>NC_062558.1:28217162-33030409 GCF_016906955.1 Phacochoerus africanus | reverse complement strand
TTACCAGTACTTGGAACAAGAGAAACATGAACTAAAGACGATTTGAGAACCGAGAAGGGGAGTGGACAGGGCGCGTGTCCTAGCTGAAGAGTCATGTGAAACAACTCCAGGATGAGTCAGAGAGGCAGCAGGTTCATCTACAGGAAGCAGATCGAGACAAGTCACAGGCTGTCCAGGAATTAGCAGAACAGAACCAAAGGTTATTGGATCAACTCAGCAGGGTGAGTCACAAGTTAAGAATTTATGGTATAAAATAATAAAAGCTAATGTCAACCATATATATGATGAGTAGTTCTGATTTTTGTTGTGTTTGGTATTGATTTCAACAAATGAAGTTTTTCACCTGTAAGAATTTCAGCTGTGGTAAACTTGTGTCAGGAGCAAAGACTCTTGCCTTTCATTAGCCAGCTATGAGACTTTGTCAAACACTTAACCTGGGAGTTTTCTCCTTTTTAAAATGAAAGAGATGGAGTTCTCTTGTTAAGGATCTGGCAGGTTAAGGATCTAGCATTATCACTGCAGTGGCTTGGGTCGCCTGGCCCAAGAACTTTATATGCCATGGGCGCAGCCAAATAAATAAATATATTAAAAGTTTTCTTAATGATTTCTTATGTTCCTTATAGCTCTAAAAGCCTATGATTCTTTTACCTAGAGAAAGTCTGTCACTGGTAAAATTATGTTAATGAATTTAGTTCAAATATTAAACAGTGCCATCTTTAAACTGAAAAGCTTAGGCAAAATATCTGAAGCAAAGTATTTAAAATTTTTTTTATTTCCACATTTAGTAATAGTTCTTTTTTGTACCTTAATAGGATGATGTCATGGAAGTATTAATTAACCAAAGTCAAGACTATAAAATCATTGTAAAGAAGGCTTTTGAGTGCTGAATAGATAGAAATATATATATATATATATATATATATATTTTTTTTTTTTTGTCTTTTTAGGGTCGAACCTGCAGCATATGGAAGTTCCCAGATTAGGGGTCGAATCGAAGCTGCTGCACCACAGCCACAGCAACACTAGATCTGAGCCATGTCTGCGACCTACACCACAGCTGACGGCAACGCCAGATTCTTAACCCACTGAGCGAGGCCAGGGATCGAACCTGCATCCTCATGGACACTAGTCAGATTTTTTTCTTTATTACTCAATGAGTTTATCACATCTGTAGTTGTATAATGATCATAACAATCCAACTTCACAGGATTTCCATCCCACAACCCAAGCACATCCCCCCACCCCCCAAACTGTCTCCTCCAGAGACCATAAGTTTTTCAAAGTCTGTGAGTCAGCAGCTGTTCTGCAAAGAAGTTCAGTCTGTCCTTTTTTCAGATTCCACATGTCAGTGAAAGCATTTGATGTTGGTGTCTCATTGTACGGCTGACTTCACTTAGCATGATAGTTTCTAGGTCCATCCATGCTGCTACAAATGCTGGTATTTCATTCCTTTTAATGGCTGAGTAATATTCCACTGTATATATGTACCACATCTTCTTGATCCATTCCTCTGTCGATGGGCATTTAGGTGGTTTCCATGTCTTGGCTATTGCAAATAGTGCTGCAGTGAACATCGGAGTACATGTGTCTTTGAGAGTCATGGTTTTCTCTGGGTAGATGCCCAGGAGTGGGATTGCTGGATCAAATGGTAGTTCTAGTTGTAGTTTTCTGAGGAATCTGCATACTGTTTTCCACAGTGGTTGCACCAATTTGCAATCCCACCGACAGTGTACTAGTAGTGTTCCTTTTTCTCCACACCCTCTCCAGCACTTATTGTTTGTAGACTTTTTGATGATGGCCATGCTGGCTGGTATAAGGTGGTACCTCAGAGTGGTTTTGATTTGCATTTCTCTAATCATGAGTGATGTTGAACATCTTTCCATGTGTTTTTTGGCCATCTGTATGTCTTCTTTGGAGAACAGTCTATTTAGATCTTCTGCCCCTTTTTTGATGGGGTTGTTTGTTTTTTTGGTATGGAGCTGCAGAAGGTGTTTATAAATTTTGGAGATGAATCCCTTGTCCGTTGATTCACTTGCAAAGATTTTCTTCCATTCTGTGGGTTGTCTTTTCGTGTTGTTTAGGGTTTCCTTTGCTGTGCAGAAACTTTGAAGTGTGAGTAGGTCCCATTTGTTTATTTTTGTTTTTCTTGTCAGTACTCTAAGAGGTGGATCTGAGAAGATGTTGCTGTCATTTATGTCAGAGAGCATTTGGCCTGTGTTTTCCTCTAAGAGTGGTATAGTGTCTGGTCTTATATCTAGGCCTTTAATCCATTTGGGTTTTGTGTGTGTGTGTGTATGGTGTTAGGGAGTGTTCTAATTTCATTCTTTTCCATGTGGCTGTCCAGTTTTCCCAGCACCACTTATTGAACAAGCTGTCCTTTCGCCATTGTATATCCTTGCCTCCTTTGTCATAGATTAGTTCGCTGGAGGTGCGTGGGTTTAATTCTGGGCTTTCTATCCTGTTCCACTGATCTGTATTTCTGTCTTTGTGCCAGTACCATGCAGTTTTGATGATTGTTGCTTTGTAGTATAGTCTGAAGTCTTGACATTTGACAAAGTCCAACATCCATTCATGATCAAACCTCTCGTCAAAGGGGGTATAGAGGGAACATTCCTGAACATAATCAAAGCCATTTATGACAAACCCACAGCAAATATAATACTCAATGGAGAAAAAGTGAAAGCCTTCTCACTCAAATCTGGAATAAGACAGGGATGCCCACTCTCACCACTGCTATTCAACATAGTTTTGGAAGTCCTAGCCACAGCAATTAGACAAACAAAAGAAATGAAAGGCATCCATATAGGAAGAGAAGAGATAAAACTGTCACTGTATGCTGATGACATACTATACATAGAAAACCCTAAGGACTCAACCCAAAAGCTCCTTGAACTGATTAATAAATTCAGCAAAGTAGCAGGATACAAGATTAACCTTCAGAAATCAGTCACATTTCTGTATACCAACAATGAAATATTAGAAAAGGAATACAAAAATATAAGACCTTTTAAAATTGCACCTTGAAAAATCAAATATCTCAGAATACACCTGACCAGGGAGGTAAAGGATGTATATGCCAAGAACTATAAAACTGTAAACAAAGAAATTAAAGAAGATGTAAAGAAATGGAAAGATATTCCATGTTCATGGATTGGAAAAAATCAATATTGTAAAAATGGCCATACTACCCAAAGCAATCTACAGATTCAATGCAATCCCTATCAAATTACCCATGACATTTTTCACCAAACTAGAACAATCCAAAAATTTATATGGAACTACAAAAGACCCAGAATTGCCAAAACAATCCTGAGAAACAAAAACCAAGCAGGAGGCATAACTCTCCCAGACTTCAAGCAATATTACAAAGCCACAGTCATCAAAACAGTGTGGTACTGGTATCAAAACAGACAGACAGACCAATGGAACAGAATAGAGAACCCAGAAATAAATCCTGACACCTATGGTCAATTAATCTTTGACAAGGGAGAAAAGAACATCAAATGGGAAAAAGAAAGTCTATTCAGCAAGCATTGCTGGGAAACCTGGACAGCTGCATGCAAAGCAATGAAACTAGAACACACCCTCACACCATGCACAAAAATAAACTCAAAATGGCTGAAAGACTTAAATATAAGACAAGACACCATCAAACTCCTAGAAGAGAACATAGGCAAAACACTCTCTGACATCAACCTCATGAATATTTTCTCAAGTCAGTCTCCCAAGGCAACAGAAATAAGAGCAAAAATATATCAATGGGACCTAATCAAACTGAAATGCTTTTGCACAGCAAAGAAAACAAAAAAGACAACTTACAGAATGGGAGAAAATAGTTTCAAAGGATGCAATGGACAAGGGCTTAATCTCTAGAATATACAAGCAACTTATACAATTCAACAGCAAAAAAGCCAAGCAATCAATGGAAAAATGGGCAAAAGACCTGAATAGACTGTTCTCCAAGAAGATGTACAGATGGCCAACAAGCACATGAAAAAATGCTCAACATCGCTGATTATAAGAGAAATGCAATCAAAACTGCCACGAGATACCACCTCACACCAGTCAGAATGGCCATTATTCTTTTAGGTCCACAAATAACAAGTGCTATAGGGGTTGTGGAGAAAAGGGAACCCTCCTGCACTGCTGGTGGGAATGTAAACTGGTACAGTTTGGAGATACCTTAGAAATCTATACATAGAACTACCATATGATCCCACAATCCCACTCTTGGGCATATATCGGGACAAAAGTTTCCTTGAAAAAAACACATGCACTTGCATGTTCATTGCAGCACTATTCACAATAGCCAAGACATGGAAACAACCCAAATGTCCATTGACAGATGATTGGATTCGGAAGATGTGGTATATATACACAATGGAATACTACTCAGCCATAAAATAGAACGACATAGTGCCATTTACAGCAACATGGATGGAACTAGAGAATCTCATACGGAGTGAAATAAGTCAGAAAGAGAAAGACAAATACCATATGATATCACTTAAAACTGGAATCTAATATACAGCACAAATGAACATTTCCACAGAAAAGAAACTTATGGACTTGGAGAATAGACTTGTGGCTGCCCAGGGGGAGAGGGAGGGAGCGGGAGGGATCAGGAGCTTGGAGTTATCGGATGCAACTTGGAATGGATTTACAATGAGATCCTGCTGAGTAGCATTGAGAACTATGTCTAGATACTCATATCTCAACAGAACAAAGGGTGGAAAAAAAATGTGTACATGTAAGTGTAACTTGGTCCCCATGCTGTACAGTGGAAAAAAAATAAAAGTAAATAAAAATAAATTTAAAAATAAAAATTTAATCCGAAAAAAAGGAAGTACACTGAATGCTGGAAATCACATGAAATAAACTTTTAAGTGGGATTAAAAATAAATAAATAAATTATAGTTTCACGAATTTTCCTTTTAAGATAATTAACACATTTCGTTTTTTGTTCCTCTTTATTTGGCCACACCCATGGCATACGGAAGTTCCCAGGCCAAAGATCAAAAACCAAGCTGTATCAGCGACCTATGCCATAGCTACGCAATGCCGGATCCTTAACCCACTGCACCTGGCCAGGGATCTAATTGATGGCGCCACAGAGACAAGCCATATCATTAACCTACTGCACCACAGTGGGAACTCCAACATATTTCTTAATTTACTGGCAAGAGGCATTTTTAAAAGATAGCAAACTAGGAGTTCCCTTGTGGCCCAGTAGGTTAAAGATCTGGTGTTGTCACAGCAGCAGCTCTGGTCGCTGCTGTGGCTCAAATTCAATCCCTGGCCCAGGAACTTTCACATGCTGTGGTTGCAACCAAATAAAGAAAAAAAAAGGAGGAGTTCCCGTCGTGGCGCAGTGGTTAACGAATCCGACTAGGAACCATGAGGTTGCGGGTTCGGTCCCTGCCCTTGCTCAGTGGGTTAACGATCCGGCGTTGCCGTGAGCTGTGGTGTAGGTTGCAGACGTGGCTCGGATCCCGCGTTGCTGTGGCTCTGGCGTAGGCCGTGGCTGCAGCTCCGATTCAACCCCTAGCCTGGGAACCTCCATGTGCCGTGGGAGTGGCCCAAGAAATAGCAACAACAACAACAACAACAATAACAACAACAACAAACAAAAAGACAAAAAAAAGAAAAAAAAAGGATAGGAAACTAAATTAAGCCAAATAATTAGTATGATGGTGTTATTTCATATTCAAGATGTAGAGAAAAAGTATAATTTTATAATTGTAATTATAAGATACTGTTATATTTTATTAATATTATCATTCATATGACTATAATATGATAAATTATAAAATAAAATAATAATAATAAAATTATGCAGCATTGTACTAGGTTTTACAAGCTGATATGCTCAACTCTCTATAAATAATTCAAATTTTACATATTGCCCTACTATTACTAATGGCTTTCAGTGCTCTGTGTTTATCATTTGCAGAATGAGAAGAATTCCTCCTATACACACACCTCTCATCAGTTGCTAGGTTACAGCTTTTTGCATGGTCTCAGTCTAGTGATGTTGCCATGGATACCAGTTATTCCTACTCCTATGACAGTGTTGTGGTCAAGCTCAGAGTGCAGGCAAAACGTGATGGTGATGTCAGAGACATTTTAGCATATGGCTTTCCATCTATATTAATGATAAAACCTAAGTAACAGATAGCAAGTCCATATTTTCTAATATTTTATAAATTAAGGAGATTAGGTATTAACTGAATCTTGGACATACTTCATCACTTAAGATCTTTATTCCATAATTAGTTCACAGAGGTAGAACTAACAAATTATGAACTGTGAATAGGAGACCTGCTCTGCTATGTCCAGCCCATGCTCCACGCTCCCTAAATAGGGAGGGCTACTTAGGGAATATAAACCCTATCTTCGACATTGTCCTCAAAGGTTAGGGACACTTGAGGATGCTCTTTGTCAAACTCAATTTATCTAAATGATAAAGCCTGAGGTCTATATTTTATTGCCACTTAATACCACACAGGTGATGTTTGCTTTCCAGTTGGGTTTTAAATGCTATGAAGGCTGGGACTATGTCTTTAACTGGCTTTTATTGCAATAACATTTAGTATCGTCCCACACACTTGGCAGGCATCCAGAAAAATTTTATTGATTTGTTCTGAAGACTGAAAGAGTAGGTAATTACTAACTAGCATAATGTTTTAAGATGGTGAGAACTCCTTCATATTACAATTGTGAAGGTCAAACTTAACCCATGTTACTAATTAGTTTTTTATGATCTGACTATTTTCTCTCACAGTTGAGTAAACAACTAAGGCTTTAAGAACATGTGACTTATTTAAGGTCATAGAGCAAGTAAAGTTCTGATTTGTGTAGATGTAGATTATAAAAAGTCTGTAAAATAAACAGTTTAAAATCTTTGCAGTAAAAGTAGTTCTCTTAAGCACTTTTTTTTGTCTTTTTTTGTTGTTGTTGTTGTTGCTATTTCTTGGGCCGCTCCCGCGGCATATGGAGGTTCCCAGGCTAGGGGTTGAATCGGAGCTGCAGCCACGGCCTACGCCAGAGCCACAGCAACGCAGGATCCGAGCTGCGTCTGCAACCTACACCACAGCTCACAGCAACACCGGATCGTTAACCCACTGAGCAAGGGCAGGGACCGAACTCACAACCTCATGGTTCCTAGTCGGATTCGTTAACCACTGCGCCATGACGGAAACTCCCTCTTAAGCACTTTTATTTTGTTTTATGCAGTCCATGTACTTAAAAAGCTGGCACACGGACATAAATTATTAAAGGGGAACTTCAGTGTTTAACAGGAGCTCTATGAAGAGCATACAGTTTTTATTTAGAGTCAACTTAAAGCCTTGCTCTCTATTTAAATATTTGACTTATTCCTCAAAAACCAGATTGAAGTTGAACATTTCAAAATTAACATCATATTTAAAAACTGCCAGAAATGGTTTCAAAAGTCACTCCTTGCATGTAATGGCACTTCCTTAAAGTGAAAGGAATTTATTTTATTTTATATTTTTTTGGCTGTTTCTGTGGCTTGTAGAAGTTCCCAGGCCAGGGATCAAATCAGCACCACAGCAGTGACCTGAGCCACTGAAATGACAACTCAGGATCCTTAACCTATTGCACTGCAAGGGAACTCTGAAAGGAATTTAGTTACCAAACAGAATCCTTTTATTTGGGAAAAAACAAAATGAATGAAAACTGTATCTTCTGAAACACTGCTGAAGGTATCATTAATGGACTTTACTTTAACTGCCCATGGGAGAGACCAGTCCTAAGAGCACTGGGGAAAGTGACAAAGCAGAAGCCGTCAGGAAATGAATTGTAATTCAATGAGAACCTCCCCTCTTCTCTGTACACTGCCACCTCATTTGTTGAACCTTATGCAATAATTGCCCATGTATCTTCCTGCATGTATGCTGTGCCCCTTCATTTTTTCCCTTTGTCAGATTATCCTCTTCTGTGGAAGTTCTGAACAACTCATTGCCTTCTGGGGATTTCCCTCTGCCAGCCAAATAACCTTGAGGCTCCTTGGCATGGTGTTCAAAGCCCTGGCCATCTGGGCCTAGCACACATTTCCAGCCTTGTCTCCCACCATCTCTCTGCTTGTGCCCTGAGCTTCAGCCAGATGGGCCTCTTTTCTGACAGTGCCCTGTGCTTTTCCACCTCACACTCTCCTCCTGTTGCCACCTGTTGGAGTTTTACCCAAGCCTTAAAGCCAAGCTCAGTTGCCACTTCTTTCATGAGGCCTTTGCTGTTCTTTCTCCAGCTGTTTTAATCTCTCCTTCTACTGACCACCAAGGGCCTTTCTTTTGTCTTATGTTCTGCTATCTGTTATGGTTAATTCATGTCTGTTACTCTGTTGAGTCAAGGACTGTGTATTTAGGGCACTTCCCACAGTGGGCTGAGCACCTTGTCTGAAGTAGAGTGCGTGCAAGACTCCATTCACGGAGTTCCCGTTGTAGCTCGGTGAGTTAAGAATCCGATTAGTATCCATGGGAATGTGGGTTTAATCCCTGGCCTTGCTCAATGAGTTAAGGATCCAGCGTTGCCACAAGCTGCGACTTAGGTCATAGATGCTGCTCAGATCTGGCATTCCTGTGGCTGTGATGTAGGCCAGCAGCTGCAGTTCCTAGCCTAGGAACTTCCATATGTTGCAGGTGCAGCCCTAAAAAGAGAAAAAAAAAAGGAAGAAAAAAAAAAAACTCTGTTCCCAAGTCAAATAAGCATATATTTAACCTCCTTTGATTTACTCACTCTTGCTTAATTCCTTCACTATTATTATTATTACTGGTTCCCAGTCTTTTAGTTATGATGACCATCCCCTTTAAAAAATCTAATCTAATGGCTTTTTACAATATTTTTGAACAGACTTTTTTTTTTTTTTTTTGTCTTTTTAGTGCCGCACCGGTGGCATATGGAGGTTCCCAGGCTAGGGGTCTAATTGGAGCCATTGCTGCCGGCCTACACCAGAGCCACAGCAACGCCAGAGCCACAGCAACGCCAGATCCAAGCTGTGTCTGCGACCTACACCACAGCTCACGGCAACGCCAGATCCTTAAGCCACAGAGTGAGGCCAGGGATTGAACCTGCAATCTCATGGTTCCTAGCCAGATTCACTGCACCACGATGGGAACTCCTTGAACAGACTATTAGCTTATACTTTATAAGATTTACTGATTATCTGTATGCAATTCAGTAATTTTTAGCAAATTTATAGAATTCTGCCACCATCACTGTGACCTTGTGTTAGAACATTTCTATACACTTGCTCCCCTCCAAAAGTTCCCTGGTGTCCTTTTGCAGTCAGTTTCTGCCCCCACCCCACCCTCAGCCCCAGGCAAACACTGATCAGCTTTTGATCTATATCAGTTTACCTTTTCTAGATTTTTTTATTAAATGGATTGAGACAACAGGTAGATTTTTTGTGTGTCTGGCTTCTTTAGCATAATATTTGTGAGATTCACTTACATTGTAGCACATATCAGTAGTTAGTTCCTTTTTTTTGCTGAAGAGTATTCCACTATGTGGATAATAGTGCATTTTGTTTATCCATTCACCAACAGATGGACATTTGGGTTGTTTCTAGTTTACAACTATTATGAATAATGCTACTGTGAACATAAAATTGATTCCCACACATTTCTTCCTGAAGGCATATGCTTCATTTCTCTTGAGTGGACTTACTATCTGGTATGTAACTTTTTTTTTAGGGTTGCACCTGTGGCATATGGAAGTTCCCAGGCTAGGAGTCAAATTGGAGCTGCAGCCACTGGCTTACACCACAGGCCCAGCTACAGCAATGCAGGATCCAAGCCTCATCTGTGACCTACACCACAGCTCATGGCAAGGCCAGGGATTGAAACTGCCTCTTCATGTATACTAGTTGGGTTCTTAACCTGCTGCACCACAAGGGGAACAACTCTGTGTAACTTAAGAAACTGCCAAACTGCTTTTCGGAGAGGCTTGTATGTGGAGTGACCTCTATGGCACAGCAGGTTAGGATCCTGCATTGTCTCTGCAGCGGCTTGGTCACTGCTGAAACATGAATTCAGTCCCTGGCCCAGTGCAGTGGGTTAAGGATCCAGCATTGCCACAGCTGCAACTCAGATTTGATCCTTGGCCCAGGAACTTCCATATATCAGAAGTGTGGCCGGGAAAAAAAAAAAAGAAGGCTTGTATCATTTTACATTCCCACCAGCCATGTCTGAGAGTTTCAGTTTCAACACAAGAGGACCCTTTTATAATATTAAAAAAAAAAAAAAGGAGTTCCCATCATGACTCAGTGGTTAACGAATCTGACTAGAAACCATGAGGTCGCGGGTTCGATCCCTGGCCTTGCTCAGTGGGTTAAAGATCCGGCGTTGACATAAGCTGTGGTGTAGGTTGCAGATCAGGCTCGAATCTGGCGTTGCTGTGGCTGTGGCGTAGGCCGGTGACCTCAGCTCTGATTAGACCCCTAGCCTGGGAACCTCCATATGCCACCAGTGTAGCCCTAGAAAAGATAAAAAGACAAAAAGACAAAACAACAACAAAACAAAAACAAAAACAAAAAAAGACTGTGTACTCTCACATGACAGTAGATGTCATTTTATTATCTCCAGAATAAAAGAATAAAAATGACACTAGGGAATTATCAATAATTCTAGAAGGATTTATATTCTATAATCAGAAAAGAATTTAATGGCATGATGTATTTAGTCCTCAAGCAGTGCTTTATATTCACTCTTACAGCAATTCAGTGTCCCCCAAGGATTTATGGTTGGGAGCTACACCATGGTGTGTAGTCCAGATAACTTGTTTAGAAATATTAGAAAAGGAATAAGCTATCTTTTTATCCATTTTCTGTAAAATAGAGACCTACTTCCTAAAGTGGTTTAGAAACTAAAGCATTTGGCCTATAGTATGTGCTCAATTAGTGACAGCTCTTACTACTAGAGATTAGTGTGACTTTATGATAGAGTATAGGCTTTGGAGCCATGCAGGTGAGAATTCTGACTTCCCTGAAACAGGCTACATTTTTAAATTTAATTTTTTCATTTAAAAAAATGTTACTGAAGTGTAATTGATTTATAATGTCAATTTCTGCTGTACAGCAGAGTGATTCAAATATACATATACATGTATCCATTCTTTTTCAGGTTCTTTTCCTATATAGGTTATCACAGAATATTGACTAGAGTTCCCTGTGCTCTACAGCAGGTCCCCATTGACCGTCCATTCCATGTATAAGTGTGCATATGCCAACCCCAAACTTCGAATCCATCCCATCTCCCACTTTCCCACTTTGATAACCATAAGTTTGTTTTCAAAGTCTGTGCATCTGTTTCTGTTTTGTAAATAAGTTCATTTGTATCATTTTTTAAAATTTATCATATAAGTGATGTCATATATTTGTCTTTCTCTGATTTACTTCACTTTTATGATAATTTCTAAGTCTATCCATGTTGCTGCAAGTGACATTTCATTCTTTTTTATGGATGAATAATATTCCATTGTATATATGTACATCTTCTTTATCCATTCCTCTATTGATGGACATTTAGATTACTTCTATGTCTTATAGCACTGCTGTAAACCCTGGGGTGCACGTATCTTTTCGAATTATGATTTTTCTCCAGACGCCCAGTGGCGGGATGACTGGATCATATGGTAGTTCTATTTTTTTAGTTTTTTAATGAACCATCATACTGTTTTCCATAGTGCTTATACCAGTTTAAATTTCCACCAATAGTGGATGGCTCCCTCTTCTCCACTCCTTCCATAGCATTTGTTGTGTATAGATTTTTTTTTTTCTTTTTTAGCCACCCTGTGGCATATGGAGTCCTGGGCCAAGGATCAGATCCCAACCACAGCTGGGACCTATGCCACAGCTGCAGCACCCCTGGATCCCTAAGGACCCACTGTGCCTGGCAAGGGATTGAACCTGCGTCCTGGCACTGCAGAGATGCCACTGATCCTGTTGTGCGGGAACTCCTATTGTTAGTAGACTTTTTAATGATGGCCATTCTGACAGGTATGAGGGGATACCTCATTGTAGTTTTGATTTGCATTTCTGTAATAATTAGCAATGTTGAGCATATTTATGTGCTTTTTGGACATCTGTTTGTCTTCTTTGGAGAGATGTCTATTTAGATCTTCTGACTATCTTTTTGATTGGGTTGTTTGGTTTTTTTAAATATTGAGCAGCATGATCTGTTTGCATATTTTGGAGATTAATCCCTGTCACTTGCTTAATTTGCAAATATTTTCTTCCATTCTGTATATTGTCTTTTCGTTTTGTTTATGGTTGTCTTTGCTGTGCAAACGCTTTTATGTTTAACTAGGTCCTACTTGTTTATTTTTGTTTTTATTTTCATTACTTTAGGAGGTGGATCTAAGAAGACATTGCTGTGATTTATATCAAAGAGTGTTCTACCTGTGTTTTCCTCTGAGAGTTTTATAGTATCTGGTCTTACATTTAGGTTTCTAGTCCATTTTGAGTTTATTTTTGTGATGGTGAAGAGAACATTCTAATTTCATTCTTTGACATGCAGCTGTCCAGTTTTCCCAGCACCACTTATTGAAGAGACTGTCTTTTCTCCCTTTGTATATTCTTGCTTCTTTTGTCATAAATTAGCTAACCATAAGTGTGTGGGTTTATTTCTGGGTTTTCTATCCTATTCTATTCATCTATATTTCTACCTTTGTGCCACTACCATACTGTTTTTATGACTTTAGCTTTTTTGTAGTATAGTCTGAAGTCAGGGAGCCTGATTCCTCCAGCTCCATTTTTCTTTAGCAGAATTTCTTTGGCTATTCAGGGTCTTTTGTGTTCCCATACAAATTTTAGAATTTTTTCTAAATGAAAAATGCCATTAGTAATTTGATAGGGATTTGCATTGAATCTTTAGATTGCCTATAGTCATTTTGACAATATTAATTCTTCCAATCCAAGAACATGTTATATCTTTCCATCTGTTTGTGTCATCTTCAGTTTCTTTCATCAGTGTCTTATGGTTTTCAGAGTATAGGTTTTTTGCCTCCTTAGGTAGATTTATTCCTAAGTATTTTATTCTTTTGGATGTGATAGTAAGTGATATTATTTCCTTAATTTCTCTTCCTGATCTTTCATTGTTAGTGTATAGAAATGCTACACATTTCTGTGTGTTAATTTTGTATCCTGCAACGTTAGCAAATTCATTGATGAGCTCTAGTAGTTTTCCACTAGAATCTTTATACAAACAGTGACAGTTTTACTTCTTCTCTTCCCATTTGGATTCCTTTATTTCTTTTTTTTCTCTGATTGCTGTGGCTAGGACTTCCAAAAATATGTTGAGTAAAAGTGGCAAGAGTGAATATACTTGTCTTGCTGCTGATCTTAGAGGAAATGCTTTCAGCTTTTCACCATTGAGTATGGTGTTTGCTGTGAGTTTGTCATATACGGCCTTTATTATGTTGAGGTAAGGTCCTTCTATGCCCACTTTCTGGGGAGTTTTTAATCAAAAATGGTGTTGTATTTTGTCAAAAGATTTTTCTGCATCTATTGAGATGATCATATGGTTTTATTCTTCAGTTTGTTAATGTGGTATATCACACTGATTGATTTATGGGTATTGAAAAATTCTTGTTTCCTTAGGATAAATCCCACTTGATCATGGTGTATGACCCTTTTGATATACTGTTGGATTCAGTTTGCTAGTATTTTTTTTGAGAATTTTTGCATCTGTGTTCATCATTGATATTGATCTATAATTTTCTTTTTTTGTGATATCTTTGTCTGGTTTTGGTATCAGAGAGATGATTGCCTCATATAATGAATTTGGGAGTCTTCCTTCCTCTGCAATTTTTGGGAATAGTTTCAGAAAGATAAGTATAAACTCTTCTCTAAATGTTAAATAGAATTCATCTGTGAAGTCATCCTGTCTTGGACGTTTGTTTGCTGGAAGTTTTCTGTTTGTTTTTTTTTTTTAATGGAAGTTTCCAGGCTAGGGGTCAAATCAGAGCTGCAATTGCCAGCCTACACCACAGCCACAGCAATGCAGTATCCACACCTCATCTGCAACCTATACCACAGCTCATAGCAATGCTGGATCCTTAACCTGCTGAGCAAGGCCAGGGATTGAACCTGAGTCCTCATGGATACTAGTCGGGTTCTTTACCACTGAGCCATGATAGGAACTCCTGTTTATAGGTTTTAGCTGTTAACAAATAATGCTGTTTTAAGCAATCTTGGACCTCTATTTTGGTAGATGTAAACACACATTTCTGCAGGGTATACACAGAGGGAATTGCTAGGTACAAAAAAACTTTTGACAGCTGCTTTGATTATTCCTGAACATAGAGTCTTAGCAGTGAAATTAATGGATCAGAAGATATAACCATGGAAGATGATTTCAGGCCTTCTATGAATTTACTTCATAATCAGCAAGATAGACTTTATTCTATTTTAATTCTTCTACAGTGTAAACCGTGTAAACTTAGCTACACTTGGTTCAGTGTGGAAAAAAACTATAGAATCAGTAAGCAGTTTCTTTGTACTGTGAGCATCAGACTTGTTCTTTCCTTTTTTTTTTTTTTTTTTTTTTTTTTTGCCTGTACCCAAGGCATGTGGAAATTCCCGCACCACGGCTCACGGCAAGGCCAGATCCTTAACCCACTGAGCAAGACCAGGGATCAAACCCACATCCTCATGGATATTAGTTGGGTTCTTAACTCACTGACCTACGATGGGAACTCCAAAAAATAAAATTCTTAATATTTAAAAATTTCCAGAATTCCCTCTGTGCCACAACAGGATTGGCAGCATCTTGGGAGTGCTGGGATGAAGATTCATTCCTTAGCTTGGTGCAGTGGGTTAAGGATCCCTCATTGCCACAGCTCAGCTTAGGTCCCTGCTAGGCCAGGGATTGAACCTGCGTCCTCATGGATGAACTCTCAGATTCGTTCACTGAGCAACAACAGAAACTCCTTCACCTTGACATTTTAGGAGTTATATTATAGACAACCATAAGTTGAAAATAACCGAGTATATACATGCTTTCCCTATATTCAACAAACTTGTCTACTTTATGCCTGGCATGGTTCTGAGTACTGGGGTTATGGTGCCCCGTTGTAACTGACATCAGGAGCAGAGACAGTAACTCAATTAACAAAGAGTAAGTGTCAGGTGTGATAAGTGCTCTAGATTAAAATTAAACAGGGAAAGCTCCCATTGTGGCTCAGCAGATTACAGACCAGACTAGTATTCATGAGGATGTGGGTTCAACCCCTGGCCTTGCTCAGTAGGTTAAAGATCTAGCTTTGCTGTGAGCTGTGGTATAGGCCACAGGCGCAGCTCAGATCCCATGTTGCTGTAGCTGTGGTGTAGGCTATCAGCTGCAGCTCCAATTCGACTCCTAGCCTGGGAACTTCCATATGCTACTGGTGCAGCCCTGAAAAGTAAAAAAAGTTAAAAGGGGAGGGACTAGAGTTTGACACATATAGGGGCAGGGTGAGCAAAGGAGGCCTCTCTGGTGAGATGACGTTTGGGAAGAGACCTGAGTGAGTGAGGGAATAGGCCTTGGGGCTCTTTAAAGGAATAGTGTTCCAGGCAGCAGGGCAGCAGATGCACAGATGGTGGTGAAGAGTATGCTCAACACGGCTGAGGATGGCGTGGAGACCAGGACAAGAGGAACCAAGAGAACTTCCAGTGGATGGAAGAGCAGATCAGAGATGTGGGTGGAATCTTATAGTCTTGTCAGACATGATAAGTTCTTTATTATATTTTATTCTGAGTAGAATGGAAAACTTCTAGATGGTTCTGAGCAGCAACATGATATGACTTGGGTTTTTAAGTCTCTGCTGCTTGGAGAGTAGGCTCTAGAAGGATGAGTCTGGAAGCAGAGCTACCACCTGGATGATTACCTACCGCAGTCAGCAGTCTAGGTGAGCAATGATGCTGCCCAGATCTGGGTGGGGAGGTGCAGGCAGAGAGTAGCGGTAGGATGCTGGATATTTCTTTTTGCTCTATATATACTCATAATGTTTATGCCAAGCACTGTCCTAATAGCTTTATAACTATCAACTCATTCAGGCTCCTAACAACCCTCTGAAGTAAAGTTTGAAGGATTTGTAGGTGGATTAGATGTACGTAGAAGGGAGTGGGGAGAGGAGTCTGGGATAATTCCTATGTGTGGGCCTAAAACTCAGAATGGAGTTGCCATCTTCTGAGAACAAGAAGACGCAGGAGAAGCCCTAGAATCAGGGGTTTGGTTTTGGTACATGTTGAGTTTGAGATGCACATCAGCTGTCCAACTGGACCTGTTGAGCAGGCAGTTAAATATAGGAGCCCAAAATCAGGGAAGGGGTCAGGGCTGGAGATTTAATTACAAAAGTGATCTGAGTGTTCAGGAAGGAGTGCCAACTAGGGGTCTGGTTTTTGCTACTAAACCTAACCAGAGGTGGGTATGAGGGGGCTTTTCCTGTGCGTGTGGTTGTATGGTGGCATTTTTGTTGACTTTCGGATCAGACCTGCATTTGAACACTAGCTCTATCATTTACTGATTAAGTGACCTCAACTATGTGACTTAATCTCTTAGCTTCACTTTCTTCATCTATAAAGCAGGTTGACAGAACATATCCCATAGCGTTGTTAAGACAAAATGAAATAACTTATGTTACCCAGAGCAGTGCTTGGACATGGAAAGTACTTAATAAATGTTCATTATCTTCCTTTTCCTCAGATTTAGTTTGTTGCTTTCCACCCGGATTAATAGAACATGAGCTTCTCTTCCAGAATAAGAGAAATCTGAATTTAAATCCAATTCCTGCATATACTTTTGGGGTTGCCTATTTAATGACAAAAAGGATTTCAGGGAGTTCCCGTCGTGGCGCAGTGGTTAACGAATCCGACTAGAAACCATGAGGTTGCGGGTTCGGTCCCTGCCCTTGCTCAGTGGGTTAACGATCCGGCGTTGCCGTGAGCTGTGGTGTAGGTTGCAGACGCGGCTCGGATCCTGTGTTGCTGTGGCTCTGGCGTAGGCCGGTGGCTACAGCTCCGATTCAACCCCTGGCCTGGGAACCTCCATATGCCGCGGGAGCGGCCCAAGAAATAGCAACAACAACAACAACAAAAGACAAAAAAAAAAAAAAAAGGATTTCACTCAAATCTATTTTCTGGGGAGTTCTCATTGTGGTGCAGGGGAAATGAATCCAACTAGTAGTATCCATGAGGACTCCGGTTCAATCCTGAGCCTTGCTCAGTGGGTGGGGGATCTGGCATTGCCGTGAGCTGTGGCGTAGGTCACAGGCTCAGCTCAGATCCTGGGTTGCTGTGGCTGTGGCGTACGGTGGCATCTGTAGCTCCAATTCGACCCCTAGACTAAGAATTTCCATATGCCTCAGGTGTGGCCCTAAAAAAAAAAAAGAAAAAAATCTAGAAGTTCCCATCGTGGAGCAGCAGAAATGAATCTGACTAGGAACCATGAGATTTTGGGTTCCGTCCCTGGCCTCGCTCAGTGGGTTAATGATCTGCTGTTGTGGTGAGCTATGATGTAGTTCGCAGACGCAGCTCAGATCTGGCATTGCTCTAGCTGTGGCATAGGCCAGCAGCAAAAGCTCTGATACAAACCCTAGCCTGGGAACCTCCATATGCCGCAGGCGTGGCCATAAAAGGACAAAAGACAAAAAGAAATTTTTTTAAAAAAATCTATTTTCTGTCAGACAATGATAACCTTATAAAAGAAAGGACTTTTGTGAGGTTTATCAAAGGTACAGGGGAAGAAGTTGTGGGTTCTGAGTATGAGAAGATTACCTGTGCAAAAGCAGAGTGAAGGTAGAGGTAGACGCACCAAGCAGCAAATCCACAGGTTAGTCATGGGTAATTTACATCAAAGCCTAAGGAAATCCACTTGAGTCCTGGAGATGACCTATAGGAGGAAGTAGTGCCCTTTTGGGGGATTGGCTCTTTAAACAAAGAGACTTATCTCATTAACTACTTGATGGTCCTGCTAGAAATTTGCTAAAGGGACACTCCTGGGGTTTAGCTTAATCCCACTTCTGTTTTCTACAGTCTTAGCTTGACTATCTCAAAAAGTATTCATTAAAGGTTTTCAAATTTTATTTCATACAGTAAACATTTGAGCACCTAATGTGTGCCATGTGCTTTTTTAGGCAAAGATGAATATGAGATAAAATTCCTATCCTTAGGTCCTTCACAGTATAAGAGAGAAAACAGACATGAAAGCAAATAAACAGAACAGACTGTGTGGTAAACAAATAAACAAAATAGAGTATATAGTATTCAAAAGAGAGTATTTATACAGGACTGAAGATAAGGTAGTCTTTTACCTGAGGAGATTACAAAAGCAATATAGGGTTCACCTCTGAACTGGGCATTTAAGGTTAAGAATTCATCAGGTGAAAATTTTCAGGGAAAGATACTTAAAAAAAAAGGAGCATACTATCAGTAAAGCCATGTACAGGGAAAAAAGACAAAGGCATGATTTGATTAATAGTTTCATTTTTATGGTGGTGGGAAAAGAGTGACCACCAGTTTGGGAAGCAATTTTTCCTTAACCCTTCTCCAGATCCAATCAGGAACATTTGAGCTTTCTAACCCTCTTTGAAGGTCTAGATGAGTCCCCTGGTGAGCCAAATGAAATAAAAGGCATTAAAAATACTACAACTGTCTTTCTTTATTAGGACTAGACATGACAATTATTCTCTGAGGGAATCCTGAGTGTGTTCCTGTGACATCTTTTGTCTTCCAGTGAAGGACTCCTCAATGTTTATTTACCCCAGCCCATACCTATCACTGACCTAAATTAAAATTTGTTAAGAAGAATGTCATTCAAAGTATCTATCTTCCCCCTTAGCCTTCCTATTTATTATGAAAAGGTTATTAGTTTCTTTCCCAAGTATATCCGTGTAATCTTTTGAAAGCATAAACATTTCGAATTCTGGGAAGTCTGCAATGCTCCTAGTATTTTCAACCCTGAGGGAACAGGGAGACCTGTTCCAAGACAGACATGTTCTTGCAGACAGTGCATTTCCTCAGTTTAGCTGGAAAGTAATCCTTTTTTTTGTTTTTAGGGCTGCACATGGAAGTTCCCAGGCTGGGGTTTCAATCAGAGCTGCAGCTGCCAGCCTACACCACAGCCACAGCAACGCAGAATCCAAGCCATATCTGCAGCCTACACCACAGCTTACAGCAATGCCAGATCCTAATCCACTGAGCAATGCCGGGGATCAAACCCACATCCTCATGGATACTAGTCTGGTTCATAACCCACTGAGCCACAATGGGAAGAGTAATTCTTTTAGCTCTGCTATGTTTCCATCTTCATTCCCCTTTGTAGCCCTGAGACCTTTCAAGGTTTCTCTGTTACCACCACACCACCAGTTAGGACTGTCATTCTCTCCATCTATCTCTATGCCACATTTTCTTAAGCTCTTTGAGATCTGCCCTCTTTTACATTTAATCTTTTAGACTTTTCTGTGCCATGACTTGAACAGCAGATCTTCGGTGGGGGGTTGATTTTTGAGGTTATTAGAGCTATAATAGTGATGAAAATAACAACAGCAACAGCAGCTCTCATGTATAGTGTTTGCAGCAGAAGCTCTTCTCCGCACTTTAAATATTTTAAATATTTAAATATTTTAAATATTTTAACTTATTTCATCCTCACAAGGGCCTTTTGAGGTAGCTGCCACTTTGTTCTCATTTTTAAAATGAGGAAACTGAGGCACAAACAGTTACGCAGTTTTGTCTGAGCCTGCACAATACAGTAACTGGTAGAGAAGAAAGATTATATTCTTCTCAGAGCTTGAGTTTGGAAGACAGCTGAGTCTTATTCATGTCTGTATCCTCAATTAAAAGCATAGAAAGCAAGCGTTTCATCCATGTTGGAGTTTGCGCAAAGGGCCAGGCCATTAAGTGGACACAGAGGATTGTGTCATTTTGGCTTTGAAAAAAAAAAAAAAAAGATAAAAAGACTAAGCGAATTAAAAGCTCTGATTGTGGATACAGTATATTGTCAGTACCTGGAGCCTGTTTTATTGTATGAGTCCTCATAGGACATTTAAAAATAATAATTTACAAATCTGTTCTGACTTCTTCTGAAATATTTTTCATTTAACTAGCAATAGGGATCTGACACTGATTAATGACCCTCCTCCAGAAACAAAAGCAGATTAGCATTTGTCCTTTTCAATTAAAAGCCTGTTCTGCCAGGGCTTTTGGTCTTTGATGCTGAGAGATTACATTTGTGACAGTGATTAAAAGGATGATAATAAAGTTGTTAGTGTTCTAACTTTAAAGTTAGTTCAAATAAATCAAAATTAGATGTGGCCTCTGTCTAGTGGGCATACACCTTCTAAATCTCAGAGAAGTACAGCTTTTCACATATCTCATGTAAGCAGGCCTTCCCTCCCATGAGTAATATTGCTAGTGGCATCAGGCTCATTCCAGGGGATGAGTTTTTGGCATCCCTGAAAATCATCCAACATGTAACTATTTATTTTTGTCTAAAAGAAAAAAATGGTATTAAAATGGAAATAAACTGAAAATGATAGTCAAGTGCTAACTAGCTGTGTGATCTTAGGCAGGCCCTAACTTTCACTCACTCAAGTCATATCAAAGGCCTGTGCAGTGATATGCTTGGGTTCCCATTGGTGTGCATGATTGTGTGTATCAGTTTAGTACACATGTTGGTTCACAAGTTCACTTACTCTGATTTGTTCATCTGTGGGTGCTTGCCATACCCCACCAGCAGCTCTCACCACTGCTCCCCAAGTTTTGGAGGCCCGCCTTCCTTGTGCCCATCCTACCCTCTCTGCTTAAGGAAATCTTACCTATCAAGATTCAGCCCAAATCCCATCTTCTGGGCAAGTCTTCTGTAACCATGACTAACTCCTTTAGCTGTCTTCATGCAACTTCAGTTCGGTCACCCAAACACTGCAGCCCAAGATTAACTGCATGTGCTGAAACGCTAATATATTTATGACTCCATGTGGCTCAGTCTGTCCAAGCATTAAGCACAATTTAACTACCAACCTAGATGTTCCCCTGACAATCTATGTTGTCTGTTTTCTTTTTTCAACCTTCCTTTCAGTCTGTTTTCTTACCCTTATGTAAGTCTTTGTTCTGATTTTTTTTTTTTTAATCTCTTTCTCAGGGTCCAATTTTCTCTCTTGTTCTCCATTGCCCCTTGTCTGTGGACTTATTGCCAGAAATGGAACTGAGAAAAGCAAAATATCCTTAGAAGAATGAAGCAGGGGGAGGAACTCCACAAGCAAAGTGTCACTTCTCTTGAGGATGCTACAGAGGGGAGAGATGTGAACACTTTGACATGAATAAATGCTGTCCTCTCATTGTGCTGAGGTCATTGGGAGAAGTACCAAGTTGGGTAAGAAACATTCACTTCCTCTAAGATTTACAAAGTCTTTGCTTTGAAATACACCAAAGCGTTTAATTGTTAAGGCCCAGTGATGTGTTTTCAGGTTGAAAAAAACTCTAGTACCACCTGCTCTCTAAAAAAGGTGGTAACCAAGGTATCCATTGAGGTCACTGAATGGTGAGATTTTAGATACTTGGTTATTTAGTCTCAGTGCTTGGACACTGATACTATCAAATGGAAGGTGTTTTTTGTCTTGTTTTGTTCTGTTTTGTTGCAAACGGTGAGGGGAGTATGTAATTCAAAGCCACATTTAAACAGAAAGACATTCTCTCTCAGAAGCAAGAGGAAAAACGTGGTCCAGCCTGTGCACAGGCTGCCCTCCTTATTTGCACACGTGCGCAAACTCATGAGAGGCTGCCAACTCACCACAACCCTGCAGCCCAGCCCTTGGTGCAGCTGCCCCCACCCAGCCTGCCCCAAAGGCAGTGAGGAGGCTCCCCCAAGATTCCCTGGCTTTGGAAACAGGCTCACACACTTTCTTCATAGCAGGATGTGCTTTCCTGGGCTGGCTGGTGTCTTCTTTTTCCTCTTCCTCCTTTTCCAGGTAAGGCAGCCAGCACCTCTCAGGAAGACCCTCAGAGATGGTAAAAATGCGTGCCTCTGAGTGGAAAGAGCTCTATGGGCTTGTAGTTTATGTCTGAATTCATTGTCTAGCTGTGTGATCTTGGGCAAGTCATGAAACCTCTCTGAACCTCAGTCTCCTCACCTCTCAAATGAGCAGGAAAAAGTATGCCAGTTGTTGTGAGGGTTCAAAATAATACATGTGCAGTCCTTGGCACCTGGCAGGTACTAAATACCTGGTAGCTGGTATTCCATCCAGGAGGGGACAGAAGCCATTCTCCTCACCCACTTCTCCAAACAGGGTCCCCAGACAAGCAGGATCAGTTGTTCCCTGGGTTCACAAGGCAGAGCCGAGTTACACCGGCCATTATAAACAAAGCCCCAGGGCCATTCCTCTGCAGTCAGTCAGGGAGGATACAGCCTTGGCTGGTCCAGCTGTGCTGGGCCTGGTGGGGCCCCCACAGGTCTGTATCCCAGCTTGAGCACAGCCTCTTCTTTAGCCCCTCCAGACTCCAGCCACATGTGAATACCACCATGTACTGTAGGCTCCGTATTTAATCTTCATGTGTCAGCTCATTTAATCTTCAGTCAGTCCTGGGAGGGAGTGCTGTTCTCTCTACTTTTCAATAGAGAAAACCAGCCCTACGAGATGAACAATCATTTCCCCATCGTCACCCAGCTTGTCCATCATGGAGGCAGGATTGAAACCCAGGGTCATTTGATTCCAGAGGCGTAGCTGACCAAAAGCCTTTCCTTGACCAGACTCTCGCTAAACTCTCCTTGACTAAGCTCTCTTCTTGACTGGGCCTCAACCATGACTTATAAAACCTGCAGACTCTCAGGAGGAATGATGCAGGCCACCCCCGTCACATCTGAAGATTCGAACCAACACTAGCAGAGTTTCCATTGGCTCAAGGCGACATCCCTAAGATGGCCTGAGCCAGGGAGTATACCTGCCCAAGGAAAGGCTGCCAGAAGTTACTGCTTATTCTAGCCAGCGCCTCGAGAGAGGTTCATGGCTCTCAGTGTCCGTGGGAGGCGAGGAGCCTAACTTCCATAAGCACCAGTTAGCAAACCCAGATGGGTGTCATGTGGACCACTGCCCTCCCCCCTCCCTGCTTTTTGTAGATGTAGCAAGAAATCCCCTATGTAAACCCCGCCACTTCCCCTCCCTGTTCTCTCATTCTCCCTGCAAAATGCCCTCTGTACAAATGGAAGTTGAGGTCAGTTCCTGCTGGGCCCTCTTTCCTATTGTGATAGTGTATTACTGATTAATATCTGTCCCCTAATGCTTTAACTAGTGCCATCGGTGATGGCTCTTTACCACTAGGTTTTCTGTCTAATGCTGAGATGTGATAGAGAATTCCCTGAAGCCACTTCTCTACTCAGCCATCCTGATTAAAAGACCTTGGCCCCAGAGTACTTTTCCAATAGGTGATCACAGGTTTGGATCCCAGGTAGCTGTGGACTCCTCCCTCTTTCTGCTCTGACACTCATACACACTGGTGAAGTTAATGGCAGGGAGAGGGTTGGAGCCGAGTGGCCCTGGGGAGGGCAGTATAACTACAGATCCAAATGTCTCAGAGATGCTCAACCAATGCTGCAGCCCTGGCTTTCCAGCAGGTCTCACTGTGGTTACAGAGGGGCGAGCAGCAGCACAGGCCTACCATCCCCAAGGCATGCCTAGGGACTCCACTGTGGGAGGGATGGTGGAGAACACTGGAGCCTGGTCATTCAGCATCATTCCTGGGAACATCCTGAAGGGACCTACCCCAGCAAGCTGCCTAGCTTCTCTAGGATTATTCCAGAATTACTTGACAGAATCTGAAGTCAGGGCTTGGGGGAGCACAGGCAGTTGTGGATGTCAAGATCACAAGTCACTTTAGGGAGCATGAGGTTGGGGGTGGGGGGCAGGGGTAGGAATGGGAAGGAAGGAATGGAAGCCCTGATAGGGCTGGCATCCTTGATAGAACCCTGAAGACCTGGGGCCACTGGGGAGGGCTCAGCCCTAGGGGAATCTAGCCCCCAGTGCCTGCCAGGAGACAGCAGAGGACTGTGTGTTCCATTCATTGCTTTGGGCTATGAAATAGTTGCAAGGGGAAAAAATCATTAGTCTATTGTGGTTACATTTTGTTCCCTTTCCTAGGACTGGCTACTAAGAAGTCAGGCCCAGCCAGGTAGGAATGGTGGTGAGATGTTAAGTGTTGCACAAATAAAACTGGTCAGACACGCTCACCACCATGCCAAGCTTGTTCATACCCAAGCGTGTACCAACCACACACTGACTCCCACCCCAAAGAAGCCCAGTGCTGGCATTACCACATCAGTTTCTGACCAAGCAGAAATGCCCCTGCTTGCTGAAGGGGGAAAAAGAGTCAGATAAGGACCTGGAGACATTCCCTTTATTCTTTGGATTCTTCCTTCCTATCTTTTAAAGGCCCTGCCCCCATCCCTTGCCTTTACTTCTCTTTTCTTAATTTTTTAATTTTGTGGGTGCCTCTTTTGGAGACCTCTGCAGCATTGGGGAACCAGCTCTAATCCTCCTTTATTTCTTCTTCATTTTAGTGAACTTTGGAGAGCAGAAGGAACTTTAAAAAAGTCAAAGCATGTCACCACTACCTAAACTGTTTTATCACGCTTAGAATCCACACCAAACTCCGCCCCAGGCCCCTCAGACCCCATGTGACCCAGCACCTCCTCCTCTCTCTGCTCTCCAGGGCCTCTGCATCTGCTGCTTCTTCTGAAATACTCCTGCCCACTCTTGTCATGCAGGTCTGGCCCAAATGCCTCTCCTGGAAGGAGTCTCCCTTCCTGAGCCCCCAGCTCCTCATCCCTAGTACTGCCCACACCACATCATCCACTAGTCCCCTAGCACCCACTACTGCACCTACCACAGCCTTCATAGCACCTACATAACCTCCACCACCATTTCAGGCACTCACCATCATCCCCCACTCGAGATGTGGGCCTCTTGATAATAGCAACTTCACCTGTTTGTTTTCCTGCACATCCCCCAAAGCTTAGACCAGTGTCTGGCCCAGAGTTGTGGTGCAGTTGATAGCAGTGAGTGGAATTATTTCACAGAATCAGAGACTCTGGGTAAGGCCACATCTCTGTGACCTGCATTCTTAGGGCAGGGTTCCCGAGCCTCCCTGCTTAGCAGCACAGTATCTGAGGGAGACGTGGGGTTGTCCCACAGCACAGCTATTTTCATCCCTGCAACTGCACCACTTAACACACAAAGTTAACCTCAGAGGCCATGAGAGAAATTCTGACGCTGTGTGATACACCAACACCGGCCAAAGCACTTCCTTTTTCAAAACCTCCTCTTCCCTAAGGCTCAAAATACGAACTCAGGCTGCTAGAACCCTGCCAGAGTTAGCAAAAGATTGTTTACCTGTGTGGCTGGTATGATAAATTTGTTTGGGGGTTTGAATTTAACTGTACCTTAGCGAGCAAAAGCAGTAGAGGAGGGCCTGCCTTCATAGACCACTGGGCCAAGAATACCTGGGGAGCCGTTTCACAAGCCCCCGAGGCCCTGGCTGCAGCAGGTGGGCACTCTCTTCTTGAGGGGGTCAAGTCTGCAATGCAGCAGATGAGAGATGGTCCTGCTCACCTTGGCTTGACCTGAAATA
The DNA here is from genome assembly GCF_016906955.1 of Phacochoerus africanus. Classification (NCBI taxonomy): domain Eukaryota; kingdom Metazoa; phylum Chordata; class Mammalia; order Artiodactyla; family Suidae; genus Phacochoerus; species Phacochoerus africanus. Next base: position 33,004,794 of record NC_062558.1, on the reverse strand, counting down.
GGCAGCTGTTGGCCGCATGACACATCATGAGATTAGCAGACCAGGTCCTAATGGCCAGGGGTTTATCTCCACCTGTTGCTTGAGCTCATGGGACACCCATTCCTGAAATAGCTCAGACCTCAAGTGAGTGAGCATTTCCACCTTCCTCCAAGCTCTCTGAACTGTAATAGCATACTGCCCACCACCTCCCCCAACACTCTGACTATAGAGCAGAGGGAGGAGTGGCCCTCACACACCAGAAGGTCATGGTCCTTTGCCAACCTTTACATAAGCAGCAGTGGGGCAGCCGATCTGGGACCTGCCAGGGGTCACTACGTCTGTGGCCCCCCACACATACAAGTGGGATGATGCAATGGGCAGGATCCCAGGTAAACTCAAATATGAGGAGGCAACAGAATACTGAGACACAGGAGCTAAAGTGTGAGCCTTTATTCTCCATTCATTTTGTATGACATAGAACATTCATGATATCTGAGGTGTATTTTCTTATTCCCCAAAAGTCCATTTCCGAAGTAACATCTCAGTGTTCTGTGTTTTGGACACTCAGAAGAAGAAAATCAGATGGCAGTGGTTTCATGATTTTGGTTTCATTCCTTTTTCCCAAGAGTGCTCCTGCCTTGGGTCTGTAGGCTGCAGCCATCAGCTGGGGTGGGAAATGGGGAGGCAGGGAGGAGGAGGCCCCCACATTGGGAGTAAGCACGGATGGACACAGCACCCCAGCAGCACCCCTGCTATCTGTCCAGACTCTCAGAGCCTGTATGCACCACAGCCAGAGAGAAGGGGTCCTGGACTGAAGACCAACTTTCCAGGCTCTGCACCAAAACCCACTCAGCTCTCAGCTAATCCCCTTCCTCCGTGCCTGAAACAGGGAATGCCAGGCCTCTCACAGAAGTCTCTTCTGTGGGGACCCAACAAGGCTAAGTTCACAATGATAGCCACAGGACAGACTGCTGGGCAGGGTGCAAGAGTCACACATACCAGGCCTTTCAAACTGCACCACTTAAAATTTAGGCACCCTGGCCCAGCAGGGACATTCCGGCTCCTGAGGTCCTTGCACATCTACAGGCCATGCTTCAGCTCCATCTTGGCCACTGCCGCCCGGTGCACCTCATCAGGGCCATCAGCAAAGCGCAGGGCTCGGGCCCCAGCAAAGAACTGAGCCAGTGGGAAGTCGTTGCTCAGCCCTGCTGCTCCAAAGGCCTGGCGGACACAGAGGGGGAAGGGAGGAAGCGGGAAACCCTCATCCCTGAGAGCCCAGGAACAAGTTCCTGCTCCTAAGATCCCAGAGAGGCTCATAACAGCCACCTTCCTGGAGATATCCCTTGACACCTGCGTGATAACCATGTTGAGGGAGACTTCAAGTGGGGCCATGCTTGCCGTCCCAGGGATGCCAGACTCCCCAGGTCTGCCCTGCAAGGTGACTTCTGCCATCGGGAAATCTCTACCAGGGCCAGGAGGCGTTCTGCATGTCTGAGAGACCAACCCTCTTGTGATAAGGACCCACGTTCCCAAAAATCTGAGCCCAACTTCTTGCAAGCTGAGTGACCTTGGACAAGTCCCTTCATTTTTCTGTGCCTGTTTCCACATATTCAAAATGAGGTAGGAATGGGACTCCTAAGGTTGTTCTGAGGAGGAAAAGGAAAGTCACACGCCTGGTGAGTATGCGACAAAGGGCGGCTGTTAGTTTACTGGAGGTTGGGCAGCTGAAGAGAGGGGGTTTGCATCTGTTGTAAATGATCCAAAGGAAACAAGCATCCACCGTCTGTGCTCACCTGAATGGCACGATCAATCACTCGGGAGGCCATGGATGGAGCTACCATTTTAATCATGGCAATATCCAAAGCTGCAGCCTGCAAGGAGGCAGAGATGTGGTGAGGAGGGCAGAACACTTGGAAGAATGATCAGTTTCATAAGGAGTAGAAACAATAGCTCAGAACAGAGACCTGAGGTCCTGCTGGACCACAAGCCATGTGGTGCCCACCCAGCACCAAAGCAGGTGGAGGGGGCAGTGGTGGTGACTAGGAAGGTGACTCAGGATGATGTGTGGTAATGGGTGGCTGCCTGGTGAAGGATAGACTATGGGCGTCTTCCCAGGTGACAGGCAGTATCACCAGCACGCAAATAACAGGATGGAGAATGGCTTGTGCTTCATTCACGGTCACTGCCAGCTCAGTTTCCAAAGGGAAGGTGCACCAAAGCCAGCAAGGACTTGGGGAATTGAGCTGCAAGGACCTGCCCTGGGACTGGGATTTGGAGCAAAGCCCCTGAGAGCCCTCATTCCTGGCACTAGAGTGCCAAGGACCCAGGAACTTGCGCCTGGGCCACCCTACACACCCCGTTACTGAGGCCTCTCAGCTAAAGCATGGAGGCCCCATGGAGAGCTGGAGAAGGCAGGGGTCGGTGTGGCATTGTGCCTGGCCATCAGAGGCACTCAGAAAGAGCCATTTAAGGAATAACATCACCCTTGAAAATAAGCTTTTATTTTGGCTAATTCCCTGGCTTACTCTCAGTTTGCCTGATGCCTGGAAGTCCAGGCAGGGTCATAGCTGAGGCCGGGAGCCATGTGGCCCTCACAGGCTCCCTGTCTTGAACCCAGAAGGTCACTGGGTCAGTAAAATAGAAAGTTCAGTCCTCTTTTATTATACCTTTTCTGTTTTTGAAAAACTGCCCAAGTCGTTCCAAGGAGAATTGAAGCAAAGTTAGTTATGTCAAGAAACCAAGCACTTGATCTACGGTTTGCTGAAATGAGGAGGGAAGAGTCTGCATCTAGAGATCCCCAGGCTGGCATCTTTCACTGCGACCTCAAGACCTGTCTTCCGTGAGGCCCCTTGGTCTCCTACCTTATTTCCCGCCACATCCATGACATGGGCAGCTTTCAGCACCAGCAGCCGGGCCTGCTCAATCTCCACGCGGGACTGGGCGATGTCTGCCAGAAGCGTGCCCTGCTCTACCAGGGGCTTCCCGAAGGCCACACGGGACTTTGCCTGTGGACACAGGAGAAAGGACAGGAGGCACAGGTCTGTGCCTTGCAGAGGAGGTGGGCAGAAGCACATGAGAGGAAGGTGCTCGGAAGTAGAACTTCACAGCTCATCAGCCACTTTGCCAGCTCTCCAGCCACAAGAAACTTCCAGGGAGAAGAGCCAGATGCAGGCGTTCATGGGCACCATGGAGCTAGGCAATGTGGTGGCTGCACAAATTACCTTCTGGAAACCCGAGAAGGGCAGGCCTGGCTGCCAGGAGCAGTGCTTGATTTGAGCTGTCTCCCGCCCAGGGCTACTCCAGGAACTAGGCAGTGACTGTGGGTGCTTCACACAAGCCAGAAGGGCATCCTCTGCTGAGGGGGCTGGGCCTGCTTCACACCCTGGGACGCCCTCAGGAGTAAAGTCAGAGTGCCAGCGCCCCCTTGTGGGCAACTGTTACTGCAGTGGGGATTCTAGAGCAGTTGAAAGTTAAAAGCAATCAAAGTCTATAAGGGATCCTTCCCCACCTCACCCCTTCTTTTAACTAAAAACAGTTATGACACAAATAATATATCTAATAGCAAAAGAAGTACACATTTTCAGACAAAAAAAGAAAAAAAACACCTGGTATTCTATCATCTAGTCACACTTTGTATTTGGTAGATACCTTTTTGTATGCCTACACATACATATGCATTTTTTTACAAAAAATAGAGTCACACTCTATATAATGCTTTGTAGCCTACTTTTTTTTCCCCGTTAAGAGCACCTCATTGTATATTAAGAAAGAAAGAGATTTCTACATCATTTTGGAATTTCACTGAATGCCCATACCAGGCTTATCTGACCAGGCTCCAACTGTTATATATATTTTTTTCTGGTCTTTTTAGGGCCACACCTGCGGCATATGGAGGTTCCCAGGCTAGGCGTCGAACTGGAGCTGTAGCCGCTGGCCACAGTTACTCTGGATCCGAGCCACAGCTGGGACCTACACCACAGCTCATGGCAACACCGGGTCCTTAACCCACGGAGCGAGGCCAGGGATCAAACCTGCGTCCTCATGGATACTAGTCAGTTGTTTCCACTAAGCCACAATGGGAACTTTATAGCTTGCTTCCAACATATTATAGTCACAGCTGGTGTGAACCTCTATATCTAATCAAATTACTCCCGTGTGACCAAGTCCTATGAGTGGAACTTCCACGTCAATACTATGGCACCTTCTAAGATTTCAGAAATTTACAGTAAAACTACTCTGCAGGATGGAGCAGGAGACTATACCTGAGCCCTTAGCAGTATTTTATTTCAAAATAAAACAAAAAACTGGTCTCAACTGAGAAGAGTGTGAATTTTAGGTTTACTCAGTAATGCAAGCACACCGGACTACATCTGTTCTTTGGACAGAGTATCTTATATTTTTTAGTCTCAAGTGTTTGCTTCATCTTTGTGAAATTGGTACCACCGATACGAATTACTATTCCCAGCAAGAGCTTTCTTTTGGGTGGGCTTCCAACCTTTGAGGGGAGTCACAGCAGAACAAAATTTTGGGGCCATGTAGTGGAGAAGGGTGATGCAGGGCTGGACGATAGAACCCCAGGTTCTCTCTGGTATCTAATTTTTTTTTTTTTTTTGGCCATGCCTCAGCATGTGGCAGTTCCTCTGCCTGCCAGGGATTGAACCCGCACCACAGCAACAACTGCAGTGACAATGCTGGATCCTTAACCTGCTGCACCATAAGAGAACCCTCTGGTATCTGATTTTTTAAAATGACCTGGTAGTAAGAATGGCCCTCAACAGGTCATGACCCTGTGGACCTTGGAACCTTGCCCTCTACTGCAATAAAACCTGGCCTTTTCCTTCTGGTCACCTCAACAGTGTGGCCCGTTCTCTGCAGCATTTCAAATTTCAGCAAAGTAGCAGATGCAAAGCAAAGGCAGGGACACAGCTTCTTATAAAGAATATCACCTAGCTTTACCCACTGAGTCTGCTCTCAGAAAACAGAATTTGGAGTCTGATAGGAAAATAAATGGGTGGTTCTGGGACAGAGACGGGTGCAAAGGGAAGCACTCACTCGTGCCTTCATGAGCGCCAGTGCCCTCTCCGAGCACCCTATCAGCCGCATGCAGTGATGGATCCTGCCGGGACCCAGTCGGCCCTGAGCAATCTCAAAGCCCCGGCCAGGGCCCAGGACCATGTTCTCCTTGGGCACACGCACCTTCTCAAACAGGACTTCGCCATGGCCACCTGAAAGACCCAAAGCGTTCCCCTGAGTGATCCACCTGTCCATTTTCCTCAGACGTGTTTATCCCTTGCCTCAGGCAGGTCACCTATGGCAATGTTCCTGCCCTTCTAAAGCCTTCTAACTGGGACATGGTTGAAGGGGGAGATAGTGTAGGAAGGAGCCTATTAAAGATGGAAAATAGGAGTTCCCGTGTGGCACAGCGGAAATGAATCCGACTAGGAACCATGAGGTTGAGGATTAGATCCCTGGCCTCGCTCAGTGGATTAAGGATCCGGCGTTGCCATGAGCTATGGTGTAGGTCACAGATGCAGCTTGGATCTGGTGTTGCTGTGGCTGTGGTGTAGGCTGGCAGCTGTAGCTCCAATTAGACCCCTAGCCTGGAAACCTCCATATGCTGTGGGTGCAGCCCTAAAAAAAATTTTTTTTAAATAAAAAATAAAGATGGAAAATAAATCACTGATTTACAATATCAAATGAATAGTTTGGCATTCCTTTTCTAAAACATGACTCTAACTTAAGCTGATACTCCTTAGTGGTGTGTGACTAACCACGTCATGATCCCATGGGAATACCGAAGACAAAATGTGAACATCATCAGTAGAGAGAAGCCTCTGTGAGAGGCTCTCCTGGGCTGCAGGCTAGCTGTCCTCACTGGGGTCTGGAAGAGAAAGGCTGTGGGACACTTCCTGCCCCCTGCTCTGTCCTCTGTGGCCTCCTTACCTCACAGAGTTCTGCTTATCATTTAAGTTTAGAAGAGAAAAAAAGGATAAACGCCTGTCTGAAATTTGCCTGTGTGGCTGATACTCACATATGGAACTGAAATGCAGGAGCATGTGACCTTATAAGTGTCATCATACGCTTACAGGTGTAACTTCCTGAGTGGGAGCAAGCGCTGCCCAAAGCCTTTCCCCAGGCCCAGTCCAGGCCCACACAAAGAGGTGAGCTGCTCCCAGGAGCCAACCTGGTGCATCCTCCAGCCCATACACCGTCAGAGGCCGGATGATTTTTATCCCTGGAGTATCCATGGGAACCAAGAGCACAGACTGCTGTTGATGGCGTGGGGCATGTGGGTCTGTTTTCCCCATAAACACGCAGAGTTGGCAGCGCGGATCCAGGATGCCTGCCGGGAAAAGAGAGAGACAGACCCCCATCATCTGACACCAGGGCCATCAGATCACTCTACAGATGGAGTCCTAGCCCAGGGAAGCTGAAGCCAGCAAGCAGACAGGACCCTTTAACACTTCACAGGAGCAGAATGAGGACATGCAGGCTCTTGACCAGCAATAACAACAACTGGGTTTTGTCCCAGTGAGGAGACTCCAATATCATAAGTTTTGCTTTTTTTTTTTTTTTTTTGACTTTTTAGGGCCGCACCCTCAGCATATGGAGGTTCCCAGGCCAGGGGTCAAATCGGGGCTGCAGCCGCCGGCCTACACCACAGCTACAGCAACGCAGGATCCAAGCCACATTTGTGACCTACACAACAGCTCACAGCAATACCAGATCCTTAACCCACTGAGCAAGGCCAGGGATCTAACCCACGTCTTCATGGATACTAGTCAGGGTCATTAACCACTGAGCCACGATGGGAACTCCACAAGATTTTTTTTTTTATCAATTTTTTTTTTAATGCACCAAGTCTAGCTGAAAATATAATGTGGATACAAGGAGCTGAAAACTGCTACTTTATCACAAGCAGTGGGAACATGATGGCTTTAGGCACAGGCTTCGGAATCAGGCCAGCCCTGAACTCTGCATTCCTTACTTTTAATAGGGAGCTACTACCTTAGGCAAGTGACTCAAGTCACTTCTCCATCGTAGTCTCCTTCTCTACTGTAAAGTGGGGATAATAGCAAGGATCTTCCAGGGAGGGGTGGGGACTCAGTGAGGTGAGGTCTCTGCAAAGTTAACAGCTGGTGAATGACAGGATTACCACTGGTCCTTCTGCTGTAGCTGATCTTATAGCAGGATCACCACTGAGGACAGGACCTGCCTCTCCAAAGGGAGATGCCCAGGGCAGAACAAAGAGAGTCAGGAGGGAATGAGAGATTCCTGGAACTGCCATATGTGGGGTCACCTGGTAACCCCCAAAGAAGCTCTCGTTCTCCCAGGATTTGCTGCCTCTGCTGGGAGCAGACTCAGAATCTCCTTTGCGTCAAGTGGAAATGAAGCTGGTCCCTCCCATCGTTTCACAGGCACCAGCAGGGCAGGGAAGACATGCTTATCAATGCAGACTCGTGTAAGTATAACCGAAAAATGAATTTCAGGCAGATACCTGAGATCCACCACTTGTGACCATTGATGACATAGAAGCCATCCTCCTCTCGGATGGAAGATTCGATATTTGTAGCATCTGAGGAGGCAACCTGAGTGAGAACACATTCTGATTAAAGCTGGCAAGGATCCCACCATGGTCCCAAATGGCAGAGCCCAGATGGGGTTGGGCAAGTATCTGGCCTGATGAGAAGGAGCACCTGTGAGTGACCCAAGTCCCAGGAACCAGGTACCTGGGGCTCAGTCATAGCAAAACAGGAGCGGGCCTTTCCCTCCAGCAAGGGAGTCAGCCAGCGGGCCTTCTGCTCCTCAGTGCCATACCGCACCAAAACCTCCATGTTCCCTGTGTCTGGAGCAGAGCAGTTGAAGATCTGAAAAGGAGAGAAGGCGTTAACGGTGACTCCCACATCCACATTCAAAACTTCAAACCGCCCAGAAGCATAGACAGGACTCCTTCTAAGTCACAGGCCCTCTGACACTGAAAGTCCTTCCTCTCCCCAGGGAAATGTAAGGACCCAAGACACTTTGAATATAACGGCTCAGAGCCCCTGAAGCTCATGCAAGGAGTTCCTTGATAGAGAGAAAGGAAACTGGAGCTGGTGCACTGGGCCCCAAGGAAGCCAGCCGAGCTGTGCTCACATGGAAGATGCCCACCCCCAGCAGCTTCCTTGTTCCAGCTCCAGCCTCCTGCCTGTGGTGTCCTCGCTCATAAGAAGTCAGTGTGCTGGGAGTTCCCATCGTGGCGCAGTGGTTAACGAATCCAACTAGGAACCATGGGGTTGCAGGTTCAATCCCTGGCCTTGCTCAGTGGGTTAAGAATCTGGCGTTGCCATGAGCTGTGGTGTAGGTTGCAGATGCAGCTCGGATCCCACGTTGCTGTGGCTGTGGCATAGGCCAGCGGCTATAGCTCCAATTCAACCCCTAGCCTGGGAACCTCCATATGACCCAAGAACGGCCCAAGAAATGGCAAAAAGAAAAAAAAAAAAAAAGAAGTCAGTGTGCATTGGAGCTCCTAGATCTGCTGCAGCTGGAGGGAGCCCTACCAGGCAGGTGGCTAAGCTTGTGTGGAGGACAAGATATCCTCCACAAGGGAGAAGATGTTAAAGAAGGTACCTGGGGGGAGTTCCCATCGTGGTGCAGTGGAAATGAATCTGACTAGGCACCATGAGGTTGCAGGTTTGATCCCTGGCCTCGCTCAGCAGGTTAAGGATCCGGTGTTGCTGTGAGCTGTGGTATAGGTCACAGACACAGCTTGGATCTGATGTTGCTGCAGCTGTTGTGTAGTCTGGCAGTTGTAGCTCTGATTGGACCCCCCATAGCCCGGGAACCTCCATATGCTACAGATGTAGCCCTGAAAAGAAAAGAAAGAAAGAAAAAAAAAAAGAGTACCTCAGGGGCATACAGAGACGTGCCCATGAGCTCACACAAGTGTGCATACTCCACGTTGGTCAGTCCTGCTCCGTATTTTCTCTCAGGATCAGTCTCTATGGGTAGAAAAAGATTCCAGAGTCCTTCGGCCTTGGCTTTCTCCTATCATGGGAAAAAGAGGTCAGGGATCCATCGTGGGTGATTTCATTTTATTTTGGCCCATAGAAAATGAGGCAAATTGAAACCATCAGGCTGGATACAAATTCAGCAGACCTGTGGGAGGAGAATATGAGGGTCCCCAGGGACAGCTAAATCCTAACTGACTGAAAGTGGTTTACTTCCCCGGTGTCCATATCCCGGACACCCCACGTACCCCACATCCATCATGGTTAGCATTACTGTTGCACAGCTTAGAACTCCAGCCATGAGCACCAGAGAGTGAAGGGTCCTTTAGCAAGCCTGATAGGAACCAGCCCAGTAGCCTCAGCTGCACTGCTGGGTGCCTAAGGGGATCCTCTAAACCAGCTTCCTTTCCAAAGCACAACTTTGTTCCTGGGAAAATGCCCCGGATTTCTGAATGTAGCTCCTGACAGGGAAAGTCGGAAGTCTAGCCTGGGGGTCAGGAGTCCAGACCGAGTCAAACTGACCAGTTCAGACCCTGCCCTGCCAGATCTGCTGGAAGGCCTTGGGCAAGATACCAGATCTCTCATACTTGTTTTGCTTTTTGCAGCTACACTGTGGCATATGAAATTTCCCAGGCTAGGGGTCAAATGAGAGCTGCAGTTGCAGACCTCTGCCACAGCCACAGCAATGTGGGATCCAAGCCACATCTGTGATCTATTCTGCAGCTTATGTCAATGCCAAATCTTTAACTCACTGAGCAAGACCAGGGATCAAACCCACATCCTCAAGAACAGACACTATATCAGGTTCTTAACCTGCTGAGCCACAATGGGAACTCCAGGATACTGGATCTCCACGTGGCAGTTTCCTCATCTGTGAAACAGGATGTCACCACCCACCCTCCCAGTCATAGCTACTGAGTATTACAGTAGGAATGGAATTTGACTAACTGATGGGGAAAAAAGAATGGCATGGGAAGGTTATCAGAAGCTCACAGTAGATAATGAGGCTCAGAAATGGATAGGAGCCTGGCAGCTCAAGGTGATGACAGGACAGATACTCTGCAGTCCTGCTGTGCAATGAGTGAGTACCAGCTGTTTTCTGTCTTGAAAACTATTCACTCTTCTGGTCCCAGAAAAGAGATAGCCCTGCTGGCCTAGCCTGGCCGGGAGGCTGGGCTGGCACCTGGACTGACAGTTCTGCCAGACTGTGTCCAAAGGTGAGGAGAGAGGCCCCTGTAGGAAACTGGGGTGCTGCTACCCAAAGGGGAAAAGACACTAGGCAGCCAACCAGTGTCCATAGCAACTACCTTGCTAGGTTTTGGGAGATTAAATGAGGCAACACACAGACTATAAAGTGCTGAACTCAGAACCTGAGGGCTGCACAAAACATTCGTGATTATGGATATTCTTCCCACTGGGAGGGCTCCAGCTGGCTGATTTGTACATTACGTTGGGCCCGGTCTCTATGACACATACTTCTAGAATCAGCACACACACTGGTCTCATTGATGTGTTAAGCTAACTAGCTCAGAGTGTAGTGACGAAGGACAGATTAGTTAAAACAAACAAAGCAGCAAGAGAAGGGAGAAGTAAGAAGCAAGGGAGTTCTGAGAAGAGGAAGAAAAAGAAAATGAATACAATCATCTCCTTGGGGAGGGGGAAGCCCACGGATTTCAGCCCAGAAGATCTGGACTGAGTCCAGGTGCTATTATTTCTAGCTGTGTCCCTGGACAAATTTGAGTCCTCATCTTTAAATTGCGGTTCATAATGTTCACAGGATTTGTGAGATGCAGTATATAACACCAAGTACTTGTCATATGGGTAGTGATGACATTTTGGATAAAAGCCATGCGCCACAACTTCACTCTACCCAAAAATCTTAGTTGTCATTATGATTCCCTTTCAGGTATGACCAGAAGTAGAATGTTCCCTAATCTAGTTTTCTCCTATGCATTCATTTTAGATTCTAGAAGTGTTTGCAGCATGAGTATGTGCTTTTCCAATCCTTCTGTGCACTCGCTGTGCACTTGCTGGTTACTTCTGATGGGCAAGGATTAAGTGAACAGGTCAGCAGGTAGGGAACAGGACATTCCGCATGGTGATGATGGTAGCATGGCACCTTTCTGATGAAAATTTGGCAATATCTATTAAAGTTGAAATGGTCTCACTGTTGGGCCAGTATTTTTACTTCAAAAAACCGATGCTAAAGAAACAGTAAATGGACAGAGAAGTAGGTGAGAGCATTTGTTGCACATGCTTGCACAGGATCCAAACCCTTTCTTATTCTGAGGAACACCCTCACTGTTTAAATTTCAGTGGTGTCAAGTCTCCCAGTGCAGAAGAAGAATGAAGCCAGGCACATACCCTGCGTCCTGACAGTGAAGGCGTGAACATGGGAATTATGCCCAGCCAGCCGAAAACTCCCAGTTCAAATTTGAAGTCCAAAGGAGGCATCCAGATCTCCTGGCCCCTGCACTAGTGACAGCCTTGGCCATGCTCCCTGTAGCTGGCCTTCCCTTGGCTTTACTGTCTCCTTCAACTGGCTCTTCAGCCTCCATCCATGTTAGCAGCTAGGAAATGTTCTTTGAAGCTTAAGTGACCTGGGGTGACCTAGACTAAGATCCCTAGAGTGTCCCTCAGCCAGGGAAAAGGTGGACAAATTATGGTGCACCCACACACCTGGGGGTCCATCTCCAGGCTCTGACATGCTAGGGTGAGAAATAATTAAATTACATAAACAAGTGTGAGATTCAAACAACTTTGTTAAAATAGGAATAATATCTATTAGTATATAATAGAAAAAAAAGAGCTGTGAGCCTAATAAACTAAATTATTATTATTATTTTGTCTTTTTAGGGCCGTACCCATGGCATATAGAGGTTCCCAGGCTAGGGGGTCAAACTGGAGCTGGAGTTGTTGGCCTACACCACAGCCACAGCAATGCCAGATCCTTAACCCACTGAGGCCAGGGATCGAACCTGCGACCTCATGGATGCTAGTCAGATTCATTTCCACTGACAAAGAACAGCAGGTATTTCTGTTACCAGCTAAAATGGTATTACTATGTGTCAATAGCATAAACAGTTTATAGTTGATATGGCCCTTTAGCTTTGATATTATGAATTCTTTAAAGAGAGACTTATTTAATGGATGTAATTAATATCACTTTGTTTCAAATTGACATGATTCAAATATGCATAAAATGAGCCACCTGCCCCAGGGTTTTAAACCACAGACCTGGCATTCCTCTGCCTAGGCACAGCTACAGGCCAAGACAGGGTCACACAGAAAGGGCAGTGAAGTGAAACTGAGTGACCTAGAGCTGGCTCTTTTTGAACACGACGGAGAAAGGAGATCAATCAGCCCTCCCGTGTCTTCACTGCCTGGGAGGAAGCAGATGCGGCCGGTGGGCCAGCTGAGGCTGGGCTGTGCTAACGTGGTCTCCCCACCTCTCGAAAGGCTGCTTTACCTTGAGATCTTCAACCAGAGGGGAAGGGGTCCACCTCTCAGCTGATGCCTGGTGACTCTGCAGCTCTGGCTCAGCAGGGTACACATGTCGCTCTATAAACTGCTTCAGCCGCTGATACACCTCCCAGACTGGTGGGGAAAGGCCTTCTGGAGAGAAGACCAGAGCTCCCTTTGAGGCATGAGCTGGGGAAGAGTCTGTCGAGGTGACATAACTCCTCCTGCCCAGGGTCCTCGGCGGGAACTGTGGCCTGGCCCACGTGTGGTGGGACCTTGTTAATGGTCTGGTGGGTGGCATCTCTTTGAATACCCGGAATCCTTCTTTGACTGCGAAATCCCATGCCAGGTTAGACATAAATTCAGTCAGCTTTCCACTTTGCTCTGCAGTCGCTGAGCTTGCTTGCCCTAAGCAGAGGCAAAGAAAACCAGTAAGTACCCCCCAAACAACCTGGAATAGTAATTCTAGCATGGACAATATTATTGTTACATCAGCAGCTACTGCCACTTGCTGAGCACTTGACATGCACCAGACTCGGTGCTAAGTGCTTGACATGTATTATTACAGCTCACTGAATTCCTGGAGCTGTATGACTGTTTTAATCCCCACTTTACAGACAAGGATCTGGGTTTTAGGGAGGAGATGTGCCCAAGCTTACATTCTTGGGATGGGAGCTTGAAGTTGAACTCAGTCGGCCTGCTCCCTGCTCTTAACCTTTTCTCCTCCTAAAGAAACCAAATCAGGAATTCCCCCAAATCGCTTCTGCTGTCACCAGTGGGTTACAGGAAGCCCTGCCACAAAACTGGTAATAACTGTGTCACAGGGTATTGGATTAAGAGCCAGTTTCTGAGCACCATTTGATCTAGATCAACACCATCATCAGCATCGCAGAACTCATTCTAGTCATGCTGTTTCTTTATTTAATAGGGCACCAAGAACTTTTTTAAATGATTTTTGAAAAAACTTAATGTATAGTATATTCTCTTTATGAAGTGCACAATTCTGTGAGTTTAGTCAGGCAACCACCACTGCTATCAAGATACAGTATATATATATTCCCATCAGCCCCAAGTTTCCATGGTGTCCCTTTGTACCTTTTCCCCTACCCCTAGGCAACAATACTGATTTCCATTCCTGTAGTTTGTATTTTTTAGAATGTTACATAAATACATACATCATATTTTCAGTGCAGCTTCTTTCACTCAGGTATCTGGGACCCATCTATGCATTTCCTTATACCGTGACTATTGCCTCATATTTATAGTGGGCTTTTTCACAGCCAGCTCTCCTGGATTCCTTTTCGCATTTCCATGTTCTCAAAAGACTATTTTCCTCATTTCCTATGTATCAATAAGTGGATCTTTGTAAAGGTCTATTTTACTTCTGGCTCCTGCCATGGACAAGTGCTAATTCTCAAAAGAACCATTTTTATGCAGCTTTGGTATTAAAGATAATTAAGCTATTCCTTACAAATCAGGAACCAGATCCACCCGCTACATAGCAGAGGATGCAGCCCACTGGACCTCAGCAAGTCTTTCCTCAGCCCCTTCTGGGTGCTGGATAAGGACCCAGGCTTGGCAGGCCAGTCAGGAATCAGGCAATCCCCTTCCCAAAGTCACAGATGCACAGTGAGGGCCACTGAGCACAAGTGGGCTACATTTTCCCCTCATTACTTAAGGCTGTACACATCTCATCGAAGGGAAAGGTACCCTCCCCTTACATTCACTGTTATTTGTAATGGTTTTCTTTCTTTAAAAGCAGGTATAAAATATTTTCTTAATTATCACCTTAATTGATGATGCTTTCTTTGACTCTTGGAAAGCCACTTGTATGAGCTTGGGTTGACTTAAAGCTTTCAGTTCCAATATATTTTCCCAAATGTAGTCCCAGCAGAAAAGACTGTATCACTGGCATCTTCCTAAATTGCAGTCACCAGCATTTTTTCCTTTCTAGAATTTCAGTAGCATCTACAAGAAACTTAAACTTCAGCACCCACTTATTAATGAAGGAAAGTGATACTTGAGGTTGGCTGCCACAGACCATAAATCAGTCCCCAGTCTCTGGACACTGTGGTCCTCCTGCCAACCTAAGGATGAGCCCACAGAGAGAATGCCTTTGAAACACAACCTCTTTCTCCAAACCCCACTTTCTCAGGGCAACACCAAGGATCTCAGCTGTTCAAAGAGAAAAAATGACTTTAACAGCTGATTAAGAAGATAAATACACAGAAATCATATTTTTATTCAAAAGTTGAGTTTTTTCCCCTCATCAAGTGATTTTATCCAATTCTTTCAAAAAACAGACTTCACTGTTTTCATGTGAGAAAACTAAGGCACCTCCTCAGCATGCGTGCTGGCTTTCCAGGTGGGAGGGGAGGGAGTGAACAACCAGGATCAGAGGAAGATAGGCCGGGAAGGACAGAGAGCACTCATTTTTCTGTGTGGTGGCAAACACCTGGGGTGTTTTGCCTCTGAACTGAGGGAAGCTTGAAGCCACACCAGTGGCTCACAGGATCTTGGAAGCTGTCAAAGGGCTTCCTGATAGGCAACTTGAGGACAGACTGGCAGGGTTAATTGGTGTAGAGACTTTGGCATGGATGATTCTTTTTCTTTAGCTGAGCTACAACTGACAGAGAATGGATAATTCTTAATGACCAACATTGATCCAGCCATCCCCAGGCACTGGAGCAGAACACAGCCAGAACTCTGCAGCCCACTAGAAAATGCCCACAGGCAATCAGTCCTGTTCATCACTGTTTGGATTTAGCAGCCGTCCTATTTAATTAAACATTCCTGGCTATGATATACAGAAGATTAGCATGGCCCCTGCACAAGGATGACATGCAATTTTGTGAAGCTTTCTACGTTTTTTTGTTGAGTACATTTCTTACATCAGATTTTCGTTTCCTGGATATGGGAATATGATTTCACATTTACAATACTGAGGTAGTAAACCTAAAATGTGAGGCTTCAATAGTATTGAGCACTGCCCAGCTACAGTTAACTGTATCCATATTCTAGGAAAAATAAAAGACGCTGAAAATTTTAAAAAGTTCCCAGTTAGCTTTCATCACAAAACCATAACAAAAATTGGGAAATGCTGGCTTAGCACTGATGCCTTCTGAAGGAAGAGAAAATATCATTTCCAGGAATTACCGCTTATTGAGACCTCACCCCTACTGCCCTGGATTTCACTGAAGTAAATCCCCAACACCATGTCATTTTGTCTATATTTCATTTATGTCTAAAAACAAAGACTTTAAAAAACACAACACTGTTGGTGGGAATGTAAACTGGTACAGCCACTATGGAGAACAGTTTGGAGATACCTTAGAAATCTATACATAGAACTTCCACATGACCCCGCAATCCCACTCTTGGGCATCTATCCAGACAAAACTCTACTTAAAAGAGACACGTGCACCCACATGTTCATTGCAGCACTATTCACAATAGCCAGGACATGGAAACAACCCAAATGTCCATTGACAGATGATTGGATTTGGAAGAGGTGATATGTATACACAATGGAATATTACTCAGCCATAAAAAAGAATGACATAATGCCATTTGCAGCAACATGGATGGAACTAGAGAATCTCATACTGAGTGAAATGAGCCAGAAAGACAAAGACAAATACCATATGATATCACTTATAACTGGAATCTAATATCCAGCACAAACGAACATCTCCTCCGAAAAGAAAATCATGGACTTGGAGAAGAGACTTGTGGCTGCCTGATGGGAGGGGGAGGGAGTGGGAGGGATCGGGAGCTTGGGCTTATCAGACACAACTTAGAATAGATTTACAAGGAGATCCTGCTGAATAGCATTGAGAACTATGTCTAGATACTCATGTTGCAACAGAAGAAAGGCTAGGGGAAAAATATAATTGTAACGTATACATGTAAGGATAACCTGACCCCCTTGCTGTACAGTGGGAAAATAAAAAATAATAATAATAAATATAAATAAATAAATAAATAAAAACAATTTCATTATCACACTTAAACAACAGTTAACTATGGCTCCTTAATATCATCAACAATCCAGTCAGAATGCAAATTTCACTGTCTCATAAAAATTGTTCATATAATTTCTTTTTTGCAACAGGGACCTAAATAAGGTCTAAATACTGTTTTTGGCTAGTATGTCTTTTAAGTCCCATTTAAATCTATGGGTTCTCTTCTCAACTTCTTCCCCCCTCCTTTTTTTATTTATTGAAGAAACTGAATTGTTTGCCCTGTGAAGTTTTCCAGAAAGTGGATTTTGGAATGGCTGTGCCTCAGTAGTGCTGGTTAACGTGCCCCTCTAAACCCTCCATTTCCCGTAAATTGGTGGTTGGGACTAGAAGCTCCATCAGATTCAGGTTCGCCTCTTGAGGGAAGCATCAAAAGGTATGGAATGTCTGGCTGCCTCTCTGTGATGTAAGCACTACTAATGCTTATTCTCCAGAGCCATTTGTGTATTAGGGGGGCACATTGGTGTTACGCTTATTCTATCACTGTGTCCAGGGTGCTTCTCTAAAGGAAAACTTTCCCCCATCAACTACTTGGTGAGCCTGACATATCTGTGTAGGAAAGGTAGGATGAATGTTTGACTCTTTTCCCTTTGTTTACCATTTTCAGAATAACGGGTTGCTTCCCTGAGCCTCCAAAGCCACTCATGAGACTCTCTCTTTGTTTTAGTATCACTGTTTACCCATGGATTTAAACACACTTGATGTGTTCCCTCCATTTTGGCTGTCATCCTTAGTAGTGCTCCAAGTTCCTGTCATTAACAAGTGGAAACCTATTCAAGTTGACTCCTGAGACCTTCAGATACGACCCTCCCAATCTTAACAACCCCCCTGCTTTCTGGTATGTCAAGATGTTCCAGGTTCATCTTGAGATATTCTGCCCTAGACCTGAAATCAGCCACTTCTTGGAGGAGTCCCAATTCCTTTTGTTGGGAATGGAATTTAGAGATTATAATGTGGTTAATTAGGGGTACTTAATGCTACTGTGTCACTCACTGTTTCTAGGTCTTTTCAGTAGATTCTATATGCTTGCTTACTACTTGCCTTCCTTACACATCAGAAATTTAATCTGCCTTTTCTATCTTCTTAAACAATTTAGGATGTAGATTATTTCATCTGTTACCCTGTAAAATTTATAATTAAAACTAATAGGAAAATTCCATGGCCTAGCAGTTAAGGATTTGGCATTGTCACTGCTGTGGCTCGGGTTTGATCCTTGGCCCAGGAACTTCTGCATGCCACAGGTGCAGCCAAAAAACCAAACAAACCAAAGAAACCTAATAACATTGTGCCATACACAAACACACACACACACAAACACACTCCAATCATCAGTTCTAAGTAGCCATACTTAACTTTTCTTCTCAAAAGTTCAAACATAATGGGAGTTCCCATTGTGGCTTAGCAGGTTATGAATCCGACTAGTATCCATGAGGACTGGGGTTCGATCTCTGGCCTTGCTCAGTGGGTTAAGGATCCGGCATTGCTGTGGTTGTGGTGTAGGATGGCAGTTACAGCTCCTATTCAACCCCTAGCCTGGGACCTTCTATGTGCCCAGATTTGGCCCTAAAAAGACCAAAAAAAAAAAAAAAAAGACTGATATAGATCTCTACATATTCACACGCAAAGGTCTCAATAAATCATTGTTAAATGGAAAAAAAAAAAACCCAACAGATTTGCCTTATATAGGTGTCAAATACATACACACACACAAATATTTCAGAGGAATTCCTAAGCATGAAAAATTTTTAAATCAAGGTACTGAAAAATACATATAATCACATTTTTATACAACTTGGAAAGCAGGATGGAGAGAGGTGACAGACATGTAGAAAAATTGGGGGGCCCTAAACTCTTTAATAGTAGCTCTTATTTTTGAGAAATGGTACTGAGAAGAATGGAAAATAATTCTATATTCTTCTATATAACTGAATTCTTATCATGTATGTTTTTACTTTAAAAGGGTTTTGTACCTTATTTTAATAATTTCAAAACAATGTTAAATATTATATATTTATATATATTATATATATTATATGTATTATATATATTTATGTATATATAATATACCCTTAATAATAAGTGATTATATATTTCAAAACAATGTTAAATATTATATATTTATATATATATATAAAATATACCCTTAATAATAAATGATTGAGCTCACTGAATCTTGTAGTTCAGTCACAGGAGGGTTTCTGAGGGAGAAGCCCCTTGGCTGTGATTCACCTTCCCAGGCCCCCAGTACCTGTGAGTGAGCGCTTGTAGACTCCCTGTAGGATAGCAGCTACGCGGAAAAAGGAGAAAGCCATGTAGAAGTTCCAGTTCTCGGTGGGTGGTATCCCCATGTGAAGACAGTACATCCTGAAATACTCCTCTGCTGTAGGGATTCCCAGCTTGGTCAAATCACAGTCCCCCAAACCTGAGGCGACAGACACAGCCTTGACTAGACAACAGCCCCACACTCCCCTGTGGCCACAAGTATCTGAATTCTGAAAATCACTCTGTCCCTTGGAAATGAGGTTCACAACCAGTTCAAAGGATTATAGCTCATCATTTTAAGATGGGTGGAATCTAAGCATGAAGCTATTATTCACAAGTCTAAAAGTTTCAGATTTAAATTGGCAATAAAGGAAGGAATGAGGGGCTTCCATGTCTATCTGGACCACAGTTCAGGGTGGATGCATTTTATTTTCTATCAATAACTTGATAAAAACCATATTCAAAGAAAGATCTCACCAAATTATGAAAAAAATAACTGCAACAAATAAAAATCTTTACCAATTTCTTTCATTTGTAACACTTTGATGGTTTAGAAGCATGTAATATATTCCATTCCAAGGAATTATAGTATTACTGCCTTTTTGTGGAAGCATGGGGGAGGTGATATTAAAAAAAAAAAGCCTGGAAACAAATATCTAAATAGGAATCAAAACAAATGCCTTGATAAGGCTAATTCTATAACAATTAAATCCTATGTTGTCATTAAAATGATGCTGTAGAAGAAACATGCCATACCTCAGTTTCACAAAGTAGCCCAATCACAAACTATGTCCACTGAGTTTGCACTGTCCTTTGAGAATGGAGCTGGCTACATCTCTTTTGCCCCCAGCGCAGTTCCTACCTGGCTGAATGGGAAAACTGGATGGCAGGTAGTGAGCCAGGCAGCTGTAGGCCACATCAGCAAGGGGGTCGCCTAAGGTAGAAAGTTCCCAGTCAAGGACAGCAAGCACCTCGTTCGTTTCCGGGTGGAAAAGCAGGTTGTCCAGCCTAAAGGAGCCACAGAATGGAGACAGCGCTAAGAAACTTAGAGGGTATATTCCATGCTGGGTGTCTCGTGTTGACCCCTGAAGATGCACTCCCCACCCCTCTATGCTCTATGGGCCCTGGAGCCAGCTGCCTGCCCTCTGGCTCAGCTGGGCTGGGCCAACGGAGACACCAGCTGGAGATGGGAAGGGGGCCTGATTATTAGTTCCCTACCTCCCTCAGCAGGTCACTGAGGGGCAAATGCATTCCTCTCTTGAGGGCCACAGCTTTGATCAGGTGGCCCTCTCCACACAGTGACCACCTGGGTTCTGGTAATTAATCATTCCCTGAGATGGTCTTATACAGGTCTGCAAAAGGAAGAATCTAACCCTTCAACCCATGAAGCATCTCACTGCTGACAACTATAATGAAGCTGGAAGTGGTGCTGAGTGACCCCTGAAACCAGGACAGAAAAGGTGATCAGCTCCTGCCCAACACTCTCTCCTCAGAACACACACCTTTGCAGCCCTGAGCCTTCAGGTAAGAAGTCAGCTCCCTAGAAGCTGCCACACTGGAGAGACCATGTGGGGAACCACAGGGAAAGAGAGAGGTTTGGGGAACTCAGCTGTTCATGTCTCTTCTGTCCCTGGGCAGGTGTGTGAGCAAGCCCAAGTGATTCCAGCCCCCGGCCTGAGAGCCACCCCAGTGGCTCAGACAAGCAAGCCATCCTGTCGCCAGATTGCAGATTCATGACTAAAAACAATGCTGTTACCGTTGACAGGCCTGCAGTTTTGGAGTCGTGTGTTGTACAGTAGTTACAACTGGAACCTGTGCTTATACCTTGGGACCTGGGTCGGGGGGTGTACAGCACAGGCCAGCCCCCCTCATCGAGAATCATCTGGCCAAATGTCAATGGTACCAAAGCTGAGAAACCCTGCCTGCAAAGCTAAGCACAGAGAGAGCCCACGCAGCCAATAATTCTCAAGCATTAACTGGGCCTTTAAGACCAGCTGCTTAATTTCTCTTTCATATGCCCTTCCCATTGCTTTCTACATCTGAATGTCAGCCCTTCTCAGGCGGAGTTGACCTGAAGTCCCCGTGCACCACAGTGGTCCTCTGCTGACTGGGAAGGTGGAGTGGCAGCCACTCGATGAGCCTCTCCATTGCCGGGATGGTACTGGTTTCCGTGGCTCTATACTGTTTGATCCATGTTTGCACCTGGCGGGTAATATAGTCCCCTGAGGGAAAGAGGATTAGAACATGGTATGCCATTTCAGCAACCTCCAGAGGTTTCAAAAATCAACAGTGCAGTGAAACCCTTTGTAACGCCCTGAGGATTCATCTTCCCATGAATGAAGGATTTCCTGCACAGTGGTCCTGCCCCCTCAACCTGAAAGCCAATGCTGTTTTGTCTTGGCTGGATCCCTGTGATCTGGGCATTGGTCACAGCCACATAGCCTCTGGGCCTGATCCATTGCCTTCTTAGAGATCCTATGAGCTTCCTAACAGCTTTCAATAATTCCCTTTTTGGGAGCTCCCATCGTGGTGCAGCAGAAACAACTTGGACTAGGAATCATGAGTTTGCAGGTTCGATCCCTGGCCTCACTCAGTGGGTTAAAGATTTGGAGTTGCCGTGAGCTGTGGTGTAGGTCACAGATGGGCTCAGATCCCGAGCTGCTGTGGCTTGGCGTAGGCCAGTGGGTGGCTACAGCTCCTATTGAACCCCTAGCCTGGGTGTGGCCCTAAAAAGAAAAAAAAAAAAATCCCTTTTTGACTAAAGGGCAGTGATTGGCTTAGAACATAGACTCTGGGGTGGACAGTCTGGGTTTGGTTTGCAGCTCTGCTATTCTCTGTGTGATCTCATGCAGGTTATTTAACCTCTCTATTCCTTAGTTTCTTCACTGATGAGATGGTCCATAGAGTTGTTGGGAGGATAAAGTATGTAAAGTCCCTGCAACTGTTCCTGGAATAAGTACCGCATGAGTATTTGCTATTATTCAGTTCCTTACTAAGAAACCCAAGAGTTACCAGAATTGAGAAACTTGCAAATTACAACTAGGAGTGTAAACTAGCAGGAGTTCTGGAGTCACCTAGCTCACAGTCAAGCTTTTCGATTAATTTGACATCTCTAAGCCTTCACTGCTTCATCTGTACAATGAGTGTACTAACACCTACTTTCCTAGGACTGTTGAGAAGCCCAAATGAAACTCATTTATAACATGCCAAACACACAAGGCTGCTCAATGAATGGTGGCCATTATTACTGTCACTGTTAATAGGTGTCAACTGACAACTTCTAATTGTCACTACTAAAATGACTAAAAACTAATAAACAACACATCAAGCCCCTAGCTCTAAGCCAAGCCCTCACCCCTCATTTGAGAGATGAGTGTTTCCCGGAAGCTTGAAGAAGACAGAAAGATAGGACTCCTTCTGTGGATTCCACTGTACACATCCAGACACTCACAATTGAGAGGACCCAGCAGGACTGTAAGAGGTGGAGATCAATATCCACAGGAATTTAACCCCAAACAAATCAAACCTTTAGAACTAACTTCCAGTTTACAGAATATCAGGAAATAGAAGACAGCAGTAAATGAAACCATAAGGTAATATTCAAATCATAACACAATTGACTTGGTCCCTTAAAAATTTCATTTAAAAAAACCAGAGGGGGAGTTCCTGTCGTGGCTCAGCAGTTAACAAACTTGACTAGTACCCATGAGGACGCTGGTTCAATCCCTGGCCTCGCTCAGTGGGTTAAGGATCTGGCATTGCCATGAGCTGTGGTATAGGTCACAGATGCAGCTCAGATCTGGCATTGCTGTGGCGTAGGCCAGTGGGGGGCCACAGCTCCGACTGAACCTGGGAACCTCCATATGCTGCTAGTGCAGCCCTAAAAAAGACAACAACAAAAAAAAACCCAGAGTGGGTGCTGTTCTAGATTCCTTGATTAGATCCTGATCTGGAAAACAAACCAAAAACAGAACAAACCAAAATAAGACGAAACTCACTTATAAAAGATACAAGGAGGATAATGAAGAAATCTTGAAATATGGACTGGGTTTTAGGTATTCTGGGAAAATAAATTTACTTGGATATGATAATGGTACCAAGGGACGTCCTTATTTTTAGGAAATGCATACTAAAGTACATGGGAGTCAAGTCTCAGGGTCTCTACAACTTTGTTAATCATGCAGATATATAGATATAGAAAGAGATAAACGATGGCAAGTTAACCGCTGTTAAAATCAGTCATGGGAATGTAGTTATTCATTGCACTATTGCAAGTTCCCATGAATGTGAAAATTCTCATAATAAGTAAAACACAAAAGTCACCACTGGGCCTTTGTGGGAGGAGCCCCTCAGGAAAATCTTCTACATGGATTTAGGACATCCTCCCCACCCCCACGCATACACACCACCCATGCTACACACATTCCCTTCTCATGGGAAGCAGATGCAGCTGGCCCTGGGTCTCTGGCTCTGTTGACCACTGGTCCTGAGCGGGCCTGCCAAGACTCTAAAACGCCCTTCCTTCCCAAAGCAGCCTGCACTCTAGGATGAGAAAAGGGGATTATGGGCTCCCTGCAAGTCTTTAGTGGAAAGGTTCTTTGTGGTAACTAGACTGTACCTAAAGGATCTTTGTCAAAAGTCCCTTTTGATTAGAGATCATGTTTGTGTGCTTTTTCTTTCCTTTACAAATTTAAATGTGTTCTCTTCAATAAATCATACATTCACATGGCTTGAAATTAAAGCAACACAAAGGAGTACAATAAAGACTTTCTCCCAAGCCTCTGACCAGGTACTAAGCCCTTTTTCCCCAAAGGCAACCCATATGACCAATTTCTTCAGCATCCTTTCAGAGATAATCTTCACTTGTGCAAATAAACATTTAAATTTATTCAAATATTTAATGTATTCAAATATACCGAATTTACATAAATTGTGTACGATCTATATAAAGCCAGTGCCCCATCCAGCAGGTAGGTTCCTGGCATAACTTGAGAAATTCCAAGCATGAAAAGGAAGATCTGATGGCCCTGTAGCTGGATTAGTGAATGAAATCTGAGGAAGCTGCTTTATGTAGTCAGGCTCAAAACACAGTCAATGGCCAAAGAGGCTGGTTGTGGGTCAGAAAATCACACCAGATTTCTGCTCTGTCTCTTTGTCAAGCTAATGGGTAGTGGTAAGTGCATCAAAACAGTCTACTTTAAAGATAAAGGGCAAAGGATCCACTCAGCACTTGGGAGAGCCCTCCTTAAGCTGCTGTCTCTCCATTGCAGGATGGGAGGTCACACTGCCCACTGCTTCTTATGACTTTATTTCCATTCAAAGCACTGGGACAACTGCCATCTCCTTTGCCTTTTCACATTGCCATGTGAGGGGGGCAGGGCAGGGCTTTTTTACTGAAACTTTACTTAAAGTTGAGAAAACTATGACAAAGTAATGGAACTTGCCCAAGGTCATCCCACAAATTAGGACCTGACTTCTGGTTCAGGGCTCTTTCCATCTTGAAACAGTGGATCAATATAGGCAACATCCGTTATCTTGGTTGTTGGCCCTTTTACTAGTAACTAGGGCTGCCAGACAAAATACAGGATGCTCAGTTAAAATGGAATTTCAGATAAACAGCAAATAAATTTTTATTGTAAATATTTTCCAGTGAGACCACCAAGATGGAGAGAAACCCCACTAAGTTGGTCACTCTGGTCAACAGGTTAGCAGATGGGAGGATGATATGGATCTGACTGCACCTGGAAGAAGTGGAAAACCCCTTCAACTAGGGCTAGGAAGTCCTGTTCTGTGGGAGCAAAATTTCTCAAACTGTTAGTTCTGAAAATTCAGATTATGTGTCTACAGAATGATGGAATTTTAGGTAACTTGGTAGAAATATGTTAGGAAGTTGATGTACATTGGTCATAAACTGCAGCCTTTGATATAGTCCTAGAGAGAAAAGGCACATTTTGGTTAAACGCAGAGAAAGAAGAAAATAGAGCTTAGCTGAGAGATTCTTTTTGACTATGGCCAGGAACACATATTTATCAAGAGTTAGATAATCTTGAACTCTTCAGGGCAGTCAAAGTGAAACTCTTTGGCTCATGCTAAAGTTTCTGCATGCAAAAGCACAGAGACAGTTATGACGGTGGTTATAAAACTGTGTGCAGGGAGTTCCCATCGCGGCTCAGTGGTTAACAAACCCAAATGATCTCCATGAGGACGTGTATTCAATCCCTGGCCTGGCTCAGTGGGTTAAGGATCCAGCAGTGCCATTAGCTGTGGTGTAGGTCGCAGATGTGGCTCGGATCTAGTGTTGTTGTGGCTGTAGCAAAGGCCGGCAGCTGTAGCTCTGATTTGACCCCTAGCCTGGGAACTTGCATATGCTGCTGGTGCAGCCCTAAAAAGACAAAAAGGAAAACAAACAAACAAAAAAACTGTGTGCATTTGTAAAAATTCATAAAATGATACATTTCAATACAATGCTTCAAAAAAAAATAAAGAAAAAGGGAAAACCTGACAATATCAAGTGCCTACAAGGATGAGGAACAGCTGGAACTCTCAGACATTAAAAGAGAACAAAAAAAGAAGAAAAAAGCAGAAACAAACTATACAAACAAATACCTTGGAATAACAACTTTTTAAAAATTTATCCCTGTTGAAAAGAATATTTAAATGCAATGGTGAAAAACAGAGAAGATATGTATCTTAAATACCTTTGGCCAATATCAGGGGGAAAAAAAGATTTAAATGATACAGAGAGACAGAAGTTGCAGGGAAGAGAGATTCTGTAGTCCATGAAGGGATTTATCTCAAGATAAAATGTCTAGGTGATACCTCCACTAAAATGAAACTGGATTTCCATGTAGGAAGCTAATGAGCCCACCTCACATTTACCGATGGTGCCTTAAAACCCTGGCACTATGGGAATCCTGAAAGCAGAGGCACCAGGGAGGAAACACCAGCACAGAAGACAAGTAGTGTCATGCTCACCATGTTTCCCATAGTCTTCTAGGCCCGTGGCCTTGAGGTCCACACTGTGAATCTTACACAAGACTCTGTTCATGGCAGTGTAGATGGCCTGCCTCTGGCTGGGCTTCAGGCCTGGCAGAGATGGGTCTTTGTAGGTGAGGCCTGAGCAGTATTCCATCACATAGAAGGGGGTGCCAACAATCCTGGGTAGGGACACAGACAGGGTGTTTCAATGGCCCACTGATGTGACAGACTGTAGCCACAGCTCTGCTCTTTCTGTTCTATGTGTTAGCTTTGAGTGCTGGGTAGGATTTTGGACCCCAAGGACTGAAAACTTCTTTATTCCTTTGCACATAAGCACAGGAGGTCAGAAGTACTCCCTCTACAAACAAATCTACATGGCCAATCTACACTTCCTTGCCAGTATGCTTTTCTTTTCTTTGGTCCACTTGTAGAAGCCTAAAAATTGGATTAAGTGTCATAACACAAGAAAGCAGCATGCTGAGTGGTGGGTTTGGAGTCATACACAAGTAGATTTAAATACCACCTCTGCACTTCCTGGCTGTGTGATCAGGAGAGACTTACCAACCTCTCTGGGCTTTAGTTTTTTTTAATCTATAAAACTTCAAAGGATAGTTTTAAGAATTAAAGGAAAGAATTTTTATTGTGGCTCAGGAGATTAAGAACAGCGTCTGTGAGAATGAGGGTTCAATTCCTGGCCTCGCTCAGTGGGTTAAGGATCCAGCATTGCCACAAGCTGCAGCATAGGTTGCAGATTAGGAATGGTTCCAGTGTTGCTGTGGCTGTGGCACCTGCACGTTGCTGTGGCAGTTGGCAGCTGCAGATACAATTTGACCCCTAGCCCGGGAACTTCCATATGCTTGGAGGTGCGGCCATAAAAAGAAAAAAAAAAATCTCTTCTTGTTACTGATATTTTCATCATTGTGCAGTGGTATGAATGGCACATACACCACCTCAAAGTATTAAGGGGACACACCAAAATGTCATTAATCCATCTTTTCGTCATTACTAGAAATCAGTTTAGTACCCTAAAAAGTTGTTTTCAAAACTCTATTATTAAATCTATCCATCTTGAATTAAACATGGACTAGATATTAAATTGGAGTTCCCGTCGTGGCGCAGTGGTTAACGAATCCAACTAGGAACCATGAGGTTGCGGGTTCGGTCCCTGCCCTTGCTCAGTGGGTTAACGATCCGGCGTTGCCATGAGCTGTGGTGTAGGTTGCAGACGCGGCTCGGATCCCGCGTTGCTGTGGCTCTGGCGTAGGCCGGTGGCTACAGCTCCGATTAGACCCCTAGCCTGGGGTCCATATGCCGAGAGAGCGGCCCAAAGAAATAGCAAAAAAAAAAAGACAAAAAAAAGGTTCATGAATAACAATTTATATACATACATATAAAATATATTTACTTATAAAATAATGATATAATGATTTAATAAATGTTATAAAATGTTTTAGAAACTTTATTATGTATTAACTACTTCTATAAAGTTATTTTATCTATATATCTATCCAAGTGTATATACATACACATATATACATATATATAGAAAACAAATGTGGCAAAATGTTAACAAATGTTTTTATCTAGATTAAGTGTAATGGGTGTTCGTTGTACTATTTTTCTTCTTTAAACTTCTCTGTATGTTTCAAAATTTTCATAATTAAAAAATCAGGAAGAGGGAGTTCCCATTGTGGTACAGTGGAAGTGAATCCAACTAGTACCCATGAGGATGTGGCTTCTTTGATCCCTGGTCTCGCTCAGTGGGTCGGGGATCTGGCCTTGTCATGAGCTGTGGTATAGGTCACAGATGTGGCTTGAATTCAGCACTGGTGTGGCTGTGGTATAGACTGGCAGCTGTAGCTCCAAGTCAATCCATAGCCCGGGAACTCCCATATGCCCCAGGTACAGCCCTAAAAAGCAAAAAAAAAAAACTGGGGAGGATTTCCCATTGTGGCTCAGCAGGTTAAGAATCCAACTAGTACCATGAGGGTGCAGGTTCGATCCCTGGCCTTGCTCAGTGGGTTAAGGATCCCCTGTTGCCACAAGCTGCACTGTAGGTCGCTGATCTGACTCAGATTCCCGAATTGCTGTGGCTGTGGCATATGCTGGTTCAGTCCCTAGCCTGGGAACTTCGATATGCCACAGGTACAATCTTAAAAAATTAAAAAAAAAAATTGGGAAAAAGAGACAGACTCAAAAAGCCTCTTATAAAGCAATTCAAAACTGTTTAGATAGCCCACAATAGGAGTTCCCATTGTGGCGCAGTGGTTAATGAATCCAACTAGGAACCATGAGGTTGCGGGTTCGGTCCCTGCCCTTGCTCAGTGGGTTAACGATCCGGCGTCGCCATGAGCTGTGGTGTAGGTTGCAGACGCGGCTCGGATCCCGCGTTGCTGTGGCTCTGGTGAGGGCCAATGGCTACAGCTCCGATTAGACCCCTAGCCTGGGAACCTCCACATGCCGCGGGAGTGGCCCAAGAAATAGCAAAAAGACAAAAAAAAAAAAAAAGCCCACAATAAAAAAAATTAAAACAAGCAACACAAAACTAGATGGATAAATATTTTTAGAATGTTAGAAAAGATGTTTCCTACCAAATATCATAAGAGCAGGCATTTATCTTTCAGGATAAGTTAAAGATCTGTGAACTTCTAGGAGATGCTGCTACAAAATATCTTTTCTAGGGAGTTCCCTTCTTGGCTCAGTGGTTAACCATCCCAACTAGGATCCATGAGGATGAGGGTTTGATCCCTGGCCTCACTCAGTGGGTTAAGGATCCAGTGTTGCCGTGAGCTGTGGTGTAGGTCACAGATGTGGCTCAGATCCAGGGTTGCTATGGCTGTGGTGTATGCCAGCAGCTGTAGCTCCAATTTGACCCCTAGCCTGGGAACTCCCATATGCCAAAGGTGTGGTCTTAAAAAGCAAAAAATAAAAATCTTTTCTACCCAAGTTTTATTTGTCTTTGCTCTAGCAAACTGGAATTGGAGCTGGTATAAGGACTTTTCTCTTCTGTAGCTTGAATACACAATGGAAAAAATAAATCTGAACATTACCTTGAATCTTCACAGAGGTCAAGAACTTTGGGGACAGGGACTCCAGCATTCTTAAGAGCTTTCATTATCCTGCCAGAACAAAGAAAAATGAGCGACCCTGCTGGATGATGTGATGAGATTTTTCTTGAAATTATTATTTTTTAATTATTTATTACTTTTTTTTTGTCTTTTGTCTTTTTAGGGCTGCACCCGCAGCACACGGAGGTTCCCGGCTAAGGGTCAAATCGGAGCTGTTGCTGCCAGCCTACACCACAGCCACAGCAATGCCAGAGCTAAGCCACATCTGCGACCTACACTACAGCTCACGGCAACGCTAGATCCTTAACCCACTGAGTGAGGCCAGGGATCGAACCTGTAACCTTCTGGTTCCTCGTCGGGTTCACTTCTGCTGCACCAAGACGAGAACTCCCTTAAGTTACTTTTTGATTTAAAAATCGTACATGCAAAAGTTAAAATGGAATTCTAAAATTAAAATTTTCGGAGTTCCCATCGTGGCTCAGTGGTTAACGAATCCAACTAGGAACCATGAGGTTGCAGGTTTGATCCCTGGCCTTGCTCAGTGGGTTAAGGATCTGGCATTGCCATGAGCTGTGGTGTAGGTTGCAGGTGCAGCTCAGATCCCACATTGCTGTGGCTCTGGCGCAGGCCAGAGCTACAGCTCCAATTCGACCCCTAGCCTGGGAACCTCCGTATGCTGTGGGAATGGCCCAAGAAATGGCAAAAAAGACAAATAAATAAATATATAAATAAATAAATAAATATAAAATACTAGTCAGATTCATTTCCACTGTACCACAATAGGAACTCCAAAAGGAGCATTTCAAAATAATACAAGAATTAATTCCCTAGAAAGATACTACAATCATAAATGTGTATGTGCCTTAAATAAGGTCCTACTGTATAGCACAGGGAATTATATTCAATATCCTGTGATAAACCACAAGGGAAATAAATATATAAAAGAAAAATATATATATATATACATATATACACATATCATAAACTAACACAACATTGTAAATTAACTATACTTCAATTTAGTGTATGTACCTAGCAACAGAGCTTTAAAATACTGAAAGTAAAAATTATCAGAATTACAATGAGAAGTAAATAAACCCACAATCATAGTGGAGACTGCAAAACACCTTTATCAGAAACTGATAGAACTAGACTAACTAGAAGAAGTCAGTAAGACACAGATCTGAACAATTCTGCCAACCAACTTGTAGAACACTTAGAAATACAATAAGACAAATAGAACTCCATGGGAACTCCATGGGCTGTAATATATTTATTGTTTTAAACCTATTATTATGAAAATTTTCAAGTATATATAAAAGTAGAGAGATTCATATAATGAACCCAAGTTTCAATAACTATCAACTCATGGCCATGCCTGTTTGGGCTACTGCCCCAATTAACAGAGGCTCAAAAAAATCTAATCTCCTAGAGGTTTAGGTAGAGAAAAAAGAAAACAAACTGCTGAATAAAATTAGGTGACATGTTCTCCTTTGAAACAGTTTTGGACAGTCATACTTGTGGTGTTATTAAATAAGAGTGCTGACTTGTCACTGTGGAGGCTGAGTGAAGTAAGCACGCCCCTGGCTCTAAGAATTTACCTGAACTCCCTCTCTACTGCATGTGCAGATGGAAGGAGTGTCCCTGGGGGTTTCTTCCTCAAAACCATCTGTTGGTTAGCCAGCTTGATGTAGTAGGTGGGATTTGACTGCCCATGGTCAAACTGAAGGAGCTCCAGTGGGCCTGCAAATTTGAAAGCAAGGAAAACTCAAACCAGTTCTAGAGAACAGATGTGGACAGACATCCTTTCTTTCTAACAAGTACTGCATTTGGGATGCAGAGCATCCCACTTTGGAACACACCGTAAGGAAAGCATCTCCTTCTTGGGCACCAGATGTGACTGGATCCCTGGCACACCCCCCTGCCCAGCTCGGGTCCAGAATGTCACACTGCAGTGTGGCAAAGCTTACTGGATTTACACCAGAACAATTTTCACTTTGTGCAGGTGTCCAATTTTGTCCTTCTTGCCAACTTCTCCTCCGTGAAGAAAAGCTTTTTAGTTCTGTTTATGGACCACAAGCACAGTCATGGCAACACATCTTGCTAAATGGAATGCTTTAAGCTGAGGATGAAAAGTGCCCTTGTGTGTCCCTCACCCCATACTCAGCCACACCATGCCTGACACTGGTGTGAAAGGAGCTATGGAGAGAGACCTGCAGCTTGACCAAAAGCTACTTTCAGGAGATGCAGTTCCCTACCCCAGCAGACTAAACTCGGAGGATCCCTTGCAGAAACAAGAGTAATTAACCCTACTGTTCACAATGAGATGAACACCACACAGATTTCTTTCACTTGGTCAGAAGAACAGGGTATGTGAGTTTGCCTGAGTTGTCTGGTCTAACAAGAAAGGTCCCTCAGCTTTACAGAGGCTCTAGGAACAATCCAATCACTGGAAAACATCCTTACGTGAAGTTGCATACAAAAAGTGTTTTCAAAGATCAGATGGGGAGCAAAACTTTATCTCTAGGTTCAAAATCTGAGGGTTGAATGTGAATAATGAGAGACCTTTGAAGAGATGGAGAAAACTTGTCACATTTTATTTTATTTTTATTTTTTCCTTTTTAGAGCTGCACCCATGGCATATGGAAGTTCCCGAGCTAGGAGCTGAATTGGAGCTGCCTACACCACAGCCACAGCAACACCAGATCCGAGCCTCATCTGTGACCTATGCCACAGCCTGGGGCAATGCCAAATCCTTTACCCACTGAGCAAGGCCAGGAACTGAACCTGCATCCTCACATACTAGTCAGGTTCTTAACCTGATGAGCCACAACAGGAACTAAAAAGTTATCACATTTTAAATTCGTGCAACTTTTGGAGTTCCCGTCATGGCTCAGTGGTTAGCGAACCAAACTAGTATCCATGAGGACGCAGGTTCGATCCCTGGCCTCGCTCAGTGTGTTAAGGATCCGGCATTGCAGTGATGTAGGTCGTGTAGGTTGGCAGCTGTAGCTATTATTAGACCCTTAGCCTGGGAACCTCCATATGCCGCAATGTGGTCCTGAAAAGACCAAAAAAAAAAAAAAGAAAAAGAAAAAGAAAGAAAATTTGTGCAACTTTTAAGTCACCCTCACAAAACAGATTGTCATCTCAAAAATATCAGAAACAGGGAGTTCCCGTAGCGGCGCAGTGGTTAACGAATCCAACTGGGAACTGTGAGGTTGCGGGTTCGATCCCTGGCCTTCTTCAGTGGGTTAACGATCCAGTGTTGCCGTGAGCTGTGGTGTGGGTCGAAGACGTGGCTTGGATCCTGCGTCACTGTGGCTGTGGTGTAGGCCGGTGGCTACAGCTCCAATTAAACCCCTAGCCTGGGAACCTCCATATGCCATGGGAACGGCTCAAGAAAGGCCAAAAAAAAAAAAAAAATAAGAAACATTCAAACAACCCTAAGCACATACTGCAAGTTCCTCTCCTCAGGGACAGCCGTTTACAGGCGACTGCTGCCACGCTACATTCTCACATGGCAGAAGGAAGACGTACATTTTTGGTGATTCACAGAAAAGGAAGTTAATGCTTTTTCCAAAGCAAAACTGAGAATAGCCCTCAGGTCCGCTGGGCCACTGGCTATTTTCTTCAGCACATGGCCTCTTTGTGGCACATTCCACTAGAGATTGAAGGTGAGAGCCAGACTGAAAAGCCTGGCCTTTACCAAAATACAGAAACTTAAATACCTGTGGTTTGGATCCCCAGTAAGTCTCTGAGGTACTTCTCCAAGGAATCTTTGGGAATTTCCATTGTCTTTCTCACAGGGCGCGTGTTTGGAACAACCGTTCTCAACGTAAAACCCAAAAGAGTTTTCAATTCCTTCACCGCAGTCTCTGGGTCATTAACCTGGTTTCAAAGAGAATATTAAACATGGACCCCCGTCTACCCTGACCTCTCCTCCTGCCTGTTCTCTAGGAGGGTAGTGTTTAGAGGGAAATAACCAAAAACTCAGTTCTCTCTTTCTGAGCAAGGACTTGGGAGCCAGGATAATCAGCTAC
This sequence comes from Phacochoerus africanus, assembly GCF_016906955.1. NCBI lineage: Eukaryota > Metazoa > Chordata > Mammalia > Artiodactyla > Suidae > Phacochoerus > Phacochoerus africanus. The sequence continues at coordinate 32,971,990 of NC_062558.1, read as the reverse complement.
TGTGAAAACCTCAAAACGAGCTTCCTCTTCCCTTTTAATTCCTAACCACATTAAACTGTCTTATCTGCTAGAAGGAGAGCCAGTTAAAAGTCCAGGATACTCCCTCATGCTAGGAGGGCAGAATATTATGCTATAGTGTCCACTCTGTCCTATGGGCCCATCAGCTTATAATGAGAACCTATACATAGAAAGCTGGATGGTGACCCCCTCTCATGCGGTTTCTTGTACTTCAAAGCACTAGCGTGGCCCATGTGGCTGGTAGCTACTGGGTTCCCACCCGGAACAGCGTCACAAGGCCAGTCAGTCTGTCACCCCAAATGTCCTAAGCCTATCATTCACCTCCTGGTGTAACTCTTTTCTCAAACTGCCTTCTTAGTACCTGTGTGTCTTCCTTCCTACTGAAAATACAAGCGGCTAGACACCTAGATTTCATAATTAATAAAAAATAAAAGGACTATGGAAGGAATTCCTGTCGTGGCTCAGGGAAACAAATCTGACTAGTATTCATGACGACACAGGTTCAGTCCCTGGCTCCGCTCAGTGGGTTAAGGATCTGGCGTTGCCATGAGCTGTGGTGTAGGTCACAGATATGGCTCGGATCTGGTGTTGGCTGGCAGCTACAGCTCTGATTCGACCCCTAGCCTGGAAACCTCCATATGCCTTGGGTGCGGCCCCAAAAAGACAAAAAAAAAAAAAAAGACTATGACAGCATGGGCAAAAACCACTAACAGCAAATCCAATGGTGCGTGTAAGAGGACTAGACAGAAATGCTTACACTAGTGCCTAGGCCATAACAAGGGTCCAAAAAATAGTGACCATTACCTTAATGGTGTGAATACCAAGACTGGCAGCTGCTTTTAGATTCGGCCCTAAGTCTTCAAGCAAGATGCACTCAGAAGGCTTCCGGCCCAGCCGCTCTAAGCACAGCTTGTAGATCCTGGGGTCTGGCTTACAGATACCTTCCAAGCAAGACTCCACGACCTGAGGGAGGGAAAGGAAGGAGAGATGAATGTTCTTGTTTTGTTTCGTTTTGTTTTTTTGATTTTTATGGCCGCACCTGCGGTATAAGGAATTTCCCCGGCTAGGAGTCAAATTAGGGTTACACCTGCCAGCCTACGCCACAACCACAGCAATGCCAGATCCGAGCTGCATCAGCAACCTCTACCACAGCTCACAGCAGTGCTGGATCCCTGACCCACTGAGCAAGGCCAGGGATTGAACCCAGATCCTCATAGATACTAGTTGGATTCATTTCCATTGCACCACAACAGAAATTCCCATCTTCCCTATCTTAATGGTAGCTGGGAAACTTAGTGAAACTTGAATGGGTTCCAGAATGACAAAGCATTTTGCTCATGTTGGGTATGGTGGCTGTACAGAACAGAAAAAAAGCCACATGCTTTAGCTTTAGAGAAGGTGTTTCACCTTTTTTTTCCCCCCAGAAAGTATTTCACCATTTTGTTATTAAAAAAAACATGATTTTTAATGTCTATATTTCAAAAGTTAAAAAACAAAAAGCCATACTAGACAGATAAATCCCACAGGAGCTCTGACACCAAAAAGACTTTCAGTGGCAAAGACATGGCTCCCTTCATGCAAAGAGCCTCCTGCATCCTGATGGCCATGCCTCAACCTGCATCTGATGCGGAACTGGTGGGCAGGGAGAGCGTGAGGGGGCACTGCTGAGGGTTCAGAACCCTGAAAAAGCTGTCTCAGTGTCAGGTTCCCTCTGATGCAGCAACCCCGGAAGTCCTCTTACACTGTTCCCAGGGCTTGATCTCCTGTAAGGAGGCCTAAAACAGCCATAGAGGCCTGCAACTAAGAAGGCCTCTATGAATAGAACTAAATCCCTCATTGAAAGGACCCTTGCTCTCCAAGACCAAAGACAAACCGAAGGCCCCTCCCTCTCCTCCAAATTCCAGTTGTTCAAGTTTGGAAGAAAACTGCCCTTTCAGGCAAATAAATGTCCTGAATAAAGTGGACCTCTCTACTCAGTCTTCCTGATCTCCTAAGAACCTGAATGAACTAAAAGACAAAGAAGTTTGTCCTAAAGAAAATATCAGTAGTGGGTAGTGGAGAAGCCAGGTGTTTTAGGCATCAATCAAGCTACCATACGTCAGGAAAGCAGCACAGCTTGGGGGCCAGGGCCAAGTCTGACAAGCAGACACCTCCTCTCCTAGACAATTATGTTTGGGGAAGTGGAAAAATTCTTGAGATTTAAGTTGGATAACATCACTGGCCTTCTCTTTGTTCTATTGTGCAAGACAAAAAAGTTTTAGAGATGTGTTTCATAGCCATGTGAATATACTTAATGACATAGAACTATGTATTTGAAAATGGTTAGGATGGTAAATCTTATGTCATGTATTCTTTTAAAGTAAAAAATAATGTAAAAAATTTTAATTAAAAAGCAAATTAGGAGGAATTCCCATTGTGGCATAATGGCATTGGCAGCATTCTGGAGACTGGGAAGCAGGTTCAATCCCCAGCCCAGCACAGTGGGTTAAGAATCTGGAATTGCTACTGATGTGGCTGGGGTCACTGCTCTAGTGCTGGTTCAATTCCTGGCCCGGGAACTTCTGCATGCCACGGGCATGGCCAAAAAAAAAAAGAAGGAAAAATAAGAATGAAAAAACAAATTAGATGAACAGCATCTAAAAGCCGCATATACCTCAGCATAAATAGATTCCTATAATATTGTTGAAAAGTTCAGGAACAGCCTCGAGTGATGATGGGGATCACAGGCATGGTTACATTAGCTTTTACCAAAATATATTTTTATCCTTATAGCTTTAGAGAAAAAAAAAAGTACACTCTTGCTTTTTGAGGAAATGGATTTTCAAAACTACAAGTCCCCTGCAACATCAGAACATGAAAACACATCAGAAAAGCTGAAGGAAGGAGTTCCTGTCGTGGCAGAGCAGAAACGAATCCAACTAGGAACCACGAGGTCACAGGTTCAATCCCTGGCCTCACTCAGTGGGCCTCACCCACCCTAACCCTAACCCTAACCCTAACCTTAATCCAGCGTTGCCGTGAGCTGTGGTGTAGGTCACAAACGGCTCGGATCTGGATTGCTGTGGCTCTGGCGTAGGCCAGCAGCAACAGCTCTGACTTAGACCCCAAATCTGGGAACTCCCATATGCAACGGGCGCAGTCCTAAAAGGACAAAAGACAGAAAAAAAAAAAAAAGAAAGAAAAGAAAAGAAAAGCTGAAGGAAAGCATACGCCAGGGGACTTGTGAAGTTTGAATAAATACATCCATTGTTTTAAAGAAGCTCACAGGTCTTTAAGTAGTTGAAGGGCCCAGTGTGAGCCTGGCCAACTTATTTTGTCCAGATAAAGATATTATCCTGATAGCCACACTGGATGGAAGGGATCTCTGAAAATAATCACAATGTATGAATACTTAATTATGTTCCAGGCATGCTGTAAAGTGCTTTTCATGCATTATTCCCTGGGATTCACAGAGCTACCCTAAACAAGGAAAATTGCCATTCTTGAACTACAGGCAAGAAAACTAAGGTTCAGAGAATCAAAGCTAACCCCCACAGCAAGCTGCAGAGACAAGATTCCAATCTGGCTGAGGTCCCTGAGCACCCACAGGGGAGGATGCTTGGAGGAGGGCTATGCTGTGGACGAACAGGGAAACCAAAAATCAAAGTGGGTAAGGAAGCAGGCAGCTGTGCAGAAGAAAGAGAAGTCTATCTCTGACCAGCTCTATACAAGAAGTGGAGAGGTGGCAAGTGAAAACAGCATTGGGTTCAAAGGTTAATTTCCAACATTTGTGCTTCAAATTTCTCCCTGTCAATCCAACTAGACTTTATGTTCTAAAACAGAACTATCCAGGAGTTTTCTAGTGCCTAGTGAGTTAAGGATCTGGCATCACTACTGTGGCTTGGGTCACTGCTGTGGTACAGATTTGATCCCTGGCCTAGGAACTTCCAAAAGCTGAGGGCACAGCCAAAATAAAATAAAATTTAAATTTAAAAATAAAATAGCTATCTAAAGAACTTTCTACAATAGAAATACTATACCTGCCCTGTCCAACACAAAAGCCACTAGCCACACATAGCAACTGACCACTTGAAATGTGGCAAATGCATATTCCAGAGGCAGGCCTTGTATCTGTTACATTAAGTAGAGGATCCCTTCACGCCTAGCCAATGCTGAGCACACAGTAACTGCTCACTGTGTTTTCTGACCAAATAAAGTTTAAGCAAGTCATCTACCAATAATTCGTTATCTATCCCAGGACAGTGTTCTACTTTCCCTTGGGAGATGGAGACTCTTTCACAGAAGTAACCTGACATAGGTACATTGACAGTCCAGCCCTTTGCACACTGTCCCATACAGGAGCCATCAGCCATACATGATTATTTACATTTAAGTTCAAATGAAATAGAATTCAGTTCCTCAATGACACTAGCCACACTTCAAGTGTGGTATAGCCATATATGACTAGTAGTGACCATAATGGACATTTCTGTTAAGGCAGAAAGTTTTTTTGGGCAGTACTGGTCTAAGGATTAATGTCACAGGAACAGACAGCAATGTGGTTGGTCTTTGAAAAGGTCAAAGGGCCCATGAAGAAGTGAGGGCTGGAGTTCCCATACCAGCTCAGTGGAAACAAACCCGACTAGTATCCATCAGGATGCGGTTTGATCCCAGGCCTCACACAGTGGGTTAAGGATCCAGCGTTGCCATGAGCTGTGGAGTAGGTTGCAGACTCGGCTCAGATCTGGTGTTGCTGCGGCTGTGGCGTTGGCCAGCAGCTGTAGCTCTGATTGGACCCCTAGCCTGGGAATTTCCACATGCCAGGTTTGGCCCTGAAAAAAAAGTGATGGCTGATAGAAGTGCCTGTGTTATCTGATGACTAAGGCTCAAATCCAGAATGAAAGGGAGCCTCTAAAGCTGAGGTTTCAACCAATTATCAAATCCCATAAATGTCTGACCTTGCTAAGAGCTCAGTGATATTTTAAAAGTCCTCTTTTCCACCTGTTATGTCTAATCCTAACTGAGTCAACTGTGTGAATAAAAAAAAAAAAAAATTCACTCAAGACCTGCTGAGAGGCAGTGTTAATGCTGCATCCTGAAGCAAGGACAGAGATTCTGATTGTTCAGAATCACTTTGAACTTACCACATCAAACTGTTTCCGGTCCAAGGGCAAAAAGCTTTTCCCATTGGGAAGAAAAAAATTATTGCTCAAGAGTGCAGTTTGAAGGCCTTTTGCCCGAATCTGAGTTATGGTCTCAGTCATCACTGGGAACTGCTTTACCACTTGCTCATTGGTCAGCAGAAAGGAAAAGAAGTCCACAGACATGTCGGTCTTTGACTAAGAAGGGGGGAGGGCAAAGGAGAACCAGCAATCAGTAAGAGTAAGAACAGCTTATCACCAACACAGAAAAACACATAATCCTGGCTTTCTACCACTCCCTGGTAATAGGACCCAGGCCCATTGGCTTGCTGCCTAAAGGAAATTTCTCCCTCAGCTTTTCTGTAGAACTTCGCGTATAACGTTGTAAAATAAAGTGATGTAATGGTTATGGAATGGAGCTATTTATATCAATATTCCAGTTAAATGAGTTCTTTATTTCACTCCCCTCTTGTCAATTTTAAAAAGATTCAGGAGTTCCCATTGTGGAGCAGTGGAAATGAATCTGATTAGTTTCCATGAGGATGCAGGTTCAATCCTTGGCCTCGCTAAGTGGGTCGGGGATCCAGCGTTGCCGAGAGCTGTGATATAGGTTGCAGATGCAGCTTGGATCCCATCCCATGATGCTGTGGCTGTGATGTAGGTCGGCAGCTGTAGTTCCAATATGCCCTAGCCTGGGAATTTCCATATACCGCAAGTGTGGCACTAAAAAGCAAAACAAACAAACAAACAAACAAACAAAAAAAGATTCAGAAGAACCTAAGAAAATACATCAATCTCTAAAAGTGTATTAAGCAGATGTAATTTAATTTTTAAGATCCAGGAGACATTTGATGATTTTGTATTAACTCAGCTTCACCATTATGAATTGAACATCAATTTCTGATCAATTATTGTGTTTTTAAATTCAGTCTGTGTAGGTTTTGAAAACTCATATTATGTTTCAAAATCTGCAAGGGTAAGTCTACTATTTTATATACATATACACACATATACTTTACAACAGATTTATTGAAATACAATTCACATACTATACAATGACCATTTAAACTATAAAATTCAATGGTTTTTAATATATTCACAAAGTTGTTCAAATATCACCACAATCAATTTTATAACATTTTCATCACCCTAAGAAGAAACCCCATACCCATCAGCAAGCAGTCCACTACCCATTCCCCGACCCCTATCCTCCCAGTCCTACAAAATAACAACTCTACTCTCTGTTTCTACAGACGACCTGTTCTGGACATTTCATGTAAGTGGAATCACACATGTGGTCTTTTGGAGCTGGCTTCTTTCTTTCACTTAGCATAAAGTTTTATCTATATATTTATATTTAAATATTTAATAGCATAACCAAGTGAATGACATTAAGTACATTCATTGTTGTGCAACAAACCACCATCCATTCACAGAATTTTACTGTATCTTAAATTATGTTTTAGCAGGGTAACTGTGAGGGTTACATGAATTAATATAAATAGCTTAGAACAATGCACACTCCAGAATAAGGCTAATATTATTACTGCTTTAAATAAGCTTTCTGCTCAAAGCCACCATGTAAGCAACTCTAGTTTCAGATGAACAATAACTGGTGGAGGGACTTAGGGAGTAATATTTTTACTTTTTCATTCATGTAGTTAAAGTTGAGTAACTGGGGATAGAAATAATAGCTTAAAATCTTATAATGGGATTATTAGGTTTTCCCTTCTTTATTTTTATTTTAAACAACTTAATGGATGAGTGTTGCATCCACTACTCTAGGCAAAAAGAATATAGAAATTCAAGTATGTTTATCACTCACAATTTCAGAACAAAGTTTCCTAAATTCTTGTAAGAAATCTTCTATTGTTATCTCTGCTCTCATAAATTTCATCCAGGGCCCATTTTCACCACCTGAGCTCAAGGCCTTCAATACAGTTCCAGAAGGGATATGGTTCCGTACTTCCCATTCTACCAGAAGCAAAACATTCAGTAAGTGAAATAATATATGGTCAAATAGCTGGAGCTTGGGGAACAGGGGAATTACCATGCAGATTCCTGTGGTTTCACCGTGATGCCAGGTGGGTTCTATCTGAAATTCAGAGAAATTCAGGAAATACAAAATCTCAGCCTTAGACCTCCAAGAGAACAGTGACATTAATTTGTGTGACTGAGGGGACACTGCTGCCAAGCATCAGGTCCATGCCACCAGCTTAAGATGACTCTGGACACTGCATGATGAACTTTCTTCTCACTAGCTGGTTCAGATATATTAGGTCACTCCCATGGTCCTAGGACAAGGTAAGGAAGCATGTGAGGAAATAAACCAGATTCTGACAGCAAGTCAAAACAAGCCCTTCATTTTATAAACTAGGAATCCTTCATGGCGGTGTAACTGGTACACCAAAACACCCACTTGGGGGTGCTATCTTTGAAGAATAACGAACAAAGTTTCTGTCTACAGAGAACTAAGTGGATAGGTGGATCAGCATTGTGTATACTGGGAACACTTAGACAGGGGTTACTTTTCCTTGTACAAGGGTGTCTTTCTTTCTATAATACAGCTGCTGTGGAGCAAACAATATATATAGCATCTATGACATAACGTACTTTACACATCTTTTGTTTTGATAAAGTAATGCCTGTACACTGAAAATATTTCAGACAATATAGAAAGGTGTAAAAAACAAAGCAATCTCCTTCTTCAGAAATAACCAACGTGGAGTTAGTTCCCTAGAGGCCTAGTAGTTAAGGATTTGGTGACATCTCTGCTGTGGCTCCAGTCCAATCCCTGATCCAGGAATTTCTGCATGCTGCAGGTGTGGCCAAATAAATTAATTAAAAGTGTATTTTATTTATTTTTTTGTCTTTTTTTGCTATTTCTTCGGCTGCTCCCGTGGCATATGGAGGTTCCCAGGCTAAGGGTCGAATCGGAGCTGTAGCCACCGGCCTACAGCAACTCGGGATCCGAGCCGCGTCTGCGACCTACACCACAGCTCACGGCAATGCCGAATCGTCAACCCACTGAGCAAGGGCAGGGACCGAACCCGAAACCTCATTGTTCCTAGTCGGATTCGTTAACTGCGCCACGACGGGAACTCCTTTTTTTAAAAAAGAACTAAGAAGTAACAAATGTGACCAATACAGTATGTCTTTTGAGAGTAGCAGGACTTTAAAAACTCAATCCAAATAATACTACTTTAATTTTTGAACTAAACTGTAGAGCAGATTTTAGCATCTCAGTGCTGGCCAGCATGCAAGGAAAGTAGCACTCTTGCATGTTCTTGATGGGAGTATAAACAAGTACAACCTCCATGAAGTGCAAAATTTTAAATGCACATACAATTCATGTAGTAGTTCCACCTCCAGGAATTTCTCCATCCAGATATATTTATAAAAATAAGCAAAGATTATGTACATGGCTGTTATATAAAACTGTTCATAGGAGTTCCTGTTGCGGCGCAGTGGTTAATGAATCCGACTAGGAACCATGAGGCTTCCGGTTCAATCCCTGCCCTTGCTCAGTGGGTTAACGATTTGGCGTTGCCCTGAGCTGTGGTGTAGGTTGCAGACGCAGCTCAGATCCCGAGTTGCTGTGGCTCTGGCATAGGCCAGCGGCTACAGCTCCAATTTGACCCCTAGCCTGGGAACCTCCATATGCTACAGGAGCGGCCCAAGAAATGGCAAAAAGACAAAAAAATAAATAAATAAAATTGTTTATAATGATAAGAACTGGAAACTTACATACATGTCAATAAAGGGCTTGCTAAATCTACCATGTTACAGCCATATATTTGAATACTACACAGACATTAAAATGCATAAAGTAGACAGAGGTTTGGCAAAATATGGGCTGGAGACCTAATCTGGCTCCCATCTGGTTTTGTTTTTTTTTTTTTTTTTTTTTTTTTGCTTTTTAGGACCGTACTTGGAGCATATGGAGGTTCCCAGGCTAGGGGTGGAATTGGAGCTGCCGGCCTACACCACAGCCACAACATCAGATTCAAGCCATGTCTGCAACCTACACCACAGCTCATGGCGGAACCTTAGCCAATGAGCAAGGCCAGGGATTGAAACTGCAACCCCATGGTTCCTAGTCGGATTCATTTCCATTCATTTCCACTGCGCTCTGACAGGAGCTCCCATCTGCCTTTTTTTTTTTTGTCTTTTCTGGGGCCACGCCCGCAGCATAGGGAGGTTCCCAGTCTAGGAGTCTAATCGGAGCTATAGCTGCCAGCCTATGCCACAGGCACTGCAACTCGGGATCCAAGCCACATCTGCGACCTACACCACAGCTCACGACAACGCCGGATCCTTAACCTACTGAGCAAGGCCAGGGATCAAACCCGCAACCTCATGGTTCCTAGTTGGATTTGTTAACCACTGAGCCACGATGGAAACTCCCCCATCTGCTTTTGTAAATAAAGTTTTATTGGAACACAATAAAGCACACCTACTTGTTTAACATGGTCTATGGCTGTTTCTGGTTCCAATGATGGAGGTGAACAGCTGTTGATAGTGACTGTATGGCTCACAAAAGCAATCTGGCCCTTGACAAAAAAAGTTTGCTAATCCCTGAACTAGACCTATGCCTACTGTTATGAAAAAGTTGCCAAAATGTTGTACTGACGAGAGTTCCAGTCGTGGCTCAGTGGCTAACGAATCCAACTAGGAACCATGAGGTTGCAGGTTTGATCCCCGGCCTTGCTCAGTGGGTTAAGGATCTGGCGTTGCCCTGAGCTGTGGTGTAGGTTGCAGACTTGGCTCGGATCCTGTGTTGCTGTGGCTGTGGCGCAGGCTGACGGCTATGGCTCCAATTTGACCCCTAGCCTGGGAATCTCCATAAGCCGTGAGAGCAGTCCAAGAAATGGCAAAAACACACACACAAAAAAAAAAAAATTGTACTGAGTCCAAAAAAAAAAAAAGGAAAGGTACAGAACAGTTTGTATACCATGACCTAATCTGTATAGATGCAGTTTACACACACACACACTCACATATATACAGGCAATTTTTGGAAGGATAAACAACAAACTTAACATAATGATAACCAATGAAGTCTGGAATGAGTGGAGACAGGTAGAGGTAGCAGCAAGAAATTTATCTTTGCATTTTTTCAAAGACATTTTTAGGACCAACTATCAATAAATGAGGTTGGCATCACTGAGTTTCTGTACAGAAAAAATTCAACGAAATCCCTATCCTCAGCCACTAACTGTTGCTTGAATTTAATTCAAGAGCAAGAACAGTAACCTGTGGGTGACAGTGCTTCCCAAATGTTCCTCCTGGTCTCCCCTCATCACCCTCTTCTCTACCCCCCAAATCCCCAGACTCCAAAGGTCAAACAGAATCAAGAGCTCACCTGCAGCCATCTTCCCTGGAGAAGGAATGAGAACTCCACCCATGTCAAAAATCACTGCTCTGTAGGTGCTGCCTCCAGAGTGTCTCCATCGCCGGGTTCCCTGGTGCCCACATGGGAGGTGCTTCAGGGAGGCAGCCCTCCAAGCCCGCTGGAGCTGTGAGGACCCTAGAAGCCACCTTATGCACATGTTGAGGCCTAGGCTGTGGAGAATGCAAAGGACACAGTTTGCCTTCACTGCCTCCAACCAGAACTCCCTCCATCCTGCTGCTCAGGGGCCCCACCTGCACATCACTGACCTCCACCAGCACTGCACACCGGAGCTGGAACTGACTCAGTGTCTCCACCTGCCCTGACCCCTGCTTTCCTAAGTTCCTGAGCTCAGGGAAGTGCTTGGCATCCTCTTAGCTGCCCAAGTCCAGGATTCCCTCAGCCCTCTGCCAGACACTTCCACTCTGGGTGCTCTGCGCTGCCCACCCTTCCTCCCAAAGATCTCCACCCACCTCTCTCCACTCTCACTGCATGATCTCACCCACAGACCAGGGCCAATGACTCCCAATGGGTCCTCTTGCCTCCTCTCAAACCCCTTATTCTTTCTTCACTCTTCAACCAGTTACCATTCAAAACTGCAAATCTGACCATATCCTAACCTTGTTCCAAACCTCCAATGGCCCCCCACTGAAGGTTAAGATGAACTCTCAGTTCCTTAACCTGCCTGAAAAGGCTCTCTAACATCTGCCTCTCCCCTTTGGGCAACAGCTCTTCCTCCTATTTCACCTTAACCTGGATGATCTGGACACGCACAAGCACATCAGCTTCCTCAAACACTTGATGCCCTCCTCCTGAATCTGGTTTTCCTTGGCCTGGGGAGCTACCTTACATGTTACCTGTCTAATTCCAATTGTTCTTTAGGTTGTAGTTTGCCCATCATTTCCTGAAACCTCTTCTGGTGACCAGAAAGGACAGATGAGGAGTCTCTCCTGTACACTCCCACGATGCCCAGTTCTCACCTCCTCCCAGCACTCATCTCCTCCCAGCACTCATGCCACCAAATCATCATCCCTCCCACAGAGTAAGGCCATGACCTCCTGACTGTTCTCCATTGCCTCTTTTCTAAACTTACTTTCAAAAAGCTTAGAAAAAAATATCATACCCACACAACACACATGCATGTATACAGATATATGAATGTATATACACATGTACAGACAGAAACCAAATGTGGAAAAATATTAATAATTAGACAATCTAGGTAAAGGGTGCATAATGAAAGGTATATGAGAGATCATTGTACTATTCTTTCAACACTTCTATAGCTCTGAAATAAAAACCCAGGGAAAGGAGTTCCCTGGCGGCTTAGAAGTTAAGAACTTGGCATTGTCACTGCTGTGGCACAGGTTCGATCCCTGACTTGGGAACTTCCACATGCCATAGGCGCAGTCGGGGGTGGTGGTGGGGAAACTGGTGAAAAAAATAATTACACCAAATTCTATTTGCAGTCAGTTTCACTTGAAAATCTTGAAGCTTCTCATGTGATATCTATGGTTAAAAAGCTTACTAAGAAGAAAGATAGAACAAACAGGTTGTAAGACAGCCTGCGAGTTCATGGTAGTCACTTCAGTGTCACCATAAGGACTAAATAAACTATGTAAGAGTCTAAAGAAAGGATTCTTTTTTTTTCTTTTTAGACTTTTGTCTTTTTAGGACTGCATCCGTGGCAAATGGAGGTTCCCAGGCTAGGTGTCTAATCGGAGCTGTTACTGCCAGCCTACACCAGAGCCACAGCAATGACAGATTGGAGCCAAGTCTGCGACCTATACCACAGCTCACAGCAATGCAGATCCTTAGCCCACTGAGCGAGGCCAGGGATCGAACCCCAACCTCATGGTTCCTAGTTGGATTCGTTTCCGCTGTGCCACGATGGGAACTCCAAAAAAGGATTCTTAAGAAGTAAATGTTCAGGAGTGCCCGTTGTGGCACAGCGAACTAATATCCATAAGGATGAGGGTTCAATCTCTGGCCTCGCTCAGTAGGTCAGGGATCCAGCATTGCTGTGAGCTGTGGTGTAGGTCACAGACTCAGCTCAGATCCCAAGTTGCCATGGCTGTGGTGTAGGCTGTGGCTGTGGTATAAGCAGCTGTAGCTCTGATTCGACCCCTAGCCTGGGAACTTCCATATGCCGCAGGTGCAAGCCTAAAAAGCAAAAATAAATAAATAAATAAAAGAAATATTCAAAACTGATAAAATGTGTTTCTCATGTAATTGGAAATCTGCTGGATTGGGGCATGAATGTCAAAATGAAAAATGTAGAGGCTGACATGTATTTTGGGTTTTACTTATGTTCCTATGCCAAGGCCACAGTTAATGATGGAAGGAGAAATTTATTTATAGGCTTCTAAAAATGTCAACATTTTTTGCAACACTTTGTCAATACTAAGGGCTTAACGGAGCTCGAACAGTATCTGCGGGGCCTGAAAGGCTGACTTTCATCCTCACGGAGGACACTGTCCTCACACTTCCGCTAATGGATGAGTGGGCACTGCTCCCACGACCAGCTTTCTCCCTCCAACTAGAGATGATGGTTCTGTCCTAGTCATTTCCCAACACTCTTCAGAGCAGGAAAATGCTGTGATTTCTCACACCGGCTGGTACTGCCCACTGACTGGGACAACTTTGCCTGCTTTATCCACAGGTAAACTTATTTTTTGATCACAGGCTCAGTTTTACCTCCTCCAGAGAGGCTATTCTTTCTTTTTCCTAGAAAACTCTGATACTACTTTTTTTTTTCACTCTCATTGCTTCTTCTCCATACCTTCACTAAAGCACTTACCCCATCACACAGTCCCTGTTTTCAAATGCATCTGCTCCTATACTTGTAAGCTCCTTAAGGAAAGGCCTATCTTATTTCATCTTTGTGTACATCCATCCTGAGACCTAGCACAGTGTCTAGACACACAGCAGGTGCTTAGTAGAAACATGACTTGGAAAGATGAATAAACTGCATGAATCGGAAAATAGGGGAAAGCAGGAGACAAGCATAGTGGTTGACAGTGTAACAAGCCCAATTTGCCCATCTCTAGCTACTAATTCTAGTTGTCTGGAACTGGCATTTTCCTTCCGTATTTTTTTTAATTTTTTTTATTACTCAATGAATTTATTACATTTATAGTTATACAATGATCATTCCTTCGTTATTATAAAGAACATTTGTCTTCTTGCCTCTCAGAATGAGATCAGTATTTTAATGGGGATTTGCTACCTAAATTATGTTTTTCTAAATATGAACACACAAGGTATGTTGTCACATATTAAAGAGATGGTTTAGGAGTTCCCGTTGTGGTTCAGCAGAAACGAACCCAACTAATATCCAGGAAGATTCGGGTTCGATCTCTGGCCCCGCTCAGTGGGTTAAGGATCTGGCATTGTTGTGAGTTGTAGTGTAGGTTGCAGATGCAGCCGCAGCCTGGATCTGGTGTTGCTGTGGCTGTGGTGTAGGCTGGCAGCTGTAGCTCCAATTCAACCCCCAGCCTGGAAACTTCCATATGCCACAAGCGTGGCCCTAAATAGCAAAAAATAAAAATAAAAAATAAATAAATGGTTTAGTAGAGGTTGAGTGTTGGCTCTAGACTCAGACTGCATGGGTTCAAAGTCTAGTTCTGACATGTGCTGAGTGTGAGTTCCTGAGCAAATTATTCTCCAGGCCTCAGGTTCCTCCTCCCTAAAATGGGAATAATTATAGTTCCTGAATCATGAAACTGTTGCTACTATTATATAAAATAAAGCATGTAAAGCACTCAAGTTAGTTCCTGGTACACCATTAAATGTTTTCTATTATTACAATATACTACAAAAAAGTTCACATGACGTCTCATGTGTTATATACACATAATATATGCATATGGCATATGGAGTTTCACATAAATCAGTGATTGACAATGGGCAATTTTGGCCCCAAGGGGACATCTGGGAGTAGCTAAAGATATTTTTAGTTGTCACCACTTGGGAGGTAATACTGGCATCTAGTGGATTAGGCCAGGGATGCTGCTAATTATCTTACAAAGCACAGGATGTACACTCCCTCCAAAGAATTATCAGAGCCCAAAATGTTAATAGTGCATAAGGTGAGAAACCCTCATATAAAGTGTGTAATGAAACTATTTCATAGGATGCAGTAATATCAAGCTATAAATATCACCTGGTCGTGTTATATGCATTGACAGTCCACACACTCACACGTGTCCATAATGTGCTATGACACATCTTACATGTCCCAATAGCATATGCCTAGAACAGCATCCTAGCACATATACACGGTATATGGATTGATTGTGGCTCTCCATGTCTACATGTTAAAGGGAGTCTGAGGTACTGGAAAGGATGCTGACTCATAAAAACTGATGTAAATAGAGTTGCAGGCTCTACTCCTTTCATTCTCACAGCTATATAAGATTATTCCAATTTTACGCAAAACCTAACTCAAGTTCACAAAACTGGTGACCAAAATCTACTGCATAAGAACAGGAACTGGGTGTTCATCTTATTCACCAATGCATCCCCACCACCCCAACCTAGGCTCTCAGTAACCACTTGTGAAGTGGGACCTAGATGTATCTCTAGTACTGGGCTCTTAACCAGCCCACCACCCTACTTTAACAGAATCAGAATCACTGCCATTGAGTTCCGACTCCCCGTGAGCCCTCAGAGAAGTGGCTTCACTTCTCTGAGCCTCAGCGCACCTATCTGTAAAGTGTCACTGACACAAAGCAACCCTGCCTAAAGCTAGGGCGAGAGGTCAAACACTGTAAAAAGAAGCAAGAGCTCTCAGCAAGGCGCGGGTTCCTCAGACTATCCTGAGACCTTGCGGGGAACCAGAGAGACCTTTTGCCGTCAATTGAGCGGGGCTGAAAGCAAGGCCTCTCGGGCCTGGGCGCAAACCCACCGACCTGCCTAACGAGGACCGGTGATCCTCCAGACGGGCCTCTTCCACGACCTCTACGAGATCCCGTCGAGAAGGGCCCAGGTTTACCACCGCGAGGCTCACGCCAGTCACGTGTAGGCCACTTCACCCAATCAGAGCGCGTTGTGGTACGCGCATGCCTAACCTCAAGGGGTCAGCGACGGCAGCCGGGAGGCGGAAGTGGAGGTTGTTGTTGCTCCGGGGGTTGCCCACGGAGCTGCTGCTGCTGCTGCTGCTGCTGAGGTGGCGGCAGAGTCTCTGAGCCGTGGCGGCGCTTCCCGCACCCTGCCGCTCGGCCTCTCGGCTCATCTCCCAGCGTCGCCTGAGCCCGCCGGGGCCCGCGCCGGCCAGCGCCTGCCCTATGAGTGTGTCACTGGTTGTCATTCGCCTGGAGCTCGCAGAACACTCGCCGGTCCCCGCCGGCTTCAGCTTCAGCGCCGCGGGTGAGTTCGCAGCCTCGCCATCTCCCCCGCAGCCCTCGCCGGGCCCCCGGGGGTCGCTCTCTCAGAGTCTGGGTCCGGGGAAGGGCCGCGGAAAAGGTTTTCGTTCCAGCAGGAAGCCGAGAAGCGGTTGGCATCCCCCTCGTTCCATCCGTCCTCAGGAGGTCTTCCCAGAAGTCATCTCCCAGAAGCCTTACCCGGTCCCTCCTTCCTTGTGCCTCCCCACCGGGCCTCTGTTTGTATTTGGCGCTTCTCTCCGCCCTGGGTTAAAGCCAAGTCGTGTGAGTGGATTTCTTCTAGGCTTTGTGAAGCAAGGATTGGGTACCCAGCGACACTGAAGGCCGCTAATTTAGTTAAATCATTATGCTTTAGAAAAATACCCATTGAGGCGCTTTGTAGCAATAGTAATAATTACAACCAAAATTTATACATTTTCTAATCTCAGCACTATACTAAACACGTCGTGTGTACTGTTGTTTTGTTTTTTTTTCCAATTATCTTCGTAAAATCCTATCGGTTAGATGAGTATACAGACTGGAAAACTGAAGCCCAGGGACTAAGAGTCTTGCCTGCAATCATGTGTAAGTGGCAAAACTGCTATTCTAACTCAGCTGGGCTTGACAGTCTCAGCTCTTCATCACCAGCCATACCTCCTCTTCAGTGGAGCATGCAAGTATGACCCCTTTGAGACTCCAACAATTACCCGACAACAACAACATTCATTCAAGAAATACTCTTTGAATCCTCACTGTCACTTGGAGCTTTTTTTTTTTTTTTTTAATCTTTTTCTAGGGCCGAAACTGTGGCATATGGAGATTCCCAGGCTAGGGGTCTAATCAGAGCTGTAGCCACTGGCCTACACCAGGACCACAGCAGTGGGGGATCCAAGCCGCGTCTGCGACCTACACCACAGCTCAGGGCAACGCTGGATCCTTAACCCACTGAGCAAGGCCAGGGATCGAACCCGCAACCTCATGGTTTCTAGTTGGATTCGTTAACCACTGAGCCACGGCAGGAACTCCTCTTGGAGCTTTAATGTGTTCAGAAAGACGTGGTCCTTGCTTTAAGGCACTAGCAGTTCAGTACAGTTCATAGAGACAGATGAATTAAATAGAGAATAAATGTAGAATTACAGCTGTGGCAACTGTGGTGAAGGAAAGGAAGAGTTTGGTAAACTATTACAAGAGGATCTCTTTGGTCTAGGGAAGGGGACTGGGGCTGCTAGGGATGGTTGTTGGAAACTTCCCTGAGTATGTGAATTTTGGGGCTGCAAATTAAAAATTCAATATGGTTTAATTGGCTACTGCTTTCTGAAAGTCAACTAAATTGACATGGGCCACATAAATACTTATACATGGGTCAGTCATGAGTCATTGATCAATTTAATCAGCAAATATTTAAAGAGCTTCCAGTGTGTTCTGGGCACTGAGATGTGAAGTTCAGGGGATACAGTGGTGGGCGAAACAGCCCTGGTCTCTGCTCTAATAAAGCTTATTCTAAGAATATATCAGTCAGGTCTCTGAATTCCTTCTCCATATTTGTGTGTTTCAGTGATTTAAGACGATGATCACAAATTTTCAGGGTATGATGGCATAAGACTAACTCAGGGTATTTCAGAAGACTACCCCTAAACGTTTTTCAAAGTTTATTAGTGGACTTGATGCCTTCATTTAAGGCTCAATTAACAGTTTCACTCTACAGGTGTTATTAAAATGTTGGTTCACCTGATCATAATCACCATCAAAGCTCTTATCTAGTTCATCTGCTTTAAAGTGTACGGCTTTCAGAATTCCTGGTGTGCCACAGCAGGTTATTTTCCGCAGTTGTGGCTCAAATTCAATCCCTGGCCTGGAAACTTCCATATGCTGCGGGTGCGGCCAAAAATAAATAAATAAAGAATAAAGTGCATGGTTTTCAATAGAACACCCCTGCTTTTCTGTGCTGATTGCACTGGGCATTTATTGACTGTCAGGCACTAAAGGAGCGCCATAGGTGAGTGAGATGGACACTGTGAAGGCGTCTTTCAGTCTTAGGGGAGGGCAGCAAACCTAAAAGGGAAACCTACAGATGGATACATTGAGAGTGGAGAGGAACTTGTTTTATTATCAGGTATTAATCATTCACGTATTCTTTAGTGGGGGAAATGTCTGATGAGGAGATCAAAAAGAAGACACTAGCTTCAGCTGTAGCCTGTTTAGAAGGAAAGTCACCAGGAGAGAAAGCAGCACTCATACATCAGCATCTTGGCCGTCGAGAAATGACAGATATGATTATTGAGACCATGAAGTCCAACCCAGGTATGCTTCCTAAAACCCTAGATTGTCTCTTGTAACATAAGCCCATCATGGCCTGTTTTGTACATGGTGTGCATTGACCCCATGATTAAGTCCCACAGCATACTATTATCCTTTACTGCTTTGTGCCTTCCATGAGGTCATCAGGCTGCATTTCACTTTCTCTAAATATTTCTCCTAAATTAATCCTAACAAGCTGGGTTGAGAACTCTTCAGTGAGGAGAACTGCATACATATAGGTCAGTGGCAGATCACCTTGAATCCAGATAAGCATGTTGTGACATCCCCAAGCTCTGCTAGCTGATTCCTTTCAGGGGAGTGGATGTATATTGCATCTCCAGCATGGAGAACTGGTAGGTTTGGTTTTCAGACTTAAAAACTTTGAATATTTGTCCCACTTAAGAGTGCCTAATGGGAGTTCCTGTCATGGCTCAGTGGTTAATGAACCCGACTAGTATCCATGAGGACGCAGATTCAATTCCTAGCCTTGCTCAATGAGTTAAGGATCCGGCATTGTCGTGGCTGTGGTGTAGGTGGCCAGCTACAGCTCAGATTTGACCCCTAGCCTGGGAACCTCCATATGCCACAGTGCAGCCCTAAAAAGACAAAAGACAAAAAAAAGAGTGCCTAATGGAGGACATCTGCTGTGTTGTGTACTGTCACGTGTAAGGGCCGCTCCTGAGTTTCTGCAGGTGTTAATCACACTGGTGGGGAGTGGGTAGGCAGTGATCACTTTCAAGTTGAGGTGTTCCTACAACTCTGCTGTTCTTTGAATATACTTCTTAATGAAGTACATTACAATTTTTCTATCAAAGTTTATTTTTCTGGGTGTTCCCGTCATGGCTCAGTGGTTAACGAATCCAACTAGGAACCATGAAGTTGCAGGTTCGATCCCTGGCCTCACTCAGTGGGTAAGGATCTGGTATTGCCGAGAGCTGTGGTGTAGGTCGCAGATGCGGCTCGGATCCCGCGTTGCTGTGGCTGTGGTGTAGGCTGGCAGCTATAGCTCCTATTGGACCCCTAGCCTGGGAACCTCCATATGCCGAGGATGCAGCCCTAGAAAAGGCAAAAGATAGAGAAAAAAAAGTTTATTTTTCTGATTCAAAGTCTTTATCTAGTTAGAATCCTTTAGCATATTTCTTTATTTTATTTATTTATTTTTGCTTTTTTAGGGCCTCACCCCCAGCATATGGAGGTTCCCGGGCTAGGGGTCGAATCGGAGCTCCAGCTGGCAGCCTATACCACAGCCACAGCAGCTCGGGATCCAGGCTGAGTCTTCCACCTACACCGCAGCTCACGGCAACGCCGGATCCTTAACCCACTGAGCAAGGCCAGGGATCAAATCCACAACCTCATGGTTCCTAGTCGGATTCTTTTCCACTGCACCATGATGACATATTTCTTTTTTTAAATTATAGTTGATTTACAAAATTGTAATTTCCGCTCTACAGCAAAGTGACTTAGTTATACAAATATAGACATTTTTAAATTAATATTCTTTTCCATGGTTGTTTATTACAGGGTATTTAATATAGTTTCCTCTGCTAAACAGTAGGACCTTGTTTATCCATTCTATAGATAATAGCTTACATCTTCTAACCTCAGCCAGCACATTTCCTATCACTTTATAATCTGCTCATTTTTGGTTTGTGAAAGATGAGCTGGAAGCTACAGAGAAAGAAAGGAAGTCTTCAGAAGCATCCCCTACTGCACAGAGAAGTAAAGATCAAAGTAAAGAATGTGTAAACGCCGCTCCCGATTCTCCATCCAAACAGCTTCCAGACCAGATTTCCTTCTTCAGTGGAAACCCTTCAGTTGAAATAGTTCATGGTATTATGCATCTATATAAGACAAAGTAAGAAAACCCTCTTTTCTTTTGAGCTTATCTTTCGCCGTGGGGCAGAGGAAAATTTCTTGCCCTGAAGGGAAGTGGATGTTTTGTGTCAGAGGGATAGTACTTCCATATATTGTGTGTTAATTCTTAGATGTTTTATATTTGGTTAAATCTTGTTGATGGGGTCAAAGTTTATTATGAAAGATACATTTCTAGAGAAAATACCTAAGAAAATAATCCCTAAGAAGGTAGGCAGGCAGGCGTTTGAGAGATTGAAAGGAGGGAAGTTTTTTTTGTTGTTTTTTTTGTTTTGTTTTTTTTGTCTTTTTGTCTTTTTGCCTTTTCCAGGGCCACTCCCGCGCATATGGAGATTTCCAGGCTAGGGGTCTAATCAGAGCTGTAGCCGCCAGCCTACACCACAGCCACAGCAATGCAGGATCCGAGCCATGTCTGTGACCTACACCACAGCTCACAGCAATGCCAGATCCTTAACCTACTGAGCAAGGCCAGGGATCGAAACCACAACCTCATGGTTCCTAGTCAGATTCTTTTTTTTTTTTTTTGTCTTTTTGCCATTTCGTGGGCCGCTCCCTCGGCATATGGGAGGTTCCCAGGCTAGGGGTCGAATCGGAGCTGTAGCCACCAGCCTACACCAGAGCCACAGCAAAGTGGGATCCAAGCTTCGTCGGTGACCTACACCACAGCTCACGGCAACGCCGGATCGTTAACCCACTGAGCAAGGGCAGGGATCAAACCCACAAACTCATGGTTCCTAGTTGGATTTGTTAACCACTGCGCCACGACGGGAACTCTGGAAGGAAGATTTAAAAAAATAAATAAATAAAAATAGTAAATGATCCATAACATCGTTATAGTTTCTTATTCTCACAAAGTCATTACTAAAGAAGCTGTCAAGAAGTCACTTAATGAGTTGCAATTTCACCTCCTCTTTTTTCCTGTTTCTGTGGTCCAAACAAGGCTTGCTGGAGGCCAAAGGAAAGGAAGTGGTTTTCTAGATAGTCTATAAGCTGGGCCACCAGTTCCTTGAATAATTGGCAACTGATCTCTTTAAAGACTGTCCTTGTCCTGACTTGTTTGCTAGGTCCCCACTGAAACAGAATACTCAGGTAGCTCTTTTGGATCACAGCTTTTAAAGTGAGTTGGCAGCATTTCAGAAGCAGATTTCAATGTGGGAGTTTTTTTTCTCTCCCCTCTGTTCCAGACATTCCAACCCAGCAACACTTTCTGTAATCTTCAGAGTCGTCACCTCATGGTTCAGAATTCTCTATATTTAAAACTCTTTTCTCTTCTAGACCCTTTG
Source organism: Phacochoerus africanus (assembly GCF_016906955.1). Lineage (NCBI taxonomy): Eukaryota > Metazoa > Chordata > Mammalia > Artiodactyla > Suidae > Phacochoerus > Phacochoerus africanus. The sequence continues at coordinate 32,950,644 of NC_062558.1, read as the reverse complement.
AGAGAAGTCCATGGTTAGAGTTGTGCTTCTAAGTTATCTAATCATAGTCAATATTATTTAAGCTACAGAACACAAGCTGGAAATTTGCCTAATGGAGATGTATATCCATAAGAGCCTTTAACTGAAGGGTAAAAATATCAGTGGTGGGTATAATGTAGAACATATCAAAGCTTACCTTAAGCTCTGCTGGAGGTACGTTTAAGGGATTCTGCATTTTCCCATGTTGTGTGTATTTTCAAGTAAAATAACAATCTGTTTATAAGGTTTTACACTTTTTTTTTCCAATATTCTTGGCCATAAAAGTTGTCTAATTAGTGTTGTTTGAACTAACTATACCTTGTCTATTCAAGACAGTCTAATTATTGTCTTATTAGTAAGATGACCTCCTTAAAAGAAGATGTGAGGCGTAGTGCCATGCTGTGTATTCTCACAGTCCCTGCTACAATGACCAGTCATGACCTTATGAAGTTTGTCGCCCCATTTAATGAAGTAATTGAACAAATGAAAATCATCAGAGACTCTACTCCAAATCAATATATGGTGCTGATAAAGTTTAGTGCACAGGTAAAAGTTAAGATATTAAAAATCTCTTTGCCACAGCAACTGTGTTTTTGAAACTGTGTACTAGCCCTGTGTGATTTACAGTGTTTTGCACGTGATGTCTTCTAGGCTATTGATATCTTTTGGAGTATTATTATAACTCTAGAAATATTTCTAAAGAGTCTTGATATATTCTAGAATATTGTTATAATTGTAGAAATATTTCTAATTCAGCAGACATGCAATTCTGATGTGTACCTGCTTTATATATAAATCTGATTGAGTATGAAATCTCGGGGGGTGGGGTTGTTTATCCAGTAGTAACTATAGTTAGAACAGTAGTTCCCAACCTTTTTGAGGTTGATGCTGTATTATTACCTGGCATTATAAAACTGCCCCTGCTTCTCTCTTTCTCTTTTTAGTAGGTGTTCTTTGGTGCATTTTAGAAAATCTTTTTTTAGTTTTGGTGACAAGAGGAGTTTTATGACATTCCTTGAATTATTAAAGATGCTTTAGGTCTAGTTAGGAATCACTGCAACAGAGAAACAGAAACACTAAAAGAATGATGAGAATTCTCGTTGTGGCTCACCGGAAACGAATCTGACTAGTAACCATGAGGATGCAGGTTCTATCCCTAGCCTCACTCTGTGGGTTAAGAATCGGGCGTTGGCATGAGCTGTGGTGTAGGTTGCACATGCAGCTTGGGTCCCATGTGGCTGTGGCTGTGGGATAGGCCAGCAGCTACAGCTCCAGTTGGGTCCCCTAGCCTGGGAACCTCCATATGCCGCAGGTATGACCCCAAAAAGACACACACAAAAAAAGACGATATTTTAAGCTTGTGAAAGTACTTAACTTTTTTTTTTTTTTTTTTTTTTTGCTTTTTAGGATTGCACCTGTGGCATCGTACCCAGGCTAGGGGTCCAGTCAGACCTGTAGCTGCTGGCCACAGCCTACAGCCACAGCAACAAGGTTTCCAAGCTGCGTTTGCGACCTACACCACAGCTCACGGTAACGCCGGATCCTTAACCCACTGAGCCAGGGATTGAACTTGCATCCTCATGGATGCTAGTCAGATTTGTTAACCACTGAGCCACTACGAGAACTCCAGTACTTGCATATTTTAACAGAGGTTTTAATTTAGGAAGGTTTTGCCATCCAATCCATTTCTTGTTGGATTAAGCATCATTTTGCGTGAGTCTCAGTTCTAGAAATGATAGATACTCTCTTGGTTTTACATTTTCATTCTTAGAAGTATGCATGTTTCTATATGAATATAAAAATGATGTAATCTTTAGGTATTACTCAGGTTATTAAAGGGCTGCTTTATCCATAGGTTTCATTCATTTTGGTGTAACGTTTTGTTTTTTTGGCCATACCTATGGCATTCAAAAGTTCCTAGGCCAGGCCTCAAACCCACGCCACAGCAGTGGCAATACCAGATCCTTAACCTGGTGAGCTACAAGGGAACTCCTGTTTTTATTTTTTATGTCCTGTTATATTTTGAACTTTCACTAGGTTTTGAAATGCATCTTCTTTCTCACCTCACTGATGAACAGCCTTCCTAAATTTGCCACAGATAAACACTTACAACTTATGGATGGATAAAGATATGGGTGTGCCTCTAGGCTCATTTGCCATTGCCTCTGACCAGACACCAAGTTGACACAAGGCCCACTTGTCATCTCCTCATTACAAAAATCCAGAGTTGACAGCAATAGCAGCCATTCACTGGCCAAGGGGAAAGAATTTAGAGAATTGGATTATATTTGTACCCATTCAGGCGGTCACTGAAAAAGAATCCTTAATGTAGAATTCTGTGTACAAGAGGGTACACAGATGTTATCTTTAAATGCAACACACCTGGAGTTCCCGCTGTGGCACAGTGGGTTAACAGTCTGGCTTGTCTCCATGGAGGTGCAGGTTTGATCCTCAGCCCGGCATAGTGGCCTAGGTTGCAGCTCTGGCCTAGGAACTTCCACAGCCCTAGGAACTTCTGCATGCCATGGGGGTGGCTGAAAAAGAAAAAAAAAAAAAGTTATTAAGCTTAACTAATAAATCTATTTGAAGTTGTCCATCTGAAAAAAGATGTCACAGAAAGCATTAATGAGACAAAATAAAGAAATAAAATCAAACAGTTAAAAAAACAACAACAGCAAAGCACCACACCTTTGAAGGAGACATTTAAAACGTGCTTCACTGGTCCTGTAGGCTTAGCCTTACAAGTTGATATTGAGAACAGAGAAGAGCCCTTAACAGCTGCTTTCACTGACTGCTAAAGACCTTCCAAGGTCACTGAGGAGCTTTGCAAACAATGGGCAAGTGTTATGTTAAATCTTAAATCTAATGATATTGATGATAACATGCAACCTTTATTGACTGCTTATTCTGTGCCACTCATTCTGCTGAGTGACTCTCATGAATTATGTCATATAATCCTCACTGCTGCCCTGTGCCACCAATTGTTGTTATCCTTGTTTTACATATGACGAAACTGACTGCAGAGAGAGGTTAGTGATTTGGCAGGGTTATACAGCTAGAAATAAGTGACTAAACTGGAATTTTGGTCCTCACTTTTAATCCCTAGTGTGTAGTCCTCTTCCAGCAGGAGTGGGATGAAAGTATGGAGAAGGGAAGAGGTTCACTGTTTGCAAAAAATTGTGTAATGGCAATATTTTACCTAGAGCTTTTACTGAACAAGCAGGGGTGATCAGCAAGTAACACAAGGAAAATCCCAGAAACAGATTGGGAGCAAAATGTTTAAGAATGTATTAGACTTTTGGAATTCCTCTCATGGCTCAGTGGTTAGCGAATCCAACTAGGAACCATGAGGTTGTGGGTTCGGTCCCTGGTCTTGCTCAGTGGGTTAAGGATCCAGCATTGCCCTGAGCTGTGGTGTAGGTCGCAGACGAGGCTCAGATCCGGCATTGCTGTGGCTCTGGCCTAGGCTGGTGGCTGTAGCTCCGATTTTACCCCTAGCCTGGGAACTTCCATATGCCTCAAGTGCCGGCCCTAAAAAGTAGAAAAAAACAAAGCAAAACAAAAAAACCCCACAAACTTCCCTGTAGCACATGCCATCCTTTGCAGTCTGCATATAGGGCTGTGGAAATTTTGTTACTGGATTTTTTTGTTTTTTTGGTTTGTTTTTTGGGTTTTTTGTTTTGTTCTTTTATCTTTTATTTTGGGGCCACACCCATAGCATATGGAGATTCACAGGCTAGGGGTCCAATTGGAGCTGTAGCTGCTGGCCTACATGCAGCCACAGCCACAGCAACACCAAATCCAAGCCACATCTGTGACCTACACCACAGCTTATGGCAACACTAGATCCTCAACCCACTGACTGAGGCCGGGGATCAAACCTGCATCTTCATGGATGTTAGTCAGATTCATTTACACTGCACCAATACAGTAACTCTAATTTTGTTACTCTTAATGGATTTTCTTTGTACTTATACTATTATTTCTCCACCTCTGTCCTTATACCAAGTGCAGATTGCTTAAGTTGACAGGATACTCTGATACAGCTTTCTACTACACGCTCTATGGGCATAGAACCCTTGACCTTGGTATTATGCATTTTATAGCTTTTCTGTAATGCTGGATCTTAGGGTCCGAGGCTTATCCTGTCAGGGATTTATTGCACCCTAATGAGAATAGACTCAATAGTCACCAACCCTTAAGGACTTACTAGATGCCAGGCCTGTACTAATTGCTTTCATGCATTAGCTCTGAATCCTCTCAACTATGCCATGAGGTAGGTGTCATAAAACATAGATAAGCCACTTGCCCAAGGCTGCACAGCTAGTAAGTGTCAGAGTTAGGATTCAAACACAGGCAGCCTGACTCCATGGCCTGGGCAGGTAACTTTCTTTTTATTCCTTAAGTTTCTGTTGGCCTTAGCTTTCTTTATGCTGGAGGTGTTAGATGTGCCTGCAGAGTTGTTCTGTGACCTTTAGAAAAGAAACATAGTCTTCTAGTAAGGAATTTGTAATTCGGGGTACAGGAAGTCAGAAGAGGGTTGAATTTTGTAAATCTTTGGGACAAAAGAGAACATAACCTGTCAATGGAGTTTGTTGGCTCATTTTCATTTGTACTCTTTCATTCATAGGCCTATGAGACCCCTCTTTTGAGAAGTAAAAGTATGGTCTCAGCACTAATTGATCACTGGGACAGTAAAGGGACCTTGATCATAATAGATTTTTCTTTTTCTTTTCATCCTGAGAAGAAAACAATAAAATCAAAAGACTGGGGGGGGGGGGACAGGGTTTCTTTAAACCTGGGGTTCTATACTCAAAAAAAGAGTTGTCTGTGTTTTTTTGGCAGTTGGCTTTTGTGTTGTGCTTTTCAGTGGTGGGTTGAAATAAGAACCATGTGTATTTTGTTCCCTGCTCTTGTCCTGTTGCTAGCACAGTGCCTGGCATATGCTGGGTGCTCAGTAAATATGCCAGCAAGTGAAGCTACAGTTCTAAGACCAGGATTTTAAAGAAGAGAACAATGTGTTCAAACATATGCTTCTTTAATATAGCTAACTCCCCCCAAAAAGGAATGATGTATCTGGTGTTGTGTAGGTTTTGTCACGTTCCCAGTATCACAAACCTTGTCCCTTCCTCTGAGGAGGCTCTGTGGCTGAGGAGCACCTACAAAGCTGGAGGTATTTGGAGGGGCCTCTGGTCTTCAGCTGCCACCACTCCTTTTCATGCAAGAGGCCATCAAGAGCTATCCCAGGGCCCTCATTTCCCTCGTGCGTGAGTCCAGTTGCTCACTGCTGCTTATTAATTGGAAAACACCTCAGGAAAAAGCTATTGCTCTTGAAAAATGGGAGAAGCTATTTGGGGCTGCTGCTTCATAGTATTAAAGAGATTCATTATGCAAAAACTAGCTTTTAACATTTTAAAGCTCAAATGCACTGTACCTAATACACAGATTGTTTCCTTAAGGAAAGCTTCTCCCCACATCCCCATAACAAAATCCCAAAATCTGTGTTCAGAATTGATCAGATTGATCATCCTTCCTTAGTGGCTTAGCTTGCTTGATCATATTAAGAAAGATAAATAGTCAAGAATCCACACTTGAATTATATTACGGGAGTGAAATTAAAAGCTGCTAAAAAACTTAAAGTGGCTATAAGATTCAGAACCCTGCAAGGGTAGACAGCCAGAACTATTTTTGCCTTCCTAGAGGTTCACTGTGTGGCATTTCCTTTTGCAGAGCATCCTTGCTCTCTTTAAGCAGCTTGTCTTTAGTGGTAGGGCCAAAGCACAGAGCTTGCTATGTTTGGGCTAATGCCTGTGTGGGAGTGAACTCTAGGCAAGCCTTGGCCTCTCAGCTGCCTCTAAAAACTGCTGAGCTTTAAAGACTGGAATTGTCTCTTTGTTACTTTCTACTAAGGCTAGACTAGAGGGTTTGGTTTACTTCTGTCCACATACACAGATGCGTATGCACCTCTGCAGCTTTTCCTGCAGGGGACTATTTCCACAGATTTCATCTGTCTTCCACCCAAGGGGACAAGATGTTAGTATTTTATATTATTTTATTTATTTGGCTTTTTAGGGCTGCACCCACGGCATATGGAGATTCCTAGGCTAGGGGTCAAATCAGAGCTGTAGCCGCTGGCATCCTTAACCCACTGAGCAAGGCCAGGGATTGAACCTGCGTCTTCATGAATACTAGTCAGATTTGTTTCTGCTGAGCCACGACAAGAACTCAAGGACTGTTAGTGTTTTATTTTTATTTATTTATTTATTTATTTTGTCTTTTTGCCATTTCTTGGGCGGCTCCCGTGGCATGTGGAGGTTCCCAGGCTAGGAGTTGAATCAGAGCCATAGCCGCTGGCCTACGCCAGAACCACAGCAACACAGGATCCGAGCCGCGTCTGCAACCTACACCACAGCTCACAGCAACGCCGGATCCTTAACCCACTGAGCAAGGGCAGGGACTGAACCTGCAACCTCATGGTTCCTAGTTGGCTTCGTTAACCACTGAGCCACGACAGGAACTCCAAGGACTGTTAGTGTTTTAAAGGCTGGTTCATCTTGAACCTCTTGACCTTGGCCAAGAGTTTTGCTTTTGGTATTACTTTCTCACTTGTTTGAAACCTCTTGATGGGATCTTCATCTGACTCATGTATTGCTATTATTTGGTTTATTGAAAAGAAGGGATTGCCAGTTCTCTCCATTCCTGGTCCACTGGTCCTCTATTTTTCTCACATAGATGCTGACATTTGTTTAAAGGAGCTCTTCCATAACAGTCATTGGTTATTATTTGGTTCCAAGCTTTGCAAAAATAAGCATTGACTTTCAGCTACTGTGGAAGTGCTGACTAGAGGCAAAAAAAAAAAAGACATCAAGGGAAATGTTGACTACAGCTGGTTGAATACATATTAAAAGTGTAGTAGCTGTCAGTTTATTGCACTTTGGTAGCTTCTGTGTGTTCAAGTGAAACTGTCATGTATGAGGAAAAAATATAGAAATGTAGGCTGTTGACCTGCAGAATTCATTAGCCTATGAACCTGCTGCTGTAGATATTACTTTTGGTGGTTGCTTTTTCTCTTGAGTACAAATTTTAAAGGTGATGAAGAGAATAATTGAAACCATGCAGCTTGAATATGAGGTATGTTTTCAGGATACCTCTCCTTAACTTTTTCCTTTTCCCCATTGGTATACCTAGGCCGATGCAGATAGTTTTTATATGGCTTGTAACGGCCGCCAGTTCAACTCAATAGAAGATGATGTCTGCCAGTTGGTCTATGTGGAGAGGGCTGAAGTACTGAAATCTGAAGATGTAAGTGTGAATAATTCTTATATTTGATATAAATATACTGGAACAGTATAAAGTTGAATGTTAATTATCTTTGGAAATGGTGTGTGGGGGGGATTATTTGTTTAAATGTACAGAATAGGTCAGTCCATAGTAACAGAAAGTAGATTAGTGGTTGCCAGAAGCTGGGGGAGAAAGAAGTGAGGATCGACTGCTAACAAGGATAAGGTTTCTTTTGGCGGTGGTAGTTGCACAACTTTGTAAATATGCTAAAAACGACTGAATTAGACACTTTAAAATGGCAGATTTTTCATTATGTGAATTTTACCCCAATTTTTAATAATTGTCCAACATATTCTTTTTAAAAAAGAGTATTATCAGAGTTCTGTTGTGGCACAGCAGGTTAAGTATCCAGCATTGTCACTGCACCAGCTGGAGTTGATGCTGTGGCTTGGGTTCAATCCCTGGCCCAGGTGTGGCCAAAAAAGAAAGTTGAAGTTGAATATGTTTCTATTCCAGATCAATGAAACATTGCCTGTAGCCTAAAAGAAATGTTCTTTAAATATTAACCCTTGATTTTTGTCCTAATTCTTGATTCTGTTTTGTTTGTTTTTCTTTTTAGGGCTGCATCTGTGGCCCATGAAAGTTCCCAGGCTAGGGGTCGAATCGTAGGCCAGGGTGTGCTGGCCTGTGCCACAGCCACAGCAGTGTGGGATCCCAGCCTCATCTGCTCCCTACACCACAGCTCACAGCAGTAACTGATCTTTAACCCACTGAGTAAGGCCAAGGATCAAACCCGAGTCCTAATGGATACTAGTCAGATTCTTAACCCACTGAGCTATGATGGGAACTCCTCTTTTTTTTTTGGCTTTTTGCCTTTTCTAGGGCTGCTCCCGCGGCATATGGAGGTTCCCAGGCTAGGGGTTGAATCAGAGTTTTAGCTGATGGCCTATGCTACAGCCACAGCAACACGGGATCCAAGCCGTGTCTTCGACCTACACCACAGTGCATGGCAGCACCAGATTCTTAACCCACTGCAAGGCCAGGGATCGAACCCACAACCTCATGGTTCCTAGTCGGATTCGTTAACCACTGCGCCATGACGGGAACTCCAGAAACTCCTCTTGATTCTGTTTTGATAACAATTTGTAATTGCTCTGATCTCCTACCCCCGTAGGAAGCTTTCCTATAATACGTGCTCACTTGAATCATTTTATAAAGTAGTAGATTCAGCACGTTACACTTTTTTTTGTTTTTAAGCTTTTTAAGGCCGCACCTACAGCATATGGAGGTTCCCAGGCTAGGGGTCAATCGGAGCTGTAGCCACCAGCCTACACCACAGCCACAGCATCGTGAGATCCGAGCCAAGTCTGCCACCTACACCACAGTTCACAGCAATGCTGGATCCTTAACCCACTAAGTGAGGCCAGGGATCAAACCTGCAACCTCATGGTTCCTAGTTGGGTTTGTTTCTGCTGCGCCGTGATGGGAATTCCTTGTTACACTTTTAATATTCCCCTTTCTTTTCTTTTTTTTTTTTTTTGCTGCGCCTAAGGCATCTGGAAGTTCCTGGATCAGGGGTTGAACCTATGCCACAGCAGTAACCCAAGCCACAGCAGTGTCAACATAGGGTCCTTAACCTGCTACATCACAAGAGAACTCTTTTTTTTTTTTAAACTTTCTTTTTTTTCTTTTTTTTCTTTTACTGCCATACCCCCAGGATATGGAAGTTGCTGGGCCAGGCATTGAATTTGAGCCACAGCTGCAACCTACGCCGCAACTGTGGCAAAACCAAATCCTTTAACCCACTGCACCAGGCAGGGGATTGAACCTGCACCTTCGCAGCAACCTGAGCTGCTACAGTTGGATTCTTAACCCACTGCACCATGGCAGGGACTCCATTTTCCTTTAAAGTAGACCTAGAGTTCCCGTTGTGGCTCAACAGTAACAAATCCAGCTAGTATCCATGACGACTTGGGTTTGATCCCTGGCCTTGATCAGTGGGTTAAGGATCCGGTTTGCCATGAGCTGTGGTGTAGGTTGCAGATGCAGCCTGATTCCTGCATGGCTGTGGCATAGGCCCCTAGCTGCAGCTCTGATTAGACCCCTTGCCTGAGAAATTCCATATGCCATGCGTGCAGCCCTAAAAAAGCAAAAAAAAAAAAGTATACATAAAGGTCTTTTTAATTTGAATTCAGTTTGATGGGAATAAGTTCTGATTAAATTGTTCTGTCGTTAGACTCAGTAAAATAAAAATGGGCAAATGATGAAACCTGTCTTCCCTTTGGCCAGGTGCTGTGCAAGATGTTGGTTTTAGAAATTTTCTAAATGAACACAGCTTCTTAAGAGATTTCCTATGTGTGCTCTTCAGGGACTGTGGACTAATACGACTTTTCTCAGTGGTCCTTATTGGGATGCCTCCTCACTTCTGCATCAATAGTCTTACCACTGGCAGGGCTTGAGTCAGACATTGTTGGGTTAGAGGTGCCTTTCTTGACCACCTAGACCATTATGCCCCTTATTTCACACCCTGTTATAGCTTCCTGTACTTTTCTTCCGTAGCACTTAAGACGGTTGGTGATTACACTTTTTAAAAAGGTTGAGCTGTGGCACAACAGGATTTGCGGCATCTTAGGAGCACTGGGATGCAGGTTCGATCCCCAGCCTGGCACAGTGGGTTAAAGATCCAGCATTGCCTCAGCTGCTGCTTAGGTTGAGACTGTGGCTCAGATCTGATCCCTGGCTCAGGAACTCCATATGCCACAGGGCAGCCAAAAAAGAAAAAATAAAATGTGGAATTTTGTCTCCACTAGATGCTAAGCTCTGTAAGGACAAGAACAAACTTTGTGTTTGGGGACTTATTGAACCTGTTTTTGCTCACCGTTATTCCATACCTTGAACAGCGTCTGGCACACATAACAAGGACTTAGTAAGCGTGTATTAAATGAATAAATAAATCAGTGTTCTTGATACAATTATCACTTAGCAGAAAGTGTTAAGTTTTAATTTGCGCTGTGGAAAAATCATTGAGATCCACTCCTATTCTCCTGCTTTTTTATCTTCGTTTATAGTCGTGGCCATGAACTAGGCATCTAGTAACTTTTATATTCTTTGTTATGATTCCGTCAGCAGTTTCCCTTCCTGGAATGTCAGCTCCACCAGGACAGGATCTTTGTCTGCTTTGTTCACCAAGGTGTCCCGAGTGCCCAGCACAGTGCTGGGACTATAGGAGATGCTAAATTAGTATTTGTTGCATGGATGAAAATCTTACCAATTTAGGTTATTTTCCACGGAGCAATAATACTGGGAACATCCTGCCAGGAATCAAAAAGTAACAGGAAAACTGTTACTTAAAAAAAAAGAAAAAAAGTTTGAACCCGTGGATGATGAGTGAGGCTTATTCAAGGTGTTTCCCTGTAGGGTGCCAGCCTCCCCGTGATGGACCTGACCGAGCTCCCCAAGTGCACGGTGTGTCTGGAGCGCATGGACGAGTCCGTGAATGGCATCCTCACCACCTTATGTAACCACAGCTTCCACAGCCAGTGTCTACAGCGCTGGGACGACACGACGTGAGTGCAGGAGCTCACCCCCCACCCTGTCAAAGTGCATTGTTATCCCTTCCCAGGTTTAAGAACAGCCACCTCCCAAGATGAAACACTCCAAGTATTTGAATTTATAAGCCTGGGTAGCAGGATGATAAAGATGACACATAGAAGGGCCTTCCACATTGCTTCTTCACTTTCCTCAGCTCAGGTGGGAGTCAGCATTCCTAGACCAAGTCCTGTTGGTATGCTGATTCCGAATCCTTGTGGAATGTCCCAGAGCAGCACAAGTTGTTCTTCCCTTTCAAGACCCAGAAAATGAGAAGGAAGAAAAGAAAAAGTAAAGCATGACTTCGAGGCTCATGTCAAAATGACTTCTAGGTCTAGGAGTTCCCATCATGGCGCAGCGGAAATGAATCCGACTAGGAACCATGAGGTTGCGGGTTCAATCCCTGGCCTTGCTCAGTGGGTTAAGGATCCAGCGTTGCCCTGAGCTGTGGTGTAGGTCGCAGACGCGGCTCGGATCTGGCGTTGCTGTGGCCCTGGCGCAGGCCGGCAGCTGCAGCTCCAATTAGACCCCTTGCCTGGGAACCTCCATGTGCCGCAGGCACTGACCTTAAAAGACAGGAAAAAAAATGATGTCTGGATTTAAAATCTTGTTTATCGCTTGCATTTCATGTCTACCATTTACTTTGGCTTTCTTACCAAAGATTGCTGGGCTACAGAAATCTCACATCTTGGGTTTATTGTGCTATTGATGACTCAGTGGCCAGTAGTAACACTAATAACTAAGTGTGAGACACACACACCATTGTGGTGTCCTGTTTCCGGACGCAGCAGAGGATTTATTTGTCGGGTGGCATTATGCAGACAAAGAAATGAGGTATAACCTGTATGGTTTGTTTTGTTTTGTTTCATCAAAGGTTGCTGCTCCCTTTGCAAACTGTGTTGTGGGTCTTAGCTAGACCCTGGCCTCGTGGGTTTCTCAGTACAGAGGGGAAGGTGCAAAATCAAATAATCACACAAATAACTGAAATCACAGACACCAAAAGTGTTACAAAGAAGCAGTGTTGTGACTAGAGAATAGGCCCTGAGGCAGCCAGCACCTGACTGGGAGGCAGTATCTCAGGGAAGATGCATGGGGATTAGCCACATGAAGGGTGGGACCCAGAGAGGGTGGTGTCGGGGAGGGGCGTGCACAAAGGGAAAGATCACATCCCAAAGCCCAGGAGGGAGGAGAGGTGAAAGTCCATGGGAATCCCTCCCTGTTCTCCACCTCCTTGCGAGCAGAGACCTTGCCTGGCTGGTGACTGCTTTGCCCCTCACACTTAGCAAGACACATGGGATGCAGGGGGAGCTATGTAAATATCTTTGAGCAAATTAATAGACCCTGGCTTTTCCATGGCTAATTAAACTGAAGGGGAATCTTGCCCCAGTTCTGTAGAGTCCTTGGTCACTTCTGGGGTATCATTTGGGGGTTCTTCAGGGAATTGTCCAGGTTTAAATTTGCCTTGAATAAAGCCAAGCTGAGATGTATGCATTCCATAAAGTTTTATCTGTATCTTGTATCCATCTGTTACAGCATTTAAGATCAGGATGCTTCTTTGTTTTCCAGCCGCTCCAGATTTTTATTTTCTTTCAGTGGAAGTATTGATTTACAGTATCATGTTTCAGCCATACAGCACAGCGATTGTTATGCATATATATACTTTTTGAAAATCTTTTCCCTTATACAGTTCCCTGTGCTATACCACCATTCCAGCTTTATTTTCAGTACAAGTTAACAATTGTAGAACCAGGAGTTCCCGTCGTGGCTCAGTGGTTAACGAATCCGACTAGGAACCATGAGGTTGCGGGTTCGGTCTCTGCCCTTGCTCAGGGGGTTAAGGATCCAGCATTGCCGTGAGCTGTGGTGTAGGTTGCAGACGCAGCTCGGATCCCCCGTTGCTGTGGCCCTGGCGTAGGCCGGCAGCTACAGCTCGGATTAGACCCCTCGGCTGGGAAGCTCCATATGCCACAGGAGCGGCCCAAGAAATGGCAAAAAGACAAAAAAAAAATTGTAGAACCATAGCTGTTTCAAGTTGGAAGTTTCCTCAGAGACTATCTTGTCCAACCTCCTCATTTTACAGGAGAGGAAACTGAGGCTTAGAAGTGAAATTAGCATGCTCAAAGTGTCAGAATAGTGAATGCCAGAACTGGGACCAGAATTCAGCCCACCTGGCAGCTGCCCTCAAAACCATACAGTGCCTTCAGCAGGAGGTTTTTGAGCCTTTGTATATGCACACTTCAGTGCCAAGGTGGGGAGAGTCAATCGTCCTCCTTAGGGACATTGAGGCTGCTAAAGGAGAACCACATATCTGTATATACTTAGAGCTCAAGGTAGAGACTAGAGATGGAGGTGGCTCCCCCATGGGGGTGGCCTGGAGGCCTGCTTACATAAGATAGTATTGGCACCAGGCCTCGAAGGGTGGTTTCTTGTCAGGGAAGGTCATTCTGACAGGATTTCCCCAAATATCTCCTCAGGAAAATAAGATGACAATTCACAATTATTTTTGAAGGGGCAGCAGGAGGAATTTAATAAGCTGTTTTTTGGTTTTTTGCTTTTTAGGGTCACACTTGTGGCATATGGAAGTTCTGGAGGCTAGGGGTCAAATTCGAACAACAGCTGCTGGCCTACAGCACAGCCACAGCAATGCAGGATCCCAAACCCACTGAGCAAGGCCGGGGATCAAACCCCCATCTTCATGGACACTAGATGGATTTGTTTCCGCTCGCCACAACAAGAACTCCCAATTATTTTTTAATATAGAGAGGAGATGGTATATCACAGAGTGCTAATAATATAGTACAAATACGTTTACTTTTGTAATTTTTCCCCCTTTTGCCTTCTTATTCTCAGGATCATACATTTCTGAAAAATCATTCTGAAACAGTGTAGAAAATTAAATTTCAGAATTCCGCCGCTACTACAGCCACCACAAAGACTGAAGGGATGACCCAGAGCTAGTTTCTCCCTTTGACAAGACTGCTTTCAGTATACTGTTGCCACTTCTGTTATTTCTTCAAGTTTTCCTGTCTTCTCTTTTGATACTGAAAAAAGAGACACAATAAATCCGTTAGCTTTCTCTTGGGAAACATAGTCCTTATCTGTGACAAGGACTTAGTGTTCTTCCTGCTTATTTCCTTTGCTTGGTTTTATTGGTTCACTAGGGTAATCAATTGAAACAAATTATATCCTTTTTTGCAGGGAGGGGGGGCCGTTTTAGAGCCGAACCCACAGCATATGGAGGTTCCCAGGCTAAGGGTCAAATCAGAGCTATAGCTACCAGGCCTACACCACAGCCATAGCAATGCTGGATCCAATCCTCATCCGGGACCTAGCACAGCTCAGGGCAACTCCAGATCCTTAACCCACTGAGCAAGGCCAGGGATTGAACCTTTGTCCTCATGGATGCTAGTCCGCTGAGCCATGGGGACGCTAGTTATGTCTGGAGCATTCTTCCTTCTTAGTGCCCATTCATTTAGCCTCAAACATAACCCACTTTTCATTTTTGCCCATTGGACAAAAGTATTCCTGCCTGGTTTTTAGCGTTACTTTGTCTTGAATATAATAAAGAAGAGTTAATGGTATTTTTTCAATTTCTTTTTTTCCAGTTTCATTGAGGTATAATTGACGGTCAAGAGTTATATATATTTAGGAGTTCCCATTGTGGCTCAGTGGAAACGAATTTGACTAGTATCCATGAAGACTCAGGTTGGATCCCTGGCCTTGCTCAGTGGGTTAAGGATCCAGCGTTGCCATGAGCTGTGGTATAGGTCGCAGATGTGGCTTGGATCTGGCATTGCTATGGCTGTGTTGTAGGCCAGCAGCTGTAGCTTCAATTAGACCCCTAGCCTGGGAACCTCCATATGCCACGGGCTCGGCCCTAAAAAGCAAAAAAAAAAAAACTAACACATGGTACAGGAGTTCCCTCAGCAGTTAACGAACCTGACTAGCATCCATGAGGATGAGGGTTCTATCCCTGGCTTTGTTCTGTGGGTTAAGGATCCAGTGTTGCCATGAGCTGTGGTGTAGGTCGCAGATGCTACTCGGATCCCAAGTTGCTGTAGCTGTAGTGTAGGCTGGCATCTGCAGCTCCAGTTCGACCCCAGCCCAGGAACTTCCGCATGCCATGGGTTCTCCCTAAAAAGACCAAAGACAAAAAAGAGAAAAGAACACAGTACGATATAATCAACTATAGTTAACATTGATGTACACCAGTTCTCTACAACTTACTCATCTTGCATAACTGAAAGTTTGTACCTCTTGACCAACCTCTCCATATTTTCCCCTTTTCTCAGTCCCTGGTAACCAACTTTCTTCTCTATATCTATATGAGTTTGACTTCTGTGCCATTTTTATTGGCTTTTTATAAATCCAAACTTTAGTATTCACGGAGCACTAGTATCTTCCTTCACATGAAATCATTATATGATAAAATGTATGTGTTTCATGAGGTACATTAACATTTTGTTTTGCTTTTTTTTGAATTAGTGAAATTTACTACAGATTTTAGTTCCAACTCTTAGGAGCAGCCTTGAGAGGACAGGATACATTTTGAATGATTTAAAACTTTGGGAAGTGAAGATAAGGTAGATTGAAAATAACTTATCTTAAGTCTCTAGTTATAACCTGTAAATATTGATTACCTAAACTGTGGACAGAAAAGTGGAAAACGAGGAAGATCAAAACTTCTCCCTTTTTCTCATTTATCAAGATTTTGTATATTTTTTTTTCATTTTGTTTAAGAATGGCTTGAAAGTGTTTGTCTTTTGAGTGATATCCTTAGCTTTGAAGAACTGAAAGTATTAAATAAGAGGGAGGAATATAAAATTTAGTTTTTGACTTTTGGGTTCTATAACAGTTCTATATTTAATCTGTATAATTTTTTGTTGTCATCCTTTATAGGTGCCCTGTTTGCCGATATTGTCAGACACCAGAGCCAGTAGAAGAAAACAAGTGTTTTGAGTGTGGTGTTCAGGAAGTAAGTAAAGGGCGGTTGAGAAGAATAATGAACACAGCTTTAATTGTCTGAGGTTTTTTTTCTGCCCTCTGTGGCTTAAATTCTTTCCAATGCTTTTCGAGACTGATTTTTTTTTTCCTTTTTGTCCCAAGTCAGGCAAAAAAAAATCAATACACAAACTATTTTACTCCTAAGCAAAATACTTTATGCTTTCATTCTTTGGCCTTTGAAAAGGCCTAGACTTCTGTTGATAAATTGTAATTATTTTTTTCTTGCTGTTTGCATAGAGTTCCATAGAGATCAAAGCGAAGAAATAATTGATCCATAAAAGCATCCTTGCTTATTGGGTTTTAAACATATTAATTCAGGAGTTCCCATCATGACTAAGTGGTTAAGGAATCTGACTGGCATCCATGAGGACACAGGTCTGATCCCTGGCCTCACTCAGTTGGTTAAGGATCCGGCGTTGCTGTGAGCTGTGCTGTAGGTTGCAGATGCAGTTTGGATCCTGCGATGCTGTGAAACTTCCGTATCTGTACCTGCAGCCCTAAAAAAAAAAAAAAAGAAACATATTAATTCAGAGCTCCTTAGAGAAACAACCAAAAATCTTGGGAGTTCCTATTGTGGCTCAGCAGGTTAAGAATCTGGCTGGGGAGTTCCCATCGTGGCTCAGTCGTTAACAAATCCGACTAGGAACCATGAGGTTTCGGGTTCGATCCCTGGCCTTGCTCAGTGGGTTAAGGATCCGACGATGCCGTGAGCTGTGGTGTAGGTCGAAGATTCGGCGTGGATCCTGTGTTGCTGTGGCTCTGGCGTAGGTTGGTGGCTACAGCTCCGATTCGACCCCTAGCCTGGGAACCTCCATATGCTGAGAGAGTGGCCCTAGAAAAGGCAAAAAGACAAAAAAAAAAAAAAGAATCTGGCTGGTATCCATAGGATGCAGGTTTGATCCCTGGCCTCCCCCAATGGATTAAGGATCTGGTGATATCGTGGCATCATAAGTGGCAGAGGCACCTCACATCCGGCATTATTATGGCTGTGGTGTAGGCTGCCAGCTGCACCTCTGATTCAACCCCTAGCCTGGAAACTTCCTTATGCCACAGGTTCGGCACTTAAAAAATTCTGAATCTTACCTTGTGTCAGTCCCATTTCCACCCTAAGTGGACCAGGCCATGTGTTTTTATGTAACTAATTAAAATCTTTCCTCCTCCTTGGCAGAACCTTTGGATTTGTTTAATATGTGGGCACATAGGATGTGGACGATACGTGAGCCGACATGCTTATAAGCACTTTGAGGAGACCCAGCACACATATGCCATGCAGCTCACCAACCATCGAGTCTGGGACTATGCCGGAGGTGAACACCACTCTCATTTTCTAACTTGGATTCATTGTGTATGAAATCGTCTCTGTCAGAACCTCTCCACTTTCTCTCTCAGCTTGAAATCTCATAACAGCTCTGGCAAAGTCCAGTTCTCACGGTGCCCCATAGGGCACTGTCCCCTCTTAAGGGCCTGCATTGCACAGGTTATAAAGAGAACATACACTCTCACCCCTCACTCTTTTTAAAATTCAAATGATTTAACCCATTTTTAAAGAAATATTATAGCAAGGCATTTAACTTGGATCTATAAAAACCAAAATGTTGTCACAGTTAAAGTCATATGGCGACCCTTTCATCTGAAGAAACAGGCCTTGGTTGACGCTTTCTTTCCTTTAGATAATTATGTCCATCGACTCGTTGCAAGTAAAACAGATGGAAAAATAGTACAGTATGAATGTGAGGGTGACACTTGCCAGGAGGAGAAAATAGATGCCTTACAGTTAGAGGTAAGATCCTAGGAATTACTAAATACCTATGTCTACTGCTTTTTACTATTCTTTTTTTTTTTTTTGGTCTTTTTCAGGCCACGCCTGCAGCATATAGAGGTTCCCAGACTAGGGGTCAGACTGGAACTGTAGCCAATGGCCTACACCACAGCCACCGCAATGCTAGATCCTTAACACACTGAGTGAGGCCAGGGATTGAACCTGCATCCTCTTAGATGCTAGTCAGGTTCGTTTCCGCTGACCCACAATGGAAACTCTGCTTTTTACTATTCTAACTTGAAAGGTTATTTGGGTTTTTTAAATTTTGCTGTTTACCCTGCATGTCAACTTTTTTTAAGTTCTATATTACTGTGAAGGATTATTTAAATATTTTTATTGTGGTTTTTTTTTCAAAGTCTTAATTACACTCAGCCTTATTACTTTGCATGTCATGTTCCTAGTTGTCTCAAGTTCAGTATTAGGGTTGTCCTCTGTAGCTGTGATAAAAATAGAAGTTAAGGAGTTCCCGTCATGGCACAGTGGTTAATGAATCCAGCTAGAAACCATGAGGTTGCGGGTTTGATCCCTGGCCTTGCTCAGTGGGTTAAGGATCCAGCGTTGCCGTGAGTTGCGGTGTAGGTCAAAGACTCAGCTTGGATCCCGAGTTGCTGTGGCTCTGACGTAGGCCAGTGGCTACAGCTGTGATTAGACCCCTAGCCTGGGAATCTCATATGCCAATGGGAGTGGCCCTAAAAAAAGGCCCCAAAAGACCAAAAAAAAAAAAAAAAAGTTAAAATTCTTCCAATTATCATCGTGGTGGCAGTTGGAAATTGAGCAAACTTAGGTTGAGGAAACCCCAGTAGCATCTTTCCATGCATGAAAAGTCTTTTTGCATATATTGGGCTGCATTTATGAATTAGACACTTATATAAATAAAGCCATTTGGGAATATTCATATAATCAAAGAAGCAATGGAATTAGCACAGTTTGATTTTTCTTCATAGCAGTATATCCCAGCTACTGTAAAGTTGATGTGTTAATTTTATCTTAAGGAAAGAAAAGTTTCACATGAGTCCATTTTATATAAATTTCAAAATGATTTTTTGTTGTCTTTTGTCTTTTTAGTGCCACATCTGCGGCATATGGAGGTTCCCAGGCTAGGGGTTGAATCAGAGCTATAGCTACTGGCCTGCACCACAGCCACAGCAACGCCATGTCCGGGCCACATCTACAACCTACACCGAAGCTCACCACAACGGTGGATCTTTAACTCACTGAACAGGCCAGGGATCGAACTTATATCCTCATGGATATTAGTCAAATTCATTTCCGCTGAGCCATGACAGGAACTGCCATAATGATTGTTTTATTTTGTTTATTTTATTTATTTTTTAATTTTTTTTGTCTTTTTAGGGCCGCACCTGGGGCACATGGAAGTTCCCAGGCTAGGGGTCAAATCAGAGCTGTAGCTGCTGGCCTACACCACAGCCACAGCAACACCAGATCTGAGCCAAGTCTGTGACTTACACCACAGCTCACAGCAATGCGGGATCCTTAACCCACTGAGGCCAGGTATCGAACCTGGGTCCTCATGGATACTAGTCAGATTCATTTCCCCTGAGCCGTGATGGGAACTCCCAAAATGATTATTTTAAAAACAAATACCTTAGGAGTTCCTGTCGTGACTCAGTGGTTAAGGAATCCGACTAGGAACCATGAGGTTTCGGGTTCGATCCCTGGCCTTGCTCAGTGGGTCAGCATTCTGGAGTTGCCATGAGCTATGGTGTAGGTCGCAGATGGGGCTCGAACCCCATGTTGCTGTGGCTATGGTGTAGGCCGGCAGCTGCAGCTCCAATTAGACCCCTAGCCTGGGAACCTCCATATGCCGTGAAAGCAGCCCTAGAAAAGGCAAGAAGACAAAAAAAAAAAAAACCCAAAAAAACAAATACCTTAACCTTGGGAGGAAATGGACATTTGAAAATTTGCTCAATCTAGGTCAGTGGATGGTCTAAAATGGGACTGATGTTACCATTAAATAATTGTGTTGATGTGGAAAAAGTTCCAATTTTTTTTTCTTTTGTCTTTTTTGTTGTTGTTGTTGTTGTTGTTGTTGCTATTTCTTGGGCCGCTCCCGCGGCATATGGAGGTTCCCAGGCTAGGGATTGAATCGGAGCTGTAGCCACTGGCCTACGCCAGAGCCACAGCAACGCGGGATCTGAGCCGCGTCTGCAACCTACACCACAGCTCACGGCAACGCCGGATCGTCAACCCACTGAGCAAGGACAGGGACCGAACCCGCAACCTCATGGTTCCTAGTCGGGTTCGTTAACCACTGCACCACGATGGGAACGCCAAAGTTCAAATTTTTAATGTTACATTTTTAGTAGCACTTCCAAATTAACTGTGTTTATTCAGTGAATTTTTACTGAGATTGCTGTTTGTCAGCCATTTTTCTGTGTGCTGTGAACTTAGCATTGAGCAGGCTCCCTGCCCTCGTGGAGCATGTATTCTAGTGACACACACACGTTCCCCCAATCCCTTTCTCTGTTGCTCTTCAAATCTCTTCTCTGGCCAGTAAACATATTTAGATCTCTTCCAGTCTCTTAGAATGGTCTTTCCAACATGCAGATGTGATCTTGCTTCTCCTTGGCTCACATTTCACCACATAATAACCCAGAGCCTTCCACAGGCCCTATCTTTCCATACCACACACCCCAGGCTCATGTGTCTTCACTTCCAAGAGATGCTGAACATCCACCACTCACACATCGTGGTACTCCTCTGGAGTCTATCTCCTCCTCCTGTCTGTCAGGAGTCCTCTCAAATCTCACCTTTTCTCAGAAGTCCTGCCAAATCCTACTTCTCTAAGCTATCTCTCCTTTCTCTGTACTTACACAGCACTATTGATTCATTCATACACTCAGCAAACATTTCTTGACATCCAGAATGTGCCAGGCACTGGGGGTACAAAAATAAAGATATAATCCTCACTTTCAGAGGGTTACAGTTCAGTCAAGGAGAGAGGCAGGTAAGCTGTTGATTACGTGCTAATGTCATTAAGTGCTATTAATGATAGGCACAGTGCTGAGGGAGCCGAGAGGGGCACTTAACCCAGCACGGGAGTGACAGGGACAGCCTCCTGAGGAAGGTAGATGGATCGGCTGATTTAACACTTTGCTTTAAAACCATGTGGTTCCATCTTAAAGTCAGCTTAAACAGAAACATAAGAGCTTTTTAATTGTACTTTTCTCTGTCCATAAGTAGATGATAAGCCCCAGGAGGACAGAAGTATAATTGTCATCTCTGTGTTCCCCTGGTTTGTTGAGTAGAGAGGACTCAAGGTGTAATATATTTTCTGAATGTTCCTCTTACTTTTCTGGAGGTCGTTAAAAGTCAAGTTTTAGTTGAATTTCAGAGACCAACAGCAGTGACTTATGTTTGGTATTCATTCTCTGTTTCTAGTATTCCTATTTACTAACAAGCCAGCTGGAATCTCAACGAATCTACTGGGAAAACAAGATAGTTCGGATAGAGAAGGACACAGCAGAGGAGGTAAGTTTCTGATGTGGTGACTGCTGAAATGCCTCTTGGTAGGACATCCTGAGCTTTGGTGGGAGAAGGCAGAGGATGGGGGAAATGAAATCTTAGAATCTTTCTTCTTAGTCTTGTCTATAGGCAGAGAACTGTTTTACTTCTACAGAGAAACCTTTGTTATATGGGAGTTGTATCTTAACAAAGCTGGGGGTTAGCACGAGGGGAGAAAAAAGAGATTTGGAATTAGTTGGCTTATTCCAGTAACCTAATTCTAGATCAAGGTTCCAGGGAGAAGTAGTAAACACCTGAATTGTCATTTTACTGGAGACTTAGCCCCTGAAGGCAATGTCAGGGAGCATGAAATGCCAGACCACAATGAGAATGAAATTAGTCAAAAAGGAAAGGAAGAGATAAAAATACACTATTGCAGATGTAATCTATTAAGCATAATTTAAGAAAAGGGAAGCAGAGATAAATTCTTACCTAGGATTAGTAAATCAAGAGTTTGTGTGCTCAGCCCTGTACTATACTAAATCAAGGAAGAAATAAAATATGTATACCTGAAAAAAAGAAGCCTCAGATTTAAAAGCTTAAGTGTTTTGGCATTTGGGGTTGGGATGTTGTTTGTTTGTTAACCTCAATCAGGTTTTCTAGTGCCTTGTGCAATTCCATTTAAAAAATAGAAGTATGTACGTGAGGGCTTGTAATTTGAGTCAGCCAGTTGGTTTGTCAGCTTGGGAACAGCTGCTTTGGGGAGCTGAGTATGAGCTTCTGAAGCAACAAGATGGGGCTTTGAAATGGAAGGAAATAAAGTTAGTCACAGATGCTGATCACCATGGCACTTGATTGGTCTAGGGCAGTGGTCTTCAAAGTTTAACAAAGTAGGAGTCCCTGTCGTGGTGCAGTGGAAACAAATCCAACTAGTATCCATGAGGATGTGGGTTCGATCCCTGGCTTCGCTTAGTGGGTCGGGGATCCAGTATTGCCATGATCTGTGGTATAGATTGAAGACATGGCTGGGATCCCACGTTGCTGTGGCTGTAGTATAGGCTCTAATTCAACCCCTAGCGTGGGAACTTCCATGTGCGGCAGGTGTGGCCCTAGAAAACAAAAATAAAAAAATAATAACAAGTAAATAGAAACAAAATTTAACGAAGTAATCCTTTAGAGAAGAGGCCATTTACTATTCCAATGGGAAAAGAGAAAAGTGTGATTTGGGTAGAAACCTGGCTCAAACTGGCCCAGAGCTCCACCTGCTTGGTTTTCCCTTTGTGTTTAGTGTGTACAAGGAATCCTGAGGGTTCCAGAGGAAGGAGTTTGAAAATCAGTAAGCATCTGTGTATTCATGTATAACCTAGAGTTCTAGGAACCATTCTCAGGACCTAGAGACAGTATTCATCATTCATTGATTTCCTTAGAGTTAAATGAAAGCTTTTAGGAGTTCCTGTTATGGTAACAAACCCGACCAGTGTCCATGAGGACGTGGGTTGGCTCCCTGGCCTTGCTCAATGGATTAAGGATCTGGCGTTGCTGTGAGCTGTGATGTAGATCTCAGATGTGGCTCGGATCTGGTGTTGCTGTTGCTATAGCATAGGCCAGAGGCTGTGGCTCTGATTCAACCCCTAGCCTCGGAACTTTGATATGTCATGGGTGCCAACCTAAAAAAGACCAAAAAAAAAGAAGATTTAAATTTTTTAATGATTGATTTTTTTAATAATTATTTTAATAACTTTATGAATTCCCTCCAGTAACTGAGCTTTCAAATGGAGAACTACAGAGCAAGGTTGGAGCTCAACTCAGTGGTAACTAGTGTTGTCCTGGGGCTTAGCAGGCAGGGTCAAGCTCTGACTTTACACCAGGTCCATCGACCCTAGTTTCTCAGTATGCCTTACAAATGAGAAGTCAGATTTTTTTCCCTAAGGCCTAACACCAGCTTTTAAATGATCTTTGGTAAAAGTTCATGATGAAATTCTTACAAGAACCAGAGCTCCTATCGTGGCTTAGCAGTTAACAAATCTGACTAGCATCCATGAAGATGCGGGTTTGATCCCTGGCCTCAATCAATGGGTTAAGGATCTGGCATTGCTGCTGTAGTGTAGATTGCAGACGCGGCTTGGATCCTGTGTGGCTGTGGCCCTAGGCCAGCAGCTACAGCTCCGATTTGACCCCTAGCTCGGGAACCTCCATATGCTGCGCCCACAGCCCTAAAAGGCAAAAAAAAAAAAAAAAAAGAGAGAGAGAGAGGAAGGAAGGAAAGAAAGAGAGAGAGAGAGAAAGTCCTCATGAGAATTTTCTGAGCAGTGGAAGTGCCTTTTCAGAGGTGCTTCATTCAGGTCACTTGACATGCTGTTCTGAATAGGGCTTGATTGGAATACGTGTGGGAAGGATGTGTCTCCAGCAGCATTCAGGAGGCAAAGGCAGGGGTCACTGCCACTTGGGGTCAAGTTTTAGATTCCCAGGGAGGAGCACTGGCGACTCTGGGCAGCCTCACTTAATGGGTTTTTCCACGGACTGTACCAGCATGATCACCTAGAGCTTTGTGCAGACCCTTGAAAGCTAAACTCAGGATTCTCTGCCTTTTAAGATTCTTTAGGATTAACTGCATTCCCTAACACATGCCCATGAAGAACAAGTTGAGGGGCAGGAAAGCTAAAAATGTGAAACTTGTGTTTTACTTTTACGTAGGGGTAAGGTGGAGGCAAGGGCAGCCCTAAATTAAAAGCTCGAAGGGCTTGAAAAGGATTTTTTTGGTTTTCTAAGAAACTTATTTTAGTGGTGATGCAAGCCTTTTGTTCCTGCCATTGTCCTCCTTTTGACCAGTCCTCTGTCCATTGGCACCTCCAGCAGTGGAGCACATGCAGGGAGAAACAGAAACTGACCCTGGGTTTCACTGGCAGAGGTTCTTGGTCATGGGCCTCATAAAAAGTTAATGTGGAGGAGAGGAGGGGCTGAAGGTTGAAATTCACTCTGGTGTTCAGTTAAAATACTATTCCAGTCCGCCGATGCTTTAGGTAGTGCAGTTATTAGAGTGTGTGAGCAGAATCTGTTCTAACAAGTAAAGTTCATACCCACTTGAAGGTTCCTAGTTTTAATGGGACCATGAATGAAGAACATACAGTAGGCCATCAGTACAGGCAAATTCTCTTTTCTCTTTAAACTTCTAGCTCCATACATAAATCACTGTTTTTCTACCTGTGGATTATGAAATGAGTTTGGTGGGCCACAACTGGCATTTTTTAATTAAACAGAATAGGATGGGAGTTTCCATTGTGGCTCAGAGGTAATGAACCCAACTAGTATCCATGAGGACATGGGTTAAATCCTGGCGTTGCTGATTGGGTTAGGGATTCAGCATTGCTGTGAGTTGCAGTGTAAGTCACAGACTCAAGTCGGATCTGGTGTTGCTGTGGCTGTAAGCGTAGGCCTGCAACTGCAGCTCAAATTCAACCCCTAGCCTGGGAACTTTGGTATGCTGCACATGCAGCCCTTAAAAGAAAGAATAGGATAGCTATCAGAGTGATCACATTTAATATAGTTTTGTGAAGCTCTTGTTTCATGTGTGTACATGTTCTGTTTCCTACTGAAGGCTAGTGGTCAGAAATGTTTGGGTTTGGGGGGTTTTTTGTTTGTTTGTTTGTTTGTTTTTGTTTTTTTGCCATTTCTTGGGCCGCTCCCGCAGCATATGGAGGTTCCCAGGCTAGGGGTCCAATCGGAGCTATAGCCTCTGGCCTACGCCAGAGCCACAGCAATGTGGGATCTGAGCCGCATCTGCAACCTATACCACAGCTCATGGTAACGCCGGATCCCTAACCCACTGAGCAAGGCCAGGGATCTAACCCATTACCTCATGGTTCCTAGTCGGATTCCTTAACCACTGAGCCATGATGGGAACTCCCCAGAAATGTTTTTTAAACCACTAATTTAAGCCATTGTAACATTCGCCTATAGCAATATTAAAACCTTTTTTGAGGTTACTTGGTATTTTTTATCTTAATTGAAATGTGTGTGTGTGTGTGTGTTATTGTCTTTAGCAATCAAAACAGTTTGGTTCCTTTTGATGATCATTTTTGTCCTTTCCAATTTCCCTAAACTTATAGGAGTTAGTTTAAGAGAAAATGTCAAAAGGGGTCTCACGGTCTTATTGTAAAACAATATTTAGGAGAAAACTAATACCAAATAGAACCAGAATAATTTGAAAGCTATTTTTATTTTTGTGACATAGAGGAACTTTTAGAAATCTCCCTTTAATTGCATGTTCTTCCAGCTTAATGACTTTGGCTCTAAAGTTAAATTCTACAAAACACGTATTTCCTTATTTAAAAAAAGATCAGGGAGTTCCACTGTGGCGCAGTGAGTTAATGATCCAGCTTGTCTCTGCAGAGATACCAGTTTGTCTCTGGCCTGGTTCAGTGGGTTAAGGATCCTGCATTGCTGCAGCTATGATGCAGGTCGCAGCCCCTGCTCAGAATCCATCCCTGGCCTGGGAACTTCCATATGCCTCATGCACAGCCAAAAAATAAAATATAAAAATTAAAAAAGGGAAGTACCCATGTGGCACAGTAGAAACGAATCCAGCTGATATCCATGAGGATGCAGGTTTGATCCTTGGCTTTACTCAGTGGATCGGGGATCCAGCATTGCCATGAGCTGTGGTATAAGTCGCAGACGTAGCTTGGATCCTAGTATTGCTGTGGCTCTGATTCAACTAGCCTAGGAACTTCCATATGCCATGGATGCAACCTTACAAAGCAAAAGATAAATAAAAATACATTTAAAAAGGGAAAGCAGTGCAGTTAGAGACCAGTGCTGCCAGGCAGGCTGTATGGCAGATGTTTAAAAAGAAGGCATTAGAAGCAGTGGCCCTTTTTCTGATTTTTTTTTTTTTTTTTTTTTTTTTTGCTTTTTAGGGCCACGGATGCAGCATATGGAAGTTCCCAGGGTAGGGGTCAGATCGGAGTTGTAGCTGCCAGCCTATGCCACAGCTACAGCAATGCAGGATCTGAGCCTCGTTTGTAGCCTACCACCACAGCTCATGGCAGTGCCAGATACTTAACCCACTGAGCGAGGCCAGGGATTGAACCTGCCTCCTTGTGGATGGTGGTCAGATTCATTAACTGCTGAGCCACGATGGGAATTCCCCTTTTTTCTGATCTAATGGATGTTTCCTGTGTCACGGATCTCTGCTAAGAGTTTAAATCTTGCCCAGAAGTCACTTTTCCTTTGCTGTAGAGCTTTAGCCTCCTGTCCATTGCAGAGAGAGTTTTAGAACTTGGCTTTGAACTCAGATTTGGGGTCCAGTACTGGACCCACCTCACTCTGGGTGGGTGACCTTGGGGTATACTGCCTCACCTTTCTCTCAGCCTCAGTTTCTGTAAAGAAGTTCACAAACCTAAGTTATAGCCTTGATATAAAGAATAAACAAGATACTACCTATAAAACTCCTAGCTGGTGCCTGGGCCATAGAATTTAAATTCTCAGTCACTTCCATTTCCTGTTATTACTTCGTGATCCACCTATTTCCTCCCTGTGTCATTAGGACAGTAGAATTGAAGCATTTCTCAGGTCTATAGATCTTCCCACCTGTGTGAACCCAGTGTCTACCTAACTAGACTGCAGCAGATGCCTAGCCAGGATTGCTGCCATCTGACACATACTACACCAGAATTTTTAATTTCCCTTAAATTTTTAAGACAATGTAATAGCAGTTATTTCTCTCTGTAAATTGCCTTTATATAAACTCAATAAAACAAGAACTGCTTATGTCCCATGTGGCTAATGGTACGTAAGAAAATTAATAGTGAGTTTGGAGGGGAAAAAACCCAAGCACCTAGAATCAGCTGTTACAAGTATCTTCAGATTATTTGGGTAATACAGTTGACCCTTAAGCCACATGGGTTTGAACTGCACAGATCCACTTAGATGTGGATTTTTTTCAGTGGATACCTGCTACAGTACTTCAGGATCCAAAGATAGTTGAATCCACAAATGCGGAAGCTCAGATAGGGAGAACCGACTATGAAGTTATACTCAGATTTTTTCCTTCGAGCAGGATCAGCACCCCTACCCCCCATGTTGTTCAAGAGTCAAGAGCAACTTTTGGAATGTGATCTCGGGCTAAAAGTAATGGTGAGTTAAGAATGAAAGGTTCTGGAGTTCCCGTTGTGGCTCAGTGTTTAAGGAATCCAACTAGGAACTATGAGGTTATGGGTTCGATCCCTGGCCTTGCTCAGTAGGTTAAAGATCTGGCATTGCCGTGAGCTGTGGTGTGGGTCACAGACACGGCTCAGATCCCACATTGCTGTGGCTCTCTCTGGTGTAGGCCAGTGGCTACAGCTCCAATTAGACCACTAGCCTGGGAATCTCCATATGCCATGGGAACAGTCCTAGAAAAGGCAAAAAGACAAAAAAAAGAAAGAATTAGAGGTTCTGCCTTCCTACATTGTTGGTGAGAATGTTAAGTTGGTATAACCACTGTGGAGAACAGTACAGAGCTTCCTTTAAAAACTAAAAATAGGAGTTCCCTTGTAGTACAGCAGGTTAGGGATCTAGTATTGTCACTGCAGCAGCTCAGGTTGCCGCTGTGGCTTGGGTTCAGTCCCTGACCCGGGACTTTGACGTGCTGTGGTAACAGCCAATATTTTTTTTTTTTAAATACTAAAAATAGAGCTAACATATGATCCAGCAATCTCACTCCTTGGCATATATCCAGAAAAGACAAAAAACTAAAAGATATATGCACCCCAGTGTTTATAGTAGCACCATTTGTAGTAGCCAAGACATGGAAACAACGTAAGTGTCCATCAGATGTATGGATAGAGAAAATGTGGCCACGTGACAGCAGAATATTACTCAGCCATGAAAAGGAATGAAAATACTGCCATTCGCAGCAACATGGATGGACCTAAAAATTATCATACGAAGTGAAATAAATCAGACAAAGACAAATATCATATGATATCACACATGTAATTCTAAATCTAAAGAATAATACAAACTAGCTTATTTACAAGACAGAAACAGATTCTCAGACATAGAAGACAAATTTATGGTTACCAAAGGGGAAAGGAAGAAGGTTGATCCCATAAATTAGTATGGAATTAACAAATACACACTACTATATATAAAATAGAAAAGCAACAAGGATTTACTGTGTAACACAGTAGACAATATTCATTATCTTGTAATAACCTATAATGGAAAATAATCTGAAATATATATATATACACATATGAATCACTTTGTTGTACACCTGAAACTTAGAAAATATTATAAATCAGCTATACTATACTCCAGTTTTTTTCTTTTTAGGGCCTCACCTTTGGCCTGTGGAAGTTCCCAGGCTGGGGGTCAAATCAGAGCTGCAGCTGCTGTCCTACGTAGGCCATAGCCACAGAGACACCAGATCCAAGTCACATCTGCAACCTATGCTGCAGCTTGTGGCAATGCCAATCCTTAACCCCCTGAGCAAAGCCAAGGATCAAACCCGAATCCTTGTGGTTCTTAACCCTCTGAGCCACGACGGGAACTTCTGTACTTCAATTTAAAAAAGAATAGGAGGTTCTGGTCTGATCTCTGTCAAACCAGCCATCTTCTATGATACTGCCTGAAGCTCTTTCTTTACTTTCTAACAGTTTTGCTTGACATTCAGTAGTAGCTCTTGATCCTTTATTTATCTTGGTTTAGGAGTTCCTGTCGTGGCACAGCGGAAACGAATCCAACTAGGAACCATGAGGTTGCAGGTTCAATCCCTGGCCTCTCTCAGTGGGTTAAGGATCCGGGGTTGCCATGAGCTGTGGTATAGGTCGAAGAGATGCGGCTTGGATCTGGTATTGCTGTGGCTGTGGCATAGGTTGGCAGCTACAACTCTGAATAGACCTTTAGCCTGGGAACCTCCACATGCCGTGGGTGCGGTCCTAAAAAGACAAAACAAATTAAAAAAAGACAAAAAAATAAATAAATATTCATCTTGGTTTAGCAAAATGGTAAGGAAAAGATTTCTCAAAATTTTTATTCCTATTTCAAAAATTTAGAGTAGTCTCACCTTTTTTTGGTTTGTGAAAGTTAGAGCCAGGTACTTTAAAAAAATAATTGTGAAATTAGCCCCAAAGGTCACACAGCTTTGTCTTTGTGAAATAAAACTGATCTCTGTTTGCCCTTTCAGATTAACAACATGAAGACCAAATTTAAAGAAACAATTGAGAAATGTGATAATCTGGAGCACAGACTAAATGATCTCCTGAAAGAAAAGCAGTCTGTGGAAAGAAAGTAGGTATAATTGGCCTCTTAATTAACTGTTTTATTCTAACAGGCTCCATAAACAGATAATTTCCTTTTTTTTTTCCTTTTTTTTTTTGACTTTTTAGGGCCATACCCATGGCATATGTAAGTTCCCAGGCTAGGGATCAAATCAGAGCTGCACCTGCCAGCCACAGCCACAGCAACTCAAGCCACATCTGATATGTACACCACAGCTCACAGCAACACCAGATACTTTACCCACTGAGCGAAGCCAGGGCGGAACCTGCATCCTCATGGATACTAGTCAGATTCATTTCCGCTGAGCCACAGCAGGGACTTCCTGATAATCTCCTCGATGCCCATGGAGACACTCTCACTGTCAAGTGTGTGTCATCATTTTCAGAGGTCTCCCTATATGAGGAGCAAGCCTACTGTGACTTCCTATTTATTAAAAATGTCAGTGTTGGGAGTTCCCATTGTGTCTCAGCTGTAACAAACCAGTCTATAGTATCCATGAGGATGTGGGTGGGTTTGATCCCTGGCCTCACTCAGAGAGTTAAGGATCCAGCATCACCATGAGCTGTGGTGTAGGTCGCATATGCAGCTCAGATCTAGCATTTCTCTGGCTGTGGTGTAGGCCAGCAGCTGTAGCTCCGATTATACCCCTAGCCTGGGAACCTCCATGTGCTGAGAGTGTGGCACTAAAAAGCAAAAACAAAACACTGAAGCATTTATAGAAATAAAAATTCAAAATTCTCCTATACTTTTACCACTCCAACAAATTGAACTCTTCTAAGAATTTTAAAGTTAAAACTAGTTATTTTTTGCCTAAGTCCTGCTTTCTGAAAGTAATCATTATTAATAGTACCAGTGAATATTTGCTGTTATAGATCTTTTGCTGTGCCTATATAAACATCTCTCACACATCTTTTTTCTACAAAAATTGAATACTGTAATGTATTTTTTTTTTGGTAAAATACTGTTTTGGAGATTTTTTCTCATACTGGCACATCTGGATCTTCTTAATCATTGTAACATCCTATGAAGGTCCCATAATAATTTTAGCCAGTTCCCCATTGATAGACAAGTAAGTTGTTTCAAGTCTTACACTGGTATAAACAATGTTGCAATGAGCATCTTTCTCCATATGTCATTTAGCACAGTTCTGAGATTTTTGTTGCTACTCTTATTTTTTCTTTTTAAGGCAGCACCCTCTAAGTCTGCACCCACGGCATAAGGAAGTTCCCAGGCCAGGGGTTGAATGAGAGCTTCAGTTGCCAGTCTACGCCATAGCCACAGCAACACCAGATCCATAACCTACTGAGTGGGACCAGAGGTTGAAGCCACATCCTCTTGAACAGTCAGGTTCTTAACCTGCTGAGCCATAACAGGAACTCCCCGAGGATATTTATTTTATAGGATAAATTCCTGGAAGTAGAATAACTATGTCAAAGAGCAGGTGAAATTTTAGTTTTCATAGATGTTGCCAACTTGACTTCCAAAGAGTTTGTACCAGTTCCCACTCCAGTGCCAGCATGTGGGAGCACCCCTTTTCCCACATCTGAGCTTGTTGGCATTCTGATACATAGAAATGGTATCTCCATTGGTATTTTAATTTGTAATTCTTTACTTATGAGTAAGATTGAGCATCATTAAAGGCACTCCCTTTTCCTGAAAACTCTTCTCTAGCAAATGCAGTGCAGTCAGAGCACTTGACTCTGTAAGAATGTCACTTTTCCTCATAACTTTTTTATCACAGCTATCATCTCTAAGTCACCCATGTAAACAAAACAGAGAAGCAGCAGAAGTTTTACCATGAATCACAGAATAGTTTCTGCTATTGAAAAATTTCTGATCCTTTGGAGTTCCCACTCTGGTGCAATGGGATCAGCAGCATCTTGGGAGCACTGGGACACAGGTTCGATCCCCTGCCTGGCACAGTGGGCTAAGGATCCAGCGTTGCTGCAGCTGCGGCTTGGATTCACTCCCTGGCCCAGGAACTCCCATGTGCTTCGGGACAGCCAAAAAAGAAAAAAAAAATTTCTGAGCCTTTAAAAATTTCTGAGCCTTCAAAAAAATTTTTGTTAAAAAAAAAAAATTTCCTGATCCATTACCACCCTGCTGCAGTGGTAGCAAATATGTCTCCCTCACTATGGGAGGGAGGAGTCTGCCCTAACCGGACTCTGAGCTCATGGCTGCTCTGTTCAGTCCCAGAGCAAAAAGGGGACGCTGCCAGCAAATGAAAAACCCACCTTGTCTCCCTTTGTTTTGTAAAAGGTGCACTCAGCTAAACACGAAAGTGGCCAAACTCACTACGGAGCTCAAAGAGGAGCAGGAAATGAACAAGTGTCTACGAGCCAATCAAGTCCTCCTACAGAACAAGCTGAAGGAGGAGGAGAGGGTGTTGAAAGAGACCTGCGACCAGAAGGACATGCAGATTACCGAGATCCGGGAGCAGCTGCGGGACGTCATGTTCTACCTGGAGACACAGCAAAAGATCAGCCATCTGCCTGCTGAGGCACGGCAGGAAATTCAGGAGGGACAGATCAACATCCCCATGGCCTCAGCCTCGAGCCCCTCCTCTTCGGGGGGCAGTGGGAAGCTGTCGTCCAGGAAGGGCCGCAGCAAGAGGGGCAAGTGACCTTCAGAGAAACAGATGTCCCTGAGACTGTCTTCCCTGGCACCTCGAGGCTGTGCCAGGGCCTTCAGCTCAACATGAGGGTAGACCCTAAATAAGTACAAGCGAGGATCAAGCCGCAGTTGTATGGTTCTTTCATTTGCTAGTGTGTGGTGTCACAGGGTAGAGGGTTGACGAGGAGAGCTGAGGGAAATGGCGGTGTTATAAAAGGTGGCTGCTTTTTTCAACTGTAATAATTCACTAACCTCGGACGTTCTAATGACCATTTTGCCTTCCTGCTTGGATAGATGCCCCAACTCTGCTATGCGTTTTTCCGTTGTATTTATTGAGTTGGTGTATTTGACATTCAGTTCTGGGGTCAGTTTTTGTGTTTTGTTTGATTTGGTTTGGTCCCCTCAAAGGTAATGTTACCTTAGCCCTAAAGCACCAGACCTCCCTGAGGTCAGGGCAGCTGCTTGAGAGATTCCCACTGGCCACTGAGTTTTTATGAAAATCCCCTAGCATTAATCTCACCTGACTGTCATTACCTGCTTCTGGGGAACTGAAGAATTGGTTGAATGTTCCATCAGAAGAGGTTGGGTCTATAAACCCAGCATTGGCTTGTCACTAGCAGCCATCTCCTCTTGCTCCGGGGCTGGCCAGGAAAAGCAGCCCTGGGCAGGCTGAGTGGACCCAGTGTAGGAAAAATGGTGGTGTTTCTACTTTGTTTATTTTTGATGCCTCCACACCTCATTATGAACCTCAAAGAAGGAAGCTCAATGTTTGCGCCAAGGCTCAAATCTCAGAGTGGATTTTCATAGCATGCATCAAGGATAAGCAGCCAGATTGATTTATCGTCCATGTGGAAAGGTAGAGTGAGGCCTCTGACTGGCTGACTGTATTTTGCTGGGATCAGTATTTTCTGATTGTTTACAAAAGACGGGACTGCACGTTCCGTTTGCGGCTAGAGAGAGCTTGGGCAGGTTTTCAATTATGCTTTCAAGATATAACCAAAGGCTGCTGCTAAATTCGAAAATTAGAATTTTAACAGAGGCCCCTTTAGAACAGTCGTGTAATGCTGGTTTGTGAGCCAACAGAGGGGCTATGTACTTTTTCTAGAAACAGAAATGTCAGGAAAAAATTGTAATATGCAGTAATTAAGCCAAATTAAAGAAGATGCGTGTTGGAATTTCGCTTCCAAAAGAGGTGGCTGGATAGGGTAACAAGACATACTGTTAAATGATGGGTTTCATTTTCTGTTTTTATAATTAGCCAAAGTTTTCAAATTATTACACTTAAGAACTGGTTCTTAGTCTGTGATCAGGCCTCATCCTCTTTGACCTAAATGTCTTACGTGTTACTTGTACGCACACCAACCATCCATTTTTGCGGGATGTGCGGCAGCATTTCCCAAAGAACCTGACGTAACTTTGCATCATGAATGTACTCAGACATTCTCAATTTTTACTTAGGGCAGACCAACTCCATAAGTCCCCCTTGGACTTATGTATACAGATATCTTAAAGCAAGAGTGGGAATGGGAAGCTAACCTAATTCTCTTCCTATAGAGATTCTATTTTATTTAAAATCTATTTTTACACTAGTTAGACTCCTGCTTTTTTGGCCAAGTACTTGTCTTGCATGTCTGACCTTGTGGAAGCTGGAGTGGGTCGTAGCATATTAATTAAGAGAATTAGTAGTAGTTTACAAAGCTTGCTTCCTCCTCGTTTCTCTATGACCACCTCTGTCAAGCAGCCCTACCACCAGCTAAGAGAAGAGATTTTCAGCACAGGTGGCATAAATGCTCTTGAAAGGCTGTGCCCAGAGGAATGAGCAGATAGGCAGATGTTTCCAAACTACTTCAAGGTTTAAAAGAAATGTTCCAGAAAAAAATCTTGTCAAGATATGTAAAAAAAAAGAAATTTTTAATGGTCAAAAGTCATGTTTGAATTTGACGAAATTGCATAAGATAGAAACTGTTAGTGTTTTCTGCAGGATGAAAATGAACCACTTAACATATCCATACTACCTTGAACAATGAAGCTGCATTAAAATAGCCAAACTTTGAGATGATTCTGCCCTCTGTGACATCTGTGTCTCTTTGGTTGATACTTGCTTGGGAGCTTGTACCTGAATAATCTAAGAAAGTATCTGCTCCAGGTACAGAGAATTCAGGGGAAATCCTCCAAATTTGGAATTTGGAGACTTGGGTTAGAGAAAACCCAGGCACACAATTCTGCAAACCAAAAGCTGTCATTTTCTACACCTGAGATTTTTTTTTCCAGCCCCTACCCCAAGCTGAGGTGGAAAACTGTCATAAATGTGACTTGTTAGGATCCCCTGGGTGAGATAAGTCACCAAAGCAACCAACCCCTCTTCCCTGCTTGCTCATTGAAGTGGTCCTCACTACGAGGGCTGAGAAGCTGATCCACACAGCCTGCCAGCAGAGTATGGAGAACCTGGTAAATCACGAACGAACAGCCTTCTGGCATCACTTGGAAACCCCTCTCCTTGTGTAGTCAAGATATACAAGCTATACACACTACCCATAATATTTGGCTGCTATGCCCGATACCACGATGCTTGGGCTGATGGCAGATTTTGGCTTGTGAGCCAGTCCATGGGCTTATCTAAAAAAGGAAAGTCACTCTTGCCACATTCGAGGAGAGCTATTTTGTTTTCTCCTGGAGAAAGCCGAGTTAACTCTCTTAGAGTGATTCTGCTATGGTACTTCCCTCCTGGCAGCAGAAGGGGAATTTTTCCGGGATTGATTTATTAAGACCCAGCTCCTGGAGTTCCCCTTGTGACTCAGCAGGATAAGAACCAGACCAGTATCCATGAGGACTCTGGTTTGATCCCTGGCCTGGATCAGTGGATTAGGATCCAGCATTGCCGTAAGCTGCAGTGTAGGTTGCAGACTTGGCTTGGATCCCACGTTGCTGTAGCTGTGGCCAGCAGCTGCAGCTCTGATTCAACCCCTAGCCCAGGAACTTTCATATGTCAAGGTGTGGCCGTAAAAAGGAGAAAGAAAAAAAGACATGGAGTTCCCTTCATGGCTCATCAGTTAATGATTCCAACTAGGATCCATGAGGATGTTGGTTTGATCCCTGACCTCACTCAGTGGGTTAAGGATCCAGCATTGCCATGGCTTTGGTGCAGACTGGCAGCTGTAGCTCCAATTTGACCCCTAGTCTGAGAACTTCATATGCCATAGGTGCAGCCATGAAAAAAAGTAAATAAATAAAGGAACCCTGAGTTTTACCCCAGAGCCAAAACCATGTGTCTCTGCGATGTGAAGTTGATTTTCCCTCCCTCAAATGGAGTACTGCAGTCACCCTGGAGCATTCAAAAGACAGTCTTTGCAAGAGTTCCGTGGCACAGCAGGTTATTGCTGCCAGTGCTATTGCTGCTGTGGTGCATGTTTAATCCCTGGCCCAGGAAATTCCACATGCCACAGGTGCAGCCAAAAAAAATTTTTTTAAATTTCATTTGTTTATTAGAGGACTTTAGGGAATTATCTAAGCCTTTTTTGCTTTTTTTCAGGGGAAGAGGAGTTGTGGCCTCTTTACCCTGATTAATGTCGTGTTCGACTCCTTTACACCTCTTTCTATTTTTTAAAGATAGTGGTAACCATTTACCTCTTGACGGTAACCCTTCTTCCTTGCATCCCTGAAACATGCGCCCTCCCTGGAACGCTGTCACTGACGATAGTAGGTTCTATCTGATGTTAAGTTTGAAAGCTGTACTTGCAGAGGCCGAAACAATTGCAGAATCATTTTAGCTATTATACTTGCGATACACAGTTTCTCACTGTAATTCTGCAAGCTTAGGAGAGCCCAGAAGGAGCTCTGTAGTTGGTTCTTAATCTGGATTTTGAATTCTTGCCACATTAAAAGAAGCCCAGGAAGAGATGAACAATCTGGGGTTTTTTTGTTTTGTTTTTGTCTTTTTGCCATTTCTTGGGAGGTTCCCAGGATAGGGGTCTAATCGGAGCTGTAGCCGCCAGCCTACACCAGGGCCACAGCAACGTGGGATCCGAGCCACATCTGCGACCTACACCACAGCTCACGGCAATGCGGGATCCTTAACCCACTGAGCAAGGCCAGGGATCGAACCCGCAACCTCATGGTTCCCAGTCAGATTCGTTAACCACTGCGCCACGACGGGAACTCCAAAGAATCTTGTTTTATACAAGATGACTATGGTCTTTGGAGCCTAATACTCAACTGCTTCGGGTCAGAAACTTCCCACTGGAATCATCTGCAAAATGAGGTTTCAGTACTTGGCGAGGAGCTGTGCTGGTGCAGATAACATTTGTTACTCCAAGGCTAATTACCAAGCACACGATGTGAACTAAAGCAGCTTTGCTTCTTTTCAGACAACGGCCTAAATCCCCTGACCCTAAACTCCTTTCAGATCCAGGTTCTCTCAAAATAAACGCAGAGAGGTTTGAGGGTGGGGGCCGGGGGTGGGGGTGTCTGTCAAAGAGTGAAATCACCTGCAAGGTCCACAACCCCCAGGATAAATCTTCCCTAGTGCAATACAACTGATGGTGCAGTTCTTTTCAGAAGATAAAAGTGAACACAGCATAAATGTTGAATAGGGAAAACAGTTCTGACTTGGCCTCCGTGGAGATGTCTTTTGCCATTTTTGCCTGGAAGAGGCAGCAAGTTCCACATCCTAAATTGTTTCCTCATTTAAAAAGAAAGAGCCAGCTGTATCAATTCCTCATTCTAAATTCTCAATCCCTTGGTGGCCTAATAGGCCAAAAGTTCAGACTTTCCCCACAGGCTGGGAGAAGGGAGAGCCACTAAAAAAAAAAGAAGGTGGTGTTTCCACCATTTAAGAAACTTGCTTGTATCATTTTACACCATTACCAACATGCTGAACACCGAAAGACTGCGGCGGTGCCAGTAACTGGGGAGGTGGGGGGGAAGGGGAACTCAAACTAATTTCTGGGCAGAAGAACAGATCACAGAGAAAGACCTAGAAATGAAGAAACGGAAAATTTTAGGAGGAATCAGGAGAATTGCTTGCTTGGAAACCCTCCAGTGGAGAGCAAATTGGGACTTATCCCACACAGCCAGCGGGTCCTCCAGCAGCATTTTCCAGGAATTCTCTTTTGTGAAAGACTTAGCCCACTCACACGTCATGATTAGCTTATGCTCACTCGGAATCCATGAGCCCAAAACCGTTCGCCAAAGGGACTGCAATAGAAGAGCCACATCACAACTCCTC
Organism: Phacochoerus africanus; assembly: GCF_016906955.1. NCBI lineage: Eukaryota > Metazoa > Chordata > Mammalia > Artiodactyla > Suidae > Phacochoerus > Phacochoerus africanus. The sequence continues at coordinate 32,913,367 of NC_062558.1, read as the reverse complement.
CACCTCCCTGCTCCACCTGTCCTTGGGGAACAAAATTAAAAGCCTCCTTTCAAAAACGCATGCCTCAGGAAAACAGCCTTCGCTGCATTTGTTTCCATGCTGTGCAAAATCAACACTGACTGGCTTTGATCCCAATCCGGGCCAACTGCAGATTCTGCAGCCTCCAGCCACCCTCCCCCAGCACATTCGACTTCAATTACGTGGGAACAGGCCTGGACTGGGGGGGCGGCCGCCAGACTCTCCTGGCCCCAACTGAGGAGGCCCCGAGCTTGTGGCCCAGAATCTTTCCTGAAAGTCTGTACAGGATCTCTCAGTTGCTGCCAATCTTGTACTTTCTCTTTGGCGAGATTCCTGGCTCTGTTTGGCCACAGTCAAGCTAAGGCTCTCTTTTGTTCCTTTTTTTTTCCACCTATATGCCCAGGATCTCCTCTCCTTACAGCCCCATTGCCCCTCACAGTTGTAAATAAGAATGTTCTGGGAGTTCCCGCTATGGCGTGGTGGGTTAAGAATCCGATTACAGCAGCTCCGGTTGCTGCGGAGGCTCAGGTTCAATCCCCAGCCCGGAGCAGTGGGTTAAGGATCCAGCATTGCCAAAGCTGCAGCTTGGATTCAACCCCTGGCCCAGGAACTTCCATATACTGTGGGTGTGGCATTTAAAAAAAAAAAAGTTTCTGCCTTTCAGAACCAGAATCCCCCCCACCCCACCCCGGCCAAATAATCCACACCAAGAAGCCCCTTCCTGCTCCTTTAGCCCTCAGGAAAGGGCTTGCCTTTTCGATGAACTTTTTGGTAAATCTTTTGAAAACACTTTTCACCCTCTAAGATAACATAGTTGTGGGAGGGGAGATAATTGACACCAAAGAATCCTGATTATTATGTGCTCATGTGAACTGAAGCAGACTAGGAAAACTTGGAAAAACAACTCCAGGAGAGACCTCCTTTTCATTCCTGGTTACCCCAAGTGGGCAATCCAGAGGGGCAGACCACCGCCCCCCATCTCTCTGTTTTCCTCATCAGGACCTGAAGCTGATAGAGGCACCTTGCTCTTGCTGAGAATGAGAAGTGGAAGTAAGTCCTGGCTTTGTTGATGAGTTTGATTCCAAGGCTAGCTCGATTTTGTTGAATTCCAAACCACACACCCAACCACACTTAGTATGTCCAGTGCTTTCTGTGTACAGTTTCCTTCAGCCCTCAGTGCCAGCCTGTGTGGTAGGTAGAGGTACCCCATTTTACAAATCAGGGGACCAGGGCTCAGTGGCACACTGCAGCCTTGACTTGAGGTTGCGAAGCTGAAACATGTGACAAGGGCAGCACTCCTCCATCTCAGCCTCGCCAGACCCCAAAATCTGGGCTCCCCACCACTCCGCTCTACTGCCCCCCTGCCACTGGAACTTGGGGACCAAGGACACAGCCCCCAGATCCTGTTTTGTGTTACTTTGGGGAAAAGATCGAAGTGCTAAGTTAAAATTGCTTTTTGTGAGGGCAACAGTTCCCATACACTGACCCCCTGCAAGCCTTCCCCTCTGCTTGTGGAAGGAACCTTCTAACTTATCCCTGGCTCCCTCTCACATTAGCAGGGCCAGAGCCAGAGCTGATAAAGGAGGAAGAAAACAATGCCCCTGCTTCCTGAGGGCTGGCTTTGGGAAATCACTTTATTTCGATTGTCGATTGTCTGTCGTGGTCTTTTCACCCTGGAGGCCTGGAACAACCAAGTAAGCTGACACTTTAGTTCTTTTATATGGAGCTTCATAGGAGCTGAGGTGCTTCCCTAGCTGGAAAGCTGCATCTGGAACAAAACTATCTAGACCCTAAGCAGTTCTTTCTTCGAGTGTGTAGAGTCAGTAACTGCCCCCAGAGGCTCAGTTAAACTGTTATAAACAGGCTAACTGGAAACTTTAGATTCTGGAGGGATCAGCTTCATTTGTGGTGTCAATTTACTACAGAATAAAGAGGGGAGAGAGAAAGCCTAGAAAAAATTTTTATAAACTACCAGGGGATATTATAAAACAGTGTTAATTTGGCAGATATAAACTAGTGTGTGTGTCCGTGTGCAAATGTCTTCCAAAAGCACTTTATTTTTTTAATATTATCACAAGTCAAATTTAATTTATGATATAGATTCAATACGCATTTTTGTTATGTAAAAAAATTTCACATCTCCACTTATTTCTACTTATCCTATTTATAGTTATGTGTTCTAAATGCTGTAAAGCAATAATGGGAGCTTTCTCTTAAAATACACAAGCATATTGTTTGTATGTTTTATTTTTAATTGAGATATAATTAATGTATAATAGAATGTAGCTTTTTAGCAGTTGGCTGATTTTTGACAGTTGTATACACCTGTGTAGTCATCACCCAAATCAATATATAGAACATTTCTGTCTCCCCAACAAAACAGGATGTTTTACTCTTAAAGCAGAAAAGTGGGGGAAGGATAAGTTAGGAGTTTGGGGTTAACAGATACTTACTAGTATATACAAGATAGTCAATCAGAAGTTCCCGTAGTGGCATAGCAGAAATGAACCCAACTAGCATCCATGAGGATTTGGGTTCAATCCCTGGCATTGCTCGGTGGGTTGGGGATCAGGCATTGCCAGAGCTGTGGTGGTATAGGTCGCAGATGCCGCTCAGATCCTGAGTTGCTGTGGCTGTGGTGTAGGCTGGCAGCTGCAGCTCCCATTGGACCCCCAGCCTGGGAACGTCCATATGCCACAGGTGCAGCCCCAAGAAGCAAAAATAAAGTAAAATAAAAGTCATCAACGAGGACCTACTGTATAGCACTTGGAGCTCTACTCAATATTCTGTAATGACCTACATGGGAAAAGAATCTGAACAAGAATAGATATGTGTGAAGTTCCCATTATGGTGCAGTGGAAACAAATCCAACTAGTATCCATGAGGATGCAGGTTTGATCCTTGGCCTCAAGCAGTGGGTTAAGGATCCGATGTTGCCGTGAGATGTGGTGTAGGTGGCAGACAAGGCTCGGATCCAGTGTTGCTGTGGCTGTGGTGTAGGCCAGCAACTGTAGCTCCGATTCAACCCCTAGCCTGGGAACATCCATATGCCATGTGTGCGGCCCTAAAAAGCAAAAAAAGAAAAAAAGAATGGTTATGTGTATAACTGAATCACTTTGCTCTACAGCTGAAAGTAACATGACATTACAAATCAACTGTACTTCAGGAGTTCCAGTCGTGGCTCAGTAGAAAGGAATCCAGCTAGGAACCATGAGATTGTGGGTTCAATCCCTGGCCTTGCTCAGTGGGTTAAGGATCCGGTGAGCTGTGGTGTAGGTCGCAGACGCAACTCGGTTCCCGCATTGCTATGGCTCTGGTGTAGGCTGGCAGCTACAGCTCCGATTAGATCCCTAGCCTGGGAATATCCATATGCTGTGGGTGCGGCCCTAAAAGGGAAAAAAAGACAAAAAATAAAAATAAAAAATAAAAGGAGTTCCCATCATGGCCCAGAAGAAAGGAATCTGACTAGCATCCATGAGGACACAGGTTCGATCCCTGGCCTCACTCAGTGGGTTAAGGATCACACAGAAACAGAAGATCTCTTGAGTCAGTGTTAACATTTGTGAGATAATGTTGTGTGTTCAGCTAGTGCTCACTAAGTGCAAGGTACTCTGGGGGACACAGACGAGCAGCACGAGGTCCCTGCCTTCTAAGAGCTCACTGTGGATTAGCAGAGATCTGGCAAGTAGACCACCGAACCCAAGCAGTAGTGTGGTGCTGTACTTATGTGCATGGGCCTGGAGTTAGCCTTCTTGAGTTCAAATGCTAGCTCAGCTGTTGCCTGGCTGTGTGATCTAGGGGAAGCTGCTTGACATCTCTGAGCAGTGATTTCATATCCTGCCAAATGGATAATAGTGTCTATCCCTCACATGATTGTTGGCAGGATTCCAGGAAAGTAGGTCTCAGCTCAGTGGACACTTTCTGTGGTCTCTGTGTTAGAGCTTTTTTCCCCATCCCTGCTCGCCAGTGGGGACTATTTTCCTTCATCTGCATAAGGCCTGGCCCTGAGAAGCTCCTCAACACAGGACTATTGGAATGAAAGAATGAAGGAAGGAAGAAAAGCCAGGCAGGGTAAAACCAATCAGACTTTGCACAACTGAAGGCAGTCACTTGGCAAGTCCATCTGTATGATATGAGCACCTAGCATAACCCCCAGAAGACACAGGGCTTTAAGGATAAGGAAGGGCAATGAGAATGTAGAGAAATGCTGGAAGATTCAGAAGCAGGCACGATGACCAGGACTGGGCATGCCAGGAAAGGCTCTCAGGACAAGGCTGCAGAACTTTGGAAGGACAGTGCTGGCTAGTAGGCCCTGTTTCCTCTGTCTTTGGAGCCCCAACAACAAGTGTGAAATTATTGCCTTGAGCAAATTCTGCCTGATTAGAGGAGAGAGAGTATGTCTTCGGCTGCAAATAATAGAATCCCAACGCAAAATGGCTCTCACAATAAGGGGATTGATGATTTCACAAGGCAAGAACGGAGGCAGGTCAAGTTCTAGAGCGGTTAAATGACTGGATCAAGAACATCATGATGGAGTTCCTGTTATGGCTCAGTGGGTTGTGAGCCCAACTAATATCCATGAGGGTGCAGGTTTGATCCCTGGCCTCGCTCAGTGGGTTAAAGATCCAGCGTTGCCATGAGCTGTGGTGAAGAACTGCAGACAAGGCTTAGATTTCAAGTTGCTGTGGTGCAGAATGGCAGCTGCAGCTCCAATTCAGCCCCTAGCCTGGGAACTTCCATATGCCACAGTAGCCATAAAAAGCAAAAATAGGAGTTCCCGTCATGGTTCAGTGGTTAACAAACCCGACTAAGAACCACAACATTGCGGGTTTGATCCCTGGCCTTGCTCAGTGGGTTAAGGATCTGGCGTTGCCGTGAGCTGCGGTGTAGGTCGCAGACGCGGCTCAGATCCTGCGTTGCTGTGGCTCTGGTGTAAGCCGGCGGCTACAGCTCCGATTAGACCCCTCGCCTGGGAACCTCCATACGCTGTGGATGCGGCCCTAGAAAAAGGCAAAAGGACTAACCACTACCCCCCCCCAAAAAAAAAACCACCTAGACAAGCTGGCCTTAAAAGCAAAGTGATGCTGGCCAAGAGGAGGAAGGAGGAAGGATCTTGGACATGCAGGTCTGAGGGTTCTGCAGAATTTTAAGCAGAAATGAATAGCAGACAGCAGATGGGATGGGTCTGGAGCTTGGAGCAGGAAAGACTTGGGAATTCATCATGTATATGTGTGGCCAAGGCTAAGGTGTAAAATGGGATGCCTAGAACAGAGTGTTGATGCAAGATCACACGAAGGCTTAAGATAGAGCCTGGAGAGAGTTCCTGTTGTGGCTCAGTGGGTTAAAAAACCAGCTATTATCCATGAGGATGTGGGTTTGATTCCTGGCTTTGCTCAGTGGGTTAAGGATCCGGCATTGCTGCAAACTGCTGCATAGGTGGAAGATATGCCTTAGATGTTGCTGTGGCTGTGGCGTAGGCCAGCAGCTGCAGCTCTGATTCAACCCCTAGCTTGGGAACTTACATATGCTGCAGATGCAGCCCTAAAAAGAAAAAGAAAAAAAGACAAAGCCTGGAGAACAATGGCAGTTAGACAGGAGTGAAAGAAATAGAAAAGAACATCCTGAGAGGTCAGAGGAGGGCCAGTTGGGAAGATATCCAGAAAACAGTCTTATCAGGGGAACAGGAAATGGTGGTCAGTGGTTTAGTATGTGGCTGAGAAGCCAAGGCAGTATAGGGACAGAAGGAAGGCCACTGCACTGGGCACTGGGTCATTGATGACCACTGCTGGACCACTTTGAGTGGACTGGCCAGGTTGGAAGGCTGGTTATCCAGGACTGAGGAGGGCATAAAAATTTGGGAAGTGGAGCAGCCAGTGTAGACTAGACGTCTGGCAGCAAAATGAAGGAGAGTGAACTGCAGAAGCTCAAGGGAGATGCGAATGTCTTGTTTCATTTGTAGGTTGGAGGAGACTTGGGCATGTTTACAGGAAGTACGTTTAAAGTTAGATGGATGGAGGAGTTCCCGTCGTGGCGCAGTGGTTAACGAATCCGACTAGGGACCATGAGGTTGCGGGTTCGGCCCCTGCCCTTGCTCAGTGGGTTAAGGGTCCGGCATTGCCATGAGCTGTGGTGTAGGTCGCAGACGTGGCTCGGATCCCTCATTGCTGTGGGTCTGGCGTAGGCCGGTGGCTACAGCTCCGATTGGATCCCTAGCCTGGGAACCTCCATATGCCGCGGAAGCGGCCCAAGAAATAGCAAAAAGACAAAATAAATAAATAAATAAATAAAATAAAGTTAGATGGAGATCTGTTCTTTTACTTTTTCCTTCTCCTAAGTGCACTTTTCCTTTGGGGAACTATCTTTCCCTCACTCCTTGATCCATAGCCTGCCCTTACTCTGCAAGTAGTCATGTGATTCAGGCCTGGCCAATCAGGATGTTCTAATGTCCCAGCCACAGTGATAGGTTCACGAAAGAACATGTGACACAGTTCTACCTAATGAGCATTAGCCCTAGGGCTTTTGCTGGAACCCTGTCTTCTGGGATTGCCAAATTGGTCAGAATGGAAGCCTGGATCTTTGCTACCATGTAAGGAGGAACTGCCTGGGAAATGAAGACAATACAGATGATAATAACAGAGCTGAGAAATGGAGAGGGACTGAGACCCCATGACATCATTTGGGTCCCCATGTCTAAAACATTCCTCAGACAGTTTGTGCTAGGCTTTCATGCCACTTGAAATGGAGAGTCCTGCCTTAAATAGGGAAGAGGGGCTATGATTTGTCCTGGACAGGGTGACACCAGTTCTCACACTCACATGTTCGTTGGCCTTAGTTCCCCACTGGCTATCGCAGAAGGCTTTGGTTCCTTGCCACCTATATTTCTCTACCAGTGGCCCCAGTATCCACACAACATGGCAGCTAGCTTCCCCCATAGTGAGTTGTCTGAGGAAGAGAGAATAAGAGCACCAGCCCACGATGAAAGCCACAGTCTTTTTAATAATGTAACCTTGAAAGTGGCACACCATCAGTGCCACCATGTCCAGTTTGTTGAAAGATAGTGGCTAAGTCCAGCCTAGTCACCAGGGGACTAGGATTAAGCTCTACTTTTGTTTTTTTAACATTTTGGGCATGCTGCAACGTGCGGAAGTTCCTAGGCCAGGGATCAAACCCACACCACAGCAGTGACAATGCCAGATCCTTAACCTCTAGGTCACCAGGGATCTCCAAGCTCTGCTTATTAAAAGGAGGCATCTCGGAGAATTTGTGGGCATGTTTTTTTAAACCACCATACCACCACCGATCAAGCTTTCTCCTAGCATGTCATTCATCAGATTTGGGTCACATGGTTATACTGCAACCAGTCACTTGTAAGGGGAATGGATTATTCTAAGATTAGTCACTTCTGGGATTGGTACGGCTTCTTGGAGGCTCCCAGCTATATGGGGGAAGGGAGATGCCTGAACAAAATCTGGGAGAGAGGAAATAATAGATGCTGGTGAGACACCAACAGTGAGTGCTGTTAGGCCGTCCCCTGCGGGTGAGTAACTGTGATAAGCAGGGAAGGTGTTTCAAAGAAAGAGGAGCTAAATTTAATATTTAATTAAGTCACAGATTCTTTAGTAGTATATATTTACCAGAAGAAGGAGAATAAGATGAATGGAGTTTCCTTTTTGACTTGGAACTCTATTTTGTCCCCTCTGCCCTAGAAATTTTATAATTTTTAGTTCTCTGCAGAGACACAATAATCCTTTTTATCACTGGATCTTTGCAAAAATGCTAACTGTTTCACAGTGAAAGTCAAGGTTGTGAAAATTAAAGGCTCTAACATGAAGCCAAAAATAGGATTTTTTTCTTATTGAAGTGAAATTCACATAATATAAAATTCATCATTTTAAAGTGAACAGTTCAAAAAATAATAAACAGTTCAGTGGTATTTAGTACATTCATAATGTTGTACAACTACCACCTCTGTCTAGTTCCAAAATATTTTCGTCATCTCAAAAGGAAACCCTATACCCATTAGCTGTCACTCCCCAGTCTCCCCTCCCCCCAGGCCCTGGCAACCATCAATCTATTTCTGTCTCTATGGATCTACCTATTCTGGATATTTCTTTTTTTTTTTTTTGTCTATTTGTTATTTCTTGGGCCGCTTCCGCGACATATGGAGGTTCCCAGGCTAGGGGTCTAATCGGAGCTGTAGCCACCGGCCTACACCAGAGCCACAGCAACGCGGGATCCGAGCCGAGCCGCGTCTGCGACCTACACCACAGCTCACGGCAACGCCGGATCGTTAACCCACTGAGCAAGGGCAGGGACCGAACCCGCAACCTCATGGTTCCTAGTCGGATTCATTAACCACTGCGCCACGACGGGAACTCCTATTCTGGATATTTCATATAAATGTAATCATATACTATATGGCCGACTGTGTCTCAATTTTTTTTATGTAGCATAATGTTTTTCAGGTTCATTCATGGTGGTATATATATATCAGTACTTCCTTCTTTTTTATGATAGAGTAATATTCCATTGCATAGATACATTATATTTTGTTTATCCATTCACCCAGTTATGGACATTTGAGATGTTTCCACCTTTTGGTTACTGTGAATAGTGCTGTTATGAACATGTATGTACATATATTATTTAGAGTACTGTTTTCAGTTTTGGGGATTTACACTAGGAATGAAATTGTTGGATCATATGGTACTTCTGTGTTTAAGCTTTTTTTTCCTTTTTACAGCCACACCTGCAGCATATGGAAATTCCTGGGCCAGGGTTCAAATCGGAGCTACACTTGTGATCTGTGCCACAGCCATGACAACACTGGATATGAGCCACCTCTGCGACCTAAGTCACAGCTTTCGGTAATGCCAGATCCTTAACCCACTGAGTGAGGCCAGGGATTGAACCCACATCCTCACAAAGACAACATCAGGTCCTTCAACTTACTGAGCCACAATGAGAACCTAACATTTTTTTTTTTTTTTTTGACCACACTTGAGGCATATGGAAGTTCCCAAGGCCAGGGATCAAACCTGAGACACAGCAGCAACCTGAGCCACTGCAACGACAATGCTGGGTCCTTAACCTGCTGTACCACAAGGAAACTCCTAAGATAAACTGTTTTTTTTTGTTGTTTGTTTTTTTTACTTTTTGGCGCCAAACCTGGGACATATGGACATTCCCAAGCTAGGGGTCAAATCAGAGCTATAGTTGCCGGCCTGCACCACAGCAACTCAGAGTCCTAACCATGTCTGAGGCCTACACCACAGCTCATAGCAGCACCGGATCCTCAGCCCACTGAGTGAGTCCAGGGATCAAACCTGCATTCTCATGAGTACTAGCCAGGTTCGTTACCACTGAGCCACGATGGGAATTCCCTATGTTTAACTTTTTAAGAAAGAAACTGTTTTCTTTTTTCTTTCTTTCTTTCTTTTTTTTTTTTTTGGTCTTTTTGTCTTTTCTAGGGCCACACCGCAGCATATGGAGGTTCCCAGGCTAGGGGTCGAATCTGAGCTGTAGCCGCTGGCCTACGCCACAGCCACAGCAACTCAGGATACGAGCTGCATCTTCGACCTACACCATAGCTTACAGCAATGCTGGATCCTTAACCCACTGAGCGAGGCCAGGGATTGAACCCGCAACCTCATGGTTCCTAGTCAGATTCTTTAACCACTTAGCAACAATGGGAACTCCAACAAACTGTTTTCTAAAACAGCTCTACCATTTTACATTCTCACCAGAAATGTACAAGTTTCCAATTTCTCCACATCCGTGCCAACACTTGTTATTTTCTATTGTTTTGAATGTGGCCACCCTAGTGGGTGTGAGGTGACAAGACAGATTTTATGGAGGTGCCCATCATTACCTAATTATCTACTTCAACTGGGTCAAAATCATGCTTTTTATTAAAAAAAGAAGAAGTGCGAGGGAAACATTAGGCTTTTGAAGTTCCCTGGTGGCTCAGCAGGTTAAAGATCTACTGTTGTCACTGCCGTGGCTCGGTTTGCTTCTATGGCACAGGTTTGATCCCTGGCCTGGGAAGTTCTGCATGCCATGGACACCGCCAAAAAAAAGAAAAATGGGAGAGTTCCCGTTGTGGCTCAGAGGCGATGAACCTGACTAGTATGTGTGAGGATGCAGGTTTGATCCCTGGCCTCATTCAGTGGGTTAAAGATCCAGCATTGCTGTGAGCTGTGGTGTAGGTCCCAGATGTGGCTCAGATCCCGCATTGCTGTGGCTGTGGTGTAGGCTGACGGCTACAGCTCCGATTCGACCCCTAGCCTGGGAACCTCCATATGCCGCAGTTTCCTGCTGTGGTGCAGTAGAAACGAATCTGACTAGTAGCCATGAGGCTTCGGGTTCAATCCCTGGCCTCACTCAGTGGGTTAAGAATCTGGCGTTGTCATGAACTGTGGTGTAGGTCGCAGATGTGGCTCAGATCTGACATTGCTGTGGCTGTGGCGTAGACTAGAGGCTACAGCTCTGATTTGCCCCCTGCCTGGAAACCTCCATATGCCACAGGTATGGCCCTAAAAAAATTTTTTTTTTTTTTTAAAAAAGATCAATAAGACAACCCATGGCAGTTCCTGTTGTGGCTCAGCAGTAACAAACCCAACTAGTAGCCATGAGAATGTGGGTTGGATTCCTGTCCTTGCTCAGTGGGTTAAGGATCCAGTGTTGCCATGGGCTGTGGTATACTTTGCAGATGAGGCTTGGATCCTGCATTGCTGTGGCTGTTGTGTAAGCTGGCAGCTGCAGCTCCAATTTGACCCTTAGCCTGGGAACTTCCATATGCTGTGGATGCAGCCCTTAAAAAAAAACAACCTGCAGGCACACACCACACACATAAATTCATTTAAAACCATTAATTTAGGGGAGTTCCCGTCGTGGCGCAGTGGTTAATGAATCCGACTAGGAACCATGAGGTTGCGGGTTCGCTCCCTGCCCTTGCTCAGTGGGTTAACGATCCGGCATTGCCGTGAGCTGTGGTGTAGGTTGCAGACGCGGCTCGGATCCCGCGTTGCTGTGGCTCTGGTGTAGGCCGGTGGCTACAGCTCCGATTAGACCCCTAGCCTGGGAACCTCCATATGCCGCGGGAGCAGCCCAAGAAATAGCAACAACAACAACAACAACAACAACAAAAGACAAAAAAAAAAAAACCATTAATTTAGGAGTTCCTCTTGTGGCTTAGCAGAAACAAACCTGACTAGTATCCATGAGGACTTGGGTTCGATCCCTGGCCCTGCTGTGAACTGTGTGTAGGTTGCAGAGGCAACTCGAATCTGGCATTTCTATGGCTGTGGTATAGTCCGGCAGCTGTAGCTCCAATTTAACCCCTAGCCTGAGAACTTCCATGTGCCACAGGTGTGGCATTAAAAAAGAAAAAAAAATTCTGTTAAATACTCAGTAATTCACCAGAACATTTGTTGAGCATCTATTAAGTGTCAGGTAGTGTTCTAGGCTTTGGAACTGCAAGCAGTAAAGTTCCTGTCCATGGTGGGCTTACTTTCTAATAGTAGGCAACAGATAATAAACTACCTAACATATATTTAGCAGTAATAAGTGGCGTGAAGAAAAGTATACCAGGTTAAGGGGGTACTGAGTGAGGAGGTGGGTGCTTCGTATATAATAGAGTGCTGAGGGAAGAATTCTCCAATAAGAAGAACCCAAAATGAAGTCACACATCTAAATGAAGAGAAAGGTTGAGCCGTGTGTATACCTGGGGGAAAGACCTTCCAGCCAGAAGGCACACATGCAAAGGCCCTGAGGCAAGGGTGTACTTGGCAGCTTGGAAGGCACTTCTTCAAGAAGAAGAGTGGAAGGAGTGAAAGATCCAGGAGGTAGTGAATGTTCAGATATGTAAGGCCTTGGAAGTAAGAGGCGAGGCATGTGGCATTTACTGCCATGGGAGCCATCTGAAGACTTTTAACAGAGGAGCCACATGCCATGACTTGTGTTTTTAAAGGACTGCTCTGGATGTTATTTGGAAAACAGACTTACTGTGGGTAAGGAAGGAACACGCACGTTAGGAGATCCCAGCAACTGTTGGAATTAGAGATAATTGTGGCTTGGCTTACGGTGTAAGTGCTGAAGGTGGGAGAAGAAGCAGATTCTGGATATACCTGAAGGTGGAGGTATATCTGGCAGGCTCAGGATCAGGAGGTGGGGAGTGAGAAAAAGAGAAGCCACGGAGAGTCTGGTCGTGGTGGTGGCGGTGGTGCTGGTGATGAATCTGAGCAGCTGAAAGAGCAGAGGTAGAGTTTCCTGAGGTGGGGGAACAGGGATGAGCAGAGCTGAGCTACAGGGTGAACTCAAGAAGTCTGTTAGAAATCTCAACGGGACGGGTTCAATCCCTGGCCTTGCTCAGTGGGTTAAGGATCTGGCATTGCTGTGAGCTGTGGTGTAGGTCTCAGACTCGGATCAGACCCTTTGTTTCCATGGCTGTGGTGTAGGGCAGCAGCTGTAGCTCCAATACAACCCCTAGCCTGGGAACCTCCATATGCCATGGGTGCAGCCCTAAAAAGCAAAACTAAACCAAACAAAAGGAGATCTCAACAGGAGATCTGCAGTCTGGGAGTTCCCCTGTGGCTCAGCATGTTGAGGGTCTGGCATTGTCACTCCTGTGGCTCTGGTTACTGATTTGGTATGGGTTCAATCCCTGGTCCAGGAACTTCTGCATGCCTCAGGCATGGTCAAAATAATAATAATAATAATAATAATAATAATAATAATAATAAAAGAGTAAGCAGGCTGACGTTCCTGAGGGGCCAGGGCTGAAGAAAACACCGTGGGAGTCGTCAGGGAATTTGTGGTACGTAAGTCAGTAAGTAAGATTGGATCAGAAACCATCTAGGGCATGTAGACAGGCTGAACAGAGGACGCCTCCATGGGTGCATGGTGACTGGTCAGGGAGGTGAGGAGGGACTTGTGATGGGGCTGGAAAAGGAACAACCAATGAGGGACAGGGAGGACCATGTGAGAGTCAAGACTAGGGAGCCAGGGGATGGAAGTATCCCCAGAAGGAGGCAGTGATAAACCAGGACAAAACTGCTGATAAGTCCAGTAAAAGGATGATTGAGAATCGGCCGTCAGAATTCGCAGTGGGATCACCATTGCCAACCTGGGTGAATGCATTTCTTCAAAGTGGTGGGGCTCAGAAGAAGGGGAATGGAGGGAAAGGAGGATGGGGACGGACACCCAGTGGAGGGTGGCGAGGCAAGGAGCGGGGTAGCCGAAGAGGAGCTAAGCATCAGGAGAGGATTAGGTCTGTAAAGATGAGAGGTACCACAGCATGCTGCTTTGCTGAAGAGGGTGAGCCAGGAGAGAGCAGAGCCCCGGGAATGACCTTCAGTGGAAGAGAGTCAACAGGATGTAGATGAAATCCAGGTAGACCATCTATTATGACTGTGGACACTCAAAACACAAGACAGTGTCCTGTGGGTGAGCCTGCTACTGAACTTTTTGAATTTGAACCCCTTGCAGTTTGTGTAATAATCTAAGAGCATCTCCCATATTCTCTTAGCTCTAAAGCCATCTGACAGTAGTGTATTATTTATATTTATTTATTTTTTTTGTCTTTTTTTTTTTTTTTTTTTTTGCTATTTCTTGGGCCGCTCCCGCGGCATATGGAGGTTCCCAGGCTAGGGGTCGAATCGGAGCTGTGGCCACTGGCCTGCGCCAGAGCCACAGCAACGCAGGATCTGAGCCACGTCTGCAACCTACACCACAGCTCACGGCAACGCCGGATCGTTAACCCACTGAGCAAGGGCAGGGACCGAACCGGCATCCTCATGGTTCCTAGTCGGATTCGTTAACCACTGCACCACGACGGGAACTCCTGTTGCTACTTTAAAAAATGGTGTTAAAGGAGTTCCTGCTGCAGTGCAGTAGGTTAAGAATCCAACTATAGCAGCTTGGGGTGCTGCAGAGGCATGGGTTTGATCCCTGGCCCAGCACAGTGGGTTAAAGGATCTAGCATTGCTGCAGCTGTAGTGTAAGTTGCAGCTGCAGTTCAGGTTCAGTTCCTGGCCTAGGAACTTCTATATATGCTGTGGGTGCAGCCATACAACAACAACAAAAAAAATGGTGGTAAGATGTACATTAAAATTTCCATTTTAACTATTTAAGTGTACATTTTCTTGACACAGAGTTGTACAACCATCATGGCTATCTACTTCCTAAACTTTTTTTTTTGTCTTTTTTTTTTTGCTATTTCTTTGGGCCGCTTCCTCGGCATATGGAGGTTCCCAGGCTAGGGATCCAATTGGAGCTGTAGCCGCTGGCCTACACCAGAGCCACAGCAACTCGGGATCTGAGCCGCATCTGCAACCTACACCACAGCTCACAGCAACGCCGGATCGTTAACCCACTGAGCAAGGGCAGGGACCAAGGGCAGGGACCGAACCCGCAACCTCATGGTTTCTAGTCGGATTCGTTAACCACTGAGCCACAACGGGAACTCCCTACTTCCTAAACTTTTTTATCACCCCAAACAGAAACTCTGCAATCTCTTTTTTTTCTTTTTGGCTGCAGCCATGTCTTTTCCCGGGCCAGGGACTGAACCCACACCACAGCAGTGACCTAAGCCACTGCAGTGACAATGCCAGATCCTTAACCTGCTGCCCCACAAGAGAACCCCCTGCACACCTTCCTTGAACTCTAATCCCCCATTTCCCACCTTCCCTTAGTCCCTGGCACTACCGCTCTACTTTAGTCTCTATGAATCTGACTAATCATCTAAGTACCTCATATAAGGTAAATGAAATCACATAGTATTTGTCCTTTTGGGTCTGGCTTCTTTCACTTAGCATAATGTCCTAAAGATTCATCTATATTGACTAATGTATGAAATAAGCTAGGAGTTCCCATTGTGGCGCAGCAGAAACAAATCTGAGGTTGCAGGTTTGATCCTGGCCTCGCTCAATAAGTTAAGGATCCGGCATTGCCCTGAGCTGTGGTGTAGGTTGCAGACACTGCTCGGATCCTGCGTTGCTGTGGCTGTGGTGTAGGCTGGCAGCTGTGGCTCCAATTCTGCCCCTAGCCTGGGAACTTCCACATGCCACAGGAGTGGCCCTAAAAAGCAAAAACAAAAAGAAAAAAAAAGACATCATGCCACTCACTGTGAGCAGGCCTCTCACCCAGAGTCACTTCTGTCTGCAAAACATGGGACAAAACACTCTGAGTTCCAAATGCCAGGCCACCCACAGCCTCCATAGGCCAGAGGTGGAAAAGGTCAGGAGGGCCTGGGCCTAAGGAACAAGAAGGCACAGGCACTATACACCCAGTCACTTCTCCCTTCCCCGCAACTTCTCCCTACTCTGCCCTGGGTTGTGCAGGATCTGAGGGGGCAAGCTCAAACTAATTCTTACTTTTCCTCTGGAAGTAGATAGAGATGAGGGTGAATGAGTCCATTATTTAGTTACTACAGGTCAATCTAGAAAACAAACAAAAAAACTCTTGGATTTTTCCCTGGTGACTCAGCAGTTTTAAGATCCAGTGTTGTCACTGCTGTGGCTCTGGGTACAGCTGTGGTGCAGATTCGATCCCTGGCCTGGGAACTTTGGCATGCTGCGGGCACGGCCAAAAAAAAAAGAAAAGAGAAAAACAGTTCTCAAACCTTGGCATGAGATAGCCTCAGTTAAAATGTCATTTATCCATATATACACTGGGGAATTTTTCAGCCTCAAGAGAGAAAGAAATTCTGACATCTCTACAGCATGGATGAACCTTGAAGACATTATGGTAACTGAAGGAAGCCAGACACAAAAGGACAAATACTGTATGGTTCCACTTATATGAGGTACTTAAAGTAGTCAGAATCAGAGACAGAAAGTAGAATGGTGGTTTTCAGGGGCTGGAGGAGAGGGAAATAGGGAGTTGGTATTTAATGAGGACAGAGTTCATTTCGGGATGATCAAAAAGTTCTGGAGGTAAAAGGCGGTGGCGGTTGCACAACAGTGTGGGTGTACCTGAAGCCACTGAGCTGCCCACTTAAAAATGGCTAAAATGGGAAATTTTATGGTATGTATACTGTTACCACAATAAAAAAGAAATAGCCCAAATGTCAGAAAGTAGACTAGTGGTTGCTAGGGGCTGGGGGAAGAGGGCAGTGGGTATGGGATTATTTTGGGCGATGATGAAACGTTCCAAAATTATACCCTGATGATGGTTGCACAACTATATATATACACTAAAAAAACAATGACTTGTACACACTTCATTTGTTTATTTATTTTGCTGTATGACTCTCCTTTTTCTTTTCTTTCTTCTTTGGCTGCATCCGTGGCCTGTGGAGTTCCCTGGCCAGGGATCAAGTCCGTGCCACAGTAGAGACCCAAGCTGCTGAACTGACAATGCTGGATCCTTAACCTGCTGAGCCACAAGAGAACTCTCCACTTTTCTTTCTTTCTTTCTTTTTTGCTTTTGAGGGCCACACCTGCGGCATATGGAAGTTCCCAGGCTAGGGGTCCAATCGGAGCTGTAGCTGCCGGCCTGCACCACAGCCACAGCAACTCAGGATCCAAGCCTTGTCTTCGACCTACACCACAGATCTCAGTAACACTGGATCCTTAACCCACTGAGCGAGGCCAGGGATGGAACCCACGACATCAGTGGTTCCCAGACAGATTCCTTTCTGCTGCACCGTGACGGGAACTCCTTCCCCTCTTTTTATACCTAGCACTGTTTAGTATTCTGCTAACCCTGAATGCTCTTTAAGGCATAGGTGAAAGGAAAGGTTTTTAAGGTCAGCCTGGAATAAATGGTGTATTTTGTAAAGTGGTGTAATAATATTGCCCAATAAAATGAGATCAAAGGGTTTAATCAGGCCCATGGGAAGGAAAAGTAGAAAATCATAGTCACAGACCATGCCAAAAATCTGGATGAAAGCTGAGAATTTCAGCCCCATGTCTGGCTGTTTTATCTCTACAAGCAGGGCTCGGGCCATTCAGCATGTGGCCTGTTCTTTCGTTTTCCTGCAACAAACCTTTGAAAGCTTCCTTATGACTTGAGAACATCCAGTGCAGCCCTCATTCTTGATGAAGGGCAAGGGTGACCTTCTCAAGGTCATGTGATTGCATTTCTGGGGATGCAGTGTATTAGTCAATCAAGACTCTCCTGAGAAACAGAATCAATAGGACCTCAATCTGTTTATCTATCTCTATAGAGAGGGGTTATAAAGAATTGCTCCCATGATCACAGAAGCTAAGCTGTTCCACAATTTGCCATCTGCAAGCTGGTGACCCGAGGGCTGGTGGTATAGTTCCAGCTTAAGTTCAGAGGCCTGGACACAAGGCGCACTAATGGTGGAAGTCCCAGTCTGAGGGCAGGACAAGACCCATCAGTGTCCCAGCTCAAGTGGTCACTCAGAGAATTCTCCCTTCCTCTGCCTTTTTGTACTAGTGGCTCAGTGGGTAGGATGATGCCCACACACACTGGAGAGGCCATCTGCTTTACTCAGTATACTAATTCAAAGGAAATGCCCTCACAGACACAACCAGAAATGTTTAACCAGACATCTAGGCATCCCGTGGCCCAGTCAAGTAGACACATAGAATTAACCGTCACAACCAGAAAGTGTTTTGCAGAAAGTTCAACTGGTTCTATTTTCATCAGGATGGTTTTAGCAGTCCTCAGTGAGATGACCAAGAGTCTGGAGGTTTAGAAGTCATCAGATTGTTAAAAGTAGGTCTCTCAGCTTTCTTTTGAACATTGGGAGGGATCTTATTTAAAAAAATATTCCAATTGATTTTTCAAATATCTCTAATTTTGATGACCAAAAAAACAGCTTTAAATTCTTTCCTCCCTGTATGCTCATCTTATGCAAAGTGATTCTGCAACTTGTTCCATCAAAAGATGGAGTCTATTTCCCCATCCTTCAAATTTGTTTATTTTATTTATTTATTTATTTATTTATTTATTTATTTATTTATTTTTGTCTATTTGTTATTTCTTGGGCCGCTTCCACGGCATATGGAGGTTCCCAGGCTAGGGGTCTAATCGGAACTGTAGCCACCGGCCTACACCAGAGCCACAGCAACGCGGGATCCGAGGCGCGTCTGCAACCTACACCACAGCTCACGGCAACGCCGGATCATTAACCCACTGAGCAAGGGCAGGGAGCAAACCCGCAGACCACGTATGGTGGAAACATGTGGGTGAGGAATGCTAGCTGTTTAGCTGTCCCTGTCACTGCCTGGAAGTGCCTGGGTCATTAAGGGATCACCTTGATGTCAGTCCCGTCATTGTGACCCATGGCTGTTAGCTATCGGTAGGTCTGAATAGGAAGCATATGCCATTTCAGGAGTTCCCGTCGTGGGGCAGTGGTTGACGAATCCGACTAGGGACCATGAGGTTGTGGGTTGTGGGTTCAGTCCCTGGCCTTGCTCAGTGGGTTAAGGATCCGGCGTTGCCATGAGCTGTGGTATAGGTTGCAGACTTGGCTCAGATCCCACGTTGCTGTGGCTCTGGCGTAGGCTGGCGGCTACAGCTCCGATTAGACCCCTAGCCTGGGAACCTCCATATGCTTCAGGTGTGGCCCTAGAAAAGGCAAAAAGACAAAAAAAAAAAAAAGGAAGCATATTCCATTTCAGGCCAAAGAAGCAAACATGTATAAACTGAGAATTAGTCTATCAAATAAGATCAATTCAGGTTTATTAAGTGCTTACTACATGCAGACTGATTTGGTACACGTGGTGGGAGTGAAAAGTTCTACCTGTATAAACGGCCCATGTGGCTTTTCAGCAGAAAATCAAACAAGTGTGGCAGAAAGGGATGCAGGGGATGAAAAATTCATGAAACAGGCCTTTTTTTTCCATTTTTATGTGACCTAGGATTGACTGTTTAGAGAATGGCAGTTTGTGGTTCAATAAAACAAGACTGAAGTGATAGAGTAACTGGATCTTGCTTTGGGGAATGAGGAAGGGCAGTATTCAAGGTCAGCAGTGAGTTACCTTGGGTAGCTCATTCCACTTCTTTGTTCCAGTGTTGCCATCTCTATAATGGGGTGAGTGCCAAAGGAAACAATGCGAATAAAAGTGCTTTGTAAATCATGAAGTACTATATAAATGTCAGTTATTCCTCCTTATGTCCTAACATTTTATTAGTTTTTTGGAAAAGATAATATACAGGGTATAAAAGGCATGGTAAAATAAATTTTCAAAATAAATTTCCAAACAGTGTTATGGGTCCCTAGTACTCTAGCGTCAGTTTTTTGTGCCTCATCTATTCTAGATGTATGCATAAATACACAGAAAAAATATACACACACCATATTTTCCTTTTGTTTAACATAAGTAGGTGTATACCATACAAAATATTCTACACATTTATGTTTTGTTATTTTGTTTCATTTTTTACTTTTTGGTTTAACAACAGGTCTTTCTTTTTCCCAGCTTTATTGAAGTATAATTGACAAATAAAATTGTGTATATTTAGAGTGTACAACAAGATGATTTGATATATGTAGACTTCCTAAAATGATTACTGCATTGGTGTATCTGCCATGACACAGCAGGTTAAGGATCCAGTGTTGTCTCTGTGGCGGCGAGGGTTTGATCCCCCCGCCTGGGAACTTCCACATGCCATGGGTGCAGCCAAAAAATAAAAAATAAATAAAATGATCACTACAATCTAGGGAATTAACCTCACATAGTTACCCTTCTTTTTTTTAACAACAGGTCTTAAAGATCCTTTCAGATCAGTGCAAAGAGCTCTCTTATTGAACAGCTGACAGTGTTCCATATTCCATTGTACTTAGGACAGCCTACAAGTCATTTAACTGTCCGCTGCTGATGGAGTTTTTATTCTTTTTTTTTTTTTTTGGTCTTTTTGCCATTTCTTGGGCCGCTCTAGCGGCATATGGAGGTTCCCACGCTAGAGGTCTAATTGGAGCTGTAGCCACCAGCCAGAGCCACAGCAACACAGGATCCAAGCCGTGTCTGCGACCTACACCACAGCTCACAGCAACGCCAGATCATTAACCCACTGAGCAAGGGCAGGGATCGAACCCGCAACCTCATGGTTCCTAGTCGGATTCGTTAACCACTGCGCCACGACGGGAACTACGGAGTTTTTATTCTTTGTTCCAAACAACACTGCAGATTATCCTTGTACCTTCATTTTTTTTCACCCTTGTTGGGCCTAGGGGAAGGTCCAGTTTAAGTTCTGATAGGCACTGCCAGCTTGTCTCCTGCAGATGGTGACTTTTACAAGAGTCAGTTATTTCTCTAATCAAGAAACAGGCAGTAGGAAGTTCCTGTCATGGCTCAGTGGAAACTAACCCAACCAGTATCCATGAGGATGTAGGTTCGATCCCTGGCCTTGCTCAGTGGGTTAAGTATCTGGCATTGCTTGGATCTGGTGTGGCTGTGGCTGTGGCATAGGCCAGCAGCTGCAGCTCTGATTCAACCCCTAGCACCAGGAAACATCCAAAAAAAAAAAAAAGAAAGAAAGAAAGAAAAGAAACAAGCAATAATCTGTGGTGCCAGTTCCCTAGAAACTTGCATTTGATGAAACTAAGATTATTTTTCCAAGAGAGCCAGCTTGGGCCAATGCTATATTTCAATTAGCAAACCGGTTTAGAACCCAGATGTTGGAGAGACTGCCTGGCTTCAAATCCCATCTATCATTTAATGAGTGTGACTTTAGGCAAGGTGACTTAGCCTCTCTGTGCCTCAGTCTCCCCACTCATCAAATGGGAATATAATAATCCTATCTACTTCGTAAGGTGACTGTAGGATTTCTCAACCAATCCCAGCACTCCTGACATTTAGGGTTGGATAATTTTCTTGGGTAGGAGGCCAGATTGTCCTGTACATTCTAAGGTGTTTTGCAGTCTCCCTGGCCTCAACTCACAAGATACTGGTAGCATTTCCTCTTCAGTGGTGACATCCAAAAATCTCTCTTGACATTGCCGATGTGAGGCAATGGGGTGAGGCAAAATTCTCCCCTCCCTATGAGAGAGAATCAATGGGTTGTTGTGAGGCTTAAATGAATTACAATGTAGAAAGAACTTAGAACAGAGCTGGCACATAGTATATGCTGTAGAGGGTCTGCAATCATCATCATGATCATTCTGAACTTATGGAAAAGAAATACTTTTGATAATATGGGGGCTTAAGGAAGACAGTGAGTATTGCTAAGTCTGTACCTGTTACGATTTTTTTTTTTTTTGGTCTTTTTTGCCTTTTCTAGGGCTGCTCCCATGGCATATGGAGGTTCCCAGGCTAGGAGTCTAATCGGAGCTGTAGCTACCGGCCTACGCCACAGCTACAGCAATGCGGGATCCCTAATCCACTGAGCAAGGTCAGGGATCGAACCCACAACCTCATGGTTCCTAGTCAGATTCGTTAACCACTGAGCCACAATGGGAACTCCTGTATCTGTTCCACTTTGGAACAAGAATCCAAGTCTCTCTTCCAAGACCATGGGTCAGCATTATCAGTATTAATTAGAGTCTGACCCTCTGGGGTTCCATTATAGGGCTCCTGGTACTGTAGCAAACTGACAAGATCCCATCTTCATGGCCAGCTCAGCTGTCACTGGTGCACCGGTGCTCAGCTGCACAAAACCATTTAAAATCCCCTCCTGCATTCTCTAGATGGTACACATCTAGAGGGTTTCCATAAATCTGTGGCCCCTGAAACAATTAGCTGTCTGCAAAATTCACCCTTAAAACGAAAGTGAATGGAAACAAAAAGGGAGAACTCGGAACAACAAAAGGCTGAGTTTCTTTAAATTTCTGGCTCTGCAGAGCACAAGCGCTTCCACTGAAAAATAAAGAATTCTTTCTTCTGTGTCTATTTCAGCTGGCATCCAGCTTCTGTCTTGTGAATAATGTCACCACATCATTATTCTGTCCCACAAGGTGAAACAAAATGAGCAAGTGAACAACCAGAAGTGTGCTTGTGTGGAGGAAATGGCTCGTTTAAAAGCTTTTCAAATAATGTTGCTGTGTTCCCTACTATTTTGTCGCACCCCTGTTTTTTTCAAACCTATGGGAAAGTCATTACACACAAGGTGTGTAAATAATGCCCTCCTGGAAGCATCACACCACACACTTTCTTTTTTTTCAATTGCCTTTAGTCTTTTGGGATTCCTGGAGTGTCTACAAATAGATTAGCCTCTAAGAATTCTGAGTAACCATGGTTAGAAAAAAAAAAAACAACAACACTGGTTTAATTAGCCATGGTCCTATTTTTGAAATTACATCTGCTTTTTTTTTTTTTAATGAGGATTGGTCTATGCAAAAACTTGAAGAGGGTGGATTTGGGGGGGGTGCATGTTAGTTTTGATTTGAATTAATTTTCATGCTTTTGAAAGTGAAATCAAGAGCATTGAGTGAATAATGTTTCATCATACATTAAACATGTTCAAATGAAGGGGGCTGAAAAGAAATGATTGCAGAAAAATGAATTGCTGGAAATATCGAATCACCTGTTGTGTGCTGCTGTACTGAGTGATAGCAAATCACTCTCTGCATTTCTCCTTTGCATGGCTACATCACTTTTTCATCTCCAAATCTTGAGGCTTGATTAATCACTGGTGATGAAAATTAAAGGTCCATGTGGCACACTGAAGGGTCATTGAAAATCAGAAAGCAAGTACAGAATGAATCCACGGGACTAGATTCCCAAGTTTGAAAGTTTTTCTCTATATGGTTTCTCACTGGGTACTTTTTTCTTTTCTGAAATAGTGGTTGTAATGTTACAGCTATTTTTGAAGGATTTGAGCAATACTTCTCAACATCTGAACTCTTTCGGGACAATGTTCTTCATTGTCTTTGATGACAACTTGTCCATGATGCCTTTTTTTTTTATAATTTTTATTTTTCCATCATAGCTGGTTTACAATCTTCTGTCAGTTTTGTTTAAATGGATGCCTGAAAGGAGTTCCTGTCATGGCTCAGTGGTTAACGAATCCGACTGGGAACCAATGAGGTTGCAGGTTCAATCCCTGGCCTTGCTCAGTGGGTTAAGGATCTGGCATTGCCATGAGCTGTGGTGCAGGTTGCAGACGTGGCTGAGATCCCACGTTGCTGTGGCTCTGACGTAGGCCGGCGGCTGCAGCTCTGATTCGACCCCTAGCCTGGGAACCTCCATATGCCATGGGAGCTGCCCAAGAAATGGCAAAAAGACAAAAATAAAAATAAAAAAAATAAATGGATGCCTGAAAATCATTTGGGGCAGGGGGAAGTGTTCCAAAAACTCAGCTTCTGTGGGATATAGTATTAGCTTGTGACTTCAGTATTTGTCTTTAAAGAATTCTGAATACACACAGAAATCACAGGAAATGTACCCTTTGGTGGTGGTGGTGGGCATGTATATTGTTATCTATTGCTGAGTAACAAATTATCTCAAAACTTAATGACTTAAACAACAAAAGATCTAAGAGTCTCTAGCACAAGTTCTCTAACAAGATATATTGACTAGAGCTACAGTCATATCAAGGCTTGATTGGAGGATGAGCCTCTTCCAAGCTCATTGACATGGCTTGTTGGTGGCCATCAGGTTGTCACTGTGGTTGATGTTGCTAAGACATCAGTTCCTTGCCATGTAGGCCCCTCCATAGGGCAGCTCACAACATGGCAGCTGCTAGCCTTCTTTAAAGCCAGGGAGTGAGAGTGGGGACTCCAAAAGAAAAGCCATGGTCTTTTTGTAACCTAACCTTGGAAGTGAAAACCCATTAATTCTTTCTAAATTTTTGTTTAGACCTAGGGAAGCCACTAGGTCTAGTTCATATTTAAGTGAAGGGGATTTAACAAGGTCTGAACACCAGGAGAACAGGATCATAGGGAGTCACTTTAATGCCACACCATTTTGTCCTAAGATACATCATCTTGGCAGTTTCACCTAAAGCTAAAGCCCTCTGACATCAGTTGTTGTTCAATAATCATGTCTTCAGAGATCCAGAATTCAGATGAAGGGTGTGCAATAAGAGACATTCCTTGGCTTTGGGTGATAATCCTCCTTCCACAAAAAAAGGGGGTGCTTTGTTTTTAATGGCCACACCCATGACATATGGAAGTTCCCAGTCTAGGAGTCAATTCAGAGCTACAGCTGCCGACCTACACCACAGCAGATCTGAGCCACGTCTGAGACCTATACCAAAGGTTGTAGCAACACTGGATCCTTAACCCACTGAGCAGGGCCAGGGATTGAACCTGCATCCTCATGGATACTAATCAGATTCCTTATGGCTGAGTGACAACTAGGAACTCCTGTTTCTCTTTCATAAATAAGTTCATTTGTATCATTTTTAAAGATTCCACATAAAAGTAATATTATATAATTTGCCCTCTGTCTGACTTACTTCACTTCCATTAGTTTCTATTTTACTATAAGATCAGATATCAAATTTTAATGATTAAACCCTTAAACATTTCAGGTGTGGACATAAAATGGCATAATCATTTTGGAAACAAGATTGACACTATCTTTAAAAAGTTAAAGTTGGAGGTCCCATCGTGGCTCAGTTGTTAGTGAATCTGACTAGTATCCATTGAGGACGCAGGTTTGATCCCTGGCCTTGCTCAGTGGGTTAAGGATCCAGCACTGCCGTGAGCTGTGGTGTAGGTCACCAACACAGCTTGGATCCTGTGTGGCTGTGGTGTAGGCCTGCAGCTGCAGCTCTGATTTGACTAGCCTGGGAACCTCCATATGCTGTGGTGCAGCCCTAAAAAGCAAAAAAAAAAGAGTTAAAGTTAAATTTACCATATCACCCAATATTCCATTACTAGGTATCTACTCAAGAGAAATGAAAACATATGTCCATGAAATGTTCATATCAGCATTATTCGTAATAGCCAAAACCCTGAAACAATTAAAATTCATATTTGTGAATAGATATGAAAAATGTGGTATAGTCATCTCAGTATCCTCAGGGGATTGGTTTCAGGAGCCCCATGGATACTAAAATATGAAGATGCTCAAGTCCCTTATATAACATGGTATAGGAGTTCCTGCTGTGGCTCAGCAGGTTAGAAACTCATTTTGGATCTCTGAGGATGAGGGTTGGATCCCTGGTCTGGCTCAGTGGGTTAAGGATCCAGTGTTGCCACAACCTTCAGTATAAGTCCCAGATGTGGCTCAGATCTGGCATTGCTGTGCCTATGGTGTAGGCTGGCAGCTGCAGCTCTGATTCGTCCCCTAGCCTGGGAACTTCCATATGCCACAGGTGCAGCTATCCAATAAATTAATAAATAACAAAATGGTGTAGTATTTTCACATAACCTACAAACATTCTCCTGTATACTTTATTTTTATTTTATTTTTTGCTTTTTAGGGCGGCTCCTGTGGCATAGGGAGGTTCCAGGCTAGGGGTGGAATCAGAGCTACAGCTGCTGGCCTATGCCACAGCCACAGCAATGCAGGATCCAAGCCATGACTGTCACCTGGATCCTTAACCCACTGGGTGAGGCCAGGGATCAAACTCGCAACCTCATGGTTCCTAGTTGGATTCACTTCTGCTGCGCCAGAAAGGGAACTCCCATCTCCTGTATACTTTAAATTGCCCCTAGATTACTTATAATACCTAATACAATGTAAATACTGTGTAAAAAAAATAAATACAATGTAAATACTATGTAAATAGATGCCAGATCTTGGCCAATTCAAGTTTTGCTTTTAGGAACTTTCAGGAATTAAAAAAATTTTTGATCTGGAATTCCCATTGTGGCTCAGTAGGTTAAGAATCTTACCAGTATCGCAGTTCTCGTCGTGGCTCAGTGGAAACGAATCTGACTAGGAACCATGAGGTTTTGGGTTCAATCTCTGGGCTCCCTCAGTTGGTTAAGGATCCGGCATTGCCATTAGCTGTGATGTAGATCAAAGACATGGCTCCAGATCTGGCGTTGCTATGGCTGTGGCTGTGGCTGCCAGCTGTAGCTCTGATTAGACCCTTAGTCTGGGAACCTCCATATGCTGTGAGTGCAGCCCCAAAAAGCAGAAAAAAACAAACAAACAAACAAAAAACCCCCCAAAAAGCAAAGAATCTTACTAGTATCCATGAGGATGGGGGTTCGAGCCCTGGCCCCCCTCAGTGGGTTAAGGATCCGGCACTGCTGTGAGGTGTGGTGTAGGAAGCAGATGGGTCTCAGATCTGGTGTTGCTGTGGCTGTGATATAGGCCAGCAGGTGCAACTCCGATTTGACTTTTTTTTTTTTTTGGCTTTTTGCCTTTTCTAGGGCCACTCCTATGGCATATGGAGGTTCCCAGGCTAGGGGTCTAATTGGAGCTGCAGCCACCAGCCTATGCCAGAGCCACAGCAACGTGGGATCTGAGCTGCATCTGCGACCTACACCACAGCTCATGGCAATGCTGGATCCTTAACCACTGAACGAGGCCAGGGATCGAACCCACAACCTCATGGTTCCTAGTCAGTTTCCTTAACCACTGCGCTACAATGGGAACTTCCTGATTTGACTCTTAGTCTGGGAACTTCCGTATAACATAGGAGTGGCCTGAAAAAGTTAAAAAAAAAGATTCCATCTGTGGTTGGTTGAATCCAAGGATGCACAGATTCCATCGATATGGAGGGCCAACTGTATATCCACACAATGGACTACTACTCAGTAATAACAAGGAATGAAACACTGATCCATGCTATGACATAGATAAACCTCAAAAACATTATGCAAAGTGAAAGAAGGCAAAGAACACATTGTAAAATTCCATTTATATGAAATGTACACAATCGATAAATCCACTGAAACAGAAAGCAGATTGAGTGGCTGTTGGGGCTGAGGATGGCAACCAGGAATAACTGCAAATGGATATAAAGGATCTTTTTAGGGTGATAGAAATGTTTTGAAATTAGTGATGGTTGCACAACCCTGTAAATTTACTGAGAATCATCGAATCGTATACAAAATGGGTGAATTTCATCTCAACTAAACTGTTAAAATATATTCTTTTTTTTTTTTTTTTGCTTTTTAGGGTCACACCGAGGCATATGGAGATTCCCAGGCTAGGGGTCCAATTGGAGCTATAGAAGCCGACATACGCCACAACAACGGCAACTGACCTACACCACAGCTTACAGCAATGCTGGATCCTTAACCCACTGGGGGAGGCCAGGGATCGAACTTGCAACCTGATGGTTCCTAGTTGGATTTGTTTCCAATGTACCACAACAGGAACTCCCTAAGATATATTTTCAGTAATAACAGGTGAAAATGAGCTTTCTCACTGCAAATGAAATCAAGTTCAGCTATGTCAGCTTCAGGCCTTCTTAGTCCATTTACTTTTTTTTCTCTCATCTCTCTGGAATTTGGTCCTAACATTGAATTCTGGGAACTTGTTCCCAGATATGGGTGTCAAATCATTAAGCCGGAGAAAGTTGATTGTATTTCTATTATGGTCCTTCTATTTTTTTTTTTTTTTCCCCTCATCTGGTTTTTAGTCTTAGTTTCCTTTGGGTTAATTTTTAAAGGATTGTGCAACTGTTGGCTTAAAAGAATGCTACTCTTTCCCCCCCTCAAACTCCTTTTAACCTCAGATGGAAGATAAATCTGATATCCCACTTTTCAAGTGTTTGCAGAATATAATAATCATTTTTGCCCAGACTGTGTAGGAGACTAATTTCAATTTGGCTACTGGAGGCTCATGGCTTAGTCATTTTCCAGGTTTTTCTATGTCTTTGCCTTTATCTGAAATTTTTGGGAGATTGAGGTAAATTTTGTTATTCCCTTTAGTAATTTCGCTTAAAAAAAACCAAAAACCTAGATTCTTCACACAAAAAGAGCAAAATTATCTACTTGCTTCTAGTTTAACGTCAATACATTAAAAACAAAAAGCAAAACCAAAAAACCACGTACTATGCTGGCCACTAAGCTAAGTTAAAGTAAAACTTCTAAAGGGGCGAAGGTTTAAAGTTTGCATATTCTTGTGAGGCCTGTACTGTCTCCACTCAAGGAGACCCCATTATCCATAGGTCTACCAATCACATTTCCTTTTGAGTCTCATGAATGAGAAAAAAGTTCAAGTGAGAGCAAATGGCTTCAGATGAAGATCAGATACCCCAAAGAGTTTTATGGTTACAGTGTTGCTGGGGTTGAAAAAGTGGGGAAAGGCTAACCAGATGTACGTGGCCGCGGGAAGTCGATCCAGGGTTCCAATTCTGATGGTCTAGGCAAGGAAAGACAGGAGAGCCTGTCTTTGACACCCAGCTGTCACAGCGAACACCTACTGTGTGCCAGGTGCCGGAGATACAAAAAAATCATGGGATGCTTGTGTTCTAGGTGCTTTATATGTAGCAAGACACAGTCTCCGTCCTGAAGACACTCGCAGGTCACTCGAGGTTGCATCAGGTGGGGGCAAACACGCATTCTCCCAACAGTCTGAGAATGCAGAACACTTCGGAGATTAGGCCGGCCCTGCAGGGGAAGACAGACACGCCCTCTCCGAAGGGCAGACCCGCCTCGAGAAGGGCGGACCCGGGCAGGGACGGCAGCCGGGCCCTCGCCCGACCCCCGCGAAAGCAGCCCAGCGCAGCGCCCGCTCCTCACGTGTCCCTCCCGGTCCCGGAGCCGCCTCACGTTCTGCTTCCGTCCGACCCTTCCGACTTCCGGTAAAGAGTCCCCATCCCGCACCTCCGCGCCCACCCGGCATCGCCACGCGGTACCTCTGTGTGCCTGGCCCCCGATGCGCTCGGCGGCCGCAGCTCCTCGGGGCCCCGCAGCGGCCATCGAACCTCGTCGCTTCGCCGCGGCCAGGTGGCCCGGGAGGCGCTCGCTCCCGCGGCCGGCGCGGCGGGGCGGGCGGGGCGGCAGCGGCGGGGCTCCAAGACCGTATCCCTCCGCCGCCCCTCCCCCGCCCGGCCCCGGCCCCCCTCCCTCCGGGCAGCGCTCACCTCCCTCCGCCTCAGACTGTTTTGGTAGCAACGGCAACGGCGGCGGCGCGGCCCGGCCCGGCTCCCGGCGGCTCCTCGGTTTCGGCGGGCCTCCCCGCCCCTTCGTCGTCCTCCTTCTCCCCCTCGCTCGCCCGGGCGCCCCCCCGGCCGCGCCAACCAGCGCCTCCTCGCTCGGCGCCCGCGCGTCCCCGCCGCGCTCCGGCGTCTCCTCGGCGCGCCCGGCTCCCGGCTGTCCCCGCCCGGCGTGCGGGCCGGTGTATGGGCCCCTCACCATGTCGCTGAAGCCCCAGCAGCAACAACAGCAGCAGCAGCAGCCCACGGCCGCCAATGCCCGCAAGCCTGGCGGCAGCGGCGGCCTTCTCACGTCGCCTGCAGCCGCGCCGTCGCCGACCTCGTCCTCAGTCTCGTCGTCCTCAGCCGCGGCTTCCTCCTCCTCTACGGTGGCGGCGGCTAGCGCAGGCGGCGGGCGGCCGGGCCTGGGCAGGTGGGTGTCGCGCCCCAGTCCCCTCCGCTTAGGGCCTGGACCAGCCTGGGCCTCGCGTCCCCTCCCCCGCGGCTCTCACCGCCGTCCCCGCCCCGTGACCGGCCGGGCTTGAGGGGGGCGGGGTGGGCTGGGGGCCCGCAGTGGGGGGTGGGGCTCCTGTCTAGATCCTGGAGGGTTGGGTGGGGGGGCGCCGGGGAGACCCCTCTGGGAATGTCAGTCAGTGTCCTGCCTCGCGCACCTTCCCCACCCCTCCCCCAAACGGTCAAGATGGAAGGACTGGGCAGCCTCTCTCTCTCCATTTAAGTGTTTGGGAGGGGTTCACAGGTCTCAGCAATTGTCAACCCATGTTCACCTTGTTTAAGCCTCCTTCCCACCCATGCGGGGGGGATGCTTGGGCAGTGCCCCCACCTCCAGCTTAAATATTAGCGTGGAAAGGTCTTAAGGTTTAGATTTCTGTCTTCCGAAACTTGCCAACTCCCTCATTGGGGAATAACGAGGGAGGGGGGAAAGTTAGGGCAGCGCCCCCCCCCCCCGCCCCGCCTGTTAAAGGGGCAGCCACAGGCTCATCTGGAATCATTAGGGTCTGTCCAGTCTATTTACCCACCTCCCTTCCTGCCCAGAGAGAGATCGAAGGAGCAGGTTGAGGTGGGTGGGCAGTGACACCCCCCGCACCCTTGTCGGTTTAAGTCTAAAGGCGGCGGCGGGGGCTCCAGAACTCCTCTGGAATCCTTGGGCTCTGTGCAGTCTCCTGCAGCGTTCCGCCTTCCCCCACCTGAGGAGGGGCTGGGGAGTGCCCGGCCCGTTCCCGGCCTCCCTCCTACCCCCGCAAGGCCTCGCTGGCGCGGGTGGTGGCAGATCCGCATTGCTGTTCCGAGGCTGCTGAGGAGAAGGCGCCTTTTAATACTGGTGGGCGAGGGCCGGACCCAGGCGTGCGCCAGAAGCTCAGGCCGGATTGGGGACCTGGAGGAGAGGTGGTGGTGGCGGCGGGGAGCGGGCACGCTGTGTATTTTTTCCCAACCCTTGCCCCAATTTTCGAAATTTCAAGAGGAGAGGGATTGCAGTTGGGGACACGGTGGGGTTCTGGAAGGCAGAAATGCGGGTGTTTACTTTGTTGTCTCCCCCGACTTTCCCCCATGACCCAGGTTTATGGTAGAGACTGGGGGCTCAGTGTTGTCTCAGCTAACCGGGTCTGGCTCTGGAGGGTGTGTGTGCGGGAAGGGAAGGCCAGTTGTGGGTATGTGGTGGGGGGGGGGGGCGGGGGTGGTTGTCAGTTCGTATTTCACGAACCAAGAAAATGCTTAGTGTTCCGGTGGGGCAGCAAATGTCAATAGACTCCATTCCATTGTGGCCAGTGTCCTTAACTTGGGGAGTGCCGCCAGAGCTCACCAAGGGCACGCAAGTCCATTTCCCCTGTGCGCAGAGCCCATCCATGTTGCTGGCACTGCCATGCCTCTCTTAGGCCGGGTTGGATGGCACCTTATGTGAGGGTCCTCCTTAAATAGATTTCCTGGGCTTTAGAAGGTGAGGTAGGGGGATTTTTATCATGCAGAGTTTTCTTTTTGAAATCAAGTCTTTTTAACAGTCATTTTCAAAGACTTCCATTTTTATTAGAAGTTATCCGTCTAGATGAACTGGAGCTGATTGTTTAAGGAATTCTGCCTTCATTGTGGGGGGTAATTGGAAACATTGGGTTTTTTCTTACTTCCAGCCTTCCTCCCAGTCCTACAGTTTCTCCTTTGAAGCATCTACAAATGCTGCCTAACAAAACTAGTTCAAATGAAGTGCTTATTTTCCCAGCTTTGTCCATGTAGGATTCTGAAACCTGTTTTCCTTTCTCAGTGGCATCTGCAGTTAAAAAAAAAAAAATTTAAATACAATTTTTATAGAAAAGGAAGCACTGTTTTTTTTCTTGGGATCAGATAGAATCTGGCACATATATTCAACTTGTTCAAATAATTAAAGGTTAAAATGAGATTTTCAGAGTGGTTTGATCAAAAATATTTGGGATGTCTTAGTACCACAGATCTTTTTCCTGTTCCTTGAGACTTCACACAAACATTTAAGGTTAATTTAGATTCTTGCGTGCTTTAAGTTATTTTACCTGAGGCATAAATTATAGACCTTACTCTTTTTGATAAATGAAGTTTTGCTAAATGTATTGATGGGGTTTATATTGTGTGAATTTTGTTCTCGTACATCTCTTTAGATAATGTACTTGGAGAATTCCTTTCAATTTTGAATCACTTATTGGGTTCCTTGTATATCAGTGATAATTTTTGGAGTTTCTTGCCTTAATGTTTGTATCAACAGTTAAAATACTTTTCTGGGACCAAAGGTGAAGGAAGAAAATGCACCATTGGGTTTGACATGTTTAGAGTCAACAGGATACTCTTAAAAGTCTAGACATCTGTGTTTTTCATTTTTATGTAGTTATAGTGATTGTGTATGCTATTTTGTGTTCAGCTTTTTTCTTGGAACACTGTATCGTAAATTTTCTTTCTGGGCTTCTGCTTAACCATTATGTTGTGGGGATTTGGGTCTTCACATTTTCGCTGTTATAGATAATGGTACAGTAAACATTTTTATACTACTAGCGTTTTGCTTCAGTCTATTTCCTTAGAGAAAGTTCCCAGGAGAGGCTTTAGTAGGTCAAAGGGCTTCAAGTTTTTATGACTTGCTAGCTCTTATACTCTTCAGAAGATTTGTGTTTGTTTCCAAAGCCCAGAAGGTAGCTCTTACAGAATAGTTTCTTTGTAGATTGTCAGACACTTTGGGGGATTTTTTCAGGTAAACAGTTGCATTTACTGTGAAGTGTGTACATAATTAAGTGCTTTTGTTACTTGTTTGTCTTTGAATTTGATTTCTCTGAAGATTTAATGAAATTATGTGTGTGTGGGTTGTTTGAAAACTGTAACTGTTAATACTAATGTTATATCTATTGTGCTGATACTTCTGCAGAGTAAGTAGAGGAATAACAGTTATGAGGAACTTTTTAAAACTTTTTTTGTTTGGTTAATCTTCCTCATTCATCTAAAAGTATTTTTTACTAGCTGCTAGCGTATGATCAAATGATTTTTTTGGTAACTTTTTTGGTAATTTCACAGCACTATTGAGAATTATCACTGGTTAGCTATATCTCTTCCTGCTGCACATTACCTTCCCTGTTTAAAAAAATGTGTGTGTGTGTATAGTAGGTTTACAATCCTATTACCATATTCAAGATCCTAAATAATATAGTCTTTTTTTTTTTTTTTGCAATTTCTGGGGCTGCTCCCGTGGCATATGGAGGTTCCCAGGCTAGGGGTCTAATCAGAGCTGTAGCCACCAGCCTACGCCAGAGCCACAGCAAGGCGGGATCCCAGCCGCGTCTGCAACCTACATCACAGCTCACGGCAATGCCGGATCCTTAACCTACTGGGCAAGGCCAGGGATCGAACCCGCAACCTCATAGTTCCTAGTTGGATTCACTAACCACTGAGCCACGATGGGAGCTCCCTAAATAATACAGTCTTAGAATTTCTTTGGATACAGGATAAAGTGTGAAAAAACTTTCTTAATAATTTTCAGCTTAGTACTTTTACTGCTTCTTTCTCTTAAGGCATCACAACTTAGAAATTATGCTGCAGCTCAGTGTAATTGTTCATCATGTTTCCATTTATGTATTGGTGAGGTGTTTGTCTCTAAATTAAATATCTTACAGCCTAAAAAGATCTATATTCATTCAACACTTAAGTTTATTGAAAATCTATATAGAAGGGAGGTGTAGATTCTTGGGACTTTATCAGTAAATAAAAGATAGTTGCCCTTTTTTTGTTTCATTCCAATGTGATGAACCAGACGGTAAACAAGAGACATTAAATTAGCAAACTGCATATATTAGATAAAAGCTATAGGATTAGAGGAGAGCAGAATAAGGGCATGATATGGGAGTGTGGGGGAAGGGAATGGGTTGTAGTTTTAAATGGGTTTGGGAGGTCTCATTGAGGAGGAAACATTTGAGCAAAGCTTTAAAGGTGAGGTAGTTAGCCATTTGCTTTTTATCTAATTAATCATTTGGCCCCATGTGTAATTTATTTAAACTCTATCCTTTGTTAATTCATTCTGTTAATGTGGATATTGATAATCAAATTTGAAATTGGGCCAAAAAATTGACATTTAGGTCATTGGAGGTAAAATGTAGGTGGCTGTTAAAATAGGTACATTTTTGGTTTTGTCTGTCTTTCTTCCTTTCTTCCTTCCTTTCTTTTCCTTTCTTTCCCACACTTGTGGCATGCAGAAGTTCCATGGAGCCACCAGGGAACTCCACATTTTTGGTTTTCTCTTGGGCTTTTTTACTTTACCTAATCAGTTAATTTTTCATTCCAAGTACCTAGAGAAAATACAGTTAAGATAAACCTATAACAGATTGCTTATCTTTAACAGTTAAAAGTAAGCCTATAGTTGCTTGAAGATTTTGCATTCTGAAAAGTCAGCACATTTCATGGTATCAGTCATAGTGTTCCTTTTTTGGTTAAATGTAAACTTGTATTTCTCTAATTAGACAGTTATACTCTTACACAGGGGATGTTAACTCATATCATAGCTATTTAATAGCCATATGTTTCAACTTAAAGGAGGATTTGATTTTTTTTCTTTTTGTAAATAGCTACAGCTGTATTAGAACTTATTTTCACCATTACAGTATTTTTAAACCTTCAAAAGGACTTTAAATTTTTTTAAGGTTATTTTTCCCCTAGAATTGTAATTTTCTGTTTTGGCTAGATAGTATTTTTGGTATTGTTTTAAAGATTTAAGCTTGAACAAAACCTTGTCTTAGTATCCACTTCAAATGATTGTGATAATCTAAACGAAGATATAGTTTATTAGGCCTACCTGCATCTGTGTTTTTTTTAATTGAAAGTAGTGGCTTTTTTTTTTTTTAAAGCACATTGGGTCATCTATGACTGTTATCATAGCACGATTTTAAGAGGTCCATACAGTGGTCTTTTTTTTTTTTTTTTCTCCTGCTTTGCTTTTTAGGGCTGCACCCGTGGCATATGAAAGTTCCCAGGGTAGGGGTCCAATCAGAGCTATACCTGCCAGCCACAGCCACAGCAATGCCAGATCCAAGCTGTGTCTTTGACCCACACTACCGCTCACAGCAATGCCGGATCCTTAACCCACTGAGCCAGGCTAGTGATGGAACCCGCATCCTCATGGATCCTAGTTGGGTTTATTAACCACTAAGCCATGAAGGGAACTCCTACAGTGGTCTTTTTTAGCAAGAGTTATTAAAAGTAATTCTGTTGTGGTGCAGGGGATTAAGGATCCGATGTTGTTGCTGCTGTGGGATGATGGGTTTGATTCCTGGCCCAGGAACTTCACATGCCATGGGTGCACCCCCCCCCCCCAAATAAATCCAGAATTTGAAATATAGATACTTTTGACCCTTAATCTCTGCTAACATAACTTATGACTGGAAATAGTTTGGCCTACATCTTAATGTGTTTTTTGATATCCTTAAAGTATACTTTTCTACTCAAAAATAGTTTCATATAAGATTTCCTGTTGTGGCTCAGCAGGTTAATAACTGAACATAGTGTTCCTGAGGATGTGGGTTTGATCCCTGGCCTCACTCAGTGGGTTAAGGATCCAGTGTTGTCACAAGCTGCTGCTTAAGTTATGGATCTGGCGTGGCTGTGGCTGTGCCTGTGCCTGTGCCTGTGCCTGGCAGCTGCAGCTAACGTTTGACCGCTAGCCTGGAAACTTCCATATGCCGCAGGTGCAGCCTTAAAAAGAAAAAAAAAGTTTCATGTATGTCCATATATATGGAATTTAGTGCTTTGGGCTGTATGGACATATATAGAATGTGTCCACACTGCTTATAGTGTTAAGAGATAAGAGATACTTAAGTCAGTGTCCAGATTCTTAAAATAAATAAACTGAGAAAGGTTTTTATGCAATTATTACCTCATTTATATTTGACAATTGTCTCATAAGTTGAAAGACAGTAAGTTTTAAGTACTTATTTTAGATGAGTGCAGAGAATTAAAAAATAAACTCCTTTAAAATTAAAATCTAGGAGTTCCCCTCGTGGGGCAGTGGTTAATGAATCCGACTAGGAACCATGAGGTTTTGGGTTCAATCCCTGGCCTTGCTCAGTGGATTAAGGATCCGGTGTTGCCGTGACCTGTGGTGTATATCGAAGACACGGCTTGATTCCTGCATTGCTGTGGCTCTGGTGTAGGCCAGCAGCTACAGCTCCGATTAGACCCCTAGCATGGGAACCTCCATATGCTGCAGGAGTGGCCCTAGAAAAGACTAAAATAAAATAAATTAAAATCTACTAGAAGTTCCCATTTGGTTCAGCCGGTGGCAAACCAGCTAGTATCCATGAGGAGGATGCATGTTCAATCCCTGGTCTACCTTTGGTGGGTTAATGATCAAGCATGGCTGTGGCTGGCAGCTGCAGCTCAGATTGGACTCCTAGCCTGGGAAGTTCCATATGCTGTAGGTATGGCCCTAAAAAAGACCAAAAAAAACCAACTACAGTCTTTCCTTCGAGATAGAAAACTTTGGTGTACCTTTTTTCAGACTTTTTAGAAACACATATATGTTAAACAAAATGGAGTCATGGTACATATTGTTTTGGATTCAGAAGTATATATTTTAAAATATTTATTTTTCCCCTAAAATTGTAGAATTTTAGACAGAAAATCTTACCTTAAAGTAGAAGGAAAAAAGCCCTAAGCTTTGAGAGTAGAGGGAGAGTTCCCAGCGTGGCCCAGCAGTTAACGAATCTGACTGGCATCCACAAGGATGCAGGTTCAATCCCTGACCTTGTTCAGTGGGTTAAGGATCTGCCTTGAGCTGTGGTATAGGCTGCAGACAGGGCTCAGATCCTACGTTGCTGTGGCTGTGTTGTACGTCGGCAGCCACAGTTCCGATTCGACCCCTGGGAACCTCCATATGCCGAGAGTGTGGCCCTAAAAAAAAAAAGTAGAGGGAACTTGCCCAAAGCAACATATTTGTAGAATTATGTTACATCCCTCTTTTAAATAAATGCAGATATAGGTATAAACAAGATCATGTTGTTTATTTTATTGTATTGTTTTCTTTTTTCCTTTCAAGGCTGCACATGCAGCATATGGAGGTCCTGAGGCTAGGGGTCACATCAGAGCTGCAGCTGCAGGCCTATGCCACAGCCACAGCAACACTGGATCCTTAACCCACCGAGCACGGCCAGCGATCAAATCTACATCTTTACAGGGACTATGTCGGGTTCTTAACCCACTGAGCCATAGTGGGAGCTTCCATGCTGTGTATTTTAATACACAACCACAGACAGTCCTTGTCCTTCAGTCTGTCTTTTGTACCCTTGAGTTTGGCTCAGTAAAATAGAAGGTCTAATTCCTTATTTTTTTTTCAAATATAGTGTAAAATCTTATACTTAAATGTTAAGTCTTTTTTTTTTACCTTTTTTTGGCTGTGTCTGGTGTGTGGAAGTTCCTGGGATGGGTTGTTGAACCCAAACTATGGCAGTGACGCAAGCTGCTATAGTGACAACACTGGATCCTTAACCTGCTGTACCACAA
Organism: Phacochoerus africanus; assembly: GCF_016906955.1. NCBI lineage: Eukaryota > Metazoa > Chordata > Mammalia > Artiodactyla > Suidae > Phacochoerus > Phacochoerus africanus. The sequence goes on along the minus strand of NC_062558.1, from coordinate 32,876,437 downwards.
AGGAACTCTGGTTTTGATTTTTGGGTTTTTTTGGTTGCCCCATGGCATATGGAGCTCTGGGGCCAGGGATCAGATCAGAATCACAGTCACAGCCTAAGCTGCAGCTGGCGGCAACAGTGAATCCCTCTTGAACCCATTTCCCAGCAGCTCCCAAGACTCCATCCATCTCATTGTACCACAGTGGGAGCTCCCAGTTTTTTTTTTGTTTTTTTTTTTTTGGTCTTTTTGCCATTTCTTGGGCCGCTCCTGCGGCATATGGAGGTTCCCAGGCTAGGGGTCAAATCGGAGCTGAAGCCGCTGGCCTACACCAGGGCCACAGCAACGCTGGATCCGAGTCGCGTCTGCAACCTACACCACAACTCACGGCAACGCCGGATCGTTAACCCACTGAGCAAGGGCAGGGATCGAACCCGCAACCTCATGGTCCCTAGTCAGATTCGTTAACCACTGCCCCACGACGGGAACTCCCAGTTTTGTTATTTTTAATGGTTTAGTATTGTTACAGATCTGGGCTGTTTATTTTTATTCATTACTTTTGGGGGTCGCACTTGAGGCATGTCGAGCTTCGTGGGCCAGGATTGAACTAACACTGCAGTTGTGACCTACGCCATAGCTGTGGCAACGCCATATCCTTAACCTGAAGATCTTGGGATCTTCCTATTTATGAAAATTTGCCACAGTTATTAACCTTGAGTTTTATTTGCTGAAAATTATTTGTAGTTGTATTCATGTGAAAAATTGAAATTCTCTTTAAAATAACTCTCATGTAGATGGCTTATGCTTAAGCCTTGAAATACAATCAAGTGGCTATAAAATAGCAATTTCATGCCATGATTAATAGCTAGCTGCATATTGGGAACTAGGTAAAATGGCATGCTATAATGGAGTCTTTGTAATTCTTAGCAGTTTGTGGTATGTGGCTTATTTTTATTAAGTGTATCAGAACTTTAGAATGTCCTCTTGAAAGTATTACCTTGAGAGGCTTTAGTGTTTGTGTTGTCAATGTCTTTTTTTTTTTTTTGCTTTTTAGGGCCATACCCGTGGCATCTGGAAGTTCCCCAGACTAGGGGTTGAATTGGAGCTGCCAGCTGCCTACCGGTAGCACAGCCACAGCAACAAGGGATCTGAGCCACATCTGCCACCTACACCACAGCTCATGGCAACACCAGCTCCTTAACCCACTGAGGGAGGCCAGGGATTGATCTTCATGGATGCTGGTTGGGTTTGTTACCTCTGAGCACAACGGGAACCCCAATGTCAGATTTTTGTTGTTGCTGCTGTTGTTTTGTTTTTATGGCTGCGCCTTTGGCATGTGGAAATTTCTGGGCCAGGGATTGAATCCAAGCCACAGCTACAACCCACGCCTCTGCAGCAACTAGAGCCACTGCAGTTGGATTCTACCCAATGTGCCACAGTGGGAACTCCCAACATCAAATATTTTTGATCATATTGCTTTTTATAAGTCGCATCCTAAAAAATATTGTTAGTAATCTTTGTAAGTAGTCGAGTAATCTTGATTATAGTTTGTTGTAAAAAGAGGAAAAGCTGGTTTTGAACCAAATGATGCATTCTTCCTTTGGGGCTCATAAAAAGCATTTTTTTGTGAACCTTGTATAGTTAACTATTTTCACTCCTGAAGCATACTTGAAAATCAAGTAGATAAAAAAAAAACGTAAGGTCTTTACATTGACGCTTGTGCTGATTATAGAAAGGGGAGTGCTTCAGGGCTTCCTTTCTTTTCACTTTATGCATGATTCTGTAGAGCTTGCTCTTTTGATTTACAGATTGCAAGTAAGAATGATAAAACTTTTAGGGGCCAACATATTGATAGCAATAAGAAGTAATAATAGTGTGATAGAAAGTTAAGAGATGCGAAAATTATAAAAAACAGATACACGAGCTTAAAAGTTTACCATTGTGGGAGGTGTTTTTTTTTTTTTTTTCTTGTCTTTTGTCCTTTTAGGGCTGTACCTGCTCCATATGGAGGTTGAATCAGAGCTGTAGCTGCCGGCCTACACCACAGCCACAGCAACGCCAGATCTGAGCCGCGTCTGCGACCTACACTAAAGCTCAGGGCAACGTCGGATCCTAACCCACTTAGTGAGACCCGCAACCTCAGGGTTCCTAGTCAGATTCGTTTCCGCTGCGCTGCGATGGGAACTCCCATTGTGGGAGTTTTGACTGTAAGTTCATAGCTCCATGCCTTAGTAGACCCCAGAGACAATACTATTTTATGGCATAATGTAATTAATTGATATGTTCATAATGGTAATGTAAGACAAGGTTAAATTATTTTTCATATCTTTCAAAGAAATGTATTTCAAGTGGTAGGTCATGACCCCTTAGTAGATTTGTAAAATCACTTTAGTGGGTCATGACAAGCTTTTTTTTTTTTTTTTTTGTCTTTTTGCTATTTCTTTGGGCCGCTCCCGAGGCATGTGGAGGTTCCCAGGCTAGGGGTCGAATCGGAGCCGCAGCAACTCGGGATCCGAGCCGCCTCTGCAGCCTACACCACAGCTCACAGCAACGCCAGATCATTAACCCACTGAGCAAGGGCAGGGACCGAACCCTCAACCTCATGGTTCCTAGTTGGATTCGTTAACTACTGCGCCACGACGGGAACTCCTTGACAAGCATTTTTTTTAAAAATGAAAAAGGAGTGAAAGATATTACAATGTATTGTGTTTTAAGGAACTTCCTTTTCGGTTAGTATATGTATACTGTTGCAATTTAAGCTGTAGTTTTTCATTGATGTAATCAAAATCACTGATTTAGAGGCACCAAGGTTCAGTAAAAGGATTGAGGAAGAGTTTTGCAGTTATATCTACACTAGGGTTGCTAGATTTAGGAAGTAAAAAATAGAGGATGCCCACTTAAACTTGAATTTCTAATAAACAGTGACTAATTTTTTCGTATAAATAGGTCCCAAATTGCAATTATTTAATTTATTTGAAATTCAAATTTAATTGGGCATTCTTTATCTAGTAACCCCAGTCTAGGCTAGAATGGGGTTCACCTCTTGGTGACTAAAATTTAAGCTCTGTTCCTTTTTTTTTTTTTGCTCATAGTTGTCTCCCAGTCTCCTGGACCAGTGCTTGGCACTTACTAAGTGCACAGATGTTTCAGTGAATGAATGGGCACATCACTTTTAGGCTCAGTTTCTGTACTTATTAAAAGGGGAAAAGAGGAGTTCTTGTCGTAGTGCAGTGGTTAACGAATCCAACTAGGAACCATGAGGTTGCGGGTTCGATTCCTGCCCTTGCTCAGTGGGTTAATGATCTGGCGTTGCTGTGAGCTGTGGTGTAGGTTGCAGACGTGGCTCGGATCCCTTGTTGCTATGGCTCTGGTGTAGGCTAGTGGTTACAGCTCCGATTAGACCCCTAGCCTGGGAATCTCCATATGCTGAGGGAGTGGCCCTAGAAAAGGCAAAATAAATAAATAAATAAATTAATAAGTAAGTAAAAGGGGAAAAGAATTCCTTTCTTAAAAAGTAAAATAGGGAGGAGTTCCCATCCTGGCTCAGTGGTTAATGAATCCGACTAGGAACCATGAGGTTGCAGGTTTGATCCCTGGCCTTGCTCAGTGGGTTAAGGACCCAGCATTGCCCTGAGCTGTGGTGTAGGTTGCAGACGCAGCTGGGACCCCGCGTTGCTGTGGCTCTCGCATAGGCTTGGCGGCTACAGCTCCGATTAGACCCCTAGCCTGGGAACCTCCATATGCTGCAGGTGCAGCCCTAGAAAAGGCAAAAAGACAAAAAAAAAAGGGGGGGGGAGTTCCTGTTGTGTCTCAGTGGAAATGAACCCGACTTGTATCCATGAGGATGCAGGTTTGATCCCTGCTCAGTGGGTTAAGGATCCAGCATTGCCATGAACTGTGGTGTAGGCCACAGACGTGGCTCGGATCCCAAGTTGCTGTGACAGTGTGCGTGGCAGCTGCAGTTTTTTTTTTGGTCTTTTTTTTTTTAAAGCTATTTCTTGGGCTGCTCCTGTGGCATATGGAGGTTCCCAGGCTAGGGGTCGAATCGGAGCTGTAGCCACCGGCCTACGCCAGACCCACAGCAACGCGGGATCTGAGCCACGTCTGCAACCTACACCACAGCTAACGGCAACGCTGGATCGTTAACCCACTGAGCAAGGGCAGGGACCGAACCCGCAACCTCATGGTTCCTAGTCGGATTCGTTAACCACTGTGCCACGATGGGAACTCCCACAGCCGCAGTTTTGATGCAGCCCCTAGCCTGGGAACTTCCGTATGTCACAGGCGCGGCCCTAAAAAGACTGGGGGAAAAAAGTGAGATACTAGAGAATTCTTTTGTGACGCAGCACATTAAGGATCTGCCATTGTCACTGCAACAGCTTGGGTGGCTGCGGTGGCATGGATTTGATCCCTGGCCCAGGAACTTCCATATGCCATGGGCATGGCAAAAAAACCCACAAAAAGTCCCAGAAGGTGAGATACTAAATTTTATTACATTTTTTTCTTGGCACATAGTAAGTTCTCAGTATTTAGATGTATACAAATTTGGAGTTGGAAGTGGCTCTGGTTCGGTTCTTACTCTCTTTACAGATGAGGAAACCATGGCCACGAAGATTATTTGTGCCAAGGTTCTCTCATTATTGGCTGCCTAGCTGGCTTTAGAATCTTGTTTTCTTTTCTTTATATTGTAGCATATTTCTTAAAAACTTGTTTTTAGGAATTCCCATCGTGGCGCAGCGGAAACAAATCTGACTAGGAACCATGAGGTTGTGGGTTCGATCCCTGGGCTCCCTCAATGGGTTAAGGATCCGGCATTGTGGCGAGCTGTGGTGTAGGTTGCAGACGTGGCTCAGATCTGATGTTGCTGTGGCTCTGGCGTAGGCTGGCAGCAACAGCTCTGATTAGATCCCTAGCCTGGGAACCTCCATGTGCCACAGGTGCGGCCCTAAAGAAAAGACAAACACAAACAACAAAACTTGTTTTCTAAATTTGTTATTCACTTAGAAATCTGAGACCCACTTGTCCAGAAAAAAATTTCTAAGTGTTCCAATTAGCAAAGACTGTACTATTTTTTTTGGGGGGGGGGTGTTTCTAGGGCCACTCCCACAGCATATGGAGGTTCCCAGGCTAGGGGTCTAATAGGAGCTGCAGCCACCAGCCTAAGCCAGAGCCACAGCAGTGCAGGATATGAGCTGCATCTTCGACCTACACCACAGCTCACGGCAACACTGGATCCTTAACCCACTGAATGAGGCCAGGGATCGAGCTTGCAACCTCATGGTTCCTAGCTGGATTTGTTAACCACTGAGCCACAAAAGGAACTCCCTCTACTATTTTTTGTTTATTGTCATATTTAAGTGGAAGAGTGTCTTTTTAGTCCTTTGATTTAGGAACTAGAATCCAAAATGAAGTTCCTCCGTTTCTACCAGGCATTCCTTTTCTCTGTGACTATTCCTTCCTGTTCCTTAACCTAGCTGGCAAGTAGGTTTCACTTTGTATGATAATTATAGTTAGTTGGTGTGTTGTTTGGAGGATTCTGAGATTTGGTTTGTCTTTAGAGAAGAGATGTAGATAGAGAAGGCTTAGGGTGAGTCTTTGTATCATGGGCACCAGTGGGTATTTGTTGACTATAGTTTAGCAAACTTTCAAATTGATGGTCGTCTTCTTGTCCAGATACTTTCTACATTCTCCATAGCCGTAAGAATCTTCTCCAAACATCTTTCACTGTTTACCAGTACTATTAAGAAAACTTTTTTTTTGGCTATGCTTGTGGCTTGTGGAAGTTCCCAGGTCAGGGATCGAACCCATGCCATAGTAGTGACCCAGGCTGCTGTAGTGACAATTCTAGGTCCTTAACCTGCTGTGCCACAAGGAAGCTCCTCTTAAGAGGTTTGCATTTCTAGCTGAATCAGATCTAGACTATTCAGACTGTTAAGCCCCCAAGGACTGTACACACTGAATTCTTCAGAATAAATTATGTCAATCTAGTCATTCTCTTAAGCATAGTTTTTTGGGGTCTTTTTGGTCTTTTTTAGGGCTGCACCCATGGCATATGTAAGTTCTCAGACTAGGAGTTTGAATCAGCCACAGCCGCTGGCCTGCACCACAGCAACAGCAACAGCAACACCAGATTTGAGCTGCATCTGCAACCTGCACCATAGGTCAAGGCAATGTCAGATCCTTAACCCACTGAGCAAGGCCAGAGATCAAACCTGCGTCCTCATGGATTCTAGTCAGAATCGTTTCCACAGAGCCACGATGGGAACTCCAAGCATAGGTTTTTTTTCAAGGGCTTGGCACAGATCCTCTATTGCACAGTGTCTCACCATATTTACCCTAGGAAAATGGGATTCCTCCTGTAGCTTTTGGGAGGTATCATTCCTGCGGCGTTCAGTGGAGAGTGTCTTGTATTTAAGTGCAGCAGTTTCTCCACTTACAACCTTTCTCTTTTGAATGAACTCTAAGAGCAGAGCTACACCACAGAAAAAAAAGGGGGGGGTTAATCCCACCAACAAATGACCTTTTTAAGAATAATTTATTTTGGGGGGGGTTATGGTTATTTTGCAGTCAGTTATTCCTGTCATTTAAAAATTCTCTGTATGATTACTGCATTTGAGCTTAGTTTATTGTTGTTAAAGCTATCATTTTCAGCAAGTCCAGCAGCAGTGAGTATTGATAGTGCCCATTAGAAGAAAAAACATTTAATTTTGGTAGAATTGAGAGGTTTTAAAAATTTAAAGTCATAGGAACAGGACAAATTATTCTGAAGGACAGAGAGCAAAAAGCACCATGTTTATTTAGTCAGTAATAATCAGTAAAAGATAAATTTTATTGGAGTAGAGTTGTCTTAGAAAGTTGTATATGAGTTCCTGCTGTGGCATAATGGGGTTGGCGCTGTCTTTGCAGCGCCAGCACACGGGTTTGATCCCTGGCCCAGCCCAGTGGTGAAAGGATCCAGCGTTGCCGCAGTGACATAGCTTGCAACTGTAGCTCAGATCCGATCCCTCGTCCCAGAACTCCATATGCCCCGGTGCGCCCCCCCCCAAAAAAAAGTTTTATTAGTTTCAGGTGTACAGCAAAGTAAATCAGTTATGTGTGTGTGTGTATTCCTTTTATACACACATACACATATATATATACTCCTTTTCAGGTTCTTTTCCCATATAAGGTATCACACAGTATTGTGTAGATTACCCTGTGGTATACCATAGGTCCTTGTTGACCATCTAATGTGTTTTTGTCTTTTAAAGCCCACATGCATGGCATTTGAAAGTTCCCAGGTAGGGGCGAATCAGAGCTACAGCTGCCAGCCTATGCCACAGACACAGCAATGCAGGATCCAAGCTGCACCTGTGGCCTACACCACAGCTTATGGCAACTCCAGATCCTTAACCCACTGAACGAGGCCAGGGGTCGTACTCACGTCCTCATGAATACTAGTCAGATTCATTTCCACTGCACCCTTTTAGTGTACAGTTTTTGAGTTTTGACAAACATACAGTCATGTAGCCACTACCACAAACATAGTATCATCCCATAAATTTTCATTGTGCTCTTTTTCAGTCGGCCCCCCTTCTCCAAGTGGACAGTCACTGATCTGTTTCCTGATATTATAGTCTTGTCTTTTCTAGAATGTCATATACATGGTGTGATATAGTATACAGTCTTTTGTGATTGGTTTCTCTCATGTAACATTATGCTTTGAGATTCATTCATGTTACTGCATGCAGTGTTTCTTCCTTTTCCTTTCTGGGTAGTATTCTGTTGAATGCATGTACAGTGTTTATGAAGTGATGGACTTTTAAACCCTTAGCAGTTTTTGGCTATTATGAATAAAGTTGCTATGAATATATATGTACAGGTTTTGTGTGGCAATAACAATTTCATTTCTCTTTGTTAAGTACATAGAAATGGAATTGCTAACTTGTATGGCATGTATTTATTTATTTATTTATTTTGTCTTTTTGCCATTTCTTGGGCCTCTCCTGTGGCATATGGAGGTTCCCAGGCTAGGGGTCTAATCTGAGCTGTAGCCACTGTCCTACGCCAGAGCCACAGCAACGTGGGACCCGAGCCACGCCAGCAACCCACACCACAGCTCACAGCAATGCCAGATCCTTAACCCGCTGAGCAAAGCCAGGGATCTAACCCACAACCTCATGGTTCTTAGATTCCTTAACCACTGAGCCACGATGGGAACTCCTATATTTATTTAATTTTAAAAGAAATTGCCAAACTGTTTGCTAAAGTGACTATACCACTGTGTATCCCTCTCAGCAATGTGTGAGGTTTCTAATTGCTCTGATTTCTTGGCAACACTTAGTATGCTAGTGTGTTCTGTTTTGTTTTTCTTTGCTTTTTAGGGCCGCACCATGGCACATGGAAGTTCTCAGGCCAGGGGTCAGAATTAGAGCTACAGCTGCTGGCCTATGCCACAGCCACAGCAATGGGGGATCCAAGCTGCTTCTGTGACCTATACCTAGCTCATGGCAGTGCCAGGTTTCCGACCCACTGAGTGAGGCAAGGGATCGAACCTGTATCCTAATGGATACTAGTGGATTCATTTCTGCTATGTCACAATGGGAACTCTCTGATAGTGAACATTTTTTCGTGTACTCATTTGCCATTTGTTTATCACCTTTGGTGACAAGACACTACTTTCAATCTTACTTGTTTGAAAGTAAAGGAGCTTCTGAATTTGCATTGCCTGCTTTCTAGATTTAGAACATCTTGAGGATGGAGGTAAGTGCCTTGTACCACTTTGTCTACTTAGTAAGTGGTAAATTATTTGTTGATTATATGAGTACTGGTTTCATTTTTTTTTTTTAACTTTTTAGGGCCACACCTGTAGCATATGGAGGTTCTCAGGCTAGTGGTTGAATCAGAGCTGTAGCTGCTGGCCTGTGCCACAGCTACAGCAACACTGGATCTGAGCTGCATCTGCAACCTACACCACAGCTCATGGCAATGCCAGATCATTAACCCACCGAGCAAGGCCAGGGATTGAACCTATATCCTTATGGATACTCGTCCAGATTAGTTTCTGCTGAGCCATGATGGGAGTTCCAGCGCTGGTTTCATTATTAAGCAGACGGATTTATTCTGCCAAGGAAGAGTTGTCATCTCAAATGGAACATAGCATTTATTTTATAGTCATACTATAGTTAATCTTTTTCAGTACCTTCTGTTTGCCAGGCTCTGGGATTATAGTGGTAAACAAGCCAGATGAGATCACTCCCTTCCTGAAGCTTACATACTGGAACAGCAGACAAGGCAGAAAGTTCAAACCTTGCTATCCCATGATATGTTTGAATTGCTAATGCTTAGCATGCTTCCATCTTATAAAATATTGGAAAGAAGACTTTTAGATAAAGGGGGAAGAAAGCTTTTTGCTTTTATCTTAGGCCCCTTATGAGTTGTCCAGTAGGTTGCTAGGGGTATTAATCCTTTCAGTGGGGGTATTAATCCTTTCAGTGCTTTTGGGATAGGCACTGGCTAGTCACAGAAATCAGTGTGTTTGAGGAGCCTCCTGGTCTAAGCTTGTGAAAGCTGATTAGGGTCATGACTGAAAGGGAGAAGGAAAACATTTATTGAGTGGATCTACCATGAGCTTCCTATTCTGCTAGGGCGCATACATACATTATATACATGCCCACACTTTTTTTTCTCATTTGATTATCACAAAATCCTATTAGATAATCTGTTGCCCTGTCTCATTTTACCCATGAGGAAGCAAAGGTCCAGAGAGGCTAGGTGATCTGTTTAACTTTACTCAGCTAGAAAGAGGCAGAGATGGAATGACTTACTATTGTTGTATATAAGATCTTTGAAAAAGTATATGCAAATGAGAGTAGGAGAAATCTGGTGATGGATTTAAGGAATGTTACAATTAGTTTCTTATTTTAATTGACCAGGAACTTGAGTGTCAGCTTCACTGGGTGAGGGAATTTATGTCAGCAGGTTCCTTAAGGGTGACAGTTGTAAAAGGAATTTGCAATTGTGACAGGTAAAGGAATTTAGTTAGTCATGGTCTGTAAATATTATAGGAAGTCTGCATATTTTTAACCCAGTGTAAAAGGTTAGAAAATAAATGAGAATTCCTATTTATTGTAACACCTGTTTTTCCTTTGTAAAACACTTGAGGAAAAAAAAAACTACCGTTTCTGAGCCAAGTGGAGATAGTAGCCATTTTCCTGAAAAGTTCAGATATGTATGATGTGAAAACAGTTTATAGAGAGCTTTCTATTTATATAATGATAGTTAGCATTTACTTTGTGCCTATTAGGTTTCAGGAACTGTGCCAATTACATTACTTATATATCCTTTAATTCTTAGAACTCTGCCTGTCAGGTTGGTAGTGGCATATCCATTTTACAGATGAGGAAATGGTGGCTCAGAGAAATTGAGGAACTTACCCAAGGTCAAAGAGCTAGGAAGTGATGAAGCTGAGATTCTAACCCTGTAAGACTTCAGAGCTTTTGCTTTTAATGGCTGTGCTTCACTGCTTCTAGTTTAGCTTTTGACGAAAGCAGATGAAAATCAATGAAGAAAACAATTCAGTCATTGTTAGCCATAAAATAGCTTCAGTTAGCCAAATTTAGTCTTGGCAGTTCTATCTATAATGCTGGATCCAAAAGCTTATGATTTTTATTTTAAAATTTGGAAACAGTGTTATAAATTGTGATTAGTTTTCTGCACTTAGCAGTCAGTTGTTACCTGTAATTAATTTGAACTAAATATCACTGTACTATATCATAGGATAAAAACGCATTTTTGGCTTGATCTAAGAAACCAAAAGCCACTTAATGTTTCTGTAGGGAAAATAAAGTGCTAAAACCCACTTCTCCACTTTCCCTGTCTTGGTCATGTTGAAGGCTTCATAGCCCTGGGGCTTGAGGAACACACTGAATCAACACACTTAGTAAAACTTCAACAGGACACATTAGTCCTCCAAAAAGAAGAGATTAAATAGGTAAAGAAATGATTCCTGTTCTCTGAGGCTTTAGGGAAGTTCCTGGCTATGCTGCAATTATTTATACGGGCCAAATAATCATGTTAGGCAATCACGCCTTTTATTTTTTTTCCATTTTTGGCTCCCCTGAAGCATCTGGAACTCTGGGGCTGGGGATCAGATCCTAGCCAAAGTTGCAACCTAAGCAGCAGCTGCGGCAACACCAGATCCTTAACCTACTGTGCCAGGCTTGAGATAGACCCTTTGTTCCCAGGGCTCCCAAGACGCCACCTATCCCATTGTGCCACAACAGTAACTCCACATTTTACCCTTAATTACTGCAACAAATTAACTTTGTCCACCCAATTTTACCTGACCCTCTTTTTTTTTGTTTTTTGTTTTTTTCTTTTTTGGCCACACCTGCAGCATTCGAAGTTCTTAGGCCAGGGATCAAACCCAAGCGACAGTAGCTTTTTGACAATGCTGGATTCTTAACCTACTCAGCCACAAGAGAATTCCTGTCTAGCCTTCCTTTTGCTATTAGATTGAAACTTTACTTTTGTTGGGTCACCCTTCTGCTCGAAAACCATCCTTTTCTCAAGCCTGAAGTTCTCTTTAACCTTCAAGGCTTTCCATAATCTAACCAAGGCCACATACAGTCTTTTTTTTTTTTTTTTTGCATATTCTATTTTTAAAAACTTTTTAAATAAAAAACGTTTTTAGCTCTGGGCTATATAAAAGCAGACTGCAGGACCGTGGGCATTTTGCCAAACCATTTTATCATTCTGGTTATGTTTTTCATTCACTTTTTAAAACATGACCTCCATTTAAATCAGCATGGTCTCCTTTTCTCATTGCCTCTAAAGGTAGCAAGTTCATCCTTGACTCCCTTTTGGCTTTTCCATCATTATTCTTCTTTTCCACATCCTCATATTTATCCTCTAAGATTTAGCTTAAATCATTCATGAAACGAATTCTCATTTATTTTTCTGTTTATTAACTCCTGTAGAACTCAGCTTGTCCTATATGTTACCTTTCTTATTTAAGAACATGTTCCATGTTTTTTTCCTTGGTAACTTGCTATAAACTACAAGAATAAAACACATTTCCCCTCAAACTGTTTTCTAGAGAATGCCTAAAGTTACTATTGCTCCTCCCCTAGATCTGAATTTTATAGTTCACCTCTCATTTGAGATCATCATGACTCATCCTTTTTATTTTACACAGGAGCAGGAACTTTAAATGACTTGTCCAGAACACAGTTTATTTAGCACCTTAGGCCTTTTCTTTCTGACTTCTAGCAGGTTATTTCACTTTTGCTTGAGTTTCTCTGTGAAATAGGAATGATGAGGATTAAATGAATTATGTGTGTGAAGTGTTTAAATCACTGCCTGGCATGTGGTACACTGCTCAATAACTTTCAGCTGTTAGAGTTCTCCTGCTGTGAAACATTAAGGGAACTTCCATATACAGTGGGTGTGGCCAAAAAATTTTAAGAAACTTTGAGCTGTTATTAGCATGTTATTAGCATGTTTGAAAATCAGTGAACAAGTTAAGACAGAAAACTGTGTGTTGATGGGTTTGGGGAAGTGTTCTATTTAGTAGAGGCAATTTAGCATTTTGTTGAGTTTATATGTATACTGTTGATTAATTCAGTAGAAGTTTGAAGCTGTCAGACTGGGATAGTTAAAAGATGAGTAAAACATCTCTGCATCCAAGTTACACAGAGTGTGTAGTGGGGAAAGGCAGGCGTGCAGGTGGTGTGAACTGGTAGCACTGAGGAGTGAGTAAATGACTGCTTTTGGTGGCTGGTGAAGAAAAATCTTTAAATATTGATGAGCGTTGAGGTGAATCTTAAGAAATGATAAGCAGTTTTCCAATGAGGCCATGGAAGGGAGGAGAAAGCCAGGCAGGGAAAAGTTTGCTAAAGTACAGAGATGCCTATAAACATGGTTGTGGGTTGAAAAATTTGGTTTACAGTGTGGTGAAAGAATTGGAGGGAATAAGTACTGAAAGCAGGGAGATAGATTTGGGAGCACTTATAGTTAGAGAAGAAAGTGCTCTTGAAATAAGTGCTAATTAGAAATTTTTTATTAGAAGATTTCAGCATAAAAATAGAACAGTTTAATGAGCCTTATGTATCACTCAGTTTTAGCAGTTATTAGTAAATGGCTTATCTTGTTTCTCCTATATTCCCCCTTCCCCATTATCACTTGTAGTCTTTTGAAGAGGATTAAAGTTGTTTTGAGGCCCTGGGAAAGATCAGTGACTAATTGGTAAAATCGTTGGGAGAGAGACTTGAATTCACCACAAAGAAACACTCTGTGCACTAGTCAAGAGGGGAGGGATGCTTTGGAGGGTAGATAGCACCTGCTCCTGGAGAAGCTCAAAGAGAGAACTGGAACTGCACTGTTGAGTATGATGGCCACCGTCCATGTATGGCTATTTACATTTAGAATAAGTTAATTGAAACTTAAAAATAAATAAATAAATAAAAAATAAAAAAGGAATTCCTGTTGTGGCTCAGTGGTTAATGAACCCAACTAGCATCTATGAGGATGCAGGTTTGATCCCTGGCCTCACTCAGTGGATTAAGCCAGTGTTGCCGTGAGCTGTGGTATAGGTTGCAGACATGGCTCTGATCCCAAGTTGCTGTGGCTGTGGTGTAGGCCGGTGGCTATAGCTCTGATTGGACTCCTAGCCTGGGAACCTCCATATGCCACTGGTGTGGCCCTAAAAAGACCAAAAAAAAAAAAAAAATCAGTTCCTCAGTCACACTAGCCATATTTAAAATGCTCAGCTGCCACATGTGCCTGGTGGCCACCATATTAGGCAGCATGGATATAGAACTTTTTTGGGGGGGAGGGGCATACCTGTGGCACATGGAGGTTCCCAGGCTAGGGGTTGAATCGAAGGTGCAGCTGCAGCCTACACCACAGCCACAGCAATGCAGGATCCAAACCGTGTGTGACCTACACCACAGCTCATGGCAACGCCAGATTGCTGACCCACTGAGCGAGGCCAGGGATTGAACTGAATCCTCATGGATCCTAGTTGGATTTGTTAACCACTGAGCCACGAAGGGAACTCTGAACTTGTTTTTTTTAAATCATTACGGAAAATTCTCTTGGACATACTGGACTTGAGCCCTGGGATTCCTTTTTATCTGATTTTTGTGGAGTTTTTGGTTTGTCTAGGTCATATCTAATTGTGCATAGCTTTATGGCCAAACTCTATCTCTTCCTCCGAGGCATGTGGAAGTTCCCAGGCTAGGGGTCCAATCAGAGCTGTAGCCACTGGCCTACGCCAGAGCAACAAGGGATCTGAACCAAGTCTTCGACCTACACCACAGCTCACAGCAACGCTGGATCCTTACCCCAATGATTGAGGCCAGAGATCGAACCCACCACCTCATGGTTCCTAGTCGGATTCATTTCTGCTGCACTACAATGAGAACTCTAGCAATGCTATATTCTTAACCCACTGTACCAGGCTGGGGATCAGTACAGCACTCCCAAGACATTGCCAATCCTGTTGCACCATAGTGGGAACTTTTAAGTAAAAGTTCATTTGAAGAGTTTTTTGGTTTTGTTTTATAATTCTAGTGTATGCTGTAATATGAGGAAAATAAATGCATTAGCTAATAATTATTAAGTAGTTCATAATGTGCCAGTCATTATTCTTAAGCTAAGCTGTCTATATGTGATGTCATTTAATTTTCATTTTCGTATGAGAAGGTACTTTTTTTTTGAGTACTTACTTCTGTTTTTATCATACATTCTGTAGATGTTGAAATTAAGACACAAAGAGCTGAAGTCATGAGGTTAAGGCCCCAGAGCTGGAAAGTAGTAAGGTCGGAATGTGAACCTAAGCAGTTTGCAGAACTGAAATAGTTCTTTTGGAGATGGTTCTTAAAACATTGATTCTAGATGATTACATGATTGGATTAATTCCGCAGTTGTGTCAATTTAGAGTTGTCAGCCCTCCTCAGTTTACTATGGGTTGTCACAGCCCTCCCTACTGCTACTTTGTTTGACTCATCTTTTCAGTGAGGAAGTAGTTATTCAATAAGTATTGGATATATAATTTCCCTTTCTAATAAAACTGAACTGGAAAGAACAAAATGACTCATCTGAGTTAACTGTAAGAGCTGGAGTTAGATTTCTAGTTCTTAGTTAACTGTCCTTTCTCTTTTTTTTTGTTTTTTAGGGCCGCACTTGTGGCATATGGAAGTTCCCAGGCTAGGTGTCAGAGCTGCAGCTGTAGGCCTATACCACAGTCCAGCAATTTGACCTATGCTGCAGCTCACAGCAGTACCGGATCTTTAATCCACTGAGTGATCTTTAATCCGCTGACCAGGGGCAGGGATCAAACTCGTGTCCTCATGGATACTGGTTGGATTCATTTCCGCTGAGCCACAGTGGGAACTCTGATTGTCCTTTCTCTTGACTGCTGTAGTTTTTCTATAGGAAGAAATTGAATTGGTCAGTACTCATCATAATTCATATAAACTATACTATATACTTAATTTATTCAACAATTTAGAGTACTGACTGTATACCAGGCTCTGTTCTTTAGCCCTGGGCACACAGCGGTGAATGAGACAGAAGTGTTTGCCCTAATGGAATATGTATTTTGGAGGTGGTAGATGTATAGAGACAGAAATAAAATAGGTGGACATATAATAATATTTCAATTAGTAAGTATTATGAGGTACTAAATATGTGTTACTTAAGTGCTAAAACAGTGATACAATAATGGTTGAGGAGCTACTTTTGATGGCTTAGTCAGGGTAGGCCTCTGAGGAGTTGACATGATCTAAATAACAACAGGTAGTCAGCCATGTGAATATTTGGGGGAAGAACATTATTACAATTTTATTGGAGGGGGTTTCAGGAATGTAGTATTCTTAGTATGCCAAAGAATATTAGTTATATCGAATATTAGTCTGATTTTAGAAATTTGGGTCAACGAAGTATTTTAATTGGGTGCATCTATCACCCAAGCTTATTCTAAGAGCTGTAGAAAATAGTGAATGATTTCTATAGTTACAGTTTTGCAAAATGGTGATGAGTGAACAGAATGGTGAAAAATGAAGTAAAAAATTAAAAGTTCTGTAATTACATGGTGTGGTGGCAATACCAACAGAAATTGCATGTTTGTCTCTTGCCAAACTTTGAAACAATAATGGAAGGGAATTTTATTCTTAGGTTATTTAATATGTTTCACTAATCAGTGCTCTTGAATTTTTTTTTTTTTTTTATAGTCTTTTTAGGACCTCATCTGTGGCATATGGAGATTCTTGGGCTAGGGGTCAAATTGGAGCTGCAGGTACAGGCATATGCCACAGCAACAATAGATCTGAGCTACATCTGTTATTTGTGCTGCAGCTTTCAGATCTTTAACCCACTGAGTGAGGCCAGGGATCAGAATGCATCCTCCTGGACACTGTGTCAGGTTCTTAACCCACTGAGCCACGAGGATCCAGCCACAAGGAACTCCTCAGATTGTTGATGTATTTTTTTCCAATTTGATAATTCTTGGTGTTCCTGCTGTGATGTAGCTGGATTGGTAGCATTTTTGCAGTGCCTGGATGCAAGTTCAATCCCCAGCCTGGCACAGTGGGTTTAAGTGGTCTGGTGTTGTTGCTTCTGCAGTTCAGATCTGATCTCTGGCCTGGTAACTCCATGTGGCATGGGGCGGACAAAAAAAGAAAGAAAGAAAGGATTCTGGTGGTGAGAGAGACAGGTAAAATATACATATGAAAATATGCTTTTAATTTTCTTCCCTAGTCATAACTTCTGATGTGTAAGCTGGCTGAAGGCAAGGCTGTATTCATCTTGTTTTCTCAGTAAATATTTATTATTTATTTATTTATTTTAAGGGCCACACCTGGGGTATTTGGAGGTTCTCAGACCAGAGGCTGAATCAGAACAGCAGCTACTGGCCTCCACCACAGCCAGAGCAACACCAAATCCAGGTCACATATGTGACTGGTACCGAAACTTGCAGCAATGCTGGATCCTTAATCCACTGAATGAGGCCGGGGTGGAACCTGCATTCTTTTGGACACTAAGTTGGGTTCTTAACCTGCTGTACCACAGCAGGAATTCCAATATTTGTTAAAGGTAAACCTTAGAAAAGCTGCAGTTTTTTTTTTAGGGCCACGTGTGTGGCATATTGAAGTTACCAGGCTAGGGACTGAATTGGAGCTACAACTGCTGGCCTGTGCCACAGCAACGTGGGATCCGAGCTGGGTCTTCGACCTACACCACAGCTCACAGCAACGCCAGATCCTTAACCCACTGAACGAAACCATATATCCGAACCCACATCTTCATGGATACTACTTGGATTCATTACTGCTGAGCCACAATGGGAATTCCAAAAAGAAAGCTGCAATTTTGAGGGTTTCTTCTGTGCCAGACTCTTTAAAATGATTTTACAATTTTATATGCCGTGGATGTGGCCCTAAAACGACAAAAAGAGCAAAAAGAAAAAAGGAGTTCCTGTCGTGGCACATCGGAAATGAACCCGACTAGGAACCATGAGGGTTGCGGGTTTGATCCCTGGCCTTGCTCGGTGGGTTAAGGATCTGGTGTTGCTGTGAGCTGTGGTGTATGTCGCAGACTCGGCTCGGATCTGGTGTTGCTATGGCATAGGCTGGCAGCTGTAGCTCCGATTAGACTCCTAGCCTGGGAACCTCCATATGCCACTGGTGTGGCCTTAAAAAGGACAAAAAAAAATTTTTTTTGTGTGTGTGTCTTTAATAAGGCATAATTAACACACAATAAATCCCACATTTTAAAGGGTACATTATAATTTTTTTTCACTTTTTAAATTTTTATTGAAGTATAGTTGATTTACAAAGTTGTGACAGTTTCTCCTCTGCGTTATATTAAGTTTTGACCAAATGAGAGTGTGTATCTTTAGCTTATTATTTTATTTGTTCCTCAACAACCTCTTGACCTTTCTTATTTCCATTTTGTAGATAAGCAAACCATGGGCCACAGTGGTTAAATAACCTTCCTGGGGTCAAGTAAGTGGCTGAGCCAAGATTTTGAAATGCAGTTGTCTGAAAAGTGCCCCGCCCCTTTTTGGTTTTTCTGTCTTTTCCAGGGCTGCACCCTTGGCGTATGGAGGTTCCCAGGCTAGGGGTCTAATCGGAGCTGTAGCCGCCGGCCTATGCCAGAGCCTTATCTGCGACCGACACCACAGCTCATGGCAACGCCGGATCCTTAACCCACTGAGCGAGGCCAGGGATCAAACACACAAACTCATGGTTCCTAGTCGGATTCGTTAACCACTAAGCCATGACGAGAACTCCAAAAGTGGCCCTTTTGAGTCAAGATTTTGAAATAGAGGTGTCTAAAAAGTGACCCTCTCTGTTTTTAAGCACTGCATTCTGCAGTCCTGGTGCCTTGGGTTTCCTTTAGTTAATGTCTGAGACCTCCTCTGTAATTTATCCACAGTCCCTTCTCACTTGTTTCATTATTGGTGTATTTAAAACTTTTTTTTATTAAGATATAGTTAATTTACAGTGTTTCTTCAATTTCTGTTGTATAGTAAAATGACCCAATCACATACAGTTCCCTGTGTTGTACAGTTGAACCCCATTGTCCATCCATTCCAAATACAGCAGTTTGCATCCAAAAACCCCAAACTGCCTGTCTATCCCACTCCCTCCCCCTTCCCCCCTGATAACCACAAGTCTGCTCTCCTTGGCCATGATCTGTTTCTATTTTGTAGTTAGGGTCATCTGTGCCCTAATTTAGATTCTACAAATAAGCAGTATCATATGGTATTTGTCTTTTTCTTTCTGGCTTTCTGTATGAGAATCTCTAGTTCCATCCATGTTGCTTGCTAGTGGCATTAGTTTATCTTTTTTATGGCTGAGTAGTATTCCATTATATATATGTACCATATCTTCTTAATCGATTCATCTGTCAGTAGACATTTAGGTTGTTTCCATGTCTTGTCTATTGTGAATAGTGCCGCGATGAACATAGGGGTGCTTGTATCTGTTTCAGTGAAAGTTTTGTACAGATATATACCCAGGAGTGGTATTGCTGTATCATATGGTAGTTCTGTATTTAGTTTCCTGAGCTACCTCCATACTGTTTTCCATAGTGGTTATACCAATGTACTTTCCCACCCACAGTGAAGGACGGTACCTGCTGTTGGTGTATTGATGTTTTCTTTTTTTTTTTTTTGTCTCTTAGGGCCACACCCTCAGCATATGGAGGTTCCCAAGCTAGGGGTCCATTTGGAGCTGTAGCCACAGCCACAATAACTCGGGATCTGTGATCTACACCACAGCTTATGGCAACGCCAGATCCTTAACCCACTGAGCGAGACCAGGGATCAAACTCGCAACCTCTTGGATGCTAGTCAGGTTTGTTAACAGCTGAGCTATGATGGGAACTCCAGTGTTGTCTTTTGTAACAAAAAAGTTTTAAATCTTGATCAGGTCCCATTTTTCATCTGTTGTGCTTTTAGTATCATATCTAAGAATCCATTGACAAATCCATTGAGGGTGTACTCCCATGTTTTTTTGTACTGAGTTTTGCTCATACATTTATGTCTTTAATCCATTTTCAGTTAATTTTTATGCATGGTATGGGATAGGGGTCCAGCCAGATTCTTTTGCATGTGGTTGTCCAGTTGTCCCAGCACTATTTGTGAAAATAATAATCTTTCCCCATTGAATTGAAACTCACTGAGTGAGGCCATGCTAGTCAGTTTGGTAACAGCTGAGCCACAACAGGAACTCCAAGTCCACCAATTTTAAGTGTACAGTATGATGAGTTTTTATTACAGTAGAGTTGATTTATAATATAGTGCCAAAATAATGAGGGTTTTTTTTTTTGTTGTTTTGTCTTTTTGTTTTTTCTTGGGCCACAACCACAGCATATGAAGCTTCCCAGGCTAGGGGTCCAGTCCGAGCTGTAGCCCCAGCCTACGCCAGAGCCTCAGCAACTCAGGATCTGAGCCATGTCTGTGACTTAAACACCACAGCTCACCGAAACACCGGATCCTTAACCCACTGAGTAAGGCCAGGAATTGAACCCACAACCTCACGGTTCCTAGTCGGATTTGTTAACCACTGAGCCACAACGGGAACTCCAATAATGAGTTTTTAATGTCACATTTATTTGGTTATAATTTCAACCTTGACTGATTGATTCATTCATTCATTCCTTTATTTTGGCTGCACCCATGGCATGCAGAAGTTCCCAGGCTAAGGATCGAACCCGCTACAGCAATAAGCAGAGCCAATAAGCAGTGACAATGTTGGATCCTTAACCTGCTGAGTCTCCAGGAAACTGCTAGTATATCTTTTAAGGTTTTTTTGGATCTGCCTTTAGTTTGGGGAGTGGCAGTTTTTTGAGGTATAATTTACATATAGTAAACTCATTATGTTTAGTGTTAAGTGCTTTGAGTTTGACCAAATGTATATAGTTATGTAATCACTACTATAGTTAAAGTACACCAGGAGTTCCCGTTGTGGCTCAGTGGTTAACTAACCCGACTAGGATCCATTAGAATTCAGGTTCTATCCCTGGCCTTGATAAGTGGATTAAGGATCCAGTGTTGCTGTGAACTGTGGTGTAGGTCTCAGACGCAGCTTGGATCTCATTTGCTGTGGCTGTGGCATTAGGCTGGCAGGTGTAATTCCAATTCAACCCCTAGCCTGGGAACTTCCGTATGCCACGAGTGCGGCCCTTAAAAAAAAAAAAAAATACACCACCCTGAAGTTCCCGCTGTGGTGCCGCAGCAGGACCTGCAGCATCTCTGGGATTCAGGCTCAATCCCTAGCTTAGCACAGAGGGTTGGGGATCCAGCATTGCCACAGCTGCAGCTTGGATCTGATACCTGGCCCAGAAACTCCACATGCTGCAGGGCTGCCAAAACAGGAAACAAAAGAAAAAGATATATGATGCTATAAAGTTCCTTCTTGTGCCTGTGTGTGTATTTTTTCTTTTTAGGGCTGCACCCATGGCATGTGGAAGTTCTCAGGCTAGGGGTCAAATTGGAGCTATAGCTGCCAACCTACACCACAGCCACAGCAACGCCAGATCTGAGCTCCATGTGCAACCTATGTAACAGCTCACACAATGCCCGATCCTTAATCCACTGAGGAAGGCCAGGGATTGAACCCACATCCTCATAGATACTAGTCTGATTCATTACCACTGAGCTACAACAAGAACACCTGTATTTTTTTTTAATTTAGTTTTTATTTTATATTGTAGCATCGTTGATTTACAATGTTGTATTAGTTTTAGGTGTATAACAAAGTGAGTTGTCTGTATAACCATTTTTCAGATTCTTTTCCCATGTAGGTTATTATAGAATGTTGGTGCTATATGGTAGGTCCTGTTGATTATCTATTTGATAGATAGTAGTATGTATATATTAATCCCAAACTCCTGACTTATCCCACCCCATCCTCCTTTCCCCTTTAGTAACCAGGAGGAGTTTGTTTTCTGTGTCTATTTCTTGATACAGATAAGTTCATTTGTATCATTTTTAAAAGATTCCATGTATAAGTGGTATCATAGCATTTGCCTAACTTGATTTAGTATGATAATCTCTGTGTCCATCCATGTTCCTGCAAATGACATTCTGCCTTTTTTTTTTTTGGCAGAGTAATACTCCATTGTATATATGTACCATTCCTTTATCCATTCCTCTGTTGATGGACATTTAGGTTGCTTCCATGTCTTGGCTATTGTAAATAATGCTGCAGTGAACATTCGGCTGCTTATATCTTTTCGTTTTTAGGGCCGCACCCATGGCATATGGAGGTTCCCAGGCTAGGGGTCAAATCGCAACTACAGCTTCCAGCCTGCACAATAGCCACAGCAACACAGGTCCTAGCCATGTTGGCGACCTACACCACAGCTTACAGCAACACCAGGCAAGGCCAGAGATGGACCCGAAACCTCATAGTTACTAGTCAGATTCATTTCCACTGTGCCACAATGGGAACTCCTCTTTTTGAATTACTGTTTTCTTTGTATATAGGCACAGGAGTTGGGTTGCTGGATCATATCGCAACTCTATTTTTAGGTTTTTTTTGAGAATCCTCTGCACATTATTAGGAGGGTCCTGTTTTCTCTGTACCCTCTCCAGCATTTATTGTTTGTATACTTTTTTTTTGCTTCACCTTTGGCATGCAGAAGTTCCTGGGCCAGGGACACAAGCCATAGCAGCGACACCACCAGATCCTTAACCTGCTTAAACCACCTGCGAACTCCTGTTTGTAGACTTTTTGATGATGGCCATTCTGACTGGTGTGTGGTGATACCTCATTGTAGTTTTGATTTCCATTTCTCTAATAATTAATGATATTGCCTATCTTTTTATTTTTTATTTATTTATTTAGTTTTTTGCTTTTTAGGGCTGCACCTGGGGCACATGGAGGTTCCCAGGCTAGGGATCCAATCAGATCTGCAGCTGCTGGCCTACAACACAGCCACAGCAATGCCAGATCCCAGCCATGTCTGCGACCTACACAACAGCTCACAGCAATGCTGGATTTTTAACCCACTGAGCAGCGAGGCCAAGGATTGAATCTGCATCCTCACGGATGCTAGTCGGATTTGTTAACCACTGAGCCACGAAGGGAACTCCAAGTTGTCTTACTTCTAATAGGGTCTTTTTTTTTTTTTTTTGGTCTCCTTAGGACCATACCCACAGCTTATGGAAGTTTCCAGGCTAGGAATCAATTGGAGCTGTAGCTGCTGGCCTATACCACAGCTCACAACAACACAGATCCTTAACCCATTGAGCAAGGCCCGGATTGAGCAAGGCCAGGGATCAAACCTGAGTCCTCATGGATACTAGTCTGTTTTGTTACAGCTGATCTGTGATGGGAACTCCCTAA
This sequence comes from Phacochoerus africanus, assembly GCF_016906955.1. Taxonomy (NCBI): domain Eukaryota; kingdom Metazoa; phylum Chordata; class Mammalia; order Artiodactyla; family Suidae; genus Phacochoerus; species Phacochoerus africanus. The sequence goes on along the minus strand of NC_062558.1, from coordinate 32,853,617 downwards.
TATTGTCTTTTTCGTAGATTCTCTGCATAAATAATTATGTCGTCTTTTATTAAAGACAGTTTTTTTCTTCCTGTCCAATCATCGTACCTTTTGTTTCTTTTTCTTGCTTTATTACACAAAGTAGAACCTCAAGTTTGAGTGTGCTGGGCTGGGGATCAAACCCAAGTCCTGGTGCTCCCAAGATGCCGCTGGTCCCATTGTACCAGGGCGGGAGCTCCTGATCTTAGCTTCTTTGAGATTCAGTTTTTGAATGCTTTGTCCCGAAATACTAAAGAAAAAAGTGAAAAGTTAAGCATAATCTGAATGCATCCAAAAAGAAAAAAAACAAGAATGAATTTGAGCTTTTCTCAGTTTCAGAGAATGCTATTATATGCTGACATTCCCTTTGGGTGTTAAGCACCTGGTAAATCAGCAGTTTCAACACTCTTGTACCACATTATACCACTGTGAGTCTTTTATTATTTTCCTCGTTGACCAGTTTGTTCTATTAAAAAGCAATTACTCTTTTTATTAGTCAAAGATACAACTGTATAATCAATAAGAAAAATAGTGTGACTTCTAAAGGAGTTTTATGTTTTAAGTGCTTTTAAATAGCCTTGAGGGACGCTCTTTGAATTTAAAGGCAATTAGTGGCATTTGTTTAAGCCTTTTAACTGTGGCATCTCAGCACAGCACACTAGGATAAGATAATCATTCTGAGCAAGATTTAGCTATTTTATAGCCTTTGGCTACTGACTACAAATAAATAGAGAAACTAATAAATTCAGATAGTGTTTGAAAAATGAGGGAATTGGGTTAGACTTCATTATGAAGTTAGTTTATCCCTTGCTGTAAAATTTCAGAGAGACAGCGTAACCTAAAAATGAAAAGTCTTTGGATTATTTGGATCAAATGCCAGCTCTACTGCTTATGAATTGAATGATTTTGGTCAAGATATTTAACTGCTAAGATTCAGTTTCCTCACCTGTAAAGTAGGGATAAGAGAATTTGACATAGTGCTCACCATAGTGTCTAGTTTGTAGTAATAATAAATGATATGTTACTGGTCATATTTCTTAGACTTTCTAATTTCTCTACCTGTGCTGTGTATGAGGTAAAAAGTTACTGTTAGAAATGGAATCTCAGAAGTGATTTGGTTAAAGACAGTATTTCCTAGGTTAGAGAAGGTGATAGAGTTGGAAACCAAAACCAGCTGGCCTCAAAGTGCTCAGTCTTGCTTTAGACTTCTCGCCTGAATTGTGCTTTTCTTTGGATGTTTTGTATTTGTGGCTTAATTTTAATGTTGTGATTGTTTTATTAGAGTGAGATTCCATTACTGTTACTCCAGGGTAACTGATATTTTAGGAATGACATTTTACTGTATTAAATTTTTTTTTTCATCGTTTCTTAAAGGGCTTAATCTTTTCCATTGAAGCAAGCCTTTGGGTGCATTATATTCTCTAAGTTCACTTGGAAATAGAGCCCATGTTACTGGAAATTATTTGATAACTGACATTGGTGTACTGCATTGTTTCAGAGGGAGGGCTTTGTCAGAGAAAGGCACTTGTTACATAGATCCTGACAGAGGCGCTTATTATTTAGAAGTGAAAATGCTTTGATACTTATTTAACTTATTTTCAGATGATTTTCTGCATTGCAAACCCAGTACTTAGTTTTAGAGGTGAGGGGGAAATATGGGATATAACTTAATGTTAGTCAGATATGTCAGTTAAATCAAGAATAGAATCTATATTTTGTTCCTGAGTGTAACTTTTCATAAGTGATTGATTACTTTTGGTGTAAAGATTATTATATTTGGTAATGGTTATTTCTTTAAGTAGGCTGTTTTTATTATTACTTCATTTATTTGATTTTGACCATATGCATATTCTTTTCTTTGGCTGCACCCACGTCATACAGAAATTCATAGGCCAGGGATCAATACTGTACCACAGTAGTGACCCAAGCTACAGCAGTGACAATGCTATATCCTTAACCTGCTGAGCCATTAGGAAACTACCCTCCCCACCACCCCTTTCTTTTTGGCCATACATGTTCACATTCTTCATCCTTCCCATGACCTATAACTGTTCTGGGCCTCTGAGCCAACAAAGCACAGAGAGACTCATACTTAGGCAACCTTTATACTAAATATTAGACGAGCCTCCCCTCCCCCCTCCAGATAGCCTTTGTTTTATTTGGATGAAATTATAAGTTATTTTAAATTTAAAAATAATTTTTAGCTTGTTTAGCCTGTTGAATTTAGTAAACATAACATTTAATCTTTTCAGAGGTCGAAACAGTAGCAAAGGACTGCCTCAATCTACGGTGAGTGACTTTATTAATGTTACTTGTTTGTAAAAATTGCAACTATAATATGACTTCTAAGCCATAGACCAAAAGCCAAGGCTGGGAAAAAAAATTCCCTTCTTTTGAACTTTATATCTCAGATAACCTTTATAAGTCAGTACTGTTTTGTATAAAATTATTAGCTATGTCTGTTGTTTTTCTGATGGTGACTCTAAAATGTAGAATTGTTTATAAATAATATTTTTATTTTTCATGCTTAGTAGCAGTAGCTCTTTTGTTCCTTTATAGATGACTAAAGGCAAATGTAAATGATTAATGGGAAAGATGGAACTAGGACCGGAGTTTGCAAAGCTCCTTGGGTTTTTGATTTTGAAGTAATGTGCTATCTTTGGTTTCTTTCAATTTCCCCCCTTGGGAAAGGGCCTCTGGTTTTAAATTTTGAAACTTTATCAGTTAAACTGTGCACGAGGGGCGGAAGGCCTAAGTTCCATAGGATGCAAGAAATAAATCAAAAGCGGTTAATAATTTTTGAGACTTTGCCTTTATCGTGGATAGTTTTTCTTCTTTAGAATCAGGACACAGCTTTATCTGGTGTGTGATAAGTCGTGATGTGGTTGATTAGACCTTAGAGCAGTATCATTGGCTTAGATATGCTAAGAGAAGATAGTCAAGGGTCTGCTGCAGAGGTTCCTACCACTCCATTTATTTATTAAGGTATACTTAATCCTAGTTAGTGTATAGTTCTGTGAGTTTTGATGCATACAATTGTATAAGCACCACCACAGTCAAATTAGAAGTTTTATCACCTCCAGAAATCCCTCATGCCACTTTGTAGTGAATCCTACTCTTCATTCATTGATTGCTCTTCTGTTGCTATGGTTTTGTCTTTCTTCATATTTGAAAGATCTCTTTTGCTTTTTGAATCATATATAGTCAAAACATTGTTAGTTGGTATGACTGATTTCACTTTGAGAACTGATACTCTATGAGGCAAAAGATTATGGTAAATGAAGTCTTCCTTTAACTAAACATTTTGTAGCAAAAGAAATATTAACTTTAATATTTATACAAAGATAATGTGCTAATAATGTTTTTTCTTAATATTTCAGATTTCTTTTGATGGAATCTATGCAAATATGAGGATGGTTCATATACTTACATCAGTTGTTGTAAGTTATGAGTATTGGGGAGAAACTGTCTTGGGAGTGGAATAAAATAATTTCATGAAGTTAAAATGTGAATAAATGATTCTCAAAGTAATATTTCTTAGGTCATGTTTAATCAGGATGATTTAGAAAAAACTGATTAGAACTTTATTCAAGCTGTTGTAACTTGCTATAAAAGCATTCTTGTTAACCCTGCTGCATACGAAGTAACGTTACTGGATGATTGTCTTTAGTGCATTATTTTGTCACTTAATAAAACTAGAGTCAAAAATACAAAACTTTAGTATTCAAACTTATAATGTAGACTTTGAACAGGGCTTCTTGAAAAATTTTGAGAACTCAGTGCCTTTAACCTTTTTTATTCTGTCATTGATGACCTAATATGTTGAATGAAGCCCGATGAACTATATAAGAAGTAAAATGAAAGCAGTCATCCCCCATGACTGCATCACGCACTGTTGCTTTGATAAATTTTATGTTTTTAGGGATCCAAGTGTGAAGTACAAGTGAAAAATGGAGGTATATATGAAGGAGTTTTTAAAACATACAGCCCTAAGGTAATTTTCACTCTTTTTCTCTTTTTAAAATGTAAAATCCCATGAATCAGCAACTACTGTATGTTTTTATGACTTTCTGATAATTTTATGATTTTGTTATTTTTGATTTAGCAGTTTATAGTTATGAGGTAGATATGTTTGTTACATTTTCATGCTCAGTACTTGACTTTGAAAGTGCTTTTTAAACTACTTAGAATGATCTTGCTCTTCAGTTTCAGATAATGATTATTTTATAAATAGGTTTGTCTAATCAAAAAGACCTGTTGAGAGTTCTTGTTGTGGCTCAACGGTAACGAATCCGACTAGGATCCATGAGGATTTGGGTTTGATCCCTGGCCTCAATCAGTGGGTTAAGGATCTGGTGTTGCCGTGATTTGTGGTATAGTTCACAGTCATGGCTCCGGTCCCATGTTGCCATAGCTGTGGTGTAGGCTGGCAGCAACAGCTCCATTTCGACCCCAGGCCTGGAACTTCCCCATATGCTTCGAGTGTGACCCTAAAAAAGCAAAAAACAAAAAAGAGACTTGTTGGTCTGTGTGCGTATTAATATATCTTGGCCTTTTTAGTCCATTGTGACTAGAAGAGGGATCTGGTGGTTCACTGTTTTCCTCTTTACCAGCATTGTGCCTCAGACAGACCATGTCAGCAAAGGCCAACTTTTAGATAAGAGGATTTTTCAATATTGGAATGGATCATAGATTGTATTTGTGAGAAAAAGGTATGATAATGAGGATATCTTGAAATAATTTTTACTAACGGCATATAAGAAATAGTCCCCTGGGGGTTCCCGTTGTGGTTCAGCGAAAAACGAATCTGACTAGCATCCACGAGGATGCAGGTTCCATCCCTGGCCTCTCTCAGTGGGTTAAGGATCTGGTGTTGCCATGAGCTGTGGTGTAGGTTGCAGATGTGACTCCATGTTGCTATTGTTGTGATGGAGGCCAGCAGCTCCACTTGGATCCCTAGGCTGGGAACCTCCATATACCATGGGTGCAACCCTAAAAAAGACAAAAAAAAAAAAAGATGCTGTACCCTGATGTGCCAAAGAATTCCTGTCACATTTTATTTTATAAATATTTTGAATATTTACTGATGTTTTTCTTCCTAGTGTGATTTGGTACTTGATGCTGCACATGAGAAAAGTACAGAATCCAGTTCGGGGCCAAAACGTGAAGAAATAATGGAGAGTATTTTATTCAAGTGTTCAGACTTTGTTGTGGTACAGTTTAAAGATATGGACTCCAGTTACGCACGAAGAGGTGAATTTTGAGTTCCTAAACATGCTTCATGGTTTATTAGATTTATTCAAGCAAAGACTCTTCATTGACCATGTATACTTTTCTTTTCTTTCTTTTCTTTTTTTTTTTAATAAGGGCTTTTTTGCCTAAATAGGAATTTTAATGTAAAATTCAATGCTGGAAAATATTTAAAATTTCAGAGGAAGATTCCTTGGTCCTTTTGGTAGGATAAATAATGAAAGTTTGTTTTTTATTAAAAAATAGTTTGTAGGAGGTCTTTTATGGCACAGCAGGTTAAGGATCGGGTGTTGTATGATGGTGGGTCAGGTTGCTGCTGTGGTGCAAGTTCAGGCACCGGCCTAGGAACTTCCATATGTAATGGGCATGGCCAAAATAAAAAGTTTGTAAAGCATTTCGACAGTTTTATGGTCACAAGTGCTACTGATTACACTCAGCTGATAATTCCTTGTTTCCATAAGACTTAAAATGTTTTAGCTTATGTATATTTTTAGTTTTATAATGTTTGTAAATAATGCTTACATAATTTTACTGAGCTTGTTCTGCAGATGCTTTAGTTTTTTAATCTGTAAAGAAATCAAAACCACAGAGCTCAGGGAGAAAGGCAGGAGCTGTGGATGGGAAACTATTGTCCAGTGAAGCTGAAAAATGTAAAGAAGTAGGACATGTATATTGGAAAAAACATTGAGAGTGTGGGACTGTATATTTTATTTTATGTTTTGAGAATATAAAAATGGTGATGTATCTGTATTAAAATTCACTCTATTTCAAGTGTCTGTTGAGAAGGAAAGTATGGGAATTGCTGTTAACCCATTTGGAGTGCTGAGTGTTCAGTAATACATTGAAAGGCCTTTCTGGGAAAGTTTGAAATTGGTTCCCAATTTCTTAGATGATTTTTTTTTTTTTTTGAAGGGAAGAGGGAGACTTTCTCTAGTCATTTCTATTGCAAATTACAACAGCAGTTTTTGATTTTCATGATGGCATCTGTACTAGCAGCTGTTTTAGTTGTTACACTGATTTGTCTTTGTTGTTATTTAGAAATTGCAAGCCGCCAGAAAGTTAAAGCCTTTCTTCTGGACCTCTTAATAAGGTTCTCACCTATAGTTAGATTCTTTTTTTCAGAAGCTAGTAGTGCTAGGTACTCTATAACTGCTTTGCGATGCTGAAGAAAGCACTTTGTCCTGGTATTGTATCTTCTCAGATACCTATGACAGATATCTCTTTGTTAAAAGTCCTTCAGTGGCCCATACAAGGAGACAAGTCTTTTTTTTAGTTACTGCCTTTGGAGTTGATCTTGTTTATGCCTAGGAGCACCGTAGCTCACAGCAGTGCCAGATCCCTGACCAACTGAGTGAGGACAGGGATGAAACTCACATCCTCATGGATACTAGTTGGATTTGCTTCGCTGTGCCATGGCAGAAACACCCATGTCTTAAATTTAAATATTTAAGCCATTTTGAGTTTACTTTTGTGTATGGTGTGAGGGAGTGTTCTACTTCATTGATTTACATGTGGCTGTCTAGCTTTCCCAACACCACTTGCTGAGGAGACTATCATTTCTCCATTGTATATTCTTGCTTCCTTTGTTGATGATTAGTTGACCGTAGGTGGGTGTATGGGTTTATTTCTTGTCTCTTTATTCTGTTGCATTGAGATGTATGTTTTTGTGCTAATATAAAAAGTAACATTCTTTTTTTTTTTTTACGGCCAGTCCTGTGACACTTGAAAGTTGGAGCTTGCAGCTTTGGCCTTTGCCACAGGCATGGCAACACCAGATCTGAGCCATATCTGTGACCTGTGTGATAGCTTATGGCAGCACCAGATCCTTTTCCCACTGACTGAGGCCAGGGATCAAACCTGCATCCTTAAAGAGACAGCGGTCTCAGGTCTTTAACCCGCTGAGCCACAGCAGGAACTCCAAAAGTAGCATTGTTGAACTCCCTCTTAGGTAATTTAAATGGGTCTAGGACATTTTTCAGGAGGACAGTTCACTTGGTAATATTGTGTAATGCTAGTATACCCAATAATGCCTGTTTTTAGTTTTTATTTTTTTTGATTTTTAGGGCTGCACTCAACAGCATATGGAGGTTTGCCGACTAGGGGTCGAATCAGAGCCGTAGCCGCTGGCCTATGCCACGGCCACAGCAGTGCCAGATCCCAGTCGTATCTGCTTCCTATACCACAGCTCACTGCAGTGCTGAATCCTTAACCCACTGAACGAGGCCAGGGATGGAACCTGCGTCCTAATGGATGCTAGTTAGATTCATTTCCACTGAGCCACGACGAGAACTCCTGTCTGGTTTTAGTTTTATTTTCTTTCTTGCTCTTCACAGTCTCACAAAGTTTTACAAATAGAAAATTTAATATTAAAACTAGTGGAGTTCGAATCGTGGCTCAGCAGAAACAAACCCGACTAGTATCCATGAGGATGTGGGTTTGATCCCTGGCCTCACTTAGTGGATTGGGGATCTGGTATTGCCGTGAGCCATGGTGTAGGTCACAGATGTGGCTCAGATCCTGCCTTGCTGTGACTGTGGCATAGGCCAGCAGCTGCTGCTCTTATTTCACCCCTAGTCTGGGAACTTGCATGTGCCATGGGTGTGGCCCTAAAGACTAAAAAAATAAAACTAGTAATAAAGCATGGCAGTGAAGGAATGTGGGTAAATTTTCTCCATCTTAATTTTTATTCCATCTGACTGTAAATAGGAATTGACTGCTTTTTTACCCAGATCAGACTTGGCAAAGAGTTTTAAGTGAGCATGTGTACTTGAACAGTTGTTCTTCTAATTTATATTAGAAAAGAACAGTCTGAATCTGTAAAATGTTTTGCATATCTGCTAAGGAAACAGAATGGTGTTTGTATAGCTGTTTAAGAATTGGAATTAATTTCATTTATTAACTTTTTTTTAAACCTATTTCTGAACACTTTTGCTATAGGTTTAAGAGTTGTAAAAAGACTACCGTGCTGGCTAATAGTATTGGAAGGACCATTCCCACATTCTGTTTTTTGATTCCCTCACACCTCTGAACTTAGGTTGGGTTTTTTTGCCCTAAATTTTCTACCAAATCACTTTCTTTCCCTTATCCTTTCTCTTTCTTTAACTGTTGAGATGAAATAGTACCTTTTATAAAAAACTGCTTAGGAGTTCCCATTGTGGTGTAGCGGAAACAAATCTGACTAGGAACCTTGAGATTGTGGGCTTGTTCCCTGGCCTTGCTTAGTGTGTTAGGGATCTGGTGTTGGCTGTGAGCTGTGGTGTAGGTCGAATACGTGGCTGGGATCCTGCATTGCTGAAGCTGTGGCATAGGCCTGTGGCTGTAGCTCTGATTCCACCCCTAGCCCGGGAACCTCCATATGCCGCAGGCGCGGCCCTAAAAAGCAAGCAAACAAACAAAACCAGACTATTTCATTCTTTCAGATGGCACAGGCTAAAGGCTCCTCCTCTCCCCCTCAAAATGGGGTTCAAAACCAGGAGCCTAATAGAGGAGCTTAAAACAGAATGTTCATCTCCAGATACTGGCCCCAAGTACTTTATTCAAACTTGTGGGTAGTATTGTAGCATCAAAAACATTTGAATGGTGGGGTTTCCATTGTGTCACAGTGGAAATTAATCTGACTAGTATCTACGAGGATGCAGGTTCAAACCCTGGCCTCACTCAGTGGGTTAAGGATATGGTGTTGCCGTGAGCGGTGGTGTAGGTCGCAGACTTGGCTCAGATCTGGCATTGCTGTGGCTGTGGTGTAGGCCAGCAGCTGCAGCTCCAGTTCAACCCCTAGCCTGGGAACTTCCTACTGAGCAGAGCCAGGAATCAAACCTGTTTCCTCATGGATGCAGATACCATTCCAGATACCATTTCTTTTGATGTCTTTGTTAGAAATTCTTCTGATTTCTTTTGATGATAATGTGGGAATTAGAAACCTAACATTTGGAGTTCCTATCATGGCACAGTGGAAATGAATGTGACTAGGAACTATGAAGTTGTGGGTTCAATCCCTGGCCTCACTCAGCAGGTTAAGGATCCATCGTTGCCGTGAGTTGTGGTGTAGGTCGACGATGAGGCTTGGATTTATCATTGCTGTGGCTGTGGCATAGGCCGGCAGCTATAGCTCCGATTAGATCCCTAGTTGGGAACCTCCATATGCCACTGGTGTGGCCCTAAAAAGACTAAATAAATAAATAAATAAATAAAAAATCTAACATTCCGTGGCACCTATCACCTTGTTTTTTTTAATTTGGCAAGCTTCAGGAGGTAGGCTTCCATTTTTCTCTTTTTCTTCTGCATTACATTAATCTGGCTTTACTGTAGAATTTGGTGTGCCATTTGACTCTGTGAAGTCTTGACTACTGATCTTCATTCAGATCTTCCAAAGGAATCTGGTTTGTGGATTTAATTTTTTTTCCCTCTGATCCTTGATTGATTGAAGTCAAATACAAGAGCATTTTATTTATTTAGGCCAGACCTACAGCATGTGGAAGTTCCCAGGCCAGGGATCAAACTGGAGCCCCAATAGCAACCTGAGCTGCAGAAGTGTCAATGCCAGATCCTTAACCTGCTGAGCTGCCAGGGAACTCTCAGCAGCATTTAAGTGATAGAGTTTCTAGACAATTTCAGCTCAAACTTTTAGGTAGTTTAGGTTTTAAGAAAATTGCTTTCGAAATGTTAAATTATTGATTACAGTGCCTATTGGGTATATAATGGCCCTAGTAAAAGCGAGGTGAAATATTTTGTCTTAAAAAAATATTTTGGGAGCCACATTCCTTTGTGGCTCAGCGGTAATGAGCCCAGCTAGTATCCATGAAGATGCAGGTTCCCTCCCTGACCTTGTTTAGTGGGTTAAGGATCCAGCATTGCTGTGAGCTGTGGCGTAGGTTGCAGAGGAAGCTCAGATTTGGTGTTGTGACTGGTATAGGCCAGCAGCTGCAGCTCCAATTCAACCCCTAGCCTGGGAACTTCCAGGTATGGCCATAAAAAGCAAAAAAAAAAAAACCTAAAGTTTTAACTCGGGAATCTAATTTATAAATCTCACAAATAGTTTATTAGTTAAGGAAAATAAAAACTTCTTTTTAATATTTAAGTAGTACACACCACATGTTTTTGGTAAACCTGGTACTAAACTGTTCATAGACGACCAGCTTCTGTGTTGGGGATTCGTATGTAGCAGGGCAGCTTCCTCGCTGCAACTTACTGTTAAGGGCTATTGAAGGTTAGCCGTAGACACAAGAGTTTGAAAAAACAAATAAGAAAGAAAGAAAAAGGAAGAATTTAAGTAAGATATATTTTTCTCTCAGGCATTTTTTTTCCTATTTTTATCTCATTTTATCATAGTATTGTAAAATTTAATAGTTCATTGTGTATAGGAGGAAAATAAGGTTTCTTTTCTTTTTTTTTTTTTTTTGTCTTTTTAGGGCTGCGCCCGTGGCATATGGAGGTTCCCAGGCTAGGGGTCGAATCAGAGCTGTAGCCACCGGCCTACGCCAGACCCACAGCAACGCGGGATCCGAGCCGCGTCTGCAACCTACACCACAGCTCACGGCAACGCCGGATCGTTAACCCACTGAGCAAGGGCAGGGATCAAACCCGCAACCTCATGGTTCCTAGTCGGATTCGTTAACCACTGCGCCACGACGGGGACTCCTACTTTTTTCTTTTTTTAATTTTTTCAAAATTTTATAAAATGTGTAGTTGATTTACGATGTTCTGTCAGTTCTGCTGTACAGCAAAGGTAAATTTGAGTTATTGGACTCAGAAACTTTTTATGAAGATAACAGTCAAAAAGTAGCTGTTTGCTCTAAGCTATATTATATTGTTGTCAGATACCTCATCCCTTGTTTAGAAATCTACAATGGCTACTGTAGCTTACAGAATAAAGTTAGGATGACATACCTTGGCATTCATGACCCTTCCCAGTGGACTTTGTCTTTTTCAACCGTCTCTCATTATTCCTAAGATATGTTTTGTTTTGTTTTTTGCTTTTTTTTTTTTAATTTTTTTAAGGGCCACACCTGCAGCATATGGAGGTTCCCAGGCTAGGGGTCAAATCAGGACTGCAGCCACTGGCCTACACCATAGGCACAGCAACGTGGAATCCGAGGCATACCTGTGACCTACAGGACAGCTCATGGCAACGCCAGGTCCATAACCCACTGAGCAAGGCCAGGGATCAAACCTATATCCTCATGGATCCTAGTCTGGGTTCATTAAAAGCTGAGCCACGAAAGGAACTCCTATATAAACGTGTATATATGTACATATATATCCAAATCCCAAGTATTAACTTTGAAAACAAGGCCCAGATGATTCTTGAACAAGTGAGAAAGGTGAGAAGCAGAGGTTAAGGGAGTAAAGTATTAAAGTATGCATGCAGATTATTTTGAATAACCTGCGTAATACAACCTGCATAATAAAAATAATTTGGTTCAGTTTGAAATCATGGGATTAAAAGATACCACACCTTAGAGATTCATTTATTTTATTCTTGTCCTAACTATGGTTAAAAACAACCCCCTTTCTACTTATGAGTCACAAAACTCATTTTCTTTGTCTAGGTGCCCTAGAGGCAAAGATATGATTAGGTGGTTCTCTTGTTGGAAAAATTACATTCTTCTCTATTAAGATAGGAAGTTTTTTTTTTTTTAATTACTAAAAATTTGTTGTATAAAACATGGGATACGGTGGTTGACTGGCAGTTCTTAATTTTTTTTTTGTCTTTTTTTGCTATTTCTTGGGCTGCTCCCGCAGCATATGGAGATTCCCAGGCTAGGGCTCTAACCGGAGCCGTAGGTGCCGGCCTACACCAGAGCCACAGCAACACGGGATCTGAGCCGAGTCTTCAACCTACACCACAGCTCACGGCAACGCCGGATCGTTAACCCACTGAGCAAGGGCAGGGACCAAACCCGCAACCTCATGGTTCCTAGTCGGATTCGTTAACCACTGCGCCACGATGGGAACTCTCAGTTCTTAATTTTGTTTGTGTTGGTCCACCCTGTCCGCAGAATGTTGTTGGTTTTCTCAATGTTTTGCTCACCAATGTTATCTTCATCTAGAAAGCCATGATTTTGCCACTATTGGCTTTTATTTTATTTGCACAAAACATTTTGAAGACAGCTGTTTGGTCAAGAATTTTACCTGCTGGGTCAAGAAGATATTATAAGCAGGGAAGGCTTATTTCCTATGTATTTTATGCTTTTAAATCCATAGACTTGCCTCAGATGCCAAAGGGACCCATAGATAAAAGGAAGACGGTTAAGAATACCTCTCATCTAGAGGTCCCCTATGTCTCGTTTCCCTGCAGTCTTCTCTTTTTTCTCTCCTCCACTTGCTTTTGATGTTCCATTCCACAAACCTGGCCCTTTACTATGTCCATTATCCCCATCTTGTTTCTTTATGCTCTTCTTTAATATTTTCTATATAATAAACTACATGGATTGGTATATATTCATAGTGTAAAAATCCATACATAACAGAAGAGTGTAAAATAAAAAGGTAATCTCCATTCTGGCCCCAAAAGCCATTTCCTGGGAGAATACTATGGACTTTTCTGCAAGTCAGAAAAATAGGTTTTGTTTTTTTTGTGACTGCACGCACGGTATATGGAAGATCCTGGGCAAAGGGTTGAATCTGTGCCACAGCTGTGACCTGTGTCACACCTGCGGCAACATCAGATCCTTATTTAATTTGCCATAATGGTAACTCTGGAAAAATACCTTTTTTTTTTTTTTTGTCTTTTTGCTTTTTCTAGGGCCACACCCGTGGCATATGGAGGTTCCCATGCTAGGGGTCTAATCGGAGCTTTAGCTGCCGGCCTATGCCACAGCCACAGCAACACCAGATCCAAGCCACATCTGCGGCCCACACCACAGCTCACGGCAACGCCCGATGCTTAACCCACTGAGCGAGGCCAGGGATCAAACCCGCAACCTCATGGTTCCTAGTCGGATTTGTTAACTACTGCGCCAAGATGGAAACTCCTGTCTTTTTTTTTTTTTTTTAGGGCTGCATATGGAGGTTCCCAGGCTAGAGGTCGAATTGGAGCTATAGCCACTGGCCTACACCACAGCCACAGCAATGCCAGATCCTTAACCCACTGAGCAAAGCCAGGGATCAAACCTGTGTCCTCATGGATGCTAGTCAGATTGGTTTCCACTGACCCACGATAGGAACTCCCAGAAAAATGCTATTTTTAATACCGTTCTAGTACATATTGGAGCCTCTTATTTCCCGCCACTTAATTGCTGCCTTTGTTTTTGAAAGGCTAGATTAGCTGTCCCTTTTTCTTTTCCTCTTTTACGGCTACAGCTGTGGCATATGGAAGTTCCCAGGCTAGGGGTCAGATTGGAGCTGCAGCTGAGGCCTGTGCCACAGCCACTATAACACAGAGTCTGAGTTGCATCCACAGCCTATGCTATAGCTTGTGGCGATGCTGGATCCTTAACCCACTGAGTGAGGCTAGGGATTGAACCCACATCCTCACAGAGACTACATCAGGTCCTTAACCTGCAGAGCTGTAATGGGAGCTCCCACCTTTCACTTTTAAAGCCACAGCCTTTTGTTCCTCAGAACTTTTTTCTTAATTCTATTTTAGCCCTTTACACATTAGATTCTAAAAGATGTGCTTCAGGAGTTCCTCCTGTGGCTCCATGGGTTAAGAATCCAGTATTGTCTCTGGCAGTGCAAGTTTGATCCCTGGCCCAGCACAGTGGGTTAAGGATCTGGCATTCGCTCCCTGGTCAGGGAACTTCCATATGCCATGGGTGTGGCAATAAATAAATAAATAAATAAATAAAAGATTTGCTTCATCTCTGAATTATTCTCCTTCAACTGAAGAAACTTCTGCAGCAAATGACAGGGATTGTGTCTTGGTCAAATACAAATCCCCAGCTCATACTCAGTAATACTAAAATTGAATAAAATATGGTCTCTTAGTTGCTTGGTTGGCACCCACTTAAAACTGATGCTCTGTTTCGTATAGATTGGTTCACATAAAGCTCATGGTACATTATGGGGAACTTTTTTAAAGTTGTTGGAAAATGTCACAGTATTAATAATTTATCAAAGCAGAAAAGTATTAGGAGTTCTCGTCGTGGCTCAGAGGAAATGAATCTGACTAGCATCCATGAGGATACAGGGTTCAATCTCTGGCCTTGCTCAGTGGATTAAAAGGATCCGGCATTGCCATGAGCTGTGGTTTAGGTCACAGACACGGCCAGATCTGGCGTTGCTGTGGCTGTGGCATATGCCGGCAGCTGCAGCTCTGATTTGACCCCTAGCCTAGGAAACTCCATATGCCATGGGTGCAGCCCTTTAAAAAAAAGGTATCATTGAAATAGTATTGTTGAAATCTGGAATTTTAGTGTTTGAGAAAAAGCAGATTTAACTGAGAGATGAAATGGGTAGTGAGGATTTTGGTGAAGACTTCTAAAAGCACTTGTGAGAGCTTCTGATATCAAATGTGATAAGGATTTTTTTATTTGGTTCAGTTTTATATCATTTGTAGGCTCTTTATGTTACGTCTTTTTAGGGCCACGCCTGTGGCATATGGAGATTTCCAGGCTAGGAGTCGAATCGAAGTATACCCGCTGACCTACACCACAGCCACAGCCATGCCAGATTCGAGCCTCGTTTCCGTAGAGCCATGATGGGAACTCCTCATTTTGTAGTTTTAATAAATTTATTTTTATTAACTTGAACTATGTCACTAGCATATTAGTTTTCTTCACCACTATTCTGGCCATTTAAAAAATTCCCAGACAACTTCGACTTTTCGGAATCATAATTGGCTGAGAGATAAAAGAGGAAAAGCTGAGGAGCAGAGCACATATGCTATTTCCTGGGTGTGGGGCTCAGGGAGACCAAAGAGACTGTGCTTTAGTTGAGATGTATCTTTCCAGTCGCCAGCAGGTGGCATCACTGGCCCTTAATGACTGGGTTTCTGCCCCCAATCAGAAGGAAGGGAAAGTTTGGAGGTAGGGCATAATCTTGTGCCGTGTCCCCTTTTCCCTAAATTGGATGTTATAGGGCAGGAAATGAAGCAGAGCTTCATTATCTTTTATTATCTCATCTGATCACTTTTATTTTTTTTTCTTTCTATAGTTCCTTCAGAAAGAGATAACATTTTTCTGACAGTCAATTTCTTTCTATAGTTCCTTCAGAAAGAGATAACATTTTTCTGACAGTCACAATTTGTATTGTTGCATCTTGCTTTTAAATACTTTTGCTTTTTTACCATAGAGGATAATGGAAAATTAATATACTCTTAATTTACGGCATTGGAAAAATCTGCACACAAAATACCACACTTGAAATTAGATTAAAGCCAATAGATTTTCTGAACTTTGCAGAAATCCTGGCAGTAACATTGTACTATTTAATACCAACAGTGGTTTTTCAAAAATCCAAGCGTGGTGGTTAATAAAATAACATATTCAGAATTTACAGTAGTGGGTATTGGCAGTAGTGTAGAATGGAATATCCAAGTCTAGCTTCATTCTAGCTAACGATACAATGTTGACCAGAAGTACAGTGTTTTTTTGCTTTCTTTTTCTTTTTTTTTTTTTTTTTTTGCTTTTTGGGGGCCACCCTGCAACATATGGAGGTTCTAGACTAGGGGTCTAATCAGAGCTGTAGCCACTGGCCTACACCACAGCCACAGCGACACTAGATCTGAGCTGCGTCTGTGGCCTACACCACATTTCATAGCAACGCTAGATCCCTGATCCACTGATCTAGGCCAGGGATCAAACTCGCCTCCTCATGGGTCTTAGTTGAGTTCCTTAACCCCTGAGCCATAGCAGGAACTCCTGAAGTACAGTATTTATGATGAGGATATTTCCCTGCATCCTGACACTATAGCCTCATTTTGCTGACTCTCCACTTCTGCACAACTTACGCATGTCTCTCTCTAAACAATTCACTCATCTTTAAAAAGGGACTTTCAGGAGTTCCCGTTGTGGCTCAGTGGTTAATGAATCCGACTAAAAACCATGAGGTTACAGGTTTGATCCCTGGCCTTGCTTAGTGGTTAAGGATCCAGTGTTGCCATGAGCTGTGGTATAGGTCGCAGACTCGGCTCAGATCTGGCTGGTGTTGCTGTGGCTGTGGTGTAGGCCGGAAGCTGCAGCTGCAATTAGACCCCTGGCCTGGGAATCTCCATATGCCACAGGAGTGGCCCTAAAAAAGGCAAAAAGACAAAAAAAAAATTAAAAGGGACTTTCTTTGGGGGACTTTCTTTTTACATTAAGGAGTATTATTTCTGGAGTTCCCGTCATGGCTCAGTGGGTAACGAATCAGACTAGGAACCATGAGGTTGTGGGTTTGATCCCTGGCTTCACTCAATGGGTTAAGGATCCGGCGTTGCCCTGAGCTGTGGTGTAGGTTGTAGACGCTGCTCTGAGCCTGTGTTGCTGTGGTTCTGGTGTAGGCTGGTGGCTACAGCTCCAATCAGACCCATAGCCTGGGAACCTCCATATGCTGCAGGAGTGGCCCTAGAAAAGGCAAAAAGACAAAAAAAAAAGGGAGTATTATTCCTTATTAATAACACCCTTGTTTTCCCTTCCCTCATTTCTGCCTTGATAGGAAAACATAATGCTAAGTAACATGTGAACAGTTAATTCTTTTATAAGATTGGTATTATAAACAGAATATTTAACGTAAAAATGTAGCATTGAAAAAAATAGGTTATTTAATAATGGCTTCCTAATACAGCCTAAATTGAAATCAGCAGGGTAAAACTTGGTTCAGTGAAGTTTTATTAGATCCTTGCTTTTTCACATTGGTTCACATTCAGGGATCTTTTTTGATTTTGTTTAAAATAATAGTGATAGAAGTATATGTAAGCTATTTTTATTGTGTATTTATTTCACTCTTTCAGCTTGAGGACAGTGTGGTTCAGTCCCTCGTCTGCCATAAATGCTTTGACATAACACGCA
Source organism: Phacochoerus africanus (assembly GCF_016906955.1). Classification (NCBI taxonomy): domain Eukaryota; kingdom Metazoa; phylum Chordata; class Mammalia; order Artiodactyla; family Suidae; genus Phacochoerus; species Phacochoerus africanus. The sequence goes on along the minus strand of NC_062558.1, from coordinate 32,836,419 downwards.
CACACCCTGCAATGATTAAAAAGTCCATTTATGTGATTCTGCTTTAAAAAAAAAAAAAAGTGTCTTGCTGTTCTGGAGTTTTTCTGTTGTTGTTGTTATTTTGTTTTGTTTTGTTTTGTTTAGGGCCTCACCTGTGGCATATGGAGGTTCTTAGGCTATAGGTCAAATCGAAGCTGTAACTGCAGGCCATGGCCATAGCCACAGCAATGGGGGGACCCGAGCTGCTTCTGCGATAATATCAGTCTGTTAGAACCTCTTATAAAGCTTTTCCAAAATACAGCTCTCTTCCAGTGAATGCTCATCCCACTCCTAGTTGAAGCCTGCTGCTTTGAGGATGCCACTTGGTATGTTCTTGGCTTTTATAATTGCCAGCAGCGGGAGCCCTGCTACCTGATAGAGCTGGCAGCTAAGCCCATAGTGCAGTTATGCTTTAATTCCCTAGTGTGCATGAACACATACCCACATCCACCCATCCACTCCTGGTTTGAGATGAGAGGATATAGGAGTTAACTAGGTTTACAGTGCCATGCCTATAAATTTGCTGGCTCAAGTGTTTTATTTTGCCATTAACTTGCCTACTTGGGAGTCAAAGATGGTTACAGAAATAATACCAAATCAAAAACCCCTCTGGAATTGTATCTTTTGAAGGAAACACAACTGTTTATTCTTTCCTTCCTCCTCCTTGGTGGCAGCTTGCAGGGGGGGTGAAGGCAGAGCCAGATCAGCAGTATTACTTAGGGGATTCCCTGTAGGTCCAGCCTCCTAAATGCAAGCCTATATCTCCAAAGCATTTCCTAACACTATCATTGCCCAAGTACACCTTTATGTATCTGGGTCCTAACTCCCAGCTAGAGGAAAATTTCCTTTCCTGGGCAGCAGCTATGAGATATATAGTTCCTGTCAGGTGAGCCTACTGATGCCATGTTGCTCTCACAAGCTGGTTCTCAGTAAAATTAGTAGAGGAGCAGAGGATATATTAGTTGAGAATGTTGACAGGAAGTCCAGGTAGTCCTACCTCCTGAACCTTCTGGATATAAGTAATACCATAGGGCCTGAACTGTGTACACAGTGGCTGTCAGGAAATACCGGTTCTGTGAGGAGATGGGTCACTTAGAATGGCTTCAAATACTAATGTCATGAGTGTGTAAGGATACTCACTCCTGCATATAGACATGGATTTGGAAAGTTTAAAAAATTACATATGTGGAGTTCCCGTTGTGGTGCATCAGAAACCAGTCTGACTAGGAACCATGAGGCTGCGGGTTTGATCCCTGGCCTTGCTCAGTGGGTTAAGGGTCTGGCGTTGCCGTGACCTGTGGTGTAGGTCGCAGACAAGGCTCAGATCTGGCGTGGCTGTGGCTGTGGATTAGACCCCTAGCCTGGGAACCTCTATATGCCGCGAGTGTGGCCCTAAAAACAAAACAAAACACGAAAAAAAAACCCACTACATATGTTTGGCTGCAGGAGCTTTGAGGGTAAACGTAATTAGTGTATCTGTTAAACAAAAGAAATCTTATTTTAATGGATTGGTAGAAATTTTCTGGACCAATTCTGAAACACAAAGTAATTTTTTTTTTTTTTTAGGGCTCCACCCGTGGCATATAGAAGTTCCCAGGCTAGGGGTCGAATTGGTGTTGTAGCTGCTGGCCTGCACCACAGCAACAGCAACTCGGGATCCAAGCGGAGTCTGTGACCTACACCATTGCTTATGGCAATGCTGGATCCTTAACCCACTGAATGAGGCCAGGGATCAAACCCAGATCCTCTTGGATACTAGATGGGTTCTTAACTCACTGAGCCACAATGGGAACTCTTAAAATAATTATTTTTAATATAATTTATGACTTATGTGAAAATATTTTAACATTTCATACGGCTTAAAATTACATAGGTAAAATATTCTTTCATCCTAATCATCTGTGATGCATTTACAGAGTTAGGTTTTTGGAAGGTTATAGTATTAACTGAAGCATTACATTTCTGAAAGCATACTGTTAATGCTATTCTTTCTGTATCAGAAATTCCCTTTTCATAATTATTTTTACCATATATATCTTTAATAATTCATATATGTATTTATGTAGTCCATTGTTTGGTTGTGTGATCTTTCAACCAAAACCATCCTTTGCAGATGCTTTTACTGACTCTGCTATAAGTGCTAAAGTGAATGGTGAACACAAAGAGAAGGACCTGGAACCCTGGGATGCAGGTGAACTCACCACCAATGAGGAACTGGAGGCTTTGGAAAATGATGTTGTAAGCAAAATCTTTTTGATTAGTATCCCATCACTTGGTTTTAATTTAAGTATGTTATTGCTTTAGTGACTGTATTTAAAGCAGTTTTATTGTGTAAATGGAGACTTCCTACCAGGCAGTGTATACAGAATGTTTCTTTGGGATGCTTATAAATTACTTCTGTTTTTTGTTTGTTTTTGTTTTTTTTTGTTTTTTAGAGATGCTCCCACAGCATATGGAGGTTCCCACACTAGGAGTCCAATCAGAGCTGTAGCCACCGACCTATTCCACAGCAGCGTCAGATCTGAGCCATGTCTGCAACCTCTACACTACAGCTCACCATAACACGGGATCCTTAACCCACCGAGCAAGGCCAGGGATTGAACTTGCATCCTTACAAATGCTAGTCAGTTTCCTCTGAGCCACAACAGGAACTTCTATGTTTTTATTTATTTTTATATATATATATATATTTTTTTTCTTTTAATTTAATTTTCCTTTTTAAGGGCCACACCCATGGCACATGAAAGTTCCTAGGAAGGGGTCAAATCGGAGCTGCAGCTGCTGGCCTGCGCCATTGCCCCAGCAATGCAGGTTCTGAGCTGTGTCTGTGACCTACACCACAGCTCAAGGCAACGGCAGATGCCCGACCCACTGAGCGAGGCCAGGGATAGAACCCTTATCCTTATGGATATAGTTGGATTTGTAACCCATTGAGCCACAATGGGAACTCCTATGTTTCTAAAGTAAGTTTTAATAGGAGTTCCCATCATGGCACAGCGGAAATGAATCTGACTAGGAACCATGAGGTGGCGGGTACGATCCCTGGCCTTACTCAGTGGGTTAAGGATCCAATGTTGCTGTGAGCTGTGGTGTAGGTCAAAGATGAGGTTCGGATCCCGAGTTGCTGTGGATGTGGCATAGTCCAGCGGCTACAGCTCCGATTAGACCCCTAGCCTGGGAACCTCCATATGCCACGGGTGCAGCCCTGAAAAGCCAAAAAGCCAGAAAAAAAGAGTAAGTTATAATAAGCAACTTAAAAATTTAAATTGGAAAGCGGGGGGGGGGGGGGGTGCTAGAAACACTGGCATGTTTTATTTTGAATGTTCTGCAAAATGAGGCAGCCTGAGGAAATGGTGTCTGTTGACTACCTAGAGGTGAGGTCAAAGTGTGACTTTGAGGGTTCTTTTCTGTGGAAGAGGTACTCGTTACTAAGATATATAGGTTACATTAGAATTAGAGCTAGAAGGAGTTCCTGTTGTGGCTCAGCAGGTTAAGAACCTGACATAGTGTCTGAGAGGATGCAAATTCAATCCCTGGCCTCATTCAGTCGGTTAAGGATCTGGAGTTGCCGCAAGCTGCAGCATAGGTCTAGATGGAGTTTGGTTCTGGTGTTGCTATGGCTGTGGCATAAGCCTGTTGCTGCAGCTCCAGTTCAACCCCTGGTCCAGGAACCTCCATATGCCACAGGTGCGGACCTAAAATAGAAAAGAAAAAAAAATAATTAGAGCAGTAAGTGAGTTTCTTGGTCTTAAAATTAGGGAACATTCTCTGCAAAAATCTATTTCCAAAAGTCTCTTGGCATATATTATTACTTTTCCAATAACATATCATCTATAAATCAAATACTTAATAATGTCTATCATTAGGATTCTATAGATTCTATTTCTGAACTGTAAAGATAAAAGCAAAGTCTCTTGTCATTTGAGTATTTAGGTAGCAAAATTTGAATTGGATAAAAAAATCTTTCATTGACTATTTAGAGAAATCTTTTTAACAAATTTGTGTTTGATGTTTAAGTCATTTCCACTTGTAAAATTGGAAATACATAGGCAACTTGTCATTATTAATTTTCGAACTTTTAAAGAATTGTATATAACTTAATGGGGATGTTCTTGGCTTTGTGTAGCACATTACTTTTGTGGAGGATATGGAGAAGTAGGCACTCTATTGATAGTGAAGTGGATAAATTGATAGGCACTTTCTAGAGAGCGTTAATGGCAATGTTTATCAAAATTTAAAACACTTTTATCAATTCTACATCTGAGAATTTATTTTTGCCGTAATATCCATAAGATATTCAAATAATTATGTATGAGGATGTTTTTCACAGCCTTTTTTCTAATTGAAACATCCTACCTGCCCATGAATAGGGAATGGGTTAAATAGATTTATTGTACCTCCACTTAATTGAAATACTGTATGTCTACTGAAAAGAATGGTATTCTGTAATGGGAAGATAACCAAGACTTATTAAGAGAAAAAGCACGTTGCAGAAAAAGAAGATACCTACTTGAATTTTCAAAACAGCTGATTGCAGAGTTGTGCAGTAGAAATGAATCTGACTAGGAACCATGAAGTTACGGGTTCAATCCCTGGCCTCACTCAGTTGTTTAAGGATCCGGTGTTGCCGTGAGTTGTGGTGTAGGTCGTAGACGCGGCTCGGATCTGGCGTTGCTGTGGCTGTGTTGTAGGCCAGTGGCTATGGCTCAGATTAGACCCTTAGCCTGGGAACTTTCACATGCCGTGGGTGTGGCCCTAAAAAGACAAAAGACAAAAAAAAAAAAAAAAACAACCAGCTGACTGTAATGATTATATTCTTATATATGCGTAGAGAATGTCTGGAGTTATGTCCAAGAAGTTGTTGATGGTAGTTATCTATGCATGCTGTGATTGGAAGATTTTATTTTTTGCTGAATGTCCTTCTGCATGGTTTAAATTTGCAAGGAGCATATAAAGTAATTGTACAGTTTTGATAGGTAACTAATTTCCTGTCCACATGTGTTAGGCCAAAGGAGTTGATTTAGTGGTAGAATTACATTATAGTTTTATCTGGAGTAGCACAGGAGCTAAGGTTGATGGGATCCTTAGGGGCAAGCTTTAGTGTTGAAGTTGCCATCAGCATTGCTCAGATGATGCTGTGCCCTCTTCTGAGATGGATAACAATTATGTGCCGTATTTTACCCTTTATGACCAGGGTAAAACTCAAGAAGGTTTCAGGTAGGAGTTCCCGTATGGCTCAGCAGGTTAAATATCCTGCATTTTCATTGTATTTGCTGCTCCAGCATGGTTTTAATCCCTTGCCTGGGGTAACTTCCCACATGCTGTGGGCACAGACCAAAAAAGGGAAAGAAATACTAATCTTTGGAGCTCCTGTTGTGGCTCAGTGGGTTATGAACCCAACTAGTATCCATGAGGATGTAGGTTTGATCCCTGACCTTGCTCAGTGGGTTAAGGATCCAGGGCTGCCATGGGCTGTAATGTAGGCCGGCAGCTGCAGCTCCAAATTAACCCCTAGCCTGGGAATTTCCATATGCCATAGATGTGGCTCTAAAAAGCAATACATAAATAAGTAAATAAATGAATTAATTAATGAATAAATAAAAGGGTTTCAGGTAAATACTGTAGAGAATGAACTCTGGTTAATACTTTATGGAAAGATTATTGTTAGGGAATAGTGAAAGGAGAGAACCCTGACCTGAAGGCTCATATTTTATGAGGTAACTAAAATGTTGTAAACTTTTACTAATAACATTTCAAATAATTGTTTTGTATACAGTTGACCTTTGAACGCAAGTTTGAACTATTTACTTACAGGCAGATTTTTTTTTCAATGGAAAATACTGTGTACTGCACAGCCCAAGGGTCATTGAATCTATGGATTTTCTACTATAGGGGGAGTCAGTGTCCCTTACACTCCATCTCCCAAATTGTTCAAGATTCAGCTGTAGTTAGTTACCACCTTTTAGGGCTGATATGTAGAAATTTTTCTAAGGACGCTTTTAAAGGAAAATTTTGCCTATTTCTTAATCTTGCTAGATTTTTCCTAAATAGTATGATACTTTTTTTTTTTTTTTTCTTTTTACAGCTGCACATGTGGCATATGGAGGTTCCCAGGCTAAGGGTCTAATCGGAGCTGTAGCCATCAGCCTACACACAGCCACAGCAACGCAAGATCTAAGCCGCGTCTGTAACCTACACCACAGCTCACAGCAACGCCTGATCCCTAACCCACTGAGCGAGGCCAGGGATTGAACCCGAAACCTCATAGTTCCTCGTCGGATTCATTTCCGCTGCGCCACGATGGGAACTCCATTGCATTGTATGATACATATTGTTAACTGTGGATATCGACTGTAGCTGAATTTAAAAAGACGAATACTTTGTCATTTTTGAAAATGAGCTTCATTCTCTTCTAGTCTAATGGATGGGATCCCAATGATATGTTTCGATATAATGAAGAAAATTATGGTGTAGTGTCTACATATGATAGCAGTTTATCTTCGTATACGTAAGTTTTTAAAGTTTGCTTTTATTTTAATGCATTTGCCTTTGATTTCATCACCTTAAGTTAGTTGAATAAATGTTTTTGTTGGATTTTAAGTAAAACAATTATGTGAAAGAATTTTCCTATTATACCCATGTTGATAAATTCTTATTAAAACAGGGATTATTAGATATAGTTTACTTACACTGTAACTTTTTGCTATAAATAAATTTTGTTTTATTTTTACATTGTGAAAACTCTCAGTTGGCAAGTGTAGAGGTAATGGGGGAATAGTCGGTTTAACTGGTTTTGGAAATGTTATATTCCTCTAAGGAAAAGGTGACAGAAAAACATTCAAATTTTGATTTATAAATAAAAGACGACTTTAGCTTTCTTACAGTTTTACCACCACTTTAAACACTAAACTCTCTTAATAGTTGATTGTGATAGATATATAAACTCTGACTTAAAAACACTAATTTTAACTTTTCCTTTCCTAATGTTTCAGGGTGCCCTTAGAAAGGGATAACTCAGAAGAATTTTTAAAACGAGAAGCACGGGCAAACCAGTTAGCAGAAGAAATTGAATCAAGTGCCCAGTATAAAGCCCGGGTGGCCCTGGAAAATGATGATAGGAGTGAAGAAGAAAAGTACACTGCAGTTCAGAGAAATTCCAGTGAACGTGAGGGCCACAGCATAAACACTAGGTATTTAAAGGAAATCATGATGCAGTATTTTGGATACACAACTCAAGGTCTGTGTGAGAAGGTGTATTGTTATTATTATATTTCATCTTCCTTTGACCTAGCTTCGGTAGAGAATGCAAATGGAGTTGGTTTAAGATTCTCTTAGAGAAGAGATTATAGTAATCTTGAAAAATATTTTTTTTGAGCATCACCTCTATGAAGCTGGGTGTAGAATATACAGTAATGAGTACACCAAGGTCTGTAAGAACTTGTTAAAGGGTAATGAATAGGTGGTGGGGTGCATATAACATAATTACAGTTGAGTTTGGTTTGCTAAATTGGAGAAGTGGTCAGAGTACTAGGAACATGTGAGAAGGAAACTAGTGTAACCTTGTAGGCTTGGTGAAAGTCTTGCAGAGAAGGTGGTTTTTGTGATAGGGTAGTAGATCTGTCTGCCACTCAAAGAGACATAAAAGAGAGGAATTCCTTGTGTGGTGAAAGTCAGATGAAAGAACTTGCCCAGTAAAGGGAAAACCGATTTGTTTTCATGGAATACAGGATGTATGTTGAGGGTGCAGTCATGGTAGCTGGTGATAGGAAGTACGGCAGGGAAGCTCTTTGTGTGTCATGTTAAAGAGCACCCGGTAGGTAGAGGATGGCATGGACCAACTTTGGGACATAGAGAACTGACTGAAACATAGAAAACAGTTATTGCATTGAAATAACTCGAGTGTGAGAACTTGGTAACCAACTCAAGCAGGACTGCTAATAGGTTAGAAAAACCAGGGGTGACCTGAGGTTTATTTGATAGCCAAGCAGATTGGTGATTGTGTTGGTAATGGAGATTAAGAAAAAAAAAAAAAAATGGAGCAAGCTTGAGGAGAGATATAATGAGCCATTTGTGCAATTTCTTGCATTTGAGGGGCTCACAGATCTTTTGTGCATTTATTCGTAAACATTCTGCATACGTGGTAGAAGATACATTTTCTGTCTTCAAGGCACTCATAGCCTAGAGTCATGATTTGAATGAAAGTGTTCAGTGAGAGATGTTGAGACTGTGGGATTGACAATGTGGAGTTGGGGATTGATGTTGAAGCCATGAAAAACTGACGAACAGGAGAAGAGAGAAGAAATCAGAGAAAAAACCAAGTAGAGAAAACCAAGGAGGAAGAGTTTTAAGGAGACATTTAATGATTGAGAGAATCAGCCATAAAGAGGCCAAATAGGATAAGAATGAATACACATCTGTTAAATTTTGTCCTTAGGGAGAGAATCTGAGGGAAAGGAAAGGTGAGAGGCTGGAGCTTAGGGTAGGATGGAAGAACAGGGGTGTCTGGGGGTGAGGCAGTTTGGTGTAAGTGTTTAACTTTTTAATAACAAACATTCCCTTCTGCCTAAGTTACTTTTTAGAAATGTTTCATTGGCCTGGTACTTATTAGGATAAAATGATTTAGAGAATCTCTCATTTTCAGGGAAAATAAATATATTCCTCCTGGACAAAGAAATAGAGAAGTCATATCGTGGGGAAGTGGGCGACAGAATTCACCACGTATGGGTCAGCCTGGGTCAGGCTCCATGCCGTCAAGATCCACCTCTCACACTTCAGATTTCAACCCGAATTCTGGTTCAGACCAAAGAGTAGTTAATGGAGGCAAGTATTTTGACCAAATTTCTCCATCATATCATTGATCGAAATATACTGTTTTCTAAATATTTACATTTATATAATTGATAAGGACATGAATACATTTAATGATTTTTGTGGAGTAGTTTTCACTTAAATTATTTTAAATTTGCCATTCTGGATATAAAATTAGTAAAAAGTAATATAAGTTAATGGTGTATACAGTATTTAGTATGATGAATTATAAAGTGCTAAATTTAACCAAAACCATTCACTTGGCAAAAAAGCACTCTACATACAAAGAAATTGGAAACTTTGGGTAGGTTCTCAATTTTTAAACCACTGGATGATAAAATTATTTAGACATAGTTAACATTGAAAAATACCAGTTTGTGTAAAACACCTAGTGCTTAATATAGATTCATTTTTATGAACTGTTTGTTTATATATTTATATTTTGTTTATTTCAAGGAAGGATTTGAGGTAACTTGTAATACAGTACATGACCAAGAGTCATGTGAACGTGGTGAAGGAAAAAATGTGCTTAAAAAACAATAGAAACAACTCTTAGTGTAAGGGTGGATATTAGAGTTTAGCTTAAGTAAAAGAAAGTTGTGTCTTCAGTAGGAAGATATTTTTTCTACCTCAAAATTTAGGTTAAATTAGCTTATTGGTCATGGATCTCTCGTACAAGTCAGGGATACTGGACAGCTGTACTAAAGACTGTATGGAAATATGGTAGTTAATAATACTGATACTGTGTTATTACCAGGGAACAGTGGCTTTCAATTTTAGATATGTGAATTTGGAAAGTTAGAAAAATAGAGAACACTAAGTTTCCAATTTCATTTGTTTTCATTGAATCTTTCTCCAGAATTCCTCTCCAAATGAACACTCTTGAGTATTTTCTGTACTTTGTATTGGGGGTGAAATTTCTTTGCTCACTGAGTAAAGAGTTTTAGTTGTTTATGAACAGAATTTTCAAAGTAAAAAACCTGAAAGGGGCTAGGAAATGTATGATACTCAAGTGTGTGGAACCCTATGGAGAGGAGACCTGGACTGTTTCCTAAGATTGAGGTAAGTAATACGTCATGTTACATGTTAGCTGTACATCAACCTGTGCATATTTCTTGGTGTCAATTATTTGGTGATGACTGCTCTGTAGTTGCATTGTTTATTAAGCAGTCTCTTAAATGAATGTTTAATTGCATAAATTATTTAGAATGTCCCCCTTTTTCCCAATTTGATAGGATTAAAATAAGTGAAAAAGCAATGGATATTAACCTGTCACTCCTGTGACTCTAGAAAATAGCAGAAGTAATGTTACATTTCTCCTTAAATGGTGTTGTTTAATGAGATTTCAAACTGAGCTTTACATTCAAGTATGAAATAGAAGAAAATCACAGATAATTATAAGAAACTAGCATTTTTAATGGGATATAATAGCTGATGTTTCAAAAAGCTAAAACTAATATAGTAAATAATCCGCTTCCTGAGTTTTGTGATTTATTGTGTGAAATTATCTAGTGTATGTTGTACTCCTTTTAACAATTGATTACCGAGAAACAGTTATAGAAGCAGGATTAATAGGCATAGTCTTAACTGTCTTCTTCAATAGTATGTGTAGATCCTAATTAACCCTTTGGGAACGTGTGTTCATTTAAACAGAATTTTAAGGAGGTTAAAGTAAAATGTGAATTTATGTCAGTTAAGTTATGCTAAAACTTATCACAAATCAAATGACTGTCCTCAAAGGGTTAAAATGTACAAGAAATCATTTTTGTCATTTTACTTTTTTTTCTGTTTACTTTTTTTCCCTCATTTTTTTCTTTAGTTTTTATACTTTCCTTCATATCATTTGTTCTGTCAGGTGTTCCCTGGCCATCGCCTTGCCCATCTCCTTCCTCTCGCCCACCTTCTCGCTACCAGTCAGGTCCCAACTCTCTTCCACCTCGGGCAGCCACCCCTACACGGCCGCCCTCCAGGCCCCCCTCGCGGCCATCCAGACCCCCGTCTCACCCCTCTGCTCATGGTTCTCCAGCTCCTGTCTCTACTATGCCTAAACGCATGTCTTCAGAAGGTACAATACCACAATTTGTTCATGTTTTTGTTTGTCTTTGTTTAACTCCTATGTGAGTTTATAATTACAAAATAGTTTCCTCTTCATTATTTAATAACCTATAATTTCCGTGTTTTAACTTTAGTTTATTAAAACTATTTCTATTAACCTTTTGTTCACTAGAGAGAAATTTGATAAATGCGTGTGAAGCGATGAATTATCTTGAATTGTAAGAATGGGGGTTTAATCTCTGCCTGGTAATGATGCTACTGCTTTATAGCCCAAGGCCTTCTCCCTCCACTTTATAATGTATGTAGTGGTTAATGGTAAAACGTGAACTTTCTTCACCAGTCTTGGACTTACTGTAGAGCCTGTCATTTTATAGCTCCCTGCCGAGGTTACTTGTGATTCTGCCTGTTGGCCAGAGGCAGGAGTGGTGGTTTAAAGGTCCTTTTTGAGAGGGACATTGCATGTAGCTGCCCCTGTGTGTTTGCCCATAGATGACAATACAGAGTTTCATTTTGTGTTTGGGAGTTTAAGAAAAAAATTAGCTTTGTAATATTTTATTGTGTAATATTTATTTAATCTGCAAGAAGTCCTTGATCTAAGATAAAACTGTTAATAAAAACAATGTATGAATCTTTAAGGGTCTTTTTGCCCTTGTCAAAAAATAAAATCCTGGAGTTCCCATCGTGGTGCAGTGGAAATGAATCCGACTAGGAACCATGAGGTTGCAGGTTCAATCCCTGGCCTTGCTCAGACGGTTAAGGATCTGGCGTTGCTGTGCCTGTGGCGTAGGCCAGCAGCAATGGCTCTGATTAGACCCCCTAGCCTGGGAACCTCCATATGCCGCGGTTGCAGCCCTAAAAAAGACAAAAGACAAAATAAATAAATAAAATAAAATCCTGTAATTCTCATTCAATGTTTGATGCTAAATCCACCATTGCTATATATCAGATACATAGATGTGTTGTAGAAAGGTCACATTTTTATTTAAATGTAGTGAATAAATTAAAAACTTATTTTCTGAATGATAATGGCCTTTGATGTTATTGAGAGCATTTGATATTAAAATTTTAATCTGATTTGTTCATTAAAATTGCAGGTAATATTGCTTATGTTGAAACTGATACAGTTTTCTGGCGTAAAGTGCTTGCCTAGAGAAAACGTGTTGCCTGCTGTTTAATAAATTTTTGCCATCTAGGCAGGGAGGTCATGTGATCCTGCCTAAAGAGGCTAACCTTAAACAGCCCATTGCACTGATTTTCAAGGTTACTTCCCTACTCAAAAGTGTCCGTGATGGTGGCTTCTAAAAGAAAAGTTTAATTCTGATGAAGTATTTATTTGGTCTATTATTTGCATAAGTGATGTTCATATCATGAGAATATGTTAGATAAAAGCAAGACTCATTAGTGAGTGTGAGCTTGTTCACCACGGTTAGATAGAAGGATTCACGTCAGAGTATACCTTCTGCATATTCAGGGATGCTACATTATTCACTCTTTATTTTTAACTAATTGAATGAAAATACGTTTTCTAGTTGTGTAGTTAGGTGACACTGAAGTATTTTTAAAATGTAAACTTCAAAATAAAGCTATTAAATATAATGGTTTTCTGTATTCAATATAGAGAATTATTTTGTTTCTGCAAGTATTTTACATACTGCCAAAAAGACTGAATTTTTTAAAGTTAAATTCTAACTTTGATTTCATTGAGCTATGCCAACCATCTTTCTTGGTCTTTTTCTATAAAGGGATATAAAAATATGTATAAATATGCAAATACCCAGTTCCTAATTCAATCTTCAATATAAATTGTATCTTCAGTTTAAAATTATATAACATTAACATTCTTAAGGTATGTCCATGATTGAAGTACTACTAAGGACATAAATGAATTTGACAGTTTAAAGAGTTTGGCAGCAAGGTGCTAGTTCAGCAGCTTTGGCATTGACATTAAGAATGAACTTTGGGAGTTTCAGTTATGGCTTCAGTGTTCCCATAGGCTCTTGTATAGGTCACAGACGAGGCTTGGCTCTGGTGTTGCCGCGGCTGTGGTGTAGGTCTGCAGCTGTAGATCCAATTTGACCCCTAGCCTGGGACTCCATATGCCACGTGTGTGGCCCTAAAAAATAAAAATAAAAAAATAATGAACTTTGCACTGTCAGTGATAGTGCAAAGCCTGACAGTGTTAGCACTATCAGGCTTCTCTGGTAAGAGCCATTCTGTCCACTGTTTTCACCTGATGTTTTGTTTGAATGCACAGTAGACTTCTTTAGAAATAGAAATCGCTAATGGGGTGACAGAATTGATGTGGAATTTTGACAATTCATATAGTGCAAATTTCTTCCCCAAGTGTCAGTTATTCTAGTCTGCAAGTCCTGCCTTACTAGTAGAATTTTTAGCTCCCAGACTGTTAGTTAAGACTGTTAAGTCTGAGAAACTGCTTACAAGTGAGGACTGCTTTAAGACATGGATTATAAAATTGATCATCATGGCAGAAGATGTTAATAAATTAAGGTTTTAGAGAAATTAAAGAAGGGAATTTGCATATAATCCTTAGTAAAAAAATGTATTGAGGTTAATAGTTTTCTCTTTAAAGAGTTTTTTTTTTTTTTCTGGAGTGCCCTGGCAGCTCAGCAGGTTAAGGATCATCAACATTGTCATTGCTGTGGCTCAGGTCACTGCTGTGGTGCGGGTTCCCTGGCCCTGGAACTTCTGCATGCCACCTGCACAGCCAAAAAAAAAAAGATACTCTAAAAAATATGTTTTTCTTCTAATTTTATAAGTAATGTATTAAAGAAAATTTGAAGGAAAAAGCTAAAAGTATGTGGTAAAATAAAGATTATTACGTCATGTAGCTATAACCTTTATAAATGTTTTATTATTTTTATATGCCTATAAATTATGGACATAGAGTAAACAAATTGCTAAAATCTTTGCAGAATTATGACATCTCACTGTTTGATTTCTTACCACCAGCTGCCTCCTTCCCTTTCTTTAAAAATAAGGAAAATAAAATGTATTATTAAAATTTTATGTCATTCCACAAAATAATTCTGAGAGTATAGCCAAAAATGTAAATGGCGTTTGTTTTCTTTTTTTTTAACCAAGAAGAAATGGGGAGGAAGGGGAGAAAGGTGTGTGTGTGTGTGAGAGGGATAAAGAAAAAGAATAGGGTGTGTGTATTAAACAGAAAAGTAGTACTGGTAGACATTGTGGCATTTATGTGATGTTCACTGTTCCTTTCTTAGGGCCTCCAAGGATGTCCCCAAAGGCCCAACGACACCCTCGAAATCACAGAGTTTCTGCTGGGCGGGGTTCCATTTCCAGTGGCCTAGAATTTGTATCCCATACCTCACCAAGTGAAGCAGCTGCTCCTCCAGCAGCAAGGACTAGTCCCGCAGGGGGCACATGGTCTTCAGTGGTCAGCGGGGGTAGGTAACACTTGGCTTAAAGCATAGTATCAAAGACACTTTGTTATTATATTTGATGTAAAAGGGCTGAGCTTGAGCTCTGTTTGAGGAAGTCTAAGTGTATATATTTAAAAGAGTAACCAGGAATTTGGAAAACAATTTTTATTCTGGGTTCTACCACTTAAGTCACCATATGTTGGAGCAAATCAAGTGATCATTTTGAATTTCAGTTTTCTCAGTGAGTAAAGTAGTTTTTGCCTAGTCTACTTTAGGGTCTTGTGATGAAATTCATATGGGGTTCATAAATATGAATATATTTTATTATGGTTTTATAAAGGGCCACTCAAATGGAAGGCAAATACAGTACATAACAATTTTTGGAGGGGGTCACATTTCCTGTCTTCTTAGAAACTTTGTTCATTGATTCCACATTTATTTTGGGCTTACAGGCTTGCAATGCTATGTGTTTCTTTTTTTTTCCCCCATTCATTCATTTGATACATTTTTATTGAGGTTTGTTTTTTTTTTTTTTGGTCTTCTTAGTGCCAAACCCATGGCATATGGAAGTTCCCAGGCTAGGGTTGAATTGGAGCTGTAGCTGATGGCCTTCGCCACAGCCATAGCAACACATGATGCAAGCCGCATCTTCGACCCAACCACAGCTCATGGCAATGCCAGATCCCCAAGCCCACTGAGCAAGGCGAGGGATTGGACCCATGTACTCATGGATACTAGTCTGGTTTGTTAACCACTGAGCCACTATGGAAACTCCCTATTGACATCTTACTTTATGCTAGACACTATTCTGGGCCGAAGTGCCATGTGTTTCTTTAGCATCCATATATGGCACTAATTTCCAACTATATATCCTTTTTTTTTTTTTTTTTGTCTTTTTGCCATTTCTTGGGCCGCTCCCATGGCATATGGAGGTTCCCAGGCTCGGGGTCGAATCAGAGCTGTAGCCACCGGCCTACGCCAGAGCCACAGCAGTGCGGGATCCAAGCCGAGTCTGCAACCTACACCACAGCTCACGGCAGCACTGGATCGTTAACCCACTGAGCAAGGGCAGGGACCAAACTGGCAACCTCATGGTTCCTAGTCGGATTCATTAACCACTGCGCCACGACGGGAACTCCCTATATATCCTTTTTAAGGATTAACAAACATGAGGGCCCAAGTTTTATCTTTGACCAGCCTGAAGAATGTGCTGACAGCAGCTATAAAAATGTAAAAAGTGTATACTTTGATAGGACCTTACAATTAGGTTAAGATTGCTTTTGCTACTTAATGTTTTGTTTCTATGATAACTAGAGTTGGAGCATGCAGTGACATAATCTATCTTAATCAGTGCATGGAACTTTTAAAAGAAAAATTTTTAAACTGAAAGAAAAATATACCCAACTCCATTAAATGTCTTTAGTTGATATACATTTCTCACTTTCATGTAAGTGTAATTTTATGGTAAATTCCTTTGAACTTTCTATTTTTCTAATTTGGTCTTCAGTTACAAGGAAATTATTCAGTTGACAAAAAATAGTTTCTAAAATCTTAATTTCTTCTGTGTATCAGTAATTATTTGACAGTATTCAGATGATATGGAAATGAATTTTGAAAGTAACAACATGATTGTAGAAGTGAAAGAGTAGGGAGTTCCCTTGTGGTGTAGCAGGTTATGGATCCAGTGTTGTCACTGCAGCGGCTCGGGTCATTGCTGTGGTACAGGTTTGATCTCTGCCCAGGGAGCTTCCATATGCTGTGGGCCACCCCACCACCACCACCATAAAAAAAGAAAGAGGTGAAAGAGTAAAATCATAGTTGTTAATAGATACACCCAGCAGTATTACAGGTTTGCTCTTTATACTAATCAGAAAAGTGACAGTTGTTGAATAATAGTTTCCTTCCATGACCCTTGTTACTTAGGGTAAAGAATCACTAAAGTGAAGCAAATTGAACTATTTCCTCTAAATCTTTGAATCTGAATAGGTTTATATAAAATATGAAACCTATTAGATACTTATTTTGAAGTTATGTGGAATATGAACTCTTCCTTGGATTATCTTCCCCTTTGCCCTAATTTGAGTTCCCAGTTTCCTTAGTTACTGAAGAGTGGATTTTGCTGTGGTAAATAAACTGCTAAAATGTGTTTATTATTTGAAGGAGAAACAAATAAGCCTACGTCTTAGGGATTCTCTTCCCCTCCTCCACACATGTATTTTAAAGAAACAGTCTCACCTTCTAGTAGAGAATGTTGTTATCTTTATCCTAAGAAGTAGCACTTGTCCTTCCTTAGAAATCCAGTTTTTAACTTCATTTAAAACACTGCCTTTTAGAATTCATATATTTAGTTAGGAGGGAAAATGACTGTCGTACATGGTTATTAGTAATTGTTTTCATTCTTCAGATATTTATACTCTGTCGTCACCATTATTCCTGAGACTTTGGAAAAGAAAACAGGTGATGAGATGAGTAATTGGGAGGTCAGATAGAACTATGTTACCTAGATCTTTCAGATCTTTCAGAAAAACCTTTTTGATGAAGTGACATTTTAGCTGAGGATATAATGGGTAACTTTTCTCTTTCTTGTAGTTCCAAGATTATCCCCTAAAACTCACAGACCCAGGTCTCCCAGACAGAATAGTATTGGAAATACTCCTAGTGGGCCAGTTCTTGCTTCTCCCCAAGCTGGTGTTATTCCAACTGATGCTGTCCCTATGCCTTTACCAGCTGCATCTCCTACGCCTGCCAGTCCTGCATCCAACAGAGCTGTTACCCCATCTATTGAGGGTATGTAAGAAAGGGCTTCTAGATCCATGATGTCATTGGTGAAATTGAATTTTAGACATTTAACATTGTGTGAAAAATGGTTATGTTGTTTTATCCATAGGTAAGTATTTGATGGCATATTAAAAATTTTATGTAAATAAAGTTAGTTGTTTAAGTAATACTGCTAATTTCAGGAGTTCTCATCATGGCTCAGCAGTAATGAACACAACTGGTATCCATGAGGACACAAGTTCGATCTCTGGCCTTTCTCAGTGGGTTAAGGATCTGGTGTTGCTGTGGCTGTGGCGTTGGCTGCCAGCTGCAGCTCCAAGTCAACCCCTGGCCTGGGAACTTCCCATATGTAGCAAGTGTAGCCTGAAAAGAACAATAAAAATAAAGCCTGCTAATTTCATATATGTTATTCTGAAAGTTTAAGAGAGTTTACATTCCTGGGTAGTAAATAACAATATAAGTAAAATTTATTAGTGGAATTTCCTGGTGGCCTAGCACTTAAGGATTCGGTGATGTGGCTCAGGTTTCTTCCCTGGCCCAGGAACTTCCATATACCATAGGAGCAGCAAAAAAAAAGAAAAAATGTATTTCATACGTCTGCGAAGTAGGAAAGTCTCTAAGTAGAAATATTCTTTTCCAAAAACACAGGATCAAATGGTTGAGTATTTCCCAATTTTACTTCTATAGCTTCTATTAACCTTTTTATATAAAATACTGTTTTCTAGCTAAAGATTCCAGGCTTCAAGATCAGAGGCAGAACTCTCCTGCAGGAAATAAAGAAAATATGAAGTCCAATGAGACATCACCTAGCTTCCCAAAAGCTGAAAGTAAAGGTTAGAGCTTTAAAAAGTCTTTAGGTATATCTGTAGAAATAGGAAGGAATATGTCTAATCTGATGCCCAGTACATATTACTTTTTTGGTCAACACTTTAATTTCTTAGTGTTGTGATATTTAAGTGCATAATTTGACAAATGTCAAAATCTATAATATATTGAAAGTTTTGTTATTTTGGATAGAGGTTATTTTTCATTTCCACCATCCCATCCTAAAAAAAATCTTAAAGATTAGAAATAAATCTAGGAGTTGTCCTGTAGTACAGTGAATTGAGGATCCAGTGCTGTCACTGCAGCAGCTTGGGTTGCTACTGTGGCACCAGTTTGATCCCTGGCCTGGGAACTTCCACATGCTATGAGCACAGCCAAAAAAATTAAAAATAGAAAAAGAAATCTAGATCTAATACTTCATATTTTTACAGGTATATCACCAGTTGTTTCTGAACATAGAAAACAGATTGATGATTTAAAGAAATTTAAGAATGATTTTAGGGTAAGTATTGTATTGACTAATGAATTAGAATTTTTAAAACAATTTTTTAAATATTACTAAGAATTTTTATATCATCCATTTACAAAAATGTATTTTATATGTATACCCAGAAACATCAAACCATATGTGTAGAAAGCTAAATATTCTTAAGTTGTCTGTGTGTATGCTTTAGGTAGGGTAACTGAAATCATGAGATTTAATAACAATATAGCTATTAAATGAAAGAGAATGTAATTTTCATATTGGAAGTCATCATAAGTTATTACTTCATGTTCATTTGATTACTTTATTCAAATATGATAGAGCAAAGGCAAAAGGCAGCCTTTTCCTAGCCTGTGTTCTAGCTTCCTAAAAATTAAGTTTTTGCTTGATAGCTTCATTTTTGACTTATTGGCAGTATTCAAAATATTAAATATTGTTTCATACTTTAGCACATTTATCTGGTCATCTTTAATGCTATTAGCAGTTGTGAATTTAAATTTTTTTAAGCTATAATTAATGCATGGACATGATAAAAAGAATAATAACTGAATGCTCAGATGGTTGCTACTCAGCTTACTTAATATGTCAAGCACTCTGCTATAGTTAAAGTCCTCCTGGGTACTTGCCCACCTCAGCTACATCCTCCTGTAGGAGTGAAGGATTTCTTTCCTTGTAATTCTTTACACTGCATATAAGTAGTAGATTCCCTAAGCAACAGATGATCTTATTTTGCATCATCTTCAACTTAATATAAATATGTTATAGGTGTTCATGCCCATTTGCTTTTATTTCCTCAACATTATTTTTTACACCCAGTCCTTCATGCCCTTAGAGTAATACACTTGCATGAATTTATTACATTATGAAGGAAAAAAATTATTTTTACTTTGAAGCATATGAGATAGAATGTTTTTGTAACAGTTTTATTGAGGTATA
This sequence comes from Phacochoerus africanus, assembly GCF_016906955.1. Classification (NCBI taxonomy): domain Eukaryota; kingdom Metazoa; phylum Chordata; class Mammalia; order Artiodactyla; family Suidae; genus Phacochoerus; species Phacochoerus africanus. Next base: position 32,817,114 of record NC_062558.1, on the reverse strand, counting down.
ATTTACATATGGTTTAGTCATTTAAAGTATAGTTTAGTGGTTTTTTGTATATTCATAGAGTTGTATAAGCACCACATAAGCCCTTAGCAGTCACTTCTCATTTGCTTTCTTTTTTTCTTTTTTCTTTTCTTTTTTTTTTTTTTTTTGTCTTTTCTGTCTTTAGGGCCAAACCCACGGCAGTATGGAGGTGCCCAAGCTAGGGGTCTAATCGGAGCCACCGGCCTAAACCACAGCCACAGCAACACCAGGTCTGAGCCGCGTCTGCGACCTACACCACAGCTCAGGGCAACGCCAGATCCTTACCACTGAGCGAGGCTAGGGATCGAACTCTCAACCTCATGGTTCCTAGTCAGACAGAACTCCTCATTTGTTTTCAAATACTTCTCCCCACCCCTACCTCCACCCTAAGCCACCACTAATCTACTTTTTGTCTTCATGGATTTGGCTGTTCTGGACTTTTCATATGGAAGGAACCATACAATATGTGGCCTTTTGTGGGTGGCTTTTTTTCTACTTACTGTTACGTTTTCAGGGTTCATCCATGTTGTTGTGTGTGTCAGTATTTCTTTGCTTTTTATGTGAACTCCATTGTATAGATAGACCACATTTTATATATCCATTCATAATCAGTTGATGCCTTCTCCTCCCCCCTTACCCCTCTGGTAACCATAAGTTTGTTTTCTTTGGGGGAGGTGCTGCACCTGTGGCGTATAGAAGTTCCCAGGTAGGGGTCCAGTCGCAGCTGCAGCTGTCAGCCTATACCATAGCCACAGCAACACAGCATCCGAGCCACGTCTTTGAGCTACACCACAGCTCACAGCATCTGGTTCCTTAACCCACTGAATGAGGCCTGGAATTGAACCTGCATCCTCATGGGTACTAGTTGCATTGTTTCCGCTGAGCCACAACAGGAACTCCCAAGTTTGTTTTCTATGTCTGTTAGTCTATTTCTGTTTTGTAAATGAGTTCATTTGTATCAATTTTTTTAGATTCTACATGTAAGTGATATCATGTGATATTTAGCTCTTTCTTCATATAATAATCTCTAGGTCCATCCATATTGCTGCAAACGACATTCTTTTATACTTTTTTATGGCGGAGTAATAATACCGCTGTATATGTGTAACACATCTTCCTTATCTGTTCATCTGTCAGTGGACATTTAGGTTGCTTCCCTGTCTTGGCTATTGTAAATAATCCTGCTGTGAACATTGGGGTGCATGTATATTTTATAATTAGAGTTTTTTCTAATTATCTTTTGTGGATATATGCCCAGGAGTAGGATTGCTGGATACACGGTAAATCTGTTTTTAGTTTTTTAAGGAACCTTCATACTGTTTTCCACATAGGCTGCACCAGTTTATATTCTGAGAAGTTTTTTTTTTGTTGGTGGTAGTGGTTTTCATTAGTTTTTTTTTAATGTAGTGTTAGCTGGGGTTTCAAATTCAGTCTTTTGCATATGGGTAACATTTGCCACAGCGCCGTCTTTTGAAAAGACATTGAATTATCTTTGTACCTTTGTTGAAAATCATTTGGCCAAGTGGGAGAGCTTATTACTAGACTCGGTTCTTGTCCATAGATCTCTATATATCTATCCTTTATGGCAGTACCACACTGTTTGAATTAGTGTATTTTTTTAAAAGCTTATAACTTCTTCATTTAAAAGAAAACATTTTGGCTCTCATATTATCTGTTCACAACTTTCTGTAAACCTTCTTTAATACTTGACTCTTAAATTCCAGGTAGTTTCAGCATTATATCGCTCTCTCTTTGGGACTTCTACTCAATATTTTGGGGGAACCTGAAAATGCAAATGTATTATTAAATTTCTTATGAACAGCTTAATCATCTGTAAGTGAAATAATAGAAAGCCACGAAATGATTGGATTTGATTTGATTGTCCTTTTTTTTGGCTTTTTAGGGCCACACCCTCAGCATATGGAAGTTCCCAGGCTAGGGCTTGAATCAGAGCTACAGCTGCTAGCCAGCACCACAACCATAGCAACTCGAGATCTGAGCTGTGTCTGTGACCTATAACACAGTTCATGACAGTACCAGATCCTCAACCCACTGAGGGAGGCCATGGGTAGAACCCGCATCCTTGTGGGTACTAGTCAGATTGTTTCCACTGCAGCACAGTGGGAATTCCTGTCTTTATTATTTTTGTTTTTTTCGGGCTGCACCTGCAGCATATGGAGGTTCCCAGGCTAGGGGTCAAATCAGAGCTATAGCTGCCAGCTTACTCCAGAGCCACAGCAACGCCAGATCTGAGCCATGTCTGCCACTTAAACCACAGCTCACAGCAACAGTGGATCCTTAACCTACTGAGCAATGCCAGGGATCAAACCCACGTCCTCATGGATACTCGTCAGGTTCGTTTCCACTCCGCCACAACAGGAACTCCTACTTTGGTTCTTTAAACATGCAATCTCTGGTGTTCCAGCTGTGGTAAAATGGGTTAATGATCTGGCTTGTCTCTGAGAAGGCATTGGTTTGATCCCTGGCCCCGGCACAGTGGGTTAAGAATCCAGAATCCTGCAGCTGTGGTGTAGTTCACAGCTCTGGCTTGGATTCGATCCTTGGCCCTGGAACTTCCATATGCTGCATGGACAGCCAAGAAAGAATAAAACAACAAAAAACATGCTGTTTCTTTTGCTTGCACTAGTATTCCTGTTTTGGAACTCCACACCTGCCTTCCTCCCTCAACATCTTTCACACTTTAAACTATATGACACTTCCAAAGAAAAGCCTTCTCTTTCCATAAATTGCTTTTTCCTAAGGGATCTTTTAGCACTACCCCAGTTGTTGTTTGTCTATTCTCATCCAGATGGTAAACTTTGGGAGGATAGGAACTATTTCGCATTTCTATGTCCTACATACAGAATTTCTGACACATGGTATGCACTCCGTAATTTTTTTTTTTAGGCTAGGACATTTGCGTGCTTACATGACTAGTTATAGACATACTGTTATTGTTGCCTTATAATGAAAACATTATTCATAAAGTATGAAAAAAGCTTTTAGTATACTCAGGCCTACAAATACTAGTTTTGCTCATGGAACAAATTGATTACTAGACTAATTTAAAATATTTAAGTGTAATTATTTCCTTTATTTAGTTACAGCCAAGTTCTGCTTCTGAATCTGTGGATCAACTGCTAAACAAAAGTAGAGAGGGAGAAAAATCAAGAGATGTGATCAAAGACAAAATTGAACCAAATGCTAAGGATTCTTTCATTGAAAATAGCAGCAACTGCACCAGTGGCAGCAGCAAGCCGAGCAGCCCCAGCATTTCCCCTTCAATCCTCAGTAACACGGAGCACAAGAGAGGACCTGAGGTCACATCTCAAGGGGTTCAAACTTCCAGTCCAGGGTGTAAACAAGAGAAAGATGATAAAGAGGAGAAGAAAGATGCAGCTGAGTGAGTAAACCTGGAATTTAGCACATCCTTCATTATTTTTTCGTAGGGTGTCCAGAGCCTTCCAACTCTAGAATTTGTCTAGACTTTTAGACTGCTTTATAAGTAGCCCTCAATTTATAACTAACTGGCAATGAGATCTTAAGTAAATTAGGTCATTGCACCCTATACTCTTCTTCTGTCCACTGCTTTTGCACTCCATGGCACAAAAAATCCTATGCATACATCAAGAATGGCTTTTTTGGTAAATATACAAATAATTGAAAAATTACTGGTTTTTGGAAAGCTTCCACTGTGGTACAGGTTCTGTCCTGGCCCAGAAACTTCTGCATGCCATGGGTGCAGCAAAAAAAAAATTACTGGTTTTTGGGACCAATATCCCTTAGATGCTGGTCAGTACCCACCTTTTGGCTGTGCTGCTAGGACTAAGAACTGTCGCTAGAAGTACCTAGTGCCCCTACTTGGAATTTATTGTATTTTCCACCAGAAACAATGTTCTAGGAGTTCGCATTGTGGCTCAGCAGTTAATGAACCCTACTAGTAACCATGAGGCCTTGGGTTCAGTCCCTGGCCTTGCTCAGTGTGTTAAGGATCCAGCGTTGCCACAAGCTGTGGTGTAGGTCGAAGACGTGGCTCGGATCCCAAGTTGCTGTGGCTGTGGTAAAGGCTGGTGGCTATAGTGCTGATTCGACCCTTAGCCTGGGAACTTCCATATGCTGCCAGTGTGGCCCTAAAAAGAAAAACAGACAAACAAACGGTGTTTTAGTTAATGGTTGGATTTGTTAAGACAGAATTCATTCTGACACCGGAACCTAACCCAACATTGTAAATCAACTAAACTTCATTTGAAAGAAAAAGAAAAAAAGATGGAATTAATTCTGTACATCCAATATATTGTCAGTTAAATGGGCTTTTGTGAGCTAGTGTTAGAACCTAATTACGCACAATCAATTTATTTGTTCTGGCTCCATACAACCCAGTTATAGCTGAACTTTTGGAATGCACCTTGTTGATAAGTAGGGAGAATTTTTTCTTGACTTGAGGCAAAAATTTTTATTGAATTCATGATTTTTCCCAAGATATTTCATGTAGGAAACACTTTGTCAAATAAAAGAAGTATTGCATGTTTTATAATTGGTATATTAAGGATTGCTTTTAAGGATATTTTGTAAGGGACTACTGTCTTTTCTGTTTTAAGTTCTTGTTGATTGCCTTTGAGATAAGTTTTGCATATTACACTTTATAAAAATTTTGTTCTTTTTTTGGCTAGTTATCAAAGAGTGAGAAGTACGTGTATGTGTATGTGTTTCATGAAGGAAACTAATGATCTTCTAGTGAGAATTGCTTAGATGTTTAGCAGTTAAGAAAAAAAACTCTCAGGTATAAAAGACTAGAGAAGCATAAATTCCTTGCAGATTTCACTGGCCTTTATTTTTTTCTTCTGGTATAGGCAAGTGAGGAAATCAACGTTGAATCCCAATGCGAAGGAGTTCAACCCTCGTTCCTTTTCTCAGGTAAGTTTCTCTCTCTCTTTGAAGTAATCTAGTTTTTTAAAAAATTATTATTACTCCTTTTCCCACACCTGCCATCTAAATTCAGTTATAGTATGCTAAAACAACTACTAGTTTCTTATGTAGCAATTAATGAATATTTTTGAGCCATAGAAAAAAATTCCTAGTTTTGTCATCAATTAGATATGATCTAGGGCAAATCTTTGAATCCTTTCTGATTCAAAATTTGAAGATGATTGGCTTACTAGGCTCTCAGGTTCATAGATAATACTGTTATTATTCTCCTGACTTTGTAAGAAGGTAAGGTTTATTTTTTTTTTATTTTTAATTTTTTAAAATACTTTCTCCAGGAGTTCCCGTTGTGGCTCAGTGGTTAACGAATCCGACTAGGAACCTTGAGGTTGCAGGTTCAGTCCTTGGCCCTGCTCAGTGGGTTAAGGATCCGGCATTGCCGTGAGCGGAGGTGTAATTCTCGGACAAGGTTCAGGTCCTGTGTTGCTGTGGCTCTGGTGTAGGCTGGCAGCTACAGCTCCAATTCGACCCCTAGCCTGGGACCCTCCATATGCCGCGGGAATGGCCCAAAAAATGGCAAAAAGACGGGGAAAAAGAAATAAATAAAACTTTCTCCAGCTGCTTAAAAATCACCTCTGCTGTTTTTAATAGTATTGTTGATTAAAGTTAACATTAACTTGCTACGAGCATATTTTTTTCTTTAACTTGAAACACATGGAAGTTTGTATTCTATTAGGTATTTTCATTAAGAGGGCCTAATTAAAAGTGAGTAAAACTAAGAAAGATGGGGGGAGTTCCCATCATGGCTCAATGGTAACAAACCTGACTAGTATCCATGAGGACCCAGGTTCAATTTCTGGCCTCTCTCATTGGGTTAAGGATCCGGCATTGCTATGAGCTGTGGTGTAGGTAGCAGACACGGCTCGGATCCCACCTTGCTATAACTGTGGCATAGGCCAGCAGGTGCAGCTCCAGTACTCTAGCCTGGGAACTTCCAAATGCCATGGATGTGGCCCTAAAAAGACAAAATAAAATAAATATTAAACTGAAAAAAGATAGGGGTAATTAGTCTTCAGATTGCAATAATAGTTAGCTTTTCATTTAAGATAGTTGCTTTTTGTTTTTGTAGCCAAAGCCTTCTACCACCCCAACCTCACCTCGTCCTCAAGCACAACCTAGCCCATCTATGGTGGGTCATCAGCAGCCAACTCCAGTTTATACTCAACCAGTTTGTTTTGCACCAAATATGATGTATCCAGTCCCAGTGAGCCCAGGTGTGCAAGTAAGTCATAGAATTTGTTGTTCATTTACCCTCTCTAAGCTATTTGTATGTAACACCAAGTATTCCGAAGGTGTGCAGTGACTTGAGGTAGTGATGGTACAACAGAGGTATTTAAAAAGTGAAGGCTTGGAGTTCCCATTGTGGCTCAGTGGGTTACAAACCTGATATTGTCTCTGTGAGGATTTGGGTTCTACCCCTAGCTTCACACAGTGGGCCAAGGATCCAGCCACAAGCTATGTCGTAGATCCCAGATGCAGCTTGGATCTTGTGCTGCCATGGCTGTGGGCATCACCTCAGCTACAGCTCTGATTCAACCCTTAGTCTGGGAACTTCCATATACCGCAGGTACAGCCGTTTAAAAAAAAAAAAAAAAAAAAGGCTTGCAGTGTGGTGTATTGTTAATATAAGGACCTAATCTGAGAATATTTTCTGGTAAAAAAGATGGTTTACATTTTTTGTAGTTTGGGCTTTTCTTTTTAACTGTGGGTGTGATTTCATTTTTTAATGACTCATAGAGAATCAGGACATCTCAGAGCTGGCTCTCAAGCAATGTGCGACTAAGAGAGAGTGGTAAGATAAATTCTTAATATCTTGAGAGCCTAATCGTCATTTTTTTTTTTTTTAATTCCCTCAAGCCTTTATATCCTATACCTATGACGCCCATGCCAGTGAATCAAGCCAAGACATATAGAGCAGGTAAAGGTGAGAATAATCCTGCCTGTGTATGCTTATAATCTGCATGCTGCATGCATTAAATAACTCAGTTTATAATGAATAAATATTTGTGGTGCAGTTTGACTTTAATGAAGCCATTCATTGACTTTTGATGCCTAGAATATTACATCAGATACTTAGATGTGTTTTTTTATGAGCAAAAACAGGGAAGGAGAAATACTTATGAATTGGGAATATTAGGTATCCTCTTCACAAAGAATAATTTCTTTTTGATGTCTTCAGTGTTAAATTTGAAAAGAGGGTTTGCTAAATTGATTTACTCATTACTGATATTTTATATGACATACAGTTTTTCCCCAAATTTAAAATTTCTTTTTGAGTAAACAGCAGCTCACTTCAGAAAACATCAAAATGCTGTTTAGAGGGATGTTTCCTCATCTTTAAAGTGAGAGCGTTGTATAATCTAGTGTTCTTTATTTGTGTACAAGAGCCTTCATAGGAAAAAACATATATTTATTTTGAGGAAATCTTTTTTTTTTTTTGGTCTTTTTTAGGACTGCACCCACAGCATATGGAGGTTCCCAGGCTAGGGGTAGAGTCGGAGATGTAGCCACCAGCCTACACCATAGCCACAGCAACGAGGGATCTGAGTTTGTCTGCAACCTATGCTACAGCTCATGGCAACACTGGATCCTTAACCCACTGAGTGAGGCCAGGGATCAAACTTGCATCTTCATGGATACTAGTCTGATTCGTTACCACTGAGCCATGATGGGAACTCCTTAAGAGGAAATCTTTTAATGTTGAGTAATGCTAAAGTATTACCCTTTTTGCCATTTAAGTAATTGAGAGCAATTATTTGCTGTCGTTTTATTGAGAGTAGAGTGTAGGGTGGCTTATATAATAAGGTTATTTCTCATGCCCAATAATTGTCTTCCTGACACAAAAATTTCACCTTTTTATTTCCATTGTAGTTTATTATAGGATACTGAATATAGTTTCCTGTGCTATACAGTGGGATTTTGTTGTTTATATGTTTCATATATCCTAGTTTGTGACTTCTAATCCCAAACTCCTAGTTATCTCTCCCGCATCCCCTTAACTTTTGGTAACCATAAATTTATTTTCTATGTCTGTGAGTCTGTTTGTTTGAAAATAAGTTCATTTGTGTCATTTCTTAGACACTTCATATAAATGATGTCATATGTTTGTCTTTCTCTGACATCACTGTTAGTATGATAATATTTAGTTCCAGCCATGTTGCTATAAATGGCATTCTTTTTTAGGGCTGAGTAGTATTCGTGTGTGTGTGTGTGTACGTGTGTACCTGTACACACCTATGTACACACACCGTATCTTTACCCATTCATCCGTCAGTGGATAGTTAAGTTGTTTCCATGTCTTGGCTATCATAAATAATGCTTCTGGAGTTCCCGTCGTGGCGCAGTGGTTAACGAATCCGACTAGGAACCATGAGGTTGCGGGTTCGATCCCTGCCCTTGCTCAGTGGGTTAATGATCCGGTGTTGCCGTGAGCTGTGGTGTAGGTTGCAGACTCGGCTCTGATCCCACGTTGCTGTGGCTGTGGTGTAGGCCAGTGGCTACGGCTCTGATTCAACCCCTGGCCTGGGAACCTCCATATGCCGTGGGAGCTGCCCAAGAAATAGCAAAAAGACCAAAAATAATAATAATAATAATGCTTCTGTGAACATTGGAATGCATGTATCTTTTTGAATTAGAGTTTTCGCCATATAAATGGCCTAGAAGTAGGATTTGCCAGATCATGTGGTAACTCTAAAAAAATTTCAATTCTTAAATTAATAAGCTTTCCTCAGTGTTTGAAGTAATTGTTATTTTGTGGATGTTAATAATGAAAACTTAAAAAAAAAAGTTGTATGAGGAGTTTACTCTGTGGCACAGTGGTTTAATGATACACCTTGGCTTTGGAGGCACTAGCTTGATCCCCAGTCTGGCACAGTGGGTTAAAGATCTGGTGTTGCTGTAGCTGTGGCATAGGTTACAGCTCTTGCTTGGATTTGATCCCTGCCCAGGAACTTCCATGTGCTGCAGGTACAGTGAAAAAAGAAAAAAAAAGAAAAAAACAGAACTTTTTTTTTTGTTTTTTTATAAGGACCGCACCCACAGCATATGGAAGTTCCCAGGCTAGGGGTCAAATCAGAGCTGTAGCTGCTGGCCTACACCACAGCTCATGGCAATGCCGGATCCTTAACCCACTGAGTGAGGCCAGGAATCGAACCTGCCACCTCATGGATACTAGTCAGATTCGTTTCCACTGAGCCACAAGGGGAACTCCAAAACCTGTATGGTATTCTTTATCTTTGCCTTATAACACTAAATGAAAGAACTCTAAATCATTTAAAGTTATCTAGTTACAAGGTTAATTTTTTTCTAAGGAAGTGCCATTTCATTTCTACATACTTAATGAGTATCTTTTTTTTTTGTCTTTTGTCTTTTTTGTTGTTGTTGTTGTTGTTGCTATTTCTTGGGCCGCTCCCGCGGCATATGGAGGTTCCCAGGCCAGGGGTTGAATCGGAGCTGTAGCCACCGGCCTACGCCAGAGCCACAGCAACACAGGATCCGAGCCGCGTCTGCAACCTACACCACAGCTCACGGCAACGTCGGATCGTTAACCCACTGAGCAAGGGCAGGGACCGAACCCGCAACCTCATGGTTCCTAGTCGGATTCGTTAACCACTGCGCCACGATGGGAACTCCTGTCTCTATTTCTTAAGATGTCATTGATTGCATTCAGGTTTAACTTTTTTTGTGAGAAGAGATAGGAATACTTTGTAGATATTTGTGAGTGCTCTATATTGGATCATTCAAGAGGTGTATAGAAGTTCCTCCTGTGGTATGTGGGTTAAGAATCCCAGTGCAGAGGCTTGGGTCTCTGTAGAGGCACAGGTTCAATCCCTAGCCCGACACAGTGGGTTAAAGGACCCAGCATTGCTCCAGGTGTAGGTCAAGTTCAGTTCCTGGCCCAGGAACTTCCATATGCAGAGGTGTGGCCATAAAAAGGGGAAAGGGCCAAAATTAAAATTTAAGAAAGGTGTGCAATATCTGATCCTACTGTAAGTTATGGTAAGATTCATTAAGGGCTCAGATAGTGATAGCCTGATCCTCCCCCTCTCTAGTTGTAGTTTTATGTTCCTCTTTCATCTGATTCATTGATGATTGATACTTAACATCGTCTTTTCATTAGGGCAGTGGTTCTCAAATTTTAGTGTATATATATATATATATATATATATTTTTTTTTTTTTTTGTCTTTTGTCTTTTTTTTGTTGTTGTTGTTGTTGTTGTTGCTATTTCTTGGGCCGCTTCCGTGGCATATGGAGGTTCCCAGGCCAGGGGTTGAATAGGAACTGTAGCCACCGGCCTACGCCAGAGCCACAGCAACGCGGGATCCGAGCCGCGTCTGCAACCTACACCACAGCTCACGGCAAGGCCGGATCGTCAACCCACTGAGCAAGGGCAGGGACTGAACCCGCAACCTCATGGTTCCTAGTCGGATTCGTTGACCACTGCGCCACGACGGGAACTCCAAATTTTAGTGTATATTAATTTCACTTGGAAAGTTTGTTAAAAATACAGATTGCTTGGCCCCATCCTCAGAGTTTCCAATTTAGTGGGTTTGTGGCATAGCCTGAGAATTTACTTTTCTAGTGCAATTTATAAAAACCCAATTCCCTAGTAATGCTGCTGGTAGAAGACTATAGTTTGAAAATCACTGTAGTTAGGAGTTTGAAAGAGTGATTTCTGAATTTCTAGCATTTCTTCTCCATTTATAAGTTAGAATCATTCTGTAAAGGGCTATTTTTTTCTTTTTCTTTTCTTTTTTTTTTTTTGTCTTTTTGCTGTTTCTTGGGCCGCTCCTGCAGCATATGGAGGTTCCCAGGCCAAAATCGGAGGGGTCAAATCGGAGCCTCCAGCCTATGCCAGAGCCACAGCAACGCGGGATCCGAGCCGCATCTGCAACCTACACCACAGCTCACGGCAACGCCGGATCGTCAACCCACTGAGCAAGGGCAGGGACCGAACCCGCAACCTCATGGTTCCTAGTCGGCTTCGTGAACCACTGCGCCACGACGGGAACTCCAGGGCTATTTTTTTCAACAAGGGCAGTTTGGGTGTCCTGAAATAGTTTATACAGGAGAGTGATGAACACATGGGTTTTCATGTAGTTTTATATTGATTGTGTTTCAGTCAATTATTACTTTTCCTGCTCCCGTTGTTCCAACTTTGATCAATGGTAGTCCCTTCAAGATGGGTTCTTTGTCCTTTTGATACTACTTATTTATAGACCTGGATCAGTTGTCCTCCAAGCAATCCTGATTCTTTTTGCTGAGAAATAGTATTTAGAAACCAGGAGTTCCCATTGGGAGTTCCCAGCTAGTATCCATGAGCTCCAATTTGACCCTTAGTCTGGGAACTTCTGTATGCCATAGGTATGGCCATAAAAGAAAAAGAAAAGAAAAGAAAAAAAGAATCCACTTTCTGGTCATTGGATATCTCATATGCTCATTGCTATTGACTTATTATCTGTCTTTTAACAAATTGCCACAAATCTTAGCTGCCTAAAACAACAAACATTTTATTTCACATAGTTTCCAAGGGTCAAAAATCCAGGAGCAGCTTTGCTTGAGTGGTTCTGCCTTAGAGTCTCTTAAGAAGTTGCAGACTGGAGCTCCCGTCGTGGCGCGGTGGTTAACGAATCCGACTAGGAACCATGAGGTTGCGGGTTCGGTCCCTGCCCTTGCTAAGTGGGTTAACGATCCGACGTTGCCGTGAGCTGTGGTGTAGGTTGCAGAAGCGGCTCGGATCCCACATTGCTGTGGCTCTGGCGTAGGCCGGAGACTACAGCTCCGATTCAACCCCTAGCCTGGGAACCTCCATATGCCGTGGGAGCGGCCCAAGAAATAGCAAAAAGACAAAAAAAAAAGAAGAAGTTGCAGACAAGTTGTTGGCTAAAGTGGTGGTTATCTGAACTAGGGCTGGTGGATCTGCTTCCCGACTGAGAGCCGTTGGCAGAATAATTATGTTCATAACATGGCAGCTGGCTTCTCCCAAAATGACTATTCAGAGAGAAACTGACTTAAATGTGAGTTGCAGTTTGTAAACCTAACCTGGAAGTGACATATCCTAACTTTTGTCATTTGCTGTACACATGGTGCCTGTGACTGGAGACTACAATATGGGTTGTGAATACCAGGAGGCAGGATCATTGGGGGCTATCTTAGCAGCTGGCTTATTTAGTATAATGTGTCTAAGATGTTTTAAAAGTATTTCTTCTCTGTTAGACTTCAGAATAAAATATAAGATTTCTTTGGAGTGTTACTTTTCTCTAGCATCTGTTTCACTAAGAATTCCTTAAGTGTCAGTTTTCATTCAGGAGTTGCTACCTTTTTTTTACTTCCAAAATACTGTCTTCTATATAGTCACTGAGTTAAGTCAGCAATTTGACACACAGGTAGGTTAGTCGAGTTTGTTATCATTTGTAAGTATAGTTTTTTTTAATTATTTCAATTTTATTTTATTTATTTATTTATTTATTTTGTCTTTTTTTAGGGCTATACCCACAGATTATGGAGGTTCCCAGGCTAGGAGTCAAATCCGAGCTGTAGCTGCCGGCCTATACCACAGCAACTCAGGATCTGAGCCACATCTGTGACCTACACCACAGCTCACAGCAATGCCGGATCCTTAACCCACTGAGCAAGGCCAGGGATCAAACCCACAACCTCATGGTTCCTAGTCGGATTCGTTTCCACTGCACCATGATGGGAACTCCTCAATTTTATTTTTATGTGTAAAATATTAATATATTTTCAAATGGAAATTACATAAAAAGATTATGCGGGGAGTTCCTGTCATGGCTCAGTGGTTAATAATCCTGACTAGTATCCATGAGGATGTGGTTTTCATCCCTGGCCTCGCTCAGTGGGTAAGGATCCAGCATTGCTATGAGCTGTGGTGTAGGTCGAAGACACGGCTTGGACCTGGCATTGCTGTGGCTGTGGCATTGGCCATCGGCTACATCTCTGATTCGACCCCTAGCCTGGGAACCTCCATAAAAAGAAAAAGACAAAAAAAAAAGATTATTCAGGAAAGTATTACTTTGATCCGAGTTTCTTCCATTTGTACTTGACCTCATCACTTCCACCCCAGTATGTGGATGGCCCCTTACATCATTAGCAGCTGATCATTTTAAATTATTTTCTAGAGTTCCCTGATGGCCTAGTGGTTAAGGACCTGGCTTTGTCACTGCTGTGGTGCAGGTTTGATCCCTGGCCTGGGAACTTCCACATGTTGTGGATATGGACACCTCCCCACATTATTTTCTATCCATCCTTAAAATATTTATTTTCTAAGTATATATTTGTTTCTTTGCAGATATGCATTCTTTTTTTTCTAATAGCTCTATTTAGATATACAGTTGACCTTTGAATGGCTTGGGTTAGGGGCATTGACCCTTTTGTGCAGTTGAAAATCTGAATATAATTTATAGTCATTCCTCCATATCCTCAGTTCCAGATCAATGAACATTGGATCTTTTTTGGCTGTATTATTGACTATTAGAAAGATCTGCAGGGAGTTCCCATTGTGGCTCAGTGGAAATGAACCTGATTAGTATCCATGAGGATGCGGGTTCAATCCCTGGCCCTGCTCAAGTGTGTTAAGGATCTGGTGTTGCCATGAGCTTCGGCGTAGGTCACAGATGTGGCTCAGATCTGGTGCTGCTGTAGCTGTGGAATAGGCCAGCAGCTGTAGCTTCGATTTGACCCCTAGCCTGGGAACTTCCATATGCCTTGGGTGCAGCCCAAAAAAGCAGAATTAAAAAAAGAAAGAAAAAGATTTGCATATAAGATGATCCACACAGTTCAAAGTTGAATTGTTCAAAGATCTCCTATAATTGAAATGCCGTAAAATTCATCCATTTGAAGTATATGGCTTGGTAGGTTTTAGGATAGTCCCAGAGTTCAGTCATTACCACAGTCAATCTAAAAAATTTTATCACTCCAAAAAGAAACCTTGTATTAATAATTACTCCCTTCCCGCCCCATGCACATATACACTCACACCCTAGACATGTTAATCTACTTTCTTTTCTCTATAGATTTACGTGTTCTGGATATTTCATAGGGATGAAATCATACTCTATGTAGTCTTTGTTGACTGGCTTTTTTCTCTTAGCATAATGTTTTCAAGTTTCATCTGTTGGAGCACCTGTCAGTACTTCATTCCTTTTATGGAATTGTATAAATCCCACATTTTATTTATCCATTCATCAGTTGATGCTTCTTTGGGTTGTTGCCATTTTCTGACTAGTATGAATAGTGCTGAACATTAGTGTACAGTTTTGTGTGGATTTACTATGTTTTCATTTCTCTTGGAATGGAATTGCCACTGTTTTCCAAAGTGACTGTCCCTTTTTATATTCTTACCAGTAGTGTTCAAGGTCCCAATTTCTCTACATCCTTACTAACACTTGTTATTGTCTATTATCCTAGTGAAGATAAAAATAGCACCTCATTATGGTTTTGATTTGTATTTCTCTGGAGATTGATGATGTTAAGAATCTTTTGATGTGCTTGTCAATCATTTGCATATCTTCTCTGTAGAATAGTTTATTCAAATATTTGACCTAGTTTTTAATTAAGTTGTTTATTTATTATTTTTATTTTTATTTATTTTTATTTTTTTAGGGCCATACCCACAGCATATGGAAGTTCTCAGGTTAGGGGTCAAATGAGAGCTACAGCTGCCAGCTACACCACAGCTCACAGTAACACCAGATCCCTGACTCAGTGAGTGGAGGCCAGGGATCAAACCTGCATCCTCATGAACATTAGTCAGGTTCGTTACTGCTGAGCCAAGTTCCAATGGGAACTCCAAGTTCGTTCGTTCTTTTTTTTTTTTTTTTTCCTTCTTTTTTCTTTTTGATTTTTAGGGCTGCACCCATGGTCTGTGGAGGTTCCCAGGCTAGGGGTCGAATTGGAGCCACAGCTGCTAGCCCATGCCACAGCCACAGCAATGCCAGATCCTTAACCGCCTGAGCGAGGCCAGGGATGGAACCCAAAACCTCATGGTTCCTAGTAAGATTCGTATCTGCTGTGCCACAGCAGGAACTCCAGGTTATTTATTTCTTAATCACAGGGCTGTAAGAGTTCTTTGCATATTCTATATATAAATCCTTTATCAGATATAGGACCTACAGATATTTTCTCCATTTTATGGGTTGCCTTTTTACTTGCCTGATGGTATTCTTTGCAGCACGGAAGTTTTTACTTCTGATGGAAGTTTGATTTGTTCTTTTGTTTTTTTGTTTTTTGTTGTTGTTTTCTTCGTCTTTTTAGGACTGCACCTTCGGCATATGGAGGTTCGTAGGCTAGGGTTCAAATTGGAGTTGAGCTGTAGTTGCTGGCTTCAACCACAGCCACAGCAACTCCAGATCTGAGCCTCATCTGCAACCTACACCACAGTTCACGACACCAGATCCTTAACCCACTGAGCAAGGCCAGGCATTGAACCCAAGTCCTCATGGATACTAGCTGGGTTTGTTACCACTGAGCCACAGTGGGAACTCCTATTTTATTTTTGATTTTGCTTTTGATGTCACGTCTGAGAATCCATTTCCTAACTCAAGGTCAGAAAGATTTGCTATGATTTCTTAAGAGAGTTTGCTGTGATTTCTTTCAGAGTTCAGCTCTAACATTTAGGTTGGTGGCACATTCTCAGGTAAATTCTGTGTATAGTATGAGGATAGGATTCACATTTATTTTTTTGCATGTGGATATCCAGTTATTCCAGTACCATTTGGTGAAAAGACCATTCTTTTTTCATTGAATTGTCTTGGCATCCTTACTGACTTTATATTTTTCCCCTCATACAAAAAAGGAAGCACATTATATGTACTGTTCTGCACTCATGGGATTTTGGTTTGAAGACCTCCTGTTTCCTCAGAAGTGCTCTATATCAGTATATCAAGATTTTTCTCATTTCTTTCTAGTGGCCTGAGCCACAGCAGTGACAACACTGGATCCCCCACCTGCTAGGCCACCAGGGAACTCCCACCCCACTATTTTTTTATTAAATTGTTTATCTTATTGAGTGAGAGGAATATAGGTGGATACAAGTCTTTTTCTATATTTCAAATATTTTCCTGTAGCCTGTGGCTTATTATTCTTTTTTTTTTTTTGGTCTTTTTTTTTGTCTTTTTGGCATTTCTTGGGCTGCTCCCGTGGCCTATGGAGGTTCCCAGGCTAGGGGTCCAATCAGAGCTGTAGCCGCCGGCCTACACCACAGCCACAGCAACGTGGGATCCAAGCCGCGTCTTCGACCTACACCACAGCTCACAGCAACACTGGATCCTTAACCCACTGAGTGAGGCCAAGGATCGAATCCGCAACCTCATGGTTCCTAGTCGGATTCGTTAACGGCTGAGCCACGACAGGAACTCCTTATTATTCATTTTTTAAAAATTTATTTGAAAGAGTCATTTTCAGTTTTGGAGACCATATGGTCAATTATGGTTGTGTGTTTTTTTTTCCTATATTAACATACTTGAAGGTTGCAAAGATTCACTCCTAGAAGTTTTATGGTTTTCTCCTGAGTTTTGCCTTTTGATTTTTTGATTCATGGTTTTAAAGATTTTGCCCACTCATGTTTAATAAAAGAAATCATATGCCTTCTAGAATTTATATAACTTCTCCTTTTTTACATTTAAATTTATGACTCGGGAGTTCCTCTTGTGGCCCATCAGGTTAAGAATCCTGCAGGAGTTCCCGTCATAGCACAGGGGAAAAATCCAACTAAGAACCATGAGGTTACGAGTTCAGTCCCAGGCCTCCCTCAGTGGGTTTAGGATCCAGTGTTGCCGTGACCTGTGGTGTAGGTTGCAAATGCAACTGGGATCTGGCATTGCTGTGGCTCTTGGGTAGGGCGGCAGCTGTAGCTCCGATTAGACTCTTAGCCTGGGAAACTCCATATGCCGCAAGTGCAATTCTTATAAGACAAAAGATTAAAAAAAAAAGAAGAACCCTACATAGTAGCTGTGAGGATGCAGGTTTGACCCCTAGGCTCATTCATTGGGACCCTTAGTCCCATGTTGCCACAGGTTGCAGATGCTGCTTGAATCCAGAGTTGGCTGTGACTGTAGCATAGGCTGGTGGCTGTAGCTCCATTTCGACCCCTAGGTCTGGGAACTTCCATATGCTGCAGGTATAGCCATAAAAAGATTAAAAAAAAATGCTCATTTGGAAATTATTTTATATACAGTGTAAAGCATAAATCTAGTTTATCTTGTTCCAAATGGCTATCCAAATTTTTTTTTGTCTTTCTGCCATTTCTTGGGCCACTCCCACGGCATATGGAGGTTCCCAGGCTAGGGTTCAAATTGGAGCTGTAGCTGCCAGCCTACGCCAGAGCCACAGCAATGCGGGATCCGAGCCTCGTCTGCGACCTACACCACAGCTCACGGCAATGCCGGATCCCTAACCCACTGAGCAAGGGCAGGGACTGAACCCGCAACCTCATGGTTCCTAGTCGGATTCGTTAACCACTGCGCCACGATGGGAACTCCTATCCAAAAATTTTTAACCCATTTTATTATTCTGTAATTTAGTACAACAAAATATGTTTATTTAGGAGTTCTCCTGTGGTGCAGTAGGTTAAGGATCTGGTTTTGTCACTTCAGTGGCTTGGGTGGCTGCTGTGGCATAGGTTCAATCCCTGGCCGGGGAACTTCACATGCTGCAGGTGCAGCAAAAAAAAAAAAAAAAAAAAAAAGGAAAGAAGTGTATTTAAGTGTACATTTTGATGAAAACTCTGCTCCACTACCATGCACTCCAGGCAACCATTGATCCGCTCTCTCACACTTTTTTTTTTTTTTTTTGGTCATTCCTGAGGCATGTAGAAGTTCCTGGGCCAAGGATTGAACCCAAGCCACTGCAGTGACAATGCTTTTCAAGGCTGCACCTGTGGCATATAGAATTTCTTGAGGTAGGGGTCAAATTGGAATTACACCTGCCAGCCTATACCACAGCAAAACTGGATCTGAGCCACATCTTTGACCTACACTGTATCTTGTGGCAACGCTGGATCCTTAACCCACCAAGTGAGGCCAGAGATCAAACCTGGATCCTTATGGAGACTATGTTGGTTCCTTAACTCACTGAACCATGGTGGGAACTCTCCCCTCCCCCCCATTAATTGGTTTTTGAATATTGAAACAGCCTTGCTTTCCTGGTATCCTATTTATACGCTTAGTTGTAGTGTATAATCTTTGTATGACTTGATCTGATAGTGTTTTATTAAAGAGGTTTTTGTCTGTGGTCATGGGAAATACTGGTCTGTAGTTTGTGTTGCTTTGTAATGTTTCATAAAATTTTGATACCAAGTTAATACTGGTTGTCTAATTTTCCAAATATAACGGTTTAAGGTTGTTGATAATATTCCTTTATCTTTTTAATGTCTTTAGGATCTATGATGATCTATACTCCTCGTATTGATAATTTATGTCTTTTTCTTCTTTTTTATTGATCAGTCTTACTAGTGACTTATCAATTTTCAAAGGACAACTTCTACTTTCATTGATTCTTTATCATTTCCTTTCTTTTGCCTTCTTGTGTGTGTGCGGCGGGGGGTGTGCTTTTTAGGGCTACACCTGTGTCATATGGAAGTTCCCAGGCTAGGGGTTGAATACAAGCTGCAGCTGCCCGCTGCAGCCACAGTGATGCAGGGTCTGAGCCATGTCTGTGACGCTGCACCACAGCTCATGGCAACGCTGGATCACTGACCCACTGAGCAAGGCCAGGGATTGAACCCACATCCTCATGGATACTTGTTAGATTCATTTCCACAACAGAAACTCCTCTTTTGCCTTCTTTAATTTAATTTGCTGTTCTTTTTCTAGTTTCCTAAGGCAACTGCTTAGGTCATTGAGTTTAAAACTTTCTTTTTTTCTAGGGAGTTTCCGTTGTGGCTTATTGATAACGAACCCCACTTGTATCCATGAGGATGCGGGTTCAATCCCTGGCCTCGCTCAGTGGGTTAAGGATTCAGCTTTGCTGTGAGCTGTGGTGTAGGCCAGCAGCTACAGAGCTACAGCTCTGATTCGACCCCTAGCCTGGGAACTTCCAAATGCTGTGGGTGGGGCCCTTTAAAAAAAAAAAAAAAGTCAAAACTTTCTTTTCTAGGAGTTCCTGTCATGGCTCAATGGTTAATGAATCTGACTAGGAACCATAAGGTTGCAGGTTCGGTCCCTGGCCTTGCTCAGTGGGTTAAGGATCCGGCGTTGCCGTGAGCTGTGGTGTAGGTTGCAGATGTGGCTCAGATCCCGAGTTGCTGTGGCTCTGGCATAGGCCGGCAGCTACAGCTCCGATAAATTAGCCCCCTAGTCTGGGAACCTCCATATGCCGCAGGTGCAGCCCTAGAAAAGCCAAAAAAGAACACAACTTTCTTTTCTAATAGAAGCGTTTTAAAGCTGTAGATTTCTAATTACTGCTTTAGCTAAATCCCTGAAACTTGACGTTGTATATTCATATTTTATTCAGAATATTTTCTGTCTTATGATTTCTTCTTTGAGCAATGGTTTATTTAGTAGTATGTTTTTTAGTTTCCAAATATTTGGGTATTTCCAAATGTATTTCTCTTTTTGATTTTTTTCATTCCATTATGATCAGAGAACACACTGATATGAAATGACGTTTTCGTCATACATTGTGTCCACGTATCTCTATCTATATTTGGATTTTCTCTTCTGTCCTGTTTAAGCTATCTGATAAGACTACTTTCCCATCCATCCACTCCTGACTTTTGATTTTTTTTCTCCCCTCAGGTTTTCTTGACTTCTTTCTTTTTTCTTTCTCTTTTTTTTTGTCTTTTGTCCTTCTTTTAGGGCCGTACCCATGGCATATGGAGGTTCCCAGGCTAGAGGTCCAATCGGAGCTGCAGCTGCCGGCCTACACCACGGCCACAGCAACTTGGGATCCGAGCCTCATTTATGACTTACACCATAGTTCATGGCAACGCCAGATCCTTAACCCAAGTGAGGCCGGGGATTGAACCCTCATCCTCATGGATATTAGTCAGGTTCGTTACCGCTGAGCCACAATGGGAATTCCTTTTTTTTTTATTGTTAATGTAAACTATTTGCATCTTTTCCATTGCCTCTTCCCATTAGTTACTTAAGACATAAATTTATTGCATACTATTTGTTCTCTTCATGTTAATGTTATATCCTGCTACTTTGCTCTGTCAAATGACAGAGGAAATCAAGGACATGCTTCAGAAATGCAGCCATAGATCATATCTTTCCCGCATGAAATAGTAGGGCCCTTCTGCACAGAGACAGCCTCTTTGTCTTCTTGGCACATAATGTAGTCATTGTTTATTGCATCCTGTGAGAAAAAGTGAATTTGTGTTTGAAAATGTGCTGAAGTCAAGAATATTTTGGGACAGATATTCTTTGGCGGGGTGGAGGTGGGGAGTGTCCTATGCATTATAGACTTTTTATTAGCATCCCTGGCCTCTACCCATTAGATGGTAGTAATAACCTTCATTTCCCCAATTGTGACAACCCCCAATTTTTCCAGATGTTGTCAAATGCCCCTTGAAAGGCAAAATTGCACCTAGTTAAAAATCATTGACATAAAGAAATGGCTAAGGTATGGCTCATGTAAAGACTAGGTAGATTGGGAGTTCCATTGTGGCACAGCAGAAAACAAATCTGACTAGTATCCATGAGGATGCAGGTTTGATTCCTGGTCTCGCTCAGTGTGTCAGAGATCCAGTGTTGCTGTGAGCTATGGTGTAGGTCACAGACACGGCTCAGATCTGGCGTCACTGCAGCTGTGGTGTAGGCCGGCAGCTGCAGCTCCAATTCAGCCCTTAGTATGGGAACTTTCATATGGCATGGGTGCAGGGCTAAAAAGTGATCACACTGTCATCCTTAAGGATACTAGCCAAGTTCATTATCACTGAGCCACAATGGGAACTTCCTAACTAGGATTTTTTTTTTTAATTAAAAAAAAATAGCAGGCGTTCCTGTTGTGGTTCAATGGATTAAGAACCCACCTGGTATCTGTGAGGATTTGGGTTCAATCCCAGACCTCACTCAGTGGCTTAAGGATCCGGCATTGCTGCAGACTGTGGTGTAGGTCACAGATGCATCTCGGATCCAGTGTAGCTATGGCTGTGGCATAGGCTGGCAGCTACAGCTCCAATTCAGCCCCTAGCTTGGAAACTTCCTTATGTCACAGGTGCAGCCCTAAAAAGAAAAAAGTAACCTTGACTGGTTTTTTGAAAAAAAAAAAAAAATTTAATGTGTGAGGGTTATAAATCAAGCATCTAAAGAAATAGTGAATGAGTGAAGCTCATTTAGCTTAATTAAGCAAACCTCTGATAAAAATGAAAAAATGTTATTAGAGTTTGGAGTGACTTTTTTTGGAGGGGTGCACACCTGCGGTATATGAAAGTTCCCAGTCGAGGGGTCAGATTGGAGCTTCACCTGCTGGCCTGTGCTATAGCCACAGCAATGCCGGATCTAAGCCATGTCCGTGACCTACGCTACAGCTCTTAGCAACACCAGATCCTTAACCCACTGAGCGGGGCCAGGGATCGAACCCACATCCTCATTGGATATTAGTTGGGTTTGTTACTGCTGAGCCATATCGGGAACTACCTGGAGTGGCTTTTTTTCACTAAACAGGATGCCTTCTCAATATGTGGGAACTCAAGATTAAATTAGGAAAAAATATTACTGTGTTTGTTTCCTTTGTTTTCAGGTTTGCTCTTGTAACTAGTTAAAACAGTATATAACTAGCTATCCTAAATGTCAGCAACAGTCATTAAAAATTTTTAGCAAAAAGGAGTTCCCCCTGTGGCTCAGTGGTAACAAATCTGACTAATATCCATGAGGACGCAGCCTTGCTCAGTGGGTTATGGATCTGGCATTGCTGTGAGCTATGGTGTAGGTCACAGATGCAGTTTGGATCTGCTGTTGCTGTGGCTCTCATGTAGGCCAGCAGCTGTAGCTCCAGTGGGAGCCCTGGCCTGGGAACCTCCGTATGGTGCGAATGTAGCCCTAACAAGCAAAAAATAATGATAATAATAATAAAAACCAAATTATATCTCTACTTTAGCAGTTTCTTGTATAGTCAGTTCTGTTGGTTTTGTGAATGTACTTTGTGCCTCATATCTTCTGGAAGCAATGGTTGACAGTTTCTTTCCTTAAGTGGCTTAATTAACATAGCGTGTCAACCCATCACAAACAGCAGTCAATGCTATGGTAAACATGTGAGTAAAAGGTACACAGAGCATTCAGCTAGCTTTTTGTAGGCGGCTAGGAAACATGTTACAGAGGAGATGACAGTTGAGCTAAATTCTTAACTAGAGCTCTAATGAGGACCATAGGCAGAAATTTGTGTGGAATAATAGAAGACATAAAGTGGAGTTCCCGTTGTGGTGCTGCAGAAATGAATCCGGCTAGGAACCATTGAGTTTATTGGGTTCGATCCCTGGCCTCACAGTGGGTTAAGGATCCAACGTTGCCATGAGCTGTGGTGTAGATTGCAGATTCCACTAGGATCTGGTGTTGCTGTGGCTGTGGCATAGGCCAGAAGCTATAGCTCCAATTCAACCCCTAGCCTGGGAAGCTCCATAGGCCACGGGTGCAGCCCTAAAAATCAAAAAGAAAAAAAAAATAATAAAAGACACAGTGTCATTTTTTTTAAGACTATTAATTTAGAAACATGCTACATGATAGCATGTGATGCTGTTTGAGGAAAGAGCAAGACATATAGGAATTCAGTGGTGGAAAATTTTAAAAGATGGATTTAAGATTAGTGTTGGATCAGAGTTTCCATCATGGCTCAGCAGAAATGAGTCTGACTAGTGTCCATGAGGACACAGGTTTGATTCCTGGCCTCGCTCAGTGCATCAGAGATCCAGTGTTGCTGTGAGCTGTGGTGTAGGTTGCAGATACGGCTCGGATCTGGTGTGGCTGTGGCTGTGGTGTAGGCCAGCGGCTACATCTCCATTCAACCCCTAGCCTGGGAACCTCCATATGCCACAGGTACAATTTAAGGCAAAAAAAAGAAAAAAAAAATTAGCATTGGATCTATTCTGGTTTTTTTTTGTACTTATGTTTTTCTTTGAATAAATTCTATGCCCTTCTAGCATGTAGAATAATTTAGTATATTAAACAGGGATTTTCCTCAGAAGTGTGAGGGAAATGTTATTTTCATAGTCTTATAGTTACAGGGACTTGATCAAATCTGGGGGCAATCATGGAGGATATCTCTGAGGATGTTGCTTTCAAGCTGACGCTTGAAGGACAGTTCAAAATTTTCCTACCTGAGAATAGGGGGTTGCGGTTTGAGGCTGCGGAATAAACATATGTGATAGGAAAATAGCCCAGAATGGCTGAAGGTGGGGGGGGGGGAGTGGTATAACGGCATTGGAGAGGTAGGCAGAATAGTCAAATCATTCAGAGCCCAGTGGACCATGTTCATGTATTTTATGCTAGGGAGATGTTATTTTCTAATATTAAGCTGTCTTTTTCTGCAGTACCAAATATACCCCAACAACGGCAAGACCAGCATCATCAGAGCACCATGATGCATCCAGCCTCAGCAGCAGGTCCACCAATTGTTGCCACCCCACCAGCTTATTCCACACAATATGTTGCCTATAGTCCTCAGCAGTTTCCAAATCAACCTCTTGTTCAGCATGTGCCACATTATCAGTCTCAGGTAAGCCTAATTTGACCTAATAACTCTTGTTATTCCACTTAAATAACTTTTAATATGGTAAAGAGGGTTTCTTTTTTTATTTTAATCTATGTGTTAATGGTGAGGTAGACAGCTAAGGATTTGGGGGCCCTTTTTCATAATGTGTTAGAAAGTTGCTGATCAATGTAAGTATTTAAAAGAAAATAGTCAAGAAAGGATTTAGAAGTTCCAAACTTGTTTCTGAAAACCCAGAGTTAAGACATCTAACTAAATGTACTTGACTTTATTTTATACTTTAACCTTTTTTCTTTTTCTTTTTTGTTTGAACACAGCATCCTCATGTCTATAGTCCTGTAATACAGGGTAATGCTAGAATGATGGCACCACCAACACATGCCCAGCCTGGTTTAGTATCTTCTTCAGCAACTCAGTACGGGGCTCATGAGCAGACACATGCGATGTATGGTAGGAAGCACTTTGTTTGTCTTTTTCAGTGTGTATGATTCTTTTTAATATGTTTTTAAGCTCTGAAAAGATACTGTGTTTAAGAATCATTCTGCTGGTGTTCCTGCTGTGGCGCAGTGGGATCGGTGGCTTCTCTGAAACACTGGGAACACAGGTCTGATACCTTGCCCAGTGTGGGCAACTCCACATGCCATGGTATAGCCAAAAGGAAAAAGGGAAAAAAAAGAATAACTCTGCCCCCCTTTTTTTTTTTTTTTTCTTTTTAGAGCCGCACTCACAGCATAATGAGGTTCCCAGGCTGGGGGTCAAATCTGAGCTACAGCTGCCCACCTACACGACAGCCACAGCAATGTGGGATTTGAGCCTCATCTGCAGCCTACACCACAGCTTACAGCAATGCTGGATTCTTAACCCACTGAGTGAGGCCAGGGATCAAACCTTTGTCCTCATGGATACTAGTTAGGATTTTTTTAGGATCAAACCCTTGTCCTCGTGAATACTAGTTGGGTTTTTTATCCCTGAGCCACGATAGGAACTCCAACTCTGCCTTTTATGACATTGAGTGTCAAGAATCTAAAACAACAACAAAAAAAATTTCTCTCTCTGATCTGCTCTGTAAGTCTTGTCAAATCATTTCTACTTCTGTTCTTTAAATTCCTGTCTTCAAATGTCTCTCACTAAAATGTAACAGAAAGCATCTTCTGTAGAGAAAGGAGTCTTTCTCATCAGTAATAACATTTGGTATTCCCTTCCTAAGGCATGCAAGGAAGTTTTAACATAATGAAAGCTCTCTAGAAAAACATTCTACTTCGCTCCTTGGCCTGGATTACACAATATATATAAGGGTAATAAGATGAAATTACCGTCTTAATTTTCTGGCCAGAGAACTTTGTGTTGGTCAGCTTTTCAGTTGTCTAAAGTACTAAAATAATGTTTTATTTTAATTAATGTTTTCAGTGTTGAGATTGTAAAATAAGATTTCCACTTATATCTTGTAATATAGATTGTTTTTTTCCTTTTTGGTCAAGCCCATAGCATACATAAATTCCCGGACCAGGGGTCGAACCTACGCCACAGCAGTGACAATGCCAGATCCTTAACCTACTGCACCTCTGGGGAACTCCCTCTTCTAATGTAGAATTAATAGGTTATCCCATGTTATGTTTTTCAAAGGGCACCTTTAATTACTACCACTTTTATTAAGATCTGAATTTTGTTTTGAACTTTTCTGAGAACTCCTATACTGTCATTTAAGTTTTCCAGTTGGCATTTTGGTTTTAACTTTAGATAACAGTTTATAACATTTCATAAGTTCATGACAGGCAGCAACAGTTATCCTTGTCACCTGTAATTTATCGCCAATGCTTTCTTTCTATAGAGTCATGCCGTTGTCCCACTGATTTACTAATGGTAGGAATTTTGCATGACTAAAAGCATTATTTTTATAAAATATTTAAGTCAGATCTTAGTTTTCCACACTTCAAATTTTCTAATGTGGATTATTGCTCTTTAAATTAAAATGATGTAATTGCTACATTTGGGGAAACATTTCTTCCAAGAAGCCCATCCATAATTTAATTGAAAGATTGTCAGACTGATCTAGCTTATGCTTTTGTTTATGATCTCTTATCATTGGCTTCTCTTTAGTTATCTAAACCAGGACTAAGTATGTGTGAAAAGGCATCACTGACTTATCACACTTAACTTTTATGCAGTTTGTATATATTTCACTAATTTTCCGGTTTGCTAAAACCTTAGTTGAAAAGTTCATTATGAGTGTTTATACATAGATTTCTGAATACATCATGATGTAACAAGTGGAAAAAATACTTCTTTCTTCCAATTTTTCTGGCATACTACTGCCCTTGGAAATAAGATCTGAAACTTTTTGAGCTTAAATTTCCATTGCTTTTAGAGAAAGCTATTTGTGTGCCCATGCCTTTGAGACATTGTAGTGATACTGTGATGTTGAGCAGAATCTTTCTTCATGTATTCACTCACTGCCAACATCTGGCTTTGTCTTTTGGATGGATATTCACTGAAATAGCCTGTACAGTAAATACTATATTTGAGGCACTAATGGTTTTTAAAACTGCCTCCCCAGAATATTCCCATTTAAAAAAGCAGTTGGCTTTAGACCCTCAAAAGTCCATTCAGGTGTAGATAAGTAGGAGATATTGCAAATAAAATTCTAGACCTGATTTCAAGTGAAATCTAGAATGAACTAGTCATCAAAGCCAGTTCTTTGATGCCAGGAGAAAGTTGCTCAACCAGATCTGAACTACTCTCCTGCAGTTTACACAGATTGTATTTAATTGGTGTCTGTTGTTGAGGGCGGGCTAGGGGCAAAGCTATGGATTTGGTATGATTCTTGCTTGTTCTCTTTTTGGATACATCATACCCTGAAAAGAACACTAGAAAATGAATTATTTTGTTCTTGCCACAATAAGCCATAATTTAATCTCCTATAGCAAGTTCATTAATTCTTCAGTAATTTATTTCACTTACTAGATCTTCCAAATCTAATTACACCAAGCATGAACACATTTTAAACTGTAAGGCAAAACTTGCATAGAAATGCTGATTTTATACTCATTTCCTTTGAACAATTTATGTTACCAAAGGAATCAATATTTTGAGTGTCGATTATTTTTAAGCTACATTCCATATGTATTTTTTAAACTTTTTATGGAAACAGAAGAATGTGGGAGTTCCCATTGTGGCTCACCAAAACGAATCTTACTAGCATTCGTGAGGATTCAGGTTTAATCCCTGGCCTTGCTCAAGAGGGTTAAGGATCTGGCATTGCTGTGAGCAGTGGTATAGGTTGCAGATGCAGCTTGGATCCTGCGTTGCTGTGGCTGTGGTGTAGGCCAGTAGCTACAGCTCCAATTTGACCCCTAGCCTGGGAACTTCCATATGCCGAGGGTTGCAGCTGTAAAAAAACAAAAAAGAAAAAAGAAACGGAAGAACGTGCATCCAGATAGTAATGACCATTGTATGTCACCTTTTTGTCATTCATTGTTATGGCCATAGCAAAAGCCTTTGAAATGACTGTAAAATAAAATGTTGAGTATCATTTTTAAAGTTTTTGGTATATTTACTATAAATATTCTAACAAAGAAGTGAACATTTACTAGGAGATATATATAATACACATTGTAAGTAACTATTGTCCTTGTTCGCTTTCTAGCTATCTTAGGAAGGACTTTGATCACAAACTTCGTCTCTTTGTCCTTAATCTCATTTCATCATCGCCTCTGCCCTCTTCCTCCTAAGTTTCTTGTTTCCTTACATCTCTTCTAATTTATCTAATTTTGTTTCATGGCAGTGGTATTTTTCCTTTCAGAAATAGTAATAATGAAACTTTCTCTTCGAACTAAAACCATCAGGAAGAGTTAAAATCCAGAATCCTTTTTAAATTTATTTTTGGTAGTTTAATGAAGATAAGGCAAAAATTTTAAATGCACTTAATCTTCTACTTGACCAGCTAACTACCTTTAACATTTTGGTGCATTTCCTTCCAACACATGCACACACACACACCCCTCTTTATATAGATATTTTGATAAAAAATTAAATCATACCTTTGTTTAATACTGTTATTATTATGTTTCTGAATTTTTGGATCCTGTATCAGATGCCTAATAAACTCTT
Organism: Phacochoerus africanus; assembly: GCF_016906955.1. Taxonomy (NCBI): domain Eukaryota; kingdom Metazoa; phylum Chordata; class Mammalia; order Artiodactyla; family Suidae; genus Phacochoerus; species Phacochoerus africanus. The sequence goes on along the minus strand of NC_062558.1, from coordinate 32,789,341 downwards.
TACAGAATGACATTTCTATTAATAATGATTTGCAAAATTGATAAAATCTTTTGAATTAAACTTGGTAAATATCGTTTTATTTATATCAAGGTTGTTCAGTGGAATGCAATGTTGGTCTTTCTATTAGATAATAATTTTATTCCTTTCATTTAAGCAAGAGAGCATGTGGAACTTGACACCCCTGTGCAGAAGAAAAGTGTCTTTTGCTTCAACCCTATATTATTTAATTTTGCAGCAATGTTTACAGTGCTTGTCATATCTTGTAAAATAAGAAAATGAATTATGCATGAATACAAGAAGAAATTACTAAATGTCAACCTTTCCAGAAAACTAGGAATATGCACACCTCAAAAGGCTAATTAACCTTTCTATTTCCCAAATTCAGCATGTCCTAAATTACCATACAACAAGGAGACAAGCCCTTCTTTCTACTTTGCCAGTGAGTTGGGTTTTTTATACTAATTTTAATTGAACAGTAAAACACTTTTTAAAGAATACATGTTAAGGGAGTAGACTTGTTGAGCAATATTTTTCTTGTGCCAGACAAAATTATTAAAAATATGTATATCTGAAAATAATTGAGTTTTAAAAAAGGAAATATAACCCAGCTTAAGAAAGCTGGAGTTGATGTAAAAATTGAGTTGTTTCAGAAATTAATTTTTGCATACCAAGCAAACATGTGACTATTTTGGAAATGCCTGATATTTTCCTTGTTCAGAGAAACTTTCCCCAAACAACCTTTTTTTTTTTTTTTTAAACAAAACAAGTGCAAGCTTAAAAATTAGGGTTGTTTTAATATCCTGATAAGAAAAAGAATCACAATGATTTTTAATTGAAGAGAATTGAAATATAGGGGAGATATGGTTCAGTATTTTCAGTCTTTGCATGACTACAGGTATTAAATATTCAGGTAGCAAACACTTCACAGATGTCTTGAGCTTAAGCAGGAAAGCATGACCAAGCACAACTACCTGAGATTATCTTTGGCACTACCAGCCTTTTCTTACCACCAGTGGATAGGTAAATGATTGCTCCTAAATGGAGAAAGTCTGAGCAGGGATTTCTTTTGGAAATGAACCAGTAAGGTGTGTTTTCTCTATTTGTAGGGCAGTTTTTAAATAAAGCTTATTCACGGACTTTTGGTATTTGGATAGGAAAGTTACTAACTTGCAGAAATCCTTTAGAAATGTATAAAAGTATAATATGTGTCAATTTATGTGAAATCCTATATTTTAGGGGATAGTGAGGATTAAAATTTTATGTTGGACACTACATTTTAAATGATTTTAGGATGACTCAGTATGTCAGTCTACTAGATGCCAAATTTTAAAAAGCATTTAGAAAACATTTTGACTTAAATTTTCATTAATTGTGCCTTGACTTGGTATCCAAAAATAAGTGTGTACATATTATTTATTTGGTGCTAAGAAATGTTACCAAATTTAATCCTTTAATAGATGCTCTTTAAAAAGGAGTCTTGCTGTATATATGACTGTTAAAAGGAAACTCTGTATGTGATATAGTATGTAAAAGACAGTATCAGTGCCTTTATTATGTACTCCAGTTGAGGTCTCAAATGTAGTTATCCTCACCATCTTACTGTCTCTGTTGGTAGTTTTGGAGTCAGTTTCCTGGTAAGTAGCTAAAAGGTCCTTAATCGTCATACCTAAACATTAACTGTCTTAGCTCAACTTTTCCTAAAAGGGAATATTAGTACTTTTTAAAAGAAACTAACAGTGAGACTATTATTTATAATTGAATTTGTTGCTTCATACCCTTATTCCCACCCCCTTGTACGAATTTTGTCCTGGTTTGTTCGGTCTAGTTGCCTTTCACTCCCTCTTTAATGAGTACCTTTATTTCCTTTTCTTCTGACTTTAACATCAGATTTAAAAGTTGGGAAATTTTGTTGTGTTTCAATTGGAAAGTTTTACCATGCTGGCGATCTCTCATGACTTGGTGTCCAAGGTCAAAAATGACAAAACGTAGTTACAAATTAAACCCATAGGCTTGTGGACTAAATTGTCTTCAGTAAGATCATGGCTTAGGAAACTATTTTGGGGCTGTGGTTAGTGTTTTGAGGAACTGACAAATCACATAATTAGGAGTTTTAAACTTTAATGTCAAGGAACATGGTGAGTGGGAAATTTCTGGGATCAGTTCTGACCCCCCAAAATTGTTATTTGTTTGATTAGTTTGCCCTAATTCAGAGTTTGTGAAGGCAAGTTTTATACATAGAAGTTTGATGAATAGCTAAATCAGAATTATTAGGAAAAATCACTTTATTTTTAACCTCTCTGGAATCTTTAGTTAAATTAATGAGCAGTTATAATAAAAGCAGTTAAATGATATAGACTTAGCTCTAGAAAGCACAGTTTACTGCCTTTCACTCTCCACTTCCCCCTTTCCCTCTTAGATTTTTTTTCCCTCATTTACTCTGTCTTGGTTCTTTTCTTTTGTCTTTCTCCCCTTCCAACCTTTCCCCCAAGCGGTTTTTTTTTTTTTTTTTGGCTGCCCCCACAGCATATGGAATTCCCAGGTCAGGGATCAGATCCAAGCCGTAGTTGTGACCTCCACCACAGCTGTGGCAATGAGGGATCCTTAACTCACTGAGCCAGGCCAGGGATCAAACCTGTGTCCAGCGCTCCAGAGACACTACTGATCCTGTTGTGCTACAGCAGGAATTCCCTATCCCTGGGCCTTTTAATTTTCCTCCTGTTCCACCTTTCTTTGTCTCGTACTTAATGGGACTTTCAAGGCATCAAACTATATTTTTGTTGTTAATAATATTAAAGTATAGGTTCCACATTTTGGAGTTCCTGCCATGGCACAACAGGATCATTGGCATCTTGGGAGTGCTGGGACACAGGTTCGATGCCAGGTCTGGCACAGTTGGGTTAAAGATCTGGTGTTGCTACAGCTGCGGCTGAGGTTGCAACTTAAACTTGGAATCTGATCCCTGGCCTGGGAACTCCATGTGCCGCAGGGTGGCCAAAAAAGAAAAAAAAAAAAAAGTTCCACATTTTTCCTAGGTAACTACTCAGTTTTCATATGTGAAGGGGGAAAAGAATTCCTGGATCAGCTACTTGCTTAGCAGACCTGTTTTAAGCAAGGTGATGAAAAAGGAAGATATTTCTAATCAAATATCCTTACATTTTATTTGCAGCTTATAATGTATGTTTATATTTGCTTATTTTTTTTCTTATGATGCATTGTAGTTTACTGGTGTTTGGGTAGGGAAGGGATGGTTTTCTAAAAACAAAAGCCTATGTAGCTGCATTCAGCTTGGATTTCTTAAGTATTTGTGCTATGAATGCAAATGAAGTATAGACTAGAATATTCTATGGCCTTTCAGCATTGATAAACTATCACAGAAATGCCTTTTTAAAATGCACAGTAAAAAATACATCTTTAATTTTCAGATTTCAGGATTTTAACATTTTTCTAATTGATGAGTAACAATTATGAGACTTCATGGGCATAATCTCTTTGTGATGTTAATGCTTTTTTGTGTGTGAAAATTAATAAAATTGCACCCAGCTAGAGTTTATTATTGTTACTTTTTATTTCCTTATACCTTGTTTAAAAGATAATTAAAAGTGAAATTTAAAACTTTTTAGTAAAAAATTTTCTGAGTAAATAAGGTTAAATAAGTAGAAACTTTGGGATTCTATGCTCTGTCCTTATGAAACCTCATAAATAGAATTTGGATTTGGGAATTGCTTTCCCCCAGACAATCGACTTGTTACAAATGAAACATTTGAGAATTTATGGAAGGGACGTTTTTTTTGTTTTTGTTTTTTTGTCTTTAGGGCCACACTCTCGGCATATGGAAGTTCCCAGTCCAGGGGTTCAGTCAGAGCTGCAGCTGCCAGCCTACACTAGAGCCACAGCAGTGCGGGATCCGAGCCACATCCACGACCCACACCACAGCTCACAGCAACACTGATCGAGGCCAGGGATCAAACCCGCAGCCTCATGGTTCCTAGTTGGATTTGTCAACCACTGAGCCACAATGGGAACTCCGTATGGTAGGGAGGATGTTAATGCTAATGGTTTGAAAATAAGGGATCATAAGTGACTCTAGGCATCGCTATCCTATAGAACTTTCTGTGAGGATGGAAATGTGCCACAAATTGTTCAATCTGATCAGTAGCCCCTAGCTGCATGTACCTGTTCTAATTATTTAAAAATGAATTTGACAATAAATGTAAGATTTTTACAAGAACAAAGGTACAAAGTTTATGTCAACTCTTTTTTTTTTTTTTTTTGGTCTTTTTGCCATTTCTTGGGCCGCTCCTGCATCATATGGAGGTTCCCAGGCTAGGGGTTGAATCGGAGCTGTAGCTGCCAGCTTACGCCAGAGCCATAGCAACGCGGAATCCGAGCCGCGTCTGCGACCTACACCACAGCTCACGGCAACACCAGATCGTTAACCCACTGAGCAAGGCCAAGGATCAAACCCGCAACCTCATGGTTCCTAGTCGGATTCGTTAACCTCTGCGCCATGACGGGAACTCCTATGTCAAGTCTTTTAGACTAAGTCAGTGCCTAGATAATTTGGGGGGATCTGGAAGTTAATGGTGTTAAAGAATAGCCTTTTAGGAGTTCCCGTCGTGGCGCAGTGGTTAACAAATCCGACTAGGAACCATGAGGTTGCGGGTTCGGTCCCTGCCCTTGCTCAGTGGGTTAACGATCCGGCATTGCCGTGAGCTGTGGTGTAGGTTGCAGACACGGCTCGGATCCCGCGTTGCTGTGGCTCTGGCGTAGGCTGGCAGCTACAGCTCCGATTCAACCCCTAGCCTGGGAACCTCCATATGCCGCAGGAGGGGCCCAAGAAATAGCAACAACAACAAAAAAAGACAAAAGACCAAAAAAAAAAAAAAAAGAATAGCCTTTTAATAAGCCAATGAATTAGGGGAAAAGCACTGACTGCTTTCATAGATTCATGGAACTGTGAAGCTAAAGAAAGCAGTTATTAGTACATTATTTTGCCCACATCCCAGAAAACAGTCACCTACTTCTTAAAAAACACCCAGGGAATACATTGTCAATTTTCCTTGTTAATATGTTTCAGTGTATGTTAACTGTTAGAGTTAGGGGAATTTCCCTGTGTATAAACAAAAGTGTTTTGTTTAATCCAGTCTGGGTGTTAACATAGTCTTAATGCCCCCCGTGGTATTGGCAGTGGATGCACCGGTGATCCTAGCACTGGCTCTGCTTCACCCTTCCCTCTCTGAAAGATAAATATGCAGTTCGGGAGGTGACTGCTTTGGCTGAAATGTGGTGGCTCTTGGCCCTACAACGTCAAGCATTATAGAATTGTTTCATGTGTATAACATTGCATAACATTTACATGGGATACACTCAGAATCATTAATGCTGGTGAATCTCAGAAATCTTGCCTTTTAGACTGCTAGATTAGGGTACCTGATTCCAAAGTGGTGTCTGCTTCTCCCCATCAGCCTCCTATATGTATCTGCTAACACGTCATATGAAGAACATGAGGAACTATTTTGGAGCAGTTTCTGTTTATGGGCCTAGCCTCTCAGGGTTTTTAGAATTAATTTGAGAGAAGGCCAAAAGTCATATGCTGACTTCCAAGAGATAATGTCTCATTGCCACATCAGTTTGCTGTCAGTAGTCATTGGGAACAGTGAACCCATCTTTTGCTTCTGATTCTTTTTTTTTTTTGTCTTTTTGCCTTTTCTTGAGCCACTCCTGCGGCATATGGAGGTTCCCAGGCTAGGGGGTTAATCGGAGCTGTAGCCTCTGGCCTGTGCTAGAGCCACAGCAACATGAGATCCAAGCCGTGTCTGTGACCTACACCACAGCTCATGGCAATGCCAGATCCTTAACCCACTGAGCAAGGCCAGGGATCGAACCCGCAACCTCATGGTTCCTAGTCGAATTCGTTAACCACTGCACCACCACGGGAATGCTGCTTCTGATTCTTAAATTGCTCTTTTGGAAGATGTAAACAAATGAGTTTATACCTGGTTTCCCTGTTTTGTGCCAAAGTATCATCTGTGCTGAGATTCACAAAAAATTGGCTTTGGGTTCTTATCTTTAATGAACATATTTTTACTTAAACTAGCCCCATCATATTTCTTTTGAGGTTACTCTGGCTAGTGAAATTCTTTCTAAAGGCTGGAATGCTTTGAAGGGAGTTAGTTTTTCTACAGTAGTTTAGGTAATCCTATTTACTAGATTTTATAAAGCAAAGATGAAAGATCCTTGAGCAAGGAAGCCCAGGGAGCAAACTGAGTTGCTTCTGTTATCAGCTGAGAGAGATTGTGGTCATTTGGCCCTGAAGATAGAGCCCTGACCTTGCCACACACCTTATCCAGCCCCTTACTCCAGCTTTGGTAAAAATCTGTGCCCACAGATCACTGTGCCAGCTGCAGGGCAGTATCATGGTGAGGTTAGCCAGATGATGGCCTTGACCTAAAGTATGTGTATGTGTGCGATTGAATAGTTCTGTTTATGCTTTTAAGCTGCCTTTTCACAAAAACCCAGTGACTCTTTTAAAAGTAAATTAAAGCTAATTAGATTTTGATATAATGTGTACAGCTGTGTTAATGTGAATAAAATTCTAGTCTGGTTGGTAAGCAGTAACTTCACATTTATTTTTTCAAGAAATGGATGGTTTAAATGGAGTTGGATATAGAGATTGGCATTGAGCATCAGAACAGCTCAGTTGATCAGCTGAGAGTTGTCAAGGCATAGAGGAGTGATCAAGATCATCACACACGTCTGTTATACACACTCCTCTTTCTTTCACTTTAGTTTCCACTGGCTCCCTTGCTCAACAGTATGCGCACCCTAATGCTACCCTGCACCCACATACTCCACATCCTCAGCCTTCAGCTACTCCCACTGGACAGCAGCAGAACCAGCATGGTGGAAGCCATCCTGCACCCAGTCCTGTTCAGGTAAGGAGGAACTCAGAGGTCTTCACCAGAGCTTCCTCATAATATTTGCTGAGTGTTTTTTTAGTGTCAGACAAGATGCTAGGTACCACATGATCAAAATACCTAGCAGCGTATAGCTTTGCAGGCTGCGTCCCTAGGGTTTAAGTCACATATTGAGAATAAGGTGATTGGTTAAGTTCTGGAAGCTTACCAACACTGAAAAATCTAATTTAACATAAAGTAAGGAATTTGCTTGGGACTTTTTAAAAAATTTAATTCCTAATGTTTATATGACGAGGTGTGGGGTTGGTTTTTTTTGGGGTTTTTTTTGTTTGTTTTTCTTGTTAGCTTTTGTAATCATGTTTGTTTGTTTGTTTTTGCTTCTTTTTTTCAGAGCTGCACCTTAGCATATGGAAGTTCCCAGCCTGGGGGTTGAATCGGAGCTGCAGCTGCCAGCCTACCACAGCAATGCCAGGTCTAAGCCACATCTGTGACCTACATCACAGCTCATGGCAACACGAGATCCTTAATCCTCGGAGCAAGGCCAGGGATTGAACCCACATCCTCATGGATCCTAGTTGTTACTGCTGAGTCACAACCCAAACTCCTGTCATGTTGTTAGCAGGACACTTAGGGAGCTCTTTGATATGGATCAGTTCCCTGGGGCAATAGTCTTATTTTACCACCACTTGGTTGAGGGAGTGTAGGCTGAGAATCAGGCTTTTCCCCCCAGAAAGGGATGTCTCTGAGAGGCCTCTCACCCCAGCCTGCTCTTACCACTCTGTACTTTCTCTTGGACTTGCCATTGCCCCTCCTTTTATAAGGATGGGCCTGAGTGGAGCATGTTTTCATGTGTAAAACTCAGCTTTGTGTGTGACGCTTAACTGCTTTTCTTTAAAGAAAGTGATTTTCTCAACTCTTTTGTCATTTTGCAGCACCATCAGCACCAGGCTGCCCAGGCTCTCCATCTGGCCAGTCCACAACAGCAGTCAGCCATTTACCATGCAGGGCTCGCTCCAACCCCACCTTCCATGACACCTGCCTCCAATACGCAGTCGCCACAGAATAGCTTCCCAACAGCACAACAGACTGTCTTCACGATCCATCCTTCTCATGTTCAGCCGGCATACACCAATCCACCCCACATGGCCCATGTACCTCAGGTAAACCTGCTTTAGCCAACTTTCTGTGAAGACCAAGTAGAATATGAAGGTTATCAGATAAACAGCAAAGAGCCAGATGCTCTTCAAGCTAGGAAACCTTGTGTGTGATACCATTTGCTTGTCTCCCTTTTCCTGCTCAAATACATGTGATCTGGCCCTAAATGAATGTTTGTGTGGCTTTGTAATGGGATCAGTGAAGTTGCTAATTAGTCAGTCTTTTAACATTTCTCAATTGAGACTTTAAAAATATCTTTGACTCTGGAATGCAACTTAGTTCTTTTCCTTGCTGTGTCTGCTTTGTTATGTTTATATAACTTCATTGTTATATATACGTATATATACATATATTCTTTCTCTCTGTCTTTCTCTCTGTCTCTCTCTCTCCCTCTCTCCCCTTCCCCCCCCCCCCAACCCCTTCTCATACACACACACAGACACACAAGTCTGGTAAAGAAGATGGGATTTCACAAATTCTCAACTCTGAGGTGATTACCCTGGTCCTGTCCGCTTGAATGTTAGTCACACGAGTTCCAGAGAAATCTTTCCACTTGTTTTCCCTGGTTGTTCATACATCTGCTTTGACCATATGTTGTACTTCTTGAAAGGGCTTGGCCTTGTACATTGGTGCAGTGTAACTTGAAGCTGGAAGCTCCCAGGTGTTGTTCCCATTTTTCTTGAAGAGCAGCCCTGGAAGCACTTTGGAGCTCACCTCCAGTGTAAGCTTGTAAAGGTTGAAAGGTGTGTTTGCTGTCTGCATTAGCTGCTGACAAAAGTCCAATGCAATCCAGGGCCAAGTTGGATTGTCTTAATGAGGAGAAGGAGCTGCACTGAAGTTGGGCTCTAATACTGTCCTATGATGCCCTCCCTGGAGCTGTTAAGGGTGAATCGGCTGTATTTGATGTCTCTTTTTGCTGCTTTCATAACAGAACTCTCTTAGGCGAGTCTAAGCTAGACTGCCTCACTGAACTCTGTTTCCTGTCAAGCAATGCACCACTGAGGCTCTGGCATGGTGGGGGCTGAAGATGTTGCTCAGTTGGAGCTAAATCTCAGAAGGCGACCTTGTAACTAGAATTCCACAGCTCTGGGAAGTTGGGGGCGTCCTCCCCAGCAAATGTGTAGGGTCTATAGTGTGGACTGCAGTGGATGATTTGCTTTTGATGGTGGGGAGGGAGCCAGTTTAGTCAGGTGTGGGCCAGCATGGTTTGGCTGAATCAGGAGCTTCATGAGACCTGGGGGCCTGTCGATGGCTAGCAGAGGCTGGTGGCTAAGTAGTTATGTGAATTTACATGTAAGCTGGGGTTCCTAAAACCTCACTTTTGTGTTTTTGTGCTGAAAGAGCAAAAAGGTTAACATTTACAGGGAAGCCCAGGTATGTCCTGGGTCCATTTGAACATGTAAGAGTTAGAACAGCATTTCATTTAAGGCTTACCGTGGTCTAGAACAGTGCACAGTATGGGAGGCAGGAAACGAGGGCTTTTACTGGTTCTGCCAAATCCCTGCAGAGCTGGGATCCAGCTGTTTGGGCTGACTAAAAACCTTTCCATCTTGACAGTGAGACCAGGCTGAACTCACTATCACTTGGTACAGGGACACTGGGCTGGCCCAGATAATTTCAGATCACCCCTCCCCACCTCACGGGAGCCTTTAACTGCAACCCCTGCTGCTTTAGCAGCATATCTTTCAGCAGAGTCAAGGGGCCTGAGGGTCTCTTTCTCACTGCCGACTCATTCTTCACTGAGGTGTGCTGGTGAGCAGTCAAGAAGCAGAAGGGGAGGAGCCAACAAAGAGAACAGAAGATAACAGCCCATTTGTTATATAATAATCTGCTTCCTTACATGAAAGGGATGTTACCTGTAAAAGTATTTCAGGCCCCACCTGGAAGCCAGATTCTAAATCATCATTGCATCTAACCTTCTACTGAGTTGAGAAAGCTGTCCTTGGATCGGGGTCTTATCTTCGTGAAGACCTTGCCTCATACCTAGAATCCAGTCATCAGAAATGTTGAAGGCTAGGACATTGCAGCCCTGACTTTTACCCAGGCTCCTGGGGTGCCTGCTCCCTCAGCCTTTCAGGCTCTGCCAAAGGGTGAAACATGTCTTTAGGTCAGTTGATGATCCACTAGGGAATGTCCCCAGAGGAAAAAAAGGGCCCTGAGGGCTGGCCCACTGTTGCCCTTTCCTGAGAGCCCTAGCCCACTGAAAGGAACTCAGTTGACATGTTGTTTAAGCTGGAGATGTTGCCTGTATGCGTAAAAGAGCTCTCTGTTTCAGGCTCATGTACAGTCAGGAATGGTTCCTTCTCATCCAACTGCCCATGCGCCAATGATGCTAATGACGACACAGCCACCCGGCGGTCCCCAGGCCGCCCTCGCTCAAAGTGCACTACAGCCCATTCCAGTCTCGACAACAGCGCATTTCCCTTATATGACGCACCCTTCAGGTGAGGCGTGTGTGTGCAGGGGCCGCCGGGCACCCCAAAGCATTCTGCTCGCACAGGTCAAATGGCAGGCAGGGCCAGCGCTTCAAGCCCCGCATCTGAGAACTAGCGAGACCCGTCAGTGTGCACAGTAGGGACTGTGATGATCAGCTCAGTATCAGGTGTGAGGCTTCCGAGAGCCCAGTCTGTGTGTGTTCTGATGGTATACAGGATTTGGCTTGATGAGAAGCAGCAGCAGCAGCATTCTGTGTAGCTGATGCATGCTTAGGACTCAGTTGGCCTTCCTTGTTATCATAGGATGGACAGGGCAGTGTTTTCCTTCCTGAGTCCCAACAGTCTGACATGTGGGGGGTTACCACCATGGCAGAGTTTGATTGTAGCTCTGGAGACTACTACTGATGAGAAAGTGCTGTGTATGGATTGGTTTTGAGTATAGTATTAGCTCCAGTCTATTCCCTGCTAGGGAGAGAATGCCCGTGATTGTGCTCTAATACTTGATGGCTGCCATGGCGATATTTCAGTCTAACCTGTTATTCTGAAAGCAATACTGGTGCTTGGCTATTTTTGGGGAGGGGGTATGTTAAGGCCTTTTTTGTACCCCGTGAGCAACAACTCTTCTGGGAGTTTTATCTGAAGTGGTTTATGTCTGACTGGTTTGTTTCTACCCACCCACCTACCTCTCCCCCTTTTGGTACAGATGTGGGGGTTGGGGGGTGGTAAAGAGAATTGCATTTTTTGAGTCTTATTCAGCTAGCACAAGGATAGTTAACAGTCATGTGCTGCAGATTCACTAGGCTTAATGTGTGGTGTTGCCAGTTTTCTGTTTAAATATTCACTTTTCTTTTTTACAGTACAAGCCCACCACCAACAGCAGTTGTAAGGCTGCCCTGGAGGAACCGAAAGGCCAAATTCCCTCCTCCCTTCTACTGCTTCTACCAACTGGAAGCACAGAAAACTAGAATTTCATTTATTTTCTTTTTAAAAAATTATATGTTGATTTCTTGTAACATCCAATAGGAATGCTAACAGTTCACTTGCAGTGGAAGATATTTGGACCGAGTAGAGGTATTTAGGAACTTGTGGGCTGTTCCATAATTCCATACGCTGTTTCTGAGTCCCGCAAGTACCCCAGCTCTGCTTGCTGAAACTGGAAGTTATTTATTTTTAATGACCCGTGAAAGTCATGAACACATCAGCTAGCAAAAGAAGTAACAAGAGTGATTCTTGCTGCTATTACCGCTTTAAAAAAAAAAAAAATCAAGACTTGGAACGCCCTTTTACTAAACTTGACAAAGGTTCAGTAAATTCTTACCGTCAAACTGACGGATTATTATTTATAAATCAAGTTTGATGAAGTGATCACTGTCTACAGTGGTTCAACTTTTAAGTTAAAGGAAAACTTTTACTTTGTAGATAATATAAAATAAAAACTTTAAAAAAAATTAAAAAATAAAAAAAGTTTTAAAAACTGATACCAAGTTAATGTGTGTTTGTATGAGCTCTTTCCATTATAGGATACTGAGTATCTGAACAGAAGGGCTGACTCTGCTTCTTAATACCCTGGAAGGTTGGCTGTCAAATGATTTTTCTTCTTCACCTTTAGTTCTGGTTCAAGGTATCTCTAGAAAAAGACAAGACTGAGATATTCTGTTGGTGGATAGAGGTCTGCTTCAGAAGGAGAAAGGCTGGCCAGAGTTGGGCAGCACTGAAATTCCACGTCCTCAGCCTGCCACTGATTCTGTAAGCTTTCTTTTTAATAATCTCCTGAACCAAATGAGTGCTAGAAGTTGTCCTAATTCAGGCATCAGTCTGTTTTACCAGTAGGGGGCAGGAGACAGACACACACACAAATTGTAATAAATATAGAGGGTTGAAAATATGTAGCCATGTACAAAGCTAGGAAGGGGACAAACAGGGAAAAGCAAGTACTTTGCAGAGAGCATAGTTATTATAGAGACTTTAAATACTGTGGCAACAAGTCAGGATTCTGAAAATTTCCTTTTAATTCACATGTAGCAGTTTGTACATTATAGCAAAATTTGCATTCTTCAAGAATAAGTTACTTATACAGTACATATACAATACATAAAAATTTGCCAAATACCTTCTGCCTATAAGATTAATCCATTTTCTGTTTTGTCTTTACAATATGCTGCTTATTCCAGCTAAACACTGGATGTCAGATGTGTCCTTGTTAAGAGGCAGTGGATAATAAACTATCAAGTTCCTCTAGCCTGTGGGAGATATTAGCGCTCACATTTGCAATAAGAGACTTAGCCCTCAACAGTAGCATGAAGGAATCACAGGCAACCCTTAGGGAAGGGTTCTCAAGGCCTTGATTTTAGGTTAAGAAACTGTTATGTAAAAATAGTGTTCTCTGGCTTAAGATTTTAATAATTGCTATTCCTTTTTCCTACACGGTCCAGAAATGATCAAAGGCAGAAGATTTATACCAGATAAAGCCATATGGATTGCTGGTCTAAAATTCAAGGCAGGTTAGTTGACTTAATTCTTTGGTGCTGGTGACTGTTAGTTTGTAAAAGTTCATTAAAGTCGGATGAAGGAAGGGATGATGATGGGAGCAGCCAAAGCTATCCTTGTCTGTAACTAGAGATAACCAGAGGGCTTACTGTCCTTTGGCACTCAGAGCCTGGGCTCTCAGTAGAGGCTGCTGGCTTGGCTTCTTGCTGCCAGCAGTGGTCACACTGGGACTGGAAGGAGGGTGGGGGAATGTGCTATGACTGTGGTGGGCTGATTGCAGCCATCAGGGTAGCTGCCTCACTGCCTGTGAGGATATCAAGCCTAGGAACCCATTGCTCCCCCCACCTCCAGCTCTGCTCTAGCAGAAGGCATTGGCTTAGTGTCACTTCTTCCCAGGCCATGAGGGAGCTTTTTGTCAGAAGGTATTTGAGCTGTCCTGGTAACTCAAACACATTTAGAAATGTTTTTCTTCTCTGAACATTTTACACTGAAGCAATCTGGAAGCTGTTGACTCGGTCACAGAGTTTGAGCTTGCACTTTGTAGCCAGTAGGACAGAGGTGCTTGCTTGCTGTGCCTGGCTTGCCTCTCCGCACTACCTGAGAACTTGATGATAAGAGGCTAAGAAGTGAGTGCCACTGTGGCTTGAAGAGGTCATATATCCCAGATGTTTGTTTACCCTTCTGAGGGGAGGGAGGGAACTTATTTATTTGATTCATTGTCTACCTAGCCCTTTGCCTGTGCAGACAAAGGGAAAACCTGTACCAATGATAAGTCAGCATTGACTTTCTTTGAGAAATCCAAAATAGTGCTTACTCCTGGCTCACATTTTGCTTTTAGCATTCCTTATTCACAGAGACCTACTTGATATGTGGACAGTGAAGGAAAGACAGGTGACCCCAATGCAGATCAGGGTTGGATCTGCTTTACCATCTCTGAAAACATCCAGGAGTGTGGGTTTTAAAGTGATGGGAGGGAGAGGTGGCTGCTGACCTTCTTGCCCCTCCTAAAGCCTGACCTCTCACCTCTTAGTGTACAGAGAATGAATGGCTGGAGGGAACAGACCAAACCCTCACCCCAGAAATAGGCCGTTTAGTTCAGGCCAAGGTTTAAATTTAGCCTTTGATTGAAGTATCTATAAATGTTAAGCTGTGCTGAACTCCTGGTTTCCTAGAAGACACTTTGGTCAGCCTGGCGGCTGTACTGAATGGCTCTGCTGGCACCCAGGAGCAGCTGACTCCATTGGGTCACTGCTTCCCTTGTTTCCAAGCCTCTGCATGAAAGTTCTGGGAGGAGCCAGCCTCCTATCAATTGTATCATTTGTGAAAGGCAAGTATAGATGGAGATCCGACTGCAGAACCTCCCTGGATGTTGAGGGTGTGTGCGCCTATGTATGTATACACGCACACACGTTCTTCATCACATGAGGCAGCAACCAGCTAGAACAGAACAGTAATTGTGAGCTGTTAAAGGAGTTTCTCATTAGCTGTGGCACCAGATTCCCAGCTTCCATTTTGGCTCAAGAATGAGCTTAAATCTTTGTGGGATAATTTAATACACTTTCAGATGCTTGGAGGCTCTGAGCCAGCTCTGTTGGCCAAGAGTTTACTAGGAAAGGCCCAGCAGCCCTTCTTTCCTTTTTGCTTGCCCCTTCCTTACCTCTCAGTTTAACTCTCGCTGTAAAGCTACTATAAACCAGAATCGTTTTTTATCATAAGGCACCAGGGTGGAACTATTCCTTGCCACCCTCCTATTTCAGTAATTGCCTGAATTTCCCTGAAAGAGTGACACGCTTTTTACTTCTCTACATTTAGGAAGGACAATGGCTTCTCAGGAACAGGTGACTGTTCTTTGGAGGCATACTAGACAAGGAAGCCAGTCAAGGAAGGTTTGCATAGCTATCTCTGACTACAAAAATCGCATGGGTATTAATTCAGACAGTGCAATGAAATAAGCAATGGTTTAATTTTTGAAACCTGAATCCTTTGAAAAGTTAATTTGAGGTAAAAATGTTTAAAATCATTTTGATATTTAGCTTGTCCATCTGCCAGAGCTTTGTCCTAAAACCGAGTCAAAGCAGGATAAGTGTGGTCACCTGTGGCATGGGTACATCAGACCTGCCACGTGGACTGAAGCTACAATGGGAAACCTATAGGAGAAGCCAGGGCTTGTTAGTGTTTTGGGCTTCCTGATGCCCCCCACCCAAAGTAGAAAGTCTGTCAGCTGTGACAGTGTCAGTGAAAAATAGAACAAGTTTCCACTGCCAACTCGGGCCCTCACCCTACTACCTCCTCCAAAACTGATGGGGACTGGTCCTGGGAACCCCGGGCAGGAGCTGGTGGCATCCATGAACAAGAACTACATCTGTAAACAATAGGAGACAGTCAAGTGAGAATGAAACTTATAGGAGGCCCTTTAACAGGCCTAATAGAAGGGTCACATCCAAACTGGAATCAGCAGTTAACAGTGTCCCTTAAATCTCTCTCTGGAAGGAAGGAAAGAAAATTACATTCACAAGTTCATGTCTCTGCTTGCTTATGTTCCTCTGGGGCATCTGGGATTCCTCCCAGCCTGTCAGAGAGGTGTGTACTGATTGTCTATGGCCCGCAGGTGGCTCCTGGAGGAGGAGTCCATTTCATAGTCTGAGTCCCGGGCTCGACTGGCAGGCTCAGGCTCCAGGTGCCTCAGGCTGCTGGCCAGTTCCTCAGGCGAAGGCACCAGGTGGAAGATCTGCTCTGGGGGAGAGGATCGGCCTGGGAGACCCTCTGGGCCGAGCCCCCTCGGACAGCCAGAAGCACTAAGGTGGGGAAGGCCCAGCTCTGAATCCCAGCGAGAGAGGGAGAAAGGGAACAGGACGGCGTTGGAGGAACCTGGAGGGACAAGTGACCAAGAGAGAAACCACTGTCAGTCTTAACAGGGCAGGACCAAGTGTTGGAAAGACACAAAATGAGGTCTCTGCCTCCCTGAGTTTGCAGTGAGCTTTCACCCTCTACCCGGTTGCCAGTGCCACCGCCCCATTTACCAAGGGGCATTAGGGTCACACCTGGTGGCTGGGAGACGACTACCACGTAGCTGGACAGCCGGACATCACAGGCGGCACCGCACTCGAGTGGGATGGGTGAACGCTGGAAGTGGTGGAGCATGTGTATGACCGAGGGGAAGTGGAGGTGTTGTACTCGGCACTGGCCCCGCTCAGTCAGTGACAGGCGCAGGTGCTGCAGGAAGAGGATGGCCTGGGCTCAGGCACTGACCCCTAAGGGCCTTGAAAATGAAGGGGGTGAAGCCCTCCACCCCACCTCACCCTGTACCTTGGCTATGCCCTGGAAGTTGAATGTGAGCACATATTCCCCACGCCTCGTCTCACTCTGCCGGACCAGGAACACTCCGTGAGCATCAGGACCCTGCAGCTGAACCAGCTGTGCTGCCTTCACCCGGGAGATGGGGCCATGGAACCAGGGGTAGCAGGACAGGAAATGATCTGTTTTCTGGCAGGCTGGGTCTAGCAACCCCCCAGGAGAAGCACCTGGCAGAAAAGAAGTTACGTGGTGGTGACCCTTTGTTGGGTACCTTATGTCCTGGGCTAGGGCTGGGATCCAACGTTACTGGAGGAAAAAGGCCCTGACCCCCTCACCTTGGTTCAGGGAATCTGTGCTTCCCCTTGGAGAGTTAAACGTGCTGGGCTCTAAGGCTGAGGATATGTGCGTCTCTGGGTCTGTGTTCTCCAGTCTGCTGGAGAAGAGTCTGGGGTTAAGGATCTGGGTAGGTCAGAAGTAGCAGTAAAAGCTGTGCCAGGAGGGGGGCCCTAGGGTCTGGGGCCTCACCCTTGGCCTGTGCACTCCCGAAGCTCAGCCATCCATGAATTCAGCTGCTGCTCATCTCCAACCTCAAAGATGATGTCTGTCCGGTCCTTCACCTGGCAAGGAGAAAGGGACAGCTATGTGAGATCCCCAAGGTCTGTCTATACCGCACTCCCCTTCCGCCCACCCTGAGTGTGGAAAGCTGTCTCTCACCTTCAGCACAAAGGTGTAGAGGTTGTCGGGCATCTCAAGACGTGTGCATCGCCGAATCTCCTGGATGCTAGAACAGGCTGCTTGTAGCTTGGGCTTTGAACTCTAGGAGACCAAGGGAGACATTCAAGGCTTGTCCCCACTGACCCTTTGATCACCCAGGTCTCTGCTCTTTTCCGCAGTCTCTCCAGGGGCCTAGCTTGCTGAGCACATGTGAGTGATGCATGGAGTGGTGCGAGCTCAGGTACCCTGGGGATGGAGTGGGTGCTCGCATTCTCGCTTGCAGAAGGCGCACTCGCACGCGCGTGCACACACACACACACACACTGAGCTCCCCAGAAACATTTGGGCTAAGGGCCAATCTCTGCTTCACCTAGATCTGTAGACATTCCAGCTCTGACAGGTATTTGCTGGCTGAAATCTTTCTCTTCCCACTGGGGGAGCAAAACTCCCCAATCCCTAACCTGGCCAGTCACACTGGCTGCTGACTCCTTCATCCCAGCAAACCCAGAGAGCAGACATGAGGCTATCCAACCCCAGGTCCCTCTGTGGTGCTGGCTGACTGCCAGGGGCCCCAGGCCTTTACCTTGCCTTTAGCTCCACCCCTCCCCTCCACTGGCTGTCCACTAGCACAGGTCTCTCCCAGCCTAACAGCAGCCCTAGGAAGCAGATACTATCACCGCAACTTGAAGAATCTTGGAGTTCTCATTGTGGCTTAGTGGGTTAAGAACCCCACCCTGTCTCCTTGAGGATGTGGGTTCGATCCCTGGCCTTGCCCAGTGGGTTAAGGATCCAGCACTGCCGCAAACTGTGGCATAGGTTGTAGATGCAGCTTGGATCCAGCGTTGCTGTGGTCATGGCATAGGTCGGCAGCTGCAGCTCCAATGCGACTCCTAGCCTAGGACCTTCCATATGCCACCGGTGTGGCCCTAAAAAGAATAAATAAAATGAAAAGAAGAAACTGAAATTTTGGAAGTGAAGTCATTTGCCTGAGGAAGTGAACCTCTCTCCACAGAGCCTAGAATCTCAAGCTCCCAAACACACCTAACTAACCTGTTTTGCCTTCAAGTGGATTTGGCTGTGGGGTGGGGATTGGCAGAGCAGCTTAGCTTATGGACTTGGTGTTTCTGCCAGTGTGCCCTCTTGTCTGGCTTGGCTGGCCCCAGTTACAACCAGCTGGAAAGCCACACAAAACCTTGGGCTCTGGAGCCTCCCACAACATACAGCACACACAGGGCTCAGAGTGGGTCGGGGTGACCCTCTACCCTTTTACCAGCAAAAGGCTCCTGACTGAACCTAGCTGGAGCATGGGCTGACCCTGCAGATGTCTGTTCCAGGGTGCAGGAAGTTTTTGCAGAAAGGAGATCACCCTTTACCACCCCCATCTCCACATCCTCTTGTGATAAGGCTGATGAGATTGTTTCCCTGGCATCAGGAGATGATTGATGGCTTCCAG
This sequence comes from Phacochoerus africanus, assembly GCF_016906955.1. Taxonomy (NCBI): domain Eukaryota; kingdom Metazoa; phylum Chordata; class Mammalia; order Artiodactyla; family Suidae; genus Phacochoerus; species Phacochoerus africanus. Next base: position 32,770,886 of record NC_062558.1, on the reverse strand, counting down.
CAGAGACCAAAAGAAGATGAGCATGGAGGAAGGAGCAAGATTCGGCAAGTGGACAGAGGAGACCCAACTCCATTGGGGCCCTTCTCCCTCTAACAGCTCTTTTCCTTGGAGCCAGGAGACAGCAAGGTGCCCCTGGAAAGTGCCACAATCCCCCCGCCTGCCAAGCCAGCACCAGATGGGGAGAGGGAACAAAAGTGAGTTCCAGGCTCAATGGCTTTTCTGGTCCAGACCCCACCCACCCACCCCGGGCAGGTGTCGGAGCTCCCAGTCCTGCCCCGGTTGTGGGACACAGCAGTCTGGGGAGAGCAACTCTGGTTACGAGCATGGAGAAGCTGCACAACTAGTAAATCCCAACCCTGAGTGACCTGCACCAGCCGGGACATTTGCACCTTTCCAGTTCTTTTATGTCCGCCATGACCCAGTTTCTCAGCCTTGGAGCCATGTGAGACGCAGCGATCCCTGGAGCCTTGCATGGCACCTACACGGGCACTAGACATGCCTGAGAGCACGGGAAGCAGAGCCTCTGCTCTCCTGGCAGCTTTCAGTCAGCCAGTCTCTCGTTGTCTATTTTCTGACTGCAAAATGTGTTAGGTACAGAGGACTAATTCCTTCTCCCACTTGTGCAATTGGCCCTGCCTGGTCCCCCCAACCCTCCCCACTGGCTCAAGGCCCACAGGATCACTGGGAGGAAGTAGGCCAGGCTAAGAGGGGAGGCCAGGCCTAGTCTCCCTTTCAGTTCCGCTCCAGGCCCTGGGCCTGGCCCCCAGTGTGGGTGCCAAGATTAAGCAGTAAAGCCACTGGTTTCACTCTGAATGTGGGGCCCTCCGTGCCAGCTCCACCCCCAGCAGCTGAGGAACTGCTGACCTGGCAGGCAGTGAAGAGAGGATTCCCCTCCTCACCATGGCCAGCCTTTGCTGCACAGATGATGGTGAAACTCATCCTGGCTCCCCCTCTGCACACTGGCTTTCATCTCTTCACAGCAGCCCATTTGTCTTGCCCAGAGTCGCACAACCTGGGAGGCTTAGCAGGGGCTGAACCCCAGCCTGCCAAGGATCAGAGCCAGTGCATCTAACTACTGTGGTGGGTGGGAGATGCCAGAGGCTCTGCCCAGGTTGGAGGGGTGAATGAGAGCACAGCAGCAGACATCTCTGCCTTTGGCCACAGCCCTAGCTGGACAATCCAAAGCAAGATGCAGGAAGACTGTGGAGGGACCAGTGGGTGCCTTTCTAGCTGGGCGCTGTGACAGGACAGAGCCGGGCTTGAACAGCAGCCCCAGAAACACTCGGGGCTTTAGGTCCACCTCCTTTCTGCACCCTCCCTCCCACCTGCCTTGCAGATCCACCTGGCCAGCAGTTGCTCCCTGGACTCACCTCAGAGTCACACAGCTTGGGACCCAAATGACCAAACTGTTGTAGTATTTGTGGTACAAGCAGTAGACTGTCACCCCCTACATTCTGCAACATCCACCCCTGGAGAGCTAGTCCCATTCTTAGCTTCTAGCATCCAAAAAGCTAGCTTCTTAGAGCCACTGTGACTCCAGTGGTAATAACCCATTTCTTTCTTTGCTGTGGCTAAGAAACAAAGACAGATGTAAACCAGCTTTGACATTGTCCTCAAGTAGGGCTTGTGCATTTATAGGGCTTTTTAATTCTCTTACCTCTCCAGGCTAAAGGTTCAGTCTAGATCCTGTTCTTGTATAACCCTGGATAAGTGACTCAGCCCTCTGTGCCTTAGTTTTGTCATCTGTAAGGTAGAAATATTTAATAGTCTCTCTCTCTTCACAGGGTTGATATGGTGATTGGGTGAACTTTTGCAAGTGAAAGAAATGCCTGACTGATAAACAGCTGTTGTTAAATTTCCAGGCTGGGGTCTGAGGCCAGCCAAGATGGGGAAAGCCTGCTAGGGTCCACTACAGTGTTGCAGTGCTCCTGTGTCACTTCAGCGAAATTGACACATAATAGAACCTACCTGCATACATACCTTAAGTAAGATAAGAGGGAAGTAATGGAATGTAATTGATGTTAAAATAAAATGTATTTCGGTGTGACTATATATAGCACAATGAACTACTTGGGTGCTTCTGTGTGTGTTTTGAGACATAAAGCTGCCAGAAAGTACGGTGAGCCTGAAAGGACTGTTAGTCTATTCAGTGGACATTAAAACTGGGCAGGAAGTTCCATGTGCTTCTGTATAAGAGAGCAAAATTCTGACTCTGGGTTTCTTTTCTCCTGTGCTTTTGGAAGGCGTTTTGGTCAGCTGTGCTTCAGCAGCCCCTGTCCAAGGCTCTCCTTTCCCAAATGGTGTTGGGGGTGTGGCTTTGGGCCTAGAATCTACCTGGGGAGAATGAGAGCACTGATTGGAACCAGACCTTGCCTTCCCTCAGCCTGCAGCCACTCCATGTGCTCAAGGTCTGGGATGGCCCATCCAGAGTCTTTCAAGGTAGCAGCTGCACCCTGAGCTGCCGTGTCCTCATAGCCACTGGTACCCACAAGACGCTGGCAGAAGGACTGGGACCGGCCAAGCCTTTAGTGAGCTCCAGGGGCCGGTGCTCCAGCAGGAACAAAACACACACAGTCCCTGACTCTCAGGCTTCTGTGCTAGAAGGGAGACAGCTTTTCAACAGGCAGGAGCTGGTAAGAGCCATAGCAGTGTGTGGTTCCCATAGGGCCTTGAGGCTGTGGGAGTCAGTCTGGGCTTATTCTAAGATGGAGATATGGAAGCGGCAGCTCTTTGTGCAGATCTGATACTCACAGTAGTTAAGTACCTGCAAGCTGGCCAGACCCTCCTCTCACCCACCTCCTCCACAGGAAGCTGGAGGGGAGACAGCATCCATTTCATTCCCAAGCAGTAAACTGGGCCTGGCACAGAGGGCCCCATGGTATGGGCAGTCCAGGCCCTCGCAATGGTCTTACTCTGTCCACTAGAAGGGCCTTTATCCCTCAAGTGAAAGCCGTGAGGAGAGACCGCGCACCATTTGGAACCCCCCAGGCCACACCAGGCCCCAACAGTCTTCTCTCTCCCGGGGCTTGGGGCCTTCATTCCTCTCCTCTAAAGACAGCAGTGGAACTGGAAGTAGGGCACAGTTTATGGCTGGAGGTCTGGGTCCAAGCCATACTCTTGCCACAGCACCCAGGCCCCCAAGATAGCAGCCCCACAGCCTAGGGCCAGGGTTAGGCAAGCTTAGTTCTGTTGCTTACTCCCTTGGAGATCTGCCTGGCATTCACCACAGCCTTGGTTTCCTCTTTGGTAACATGAGGACCAGCAAATTCAAGATCCCAGTCATGGATAATTGAGTTGCCATACCCCCAGCCCGTGGCCAGAACCCAGAACGGATGCTGCCTGGATGGGTGAATGAGAAAATGGACATGATAATCATTCTGGGAAAGGCTTAATCAGGTCTGATTGTATCAAGAAAACCTTAGAACACACACACACACGAGAAGGAAAATGCCATCTTGTTCCAAAGTCACATCTCTAACTTTAGTCAAGTTACAGGAATACTCAGAGTGGGAAGAGAGACAACAGCTAGAACACAGACCAGAGTTTCATTTGCCACAAATTTGTATCTGAGCTTCCTGGCAACCAATGCAAAGAGGGATTGTCCAAGAGAAGGCAGCCTCTTGTACCTGGAGAATCATGTGCACAACAGTCCATTAAAGGCTCTGAGAAGAACTGGAGCAGAGAACCCTGCTAAACCCACATGTTCCCCAGATTTTGGCCAAGTGTCCTGCTCAGAAACCTCTCTGGGGTCTGCACGACCACCGCAAGCAACCTCCTCCTCCTGGGTTTTGGAAAGTAGACAGTCCTAGCCTTAAGTCCCAACTCTGCCTCATCCTCCATGGACAAGTGACTTGCCTCTCCTAGCCCCACTTTTGTAAGGTGGGATAACAGGGCCCCCACCTGCCATGAGCATTGAGCAATACAGGGTTAGGGTTAGGGTGTGGAGCGCTCCAGGTGGGTCTGGAGAGATCCATGTGGGGAAATGGCACCAGGTGGGGATGAGCACAGGGCCTCAGGAACCCAGTCTTAGGAATACCTGCCCTGCTCAGAAGCAAATAGCTCCTCTGGAAGAAGCTCCAGCTTTCATAGCTGTCTCCACTACGAGACCATAAGCCCAAGGCAGCCTTCCTGCTCCCTTCATCTGTGTGTCTTCCACAGGGCACAGAGGAAGTGGTATAAATGTTTGCTGAGGACTCTCCAGAGTGGAGAAGGTGGAGGAAAAGGCATTAGAGGCTAGGTACAGCAAAAGCCAACACCCAGAGACCAGAAAGTACACAAAATGCACCAGGTGGCAGGGGTGTCAGCTGTGGCTAGAAATTGTGCTAATAGGCCCCCCGCACACCAGCCTGTAATGAGCATCTGCTGTGTGCCAGGCACTGGGGCCTGGGCTCTCCATCCAGGACACTTTCAGACTGTTGAATTCACAAGCCAGCACCATTTCCAGAAATTTCCAGTTTCACAGAAAAGAGCATCATATTGAGGAATGGAGGTACCAGAACCAAGGAAGCAGGAAGGACATTGTCTCAGAGCAAAGAACAGACGTGGACATCAATTATGGTGATGTGTTAGTGAGAAAACCCTCAGCATCCCACTCTGGACCATCTGTCTCTCTGAAGAACAGTGGTGGGCGCCTCCCATGACCCCCCAGCAGCCCATGAAACCAGTGTTTTATCCCCACTTCACAAATGAGCCAAGGCTAAGAGAATTTCTAGGGGGTGGGGGTGGGGGGCTGGTCACGACACAGAGCACCCATCACAACCAGCAGGCCCAGAGCCACGGAAAGTCAGCCTGGGATCCACATTTAAGACAGGCCTGGGTGTATTTCAAACCCACTGCCATCTGAGGGGAATGCTGGGCAGCAAGGCCACCCCGTTCCTCCTCCCCCAGGCACAAGAGGCTTGAAGGAGGGAGAGTACAGGCCATCCCACAGGCAGAATGGTGGGTGCTGAGGGCAAGGGCTCTGGAACCAGGCGGACTGCATTCCAGTCCTGAGCAGCTCCTGGGGGCAAAGGGGGTGCTCACAGAGCCCCCACTAAGAGTGAGGTGTCAGAGACACCCTGAACCCCCCGAGATGCGCAACATCGAGTTGCCATCCATCAGTCCTGTCAGTGCTACTCCCAGAGACATCCAGGATCTACCTACTTCCCATCCCCCTCTTCTGCTCCAAACCCTCCCGTGGTCCCCATCTTTCTGGGAATAGAAGCACAGGTCCTCACTATGGCCCACAAGATGTTGCGTGACCTTCTCAGCCTCATCTGCCCTCCCTCACTTTTTCAGCCACACTGGCCTCCACCGTTCCTTCAAGTCATCAAGCATACTCCCGCTTCAGGGCCTTTGCACCTACTGTTCCCTCTGTCTGAAAGGACAGTTCCTCCACATCTTCACAAATCTGACTCTTCTCAGATTCAGGTCTCAGCCCAAGTGTCAGCTCCTCAGGAAGGCCCTCCCTGACCACGGTGTCTAAATACACACAGTCACCATCACAAAACCCCCTTTACTGCATTTACCAGCCCGTGAACACTTATCAATGCCATCCATTTACAGATGGGGAAATGGAGGCCCCGAGAGGCAAAATCACCTGTCCCAGTCACAGAGATCACAGAGAGAGGGGCTGAATGGAGCTGAGGCTGAGACCCTTGTCTGCCCAGCCCCAGAGCCCACAGCACCCACCTCCATCTGGTTGTCCCTCCCAGCTCATGCTGTCCCACAGCCAGGCCCGATCCCAACTGCAGGTCTGCTCTAGGGAGCCTTCTTTGACCTCTAGGTCGTGGTCAGTACGATTCCTATGCCTCTCCCTCGGCACAGGGCTTATCAGGCCTGGCCATAATTTCCTGATGGTACAGCTGCCCCCACCATCTGACTGGGAGTTCCTCTGGGGGTGGGGACAGGGCACCAAGCCTTGTTCCTAGCTGAGGCCCAGCCCTGGGTCCAGCCTAGAGGAGGCACTTGGAGAGTGTCTCTCAGATAGATGGGTGAGTAGCTGGGTGGGTGCCTGGATCCCCAGCCTTCAGATGTCTGGGAGCAGAGGCCAATGTGGGGGTGTGGCGAGTTATCTCACCCCCTGGCTGCCTGGCTCCCTTGGAGGCAAACTGAAGGCAACAAGCCAATTTCAAGGACTGAACAAATGTTGGAACTACGGGCCACAGGTCACTTCCTTCCTCTGCCCCAACTAGAGCCCCCTCCCCCGCCACACACACCCTTCAAATGCCTGCCTCAGCCACTCTTCCTCTGTGTGACCCTCAGCAAATCACTTCGCTTCTCTGCATTTTGTTTTTTCATCTGTAAAATGAAGGTGATACTGGAACATCCTGCTCCACGCGCCCCGGGGCTTCTGTAAGTGCCTCTTGCCTGAGTGCCCTGGATGCTCCCAGATCCACCCAGTCCACTAGGGGCCAGGTCTTCCCCCTTGGTCTGCCCCTTGCCACCTCATGCTCCCTCTCCCCACAGGGAACCAGGAAAGGGATGGGAGAGGCTTCCATAAAAGCCACCTGGATCGAGGCAGCTTCCCTGGCCCGGCAAGTGAGCCGGCCAGTGCCAGAAAGAGAAAGGCTGACGCTGACATGGTGAGACAGACCTGATGGGACAGCCTGCTCAGAGACAGAGGCCTCATCATTTTCCTCTCCCGCGCTGGGCAGGAGGCATCCCCAGATCACACCCCGAGTGAGCATGAAGGTGAAAGCCTGCCCCCTACTGTCAGACCCTAAGAGGCCTGAAGGAGGCCATGTGGGAGGGGTAAGTTGGCCAGAGACGTGGAGACAAAGGGGCTGGGGGCTTGTCTAAAACCCCACCTACATGGAGTTCCTGTCATGGCGCGGTGGTTAACGAATCCGACTAGGAACCATGAGGTTGCGGGTTCGGTCCCTGCCCTTGCTCAGTGGGTTAACGATCCGGCGTTGCCGTGAGCTGTGGTGTAGGCTGCAGACATGGCTCGGATCCCGCCTTGCTGTGGCTCTGGCGTAGGCTGGGGGCTACAGCTCCGATTAGACCCCTAGCCTGGGAACCTCCATGTGCCACGGGAGGGGCCCAAGAAGTAGCAAAAAATAAAATAAAGTAAAATAAAATACAACCCCACCTACAGTGAGCTCCCCCTCCAGCCCATCAGAGTCCCCCCTCACGTGTCAGGACAGACTTGCAGTGACACAGACACAAAGTCCCCTCTCAGAGTGACGGAGACCACCCCCACACACAGACTCACAGTGAGAGGGACACAAAGCCCCTCTCAGATGCTGGATCAACCTCCCCCAGGAACAAACTCCCAGAGACAGAGACCCCCACAGAGAGAGAGCACCACCAACACACACAGGATCCCTCAACAGCCCCTCCCGAGATGTGGAAGCCCAGGTCCATAGCGAGTGTGGATAAGCCAGCTGTGGGGATGGGCCTGGGGGCCACACCCAAGGTTTGAGGGGCTCTGTGGCCTAAGAGGGACTACCCTGGAAGTCCCTCTCCCTGCACCCCCTTGTCAGCATAGGTGAACTAGTGAACCAAGGGGCTTATGAACCACCAGTATCTTCACCAGCTGCGCTCACCTTCCAGGCCGCACACCCCAGCTGGGGGAGGGATATGCGGGGGTCGGGTAGAGGGCTGCATGCTGATGCCTCTGAGGCCTCTCCCCTCCACATAGGGTGCCACTCTTGCCCAAAACCTTTGGCAAATTAGGATCAATCGCTTTGCAGCTCCTCGAGCTGCTCAGCAGCCAGCCTTGATCAAGCACTCCTCTGTCCCTGGCTGGCCTGAGATGTTCTTGATGACAGAAGTGGCATCTTTGCCTGGGAACACTCAGCTGGCACTGGGGCCTGGGCCACCTGGGGGTCCAGAGCAGGGTGTGGGGGGGCCAGCCAAACGCTCCCCTACCCCCACCCCACCGGCTGCAAACCAGCTGCCACCAGCCCACGCCTTGAACGACCACATCCTGCTCCAGGCTTCCCGCCAGGAATCCTCCCTGCCCCCACTTGGCTGCAGAGCCCCAAGGCCCGTGCGCCCAGTCCCTGTCCCCCTTCTTCTCGTAGTGCCACTGGGCCACCTCGGTGCCAGGGACACCGAGGCACCGAGGCTGTGGTCAGCCCCCCAGACAAAAGGGGAAGCCGTGGCTCCAAGAGGCCACACCATGTGCCCAGGCCCCAGGCAGGAGGGGGCTCACCCGTGCTGAACTTGGCATGGGCCCTGGGGCCTTCCTGCTGCAGCAAGGGTGTGCTCTGTGGTCCTGGGGGGAGAGCAGAGGGACCCACCCGAGTCTGTCACAGGGCCAAGGGTCCCAGAGCTTGCCGGCCCCCAAGGGCCTTCTATGGCCTGCCCACCTCCCAACCCCACCGAGGAGCAGACCAGCAGGGGAAGCCCCTCACCCAGCAGAGCAGCCCCCAGCTGCACCCTGGGCCTCATGTCTGCTCCGCGCTGGGCGAGGGTGGAAAAAGCTGTGGTTAAGAAATAACAAATAACCTTTGTCACCAGCCTCAGGGAGGGGTGTGCACCGGAGGGGAGGGGGGCTCGTCACCACCAAGATCCCCAAAAGCCCCAGATGGTGGCCACCGCCTGCCTTCGAAGAATGATGATTCAGAAGAAGAGGTGAAAGCGAGGGCCTCTGGGGCTCAGGGGGCTGCAGGGACACCAAGGAGGCTCAGAGTCACCCAGCAGAGCCTGGGGCTGAGCTGATGGGGAAACAAGGGTGAGAGCCAGAGGCCCCAGAAGCTGGTCGGGGCTGTGGCCACCACTCCGGGAATCTCCACCCTTCCAAGCTCAGTCTGCCATGAGTTGTTTTTATCCTTGGCCCATGTTTCGTGAGCGCTCACTATGTGATATGCCATGATACACAGCATCTCACTGACACCAAAAAACAACAGGAAATCACACCAGCCACAAAGAATAAAAGCCAGCTGGATTAAATAATTAAATGCGAAAAATAAAACCAAGACAAGACTGAAACAGAAGAACCTAAGTACTTATCTGACATTGGGGCACTAGGGAAGGCCTTTCTAAGCAGAAAAAGCAAAGAACAAAATCAGAAAGGAAAAGATCACTGTATTTCACTGCCCGGACTTAAAAACTTCCAGAAGTCAAGTTGAAAAGCCAAGTGGCAAACAAGGGAAATAGTTGCAGCGTGTGACAGAGCACTAATATCCAAGTAAAGAGCTCCTGCAAATCAACAGGAAAGAGGCAGCCAGTGCAGACGAGAGGCACAGAGTAAATGTTCATGACCAAGAAACATAAGAGAAACAGTCAAAATCCACAGGGACAGAAAGTAGGATTAGTGGGTGTCCGGAACTGGGGAGTGGGGATGGGACTGGAGACTGCCTGCTAACAGGCACTGGGATTCTTTCTGACGGGATGGAAATGTTCTGCAGTTAGACAGTGGTGACGGCTGCACACACAGTGAATATACTAAAAACCAACAAGCTACACTTTAACATGGGGAATTTGATGTTATGTGAATGACAGCTCAAAGTTTCTAAAAAAGAGAAATGGTCCATTCCATTCATAATCAGAAGGGACAAGATAACCATGTCCCTTAGAAGTTGGCAAAAGGTTTTAAAAATAATACCCAGTGTTAGCACCACTACTTGAAGATAAATGGGTATAAGAACCTTTCTGGAAGGCTACAGGAAAAGGATCTATTAGCAGCCTTAAAAAATAGCTGGTAAGCACATGAAAAGATGTTCAGCACCATGAGCCATCAAGGAAATGGAAATCAAAACCATTCAAACCCGCTAGGATGGCTACAGTCAAAAAGATGGATGCTAACAGATGTTGGTGAGGATGTGGAGAAACTGACACCCTCATACATTACTGGTAGGACTAGAAAACGGTGCAGTACTTTGGAAAACAGTCGAGCAGCTCCTCAGAATGTTAAAACATAGAGTTACCATAGGATCCAGCAATTCTACTCCTAGGTATGTACCCAGGAAAAAAATGAAAACACAAGTCCACAAAAACTTATTCATGAATGTTCATGGCAGCACTATTCATTAATCGCCCCAAAATGGAAATAACCTAATGTCCTTGCACTGAGAGAGGCATGGATAAACAAAATGTAATCTGTCCTTACAATGGAGTATTATTTAGTAATAAATAGGAACAAAATACACCTTGAAAACATGATGCCAAGTGAAAGAAGACAATCACAAAAGACCATACATTGTCTGATTCTATTTATACGAAAAGAACAGAACAGGCAAACCTATAGATACAGAAAGCAGATCAGTGGTTGCCTGGGGCTCAGGAGGAAAGGAACGGGAGTGACTGCTAGTGGGCACAAGGTCTCTTTTTGAGATAATGAAAGTAGTCTAAAATTAAATTGTAGAGATAGCTGTACAGCTCTGTAAATGTACTAAAAACCATTGTACACTTGACACAGTTTCATAATTTGTAAACTATCTCTCAAGCTTTCAGAGAAAGAAAACATGAGAAGTACTCACAAAGCCTTCAACCCAGCACTTCCCTTCTAGGAATGTAGCCTAAGGAAATAATCAGACATACGTACCAAGATTTACACACAAGATATTTGTCGCAAGGTTATCTATTTGAGCAGAAAAGTTATAAATGATTGAAAGAGGAGTCTAGATAATAATAAATATATCAGGGGTTATGTAAATGAAATACTGTACAGCTAGGTTATTTAAGACATTCTTGAAAAATGTTTAAGCAAACAAAAATGTTTGAAACAAGCGTAAAAAAAAGGTAACAAAACAGTATGATGAGTACCAGTCTCACAAGGGCTGGGGTTTTTGTCCCAAAGTTTCTGCCCATAGTCCCCAGCATGCTTGGCACACAGAAGGGGCTCTAGAGATAAGTGCCAAATGAAGAAGTGGTGAATGCTAGGAGTTCTCGCTGTGGCACAGCAGGTTAAGGACCTGGTGTTGCCCCAGCTGTGGCGCAGGTTGCAACTGTGGTTCAGGTTTGATCCCTGGCCCAGGAACTACCACATGCCGAGAGTGTGGCCAGAAAGAAAGAAAGAAAAAGAAAAAAAAAAGAATTAGTGAATGCAGATGGAATTGCAATTTGGGGGGAAAGTTAGAGAAACAAATATAAAACAAAAGATTACAAAGACATCTACTGAAATGGAAATGCTGGTTTTCTCCAGGTAGTACAATTGTGGGTGGTTTTTAAGTTACTGGTCCATTATTTCTGCCATGAGTTTTATTAATTGAAAAAACAAAACCAGAAACACTAGGAACTCAAACGTGGGAGGCCCAGGGTCAGGCACACAATTTCCTAGATTACACAAAGATGTGAAATGAGATGCAGCAGGGCCTCCAGTTATAGACGGTTCCCTGGAGAGAGACGTCTGTCTCTGCTGCCTCTGTGGACCTCAGACACCCGCACCGGAGCCAGAGCCGAGCTGCAGTCCAGGTTCAAGTCAGGCTCAGGAGAGGGGATCGGGCAGAGGCAGGGAGGATCCAGAGCCCAGGTGCCCTGTGATCGCCCCACCCCCACCCCCGCACGCTGTCACCCACTGGTGCCAGAGGCTGAGCCGTCAGTGGGGTCCGTGGACTGAGGGAAACAGTGGCCTCCTCCCCAGCGCAGAGGGCAGATAGGAAAAAGGGGTGTGGGGCCCCAAAAAGGAAGCTGAGGCGGCCCCTCCTGCCTTGGGGAAGGAAGCTACCCCCACCCCCACCACCAGTGAGGGCCAGCCGCTCAGAACGCGATCTCTTCTGGTGCACTTTGGTTTCCTTTTCCATTCACAAAGACGTGGGTGGGGGATTTCCAGCAGGCCTGCCTGGCCAGCCGTGCCATCAGCTGGTACCACTGAGAGTGCCATCCAGGTCGCTGTCCCTCCCAGGGAGAGCCTCTGCCGCCCCACCTCCAGGGTCTGCTGACTTCTCACGCAGGAAGCCCCTTCTGCTTCTCACAGTGGAAGCCTCGTGCCAGGCCCTCCAGGAGCCGGTTTCTGACTCCAGCACCCTGCGAGGCCAGCGCTGACACTCCGTTTTCAGATGGGGAAACTGGGGCTGAGCCCAGGGTCTCAGCCCAATGCCACATAACAAGGACACAGGAACAAAGATCTGAACCCAACCTGTCCACCTGTCTTTCTCCCCGGCCGCCAAGCCCACAGCCCAGACGCTGCAGTTTTGTGTCCCAACACCCAGTCCCTCAAACAAAGGAAACCAGAAGACCAACTTCCAAGATGCTGGCGACAGCTAACAGGCCCTGGGCGCCAGGGGAGAGGGGTGGGGGCAGTGTGGAAACAGCCCCCAGGGGCACCAGAGCTGGGGGCGATAAGCAGTGACCTCCCTTCGTTCGTCACTCTCCCCTGTTGGATTGAGGGCACTTTCCCGTCTCTGGATTCACAGAAGTTGAGCTGCGAGAAGCACAGCACGCAGATACCATCTGCCCGCGGTTTTGGCGTGGTTGGGGGTTTCTTCTAAGCGGCAAAGTACTTTTCAAAAAACGATCTTACACGAAACCCCACTAAGGGGCAGATGGGGCTGCTGTGTGTGTGGTTGGGAGCCCCTCAGAGCCCTGCCCACTACTACCCTGCCTTCCTTCCCCCTCCAGCCCCAGAAGGCCCAGAGCAAGCCGCTTGGGCGCCCACTTCACAGCTCTGAGAGGGGTGGGGACCCACCTGGGCACGAAGCAGCCCCGGGCAGAGCACCCACAGGAATCCCCCCTCACCCTGGATGCCTTCTGCCCCTGGTCCTCCCATGAGAGGGTGGCACTGAGGAGCCCCTGGCCTCTGGGGCGCTGCCTCCCCTGGGACAGCGGGGCTTGGTTTGGTGGATGAAGATCCACAGGGCTGTAGGGGGAGTGTGGGTGGCTCCTCTGCCTGTCTGGGTGCAGACACAGCACCCTCCCCCGCCCCGCCTTAGCAGGCCTGCACCGGGTTCCCTTCCTGCTCCTCAGCCTCCCAGATGTGTGGCTTTGGGCAAGTCTCTCTACCTCTCTGGGCCTGTTTCCTCATCTATGAGATGGCTTCATCACTGTCCCCGCCTCACAGGTTTGTCACGATTGCATGGGTTGTGTCAAAGGCAGGACCCATGGTGCTGAAAACAATAAAAATATCAACAACTACAGCAGTGAAGCCTTGTAGAGACCACCAGCAGCTAGTCTACATGGACCCGAGGTGGGTGCCATCACTCAGCTCTTTTTACTGGAGGAAAACGAGGCCCAGAGAGGGCGAAGTGCCTTTCCCAAAGTCGCACAGCTCAGGAGGAGCAGAGGCAGGACTCGGGGCCAGGCCTGTCCGAGCCCCAGGAGGCTGCCCCCTCCCACCCGCTTCCTGCCCGGCCCTCCTCTTCCTCCTCGCACTCCTGCCTCCGGGAGGAAACCGCCAGGCCCCCGGCGGACGTCCCTTTCTTTCTGCTTCCTCTTTCCCACACTCGGGGCACGGCTTCGGGCTCAGGCCCCCAGGGGCCAGCAGTGGCTCCTTCTGCGGCTCTGAGCCTCAGCGTCCTCATCTATAAAGCGGGTGCAGCGGCAGTGCTGACCCTGGAGAGTCACAGGAGTGCTAAGGGGGCTAACTGGGTACTGCCCTCACCCACGCCAAGTGCTCAAGACACTTGGCCCCTTCAGCAGCCGGGCCTCCACGAGCACCCACTGCCCGCGGGCTGCTGGCCTTGCTCATGCCCAGTCAGCACCTACCATGTGTACAGGCTTCTCTACCTGCACAGGCGCTGGGACCATCCCCATCCTACAGATGAGGAAACTGAGGCCCCATCACTTGCCCAAGGACAGCTCAGAAGGAGCAGAGGGGGCATGGTCTGACTGCCCCCATCCCAGCCACCCCCAGGACCAGCAGATCCAGCCATTCCCACCAGACCACTTCCTCCTGGGGTTCCTGGAGGCCTGGGGTGCAGGGTGGAGCTTGGGGCTGTGGGTGAACCCCATGGGAGTCCCCAACCTCCTTCCTCTACCTCTTCTCTGAGCTGAGCAGCAGAGGCCAAGGGCGAGGCACGCTGGGTCCACCAGCTCTTACACGCTGGGTGAGAGGGGCACTGCCAGCCCCCTCTGGGCCTCAGTGTCCCCATTCGCAAATTGGTGTCATGGACAAGAGGGCCACAGAGAGCCTTTCCTGGTCTGAGAACTCAAAACAGATGCCCCCACCACTGGCTGACCAGCATCCCCACCCAAGACCCACTTGGCACCAGGTGTAGCCAGAACGCCTGGATCCCACCCCCATCTTGGCTGTTCAGAGCTGAGTGACCTTGGGCAAGTCATCTACCCTCTCCTGGATGCCATTTCCCCATCTGTGATATGGGGGCAACCACACCAGCTCCTCTACAGGGCTGCTGTGAGGGTTAAGTGAAGCCAAGGCAGCAAAGTGCCTCCTACATAACAAACGCCAAATAAATGCTACCTAAAAAAAGCATTTTTTCCAACAACAGCTACTAGGAATCCATCACTACCCTACTACACAGATGAGAGAAGCTGGGTCTCAGCCCCTGGACCTGGCAGAGCTGGCCAGGCTTTGAGACCATCTCAGCCAGCCCAGGCCTGGACATACAGGGAAACTGAGGCCCCAGAGAGCGAAAGGCTGGCCCCAAGGCCATGGCCAGCTCAGATGTGCTCCAATCGAAAAGGGACCCCCAGCTCCTAGGAAAGCCCAGCCCTAGGCCAGCCACCCCCAGCCTGGTGGCTGCTCCTACAGTCTCTCCTCCACCCTGGGGCCCCTGCAACCCCTGGTCAGGCTCTTCTTCTGCAGAGCTCAGGCAGGGGCCAGGATGGGACACACTTCAAGTGATCCAGCACTGCCAAATCCTCCCATTTACAAGAGAAACCAGAAATCTGGGTTCTTATATGAAACCACTCCATTTTATGGTTTTTAAGTACTGGCAACCAATCCAACTTTGTTTTCAACTGCCCAAGTGAGATGGCAGATCTCAGGCCTGGTCTGTCCAGGAGCTGGTTCTCTGCACTGTAGCTGAAAGAAGACGGTTCAAAAGTGTAGCTGGGGACTCAGGAGTAGGGACCTGTTGGGATCAGGGGTTCAGATCTCCTTAGGGGCATGATCTCTTCGCCTCTCCCAGACTCGGTTTTCTCATCTGTCAAATGGGCCAATATACTTGCCTTTATGGGAAGGACTTGAGGTCAAGTGTTTAGGGCACTGCCTGGCACACAGTAGGTGCCTATGTAAGGTAGTAGACATATGCTCCCCCTGCCCAGCCCAGCCCACCCCAGGCTCAGAGATGCCCGAGGGGAAGGAGGTGCCACAGGGCAAGTGGACATGGTGACCAGAGGATCTTCTAGGAGAAGAATCATGCCACACTCTCCCAGAGCTGGAAGGCCATAGGCAGCTCCAGAGGGTTCCTCAAGCCCATTCCCACTGCTGGGGAAGTGTCCCAGCCCCTCTGGGCCTAAATCCTCCAAGGGCTCTCTCTGCTCTTAGTGTAAAACCTAAGGCCCTCACTGTGCCCCAGAAGGCCCCACCTAATCCAGCCCCAACACCTCTCCAACCCCATCCCTCCTTCCCTCCACTCCAGCCCCTGGCCACCTGGTTGCTCCTCAAAGTCTCCTGGTTCATGCCAACGCCAGGGCCTTGGCACTTTCCAGTTCCTCAGCCTGGGTGGGACCCAGCTCTTCCAGGATAGGTACCTTCTCTCATCCCAGATTCACCTCCTGGCAAGGGGCCTTTCTGACCACCCCCAGCAGAGGCAGTCCCCAGCCTTCCCCTGAGGGCCAGAGTGTAGCAGAAGGACGGGTTGCCCCACCTCCCGCCCGCCCACAGTGATGCCACTGAAACCAGACTTCGGATTTTGGGAACCAGCCACAGATGTCTCCTCCAAGAACCCTCCAACCACACCCCACAGCAGCCTGTGGCCTCTACTTACACACCACCTGTGATGGGGTGCTCTCTCACCACAGCCCTCACAGTGACCCTCGGCCCCTGACTACTGCTGTCACCCCCACTTTACAGCTGAGGAGCCTGAGGCTCCGAGTGAGGAGGTGAGCAGTCCAGGGTCAGAGGCAGAGCTGTGACCCAACTCCAGGTGAAACTGACCCACAAGTCGTGGACCACCTGGCCTCAGACTCCTGGATGGCATTAGCTTGGCTGAGGCCCCAGTGCTGTCCCTGGGCAGCTGCCCTCTCTCAGTCCTCATCCTCCAGGCCTCTTCCCATTCTGAGCAGACAGATGCTGAGCACCCTTTAAGTGACAGAGCTTGGGTGTGAACCCAGAGCTCATGCCCTGGCGGTCAAACCTTCCTTTCCCTTTGTTTAAAGCTGCTCTGATGGACGACTCCAAGTTCAAGGTCTGAGGTCAAGGCTGCTCACCCAGCAGGCACACTCAAGACTTCTAGTCTAGGTTTCCTGGGCCCAGAGACTGGACTCTGAGTCATTCCAGGAAACCTTCAGAACAGCCCCAGAATGTTCCTGGAACAAGGGGACATGGTCAGAAGCCCACTGAGCTGGGGCCTGGTCTGTCAGACCAGACACTCTGCAGAGGTGACAGGAGATGCCCCATCAGGGCTGCTCACCTTGTAGGGGACACCCCAGGTCACAGAGGCACCACCAAGCCTATAACAGAAGCCCAGGGACCCAGCTACCCTCCCCCAGCCCTGCTTCTCCAGGACCAGACACCACTTCTGAACCCAGGGACTCTGACCCAAAGGACTGGAGCCGTGATGGTACAGCCCAGCTGGGCACTGAGCGCCCAAACCAGCACTGGAAATAAATCCGTTCTCAGCCCCAAATCATTTAGTACCACAACAACCAGAATAAGGAGGAGAACGGTAACACTTACTGTGTGCCAGGCGCTCAGCAGATGAGCCCTCCCAGTTAACACAACAGCCCCACAAGGCACAAACTCTGAGCAGCCCCACTGTATAGAGGAGGAAACTGAGGCCCAGAGAGGGGATGCCACTTGCCTAAGGCCCCAGAGCTGAGGAAAAAAAGCTAATTCATCATTTGAACTTGGGCCCATTACACTCCCGTCACTGGGTTTTCCAGGATGGTTTATTTTAAGCAGCAGCGGTTGTTTTCAAAGTTTTATAGGGAACCTTGCACTATCATGCAGATAAGACCATGTGTCTGGAGTTTATTTGCTTTTCATGGTATTAGGGCCTTGAGACTTTTTAAAAACAAAGAGTAGAGTTTTTATCTGCACTTGCATTTTTCCAAAAGCTTTACATTACATTTGGAATAAAATATGAACTCCTTACGGGACCCTCTGCCCGCACATCCTCCCCCGCCCCATCTTCCCGTCTGTGCTCCCACCACACTCTGTTCCTTCCTTGCTTGCTTGCTTCTTCCCTTCCTCCCTCTCTCCCTTCCTTTTTTTTTTTTTTTTTTTTGGCTACACCCAGGGCATATACAAGTTCCCAAGCCAGGGACTGAACCTGTGCCACAGAAGCGACCGAGGCCACTGCAGTGACAATACCGAATCCTTAACCAGCTGCACCACAAAAAAACTCCCTATTCTTCTTTCTTAAAAACACATTTGGAGTCTCTGTTGTGGTGTAGCGGGTTAAGAATCCACACTGCAGGAGTTCCTGCTGTGGTATAACAGGATTGGTGGCATCTTGAGAGCACTGGGACGCAGGTTCAATCCCCAGGCCGAGCACAGTGGATTAAGGATCGTGTGCTGCCACAACTGTGGCTTAGGTTGCAACTGCAGCTGGGATCTGATCCCTGGCCCAGGAACTCCATGTGCCACAGGACAGCCAAAAGATAAATAAATAAATAATCCAGAGTTCCCGTCATGGCTCAGAGGAAACAAATCTGACTAATATCCATGAGGACGTGGGTTCAATCCTTGGCCTCACTCAGTGGGTTAAGGATCCAACATTGCCATGAGCTGTGGTATGGGTCGTAGACACAGTTTGGATATAGCATTGCTGTGGCATAGGCCAGCAGCTACAGCTCTGATTCGACCCGTAGCCTGGGAACTGCCATATGCCACAAGTGCAGCCTTAAAAAGACAAAAAAATAGGAGTTCCCATCGTGGCGCAGTGGTTAACAAATCCGACTAGGAACCATGAGGTTGCGGGTTCAGTCCCTGGCCTTGCTTGATGGGTTAAGGATCCGGCGTTGCCATGAGCTGTGGTGTAGGTTGCAGACGCGGCTTGGATCCCACGTTGCCGTGGCTCTGGTGTAGGCTGGTGGCTACAGCTCCGATTGGACCCCTAGCCTGGGAACCTCCATATCCCATGGGAGCGGCCCTAGAAAAGGCAAAAAGACAGAAAATAAAAAATAAAGAAAAAAGTCCAACTGCAGAGGCACAGGTTCGATCCCTGGCCCAGGGCAATGGGTTAAGGGATCCAGAGTTGCCACAGATGTGGCTTGGTTGGATTCAACCCCTGGCCTAGGAATATTAAGAACTCAGTTCAAAAGCCACCTCCTCATTCCAAAATATACAAACATCTCATACACCTTTATATCAAAAAAACAAACAACCCAATCACCAAATGGCCATAAAATCTAAACAGACATTCCTCCAAAGAAGCCATACAGATGGCCAAAAACACATGAAAAGATGCTCAACATCAGTAATTATTAGAGAAATGCAAATCTAAACTATAATAAGATATAACCTCACATCAGTCAGAATGGCCATCATCAAAAAGTCTACAAACAATAAACGCTGGAGAGGGTGTGGAGAAAAGGGAACCCTCTTACACTGTTCATGGGAATGTACGTTGGTGCAATCACCATGGAGAGCAGTGTGAAGGTTTCTTAAAAAACTAAATATAGAACTACCATATGATCCAGCAATCCCACTCCTGGGCATATACTCAGAGAAAACCATAATTTGAAAGGATATATGCACCCCAATGTTCATTGCAGCATTATTTACAACAGCCAACCTAAATATCAACAGAAGACTGGATAAAGATGATGTGGTACATATATACGATGGAATATTACTCAGCTATAAAAAAGAATGAAATAATGCCATTTGCAGCAACATGGATGGACCCAGAGATTATCATACTAAGTGAATTAAATAAGACAAAGACAGATATCATATGATATCACTGATATTTAGAATCTAATTTTTTAAAATGATACAGGGAGTTCTCTTGTGGTGCAACAGGTTAAGGATCTGGCATTGTCACTGCCCCAGTGACGTGAGTCACTACTGTGGTACAGGTTCAATTCCTAGCCCAGAAACTTCCGTATTACAAGGGGTGCAGGGAAAAAAAAAGAAAAAGAAAAAAGAGAGAGAGATACAAAAGAACTTATTCGCAAAACAGAAACAGACTCAAATATTTCAAAACCAAATTTATGGTTACCAAAAGGGAAACGTTGAGGGGAGAGATGGATTGGGATGTTGGGACTGGCACATACACATTACTGTATACAAAATCAATCAGTGGTAACAAGAACCTACTATATAGCTTGGGGAAAGGTACTCAGTACTCTGTTATAGCCTATACAGGGAAAGAATCTGAAGAAGAATGGACATATATGTTTATGTATGGCTGATTCACTTTGCTGTACACCTGAAACTAACACAACATTGTAAGTCACCTATACGCCAGGAAAAAAATAAAAAAGTCATCTCCTCAAGACTCACTGTGAAACTTCTGTGATTAAGAGGGTAGTGTTGGAGGTTTCCACTGTGGCTCAGTGGTAATGAACCCAACTAGGATCCATGAGGACACAGGTTCAATCCCTGGCCATGCTCAGTGGGCTAAGGATCTGGTGTTTTGCCATGAGCTGTGGTGTAGGTCACAGATGCAGCTCAGATCCCGCATGGCTATGGCTGTGGTGTAGGCTGGTAGCTGTAGCTCCGATTCAACCCCTACCCTGGGAACTTCCATGTAAGTGTGGGCCTAAAAAAAAAAAAAAAAATGTGGTGTTGGCATAAGGACAAACACATAAGCCAATGGAACAGAATAGGGTCCAGAAGCACACAGATAGACACTAGGTTTAGGATGAATGCAGCATTGCAATCCAATAGGAAAAAGAGGATCCAATAGGAAAACATCAGCATGAAGTGCCAGAACTGAAAGAACTTTGACCCCTACTGCACATCATACACAAAAACTAATTCAGGATAGATCTCGTGAAGACTCGTCAATATGACTTGGCCCAAACAATAAAGACACTAGAAGAAAAGACCAGAAAGATCTTTATGGGGGAGTTCCCATCATGGCGCAGTGGTAATGAATTGACTAGGAACCACAGAGTTGTGGGTTTGATCCCTTGCCTCACTCAGTTGGTTAAAGATCTGGCATTGCCATGAGCTGTGCTGTAGGTTGCAGACGCAGCTCAGATCTGGCGTTGCTGTGGCTGTGGTGTAGGTTGGCAGCTATAGCTCCAATTAGACCCCTAGCCTGGGAACCTCCATATACTGCAGGCATGGTCCTAAAAAGCAAAAAAAAAAAAAAAAAAATCTTCATGGGAGTTCCTTTGTGGTGCAGCAGGTTAAAGATCTGGCATTGTTACTGCAGTGGCTTGGGTCGCTACTGTGGCACTGATTCAATCCCTGGCCTAGGAACTTTCACATGCCACAGGTGTGGCCAAAAAATAAATAAATAAAAAAGAAAGATATTCATGACCCTGGGTAGGCAAATATTTCTTAAATAGGATGCAAAAAGTACTAACCATAAAGAAAAGCAATTGATAAATGGACTTCATTAAAATGAAGAATGTCTGTTCAAGAAAAGATTCCATTAAAGAAGTAAAAAGGCAACCACAGAGCAAAAAATGATCTGTACAATACAAAGTGCATTCAGGATCTGTACACACTTTTACAAATCAATAAGGACAGACAACTCAATAAACATGACAAACACTTGACGAAAGAATCAATCCCAATGGCCGAAAAAAAAATATGAAAAGGTGCTTAACCTCAGAAGTCATCAGGGAAATGCAAATTAAAGCCACGTTTGAGATACCAGAACACATTCACTAGAAAGGCTGAAATGAAAAAGATTCATACACTGTTGATGCGGATACAAAATGCTACCACTTTGGAAAAAGTTTAGAAGTTTCTTATAAAGTTAACCCCATACTTACTATATGACCTAGCACTTCTAGGAATCTACCAGAGGGAAATGCAAGTGTATGTTCATACAAAGACTGAAGAGCAAATTTCATTACAGCATGGTTTATAAAAGTTCCGAAGTGGAAACAACCCAAATAGTCCTCAACTGGTGAACAGATAAAACAAACTGGTACATCCATACGACAGACTGGATTTACTTAGTGATAAAAAAGAAACAAACTCTGATGCACTTGAGAACATGGACAAATCTCTAGAACATGCTGTGTGAAAGGAGCCAGACAAACAATGTACCATGTGATTTCATTTACATGAAGTTCAAAACAGAGAAGGCAATCTGCGGGGGTAGGAGTGGGGGGGCCGGTGTTGGGGGGTACTATTCCGGAGGAGGTATGAGGAAGTGCCTGGCATACACAGAGTTTCAGATGTACTTCATATGCATCAGGTACTATGTCTCCCAGAGGCCCCATTGCTTTCCCTCAGAACGCAAAATACAATTTATGATCCCATCTTCATGTTTTGTTTTCCTCCTTCGACAGCCCCCACCAAGATGCCAATTCCCCCAGTACCCAGCATGTGCCTGTACTGAGCAGGTGCTCAACAAGAACTTTTTTTTTTTTTTTTTTAATGGCCATACCCACAGCATATAGAAGTTCCTGGGCTAGGGGTCAAATAAGAGCTGCAGCTGCAGGCCTACACCACAGCCAAACAGGATTGGAGCCACATCCAACTTCAACGGGTACCTTTTTTTTTTTTTTTTGTCTTTCTAGGGCCATACTCACTGCATATGGAGGTTCCCAGACTAGGGGTCAAATTGTAGCTGTAGCCACCAGCCTACACCAGAGCCACAGCAATGCAGGATCTGAGTCACGTCTATGACCTACACCACAGCTCACAGCAACACCAGATCCTTAACCCACTGAGCGAGGCCAGGGATCGAACCCGCGTCCTCATGGATGCTAGTTGGGTTCATTAACCACTGAGCCATGATGGGAACTCCTCCAATAGGTACCTTTTGAACGAATGAATAATTGGTCTCCTCAACCCAGACAGTGATCCCTCAGGGCTGGGGACTGTTTTCCTCGCTCTCTAGACCAAGGCCTTAGGACCTAACAGGACCACAAAGAGGAAGGAATTAAAGGAAAACCACACCATTCCATCAACTTGACACATCTGGTCAAAGATGGAGTATGTCAGGTGTGCAGAACATGGTGACCCTTGAGCCTCCTCAACTGCACAGCTGGAATTCAGTTAGTTGCAAAGGGGACAGACAAAAATGTTTCAACTTGAAAGAAAATAAGACATCCACAAAGCATGGGCAGCCCCAAGGAATCCATGATGGTTTTGAATGGCCTAGGAGAAATCTTCCTATTTGACACGGTCAATCTGAGTCAGGATTTTCAAGGACCTTGGACCAGGCTGCCTCTAGCCCACATGATGACCATCTATGGTGTCCCCAAACATTCTACAAAATCCCTGACCAGTACTCCTCAAAACTGTCAAGGTCAAAGGAAACAAGAAATGCCTGAGAAACTGTCAGAGCCAAGAGGTGCCTAAGGAGACGTAACAATGAAATCTAATACAGTATCCTGAACCAGAAAAGGGACATTAAGGGAAAACTAGCAGAATCCAAAGAAACCAGGGATTTAGTTAATAATAATGTACCAACTTTGTTCCTAAATTATAACATGAGTGTGCACACTAATGTAACAGGTTAACAGGAGTCAACGCTGGGTGGGGAGCAGCATGGGAACTCTGGACTATCTGCAAGTGGAAGTGATTTGCAGAGGAAAAAGTTCATTTTTCAAAAGGCGTGCTTTCCTCTGGGCACTTAGCAGCCACCTGCTGTAAAACTGTCACAACCTGGAGCCACGGGAGCAGCGCTCTTACCTTGGGCGGGTCAAAGAGCTCCAGCACCCGGTCCGAGCTGTCGGGGCCGCCAGCGCGCCGCAGAGCCAGCCGCCCGCGCTGCCAGCGCACCCCGCTGTCCATGGAGGCCTCGTCTGCCAGGCTATACCGCAGCGCCGCCTCCTTGAGGGCCTCGGGCGGCGGCTCCCGGGCCAGGCTCCAGGGCAGGAGCTTTCGGGCTAGGCCGGGCCTGGCCGGGGCCTCACCTGCCTCCCCCGCGGCCGCGGCTGCCGGGGCTGCGGGCAGCTCACCGGCAGAGCGGTGGCGGAAGATGTGGCGGAGGCTGTGGCGCAGGTGCTGGAAGGAGCAGGCGGCGGACGGCCGCGGCGGGGCCAGCTCCTCCGAGCTGCGGGCCTTGGGCAGGGCGGGGGCGGGGGCGGCGGGGCCCGGGCCCGGCTCAGCCGGGGGAGCCTCGGCCTTGGTCGGGGGCCCGCGTCCCGTTTCACGGTAGTCGCGGGCGGGGGCAGCGGCCCGGGGTCCCAGCGGCCCGAGCGCACAGCCCTCGCGCACTTCGCGGCAGA
This sequence comes from Phacochoerus africanus, assembly GCF_016906955.1. NCBI lineage: Eukaryota > Metazoa > Chordata > Mammalia > Artiodactyla > Suidae > Phacochoerus > Phacochoerus africanus. The sequence goes on along the minus strand of NC_062558.1, from coordinate 32,747,579 downwards.
AGTAGCGCTGGAAGAGGTCGGTGAACTGCAGCGACACGAGCTCGGCGCGCAGCGGCGCGTGGTGCGGGTGCTCTCGGGCGAAGAGCCAGTACTGTCGGGCCAGCTCCCGCGCCGCGGCCACCGCGTGCAGCTCGCAGAACTCGCTCCAGCCACGCGGGGACGGGGACGACGCCGAGGAGGCTGAGGACGCAGAGGAGGCCGAGGAGGGCTGTAGGGTGGGCCCGTTCATGGCGGAGACGGAGGTGGGGCAGCCAGGCTGAAAGACATGGTGGGTGGGGAGTAAGCCACAGAGGAGAGAGCGGACAGGTGAGCAGATGACCACCTTAAACCATCGTCAGACGCGCTACTCACCAGGCACAAGGTCAAAAAGCGAAAAATTTCCTTAATACCCAGTGCTGGTGAAGATGCAGCCAAATGGGCACTCTCCTACAGTGCTTCCAGTACATTAGGGGTACGACCTCTTTGGAGGGCAATTTTGGCAGGATCATTTTCAGACCTAGTAATTCCACTTGTAAGTATTCAAGAATACATATGCAGAGAAGCATGTACAAGATAATCCCCTGCTAGGTGTTTTCTGCCCCAAATTTTATAATGCGGAAATAGTACATAAAACCTATTGGCCACCAGAGACTGGTGAAATAAACTGTGATACATCTGCAGGCCGCAGTATGCAGCAGCCGTGGAAAAGGAGGAGGATGGTCTATGCTACAACCTTGGGGAATCTCTAAGGCACAGCATTAAAGAAAAAAGCAAACTGCCTGTGCAAGCCCGTTTACATGAACACACAAAACCAAACTACCAATTCTTTTTTGTCTTTTGTCTTTTTAGGGCTGCACCCTCAGCATATGGAGATTCCTAGGCTAGGGGTCGAATTGTAGCTGCTGGCCTACACCACAGCCACAGCAACACTAGGTCCTTAACCCACTGAGCAAGGCCAGGAATCGAACCCACAACCTCATGGTTCCTAGTTGGATTCGTTTCCGCTGCACCATGACGGTAACTCCACGAATTCTCATTTGTACATAAATGTATTTAAGTGGTGAGCAGGAAAGGTGTGGCTGGAGAAAACCTATCCAGAAACAATAGTGACCTGTGGGGGAGGGGGCAGAATTTGGGGTGCAAGGGGAGAAGTAAGACTTATTACTTGTCTTTAGAAAATATGATTAAGAACATGGTGCCTGGAGCCTGGGTTCAAACCCCAGCATGACCACTTACTAGTTAGGTGATTCTGGGTGAGTGATTTCTTTCTGCCTTATTTTCCCCATCTGTAAAATGGAGAATGTGACTGCACCTACTTCATAAGAATGTTATGAGGATTCACTGAGTTAATAGGTGTAAAGGCCTTAGAACCTAGGAAAAACCTAGTAAGGCTTGTAATAAATGTTATGAGAGTATATTATTGATGTCAACAAAAATAAATATGAAATAACAAATAAAAAAGAATAAATCAACAAGACTCACATGTGGTACAAAGATATTTCTTGCTCTGATGGGGGGACACCAGGACAGGCAGACCCTTGCCTGCCCCATCGCAGCTGGAACTTCCACACAAAACAGAGAAGCCCCCTACCCTCTGCTGTCCACGGTGCTGAACCCTGGCCCTCTCTAGCTACCATCAGTACCATCCTTCCTTCCAACTAAGCCTGGCTGGGCCCAGGTCCCATCATGGCTGCTTATTCACCCAAATATTACTGAGGGCCTACGGTGTGCTGGATATTGTGCTAGGCCCTGGGGATACAGCACTTACCCAGACAGAAATTCCTGCTCAGAGTTCCCATTGTGGCTCAGCGGTAACAAACCCGACTAGGATCTATGAGGACTTGGGTTCAAACCCTGGCCTTACTCAGTGGGTTAAGGATCTGGCGTTGCCGTGAGCTGTGATGTAGGTCGCAGATGCAGCTTGGATCTGGCGTGGCTGTGGCTGTGGTATAGGCCAGTAGCTGCAGCTCTGATTCAACCCCTAGCCTGGGGAACTTCCACAGGCCGCAGATGCAGCCCCAAAATGACACTTAAAAAAAAGTATCCAGGAGAAATTCCTGTTCTTCTGGGATTATACTGCTCACATACACACAAACACACCACAGAGCACATATGTGCACATTGGCTGTGTGGCCTCTGATACCTGGCTGGACCTTTCTGAAGCCTGGTTTCCTCATATGTCAAATGGAGAACAGCATGGTGTCCGCCTCCTAAGATGGCTGTAAGGAGGTTTTTTGCTTCTTTGTTTGTTCAGGGCAGCACCAGTGGCATATGGAGGTTCCCAGGCTAGGGGTCTAATTGGAGATGCAGCTGCCGGCCTACACCACAGCCATAGCAATGCAGGATCCCAGCCGAGTCTGTGACCTACAACACAGCTCATGGCAACACCTGATCCTTAACCCGCTAAGCGAGGCCAGGGACGGATACTAGTTGGGTTCTTAACCTGCTGAGCCACAATGGGAATTCCTGTAAGGAGTCCTTGAAAGGGGACTCAAGGTGGAGATGTGAACCCAGAAACTGGGGTTCTTTCTGCCACACCCCACTGCACACCTCTAGCCATGGTGGCGACCCTGTACCAATCACAGCAACACAGCCCATACAGCACAGAGTAGGTGCCGCTGCACCAGCTGGGAGGGTACTGTGCACACACTTGACATTTTTGCACATCACAGAGTTGTGGGCACCTACACACAGTAGGCAGTCACTGGAGGCTATCAGGCAGAAGGGCCACGTGTGCCCATGGCCACCACACTCTGCCAAGAAAACCACCCCCGGTGCTGAAAGTGAGGGTTTTACCTGCACGTATGAGTAGTCTGTCCTGCGTCAACCCTGCAGCCACTCTACACTTTGATACAGGTGAGGCCAGCACTGTCCTCAGAGGTTGGGAGAACCCAGAGAGCCCTCAGATTCCAGACACAAGCTCCTGTCCCATCCACAAGACCCCATGTAATCTGCCCCTAGGCAACTGCATTAGGTGTCTCTGTGCTCTGAGCTCACCAGCAACTGAATCCTGAATGTGCTGTCATCAGCTATGATTATTTTATTAGTGACTCTCTTCCCACCAGACTGTGAGCTCCATGATACCAGGAGTCACTCCCGGCCCCAGCCCCAGTTCCTAGCATGTAGCCGGAGCCCAATAAATGCCCGCTGAATGAATGAATGTAGGAATGCAAGAGGTTGGCTGGATTTGCAAATTCTGGTTCCTCTGGCAGATGCGTGGCAGTACCTACAAATAGCCACCTCCTCTCCCTGGGGCAACCCCCCTTCTGGTCACCCAGTCCCTTCCTTTTGCCTGGAACACCTGACCCGTCCACCCCTATAGGTCAAAGTCCTGAAGCCCAGCTGTAGCACCAAACCCTGGTAGGAACCGTCTCAGAATAGCTGTGCCCACGCCAAGCTCCCTCACCGCCCAGGCAATGGCTAGCAGCCCTCCTCACCGGACCCCCTAATCCAATTCCTCACGGACAAGTAGTGTGACCTGAGCACTTAGTACACATCCAGCGTTAACTGTTTTTGCAAAACATTAACTCTCCCAAACTTCATAGCAGCACTAGGAGGTAGGGCCAGTAATTGCTCCTGTTTTACGATGGAAACGCTGAAGCACAGAGGTCTCACAGCTAGCAATTAATGGAAACCCTACACAGAAGGCACCCCCAAAACACTGGATCAGTACCCAAATGCGCACAAGGAAGATTCACTGCCAGAGAATATTTATGCAGAGGAGGGGATATAAAAGCTTCATTTAGCTCCTGCTGGAGTCAGGAGGCCTCAGCTCCTCCATCCAAATCGCAAACCCACCAGGTGGTTGGAAAAGAGCCACAGGGTGAAAATTTTTTTAAATGGGAGTCCCCATTGTGGTGTAGTGGGTTAAGAACCTGACTGCAGCGGCTCAGGTCACTGCAGAGGCATGGGTTCAATCCCAGGCCTGGTGCAGTGAGTTGAAGGATCTGGCATTGCTGCAGCTATGGCATAAGTTGCAGCTGTGGCTTGGATTCAGTCCCTGGCCTGGGAACTTCCATGTGCTGGTGTGGCCAGAAAAACAAAAATTAAAAATTAAAATAAAAAAAAACAATGGGGGAGTTCCCGTCGTGGTGCAGTGGTTAACGAATCCAACTAGGGACCATGAGGTTGCAGGTTCGGCCCCTGCCCTTGCTCAGTGGGTTAACGATCCGGCGTTGCCGTGAGCTGTGGTGTAGGTTGCAGACGCGGCTCGGATCCTGCGTTGCTGTGGCTCTGGCGTAGGCTGGCGGCTACAGCTCCGATTCAACCCCTAGCCTGGGAAACTCCATATGCCGCGGCAGCAGCCCAAGAAATGGCAGAAAGACAATTATAAAAAAAAAAAAAAAAAAAAAGCAGCCAGCCTCAACCCCAGGAGCGGCCCAAGAAATAGCAAAATAAACAAACAAACAAAAAAACAAAAATAATAAATGACACTATTTCACACATTTTTTAAGTGCCCTGACCTGTGCTGAACACTTTGTAGTCATTCACTTGTTTATTCCCCACTGGGGCAGGGGAAGGGGGGTGGAATCCTAGCAATATACCCATTTTATAGATGAGAAAGCCCAGGTATAGAAGGAATGCCTTGCCCAAGATCACAAGGCCTGCCAGGGGCAGAGCTTGGATTAGAACCTGGCTTTGTCTGCTAGACGTGCCAACTAAACATGAGCGATACTGCTCATTGTCCACCTCCATCAGCCTGTAGTGTCTGCCCCCAAGGGCCAATAAGCCATTGCACTCCTGCTCACTCCGCAGGGTCTGGTCAGAGCAAGTGCACCAGAAATATTAGTTGTATGAATTCATGAACCTGTGCCTCCTGGGGTTGAGGCCGGCTGCTTTTTTTTTTTTTTTTTATTGTCTTTCTGCCATTTCTTGGGCTGCTGCCGCGGCATATGGAGGTTCCCAGGCTAGGGGTCTAATCGGAGCTGTAGCCACCAGCCTATGCCAGAGCCACAGCAACGCAGGATCCGAGCCGCGTCTGCAACCTATACCACAGCTCACAGCAACAGTGGATCCTTAGCCCACTGAGCAAGGCCAGGGATTGAACCCAAAACCTCATGGTTCCTAGTCAGATTTGTTAACCACTGAGCCTTGACAGGAACTCCGAGGCTGGCTGCTATTTGATAGTCATACACTTGGAGTCATGCGCCTGACCTGTATGGACAGACAGAAATGGCTGATGACCTCTCCACGGGGGAGCCACCAACCAAATCTGGGTTCACACCCTAATTCCGCCACTTCCTTGCTGCGTGTTGCACAAGAGAAAGCTTCCCTCTCTGTGCCTCAGTGTCCCCAGATGTAAAATGGGCTAACATTCTTCTCTTGGCACTCGCTAGGAGCTTTCTAAGAACTGCTCTCTATGGGGTGTTTGGCGTGGGGTTGAAGAAACAAATGGCTGATCCTATTTTATCACTATTATTGTCAGAAAAGAAGAGCACTAGCTCCAGAGAATGTCAGAGAATGCCTGCCTGCTGCAAAAAGCCACAGGGAGGGGGGCAGCTTCATGGGCTGGGCCAGGCAAGGGGTGTCACGGGAGCCCGGACACCAGGCCTTCTCAGGGGAGAAGCGCAGCTCCGGCAGCTCCGGCAGGAGCTCCAGGCAGGAAGTCACTGGCCAGAGCGCTCAGCTGGGGCCTGTGCTGGGGAGGGGGCTGCGCCTGGGAGGTTTCCTGGCTGGAGCAGGCAGCCAGACTGCAGGAAGATGGTCCCTTCCTTGGGCCTCGGCCCAGGTGGGAGCATTTATTGAGTGTTTACTCTGTGCCAGACACAGAGGAAGAACAATTGATCAGATCACGCCAATCCTGGGAACAGGGCCTAAAAACTTTTGGCACAAAACAGTTACTAATCACCTGGGGGTTCCCAGGTGCTCCCAGGCTTCAGCTAGTGGCTATGAGTAGAGAGGTCTTTGGGGCATTTCTATCCTCCCCCCACCCACCCCCACCTCAACCCCCCTACTGGAGCATCTGAGAGCCAGTTCCTTCTACCTCCTCAGCCTGCACTTTGGGGCAGGGAGTTCTGCTGGGTAAGGGAGCTGGGGGTCCAGAGTTTCCCAAAATCCCCCAGCAACGAGAGGGACAAGGATGATGTGACATGGAGCAGAAAGATCAGATTGCAGCCTGTCATCCCACGCCCAAGACCCCACAGGAAACACACAGAAATGGAGGCTGCTACCTCTGGGCCCATGTCAGGGTAAGGGTGGGTTTGCCTTTCAGGATCCCAAGTGTTTTTGTTTTTGTTTTTGCTTCCTAGGGCCGCACCCACGGCATATGGAGTTCCCAGACTAGGGGTCAAATTGCAGCTGTAGCCACCGGCCTATGCCACAGCCACACCAGATCCAAGCCGCATCTACAACCTACACCACAGCTCACGGCAATGCTGGATCCTTAACCCACTGAGTAGAGGCCAGGGATGGATCCCGCATCCTCATGGATTCTAGTCATATTCTTAACCTGTGGGCCACAACAGGAACTCCTTGGAGAGAATATTTTAAACTGCAGTAAATGAAGTTAAAATGAGCCAATCCAGAGCCTCCATTCTCCCCCAGGTCCACTGCTTAAGGATGTTTGGGGAGTTCCCGTCGTGGAGCAGTGGTTAATGAATCCGACTAGGAACCATGAGGTTGCGGGTTCGGTCCCTGCCCTTGCTCAGTGGGTTAACGATCCAGCGTTGCCGTGAGCTGTGGTGTAGGTTGCAGACGTGGCTCGGATCCCGCGTTGCTGTGGCTCTGGCGTAGGCCGGTGGCTACAGCTCCGATTCAACCCCTGGCCTGGGAACCTCCATATGCCACGGAAGTGGCCCAAAGAAATAGCAAAAAGACCAAAAAAAAAAAAAAAAAAGGATGTTTGGGCAGGAAGTCTTATACCTTCAGAGGGAGACGCCTTCTCCAGGGAGGCCTCCAGGTTCACTCTAGGCTGCTACAGGCATTTCTGCCTTTCCTACCTGCAGCACCAACCTCTCCAGGAGCCCAGACCCCAACACACACCAGCTGGTGGGAGGCCTGCTGCCCTTCCACACCATTCAGACTGGCCAGACCGGAGAAGCCTATGGGAAGTACAGAGTGAAGGCACTTGGGCCTTGGGAGACTGAGAAGTGGGTTCTGTCCTAGACCACTGGCAGCCAGGGGGCCTTGATGCACTCTCTCTAGGGTCACCTAGTGCCCAGGACATTTATCACACCAGCACAGTTGGTCAGAACAGGAAATGTCCTCTGGCTTCCTCTGCTCCCACCCCCCGGGGCTGACACCCTGGCCAACAGCTAGGCTTCAGGAGGTGGGGAAGTCCAGCCTCCCCTCAACCTCCCACCGCCATCCCAAGAATAGGCAGAACTCTCTAAGCCACCTCCATCCCTGTGACACCTTCCTTTAACTGCCCCTGGGCTGAGGGGATGAGAGGGAAAGCCTCTCAGCCAGCTCTGCACATCCTGCCTCACCCCACCCACAGACGGTGGCTTCTCAGGATATCAGGACAGGCGACCTCTGTCCCTCCTGTGTGCCTCTCCTTACATTCTCACCCTTGTCTGGGCTTCTCCTCCTATGAGATGACACCAGAGTGCCGGCTCTCAAAGGACAGATTCTGTGCCAAAATCCCTCTTCTGTATCCACCTCCCCTAATCATAATTCCAATCCCCCAAACCCTCAAGGCCAGGGTCCCCCTCCCGCATCGGGCGCTCTGTGAGTCAGCTCCCGGTGAGCAGGGCACGGACTTCCTCCCTCCCAGGCCTCCCTGGGGACACTCAGGGCAGTGGCGGGCTCACCCCGTCCAGCCCGGGTGGGGGCCCACATCCGGGCAGGCCCCCAGGGGCTCTGGGCCTGGTTCACGAGGAAGCCTGCAGCCCGGCCCCCCTCGCCGACCCCTGACAGGGTGGCGTGGGAGGAAAAATCTTCCAGCCATCTGCTCAGCTGCTGGGTTTCCGGGCGGGGCGGGGCAGGGCGAGGAACAGCCAGAAGGACTCACTCTCCTGGGGAAGCGCCCCTTGCCCCTGCCTGGAGGAAAGATGCCTGGCTGAGAAGCCCAGTGATGGGTACTGGGACCCTGGAACCCCCATTGAAGAATGCTGGTCACCCCCGCTTTGAGGCCCAGTAAATGGGTGTTCAACTGTGCTTTGGACCTGCCTGGTCCCCAGGGGACCTCAGGCCCCAGGAAGCCAGGGAGCTGGGGCACAGGGCTCCTGGGTCCAATTAGGCCTGACTCAGCGAGTGACCCCAGCTGAGTCACTTCCCCTGGGCAGCCTGCCCGCCTCAGTTTCCTCAGGGAGGGCGGGTAGCTGGGAACAGGGTCTGGCTGGGAACAAGCAACTTGTATTACACCTCTGGACTCTCCAAGGCAGGCTTCTCTCGTCTGCCAGATGGAAGCAGCTTCCTGCTCCGCCCAGCCAAAGATGCTGAACACCCGGGGGCCCCTAGGGACTGTTTTCCCAGGAAACCTGGCAATTAAGTGCCAGCCTCCTCTTGGGAATCAATGGCAATTGCTCTTATTGAGCGCTGACTGCATGCCAGGCATTGTGCATGCCTCTTCTCCAAACAACCTTATTAGTACTCTCATTCATAAATGAGGAGACCAGGAGCTCAGAGAGGGTAAGGGACAAGCCCAAGGTCACTCAGCCATAGCAATTATACCCAACAGTTCAAGCCCCTACTCTGAGCCAGGCTCATACACTTCACATATGAACTCACATACAGGCTCATATATGCTGGAGAAGCTGGGATTCTTGGCCCCTATTGGGCAGGTATGACACAGAGAGGTTAGGTAACTTGCCCAGGGCCTCACATCTAGAAGCCAGCAAAGTTCAGATTTGGCTCCAAAGCCTATGCTAAGTGTGAACTGAACAGGAAAGGCTTCTCATTTTAATAATAATAACAACAACGACACTATTCCTAATTGAGTGCCGCAGCCATCACTGAATGCTCTATGTGCCCTGTCTCCCCAACACAGAGTGGGCCACACTGGGACTGGTAGCTGGAAGGTCCTTCCAAGTGCCTCTAGCCCCTCTGCCCTCAGGGAGGCTCCACCTGGGGTGGCACAACCAGACAGGACATGCAGGAACTCCCGTAGGCTGAACAGCTGCAGGGCTACCCAGCACTTGGGCTTAGGCTGCCACCACATTAGGAGCTGTTCTACAGGATCTAGATTTGTACCAGAAAGGTCTGTTTGTTGGAGAAAGATGAGCCCAGGTTCAGAAGAATGGGGGTTCGGGGGAGAGGAATCCCTAAGAAAAACAAGCAGAGCTAATATCCACAACAAAGATAATAACAATCTCACCCTTACGACCATTCCTTCTTATGACCAAGTCATTCTAAACAGTTTGTGGATTTACTAATGTATGGTCCCAATGACCCTAAGAAGTAGGTCCTGTTACCACACCCATTTGACAGATGAAGAAAGTGAGGCTGTGGTGGTTAAGCAAGGCCTCATAGCTATAGTCTCCAGAATTCTCTCCAAGACTCAGGAAAACCCAGAGCTGCACCTGCAGGAGGCACTCAAGGGAGGCTGATGAATTATCAAGGGATGCTGAGGAACCAAGGCTCCTCAGCCGGTAACAATAGCACTAACGATGGTAGGGATGAAATCCACCACCAGCACTGCCACCTGTACTTGATCCCTTTCAATGCCAGGCACATTACATTCCTGCCACAAACTTATTACCCCATTTCACATAGGGGGAAACTGAGGTTCACCGTGTCACTTGCCTGTGCCCTCAGCTAGAAAAAGGCGGTGGGGAAACTGAACCTAATCTTCCAGGACCCACCTCTGCCGCTGCTCAGCCCCTGAAGGTCCTCAGACGCCAGCAACCGATACTTTAGTCCAGCCCCTTCCCAGCCGGCTGCCTCTGTGGCCCACAGGGACCCACACAAGTTCTAGGAATTTCACCCTTTGGCTCAGAAGGATTTTCCCTCCCAGAGGGGGGGTGGTGGGAAAAGGCTTCGAAAAAAACTACATTAAAAACCCTTCCAACTTCCCCAGTGGGCCCTGGCCTCTCATCTGCTGACCCCAGCCTGACCAGGCGGCCTCAGCCTGCTCTCCCCCAACTAGGGCTGGGTCTCTGGCCCCCACTGGCCCAAGTGAGCCTCCAGAGCTGTTTCCATTCTGGCAGCCAGGTCGGTGATGGGAAATCCAGACACAACTCGCACCCACAGCCCTAAAGACCCATGCGTTCACCGCCCTGGCAGGGGCCCGGGAGATGGACTGTAAATGGGGACCCAGGATGGGCTGACTGTCCCAACTGAGCCTGGCAGCTGGTAGGTGTCAGGGGATGCTCATCTCCCAGGTGAGGGGGTGGCAGTCAGATCTCTGCCCCTCCGGCTCCCAAAGCTGGACCCAGGCCCTTCAGAAATGGCTTTGCCAGGCCCTCTGTTCCAAACCCCCCGCCTGCAGCCCAATTTCACTTCCTCCCACTCAGTTTGGCCTGGCCATTCCCCTCCCTGGAGGCCCCCAGCTGCAGGCAATGACCTCCTCACCTACATCATTGTGGCCCAGGAATAGGGAAGAGAAACAGGAGAATGAGGAAACTAAAGAAAAAAAGTGGACTGGCAGGCAGGGCCCCCTCCCCAGTTCCTCAAATGCAGTCCCTTTTGCCCCAAAAGTCCCAGGAACAGAATGAGGGAAGGGAGAGGATTTCTGCACCAGGCATTAGGGGCCTCTGAAATACCCTCCCAGCCCTGCTGACCTATAAGGCCAATGACCTGTGTCCCATTGTTTTTGGTGGGAGGATTCCCCTGGAGCCCCAGGTCCAGGGTGGGAGGGTACCAACCCAGAGACCTGAGCTCTGAGAGCCCTAACCCTTTTGAACCCTCAAATGCAGCAGCACAGGGTTACATGGGCCATTCTACCTCCCGGATGCAGGGAATGGGGAGAGCAAGTCCTGGAATGGGAGGGGAGGGCTACCCTCTTAGCCACATGGGCCTGGCCAGGGAGAGTGGGGAGGGGCCTGAGTCTAACTCCCGAATGACTCTTCCCTTCTCAAGAGTTCAGGTTTACTACTTTCGCTTTCAAGGTACCAAGCAGGTGACCCCTGACCCCTCCTCACCAGGCACAGTTGACTGGCTGAGCTACCTTAAGAGGTGGACTGGGACTGTTAGCCATATCCTCTGGCAGCGCCTCCCCCACGACCTTCACTTATACCCCCATACATTCCCAGCACGTGTGTGGGTGGGGTGTCGGCTGGGAGGGTGTCGCAGGAGCTGGGAATCGGTCACCTCAGAACACTCTCATCTGAGTTAGCTGCAGGACAATATTTAGGTTGCTGTGGGAGTGCGCAGACACTGTGTAGAACGGGACCCGGGCCCTCCTCTTCCCCCCATTAAAGCTCTCCCAGACCCAGAGGAAGGCAGCGCTGGGAAAGACAGGCTTACCTGAGAGAGAGGGGGTCCGGGCCCGGCCGGCCCATGGCGTCGCGCGCCCCTGGGCCCCCGAAATCCCGAGGGGGCAGGCGGGCCCTAGCCCCGGGCGCCTTCTCTCCCGCGCGCCGGCTCCTGGCTCGCGGCTCGCTCGAGCGGGGCTCAGGCAGGAAACCCAGGCTCGGAAAATGGCCAGCGCCTCATCATTTCCGCCGCCAGCGCTTGACAGTTGCGGGAGGATGCGCCTCCCGGCCGCCACCGGGGAAACTTTGCTGCCGCCGCCGTCGCCACGGCGAGCCGCGACAGTCCGGGCGGGCGGCCGGGCGGAGGCAGTGGCCCGAGCCCATGCCGCCCCGCGCCGTTATGTAAAGAGGAACCGGCTGTGAGAGCAGAGCCCGGCGGGGGAGGGCGGCCACGGCAGGGGCGGGGCCATGGCAGGGCCGGGCCACACGAGGCCCCGCCCCAGTCTCCCCGCGAGCCGGACCGCCAGAGGGGAGCAGGCCCCCCGGGGGGCGGGGCCTGCTCTTACCCCGCCCATCATCCCTGCTCCGCGGCTGACCAGGTCCTGGGGTCTCAAACTCGAATCCGGAGAGAGGGCGTGGCCTTTGTCACGCCCTTAGCTCGCCCACCCGATTTTGCATCGCGCAGCCTAAAGAAGGGAACGAAAGGCAGGAGAGGCGGGACAACCTTGGGCCCACCCACATAGCTCCAGCGACCACCGGGTGCCTCCGCTCTGCGGGGGCGGGGCCAGATGAAGGAAAGGCGGAGTCTAAGGGCGGGGCCGGGCCGAAGCGCCAGGCTTACGGGGGGCGCGACCCTGCCGACTCCCTCCTGCAGGGCCTTATCTGCAAGCGCCGGGCCGGTCAGTGCAATAGCGACCGCAGCTTTCATCATCACCCGGGGAAGGATCCCAACCCCGCCCGGCCCAGACTATTGACTCTACTGAGCCGACCCCCATAGCGCCCCCATTTGGGTTCTGTCCCCACCCTCAGCTTTTCTCTTGTCTCAGCCCTTGCCTCTATAGACTGGCCTCTATGCCCTCATCTGTCCCCTAACTCCAGGAGCGCATCTTTCACCAGGAAGCCCTCCTAGACCGCTTGCTCCCATGCCCTCTGGGCCTCCTCCTCTGGTCTCCTCCGGGCTACTTTCATTTTATCTATGAGCCTTATGTGGGGTGAGGTTCACAGTGGGGTCCCCAACTAGCCTGAGGTGGAGCATACACACAGCCAGCCCTTCCCCCAGCTCATGAGAGGGAGGAGAGAGAGGAATGTCTGCTCTTCTCTCCCTCCCACAACAGGAAACAAGTTGCTCACACCCCCAGCTTGCGGGGGGCCACATCACCCCTTTCCAGACAGCATACTCCTCCATTCCACTGCCTCCCCCTCTTTCTGGCCTTGGGCAAATGACTTGACTTCTCCATACCTCCATTTCCGCATCTCTGAAATGGAAATAATACCTATTTCACAGGGTTGTGAGGATTAAATGAGTTAATGCATTAAAGAGCGGTTAACAAAGGGCTCTGCCCAAGGGAAAACACTGCTACTTGAGTGTTTGTTAAACAATCAGGCCTGAGTCCTGCCGTTGGAGCTACAGGAAGGGATTCCCCCAGAAGGTGGGGATTTCCAGATTTCACCCAGATAGCGGAAGGGGGCCCGTCTGCTGTAGGCTCCTTGGAGTTCAATAACCTTGAAGAAACTGGCCACAATCACGTGCTTTCCACAAACATGTATTCAATACCTACTGTGTGTCAGGCATTGTTCTAGGTGCTGGGGACACAGCGGTGAACAAGTCAAGACAAATATCCCCACACTTGGGGGCATCCCTTGTCCTCAGCTGACATTCTGGTGAGGGGACACTGAACATTAATTAATTAATGGGATACTGTATTATGAAGATGACAAAACAGTTACAAGATGGAGAGTGCTTCTCAAGCTTAGACTGGAGGCTCAGAGGACCTCTCTGAGGATCTAATATTTGAGATGAGATCACCCCTCCCATCTACCCCACAGCAAGAAGGATCCAGGTATAATAAGGAATAGCAAGTGCAACGGTCCTGAGGTGGGAATAAACTTGCTGCATTCAAGGCAAGTCAAGAAAGCAGTGGTGATACCTAGGCTAATAGATGGGAAGAGATGAAGGCAGGCCCATCATATGAAGACTTGAAGGTCCTGGTGGCAAGTGTAGGAATTATCTTGGGAGCAATAGAGAGCCATGGAGGGTTTTGCAGAGAAGGACCTGTTGAGCTTTGGGTTCAAGCTGCAGAGTCTGCAGCTGGGAACCCCCAAGGATGTTCACACATCAGCTGAGGGTGCTGGACAGGGGTGTAGGTTATCAGGGAAGCCTAACCCGATCACCCTAAGTTATTCTCTCTTTCTTACTCGTGGGGAGACTGAGGCCCACAGAGAGTAATTACTTGCCTGCAGTCCCACAGCTGCCAGGTGGCACCAACAGAGCAGCCAGGTACACAGCAGTTGTCAAATGGTTGCTGAAATCTGCCAGCCACAAGCACTTTCCCTCTCACTGCCCAGACAGCAGCTCTGCTGACTTAAATGGAGACTTGTGGTTCTTCCCCTTTTTAATCACAGTGTCAAGCCTTTCTCGCTCCAGATTTCTCTGAGGCCCGAAGTGCTTTCCTTTCTCGCTTAATTTCTTCTTGCCACGCGTCCCCTCCGCAGTCCAGTTTCTTGTTTCAGTGCTCTCCGCGATCGGAGACTTCTCGCTCTGCTTTTGTTTTTCCTTAGAAAGGCAAAGGGTTTACAGCGAATACCCCTCCACCGCCTTGCCCTAGATTTGAGAGCATCAGGGCTTTGAGCAGCGATTTCGTCTCCGCGGTAGGCGGGCCGCCCTTGGCTCCTCCCACTTCACAGGTCACTGGGGCCCAAAGGGGGAAAGAGGTTTATTCGAATTCCCCGAAAACAAGCCAGGCGGTCTTGGCGCAGCAGACCGCCCTTCCTTCCGAGAGTGAAAAACCGCTGAACCGGAGCGCACCCACTGCTTGCCAAGTTCCGGGGGCCGGAGACGCTCAGAATCAGTAACAGTAACTAAACAGTAGTTAATAACCATTAATAAATATTTCTTAGGGCCATTAATAGTGATATTAACAACTGGTATTAATAACAATAACAAAGATTAACCGGTACAAGGTTAATAACAAAAGGATTGATAACATTAAATATAATAATGTAACAATAGTCATTAGGTCTAATTAATCATAAAATAGTTACTACTCACTATTACAGGATTAATAGTAAATATAAAATATTAGTAGTAATAATAAAAATAATAATAAGAGGTCTAGGATTAATAGTACTTTATAATAATGATAGTGGCAGGATTCATAATAATAGAAAATAGCAATAGAATAGTAACAAGATTAATAATATACTACACAATCACGTTAGTTCAAGATTAACAATAACAGCACGTTATCTATATTTTAATGATAAATATCAAAATAATAGGATTAATAGATATAATCATACTATAATTACAATAGCTAATGACCTAAGATTAGGGAGTTCCTCTTGTGGCTTAGCAGGTTAAGAACCTGTATAGTGCCCATGAGATTGAGGGCTCAATCCCTGGCCTCGCTCAGTGGATTAAGGATCTGGTGTTGCAAGCTGCGGCAGCAGTTTACAGATGTGGCTTGGATCTGGTGTTACTGTGGTTATGGTATAGGCCTGAGGCTGCAGCTCCAATTCAACCCCTAGCCTGGAAACTTCCATATGCTATAGGTGCGGTCCTAAAAAATAATTTTTTTTTTTTTTTTAATTACAGGGCTGACCTCAATGGATCATGGGGGAGAATTCGATGTACTAAAAGCTTGGGAGTGGCTCAGTGGGTTAAGGATGTGGTGTTGTCACAATACCTGGCCTGGGAATTTCTATATGCCACAGGCACGGCCAAAAAAAGAGCTTGTGGGGGTTGGACAGCACCTTCACATAGTATGTGATTAATAGAGTGTTGATTATAATCTATAATAGGATGTGAGTTGTATGTCCCTCAAGGGTTGTGAAGATTGGTGGAGTTCCCATTGTGCTCAGCGGTTAACAAATCTGACTAGCATCCATGAGGATGCAGGTTTGATCCCTGGCTTCACTTAATGGGTTAAGGGTCTGGTGTTGTTGTGGCTGTGGTGTAGGCTGGCAGTTACAGCTCTGATTCAACCCCTAGCCTAGGAATCTCCATATACCACAGGTGCGGCCCAAAAAAAAAGCAAAAAAAAAAAAAGATTGGTGGCCCCAGGAATTCCCGTTGTGGTGCAACCTAAACAAATCCAACTAGTAACCACGGGGTTGCGGTTTGATTCCTGGCCTTGCTCAGTGGGTTAAGGATCTGACACTGCTGTGGACTGTGGTGTAGGTCACAGACGCAGCTTAGATCCCATGTTGCTGTGGCTGTGGCATAGGCTGGCAGCTATAACTTCGATTAGACCCTTAGCCTGGGAACCTCCATATTGCTGTGGGTGTGGCCTAAGGGAAAAAAAAAAATGGTGGCCCCATAGGCCCTGTGGGTGATAGACCCTCACATCCATTTTACACATGAGGACACCGAAGCTTAAGAGTCAAGACTGTTGCCCAAGGTCACCCAGTCGGTAAGTGAGGTCTTTGTGTGGTGTCCACATCTATGAAATGTTTTTCTGGGTTTTCCCGTTGTGGCTCAGCAGTAATGAACAAGACTAGCATCCATGAGAATGCATGGACCCCCGGCCTCGCTTAGTGGGTTAAGGATCCGGCGTTGCCGTGAGCTATAGTGTAGGTCACAGACGCTGCTCAATTCCAGCGTTGCTGTGGCTGTGGTGTAGGCCAGCAGCTGCAGCCTCTGACTTGAACCCTAGCCTGGGAATTTCCATATGTCCCAGGTGCAGCCCTAAAAAGCAAAAAACAAAAAAATTAAAAATTATTTTAAAAAAATTTAAAACTATGCTTTTGCAGACCTGTCCCCTCCATACCACAAGGTCTGGGTCACAGGTGTGGAAGAGGCCTGCATGACTAGTCTGCTCCCTAGCTGGGTAATGGCTGGTGCAATTGTCTGAATGTTTATATCCCCCCAAATTCATCTTGAAATCCTGGGGTTCTCTTATGGCTCAGTAGGTTTAGGATATGGCATTTTCCCTGCTGAGGCTTGGGTTGCTGCTGTTGCACAAATTCAGTCCCTGGCCTGGGAACTTCCCCATGCCACAGGTGCAAAAAACTAAACCAAAAGATATCCTAACACCTCAAGTGATGGTGTTGGGAGGTGATTAGATCATGAGAGCAGAGTCCTCCTGAATGGGATTAGTGCCCTTACAAAGAGAGTGCCCTGCTTCTACTGTGTGAGGTTACAGCTACAAGGCACCATCTCCGAACCAGAAACTGGACTCTTACCAGTCACTGAATCTTGAGCTTTCCAGACTCCAGAACCTTGAGAAATAAGCACCTGTAATTGATTGGGCACCTAGTTTACAGTATTTTTTTTTTCTTTTGTATTTTTAGGGCCACACCCAAAGCATATGGCTGTTCCCAGGCTAGGGGTCTAATCGGAGCTGCAGCCGCCGACCTACACCACAGCCACAGCAACACCAGATCCGAGCCACATCTTCGACCTACACCACAGCTCATGACAACACCCACTGAGCAAGGCCAGGGATGGAACCTGCAACCTCATGGTTCCTAGTCAGATTCTTTTCCACTGCGCCATGACGGGGAGCTCCTAGTTTATGGTATTTTGTTAGGGCAACACAAACAACTAACAAAATTGGTATGAAGAAGTGGGGGTTCTGCTGTAACAAATTCCTAAAAATGTGCAAGTAGCTTTGAAACCGGGTGATTAGTAGAGGCTGGAAGAGTTTGGTGGTGCTGCTTAAAAAAAAAAGCCTACACTGCGGTACGGATCAATACAAAGGATTCTGCTGGGTCCAGAAAGGAAAGAGCGACGCTGCAGAAGAGGCCTGTCCAAGACAGGGGAAAAATGACCTTGCAGAATTTTGGAGATCTTCAGGGCTGCCATCTCTTCACAGGCCCAGAGTGCAAGGGTCTGGGTGGGAGGAGGACTTCAAAGAGGGGCCGCCGCTGCGAACCCAAGAGTGGCTCCGCAGGGCCCCAGAGCCAAAGCTTGGGGGGCGTGGCTGCCTCCGCCTAGCCGTAGGAGGGGCTGCGGGAGCACAGCCCAGCCAGGAGGCCACCTCCGGTGCACCACAGAGCCCCCACCCGGACATTGCCCCCAGAGCCGTGGGGGGCGGGGCCGCCTTGGTGACTCAAGGCGGGGAGAGCCACTTGTGTGAGATTCCAGACCTGGAGCGACCAGCAAAGCCCTGAGAGCAGCGCAGGATCTTGGGGCCCAACTCCTGCCCAGCAAAGCTTCCGGGGCAAGAAAACCTCCTTGGTGTGTCCAGAAAGAAGGACCCCCAACCCCCCACCCCAACACTAGGGGGTCTGGAAGGCGGGGCTGCAGCCCCAGGATGCCTGGAAGGCAAGCATCTAGCCAAAGAGGATTATTCTGGAGGCTTAAAGTTTTGGACTTGCTGAGGGCTTTTCTTCTTTCCTATTTCTCCCTTTTGGCATGGAAATATCTGTCCTCTGCTGTCTCACCACTGTATTTTGAAAACTCATAACTTTTTTTTTTTTTTGGTTTGTTTGTTTTTGACCACGCCTAAGGCATGTGGAAGTTCCCTGGAGCAGGATCGAACTGTGGCCCTAACCACTGCAGTGACAGTGCCAGATCCTTAACCTGCTGAATCACAAGAGAACTCCCCACGCAACATGTTTGATTTCACAGCTAGAAAGGAATTTGCCACAGAAGGAAAGCAGAGAAAACATTGGGGGTTCTTAGGATGGAGTGAATGCATTTTGCATGCGTGAAGGACGTGCATTTAGGGGAAACAGAAGTAGAATGTAATGGACTGAATGTTTACATCCCTTCCAAATGGACTAAGACAGCTAATGCTGGAGTCTTCCAGGCCTGGGTTTTCATCCCAGCACTGCTGTGTTACCTCCAGCAAGAAACTCCCATTCTCCAAGCTTCAGTGGCCCCAGTCTGTAAAATAGGCATAATGGTGGGTAAAGGAAAGTGAAATTGTGTAGGACATTTAGTCCATGGTGGGCACCTAGTGAATGCTCTGTATCGGATTGTTATCAAGGAATAACTGGAGCATGTGGGGCTCCTCTCCTCATTGTTCCTCAAATTTACCTTCGTGTTCCCACTTTGGAGCCTTTGTACTGGCTATTTCCTCTGCCCAGAATGCCCTTCCACCAGATGTTTCTGTTTGTCACTTCATGCCCTCCCTGGAGGTCCCTGACCACCAAACCTAGAACAGCTCTCTCCCCACTGCTGTCATGCTCTGTCTCTGGCCCTGCTTCTTTTGCTTCCAGCACCTCATGAGGACACTCAAGCAGCTTTATTGGGAGGCCCACGTGATGAGGAACTGAGGCCTCCCGCCATAGCCAGCAAACATGGAGACCCTCCCTGGCCAGAGCCATGTGAGTGTGCCATCTTGGAAGTGGCTTCTCCAGCCCCAGTCAAGCCTTCAGATGAAGAGAGCTCAAGCCTATGTTTTGACTTCAACCTCACGAAAGATCCTGACCCAGAAACACCCAGCTAAATTGCTCCTAAATTCCTGAAATCATACGAAATAATAAATGTTAACTATTTCAAGCCACTAAGTCAGGGAGGAATTTATTACATAGCAATAGTAAATGAATAAAGAGCTCAAGACAGTTCTAGGGGTGTCCAACCACCATGTTCCCCGCCCATCAGGATCCAGCTGAGGCTGGGAGGTCCAGGAAAGGGCATCCTTGGCCAGAAAAAAGTTATGTAATTGGGCCCTTCCTCTTTCCTCCAGGACTGTCAGAACTCTCAGGGCTGGATTCCTGGGCTGGGGTCTAATCTGCTGAGCCCAGGCGCCTGATGCCATCTATGTCCCCTGCTTCCTTCCCAAAGATTTGGTTCCCTTTTCTGTCCTCCCAGGGCCTTCCACTCTATAACTGCCCCAAATCTTTGCCTAAAAAGGGATGAGCAGGGAGTTCCTGTTGTGGCTCAGGGGTAAAGAACCTGACTAGTATCCATCAGCATGTAGGTTCGATTCCTGGCCTTGCTCAGTGGGTGAAGGATCTGGCCTTGCTGTGAGCTGTGGTGTAGGTTGCAAACATGGCTCAGATATGGTGTTGCTGTGGCTGTGGTGTAGGCCGGCAGCAACAGCTCCGATTAGACCCCTAGCCTGGGAACCTCCATATGCCACGGGTGCCGCCCTAAAGAAGACAAAAAAAAAAAAAAAAAAAAAGAATGACGGTGATAGTAATAGGGAATTTACCGTTATTCGAGCATTATGCACCAGGTACTATTTTGAGGGCTCTCCATGGGTTAAGGATTTAATCTTCACACCCAACTGTGTGGAGAGAATGTTGTTTCCCTCCCCCTGACAGAGGAGGAAACTGAGGCACAGAGAGGTGAGGTGCCTTAGCCGGTAAGTGGCCCAGCACTGATTTACCTCAGGCTCCAGAATTCTGACCTTGATCAAAACCATCAGCGCCGGCCGCGCACCCCAAGCCCACCCCAAGGGCCCCCAGCGCAGGGAGCTGCGAGCCACCCCCTCTTCCGCCTGGGGAATCTGGTTTCTGAGGGGAAGTGACTCAGTGGCCTGAGGCCCCGCAGATAATTATTCACTTCCAATCCCGGTAATTAAAGGTCCTAATGACTCCGCAGAGGACGTACAACCTAGTTACTCCAGTGATCCCCACCCCTGCCCAGGGATCAGCATGGGGCGCGGGAGCTTCCCCGGCGCAAGCTTGGCGGGAATCCCAGGCTGCTGCACCAGGGCGACAGCCAGTTTGCACAGGGCTCTGGCGCCCTCTGGTGGCCTTGGATGGTGGTGGGTTGGGGACTGGCTTGCGGGACAGCCTCGGAACTCCTAGCCTTCCTCTTCTTTCAGGCCTTCCTGGAAGGCTCCAAGGCTCCAGATGTGAAGCCTCCAATCCATTGTCGAATGGCCACCAAGGTCTAGTATGCGGATTTGGGGCATGGTTCAATCCCTGGCTTTTTCCTTTAGTGCTGAGTCACCCTGGGCAAGTGACTTGGCATCTCTGAGCCTCAATTTTTTCATCTGTAAAATGAGGATAAAGAATGAACCTACCTTACAGAATTGTATTGAAATTTAAGTAAAATAATTCATGTAGAAGTTCCTGCCACACAGTAATTGCTCAATAGATGCTATTATTGTTGTTATTATTTTAATTTTCCTGATTATGCCATGTTTGTCCCCTGCTCTAAATTCTCCATGGTTCCTGCTATCTTTGGAATAAAATTTCAGCATCTCAGCCTGATATTCCAAGCCCCTTCACGGTCCCACTTCCAATGACCTCATTTCTCTCCTTTTTTTTTTCTTTTGTCTTTTTAGGGCTGCATCTGTGGCATATGGAGATTCCCAGGCTAGGGGTCCAATCGGAGCTGTAGTTGCCAGCCTACACCAGAGCCACAGCAATGCCAGATCTGAGCCACATCTGTGACCTACACCACAGCTCACGGCAACACTGGATCCTTAACCCACTGAATGAGGCCAGGGATGGAACCCGCAACCTCATGGTTCCTAGTCCGATTCGTTTCCGCTGCACCACGACGGGAACTCCCCAGTGACCTCATTTCTTTTTTTTTTTTTTTTTGTCTTTTGTCTTGTTGTTGTTGTTGTTGCTATTTCTTGGGCCGCTCCCGCGGCATATGGAGGTTCCCAGGCTAGGGGTTGAATCGGAGCTGTAGCCACCGGCCTACGCCAGAGCCACAGCAATGCGGGATCCGAGCCGCGTCTGCAACCTACACCACAGCTCACGGCAACGCCACTGAGCAAGGGCAGGGACCGAACCCGCAACCTCATGGTTCCTAGTCGGATTCGTTAACCACTGCGCCACGACGGGAACTCCCTGACCTCATTTCTTGACACTACCCATCAACACCCTACTCCGGCCATACCAGACTTCTTTGTCTCCTGCTTCAGGTTTCCAAATCTTTGCTCAAGCCATTTTCACTGCCTAACATTCTCTTTCCTCTGCTTGGCAAACTCATATACATCCTTCAAAACCACCTGAAATGTGACCTCTGCCTGAAGTCTACTCTGGTACTTTACAGTGTTACCTCCTCTGGCCTTCTTTGGCTTCCTCTATATCAAGCCTCTGAGGGAGAGAGGGCTGGTCCCTTACAGTGCAATCACTCATGCATTTGTGTACCTTCTAGGTTTTGAGCTCCTGGAGGGTGAGGCTAGTGTTTTGCTTATCTTTGAATCCCTGGCATGCAGCTCCAACCTGACACACATTAGCCACTCAAAGTATTGTGTTGAGACAAAACGAAATAGTAGGTACTTCATGATCATTGGTGTATGGTGATTCCAAAGCACAGGCTTGTGATGCGAGCCTTGGTTCTGTTACCTTCATGCTGGTTTGACCTCTCTAAGCCTCAGTTTCCTCATCTGCAAAATGGCGATGAAAATAGCACCTACCTCACAAAGGTATTTGTGATGATTCAGTGAAGTTCTGTGTGTAAAGCCTTAACATAGGACACTCAATGATGCTGATAATTATTAGCTAAACTTGTCTCTGGTCCTTCCTTTACACTGAGGAGTAGGTGACTGAAAACAGCTTAATAATCCTTTTCCCAATCTACATTAAAAATAGCATCAAAATCTTAGCTAAAGTATGGACCCCAGGCCTTCCCGTTGTGGTGCAGCGGAAACGAATCCAACTGGGAACCATGAGGTCGTGGGTTCAATCCCTGGCCTTGCTCAGTGGGTTGAGGATTTGGCGTTGCCATGAGCTGTGGTGTAGGTCACAGATGCGGCTTGGATCTAGAGTTGCTGTGGCTGTGGTGTAGGACGGCAGCTGTAGCTCCTATTAGACCCCTAGCCTGGGAACCTCCATATGCTGCAGGTGTGGCCCTGAAAAAGCAAAAGACAAAAAAAAGTATTGACCTCAAAGAATTGAAAACAGATACCCAGACAGATACTTAAATTCACGAACATTACTAGCAGCACTGTTCACAACAGGCAAAAGGTGGGAACAACCCGATGTCCATCAAAAGATGAAGGGACAAACAAAAGGTGGTCTATCCTCAGCCATAAAAAGGAATGAAGTACTGACACAGGCTATAGTGTGGATGATCCTTGAAACCTGATGCTCAGTGAAAGAAGCCAGATACTAAAGATCACACTGTGATTCCATTTGAATATGATTCCATTTATGTGAAACATCTAGAATAGGTAAACCCATGGAGACAGAAAGCAGATGGGTGGTTGCTAGGGATTGGGAGAGGGGAGGAATGGAGACTGGGGTTTCCTTTGGGGTGCTGAGAACGTTCTGGAACTAGACAGAGGTGGTGGTTGCACAATATTGTGAATGGACTAAGTGCCACAGAGTTCTCCTTGAAGATGGTTAATTTTAACTTACATGAATTTCACCTCAATTACTGTTTTCTTTTTTGGCCACCCCATGGCACACGGAGTTCCCGGGCCAGCAATCAGATTGGAGCCGCAGTTGCGACCTATGCTATAGTTGTGGCAATGCCAGATCCTTAACCCACTGTGCCGGGCCAGGGATCGAACCTGCTTCCTGGTGCTCCAGACACGCTGCCAATCCTGTTGTGCCACAGCAGGGACCCCTCATCTCAATGTTTTAAAAATGTAAAGCTAAAGTGTTAGCTAAAGGAGCGAGGATTTGGAAGGAGCTGGGAGATGCGCGCTTCCTGTTTCTTCTGTTGCCCTCAGGCTGGTTTGGCCTCAAAATGGGCTGCGGAGGCTGGGCAGGTGCTCTCCTGCCCCCAGCCTGGCAGAAGCTGTGCACGATCCCACAGAGAATGCGACACATGGGCCCCTGACCACCAGCAAGTCAGTCAGGCTGCCCACCGGCAGCCATCCCAGTCAACATGCTGTGGCCCTGTGACCCCGGCCTCAGGGGGAGCCAGAGGGGCCGCAGGAAGGTTGTCCTGCAGGGGCGCTAGCCTCAGATGGCTGCAAGGCAAGCAGGTACTCTTTGGGGAGTAAAACCTTCCGATATAGAGAGGGGCAGAAAATGGCTAGAGGGGAGGAAGAAAAAGGAATCACAAGCCAGGAGGAAACATGAGGGAAGAGGCTGCTGGCAAGGAGGCTGCAGTGTCCTCTGCTACCAGGTCTAGCAGGACCATAAATTACCCAGATTGAAGGGGATTATCTTCAAAGCCTCAGGCTGCTGTGTCACTTCTCTTCAGCTACTGGGGCTGGGCTGGGGGTGCTGGAGTGGAGCGCCTCTGGCTATTCCCAGGCCATGGAGCAGGACTCTGGGGACAGCTATCTGGGTGTACCTCTGGGCTGTGTGACTTTGGGCAAGTTAGCTCATCTCTCTGAGGCAGCAGGAGCCACAGGGCCAAGGAGAGGAGGATATGAGAGGAGGAGAGAGGGAAGCATTTGGCAATACTCCTAGAAGAAGAGGCAGGAAGCTGAGGGCGGAGGAGGTGTGCAGAGAGCAGCTGAGACCCACATTTCCATTTTCCTCAAGCGGGGCTCCTTTCACTGCTGAGATGGTTTCCCAGAGCTGGTAGCCATCACGGTGGTTGCCTGACTTACCCTTGTTATGGTAAAACCTGGCAGCACCTGATTTTCCATGCAATCTTGGTTCGAAACATTCCCTTTGGCTGATCTTCCTCTCCTGCCTCAATGATTGGTTCAAGGATGTGCAGTCAACCTACAGGGCCAATGGGAATCAATTTTAGGCTGGTTGGAACAATCTGATAAGAAAATGACTCATTTCTTGTGTTTGGAGTTGGGAGGATACAAACTCAGAGCTTCTGGAGGCCATGTTGCCCAGGGATGAATCTACTCAGAGCAAAGCAAAACCCAGAGACAGGGAGAAACTGAGTCCTGATGATTATGGCTTTGCACCTAGATCCAGACATACCTGAAAGCAATAACTCTTAGACTTAGCCATGTGTCAGTTAATTTTCTCTTTGGCAGAGACATGTTTGTGTGCAGCTTTTAGCCACTTGGCAATGAAGCGGGTCCTGCCAGAGAACACCAGTGGGTCCTCTCAGTAACCACATCACCCAAAGGTCCCTCCTGGTCCACTCCTACCTGCAACAGGACACTAATACATGGTCCTGGGGTTAGAAGTGTGGAGCACCAGAACATTTCCCATATGCCCTGTTTCCCCAAATGTCCTATATTTTGATTTCCTTACCCCTCAATGACACATTTCACAGATAATGACCTAGTTGTTTGAACATTTTCTGTTATGCAAAGATGTTTGAACTGCCAGCCAAAACTTGTGAGTAGGAGACAGAGATAACACTTACCACATGCTGGTGTAGTTCTGAGAGCTTTATATCATCACCCAGAGGGGCAGCAAGGTATAGACTCAGATTCCAGACTGCCAGGATTCAAATACACTTGCTCATTGTGTGAGTTCAGCAAGCCATTCCATCCTGGTTTTCTTTTGTTTATTTGCTTTTAAGGGCCACACCTGTGGCATATGGAAGTTCCTGGGCTAGGGGTCAAATTGGAGCTGCAGCTGTTGGCCTACACTACAGCCACAGCAACACTGGATCCTTAACCCACAGAGAGGGGCCAGGGATCGAACCCACATCTTCATGGATATTAGTGGGTTCTTAACCTGCTCATTCACAAAAGGGACTCCCAATCCTGTTTTTAAAATTTGTAAAATAGGGGAGTTCTCCTCTGGCACAGTGGGTTAAGGATTCAGTGTTGTCACTGCACTGGCTTGGGTCACTGGTGTGATACAGTTTCCATCCCTGGCCCGGGGAACTTTCATATGCCTTGGGTGCAGCAAAAACAAATTTTAATTGGAATGGTAAAACTGTTCCTACTTCTTAGCATTTTATGAGAAGGAAAACACACAGCAAGTGCTCAATAAACATTAGCTATTACTGTTATTATTATCATTATTATTATTTTTTAAGGGCCGCATCTGTGGCATATAGAAGTTCCCAGGCTAGATGGAGAATCAGAGCTGCAGCTGCCAACCACAGCCACAGCAATTAGGGATCCAAACCAAGTCTGCAAACTACACCACAGCTCACGGCAATGCCGGATCCTTAACCCACAGAGTGAAGCCAGGGATCAAACCTGAATCCTCATGGATACTATTTGGGTTCATAACCTGCTGAGCCACAACAGGAACTCCAGTATTAGCTATTATCCTTAAAATCCCTCATAACACTTTATGAGATAAGGGACTGTTATTTTTTCTGGTTTACAGGTGAGGAAACCAAGGCACAGAGAGGCAAAGTGACTTGCTGGTCACACAGCTTTAAAATGGCAGAGTGGGGATTGAAACCCACCTATGCACATTACATCCATTAATTCCCAGCTCAAAGCATGGTTACAAGTTGCTTTATAAATCTGGGGCTTCACAGGCCAGTGCAAGATCTTCCCCTTTCCCTGAATAGGGCTCAGGAACCACACACACCAGCTCCCCCAACCCCACTTCCCTTCAGCACCATCTGACCAGAATATATATATACATATACACACTTCATAAACCTACCAAACTGCCAACTTGGCATTCTGGGAAGGGGTGTGGTTCATGTCTTGGAAGAGGCTGTTAGTCTGTGAGTTTCGCTAGGGCAGTACTGGGATAGGTTTCTTTGGGCTTGAACTGGAGCCAGCTAGGTGGTTGGGAATATGGGCTTTGGAATCCAGTAGGCTTGAGTTGTACCTGAAACTCTGCCTCTTCCTGTGTGACCATGAGCACATCACTCCCCTCTCCCAGCCTCGGTCTGAGGATTCAACATGAGGGTCTGTGTAAAAGGAGCTTGCCCCTGGGCCAGTATACGACACAGCTTAATTATTAATAAGGAGCAGGTGAGGAGTTCCCTTTGTGGCTCAGTGGTTGACAAACCCGACTAGGATCCATGAGGATGTGGGTTTGATCCCCGCCTTGCTCAGTGGGTTAAGGATCTGGCTGTGGCTGTGGTGTAGGCCAGCATCTGTAGCTCCAATTCGACCCCAAGCTTGGGAACTCCATACGCCACAGGTGCAGCTGTAAAAAGCAAACATAATAATAATAATAATAATGATAAGGAGCAGGGGAAACTCAGAGGAGGTTTAAGTTGCTCCTTGGGAGAAAGCACTCAGGAATTTGGGGATCTGTGGCAGAGGGGAGGGTTTGGGGAGAGGGGAAGAGAGGCCCCATAAATGATGGAGGGGAAGAGGAACAACAATGCCACCTTTTAAGGCAGTGCTCTCAACGCCTGCACTTGACACCAGGGAATGAGTCGGCAAGAACTCCCACATCTCCACACCTGGAAATTCGCTCAAACCCAGGACTGGGGCTCAAGGCTACTGATGCATAGGTTTTGCCCCAACAGAGGGGGGTGGCCCCTGAAGTGAGGGGCTCAAGGCTACTGATGCATAGGTTTTGCCCCAACAGAGGGGGGTGGCCCCTGAAGTGAGGGGCTCTGGCCCTTCCTATCACTCCTCCTCCCACATGCCCCTCCCGGTGTTCGTGGCCTGGGCTGGCGTGTTTGTGGCGGAAGACAATTTCAGTTCCTTCTTGGGGCTGCCTGGTCCTGCCCACTTCTGGGGTGGGGCAACCCCTGTGGAAGGAAACTCTGCCTCAGACCCCAGCTGGACCAAGGTCTTCCCCTGCCAGTGGCAAGGGTGGGGATCAGTGGAAGGGGTTGGGAAGCCAAGATCTGGATGCAAGATGGCAGGTCCTGTGGGCACCTGCCTCAGAGCACTTGTTCAGGCCAAGTCATGTCCCCATCATCCAGCACCTACTGTGTACCAGATACTTCCAGGAGCTAGAGATGCAGCAGTGAACAAAGCAGACAAAATTCCCTGCCTTCAAGGACCTACCTTCTTATGGTGGTGGCTGGAAGAGTATCACAGGTTAGCCAGGTATGCTCCCTATAATTGGCTTCTCCTGGTTCTTCTCCTACCTAATGTGCCTTCTTGCCTTGCCTCATTTCCGCATCCTCCTGAGAACAGCCTGCAGGCCTTCCTTATCTTACTTCCCCTACCCTCTCATTCTCTTTGCTCCATCCATCTTCCTTGATATATGTCTTGCCTCTGAGCCTTTGCATTTGCTGTTCCCTCTTCCAGGGATGCTTTTCCCTCTGGATACCTACATGGCTTGTGCTCTTGTTTCCTTTGGGTCTTTACTCAAAAGCACCTTCTCTGGCCCCTCCTAGATAAGATGGCAACTCCACCATCCTCATTCACACTTCATAGGCTCTTCCCCTGCTTCATTTTCTCCCCTGACGCCTAGCTTCATCTAATGGACCACACAAATGCTGCTTTATCTTTTCCCCCCTCTGCTAATGGAAGGCAGGAGCACTTGTCTGTCCTTTATTATTATTTTTTTTCAGCTATGCCTGCAGCATATAAAATTCTCAGGCTAGGGATTGAACTGGAGCTGCAGCTGCCAGACTGCACCACAGCCACAGCAACATGAGATCTGAATCTCTCTCTCTCTCTTTTTTTTTTTTTTTCTTTTTAGGGCTGCACTCGCAGTCTATGGAGGTTCCCAGGCAAGGGATCTAATTGGAGCTACAGCTGCTGGCCTACACCACAGCCACAGCAACTCTAGATCCGAGCTACGTTTGTGACCTACACCACAGGTCACCAAAACGCCAGATCCTTAACCCACTGAGCAAGACCAGGGATCAAACCTGCAACCTCATGTTTCCTAGTTGGATTCGTTTCTGCTGTGCCATGATGGGAACACCAAGCAACACCAGATCTGATCCTCGACCTATGCTGCAGCTTGTGGCAACCCCAGATTCTTACCCCACTGAGTGAGGCCAGGGATTGAACCTGCATCCTCACGGATGCTAGTTGGGTTCTTAACCAGTTGAGTCACAATGGGAAATTCTATAATTTTTAAAGAAACAATTTATTGAGGTGAAATTCACATGAAATAAAATTGACACCCCCCCTTTATTTTTGGCTGTGCCCATGGCATGCAGAAGTTCTTGTGGCCAGGGATGGAACCTGCACCACAGCTGTAACCAGAGCCATGGAAGAGACAACACCAGCTCCTTAATGTGTTGAGCCAAAAGGAAACTCCAAAATTGACCCTTTTAAAGAGAACAACTCGGTGACATTTAATACATTCACAATGTTGTGCAACCATCACCTCTATCTAGTTTCAAAACATTTTCATTTCTTCCAAATAAAACCTCATACTAATGGATAAGGGGATAAGTTAGGAGGTTGGGGCTAACATACACACACTATTATATATAAAATGATAACCAACAAGCACCTACTGTATGTAGCACAGGGAACTATACTCATTATTAATATTATGTTAAAAGCCACACCTGCGGCATGTGGAATATCCTAGGCTAGGGGTGGAATTGGAGCCGCAGTTGCTGGCCTACACCTCAGCCACGGCAATGAAGGATCCTTAACCCACTAAGCAAGGCCACGGATCAAACCCACATCTTCAGACACTATGTTGGGTTCTTAATCCACTGAGACACGATAGGAACTCTACTTGTTATTTTGTAATGACCTATAAAGGAAGAGAATCTGAAGAAAAAAAATATAAACATTATACACATGCATATATGTGTATATATATGTGTGTGTATTATATATATATTATATACATATAATATATATATAACTGAATCGCTGTGCTGTATACCTGAAACTAACATGATATTGTAAATCAACTATACTTCAATTAAAAAATTAAATTAAAACAAACAAAACCCTCCGTACACATTAAGCAGTCACTTGCCATCCTCCCCTCCTTCTAGTCCCTCGAAACCACCCATCTGCTTTCTATCTTTAGGGATTTATCCATTTTGGATAATTCATACCAATGGAATCACACAATATAGTGTCCTTTTGCAACTGGCCTCTTTCACTTAGCATCATGTTTTCAAGATTCATCCACATTGCAGCATGCATTCCTTTTTATGGCTGAGTCCTATTTCATTGCATGGATGTATCACGTTTTATTTCTTTATCCGTTGATGGACATTTGGGTCGTTTCCAGCTTTGGTCTCTGTGAACAGTGCTGCGATGAGCATGCATGTACTTGTTTGTCTTTTTTTTTTTTTTTTTTTGTCTATCTGTCTTTTTAGGGCTGCACCCTCAGCTTATGGAGGTTCCCAGGCTAGGGGTCTAATTGGAGCTACAGCTGCTAGCCTACGCCATAGCCACAGCAACGCCAGATCCGAGCTGTGTCTTCGACCTACACCACAGCTCATGGCAACGCCAGATCCTTAACCCACTGAACAAGGCCAGGGGTCGAACATGCGTCTTCATGGATGCTTATTGGGTTTGTTAACTGATGAGCCAGGATGGGAACTCTGGAAGTGAAGGCTTGAAGCACCAGATCTGGGAGGGAACCAGCAGGTGCAAAGGCCCAGACTGCAGTGCATTCTGGGAAGAGAAGGAAGCAGGTGGCCGGAGCTTAGGGGGTAGGAATAGGAAACTGTGCACAAGGAGCCTGGAGGTACGGGTAGAGCCAGGACAATAGGCCTTGTCATTCATGGGGAGAAGTCTGGACTTGCTCCTGAGGCAGCGAGGAGTGATGGAAGGCTTTGAGCAATAGAGCACCATGGCTTGATCTGACTTAAGTTTTACTAGGATCCCTCAGAGGAGAATGGATTCAAGGAACAGGGAGGTGGGAGTGGCAGAAGGGAGACAAGGAGGGGGCTACTGCAAACATCCTGGTGAGGGGAGATCACGGATGCCTGGCATGGGGAAGTGCTGGCTGAGATGGAGAAGTGATAGATTCAAGACACGGTTAGCAGTAAAACCATCAGGATTGGTAAAGCAGCCACAACCCAGTTCTGGTTCTCAAATTCCCCTTTCCAGCCCTTCTGAATCACTGTCCCTTTGCCAGCCCTCTCCAGTTCCCAGCCACAAAGATGCCCAGCTATTCACAGAAGCCTAATAGCCATCACAGATGAAAGAATAAACCAAATATAGTACATCCATGCAATGCAATATTCACTTATAAAGGAATAAAATACTGATAAAGGCTGTAATGATAGATGAACCTTGAAAACGTGAAGCTACACGAAAGCAGCCAGGCACAAAAAAGGCCACATATTGTGTGATACCATTTATAGGAAATATCCAGAATAGGTAAATCCAGAAAAAGAGAAATTGGTGGTTGCCAGGGGCTGGCAGGGGGGGAGAATGGGCAGTGACTGCTAATAGATGTGGCTTGTACTTTGGAGTTATGGACATATTTTAGAACTAGGTAGAGGTGGTAATGGCACAAAGTTGTGAATGTGCTATATGGCACTGAATCGTTCATTTTATTTTTTTGCTGGTGACTTTAAATTTGGGTGCTGTATATTTTTTCTTTTATTTTCAGCTTTATTGAGGTATAATCGGCAAATACAAATTTTAAAATTATTAAATCATGATGATTTAAAATACATACACATCAGGAAAGGATTCCTCCCATCTAATTAATTCACACATCTATCACCTCCCACATTTATATATATGTGTATATATATTTCTTTTTGGCCTTTTTTTTTTGGGCTGTTCCTACGGCATATGGACGTTCCCAGGCTAGGGGTCCAATGGGAGCTGTAGCTGCCTGCCTACGCTACAGCCTCAGCAACACCAGATCCGAGCCACGTCTGTGACCTACACCACAGCTTACTGCAACACTGGATCCTTAACCCACTGAGCAAGGGCAAATAAATATATATATATATATATTTGTGTGTGAGAGAACACTTAAATTCTACTCTATCAGCAAATTTCAATCATACAATACAGTGTTATCAACTAGTCACCATGTTATACATTATGTTCACTTTAAAATGCTTAATTTTGGGAGTTCCCATTGTGGCACAGTGGAAACAAATCCAACTAGTATCCATGAGGATGTGAGATCCCTGGCCTCGCTCAGCAGGTCAGGGATCCTGCGTTGCCCTGAGCTGGGGTGTAGTTTTCAGACGCAGCTTGGATCCCGCGTTGCTATGGTTGTGGCTGTGGCTTAGGCTGGCAGCTGTAGCTCTGATTTGACCCCTAGCCTGGGAACTTCCATACCCCGTAAGTGCAGTCCAAAGGGAAAAAAAAAAGGCATATTAAAAAAAAATTATTTTTGGCCATGCTTAAGGCACGGGGAAGTTCCCAGGCCAGGAACTGAATCCACACCACAATAGTGACCTGAGCCACAACCATGACAACGCTGGATCCTTAACCTGCTGAGCCACCAGAGGACTCCTAAAATGCTTCTTTTCTTTTCTTTTTGTCTTTTTTGTCTTTTTAGGGCCACACCTGCGGAATATAGAGATTCCCAGGATAGGGTTGAACTGGAGCTATAGTTGCCGGCCTACACCACAGCTCACAGCAATGCCAAATCCTTAATTCACTGTGCAAGGCCTGGGATTGAACCCGCATCCTCATGGATACTAGTCAGCTTCATTAACAACCAAACCCATGACAAGAACTCCCTAAAATGCTTATTTTCTGTGGGAGTTTCACCTCATTTAAAAAAATAAATGTAAGGACCCCCCGCAACAAAAAAAAGATGCCATGCTCTTGCTTTCACATTTCTGCCTTTTTCATCCATGCCAACCCTTGACTCCAACATAAGGGGCTCTGAGAGTTACAGAACCTTTGGCAGATATTCCCCATGCCAAGACCCAAATGTTCATATGCCTGGCATTTTCCTTATTTGGTGAACATCTAGATTTGGGGAAATTCCAGTTTGCCTTTCCTGTTCAAGAAATTATGGCACCATCATGGAGTTCCCATCGTGGCACAGTGGTTAACGAATCTGACTAGGAACCATGAGGTTGCGGGTTCGATCCCTGCCCTTGCTCAGTGGGTTAATGATTCGGCGTTGCCGTGAGCTGTGGTGTAGGTTGCAGACACGGCTTGGATCCCGCGTTGCTGTGGCTCTGGCGTAGGCCGGTGGCTGCAGCTCCGATTCGACCCCTAGCCTGGGAACCTCCATATGCCATGGGAGTGGCCCAAGAAATAGCTAAAAAAAGACAAAAAAAAATTATGGCACCATCAGGTATAGCTGGATCCAGAGGCTCAACTGATATCAGATACGTCATATCTCTCTCTCTTTCCATAGTCAGGGGTCTTCACTATCAGGCAGGCTCTCGAATTCAACCACTTCCCTCCACCTCCACTGCCCCCACTCTGCTCGAAGCCACCATCATCACATACATCACTCATCATCACTTGCCTACTGCAACAGCCTCCTCCCTGGTCTCCTGGGTTCTACCCTTGCTTCTTACAGCCAGGAACCATGTCGAACCTAAGACAGCATGTCCCTCCTCTGCTCAAAACCCTCACATGGCTCCCATTCCTCCCAAAGAAAAAGCAAAATCTTTGCCATGACACACAAGACCCTGAGTAACCTGGCTTTGCCAATATTCTCTAACCTCATTTCCTACTATTATTCCCTTTGCTCACTTGGCTCCAGCCCCACTGGCCCCTTCCGTTTTACAGACATGGTCGTGTGGTCCCACCTCAGGGCTTTTGCCCTTGCTCTTCCCTCTGCATGGGACACCCTTCCTTCGGATATCTACATGGCTCCCTCCTTCACTTCTTTGAAGTCTCCGCTCCTTACAGCAGTTTCCCTGACCACCTTGTCTAAAATTGTACTCCCAGTCTTTCTTTCCTACTCCTGTGGCTTATAGTCTTCCTAGCAAGAATCACTTCTATATCTCATTTGTTTGTTGACCAACTCAGTCTTACACAGGTGCTTAGTGAGGGACTGTAGAATGAATAGATGATGCTGGTCTGTCCTGTTTCTCTCCTGCTTTCAGGCCAGGGCTGAACAGTAACTGAGTCCCAGAAGGAAGGCTGCAAGAGCAGGAAACAAAGACAGCTCTAGAGAGATAGAACTGTGTTATTTTGGCTGGAACAAAAAGAATAAAAATCCCTATTTATTAATAGCATCTACTGTGTGCCATGCCCTTTATATACTATGGTTGTCTCTATTTGAAAGATAAGGAGGAGTTCCCGTCCTGGCGCAGTGGTTAATGAATCCGACTAGGAACCATGAGGTTGTGGGTTCGGTCCCTGCCCTTGCTCAGTGGGTTAACGATCCGGTGTTGCCGTGAGCTGTGGTGTAGGTTGCAGACGCGGCTCGGATCCCGCGTTGCTGTGGCTCTGGCGTAGGCCGGTGGCTACAGCTCCGATTCGACCCCTAGCCTGGGAACCTCCATATGCCGCAGGAGCGGCCCAAGAAATAGAAAAAAAGACAAAAAAAAAAGAGGTAAGGAAACAGGGCTAGAAAAATGGATTGATTTTTCCAAGGCCTCACAGTGACTAAAAGGCTTACTGGGACTTGAACCCAACCCTGCCCAACTCCAGAAATTTCCCTCTTCACCTCGGGCCAGGGGTAGGGTTGCAAGGCATCCTGTTCATATAGAAGAGTCCTATGTTGACTTTGCCCTGATGCCCGAAATGTCCCGTAATCAGCTTTTTTCAATAAATCACACGTTTTTGGCAGTTATATTTAAAATTGAGCTGGTGTTAAATTTGCTATATCTGGCAACCCTAGCCAGGGAGGAGCTCGAACTCAAGGCTAGGGCTTCAGCGAATGGTCACGCCCAGGACCCCGATGCTTTTTCTGGACGAATCCGCCCCCTATATCTACCCTGGAAGCGTGTTGTGTCTCAGGGATCCAACATTTCCTCCAACAGGGCACCGGGCATTCCTAAGCCAGTTGCGGTTCCTTTAAGAGTGGTTTCAGGGGCGGGCCCACAGGGGCGTGGCGAATCCAGGGGGTGCGCCGGATCTGGGCTGGCCAATCCGGGAGTAGGGGACGAACTCGCGGCCGACCCAGCACCCGCGGGTTGGGAAGGGTTAAAGAGGCGCGTCGGTGGGTCGCGGACTGTCCGGCTGCCTCCGCCTCCTTCGGTCGGATCCCCGTTCTCCCGCGGCTGCGCCGGCTCGGCCGCCCGGGAAACAAAGCGCCACCGCGGCTGCGGCCACCGAGCAAGTCCCAGACCATGGCCGGGCGGTCCCCTGGCTCCGCGCCTCCAGTCCGGCCGTCGCCGTCGCCCTAGGCCGCGCCGCGAGGTAAGGCCAGCCTGGCGTAGTGGGGGTGGGGTGAGAGCTTTCGGGCGGACCTGAGAGGGGACGCGGGACCGGGCTCGGGCCGCCGTGGGCCTCGGGGTCCTCCGGCCTTCTGGGGAGACCTCTGCTGGGGATCTGTCCATTTGCAGTTTCACGCCAGTGGTAATTTGCCCATCAGGGACCCCAGCTGCAGGGGGCAAACTTGGCTGATGACTCTCCTGCCCAGTAAGAGACCTCTGGGGGAACTCTGGGGACGAGAGCTCCACTTGACTCCTACATTCTGCCGTTGACCACCCCATTTAGGGCTCTGGCTGTCCTTTAAGGAACACACCACGTACAAAAGGAGAGAGAGCAGCTAGGAGCAATGGCCTGGGATGGCCGTCCTACCTGGAGTGCTTGTGGCCGCTGCCCAAGGCAGTGCTGCGCAGGAGCTCTTCGGGGTTCTCAACACATGTTTTTCAGCCATACCTGCCACACCCTCTCTAACATGCCCACTGCTAGGGGACACTTGTGGCAGCTGGATCCAATCCCAGGCCCAGTGGTTTTGGCTTCTGTCCTTGAAATGAGCATCAAAATGCCATGCCTCAGTTCTAGGCAGTCTGTATCCCTGGAAGCCTGGAGCTAATTATTTTCTTTTGGACAATTTCTTGACTGGATGTTCACTACCTGCTCAGCATTTTGCAAGATGGCTCTTCAGGACTAATTTATTCAATTCCAAGAGGGGTGGATATTAATATTCTCACTTTATAGATGAGGCCGTGTTCTCAAGGTCCTCTAGCCTGGACTGGCAGAGGCAAGAACTTGGCCCTGGGATCAGAGAGGGGCTGGGTCGGTCCCCTCCAGCTTCCTGCCTGGCCAGGGACTGTTGAATCAGCAGCAGTGCTCACAGCGGACTCTGAACTTCTTGGAAAACTGTATGAGCACAGGGAGATAAGCCAGCTTGCCAGGCCCTCCCAGAGGCTGGAGCCTGTGTCCCTGCTGCCTCCTGCCTTCTCTGCCTTTCTTGTTGGGCAGGAGGAGCCAGGGCCATCGGCAGAGGGGTCCCGTGCTGGCTGGTGACTTTGGGCTCCAGGTGGTGGGGGTGGTAGAAGGGGAGCTGCTGAGTATGAGGGAAATTGCTTTTCCTTTGGCCTTAAGAGGTGGTGAGGCTCCAAGAACAGTTCCTTTGGGCTGGTTGCCCACAGCATGCAATTCTAGGCACAGAATTGTACCTTCGGGTAAGTTACTTAGC
Organism: Phacochoerus africanus; assembly: GCF_016906955.1. Classification (NCBI taxonomy): domain Eukaryota; kingdom Metazoa; phylum Chordata; class Mammalia; order Artiodactyla; family Suidae; genus Phacochoerus; species Phacochoerus africanus. The sequence continues at coordinate 32,712,060 of NC_062558.1, read as the reverse complement.
TCTCTTTGTCTCAGTTTCCGCATCTATGAATGTGGGATGGGGAACGACTTCTCATGGGCCTGCTGAGAGATTTAAGTAGACAACCTTTTGATTCGTTCTACAGGTATTTGAGCACCAACTACATGCTAGGCACTAGAATTCAGACAAAGAACCCTGCCCTCCTAGAACAGGCAAAAATGACTCAGGCGATTTCAGGCAGTGACTGGGGGCGCCTTCTTGAGGAGGTGATAGTCAAGCTGAAACTGAAGGATGAGGAGTTGGCCACATGAGATATGGGAAAGGCATTCTAGGCAGAGGGAATAGCCAGGGCAAAGGCCCTGAGGTGGGAATATGTCTGGTGTGTTTGAGGAACAGCAGGGAGACCAGGGTGGCTAGAGACAAGTGAGTAAAGGGGAAAGCGAGAGAGCAAGGGCAGTTGGAATTCAGGGGGGAAGAATGAATTTTATGCTGAGAGAAGTAGGGAGCCATGGGAGGTTTTAGAGTTGGAGAGAGGGTATGATTTGGTTTAGTTTTAATAGGATCCCTCTGTGAGGAATGGATCCTCTGTGGGGGCAGGGGAGGCGCCTAGGAAGGCGTTATGATCTTACCCTGAAGAACATGGACAAAAGGAGGGGCAAGGGTGGAGGCAGGGAGACTGGTGAAGAGGCTACTGTAGCTGTCCGGGCGAGCTATGATGGGGGCCTAGAATGGGAGGTGGCCATGAGCAGAGGTTAGGCTGCTGATTTGGAAGAGGTTGGAGCGGGCTTGACGAGTGAGCCAATGTGGAGGTGGCAGGAAACCAAGGGCCTTTTGCTGAGACAAAGCACTGAGGGGAACATTTGGAGAGGCTGAGAAGAATGTCATCAGCCATATACCATGCTGGCACTGTGCTCAGGACGTAGTCACTGTCTTCACAGCAACCCCTACTTAGATGCTATTATGATCCCATTTTACAGATGTGGAAACAGAGGCCCATAGAGGCTTAAAGCTTGCCTGGGGTCACACAGCCTGGACACTGCAGAGCTGACATTTGAATCCAGAGAAGAGCAAGCTGAAACCAGAACTGGGCAGAGGGCAGGGAAGTGAGCAGTGGCCTGAGAGGTAGGAGGGAAATGGGGCGAGTTGGGTGAGTGGTTTCTGTGAGAAGTGGGGTCCATCTGGGAGTTGTTGGGGGTTGGGGAAGAATCCCTCCCATTTTGCAGAGAAAGAAACTGAGGCTCAGAGAGGGGAAGCCCATGCCTGAAGTCACACAGCTCAGAGAGGCAGGGCAGGGATTAAACACTCTGAGTCTTTAGAGTTGTGGCCTTGGCCCAGCTGCTAGGTCAGGACAGGCTGATAATCAGCCTAAATCACAGCTCACGTTGCATCATCCAGAAAGCCTTTCTTGACTGCGTAGGCAAGTGAAATGAGGTGGACTGGCTGGGAGCAATTGCCTTGTCCACCCTGGGTCAGCCCCACTGTGGCCAGCTGCTCCTAGGAAAGCCACTACCCCTACCTCATTCCTCCAGGTCTTCAGTGAGGCACTGCCCAGGTTGGGGAACAAACATTAACTGAGCACGTGCTGCATTCCAGGGACTTTGAATAATGTGGCCACTGCCCTTGTAGAGTAAGCTTTTGAAGCAGGAGCATGAGGTATGTCTGCAGGGTGGCAACAGAAAACCCTGAGGGTGTAACCATGCTGGAGACCCTTGTGCCACTTCCTACTAAGTCCTACCTGGCCTGTGTTGTCCCATCATATACTCCTTGGGGAAAATGGAAAAATCATTGTGGCCAAGGGCATAGATTCCTATACTTCAAATGGGCTCACACTGCTCTCGCCCTACTCTTCCCTGTAAGTGTGGGCCAAGCTCTGGGCTCTTTATCTGGATTATTTTGTGACAGACTTTTCTGCCACTCCGACTGCATCTCCCACCCCTCCCCTTCCTCATTCTGCTCTAGCCTCACCAACTTCCTCAAGCATACCAGCTGGTTCCTACCTCAGGGCCTTTGCACTTGCTATTCCTTCTGCCTGGCATGTCCCTCACCTCCTTCAGATCTCTGCTCAATTGTCACCTTCTCAGTATAATCTTTCTTGATACCCTTTCAAAATCAAACACTCCTCTTGTCCTTATCACTCCTGAACCCCTCCCTGTCTTTTCCACAGCACTTAAGACCATCTGGCAGACTCTTTTATGATTTGTTAACTGTCTGCTCCCTTCACCTGCCTCTAGCACATCAGCACCAGGAGGGCAGCAACCCTTTCCATCTTGTTTACTGCTCCATACCTAATGCCTCGAACAGTGCCTCGCACACAGTAGGTGCTTAATGAATGTTTGATGGATGAAGTCCCTACTATTCTCTGAAATAGGTTCATATCCCCATCTCATGGATGGGCAAATCAAAGCTGCATTATGAAATCAGCAGAGCTGGTCTGGTACCCAGGGATGATGGAAATAGCAGTGCCTGAAATGAGGCCTGGGTTGGATTTTCAGTTCCCCCCAACTTGCTTTGTGACCTTGGGCAAATGACTACCTCTGTATACTTTGTTTTCCCATCTGTCAAATGGGTGAACGCTAGTCCTTGCAACTTAAGGTTTGTTTTGAGATTAAATGAGCTAATACATACCAAATGCTTGGCATGCACTAGGAATCCTCAACATTATTTTGGGGAGGTAGGACAGCAGGAGAGTTACCAGCCTGGCTTCTGGGGCCAGTAAGACCTGGGTGTGAGTCTTGGCTGTGCTCCTGAAGAGCTATATGCACTGGGGCAAGCTGTTCTGCTCTTGGAGCCTTAGTTTCCTCCTCTGAGATGGGGAATGATGAGTACTATGAGCCGAGGGGTGCTGTGAGGCCATCTGAGGCGGTGGCCTCGTGAATAACCAGCGCCCTGGTGGGGTCCAGGCCCCGAGCCCCCGCAGGCCCCGCCATGAAGCTGAACGAGCGCAGCCTGGCCTTCTACGCCACGTGCGATGCCCCGGCCGACAACGCGGGCTTCCTGTACAAGAAGGGCGGCCGGCACGCAGCCTACCACCGCCGCTGGTTCGTGCTGCGCGGCAACATGCTCTTCTACTTCGAGGATGCCGCCAGCCGCGAGCCCGTGGGCGTCATCATCCTGGAGGGCTGCACCGTGGAGCTGGTGGAGGCCGCCGAGGAGTTCGCCTTCGCGGTGCGCTTCGCCGGGTCCCGGGCCCGCACCTACGTGCTGGCGGCTGAGAGCCAGGCCGCCATGGAGGGCTGGGTGAAGGCGCTATCGCGGGCCAGCTTCGACTACCTGCGCCTGGTGGTGCGCGAGCTGGAGCAGCAGCTGGAGGCGGTGCGCGCGGGCGGCCGCCCACCCCCGGCCCCCCGGCCCCGCGCCCTCCCGCCCAAGGAGAACGGCTGTGCGGTCTGGAGCGCCGAGCCCCCCGCCACCCCCGCGGCCGCCGCCCCTGCCTCCCTGCCCGCCCCGCCACTGCCGCCCCGCCGGCGGGCCTCGGTGCCCAACGGGCCTCTGGACTCAGTCCCCTTCACCCAGCTGCACGAGTGGTACGGACAGGAGGTCAGGGCGCTGAGGAGCCAGTGGCTCAGGAGCCAGGCCCAGCTCTGAGGATGGGGTGAGGGCCTGAACTGCGGGGTAGTGGTCAAGGCCTTGAGTCAGCAGGGGTCCTGGTTCTGGTGCCACTCCAGCCCCAGACCTTGCTTGGACAAGCCCAGCCCTGAGACACTGGGGGACCTGGTCCTGAGGGAAGGAGTGGCCAGGGTCGGCCCTGAGGTCCCTGTCCGACCTGCTTTTGGAGACTCAGGCTCTGAGAAGACGCTGAGTTCTGAGGAGTACTCTGGGACCTCAGAGGAGTAACTCAGAGAAAGCCCACCTTGAGGGGGCCATCGTGTCCCGTTCTCAGGAGAATCCAGACCCGGAATGAGCCTCAAGCAGCTGGAGGGCTGGTTTCGTGGGAACTGTAGCCCCAAACCCAGACCTGCAGGTGCCCTGGTCTCCTGGCTGGGAGTCACCCAGGGAGGCTTGTTGCTGGCAGCAGGCCTCGGCTGGGGTGACTGGGACATGCGGGGATCTGTGGCTTGGAAGGCATGTGCCCAGTCAGCCGTGGTGCGGAGGCTCCAGACTGGGCCTCCAATGGACAGAGAGGAGGTGGGGTTGTGCTACACAGCATCTGGGCCTGACCTCCTTTTGCCCCCAGGGCCCACCAGAGGAGCAGCCTGGCTCCTGGCCGCCTGCCTGCCTCCAGAAGCAGCAGGTACAGAAGGCAGCACAGGCGTGGGTTTTCCTGTGAGATCAGTACCGTGAGATCGCCTGGTCCCCAGGGCTTCTCACCTGGAGTGAGGCTGAGGCAGGACTTTACCCTGGGGCCTCAGCCAGGCCTTGAGGTGGTGCTCTGGGCACAGTAGTGGCCTTCTGGCCGTGGGCCATGTCTGTGTTCCTGTGAGAGTGCTCACGCTCTCCCTACACTCCTTAACCACATCTTTCACCCCTGGCCTGGGGTGGCGCCTCTCAGGAGGTCACCTGACCATGTCCAGTCCTGGACTGGGCAGCTTTGGCCTGAGCTGACTTTCTAGCAGGTTTCCTCAGGGAGGAGGGGCCACGAGCTGACTCAGAGCCTAGAAAGGGCCCAGATGCCAATCTGATAGGGGCAAAGAAACAGCTGAGAAGCCATGTTTGGCTTCTAGAACCCTCTTCCTCTTTCACAGCCCCTCTCTGAGCTCACAGACTCAGCCCTCCTCTCAGCCATAATATTCCGAGAGGGAGACCAGGTCTTACTTTGCTTCGAGACCAACTTCTGTTTCACTCTGTTCACTCACCACAGTGGCCATTCTTCATCCAGGGAGAATCTCAGGGGCCCTGGGGTACCCTTGACCCTCCACCCAGGTCATGTTTACAGTCCTCAGTGCCCCCACATGGGGACCCCCCTGAGGATACCTCCACTTCAATCTTTATTTCCCCAGGTTCCTTCTTGGTGACAGACTCAGCTCTTGATCCCTTTCTGCTGCCTTTGGGGACCCTGAGCACAGGGAAGAGTGGGGATGCTGTCTGTGTGTCTGCAGTCACCAGCTCACTGCTGGCTCAGTTGACTGGGGCTTCAATTTTAATTTAATTTTAATACTTAGGGTGTTTCCCCCCCCATCCCCCAGAGCAACAAAGCTTGGTGTTTCACTACTTTGGTTTTTCATTGGCTGGTGGGAAGGGTTAGGGTGCCCTGGTCTGGGCTTGGCCAGTGGAGGAGGGGGTGCTAGTTGGCTCTCTCCCCAGGGAGAGGGCAGGAGGCCTTGTGGAGACACGCACCTCAAGGATGCCACCTGGTTCTCTGCCTTCTCCCTGGCAAGCCTCTGGGGCTCTTGGGTACACTTTCCAACCCCCCTTCCTCATGCCTTGAGTGGTGGGGGTGGGGATGGCAGCTCTCATCTGTAGGCTCTAGGTCTCAGGGTGTTGGAGTGGCCCGGTGCCCCTGTCCTGGCCAGACCTAGCTGTGGGGTGAGGTGTTGGCCTCAGTCCTGTGTAAGTTTACAAGCTCTAAAGGTACAATCCCCCTACACCCCCCACCAAAGCACAACATGGGGTCAGGCTGCTTCTTGAGTTGGGTGCTGGAGAGCTATCGGGCAGCCGGGGAGAAGGATATAAAGGCTAAAATAAAATAAAGTGTATCAAGTAATGGCTGGTTATATCAGTTTTTTTCCCCATCAAAATCCTTGATTGATTTGCCTGGCAGAGCCGGGAGCAGGCCCTACACGAGAAGTGACTAGTGTATGCTGAGTGCTCTCTGTGGCCAGGCACATCTTACAGCCTCTTCTGGCAGATACTGGCCGCCTTCTGGGATGAGAAACTGAGGCTCAGAGTGCTTAAGAAATCTGCCAAGCTCATACAGCTGTCAAGTGTCAGAACTGTAAACCTCTGGAATCCTGTGAAGAAGGGAGAGCCTTTAAGACGAATATGAGGAAATGGAGGCCTAAAGTTCCTTTTCAGAGGGGAGAAAGCAGAGGGGAAGGTGAGGATGTGAAAGTCACCTGTGGGCTGAAGTCCTGACAGTTGGGAGAGATGCCAAAGGGAAGAGACAAAATCTGGCTCCTGTCACAGATCAGTTCCTGGTGCTGCCTCGGGGCCTGAGTGAGGAGGATTCTGGCACCCATGCTAGTTGAGAGGGAAATATCCTGTGACTAATTAGTGATGTCTGCCATGAGAGGGTGGATGGTGGCAGTGTTTAGGCTGTATATCTGTTATCTCTGACTCATCGACTATATTTGCTGGGCTAATGGGAAGGGGCTAGCCCAAGGTCCTCAATGTGGATCCAGACCTTGGTCATATGTCTCTTGCCAGCATGGAAAAATCAGGCATGTTCAGGAAAATGTGGCTTAGGATGAGTAATGTACAGTCCTCGGTCTGCAGAACAAGTTCAGAGAACAAGAAAAATACCAAGGTCAGGGAAGCTTGCTACTCGTGAGCATTCAGACCATGCTGAGTAATTCCTTCTTCTGGGCCCCCAGCTGACAGAGGCTGGGGAAGTGCCTCCCACACAGGCCGAGTCAGGGTGCTGCCTGTGGTGTTTGTGATGGTGGCCACAGCAGGGCCTGGGGCACAGAACGGGGGGAAACAGCAGGAGAGACAGCCCCAAAAAGGAGGGTCACAGGTAGCCCTCACCTGCCAGGCTTCTTAAGAAGGTTTCCTGGTGAAGGGGGGGTGGGGGACACGTCAATCTGTGCCTCAGTGTTGTGCATCCACCTGCTAATAGTCAGTGTTTCCTCCTGACTTGGGGGGAGGTGTCAGGACACGTGCCTAAGGAAGATCACAACATCCCAGGAGCATGACAAAGTTGAGGAAGTTGTCTTCACCCCAGCAGTCTCTGGGGGCCATTGTTTGTGTTCAGAAGGAACATTCTGAGAAGCTGCTTAGGGTGGGGGATGAGACCCTCAAAAAAGGTCAGTCAGGTCCGAAGTTAGGAGCTAGCTCCCTGCGCATCGTCTACCCACCCTAAATAATCAGTCACATCCTATCAGTTGTGCTACTACCATTTGACTGACAGGGATTGGCTAACCTTGAGCTGCTGTGTTGGAGGGTGGCGAGTGAAATGAGTGGAGGGGGTCAACTTCATGGTGATGGATGACAACTAGATTTGTGGTGTTGATCACTTTCAGTGTATACAGGTGTAGAATTAGAATGCTGTACACTGGAAACAGTATTTGTAAAAAGTTATATACATACATAGAGAAAAGAATGGCTGTGTGACCTTATTTTGGCCAATGACATGTGAGTGGAAGGGTCTTCTTGCTTCTAAAAAGAGAGACACAATGAAGAGTTCTTCATTGTTCTCTGGGAGTTAAGTTACATCTGATCCCTGGAGCTGTAGCAGCCATCCTGTGATCATGAAGTAGGCCGCACTAAGGAAAATATCCCATGCTGAATTTAGCACACGCTTGAAAATATCGTTGAACTGCTCAGTCAATGGATCTGAGAACCTGCCCTTCTTCTGGAGGTCTTGTTATTTGAGGTAATAAATGTTTAAAGCTTTGAGGGGGACTTTTTTGTTATTTGCAGTCAGAGGCTTGCTAATGGATAAGCTTGAGCAACTGCAGCTGCTCCCTTTAAGGCGCATGGCTCTGGGTAGCCAACCATAGACAGGGCTGTTGTCAGCTCACTGGGGTGAAGGTTAGGGCTAGAGTGGGATCCTTTGGGGCATGAGAAGGCCCACTGATTGCCTCAACTTTTCCCTGGATGCCTTTCATCTCTCCTCTTCTGAGTGAACGACTATTGAAAGACTAGCACTCCCCACCCCCACTTCTGCCCAGCACCTTTTATGCTCCCAAACAGGGCTGTTTTGTCCCTGCTCTGGCTAGATCTGGAGCCCAATGTCTACTCCCCCCAAGGTCTCTCCAGATCACCTTACCCAAAAGGCCCTGCCACTTTGCCCCAGTTTCTAAAACTGAAGCATCCAAAATGGAACTCTTCCATGGCGGTCAACTGATAAACACTTAAGACCAGCTACAGATTTTGCATTTGCTGATAAAGACTTAAAAAGGTGGGCCCATGAACTGTTTTTTCTTTAGGGTTTCAAATTGGTTGCCTGCTCCTGACAGAGGGGTCAGAGCTTTCTCAGCTTGGTCTCCCCAGATGTGGGACCACAGCTGTGTCTGTTCTTGCCACCGCCACTGCCCTCCCTTCATTGTCCAGGGGCTCTGTTATTATTTCTCTAGTTATGGGGCCGAGAAATCCCGGGGCAGCACACCCAGGTCCCCCAGACTGCAACTCCTTGAGAGCAGGGACAGGTCTCCTTCCCATGTGCCCCCAGGGCCTGGCACAGTACCCAGCACAGATATGTTAAAAATCACCTCCCGTGCACACTCAGCTCACATGATTCTACCCTCCCTGACCATGGCTGCTTGGGCAGGAGTTGGTCCTTAGACACAAGCTGAGCCAATTAGGGTCCTGAGAATTTTGAATTGGGGAGGGGTTGAGGGTGGGGTGAATGGACTAAGTTGGGAATGAGGTGGCCTTAGAGAGAGAACTCGTGGCTCAAGATAAGACTATGCAGTGTCCCAAAGCCTTTGGATTTTCACAAGATTCCTCTGGATGGTCTCAATAAACTGTAACTTTTTTTTTTGGCTTCCCTGCGGCATATGGAAGTTTGCTGGCCAGGGATCAGATCCAAGCTGTAATTGCAACCTATGCGGCAGCTGCGGCAACGCCGGATGCTTTAATCCACTGTGCCTGGCTGGGGATCAAACCTGAAACCTGGTGCTGCAGAGAAGAAACTGATCCCATTGTGCCACAGCAGGAACTCTTGTTTGCACATGTTTAAGTGGATCACAATTTCTTTCAACGCAACAACAACTGATGTGAAGACACCCAGTGAATATTTGTTCTGTACTCCTATTCTCTTCTGTTTTACCAGGGCCTGGTGCACACACTGGGGCCAAACAAAACAAAATGAATTAAAACTACCTCCCATTTACTGATGGATGATGGCTATTTCTTTAAAATGCAGGAGTTCTGGGTCTGTAGGTTGCGGGAGGACCCAGGAATCTGCACTTTTTTGGGGGAGGGGCGCACTTGAGCATATGGAGGTTCCCAGACTAGGGGTTGAATCAGAGCTGCAGCTGCCAGCTTATGCCACAGCCACGGCAACCCCAGACCCCCAACCCACTAAGCAAGGCCAGGGATCGAACCCATATCCTCATGGATTCTAGTCGGGTTTGTTACTGCTGAGCCACAATGGTAACGCCCGGAATCTGCATTTACCCTAACCCCAACCCTAAGAATAAAAGGGATTTTAGAACCACAGTTCAATAAATCTTTTTTTTTTTTTTTTGTCTTCTAGGGCTGCACCCGCGACATATGGAGGTTCCCAGGCTAGGGGTCCAATTGGAGCTGTAGCCGCTGGCCTACGCCACAGCCACAGCCACGCCAGATCTGAGCCGTGTCTGCGATCAACATTACAGCTCACAGCAACACTGGGATCCTTAACCTGCTGAGCAAGGGCAGGGACCGAACCCGCAACCTCACGGTTCCTAGTCGGATTCGTTAACCACTGAACCACAACGGGAACTCCTTCAAAGAATCTTGTAAGGCAGTGTGGTAGCCAGCCTCCCTGATGGCCCCTGGTGATTCTTGCCTCTGGGGTCCACACCCTTGTGTAGTCCCTTCCACACTGAATGACACAAGCCGAGAAGATACTATGGAAGCAACAGTGGGGATTCCAGATCCAGATTATGGAAGACACTGCAGACTCTGCCTTGCTCACTCTTAGCTGTCATGTTTTGAGGACACTCAGGCAGCCCCGTAGAGGAGGCCATTTGCAGAGGAACTGAAATGGCATCTGCTCGCCCCCCCCGTCTGAGTATGCCTTCGTGGCAGTGGATTCTCCAACCCAGGAAAAGCCTTCAGATGACTGCAGCCATGGGGCTGACAGCTTAACTGTAGCCTCTTGAGAACTGGGAGCCAGAACCATTCAGCCAAGCCACTCCCAAATTCCTGACCCACAGAGGTTGCGTTGCGAGATAAATGTTTATTGTTTTAAGTCACTATGTTTTGGCAGTAATAGACAACAAACAGGTAGATAGTACTTTGATCATGCCCATTTTACAGATAAGGAAACATTAAAGGAGTTTCATTAAAGGGTCCTCAGGTTACCTGATAGTAGAGAGTGAAACCCAGGCCAGGAAGCATTTAGTTGTGTTTACTAACTATACCCTACAGGGAAGGTCACAGACCATGAAAGAGGTCAATTATTTTACCCCTCTCATCGTTGGCCAAGATCACTTAGGATGGTGGTCCCTGCCCCATCCTCACAGTTTTGGGGTTTGGTAGGGTGGCTTTAGCCTCCTGGGTGCCTGCAAAACAAGACACACCCTGTGCTCTGGAGCTCCTGGCCTTTAGATTGTTTTCTAGAATAGACACCTCAGGGGTCATGAGCCAGTCAGCAAGGTGAGGTGTGGCTTCTCCATTCACCAGGAGGTGATGGGAGGTGGGGCTGCTGGCCATGTGAAGAGCTTAACTAGGGGGACAAGGAGGGGAGGGGTGGGAAGCAAGAACCGCAGAGGTTTGAAGTCAGGGTCTGCACTGGGAGTGGGCCTGCTGCTCTGGTCTGGCCTGCTATCTTCCTAGGCCAATGCGACCTCCTAAGCTCCTAGAAGTGCAAGTCTGGCCACAGCAACCCCCTGCCTAACACCCCCCCATAGCTCCCCAGCTCTCCTCAGGAGAAGGGCCTATTTCCCACCATGCCCCAGGGGGCTTCAGGCTGTGGCCCTGTCTGGCTTCCTCCTTCTACCCTCACCTCAAATTCCAGCTTCCTCTGGACTGGTTTCCTCATACCCTTGTCCCCTGGCTTGCCAGCTCTCCCTTCTACCCGCCTCTTATGCTTCTCCTCTAACTCCTATGGTCTTTCAGGTAAGCTGTTTCCTCCTCTAAGAAGCCTTCCAGGACTCATGCTCTCGATGATGTTTCTGCCATCAAAGCACTGAACACACAGTAGGTACTCAATTCATACTTATCACCTGGATGAATGGTCGCTAAATTGCCCCCAGCTCAGCTCTCTGCTCTCCTCTGACCCCTCATCTAAACCTGCCTCTGCCTGCAAGGCCTTTCTTCCTTCTCATTTCTTTTGGTCTCTCCACTCCCTACTCTCCCGTGGTCCCAAGTTCAGAATTCCACATTTCTGTGTTTTTGTTGCATTGTCCACTCCAGATGGGCAGCAACTACAGACACAATGTCTGTATCGAAGCCAGTGGCCCAGAGGGCGTTTTGGCTCCCAGAGTCTAGGGGGCACTTACTTCTACAGGTTCTTGGGTGGCTTGTGTGTATCAGATGAGGATTCCTCCTCCACTCCTGCCCCCACCTACACGCTGAGGCCACATCCTGGGGATTTCTGACTTTTAACCTCTAGTCCTTGCCTTTACTTTGGAGCAATTAGTTATTCTAGCCAAGAGGAGATCACTAATCATTTAATTCCCACTGAGGAAAAACTGAGACGATCGGAAGGTTTCCAAATAAAGAGAAAAAGTCTGTCTTGCGATGCCACGTGCCCTTGGCTCATGGGTGAGTAATGTTTAAGGCCACTTGGAGAACTCTCTTGAGATTACTGATCAAGAAAAAACAAACCTCCTAAGGCTTGGTGAACAGAGAGACTCACTATCATGGGTTGAAAGAACCCCACTCCCACTCACAAAATCAGTAAGTAACACTGAGCCTTTATGTGCCCCACACTGGCTTATGCGTTTTACATGCATCATTTTTCCTGATAATGACCTTTAGAGTTGTGCTACCCTCATTTTACAGAGAGGGAGACTGAGGCCCTAGTTATACATCTGGGAAAGGGGCACTGCTGTGTTTGTCACCAGGAAGTCCCTCCTGGCATTTTTCCATCAGGAGGCCTGGGGGCACCCGCCACTCACGCCCCCCACTGAGGTGGGCAGAGCTTGTAAACTGGCTGGCCTTGGGCCCAAGCCCATGGGTCCGATTGGGGCAGGGCATGATTTTGGCTCCCAGAGACTAACCAGCTTCCACCTGTTGAAATGCGTGGAAAGTGATTCCAATCCTTCCATCTTTCATTGTTGGAGCCCACAGCACAACTGCCAACCAAGATGTCCACAGGACCTGGGCAGGGGGCACAGGTGTGGACCAAGGAACATCACAGGCACGTGTCCTAATGGAGTGGCCCCTCCTCAGCTTCCTGTTGTCACAATGAGACTTGAGCCCAGTGTAGCCAGATCTTAACGGTTTTTCAAGTGAAGCCGGTAATTGCGATTTTTAGGTGACAAGCCCCTACATTTTAACCGTGGCAAATGAATTTTAAAAAGTTTTTAAAAATATCGCTTTGTAAAACACTTGAGGGCCAGATCTGACCCCCAATTTGTACCCCCAGCTCCAGAACAAAGCAAGCAGGAGACCCAGACATTATTATACAATTCTGTATTGAGCGACGTGTTTATTACAGAACGTGTTCCTTTTTTTTTTTTTTTTAATTTAAACAAAGTTCATCAATCTCTCATAGAAACGGTTTTGTGGGTTTTTGTTCTGTGTTTACCGTTATAGGACGTGAACCTGACAAAGTTGTTCACGGGTCTGCTAGCTTTAAGTACAACAGGATTTCCGCGTTCAAAAGACTATACTAAGTGCTTAATCAAATCCCGTCACACAAAAGCCAGATTTAGTCCTTTAACAACTGCAGTCTGCATGTAAGCCTGGATTTCAGTGTTGTGTGGGTTTCAACAGTAAAAAGTGGTGTGTCCCCCTTGGGTGCCTTAATTGGGACAGGGCAGCGGTGGCTAAAGGGAGATGTTTCACTTGTTCCAGATTTGATGACTCTGAAAATTGGTCACTGTTTCCTATTGTCAAAATACAAAAATACCTTCATCTGGATAAAAATGTATACAGTGGAAAACTCTTCAATGCATAGCCTGGGTGTATGGAAAAGGAGGTTTTTCCTGCAGGGTTTGCGTTGCTCTTCATTGACTGGTGTGGAGACTGCAGCCTGGGCTGGATGCATGAGAGTTGAGATTTCTGGAACGGCCCTCAACCGTCCCCTTCTGGTCACTGGATTTTGCTGGCCTGAGTTCCGAAATGTTCGCTGTATCCTTGAAACCCCCAGGCATTGGGTTGGCACCACTATGACCACCGTCATTCTTGATTTAGCTGCAAAGTCACCCAACTCAGCTTCCCCACAGAGTTTGAGAAAAATAAAAGAAACAGTAAAATAAAAATGGGGAGAGGAGTTCCTGCTGTGGTGCAATAGGATTGGTGTCTCTGCTGCGTCATGACGCAGGTTCGATCCTTGGTCTAGCACAGTGGGTCAGGTCGCCACACTGTGGCACAGGTTGCAATGGTGGCTCAGATCTGATCCCTGGCCTGGCAACTCCACACACCACGAGATGGCCCAAAAAATGAAAAAACAAAAAACCAGGAGAGAGTCAACAGCCACTATGGTGGCTGTTCCATTCAAATTGGGAACTCTCTCCCTAGAAACCAGGACAACAAAGATGCTGGAGGGAGGGCTTCTCTGAGTTGGGGTTTAAGTCTCCATTCCCCAAAACGTCATGTGTTAGAAGGCGGGAGGATGGACCTGGAGATTGGGATATGGTGGTCATGCTGTGGTCAATCAACCTTTTAGCTTCATTCTTCTTAAACTTGGAGGCGCAGACACCTTCCAGAAAGCACCAGTCAACTTGAGAAAGAAAATGGTGAGAAGGGGAGCTGGGATCTCTAGTTGAATGAATCTACTTTTTGGTGCCTGGTGCTGAGCTGGGTGCTTGTTAGATAACCAACGCTGCTGTTTTCTCAAAACATGAGGAGGGGAAGGTGGCAGCCACAGTCCTGCTCTGGAAAGCCAGTGGGGAAATTTCCTGTGTGTGGCCATGATTCAGGTTGGGGAATGGGGTCACTCTGGTTTAAGTGCCACCCTCCGATCACCTGCACCCCGCCCCCAATCTGGCTTTCCAAAGGATTCGGAAGCACATCTTGTCTACAGATGGATGAGATGGATGTCCAGCCCCCACGGTCCACAGGTTTCTGACTAGAGGGAGTGTAGCAGTTTGTCTTATGCCATGTTACATCTCGGGATGGTCAGCCACAGCCCACATCTCTATAGCATTTATAACGGCAGGGGACATTCTGTCATCATGGTTGCAAAACAGACCACCAGAATGAAACACATCCTCAACGGCATCAAGGTTTTCATTTAGAGTCTTTTGGACTTTCTTTGTTCAACACGGTCTCTGGAAGGGCAGTAGCAATGCACTGTGTCTCACAGACGTGGGAAAAAACCGCGGTTCAAAGGTTATCTAAATTTTGGTCAGTCTTAGAGTGTTTTGTGATGGCTTTGAACAAATTGTCTCCTTTTAATCTCATCTAGTGGCAAAAATGACACAACTTCAGTGTATACTTCGCAACAGTTGTGACAGCATCCTGATTTTATAACTCTCTGTAATATCAAAAGAGCATCGGCTGGGAATAAATTCCAAAGGATCCTTTATTAAAATATCTAAAAGAGGTCTATAAATATTTATTTATTTTTCTAAAAGAGTTTGGAGTTTCCAGGTGAAAACGTGGCGCCACTTTGCTTCTGCTGCTGCAGGAGGCCAGGGTGGAGAAGAGGGTGCCCCCTGGGGCAGGGATGCTGAAAAGAGGAGGCAGAGGCACCTGCCCCAACCTGCTCTCTCATTTCATAGAACTAGGATTACAACAAAAGACAAAAGGCATGACTCTGTTTCCATGCCGCCCTGTCTGGAGAGGAAGGGAGGGAAGGCGGCCCCCAGGTGTGCCCCTCGCCCGCACCTTAGAACTCCCACTCCAGGGCTTCCTCCCGATTAGCAGCCCTTTCTAGCCGGTAGATGATGCTGTTCAGGTTGGCCATCTTCTCGTGCCGCCGCTGCAAGTTGGGGTTCACCTTGGTGCTGGGGTGCAAGGCCCCGGCTGTGTCGGCAGTGGGGCTGGCACTCGGCACTTTGGCAGGGGTGGTGCCGGGCGGGGATGGGGAGATGGGGGCTGAAGAGGAGGGGACAGGTGACACGGACATCATGAGGCCTGGCGAGGAGGCAGCCGAAGGTGAGTTCAGTGACACCTCTAGGCTGCAGCGTGAGGACTCCGAGGCCGACTTGAAGCTTAGAGGGTCCGGGTGTAGCCGCTCCCCGCCCTCGCCCTCCTGGAGGGGCTGGAGCGAGGGGCAGGCTGAAGTGGTCCCGCCTGGAAGGAGGAGCCCTGGGGCTGCTTGTGGGAGTCCGCCATCACCCAGAGGGTCAGGAGGCACCTCTTTGGGGGAAACTTGGCCTTTGTCCGGCTCCCTTGAGTCCTGGCTGCCCACCTCTTCCTCAGCATCCTCAGTCTGTTCCTGCTTAATCCTCACCTGGGCCTTGTCCTGGGTGGGCAGGGTTGTGAAACTCTCCTTGGGACCCTCCTGAAGCTTCAGTTCCTTCACAGGGGGCTTCTGGTCCTCAGCTTCAGAGTCAGGACTCTGTGGGGTGGGGTCTGGGTGGGAGTGGCCTGACGGTAGGATGCCAGGACCCCCACTGGGTTCAAGGTCTGGTTCCTCTTGGGTCCCTTCCACCAACATCTCCCGGCGCATCCGGGACCTGAGGCAGAGACGTCGGTGAGCAAGGAGCTGGACAGACCAGCTAACCCTGGAGTCAAATCACATGAGCACCGTTTTGACCCCACCCACTTCCTGCGGCATCTCTAGGCACTAACTTTCTTCATGTGCAGCAACTTAGGCCTCTCAACAACCCTACAAGGTAGGTGCTATTATCCCCATTTCACAGAGAAGGAAACAAAGCTCAGAGATGAGTGAATGGCCCAGGTCACACATCCAGTAAGTGGCAGAGCCAGGACTTAAACTCAGGACTGTTGGATTCCAAAGCTCACAATCTAGACCAGTACAGTAGCCACTGGTCACATGTGGCTCTCTCATTGATAGAATTTTTTTATATTGATTATATGTTGAGATGGTTATATTTGTAAATGTACTATTGGATTAATTTCACCTGTTTTTTAAAAATTTTTATTTTATTAAAAAAAATTATTTTTTGGGGCCCCACCTAAGGCACATGGAGGTTCCCAGGCTAGGGGTCAAATGAGAGCTGCAGCTGCTGGCCTACACCTCAGCAACTCGGGATCCGAGCTGTGTCTGTGACCTACACCATAGCTCACGGCAACGCCGGATCCTTCACCCACTGAGTGAGGCCAGGGATCAAAGCTGGGTCCTCTTGGATGCTAGTCAGATTTGTTTCAGCTGAGCCATGACGGGAATGCCCACTTTTTTTTTTTTTTTAAATGTGGCTATTAGAAAATTTTATATTATATATATGACTTTCATTGTATTTCTGTCGGACAGTGCTATGCTATTTCTCAAAGCCAAAACCAGATTTAATTTGTGGCAATAATTTCCTGCTTCTCTCCTGGAGGGGCTCTTGGACGTCAGCCCAGAAGGGGAAACTGAGGCACACAGAGGCAGAGCTGGGACCAGAACCTGGGTACCCTCAATCCCAGCCCAGAAACCATTCTCTCTTCACTTCACTGCCAGCCCTGCTGTTGGCGGGAAACTTAGTCTTATAATGTTATGTTGTAGAGCAAGAAAGGCTAGGAATGGGTCCAACTCCCTGAATTAATTTCCTAATAGCATGAGGTCCCGAGAGGTCAATCACTCATCCAAGGCCATAGAGCAACAGAGCTTCCGCAGCATCCTCAATGCTGTAGCCTTTTGCCTATTTACATTAATACCTTTATATTAATAACATAGTACATGTTACCGATACATAAACTACATTTATAAATTTTAATTATAAACATAATAATGGCTACTTATCCTTTATCAGGTACTGGGCCTGGCACCTTTTGCAGATTATTTCATTTATTTTCCATAATAACCTTATAAGGGCGATACTAGCCTCACTTCCACTGACAAAGGTGACAAGGCTCAGAGAGGCACAGGGACTGCCACGGTCACAGAGCCAGCAAGCAGTGCAACTGGGCTCTGAACCCAGCTACACGCTCTGCCTCCCTGGCTCCCTGGCCAGGTGGGGGATGGGGCCTGGTCCTAACATCCTGAGCCTGGAGCCACTGTGAGGGGTGATCTGGTTCACTTCCTCAGTCCCTAAGCCCTCCACAAAGGTGGCCCTGCCCACCTTCCAGGAGACTCTGCCATCTCCTTCAGACCCCTCTAGAGGGAAGAGCTGCTGGGACCAGGGGGAGCACTTGTGGGACTTAAAGGTGTTTGGGGGTGGCTCAGTGCCTCAACCTCTGTCATCAGAGCTTCCAAACTTCATTAGATCAAGTATAAATGAGGCTGTCATTTACACCATAATAAAAATTCATCTTTTTTTTTTTTTTTTTCAATTCCTGACGCCCAAACCTACAGCAGGTCTTCCTTGGTCATTTTTTGCTCTCCATACATCCTAATATTCACCTTTTCTAGAGCTCACCGCAATTTGTAATGATATATTAATAGAAATACTCATTTAATAGTGACCTTCCCTTCTGCTCTATGAGACAGACCTTGTCTTGTTCCCTCTAGTTCTTGGAACACAGTAGGTGCTCAAATTATTTCTAATTTTCCTAAACTCTTTCCCCCCTTGTACTGTAAATTCCAGTTCAGTGCATTAGTCAGATGTATAATTGAAAGTGGTTTGACACCATAGGTATCCCCCTGTTCAAACTTAGGATTTACCAAGTGAACTAATGTATTCTCTTATTCTGAGAGTGGTTTCTTTTGGGAATGGCATTTCCTCTGCTTCTTCAAAATCCAGCTCAAATGCCACCTCTCTATCAAGTCTTTGCTGGGTAGAATTCCCTTTTCCTCCAGCCCCCTATTCCTTCCTGTTTGAACAGCATTTATTAGGTTGTCATGAAAGTATCTGGTTTGTGATGTTAAGCTTCCTAAGGGCAGGGATGATGGTTTTGAACACTTGTATCTCCAGACCCTGGCTCACTGTGCATACATGGCAAATATTTGGTGAATGAGTATGTTGGCTAAAATTAGAGGGTTCAGCTCCTGTGGGAAACAAGAGGAGAGGGTATGGCCCTATGTCCCCCTGGGAGGGAAGGAGGGCATGAGGCTTTAAGGACCTATGTCATTTGCTATTGGTAAGTTCTGGGTCAGAGCAAGATAATAAGCAGTATTGTACAATGTGCTTATGCCTGAAGTTTTTCATTTGATCCTCAATTCAGCACTGTGGGGTATTAACTTCCTTACTTATAAAACAGGGATGAGACTCAGAGAGGTACAGTGATTTGCCCAGTAACACACAGCCAAGGTGGGACCTGAACTCAGCTCTGTGCGACGCCCACGCATGGGCTGTGGAGAGAGGAGATTTCAGGTATCCTCCCTCTTCAAGGCTCCTCCTTTCTCTTCTCTCTTGGGGATCAAGAGACCCTCCTCTTTGGCACCACAGGGGCACCAGAGACATCTCTTGCTCAGGAGGCTTGGTGGGGAATGCCTCAGAGATGGTCAAGCCTTCCCTTTAGGGCTCTCAGGAAGCACTTCTGCAGTCTCCCTGGGAACTGCTGGACTCAGTCACGGGCCTGAGCCAGCCCTGGGACTAAACTCCCAGGCAGCGCAGCCCACTGCAGGTCAGCTTCTCCTAACTGGTGAGTGGGAGGAAGCAAAGCGGCTGTAGAAAAAGAAATCCCTGACTCCCCGAGGTGGGTGGAGCCTGAGGCACTGCCAGCAGGGTTTCCTTTAGCCTCAGGAGTGGGAGAGGCCAAGAACCCAAATCAGGGCTCTGATATGAGGCTCAGTGGGCAGTGAGGGTTCCTTAGGCCTGTGCCCCAAACACCATTCTCTGTCCCTTAATACAGGCAGACGCAGAGCAGGCTGGGTAAAGCTGTAATAAGCTAGTGACAATAACATCAACACCTACCACATACCATGACCCAGGTATTTCTGGTAAGTACGTTAGCCCATTGAATCCTCAGGACAACTATAGGAAGCAGATCCCATTATGGTTCCCATATGGTTATAGGTTATTTTTGTTTTTGCTTTTTAGGGCTGCACCCATGGCATATGGTAGTGCTCAGGCTAGGGGTTGAATGGGGGCTGCAGCTGCCGGCCTACACCACAGCCACAGCAACACTGGATCTGAGCCGCATCTTTGACCTACCTCACAGCTCATGGCAACACCGGATCCTTAAGCCACTGAACGAGGTCAAGGATCAAACCCGCAACCTCATGGGTCCTAGTTGGATTCATTTCCTCTGCGCCACGAGGGGAACTCCCCCACGTTATAGGTTAGAAGACCGAGGCTCAGGCAGGTGAAGTCCCTTGCCCAGGCCTTGCTGCTGGAAATGGTCGAGCTGGGATTTACATCCAGGCTTGGCTATATTATAACTCTAAACACCTAGCACCGCAGTCCCCCTCATCTCCCAGAGGCCACGCTGGGCTCCCTCCAGGCCCTGGGATGAGGAATGGGGTCTAGCTGAGACCCCTGCCCACCCTCCCAGGATCCCTACCTGTAGTTGTGGAACCAGTTGATGACGGTGTTGGTCTTGAGGTTGAGCTGGAAGGACAGGAGCTCGATGGTCTGCTGGGAGGGGTAGGGCTCCAGCTGGTAGGCCTTCCGCAGCGCCTCCTTCTCCTCCGGGGCCAGCACCACTCGGGGCTTCTTGATTTGCAGGAGGCTCAGGTCCTGAGGCTGCAGGCAGGGGCTGGGGCACTCGGAGCGGGTGGCTGGAGACTCACTGTCTGAGCTGGTGCTGATGAGGCCGTACCTGCGCTTCAGGTAGGCTGGGGCAGCGGGGGAGGGAGGCAGGGAGGGCTGAGAGGGGCCGACCAGAGGCCCAGCGCTACCCGAGCTGAACCCAGCATCAGCCGGCCATCCTGTCCTCGGAGCCCTTGGTCCCCCAGACGCAGGGACCCCGCCCAGTCTCAGCCTTTTCTCCTTCCTCTCTCTCCTGCCGCTTCCTCCTCATCCCTCCACCGAGACACCTGCCTGCCCACACCTGCCTCGAGTCTGGTCATCAGCACCCGATAACTGTTAACATCTGTAGCGGGTCTGGCTCACAGACAGGAAGGGCTCAAAAAAGGGAGCTCGGCAGCATTCTCTTGATTGTTAGTGTGTCCCTAAATTTCACTAGGTTCTGCTGGGGGTGGGGGCAGAACACTAATTTAATGTAATTTAATTTTCGCTTTTTTATGGCCGCACCTGCGGTATATGGAAATTCCAGGGCAAGGGGGTGAATCAAAACTACAGCTGCTGGCCTACACCACAGCCACAGCAAAATGGAATCTGAGCTCCATCTGTGACCAATGCCACAGCTCACAGCAACGCCAGATCCTTAACTCACTGAGTGAGGCCAGGGATTGAGCATAACATCCTCATGGATACTAGTCAGGTTCATTCATTACTGCTGAGCCACGACAGGAACTCCCAAGACAATTTTTTTTTGTCTTTTTTTGTCAGGGCTGCTTCCTGCAGCATATGGAGATTCCCAGACTAGGGGTCTAATCGGAGCTGTAGCCACCGGCCTATGCCACAGCCGCAGCAACATGGGATCCGAGCTGCGTCTGCAACCCACACCACAGCTCATGGCAACGCTGGATCCTTAACCCACTGAGGGATCGAACCCAAAAGCTCATGGTTCCTAGTCGGATTCGTTAACCACTGCGCCACGACGGGAACTCGAGGAACTCCCAAAACATTAAACATCCACTGTAACTGCCTGATGGATCTCAGTCTCAAATTGTCAAAATCTGGGGACAGGGGTGGGGGTGGCGGTGGGTGGGGAGGGGAGAAGTCCACTCAGAATGAAGGAAGTGAGGTATTAAAGTCTCATTTAATCCTCACAGCAATGTCCTGAGGTAGATGTCATGACTCTTACTTTCAGACGAAGTAGAATGAGGCACTGAGAGGGTATGTAACTTGCCCAAGGTCACACAGCCAGGAAGTGGCAGGTAAAGGTCTCAACTGTCCAGCTGTCTGATGCTAACAGCCCAGACTTGGCCCACCCGTGGGTCTCTAAGAGCCAGGCTTGACCCTGGGCCCTCATCATGAACTGCGTGGTGCCCTGGATGATAACTTTTCAACTCCTAGTATCTTATCTCCAATTTGACCCTGAGCTTTTTAAGATCCAGAATCCATGCATAGCATGAGACTGGGTGGACATGCAGCTGTTCAATGCCAGCTCACTTTTTCAGGGATATAAACTACTACTAGACAACACAGGAATATGCAGTATCTTGCCCACTTTCACAAGGGAGGATTCTTGTTTGCTGGGTTAGTTCTGTGCTGTTTAGAATCTGGGTAATGGGTAAAGGGAGTTATATAATAGGGAACTGAGCAGAGGATGGAGGGATCAGAGAGAAAAGGAGTTTTGGGGAATATGCAGATGAGGTTGGCAAAAGACTCTGGAGTAGCTATGGGTCTGTGGAAGTATGCTGAGAGAGATGGGGTATTGGAATTTTCAGGGCAAAAGTAGTAACAATTTTAATGGTTTGCAATTACATTCTGTGGGATTGCTATTTCTTGCAGCCCCATACCAGGCTGAGACTGGACCATTGGGACCCTGGGTTTATTTGGGGGTACCACTAGATATGGTTCCAATGGGAACACGTGAGGCCAGACCCAGAGTACCCAGTGCTCACCTTTCTTTTCCAGCTTCTTCATGTCCCTCAGCTTCTCCACATTGTGGGGGTCATTGAGCCACAGCTGCATGCGCACAAAGGGCTCCCGCCCCTTCAGGCTCAGCTTGTGCCAGGGTTTAGGCCGGGACAGTAGGTCAGACACAGAACCTTGCGTCAGCCCCAGGATGCTCTCCCCGAATAGCCGCTGCCCTGGGGACAGGGGAGGAGGGCAACCTGTTACCCAGGCTGGGCAGAGGTTCTCCCAGGAGAGACAAGAAACTGGCCAGAGACACAGGAGCACCCAAGGAATGTGTGCACTAACTCAGAAAGGAGGACCAGACACATGGGGGACCACACCCAGTGTGTACCTGGAGGAGACCTTTCTGCAAAATATGAGATGGGGTCAGACAGCTACCAACAAAAATGCTCTCATAATTTAGATGTTCTTCACTCTTGGGTGAGGCTGGTCCCTGAAACTGTTTGCAAACTTCATGTGTACAAGTTAATATCACCTTGTCAGAGAGTAATTTGACAGAATTTCACCATGCATATCCTCTGACCCAGCGATTCCATGGCCTGGGATTTAGTCTCCAGCTGTACTTGCCAAGGGCCCAAAAACACACATGGATGTAGTTTCAGAGGCAGCAGGAAATTGGGAACAAGCAAAATGCTCATCAGCTGGGTAAAAAATGTGAGGCATCTGTGGCCTGAAAGACTCTGCAACAGTGACAAAGAATGCAGGGGGTCTATTCATTCTTGTGTGGAAGCATGTCCACAAAACAGCACTAATTTTTCAATGAGCAAGCTGAAGGACAGCATGTGTATAATTTCATCTATCTAGAAAAAAGAAAAAAACAAGGTGAACATATATTCTCTTATGAGTTCAGAAAAGTGTCAAAAATACAGAAAAACTGGAGTGTGACTGGGAGGTGGGGGGAATTTTATTTATTTAAATTTTAACCCTTTTTCCTACACTGTTTGGTAGTTTAAAATAAGGATGTCTTATTTTTAGAAGAGAAACCATAGTGGAAAGTTGGGGTTTGTGTGCATCCCTCTGGGAGGGGGGCTGGACTCCCATCTGAGCCTTGGAGGAGTTTGTGATTCAAAAATAGTAAAGAATCCAGATTTTTCCTCTGTGACCTCAGCACTGGATCCAATTGTGTTCGTGTCTCACTGGTACTGGGATTAGCTAAGGCCTCCTGGAAGGAAGTTTTGAAAGGTGTGAGCTAAGCGTCACAGGTCCTAGCAGACCCGTACTGACCTCCCTTTTGTTCCACTCTAGAGACCCAGGTCAGAGTCAGATGCCTCCCAGAGGGTCTTGGGTGCGCCAGGGCAGATCGGCACCTGCGGCCTCGACCCTGGGGGCCTGGAGTCTCACTGCTGGCTCTTTCCTTGAGGCAGGTAGGAGCCAAGCAGGGTGGGAGGCAGCACCCCTGATTCCTGCCACCCTGTACCTAGGTTGTTGTCTGTGAGGACCTCTTTGACCCTCTTGGTGATGGAGTACGTGTCCAGCTCAGGAGACATGGCCACAATCTCCTGGATGCCCCCTGTGGTCTGGCTGCCCGAGTACATCTTTCCACCCAGTGAGGAACTGGAGCGGCCCTCCGGCTGCTGGTTCTCCTTGCTGCTCTCCAGCGCCAGGCTCAAGGGCTCCTGGGAGCTCTTCTCTGGCGGATCCGTGGGACTGGGGGGAGGGGATGGTGAGGACCTCGGTTCAGTGGGACTGGCTGTGGGCCACAGAGAGAGAGAGAGAGAGAGAGAGAGAGAGAGAGAGAGAGAGAGAGAGAGAGAGAGAGGGCCGTTACTACAATCTGGCATGGACATACAGGGTTTGGGCAGGCTTCTTTGTTAGGGCCAAGAATTGACAACGATCCAGTGTGCAACCACCACAGTAATACCGTAGGCAGGGACCATGATGGATATGAACACCAGCAGATGAAAGTTAGATGAGGACTATAGGATATTTACATAGTCCCAAAGCATCTCCCCACAAGAGACGTATTAATTACAAAGGGAAAAATGGTAACTTTACAGCAGTGCTATCTGGCAGACACCGCTTTAACCCAGTGGCCCAAGTGAGCATGGACAATCACAGGACAGATCAACGACTGGTGCCTCCTGACATGACGTACTGAGCAACTCGCAGTGTCACTTCTGTGCTCTTCCTGCCCAGAGTGCACAGCCTGAATCTCACTATGAGGAAGCATCAGACAAAGCTCAACTATGGCAACTGGCTATTAGTCTTCAAAAATGTCAAACTGTAAAACAAAGAGAAGCAGAAGAACTGTCCAAATTGAAGGAGACTAAAGAGACATGATGGGGAGTTCCCTTGGGGTGCAGTGGGTTAAGGATCTGGTGTTGTCACTGTAGTGGCTTGGGTTGCTGCTGTGGCTCAGGTTCGATACCTGGCCCCGGAACTTCCACATGCTGAGGACGTGGCCAAAAAAAAAAAAAAGAGAGAGAGACATAATGACTAAATACAAATAAAGTAATCCTGAATCTGATCCTGGACAGGGAAAAATAAAATTATATAAAGGTGATTATTGGGACAGTCAAGAAAACTTGAATACAGATGGTGGGTTACATAACAGTATTGAATTATTGTAAAATTTCTCATTCTTGGGAAACACGTGTTAAAGTATTCATGTATGTCTTCAATTAACTTCTCAAATAGTTGAGAGAGAAAGAGCACAAATATGGCAAAATTAGCAACTGGTCAATCTGTGTGTAGGGCATAGGGAGTTGGTTGTTCTATCGTTTCAATTTTTTGGTTAAAAAATAGGTTATATCAAAATTAAAAGTTAAGAAAAAAAAAAAAAAAGAGTTGGCAATGACCACAGTCTAACCACCAGAGATCAGCTAAATAAAATGTCGTTAAGTCCCTGCTGCAATTAAAAATAATGTAATAGGGAGTTCCCACTGTAGTTCAGTGGAAACGAATCTGACTAGTATCCATGAGGACACAGGTTTGATCCCTGACCTTGATCAGTGGGTTACGGATCTGGTGATGCCGTGAGCTGTGGTGCAGATCACAGGTGAGCCTTAGATCTGGCGTGGCTGTGGCTGTGGCCAGCAGCTACAGCTCCAATTGGACCCCTAGCCTGGGAACCTCCATGTGCTGTGGGTGCGGCCCTAAAAAGCAAAAAAAAAAAAAAAAAAAAGTAATAAAAAGATGTCCACATAAGATGAATGAGTTCTGGGGATCTGATACACAGAATGGTGACTGCAGCTAACAACCCTGTATTACATATTCGACAACTGCTGTGAGAGTGCAGCTTTAATATTCTCACTATAACAACCAAAGGGTAATTATATAAGGGGAAGGCTGTGTTAACTAGCCTTACTTTGGTACACATTTTGCAATAAATATGCTTGTCAAATCGTTATACTGTATGCCTTGAACTTAGTGTCATATACCAAATATATCTCAATAAAGCAGGAAAAAGAAAAAGATATCCACAGTTCATTGGTATGTTCAAAAGTGAGTTTCTCAAAAAAAAATTTTTTTTGGCCACACCCGTGGCATATGGAAAATCCTGAGCCAGGGATCAAACCTATGCCATAGCAGTAACCAGAACCAAAGCAGTGACATCGAATCCTTAACCTGCTGAGCCACCAGTGAATTCCAAAAAAGTGAGTTTTTAAATCCATTTTTCACTTGTCAAAAGATATTTTGTGTGAATGTATTTTAGAATACCACTTAGAGGATATTTTCAGGGGGATGACTTTGTCAAACCTCAGTTCCTGAATCTGTTAAATGGGGCCATAAAACAGGCAGGGCTCTGCTTGCAACTACCCTACCCAGGGCCATCGAGAGGACTCCATGAGATAATGGGGGTCACCTCTTGAGGAATCAGTCGCCCACTGGACTTTCCAGTGTGAGCTGAGCCTCCTGACAATCCAGGGAGGGCAGGGGACATGCCCGGGAGGTGCCCCTGATGGGGAGGGGCAGGTGGTGGAGGGTCTAGGAATCCCAAGTACCTTCCAGCAAAGCAGAAAAAGGTGCCTCTTCCACAAGGAATTTAACTGGTACCTGATGGAAATTTGTTAAGATAGACATAAAAATGTATGATAAAGAAGAAGTAAAGGAAGCCCATAACCATCCTGTAGTGGCTTTGATTCCACAAAGGACATCCTGAGTCTCTCTCTGCTCCAGATAGGTTTTTCCTTCCCTGTGGACAGTGAGTGGATCACTCTGATCAGACCACTCATGGACCAGAACCTTCAATGGCTCCCTACTGCCCCTTGCACAAGACATGTCTGCCTTGGGAGTTCCTGTCGTGGCTCAGCAGTTACTGAACCCTACCAGTATCCATGAGGACATGGGTTTGATCCCTGGCCCCGCTCAGTGGGTTAAGGATCCGACATTGCCATGAGATGTGGTGTTGGTCGAAGACTTGGCTTGGGTCCCTCATTGCTATGGCTGTGGTGTAGGCCAGCAGCTACAGCTTCGATTTGACCCCTGGCCTGGGGACCTCCATATGCTGCGGGTGCAGCCATAAAAAAAAGACAAAAAAAGGAGTTCCCGTCGTGGCGCAGTGGTTAACGAATCCGACTAGGAACCATGAGGTTGCGGGTTCCGTCCCTGCCCTTGCTCAGTGGGTTAACGATCCGGCGTTGCCGTGAGCTGTGGTGTAGGTTGCAGACGTGGCTCGGATCCCACGTTGCTGTGGCTCTGGCGTAGGCCGGTGGCTACAGCTCTGATTCGACCCCTAGCCTGGGAACCTCCATATGCCGCGGGAGTGGCCCAAAGAAATAGCAAAAAGACAAACAAAACAAAAGAAAACAAAACTAAACAAAAAAAAGAGTAAAAGAAACATCTGCCTCCTGTTGGTGTTTAAGGCTCTGCACTCTCTTGTCCCTGCCCAGCCCACAGACCTGGAGCTACTCACAGTCCCCCAGTCACCTCTCTCCCCACAGACCTCCTAGGCCCTTCTAAACCTCTATGCCTTTGTTTAGACCGGTCCTCCTGTTCTGAAGGCCTTCCTCCCAACCTTGAATTCCTATGCATCCTTCAAGACCCGGTCTCAAATGCCCCTTTGATCATGTGCATTTAGACCTCTGGGGTCTAACAGCACTGGACTACACACTATCATACTTCACGGTAATTTCCTGCTTATGATAAGTCTTTTCCTTACTAGACAGGGCATTGATAATGATGATGAGGAGGACAATAACTCATGAAGCTTCTTTTCACTGAGGACTTACTACATGCCCTGCATATGGCTACGTGTTTTACGAGTCACCCTCATAACAACCCTAGGAGGCAGGAATGATAGCATCTCATTTTACAGATAAGGAAACCGAGGCCCAGAGAGGTCAGGCAATACGTCAGGGTCACGGAGTGGCTAGAGGCAAAACCAGGACTTGACCTCAGGTCTGCTTACATCCAACGTGGTCCTCTCATCTGCCAAATACCAGCCCCTGGAAAGCAGGGACCACATGCTAGCCTCAGAGCCTGGGGAGGCGGGAGGTGCTGTTGAATGAATAAATTTCGGTCAGGACCCCTGATTACCCCTGAAAGGTGCAAAGTGAAGCCTCAGAGTTCTGGGTAGTGGCACAGGCCTGTGTGGCTGGAAGGCCATGTCTGGGGTCATGAGGACCCTACGATCTCTCCTGCCCCCAACATGTCTAGTGCTGGCCATCCAGGTGGCATCTGTGTGATGCTGGAGCCGACATGGAAACCTCCCCCTAAAACTGTCACCAGCAGAGATGAAAACCTGGTGGGGAAAGACCAGCCTGGAAAAGTGAGAGGCTGTTTCAAGTGTCAACCCCCCACTGCCGGCAGGGGAGTGGGTTGGGCTTAGCTGGAGGAGAATGGAGTATTTCTGAAGGTATCTGCTTCTTGGAAAACCATCTATACTTTTGTCCTCATCTAAGGGGCTAGATTTCTAGCCAGAGAGGGAGTGGGATGAAGAGATGGAGATAAATCCAGATGCTGAGCCTGGAACCAGCATCCCCTGCCACTGTTACCCTCTCCCCAACCCAAGACAGAACACTGACTTGGAGGACCTTTTCTGAAAAAGTTATTGAAAGATTCAGAAATCCACTCTATCAGGAGGAACAAACTAAAAGGGCCAGGAGGCCAGATGTGAAGAGTCAGGTTGGCTGGGGTTGGGTCCCGCTGCCTGGGACGGGGCCTGAGTGGGGTGTTGGACAGGGGTGTGGGAAGGGGGCTGGGGAAAAGCGGGAAGAGCAGGATGACCAACTGGTTTGCCTGGGACTTTCCTGGTTTTAGGACAGAAAGTCCCAAGTCCTGGGTATCCTCTCAGTCCTGGGAAAACTGGATGGTTGGTCATGATAGAAACAGTGAGGGAGAGATGGAAGGAGAGACGGAGTGACAGGGAGAGAGGCAGTGCGGGAGAGACAGAGTGAACAGAGGTAGAAGATACAGCGAGAAAGAGGGATGGGGAAGAGGGAGACAGATGGAGGAGATGAGACACAGAGACACAGCTGGAAAGACAAGGGGGCAGGGAGAGAGAGACAATGACGGGGAGAGAGAGACGGAGGGATCGTGTGCGGGGAGCGGGGCTTCCTCAACTGCCCGAGAATTCTGAGAAGCCTCAGACACGGTGCCTGGAATACTGATGTCAACTACTGTGGGCATCTCTAACGAGGCTGGTTAATTAAACCAGGATCTGTGGCAGGCAGCCAGCACAGGGGAGGGCATGCTTTAGAATCCTTCCCTGACACCTGGCTCACTCCAGCTCCCTAAAGCAGGAGCTCCAGCACTAGTCCCTGCCCTGGTGGCTGGTGTGGGGGACGTGATGGATAAAAGGGGGACTAAGGAGTTCCCGTCGTGGCTCAGTGGTAATGAACCCGACCAGTATCCATGAGGATGTGGGTTCCATCCCTGGCCTCGATCAGTGAGTTAAGGATCCAGTGTTGCCGTGAGCTGTGGTGTAGGTCACAGACACAGCTCGGATCCTGAGTTGCTGTGGCTCTGGCGTAGGCCGGCAACTGCAGCTCTGATTTGACCCCTAGGCTGGGAACCTCCACTGCAGGAGCAGCCCTAAAAAGGCAAAAAAAAAAAAAAAAAAAGGGAGGGACTGAGACAGGTCCAGACCCACCCCCATGGCCAGACAAGGTAGGACTTTGTAGGCAATGGGTCATTCTCCTGTTTCTAAGCTGTGTGGGCCTTAGTTAGATCAGCCACCATGACTCCCCGCCCAGGGCCAGCAGCTGCCTCTCACATTTCTGTCTCCACAAACCTGGGGTCCTGGCTTCCTGATCTGTGGGTGAGCAGGGGACAAGCTGTCCACTCTCATCTGCATTCCCCTCCCCTTCCCTCCCAAACCAGGTATGATCCTGTCTCCTAGTTTTTGCTTGTGCTGTTTCCTCCACCAGGCACACCATTCTTGATCATCTGTGTCTAACTCTATCCCTGCCTCAAAGCCTTCCACAACAAATAAATTAAAAACAAAACAATTATACATTGGAAAATGCCAGAAAAAATTATGAGGTACCACTTCAAATTCACTAAGATGTAAAATGGAAAACAGCAAGTGTTGGCAAGGATGTGGAGAAAAAGGAACCACCACATGTTGCTGATGGAATGTTAAAATGCTGTAATTGCTATGGAAAATGGTTTGGTAATTCCTCAGTAAGTTGAATACAGAATTACCATATGACCCAGCAATTCCACTCCTAAAAGTAGAACCCAAGAAATCAAAAACTTGTGTTCAAAACCATGTCCATGAATGTTCACAGCAGCATTATTCAAAATGGCCAAAAAGTGGCTTATCCTGCCAGTGGAATATTATTTAGCCATAAAGAGAAGTGATGTTCTGACACACGCTACAGCATAATCTCCAAAACATGCCAAGTGAAAGAAGCCAGACACATATTATTTTGAGTCCACTGAAATGACATACCCAGAACAGTTAAATCCATAGAGTCAGAAAGCAGGCTGGTCGTTAGGGGCTTTGGGGGACGAGGGAGTGGGCATGACCTCTAATGGGTACGAGTTTCCTTCTGGGGTGATGAAAATGTCCTGGGATTAGATAAAGCTGATGGTTGTAACAACACAGTGAATGTACAAAATGCCACTGAATTGTACCCTTAAAAAAAATGGCTGGGAGTTCCCACTGTGGCACAACAGGATCGGTGGCATCTCTGCAGCACCAGGACGTGGGTTCAACCCCCAGCTTGTCACAGTGGGTTACAGATCCAGTGTTGCTGCAGCTGTGGGGCAACTGCTAGAGCTTTGGAGCAACTGTAGCTTGGATCTGATCCTTGGCCTGGGAACTCCATGTGCCGTGGGGTGGCCAAAAAAGAAAAAAAGGCTAACATGGTAAATTTTGTTTATGATTTTTACCACAAATGAAAAAAAATTAATTAAAATACAACACAACACCAGAAAAATTAAAAAAAAAAAAAAAAAGGACTTGGGACTCTTTCACAAGTAGGCAGGGGAGCCTGACGGCTAATGGGGCTTGTGCTCTAATCCTGGCTCTGCCACTAACTTGCCAGTGACCCCGGGCAAATCATTGTGCTATTCAGACCCTCGATTTCTTCTTCTGTAAAAGTGAAGGACAAATAGTCACTCTGGTCAAGACTGACGTGAGGATTCAAGAAGAAAAAAGCACTGCAAGTAGTTAATACTGTGACAAGTGACCACCATCATTAAAACAGTTGCAGTAGTCCTCAATTATATCGTAAAATATTTCAAAGCCATAGGAATATACAGAAAAGAAAATGTCAGTTTTCTTTCCCTTCTCTGGGCTCATTACCTCAACAGCTGTTAACACTGCCCTATTAGCTTCAACTTTCCCCCCCTTTTTTTGTCTTTTTAGGGCCACACGTGCAGCATATAGAGGTTCTCAGGCTAGGGGTCCAATAGGAGCTACAGCTGCCGGCCTACACCACGGCCACAGCAACTCGGGATCCAAGCTGTGTCTGCGACCTACACCACAGCTCACGGCAACACTAGATCCTTATCCCAGTGAATGGGGCCAGGGATCGAACTTGTGTCCTCATGGATGCTAGTCAGATTAACTTCCTCTGAGCCACGACAAGAACTCCTTCCCCATTTGTTTTAAAGGAAAAAAGGAACAGAGACAGCCAGACTGCACACCCCACCCTCCTCTCTCAGTCTCTTCTTGGCTCCTCCCAGCCCAGAGCAGCCCCTCCCCCAAGGCAGGTGGCTCCTTTTTTCATTTCTTATCTGTGGACATTAACTTCTAAAATACAATCACACTGGGAGGTAAGATTTTGTTCCTTGACATTATGTTTCAGATATTATTCATATGGATACCTGGTTCATTTCTATGAACCCGAGATACGGTTTTGTCCCATCAACTGATCCCCACTTTACAGACAGACAAACTGACTGAGCTGAGGTCCTTGACTTGAAGTCTGGCCTCTCCTTGTCTTTGCCTCTCTGGTCTCAGCAGGCAGGTCGGATGTCACCAGGGCCCTGGTGGATCTGCCCACTGACTGTCAATGACAGAGGGAGCTTGTGTTCCTGGAGTCGCGCAGGACCCCAACCCCTCCACTCAGGTTCTGGATTTTGGGCAACTCTCTGAGCCTCAGTTTCCTCACCCAGGAAGAGTTCAGACCCCACCTTGCCTCTGCATTAATGGGTGAATAAGAGCTGACCAAGGCCCTGTGCTAAGAAGGATTCTGAGGCTGCACGCTGGATGGCTGCCAAAAAGAGATCCATCAGCAGATTCCTGACAGGGGATGGGAGGGTGGGGCTCCCCATGCAAAGTATTTTCTCCAGTTGCTCTGTGCACCCTGGCATCACCTGAAGGTTTAAAACCAGTGACAGATGCATCTGTCTGGTTGAAGGAAGGATAAAGGGAAGCAGGAACACCAACCAGGAGCAAACCACACTCTCCCAGAGCAGCAAGAATGGTGGCTGGGGCAGTGGGGATGCCGAGGAGGCCAGATACCGGCAATAAGGCCACTGCACAGACGGGAGAGTAAGGCTCTCAGCAGTTCTGTGGCCCCATCTGCACTCACCCTGGGACGTGCTAGGCTGCTGGCCAACGGCCTGGCCGAGCTGGTCTGAGAGCCACAGCTGCATGCGGATGAAGGGCTCCCGCCCCTTCTGTGTCAGCTTGCTCCATGGCTTCGGCCGGGACAGCATGTCGCTCACACTGCCCTGGGACAGGCCCAGCACCTGGGGATGGGCAGGGCAGGAAGGGTAGGTCAGCAGGTCACCGGGACTCTGGCCATCTTCTCCACCACTACCACCAAGGCCCTTCGGGCCCATTGTTCACTCTTGTTTCCAGAGAGGCCAGGGCTGCCCGCATTTGTTCTCCACTGCCCAGGTGCCTGCGGTGTGCCTGTGCTATGCCCCCACCCTCCGATTTCCACTACATCTAAAAATCCTGCCTGGAATCCAAGACCCCTTCAGTGCCTCCTCCTCCAGGAAGCCTTCCTGTGTCTCTCATTCAGGTCACTTCTCCCTCCTCTGGGCTCATGACCCTTTGCCCATCCTTCTGCTGTGGACAGAGGTAATGTTTAAAACTACTTCACAATTGGTACCAACCAATCAGGGGATGCCTAGCTGGGCTGAGCCTTAACCCTTTAGTAAAAGGACCATGGGAGGGATGGAGGGTACCCAAGGAGAAAGGGTAATGGCTATTTCCTAATTGGATGGAAGCATTTCACTGCTTTAATGACCACGGCCCTGAAAGCCAGTCTTGGCTGTGGCTCCCCTTCCCCCAGTACCCAGGGACAGCTGGAAACAGGAAAAAGGGCTTTTGGGGTCACACAGGCCTGGGTCTGAATCCTCCTTCTGCCTAGTTCTTGCTCCCTGCCACTCACTTCTTTCTAGACCGCGGGCATAGGATGGGGGGGCCTCCCTTCCCAGGTCCCATGGCCTCAGGCCCCCAAGCTCTGGGGGGTGGGCCCCACCACCTTCACCTTCTCCCCGAAGATCCTCTGGCAGATCCCGTTCTTGGCCAGCTTCTCTTTGACCTGGCGCGTCAGCTCCAGCGTGTCCACCTCCCGGTACATGTAGAGTTCGTACTGCTCGGGCGTCAGGGGCGGCACGGTGGGCTTCAGCGTGCGGGGCACATAGGCCGGGTAGTAAGCCAGCCGCCCGCCACTGCCCGCCTCGGGGCCACCTCCCTCAGCTTTGAGCTCGCCCACCCTGGGGGGCTCATCCTCGCTCCCGGCTGCTTCATCCTCCGGGGCTGCGGGGGCTTCGTCCCCTCGGGGCCAGGCCCGCCCGTTGGGCTGGCCGGAGTAGCTGGAGGAGGAGGAGGAGAGTGAGGGCGAGACGGAGGCGTAGGGGCGGCTGAGCAGGCCGCGGTCCGAAGCCCAGTGGTGGTCGAAGTAGCCGGCATCCCCAATCTCCGACTTGACCTTCCGGATGATGCTTTGCACGAAGGCGGCTGGGGACAGGACCGTGAGGGATGTCTGTGTGGCGCTGCTGCTGGTCCCACTGCTGCCAATACCACCACCGCTGCCAACACTGCTGTCCTCCTGCTTGACGTGGGTCGGGGCCCCGTTCTGGCTCACCACAGCCATCGAGGGCCGCTCTGGGGGCGAGGGAGGCACGGAGCGGCCCCGGGGGCCTGCCTCCAGCTCTAGCAGGGCCTGCTGCTGCGCTTGCATCTCTCGGCGTGCTTGCTCTAGAATGTTCTTGATGGCATCTTCTGAGGTGCTGGCAGGGGTTGTGCCATTGGTGATGCTCAGGGGGGCTGTTGAGTTCTTGGGCTCCCCTGTGGGAAAGACGACAGGGTGGCTGGAGGCCCATGGTCAAGGCATGGCTTGAAAGGCAAAGATGTTCACAGCACAGTATTTATACCAGTAAAATGTTGGAGGCAACTTCTGTGTCCAACAGCTAGGGACTAGTTAAATAAATTATGGTCTACCCATGCGGCAGAATATATAGGCAGCTACTGAAAATCAGGGGGACAGTGAGATTTTAGCATTTGTGGAGAAATGCTCATGGGGATAATATAGCATTAAAAAAAGACTTGTCTTTCACATATGCTGTGATCCATCTATGCAAATAAAAGCAAGTCCCAGAAGAGGGAACACAGTATAAAATAAAAATAACATGTTTTCTATTGAACTGGAAAATAAGCAAAATAGGCAATATATTATTTAGTGAAAAAATCTTATTTATTTACTTACTTACTTATTTTATCTTTTGTCTTTTTAGGGCCCTACCTGGGGCATATGGAAATTTCCAGGCTAGGGGTCAAATCAGAGCTGCAGCTGCAGGCCTACACCACAGCCACAGCAACGTGGGATCCGAGCCACACCTGTGACCCACACCACAGCTCATGGCAATGCCGGATCTGCTCCTTAACCCACTGAGCGAGGCCAGGGATCAAACCCGAGTCCTCATGGATGCTAGTTGGGTTTGTTAACCACCGAGCCACGACGAGAACTCCTTTTTTTTTTTTTTTTTTTAAACAAGTGATAAAACAAAGGAACAACTGAACAGTGCTTCCCCTCTGCCCTCTTCATGGCCTTTCCCATGCTGGGGTCTCCCCACCCCTGGGCCAACCCAGACTGATATCGTCCTTCCTTTATTACCTTGTGTGCAGCATCCACCCCTGTAGGTCCTCACAGCTCTCTTAGAAATAATTTCTATTGCTTTCCAATTAAAAAGTAATAGAGTAAGGAAATATGATTGAGCCATAAAAGGGAAGGAAGCACTGGTACATGCTACCACATGGAAGGATCTGGAAAACATTAGGTCAAGTAAGAGAAGCCAGACATGAAGGGCCACATATTGTAAGGTTCCCATTCATATGAAATGCACAGGATAGGCAGATCCATAGATGGAGAAAGCAGATGGGAGGTTCCCTGGGATCCAGGGGAGGGAGAGGGTGGGGAGCAACTGCATTTCCTTTTGGGCGGCAATGAAGATGTTCCGGAATTAGATAGAAGCTGAAATTGCATAACATTGTGAATATATGAAATGCCACTGAACTGTTTCCTTTAAAATAGTTAATTTTATGTTAGATGAATTTTACCTCAATTAAAAAAAACTCATAAACGCCTATTGCGAAGAGCTAAGAAGGTACAAAAAGATGAAAACAAAAATCTTGTCTATAAAAAAAAAAATCTTGTCTAATCTCGCCCCCATAGGCAACCACATGAAATTTTCTCATGTTTTTCCCTCTGATCTGCTTTCCAACAACGTGCATGAGATGGTCATACTGCATGTGTGGTAGTGCAGCCTGGTTTTCCCTCACTTAGTGTCAACATGAGTATTTTTTTCTATGACTGAAAGTTCTTCTGGAGTTCCTGCTGAGGTGCAGTGGGTTAAAAATTCAACTGTAGTGGCTTGGATCGCTGCAGAAGCATGAGTTCAATTCCCAGTCCAGCATAGTGGGTTAAAGGCGCTGGCATAGGTTGCAGCTGTGTCTTGGATTCAATCCCTGCTCCGGGAATTTCTGTATGCCACAAATCCAGCCATTAAAAAAAAAAAAAAAAAAAGAGTTCCCGTTGTGGCGCAGTGGTTAATGAATCCGACTAGGAACCATGAGGTTGCGGGTTCGGTCCCTGCCCTTGCTCGGTGGGTCGAGGATCCGGCGTTGCCGTGAGCTGTGGTGTAGATTGCAGACGCAGCTCAGATCCCGAGTTGCTGTGGCTCTGGAATAGGCCGGTGGCTACGGCTCCGATTAGACCCCTAGCCTGGGAACCTCCATATGCCGCGGGAGCGGCCCTAGAAGACAAAAAAAAAAAAAAAAAAAAAAAAAATCAGGATCTGAGCCTCATCTGCGGCCTACACCACAGCTCATGGCAACACCAGATCCTTAACCCATTGAGCGAGGCCAGGGATCAAACCTGCACCTCATGGTTCCTAATCGGATTCATTCCTGCTGTGCCACCACAGGAACTCCTCAGGTTCTTATCTCTTTAATGGCTTCATATGCCACTTAAGAAAAACCCTTTGCTTTTTTTTTTTTTTTTGGCTTTTTGGGGCCGCACCCATAGCATATGGAATTTCCCTGGCTAGGGGTCAACTTGGAACTACAGCTGCGGGTCTACGCCACAGCCACAGCAACATCAGATCCGGGCCGCGTCTGCAATCTACACCACAGCTCACGGCAATGCCGGATCCTTAACCCACTGAGCGAGTGCAGGGATCGAACCTGCATCCTCATGGATGCTAGTCAGATTCGTTTCTGCTGAGCCACAATGGGAACTTCCCCCTTTGCATTTCTTACTCGACCCCCCACAGCTAGACACTTAGGTTGTTTCTAGTTTGTCATTGTTGGAAACAACAATAAAGAGATAGCTTGTATATAAATTTTTGTCCCCATTCTGGATATTTCCTTTGATCCCCAGAAGCAGGGCTCCCACGTCAGCGATCAGCCACATTCATTTTCTTCCTGGAGGACTCTGCTCTCTGCTCAGTCTTCATTTTTGCTGGGCATGGGGTGATAACCTGGCACTATTCCTCTGTTGAACACTTTACAGAGTAGAAACCCCCTGGCAGGACCACTTGTGCAAAGGTTTCCCTTTGCTGCGATGCTGCCTTTTTAGTTTCTTTGCTGCCTTATTACTGTGCCCCCAGTGGGAGAACATTGTACAGGGGTCAGGAGACCTGGAATTCTCCTTTGGTCTCTGGGAACTGTATATCTCCATCTTTTTGGCTACAGTTGTTCTGTGTAGTGGGAGAGTTAGACTGGACTGTTTCTCATGGTTCTTTTCACCCCAATGTTGCAACTCATCTACATATGTAACCTGTGTCTAGCACACAGTAGGTACCTAATAAATGTTTACTGAGTGACTGCCTCTTGTTACAGGAGTTGACCAAGAATGAATAAATAAATAAATAAATGTGTATACAGTAGGGGTTCAGTAGATTATATGGGTGGGGCGGTGTAGGCTCCTGGTAGGGTAAGCTTCCTTTTACCCCTTCCAGGGACCAGGCAGGAGGGAGGGCCCTTGGCAAACTCTTAGCTTCCGGCAGCAATCAGAGGTTTGGGAATTGGGATGTCTGTTCCACGTCGCCACCAGGGGGCAGCAGACATTGTAAAATGGAATGGGAGTGCTGAAGCCAGCATCCAGTTCTAAGTCAGCTATGGTCTACACTGTGCTGAACGTACACTGCACTGGGTGCAGGCATTTGACTTAGTCCCTGACTACAAAAATGCCCTAGACTGGTGGGGGGACAGCCACCTCGGCAGAGTCATTTGCAACAGGGACAAATGCAACAATGCAGACATACTAATGGTAATACTAACTGTGATGATGGCTGAGTTTTCAGGCACACCTATATGTTGGGCACCAGTTAAGTGCTTGCATGCTTGATATCATTTGATCCTCACACAACCTTAAGAATGGAGTACTAATATTGTGCCTGTTTTAAAGATGAGAAAAGGAAGGCACAAAGAGGCTAAGTAATTTGCCTGAGGTCACAGGGTTAATAAATAGCAGGGCAAAAATCTGAAGCCAGGTCACTCTGGCTCCATTGCACCAAACAATACAGGTCCTTGTTGGGGGGGATCCAAGGAGAGGTGGTATCCGGTCCATCTGCTGGGGATGAGGGGCTTCCTGAGACTTCTGAGTTGAGTTGTAAAGAGCAGGAGTTGGCCAGATGACAGGTGTCTGGGGATGGGATGGCATTAAGGGCAGTGGGAAGAGGAGTGAGAGTACGCATGACTATAAATAGTTCATGTGAGAGGTGTGGAGGGGCCAGGAGTCTGAAGACTCTAACAGGGACTGTAGGACTTGTTGAGGAGTTGAGATTTTCTCCCGAGGGCAACGGGGAGCCATGGAAGGATTCTGAATAGTGACATGACTATGGGTGTCCTCTAGAAAGATTTCTCTGGCCTCTGCATGGAGACTGGGCTGGAGTGGGACCTAGAATGTTACTAGCAAGACCAATGAAGAGGCTACTGCAATAGTCCCAGCAAGTGATGATGGTACCTCACCAGGCTGGTGGCAGTGGGGTGGGGGATGGACAAGCTTGAAAAAAACACTTAGAAGGTCAGTGACCTCTGGATGGGGTAACTGATTGGCTGCTGGGAGTGAGGGGTCAAGGATAGTCCCTTAGTCCATCCTGGGTTTCTAGCACCATCTGTGATAGGTTCTGAATGAGTGGGTTTGGGGAAGAAGTGAGGGGTAAGGAAAGGCCGGGAGTTCTAACTCAGGCATGTTGAATTTAAGATCCAGTAGGGGACACTGGGGACAACACCTGCCAGTCATTTTGCTTGAGAGGGGTCTGGCCTAGAGAGGAACTGATTTGGGTATTGCTGGTTGCAGAAACTTCCAGGAGTGGATTAACTCATCTAAGAAGAGTAAGGAGGTCAGAAGGCCTAGGGCGGAGCCCTGGGGGAAGCCACATTTGAGAGGCTGATGGAGAAAGTGCAGTGTGATAAGCTAAATAAAATGGCCCCTAAAGATACAATACTAAGGAGTTACTGTCGTGGCACAGTGGTTAATGAATCCGACTAGGAACCATGAGGTTGAGGGTTCGATTCCTGGCCTTGCTCAGTGGGTTAAGGATCCGGTGTTGCCATGAGCTGTGGTGTAGGTTGCAGATTTGGCTGGGATCCCTCGTTGCTGTGGCTGTGGCGTAGGCTGGTGGCTACAGCTCCAATTTGAACCCTAGCCTGGGAACCTCCAAATGCCGCAGGAATGGCCCTAGAAAAGGCAAAAAGACAAAAAAAATAAATAAATAAAGATACGATACTCTCGTCCCAATCCCTGTGAGCATGTTACTTCACATGGCAAAAGGGACTTTGCAGATGTGATCAGAGTTAAGGATTTTGAGGTGAGGAGATGATCCTGGATTATCTGGGAGGGCTCCACAGAATCACAATGGTGCTTCTAAGAGGGAAGCAGAAATGTTAGGGAGAGAGGGAGAGGGAAAAGAAGGGGGAGACTGAAAATGCCATGATGCTAAGATGAAGGAAGGGGCCATAAGGCAAAGAATCTGGGTGCTGTCTAGAAGCTGAACAAGCCAAAGAAATGGATTTTCCCTGAGAGTCTCCAGAAAGAATGCCACCCTGGGAGTTCCCATCATGGCGCAGTGGTTAACGAATCCGACTAGGAACCATGAGGTTGCGGGTTCGGTCCCTGCCCTTGCTCAGTGGGTTGACGATCCGGCGTTGCCGTGAGCTGTGGTGTAGGTTGCAGATGCGGCTCGGATCCCGCGTTGCTGTGGCAACACAGAGGTCTGGGTCTCACCCTCCTTCTTGCACCTCTGCTTTCTGGTTCCCAAGGAGACCCTGTTCTCCTGGTTTGTTCCCACCTCTCAAACTGTGCCTCCTACACTTCCCCAGTGGGCAGCACACTTATGAACTCAGTGGCTAAAAACAACACACATTTATGATTTTGCAGTTCTGAAAGTTGAACGTCCAAACTCAGCCTCACCGGGTGACAGTCACAGTATCAGGGTGGCATTCTTTTTTTTTTTTTTGTCTTTTTGCTATTTCTTTGGGCCGCTCCCGCGGCATATGGAGGCTCCCAGGCTAGGGGTCGAATCGGAGCTGCAGCCACCGGCCTACGCCAGAGCCACAGCACACGGGATCCGAGCCGTGTCTGCGACCTACACCACAGCTCACGGCAACGCTGGATCCTTAACCTACTGAGCAAGACCAGGGATCGAACCTGCAACCTCATGGTTCCTAGTTGGATTCGTTAACCACTGAGCCATGACGGGAACTCCTCAAAAAACAGATTTTTAACTTCACTTAATTTTAGTTAATTTAAATGGCTATAAGCACATGTGGCTGGCGGCTCCCACACTAGATAGCAGGGATCTGGCGCTCTCCAGGCCTAGACTCCTTGCTTGGCTGCAGGTTGTGAAAGAGGCAAAGATGTTCTGATCTGCTTGGAGTCCCTTCTGAGGTGGACAACAGTGGATGGACCTCTCTGCACACCTCCCTGCATGGAGCAGACCCTGGGGGCCTCAGGCCTCACCTGCTGTGGTCATACTCACCCCCCTTCTGTGACTCAATCTCCTTCTTGGCCTGCTCCAGGATGCTCTTGATGGCATCGTCCGAGCCGGTCTCTGGCGTGCGAATTCTCGGGGTGATACTGCCTGGGGGAGGCAAGGAGGCATCTGGTGTGGGGACCTGCATATGTTGGGGGTCAGCTGGGGAGCTGGTCCCTTAATTCCAGGGCCAGGAGAATGAGGGCCAGACTGTGAGGGTGTGTGGCAGGACCACCATTTAGCTAGTCTGTGTGACAAACTATGGACCTACGAGTGAATCTAGTTTGAAATAATAATAACTAAAAAACACCCAATGACGGCAGCCACCATTAAAGCCAACAATTCTCAAGGAGTTACTACAGGCTTTGTACTCATTTAACCCCCCAGGAGGCTGACGGCTGGAGACACTGAAGCAGAGGGCAGCTAAAGTGAGCTGCCTGAGGTTGCTCAATGTAGGAATGAGAGCTGGGACTCAAATTCAGGTGGTTAGAAGGTCAAAGTCGGGCCCTTCCCTTGGAGTACCCTAAAAGCCAAGTCTGGCAAGGCTGCGGTCACCCAGGCCATCTTCCGGATGGGTGAACTGATGCTCAGAGATGTTTGGGAGTACCTGGCAGGACACTCCCTGGGGTCCAGGCTTTCCCACCACGGTCAGCCTGAATTGCACCATAGGGGCCAGGTGCAAGGGGAGGGGTAGCCCCAAGAAAGGTGGATGGAGGATGTTAATTCCTTATCTTACAGAGACGGAAACTGAGGCACAGAGAGACAAGGGCACTTGCCCCGGTCCCACAGCCGGGTGGTGGCAGACCCAGGCTCTGAACCCAGAGCTGTGCTCTCAGCCCCCAGCCAGCCCCCGTGGAGACCAGGTCGGAGCCCCTGTGCCCTGGATGGGCCCTTGTCTGGCACTCACCTCGCTGCCGCACCTGGATGGTCCTCAGAGCCAGCACGTTCTGTTCATCCGACAGAAACTGCTTCATCTTGATGAAGGGCTCCTTGCCCTTCACCGTGAGCTTGCGCCAGGGCTTAGGCCGGGCCAGGATCTCGCTGACCGAGCCCTGGGACAGCCCCAGCACGTAGTGGCCGAACACGCGCTGCCCGATGTTGTGTTTGAGCAGCTGCTCCTTCACCTGGAACGCGATCTCTGCCGTGTCCAGCTGTTCCTCCTCCGCTCCGGCCCCCGCTGTGGCCGTGCCGCCCCCACTGCCCTCTGCTGGCTCAGGGCCCCCAGGCGGCTCAGGGCCAGGGGCTGGGGTGGCAGGGGCTACAGGAGGCTTGGCGCCATAGAAGGCTGGGGGGAACACCAGCAGGCCGCCTGCCTCCCCCTTGAAGGCGGCCGGGGGCATCATGTGCTTGGACAGCAGCGCGTCCCCTGATAGTCTATCCCCTGAAACCAGGCTGGGGAAGGGGGACAGTGAGAAAGTCCGAGGGCCGTCGGGGCCCAGGCTGGGGCCCAGCAAAGGCTGCCCTGGGCTGGGGGACAGGGGGTCTTCAGGCCCTGGCGCTGGCGGGAGCTGTGGAGGGGACGGGTAGGACTGCTCCGTGCCCAGAGAGTCCTTGATGGAATCGTCCTCCGAAGGGTCCTCCTCTAGAACGCCGAGACAGACCGACAGACCAACAGACCGACAGAGAGAGGAAGAGGAGAGACAGAGAAAAAGACAGAGAGGCAGACAGTGACGGGGAGAGAGAGAGACAGAGAGAGGGAGAGACATAATGAGAGAGACACAGAGAGACAGAGATGGAAATAGAAGGAGGGAGAACGTCAGAGAGAGACAGAGACAGAGCGAAAGGAAGTGACAGGGGGACGAGACAGAAAGAGGGAGGCAGAGAGACAAAGACACATACAGAGAGACAGATATTCAGAGGGAGAGGAAGGCGCTGGCCAAGGCAGGAGGGCAGGGGGAGGGGCTACAGGCGTCCAGCGGTCTGAAGTCTGACGCTGGCTGTTTCCACCACATATGCACTCCCACCGCCGCTCTAATCCCCATTCTTCAAGGCCTGGGTCAAACGCCAGTGCTGGGGATCCCCCCTCCCACTGTCAAGGACAGTAACTGAGCACTTGTTATGTGGATTAATCCCTATCCCAGGGCAGGACAGCTCACTTCCTGGGGACCCTGGTCCAAGCCTTTGTATTTCCCATGCCGCTAAGTTACTCCACCTGTGCGGCACCTGCCAGGCCGCACTACTGCCCCATCTCACAGATGAGGAAATGGAGGCAGCACAGAAAGTCTTGGCCAGGGCCACGTGGCTAAAAGGTCGTGAAGCCACTGAGAGGGAGCAGGGGCAACTCTGGGAGACTCTACAGGTCATTCCCAGTGGTCTGCTGTGGGTGTGGGTGTGGGTGTGGGTGTGGGTATGAAGGCCCTCCTTGTCCCCTGGGACACCTTACTGCCTCTCATGAAGGCTCCGGCACAAGGGAGACTCCAGGGGACCTCAGGAGGGCCTGAGTGGGCTGTGTGTCCCTGAGAGTGTGCACGGATGTGGACAGGCACCCCGTGGGACAGCTGCCAGCTGGCTTAGCCAATGATGGTGCCAGGTGCACAGCAGGCGCTCAGTCAAGGTGCCTGCCTATTATCCATAATGCTCCTACCCGTGTGGAAGGCAGCGGTCTGAGGGCAGGAAGGAGGCCAGGGACCCACGAGCAGCTCCCACCCAGCCCCTCAGCCCCGAGAGGATCCCTCCTCCCCTACCAGGGCTGGCCAAAAGACCAGGCTTTTCCAGAAGGAATTTCTGTGCAGGGAAGAAGGCCTCCTTTGCCATGAGCAGTGAGTCTTCAGGCTTGGCCATGCCCTGCGGAGACAAGAAGCAGGGCTGAGAGGGCGTGGCTGATGCAAGGCTCTCAGGGGCAGCCTGCCTGGTGGGGATAATGGCAGGGACACTCACCTGGGGGAGGCTGCAGGTGCTGGAGGCCAGCTTCATGGCTTTCAGGATGCTGCCGGAGAAAGTGGAGAGAGTGTGAAGCCAGCCAGTTCCCCAGGCTGCGGGAGAGGCCTTGTGAGAGGCATGATCCCCTGCTCATCCTCCTTGATGGAGAGCCACCGCCCCACCCCCTGAACCCCACATCATGTGGAACTCATCACAACGACAGGCCCATGGTCACCTGGAGGGCTGCCTCGTTAGCCGACTCCCACCTTGGTCAGCTTAAGCTAATTTGATTGAGGCTAATCACAACACCAGCAAGGCCACGTTCTTGATGACAAAGGACTGGGCGTGACACCCAAGGTGTCAGTGGAGAGACAA
Organism: Phacochoerus africanus; assembly: GCF_016906955.1. Lineage (NCBI taxonomy): Eukaryota > Metazoa > Chordata > Mammalia > Artiodactyla > Suidae > Phacochoerus > Phacochoerus africanus. The sequence goes on along the minus strand of NC_062558.1, from coordinate 32,669,479 downwards.
GGGTACCACAAAGTGGGGTCTGTGAGAGGGAGGAAGATGAGGAATTGGGCCCCTTGCTCTCTTCTCCAGGAGCCCCCAGCTAGGGAAAAGGGCTTGGGGGTCTGTGGAGCCCCACCCATACGGTACCTAAGCTCTGTTTTAATTTCTTCATAGTCAGACTGCGCCTGGAGCTTCTCTTCCAGCTTCTAGAAGAACAAAGACAGTGAGGCTGGTCCACGTCCTGCTGGGGACGCCCTGCCCGTGTCCCGTCTGCCCACCTCCTCCCCCAAGACCTACTTCAATGGCCTCAGACTTGGCCGTGAGCTGCCGCTCCAGGTCTGCAATCTGGTTGGCGGAGGCCTCCTCCAGCTCCTGCAGAGAGTTCTGGAGGTGCTGCACATCCTTCAGCAGCCGCAGGATCTCCCGATCCTTGGAGGCCAGGGCAGCCTCAAGCCGAGGGCCCGAGCACAGCGCGAAGTTCACCTTATCCTGGGAACAAAGAGGGGCTTGGAGGGGCCGAGAGGTGCGAGGCAGGGGATGCAGGGGTGCTGTGCTCCCTGGAGTGACTCAGTCCTCTGACAGGCCCTGGCTTTTCCCTGCCCACCTCTGAGCCTTTGCCCAGCTGGTCCCACCTGCCTGGATGGCTTTCCTTCTCTTCTGGAAATGAAATCAGGAGGGAGGAGTGAACAGAGAAAGCTGTTTGGAAGAAAAGTATGTCGAAGCCATATTGAAATTCAGGAACAAGTTAGTTTTTGGAAAACTGCTTGGCAGCATCTACTAAAGGCGAATATTCGGTGCTTCTCTAAATCCTGGTGCTTTCAATCGCTGGAATATTTGCAGAAGAAATGCAGGCACTGCGGTGCACCAAGACCCAGGATACGAACTACATAGCAGCCCTCTCTCTAACAGCCCCGGACCGGAAACGCCCCAAATGCCTACCAACCAGCAAATGGATGGACAGAGTGTGAATACTCACACGACGGAATACTAGACAGCACTGAAAACAAATAACCTACAACTACTTGTACCACAGCATGGACGACTCTCCCAGATACAACAGAGACAGACACCAGCGTGTATGTGTGATTCTCTGAAGATCAGACATCATGACAGGCAAAACCCCTCTGTGCCGTCAGAAGTTAGGACAGTGGCTGCCCTGGGGGGGGGTGGCACCTGGATCGGGGTATGAGGGAGGCTTCCTGGGTGCCGGAATGTTTTACTTGCTGATCTGCATGCTGGTTATGGGGTCTGTTTACTGCGAAAAAGTCCACGTCCTGTACACTTAGACTCACATTTTCCCTAGTGGATGTTATGCTTCAATAAAACATTTGTTAAAAAGGAATGAAAAAGGGAAGCAGTCAGTTGGATGAGGAAGTGGTGGTGATGGGGTGTTTTGGCCGAGCGAACAGCACCGAGGTCTGAGTTTCTAAATTGGGCCCAGGTCCCACCCGAGGGGGATGTCCCCGTCCCAGGCAGCAAGAGACCCGCAGGATTAGATCTGAGAGCTCGAAGCCATAAGCTGCGTTAGGGTGGCTCCTTCCTCTTCCTCATTTGCTATCGGCCCCAAGCCCCACAGCTTCTCCAGGTTTTGGGAAATGGCTTCTTAGTCCGGGATGAAGATAAAGAGGATTCTGTTTGAGGAGACCTGAAGTCAGGCTTGAGCCTGCCCTTGGGCTCAGTTACAAATGAATCTAAGCAGCAGTACAAAGGAAAAAACAAAAATACAAAAAAAAAACCACCACTACCAACTCAGGCTATCCTTCCATTGAGATAAATGCCAATTAAAACAGGAAGTGGATGCCATTAACACATTAAATTAATTAGCATCGAGCGCCACTGTTGTGCTCAGAAAAGCTCACTCCCCAAACCAGCAAAGTTCCCCATGGCTGATTAGCACAGGCATTTGCTGGGTTCCACAGGGGTTAATTAAGAACCATTGGCCAATGCTCTCTGAGGCGTCCTCGTGAGCTCTCTTGCTCTCAGTCTCTCTTGTGTTCACTCTCTGTGTTGTGCAGACACCGGGCACCTTGATACATACACACGGCCTCAGGGGACACAGGCAGAGGTGGACACACCTATGGACACAACACACACTGATGCATGTACCTGCAGGGATACTCCTGTTGACAAGCACACACACAGAAATGCACGGGCATCAAGAAGATACACTCATATGGATCTGTCACCATCACATAAAGAAACATGTATGTGTTTAAAGGGGCCACCTGCTCACACAGGCAAAAATGTCCTGGATATAACAGTGGCATCTTGTACCTCCTGAGCACAGACTACAAAGCAAGCACCATGTAATCCTCTCAAGAACCCTATAAAGCAGGTTTTACTTGTACAGATGAGGAAACCAAGGCACAGTTAGATTAAGGATAATTATTTGCCCAAAGGTCACAGACACACACATATACAGTAACACATGTTCAGAGAGACTCATTCCGAAATTTAAACAGAAAGACAGATACAGGCACACAGGTCTGTGTATTGAGGTGTCAGGTGAATTGAAAACTATGCCGGACACTTCAGGTTCATGGATGGAGATGGCAAATCACTTTGGAGCAGACCTGTTATTATTAAGTAATCAGGTATTTCATCCCTTGACATGCAGAGACCTGGAAGTAAGGGGGACCAATTTACAAAAGGAAGCCAAGGCTTTCTGGGAGAAGAAGAACAGAGACTCATATGACAGAACGGTAGGTTAGTGTGGCTTTGATTAAAGTTCCTGGGCAAGAAATGTCCCTAGGACCCCAAAGGGGCAGCAACCAGGGGGAATGAGAAAGATGCACTGACTAACTTAATACAGGAACCTCAGGGTTAATGACTAAAGAGTGGTTCTTTGTAGCATGTGGCTGTCTGGGAAACCTCATTAGAATCACCCTGGCATATTTTAGGAACCCATGGCTGATATGAGTATCAATCTGAGATCTTGGTATGCAGCCCCACTGCGCTCTGGTAGGGACTGAGAACCAGTGGGGGCATCCCCACAGCAGTGCCCACAGAGCCACCAAGCAATGCCAGACGAGTGGTCAACAGCAACACCTGTTGGCAGCCACCAAAACTGCATTGCTGCTCTATCCATCAGACTCGCCCTCCTACTCACTCTTGCTGGGCATCTGGCAATAAGAATGATCCTCTTGGGCCTGACTAAATTCCTGACATTCTTGGACAATTAGGGGTAAGGGGGCTTCCAAAGGAAGACACTGGACTTCCTGTTAATCAAGGTATGTGGAAGCTTGAACGTGAAAAGCTAAAAGAGCTGTGGCTGTTGTTGACCCTCAGCTGGTAAAGCAAGTTATAGGAATTATGTTTATCTATACCCTGACCCTGGTTATTAAGATGCTATGCCCACTGTATGCACACAGAGACCCATACCCACTCATGTGCACAATTTCATAGATGCACATGGTCCACCCACAAAACATCACCTACATATTCAAACCCACAGACATAGCCTTTCCTAACCTTTCCCTCCGGCTCCCCCATCATCCTTACCCCACTGGGTCCCTGAGGGGAGCAGCAGGCCAGGCGGATGGAGCTGTTGACAGAAGCAAGCTGTTCCCGAAGACTTTCCACCTCCCGCTGGGCGGCTTCGGCTCGCTGAAACAGGGTGAATGTGGTTAAGCAGGGAGCAGATCCCACTCTGTCTTCCACTGCTTTCCTGCGCCGTCTCAGGAGTGGTGGCTGGGGAGGCAGGTCTCTGAGGGCCTAGGGTCCTACTTTCTGGGTCCTGAACCCTAGAGTTGGCTCTGGTTTCTCCTGGTGTGCTGGGCAGGAAGGCAGATGCTGTCTTGATGGGACTGGAAGGTTTTCACATGTTCCCAGGCCATTTCTGTCTGCCAAGTAAACTTTAGCCTGGCTGGGAACATGAGGCCAGAGTTTGTCCCCAGCTACTGTGCCACCTGGTGGGGAATGAGTCCTCGATGGTGCCTCTGCAGAGGTGGCTTCAAAGCCTATAAGTTGTTGCAGGCTCCTAGGCAAGTTACTTCCCCTCCCTGGGTCTCAGTTTTCCTTTTTTGAAATGGGGCAATGAAATACATCTAAAGTCAGAATGCAAGAGTTCCCGCTATGGCTCAGTGGGTTAAGAACCTAACACAGTATCCGGGAGGATGTAGGTTAGATCTGTGGCCTTGCTCAGGGGGTTAAAGATCTGGCGTTGCCACAAGCTGTGGTGTAGGTTCTAGATGCAGCTTGGATCCGGTGTTGCCATGGCTGTTTGGTGTAGGTCTTGGCTGCAGTTCCAATTCGACCCCTAGCCCAAGAACTTCCAATGGCCCCAGGTTTGGCCATGAAAAAAAAAAAAAATCAGAATGCCACAGTTTACTGAATCTCTCTCTCTTTTGTCTTTCTAGGGCCATACCTGTGGCGTATGGAGGTTATATTGACCAGGCTAGGGGTCAAATTGGAGCTGTAACTGCTGGCCTACACCACAGCCATGGCAATGCCAGATCCTTAACGCACTGAGCGAGGCCAGGGATCAAACCTGTGTCCTCATGGATGCTAGACAGATTCATTTCTACTGAGCCATGACAGGAACTCCCCCTGAATTGAATCTTAACTCTTCAAAAATTTCTAAGAAGAGAGCCCAGAAGGAAGCATCCAAATGTTAACAATGTAGACTGTGGCTTTGGAGAGAAATTCATACTTTGTTTCTTCCTGGTTGTGTGATCTTAAGTAAGAAACTTCATATTCCTGGACTCAGTTTACCTATCTGTAAAGTGGGGATTATAAAAGCAAGTATCTCAGAGGGTTGTTCTGTGAGCAAATGATGTGGTAAAATACAACTCATTAAGTATCTCACCTTGACGCCTAACATGGAAATCTGCCAATAATTGGTTAACTTTATTAACAACGATAGGTGATACGGGATCTTGAATTATTAGTTGGAAAACTAAAGAAGCTGAGGCTCTATTTTGACCTCTAGCTAGTGATACAGGTCATAGTGATTAAGTTTAACTTACACATTGTTCTTGGCAATCAAGATGTTGTACCTGCTACAGGCCAACAGACCCAGTCACATCCATGTGCACATTTCGTTGATTTATTTTTTAACTGATTTGTTTTTTTATTGGTATCCTGCCTTGTTCCAGAAATGGTTCAAGTCAAGTCAGATTTGTTTTGGTAAGGGTTTTGGGTGTGTGGGGTTGTAGAGAAAAAAAAATTTTTTTTGAGAAAATATTTTTGTTTCCACACAGTGTTTTTTGAGCAAGTTTGACTGAGACTTGGGATCTGGGCTAAAAGACAAGCCTTGGAAGTTTATATATAGGACTGATTAGCTAGTGAGGGCTCCAGAGAGGTTCACTCCCCAGGAGGGGGGTGTTAACATTTCAAGGGGGGACACCAGGGAGACATCCCCTGGGTTGTCAAGCTGGGTTTAAAGCTGCTGGTCTTGTCTCCCCCTGGACAGAAGCATTTACATTCCAAAGCTAAAAACCCAGGATCCTCGCCCTTCTGTCTGTATGACACCTGGGAGTAGATTTCTTTCCCTTTCTCAGAAGGCTCCTCTCCTATACAACCACCCAGGTTCATATTTGGGGGGCTCCTTGACTACAGTACAAACTCCAGTGCACGTAGGATGCCATCTGGTACTCATCTCGTCACCCCAGAAGAACTGGGCAAACTGGCGTGGTTTTTACTATGCAAGTACTACTAATGATCTGCTCTGCTCCAGAATCCTCTTGCTCACATTTACAATAGTATTAATATAGATACTAAAGACTACTAGGATGACATTTACTTTTTCCTCAGATACTCTATATAATGAACAGGTTTTAGTTTTATACTCAGAAAAAAAAATAAATTTTATTAAAAATGTTTCCTGGAATTCCCATCGTGGCGCAGCAGAAACAAATCCGACTAGGAGCCATGAGGTTTCGGGTTGGATCCCTGGCCTCACTCAGTGGGTTAAAGATCCAGTGTTGCCGTGAGCTGTGGTGTGGGGCACAGATGCGGCTTGGATCCCGTGTGGCTGTGGCTGTGGTGTAGGCCAGCAGCTGTAGCACTGATTAGACCCCCTAGCCTCGGAACTTCCATATGCCGTGGTTGTGACCCTCAAGAGATAAAAGACAAAAAAAAAAAGAAAGAAAAGAAAAAAATGAAAAATGCGTCCTATTTAAACTACTCTTGGGAGTTCCTGTCGTGGCTCAGTGGTTGGCGAATCTGACTAGGAACCATGGGGTTGTGGGTTCAATCCTTGGCCTTGCTCAGTGGGTTAAGGATCCGGCGTTGCCGTGAATTGTGGTGTAGGTTGCATTGCTGTGGCTGTGGCGTAGGCCGGTGGCTACGGCTCCAATTTGTCCCCCTGGCCTGGGAACCTCCATATGCTGCAGGAGCAGCCCAAGAAATGATAAAAAAAAAAAAAAAAAAAAGATAAACTATTGTATAAGATCTCTTTTCTTTTCTTTTTTTTTTTTTTTGTCTTTTCTAGAGCCGCCCCTGTGGCACATGGAGGTTCCCAGGCTAGGGGTTGAATCGGAGCTGTAGCCGCTGGCCTACACCACAGCCACAGCAACTCGGGATCCGAGCTGCATCTGCAACCTACTCTAGGTCACAGCTCTCAGCTACACTGGATCCTTAAGCCACTGAGCAAGGACAGGGATCGAACCCGCAACCTCATGGTTCCTAGTCGGATTCGTTAACCACTGAGCCACAACAGGATCTCCCTCTTTTCTTTTTTTTTTGGCTGCCCCTGTGGCATATGGGAAGCTCCCAGTCCAGGGCTTAAATCCAAGCCACAGCTGCGATCTACACCACAGCTGTGGCAATGCCAGATCCTTAACCCACTGCACTGGGCAGAGGATCAAGCCTGCACTTCCACAGTGACCTGAGCCGCTGCGGTTGGATTCTTAACTCACTGTGCCACAGTGGGAACTCCTAAGATCTCTCTTCTCAAGCCTGGTTATGGTCAGAGAGCCAAGTCTGAGGACACATGATACTGGAGAGGCTACTGGGAAACAGGCCTTCTCATACCTTGCCGGGGGGAGTATAAATGGGCACAACCCCATTCAAGGCAGTGTGGCCACAAATTATAACTGCAGAGCCCTTTTCCCCAACAGTTCTACTTCTAGGAATTTGTCCTATATCGTGGCTTGGTTATGTGGGAAATGATACCTGTATAAGGTGACCCACAACAGTATCAAGGATGATGGTAAAATATTGGAAATATCATAAACGCTCATCGATAGAATGCGAGTTAGACCAGAGGTCGGCAAAACGCAGCCCACTGCCTGTTTACGTAAATAAAATTCTACTGGGCACAGCCACGTGCCCCGCTTGTTCCCATGTTGGCTATGCTTTCACTCTGCCATGGCAAAGCTGAGTTGTTGTGACTGTGACCTGCAAGGTCAAAAATATTTACTCTCTGACCTTTGACAGGAAGTTTGCCTTCCTCTGGGTTAGATGATGTGTCCATGCAGTGCAATACTACACAGCAGTTAATAGAAAAGGAACGGCTTTATCTATGGATATGGAATCAGCTCTAAGATATATATATATATATATATATACACACACACACACAGAGAAAAAGTAAGCTTCGAGAGGATATATATAGTACCTACAATTTTAGTTTTAAAGAGGGGTAAAAATAGATATTCACAGGCTTGTGAATGGATCTCTGGGAGGAGACCCCAGACAATGTAACAGACGTTGCCAGGGGTCAAGCAACCGGGGGCCATGATCAGGGGAGGGAGATGGAGTTTCTGGGCTTATGTACCTGATGATTTTTTTTTTTAGGGCCGCACCCATGGCACATGGAAGTTCCCAGGCTAGGGGGCAAATGGGAGCTGCAGCTGTCCACCTACACCACAGCCAACAGCAATGCAGGATCTGAGCCATGTCTGCGACCTACACTACAGCTCAGGGCAACACCAGATCCTTAACCCACTGAGCAAGGCCAGGGGTTGAACCCTCATCCTCATGGATACTAGTTGGGTTCATTATTGCTGAGCCATGATGGGAACTCCCCATTTTGAGTTTTGAACTAAGTAAATGGATTACCTATTTAAAAAATTAACCTCCAAAATGTTATTCTTTTCCAAGGTTTCTCTGCAGGTGGGAGTGCCCTGCCCTCGTGCCTGCACAACTATGCCTCCAGGCCTTTGCCTCTGGTGTCCTCCACCTGGAATGCAATTCCTCAAGAGAACAGCACTTGGACTTCAGAACCTGGCTGCAAAGTGTCATCTCAGGAGGCCTCCCTTAATGAGCCCTCCTGGCCACGCCCCTGGCATGGGAGAGGTTTGGTAGGCCCAAGGGATCACAGACTGAACCCTCATGGCCATGTCTCACCTCCTTTCAAAATCCTGCCCAACTCTGTCTCCCAGATGGCAACACATCTAAAGCCTGAGGAAGGCAGGATGCGAGAACTCCATTTATAAATGTGAAAACTGAGACCTGGAGAGGCTGAAGGACTTGCAAGGACCTGGGCTGGGACTAGGATGTGAGGGCCCCAGGGGAGGCTGGAGTCCTCCCAGTGCTTGACTGGCACCTAAGTGGGGAGGCTGTCGGAGACCTGAGGTGGGGACAGAAGGAGAGAAGCAGCCCCTGCCCGGTTCTGTGGAACACGGCTCCTCCCTCAAGCTGGTTCTGAGAGCCCCACATCCCAGCTCAGCCTGGGGACGGGCCTGGGACCCCTGCTCACTGCTCTACCTTCCTCCCATGGGGAAGGACACTGGTTAAGCTCCGAAGGCTGCCTCCCGGCCTTTACCAGGGCCGTCCCCGCTCCTGGAATCCCATCCTTCCACAGTCTCTGTTTACTCGTCAGGTCTCAGCACCACGGCTCTTCCTCTGGGATGTCTTCCCTGTCCCCTGTGTCTGGGTCAGGTGCCAACCTCCCTAGTCGTTGCTGCCTGCATCACCCTGGTTCCTAGGGTCCTGTCTGTGCCCTGCCTCCCTCCTCTGGGAACACAGGGACTGGGTCCCAGCCATCTCCCTGCCCCGGCGCTCGCCATGGCTTGCAGTCCAATTCATATGGACTGAGCTCAGCTTCCTCCTCTCGGCCCGAGACCCCCTCACCCCGGGCAGAATGAGCCCCCAGCACACAACTCCTCACCTGATTTGCTTTCTCCAGGTTGGTCATGATCAGGCCGACTTCATCTGCCCTGAGACAGAAAGACGAGGCCCTGAGGAAGGGATTCTGGCAGCCACCAGGGCCCCCGCCCTTCCTGATACTGCCCTGCCCCTGCCAACTCAACAGTGGAGGCCTGCGGAGGCTGCCTGCCGTCCTTCCTACTGGTCAGAACCCAGGCTGCGAGAATGAAAATGGGGCCTCAGCACCGCACCCCTTCCAGGCAGCCCTGCCGCCATCTCCCCCGGGGGTTCACACTCTGAAGCTGCCACAGAGCTTTTGCCTCTGCTGTGCCTTCTGCCTGCACGCCTTCCTCAAGAGAACAGGGCCTGAGCTTTAAGACCTCCTCGGAGGCCTTCTGCAATTACCCTCATTTATTTCGCTGCCTCCCCATCCCCTGGGTTGCCAACACCTAGGGGATCAGGATGGGCCTCATCCCCTCTGTTGCCCCTCTGACTACCGTGGGGTGGGGGCCACAGGAGGCCTGTGAGGAGCACTTGGTGACTAACCGCCACTCAGGTTGTTTGGGTGGAAGGCCTTCTCTGTACGAGCTGTCCCACTGCCCAGAGCACCTTCGCCAGCATTCTTCATGTGGCCTTCTCCTTCTCATCTTTGAGGTCTCATTCTGAAGGTCATCTCCTCAGGGAAGCCTCCCTGACTACCCTGCATAATAGGACCCACCCACCCTCTCTGATATTCTCTCTTGCTGCTCCCAGTTTTTCCCTATCAAGTGCCCACAACAGGGCCAGACTTTCAGTAAGTGCTCAATAGTGTCTTTGAATGAAAAAATTTATTCCTGTTTATCAGTTGGTGTCTGTCTCCTATCTTTGACCAAGGACAGGTCCGTGGCCTGATGTTTCCTCCAGGGACCCAGCATAGCCCTGGACAAAGAGTAGGTGCTAGATAAGTGTTTGTGGATTAAGTGATATCATACAGCCTGAAGAAATGTTGAGTCCGGGCTAATTTAAGTGAATGACACTTGGCCCTGAGGACTGGGCTGTGAAGTTGCGGAGTGGGGATCGCCCCTGGAGGCCAGGGTGAGGCAGAGGCCCTGAACAGCAGCGTCTGCTTAGCTGGCAAACCAGGACGGCCTTTAGAATCTGCGCTGCACGGACAGCATCACAAATGACTGGCAACAGCTGTGTGCCTCTGTGGGTGTGGGGCAGAGAGTGCTTACTGAAGTGGGTGCCTCGGGCAGAATTGGAGAGAGAAAAGTCGAGGGAGGAGGCAGATTTGGGAGGGTCAGAGGGAGGAGGTACACCTCAGCAGGGCATTCACTTACTTGGATGCCGCCTCCTCATCGTACTTCCGCCGCAGCTCCAGCAGCTCTGTCTGTGTGGCCTTTAACGCTGGGAAAAGTTAAAGTGAGGCCCTCCACTCTCAGGGAGGTAGAACCCGCTCCCTGTCCGTGGGGCCCAGAAAGCGGAATGAGGCTTGGGGTAGTGAAGATTTTTCTTTCGGTTAGAACTGGCAAGGGCTGGTGAGTTTCCTGTGCCTCGAAGGGCTTCAAGCTGGTGGAAGGAGTGTGGAGGGGCCGAGGTGGGGAGGGCAGACAACATGATCCCCTCTGAATCTATGAGGCTTAGGGGACTCAAGAAAGCAGAACCTGGGGTATGAGCCCCCTAAGGCTCTTAGGTCACCCTGGGACCTGGGTGGGGCCAACCATCCATGAGCCCACTGAGGTTCTACCCAGGAAGTGAGGGGGACAGGGAGGAGGAAGGAAGTCAGAAGGTCATGTGTACAATGATAAAGGAGGGATTTCTCATAAAATACCAGGTTTCTGATTTTTCTACAAAAATGGAAGGGACTGGCCACCCGGGGCAGTGCCTGGCTGGCGCTCAGCAGTGGCCACCTCTCTCAACGAGGCCTGGGTTCTCCAGTTTGACCCAGACCCGCCCTTCGTCACTGTAGTCCCTAACCCAGCCAGACTGGCTGCTTGCCTGGCCACTCGAGACACTGCAGTTGCCACCCCTGATTTAATTCAATCTCAAACCCTCTCCCTGCCGTCGTAGGACCTCTGAGGACTGGAGCTCTGATCCCTGCTGGGGAATGTAGGTCTTTCCTTTGCTTTCCCAAACTCCTTTTCTGGCCTCTTGATTCCAGAACACCGGACCCTGTGATCACAGTGTTACAGCCCTTTCCCGCTCCCTCTGGGCCTCCTGGTCTGATGGGGCCGGGCTGTTGCATGAGGGCAGGCACATGTGTCAATACATACCTGAATGTAGGACCTTGATCTTCTCCTCGGCTTCCCCCAGTCTGGCTGCCAAAGTGATTTGTACTTCTTGAAGGCCCCTGTGAAAAGACCTGGTGTGTGGACTGGCCCGTCCTGCCTCCCTACTCCCTGTAATATGCACCTCTGGTCCTCTTTTTTTTGGCTGTGCAGAAGTTCCCAGGACAGGGATAGAACTCACGCCACAGGAGTGACCTAAGCCACAGCAACGATAAGTGCTGGATCCTTAATCTGTTGCACCACAAGGGAACTCCTTCACCACTGTTTGTTTTTTTGTTTTTTTTTAGGGCTGCACCCATGGCATATGGAGGTTCCCAGGCTGGGGGTCGAATTGGAGCTGCAGCTGTTGGTCTATGCCACAGCCACTGCAATGTGGGACCTGAGCCATGTCTGCAACCCACACCACAGCTCACAGCAATGAGGCCAGGGATCGAACCTACATCTTCATGGTTACCAGGTGGGTTCGTTACTGCTGAGCCACAATGGAACCCACTGAGTGAGGCCAGGGATCAAACCTGCATCCTTATGGTTACTAGCCAGGTTTGTTAGCGCTGAGCCATAATGGGAACTTCTGTACCTCTGTCTTTTTAATCTGTCCTTAAACATGACACTTAGGCACTTGGCTGCTCTGCTGTTCTGCTGACTGTGTAGCCTCCATTATAGGGGGTTGACGTTAAGTAAAGGAAAACATTTGCAATAACACAGGTGGGCCTCATCTAATCAGTTGATGATCTTAAAAAAACGAAATTGAGGAAGAAGAAATTCTGCCTCAAGATGGCAGCACTGACTCCCACCCAACAGCTTCCAGCCTGCTGGCTGGCTCTACCAATTCAGACTTGCCTGCCTCAGTTGTGTGAGCCAAGTCCTTGAAATATACCTCTTAAAAAAAAAAAAAAAATCCTACTAGTTGTGCTTCTCTGGAGAGCCTTGACGAGTATATCACCATTAGCCTCCTTTTCCAGATGGAGAAATTGAGGCTCAGAAAGGTGATGTGACCTGCCGAGTGTGTGGCTTGAACCAAGGCCTGCATCTCCGTCTCGAACCTGTATCTAGAGTCCCCAAGACTTCCCAGGTCCCACGTCTCAGACAGGTGGAGCAGCAGGAACCCACCCGTCCTCCTCACACTCACTTTTGTTTCTCTGCCTCATTTCTCTGCAGCAAAGTTTCTGTCAGGAGGGCTTTGCTGGGAATGCCTGGGAGGTGGCTCCCCTCAGTCAGGGTGGGCCCGGCTGGTGACGTCCCCTCTCTCTGCTCTGGAGGGAGAAAAAGAGAGAAAATCACCCACTGCAGAGAGTGGTGTGACAGCCAGAGTCGTGTCCTGCAAACCAGACTGACTGACAGTGCTGGGAGAAGAATGAACTTCCCAAACTCAGCGCTGGAGAAAGTGCAGCTGTCATGACCCGGTGTCACCGCCATCAGCTGGGCTGCAGCCTTGGTGCGTGTGCACAAGGAAGTCAAACTCCTACCGTGCTGGCCCTGGACAGCACACCTAGAGGCTTCCTTTGCCCTCTCAGACCTGTTCCTGCCTCCTTGGCCCTCTTTACTGTATAAAAAAAAATCATGGTAAGATATACATGACAAAACCATTTTAACCACTTTAAAGTGCACAATTTCCTGACATTTAGTAGAGTTACAATGCTGTGCAACCATTACCAGTAATTCCAGAACACTGTCGTCACCCCAAAAGGAATCCTGCTACCATTAAGCAGTCACTCCCCATTCCCTTCTTCAGTGCCTGGCAATCACTGTTGTGCTTTCTGTCTCTACGGATTTGGGTTATTTTGGATATTTCAGGATCACTGGAATCATAACATATGGCCTTTTGTGACTTGTTTTTTTCACTTAGCGTAATGTTTTCAGGGTTCATCCAGGCTGGAGCATGGGTCAGTATTTCATTCCTTTTTAATGGCCGAATAATATTCCTTTTTTTTGGATATACCATATTTTCCTCCATTCACCTACTGGTGGACATTTGGATTATTTCCACCATTTGGCTACTGTGAACAGTGCTGCTATAAATATTTGTTTCCAGGATTTGTTTGAGCACCTGTTTTCAATTCTTTGGGATATATCCCTAGGAGTTGAATGACTGGGCACAGTGTAACTCCAGATTTAACCTACTGAAGAATTGCCACACTGTTTTCCCTTCCCCACAGTTGATGGCACACACTCAGATCCTCAGACATCACCCCTCATCTGCAGGTGCCCTGGTGCAGAACCCACGTCAGGTCCATCTTTGTAGGTCCTGTGGTGGCTCATCTGGGGATCAGTGTGTGCATTTTGCACAGAATTCATCATGAAGAGAGAAGTGATCAGGGACCAGCCATGGAGGGTGAGTGGCTCAAAAGTTCCAAAATTCGGATCCCCAACCTTGGGCCCAAGTGACGCAGTTAAATTCTGTCCTGGTTATTAAGTTTCTACTGTGAGCCTGGCACAGGAGGGTGAGTGCAGAGATGGGTGGTTTGCAGAGTGAGCCCCTAGAGGGGCTGGCAAAGTGGTTATCTCACAGCACACACACACACACACACACACACACACACACACACACACGCATGTGCGTACACCTGTATGGGGAATGTTACAGGTGCTGAGGCCACAGCAGTGGACAAACAGGTAAGGTTTGACCAGCATGATTCAGAACAGAAAGTGTCCTTAAGGAAAGACACATCCCAAGGCCAAGGTCAAAAGCCTATGATCTGAAACTCATCAGCTCAGCTTTCGGTGCTGCCTTTTCTTTTTACTTTTCTAATAAAGATCACATCTCACCCCCCTCCCCCCAAAAAAAAGGAAAAAGAAGAAGAAGCCTATGGTCTGATTCCCTGCCTGGCCACCTGCTGCTTCTGTGACTCAGTTTCCCCATCTGTAAAATGGGGCCAACAATACCTCAGATGGTTGATGCCAGGAGACAGTGGGATACTGTGTTAAAGGCACAATGCATAGGGCAAATGCTCTCACGAGGCAGTTTCCATAACTACTGTTATTCTTACAGAGGGAAGGTCAAACCTGAGAGTGACCTCAGAGGAAGGAGTGACAGTTTTGCTGGAGAACCTCAGAGGTTTCATAGAGGTGTGTACACAGGAACAGGGGCTGAAGAACTGCCAAGTCCTGGCTTGTCAGGGTTGGTTGGAAGGGTATTCCTGGTGTAGGAACAGAATTGGCAAAGTGCTGTTCCCCAGAAGACCCTGCCCAGGACCAGGCTTACTGTGGGTGCTCATACTCACTAGGCAATTAGGGAGGGCAAAGAGGGAGGAGGTTGTGAAATGGGGGAGTTGTTTCCTGAGAAGTGATTATGTGTCATGGTTTCATGTGACAAGCCTCAGCCCATTTTATCTTCAGTACAGGCCAAATCTGGCCCATTACCTGTTTTGTCAATAAAATTTTACAGGAACGAAGTCATGCCCACTCATTTACATACTCTCTATGGCTGCTTTCAACCAGTGTTAAGTAGTTGTGACAGAAACTGTATGGCATGCAACATCTGAGATATTTATTTTCTGGTCCTTTTCAGAAACAGCTTGCTGACCTCTGAGGTAAATCCTACTCACTTGCTCCTTAGACAAGGATCTCTTCATCTGACTCTCCCCCAATTCTCTCCTTAATTTTTACCCAAAGCCCTTCTCATCAGTTGACATATTATATATGTCGCTAATTTATTTGTTGACAGTCTCTCCCTCTAGAAGGTCAGCCTGACAAGGGCAGAGATTTTTGTCTTTTTTTTTTTTGGTCCTTTTTAGGGCCGCACCAGTGGCATATGGAAGTTCCCAGGCTAGGGGTCAAATCAGAGTTGTAGCTGCCAGCCTACACCACAGCCACAGCAACACAGGACCTGAGCCACACCACAACTCATGGGAACACCAGATCCTTAACTCACTGAGTGAGGCCAGGGATGGAACCTGCATCCTTGAGGACACTGTGTTGGGTTCTTAACCTGCTAAGCCACAACGGGAACTCTGATTTTTGTGTTTTGTTCCTAGCTGTGTCCCCATTGTCTGCAACAGTGCCTGGCATGCAGGTCAATCAACACCCAAGACTTGGATGGTTACCAATGGCTTTCACTTGCTCCCTGCTCCTCCCTATGGTGACCTCACCTTCCAATGCTAAGCACCATGCTGAATTTCATCCATCATTCTCTTGCTTTTTTTTTGTCTTTTTGCTTTTTCTAGGGCCGCTTCCCACAGCATATGGAGGTTCCCAGGCTAGGGGTCTAATCGGAGCTGTAGCTGCCGGCCTATGGCAGAGCCACAGCAACGCGGGATCTGAGCTGCCTCTGTGACCTACACCACAGCTCACGGCAACGCAAGATCCTTAACCCACTGAGCAAGGGCAGGGATCGAACCTGCAACCTCATGGTTCCTAGTCAGATTCGTTAACCACTGCGCCACAACGGGAACTCCACATTCTCTTGCTTTTAAATGTTTTAATCACAACATACATACTTGTAAACACTGTATTTCTTAGCTCTGCTAGTTTCTTAACTTGTCTCATTTGGGGCTGAGACAGTGCTGAGTTCACTACCTCAGGTTTCCCTCTTCTCCTGAACACAGAGCCAGACTACATTTCCTAGTCTCCTTTGGGGTAGCGTGTGGCCACATGACTAAACTTTGGCCAATGGGATGTAGCTGAAATGATGTGTGCCACCTCCAGGCCTGGACCCCACAGACCTCAGTATAATTCTTTCTCTGCCTGTTGGCTAGTGGTCAACATTCACTGTGACTCTGGATGTTGAGTGTTGACGATGGCAGGACCACCACAGCCTGAGTCCCTGAATGACTGCATGGAGCATTCCATGCAACTTCCCCTCCTTTCAAATTTATTAAGCCTCTGAGATTTGGGGTTGGTCTGTTTCAGCAAAAGTGTACCTTAACCCATCCCACATCTAAAAGGATAAAGTTGAGTTACCTGCCCCCTTTCCCCCTCAAGGGTGGCTGATTCTGACTGCCAAGTATCCATAGCCCATTTGTTTATTATGGGCATCCTGTGAAAGACTTATCAGTACCTTTGGAGCTGAGGAGCTCGGGATGTCTCTTCCACGAAGTGTGGAGGTCTCGTCGCAGCTGCCCACTGGGGTCGAAGCTGGGGGGCTGCAGTCTTTCGTCTGGGCTGCGTGCCACTTCAAACACAGGCACGGGGTCTGCACGGAGAGAGGAGGACAGGGGTGGTTGGAACCTGGGACCTGAGGCTGCAGGGCCAGGGAGCTAAGGTGGGAGGAACCATCCACAGGAGACATCTGGCATCGCTCTCGTGGCTTAGAGGAGCAACGTGGATGTTCTGTTTTATAAGGGAGATCTCCAGGCAATTGCTCTGGAGATCATGTGCTGTTCCCATGGGTGTGGATGTCCTGCCCAGCTGAAAATAACAATAAGTATAACTGTCACAATAACTTCATTTTCCTGACTCAAGGTGCCATTTGTGGTGCCATGAGACTGTGTCTTGCCACCTCCAACCACAAGGAGCGTCACTTAGCAAGGACCCCAGCAGGTGCACTCTGAAATCCGTCAGTGTAAGCGTAGCCTTCCCATGGGACCTCCCAGACAAGGCCTGAAGGCAGCGGGGATGGAGGCAGACCTGCTCCTGGGGGACACAGGACTGCTCTTAGGGCTGAGGACTGGCCCACGGCCTTACCCAGTGATTCCTTAGGCTGTAATATAGTCGGTATGCTTCCACCCGGTTCCCCACCTCTCCTAGCTCTCTCCCTATGTTCTTTTACCGGAGGTTCCCTAAGAGCATCCTTGTACATACAGCCCTTGGGGTGCTTCGCAGTAGTTCTGGCCCAACACACCATTATTTGTGGTCGATTAACTAATGGCTTTTCTGGGGGCAAGACACACACATGGATATAAGATGTTTCTGAATTTCCCAAGAGATCCCAAATTGAGGACTGCAGGTCCTTTCACCTGGAAATCTGTCCCCCCTTCCCACCCTGTCACCTAGCGAGCACCTCCTCTTTCTTGAGATCTAGAATCCAACACCTCTTCTTCCAAGAGCACCCCGCCCCCACCCTGCCCTGCCCACCAATTCCCCACCTGGGGTAGGAGGCTGGTGCAGCATCTTTCATCTTTTTTGGTTACAAAACCAGTCCTCATGAATGGGTTCCCATGATGCAAGCCAGCATCCCTAGAGGCTTGGATTCAATTTGTTTTCACAGATGAGGAAACTGAGGCTTAGAGAAGCCAGGTGACTTGTTGAGGAGTGGGGGAGAGACTCAAGTTTGGGTCTCTTTCTCATGCTGTGAAGACTTCCTGTCCCAGTGGTGTGGATATTTCAATCCCAGTAGCCTCAGGTGAATGTTCTTGGGACCCCAGGACCTCTTTGCTCCAGACCAAGGGGCCTGGTCTGGTCCACCAGTTCTTTCTGATGCCCCAGAGCCCTCTCCCCCCTGGGCCCTCCCACCGGCATCTGCTTGGCCATTGTTCTCTACTAGTGTGGACCCTGGAGTCAGACATCCCTGGTCCAGGTCTAATCCATATTTGCTTCTCAGGATTGCTGTGTGACCTAGGCAAATGGATCTACTTCTCTGTATCTCACCATGAAAGTACCAAGCTCATGGGGCTGTGATGAAGGTTCATGTAAAGTGCTCAACCTGGTGACTACACTTGGTCAGCTCAGAACAAATGGAAGTCCTTGCTATTATCCCCTGCCTTTCTGAGCTCTAGGCACACTGGCCTTCTGCTCTCAGTCCCGCAAATGCACCTTACCACCCCAGAGCCTTTGTATAGGTAGGAACCTCTTGAGTTGAAGCGGCATTCAACTCAAATGCCATTTCTTCCAGGAAGCCTTCCTTGCCCAGACAGTCCTCCAATATGAGCTCTCCCAGCTGCCTGTACCTTTCCCTCACAGCACTCACTGTACTTCCAATTTTCATGGATTCGCAAATGCACCTAATTAACACCCACTGGACTGCAAACTCCACCAGGCAGGGCTGGGACGGCATCTGTTTTTATTTCCCCACTGGACCCCTTGTGGGTGAATGAAGCCTGACCCACAGTCCAACTTAATGAACATCTGCCGATGGGAGAAACGGGGCAGTGCCTATACTTGGGGGCCTTCAGGTCTGGCTGGAACAAGGCCACCTGTGCATTTTATCCCTCTCCTCCTGCCTGTTTGTTTAAGTGGCAGGAGGCTCGGACAATGGGCGTTTGTGTCGAGGTAAGCAGGTGCATGGTAACGCCGCTGCCGTCTTTCCTCTGTCAGCACTCCCCCCACGCCCCGTCATTAGGCAGGGCCTGCTCAGCGGGATATGCCATTATGTCTCCCCGGGCTGATGTAATTATACATTGACATAATTAACCCAGCAAGCGCATTAGGCAGGCCAGCTAAAAATTCATCTATAATTATTTGTTGTGTGCATGCTAATGAGTCCATCTGCACTGCCTTTGTACAACACGGACAAATTAATTTACAAGTCTGGATTTTTTAATAAGTTCAAGGAAACGCTTCCTATTGTGTCCTGGTTTTTGAGAAAGGAAGAAAAAGGCGACAAGCGCTTGCCGGGGTCAGGGAGGTTAGATAAACACGGGCGGGTGCAGCTCTGAGCGGGCACGGAGGACTTGCTCTGGTTCCAGGGAGGTGGAAAAGATCCAGCTCGTGGCTCGGGGGCCGGCTGGCCGGGAGCCTGTTTGAGCCAAAAGATGACACTCGGGTGAAAAAGGATGGCTCGTTCCCCGGGATCAGGAATTGATGTTTGCTCTGCTCGGAGGCCCTGTGGTCACTCCTTGCTGCCTTGTGCCCTCTGTCCGGGGGAAGCTGACCTCAGGTGGCCCCCTGGAGAGGCCTGGAGGAGCGGGGTGGGGTGGCTACTCAATACGGGTTCAGCCATTCCAAGATTCTGTCTCTTTGCCTTCAGTTGCTGGTACAGGGTAGAACACAGAGGTTAAGCACTCAGAACCTGAAGTCCAGGGCTGATCCAAATCCCTTGGGCCCTTGAGCCTCAGTCTCCCCACTTAAAAAGTGGGAAAATACAGTAGTTTCTACTTTTCAGAAATTATTATTGGGAGGACTGAAAAAGATGACTGAGAGAGGTGGTGTGATTTAAGGATTGCTGGTGTCAGCTCCAACTCCAAATTGGCCATGTGACCTTTGGCCAGTTAGTTAACCTTTCTAAACCTTCCTTTTCTCATCTGTAAAATGGAGCTGCAAGGATTGGAAGAGAGAATGTGTAGAGAGATCTGCACAGTGTTAACTGTTGTTATTATCCTGAGAAGGGGCAGCACACTCCAGGGCATGGCCTCTTATATTCTCATCAGTGCCTGTAAGACTCAGAAGCCAACAATCCTGCTATGAACTCCACCCAGGAACTCAAAGGCTCCAGCTTAGAAAGTCACACTGAGGAGTGACAATTCGTCAATTGTCCAACACCTCCACCCACAGTTGGAGAAAAGTGGGGTCCCGTGACTTCCTTCAAGTCTGCCGGTGAGTTGGTGGTAGGGCTGAGATGGGCCCTTGGGCCTCTTCTCCCCACACTGAGTTTCCTTCTGGACCCCCAACTTGAGAAAGAAAGGGGGGGGGCGTGTGTGTTCAGATGACTCAGCCAAAGTTAGGCTGTGGCTGAATCCTAACAACCAGAGCACTTTACTTTTTTGGGGGGGTGGGGGTGCACCCACAGCATATGGAGGTTCCCAGGCTAAGGGTTGAATCAAAGCTGTAGCTGCCAGCCTACGCCACAGCCACAATAATGTGGGATGTGACCTACACCACAGCTCACAGCAACACCGGCTCCTTAACGCATTGAGTGGGGCCAGGGATTGAACCCTCAACCTCATGGTTACTAGTTGGATTTGTTTCTGCTGAGCCACAACAGGAACTCCCAGAGCAGTTTAAATGGATTAAAATTCATTCAGTCTCCACCATAACACTGTTAGGTAGGTTTGTGTGTTCCCATTTTAGAGATGGGGAAACTGAGGCACAGGGGTGTGTGTGAAAGAAATCACTTCCCCAAAGTGAGGCCCAATAAGGTAGCTGCTGCTATTTCCATTCTCCAGACATGGTAATGAAGGCCCAGAGAGGAAATGCCATATGCCCCAGGTCGCCCAGCTCAGAAGTGGCAGAAGTAAGATTTGAATCTGGTGAGCCTGATGACTCTTTGCAGTGGGCCAAGCTTCCTTGAGGCAGGTCTTGGGGGATTATTAGGCCAGAAGCATGAAAGGCTCTGTTCTTGGCCTCACCACTGGCTTGCTGTGTGACCTTGGACAAAGCATCACACTTCTCTGGGCTTCATGTTTAAATTTCTGTTGCAAGTATATCCCTGGCACACACTCAATCGACATTGGATGTCACAAGATAGGGGTGGGGTCCTGCCTAAGTGAGTGATTTTGGCCCTGAGCCTATTCCTTGGAGCTGGGATGCTCCAGGAGGGTGATTATTAAACACCTTCACAGCTGAACTTGACACTTGAGGTTTGAATGTTGTGAATCCTCCAAATTTCCCAAGTTGCTTTCCGATAAAGGGGGAAGGAGAGGGAAGCTGAGGGTCAAATCCTGGCTGTAACACCTTCAGGGAAAGTCACTTAAGTCTCCCGAGCCTCAGTTTCCCCATCAGTAAAACAGAGCTAACAGCAGAACCACAGAGAGCTGTGCAGGGTTCCATGAACACACTGAGTCCCTGTGACAGTGCCTGGAGACTGGGAGACTCTCAGGGAGCGTTGCCCTTACTCCTATGACATGTGGCAGCCACGGGACAGGCTACCCAGCTCTCCCTTCAAGAGAGGACGTCCTGCGAGGAGTTGGTGACAGTCTCCAGGTGCTGCACCTTCAGATCAACTGCAGTGTTTGTTTGGAGGTCATGCTTGCCCAGACCTGCTCCCAGCCAATGACAGCATGACAGGGGTGATAGGGTCGGGCCACTCCTGCTGATGCTGGAAAAGGCAGCCTAGTATTAAGGAGTGAAATGTGGGAGTTCCCATCGTGGTGCAGTGGTTAACGAATCCGACTAGGAACCATGAGGTTGCGGGTTCGATCCCTGGCCTTGCTCAGTGGGTTAACGATCCAGCGTTGCCATGAGCTGTGGTGTAGGTTGCAGACGAGGCTTGGATCCCGCATTGCTGTAACTCTGGCGTAAGCCGGTGGCTACAGCTCCGATTAGACCCCTAGCCTGGGAACCTCCATATGCTGCGGGAGCAGCCTTAGAAAAGGCAAAAAGACAAAACAAAAAAAAGGGAGTGAAATGTGTCCCTCCAAATCCATATGTCAAAGTCCTAACCCCTGATGTGACTGTATTATTTGGAGACAGGGCTTTAGGGAGGTAATTAAGGTTAAATGAGGACATAAGAGTGGGGCACGATTTGATAGGGCTGGTGTCCTTAGAAAAAGAGGAAGAGACTCCTGAGGTTTCTCTCTCTGCCCATGAAGAAAGGAAAGACCATGCAGGGTCACAGCAAGAAGGCCGCCATCTGCAAGCAAGGAAAAGAGCTCTCACCAGAGCTTCTGGTACCTTGATCTTGGACTTCTAGCCTCTAGAACTGTGAGAAATAAAATTCTGTTATGCCACTCAGTATTTTGTTATACTGCGGACTAGTATATCCTGCTTCACAGGGAAGGGCCTACGAAGACAGAGGCAGAGAATGAAATGATGTGTCTACCAGCCAAGGAGTGGCAAGGCCGGCCAGCCGCCGCCGGAAGCTGGGAGAGAGGACTGGAACCAGAAGGAGCCAACCCTGCCAACACCTTGATTTTGTGCTTCTGGCCTCCAGAACTGAGAGAATAAATTTCCACCATTTTAAACCATCCAGTTTAGGGGAATCTGGTATGGCAGCCCCAGGAAACTAACACTCTGTGTGCTTTGGAGGCTCGAAGTCCAGAATCAAGGTGTTGGCAGAGCCGTGCTCTCTGGAGCTATTCCATGCTTCCTCCTGATGCTGCTGGCAATTCTTGGCATTTCTTGGCTTGTAGTGGCAGTACTTGATCTTTGCCTTGTCATCATAGGGCTCTCCTTTCTGTGTGTCTCTCTCCTCTTACAACAATACCAGTCATACTTGATAAAGGACCTTCCTTTCTCTTAATCACATCTGCAGACTCTATCTTCAAATAAGATCACATACATAGATACCAGACCTTAGAATCTCAGCATATCTTTGGGGGCAAACAACTCAACCCAATATACATGGTAACCAACTGGGTACCAACCGTGAGAGACGCAGGACCAAGAAGCTGCTAGATTTCAAGTCTCATAGGAAGGAAGTCCTTACTTCAAGCCTGACCTGGAGTTCCGTTGTGGCTCAGTGGAAAGGAATCTGACTAGCTCAGTGGGTTAAGGATCCGGTGTTGCTGTGAGCTATGGTGTAGGTTGCAGTCCAGGCTCGGATCTGGCATTGCTGTGGCTGTGGTGTAGGCTGGTGGCTACAGCTCCGATTCAACTCCTATTCTGGGAACCTCCATATGCTCCGGGTGCGGCCCTGAAAAAACAAACAAAAAAGCCTGACCTACTTCCCTCCTGCTGCGCCCATTTCACCCGTCGTCCAGGAAGACAAGCCTGCTTCATAAGAGGAGGCAGCAGGTGCCGGGCTCTGATCCTCCTGCATGTTCGTCCTCTCCAGCTACTGCGGACCTGGGCTGTGCGATGTCCCTGCTCTGAAAAGTGTGCAGCAATCACGACCCCTTATTGCCCCAGGCATGTTTCACTCTATTTCCTCCCTACGGAATTCTTAGACTTTAAGGCACATGGGTGAACTTATTTCTTCCAAGTTCCTCCCCAACCCCATCTGGGAGAAATCTGCAGAAGCCTGAGCTATGTTGCTAGGGGTCAGGTAGGGGAGGAAAAAAATTACTAGCATCCAGATGACTGGAAGATTCTGCCAAGTTACACACAGGTAAAATGTTTGCTGGGGTAGCTGGCACATCCAAAGGCTTCCCGCTAACTTTGCTCAACTGGTATTAGTTGATGTACCAGTTAAACATCACTGGCTGCTCTTACAAACACAAAGTGAGAGAAATGACAAGGCCTGAGCAAGGCCAGGGATCGAACCACATCCTCATGGATACTAGCTGGGTTCATTGCCCCTGAGCCACTGCAGGAACGCCTCATCAAGAGATTTTAATTGAGCACCCACTGTGTGTCAGGTACCATTTCTTCAGATGCCAGATACTTGCTGAGCATCTACTTTGTACCGGGGGAGTTTCTGGGCCTTGGAGATAACAACAGTAAATTAGAGGAAATTCCTGCTTTCTTGGGGTTGACATTCTAGAGGGGAGAGATGGACAGAGGACAAATAAACCAATGGCTGTAAGGGGGCTGAGGAGAAAGTGGCCTATGGTGTGCACTGGGGGGCGGGGCAGTGTGCTACCTGAAGCTGTCTGGTCGGGGAAGGCTTTGTGAAGGAGATGAAATTTGAGCAGACCTGAAGGAAACGAGGAAGCCAGAAGGGAGCTGAGAGAACAATCTAGACCCTGTAAGCACCAGGAGAAACAATTCCATCAGACCAAGAAAGGGTGGCAGACCATCCTGGTCAATCACCCCTGTGTTACTGTCCCAAAAACACAACTTAGCTTCATCCTCACAGCAACTGACTCATTTTACAGATGAGGAAGTGGGGCTCAGAAAGCCTGGTGATGCCTGGGTACTCTTGGTGCCAGCCTCCCCTCCCCTCTCTGTAGGCTGGTCTGGGTGCTGCTGGGTGGTGACTGGGTTCAGAGCAGGCTCTGACCCTTAAAACACTCATTTCTGGTCTTTATTCCCCCAGCTCTGCATTCATTCTGGAGCAGATGTGGCTCCCACATCCCGGAAGCTGGGGTATGGAGATGAGACCCCAACCCAGTATCTTGAGCCAAAAATTCCAGGGAACTGATGCTTTTTCACGCCCCCCCCCCGAAATATGCCAAGTACTTTGCATGTATTTATATCTCACTTACTCATCAAAACAACCACATGAAGCATTCCTATGGAAGCCTCTTGCTGAAGGTCATCAAGCTAGAAGAAGGCGAAGGTGGATTAGAACCCACTGTGGCCCAATTGCCAGATACCAGTGTACTCACATCACAACTTCTGCTGCACCCACCTGCCCCCGAAAGATCACCAACTTGACATTTGTCCTTGTATGATTCAATGGTTTTGTTTGTTTTGGTGGTACCCACAGCATGTGGAAGGCCCCAGGCCGGGGATCAAATCTGCACCACTGTAATAACCAGAGTCACAGCAGTGACCATGCCAGATCCTTAACTGCTGAGCCACCAGGGAACTCCAATTCAATGCTGTTTTTTTAAACTTGAATCTATTTAAAAGGAATTATTTGTTTCACTATTTGTAAATAGTGGGATTCTGTATCATAAACGAGGTGCTTTAACCACAAAAATAAACACACAGAGGAGTTCCCATCGTGGCGCAGTGGTTAACGAATCCGACTAGGAACCATGAGGTTGCGGGTTGCATCCCTGGCCTTGCTCAGTGGGTTAAGGATCCAGCGTTGCCGTGAACTGTGGTGTAGGTCGCAGATGTGGCTTGTATCCCACGTTGCTGCGGCTACAGCTCCAATTCGACCCCTAGCCTGGGAACTTCCATGTGCTGTGACAGAGGCCCAAGAAACGGCAAAAAGACAAACAAAACAAAACAAAACAAAAAAACCAAAAAAAAACCACACAAAAAATTTTAAAAACTGATGTTGTTAAATTTTAGGTAGCCCCCCAATGTCTGCTCAAGAACTTGATCTTGAGGCTGGCTCTTCCTTGGTTAAAACGAGATTCACAGGTGTTTCACAGGCATTTAAGATGCTTCAGCACCTGACTGAAACTTTATCTAGAAGGAATTAGAAAGGTGACACCCAGAATGCAATGTGTTCAAAGTTTGTGTTGTGCTGGTTAGGCCGAGGCCGCTCCCTATGTCAGGTGACTCCACTTGGGGAAGCACTGGGTCCCACTGACCCCCAGTCTCCAAGGTAACCTGTGTCCTGCCCCAGCGTCTGACAAGCCTCATAACCTAGTGTCCGGAGAAGTGACAGAACACCCTGTAGCTCCTGATCCGGAGCCAGGGAGCCTGGGTTTCTGCCAGGCTCAGCGCTTCCACTGGAAACCTTTCAGTGGAGACACGTGGCTGCCAGAGCCGTGAACGGGACTTCATTTCCCCCACTCCACTCCTGCAACATCCAGACTGTCGATATATAGACAAGGGCAGTGGCAGCAGGAATCAAACGGCCTTAGATCTAACCTGAAGAAAAAACGCCCTGAATGGGGGACCCCAAGTCAGAAGTGCTTGACTACAAATCCTTTGGATTAATTGAGCACCTTGGCAGACACGGAAGATCAAATACGAGCCATCCGAGGAGGCAGGTCCTGACGGGCTCGCAGGGAGGGGGGACGTCGTCAGGAAGCAGAGGGCCTTTGTCTTACAGCCATCAGCTTGCTCTTTATGCATAAACTGCTTAATAAAATGACTAATTCATTTTGGTTACACTAGATCTAAACCCCTAGAGAATACTGCCAACAGATTTATAATATTCTAACTCCACAGCAGGCTTTGCAAAGGCCCTGTAGGAGACGGGCAGAACAGCGTCTAGTCCACCTTCTACCACTAGCTGATGCTGTTGAGGTTTTTTTTTTTTTTTTTTTTTTCTCTTTTTTAAGTCTGTGAGGTTGTGGGGGGAGAGTTGAATCTAGGAAAAGCTGTCTCATTCCTCCCACTGTGTCCATCTGAAGGAAAGCGGTGCTCAGAGCTTTTTTAGGAAAGCTGGAGCTGCAAAGGCTGTCCGAAAGGCTGTTTAGAAACACATATATGCAGAAGTATGCGTGCACCCCTCCAAAGTATCTTTGAGACAGAAGCCTTCTCCCATCTGGGCCCCAGCTCTGGGTGCCTGCGTGGGTGGGAGGCTCAGGCTACCGACGGTGGTGGCGAGCCTAACTTTGATTCTTTAATCTTAATTTTTTGATAGCAGATGGGTGCCCGACCCTTGTATGCAGGTGGGGGCTGTGTGTCCCCCCCAACTGTTTTCTTCCCTCCATCACCAGGGCCAGCTCCTTCAGGGTCTCCTGGCTTAAACACGGACAGAGGAGCTGGAAAGGGTCTTCCTTCTTGGCAGTAGGTAGTGATGTAATAATAACCCCACAAATAACAACAACAGCAGCCGCTGGTCTACCGAGCATTTACTATGTGCCAGACACCCAGCTTAGGATTTTACACCCTTTTCCTCACTTAGTCCTCTCCAAGGTACCAGGAGATAAGTATGCTTTTCCGGAGGAGGAAGCAGAGGCTGAGAGAGGTTACTCAAGGTCACCCAGCCAGGGAGCGGCAGAACTGGGGCTGAAGCTCACGGCTATTATAATATAGATAAAGGTTCAATAGCCTGAGCTGCACAGAAAGTTCCAGGCAGGCAGGGACAGCGTCTGCTTTGCTTAATATTGTGCCCTTGGTGTTGAGCAGAGTGCCTGGCAAAGAGCAGGAGGCCAGCGTTTGCTGAATGGATTGCCCGGGGCCACAGCTCTGTGCGAGGCACCATGCTAAGTGTTCTCCATTCCCACCGAAGCCACCCGATGGGCACAGACTTAGGTGAGATCATTATCCAGATTTCACAAGTGGAGAGACTGAGGATCGGAGAAGTCAGGTGTGATACGGGATATGAGAGGGTAGAACGCGGATCGGCCGCACTCTGTAAGTGTCCTTCAGGCCTGCTAGTGCTCCTCCTAGCATCACTCTGCCATGAATGAATCTGGAGCTCTGTGACTCAATTTCCCCTCAACTAAAGTGCCAGCCTTCAGAGCCGTGGGCCAGGAGGAGCAGGCTGACTTGGCGGTGAGGACTAATGTTCTTCTCTGGCGTAACATATCTGCATTTCAGTCAAGGGCTCATCTTCTCAGCCTAGAACTTCTCAACCTACTAGCACCAAAGATCCTTAGCTGTTTTCCACTCTTTTCAGATGTCAAATCTCTAATGGTTTTGTCTGAACCCTGTCAATTTTAAAATTAATCCTGCGTCTGGGTTTGGAGCCAGGGATCAAGATTCAGGCTCCATTACCTCTCTGCTGTGTGACCTTGGGCAAGCGGCTTGACCTCTCTGAGCCTACATTTCCTCAGTCACACATCAGGGCGGGATGTCAATATTACCTCCAAGGGGGTGGTGGGGATCAGTGAACTCCTTTCTATGAGGGGCTGAGCGCAGTGGCTGACACACAGGGAGCACCCAAGAAATAGCCCCACAAGGAAGACAGGTCATTGTTTAAAACCAAATTCAAAGGCTGCCCTCCCTGAGGCACCTCCTGGCTCCCTCACCTTGGAGCCCTTTTGTTGTTGGGTTTTCTGGCCGCCTGTCTTTGGGTCAGGTGGCCACTGCTGGACTCGGAGGACTGGAAAGAACTCAGGCTTGAGTTCCCACAGGGTGCAGCACATAACAGGTACTCAGAGAATGAGCTGATGAAATGCCACAGCTGAAAAGTCTGTCGTCCCTTCTGAGAGGGAATAGCTATTTACTGACTGCCCACTGGGTACCAGCATCATGCTGGATGCTTCATTTAATCATCTTTCAATTCTTAGCTAGAAGGAGCAGTAAGAGTCAGACACGTGGCCAAGGGGAAAGGGCAGTCCTGGCAGAGGAAATGCCAGAGGCAAAGAGGTGGCAGAAAATGGGGGGACAATGCCTTTTGAGGTTAAGCACCATCTTGGGAAAATCTGCCATCATTAAACTTTTCCTTTTTTATGAGTTAAATAATCTTTTACGTTATCCTTCTGTGTCCCCCTGACCCCACAGGACCAGGGCAGAGGCAGATACAGGGAGGAAAGGAAGGAGGTTAAGGCAGCCAGAGACAAGGACGGGTTCTCATTGTACTGAGATCCGTATTGTCTTTCTCTGTGAAGGTGGCTTCTCCACTAGATGGCGCTAGAACTAGTCATTTGGGGCAAACACAAAGCTAAATCCCTAACCTCCCTCATTACTTCCATCAACACATATTTCAGACTCTTCAAAGATTCAAATTTCTAACAATTAAGATCACAAAAGCACTTAAAAAAACAATAACTTTCAGGTGAGAAGGGATTTTTAAAACACAACAATAAATCCAGAAGCCATAAAGCAAAGGTCTTCTAAGATTTCTTACTTTCTGCACATATTTTTTGAATGCCTGTCATGTACCATATACAAAAGACACCATAAAAAAAGTTAAGAAACAAAAGGCAAACTAGGGGAGAAGATATGAAACACATCTACCAGTACAAAGCTTAATATTCCTAATATACAAAAAGCATCTACAAATCAATAAGAAAATAACCTGATAGAAAAATGAGCTAAGGATACAGGAACAAGTGATTCACAAAAGAATAAATATGAGTAGTTCATAATATGGAAAGATATTTAGTGTACCAAATGAACAAAGGTCTACAAAATACATCAACAAGGAGGAAAAAGTATTATTCTTCTTCCTGACTGCTATTCCTGGGTTTGTGGTCAGTACATGGCTATAATACATTTTCCTTCCCCACTTTTCTTCCTCACCCTCAGAACTAAAGCACAGTTCCAATACGCCTTCTGTTCCCAAGCACCCTATATGCCCAGTGTTGCAAAGGGAGTTCAGTAAATTACAATGAAGCCACACAAGAGACTTACACACAATGAACTAAAGTTACTCAGAATTTGTAACCACAGGGAAACATGGATGCTTGTAGTGGGTGAAAGGAAGCAGGATTCGAAATACATGCAGAATGAATGACTGTTTTGAAAAAGCACATGGAGGAAAGAGCAGGAAAAAACCCACAAAAAGTTCCCATTGCTTTTCCAGTAAGTAGTTTCCCCCTCTTCCTTCTATTTTTCTGCATTTTCTGAACTTGACAGGGCACACATGCAACTTTCATAAAGAGAGAGAAAAATGTTAAAACTCTGCACATTGCAAAGTATTTTCCTACTGCGCACTCAGTAACCCTGTTGCCTAAACTCTTCATCCCACGTCCTTGACGACCAACAGAACCCTGCAAAATCAACAGCCAACGCTTGTGACTCCTGTAACGGATACTCTGATGTCAGCTTTGCAATGGGCTGATTCTCAAATCTTGCCAAATGCTTTCATGCATAGGTATTGGAAGCCTCACGTCGACTGATGAACAAATTCTATTATAATCCTTCTGCTAAAGACACAGAAACCAGAGCTCAGAGAGGTTTGGGCCCCTGCCCAAGGTCACACAGCTCAAAAACACCAAGCTGAGTCCCACCCTGCTGCATCTGATGCTTGAGCAGCTAAGCTGTCCAACCTTGCCTCCTGAAAGAAGGAGCAAGGACAGAAATGCTTGTCAGGAGTTGCCATCTCCTGCACCAGATTTTAAAAATCCGAAGTAAAGCAGAAGAAACATTTGGGAGCACTCACCTCTCTCTCGGAATCTCTTCAGCAGTGTTCCTATGCCTGCCCTCTTACTCGGTCTTTCCTCATCTCGTTTTTTCTTTTTCTTTGTTTTTTGCTTTTAACTAATCACTCAGTTAACAAGTTAGCTCTCTGAAGCTCGGGTTGGTACCTAGTGACTCTATGAGCACGATAAAGAAATCAGCCGTCACCGTTACAGAAGTCAGAAAGGTTTAAATCAAATCATCCTCCACAACAATGACATTAATTATGCTTTTAACACGTTTTACTGCTTTTTTTTCTCACTTCACGCCACATCTGTGTGAACAATATCCAAAAGATTTACGGTTTTCTTTCGTAATTACAGACATACAGGCTGCACACTTATCAAAATACTTGCTGAGCAATCATGCTAGATCGCATTCTCTGCCAAAGATTTGTGTTGGCAGCAGTCACTCAAAACAAAAATGTTGAATCAGGGCTTGTGTGGCTTCGGGGGTGGGGGGGGGGAGAAATATTTCGACAAATAATTTGCCTGTCAAGAAATATAAAAACAGGAAAGTGTGCATCGTGGCAAATTTTCCAGGAGTGCTATTTTTATGGAGGGAGTTGGGGCGGTGTGTGTGGTGGGGACAGTGAGCAGGGAAGCTCTGAGCACCAACAACACATCTGACATTTGGTTTTTGTGTCTGAGGATAAAATTTAATGAGAACAAAAATATGTCTTCCTAATTCCCCTAAGAAATCATTAAAACATTTTGTTATTCTTAAATGTCTCGAAAATGAATTAGAGCCCTGAAGGGGCTGTTCGTATGGTATGTCTCCATCAGTTAAGCCTCCTCATTCTCTAACTCAGTGACAGCTGGGATGGTGTGCCCCCCCCGCCCCGCCCCTCCATTTCTGGGGAATGGAGTTGGGAAATCAGACACGTGGAGTCAGCATCAGCCTCGGAATGACCCTTTGGGGAGAAGGGTAAGAGGGCACGAGAACCTTCCAGAAAGCTCCACACCAATCTTGGGAGCTCTCATGGTCCCTGACTGGCACTACGGTCCGGCCTCATGACTGTGTTAACAGACCTATTTCCAAAATGATGAGGGTCCCATAGAGAACCCTCAAAATGATGCTCTTTTCCAAGTGGGGGCAGTAATCCCCTCCTCACCCCCAAATGCTCCCCTGGGTTTGAGACAACAGGTTATTTGAGCAATGATCTGGTTACCTCTGTCACCAGAATGCGGGCTCTCTGAGGGCTAGGCCCATGTCTGCATTGGCGGGCTCATGGCTATGTTCCCTGTATCTAGTGAGTGCTGGGCACACAGCAGGCACTCAATAAATGCTGAGGAGATAAACATGTGACAAGGAGAAAGTGCTAGTTGAAAAAAAACACCTTTTCATTCATTAACCCATCTTCTCCTTTCTATGACTGGGTCTTATTTCTAATTCATTCAGCAGTTATTAGGTGCCTACTGTGTACTGGATTCAGGGTACATAAATTTAGTATGATTCAGTCCCAGGCTTGGAGAATTTCACCCGTCCTAGGGACACACAGATGATGAGGAGACTAGTTAACTCTTACCAAGTGCCAGTATGTACCATGCACGTTGAAGCCTTTCAATGACTGCACGAGGCAGGTTTTGATATTATTCCCCATTTACAGAAGAGAACTTCAGGGAGGTGAGTTAATGTGTCCACAGTTACCCCAGCAGTAAATGATACAGGCAGGATTTGAACTGGAGTCTAGCTCTGAGCCTAGAAACCCAAGGCCATCTCAATGCTGCCCCCCTGGTGCTACGAGGTCCGATGGAGGAGACTGGCTTGGGGAATCCTGAGATAACTTTGGGGTTGGTACTGGGTGACCCTCTAATGTCATTTGTCGCTCAGACTGTCCAACCTGAAGGATTGAAAAGAGTGGGAAATAAGGGTGTATTTTTCCAATTTTTTTTCCAGACAGCTCTGATAAGGGTGGAGACATCATAGAGAAAAACGCTGCAAGGAATGGGGCACAGTCTTTTGGCACAGCCTGCATGCTCCTCAGTGAGGCTGATAACGATCAGGGCTGCAGACACCCTGATCACAGGGCCATGTCCTTGCAGGGGGAGGCACAGAGCCTGGAGGGGCTGTGCTGTCTGGTTCCAGCTGTTTTTGCTGCCGAAGCATTTTTATTGAGAAAAATCATGCAGCCATACTGCCTTCCTGAAAGTGTAGAATCGGGGCGCAGGACAGGACTGGGGACATGAGTAAGTCAAGTCTGCAGATGCCTCTGTAGTAGGCTGGTGATCCCCAAACACACCTCCATGACCTGATGCCTGGAACCTGTAAATGTGAATTTGTTTGGAAACAGGGTCTTTTGCAAATGTAATTAAGTGAAGGATCTCCAGATGAGATCATCCTGGATCACCTGCATGGGTGGGCCCTAGAGTCAATGACTGGTGTCCTTGTAAGAGAAAAGAGAGGGAATCTGGGACACAGGGACGCAGAGGGAAGAAGGCCATATGAAGGCAGAGGCTGAGATTGGAGGGATGTGGCCGCTGCCAAAGGACACCTGGAGCCCCAGAAGCTGGAAAAGGTAATGAAGAGTCCTCCCCTCCAGAGGGAGCACAGCCCTGCCAACACTCTGATGGTAGATTTCCAGCCTGCAGAACTGAGAGAGAATAAGTGTGTTGTTTTAAGCTGCCCGGTTTGTGGTAATTTTTTCTTTTTTTGGTCTTTTTGTCTTTTTAGGGCTGCACGCATGGCATATGGAGGTTCCCAGGCTAGGGGTCCAATTGGAGCTGTAGCCTCCGGCCTATGCCAGAGCCACAGCAACGTGGAATCCGAGAGGTGTCTGCGATCTACACTACAGGCTCACGACAATGCTGGATCCTTAACCCACTGAGCGAGGCCAAGGATTGAACTGAGGCTTCATGGATGCTGGCCGGGTTTGCTAACCGCTGAGCCATGATGGGAACGCCTGTGGTAATTTGTTACAGCAACGATGGGAAAGTAACAGAGCCTCCCAGGAGTGGCCTAGCTGTGTAATATTTTGGAAATAGCTGAATGTACCAAGAATCGAGTCCCATCTCTCCCTGGCTTTGAGGCCTCAGGCACTGGACTCAGGTCTCTGTGCCGGAGTGACAGGGACTGGAAGAGCCTGTTCTCTCAGGGCTTGGAACACGCAGAGGGTGGAAGCACACGCTACTTCTACACCTGGCCAGCACTTGTCTGTCATGTGCTTCCAGATCTTCTGCGGAGCTTGTTAAAATGCAGTGGCTGAGTCAGTGGCCTGAGGTTCTGCATTTCTAAGCAGCTCTAGATGAAGCCAATGCTCCTGTTCCACAGACCGCACTTTGAGTAACAGGCTGGAAGACTCTCCTTACCCAGCCCATGTGCTTTGAGAGGGAAAGAAGCTTCACATCGGTGTTGATGTGTTAGTTTCCTGGAGCTGCCACAACAAAGCACCACTGACTAGGTGGCTTAAAACTACACTGATTCTCTCACAATTCTGGAGGCCAGAAGTCCAAAATTAAGGTGCTGTCTGGGCTGTGCTCTTTCTGAAGGCTCTAGCAGACGATCCCTCCTGGCCTCTTCCAGCTCCTGGTGGTCTCAGGCATTCCTTGGCTTGTAGATGCATCACTCCGACCTCTGCCCTGTCTTCATGTGGCCCTCTTCCCTGTGTCTGTGTCCCAAACCTCCCTCTCCCTCCCCCTTTTTTTTCCTCTCCTCGTCTTTTAAGGACACTCATCATAGGATTTAGCATCCTTCCTAAGTTTAGCATGATCTCGAGATCCTTAACTAATTACAGATGCAAACCCTATTTCCAAATAAGGTTTCATTATAAGGGTCAGAGTGGACGTGATTTTTTTTTTCTTTTTGTCTTTTTAGGGCCGTGCCCATGGCATATGGAGGTTCCCAGGCTAGGGGTCAAATCGGAGCTGTAGCTGCCGGCCTACACTACAGCCACAGCAGTGTGGGATCCCAGCCATGTCTGAGACCTACACGACATGGCTCACAGCAACGCCAGATTCTTAATCCACTGATTGAGGCCAGGGATCGAACCTGCCTCTTCATGGATATGAGTTGGGTTTGTTAACCACTGAGCCACGATGAGAACTCCAGTGGATGTGAATTTTGGGAGGACACTATTTAAGCCACAATTGCCCAAGACCCACAGTTGGGAACAAGAGACTTTGCCATCCCCTAAACAAAGATCCCACAAATGACCTTGACATCCAATATAAATGACTTTGCCTTCTCCATGGCTCGGCTCAGAGTGGGATCTCGCTCTCTTGTTCATAACCCCAAGCCTCAGTCATCCTTGATAGCACTGATTCCTGCAGCTGCATCCTAGTACCGGGAATGGGTTAGAGGCGCTGTCTGGCACAGCAGGGTTATTAAGCAAATCACTACTTTCTGGGTTCCCATTTCTAAGTCAATAAATGAAACAGTCACAGAGAATGGGTCATTTTAAAAAAGAGAAACTTTCTGCAAAAGCCCATCTATAGATTTAGGTACACCGTGGAATGTTCTCAAGCTGATCACACCCTCTGTAATCCACACCCAGACCTAGAAGCCACATCTCCAGCCTCCAAAGGCCTCTCCCAGGAACTATCACCCCGTCCAAGAGAAAGCACTCTCTTGACTTCTAACAGCACGGGTGCATTTTTTTAGATGAAATTCTATAATGTAAAATTTACCATTTAAAAAAAATTTCTTTTTGCTTTTTAGGGCTGCACCTGCGGCATATGGAGGTTCCCAGGCTCAGAGTTGAATCGGAGCTACAGCTGCTGGCCTACGCCACAGCCACAGCCACACGGGATCCGAGCCTTGTCTGCAACCTACACCACAGCTCACAGCAATGCTGGATCCTTAACCCACTGAACGAGGCCAGGGATCAAACGTGCATCCTCATGGATACTAGTTGGATTTGTTTCTGGTGCCCCATGACGGGAACTCCAAAATTTACCATTTTAAAGTGAACAATTCAGTGCCATTTAGTACATTCACGCTGTTGTGCAAGCACCACCTCTCTTTAGTCTCAGAACGTTTTTATCCCCCTCAAAGGAAACCTGGTACCCATCAGGCACTCACTTCCCATTCTCTCCTCCCTCCAGTCCTGGAAACCACCAATCTGACTTAACGTCTTTAAACATTTGCCTACTTTGGACACTTCATATAAGTGGAATCATGAAGCACATGACCTTTTGTGTCTGGCTTCTTCCACTCAGCATCATTTTTGGGAGGTTCATCCACATTATATCCTGTGTCAGTACTTCATTCCTTTTTATGGTTGAATGATATTCCATTGGAAGGACAGACCACATTTTACTGATGCAACCACTGATAGACATTTGGGTTGTTTCCCTCTTTTGGCCATTGTGAAGAGTGCTGACATTAATTTTTGCCTGTCTTTATTTTGTGTAAATGGAGTCATTACAGTATGTGTTCTTTTGCGTGTGGTTTTTGCTGAACATCAACTCTTTGAAGTTGGCTGTGCCATGTTGGAGAAAATAGCTGCAGTCTTTCCTCCAGTGCCCTCTGCTGGCAGAGAGCACTGGCATCTTCTGCCCTTTGTGGCAATGGGATGGGAGTTCTGACAGGCAGGCTTGGGAGATCTTACCAGGAGCCCCCCAAAGCTCTCTGGCTGATGATGGAAGTGGGGTAAGATGGAAGAAGCATGTGGAGACATCACACCGGACTGGGTGTAGACCCTCTCCGTCCCCACAGCTCCCACCCACGGAGGGCCCAGCTTTGCCCAGGAGTCTTGGCTTGTTCCCAGATTCTACTGAGAGGAGGCCTCTGTGTAAGGATCCTAACAGCAGTTTCTTTTTGTTAATTATTCAATTATGGAGCCCAAGTGTTTCTTACCTGGTGCTTCAATTAATTGCTTGTAAACACTCAGGAAAGCGGCTTCGGCCTCCTGACTTCTCTTACTAAGAGCCACCACCTTTGGAAACAATAAGAGAATCACGTGTGACCATGGCATCTGAGTCTACAAGCAAATCTGATCATTTTCTACATGTGCAAACATGGGATTTGAGGGGAGAGAGAAGAGAAATGAAGGTTAAAAGTATGGAGTCAGAAAGTCTGAGTTCAAGTCCCAGCTTAAGTGCATCTGGCTGTGTGTGTGACCTTGGGCAAGTCACTGATCCTCGGATCTTGTTCCCCCGTCTATCAAATGGGGGTAAATAACAGAACCTACCTCTTAGACCTGTTGTGAGGACTAAGTGAAGCTGTATATAAGTGCTTAACACACAGCAGGTACTAACAATTATTACTATTATTCCTGTTAGTAAAGGGCATTGTCGGAGGTTAAAATATGACACGTTTTGTGGGAAAGTGGGACACACTTGGGGAATATTTCTTGTCACTAAGAATTAAAGAGAAATTACTGAATCTCTAGTAAGATATCAAACAGTTTCAGCAAGTGTTGCGTGACACAGTTATGTGAAACAGTTCCTGACATACCAAAGGTGCTTGATAAATGTTTCTTGACTGATAAATACATGAATGACTGAAGAACCTAGTGGTGAGGAGCTACGTTCATGCACTTGTTCTCTTGCTCGTGGATTTTTTTTTTTTGGCCAAACCTGTGACTTATGGAAGTTCCCAGGCCAGGAATGGAATCCAAGCTGCAGCTGTGACCTACACCATAGCTCTGGCAATGCTAGATCCTTAATCCTTAACCCACTGAGACATAGCAGGAACTCAAAACTTTATTTTTATTTTCTTTCTTTCTTCCTTCCTTGCTTTCTTTCCCTCTCTCTCTTTCTTTCAGTCTGGCTGCTGCATGCAGCAGCTTGATGTGGGATCTCAGTTCCCAGACCAGGGATCAAACCCAGGCTGCAGGAGTGAACCTGTGGACTTTTTTTGTTCTGCCAGTGCGACTCCATTTCTGGGGCTCAGCACCATCTCATCCCTCTACTCCTGGCTGCGAATTCTGCATTCTGGCCTCACAGCTACCTCGATGCTGGCTCTTGGTGGCCAGTCCCCTTGGCACAGTCCTGGGCCTTCCTGGCATATGGCTGGAGCTCCTGGCACCCACAGGTCAGCATCCCTACCTCCTCAAGGACACAATGGGCTGGGTATCCCCCTTTGGACTGGAGCGCGCTTTAGTCTCCCTGGCATCAACATATCTTTCCCTCTAGTGCCGACTACTTCAACCAGGAATCTATCGGAGCATCTACTTGTCAATCGCCCTCTTTCAGAGCTGGGCTTTTCTCGAGAATCCTGGTGATGCCATTTGGGGGAGTCTGTTAGCGACCTTCTCCCCTCAGTGTATGCACTGTGAGTGTGTGGCCTGCTGCCAAGGAGGAGCTCAACCTAATTTGTTCAATGAACAAATCCAGGTGGGTTGCACAGACTCTAGGTCCTGTCTGCGATGCCGTCGTGGAGAAATGGCAGGGTCCGATTCTGAGACAGTCTGCTCACAGAGGGACAGGCCCTGAAGCCAGGTTGCCTGGTTTAGATCCCAGCTCTACCGCTTATTATCTGTGTGACCCTAAACAGGAGGGTCTCTCCAATCCCTGTGTCTCTACCGCCCCAACTACAAAATGGGGATAATAATATGACAGCCTCCCTCAAAGGGCTGCTAGAGGATCAAGTGATTTAACACAATGTGAAGCCCTTTGCAAAACTCCTGGCATGCATTAAGCCCCATTGATATGTTACCTCTGCCAAGGGGACAGGTTCTGCCTAGTGCTGGGTGATAAACTCTATCTGTGCTCATCTCTGGGTCCTACAAAGACCAGCTGAGAAAGGCCCCACCTCCATCACAGCAACACACCTTGGGAATTTGAAAACAGCGGCTCCTCAACAGCTTCCAGTATGACACCATGAACCTCATGTGCCTGAAACATGGCAAGTCCAAATCCAGATGTACTGTGAGTGCAAAATATGCACCGGATTTCAAAGACTTAGTTCAAAAGAAGAGAATGTACACGAGCTCATCAGCATTTCTTGGGTTGCGTACATGCTGAAGTGATAAAATCTGGGATATGCTAGGTTAAATAAAATATATTACCGAAATTAATTTCACCTGTTTCCTTTTACTTTTTAAAATGTAGGTACGATAAAAAGTAAAAGTTCATCCATGGATCACATAATTCTATTGGACTGTACAGCTTGAAGGTTTTCCAAGGTCCATAGAGAATTTGCTGTTTAAGAGACGCGGAGAGAAATGTATGGTGGATGTTGAGCAAGTGATTTTACAAAGCTCTTTAAGCTCTCTCGTTATTCTGAGAGCAGTCTCTGATCTCTTCTGGAGTGAATGACAGTCTCTCATTCATTCAACAGACATTTCCTGAGCACCTGCTATGTGCCATGCACTGTGAGCTGAAAATTCAGTGATTAATAATGCAGCCTCGAGCCCCACCCTTATGGGACTCACAGTCCAGTGGGGAGGCCAACATTAAAGCAGATTCCCCAGATAATTCATTAATTACATGTGCTAAACACGTCAAAGGAAAAGTACGGGGGTTTGAGAGTGTGTAAGTGAGGGGAGACTGACCCAGTTTGGTGGATGGAAGGCACATCAGGAATTATCTCCCCAGAAGGGGAAGATGGTGATGGACAGAAAGAATATTATTTTTTTTTTTTTGTCTTTTTAGGGCCACACTCATGGCATATGGAAGTTCCAGGCTAGGGGTGGGATCGGAGCTGCAGCTGCCGGCCAATACCACAGCCAAAGCAACGCCGGATCCAAACCACGTCTTCGACCTACACCACAGCTCACGGCAATGCTGAATCCTTAACCCACTGAGCAAGGTCAGGAATGGAAGACACATCTTCATGGATACTAGTCAGGTTTGTTACTGCTGAGCCATGATGGGAACTCGCAGAAAGAATATTCTAAACTCTAGGCAAAGGGAAGATTTTTTCACTCTTGCTAAGATGTCCATCCAAGACACAATCCCTGCTCTGGGACTTGCAGCTGAGTGGCAGCCACAGCTATGCCAAAGAGGAAACATGACACAGGGCACAGTGATGCTAACCCTGGAGTCTCCAAAGTCATGTGAGGAGCAAACAATTAATTCACAGCCTGAGGGGGCATCTTCGAGGCATTACTGTTACCACTACCAATAAATGTAATATTCAGAGCTCACCATGCACCAGATGCTCTCACTATTCATAATCATCTCTCTCCATGGACACATCAATCACTGGAGGTAGCTGCTATCATTAGCCCCATTGTACAGATGAGGAAACCAAGGTTCAGTGAGATTAAGTGACTTGCCTAAGGTCGTCCAGTAAGTAGATGGCAGAGCGAGAGTCACACCAGGTCTGGGGGTTCAAATTACTGTTCTAAATCCAGGTGTGGGCCCCTTTCTCCTGGATAGAAAAACCATCCCGGACAGTCACTCGGACCCCGTATGGATGCTGCTGCCTTGAGATGCCACTTATGGCAGTACCAGGTCAGGAGATGCTGACCTGCAGTCCAAGAAAAGTCATGAGAAACAAAAGCAATTCATTTCCTGATCCCCAGATGGAGAATCATCAAAGACCAGCCAGCAGAACGTCGGAGAGCTTCATTTTACAGTTGTCCGTGCTGAGCACGTGTGGTAGTCAGGGTCTGGGGAAAAGGCGTAAGAACATTCTACTGACTTTTTTTAAATAAGGAATTCAGGGCAGAGGTGGGGGCAGGTTCCAGAAGATTCCTTTAATGTTCCCCTGACCCTACCTGCAGCACCTCTATCCATTTGTGGTGCTCTGAGTTGTGTACTGATTGAGTGACTGTCGCCTGGTGGGGGGAACGGCAGTCTGCCCACTAGAGCTGTGCTGTTCAGTACAGTGACCAAGAGCCCATGTGGCCAGTGAATACCGGAAACGTGACCATTCAAATTCAGATGGGCTCTATGTGTAAAATAGGGGATTTCTAGGTCTTAGGATGAAGAAAGGAAGGTAAAATATCTCAAAAAATTTTATATTGATTTCATGTGGATAATACTGTGGACAATCACGTTAAATAAAACACATCATTAAAATTAAATTCACCTCTTTCTTTCTACTTTTTAAAAGGTAGGTACTAGAAAAACTTAAATTACTTATGTGGCTTGAGCTCTATTTATACTGGACTGCACTGGTCTGGATCAAAGGTTAGGAAACTATGGCCTTTGGGTCAAATCTGGCCCTTCATCTGTTTGTGTAAATAAAATTTTACTGGAACACAGCTACGGTCATTCTTTGATTTTTTATCTATGGCTGCTTTCATGCTACAATGGTGGAGTTGCATAGTTGTGACAGAGACTTTGGCTGCAAATCTGAAAATATTTATTGTCTGGCCCTGAACGGAAAATGTTTGCTGATCCCTGCTTTAGAGGTTCACCTAATGGTTGGACAACACTTTCAAAGCAGAGATCAAAAACGACCCTGGAATGGTACTCCAGTTTGAATTGGTCGAAATTTAGGGCTTTCCATAGTAAATATGACTCTTGAAGATAGTAGCCATTTGGATGTCCTGCTTCATTCAGTCTTGTTTTAGAGCAATGACCCAATTTCTAGAAGGCCGGGCCTGATGGCGTTAGAGCCTGATCCAACGCTGGGCCCAATGTCATGAAGCATCTCTTGGCCTTAGTTTCTTCATCTATCAAGTGGGAAAACTACTCTCCAGTTGCCTAAGAAGCCATTGGGGGAGGAATGAGCTAACATGGCAAAGAGTCCCATGGAAATTGTCAAAAAGCTTTCTAATAAAGCAGATAATTCTTCTTTCAACCATACAGGATGTCTTTTCCAAGAGCTGCAACTCTAACGCATTTCACCCACGTGCCCAGAACAGGTGAGCTCGGCATAAATAAAAGGCCATGTGTTTCTGCCTCATGGCTGGGTCCTACCACGCAGAAGGGCAGGAGAAAAGGGTCCAGAATGACAGATTTGGCTTGTGACAGGCAGATCTTTGAAGGCCATCTGGGGGAGGAAGAGGGGGAGGAGAAGAAGGAGGCGGCCAGCTACAGACACCAAGAAGGTCACCATCACAAATAGCTCAGCGTCTGATGAAGCAGGCGGCATTCACACTACCAGTTGTAATATGAGGGGTAAAAATGTGTTTGGTCCCCTGAGAATGAAAGTAACAGGTGTAGAACCGGCTAAGCCGGAGGAGAGGCAAAAAGCCTGTTCTAGCTGCCTAGCATTTGTCTGTCAGGTGGTTAAAACCGTCAAGTTTGGGGGGCCCCTGCGGCTAAGCTTCCACGAGCTCGCCGAGGTAGCAGCGACAACATCTCCAGGCTATCGAGAACGGCTCCGTGCCAAGCTCTTCACAACAAATGGTCAGTTTCCGGAAACAGAAGCTTTATTCCGTGCTCAGTGCCTTGTCTTTGGAATCCCTGCCAACAGCTTTAAGACATGAGCCCTGTTCCTGCTCCCATTCAATGGAGGAAGAAACTGAAGTTCAGGGAAGCCAAGCCACTTGGCCAAGATGAGAAAACCAGAGGCTTTTTGACAGAGGCGGTATCTGTGCCTGGCATCCTCTCATTCCAGGGCCCAGAACTGCTACTAGAAACGAGTGCTTCTCAGGGTGTTGCACAGTCCCTCAGGTGTGAAAAGAGGGACTTGTGATCAAGCCTGCACCTGCTTGTTTTTCCATGGATTGTATGAAATCTATTGCCAATTGGACATTCTGCCAAGAGATGCAGAACAGAGTGCTCGTCAGCTCAGCTCAGAACAGGATTTTCCCAAATGCCTTTGGCCACAGAACTTTTTCTTTGGAGAAGAAAAAGTTCAACATTTTGAGAACAGCTTCCCTCTACCACTGGGTCCTGGGCTCTGGGGAGGGCAGGGCATGGAGGTTCTGGGCAATGGGGCTGGGGGGGATCTGATGTGGCAGGAATTCTCAAAGAAACTTAAGAGCGATGGGCAGTCGAGAAGCAGGTGTTCAGAGGGTCCCAGAATCAGTACCTCTGAGGAGGCAGAGGAATGAGATCTGAGGAGAAAAGGACTCAGTCCAGGATGGCCCGGGGATGGGAGAGGTGCCATCTGAGGCCTGATTCTCCTGGGGTGTGCAGACCTGGGGGACACACGGGGAGCAAAGAGGAGCAAGAGGAACGAGGGGAGACAGAGAGGAACAAGGCGTGGAGAGTAAGGGTTACCCAAAGAGTGAGGGGGCGGAGAGGACAAGGGGGCTGGATGGAGAGCAGAGGAAAGGAGGGGCTCTGAGTGAAGAGGGAGCCTAGGTGCAGAGTGTGGCGGGGGTGTACCCAGAACGAGGGGTGGGGCTGTGGGCCACGGAGAGGAGCAGTAAGAAACCCTGGAGGGTGAGAGGCAGGGGTGTGACTGGCTCAGACACGCTGGAGGGGAGGGGACTTGCCGTGACTGCTCAGGGGCTGCTGCAGGGGCTGCGGAGGTGATGGTTCAGGTCTGGGGTGCTGCTGGAGACGGGGGAGAACAGAACTGATTCAAGAGATGACTAGCAGATAAATTCCTGATCCAGGACCTGGTGGGGAGGTGCATGGGGGTGCATTTAACCAAGAGAGAGGGAGCAGCTCAGGGAGATACACCACAATATCAGTCTACAGCCAGCTGAAGATCTTTCTGGCTATGGTGTGAGAGGTACTGATGTATTCTAGACTGTAAAGATTCCAGCCCAGGGATGAGAGGAAGGCAGAAATTTCAAAAAAGCTCAATCTTTCTAAGTTCTCAAAGTGGGCTATCTTACAAGGTACTGAGCTCCCCAACAAGAGAGGGATCCAAGTACATGGCCATCTACTCTAGGCTGTAAAGGTACTCAGGGAGGTTTATACATTGGGTGTGGGTGTGTGTATGGCTAAATAGTCCAGAAGGCACACATCTTATTCTAAGGGTCTATCTATATGATACATCTCTTTTACTTATAGTGATATTTTAATGTCTACCACTTGTAAAAGGGATAACAATTATCTTGTTGGGCTGATATGAAAATTATTACTATCAATAGCAACAGTGACTACTGAGCACTGACTGTCAGGTCCTGTGCTAAGTGTCTGACACACTAACTCATTTAATCCTCATAATTCAGAGAGAGGGGAGTGTCACTGCCCACTGAGCAGATGAAGACATCGAGGCAGAAGATGAAGGCAACACACTGTGAGAGCTGGACTTAGACCCAGTTCAGTCAGACTCCAAAGCCCATGCTTCTAACCCCCACTTGGGACAGAGTCTCTGGTGGGAGAGTTTGTGGAAGGGGCTGGAATATCTGAAAGAGCTGAGGAGCTAGGCTGGCAGGTGAGCAGGAGATAGTAAGGCCAGGAGGAGCCAAGTGCCTGGGATTTCAGCAGGCCCCAGATCCCCTGCCCCACAGAGGCCTGGTTCCCAAGTGATTACTGACACTCTCTGCCATATATCACTGATGTCGCTGAGAAATGCAAATTACAATTTTTTTTTTTTTGCTTTTATAGGGCCGCACTCG
The DNA here is from genome assembly GCF_016906955.1 of Phacochoerus africanus. Taxonomy (NCBI): domain Eukaryota; kingdom Metazoa; phylum Chordata; class Mammalia; order Artiodactyla; family Suidae; genus Phacochoerus; species Phacochoerus africanus. The sequence continues at coordinate 32,626,621 of NC_062558.1, read as the reverse complement.
AGGCATATGGAGGTTCCCAGGCTAGGGGTTGAATTGGGAGCTACAGCTGCTGGCCTACACCACAGTCACAGCAACACAGGATCTGAGCCACGTGTGCGACCCACACCGTAGCTCACGGCACCACTGGATCCTTAACCTACTGAGTGAGGCCAGGTATCAAACCCGCAACCTCATGGTTCCTAGTTGGATTCGTTTCTGCCACACCACACCGGGAACTCCCAAATTACAATTTAATGTCGGAGCTTAAATAAGAAATTAGAGTTTGATTCTTATTTTTGGTAGCTGTGGCTGAGCTGGGCTCTTGCGGCTCCTGCCTGGACACGGCAGAAGGCTGGAACCCTCTCTGGCTTTTGTCTCTGGGGCATCCCTGAGGGAGGGTCGGTGGGGGTCCCAGAGAAGCCCCCTCTGAGCTGAGGCTTGGGAGTGAGCATCAGCTGGTTCTAGAGCCTTATTGGGTGGAATAAAATTTAGCCACGTGTCACTGTTTTGAATTCTCAGGTATAAATCACAAATTCATTTTGAATCATCAGATGTAAGTCACTAATTCAAATTCGAGCTTGAGCTCTGAGACCCACTTCTTCCACGGCTGTAGGTCCCACTTCTGGATGCTTCTCCCAATGCCTCAACCTGCAACAGTGATGGACACAGGCAGGAGTTCAGTAACTATAATGATAGGCATTGTTTACTGAGCATCTACTATGTGCATGTCCCAGGGGGGTCATCCTGCCCCCTGCCCACAACCCTCAAACACATATTTAGTGCTTTACATGCATTAACTCACTTGATCTTTGCATAACTCTCATGAGGTGGTGTAATGGACTGAACTGTGTTCCCCCCCAGTGTGACTATATTTGGAGATAGGCCCTTTAAGGAGGCAATTAAGTTTTGTTTTGGTTCTTTTTTTTGTTTTTTTGTTTTTGCTTTTTAGGGCCATGCCTGCGGCATATGGAAGTTCCCAGGTTAAGGGTTGAATTGGAGCTGCAGCTGCCAGCCTACACCACAGCCACAGCAACGCCAGACCCGAGCCTCGTTGGCGACCTACACCACAGCTCACGGCAACACTGGATCCTTAACCCACTGAGCGAGGCCAGGGACTGAACCCAAGTCCTCATGGATACTAGTCAGGCTCATAACCTACTAAGCCACGAAAGAAACCCCCTAATTAAGGTTAAATGAAGTCACAAAGGTGGGGCCCTAATCTGATAAGATTGGTGTCCTTATAAGAATAGGAAGAGGAGTCCCTGTCTTGGTGCAGTGGAAACAAATCCGACTAGGAACCACGAGGTTGTAGGTTCGATGGTCCTTGTGGACCCAACACTTTAAAGGCAGAGGCAGGCAATAGAAGAAATCATGATCCAGAATATGAGAAACTGATCAAGTACAAGGGAGGAAAGGAGGCTGGGAAGGGAGTTCCTGTCGTGGAGCAGTGGAAACGAATCCGACTAGGAACCATGAGGTTGTGGGTTTGATCCCTGGCCTCGCTCAATGGGTTAAGGATCTGGCATTGCCGTGAGCTGTGGTGTAGGTCAAAGACGCAGCTTGGATCTGGTGTTGCTGTGGCTCTGGTGTAGGCCAGCAGCTACAGCTCTGATTAGACCCCTAGCCTGGAAACCTCCTAAAAAGACAAAGGACAAAAAAAAAGCCTGGGAGGGAGACAGGAATCTGGGGTAGGGGTGTGCGCCCTTGGGAGGACAGCTGAGCAGACTTGAAGAAGAGGAGGGAGTGTGTGGTGGAGCAGATCTGGGGAAGAGTGTTCCAGGCAGACAGAATAGCAGGGACAAAGGCCCTGGGGCAGAAGTTTGTGAGGCTTGTCTGAATAACAGCAAAGAGGCCAGCATGGTGGGAGAAGGTGGGGAAGTGGGAGGGGAGGAGAGGAGGCTAGGGATCAAAGGGGAGGGGCAAAGCTCTGCCGGCGGTGGTGAGGACCCAGGCTTCTTCCCCTCTCATTGTGAGGACCCGGGCTTCCCAGAAGGGAATGAGGAGCCCCAGGAGGGTTCACAGCAGATGAGGGAGATGGTCCACAGACATTTTAACAGAATCTCAATGGACTGGGGGGAGCTGGGAGACCAGGGAGGTGGCTGCTTTAATTATCCAGGAGAAAAAGGATGGCATCTCAAGAGCGGGGTGGTGGCGTGGAGGTGGGGAGAAGTGCTGGGCTTCTGGATCGATTCTGAAAGTCCAGCCACAGGATCTGTTTCTTGGAAACACAGAGTAGATGTGGGGGCGGTGACAGGAAGAGGGGAGTCAAGGACACTCCATGGTTCAGGGTGGGAACAACTGGATGATTCTGAACAGCAGACGCTGTGATCTTCCTCTTCCTCAGGGTCCATGACAGGACAAGTCAGTAGTGGGCACTAAATCAACATGGACTGAATGAACAAATGAATGAATGAGATCAGGAAGGAATTTAAGAGGCTCTCTGAGCTAATCCTTCTGAACTACAAACTTAAATAAAAGCCTGCATCTGGAGGGATGATGGAGAATGATACCCTCTAAGGAGCCCAAACTAAGCTGCAATTCTGAAGGCTCTGTGGAGCTCTCTCGAGGGTTCTGGAGTAACACAGTGTGAGGGAACGGGGCCCCAGGATCTGCCCCAGAGGCCCAGGCATCTCAGGGAAGCCGATAGCAGTGTGGGAAACTGGAAAAGCTGGTCATGGGAGCGGGCAGACCTGGGTTCTGGTTTCAGCTGGGGTCTGTGTCCCTGTTCACCTTTCGGCAAGTCACGTCCCCTTTCTGAGCTTCAGTTTCCTTGTCTGTAAAGTGAAGGGGCTGGGCTTAAGGTCTCTGACTCAAATTCACCCAAGTAGATAAACAGACACTCTCCTCCCCACACATTGATCTGCACCTCCCTGGGACTTTAATCAAAGGCAATGCAAGGCCTTAGAACCCACTGGGCTTGGACTGAGGGGTGGGTCTGCTGGGAGAGGATGAGGGAGGAAAGAAAAACACTGTGCAATTTTATTCTAATATTTGCAATTATTCCCAGGCTAAAAATAAGGCACAGAGCAAAGTGTTTTCAAATGTTGGCATTAATGAACACTTTTTATCCAACATAATACAGGCCCCCAAATGCATTTATGCCAGGCTCCCTGAGATCTTGGGAGCAGTGCCCCACACCGGGCTGGCTTTCATGGCTTGGAAGCGGTGCAAAAATGAAATGTCCCACAAGCGCAGGCTGGCAGGCCTGCTATTAGCAACAGTATAATCATCAATTACATCCAATCACAAACTACTGATTTCATAATTATCAAATGAAGTTCTAACTTCTCACCTCCGCTTAGTGGCAACTAATATAATCTCTCAGTTCAAAAAAGGAAGGCTTTTTTCTTTTTTTCCTGTTCCTCTCATGCTCTCTCTCTTTTCCGGGGAAAAGAATTTCCAGGCCTCCACGTAAGACTGCATTTAAATTGCTTGTCACTCAAAACAAAGGCGAACCACTCATTTGTAATTCACCAGCCACCTGAACAGACTGCCTGTTTTCCTTTAAGCATCCATGCACCGAAGCACAAAGATCATTTTTCTATTGTTAAAATTGTATAAGCCGGGGCTTTTTTTAGCAGCGAATACACAATTTCACTTCTCTTCGGAGGGCTCCCAGCATAAAAAGTGACAGGAGGCTTTCTTCAGTGCCTTACAAATAAATTTTGCTTTGGGGTATTAAAAAAATCAACTATGTGCTCATATAATGAGTTGAAAAACTATCAAGGCCCTTTATATATGAAGGCAGGACAGAAATTACGTTTCCTGTCCTGCCCAGGGTGTGGCCAGTATATGTCAGATGATTGAGATTCATTCTCCAGGGCGCTGGAAGCATCTGTGTCCAATTTCCTCTTTTAGGGAGCTGCAGCTATCACAAATGTGGCTCCATGCTGACTGGCATTCGGCTGGCAAGCCACGAGAGTGGAAACAACCCAGCAGTGGGTGCCCCAGCTCAGACCTTGCTGTTCCAGGCAGGCTCTAGCGGTGTGCCCGACTTTCTGGCTACCTCGCCCCCAGGGACAAGCCACGGATGACTGCCACGAGGCCCCTGCATGCAACCAAATTCCCTGGCTCAGCCTCTGACAGCCAGGCCCACCTCGACAACAGCTCAGTTTTTCTGTCTAACCGATTATAATCATAATACCTTCCGATCTTAATCTGGAACTTTTTATAATTGACAAAGACCTGTCATAGGAATTAGTGCATCTGAGCCTCCACACACCCCCAGAGGACGGTTCCTGTCTGAGATGCCCAGAGAGGCTGATACAGCAGTCCCAAGTCACACAGGAGGGGTCGAGGCAGGGTGCAAACTGGGTCACTGGATTCAGAGCCAGCTGTGCAACAGAGAATTTGGGCCTGGATTTGTGCAGCTTCCCATTTGAAGTGGGAGAGCAGCTTCTGCTTTCAGTCAATTAGAACAGACTCAAGTTAACCCTCCAAATGTCCCATCCTTACATCTGACTATGCCGTGCTTTCCCGAGTGGAAGAGTAAGGAAAGGAGCTCCTGCCACCCCCTCCAGAAGCTATTCATAAGCCAAAGCCAGTCTGTTCTTTGCAAGAGACGTGAGGACTAACAAAGACACCTGATTTAAGACAATAGTGAAATTCTGTATGATACTGTGATAGTGAATACACTTTATGAATTTGTCAAAACTCAGAAAGGACAACACAAAGAGGGAACTAATGTAACCAAATGATGGACTTGAGTTAATAATACCATATCAGTAGTTCCCATTGTGCCTCAGTGGTAACTAACCCAATTAGTATCCATGAGGATGTGGGTTTGATCCCTGGCCCTGCTCCGTGGGTTAAGGATCCAGCGTTGCTATGGCTGTGGTGTAGGCTGGCAGCTGCAGCTCCGATTAGACCCCTAGCTTGGCAACTTCCATGTGCCACGGGTGCGGCCCTAAAAAGACAATAATTATGATAATAATAATAATAATAATACCATATCAGTATTGGTTCGTCAGTTGTAACAAAGGTACCGCATTAATGCAAGATGTTAACCACAGGGGAAACCGGGGTAGGGACCTCTATGCTTTCCGCTCAAATTCTCTCTAAACCTAAAACTGCTTTTAAAAATAGTCTATTTTTTGGAGTTCCCACTGTAGTGCAATGCGATTGGCAGCATCTGTGCGTGCCAGGATGCAGGTTCAATTCTCAGCCTGGCACAGTGGGTTAAAGGATCCGGTGCTGCCCAGCTGCAGCTGTGGCCCGGATTCAATCCCTGGCCTGGGAACTCCATATGCCATGGGGCAGTCAAATAAGGGAAAAAAAGAAATAAAAAAGTCTCTCGGAGTTCCCGTCGTGGCGCAGTGGTTAACGAATCCGACTAGGAACCATGATGTTGCGGGTTCTATCCCTGCCCTTGCTCAGTGGGTTGACGATCCGGCGTTGCCGTGAGCTGTGGTGTAGGTCGCAGACGCGGCTCGAATCCTGCGTTGCTGTGGCTCTGGCATAGGCCGGTGGCTACAGCCCTGATTAGAACCCTAGCCTGGGAATCTCCATATGCCGCGGGAGCGGCCCAAGAAATGGCAAAAAGACAAAAAAAAAAAGAGTCTCTCTCTCTCTATATATATACACTGTCATACCTGTGGCATGTGGAAGTTCCCAGGCCAGGGATCAAACCCAAGAGACAGCAGTGACAACACTGAGTCCTTAACTTCTAGGCAACCAGGGAACTCAAAAAAGTCAATTAAACAAGAAAAAGAGAGTAGTGAATTCATATAAAGCAGGTACTAGGTACCAGGCACTGCTCAGTGTTTATCACATTAACTCATTCAATCTGTACAACAAACAGCCCTATGAGGTCAGTATCATTATCTTCCTGATTTTGCTGGTGGGAAAAATAAGACATCAGAGAGGTCTACCTTGCCCAAAGACACACAGTAAGTGGCAGAGGTAGGATTCACACCATGGACTCCAGAGCATGTGTCCTTAGCCATGAGAGGAATGGGATCATCACTGGATTTTCTGCAAAAGCCTGCCCCTTTCCCACGAGGTTCTGTTGTGCGTGAGTGTCCTACCTTGCTGTGGGTATCACATGGCACAACAGGGGTCATGAACAATGGGTCTAGGGCCAGATACACCCCATGGACATGTTTTCTTGGACCCTCCAGTGTTTTAAAAATATTTGAGCCATAAAAATTCATCTAGTTACATACTTAAAATTTGTGCATTTTACCATATGTAAATTATACCTCCATAAAGTACTGTGAGCATGAAAATGTATGCATATATATTGAGCCAGCATTTAAAAACCCAAAGAGATCCAAATTGCTAGCTTTTCTTGGAAAATCAGAGGATCTGGCCAGCCTGGGCCCACATTTCCACCAACAACTGCTGCCTGGGACCAAGCAGCAACCTCCTATGGAGACAGGCTGGGGGTCGGTAGTTCACCTGCACCCCCTGTGCACCTGCACTACAGGTGTGGGAGCCCATCCACACTGGTAATTTCACTCTGGCCTAGACTGACACCCCTTTTCCCCTCACTTTGTTTTCTCCACATTCTTCTTGAGTTCCATCAGCCCCCTCCCCCAACCTCGCCCTTCAAATAGTGATTTCACAGGGGGATGAAAAAAAGGAGTGATGAGCACGGTGTCCTATACGGGTGCTACTTCTTGCTTCTGGGCAGCTTCCTGGCAAACTGCCTTTCCAAACTGCAACAGGATCCCTCTACCCTGAATACAAAACAAGTAGGCCCTCCCAACTCAAGTTCACCTGGGCCCAGAGCAAAAGGGCCATTTAGAGCATCTGGATGATTCTGTGCCTTCCTGAGTTGTGAGAAACTCATAAGCAGAGTTGAGAAGGACCAGAAGGGCCTGGCATTCTCTGTTGTGATGGGAACAGTGGAGCTTAGTGGGCCCGGGAGGAAAGAGGAGAATGGGGTGGGAGGAGAGCACAGGGATGCATGCAGTTAGAGCTTAATAGAGGCCTATCAGGAGTTCCTGTCGTGGCTCAGTGGAAACAAATCCGACTAGTATCCATGAGGATTCGGGTTCGATCCCTGGCCTCGCTCAATGGATTGGGGATCCAGTGTTGCCATGAGCTGTAGGTTGAAGACGAGGCTCGGATCCTGAGTTGCTGTGGGTGATTGTGGCATAGGCAGGCAGCTGTAGCTCCGATTAGACCCTTAGCCTGAAACTTCTGTATGCTGCAGGTGCAGCCCTTAAAAGCAAAAAAGAATAAATAAATAAATAAAAGTAAAAAAGAGGCCTGTGGATTCAAGGAAGGGCTAAAAAGCACATGGGCGTTGGAGTCAGGTCTGAAACGTGCATCCTTGGCTATGTAACTTTGGGCAAGTCATTGAGCCTTCAGAGCCTCGGCTTTCTCAACTGTAAAATGGGTACAATGATGTGAAGAGCTGCCAGGAGAATCAAATCAGGGAGGTGAAGCAGCTGGCAAGGAGCCCCTCTGTTGGCACTAATGATGAACGAACATCTTTCCTTGACCTCTTTGTGCCTCGGTTTCTCCACCTAGAGAGCAGGGATACCAAGATCCAGCTTAGGTGTGGAGACACCAGCAATTAAGAGATGCTTTGTTCACCGTTAAAATACGGGCTGAGGTTAGCCAAGCCACAAATGGCTCTTGGGACTTCTAGGCAAAGGAGTCTGAGGATGTAAGAAGCTGAAACACAAGGATTAGAGCCAAATCACCAGAATGTGGGCAGAGGGTCCACAATGCCAAGAACCACCTGGCAACAAGCAGCCTCTGAAACACAGGGCAGTCCAGGGGTCTGTGCGCCGGGCCCCAAACACTTCTGCTCCTCCCGTGGTCTGGCTCATGACCCTGACCTGGCTTCTGAGCTCTCACTGCCCCATGCTTTATCAACCATGTGCTGTGGCGCTCCTGCCCCTAGAGGGAGGCTTGCACGGGTCCCAGGGGGCTGCAGTCTCCCCTCCTGAGGCCATCCTGGGAAGTTCTCTGAAATGCCAGCCCAGAAGAGCTGAGTTAAAAGAGCATGCGTGCCCTTTATGGAGAGTTGGCCACCCAAATGCCACTGAAGCACCACCTGCCCAGGCTTTTAAATATAGTATCGTCCTTTCTGGATGTCTCTGTGAAAGTGTGGCTCAAGACAGCCTCATGAGAGCCTCAGCCGGACACTTGGGGCACTACTCTGTCTGCTGCCCAGTTTGTGCAGCCAGGGGCCGCAGGCTCAGCTTCCTGAAGTGGGCTGATTTGATTCCCAGTGGAATTCCATTTCCAGGTTCCCCACTTCTTTGTGGCCTGGGGCAGGCTCTGGCCTTCTCTGAGCCTTTGCTTCCACATTTGAAGATAGGCAAATAGACAGCCCTTATAGATGTTGGTTTTACTATTATTAATTATTATCATCTTCAATGTGTTAAGTACTATGCTGAGAAGAATAAACCCCAACCCCAGCCCACAAGTCCTAGAATAAGAAAGAGACAGACCATAGAAAAGGGCAGAAAGCAAGCAGCATTTTGAGGAGGGAGAGACAAGAGGGGAGGGGTTAATTCTGTAGGGGCACTAGCTAAAGAAGGGCTTCCAGGAGGTGGCACTGACTTGCAAAGGATGAGCAGGTTATTGAGCTGCAGAGGAGGGAGAGAGGGTGGGTGCCGAGGTAAGAAATGATCTGGTGTAATCAGACAATCTCATCGCTTTTCCCGCTAAGCCCAAGGCTGCAAACATGGGGCTGTGGTCTAGATGCCCTCATGCATTTGGCTTTGTTCAGTTTTAAAAACTGTTCTTTTTTTGGAGGGGGGGGGCCACAACTGCAGCATATGGAGGTTCCCAGGCTAGGGGTCGAATTGGAGCTGTTGCCACCGGCCTACACCAGAGCCCCAGCAATGCTAGATCTGAGCCGCATCTGTGACCTACACCACAGCTCACAGCAACGCCGGATCCTTAACCCACTGAGCGAGGCCAGGGATCCAACCTGCATCCTCCTGGATACTAGTCAGATTCGTTTCCACTGAGCCACGATGGGAACTCCAAACACTTCATTTTTAGCCAAAATTTAAAGATCAGGAGTTACATAAAAATTGAGCTTTCCAGCTTGCCAGAACGTATAGAAAATGTGGCCATAGAGGGCCTCATTCCTGTGTCACAACAGCATAAAAAATGAAAAAGGTACTAATAGCGATTACTTTCTGAGTGCTCAGAGTGTGCCGGGCACTGTCTTATGTGCTTTATGCAGACTAAGTTGCAAAATCCTCATAAAACCCCTACAGGGTAGATTCAGTGATGTGCTGGTAAGGTTTAACAACTAGTTATCTAATGGGGAAAAAAGAAAGGGTCCTAGTTTGTAGTCCATGGTGGTACAAGGACTTCCACCATGATAGATTCAAGCTACCAACGTCACTGACCAACTGAGGAGTTTGGTGTATGAGTCTCTCCAGCACAGCAATGGTGGGTGTTGTTATTATTTCTGCTTCTCGGATGAGTAAAAGGAGGCCCAGAAAGATCAAGAGACTTGCCAGAGCAGAGGTCACAGAGCCAGGAGAACGAGCAAAGCAGGAATCTGGGGACAGGTAGCCTGGCTTCAAGATCTGCTATTAGCTCCCACAACACGCTGCAAGACCAGACTGCAGGGTCTGCCCTAGCTGGGTAATGGCCACTCCCCAGGTGGCACACAGAGCCCCTGCTTGTCTCAGTTCCCACTCCTCTCTGTCATCTCACCTGTGCCTGGCTGTTCACTCAGCTTTCCTGTGGGGAACCTGTGGGAAACTGAGCTTGCAGCCCTGCTTTAGGGTATGAAATGTCATCCAGCCCCCAGCAGTACCCCCTGTGCTTCTGGGGACCCCACCAGGTACCTGGACACAAACAGAAGGCACCAGCGGTGGGTGACAGCCAGCTTCTTTTACTCTATCCCAACTCCATCCCCTGACACCTGACACAAAGCAAACCTTTAGTTCAAATGATCACTTTTTTTTTTTTTTCCCATTCTCTCTGCCAGGAGCACTAATAGCATCAATTTCATGGAAGCAATTTCTCTGTTCCCCTCCTCGCTTCCTACCACCCTATACAACAAAAAGTGAGACAATATGATTTATAGGGGAAATATAGCAAAAACTGTTCACCTTAGGTTGGAAATGCAAATGATGCTCTCTCCTTGTGCTCTGCTGGGGGAAGAACTTCCTTTTATTGGGGGAGGGGGCTCAGATGGGGAACCCAATTTTCTTTGCTGTTTTTCAAAGACAGGCAGCACTTGCAGAGCCCCCACAACCCTCATCCTCCCAGCTGAGAGCCCAGGATGGCTGAAAATGAAGGAGAGGCATATGTTTGGTAGGAAACATGGAAATAATCAAGGGTGAGTAGATTCATGGAAGTAATTTAATTACCTCGCACAGCAATGAAATCTCTGGGTTTCCGCTTCCATTATTAATGATGAATGTTAACTATCAGGGGACAGCGGCTATGTTTTCCTGACATAATCAGGGAGGGAGGTTTAGGTGTTTTCAGGTGGCCATACCTGGATTGTCACTGATCAGGCTGCTCCCTGCCTCTAGCTGATCCCTACCCCCAACTTGGAATTAACTGGGAGATACATTATATACCTTGTGATGGAAACATGCTGCAGCACCTATGACTAGACTTGCCAAAAACATTGAGCCTGAATATGATCAAGCCTCTAGATCCAACTGCCCGTGTGGAGCAAATACAGGGGAGAGAGGAACAGGTCAAACCACACTACAGGGACACAATCAAATCAACAAAATTCCAGCTACAGGTGGACGTGACTTGCCCAAGGTACCGCATGCTAGTGGCAGACTGGGATCTGAACCCGAGCTCATGAAGACCGTATTCCTGAGACCACATGAGAGGCCAGAGAAAGTGCAGCTGAGCTTCCGGAGGGTGGGACAAAGAACCAGAACAGTCCAGAAACAAGGAGGGTGCTTCCACTGCAAGGGGCAAGTCCCTTGGTCCTGCACTCTCTTGAGGCCAGCTTTCCTGGCTTCCTCAACCAGTCCCAAATTCAAACTCCTGAGATAATGAATATTGTTGCCCTGGCATGAGACCAGTGTTGGCCCCTGGCATAATCAGCAGTGATCAGGGGAAAATCTTCAGGAAAAACAGCCCAGTTATTTCCACAATGGATTGAAGGAAGAAAAAAGATGGGTAAGGTGCTTATACATTAGAATGTGTGGCAAAGGCAGATGACCAACTTCCCAGTTTCAGTCTGAAGAGTTCTGAATCGGAAGACTTTCCCAGTTTTAAAACCTAAAGTTTTGCATCTCAGATACCCCTTAGTCCAGGGCCAAACCAGGACAGCTGGTTGCCATACTCATGAGGCATATCAATCAGTCTCAATGTGTGGATCTGTATGAGTCCTGGTATACACCAAAAAATGATTAAAAAAATTGAGAAGTCAATAAGGGACACCGAAGCATTGCCTGGATATCTGATGATATTAAGAAACTACTGTTAAGAAAAAAATTGCGGAAGTTCCCATCATGGCTCAGCGTAACAAACCTGACTAGTATCCATGAGGATGTGGGTTCGCTCCCTGACCTCACTTAGTGGGTTAAGGATCTGGCGTTGCTGTGAGCTGTGGTGTAGGTCACAGACATGGCTCGGATCTGGAGTTGCTGTGACTGTGGTGTACACTGGCAGCTGTAGCTCCGATTCAACCCCTAGCCTGGGAACATCCATGTGCTGTGGGTGCGGCCATAAAAAGACCAAAAAAAAAAAAGGGAAAAAAATTGCAACTATATGTGGTATGGATGTTAAGTAGGTGTATTGTGGTGATCACTTTGCAATATATACAAATATTGAATAATTATGCTGTACACCAGAAACTAACATAAGGTTACACATCAACTATGTCTCAAAAAAGAAATTGTTGAAAAAATTTTAGATGAGATATATTATGATTATGCTTACAAAGAGATTTCTTATTTTTTAGAGATATGCACCAAAATATTTGTAGGTGAAATGATACAATGCCTTGGATTTGCTTCAAAATAATCCAGGGGTACAAAAGCAAAGTGGCTATGAGTGAATAGCCATTGAAACTGGGTCGTGTATGTCATTATTTTATTCTCTTTTTCCATAATAAAGAGTAAAAGAAAGAAAAGGAAGGAAGTAAAGAAGAGAGGGAGGGAGGAAAAAAGAAAGAAATCATGGTAGGAAGATATCCCTTATCTGAGTCAAATTCAACTGCTTGAAATTTTCAAGTAGGCTTTTCTGTAAAGGGCCAGAGAATAAATATTTTTGGCTATGTGGGTCACATGGTCTGTCATAACTATTCAACTCTGCCTTTATAGAGTGAAGGCAGCCATAGAAAATAGGTAAATGAATGGGTGTGGCTATGTGCCAATTAAAATTTATTTACAAAAACAGGTAGGGAGCTGGATTTGACCCATGGGTTATAACTTGCCAATCCCTACGTGCAGCAAAATTTGGTTGTGATGATTATCGTATACCTATAAATGCAATAAAAAAATAAAAAACAAATACAAAAAGAAAAAAAATAAAATTACTACCTCTGAAGATGAAATTGCCAATCCCTGGTCTAGGATATTAAGCTGGGTTCAGTTCTACCACATGCTTGCTGTTGTGGCCTAGGAAGCCACCTAACCTTTCTGAGTCATAGTTTCCTCTTCTGTAAAATGGGGATGATAATAGTAACGATATCAGGCCAGGATTCAGCCAGATAATGAAAGAATGGAGCTGGTTCCATGTCAAAGTGAGCAGGTCCTCAATCAGCAGGCTGTTCTCCATTTATCATACCCTGCTAGAACGTTTTTATTCACTGCTTAGAACACCATCTGGCATGTAGTAGAAGCCCAACAAATATCTGTAGTAATGATAAATGACTGTGTCTGTCCCCATCAAGTGAAGAAGATATGGATGGGAGAACAGAGTCTTCTTAATACTTTTCAAGATGTCAAGGTCTCCCCACCTTGCACCTTGAAAGAGGAACATCTATAACAAAGACATCTAAGTCCTACTTCACACTATAAGGAGTCAGCCTCTGAGAAGAATTTCCAAAGAGGCTGTGCAGCTGAGTATGCTTAAGCATCAGAAACACTTTGGGGGCGGCAGCTTAACTCTAAGGGGTGATCCCCATGTCACGGAAGTAGCAGACTGATCCACCTGCTCCTCAAGGGCTTGGCCAGAGACTGAAACATGGGTTGGAAGCTCCATGGAGGAGCTGAGCCAATGTGGAAAGTCTTCAACCAGTCTTGGTTGCCATCTTGTCTGGACTGGGAATAATTTCATTGGAGCAGGAATAACTGGTTTGGACTCTCCTTCCACAGAGAATGTGTGGGGTCTTGGTGCAGGAAAATCATGTGGAAGAAGGAAGGAAGATGGCACCAGAGCCTGACTTCAATGAGCCAGAACTGGAAACAACCCATTCTCAGCATCATGAGTTTCTTGATCTTGACTTCTGTACAAAATATAGACGAATGGGCTGGTTGAGATCTGTATACCTTCGGGGCTTTCTACACTCTGAGGCAGATGGCTGTCTACCCTTTCTGTTTGCTGAGAACCACTCTACCACCTTTCCAGGAGCAAAATCCCAAACGTCTGCAGGAACCTAGTAGTAACTCTGGTATGTGAGGAGACCAAGTGAAAGGGTGAGATGAGAGGGAGAAGTGGGACCATGGGAATGGATAACATGATAAGAAGTTGAATGAGGCTGGAGTTCCCTTCATGGCTCAGTGGTTAACAAACCCAACTAGGATCCATGAGGATGAGGTTCAATCCCTGCCTAGCTCAATGGGTTAAGGATCACGTGTTGTCATGAGCTGTGGTGTAGGTCACAGACGTGGCTCGGATCCCACGTTGCTGTGGCTGTGGTGTAGGCTGGCAGCCGTAGCTCCGATTCGACCCCAGCCTGGGAACATCCACATGCTGTGGGTATGGCCCTAAAAAGCAAAAAAAAAAAAAAAAAAAGAAGTTGAATGAGGCTGATGGCAGGTTGCAAGCCTGTGATCTTTCTTCTTTCTCTGAGATCGGCTCCAGGAGTTGAGGTTTGTACTGAGGCATCTTCCTGTACAAGGCAGATGCACCAGGGGCAGACACTGGTCTTGAGCTAGGCCAATGATCTTTGTTGTCCCAACAGATTAAATTTGAGACTGGTTGATTCTGATTTGTCCAGTGACGGTGGGGTATTATGGGGGGGTTGGGCACTTTCCATCTACCATGTGTGAGAAAGCCAGCCCAGAGAGAGGACAGGATGAAGAAGCTATGGAAGCATGCTCCTTGCTTCTGGGCTGTTTTGGTTCCTAGTCCCACCCTCTGGAAGCCCAGCTATGCTTTCTCCAGCCTCTCACATGGTCTCAGGAGAGTTCATGAACTTGGATTCAAATTCTAGCTCCACCACTAGCAGTGGGACCTTGGGCAAGTCACTTCACCTTGGTAAGCCTCCGTTTCCTCAACTGAAAAATGGAAGAAATACTAGAACTTTCCTCACAAGGCTACTATTGAGGATTACATGACACAACTGTACATCTGGCATACAATATATACCCCATAAATATCACATAGCTAATATTATAATAAATTCTCCTCATATAGGCTAGCTTGGGTGGATTCTTGTGTCTTGTATCCCAAGGCTTTCTCATAAGATGGACTTCCAGCTGCCCATGACACTGACACCTTCCACTTGGAGGCTCAGGGTGGGGTGGAAGTCTCCCTTCTTGCCCTGCCAAGCCCAGAGACAGAACCTAGATGGAGAGAACATGGGTGGAGGTGCTGCGTTGCTCCTGACACCCAGGCAGCTCTGCAGCTGCTGTTCCCCCACCCTACTCATTGCAGAAGCAACAGGCGAGGCAAACAGATGGCTTTTTTCCTCTCCCAAGATGGGAAAAAAAGGAAAGGAGATGAACAGATTTCCACCAGCTAGGAGATCAAAGAGAAATGGCCATTTTTGCTGATAAACTTCGCTCACACTGTCCCTGAGTCCGGGCAGGCGATCATCCTGGGGTGGGACCGGGATAGGTCCAGCTTGCTATAGCCTATCGATGTATCATTAATTTCTTTTTGTTTCCCATTCCGGCGTACACCAGACTCAAGGTGAGAGAACGCAACTGGGCTGCGACTTCTCAGATTGATAGATTGCGTTTCTGTGCTGGGTCCGTTTCATGCTTGGTGACTTTGCAGCAAAGCAATTATCACTGTGGAATGCATAATGGCCTAATTAATAACTAATGTCAGGTTGGCCTCTGAGCCATGATTATACCTTAGCAAGCCAACTTTTTTTTTCTTTTAAACATTCCGAGAGAAAAATATTATTATAATTGACTGGTTAAATTGTCAAAGTGTCCCTACCCCGTGGACACAGAGTGTAGTAGGAAGCACGCAAAGCCTAGAAGAAAGAGAGTGTTCTGTTGCCAACTGGCTGTGTGGCCTTGCTCAGCATCTCAGTATCCCTGGCACTTGAACATTTATCTGCACCTGCAAGCAGAGCCACCTTTCTCAAACGGAGTGGGATTCTAGGAACCTAGGGCAATGCAGCCCTTGTTCACTACTGTATCCCCAGGGCCTGGTAGACAGTGGGTGGGTGCTTAAGAAATAATGTAGGCCAATATTACTTTGTGTCAACATTCACTTAATAAATATTTATTTAGTAGCTATTGTGTGTCAGGCACCAAGTGGGGCCTAGGAACTTAACAGTATACAAAGTTCTCCCTCCTTCCTTTGGATAGGTGGGAGGAACAACTATCATTTGAATAATTAGGAAAATAAACATATAATTACAAACTATGCTATGACCTTATGTAACAAGGAAGCTTGATTAAATTGGGGGGGGGGCACAAACTTTTTCTAGAGGAAGTAACATTTGAACAGTGATCTGAAAGATGTGTAGGCATTAGGCCAGTGGTTCTCAGAGGGACACTGTCTGGTAACATTTTTGGCTGTCCCACCAAGGAGGGAGGTGCACCTGGCATCTAGGGGCACAGGCTGGGAGTACAACTGAACACCATATAATGCACAGAACAGCCGCCAACAGCAGAGAATTATCCAGGCCAACATGTCAACGGTGCCAAGACTGAGAGCTTCTATGTTAAGTGGACAAAACAGGTGGGGAGAGAGCCTCAAACAGAGGGAAGAGCAGGTGCAAAGGCCCTTAGGTGGAGAGAGCATACTTCCAAAGAAGAGCAACAAAGGATGTAAAGAAAGAAGGGGAATAAGGTGGGAGATAGGCTGGGGCTTGAAGGCAGAGGGCCTTGTAGGTGGTGGTCAGGGGTCTGGGTTTTACTCCAGGTACCGTTGCAAGTTATTGGAGGGTTATACAAGGAAGCCAAGCCATGTACTGTTTTCTGAAGAGCTCACCCAGGCTGCTGGTAGACAGTGCTGGGTAAACTAATCTGGAAAACAGGAGGGCTAGACTCTGTGATGCCTGAGTCATCACAGGTAAAGATATCAACAGCCTATCCCACCTGCTAAGAGTGTGCTTCAGAGGGCATGGCAGAGCAGCCCCTAATCCAGGAGGCACAGGTGTGAGGATAGGGACCTAGAGGATCTCTATTTGGGTAGAAGGTTGAAAGACAAGCAGGGATTTGCCAGGGGGCTTATGGAGGAAAAGAATTCTAAGAGAAGGGAACAGCAATTGTGCAAAGGCTTAGGAGGCCAGTACAACGGCTCTCTGTCCAGGATAAACTGGGGTCAAGCTGCCAGGAGATGGGGAGGGACACAATGCCCCCTTTTCATGGGAGATGCTAGAAAGGTTTTTGCTGCTTTGGGGAGGCAATGTTTTTTTTTTTTTTTTTTTTAAAACAATTATTTCTGCAAATGTTAGAGAAAAGTAAAGCAGAGTGATTAAAAAAATCATTTTATAATTTGAAGCTACTAGTTAAGTGGCAGGTACAGAATTTGAATCCAGATCTCAAACAATTATGCCGAACATTAAAAAAATAAAATCTGGGTGTTTCTCTTGAACCAGTGCCAACCAGGCCATGACCTCTGGTCCTTTGCTTCTTTAAGACCCTCTCTCACTCCTTGTCTCATCCCAGAGCATGGGGTTCAGAGGTGGACCTGGCACCCTGGAGCCCAAGCAGACTTCTCCTCCCATGCAGGTCTGATCTGTGTAAACTGAAGCTCCTGGGCTACTCACCCCACCTCCTAGCTGTCTGACCTCCGTGCCTCAGTTTGCTTATTTCTACGATATGCATAATAACTCCTATCCCAGTGGGTTGCGGCAATGATTTTATTGCATTATTTTTTCTTTTTTTGGCTGCCCTGTGGCATATGAGAGTTACCAGGCCAGGGATTGAACCTGCATCTTAGTGTTCCAGAGACGCCGCCAATCCCGTTGTGCCACAGCAGGAACTCTGCAGCAATGATTTTAAAAGTCAGTAGTGTAGAGAGCTTAGGAGAATGTGTGGCATACACTGAGCACACAGGAGAGTTTGGCTGCTGCTGCGGGTACAGATGTTGTTACTAGTAATAGTATTTTCACAGTCTGCAGGGTATCTGAGGAAGCTGCTGGTTTAGCATCAGCCCTTTTTAAACCCAGTTTTTGGTCTAACTCAACAGGAAAAAAGACAGTGATAACAAGGACCATTTCTTGAGCACCTACTATGTGCCAGGCATAATCACATGAAATCCTTCAACACCCCCTTAGGAAGGGAAATATTATCCTCATTTTCTTTTTTTTTTTCGTCCCTTTTGGTTTTTTTTAAGGGCTGCACCCACGATGGAGGTTCCCAGGCTAGGGGTCTAATTGGAGCTGTGGCCTCTGGTGTATGCCAGAGCCACAGCAACAGCAGATCTGAGTCACGTCTTTGACCTACACCACAGCTCACAGCAACACCGGATCCTTAACCCGCTGAGCGAGGCCAAGGATCGAACCCGTGTTCTCATGGATGCTAGTCAGATTTGTTTCCGCTGAGCCACAATGGGAACTCCCTATCCCCATTTTACAGATGGAAGAGATGAGGCTCAGGGAGAGCATGTAACCTGCCCAAAGTCACAAAGCAGGTAATAGGCAGAGCTGGGGTTGAGCCAAGGCCTCTCTGGCATCCAGTGGCTGGGTATCCAAACCAACTAGACTTCCTGAAACCAATTCTGCCTCCGCCTCTTCTGCTAATGGTGTCATGCCCCAGTGACCCCTGGTGCCTGCCCCCAGACTTTCTATTTCCACCTGCCATGTCAAGGCCAGGCCCCTCACTTTCAAACTCTTTCAAATCAGTCCTCTCTTTTCCTCTTCTCTGCCTCTGCCTCAGGCCAGGACACCATTATTGCTACACGTTTCAAGTGCTCCACATTATGACTTCAGAGCCAACCCACTCACCTCCAGAGGGGTCTTTCCAGAAAAGCCTTCTGGTCATGCTGTCCTCATACAACAAAAGAGACTCCATGGCGCCTCACCTACCCACAAGACAAAATGCAGATTTAACTCGGCATTCAGGGTCCCTGTCTTGCACATATGTGTTAACTAGCCTCTTCCTCTCCCCCACCTCCCTACATTTAGCTCCAGATAAGTGTTAACTAGCCTCTTTCTCTCCCCCATCTCGCTACATATAGCTCCAGATAAGTGGCACCATTCACCAAAAGGCCACTGGGGAATTCATTTAAAGCCTTCTGTGTGCTATGCACTGAGCTAATCACTCCACACATGACCACCTCATTTAATCTATACAAGAGGCATATACTAGGTACCATTTAATTGATGAGGAAACAGACAGAGCGGAAATGATTTGCCTAAGATCACCCAGCCAGTGGTCACACTGGGGCTTGAATCCAGGTCTGCCGACGCCAAGGCTTACCACTACCTTTCATTCTCTGTGTTCCATCCTGCCCAAGTCTTTCTAATCTGAGCTGAGACTTTACCTCCTCCAGGAAGTCTTCCCCGATTGCCTACCTTCAGAGTAATCACTTTCTCCTTGGCATACCTGGGGCATTCTGTGCTAACTTCATATTTGCTTTTTCACTTAGTTGACAGAGGGTGTGGCTTCCAATGGGTGGCTTGGCCTTTTTGGCAGAGCTCATTTCTTTCCTTAGCCAGCCCAGCATGAGAAGGACACTGAGTAGGAGATTTATAACACCTGCCAAATTGTTAAAATCTTTCCTTACCCTTGCTTTGCTGCTCAGACTTGACAAGTCCCTTGAAATTCATTTCCTATTCTTTCGTCCAAAATGTACTAATCAAAAAAAAAAAAAAAAGAGTTCCTGTTGTGGCTCAGAGGTAATGAACCCTACTAGTATCCATGAGGATGCAGGTTCTATCCCTGGCTCCGCTCAGTGGTCAGGGATCCGGCAATACTGTGAGCTATGGTGTAGATCGCAGACATGGCTCGGATCCCACACTGCTGTGGCTGTGGTGTAGGCCAGCAGCTGCAGCTCTGATTTGACCCTTAGTCTGGGAACTTCCATATGTCATGGGTGCAGCTGTAAAAGGCAAAAAAAATAGCAACTTTTTTTTTTGGCTGTGCCTGTGGCTTGTGGAAGTTCTCAGGTCAGGGACGGAACTGGTACCACAGCAGCAACCCAAGCTGCTACACCAACAACGCTGGATCTTTAACTTGCTACGCCACAAGGGATCTCTCGGAATGTACTAATCTTACCATTTTCTAGGATCCATCCCATTGCCCAATAACTAATGGGGTAGTTACTCCATCCAGCAGGGAGTCCACAGTGCAGAAGAGGGGGTTATGTGCTCACCTAGTCCTGTTTCTTTTCCCCCTCTCCTCTTTGGCACACATGTTAGACTATATTTCCAGCCTCCCTTGAAATTGCACATGACCTTAAAATTGAGTTCTTGACAAGGGGATGTGGGTGGAAACGATGTGGCCACTTTGAGGGCTGGCTATTGAGAATCTTCCCCATGTACCGACTAAGTGAAGGGGAATCTGGGATGCAGTGAAAGGCAGAGCCAGGAGACAGGAGAGGCCTAGATCCCTGAATGGCTGGTGGAGCAGAGCTCCCTTCCTTCATCACCCAGGGCTAGACTGTGATGTGACTGAGAAAAAAACTCCTGCTGTGTTTGATGCTGTTGCTATAGGAATGAGCCACTATGACTAGCGCAGACACACTGGGTTCAAATCCCAGCTCTTCTCCTTCTCAGCTATGTGATCTCGGTGGCTCAGGCCCTCTCAGTTTCACTTTCTCCTGAGGATTCTCTAGAATATCCCATAACATCCTTTATGTCAGACAATCAGTCCTGAGTGTGGTACCTGTAGGTGCTCAAAAAATAAGCACCTCCCAGCCCCTGACCCCAGCTCTGTCTCAGTCTCTGAGTTTCAGGGCAAGGCCTCTGCCTGCTTCTGGGACACAGGATTTGGCTGATCTTAATCTTCACTGGTCTTCACTAATATCTGGCTTTATATATTTTAATTAAGGTTATTATTTTGTGCTTGTGCTGAGAATAATTTTATTAGAGGGCAGGAGTTTCAGGGAGGAAATAAATAAAAGAGATTTTGTCTGTTACAGTGTGAGCTCAAGGCCAGGAGGGAGGTGGGTAGAGAGAACTTAGGAGGTGGCTTTTGAGGGTGGGGAGGCAATGGGGGCCAGTGTGCCAGGGTGAGCCTGGATGAATGGGATGCTGTGCTTGGTAGAGTAGCTGGTGTGTGTGTGTGTGTGTGTGTGTGTGCGTGTGTGTGTTTGGGGGGAGGGGGCAGATGGAGGCCCAGGAACAGGTAAGGGCCTAAGGACTCTGGCCACCTCTCCCAGGATTGTAGCCCTGCAAATTCTTATTTCCTTGCTCCTGCAGGGCATTTGTACATGCTACTTCTTTTACCTGGCATGTCATTCCCGCTCTTCCTATGGCTAGAATATTCCTATTCTTGCTTTAATTCATGGTCATTTCCTCCTGGAAGTCCTCCCTGCCATCCCATGATGCTCTCTTAGTCCCATGGAACTCCGTGTCACAGCTGAAGCTACAGATGGTAATTACACACTTACTTGCTGTGCAAGAGTCTGAATTACATGTCTTTCCCCAGAAGGTCAACTCTGGAAGGGAATATGGACTTTATTTGCTCTGGTGCCTAGAACTGTGCCTGGCACACAGAAGGTGCTTTGTAAATATTAGCTGAATGAATGAATAATAAATGCTTCAATATCTCCCACTCCCTGTACACCTAAAAGCAGGAGTCAGCCAACTATTTCGGTAAAGGGCCAAATAATAAATGTTTTTGGCTTCACAGGCCATACAGGTTCTGTTGCAACTACTCAACTCTGCTGCTGTGATGGAAGAGTAGCCGTGGATAATACACAAAAGAACAGGCATGGCTGTGTTTCAATAAAATTTTATAAAAACAGGCTTTGGCCCAAGGACCATAGTTTGCTGGCTGCTGTCCTAAGCCTGCCATTTGTACCTCTGTTCTCACCTGTACTTCTGGTGGTATGCTGGGGCTGAACTGCAGCAGTCTGCAAAAGCTGACTGTTGAATTTTCAGGAGTTTTGCAAGCTGGCTGTTAAACACGGCCACCACCAAAATTAACTCATATAAACTTATAATCAATACATTACATTAAAAATAATATAGTTATAACATGGTATTACAACATGGATGAACCTCAAGGACACTCTCTTGAGTGAAGTAAGCCAGTCACAAAAAGACAAATACTGTACAATTCCACTTATATGAAGTACCTGGAGTAGTCAAATTCAGAGAGAAAGGAGAGTTGTGGCTGCCAGGGTCAGGGAATGGAGAGTTATTGTTTATTTTTATTTATTTGTCTTTTTGCCATTTCTTGGGCCTCTTCCACAGCATATGGAGGTTCCCGGGCTAGGGGTCGAATTGGAGCTGTAGCCGCCAGCCTGCGCCACAGCCACAGCAACAGAGGATCCGAGCCGTGTCTGCGACCCACACCACAGCTCGTGGCAATGCCAGATCCTTAACCCGCTGAGCAAGGCCAGGGATTGAACCCGCAACCTCGTGGTTCCTAGTCAGATTCCTTAACCACTGAGCCACGACAAGAACTCCTGGAGAGTTATTGTTTAAAGAGAACAGAGTTTCACTTTGGAAAGATAAAAAAAAGTTTTGGAGATGGATGGTGGTGACGGTTGCACAAGTGATGCCACTGAACTGCACAGTTAGAGACGGGTAAGGTGGTAAATGTTATGCTATGTGTCATACCACAAAAAACCTAAAAAAAAAAAAGGAAATGCATATTCAGTACTTATTACTTCCTAATTATTTGGCGATACATTGCTACTCCTGGTGCTTTGAGATCACGCACAGCTATTGTGCCTGTGTGGTGGAAAAGCTAACATAAGATGCGACCGCACATCTCTTCCCAACTCCACCCCTGGCAGCTTGAAATTGGTCATGGTGGGAGCGCTGCTGACACCACGGAAATCAGGGCTCCCCAGACAGCCCGTTGCTCCTCATTTACTAGCATACCACTGGTTATTTCCATGTGTCTGTCTCCTCCACTAGATGGTGAGCTCCTAGAGCAGAGCATCTCAAACATGAGAAGCACCAGCAGAAGCTTTTAGAATCCTAATGCCCAAGGCTCATGCCAGACCAAGAATGCCTGCTACTCTGGGCCGCGAGCTGGGTCTCAGTAGTTTTTAGAACCCTCAGGAGATTCCACGGGGCAGCCAGGGCCCTCAGGTTGAGTGTCTCAAACTTTAATGTATACATGAATTACCAAATTACTGGGGGACCTCTTTTTAAAAAACAGAAGTATAGTTGATTTACCCGGGACCGTGTTAAACTGCATATTGCAGTTCAGGAGATCTGGAGGATGGGGTGAGGAGCCAAAGAGACTGCATTTCTACCAAGCTTCCAGGGGATGTGGATGCTGCTGGCCCACGGACTGTGCTCTGAATAGCAAAGCAGAAGAGGAAGGCTGGGTGATCAAGTGGGCTTCTCATGCCCATCCACAGGGATAAACAAGGTGGGCATTGCAAGAACCCATTTTGCAGAACAAGAGACTGAGGCTAGAGGGGAAGCGACCTGCCTAAAGTTGTGCAGCTATGGAATAGTGGTGGGGCTTGGACCTGGTTTTCTGAGACACCAAATCTAGCATCTTTGGCTTCCTTCTCTAGCCGCTTGATTGGGACCACTCTGGGTAAAGGGATTACATGGATCTGAAATAGCCTCGGGCCCTTTCTTCTTCCGGCTGTGTGACCCTCTCTGGGCCTCATTCCTGCTGATAAGGAAGGTTTGTGATCTTGGATGCCTGAGAGCCTCTTAAGGGGCCCACCTCATAGAGGAAGCCCAAGACCTGGAAGGTTCTTTCTCTGGTACCTAAACTTGGGGATGGCCCGCCAGAGCTCCCCGATTCCCTGGGCAACAGCCGCAGGGGGTCATGCAGTCCAGCCCTCTGCCTCAGAGCTAGGTCAAAGGGAGGGCAAACGCCTCAGCAGCATATCCATAATTAGTTAATGCACTGCGGGATGATTTCAGAATCATAATCATTGCGATAATCAAGATAATCATAGCCTCTGACTCTGATTTCTTTACATCAGGCATTATTTTAAGCCTTTACATCTTTACCTCACTTGATTCTCACACTCACCTTATAAAGAAGGGGCTATTATGAGTCCCATTTTACAGATGAAGAAATCAAGGCACACAGAGAGAACTTGCCCCAGGTCACACGAATTGTTTAAGTAGCAGAGCAGGGAAGTGAACTCAGGCAGTCCAGCTCTAGAACTGGCTCCTAACCACTGCACTGAACTGTCCTTCAAATAATTGATGTGCATGTTGCAAACATGGATGTCTCTCACTGTACTCAGCACCCCAGGCACTGGGCCCTGACCGTCTCGTTCCCTGCTGTATCCCCAGAGCCCCACACGGAATCTGCACATAGCAGAGGCTTTAGAAATAGTTTCTGAATAAGGGAATGGGTGGGCTGGTTGAATCTCTCCCATCCCACATCCTGGCCACGTGAAACTCCATCATAACTGTGACTGTCGTTGGCACCGAGGGGTGTGTGGCCGGCTGGCTCTCTCATTAGGCTGTGAGTGCCATGAGGACAGAAACGGTATCTGGAGCTGCTCAACCGCCACATCCCTGGAACCTGGTACTCACCCTGGTATACAGCAGGTACCACATAAATGTCTGCTGCCGAGAGTGAAGGTCTCAGTGGAACTGGAAGGGAAGTGGGAGTGTGCATGTGGATTCCAGGGTTGCTGGCTGGAGGGCAAGGGGCAACAACACTAAATCATGATCCTAAGGCTCCGTTTCTGGAAGGCTTATGCCGAATCAAGCTCTTCACCTGCATGAATCCTCCCAGCCTCCCTCCATGGGAGGGGCTGTTACCATTCCCGTTTCGCAGCCAGGGAAACCAAGGTTCACTGAGAACCCTGGCAAAGGACAGAGCTGGGATTGGAACCCAGGTCTGTGTGGCTCCAGGCTTATGTCATTTCCACGCCACCCCACGGGAGCTGGATGAATAAGGTGTGCTTCCCCCTCACCCTTGGTGCTTGCTTAGCACACAGTGGTGCTCATGCACCCAGATCTGCTTGGCACATAGCAGGTGCTCAAGAAACAGCTGCTGCATGGATGCATGGATGCCTGTGAGAACGGCTCCTTGTCCCATGCTGGTGTCCTGGCTCTCGCAGTAGCGTCTGCTTTGCTCGCCCTCAGGCAGACGCCAGTGCTGAGAGACATTCAGCTGACAGTGGCACGAGATGGATGCGCGCCCAGCGGCCTCGTCTCCCCACCGACGGGCCCCGCATGGCCTTCCATAATGCAGTCCATTAAAAGGCTTGTAAATTTTCATACATGAAAGCCTACCATGGCATCAGCATAGACTAATTGTTGTTAAATGTGCGGGAATGTTACCGCCATGCCGCCGGAGCGATCATTCTTCCCAGCGCGGCCCAGACGCCGGCCCATTCCTCTGCAGGCGGAAAGCTTACAACGTGCGCACAAGGCCAAAAAGCAATTCATGTCAAAAAGATCAATAATATAAAAATAAAGCACGAGAATTCTAGTTAAAGGGAATGTCATATAAATATGTGGTTCACGTTCATGATTCCAAGATTAAAAAAATCAATCAATATCGTTCTTTAGATGATGTTATTTCTAATGAGAAATACCCGGAACAACTGCAAATAACTGCTTAACTGGGGGGAAAAAGCATTAATAATTTACTTTATAAGGCATATGATACCGAATGAAAGAGGATTGCTGCTAGTTCTTAATTTGGTTGTAATATGGCGTGACAGGTTCAATGATGTTTTGGCGGGTTCTTAATATTAAATTCAGAAGGATGTTCAGTTCCTTATAAGTTTTACCCCAAGCTGGGCAGGGCAAAGCCAGAGGGGCCAGACTGGGTGATGGGAGCCAAGGAGACCATCAAAGTTATTAGGTCATCGAAGAGGAGGGTTTTGGGAATGTGTGCACACGTGTGCCAACCCGGGACAGTAAGGGTGAACAGAAGTCCTTTTCACTGCATCTTGCAAGTGACACCTTGTTCACTGGGCACTTGCTATATGCCAAGTCCCGGGCTGGGTATACAGACCTGGGTTTGAATCCCAGTTCTCTGCAGGGGCTGGGCTTCTCTGATGGATTCTCCCTGGAAAAGCTCAGCGCATCTAAAAGGCACAGATCCGGCCGAGGGAGAGGCCTTCCCCTAACCACCTGCAAGTGTCCAATTCAGGCCCCCAATCTAGAATCTACATTCTCAGCTTCTCCTGTACCTTCCAAGCTCCTTGAGGAGCTCTGTTCAGCCCTCTGAGCTGAGGGCTGCATCTTCCAGCCTCTGCTCTGCTGGTGAAGAGCTGTGTGAGCTTAGGCAAGCCGTTTAACCTCTCTGAAACCCAAGTTCTTCACCTGTAAAAAGGGATGATACCAGGGTGCCTCTCTCGCCATGTTGTTGAGAGGTGGTGACGTGTGAGAGGAGCTGCTAAACGCTTGATAAATTGTGCTGGCTGGTGTCCCAGCCTGAAGTGCCACCCACTGCCACGTGCTGGGTGCTGAGCCTCATTTACCTAACCTGAGAATGGGTGAGAGCTGAAGCTTCCTCACGGGCTCGTGGGAAGAATAAACGTGATGAGGTGAGTTTTAGCTCATCAGCTAGGACCTTTGACTGATGTTCAAAGAGCACTCACTACGTGCTGGGCTTTCTAAGTATCAATTCATTTGGCCCTCTCTTCGACCCTGTGAGGCGGGTACTATTATTATCTCCATTTAAAAGCCAAGGAACCTGAGGCCCAGAGAGGTTAAATGACTTGCCCAGGATCACACAGCTAGGAAGTGGATGAGCTACGATGCAATCCTGTGCCAGTCTGGCTCCAAGCCTGCTTATCTTTCCTGGTGGGTTCCACTCGTTAGCGAGGCCATTTCTCCCTGGCCTTGCCAGTTGGTCAAGACTGTGCATGTCTCATGTGGCCCCAAGGGAGTCCCTTACAAAGAGATGGTCATGCCAGGGCTGGGAGTGACACAGAAAGGGCCATTTAGGAATTAAGAGAATTATGACACCAAAGACAGCTGAAAAAGCAAATAATGTTAAAAGGCAAAAAGAAAAAAAAGATCCTGTAATTAAATTTCAGCTCAAAAAGAAGGGCCAGAGTCCTGCAGATAGATGCAGAACAGGAGGGGAGCACAGGGACCAAATTAGGATGCAGCATGCAGGGCTGGGTGGGAGGCTCGGGGCCGGGAAGGAGGAAGGAGCCTGTCTCAGGTGATCTGAGTGGTGAACCACCCCCCACGCCTCGTGCCCTTCTCAGGCAGCTCAGCTTCAGGAACAGGAACTGACCCCCTGAGGATCTTGTCCTGGGTTAGAAGCCCCTCTCCCACCCACAGCTGCCTGTGAGGGAGAAGCAGGGAGTCCTCAGTGCCTGGGGCTGGGACAGATGGGGACACAGATGATGACTTTAGGTTCTGGGCACTGGATAGTGGCAGAGAGCAGGAGCCTGGGTAGGGGTGTGGGGGTAGGTAGGGGGTGTGAGGGGTATAGTCTCTTCCTGGCAGTCCCCTCTGAAAGGCCAGCTCCACCCCCTATGCAGAGGGATTAAGAGGCTGAGGGATCCCATTAAAACCTGAGTCAGAGCCAGTCCCTCCTCTGCTCTAAAGCCTCCTATGGCTCCCACCTCAGTCAAAGTCACAGCCAAAGCCTCAAGGCCCTGAATGATCTGATGCTCATCAAGATGATTTATGCTAAGTGGCTTGCCGGGTAAGCAGGGGGGCCTTGCTGTAAAAGATGGGGGTTCCATGTATGACCAGGGGTCAGGAGGAACTTCCCCACTCCTAAGGATCTGACATTTGAAAGGAGTTAATTTGGGTGAAGAGATGGTACAGGGGGCCCATTCTAGGCAGAGAGAACAGCAGACTCAACATTTTAAGTGGGAACAGGCCACGCTGTCGGCTGGCTGGGGAGAGAGGCTGGCAGGGGTCAGATGGTGGAGGGGCCCATGGACCTTGGAACTCTGCCCTAAGGGCTTTCTCCAAATCACACCACCCTCCTGGGCCTAAATTCACACCCCCTTGGTTCTCTCCCTGCCTCAGGTACTAAATGGATGTTACTTCTCTCCCCTGAGCCTCAGTTTCCTCATCTATAAAGTGGGGATAAGGAATAGAACTTCCCCTTGACAGAAATATGAAGAACACACAAAATAATCATTAGAATGAGTCTAGCACATAGTAGATATGCAATAAAAGTCACTTCAGGAGACTTCTCCAGCAAAGGCAGGGCCCCCCTGCAGGGCCAAGCCTGGCTGCCGATTAACTGACAAGAGTGGGCAACTATGAGATGAGTGGGCATCTCAGTGATGTCTAAATCAAGAGGGCACACAACAAGTGCCCTGGCTTCTGCTCTGTCTTCTTGTCCCCTGTTGGTCTGGCTTGGGTCTGATCAGTCCCCAGGATCCTGGCAGGTGAATGGGGGCAAAAGAAAGAATTTCCAGTTCTCTGCCTACCTGAAAGTGAGAGAGACTCTTTGGTAGACTGTGTTAGACACCTTTGGCTAGGTAGGTGAGGCCTGTGGGGAAGGGTGGGGAATGCCTTAGAACACAGAAGGTCACGAGGTCCCATGTTTCTAACCAAGTGGTACCCCCAAACCCACATGCATCTGTCCAGGCTGTCCATGTGTCCTCACTCCATTTTACAGATGGCACAGTAGAAGGTAACACATTCAACTAAGGATATATAAAACTTGCTGTTTTGTTCTTTTTTTCCTTTGGCTGCACCCACGGCATATGGAAGTTCCTGTGCCAGGGACAGAATCTGAGCTGCAGCTGTGACCTATGCTACAGCGTAGCAACAATGGATCCTTAACCTGCTGAGTGAGGCCAGGGATCGAACCCATGTCCTCATGGATACTGGTCAGATTCGTTTCTACTGCGCCACAACGGGAACTCCAAGACCTCATTTTTTCTTTTCTTGCAAATTCCTATTTCAACATTACCTCTCTGCTCCTCCCCTGACAGAACCTCAACTGCATCTCAACTCCCTTTAGCCACTGGGATTTGTCCTGTAGATGCAGCCCAATCCCACTGGAAGAGACAGAAAGGAGAAGAGACCAGAATTCAGAACTGCTGGCACGCCCACCTAGGCCCCTGGAGGGCAATGCCACGCATGAAATTGAGGTGGCGGCGTGCCATCTGTGTGCCCCAGCTTCTGCCTCAGGAGAGCCCATCACCCTCCCTCTGGAATCAGGAGGGGAGAAAGCAGCGCTCTGCATAGAGATAGAGACCTAAGAACTTGGTGCCGGGGAAAATGAGAAGGCTGAGATCTGGCGAAGGCTGGAGGAGAGGGGCCAGGAGGTGGAGAAGAAAAGGAAGAAGGTGGAAGAAAAAGGAAAGAGGGGAGAGGGTGAGGAGAGGAGAGTATTAGTGGGGAGGCGGGAGGAAAGAACTGGTGCTCTGTAAATTTGCGTGTTCTGATCACCTTGCGCTGTTTAACCACCCACCCAAAATGCAGTGTTCAAAACAACTTCTCTGTCATGGTCCTGGGGGTTGAGCAGGCTCAGCAGGGTGGTTCTCTCTCGTCATCTCTCAGGTGGTCACAGCCACATGGCGACTGGATACCAACATGGGGTTGGATGGCCAGCATGGCTCCCTGACTCGCGTCTGGTGCCTTGGTGTTCCTGGCCTGTCTCCCCCACATGGAGTCCCATCCCCCAGGGTTTCTCACAGCAGGCGTCTCAGGGTAGTCACATTTGTTACATGAAAGCTGGGCTGGAGGAAGCAGGAGGTGGAACCACAAGGCTAGCTGAGGCCTCTGCTTGGTATAGGCATGGGGTCACCTCTGCCATGTCTATTTGCTGAAGTAGAAACAGGCCCAGATTCAAAGGTTGGAGACACAGGCTCCATCTCTCTCTCTCTCTCTCTCTTTTTTTTTTTTTTTTTGCTTTTTAGGGCCACACCTATAGCATATGAGGCTCCCAGGCTAGGGGTTCGAATCAGAAGAATAGCCGCTGGCCTATGCCACAGCTACAGCATTCAGGATCCGAGCTGTGTCTAAAACCTACACCACAGCTCATGGCAAAGCCAGATCCTTAACCCACTGAACGAGGACAGGGATCAAACCCATAACCTCACAGTTACTAGTCGGGTTTGTTTCTACTATGTCACAACGGGAACTCCATCTTCATCTCTTGATGGGGGAATGCAGATGTGCAGCCATTGTACGGATGGTGTGAATATGTAAAGTCCAGCAAACAAGTGGAATCTCTGGGAAGGACATGACTCTTGGATGTCATTTCAATCACATGCACTGAACTCCTAGATACACCATACAAGTATTTGTTGAGTGGACCTGCAAGGCACCAAGTAGAAGGGTGGCCCTTCCAGTTATGGCAAAACACTTGCCTTCCCTTATACCAAGAAGAGGAGTCAGGTTGTGACCCTCACCGGACCAAGTATGTAGCAGGTACTCATAAATGTTTGTTGAGTGAATAAATGATTGCATGGACTCAGCTAATGATCTGATACACCTCTTGGTAAGTGGCATCTTGGCACCCTCACTAAGCTCCTAAAAGGTGAGCCCATCACATGATCTCCCTCTGACCCTGAGAGGACAGAGGGAACATTCTCAGGCCCGAGCAACCAAACACACCCACCATAATGAGAACAAGTGACTTGTTAGCCACTCAACAGAGAAGCTCACTGAACCTCATACAATCCGATCAGTGGGCCCTATTTACAGATGAGAACAGTAGCTCAGAGACATGAAGTCACTTGCCAAAGTCACATAAGCAGTGTTAGGGTGGGACTTAGACCCTGGATGTCTGAACACCACACTCTCCTGCCTCCCCTGGGGGTCACAGGCCATGTCAGCCTCCTTGGTCCCCATCCTGCTGTGTTTCAATCAGGCCCAGGTGAACCCGTCTGTTCCAACTCAATGGAAAGGGTTTTCCACCATGCAGGCCACATATCCTTCATGTTAGAAGGAAGCAGGGAAAAAAAAAATTCCCAACAGTGGCCTTGTCATCTTCTGGCTGGGCCAGTGCACACACTCCTTAGAAAAGTTTCACCTCTGATTTAGCATAACAAAACTTTTAATTTAGATGTTTTCATCTCTCTCTCCAAGTAAAAATAAGTTTAAAATAATGACTGTAATAAATGAAGGTAATTAATTGTAGTTTGTTCCTTTACTGTCTAGTCAGCTTAATTTTACCTTTTCAACTAATAATGAGAAAATAATTTTTGTGCTCGGAGGGTTAATGATATGTAACTGCGAGAACTGCTAATTGCATGTTGCAATCCATCCATCAACAACCCCATCTGTGCGACTTGATTATGTTTGCTAAATTATTGCTTTGAATTATCTTTCATAAAGCAACTTTTGTAATTAGCGGGGCTTTCGTCTTGCTCTTTTCTCTGCGCGCAAGGATATTCAAACTTTGGCCATTTCAAGCTGTCTCCATTAAGCCACCTTCTCTGGCTGTCTTTGTTTCCCTGAGCAGGAGGAATCAAGACTGTCCTTTAAGCAATCAAGGCGGGGAGGAAAAGCTTCCTTGATTCACAGCAGGGCAAATTCACTTCCTCTCCGCCCACCGCCCCCCCCAACCAGCTCAAAAAAAAAAGAAAGAAAGGAAGAAACAGCCCATACATACATAGTATGAAGAGATAAAAGGACACCCAGATTCTGTATACACCAGGGCTGGTGGAGAGAAATTAAGGAATGAACTTGAACATGTTATATTTCAACAAGAGGCCCGCGCTGGGGAAGAAGGAATGACAGTACGATATTCAGCCGCTGCATTTTATGGGTTAGTTTATGTGACTCTGGAAGGTGTTTGCCTCAGGGAATATTCCTGGGAGGTGATTAATGCCCACTTGGGAATCCTCAGCTCTGAGCCCAGAGCCTAGTGGATCATAAGAGGGAAGCGGCATAAAGGATGAGCTCTCATTAAAAAAATTAAAATGAAAATCAAATTTGGATTATAAACGGCCTGTGCGTGTGCAGTTTGTTCTGGACGAAGAAGATGCTTTTTATTAACACCTTTCTTTGCTGGCGCTTCTCCCCTGAGGCGTGGGGAGGGACATGGCGGCCGAATGGATTAGTCAATAGATCATGAGGAAAGCAGGGGTTTGGGGAATAAAACTCCAGACAAATGTAGTCTTTTTGGTACATTAAAGGGACGATGTAAAACCCTCTTAAGAAAATTAACGAAGTTCTTTGAAGATTCCCCAGCTATTGAAACAGTGTCTATTCAATATGCCAGTGGGTTTGGAAATGACAATTTAGGTTTTCTCTTTTGGCCTCACTAAGAAAGACTCTTTCTCCTCCCGCACTTATTGAGCACCAATTGTGTGCCAGGTACCATGTCAACTGCCTCCACCCTGCTTAGTTCTTAGAATCCTTACTGTTAGCCTCATTTTCCAGAAGAGGAAAGCTGCAGCTCAAAGAGCTTAAGGAACTCTCCCCAGGCCACACAGTTAGGGTAAGCAGCAGGGCTGAGATTCAAGCCAGGCTCATCTGAGTCTGAGTCGCATGTGCTTTCTACCATGCTGCACTTGGATCTCCTCTGGATCACTGCCAAAATCTAATGTTTAACTCTTTCTCCTATTGAAAAGAGGACATAAGTTGTGCCTGCTTCCTACAGGGACAGAACCCCCTTCTTCTAGACAAAGAGCCTTAAACACCTAGTTAGTAAAGAGGCAGACCCCATCCCAGGCACAGCAGAGACCAAATAAACCTTGTTGAAGGTGTCTGATAAGAGGAATAATAAAATAATAAGACTTCTAATATGCAAGGTAATGTTCTAAGCACTCCAGGGGTATACTAACTTTGTTCTTCTTCAACCATAACCATATGAAATAGGTATAAGTGTTACACAATTTTATAGGGTATGAAACAGAGGCACAGAGAGGTCAAGTAACTTGCCTATGGTCAAACAGCTAGTAATTGGCAGAGGCGGGATTCAAATCCAGGTTGCCTCTGGAGTCTCTGTTCTTCACTCCCTTGCAGCTCTCTATGTGCCAGGCATTCCATTAAACGCTTTCCTTTCATTATATTTCAGTTAATTCTCAAAACAACATGAAAAGATCTGTAGTATCTGAATTTCCCTTTAACAGACCGGGAAACTTAGGCTCTAAGTGGCCAAGAGTAGCTCCACCACACCAACCCAAGCAAGGGAATGGCTGAGAAAGTGACGCCTCTATACACGATGCTCAATGCCTGTCTTTGGGCTGGGCAGAGGGATCAGCTGCCTGAGAGGGCTTGTGTGCTGAGTGCTTCTCATAGGACGGTGAGCTGACAGATGGGGACCACCCTTTTTAAAAACACAAAGCCGTAACAACACATTCCTAACATGATTGGTCTTTTCTAGCTTCCCTGCCCCCCTTCCAGCTCAGGCACTTCACAACCAAATGAATCAATATAGGACAGTCCTATAAATAAATAAGCACATAAGTCAACTCAGTAATAAAATGAAAGGATGAACAATATGGAAATCAGCGACATTTGTGTAAATCCAGTTATCGTTTACTTTAATATTGCCTTATGCACTTATGTGGTTCCAAAGAGACAGATTTAAAGCAATGTGGCCCTTGGTGGAGGACAGACTTAAAATGCATCTCCACCAGCCAGGTCTGAGAAGGGCCGATCCTTCCAGGGTCCTGCCTGGATCCCTGGGAAGACCGAGAAGAGCCCCCTGAAGACAGAGGCCTTTCCCTTCTTCCGCTCCCCTGACTCAGTATAATTCTGTTCTTTTCCTAGCCTACCTCCCGCGCCAGTCAGACAGGTGGACATTCTCTGAATTCTCATCACAAAGTCAAGCAAAGAGGAGAAACAGGGGAGGTTCAGCTCCATCCCCAGGCCCCAAGAAGGCAAGAGAACTGGCTGAGGACAGCTTAGCTGCTGCCAAAGGAACTAGGGCCCAATGGGCTGGCAGGAAAGGATGTGAAAGTGTAGATTTTATTCACTCAGAGGGTGGGTGGTAATGAAGATTTCAGAGCAGGCAGGAATTCCACCAAACAGAAGAGACAGTCCATCGCAATACCAAAGGCGGATCTGGAGGGCATGGGGCAGAGTTTGCAATGGGGGTAGGGAAGTTTCCTCCAAGCTTCCAGAAGCTGCTGGCATCCTCTGGCAACTCCAAGTGGGATAGGAGAGGGAACTGGGGAGTATTTTTGTGACATGTCATGGGCCTTGGGTCTTACCTCAGCCTGGAAGCTTTTTAATACAGGAGCCACCATCTCTCTGATTTCCTGAAAAAGAGATCAGCGAAGAGTTCACCGTGGTGCCAGGTGGGCTACCCCCATGGCCCCTGCTTGCAGCTCATTGCTGTCCCCCGACTGAGCATTCCCCAAGGGTGTCCCATGGGGCCTGCACGCCATGAAATTTCATGAGGGTTCCTCATAGATACACCTACCGACAGACACAAACACACGCGAAGGTGCCAAGCCAAATCCAACTGGGACACATCAAGCACAAGTTCCTTTCCTGCAGGACTTTTTGGAGCCTTTAATATAATGCACATTGGGGATTTCTGGGAGATGGAGAGAGGAAGTAGCATTTCCCAAATGGATTTGATCATGGGATGCTCTTTTACGCAGAGTACCTCGTGGGACATGTGGGCCATCAGGGGCCATTCTTTGGAGCGGAGGCTGGAGAGGCTCCACACCCAGGGCCATGTCACCAAAGCCCCTTCATGAAAACCTTCTGTCCTTTAGGCATTACTCAAGGGATGTCTCCTTAGGCTGCCACTTCTGCTTCCCTACCCAGCTACCCTCTCCAGCAAAGACTGCATTTTGCATTTTAGCAATATCCTCTGTGCTGTGGTTCATTCCTCACCATAAGGTGGAGTTTCTGGGGGCTTGGAGGGGTCAAATCCCATGGCACCTAGCTCAGAAGAAGGGCTCTGCAAATGTTTGATAAACTCTATGACACTGGGCTGTCTTCAGAAGGCAGCCTTCTATTTCTGGACCCTAATTTCATGCCTCTCTCTAGTAACCTTAAGGTTCCCAGACCCAAGGGTGCCCATGGTGGACTCCTATGAGTTCTCTCCAGCATGCAAGAGGGAGGCCTTTTAGAACTGAGTGTCTCAAGATCCCCACCTTAAATGCTCCAGGTTCTTCTAAGACCCACTGGTGACTCGAGAGAGTAGAGACGGAAGGGGGTAGCAGAGAAAAGCAGGAAAGGAAGAGATGGGCTAGAGAACACGTATTTCAGGTGAAGAATAAACCAATAAATTAACTATGAAATAAGGTTGTGTTGTTTCAGTCCCTGGAAACCATCCTTCTTCTGGGTCCTGGCTACCCTTGCTTATGATTTGTGGCCCCCAGGGCCTCTCAGAGCCAATGATATACTGAAGTTTGCTGGGGATCTTCAGGAGGGACACGTGTGAGTGCCTGTGAATCTAGTGGATTTATTTGATCATAAGGTGCACGGCAGGCTGAGCATGGAAAAGGAAACTTATGAAGACCTAGGTTCAGGTTGTAAACTCCAATGTCCATGGAGGCTGGAGGAAGTGGACATGAGGGAGACAGGCTTGGAGGTCCCACGGCAAATCTCAGAACACAGCTGATCAACTGTTTCTGATGACTGCCGTGTGGGCGTGGAGCCTCTGTGTGGCCAGATCTATCAAAGAGTCTCAAAAGATATGGGAAATCTGAGTTTTGGGGTGAAATCAGAGATGCTAAATATTGTCAATTTATTGTAAAATTCGAAAGACTGTAATAGACCAAAACAAAACAAAACACGACAAACTGACAGGAAAACTCTGGTCTGGGTTCAGGAATTGTTAGTGTTGAAAGGGGCTCAGAAACCATCTCCAGTCCCCTGAATTTACAGAGAGGGACACAGAAGCCTTGAGAGGGGCTGGCTTGTTCAAGGTCCCAAAGCCAGTGAGCGGCACAGGTGGAATTTGAATGCAGGTCAACAGATATCCCAAACAGGCTCTGTTGACAACTCCACGCTCAAGTGAATTTAGGGGATTCAAATCTGAGGGCCACCGTGGGGTTGGTGGGACTTTGGGCCAATGCCAGCTATTTCTAGAAGCCTGTTGCCCTGTCTGCTTGACCTCTGGGGGAAAATGAGCAAAGGCACCAGTAGGAGGTGAGCTGGGCACCAGCCAGATGATGTTCTTAAATAAAGCCTTGGCATGACTCTCCTCATCAGGAGAGACTAGTTCCAAAAATGAGAATTTTCAGAGGCGCGACTATAATAGGAATGGAAACTTATTCCTCCTAATTACATAATTGCATAATTATGCAGTATTAAAATTATGTAAGCTGAACTCAGGCTTAAAACCTGGCCTGGATTTCCCTCATCACCTGGGCGTTCCCATGTGGCCCAGGGGAAGGAGGACAAAATGATGGGCTGGGAAAATCCACAGCCATTTCATCTCTGCTTCCCAGAGACGGAAAAGTCAGAGGCAAAACTTCTAGTTCTCCTTCTGGGCAGAAAGACTGGTTTAAAGACTAAGCTGTCCTCTGTTCTAAGAGGGAAGAGAAGGATGTTCAGAATCTCCCTAAGCTTTCTTAGCTCCCACTCTCACCAAGGGCTTGACTTGGCCTTTCTGAAATCGAAACACAGTAGAGAGGCTCAGGTCTGAGAGTCCCTTCCCTTTGCCCAGCGTAGCCTCCCTCTGCCCTCACACCCAATTCCTCCATGGATAAGTGCTAACGAGATCCTACTTCCCACTCTTGCCTTGGAGAACCAAGCCAAAGCTATCTATGGCTTGTGTGAGGGAGATTTCACGGCAAAGAGACTGACCTCTCTGTGCTCGCTTGGTCTGACGCCTTGGTAGGCCTACTTCTTCTACATCTTTCCATGCCCGCCCCCACCGCCCCCCCGCATCCATAAGATGGCAACAGGCCCCCTAGGTGATTCCAACAGGCGGAGTGGAGTCAACATGTCCAGGTCTAATGCCTCCCGACTGGCAGGTCCTGTCTGGCCCTCCTCCAAGATCTAGGCCACCTGAGCAGGTGAGGACAGAGCACTCAACTGTTAACCCTCTGCTGACTACAGAGAAGCACAGCTGGCTTGGGAGTGGGAGGGGTATCCATTGCCTATAATG
The DNA here is from genome assembly GCF_016906955.1 of Phacochoerus africanus. Classification (NCBI taxonomy): domain Eukaryota; kingdom Metazoa; phylum Chordata; class Mammalia; order Artiodactyla; family Suidae; genus Phacochoerus; species Phacochoerus africanus. The sequence continues at coordinate 32,590,361 of NC_062558.1, read as the reverse complement.
GCTCTGATGTGGCACATCCCTGCCAACATTACATGGAGTCAGAAGGTTTCATTTCTCCTATTTGTGTTTATTTCCATAATTAAAAAAAAAATTGAGATGGAATAGGGGGCTTGATAGAAGAGGAAAAAGAAATCACATATTCACCCCTGTGAAGAAAGAAACGTGTCTATTCCAGTCTCTTCCCTGGGGGATTCCTAGCATTGTGGGGGTTTGGTCACTATCTGGACCACACTCACGGCAGCTGGGAAAGACAAAGCTGCTGGCTGGAGCCACAAAGGATGAGGCGAAGGGGAAGAATGAGGCCCATTTATGAGGATTGGGAGGCAGGGTCAGAGAGGGAGGGAAGGACGGGAGAGGGTGTTAGAGTCTACAGCCGTCATCTCCCAGATGCCAATGGGAAAGCAAAATAAAATCGGGAACTCCAGACCAATTGTCTTTGTGGTCAAGGCCAAGCATTTGATTTAGACATTCATGTGAGGGGAAAAAGGATGTTTTACAGAGCCCTCAAAAACAATGACTTCCATGGAAAAGCATCCTGTTCTTACTCCATACAGCACTGCTGAGCACCGCTACACCAAGAAATACCGAAAGGTTGGGGGCTGTAATTTTTCTTTGTGGCTAATTAGCTTCTTTTCTTGTTAGTCACTTATGTCTACAATTTTCAAAATATAGTTTGAACAGAGAAAAATCTGCATTCCTACTGAGTTAATTCTATAACAGCAACTATACTGTACCTCAGGTACATTTTTCTTAAATTCCCGGCGGAGTTCAATTAAATGTTTATGAGAATGTTCACTCTCCTCCTGCCGTGCAGACAGCTCGGAAGCGACGGAATTAAGCTCCTTCTGGAACAATAAAAAAATAAAAATAAAAAAAAATAAAAGAGAGAGAGAGAAAAAAGAAAAAGATTTTTTTCCTCCTTTTCCTTTTTAATCATCGTATAAAACAGCATTTCGAACAAGTTTTCTTAACTTACAAAAAAGCTGAGAAAAGACAGGATATTGACTCCTGGCACAAATGAATAATTTACAAAACTGGGGTTGCAACCGAAAAAAATACCCAGGACAGCTTTTTTGCTTGTCGGAAGTCAGGCCAGATCAACAGTCTCCCAGAAAGTTGGGTGGAGCTGTTTTTTTTTTTTTTTTTTTTTGCCATTTCTCCCCTATCCCTTTGCCCCACCTCTTAAATTTCCAAAGGAGTGATGGCATAAGCTTGTCAGTAACTGTGGAAAACATCTCCAAACCGTGTCAAAATAGTAAAGTGCGGCATATTGTATGGGCATATTATAGTGTAAGAAAGTGCTGTCGACAGCTTTCATATATCAGAGGTGGGAACTGTTCCAACTATGACTTACTTACACTTAAGGGTTCATAAATACGCCTTTTAAGATATAGATGGCTTTTTAATTTCAGTAGATTTTGGAAAAATGAAGGTGCCAATAAGAAGCAAGCTGACCTTTTGTGTATCCTGCAGTAAATCATTTAAGGTTCACTTCAAGTATAGAAATATTTCATTGAAGACTCCTGGATTCAGAAGAAAAAGATTGGAAGGAGCCTTGCCCGCTTATGTGCAATGAAGGCTTCAGACCAGGTTTTTGCAGGACGTACCATGGAGGGGGAAAAAAAAGAGTGCAGGATGGACGTGGGGGAGGCTCCAGCTCACACATGACAGACAGTGTCTGCTGGTCGTACATGTATATTTGATCACCCCTCTTGCAGCTTTCTTCACTTTAATGGTGGCAGTTTCATAAGGGGAGTACAATTCACCATGAGTTGTCATGGATTTCATTTGCATAATTCAAGAAATTCTCTGTTTATGTGGTCTGCTGCTTTCTTGCACCATCCTGAGATGGGCTTTTTTTCTGGACCATAACTCGAAGAGCATTTCTGTATATATCACCCGATTATATTTGCAGCAATCAAGCCCCATAATTTCCTAAATCCGGTGATGCAATAAATTTCTGCAATCAGATTTATTAAAAACACACACGCAGATGCGAGTGTATTTCTAGGGTGAACTCTTTAATCTAACATATGTATGATGAGGCCCGGCACCGTGTTGAAAGACCCCATTTGTCATCGCTAATACGCATTCATCTTGCACACACAATGAAACAGTTTTACCATTAGATAATGAAATAAAAGTACTATTAACCCGCTGCAAATCCTTTTCCCTCCAAGAGACGAAATGCATGGTAATTGTCTTATATCATGTCTGAGAGTCGGTAAATCTGCTCAGTAGCAGTTCACCACAGCACCATAAACCTCGTACTCTTCAGAGGCTGGAGAGCCTACCCCAAACCTGGGATAAGTGTCTCTGCCTGTGGAGCCTTTGGGAGAAACTGGGGATGGAATTTCTATTTCGGGAGAAATGTCTAACCTCTTTGGAGAATCATGAGATTAGAAGCGAAAAGGTTGAGGCAAAAAAGCAACCATTAAAACAGAGGGTCAAGGGATTCGTGAATGCACTGCTCTCCAAGGTGCTGAAACCAATTTATGCCACAGTGCTGGCTACGCCAACTCCAACATGTAGGGGCTTCCAGTCCAAACGTCCCATGGAAATTTGAGTCAGGTGAGGAACAAGGTGTTATGAGAGAGACGAGGAGAGAGACAGAAACAATTTCTGACAGTCTGCCAAAGTAACAGAAAAGATAAGAAGACTTCTGGTTTATCATCATTTAAAAACAATTGTAATTTCCAATAAAGAAACCACAATCGATCATGACCAAAACATTGAGTGAGTAAGGGAGAGATCTATATCTGCAGAAACACGGCTGATCAAAGATCAGGTGGTGCTGCCAGGTGGACAGAACTCACTTGGCAGGAGAGAAGGAACTAGAATGTCATGGTCAATCTGAATTGCGGCAGAGTGCTCACAGTTTTTCTTAGTTTTTCTCATCTATCTTGAAAAGAAAGCTATGATTTTTATATTGCTACAGGACAAAGAAAACTAGGACTTGGTTTAACATCACATGGTTTTGGATGATCATATCTGATACCATGTTTTAAGAATGCCTCTCTTCCAGCATCCCAGCAACCTTGTGGGGGTTGGACTTTGACTCCTCATTTAAAACATCAAACCCAGGTTCCAAAAGGGAAATCTCAGAGAAGGGTAGTCCAACGGTCTGATGTGCTGTACCAGACAATGAGGCCATTCAACTGCACGGACTCCCTCCACCCGACCCCCCAGGCTGCTGGTGGGTGCAAATCTGTCTGCTGCATCCACACTGCAGACAAAGCAGAGGCGAGACCAGATGGGGAACATCAGCAGGCCCCCAAACACAGCTGCACAAAAGCCCAGCTCCTGGTGTCTTTCCTGTTCATTCCTCAAAGTGCAGACAATGGGACTGATGTCCATGTTCTTCTCAACTTGGCCTACATCTGTGCTCACCTTTCAACCCCGAATTCTTGCCACATTTCTATGGTAAGTATGCTAACAACAACAACGACAACAATGATAATAGTAAATAATATTAACTACCATCTATTGGGTGCTTACATGTAGCAGGCACCATGCTAAGCTCTTTGTATACATTATCTCACATGGCAAACACATTAACATGTCTGTAAAGTGATTCAGACAGGGACTGAGAAACAAATCACAGTCATTTTAAATCATTCAGGTGTGAATGATCTCCTTGGTGGATTATAAAGGCGAAGTTGTATTACCCTGCTCTTCATAGAGCTTCTGCTCCACTTCCTCACATGGTAGGGGGATGTCCAGGGAGCTTGTAAATGTGTAAAGCATCAAGCACATACTAAGTGTTCAAGAAATGTTGGCTGATATTAATTTAGATAAACTGAGAGTTCAGAGAACGTCCCACTAGATCAGTGATTTTAAGAGTTCTAGATTTCATAGGTCAGTAAAAATCTCACCTCCCCTCACCCTTAATAAGAGGATGACAGAGTATTGCTGAGTTTTACTCTATCCGGCAAAGACATTATAAACCATTCCCTCCTCCCGCTAAAAGATTGGCTATTTGAACATTAACAAAGCAAGACAGCCAATGACAGAATTGACAAGTCTTTTAAAATAAACACATTTAAAATGAAAAAGCTCACAGCACTGTATTTATTTTGAAGGAATGTAAAAAACGCTCATAAACGTAAATCAGCACCGGTTTGAAGCTGAGTTTTAAAAACAAACGTCTGAACCACCATGCATATACACAGCTAGCAGGGCTTCTTCTTTGATGATCAAGCAGAACTTGGGATCCTTCCCACTCAGCCCCCAGGCCCCAGCCCCCAGCCCCAGCCCTAGGGGAGCCATGATTAACACAGCCCCAGACTTTGGGCCAGGCCCAGGCGGGGAGGAGACTCATCTGATTAACCGGCCATCAGCAGCAGACAGACAGCCCGGAGCCCGGCGCAGACCATTCAAATAATGATCATCATAAACAGCCCATTTGCAACTAAAAAGAAATAATTTTAATGAGCTTGAAGCAGATGATAGATGCAGCTGAGGCTCAGGCCAGTGTGCAGAGAGAAAGGAAGCAGGGACTGAGCTGCACCCAGGACCAGGAATGGTAGGAAGAAAGATGCTGGGGGCAGGGAGGAAGGGCTCTTCTGATGGGACCCACAGCCCCACTGATTGCCCATGGGAAGTGTCTACTGCCTGGGGAGGGTCCCAAGCTCCAAGATGGTCTGCCATCAGCTTGCTGGGCAACCCTGGCACTTAGACTTTCAAGGCACTCAGAGTCCTGGAACACATGAGCCAGAAGGAACTTATAAGGTTCTCCAGTCCATCACTGTCTGAACTTCGACCACATATACCCCTCTGTATGCATTTTGCCATATAGCTATTCTACATGAACTGCTGTTTACCCCTATTTTTCTTATTGATTGAGACATGCATAGATTTAAGTTCAATTTTAAGGTCAAATTTTTACACCTTTACAACCACTGCCCAGATAGAGATACAGAATATTCATACTCTAGTGCCCTCTCCTAGTTAGTACCTCCCAAAGTAACCATCCTTCTGACCCTAGCAACACACATAAATTTTGCCCATCCCTGACCTTTACACAAGGACTCCCCCTTTCTTTTTTTAGGGCCACAGTCATGGCATATGGAGGTTCCCAGGCTTGGGGTCAAATCTGAACTGTAGCCGCCAGTCTATGCCACAGCAATGCCAGATCTGAGCTGCATCTGTGACCTATACCACAGTTCATGGCAATGCTGGATCCTTCACTCACTGATGAAGGCCAGGGATCGAACCTGCGTTCTCATGGATACTAGTCAGATTCGTTCCCACTGAGCCATCACAGGAACTCCTTCCTCTTTTTTTAAAAAAACAAAAGTCCATTTGAAAAGGAAATTCCTTTTATCACTAGAGGATCCTATGCCATAAACAAATGTCTTTAAAATAAAAGTACAATGAAAACAAAGCACTGCTGTCTGCCTTTGTTCTAAAAGGAGGCTGTCGAGTGCTGGAGAGGCATTAAAGAAGGTACAGTATTAAAAAGAGACTTTCCTTTTCCGTTCGAATGAAAAGGAATGGATGAGCACTGAGAAGGGCTAACTGTTGCTCCTGATACAAGTCTGTCTCTTTGAATGTCAGGTCTACTTAACAATCGTCTCACATCCTATCAGTGGGTTAGGTCCCACACTTTAGCTAACACTAACTGAATCTGATTCTCCCATTTTAAAGATGAGGAAACTAAGGCAAAGGCAGCTTAGGCTACCTGCCCAAGCCACACAGCTGGTTAAGGGGCTGGATTTCCTCAGAGGGGAGGGAGCTCTTGGGTGAGGAAGGTAAACTGGGTTATTTATGTGGAGCGCAAGCTGAACATTCTCAGTTCAAGTGTTTGGGAATCTGACAAGAACATGTAGGGTTTTTGTTTGTTTGTTTGGTTGGTTGGTTGGGTTTTTTTGTAGGGCTGTACCTGTGGCACATGGAGGTTCCCAGGCTAGGGTTTGAATCGGCAGAGCTGTAGCCACTGGCCTACACCACAGCCACAGCGACATCAGATCTGATGGTGCAAACTACACCACAGCTCATGGCAACGCTGGATCCTCAACCTACTGAGGGAGGCCAGGGATCAAACTTGCGTCCTCGTGGATGCTAGTCAGATTTGTTTCTGCTGAGCCACGATGGGAAATTTCAAGAACACTTAGTTTTGAAAGAAATTTAATACATGATCTTGACCTGAAGTGTCAACAATGTACAAAGCTTTGAGCTAGATGCTATGTTCTTATAGTGGAAATACACATAAGACACAATCTGAGTTGTGCACATTCATGTCAACTTCCCCAGCATGTGTTCACACTCTTCTGGCTCTGAAGACACCCCCATACTCGGACACATCCCCCTAATACCAGCTCTGAGAAGAGACCTTCTAAAAATGATGCCATGATTACTGGGGATCAGGGGTTAAGGAAGAGAGGACCTCAGATGTTCCCATGCTTTGAAGGGGTTTCATTTAGAGAAAAAAAACTCTTCCTCGACATGTTCCTTTACTGCTCAAAACCCACCTCTGGCTCTCCATTGCTCTAGGACAATGGCCACTCTCACCATCTAGGTGTCACTGGGTCTGTGCCAGCCTTTCCCATCTTTCTCCTTTCTTCCCAGACTGAATTCCTTGCCGGAATCCATAGGCACCAGAGTCTCCCAACTCCATGGTTCAACAGACTTCATTTCTTCAGCCCAGATGATCTTTCTTTCTGGCCTCACCCACAGCATGCAGAAGTTCCGGGGCCAGGGATCGAACTTGCACCAGTAATAACCAGAGCCACAGCAGTGACAACACCGGATCCTTAACCTACTGAACCACCAGGGAACTCCCTCTCTTGTCTTTAGTTTTCTTCTTAGTATGTATTACTATCAGGCACACTATGTATTTTATTTCCTTAAATTTTACTTACTAGAATGCAAATTCCATGACAGCAAGACAGAAATTTCGGTCCTTTACCCCTTATCCTCAGTGCCTAGAACAGTTCCTGATACATAGTCGGCACTCTAGAAATGTCTATTGGTCGAATATATGAACGAATAAATGAGTGCTATATGTCAGAAACCCTAAAAGAGCTTGGTCTGTCTGGGAAACAAGGACAATGTTCAGAGACCACAGACCTGTGTCCTATTCTGGCTCTGACCCCTCACTAGCAGTGTGACCTTGGACCAGAGATTCGACCTCAGTTTTTGTGTCTCTAAAATGGGGGTAAAATTTTGTGCCCCTATGGTTACTGCAAAGATCCCTCGAGAACCGGACTGTAAATAGCGACAGCCCCAGGGATACTGTATAAACCTGTCACATCTGTCTAGGATCTTCAGTGCTCATACTCTCTCCAATGGAATGTCAGTTCCTCAAGGGTGGAGACTGTGTCTTGTTCACAGCTGTAGCCACAGGCTCTATCTAGATCAAGGCCAGATGCAGAAAAGGCACTCAAAAAACACTGGTGAATGAATGACTGTTAGGTATAAGCATGAGAAGACCTCTGTGGCAGGAGCAGATGGGGCCCTCTTTATGGGAGCCAAACATCCCATTCTGCATCTTGTTCCATGGAGCCATTCAGGGCTTTGCCATCAGAGTCCCAGGCAAACACTGAGGACAAGGGTTTCTGGGCATGCTGTGGGGCATGGCTGGAGTGTTGCCCTCAGAAAGGCCTCAAAGGCTGGATCTAGGAGTGGGGTCTAGGGATGACCTGGGACAGAGGGCACATGCTGGCCTGCCATGAGCAAGGAGACAAGACAAGACGGATGACGCTGCAGCCCGCTGAGATGGATAACTGAGCCGAAGCTGAGAGACAGCCTGGGTTACCAGAGCCATCCATCACTCCCTGCACTGTATGTAAATTTCAGATGCCAAGATGTATTGGGCCAATTATCCGAGGCCAGGGCAAGGGGCGGTACCTTTGAGAAACAGTTCCCAGCCAAGCTGGCTTTACTGTATTCCATCAGCTGGATGAGGGTGATAGTTCACGATCAGGTCAAAGAGCCCATTGAGAGGACTGTGGCCAAACCCCGAGGCCTGGGTGTGTGGGTGAGGCTGCCAGCAACTTCTTAGCAAACTCCCAGTGCAGTGATAACAATAATATGATAACTGTCCCATAGAGGGCTTACTAGGTCCATACTAACTGGCATATAAAAGTTCATTTAATTGCCTCAATAGTGCACGGCATGCAGTGGATTCTCTGGAAACGTCTGTTGAGGGAGCAAATGAATGGTGCTGTGATGCACGTGCCATTTTATACATGGTACCTGCAGAAAAACAAAGCCATTTGCTAGGGTCACACTTTCTTCTGGATTCCTTCCTCCAGATGCTTATGAGGCAACCTTCCCCTGACCTCCAGATGTTCTTATTTACTGGCTCTGTGAGTCTGAGCGGACCCTTGGCCTCTGTGCATCTAGGACTTACTGCCGTAATGTGGAGTCACGGCATGCCCTCCCTCTAGTGGATGCAGGCAGGATGAGAGGCTTGTGGCTGGCAGGGGGCCCAGGGGCCTGGAAGGGCTGGGTGCTCAGGGGCCAAGGCTGACACTTGAGCTGGGGCCACAATCACCCCTAAGTCCTGAGGGGGCAGTAACCTTCCCTGCCCTGGTGTTGGGCTGAGGCCCAGGGTTACAGTGGGAACATTACTCTCGTCAGCAAATCCTGTCCGCTTGATCCAATCAATTCTCATCCTGCTGCCACTGTAAACTAGGCTCGCCTGGGTGACCACAGAAACCTCATCAGTGGGCTCCTCACTGCTGCTGTCACCTTCCTACAGTCCTTTCCCTACCAGACAGCTACAGAGATACAGTTTAAACGTGTCACATCCTGTCCCTTCTCTGCTCAAAACCCTTTCATAGCTGCCATGTGACTCAGCATCAAGGCCAAAGTGCCTCAATGTTAAGGCCCTATGTGACTTAATTCTGTTCTCACTTCCTTCTGCTCCCCACCCACTCACTCTCCTTGAGCTACACAAAGCCTCTGTGGGCTCTGGAACATATCACAATCCTGCCACGGGGCCTTTGCACTGGCTGTTTCCTCTGCCCGAAATGCTGTGGGTTTCTTTCCATTTTTGTCTTGTTTTGTTTTGTTTTTTCGGTTTGTTTGTTTTTTGTGGTTTTTTTAAGAATTCTACATGGGTTTCTTCCTTGCTTCCCTCCAGGTCTTAGCTCTTACACTGCTTTCTCACAAAGGCCTGTCCTACCATCTCATTTAAAATAGCAAGCACTTCCTCCCTACCTCACTTGTTTTTCTCTCTGCTTATTTCTCTAAATGGCACTTGTCATCAACACATTTATGTAGTTACTGCTCTTTTTGTTTACTGCCTGTTTCCACTGCCACCCCACCCCCAAATGTCAGATCCAGAAGGACATGGAATTTGTTTGGGCTACTGCTGTATCCCTGATGCTTGGTACACAGTAAGTACTCAATACCAGTTAAATGAACGAATGTATAAATAAAGGAGCAAGTGAAAGATGTGCTGGCCAACCCTGGCCCCAAACCTCCATCCCCAGCAGCTTCCTCCTCATCTCCAAGGCCCCACCCCCACCTCCAAGCATCAGCCAGGAAAACAAGCTAGTTCCTGCTGCAGGCGGGACCTGGAGGTGGCTGTCCTTGAGATAGGATGCCAATCAAACACCTAATTATCTCGCCACGAACCCGGGAGCCACATCCGATCACTTCCTCCTGCCCTTGATTGCTGTTTTATATTCCAGAGTTCTCAGATGTAAAACCTCGTGGCACTAGGAAAATAAAGTGGTCTCCACTCCAGCGGGTGTCAGGTGAGGGGCCTTGGACCCCAAGAACCCCCTCTCAGGCAGGGCTAATGCATCTGGGTCAGCTGGGTGAGCTGGCCAGGCAGCTCCTCTCTGCAGGCTTCCCTCTCCTCAGTTAAAAGGGGGGGGGGGTTATTCACATCAAGTAATCATTCATTCACTCATTCACTTATTTCAGTGTTTACTGAGCACCTACTATGTGCCAGGCACTTGCTAGGGGCCACAGCAGTGATTACTCATCATATCACAGGAACTAAGTGCCTACTATTTGGTGTCACTTTTTATGCCCTGGCTCTTCTCATCTTCTCAACCCTTTCACAGATGGGAAACTAAGTCTCGGAGACATGATATCATTCACCTGATATGACGTCATGCAAAAGCAGAGCTAGGCCTTGAACCCTGGTCCCTCTTTCTCCAAATCATGGCATCAGCGCTGAAATATATGCATTTTTTCTTGAATTCCTTTTTCTGAGTAGCCTCTTTTTTGAGGTGGGGGAGGATATCGGGTGTTAGAAGAAGCTCTGTGGGAACCCCAGAAAGCTCTGGGAAAATTTACTGCTGTACAGGGCTGGGGCGCACAGTCTCGGGGGGAAGGAAGCATTTACTGAGCACCTGCTATGTGCTAGGTGGGATTCTGGGAGCCTCGTGCAGCTCAGTGGCGGGAGCTGGCGGTCATGCAAATGCTCAGGCAGTGTCCTAAGGGAAGCGCATTGGGAGAGCTGCAGCTGACAAAACACAGGTGCCAGCATCTGGGGGAGGGCATCTGAGAGGCAGGACATGTGGGCAAAGGTGTGGAGGGTGGAAAACCCAGGCTATGCTGGGGAAAGGCTAACTACCTAGATGCATCTTAGGGACTCATGGGGGTCGAGGCTGGAAAGCTGCGTGAGCAAGGCAAGAAGGAACTGGGGGAGTTCCCGTCGTGGCGCAGTGGTTAACGAATCCGACTAGGAACCGTGAGGTTGCGGGTTCGGTCCCTGCCCTTGCTCAGTGGGTTAACGATCTGGCGTTGCCGTGAGCTGTGGTGTAGGTTGCAGACGCGGCTCGGATCCCACGTTGCTGTGGCTCTGGCGTAGGCCGGTGGCTGCAGCTCCGATTAGACCCCTAGCCTGGGAAACTCCATATGCCGCGGGAGCGGCCCAAGAAATAGCAACAACAACAACAACAACAACAACAACAACAACAACAACAAAAAAGAAGAAGGAACTGGGGCCAGAGGGGGCTGCTGGGCAGAGAGAGGCCCTTGCTCAGGCAGCTCTGGGCTTGGAGGCCAGGAGAGCAGAAATATTACATCCTGCCATGGGCCAGGTGGGTGACGGTGAGTGAGAGCAACAGGCAGGAGAGAGAGGTGACCGATTTTAGGCACCCACTGGAGAGGAATCAAGGCCACTTGGCAAATGGGAGGATCGGCCAGAGGGGGTTGAGGGTGAGATGGAGAGAGAAGGCCCTCATGGGGATGCTATAGAGGCCTTCACCCCAGGGGTCCTTGGGCCCTCTGCTGCCTGTCCTCTAACCTGCTGTCGACTTTGGCAAGTCAAGACCTCTCGCTATTTCATTGGTTAAATAGGGGCAGGGACGTCTGAGGAGTTACTGAGAGGACTCAAAGAAATTTGTAGATGTAATTTCTTCCTAAACAAATGGGAGGAATCAGTGTTTAATAAATGTCTGTGGAGTTTACTTTGAAAGTGTGAAGACAAACTTTTTTTTTTTTTTTTTGTCTTTTCAGGGCCATACCCGTGGCATATGGAGGTTCCCAGGCTAGGGGTTGATACAGAGCTGTAGCCACTAGCCTAAAACCATAGCCACAGCAACGTCAGATCCAAGCCATGTCTTCGACCTACACCACAGCTCATGGCAATGCCAGACCCTTGACCCGCTGAGCGAGGCCAGGGATCAAACCTGCAACCTCACGGATGCTAGTCAGATTCATTTCTGATGTGCCACGATGGGAACTCTGGTTGTTGTTTTAATGGCCACACCTACGGCATATGGAAATTCCTGGGCTAGGAGTCAAATCACAGTCGTAGTAATGTTGGATCTGCAGCCTATGCTGCACCTTGTGGCAATGCCAGATTCTTAACCCACTGAGTAAGGGCAGGGATTGAACCCACATCCTCATGGATACTAGCTGAGTTTTTTTTTTTTTTTTTTTTTAGGGTCTAGCCGGGTTCTTAATGGGCTGAGCCACAACGGGAACTCCAAGAAAAACATTTTTTAAAGAAAAATATTTTGTAAGGGTGACAAGGAGGAAGAAGAAGCCAAAGTTCACACTAAATACCCCCCATTTCCGCTGCTGTTCCTAACCTGCAAGGACACTGCTTAAAGCCAGGCCTAATGCGGCTGCATCTCACACACCGGTGCTATTTTTTTAGGGCTGGAAGACATCTACTTGAATAATGGCGTCTCTAGGAAGGAGACCCAGACTGAATGGGGGTGGCCCAGGCAGGGTCACCCAAAAGTCCCTATGAGCCTCCTGCTAATCGGAAGACCCCAAGATTGAGTCCCTTATCTCAGCCTGTGGCCAGCATCTTGATAAAAAGCCGAATTGGCTGCTTCCTGTCCAGGGTCCTGCTCTTATTTCACACTAAGCCATGTAAAGTCCTAATATACAATTTTCCCTTCCATTTCCAGTGGAAGGGAGGGAAGGGAGGAAGGAGAGGAAGATGAAGAGCTACTTTTTATTTCCTTTTTTTTGTCTTTTTAGCTATTTCTTGGGTCGCTCCCGCGGCATATGGAGTTTCCCAGGCTAGGGGTCGAATTGGAGCTCTAGCCATTGGCCTACGCCAGAGCCACAGCAACATGGGATCCGAGCCGCGTCTGCAACCTACACCACAGCTCACGGCAACGCCAGATCGTTAACCCACTGAGCAAGGGCAGGGACCGAACCCGCAACCTCATGGTTCCTAGTCGGATTCGTTAACCATTGCGCCACGACGGGAACTCCTACTTTTTATTTCTGAATTAATATCCCTTTTTATCTATCTATATTTTAGTAAAATATTCATCATCCACTAATTTGAAATTCCCACAGAGCCAACTTTTAATTACTTGAAACTGTACCCAGGACCCCCGACTAGCATGTAAATAAAGTGATGGACAAGAATGCCTGCCTGCAAGGTCAGGCACTGACCTGACCAGGAAAGTTCAACTACAAGACTCTGATCCTTTCTGCAGAAGGGGATGGTCCTTTCCTCTCCCTAAACCACAAAAGGCCATTTTCCCAAACAACACAGATGAGACCTTTCTCTCCAAATGCTCTCTTCCCAGGCCCGCCCGAGGAGGCTTGCATCTCTGTATTTGGAGGCATAACAGAATTTCCCCTACCTATAGACACACAGACAGTCTGTAGAGAATTGAATTTTTACTGTAGTTATTGACTGAAAGAAAACTCAAGAATGACAGAGTGGCCGATCTGAGACCAGGGACTTACTTCCTCCAGAGCTTAAAGAGGCCCAGGACACAGGATGCTCATTTTCCCAGCACTGGGCCTAGATGAAGACTGAGGAATGTGGGCTGGGTTCAAATCCTGATTCGGCCACTCTCTAGCTGGGAGATCCTAATGCCTGAGCCTCAATTTCCTGATCTGTGAAATGGAAGTGATTGTCCTGAGCATCATCTCAGCCAGAGATGGGGGGTTGGACATCAAGCTGAGCTACCTAGAATAAAGGACCGAGGGTAGTGCGGAGCACTGGGGTGGCAGCTGCTCTGCAGCCCCGGGTTCAAATCTTCCTTGGTACACTTTGGTAGTGCTGATCTGGCCAAGTCACTGCTCCTCTCCAAGCCTCGGTTTCCCCACCTGTGCCGTGAGGATAATAATAACACTAAATGAGTCCCAGGCACGTCACACTCTTAAATATCTCTAACTGTCCAGAAATAATAGCCGCCCCTGCTGCCGCCTTCGTCCAAGCTGCCACCATCCCTCGCCTGGACTGCTTCCAGGGCCTCCTTCCTTCCTCCCCAGCTCCCGCCCTTACCTGCCACGGTCCATTTTCCAGGCAGCAGCTGGAGTGAGCTGTTTGAAACGTGACTCAGCTCTTGCCTCTCCCTGGCTTGAAACTCTTCCAGGATTTATCTGCCATGGACTTAGATTAGAATCCAGATTCCCCCCACTGGGGCCTACAGGGAGCAGCCACTGCTCAAGGTTCCAGTTTTATGGCAGCGGACATCTCTCCCCAACTCCAGCCACGCTGATGGCTTTCTATCTTCCAACATGACAGCCTCTCTCCCACCCCTCAGGGCAGTTCCCTTTATCTGCAATCCCTTCTCACCACCCCCTGACTCTGGCACTCTCCCTGCCCCCACCCCCAAATGCTCAAGTAGATCCACTTGCTTATTGCTCCTTTTCCACAGGGCCTTCACCAACAACAAACTAAAACTACACCTTCAACCTGAAAGAGGGCAGGACTTGTGTCTCTTTTGTTTTCTGCATTTCCAGCACCTGGGCCTGTACAGAGTGTACAGGGTGGCTTAATAGACACTTTTTGAATGAGTATTCACTGCACTGAGTTTCTTTGTGCATCAAATGAATATAATGAATATGAAGAGACTTTGATAGCTACAAATGCTTCACACAAATACAAAATAATAATTCCTGAAGAATGGACATAGCTTACTTTGGGACTCAGAGGTGGGAAAGAAAGAGTAAGAATAAGGAGGAAAGAGCAGAGAAAACAGGGTGGGAGAAAATTCAGGATTAATGAGGTAGAACTAGTGTGTTCCCCATAGGACAGTTTGGGATATTTCCCCACCACTCTTGGGAGGGTGCCCTGCTGCCTGACATGTTAGCATGTCCTGATATTTTAGAGCCTGGGGGAATTACTAGGATAAAAAATCCCTTTACATTTCATTTAATTTATTTATTTTATTTTATTTTGTCTTTTTCATCTTTTTTTTAGGGCCGCACCTGGGTGTGGCATATGGAGGTTCCCAGGCTAGAAGTGGAATAGGAGCTGTTGCCGCCGGCCTACACCACAGCGACAGCAACGCCAGATCCGAGTTGTGTCTGCAACCTACACCACAGCTCATGGCAATGCCGGATCCTTAACCCACTGAGCGAGGCCAGGGATTGAACCCTCAACTTCATGGTTCCTAGTTGGATTCGTTTCCACTGCGCCATGATGGGGACTCCAAAAAATCCCTTCACATTTTAAAGCCACATTTTTCACTGTGTAAACTCAGCTACAGGATCCCTTCAGATGGATCTGGTTGGGGCTGCTGGTGGGCGGCGGGTCTGGCCTGGCTGACCCAGCCAACGCACATTCATTCCAAGATGAAAGCACTTGTTCAAGGGGAGGGAAGCCATCTCTGCTCTCACACAAAACAGGTCACTGCAGATGCTGAACCTAATGTTGTTTTCAAACCACATTTTCTAAAGGAGAATGTCTGTTGTTCTTTCAAGAAATCCTCATGTTGCTTACATCCCACTCATCGACAAGCCAATGGCATTCATTCTTTCACCCATCAAACATGCATCTGAGTGCCAACTCTGTGCCAGTGGCTGCGGTAGACAAGATCACTGCCCATCCAGTGCGGACAGTCTAGCACCTTATCTTTCATGGATGAAGGCATGGAGGGAGGGCTTTCATGGCATTTATACTGCTCTGGGTGCTGGACAGAGTAACAACAACAAAGATAACAAGAATGGAAGCTGATACGTTTTTGCCTACACTAAGAGGCAGACACCATGCTAGGGGATTTATGGCCATTCTTCTCTGAGCATTATAACAGTCCTTCAAGGGTGATGTTGGAGTTCCTGTCGTGGCTCAGTGGTTAACAAATCTGACTAGGAACCATGAGGTTGCGGCTTCGATCCTTGGCCTCGCTCAGTGGGTTAAGGATCCGGCATTGCCGTGAGCTGTGGTGTAGGCTGGTGGCTACAGCTCTGATTGGACCCCTCACCTGGGAACCTCCATATGCCGTGGGAGTGGCCCAAGAAATGGCAAAAAGACAAACAAACAAACAAAAAACCAACAACAATAAAGAGTGATGTTACTACACCATTCCTCAGGTGAGGAGAGGTTACCTGTCCTAGGTCACAGACATGGTAAGTGACAGGGCTGGGATTTGAACCTGTGTACTCCTGGCTCCAGAGCCCACCCATGCTCTTCTCTTGACCCTCGACCTAAATCCACAGCACACCTTCTGATGCTTCCCTCCGCCATGAGACACCATGTACTATATAGGAGCAATATTTCAGGGTACATGCAGCCCCGAAGCCCTAACTTATCCCAGTGAGCTATGATTGAAAAAGATGAACTCTGACCCATCCTCAGGATCATACTGAGAGCAGTGATCTTGAAATTCCAAGAACTGCACTGTCCAACAGGGTAGCCACTTGCTTCATGTGGTTCTTTAAATGAAGTACATCCAAATGAATTTAAATGAAATAGAATTACAAATTCAGTTCCTCAGTCTCATAAGCCATATTTCAAGGGCTCAAAAACCACAGGTGCTAGTGGCCACCATACTGGATGGTTCAGATATATATCATTCATATTATCCTAGAAAGTTCTGCTGGACAGCACTAACTTTAGAACATCTAGGATGTGCAGTTTTGTCTCATGAGTCCCATACCCTCACCTGCCATTCATCTCTTCAAGTGCCTAGCCCAAACCCCGACTGAAACTTGGGACCACAAATGTAAGCTCAAATCTCCAGAAGACATGACTAAATGCTGGTGAGGATGTGGAGCAGCTGGAATGCCCATAGACTGCTGGTGGGACTGCAAGATGATAGAGTCACTTTGGAAGACACCTTAATTATTTCTTAAAAAGTTACACATAAGTTTGCCTTACGACCCAACAATTCTACTCCTCTACCCAAGAGAAGTGAAAGTATATGTTTACATACAGACTTGTACATGCATGTTCACAGCAGCACTATTTACAGTAGCCAAAAAGTGGAGACAATCTGTAGGTCCATCAATTGATGAATGGATGAACAAAATATGGTCTATCTATACAATGGAATATTATTTAGCAATAAAAAAGAGCAAAATACCCATAATTGCTACTGGATGAGCCTTGGAAACATAATAGTAAATGAAAAAAGCCAACACAAAACACCACATATTGTATGATCCTATTTATATGCAGAAAAGGTACATCTGTAGGTGTAGAAAGTAGATTCATGACGTCCTGGGACTAGGAGTGGAATCAG
Organism: Phacochoerus africanus; assembly: GCF_016906955.1. Lineage (NCBI taxonomy): Eukaryota > Metazoa > Chordata > Mammalia > Artiodactyla > Suidae > Phacochoerus > Phacochoerus africanus. Next base: position 32,573,502 of record NC_062558.1, on the reverse strand, counting down.
GAAGCTCTTTTAGGGGTGAAATTGGATAGCTGCACAACCTCATAAATACTAAAAAACCACTGACCCGTATATGTATAGTAGGTACATTTTATTGAATGTAAATTATACCTCAATAAAGCTGTTTTTAAAAAGAAATCAGGAGGTAGGGAAAGCTATAGTCAGCTGCCAGGTAAACCCTTAAGCTCATTCTAGCTTTCTTTTCAGAGCCCTCTTTGTCTCTGCATTGGACCACCATGACAATAAGGGACACTTATGGACAAGTTACTGGGTGTCACTGGGTACCAGGCTCCCTGATCAGCATTTTTCCTGAACTGGTTACTAGTATCCCCATATCACAGATGGCAAAACTGAGGGCTCAGAGAAGGTACGTCCCTGGCTCAAGAATACAGCATGGTGAAACCAGGGTTCAAACCTGTGTCTGTCCTGTATCTTGCAGTCCAGAGGATGCTGCATCCAAGTCTCCCAGTGATGCTGGTGGGAGCTCAGAAGAACAAACTCTACTCTGCGCCCTTGAAACCTCAAGCTGGTGGCTGGTGCCTGTTCCATGTGTCACCTGACGCACTGCTAGCCAGGATCCATGGGGTCAGTTTTAGATGATTTCTATTCTAAAGCAATGTTTTATGTGTTTCTTTTTTTCCCCCCTAGGGGTTTATAAACTCTGTCTTTTCTGTATCAGGTTGAAACTTAGAATACAGGTTGTCAGCCAACATGCCAGGCATTTTTCTAAAAATAACCCAAATTGGTTAAGCCATTTTTAAGCAATGGAACAGTCAGGGGAGGGGGGAAAAAGTTGTTGGGCGGGAGGAGGGAGGAATTTTAAAGGTGGTTTCAGACGCTTTTTTTGAACAGCTTCAAACTAAAAGTCTTCTCTGAATGAGATGGACGTGGACCAGTGGCCGCAGGTACGGACCACAGGAGAGTATGGGGTTTTCTCTGGTGCCGCAGGCCTCAAGCTGGCTGCTCAGGGTGGGTGTTTCCACACCCAGTGTGGGGATCTCCAGAGCATCTCACACAGAGGGATGGAGAGGACAGAGGGGAGAGAGGGAACAGCAGAGAACAGGACCTTCATTAGGAGGTGGGGGGACATGGGAAGAGGGGCACCCAAACCAAGGCTGGAGGTCGCTGGTCTCTCTGGCAGGACCACTAGGTGCTAAAGATCTTCTCAAAACAGACCTGCCCCAGGAAGTCAAACCCTCATCGGAAAGCCATGTTCGTTTGATGGGCTTTAAGCACCTACATCAGGGAAGAGGCTGACCTGTTCCCCGTAGGCTTCACAGGGCTTACCGGTGAGGGCTGGGGTGTTATCAAGGAAAGAAGGGGCGGCAGGGGTGGGTTGGGGGGGATAAGGAATGGGAGACAGGTGTCCTAGAGAAAGGGGGTGGCTATTCTCAGCTCTGGCTGACGGGTGCCACAGAGGATTGTGAGCTTAGTGGGGTCAGAGGGTTTGGTTCTACAGAAAAGCCCAAATAGAGATTTTTAATTTGAAAATCTCCCGATTTTTAACTGTTGGCAACAAATTCAGAATTTAACAATACAGCCTGTGCCAAACAAAACAGATTTACTGGGGGATTTGGACCCTGGCCTGCCAGTTTGCAAACTCCAGTCTAGTCTGTTAATTACAAGGGATGAAGCGAATACTAATAACAACGATGACTCACATTTCCAGTGCACTTATGATGGAAGTGCACTGGCCCCGTGCTAAAAGGACACTGTGAGGCGGGCACTGTTATTCCTGACTTTGAACAGAGGCACACACTGGGGTGTAGAGTGGTTAAGTCATTGGCCCAAGGTCACACAGCTGAGCTGGCAGGGCTGGATTCCACCCAGGAGTCTGGCTCCAGAAACTCACTTTAACCAGAAGGCCATTGTAAGCTAGTGGTGTGAGGCCAGTGATGTGACACGTCCACGACACCTTGTGGAATCGGAGACCCCTGGAGACAAGGGGATCCTGAGCATTCCAGTTCAGCACTCCCACCTCTTATAAGCCTCTCACCTAGAGGGCCTAGGGAGGCTGAGAACAGGTTTCTCTCACTAGTCACTCCATCCTGGGACTGCCCCGGCCCAGCTGGTCCTAGAAGGTCTTATCTGTGCTGCTTCCTAGATGGGTGTCCCCACCTGTGCCTGCTGCCCACCGGAGCCAGCTCTCCTCAGTCCCCAACACTCTGTGGAGAGGGGGCAGAGCGGACTGCCCTCTAGCCCGTGTGAGGTCCCCAGGCCTGGCTGGCTCGCCACCCCCACACCTCCAGTTCCTTTCTCCCAGGATCCCAAACAAGGAGCCTGTTCACAGCAGAGTGCTCATTACCATTTGCAGCCCGCCTTTATCCAGCAGATGTGCGGCCTGTTACAATAGCGAGAGAGAAAATAGAAAGAAATTTCGGAATTTGTTCTCCAAAGATATTCAAATTAGTTAATCAAGGGGCTTATTATTGCTTCTCAGCTTCCCCCCCACAACAGCTATCCATGAGGATAATTGATCAGCTGCTAATAACTGATTACACTTCACAAGTGTTTTCTTATGCCCATTACCAGAGTGTTTAAAGACATTTTCTAAAGTTCTAATTATTTCAAATTGTTCCACTGTAGCAAACACCTTGGAACAGTCAAGTCGTTGGCTCTGCAAGAGATGCTTGTGTTGGGTCAAAGCATATTTGGAGGTCAGGGGCCTGGGTAATTCCGCACCCGCCTCTCTCCTGGACTCCTGCCTCTCTCTTCTCTCCCTCTGATCCATTCTCTACGCAGCCACCAGGATGCTGTCCTCCAACCTCCACCCCTTAAAGATGAGCCAGGTCCAAACTCCTTAGGACACACTTCATCCCTTCATTTATTCATTTAACACAGGAGTTCTCAAACTTTTGTTGTCTTAGGACCCTTTATACACTTAAAAATGACTGAGGTCCCCAAAGGGCTTTGTCTGTATAGATTACTGTGATCGATATTTACCATGTTTAAAACTAAAACAGTAATTTTTTTTTCTTTGCTTTTTAGGGCTTCACCCATGGCATATGGAAGTTCCCAGGCTAGGGGTCTAATCAGAGCTACAGCTGCTGGCCTTCATCACAGCCACAGCAACTCGGGATCCGAGCCGCGTCTGCAACCTATTCCACAGCTCACGGCAACACCAGATCCTTAACCCACTGAGCAAGGCCACAGATTGAACCAGCAACCTCATAGTTCCTAGGCAGATTTGTTTCTGCTGTGCCATGACAGGAACTCAGAATTAAAACAGTAATTTTTAAAGCACAATAATATACAGGCACACACTTCGTTAGCCATCGGAGTGATACATCATCACATGTCCTGTGGCTTCTGGAAAATTCCATCATGCATTCTCTCATGAGGCACACATTAGATTAAAAGCAGGGGTGCTGAAGTGTGTGGGTGCTGTAAGTGCAAGGGTGAAGCAGATGGATAATTAACCCAGGCTCCCACAGAGATGCACACAGACCTAGTCAGCTCACTGCCTCTCTCCTGCCTTCACTCCTCCAGGCTGCAGGCCTGGCATCAACCACGCTCTTTGAGAGCGTGTCTTTGTGAAGATACATGGAATCTGTGGATATGCTAATAATGCCAGGAAGCTCTCTGGATGTCCAGGAAAGATGAACTAGTCTAGTGGTCAAAAACATCAGAGGAGGAAAGATGTCACAGGGATGTCAGGATTAAGTGGACACCTTGGTTTGAGCAGCTGGGGTCACGGGGAGGGGCAGTGGTGGAGGAAGGTCCACCATAAACATGGGGAGAGCCCCCTGGCCTAGGAAAACCAGTGACAAGAGTGTGAGTGTATAAATGAATAAGAAGCTCAAGGGACCATCCTGGTGACAGACTCTAAGTCGGCTATAATAAGGAAAGTGGGCATCTCCGTCCTCATCCCCTGCAAGTCCTGAGTGATAATCACTGAATTAAAAAGAACAGGTGAACCAGGCTGTGGCGTGGGACGTTTGTGCCATTTACTTAACAGTGGATCGTATCCAGAATCCTGAAATCCTAAAACCTCATTGAGAAAAGGAGAAATGATCTAAGAGAAAAATGGACAAGAGACTTGAACCCAAAGAGGAGCTCCTGATAGCAATGAGCACATGAGAAGACACTTAACCTCACTGTCATGAGGGAAATGCAAATTCAAACCAGGAGATACTTCTATGCACCCACCAGAATGGCTAAAATCAAAGACAATACTAAGTGTTGACGAGGATGTGGGGCCACTGGAACTCTCATAGACCACTGGTGGGGTGAAAACTGATGTCTGGGAACACTACTTGGTGGCATCTACTAAAGTTAAACAGATGCTGCCTGCCCTATGACCAGCATTTCCACTCCTAGGCACTTACCACAGAGAAATATGTTCGCCAAAAATAGTCTCACTAGGCAAAGCATGGTTATGGACCAGCAGCATTGGCCACACCTGAGAACTTGAGACAGATGCAAAAACTCAGGGCCCCTCCCTCCAGACCCACTGAACTGGGGTTTGTATCATAAAAAGATCTCTAGGTGATTCATGAGTACATTAAAGTTTGAGAAGCACTGGTCTCCAATGTTCATAGAAGCACTATTCGTAAGAGCCCCAAACTGGAAACAACCCAAATGCCCATTAACAGCAGAACAGACAAATAAATTTGTGATATATTCACCCAATGGAATACTAGAGTATAGCCACAAGTATGAATGAACTTCAACAAACAATAATATTGATAAATCTTACAAAAGTAGTGTCAAGCAAAAGAAGCCAGATGCAGAAGAGTACACACCATACGATCCCACTTATGTAAGTATGAAAACAGACAAGTCAAACCCGTGCAATTAGAAGTCAGGAGCATGGTTATATTGGGCGGGGGTGGGGGAGCAATGGAAGGATTACAAGAGATGCTTCTGGAGGCCTGGGAACATTCCGTTTCTTCATCTCAGTGCTGGTCCCATGGGTGTGTTCAGTTGTGGTGATTCATCAAGCTTCACCCTTAAAATCTGTGCACGTGTCTGAATGGATGCTCAGCAGGGGACGGAAGGGGAGGGAGAGGCAGGAGGAGGGAGAATCAGCTATTCCTTCTATCCAAAATACTCCTGAATCTGCCCACGTCTTGCCATCTCTGCTGCCACCAAGCCTTCATTATTGCTTGCCTGGACCGTTGCAGTAGTCAGTCATGGTTTTCCTCTGCCCCTCCTTCCCTATGAGCAGTTCTGCCACAGCACCCAAGGGTGCTTTCACAAACATATTTCAGATAGATTCCACTACCCCCATGCTGAAAACTCCGCGATGCCTTCCCACTGCTCTTGAGGCTAAGGTCCCACATTCTCCCAAGGCCAGTGAGTTGGTGTGATCTGGTTCTTCCTACCTCTCTGCCCTGAGGCCTCCTGCTCCTTATGTTCCAGCCTCTCCGCCTTTCACTGGCTAAGCATTAGGCTCCCACAGGGCCTGTGCACCTGCTGCCTCCCTGCCTGGACCTTTCTTCCCAAGGTTTTCCTATGACTGCTCCCAAGCCTCCCTGTCAGGCAGGCCTAAATGGGACCTTGTTCTTATTTTCTCTCAGCACCTGCTGGCTTCCTTCACACCACTCCTGAGCCTCTGCTTGCTTGCTTCTTGCCACCTCCCCTGCTCAACACTGCTGGCAGGGTCCCTATCTGTCCTGTTCACTGTTGTGTCCTTGGCCTGTGGCAGTACCGGCATCCAGGTGCCTGTCTCCTTGGGCGAAAGGAAAAGAGCAGGGCTTCTCTCCCACTGCTTCTCCTACCCCTATTCCATAATCCTTGTCCCCTCCCCCATTTCTCATCTGCTCTTTATTTTTGATGTTGTGAATATGTCGTGCTAGTAACCTATTTCTTAAGGTGGAATGTCCACTCAGAAAAGTGCACCCAGCAGGTGCTCAATAAATACTTGTTGAAGGAATAAGGCAAGAGAGGGAGGGACTCAAGTATCCAAAGACATATTTACCAAGCATTTTCAGGCACCTCTTTTTTTTTTTTTTTTTAAAGGGCCTCACTCATGGCATATGGAAGTTCCAGGCTAGGGGTTGAATTGGAGCTGTGGCTGCCAGCCTACACCATAGCCACAACGCAGGGTCCGAGCTGCATCTGTGACCTCCGCCGCAGCTTGTGGCAACGCCAGATCCTTAACCCACTGAGTGAGGCCAGGGATCCAACCCCCATCCTCATGGATACTATATGGGTTCTTAATCCGCTGAACCAGAACGGAAACTCCTCCCCGGCACCTCCTAATGTTTAGTGGTCACCGAATTTAATGGCTGTGCTACGGTCTCAGAAAATACGTTCTGAGGGACATAGGGAAATGAGACAGAAAGGTCAAGTTTAAAAACAGAGTGACTCAGTGAAAATACTGGATCAATGGCTTTTAGGTTGTGGGGTGACCAGCAACTGTGCCCACACAGGGCTGTTGGACCTAGACTCCTCGGCCAACCTGAGCTGGGGGCAGCTTCACCCTGGGAAGTGGGGGTGATGTGGTCAATGTCAAGGCTCAGTGAAAGGTCGAGGTCACCTTGGTCTTCCAAGAAGGACTGGAAATGGCTTTCAGAGGCCCTAGTCTCCCCCAAGGGTTCAGCTCGGGAAACAGTGGGCTGTCTTAGATGGTGGAGTGACTGCCAACATTGCCAACACCTCTCCTGCCCACCCACTTCCCAGAAACTGAAGACAGACTGTGGTTCCCTCATGGCAGATGAGGAAACTGTCAAGGTCCCCGGGGCGCATTTGAAGGGCTGCTGTGGGCAAGAAGTGGGACAATACGAGCATCAAGGAGAGTAATTGTGATGGACTGAAATCCAAAGGGGATGGATTCGTAATAACAGGAGTTCACAATAACACCAAAAACAAAACCAAAAACCCTTCCTTGGTCACACTGGAGCATGCTGGGGAACCTGCTCACTGCTTTGAAATCTGATAAATACAAGGAAAGACTCAAGCCTGCATTTTTGCCTTTCCTGCAATCTGCACCCTGGGGTGGCCAACCAACAGAGAAGTTTCTCTCACTATATATTCCAGCTAGTAAACAGGAAGGAATGACAGAATTAGACCACTGCCAGTTGGCAGCCCCTGAGGAGCCCTGAGTCACCCTGTCGAACCCCAACAGCACTCATGAGTCTCACTCATTCCACCAAACACACGCTGAACACCTACTCGGTACCAGGCACTTGGCACGCATGAGTTCATTTAATCCTCAACCCTATGAGGTGATATTATTCTCCCTATTTCACATGCAAGGAAGCTAAAACACAGACAGGTCAAATTACTTGCCTAAGAGCAAGCACACAGCAAGTGAGAGGCAGTGCTGGGATTTGAACCCAGGGAGCTTGGTTCCGGCACCTGAGCATTTAGCCACATTGAGCAGATGCAAAGCTCAGCAGCACTGTGGGTGGGAGCTTGGGCATCAAGGAAGCATGTGGCTGCAGGGCCTGTGAAGGCTTCCAGGAGGCAGTGCCAATTAATGCCTGCCAGGTGGGTGTGACTCTATTCCATTTTATAGTCTGAGTTAAAGAAGGCTCAGAGAGGGTATGTGACATGCACCAGGTCACACAGCCAGGATACCAGGCCCACTCTTATCACAGTCACCCCTGACTCTGGGCCCAGCAGTGAAGAAGTAAGCCAGTCCTCAGTCATTTGGAAAAGCAGTTGTGGAAGCTGCTTCCAGACAAAGCCCAGTGTATGTGACACTGTGTTGAAGACTGATGCCTCAAATGATCCATCCAGCCTGTCTTGCACAGATAAGGCCAACTCTGGGCTCCACGGATCTGAGGGGACTCATAATGTCACCATTTCACAGATGAGAAAACTGAGGCACAGACAGTTGCTATTACTTATCTAAGGTCAGCTTCACTTAATAAGTAACAGAACCAATATTTGCTCCCAAATCTGATTCTAAGAATCCAAGTTCTTCTATTATACCAGTTTTTTAAATGGTTAAAAGTTTACAGTGCTCAATATATACATATGATAAAAACTGCCACAGCACATAAAGATTTAATGTTTAAAAGTCTTTTTCTCCACCATTCTGTGTCCTTTCAAAGATATTCCATTCATATTTAAGCAAATATATAAGCATAATCTACTTCATCTTTTGTTTTATTCAGATACAGCATGCTACATACCATGTTTTGGAACCTGGCATTTTCCCTGAATTTATCTTGCCTTCTCCTTTTATCATAAAGAGTGTCTGTCTTCTCTTTTATAGCCATCGAGTATTCTTCTGTGTGGAGGTACCTTATTTTATGTAGCCGATCCCTCACTCATGGACACTTAGGTTGTTTCCAGGCTTGGCTATTACTACTGATGTCTCACTGACACACTGAGACCCTCCTTCCTCTCGGTGCCCCTGTGTGGGTGAATCTAAAGGATAAGTTCTGTGATGAAGGGCCAAGTCACAGGGCAGGCACATCTTGTAAGTGTGATAGATGCTGCCAGCTTGCTTTCCAAAGGGGCTGCATTGATTTTTGCTCCCACCAACTGCATGAGGGATCTCCTTTCCCCATAGCCATGCGGAGACTACCAGCCATACTTGCATCAGAGGAACAGGACAGCAGGGATGTGAAAGGGAAAAGGAGAAGGGATATGCACAACTAGAGTGTATCCAGAAGAGGGTGAGAACAGGTGACAAGGAAAATGTCAAATGTGCCAGAGACTTGCTCCGTGATTTCAGTGAGGTCATCTGACACCTGCTTCTATGGCCTGACGTTCTCCTTGAGACAAATGAACTTGTTAGTCCCAAACATCCACTGGGGGTTGGGGGTGGGGGTGCCTTAGACCAATGATCGTCACTGCCAAACAGCAAGTGTCAGGCCCTCTGTATGGGCTGACACGTATCATCTCACTTCATCCTTATGGTCCCCTTCACATGGAGGTACTATTATTATTAACACTATTTGCACACAGGGAAAGTGAGGCCCAGAGAGGTTCAACTGTTTACCCAAGGTCACACAGAGCTAAGAATGTGATGCCCCTGGGATTGAAGCCAATGTCTACCCAACTTCAGGGTTTGAACACTTAGCCACCATGCCATCCTAGTCCAAGGCTGCCTAGCTCCCAGCCAGGTCACCAATGAGCTCACCCCACCTCCTGAGACCCCATTATTACTTCTCCCTTTGGCCAGACCCCTCAACCTTGAGACTTCCTTGCCTGGAAACTTCCTGGTGACCTCAAACTGGCTCCTCTACCTGAGAGGAAGGGAGCCTGGGCACAGCTCTATGCCCATGAAAATGAAGCAGGAGCTGCTTCCCAGCAGCCATGGAGGCCCAAAGATCGGGCCTGACTATGGAGGTCATTGAAATTTGTTCCTGGATTGATGGCCTGGCCCTGCCATCCTTGGCTATCCGGGAACCCAGGTGAGTTCCGAGGCACATGTACCATTCATTCAACAGATAATTACTGAGTGCTCTCCACTGAGGTGAGGAGTCCAGACTCCAGAAGTTCCCTTGTGGCTCAGTGGGTTAAAGATCCAGTGTTTTCAACGGAATACTACTCAGCCATAAAAAAGAATGACACAATGCCATTTGCAACAACATGGATGGAACTAGAGAATCTCATACTGAGTGAAATGAGCCAGAAAGACAAATACCATATGATATCACTTATAACTGGAATCTAATATCCAGCACAAATGAACATCTCCACAGAAAAGAAAATCATGGACTTGGAGAAAAGACTTGTGGCTGCCTGATGGGAGGGGGAGGGAGTGGGAGGGATTGGGAGCTTGGGCTTATCAGACACAATTTAGAATAGATTTACAAGGAGATCCTGCCAAGTAGCACTGAGAACTTTGTCTAGATACTCATGTTGCAACAGAACAAAGGGTGGGGAAAAAAAATGTAATTGTAATGTATACATGTAAGGATAACTTGATCCCCTTGCTATACAGCGGGAAAAAAAAAAAAAAAAGATCCAGTGTTTTCACTGCTGCAGCTTGGGGTTGCTGCTGTGGTGCAGGTTTGATAACTGGCCCAGGAATTTCCACATGCCGTGAGTGTGGCTAGGGAAAAAAAAAAAGCCTAGACCGCAGGAATCAACCTGAACTGTACTTCCAGCCTCACCACCTCTTGGCTGTGGAACCTTGGGCAAGCCACTCAACACCTTTGGGCTCACTTTCTGCATCTGTCAAACAGGTATAATGCTTACCAACCTCCCAAGGGAAGTGGGCAGCTGGAAAGAGAAAGGTGCATCTGGAAGTGCTTGGCACAGGATCGGGGGAAGTTGGTGGTGAACAAATGGCAGGTGTTATTCTGATAATTACTGAACAAGACTGATTCCTTCTCTGCCATTGGGGATCTTAGAGTCACCTCCACCAGCTGTCTTGGAGCTTCCTTTCAGTGGCACTTGAACATCAGGTGGGACAAAGGGCCAAGTCCCTTGCCCACTTTTGCTGTGGAGATCAATGCCAGCCTTCAGACTTGGCTGACCCCGAAGTCAAAGCTGCCACCTCCTCCTCCATCCTCCACTCTGATAGTTCTAAAATTAGCTGGCAGTTGCTCATTCCAAGTGGAGCTGGCTTCTGGAAACCAGGAGGCCTTGGTTCTGTCACCTGAGCCTTTGTTTCCCTCCCATTGTATAACCAATGGTTGGTCTCGGCCACCCCACAGACGGTCTTGAGTTTACAGCTGTTCCACCATCAAGGACGCTGGGGCTAATGGCTCAGAGACTAGAGATCAACTGGAGAGTGCCAAGATGATGGATGCATGTGCCCAATGCCAGGATGCTGGCTGCCGGGCTGCATGTAAAAGGGAATGCCTCATTTGTTCATACCCACAATTACCTGGAGCCTGCTCTTCGTAGGTATGATTGAGTGTGGAAGGGGTCCCAAGTGTGGTCTCTGTTTGGAGGAATTAATTATTTCAAGCGGCGCCAACCTTTGAGTTCAGTGGCCTGGATAACCTCCTCCACCCCCTCCCCCTTCTCCACCTCCCACCCTCCCGTGCCCATCAACAGGGGCACAGCCCTGATAAGGTCTTGCCCAGTGTGGAAGGAAACAAGAAGACTGAAAACATGGGCATCCGGAGAGCTTTGGAGATTGGTTTTGATCCCCACACTCTGCCCTGAAACGTTTTTGCATCAAGCCCTCACCCTGCACACTTGTGCACAGACGTCCACAAACGCCCCCCATTCCACTTAGGTTACGCGTGCCCCATCAGACATAAACCAATGAGCCAGTGGGCCCCTGCAGCCCTGCTGAATTACAAGGATTTCTCCTGCCAACCGAATATTTCATCCAGCTGTAGATATCATGAGGAAACGGCAAACAAAGAGAGAGATTTAATAACTGGAAATAAGACTAAGGATACAGATAGTTTAATTTTTTTTTTGTATTGCATCTAATTGCAATCAACAGTAGACATCTGACACAGTGACAGCCTCAGCAAAATTGCTGCTGAGAGAACAGAATCTTTGTCTAAAAATAATCAGACATTCTGTGCACCACTGTTTGTTATAACGGTAATCGATGCTGGAGGCTTTGAATTCCATCAATTTATAGATCTGCGCCGGCCTGCCTGGCGATGGGGCGCGGTGCACTGGGGCCCTCGCTGGTGTGGGCAGTGCTGGGGCCCAGTGTGTGATTAAGATAAGCCCCGATTTCTTTCATACATTCCTTATCAGGGTCTAATTCTCCAGCAGGTAGAGATGTTCACAACAGTTAAAGATTAGTGCAGCTTCTCAGACGCCAAATTTGAGGGTATTGATCAATAAATCAAATCAGGCCAATCAATCGCCCAATCAGGAGAGTCTAGCCAGTGCATTATTACCGGCGCCTCCAAGCCAAGGCTTTTCATGGGTTTCATCAAAACAGCCTCACCTTGGCTTCCCGCCAGCAGCTGGCTTGCCTAATAGACTCCACAGCCGAGAGGGGCTCCTGCCCAGCGGAAGAGCAATAAATTTCTCATCAAACAGCCGATAGAGAAACAAGATGAACATCTGTTTTGCTGCAATGAAACTCCTGTGTTCTTCAGAATGCGCAAACCGCCTCTGACAGACCACCCCAAAGGCGGCTTCCCTGGCACGCGGCGGCCCCGCGGAATATTCCACCAGTTATTTCAATCAGGTAATTTAAGGAGACTTTTGCATTCTTCTCTCTGCAGCTGCCGGAGCTCTGCAAAGACTATTCCGGCACAGTCGATAATAAATGCCATCCTGGGACCCTGTAGTATGAAGGCAATTTTATGATACCCATTATGTGGCAATGTAACTTCATTAAAAGCTGTTTATTCCCTCTAAGCATTTTAAGCACTTTCCCTCACCCATAAAGGAGGAGCCGGGGAAGTTATTTTTACAGAAAGGGTTCTAGGCCGTATTTCTTCCCTCAATAACACGGAGAAGCCTTGCCCACTGGCCTTCTCACTTCAAGGAGAGGGGGCAGCCTCAGGGTCTCCCCAGGACCCAGGCCTGAGGCCACCTCAGCTGTGGGCCAAAAGATCCAGGGGAGGAAACCCGGGAGGCCTCAATCCCATCAGACTCGCATAGGCTCCTTGTGCTGTGTCCTGTAAGACAGGGAGGAAGAAAGTTCCAGACTATGACAGCCGGGAATATGCTAGCCAGAGGCAGCATTTTCCAAACGGGGCTGTCCCTCAAACCTATCCTTTTATATTTCTCTGTTGGCACTAATCCAAAGAAGTTATTACTTGGCCTGCTGTGAAGGCCCAAATTCTCTTTGCAGGTACAGCCGGCAGCTGAAAGTTCATTTCATAGACCAAGATTTGAATGTCACGTGTCCATGCTTCTTTGGCGGAGGTCTGCAGACTCTGAGGCTGAGAGAAGCAATTCTCAAAGGTCCCCAAGATTTGTTTTCCTCCCTTTATAAGGGTGTGTTCACGTTGTGAGCTGGAGGAGGGGTGTGTGGATGATGGCATTTTGGTCTCCATGAAGGCAGGGGAAGGAAAAAGGAGGAGAGTGAGTGCTTCTCAATGAAGAGCAGCCTGTGTGTACCAGAAAGATCGTGGGCACTGCTGGTTGCCCTCTGCACCCTCGCTTCCCCATCTGTCAAGTGATTGAGGACAGCCACCCGCCAGGGTCCTCTGTGAGGGGAAGAGATGACACAGAGAAAAGGCGCTGCTCACTGGGTGAAGGACCCCCTTCAATTGATGAGCTTGCTGTCCACATAGAGGAAGGTACTGAATCAGATAGTTGGGGCACAACTGGGCAAGTAGGTGGCAGGCCCAGGCTAGGGCCAGGGGACTCTGAAGGCTGGAATTCTGTCTGGGGTGCAGTGGGGCCCGAGAGAGGGTCTGGAAGGTGGAACACACAAGCTGGAGGCCAATGGCTGGTGAGGCACAACTAACACGGACAGATGTAGAACCAGAATAAAAAGCATCCTGGGCACCTGGTGATCAGGCATGTGATATGCAGAACCACAAGAAAGAGGAGTAACAACAAAAACAATGATGATCGTAATAGCAGGAACCTATCAGTCCAAACTCTGTTCCAGCCACTGTTCTAACTTGTTGAATCCGACAGTATACCTACTATCCCCATTTTGCTGATTAGGAAACTGAGGCCCAAAGAAGTAAAGTTAGTCTTTCCAGGGTCACACAGCTAATAAGTAGACTTAATCGTCAACATTTCTTGTGAAATTGCTTACTGAGTGCCAGAACTGTTCCCTGTTCTGCACACCTTATGTGTACTCTCTTGATTTATCTTTATAACATCCACCCAGTGGCTATTGCTATTACTTCCATTTTACATGTGAGGAAACTGAGGCTCAGAGAGACATGATTTTTTTTTTGTCTTTTTGTCTTTTTAGGGCCGCACCTGCAGCAATATGGAGGTACCCAGGCAAGGGGTTTAATCGGAGCTGTAGCCACTGGCCTACACCACAGCCACAGCAACGCCAGATCCGAGCTGCATCCGTGACCTACACCACAGCTCACAGCAATGCCGGATCCTTAACCCACTAAGCGAGGCCGAGGATCAAACCCGCAGCCCTCATGGTTCCTAGTTGAGTTCTTTTCTGCTGTGCCACGACAGGAATTCCCAGAGAGATGTGATTTAAGTCAGTCAGTAGGGGTGGGGCTGGCACTGGAACCCACTCCAAAGTCCTTGAAGCCTCTGGGGATTCTTTCTGGCCTCATGGGGGCTTCAATGAGATGAGGCGGGGACTTGTGGCTCTTCATGAGGCTCTCAGGTTCCACCACTGCCCCATCCAATCTGTCCTCTGTACAATAGCCGGAGGAGCCTTTAAAACATAAACTGTTCCTTCCAAAACCCCCTTGCTGACTGCCCAGGACTCTGAGCAGGAAAACTCCATGGGGTCCTGCCTGGTCTTTGCCCAGCCTCCCTCCTGGCCTCCCCTTGCCCCATGCTGACCACTGACCACCTTGCTGTCCTTGCCTGCCTCGAGACATGGCTCTTCCCTGAGCCTGGTAAAAGCCCACCATCCTCCAGTGAGCTAAGATGCCCCTTCTTCAGGACCATCCCTTGGGGGCTCCCACAGCCCCTGCATTTCCCCACCAGGGCCCTTAGCACAGGCATAAATAATTCAGCTTCATTTCAAGAGACCATCTCATAAACGGTCCACGCCTCCCATGCCTCCCACTGAACCCCAGCTCTGTCTAGTTCACTTCCTTACACCTGGCCGCACATAGGTGCTTACTGAATGATCAAAATCGGGACTCCTGCCCTCCCAGGGTCCCTCAAGGTAACACATTCCACAAGGGGCGGAACCACAAGGCACCCCAATACCTCGAGAAAAGAACCCAGGTACCTGCTAAGTTTCCAGTGGCCTCTCCCTCCCCCACTCTAGCTGTGTCTCCTTCAAATTCAGTCCTATTTCTAAGCCATGTTTCCTGTGTCAAATGTGAGGGGAAAGGAGCTAAGTCTGTGGATTTGTAGGGGTGGGGGTGGGAAAAGGTAAAGAAAAATTAAGAAGAAACATGGTCATGTCTTAAGCCAAGGAAGCTGTGGAACAAAGACAACCTAGTCAGAGGGCTGGACTTGTCAAACCAAGAGCAAATTATAATCCTGCCGGGCCAAGGGGCTGTCCGCCAAAAATACAGATCTGCGCAGGGGTCTCTCATACAGAGAGGCCACAGTATATTAGATTTATCATACACTCCAGCCAAGATGTGCTGCCGAGATTTCGGGACAAGATTTATTACACTGGCTGGTTTTTAAAATGAAAGTGAAAAGAGGATATTCTGGCAAAACCGCGAGCTGTTAATGGGGTGAGAATCACATAAAATGGATCATCTTCGAATCTCTTCCCCTGTATGCACAAAAAAAACAGACCTTTGCAAAAACCCTGGGATTTCCAGAAAAAACACGCTCGACCCAATGTTTTTTACACTGGCCTGCTGGTTGACCTTGGGTGAATTACTCTCATACTTTGGATGTGTGTTTATTTGCAAACAACAATAAGAGAAACACAAAATAGTGGCTATAATTTACTGTTGATTACCACATGCTGATTACTATGATTCTTTGAAATCATGGCAATGACCCTTTGAGCAGCCCTGATTTTGACCCCATTATGTAGATGAGAAAACTGAGGCCGAGAGAAGTAGAGTCACTCAGACAGTCAGTAGCAAAGGCTCAGTGCTAACCCAGACCTGGAGCCCCCCCAAGTCAGAAGCCTTCGCTGACCGCCCACTCGTAAAGTTAGCTCTACTTGCTCAGACAAAAGCTACAGGATAAACACAGACCTCATCATTCCTGTCCTCAAAACAGATTCCAGCAAGAAAGCTCCAGCCACCTTCCAGCCTTGGTGGTGCCTGCCTTTTCTGGAGACAGCTACAGAAAGAAAAATGCATAATTTTATTTTGGTTTCGCAGCGTCTCGGCTGGTCCAGCTTGTGCCAGGCAAATGTGGACCCTGCTCCCAACAGGGACCCAAAACATTCCAGAGGCACAAGCCACAGGGACGCGGGTATGCCAGAGGGGATGGGAACAAAAGGGTGTGGAAGCCTCTCAGGTGAGGCATCACGTTTGGCTGAAGAAGCCAGGATGGGGAGGACGGAAAGTTCTAGGACAGCAGTTCTCAGTTGGGGGTGATTCTGCCTTCCTAGGGACATTTGGCAATGCCTAGAGATCCTTGTGAACTGTCACAACCGGGGGGTGCCCCTAGCATGTAGTGGAAAGAGTTAAATGATGGGGCTAAAGCTCTTCCAATGTATAGGACACCCCCCACAACAGATTATCCAGTCCAAAAGGTCAATATTGTGTGAGGTTGAGAAACCCAGTCCTACAAAGAGCCAGGGACATTTACCCTGGAGGAGAGGAGACTGGGGGAGGGGGAGAGTCTCTACACATTTGAACAAGAGGAGAGGAGCTCAGATCTGTGGGGCAAAGGAAGTTACACAGGAACAGGTTTCAGGCAGAAAGCCTGGGTGAGCTCCCTGTCCCCAAATGTGTCCAAGAGTTAAACTGGCCAACTGGAGGTCTTTGTGGAAGGAAAATAAAGCCTGCAACAGGGGGCTAGAAGCAATGACTTTTCTTTCCTGTTCAAACCTGACCCTGAATAAAGTCCCCGGGAGGAGAGCAGTGGAGTTTGAGGTTCCTTCTGGAACCATCCATGGATTATCTCATTTTACTCTGCCTGAGGTGCGAAGAGGTACAATCACGTGGCAGAGGTTACAAAGCCTATCAAGGAGGGAAGTCAGGATTCAAACCTGAGTGTGTCTGACTGCAAAGCTCATTAGGAAGAGACTCCTCAAACTCAACAATTCTCTTAAGATAAAGCACAGCCCCATGCCCACCTGTCACTTCTCTGATTTAGAATTGGTTAGAAAACCCAGACCCAGCCTCGGAGACCTAAGTCCAACAATTCTCCCCTCGCTCATGTTAAGGACACAAAAAGCATGTTCCATAAGTTGGCCAACCCCCTGCTCATCCCCCCCCTCCACAAAAACACTGCAACTGGCATTGAAAAGACACTGTCCCAAGTGCACACTTTAATTGATGTCCCCGACCATTCAGGAACAAGGATGAAAGAAAACTTGCTTTATTAATAGGCCCACATGCTAATTAGCACAGTTTATTGTCGGGAGGCTGACCCTGCCTTCCGCAAACGTTACAAGTGTGGACAAAAAAACTTTTTTTTTTTTGCCTGGTGACCAAGACTGCCAAGCCCGCCACAAAGAGCCGAGGAAAGCATGTGGCTTAAGGAGGCTGCTCGGAGGCACTGGATTTCGCTCCATAAATTTATGACAGAACTTGACCATTTCTCAGTGATAAGAAAGACCCAAATTTAAAAGTGGGTGGTTTCTGTTCATAAAAATGCATTTCTAACCACTTTGAGGAAGTCTTCCTAAAGATTGTGAAGCTTTGTGGAAAACTGGAAAAAGGTGTGGGCGAGGGGGTGGGGGATCTGGGGGGGGGAACCCTTAAATGTTTAATATTCAATAAATGTGTCAATTTTACATACAGAGGCAAATGGGTCTTTATTGAGGAATTGGTAAATTTCCTCCGAGAAAAGTAAGTGCATTTTAGCCTTCAAGGAGTCCCAGCTGAATAGAAATGGAATGTGATTTGTGATAAAACTCAGCTGCTCTATAAAAGACGTTAAATAAATGTTGCTGTTTCACCAGGGATATACAAAATTGATTGCATTATAGACTGATTCTAAGATGCTGCATCCCTGTACAGCCCCCTCATCAGCTTCCATGTGTGTGGGAAGCTGCTTTCAGAGACAATTTAGACTATGTCGCAACTCCTAGTCCTCATGCTGCAGTGGAATTTTCTAGAAATGCAACATTTCCCCCTCATACTTTGTTTAAGGTTAAACCACAGGCAACTGCTGATATTTGCTCATTTTTTACTTCCAAAAAATGATCATTTCTCCTATTTTTACTTAATATTTCTGGTGGACTAGCCTTATCACCTTGGGAGAAGGCCACTAGTACTACTTAAAGGGAAATTTGGTCACTGTATGAAGCTCAGGGTGGAGGAAACCACAGCTTCTTTGGTCTGCTCACCAGAGGGTACTCAGGGCCTGAGTGAGAATCTTGCTTTTCCTTTAGCCCAGCTGGGTGAGCCAGGGAGTATCTACCACCATTTTTGAACCTGTTTCCCAATCTGCAAAATGGGTACAACTCCACCTTTTGCTCAGGGTATTTAGAAAACCTAATGAGGTAACAGATGGGACACCAGCTGGCAAACTGGCAAATGTTCACGACCAGCTAATTATTGTAAGATATTTGTTGTATCTCTAACTAGGGGGCTGGAGGTGGGCTACATGGAGCAGATATGACTTCTTCAGGTAAGAAATCTGGTTTCAGAGATTGATGGATGGACCTAAACTGATCAGGAAGGCTTTCCAGAAAGTGGGCACCCAGGCTCAGACACTGTCTCAGGTGTGTCCATATGTCCGTGCCTCTCCCTGCTTACTGTCACCAGTCTGGTTCAGCCATGACAACTCCCACCTGGCTGCCCGCAGAAGCCTCCTCATGGGGTTCCCTGGCTCCATGCCTGCCACCTTCCCAGCACCTCATCTCCCCCTATGCAGCCAGAGAGAGTGTTTCAAGATACAAACTGCATGATGACACTTTGCTGCTTAAAACCTCCCCAGGCTCCCCATTCAATTTCAGATACAATCCAAAGTTTCCAGCTCAGGATCCAGGCCTCTCCTCTGACACCTTTTCCCCACGGTCCCTTTTACTTTGCTCCCACCACTCTGCCCCTTCATCTGTAACTGGAAACTGCCACACCTAGCAGCCTCAGGGCCCTTGCACTGGCAATCCCTGATACCTGGATGCCCTCTCCTTTTAGTCCTTTGCCCAGTTCGGTGGTTCCCAAAGTGTGGTTCTTGGACCTGCAGCAAAAGTGTCACTTGGGAACTTAACAGAAATGGAAATTCTTGGACCGGCTCCAGATCTGGGCACCCAGCAATGTTTTTAACCAGAGCTCCAGGTGTTCCTAAGGCACATTCACGTCTAAGAACCATTGGCCAAGCTCAGTCCTACGCCTACACAAAGTTTCAGCTTAACCACTGCTTCTGCAAGACCAGCGCCCCAAGGCAAGGTCGGGTTCTTACTGTCATGGGTCCCGACTTCACACTGCTCGTTTCTATAAAGCAATATTGCAAGTGGGATGTGATAATCAAACTGTCTCACGTCTGTGTCTCTTCCTAGCTACACTAGAAGTTCCACGAGGAAAGACAGCAATGTGTGTTCACCAAGCAGACAAAAGAATGCACAAAGGAACAAACGAATGAGTCCTGGAGGAGTGTGGCAGGTGTCCATAAAGAAAGCAACCCCAGAAATCCTATATCCACTACCAAACCGTAGAGCATCCACATCCCCATCTGATTTCCTTAAGTATCATCCTGGTTGAGTCAGGAGCTAGTCACAGTGATGCATGGCAATGAACATCAGATTAGAAAGAAAGAAAGAACCAAAACAGCGGAGAGAGGATTCCCATCCAGGGGATGGAAAGCCCAGTGGCTAAACCCAAACATCCCCCATGAAGAACAGCAAACCTTTCTCTCCTTCCCCAACAGTGACCAATAAAACCCTGGAGACTGATCAAACTGCAAGCAGAGAATGCGCTCGACAGCTTGGAAGATCCGAGTTCAGCCGTCATTCACATCTTTGGGCTGAGAGACTGAGTCTGTGCTAAGCCCTGAGTTCACTGGAAGCTTTTGGATGTTCCAGGGCAGTTGTTCTGCTCTTCTTGGAGCCAAAGCTGGAAGAGAAATTATTTCCTTTCCTATAACTCAGAGCAATTATATTCTCTTAACACGGATATCTGGCTCACTGCTACTCTCCTTACTCATGTTTTCGAACGATATCAGTTCTGGGAAGATCAATTATTACTGAAAAGTCGAGAAACGCTCACTGGTTATTCTCATTGATTTGGTTGACAAGACACAAGATCCTTAGGAACCTTGGATGTCCGTGGAGGGGGCAGAAAGGAGGAAAACAAGACTCTGGGACAGCTCAGGCTTTGGCACCTCCATCAACTGCAGGACCTCAGGGGGCACTGCACACACTGCCCAGGAGGGGGACACTGAGCTGCCCTCCCAGAGACTCCCAAACAAAGCTGTTTCCATAAAGACAAATGGGGTAGCCAGCGCCGGCCAGCGCCACAAGCAGCCACGACGATATAATTGGCCTGTTACCGCATCATCTTTAATCAATAGGATCCGGAGTTTCCATGGCTTGTACAGCCCAAATCTCCCTGGCAGCCAAGAACCAGCGGGTTGTTAAAAGGCCCGATAGTTGTGCCTCGCTAATGGGTGCCTTGTTCCTTCAACCCTGCTGATTTTTAAAATAAACCTAAATTCCAATAATTGTTTAATGTTTATTTTTATTTAGTTCTGGTTCAGATGCTCTGCGTCTCTCTGACAGAAATTGATATCTGGCTCATGGTGAGCTTTATTAAAACACACACACACACACACACACACACTCAAGTATTTGCCACACACCCACCGCAAAGCCGTTTGTTTCTTTGGTTATTTAATCTGGTGCAGGTGTAGACCCACAGATCTAGAGTAAGAGAAGGACAGGCAGACAATTTGCCCAGCTCTGCTTTCTCCCCAGCTCCCGCCCAGAGAGCTCACCTTTCACAAGCAGCCCTACTCTTCACTCGGGCAACAAAGGTGCTGCTTGGCCTCTGCTTGCGGCTGCGCCGCTGGGAATACCTCTGCCATCTCTGGCATCATGGTGGCCACATGCTGAAATGACTCACCAGTGGGGGCACCTCGCGCCTTTCCTGTATGTGTTCATGATAAACAGGACCCACAAAACTGCCTGGCTGCCTGTATACAACAGGGACCCCGGCCGAGGTTTCCCCACATACTCCAGAAACCCTCAGGCAAGGTGTTTCTGGCTGCTTGTAACTGGGCCAGAGAGAAAGTCCCCCGCCCTCATATAAGAAGCCCCTCTTTCCTTCTGGGACATCTCAGGGCATCCTGGGTGATTCTGAATTTAAAGATGAGGGGGTTTTGGGTGCTTCTCCTCTTCTCGGGGTTTGTGTTGTAAGCTTACGCCATGCCATTCATGTTAACCTGATGGCAAAAGGCTCATGCGTTCACTTGCCAAATCACTCCCAAGTGATGACCTGAAAACTGGGCTTACCAAGCTCAAGGAATGGGCAAGGTCAAACTGGAGACTCTTCTGTCCCCCGTGGACCCTCCACCTCTGGACACACTGTCCATCAACCTGGGAGGTGCCCCAACTTCGCTCTCTTCTTCTCCCACCAGGTCGAATCCACCACTGATACCTGTGAGGGCGACTCTGGGGGTACGGCCAGCATCTGTGCCCTCCTCCTAATGCCAATGCCACCTGCTGGTTCAGACTAATGAGGCTCCAGTGGAGCGACCACGGAACCTCACATCAGCCTCTCCCTGCCTCTTCCCCTTCTCCACAGATCCCCAGACCTCCACTGGAGTCACTGATCCCAGGCACAGCATGATCTTGTCACTCTTTGATCCCTCCCAGAGCCTCCTCGGGCTTCCTGGAGACGCTCAAATGATCCCCAAGGCATTTATGCTCCTGTACATCCCTGTCCCCTCTCCCCGGGCCTTCCCAGCACACTGGGCCTGTGGTCAAGGACTCACACACTAAAGAGGAACAATCTGCTATTTTCATCTTTCCAGCCACCTGAGCCTAAGAGGAAATGATGTCAATGTTTCCCTTTCCATCGGAGAAAGGAAAGACTGAAATCAGTGTCTGCAGTGGGTGTAAGAGTGCTGAAAAGGCCCAGGTCTTGTCAGCAGGTGTCTTCCTAGCTATGTGTCCTGGGTGAGTCATCCTACCTCTGCCATCCTGGTGGTGGCTGTCCTGTTACTAATAATCTCTTCCTGGGAGCCTCGAGTCCGATGTCTGGTGCCATCCTTCTCTCACTAGTGGGGGGGAGGAGGGAGCGGGGCTGCTGTTGGTGCCTCCATTCTTGGAGATGGTTACCTCAAATTCTGCAGCCTCCATACCCTTCCCACTGGGACAGTCACGTGCCCAGGTCTGCACTGAGAATTTGATTCTGTCCACAGCAAGCTGCCACGGTCTCTGGCTCGACCCAGGGCCCAACTTGGGCCCTCCAGACCATGCTGTCCTGCCACTGTCCACACCAGCAGAACTTCATTCCTGTGTGGAACCCACATTCCAATAACTGTCCAAGTACACACAGCGTGTACTCAAGTCTAGTATCAGCTAATGAGTAAATAATATTCTGTTCTAAATCTGAAAGCACTATTAGATACCAGAGGGGGACTAATGGGTGTTTTGAGACCCCTTTAATCACGTATTAAAGTGACACAGAGCAGGCTGCAGAGTCCATATGCCAACCACCCTGAGCCTGAGGAAGCTTACTCCTTTTAAGAAAGAACAAAGTGGAGGAAGAGAGCAAACCCTCATCCTCAGGTCGGGTCAGGCAGCCAGGCCAACAGCGGGGGCTGGAGGACTACCCCAGAGGTGATCTGCTGTCTTTGTGTTGGATGGATGCTGCCGAACCTACTCCTCCTTTTCCTGGATGTGATGGGGAGTGGGGTGTCATGGGGCTGCAGTCACAAAGTCCCACCAGCTCAGGGGCTTTAAACAGCAGAAACGTGTTCTTACAGCTCTGGAGGCCAGAAGTCCCAGTCAAGGTGTCCACAGGGCCAGCTCCCTTCTGAGGCTCCAGGAGAAGATCCTTCCTTGCCTTTCCCACCTCCTGCTTATCAGCAGCCCTTGGGACAGCCTGGCTTGCGGCTGCCTCTCTCTAGTCTCTGCCTCTGACACCACAAGGTGTTCTCCCTGTGTGTCCATCTCTTCAGATGGCCAGTGAGGAAACCACTCATTAGATGAGGGCCCATTCTAATCCAGTGTGATCTCATCTTAACTAATTATACCTGCAAAGACCCTATTTTCAAATAGGGTCATATTCTGAGGTTATGGGTAGATGTGAATTTTGGGGGGACATTACCTAATCCAGAGCAGGGGGTGGGATCTGCGTATGGTGTTGGAGGGAAGAGGCTCAGATATGGAGCCTGAATTCTGAGGGAACGTAACATGGCGCTCTCGCCATTTCGTGCACCTCCCCCCACCACTGAACATTCCAGAAAAGTTCAAGCACCTGACCCAAATTCCTCCCACCGATCCATCATGTCATATTAGCAACTTAGTTGCTTATTAGCCACTTTCCATCGAATCACATTAATATTTGTTTCCCCTAATACAATGCAAGAGTCTTCTCAGATTAGCAACTTTCTCATCACATTAGTGGAAACAACTACTAATACAATACAATCCGAGTATGACACAGTCTGATGGAGAATCACTAACACAATCCGACTCTCCTCTACCTCAGTGCACGAATGCTGGTCTGTGGTTGAGCAATTTGGGGACATGCTGAGACAATCAGGCCTTGGTGAGCAGAGCCATGAGGGTTACTCTCGATGAACTGGATTAAGTCTAGGTGTAGAGAGGTTCCCTCTTGAAAGGAACCAACTTAGGGGGTCTTTCCTGTTTCTGCCCCCATAAGAAACATTCCGGCTTTTCCCCTAATATCCGAGCAACTCTGGGATCTGCAGGGAAAGGGGGACAGGCAGAGAGAAGGCTCCACTACACCTTCTGCAACCCAGTTCTCCGCAGCACTAACCTTATTGGTGTGACAAGACAAGGCCGGCGTTGCCAAGGTTAATTCGTCAAGGATGTGTGGACACAGCAGAGCCAGAGCAATGCGAGCAGCCAGCAAACCGGGTTGTGTTGACAAAGCCACAGGGAGGGTGGGGAGTGGGGGTGGCACTGAGCTGGTGACAGGTTCTCATGAAGTGGTTTAAGGAAAACCCCACTCAAGTCAGCTCAAGCTCTAGACTGGCTTGGGTTCAAATTTGTCTCCACCGAGTCTTAGCTGGGTGATCTTGGCCATGTAATTTAATTTCTCTGTGCCTCAGTTCCTTCCTCTGTAAAATGGGGAAAAAGCAAGGCCTATCTACGGGGTTGTTATAAGGAGTAAATGAGATAGAAAAAATTTCGAAGTCTGCACAGTACTTGGCACATGTAAAATCCTCCTTAAGGGACAATAATGGTGATGGCTGTAAATTCCAAAGTGTGTCAAGTTCATCCACACATTCCGAGTGAGCTCTGGGCTAACACTGCAAAACAATTAAAAGTTGAGTACGATACACGTCTCCTGTGTCACATCCCTGGGAGACAAGACGCAGAGTCAGAGGTCAAGGGTCATATCACAAGCAATCTCCAAGTCAAACCAAGGAGTCTGAACTTTATCTTGAGGGCAACTGAAAGCTGTGAAAGCACAAGCCTCCAAGCCTTAGTAGAGGTGTTGGAATGGAGGCCTGTGGGGACAGGAGTCATTGCTTGCTGGCTGCCAAACCACCTGTCATCTTCCTGGCTCCTTACATCCTGGCAGAAAGACAGACTGAGGGACCACAAGAAACAGAGACAGACAGAGGCAGGGAGAACAGTGAAGAAGCAGAGTATAGGCTTCCAGTGACAGCGCTCCCTTTCATACTCTCTCTGCCAGCCTGTCTGAGAGACTGGCAGAGCCCTCGGCCCATTCTAAACCCTCCCACACAAGGTTGCCAAATAATTCCCACCACCTCCAAACGGCGCTCCACGTGGCAGCCAAGAGCCTGCTGCCAAGAGGCAAGCGGCCAAGATTCCTTTCCAACAGAGACATACCCTTGCCAATCAGAATGGGAAATCAGACTGCTGCCGTCCATCAAGCAGATGTCACTATCAGGACTTCTTGACGCTGCCCACTGCCCACTGCTCATCCCCAAAGCCTCCCAACAAGGAAGAAGGTCCACACTCCAAGGACCCAAACATCTTCCCCCTCCATGGATCCACTGGTGCAGAGCACAGTCTCTGGGGTCCAAATGCATGGGCTCAAAGCCCTGTCCCTGCATTGAGCATGCAACCGGAGGCAAGTTATTTAACCTCTCTGAGGTCCACCTGTTCCCACACATTAGAGTTCATGACAGTTTTCACCTTACAGAGTTGTTGGGAGGATTAAATGACATCATATACAAGACGTGCTTGCACAGTACTTGGTGTTGAGTCCATGGTAAATAAACGCTCAAATTCTATAAGACACCCAAAGATGTCTCAGCTGACTGACAATGCCAGCTGTCCAGAATGGGGCTGGGGACCAGAGGATTAGCAGAAAAGGCCTCCAAGAGTTACAATAAATGTCAGAGTCAACACATGGAAAATGCAATCATGAAAACCATTTTATATAATTTTTTTTTTTTTTGGTCTTTATGGGCCTATCTGTGGCATATGGAAGTTCTCAAGCTGGGGTTCAAGTTAGAGCTGCAGCTGCCAGCCTACACCACAGTCACAGCACTGCCAGATTCCAGTCGAGTCTGTGACCTACACCACAGCAATGCCAGATCCTTAACCCACTGAGCGAGGCCAAGGATCGAACCCACATCCCCATGGATGCTAGTCGGGTTTGTTACAGCTGAGTCACAATGGAAACTCCACATTTTATACAATATTAATAATATTGTAGGAGTTCCCGTCATGGTGCAGTGGTTAAGGAGTCCGACTAGGAACCACGAGGTTGCGGGTTCAATCTCTGGCCTTGCTCAGTGGGTTGAGGATCTGGTGTTGCCATGAGCCGTAGTGTAGGTCGCAGACGTGGCTCGGATCCAGCATTGCTGTGGCTCTGGCGTAGGCCGGTGGCTATGGCTCTGATTAGACCCTTAGCCTGCGAATCACCATATGCCATGGGAGCAGCCCTAGAAAAGGCAAAAAGACAAATAATAATAATAATAATAACAATATTGTAGCCCTATAATTAATATAATAGTAATACAGTAATTACTGACAACTACTAATGAGCATTGGACACAGCAAATTAAATACATTTGGTCATTTAACCAGTGGGGTGCTGGTAAACCGGTAAACAGTAGTGCACTTAAAAACTAGCTCTCTGGGAAAAAAGGCAAAGTTCTGATGTGTACCATTTCCATGGTATAAATTTGCCCACCATGATCAAGTTCAAATCTCCACTGTGACATCACTACCCCTGGAGCTGGAGGGAGGCTAACAGTCCTCACAGGCCAGCTCCAGTCACCCCTGCATTCACCATCCCTAAGTCCCTATTAGGTCAGTTCTATTTTAACCCCATTTTCTAGACAAGAATAACAAGGCTCAGAGACACTGCTTTCCTTGCTCAAGGTTACATGGTGAGCAAGCTGCAGGAACACAAGGATTCAGATGCAGATCTGTGTGGATTTCAAAGGTCCTGCTCTCTGCGCTTGGCCCAAACCCCCCATCCCCCACTCCATTCCCACCTTAGCGCAGCACTGACTTTCTCATAATAAAGAGTGATGACAGCAAGCGCGTGTCCCTCTCCCCAAACCCTTGTGTTTTCTGTACCCACCTCTGTTCAACCATTGTCCAGCGGTCACTTTCCCGGCGAGGTCACTCTGGCTTGGCTCTGCAGAACCTCCTGCTGTCCCGACAGCTGTGGCCCTCAGTGACCTTCCAACTTCTCTTTTCCTGGGCGATAGAAGGAGGCGCCTCCTCCTCACCCCAGACAGCAGGAACCACATGTTTTCTAACAAAACAGCTGATAGGCCCATGTCCCTCAGGTCCTCACCTCCAGAAATAGCCCCTTATGACACAAGGGCCCTGTTGCCAGAGTCTGAGCATCCCCTCCGCTTCTCAAACTTAAATGTGGACAAGAATCACATGGGGTCTAAACACAGATTCTGACTGCAGGTCCAGCAAGGGGCCATGTCCCTGAATTTCTTCCTTTTTTTTCCCCTTGGCTTTTTAGGGCTGCACCCGTGGCATAAGGAGTTCCCAGGCTAGGGGTTGAATTGGAGCTGTAGCCGCTGGCCTGCATTGGAGCCAGATCCGAGCCATGTCTGTGACCTACACCACAGCTCATGGCAACTCTGAATCCCTGACCCACTCACTGAGTGAGGCCAGGGATTGATCCCACATCCTCATGGATACCAGTCAGATTCGTTTCCACTAGGCCACAATGGGAACTCCTGTCCCTGCATTTCTAACAACATTCAGGTGATGCTGACGCTACCAGCCCACAGCTGACTGCACTTTAAGTAGTGAAGGCCTAAATTCCAAACACTCACATCCCAGACTGCTTGTAGAACCTCTCACATTCCTCCCTGTCTCAAGGTTTTATAAATCCTTGAAGCAACCACAGCCCAAATCCTGACCACAAACACCATAGAGTTTTTGCCCATTCCATGTGGCTCCTTCATGGTCCCTTTCCATGACTGGCTTATTCTAACTCTCTGCCTCAGGGAGTTGCTGGGCTCCTTCATTTGGAAGAAAAATGCCTACTGAGTCTCTGAGCTCCGTTACCAGGTAGTAATGACAGTGGACACTTAGGTAGCACTTACAGTATGCCAGGGACAATTCTAAGCACTTTATAAATATTAAGCCTTTTAACTCACCCTATGCAGTAGGTCCCATGATTAACTTCATTTTACAGAAGAGAGGACTTAAGGTTCATGGAAATGAAGTCACCTACCTGATCGAGATTACATAACCTTGAAAAGGAAAGAGAAACTATTTCCACTAGGAAAGGTATGGCATGTGGCTATATGTTGGATCTGAAAAGATGTTCTTGGGTAGTATCATGGACTTGACCCCTGGCAGGCAGGAATCAGCAGATTTAAGTGGAGACTACATCTGGCTCAAGCAGAAGGGCATGAGCAGAGAGAATGCTTATACTATTTAGGATTCTTAGACTCAGAGTGGCTTAAGCATAAAAGGGAAACCATTGCTCATACATATAAACAGTGCTGGGGTAGCTTCAGGCATGGTGGGATCTAGCAGCTCAAACAACACTGGCAGGTTTTGATTTCCTTCTATTGGATCTGCTTCCCTCCAAGCTGTCCTCCTTCTCTCCTCCCATAGCTGGCTCTCCCAGTAACATGGGAAAAATGACTCCTGGCAGCTCCAGGATCACATCCTCCCCTGATACTCATATATAAACCACAGGCAAGTTTTATTAGAACATAACCACATCCATTCATACATATATTGTCCAACAGCAGAGTCCAACAATTGTCACAGAGATCGTGTGGCCTATAAAGCATAATACCTTCACTATCTGTTCACTTCCAGAAAAACCTACTTTAGACAGCAGTAACAACAATAGTAACACTAAGGTAACATACATTGAGAATGTATGCTAGATACAGTTCTTGGCTCATTTGCTTCTTACAGTCCTATGAGGTGGGGAGACTCAAGTGTGAAGTGGTTAACAGCAGTCAAGCACAAGGTCAGACAACCAGTAAGCAGCAGAGCTGGGACTTGAATTCGGCAGCCTGACCCCAAATCCTAAGAGCCCTGCTAATCAAACAGGGTCTTCTGGAGGCTTTGCAGGTAGGTTTCTAAATTAGCATGTAACTTTTACCAACTACTGGTTCAAGAAACTCACACATGAATATGTCCACACACACACATAAATATTTGCTGGAGCAAGCACTGAATCACACGTGGAGCTCCCTCTGTTCAGGAACTGTTTAGCGCTGTTCTGTCAATGCTCTGATGGACAGAGCTGCCCCGTGAGCCATCAGGGTCTCTGGTGGACAGGGAAGCCCATGAGCTGCCTGAGGCTTCTTGCCCCAGCAATGGGGACTTTAAAGCTACTTGAGTCCAACAGAAGCTCCAGCCGCTGGCTCCAGGCACAGGCTGCAGTGATAAACCCATCTCTCTCAGGTCTCGCCACAGACTGCTGAGGAGCCGGTGAACAGCTGATACTTCTCACTAATTTGTAAAGCCTTGCCTAGGAAGTTGCTGGGGCAGCCCTGATGGTCAAGTCCCATCTCCTTCCCTCGGTGGGTCAGTGGGACATTTTGGGTTGGGTGGGGGGACACAGACTTTTATTGCCAGTAGAGAGAGGCAGGGGCTGGTGGCCAGGAGCAGTTCCCATACCCAAAAGAAAGTTCAGGGCTTCCCATAAGCTTGGTTTCAAATCCTGATGCTGCCACTTACCAGCCGTGTGACACTGAGCAAGGCATTCCCTCTCTGAAATTCAATTTTCCCTCCGTAAAATGGGTGCAATAGTAACATCCTCACTGAAGGGTGGTTGTAACTTTAAGAAGTTACATAGCAAGTGCTCAGCATAGAATGTAAACACTAACAAAATGGGCTTTGCAGTCAGACTGGCCTGGTTTCAGACCCTTTCTACACCATAATGTTATGCAACCACTATACTGAGCCTCAGTTTCATCATCAGTACAGTGGGAATAATCACAGAACCTGCCTCTTGGGGCTGTTGCGAGGATTAACTCAGCCTATGGCTCGTTAGGGATGGCACGCAGGAGATGATTACCTCAGTGATGCAGTGGACCCTTATTTTCTGAGGGTGGCATGACTCAGCCTCTGGGAAGCCTGTCTTAGTCCCTAGGGTAATAACCCAGAGTTCTAGGGTCTTGATGCTCGGGGAGCCAGCCCTGCAAACACCCCAGCTCCATGTCCACCCTGTAGGTCCCCAGGGCGTCTGCCCAGTCCATGGACGTGGCCGGGTCCTCTGAAGGTCTCGTCTCCAGCCCACAGGACTCTGGGCCCCACGTGCACACCCGCTGCAGACCTGATGTCCCCTCTGGGAGCCCACAGCATCTCAGATTTTTCATGGCCAAAGGGGAATCCTGAGCTTCTGCCTGCTCCCCAGTGTTGTCCTATCTTGGGAAATGGCATCAAATCCACCCAGATGCTCGGGCCAGGAGCCTAGGAGACATCTCCTGTCATTTGACTCTGCCACATTAAACCACCCACCAATGGGTCGAATCGGCTCCACTTCTAGGGAAACCCAAGCCATCCTCTGCTACCACCCAGCCTTCTCCAGACCACCCACTTGCCCTCATGACACTGTTTCACAGGGAGCCCTGACAATGCCGTGGGATTTTGTCATTCCTCTGCATACCTCTCCATCAGCTCCATGGGTCAAAATTCCAGGCCCCTTCGACTAAGCAAGGAGGCCTGGAGGCCTAGGTGGAGCCCTGCTCTCCATCTGCATCTCATCAACGCCTCCATCCTCTGAATGCAGGAGCTGTCAGATCCCAGAGCAAGCCTTTCTGCCACATACCACACAGGTGTGCACAGACAGGCCCACAGACACCCGCAGAGGTAGAAAAGTGCACACTCCAATGCACAGACACTCCACACTACACAGGCAACCCAGACGCCCACATATTCATACATGAGCAGATGCTGATAGACACCTCACCCCCAGACACTCAGCCCTCTTTCTATGACCCACTCCTCATCCTCTGGTGTCCCCTTAATGATCCCCTCCCCCCACTGCTCTACCACAGCACACTGTTGATTTTCTCTGTAGGATCACAATTTGTGATTCTTTTATCTTATTTGTTTACATGCTTTTCAGTCCTCACCCCAGCCTTCCGACTGTCTACGCCCGGAGGTCCAGGACATTTTTCTTTTCTGCATCACTGTATTCTCAACTCCCAGCATCCAGTAGGTACTCGATAAGTACTAAAAAAGGAAGGAATGATCCCCTAATCCTTTCCCTATCTTATTTTTTGCTTTCTAGTGCCACGCCCACGGCATATGGAGGTTCACAGGCTAGAGGTCTAATGGAGTTACAGCTGCTGGCCTACACCACAGCCACAGCAACTCAGGATCTGAGCCACATCTGCGACCTACACCACAGCTCAGGGCAATGCCGGATCCTTAACCCACTGAGCGAGGCCAGGGATCAAACCCACAACCTCATGGCTCCTAGTCGGATTCGTTAACCACTGAGCCATGACAGGAACTCCGTCCCCTTTCCCTATTTTAAAAAGGGGGCTGCACTTGCCTGTTTGTCTACGGGTTAAGATGTCCTGGAAAAGCAAGTAAATATGGAATAGCCAGAAGGGGGCTAAAAGTTCAGGAGGCTTACTGTTCATCCCATACTAATCTTTTATGTCTCCTTTACAAAAATTACATATATATCGCTACTAGAATAATGTATCTTTAAAAGTAAGTATTTTAAAATGAGCCACCCCAGTGGTTCTCCAAGCTGGCCCAGCATCCTGGCAGATTTCAGGCTGGGCCCTCAAGTGAGTGCTGTCAACACCCTCCTGGGTGAGGGTTAGGTGAGGGGTCTGAACACCAGCTGGGCTTGAGAGACGGGGGTCCACACAGCACTCCCAGGCTTGAGGAGAAGGGAGGGGACGGGGTCTGAGTGGAAGGCTCTAGTGGGCCTTGTTTCCCACCCCATCTTTCAATGAAGGAAATGGAGTTTGTCCAGGGCTGGATGTTCCCACAGGGCTGGCTGTGAGAACTGAGGGAACAAGGGCAGAGATTTTAGCTCGAAGTTTGACAGTTTTTTTCTAGACTCTTTGCAGGAATGGAAGCTGAGCAGACTGGCCTATAATCATAAAACATACCCTCACATTAAAAAAATTTTTTAAAAAAATTTTTTTGTCTTTTCTAGGGCCGCACCCACAGCACACGGAGATTCCCAGGCTAGGGGTCTAATCAGAGCTCCAGCCGCCAGCCCACACCAGAGCTACAGCAACACCAGATCCGAGCCGCGTCTGCGACCTACACCACAGCTCACGGCAACGCCGGATCCTTAACCCACTGTGCAAGGCCAGGGATCAAACCTGCAACCTCATGGTTCCTAGTTGGATGCGTTAACCACTGCGCCACGACTGGACTCCCTTTTTTTTTTTTTAAATATAAGGTTGTATATTGCATATTCAGTCCTGTTCAACATCATAATCTCACAAAGTTTCCTTTATCTGAAGGATTTAAAATTTTTGTAATGAGATTCCCGGGGCCTCCAGACTGTAGTCTTGCCACATCTTCATGTGGGTATTTCAGGCTTTCAAAACCACTCTTCTCTAGTCTGGTTCCCTTCCCAGCTCCAGACTGTCTTTCCACTCTGCCCAGTCACACAATGATGTTCTGATCTTCTTAGAGAAGACAGGGGTTTATAGAAGAAAAAAACCCAAAGGCACTTCCCGTGGCTCATCTTCCCATCCCCAATCCTTCCTATTTGTAGGGTGGGAAGAAGAAGGGGCTATCTCTGACCCTCTGTTTTTACCTGACATAATTAAAAACTGTTTTTCTATTAACCTGCTTCATCAATGGCTGTCTGCCTTGCCTTTTCTCTTTGAATGAAGAATCACAGAATCAGGATTCCACGCATCTCCATGGCATCAGGTTGGTCCTTTGTACCTATCTATAGGAATTCAGTCTAATTTGGTTTTGTGAGGGCCCCATTTGCCTTACTGATCCCTGGACAATCTCAGGTTGAGATAACAGGACATCTAACACTCTCCTCCAGTGCCTCCATGAACAGTCATTGGATATTGCCTTTCAAAGGCACCTCCTGGAATATCCGTAGGCACAGATTACTATCCCTGAGCGAGGCTTCATCCTCCTCGTCTCCTTCTTATCAGCCTGGAACTGACTTATAAAACAGAGACGGTCACTATAGAGCATGCATATGGAAACTGCCACTTCCCTTGCCTATGGTAGACATTACTAATGGATCGCCCATGCCTACCTGCAATCTAACTACCAATGAATCTGATCAGTTTAGACTTCCACAACAGAGCTCAAGTCAAGTCAAATTAATTCTTACTCATTCTGTATCCTCCACCATTTCTTGCTCAGACACTTGCGATATCCTTGAACTTGATCTTCTAGTTTCTCTTCCTGTCTTCTTTCCTTGAGTGGTTTTTTTTTTTTTTGTTTGTTTTTTAAAGGCTTCACTCTTGTAAACATAAACCAGATTCTAGCACTTCTTCACTGAAAATCCTCCAATGGCTTCCCAGTACAATTAGAATAGGATGCCAACTTGATAATGTGCTCGAGCCCGATAATGTGCTCGAGCCCCGTGTAAGGTCACTTTGTTGCTATCTACTGTCAGCCTCTCCTGACTAGAATGTGAATTCCTTTAAGGGAGGAAGTTTGGCTGCCCAGTTTGAGGTAGTGGCCCTCAGGGTCTACAGCAGTGCCTGGCATAATCAAATGTCCGTCTGTGCACTGAATGAAACTGTCTTTTGCTTATGCAACGTGGTCTAAGAATCCTTCTCAATGTGGCCCTTCAAGAAGCCACGACTGAATTCTCAGAGCTGGCACACAACACGCAACCTGCTTTCAAAGCCTGACTGGGTGGGTCTACCCACCGCCAATTATCTGGAAATAAGACAGTGTAAAAATAAATCATTTTAAGAGTTCCCGTCACAGTGCAGTGGAAACGAATCCAACTAGGAACCATGAGGTTGCGGGTTCCATCCCTGGCCTCACTCAGTGGGTTAAGGATCTGGCATTGCCGTGAGCTGTGGTGCAGATCACAGATGCAGCTCAGAACCCACATTGCTATGGCTGTGGCGCAGGCCAGCAGCTGCTGCTCTGATTGGACCTCTAGCCTAGGAACCTCCATATGCCATGGGTGCGGCCCTAAAGAGCAAAAAAAAAAAAAACACACACACACGCACAAAACCACTTTAGCCCTCTAGACCAGCTGAGTTCCTTTCATTATACTTAGACGACTTTTAGTCCTTTACTCTTTCCAGTGGTGGAAAGTGTTCTGGTGAAGAAGAGCTGTGGGCCTCACAGGGTCCCACAGCATTGGGTGTCCAGTGGCAGGGACCTTGGGGAGTCTGTGAGAAACTTCATCCATGTTTGAACCAAAGCATTAATGAGGCTGTCATTGCAGAGAAAGATGCTTAGGAAAGTCAGGTCATGTTTTGCTGCTTCCTTTCTATATCACTTTTCATAACCGGCTGAGTCACCACGGTGGCTGGAAACAGGTTCTAGAAAATTTAAACTTCTGGAAAGCCCAGGAGTCCTGGAACAGGAGGAACCATTGGGAAGTAGAGGGACAATATTTAGAAACCAGGAGCCCAGATCGGGGTGAGCTCTGGGCCCACTGACTGGTTTCCCTGTCCAGAGATATCTTGGTGCAAAAGATGAACATTTCTTGTACTCTCGTCAGGTTTCTTGGGGAACGGGGATGATGGCAGGAGAAAAAGATGATGAAGGGAGAGAAGAGTAATTAGTGCTATTAATTACATCTCAACCACAGCCTACATTTCTACCCCGGGATTAAAGAAACATTCATTTGGAACAACTATTAAGGTCTTAAATTCAATGCTTCACAAATCAGGGCGGTGGAATGAAAATTCTTTCTCTGTAGGGACCAGGAGACAGAAAGCAGAGAATTTTCTATTCAGGTTGCTGCAGCCCAGCTGGAAAAGCTGGTGCTTGTGAGCCTGGGTGGAAGACCGTTCACTTGTTATTGTTGGTGATTTTCTTTCTTTCTTTTTTTTTTTTTTAATGCTTCAGGCAGGGACGTGTTCCAAATGTATAATCTAATGTGCTATAAAAGTCACTAATGTGATTATACTTTTATATCATATTAGAGAAAATGAATACTAATTCAATACCAAACGCTAATTCGGTAGAACCCCAAATTGCTGAGAGGCTGCAAAACATTTACTGTGCTGAACTTTCTGGCTGGTGCCTGAGAGGGTGTGGCGATGTTTTCAGGAGTTAGGCACATAGGGCGGTCAGAGATGTCAGGGTCTACTGGGGGCTGCCACCTTCCCTGTGGTGTACAGATGTTAGGGCGGTTTCCCTGGGAACATGCATTCTGTCACTTCAGGAGGGACTTCTCAATGCTCAGAAGAATTTTTCAAATCACAAGTAATGCAAATCCATTTAGATTTCTAAATTAAGTGCGTGGTTCGACAGCACTGGCAGATGGAGGACAGGCTGCCTCTAAATCCGAGTCAAGGTTGAGAATGGTTTCTCAGAAGGAAGACAGCTAAGAACTGTGGCCTAGAAAGTTATATTAATGGTCAAAGTTTACTGAGCATTTACTATGACACAAGTACTGTTAAATTCTCCTTTCAGTCATTCATTTAGCCCTTAAGATGATCTACTGAGGTAGGAACTTTTTTATATCCATTTGACAGATGAGGAAAACAGAGGCTCAGAAGAGATGAAGTGACAAAGCCAGTAAGGAGCAGAGTATGCCAGGCCAGACACGCTTAATCGTTCAACTTAAATTGTTACTAGGTAAGAAAGTTGGCCCCCTGACCAGACAATTACCTACATTATCTCATGTTAGTTTCAAGGCAACTCTTGGGTGGATTTGTTCTTATTCCATTGTACAGATGAATAAACTGAGGTTCAGAAAAGTGATCTAATTTGCTCAATGTCACATACTATATACAAAGTAATAGAGCCACGACTCAAAGCCAGAGCCGGTAACCACCATACAATACAACCTCCCAAGTCCCCCAAACCAAAGTCACAATCCTCAAAGGAAAGTTTCTTCCCCTGCTGAAATCGCTCCTTGACAGCCCCCTCTCGCACCAGCCTCCTCTGTATTTTCCTGGAGACTCTTCTCCCACTTCTAACCTGGAAGCCCATGGAAGGGCAGTTTGGATCAGCCTCCAGAACAATTCTCATTCCCCAGAATCTCTCTTGCAGGATCCTCAACTCCCTGTTCCCCCGACACCTGCGTCTCATGGATATGATGTCCCATTTTATTATCAAACATCACTGCATCTCCCCATCCTGGCCAGCCGCATCCAGGAACGCAGGACCAGAATTACGACATGTCGGCTTGCCTCCATAAATAATATTTTGCAATTTCCTCGTCCGGGGGCATGGATAAATTATTCTTCTGCGTCAAGGTTACGATGATCAAAAAAGTGGCCCAGCTGGCCTTCTTTGAAAGTGGGGATAAAGTGGAGGCTCTGATTACATCGAGGCGCCAGGCTGAGGCGGGGAGGCCCGGGTCCTGGGCTTCTGTTTTTTGGCTGCACAACAGATATCTGAAAATGCATGAACTCTGATTTTTAAGGTCCCGCTGGAGAAGGGATTGATGTGACAATCAGGTCTGACACAGGAAGATTGACAGGAAGGGTCTTCTGATTACAGTGCATTTAGCACTGTTTTCTTGCCCCCTTCACTGACAGCTCCACCCACCCCAGCCATAATCACATACATACACATGTCCACGAGCACACATACTCTCTCTCTCTCCAAGAGGTGTTATAGGCTGAATTGTGTTCCTCAAATTCATAGGTTGGCCTAACCCCCTGGACCTTAGATATGACCTTATTTGGAGAGAGGATCTCTACAGAGGTGATCAAGTTATAATGAAGTCATTAGGATGGGCCCTAATCCAGTACTATTGGTGCTTCATAAACAGGGGAAATCTAGACACAGACCATGCAAAGAAGGAGAATGCTTTGTGAAGATGAAGATGGCCTTTTCCTAGGCAAGGAGAGAGGCCTCAG
Organism: Phacochoerus africanus; assembly: GCF_016906955.1. Lineage (NCBI taxonomy): Eukaryota > Metazoa > Chordata > Mammalia > Artiodactyla > Suidae > Phacochoerus > Phacochoerus africanus. The sequence continues at coordinate 32,537,391 of NC_062558.1, read as the reverse complement.
AAGAAACCAACCCTGCCAGAACCTTGACCTTGAACTTGCAGCCTCCAGAACTGTGAGAATAAACTTCCGCTGTTTAAGCCGCCCAGTCTATGGTACTTTGTTATAACAGACTGAGTATGAATGCACTGAGAGAGTCTTTTCAAAAGAATCTGGAACCAAGGTGTCAAGTGGATCCTACCGGGATGCAGCCATCAGTAGTATCTGAGTCCGCTTTATATATAACCTGCTTATGGTCTGTTTGCAGCCACCAGAATAGAAGCTCCAGGAAGGCAGCACATCTGTCCACCATTTTATCCCCAGAAGCTAGAACAATCCCTGACTCATAATATACTTGTTTAAGGAATAAATAAGTGAATAAATGAATGAATGCCAGAAAGAATGAATTTTGCTTTCACATGCCACCATTGGGAAGAGTGGTAGCCAGAGATGCATCCTCAAAGAGAATGCAGTGGCTTACCCCACCAAGAATATCCCTGCACCTTGGGTTGCTTTATAAGATGCAAAAAAGAAGAGTAACCTCAAGTATTCAATAAATATCCACTGACTGACAAACAAATGGCAACAGAAAACCCAATTCTCAGTAACCACTCAGAAACATCCAGTGAGATGGCCAGACCAAATCTGTTAGCATTTGATGGTGGGAGTGGCCTGGCCAGCCTTCTGCAACTTCTTAGCCAAACAAGAGATCTCCCACCCTCCTAGGGGAGGCCAGTAGCACCAGACCCTTCTCTAGCTGAATGGCAACATTGAGAGCTGGTGACAGACACAGTCCACCCCTCCCCACACATGCTCATGACACCCCCCAGTCTCAGCAAGATGGCATCAAGCTACAGCCTTCTGCCCCCACCCCCGCCACCTGCCCTCCGTGCATCCAGTAGGCGCCCAATTCTCACTGCCCTCCCAAATCCGGACGAAACTGCGAATTCTCCCTGTCAGTGCTGTATATCACTTTGAGATATATACCATATTAGCAGAAAGAACTGAATTATATTGCATTCATGATGCAATTAAACACTTCACTAGGAATCAATGTAAAACTGATGAGGCCTGAAAGTAGTGCATATGGCTTAGAACATTATAAAACATTACCTTCACTCAAATCCCTTTCAGTAGCAATTTAAATCTTCTTACAGTTACTGCTGCCAATGGTAAACCATCTACTGATTCATAACAGTGCATGGTAACGAATGAATTTTTTTAAAAATTTATTCAACTACTAAATTACCCATGAATCCGGAATAGCTGACAGGAGTAATCTGAATTATTATTAGCTCTGCAAGTATTCTGCATTAGCCAATTTAAAACCACGGTTCTCAGGCAGGAACCAGTTAGTACAGCCAGAGTGTTAAATGACTGCAATAGTTCTTCATTTTACTGCTGCTTACATTTAAAGGTCAAGAGATAAAAATTACATATGACTCCAAACATAGGAAGGGTGTTTATCTTTTTCTATGAAGCGGGTCAGTTGTAAACTTTAAAAAACATTTGAGATGCAATTGTACAAACTCAAACGCCTTTAGGGTATTTAGAAGTCAGAAACCTGAGGTGGGGTGTTTCTTTTCCTTCCTTCATCACTGCAAAGAAAGATGACATGCCCCCCACCGCCGTCACTGGGGTTCTGAGACTTGCTCCCCCAAATAATCTAGTTCTCACTTTTCATCTCTGACCTTCACATGCCCCCAAGCTCTCCTCAGTGCTTGGGCAGCTCTGGACAGATCTGAAAGCCACAGTAAGAGGAAGTGACAGGACTGGGAGCTCCCTCCTTACCAAGAGGGCATTTGGGCCAGCCCTCTGCCTCCCACCTGGGGCAGCAGCGAGACTGAGTCTTCCAGGCCCCTACTCCCCTCCCCAAACTGCCTTCCTGTTCATGCCCACCATCTGTTGGGTCCCCTCACCCCCACCCCACGAAAGCCCAAGGGGAAAAAAAACCAAAGTGAGAGAAATAAATAAAGCAGCAGCTTTCTTCAGAAGGCCAATGTTATCAATGCATGACTGAACAAGGACCATAAAACACCAGCGTTATTTCTTTGTGTGGCTCTGGCAAGATGGGCACATGGGTTTTGAGCTCTGTAAAAGGAAGAGCTAGGCATTCAAGGCATGATTCTTCTTTAAAAAAAAAAAAAAGAAAAGAAAAAAAACACAAACTTCCGGAGCTCTCCTGTGGTTCGGTGGATTAAAGATCTGGCACTGTCACTGCAGTGGTTTGGGTGGCTGCTGTGGCAAGGGTTCGATCCCTGGTCCAGGAACTTCCACATGCCATGGGCGCAGGCAGAAAAATAATTTGCTTTGAGGCAAGAGTTTTTTTCCTTTAACCGCAAAGTTAATATATGCTTGTTATAAAAAAAATTGAAATGATAGAGAAGCATACAAAGAAAAAAGTCTGACAGTGCTGTCTTTCCACTTTGCATTCAGCTATCAAACAAATAATGATTAAGCATCTACTGTATGCCAGGGCACTGGGGCTATAGCTGTGAACAAAACCAGTGGAAAACCCTGGAGTCTACACTTCCAGGCTTTTCTCTACATGTCAAATAACATGTACGTTCATAGGTAGAATTTTTCTCAAAAATGGGATCCCATTCTATTACTTGCTTCCATTCACCCAACAAAGTCTCCTGGACATCTTAAATTGAAAGATACAATTCTACCCTGTGTATGGATGTATATTTGCCTAGACCTGCACAACCATCTTTTGCTGCTATCAACCTTTTTATAAATGAGCATTATTCAAGCTACAAGTTAAGGGTGTGCCCAGCCTTATGCCAAACTGGATGTTCAACCTGTCTGGGCATTTTAAGGGTGAGGCAGTTGTGAGGGGTAGAGGTACCCCTGTGGAAAAATCCTTTCAACCGGCAAAGAAAAGTATTTGTGCCCCCTCTCCCCTCAAGTGATCTTTCATGCACAAGCTGATTTCCATGGATTGATGTGGCTTTAAAATGTGAGCACTCACAAGCTTATGTGCAGCAGCAGCAGCATGAACATCTGCCATTTGCAGGCTGGCGAATCCACCTTGGTGAATTTGACAGCAACGGTTCAATATCCTCTGTGCTGCCAGGAGGTCCCCAGTTAAACCACAGGGTCTATGGGGTGCTTTACCGCCTACGGGACATTTGAGAGACACTTTGGTCATCTCATTAGGGGGCAGGTGTGTACTTCTGGCACCTAATGGAGACCAGGGAGGCTGTAAAAGATTCTACAAAGCACAGGATGCCTTCCCTCCTCACCCCCATTAAGAACCATTCAATTCAAAATGTCAATAGTGGCAAGACCCACCTTGCTTTAACCAAAGTCTGGAGCATATGGTTGAGAGACTGGGTTTTAGACAGATCTGTGTTCATGGCTCAGTTAAGGCACTTGCAAGCTGTGTGACCTTGGACAAATGACTTAACCCCTCTGAACTGTTAGTGTCCTTACCTACTTATTATTATTATTATTGGCTTTTTTTCAGGGCTGCATATGGAAGTTCCCAGGCTAGGGGTCGAATTGGAACTACAGCTGCTGGCCTACACCACAAGCCACAGCAATGCTGGATCAGAGCCATGTCTGCAACCCACACAGCAGCTCAGGGCAACGCCAGATCCTTAACCTATTGAGCAGGGCCAGGGATTGAACCTGCATCCTCATGGATGCTAGTCGGGTTCGTTAACTGCTGAGCACAAAGGGAACTCCTCCTTACCTAATTATTAACAGTGTCTACTTAGGGTACTTGAGAAGATCACATGAGATCATTTGTGTCAAGTACACAGTGCAACACCCCTTTTTATTACCAGTATTATTATTACCAGCAATGTAGCAGCAGCAGCAGCAGCAGCAGCAGTGAAAGCAATATTTTTTTATTGTGGTAAAATATACATTAACACAAATTTACCATTTTAACCACGTTTAAGTGTACAGTTCAGTGGCATTAAACAAATTTACATTGTTGTGCAACCGTTACCATGATCCATTTCCAGAACTTTTTCATCTTCCAAAACCAAAACTCAGTACCTATTGAACACTTAACAGCCCAGCCCCTGGCAACCACCTGGGAATCTGACTTCTCTAGGCATCAGTCATATAGGATATAGGATACAGTGGCATCAGACGGTATTTGTCTTTTGTGATGGGGTTGTTTCACTTGGTATAAGGTCCTCAAGGTTCACCCATGTTGCAGCACATGAAAGGACTTCCTCTTGAAGGCTGAATGATAAATTCCATCATATGGATATACCAATTTTTGTTTCTCCATTCACTCACTGAAAGGAACGTGCTGGTCTGACCCTAAAGTCAACACTCTGACACGCTGGGCTGTCACACAGCACCAGGGACTTGGTGCTGATCCTCTCTGACTCTGCTGATGCTTCTGTAAAGTGGGCTGATGAAAGAAGCTACCTGCATCCACCTCAAACTATTCCAAATGTCACCTCCCTCACCATCTGCATTAGTTTGCTAGGGATGCCAAAACAAGGTACCATAGACTGGGCAGCTTAAACAGAGGGGAGGAAATTACTTTCTCACAATTCTGGAGTCTGGAAGTTGCAGACTGAGGTGTTGTTCAGAAGAAGTGTTTCTTCTGAGGTCATTCTCCTGAGCTGGTAAGATGGCCATCTCTCTTTTCCCTATGTCTTCATATGGCTTCCTTATATACACAGGCATCCACGTTCTAATCTCCTCTTTTTACAAGGTCACCAGTCACACTGGTTAAGGGCTCACCTTAATGACTTTATTTTAACTTAATTACCTTTAAAGGTAAAAATAATTATCTATCTCCAAATATAGCCATAATCTAAAGTACTAGGAGTTAGGTCTCCAACATAGGAATCCCCCCCTCCCCTTTTTCAGCTACACCCATGGCATACGGAAGTTCCTGAGCCAGGGATCAAATCTGAGCTGCACTGGTGACCTATGCCACAGCTGTGGCAATGCCAGATCCTTAACTCACTGTGCTGGGCCGGGTATTGAACCGGAAACTCCACAGAGACAAGCTGGATCATTAACCCACTGTGGGAACTCTCTCCAACACATGAATTTTGAGAGGCCATGATTCAACCCATAACACCAACTTCCACCAGAGGCTGGGAAACCATAGGGGCTGATTTCCCAGCCCCCCTTGCAGCTACAAGAGAGAGTAGACGATGTAATATTTGAAGAGTTCTGGACAATGTAATGAAGATGAGCTATCCCTGAGGAGGGCTTTGCTTCCTAAATTAAAAAGTAAAAAAAATTCACTGGAAGTAAACCTTTTGCCCTCGGCCCCTCTGGCCTTCCCTTCTTATTCCTTCTTGGCCTGCAGGCACGAGACCTACAGGAGGAACAAAAACCTTGCAGCTACCAAGATGAAAGCTGAGCTGGCAGAATGGAAAGACAGAAGGGTCGTCTGTCTGTGAACTTTGTTATGTGAGAAAAACAAACCCCATGATGTCCTTCAGCAGGTGAGTGGATAAACAAACTCTGGTACATCCAGAGTGTATTATTCAGTACTAAAAAGAAAAGAGCTATGAGGCCATTGGGAAACTGAAATGCATATTACTGAGTGAAAGAAGCCAATGTGAGTAGGTTATATACTACAGGGTTCCAGCTATATGACCTACTGGAAGAGGCAAAACTCTGGAGACAATAAAAAGATCAGTGGTTGGCTGGGGTTGGAAGGTGGGGAGGGACAAAGGGGCAGAGCACAGAACCTCTTCAGGGGAGTGAAAGTACACTGCATGATACCGTAATGGTGGATACATGTATACCGTTGTACAGTTGTCTAAACCTATAGACAGTACAACATCAAGAGTGAATCCCCACCCCTCCCCCCCTTTTTGCTTTTTAACACACCCACAGCATATGGAAGTTCCCAGGCTAGGAGTAGAATCAGAGCTGCAGCTGTTGGCCTACACTACAGCCACGGCAATGCTGGATCCTTAACCCACTGAGCAGAGCCAGGGATCAAACCCATGTCCTCACTGAGCCACAATGGGAACTTCCTCAAGAGTGAATCCTAATGGAAAAATGGACTTTGGGTGATGATATGTTCGTGTAGGTTCATCAATTGTAACAAATGTACCACTCTGGTATGAGATGTTGATGTGGGAGAATGGGCATATTTGGGGTCAAAGAGCATATGGGAATTCTCTGTACTTGCTGTTCAATATTACTGAAGCTAAAACTGCTCTAAAAACAAAGTCTATTTAAAAATAAATAAGTAGGAGTTCCTGTTATGGCACAGTGGAAACAAATCCAACTAGGAAACATGAGGTTGCAGGTTCCATCCCTGGCCTCACTTGGTGGGTTAAGGATCCAGTGTTGCTGTGAGCTGTGGTGTGGGTCAAAGACATGGCTCGGATCTGGCATTGCTGTGGCTGTAGCGTAGGCCAGCAGCTGCAGCTCTGATTCAACCCCTAGCCTGGGAACCTCTATATGCCACGGATGCGGCCCTAAAAAGCAAATAAATAAATAAAAATAAGTAAACCTAATGACTTAAAGGCACTATTGGTTGAGTTTCCATTTAGTTGCAGCTGAGTGTGTTCCTACAGGATCAGAAACTCAGAGGGCACTGGGGGCACTAGCTGGGCCCCACAAAGGTAGAGGGGTTCTGGACAGACTGCAGGAAACCCACAGTGAAGCCAGCAAAGCCTAAACAAACATTGTATGAGACCATAGATCCTGTGCAGGCTCTTCTGCCCTCACGCCCTGATAATCCAGGGGGGGGAAGGTGGTTGGGTGGACAAAAAGATAAATGTTTATGGCTCAGAAGATCTCTTGGGAGAGCAGGAACTCAAACTCAAGATCAGGGGGTGCAATTAAAGACAGAGACCAAGCTGCCTCCCAACATCACCCTTCCCCAGGTTCCCAACAGAAGACTTTGCTCTGCTTATTCCCGTGGCACAGAAACCTCCCACAGGGAAAAGCTGTGGCCAGAGAGCCCAGTACCCAATTTACTGAGAGACAAAAGAGCTGCTTCCATGGCCCACATTCCCCCCCTACACAGGCTGCTGGATTGAGATCTTTGGATAGGTCCAAGAATTCTGCCCCCAACTTTTGCCTTCAATACCTCCACTCTGTGAAACAGGATTCAAGCACAGCTCCACTCATCGGGGTGGTGGTAATCACTCATTCATTCATTCGTTCATTATCTTTTAAGTCCTCAAGGATTTCAAGTTGGATGGTAGGACCTGAGAGATGAATGAAGTTGGAACAAGCCCTAAAGGCATTCTCAGCAAAACATAGGAGAAGGGGGTACACAAAGTCCCCAGTATGTGTGCTGTCCTTCTGCACAGTGAAGTTTGAAGGATGGCTCAAGAAGAGGCAGGGTGGATGTCTGGGGATCCTTAGTTAAGCCTCTCATGCCCAGTAGGAAACCAGTAAGTCGGTAATTCACTGAGTATTTATTAAGCACCTTTTGTGTCCCAAGTACCATTCTGGGCATAACCAGGGGTTGGGGTGAGGAGACATTTAGGACCCCCATCCTGGCCTTCAGGGACCTCATGATCTAACAGGAAGGGATCACAAGGCAGTGGTGGGTTCACTGTGAGTCACACAGGCCTGAGAAATGTGAGAGTTTGGAGGAGGCGGAGCTGGTCAGAGAACCATTCCTGGAGGTAGCAGCCAGGCTACAGCACAGCCATGAATGCCAAGTCAATTTGGACAAAGAGACACCATCAGGGACATCAAGTAGGCACCAAGGAAATGCAAAGAGGTTTTGAGCAACAGCCAGTCATCCCCAGCCTGAGGGGATGAAACCCCTAAGAAGAGTAATCACGGGAGGTGCTGAAGAAGAAGGAAACTGAGTCCCGAGAGCATCAAACTATGTCTGCACACACATCCCATGCCATGCATGCCGGAAGGCGGGTGCCGTACGGCTGCTTAGCACGCGTGTGCGCATTGATGGAGAAGGCGTCGGGCGCCAAGGCCTCCGGAAGAAGTGGGCTCCAACTTGGAAAGGAGGCATTGTCTCTTTAAGTGAGTATAACACTGTATCATCCTTTCTCTTCCTATTTTGGGTTTTATTAGCAAAGCAGTACAATGTTTATACTAGTGGGTATTACATTTGCCAGAACAATTACAGTATGACAAATGGTACATCAATGTAATCCATCAACCTCGCCAAGACAGGAATCCTTTACTCGGGACTGCCATTAATTCTGCGCTCCCGTCTCTGGGGTCCTGGGCCCGCGTAGCCATGACAACGCGGATGACGCCTGGTGTGAATGCTCCGGCTCCGTGAAGGATGGGCACCTCCTGGGTGCGCTGGAATTTAACCTCCGACACCCGCGTATTAGTCTACTCGGAGCAAGAAATTAGAGTTTGGAGCTGGAAAAACCCAGTGCACCTGGAGGAAGAGGCGCCTGCCTCAGAAGTGGGGAGGGATATACACCTATGGGTCATGTGGCCTGCCTGGGGCGGGTTGCTGGATACCAGCTCCAAAGCCAGGACCAAATTCAGGCAGAGAATGTCAAGTCTCAGTAGCAAGGGCAGCTCTTAAGGAAAGCAGAAGGGAACTCAGGGCACAAGATAGGAAGAGACTGAGCATCTAGAGAAAGAGAAGGGGAAGTCGTATTTTTCTCTACAGAAAGCCTCAGAGATGCTGAAAAAGCAAACACCTCCCTAGGCACAAGGAGGAAGGATGACATGGTGCACACCTGGCCCTCTGACTGGTCTACTCCAGCCCCAACAGTTGATATATAATTTTTTGACCCTGTGCTCCCTCTACCTCCCCCAGCTGCAGCTTCTCTGAGCAGCTAAATCTCAATGGTTACACACAAGACTGCAGCCATCAGCTGCAAATTCAGGAGTTTCAGGGTTCCTTGATTCATCCCAACCAGCAAATTACAAGCCGGGAGCGGCTTTATAAAATATGAAACGGCTGCTGTCAGTTCTTCCATCAGTTCTACATATTTTGCTGTTAACAAAAGGAACCGATAACCACTTCTCATAAGGAAAAACAAGAATAAAATCAAAGTCCCCTAATGGAGACAATCTCCAAAGTGCAACAACACAAGCCCATTTCTTTCTTTCTTTTTTCCTTCCCTGACAAATCAATCTGGCCATGGTCCAAGGATACAGGCAGACAGAAGGAGCTACCTCACCTGTTTTATTAAGCCATTACCAGAATCATTTTATTCCCATTTATAATGTTCAATACATGGTCTGAAGACTTTTCTAATATAGTAATTAGATGGAACACTAGATAGATGGATTAAATTGGGACGATATTTTATGCCATTGTACATTGCTTTACAATACTCTGCCTGGTTTCTGAGATACCAAAGTGTGAGCATGTGTATAGATATGTGCATGCGTGTGTGTGTGTGTGTGTGTGTGTGTGTGTGTGTGTGTGTGTATCCCTTTTATTTTGGATAGGAAGGCTGTACTTTGCATGTGGCTCATTTCGGCATGAGCCCTTCCATGGAAATCTAATGGAAATGTATGAATCTATGAAAGAACTTGCCAGGAAAGCCATCCTATATTCCATCCCCTTGCCCCAAGCAAAGATTGCCCAAGTATCCTCACTGTTGTCATGGTCACTGCAGTTCACATTTACTGGGGGCTTACTAGGTACCAGGCATGGAGCTGAGACCTTGACATTTGCCAGGAGGTTGCATAACTTGAAGGCTCAAAAGTACAGGATTTGAAATTGCCCAGAGCTGGGTTTAAGTCCTAGCTCTCCTACTGACTTGCTGTGTGACCTGGAGAAAGTCACTTTACCTCTCTGAGCCTCAGTTTTCCCTACCTGCAACATGGGGATAATACCAGTATCCATTTCACAGGGCTATTATTTCCTTTTCTTTCTTTCTTTTTTTCTTTTTGTTTTATTAGGGCCACACCCACGGCATATGGAGGTTCCCAGGCTAGGGGTCCAATCGGAGCTGTAGCTGCCAGCCTACACCACAGCCACAGCAACTTGGGATCCGAGCCATGTCTGTGACCTACACCATAGTTCATGGCAACTCTGGATCCTTAACCCACTGAGCGAGGCCAGGGATCGAACCCGCAACCTCACAGTTCCTAGTCAGATTCGTTTCCGCTTAGCCCCGAAGGGAACTCCTCACAGGGCTATTCTTAATACATGTAGATAATTAAATGATGCTTTGCATGGGACCAGAGAGTACATATTCAGAATGTCATGTTTAGTATCATCTCGTTTAGCCCAAGTAGATGGCATCGTGCCTCATTTACGGATGGGAAAACTGAGGCTTGGAAAAGGGAAACACTTCACCCAGGTCCCCAAATAGGTGGTAGGCATGGGTATCTGTATCCATAAAACCACTACACTTAACAACCACAAAAGATTGTCTCCTTTAGAGGGAGAAAAAGGAAAAGAAACACAAAAGAAAAAAAAAAGGGAGAGGGATACCTCTACCAAGAAGTTTGTGTGTCTCAGGGGGTGGATGTTGAACTAAACCCACAGCGTCTAATTTGTACCTAAGATATGGACTTAATTAAATTATACTTGTAATTCTAAGGGGCTAAGAAATCTAGATGTGCTGACCAACAAGAAAGCTCTTCCTTCACGTACAATCTCTCTCATCCTGTGAGATGACACAAAAAATGAAACCAGAGAAATGAGTCCTGCAGGTGTCACCTGACCCTGCTCATTTTCAGGCACCGACCCAAATGAGAAAACTGAGCCGCCAAAAAGTCAATACAGACACACCATAAAAAGATATGCCACTTTACAGGGCAGAATGCAGATGCTGAGAGAGGTGGTGTAACCTGTCCGAGGTCACACAGCACTTGAGGTCACAGTAGGCACCTCTGCAGCACTGGAGCCTCAGGGGGGTGTAACGAGGGCTGCAGATCCTCCCAATTCCAATTATGCAAAAAAACCCCAAAAAACAAAAAACAAAAAAACAAAAAAACCCCCACAAAAAAACCAAAACCATCACCTCCCAATTCTGCTCTCCTTGTTTCCTCACCATCAAACCACCTCAGCTTGCCAGTGCCGGGGCTATATTTAACTGCAGTATTTTTTTTTTCCAGTTTTGTGTGTAAATGGAGAACTGGATGAAATCTATTAATATAAAAAAGGAGAATGTTCCTGGCCACAAAGCTGGAACTGACTGCTTCTGAAGACCTGCTTTCACCATGGCCCAGGAAAATAAAATTACCCTACACATACATTTTTCCATATCAAGAGGGAGTTCTTGATTTGACAGGTGTACCTATAATCCACCAAAAAAACCCCCACAAAACCCCACAAAAAAAACAAACAGACAAACAAAAAACCAACCAAACAAAACAACCCAAACCTGGGTAAAAATCCAAAAATCTCTTTGCTGCCAGCTCAATCTATGGTATTGATAGAAAAGTGAGACTCATCTTCACGTCAACTGTCCCCCATCAAAAGCTCCTGGCGCTGGGGCTCCCACTCCTCTGCCCAGGAAATCAGGGCCCCCATATAGTCATACGTGAGGTGCTTAGGTTTCTGCTCATCCCAACTCCTCGGCTGCTTTTGCAAGCACAGTCAACACAGAACGCCTCAGCATTGGAAAAATTTCTATTAGGAGCAAGGTAAGGGATGGGAAGCCAACTAGAGTAAGTATAGAAAAGATCAGAAAAGTTATCAGGGATGCCAAATACTGACATTTACTCTGGGCCAGGCCCCGTGACCATCTCATTGCTTCTCTCATCTACTCCATTCATAACTACATTTTATAGACAAGAAAACAGGGGCTATATAAAAAAAGAAAATGGGGGCTCAGAGATGTTAAGTGACTAACCCAAGGTCTCATAGCTAGTTCAGGACAGAACTGGAATCTGAACCCAGGTCTGTCTGATTTAAACATCTGGAACCTGTAAGAATGAAGAACCCTTTGGCAGACTGAAGCTAAGCCCACATCTCTGACATAAGAGGCAGTTTCTAGGGGGGAAATTGTTCTGAAATTTTATCTTTTGAAATGACCTCGGGAAGCTCAGTTCTATGGAAGGAATGGATGAGCTATGCGATGCACAGAACTACCTCTTTGTTCTTAGACTTTGTATAGTAGATTTTCTTATATCAGGTTGTCTTTGCCACAATATAAAAGCCTCCCAAGGAAAGGGAAGCAATTGGCTGGATCTGAGATGAGGTGGGGAAATGAATTAGATAAAGCCATGACCTCCCACTGCCTTGAAAGAGCACCTTTTGAGGATCCAGGAGGCTTTGCACCAACGTCGAACTAGAAAAACAACCACCTCAGTAGCCATGACTTCAACCACCAGTACTTCTGAACATAAGTCCACTTGAACCAGCTTTCCTAGGGCTCCTTTCCTGGATCACTGGGTCCCCTGGGGAGGAGAATTTCACAACTGCCCAGAGACCCACTAGAGACTGTTCCTTCTGGAGTCTGACTTTGGTGTTTCTTGCTGCAGCCAGACCTCATTTCCTTATAGAAATATCTATGGTAATGACAGTGCTACCTTATCTGGCCCACTATACAGACCCCTTAACTCTTAGTGGCAGGAGGGAAGTTGCCATTTTTTAGACGAACAAACTATGGACCAGAAACAGGGAGTGAAAAAAAAAAGAAAGAAAGGGGGAGTGACTTGTCCAGAGTCACACAGCAAGTGAGGGTTGCATGCTTCCCCAGCCTGAGCACTGACTTCTTCAAGTGGAGGGTCCCTGGGGTGGAAGGAGATTCTTGCATCTCAGGAGAGGGGCCATCCCCCACCTAGGCCCCCAACCCTAAGAGTCATCCTTGACCATCCCTTTCTCCACATAATCTATCACCAAATCTCCACCATTCTGCTTCCTACACACCTCTTCAATCCTGCCACTCCACACCCATTGCCCCCACAGCTGTGCTCACTGCGCCCTTCACAATCTCTTGCCTGGACAATGCGCCCAGCTTCTCCTTGAGCTCCTACCTCCATGCTGGGCCCCTCTAGACTCTTCCTCATGCAGCAGCTCAACAAACATCAGCCACTTGTATCATCTTGTTTGCCAAGGAGATGGCATCACGCCCATTTTACATACAAGGAAACTGAGGCTTGGAGAAGTGAAATACTTAACCAGGTTACTGATAAATAAATGGCAGGGCAGGTGTCTTTTTCCAGAGTCTGCTCATTTTACACATCTCCTTTGAAGAGCAGGAGAGATGCCTATAGCTAGAAGATCTCTAAACTCTAAATACCATGCTAGGAGTTCCTGTTGTGGGTCAGCAGTTAACAAATCTGACTAGCATCCATGAGGATGCAGGTTTGATCCCTGGCCTTGCTCAGTGGGTAAGGATCCAGCGTTGCCATGAACTGTGGTGTAGGCCAGCAGCTATAGCTCTGATTCAACTCCTAGCCTGGGAACCTCCATATGCTGTGGGTACAGCCCTAAAAAGCAAAAATTAAATAAATAAATAAATACCATGCTAAAATCTAAACCACAGTGCTCCCTGAACCCTTCTGTGGCCCCTTCTGCACTTGAGATAAAGTCTGAACCCCCTCACCATGACCTCATGGACCTGCCTACCTACCTCTCCCACAAAGCCCTGCTCCAATCCCAGCGCCCAGCCCACACCTCCATCCCACCCCCACTCTGCCCATGCAATTCTCTTGCTGCAAATGCTGTTTGCTATTCTTACCTCGCTGGCCCTGCATATCCACTCTCTGTAGTCTGTCCCAGGCCAGGAAGGCAGAAAATGACCCCAACACACACCCCTCTTCTTTCTGCTCCCCCAGTTCTCTCCTATCTTCTCTCACCAAGCACACAAGGACCACTCAGACCATCAGGATTCTTTTGTCTCTGAAGAGAGCCTCCAGCTGACAAGAAGGAATGTCACATCAATGGTCTTCCCTATTTTTTTTTTTTTTTATATTTTTAGGGCTGCACCTGTGGCACATGAAGGTTCCCAGGCTAGGGGTCTAATCCAAGCTGTAGCTGCCGGCCTACGCCTCAGCCACAGCAATGCGGGATCCAACCACGTCTGCAACCTACACCACAGCTCACAGCAATGCCGGATCCTTAACCCACTGAGTGAGGCCAGGGATCAAACCCACATCCTCATGGATGCTAGTCAGGTTTGTTAACAGCTGAGCCACCACGGGAACTCTGGTCTTCCCTATTTTATCCCCATGTCTTCCTCCGTGCCCCCTTTCCCGGGGATCCTGTCACTCAGGAAGGCTAACAACATGCTGGGGATCACACAGCATCAGAAATGGGACTAGAGTCCGGGTTGGGGTCTGTCTTGGGTCAGATGCTCCACAAGAAGAGCCTGAGATGGGGATTCTGGTGTGGAGACTCATGGCGGGAAGGTGCTCAGCAAGAAGCTGGAGGGAGTGAAGGAAGTGGGCAGGGGCAGGGGCAGGAGGAGCTGGGCAGAGAGGTGGGCTCAGCAGGACTCTAGGATCAGCCTGATTTTCAGGAGGAGCTCTGGAGGGTGAATGGTGTCACAGGGAGGTACTGCCTTCAGGTCAGGGGGCTAGGCTGTTGGTCCCCTGAATTAGTCAATAGTCAAAGCCTGTGGGCTGCCCCCCGAGTGGAGTAGGATGGAACACCTCTGGGCAGACAGCTCCTGGAGGCTCAGACTCACTGAAAAAGGGTGGCAGCTGAAAGCTGCTATCAGTCAACTCAAAGCAGCTGGTAGTGCTGGCTGGGAAAGGGATCTGGGGGTGACACCAACAACATCCCCCATATATCCACAGCCCTCACTCTTCCTAGACTCAGCAGAGAAGGGTGACAAGGTTGGGGATTCTTTGCCTAAGCCAAAGCCTAACAGTGGCAGCCTATCTCCTTGATGGGAGACCCTGGGGGCTACTGTGGGTAAACAGAGGTTCAGAAAGGTTAAGCACTCTGACTGAGGCCACACAGCATTTCATCCCATTTATCATGCAGCCATGACCCTCTGTAATAAGAAAGAGCTGACAGGCAGGCTCTCTGCCTTTCTTTCCCCTCCCCTGCCCTCGCCCCTACCCACACCCTGGCCCCACCCCCACTTAGCTGCCCCTCCTCTCGCCAGCTCCCCAGCCCCTGGGTGCTGGATGGGAACAGTGACACCTTGTCAAACAGGCTTTTGATAAATGCAAATCTCTCTTAATTTGAATTTAATTATCAATGAAGTGAGTGACTCCCAGATCGCTTCTCCCCATCAGAAACTGGCAGATACATCTGTGCGCAGAGCGAGACTGGCATCTGCTGGTCCTCACGCCAAGCCCCTCCTGCCTGGCTGAGGCCGCTGCTTGGGGAAAAGGGAGGAGGAGGTGGGCACAGGAGTCCCCACAGCTGGAGCCCCACCTCTGCAGATTTCTCCAGCTCAAGGTTAAGCCTTTCACAGGGCATTCAGACAGGTTTTGGACACTTGTCCAAAGCCCCACTGCTGGACCCAGGTGACCTGGCTGTATTGTGGCCAGAACTTGTTTTATGGACCAGTGGCCAACATCAAGGGCAGAGGGGAGGCCCTGCACCTCCTTGGCCTCATGTTCCTCCCTAAGCTAATTCTGGAGAGAAGATGCCAATCAGCAAATACCGGGCACTTCCTGTATGCCAAGCACTGTACTATGTCTTTTTTCACATTAGTTCATTCCACTTGTGCAAAATAGCCATATAGGGTGGGTGTCTTGACAATTTCAACATACAGACGTGGAAACTGAGAAACTGGGTGCTGGCCCAGGATCTCCCAGCCTGGGCTCGCAACATGTCACGTATACGTACCTGCCACACTCAGCATGGGTTTGGCTCAGAGGGCAGGGCGATGACGGGCCTGAGAGAAGCCACTCATGTTGTTGGCAAGAACCCTAGAGTAGAATCTACACCTTAAAAATTACATTTCAGGAGTTCCTGTCGTGGCGCAGTGGTTAACGAATCCGACTAGGAACCATGAGGTTGCGGGTTCGGTCCCTGCCCTTGCTCAGTGGGTTAACGATCCGGCATTGCCGTGAGCTGTGGTGTAGGTTGCAGACACAGTTCGGATCCCGAGTTGCTGTGGCTCTGGCGTAGGCCAGTGGCTACAGCTCCGATTCAACCCCTAGCCTGGGAACCTCCATATGCCGCGGGAGCGGTCCAAGAAATAGCAACAACAACAACAACAACAACAACAAAAAAGACAAAAAATACAAAAAAAAAGACAAAAAAAATTACATTTCATTAAGAATAAAAATACAGGAGTTCCCGTCTTGGCTCAGCAGTTAACAAACCAGACTAGCATCCACGAGGACACAGGTTCGATCCGGGCCTTGCTCAGTGGGTTAAGGATCCGGCGTTGCCATGAGCTGTGGTGTAGGTCAAAGATGAAGCTCGGATCTGGCATTGCTGTGGCTGTGGTGTAGGCCGGCAGCTACAGCTCTGATTGGACCCCTAGCCTGGGAACCTCCATATGCCACAGGTGCGGCCGTAAAGAGACAAAAAGACAAAAAAAAAAAAGAATAAAAATACAGACAACAATGTCCATGTTGTGGCAGCCTGCCATGAACACATTATAGAGATAAGCTCACGGACTCCTGTTAGCAGCTCCATTTTCCAGGCGAGGAAAGAGAGATGCCCAGAGCTTGGGCTCCTTAAAAATGCAGTGATTTTTAAAGTTAGACAAAAAATACAAATCTCTGAATGCAAACGAGGAAAAACAGATGAGTCAAAAATAATGGTTGCTTGGAGTTCCCATCATGGCTCATTGGTTCACAAACCCAATTAGCATCCATGAAGATTCGGGTTCAATCCCTTGGCCTCGATCAGTGGGTTAAGGATCTGGCATTGCCCTGAGTTGTGGTGTAGATCACAGATGTAGCTCAGATCCCACGTTGCTGTGGCTGTGGTGTAAGCCAGTGACTACAGCTCAGATTGGTGCTCTAGCCTGAGAACCTCCAAAGTTTTAAATATGCTGTGGATACGGCCCTAAAAAGATAATAATAGTGATAGTGGTTGCTCAAAATCCCGCTACAAATATAACAACCTCTGAAGTTTTCAGAATATTCTAGAACAAAGGTGGAGGGGTGCAACTGGATAAATAAGATCAGAACAGCAGAATGCTGACAGTTGTTGGTGCTGGGTGATCAGGACAGGGGGTTCACTGTATTTCTCTATTTCTTTTTCTTTTTTGTCTTTTTAGGGCCGAACCTATGGCATATGGAGGTTCCTAGGCTAGGGATCGAATTGGAGCTATAGCTGCCAGCCTACACCACAGCCACAGCAACTCGGGATCCTTTACCCACTGAGTGAGGCCAGGGATTAAACTCACATCCTCATGGATATTAGTCGGGTTCATTACCGCTGAGGCACGACAGAAACTCCTGTGGTTTTCTATTTCTATGATATTTGAAATTTTTCATAATAAAAGTTTTAAAAAATCTCAATCACCCAGGAACAACCACTAGTAATGTTTGGCATCTTCCCTTCCAGACCTTTCCCTCCCCCAAAATGACTGACCTAAATTCAACTTTAGTAATAATAATAATAATATTATTATCAGCAAACAAGAGACAGGAAAGAAATGGGTCCACCTTGAACTATCTCTCACTGCCTTTTATTTATTTATTCATTTATTTATTTTTGTCTTTTTTAGGGCCACACGCACGGCATATGCATGTTCCCAGGCTAGGGGTCCAATTAGAGCTGAAGCCGACAGCCTATACTGCAGCCACAGCAACACCAGATCTGAGCCATGTCTGTGACCTACACCACAGCTCACAGCAATGCTGGATGCTTAATCTACTGAGCGAGGCCAGAGATCGAACCCACGTCCTTATGGATACTAGGGGGTTCGTTAACCGCTGAGCCACAGTAGGAACTCCTCTCATTGCTTTTTAAATGCAGGGGATTCTTAGACCAAATCTTGACCCCATTCCATTCACCTGGACCTTTTAGAGTTAGACCCTATGGGCTCCTGTCCTGGGAGACAAATACCCTGACAAACAGTGTGCATTAATTCAACCCTGGCTCTGGCCCCCTGTCCCGGCACCCCTATCTCCATTCCCTGCTTTGTCTTTGCTTTTGTTTTTCTATGTCACTCATTACCATGGACTAACCACATATTTTACTTTTCTATTAGTCTTACTCTTGTTCTAGAATGTCAGCCCCAGGAAGGCAGGGACCTCTTCCCTCTCACCACTGAAAGCCCACGGCCTGAAAGCACCCATGGAGTAGGTACTCAATAAACAGTCTCCAGAGCAGTTTTTCTAAGACACAGCCTACCCTTTGCCACTCCTCTGCTCAAAGCCCTGGACAGCTCCTGTGGCCCTCGGGGGATGACAGGGGGGTCTGTTCTACCTCACTCTCCAAGTGTGTCCCTGTCATGTCCCCACGCATGCATGTCCTGTATTTAGGTCACAATGAACTAGCTGCAGGAACACAAGCATACACGGTCCTTCTGCCTGGAGCTCCCTTTCCCACCTAGTTTTCCTGGCAAATCCTTCTTCATCCTTCACAACACAGCTCAAGTGTCACCTCCTCCAAGGAGCCTTCCTTGACCTCTCCAGGCAGAATTCAGTTGATCTCCCTGGATGTCTTTACAACTGTGTCAGAGCCCGAATTATTCTAAGTGCATATTTGGTTCAACTATACCCTCAGCTCTCCTGGGTCTCCAGCTTGTGGGACTGCTCAGTCTCCGTGACCCCAGGAGCCAATTCCTCATAATAAATCTGGGTACATACCCACAACCTGTTGCTTCTGGTCCTTTGAAGAACTAATGCAGGTTTGGGTACTCAGAGTGATTCCAAAGGAAGAGAATTTTAAGGATAAGTTTTCTGAATTGATTCTAGGGTTTCCGGAATTGGCTCACTAATCCAATAAGATTTAAGGACTCTAATGACTCTATTTCTGGTAAAGAGTACTGATAGTCCGTGGTGTAAACTGCTTATAGAGATATGCAAAATACCAATACTGGATACTCCTAATCAACCACTTATAAGAAGCAAGAATCCTGAGTGACTGTATATATGATACTTTCAAATATTTTTGGCAAACTAATATAATGAGATCAGCTGGTTACTCCTAATGTCGCTAGACAAAGTGGGGGAAGAAAGGATGAGTTCAGGGATTTGAATTCCCAGCTCAAGTGCCATATAAATGATCTAAAAGCTTTTATGTGTGCCCTGAAGGAGACCCTTATCACCTGTAGCAGCAGGGCCGAGACTGCTGAAAATCAAACCCAGAATCTCATCTTGCAACTGGCTGAAACATAATGCGAGTTGAGCTGACAGCCTGTAAGGTGTCTACTGTTAAAATGAGGGCATTGATGGGGAAAGAAGGGGAGAACCTGAAAGTCAGACTTATGGGAAGACTCTAATGAACTCTGGGACACTGAACCCCTAAATTCTAATGTGGCTCCTTTGCCAGTGAAAGAGGACTCCTCATCCCCAGAGGGAACTGCTTCTCCATCCCACCTGAGGGGATCAACCATGCACTGCCTGAAGAAACTGCCATGGCCTTTCCCTGAAGCAGCTATCATTCAAGGTGAAGCTAATTCTCCTCAGGACCCACCTCTGCCATCCATCTTTGCTTTTCTTTCTTCCTTTATTTGCTTTTTAGGGCCACACCCGCGGCATATGGAGGTGCCCAGGCTAGGGGTCTAATGGGAGCTGTAGCCGCCGGCCTACGCCAGAGCCACAGCAACGCAGGACCCAAGCCGCATCTGTGACCCACACCACAGCTCACGGCAACGCCAGGTCCTTAACCCACTGAGCGAGGCCAGGGATCGAACGCGCAACCTCATGGTTCTTAGTCGGATTTGTTTCTACTGCGCCACAACAGGAACTCCCCTCTTTGCTTTTAGATCTATAACTAGATTCAAGTCCCAGTAGCCCCCTAAAGGTGAAGTACAAAGTGTTACCCATGAGGAGGTATGACACACTTCAAAAGAACTACTTGAGTTTTCTAATTTATACAGACAGAATTTTTGGGAGTTTATATGGGAATGGATATTAAAAATGTGGGATAATGGTGAAAGGAACATAAAGTTGGATCAGGCAGAGTTTATTGATATGGGCTCACTAACCAGATATTCTTTTTGTCCTTTTTTTTTTTTTTGTATTTTCTAGGGCCGTACCCGCTACACATGGAGGTTCCCAGGCTAGGGGTCCAATCGGAGCTGTAGCCGCCGGCCTACACCAGAGCCACAGCAACGCAGGATCCAAGCCATGTCTGCAACCTACACCACAGCTCATGGCAACAACAGGTCCTTAACCCACTAAGCAAGACCAGGGATCAAACCTGCAACCTCATGGTTCCTAGTCGGATTCGTTAACCACTGAGCCACGATGGGAACTCTACTAGCCAGATATTCTGCATTTAATGCTGCAGCTTAGGGAGTTGAGTAGGTCTCCAACAGTTTGGTTGGCGGTTGACTGAAAAATGGAGGAAAAAGCCGCCCACAGTGAATAAGTTGGAGGACTGGACCTGCCTTAGTTTGATAGGAGAGGAAGGAAATCAAAGGCTTAGAGAAATTGGTGTGTAACTGAATTTTGTTGTATGGCAGAACTTACCACAACATTGTAGATCAACTGTAATTCAACAAAACTTTAAAAAATGAAAAAAATAGGCTTGGGAAACTGGAATGTTAGATTAGATTTGTCATTTAAGACCTAATTACCTACGCCACCAGGGGGTGGAGGGCGCTGGAGGTGGGGAAGCGGGGGTCCAGAAGACACCTTTCGTCACAACTATGAGAAACAAATCTTACAAGGGGAGCCCTGGCAGTCTTGAAGAGCTCTGTGATTACTGTTCTCTGTCAGCCAGCAATGGGTAGGAAATGCAGTCACAGAACTGGGAAACCTAAGTGCTATGGGAGCAAGTAGACCCCACGGTGTCTGGGGCTCAGTGGTGGCACTCGACCACCAAATGTGAGGTGGGTGTGGTCAGCATAATGGGCAGCAGAGTCAAAGCTGCAATCGGAAGAGTCTGAGTCACCCAGACCCATGGCGTTGGCGAGCTGATCGTGGTGTTCCTAGAATTAAAATAGATAGGAAACCTACTAAATTTTTACTTGATCTGGATGGCACAAAGTTCTAGGTCAAGTGAATAAAAATCTAACCTGAATCATAAAAAGAGAGAGGCATGGAGCTTCAATTAATTCTCAGACTTGAGCCAGTTTATAGACCCAGAGCCCCTTGAGTGAAGGGGAGGCTGAGTTCCCTTGAGGAAGGACTCTGGTACACTACTGAGAATTTATACTGTGAGCTCTTTCTCCCAGCCTTCCCCAAAGGAACCAACAGCCTTCTGCCAGGATGTTTTTGCAGAAGGGTCAAAGAAATAAACCTTTTGGGGACAACTTATGGAGGTCAGGTGATCTATGGAGTTTTAGCTCAGGTCTGTCTCAGAGTGAGACCAGAGGGTCCCTGAACCCATCTTGTGGCTACTTCCCCAGTCCCAGAACAGCTGGCAGAATCCCCACACTGGCTCCCTGACCTGTGAAGTGAGGGCACTTATGGTGGGAAAGGTCAAACCAAAGCCACTAGAACTGCCTCTATCTAGAAAATAGTAAACCAAAAGTAATAACTGCTTTTCTGGAGGGACTGCAGAGATGGGTGCCATCACCAAGGACTTGAAAGATGCAGGGGTGGTGACTGCCAGCAGGTCCCCATTCATTATGCCTACATGGCTTACGCAGAAGGCAGATGGATCACGGAGAACGATAGTGGATTATCGTAAGCTTAACCAGGCGGTGACTCTAATTGCAGCTGCTGTACCAGATGTGGTTTCATTGTCTGAGCAAATCAACACATCCCCTAGTCCCTCATATGCAGCTATTGATTTGGCAAATGATTTTTTTTTTTCTCCATACCTGTCAATAAGGTCCACCAGAAGCAGTTTGCTTTTGGCTGGAAAGGCCAGCAATACACCTTTACTGTTCTAGCTCAGGGGTAAATCAACTCTCTAGCCCTACATCTTAATTGAGTTCACAGGGATCCTGATTATCTTTCTTTCCCTTAAAACTTCACATTGGTCCATTACGATGATGACATATGCTGACTGGACCTAGTGAACAGGAAGTCTAGGCTTTCATTAGTCAGACTTATGTGTCAGAGGGTGGGAAATAAATCTGACAAAAATTCAGGGGACTCTTACCTCAGTGAAACTTCCAGGGGTCCAGTGGTATGGAGGCATGTTGAGATAATTCTTCTAAGGTGAAGGATAAGTTGTTGGATTTGGCCCCTCCTACAACCCAAAAAACAGGCACGACACCTAATGGATCTCTTCAGATTCTGGAGGCGCATAGTCCTCATTCAGGCATGTTACTCAGCCCATTTACCAAGTGACCTGAAAAGCTGCTGGTGCTGAGTGGGACCCAGAACAAAAGAAGAGTTAACATCAGTTGGGGACTTTATCCCCATTTCTGGGGAGGGGGTTAGTGAATTGCTGGTTGTTTAGAGCATAGCTGTGTTGTGTTAGTTGGAATTGTGACCCTGTTATCATCTCTATCTAGAGATTGTATGGTTTAAGGAGAGATACATGCATGTCAAATTGACAGGGGGTGGACGGGTGATGGTTAATTTTATGTGTCAACTTGACTGGGCCACAGGGTGCCCAGATATTTGGTCAGTAATTGTGAGGGTGCTTGGGGATGAGACTGTCATTTCAACTGGTAAAATGAGTGAAGCAGACTTCTCTCCTGAGTGTGAGTGGCCCCATCTAGTCAGTTGAAAGCCTGAATAGAATAAGAGGCTGATCCTCCTAGTAAAGAGAAAATCCTTCTGCCTGACTATTGAGATGGGACATTGTTTTTATATTTTTAAAAATTTTTTCCTGCTTTTGGATTTGAATTGGAACATCAGTTCTTCTTGGGTCTTAGACTGCCAGCTTTCAGACCAGAACTTAAAGCACTGGCTATTCTGCTTGCCAACTGCAGATCTTGAGACTTAGCCTCCTTAATCATGCGAGCCAACTTCTTATAACAAATCTCTTTACTCAACACACCCATGCAATTCTGTTGATTTTGCTTCTCTGGAGAACCATGACTAAAACAATTCATAACCTGGTTCATTTGCCCTTTGTAGGTGTGTTTTGTTTAGGTCATACTATATCTTAAATGTCATGGATTTATACAAATATTCAAAATTCAAGTTTCTTTTTAAAAATATGAAGTTCTGACCATACTGTGCTTGCACTCCTGCCTGGCAATCATCATCATTTAGAACTCTGAGACTGGGCATCTACTCTCTAGTTAGCCACAGTTTCCACCACCCCCTATAGCCTGGCATCTGCTCTGCCTCCCTCATTAATCCTACCCACCAGGCACCTGCAGGAATTTGAGTTTTCCGTTTCCTGCTTCTCATGTCCCCTCCCCTCCAGACTATGAGGCCTAAATGCAGGGACCATGAATGTGTTCACCAATGCACCTCGAGCATATGGCACAGTGTCTGCCATAAAACTAGTACACCAAAATACATTTGCTGAATGAATGAATGAATGTTCCTTGCAATCAGGACCAAAAGCTGGAAATGCCCCAAGACATGGCAACAACACAGCTCCCTTCCAAACACACAGCACAACTTGAGAGGCATTGGGGGATTCAGTTATGGTAGAGTGTGGGGTTAAGTGTCAACTCTGAACTAGCTGGCAGTTCCTCGAAAAGTTAAACAGAATTCCCATATGACCCAGTAATTCCACTCCTAGATACAGACCTCAAAGAACTGAAAACAGGTGTTCAAATAAATACATGCATATGAATGTGTATGAGCAGCACTATTCCCGATAGCCAAAAGGAAGAAACAATGTAAATGTCTATCAGCAGATGAATGGATAAATAAAATGTGGTCTATTCATGCAATGCAACATGATTCAGCCATAAAAGGAACGAAGCACTGACATGTGCTACAACACAGATGAACCTTGAAAACATTACGCCAAATGGAAGAAGTCAGACACAAAAAGCCACGTACTGTACGATTCCGTGTATAGGAAATGTCCAGAATAAGTGAATCCACAGAGATAGAAAGTAGACTGGTGGTTGCCAGGGTCTGGGGGGAAGGGAAATGGGGAGAGACTATCAGTGGGTACAGGGTTTCCTTTCGGAGTGATGAGAACATTTTGGAACCAGATAGAAATAGTGGTGTTGTATAACACTGTGAATGTATTAAACACTACTGAGTTGTCCATTTTTAAATGGTTAATTTTATGTTATATGAATTTCACTTGATTTTTTTTTTTCAATGTTGACTGGAGGCCAGACTGTTCAGGTTCAAATCCCAGTCTGACATTTGCTAGCTGTGTGAACTTCACCCCCTTAGCCTCAGTTCCCTTATCTGTAAAACAGGAACATAGGACTCTCTTTATGAGGGTTAAATGAGCTAAGGTATAGAAAGTACACAAGATCTGGCATATCCTAAGCGGTAAATATTAATCTTGCTATCACTCTGGGGATGCTGAGTTTCCTTAGTTCCTTCAGGATTGGGTCAGCCAGAGTCACAAAAGCCTGCTGGGGATCCAGCAGGGCTGGCCAGGACTCCCAGATCCCATGGCTACATCTGACATTCATGGAAGGAATCAAACATTTCCTGCCCATTAAATTAAAGCAGAGGCATCTATCTAGGAAGAAATAAAACTGTAAGTATCAAAGCCAATGCATAACCTTCCTAGGTTTCTGCTGCAACCTCCTTTCTTTAACAATTATTGTTTAAAAGAAGAGGTCTGGGGTGGTGGGGTGGGGTGAGGGTGGGTTGATGGGTCTTTCACCCCATTTAAAGGTCACTGCATGCATTGACTTGTGTCCCCATATCAAACATCTGCAGCCACAAGGAACTAGCCAGTGGCTGTTTGCTCTCCGGACGTTATTTATTGCTGGTGTAAATTGGCAGGATCCCCCGGTGCATAACTTTTTCCCTGACTTGTTTCTTTCCAGAAGATCCCAGACTGGGGGGCCAGCCTCGCAGACGCCAACTGAACAATCTTCTTTCAACAGCATTAATTATCTGTATGGCTTTCCATAACAACAAAAGAAAAAATCTTGACCCCACTGGCTGCCAATATTTAAGGCACTAGGAGAGGGAAATCCTTTTATCTTTGCATCTCCCTGAGCAGTTAGGTTTGATAAAACATCCTTCCTGTCCCCCCTCCTTTGTTATATTCCGCACTTTCTGGCCTGATTAATTCTCCCCATCTCGGTAAAGGGCTGCATATACTCTGGAGTGTTGACTTGATTTTCTTCTATAAAAACATCCTCACAAGAAATTAAAACAGCTAAGCCCATTCTTGCTCCAGAAGCTACTTGTAAAGAGTCTCATTCCTCACTACGGGGGGCGGGGGGGGGGGGTGCAATTAAAAGATTTGTAGGAGAGGACAAGGGTGGCGGGAGAGAATATGGAAAATGGAATATGAGTTGAGAAGATTTCTTTATTTTAAATTAAAGTTAAGGATTAAAGGCATCAGGCTTTCAAGAGTTACCGTGAAAGGCTTTTTAGCAGTCCCAAGTGGACGTGCCGTAATCTTCTTTTTAAATGGCTATATTTAGACCACAGAGCATTCAGGCAGTCAAACCAGAAACTTCCAGCAGGAGACTGCATGCAGGACAGAGGACAGTGTTTTAATATTAGCTGTGGAAAAGAGATTTAATCACCTAGGAGTGATTTGTTTTTGAGTAACATGTAGCACCTGGAAATAGCACATATATTTTAAGTATCAGTACAAGGGGTTCACAGCCAGTCATGCCAAGAGTAAACCTAAGAATTTGGGACAGCCAGAGCTCACCTCAAATGCCCCTCTATTCAAGGGATGTCTGATTCACACCTGTAATGACACCTCTAATGAAAGCATCCGTGGGTTCTAAGTTCCACAGATGTTTTTCGATATGAAAAATTATCTTAAAATCCTGCCTCGTCTTAACAGCTCAATTAATGGATAATGTAAAGCAAGAAGAAACTGTTTATTTTTTTATTTTTTATTTTTTTGGTCTTTCTGCTTTTTCTAGGGCTGTACCCGCGGCAGATGGAGGTTCCCAGGCTAGGGGTCTAATGGGAGCTACAGCTGCCGGCCTACGCCAGAGCCACAGCAACGCGGGATCTGAGCCGCCTCTGCGACCTACACCACAGCTCACGGCAACGCCAGGTCCTTAATCCACTGAGCAAGGCCAGGGATCGAACCCGCAACCTCATGGTTCCTAGTCGGATTCGTTTCCACTGCGCCACGACAGGAACTCCAAGAAGGAACTGTTTAAAGGAAACACATTTACTTCATTCTCTGCCTCCCAGTTTAAGCTCCACGATCATGTATATTGAATCTGAAATTTGACTGAGTCCACTGCTATCCTGGTTGAGGACTACCCGGTACTTTATAAAGATTATTTGAGCTCAGGCTATATTACATGTTTCATCAATATGGTAAAGAATGATTCACCTCAAAATATAAGATACCAAGTTGGTTTTCAAAGAAAATAACCTCAACAAGACTTTTTTAATGTTTAAAATGAAATTCCAGTGCTGATGCAGTGCAAGAGCAGAACCCTTAAAAGTCTGGCGGGCAACAGGCGGGAATCCAGACAGAAGAGTTCAGTGGAACAAGAACCCTTTGGGCTTCTGAGACAGCAGGACCTCCTGGGCTGGTTCCAGTGTGGTTTGGTTTTTGTTCATTACTGGAAGCATGAGTAAGTGTTCTAAAATCAAAAGTGACAAAGACCCAACTTGCAAAGCAACATAATCCTCTCCTAGGAAGCAAAAACACGTTTCCCACATTTCCTTTAAATTGCAAATCAAAGCAGACCCCGACATATTTTCTCTAAGCGCATCGCTGGCAGCCTGGTAACTTTAAAGGGGTTTAAATCAGACCAGGTTTTTTGGTTTTGTTTTGTATTTGAGGGGGTCATTCCCTTTCTTACAGGATGCTGAAGAAAGGCGTCAAAAGAGCGCTCGGCAGGGCTGGGATGGATGGGAGCTAGATTTTCCTTCACCTGAAAGATTCTACCAGGCTTCCCTAGTTCACTCTCTTCTCAACAGCCTAAGACCTAGCAGTGGGGCCTGGGAACCAAGAGGGTTAAGATCTGCAGGGATTTTGATGTCCCCTGCAGATGCTGAACCATGGTTATTTGTGGTTTTAAGCGTAAGGAGTCACGATTTAACCCATATTTCCAAGTCTAAGCAACAGCTAGTGAACCTGCTAGAGGTCTTATAAAGTACATATAAAAGCACCAGCTTGTCACTCATTTATGCTTTTGTTTATCCAACACATGTTTACTGAGCACCTACTATGTGCCTGGCCCTGTTCATGGCACCAGGGCATATGGCAATATGTAAGAAAAGGGAGGAGTTCCCGTCGTGGCTCTGTGGAAATGAATTTGACTAGTATCCATGAGGATGCAGGTTCGATCCCTGGCCTCGATCAGTGGGTTAAGGATCTGGTGATGCCATGAGCTGTGGTGTAGGTTGGAGACGCGGCTCGGATCTGGCGTTGCTGTGGCTGAGGTATAGGCAGGGGCTACAGCTCCAATTCGATCCCGAGCCTAGGAACCTCCACAGTCTGTGGGTGTGGCCCTAAAAAGACCAAAAAGAAAAGAAAAGAAAAAAGAAAAGAAGAGAAAGATGGTCCCTTGTCCTTATGGGATTTAGCTAAGCACACGCAAGCAACTGTAGTTCAGTGTTAGAGCTGGGTGATGGGTAAGTGGAGTTTCTTCACGCTATTCGCTTTTTGTGGACATCTGAAATGCCCTGTAACACAGCGTCTTCATCTTTTAACAACAGTAAATGCTATTTATTTGATCGATTTGTTCATCAGACAAATATTTGTTAAATGAGGCCCAAGGGTAGGGTACTATGCCAGAACAGGACTGAGGGGCTCCTCACCTTCAAAGAACCCAATCTAGCAAGGGTGGGCTTTCCCTATCAATTGAGTGAGGATGGTTAAAACGGTTTAAAGAATTTGGGGGGACTGGGGGGCACTCAACAGACCAATGCAACCTGCTAGCTCAGTGCGAACATTCAAGGTGACTGTGTGCAGAGATTCTAAGAACTCTCTTTGGATTAAAGGACGACCATAGATAGGAACTGGCAAGCTATGGTCCATGGGCCAAATCCAGCTCATGTTATTTTGTAAATAAGTTTTACTGGAACAGAGACATGTTCATTCTTTAAAGTCTTGCCTGCAGCTGCTTTCACACTACCACAGCGAGTCGAGCACTGCAACACACAATGTATGCCCACAAAGTAAAACATATTTACCATCTGGCCCTCTAAAGGAAAAGTTTGCTATCCTCTGCCCTATCGTGTTCTTTACAGAATACTGTTGAAAAAACTGAGAAAGATTTTGTGAATGAAATCCCCAATCCTCCAATCTGCCTTCTTTGGTGGCCCAAGTTTTTCACACACTGAGTTTGCTTAGAGCTGTAGTTTTCTGCCTTGGCTATCATTGGAAAGCTTTTAAAAATCCTCATGCCCAGGCCATACATGAGGAAATGAAATCAGACCCTCTGGCAGAACGTCCTGGGGAAAACCAGATTTTTTTTTTAAAAGCTCTCTTAGGTGATTCCATAGTTGGGGACCCACGGCTTAAAGGGAGGGACACTAGTGTGGTTGTAGGTTTACAAGGATGCAGCAGCTCCCTAGAAGCTAGGCTACTTCTGGAGGCAGGTGGACCCACTGGGGAGGGCCAGCTGGTCCTGGATTGACTCTGATGGTGCAATCTGACTGGAAAAGGAGGTGGACTACAGGCAGTGGTGTGCTGGGAAGTGTTTAACAACTGGCTCTCTAGGGAAGAAAGCTCTCAAAAGTGGTGCTTCCCAGCTTCTGTGGTATAAATACTCTCACCACAGCCAATTTCAACCTACCAACTGGACATCACTGAAAGTGGGGCTAGGAAGATATGTACAGTAGCACAACAATACACAGTATTTCCAGCATACACATAGGATAGACGTAAATAATCTCAAGAGTATGTAACAGTAAAATGTAGTAAAATAAATTAGGAGGTGACAAGGTTTGAGTATTTATCACATTGGTTTGAAACAAATATAATTTACTTAACTGTCAGTAGGTTATGTAGTTTAATTCTTAAAATGTCTTGCAGAAGTCCTGGGAATTTAACATTTGGTTCTCATGAGCTGGTACAAGTTGGTTCTAGCACAGTAGAGGCGCATCTTGGAGATACTGTGGGTTTGGTTTCAGACCACCACAATAAAGCGAATATCACAATAAAACAAGTCACATGAATTTTTTGCTTTGCTAGTGCATATAAAAGACATATTTATAGCATGCTGTAGTATACTGAGTGTGCAATAGTATTACGTCTAAAAAAAACGTACACACCTTAATTTTAAAATAATGCTACTGGAAATGGAACCAATAGATTCGCTCAACACAGAGTTGTCACAATCCTTCATTCTATTATAAAAAAAATGGAGTATCTGTGAAGCACAATAAAGCAAAGTGCCATAAAACGAGGTACGCCCCATAGTCACTTGAGGACTCAGAAGGCTAAGATTTGGCTGGTAGTTACTAATAGAATTTACATGGGAAATATGATAAGGTAAAGGAACTGAGGCTTGCTGCTTCTTGGCAGGATAGTCGACCTTGGGCAGGTTGGTTCACTCCCTAAGCCTCAGATTTCTCATTCTATTAAATGACGTTATTATAATATGGGCTCTGCAGACAAGAAGGGCTGGATTCAAATACTACTTCACAACTTCCTAGCTGTGTGGCCTTAAGCAAGTAATTTTCCATCTCTGAACCTCAGTTCCTATATCTGTAAAATGGATTTAATTTTTGTATTACCTGATAGGGTGGTTGAGGGGTGGGTTGAAAGTGCTCTTCTAGGTTTACAGTAAATAGTATGTGGTCAATAATCAATAAATGTTACTTCTCATTATTATCACACACATTTATATAGGATCAGATGAATTACTTGTTGTTTATTGGGTGCTAATGGCAGTCATTAATGTTGTTTGCCAAATATTTCTGGCTCCCCCATCGCCCATGCACAAGGCAGGATTGCACTTCTTGGCTCCTTGTGGTTGAGTGAGATCATATGACTAGTTTGGGCCAATAATCTAAAAGCAGAAGTGACATGTCACTTTCCAGGATGGAGTATTTTATTGTTGCCACAAGACCCTCCAAGCAGTCCATCCTTACAGTATAGTGAATAGACATTAGAGCTGACAGCTGCTCCATTAGTCTGGGTGCCTGAACAACTCTGATGAGCAGAACCCACTGCTCAACTGCAATGGACATGTGGCCAATGGACTTGTCATATAAGCAAGAAATATTCTGTTGTTACGTTAAGCCACTGAAATTTGGGGGAATCTTTTGTTACTACAGAATAACATAGCTTATACTGACTGATACATTGCTAAATAAATGGCATTTATTACTAAGAATACTTCCACTGTCTCCAAATCCACAAATGTCATCCCCAAACTCTCAATCTAGATCACATGCCTCTAAAAGGAAAACTTTAACTAGTACTGACTCATTGGCAGGTGTAGGGAACAAAGCATGGTATTAGCTGTCCAAAGACCTACATTTAACTATGCTACTTGCTAACTCTGCAATCTTAGGCCAATCACATCTGTTCTTTAAGCCTCAATCTGTTGATCTGTGGAATGGAAATAATAATGATAATCATATTTGCTCTTGTTTGACTAATTATGCAGCTATAATAGGAGTGTGAGTTATACAAAACATGAGCTATTATCATTAGAAGTAATTACAATCTCTGTGATAAAGTTAGGTTAATTTCTAACTTAGATTATTCCCAAGAATTCCGGTCAAGTTTTTGTTTTGCTTCTATTAACCACTTCAAGATCTAATTCAGAGTAAACAATATCTCTGGTCTCCTGCTTCAAAGTTCCTGCCCAGGACTCTACATTCTTGAGCAACTTCTTTCTCTCTTATCTTACTCAAATCACCAACATTCTGAAACATGCCTCGGTAACTTGTCCCAACAACCTCACAGCTTTTCAGAAAGTTCTTCCTAAAGTCTTCCTTAGGAATGCTTTCTCTGGGGATTTAATTAACCCTAGGACCTATACACTGACTTATGATCAAAATGCAGAATGAAATCTATATATCCAAGTAAGGCCCACAAACCAATTAGTTAACAACACAATGCCCCTCAACTGCCAACTTCTTAAACCTTAAGGGAAAAAAAGACTCTTAATTTCATCACTTTGTCCTCACCACTTTTCAACGTTTTGCAGGCTTTGGCATTTCCTAATTATGAGCACAGCCTAATTCAATCAAGATTCCACCACTGGTTTTTCAAATGCTCCAACTGATGCTGTGAAAGCAACACCCCCCCCCAAAAAAATAAATTAAATCTCAGTATTATAATCAGTCCTTAAAATTCTCTGTAGATGTATTATTTTATTTTTTAAAAATCATAATTACACACATCTACCTGTCAAGTGAATAGGAGTTTTCAACATAATACTGCATGTCAGCAAGAACTAAGAGTTAGGCAAAAGGCCAGGAAAGGGGTGAGAGGATTAGGCCTTGGTTTCCCCATTAGCAAGCAGAAACCGAGGTGTGCATTAAACTGTGACTGACAACAGCCACTGACCTGTAGACCTCTGCCAAAAGAACACGAGGACATCAGCTCATCCATTTATAAATCTTCATTAAAAACTTACTGTTTGCCAGTCTGAACAAGGCAGACCTGATCCCTGTCCTAATGGAACTTATGACACAAAACAGATAATCACAGAAATAATTATTACCACTGTGCTAAGTGCCAGGAAGGAAGAGAGTGGGGGAACGGGGGCGGGCAGAGGGTATAATAGGAGCTGCATCATCTAGTCATGAGACAACAATGACTTCCCTGAGGAGATGGCACTTAAACCGACACCTGAAAGAAGAATAAGAGTAAGCCAAAGAAAGAGTAGGGGACAAAAAATAGAGATACGCTATGTTCATGGACAGTGTTAAGAACTTCATTCTCGGGAGTTCCCGCCGTGGCGCAGTGGTTAACGAATCTGACTAGGAACCATGAGGTTGCGGGTTCGGTCCCTGCCCTTGCTCAGTGGGTTAACGATCTGGCGTTGCCGTGAGCTGTGGTGTAGGTTGCAGACGCGGCTCGGATCCCGCGCTGCTGTGGCTCTGGTGTAGGCCGGTAGCTACAGCTCCGATTCAACCCCTAGCCTGGGAACCTCCATATGCCGCGGGAGCGGCCCAAGAAATAGCAACAACAACAACAACAACAAAACAACAAAAGACAAAAAAAAAAAAAAAAAGAACTTCATTCTCTCCAAACTGATCTATATGAAATGCAGTCCCAATCAAAATCCCAGAAGTTTTTTGTTTTTTTGTAGAAAATGATAAGCTAATTCCAATGTCCACAGAAATCTTAAAACAGAAAAACAAGGTTGGAGGACAATCCATCCACTTTCAAAGCTTACTGTGAAGATACAGTAATCAATACAGTGTGGTACTTCTATAAGGACAGACATAGTAATCAATGAAACAGAACAAATAGCCCAGAAACAG
The DNA here is from genome assembly GCF_016906955.1 of Phacochoerus africanus. Lineage (NCBI taxonomy): Eukaryota > Metazoa > Chordata > Mammalia > Artiodactyla > Suidae > Phacochoerus > Phacochoerus africanus. Next base: position 32,505,129 of record NC_062558.1, on the reverse strand, counting down.
GCCCACACAGATGCTCACTTGATCTTTGAAAAAGGGCACCAAAGCAATCTAAAGGTAAAAGGGAATTTTTTTTTTTTTAAACAAATGATGCTGGAACAACTGGATATCCATATAGAGAAAAAAAAAAAAAATGACCCTCAAACCCCTACCTCACACCACACAAAAAAGTTCAGATAGATCAGAGACGTAAACATAAATGCTAAAAATAACAAAGCTTCTAAAAGAAAACATTAGATTCATGATATGGGGGTAGGCAAAGATTTATTAGGACACAAGGGAAAGAGTATTCTAGACAGAGGACAGCCTGAGCGAAGGCCCTGGAGATGGAACAAGTTTGACTTTTTTTAAAGAACAGAAACAAGGCCATCATGGCTGGGGTGTGTTGAGTGAGGAAGAGAGTGGTAGAGTTCAAAATACCAACTGCTACAGTGATCTTTATAAAAAACCTGCACTTTAAGAAATGAAAAGCCAAATTGCAGACTGGGAGAAAATATTGCCAATCACATATCTGACATTTAACTCCAGAAAATACAGAGAACTCTCAAAACTCAACAATGAGGCAGACAAACAACCTAATTAAAAATTGAGCAAGCTGTATGGCACAGGGAACTATATTCAATCACTTGTGACAGAACATGATAGAAGATAATATGAGAAAAAGAATATATATATATATATATATATAAATATATAAAGTAATCTCATACAATGGAATACTACCCAGAAATGAAAAGGAGCAAAGCACTGACAAATGCAGCAACATGGAGAGATTTCAAATGCATTATGCTAAATGAAAGAAGCTTAGACTTAAAAACATATATATACATATGTATTGTGTGTATATATGTATGTACACACACATATACAGATTTTTTTATAAAATTTATTTTTATTTTTTTACTTTTTGCTTTTAAGGGCCCCACCCACAGCATGTGGCAGTTCCCAGGCTAGGGATCAAATTGGAGCTGCAGCTGTCAGCCTACACCACAGCCACAGCAACGTGGGATCCAAGCCACGTCTGCAACCTACACCATAGCTCACGGCAACGCTTGACCCCTGACCCACTGAGCAAGGCCAGGGATCGAACCCGCATCCTCATGGATTCTAGTTGGATTTGTTTCTGCTGTTCCACAAGGGGAACTCCCACATATATAGATTATCTGTATGTATGTATTATATCATTCCATTTATATGACATTCTGAAAAAGGCCAAACTTTAGGGGCAGAGAGCAGAGCAGTTGTTTCCAGGTATAGGGGGTGGGAGAAGGGTTTGAATATAAGGGATCAGTATAAAAGAGTTTTAGGGGATGAGTCAACTGTTCCATATTCTGATTATGGTCAAAGCTCACAGAACTGTACACTAAAACAACAAAATTAGTCCATGTACATTAAAAATAAAACACCAGTCATCTCATCTCCCAGGTAAGCATTCTGTCAGGTTCCCTACCACCTACTGGAGAGAAAATTCTTAGCCAGATGTCCAACGCCTCAAAACACCTTCCCAGGCTCCTCCCAGTCAGTACTCTCCACCTATCCACGCTCCTGGCTCCCTCTACTACTCCAGCTAACAGGAACTTCAGGGCGCCAAGCCTCAAGCCTTTGTTCACACTGTTCCCTCAGCCTAGAATCCTCCCTCCCTGGCAAACTCCTATTCGTTTTCCCACACATGACTCCTATGTCACCTCCTCGGGCAGTCCATCCAAAGTGCCAAGCACTGGGGCTGGGTCCACAGATGGGCTCAATGCAGCCAGGGTGGGCAGACGGATGTGACTCAAGGCACCAGTATTTAAGGAGGTGGTGGCCAAGTGACATCTTGGATGAAAGTGTTTACATTCTAAAAGGGTTATTATGAGGGAAAAGCAAGAGAGGTGAAGGACATCTATCCAGCCTTTCTTAATAAGACTTATTTTAACCCAAAGAAAATGATAAACTGGAAACTTGCCGGAAACAGAGTCCAGACAGGGTCTAGCTACTCAAGAGGGAACCAATCTTCAGATTCTGCCCCTCTGGGGCCTCCAGAGTGCACAGCTAAGTTTCCCCCATGCCTTCAGGTCCCCGTGTCACAAGTCCACAGTGAAGGAGCAGTTCTTTCCCCACACCCAGACAGATGAAGGCAACAGCGAAGCCCCAGAACACCGCTTAAGAGAGATTTCTTAGGCCATGGCTCTGCGAGTCAGAAATAAAAAGCGGGGTTTCAGCATCGTACAATTAATGCAGCAAACATTGATTTCTGCACTGTAAGAGGCTGGTTCATTAATTCCAGATGCTCCCACCAGTCAAAGTGAGGCTCGGCTCCTTTGCAAGATGAGGCAAATGAGAATACTGAATTTTAAAATTCCTTTCTGCAGCAACCTTTATTACCAAACAGAGCATAAAACCCACCCACCCAGACTGCTTAATTCTTCCTAAATAATTAACAACACCTGCTCACCTCCCCGTTTATGTGGGCAAAACTCACCACACTGCTTGACGCCCAAGTGGTCTCTCCTTATTAGAGGGGAGATCAACTGCCACCAAATGCAGCCACCCCACCCAGCCCTAAAGAACCACTGTATTTGCTTACTGGAATATTCTTCCACGCCTCCCAATACTAGATCTCTTGACTGGATTAGATTTTTCTCAGAATCACCTTTGGAAGATAAAGACCCAGTGGAGACTTCTTGAGAAAGATATCTAGGGGTTCTTCAAGGTGAAAAAGAGAAAAGGATGCCCCTTGGGAGAGTCATTTTCCTTTGGAGGAGGCTTCTGTAAGTTGAAACCTTTTTCTTTTCTTTCATTCTTTTTAAGGTAAATTTCCCTTTAGGGAAGTTGGTGAATTTAGCAAGACTCAAAACCCTGTAATTCAAGTTCAGGAAGGCACAGAAATTGGCCAATCATATTGTTGGGTTTTCCTGTAAATCTATCAGAGAGCCTTGCTATTCAGCATGGCCCTCTAAGGTAGCTCATCTTCCCCTGGAGTCTGTCAGAAATATAGACTCTTGGGCCCCACACAATCCCAGTGAATCAGAACTTGTATTTAAACAAGAATCAAAGTGATCCATGTTCACGTGAAAGTTTTGAGAAGCACTGGCTCGGGTGATCTGTTTCAATGAAATGACAATGAGGAATGACTGCTGCCATACCTATAAGGTGTAAGTAAGAAAAAGCTTTCTGCTTGCCTGTCCCAAGTTAAGATGCCCAGCCCTGCCATTCCAAGAACTATCACAGCCCTCAGATAAAACCTTCCGACAAGGCTCCCAGCTAAGGTCATCGGGCCACTGACCCAATCATGACATCCTAGCACGGTTCAGAAAATCCCAAACCATGAAGCCCTCAGTGCTAACCAAAGCAAGTCTCCTGGACCAAAAGCATCAGTGTCATCTGGGTCTTCATTAGAAATGCAGAATCTCGGGATATGCAAGGCCTACTGATTCCCCAGGAATCAGAGCAGGTCTCCAGGACAGTTCTGTGCACACTAAAGTTTGAGGGCTACTGACTGATATCTCTCACCAAAAGGCTTCCAGTGAAGTGGAAATCTGGACCTCATGCTGACATCTAGCAGCCACCATGCTAGTTTTTGTTTTTGTTTTTGCCTTTTCTAGGGCTGCTCCCACCGCATATGGAGGTTCCTAGGCTAGCGGTCTAATCAGAGCTGTAGCTGCCAGCCTACACCACAGCCACAGCAACACGGGATCCCAGCTGCATCCGCGACATACACCACAGCTCATGGCAATGCCAGATGCTTGACCCCCTGAGCAAGGCCAGGGATTGAACCTGAAACCTCATCGTTCCTAGTTGGATTTGTTAACCACTGTGCCATGACGGGAACTCCCCACCATGCTGTTTTGATGAACTCCTTCAACTGGATTCCAACTCAACATGGGTCTGGGAGATGGAGGGAGACCCACAGTTGTTTTCTAAATGACGAAGAAGTTGGTGGTAAAGAGTAAAAGAGTAAGAGTAAAATGGCTCCCAGTGGGTTATTAACCTGTGACAGGATTAGGACAGTGATGAGGCACCTGGGATCCAAGTTCAAAGCCACCACTTTGAATCAACAATGAGGTTCTTCGGGCGAGAGGCAGCAACAGGCCCAACTCCTCTCCTCCCCTCCCCTCCCCTGTACCTCACATCCTCTGCTCCCTTCTCTCAATTTCTTTATCTAAGAGGAACTCAGGGCTGAAATAGTCTTTTGAATGTGTGGGTTCCCCCTTTGTCACTACCCCCCACCCAGCCTTCTCAGTTATCCTGGTGAATGCAACAAAGATTTCATGCACCAAATACCATCCGGCTCCAATTGTCATTTCAGGATTCGCACCGTTTTAATGAATGCCAAAACTGTTTTTTCACTTGATAGAGCCTGACAAGACCAACAATCACAGATTAGAGAGAAACTTCTTGCTTTTCAACAAAGGTTAATAAATAGTGACAGCATTAAGTCTATTCTGATTAACTATGCTGAAAGATATTATTGCTGTTTGTAACATGAAATCATTATTGGATTAAGCACAGCATATAAAAATGAAATGTGAGTTTTAATCTCAAACACAGACATGCAGGCTGCTCAGATAAAGGCAGGGGTAACACTCGGAGGCCTGTATTAATTTTTAAGTTGCTCTGATAAAGGGATATTATCTGTCGTTTGTCTGGTCTGGATTTGATGGTCCCTGGATGAACTTTCTTATTGCTCTTCCTCAAAAGATGCTAAGAGGCAAAGAGGGGTGACACGCACCCCCAGCCCCCATCGCTAAGCTATAACACATCAAGTGGCTGAACAAAGCACACAGCAGGACCCAAACAGGAATCAATGGACCACAGGTGGCTTTATTCTTCTGGGGGTTCTCTGACCTCAAAAACCTTCCCCAGGAAAATGCCAATCCCAAGTAAGGGGATGGGTTAAAGATGGGGGAAATGAATGAAAGTGAATAAATGGCTCCCAGTAGGTCATTAACCTGAGAAGAGTTGGAAAAAAAAAAAAAACCCCAACATCCAAGCTCAAAGCCATTACCTTGCCTTCTTCCCCACCATCCCATCCACCATGGACACTGAAAATGCCCCTAGGTGCACTGTTTGAGATGTTTTGTACATTCACTCATTCAGTACCCAGACTGGGCTCTAACTATCATTTCCTAGTAAAGGGATCCAGGGCTCCCTGGAGTAACATCTGAGTCCAAAGCTGGGATGGGAAATGGACATGGTGAGTGTGGAAATCTTCCCAGAAAGCAAGGAGACTGTCTAAGACCACTGAAGGGGTCCAATGGATTCAACTGTCAACTTACAGAGGCCACCCCCATGCACCAGAGACAGGATAATCTAAGCATGAATAAAGATAACTGAAATGGATGAAAACACTCCAATGACACTTACATCCATGGGTTTACAATGACATATATATATTGCCTATGGCATGTAGCCATTTTCAGGCCAGGGATCAAATACCTGCCACAGAAGCAACTCAGGCCACTGCAGTGGTAACACCAGATCCTTAACCTGATAAGTCACATGGTAACTCCTACAATGATATTTAAAAAAAAATTCTTATGGGCCACTTTTGGAGGATATTGGGGAACCAACTCTTTATTGTGAAAACTGGCAAATAAAGGGAAAGAATTCATCATTAATCCTCCCTTTCTTGGACATACCTGCCTTCAGGGTGAGCAAATAATTGATGAGGGGTGGGTTTTTCTGGAGAGAAATCTTCCAGCTAAGAAAGAGAGGAGGGACAGAATCAATGTATCAACATTTTGCAACCCCTAATGAATTAATGGATTCAGGTAATGATTATTAGTGAGTACAAAACTCAGAAGATGAAGAGTTGATGGGGAACCTGACAATGGATGAATCAGGCTGACAGCTCCTAAACCCACAGATCAATCTAAGTGACACAGAAAAAAAGACAACCAGACTTCATGTACCTCCATACAAAAGGGCACACCACCATCTGTGATGTGGTCTTGCCAAAAATATTGAACCAGCATCTGATCAAGCCTCTGAGGCTACTGCCAGTTCAGAGGAAACTAGGGGATGGCAGAGTGTTAAATGATACCACGGGGACGTGCTCAGCCAAATCCAATGGAAAGAAAGTCTGCAGGACAAGTGGCTTCTTCGGTAAGGAGAAAAGAGAGGAAGAGAATTGAGAGGAGGGGTAGAACTAGAAGGGGGACAAAGAAAGGGGTGGACACGGAATAAAATATGAACCAGTAAGTCCATACTGACACAAATTAATAATTGAATAGATAAATAAGTGGGGAGGGGGAGAAAAGCTCTTCAACGAATAAATATAGAGGTAATGATGGAAAGTGGAAATCACCATTTGGCAAACACCAGGGCAATGAGTGTTTTCGGCAAGAAGCGTGGTCGGATGCTAAAATCCAAGGGCAAAAAGAATGATGAGTAACAGAGCACTTACGCTGTCTCAGAGTGTTTCCCCACAAGATACTCATTCATTACAAAGGGAAAAAACAGTAAACTCACAGTGGACAATCCCAGCAGACACCACCTTAAATAAGTGACCGAAGCTGACATCACCAGTAATGGGACAGATGGTCACCAGGTGCCTCCTGATATGATGCATGGAGAAGGACACAATATCACTCCTGTAGCCTTTCTACCAAAATGCATCATCGGAAGCTAATCATGAGTAAATACCTTACATTCCCAAATCAAAGTTTCATTCTACAAAATAAAAGGCCAGTTCTCATCACAAGAGCTCTGTGTATTACAGTAAAGAATGGCCCCAGATTCTCCTTCACTGTGTCCCTGAAAAGTTTATTTGAGATTTGTGCATAAAACAGTTCTCCTTCACTTGGGCCCACAGGACGTCTCCCTGATTTCCAGCACTGAGCACAGAAATATTCATTGAATGAATAAGTAAATGAATAATAACCAGCTTAAACAACAACCACAAAAATTTTATTGGCTCACATGACCTGAAAGTTCCAGGTCATCTGGCTTCAGGCATGACTCTACCCAGCAGCTCAAATGATGTCATCCCATCCTGCTCATCTTCTGGCTCTACATTCCTCTGCATGGATGGGCTTTCTTCTCAGCCAAGACTCTCCTCTGGCAGCTCTCTTTCCCCAGCATGGCAACTCCCAGGGGAAGAAAGCACCTCTTTCTCAATAGAAGCTCTAGCAAAAGCTACAGGATTCACTCTGCGTGGACAGACCTGGGTCCATGCACCTTTATCTGTTCCGTATTAAAGGACTAAAGGAACATGACAACTAGATGTACATGATCCAGGACTGGACCCTAGACCAGAAAAGAATACTACTGAGCAATGCAAACTTTGAGTAAGATCAGTACACTAGATTATAGTGTTGTATCAATGTTAATTTCCTGATTTTGTAGTTGTGTTGTGGTTTTGTTGAATGCCTATGTTATGGTCATGTGAGTAACAGTTAGGGAATATGGGGAATTCTTTGTACTGTTCCTGCAACTTTCAGTAAATCTTTCTGAAACTATTTAAAAATCAAAGTTAAAGAATAATATTTTAAAATATTCCCTAACTATCCTACCCCAAGAGGTTCCTGCCAGACATTTCACAACATCTCTAATCCATGACACTTAGAATTATAAATTCACTTAATGCTTTTTTGCCAAATGCAGTCTCCCTCATTGGCTAGTGAGCCCTCTGAGCACATGGCACTTTCCTATCAGAGGGAATCATTGTTCTTTCTTCACCGTCCCCTTCTTTTTCCATGTAGTTTTTATTACTTTTTGTAATTACATATTTATCTGCACTTGGCTCATGCATTCATCTGTCCAGTCAATAAATATCTGAAAGCACAGGCATGCCAGCTAAATGCTAGATGTGAACCCAGCAGTGATCTAAACACAAAATTTCTACTCTTATACAGCTTTACTCTGTCTCCACCATCAGCCCGAAATCTCCAGGGTGTACAGTCCATACCTGCTATGTTTCCTGCTTTGTCCAGAGCCTGTCACATAGTTAGCAATCAAAAAGTGCCCAATGAATGAATAAATGGATGAATGGGAGTTCCCGTTGTGGCTCAGTGGTTAACAAACCCTACTAGTATCTGTGAGGATACTGGTTCGATCCCTTGCCTCGCTCAGTGGGTTAAGGATCTGGCGTTGCTGTGAGCTATGGTGTAGGTCACAGATGTGGCTCAGATCTGATGTTGCTGTGGCCGTGGCATAGGCTGGGGCTACAGGTCCAATTCGACCCCTAGCCTGGGAACCTCCACATGCCTCAAGTGTGGCCCTAAAGAGACAAAAAGACAATAAATAAATAAATAATAAATGAATGAATGGCATACACACTACCACCATCTCCTCCAGTACCTAGAGCAGACTTTGCTAATTGACCTCCAATCTCCTTCCCATTGAGCCCGGCCAAACAGGCAGGCAATGCATTTGGCTAAGTGTACAGAAGGAGCTTTGGTTAGCATCTGTTTTAGAGATAAAGAAATGAGGAGCAAAACCCAGGAAGTCGCTGGTCTTAGAGCACTCATAAAGCCCTCTGCAGGTCCTACTGTTCCACAAAGTAGGAGACATTTCCACAAGAGCAGCCAAGGGCCACTCTTGGACCCTTTAGGCAACTGCTGGACCTCATTAGATCTCACACCAACCTCCTTCCTGGCTCTTCTAACACACCCTCTATCGGTTCACTCCAACTCAGGGGGCAGGCATAGAAACAATCCCCCCAAACAGGGTTACTGTGTCCATGTTTCAAAGAGCAAAGAAAGTGGCCGCATGAGCAGAGGAATTCTGCACAAAACTTAATTCTGCTCCAGACACCCTGGCACCTCCTAAAACAAGGACTATGGAGAACTTGCCCATGGGCTATGTCAGGGTGTTTGGCACTTAATTATACTTTATTTTCTATTTTATCCTGTTTGTTTCATGGGTCTACAGCCAACTTAACCCTCTCCCCACCGAGCCATGAGGTAACCAAGGGTCATAGATATAGAGAAGTTGCTCCTCCGAAAGGCAAATAAGTCCCGATCCCTCTCTTGGCCTCAGTTTTCCCATTTGAAAATGAAAGAAAATGTTTTAAGGTCAGAGCACCCTGGCTTTAGGTCCTGGCTTGGCCCCTTCTTCAGACTGTGGGCAGGCCCTTAACTGCTCCCTGCCTCAGTTTCCCTATGTCGAATGGGTCAATACTGTGAGGATCATTAGGGAATGTGGCTGGAAAGTGTCCAGCTCAGACAGCAAGTCTGACAGATAGTGGATGCTACTCCCATCTAAATCCCCCCTCATTCCTCATCTTGTGGTAACTTCTAGTATCACTGGCTTCTCCATTTCACTGGGTAGACCTGAGGGGTGCTTGACAAAGATTCTCGGAGTTAAATTTAGCTTTGAAATAGGTGGGCTCTGTACAGGGTGTCTGCCCAGCTGAGTGCCCCAAAGTCAGGGGCCCGGCTGCCTTGGACATCTTTGCATTGTCACTGCCTTGGGCACTGCCTGGCACAAGGGATTTTGTATTTGATATCATGTATTTGCTTTGCCTTATATAACTTTTTTTCAGTAACACTATTTTTTGTTACTTATTTACTTATTTTTTTTTTTTAGTTTTTGCTTGTATAGGAGATTATTTATCTGTTCTTCTATTCTAAGTGATAATCTTTATATATATATATATATATATATATATAAAATCATTTTTTTCCCATTATAGCTGGTTTACAGTGTTCTGTCAATTTTCCACTGTACAGCATGGTGACCCAGTCACACATACATGTATACATTCTTTTTTCTCACTTTATCATGCTCCATCATAAGTGACTAGACATAGTTCCCAGTGCTACACAGCAGGATCTCATTGCTAATTCATTCCAAAGGCAATAGTCTGCATCTATTAACCCCAAGCACCCCATCCATTCCATTCCCTCCCACTACCCCTTGGCAACCTCAAATCTATTCTCCAAGTCCATGATTTTATTTTCTGTGGAAAAGTTCATTTGTGCCATATATTAGATTCCAGATATAAGTGATATCATGTGGTATTTGTCTGTCTCTTTCTGACTTACTTCACTCGGTATAAGAGTCTCTAGTTCCATCCATGCTGCTGCAAATGGCATTATTTTGTTCTTTTTTATGGCTGAGTAGTATTCCATTGTGTATATATACCATACCTTCCTAATCCAATCATCTGTTGATGGACACTGGGTTGTTTCCACATCTTGGCTATTGTGAATAGTGCTGCAGTGAACATGTGGATGCATGTGTCTTTTTCAAGGAAAGTTTTGTCTGGATATATGCCCAAGAGTGGGATTGCTGCATCATATGATAGTTCTATGGTTTTCTAAAGTACCTCCACACTGTTTTCTATAGCGGTTGTACCAGCTTACATTCCCACCAACAGTGCAGGAGGGTTCCTTACATTTTTTTTTTTTGGTCTTTTTGCCTTTTCTAGGGTCGCTCCCATGGTATATGGAGGTTCCCAGGCTAAGGGTCTTATTGGAGCTGTAGCCGCCGGCCTACACCAATGCCAGATCCAAGCTGTGTTTGCAACCTACACCACAGCTCACAGCAACACCAGATCCTTAACCCACTGAGCAAGGCCAGGGATCGAACCCGCAACCTCATGGTTCCTAGTCGGATTCGTTAACCACTGAGCCACAATGGGAACTCCCCTTACATATTTTTAATTGCAGGCATTTGTCTTCTCACTGAGGCTTGCAGGGCCCACCCCAGACCTTTCTGTGCCCTGCACTCTCCAGCCTCCACCTAGAGAACAGGAATTCCGCCTGCCACGTAGATGCCCCCATCCCTTCAAACTCCCCTGAGCCAGAGAGGATGTAGTAAATGCGGTGGTAGCTGCAACATCAGGCCCTGCCCAGGTGAAGCCTGCAGCTCCCCAGAACTCCCTGAGGCAACAAAAGAACTTAATTGGAAACACGGAGAAAAGAATAGTAAGTGATGTCTACATGACATCTTCACCTGATTGAATTACGCAAGGAATCTTGAAGAAGGATGTGTGTGCCCCAGTCAAGTGTCAAAAAGGTTTCCTACAGAGGAAAAATCTGTGTGGTCCAAAGACCCATATGACCCACATCAGGTGGGTGAGCTGGTGAGGGGTCAGTGGGCTTGGCCGCAGAGCAGGGGGTCTGCTGGGTCTCACCAGGCCTTTGGGGTGACTAAAGGGAAGGGGTGAATGACAGAGAAGACTATACATTTGGGTGAACCAAGAGCTATTACAAAGAGCCTCGGTTTCCCCACCTGTAAAATGGGGATATGGTGCAGCTTCAATGAGACAGTGTAAGTCAACACTTAGCACCATGCCTGGCACAGAATTACTGCTCAGCCAAGAGACGAAGGGCAATACATTATAACTGCTTCTGAATTTCAGATACAACAAATGGGCTCCGATATTCAAAGCTCATCCATCAACCATTTGCCCTGAGGTGCTGGCCAAACAAAGCCCAACTCCTCTTCTACCGCAGCCTTGCCCCTCCCAGCCCCCCCCACCCCTGACGCTGGAGAGCAGCTGGTCCCCATCCTGCCAGAGGCTTCCACACTTCCCTGCCTTTGAGCCTCTGATTTCCTGAAACAGAAAACTGTTCCCTACCCCCCAACCCTTCTGTCACATGGCAGAAGTTTTGTCACTCAAGGACCTTCTCTTGGAGAAGGATTGCCTCCATCAAAATCCATCACCCGCTCCTTGGCACTCCCACAACAATGTGCTCCCCTATCAGCAAGTAATACAAATTATTAGTTATTAATATCGCTACCAAAGTCAGAGCTGCCTTTAGTTATCACACCCAGAGAAATTCTCAGTTAAGCCTCTGAAAAGCTCCATGCAGCAGATATATTCTCTCACTTTACAGACAAGGAAATTGAGTCACAGAGAGATGAAGCCACTTACACAAGGCCACCTAGCCAGGAGGTGACAGAGGAGGGCTTGATTTTGGGACTGTCAGGCTCTGGAGTCTTCACTCTTCTTTAGGCAAGTGCCAGAAAAGGCAGCTGCATAGGTGCGAGCCCACACGCCCCATCTTGCAGGGATGGGGGGTGGGGAGTGTGGTCATGAGTTATAGGCCTTAGAGGGAGCAGCAGAGCAGTGTACAAGCATGCACACACATGTGTACATACACACGCACACACAGCTTCTTTCTGGCTTCCCACAGTAGCCCTCTCCTGAATTTCAAAACATCTCCCCTTTGCCGGGTCACCTTCCTGGGAGGAGGGGAAGAGAAATCAATATTCTGTTGCCTATCAACTCGGTTATCAAATCAACCAGCACTGGCCCCCAAGGCCACAGCCCATCATTTCAAACCCTCCAAACCCCATTTCATTACAGTCAGAAGAACATTTCCTTTTAATCACCCCCAAATATTTCTGAGGAGGCAGAAATAAACAAACTGCCAGGGAGAAGAGCAGATGATGCTTCCTTACATGGAGGGGCACAGTGCAGCGGGGGCAGCAGGCCCTGAGCCTAGTCGGGCCTGCACAACCTCAGCATGGTTCCTGGGTCTATTCTGGGGGCAGTGATGGGCTGCTCACAGGGCAGGTCAACAAGGGTGGCTTCGTCGAGGTGAGTAGGTCACAAGACACAGCAGTGAAAACCCGGCCAGGAGAAACACCAAGATGCAAGTCCTGCTCATCCTCTGTGTGAGATGCCCCTTCCTCCTCAAGAGGTGCCAACCTTCTCTGAGAGCCATGGTGGGCTGCACACCCATGTGGTCTCAAAAAGGACACCAATGTGAAGATCAAGAGCTGAAGAGGGAGTCAAGGTGAGTGGGGGGGGGGGCTCACTGTGATCTTGGGGGTGTCTCTGAAGCTACTTTCTCCTCTAGAAAACAGGAATGCAGTTTATAATCCCCCCTCTACCCAGCGACACTGAAAAAAGTACAGTAGTCATGATAATGGTGAACAGTCAATGAGTGTTTGCTGGGTCTCAGGCCCTTTCGTTAAACCCATTGTGTGAATGATCTCATTTTACAGACAAGGAATGGCTAGTAGCACAGAGAGGTAAAGCAACGTACCCCATGTCACACAGCTGGAAGGGCAAAGAGCTGGGATGTGAAGCTGGGAAAGCTCAAGCTTCTGACTTGAGCCTCTCCCCTTGTCTAGCTTCTCACTGGCCTGAGACGTCCAGGTCTTTGGGACTCAGTAATAAATGAACAGGTTCAGTAAGATGATTGCCGGGGATTCCCTTTGGACTCTGCTGACCCGTGGCCTCCCATAAGCCATCCTGGGATTTGGCTTGTAAATTAAATCCTTAAGGCCCCAATCCATTAACAAGCACTTATTAGGCATCTCTCAAGCACTGGGTGGGAGAGAGAAAGATAGGAAATGAAACTGGGGGGGTTTCTGTTTCGGCACAGCGGAAACAAATCTGATTAGTATCCATAAGGCTGCAAGTTCGATGCCTGGCCTCGCTCAGTGGGTTGGGATTCCGGGGTTGCCATGAGCTGTGGTGTAGTTCGCAAATGCAGCTTGGATCCCGCGCTGCTGTGGCTGTGGTATAAGCTGGCAGCTGTAGCTCTGATTTGACCCCTAGCCTGGGAATCTCCTTGTGCCACAGGTGCGACTCTAAAAAGAAAAAAAAAAAAAAAAGAAGAAGAAGAAAAAGAAATGAAACTGGCCTACCAGGGATCCTGACCTACTTGATGCGAACACAATGCAGCCAGGATGCAGTTGAGTTAGATACAAAGCAAGAAAAAAGATGATTGGTTTTTCAAGAGAGGAAAAAATGCAAAAGACGATAAAGGATAAAAGAGAAGAAGATTATAGATAGAAGCTATGGAGCTCAAGTAGGACTTGAAGGGCAGGTAGGTCTGGGGTAGGTAGAAGAGCGGAGAGCACTCCAGGTGGTCAAAACAGCTTGAGCAAGTACATGGATCCAAATTGATCCAAGCAGGGTGAATCCTGGGACTTTTGCTAGAGCAACTAGGGAAGTGGACTTTCCTTCCCTGAGAGCTGCCATGCTGAAGAAAGCTGCCAAGGGAGGAGCCTGGCTGAGAACAAAGCCCATCCACACAGAGGAAAACTGAGCTACGAGATGAGCAGGATGAGATCACATCATTTTAGCTGCTGGATACAGTCATGCCTGAAGCCAGATGACCTGAAACTTTTGGATCATGTGAGATAATAAAACTCCTTTTTGTTTTAAGCTGGTTCCAGGTGAGTTTCTCTCACATACGATCAGAAGAGTCTTGCCTATTACGATATAGAGTGGCCCCAGATTCTCCCTCACTGTGACCTAGTCCCTGAAAAGTCTATTTGAGATTCACACATCAGTTCTTTTCTTTCACTTGGTTCCACAAGGTGTCTCCCTGCATCCCAGCACTAAGCACAGAAATATTCACTGAATGAATGAAATTCCCCCCAGTCAATACCTGTCTATCTGTCAAGGTCATATTCACTGCTCTGAACCCATGCTCTGGTCTTCAGGTTGCGGGATAATGTTCTGCCATCACCCTCCCTCTGGCCATCACAATCACACCTAAGTGATTAATTCCAGAAGACACCCAAGGCACCCACAGCTCTGCAAAGTGCGCATCCCTGTAGGGGAGGTGCCCACCCCAGGCTCCCTCCTCTGTGGGGAACTGCCAGGTTGTGCCTGAATCCAGTCATCCCCTTAGCTGCAGGAAATGTGAGCGCATGATCCATCCAGCCATCCAAAGAGCCTTTGTTGAGCAATTACTACACACCAGACTTTTTGCTCAGAGCGTCTGAAAGAGTTTGGTTATGGAATGGGCATGGCCACAAACCTTGGGGGGTTTCTTTTCCATGACACAGGAGAGGCTCCAGACACACACCCAGAGAAGACCCTGAGATAAGAGAGTAGTGTCCCTGCTAGGAGGGAAACTCACCAACTTATCTGTTGCCAATCAGAAAAAATGTTTTCTCCTCCTAAGAGTAATCCCTCCTTGTAGACACCAAGGCATTAAACCTGAATCATGTCGATATTTCTGTTAAACTGGCAAAGAATGTTTCCTTGCAAAAAGATGAAATAATAATCACAAGTAATAACAAAAACTTTCTTAAAAAATCATTTACCCTGCCAGATACCAGTCTAAATGTTTTAACTACACTGTTTCTTTGAATCCTTGCTACCACCCTAAGAAGTGGGAACCTGGAGGCTCAGAGAGGTTAAGTAACTGGTCTCAAGTCATGGAGCAACTGGAGGAACCAGAATTTCTACCCAGATCTGGAAGATTCCAAAACATCTCCGGGTCTCAGCTTTTTCCGCTGTAAAGTAGAAACAAGCAGGACCTACTTCAGGGGGCGTCTAAGAAGCCTAGATGAGATAATGCCCCCACGTGTTTTATTTTTAGCATATGGCCTTACTCATGCAAAGGACTTCACTCCAGTAGACGCAGCATTTCATCACTGGTGCATCCCGTGCTCCTGACATGGTGTAAGGGGGTGGGCTCAGGGCACCAAGTGGGGCAAGCTCCAGGGAAAATATCCCTCTGTACTCAGCTCTCCCCTCTGCTGTCTGCCGCCAATGCTCAGATGTCAGCCACCTCCTGACAAGTGCACAAAACAGTTTTGGGTGCCCACAGCCATCACAAGCCCAAGCTTGGTGGATCCACCCCTCAGGGACAACTGCCAGGTGGCTCTCTTGCTGGTTGGCTCTTGCCCCTGGCTGCTGCCCAGAATGCCTCAACGGAGTCTGTATCTGCCTTTCCAAATCTCTGGAGGAGAAACGAGCAAAGCATTTGACCCAGCCCACCCATGCAGAACACCCACCCCATAACCCATGCCATGACGCCCTGGGCACTCCCAACCGGGTGCCTGGCACATAGCAGCTGCCTGATGCCAAAGAGTGGGCAAAGCTGCAGAAAGAGTGGGTTACAAGTTGTGGTTTGTTTGTTTGTTTTTTTTTAAAGATGATGATATTGTGTGCCGATGGGATATTTTAGTCTGGGTTTAGGCATTCCAGAAATAACAATAATAGCTCATGCTCTATGGTACTTAATTAAACCTTTTATGTAAAGTAAGAAACTTAACCCTCACAACATCCCATGCAGTAGGTACTATTATTATTAGCCCAATTTCACAAGTAAAAAAACTGAGGCACACACTGAACCCGGCTGTCAGCCCATGCAAATCTGTGTTCAAGAAAGGCCCCAAAGGAATAAGTGAGATACGGCCCTGGGGCTGGCACTGTCACAATCCCCATTTTACAGGTAAGACTGAGGCTCAGAGAAGCTGAGGAACACGCTCCAGGTCGCACAGCACTTGAACTGCATTCAGTGCTGCTTCTCAATTGTACTGAATTTTCCATAGCACTGGGTTTCAACTCTGTAAAATCCAGCTCTCTCACACCGGCCACCCATCCCACAGAGGGTGATACCACTAAAGTCCCAGTGACAAGGATGTGAGCTGGACGGGGACAGGGATTAAAAAGAGATTCCTCTGGCCCCGTGGAGAAGCCCAAGGGCCAGCAGGTGCCCTGCAGGGGGTGGGTTTTCTGCCCTAGAGAAGTGATTGAGGCAGGTTGAGCACTGTGGGTGGCAGGGTTCAGGGCCGCTATGGCATCTGAGGGAGCCCTGACCATCCCCAGGGCTGGGGCCAGAGCTCCCACCACCCAGCTGGGGGGAACCACACCTGGGGTGCCCGGCTTCTCCCCAGACCAGATCAACAGCTATCAATCAGGGGCTCCCATCACCAGGCATAGGCACTCCTTGAAAAAGCATATTCTGTTTCACCAAATAACTTAATATTTAGAAAGAAACACCCAGAAACAAAGCACCCATTGCTCGTATGGCCCAAGCTGCAGAGGTAAAGCTCAAGTAAACCTCAGCTGGAGCAGCGTGGGTTAAAAACAGCACCATCCTCAGAGGCACCTGGACGTTTTCCAAGTTTCTGACTGGAGTCGGGGCCAGTGGAGGCCTGGCAGCCTGTCGACAGTGCTGCCCTGCCGTGTTCTCGAACCCAGGGAGGTTAGTGACAGGCTGAGTTACCCAAAGAGGGGGGGACTCTAAATGGGAGAGGATGGGAGAGTATGACACATGCTCTCACACGCAACACGCTCCCACAACACGTGCATGCTCAACATGTTACATTCTCTCACATGTGTGCATACACACACAGCATGGCTCACGCCACCATATGCAATGAGTGCTCACATGCAACACGCACATGCACACAACAGGCTCTCACACAACATAATCCACCACGAGACACATTCCCTACACATGTTCGTGCAAATGCACATGTTCAAATGCATGCTCACACGTTCATGCACTCCTGTTACACACATGCTTATACTCACATGTGCACCTACACGGCCATATGGACAGACACGGACCCATAGTCACGCACCATGTGCCTCCCTCCTCCCCAAGATGCTCAAACATATCCACACACAGACAGGAAAAGACACGCAGGGCCACAGAGAAACATGCCCAGACTCAGCCACACCCATGACCATCTTCCAAAGACACACAAGGACAGACATAGAAAGACACATACGACTCAAGAACATACACACAAAGAGTCACACCCAGTCTCACATGTGGAATCCCAAAGCCATGAGGCACACAAGAAAAGGCAGACAGAGAACCACATCCACCACACACACCTGGCTAGATGCATAAGTGGGAATGGGGACACGTACAAAGTCACAGCCTCCTGCTCACAGGTCCACAGGTCCTCCCAACTGTAGGCAGGTCCTGGTGCTCCCTCCGGGTGCCGATATCCAAACACAGGCGGCGGTGCTGTCTTTCCAGCCCCAGCCCGGCAGCATGAGCCCACTCTGAGGGCCTGTCACAGCACCACCAGCAAATAAAGAGCGACTGTGCAAAAATAAAACCTAAAGGCTGCGATAAAGCAGTCCCCTTCCCACAGGACTCTGTGCTGACGCAGGTTCTGCTCTCTGCAACAAACATTTTCATTCTAATTTTAAAAGACATTAGCATTACCTCTTTGGCTCTCGATCCAGCCAGACGGTACCTCGCTTGTTGGGCCACCCGCCGGCCGGCTGCACTGGGCAGCAAGGGGATGCACAGTCCCAGGCTTTACACCCCAAGCCCACAGGTCACCCTGAACAATGGGTTCTGACCCAGGGATCTGCTGGCCACCTGGGTTTTATTTTATACCATCCTTGCAGGATCCCACTGATTTATACACCCAATAAAGCAAAGAGATGTTCCCACACGTCCTCTGGAGAATCCTGTCTCGCTCCAGCCGGGATCCCTGGGATCCAACAGTGCTGTTGCGACTGAGCACCACACAGGAGGCAGACAGCTTTCAAAGGGCGGGTTTGCCCCTTGACAAGTGGGGGAGCTGGGTGTGAACTGGGGCACCCTCCCCCACCCCCTTAGCCCACAACTCGCTCTGCCTGCAAACTCGAATCTCACCTCACATCTTCCAGCAGTGACCCAATCCAGATTTCCAGGCCTGGCAAGGACTTACAGGAGAAGGGAAAGCACAGGCTGGCTTGTGAAAGAAAGATATTTTTATGAGCTCAGAGGCCTAGACCTCAAAATACAGCCTCCAGCCTCAGCTCTCGCTCCATCCCGCTTACCCTTCAGGTCCCAGGTTATTTCTGCAAAGCCACCTCTGAGCCTTTGCCCAAGCTGTTCTTCCTGCTAGGAACACACTTTCCCGTCTCTCTGCCAGAGCTGCACCTGGTGATCCTCCAGGCCTCAGCTTCCAGGTCACTCCATCCCGTATTGTTGGGGGCCTGGGGATCCCATGCTGGATGGGGCAGTCCGGTTCCTGCCTTCATTGAGCTGTAATGCAGATGGCCTCCCTCCAGAAGTTTCCTTGGCTTCCCAGGCTGTGTTGAGCACCTCTCAGTTCTCATGGGCTCCTGGGCTCCCCGCTTAAGGGACAGCGCTTCCCAGGCTGGCTCAACCACTCTGTCCCTTGTCTCTCTCTAGTTAGCTCTGACTAGGGGGCTCCCCACGGGCAGGGAGCAGACTGCAGTGTCCTCCAGGTCTCTCTGCACCAGGCACGGCATGAGCCCAATAGGTGGGGCGGAGGGAGTAAATGAACAAAGAGCTCGTGGCAGCTCAGGCACAGCTCATGTATTTCTCCTCCGCATCCAAAGAGAGAAACCAGGAAACAGAGAGCCAAGGAAGTCCTGGTTAGAGAGGACATGACCTTGGCCCTGGCTCCCAGCTCTTATCTGCTCTGATCTGGGGCTGGGAGCGGACCCCCCTCCAGCTGTTCCCACATGTTTCTACATTACTATATTAACAATCAGGGCTCCACAGGCCCCCAGTGTAAAAGTGTGAGATGGAGAGAAATGACAGCAGATGCTCCCAGCAGCCTCTGAGCCCTCCCTCTAGGGCCTCTCCAATCTCCCTACATCCGTTCCCTCCTGGGTAGCCCCAGTGCCGCTGCCTGGCCCAGGGCCCCTCACCACAGGTCTGGATGACTGCAGTAGCTCCCCCCTGTCTTCCGGACTCTTATCTTACCCTCCCAATCCCTCCTCTCCATGGCAGCCTGAGGGCTTCCTCACAAAAGGTAAGTGGCTTCTGTCGCTGCCACTCCAGGCTCAAAGCTCTCCATGGCTTCCTGTACTTAGAATTAAACCCTGGGCCCCCAGAAAAGTCCAGACTCTACATCAGGGCCCAGGAGGTCTTGCCTGAGCTGACATCCACCACTAGCTCCAAGCTGGCCTTGATCTCCAATGGAATGACTGATTCACCAGTTCCCAATGCTCCCAGTTCTCTTCCTCCGTGCCAGCGCCCATGCTGTTCCCTGGTATTAAAAAAATGGCAACCCTAATTCCCAGCCTGGCAAAGTAATCTTTCCAGACCTGCAGCAAACGGCAGTCTCTTTGCAGCTCCTTCCCAGCCCCTGACTCTGAGCGCTGCACAACATGTGCCCAGGGCCACAGAAATCTCCATTTTCTGCCACAGAAATCTCCATTTTCTGCTGTCAAGGCTGGGCTTCTCTCCCCAGTGACCCCCTTGGGAGCAGGAGTCCCACCTTATGCCTCAACTACGCATCTGTGCTGGTGGTCCTTTCTGTACCTTCCTCAGGGTCTGTCTTTAAAACCCACCCGGGCTGCCTCGTGCTAATAACCCTGTCCTGACTAGTGGCAGAAGCTCAAGGAAGGTGATGCGGAGGCCTCGGACCCATGTGTGTCCCGAGACCCCCAGGGTGGCCTTGGAATGAAGACCCCCATTGTTCTGGGCTGAGCATGTGCCCAGATACTCAGATGTCTGTCTTGGGGGGTGAGCCCTGGCATCTCTCCCACTTCCTGTCATTTCTGAGGGAGGCCTTCCCTCCACTGCTCACATGCTAATCTTTCAAGCTTTCCTTCCTCAGACTGGAGTGTGGGGAGTTGGCGAGAAGTTGAGGCATCTGGATCTTTCCTTTTAGCTTGATTTGTTAGAAACAAACTAATATGAGAGATTAGAGGAAAGCCCCACGTCCCAGAGGGAGCTTGAAAAATATATTCATCACAGCAGTAATCACTGATACACATTAATGTGTCTACTCTGGGCCAAATCTAAGGAGCCCCTTGATAAGTAAGGTGAACTCCAGAAGCCAATTTGCCCCAAATTCATCATAATGGCCTTCATGTGTGGAGCAGATGGGAGGCCAGGCCCCATGCTGGGTGCTCCTGTGTGGACTCTCAGGAGCTCTTGTTACTTATACCCATTTTCCAGATGAGGAAACTGAGGCTCAGAGAGATTAAAGTCACTTGCCTGAGGCCAGACAACATTCCTATAGCCTGTCCCTCTTCCCTGATACTTGAAGTCCCCACTTCCCAGTTCAGTTGTATCTCCAACCTCTTCTTTCCCTGCACAAAGCAGGGCCAGCTCAGCCACAGGGCAGGTGTGTGAGTGGAGCTGGAAGAGTCCAGGGGACTTAGCCAGAGGAAGCTGGGAAGCAGCAAAAGGCTTGGCCTCAGAAAGTGAGTCTCTTTCCTCAAGATAAGGTGTTAAATCCTTAAAGTAGGCTCTCACCAACCCATGGACAGAGCCCAGCACCCTCACTCTCTGAGGCCAAGATCTTTGCTGCTTCCCACCTTCTTCATAGTCCTACCTCCACCCCCACAAAAGGCTCCACTTTGGACCTTCTGGGCAGCTGTGGGAGTGTAAACTGGGCTCTGGTGATGACAGTGCTATGTCAGACAGCTCCTGGTTCTTCACACTCATGGGAGCTCAGTGGCCTGGATAATCCAGGGGCTGTCACTCACCCATGAGACACTCTTATCAGATGTGGTTGAACCTCTTGAACTGTCTCCTGCCCCTGTCTCACAGCTAGGTGTATTTGGTTCTGGGAGATCTGAAACTTCTCTGCACCCCTGCTGGACGAAAGGGTGGGGTGGGGGCTCAGGACCTGCACCCTGGGGGCAGCTCACAGCTCTGGCACAGAACAGCTACAAGCAATGCCACGGTTTGTGGGGAGCTTCTTCCAGGGCAGTTCTAGTGCCACATGCTTTAGACCAGCACTTCCTGACTCGGCACAGGTCTGGAATAGTGTGTTTCCTATTACAGCTTTGAGATCTTGAAGGGGGCAGTAGTGTTCCGAGCTGTGAGGTCCCTTGGGTCATGGTGAGTGAAAACAGTGACAGTAATAATAATTGTAATATCGATAAAACATTAATAATAGCAACAGCTTGGAGTTCCCGCTGTGGTGTAGCAGAAACGAATCTGACTAATATCCATGAAGATGAGGGTTCAATCCCTGGCCTCGTTCAGTGGGTTAAGGATCCAGTGTTGCATGAGCTGTGATGTAGGTCACAGACGCAGCTCAGATCCCATGTTGCTGTGGCTGTGGTATAGGCCAGCAGCTGCAGCTCCTATTCAACCCCTAGCCTGGGAACCTCCATATGCTGCAGGTGTGGCCATTAAAAAAAAAAAAAATAGTAACAGCTCTAATTTACTGAATGCTAGCTTTATGCTAAACCTGTGCTGGGTCCTCCACCAGCCTTCTCTCATTTAACTCCTCAGTACAGCCCTTCAGGGGGGTGGCACCCTTACGCATATTTTACAAACAAGGAACAAATTTAAAATAGTGAAGGCATTTCCCCCTTTATCCTATTTTATACCGGGAAACAAAGACCCAGAGAGGGCAAGCCACTTGCCTGAGGACATACAGCGAGTAACAGACCAGAATTTAATCCCAAGGCTACCTGATTTGCATGCTCTTAACCACACTGTTTCTTTCCTTCCCAGCAAAATCCAGGCCAGTCATTCAACAAACAGTTGCAGTCTTTTGGAGACTCCAGGGAGTGTCTGGGGCTGGGGAGACTACGGTGAACGCAATGAGTCCCCGTGCTCTCGCAGCTGAGCAGCTAATGGGTGAAAGACACTGAAAGCCCCATCACTCCCAAGGGTGGCTAAGGCCATGGGAGGGACTCGGAGAGGACTTTATAACAAAGATAGTCCACCTTCTCCCAGAGATCCAGAGAGACCTCCTGGTTAAATAAGATGCTTTCCAGGCTGCACAAAACTGGTCCAAAAAGGAAGACATTCACGGGACGACCACATAAAACCTTTCTATTGCTTAAAATGGTGGGTGCCACCCAATGGTCAGGCACTGTAACCAGGGCCCAGCAGGAAGACACATATCCGCATTTCCTGTCCCCACAGACCCTTGGAGTCCGAGGCAACAGCAGGAGTTACTTAACTGGTGGAAAATCCAGTTTCCTAGAATGACCCTCACCTCCAGCTCAGACCCCCCTAAACTTCTCCCGATCTTCCGGCCAAAATGAGGTGGCTGGGGCTGCTCACGTGGGACCTGGCCCAGCCTCTGCTTCCCCTCCTTCGCTTATCTCTTGGAATTATCGATTCTGCCACTGGAATGGCCAGGATAATTGTGCTCAGCTTCAAAAACCCGGTTCTCGTGAATTCCTTGGCCGGAAGGTTCTCAAGTTTCCCCTAAAACATGGGGGAAAGAGTAAGCCTGCTTATGGTTAATGATACACTGTACCCTGTCCATCAAGCTGCCTGTCTGCTATTGAAAGTTTGCTATTAGATACTTATTTAAACAGCCTCGCAAGGCTTCCGAGGAAAGTGCAGTTATGCATTTTTCCCCTCCTTGCTGGCACGAAGGACTATAGATAAACATCAATTCACTCCTGCAGATCACAGTCACAGTAAATAAATTTTTCAGGAAGCTCGAGATCCACACAAAGGCTCCGCCAAGCTCCCATTTCACACAACATCAATGTTTGGCCTCCAAGAAATAAAAGCTCTAAGGTGCCCGTCACTAGGGCAAAATTATCAATTGTCAAGTCACTTCTAAGAGAGAAGAAGGAACCATTTTAAGGAGACATTTCCTCCTGCAGTAAAACAAAACAAAGATGTGGATGGACAGTCATTTCACCCACAAACTAACTACTGGGACTTTCCCCGCAAAAGCCCAGGTGTTCACCCCCCAAACTTTTGGCCCCTGACCCACTGCCCCAGGCCAGTGGAAGTAGCCACAGCTCAGAACCGAGTTCAGTGACTTCAGTGATGCAGCCTTCAGGTTATTTTCACTTTGTCAAAGTGGGGGTTTTTTTCACTACTTTTAGAAGTGGCAGACGAGGCTTGTCTATTATAAAATATTTGTTGCAAACACACACACATACACACACACACTCACTCAATCACCACCCCACACAGTTCCCGTCTGTGTAAAAATCTCAAGTCGCTGTGGTGTGAGGGACAGGAGATGGGGAAGCTGAGACACCCTCCTGGGCAAATCAGGGTTTATGTAACACTCTGGGCCTTCTCGGCACAATTCTGCTGGAGTCAGGAACCTGGAGGAGACGCCATTTTACAGGTGGGGAACTGAGGCAGGGAGGAGCCTAAGGAAGGGAGCTAGAACCAGAGAAGTGGACCTGTACATACCTGCATTCGAATCTCAGCTCCACCACCTATAGTTGTGTGGCCTTGGGCAGGTAACTGAAACCTCTTAGAGCCTCAGTTTCCCGATCTGTAAAATGGGGACTGAAGCAGTCTCCAATGCACAGGATCTCTGTGAAGGTTAGCTTCGAAATACACAGTCGTTAGTTTCACCATAAAGGGCTCAGATCCTCCAATCTAATTGCTGGGAGGAATCCAGGCTGGATTTGAGAGGAGGGAACACTGTTCTTGGAGCACCATATCCAGCCCTGATTCTAAGCCTGTCACTTCATATCATGGCCGTTCCCTCAGTCCCAGATTCTTTGTTCAAACAATGATACCTTAGACTCAAGAGTCTCTAGCATTAAAATCCTTATGTGGGAGTTCCCATTGTGGAGCAATGGAAACAAATCCAACTAGGAACCATGAGGTGGCAGGTTCAATCCCTGGCCTCAATCAGTGGGTTAAGGATCTGGCGCTGCTGTAAGCTGTGGTGTAGGTTGCAGATATGGCTCGGATCTGGCGTGGCTGTGGCTGTGGTGTAGACCAGCAGCCGGAGCTCTGATTCGACTCCTAGCCTGGGAACCTCCATATGCCCTGAAAAGCACAAAAAATTTAAAAAATTTAAAAAATAAAAATCCTTATGTGATGTTTTCACAACCACCTCACAGGGAAGGTGCTGTTATTCTCCCCAGTTTACTCAGAGGCAAACTGAGGCTCAGGGAAAAGCAAGTTATCAACAACCAAGAAAACATGAACACCGCAGAGCTCAGCTCAGCCCCACTCAGAAGCCTCTGCTCCTCCTCTCAACTGCAGTAAAGCCTCTGAGCCTCAGCTTTCCCAGCAGCAGGTAGGACTCATGCTTCTAGTCCTTTTTCCTGCGGGCGGCAGGGGGAGTCAGCCCCACACTCCTTTCCCACTTCCCCATAGAGTGCCTAACAAAGTTCAAGAATGAAAAGGACACATGTTTGCAACATTTTCTACAGAAGTCTGTACTGGGTTGACTAGTGTTGCCCCAACCGCCGCCCCCCACCGAACCCCACCCCCACAGATTCATGTCCAGACTACGGCCCAGAACCTCTGGTTCTGGGACATAGAGTCTTTGCATATCTAAATTAGAAAGAGAAGGTCATCCTGGATTAGGGCGAGCCCCAAATCCAATGACTACCATCATTGTTATAAGAAGAGGAGAGGGCACAGAGAGCAGACAGCCATGTTACAACGGAAGGTGAGACTGGAGTGACACAGCTGCAGCCAAGGAATACCAAGGACCACTGGCTACCACTACAAACTGAAGGGGGTGAGGAAGGACCCTCGCCTAGAGCTTTTAGAGGGAGCACAGCCATGCTGACACCTTGATCTTGGACTTCTGGCCTCCAGACCTGTGAGACACTAAATTTCTGTTGTTTGAAGTCATCCAGGTGGTGGCAATTTATCATGGCAGCCCTGGGAAACTTATACATTGCTCTTCCATGAAAACTACATAGAACCATGGGTGACAGCTGCCTGGGCTTTTGGAAAGCTCGAGGCTGGCTGGGGTGAAAAATCAAAAGGGCCCTGTCGGTTGGGTGACCAGCGTGAGGTGGCCCAACCTGGCACCCCCTCAATGGCCCCAAAGTACCCGCCCGCCCCCGCCCCCACATACTAGAGGGGCTGCACAGGGAGGAGTACAGCCCATGTGGTTACACTTGACCTTGGCCAGCAATGACCCCAGCTGTCTCCTCGAGGCCTTCATGGAAAGGGCATGGCTGAGTCAGGAAATTTACCTTGGCAGCTTTCCGGCTGTAAATCTCACTTTCCTCCCCTGAACAGTAACACCGAGGCCAACCTCCCAGAGTTATTTATTGTCAGCTGCCTCTTACCGAGGCCGTTCTCTGTACCAGGACTGTACCCAGTTGCCCTGCTCCTGGCTGGAGTGGGTTCACTAACTCCTTTGGCAGCTTTTTGAGATGAATGTAAAGAGTGACCCTTTACACAGATGTGCAAATTGAGGCTGGGAACAACTGAAGCCAGCTCAGACGTGGCACAGCCAGACAGTGTGTTGGACTCTATCACCCATGCCCCTAACCTGGAAGATAAAGGAGGTAACACACAGGGAGGCCTCAGCACATAGTAGGGGCTCCACAAATCTGAGTCTTGTCTTGGAATTTTCAGCTTGGTGATGGCACTATTTCTCAGCACCTTTCCTAAGATAAGCCACAGAAGGCAGGAGAAACCCAAACTAGTTTTCACAACTAAAGGAAAGGGATGAAAACCAATAGTCGGTTATCTATGTTAAGCAGATTGGATTGTGGCACCTTTGAAAAACCACTGGACAACATAAGGGAGCTGTATCTTTACCATAAGGGGCCTCATCCCCCTGGGAATACTCATGGGCTCTGGGCAGGGGTTAGAGTTTGGGGGTTTTGCTGTGCTGTAAGGGTCAGGGAGCTTTTCCTTTGACCCTCACTGAAGCCAAGGATGCCAAGAGATGGAAGGTGGGAAATGACCCCTTTGTTGTAGATGAGACTGTGGAACAGAGAGCTAAAGGGGCCTCCTTCAAGCGGCCCAGCCCAGAACCCAAGTCAGAAACCTGGTTCACCGAAGATGCCCCCTCATTTTGCCTCCTGCCAAGCTCTGTCAATTCCATACCAACAAATGGCCCGATTCCGTCCACTTCTATCCAAGTCCACTGCCGCAACTCTGCTCCAGCCCCCTGGTGATTACTCACCAAGATGGTGTAGTAGCCTCCGCAGGGCTCGCCTCAGCTCTCCCCACACCCCCCTCCACACAGCAGCCAGAACCACTTTTCTCAAATGCAAGTTTATCTGTACCACTCCTCTGCTCAAAACCCTCCACGGCTTTGCATCACCCTCACGATGAAGTCCAAATTTCTTATCCACTTATAACCCCCTCCCTCCCGGGATCCCTCTAGCCTATTTGGGGCTATTTTAACAGAAAAAGAGACTGAGGGCCAGAATTACCGGGTTCTGCTTTGTGCCTGTTTAATGTTCATGCATTACCATCCTGGTTATAATTTCCCTCAAACACGTGCACCCTCTAACCTCTGAGCCTTTGCACCTAATGTTCCCTCTCCCTGGAATGTTCTTCCATCCTGTTTCCCACTCACCTGGCAAAGCCCAGGCATCTTTCAGCTCTCAGCTTAGGTATTACCTCCTGCAGAAAGCTTCCCAGGCTCTCCGGATGTGCCCTGTTATAGCATGTGCCATCCTGCTCAGGAAACCAAAGGCTAAAGCAGAACTCAGGTCCAAGAGATCACAAGCCCCAAGGAGCCACATCAGGGCACATAACTCAAGAAGGGGGCTTTGCTCCATTCAGCAGACTCTGCGCAGAGCTCTGAACCTCAGCACAGACAGACCAGAGTTCCCAATTAGACCTCAGATACTGCCAGTGGTTTCTGTCTCCCATGCTGTGTTTTCTTCTTTAGTCCTCATTATTATCTCCATTTCTCAGATGAGGAAAGTGAGGCTTGGAGAAAAGAAATCATTTGCCCCAGACCACGTTCTGGTGATTTGCAGGGCAAGGACTCCATCTCAGTGCTGCCGGACGTGGCTGCAGAACCTGTGACCTTGACCACTGCATCATGGGGCAGAAGATGCCCTGAAAACAGTAACCATGTAAGACAAATCAAAGGAACTATAACCACCATCACAGTATGAAGAGCTGGGAGGGAACACACCTTCACCTGGAACAATCTCAGTTCCTTTTCCATCCGGTGCCTCAGTTTACCCACCTATAAAATGGGTATAATGACATCAACACTGCAATAGTCTCGAATAAGGCAAAGGAGTGGGCTGGGGAGGGGGTCATGACTCCTGAGGTCAGCAGGTCATTTAGGAGCGGCCCACGGGAAACCTACTCTCAGCCACCTCTCCACTACTGAGTTCTCAGTCACTTAAAAGGTCACCCACAATGTCCAACTAAGTGGTCAGACACCGTGTGACTGTGCATGAGGGAAGTAATAAGCTTCCTGGCTCTGCCCAGCATCCAGACCACAGAGACTCAGAGCTGCAGGTTTAGAGGAAAGAACTCAGGGTTTGGGGCTAGACACTCCCAGGTTTGCGTCCCACCTCCATCACTTGCCAGCTGGATGTCTTCAGACGGCTCCCTTAACCTCTCTGAGCCTGCTCCCCTTCCCTGTAAAATGGTGACATCACATTCATCTACTTCATGTAGCTGCTCTGAAAAGCCGAAATGTATCAGAGTAGGGGTTCAGCCCATTGTATCTGTAATAATTAATGAAGTGCTTTCAGCCCCTCACTTTTTTCATACTGAACTTCTTATTGTGAGATAATTGTAGATTCGATGCAGTTATAACAAAGAGCACAGGGAGAACTCCTGTGCCTTTCATCCACTTTTCCCCTCGGTAATGACTTACAAAGCTGTAGTACAACATCACAGCCAAGATCCTGACCACGGATACAGTCAACACGCAGAACATTTCCATCCCTCACCCTGCCCTCGCACTGCCACATCCATTCCTGCCCCGTTCCCATCCCTGATCTGTTCTCCATTTCGGTCTTCTCAGGAATGCTATATAAATGGAATCAGCCAGTATGTCATCTTTTTTGAGACTGGCTTTTTTCACTCAGCATAATTCCTTCTAGATGTATCCAAGTTGTGAGTGTATCAGTAGTTCATCCCTTTACTGCTGAGTAGTGTAGCAGGGTATGGAGGTACCACAGTTTGTTTAACCCCTGACCAGCTAAAGAACATCTGGGTTGCTTCCACTTTGGGGCTATTAGGAATAATGATGCCGTGAACACTCATGTGCAGGATTTTGTATGAACTTAAGTTTCCATTTCTCTGGGATATGGCCTTTCATTTTGTGTGTGTGTGTGTGTGTGTGTGTGTATGTCTTTTTGCCTTTTCTAGGGCCACTTCCCACGGCATATGGAGGTTCCCAGGCTAGGTGGTCGAATCGGAGCTGTAGCCTCCGGCCTACGCCAGAGCCACAGCAACGCCAGATCTGAGCCGAGTTTACAACCTACACCACAGCTCATGGCAACGTCAGATCCTTAACCCACTGAGCAAGGCCAGGGATCAAACCCGCAACCTCAAGGTTCCTAGTCGGATTCCTTAACCACTGTGCCATGACAGAAACTCCTGGCCTTTCATTTTTAAACCCCTACAGACATACAATTTCATTCATCCAACAAATATTTCTTGAGCACCTACGACATGCAGGAGCTGTTCTAGCTGCTAAGGACAGAGCAGCAAAGGAGGCTGCCAAAGGCCCCTGCCCTCTCAGATAATACAAAGGAGGCTGCCAAAGGCCCCTGCCCTCTCTGAATAACCAAGGAGTTGACTTATAGCAAAGTCCATTCTACTGTAATACACACAGAAATAGAGTCCTCTGATTAATGTTAAAATTAGCAGCTGCTCCCATGAGCTAGGTCAATTGCTGAGCACCTGAGTGCTTTTTCTCAAGGAAACAGCGTTAGCTCCTGGTTAAACCTGCATCACCTCATGATGAAGCAACAAGTCCAGGGGCCACAACACGCCATGGTGACTCTTCATTCAGAGCATTTTCTTTAGGAAGCTCCTTGTCATACTGGAGCAAGCCTGCGATGTCCCCATTGCATAGGCCTTAGGAAGCACCAATGCCGCCAGCACCTGACAGCCTGAATAACAGTGAGCAACATTTTCTGAGTATTTACTGCACATGCACCATCACTTTCAATCCTCATAAACACCAAAAACTACCCCAGAGATTACAGCACTACTAGCCCATTTTACAGAAGAGGAAACTGAGGTTACGAGAGGCTAAGCAACTTGCTGAAGGGCATATGGCTGAGAAGGTCAGAGTCAGGATTTGAACCCTCAAGGACAGAGGGAAGTGATACGATGTCCTAAAAAAAGGAGTGTTCTTCCTTTCTTGATTCTGCAACCAATTCTGTAACTGTCTTCCCCTCCCAGGCACCACACCCCTCATTAAAGGCCCTGGGCAGTGATGGTTTCCAATACAAACTGGACAGTCCCTCATTAACTATGAAAGACCTAAATGCTGATCACCTCAATCAATATGTTCTAAACTCTCATCATTATAAAAGGAAATAATTAGATCAACTGAACCTGTTCCCTATGATCAAAATGCTTCTGTCCTCAGTGCACCTTTGGCCACTAGATTCCAGATGCCACTGGGCTCACCATTTTCTCCATCATAAAATAAACTTCATCTTAAGTCCTGAACTCCTGACATCCATTGCTCTTGTGACAATAAAAATCCCAGCCATGATGTCACCAATGTCTTCAGCAGTTGCAGAGAGCTTGTTCTTGCTCACCAACAGGGGACTGGCAGCTGGGGAGGACTGCTGTGCCCATTCTCAGAGGCCCCAACATGTCTCTGTGTTGCTTCTGGGTTAAGTAGAGGAACCCAGGAATCATGCTACTGGAATAAGGTGGGTACTAATTAGAAACCTCTGGCTTCCCCACTGGCCACTTCTGTTCTTGATTTCTGATTTCATGCCATTAAGACACCTCCCAACCAATGCCCGACACAGGAAGGGCTTCCCATCAATATTCACTCATTTAATAAGAAGGCACTGAGCATCTGTTTCTTGCAGGCCCTTGCAGGGAGCAAGACTTCTCGGAGCTTACATTTCAATGGGGGAGATAGACTCCAACACGATAAGCAAACCTGAAACACAACTTACAAATGGAGACAAATGCTGGGGAGAGAATCAAAGGGTGCTGAGAGAAGAATAGAGGAAAATGTGCTTTTGCAAAAATGGTTAGAGAAGGCCTCTCTGTGGAGAGATAGCAGCTGAAGGAATCAGCCATGGGAAGAGAATTCTGGGCAGAAGGAAGAGCATATGCACAGGTCCTGGGGCACAAACAGGCTTAGAGGCTTTCAGAAACCAGAAGCATTTAGGAAAGTCTCTGCTTTTGCCTCCTTTCATGTCCCCTCCACCCCCACACCAACACTCATTAAGCTCTATCCACGCTGTCTTCCATGATGTTCCTCAAGCCTTCAGAACACACCCCTGCCCACAGCTTTCCGCATGGCCTGCTCCAGATGTGTGCTAGTAAATGTTTAACAACCAGCTCTCTGAGAAGAAAGCTCAAATTTGTGGCATTTGCCAATTTCTGTGGTGTAAATACTCCCATCCTGGCTGATTTCAAGCTACCAATCTGTCATCACTGAACAAGGAGCTGGAAGGAGATGGGTGAAACTGGCTCTCGTAAGCCTGTGCAAGCCACCTCCAGCACCCCACTGGCTTGCTCCTGCATTTTACTCAGGCCCTTATTTCACATTTTTTTTTTGTCTTTTTGGGGCTGCACCTGCGGCATATGGAGGTTCCCAGGCTAGGGGTCTAACTGGAGCTGTAGCAGCTGGCCTACGCCAGAGCCACAGCAACGCCAGATCTGAGCCACATCTGCAACCTACACCACAGTTCACGGCAACGCCGGATCCTTAACCCACTGAGTGAGGCCAGGGATCGAACCCACAACTTCACGGTTCCTAGTTGGATTCATTTCCACTGCGCAATGATGGGAACTCTCTTCACTCAGGCCTTTAAGTGTCACTTCTTCAGAGAAAGGTGTCCTAACTCCCCCCATCAAAAATAGCACCTCCATCTCCATTCTCTGCCCTGTTATACTTTTCTTCCTGTCCTCTCATAGCTGGTATTCATTTGTTTCTCTACCGCCTGTCTTCCCTGACTAGCAAGGCAGCTCCATGAAGGCAGGATAGCACTAGCATCCAGAACAATGCTAGTGCTACCCTGCCCATAGCGGACCCTCAATAAACGTTAAGAGATAGAGGATGAGGAGTTCCCTGGTGGCGCCATGGGTTAAGGATCCAGCATTGTCACTGCTGTGGCTTGGGTGGGTCACTGTTATGGCATGGGTTTGATCCCTGGCCCATGTGCCTCGGGTACAGCCAAAAAGGAAAACAAAACAAAACCCAAAAAACCCACAAAAGATAGAAGGATGAGGAAGAGGCCTATGTGTCTGCACTCTGGTGACATAAGGAGAATATGGGGTTATGTGTAATCTGCTCATGGTCTGGTGACTCTGTGACACTGACTGCCCTGGGAAGCTTCTGAGCAACTGAGCAATGAGACTGATTTGTATTTTAAAAAGATCTTAAACCCTTTGGATGGATGCTGAGTAGGGAGAAGCCCAGAGGGGGCAAAAGCTGAAGCTAGGAGCCCCCTGAAAATATTTCAGTGGCAGAGAGTGGAAGAGACCAAGAAACACCCTGAGCCACATTTAAGGGCAAGAATCCTCAGGACTTGTGGGTGGGGGCGGGCAGGGCGACCCTGGCTGGAGCCTCCACAGAGGTCTCTCCAAATCCCTTGCACCCAGCAGAACCCTCTCCAGAAGGGGGTCGCCGGGGAGCCTGGGTGACGGCGGGCCCAGCAGGCCGTCTGCCAACCTCCCTACCATGTGGTTCCTCATTATACAGTGCAGTCACTGCTGCCAAGCCTTTGCAGCCACTCTCATACCGTTTTGCTTTTAAAATAGAAGTTTCCTGTGAAATTGCAAATAATTCATCACCAAGAGTCCTTAAAATGTTCACAGGTATTTAAAATGCTATATAATCAAGTTCGCAAAAATATAAAGTGTAAGCGTTAAAATACTTTAATGTTCTAATTAAAACCGACCACTTATGCCCTGGCGCTGACTCCTGTTTACTATTTCCGTAATAGCTGGTGGCCTGCTCTGGAAAAAAAATTTTTTTTAATTGGCCTTGGTCTCTTTTTTTTAAAAGAGGAAAAAGTTAGGTTTGCTCTCTCCAGTGGTGCACTAAAGAAACTAAAACTCACACTCTAAAAATATCGACAGGTTGCCAAATACCAAGGCAGGAGAGGGCATCAGTGGGCCCCGAACCTGCTTCCCTGGAAACAGGTCCTGGACAGGAATGGGAGAAACAGAAGCAGAAAATCTTTATGTCTCAGGGTTGTGAGAAGGCCCACCACCCCAAACACCACCCCACCACTGAGGTCCTCACCACTGGAGGCCAGGAGGGAAACCAACTTATCTATGAAGTTGAAGGAGATGCATCAAGGCTCAAAAACTCGGGTCTGTCACACAGAGACCATGATGCCTTTGCTGGTCCCTGGCACTTTCCCCTGTAAATGCCTACTCAACCTTCCATTCTTGGCTCAAATGTCACCTTCTCAGAGAAACCTTCCCTGATTATCCCCGCCCCCGGTATTCAAGGAAACTGCCCTGCTCTTCTCTTATGCCATGGGGTGGCTTGCCATCCTGCCCCCACCAGACCTTGAATAAGTAGGTTCTCAGGGCCAAATGTGGACCCACCTGTCTATGGCAGCCCTTGACCATGGCCCTATGGCTGGGCCTCTCCTCCCAAACTTGGCGCCCAACACACAAATTCCCTTTCTTGGCACTAAGCACCATCTATAATCATACATTATTTGCCTGTTTGCTTGTTCAGTCCCCCCTCCTCCAGGCTATAATCTCCACGGGATCAGAGGTATTACAGGTGCCTAGGCCCACCTCTGCACATAGTAGGTGCTCACTAAATGGCATAGAAAATGGTCTCTTAGCTCCCACCTAAACCTCAGTTCTTTTTTAAAAGTGGCTCCTATTTGACTCATTCATTCATTCAACACCACCACTCTCCTCCTTACCAAGAAGCCACTTCGTGTCAAGCCCTGGAGACACCCCAAAATGCACTGACCCAGGGGTCCCCCTGACCAAGGGTTCTGCTTCCTTTCCCATCTGTCCCAGCTCCATTGACCTGTCAGGCCCTGGGCCGTGGACTCTTGACCCCCAGAAGACCAGGCTCCAACAGCTCTCTCCTCCACTCTCCCTGACCTTCTAATCCCTGGCCTTCCAGTCCCTGTTCTCAAAGGCTTCTCGCACCCGTGCCCTCCTTCCTCATTCTTGTCCTACTTCTGGGCTGCCTCACTGCTCACCTGCATGCTGACTGTTCCCTGCTCCCACCTGGGCTGACACAGTGGTTCTCAGCTGGGGGCTGTGTCCCCCAGGGGACATTTGGTGATATCTGGAAACATTTTTGATTGTCACACTTAGGGTGGAGTCAGCTGGCCTTTCAGTGGATGGAGGCCAGGGAGCCTACAATGCACAGGACAGTCACCAACCAAATGGCTCAAAATGTCTATAGTGAAGAGGCTGAGAAACCTTGAAGTAAAAGACAGTTTAAGCATAGTTCTAGATACATCATTCTCAAGGCGCTCAAACACCTTCTATGGCTCTCTGTGGCCCACCAAGCTACCCAGCAAGACTCCTTCAGGACATTCAGGATCCTGCATTCTCCCAGCCTAACCCCCCATCTCCCTTTCACACATGAGCTAGGCTGGCCTGCGCAGTGCTTCTCCAGGCTTGACCCTGGCCATCCTACCTCGGGGCCCTTGCCCATGCTGCACTCTCCTCCATTTGTCAGCCTGTCAAGTAGTCACGCTTTCACAGCAGGTATTAAATGCTCCCAAGCTCCCCTGCTGATCTAACACCTTTGTTTCTCCTCTGCGCCTCGTCCTGGGCTTTTATCCTCCCCCCACCCCCACGCACCCCTGTTCTACTCTAGTCACTGCTGTTTGCAGGTTCCCTCAAACTCTTTGGGAAACCTGGTCTCACTCATCTCTCCCTGCCAAAGTGCCCAGCACGGTACTTGGTACACAGGAGATGTTCAGATGCCTCTGCCTAGTGAAGTTTCAAATCCAGAAATTCCGCAAATGCAACCAGTTCAGCCTTTTACTTGGACTAATTTCCATTCCTTTAGCTTCGCCTTACAACGTATTGCGATTTCCACTTTCCCTCTCTTCTCTCTTTTCCCTTCATCTCAGCTCTGTCCACCCTGTGAGCAGAGACACAGATGTTACCAAGCTACCTGCTGTCCCCACACAGACACCCTCAACCTGCCGGGGGGCAGGCCTGCTCTTCTGCAACAGGTTGATTTCAAATGACAAGATAAAACATCATGAAAACCTAAAAGCCTCCTTAAGAATGACAAAGACAGGAGTTCCCATTGTGGCTCAGTGGTTAACGAATACCGACTAGGAACCATGAGGTTGTGGGTTCAATCCCTGGCCTTGCTCAGTGGGTTAAGGATCCGGCGTTGCCATGAGCTGTGGTGTAGGTTGCAGATGCAGCTCGGATCTGGCGTTGCTATGGCTGTGGTGTAGGCCAGCAGCTACAGCTCTGATTAGACACTTAGCCTGGGAACCTCCATATACTGCAAGTGCAGCCCTAAAATAGACCAAAACAAAAACAAAAACAAAAATCACCTATAATCGCCACCACCCAAAAATATGCAAGAGAGACCTAGGAACTATTCAAATCAAGGGCGAGGGAGCTGGAGCATTTACACACCACCTCCTACCTCCTGAGACTGAGGGCAGTTCCTGAGCATTACCAGCACCTCTGGCCTGCCCGACTCTCAGGAAAACACTCTTAAGCTTTCGGACATAAGCCCCCAAGGAACAGAAAGACATCACCAGCAGGTGGAAACTTGTCAGAGGACACTGAAAAGTCCCAGGGGACCAGTGTCAGTGTCTGCTAATCTGCTTCTGCCTCGGTCTCGGGCTGTACAGTGGACGGCCACCACCCCAGCATGAGTTCCCACTGTATCTAGCAATCGCCCCTCTTTTTCATGTGGGCAGTCCCACCCTGTCCCACTCCCTCCCAACTGCCGTGAACATCTGCTGTGCTTTTTTGGCAAGCTAACATCAGAATCTCCTTCTCGTGGGTGGAGAAGCCCTTCCTTACACGAGTCTTGGTGAAAGGTTGAATTGGTTTCTGTTGCTTATAATTAAGAATCCTGGATGCGGTTCCTCCCAGACTTTAAGGGTGAGGCCTGAGATCCAGGCCTAGGCCAATGAACAGATCTCATTCCCCTGGCCAAG
This sequence comes from Phacochoerus africanus, assembly GCF_016906955.1. NCBI lineage: Eukaryota > Metazoa > Chordata > Mammalia > Artiodactyla > Suidae > Phacochoerus > Phacochoerus africanus. The sequence goes on along the minus strand of NC_062558.1, from coordinate 32,469,596 downwards.
GGAGGCTCTGCTTGTTGGCTTTACAAAAATAACACACTCACTAAAAAAGAAAACAAAAACCAAAAAACTACACACTATGTGATGCTCAGCTCCAGTTTTTATCCACCTGACAATGTGCTAGGGATGTTTCCCTGGGATAATAAAAATCAACTGGTCTTTCCCTTCTTAAAATACACATTCAGGAATTCCCACATGGCGCAGTGAGTTAGATCTGGCTGGTCTCTGCGGATGCGTCAGTTCAATCCCCAGCCCAGTGCAGTGGGTTAAGGATCAGGAGGTGCTCCAACTGTGGCGTAGGTCACAGCTCTAACTTGGATTTGAATCCTGGCCTGGGAACTTCCATATGCCATAGGTGTGGCTGAAAAAGAAAAAAAAAAAAATCCACACTCCATACTTTTGTGTGTGTGTGTGTGTGTGTGTGCTGCACCCACAGCATATGGAAGTTCCCGGGCCAGGGATCAAATGTGAACCACAGCTGTAACTTAAGCCACAGCTGTGGCAATGCCAGATCCTTAACCCACTGGACCACAGAAGGAACTCCCATACTTTTTTTTTTTTTTTTAGAAAATGAAAACAGGAGGGGGAGTTCCTGTCATGACGCAGTGGAAATGAATCCGACTAGGAACCATGAGGTTGCGGGTTCAATCCCTGGCCTCGCTCAGTGGGTTAAGGATCCAGTGTTGCCATGAACTGTGGTCTAGGTCGCAAATGCAGCTCAGATCTGGCGTTGCTGTGGCTATGGTGTAGGCTGGCAGCGGTAGCTCCAATTAGACTCCTCCATATGCCACAGGTGTGGCCCTAAAGAGACAAAAAAAAGACACACACACACAAAAAATGAAAACAGGAGTTCTCGTGTTGGCTCAGTGGTTAACGAAACAGACTAGTATCCATGAGGATACAGGTTTGATCCCTGGCCTCGCTCAGTGGGTTAAGGATCTGGTGTTGCCATGAGCTATGGTGTAGGTTGTAGATACAGCTTGGATCTGATGTTGCTGTGGCTGTGGTGTAGGCTGGTGGCTACAGCTCTGATTTGACCCCTAGCCTGAGAACCTCCATATGCCACAGGTGAGGTCCTAGAAAGACAAAAAGACAAAGAAGAAAAAGAAAAGAAAGAAAATGAAAACCAAAATCATGTGAACTTTGCTTGGAACAATTTGAGATACATCTTGAGAAAGCTAGAATCCCAGGAGGTATTTGCAAACCTTGTCTAGACACTCTGGGTAGATGACAATCAAAGGCAAACCAGAGGATCATGCCCCAACTACTGCAGTAGCTAATCAGAGCTGGCAACAGGGTGGCTAGAGCTGGTCTCTGGATCTCAGACATTAATTCTATGCCTCAAAAATGCTGCCACACGGAGTTCCCTTCGTGGCTCAGTGGTTAACGAATCCGTCTAGGAACCATGAGGTTTCGGGTTCGATCCCTGGCCTTGCTCAGTGGGTTAGGGATCCAGCGTTGCCGTGAGCTGTGGTGTAGATTGCAGACGCGGCTCGGATCCCGTGTGCTGTGGCTCTGGCTTAGGCTGGTGGCTACAGCTCCGATTCGACCCCTAGCCTGGGAACTTCCATATGCCGCGGGAGCGGCCCAAGAAATGGGAAAAAGACAAAAAAAAAAAAAAATGCTGCCACAACCAGGAGGGGCCTTTATTATTCATTTCGTACTTTAACTATATGGCTCCTATTTATCGACGAATTACCTTGCTTGGAGCTGGACGAAGAACTCAACATCCACATCACTGAATCGTCACAGTAACTCTAAGACGGCTCTCTCTTATCAATAATATCTCCATTTTAAAGGTGAGTAAACTGAGGCTCAGAAAATCTTTGCGGCAGTTTGTTGAGTGCTTACAATGTCCCAGGCACTGTTCTGAGTGTCTTACATTAATTTATTTCATTCATTTCTTCAACAAATATTTGCTGAGCACCTATAATGTGTCAAGCCCCATTTCAGGTGCTAAGAAGACAGCAGTAAGCGGAACAGACAAAAACTTCTGCCCTGCTGGGGCAGCTATTTTAATGAGAGAAATCAGTAAGAAAGGTAAATGGTTAAATGCTGTAATATGGTCAATCCTGTTTAGTGCTAACGAAGAAAAAAAAATATACAGCCGGGAAAGGGAGAACTGTGTGTGTGTGTTGTGAAATTTTAGTGAGGGTAGTCAGAGAAGGCTTCCCCAGAAGGTAACCTTCGAGTAATGATCAAAGCTAAGGAGCAAGCTATGCTAACATGAGAACAGCGGGAAATACAAGGAAAAGGCCAGAGATTACCATCATTCCCAATTTATAGATGAAAAACTGAGGCCCAAAGAACAGATTTGCTCAAGGTCACACAGTAATCAAGCGGATGTGCCAAGACTAGCATTACAGACTTCTCTCTCTCTCTTTTTTTTTAGGGCTGCACCCATGGCATATGGAGGTTCCCAGGCTAGGGGTCGAACTGGAGCTGTAGCTGCCAGCCACAACCACAGCCACGCCAGATCTGAGCCGCGTCTGTGACCTACACCACAGCTCACGGCAACGCAGGATCCTTAACCTGCTGAACAAGGCCAGGGATTGAACCTGCGTCTTCAGGGATACTAGTCAGATTCGTTTCTGCTGAGCCACGATGGGAACTTCAGCATCAGCGACTTCTGACACTTGATCAGACAGTTCTTACCACTGAGATTCCTTGGTGAGCAATTACTTATGCCATGGCAGGATTAAAATGCTTGTGAGAGCCTGCCTGTCACCAAAGAGAGCTGAGAAGTGAGGCAGGTGTCCGCCCACGCAGTCCCAAAGTCACGTGGACACTCCCAGGCTTGTGCACACACACAAGTGTGCATGCAGGCCCTTTTGCCCCCCAACAATGCAGGTGCAAGAACAGCATCTCTGAGGGATGTACAACGATTAAGCTAATAAATAAAGCTACCCAATCAATGGCCCCTGGAGCAGAGCACTGGGGAATGAGAAATTGCCACTCACGCCAGGAAAGCCTAGCTCCTCAAAGACCCACCAAATCCACAGCCTCAACCAACAGCAACAGGGAAGAAGAGCTGAGCTGGGAAGAGAGGGCTCAGGGTCTGAGAAGGGGCTAGAGCCACTGGGTACAGTTGTGTGAACGCAGGCAAGCAACTGCCCCTCTTTGAGCCTCATCTATAAAACAGGGGTGGTAACGCCAGTCCTTGCTCCAAATGCTACTATAGGTCCATCTTGGTGAATGTTACAGCACTTCATAAATGGTATGGACAATTCTGACCAGGTAACACAAGCCTGTGGCATAAATTCAGAGGCTACAGGAGGGTGTGGAGGAGAAAGTCAGTCTCCCTCCCAGCCCACGTTCCCCTGCCAGGGGCAACCACAGTAGAAGTTTCTTATGAGTCCTTTGGGGAAGTTCTATACCAACAATTATTCTCACTTTCTTGTATACGCAAAGAGAAATTTGCCTGAGGTCACTGGCTTGGCAAAAGGCAGTGCTGAGATTGGACACCTGTCTGACTTCAAAGCCCAAGTGCCCAATCTCTGTGCCACCCTGTTTCTAGCTGTTCCAGGCTAAGGAAAAGTCTGGAAGACTAGTTCAGAGTTCTGCCACAAAGAACCCCTCCACTGCCCTGGGACCAGGCCACCACCAGCTTGGGGCTGCAGGCCTTCTGAAGCCAGGCCAGGGCCCCAGACGGCCCAAGCACCACTTTTTCTTCCTTAGCCACCTGGCCATGGACCAGAATTGCTGAATCAGTCCCTTTAACCCCACTCCACACTGTGTCCCTGTCCATGTCCCCATTGCCACTCACTGGATGGCTGCAGTAGACCCCTCAGCACAAGCCTCCCATTGCCTACAGCCCATTCTGCTCAGGGCGACCTTTTCTAATGCAAAATTTGAACAAGCCACTCCTTTGCTCAAAACTTTTCCAGGGAGCTCCAAGGCACTGCAGATAAATCCAAAGTCCTCTTCCCACCTAACCCAGCCCTATTTACCTGTCCAGCCTCCTCTTCCATCTCTCTCCCTCTTGTCACCCACTCCCCTGCTACCTGGCCTTGCTCGGCTCCTCCAGCACACTGGCCTCCAGGCCTTAACCTCTGCTGCCCCTCCTGCTCGTGTTCTCTTCCCATTTCTCTTCACTCAGAGAGACCTTCCTTAACCACCATCAAAATGGAATGCTCTTATTTTTTCTCAGCGCTTCTTCATAAGACAGTGCATGTTTTATAATTATCTATCTTGATCTTCTTTCACTGCCTGGCTCCCCCTCCCCCAACCAGATTGGATACTCTATGTGGGCAGGAATCTTGTCTCTCTTGACAGCAGCTTCATTCCTGATGCCCAGCACAGTACCTGGCACACAGTGTGGGCTCAACTGTGTGTTGAATAAATAAATAAAATGACCAGAAGCAACCCCCTCCACAATGAACCTTCTGTGCCTTCATTTGCTCATTGGCCCACTTCCATACCATTGTTTTGGAAACCCTCAGAGCCAGGGCTGGACACCCTAGCCACCCCCAGTGGTAAAATGCCTTGGCCACCCCCTGGCTATCACTGCAACGCCCTTTGTCTCCTCCCTTCTTCCACGCTGTTACATTAAGCAAAATTTCTCCATTGGCAAATAAATGCTTTTTCCATCAATAACCGCGGATGACTAAATCAAACTGTTAGCTGCTGTTCTTATCTCTTAAACAGACCCATGGATTTCCCAACTAATCAGAAGGTGAATCAAACGCTGCCATTTGAGGTGGGAGATAATCCGGTCAATTTCTTCCAGGAGGAGGGATCTGGGTGGGAATTTGCGTATGGCCCCCAAAAAACAAACACTCTTGTAAATAAAGCCGGCCTCCATCCTGTCTCCACAATGCAACTCTTATTGAGTGAGTCAGGTGTTTGGCTGATTAAAAATTGATCCATTTCAAAATCTAATCAACAGAATAGGATTCTTTCATACGTTATCAAGAGAGCTGCTGACATCGAAAACCAAACCTGTTATTAACCCATGAACTCCGGTGACCCGCTGCTCGCCGCTCCGTAGGACCGTAAATTATTCAGTGGTCCAAGACCAGGGCTGGCTAGCCTGATGGATTTAGACCAGGGCGCAGTCCAGGGGTTTCAGGTCGATGGCATGGCCCCACTGGCCCCTGGAGGCTGGGTTCCAGACACTAGGGGTTTTCGTATCATGACCGTGAATACATTAGCCCTGTCCACCTGGGCTTTGCCACGGCTGTGCCTTTGACAGAAAAGCCTGTCTCAACTTCCCAAGCAGCGCAGACAGGCTGGCCCAGGCCTCAGGGGGCTGCACGGCTAGGGAACGATATTATCCCTAATTCCCAAGTTAATAAATTATTTTCTTTGAGCTACAGAAAAGGAAAAAATAAACAAAGACCAGGGGGGCCTGACTGCATTTTGCAAACAGTTAGGAACAGGCAATACAGTCAGTTCAAATATTTTACCTCCTCGTGCAAGGAAGAGCTCTGTTGCAATGGGACTGTTTAAAGGATGAGATGAAAAAAGTCAGCCATTGGCTGTTTCTGTGTCTGGCGAGACCCAGAGGGGCCATGGGCTTTCTCGCCAACTTCTAGACTCTTTGACCTTGAATTAAAGCCTCATTAAGAGTCATATCTTATAAAAACAAGAACAGAGTAAATAAAGGATTTCTTAAAAGGACACATACCCACGCCAAAGTTTCCATCCTGCTAAGCAAGCAGGAAATCCAGCGGCAGCAAAGGCTGTTCTTGGCATTATTCTGGGGCCCGTTATTCCACAGCTGACCTGATTAGGAAGAACGATTTAGGAGGGAAAATGTAAGAGTCTTGGGTCGGCCTAGAAATAGAATGGAAACTGGGAGACAGAATCTGGATGGTCCGCTGAGTGGCCAAGGGGACTGAGGCAAGTCACTTCCTTGTTCTGAACACGGACACCCCAGAAGAGTGTGGAGAGGCCTTCATGGGCCCCTTGGGCAGCCGCTGGGAGAACCCCAGGTAGCTGCTACGGGCTGTGCAGGCAAACAGGGTTTAAATCCTGGCTCTGTATTTCCTGGCTATGTGAGCCTGAGCAAGTGACTCAATCTCTCTGAGCCTTGGTTTTCTCATCCATCAAATGGGAATAACAAAACAGCTATGTATTTTAGGGTAATCTTTATATGGGAGGCACATGGGAATTACTCAAATGCTCAACAAATGGCACCTGTTGTTTTTGTCGATATTATTGCTATTATTACCCCAGATGTTTTGCACTCCTTGGAAGAGCGTTTGATAAAGTTCGTGGTGAATCGGCACCCTCTTACGCTGTGCAATCCCAACCCCAGTGCTGGGCCTTCATAAAAATAATGATCCTGACCTTCCGCTCCAGCACACAAGGCTTTAGTGGGAACCCCAGAAAGTCCCTGCACAATGTGTTTAAGCTTGAAAGCCCAAGCCTGGGTTCAAATTCCAGCTCTGCCACTTGCTAGCTGTGTGACTTTGGGAAAGTGAATCCACCTCTTTGAACCTCAGCTTTCACAACTTTAAAAAAATGGGAAGATAATAATACAGACCTCATGGAACTCACTTATTAGCACAATTTCTGGCACATAGTGAGCCCTCAAGGAATTGTGGTTATCATCAACATCATCAGCATTATTATTTGGACTTAGGTTCTCACTTGATCAAGAGATTATTTTGTTCATTTACTAGTGAGAGTTGAACCTTGCAGGGGTCTCATGCTAAGGGACCCTGGGCACATCACTCCACCTATCTGATTTCTGGGTTCCTCATCAATAAGGGTAAATACTGAGAACTATAAATTCCAAAGACAAGGCCCTCATCTGGCTTGGGAACAATACTCTTCTCTCAGTCTAGAACAATGCCCAGGCTACAACGAGCACTTTAAGAAGGAAAGGAAGAACTAATTAAGCATATTTGCTCGATGAGTTCTTTCCCAGAAAATGTCTGTGCCCAGCACAAGCTGTCAGCACCAAATGAATATACAAGGAAGGTGACCATCTCCCTTCCCAAGCCCAAACCCAAACCCTGAAGACCCCCTCATTGCTGGGGGAAGCACTCAGCCCACTCCGGCCGAAATAGCCTGGACACTCTGGCTCTGCCGCGGCATCCCGGAGGCCAGAGGGAGGCTGACTCCCCAGCCAACAAACTCTTACAGGCCACCAGGAATCCTCTCTTCAATAATAATATATTTATAAGTCTCAGGCCCCTTCTGACCTCTCCTCAAAGCAAAAGCATCCTCTGAAGGCCTTGGGACCTGATCATATTGATCCTGTCTGAGTTGTAATTTTGTGGCTTGGAGTTGAGCAGACAGGGTCGGCCTGCCCAGCTGGCTGAGGCCTGGCGGCTCCAGAGCACCCAGAAGAAGCTGATACAAAAAAGAAGTCAGATCTGTCCTTCAAGTTGGGGACAGCAGCTGCTACTGTGGGCAGGGCTGAGGGCGGGGACAGGAGCGAGTGGCAAACACCTCTGTCCTTCCACTCTTTCTCTCAGGCCTCGCCTGCCGGAGCCAGACCAGAGCTGGCCCAGGGGGATGGAATGAATGGACTATGAGTCCCTGAGGCTCTGGTCAGGCAGGGACATGGAGAGGGTGGTGGACCTTACCCGGCCAGACAGCGGAGTCTCAGGAGACCTCAGGCTTGGTCACGAGGGGCACTTTGCCTCCCAGCAGCGACAGTCAGAATCTGGCAGGCATTTTGAGCTGAGACGGGCTCTCAGGGCCGCCAGGCCCTCCGTGCAGTAGAGGCCACCGTCTACTGTTTACCCACTGCCTGTTTTCCTCATGACAGGGCTTCCAAGAAGTGCAGACAAAAATCAATGCAGCTGGTCCTGGTGCCCACACCCCCACCTTTCCCTCTCGCTGCCAAAGTTCAGTGCCGCTTCCTATAAAGCTGGGGCGGGCTCTGGGCTGAGCTGGGGGATGGCCGGAAGTAGAGACACCACCTCAGTCCTCTGCCCAGGCTGGAAGCCTCAGGCAGAGGTATCTCAGGAAAGGCCAGTCAGGGCCAGGCCCTTCACCTTCACCCACAGGGGAAGGCTGACCAGGCAGGGAGCAGCAAGGAAGAATCTTCCCTGCCCCGCCTTGAGTACAGCACATCACAAACGTGGCTGGGTAGCAGTTTACCCTAAAGTCTTGGCTCTGAGTCACTTGGGGCCTTGGTTAAAAATTTAGATTTCCTAGAGTTCCCGTCCCTGGAGCAGCGGAAACAAATCCGACTGGGAAACATGAGATTGTGGGTTCGATCCCTGGCCTCGCTCAGTGGGTTACAGATCCGGCATTGCTGTTAGCTGTGGTGTAGGTCACAGATGCAGCTTGGATCTGGCGTTGCTGTGGCTGTGGCAGAGGCTGGCAGCTGTAGCTCCGATTGGACCCCTAGCCTGGGAACCTCCATATGTCACAGGTGTGGCCCTTAAAAAAAAAAAAGAAATTTAGACTTTCAACCCAGCCTCGAGGATGCGGTTTCAAGAGATCTAGGGTGGGGTCAGGACTCTATACTTTAAGGAGCCTCTAGGTGATTCAGCTGAGAAGCCAAGTTTGGGAAACCCTATTTGTGTGCTAAGATGGAGCTTCCAGAACGTTAATCACTGTGATGCTCAAAAGAGAAAAGAAATGGAATTAAGAGGATAGCTAGATAAAATACAGAACACTCCAATCAATTTGAATTCAGATAAGCAACAACTATTTTTTAGTATAAAAATTTAGTCAGAGTTCCCATTGTGGCGCAGTGGTAACGAATCTGACTAGGAACCATGAGGTTGCGGTTCAGTCCCTGGCCTTGCTCAGTGGGTTAAGGATCCGGCATTGCCATGAGCTATGGTGTAGGTCACAGACGCGGCTTGGATCTGGCAGCTCCGATTAGACCCCTAGCCTGGGAACCTCCATATGCTGAGGGAGCGGCCCTGAAAAAGGCAAAAAGACAAAATAAAAATAAAAAGTAAAAACAAAAACAAAAACAAAAATTTAGTGGAAAAATCTCAAATATTGCATGGGATATACTTACATTAAAAATTATTTGTTGTTTATCTGAAACTCAAGTTTAACTTGAATTATTATCATTTTAGTTTTTGCATAATCTGGCAGCCCAAATGAAAAACATTTACCACTCCATGCCGAAGAACTACTTGACATAAACCATAGCACATACACATGAGAGAATATTTATAGCCACTAAAATGGACAGTAGCAATCAACACAGCACTCGCCATGGGCCAGGCCTTGTTCCACATGCCTCATATGAATGAACTCATGTAATCTCCAAATAATAGAGGGAGGTATCATTACTGCTTCTGTTTGAGAGAAGAGGAAACTGAGACTCAATGAGGTGATGTCACTTGGTCAAAACCACATAGCGAGAGGCAAAGACAGGTATTAAACTAAAGGAAGTCAGATGCCAGAGTTAAGTACAGATTTTATTATTTTACTGCTCTCTAATGGATGAACAAATGATAGAAGACATATGAGATTAGGAGTTCCCAGTGTTCCTATCGTGGCTCAGTGGTAATGAACCTAACTAGTATCCATGAGGACGCAGGTTTGATCCCTGACCTAGCTCAGTGGGTTAAGGATCTGATGTTGCTGTGAGCTGTGGTGAAGGTTGCAGGCGTGTCTTGGATCTGGCATTGCTGTGGCTGTGGTATAGGCTGGCAGCTGCAGCTCTAATTCAACATCTACCCTGGGAACTTCCATACACCACAGGTACAGCCCCCAAAAGAAAACAACAACAACAACAAAAAACAGGAGTTCCCATCGTGTGCAGCAGGCTTAAGGATCCGGCCACACTGCAGCTGTGGCTCAGATTCCATCTCTGACCCAAGACCTTCCATATGCCATGGGTGTGGCAAAAAAAAAAAAAAAAGAGAGAGAGACATAGTCATAAAAGACTAGATTATGTAATCTAGCATGAGGTAGAATAATACTTACACCTGACTTCACTCCCTAAAATTTATATATAAATTATATATAAAGGCATTAGAAATGGTTAGAAGGTCACATACAGCTTACAGAAGTTTAAACTGGTACAACCACTTTGGAAAACCCCCTTGCACATACTGCTATGAAGTTATGCCAATACTACCCTGTAACCCGGCAATCCACTCCCTGATATATACTGTGGGTCTCCCCCAGAGGCGATTCTGTTTACCCCTGAGGGGACTCTTTTGATAGTCACAATTTGGGGGATGCTACTGGCACCTAATGGTTAGAGGCCAGGGATACTGCTAAACATCCTCTAACGCCCAGGACAGCCCCCACCCACCACAAAGAATCATCCAGCCCCAAATGCCAACTACGCCAAGATGGAGAAACCCTGATTTATACTCAAGAAAGATGTGTGCACCTGTTCACCCAAGAGACGCTTAGGCACAAATGTTCCTAGAAGCACTGTTGTTAGGAGCCCCAAACTGGAAGCCATCCAAATGCCCATCAACAGGAGAATGGATGAATAAATTGTGGTCTCCTCTCACAATAGAATGCTAGATGGGAACAGGAATGAATGAAGTGCAGCTACACACAACAAGGCGGGTGAATCTTGAGAACATAATGTTGGTGAAAGAAGCCAGACACAAAAGAGCACACACTGGGTGATTCCCTTTACATAAAGTTCACAAAGAGGCAAAACTAACGCATGCTGTTAGGAGTCAGGATGGGTAACCCTTGCAGCACAGGCCGGCAGTGATCGGGAGGGGCTTAATGGGGCTTCTGGGGTGGGAGACAAGGATGTTCTATTTCTCAATCTGAGTGACGGTTCCATGTTTGTGACAAGTCTTTGAGATGAACATGTATAATCCACATCCTTTTCTGTATGTTTGTTACATAAAATCCAAAGAAATTGCCTTTTCCTTTTTTTTTTAGGGCCGACTGAACCCGTATGCAGAGCTTCCCAGGCTAGGGGTCCAATTGGAGCCACAGCTGCCAGCCTAGGCCACAGCCACAGCCACATCCACATCCGATCTGAGCTGCTCCTTCGACCTACATCACAGCTCACAGCAACGCCAGATCCTTAACCCACTGAGCGAGGCCAGGAATCAAACCCGAAACCACATGGTTCCTAGTCGGATTCGTTTCTGCTGCGCCATGACGGGAACTCCTTTTGCCTTTTTTTGTCTTTCCTTCTTTCTTTCTTTTTTTTTTTTTTTGTCTTTCTGCCTTTTCTAGGGCTGCTCACATGGCATATGGAGGTTTCCAAGCTAGGGGTCGAATCAGAGCTATAGCCACCGGCCTACGCCAGAGCCACAGCAATGCAGGATCCAAGCCACGTCCACAACCTACACCACAGCTCATGGCAATGCCGGATCCTTAACCCACTGAGCAAGGCCAGGGACCAAACCCACAATCTCATGGTTCCTAGTTTTGTTAACCACTGTGCCATGACGGGAACTCCTCCTTTTTTTTTTTTTTTAAAGAAGAAATTCTGATAAAGATTTATCTCAGAAGTGGGTGATTTTTATTTTCTTCTTTTTGCTTATTCTTTCTACAACTTGCATGTTGAACATGTCTTACTTTTTAAATGAATGAGTAGGTCAACAGCAAATGCATTTATTCATCAAAAATCTGCTGACCCCTGTGATGTGTTATCCCCAGCATGGGGCTCTTGGGGCAGCCGCGAGGGAAGGTGCCCCCCCGCCTCATGGAGCTCACAGTCTTGGTGGGGGTAGGGACAGGATGTAACTACAACCCAGATTTGGGCCATAACCAGCCAGCAGTCAGGTATTTCCTCTGTCCAGCTCCCCCTGCTCCCCCATTAAACTTCTTCCTGCTTGCCCAGGTCTGAATTCATTATTAATGTTACCTGCCTGGCCCTGGGTTCGTGGGAGTTTGCCATTCCCCAAGTTAGATACTGCCATCAGCACTGTACTATGACAGAAAGATGGACAAAAGATTAGAGGAACAGAGGAAACAAAATGGTATAGGGGTGAAGAGGCTGGGGGTGTGGGGACTTGCTTTTGACAGGAACACAAAATACAGACAAAATACCACTACATAAATGCAGCAGATTTTATTTGTGGTTGACCTTGGGGTGAAGGAGTTGTCACCTCTTAAAGAGAGGTAATGGGCCATCAGGGAGGGTCAGCCAGGGTGAATCTGGAGAGGTGAGCAGCAGCTAAAATTTACTGAGCCCTTGCTATGTGCCAGGCACCAAGCTAAGGAAGTCTTCACTAAATCCAATGACCCTCCCGGACAGATAGGAAAACTGAGGCCCAGGGAAGTGACAGGGTTGGCTCAGTGAGGATGACAGAGCTGGGATTGAAACTCAGAACAATCCTGACTCCAGAGCCACATTCTAAACCATGAGATGTCCCCCTCCCCTCCTGCAGGAGCACCACAGTGGCACCGCCGGCACCCCTTCTCTCCTCCTCTCAGGGGTCTGCCTGGAGCTACCAGTCCCCTGAGGAGACACATAAGTCAGGAAAGAGTAGAACCAGGAAAGGCAGAGCAGGTGAGCTACAAAGCGCTGCTGCAGGGCCCTGCTGGGAACACAGTCAAAAATACCAGCTGCTCCAACCAGCATCGCCTTTAATCTCCAGAAAATGGATGCTGCTCCTAGGTCCCCAGAGAGCGCGAAGTTTGGGCTGAAGCCTTTCTGGAAAAAAGCTGTTGCCGGCGTCTCCACAGTCACCCCAGGTGACGTCTGACACTCTACTGCGGCACTGGCTGACAAGTGTCTTCAAAGGACAGAAATCGGCAGCTTTGCTGTCTTTTCATACAGATGTCATTCACCCACAGGAAGCGCTCTCCCCATGCATTGAGAGTTATTTTGGTTTAAGGAAGCCAACCCCAGAACAAATCCAAGAAAGAAATCAAAGGAAGGGGTGGGGGAAGAGCAACGCTGGCAAAATGAGAAAAGGTGGCGTTTGAGTAAACAAAACGCCACAAAACAATCTTTTTCAAGATGATCTTTTTTGAGATCAAGGATGAGCAGGGAGAACTGTGTTGAACGCCAGCAGGTGTGGTGGGCTCAGGGAGACAGACGTGTGGGACTTCATGGGTGTCTGCAAGCCACGTTTCAGGAGTAGGCAAAATCCATTCTCAATGTGCAAGACTTGCTGGTCTTACATGTAACAGGGGAGGAGGGTAGGTGACCCCTGCTAGGGGCTCCCAAAAAAGAGAACCTGAGACCCAGAAGGAGGGAACACCCCACATCTCCTAAAGCTTCACGTGGGAGCTTCTTTCTATGGGTGGTTTACTGACATGACTGTGGCTGAGACACTGTCCAGCCCCTTTCCAAAAATTCCTGCAGAAAGGGTACATTTAAAACCCTGAAGGCAGTACAGCTCCTCTCAGGGCTGTGTCCTGGCACACTGTGTGGCCTCCCTCTGTCCCCTCCTCCTGATGTTTTTCAAACAACAGGGCACATGCTGCACTACCCGGCAAGTCAGCACCAGGCCAGGTGGCAGATATGGCACGTGTCCAGTTTACCTTGCAGAAATTCGGTCATACAGAATGGAGTGCCCAGAGTTTCCGGATTGCTGCATACGGAGAATTGTTTTGGAGGGTATTAAAAAGTTAAATAAAGAGCTTAACGCCGCTACCCCTCCCCCTCCTCCATCCAACACCACCCAATCCAAAAAAACTAAGACAACAGGGTGGGCTCCTGTAATCAAACTACTAAGAGGTAGGGAAGATGACTTCTGGGATGATTCAACCAAGTCTGTCTCTTTCCATATCCTGACTCAGCCTTTCCTGAAGGCTGGTTTCACTTTGTCCCCATGAGGCTATCTATAGCCCTCGCTATAGGCAGCTCTAGGCTTCCTTCCCTCCAGCATCTCAGCTAGAGAAAAAATGGACTCCCTACTCTGCTTTAGTTGAAAAAATCCCAGGAAGCTCCCTAATTGGCCCACCTTGAGTCATGTGATAGCCCCTTGACTCATGTGGCCAATCAGGGTGGTCAAGAGATGGAGTGATATGATTGGTAGTTCCTTTTCTCTCTGAGTTGAGTCACGTGATTGAGGGGAGGAGGTAGGAAGCAAGAAGGCCACCACAGGAATGGTGATGAGCAGGGCAAATACCCCCAGATGTATCTGTTACATGCTGAACAATGGTATTTGGCTGCTGCCTGATTTTGTCATCCTACCAGCACCTGAGGGCCCTGTCATCTCCCCAGCCTGACTTTTCCTACTCCATCATCATAAGAGACGGACTCACAACAGTCATTTGGATCACAAACAGGAACATCTACTGGGCACTCATTAGGTCCCAGGCACTCTGCTAAGTACTGTCCACTAATAATCTCATTGGATCCTTACAGCAACCCTCATCCTATCCGACTGTCAGAAAAGCTGATGCTGAGAGAAGTACAGGGGCTTACCCATGATCACACAGCTTGTAAGAGGCAGGGCTGATTGCTGAAACTGACTCTAATAGACTTCAAAGCTTGTGTTCTTAATATTGACACCATTCTTGCCCCCAGAGGAAAACACTTAAAGGGGTCAAACTCCCCTAGAGTGACAAAAGGGGATTTACACGCTGGGATAGAGGAAGGTCCCCAGGTACAGTGACCACGGAATGGCACCCTCTAGCACAGAGACACCTGTCACCTGTACAGAGCCGAACCCTGTTCATCCCTCACCCAGGGCCTAGCACCAGTGGGTACTCAACAAATGTTAGCAGAACTGGATCCAAGCCTTGCGAAAAGGCAGGATGGAGAGATTCCCCAGGGGATGTTTGGCCTCTGGTCTCTGTGAGTGACAAAGTGGGCCCTGACTCCAGGGCAGGTGACAAATGTCAGAACACCTAAAAAGCATGGGAGCTGCCAGACAGTCTAAAGAAGAATCCTAAAGGAGAAACTCAACCTTCCATTACACTGAAAGGATTTCATGTCTAGTAATATGAGAGACAAGATAACCTGAAAATGCTCACACTATAAAACACCCAGAAATAATAGATGAAATATACCAACATGCCTTTAAATATATAGGTCAGTTCAGTAAGAAAGTAGGAGAAAATCTCAAGGGCCAAAACTAAAGAGGAAACTCAAAGTCACTAAGATGGGCACCCTTTCATTGCCAATGGTGCTGAAGTGCCCATCTTAGTAGTCCAGAGGGCTTCACCCTCCATCAGAGTGGGTCAGAACATGTCTATCCACTAACGCAGAAAGAAGAAAACAGTAGAATTTGATCTGTCTTGGCCATGCCTCTAGATCGGAAAACCAAAAAGTAGCTTCTCCTGATAATTCATAACCATAGTTCTGCCCTCTCAAGGGGTTGGAGTACATTGTTACACTCCCCTTCAAGTTCTCACACTTGTCTACACCAGCATCACCTGGATACACAGACTGGGGGCTCTACCCCCAGCATTCCTAATTCGGAAGATCTGGGATAGGGCCCAAGAATTTTCCTAAGTTCCCAGATGCTTTTTGGTCCAGGGACCTCACTTTGAGAACTACTGCTGTCAAGGCAAGCAATTAACATTAAAAAAAAAAAAAAAATCATTCTCCTCTGGTAATACCCCCTGGACATTAAGCAAAAGCAAATACAAAATCTCTCCAGAGCAGGTGTGAGCAAACTATGATCTGTGGGCCAAACCCACCCACCTGCTGGCCAAATCCAGCCACACCCGTTAGGTTACTTATTTCTGGCTGCTTTTGTTGCACAACAGCAGGGCTGAGTTGCTGCATCAGAGACTACAGCCTGCAAAGCTAAGAATATTTGTTATCTGGCCTTTTATAGAAAAAGTTTACCGACTTCTACTCTAGAGCTAACCCCAGGCCACACAAAATTCTCAGAGATTTAATCCTACTGAAGATGAGCTTTCAATCCTAAATTACAAAACACATGAGGAAAGAGTCTAATACGTGTGAGAAACAATAGACACTATGAACATAACCAGCAAGCTCAGATTCCAGAACTTCAGATAAAGGAATTACTACGTATCGACTACAAACATAACAGAGGAGCAGAGCCTACACTCAGCAACCCTAAGGTCTTAAATCAAGTGGGACCATCTGTGTGCCAGGCTTTGGGCCAAATGCCTTACGTGGTCCAAGTCCTTTTCACATGAAGAACTCCACATCAAGTATGAGAACAGGCTCAAACATATATCTTCACTTACCCAACTTTATCCAACAAATATGGAAAAGAGCCAGGATGAAACCTAGGCTATGGCTGAAACCCAGTTCTAGAAGGTTCCAGAGCTTATGACTGACTCACTTCCACTCTGCAGCAGGGTGCTCAATAGAGATCGAGAGCCCCTAATTTGGAATACCTAAATAAGAAGGGCCCAACAACTCCCTGAAAACTATATGCAAAATGCTATGTCTCTATCACGATCCTAAAGAGAGGGTCCTTAGCTCTCATCAGATTCTCAAAGTTGCAGCACCCCAGAGACAGCCAGATCCAAATACAAACCTTCTCTCCACACCACACCAGACTGTGTTAACATCCAACATTTCCTGTGCACGACGCCGAGCACCATCTGAACTTTGTAGGAATATGCTTGTTTAAATCCCACACAATCCTATGAGAAAGTACTTTTATCATCTCCATTTTACAGATGAGAAAACTGAGGCTGCAGAGGGGGTCAGGCAACTTGCCTGAGGTTCCACAATTCACAAGCGGCAGAACAGGGACCTCAGAGTGGACCTCACTCACCTGCACACCTCATCTCTGCCACACTGCCAGAAGTTACCGGCCTTTCAGTTCTGAAACCAATCGCTTGTCTCTTCAAGTTTGGAGGGCCTGGGGTCTTTCCCACCTACTCTGGAAACATGAAAAGTACTTCTACTCTCATTTCAGAGCACAGTTCCCTCCTAATCCCAACCTTCCTGTCCCGGAGAGTATTTCAAGGCCGGCCAGCCATGAACAGGACACTTTTTGGAGTGTAAGCATTCCCCTGTCCCCCACCACCTCGCCTGGCACCGGCCCAGACACCAACTACCTACTTGGCTGCTGCCTTGCTCATTGCCAGCATAAACACACATTTACCCAATTTTTCAGAATGAGCAATATTTACTCAACAGCCCAGAATGGCTCATATGGAACTATTAAACCCCACTGCCTCAGTCTGCAGCTTGGAGCGCGATAATGAATCAGTATTTTGGAGTGATTACGATGCTAATAAGAATGTGTGAGGCACAGAATATCACTATGCAGGGGCAGCCGCCAAATCCCCTGGACTCCCTGCCTCCCAACCTCTCATTCGGGAATTTCACCATTCCAGAAACCAGGCTGCCTAAGAACCTCCAGCCCCCGAGGCGGACCACGCTTGAGTTATTGGAACACAAGCAGATGAGAAACAGAAGCCTATCATTTCAGAGGGCGGGCCCTCGTGGAGATGGGAAGGGCGACGGTGGCCCCCTCCTGATGGCCCTGAAGGCCCCAGAGCTCCCTATTCTAGCAGGGCTTAGAATTTCAGCACAGCATTTCACACATTCAAACACGCAAAAATACTGGAGAAAAAAAATACTTGTTCCCTCAGGCTGCATGCCTGAAGCAATGTGGGATTTGGTGGGTTTTTTGTTTTTTTTTTTTCTTTTGGATCTTACTCTCGTCACAAGCCCCTAGGTAAATAATAAATGGCAGAGAGGAAGCATATATTTCAATGTGGTGAGGCCCTCCCCATCTGCCCAGGGAAATTGCTCTATTACTCTTTCTACCTTGACCTGCTCCATCCTACAGACTAATGAATTTTCTGGATGCTTGGAGAGGCCAGGCATGCAGTTTCCAGACAGGGGACAGTGGTGGGTACAGCTGATTTTCCTTGTCTAGCCGCTTCTCCCACCCTAGGCTCTAGGTCCTCAAAGCCCTCCAAATTCTCCTCTTTCATCCCTCCAATGCTCCCTTCACCCAGTCACGGTTCCACTCTGTTTCAGGATAAAGACCCCAGCAGGGCCTACAAGCCCCATTTGAGCCAACCCTATCTACCCTCCCCAGCCACACCACACCCCACCTCCCCGCCCCTCAATCTATGCTCCAGTAACACTAGCCATCTTTCACTGCCCAGAACCAAAGGTGTGTCCTCCCACCCCAGGACCTTTGCATATGCTGCCCCCCCCTTCATCTGCCTGGATGACCATGGCATCTCTTACCTGGCTAATTTAGGAGTTCTAACTTCTAGATTAAATTTGTTATATGATATCATCATTCCTAGCTCATTTCCTCCACAGCTGTTCACAGGTTTTGCAATTTCAAATATGTGTGATTATTTGATTAATGTCAATCTCTTTAGGGGTTTTACTTCTAAACACTGTGGAGACCAACGGTGCATGAGGGCTGACAGCATATCTGTGTTGATCACCAGGGCATCAATTAGAGCATAGCCTGGGACCTGGCACATAGGAGGGGCTGGATAAATACAGATGACTATTGACTGAACAAATGAATATCTGAGCCCAGCCCCTCCCCTTACTCTGCTTCCTCAACCAACTGTTTCTTCACTGAGCTGGACTCCTTAGCTTTTCAGACCTTCGCTACATGGCCCTGTTTTACCTACTGTAAAGTGCCATGTTCAGGGACAAAGTTTGAACCCAGGTCTACTTGACTTTGGAGCCATATTCTTAGCCTTGAGACTAGGACCAAAGACATAAAGCCAGAAATAAAAATTTTTTCCCATTGCCAGTGTTTTAAAAGCAAAAATACCTGCAGATGCCCAGGGATATGGTCTGGCTGAGGGTGGAGTGATTCATTCACTTTGTGGAATATCAGGCCAGTAAAACACCTGTTCTGAAGACAGCAAAATGCCATGGAAAAGGCCAATGCCAGTGTTAAGCAAAAAGACCACAAAATAGAATCGGCCACACTTCTGATGGCAGACCAGGAAGGCAAAGTAGACAGAGGCACACTGAAGTGCTCAAGGGGGCTGTGTTCTTGGCACCTTCTTCTCCCTCTTTTCTCTTTTGAAAACCCTCCAATAACATAGCAACATGGCTTTCATAAGACAAAATTAATTTTTAAAACTCTCTTCTTTTCCTTTCAGTCACAAGATCCCCTGATAATCCATCTGTGACCAGTGCCTCCCCCCGCCCCCTACACAACCCAAAAAGCTTTCCTCAGCTCCTCTTGGTCCCCTAACAACTCAGGAATGAAAATAGAGAGGAAAAAAGCATGCAGAGCAAAGGAAGGCATGGTGCTGCTGTGAGCAGGGATCCTACAGATGCAGGACTGGGAAGGTGTGAGTGTATGTGTGCGCGTGCAAGTGGGTGTATGTGCACATGCGTGCATGTGAACGTGTGTGCACGTGCCTGTGGCTACAGATACCATGGGCCTGTGGCTATCCAAGCAGTCTCACCAGTGAGAGAGCCTGGGTTCCACAGAGCCACAGTAGGGAAACTTCCCAAAGCCACCCCAGGAAGGGTGAAGCAGGGCAGGCATCTCAAGGCAGAGAAGTGGCAGATGTCACCACCTGCTTTCTTTCTAAGTCCTCAAGCTCTTCTTGGAGGAAAGATAGCTGTGTCACTTCCCTTCGTCTTTATCACTGGCACCTGGCCATCCAGAGGATTAAGGCGATTAACATGGAGGAAAGGCAAGCAGGCATCGAGCCTCTCTCTCTGCTTCTAAGGGTGGCCACAGCAGCCTCACTCTTTGCCTGGCTCTCAGAGAAGTGGCTTTGTCTTGCTCACACTTTATGGGGGCCATGGGCTCCAAAAGAACCTTCCAGAGTGGGTGGACCAGACTGGGCCTGAGGAAAGTGGAATTTGCTCCTCTGTGTCTTCTTCAAACCAAATTCAACCCCTGCTTCCTGCCAGGGTCCAGAAAGTTTAGGGGTTTCTCCCCCCAAACCTCTGGGAGCAATGAACGTGTCATGCCATCAACAGATATTTATCGAGCATCTAAGATATGCCAAGCTCTGTGCTTCTGACAAGAGTCAACAAGACAGACCCAAATGCTGTCCTTGTGGGTCTTCAAACAGACAAAGCCAGCAAGCCCAACGAAGTGTGATGGAAGAGTTATGGGGGAAGCCCCCGGTCCTGCCAGGAGGTTCAGGAGAGCCTCTTGGATTAGAGATGAGAGAAGCCTGCCAGGTGGAGTGATGAAAAGAGAGTTCCTGGCAGGGGGAACAGCACAGGCAAAGGTCTAGAGGCAAGAAAGCACAAGGCATTTGTGGACCTAGTAATAGCTTAAGTCTGGCTGGGGGAGTTGGTGGTAAGGAGGTCTAGGAAGAGATGGGATGGTGGGGATGGATGAGGGTGGGAGAAGGTGATAATGACAAGCCTTGTAAGCCAAGGTAAAAGTTTGGACATGATCCCATAAGCAACAGGGAGCCACTGAAAGTTTTTAAGGGAAGGAGAGGGTGTGGTGACCTGATTTCATTTTTTTATAAAGCTCCCTCAAGGCAGAGCTCAGGGTCATCAACTCTTGACCTTAACTTCAGAATCAAGCAAGGGCATCAGCATGTGATGAAAACAGAAGTCACTGCCACCTCCCTGCCATGATTTCCTGGGGACGCATGCCTTCCACAGAGTCTCGAGACCTGTCAAAAGGGCCATGTCAGTTGGGATTGATGCGTGGGGTTCACGCTCAGTCCTGCGCATCTGAGAAATGTGCATATGACTCTACCTGCCTCCTCCAATCGGGAGGATTAAATGAACTCATACCTGCCAGGGGCTCAGCATCATGCTTGGTGCTGGGAATGTACTTCATAAATAAGCTGTTGAGATGTTTCTTTTCACCAGTTTAGAGCCACCTTAAGCACTGGGACAGCCTCAGAGACCCAGGGACCCCTGGCCCAATCTGATATTTGTCAACAGGCAAACCTGTTGTGTGTCCAGCATTTAACTATTTTCGATTTCTTCCCTGCATTTACATCTTAAAATAACATTCATAAAACCCAGGTTTCTGGCTTCTCTTGAAAACCCAAACCATCTGCTTAAAACCAGTGCAGCACGGCCCCTCGAGCACCCTGGAAGGCATGAGCCACATCTCCTACCCCAGCTCCAAATGTCAGACCAGCTGGGAGATGACCTCAAAGTGGGGAGTTTCCTAAAGCTCAGGGCTAAAGATGGGTAAGGGGCAAGCAGAGGAGGGAGGGGCTGTCTGGCGGGGCCCACCCTCCCGCACAAAGAGGCCCCCCAGCCCGGCCGGCACTCCCCCCACCTTCTCTTTGATAACATCTCTTCCAAGTCATCCCTCCCCTCCTCCAATACCTAAGGAGTTTTGCCCTTAAAGAAATAAAAAAATAAAAAACACACCAGCTCCACACTGTGGCCCTCAAGGCCCTGTGTGATCTGGCCCCTGCCATCCTCTCTTAATGTCATCTGCCACTTCCCCACTTCCAGGATACAGAAAGCTAAGGCTAGGGGCAGGGGAGGTAGCATCTAGCAAAGAATGAAGAGGTTGAAAAACACTTGCCCCATTCTGCAGACGGGGCTGAGGCATAAAGGAGGCCCTCATTGAAATCAGGAAGGTCCAGGAATCAGCCCGTGCTCCTTACTCCCCTCATTAGGATGGCCCAGCTATTTCTGCCTAGCAGCACCTCAACAGAGGGGCCTGGCCTTATCAGGACATTTGGGGGGCATGGTCCTCTCTCATGCATGACCCACCATGCTCAGTGGGGGCCTACATATATTTTCAGAGATCAGGCCCAATTCCAGAAATGGAAAAATAACCCTCCTGCTCCCCCAAACCCTGCAGAGGGGCTTCCTCAGCTTATGAGTTGCCTCTCCAGCTGGCCAGTGTGGTGGATATCATTATCTGCAAGGATGCAGCAAAGTGTCCCCTCAGGCCCCACCCTCTCAGCTGCCCTCCCTCCGCCTTCTCCTGTACCTGCAATTTGAGAATTGCTCTGTCCCTGTCTCTCTCTGTCTAGTCCTCTACTGTGTTCTCCCTTCCTCCCCGGCCAGGGAAATGGGGGTAAAAAAAATCTCCCAAGATCCCCAATTTAAAATTAAGTCAGATTTTTTTTCCTCTCCCCTTCCTCACTACCTAATAACCACACTTGTGGAAGTTGATGCTCTACATAACGAAAAGAGAGGCCTCCTTGGAGAGGGTACAATCAGACAATTTTTAAGATCACGGAGCATTAGACCATTCCCAACTGGGTTTACTAATCAAACAGCCAAATCCTTCATAACCAGCCAATCCCTACAGGGCAATTAAATCCTTCCCCTTTAAAACACTTGCCACACTGTCTGGGGACAGAAAGAAAAATTTGCAAAATTCATTTGATAAATTAGCCAGGGAAAAGAAAGGAGTGAATCAAGCTTTGTTCTTTTCATTTTTTTTAATTATGGAATTCACAATGCCTGAATAATGTTTAATAAGAACTATGAAAATTCCTAACAGTATTACAACACAACACAAAAGAATTAACCTGGTTACCGTGAAAAATTGCATATTTAATTAAGAACAGAGAGTTCAAAACTATCCAGAGATTTCAAAAGTGCTGTTGCCTGAGGGGCCAAATTACATGCTTCCAGGGCTGCTAACGGAGTTAGCACGTTCAGTCATTACCCAGGCGTTCCCATTAAGTGACTCTGGGCAGATGACATCAAATTCATTTCAAAAGCACCAGGAACTGAAGCATTCACTTGGGTAGTTTAAGGGAAAGCAACTATCCTGCTGGTACAAATCAGACCCCTTGTTGATAAAGGCAATAATTAAAGAATAATGTTAATTAGCCGCTTTTATTTGAAGAAAAGTACAGTAGTTGGAGCTCGTCCAGGCTGTTGAGGTGGGAGTCGCTCTTTCTGGAAGAAGGGGAGGCTGCTAGTGGGAATGGGGAGGCTGGGGGCCCACAGGGAGAGAGAGCGATTGCAGAGGCTGGGCCAGGGGGCAGAACAGGGCCCATTAAGGAGGATGTTGGCCCAGCCCACCTGAAGCCGAGGTATCCATGCTGGAACCACCCTGGCCACCCTGAGGCCTTCAAGGGAGTAGCTTGGCAATTGAAGAGAGACGGCACTGCCGGTATCTTGGGCACTGTCACCATCAGCCCCACTTCCATCACGGCAGGCTCTGGCCAACACAGATCTCCCTATTCGGCTACTTCCTGTCACACCCACTCTCCTCACTTGGCCATCTCTGTCACACCCGCTCCCCACTTGGCCACTTCCTGTCACACCCACTTCCCTTGCACAACCTTCTCTCTCTCCTCGTGGTCTGTCACACTCAGCCCTGAATCCACCCCCCACGACCCTTACTGTAGCAGATTGTTCCCAAAGATGGTCACCACAATATCTCTCCTGCTCTTCCTGCACTGTGACCTTGACACTCCTCCCATGGACTGCTGGGGCCTACAGCCCCTCTCTTTGAACCACAGTGGCCTTTTGTAACCACCTCAACCAACAGAGGAGATGGAAATGACACCAACAACCTCCGAGGCTAGATCGTGCAAATGCCTTCACTTCACCTTGCTCTCTTCAGGACACTCGCCCTTGGACTCCAGCCACCATGCTGTCAGGAGGCCCAAAGTAATCCTCACCGAAAGACCACGTGGAGATGGCACATGCTAGTGTCCTGGCTGGGAGCTGAGGTCCCAGCAGGCAGCCTGCATCAACCACTAGATGGGTGACTTGTTAAGTTACCCTAAACTCTGAATCTTCCCAGAGAAAGCCCCAGATATCACAGAGCAGAAACAAGCTGATTCGGCTGGGCTCCATCCTGATTCCTGACTCACAGAATAAATCATTGTTTTACCTAGCAACTTTTGGGGTGCTTTGTTACACAGCAGTAAATGTGGGATACATTAATACAAACAGTCACACGTTTTAAGAATTGTCCTTATTCCCAACATCTCCCTTTCCTCACAGACCCATCAAAGAGGCCCAGTATGAGAAACAGCTCGATAGTCTGACCACCAGTGACAAGAACTTCTCCCAAAGAAAGCCATCTAGCCTCTACCTAATGCCTCTTTAGTCAGCAGCTCTCAACAGCCCCTGAGTGCCACGAGCGCCTGCTATGTGCCCAGCAGGAAGGACTCAGCAAACCACAGGGTCCAGTGTGGAGGGAAGAGAACACAGGAAGCCCCACGGTGTGGAGGACAAAACTGAGACCTCTGCACAACTGAGTGCTCTGCCTAGGACCTGTGGCTGGTTCATGGCAGAGCCAGGCTCTGATCCTCTGGACTCCAGTGAAGTGGTCTGATTCTTATTAGCAAGGTGCTTAATTAGGGCAGCTCATCGATGCAATCCAGAGAAACAAATTACTCTCTGACCCAAGCCCACTCACCTGCTGGTGTCTGGGCCAGCTCCAACCCACTAAAGGGGCCAGCCTGGGCAGGATACAAGGGAACAGGCACTTATGGGGCACCTGGGCTGGCGGAGCCAGCTCTGAGGACTCAGGGGCTGGGACCTGAGGGAGCTGCCTTCCCTGGAGCGTCCCACCTGGGCAGCCAAGTAGGAAGCAGGAACTGGACCTGGGTTTCTCTCCTCCCAGCTCTGGGGAGGCAGGCCGCCTCAGAAGGCCTCACCTACCACGAGATGCCAAGATGCTCTGCTCTGCCCAGAGAGTAATTTTTCCAGAGATGAATTTCATAAAGTAGGCCATGGGCCAAGGGACCAACCCCCTTGCTTGCACAGGCTGAGGCGAATACCCTCCGAGGGATGGTGCTGGTTCAAAGAGGCTCCCAGGCTTCTGGCCCAAGGGGCCCAGCATCCAGCTACCCCGAGATGTGAAGGGCAGAAAATAGGCCTGGATCCTCCCAGAGTCCCTACATGGTCACCAGCTCTGACCTTGGCTCCTGGGACCCTGACATCCCAGCTGCTTGTGGGCACCCACTCACCAGGTACCCTGGCCCACCTCTGCCAGCCAGCACTGTCCACTGTGAGCAAAATATCATCACTTAAGACCTTTACAAGGTAACTGTGTATACGGCAGCCCCTTCCCAACCATACAGTCTCTGCTTTGGGTATTCACAGAAATAACAAGAGGCAGGAGAACACAGGAACACTGGAGGAGCTCTGGAATCAGACTGCCTGACTCTGCTGAGTGACCTTGGGCCAGTCACTTGAGCTCTTTGTGCCTCAGCTTCCTCCTCTGCAAAATGGGGATATTAATGGTACCTATAATCATAGAGCAGTTATGGGAATTAAATCATCTAAATGATGGTATTTAGGAAGCATTTAGAGTTGTATCTGGCACAAAGCCACCTTTGATAAGCATTTGTTAAATTAAAAAAAAAAAAAAAAAAAAGCTTCGGAGCTCCTCTCATCCCTGAATGGGCATGTAAATTCTGCCATTTTCAGGAATGGCTACACTGAGGCCAGAGAAGGCAGAATAATCTCCTATCAGGCACAAAGTCACCACAGCTGGTCCCGAGAGTGAGGCTGCTAACTCACACAGCTATGGGGGTGCTGCAATGGAGCATCAAGAGCACAACCAGGCTCAGTGACGGTTGTGCAAAAGGGGAAATCAACTGTCCATTCCCACCGCCATTATCCATCTCAGCTGGCCGCTGCCCTGTCTGAAATGCAGGCCCAGGGATACTAGATCTTCTGCTAAAGAGAAGCCAGGAAAACTGAGCTTTAAAAATGTGGCCTCTGATCAGGACACCAGCCATTTGGCATTCACGAAGCGACACGCACGTCACTGAAGCTGCGATGTAGAGTAATGAGCTCACCACCTGATAGGAGAAAGCAATAAGGAAGCAGGGAATCACCTGGTGGCCTGGAAAGGAGCCCAGACCAGGAGCAAGAAGAGGAGACAGAGGATGGTACCCAAGCCAGCAGAGAGTCAAGGAGGGAGGTCAGCAAAGAATGAGGGGAATAGTGTTCCAGGTAAAGGAAACAGCAAATGCAAAAGCTAGAAAGAATGAGGAGTATGACGGTTTGGGGATAGGGAGGATAGAGGAGTTTGGGGAGCAAGAGAGAGCACTAAGGCTGGAGACTATGCAAGCAGCTGGCAGATTTTTAGAAGCCAGAAACTCCTGGGGCAAAATCTCATCTCTACTGAGGAAATGTATGTCTATAGGAAGCCTCTACACTTCTCTGGGCACCTGTGGGTTAGCATATTGCTCTCTCTGGAGCAGGTGTGCAGTCCTTGGTGGCCACAGAGAAGCTATTTGGAAAGCATCCCTTTGAAGGAAGAGAGTTCCATAGTATTTACCTAATGCCACAGCCTGAAATTCTCTCTCCCACTACTAAGGTAAAAAGTGACAGAGTTCCCATTGTGGCTCAGCGGAAATGAACCCGACCAGTATCCACGAGGATATGAATTCAATCCCTGACCCTGCTCAGTGGGGTAAGGATCCGACACTGCCATGAGCTGTGGTGTAGGTCGCAGACACGGCTCAGATCCAGCATTGTTGTTGTGGCTGTGGTGTAGGCTGGCAGCTCCTCCAATTCGACCCCTAGCCTGGGAACTTCCATATGCCGCAGGAGCAGTCCTAAAAAGACAAAAAAAGAAAAAAAAAAAGAAGTGACAGGGAGTAAGCATGACAGCAGGTGACAGAATAACATTTATGCTAGAGACTCTCACACGAGTGAAGTAAGCCAAAGAGAAAGACAAATACCATATGATATCACTTATATCTGGAATCTAATATATGACACAAATCAACCTTCCCACAGAAAAGAAAATCATGGACTTGGAGAATACACTTGTGGTTGCCAAGGGGGAGGAGGAGGGAGTGGGACAGATTCGGAGCTTGGGGTTAATAGATGCAAACTATTGCTTTTGGAATGGATTAGCAATGAGATCCTGCTGTGTAGTGCAGGGAACTATATCTAGTCACTTATGATGGAGCGTGATAATGGGAGAAAAAAGAATGTATACGTGTATGTGTAACTGGGTCACCATGCTGTACAGTAGAAAAAAAAATTGTATTGGGGAAATAGCAATAAAAAAAAAATTTAAAAAGAAAGAGAATGGAGAAAGACAGTATTTGAAAAGCTGAAGATTAAATTTTCCAGTATTATTGAAAGACATAAAAAAAAAAAATAACATTTATGGAATGCTTGGTACATGCCAGGCTCCAAGCCGAGACCTACACATGGATTATCTCATTTCCTCCACACTACAATCCTATGAGGTGACTAATATTGCTAACCCATTTCACAGATGAGGGACTAAGGCATGAAAAGAGGCAGTCCCTGGCTATACCACACAGTCCCTGTCTGGCAGGAACCCCACTCTGCCCCTGCGCCAAGCTACCAACCTGTGGTTTTCCCCTCTAAAGGATCAAGTTAGAGCTGGGAGAGACACAGTAGGTGCAGTGGCCAATATTGAGAAGAAGTGCCTGCCAGCTGGCCCTGGATTACCCCAAGTTACCTCCACTGCAGCAAGATCAATACTTGAGGGGCTGTGCTTAGCTTTGGGGAAATCATTAAATGCTACACCAAACCAGTCAAAAAATAATTGCATGGCAAGGAGACAATGAAAGGAGCTGCTGCTTAGGAGCATAAGTACACAAAAAATGTACACACACGCACACTAAAGTACATACATACACAATGACACATGCTGACAAACACGAGTGCAGGCAGAGTCACCCACGCATGGATGCAGAGACACATGAACATGTTCAAAGACACTCAGAAGGACACAAAGACACACTCAGACACACACATGCAGAAACATGCTAATATATACACCCAAGGACACACGCATAAATGTGCAAAGATCCACAATCATACTAAAAAACACAAACACAAAAGATGCTGTTGTACACACATAAATATGTAAATACACAACATTCACATCCACCCTGTTTGTTCACTTGACTGAAATTTCTTTTTTTTTTTTTTTTGGTCTTTTTAGGGCTGTTCCCGCAGCAGAGGCTAGGGGTCAAATCGGAGCTTTAGCTGCCAGTCATCACTACAACCACAGCAACGCGGGATCCGAGCCAAGTTTGTGACCTACACCACAGCTCACAGCAAGGCCAGATCCATAACCCACTAAGCAAGGCCAGGGATTGAACCTGCATTCTCATGGATACTAGTCAGATTCATTTCCACTGAGCCAAATTGGGAACTCGACTGAAACTTTCTGAGGGCCTACTATTTGCTCAGCCCTCCACTGCTAGATTCTGGAACAAGCTGCTCTGTGCCTTCATGGAGCCTAGAGCTCAAAGAAGGCAGTTACTTCAATAAAAGAAAAAAGAAAAATAAAAGTAAGATTTTAAAAAGAAGGTAAGATATAAAATAAAAAGAAGGAGGGAGCAGTCAACCAGTAGCAGAGCTACGTGTGATACTCACCATGGTAAGTACAGTAGAGATGGGACCCATCATCTCAAGGGGGAGTGGGGAAGCTACCCTGAGGAAGTGACACTGAACAAGCTCCCCAGGGTCAGGGAGGAATTGACAAGGGGACTATGACCGAAGGGTACCCAAAGGAGAGGAGGCAGGTGATGCACAAGGTGGGTGTGGTGCAGAGGAAAATGAAGACGGACGTGTAAGTCCGGAACGTGGATGTAAGGGGAGTGGGGATCAAGGTCAAAAACAGAAGACATACTAGAATTAAGCTGGGATAGTGCTGAAGCTGATTCTGGTAAGTTAAGATGCATACAGTTAACCCTAGAGCAAACACTAAAATCCCTCAAAAATACAGTTAAAAAATCAGTAATGAAATTAAAGTGCTACCTTAGAAAATATTCACATAATGCTAAAGAAGGCAGAAAAGGAGACATAGAGGAACAAAAAAAGACATGAGACATGAGAAAACAAAAGACATGAGAAAGACATGAGAAAGACAAAAGACCTGAGAAAGACATGAGAAAACAAAAAGCAAGCTAAGTAACTAAGTTCCCTCGTGGCACAGCTGGTTAAGGATCAGCAGCTGTGGCGCAGGCTGCAACTACCAACTATGGCATGGGTTCAATCCCTGGCCCGGGAACTTCTACTCTCAGGCTCAGGCAAATAAATAAACAAACAAATAAATAAATAAAAAGCAAGATGGTAGATGTAAATCCAACTATATTGATAATAATATTAGATATGAGTGGATTAAACAATCCCATCAAAAGGCAGATTTTCAGACTAGATTAAAAAAAAAAGATTCAACCATATGCTAACTCAGGAGACATGCTTTAAATTCAAAACACAAACAGATTGAAAATAAAAGGACAGAAAAAGACATATCATGCAAATAGCAACCATAGGAAAGAAAGCAGGAGTGGCTATACAGGTATCAGATAAAACAGACTTTAAATCAAACAAAAATATTAATAAAGAAGGATATTTTATAATGATAAAAAGGTCAATGCACCAGGAAGGCATAACAATTAAAAACATATGCAACTAATAAAAGAGCACCAAAACACATGAAGCAAAACTGACAGAAATGAAGAAATAGATAATTCAACAATAGAGACTTCAGTAACCCACTTTCAACAGTAGACAGAACAACTAGAAGATCAAGAAGAAAGCTGAAGACTTGCAAAACTATAAATCAAGTATAGCAGGCAGGGGCCAGCTGTGCTGAGCCCAGGTCATGCTGGGGCCATTGCCCCAAAGGCAATGGGGAGCCATTGTAAATGGTTCTTAATAGGTTTTTAATAATCTCACTAGCTTCTACATGTCAAAATGAGTGGGAGAGGCCAGAGTCAGTACAGGGAAGCAAACTGAGAGACCAAAATCCAGGGAGAAGTGACAGGGCATGATGGGTTGCTGAGTGGCTAAGTAGATGAATGCACAGATGAATGAATGGATAACTGGATGAATAGATGGATGGATGGATGGATGGAAGGAAGGAAGGAAGGAAGGAGAAAGAAGGAAGGAAAGAAGGCAAGAAGGAAGGAGGGAAGTCAGGAAGGAAGGAAGGAAGGAGTGAAGGGAGGAAGATGAATGGGTGGATAGATGGATGAAGTCATAGGAACAGAAAGAAGACAGCTGGATAAGTTGCTGAGTAGGTAGCAAATGGATAAATGGACAGACTTATGAATGAACAAATGAAAGAATATTAGATGGATGGGAGACAGGTGAACACCCAATCCCTGCCAGACTTCTAGTGTATGGATGTTCTAAGACTGGACAAAAAAACTAAAGGGGGAGAAATGTCCTATTTATTGTGTACTCCAGCCCACATTCTCGATAATCCCCCAGGGAGATATTCAAACCTTCTTTTACCCCCAAACATCTCCATATATGAAGTCCAGGACATGGCTGGACAGAGCACCTTCATGCGGTCTGTGCTCTCATATCCACGCCATCTTCATCACCACATCTTGTCATGGTCCTTACTACTAAGCAGCAATTGGTAACAAGCCAGTGTGTATAACTCAAGCCCTGACCTTGCGCCAACTCTGTTTCTGAAGAGGGGGATATAACATCCGTTGTACCTACCACGAGAGGCCTCCAAAACACCAGCTTCCACTTGCACAGAGGAAGCAGCCACCCCTTTCCTAAGGAAGCACAGCTGCCACCTTGTTGGAAGGCATCAGGCATGTCCCCATGACAACCTTCTCTCACCCACCACCCACTCCCACCCTGAATCACACAGCCCTCAAAATACTTGGATACCCAAAGGCTTCCCACCAAGACCCTCTCTGGGCAGAGATAACACAGCAGATTGTCATAGAAGCTCTCTTTTACCTATTTTCCAAACATTCCCTCCCTTCCTTCAATGTTCCCTATCAAGCTGAACCCAGTGGGAACCAAACATACTCTGAATCCTGTTTCTCCACTGCTTCAAATCCTCAATGTCAGAGTTCCCACTGCGGCACAGGGGGTTAATGATCCAGCATGGCCACAACTGTGGTGCAGGTCACAGCTGCAAGCCAGATTCAATCCCTGGCCCTGGGAACTTCCTTAAACCAAGGGTATGGCCAAAAAAGGAGAAAAAAAAAAAAAAATCCTCAATGTCCTCCTGATTCCCTGAGAACAGAATCCAACTGAATCAACCCCCTACAACGGTCTACAAGGGCCTACCTCCCTCTCAGACCTCATTCTGTCCCATCCCCTCCTTCCTTGCCCACCTTGTCCCAGCCATACTGGCCTTTCTTCAGTTCCTAGATGTGCCAAGTGGATCCCCACCCCAGGGCCTTTGCACACACTTTTCCTGTAGCTAGAAAGTCTCTTCCACCTGAACTCCGCCTGACTGGCTCCTCATTATTCAGGTCTCAGCCTAAATGGCACCTACTCAGTATGTAACCACCCTGATAAAACAGGTTCATTCATCTTGATTTCAGCAGTTGATCGTCTCTTTCCTCCATTCTTTCTGTCTCTATAATTATACGATTTTTTTTTCCTTTTTTTTGTTTTTTGGTTTTTGGTTTTTGGTTTTTTTTAGGGCCACACCTGCAGCATAAGGAAGTTCTCAGGCTAGGGGCTGAATCGGAGCTACAGCTGCCAGTCTACACCACAGCCACAGCAACGCCACGTCCAAGCCAAATCTGCGACCTACGCCACAGCTCACAGCAACACCGGATCCTCAACCCACTGAGCAAGGCCAGGGATTGAACCCGCATCCTCATGGACCCCAGTCAGGCTCGTTAACCATTGAGACACAAAGGGAACTCCCCCCAACTAATTTGTTCAGCCTACCTCTATACTTAGCACCTGGCACTGCGATGGACCAGTGGTACACACTAGATAAATATCTACTATTTGCCGAATACACGTCAGGTTCACAGCAAAGACTGGCCAGACTAGATTGAAGTCCTTTGTGAGCCTGGACACCCCCAACCTTGTGGCCTCAGTTCCTCATCTACAAAATGGGGTAACACTAGTACCTACAGCAAAAGGTTGCTTGGAGGGTGAAATGAGGGAATGGGGTACTGACAAGTCAGGGAGTAGACTCCCAGCCTCACACTGTGGGGAGGACAGAAGGAGATATCTGAATCCCAGGTGCCACCCCAGAACCAGCCTTTGCTTCCTGAAACTAGGGCAGTAAGTTAAATTCCATCATGAAAGGAAAGAGCTTATGGAGCCAATATGAAATGCAGAGCGCGGCTGATACAGCCATGGTAAGAGGGGCTGGGTTTAGCTGTTAAAGAAAAAAAAAAATCTAAAAAACTTTTTTAATAAAGCCTACAAGTCTATTCCCTTCTTTCTTTATCAACGACACGATTTATTGACCAGGGAGGCCATATCGACTAAATAAATCTTGATAATGACCAAGGAAGCAATCAATACCTGCTTATTATCAGCCCGGGCAGAGAATTTCATTTTGTGGAACGCAGGCTCAACAACAGGGCGCACCTCACCGCTCTGGACTCCAGTGGGTGGGCCAGGGATGGATGGCCGGGTGGCACTCATTTTCCAGAACAAGAGAGTAGAATCTTTCTTGCATTATTAATAACTTCCCACCTGCCACCCCATCCCATGCCTCTCAGGCTTGTGGGTCTGGATTCATTTCCATGAGTTGACAATGATGAGGTGTTTTAAGAGGTTTAAAAGTAAATAAATAAAGGGGAAAATATAAGCATATTGACTGTTGGGGGGGGGGCCTTGATAAGGTGGGAGGGGGGATCGGCTCTGAAAGAGGTACCTCGGGCCTCTAGTGGGTCAAAAGCAGAGACATGAGTGGCCAACGGACCTGAGTCCTGGGTTCAAGTTCAGGCTCTGCTGCTTGCTGACAATGTGGCCTTGGATTTAACCTTCTATGCTTCAGTCTGCTCAAATGTAAAATGGGATAGATGTAGGTTTCTCATCCTAGGGCTGCTGCAAAAAAATGAACAAGATAATATCTGTAAGGGGCTCTAGACACTGTCTCGCATGCCATAAAGGTTCAGCAGCTACCTGTTAAGGAATTACCAGGCCTTCCTGACACTCCAAAGACTGCAACAGCCAGGCCTGGCCTTGCTAAGGCATGCCAAGTGGCACTGGGAGAGGCCTGACCTCCCATCCAGTGCTTCTCTGCAAGGATCTGGTCCGCCTGGCCACTGACTGGTGAGGCCTAGGGGGTGAATAACAAACAGCAATGGCAATGACAGTGAATAATAAAATAACAGCTGCTCTTGTTTCCTGGGATTGACCATGTTCCAGGCCCTATGCTAAGGGCTTTCCATGCTTCACCTCATCAAACTCCCACAATGTCCTTATGAGGTAGAGGCTGTATTTAATTCCTATTTTACAGACTAGGAGACTGAGACTTAGAAAAGGCCAATGAATCATCCAAGGCCTCCCAGGTAGGAAGCAGTAAGGCCAGGGTCCAAAGTGAAGTCTGATGACCTGAAGCCCATATGCTCAATCATTTCAGGTGCTGCTTCCAAGATAACTGAAATGACCACCATCAACACCATCACTACCAGCATCACCATTGTTATTACTGTTACTGTTATGGTTATTAACAAAGATAATGATGAAAACAGTCACCACTTTGGAAAGGCTTACAGGGGGCCCAGCCCCAGGCTGTCTGTATTGGTTTGTTGCCCCTCATTTCTCATACCCTTGAAGAAAAGTACTTCTATCTCCAAAGGATTATAAAAGAGAAGTTTATATATATATATATATATATATATATATATATATATATATATATATGTTTATATATATATGTTTATATATATATATGTTTACATATATATATGTTTATATATATATATGTTTATATATATATATATTTTTTTTTTTAAAGAGAGAAGCTTTATGAGGGCAGAGACTTGGTCTGTTTTGTTCACTGCTGCACCAATAGCTCACACTGCACCTGACACATAGCAGGTGCTGAATAATGTTCATTAAGTGAATGAATGAATAACCTGTCCCAACAACCCAGGAAACTCCATCATAGACAGAAAAACTGAGGCCTGGCCAGGGAACCTCTGCCCCAGAAAGAAAGGGGAGACTTTAACCCTGGCCTCCTGCCTGATGATAAACTAGGAGGCCCAGGGGATGCTGAGGAGGAAATCCTCTCAACTCTAGGGTCACTGTCCAGAGACTCTGCTCCCTTTCTGGGCTGATCAGGTGGGCCCATGAACCAGGCTTTGGGAGAAGAATGTCATCTGGGGCCAAAAATGTTGACTGGTTGTCTTGTGTCCCCCATAACAGCTGTCTCACAGGCAGCAGGGACCTGCTTTGAGTTGTCTGTGACTGAAAGCCACCAAACCACCACTAATGGTCCACAGCCTGCCAGCAATTAATTAATGGATTTATTAATTAGGATGGGTACCGCCTCCCAGGCTAGAATTGGGGTCACCAGTTTCTAAAGCGAGACTCACAGAGCTAAAGATAAATGCTTGTTCGCTGCAGGTCTGAGGCCCATGTCCAATTCCCAATCACAGAGTGAGCAACTTTCAAGAGCCAGTGATGGGTGAAGCAGCTGGGGGTCTGGGAGGAGCTGGGTCCTCCAGGACCACCCCGCAAGGTGGAGTCAAAGCAGCTGCCACCACCTCATCCTTCCAGTGGTATTCATCCACTCCATCATCCAAATGTTTAAGAACTTACTATGTCCTTGCCCTCCACAGGTAGGAATGCAGATGGCAAACTAGTGAACAAATAAATACGCATTATCGCATTAGGTAAAGCAGATGGGGGTAGAGATGGAGGGAGGCTATTTTGGAAAGAGAGCTTAGGGAAGACCTCTTTGAAGAAGTGATATTTAAGTAGCAGACTGAATGGACTGAGGCAGAACTAAGCAGATATCTGAGAAAGCATTTCCCGGATAGCAGGAACAGCAAGTGCAAAGGCCCTGAGGTTGGATATGTTTGGTATGTTCAAGGAACAGTGAGGAGGCCAAAGTGCTTGAATAAAGAGGGGAAGAGAGCAAGAGATAATGGACGGATGCCAAAGGGAAGAGCGGACCGAAATATGAAGTGGGCCAAGTAAGAATAGACAACCAGGAAGAGGCAATGCCAAGAGTGACACTCCCCAGGCTCCCAACAAGACACAGCAGGTACTTCAACTGAGCACTTCCTATGCGCTGGGTGCCTTAGGTAAATGTTCAAACCTCATTTCATCTTTCCTGTAGGAGAATGTGGTCCTCAGAGAAGCAGACACAAAGGCAGGATTATAAGACAAAGAGATTTATCAGGATCAATGCCTGTGCCTGCAGGGGGGATGGGGAAGAGGGAGGGAGGAAGGAAGGAAGGGAGGAAGGGAGGGAGGGAGGAAGAAGGCTGCTTTGTGGAAACATCCTAGGCTGCATAGGAGTTTGGAGCCCGCAAAAGAGTCCTGTGTGTCCCAGAAAACAGGTCTGCTTTTAGTTCCTGTTACACTCAGTCCCTGGCTATGGCAGCTGAGGGGTGATCTCCAAGAGCAGTATCCATGCCACCTGCCAATCACACTCCCTGTAGTCAAATCTACAAGACGCATTCTCATGGCCACCACTGGGAGGTACTATTATTATATCCATCTTATAACTGCAAAAACCAAGTCTCAGAAAGGGGAAATACCTTGCCAAAGGACACACAGCTAGGAAGAAGCAGAACTGGAATTTGAATCCTGACTGCCCCTGTGCATGATCATGAGGTAAACAGGAGATAGGGTGGGGGGAAGCATTTTGCAACAGAGCAAGAGTTGGGTTGAATATCTCATTAAAAAATAAAAGTGAGGAGTGCCCATTGTGGCGCAGTAGAAACGAATCCAACTAGTATCCATAAGGATGTGGGTTCGATACCTGGCCTTGCTCAGTGGGTTAAGGATCCGGCGTTGCCGTGAGCTATGGTGTAGGTCGCAGATGCAGCTGGGATTCCATGTTGCTGTGGCTGTGGTGTAGGCCAGCAGCTATAGCTCTGATTTCGACCCCTAGCCTGGGAACTTCCATGTGCCACAGGTATGGCCCTAAAAAACAAAAAAGCAAAAAGTGAAACCCAATGATGGTGGACAGTTCACAAATTATCCATTGAGAGAGATTCACTCCAAGCCACATATGTGCTAAATACTCTTATTTTATGCCCCATCCTTACTCCCAAATGACAGGTGGCAAAAGTAAGGATGAAGGTATGTCCAACAACCTCACTGTCTTCCTTCAGTTCCTCGCATGCACTATTTTTCCACCCACCTCAGGATCTTAGCATATGCTATTCCCTCTGCTCAGATGCTATTCCCTCTGCTTAGATGCTTTTCCCTGACTTTGACCTTGACATCTCAGTTGAAAGGTCACTTCTTCCAGGAAAGCTCCCCAAAGGCTCCCCCAAGACTCAGACCCAGGCAGTTCTTTTGCCACATGCTGTCTCAAAATCAAATCCCAGTGTGTGACTACATACTTCTCTGTCCGATGAGATATGACTCCTCCTCCCCCATTTGTCTGTGGGCTCAGTGAGAGCTGGCACTTTGTCTTCCTGTTCACCATGCTATCTCCAGTATATAATTATTACTTATAGTGTTTATGCTAGTTACCTATTATTATTTCTATAATTATCAGTTACAATTATTACTTATTCTGTGAGTGATAAACATACATTTCTGGGGTGAAGAACAATAGCAGTTATTATTATTATTATGTAGCATATCTATGTGCTGAGCAGCGATCTCATGCTTCACAGGCATTAACTCAATCCACAACCCTTAAAAAGGTATTGCCAGTCTTCCCATTTTACACAAGAGAAAACTGAGGTTCAGAGAGGTTAAGTGACTTGCCCAAGGTCACACAGCTGGTAAGTGGCAGAGCTGGGACTAGAATCTAGCTCCCTGACTTCAGAGTCCCCACTAAATGTCTTGGGGAATGGGAAACCACAAGGCTTGATTCTCCAGCCCACACCACACCCTCAGATTCCTGAACCCACGAGCACTCGTAATGGACAGGCACCCTGAGTAGGTGCCCCCAGCAGAGTAGCCTCTGAGTGACCGCCTCACTCAGGGCAATCTGCCCCTCATCCCAGCTGCCCTGGTGACCTCTGTGGTCTCCCCATCTGCAGCACCCACAAGCCAAACAGCTGACGGACCAGTCAATCGACCATAATGGTTCCTGGGGAGCCATTTACCATGTCCAGTTTGAGCAACGGTGGCTCAGAGAGTCTTAAGCACTGCTTGGCTCTGGGTGTTTTGGGCAGAAGACCAGCTCAGACCAAAGAGGCCGAAGGATTGATTTTTTTCTCTCTTTCTTTCTTTTTAATGACAAATGTGTTACCTTGGAACTGCTGCTTCATTTGACCGAACTGAAGGATGGCAAGGGCAGCCACTAGCCCGCTTTGGGGGTAACTGAGCTACTCACTGTGGAGACTCAGAGACAGCAGCTCACAGCCCTCCTGATCATGCATCTTCATGAAGCTGATCAAGGGCCTTGCATTTTTTCCCCGAGATTCAGCCTCTTCTGACACTAGGCACTTGGAGAAAGGCAGCCAGAGGCTTTGACAGCTACCTTCTTCATGACCAACCTCATGACCCCCACTGTTGGCCTTACCCACTACAGAGCTTCAAGCCACTGTTCCCTCTGCCTGGCATGCCCTGGCCAGGTCTCCACTCCCTGCCCAGTGTGGCCAGAGCTCTTGGTTTGTATGGGACACTGGACAACTGACTTTCTTAGGTATCATCTCCTGTGTTTTTTTGGTTTTTCTTTTTTGCTTTTTAGGGCCACATCTGTGGCACATGGAGGTTCCCAGGCTAGGGGTAGAATCACAGCTGCAGCTACCGGCCTACACCACAGCCACAGCAACAGCTGCAGCTGCCACAGCCACACAGGATCCGAGCCACACCTGGGACCTACACCACAGCTCAAGGCAATGGTGGATCCTTGACCCACTGAGAGAGGCCAGGTTTGGAATCCACAACCTCATGGATCCTAGTTGAGTTCGTTAACCACTGAGCCACAAAGGGAACTCCTGCTATGTTTTAAATGCTGACAACTCATGCAAAAGTGTTTGTTTTTAGAGTTTTTTTGGGTTTTTTGTTTTTTTGGCTACACCCAAAGCATGA
The DNA here is from genome assembly GCF_016906955.1 of Phacochoerus africanus. NCBI lineage: Eukaryota > Metazoa > Chordata > Mammalia > Artiodactyla > Suidae > Phacochoerus > Phacochoerus africanus. Next base: position 32,432,068 of record NC_062558.1, on the reverse strand, counting down.
GGAAGTGCCCGAGCTAGGGACTGGACCCAAGCCACAGCATTGACAATGTGCAATCCTTAACCACTAGGCCACCAGGGAACTTCCTACTAAAGTGTTTGTAAATATTGCACTAATCTAGACAGACACATCCATGGGCCAGCCATAGCTGCCAGTCTGCAACCTTTGTGGTCATAGGTCCCAAATATAAGACATCGGATACAGGAGTTCCCATTGTAGCTCAGCAGAAACAAATCTGACCAGCATCCAGGAGGACGCAGGTTTGATCCCTGGCCTCACTGAGTGGGTTAAGGATCTTGTGTTGCTATGAGCTGTGGTGTAGGTCACAGATGCGGCTCGGATCTGATGTTGCTGTGGCTGTGGTGTAGGCTGGCAAGTGCAGCTCCAATTAGACCCCTAGCCTGGGAACCTCCATGTGCCGTGGGTGCAGCCCTAAAAAGACACACACACACACACACACACACACACACAAAGACATCAGATACAATATTAGTAACATATTAATATAATAAGCCCCCAATGGAGTAAAAGAGAATAGAAAAAGTGCACAACAATCTCTAAAGCAAGCTTGCAAGGCCAGCAAGTTCCAGGATCCACTGCTTATTTGGTCCTCTCACCCTCCTCTCACTCTAAAAATATCAACAACAATAAGAAGTGAGGCACCTGCAGAACAGTAACCGTGTGCCTAGCACTGTGCTAAGCACTTTCACATTCAAAGCGCTTTAATCTTTAAGAACAACCTAAAAGGTGGAAACTTAGTCCCAATTAGATACAAAAAAATAAGGCTCAGAGAGCTTAAGTGACCCATTCAAAAATCACACAGCCAGTAGGTGACAGAGCCAGGATTGGCTCCTCATACTTCCCTCTTGAGGGAAAGAATACAGAATAAGTTTCTGGAATGAACTTTGATCTACCTTAATACTCTCAATTGAAAAATAATAAACTTCAGTCATGCCACAGCCATCACATAGATCAGTAGACCAAGCTCAGCAAACTACCCCTAAGGCCAGACACAGCCCTCCCCCTGTTTTTGTAAAGTTTTATTGCAATATAACCATTCCCATTCATTCTTATTATCTATGGCGATCTGCATGACACAGAGGCAGAATACAGTGCTTGCAACAGAGACCGTGTGGCCCATTAAGCCTGAAGCATACTGTTATCTGATTCTTTACAGAAAAGTTTGCCAGTTCTGATGGGCAGACCTAGATGGTTTCCTAGAGTGTCTGGAGATGCCACACCCCAAGAAGATGATGAGCTCAAACCTTCAGAGATGTGGAAGCGCATTAACGGGGGAAAGGGGGAGTGAAAGCTTCTTCAGCCTTCTTTAGGGTGAGTGTTCTTGATATTTTTGGCTGAGACCAAGGGAAAAAGAGGAACCAGTCACGGGAGGATCTGGAGAAAAGGAGTCACAGGTAGAAGGAAACTGTAAGTGCAAAGTCCCTGAGGTAGGAATGTGCTTGAAGTGTTTGAGGGACAAAAAGAGGGCCACTGTGAGTGGAGCAGAGTAAGGAGGAGGAGAGAGGCTGGAGAGGAAGCTGGAGAGATAACAGGGGCAGGGATGGGGTGGGGGAGGTGGCCAACCATGTGGAGACTTACAATCAGGAAAAAGGACTCTGGATTTTAAACTAAGTATGATAGAAATAAATTGTTCATATCCTACCAAATACTACCAACCATTTTTGTGAAGGGATCTGGAGGCTGAGAAGCCAAGAACTCCATCCGAGACATAATTTCTTGTCTCAAAAATGTGCTTAATAGATCACTAGCTCCCCATCACCAACATTACGGCCCCCCAGGTCATTGGAAGACAATATGTTTAACTGGCACACAAAGTATGTCAGCATCCGTCCCCTTTACAGCAACCCAGTATAGCAGACCAGATGGGCACAGCCAGCCTGTGTGATGGATTAAGAAACAGGAGTCTTGGAATGTTGTGTGATTTACCCAAGAGTGCTAGAGGCTGCATCCTCTAGCTGCTCTTGGCACCCCTCCCCCCCGCCCACTACCCCCACCTTCCCTGACACCTTCAATATAAGATTCCGTCATTAATAAAGACACCACCCAGACAGAAAAATCAAACAGAAGACTGAACCCTGAATTCCAAAGCCAGGAACAAAGGCAGGCCACCACCTCAGTCCCCTTCTCACACTCAACCTCTGCCAGGCTCAGCCTCTAAATTATATAACCAGAAGCCACCAGAAAGTCAGCCCTTTCAGAAAGCAGAGAGAAAACCACAATTTCTGGGAAGCCACATCCACCATCATCCAAGACCAAATTTAGCACCAAGTGAGGTGCTCACGTTTGAAATCCCATCTGCTAGAAGAAAGGTTACCACGACAGAATGTCAGGTTCGAAGATAGAATCTTCTTTTTAACAGAAGAGGTTTAAAAAAAAGAAGAAGAAGAAGAAGAAAGAAAGAAAAACGAAGGAAAAAGGAAAAAGTATCATCACCATGAGAAAAGTCGCTTCCTCTGGTCAAAATCGCACCATACTCAACTGAAATAACCCACTGAGACACTTATTTGCTTCTTTAGGCTTGTCCGTGGTTTCCCAATTTTCTGCAGTGAATTCAAGTATTAATAAAAGAAACTTTGAGACCTCCAACTGCAAAAGCAGTCAGGGATGAGACTTTGCTCATTTTTCTTCCAGCACTCAAAAGAGAGAGCCCATCTTTGGGAAGCAATTTCTGTTGAGTTGAGAATCCAGAATTTTGGGATGCCCAGAAAAGACTGCTGGGTTCTTTAAATAAATTCTCAACACCTGTTTCTAGCTCCTTCTGCAAAAAAAGGCCCACAGGGTGTGGCTTCCGATGAATTGGAGAGGCAGATGGAATGGGAGCACATACTGGTTGGACTCAGGAGGGTCCGGGGGCTGGCTAAGTGTTTGGCCATATTCACAGAGCTGCTGCTGGAAATCTCCCCTCATCCCCTCTGGCCCCCAACTCTCCCTCTCCTCCCCCTCCAACCTCCCACAGCCTTTGTCTAATGTCCACTTGTCTCAGGGGCCTGGACCACGCAGAGCCTGGTCTGCTCATACTCCCCACCCAAGCAGCGATTCCATTACAGCGAAGTTTCCAAAGTTAGGATTCCGCCAACAAGGCTGATAGCTTATTTACTGCTGTCATCTAAAGAAAGAGGAATTTTGACACATTGTTAAATGATAGCACATTTAGATAAGTCAAGCTGTCAGAGGCTCTAATGGATGTCTAAACTCTCCGTGGCTGATATGTAAAATTTATGCACTTCAGAATATCATAAGGTTATAATATTTTAACCACACTGACGCTCTTTTCTAAACTTTAAACAGGGAAAAACATTCCATCAAGTCCCACCTCCCATGCGCCAAGAAACTGAACCTTCCCGGAAGTTTCTCCAAACTCCTTACAAAATGTCCAGATTCTCTCACTTGACCCACAGGTCTTCTCCCTAAATGCTCACACCTCAAGCAGAATTTGCCTTTCCTCCAAAACGCATGGGATCCCTCCAGCCAACCGCTTTCCTCCCAAGAAACACAGACATGCATTTGGACTGGGTGCCAATGCTTGTTAGCTTGATTAACCGTCTTTGAAGGGAAAAAAAAAAAAAAAAAGATATCACGGGAGACTGGACCCAGAGCATCGTAAAAAAAGTGGCAAAGTAAAGCAGGAAAAGAAAATCATAAAGGTATGAATCCGGTTACAACGATTATACACAGAAAAGCCATAAAAAAATACTGCATTAGTAATGTTCACCATAAAGCAATCTTATAACCAAATGAAATATGCCCAACATTAACTTTGGGATAGAATTTTATTTCTTCTCGTTTCCTAGACTGCTAGCAGCAGAGTGGGGGAAAAAAAGCAGCAAAGAAAGAGGAAAGTAGTTTCATGTGTCCTGGGGTAGGGTACCACATGTCACAGCATCTTTACCATCATCAGCCCACAAGTCATTGAGACTGTTGATGACTTCCAGCCTAGGAAACAGCCCTGCTGTGTCCGGAGACAGCACTGGAAGGAATAATAACCAAACTGCTTCCATATTTGAAAAATATATACTTCCAGAGGGCTGTGCTCGTGGCTAGTACAAGGTCACCTTTCTTACCAGGATCAGGATGGCGTCAGCAGCATGGTCTGACCTGGGGACACAGGCCACCTTCACTGCCTCGGCCACTTTAATGCTCAGCAATGAGGCTGCGTAAAACCACTAAACCTGAACAACCAACAACTGAAGCCACACACTTCCTCACACTCACAAGCAGCTGGGCTGCGTGGCTAGTGGGCCCAAAGCTCTTGCTTGGCCTGCGCAGGGCCTGGGGTGGGGGCCCACCTTTCCTACCCAGATCCTGGAACCAGCCAGCTGAAGTTTTCCTTTCTGGCTATCTCCCTTGTAAGACGAAGAGTGGGAAGGGGAAAAAAATGAAAATAAAAGCGTGGCACAGGAGTCATTAGCATTATGCACAAGAGATGATCCTAAGCAAAAGTGCTTAGGCTCATAATCCCTTTCCAACAAAAATGCCATCAGTGAGAATTCATACAGGAAGGGGGTGGGGGGCAGGTCTGCTGGGCAGGGGAACAACTGAACATTTCGGGATGAGGTGGGGACCATGACAGATGTGAGGGGCCTCAATATTTGCACATAGCCACAGCTGCCACATTTACCTCTCTGCTCTCTAGAAGTGTGCGGCTTTTCAAACTCCCAAAGGGACACCCCCCCACACTTAATATCCATGTAAATGAGCTTATCCCTTTCCCCAGAGCCTTCTCCTTTTGTGCCAGACACACCAGGCATTGTCTTAATGAACACCCCCCCACATACACCCTATGTATACACTCTTTGTGGGGAGAGGTCTTGGCCCTGTTTCCCCACCACCTGAACAAGGCTTTCCACCCCCCGCCTTTCATCCTTTCCAGTTCAAATTTGCTCTTTCACCTCAGCATCTTCTAAAAACCTAACAAAGGGTTCCCAGATCAATGGAAGTCCAACTGGAATCAAGATTTGGGTGACCTCAACAGCTCCACAAAAAACCTCTGAGCCCGAGAAGGAAGAGTGAGGGTCAACACCCCCTCTGCCTCAGCTCAGAAATCAGTCCCCTGGGAGCCGCACCCACCCCTCAGCACCCAGCCCCAGCTCTCACTCCACCTCCTGGTTGCAGCCTAGCTCTCTGGATTGAAAGCGAGTTATCTAATGAAAATTGTGTTAACTGACATTCCGGCCAACCAGGAGCAAATACCAGCGCTGTAAATCTCGCCGCGGAAATTTTCTCCAGCCCAGAATAACAATAGGACCCTGCAAAGGGCTTTGGCCAGCCCTTCTGGTTCCTCTCCTCTCGTCTGCCACGTTCTTGTCATTCCTTATGTTACAGAACATCAATCATAAATAAAGACGCTGTCCCCCAGCCATGCCCGGGTCTCATTTACAAACATTAGCAGGGAATACGATTACCATTGGCCTTCGTGCCAAGCCCAATGTGGCTGCCCAACTCTCTCTCTCTCCCATATTCTCTGTCTCTCTCTCTCCTTCCCTCTCCCCCATCCCCCACTCTTCCAGAAAGGCCACTTTAGCATCATTTAAACCAGCTAGCACAGCTCACAGCCCTGTCCGCCTCAGCTGGCCACCAAACTGTAGCCCCAACTCGAGTGAGTACCTGGAATTGCAAGGCACTCGCAGTTATTAACTGCATGCCTGAGTGCCCCGATTTTCTCTCCAGCTCAATGGCTTTGAGGGAGGGGGCCTGCAGGCTAGCTAGGGCTTAGGAAGGAGGCCGGCTGGGTAGCCTCCAGGAGGAAGGGGGGGGGGTACTGGAACCACTTATCAGAAGAAACTTAAGATTTTCAGGCGGATTTTTTAAAAAGTGGGTCCCTTTTTATCTCCAGACTGATGCTCTTGCTTCTTCTGAGAATGTCAAGGCCAAAGCGGGATGCTTTAATTCCCCAGTTATGAGCACCACTTCCCTGCCCCTTGTTCCTACCTCCTCTTGAGACCCAGAGATTCTTGGGTTTGGGGGACTTGGCAGGAGCATCCTAGGGCACCAGGGAAAGGACAGAGGCTAGAGCTGTGCCTTCCGCGGGCGTTCTCTGAAATTCCACTCCCCGGCCCGACCTCCGGAAATACTCCTCAAATCTGGAGGATACACAGACTCTCAGAAAAAGATGGAACGGGGATAAAGTGCTGGAGTTTGGGAGAGAGTCGCCTTAGAGAGGGAAAGGAAAAGAGAAAGAAAGAAGAGACAGATTGGAGAAAGGTGCAAAGAGAGGAGTGAAGCAAAGGAAAAGCAGGAGGCAGAAGACAGAGAGGGGATCTCTCATTTAAAAGTTCCCGTGGGCCCGAGAGCTCGGAGTCACCTGCTCTGCGCTGCTCCCAGCTCTCCACAGCCCTCGAGGCAGGAGCGCAAACTTGCGCGCTCCCCGGGCCCATCTCCACTGTCTGTCCCTATCTAGACTTGGAAAGAGGTTGGAAGGGGGGATAAGACAAGAAGCAAAGACGAACCCCAAGAACTCGGCCTGAGGAGCGATCTGTCGACGCAGGCGGCCAGTCCGGCGGTGGTGGCTGCTGCTGCTGAGGCGGCAGCGGCGGCAACAGCGGCCCCCGGGTGGCGGTGCGTCCGGGCTGCGCAGCCAGGCGGGTGGCGGCGGCGGCGGAGGTGCAGGCGGGCAGCGGGGCGCGGAGCCGCCTCCTCGCCAACCCCGGATGCCTCCTCCTCTTTCCTCCTCCTCCTCCCTGCCCGCCAGCTCCCTCCCTCCCTCGCCCGAGCCCCAGCCGGGCACAGACAGGCACGCGGCGCGCTCCGCGGCCTCCCCGGACGCCGCGAAGTTGGGAGGCGCGCAAAGTGCGGCGCGAGGGGGGTTGCCGGGGGTCCCGCCGGCAGCCCCCAGCCCAGGACCGCAGACCCTGCCTTCCCCGTGCCTCACTCGGCCACTCGCCCGCCGGCTCGCTCCCCGGGCCGTGGGCTCACTAGCGCTTCTCCATGGTCGCGGCAGCTAATCGATGATTGAACCGAACAAAGAGCAGCGGCGAGATCAATTCCTAATACCTATCGATGGGCAGCGGGCAGCCGAGCCCCGGCGAGCCCCAGCAGCCGCCGCCCGCCGCCCCGGGGCGCCAGCCCGCCTTCCCTGGGACCTCCCCAGTGCGCCCAGGGCGCGCCCGAGGGCTCCCCACGGCCGCGCGGCCGGCGCTGCCCGCACTAACCTGGAGTCGCCGTAGATCAAATCGCTTCCAATATTGAAACATCGATCCCACATTGGCGGCCATCTTGGGGGCTATTCGAGACGCACACACACAAGAGTTTGGCTTTTCTCAATGGCTGCACTCAATATCCGGGCTGGACTCCCCCCAGCCCCGGGGCCGCCGCCGCCGGCCGCCCGGGTCCTGAGCGCCACCGCCCGGGCCCCTCGGGCACCCCGGCCTCCTGACACCCGCTGCCCCCGGCGCCGCCGCGCCGCCGCCGCCGCCGCCGCCGCCGCCGCCGGGCCCGGGAGCCGTGCGCCCCCCCCGACCCCCGGAGGGCGCGGGAGGAGCGCGCGGGGCGGGGAGCTCGGCGCCCGCCCGGGGGAGGCGGCCGGGGATGGGGGTGGAAGGGGGGGGGCAGCCTCTCCGAGAGGCGCTGGCGCCGCGGATGCCCTGCCTGCAGCCGGCTCCCGGTCCCGCGGAGCGCTCGCTGCATCTCCCCCCCCACAAGTCCGGGGTCGGTGTGCCGCGCGATTGCACTTGACTTTGGCTTTTTGCAAACTTATCAATACTGACGTAACGTGCTGATCAATGCAAAGGGAAGTTTGGGGGGGGGGGGCTGCGGGAGGCCGGCGCGCGTGGCGCCTACCCCCACCTCGCACCTGTCTAACCCCCACCCCCGGCACTGCATACTTAAAAAAAAAAAAAGTTAATAGTTTGCAATGCATTTTTTTTTCTTTTGCAATAGGAGCACACACAACACGTGCCTCGGGCTGCAGCCGCTTCTCCGTCAGCTAAGCTTCGCATCGGAAGGTAGCAGCCAGCAGCCAGAGCTGCGTAGACTCGTTGGCCGGCGGGCATATGAGAGCCGGCCAGCAGGCAGGTGGTAGCCGCCCGGGGGCGCCACTGAGTTGTGGGAAATGTCACCATTGCCAGGCGCAGTTTCCAAGCCATCATATTGTTATAATTGTTATGGGGGGGGGGGCGGTGTCTTGGCCATAGCCCTGGGTTCTTTCCGGGAGTCCTTTGCAATAGGGATTCCTGTTATTATTTTCGGGATTACATGGGCTCCTCACAACTTTAGAATGTGAGGCCCTTTTACTGTTAGGATTATTGGAGAGGGTGCATAACCAAACCTCTGGAGTGCCCCCGCCACACACACACACACACACACCCCCGACCCCACTGCGGGTTGGCTTTTATTATTATGATGTGTTGATACAGCCCCTGCCAAAGGGACTCTGGATCATTAACAACTACAGGGGTTTCTGCTATTGTTACCATCATTATGCCTGGGTCCTTAGCCTGGCTAGGGACCCCGGGTCCTTTGCAGTATGGGCATCCTTTACTATGATTGTCTTTGGGGAGAGAGTCTTTAACCAAGCTGGAGGGAAATTACCGTCTTTTGCAATTTCTGACGCTGGACAACAGGGGTAACTAAGTTTCTTTTACATTTTTCCCTCTCTTAATGCTTCCGTGCAAGTGAGATGTCCCCAGTCTTCTTTCCACATCCTACCCCCATCCCAGGAGGGACTCACCTCCCAACCCCCTGCATAACTAATACCCCTCCTGACCCTCAGGTCACTCTCCCTCTCTGACATGTCCCCTGCCAAGTCCCACCCCATCTTCCTCCCCACCCTCCAAAAAAAGGGTATTTCATGTTCTCTTTTTCTCTGGGCAAAAGATTTGCTCTTAGAGACAGCAAATGGAAATTATATTCTCTTTTTATGACCCAGCTTGGACTTCTGACATCACTCTTGGTCCAAGACAATAGATCAATACAAAAGGTTATAAAAAAGATAAAGTTTAGAAGAGTTGTAAAGAAGAGAGACTCGTGATGGATATTTTTGATGATTTTCCAATATTTGTGTCTTGGAACACGTGCTTCAAGGCAATTAAAGTTTTTAATGTAATGTAAATAATTGTTTCATAAGTGCTTCAGAAGAAGGTGCGATCTTTCTGAGCAATCACTCCAGCTGTTTAAAAAATGTAATGTGATTTAAACAAGGATACAGTATTTCTGCTACCATCCCCATACATTTTCCATGAGGCCTGGGTAAATATATTAAAGCACAAGTTGAAAGACTCGTAAGACCAAAAGTACAGCGTTCTCCAAGACGTAATGAATTAGGCCTAGTTAGCAATTCTGAGTGGCCTGTTTCCTTGCCAGATTAAATTGCACGTGATGTGTGGTTTATCTCAGCTCTCGATAACTTCACATTTAAATTACAGCTCTCATTCTGCAAAATGAATTTAGGAAAATTTCCTAACTATCGTATGGCAATTTTTTTTAATGGCTACATTTTCTCCTGAGCATCTGTAAAGCTTGCAGCTTCCTTGTCTTTGAGTCTGTTTTTTAGAGACCTGTAGTAGAAAATCTGGAGTGAGTGTGAAACCCTTCAAAGCAATTCTTAACAAATCAAGGTTTTGATGAAAGATTATTTTAAATTTACATCTGACTTTGCAGTCAGGGAACAAACTGACATCATATACCTCCTGATATGATGTACAGAGAAGGACACAACACCACTTCTGTGGTATTACTGCCAAAAGTGCATAATCTGAATCTAATTGTGAAGAAATATCAGACAAACCCAAATGGAGGGGTAGTTCTAGAAAATAAACAGCTTGTTCTCTTTAAAAATGTCAGTGTCACATGAAACAGCCAGAAAGACTGAGGAACTATTCCAGATTAAAGAAAGCAAAAGAGACTTGACAAGTGATTAAAACGTATGATCCGGGATTTTCTTTTACTCTAAAATGCACTAACTAGAGCCAATAGCAAACTTAGAATAAATCAACAGATTAGGTAATGGTACTGTATCAATGTTAATTTCCTGGGCTTAATCATTGTACTCTGGCTATATAACAACATATGCTCATTTTTAGACAGAACATTAAAGTATTTACAGGTAAAGGGAAAGCCATCATCTCTGCAACTAGCTCTCAAACAGTTCAGACAAAGTAACATGTATCTCTTTATTTATCTAAATCTATCTACATAGGAAGAATGATTCAGCAAATGTTGCAAAATTTTAACACGTGAGGACTCCAGACAAAGTGTACACAGAAATTCTTTGTACTCTCCTTGCAACATTTCTGGGAATCTGAAATGATGTCAAAAGAAAAAGTTAAAGGAAAAATAATAAATTCATGTCTGACATTGTCTCAGCCATTAGAAACTATCGGGCTTCCAAATAAAAATTCTGCATGGAACTTTTCTACTTTCCTGACTGACGTAGGCTCCACCTTTGACCAAGCAGGAAATTGCCACAGCAAACATGCTTACCAAGGAGCAGCAAGGAAATCCAATAATTCAGATTGTTTTAAGTCTGTGATATTTTTAAATGACTTAATGCAGTGGGTCTCTGAAGAATTCCGACAATTTTAATGGTAGAAACTTGCAGTCCCACTGAGGAACGGGTTGCTACATAAATACTGAATGATTGTGTCTTTCTGTCTGGGCTGAAACATATTAGCTTTGCTTAGTGGCTTATTGCTTTATTCACAAAATAAATTTCAGCCGTCTCTCCCCACCATATTACAAGTGCGTTGTGAGCCTGTGCCTTATTAGATGTGGGGGCTTATATTCCAAAAGCATCTGTTACCATCTCAGGCTCAGCAATAATGAATTAAGCAGTTAAGTATTTACCTCCTAAACAGAGTTAGCCAGGGAAATGATATTATTATGGGTGGTCCTTAACGAAAGACAGTAAACCAAGAAACTCGGACTTTTTCAGCAAACAATAAGCCTTGGATTTGGAAACTAAAATATTGAATATCTTTGTGAAAAGCTGTTTTTCATGTTCTTAGCACACTCTCTCCCTGCCACAAACACATACATACACAGATATGCAAAAACTTAAGCAGGTTCCTCCCGGTTGATTCCTGATTCTCAAAGACTCACACATCAAGATGAGTATTTTAAAAATTACAGTGGAGGAGTTCTCGCTATGGCACAGTGGGATCAGTGGCATCTCTGGAAGGCTGAGATGCAGGTTCGATCCCTGGCCCAGCCCAGTGAGTTAAGGATCTGGCATTGTCCCAGCTGGGAAGTAGATTGCAACTGCGGCTCAAATCTGATCCTTGGCCAGAGAACTCCATACGCCTTGGGGAGGCCAAAAAAGAAAAAAAAATAATAAAAATAAATAAGCATTTTTAAATAAAATTAAATTTACAATGGAAAAGAAACCACCCTCTCCCTACCCCAGAGCAAGCAGAGGGCGGCTTGGGGTAGCCTATCTTGAAAGCAGAAGCAGAGAGAGAGCCAGATCCTTTTGGAAATTCATAAACTGTGTAAGAATCCCAGAGAAGATAATGGCAGATCCTTAGCCACAAACGTAATGATATGCGAAATCCCCAGCATCAAAGCTGAAACAAAAGAAAATGTCCTTCAGTAGCTCTGCATTGCCCACCACAGCTTCCAGACAGGGAGAAAGACAAGCAGAGACTCCAAATTCATCTGGAAGTATTCATCGGCCCTAGGAGAGGAGTAAGGCATATGGGAAGGTCTGGAGGACACCTGCAGAGGTGTGTTTCTGGAGGCTGGCCCATGGTTAGGTCTCAGATCCAGAGGCCAAAGTCACTGGCTATAAGAACCAAGCCAGCAGTTCCTTTGTGCAAAACACCTGACACAATGCTGTCAACCACTACCATTATTAAGCTGTTGGACAATTTATAAATAAATTATTAGCATAATATAGTGGTTAGGAGCATGACTCTGGAGTCAGACTGTCTAGATGTGAATTCCAGCTGGCCATTTCCAAGCTCTGTGACCTTGAGCAAGTTAGTTTACCTCTCTGTGCCTTGTTTTCCTCGTGTGCACAATAGTGCTAATGATTGGTACAAAGTGATAAGGATTAAATGAGGTAGTCTATGTTAAGCATTATGTAAATGCGCTGTATCTAATAGCCATCATTATTATTGGTCTCACAATGAACAGGACAGAGATGTGCAATCCCATGTTGCAGATGGAAAGAATGAGGCCCTGAGAGAGGAGGTGGCTGGCTCATGGTCACATGGTTGTGAAGGTGGCAAAATCAGCACTGACACCTAGGGTCACACATCAAGCCTGGGGCTCTCTGCACTTGAACCTCCCCTGATTCTCAGGGGAAGGAAGAATGAGTGGAAAAGCGGATGCCTAGAAAGCAAGGGCTCTAGCTCTAACTATGTCCCAACTCTCAATTACCAATTAAACTGGAAAGGAACAACACAAGAGGGACAGGCTCCCTTGGCCTGATTCCCCTCCCCTGTTAAGAGACTAATTAAACAAATGACAGTATATTTGTAGAGTGCAGATTATTCTCCTTTTGCTCCCCTTCCCCATTCACTTTCCCCAGTCTCTGCTCAGTGTCCCAGGAATCTGATCCCTATGGACTACATCTCCCAGGCTTCCTAATTCTCTGGCTTCCATCTAGGTTTGGCCAATGGGAGGTCCTGGTAAGACATAAGAAGGAGGAGGAGCAAAAGGTTGGGATATTTATTCCCCCGGCTCCCTCCCTATTCACTGCAGTCGCTGAGTCCTTCTACAGCCACAGCCCCTGTTAAGCTGTCCTTCTCTTGTTCTCACTGGGTCCCAGTAACCTCTCCCTCTCCCCCCAATCTCTTCAGATCTGGGGTGGAAATGGCTTCCCTCTCTTGCTAGTATCTGAGTGCCTCAATATTCCCAAGCCCACACCTCTATAAATAGTCTCTGTAAATAGTTTTAAAAATGGCAGCTGGAGTTCCTGCTATGGTGCAAAGGGACTGGCGGCTTGGGAGTGTCTTGGAACAAAGGTTTGATCCCCAGCTTGGCACAGTGGGTTAAGGATCCAGCATTGCTGCAGCCTGGGTCGACAAGGTTTGGATCTGATCCCTGGCCCAGGAACTCCATATGCTGCGGGGTGGCCAAAAAAGGAAAAAAAAAAAAAATTCCAGCTGATTTTTTTTTTTTAAACTGGGACCCTGACCAATACACCCACCAGAGAATATTATTCAATTATTAAGAAAGATGAGGGGTGTGTATATGTGTTGAGGTGAAGAGATATCCAGGATTTATGGTAAAGTGAACATAAGCAGATTATAGAACAATATTAATAAATAATCCCACCTTTGCTTAAAACATGGTAAAGAAAAACTAGGTATCAATTGATTAATAGACATTAGTTCTAGGAAATGGTTTTAAAGGCCTTTTATAATTTCCACATCATCATCTTAATTTCTTTTATGAGCACAAATTACTTTTATCGTCAGGAATCTTCACTCAGTTGGAGTAGAGGGGATCTGTTTTTTCCTGGGCCTGTGGATGATATGCATACCACAATACCACATCCATTTGAGATGTCTATGAAAGAAGATCTGACTAAATAGAGAGATTCCATGTTCATGGGCTGGGAGATACACTATGGTGAAGATGCCATTTCTCAAAATTAATCCATAAATTTAATACCATTCCAATCAAAATCCCAATAAGGCTTTTACAGAACTTGACAAGACCACCTTAAAATTCTTATGACAATGCAAGGGCAAGAATAGTTGAGGCAAGTGTGAAGAATAATAAGATGAGGGGAACTTTTCCTGTCATATATCATGACTTATTATAAAGCTGTAATAATAAAGACAATGAGAAGAAGGGCAAATAGACTCATAGACAAAATTAAAAGCCTAAACACAGATTCCCACAAATATAGAAAGGACTCACACATAGGAGGGCAGGACTGGCATTATAAACTAGTGGGGAAAGATGGACCTCATTTTAAATATGCTGCTGGGCCAACTTGCTGTTCATATGGGAAAAAACAGAATTAGAGCCCTACCTCACACCACATACAAAGACCAACTCCAGGTGCAGGTGTCTGCAGTCTATGAATTTAAAGAAAGAAACTCAACATGTTCCTTCTTTTCCAAGAGCACAGACCATTTGAACTACAATTTTTTACCCTTATTAAGCTGATTTACTATGCCATGTCTTTTTTTTTTTTTTTTTAAGGGTCTCAGTAGCTCTGGTCATGTAATAGTCCAGAGTCCCTTTCAGAACTGGATCTTTCAGAACAAGGACTGAACTTTCTTTGAGTATCCCCAGAATCAAACACCACTTGGCATCTGGCAGCTTCCAGGAGATATAGAAACATTAGCTAATTAGAGTTTCCAGAGCTCTTCATCAGGCACACAGCTTCCCTGAACCTCTGAGAAGTTGGCCCCAGGACAGACACCTGCCTTCCAATTCTGCACTCCTATTTTAGCAGCAGAGTTTGCAAAATGGACAGTGATCTAAGTCCCCAGAAACAACCACCACGGAATTGAGGGTGCTCATTTGGTTCTCCATCTCTCGCAGATTCCATACATCTGGCTCAAGTGGCCCCACTTGGCTTCATGCCCACTAGGGCACCCATTCCTCCATCGGCTCCCAGGACTGTGAACTCTCAAGCCAGACAGAGATCTTGTGCCCGGAGAAGAGCAAACCGAACCCTTTAGCACCCCTACCCTCTACCCAAATTAAACTCCACAAACCAGAACCCTTAAAACTTCCATGAAGAGTATAGACTATTACCACAGGCTTTCTTAAGGGGTGGGGTATGGAGAGCTTAATGCCTTAAAATCCTTTTTTTGCTTCTTTCCCCAAAATTCCCTTCATTAAAGCAACCGCTCCAATTTCTATTTTTAATTTCTCTCCTCTGCAATGGCTCATCCATCTTCTCTCTCTCATCGCTCACTCTCAGTCTCCACCTTCCCCAGCTTTTTCTCCCTCTTCCTCCATTTCTGCCCCCACTCTGCTCTAGTTTCTCCTCCTTCTTCAAATCTGAGGTTCTCACATTTCATCTAATCATCAAAATATCACCCAGTAGCCAAACAAAAAAAGAATTCTTTTCTTTATTTGGTAAGATGGGGAGATGTGAATGCTTACACTTTTCCTTTTGTTCCTGTCCAGTCATCACGCTGTCATCATTACTGTCATAATGGTGCCTACTACACACTGGGGGTGTCACCAATATTCTTCTCAAATCTCACAACCTATCATGATTGTGTCCATTTTACACATAAGCAAACTGAGGCTCAAAGAGACAGAACAGCTCACCTAAGTTCACTCAGCAGGGCAATGGCTGAGGATGGTTTGGAAGCTGGGTGGGAAAACCTGCATCCTTTGGTAGCCTTGCTACAAAAGCTTTGACCCCGGCTCTAGCTGTTCCTGTTGCCTGAGTTCAGGGCAGCAGGAAAGTAAACAAAGGTGCTTCTAGAAGATGCCATTCAGACAAATCGGAGCCAACGGAGGCTGTGTTTGCCACCCCAGCAGCCAATCCCTTAGTTACCACTCTCTCAGCCTCCTTGGAGCTTTTGGTTTCTTAGCTCTTGGCTCCTACAAACCAAAAGATGATCCACTTGGCCCCACAGGACAGAAAAATAATGATAATATTGTCGTTTATGGCCTGCTTTCCACAGGCAGGGCCGGCTCTGCCCATTATCTAATTTCCTCCTCATAACAGCACTTGGAGGTAAGTATGGCCATTTCCTCCCTTTAATAACTGAGGAAATGAGGGCTCAGAGAGGGTAAGTGACTTGCCCAAGGTCACCTAGCCTGTAAGCAACAGAGCTGGGGGTCAGATCCTGTTCTGTTTGATGCTAGGGCCTAAGTTCTTAACACTGATGGCCACCCCTCCCTTTATCAGTGGCCTCTAACTCCTCTGAGGGGCTTTGAATTCACTTGCCAGCTGGTGAGGGGCTGAGTCAGGGTTGGATCCCACTGACTGTCCCTTGCACCAGCAGTCTCCACCCACACTCTGCAAAGCTCTGGGAATCCAGAATGAAGGTTCTAGAAGCTCTCTTTGAAGGTTGGGTCCCTGTTCCTCCAACCCCAGAAACCTCTGTGGACTTTATTGGACCGAGTTCTTTAGAATTCAGCATCTGGGGGAGCAAAGCCCTACCCCATTTCAAATACTCCATGTCCCAGCAAATAAATCTAGCCCTCCTACCATGACTTTTCTTATTGCAAATCCCTGGTGTCCATCAGGATCTTCGGCAAATGTGCCAGGCATTGGGGACCCTGCCCCAGCCCCCTGCCTCCAAACAGCCTAGGAAACATTTGGAAATGATTCTGAGGAACTCAGGTCTACCCTGACATCTGTATGCCACACCCTCTTTTGCACACACATGTGTGCATATTTGCACGTGTACACACACACATACACATGTGCACTCACACTGTTTGCCTATATCCCTGTACGTGTTCACATGTGTACACATTTGCACATACACACAAGCACAAATGCCTGCATGCCAGTGCACACATCTATTCATGGACATTTGCACACAAGCCAGATTCTTGGGTTTGTACAGCTCATGTGTGCATGTAGGGGAGCATACTGTACAGATAGAAACATGTGGCCTGTGTGCCTGGTTGTACTTCTCAAGGTGGGGCAGCGAGGTCTCTCTTGGGTCTTCCTGAAGCCCGGTCTTTAGCGAAAGCCCCACCTGGTGGACACTTGGTGTATAGCCAACCCTAGCTCTAAGCCTGAGCACCCCTGGAAACAGAATGGATGGCCCTGGCCAGCACCCCGGTAGGCTGGTAATAAATGAGTGAGCCCAAAGCTAGACTTTGGGATATCCCCCGCCCCTTTAAATCTCCCTTATCTCCTCCTCTGTCTTGCTCAGACGGCAATTTCTTTGGCCAAAGGCAGGGAAAAGCACATTGGGTCCAGAGGCAGGAGTTTGCATCACTGCTCTGCCACTTGCTGGCTTCTCTCCCAAGCCTCAGTATGCTCAGCTGTAAAATGGGGGTAAAATTCTCAAACCAGTGTTCAGAAGAAGCAAACAACATCATGGACACAGAACCAATTGCTATCTCAGGGTCAGACAGCCTAGACAGAGTGTGTAGTCAGACGTGAGTTCAAAAGGAGCTGCGACTCCTGCCTCTCCCCTTCCTACCCATGTCCTTGGGCAAGTCACTCCCCTACCCTGATCCTGCTTCATCAACTGTGAAGTGGGATCAAGCCCCCAGGAGCTTGGTTAGAAGAAGCAACAACATCATGGAAGCAAAGTCAGTTACCCTCTGTCTCCATTCCTCTCAGGTCAAATACAGGTACAGTTTGGGGGCAACAAAAAGCAGGGCTGGAGTCAGAGGGACCTCAGTTCAAACTCTGATTCAAATCCTGGCTCAGTCACTTTCAAGATGTGGGGCAAGGCACTCCACCTTTCAAAACCTGTTTCCCCATCTGTACAATAGGGACCTCTTAGTGTTGTGGTGAAAATTAAGTAAGACAGTCCACACAAAGAGCCTGCCATCAATAAGTACCCCATAAATGTAGACTGCCATTACCAGTGTTGAGGTTTAGGAAACACAAATATTTGGAGAAGTGGGCAACAGATGATTCTCAGAAGCCCAATATAATAGTTATATAACTATGATTCATTATAACATAATCCCTGTTTGCCAGGCACTTCTCTAAGCACTAAGAATTAATTCATTCAGGAGTTCCCATCGTGGCGCAGTGGTTAATGAACCTGACTAGTAACCATGAGGTTGCGGGTTCGATCCCTGGCCTCGCTCAGTGGGTTAAGGATCTGGCGTTGTCGTGAGCTATGGTGTAGGTCGCAGATGCAGCTCGGATCTGATGTTGCTGTGGCTGTGGTGTAGGTCAGTGGCTACAGCTCCAATTCGACCCCTAGCCTAGGAACCTCCATATGCCGAGCATGTGGCCCTAGAAAAGACAAAAGACAAAAAGAAAAAAAGAAAAAAAGATTTTATTCATTCAACATCATAACAACTCCATGAGGTAGAGCTTTTATTAGTCCCATTTTACAGATGAAGACACTGAGACACAGAGATGATGTAACTTGCCCTGGGGTCACAGAGCTAGGGAGTGGATTAAAATCCAGGCAGAGGAGTTCCCGTCGTGGCGCAGTGGTTAACAAATCCGACTGGGAACCATGAGGTTGCGGGTTCGATCCCTGGCCTTGCTCAGTGGGTTAAGGATCTGGCATTGCCGTGAGCTGTGGTGTAGGTTGCAGACGCGGCTCAGATCCCGTGTTGCTGTGGCTCTGGCGCAGGCTGGTGGTTACAGCTCTGCTTAGACCACTAGCCTGGGAACCTCCATATGCTGACCGTGTGGCCCTAGAAAAACTCCTACTGAGCTGCCCTATTACCTCTGACCTCCCAGCCTCTCCTAAGTCTAGAAACTTCCCTATAGACTGAAGTCTGGTTTTAGAGGGCAAGTACTTCCCCATGAGAGTCACTGACAGTCCCATTCTTCCTCCCAATCCCCAGGGAGGCAAATGGCCCCCTAGGCATCGTGTGTATTCTGGAGGGCTATGGAATTAAGATAATCTCAGGGATGCAATAAACACGATGGAAATAAAGCTAATTAATGAGCATCTGCTAATCATGGGATCCTGTGTCAGAAAATCTGCATCTGCTGGAGACTGCTAAGTGGCATCAAGGTGGAGGGAACCTGGCTGTCAAGGCCTCGCCCCACTGCTGAAGCGTCACTACAGAGTAAAGGCACAGATGGTGGCCCAGACAAGAGATGCATGTAAAAGAGAGATTAGGCACAGGAAATTGTGCATGCCATATTTTATTTAAAAGTCAGTCACCGGGAAATGGCTGCCCAATGATGCCAGCCGTAGGGGAGTTAAGTTTTGATGCGGCATGGTGTCGGCAGGAGCCTGGACTTGGGGGTTCAACAGCCCCTGGGTTTGAATCCTGAATCTGTGGTTGCCTGGCTGTGTGGCTTACATCCAGATGAATAACCTCTCCGGATATCAGCATCCTCCTCTAGAAAATAGGAAAATAACATCTATCTGTGGTCAATAGCATCATTGACCCTAATTCCTCGCCTTTCCCTCTACTCAGGCACAGTGCTACGTGACTTAGCAGTGTCCGTCCCACTGTGGGCGAGGCATATATCCCTGCCACCGGGGCTTGAGTTTGGCCATGTGACCTGCTTTGGCCTAGAGAATGAACTAGAAATGCTGGCCTGCCAGTTCTGAGCCCACATCTTAAGACATGCATGCTGTCTTTAGCATGAACATGCCTGGACCACTGGTTCCAGAAGGTGGATGCAAGACTCAAGGAGAGGGAGGAGCCTGGCTTCCTGGATCACATGTGGAAGACAGCCTCCACCACCCAGGAACACTTGCCAAGAACTGTCTCCTGGCTATGAAACACATGTCTCTCATGCTGAGCTACTGTGCACCGGGGCCTATTTGTTGCTACAGCAAGTGCATCCAGTGTGACCTCACGGGCAGGCTGAACCATGCACCCCTTCCTGAGCCAGTCCTTGGTTTCACCAACCTTGATTTCCCTCCCCCCAGTCACCCAAGCTTTGTGCTCTTGGCCTTCTGTGACCTCCTGACCTAAGATTGTGAGTTTCCTGAAATCAGATGGTGGTTCCCACTGAGTCCCTATTTAGGCCATGCAACTGCCCTGACAGGATACACCATGGCCCACAGGTGAGGTTCCTAGGTGACCAGCCTTCCTAGTGACTTTCACCACTGGTTCTGGGTTCTGTGGTGCCAGCCAGAGTCATGATGCCATGTGGCCTTGGGAAATTCACCTAACACCTCAGAGGCCTCGTTTTTCACAGCTGCAAAGGGAAGTGCCACTCCCTGCGTGACTCAAGAGTGGTGGCATGAAGATCCAAACGGTGAGAAGTATGAGACCTGCAGAAATGGCAGCTGTCCTCAGGCCTCCATGCAGTGCTGACTACTACAGGGCATCCTGAGAGAAAGAGCCAGGAGTCCCACTTTCTTGCCTCAGTGCCCCACCCCCAACCCTCACCCTGTTTCTCTTCTTTGTTAGGGTGTTGAACGTCAACTTGTTTGGCACGTTGGTGCTTCAAAAGAAACAAAAACTTAAATATCCCAAGGGTGGCCCTTCCTAAAGAGATCCCTTTCTAGAACTCCATGTGACAGCCCCAGACTGGTGTTTCACAGAAGAAGACCCTCAAATAGCCAGTAAATAGCTGAAAAGCTACTTGGCTTCACAAGTAACTAGGAAAAATTCAAATTAAACCCCCAATGGTGTACCATTTCACACTAATCAGATTGGCTAAAATGTCAAAGCCTGATAATACCAAATGTTGGTGAGAATGTGGAACAAATGAACCTCTCGTGCACTGCTGTTGGGGGTGTAACTGGCACAAGCACCTACAACCTGGAAGTTTACTAAAGTAGGAGATGTGCAGGCCACGTGCCCCAGCAATCTACCCCTAGGGATGTGTTCACCAGGAACTCTTGCGCTTGGGAGAATATAAATGATTTGTTATCTTTATAAATGATTGTTCATAATACTTAAAAAAAAAAGGCAAAAAATAACAACCCAAATGCCCATCAACAGTAGCTTGGATAAATAAATTGTCCTGGACTCACACAATGGAAATCTGTAAGTAGAGGAAGCAAATGATTCAGAACCACACTATTCAATGTGGAGATTTCTCATGAACAGTAACGCTAAGTGAAGAAAGCAACTGGCTGAGGCACACAAACAGCATGATCCTATTCATGTGAACATGGAGAGCAGGCAACAGTCTTCTAATTGTTTAAGGATATATTCACAGATTTTGATAAAGTGTAAATTCTCTGGGTCGATCACCAAGATCAGGACAGAGAGCACCTCCCAGAAGGAAGGAGAGCGGGAGGGACTGAGATTGGGAGGTGGAGGTAAGAGCTTTAGCTGCTAATCTTTTAATTTTTTCTTTGAAAGCCAGGGGGTAGGTATTCGGATGCTCTAATATTACCCTTTACATACTCTCATATCTGAAATAGATCAAAATGAATTTTAAAACACGGAGTGGGTCAGAGGGTTGTTTGCTTTCATGAGAAAAGCAAGAGCTAAATCTGCTGTGGAACACCCAGCATGTGGCCCTGGAAATGCTTCATTTTCCTGAACCTCTTTCCTTACGGGGCCACCTTTGGGTCTGAAATCATAGCACATGGACCCAGTGGATACACACTGGGTACACAGTGACTGTTGAAGATGGCTATCAATCATTTAGGTAAGTTCCAATTTCCATATATCAGGTTTGGTTTTGTTTTTTACAAAGACAAGTTTTATCTGGGAAGAGCATATGTCAGTTTTCTTAAAGCAAGATGCTTCCTGGGGGCCCCCAAAAAAACGAGCGTTGACGGCAAGGGAGAAGCAGCTCCCCCCTGGTGGCTGTTCATCTTTGCTGTCAACACACATGCATATGGTGGTACCTATGCTGAAAAAAGATGCAGTCCCTCTCCCTCGCACACCCTAGACAAAGGTCCTGTCAATACAAGGTATGGGCTCAGATGCAGGTACCCTTGCAGGGCTCTCCCTGGTCTAGACACACCATGAACCACTCCACCTCTGGGGTCTTGCAGCAGCGTGAGGAAACGGGGTTCAGATCCTCTCTGTTCTCAACACCCACAGACCCTTCCCCTCACTGCCCTGG
This sequence comes from Phacochoerus africanus, assembly GCF_016906955.1. NCBI lineage: Eukaryota > Metazoa > Chordata > Mammalia > Artiodactyla > Suidae > Phacochoerus > Phacochoerus africanus. The sequence continues at coordinate 32,410,536 of NC_062558.1, read as the reverse complement.
AAATCTCTCCCTGCTCCGAGATGGGTGGAATGGAGGAGAAGGAAACCCACTTTCTCCCACTTATCCAAGACATTTTGTCTCTTCCTCCACCCAGATACTCCCCTCCTCCTACAAGCTTCCCTTTGCCCCCCCTTTTTTTTTTTCTTTTTGCTATTTCTTTGGGCCACACCTGTGGCATATGGAAGTTCCCAGGCTAGGGGTTGAATCGGAGCTGTAGCTGCCGGCCTACGCCACAGCCACAGCAACTCGGGATCCGAGCTGCGTCTGCAACCTACACCACAGCTCATGGCAACGCCGGATCATTAACCCACTGAGCAAGGGCAGGGACCGAACCCGCAACCTCATGGTTCCTAGTCGGATTCATTAACCACTGCGCCACAACGGGAAATCCCCTTTGCCCCTTTTTTTTTTCCACAAGGGCCTGGGAAAGGTCAAATCCACCAAAAAACAGGTTTTGTTTTGTTTTGTTTTGCTTTTTTTTAGGGCTGCACCCATGGCATATGAAGATTCCCAGGCGAGGGGTTGAATCAGATCTGTAGCTACCACCCTATGCCACAGCCACAGCAACACTGGATCTGAGCCGTCTGTGTCTGCGACCTATACCACAGCTCATGGCAACGCTGGATCCTTAACCCACTGAGCAAGGCCAGGGATGGAACCTGTGTCCTCATGGATGCTAGTCAGATTCATTAACTGCTGAGCCACGACGGGAACTCCAAAACCCAGTTCTATTTTTCCTTCACAAGTAGAAAGGACTTGACTATTAACCCTTCTCATGGAGCCAAGAACGACAGAAACATGAGAAAGTCACACATATTTATCAAAATGGGTTTTTAGGGGGTTTTGTTTGTTTGTGGGCCATACCCACTGCATGCAAAAGTTCCAGAGCCAGTGATTGAACCCATGTCAGGGCAATGACCTGAGCCACAGCAGTGGCAACACTGGACCCTTAACCTGCTGAGCCACCAAAGAATTCTTCAAAATGTTTGAAACATACATATCCTTCCACACAAGTTCTCCTTTCCTACTGAATCTGTCAGGGTTCTGCCAGGGAAATAGAACTAGGAGGAGATGTATAGTAAGAGATTTATTGCAAGGAATCCGTTTGTGCCATTGTGGGGCTGACTAGCCAAGTCTGAAATCTGTAGAGCAGGCTGTCAGGAAGGGCAGCCTGGGACTCTAGGATAAAGCTCCTCTCTACAAGAGGGATTTCCATGTCTTCAAGGAAGTCTCAGATCTGCTCTTTAAGCCTTTCAAACTGATTGAACCAGGCCCATTCAGATTATACAGTCGCCCTTATTTAAAGTCAATTGATTATAGATTTCAGTCACGTCTACAAAATACATTCACAGCAACACCCAGATTAGAGTTTGAATAATTGAGCACGAACACCTAGCCAAGCGAACACATCAAACTGACCATCACATACCTCCTTTGTAAATCCTTGTGGCATCCTCAAGTTTGGTGCTTGCTGACCAGACCGTATCGTCTGGCTTCTTCAGTTGGATGAACTTAAGCAAGAGAATGAATTTTTGGCTCCCATATCCCCAAAGGGTAGGAATTTGGTTGGAAACACCCCAACCTAGGCCCTCAGCACAGCCTAGACTCTCTCTTGCTGTCTTCCATGTGCACCGGTCTGGATGTCAGCTTAATTTTGCTCCTTTTACTCTGACTACAAATCTGAAACCACAGCTTCTAATAGCTCTCGAAGCATATTCTTTTTTTTTTTTTCTGTCTTTTTAGTGCCGCACCCACAGCATATGGAGGTTCCCAGGCTAGGCATCAAATCAGAGCTGTAGTTGCCAGCCTACACCACAGCCACAGCAACGCCAGATCTGAGCCGTGTCTGCGACCTACACCACAGCTCATGGCAATGCTGGATTCTTAGCCCACTGAACAAGGGCAGGGATCAAACCTGCATCCTCATGGATACTAGTTGACTCGCTGAGCCACAACAGGACCTCCTTGAAGCATACTCTTATAGGGTCAAGGCCAAAGATAAAAGGGAAGAGGCCAAGTGGCTAAACCTGGATCACAGAGTGTGGGGTCAGTTACTCTCAGGCAGCAGGTAGGTAGCATTTGTGTGGACACCATGGGGAAGGTGTGAGCTGGGCAGCTGCCCAGGTGTGCACAGCTCGGTACTTCCCAAAGTGCTTCCAGATGTTTCTAGAGCATACATGGAACATTCTATCACTTTGGATCTCATTGGGAGGAAGCCCACCCTGTTTTAAATGTCTCTCAATCTTTCTGACTGCTCCAAAGGAAAGCTCTACTTAGGTGCTATCATGTCTGTAATGTCTCTGCCTCTGGAAAAATCTCAGCTCTCAGGCTCAGCTCCTCTGGCAGGCAAGAATTTAATTTATTACTTTACTCTAAATGTATTTATTTATATGTAGCTATTTTCTATTTATGGCAAGAGATGCCAGTTTTCCATTTAGAGTGGTGATAGGAAGTTTCCCTTTACGAAGATATTTATTTAAGTAAAAAGTGAGCCAGGCTAGAGGAAAATATTAAGTAAATAACAATATATGGTACAAGGATACAGCAAAAATTGTGCATGTTGATGGGAAGGATTAAAGGGTTATATTGGGTGGCAGCCTTCCTTGGCTTTGACTTTAGACATTCCAATTTTTTTTTTTTTTTTTTGCTTTTTAAGGCTGAACTCAAGGCATATGGAGGTTCCCAGGCTAGGGGTCTAGTCAGAGCTACAGCTGTTGGCCTACACCACAGCCACAGCCACGCAGGATCCGAGCCGAGTCTGCGACCTACACCACAGCTCACAGCAACGCCAGACCCTTAACCCACTGAGCGAGGCCAGGGATCGAACCTGCATTCTCATGGATCCTAGTAGGGTTCATTAACGGCTGAGCCAAGAAGGGAACTCCCATAGACATTCCAAATTTAAATCCAGGCCACACTCACTATGGAAATTTGGGCAAGCAACTGAAACAGTTTCATTTTCCTCACCTGTAAAATTGAGATGGTAATAATAATCATCAAACTTCATAACCTACTTTATCCAAACCTCTTGGGATCATGTGTATTTTGGAATTCTGAATTTCTCAGATGTCTATGATACCACAAACCTCATATGACGTGCAGAGTCTGGGTAGCACCATGTGGCCCAACATGCTGATACTTCTACGGAAAACGTGTGACTGTTCACATCAAGTGGTGGTGTTGGTTTGCTTGTTTGTTTGATTTTTGCTTTTTAGGGCTGTACTTGTGGCATAGGGAGGTTCCCAGGCTAGGGGTTGAACTGGAGCTGCAGCTGCCAGCCTACGCCACAGCAACGAGGGATCCAAGCCTCATCTGAGACCTACACCACAGCTCACGGCAATGCCAGATCCTTAACCCACTGAGGCCAGGGATCAAACATGAATCCTCACAGGCACTATGTCAGGTTGGTAACCCACGGAATCACAACAGGAACTCCCTGTTGTTTTAAGTCTATACATTGCACCATTCCTGGGCAGATTTTGCAGCCAAATGAGTTTGCTACAAACTTGAAAATAAAAGCTTTCATATTCCAGAGGTTTTGGAACAAGACTGGTGAGACTTAAAGCATCTTAGTGGAGCCCATGCAGCACCTTGAATGACCAGGGCAGGGAGGGAAGGTTTAGAGAGAGAGTGAAACCTGTACCAATCCCCTGAGAGACTATAAAGAGGTTAAAAGGGCTCCCCAAGATTTCTCAGAAATCTCCTCCATGACCCTGTTGATTTCCTCCCTCCTCCCTCTTCTTCCTACTTTTCTTAGTGCTTCCTCTCCCACTGCCCTCGCTGGTGACTGGCCTAGGAGTGGACATGTGACTAAGGTCTAGCCAGTGAAATGTGGGGGGACAACTGCCAAAGTGCTTCTGTAGATGTCTCCGTACCTAGCTGGGATGCCTGGTGCAGGGGCAGCCTTTTGGGGGCCATGATGAGAAGCAGGCTGAAGGTAAAGGCCACACAAAGAATGACAGGGTAGAGAACTGCTGCGCACACAGCCACTGATCACACCAAACTTGGACCTGCCTACCTTTGTGCTTCTTGTATGCGATAAAGAAAACCTATTATAATTTTAGCCACTTTGAGTTGGAATTATACATATAGCAGAAGGGTGATTTGTCTGGATATTAAAGGAAAGTATAAATCTGGATGGTGAGAAAACATGGGACGTCTCAAATTATAAGATGGCATGTAAAGCAAGATTGGGTTTTAAAGACTTTAATACCAGATAGATGACACTATGGGCAGGCAGGAGCAGGGCAGTGAGAGAGCTAGTGTGGGCTGGACTGGTGAAGGTGGTTTCATGGCAGAGTTTGGAAAACTTCCTAAACTTCAGGAAAAACTTCCTGGTTCCATTTCTGTATTCCCAGGGGAGAGCAAACAATTCAGCTCAAGCCCAGGGCCTCTTAAATTTCTTCCCAGGATCATAGATGTTTCCTCTATCAGGAAAGAAAGCCAGGCTCCGCAGTTGGGAAGATTCTGGGTAGACACGCATCCTTAGCAGTGTTCTGGGCTTGTCTGGCCTTCAACGTGTGATTTTGAGAGTTGGAAGCGAGAAGATTATAACTCAGAATGGCACGCGGGTGTGAAGCCGGCTGCCTTGCCAGCTATTTGCCTGTATTTAAAACACATATGGGTGATATTTTTAAATATCTCTGCTGTGTGATTGAAAAACATTGCAGTTGCTACTTCGTGGACGTGGGTTTTTATGCAAACCCAGGGATGGAATGATGAGTGTATGTTGTACCTACGTGGGTTTTGCTGGAGAGAAGTAAGGACAGAATGGCACAGCCTGCCTAAATGTCGGGCAGAGAATTGGGGCTGGGCCATTCAACATTTAACTTGGGTGTGGGGGCTGCTGGCAAAGCTCCTCGGTTTTCTTTGAGACCCATCCCTCCCAGCTCTCCCTCCAAAGGGTTTGGGTGGGGCTACTCCCCCAGCTCCGGCAGGCTGGCCAATCAGATCACTCTAATCCCTTGGCCCCAGTGATTGGTTGAGGCTCAAGTTCATGTCCTAAGGCAGGCCAATGAGACTCAAAGGTGGAACTTTCAGTAACTATTGGGAAAGTTTCACTTCCCTCCTCCTCCCAGTTGCTGAGCTGAGAAGAGGTATGCCCGCAACTGCCCAAGGCCATCTCTGTCACCACTTGGGGAGAGCCTGATGGAAAAAATGCCAAGATAGAGGGTGGGGCGAAAAGAGTCTGAGAGGAGTTCCCTCGTGGCACAGCGGAAACGAATCCAACTAGGAACCATGAGGTTGCGGGCTCAACCCCTGGCCTCGCTCAGTGGGTTAGGGATCCCGCGCTGCTGTGAGCTGTGGTGTAGGTCGCAGATGCGGCTCAGATCTAGTATTGCTGCGGCTCTGGTGTAGGCGGGCAACAACAGCTCCGATTGGATCCCTAGCCTGGGAACCTCCGTATGCCAAGGGTGCGGCCCTAAAAAGACAAAAGACTGAAAAATAAAAGAAAGAAAGAAAGAAAGAAAGAAAAGAGCCTGAGGGATGAACAAAATCCTGGATCTAGCCATGCCTGAAATCTACACTATGACTCCTTTTTTTTTCACTTAAAGAAATTCTGGTAAAATGTATTTAATATAAAATGTTATTTTAGCTATTTTTAAATCTACAGTTCAGTGGCATTAATTACATTCGCAGTGTTGAGCAACCATCATCACTATCTTTTTCCAAAAATTTTCATCATCCCAAACAGAAACTCTGTACCCATTAAGCAGTAACTCCCTAGCCTATTGTAAGAGTCCTAATTTAAATATATATGTACATACACAGGTATGTGTACATATATATTGTATATATAATATACATACAATAAAATTCACTTTTTTTGTGTGGTTCTGTGAGTTCTGACAAACATATACAATCATTTAGCCAGCATCATAATCAAGACAACATCTCTGTCCCCAGCCCCAAATCCCTCATTCTCCTCTGTAATCTGCTCCCTCACTGCCCCCTCCCCCAAGCAACCAATGATTTGTTTTCTGTTTGTAAAGTTCTGTCTTTTTCAAAATGTCAAATAAATGCAATCGCACAATATGTGGCCTTTTGAGTCTGAGGTCTTTCACTTGGCAAAATATATGTGAGGGTCATCCACGTTATTAGCATATCAATAATTTGTTCCTTTTTATTGCTAAGGAATAACAACAGAGGGTACAAACATACCTCAGTTTACCCACTCACTAGGTGAGGGACATTTAGCCACCCCTGCACTCTGAATTTACTTGAGTCTAAAAATTCCTTTTTCTTTTCTTAGGCTGTTTGAGTTAGGTTTGGGTCAGCTGCAACCAAAATACTCTTTACAAGCTATCACAGAAAGCCACTTCCCCTCTTTATCTCTTTCGTTATACAGTGAGTGTATTACTCAAAATGGTTTTGAAGGTAAAAGAAATCTTGACTCAAAATTGAAAGAAAAAGACAATTATTATCTCACAAACCAGGGAGTCCTGAGGTGGAGTAGGTCTTAAGACAAGTAATTCGGCGGTTCAAGCCCAGATGCAAGCACTTTCTTGTTGCTCTACAGTCCTCAGGGTTTTCTCCTCAGAGCAAAGCAAGATGGCGGCAGAGATTCCAGAGGACAGAGTTCACAGGAAGTTCTCTCTGAGGGCTGGTGGAGACTTCCCCCAGAAGCCCCGCCCAGTAGACTTATCCTCACATCCCATTGGCCAGAATTGGGTCACATGCCCTTTTTTTAAAGGTAAGAAGTAGATTTATTAATATAGGACACTTGTGAGAGAAACAGGCTCCAAGAACTAAGTGGGAAAGCAGATTTATTTAGGGAGATACACATTCCCTAGACAGAGTGGGAGCCAGCTCAGAAATTAAGAGCACTGTGGAATATCACATGCCCATTCTTGAACTGGCTGAGACGGGGTTGGGATAACCCTGCCTTCTTGAACTGGCTGAGACGGGGTTGGGATAACCCTGCCTAGGGAGTGGGTTCAGCTTCCCTCCAGCCAAGCAGCTTGGTGAGGAGGGGCTGGGATCTTTCACAAAATGGGAAGAGGAAGGTGGAAAACGATGCTGGGATGGTAACCAACACTGGCTGCTATAGAATATAACAGTAGCTTAAGAAAAAGAAGAAGCTGCTCAGCTACCTCATAGGGGTGTTGTGAGGGTCAAAAGAGGTCTCAGTTCTTGGTTAATCATCTATGACGATTGAGACAAGTTGAAATTCTTTTCAACATTTTAAGGGAGGGTGATGCAGATCTTCCGAAACCCAAGAGAATCAGATGACATGAGCACAGGTTGGAAACACTGAGATAGTTCCAGGTAACACATCTGAATCAGTCACATGCTTCTGGTTGCAAGGGATGGAAATATAACTCAAACTGAACTGGCTTAAGCTAAAAATATTTTATTAGCTTACTTAACTGGACAGTTTAGTGGTGTGATGGGCTTTGGGTACAGCTGGATCAAGAGCCTCTGAGGCTGAATTTTAGATATTATCATTCTCCTTCTCTGGACTCTGCGTTCTTCTATGTTAGCTTCATCCTCAGACAGGCTTCTCCCCAGGGTGGGAAAGACAGCCTCCAGCATCCCAGCTGTCCATCTTCCCAGTTTAACATCCCCAGGGAAAAGAGAGAGCCTCTTTCCAAAAGTTCCATCAGAAATCCCAGGAAAATTGTCACTGGATCTGGTCAGATCTGGATCTGTGAGCCAATTACCCTGACTCTGTTAGACCAGACCCAGTTCTACAGCTGGGGCAGGGTACTAATGAGGGGGTAAAGGCATAAGCTGGCCAAAGGAAAACCAAGAGGCTTCTGTAACAATAAAGAGGAATGGTACACAAGAAAACCCAACAGTGTTCCCTACTGGTAGAGAAACTTACATCCAGAAAGGGAAGACACTTGCCCAAGGTGCCACAGCAGTGGATCCAGGCCATGAACTCCAGCTACTGAAACCTTAGCCATTACACCAACCACCAGCAAAAGCCAAGAGGGTGGGTGGACTTGTTATTCCCCATAATGTCCACTCTAAACCCTCACTCTTTGTCTTCTATCCAAGGATTCTGGTGCACTTTTCTCACTTTGCGTCTTGGTCTACTTTGCAGTTGAAGCACGAAATGTTGAGGACTGCTACTACTGAATTGTTCCTCCACCACCACCCCACCCCTATTCATATGTTGAAGCACTAACTCCTAATGTAATGGTATTTGGAGTGGTACCTTTGGGAAATAACGAGGCTTAGAGGTAAGGTCATGAGGGTAGGGGTCCCATGATGGCATTAATGCCTTTATAAGAAGCAACACCAGAGAGCTAGCACTCTCTCACGTGTTTCTCTTTTTCTCTCTGCCATGTTAGGACACAGCAAGAAAGTGGCCATCAGTAAGCCAGGAAGAAAGCCCTCACCAGATTCCCAACCATGGTGGCACCCTGATCTTGGACGTCCAGGCTCTAGAACTGTGAGAAAATTAATTTCTGTTGTTTAAGCTCCCCCCTGCCCCCCACTCCCGAGGCTACTTTTTTTTGTTATGGTAGCCTGAGCTGACTAATACAGGGATGAATTTAGAGAATGAGCATTGATGGGACACCTGCTGACTGCCAGGCCCTGTACACTTTGGTGTATCCACTAAAGTTCATTAGCTAGGTCTCAGCCCACAGAGAGTTTGGACTCTAGAAGCATTATTAAAATGTAATAATGAATCCCTTCTATCTTTTCTGTAAACTTTGAGATCACTTTTATTTAAGAAAAGAAAATTCCAATTCAACCAATAACCTCCTTGCACTTTCTTCCTCTATCCATCTGTCTCTGGAAACAGACTAGCACGTAGACCACAGAACTTTACATCCATCTCTCTGTAGTTATTTCCATGCATGCCAAGAGGGGGGAAAATGACAGCTATAAAGAGAGATGGCAGATGCTCTTAAGTGCCCTGTGTTCAGAGCTTTTCATGTCTAACCTCATTTAATCCCCAGATGAATTTTGAGGCAAACATTATTAATCCTGTTTTCCAAATGAGGAATCTGAGAGGCTCAGAGATCTTCAGCTGTGCTCAAGATCACACAGCTGTGAACTGAAGCTGAGATTTGAACCCAGGTCTCTCTGATCTTAATATCCAAGCTCTTGACTCCCGTTGGCGTCTGTGGACTAATCAGTGCTATGGATGAATTCATAAAATAGACACTCATACAAAGTTGAGATATATATATTATTTTGTCTTTTGTCTTTTTAGGGCAGCACCTGTGGCATATGGAGTTTCCCAGGCCAGGGGCTGAATCAGAGCTGCAGCTGCCATCCTATACCACAGCCACAGCAATGCCAGAGCTGCATCTGTGATCTACACCACAGCTCACGGCAATGCCAGATCCTCAACCCACTGAGCGAGGCCAGGGATGGAACTGCATCCTCATGGATCCTAGCTGGGCTCATCAACCACTGAGCCAAAGAGGGAACTCCCAAAGTTGAGATATTATGATGACCTAGATTCCTCCATGATAAAGACAGCCACCAGTGGGAATGGTGGCTGTATTGCGGATGGGTGCATTAATAACTTTTACTGACTCTCAAGGAGAAAATAATGATATTACTTTTGATGCTTATAAGAGCCTAGAGGTATTGACTCCATACTTTGTGCCAACACTCCAGGTTTTTTTTTTTTTTTTTTTGGCCACACCCACGGCATGTGAAGTTCTCAGGCCAGGAATCAAACCTACACCGTGACAGCAACCTGAGCCACTGCAATAACAACACTGGATCCTTAACCTGATGCATCACAAGGGAACTCCCCTCACAATCCTATGAGATAAGTCCTGGAATCACTCCCATTTGCCAGATGAGAAAACTGAGGCTCAGTCGAGCCAAAGCAATGGGTGAGTGAAATTAGGGAATCTCACAACCACAAATCTTTAAAGGGGGAGCAAATATCCTCAAGCCCTTGAGGTTCTAGAAACTCCTGAGTCTGTGTTCAAAGAGAAAGAAGCAAAATGGAAATTTAGAACAAATTCTCCTCTCACAGAAGGAAGATGCCTCTTGTCAACTGAAAGTTCTAGGGAAATGCCACAAAATTCCCCCGGACCCTGGAGTTCTGTGGTTGGATATGGGAACTCTGGAAGTTTCCCTGAAGAGACTCAGAGCTGATGGAGAGGGGAGAGAGCAAGCTTACAAGGGACTCTCAGAGGAAATGCAACAATAGCAGTGTTGTGCCCTGTGAGTGCTGCAAACAGGGTCCTCAGCAAGAGGGAATATGGGTATGCATATGCTTGAGCTGTTCTGCCATCTAAATGTGCATAATGGAAAAAAAAAAACCTTGTATAAAAATGTAATAAAATAGGTCTGTGAATTCAGCCTTAAAAAATCATGTGCATCTGGGTTTGGCCTGAAGTGGGGGGGGGGAATCCCATGATCATTTTGGTGGAGTTGGATGAGGGGAGTGGTTAAACAGGTATTTATTATTTGATTTTGTATTTTTCAAAAAGATAATATTTATTCATTATTAAAAATTCAAGCAATGTATGTGTAATGGTGTATCAGGAATGCCTCTAGCTACAAGTAAGAGTAAACTCAATCAACAATGGTTTTAAAAGATGAATATTTGTTGTTAATTACCAGGAAGCTTGAAAGTAGGAGGTTCTGGGCTTGGTTTTAGGACTCAGTATCAACAAGATCTCAGACTCCTTTGCTCTTTCCATCCTGCTCTACTCGGTGTGTTGGTGATATCTCCCCTCATGATCACAAGACAGCTGCCACAGCTCCAGACATCAGGACCTTATGTCAGAGTCCCAAGCAGTAAGGAAGGGGATATGATTATGCGAAAGAGAACCTTGTCTTCTTTTATTAAAGAGAAAGGTATTTCCCAGAAACTGTCCCTTTCCTCCATAAAGCTGGAGGGACTTCTCTCCAAACCTTAGCTCTCCCACTTTATCTCTCTGAGCCTCAACTTTCCCATCCTGGAAATGGGGATATAGTAATATCTGCTTTATAGTGTGTTGTGAGAACTAAATGAGGAAATACTTCATGTATAGTAAGCACTCAGTCTCTTCCCATTTCCCTGGCAGATTCACCCCTCTTCGCCTTTCTCCAGCTTATTCTGTGCTGCCTTGGAACTGCAACAATGGTCTCCCTTTTCCTCTGGCTTTTGGTTGACTTGGCCAATGGAAAATAGCGACAGGAGGGCAGGAGGGAAGAGAGAGAAGTGGAGTATTTATTCCCCTAGCTCCGTGTCTGTGGGATTGCCAAGGAAGGCTGCTTCTCTACTAGTGGCCACAGCTTCCCTCTGCCAGTGCCCCCTCCAGCTCCCAGGAATGCCCAGATGGTAACAGCTCCCTGAGGTTACCAGCCCCAGGGAGCTGCACCCTTGCTTTTTCTAAACGTGCCCTCACCTTAATAAGTAGTCTCTTCATTAAACTCTTCTCCAAATACCAGTTTGAGTGCATCATCTTTTCCTGTCAGCACCCAGACTGATCCAAAACATTAGCTTTTTTTTCTTTTTCAAAGTAAATTATTTGCAAACTTCAATATTTTATTAGTAGTGACAAGTGACTTGACTCACACTTCATGATTAAGAATCACCAGTCCATTTGGTCAAAAAGTCGGTCAAGTGGGATGTTTGATTGAGCTGGCTGTTATAATCATGAATTAAATTTAAATCCTTGGGCCTCTGGCCATATCCTGAGGCACAATATCTTTTATGTGATAATGATTTTGGGGAAAAAAAAAAAGACAAAAAAGACCCAATTTTACATTCACATGCTCTGAACTCAGGGCTGTGTATTCTTGACATCCTTCAGTTAAATAGAAAACACTGGGTTTTGAAACTGTATTGATTTCAGCAGGCATATATTATTTTACTGTAAGTACCAATGTCTGTTGTACTTAATATACAATGGATTAATTTAAAATGCATTAGTTTAATAAAAATGCATAAAACAGAATAGAATTGCATTAGCTTCAATAAAAAATTCAATTTCATAAATATTATCTCGTGTTAAAATGCATTGATTTCCAGGAAAATATATTGGTCAAAGGTAATTTACATTGGTTTGAATGGAAATGCACCAGTCTCCATACATATGTATTAGTTTAGTCAAACGTATCCAATTGTGTAAAATATCAGTTAGGCTGAAATGGATTCCAACCCTGTTTGTTGTTGTTGTTGTTGTCTGATTCTCTTTGGCTGAATAAATATTTCCCATCCTGGCTTTAGTGTGGCCCAGTGCATGTGAAGGAAGACAGGTGGATGAGCCCGAGGAACATTCTGGTAACCCACTGGTTTGTGAGTGGACGTGCAGCAGTTAAGACTCCCTTGGTGACAGGTAAGGTGTGTTCACCTTCCCCACTGAGGCTGACTGTGAGGTATGAGCTGGAGATCCAAGCAAAAGGCCCAGAAGTAATACCTCCTGTCTCCATGAGGCCTGACTGGAGCCACACCCAGACTAGGAAAATGGATGTAGTCCTTGACTAGGGCAAGGGTGCCGGAAGGGAGCTATGCTATCGAAGCAAATGGGGACCAGAGCAGAAGGTAAGCTAGGCTCAGAGCTCAGGGTCAGCAGGACACAGGATCACAGCTGGGGCTCTGCGTCCACAGAAGTTCAAACCCTGAACCTACCACTTCTGGCATGTCCTTCACCAAGTCACTTAACCTCTCTGAGTCTCCATTTCTCTCAGGCATTACTGCAAAGCCTACCTGCTTTCCATACACTGATTCATTTTTAAATTTTTTTTTTATTTTTTATTTTCCCACTGTACAGCAAGGGGATCAAGTTATCCTTACATGTATACATTACAATTACATTTTTTCTCCTACCCTTTGTTCTGTTGCAACATGAGTATCTAGACAAAGTTCTCAATGCTATTCAGCAGGATCTCCTTGTAAATCTATTCTAAGTTGTGTCTGATAAGCCCAAGCTCCCGATCCCTCCCACTCATATACTGATTCATTTAATCATAACCACAATTTACAGATAAGTGTCTTAATCCAGATCACACGGGTAGCAAGTGATAGAGCTGGGATTTGAACCCCAAATCCTGCTCTCAGCCACTAGATTGTCTCCAGTAATTGTGTGGTAGTTGCCAAAGCAGGTTATCAGGGTAGTTAAGGGAGGTATTTAATTCCTGTTCTTTGGCTTCTTAGGAACCTTTGGATCAGTGACTTTTGAGCCTCTTTGAGCCTCAGTTTGTTCATCTATGAAATGGGTATAATGACAGCATCCATCTCCTACAGCTCTCAGCACACCAGGGACATGGCAGCAGCTCAACAAAGAGTAGCCCTTCACCCCAACAAAAAGCATTCATATCTTTGTGGCTGCAGGACTTTCAGAGCCTTTAATATGCTAATATGAGTCCAGAATCCCCAAGAGGGGAATAAGTAGGCAGAACCTACTGGAGAGGAGGCTGAACTGGGAAGGTAAGAACCACAAAAGGAAGACAATGAAAGATGGAGAAACTGTGCTGAGTCGTGTTTCCCAAAGCACAGGAGCCCCTCCCCCAGTGATTTGCAAGCTGCCTTTACTCTCCACAGATGGACATTTCTCAAAACTTTTTATTTGGAAAAAAATTATAACAGAAGAGTTGCAAAAAGAGTGCAGTGAACTTTCTGAACTTCTCCAGATTTGCCAAATGTTGACATTTTGCCACATTTGCTTTACTTTTCTTTCCGTCTCTCTATATATATCTTTCTATATATATGTTTTCCCCCTGAACCATTTGTGAGTTAATGCAGTCACTAACACTGTCCTTTACACACACAGATCAGCGTGTACCTCCTAAGAATAAGGTCATTCTCATATGTAACTACTGTACAATCATCCCATTTAGGAAACTTAGCAGTGATACAGTTCTAGAATCTTGAGTTTTAGATTCCGGGTTTAAATTTTACCAGTTGAAATGGTGAAATAAAATTGAACTGTATTCTATAACAATTGTTCTTCTAGTCCAGGATCTAATCCAGGATCACACATTGAAACTAACTCTCCCTTCTCCTTAGCTTCCTCTAATCTGGGGCTGGTGCCTCAGCCTTCCTTTCACTTTCTTGAGGGTTGATTTTTGTGTGTGTGTGTGTGTGGTATTTTTAGGGCCACACCTGCAGCATATGGAAGGTCCTAGGCTAGGGGTCCAATCGGAGCCACAGCTACCGGCCTGCGCCACAGCCACAGCCACGCCAGATCTGAACCGCGTCTTCAAACTACACCACAGCTCACGGCAACACCGGATCCTTAACCCACTGAGCAAGGCCAGGGATCAAACTCGAATCTTCAACAAAACCCTCCAGTCGGGTTTGTTGTGGAGCCACAATGGGTGTTCCCTTGAGGTTGATATTTTTGAAGAGTCCTTTTTGGAGAATGTCTCTCAGTTTGGGTTTGTCTGGTGTTTCCTTAGAATTAGATTTAATGCATGTGCTTTGGCAAGAACACCACTGAAATGATGCTGTGACCTTCTCAGTGCTTCATATCAGGAGGCACCTGATAGCGGTTTGTCCGTTTCTGGTGTCGTAAACTCTGACCTCCTAGATAGGGTGGTATCTGTCAGGTTTTTCCTCTCCAGTTTTTTCCATTTGTAATTAGTAGGAAATCTGTCAGGGAGATACTATAGATAAGGCTGTGCCAAGTTGAACATTTAAAATTTTTTTATATTTAATGTTCACATATTTATTTTTATGTTACATTCTGTTTCTGCAAAGGAAAATTGGTGTTTCATTAACAGTTGCAATGTAAAGTTTCTTCAAAACATATATTTAAAGTTAAAAAAAAGAAAGAAGTAAGTCAATTTGAAGAAAAGTGTAAAATAAGTGACAACAGTGGTGGTTTGTGGACATGGCAAAATACTGTGAGGTATGGTACTCAAATGGCTGATTTGGGGACACAGAACAGTAAATTTTACTTCCAAGTATGGAAGTAGCCATTGTAAGGAGATACAGGGGTGGGGAGGGGGCATTCCTGGGGTCTTCAGAGCCTCAGAGTGTCTTCTTTTTTTTTTTGTCTGCACCTGCGGCATATGGATGTTCCCAGGCTAGGGGTTGAATCGGAGCTACAGCTACTGGCCTACTCCATAGTCGCAGCAATGCCTGATCCAAGCCTCGTCTTCAAACTACACCACAGCTCACGGCAACGCTGGATCTTTAATCCACTGAGTGGGGCCAAGGATCGAACCCACATTCTCATGGACACTATGTCAGGTTTTTAACCCACTGAGCCACAGTGGGAACTCCCAGAGTGTCTTCCAGAGTGTCTGGTATCCCCCCAGGCCTGGAGACTCTGCATTCAGCCCCTCTCTGGCCTTATAGACCTGGGGATGATCACTTCAATCCCCCCAGCTGACACTGCCAAAGGAGGCCACCAGCTGGTCTGGGAAGCCCAGGGATTCAGTGTGAATCCAGGCTCAGAGAAACCCACCCAGCAGTCCCTACAGACTGGGGCCCCACAGAAAGAGCCCCTCACAGCCCCTTCTAGAATCAGAGCTGTGGGCAACACAGCAGGCAGACCAGGTATTGCTCTTCCAGACACAAAATAATGGTGGAGGCTTGCAAGGGACCGTGAATGCTTGAAGCAGCAGGGCCACCAAAAAGGTGGCTGTCAGGGCAGGGCTTTTGAGGGAAAGGCCTGAAGCCTGGGAGGAAAAATCAAATGCAATTCAGTGCCTGTTCTTTAGGTATCAGAGGACCAGATGCTGCCTGTATCAGCCTTCAAAAGTTGCCCCTAGGAACCCTCCTGCACTGTTGGTAGGAATATAAGTTGGTACAGCTGCTATGGAAAACAGGATGGAGAGTCCTCAAAAAACTAAGGATAGAACTACCATAAGATCCAGCAATCCCACTCCTCGGCATATATCCAGACAACACTACAATTCAAAATGATGCATACACACCCTTATATTCAGAGCAGCACTATTCACAATAGCCAAAGCATGGAAACAACCTAAATATCCATCAACAGATGAATGGATACAGAAAATGTGGCACAAATATATAATGGGATACTACGCTGCCATAAAAAAGAATGAAATAATGCCATTTGCAGCCTCGTGGATGGAACTAGAGATTGCCACACTCAGTGAAGTAATTCAGAAAAAGACAAATACCATATGATATCATTTATATGTGCAATCTAAAATATGTTACAAATGAACCTATCTACAAACAGAAACAGAATCACGTACAAGGAGAACAGCCTTTGGTTGCCAATGGGAAGGGGGTTGGGAGAGGGGTAGAGTGGGAGGTTGGGGTTAGTAGCTTTAAGTTATTATACATGGAGGAGATAAACAACAAGGTCCCACTGCACAGCACAGAGAACTATAGTCAATGTCCTATAAAAAGCCATAATGGAAAAGAATGTCAAAAAAGTATGTATGTATAACTGAATCACTTTGCTATACAGCAGAAATTAATGCAACATTGTAAATCGACTATACATCAATTAAAAAAAAAAAAAGTGGCCCCTTGAACTGCAAGAAAGGTTGTTTCTTCAGGTCCAGGCCCTGACTATAGCTTGACACGTGTACCCAAAAGTTGCCCACTAGGAGCCCTTGCCACGCTGGAATCTATAGCTAGAATCCAGGTGGGTCGGTGCAAAGAAAAACCAGGTGAATTTCAGGATTTTGGCAAAACAGAGAGCAAATAGATCCATGCTTTGATTCCAGAAAGGGCAGCGAGTAAGGGCATAGGCTTCAAATTTAATCCCAGCTTGATGCCAGTCATGGGGCTCAGGCATGCTCGCTCGCTCTGTGTCTTCTCATCTGTAGAAGGGGATAATAGTATTGCCTTAATATTGCCTACTTCGCATGAAGGAAATGAATAAAGAACTTGGCGTAATGCCAGGGATGCTCTAAGCAGTCATTAAATTTGTAGCTATTATTACTGTTTGTTGTTAATCAAACCAGTTACTTGGAACAGCCTGATGAAAAGTCATTCAAGTGAACAGGAGCTCCTTGAAAGTGGGAGTAATGCCGCATTTCTCTCTGAAGCCTCAGCATCTACACCAGGGTTTGGCCTAGAAGGGGTACATAGTAATGACTGGTGACAAGAATAGTCATAATTGCTCATATTTTTGGAGCACTTACTATGTTAAGGGCTGGTTAACACTTAACCAACCCCAGTTAAGCCCTGTATGTGTTTTACTGAATTCACACCTCAGAACCACCTTAGGCCCTTGTACACTGCTGGCAGGAATGTAAAATAGTGCAGCTGCTGTGAAAAATGTCTGGCAGTTTCTCAAAAGGTTAAGCCTAAAGTTACCATTTAACCCAGCAACTCCGCACTTAAGTACCTACCCCAGAGAATTGGAAAAAAGATATTCCAACAAATATGTGGTTTTTTTGAAGTGATGAAAATGGTTAAATATGGTTAAAATTACAATAAAAAATTAAAAAAATAAAATGAAGAAATTGTTAAAATTGGGGAGTTACGTGGCACAGCAGAAACAAAGCTGACTAGTATCCACGAGGATGTGGTTCAATCTCTGGTGTTGCTCAGTGGGTCGGGGATCTGGCATTGCTGTGAGCTGTGGTGTAGGTCACAGATGCAGTTCGGATCCTCCGTTGCTGAGGCTGTGGTGTAGGCCGGAAGCTGAAGCTCTGATTCAACCCCTAGCCTGGGAAATTCCATATGCTGTGGGTGTGGCCCTAAAAAGCAAAAAAAAAAAGTTAAAATCGGAGTTCCTGGGCCAGGATTTCCTCATGCTTCAGGTGTGGCCGTTAAAAAAAATTGTTAAAATACTAAATTTTTTTAATCAATAGTAGAAAAAAACTTCTAGAGTTTTTTACACACACACACACATACACACACACAACCATGTAAATGAACATCCAGTGTTATTTAATACATTCATGACACCGTACAACCACCTCCAATTAATTCCGGAACATTTTCATCACTTCAAGTGGAAACGCCATACCCCTTAACAGTCATTTTTCATTCGTTCCTAACCCCCAGCCCCTGGCAACTACCAACTGGCTATCTGTCTCCATGAATTTACCTATTCTGGATAGTTCATATAGGCATTTATTTATTTATTTTACAGCCGCACTTGCACCATATGGAAGTTCCTAAGCTAGGGGTCAAATTAGAGCTGCAGCTGCCAGCCTACACCACGGCCACAGCCATGGCAACACCACATCTGAGCCACATCTGTGACTTATGCTGAAGCTTGCAGCAACACCTGTTCCTTAACACACTGAGTGAAGCCAGGGGTCAAACCCACATCCTCACAGACACTGCGTCGAGTTCTTAACCTGCTGAGCCGCAATGGGAACTCCTGTTCATATACATACAATCAGACAATATGTGTCCTTTTGTGTCTGGCTTCTAGCACTCCACATAATGTTTTCAATGTTCATTTATGGTGCAGCATTTACAATTCCTTCTTATGGCTGAATAGTACTCCATTGTATGGAGAGACCACAACTGGCTTATCCATTCATCTACTGGTGGACATTTGGGTGGTTCCTATGTTTGGGCTACTGTGCATTGTGCTCCCTATCAACACATGTATACATGTATTTTCTTTGAATATTTGTTTTCCAATTCTCTGGTTCTATACAGCATTGCTGGGTTTTAAGCAGGGCTCATGGGTGGCTGCTGGGTAGAGAACTGACTGTGTGTAAGTGAGTGTAGGGGGTGTCACATTAGAAGCCCTGAGAGGTGGCTGCTGTAGCCATCCAAGTAAGGGACCATGCTGAACTGGACTGTGACAGTGTCAACAAGATGGACAGCAAGGACATGTTTTGGAAGAGGAAAGGGACAAAGTGAAGGGGCTTTCTTCTCTCAGGCCTGCCAGCTCTGGCTACCAGATGTGGGACCCTGAAGTGACTCAAGCCCCAGAGGCTCTGTCGACAGCCGCAGCTGCTCCCCAGCCTGTGTGGAACCATATTCAATGTGGGGAATCAGCCTTGAATTGACTGACATTTGGTTTGAGACTGACTGACGAGATGGGTACCAGCAAACAGATGTCTTGTGGTGGCTGCAGGGGTGGATGTGCATTTGTCGACCGAGAAAGCAGAGCGCACGTGGCTGGTGGGGTCAGCTGGGGAGGCGAAAGGAGGGACAGGGCAGGGAGCCTCTGGACATAGCTGTGTCCAATGCGGCTGTGTGTGAAAATGGAGGGCTGGGGCCTGGGGCTTGTTCGGGTCGGAAGGCTGCTGGTCTGAGGAACTGCAACAACTCTTCTGATCCTCAGAGCGGGCACTGCTACCAATCAGCTGTGTGGACTTAGGCAAGTTAATTGGCCTCTCTGATCCTCAGTCTCCTCATCTTCAACATGGGACTGACAATCCACCAATTTCTTCATAAGGCTGTGGTGAGAACTACACTAGGAACACATGTACATCATCTCTAGTACAATCATTTATTGATTTCTTTATGTAACTGGCTCATAAATTGGCCATAGAGAGTTGGGTTCAAATCACAGCTTGGCTAGTTTCCAGCTGTGCAGCTCAGCTACTTTCTAGCTGTGCAGCTCAGGCAAGTCTAATGTCACTCTAACTCCCAATATCTTCATCTGTGAAACGAGGAAAGTATTAGGATCTACCCAATGGGGTTGTCCTGAGGGCTAAGTGAGGGGCTGATGCATGGAAAGTGCTCAGCACGTGGTATTCACTTCATCCATCCACGAGCCCCAGGGATTATGACTTGCCTCACTCATTTTACTAAACCCTGAGTTGGTAGTAAAGTACAGAAGCTCAATCCAGAGCCAGCACTGGGTCCACATTCTGACGTTACTCTCTGCATGGCCCTAGAAAGTCATACTCCTTCCAGCCCTAATTCCATTCATTCATTTCCCCATCTGTTCATGCAAAACTTACTGAACAGCTACTATAGGCGGAGCAAACTTTAAAGCCTGTGGCTTGTAGCAATTCATGCAACTCTCACAACCCTAAACAAGGTAGGTGCTGTTATTATCTCCATTTTACAGATGGGGAGTCTGAGGCCCCCAAGAGAAAGTCACTGCCCCATGGGACATGATTAGCATCAACATCAGGATTTAAATGGCTGGGCCACATGGCCCCAAAGTCCATGCTCTCAACTTTTGGGGGCCAGATTTCCTTTTTGCAAATTGGAGGATTCCCTTCTCTTACAGTTTTTGGGAAGATTAAACGAAGTCCAGCCTTTACACATACAGCATAGCGCCTGGCCGTCATGAATGATTCAGTAAAACGGAGCTGTTATTTTATTTATTATTACTTTAATTTTCAACTGACACATCTCCATGCCTTTGTACTTCACTGCCTTCTCTACCTGGTTCACTTCAGACTGTCTTTCAAGCCTCCAATTCAAGGGTCACCTCCTCCAGGAAGACTTCCATGACCTTGGTAAGTGCCATCTACTGAGTTCCCACAGCTCCTGGGGTTACCAACTGCAGTAGATCCAACAGCATAGTTCTAAAATTTCCCCCTTCCATCTAATATAAGGACAGAGGCTGTGCTTTCTCCTTTGTATCACTGGCTCCTGGCACTGCCCTCAACCAGTGTGGATGCTTGCTTGGGGAATGGTGCTCATTTGTTCAACAAAATGTTTCAAGCACTCACAGTATGTCAGGCTCTGGGGCATGAGCATGTGGCTTTGTTGACTGACTAAAGGACCCCTCCCCAAGCTGTGTTCACTTGGCCATCTCACTGTGTGTGCTACACCCCTGTGTATGCCTGCTAGGGCAGCCCTTTCTGGAAGACCCTCATACCCTCCTGGGAGTGGACTGGGGGAGGTCCCTGGCCCAGGCCCTTCAAGTGTGACTCCCTTCCCCAGTTCCAGATGCCCAGCCGTCTGGCTCTTCTCCTGGTGTCTCTTTGAAGCCCCCAGGCCTCCCCCGAGCCCAGTCCCTCTCCAGAAATAGAGTTTCCTGTGGCTTCACTTTTCATCTCCCCAGAGCACCATTTCATTTCTCCAATCTGCTGCTGGACGCACCAACCCTCCAGGCTAAAAATACCCTTGACATTTTTGAAGGCCTGTTAGGACTAGAGCTGCTCACCTGAAGGGAACGAATTTTTTGCAAATCGATGCAGGTGGTGCAGCAGCCACAGGCTGAGGGCGGCTGCCACGGTCACACCTTGGTCACACCCAATGAGCCAGCTTGTCTGCTTTCCCAACATCACTCCCTGACCATGAGCTCCTGGAGACTAGGGATCAGGGCTAGTTCATCTCCATGTGCCTTCACAGCCTGGCATATAGTAGGGGCCCAATAAACATTGAGTGATGTAAGTAGTTATGACAGGGACTCTGGAGCCAGATTACTTGGGTTCAAATTCTGGCTCTACTTCTTGCTGGATGACTGCTCTGCCTTCATTTCCTAATCTGCTAAATGGAGGCACTAAAGGCATCCAACACATAGAGTTATTAGGAGAAGCAAACAACTCACTATAGGTATAACTTCTAGAGTAGAGTGTGACATGGTAAGCATAATATGAGTTGCCCATTATTAGTAATAAAATCATTGTCATCATCTTTATTCTCATCAGGAATCTAGCCTCTCTATCTCTCCACTCTGTTTTTCCCTGTGGTCTTTATTCTCAAGCATCTTCTCCCTCATGGTGGCAAAATGGCTGCCAAGTACTCCTGGAAGAGTCTTCCCGAAAGCTGACTCCTGGTACTGCCCTCAACCAGTGTGGATCCCACACTATCCCACAAAAGCCCTAGTCTAACGACAGCTTGTCTCTTCCTTCCCCAAAGTTCCAACAGAAATTCTGGAGTGGTTTTCTTCAGCCTAGCTTTGAGCTTTGCTTTTTTCTGTTCCGATCTCTGGGGTCAGAGAGATAGGCTGTTCTTATTAGCCAGTCCTAGATCATGGGTTAATCTGGAAAGCAATCACTGTAGCCAGAAGGAAGCATGTTCTGACTGGTCAGGTCTGGCACCAATCATTGTCTAGGATAATAAAATGCTCTTATTGGTGGACCTGGGTCACATGACCATCAGGAACCAATCATTGTATCTAGGGAGATAGAATGCTCTGATTGGCCAAGTCTAAGTCATATGCCCATCTCTGAAGCCAAGGGTTGAAGTAGACTTCACCCAAGTGCTTGGTCATGGTGAAAAAGAGGAAGAGGTGCTATTCCAAGATGCTGGAATGGATGGAGGGCAGGTAGAAACAGCTGCCTCAGACCACAACCTCAAAGTGGAACAAAGCCCTTTGGCCCTTTTCCTCAGAATATCTCCCACTCGAGATTGTCCTAGATGGTGGAAGTTCCTGTTGTGGGTTAAGGACCCAGCATTGCCATGAGCTGTGGTGTGGGTCTCAGATGCAGCTCAGATCCTGCATTCCTATGGCTGTGGCTTAGGCCACTGGCTGAAGCTCCAATTTGACCTCTAGCCCAGAAACTTCCATATGTCACAGGCGCGGCCCTAAAATAAAGAAAAAAAAAAAAAAAAGATTGTCCTAGACGGTGGCTTTTACTAGACATGACAGCTCCAATGGTGTATGTGTGGCTACTCTGCACACACAATTAATGATTAAATATTAGACCTCTTGACTCTTAAAAGCCCTCCAGGCTTTCCTCCCAGGGGCCTCAGAAAATGCCCTCTGTTCCTCTTCCTCTGGCTTGTCCAAAGTAATAAACAGTATCCCTGTGGGCAGGTGTTTGCATTTTCTCTCTCTGGGTCCGTGTTTTGCTGCATCAGATCACACAAATGGATACTGAGCAAATTTTCCTCCATTTTTGTTGTTGTTGCATCTGCGGCATGCCAAGGTTTCCAGGCCAGGGATCAAACCTGCGCCACAGCAGTGACCTGAGCTACAACAGTGACAATACCAGATCCTTAACCACTAGGCCACCAGGGAATTGCAGACTTTCCTCCATCTTATCCTGCCTCTGGTCTCTTCTCTCCCTTTAGTCTCTCCTTCTGCGCACTGAGCAACTATTCACTTGGCAGGATTTGTAAATCAAGCCTCATTCATCACTAGAAGGGTCTCCCCAGCATGGAAAAGTTGCATTACATCTTAAAGGTGGAGGGAGAGTTGGCATAAGTAAGTTCAAAGAGAAGTAAGCCTACAGACGTCGGATGAAGCCTCTCAGCTTCTCAAATCAGGCGAGCGGTTGTCCTATTTGATTAGGATTAACAGATTTTCCAAAGATAACCTATTTTGGTTTTATGATTCTATCTCTCCAGGCAGTGTTTACAATATGTATTTGCAGAAACAGAATGTATGCCAGGAACGAGGCAAGGGCCCTTGCTGGTGCTCGCACAGTCTGTCATAAATATAATATTAGGATGACGCCTGAAATTAATGTGAATCATTTCCCAATAAATATAGTCAGTTAGTGAGGTGTTCCAGGACTGCTGATGGGAGATATATTTTGGTAAAATATGTTTTTTTTATCGGTTGGGCACTGGGGGTAGGGGTGCGTGGAGGGCATAAATCTCCACGGAAGAAGTATCCTTTATGATTATTCAATTCTGCAGTAGCTCTAAAAGCCTAAAGTAGATTCATATTTACAGTTCCTGGAAGCACCTGTTTTTTTATATATTGGGGTAAGAATTAGCATCAGGGCCTCCTCGTGGAAATCACTGACTTACGGGTGGGTAGGTGAGAGGACCTCGTATTGAGGTACTTCATGGGACTGAATTAATTTCATTTGCACCCAGGTGTGGAGCAAAGGAAGCTGTGTGAAGCAGTCAGACGAGAAGGGGCTGCTAGGAAGGTGGGCCTGGCTGGGTCCATATCAGGAATCGGGGGCACACGGAGCAGTTATGGCAAAAAGGAAAAAGGGTGCGAGGCTGAAGCTGGTGACCTAAGAGGGACAGCTTCAGAGGGGGATGTCCCCCTGTCCCTAAGAGATTGGGCTAAGGTAAACACCATGCCTCAGCCCACCTGTCTGGCTCCTCTCAAAGCCTGGAGGTGGAGGAAGGAATCCTCACCATGTCATTTGATGTTAACTTCCCTGTGAACTTTATTTCAAGTTATCTTTTTTTTTTGCCTCCAAACAAAAGTGATACAGATCCGCAACCTGTTAGCCAAAAGTTTGAAGTCCAAGAGGCTCTGAAAATTGTGAGTTTTTATTGCTAACACATTGGGTGGCAAAACCTGATGTAAATGGATATGAAGCTATCTATAAACCTTATTCATCCCACTTTATGGGAACACTGATACCTTTCATTGCGGAATTACTAACGTGTCTGATTAGAGGAGGGCTGCCCCAGACTGCTGGGACTGTTAGATAAGGCGCAGGGACCTTGACGCCTTTCCCA
The DNA here is from genome assembly GCF_016906955.1 of Phacochoerus africanus. NCBI lineage: Eukaryota > Metazoa > Chordata > Mammalia > Artiodactyla > Suidae > Phacochoerus > Phacochoerus africanus. The sequence goes on along the minus strand of NC_062558.1, from coordinate 32,386,436 downwards.
TCCCCAAACGGATTTCACGCCCAGAAACATACCTTCCTCAAGAGTCTTAGATAAGGGATGGTAAACTTGAACTTGCTAGCTGTAATAAAAAAATTTAAAAAAAAAAGATGACATAATGTGGAAAGGGGACACCCTAACGAAACAGAAAAGGCTTCCACTTAAAAAGTGGGCAGAACATAGAAATATTCACAGAAGAAAAAAATAACTGGCCAGCAAACTTGTAAATAATTCACTGCCCTCAAAACTGAAGGTGGTTGACTGAAACCATGGTACGCTTTATCTTTAAAAAATTTTTTTTTTCTTTTTACAGCTGCATCTGTGGCAAATAGACATTCTCAGGCTAGGGGTTGAATCGGAGCTACAGCTGCCGGCCTATGCCACAGCCACAGCCACAGCAACACTAGATCTGAGACAAATCTGTGACCTAAACCGCAGCTCACAGTAACGCGGGATCCTTATCTCACTGAGTGAGACCAGGGATTGAACCTGCATCCTCACGGAGACTTCACTGGGTTCTTAACTCACTGAGCCACAGTGGGAACTCCTTAAGCTTTATCTTCAGCAAATGGAAAAGAGGGAGATTATCTGGTTTTGGTTGAAGATGTGTGGAAAGATATTTCCATCTGCACTAATGATGGGAGTTAATTTCAACTATTTTGGAAGACAATTTGGCAGTGCTGATCCACATTTTAAAAGTTTATACCCTTTGGAGAAGCAGTTCTGCTTCTGGAAATTGATCTTGCAAGTAATTACGCTCACCTGTGCAAAGATATTCATTCAAGGATATTCGCTACACCATAGATATAACAGCAAAAAAGCCAGAAACAACCTAAATTTAGTACTAAGTGTCCACAGTAGAGGATTGGTTAAATACACTGGGAGCATATAAGCAATGGAAGCAATTAAAACCAATGAAATAGATCCACACCAACTGATTTGAAAGGATGCCCATGATTCAGCACTCCATGGACAGAGCAAGCTGGGTGATTCTGCAATTTGCTTTCACTTTCTAAAAGCATTTATATGCACATTATATGTTCACCTGTGCAAAGAAAAACTTGGGGGAGAATATGTCCCCAAACTGTGCTTACACTCCTCTAAGATATATATGGAGATCAGGGCTTGCTCTCGATTTTATACATTTAAATACATTTTATAGTTAAAATGAATGTGTGCAGTAAAGGAAAGGAAGTAGAATTTCCCCATAATTCCATCCTCTTACCCAGAGATTAGTTTTGTTTAACATGTGCTGTTTCTCCCCATTCCTAGCAGCATGATTCATGGTAGCTGAAGCGCAGAAGCAAACCAGGTGTCCACCAATGGATGAATGATAAGCAAAATGTTGTGTAGCCATACAATGGAATATTATCCAGTCTGAAAAAGGAGGAAATTCTGACACATTCTCTAACATGAATGAACCTTGAGGACATTGTACTGAATGAAATGAGACAATTACAAACGGACAAATACTGTATGAGTCTATGCACCTGAGGTACTCAGCACAGTCATAGAGGCAGAAAATAGAATGGTGGTCGCCAGGGGCTGGGAGGAAGTGGGTAATGGGGAGCTAATGCTTCATGGGTACAAAGTTTCAGTTTTACAGATGAAAAGAGTTCCTGAAATTAGAGACGCTCATACTAAGGGAAGTCAGTCAGAAAGAGAAAGACAAATACTATGTGATATCACTTATATCTAGAATCTAATATGCATCACAAATGAACATTTCCACAGAAAAGAAAGGCTTGGACTTAGGGAGCAGACTTGTGGTTGCCAAGGCAGAGGGGGAGGGAGTAAGATGGACTGGGAGTCTGGGGTTAATAGATGCAAACTATTGCATTTGAGTGGTAAGCAATAAGATTCTGCTGTGTAGCACAGGGAAATATATCTAGTCACTTGTGATGGAACATGATGGAGGATAATGTGAGAAAAAGAATGTATTATGTATTTGTGACTGGGTCACTTTGCTGAACAGTAGAAAATTGACACAACACTAAGCCAACTATAATGGAAAAAATAAAAATCATTAAGACAAAAAAATATTAAAAAAAGAAATTTAAACAAAATTTAAAGAAAAAATTAAAACTTAAAAAAAAATCCTTGTGAAAGATAAAAAAGAGGAGAGTTCCTGAGATGGATGGTAATGACAACACAACATTGGGAATGTATTTGATATCAGAACTGTAAACTTAAAAGTGGTTGAGATGGATGGGAGGGAGTGGGGTGGATTGGGAGTTTGGGATGGGTAGATGCAAACTATGACATTTAGAAAGGATAAGCAGTGAGGTCCTACTGTACAGCACAGGGAACTATATCCAGTCTCTCGGGATAGAACATGATGGAAGATGATGTAAGAAGGAGAATGTGTGTATATATATATACACACACACACATATATATGACTGGGTCACTTTGCTGTACAGCAGAAACTGGCACAACACTGTAAATCAACTATAATTTAAAAATGTAAATAAAAATGGTTGAGATGGTAAATTTTATGTGTATTTTACCATAATAAAATTTTTCTTTTAGAATCTCTTCCACAAATGCATCTATATATTCACCCACCTGTGCATTTCTTTTCTACACACAAGAATGAGTTTGTGCCATTCAACTTCTTCTGCAATTTTCTCTTTCTTCCTCACACCACATCCTGGCCATCCTTCCATGTCAGTGCCCGTGGGTCTCCCTGCCTTGCCTACCCCCACGTGAAGGCATCTGTTTCACCAGCCACTCAGTGATGGACATCTGGGCTAGCTCCAACGTGGGAGCCTTATGTTTTGAAAGATTTCTGTCAACCAAACTGAATTTATTAAGTAATAATTAATTCGTTTCCCCATTTTTTATTCATCAAAGACACACAAACTGCAGACCAGGGCTTCCGATTAGCAGGAGGCTCCTGGAGCTGAGAGAATCCCAGCCAAGGGTAGAGAAAGGGGGCATCTGAGGGAACCTGGGTGACCTTATGGAAGACAAATGTGTGAATTCCCTTTGTGTGTCAGATTTTTGCTTTTTTAACCAGGAGCGAAGAAAGACCCCAAACAGGGGATGGATGGCAGGGGCATTGGGAGTGGAAAACTTTGGTGGAAGTGTTTTCAAGGCAAGGGGAACAGCAATTACAAGGCACAGAGGAAAGAGAGAAGATAGTTTAAACTTTTTGAGCCTCTGTTTCCTCATCTGTATGACAGGGGTAGTCTTTCCTGCCTCCTCACAGAGTTATTCTGAGGAGTTGCATAGTGGCACATAGTAGGGCCTCAAGAAATTAAAAAATTTGTAATTTTTTTTTTACAAAATTGTAAAAAAAAAAACTAAACTAAAAATGAGGTCGAGCTTCAATTTGTACTATTTCAGCAAATATGCACAAAGCTCAGGGCGATGGCTGGGGATGAAGTGAGCAAGACTCAGTTGCTCCGCTCTAGGAGCTCAAGTCCAGGCTGTTTTGTGTGTGAGGAGAGAATAATATCTGTTGTTGTTCCAGAAATGGGACTAGGTGCTGGACAGGGCTGGCAAAATAGCTAGGAGAACGTAGGTTGGGGATTTTGATGGGTTGGGGGAGGGGAGGATGGGGAGTGAGTGCTTAATGGGTACAGGGGTTCATTTTGAGGGGGTAAAAATGCTTTAGAATTAGAGGTGAGAGTTGCACAACTCTGAATGTTCAAAGCCACTGACTCATACACTATATAATAGTAATCTTGTGTTATATGAATTTCATGTCAATAAGACCAAAAATCAACTCAGGGCACTTAAGGGAAAATGCAGGGAATGTGAACCTCAACTTTTGGGGATCAAATCCCTGTCTATCCATGGGAAGAGCAGCACCCCATGGAGGATATATGGAATGTGCACTTAGCCCGGATATTCTGGAAGTCAATCATATTGGTGGTGTATTCCTACAGGGTGGCAGCTATGGGATGGGATTCAGGAATGGTGTGCACCAGGGGCTCTTACAGTAGGGGCTCCACTACTCAATGTTAGAGGGTTGATAATGGATGTTTCATGAGAGAAGAATTTCTTGGTCAGTTAAGTCTGGGCAACAGGGGATCAAAAAAGTTTCATACATGCAGGAATTGTCAGAGCCTTTAATATCCTAAGGTTAATTTGGCTTTCCCAGAAAAGGATATAGGATTCAGTGATTCCTAAGCAGATGTGACTCTTTTTTCTCCGAGATCAAGATACAGACCGGGGGTTTTAGGAATCTCGCTTTGGGAATCATTGGATCACAACTTCATGTTAAAGTTTTCTTTTTTTACAATTGAGGGAATTGAGGGTACAGCCTAATCATTGACTAGATATGAATGTATCAATCGAATCACTGAGTGAACACTTATCAATGACTTACTGTGTTGATGCTGGGGAAGCAGCTTGGAAAAGACACAGTCCCTGCCCTCAAGGAGAACAGCAGCATCTAACAGGGAGAACTCTATCAATAATGACAACAGTAACAAGAATAGTAGGTATCATTTACTGGGCACTTACTATAAGCCAGGTGCTGTGCTAAGTGGATATTCAAACAAGCTTATTTAAGCATCTCATCAGAGAGATCAGTGTTATTATTCCCATTTTACAGATGAATACACGAGGTTCAGAGGCATTAGACAACTCAGACAAGGGCACATAGCAAAGAGTGGCACAGTGGGGTTTTGAGTCAGACTCCCTGGATACTGAGGCCATAGGCTCCATGCTGTGTGCTCTAAAGACTTCCTGGTCAAAGGAGAAAAGCAAAGGAGTCAGGCCTCAGGCCACCAAATGGGGAGGGGGTAGCAGGGATTCCTGGACACCTTCTCTGGGTGTGAGACGATGTGTTGGGAGCCTGGAAAGGGCTCTAGGGTGAGAAGGACAGGGGCTGGTGTGAGAGCTAGGGATAAGACAGAAACATCTATGAGGAAAGGAGAAATGGCTAGGAGTTATCCTGGCAGTGGGAAAGCTGGAGAAGGAAAGAGGGTGATGGAAAGGAGGAGGCAGGGATGCACAGTGGCAGGAAGGTGGACTGGAGAACCAGGAGAAATGGCCTCTTTGGCTCTTGCTCCAATTGACTGTTCAGCCTTGAATAGGTCACCTAACCTCTCTGGTTTAAACAGGTCTCAGCATCACTTGCCATTCTTTTTCTGTTTAGGGCCACACCCGCAGCATTTGGAAGTTCCCAGGCTAGGGGTAGAATCAGAGCTACAGCTGCCAGCCTACACCACAGCCACAGCAATGTGGGATCCGAGCCGCAACTGTGACCTACACCAGAGCTCACGGCAATGCTGGATCCCCGACCCACTGCGCGAGGCCAGGGATCTCACCCACCACTCTTATACTAATACTACGGTTATAAATCTGCTTCTTCCAAAAGACAGTCCCTTTCAAGAGCAAGGAGATGCTTCAATTCACTTTCTTGCTGCTGGTACCTGGCACAGTACCCAGCACAGTTTAGTGCTCCATAAATGTTTGCTGATTAAATGAGTGAATGAGTGAAAAGGAGGTGAAGCTGTAAAAGGAAGAGGTTGGGTGTGGTTGATTTAAGCTGGCACCAGAGTAGCAGCCCCTGAGACATATTTTCCCAGCTTTGCGCTAAACTACCTAAGAAGGCAGCAAGAATCCAAAACTCACAGCGCTGACACCCAAGACTGACAGGCGCTTGTTGCCAGAATCTGGGAGGAATTTCCATAAATACAAGGCAGATGGAGCTGGGCTGAGATAAAGCATTGGGAACCTGTTCAAGGGCATGCCTCCAGGGCAAAAGGATGTCGGAAAATACTCACCCCTGCCTTCCCCACTTGCAACCCCCGACTCTGAGACCCACAGTATGTGCCAATCAGGAAATGGGGTGTGGTGAGAGGGGAGGGGGCAATTCTGTAGGCAAAGTACTCTTCCTCTTGCTGGCCTGTGCTTCTGCCATTTAGAGACTGAAGGCAATAGGTCAGGGGGGATGGAAGAGAGAGAAGAATATCAAAAGCATTTTGCATCCTGAGAAGAACAGCATCCAGGAACACTACAGGTGAGGGAGCAACAGAGACAGAGTGCTCGCTGGGCTAGTAGCTCTTAATACCCTCCCTTAGTTCCTTTTTTATTGTTGTTTTGCTTTTTAGGGCCACAAGTGTGGCATATGGAAGTTTCCCGGCTAGGGGTCTAATTGGAGCTACAGCTGCCACAGCAACACTTGATCTGAGTCGGTGACCTACACCACAGCTCACAGCAATGCCAGATCCTTAACTCACTGAGCGAGATCAGGGATCGAACCAGCATCCTCATGGATACCAGTCAGGTTCATTCTAATGAGCCACAATGGTAATTCTGTGGGTTTTTTGTTTTTTTAATGTTTGGCCACACCCACGGCATGTTGGAAGTTCTGGGACCAGGGATCGAACCAGAGCCCTTGCAAAGACAACGCAGTGGAGTTATACGGTATGCCACAGGGGAAGTCCCTCCCTTAGTCCTTTATACCCAGGGACCCATCATGCAGTGGGACAGAAGAGCATCCCTTCTGAATCAGATGAATGCCTGGTTGACACTCACCCTAGTTGCTATATTTGATCTCAGCCAAAAGGCTGAGAAGTGATCACCCTAGTTGCCATACAGAGAACCAGCCTTCCCTGACCAGGCACAGATGACAAAGTGGTGGGGTTTAGCCAGTACCTTAGTGGATGGACCATGAGAGGTCCCAAGGACAGTTCTTACATACAACCTATTGCCTTGACTGCTCTTGTGTGTCCCCAGATACCGTATGTACTGTTAGAAATCAGATGCACATCTCTATGGAGCTCAGAAATAACACCTTGACATCCATGTCCACACCCAGGACAGGAAAAAAGGCACCATGAAGCCTCTAGACCACAGGTCCAGGCTCCAGGGCCTTTAGGGGCCAGCAGGAACTGTCTGAAGATAAAGAGGGTCAAGTGTAAGAGGGAGTTGAGGAGAACCGTGGAAATCGGCCCCTTGATGTCCAGTTTGCAGATGAGAAAACAAAGGCTCAGAGGGGGTAGTGACCAGTGCCAGGTCTCAAAGTGATTTGGACCAGGGCAGCTGCTTCATTTTAAAAGCTTCCTCAGAGGAAACTGACAGTGTTGCCAGGTCAATCAAGAAGCTGGAGAGGTCTGTGTTTCTGGGGAGGTGGAGGTGGGAGCAGCCACTGGTGCCTCGGGTTCTGCCCCTCAGCCTCCTCAGTCTTACTCCATCGTTGTCCTTGGGTCATCCCTGCATTTCCTCTCCTTTCCCACTGGCCTGCCCTCCTCCCTCTCTCTTTGTCCCTTCCTCTCTCTCCCACTCAACAAGCTCTCAGCCAGTGCCTACCATGGGCACCTCGGGGCCCTGAGTGTGGCATAATTCTCTCATCTGGATGCTGGATCACATCTCCTGCCACAGCTTCTCCAGATCTGCAGAAATATGGTTTTACAACAAAGTACAATGAGTTTCTGCAAAGCTAATGATAATTACCCTCCAGCCACAATCACTCGAAATTAGCTGGAAAACTAACCCGGTCTTTGAACTTTGTCCCTCCTCAGTAATTTCGACTCTGAAATACCATCATTTATACTTAAGAAAGCGCTAGTGAGCAGGATGGGAGACATGGCCTTCTGCCAGGCTTGGAATAACAAAGCAGGCTCAGACAAGGCAGAGTCAGGCATCCGCCTTGTTCCTCTTTTCCTCCAGAGTTCATTCCTGACCCTAGTGATTCTAGGGACAGCTGGGGTTTCCTTCCTATACTGAGGCTGCAGGAGCTGGGAGCTCAGGTGAAGGCCCCATTCTGGGACCTTGGACCACACTTGTATTTACACTTTACACCCCAAACTACAAACCCTCTGTGATGGTTAATTTTGGGCATCAACTTGAATGGTTAAGTATTATTTCTGGGTGTGTCTGTGAGGGTGCTTCCGGATGAGATTAGCATCTGAACTGGTGGAATCAACCAAGCAGATGGCTCCCCTCGAGTGTGGGTGGGCACCATCCAGTCCTTTGAGGGTCTGAATAGAGCAGAAAAGGCAGAGGAAGTAAGAATCCTTTTCTTCCTTTGCTTTCTGCCTGAGTTGGGGCAACTCATTCCATCTTCTCCCTCCTTCCAACAGGGATTTAAACCATTAGCTCCCTAGGTTCTCAGGCCTTCAGACTCAGACTGAGCTACGCCACCTGGCTTTCCTGGGCCTCCAGCCTGCAGTCAGCAGATCATGCGACTTCTTAGGCTCCACTATTATGAGACACCCACTTGCCACAATAAATCTCCTTTTATACACCTACCACTTCTATTTCTCTGGAGAACCCTGACTAATATAACCTCCTTCCTCCATTCTCTCACTCCCCTCCACTCAGTCCCCCCCACCCCCACCCCGTTAACCTCCTTGGGCAAAGTTATCATGTGCTATTTGCCTTGGGATTAAATTAAGCCCAAAATTCTGGTTCCTTCCATCATTGTGTCATCCTGCTACAGGGGCAGGATCAAGAGTCCTAGGTTGGTTTGAGTCCTCCATGTCCTTTCTTGGTGAAAACCATCATTTTAATGATCTTTCCTTTAAGCATGTGCAAATTATTTTATGCTTTATGCAGCAATCGAAACTATGCGAGACAGACAGTATGTTGAAAGAAAGAAGCCAGATACTGTATGAATTCACTTATGTGGAGGGTAAGAACAGGCAAAATGAATCAAGGTTAAAATCATGATCCCCCCCTGATGAGGTGGGTGTGTGTATTAATAAGCAAGGAACATGAGGGAACATTCTGGGATGCTAGCATGCTCTATATCTGGAGGTGAATGGTGGTTATATAGGCATATACCTTTGCTAACATTCATAGAATGGACACTTAAGATATGTGCTCTTTACATGCATTATACCCGCATTTAAAAAAAATACATGACGGGAATTCCCGTTGTGGCACAGGGGAAACAAATCCGAATAGTAACCATGAGGTTGTGGGCTCAATCCCTGGCCTCGCTCAGTGGGTTAAGGATCCAGTGTTGTCATGAGCTGTGGTGTAGGTCGCAGACTTGGCTCGGATCCCATGTTGCCGTGGCTGTGGCGTAGGCCAGCAGCTGTAGCTCTGATTCAAACTCTAGACTGGGAACCTCCGTGTGCCATGGGTATGGCCCCTAAAAAAAAAAAAAAAAAAAAAAAAAAAAAAAAGACAGCTAATCTCTTTCCAATGTAAGTTAGTGCTGAAATCTCTCTATTTTCTGCTGTCTTTTGTACCATTGGCTTTGCTTTTATTGGCAGAGAAGTGGTGTTCTACGCTCCTGCCAACTTATTTTTAAGGAACACTGTTAAGTTACTTTTATAGAGTGCCCTCCCCCATCGTGATATTACTCCCTCATTATAGCTCATGATCCAGAAGGGAAGCTAAGACTCATACTCAAGTAATAGTAATGGAGAGTCTCAGTGGGAAATGAGGGGGAGGGGTGAGAATCTCTAAGAATGAACATAAGAATGGAAAGAATGTTCTCAGCACAATTAGTACAATCTAGTTGGAACATAGGAAGGACAAATCGGGATTCCATAAGGCAGGAGTCAGACATGGAGGGCTAGGATGCCAAGCTACAGTTTGTTGTAATAGACAGTGGGGGAGCCACTAGGGTTTTTCTTTCTAGCAGAAGAGGAGCATGATCAAAACCACACTTCCCAAAGAGAAATATGGGTTTGACCAAGACAAAGCAAAATCTAAGGGCTGAGAAACCAGTTAAGAGGATACTGCAATAGTTCAAGCAGCAAATAATAGGACTTGAGATAACAGAACTAGGTGATGTCATAAATAACATCACCAATGGGTATAGAGGTAAAAGAAGAGAGAGGAGTTGATAAAAGGAGGACATAAAGGCATGGCAGTTGGGAACATGGGTTCTGGAGTGAGATCTCCTGTCTTGAATCCCAGTTCCCCCTACATACTAGTTGTTGATTTTCAGCAAGTTTCTTAACATCCCAAAGCTTCCATCTTCTTGCATTTGAGTTGGTGATAATAAAAACACCTATTGTATAGGATTAAATAAGATTAAGCCCATAAGGCACCATCATAACACCTGGAATTCAGTAGGTCCTCAATCTGACTTAGCACAATTATTTAATCATTATCATTATGCAAGTTAATATTAAGAATGCCTAAAATACAGCCAATAGAAGGAGAGTGAAGGGATGGGAAGGTGATGAATTCGGTTTTCTTTTAAGCAGAGGCTAAGAGGAAACACATGGTTTGCTATGTTCTCTTTTCTTCCTACTCCAAGACCAGTGACATCCCAGACAGAGGCCACTCCATTGGCCTGGATCCCAACAAGAGGATGACATGGGACAGAGCCACAACCTGCCCATGATTTACATGTAACATGAGTGAGAAATAAACTGATGTTGTGAGCCATGGATATTTAGGAGATATTTGTTACTGCAGCATAATCCAGTCTCTCCTGACTGTTGTGGAGGACTAATGAATTGCTCAATGACCCCAATCTGTGATATCAACAAGATTAAAGGATAAAATTCCCATGGGTTCCTCCAGAGAGGCTTATAAATAAGACATGGCTCCAATCTTTTCCATCATAACAACAATCACAGCATCAGCACACGCCAAGGAGGATAATTGGGGTGGAGTGGGTAGATGGTCTGTACCCAGTATTTTACTGTTAAGGGCAAATTTGCAGAGATTTGGAAAATTGGGTGCTGTGTAGAGTAAACATATCGAACAAGTTTTCAGCTACAACACAGCTGAGCTCAAGGGAATGGGGTTTGATAGTTAGTGTCAGCATAATGAATTTTTTTTAAAGGCTCCAGAATGTCTGCGAAACACTGTCAAGTTAAAAATTGTGCCTGTGGGGTTTTTTTTAAAGCAATTTCCCTAGCCACTCTGGCTAATAATATCTCATTTTGTTAACTCTGAAAGAAAGTCTTTTAAAAAATACTGTAACATGTCATTTCCCAGCTTAAACCCTTTCAATGACTTTGCATGGCCTTGACAATCAGGTTGAAACTCCTCAAATGACCTCCAAGTCCCTTCTTAACTGGGCCTTGCTGACCTGTCCAGCTCCATACCTGGACACTCTCCTCTCACAGGCTATGGTTCCACCACTCACAGGACTAAAAGCTATGCTCACTCTGCCTCTGAGCCTTTGCACTTGCTGTTCCCTGTCTGGAACATTCTCCCGACCATTATGGAAAAACGTAGTTCATGTGTAAGGCTCCAGCAAAGCAGATGCTCCAAATGTTTGAAATAATTTAAATGTTTATCCTTCTCTGAAAAAAAACAAAACAAAACAAAACATGGACTACAAGGTTTTTAGAGCCCCCTGGTACTTATTTTGCTGTTTAGCATTATTTTCTTTTTTTCTTTCTTTTTTTTTTTTGTCTTTTTGCTACCTCCTGGGCCGCTCCTGCGGCATATGGAGGTTCCCAGGCTAGGGGTCAAATCGGAGCTGTAGCCACTGGCCTACACCAGAGCCACAGCAACGTGGGATCTGAGCCGCGTCTGCAACCTACACCACAGCTCACGGCAACGCCGGATCGTCAACCCACTGAGCAAGGGCAGGGACCGAACCCGCAACCTCATGGTTCCTAGTCGGATTCGTTAACCACTGCGCCATGACGGGAACTCCTATTTTCCTTTTTTAGGGCAGCACTAGAGGCCTATGGAAGCTCCCAGGCTAGGGGTTGAATCGGAACTGCAGCTGCTGGTCTATACCACAGCCACGACAATGTGGGATCTGAGCTGTGTCTGCAACCTACACCAGAGTTTGTGGCAGCGCCAGATCCTTAGCCGACTGAGCAAGGCCAGGGATCGAACCTGCATCCTCATGGATACTAGTCAGGTTCTTAACCCCCTGAGCCACAATGGAAACCCCTATTCAGTATTTTGTAATAACCTATAATGGAAAAGAATCTGAAAGAAGATATATGTGCGCGCGCGCATGTGTGTGTGTATAACTGAATCATTTTGCTGTGTACCTGGAACATTGTAGATCAACCACACTTCAATAAAACAATAACAATTAAAATAACTTATAAAGCCAAACTTAAATTATGTCCAAACTTCCCATTGTATATAGGTTCTTCCCAACTTCTTACAAAGATAAAGAGCCCTTAATAGCCTCACAGCTAAATCTTTGTATACATACTTTGATTATTTTCTGGCAGTAAATTCCTAGAAATAGAATTGCTTGGCCCAAATAAAAGGCCTTGCAGGCTTTTGATACTCTCTTAACCAGGCATATTTGGTTGTCAGAAATAGACACAAACTTGAACTAGCTCAAGTTAAAGGTGGTTTATTAAAAGGACATGGGCCTCGGGCAGGGTGAGAGCAGAACAACTTGAGGTTTCTCAGCAGCCACAGTGCATGGCCTTTCGGTCTTGTGCTCTCACTGATATGACTCCATCATCAACTCAATCAATCTTTGTTTCCACTTCATCCAAATTCTTAAGAAAGAGGGAATCAGCTTGGTGTAGCCTCAGCCTATGGAACTGGTTCTCCTGGGTCACGGAGCTTCATGATCCAGAAAGGGCCTGTCTGGAGCCAGGTAGGAACAGGAAGCTCATCTGGGACTGATACCCTTCTATCACATGAAACGGATCTTAATAATTGTTTGAGATAGAAATGTGTCAATAGAGGAAAAAATAGCTTCCTTTTCCTTCGTAAATGGATGACCATTCTCAGAACATACATAAATCAGAATGCTTTTGGTTGTGATAGCACCCGTTCAAATAGACATAAGCATGATAATTTGGAAGAGGGTTTGGATGAATCATTAGTACCAAGGTGTTAATAGTTTCATATGATCAGAAGTTTAGGGCTAGATCTGCCATCAAACACAGTTGGATCCAAGAGGTCTACCATGTCAACAGTTAGACTCTCTTTCACCTTCTCTCTGCTTTCTTCCGGAATGAAGTCATTTGCAGGCCAACTCTCTCTAGGATAAAGTATGATGGCCCCCTGCAGTTCTTGGTTTATATCCCCAGCAGGGCACCCCCTTCCCATCAATTCCAGTCAAAGTCGTGGAGTTTACATCTATTGGGCCAACATAATTGAACCAAGGCCAAGGTGCTGGGCAAGGAGAACCAACAAGTGTCACTACAGAAATATAGTAGGTTTTGGTTTTTCCTAGTAGACAAATGGGATGCTTTGTGAGCTTGTTGAAAGAAGCAGTGCTGCCCAATAGAACTTTCTGTAATGACGGAAATATTCTCTATCTGTGTCATCCGGCGGAGAAGCCCCTAGCCAATGCTGCTACTGAGCACTTGAAATGCGGCTAGTGGACTGAGCAATTGAATTTTTCATTGTAATTAATTGAAATTTAAATAGCCCCACGAAGTTGGCAGGGCTGTAACTGGATAACACAGAATAAAAGCCTGTTAAATTTTTCTGGTAGCACCGTATAGAAAAGCGAGGTCTTCAGTGCATTGTGACTTCAGAAAAAGAAACTCTCTTGCCCTCATCGGCTGGCCAGTGAACTTCCTGAGTCTCAGGGAGTTTTTCCACGAGAATGATGGGAGGTCTGCACGGCATGCATGGGGCCAGCAGTGAACGTGGCGCTTGTAATGAAATAACTGAAACATCATTGTGACTGTAGAATCAAGGGTCTTCCCTCCTTATCTCCAAAGCGCCCATGTTTTACATGAAAAAGCGTTTCTAATTAATAGGCCAGCCCCTCTTGAGTTTGATAAAAACAGAGGAGAAAAGGATTTGATTAACCCACAATCTTTTCAATTTGGCGTGTTCTGCATGAGTGAAGTGTGTTTTCTGCAACAGAGCCAAGCCGGGCCCGTCCTGGTTTACCGTGATAACATTCTTCCCTTTGTGCAGCCCCAACTCACCCCCAGCCTGCGAGGAGAGGGTGGGGTGAAGAGATTCTTGGAGGTAATCGCCAGCACAGCCTGAGAGGGTAATCTGGATTCTCATACAGACGCTGGGCCACCCGAAGAAGGAAAAGATGACAAAGGCTTCCATTGTCCCCAAACGAGAGAGTTCATTCTGTCTCGAGACCGAGGACGGGAGGTCTGGGCTGAGCGGTGATGGGAAGGACCGCGTAGAAGGGTGGGTGGGACACCCAAAGTCAAAAGCTCAGGGACGGGGCTGGGGCAAGGAGGGGGAGAGTCCACTGTAGAGGTGTCCAGCGCCATGTGCCATGTGACCCGGTATCTGTTGGTTCTCCCAGCTCCGGCTTGTGCCAGAGGACACCCTTGATGCCTTGGGGGGAAAGCAGGTCACAGAGCAGTGTGTGCTCTGAGTAAGGACCTGACTTCATTTTTCTCTTGGTTGATGTGGAGATGAGAAACTTCTTTCTCCTTCTCCTTGCTGAGGACGAGACAACAGGCTAGGTGGCAGATAACGTCCCTCTAGCTGGGTGTGTTGGCTTTAAAACAGGACTGCAAATTCTCAGATGGCTCTCACATTGAGGTGGGGGCTCTCTCTGTCCTATTCCCTTAAATCTGGATGGGCTGGTGATGGCTTGGCCCCTGCAGCCTAGAGGAAGTAATGCCCTGTGACTTCCAAGGCTGGACATAAAAGGCCATCACCTGATTCACGGAACCCTCATGCTTGCAGGCCCGAGCTAGCATGTGAAGAAGTTACCCTGTCTGTTGTAGTTTGTCATGGTGGCCCTAAGAAACCAATACTTCTTCAGTCTTATTTTGTTGTTGTCAGAAGTTTTTTAGTCGTTCTTTTTTTTTTTTTTTTTTGGTCTTTTTGCCTTTTCTGGGGCCGCTTCCGCAGCATATATAGGTTCCCAGGCTAGGGGTCTAATTGGAGCTATTGCTGTCGGCCTATGCCACAGCCACAGCAATGCCAGATCCAAGCCATGTCTGCAACCTACACCACAGCTCATGGCAAGGCCGGATCCCTACCACACTGAGCAAAGCCAGGGATCGAACCCGCAACCTCATGGTTTCTAGTTGGATTTGTTAACGACTGAGCCACGACGGGAACTCCTGGTCTTTCTTTTCCAATATTTTATTATGAAAAATTCCAAGCATACAGAAATGTACTCATGTACTCACCTCTTACGTCATTCTACCATTAACATTATATTGTGTTTGCTGCATTATAGGACTATCAACCTCTTCACCCTTCTATCCACCTATCAATCCATCCTTTTTTTTCAAAGTAAGTTGCAGGCATCTTACACTTCATCTTTCAACACTTCAACCTGAATATCATTAACTAGAGTTCAGTACATGTTTTCTCTTTTTTGGATGAAGCTGAAATACAGTGAAATGCACAAATCTTTTATATATCATTTCATGAGTTTTGGCAGATGTCTAAACCATGTAACCCAAACCTCTGTCAAGATACAGATCATCACCAAACCCAGAAAGTTTCCTTGCATCACTTCCCAGTCAATTCCCATACTTGATCCCCCACGAGGTTCCTGCTGTCCCAATTTCTCTTAATATAGTTTAGTTTAGCATATTCTAGAACTTCAGCTATATGGAATCACACGACATGCTCTTCTGAGTAAGGCTTCTCTCCCAATACAGTGGTTTTTTGGTTTGTTTGTTTTGTTTTTTTTAGGGCCAAACCCACAGCATATGGAGATTCCCAGGCTAGGGGTTGAATCGGAGCTGTAGCCGCCGGCCTACACCACAGCCACAGCAATGCAGAATCCGAGCCACATCTGTGACCTACACCACAGCTCATGGCAACACCGTATCCTTAACCCACTGAACAAGGTCAGGGGTCGAGCCTGCGTCCTCATGGATGCTAGTCAGATTCGTTAACCACTGAGCCACAAGGGGAACTTCACATTGTAGTGTTTTGACTGATTCTTATTTTAAGAAAGGTATACAAATTGGTCCAAGGTGTTTTAGCACCTTGTCCAGAAAAAATGAATAATAAAGGACAAAGAGGAGTTCCCATTGTGGCTGAGCAGAAATAAATCCAACTAGGAACCATGAGGTTTCGGGTTCAATCCCTGGCCTCAATCAGTGAGTTAAGGCTCTGGCGTTGCCATGAACTGTGGTGTAGGTCACAGACACAGACAGCTCAGATCCTGCGTTGCTGTGGCTGTGGTGTAGGCTGGCAGCTGTAACTCTGATTAGACCCCTAGCCTGGGAACCTCCACATGCCTCGAGTGCAGCCCTAAAAAGAAAAAAAAAAAAAAAAAGAATAAAGACATGAAACAATGAATAGTATGAATAGTAATATGTATCCTATCTGCTTGGTGCCAGGCAATGTACAGGGTGCTTCGGAGATAATGGTGAATAAAGCACAGTCCTGTCCTCAAGAAGTTCATGGAAAGAAAGAAGAGTCAAAATTAAGTATAATTTTGAGTAACAAAGATAAGAGCAGAGGAAGGGAGCAAAGGAAATAGAAGCTTCTCAAACTCGGTTCCAGCAGTATTGTTGTTCACTTGATATTTTTCTTTAAACCTATTCCTTCTATTTTACTAAAGTATTTCTGAAGTCACAGTGCCCCTACTAATTTGGTCAGGCATGCAATGTATCCAGCCAGAAATGAGTTTTCAGACTCCCACGGAGCTAGGAGTGGTGGGGGAACTTAGTTCAGGCTAATAAAATAAATGTAGGCAGAAGTCTATTGGGTAGAGCTCCCAGAAAACTATTTGCTTTCCTAATTCAAAAATTGATTCTAATAATGATGGCAGTGGTGGTGGTTATGGTGATGATGGTAGATAGACTCAGCTGGTACAGCCTTTTCCCTCCTGCCTTTCCCTTCTTCCTGTCTGGAAGGAGGATGCCTGGAGTAGAGCAATCATTTTGAGGCCATGAGGATAAAAGCCTCCATGCCAAGGAAGAAAGCAGGAAGTTAGAAGGAGGCTGGATCTTTCACAATATCCTTGGATAGCTGCACCAGCATTGGACTGCTGATGTCCAAAAATCTGGATGATTGAAAAAATTTAACCCCTTAATTATTTAAACCACCGTTGGTTGAGTTTTCAGTTATTTGAATTCAAACACATGCCCAAAGAATACCTTTGAGTTTGATGGACTCTTATATTTTCCCCCTAGTTCAATTCAAGTAAATATGCAACTATTCAAATAAAACTGCTTTGGGGTACCATCTGAAATTAACTCGTATAAATCAGAGGAAGGTGACATTTTTAGAAATTCTGATTTAGTAGGGTCATTAGTTTTATTGAGCATTTCAAAATTTACTAGACTTTTTTCCCCATGATTCTTTTATTTAATCTGTACTACAATCTGATGAGGTTGACTGTCCACTTACTGTCCATATTACTGTCCACTTGCTATAAATGAGGGGGTGCATGGGGCCAAGAGGTGTTAGTGACTTGCCAAAGATCTCATAGCTGGTGAGTGGGGCAGCCAGAAGAATCTCACAATATTAATGTCACAAATGTTGATTAAGCATGAGGTGCCAGGGACTGTGGATACAATGGAGAATAAGAGAGAGAAACACAGTCTCTGTTCTCATGGAATAACAGGGAGGACAAACCCTGAAACAACGGATGGCAACTGCATATGAAAAAAGGTAGAGAGGAAATCTAGAGGTCTGAGAAAGCATGAAAGAGCATCTCTGTCTTAATTTGGTTCCCCCAAAGCAGATCACATCTTAGAGTTGCCTCTCTTGGGTGAGAAGCTGGAGTATTTATTTACCTCCTCTCCCTTGTTGGCTGGGAATAGCTCCTAGGGGCATCAACTCCCCAGATATGGGACAAAGCCCCCAGGCAGGCATTTGGAAGAAACTCATCTTGGACCAAACTGTTTACAGATGACCCCAGTGTGGACTGAGGAGATCCTGTACAGGCAATGACTGTCAGGTACCTGATCTAGTGAAGGAAGCGATGCAAAACGGAACCTCTCTTTTGCTACATAATGCTGTAATTGGATATGAGATAGTCTGTAACACAGGAAAACGCCTAAATATCTTGACATCTGACCTGTTGGCTCATTCACAAGGCTGGCCCCAGGCTGACCCAAAATCCCATAGTGAGGCCTGGGGTTGAAGCAAGATCAAAAAACACTCCCTTCCAGAAATCTTCGCAGGAACCCAGCCTCCCATGAAGGACCAGGGAACCAGCAGCCGGTTTCCAACTTCTCCTGGGCTTCCTGCGGTGTGTGCTTCTGTCCTCGCTGACACGCCGAATGTTCTCCCCCAAATTATTTCTGAGTTCTCCTGGCAGCAGCTCTGCCTCCCCCACCTCCCCTCCCCACTCCCTTTGGCAGATCTGTGTTATAAAATAAGAGGCTCGGGATTATGTCTGTCTGACAACTGAAGAATGAGCAACGGAGCAGATGCAAAGTCTTACAAATCCCGTGAATTATACATGGCCATCTGCAGCCTCGAGCCGTCCAGGATTTCCACCCCACACCACGGCGTTCCATATGGAGTCATATGTTTTTAGTACCGGAGCCATGCTGTCAACGTCCAGCAATCCGTCATGTGGCACATGTGTGATGCAAGCGCCCAAATAAATGCTATCAGGCCCAGGAGTGCTGAGCAGAGGAGCGCGGTGGCTCCCACTGCCTTGTCTTCTCAGGAGGGCGGTTGCTTGTATAGTTTTTCAAAATTTTAACAAAGCACTAAACAAATGCTATCACCAGAAAAGCAAACCTCCTATCTTCCACCTCCAAAATGGAGGAAGAAAGCCCTGATTTTAAAATAAAATGTCAAAAGTCACTAGGTTTGAGTTTCACACTGGTAGATTTCAACAGGTCTTTTGGGACGGGGTCCTGGCTCCCACTGCCTTCTTTATGAGACCTGAGCTCCTCCCCAGTAGCAGGTCTGGGGTCACGTGACTTCACCCCAGCCAGAGCTGACTGGCCCAGGGTGGGGCTCCTTGGAGTGGCCAGGCCAATCATATTCTCTCATATGATGATCTCTTTGCCAATCCCCTGTTGTCAGTTTCTTTCCATCCTGAACTACACTTTTGTTCCCAGTCTAAACTCCCCTTTTTGCCCAAGGGCTATTTTTTTGGCTGAAGGTTTGTGGTGAGAGAGAAGGAAGCTGTTCAAAATCTCTGGGTCAGTTCTCATCATGGCTCAGTGGTTAAGGAACTGGACTAGCAACCATGAGGACGTGGGTTCAACCCCCCACCTCACTCAGTGGGTTAAGGAACCTCCGTTGCTGTGGCTGTGGTGTGTAGCATGGTGGTTACAGCTCCGATTCAACCTCTAGCCTGGGAACCTCCATATGCCATGGGTGGAGCCCTAAAGAGACAAAAAAAAAAAAAAAAGTCTCTGGGTCAATCAGCCAAGGATTGTGTGTCTGGACAGAATCTCCTTGCCTCCAGTTGGTAGAGGGAAGGGCCAGAGAAGATAGTGGCTAATGCTCTCAGGGCACCAGGAAGGGGACTGAAGGGAAGATGCCTTTACTGGGCCTGGGTAACCTTGAGAAGGCAAGCCAGCTCTTTGTTGTTAACAGTTACAGGAACATCTGGGCCTTGTGCTGTTTTGCAAATACTAACTTTAAGTCCACAGGAGATGCCTATTGCCTGGCCTCCCTGACATCTTTTTGCCCTCCTCTGGTAACAGCACCCTGATTTTCCTTTGGGAGGACATCCCTCTCCCACTTGGTGCATGTGGTTTTGTTGGACAGATGATCTCCTCATCTTGACCCAGGCCCAGCCCATGAGAGTTACAGTAATGGTTTCAGAAAGGAGATTGTGGTCTAGTCTGGGCCAATGAGACTTGGCTTGAGACTTCTGCTGGAATTAATAGGAGAGAAGTGCTCTCTTTCTGCAGGAATCACTGAGCTGGTAAACTGTAAGCCTAGAACTGCTAGTGGCCACTTTTGCCACTGCCAGAGGAGAGGAAAGTTAATACAGAGGAAAGGAGGGAGAAGAGATAGGAAGCAGGTGGAAAGAAGAATGAATGGTAGCAGAGAAAGAGAGACAAAGTTCAAATGACATAGTGTAAAGCCTGGATCCACCTATGCCTGAAATCATTCACACTAGGATTTCTCACTTATACAAGTCAATAGCCTGGGAACCTCCATATGCCATGGGTATGGCCCTAAAAACAACAACAAAAAATCCCCTTAATGTAAGCCATTTAGTGTTAGAGTTCTGTCATTTGCAACCAATGGAATTGTGAGTAACACAACATTCTATACACCATGAACCAGCACCACCTCCTTGAAACTAAAGGAGAGGCTTCTGGAATAACTAGAGGATACTGAGTCCCTGGAGAGACTAATACAAACAGTGGTTGGAGGCATGGGCAGAGAACCAAGCTGGGTCATGTGATATGAGACTGAATCTTGAGGGCTCTCCCATATCATCAGGAAGCTGTGACCTCTTCTTCTTACATGTATGGATCAATGCCCTAAGGATCTAAAAGTAGGTTCTCATGGCCCTCGGGAATCTTGGTTCCTATAACAGCAACAGCAGAGAAGACAGAAAAGACTTGCAGGCATCTCAGAATCCAGGCCAGGCCTGGATTTGAATCCCAGTCTCATCGTTTCCCAACCGTCTTTCCTGGGCAAGCCCTTCACCCTACTAAGCTTTAGCTTCACCTCTGAGAATGGGGGTGATGATGGAACCCATCTTATGGGCTCATGGTGAGGTATAAAAGAAAGTGGCTATATAAGTCACTGGGGGGGTACTAGAGGTGATTATAAGATTGGACAGAGTTAACAGTTTTAATAGTTAAGTTTTTATTTTTAAGGTTATGATCTGCTTTTGGCAAGTGATTCTGGTTTTCCATTGGTAACCATGATCTAAAGTTCCTATTCAAACAAATGTATTGAAATGAATAAAGGGGGACCAATTTGAGGAAAACAGTACAAAATGGGGAACTTTCAAAAATCGTGTAAGGGAACTCAAATGACTAGTTTGAGGAACACTGAGATAATGTCCAATGCCTGGCACATAGTAGGTGCTCACTAAAAGTGCACAGAATGAGATGAGATGGCACTTGAGCCTGGCTGCGGGCAGCCAGACCTTGACTGGGTGGAAGCACAGGAGAGGGAAGTTGCCAGAGGTATGTGACCTTGTGGGCAGGTGCTCTGATGCCTGATAAAGTGCCAGATGCACAGTAGGCGACTCAACATGGTTTTTTTTTTTTTTTTTTTTTTTGTCTTTCTGCTATTTCTTTGGGCCGCTCCCGCGGCATATGGAGGTTCCCAGGCTAGGGGTCAAATCAGAGCTGTAGCCACTGGCCTACGCCAGAGCCACAGCAACGCGGGATCCGAGCTGCGTCTGCAACCTACAGCACAACTCACAGCAACGCTGGATCGTTAACCCACTGAGCAAGGGCAGGGACCAAACCCGCAACCTCATGGTTCCTAGTCGGATTCGTTAACCACTGCGCCACGACGGGAACTCCTCAACATGGTTCTTAAGGAGAAGCACACATCTCAAAAGAAAGGATCCCGAGAGAAGTCAGCCCCAGGGAAAGCCCTGGCACTAGCAGCAGTGAATTCTAATCCCCTCTTTTGGTCTGGAAAGCTTCCCACCTCAATGCCTGACCCCTTGTGACAGCTGTCATCACACCCAGCCTGAGGGAGGAAGAGGAAACCCCAGGCAGAGTGCTACAAGATAAGTGCTTTTAGCTGCTGGAGGAGGCCACAGGGACTAACTCTAGTCAGGTCATCTTCCTGCTGGAAACTGGAGGCAGAGTCTTCCTGGGAAGTGGGGAGCTGAAGGGGTCCCAAACTTAGCTTTTAGGGGGCCAGACAGGAAAGTAAATGAATAAAGTTGTCAGACGTGAAACAAGATATCTGGGAGTGGTGCCTCATCAGAGGGGGCCTGTATCCCACCTAAGGTGATAAATTCACTGAGTTGCTTCAGTTCATATGAGATGCTGTATGTAAGTGCTTGGCACAGACGGTGTTCAAGAAATGGTTCCTAGGATGACTGCTGTTATTCATCAGCCTAAAGGGCAGTCTGGAACCAAAGACTTCCAAGTTCCAAGAAGGTCCAATGCCCTGCTGATTGATTTCCTGACTCTAGCCCACAAAAGAACCTGGGGAGAAGAGGAAGGAGAGACCATCAGTAGAGTTGAAAATGATTGCTTTGGGAAGTGAAAGTTCAGGGTGAGAAGGGATGGGACAGACACCATAGCAAATACTGAGGGTTAATCCACTCAACAGCCATCCTAACTTCCTTTTTCTTGCCTTTCTACCACAGATGCTAAAAAACTAAAAAAGAAAACCTCTCACTTTCTCAGACGCAGACTTGTCAGACTTTGTAGCTGGGAGTGGTCACAAGACACAATTCTGGACAATGTCATAATCAGAAATCTGCTGGAGATTTCTGGGAAAGATTTGGTCACCTTCCACTTGACTGGAACACAGATGTGATTAATGACTTGAGGAGATACAGCAGCCATTTTGTGGTCATGAGAGAAAGGCAAAAAGAAGAAAAAAACATCCAACTTAATGCTGTGTCGTCACTTAACCAACTGCTTACCTCTGGACCTCTGGTTGTAAGCAATAACTTAAAAATTATATTTTATGTTGCCAGCATTTGGGGTTTCTGTTACTTGCAATCATTTGCAATGTAAACAGATATAAGGACTGTTTGAGGAGTTCCTGTAGTGACTCAGTGGTAATGAACCCTACTAGGATCCATGAGGATGTGGGTTTGATCCCTGGCCTCACTCAGTGGGTTAGGGATCTGGAGTTGCTGTGAGCTGTGGTGTAGGTCACAGACGCACCTCGGATCCCAAGTTGCTGTGGCTGTGGTCGAAGTTCTCGACCCCTAGCCTGAGAACTTCCATATACCATGGGTGAGGCCCTTAAAGACCAAAAAAAAAAGCACTGTTTGACTTTTTCATTAAAGTATCTACAATATGTTGATAAATATTAAAATTAAATTTAAAAATGGGTAAACAGAATGTTTAGAACTGGCCTTAGGCATTGGTTAGGACATACATGGTTCCTCATTTTCTGGTTAAGTCCCAGTTCCCTTTCTAGTCCCCTCATAGTTCCTGAGCCAAGTCCTCCCAGTGTCTTCAAACACCTCTTTGGCCATTACAAGAGAATACTGCAGATGTAGTCATCTCTTTGACAATCCTTGTTACACTCCAGCACTTTACATCTTGACATTTATAGATTTTTACCTAATGCTGTAAATTAAGATAACTGTGAACTTTCCAGGATACACACAAGCCAAAGCTTGATAATGGGGTGGAAGCCTGAGCTTCTTTCTATGGCTTACCTCCTTTCTCTCTGATAAAGCTACTGCATGACGGTCTCAAAAATACTTTTCTGAATTCCCCTCTGTCCTATCTCTGTATTTAAATAGAAGCGAAATCGAATAGTCGAGATTCAAGACCATGCCTGTTATCTTTAACACCTCCCTCGGCCACTCTATCCTCAACTCCTACCTATTTTACCTCCTTGAAATCTCTCAAACTCATCTCCTTTCCATGTCCCCCTGCTACCTCCTTGCTCCAAGCTTCCATCAATAAGTTGATGTCATTCTCTATATTTAAAACCCTCCAGGAATTCCATCTCACTCAACATGAAGGCCACTAACCAACAAGGCACCATGAAATCTGGTCCCACATGACCTCTCTAGCCACTCTCTCCTCTACTCTTTCTCTCACTCTCCCCATTTCAGCCATACATGTGCCAGCCACCCCCCACCCAAACTTTTCTCTGGAATACTCTCCACCCACCCAGCCTCACATGCTTTCTTTGCCCCAGCACTTCCAACAGTTCCTGACACAGAGCAGGTGTTCAACAGATGTTCGTTGAATGAATAAATGACTACTGGTAGAAAGAAGAAAATAAACTGATATACTAATAAGTTCATTACAAACTTCTAAGTACAAGGGCAATGAGGGCTCTGAGCATAGCTGTGTTGCAGGGGATAGACTACACTCCAAGACAGCCCATATATGCTCTGTTAGAAATGTTGTAGATTCAAGTAACAGTAAATTGAGCAAAGATGGCCCAAAATAAGTGTTGGCAAACTAAATTCCACAGGGCAAGTTTGTGGCCCCTGTGCATTTTCTACAATAAAATTTTATTGGAACAGAATCACATCCATTTGTTAACATATTGTCTATGGCTAATTTCATAATTCAATACAGCTGAGTCATCACAACAGACACCATGTGCAAACTTAACATATCTACTATGTGGTCCTTTATAGAAAACATTTGTCAAACTTTTACCTAAAAGAACAACGGTTTATTTTTCTCATTATATGAGAAGAGGAGGCCTTCGGGGTTGGTTTGTTTACTGAGACAAAATACTCAGGACACTGAGCTGAGTTATTCCCTGTTATTCCCCTCATGGTCACAGTATGACTGCCACAACTCCAGGCATCACATCCTCACATAATCACATTCAGAGGAAGAAATAACTGAAGGCTTAGAACAGAGAAATTCCCCTATAACATGTTTTCCTCTTACTGGGGAAGAAACTGTCTAAGAATCCATCAGAGGTTGCCCCTTATAAAAGAGGGGTGTACTGTCAGTGGGCAACCAGTGTCTGCCATAACTTTCCTTCTGACTATATTTCTTTTACATTTGACCAAATGGCATTTAGGTCGAATATGGAATCCATGGTAAACTGAGGCACCTTTCTTTTCTGTACAAGCACCAAGAACCCTATCCTGTATCAGTACATAACAACTATCAGTTGTTGAAGGCTTATTCTGTGTCTGACATTATTTCAATCACTTAATCCTTCCCTATGCCAACCCTATGAGGAAGGAATTATTACCACTAATACCATTTCACAGGGGAGACTATTAAGGCACAGAAAGGTCAACTCACTCACTCAAGGTCCCCCCGCTGCAGGTATGTGGCAGTCAAGATTGAACCAGCAGTGTGGCTCTGCTGGTGGAACAGCCACCATGACCACTCCACGTGGGAAAGTCAGTCCCTGGAATGCAGGGTGGGAGTTCTTTCAATTATAAGCCAGGAGGGGGCACATCTTGTTTTGTCTTGGGGGCTACTCTTGCTTGTCAAGAGTCAAAGGACTGAGGAACTATCCTTTTTGGGGCAACTGAATTGCCACCAGAAAAATGACCCATAAACCTGAGACGGAGTGCTGGCATTCTCTGTGAATTCTGCCCTACTTTACATCCCTCCCTTAATTAATTAATAAAGCCCCACACCTCTCTCCACCTCCCTGCTTCCCTCCCTCCCCATCTCCACCAAGATCCTGTCTTTCCTCCCTACAGCCTAGCCCTGCACGTTCTCTGGCCTCTGCAGTTGCTCCCCGCATGGAGTCGTTAGGCCTAAGGTCCCAGCTGGGTTTGCAGAGCCCTTAAAAAGAGGGCTCTGACTCACTGAATCTCAGTTTTGTGAAAACCTCATGCTAATAAGCCTGGCCTCTGCTCCAGATTCACCCCAACAGCAGAGGTTCCAAAGAGAAGTGCAGTCCCAGAACAGAGTCAAGATCAAAGATTGGGTTCTGAGCTCTAGCTAAGGGCACATTCTAGTTTGCTATTTGGGGACACTTCATCTATGAACAGTCTGACTCAGGGCAAAAATGTGTGGGAAAGAGCCAAAGCCCTACATTCAGACAGATCTGGGGTCTAGTTGCATGCAGCCCACTAATTCCTGGGCAAGGCATCTTAATCTTTGCATTTCAGTTTCCTCTCCTACAAAATGGAAATTATGGCAGGAATTGGAACTTGGGAGTTAGGTGACAAGACCTGGAAATCACTTAGCGCAGAGGCTGTAACCAAAGTACTGTGGTTATTGTCACTAGAATCATTTCAATTATTTTATGACACTCCAGGGCACTTAGCACACTGCCCTGGGAGAGAAGCAAAGGGTAGGAACTAAGAACACAGGCTCTGGATCCAGTCTCTGTGGTTTTAAATCCTGGCTGTATCATCTCTAAGCTGTGTGACCTTGGGCAAGTAATTCTACCTCTCTGTGCCTTAGCTCTTTGATCTTAAAAATAGTAATAATAATAGCACCCACCTCACAGGGCTGTTGTGAGGACTAAATAAGTTTAGAAGACTTAAGCTAGCACCTGCCACATAGCTAGCGCTCTAGAATGTTAGCTACCATGATTTTCTGACACTAATTTCTCAGTAAATGAAAACTGTCACTCTTCTTTTGGCGAGATTTGATCAGTAGTAGGCTGGTACCGACCTACTCTCCTAAAAAGAAGTATGCATGTATATGTGCACATAAGTTTTTTTTTTTTTTTACCACGAATTTTACTGATACAAAGGAAGTACAACACACAATTTACTAATATTTGTAATACCTACTAAATTTTGTAATAATAAAATGTCACTGATTTTTGCCAAACTGTATTCATCATCTGTGATTACAAGTCAATCATGATTTGACAAATGAAGCTGCACCCGAACCACGAGTGTAGCTCTGAGATGAATATTGGTTGACTTTTCATTTACGTTAATGAGTAAGGTGACGTGAAACAATGAGGACAGAAGTTAGAACTTTATTCATCCATCAACAATGTGAGCAACATTTTTGCTCATCTGAATAACAGTTCCTGAATACTGGGAGAATATTTCTCCAATTTTTAGTGCTATGCACAATGTAATGGGTACAACACAATACACTTTAAAGTTTAATCTGCATTATTAACATTTTGCTCATCTCTTTATTAGGGAGGGACAATCAACCACACAAAGCCCTGATCTGTAGCAACTGCCAATGTCCATGGTGTAAATACTCCCACTGTGGCCTCATTCAAGCTTCCAATGCAAAGCCACTGGATGTGGAGTTGGGAAGAGAGCCACAGTGCAAGAGCATTACATAGCAGTTCTACCCTACAGATGCAATAAACCACTTAACCACAAGAGCACAGATAATGGCAAAATGTATGAAATAATTAGGAAGTGATGAACATTGCATATTTATCACTTATTTTTAATTTAACCAATTCAAGTGTGAGGTTTTTTTTTTTCTCCTTTTCTTTTTAGGGCCACACTTGCAGCATATGGATGTTTCCAGGCTAGGGGTCGAATGGAAGCTGTAGCTGCTAGCCTCCACCACAGCCACAGCAACACAGAATCCGAGTCATGTCTATGACCTACACCACAACTCGTGGCAATGCCAGATCCTTAACCCATTGAATGAGGCCAGGGATCAAACCCACGTCCTCATGGATACTAGTCAGGCTCGTTACTGCTGATCCACAATGGGAACTCCCTATAATATAATTTCTTTTTTTGTTGTTGTTGTTATTGTTGTTGTTGTTGCTATTTCTTGGGCCGCTCCCACGGCATATGGAGGTTCCCAGGCTAGGGGTTCAATCAGAGCTGTAGCCACCGGCCTACGCCAGAGCCACAGCAACGTGGGATCCGAGCCGCGTCTGCAACCTGCACCACAGCTCACGGCAACGCCGGATCATTAACCCACTGAGCAAGGGCAGGGGCCAGACCCGCAACCTCATGATTCCTAGTCGGATTCGTTAACCACTACGCCACAACGGGAACTCCTCTATAATGTAATTTAAAATAACTGCTGTGATTACCAACCAGCCTGCAGAATTCCTGAAAATTTTACGATCAGTTTTCATGAACTAGTATGACCCATATCCAGCATCCCACTGGTTTTGATACTTAGATCCCCAGGGGAAGTCTCAAGAGAAACAAAATAAGGAAATGCATTACATAATCATTTGACAGGAGAGGGAGTTTTTTCGGTTTGGCACAAAGAAAAAAATTTCATAAATGAGGGGGTTCCCTACTATGTTAAATTTTGTTTTTCAAAGATAGGAATTCCCCATCGTGGTACAGTGGAAACAAATCCAACTAGGAATCATGCGGGTTTGATCCCCGGCCTTGCTGGGTGGGTTAAAGATCCGGTGTTGCCATGAGCTGTGGTGTAGGTCGCAGACATGGCTCGGATCCTGCATTGCTGTGGCTGTAGTGTAGGTTGGCAGCTGTAGCTCCAATTCAGCCCCCTAGCCTGGGAACCTCCATATGCCTCGAGTGTGGCCCAAAACAGAAAAAAAAAAAAAAAAAAAAAGAGAGAGAGAGAGAGAGAGAGAGCGAGGCACCAAAGTATCTCTTATTGCCAAATGCTCTTCCTGAATCTTGCCACTCTCCTATCAAGAGGTGGAGTCAACAGCCCTTCTCCTTGAACTTGGGTGAGCTTGTTGTGATCACCTGGATCACTACAGTATAGTGGGAATGGCTTCCACCCATATGTCACTTTCAAGACTAAGCCATAAAAGTTGGTATAGTCTTCCCTGTCAGCTGAAACAGCCACCCTTGAGCCTTTAGCTTCCATGCAAGCAGCATGGCTTTCCTGAGAACGCCATGCTGTGAGGAAGCCCCAACTAGCCTAGGCAGAGAGACCACATGGAGAAGCCCTGGGACTCCCTGACAAGAGATGCTTGGTCAGCATCCAGCTGTTCCTAGATCCACTTGACTACAACTGCACCAGAGACTCTGAGCCTCTAACACACATCTGAGACCTTTCAGGGGCCTTGGAGCTACTAAAAGTCTATGAAGCTTTGAGGAGGATGTCAGTGGGAGTTAAGAAAAAAAGTTATTAGAAACTAGAGGAAAGGGAAACCTTCTTAAGTGCTGGCAGAAAGTTTGTCACTTGCAGTAACTGTAGAAAAGAAGAAACGTGTAATGAACGCAACAATATAGCAGAATATTGAGGGTGTCATCTGGGTTTTTCTTGCTGCCTATGATAAAATGCAAAAGGAGTGGGATGACTGAAGAACAAACTATTAAATATAAAGGAGCCGGGACCCGCTGAGCTCACAAACAAAACTGTTTCTCATTCCCAGCCTCTCCAGATGGCAAAAAATTATCCAACTGAGAAAAGACCTCAGGCTTTTATTACCTGATTTCAAGACTTACTATAAAGCTACAGGAATCAAGACAGTGTGGTATTGGTGAAAGGACAGACACATAGATCAATGGAACAGAATAGAGAGCCTAGAAATAGACCCACTCATATATGGTCAATTGATTTTCAACCAAGGTGCAAAAGCAATTCAATAGAGAAAGGATAGTTTTTTTCAACAAATACTGCTAGAACAACTGGACATCTGTATGCAAAAAGAGAGAGAGAGAGAAACCTCAGTCCATACCTAACTATCTATGTACAAAGTAATTTGAAATGGGTCACAGACCAAAATGTAAAACTTAAAACTATAAAACTTCAAGGAGATGACATCAGAGAAAATCTTTGTGACTTGAGTGAAAGGAACATTTTTTATATAGGACAAGAGAAAACAAAGAAAAAGCTGATAAATAGGACTTCAGAACTTAAGACTTCTGCTCCT
The DNA here is from genome assembly GCF_016906955.1 of Phacochoerus africanus. Classification (NCBI taxonomy): domain Eukaryota; kingdom Metazoa; phylum Chordata; class Mammalia; order Artiodactyla; family Suidae; genus Phacochoerus; species Phacochoerus africanus. The sequence continues at coordinate 32,357,387 of NC_062558.1, read as the reverse complement.
TCAAAGACACCATTAGGAAAATGAAAAGCCAAGAAGCTATATACGGGGAGAAAATGTTTGCAAAATATATGTCTCATGAAGGACTAGTTATCCAGGAAAAGTATTTTTAAAAATGCTCAAAAATCAATCCTAAAAGAAATTCAATTTTATTATAAAACAAACAACCCAATTTATAATGGACAAAAAACTATCTGTTATTCACTGAATTGTCTTTTGTACCTCTGTAAAAATATCAGTTGTCTATATATGTGTGGGTCTACTTTTGGACTCTATTTGGTTTTGTTGATCTATTTTGCCTATATCTTTATACCAATACCACACTGTCTTGAATGCCGTAGTTTTATAATAAATCTTTGAATCAGGTAGTGTTAGGTTCTCCAACTTTGTTATTTTTCAATACTGTTTTGGCTTTTCTAGGCCCTTTGCATTCCCATATGAATTTTAGAATCAGCTTGTCAAATTCTATAAAAGTTCTGCTGGGATTTTGATCAGGATTGCATTAAATCTGTAGATCAAATTAAGAACTGACATCTCAACAATACTGAATCTTCTGACCAAAAATCTTCTGACGGCAAGCACCATCTCTCCACCTACACAGGTCACCTTCAGTTTCTCTCAGTAGTGTTTTGAGGTTTTCCACCTATAATGCTTGCACATCTGTTGCCAGATTTATCCTGAAATATTTCTTATTTTTGATGCTATTGTAAATACTTGTCTTTTGAAAATTCCATTTTCCAATTGTTCACTGCCTGTATATAGAAACACAATTTAAAAGAAAAAGAAATGTGGGAGTTCCTGTTCTGGCTCAGCAGTAAAGGACCCGAGTAGTATCCATGAGGACACAGGTTCGATCCCTGGCCCCACTCAGAGGGTTAAAGGATCCAGTGTTGCTGTGAACTGTGGTGTAGGTTGCAAACGTGGCTTGGATCTCACATTGCTGTGGCTGTAGCATAGGCAGGTGGCTACAGCTCTAATTTGTCACCTAGCCTGGGAACTTCCATATGCGAAGCCCTAAAAAGATTAAAAAAAAAAAAAGAGAGAGAGAGAAAGAGAGAAAGAAAAAGAAATGCAACTGACCTTTGTACAATCATTTTGTATTCTGCATCTTTGTTGAACTCACTTACTAGTTCTAGTCGTTTTTTTTGGAGCTCCATCACATTTTTCTACATAGGTGATCATGTAATCTGCAAAAATTAATTCTTTTTTTCCAATGTAATGTCCTTTATTTCTTTTCCTTGCCTTATCAAAGTGGCTATAACCTCCAGTACAATGTTGAACAGAAATGGTGAGAGGAGACATTCTATACTTCATCCCACATAAAAACATTAATGCAAAATGGTTCATAGGCCTAAATATAAAACTAAAATGCTTCCTGAAAAGAGAGAATTTTTTGTGACCTTGTATTACACAAAGATTGCTTAGACAAAACACCAAAAGCACAAGCCATTTAAAAAATTGGTATCTTGCACTCCATCAAAATTTAAAACTTCTACCCTTTGAATAATACTCTTAAGAAAATGAAAACACAAGCTACAGACTGGGAAAAAATATTTGCAAGTCAAATATCTGATAAACAACTTGTATCCGCAATATATAAAGAACTCTCAAAACTCAATAATAAGAAAATATATCAGTATTTAAATAGGCAAAAGATATGAACATACATTTCAACAAAGGAGATAAACAGATGGAAATAAGCATGTGAACAGATGCTCAGCATTACTAGTTGTTAGGGAAATGCAAATTAAAACCAGTGAGGCACCACAACATACCTACTAGGAAGGCTAAATCAAACAGAATGGCTGTACTGGGTTGAATAGTGTCCCTCAAAAATCCATGTCCACTGAAACTTCAGAATGTGACCTTACTTGGAAAGAAGTGGGGAGAATGAGGGAGGGAGGGAAGGAAAGGGAAAGGGGGAGGGAAGGAAAGGAGAGGGGAGGGAGGGAAGGGGGGAGAGAGGAAGGAAGGAAAGGGAAGGGGAAGGAGGAAGAATGGGTCTCAGATCAAATAACAGATCCAAGTGGGACTGTGAGTTCCTTTGTTAAGACACCAGAAAGACATGAGGCAGCATATTATAGAAACTTTCAAGTAGACAAAAGCCTCTCTAAGGATCTAAAGGCCATCCTCACCTATACTTTCCATTGTACAGTAAGGCTTCTAAGAATTTTAAAGACCTTGTTCTATAGTAGCCTCAATGGAAGCCCAAGGTAGAAAAGGACTTATCTCGAAGAGATATGTTATTTTGGCCTTTCTTTAAGGGCACAAACCTCTATAAGAGTCACAGAAAACCCACAAGGTTTTTTTTTAATAAAATTGTCCTGGTGGAAGCAGTACCAGCTAGAACTAAAGGAACAGAGAGAGTGCAAGATGAAATGGCACCTTCCTGTCCCCAGACTTCTATGGGTAGGAAGCAAGCTAAGAGATCCACTCTGTACTCAGCTGCAAACAAAGGCTATATTTTATGGCATAAAAAGGGTAGCTCAGAATCACACCCAGGAAGCAATACTGGGTCCTAATCAAGGAATTGGCAAAATTTACCAACATCTGTCCAGCGGATTCAGAACTGCTGTACACCTATGATTGCTGTATACATTCCATTTTCTCCCTCTTTGAATGGGAGTGTCTATATCAATTAGCCTATGCCCGTGACCCTTTTGTATATTGGGGGCAGGGGAACAACTTGCTCATTAGTTCACAGGTCTTCAGGTCAAGAAGAAAGATATTCAAGGAGCTATATGCAAGGCACTGTATCTGAGGAACCTCATCTCCGCCTAAACCTAATTAGATAATAAGATCCTGGGTCCTGATATTGAGCCTGATCCTACAATGGGATAAAACTTTTGGGAATTCTCAGAAGGGTGCCTCTTGCATGTGGGAGATATGTGTATTGTTGTGTCCAGAGAGCAGACTTGGAAGATTATATTTTCCAAAAATGGCCTCAACCATATTTCCCAGTTTATATGCTCTTGTAGAACTTTCCAACTCCTCCATCAAGAGGTGGAATCTCTATCCCATCCTCTAGAACTTGGGTTGGCCTTTATGACTGTAAGGGAGTAGAGCAAAAATGATACTGTGTGCCTTCTGTGGATAGCTCACAAAAATACCATACATTTCTGCCTTGATTTCTTGGGATGCGTACTCTTAAAACCCAGCCACCATGCTGTGAGGAAGCCCAAACAGCCTTGGAAGGAAAAGAACCGAAGTCCTCTGTCTAGTGCCCTGGCTGGGACCCTTGCCAACAATTATCATCAGACACCCATAAGAATGAACCGTCTTAGAACTGGATCTTCCCATCTCCAGTTGAGCTTCCTTTGTTGAAGCCTCATGGAGCAGAGATAAGCTGACCTCACTGTGTCCTGTCCAAATTGCTGATTCATGAGCAAAATGAATGATTACTGTTTCTTTAAGTCACTAGGTTATGGGGTGGTTTGTTACATAGTAATGAATAAACAGAGCCCTTACTAGAGGTATTTAAAAATAGTATAGGAGTTCCTGTCATGGCTCAGTGGTAACGAACCCAACTAGTATCCATGAGGACGTGGGTTTGATCCTTGGCCTCATTCAGTGAGTTACGGATTCCATATTGCTGTGGCTGTGGTGTAAGCCGGCAGCTATAGCTCTGATTCAACCCCTAGCCTAGGAACTTCCATATGCCGAAGATTCAGCCCTAAAAAGACAAAAAAAAAAAAAATTAAAAATAGAATTTAGGAGTTCCCGTCATGGCGCAGTGGTTAACGAATCCGACTAGGAACCATGAGGTTGCGGGTTCAGTCCCTGCCCTTGCTCAGTGGGTTAACGATCCAGCGTTGCCGTGAGCTGTGGTGTAGGTTGCAGACATGGCTCGGATCCCGCGTTGCTGTGGCTCTGGCGTAGGCCAGTGGCTACAGCTCCGATTCGACCCCTAGCCTGGGAACCTCCATATGCCACAGGTGTGGCCCTAAAAAGCAAATAAATAAATAAATAAATAAAGTAAAAATAAATAAATAATTTTAAAATGTAAAAAAAGAAATTCCTGCTGTGGCACAATGAGATCGGTGGTGTCTCTGCAGCTCCAGGATGCAGGTTCAGTCCCCAGATCAGCACAGTGAGTTAAGGATCTGGTGTTGCTGCAGCTGCAATGTAGGTCACAATTGTGACTTGGATCTGATCCCTGGCCCAGGAACTCCATATGCCATGGGATGGCCAAAAAAAAAAAAAAAGTAAAAAAAAAATCATAACATTAAAAGGCAAAGTTAATCATTAAAGACATTCACTTCTATATATATACACAAAAGAAGTGAAAGTAGGGACTGAGACATAAGTTGTACACCAGGTTCACAGCAGCAGCATCACAATAGCCAAAAGGGGGAAACGACTCAAGTGCTCATTGATGAATGAATGGATAAACAAAATGTGGTATATGCAGATGATAGAATATTATCCAGTCTTAAAAAGGAAGGAAATTCTTTTCCTTTTTCTTCAGCTGCTTTGACACAGTTTTCACTTTTTTTTCCCCTTGGTTTCGTTTTGGCTGGGCCCACAAGCATGCAGAAATTCACAGGCCAAGGATCGAACCCCCGCCATAGCAGCGATGCGAGCCACAGCAGGGACAAGGCCAGATCCTTAACTCACTGCGCCACTAGGGAAGTCCAAAAGGAAGGAAATTCTGACACATGCTACAAGATGAATGCACCTTGACAACACTATGCTAAATGAAATAAGCCAGGCACAAAAGGACAGACATTGTATGATTCCACTTAGATGAGGAACCTACGACAGTTAAATTCATAGAGACACAAAGAAGAATAGAAATTACCAGGGGCTAGGGGTTAAGGAAAATGGAGAATTAGTGTTTAATAGGTACTGAGTTTCAATCTGGGGTGATGAAAAAGTTCTGGAGATGGATGATGGTGGTGATGGTGGCACAAGAATGTGAATGCACTTAATGCCGCTGAACTGTACACTTAAACATGGTTAAAATGATAAGTTTTATGTAATGTGAATTTTATGATGAAAAATGAAATAACTTAAAGACAATTAGAAAACGGAAAAATATGGGCAATGTATTTGCAAAAATAACTGCAATATATTGCCAGTTTTTCTTCAGCATGAGAAAATGATAGAAGCATGCAATGCCAAATAATAAGGACAAAGAGGAGGAGAAATGAAAAAAACAGCCGAAAAGCACTTTGGAAATATATTCAATCTCTCAAGTAAGCGGTTTCAGCGAGTATACAGGATAATATCACATACAGCTGGTAAGTGTGTAAATTAGCATCCTTCTGGAAGGCAATTTGGTTCTATGCATCAAATCTTTTTAAAAAGTAGCCTACAATTGCACTACTGGGAATTAATTCTCAAGAAGTAGTCAGATAAGATACAAGGATAGCAATACAGAATGGCTTATATACAGACAAAAGTTTGAATCAACCTAGAGATCCACGAAGAGGGTTGTAAATAAACGCTGGCACACCCGTGGACTACTGTGCAACCTTTAAAAAGGACGACATTCTGCTATATTTATTGACATGCAGAGGTGTTCATGACATATTTTAAGTGTAAAAAAATGCAGAATAAGAAGCAATATGTTTGGTATGGGGGCCGGGGGTGCATGTGTCTGAATACATTAGGAGTCTAGAAGAAATGTTAACCATGCTTCTTGCTGGCTGGGGGAACTCCAGACAATTTTTTTTTTCTTCTTCTATACTTGTCTGCATTTTCTAACTTTTCTTTGGCTACAAGCATATATTAGTTTTATCAGAAGATTTTAGAAAGATCTTTTTTTTTTTTTTTTTTCATGACTACCAAAAAATGCAGATGTGGTTCTGGCTGGAAACTGAAGATGTTGTTATGGCAGCCACGGCTGTTCTCATCTGGGGATCTCAAAACACGTCAGGAAACGTCTGCTGAGGTCTTGGCAGACCCTAAAGAGGTCTCAGTCAAAGTCACCCTTCCTGGGAGTCCCTCTGGTGGAGAGCTCTGGATCTCTGTCCTTCCACACAGCCTGCCCCCTGACACCCCTCACAGCCTCCACCAGCAGCAGCAAGGACGACAAAGTTCCCGAGGACCCCAGATCTCAATCACCCCTTCCCTTGCCTTTCCGTGGTGTTGGGCTCCCACTGGAGCACCTGCTTCACTGCCTTCTGATTCTTCATGACTCGAGCTAGTGACACAGGACGGCCCTGAGTAGAGGTGGTCACCTCAGGGGCCCCGGATGCTAACCTTCTCTAGGCAGATTCTCTGTTCTCCAGCTACTGGGATGCTGGCACCCTGGCGAATCAGGGGGCTCCCTTCCTGGACAGCCGGAGCATCTTATCAAGGGTGCTGCAGCAGAAGCCTGGGTCAGGGTGCCAGAAAATGGGATGTGTCTCAGAAGAGGCTCTTATTTGCCATGCCTGGGTTATGGGTTATGCAACCCTGCTGGTGACCTCTTCTCTCAAATTCTTTACCTGTAAAATGACTACACTGGGCTTCTCTGTAGCTACTTATGGAGGTGAAATAGCAACAATAAAGAAACAATACCAATTATTTTAGCTGCTACTTCCTGAGGACCTCCTATGTACCCAGCCCTGCATGACAGACTTGCAGCCATCAGTCAGCTCATCTGCACAAGGCCCTGAGCGGGGGACTGTGATGGTACCCACCTGAGGAAATAGGAAATAGAGGCTCCACATCTCACAGCTTGGAGGTGATACAAAGTGGGCTGCAGACTCGGCCAAGCCCATGGTGGGACCACATTCTGCCCTGCCCCTCCTCTCCCTCCTCACTACGCATCTCATGCCTTCCTCTGGTTTGTTACTTCCTTTCATGACTCCTTCCTGAACAAGTCCCTACAGTGAAGCACCATGCTAGGCATGCAGGGGATGCGGGGGTGGGAGGTGGGGTGGGAAGAAGGAAGTAAGCTGACATTTGTGCGCCCTTCCAGCCCTGTTCAAGGAGGACTTAGACTAGAGCCTGGAGACGTTCCACTTATTTATTCATTTATTCATTCATTCATTCATTCTGCTTTTTAGGGCTGCCACATGAAGTTCCCAGGCTAGGGGTCGAATCGGAGCTACAGATGCCAGCTTACACCACAGCCACAGCAAGTGGGGATCCCGAGCTGCGTCTGTGACCTACACCACAGCTCACAGCAATGCCGGATCCTTGACCCGTTGAGACCAGGGATCGAAGCCGAATCCTCATGGATACTAGTCTGATGCATTTCCACTGAGCCACAAGTCCCTCGCATCATTTATTTATTTTTGCTTTTTAGGGCGAAACCCACAACCTCATGGTTCCTAGTCGGATTTGTTTCTGCTGTACCACAACGAGAACTCCGTGAATCATCATTTATAATGGCAAAGCAATTGGGCTGTCCATTCACAGGGGACTGAATAAACAACTCATGTGACCTGCACAGTGGAAATCTCTGCAGCCATTACTAAGAACAAAGAAGCCCCTTAGAGGATAGTATTTGAGATATAACATTAAGGGGAGAAACCAAGAACAGAAGGCATATTTTAAAGGAGGCCCTTGGATTTTTTTTTTTCCTTTTTGGCGGGATCCCACTGGGGCAGGCCAGGGATCGAACTGCATCCTGTCGCCAATCCCGTTGTGCCATAGTGGGAACCACCCCCATAGTAGGAACCACTTTTTTAAAATGTGTAGTATGATCTGAATTCAATGTATTATTATGATAGTATTCTTTTTCTTTTCTTTTCTTTTTTTTTTTGTCTCTTTTTGCCATTTCTTGGGCCACTCCGCGGCATATGGAGGTTCCCAGGCTATGGGTCGAATTGGAGCTGTAGCCGCCGGCCTACACCACAGCCACAGCAATGCAGGATCCGAGCCGTGTCTGCGACCTACACCACAGCTCACGGCAACGCCGGATCCTTAACTCACTGAGCAAGGACAGGATTCGAACCCTAAACCTCATGGCTCCTAGTCGGATTCATTAACCACTGAGCCACGACGGGAACTCTAGTATTCTTTTTCTTTAGAGAGGTAAAATTCATAAAACATAAAACTAACCTTTTTTTTTTTTCATATTTTGGCCACACCTGCAGCATGCAGAAGGCCAGCCATAGCAGTGACAATGCCAGATCCTTAAATTCAATGAGCCACTAGGTAATTCCAAAACTAACCGTTCTAAAGTGAAAAATTCAGTAGCATTTGGTACATTCAAAATGTTATACAACCATCATCTCTACCTTGTTCCATAATATTTTCATCACCCCTAAAGGAAACACAGTACCCATTAAACAGTTCATGTTCTATTCCTCCGTCCTCCAATCCCTGGCAGCCACTAATCTCTCTTTCTGATCCTATGAATTAATCTATTTCACATAAAAGGAAACATACATGTGACCTTTTGTGTCTTTTTTCTTTCACTTAGCATCATGTTTTCAAGGTTCATCCATGTTGGAGCAGGTATCAGAACTTCCCTCTTTTTCATAGCTAAATAATATTCCATAGTCTGGTTAGAGCACTTATTGTTTGTCCATTTATCAGCTGATGAACATATGGGTTGTTTCTACCTTTTGAAAACTGAATAGTGCTGCTATGAACATTTGTGTACAAGATTTTGCTTGAGTATATGTTTTCAATTCTTTTGGGTATACATCTAGGAGTGAAATTCCTGGGTCAACAATGTTTAACATTTGGAGCAACTGCCAAACTGTTTTCCACAGTAACTGTACCCCAGAGCAGTGTACAAGTGTTTCAATTTCTCTATATCCCTGCCAACGCTTTTATTTTGCTTTGTCTTTATAGCCATCCTAATGAGTGTAAAGCAGTGTCTCATTAGGAAAATGATTTGCATTTCCCTAATGACTAATGACATTGAGTGTCTTTTCATGTGCTCATTGGCCATTTGTATATCTTCCTTGGAGAAATGTCTATTCAAATCTTTCGCCCATTTTTAAAGTTGGCTATTTGGATTTGAAGTATATGCATGTTTATGTATGTCCCTTTATCCAACGGCATTCATAAATGTTTATCAAGCACCTACTATGGGCCGGACACTGTACAGTGGTAGGTAAGACAGTTAAAGACGCTTGCCTATCAGGAACTTCTAGTCTAATGGGAGAGACAGAAAAAGGCAGCAAATAAATAAAACATGATCTATTCAGATTGTGTTAAGTGCTAAAAAGAACATAAAGCAAGATGACGTGACAGACTGAGAGAATTTTTTTTACTCTGGGTGGCAGAGGAGGCCTGTCTCTCAGGAGGGGACATTTGAGCTGAGACAAGAGATGTCAGAGAGCCAGTGGTCTGAAGGTCTGGGAGAAGGGCTCTAGGCAGGGAGAATAGTTGGTACACAGGCTCTGAGGCCAAATGAGTTCGCTATATGTGAAGAACAGCCCGAAGGCCAGTGTGGCTGAAACAGGGAAAAGAGAGGTGTGCATAAGATCAGAAATGTCCACAAGGGCTGGACCATGTCTAAGAGCTGGACACACAAAATCGATGGTGGCAACTTGTAGGAAGACGTGGACCTTCCTCGTCTACTTCTCAGATGTCTCTTGTGTTTGGTTTTTATAGAAAGCAAACATTGCTCTTGTTTTTTTTTTTTGTTTGTTTTTGTCTTTCTGTCTTTTCTAGGGCCACACTTGTGGCATATGGAGGTTCCTAGGCTAGGGGTCTAATTGGAGCTGTAGCCACCAGCCTACACCAGAGACACAGCAAAGCCAGATCCAAGCTGTGTCTGCGACCTATACCACAGCTCACAGCAACGCCGGACCCTTAACCCACTGAGTGAGACCAGGGATCAAACCTGCAACCTCATGGTTCCTAGTCAGATTCATTAACCGCTGAGCCATGATGGGAACTCCCACAAAAATTGCTCTTGTGAGAAAAATTATTATAAAGAACAATGCATGTGCAATATAGAAAAAAATTAACATAGAAATGCATAAAGAAAAAAATAAAAATTACCCAGATGGTCAGCCCCTAGAGACAAGCTCTCTGGTAGAGATTTTATTTTTCTTCAGAAAAGGCAATTTCATATCAAAGAGCATGTCCTCCAGCCTCTGTAGGGTCTCCCTGAAACCTTCTCAAAGAGCCCCTAAAAACAATCAGATCTCACAAATAAAAGCTTTCAAAGTGTGTACACCTTCGAGAGTTCCCACTGTGGCTCAGGGGGTTAAGAACCCAACTAGTATCCATGAGGATGTGGGCTCAATTCCTGGCCTTACTCAGTGGGTTAAGGATCCAGTGTTGCCTCAAGCTGTGGCATACATAGGTCATGGATATGGCTCAGAGCCCGCATTGCTGTGGCTGTGGTATAGGCCAGCAGCTGCAGCTCCAATGAAACCCCTAGGCCAGGAACTTCCATATGCCGCCCTAAAAAGAAAAAAAAATTCAGTGCGGCATTTCCATTTGCAGGAGTGTACCCTAATGAAATGATTGGGTGCTTGGACAATGTAAAAATATTACAGGAGTGGTGGCCACATCACCATTTAACATTGGGAAAAATGTCAAACAATCTAAATGCCCAGTACAGGAGTTGAATAAAATATGGGACATCCATGGAGTTCCTGTTGTGGCTCTGCAGTAACAAACCCAACTAGTGTCTATACGGACACGGATTCAATCCCTGGCCCTGCTCAGTGGGTTAATGACCTGACATAACCGTGAGCTGCGGTTTAGTTTGCAGACATGGCTTGGATTCAGCATTGCTGTGGCTGTGGTGTAGGCTGGCAGCTGCAGCTCCAATTTGACACCTAGCCTGGGAACTTCCATATGCTGTGGGTGTGGCCCTAAAAAAAGAAAAAAAGACAAAAAATAAAAAATATATGAGACAGCTATACAGTGGAACATTCTACAGCTGTTATAATAGTGATGTGGATCAATCTTTATTGACACAGAATGGTCTTCTAGTTATATTATTAAGCAAAGAAGTGGTTATGAAACTATATGAATGGAATGACCCTTATTTAAAAAAGAATATATGTGTATTTGTACATTGGCATGCTTAGAAATAGACCACAGAAGTACACACCAAAATGTTGATAGTTATTTCTGGGTAGAGAGATTCCAAGTGATATTTTTCCTTTTTTAAAAGAACTTTTTTAAGCCCACTTGCGGCATATGGAAGTTCCCAGGCGAGGGGTTGAATTGGAGCTGGAGTTGCCGGCCTATACCACAGTCACAGCAATGCCAGGTCCAAGCCACGTCGCAACTGATGCCACAGCTCATAGCAAGGCCAGATCCTTAACCCACTGAATGAGGCCGGGAATCAAACTCACATTCTCATGGATAGTAGTTGGGTTCTTAACCCAATGAGCCACAATGGGAAGTCTGCTTTTTTCTTTTTCAGTATCTAATTTCTCCACGATTTTTTTCTTTTTTCTTTTTTTTGTCTTTTGTCTTTTTAGGGCCACACCCGAGGCATATGGAGGTTCCCAGGCTAGGGGTCGAATTGGAGCTGTAGCCACTGGCCTGCACCACAGCCACAGCAACTTGGGATCCAAGCCGCGCCTGCAACCTACACCACAGCTCATGGCAACGCCGGATCCTTAACCCACTGAGCAAGGCCAGGGATGAACTTGCATCCTCATGGATGCTAGTCAGGTTCGCTAACCACTGAGCCATGATGGGAACTCCCGAATATATAATTTTCTAATTTATTATGTTTATCATCTATGAGCTCTTACCCCCACCCCAGTCAAAAGGTCAGCTCCGGAAGGTCAAGGATTTTTGTCTATTTTGTTTCCTGTTGATTCCCAGAGCCTAGACCAGGGCTTGGAGCAGGGTAGGAACTCAATAAATCTTGAGGAATGAATGAATGAAATATAAATAAGCAAATGGTTTTCCTTCACGGAGACTTTCATCCTCGCCCTTCTGGTTTTCAGAAGCGGTATGGATGAGATGGATCTGGCATGCCTGGTGAGAGACAGGTGGGAGAAAACATGTCCCTCTCCCTTTCCAGATTCCTGCTCCCCTCATTTGCCAGCCAGCAGTCATAGCTGTGCTGAGCCCTAACATAGCACCGCCCCCTGCTGGGAAGTTTGAAGAACTGCAGTGCTCAGCTGTGGGCCCCAAATACAGTTGAAAAATGGTTAAAACTGGGAATGTGGAAAGAAACCAGGCAGAAAGGTTATAGGGGTGAGGCCCCCATGTTTTTCTCTGGGCAACCAGATAGGTCTGTGAAGGCCTCTTATGGCTGGAAGAGGGGCTAAGAAGGAAATGGGGCCCACTCTCTTAGCTGTGGGTTCCTGACCCAACCCGATTCAGACACAGGTCACCTCTCACAACAGAAGGATTGCTCCTGATGAGAAATTTGGCCAAGACTGACCTTGCAGATCAGCTACAAAGTCAGCTCTCTAGAGCTCTTTTTTGGAACTTCTGGCTTCGCCAGGGTCAGTTCAAGTCCAGGGTTTTTCTCAGGTTTTGTGTTTAGTAAGTATTCTTTCCATCCAACCAACCCCACAAAAGGAGAATTTCAAGTGCAGTTTTTACCCAAACTTTTAAAAGAATGTGCAAGTTCAGTTATAGAAAGAGGAAGTGGACTGGTGGTCAAGTTTGCTTACTGACTCAGCCTTTTTTTTTTTTTTTTTTGCGCTTTTTAGGGCTGCATCTGAAGCATATGGAAGTTCCCAGGCTAGGGGTTGAGTCAAAGCTGCAGCTGCTGGCCAACACCACATTCACAGCAATGTGGAATCTGTGACCTACACCATAGCTCTCCACAAAGCCAGATCCACCGGATCCTTAACCCACTGAGCAAGGCCAGTGATCAAACTACATCCTCATGGATACTAGTCAGGTTCGTTTCCACTGAGCCACAGTGGAACTCCCTGACTCAGTAATTTTAGTGGAGCGGTTTCTGTTAGCTAGGCACAGTCCTACGTGTTTGGAGGAGATAGCAAAGACAAAAATCTCAGCCATCATAGAGTTGATATTCTAGGAAGAAGAGAGATGCTTCATCCATAAATAAATTCAAATATCTGGAGTTCCCACTGTTGACACAGTAGAAACAAATCTGACTAGGGGCCACGTGGTCGCAGGTTCGATCCCTGGCCTCTCTCAGTGGGTTAAGGATCTGGTGTTGCTGTGAGCTGTGGTGTAGGTTGCAAATGTGGTTCAGATCCTGCGTGACTGTGGCCGTGGCAAAGGCCGGCATCTGTAGCTCCGATTCACCTCCTAGCCTGGGAACCTCCATGTGCCATGGGTGCAACCCTAAAAAGCAAAAAAAAAAAAAAAAATTAAAATATCTCATTTAAAACTGTGTTAAGTGCTCTGAAAGAGAAGAGCAGGGTGAAGAAGAGTAATGGGTAGACTTTGAGAAATCCATACCAGAACATGTTTTAAACTTAAATTCTGCTGCCAGTAGCCAGCGAGCAGTCTAGAGGGGGAGGAAATTTCCAGTCTTTCAACCTTGGCAAAATATCTCCCCAGAGAGGAATCATTTGCCCATTTTAGTAAATGGTTGCTTTGCAGGATACAGCATGCACAGCGGTCTAGGATCAGAATCCTGCATTCAAATCCTGGTTCTGCCCTCTGCTTTAGCTGCTACTTTCTTGGTTATTATAAGGATTTAATGAGATAATAGGTATACAGAAATTGAAACTGTTCCTGGCAAATAGTCAGTATTCAAAAAATACTAATTGCTATCATTAAAGGCTCTGAGAAGTTTTGCAATTGAGAAACCTTAAGACTCACTCTGTGGCTATAGAAACTTTTTGTTGCGGAATATTTTGAATCCAACTATATATTTTTGAGAAACACTGCTTTAGCTATTTTGGAAGGGGCAGTGAACAGGCCGTTACTCACTGCCTACCCGAGAACCACTTGCCATTCTTTTTCTTGCTAACAGAACGCCGACTATGTTTAGGATTTGGCCAAAGAGCCTTTGATATCAAAGAAAGTAGGCCAGGCTTAATGTAGACATGGGCATCTTACCTTGTTCTGACCAATGAAGTGTACAGAGAGTCTCAAAGGGGCTTCAGGGAAAGATACGTGCTTCCCTGATAAGAAGTGGACAGGCTACTTGGATCTGTGGCTGCCATGTTGGAAACATGAAAGGAAAGTCAACAGAATCATGGAAAGAACGTCAGGATCCTGATCATGTCCAGCTGTTGAACCACCCTGCAACCACCTATTTCCAAACTCCCTGTTATGAGAGGAAAACAGTCGACCATTGGCTTAAGCTCCTGCTAATAGTTTTCTGTCACTTGCAGCCTAAAGCATTCCTCGTGGATCCGGGGGGGGGGGTCCCAGCTCTCTGTTCAAAATTAGGATCAGCCTGTTTTTCTCCATTTGCACTAATACTCACTTGTTCACCAGGAGGACAGTCTCTGGGCATTGTACCAGGCAGTTCCCTTCCCTGGGGCTTTCTCCCCTTATAAAACCATGACTCACCTCAGAGGCTGTTGTTGGCCTTACACCTTCATTCCAGAGTGGATTCCATGATCCATCCCTCTTTGTCTTCCTCCATCTCTCCTGTCTATTTTTGTCCTTTGTTAAATGCCCTGGCCACAATACAGGAGTGTTAGCTCACATCCCCTTAATCCCTCAGGCTCCTGTTCCTTTGTCCAAAGTCACCCAGGAGAACAGGGCAAACTTAGTTTTCTCTATCTGACTTTCCCTAGGGAAACAGAACTGTTCCATTTTGTGTCCGAACCCCCAAATTATCTCCAGCTCTCAAACCACACATAACTCAAGGAACTTCTTTCTGCCTCAGAGGATATCTACAAAGGAGAAATAGCAAATACAGGGCACATGCCACTCATACACTATTCCCTTATCCAGCACCCATGGCAGACATTGCTAATCAATCATAGAACTCTTTACTGATCCAGGATGGCTATGTTCTGTTGAAGTTGGTAGGGGAGAGCCTTAACTTCTCCAACAGAAATGGTGGTGAGGGGTAAAGAGTGACATCCACACTCAACTCAAAGATTCCCCTGATGCCTGTCACTGTGATGCTCTCTTAGTGAGCCAGAGGGGACCTAGCTGGCCTGAAGCTTGTCCTGGTAGGGGCAGGTGTGAGGACCACTGACTTTAGTCCCCAGAGTAGTGACTGAAGTCAGAAAGTTTGTCCAGGCTATTTATTTATTTATTTAGGGCCACAGTCACAGCATATGGAGGTTCCCAGGCTAGGGGTCTGATCAGAACTACAGCTGCTGGCCTACACCACAGCCACAGCAACACCAGATCCAAGCCACATCTGCAAGCTACACCACCACTCATGGCAGCACGGGATCCTTAACCCACTGAACGAGACAAGGGATCAAACCCGCAACCTCATGGTTCCTAGTCAGATTCATTTCCGCTGCACTGCGATGGGAACTCCTGTCCAGGCCTTTTATACGTGTGTTCTGGAGTCACTCCAGGACCATCTTCAGTCCATTTTGAATTCACTTCCATGGAACAAGTCTATAGCAAGTACCTCCTATGTGTCAGGACTGAGGGCCTTGGAAAGATGAATGAATCCCAGCCTCTGTCCTGGAAGGAATCTTCCTAGAGGAAGAGAGAAACTAACAAAATGATAAGCAGATGCAATGAATGGTGCAACAGAACATCATCCAGCCATTCAACAAACATTGACCGCTGGCCTACTATGTTCCAGGCACTGTGCTGGATGCCAGGGGAATATGGTGAGCAGGATAGAGGCAATCTCTGCACTTTGGAGCTACAGCCCAAGCAGGGAGTTCGATGCTTATCAAATAATGAGATAAAAGAACGTAAAATATGACTATGATAAGTGAGGGAGAGAAGAGCCTGGGGCTGAGACCTTCATATGGGGACTGGGGAGGAATGAACAAGTTAACTAGACCAGTGGGTCTCAAATGGAGACAGTTTTGCCCCCTGCCTACAGGGGACATGTGGCAATGCCTACAAAATCTTTTTTTTTTTTTTAAAGCAAAATCTTTGATTGTTATGACTGGGTCGCATCTAGTAGGAAGAGGCCAGGGATGCTACTCAACACCTTCCAATGCAACCCCCAACAACAAAGAATTATCTGACTCTAAACGTCAATAGTAGTGATGACATCACTCTTTATTCTTCACTTCCAACCATGTCAAAGAGGTCAAGGATGTCCATCTTTTCTGCCAGCTTCAACTGAGCATGGCCATCCTGGCTCAATAAAAAGTGCTGTGGTTGATTAGCAATATCTGCCATGGGCACTGGATTAGGAAGTGGTATATGCCTGTCATGTGCCATGCATTTGCTATTCCTCCTTTGTAGGTGTTCTCAGAGACTTGAGACAGAAAGAAAGTTCCAGGGCCATACATGGTAACATTGAGAAACTCGGATCTAGATAAAGAGGTGAGGAAAGTAGGGTCCAGATGGATGGAAGAGTCTATCCTAAGGGAGAGGGCAGCAATCTAAAAGTATGGGTGGAAACAACTGGCTTTGAAAAGGTTCCTCTGATTGCCTCATGGCAACAGTCTGGGGAGGGTCAAGGACAGGAAGCAGGGAAGTTGTTGGAGTGTTTACAGGGATCTGATCAGGACAACTGTGTACTCACTGCAGGCCTGAGCTGAGGGAGGACAGAAGACCTGACATGATTTCAAGGAAGAGGTTTCGAATTTTGGCTGCCATTTGGGGCTGGACATTCTAAGCCCTGAAGTAAGACTATACTGGGGACTAAATGGCCATAGGACTGTCTCTTTTACCTAAGAATGAGTAGAAAAGCCATACAAGGAGTTTCATCATGGCTTAGCGGTTAACAAACCTGACTAGTATCTATGAGGATATGGGTTTGATCCCTGGCCTCGCTCAGCGGGTTAAGGATCCGGCATTGCTGTGGGCTGCGGTGCAGGTCGCAGACGTGGCTCGGATCCCACGTTGCTGTGACTGTGGCTGGTGGCTGCAGCTCCAATTTGACCCCTAGCCTGGGAACTTCCATATGCCATGGGTATGGCCCTAAAAAGACCAAAAAAAAAAAAAGAGGGAGAGAGAGAGAGAGAGAGAGAGAGAGAAAAGAAAAGAAAAGAAAGACCATGTAACAGAAAAACCAACTCTTCATCCAAGGGCAGGCATAGATTATCCCAGAAAATAGGAATTTTGAAGACATCAGAAGACAAAAACAAAGCTGCATGCTGTTCAGCATCTCTCAATCCAGCCTCACAGTGCACCTATGAGCTCCTGTTCTTACTCAATCCATTTCACAGATGAGAAAAAGGAGGTTCAACAAAGAAGGGCCAGTTGCCCTCTGTCATCCAGGCAGCAAGCTGCAGAGGTGGCATTTTGTCCCAACTGACTCCAAGTGCCCCTCCTTCCCCAAAGCCGGGCCAGGAGACAACAGGACAAAAGGCAGATGGCAGTCAGTGAACTTCAGCACCCCTAACCATCCACAAACTCTTCACTGGCAGGCAATGAATTTCCCCCATCCTAGTAATAATTCTCTAGCAGTTCTTAACCCAGGATAATGTCCCCCTACAAAGGGACAGTTGGCAATGTCTGGAGATATTTTTGGTTGTCACAGTCTGGGAGGGGGTTGCTTCTGGCATGTCCTGGGTGAAAGTCAGAGATGCTGCTCAAAGTCCCGCAATGCCCAGGACAGGCCCCTGCCCCATAAAGAAGAATGATCTGGCTCCAAATACCAATAGAGCTGAGGATGAGAATCCTGCTCCAGAACCAAAGCTTCATGAACACCAACCAGTGGCTGTGCAGGGAAGGGGCTGGCGCCCCAACTCTGTGAAGCTGTGTGTTAGCTGAAGACATGCTGAAAGGTCCTTCACCCGAGAACCCCGGGTCAGATGACTTATAAGCCGGGAGTACGGCCTTTATGCAGCTCCACAGCAGGGTGTTAGTGACAGTTTTGGCTGGCATGATGCCACGGTCTCAGCAAAGGGGACTCAGACAAGCGAGCAGAGGAGAGGGGGAAGCTGGTGGGGGAGGTCGGGGCAGCAGCTGTTGCAGGAATCTGGGCCTCACCGAGAGGAACAATGCCCCCGGAATGCCAGGCGCGCCACCAAGACAGCTGAGCCTGCAGGGGCGGGCATGGACAGCGGGCATCTGAAGGGCACCAGTAAAAATGGAATTGTCTGGGTGTCTCGGTCCCCCGACACAGGCAAGGCAGATGACCAGGGCTAAAAATACCAGAGAGGAAAAACCACCAGAGGGTTGTGTGACTGCCCAGGACTGGATCTGATCTCTCAGCTCCCGGGGGGTGGGGGGTGGGAGCCAGGACCCAGATCCCTAAGCCCCCAAACCTGAATAGCAGGGTGAGGAAAACTGCAATGGTGCAGTTTGACATTCTGGGCTCAAATATGCCAGGCACTAGCAGTGGGTGCTCATGGGAGTGATTGTTTTTCTCTGAACCTCAGTTTCCTCACCAGGAAGATGGGTCTTCTCACAGTGTCATTGTGAACATGAAATAAGATGATGGCTAAAGAACTTTAGTCAGTGCCTGTCACACAGGGAGCTCTGGGTATGTGAGACAATACCAATTTGATTTCTCTGGGGACCTCAGTTTGGTGAGCTCCCAGTGCAGTAGTGGGTGGTGGCTGCAGTGGGCAGGTCTGCATTCTGCAGACCTTATCATCTACCCCCTAGGATCTCAAAACCCTTAATATCCTCTCAGAGACCCAGCGTGTGCCCACTCACATTCAGCCAGCTCCTGTGTGTCCTGCCTCCACCACGAGGCTGTCACTGAAGGCAGAGACAACTCGACAACTCAAACATATCCAAGTGTCACAAAGCATCTTCTCCCAAGAGCTCTGCCCAAGGGGCCTGACAGAGGAGGTAGGAAATGAGGCTGGAAAGGCAACCAGTAATAAATAGCCCCCAACACGTGCGCGGGCGTGCACACACACACACACATATACATACGAGTCATGCTGCATATACTCTGTGCTGTGCCTGGCACTGTGCAAAGCCTCATACAAAGTGCATGAGCTACCATGTGGATGGTATTTGGAACAGTGCCTGGCACAAAGCAAACACACAATAAATGTTAGTCGCTACTGTTAACATCCCAAAGATCTAGTTTTATTTTAAAATCAATCTTCTAAGGTCAGCGCTATTGTTTCCCCCCTTTATATGCAAGGAGTCTGAGGTTTAGGGTAGTTAAGTCACTTGTCCAGGGCCCCACAGTCAAGGATGTGAAGGAGCTGACCTGGAAGCTACCTTTCTGGTAGGTCAGGATCAAGTGGTAAAAGATCTTAATGATTGGGCCAAGGAGGGGAGATTTCCTTCTCAGGTAGTGGGGAGCCATTGAGAGTTCCAGAACACATGTAAGTCATCATCAAAGCTGGTGGGTATGTGGGGAAGTACTGGAATGGGGATACGCAGAAGGCAAGGGTGGAAAGGCAAGAGTGACCTCAAACAAAACACTGTCTATTATTACAGGCCAGACCCGAGGCAGGACTTAGGAGAAATGGATTTGCAAGACATGACAGAGGCGGAAGAGATAGACTTTTCTATGCTGATGGAGCAGAATCAAGATGTGAGGATTCTGGTTTGGTCGTTAATAGACAGATGGTTTGGTCTGGTGAGAGGAGAGAAAATGAATTCATCCTTGAACATGGGATCTCCTTTACCCCCATCTCCCTGGACACAGCTGACAGCCAGCACTTTTGGAATCAGAGCTGACACTTACCGAATGTTCACTGTGGGCCCCAAGTGTCCTAGCACTTTACAAACCTCACAAGAACACTTGGAGCACCTGGAAATAAGGACTTCTCTTATCCCCATCTCACAGATGAGGAAAGCGAGGCATGGTCTGCTGATGCTGCTTGCACTTCGTACGCAGTGGCAGCCCCATGTCTGCTGGGCACAAGCCTGTCTACTCAGGTCTGAATTGTTGGTGGCTTCCTGCTTGCTGGCTTTCACTGACACCTTCGGGCCCTGACACAGGGAGATAGGCACTATCGCTCGGTGACAGGGCCCATCAGCCACCTGGCTTGGGCTGTCAGGGCCTGGTATGCCTTTGTTCTATTGGGAGATGGCTGACTTCATTACCCTCCTTAAAGGGGCAGTACAGGAGTTCCCGTCATGGCGCAGTGGTTAATGAATCTGACTAGGAACCATGAGGTTGAGGGTTCAGTCTCTGGCCTTGCTCAGTGGGTTAAGGATCCAGCGTTGCCATGAGCTGTGGTGTAGGTTGCAGATGCGGCTCGGATCCTGCGTTGCTGTGGCTGTGGTGTAGGCCGGCAACTACAGCTCCGATTAGACCCCTAGCCTGGGAACCTCCATATGCTGCGGGAGCCCTAGAAAAGGCAAAAAGACAAAAAACAAAACAAAACAAAAAAAACGGGCTCAAGGCAAGCCAACCCACTAAACCACTTGCTTCCAATGGTATAATGATCAGCATGTATATGGCATAGTCCTGTGCCAGGTTCTGTCCTAAATATTAATGTGTTACTATATCGACTCTTTAATTTATTGATATTAATATATGTACTTGTTTGATCCACTAAAGAGTATTACAAAACAACCATATAAAGAAGAGTTTCAGGAGTTCCCGTCATGGCACAGAAGAAATGACTCCGACTAGGAACCATGAGGTTGTGGGTTTGATCCCTGGCCTCTCTCAGTGGGTTAAGGATCTGGTGTTGCCGTGAGCTGTGGTGTATGTCGGCAGCTACAGCTCCAGTTGGACCCCTAGCCTGGGAACCTCCATATGCCGAGGATGTGGCCCTAATAAAACAAAAAGACAAAAAATAATAATAATAATAAAATAAAATAAAGAAGAGTTTCAGAGTTCCTGCCGTGGTGCAACGGAAACGAATCTGACTAGTACCCATGAGGATGTGGGTTCGATCCCTGGCCTTGCTCAGTGGGTCAGGGATCTGGCGTTGCCATGAGCTGTGGTGTAGGTCACAGATGAGGCTCGGATCTGGCATTGCTGTGGCTGTGGTATAGGCCAGCAGCTGTAGCTCCGATTAGACTCTTAGCCTGGGAACCTCCATATCCTGTGAGTGTGGCCTCAAAAAGCAAATAAATAAAAATATAAAGAAGAGTTTCCTTTTTACCTGATAAGTTCGGATATAAGGCTTAGACTTGAATTCTGGGAGCTAAAAAGGATAAAATACTTGTGAAGGAAATGAATTAAAAAATACCCCCAGCTGGAGCTGGATTAAACCTTTAAAAGACTCAAAAACGGAAACGACACTAACTCCCACCACCTCATATGAAATGCGAGATAAAAACAGTATGAAACGGTCAAACCAGCGTAAGAACATCCCACAATGTTCTGACTTTCCCTGTGGTGACTATTTTAATCCTTTTTAAAAATACATCTAAATCCTTTCCCCAAAAAAGTTTGCTGGGTTTTCCTTTGTTTTGTTCTTGGCATTCCTGCTCAGCTGCTGCTCGAAGCGTGTATTAAGCATGTCCACGGCGTGACTCGGATCTGTCACCGACCTCTCGCTCATCCCATCCTTGTGAGTGAGGTGAGGGTGGCAGACTTCTTGAAAGGTCTCCAAGGTGTAGCATACGAGGAGAAAGGTCCAGGTGGCCAGTGTGTGCGCGTGCGTGCATACATTGTGTGTTTGTGTGAGAAATGATACTAATCATGTGAAAAGGTGTTTTCTATGTGCATGTATGTGCATGCATGGTACGATAGTAATATGAAAAATGTATATTTGTGTATACAAATGACAGCAACTGGGTGAGGGGAGGGAATTCAAGAGGCAATCCTAGATTAGATCCTGGAACAGAATCAAGGGGAATGGTGGAAGAACCAGCGAAATCTAGATGAAGCCTGGAGTTGAGTCAGGAGTCATGTACTAATGCCAGTTTCTTAGTTTTGACCAATGTCCTATGGTAACATAAGGTATGAATACTAGGGGAAACTGAGTGAGGGGGACAGGGGAACTCTGCAACTTTTCTGTGGATTCTAAAATTAAAATTTTCTTTTCTTTCTTTTTTTTTTTTTGCCACACCCACCACATATGGATATTCCAGGGCCAGGGATCAAATCCGAACTGCAACTGCGACAACGCCAGATCTTTAACCCACTGTGGCTGGGTTGGGGATTGAACCTGCAGCTCAGCAGCAACCCAAGCCACTGCAAGAGACAATGCCGGATCCTCAACCCACTGCGCCGCAGAGGAAACTCCCTAGAATTTTATTTTTAAAAAGTTTGGAAAAGATAAATTAGGAGGTTGGGACGAACATATACACACTCCTATATACACAATAGATAGCGAACAAGGACCTACTATATAGCACATGGAACTCTACTCAATATCTTGTAATAATCTATAATGGAAAAAAACGTGAAAAATAATATATATCCATATATACATATCTACATCTACCTATTTCTATATATCTACATAGATATAGATATAAAACTGAATCACTGTGCTGTACACCTAAAACTAACACAACACTGTAAATCAACTATACTTCAATTTTTTAAAAGTCTGGAAGGAATCTGCTATTCTAGACTTGCAAAAACTAATCTACAGAGTTAGAAGTCAGAAAACATTTACTTTTCATGGGTGCTGACAGAGACGGGACACAAAAGAGCGCTCCAGAAACTGGGATGTTTGGGGTCTTGACCTAGGAGGAGGTGACACATTGTACACATGTGAAAAACTCATCCCTCTGGGAGCTTAAGAGGTATGCACCTTGTTACAGGTGTGTTTCAATTTTTAAAAGGCAAAGACTTAAAAATATAGGCCGAAAGACATCAAACCACAAACACTGATTTCCTCTGGGAAGGATTTGGCTGAAGTGATAGACAAGAAGGCGTTTAGTCAAAATATTTCAGAGTTCCCTTTGTGGCTCAAAGGTTAATGAACCTGACTAGGCTCCATGAGGATGCGAGTGAGATCCTTGGCCTCGCTCACTGGGTTAAGGGTCCCTCGTTGCTGTGGGCTGGGGTGGTAGATCGCAGACGCAGCTTCAACATCGTGTTGCTGTGGCTGTGGCACAGGCCGGCAGCTGCAGCTCCAATTCGACCCCTAGCCTGGGAACTTCCATATGCTGCGGGTGGGGCCCTAAAAAGAAAAAAAAAAAAATTCAGTAATGTTTCAAACTGTTTTATAGTAAAAATGTATTCATTCACATTGTACTAATTTAACTTTTTATGGGCATACACACAGAGAAGGCACACAGATCATAAAAGTGCAGTTCCATAAATCTTCCCACACGAAACACGTCTGCGTAACCAGCACACAGATCAAGATACAGAACACTCCTGGTGCCCCAAGAGACCCTCCCCAACTATTTACTGTTTATCGCAAATTCCAATTTAACTGGGCATTTTATTTTGTCTTTTCTAGGGTCGCACCCATGGCATATGGAGATTCCCAGGCTAGGGGTTGAATCGGAGTTGTAGCCACCGGCCTGCCCCACAGCTCATGGCAACGCCAGATCCTTAACCCACTGAGCGAGGCCAGGGACCGAACCCACAACCTCGTGGTTCCTAGTCGGATTCGTTAACCACTGAGCCATGACAGAAACTCTAATTTAACTGGGCAATATATATATATATATACATTTATTTCTAAACCTGGTCACCTCACCCTTAGAGGCCCCTCACAGTTATTACCCTCCACTGTCCTGACCCCTGACGGCATAGATTCATTTTGCCTGTTCATCTATATATTGTTTTGAAATTTAAAATGTTGTTTACCTTAAGAAAATATCAGAAGTGGTGATCAAGTAAGTGGGAATCAAAGGCTTATAGGAATCCAAAGTCTGCTTACCTATCTACCCTCATTCCAAGGCCCCTTCTGCCCACTGAAAACACCACTGACCCAGGCAAAGGTGTTGGGTCCAAGTCCAAATGGGGAGTGGAGACACCCCATGTTAAGGCTCCAAATGGTCAATGGAATGAGGACTGTCCTTTCTTCAAGGATTTCCCTCCCCCTGGTTAGACCACATTTTCCAGGCCTGGGAAAAAGTGAGAAACTTCCTGGCTCCCAGCTGGGGGTGGGGGTGGGGTGGTTCGAAATTCTAAAAGTCAAGTAGCCCAAGACAATAACAGTGCTAACACTTATCATGGGCTCACAATACACTCTCCTATTTGATCCTCACGACAACCCTATTAAGCAATGCTATTATGATGCCCATTGTACAGATGAGGAAGCTGAGGCTCAGAGAAGGGGAAAAAACCTGTCTGAGATCACCCAGCTGGCCTGGACTCACACCTTGGTTTTTCCCAGAGCAGCCACACTAGGCCATCTAGAGGAGAATCAAAAGCAAGTATTTCCCCTGTCTTCCATCTGGCAGGTGACCAATTCCTGGGGGCCTGGGTCTACAGCCCCCTGTTCTCTGGCTCCTTGCTTCCAATGTTGCCAAAAAAAGTTTGAGGCCAGTCAGATTATCTCCATGGAAGCTGTGTCCTTTTTGCCTGGAAATATGTCAGACTTCCTCTCACTCTTGGGAGCTTATGAATTTTGCCAGGACATACCTAGGTGTGTGTTTTTGCCTCATCCATCCAGCATGGAGCCTGGGAGCCTTTTCAACCTATAGGTTCCCTTCTCTCCTCAGCTGAAGAAAATCTTGTATTACTTGCCTACTTTCAGCCCCTCCTTTTGGAATGTTCGTGATTTGCATCTCTTCCTTATTTCCCTCTAAGACACCCCCTGTACCTCACCTTTTGGGCCACCATGTGCACTGCAACAGGGACCAGCCTTGTCGTCAGTTCATCTCAAGTTTTTAGTTCAGAGATCAAGTCTTCGAGCTTCAGGAAGTCATTTTTGAGTTTCACTGGCATTTCTCTGTTTGCTTGTTTTAGTTTTTGCTTTATGTAGGAAGCCAATACGTGAGCTTTAAAAAAATCATCCCATTAACCCATTGCTACATTCTCAAACTAGACTACTCCTGTGTCAGAGACAACTAACTGAACATAAATTCCTACTGTTCTCTGATTGAAGCTTAGTATGCGTGCCTCTCCCCTGAGCTGAATGAAGTTCTACTGACATACATCAGGCCCTAAGAACATGACCCTGAATGGGGGGGGGGGGGGAGCACATGTTAATATTTAAGTAATTCACATCTTTTGAAATTGGGGTCAAAATCATTCTTGCTTAAAAACAGTGTACAGTGTACATCTATCAGCACTGTTTACATGTTTTCCCCTCTCCTCACACCTTCTTTTAAAATTGTCAATGGGTAATTTTTAAAATTACCATTCAATAAATTGACCCTTTTTCTCGTGTACAGTTCCATGAATTTTAATACACTTAAGTTTTATTGAGGCAATTAATAGTACTGAGCTGTTGGTCTGTTTCCTCCTGTGCTTCCTAGATGTAGGAGGCAGTATAAAATCTTCCCAAAGAAGGTCCACAGCCTAATCCTCAGAACCTGTGAATATGCTACCTTATATGGCAAAGGGGATTTTGCAGATGCAATTAAGAATCTGAAGGTGGGAGTTCCTATCGTGGCTCAGTGGAAACAAATCTTAGTAGTATCCATGAGGACACAGGTTCAATCCCTGGCCGCGCTCAGTGGCTTAAGGATCCGACACTGTCATGAGTTGTGGTATAGGTCCCAGACATGGCTTGGATCCCGAGTTGCTGTGGCTGTAGGCCAGCAGCTGCAGCTCCAGCTCCGATTCAACCCCTAGCCTGAGAACCTCCATATGCCTTGGGTGCGGCCCTAAAAAAAAAAAGAAAAGACCAAAAAAAAAATGTGGGGAGATTATCCTGGATTATCCCAGTGGGTCAATGGAATCACAGGGGTCCTCAGAAGATGGAAAGGAGGCAAGAGGATCAGAAAGACTGAAGTCAGAGACTGGAGCAATGTGGCCACAAGCCAAGGAGTGGGGGCAGGCGCTAGAAGCTGGAAAGGGCAAGGAATGAGTTTTCCCCTAGACCCTCCAGAAGGAATGAGCCCTGTGTTTTTGATTTCGAACTTCCAGGACTGTGAGATTAATACACTGTTTGGTGCTGTTTTAAGCCACCAAATTTATGGTACTATTTTTATAGCTGCAATAAGAAACTAATACCCTAGATTTGTTTTCTGATGGTTCAGCCCAATGTTCTCTGGCTTCTGAGAACCCTAAGTGGGCAGTTACTTTTCTCTTTGGCTCGCTGGAACTTAGGGCTGGTTGTCAGATACTTCTTACCTATGGGAATCCCACCAGGAGGAGGAAGACCTCAGGCTCGTGGGACTGCATTTACAGGCAAGATGCCTTAGCCACGCCAGCCTCGAGGATGGAGAGGCCTCAGCCCATCCACAAAGCTCCCTCCCCACGCACTCATGAGGTTGATGCTGGTTCGTACCTCTGACCGTCTACATAGACCCAAAGCCCAAGACTTCCCAGACTGCCAGTCCCAGGGCCTTGTCCCAGGGCTCTGGGGGACTCCCCAGTGGTGACCCAACTCACTGGCAAGAGAGGGGTGTCTGGGTCTCCAGTTAGCAAGGTCTAACCCAGCCTGTGGGCCCAGGTTCTGGCAGCCAGGCAGCTCCAGGTCCTACTCAGAGCACCATGTTCCCCTAATTCCTCTGATACACATAATCTCTCTTCATCCTCCAGACAAGCTTATGAGGATCTGTGTACTCTTAACAGTCTCCATTGTCCAGATGAGGAAACTGAGACCACTCCTCCAGCTTTAGAGCCAGAACTCTTTCCCCAGCACCTCCTCCTAAAGGCCCAAGGGAATAAGACCTGTTCACAGAGGGGGGGGTTGTATGTATGTCCTTAGGGGCACCACCTGTCCCTGGAGGGCCTGAGCCAACCCCAAACCAGGGACTTCCTACCCCCACCACGCATTCTGCACACCCTTGATGGCTGCAACAATCTTTTTGCTTGGCTATTTATAGCTCTGACTGCTCGCACAAGTGTTTTAACGAAAATCCATGGTGTGCCTATTAGCTGGGGAAATATTTGTTCTCAGAAAACCTTGGACAGAAAAACTCTTTTTGATCTGTGTGCATATGAGTGTGTATATGAATGTGCACGAGTGTGTGTGTATTATGTGCCTTTGTGTATGTGCACAAGTTCACAGGTGTGTTTTTGTGCACTTGTGTGGGCATGTGTGTGTGCACATGGGGAGGGGTGCATGTGCCCACTCAAGTGGGTGTGTAGCTGTGTCTGTGCACATGCAGGACAATGCATAGTATTAAAGATCCTGTTAGGAGTTCCCATTGTGGCACAGTGAAAATGAATCTGACTAGGAAACACGAGGTTGCAGGTTCTATCCCTGGCCTTGCTCAGTGGGTTACAGATCTGGCGTTGCCGTGAGTTGTGGTGTAGGTCGCAGACAAGGCTTGGATCTGGCATGGTTGTGGCTGTCACTGTGGCAAGGCTGGCAGCCATAGCTCCTATTAGACCCTAGCCTGGAAACCTCCATATGCTGCAGGTGTGGCCCTAAAAAGCAAAAAAATAAACAAATAAATAAAGACATTTTTAGAAGAGCCTCCTGGATAATTCTAACCCATATGTGACTGGAGAGAGGAAAAACCCCACACCTTTTTTTTTGGTCACAGCAATAAATGATTCTTGGGTTTATACCCCCAAAACTGAAGTTTTTTTTCAAGTGAGAAAGGAAGTGAGTGATGGCTGCTGTTTACTCAGGACCTGGTTGGGCTTGATCACCACTCACCCTCTGGAAAATCTCATTAAGGAAGATTTTTTTTTTTTTTTTTGGCAGCGCCCGTGGTATATGGAAGCTCCCAGGCCAGGGATCGAACACACACCACAGCAGTACTCAAGCCGCTGCAGTGTACAACACTGGATCTTCAACCGGCTGTGCCACAAGAGAACCCCAAGGAAGGTCTTATCATTCCTACTTTATGTGCTCAGAGAGGTGAAGTCACTGCCCAACGTCACATAGAGCCCACTTCAAATGCAATTTTGTCTGACTTCCCAGCCTGAGGGCTTAAATCACTCCACTTCATTGCCTCAAACCATCTAAGGTCGAATGAAAATCTTCTAACAATCCCCACTCAGGCCCTTGGCAAGGAAAGCAAAGTCTGTTACTTGCTTATTAACTACTTCGTTCATTCCTGGGAGCCAAAGAGCTTCCAATTTCTCCAGCAACATTCATGAAGGTTTCAGCACAGCAGAGCAACTGAGTACAGATTTGTGGATTGATTTGGTTGATAGGATCTCATTCCGGGGTGGTGCTTGCTGGCCCCGCTTCCAAATCAGAATGTCCCTGGTGCTGGCAGCCAGTGAGGGAAGTGGGGCAGCTCCTTGCTTCTGGAATGAAATCCCAGGGCCACATCACGTGATCTACCCCCTTTGCTGGCCTCACCTTACGCCTGCCTCTCTGTAAGCCCTCAGCCCCTTCACTCAGCTCCAGTCTCATGGTCCCTCGGCTCCTCAAAGATTCCTAGTTGATCCTCCTCTGAGGCTCTCCTTGTCCCTGAGGGCAGGGGCACCTCTCTGCTCAGAGAGGGTCCCACCCCAGCCTGGGGGTGGGGGGGGCAGCTTCTGCCTGGCACCCCCACACCCATTTCATTCCTCTGTAATATCTGTTACTACCTTCAATTATCTGGGTTGTGCATTTGTTTATTTTTTTCCATCTACCCCTTGTCACGAGTGCAAGGAGTTTGTTACCCCACACTAGCCCCGAGCCTGGCACCCAGTGGAGCTCCACAAAGGGGCAAATGCTGGCTCAGCCATCGGCCCTGTGGCCACACCACCGGGACAGCTGGGGGAAAAATGCTCTGCTTCTTAGAGACAAGAACTCTGGATCCTGTCACCCATAGCCACCAAACAAGGCCACGATCTGATGCCAAGCTCTGACTTCTCACTCCCTGGATCCCCAGGCTGCCTGGGAGGGCAGCAGAGGAAAACCATTCTGAGAGAGAAGATGCCTTTCCAAGGCCCTTTAAGAGCCTGGACTCTGGAAGCAAACAGACTCCAGATCCACTTCCAGCCTCATCACTGCCTGATCCCTGGCAGCTCACTTAGCCTTTAGCCTCAGTCTCCTCATCTGTGAAATGAGGACAGCGGAGATAAGGTGGTCTCTACCACACAGCGGGGTTAGAAATTTCAACATGACCATGAGACATGTACACAGTGCCTGGCACGTGGCGGGCGCTTGGTAAGTGAGAGTCTTTATTTCTTCAATTAACAAATATTCATTGAACAGCTGCTGTGGGCCAGTCATGAGCTAGGAATCCAGGAGAGAGTGGTGAGGAGAATAAAGAGGATGGACCCTCCTGAGCTCACTGTCCACTGACACTGAACAGAAGTGAATTGCACAGTGTGCTAGGAAGTGGGAAATGATGGGAAGAAAAAGCAGACAGGAGTTCCCACTGTGGCTCAGTGGGTTAAGAACCTGACTAGTATCCATGAGGATGTGGGCTAGATCCCTGGCCTCACTCAGTGGGTTAAGGATCCAGCGTTGCTGCAAGCTGCAGCATGGGTCATAGATGTTGATGGGATCTGGCATTGCTGTGGCCGTTGCAGAGGCCAGCGGCTGCAGCTCTGATTCCACCCCTAGCCTGGGAACTTCCACTTGCTGCAGGCACAGCCATAAAAAGCAAAAAAAAAAAAAGGAAAGAAAAAGCAGAGAAAGGGCTCTTCAGGGCAGGGCTGAGTGGCTATTTTAAATAGGGTGGTGGGGAGGTCTCACTGAGAAGGTGACATTTGAGCCAAGAGCTGAAGGAGGTGAGAGAGGGGACCTCGCAGGCATCTGAGAGAGGAAACTGCAGGTGCAAAGGCCCCGAGGTGGGACCTGTGCCTGAAGACGTTAGAGGAGCCTAACAGTCTCCTCTTCTCGCCATTTTCTTTCTCCAAATTGACAAGCACAAGTGCTGACCGCCCCAGCACCGCGGAAAGCCTGCAGCATCTCTCCCCATGAACCAGCCGCCTGGCTCTTTAACCTTGAATGCCTTTCTGGGTCTCACGTGTCACCCGGTGGCGAGTGAGCTGCCCTTACTTCAGAAGAACGGCATGGGGTGGGGGGGCCCTAGGTGGTGTCTGCCTCACCTACTACTGCCAAAAGTGGTCATGGGTTTATTTTTAAACTTGGGGGGGAGTATTTATTGTTCCTGGGCTGAGGAGAGCCAGGCTGCCTGTGGGATTCTTCTCGGGGAGTAGCGCTGTGTCCTTTCCACCATGGTGAGTAGCCAGGGCTCCTGGAAGCCAGTGATGCTGGGTGGTAAAGACGGGGCACCACCCACAAGCTGAAGACCAAAGGGGCGGGGGAGGAAGGCGGCTTTCTGGGGCCCCAGACCCGGGTGGAAAAAGCACTGCTCGCTGTGTGCACACAGAGGAACCCCAATCAATGCCCCCATAAGCCACAAATAACAGCAGCTCCTGGGGACTCGCAAAAACAAAATAAGAGAGTTGGCTTTTTTATGGCTTGTCTACTGACCTCTCGAGGAATCAATAACTCCCAGGGCTTGCAAAATGGGATTGAACGCTTTTAAGGATCAAATTGTAATTCTTTTCTCTTGTTCAGGCAGCTGGGGAAAAGAATCTTTTTGTTTTCACCTTTTGAACTTGCACATGTAAAACCTTTCGTCCTGTGTCGTTGGGTTGGGTGTCCCCCTCCTGAAGCAGGAAGCCCCCACATTGGGGTCAGTGGAGGATCATGGCTAGGGGCACAGACTGGAGTCTGTCTGCCCAAGTTCAACTTCAGTTCTGCCTGTCACTGTGTAACCTTGGGTAAAGGACCCAACCTCTCTGAGCCTCAGCTGCCTCCCCTGTAAAATGGCGATGGTAATAATAGCATCTACTTGACAGAGCAGTTATGAGGACTAAATGCAATAACATATGCAGTGTTCAAGCGTTTGCTGTGACTAAAGTCAGAAGTGGGTGGGGAAATGTTAACTCGCTCTGCTCTCTTTGCATGGTGCAAGGGCAGAACATTTACAGAGGAAATTTTGCTGCCATTTGGATCAAGGGAAAATTGAGGCGGACAGAGCAGTTGGGTTTTAACACCCTGAAAAAGTGTCATTTCATCTCGCATTCCTCATGGTTTAGTGAGCCTGACTTTCTCTCCACTCTCCAATCAATTTTCCTTCTGTGCGTTACTGAACTTTTTGTGAAATGTGTCAGAACATGAACAGCTGGGTCCTGCTGGGGCTGATCCGAAAGCACAGCCTCCATTCCCAGAAACACACCTCCACCTCCCCTAGTTTGCAAAGGAGCTGCTGCAAGAGCCGCAGTCTTTTATGATCCACCAGAACCGGGATGTTTTTGCAAAACCTTAGTCGATGTCCTTTTCTATTTCCAGCATCACCATTTTGAGATGAATGTGGGCACCAGACCCCCATTTCACAGATGAGCAGCTGAGGCTCACCCAGAGATGGAACCTGACCTAGTTTTCTAATTACCAGACTCTGATTTTTTTTTTTTAATCGATGCTTTTCTACCCCCTAGTCACCTAAGAAAGCCAAGAAGAGAGCAGATGGAGCCAATTCCAACGTGTTCTCCATGTTTGAACAGACCCAGATCCAGGAATTTAAGGAGGTGGGTGCTGCTGGGATGGAGATTTCTGCGCGCTAGAAAGAGCCTTTCCCTTTTTCCATATTCCCTGCAAAGATCTCTCAGGTTGTCTTTAACCTCCCCCAAAAATACAAAGTCTGAACGTGTGTAAATTAACTTTTGTTGATCATCAAAGTAAAGCATGTGTCTTATTGAAGATACAGGAAAGAATTTCAGAAATGCACAAAAAATGACCTGACCTACAAGTCTATGACCCCGAGAGACTCAGTTACCGTTCTGGTATACACCATTCCAGTCATTTTTGTTATATATGTACATTTTTGTCAAACAAAGCAACCACCTTCTGTGCACACTAATTGGTACCTGCTATTCTGCTTTGAGCAATTCAGCAACCAATATTTTCCATCATTTATTGAAACTCCTTCCCACGGCTGGATGTTACCTTTAGTATGTTTTACCAGTGTAAACAATATTTTTGCTTGTTCCTCTGGTTATCTCCTTGGGGTAAATTCCTAAAAGCAGAATAGCTGGAGCAAAAGAACTTCTTAAAAAAGAAACCAAAACCAAGTACCACTGGTTCAAATTGCCCTCCAGAAATGCTGAGCTCATTTGACACCCATCAGTCAGAGAGGAGAAAGTGCCGTTCTCCCTATGTCTCCCACCAACACTGCGTATTAATGTCTACAATATTATTTTTGCCAATCTAAGAGATGTCTGAGAGTATCTTAAATTTTCGGTTTTGCAGTCCTCAATTGCTGAATGCTATCCAGGTCTGCAACCCTATCACAGTGTATAGGGGTGTGCCTAAGTAAGCAAACCTAAGGACCAATTAGGCAAAATTAAGCCACTGCCTGCAGGCTCAGAAAGATATACTGTGTGTTAATTTTCCAGCAGACCTGACAGCTCGCTCTGAGTCATCAAGGCTCTCACTGGGCCCTTTAGAGGACACTAGGCTGAAGCTCTGCTTGAAGGGGCCACTGGGTTTTACATCAAAGGGGAAACCATCGGGGGCTTCCAACAGGCCAGGCAGACTTGTCCCTATTGTCTCATTCAGATCACAGAACACCACGTCCCATAGGCTGCCAGGGAAAGAGGAATTCCTGGGATGAAATGTCATATCTAAACTTGAAATAGTCCCCTTCTGGGGAGAAGACTACGCCCTCCCTTCTCCCTTGCTGTCCCAACCTTTGGAATGAAATCAGCCGCTGGGGGTGCACATACTTTCAGAAACCAGCTGCAAAAAGAATTCAAAAACTCAGACAAGACACGTCATTTGCAAAATACCTGGGCATTTACAAAGTTCTTGGAGCCTCACCCCCCACCCACCCGGAGCCAGTTGGGAAAGTTTACAGATAACGTGGGCTTGGGAGCTAAGGGGCAAATGAGACTCCAGTTTTAACTTGTCTTTTTTTCAATAACAGCTTTATATATATATAATTCACATACCAGGTACTCACCTTTTTAAACTAAGTGTACAATTCAGTGGTTGTTTAATATAGCCACAGAATTTTGCAACCATCACCACCATCTAATTTTAGAACCCTTTCATCGCCCCCAAAAGAAACCTCATACCCATTAGCAGTCACTTCCCATTTCCCCCTTCCCAGCCCCTGTCAACCACTGATCTATTTCGGTCTCTGTGGATTTGCCTATTCTGGACATTACACAGAAATGGAACCATACAGTATGTGGCCTTTTGCGTATGGCTTCTTTCATCTTTCACTATGCATCCTGTTTCCAGGTTTGCCCATGTTGTGGCATATGTCATAATTTCTTTTTTTTTTTTAATTTTTTTTTGGCCCCACCTGCAGCATGCAGAAGTTCCTGGCTCAGGGATCATACCTGTGCCACAGCAGTGACAGCACCAGATCCTTAATCCACTGAGCCACCAGGAAACTCCAGAAATTGCTTCTTTTTATTGCTGAATATTCCATTGCATGGATAGACCACATTTTGTCCATCCATTCCTCGGTTGATAGGTTTGTGGGTGGCTTCCAGTTTGGGGCTGTTGTGAATAGTGCTGCTGTGAACACTCGTGCACAGGTGTTTATAAGGATGTACATTCTCATATCTCTTGGGTGTATGCTGAGCAGTGGAATTGCTGTATCCTATGATAACTCCGGGCCTAACATTTTGAGGAACTGCCAGCCTGTTTCAAATCTTTGATTCTTGATCTAGTGTCCTTTGATGCTCCTTGAAAAACCCAGGATCCCACTTCCCCAAGCCCTTTGGCACACCTTCCCCCAATTTCTCCTGGGCTGACTAGCCAACCACCAACCCCCTTCACAGGCCTTCACCATCATGGACCAGAACAGGGATGGCTTCATAGACAAGAATGATCTGAGGGACACCTTTGCTGCTCTTGGTAAGTCACCCCCTCCACGCCTGCAGGAGGGTCTCCGTATCCCATGCTCCTGTGGGCTGGGAGGTAGGATCATCAAAAAGGTCCAGAGCTTGTCATTTTCCAAAGAAACAGCTCAGCCACGACTGGTCTTGACAAATTTTAGAGAATAAGAAAGAAGTATTTAGTCTTTGAGTATCTTTGCATACCTTTTCTTTTTCTTGTAAAATAATTTTTGGTGTGGCTTTGGAATGCAATGGCAGTTCATAACACAAAACTTGGAAAATTCATAAAAGTATAAAGGAGGAAACAACAATGACCATTAGACCACATTCCACTGTTAACATCTCAGCCTCCAGGTTTTTTCCTAAGCATATTGTGTGTGCATGGGCACGCACATGCATGCACATGTTGAATAACTGGAGTCATTCTATTTTGGATTCAGCTTTTGAAATTTAACATCTCAGTATGGTGAGCAGAAGTACATGGACCTGCTTCAAAATATAAGTGTCCAACCTGCCACCACTAATCCTCCTCCACCCCGACCCCCAAAACTCAGGGCCATGAACAGCAACTGTGCAGGTTGTGTAGTGTGCGCTTATAGCAAGTACCATTCATACCTGTAGCCACTGTAGATTTTTACATTAAAACATAAATTCTCAGACTAGCATCCATGAGGATGTGGGTTCGATCCCTGCATTAAGGATCACTCAGTGGGTTAAGGATCCAGCATTGCCATTGAGCTGTGCTGTAGTTCCCAGAGGCGGCTCGGATCTGGTGTTGCTGTGGCTGTGGTGTAGGCTGGCAGCTGTAGCTCTGATTCGACCCCTAACCTGGGAACCTCCATATGCCTTGGGTACGGCCCTAAGAAGACAAAAACAAACAAAACACCCAGAAATTCTCTTAAGAAGGGGTGGCTTTTTCTAGTTTCCACAAAGGTACTATATGGCCTGGTGGCAGTGGCTAGAGCAGGCATATCAGACTCTCCAAGACTGTGTGGGTTAGAGCAGGTATAATTTGAAATTTTGATCTGTCTCTCCCACCTCCAAGTGAGCAGGGCTAGTTTATAATATGGGCACTTCCCATTTGAGTAAAATATTAAAATATCTGAATAAAATGTTCCAGGTTCTAAGAAGGCACTGTTTTAAAAATAACTAAACCCTCTTTGGGTTGTTTCCAGTTGTCTGGCTATTATAAATAACACTTTTGAGAACATCTTCTCATGTGAATCTTTCGCCCAATCCACTCCATCTCTTGATTATTCCTAGACAAGATTCCTTGAAGTGGAATTACAAGGGCAAATGCCAGGGTCCTGACAGCTGTTTCTATCTCAGCTCAGAATTGCTGAGTGTGTGTTTCCTGCCCTAGGGCGTGTGAACGTGAAAAATGAGGAAATTGATGAAATGCTCAAGGAAGCTCCAGGTCCAATTAATTTTACTGTGTTCCTAACGATGTTTGGGGAGAAACTTAAGGGTAAGTTCACATGTACATATGTGCATCTCTGTCTTTATGTGTCTTCATCTTTGGCCATGAATTCAAGTACAAGGGAACATACAGGGGTTGGCAGATAAAGCCAGAGTAACATTGAGGAGAAAAAAGAATAAAAATGGCAGTTAACAGTGCTCCAAGGCATATGCTGATCCAGACCTCAAGCTAAGCACTTTATATGCATTACCTTTTTTAACAGCATCTAGGAGGCAGGCTCTATTCTTATCCCAGTCTACAGATGAGGAACTGAGGCTCAGAGGTGGAAAGTCACCTGCCTCAGCCACACAGCGAACAAATGCTGGAGTTAGGATTCGAATCCCAGTCTTTCCAAGTCTAGATCCATGCCTGACCTGGGGTATGCTCAGAAATAACTGGATTCTCAGCCCACTTTTTCAAACACCAAGGCTCAGTGCTCAGAAGGAGGCAGAGTCTTTCTTCCTTCCCAGAGGTTTCCAGCTACCCACCACGGCACATTTCAACCCCATTTTCTGTTTCAGGGGCAGACCCTGAGGAGACCATCCTTAACGCGTTCAAAGTGTTTGACCCTGAAGGCAAAGGGGTGCTCAGGGCTGATTAGTGAGTAGGATCTGTGGGGGAGGAGGTGGGAGTTCCTTGCTTCTCCCCCAACCCTCCTCCACACACCCAGTGGCAATACCTGCTTTTCTCTCTCTGCAGTGTAAAGGAGATGCTGACCACGCAGGCGGAGAGGTTTTCCAAGGAGGAGGTAACAGGGCCCTTCGGACACTCTCTGTACCCCAGCTTCTGCCCTCACCCTTCCAGGGGCTCCCTCTCTCCTATGTAGATACACCCTGACCCCACACTGAGAGAGAATCTATTCTTGTTTACTGGTTACTCATTTCATTCTCCCAATCACCCTGTGAAGTAGAGAGTAGTATTATGGTCATTTTATAGATGGGGAAACTGAGGCCCAGGGAAATAAAGTCACTTACATAAAAGGACACTAATGGGAAATGTGGGGCCCGGATTCAAACCTAGGTCTGTCTGACTCCAAGTGCTGCCTTCTTCATAACACATGGAGACTGGTTAGAGCATCAATTTCCTGATGGAGTAAGGGTGACATGTGGGGTCACCACATACTGCTGCACAGGTTGTGTACTGCACAATCCTCCTCGATGCTGTTAATAATATATACCATAGAGCACTCACTTGTTGCAATGGTTTTCCAGCAGATGGCAGTAAACTGTCTTGTTATAATTTTTAAAAATCCAACTATACGACTTGTTTTGGCAGGTGGCAGTAACACACCTTAGATGAAGGGGCACTTTTGCTATTTCACCGAAGGGCCTGTCTGAACAAGCAACTGTCTTGTCAACATTATTAATGACCCTTAACGAGTCTATTTAAAATAGCCCTGATAGCTTCTCAGGCCTGATTCCATCCAAGTTATACATCTTACTAAAAATTTTATGTAGATTTCACCCCCCTTCAAAACTCAAGGAGTTTAAAGAGCTTGCCTTTCAACTCCCACCAGCTTTGGACTTTGGACAAACTTCTTAACCTCACTGTGCCTCAATTCCCTCCTCTGTAAAGTGGGGACAGTAATAGAATCAACCTCATAGTACACTGTGAATATTAAATGAGTTCACATATATAAAATCTGACACATGATAAGGGGAATATCACGTTCACTATTATTAACCCCCCAAGACTTAAAAAATAACTAGCCAATACTTTTTAAATGTGAAAATTACATGTTTTAAAACAATTTAGATTTCTCATTTCCATTTGGCTGGCCAAATGAGCAGTTGCCACCTCTGTAGATGGACTGTGTCTCCATTTAGCCACAGTCCCCAGCAGGCCCAACTTGATCCCCTATATCACCTGTCCACCCCTTTGCACATGAATGCGATCCCTGCTTTCTCCATCACCAGCTGGGTTCCCAAGAACATCCCTGCAGGACAGCCCTTGGGATTGGCACCTGTGGAAGAGTGAGGAAGGGCCAGAAAGCAGAAGGGGATGCCCATCATGCTCCACATCCTCCAGGCCCCCAGCTGCCTCTCCACTCCGGCAGCCCTGCACAGCCCTCCTCCCCGCTGCCCCTCTCCTTGTCCTCACACGTCTTTCTGGTTCGTTGCAGATTGACCAGATGTTCGCTGCCTTCCCCCCCGACGTGACCGGCAACTTGGACTATAAGAACCTGGTCCACATCATCACCCACGGAGAAGAGAAGGACTAAGGGAGGGGCTTGCCTTTGGGTGAGTGGGTAGGGGTGTCCCTGCCCTCCTCTCACTTTGCTCAGCAGCACCACCATCCCTGCCCCTGGCCTGTTAGCCATGTGGCTGCCTCATTTATCAACCTTCATCTTCTTTGCAGCCTGGGTACCTTGTAGATACCACATGGCTACATGGCCTGCAGATGCAAGTCTGTCCAACGACCATGTTCAAATAAACAGGAGGTCAAGTATTTGTTTATGGTGTTTCTCTCACAGAAGAGCCCAAGGAAGACCCTTTGCTACTTTCCATGAAGGCAGTGTATCAGCTAGTGATGGCCCTGCTGTCATTATTATTGAGTCTTAGTGACTATTTAGAACAAGACTTTCACAGCCCCTCAGGACTACTTTTTTTCAGCAAGGGCCACATTTTACTAGAATGCTAACTAGAGGACCACAGGAGTTCCGTTGTGACTCAGCAGGTTAAGAACCCAACACTGTCTCTATGAGGATGCAGGTTAAATCCCTGGCCTCACTCAGTGGGTTAAGGATCTAGCATTGCCACAGCTGCAGTGTAAGTTGCAGGTGTGGCTTGGATCCAGCATTGCTGCAGCTGTGGTGTAACCTGGCAGCTGCAGCTCCGATTCAACCCCTGGCCCAGGAACTTCCATATGCTGGAGATGCAGCCATAAAAAGAAATAAAGAAAATTAACTAGAAGACCACAGCCCTTTCTTCCAACAGAGTTCAAGCATTGGTAGAGCCTAGCTTCCATGACATCCATCCCTTTCGGATGCCACTGGGTAGTTTCTCCCATAGCCATAATTAGAGAGACTCCATGATAAGATGAGACCTCACATGCCTGACAAGAATATGGCTCATTTAGCCAAAAGATCACATCCATTAATTGTAAGAGGTTAATTTCTATTTTTAGATCAAACAGAAGTTGTCTGTATTTCTCTCCTGGCCAACTGGGGGAGGGACAGAGACACACATAGATACTGATTTCTGACCCTGCCTGGGGTCTAGGAATGAGACCTCGGTGTGAGTTGATGCTTAATTTTGAGGGACCAAAGTCATTACTGAAACACTGAGGTCTACTTTGGCTGTAAGAATCCCAACTTAGGAGACCAACAGGTTCACACAACTGAGAAATCCAAGGGCTTCAGGAATAGCTGTATTTAGGAGCTCGAACAGTATCATCGGAACCTGAGAAGGCCTCTCTACTGCTCTCCTTTCTTTCATGTTGCCCTACTATGAGTGGTGGCAGAATGGTTTACTGGTAGTTCTTGGCAATCCTAGTGGAAAGAGGGCACCCCTCTCTCCCAGCTCCACACAAATCCCAGAACAGGGCCTGTGAGATACTTGAACCAACCCTGAAAAAGATGCAGTGCTCTGACTGGCAGACTTGGTCATGTGATTAACCCTCATACTGGGGTTGAAATCCGCTCCTCCCAAACCACGTGGTCTGAGGGTGGAAGGGGCCATTTCCCAAAGGAAAATCCAGATGCCTTTTAGGGAGAAAGCGGAATGGACATCAGGCTCTAAGATTTCAAGAGAATCCCAAGAACCCAGGACACAGCTAAAGCGACTGATGCGATGGAAACAAAGAGCTGAACCTGGCAGTGGGAGTGGCAGCTGGGGTCACCCAAGAGGGAATGAGGGGGTCCAGGAAGCTGGAGGAGCCAGAACTGAAGCAAGTCTTCAAGGCTCAAGAATAACAATAGAACCTCCGCAAGAGCATGGAATCGACTCCATCAGTGCAACCAATGACATCATCCTGGGCTGCTGGGAAATCGGGCCCCTTTCAACGCCAACAGCAATCTGAGCCCCCCCACCCAAATGACCCGCTATGATCCTCAACCTGCAATGAGCCACGTCCCCCACATCCAGAACCTGTGACCTGGGGCTCCCACAGAGACACAACCAGGCTGGGATAGGCCCTGGCCCAGGGCACTCAGGCGGAGTTTGTGTTTCAGGGCAAGACACCCTGGACACAGCTCTACAGTGACACATTCATCCATGAAACACACACGCGAATATAGACACAGGGCCTCCGGGGCTCCCCATTCCCACCTGTGAGCATCTGCTGTACCCCACGTGGTTCTAGGGCATGAAGATCAATATTGAGACTCCCACGGGAGCCATGGTGACCTCACACCATTCCTGCCCCCTGCACTGACTTTGGGACTTGTCCCTCCTGCCCCTCTGCCCCGTGCCCCCTCCAGCACCCCAGTCTCTTAGAAATGAGCATGACGAGGCACTGGGGTTATGGAAAAAAGCATTTACTTTCTCCGGTTATGGTACAAACGTGGCCACATCTCCCTCAAACCATTAACTTCTTCTTGGACCTCAGATCTTCCCCCTTTTCAGATGTGCCGTCCAGTTGTAAATCCCTATTTCGATACTCTCTCGCCGTGTAATGGCTGAGCACCAGCTGCCGAAGGCTGCTGTGGTCCAGGGGCTGGTCCACTGTGCCAAAGACAGGACTCACATGAGGAGTTTGGAAATCAAACCCAGCACAGCAGGGGTGGGCTTCCTTCCCACAGACAGTGCCTCTCCGCCCCGTTCAAGGATGTCCAGGCCTGGCTGGGTGTCTCCTCCACAGTGCTGGGGGCTGGAGTGTGAACATTCTCAAAGTTGGTGGGGGGGACAAGCAGAGGTGTGCTGCTCAGGGATGCTCAGACAATAACTGCTTTTTTTTTTCCCACATGAAGATGTGAAGGTGAGTTTGGTTTAATATCAAGAGACAGGGCCACCATGTGCAGTTGTTCAGGATGTAGACTGCACAAAGACACCTGGTAGAAACAAGGCTGAAAGCCACACTCCCACTTGACTGCCAAGCCATGTCTACCCAGCAGGGGCCCCTTTTCCTAATTAATCTTCCCAGAGGAGGTGCCTATTCTAATTCACATATACAAGCCACAGGGGCTAGTGGGCTAAGAGAACCCAATGTTTATCAACATCCACTTGAACAGAAGTAAAGACATCATCTGTAGATTCCTGACCTCATAAGGACAGCGTTACCAATAGCTGTGCCCTGCCTCCCTCCTCTTTAGGAGCTCAAAGGGCTGAGAAAAGCTATGCTAAGGTGGCTGACACAAGGTCCAGCTTTCATTCCTGCTAAGTTTCGGTTGCCTTGAATAAATCCAACAGGAGACATGTGTGCACCTGTGCATACACAAATGTTGGCAGTGCCCCCCCTCTGTCCCTGGCACACCTGCACACTTGAAATCCTGCTCAGAGAAGTGAAGTAGCTTTTAAAAATTCACTTTTTTTTTTGGCCACACCTATAGCATGAAGAAGTTCCTGGGCCAGAGATTGAACCTGAACCATAGAAGCGACCCGAGCCACAGCAGTGACACCAGATCCTTAACTCGCTGTGCCACCAGGAAACTCCAAAAAAACATTTTTTTCCTCTGATTACTAAAGTCATACAAGGCTGTTATAAATGAAAACTCTAAGCAATACAGAATTCTATCACTTAGAAATGCAAAGTTCTCTACAAACCAGTACCCAGAAATAACCACTGCAGCTCAGCCTATATATCCTTTGTTTTCCTATATATAATCAAGACACCATCTTCCTTCCCTTCCTCCTCTTCTTCATCCTCCTCCTTCCTTTTCTCTATCATATATCAGGGTTGTGAAGGGCTGTCCTATTTACTGCAGGATTTTTAGCAGTATTCCTGGCTGCTAAATGCCGTATATATATATATATATATTAGTTCATGTTGGCCCATTGCCTTCTTTTCAGTGGCTGTATAGTATTCCATAACATGCATGGGTAAACTATAACTTATTTAACCAATCTCTAACCAAAAGGGGTGAACATTTCAGTCATTTCCAGCTCAACCACCTTCCTACTTCCATCTTCGACTCGTGAATAAGTTTTCCTTTGAAGGACTAATTCCTCCAAGTGAGATTACAGGCACAAAGTGCTCCTTGAAAACAGTGGAGGACCATTAGTCAAACCCATTTCACCTGTAACCTGCCTTCACTCATCCTGTTTAAATTACTGCTACAAAAGACTTGCTTGTCATCCAAGCAACACATAGCCTAAAAAGATGTTCACCTGAGTTTTTTCCAAGAACTTGGTGTTGTCTGTGCCTAGTTCCAGCTGAGCTGGTTAACCCTGATGCAACCACCCACTCTTCAACTGGGCACATGGCAGCCTCCCTCCCTGACCTCTGGACTAGAGCTTAGCTGCACCTGTGCAGAGGACCATTCCATTACTTTCCAATCCCCTTTCCCCACCCTCTGCATGCCTCAGACCACCCTGCTTTATTCTTTATCCCATAAATACGCGAGCCCCTTGCTTTCCGGGCGGTGGGTTTGAGAGATTTGTTCTCCTTGCTTGGCTGCCTTGCAAATTGCCCTTCTCAGCCGCAAACCACCGCGACGCTCTTTGGCTTGTTGCGCATCGCAAAGAGACACCCTGGCTCAGTAACACATCCATTTCTCAGGCTTCCTGTAACCAGCTGCCAAACTACCCGCCAAAAACCAGGTGGGGCCAATTTTATCCCCACCTTCAGAGAGAAGAGCTGATCCCACCCCACGAGGGGTGAGTATCACAAGCTTCTGCCTTCAAAAGTGAGATCCATGGGGCCGTGCCTGTTAAGCTCTGCCGTGAACCAAGTCTCAGCTGCTTCAACCATGGGGCTGGGGGACGTGGAGGGGGCTGGGTGGAGTGAGACTCAAGGACAGCGGGTGACGATAGGGGATGGGATCAGGGAAACTTGTGTGCCCATAACTTGCCAATGTGCAAAATGTGGACGCTTTAAGGTTCATGAAATGGTCACAAAGCAGTTGTGATTTTTTTTTTTTTTTTTGGTCTTTTTAGGGCCGCACCAGCGGCATATGGAGGGTCCCAGGCTAGGGGTCTAATCGGAGCTGTAGCCGACGGCCTACACCACAGCTACAGCTACACCAGATTCGAGCCGTGTCTGTGACCTACACCACAGCTTGTGGCAACACTGGATCCTTAACCCACTGAGCGAGGCCAGGGATCGAACCCGCAACCTCATGGTTCCTAGTCGGATTCGTTTCTGCTGCGCCAAGACAGGAACTCCCTAGCTGTGACTTTTTTAATATCTCCAGATAACTATACTTCAGGCTGGGTCACTGTTCGGTAGGGATAAGCATCCCTAAGCGACCCATGTCAAGTGGCCCCAGCCACGATGGTACGCAACGGAACTGATGGGCCTACCAGGCTCAGAGAGAGGGAGAAACCAGGGCTCAAACCTGCAACCCCTCTCCAGCACAGGATTCCTAGCAACACGCGCAAATCCTCAAAGAATGAGAACTCACCTTCGTCCAGCTTGTCGCTAAGGGGTTCAGCCCCGAGCACTGGGGGCGTGACCTTGACGAGTTCTGCAGGCTTGAGGAGGGCAGAGCCGCCCCAGAAGGGGTTGATGAAGGGTGGCGGGACCTCCGCCTCTGCCACTTCCATATCCATGATCCGCTTGTAGGATTCTAACAGCAGCAGGTCGTTGGTCTTTTTTTCAATGATGGCTGGGAAAAAACAAGCAGAACCAAGATGGCTGCCAGGAAACCTGGGTCCCGGGGAATCCAGAGGTGGCGCTCCCTGCTGGAGAGGAAGGGAAGCAACAGGAAGCGGAGCCGTCCTGAGATCCTACAAGGATCAGCGTTTTCACTTGGGTTACTCCACGCACTTCTAACAGGCCGTATCACCCCTAGAGGGCACAATTTGGTTCCCGAGAAGCAAAAACAATCTGATTCTTTTTTTTTTTTTGTCTTTTTTGCCATTTTATTGGGCCACTCTCGCGGCACCTGGAATTCCCAGGCCAGAGCCACAGCAACGTGGGATCCGAGCCGCGTCTGCAACCTACACCACAGCTCACGGCAACGCCAGATCTTTAACCCACTAAAACCCGCAACTTCATGGTCCCTAGTCGGATTCGTTAACCACTGTGCCACGACGGGAACTCCACAGTCTGATTCTTTAATGTACAAAGCAGACATACATACAGGAACTGAACGGTTATATGGCGTATCAACAGAGGAGGGGGATTTAGGAAAAGAATGTCTAAAAAGGCTCCTTAAGGGAAAATAAAAGATTGAGGAATTCTGAATTACACTAAAAAATGGGAGCTCTGGGCAAGCTCCATTTTTTTTTTTCCTTTTTTCTTTTTAGGACTGCAGCAGTGACATATGGAAGTTCCCGGGCTAGGGGACGAATCAGAGCTACAGCTCCCAGCCTATCCCTCAGCTCACGGCAATGCCAGATCCTTAACCCACTGAGCAAGGCCAGGAATCAAACCCACATCCTCACTGGTACTATGTTGGGTTCCTAACCCACAGAGCCCCAATGGGAACCCTAAACTCGACCTTAAATTACTGATTTTTCCCTTAGGGCCCTTTCTGAGTTTGAGGGAGCTGTCCTTCCCACTGTGTTTCATAGACCCATGCAGCCACCAGAATCATTCATTCATTCCACAAATGACTATTGGATGCCAGGCATGGTGCAAGATGCTACAGATGCACAGAGGAAAAACAAAATGACAAACAATAGCAAAGATGCAGTCCCTGCCCTGATGTAGCTCATAAGCTTC
Source organism: Phacochoerus africanus (assembly GCF_016906955.1). Classification (NCBI taxonomy): domain Eukaryota; kingdom Metazoa; phylum Chordata; class Mammalia; order Artiodactyla; family Suidae; genus Phacochoerus; species Phacochoerus africanus. The sequence continues at coordinate 32,313,591 of NC_062558.1, read as the reverse complement.
ACTGTGAATGGGGTGGGAGTGGGGGGATGGAGAGAAAGGCAAGTTCAGGAAATAAATACACATACCCCTTACTATCCAGATGCTATTTCAGTAACTACTGGATTTGGATAGTTTTTTGGAAAAAATTTCATACTCCCATATTGCTGCTATTCTCTCTGAAAATCAGAGACTAAAAAGATTTGCATCTAAAACTTGCCATTGAATCTCAAGAAGCTCAGAAGTTCAGATAATGGGAACTACTTGTAAATAGAGAAAAACTGGGTGATTATTAAATAATAGGACTGCCATGAGAGCGAATAATCACGGGGAAGGGTGAGGACCAGCTTCAAATGGGGCAGCAGAGGGAGGTCTTGCTGGAGAGAGGACATTTAAACAGAGAGCTGAGGAAGTTCCTGTCATGGCTCAGTGGTTAACGAATCCGACTAGGAACCATGAGTTTGCGGGTTTGATCCCTGACCTTGCTCAGTGGGTTGAGGATCCGGCATTGCCGTGAGCTGTGGTGTAGGTCACAGACGTGGCTCGGATCCCGCATTGCTGTGGCTGTGGTGTAGGCTTGTGGCTACAGCTCCGATTAGACACCTAGCCTGAGAACCTCCATATGCCACAGATGTGGCTCCAGAAAAGGCAAAAATAAATAAATAAATAAATAAATAAATAAATAAATAATAAAGAGCGAGCTGAGAATGAGGAGAAACTGGGCATGGGATGAGTATCTCAGGAAGAGCCTGTGCAAAGGCCCTGAGGTGGGACTAATTGAGGGGAGGAGTTTGGGAGTATAGAGAGGAGAACAGGGTGGCTAGAGATGATGAGCAAAGAGGAAAAGTGGGACAAGGGAGGAGGAGAAATGTAAGTAGGGGAGTTCGAATTGTGGCTCAGTGGGTTAAGGACCCAACATGGTTTCCATGAGGATGTGGGTTCAATCCCTGGCCTCATTCAGTGGGTTAACACAGGCTGCTGTGTAGGTTGCAGATGTGTCTTGGATCCAGCTGTGGCTGTGGCAGAGGCCAGCAGTTGTAGGTCTGATTCCACCCCAGCTGGGGAAGTTCCATATGCTGCAGATGCAGCCCTAAAATTAAAAAAAAATTTTTTAAAAAAAGCAACATGTAAGTAGGGGCCAGGCTCTGGAGAACCTGATAGGCTGTGGGAAAGAGTTAACACAGCAAAGCCTGACTGCTCTCCTTTGCAAGGGCTGCCTGCCAGACTGGCCCTTGGATAGCATCAGGGATCTTGGATTTCAGGAAGGTTCCCACCACCATTAACAGTTCAGACTGGCTCATCATGCCTAAACCATGTGCATCAAAAATGTGGTTTATGTTAAATATCCGTTTTCCTTCCCAAGGAGTCTGGAATTTGGGTACATGCCAGGCTGGAGGTGCAGGTATAATCAGCCCCCTGTCCAACCCTGAGCAATGAGCATCTCATGAGCTTCCCCAGCTGACGTTTCACATGTGCTGTCACAACTCATGGCTGGGGGCACTAGGCACATCCTGAATGACACACCCCCACCCCCAGCCACAGGAAAAGGACCCTTGGAAGTTTGCTCATGGTCTTCTCCAGACTTCATCCCTTACCCCTTTTTCCTTTGCTGGTTTCACTTTGTATCCTTTGGGTGTAATAAATCACAGCCATGAATATGACTATATGCTGAATCCAAAAGCCCTCCTAGTGAATCCCTGAAACTGGCGGGAGGGAGGTGATTGGGAACCTCCCAAACCATGGACTGTATTAAGAACCTCAGATTTTGCTCTAAGAGCAGGGGAAGCCATTCATTCTAAACTGTGATGCTCTCTGTAGGAGAATCCTCCCTCTCTGTCCTGGGCTCCAGGCCTATGCCTAGAAATGTGTGGTATAGTTAATAGGCATTTGCTACATGCCAGGCACTGCTCTGAGCACTTTATTTCTTCCTTTCCAATCTATATGCCTTTCATTTTATTTTAGCGCAGTATTGTGTTACCTAGGACCACCAACGCAATACTGAATGGAAGCTGTGAGAGCAGACAGCCTTGCCTTGTTCCTAATCTTAGAAGAAAAACATTCAGGGAGTTCTCACTGTGGCTTAGCAAGTTAAGGACCCAATGTTGTCTCTGTGAAGAAGCGGATTCGATCCCCGGTCTGGCTGAGTGTGTTAAGGATCCAGCGTTGCTATAAACTGTGGCGTAGGTCACAGATGCTGATCAGATCCGGTGTTGCCATGGCCATAGCATGATTCGACCCCTAGCCTGGGAACTTCCATATGTTGCAGGTGCAGCCAGGAAGGGGGTGGGGTGGGCAGGAAGCTTAGCTGCAAGTGTTTTCATAGATGCCCTTTATCAGGTAAGAAAGTTTCCTTTCAGTTTCTTGAGAGTTTTTCTCATGAATGGATGCCAAATTTTATCAAATACTTCCTTCTGCCTCTATTGAGATGACCATGTTGTTCTTTCTACATGTAGGTCTTTTTCTAATAGCTACTCATTTATTTAATTCTCCTAACTTTTTTTTTTTTTTGTCTTTTGTCTTTTTGTTGTTGTTGCTATTTCTTGGGCTGCTCCCGCGGCATATGGAGGTTCCCAGGCTAGGGGTTGGCCTACGCCAGAGCCACAGCAACGCGGGATCCGAGCCGCGTCTGCAACCTACACCACAGCTCACGGCAACACCGGATCGTTAACCCACTGAGCAAGGTCAGGGACCGAACCCACAACCTCATGGTTCCTAGTCAGATTCATTAACCCCTGAGCCATGACGGGAACTCCAATTCTCCCAACATTTTTTAGATTAAAAAAAAAAAACAAAAACAGAAGCACAGAGAGGTTCAGAAATTTGCCCAAAGTCACACAGCTAATACGAGTCGAACCAAGATTTGAACCCAAGCAGGGTAGCTTTTGTGTCCACATACTTCACTGCCAGGCTTACTATCTCCAAAAGAACAAGTCCTCCCGCCTGGTCATAGAATGCTCTGGAAATGGTTGCTAAGAGTCTAGCGGGGCCCAGCTGGACTCACCAAAGTACTGCGGGAGGTTGGTATCTGTGACCTTCCCTGTCTCCCCTAACTGCACCAGGATCTTGGTGGCATCACAATGTATCTTCTTAAACAGGTTCTCCACAGCATTCTTGAGATACTCCAAGGTCTTGCTGATCTCCCTGTGATTGTTCTCGTACATATCTGCCTCCTCCGTGGTCTTCTTTAGTTTCTCCTGGTGGAAGACCCCCATTCCCATTCAGGTCAGCCAGGCCACCACCCTGGACTTGGCCTGCCCATGAGGATTTCCGTTGGGGATGAGGGTTTGGGACCAACCAGAGCCTAGGTCTCCAAAACACAGGTTTGCAAACCTCAGAGGGGGTGCAAGGTCAATTTACTGGGCCTCGATCCACATTTAAAAAAAAAAAGAAATAAAAGAGAACAGAAAAAAAGGGAAGAGAAAATACTTGTATGCATTACAGGTAGTGAGGGTAGGTATTGTTCAATGTCAGTTTGGTTTCACTTACACATATGTAGGTTTGTCTACATGTGTCCTGGATTACAGCTTTTTTTTTTTCTTTTCTTTTTTCTTTTTTGGCCACCCCATGGCATATGGAGCCGCATGGCAGGGATCAGATCTGAGCCACAGTTGCAACCTTCCCACAGTTGGGGGAATCAAACACCTGATCCTTTAACCTGGGAACTCAGGAGTATTTTTTTTAATTTTATTTATTTATTTTTTGTCTTTTGTCTTTTTAGGACCACGCCCACATATGGAAGTTGTGGGCGTGGTCGCATATGGAAGTTCCCGGGCCAGGGGTTGAATCAGAGCTACAGCTGCCACCCTACGCCGCAGCCACAGCAACGAGCTGTGTCTTCGAGCTACACCACAGCTCACGGCAAGGCTGGATTCTTTACCCGCTGAGCAAGGCCAAGGATTGAACCCATGTCCTCATGGATCCTAGTCGGGTTTGTTAACCACTGAGCCATGATGGGAACTCCCGAGAGTATTTTTTAAAGCTGGTGATTCATCTTTTTTTTTTAATTGTGGCCCATAAGAAGATATATATTTCACATTGCAGACATAGGAAGATATATATTTTACATTGTACATACACACATGGACATGTATGTATTTATATGTATGTATCTAATCACATGAAATTCAAGTTTCACAAATCAATATTCTTATTTTGTGTGTTAATATTTTCTACTATTCTAGTCTATTGTCTTTTTTTGGCCATACCCATGGCATGTGGAAGTTCTGGGGTCAGGGATCTAACCCGCTGCAGTGACAACATTGGATGCTTAACTCCTTGCACCACAAAGGAACTCTGTCATTATTTTTAAATGGTGGTTGCAATCCAACAAACCAATTTCACCACTTGGTTTAAATCATATTACTAGAGCCTGCTGGTTCCCAAAGTGGGGTTCCAGGATCAGCAGCATCAGCTTCACCGGGGAACATGTTCAAAATGCAAATTCCTGGGCTCCAATACAGAGCAATTAAGTCAGAGGCTCTGGGGTTGCACCCAGCAACCTGTGTTTAATGAACCTCCAAGTGATCCTGATGCATGATGAGCGTGAGAACCTCTGTAGTCCATTGGATCACAATTATGTCTCCATATTGATATCACCTGGGAACATGAAACCATTTTGCTGCCCAGACCCCAGCCTCAGAGGCTGACATCTTTGTCTGGGGTGCAGCCTGGGGATCGGGGATCATAAAGCCTCCGAGGTGGCTCTGACTTGCAGCCCAGGCTAAGAATCGCTGGCCTAGGGTCAATGCTTCTTGCCTCTCCCTCTGAGTTCTCTGCTTGCAAAGGTGACCTGGGCCCTGGAAGGACCAGCCCCATTCCCAGGGGCTCTGTATGCTGTATCCCAAGTAAGGATCCCCAAGGGCTCTGTACACATCCCCATTTTCCAGGTGAGGAAACTGAGGCTCTAAGGAATACATCCATTTGAACTGTCCCTCAAGCACCACACCAGGCAGTTTCTTCTATCCCAGCCACTGGAATATTCAGTTCCCAGGGCTGTATTTCCTCATATGAAGAACTACATTCTCATTCTAAAGGTGCATTAAAAGATCACATGATTAGAGTTCCTGCCTTGGCACAGTGGGTTAAGAATCCGACTGCAGCTGCTTGGGTTGCTGAGGAGGCATGGGTTCAATCCCTGGCTCGGAGCAGTAGGTTAAAGGATCGAGCATTGCTGCAGCCATGGCTCAGATTCCATTCCTGGCCCAGGAACTTCCATTTGCCACAGGTGTGGCCATAAAAGAAAAGGAAAAAAAAAAAAAATCACACGACTATAGGAGTTCCTGTTGTGGATCTGTGGGTTAAGACCTCGATATGGTTCCCAAGAAGATGTAAGTTCAATCCCTGGCCTCACTCAGTGGGTTCAGGATCTTGCAGTGTTGCTGCAAGCTTTGGCATAGGTTGCAGATGTGGCTCAGATCTGGAATTGCTGTGGCTGTGGTGTAGGCTGGCAGTTGCAGCTCTGATTCGACCCCTAGCCTGGGAACCTCCATATGCTATAGGTGAGGCCATAAGATTATACACAAGGTCCTACTGTATAACAGGGAACTTTATTTTATATCTTGTAATAAACCATAATGGAAGGAGCTCCCTGGTGGCCTAGTGTTGAAGGATTCACTGTTGTCTCTGCTGTGGCTCAGGTTCCATCCCTGACCTGGGAACTTCTGCATGCCATGGTTTTGGCTAAAACAAAAAAACTTAAAAATCAGTTAAATATCATTTAACCTTTAACACTGCATGAAAAAAAACCCATAATAGAAAAGAATATGAAAAAGAATATATATGTGTGTGTGTAACTGAATCACTTTGCTGTACAACAGAAATCAATACATTGTAAATCAACACTTCAATAAAATTAAAAAGTAAATGAAAGATCACATGATTAAAACAAATTTTAAAGCCTGATGTGATCATGGTAACACATGTCCAGCACGTAAAAGAGTCCAGGCACTTTACACACATCATCTTAACTTACATCACAACTGCTCCCGTTTTCAGATGAGGAATATTGAGATCAGAGAAGAAAAGTGAACCAGTGTTTAATGCTCCTGATTGAGTAGTCTAAGTACCTGACCTTGGGCTCAAGTCTTGACTGGTGCAATTATTTAGTAACAAGAGTGATTTGAGGTTTTACTGACTTACATGTTAAACAGCAGCAAAAATGACAGCTATGTTTATAGCTCTGCCCGGCAGTGTGCCAACCACGTACATGTATGATTTTGTTCAACTTTCACAGCTCTACAAAGTGAGTATAATTATCATCCTCATTTTACAGGTGAGAAAACCAAGGCTGAGAGAGATTAAGTCACTTTCTCAAAGTCATACAGCTAGGAAGGAACTCTTCTGAGAGCCAGACCCAAGCATTTGTTCCCACGGCCTGGTTGCTTAACTTCTCTATAAAGTAGTCCCCCCCCCACCTTTAAAGGACTGTTCCCACCACTTCTCCCAGAGGGGATGATGAAATGGAAGATGAGCAGAAAGTTTCCAAGAATAAAGGAGATGAAAATGACTTTAGCAGAGGGTAAGAAAAAGTGGGCTCTAATGAGCCCACTGCTATTAAGACAAATTCTCTTTCTTAGAGTATTTGCATTGGCAAAGAGGAGTCATCCTAAGGCCAAAGGAACAAAGAACTGCTGGAGGACTTCAGGCAGAGGTGGGGGAGATGCTGGGAGTTACCTGGTCAGCCTCCCCAAGCTGTATCCCAGCTTTAGGCCTTCAAAACACTGAGATGCAGAGCAGCACTAGTCCCAACCCCACGGAAGCATTTGGACACTAGATGGCCCAGAGCCAACAACATGGGACCCCAAGCATGTGTCCAACTTGAGGAGGGTCTCCTTGGACTTGAGCCCTACCTACAAGTCTACATTCCCCATACCAGGGTCCTGGGAGAGGTTGCTGTAACGGAGAGACTCAATGGGCAGCATGTGCTTTGCTGCCCCCAGTGGCCTACCAGAGAATGGCACCACCATCCCTGCCCACCGCCAGAATAGAAATAAGCCACAGAAATGTCTCAGGAGTGCAGTCTCTGGGCCACAATTTTTGGATTAGAGCAGGCCTTTGCATCACACTCTCTGGTTCATATCTTTGTCAGACATTTACTATCCATTTTCCCCTTATACCTTAATCACAAAACGCTGACTATATTTGAGGTGGCAATATGCCAGCTAAAAGTTATTTCCAATCCTCCTTTGCAATAGGGATGGCAAGTGATATGTAAATATAGAAGTCATTGGCTGAGACTTAAGGGAAAGAAATTTTAAGCTGGCTAACTTAGTTAGCAAGCCTTCTTTTTTTCCTCACCTACTTCTTCCCTCTTGGAATGTATATGTGATGGCTGGACACTGGCAGCTATAATACAACCATGAGGCATCCTTGGGAAATGTAAACCGCACACTAAAGATGGAAAAACAGAATGGAGGAGCCTGGGAAACTGATGCTATCAGGACCAGCCCTGACATGCTTATCTCCAGATTTATGTTTATTTATTTATGTTTATTAAGTAAATAAACTTCTGTCTTATTTAGGCCACTGTTATTTTGGGTTCCTATTACTAGCAGCTGAATGCAATGCAATGCTCATATAGTATCCCAGCTCCCATGATGTTGGGGTTTACTTCTCTGGACCTCAGTTTCCTCATGTGTGAAACAGAAAGATCATATCACCTACCTCATAAGGGCTGTTGCAAGGATTAAATGAGATAGTGCAAGCAAAGCACCTAGCCCAGTGCCTGGTACATAGTAAGTGCTCAATAAATGTTTGTAATTACTATTATTGATTGAGAACAGGTGCCAGCCAGGACAAGGGGGGAGAGAGAAGAAAAGACTGAGTCAGAGATCTGACAGAAACTTTGTAGCCTGGAATGAAATGATAGGAACAAGGGCCTGGGATAGGCCCTCTGAAGTGGGAGAGTTCTTTTAATGGGCAAAAAGGGCCCTAGGGACAAAATTCTGTAGCAACAGCTGTAGCAGAGGCTGCCTGTGACAAAGGGGCGGGACATTGTCAAGATGTAACCCAGGCCAACAGACAGTCACGGGACAGATAGCTTACTCCTCCTGAGATCATCTGACAGGTCAGCCTGGTAGACAACAGAGACTCCCACTCTCCTCCCTCCCTACCCTGTCTTACCTCCAGCTGTCTCAGGGCGGAGTCGTTGTCATCATGGACCGATTTCTGCTGGGATCGCAAGTGCATGATTTCATTCTGCTCAGGAGACAACCAGACCATAAGGAAAAGTGGGTGCTCCCCTCCCCACCACACCTAAAAATAAGCTGGTGCCTTTTTTTTTTCCTTTTTACAGCCACACCTGAAGCACATGGTAGCTCTCAGCTTAGGGGTCCAATCAGAGTTGCAGCTGCCGTCCTACGCCGCAGCCACAGCAATACTGGATCTGAGCAGTATCTGCAACCTACACCACAGAGTGTGGCAACGCAGGATCCTTAACCCACTGAGCAAGGCTAGGGATCAAACCTTCATCCTCGTGGACACTATGTCAGGTTCTTAACCCACTAAACCATAATAGTAACTCTGACCCATGCAGGGTCTTTCTGATGTTTCTTAATTAAAAGCAGGATGAGGACATGAGTGGTGGGGAAAATTTCTGGAAGATTGTCTTTTCTTTTTTTAGAGCCACACCCATGGTATATGGAAGTTCCCAGGCTAGGGGTCAAATTGGTGCTTAGCCACCAGTCTGCACCACAGCCACAGCAATGCCAGATCCTTAACCCACTGAGCGGATTGAACCTGCATCCTCATGGATACTAGTCAGGTTCGTTACCATTGAGCCACTAATACTGCAGCCACTAGCCACACGTGGGCACAGAACACTTGCGGTGTGGCTCGTGCCACCAAGGAACACATTTTTAAATTTAATTTAAATGGATTGAAACTTGAAATGCCCCGCGTGGGCAGGAAGCCCCAGAGCAGGGGTTCTCAAACTCTTGGCAGGAATCAGAATCACCTGGAGGTTTTTGAAAACACAGATTGTCCCACCCCAAAGGTTCTGATCCAGTAGGTCTTGGTGGGGCCCAAGAATGTGCATTTCTCACAAGTTCCCAGGAGTTGCTGGTGCTACTACTGCTGCTGCTGCTGCTGGTTCAGGGACCAGACCTGAGAACTCCTGGGCTAGAACAGTATGTCCAAATATAAAGGGCTCGCACCTTTGACAGGGTAACTCCAGCTCCAGGAATCTGTCCCATGAAAATAGTAGGACACATGGGCAAACATGGTCACTCAAGGATGTCCCTTGTGTTATTATTTACAATGGCCCCCTGTTAGGGACAACCAAATGTCTGCTGGTTGGGAAGTGGTTAAATAAATGATGGCATATTTATATCATGGAGAAAAGGTTCTCAAATTTAAGAATCAGTTTAAATGCATATTCCTGGCCCAGAGAATCTAAACTTGCAGGTATGGGATAGGCCTAAGGAATTTTCTCTTCTTAAAGAAGCATCTTGTGATTCTACCACAGAGCACCCAGGGTCTCCGAAGCCACTAAAAAGAACATAGAAGATGTTGGGAGGTTTCTATGATGAAATTTTTGGGAAAAAGAAAGTTTACAAAACAGCATGATCTAGTAAAATCCCAGTACTGTAAATGGGCATTTAAGTATGTGTATGAGAAAGAGAGAGAGAGTGTGTATGTGTGTATGTGTGTGTGTGTGAGAGACAGAGAGAGAGAAGAGAGGGAGAGAGAGAGAGAGAGAGAGAGAGAGAGAGAGAGAGAGAGAGAGTGTGTGTGTGTGTGTGTGTGTGTGTGTGTGTGTGTGTGTGTCTGCACGCATGCGCTCAGGGGCACATGCTTGAGTGCACACTGCCTTCATAAAGTAATGTCGCCAAAATATTTACAGAAATTATCTCTGAGTTGTGATATGTTGTGACCTGTACTTCTTTATATTTTTCTGAATTACACATTCCCACGGGCATATGTATATTTGTCTTTCCAATCAGAAAAATAATGATTTATTTTGGGAAAAAAATTTTTCAAGAAAAAGACCCTTCCTAGCTTTAAAGGAAAAATAAACCCAAGGACGAACTCCATCAAAAAGATTAACCAGGAGTTCCCATCATGGCTCAGTGGTTAACAAACCCAACTAATAACCATGAGGTTGAGGGTTCGATCCCTGGCCTCGCTCAGCGGGTTAAAGATCCCGTGTTGCCGTGAGCTGTGGTGTAGGTTGCAGGCACAGCTCGGATCCTGCGTTGTTGCTGTGGCTGTGGCGAAGGCCAGTGGCTACAGCTCCAATTCGACCCCTAGCCTGGGAACCTCCATACACCATGGGTGCAGCCCTGAAAAGACAAAAGACAAAAAAAAAAAAAAAAAGATTAACCAATGCTATATCCAGGTAGCGAGGTTCTTCTTGAGTTGTGGCTTATATTTACACTTTTTAAATTGAGTAGCTAACCTGAGTCAGGTGGTATTCCTCCTCTGCTCAGAATTCTCCCACAGCTCCTATTTTTCAGGGTAATTGCCAAAAACTCTTCTAGAAATGAGCCCTCCCCAACTCCTAGGACATCCTTTGCCTTTCAGACTTAACTTCTCTCTCTAGGCACTCTAGACCCCTTGCGCTCTCCTGCCACAGGGCCTTTGCACTTGCTATTGCTTCGGCCTGGAACATTCATCCCCCCAGAGATCTGCATAGCTTTCCCTCCCACCTACAAGTCTGCTCATGCCAGAACCTTTCTGAACTTGCTCCACTTCATTTTTTAGCCACACTACTGCTTACTTTCTCTATGATTTATGTCTTTTTAGGCTTGTTGTCTATTGTCTCTTTTGCCTTGCCAAATTAGAAGCTCCGTGAGGACAAGGGGTTTTGTCATTTTTTTCATTGCCACCTTACCAGTGTCCAGAAAAGTACCTGATGTATAGTAGGGGCACAATAAATACTTACTGGATGAAAAAATAACCAAAAAACATTTTTTTCAATCAGAACATAAAACTTTATAATACTATGTAATAATCAATGTGTTAAGCTTTTAAAGCATCACCAAAAAGAAGTCAGAAGGAATTAGTTCAAAATATCGACAGTGACAATGGATAATTTTTTTTTTTTTGTCTTTTTAGCTATTTCTTGGGCCGCTCCCGTGGCATATGGAGGTTCCCGGGCTAGGGGTCGAATCGGAGCTGTAGTCACCGGCCTACGCCAGAGCCACAGCAACGCGAGATCCGAACCTCGTCTGCGACCTACACCACAGCTCACGGCAACGCCGGATCCTCAACCCACTGAGCAAGGGCAGGGATCGAACCTGCAACCTCATGGTTCCTAGCCGGATTCGTTAACCACTGCGCCACGACAGGAGCTCCTGGATAATTTTTAAATTTCTTTCCGACATTAGTTAGTTTCCAAATTTTTAAAAATTATTTATTTATTTTTTTTCCCCACTGTACAGCAAGGGGGTCAGGTTATCCTTACATGTATACATTACAATCACATTTTTCCCCCAGCCTTTCTTCTGTTGCAACATGAGTATCTAGACAAAGTTCTCAATGCTATTCAGCAGGATAGTTTCCAAATTTTTTATAAAGAGCATAACTTCCTCTTATAATATTTTAAAAATATTAATATTTCCCTTTGGAAATCAGTGTTTTTGAGATGCATTCAATAGGCATTTGCAACTCTATTTAAGCCCCCAAAGCAGAGTTCTGTAACTTTAAAAAAAGAGCTCAGAAGTGGGGTTTTTTTGTGTGTGTGTGTATGTGTTTTGCTTGTTTGTTTTGCTTTTTAGGGCTGCACTCGTGGCATATGGAAGTTCCCAGGCTAGGGGTTGAATTGGAGCTGCAGCTGCAGTCCTACACTACAGCCACAGCAATGCCAAATCTGAGCCACATCTGCAACCTATACCACAGGTCACAGCAACACTGGATCCTTAACTCACTGAGCAAGGCCAGGGATCAAACCCACATCCTCCTGGATACTAGTGGGGTTCATTACCACTGAGCCACAATGGGAACTCCCGAAGTTACTGTTCTGGTGCAAATATTGTTCTAAAGATGGGAAACCTAAAGCCCAGAAGAGGCAGGTATTTGTCCATCCTTCATCAGGCGCACTCATCCTAAGGCCAGAGAGAGAGTACCTCATCGGTGAATGAGAAAGATCAAGGTCAATTCTGTTCAGGAACCATTTCCTGGTGGGGTCGGTTTTTGACTGAGGTCGTCCCAAGTTTCTGCTATGGCTTTTCTCTGTCATCCCACTGGGATTAGTAAAATGCTCCCTCCTGGAAAATGAGAATTCAGGATCCTGACCACTGGTCCTGCCCATTGGTCCAAATGGACCAATCAATCCTTTCATCCTTTCCTTTAGCTTTTTTGGGCTGCAAAAACCTTCCCCGCAATACTGATGATGGCCACCAGAGGGCAGTGGTGATGCGCTTAAACAGGAGGTTGCAACTAGGCTCCACCGGCCGCCCCAGAGCAAATTGGACCCAGCTGGTCTGGGGGAGTGAGGGCGAGCATGGCCGGCTGGGTTTACAGAAGCAGCAGGCACTCAGCTTCCTCGGAGTTGTCAGATCTGATTTTCCAAGGGAAACCAGAAATATCCTGATTTTTAAATGTGGGCAACATATTAATTTTAAAATTTGGATATGAGGGAGACCAAGCAGCAGAACAGAGGCTACATTCATCCAGTTCATGACATCCTAGCCCTCTAGGTGGGGATGAAGTCAGATGTTATAATCCTAATTGTTTTTAACTTAAAAAAAAAAAATCTGAACCTTAGTTTGAGCAGAAGTGCCACAAGTGAGTTCCCGTCATGGCTCAGTGGTTAACGAATCTGACTAGGAACCATGAGGTTGCAGGTTCCATCCCTGGCCTTGCTCAGTGGGTTAAGGATCTGGCGTTGCCGTGAGCTGTGGTGTAGGTCGCAGGCACGGCTCAGATCCTGCGTTGTTGCTGTGGCTGTGGCGTAGGCCAGTGGGTACAGCTCCGATTACACCCCTAGCCTGGGAACCTCCATATACCGCAGGAGCAGCCCTAGAAAAGGCAAAAGGACAAAAAAAAAGAAAAAAGTGCCACAAGGTGGCAAAAAAATGTCCTAGACATCCTCTCCCATCACCCATCCCACCTCTACCCTTCTCCAGAACCACTCCATTTCATCTGTTTTACATAGTGGTGTTTCCCCATAACCTGGGTTGAAACAAAAGTTTTGTAGCTTTCTAATCAAAGTTTAGAAACTACTGCTCTGGTCCAAGTATGTCATTCTACAGATGGGGAGACTGAGGCACAGAGATGGTGAGAGTTTATCTATCCTTCCTCAGACATACTTGTCCTCACACCAAAGACAGGCTGGGGCTGAAGGAAAAAGGAGGGAGCATGCCTCAAGGTGACTGGGAAGGCCAAGGTCAATTACTGTTGGAGAACCATTTCCTGGTGCCTCCTCTGTGCTCTGGGAATGCAGAGGGTATATGCCAAACCTCTGGAAGATCAGCTTCCAGAAGAGAGACAGAGGGCCATTCAGGCTCCTTTCCCCCTCGCTCTCTGGCTCAGGTTGGGCCCAGCCAAGGGCAGGCCCTGGCTGGAGACTGGACTGGACAGTGGGGTTGGGAGAACTTGCCCTCCATCTTGACAGGCCACTAGTTTGGCCACAGGCCTCCAGGAAGGACAGACAGCCTTTCCCACACACCTGTCTCCTGAGGCCAGAAACTGCTCCCTCCCCTCAGCCATTCTGGAGCTCAGCTGTGCTGTTCTGCATTCTCCCTTCTTAATTCCCTTAGACCTTTGTAAATAGTCCCTTAAGAGCAAAACAAAAACAAAACCTCCCCTCAGGAGTTCCCTTCGTGGCTTAGTGGTTAACGAAACCGACTAGGATCCATGAGGATACGGGTTCAATCCCTGGCCTCACTCAGTGGGTTAAGGATCTAGCATTGCCATGAGCTGTAGTGTAGGTCGCAGACGCAGCTCGGATCTGGCGTTGCTGTGGCTGTGGTGTAGGCCAGCAGCTACAGCTCTGATTCAACCCCTAGCCTGGGAACTTCCATATGCCGCAGGGGCAGCCTTAAAAAGCAGAAATAAATAAAAATTAAAATTAAAAACTCACTTCAATTTACCCATTTTGGGCATGCCATCTATCTCCTTTGACAGTCCCAGTAACTGATACAACCATCTCCGTTTCCACATTACCACCTGTATAATTATTACCTATCACTATTAGTAGTAGCAGTTTTAAATTGACCAAATTTTGCTTATTATGTTTATCATTATTTGTTTATTGTTATTACTATTATTTATCACCCTAAGGAATCCTATCCATTGAATCACAATGCTCTGGTAGCTATGTTTTTCCTAATCCTCATCACAATGAATTCATCACTAGTAAATTAAAATGTTTCACCTATATGCTAGCTACTGTCTACTTGCACATGGCCCCACATTTAGGAAATGGTGACACTGCAGAAGGAAGGGCTCCCCTGGTCAGATAAACAGAGCACAGGGACCTCAGAGGGAAGAGTAGTGAAATCCCAGAGGAAGTGACATTTGTGCAGCATTAGGACTAATGAGCGGTATTGCATCAGAAGAAAAGCATGGGTTGGGGGGAGGAAGAAGCACGAGGAAAGCCTCAGAGGAGGAAGACGCAGGGACAGCTGGGACTGGCAGCTGCCAAGAGTGCCTTGGGGGTCCTGATGGGAGCTGAGCCTGCAGGGGCAGGTCAAAGTCAAATTTTGAAGTGACTGGAATGTCACACTAAGGGGTTTAGACTCTACCGTGCATGGTTCCAAAGGCTGTTTATGTGTGTTCTGGGGAGTAAGTAGCCTGTGGAGCCAATTAAGTTTGGGAAATTATGGGTTCAACAAAGGTAAATGGTTTCTTTACTGCAGGACTTGTCAGAGTCTTTTCTATGCTCAAAAACATCAGCTCTCTCCAAGATCAATTTACCATCTCTCCTCAATTCTGTGAAGCTGTTTTTTTAATAAGGGTCAGCAAGCTTTGAAGGCAAAGGCCAGATAGTCGATATTTTGGGCTACATAGGCCATGTGTGGTCTGTCCTGCACACTCCTTTTTTTTCCCCTTTAACTCTTCAAAAACTATTCTTAGCTCATGAACTAGACAAAAACAGGCCAAGGGCCATATCTGGCCATGGATATCGTTTACCAAACTGTGGATTATAAAATATGCCATGGAATATAGTGTTTCCCAAACTCTTGTGACTTGAGGCCCTTTTTTTTCTGAAGAGCATCTCAAAGATGTTCTGAGAAACCCAATTTGGGGAAGGCCACTGTGGAAGCTGGCGGGCCCCAGGCCTGGGAAAGAAGAGGTGCCCCGACCTGGATTCTCTCGGTCTTCTTGTGCATGGTCTCCATGTCATTGTTGAGCTCCGTCACATACGTGAACCGAGCGAAGTTCTTCTCCTCCTTGGCCAGAAACTCTTCAATGAGCTGATTCAGGTTCCCATTCTCAATCAACTTCAGCAGCCGGAGATGAGCCACTTCGTAGCTCTCAAAACTCTCACCCTTGTTCTTCTTCCTGTGCTTCTTTGACTTGAGAGCTGGAAAAGGAAGAGCTGGCCACCATGAGTTTGAAAGGGAAGCTGCTCAGAGCCATGCCCGGTGGAGGTATGCATGCCCCTTGGGGAGGGGGCTAGACTTTCCCAAGAGATGGAGCGGGACCTCCCCTCCTTAGTCCCACTTCACAAGTATCAAATTGACCACCTGCTCTGTGCCAGACATTGTGCTGGGCTCTGTGGATAAAAAATCCCTGCTCCATGGAGCTTTTGGCAGAGGAACCAGCCACAAAGAGAACAGAGAGAGAGAGATATTCAAGTAAACAGAAAAAGAAATCCAATAATTATCATTGTGGCCTAGGACATGGAGGAGATGTAATAGGTGCTGTGATGGGGGAGCTTGGTGGCTGGGGAAGCCCTCTTGAAGAGGTGACATTTGAGCAGGATGAAGGTCAAGGAAGCCCTGTTGGCAGAGGGCCTTAGGCAGACTCAGAGGTTGGCAAATGCAAGGAATTAGAACCATGAAAGTTCTCCAAGACTTGCTCTCCAGCCTGATACCTGCAATAGGCCCATCTCTCTTGAACCCAGTCTTATCTCTCTGATTGGGCCTCCACAGAGCAATCAGAAGGATCTTTCTAGATCTTCCTAGGCACATCTGGCCACGTGACCTCCCTATATGTGTGGCTCTCCACTGTCCTGAGGGTGAAGTTGAAGCTTCTCAGTTTTAAGATCTGATCCCCTCGCCCCTCAGTGCCTCATCACTGTCAGACTGTCTCCTCTGCCTAAGTCCCCCAGTGACCTCCCACCACACTTAGAAGCAATGCCGAGCTCTCCCGTGCAGCCTACAAGACCCTGTGTGATCTGTCTCCTTCCCACCCCTCCAACCTCACTGCCTGCCACTCTCCTGCTGGCACCAACTCCTTCCAGCCAACTGGTCTCCTCTCTGTTCTGGAAATACTCCCACCTCAGGGCCTTTGCACTCACAGATCCCTCTGCCTGGGATACATTTCTCCTAGACCTCTGCATGGCTGGTTCCCTTGTGATATGCAAGTATCTGCCCAGATGTCACCTCCTCCAAGAAGCCCACCCTGACCACCATAGGTAAAGCAGCCCCTGGCCACTCTCTGTCACTGGCCCTGTTTTATCTTCGTCATTGTGCTCATGGATTCCCAAGAGGTCAGATTAACTTCTGCATTTGCCAATTTGTCATCTCCCCTGACAGAAGGTCAGCTCCAGGAGGTCAGGACTTTTGTCCTATTCCCTACCATCTCCTAGCATGTGCAGGACCTGGGGCATGGTCAGTCCCACAGGAGTGGCCTCCTGTTTCTCCAGCTTCCCTTTTGCACTCCAGTTACCACGTTCCTGCCTCTGGGCCTTTGTCTCTGCCTGGATTCCTCACCCCCACACAAATGGATTTTTTTTTTTTGTCCTTTACGTCACAGCCTTTCTTTTCAAGAAAGGTGCCCCCATTGCCTTTTCATCTCAACCTGATTTTTTTCCTTCGAAAAGTTCTATCATAACCTGAAGTGTTCGTATTTGTCTATTTATTCATTTTTTCTGTGTCTCCATATCTAGACCATAAGCTCCATGGCATCAAGCACTAACACTGTCTTATCACCACTCTGTCTCCAGTCCCCAACAGGGTGCCTGTTTCAGGGTAGGTGCTCGTTAAAATTTGTTGGAAGTCTAGGAAGGCACTGATTGGATGGATGAAGGAAGGAGTCATCCGTGGTGAAGAATGTACCCTGAAGAATCACAGGGAGGAATGTTTGGAACAGGAGGAGCCTGGAGGCTGGGAGACCCAGTGGAAGCTGCTAGAGGAGATATGATGGGGATGATGACAAGATGAGGCAGTGAAAAGAGGAAGGTTGGATGTATTAGTCAGCTGGGGTGGCAGTGAATGGGAAAAGCTCCGTTTGACTCCATGGTTTGGGTCTTGGATGCTTAGTAGAACTTTGAGGCTGTTCAGTGGATTAGGATAGAAAAGTGGATGGAAGTAGGGACCTCAGGCTTTGGGGGGGGGCAGACATATCTTGGATGGGGTCCTGGATCAGTTACTTACATCACGGAGACATTGGCTATATCCATGTATCCACTCTGAGCTACAGTGTCCTCATCTGTGAACTGGAGGTGTTAATAATAATATCTGCCTCTTGAAGATGTTGTGAGGCCTCAGTGGAAGCCAGGCATGCCGCATGCAGAGAATGGAAGCTGGCATGAGCCAGTGGCTCAGTAAATGGATGGATAGGTGGATGGAGGATGGTTGGATGGATGGATGGATGGATGGATGGATGGATGATGGAAAATGGAAGGTGGATGGATGGGTGGATGGAAGATGGAAGGAAGGATGAATGGATGGATGGATGGGTGGGTGGATGGATGGGTGGGTGGAGGATGGAAGGATGGATGGATGGATGAGTAGACAGAAGGTCCAAAAGGTGATATTTGCTATGTTAGAAAGTGAAAGATGGGGTTTCTCAGAAACACACTTCTAGCTGTACAGTCTCAAATGACAAAGCAGGACAGGTCAGAAGGGGCTGAAAGAACAAAGAACAAATGCAGCTGCATAGTGGGACTCTCCAAAGAGCCTGAATCTTTCAATCTGTTCAGGAGAGTGAATGTAGTAGCCCTGAACTTCTCTCCTTAGAAAGCCTACTTGAAAGGCTGGCCCATGGCCTTCAACTAAAATGGTGAACAGTTCCCTACACTGATAGAAAACAATCCCTTTCCCTAAATGCTAAGAGTGGCTATGGTACCCAGACTGTACAGACCATGTGATTTATGCCAAAAACCTGCCTTCCTGCTGGGAGGATGGAATTTCAGTTTGTACTAGGGAGGGGCTGCCTATGTAACTACCTCCAGTAAGAATCTTGGGCACCGAGTCTCTAATGAGCTCCTCAATCTTCACATGTGTTGTCACAGATGCTGGAGGAATTAAGATGTCCTATGTGACTCCACCAGGAGATCCTGGTTCCCTCTGGATCCTGGTTCACCCTATGCACCTTTTATCTTTGCTGATTTTTGTGTCTCTACATCACAGACACGTTTGCAATGAAGTGCTGAGTCTTGTGAGTCCTCCTGGAAAAATCACCAAGCCTGGGGGTGGTTTGGGGGTACCCTGACACACAAGTTCCTCCCCCAGACAATGGAAGGAGAGCCACAAAGTGAGGACACATCCTGCAGGTTCCAGGTAGCAGACAAAATCCAAGGCACCAAGTCAAATCTGAATTTCAGACAAACAATATATTTTGAAAAATATATGTCCCAATTGCAGATAAACCAAAAATAGTTTTTTTTTAATATGTCTCAAATACTGCATGGAACTAAAATTTCATTTTTCCTCTGAAATTTTAACGGTGTCTTGTATTTGCTAAATTTGGCAACCCCACTGCAAGGAGATCAGGCACCTTCAGTAGAGAGAGAGAAAGAGAGGAAAAGAGCACCTAGGAAGAGTTACCTTCTTCCTTTTTGGCCTGCTCCTCAAACTCCAAGCGATCATATAGCTTGACGAGCAGGAAGGACTTGAGTTTAGTTTCATGAGCATAGACGCGTTCCAGCTCTCGGATCTCCAGGTTGTACTGAGAGATGTCCTTCTGCTGCCGGTCCTTCATGGCAGCCATTCGGGCCATGGCTTCCAGCCTGGGCATGGGGGGCACAACAGAGCCTGAGTGTCCAGAATCTCCTTCCTTCTCCTTTTCTCTCCCTACCAGTCCAGAAGGACTTCCTGCCTAGTCAATGGCCATGACTTCTTTTAATCACGGAGAATCCTGGGATTAGAGGAACAACCCTCCTTACCTGAACAACAGAAGCTGACAGCTCTAGACCACCCCCAGGAAATGATTGTCTATCATCACCACAATCACCATCCTCCTCCTCCTCATCACCAGGAGCATCATCACCATCATCACTAACATCATCATCATCATCATCATCATCATCACCACCACCAGCATCATGAGCAACATCACCATCAGTACCACCACCAGCAGCAGCATCATGAGCATCATCACCTGGCGCATCACCACCACCACCACCATCACTGTCAGCATCACCATCAACGTCATCACATATCACCATTATCACAGTTACCATCATTACCACCACTTGTCAATTACTGAGTCCCAGCCACTCCCTTATATACATATTTAATTTAAGCTTCTCACCACCCAAAGAGGTCCTGTAACAACCTTGTACTGATGGAGCCAGGATTCAAACCCAGGCCTCTCTGACTCCAAAACCTGTACCCTCACAGCTGAATGGTATGGCTCGTGCCCCTCTGGGTGTGAGGCCAGGAGACAGCCCAGACTGAGGAGGCCCCTAAGATAGAGGCAGGGGCACCTGGATGATGTGGTACAGCATAGGGGTTTGAATTTCACCTCCACCACATCTGCCATTTACCTGGATCTCAGGTAAGTATTTTGGCATCTCCAAGCCTCCAGTTCCTGGTCTGTAAAATTACTCCTAGGGCTGTTGTAAGGGTGGAAATACTACCGGGAGCATCTAGCCTCATACTTGGAAGACACATTGGCACTCAGAGTTATTATGGTGATGATTTAAGGTTCTTCAACCCAAAAGCACAGGAGGTAGAAGTGGTCCAGAGTAGGAAGCTCAGCAGGGGGCTAAGAGACATCTCTGCCCCCAGGGTCTCTCCCCAGCCCACCTCTGCTCATATGCCTGCGCAGACTGCTCAATGGCCGTGTTCATTGTTTTCTTCTGCATCAGAAGACGGTGGTGAAGCTGCTGGTAGACGTTGTCATATGCAGCCTTCTCATACCGCAGGTCTTCAATCTCCTTCCGGAGCTTAGCATTGGCAGTCAGCATCTTGTCAAAGTGTACAGTAACCTGTGAGTAGGGCTGTGCTTTAAAATAAGGCTCACTCAGAGTTCCCGTGGTGGCTCAGTGGTTAAGGAATCCGACTAGGAACCATGAGGTTGCGGGTTCAATCCCTGGCCTTGCTCAATGGGTTAAGGATCTGGCATTGCCATGAGCTGTGGTATAGGTCACAGATGCAGCTCAGATCCTGAGTTGCTGTGGCTGAGGTATAGGCTGGCGGCTACAGCTCTGATTAGACCCCTAGCCTGGGAACCTCCATATGCTGCAGGAGCAGCCCAAGAAATGGCAAAAAAGACAAAATAAAAATAAAATAAAATAAGGCTCACTCCCAGGGCACAATACAAGCTTCCACAAACTGACCAGAGCGTTGAAGGATCTTCCCCTCACCCCACCCCCAGGCCCACAGGACAACAATTGAAGTGCTGGTTGACAGGCTTGAGTTGGGCATCAGTTAGCTAAGTGCCCTTTAGTAAGTTCCTGTATCTTGGGTTTCAGATTTATCAGCTACTTTTATACCTAACTTCTAGTTTTCAGCAATTATGGGGAGAGAGGAATAAGCTAACTGATACCATGAGGAAACAGTCAGCCAAGTCTAGAAGATAGAACTTTTGACAGGATAACTGACCCAGACTCTTTAACAAGTCAAAGGCATGAAAAAAATCCAGGGTGGTGTGTTTTAGAGCAGGACATCTCCAACTCAGCACTGCTGACATTTTGGGCTGGATGATTCTTTGCAGTGAGAGGCTGGCCTGTGCTTTAAGAGGATATTAAAGAAACACCCCTAGTCTCTATCCACTAGATGGCAGTAGCACACCCTCCACCCAGTAGTGACAATCAAGAATGTCTCCTTTTGGAGACAATGTCTCTTGGGGGCAAAATCACCCCAGTTGAAAATAAATGTTCTAGGTTAAGGGAATTTAAGAATCCTAACAATCCTGTGAACACTGATTGGATCTAACTTTAAAATACATTTGGGGATTTCCCATCGTGGCTCAGCAGATTAAGAACTAGTATCTATGAGGGTGCGGGTCTGATCCCTGGCCTCCCTCAGTGGGTTAAAGGATCTGTGTTGCCATGAGCTGCGGTGTAGGTTGCAGATGCAGCTCGGATCCCAAGTTGCCGTGGTTGTGGTGCAGGCCTCAGCTACAGCTCTGATTCAATCCCTATCCTGGGAACTTCTATATGCTGCAGGTTCAGCCATTAGAAAAAAAAAAAAAAAAAAGACATTTGGGGCCAGCCAGAGAAATTTTAATATGGGCAATATTAAGGAAATACTATTAATTTTGTAAGGTGCAATAATGGCCTCATCATTATAAAGGAAAATGTCTGATTTTTATAGATGTAAACAGAAGTATTTAGGGTTGAAGTGTCCTAATGTCTGTAATTTACCTTAAAATACATCAGGGGACAAAAGAGTGAAATAAATATAGCAAAATGTTAACAATTATTAAATCTAAGCAATAGATATTGTGTTCATTATTTTAGTTGCTCAACTGTCTTACGTCTTTTTTAAAAAAGTTTTTAAAAAATGATGCAGAATTCCCATCCTGGCACAGAGGAAATGAATCCAACTGGGAACCATGAGGATGTGGGTTTAATCCCTGGCCTCGCTCAGTGGGTTGAGGAGTGGCGTTGCTGTGAGCTGTGGTGTAGGTCACAGACTTGGCTCGGATCCTGAGTTGCTGTGGCTGTGGTGTAGGCTGGCAGCTACAGCTCCGATTGGACCCCTAGCCTGGGAACCTCCATATGCCACGGATGCAGCCCTAAAAAGACAAAAGACAAAACAAAAACAAACAAACACACAAAAACAGTGATGGGAAGCGCTCCCATAGACTGAAAAGAAACATCTACAAAAACTATTCCTAACAGTAGGGAGTATATTTGATAAGAGGTTTTCAAGGCATGTTCTAAGAAATCTTAAGTTTCTGAAGTGCCGAAATTAGGGTAAGGCAAGTGAGGCCACCTGAGTGCAAAATTTAAGGAGGCACTCACTTGCAGGCGTCAACTCACTCACGATGCATTTCCACAAGGCTGAGGTGACTGTGTCCTCAAATTTGCACTCTGGGCTCTTTGTCAGCTCACCCTAGTCCCAGCTCTGGGTTTCTCTGTAGGGTGTTTCAGTAACCACCTCACAAGGGAGTGGAGTCCAGGAGCAGAGCATTCTTATTTATCTCTGAATCCCTCACTTACTCATAGGAAGATATCCATTATTAGACATTTGTACTTTAGTGTGAATTTACTTACTCCAGGACTGTTAGCATGCTGCCCATCCTCTCACTGTGGGATAAAAGATCTGACCCATAGGGAAGACCTGTAGGCCAACACTGAGTAGGTGGAGGAGCCGTTAGGATCATGAGGTATTCTGGAACCCTAAAATAACTTTTTTTTTGTCTTTTTGCCTTTTCTTGAGCTGCTCCTCTGGCATATGGAGGTTCTCAGGCTAGGGGTCTAATTGGAGCTGTAGCCATCAGCCTACACCAGAGCCACAGCAACCCGGGATCCAAGCCGCGTCTTCGACCCACAGCACAGCTCACGGCAACACCAGATCCCTAACCCATTGAGCAAGGCCAGGGATTGAACCCGCAAACTCATGGTTCCTAGTCGGATTCGTTAACCACTGCGCCACGATGGGAACTCCTAAAATAACCTTTAGAGATGACTACCTAAATCACTAAAAAGCACAGCCAGACCTGATCAGGGAAGAAGAGAAAGGGGACCAGTTTGAGATACAAAAAAGCAGAACTTTCAGAAATGAAAGCGGGGATATTACTATAGATCTTACAGAAATAAAAAGAATTATATGAGAATATACTAGGAACAACTATATACCAACAAATTAAGGTAACTTAGATGAAATGGAAACATTCCTAGAAGGAAACAAACTGTGGAACTGACTCAAGAAGAAACAGAAAATTTAAATATCAAACAAAGCTTTCCTCCACGGACAAATCATCATGAAATCATGCATACATGTATTCATTCAATCAACAGATGTTTGCTGAACACATACTCTGAGCCTCACGCTGGTCAGGCATCAATGATTCCTTCACCAAGGGGACCTTCAGCCTCGTCAGGGTTATTAAGAGTAGTGCAGGTGTGGAATTCCTGTCATGGCCCAGTGGAAACAAATCCACCTAGGAACCATGAGGTTGCAGGTTCAATCCCTGGCCTCGCTCAATGGGTTAAGGATCCGGCGTTGCCGTGAGCTGTGGTGTAGGTCGCAGATGGGGCTCGGATCTTGGTTGCTGTGGTGTAGGCCAGCAACTGTAGCTCTGATTAGACCCCTAGCCTGGGAACCTCCATGCGCCGTGAGCACGGCCCTAAAAAAAAAGGAATAGTGCAGATGTCTGGGTCCAAGCCCTGGGAGGTCTGATTCAGTGACTCTGGAGGGGACCCAGGAATCTGCATTTGAACACACACCAAAGTGCAAATGACTGACAACAAATATCCTCCTCCTAGGAATTCCGATGCATGGCTGCAAATCACTGTACATGGCTGTAAAAAAGATACTACCCTCCCACACACCTATGGCCAATTAATCTCTACAAAGAAGGCAAGAATATAAAATGCGAAAATAACAGACTCTTCAGCAAGTGGTGCTCGAAAGTTGGATAGCTGCATTTAAATCAATAAAGTTAGAACACGCCCTCACATCATGCATAAAAATAAATTTAAAATGGCTTAAAGACTTAAATATAAGGCAACACACCAAAAAACTCCTAGAAGAGATCATAGGCAAAACATTCTCTGACATAAATTGTACCAACGTTGTCTTAGGTCAGTCTCCTAAGGTAATAGAAATAAAAACAAAAAATAAACAAATGGGACATAATGAAACTTATAAGCTTTTGCATAGCAAGGAAAACCATAAAAGAAAAAAACCTATGAAATGGGAGAAAATATTTGCAAATGATGTGACTGACAAGGGCTTAATCTCCAAAATATACAAACAGCTCATGCAACTCAACAAAAACAAACAATCCAGTTGAAAAAATGGACAGAGGACCCAGACATTTCTCCAAAGAAGACATACAGATGGCCAACAGACACATGAAAAGATGCTCAACACCACCAATTATTAGAGAAATGCAAATCAAAACTACAATGAGGTACCACCTCACACCAGTCAGAATGGCCATCCTTAATAAGTCTACAAATAACAAATGCTGGAGAGGGTGTGGAGGAAAGGGAACCCTCCTACACCACTTGTGGGAATGTAAGTTGGTGCAGCCACTATGGAAAACAGTATGGAGGTTCCTCAGAAAGCTAAAAATAGAATTGCTGTATGATCTGGCAAGCCCCCTCCAGGGCATATATCCAGACAAAACTATAATTCAAAAAGATACATGCATCTCTATGTTCATAGCAGCACTATTTACATTAGCCAAGACGTGGAAACAACCTAAAAGTTCACTGACAGGAATAGATAAAGAAGATGTTGTACATATATATACAATGGAATATGACTCAGACATAAAAAAGAACAAAATGATGTCATTTGCAGCAACATGGATGGAACTAGAGATTATTATACTAAGTGAAGTCAGTCAGAAAGAGAAAGACAAATACCTCATTATATCACTTATATGTGGAATCTAAAATATAACACAGATAATGCTGCCAGTATGGCCCTTTAAAAAGAAAAAAAAAAACCCACAGAAGAACTTATCTATGAAATGGAAACAGACTCACAGACATAGAGAATAGACTTGTGGTTGCCAATGGGGGATGAGGGAGGGATAGACTGGGAGTTTAGAGTTAATAGATGCAAACTACTACATACAGAATGGATAAACAACAAGGTCCTACTGGATATTCAATATCCCAAGATAAACCATAATGGAAAAGAATATAAAAAAGAATGTATACGTGTATAACTGAGTTACTTTGCTGTACAGCAGAAGTTAACACAACATCGTAAATCAGCTATACTTCAATAAAAAAAATAAATTAAGAAAAAAAAGATAATCAGGCACCTTTCAGGCTACTGGGGGAGGCAGAGGGAGATGAAATCCATAGCTTCAACCATGCTTGATTAAAGGCTTGATGGTCAGAGTTTTAGGAAGCAAAGGGCTTTCTGTATAAGGCAGTAAGAAGCTTCCCTCAAAATCAATTCACTTCCCCTATCTCCTGGCTCATGTTGTGTGAGCAGCAATTTCATAAGTCAGACTGGAATGTATAGTTTGTACTTGCCCAGCACTCCTTCTCCCTTTCTTTTTGCTTTTCCAGGGGAACCACTTCTCCCTGACTCTCAGTCCACATAGCTGGATAGGTCTGCCCTCCTCTGACTTGAGGGGGGCGGTCAGGAGAGTCATGTGACTCAGATCCGTGTATTCCATTCTTCTGACCACAATGATTGGCTCAGGGGTGAGCACATGACCCAGTGGGATTGAATCCATAGAGAAGAAACACTTTTCCTTTCCATATTTGTTCACATTGTGGGCAGCTCAAGAATGAAGTCCATCCAGAGGAGAGATAAACAAAGAAAGTGTCCTAAAGACATGTTTGGCGCACCTGGATCCAGCTATGCCTGAAGGCTCAGCTTCTCCCCCTGAATTTTTCAGTTCTATCACCAATACATTCTTTTTTCTTCCACTTAAGCCAGTTTGCAATTTAGAGAATGCTGCTTAATGCTACAGTCACTGTAAATTGAAGGTGATCGGGAAGAAGAAGTTTTCTCTTTACCAAGTTATGCATGTCAATGCCTAATATTTCTTAGAGACACCAACCACCACCACCAAAAGGCACTAACTCTAATAGAGGCATGAGCAGATTGTCATGAAGGAGAGTCTAATTCTGCCTGGGGAAGGGTAATAGTTGAGCTGTTTCTTGAAAACAAGTAGGAGTTTTGGGGGCAGAAAGTAAGAGCAGGGATCCCAGGAGGTGTTGGGGGGACAAGAGCATCAGCTAAGGTGAGGGGATCAAAAAGGAGAAAGAAAAAAAATGAGAAAGAATCCTTTGGGCAACAGTGGACCAACAAGGGTGGATGGAGCTGTGTGGGTGACATGTCTCAATGGCTGCCTGGCTGTGCCCACACCATGCATTCACCTTCCTCTGACTCAACCAATGAAATGGGTATGTTCTGCTAATGGCTTCCCAGATATCATTCCTCCCCCCAAGCAAAGGGAGGCAGAGCTGTGTGCAGCACTGCAGAGAGCATCTTGCTTACGAGATTCAAACGTGTTTCCAAAATGTGAATCTGTTTTTGCAGTTTCTGGGGGTTGTTGGCCTCCTGTATTTTTGTGAAGATCTGTCTTTGGTTAACAATTTTTTTTTCCATCTGAACAATCTGAAAAAGAGAGAGAGAAATCCTAGCTGTGTTAACATCTGTAGGGGTACAAATGCGACAGTTTCACGAATTCAGGCATTAAAAACTGCAATGTTCTTTCTTTTCCTATGAATGGAATTTTAATTTCTCTCTTGGGTGCATGCTCAACTCAATCTCAACCAGTTTGGGGTAAAATGAGGCAACTTAGAGTTTTTAACTCTCACCTGTGCATGTAAATTTCACCCACCTCTGGGCAAAAATTTCATCTGACCCTAAAGCCCTGGTTTCCAGAAGAAATGGCACTGTTCCGCTAGAACCCCTCTGTAACCTTGTTTTTGGTTTTGTTTTGGTGGGGTATTTTGGCCACATCTGCGGCATGTGGAAGTTTCTGGGCCAGGGATTGACCCGAGCCATGGCAGCCACCCTGGCTGCTGCAGTGACAATGCTGGATCCTTAACCCACTAAGTCACGAGGGAATTCCTGTTTTTGTTTGTTTGTTTGTTTGGCTCTTGCAAAGATGACATTAGTAGCACTTAATGGGCAGGTCATGAGATGTCACACACCCTGTACATGTAAGAGAGCAGCAGACGTCTGAGAATTGTCCCCCATCCTTGTGACCTTCCAGTGCTCTCTGGATGTCAGGCAGATGAAAAACCTCTCTATAATTTTCTGTACCTAGAATCAAACTGTCTTTTACACACACACACAATATCTTTTTCATTTGGTTCTAACGGACACTTAATTATCCAGGAATGTGGTCACTGTGTAAATCAGGAGAATGTTCATTGATTTGTCTGGAACTTTATTAAGAGTTGGCCGCCAGTTTGGAAATCATGACACCGTCTCACAACTTGGATCATCTTCTTTGAGTTGTGGATACAACAAGCCCAAATCAGTCTGCTGTGTGGAATCTTCAGTGATTCTGCATATCAATAACACTGGCCTCTGACTGCATCTTCTAGACCAGGGTCTGCAAACGAAGACCCTGGGCCAAGTCTGGCCCACTGCCTGTTTTTATAAAGAAAGTTTTATAGGCACACAGCCACACCATTCTCTGCATTACCTGTGGCTGCTTTCATGTCACGAAGGCAGAGTGGAATCATTGCAACACAAACCACATGGCCCCCAAAGCCAAAATATTTACTCTCAGGCCCTCTGCAGGCCCTGTTCTAGAAAAGTCAGGCCAGAACTTTCTTGTATCGGAATACACACAATTTTAGTATACATAGCTTTCCTTTATTCTCCTTTGTATTATACTTAGGGCATCTGACTGATTTAAAAGGAGTAAGAGTAAAGGATTATATCATCTATGAACTTCACTTCAGGGTTGGTATTACAAAAGGAGGTATTACAAAATATTTGCTGTTAAATAGGGGCATTGGCAATTGAGTGAAAGGAATTGGACACAAAGAGCTTGTACTAGAAGAGGCTGTTGTATCAGTTCTATAGGCAAAATGAAAATGCATCTAAACAAACAAGCAAAAATGGAGTTCTCTTGTGGCTCACTGCATTAAGGATCTGGCATTGTCACTACAGCAGCTTGGGTCACTGCTGAGGCACAGGTTCAATCTCTGGCCCCAGGAACTTCCATATGCCATGGGCGTGGCCCCCCAGAATGAAAATGCATTTGATTCTAGGGGTCAGGATAGGGGTTCCGTGGGTGGGGGGTCAGTGGAAGGGGACAAAGGGAGCCTCCTGGGTGCTGGAATGTTCTATATTTTGATCTTGGAAATGGTTACATGGGTGTATAAATATGTAAAAATTAATCAAGCTGTGCTCTTGAGATGTGACAGGTGACTACACATAATTAATAACTCAGTGGAAGGTGGGAGGCAGGGAGAAAAAGAGATGGGTTTGGGAGTGATGGGTTCAAGAACCACTGTCATAAAGAAACCCACAAATGGGCTGTGGACTTGGGAGGTCCCCTCCTGCTGGAGGGCTTGATATTCACGGATTCAAAGTCTCAGGCAGGAAACTAAGGCAAAGCACTGGGTGTGGAGAGACCCAGTCCTTATAACCCAGGAGAAAGCAGTGTCAGTAGAGGGGACGTTGCTTCTACCACTGGAGCAGTAGTGGAGGCAGTGCCTATGCTAGAACAGGAAATAGGGACTGCAGAGAGTTCTTTCTAGACACTTCTAGAAATTTGGAATTGCAGGAGTATTGTATTTTGTTTCGGTTTCTGCTTGTGCTTATTTTTAGGTATTTTTAAGTGACGAGAAGAATGTTTTGTGGACAGAGAGGGCGAAGATGAGATCAATAAGGATGGTCACTGAGGGAACCAGGTCTTCATGGAGGTAGGGGCAAGGGCACATAACACAGGAGGGCCTGGCTTTGTAGAGGAAGGGCAATGGGTATCTCTTCCTCTGAGGCACCCACACAGAGCAGAGATGGAAGGATGCAGGGGTGGGGGTGCAGGGAAGGTGTGGGTGCCACAAGCTTTTGTTTGTTTGTTTTTCAATCTTTCTCTCAAAATACATCGCTGACTTAAGTTCAGTAACTCAAGGAACCAAGGACAAGGTCTCCATAATTCATTTGGCCTCTCCCTTATAGTCAAAAAATGGCTGCCACTGCACCAGCCTTCACAGTCATGTTCCAAGGATGAAAGTAGAGGAAGCAATATGAATGAAGGGTAGTACCTATATCTGAAAAGCAAAACTCTTCCAGACACCCCTAATAGACTTCCCCATACATTTCATCATCTACCTTTAGCTGCAAGGGAAGATGGGGAAACACAGCTCCCTGAATAAATAAATCATAGGGAGAGTAGTTAGAATTACCAATGTTGGCCTGGATTTAGTCTTCTGGGGTGGGATGAGTGTTCCACCCCAGAACACCCATGACAAGTCAACCATGCTGCTTATGATTGATATTAGCCAGGCTTTAATATCAAGCTGGAACACACACACACACACACACACACACACACACACACACACACACACACACACATTCCTCCACAAATTCCCTTTGAGCAAAAAGAAACTTCTTCATCAGCACTGACAAAGTCAGGTTCAAGTCAAGTCAGGTTCCTGTTCCACTTTGTTCTCCTCTCCTGGTCTATGCACAGGCAGCATCCTCAATACAACCCCCTCCAGCTCTCTTATGAAATAAAACAAATGACTTGTTTTGATATATGGGAGGGCAGCGTCCTCCCCCCTATATTAGGTACCATATCAACTGCTCTGAAGGGATGCCTACCCCTGCCTGAACTGATCCCCGGAACCCTGGGCTCTAGCTCCTTGCCAAAGGAAGTGGTGGCGTCTGCTCCTGTGATTAAATTCAGAGCCAGGTTCCCTTTGGCACCTTTATGTCAGATGCTGCTTTTGTGATGCTGAAAGTAATTAGGCTTCAGCCCAGTGGGAGGCATTATCCAAGGCTGTGGCTGATGGGGAAATGCACTGCCTACACTAGAGGTCCAGCATGAAGGCATCGGTTCAGTAATTGTTTTCTGAGGCCAAGTGGTGCCCAGTGATATGCCTGCTTCCAGTGAGCCCTTGAAAGGACGAAGCTCCAGGCACTGTGTCGTGGGCACAGCAGGAGGGGGGTCTGGGAGCTGCCCTGCAGGGACAGATTGGGCCAAGGGGGTTTCTGTGGGGGCCATGAGCACTGTATTCTTTGGAAGATTCCAAACCAGGTTGTCATTTCTAATGTTTTTGAGGATCCACATCCCCATTTTTCTTCAGTTTTCCTTTTTCTTCACTTTTATTGCCTCCTTCCTCATACATTCATATATTCATTCATTCATCAGTGTTTATTAAACCCCTGCTTTGTGCCAGAAAAAAAGAAGTAAGAGGGTAATCAAGACAGAATGGTCCCTACCCTCAGGGAACTTACAGTCAAGGACTGGAAACAGCCAGGAAGCAGACTGAGCCCTGGGTGAGGGGAGACAGAGTAATTTGGATGCACATGCACACGGTAGGGGGATCAAGCAGAAGATGATGAGGGGGTGACTATCCTGCAGAAATAGCACTTGAGGGAGTTCCCATTGTGGCTCAGCAGGTTAAGAATCTGACTAGTATCCATGAAGATGTGGGTTCAATCCCTGGCCTCACTCAGTGGGTTAGGGATCTAGTGTTGTTTCAAGCTGCAGTGCAGCCTGAAGACTCCGCTCAGATAGGCCATCAGCTGTGGCTCCGATTCGACCCCTAGCCTGGGAACTTCCATGTGTCGCAGGTGTGGCCCTAAAAAGAAGAAAGTCTTCTGTCTGCCCCCTAAGAGTACTCCCCACCCTACTCTGGGCCCAAGGAAGCTGACCAGGAGGGACCCACAATGTCTCCCTTGTACTGGGGGAAGGAGGGTGACAAAAGAGAAAGGTTGGGGTATTTACTCCAGGTTCCAGAGTACCCTATTCCTCCAAGTACCCTGCCGAGTGTGCTATTTGCTTCTGGCCAGGAACCTACTATGAGGAGGTATACTTTAAACTAAAAAGAGGGCATAGAAAAAGTCTCATTGAGAAAGTCACCTTTAGGCTGAGACATAAAGATGAGCAACTAGGGTGAGGCAGTAGGGGCACATATGCAAAGGCCCTGAGGTGAGAAAAGATTCAACATTATTTGAAAACAAAAAAGTCTTTTGCAGCTGGGGTGAGAAGAGTTAAGAAGGGAAGGACATGGGATGGGGTGAGGGGGCTAGATCATGCAGGGCCTTTCAAACCACAGTAAGGGATTAACACTGTCCCACAAGTGTTTCTAGCTCTTTGCCTTCTGGATCCATGAGGGTTGCACTTCTTCGGCCCTTTTGTGAATGGGTGGAATTGACTGTTTGGGGTGTGGGTAAGGGTATTGGGGTAATTATGGGTTTGGTAGACTGTCTGGAACCAATGAGTCACGAGCAGAAATGACACATGTCCCTGGACCACTCTGTTGCCAGTGTGAGACCCTCAGGATCTCACTTTTTTTCTACCACAACACCTGGCAATGTTCAAGATGGAGGATATCCCATTAGCCTGGCCCAGGGATGAGAGGATATAAGAGCCCCTAGCCAATCCACGATAGACATGAACCAATGGGAGAAGGGATGTTTGTTACTGCTGCATAACCTAACCTCTCCTGACTGGTACAGTAAGGATTTGGGCATTTATTCTAAGTGTAATAGGGAGACACTGGAGACCACAGTGGGGAAATAGATCAATAGATGTGAAAGACCAGGGATTACAATGGTGGTGGAAACAGTGACCAAAGTCAAGTTTAGAAAAGTCAAAGGTGAGCAGTATGGTGGAGATGTCAGATCTGGTCTAAGGCATCACAGGCACCTCCCATACTCCTTCCCCTTGCTCTGTTCTGGTTAACCCTTTAAAAGAAAGACCACACCTTCTCATCCAGATCAGCCAACAGCAGTTTCAGGGATTTAATCAGAGCCTCGTAGTCCTCCTTGGTTTGCAGCAAGAAACGCAGCTCCACGTAGTTTTTCTCATTCAGATCCAAGTTCCTGGAGGACTTGATGAGATTTAAAAGCAGGGTGATCTCCTCCTGCTCCTCCTGCAGGGTCTTGATTTCCTTGCTGTTGGGAAAGCAGCACATGATTAATCCTGAATCCCTGAGTTTGTCTGGATCAGACACTCCAGGACCCTCGGTCCTGAAAGGAGACTCAGAGAGGTACTTCCCACCCCAGCGAGTGGAAGGGACTTGTCCACAGTCTCTAACCAGGTCTAGAACTCAGATCGCCTTCGACCCAGTTCATGCAACTTACTGCTCCGCAGCATTTTCTTCCTCCTCAGAACAGTTTGCAGCTGTGCCTGTCAAAACCCATTACCTAGACGTGGTAAGAGCTCCCAAGTTCCTTTCTGCCAGCAGCTCACTGGCATTTGTCTGATTTTGCAGCTTTCTTTACTGGCTTTACAGCCAATTATCTCTGGTAATGAGAGGCAAACCCATCAGGCAGGATCTTTTGGTTGTGCATCAATACAGAGACACCAGGAACCTCTAACCACCACCAGCTCCTCTACTCGGGGGCTAGTGATTTATTGCATTGACTGACATGAGTCTCCTTTCTCTCCGTCTGTATACACTGGAGAAGATGGGGTGGGGGATGTGGGCAAACAGGGACTTAAAACAGAGAAAAGAAGTCTTGGGCGACTGCACAGCAAATGAACAACAGGAAGTGGTACAGAGGCCAAGTTTCTGGCAAAGTCTAGGCAGCCCACAGCCATTGCTCACTGCAGTTTGCAGCTGCCTCAACATTCTTTGGAAGCTTGGAGAAATGCAGCAGCTCAGGCCCCAACCCAGGACCTACTGAATCTTCTTTGTAACAAGATCTTCAAGTGAACTGTATGCACTTTCAAGTTTTGGAAGCACCACTCCAGAACAGCAAAGAATGTTTGAGAGCAAGGGTCTGCAAAGGTTTTTCTATAAAGAGCCAAAGAGTAAATATTTTAGGTTTTGTGGGCCATAGGGTCTCTGTTGCAACTACTCAATGAAACAACCATAGGGAACACATAAATGAATAGGCATGGCTGTGCACCAATAAAACAAAAGTACAATGAGGTACCACCTCACACCAGTCAGAATAGCTATCATTCATAAGACTACAAATAACAAATTCTGGAGAGGATATGGAGAAAAGGAAACCCTCCTGCACTGCTGGTGGGAATGTAAATTGGTACAACCACCATGAAAAACAGTATGGAGGTACCTCAGAAAACTAAATATAGAACTAGCATATGATCTAGCAATCCCACTCTTGAGCATATATCTGGACAAAATTACAATTCAAAAAGATACATGCGCCCGTATATATCTACTCACAATAGCCAACACATGGAAACAACCTAAATGTCCATCAACAGATGAATGGATTAAGAAGATGTGGCATATATACACAATAGAATACTACTCAGCCATAAAAAAGAACAAAATAATGCCATTTGCAGCAACATAGGATGGAACTAGAGACTCTCATACTAAGTGAAGTAAGTCAGAAAGAGAAAGACAAATACCATATGATTTCACTTATATCTGGAATCTAATATACAGCACAAATGAAATTTTCTATAGAAAGGAAAGACATGGACTTGGAGAACAGACTTGTGGTTGCCAAGGGGGAGGAGGAGGGAGTGGGATGGACTGGGAATCTGGGATTAATAGAGGCAAACTATTGCATTTGGAGTGGATAAGCAATGAGATCCTGCTGTATAGCACAGGGAACTATATCTAGTCACTTGTGATGGAACATGATGGAGGATAATGTGAGAAAAAGTGTATATATACACACATACATACACATGTATGACTGGGTCACTTTGCTGCACAGTAGAAAGTGGCACAATATTGTAAATCAACTATATTTAATTTAAAATTTTTTTAACTTTATTTACTAAAACAAGCATCTGGCCAGCCCTGACCCATTGGCCGCCATTTGCCGACCGCTGCTCTAAAGCAGCTCTGTCCAATAGATGGTTCCCCAGCCATGGAAATACTCTCCAGCTGCACTGTCAGAAAGTTTCGCATGCACCAGGTGTGTGTGGGTATTGAGCACTTGAAATGTGACTAGTGCAATTGAAGAGCTGAATTTTTATTTCTTTTAATTAATTACAAATGTAAATAGCCACATGTTGCTAGGAATGCACACCCAGTTCTAGAGCATCCTGTCTTCTAGACCTGGCCATCAGGATTTTTCTCCCCTCTTAAGCCCCTCTTGGGAAGGGTCTTTGTTAAGGTGGAGAGAAAAGAGAGAGAACCAGAGAGTTTGTAAAGTTAGGCTTTGGGGGGTGGGGTGAGGTGGTAAAAGCAAAAGGAAAGTTGGTCCACCTTGTAGGCAGGGCTGGGACTGGAGTGAGAGAATGAGACACCCCAAAATTTAAGGAGGTCTTCCCTCTCAGAGCTGTAGAGGTGCAGGGTCAGCGCTGGGAAAAAGCACCTCCTTAAATATTGCACCCTAAGCACATCATTCATTTCAACCCAGTTCTCTATTTATGGGTGTTTATCTCCACTCTTCTACTCCCTTCTGCCTCAGTTCCACCAGTGAAACCACATCAAATGGATCAGGCTATGGTGAGTGTGGTACAGAAGGGTAAGATGTAAGAAAAACCATCAGACCTGAATGTAAGACACGACACCGTAAAACTCCTAGAAGAGAAGGTAGGCAAAACATTCTCTGATATAAACCATATCAATGTTTTCTTAGGTCAGTATCCCGAAGCAATATAAATAAAAGCAAAAATAAACAACTAGGACCTAATCCAACTTAGAAGCTTTTGCACAGCAAAAGAAATCATATACAGGAGTTCCCGTCGTGGCGCAGTGGTTAACAAATCCGACTAGGAACCATGAGGTTGCGGGTTCGATCCTTGGCTTTGCTGGTGGGTTGGGGATCTGGCATTGCTGTGAGCTGTGGTGTAGGTTGCAGATGCGTCTCAGATCTCGCATTGCTGTGGCTCTGGTGTAGGCCAGCGACTACAGCTCTGATTCAACCCCTAGCCTGGGAACCTCCATATGCCACGGGAGCAGCCCTAGAAAAGGCAAAAAGACAAAAAAAAAAAGTAAAGAAAAGAAATCATATACAGATTTCTACTGAATGGGAGATTTGTAAATGATGAGACTGACAAGGGCTTAATCTCCAAAATATATAAACAGCCCACATAGCTCAACACCAACAAAAACAACCCAGTCAAAAAATGGGCAGAAGAGAAGACCTAAACATTTCTCCAAAGAAGACATACAGATACATGAAAAGATGCTCAACATCACTAATTATTAGAGAAATGCAAGTCAAAACTACAATGAGGTACCTACCATCTTATACTGGTCAGAACGGCCATTATTAATAAGTCTACAGATGACAAATGCTGGAGAGGGTGTGGAGAAGAGGGAGCTCTCCTACACCACTTGTGGGAATGTAAGTTGGTGCAGCACTATGGAAAATAGTATGGAAGTTCCTCAGATAACTAAAAATAGAATTCCCACATGATCCAGGAAGCCCTCTCCTGGGAGTATATCCAAACAAAACTATAATTCAAAAAGATACATGCACCCCTATGTTCATAGCAGTACTATTCACAATAGCCAGGACATGGAAACAATCTATTTAGCTCTGTTTAGAAACAATCTATGTAGGATTCATCATTGACAGAGGAATCGATAAAGGAGATGTGGTATGTATATATATACAATGGAACAATACTCAGCCATAAAAAAGAATGAAATAATGTCATTTGCAGCAACATGGATGCAACTAGAGATCACAGTATAATAGCGAAGTAAGGCAGAAAGATGAAGACAAATACCATACAATATCACTTATATGCGGAATCTAAACTGTAACACAGAAGAACTTACTTACAAAACAGAAACAGATTCATAGAGAACACTCTTATAGTTGCCAAGGGGGAGAGTGTGGGAGAGGGATGGAATGGGAGTTTGGGATTGGCAGATACAAACTATTATATATAGAATGGATAACAACAAGGTCCTACTGTGTGTGTGTGTGTGTGTGTGTGTGCATAGAGAGAGATAGATATGAACTGAATCACTTTATGTACAGTAGAAATTAACACAACATTGTAAATCAGCTATACTTCAATTTAAAAAATAAATCTAAAAAAAAAATGTCAGAGACACACCAGGAAGGAGACATTTCCTGATGCCCACTAAATGTAGGCTGTGAATCAGGGTTGCGAGGTCCAGATGTACAGGTTGTGGACTGCACCATCTGCCTGATGACATATCATTGATTTGTTGATTTATTACTCTTTTCTGTTTTAACCAAAATCCCTACATAGTGACAATATTTCCAACAGATGGCAGTAAAGGGTCTTGAAAAAGGGTGCCTTTTTCTAATTCACATGAAGATCCCAGATGGACTAGCAGTGGCTCTGAGTGAGTCAAATCCATGGAAAAATCTAAAGAATGCTTTTCCCTATCCTCTGAACTTCACATATCATCTAACTGTAAAATTTTCTTCCAAACAACAGGCACTTCATGCCTGTATAAACATTATGGATGGAGTTAAGGAATCAATTCCCTTGGATGGAATCTAAGGATACCTGTTTAATGTTTGTTTATTCAACCGCAGGGAACCCCTTTCTGTTGCCCAAAGAAATTATACACACCATAATTTCCAGGGCTACCCAGTTTCAAATATTCAGTCTTGCAGATCTCATAAGGACACACAAGCAGGAAATATCCTTTGGTGTATCCATGGTCTGGCGATTTCCCCTTCTCTGAGAACTCCCCACCTTCACTGCTAGAACCAGTGGGAAGGATACCCAGAGCTATTTTTTGCCCTATGGCCCAACCGCCTGACAGTTGATTGGACCAGAAGTAGACACCAAACTGAGCCAATAGGATCCTCCCTCTCTTGGAATTTTGGGATTGGAATTGGTTAAAAGCAGTCTCTCTGTGTGGCCCTTGGTAGCCCAAGAATTAGAGACAGCCATCTCCCATCAGGCACAGCTGAGATTCAGAGCAGGAATAAAACCTATGTGTTGAAAGAAACAGGAACCAGGAACCAGGAAATGGTTTCTTGTGGAGTTCTGCTGTGGCGCAATGGGATTGGCAGCAGCTTGCAAACTCTGGGCCACGGGTTTGATCCCAGCCCAGCGTTTTGGGTTGGAGATCCAGCGTTATTGCAGCTCCAACTTAGATCTCAACTGCAGTTCAGATCTGATCCCTGACCTGGGGAACTCTATATGCCACAGGGCAGCCAAAAAAAAAAAAAAAGAATTGTTTCTACCTGGGTCCTTCCCTAAGACATGGGTGCCCTGCACCCCTTGGGGTCCTTGAGATGCCCTGGATACTGAGAACAAATCTCCCCTTCCCACTGAAGCTACCCCAAGTGGGCCCCTGGCCCAGAAGGCACAGGAGAAGGCAAGTCCCATGAAACCAAACCCAACATTTTCTCCAAGTTCACTCAGTACAAAACCCTGACCATCACTTACTGCTGGTTCGTGATCTTCTGCTGGGATTGGAAGTTAAAGGACTTCCGACTGTCCACCATTTTCCGGAACTGCTGTCTCAGCTTCCGAAGCTCCACCTCGAGCAGCTGCTCTTTGGTCTTTTCTGAAGGTTCCTGGGGACTTTGGGGGTCTTTTCTCCTGTGCTTCTTCTGGATGAGACAGGGTGGGCATTAAACAACAGGTTAGGTAACTAGGAAAGCCCACCTTTCAGCTCAAAGGTGGAGGACAAGAAGGGGTGCTTGTGCAGGGCTGGAGTTAGAAGACCACCCTTGGGTGATGTCAACTGCTTATGTGTTACATGGAAAACCCACCCTGGGTTGCCAGGGTGGAGAAGAAGGAGGTTGGGCCTCATTATTGCATACTGAAGAGGCTGCCTTGCTGTGTGACCTTGGGTGAGTCACTTTACCTCTCTGAGCCTCCAGCCTCTCATCAATAAAATGGGTGCAGATAGATTTGGTGTCAGGATTAGATAAGTTAAGACGTGTACAGAGGATGACACAATGCCTGACCCCGCAGGAAGCTCTCTGTACATAGGAGCTGTTATTACCCACCGCTGATGGCATCGTGAAGGAATCGTGCTTTCCCTCTGCTCGGACACCGTATCGGAGAGGTCAAAGCCAACAAGTGCTCCTTTCTCTCTCTGCGATGCCCTGTCCACAGGGATGAAGGGAAAAGACCTTGTGAGCCATCCCTACTGGTGGTGCAGGACCCAGCAGCACCCTCTCCCTTCCCACCCTCTCAGACCTTTCTCCTCCCACAGCCTGGCACATGAGGGGGACATGGCAGATGGCTGCCCGGGTGTGAGAAGAGGCTTTCTTCTTCTTCCTTTTTTTTTTTTTTTTTTTCCCCTAGCAATGTTTGCCGGAAACCTGTTCCTCTCACTGATTTATTATTAGGAGCCAGGCAGATGGTTCTGGTATGTTGGTTACCCTCTTGCTCCCTGTGTTCCCAAAGAAGATGGGCAGGATGGCATCAGGGCAGTGCATCTCCTGATGAGGTTACATTGACATTTACCCAACTTCAGCTATGGGGCACCCACCCAACCCCCTTTTCAAGCAGAAGCCAGTAGTACTGAGAGGCATTAGGTATTCAGGGGAGGAGGTCAGTGTGAACCCTGCAAGCCCACAGGGCTGTAAGATCCACTGCACCCCGACTCCCAGACTTCAGGGGCTGGATTTCCTAACCCAGAAACTCCCAGCTTTGCCACCCACTGAGGGGTCCTTTAGTGCAGTGGTTTAAAACACCACTGTGTCAATCATCAGATCGGAGCAAAAATTCCTCCTTGGCCACTTGTTCACTTTGGCAAGTCATTTCAGTTCTCCAGGACTTTGTTTCTCCAATAGGAGAAATTCTAGAAGCCACCTCAGAGGCTGTTCAGCATGTAAGGCACTAAGTGTGGCACAAGATTAAGTGCTCATCGAATAGCGGCTGCTATGAGATGGTATGATGTAGGTCTTTTCACACAATGAAAGCTCAGCGTAAAAAAAAAATTATGTGGGCTTATGGGGCATCCAACATTCCTCTGTCTCCTGGTAACAATACCTTCCCTCACTCCTGGTCATTTTTTGCGGCTCTAGGGCTGACCCCACCCTACCAGCTTCAGGTTTGGAAACTATGACTCTTTTTTTTTTTTTTTTTTAAGAGCCTCACCCACAGCATGTGGAGGTTCCCAGGCTGGGGATCCAATCAGAGCTGTAGCTGCTGGCCTGCACCACAGCCACAGCAACTCAGAATCTGAGCCATGTCTGTGACCTACATCACAGCTCATGGCAATGATGGATCCTTAACCCACTAAGCGAGGCCAGGGATCAAACCCGCATCCTCATGGATGCTAGCTAGTCCAGTTCACTAACTGCTGAGCCATAATGGGAACTCCTGTAACCTATGATTCTTGATGGGCCGATCAGGGTGCCAGATCCTTGGTCCATCTGCAGAATCCCATCCCCTGGCCTGAGCGATCAGTTCAGGATGGGTAATTGACCCTGGCTAGTCCAAACAGAGTGAACAGTGGAATTTAAGCCTGCACACTCAGGAGAAGACAAACTGCTTCCTGCTGCACTTTAATTCATGAATGAATGAGGTTGGGAGTGGCTGGCAACTATCTTGTCTCTTCAGAGAGCCTGAGAATAAAGTTGTTCTGGAGGAAAGAAGAAAAATAAAGAGAGACCAAACCTAGGGGGACATCATCTGAGTTCTTGGACAAAACCAAGCCTGAAGATACCCCTGGGTCATGTCCAATTGCATGAGAATAGCATATTCTCTTAAAGCAATCCAAGATGAGTTTTCTCTCTCTTGCAACCAAGTGAATTCTCATGCCTGAAGTACTTTGATGTATTTAACACAGAAACTAAGCCCCTACTATGTGCTAAACATTATAGGGAATTGACTGGTTAGTCAACCTTCAACCATGTCCACGGTAAAAGAGTGGAAAAGGCTGCACAAAGGAGATGATTTTCAATTTGAGTTTTGAAGGATTAATAGGAGTTCACCATGCAGCAAAAAGAAAGTAGGGAAGGAATCTGGGGTAGAGAGAACTGTCTGGGCAAAGGTTGAGAGGCAAGTGAATAAAAGGAGGGTTCAGACTAACGTGTGGTCTAGGGTAGGTAGCAGCACCCACTGGGAAGTGACCAGCAAAGAGGTTCGGAAAATCCAGGATGTCCCTTAAAAGCAGGGATATAAGAAGATCAGCATGTAAAAAATGAATTAATTGTCTCTCAATAGCCGCTTCTCCTTCATGAAGAGTTGCTGCTAAGACAGCTGCCTGGCCAGGGATTGTACTTCCCAGCCCCTCCTGAACCCAGGCAGGGCCATGAATTCTCACCCATGGGATGTGAGCAAGAAGTGTGTCACTTCCAGAAGAAGTGGATGTGACATTTCCGTCCTCCCTTTCCCTATCTGACACTATGGGCAGTGCAGCCATAGATGGGCAGAGCCCCAAGACAGATTTCTGTGGAAGAAATCACCGGCTAACCATCAACATCCTCATTGGACTGTACAAAAAAGAGAATTCATTTCTGTTGGGTTAAACCAATGGAATGTGAGGACATCTTTGTTACAGCAGCTATCCTGACTCTAAGAATACCCTGACTTCTTCCTTTCTAGCAGGACTCTGCTTCTGTCCCTCCTCAATGTGTCTAGTCCCAGAGGATGAATTTTGATTGGTTCCCACTAATTATAGTAACTGTACTTCCCTTTGTCAATGATTGGTCAAAAGATGAGCATGTGACCCAGATCTGGCCAATGAGAAGTATATTCCTATTCCTTTGTGACAAAGAGAACTCCTCCAGGTTCTGTTCTCTTTTGCTTCCGGAAATTATTGTCAAGGCATGATGGTTGTTGCTGGAGCAACCATCCTGTGACCACAAGAACTATCACTGTCACACCAAAGACAGCAAAGAAGAAATATGAGGGGAAATTTAAGTTCTCACTGACACTGTTTGCCGCTGCCCGCTGCCTTGGAACCACCTACCTCTAGGCTTCTTGTTAAGTGAAATACTAAGTGTCACTATTGTTTAAGGCACCCTAATCAAATATTTTGTTTATTACAGCCTAGAGTATTCCTGCCTTACATGATCTACCTTGAAAATGATTCTCAAGTTGCTGAGTGATAGGACAAAAGTGGCTGAGAATGTAGGAACCTCTGGCATTTCACTACTACGTTCTGGGGGTTTTCTGGAGGAGTTGGGGACTAGGTGCATTTTGGTAAATCATATTCGAAGGAAAATACCTAATGTTAGAAAATTCCCTCAGGCAGGGAAGTGGGGTAAAGACAATGGTTCCACAGCTTGTTTATTTCTAGAAGAGCCCTCAAGGTAGGGGGTAGAGGCTATAGCAGGATTTATTAGACTGATAAGGTTTGGGCAAAGGACACCAAATTTGGGATCTCTTTCAACTTCAGAATTTTGTGCAGTTCTGGTTTCATATGGACCAGGAGCTTTTCCATGTTCAAGGGATCTTTTGATCCTAAGGTGGATCTGTAATGAACCTTTCTAAAAGCATGACTAAAGTATACCTGACATTCATTGCCAATGCGATTTTACCTCTCTGGTCCTCGGTCTTCTCATCTGTAAAACGGATTCTCATCCCAACTATCAACATAAAATCATATAGATAAAGCTCTTAGCACAGTGCCTCACACATAA
Source organism: Phacochoerus africanus (assembly GCF_016906955.1). Classification (NCBI taxonomy): domain Eukaryota; kingdom Metazoa; phylum Chordata; class Mammalia; order Artiodactyla; family Suidae; genus Phacochoerus; species Phacochoerus africanus. The sequence continues at coordinate 32,272,057 of NC_062558.1, read as the reverse complement.
CAGGTGTCTGATGAGTGTACCTTGTCTGTGAATCAGGATTTTCAAGTATCAGTTTGTCTCGTCCTCAAGTTAATTGGTTGTGGTATGTGGTTTTCTGCAGGAACTGGAGGTTCCAACACCTCCTACCTCTTAGCTCACACACACACACACAGAACCAGGCTGCCCCTGGAACACGGGCCTTTCTCCAGCTTCCAGACTCCAACACAGGCAAGTCCCCTCTGTGCCCTCTGGGCTGGGTCCACGCTATATCCTGGAGACAGATCCACACCCATCCTCACAGCTGGGCTTCCAGAGAACCCTGCAGGTGTCTTGGCCCATGGCATACCACCCTTAGTCTGGGGTCTCAAACTCAAGGCCCACAGGGCAAATTCAACCTGCCTTCAGTTCTGTTTAGCAGGCAGTGTTTTAAAATGTGAATATGGGTCAGCTACTCATTCTCCGGGCCCCTCCTCCCTCAATTCCCACATTTCCTGTAACTGCAGGAACTTGAGTATGCAATTCTTAGGTAGAATCTCAAAGCTGCCCACTTGTGTGTGTTGGAAAATGCTAATAAATCCAGAGGTCCAGGTCAGAGAGCACCACGAAAGCGCCTCTTGCTCCTTAGACCTCAGTCTAGCCACTACAGTATCTGGGCACACGGTAAGTTCTTGGCAGAAACGAATATTTAATTAGTTGGGATGGAGAAGGCCAACCCCTCCTCTGCTGCTGCTGAATTTAACAATCTACCCTTAAAAGAAAATCCTGACTCCTGAAGGACTTGGCAGGGTCCCTGAGACAGGCCACTGTGTGGATTATAAATGCCAAGTCTGAGAAAGGAGGCTTCTGTTAAAAAAAAAAGAAAGAAAAAAAAAGCCCAAACAGTCTAACCTGGTAGAACATTAAACATATGTTTAGAACACTAATCATAATCATGCAGGGGTGCAGAAACACCCACAAATTTTTAAAAATTGGGATCGTTAAGGGGGAAATGGAAGTTTGTTGCACTCTCTTGGAGTTATCGTATACACTGTAATTTATTTACATTTAATGGAGGGGGACCGCGATATTTTCCAAGTTTAGGGGCAGCTAAATGTCTGAAGGGGTCTGGGATGGGGGCAGCCACGACGCTTTTGCTTTTCCCAGCAGGGGGCGCTGTTGAGCAGCAGGCGCGGCTGCACGGACAGCAAAACCTACCAGAGGGAATTTGCAGCACTGCTCCCACCGAGTGTCCGACCGCTGCCGCAGCTGCCTGTCTGACGGCGCCGGGAGGGCAGTTTGCTGCACGGCTGCGCTTTACCAGCCCCCAGCCCCACGTCTGGGCGTTCTCGGACCCCTGGAACGGGCGCTTTTATGACTCGCACAGACCAGGGCGTTCTTCCCTGGAAGGTTCGGGGAAGCCGCGGGGCCCTTAAGTGGGAACCAGAGCCCCTGATGGGAAAGTTTTGCGGGGGACGTGGGAGATACACTCCTCAGCGACCTCTCCCTCTCCCGCGATGACCTCTTACCGGACTAGCTGAACCCTCACACCACTAACTTCTCAATTAATTAATTAATTAATTAATCAAAGCTCTCCTTCCCTGACTCGGCTACTCACGCCCCAATCCAATCGCCTTGCCATTTCCTCTGTCATTTACCCGCATCTCCTCGCACCATCGTCTTACTCCCCCTCTCCCACTCACACATACAGCAACCCTGCCGGGTACATGCTTTAACCGCACTAACTCAGAGAAACCCAATTCTCCCTGTTCTGCAAAAAGAACTTGAGACAAATAACCACTGGTGCGGGGCAATTTGTCCAATTTTCTCCTCTGACCATGACTTGGGACACCCAGTCTGACCCAAATCACGTGTGACTCCTAGCGTGAGCCTTTTTCACTGGCCTAACCGAGTTTGATCGTTTAAAGATAAACATGTTTTCATGCAAATGGCCCTGAAACACAAGCCAACCACTTCCTCTGGAGCTAAACTCTAGAAGCAGCTATATTGCTGAAGGGAAATGATTAGAGGTACTTGTTTTCCAGGGTAGTTTTTACCTGAGATTTCCATCTTAACCTCCAAACTTTTGAGTGAGTTGTAGCTCAGCCTAGGCTCTCCATTCTCTTATCCCTAAACTCTTGAGAGAAGATGTGTTTTAGAACTTACCATGGTTTTGGTTTTGGAAAGATAATGTGGTGCACAGGGAAACATGTTACCCCTGATGTTGTTGGCAGCCATGTTGTAACCATGAGGGAAGTCAGTGGGACAGATATTTTATGAATGGGATTTGGGCAACATGTCAAAATCAAACACCTTAACACTTCTGCAAGGAAGCATATGAATACTAATGAGAAGTAAAATAAAGATTATAAGCAGTCTCATGTCAGGTCTTGATGATTCACACAAAGTGTTTTGGGACAAGTGATACCAACCTCATTTTACAGATGAGGAAACTGAGGGTTGGAGAAATAAAGTGACTTTTGCAGTAAGTGGGAGAGCCAGGTTTTGAACCCTGGGCTGTCTCTAGAGATCCATGCTTTACCATAATCCTGAGTAAAACCACAGCACCAAACCTGAGAAGTTCTTCTGGAAGCTGTTATCTATCATCTCTCCGATATTTAAAGAGCTGCTCTAGCCTTCAACTCCATATATAGCCCAGTGACTCATATATTTCAAGTGTCAACGACTGAAAAATGATTAAGTTCAGTTAGGTTCAGGACTTGTTAAAAATAGGCTTTCCTCAGAAGAATTTACTCTCTCTGCCTTTATGGGCACAGATCTCAGCAGCCTCCACGCAGAGAAGTGCAAGGCTTTTTAAATTAGAACATGCCAGAGTCAATTCTGCTAAAGGGATCTTCAGTTCCATCAGCGGGGCTTGGAGCAGAGAGAGATGCCAGCTTGCCAAAATGATGAGCCAGCGGTGAGAAATGTTGGCGATAGCGAGTCTACAGAATGGAGGAGGAAATTAGAATTGGGCTGCACAGGGGCTGGGCAAAGGCATTTGGCCTCAGACCATGAAATTGACTGTCCAAGTGACTCTTTGAAAACAAGGATCAGAAACCCACCTGAAATAATGCAAAATGAGGTTTTTTTTTTCCTCTCCAGCATCTGTTCCCCCTTCCTTCTTCCTAACAGATCCCAATTTGTTCAGGTAGCAATCCCTCTCCCTTTCAGCCTACATGACCAGGAGAAATTGATTTTCACACACATCTCCAGGATAGATCTCAATTACTCTTAATGCATTACAGCCATCCCATCCTCCTTGCCAATGATTGGACCTTTAACCTAATTTTAAGCCAGTCTGTGCATAGCATTCTCCTAGAGACTGCAACTGGTCCAGGAATAGGCATGTAACTGATAGTGGCCTACTCAGACAGAAAGGAAGGACTTACAGTCCAGAGTTGGAGGGGAGATGATTTTTTCTAGCTCCATGGATGGGAACAAGGAAGTATGTCGCCCCTGTTGCTGTTGGCAGCTCTCCTGTAACCATAAGTGTGAGATCAAAGCCAGCATATTGTGGAGGGAAGAGCCTAGAGAAAATTGTAGAACAGTGTAACTGGAACTCTGATCACACGATACCTGAAATCCACCTTGGCTCTGCACTTCTTGTTTAAAAAAAATCAATACATCTTATTGTTTAAGCCAATCTAGATTTCTAGTACTTGCAGCCAAAAGTACGCTCAATTATATGAATATGATGGTTATTGCATGTAAGCTGGAGGCAGATCTCCATGAGGAACAAGAACCAAGAACTAGAAAGCTGTCAGAAATTAAGGCAGCTCCTCTCTCTAGCTCTCTCTTTGGAATTACCTGGTTTCTCAACCTAGCCTCTTTTTTTTTTTTTTTTTTTTTTGTCCTTTTAAGGCTGAATGCATGGCATATGGAGGTTCCCACGCTAGGGGTCAAATCCGAGCTGGTAGCCGCTGCCCTATGCCACAGCCATAGCAATGCCAGATCCTAGCCACGTCTGTGACCTACACCATCTGGCAACGCCGGATCCTTAACCCACTTAGCAAGGTCAGGGATCAAACCTGTGTCCTCATGGATACTAGTCAGATTCGTTTCTGCTGAGCCACGACGGGAACTCCCCTGGCCTCTTATTTTTAAAGATAAATTTCTCTTCCACTCATCTTGTTTCTTATGATCTTCCACTTTGAAGCTCAGTTTAAAAGAAATCAATGTCTTCTTAATCTCAGCTTCCCAGGAAAGAGAATCCAGTTCGGCTAGTCTAGATTTGATGTCCACTGTTGGCTTAATGACATGGGCCAGGGGGCTACTACCAGGTGGCACAATAGCTGCTCCACAGGGACTATAAAGATACTCCTCAAAAAAAGGTGAGGGCAAGGTCATATAGTGGAAAGAACACTGGACCAGGTGTTAAGATAGACATTAGTCCTGCTCTGCCACTGATTTGCTGTGTGCTCTTAGGAAAGTCACTTGACCTCTCTGAGCCTTAATTGCCTCAGGCTGCAAGGACCCAGTTGAGAACTTTAAAGCCTGAAAAGATTGTAAACTGTTATCCCACCTATGGAATGGAAAATAAAAAAAATACTGGTCCATAAGATAAGGGTCAGGCCGTCTGACAGGATTCTGATTTCTATGATGCTTTTTAAATTGAAATAACAAATCAGTTGGGGGGGTGGAAATACTTCCAGCTGTCCCTGCTTCACTGGTGCCCTTGGTGCTGCTTTTGTTCACCTTTGGGGAATCTAGCAAAGCTACCCACTCCAGCTCTGCTTCACCATCTTCAGCCCTGCTGAGTGGTCTAATCTCCACATTGGTGGCATATGGTCCTTTCTGCTATGGTTCATTGGACGACAAGAGAACCCCTCACCTAGGTTAGACCTATGAGAGGTTCCTTCCTAGGAAAGAGAATTTGGACACAAAATTCCCTGGGAGACCAAAGACTGATTAAGAGATTTTGAGTGTCAGGGACTGTGTGAAGTCAGCCATTTTTCCCCCAAGTATAGGCACTGCTGGGAGGCTGCACACACACAGCCATTCCCTCACATCTTCCTCACGAATAAAACCCTGATTTGTGTTCCAGAATTGAGTGGAGAATCCTGAATCTCATAGAAGTGAGCCTGCCCAAGATCCTGGGGTGGCCAATGAGATGTGAGGGGAAGTCCACCAGGGGATTCAGGGACAGCGGTGCTGGCCGAACATCCAGTGCCCATAGCCCCTGAGGTGAGCTGAAGTACCTGAGCCCAGGGAGGAATTTGAGTTCTGTTCCAGCTGCAGGAACTGGACTGCCAGTTTTTTGGACTGCCCAACTGCCTGCAGTAATCTCCATGTCTGCCTACAGCAGCTTCTGTCATTTGCAATCAAAACCCATCACATAGCAAGATAGTGGGCATTTCAGAATTTCAGATTCCTTCCTAATGGGATGAGAACAGCCCCATTCCTGGCCTCCCACTGAAGCCAGAGTCACCGATTATAATCTCAGTGGCAGACTGCTGAGATCAGTAGTGATAAGGAATCTGTACAAGCCTTCAGAAAGTGATGCGGCCTCATACAGCAAGAGCAATAAACATGTTTACACCCTTCAACCCAGGAAACCTACATCTGGAGATTCATCCTAAGAAAACAAGTCAATGGCTAAGAGGGGGAAAAAAAAGCCCACAGACATGAAGATGCCTACTGTAACATTATCTCTACAGGAGAATGAGCCTATGCTCTTGGGAGTCAGAATCCAGGTTCTCTGGTGGAGAGGGGTCAGAGCTGGGATAACTGGAAGGGGAATAGAGAGGGGCTTCCAGGGTGCTGGGAATATTCTGTTTCTTGATCTGGTTACCTGGATAAGCTTACTGTGAAAATTCAGCAAGCTGTGAATTTCTGATATGTACCTTTTATATATGCATATTGTACTTTAAAAAAACAAACAGTTCTCAACAAAGAACAAGATAAGGACTTTGTTTGTTTAGGGGCCACACCCACAGCATGTGGAAGTTCCTGGGACAGGGAGCAAATCCTCACCACAGTTGCAGCCTGTACCACAGCAGTAGCAAGGCCAGATCCTTAACGTGCAGTGCCACAAAGGAACTTTGGAGGGAAGGATTTTTTTAAGTAAGTTGTGGTAGATCTATGAAAGGGACATTCCGGAGAGTTGAAAAACAAATAAGCACATTTTGGGGCACATGCATAATACACCTGTCTTGTTCCGCTCACACCACCCCAACTCACTCTCCAGCCTTCTCTGTTTGCCCCGCGTCCCCAGAATCGGATAGTATGGCCCACATCACCCAGAGGCTCCCTCTGGTTGGAAGTAGCCCTGGGAAGGATCAGCTGGAAGTGGGGCCAGGCACGGAATGGGGGGTAGAACTTGGGGACGAGGGGGCAGTTCTAGGGCTTGGGGGGCTGGAGGGGGGTGGCATTCTTCCCTCCTTGCTTCGTCGCTGGTTGCTCGGGTGCAGCCTCTGTCTAGATTCCTCTTTCCAGCTTGTACCCCCTCTGGGCCCCCATCACACTAGATCATTCCCCGCCTCTTCCCACCTTCACTATGGTAATGGCTCCTCTCTGTAGCTGATCTCTCAAGGCCTCAGCCTTCCTTCTCTGATCCCCTAACCCTGCCCACATACTGTGAGCAATCCTGTCTTTAAAGTCCCTCATGTATCTGGACTGGATTCAGTTTTCTTCTGGGACCCTGACTGTTGGAGCCCTTCCCCCCATTTTCCCCTGTGACAAACAAGTGACCTTCCTGGATTCAATGCTGCAGGGACTCTGCCCTCCAGAGGGGATGGGAACCAGCCTGGAGTGAAGCCAGCATTAATTTCAATTTGGCACCAGGAGTGGTGCCTACTTTGTCCATCTTGTTGAAAAAGTGAATGTCTGCCCCTGCCCCCAACTGGGCTATCTCCCGGCCCTGGCCCCAGCCCCGGCCCCACCCCTGCAGGCCAGGCAATGTGCTCAGGTAGAGCACACTGAGCTAGCAGAGAGAGAGAAAGAGAGAGAAGGGTCTGGATGCCACTACATTTCCCTGGTGCCCGAGCAGCATATGCACCCACTGTGCTATTCAGTTGCTCTAAGTATAGATTGCCTCTGTCTGGTCACCTCTTCAAGGGAAAACTTAGGTTTAGGTGACAGATGCTGCCATTTGCCTCCCAAATATCTACTCTCTCCTTCCTTCCTTTCCTCACTTTCATCAAGGATAATAGCTCCCCTTGAAATGGAGTTGGCTTTGCGACTTGCTTTGACCCACAGAATGCTACAGAAGTGATGCTGTGCCAGTTCCAAGTATAGGCCTTAAGAAGGCCTGGCAGCCTCCACTTTTGCCCTGGAAGCCAGCACCTGCCCCAGAAAGACACTTGACTACTCAGAGGCCACCATGCTGTGAGGAAGCCCAAGCGGGCCATGTGAAGAGGCCACATAGAAGAGCACCAAAGCCAGCTGCCAGCTGAATGCAGTTCAGTGGATGGCCCCAGCCAGTGCCATGTGGGACAGAAAAACCATCCCAGCTGTACTCATGTCAACCCAGGGTCAGTCAGCGTAAGAAATAATCACTTGTTTTAAACCACTAAGTTTTGACGTGGTCGGTTACACAGAATAGATAACTGAAATGCCTTTCCTCCTGGCTGGGACTCTATAGTGTGGGACTTTGATGGCTGAAGCTGAGTCGGCTTCTTGGGATCACATGGAGTGATGTCACCAATATGCTGAGCAGGAAAAAGGCAAAAGACAGAAAAGGTCTGGGTCCTGGATGATACTGTTGAGTTGACAAACTAAAGCTGGAAGCTTCCTGCTTAAAACTTCCTGTTGTGTCAGATTGAATTAAACATCTCATTTCATAAGCCTGTATTAAACAGTTCTTTTGTTACTGGCTGCTGAACCCACTCCGAATGATGTAATAAATTGGTTGCAAATATCACGTGACAGGTTACTTGCAGGGCTCTGTAGTAAGCATGTCTTTTTATTCTGATGCTTTTTATTCTGATCTTTATTGAGATCTTGGAGCCTTGCTCAAGCTGGGAGGCACTGTCCCTCCCAAGATTAGCTAATTCCTAGAAAGAGCAAACTCACCTGGGAGCCAATCTTTCACCTGCAAACCAACCTGTCCAAAGCCCACACCTCAACTGCCTCCTTTATAAAGCTCTTAGCTCCAGGCCACTGTCCCCCTGCCTTAATCCCTTCAGGGCAGGGTACTAGACAACTAGGGAAGGAACCTGTACCCCAGAGCCTACTGTTTAGCAAATGAGCCATTCCTAAACATGCTCAGCCTGCCTACTTTGCCCTATCTGTTCCTTCCTGCAGCAACTACAGTAAAGTCTCCTGCCCACATTTTCCCCTCACTCCCTCTGCCTCCTGACTGACCCTGGTGTTTCCCCAAGTGCCCCCTGACACTGTGAAATAATAGAAAATATAGATATTGATCTCTGCCCCCAATTCCCAGAGCTCCTAAATCCCCTGGTATTTCCTAAGTGATACAAGCACTAGGAGCATCTTTTTTTTTTTTTTTTTTTTTCCTTTTTTGGCCATGGCCACAGTATACAGATGTTCCTGCGCTAGGGATCTAATCTGAGTGGCAACGCTGGATCCTTAACCCACTGTGCCAGACTGGGGATCAAACCTGCTCCACTTCAGAGACAAGCTGGATCCCTAACCCGCTGTGCCACAGCAGGAACTACAAGGAGCATCTTTTGTCCTAATACTTGATCTTGATCCCAGTTTTGGACACAGAGTTCCTAAATCCTTTGGAATTTCCTGGGTGATAGTTATGACTTTTGTTTGAATGAGGTGATTTGTGGTGGGCTTTTGCATGGGGTCTGGTCACCAGGATAATGAAGCCATGATTAGAAGCTTGGAATTCCTCCTCCCCCCCCCCCCACTTCTCCAGAAAGCAGAGAGGGGCTGAAAATGGACTTAATGATCAATCATGCCTATGTGATGAAGGCTTCTTACAAATCCCCAAGGTATGCAGTTCAAAGAGCTTCCAGGCTGGTGAACAGGTGGAGGTGCTAGGAGGGTGGCATGCTCAGAGAGGGCGTGGAAGCTCCACACCCCTCCCCCCAGACTTTGCTCAATGTGCCTCCTCCAGAGATCTGGCTGTTCCTGAGTTATAGCCTTTATTATATTACAAACTGGTAAACATAAGTCAGTGTTTCCCTGAGTTCTATGTGCTGTTCTAGCAAATTATCAAATCCAAGGGGGAGGAGGTCATGGGAACCTCCAATTTATAGCCAAGTTGGACAGAAGTTGGGGGCAACCTGGAGACCTACGACTTGGCGACTGAAGGGGAAGGGGCAACCTCATGGGATTCCAGGTAGACAGTCAGAATTGAGTTACATCGAGGTAGGACAGCCAGCTGGCATCACAGAAAATTGCTTGGTGTTGGAAAACCCCACCCCTATGCATCTGGTGTCAGAAGTGCTGTGAGTGTGGTAATAGTGTGAGAGTAAAGGAGGAACACGGGAGGAGTGAGTTTTTCCTAAACATCCCTATCTGTTGTGCCTCCTATTTCTGGGGATCTGAGAGTATAAACTTTCTTCGTGGCAGTCATTTCCAAGTCTGTGTGTCTTACCATATCTGATTAAAACAAATCCCAGGTACCTCTGAAACAGGCTCCTAGTCTGGTACCTGGTGCCTGGGATGCCTGAGGGCACCAACCGTCATTAATATAATGCAGAAGATACGGAAGACACAGTTCAGACCTCTAAGTGCTTATTTTCTAATTGGGGAAATCGATGTCTGCTGGGAAAAGTCTCAGTGGTTATTGCCCCAAGCACAGCCCACGTTCCCTGAATGTCTAGAGAGGACAGGGTCCCGGGTGAGCTCAGGTTCATGGGCTCCCAACACTGGGCATTGTCTCCCCTCCTGGGAATGCTCTCTGGGCAGAACCTGAGCCAGGCTGGGGCTGAGCAAGGTGCAGGGTGAGGCAGCTAGAAGGTGAAAACCAAGTGCTAAGGCCAAACAGACAAGTGAGCTCCTGGGGGCAGGATCTTGGGGAGTTTGTTTTCTGGATTACTGAGCTCCAGAACTGGACTGCCCTACAGAGAACCTGCAACCTTGCGTGGGAGGTGGGATCTGCTAATTAAAAGGGCTAAGCCAGTTTAAATACCTGCTTTTCCTAGCCCATCCCCCTCAGGTTTCTGGAATGGGAGCAAGAAGGGGCACTCCACAGAGTACAGAGGTGAAGAATTTGGGCTTCAGTTTGACAGGCTAGGCTGCAAATCTCCGCTTTGCTTCTCACAGTTCTGTTGCCTGAGGCAAGTCACTTCCTGTCGCTGAGCCTCAGTTGTTCTTCTGAGAAAAAGGGGTAAAAACTACCTACCCACGGACTCTCTGAAAATCAGCACCTAGGCTAGCACATAGCAAATGGGCAATGAATTGTTGGTTGTTATTATTTAGGAAAATCAAATTAGGGAACTGGATAGGGCTGACTGTCAGGAGAAGAGGAGAATACAGTTTCTTGGTCTTTCCAAGGACACATTAGTAGATCCTACTACTGGTCATGAATATTCACTACCTATATTGAGTTGCACTCAGATGTGGTCACATGACCTACTTTAGCCAATGAATGACATGTGGACAGAAGTGACATCACTTCTGGGCAGAAGACTTTTTTTTTCTTCTTTTGCTTTTTAGGGCTGCACCCTCGGCATATGGAAGTTCCCAGGCTAGGGGTCAAATCAGAAATACAGCTTCTAGCCTACACCACAGCCACAGCAACACAGGATCCCGGCCACATCTACAACCTACACCACAGCTCATGGCAGTGCTGGATCCTTAACCCACTGAGCAAGGCCAGGGATCAAACCCACATCCTCAAGGGTCCTAGTTGGGTTTGTTAATCCCTGAGCCACGAAGGGAACTCCCTGGGCAGAAGCTTTAAGAGCTAGTGTGTGTGGTCCTCCAGGCTCTCTCCCCTCTGCCACAATGCCTGGCAATTCCCAGGTAGGCTGCTCCCTCAGCTTGGGTCTCAGAGTGGGCTCTGCTCCATGGTGGGCATGGATTGTATGGGAAGGGTGACTGACAGGAAAACTTTGCCCTGTGGCACATGGAGTTCCTGGGCCAGGGATCAGATCCGAGCCATGGTCATGGCCTAAGCCGAAGCTATGGCACCTTGGGATCCTTAATCCACCGTGCCAGGCTGGGGATTGAACCCGCGTCCCAGTGCTCCCATGACACTACTGTTTCCATTGCACCACAGCGAGAGCTCCTCACACAGCAGTAATTTTAACAGAATTAGAGTGGATGTCGGGGAGCTGAAAAAGTGAAGGAGAGTACCTAGACCTCGTACCTAAACGCAGAGACACTAACTGCAGAAAGCGACCACTGTCCCCAGGGCAGGTGGACAAAGCATGGAGGTTGGAGTGTCAGAACCCAGAGCATTAAAGGAGAGGCCCCTTGGGGCTGCGACCTCTGAGTGGGGGGTTATTAGCATTTATGGGGACACAAAGAGGCTGGTTCCAGGGTTGTGCATAAAAAAACCAGAAACTGACCAGCCTTACAACAAATACTAAAGGAACTTCTCTAGGCAGGAAAGAAAAGATCAGCAACAGGAAACAAAAATTCCACAGATGACAAGGCTCACCAGTAAAGGTACATATACAGTAAAGATACGAAATCATCCATGCACAATTATACCATCAAAATCAGAAATCATGAGAAGAGGTGGGTACAAATGCAGGACACTGGAGATGAACTTGCAATTAAGAGAACAACTTAAAACAATCTCATATACATATAGACTCTTACATCAAAACTTCAGAATAACTGCAAGCCAAAAATCTACAATTGATACATAAACAAGGAATCTCTGGAGAAGAAATATATCTCAGTAAATAAGTGCATAATCCACCATGAAGGGGGTCATTTGACATCATTCTTGGAATGCTGAAGTCTTCTTAGATCTGTTTCTGATTTCCTCTCCATCAAAGAACTTATGATAATTATAATTAAATAATGCCACTGTACAATTAAATAACACAGTTCTACAATTGTATTATTAATAACAATTTCTCTCCATGGTACAATGTAAAGTCTATAATGTCTTGTTTATCACATCACCTAGAATGGTGTAATGCCTTTATTGAAGAATCAATGAGATGGAACAAATTGTGAGGACATATTTATATAGTTACACTGTTTTTTAACCAACTTATGCATTTTATATTTTACTTATTTTCAGAGTGTATTATTTTTGTTATGCTTACCAGTTGTTATTCTTTTTTACTATGCTATATAAAATATTTAATGGTACATAAGGCTTTCTTCTTTATAAATTTTAGTTGCATAAGATAACAATTTAATATAAGGCTAATTTTTAAAGAGAAATTGAAATGTAATAGATAAAACTAAGTAGTAAAGATGAAAGCCATAAAATTGGGATAAAGTATAGAATAAATTTCCTATTTGTCTCAGCATATTTTCCATTCCACTTCTCCAGTGGGAGTCACTTAATCTGTTTCTTAAGATCCATGTTATAATAATCTGTGTGAATGTAATTGTGTGTAAATGTATGTATTTTATTCTGTAAAAAATAAAAATAAAAAATAAATGTATACAAAAAAAAAAACAAAACAGAAACTGGAACCAGTGTCCACTGCCAGGATGCAGAAGTGTTGCTTGGGTGATCTTGACCTGAACAGACAAAAAAAGGGGAGCAAATCCCTTCTCTTTCCTCCAGCCTGCCCCCTATTGGCAGGTCCTACCAGGAGCAGCTGACAAAGCAGGAATGTAGCTGGAGGGGTCCCATCCCCAGCATCACAGAGCAGAGCATAGGAGGGCAGCTTTGGAGCTGAGAGACAGCAGCTTAATAACTAGCAGGTAAAATGAGAGTGAGAAATAAACACTTGTTTTAAGCCCCTGGGTTATTAGGGCTCTTTGTTACTCAGCATGGCCCAGTCCATCCTGACTATCCTGTCGCTTAGCCCCCAAGCCTGAATCCTGAGTCACCTCCAAGTATAATGTGGGACTTCCCTTCTTTCTTCTTCACCTCTTCGTCTGCCTGATGTAAAATGTATTCCCTTTCTAAGAGATTCTAGAAGCCTCTAAACCCCTAAACATTAACCCTCTGAGAGAGGCAGGACTCCTGGTCCTTTACAAAGGGAAGAAACAGAGGTGAAGAAACTTATTCAAAGTTACATGGTGCATTATTTGTACTACTCAGACTTGACCCAGATTCCTGACTCCCAAACCTGGTTGCCTGGGGAACTTGGTATTAAAAATAACGACAACAACAACAACAGATGCCCAGACCTCAAGCCAGGAGATTCAGATTCAGGAAGTCTGAGAGGGTCTTGATAGTGTCTGTTTAACAACAACAGTAATACACGCAAAGAGGTATAAAACCAGGCACGATTTTAACTGTCTTCCATACATGTACTCACTTAATCCTCCCAACAACCCCATGAGAGGTCTGTAATATTCTTTTCCCATTCTACAGAGGAGGAAAGGGAGGCACTTCTCAGTAACAAGCGGGAAATTTGATGCCAGAGAATATCAGATTCTTTTAGGAATTGCAAACTGTTTGGCTCACAGTGGCCAACATTTAAAACCCAGGAGCATTCACGCAAAAGAAAACAGAGTACAGTGCTTAAGAGCAGAATGCTAGAGACAGACTGTCCAGATTTGAAGCTAGGATGATCAACAGTCCTGGTTCTCCACAAGCAAAACATTCTCTGACATAAACCATACCAATGTTTTCTTAGGTCAGTCTCCCAAGGCAACAGAAATAAAAGCAAAAATAAACAAATGGGACCTAATCAAACTTACAAGTTTTTGCACAGCAAAGGAAACCATAAACAGAACGAAAAGACAACCTACAGAATGGGAAAAAATATTTGCAAATGATGCAACCTACAAGCACATAATTTCCAAAATATACAAACATCTCATACAACTCAACAACAAAAAACCAAACAACCCAGTCGAAAAATGGGCAGAAGACCTAAATAGATATTTCTCCAAAGAAGACATACAGATGGCCGACAGACACATGAAAAGATTCTCAACATCATTAATTATTAGAGAAATACAAATCAAAACTACAATGAGGTACCACTTCACACTGGTCAGAATGGCCATCGTTAATAAGTCTACAAATAGCAAACGCTGGAGAGGGTGTGGAGGAAAGGGAACCCTCCTGCACTATTGGTGGGAAAGTAAGTTGGTGCAGCCACTATGGAAAACAGTATGGAGGTTCCTCAGAAAACTAAAAATAGAACTACCATATGATCCAGTAAGCCCACTCCTGGGCATATATCCAGACAAAACTATAATTCAAAAAGATACATGCACCCCTCTGTCTACAGCAGCACTATTCACAATAGCCAAGACATGGAAACAACCTAAATGTCCACCAACAGATGAATGGATAAAGAAGATATACAATGGAATACGACTGGGCCATAAAAAATAATAATAATAATAATTAAATAATGTCACTTGCAGCAATATGGATGGACCTAGAGATTACCATGCTAACAGTGAAGTAAGTCCAAAAGAGAAAGACAAATACCATATGATATCACTTATATGAGGAATCTAAAATATAACACAGAACTTATCTATGAAACAGAAACAAACTCGCAGACATAGAGAACACGCCTGTGGTTGCCAAAGGGGAGGAGAGTGGGGGAGGAGTGTAGTGGGAGTTTGAGGTTGGCAGATGCACTGTTATACACAGAATGGATAATGAGGTCCTACTGTTTAGCCCAGGGAACTATATTCAACATCCCCTGATGAACCATAATGGAAAAGAATATTAAAATATATATTTGAATCAATTTGCTGCACAGCAGAAATTAGCACAACATTAGAAAACAACTATGCTTCAACTAAAAAAAAAAGTCCTGGTTCACCCAGACTGAAGAGTTTCCTTGGACATGCACTTCTAGTTCATGAAACCAGGAAAGTTGGTTACTCTGCTTTCCATTTCTGCCACTCACTAGTGTGTAACTTTAGGGCAAGTCATATGACCCCTCTGTACCTCAGTTTCTCCATCTGTAAAATGGATACTGTAATAACAGTATCTACCTCACAACATTAAGTCAATATTTAGGGTGTTTCTAAACTGCCATTACTGCCATTATTAAAACTTGGATTATTAAAACTTCAGATTTGCTTTCCTGGAAAGGTTGGAAAATCTGAAAAACAACGTGTATTCTTGTTTACCTATTTATTAAGCAAACATATACATGTAATGCTTTATACTACATACCAGGCACTGTCTAGGTGTTTGCAAACTTTCATTCATAACATCTCTATGAAGTGGGTTTTATTATTGTCCACTTTTACAGATGAGGAGACTGAGGCAGAGGGAGAGGAATTGACTTGCTCAATGTCACACAATGAGTAAGAGGCAGAGACAGGATCCAAATCCAGCCTGTCTGGCTCTATTCAGTGACCACCAAATAGCACATGGTCTTAACTGCCCCATCAGAAGGGCATTATTTTCTATCTTCCTAATTTTCTATCTGCATTCCTCCTAGGTCATTCTCTCTCTCCCTCCCTCTCTGGCCACTCCCGCAGCACGTAGAAATTCCAGGGCCAGGGATCGAACCTGCACCCACAGCAGTGACCCAAGCCACAGCTCTGACAGCATGAGAACCTTAACCTGCCAGGCAACCAGGAAACTCTCTCTCCCAGACAGACCCTTCTAAACACCATGTTCTCTGCCCACACATTCCTGGGGGGGTCTCGATTGCAATGGCAGCTTTTCTCAGTGATTCCAGGGAACCAATTTGAGGTCACTAAGTTTAGCTTTCAATTTCTCAAATCCAAGCTTTCTCAAAAAACGTCCTCTCCTCCGAGAGATTTTAGATTAATCCCCTTATCTAGCGGCTCAGGATCAGGAGGACAGTTGGGTCACCTGGTACAGCCTGGCCAGACTGGATTATCTGCTGTGACCCCAAAATTCATTCAGGCACACCTGCTCCTGAGAAGTCTGCTGATTAATAACAGCAGGGACTTTGAGGATGGTGTGTTTTTCACCTTCTGGGAACCTCTCTGGCTTGCACATGCACGCCACCCCATGCAGGGCTGCAGACAAACACCCGTGGTCCCCAATCCTCTCAGCTACCTGCCCTGAATCTGCATTATTTGAAGGTTCCACCAGATTCCACAGAAGTTGAGGTCTCAGAAAATAAAAGCTGAAAGAGTCGATATTATCAAATTAAAGAACATGAGAGCTGCCAGGATGTTCGGAAATCATCCCCATCGGGATCGCGAGTTTATTCAGTCGCCAAAGTTTTAGCAGGGAGGAGGTCCCCTCACCCACCCCACCCCCATGCTGTCTGGATGCCAGCGGCCTGGCCCTGGGGAGCAGGATTCCTCTCCCTCCAGCCCGCCTCCGTCTCAAGGTTATTGCTCTCTCCAGATCCCAGAGCAGCCTTTCCCCACACTCCTCCCTGCTCCTGCCAGTCAAAGAAGCCATCACCTTCTGCTAGTTCCCTTTCTCCTGCCCACAGCTGTGCTACAAGCCCTTCACCAACGCTCATCAGCTACCCCCTTGTCCCCTGTGGGACCCAAACTGATTGACAGATGTCCCTGCAGATCGACACACCAGTAGCTCCCAAGTCTGTTTCCTCAGCCCCTTTACCTCTTTGCCCCAAGCCCAAGGACTCATCTGCATCTGCTTCCCTTTCCTTGAAAATTCCACTGCCACCCTCTTTTTTTTATAGGGCTGTCCTTCTTACACTCAGTTTCAGAATGGGGTTCAACCTCCCAGCAACCCTCATGCTCTGAGTTACTTTCATTGCACACCAGGCATGAAAATGAGGTCTTCACAGGCATGAAAATGAGTTCACTCCCTACCCTATCCCTGCAGAAAAATCCACATGGGGAAGTTACACAGCTTAAGCCCTCTCCCAAAGTCCCAACCGTCATGAGCGTTGAACTGTTTTCCAAATTGGCAAATAATTGGTCGTGGGTAGGAGGTCCTGGTAGTTACAAGCCTGGACTATGCAGTCAAACCAAAGTTCAAATACCAGGTCTGCCATGTGCTAGCTGTGTGACTTAGGCGAGGAACAACCTCTCTGGGCTTCTGCTTCTTCAGGGAATCATTCGTGTTGGCGCACCAGGGGGCGCCACTTTCACCTGCTGCGGAGTGAGTGTCACCCCTGGAGTCCAGAGAGGGGCAGCGCTGATAACACCACCAGCAAGTACTATTGTTGTCAGTGTTCACTGTGGCAAAGTAAGCAATCAACCCATTAACTCTCCCCCATTTTACAGAACAGGACACTGAGGTTCAGAGAGGTTAATCTATAGGTCCAAGTCGCACATTAAATAAGTGACGGGTCAGGGCTTGCATTCAGGTTTCTTTTCATCCAGAGCCTATGCACTCTTTAGTCGACTGTCCCGTCTTCCCAGAGACCTCCAGTTTGGAGAGCTGCACCACACACGGCTTCGCAGCCACAGTCCACCCCTTTCCCCTCAGGGAACATCTCCCATCTCCAAAGTTTTCCCTGAAATGCAAATTTTGTCTCTTCTTCCCCTCCCCTTGCAGCGTTCCATGCAGACCCTCACTTTATTCTTAGCAGTCTCCGTCTGGCCACCTCAAAGACCATTCTAAACTCTACATCTGGTGTTTCGAGTTCCAAACGCACAGCAAATAGTTCCTCACTTGGAATCCCTCGGCAGGCATTACTAATCGATCCTGGCATCCTTTCTCCGCAGAGCCGGGATGCAGCGGTCAGGCAGGCAGCCATTACCAACTGATTCAAGATATCGATCAGGTAAAAATCGCATTTGCTATTCCTTCTGAAGATTGTAATCTGCTTGAAAGCAGTAGAGTCTTAATCAGCTCTGCCCGCTTCCTGCCCACAAACAGTAATACGTTTTCAGATATCAAGAACTAAGGAAAGTTTTGTGGGTGGAAAAATGTGGCTTTCCTTCTTACTATCACGTGACTTTGGACAAGTACCTCCATCTTTCTAACGTCAAACGGAAACGGAAGCTCAGAAAAATGAAGGAACTTGCTCAAGGCCACACAGCTGGTAAAAAAGGGAACAAAATTATGTCAGAGCCAAGACCTTCACTATATGCTGTTGGAGGTGTAGATCCACGTGAAATTCTTAGCACACTGCTTGATACATTATACAAACTCAGTAACACAAGACAATATAAAAATCCTTTGTATAAAAAGGGCTTGGCTCTGTTCCTTGGCCCCAGCCTTGCATAAAACGGTTCCCAGGGTCTTTGTGGCCAGAATCCTTTCTTAGTAGGAGAACACAGAAGATCCCAGAAAACCCAGGTTATTGGCTCACAGACTTGTGAGAATGTGTCCTCTGGGATACTGGGGCAGAGTTATCAAGCACTTTTTGGAACTCTGGGCTGGGTTGAGGAGCTGTGAGATGGAACTCTTGAGACCCCAGTTTGTCCAGCAAAGAAGAGTTTGGAATGCTGACCCCAGAAAGTCCCTCTCACATTCAAAGCTGTCTTCTCCTGCTTCCTCCCCATGGCCCAAAGCAAGCTGGTGGGTGGCAAGGATTTCCCCAGCATATTGTGCAACCTTGGCTGCCCCACAGCAGCAGGGAAGGTGAAGGCAGCTGTGGCTGGGCCTGGCTCTGAAACTTCCTGCGGGACCTGGCTGGCCAAAATAGGCACAACCGCTGATGAGGTCTTTCTTTCTCTCTCTCTTCCTTCCTTCCTTTCTCTTTCTTTACTTTCTTTCTCTTTCTTTCTTTCTTTACTTCTTTCTTTTCTCTTTCTTCCTAATCATCTCATAACCTACCAATTGAAAACATAGATCCTGGAGCCATAGGTTCAAATCCTGGCTCCACCTGTTACGAGCTCTCTGACCTTGGGCAATTTGCTCAAACTCTCTGTCCCTCAGTTTCCTCATCTATGAAATGGGGATAATAATAATACCAACTTTCATGGTACAGCCTCACAGTCCTTGGCCTCGCAGCCTAGGAGGGGAGACCAGCACTCATAATCATATGGTTAATTTATAATTAATAATTTAATTAATTAGTTAATTATTCTTACCAAAGGGCAGGGGAGTCAGGGAATGCTTCCCTTGCAATTGTGGCATGTCTATTCATTTATTATCTCTTCCATTAGCTTGTAAACTCCAGGAAAGCTGGAGTCATGTACATTTTATTTACTAATGTTTACCTGGCATTGGGAGGTGCTCAGTAACTATCTTTGGGTCATGGATAAATGAATAAAGTGATATTTCATTGGAGTTGGGAAGGATGAGTAAGAGTAAACCAAGGAAAGAGAGTAGATGGAAGAGCATCCTAGGCAGAAGGAACAGCATGAGCAAAGGCCCTGTGGCTGAAAAGAAGTTAGAGTGTTTGAGGAAATAAAGCAAGAATTATGCCTGGAGCAAGCAGAATGACAAGGAGAGTAGGGCACCCTTCCCAGAGCCTTGGGAGCCTGTGGTAGATTTTCTCCATCAAAGGCCCAGTAAGGGCTGTAATGGGCTCTGAGCTGGGGGGTCAGAGAGGCCTGAGTTCAAATCCCAGCTTCCCCATTTTCTAGCTGCATGACAAGTCAGGTAACCCCGATGAGTTCTGGATGCTTGTTTGCAAAAAGGACGTAATAGTAGTAACCTAATGCATGGAGTCTGGGGAGGATCATGGACTGTAAAGCACTTAGCACAGTTCCTGGCTCAAGGTAGTTCTCAAGAAATGTAGCTGTGCTCATAATAATAAATCATTGTATTATGATTGACCCGGATCTCCTGGTTCCCTTTCACTGTCCCTGAAGCTGAATCTTCCTCTAAAGGAGGGTCCCCATCTCCAGGCCCTCCCAGGGACATAGTTGTCCCTGCTTTCCCCATGCCACCCTCCCTCAGATCCTCCTGGGGCTGTTCTCCTTGAATTTCCTGCAGCCAAGACTGAGGAAATGGTTCCCTTGGCTCAGGGCAGAATCTGGATCCATGTTGCTAAGCAACCAACCCCTATACAGATGCCAGATGCAGCCTGGGCAAAGGGATGAACGTCAGCACTCTGGGGAGGGCCTCCTGGGTTGCTGCCAGGACCACAGGCTGCAACCAAGACTGAGGTAGGAGAGAGCCAAAGCAGATGGCTCACTGAGAATAACCATACAGCAGTGGAAAGCCTGTGGGATCAAGGGCAAATCCAAATGCATTCAGATCCCAACTCTATAATTGACTAGCTGTGCAGCCTCCATCAAGTCAGTGAACCTCTCTGAGCTTCAGCTTACTCATCTCAACAATGGGTTACAGACCCAACTACAAATTCATCATGAGGATTGCAGGATGTTGTCCATGAAAATGCCAGCATGACATGAGATTTGGCTCCCAATTCCCCAGACCAAGGTGGCATCTGTCCTGCAAGGTTGTATGGTGCACCCCTACAATTACAGTTAGGTTGGTAAGAGTTACACAGATGTAGGCTCAAATCCTAGCTCTGCCACTGTGTCAATAAAAAAGAAGATGGAGTTCCCATTGTAGCTTAGTAGGTTAAGAACCAGACACAGATTCTGTGAAGATGTGGATTTGATCCCTGGCCTTGCTCAGTGGATTAAGGGTCCAGCATTGCCACAAGCTGCGGGGCAGGTCACAGATCCAGCTCAGATCTGGCATTGCTATTGCTGTGGTGTAGGCCAGAAACTGCAGCTTCGATGCGGCCCCTAGTCTGGGAACTTCCATATGTTGCAGATGTGGCTGTAAAAAAAAAAAAAAAAAAACGAAGAAGAAAGTTCATTTCCCTTTGATGAAAAAGTCCAGGCCAGGCCTGGTTATGGTGGTCAGTAGTATAAGGGACCCAAGGTCCTCCCAGCCAAATACACCTTCAGTCAGGCCCTAGATGGTGGCATTTATGTTCCAGATAGCAGGTAAAAGAAGGGACAAAGAAGCAACAGCAAAAGGAACACGTCTACCTCTCTTGGGGAGAGTGCTCCAGAACCCTCACATCCTTTAGCTGTAATTCAGTCACATTTCTACACCTACCCGCAAAGGGGGCTGGGAAATTCCCTGCTAACAATGGGCTTACTTTTACTTTACATGAGGAAAGCCTTAGAATGGATGTTGGGGAACATGCAGTAGTTTTGGTCACAGTTCTCCAGGTCTCAGTTTCCTCTTCTGGGAGTTGGGGGTAACGACAGTTTTGCCTCATAAGGTCCTTGTGAGAATTAAGTTAATGGGTTTCAAGAAGCTAGTAAATTGGCAATCAATGTTAGTGATTACTATGATTTGTAAAACATCCTAGTAGCAGACAAGCAGGAAGAAAAAGAAGTCAGTGTTTTCTGTGCCAAGTAGAGGCGTGCTCAGGTTTAATCATGTTCAGTGATTGGGTAAACGAGAAAACAAGACCTGCTTTACCACCCAGGGAGCAGTCAGAGGTGAATTCGTGCCTCTCTTTGCCTCCAGGAAGCGAGCCAAAGTCCTCAGGAAGAATTTGTACTCCTGAGAGGCCAAAGGTGGCCCTGGCATTAACCCCCATGATTCATTTGCTTCTCCAACCTTTTTTTCGGGGGGCTGGGCAAAGAGAGGCCTGGCTTTACCTCGTCTGAAACAGGGCAGGGTCTGAAGCTGGTAAATAGGGGTGGAGGTGAGTGGGCACCACCAACTGAGGAGGCCCTGGGCAGGACTGGAATCCTGGGCCTTTTCAGGGGGTATTTAGTACTTCACTCTGAATTAGGACAGGTAACCCCCATCTCAGGAACAGGAAACATTTTTCTTGAAAGGAGACAGCTTTTATTTTCTGATTTCGAAATCAGCAAACGGTCTTGCATCCCAACAAACTAGCAGGTATCCAGCAGGACAAGGAGAGTCCTGGAATTCCATGGGGGTGGGGATGGGTGTTCTTATGATCATTGTGTGCACCACGGACTTGTTAGAAGTGCAGGTGACAGAGGCCAGCCCCAAGAATTCAGTATCTGTATGTCAAGGTGGAAAAAAGAATTTCATTTTTCCAATATAGACAGAAGGAAAAAAATGTGCATGGGATTCGTTACATGCTGGATTTATTGCACGTAACTAAGTAGGAAAAGTCCCGGGAATCAGTGGCAGTTTATAACTAGGGGTCTGATCTAGTTATGGAAGGCTTCCTGGAGGAAGGGGCATTTGAGCTGAAATGAAGAATGGGTGTTACCAAGGCAGGAAGAATACTCCCGGCAGGTAGGAGTGAGGCAGTCTGGTTGTCTGGGCCCCACCAAGGATGGGGCATGACTGGAAAATAAGTGGGTAATGTGATCATATCTGGAAAAAGCACATTAGCCACAGTGTGGAGGATAGGTTGGAGGGGAAACAGAATTACTGACGGGAAACTCCTTAGAAATGATGGCAGTGTCAGCAACAAATTCCCAGGGATTTCACCTGGCCACCCAGGTATCCCAGAATAAACCAGAACACCTTGAGCCTGAAATACTCATACGACACACCTCCTGCCCTCCTCCCCTAGTCACTCTAGCCCTTCTCTGCTTTGCCTTTGTTTTTATTTTCATTGCCATTATCTTCTCTATTATACATTCATTTACTTGTTTACTTGTCAGCTCTCTGTCAGCCCCTCTAGTATGTGAGCTCCACAAGGGCAGGGGCCTTGTCTCCTATCTTCCTTGATACAGTGTAGCCCAGCATCCTGCACAGTGACTGGCACACAGTAGGTGTTCATAATGATATATATATTGGGGTGTTAGGACAGCTTATGGTGGTGAGCTGGACCCAGACTAGCCCTCCAGAAGGTGCTGGCAAGTTAACAAAAACTTTCAATTCAATCCTGATGTATAAAGACTGGGAATTCTCAAGGCCAGATAGAGTTAACCTCCTTCTGAGGGAGTCTGAAGGCCAGAGAGTTAGGGAAAGGTCTCCATTTGGCATATGAGGGCAAAGGAACAAAATGACTCAGCAGAGATTAGCTCAGACTCAAGCAGCAGGGAGGAGGAAATTCACCAGTGGTACCCAATTCTCCCAGCCCCACACACCTATGGGTTTGCAAGATAATGAGATGATGATGATGATAATGATGATGAAGATGATGGTTAACATTTTTTTAATTATTATTTTTTTATTTTTATTTTTTGTCTTTTTGTTTTTTCAGGACCGCACCCATGGCATATGGAAGTTCCCAGGCTAGGGGTGGAATTGGAGCCATGGCTTCCAGCCTACGCCACAGCCACAGCAACATCAGATCCGAGCCGCATCTGTGACCTACACCACAGCTCATGGCAATGCCGGATCCTTAACCCACTGAGCAAGGCCAGGGATCGAACCCACAACCTCATGGTTCCTAGTCAGATTCGTTTCCGCTGCGCCGTGATGGGAACTCTGATGGTTAACATAATGTAAAGCACAATGGTATTTTCCAGATATTGTTCTGAGCATTTTACTGTATTAACTCAGCTAAACCTTCCAACAATCCTCTGAGGTAGGTAATGTGGTTATCCCCATTTTACAGCAGGGAGAGTCAAGGCACAAAGAGGTTAGGCAACTTACCAAAGTGGCCAGGCTCAGAAGTGGCTGAGTAGGGACTGGAACAGGTGATCCTGGGGTTTGTGTCAGAGCAAAGCACCTCGTCATCATCCTGCTGCCCAGCCAGACATGGTACCCCAAAGGCTTCTAGTCCCAAGTCCAGGGTTGGTCTGGCCCACTCTCGCCCTCCTGTTTCATGAATTCACATTCAGACCACAAATTTGTCTCTGGTGCATTGTCCCTGGTGGGTAGGTGCCTTAATGATTAAGCAAACATGGGCTATGGAGTCAGACAGACTTAGGTTCAAATCCCAGCTCAGCCACTTCCTAACTGAGCGGTGAGGGATGAGTGATTCTACCTTTCTGAGCCTCAATCACCCCACCTGCAAAATGGAGCTAAGGATGTTTCATCTCAGAGAACAAATGTGGGGACTGAATGAGCAAATCTCCCCAAGTGCCCTGCACCTTGCCTTCAGGCCCTGCATGTGGAGGAGATAGTTGCTGGTTTTCTACTAGCCTATTCTTTGTTTTTTTTCAGGGCTGCAGCCGTGGCATCTGGAAGTTCCCAGGCTAGGGGTTGAATCGAAGCTGTAGCTACAGGCCTACACCACTGCCACAGCAATGCCAGATCCTAGCCACATCTACTACCTACACCACAGCTCACAGCAACACTGGATCCCTAACCCACTAAAGAAGGCCAGGGATTGAACCCATATCCTCATGGATACTAGTAGGGTTCATTATCACTGAGCCACAAAGGGAACTCCTACCCATCTAGTCTTGAACCTCTGTCCCCTTCTGCTTCCCACAAGCCCACCTCCTACCCTAAACCAGCAGCCTCCTTGTTGACCTTGCCAGAACTTAAAGTCTGGATCCCCAGTGGGATCCCTTCAGACTCTGCCAGCTTAGCAACCCAAGCAATTAAGGGATCTCTTGGATTTGAGTTCTGAGCAAATCGGATCTTAAAAAAAAAGTCCCATACTCTAAACCCCACTGAGAAGCTAAATCTGGTACCCCATGAAGCTATTTTTTAAAAACTTCTTTAAGCATCAGTATTAGTGAGAGGTAAGGGTTCTGAGTATTTACATCTTAGGGCTGCCCAATCCTCTCAGAGGACTCAGGGGAAATGTTGCAGATACAGATTCCCCAGGCAAATGCAAACAGAAGGACAGTCTCTTAACAACTGATCTAGAGGCTTCAAAATGTCAAGGTCACGAATGACAAAACTAAAAACAAAACTGAGAAACTGTTTCAGATTAAAAGGGACAGAAAAGAAATGATAACTAAAAGAACTGTGTGATTCTGGATTTTTTTTTTTTAATGCTAGAAGGACAATTAGGAAAATTTGCCATGTACAGTGGATTTGATAATAGCATTGCGTCAAAGCTGAATAACCTTAATTTAATAATTATGCTAGAGTTAGGGAAAAGAATTTCCTTGGTCTTAGGAGATAAGCACAGGTAAAGAGGCATCACGTTTACAACTTCTCAAGTGATTCAGAAAAAAATGTGTATTTGTATGTGGAAAGAGAAATGATAGAGCCAACAGGGCAAAAGGTTTCTGTGAATCCTCAGTACTCTCCTTGCAACTTTTCAGGGAGGGTGGAATTATTTCCAAGTGAACAGTTTCTTTAAATGCAGATTCCTGCATCACATTTCCCCCCTTCCTACTTATTGGATCTTCTTCAGAAAGACCCAGGAATCTTCATTTGTAACAAGCTCCCCCAGGAGATTCTAGCACACAGGAAGCCTGGCTGTAACTCCAGTTCTGCAGAAAACTGGGGTCTTCTTCCCCAATCAGGGGGCAGAGGCATAGCCCCTACGGTTTTTACTTTCTTTTCCCCACATGTTCCAGGCAACAATCAAGGAGCCACCAATGGAAGATTTTGCAAACCAACAGCTGGGAGTTTCCTCCAGATTTTTGCCAAGAGCAGAGTTTGCTCGGAGCCTCTAGTCCACTTATGATTACATGACTTAAAATACAATTTGCTAAAGACAATCTCCTGAGGAAGGGAGGTAGGAAATATAAAATGAGAGCGAAGGTGCAACTCACCTAAGTTGCTAAAGGGGCGCCCTGGGGGGCCAGAGGGCTCCTGTCTGTTTGTTTCATCAGGGATAATGATGATGTCACTTGGCTTTAATCCTCCTTAGTCATTTTCTTTTTTTTTTTTTTTTTTGAATTTCAAATAAGTATTTTTATTATAACGTGCTTTTGAGAGAGTTTAAATGAATTATAGATTTGTGAAATATCAGAATAAACAAATCAAAAGTTATGGCTTGGGTCATAAAATCTGGCATTATCTAGTTTTTTCCTTAGTCATTTTCATTTGGGGACTTTGGCAGCAGCTGCCATTTCTTAACGCATGGGAGGCACCAACAGCTCAGCTCAGCATTGGTGTTCAAATATGCCAGGGCACTGTCTCTCCAAGACAGGGCTGCCTCTCACCAGCAGAGCTTTGGAAAAAGTGACTACACCCCCAAAAGGCAATTAGGAGGAAAACAACTCGGGTAGAAGTCCAACCCAGACTTGCCAGAGGCTTGCAAATTGCTTTTACCAGGACTCACAATAAGGAATGCATTTGCATTGCAGTCTGGTTTACACACACACACACACACACACACACACACACACACGCACACGCACACGCACACGCACAGTGACAGACATGAACCCTCCATCCTGATTCCAGGAAGGCTTTATTGCCCCAGCTTCTGTCAGTGCTGACTGCAGAGAGCTGCCAGCTGTGAGTCCCTTGGATTGAGTCCCTGCCTCATCTACAGGGAGCCACCTTGCCCAAGGTCACACCTTTTTCCCCCGAGGCGGTTCGTGTCCATTGTGGGGAGGATAAAAGCCTTGGCCATCTTGGCCCAACTCAGGGTAATCCTGAAGTGCCATTTTAACTCTCAGGTTCCCTGTGGGGTTAGTTGAGGTCAATGATGGATCTCCGTCCCAGCTTGACCTCTCTCCCTGCCCACTCCTGCTTCTTTCCCCTCCCTTCCACAGGAGTTGATCTCAAGCACAGCCCTTCATAAAGCTTCTGTCTCAGGGTCTGCTTCCTTGGAGAACCTAACCTGGAACCCACATCATTTAAACAAGAGTTCAGTAAAAACAATATTTATCCTTTCTCTGGGTCATGCATTCTCATTTTATCTATGTTCATTTTAAAATTTTTATTTTTATTTTTTATTTTTTGGAATGTTCATTTTTTTAAAATATTGGTCATCATCCTGGTGTTCCCTCTGTGGGGCAACAGTATTGGCAATGTCTTGGGAGCACTGGGATGCAGGTTCAATCCCTGGCTGGCACAGTGGGTTAGGCATCTGGCCTTATTAGAGCTGTGGCTTGGGTCACAGCTGCAGCTAGGATCTGATCCCTGGCCTGGGAATTCCATATGCCATGGGGTGGCCAAAAAAGGAAAAAGATAAAATGTTTGTCATGATCCAGTAAATTGATTTCATGATTCAGCCATGATTTGAAAATGCTAGTCTGGACTATGCCCACAAATGGAGGATGGTCTATGTGTCCTTTGGGCTGTCCTTAGGTGCAAGTAAAAGAATCCCTGAGGCTAAACATGGATTAAATAATTGAGTTTTATTTCTCACATAATGGATTTGGCAATAGGTGGTCCCAGAGTTTGTTCATGTCTCAGTACCTTCATCAAAGACCCAGGTTCTTTCCATATTTCTTCTCCACCATCCTTGACATGCTGATCATGTCTCCTTATAATCACAAGATGGCTGCCATTGCTCCATTCATCAACCACCTCCAAAGGGGTAGGAACATCCCCTCACACAGTTTTTTCAATTCAGGAAGAAAAAATTCTGGAGAAGTCCCAGGAACAGACTTCTTATTTCTAATTGGCCAGAACTGGGCCATTGTTCATGTCTAAATCAATCTCTGCCATCCAATACCTAAAGTTCCAATAGCAAAGACCAAAAAATGTGAATGAAGATTGGTAAACAACCCACAAAGAAAGACCATATCACACAGTCCATATCAAATATCCCATTCAGCCTTTATTTCCTTCTAGGGTCCAATGTCCAAGTCGTCTGCCCTGAGGTGGGGAAGAGTCATTGATCTCTGGCAGATTCACAACATACTACCACTCAGCATCCCAGACCCAAGCCAGACATCAGTAGTTGATCACTGCAATTTTTCCCACTGAGCAGGAATATGATTTCACAATGCATCCCAACAAAATTCTCCATGTGCCCATTAGAATTAAAATCTGAGATAAAATCTGGTTCCAGCCCTGGTCTCTAGACCAGTGTTTAACAATGGAAGCTAATGTGAGGGAGGATTAACCAGTTT
This sequence comes from Phacochoerus africanus, assembly GCF_016906955.1. Taxonomy (NCBI): domain Eukaryota; kingdom Metazoa; phylum Chordata; class Mammalia; order Artiodactyla; family Suidae; genus Phacochoerus; species Phacochoerus africanus. The sequence goes on along the minus strand of NC_062558.1, from coordinate 32,244,472 downwards.
TTGTATTTTCAAAACACTCTCTGACTCATGCCTCCAACCTCCCTCCTCACTTGGAATATTTCTTCCTTCCTTTAGCCTCTCTAAATCCTACTTATTCTTCAAAGAGGTCCAACTCAAGCCTGACTCCTCCAGGAGGTATCCCTGGTTATTCTAATCTTATCTAAAATTATTCACTGAACCCAATGATCCCAATCTTAACATTGATCAGACCTCATATGCCTGCTGATGTGATGCAGAGGAAGTATCCTTGCCAAAATAACAAATCTGAACCAAATCTGGCCTCAAGATTAACCACCAGTTTATGAGAAATATAGGGACTAACATTAAATGATGCATGGGATATAGTTATCTAGAACGTAATGTAATACAGTGACACACGGGCTATACAAATCTAGAATGTCAGAAACTAAAGAACCCAGGACCTAGTGTCTTTTGCAAGTAAATGACATTTTTAAAAGGAGCATAAATTTTGTAGATGTGTATCAATTATCTGTTCACCACAATAATGCTATGTAATAAACCACAAGAGAACACAGTTGTTTAAAATAATAATATATTATTTCTCATAGGTCTGGGGTAAGATGGGCAGTTCTTTTGGTCTGGCCCAGGCTCAGCTGACCTGGGCTGGACTTGCTCATGCAGCTATGGTCAGCTGGCAGGTCTGCTGGGGACCAGCTTGCCTGGAATGGCCTCACCTAGGAAAGTCCTCCCCTACATGGTTACCCCACAGCAAGCTGCCTAAGCTTGCTCTCCTGGTTGAGAAAGGAGTTCAAGAGAATAGGAGGAATCATGCAAGACATCTCAAGGTCCAAACCCAGAAATCATCCAGCATCCCTTCTGCTGCATTCTATTGGCCAAAGCAAGTCACATGATCAGGCCCAGATTCCACCGTGGGGCAAGAGACTCCACCTCTGATAATAGCTGATTTCGCTGCTTCTCCTGCTGAGGGAACAGGGAGAGAGGATTTTAACTGCAGTCAGTCCACCTCAGGGATAAAAAAGGCATATCAACCAAATGCAACGTGTGCCCTTGTTCAGATCTGAATTGAACCAAACCAACTGCAAAACCTCATTTTTGCAGTCATCAGAGAAAAACTGAATGTAGGTTGAGTAGTCAATGATAACAAGGAATTCTTGACTTTTAAGTACAGTAATTGTATGAATTTTTAAAATGTTCTTATTGTTAGAATTACATGCTGAAGTATTTGTGGGTGAAATTATATAATGTCTGGGATTTATGTTAAAATATTCTAGCAAAAAAAAAAGCAGGGGTAGGGGAGTAGATGGCAAAAAGTTAATAGCTATGGAAGCTCGGTAATACACACAAGGGGGTTATATCACTGTTCTCATTAAATTTATGTATATGTGCTTGAAGCTTTCCATAATAACTGTTTTAGGAGTACTCTAGTGGCCCAGTGGGTTAAGGATCCAGCAGTGTCACTGCAGTGGCCAGGGTCGCTGCTGTGATGTGGGTTTGATCCCTACATTGCTGGATGGTCCAAGTTTGGTTGAATCTGCAGATGTAGAACCCAGGATTCAGAGGGTTGACTGTAAAGTTATAGGCGTATTTTCAACTGCATGGGGAGTTGGGCTGCCCTAACCCCCATGTTGTTCAAAGATCAACGGTCCTTGCATTTTCTAAATTATACCAGATGTCTCCTCTCTTTATCCATGCTGTTCCCACTCCCTGGAATGTTCTTTCCTATCATTGTCTCCTGCCCACCTCTTCCTCAGCCTTCAAGATCTGGTCAAATGTCACCTCCTCTAGGAAGTCTTCCCTGCAGAGAAGGAGGGTAGTGGTGACATAAATACAGGAAAAGGTTGTGCAAAAAAACCATGTGATCCTGGGAGTTCCTGTTGTGGCTCAGCAGGTTACAAACCCAACTAGTATCCATGAGGATGCAGGTTTGATCCCTGACTCCATTCACTGGCTTAAAGATCTGGTGTTGCCATGAGCTGTGGTGTAGGTCGAAGCCATGGCTTGGATCTGGCATTGCTGCGGCTGTGGTGTAGGCTGGCAGCTGCAGCCCTGATTGGGCCACTAGCCCGGGAACCTCCATATGCCATGGGGGGGCCCTAAAAAGAAAAAAAGAGCTTGATCCAACCTCAGGGCCTTTGCATGTGCTCTTTCCTCTGCCTGGAGTCCTTTCCTCCTTACCACCGATTTGTACAGCTGTCCCCTTCTTGCTATTTGGCTCTCAGTCCAAAGGTCACCCTCCTACACACCTTATCCAAACCTGGCCAACCCACTTCGATCCACCTAGTACCACATCTTGTAATCTTTCCTCCATAGTTCCTCTTACTATCTAATTATTTTTTTGTTTATTTGTTTGCCTTCCCCACTAGAATTTCACCCCAAACAGGCTATCTGGTTCACTGCTTTAGCACCTAGACCAGTGCCTGACAAACAAGACCTGCTCAGGAAATATCTCTCCGATTCACTCCCTCATTCGGTCAGCACATATTTATTGAGTGCTTACTGCCTAATGACTCAGGGAGCTCCAGGGTACAAGGGGGACCAAGATGTCTGGCATTGGTGGGTTCAAATTCAGGGTTCACCATTACCCAGCTCTGACCACTCCCCCCTCCGCCTGCTCCCCCCCATCCCCAAGCCTCTGTTTCCTCCTCCAGGAAATGGTACATATGATAGGATTGTTATGAAATTCTTGTAAAAGCCTACCAGGCAAGCTGGCACATAGTAGGTACTCATTAAATGAGTACTTTCACCCCAGGACCAAGGGTGACCCTGTTTTCTAGAAAATGCAGGCATAGGCCTGGGGGTTCTCAGCCAGCTCTGGAACAGCTGGATGCCCTCGTGAGAGAGATTAAGAACAGATGTGGGCAGGAGGACCCTAAGGCTAACTGCTGACCCACTTGGCCACAGGAACAAGGGAGAGAGGGACATAAACAAGCCAGGGCAGCTTCTTGAAATAACAGAGAGAGTAGGAACAGGCTCCAGGCCACAGGATGTCTGTCTCCCAGGGTCTCCTGGGTCTAGCCTCCGAGATTTCCAGTTAGACCAAGGAACATTTCCAGCTCTCAGAGTCCTGCCTCCCACCCAGTCAGTCTAGGTGTCCACCATCCAGGGGCAGAGAAATCTGGAAGGGACTAAAAGATACCAAGCTTCTGGGCAAGGTTTGAAATGGAAGTAGTTCTTCCCTTCTATAGAAAACTGTGCAGTCACAAAAAAGAATGAGGATGCTCTTGGAGTTCCCCATGCCTCAGAGGGTTAAGGACCCTCCCTGTGTTGGCACTGCTGTGGCTCTGGTCATACCTACAGTGCAGGTTTGATCCCTGGCTTGGTTTTGATCCACCAAAAAAAAGGTAGAATGGATGCTCTTTGTGCACTGATATAAGTGGCCTCTAAGAGTTAAGTAAGAGAAGGTGAATTTTAAAAAGATTTTTAAAAATAACATACACAGGAGTTCCTGTTGTGGCTCAGTGGTAACAAACCCAACTAGTATCCATGAGGATGTGGGTTTGATCCCTGGCCTCAAACACTGGGTTAAGGATCCAGCATTGCTGTGGCTGTGGTGTGGGCTGACAGCTGCAGCTCTAATTTGACCCCTCACCTGGGAATTTCCATATGCCAAAAAGAAAGAAAAATAACATACACACATGTCCACTCACGTACACCATCACCATCTCTGGAAGGATGCATAAGAAGTCAGTGATGGTAATTTTCTCTCTGGAATGGAAATAAGTGGTCAAGGAATGGGATGGAAGGAAAACTTTTCATTAAAATGTCCTTTGCCCCTTTTGAGTATTGAATCACTTGAACGTAATACTTATTCAAAAATAAATATTTAAAAATCTGAGAAGGAAAATGCAGCTGCCACCTACACAAGGGAACTGCTTTAGCCCTCCTCTTCCACCAAAAGGAATGAGGGATAACATACTTCTTCCAGAACACTCTATTTAAAAAGAAAGCCTGGAGCATTCCTGTCGTGGCTCAGTGGAAACAAATCTGACTAGTATCCATGAGGATGCAGGTTCAATCCCTGGCCTTGCTAAGTGGGCTAAGGATCTGGTGTTGCCATGATCTGTGGTGTAGGTTGTGGACATGGCTTGGATCCCGTGTTGCTGTGGCTGTGGTGAAGGCCAGCAGCTGTATCTCCTATTTGACCCCTAGCCTGGGAACCTCCATATGCCGCCAGTGCAGCCCTGAAAAAAAAAGAAAAGAAAGCCTATTCTATTGTTCCTTTTTAGGACCCTTCTCTGTTTAAATCTCTTCGATGACACAGAGCTAAACATATCATACAACCTCAAAAAAGAGTATTTGTTGAATGAATAAATGAATAAATGCATGAATAAGCCAGATTAGGTTTTATCTCTTGATCTTTATGCTGATATGGAAAAATGTCCATGTTCACTGAAAAAAGAATATTGCAGAACATTGAGTCAAGAATCATGCTTTTTTTTTTCCTCTTTTTGCCTTTTCTAGGGCTGCTCCCACGGCATATGGAGGTTCCTAGGCTAGGGGTCTAATTAGAGCTGTTGCTGCCGGCCTATGCCACAGCCACAGCAACACCAGATCTGAGCCGCGTCTGCAACCTACACCACTGCTCATGGCAACGCCAGACCCTTAACCCACTGAGCAAGGCCAGGGATCGAACCCGCAACCTCATGGTTCCTACTCAGATTCGCTAACCACTGAGCCACAACAGGAACTCCTATTTTTGATAATTATATACACATAACTTATACTGAAGCTTAAATTTTATATGCATAACTTATATACATATGTAAGTACATACATATTTATATATACATAAAGTAGTGCATATTAGCATATGTATGTATATATCCATATATATATTAGTATATACATGTATATGTATATGATTATTGGCCAGTAAACAGAACAAAAATCCAGAAAGTTACCAAACTTGCTGATTCTATGTCTTGATCTTAGTGGTGGTTACACAGGTATAAAGATGGGTAAAAATTCATCAGTCTCTAATCAAGAAATGCACATGTTAGAAGTTCCCTCATGGGGCAGTGGGTTAGGGATATGGCATTGCTGCCTCAGCTGTGGCACGGGTTGGATCCCTGGCCCAGGAACTTCCACAGTATGGGGGCCAATGTACATCCGAGTATTTTACAACAAGCATGCAAGTATGAATCCTTTTGAAATATATATACTTTTTAATTCAGATTTTATAGCACACAAAGCCTTTCACTTCTTTAACTGCCATCACCTTTCATTCCAACCACATCAAACTGCTTATGTTCCCCCGTGCGTCATGTTTCTTACCTCCAGGCCTTTTCCTTTACTGTGTTCTCTTCCTGAGACGCCCTCGACTTCTTCCACCAACCTAAGTTCTTCTAGTCACTTGTCTTGACTGAAATGTTACCTCTTCCAGGAAGCCTCCCTTGACCTCTCCAGCTCAGGTCAAATGTTCTAGAAACACCTCAGAGCTGCCTTTGTCAGTTTTGACTCACTTGTCCATCTCACTCATCCAACCATGCATTGCTTGAGGCAGAGACTAGAGTGATGTGGCCACAAGCCACAGAACATCTGTAGCCACCAGAAGCTGGAAGAGGCAAGGAAGAATCTTCCCCTAGAGCCTCTAGAGGGAGTGCAGCCCTCTTCATATCTTTGTGTGTGTGTGTGTGTGTGTGTGTGTGTGTGTGTGTGTGTGTGCGCGTGCAACACTTGTAACACATGGAAGTTTCCGGGCTAGGGATCAAATCAGAGCCACATCTGCAACCTACATCACAGCTTGTGGCAATGCTGGATCCTTAACCCACTGAGCCACACTGGGAACTTCGTCCCTTCATATCTTGAATTCAGCCTGGTGATGCTGAGTTCAGATTTCTGGCTTCCAGAAAAGTGAGAAAATAAATTTCTGTTACTTTAACCCGAGTTTGTGGCAGCTTGTTACAGTGGCCCTGGGAAACTAACATAATTGGTACCTCTTTTTTGGAAGATAGTTTGGCAAGACCAAATATAAAATGGGAATGTGCATAATGAAGAACCATCAATTTTCCTTAGGATTCGCTTTGAAGAAACACTTGCCCATGTCCGTGAGGAGGTATGTCCAAGAACATTCATTGCAGAATTGCTAACTTTGAAACAAAGCCACAGAAGAATGGGTATGTTCATATAATGGGATATCATGCAGCAGGAAAAATGAACAAACTATAACTCTGTACAACAATAAGCATAAATCTCAGATTCTTAGCTTGAATAGAAGAAGAAAGGCACACACACAAAAAAATATGAACAGTATTTCCATGTATATAAAGTTCAAAAACAGGTTAAATGAAACAATATATTGTTTTAGTGTTTAAACTATAATGAAAAGGGGAGAGACAATGAGAGAAAACTTCCAGATAGTGGTTACCTGAAGGAAAGTCTACCATATGGAGGGGCTTTTGGGTAAGGTGACCATATATTGTATTGCCTAATTTTTTGTACATTTTGGGGAATGAAAGGGAAGGTGCGAGTAATAGTTATAAGCAGAAAACAGGTACAAGCCAAGACTTTTTCAGACAAGCCAGAACATAGGATCACCCGTCTCCTGAGACAGATTCTATTTTATGGCCAGGGATCAAATGGCACCACAGCAGTGACAATACCAGATCCTTAACCACCAGGCAACTCCCTATTAGTGCTCTTTAAACTGAAAAATATATATATATATTTTTTTCTATGTATGACACATTTCACAATTTTTTTTTCAATGATTTTCAATGAATGTGGAGAGTTCTGGAATCTGTTCCATTTTCAGTAGCAACTCCAGACACAGCTGCTGACTCTGGCTAAATTCAGCAGAAAAGGAATTTATTACAAAGAGAGCGAAGAGTTGACACAATTGCCAAGAAGGCTGGAGGACAGAGGCACCAAGAGAAGGCACGCAGTGGGGACCACAGCCAAAAACCTGCCGGGACCAGGCCACTGAGGACACTGGTTCCTCCCACTGAGGCAGGGGCTTCCCACCCAGCCAGCCAGGGCCAGTGGACTCTCCCGCTAACCTCTCTGCCAGGGTTGTTCCTGGAACCTAGATGGTGTTGCCGGTTCTGTACCACTCCCAGTCCCCAGTTGCTCCTTGTGTCTGCTGCTTTGCTGACTCCAGGGTCAAAAATCCTTAAGAGGTGAATCTTATTGGTCGAGCTGGCTCCAAAGAATGCTGAGAAAGCAAGTATCTGGCAACCCCTGCTTCTTTGGGGCCGGCACCGCCTGCCTGCATGGAGCTGTAATCTAGGGGAGTCCTGATTTCCACAGGGACACACACAAGTGCTGAGCAGCTGAAAAATGGAAAGCCCACAATGTTTGTCAGCCATGTCAACGACCAGAGACAGACGCCAAAATAGGTCCTGTTCCCCTCCCTTCTCCCTCCCTCCTGGGTCTCTAGACCCGGTGAATCCCTATTTGGACCAGCTGTGGTCTACTGATGCAAAGCTAGTTAACCCATTGGTTGCCCGGGAACCAATCAGAATCTCCCCTCCCTCTCTCGAAGTTCCCAGACTTCCTCAATTAGAGCTGCATTTAGTTTCTGTGTCATTTCTTCCCTGGGACCATAGGCCAAAAGAAATACCTAACAGCTCCATTTATTAAGTAGTTAGGTCCAAACGCTAAGTTTTTATGGCCTAGCAACTTAGCCAAAGTCGAGAAAATAAGTTGAAAGAAAAAAGGTTTTAGGAGTTCCCATTGTGCCTCTAGGAGTTCACGACTAGTGTTCATGAGGATAAGGGTTGGATCCCTGACCTGGCTCAGTGGGTTAAGGATCAGAAGTTTCCCTGAGCTGTGGTGTAGGTCACAGACCTGGCTTGGGATCTGGGATCCTGTGTTGCTGTCACTGTGGAGTAAAACAGCAGCTGCAGCTCCAATTCAACCCCTAGCCTGGGAAGTTCTATGTGCTGCTGGTGCAGCCCTAAAAAGCAAAAAAAAAAAAAAAAGAAGAAGAAGAAGAAGAAAGAAAAAGAAAAGTTTTATTATTCTCAAATCATTGCTCTTTAAGGGAATTTTTGCACCTGTTGGGTACTACACAAATTCTCAGTCCTTGGAGGCAGATTGGACAACACCCAATTTCTTGTACCACGTTGATTTTCAGTAATTGCTTTTTATTACAGCAACAATGGAAAACCCAGCTTGCAAAGATATGACCTCATGGAAAGGAACATTGTACACTTTGATGCAGACACTACCTTTATCAACCTTGAATTACTTTGGGCCAGCAGTTCTCCAGGCATCTCAGAGATATGAACTGTCGCTATACTTGCCTTGAAAATATAAACTAGCCTATGGTGCCCCTGTGAGTATGCTGCGGAGCCCCAAGATGACTTGGCACACAATTGCTGATCTACACTGTAAACTAAGAGACAGAGGCAGTAGCTGGTCAAGTAGTGGTGGGATCAGGAAAGGATTTGGTGTTTCCATGCTAAGGCACATTGGAAAAATAATCAGACAAAATCTATCTGCAGAGAGAAGAAAAAGAATCAAAATATTGAAAAGAAGCCAAGAGGCCCTACAAGGAGCAAAAAAGAAAGGTCAACCACCAAATGCAGTGCTGCTTGCAATTAGACTCTTCATCCCGCCCCAGAATTCATGTCTGACATTGAACTCCTGGTCCATTGTCCTAAACCAGCCCTTCCCACAGTCTTTCCTGCCCTCAGGGAAGGAAGAGTGGCAGTCCAACCTTCCAATTGCTCAGGCCCAAACTCTGGGTCATCTTGAATCTCTTGTTCTTTCAAATCCCAAACCCAATTCATTAGCAAGTTCTGTCATCTCTTGCTTTCAACAAATGTCCAGAATCTGACCACTTCTCCCCATCTCCATGCTACTGTCCCAGCCAACATCTCTTCTCACCTGGACAAGGCCATGGCCTCCTCACTGGTGCCCCTGCTTCTGACTGGTCTGTTCTCAACCCAGCAGCCAGAAGGATCCTCTTAAAACGTAAGTCTGGGTGTTCCCACTGTGGCTCAGTGGGTTAAGAACCCTACTAGCATCCATGAGGATGTGGATCAGCAGGTTAAGGATCCAGCAAAGCTGCAGTGTAAGTGGCAGATGCAGCTCAGATCCAGTGTTGCTGTGGCTGTGGTGTAGGCTGGCAGGTGCAGCTCTGATTCGACCCCTAGCATGGGAACTTCCACATGCCATAGATGTGGCCCCAAAAAAGACCAAAAACAAAAACAAAACCAACCAACCAACCAAACAAAAAAAGTAAGTCTGTTCTGGCCTCTGAAATCTCTGATGGCTCCCATCTCATTCAGAGTCAAAGCCAAAGCCCTTAACATGACCGTGGAGCCCTGTTGGAGGTGGCCTCAGGCACCTCTGATCACTTCACCCACTGCTCTGGCCCTTTACTTCATTCCAGCCACAACAGCCTCCTCACTGTACCTCAGACATGCCAGCCACAGTGCTGCCTCCGAGCCTTTGCACTGGCTATTCCCACTGTCTGGAATGTCATTCCTCAGATATCCTCATAGCTGGCTTCCTCACTTCCTTCTGTCTTAGCTCAAATATCACTTTGCTAGCACCCCTATAAAATAGAAACATCATCCCCCCCTCCTCCCAGCACTCCCTGGTCCCTCACTTTTGGAAGGGATCCCTGAATTGTAGGACCTGCTACTTAGTGCACTCATATACAAAGAAGTATATTTAAAGAATTCATTCATTTTTATCATCAAATATTTACTGACCATCTACTATGTCCTAGAATTGAACTCGGCAGTGAGGGTATACTGGTTGCTTCTGTTTAAAGCTGGCCCCCTCATGGAGTTCCTCCTGTGGTGCAACAGGATGTGCAGCATCTTGGGAGCACAGGGACATAGGTTCAATCCCTAGCCCCGCACACTGTGTTAAGGCTTAGGTCACAGCTGAGGCTTGGATCTGACCCCTGGCCTGGGAACTCCATATGCTGTGAGGTGGCCAAAAAATTAAAAAAATAAAAATGAAATAAAATAAAGCTGACCTCCTCAGATCACCCAAAATTGGCGTCTTGGATCATAACCCCCAGATAAATAATCTCCCTCCCTCTCCTTTACTAGGAAGTATAATTTTGAAGGTGCTGAGGCAGGTTGCCTGGGAAGTCCCATCATAGGTCCAGTCACCACCTGGGATTTCCTGGCCCAGACCCAGTGGTCACCCTGCCCTGCACACCCAGCTACCATTTTGGACTGCCAGTGGCAAGGCCGGCCCTGGGAAGCACACAACTCCTTTAGGCTGTGGGCTGCCAGGGAAATCCCAGCCCAGGGGGTGGGCTTCCAGGGCCATGGGCAAGAACACAGGCCAGGCTAGTGGATGCAACTTGATTTCTAACTTTTACTGTATTTGGACATACGGTACCTGGGCTTCTCTTTAATTCAGACTGTGCCAGTGTTTCAGGCAGGTTCTAGATTCTGGTAAAGGAATGGTAAAAATATGGTAAATGCCCCCATGCCTGTCCCCTCCCAGATGGTGGCAGACATCAGTAAGAGACCATAGCATTCTTTCTCCCCGAGCTGTGGCCTCAGAACTCCTTTTCACACTGCACTCTGGGAAGCCGCCACAGGAGAAGTGCAAGGGGATTTCCTTCCCTGTTCTAGCACTTTCTACATGGCTGTCTGCTCTGCACCTCATGACATTCATCAAAAAGCCTCATTCTTATCCGGAAACTTTTTTTTCTCTTGTTAGAAACTGCTGATGCCAGATGTTTGTGGAAAGTAGATAAACCCTCAAATGCTGTCTTTGGTGCTCCTCAGAATGTCCTAATGTTATAAGGAGAAAAGAAAAAACTGAATAAAAGAATTCCCCACTTGAGGAGCAATTACTTATATCAAAAACATTTTTTAAAGCCCACTCTTTTCTCTAACAAGATTAATGTTTTGCATTAACACAGCATATTCCAACTCCCAGGATTTTTTGGCAGGACAGAAAATCCTGATGGCTCTTTTTGTTTGAGTGGTTTGTTTTCCTGTTCTGATTGGATCTCTGTTTCTTTGCCTTTTTCTTTCTGTTTTTCTCTTTCTGTGTCTCTTTATAGCCTCTGCTGTGTGTGTGTATTGTCTCTGCTAGTCTCAATCTGTCGCTCTCTACCTCTGTCCCGCTCTTTCCCAGTGGACTGGCAGCCCATCACTTATGTAAATCCCTTTCTTCTAATATTTCATGGTGTGGGTATTGTTGGTTTGTGTTTCTTTGTATTAATCTCTGTATGTGGATTTCTTGTTCTTAGTCGGTTACTCCTCTCTTACTCTGTGCGTTTGCGTCAACTTTCTCTAAGTGAATCTGTCTGTCTCATCTACTTTTTCCTAGGTTTGTCTCTGTCTCTATGTGAATTTCTTTCTCCATTGCCCTTTCTGTGTTTCTCTCTCTCCATCCCCTTCTTTGAGTTTCTTGTCCTTTCTCTCTCTCCTCCTCTCACCTCCTATCTGTCTCTCTCCCATTATCTTTTTGTCTGTGTGTGTTTGAGTCTCTAAGAGAATTAATCCCACCCCCCCACTCTTGCTTTTTCCCCTTCCCCATCCCTTGCCTCCAAGCCACCCCTATTTCTCTTTTTTTCCTCTCCCTTTTCCTCCTCTAGAGTCCCGAGTTTAGACCCAGACAGTGAATATAAAATGAAAAGTCACCCAGAAGTTTCCAGGCCACCAGATGTGCAACATATTTAGACACAACAGCTGGATCATTTAACAACTTCCTTGTTTTCCCCAGAACATCCGCCACTAGGGCATCTCAGACAGTCTGTCTGTGTGAGGACACACACGAGTATGCACCCGTGTGTTCCCCCTTGGGATCCTGTGCACACGTCACTGTTCTCTCAAAGCCCCCACTCACATCCTTTAATGTAATCAGATTCAGATTTCTTTCCCTGCAACACCCTTCTTTTTCCTTGTCCTATGCGGTCTGGCTTAGTAACCTGGACTGTTTAAGCATCTCAAAGGCCTTCTACCTCTGTCCTCTGATCCTCATTGTGATCTCGTGAGTGAGGTGTTTGGAAAGATTAAAGAAAATGAGGTAGGAAGGTCTAAAGGAAGATCTAAGGAGAGAGCTGCAAAGAAAACCCTTAAACGCAGGGCACTGTGTTATTCTTGGCCCCATTTTACAGATGAGCAAGCTGATAGGCAAACTCTGGGGCCCAAAAGTTCAAAAGAACTAGTACTCTAACCCAGAGCTGTTAGCTCCCAGCATGCAACTCAATTCTCAGCATTACAGACCAGCCAAGCTGGAAAAGACCTTACAGATGAGGCAGGTGGTGCAGTGGGCATTGCATCAGGCAAACAGCATTAAGTTCATATCCCTCCGCTGGAACTGAGAAGCTGTGTGGCCTGGGCAAGCTGCTCCAGATCTTCAAGTCTCTGTTTCATTCATCTGTAGAAAGGAAATAATAATAGTGTTTACTTTAGGGGATGTTGTGAAGTCTGATAAAATTAAACATGTAAAGTTCCTGGATGATAGTAAGCGCTCAGAAAAATTATACTGCAGTTGTCAGTATTGGTAGTAGTAACAGCATCAACATTACTATAAAACTGAGGCCCAGGTTCACACAAATTAGTTGATTGCCGATCCAGAATCAGCATCCAGATCTCCCAGCTTTCACGCCAGTGTATTTTCACCAAGAAAGCTTTCTGCTACCTTCTCCCCACCAGAAATCTCAAAAACATTTTTGAGCGCTTTTCTCTGTGCCAGACACGATCATAACACCTTACACACATTCACTCTTTGAATCCTCAAAACATCCCCGAGATGTAGGTTCCATTATTATCCCCATTTTATAGATGAAGAAACTGAGGCCCCAAAAGCATAAGAAACTGGTCCAAGGTCACACAGCTAGTAGACAACATGGCTAGAGTGCAAATGCAGGCAGCTGGCACCAAAGCCCACCTGGTAATCCCCACATGCACCCTGTTTCTGTTCAAATTCTTGGGAATTTACTCCAAAACATGGTCATTTTTCTTTACATTTCTCTCTCTCTCTATCTCACCCTCTATTGACTTTTACATAAAATGAACACATTCTTGGTGGAAAAAAACTAAGGGTATTATTGATAAAACTAAAGCCTATTTTGACGTTACCCCTAATTTCCTCTGTTGATGATTTGATGAAAAGTCTTCGGGACTTTTTCCTACATGTGCTTTACTACTGCCTTTCAGACGCATCCCACTGGGTTTCTAGAAATTAACCAAACCACTCCCACACTTCTTTCTCTTCCTTACTCCTGTAAAGTCTAGTCCCTGCTCTAAACTACTCTAACATGGAGCACACATTTGAAGAGTAGTAGTTTGATTTATTAACCAGTCAGGAGTGCCAATGGGCTTGGCAAGACTCTCCCTAGAAACTTGTGCCCTGATATCTGTGCTCCCTTTTTTGTTTAGTAATAAGATTAGACATGGCCATCCAGAATAAAGACTACACTTCACTGTAGTGCATTGCAGCAAGATATGACCATATGATTCCCCTTCAGCCTCTTGGATGTAAACAGAAGCAGTATATATAAGTTCTAGGAAGTGTCTTCAAAAGAAGAGAACATGCTCTTCATTTCCTCTTTACAAGTTCTCCATGGTAGGAATGCACACATGATGGCAGGTGCCATTGCAGCCATCTTGTATCATGAGAGGACAGGCACATGTTGAGGACAGAAGAAAAACTAAATGGAAGGAGTCTGGATATCTGATGATTGTAGAGATGCCATCTAGCCCTGGGCTGCATATTTGTACCTTCATATGAAAAAGAAGTAAGTCTCTATTTTATTTCAGTAACAACAAGTTGGTGTCTCTTTGTTAAAACAATTAAACCTGTATTAAAACAAGTATAGAACCATTGCTCAGAGTGACAAGTTGTAGACTGAGCAGAGTGGGGAAGAAAAGATCACTGGAACTTTTGGGAGAGCATGGTGTTGGACTGCTTTAGCTGGTATGGAAGGCATTAGGAGTAGGATGGCAGCTGTAGAGATTAAAGGGTTAGTATCTTGGGAACGTAACCCACCATGCAGAGTAAGCAGTGAGGAATTATCTCAGTGGATAAGTAAGTTTTTTCTATGAATTGGAGTCAGAGACAACCTCCCCCAAGCTTCAGCCTCCTTAATCTGTCAAATAGGTTAATAATGGTAATGAATGGGATAAGATAATAAAAAGATGTTGTGAGAATAAAATGAGACACATACTACCTGGCCCATCAGAAGTAGACAATATATGTTAGCTATTATTATTATTATTATCTCTTGCTGTGACTGGCCTAGCTGGTCTGCTAGTTCTCTTACTACCGAAATGCCTTTCTCCAGGTTGCTTCCATGGGATCCTGAAACAGTGACAACCTTGTCTCCTCCTCCCATACAGTACAAGGTCCTGCAGAAGAGGCTTTCTTTCTTTCTTTTTAAGTCTGTACCTGCAGCACATGAAAATTCCCAGGCTAGGTGTCAAGTTGGAGCTACAGCTGCCAGTCTACACCACAGCCACAGCAATGTGGGTTCTTGAGCCACATCTGTGACCTATGCAGCAGCTTTTGGCAACAAGGGATCTTCAACCCACTGAGCGAGGCCAGGGATCCAACCCACATCCTCATAGACACTATGTCGGGTTCTTAACCCAATGAGCCACAATGGGAACTCCTGGAAGGGGCTTTCAAAGGCAAAAATGTCTTAGCAAATAAAGTGGAGACCATCACAAGACCTAGATACCAAGCCTTCTGTCATGACTAGATGTGACTTTTTGAGGTGTCTTCCTGGGGTTAGGAGTGTGTATTTTAAGTCAAGATGGGAGAGAAGTAATATTTGTGACCAAGAGGGCAGACATGGTAGATTGTATTCTTGTCCTCATTTTTTCACTCCTTCCTCCTTTGCCTATAAAAGGATTGTATATCTCTGGTCCCATAGAGTTAGCCACATGACATGCTTTGGGCAACCGGTCATGAGTGGGAGTAATGGACTTCACATCCAAGCAAGAGACTTAAGAGGCATTGCTAGAGTTTTCTCTTGTTTTCTTTCTTCCTTCCTCCTTTTTTTTTTTTTTTAATGGCCGCACCCACAGCATTTGGAAGTTCCCCAGGCCAGAGATTGAATCCAAGCCATAGCCACAGCCACAGCCACAGCCACACCAGATCTTTCAACCCATTGCGCAGGGCCAGGGATCAAACCTGTGCTTCTGCAGCCACCTGAGCCGAGGTGGTCGGATTCTTAATCCACTGCTTTCTTGCACTTTCTTTCTGCCTCAAGAAAGCACATGTCCCACAGAGCTCAGAATGAAAAAACATATGGAGCAGAGCCCAGCAGAATCTCAGCTGTAGCCACTGACATTAACGGAGCAAGAAAGGCAGTTCGTAAACCACTGAAATTTTAGGTTTGTTTGTTATATAGCAAAGCTGACTTACACATCCACTCCCAGCTTCTGGGAAAGGCTAAGGGCTTTGGAGGAAAATGAACTTTGGCTCAAATCCCAGCTCTGCCGAGTACCTAATCCTAATGACCTTGAGCAAGCCACTTCATCTCTTGGGGCCCTATTTTCCTCATCTGCGAAATGGGGGTTAGATGAGACAATATACATAAAGGGCTTGATGTTGGGAAGGGGATCTGTTAAAGAGGAGACAGCGAAGTGTAAGGTATAGTCTTTTCTCTGGAGTGGAAGGGCCAGTCAGCTAACATTCCAGATCTTGATCAGGCCTATCCTGGGCCTCAAACTGGAATTGTAACCTCTCTGACAACCCCTGGCTCTGACAAAGTACCACTAAATAACCTGGTAAAAACAAATGTAAAATTTAGGTTGACAAGGACCCCACAGCAGGCTCCAATTTAAGCTGCATCCGCCTCCTTCCTCAAGGCTTCTTTTCCAGCCTCTGAAAGAAAGCCTCCTCCACCAAAAACAAAACAAAAAACAAAACCAGAAAACTCACAGCTCACGTTCCTCAGGCTTGCTAAAAGTTCACAACAAATGACAGAATGACTTGGGCTGATCTTATCTAGATGCCCTTCCAGTTAGGCTGTTTGGAAAGAGAAATTGGTCCACTCTTCAAAGTTTGCCTGCTCTTGGCTGGACTGAATGACCTTGAGCTTTAAGGCAAGTAGCCCATCTGAGAGTTGCACACACAACTTCACACCCATGTGTGTACACACACATACACACACGCTTGCGTACACAACAAAATACACACCTGCACACAAAGACTGATTTAGCCAGTTCCCTGTTTAGGTACCTTCCAGGTATTTTCTAAGTTTACTAGTTTTGTTTGCACTTACAAATAATATTGATAGGTGTAGGCAGTCTCTGCAGTGGTGGGAACTTTAGGCTCTTCTTAGTTTGTGTTCCCCCTGCAAAGAGACTCAGAGGCAAGATTCTTCTGCAAATTGTTATATTTGAGAGGCGATTCCAGGAAATATCAGGAAGGGAGACAGAGAAGGAAAGGAAGTTAACAAAAGGGTACAAATTACCACTGCAAGCAGCCAGAGCTCTGGAGGAACACTGGGAACTGTGTAGAACATGCCTCAGAGTGATCCCACCGGAGGGGAGGGAGCTGGGGTATTTATGCTCCAACTCCTGTCAGTCATTGGTTGAGGAATGCTCCCATTAATTCCCTAGCACTTCTGATGTGCTCCCCCCACTTTCCCAGCCAGCCCTGGTAGACAGAGCCAAGTTCAGGTATTGGCTGTTAGCAGGTCCAGGACTAGAGGGAGGTGAGTGAGGTGGCCAGTTGCAAAATTTAAGGTGACACTCACTCTCAAGGTCGTTCAAGTGCAGGGTAGGAAGGGTGAACATCAGATCGGTTTGCACAGAAACGTGCAATAGGATATGGGCTAGGCACAGACAGCATCTGCTGCAGGCTCTGCATTCAGGCTGCCTGGGTTTGAATCTTAGCTCTGCCACTCAAGGGCTACTTATTTAATTTCTCTGTGACTCAGCTTCCACATCTGTAAACCAGGATAATTACAGTACTTACTTCATAGGCTTGTGCATGAGGATTACACATGATGATTCACATAAAACACTTAGAACAAAATTGGGCATAAAATAAGCCTCCCATAATCGTTAGTTCTGATGACATTGCAAAGAATGTTACAGTCCTGACCTTTTCTGAGAACCAAAGAAACAAGTTCACCTAATAGTTAAGAAAAGGTCCTTTGGAGTCAGGCACATGAGCATTCAAGTCCCTGATCCACCACTTACCTTGTGACCTTGGGCCAGTCACTTAACCTCTTGGGACCCCCAGATCCCTGATGTTTAAAATCATTATTAAATACGATGCTTCCCAACTAGAAAAATATTAAGTAAAAAGATGCATGCAAAATGCCTCTCTAAGCAGTGTGCCTGACTTGAAGTAAAATGTGCAATAGATCTGAGCTGAGATTGTTGCATGTTCAACTTTCCATACCAGCAGGAAGCTGCTGCTGTGTTGGAATGGCCGGGAAGATATTATTCACTTGGCAATATTTACTGCACACCTGCAAATTGCAAGACACTAAGATGGGAAGTGACGGCCCTTAAAAAGAAGTGTTGGGATTCCCACTGTGCCACAGTGGGTTAAGAATCCAGTCTTGCTGCAGCTGTGGCATAGGTGGTGGCTATGGCTCAGATTTGATCCCTGGCCCGGCCAGAAAAAAAAAAAAAAAAGTGTTAAGACTCTGTCCTTTCGGGAGACTGAGTTCTTTCACTCCTCCCTTAAGAGAATCACACATTCACGCCCTTGTTTTGTTTCTCCCTCAAGTGGGCATAGTAAACTTTCCAGCAGCCTTGAGATCATAAGCCAATTCAAAAGAAGGCAGAGGGCAAAGTTAGAAACATTAGTCTTTGACGGCTTTGTGGCAACACAAGGCCTAAGCTGCCCCCTCATGTACTTGTTTTTAATGTGAGGAGAAAACAAACTAATATGTGCTGAGTTTCTGTCATATGCAGCCAAAATTAATTATATGGTGTACATCCTTCTTTATTTTATTTTTTAAGCTCTGGCATGGCAGAGGGAGAGAATTGTGTTATCTGGAAGTTGCCCAAGAAAGTTCTCAAGTTCTGCCAAGAGGAAACAATTTCCAGGCTGACTCCTGCAGAGTTTTGCTGCCTTGTCCCCACCCTGGAGTCTGGTCCTCTTCTTGTCTCTGCCACCTTGTCACCTGTCAAAGGTATCCAACCAGGTGTCTCCTGCTTTCTCTAAAGACACGAAGGGGAGACATCCATCATGCCTGAGGGGTTGGAGCTGCCTGGAAATCACAGTGGCTTTCCTCCCCTCCCCCTCTACTCTGACCTCACTGGGCTTTTGTTCGAAGTACACCTGTCCATCTTCCTGCCGGGCCCATTAATTAAGCAGCTGAGCCTTACAGCCTGACTGATGCTTTTTTTCTTTTTTCTTTTTTTTCCTTTTTTAAGAACATGCCATAACTTCCAAAAATTCTCAGAGATAATTTTCTGACCCAGCCAAGGATAGCCAGGTTAGAACTTTGGAGAAAGAAAGAAGGCCAAGTACTCACTTCAAGTTCACCTGCCACCTACTAACCACCTATGGTTTCTCTACCCATCCACCCCCATCTTTTCACCCTTCTTCAAGGAACACCACCTCAATTTTCCTCAAGACCACCAGTGGGTCTTTTGACGTAAGTGATAGCAACTCCACTTCTGGTGACGGAGATGATCATGTGCCCCAGGTCTGGCCAGTCAGAGCTTCACATGCCTCTGGCTTCAGTGATTGCCACCTCAATTTGGACTGCTGGGAGTCAGGCCATTGAAAGAGTGGAGTTAGCACAGGGAAAGCCAAACTAAGTGATGAGGGAGAGAGAAAGAGAGAGACTACAGCCCTGATAGGATCATTTGAGTTCCTGGATCAAGCCACACCTGAATGGTTTCTTAATTGTTCATACATTTTTCATTCACATAAGCAATTAAATTTTTTGCTTAAACCACTTGGAGTTTGGCTTTCTGGTTCTTGCAAATAAACACCCTAATTTTCTAATCCCCTTTCCCTCATTATGTCACTGTATAACATTCTATATAGTTTACTTATCTTGTCTGTTGTATTCCCCTATTTCTCCCCAGTGCTGCATAAAGGCAGTATTTTTTATCTTTCTGTGTGTCAGGGGGAGAAGAGTCTGCTTTGCTGACTGCCATAGTCCTAGAGCCCAGAATAGTGCTTGGCACATAGCAGATGCTCAATGAATGTTTTTAACAGGAAAATAAAGAGGCCTGAACAGTCCTGAATAATATATACATATATATGTATACATATATATGTGTGTGTGTGTGTGTGTGTGTGTGTGTGTATAGTCCTGAATAATTTATATATAAAACCTCATTTGGACTTTGCCCCTATTTTATAGATAAGGAAAATTGAGGCTGGGTTTAATGTGTCCAGAGTGACTGACCTAATTAATAGACCATCTATCATTTACACCGAATCCTCCTGGCTCAAAGTCCACTGCTCTTTCATTGCATTGCACTGAAGTTCCCGTTATCACTCTGAGGACAATGTAATCACTGGGATAACAACTCTTGCTGCTGCCCAGGAAACTCTCAGCTCCCTGCCTGGTTGAATCTAACTCCCCAGTTTCCACCAGTGTAGGTGCCATCATTATCCCAATTTACAGAAAAAAAATCTGAGGTTCATAATTGGGGTCAGTGCTCTTATAAGAGACCCTACACTGCTCCCTCACCCCTTCCACTACCTGAGAAGCAGAGTCTCACCAGACATCAATCTATGGCACTTTAATCTTGGACTTTCCAGCCTCCAGAACTATGAGACATACTTGTTTGTTTTTTATAAGTCACCCAGCCTCTGGTATGTTTATCCTAGCAACCCAAACAGACTGAGTTGTATGTATTATACCTTATCAGAGAATTAAATTAAAAGATAGAATTTTAAAGTAAGAAATAAGAGTACCAAGTAGTCCAAAGGCCAGTGTTTTTCAATCTTCTTCACAATCTTTGCCATTTCTTTATACCCTCTATAATATATACTATTACATATTTAACATGTCTAATCAACTTGTAATTTTTGTATTTAAAATCTGTTTTAAAAAGAAAATGTTCATAAATGAAAAACCAGCATCACCTGCCATAAATAAAAGACAACTGTAAATATATATATATATAAATTGTAACACGATAATTTCATACTGAAGGCTGGACCTGAGGTCTAATTTCTCTTCATTAAAAAGAAATTATCAGAGTTCCCGTCGTGGTGCAGTGGTTAACGAATCCGACTAAGAACCATGAGGTTGCGGGTTCGGTCCCTGCCCTTGCTCAGTGGGTTAACGATCCGGCGTTGCCATGAGCTGTGGTGTAGGTTGCAGACATGGCTCGGATCCCGCGTTGCTGTGGCTCTGGCGTAGGCCGGTGGCTACAGATCCGATTCGACCCCTAGCCTGGGAACCTCCATATGCCACAGGAGCGGCCCAAGAAATAGCAAAAAGACAGGAAAAAAAAAAAAAAAGGGAGATTATCAGGGTTAGGCCGTATTATCAACAACTGAGACTTTCTTAAGGTAATCATTGCTTCTAATTAAAATATTAAATTATATTAAAAAGTAAATAACTGCTGTAAACCAAGCATTGTCAGATCAAACCATGAGCCTCTCACATATTTTTGTAAATGAAGTTTTATTGGCACACGGCCACGCCCATTCATTTACATATTGGCTAGGATGCTTTCATGTTAAAATGGCAGAGTTGAGTTACTGCAACAGAGATTGTTTAGTCCACAGAGTCAAAAATATTTACTATCTAGTCCTTTATGGGAAAAATTTGCTGGCCTCCTGCTTTAAATCATGTCACAGTCAAATTCTTCAGTGTGGATTTTTAGCACCTTTTAAGGGAATCATCTCCTTGTAATAAAAAGCCCACAGCGGAGTTCCCATCGTGGCTCAGTGGTTAACAAATCTGACTAAGAACCATGAGGATGAGGGTTTGATCCCTGGCCTCGCTCAGTGGGTTAAGGATCCGGTGTTGCTGTGGCTCTGGTGTAGGCCAGCGGCAACAGCTCCAATTAGACCCCTAGCCTGGGAACCTCCATATGCCGAGGGAGCAGCCCTTGAAAAGACAAAAAAAAAAAAAAAAAGCCCACAGCAGTCTTAAAAGGCCAAATGCCATCCAGCTTAGGTTGGAACAGGCTTTTTAGATGTGAAATCCTTCCCAACTTTCTGAAGGCAACAGCCATAAATACCTTCGCCAGTGGGAGAAGAGTGGTCAGAGCCCCTTGTTTCCCACTCTGAGCCAGAAGTGTCATCCTCTTATGGGTTTTGCTGGGTGAAGGAATTATGTATGACTTTATCCATTCCACATTTCTGTATTTTCCAAATATTTGATGTGTTATATTAGTTTGCTTGAGCCACCATAACATAGCACTGTATACTGGATGATTTCAACAAGAGAAATTTCTATTGTTCTAGAAGCCAGAAGTCCAAGATCAAGATGTAAGCAAGTTTGGTTTCTTCTAAGGTCTCTCCTCTTGGTTTGTAGATGTCCAGCATCTCCCTGTGCCTTCTCTTAGTCCTTTTTTGGGGGGGGTGGGGGTGGGGGCACGCCCCTCAGCATGAGGAAATTCCCAGGCCAAGGATCAAACCTGCGCCACAGCAGTGACCCAACACACTGCCCCACAATAGAATTCCTAAATGTCTTTTTTTTGGTAAGATTTTAATTTTTTCTATTATAGTTGATTTACCATGTTCTGTCAATTTCTGCTCTACAGCAAAGTGACCCAGTCACACACATATATATTCTTTTTCTCACATTATCTTCCATCATGTTCCATCATGAGTGACTAGATATAGTTCCCTGTGCTATAAAGCAGATCTCATTGCTTATCTACTCCAAATGCAATAGTTTACCTCTACTAACCCTAGACTCCAGTCTGTCCCACTTCCTCCCCCTCCTCCTTGGCAACCACAAGTCTGTTCTCCAAGTCCATGAGTTTGTTTCTTTTCTGCAGAAAGGTTTGTTTGTGCCATATATTAGATTCCAGATATAAGTAATATCATATGGTATTTGTCTTTCTCTTTCTGAATTACTTCACCTAGTATGAGAGTCTCTAGTTTCATCCATGTTGCTGCAAATGGCATTATTTTGCTCTTTTTTATGGCTGAGTAGTATTCCATTGTGTGTATATACCACGTCTTCTTAATTCATTCATCTGTCAATGGATATATAGGTTGTTTCCATGTCTTGGCTATTGTGAATATTTCTGTAATGAACATACAGGTGTATGTATCTTTTTCAATGAAAATTTCATACAGATATATGCCCTGGAGTGGGATTGCTAGGTCATATGGTAGTTCTATATTTCATTTTCTGATGTACTGCCATACTGTTTTCCATAGCGGTTGTACCAATCTACATTCCCACCAACAGTGAAGGAGGGTACCCTTTTCTCCACACTTTCTCCAGCATTTGTTATTCGTTGACTTGTTAATGATGGCCATTCTGACTGGTGTGAGGTGGTACCTCATAGCAATTTTGATTTGCACTTCTCTGATAAGCAGTGATGTTGAGAATTTTTTCATGTGCCTGTTGGCCATCTCCTTTTCTTTTTTTTTTTCCTTTTTTTGGGGGGGGGGCACAGGTGTAACATATGGAAGTTCCCAGGCTAGAGGTAAAATCAGAGCCACAGCTGCCATCCTATGTCACAGCCACAGCAATGCCGTATCTGAGCCACACCTGCAACCTATACCACAGCTCACGGCAACACCGGATCCTTAACCCACTGAGCAAGGCCAGGGATTGAACCCACATCCTCATGGTTACTGGTCGGCTTCGTTACCGCTGAGCCGCAACAGGAACTCCCTAAATGTCCTCTTCTTATAAGTACCCTGGTCATATTAGGTGAAGGCCCACCCTAATGACCTCGTTTTATCTGAATTACATCTTTAAAAATCCTATTTCCAAATTCAGCCACATTAAGGGACTGGGGGTTGGAACTTCAACATATGGATTTTGGGGAACAGAATTTAGCCAGCAGCATATGTACTAGTTGCATTACTTAAAAAACAGATATAAGATTGCTAAATATTTTTAAAAGGTAGACTAACAATCATGGCCAACATTTTAGCCTGAAACTTTTAGTATATAAGTAAAGTGTGTCCATACTTTAAACACTCAAGCAGTGCAGAGGGTAGCAAGGGAATGTAGCCACCTACTCCCACTCAGTCTCACTCCTAGCTGTTGATAGTTTCTTGCACATCCTTCCAGAAAGGTCCTCTACCTTTGCGCTTTTTTATTTTGCACAAACAGGATTATGTTTTATGTGCTGCTCTGCAACTTGTCTTTTTTTTCACTGAACAATAAATAAATCATTGTCTGTTTTCAAAGCAGTACACACATCTTGCACCCCCATTCTCCATCGTGGTGGCTGCTTCCAAAGGACCCAACTTGCAAACAAGTTACTTGGAAGCAAATTTCAGACCTCATGTCATTTCGCCTGTAAATATTTTGGTAACTATGAAAAGATCAGGACTTTGTTTTTATTTTTTATTTATTTATTTATTTATTTGTCTTTTTGCCTTTTCTGGGGCCGCTCCGGTGGCATATGGACATTCCCAGGCTAGGGGTCGACTCGGAGCTGTAGCCGCCGGCCTACACCAGAGCCACAGCAACGCGGGATCCGAGCCGCATCTGCAACCTACACCACAGCTCACGGCAACACCAGATCCTTAACCCACTGAGCAAGGCCAGGGATCGAACCCACAACCTCATGGTTCCTGGTCAGATTCGTTGACCACTGAGCCACTACAGGAACTCCAGGACTTTGTTTTTATTTTTAAACATATCCACAAAACAACAGAAAACCAGAGGAAGAATATGGATGGTGGTTTGGGGAAGGGAGATGGTTCTTATTTTAATTTTCATTTCTTTAAAAAATTTTTTAAATTGTTTAATTTTTTGGCTGCACTCACAACACATGAAAGTTCCCAGGCCAGGGATTGAATTGCACCACAGCAGCAACCAGAGCTGCTGAGCCACAAGAGAACTCCTTAATTTTTTTTTTCTCTTGATGAGGTTGCAATGCTGATTTGGAATTTTGGGAGATAAAATCAATAAGGACCTATTTGTTCTTCACCTCCTTCCTACTGTCAAACTAAATATGATTTTTCAAGTCTTGAGGATCACTTTGGTGCTCATTCTTTCTTCCTTAGCCTGTAAACAGTGAGGCCAGAGAGAGCGTCCCAAGCCCTAGGGGCCGCTTTCCTTTCCTGCGGTGATGAACATTCGAGGGCCAGGCAGAGGCCTGCTCTGTCATATGGGATGCACAGAGATGGCCACCCTTCCTAACTGTCCAAGGTGCAGTCTCCTAAGCCAGACTTGTGACATGTGGGAAATTGCAACCTTACAATGTACTCCTACTCAGAGCAGAGTGCTGTGTTGAGCATTTACCTGCATCATTTCATTGAATCCTGCTCCTAACTATTATTATCCCCATTTGCAGCTATATTATTAGTAGTGTTACCAAGTCCAAGTTCACACTGTTCATCACACCTCAGGCTGATAAATCAAGAGATGAGTTGTTGGGACAAGGAATAGCAACTTTACTCAGAAAGCTAGCAGACTGAGAAGATGGTGAACTGGTGTCCCAAAGAAGCATCTTACTGGAGTTAGAATTCAGGTTTCTTTATACTAAAAGGGGAGGAGGTATGACTGGTTAATGCTAACTTCCTGGTGCCCAAATCCTTTTTCTTGCAGCTGTCCCCTTAGGTCTGATCACAGTGTTCCTATAAACCTCCAACAAGACAAATGTTTTTCTCTGTTCTGCAACTTTTTATCTGGATATGAATGGAAAGGTATTATATTTTGAAAGATCAGAGCCTTGTGAATGAGCTCTCCTGTACATTTCAGGCTTTAGGCAACATTCTTTTTTAAAAAGGTGCAGAGCCAGCATGACTAAGCATGGGTAAGGGAGCCCAAAGGTTAGAGGTAAAGGAATAGATGCTATATGGAGTCAGGTTTGTTCTCTGTTACAACAGCTTCACATTATTTGTTTATTTGACAGATTTTCACTGAGCATCTTGGATGTTGCAGGCACTGGGAATATAGCAATGAGCCAAGCAGACAAAAATCCCTGCTCACATGGAGACAGAAAATAGACAAAGACATGATACAGTGGCAGATAACGAAGAGTGACGTGGAGAAAAATAGAGCAAAGTAAGGGGAGAATGGGTATGGAAGGGTTGGGAAGAGGAGGCTATTTTAAGCAGGGTTGTCAGGGAAGGTCTCTCTGACAAGGTGAGAGCCGAACAGAGACTTGAATGGAGTGAGGGTGCAAATATCTGGGGTAAAGCATTTCTACTCACAGAACAGCTTCAGGATAAGAATGTGGTTGGGGAGTTCCCATCATGGCACAGCGGAAACGAATCTGACTAGGAACCATGAGGTTGTGGGTTCGATCCCTGGCCTCACTCAGTGGGTTAAGGATCCAGGGTTGCTGTGAGCTGTGGTGTAGTTCGCAGATGCAGCTCGGATCCTGAGTTGCTGTGGCTTCGGCGTAGGCTGGCAGCTGTAGCTCGGATTAGCCCCCTAGCCTGGGAACCTCCATAAGCCAAGGGTGCGGCCCTAAAAAGCCAAAAAAAAAAAAAAAAAGAGAGAGAGAATGTGGTTGGGGTGTTTGAGGCATAACAAGGAGGCCAGAGTGGCTGCCAAGTTGCAAGGGGCAAGGTGGTAGTCTGAGGGTCTGAGGCTGGAGGTGTGATACAGGGCTTGGCAGCTGTGGTGTCCCTTGGACCTGCTCATATGGACTCCCAAGAGCTGACAAACACTATACATGAAGGCCTTTCAGAAGTTCCCATTGTGGCTCAGTGGTAATCACCCTCACTAGTATCCATGAGGATCCCTGGCCTCGTTTATTGGATTAAGGACCAACATTGCCATGAGCTATGGTGTAGGTCTTAGATGTGTCTCAGATCTGGCATTGCTGAGGTTGTGGTGTAGGTGGCAGCTATACCTCCAATTTGACCCCTAGCCTGGGAACTTCCATATGCCCCAGATGCGGCCCTAAAAAGCAAAAAAAAGGAGGGGGGGGGCCTTTATTGTTTGTAGGCATCAATCAGGGTTTAGATTTTATTCTTGAGTTCCTATCGTGGCTCCGCCATCAACATACCCAACGAGGCCTCACTCGGTGCTGCTGTGAGCTGTGGTCCAGGTCCCAGATGTGGCTTGTATCCTGTGCTGCTGTGGTGGTGGTGTAGACTGGCAGCAGCTGCTCCGATCTGACCCCTAGCATGGGTGTGGACCTAAAAAAAAAAAAAGGAAAAAAAAGATTTTATTCCAAGTTCAATAAGAATTGACAAGAAGCCATTGGAGGCTTCAGAGGAGAGAATGGCTTATCATATTTCTGATTCTAGGATATGGTTTACACCTGCTGGATGGAGAAGAGGGACAGGAAGGTAAGCGTAAAAAAGCAGTTTAAATCCTCCAGGCCAGAGGTGATGGTGGCTTGAACTTGAATGGGTTGGATTGGGGGTATGTTCAGATTTGCTCTAAATGGAGCATATGGAGTATGAATGACAAAGAGATGGCAATCATGATACACCAAGGCCTTTCTGTGTTTTGGTTATCCCCAAAACTTAGTGGCTTAAAACAGCAGCCATCATTCACTGAGCTCACAAATCGGTGATTTGAGTAAGGCTTTGTGGAAACAGCTCATCTCTGCTCAGGAGTGGAGGAAAGGGGCTGGGGAAAGAAAGGGGCTAAAAGGACTGCTGTGTGCTGGAATCTTCTGAAAGCTCTTCATTTGCATGTCTGATGGTTGATGCTGGCTATTATCTGGGACCTGACCTGAGACTGCCGCCAGAACACCTCCTTGGACCCTCTGCCTTGACTTTCTCACGGCGCAGGCGTGGTGTTCCCAAAGCCAATGTCCAAGAGAAAGAGAGCTGGGGGGAAGGCACACTACCTTTGCTCCCCAGCCTTATTGGAGATACTATTGACCTATAGCATAGGAAAGTTCAAGGTGCACATGATGATTAGGCAGATGCATGTATATACTGTAAAGTTATTGCCACCATTAGGTTAGTTAAAACTTCCACCCCCTCACATAATTACCATTTTGTATGTGTACCGTGATAGCATTTAAGATCTACTCTCTAGGAGTTCCTGTCGTGGCTCAGTGGTTAACGAATCTGACTAGCATCCACGAAGTTGCAGGTTTGATCCCTGGCCTCGCTCAGTGGGTTAAGGATCTGGTGTTGCCATGAGCTGTAGCATAAGTCTCAGACTTGGCTCAGATGTGATGTTGCTTTGGCTGTGGCATAGGCTGGCAGCTACATCTCCAATTCAACCCCTAGCCTGGGATCCGCCATATGCCACAAGTGTGGACCTAGAAAGCAAAAAAAAAAAAAAAAAAAAAAAAGAAGAAGAAGAAGAAAGAAAGAAAAGATCTACTCTCTTAACAACTTCCAAGTATGTAATACAGTATTGTTAATTATAGTTGCCCTGCTGTACATTAGATCTCCAGATTTTTTGTTTGTTTGTTTTTTCCTTTTGGCCGCCCTATGGCATATGGAGTTCCTGGGCCAAGGATCAGATCTGAGACACAGTTGCAACCTATGCTGTAGCTGCCATAAGTGCCTTTAACCCACTGTGTCTCCTGGCACTGAAGAGACGCCGCTGTTCCCATTGCTCCCAGCAGGAACTCCTTGATCTCCAGATCTTACCTTATAGCAGGGAGTTGGTACCCTTAAACCAACATCTCCCCATCCCCCACACCACACCCTTATCCCTAAGCTCTGGCAACCATCATTCTATTCTCTGCTTCTATGAGTTGGGCTTTTTTATCTTCAGCTTGTTAAGTGAGAACACACAGGATTTATATTTCTCTGTGTGACTTACTTCAGGCCAGGAGAGAGTGGGATGGTGTATGTTACCTTTTGAAACCCAGCCTCAGAAGCCACATGGCCACTCTTCCACTGTAGAGAGTCCCCCCCAGACTTAAGGGGGGGAAACTGAGATTCCATCTCTCGATAGAGAAGTGGTAAGTTTCTAGAAGAGCAAGTGGGACCAGAAATATTGTCATGGCCAATTTTAGAAATTCCAATCCACCACATTATGTTTCAGGTACCATGCTTAGCAGCCCACATACATTATTTCCTTTAATCCTGCACTGTCCTCACTTTACAAGCCTGGGGCTTAGAGATGTCACTTGTCGAAGGCTGCATAACCACCCAGGGGAAAGAGCAGGAGTTTGACTCTAGGTAACAGGCAAGTACCTGGTGGGACAGACTTGGAGGTGACAGAGAATGGCCCTTGGAGGTAAACCCAGAGAGGGAGCAGCCAGCAGCACAGACCGGCTGCTCTGAGCCCACTCACAGCCCTCTGCACTCCCCAGGGTTACCCTCATTTCCCAGCTGGTTCTAAAGCCACAGCTTTGCTGTAATTTCAGGCCAGTGAAGAGGAGAGGATGTTTGAACACTCACGGGCAAAAAGGGCAATTTGCTCTATGTCAGGCCCTGGGAATCTGATCTGGTTTGGCTCTGGAGTGCCTGGAAATCTGGACAGAGCTTCCCTGCTGGGCTGGGTGGGGGCCAGTGTGTGGGCAGATGGAAGCGCTGGTGGAAAGCACTTCCTGAAACCATCAATGTGTGGCTCAGAGCCTCAACAAGGGAACCGGAGGCCTGGGCATTCCTGACCGCATAGATCTGAGATCCTCAGAAAGCTTCCAAGCTGAGCCAACAGCCCCTTTATTGCGATCGATATTTCCTGGGAGAAAAGGCCAGGTCAGAGCAGAAACCAAGATGGGCTCTAGGGACCACTGGTTTCTCTGCTCAGTGGCCTTTTCATCAGCTTCTGCTGCTGGCAGCCTTTAGTGGTTTTCCGTAGTGTGGGTGAGGAAGCATTGACTTGGGGCTAGGGCACCAGAAAAATTGCCAGAGTAATGCTGTGGGGTTATGTGTGTCATAGATTATATTTATTTGCTTTTAGTTTGGTTTTTGTGGTTCCTTTTTATTATTTTGGAACTATCTCAAATTGTATATTTATTTTTTAATGAAACAATCTTGGACATTAAAATGATGGGAAAAAAATGTCCAAAAACTGGAAACCACCCAAATGCCTGCCAACAAGTGAATGAATTAATATATTATTATTTCTACATACTATGGCTATTACTCAGAAATAAACAGGAATGGATTTGTGACACAATATGTATGAATCTTAAAAACATTGTGTTGAGTGATAGAAACAGGACAAAAAAAGAACCCCCTTTGTATGATCCCATTTATCTAAAACTCTAGAAAAGATCATTCTAATCTGTAATCACAGATAGGAACTCGTCATTGTCTGGGACTGGGGTTTGGAATGGAGGGAGATTGACTACAAAAGGTCATGGAGGAACTTTTGGGGGGGCGATGGAAATGTTCTGTATCTATTAAGGAGGTGGTTACCTGACTGTATTCATCGGTCATTGATTTCATTGAACTGTACACTTAAAATGGCTGTGTTTGGAGTTCCTGTCGTGGCTCAGTGGTTAGCAAATCTGACTAGGAACCAAGAGGTTGCGGGTTCGACCCCTCGCCTTGCTCAGTGGGTTAAGGATCCGGCATTGCCGTGAGCTGTGGTGTAGGTTGCAGACTCGGCTCAGATCCCATGTTGCTGTGGCTGTGGTGTAGGCCGGCCACTACAGCTCCAATTAGACTCCTAGCCTGGAACCTCCATATGCCGTAGGAGCGGCCCTAGAAATGGCAAAAAGACAATGAATAAATAAATAAATAAATAAATAAATAAATAAATAAATAAATAAAATGGGTGTGTTTTATTGTATGTAAATTGTACTTCAAAATAGTCAATTTTAAAAACGCAATATAGGAGTTCCCATTGTGACTCAGTATTCATGAGGATGCAGGTTCGATCCCTGGCCCCAGTCAGTGGGTTAAGGATCTGGCATTGCTGCCATCAGCTGAGGTATAGGTCGAAGACATGGCTGGGTTCTGGCATTGCTGTGGCTGTGGTGTAAGCTGGCAGCTGCAGCTCCAATTTGACCCCTAGCCTGGGAACTTCCATATGCTGCAGGTGCGGCCATAAAAATGAAAACAAAACAAAACAAAACAAAAAAAAAAACAGAAAATGCACTATAACAAACTCCCACATAACCACTTTCCAATACAGGAAACAAAACATGAAAGAAATTTTCACCCCCTGTGTGCCCATCCCCAATCGCCTCCTTTCTCCTTTCCTCCTAAATAGGAAGTGTTTCATCAATATGTCTTTATATTTTCACTAAGTGGAAAAACCTTCCTGAAAGTTATACATTCCTTTATCCTGTGTTTTTATACTTTTATTGCATGGGATATATTCCTAAACTGGTATTTTTCAAAATTAATTTAGAGGGGCACAAAAAGCATTTTAATAATAAGGATGGGATAGGATAGGATTGAAAAATAATCAGAGTGTATGACACATAGTAAGGTATATATGTTGTGAAATTTTTGTTCAAGCTTTACACCTGTGTATGTGCATACTGGATTGAGAGATAAAATATCTTTCTTAGAGCACACTGTGTCCCCCTCCAAAGTTTGAAAAACACTGCGCTAAAATGTGATATATTTTGTCATTTTAACTTTTATGTAAATAATATGGTAATCTATCCCCAGCTGGCTTTCGTTCACTTGATATTAGCTTCCAGATGTATCCATATTGATACATATAGCTTGGTTTCATTCATTTCCATCACTGTATAAACATGCCACAGGTTATTTTTCCATCCTCCCATTATTGGATTTTTTTTTTTTTTTTTTTTTTGCCAAATGGAACATTACAAAAAATAGCTGTCACTCTCACCACCATTTCATTTTAGGAAGGACAACCTAATATAAATAAAATTGGAAAGCCATATTCTCAAAGATGGCCTTTTTAATGGAATAAATCTGGCTTTATAAAAATGCATTCCAGGGAGTTTCCGTTGTGGCGCAGTGGTTAACGAATCCGATTAGGAACCATGAGGTTGCAGGTTCGGTCCCTGCCCTTGCTCAGTGGGTTAACGATCCGGCGTTGCTGTGAGCTGTGGTGTAGGTTGCAGACGCGGCTCGGATCCCGCACTGCTGTGGCTCTGGCTTAGGCCAGTGGCTGCGGCTCTGATTCGACCCCTAGCCTGGGAACCTCCATATGCCGCAGGAGCGGCCCAAAGAAATAGCAAAAAGACAAAAAAAAAATGCATTCCATTTGCCCCCCATGGGGTAAGGTCCTCATTATTTCCTTGTCAATTGTTAATTCATGTATACCTTGTTGTAAACTCACAAAACCACAATCAACTACACAGCAATCTTAGGCAAACTCTGCTGTGTGAGGGGAGGGGAGAGGAGGAGGGGAGGATGGAAGGGGTTCAAAGGGAATATCAATCATAATGCTTCTTCTCTTTTGTTACCTAAAACAAGGCTAAGTCAAATATGGCCAAATGTTAGTATTTGTTCACTCGGGAGTATAAACAAGGTAACTCAAGCTTTGCTCTAAGCTCGAAATAGTTCATTAACAATGTTTTCGGATTTCCCATCGTGGCTCAATGGTTAACGAACCCAACTACTAACCATGAGGTTGTGAGTTTGATCCCTGGCCTCGCTCAGTTGGTTAAGGATCCCGAGTTGCCGTGAACTGTGGTGTAGGTCGCACATGCAGCTCGGATCCCAGGTTACTGTGACTGTGGTATAGGTTGGCAGCTGTAGCGCCAATTAGACCCCTAGCCTGGGAACCTCCATATGCCATGGGTGCGGCCCTAAAAAGACAAAATAAATAAATTAAAAAAATAAAATCCAGAGCTGTCAGCTTGTTTATTTACTCTGTGATGTTGGTGAAGTCATTTAACTTTGCTGGATCTCATGTCCCTCATTCAAATAAAAAAAAAGGGCTGTGTCAACCCAAATGTCTATCGACCAATAAACAGATAAAATATGATCTTACTATACAATGGAATATGATTTAGCTGTAAAAAGGAATGAAGTACTGACACAGGTTACAATTTCCGTGAATGTCAAAAACCATGATGCTAAGTGAAAGAAGCCAGATACAGAAGCTCATATATTGGATGATTTACTTCTATGAAATGTCTAGGATAGGCAATGACAGAGGGATAGGAAATAGGTGGGTGGTACCAGGAGCTGGGAAGAGGAGGAACAGAGAGTGACTACTAACAGATATGGGTTTTTTTTTGTGGTGATGAAAATGTTTTGGAACTAGATAGAGGTGATGTGTGTACAACATTGTGATTGTACTAAACCTCCACTGAACTGTACAGTATAAAATGGTTAGTTTTATGTTATGTGAATTTCACCTCAAATCAGAAAGTGGGGGGTGGGCTTTGTGCCTCCTAGAATTATTGAGGATACATTTAAAAGAACATGTATGCAAAGCTTGCAGCATGGTGGCTTCATGATACCAAAGTGCCACCTCGAGAAGGCAGGGCTGGACTTAGCAACATTGTTCACCTGTTAAGTCCAGTTAGTGGTTTTCTCAAGACCACACAATGAGTCATGGGCAGACTCTGCACTAGAACTTGACTCTTCCAATCTGTGTGTCGGGAACAAGTTGTCTCCATGCTGCTTCTCCTACCTGTCGCTAGAATGGCACTTCCCTGTTCATAAAATATTTTTCCTCTCATGATTTTCTAACACCCCTGGCTTCGGAGGCTCAGCATAGCAGGGTGGCTAAAGGTGTGGTGTCTGGAGTTTGACAAATCTGGGTTCAGGAGTTCCTGCTGTGGCACAAAGGGATCGGCCATGTCTTGGGAGCGCTGGGACTCAGCTTCTGTCTCCGGCCTGGCACAGTAGTGGGTTGAGGATCTGAAGTTGCCACAGCTGTGGAATAAGTCGCAACTGCAGCTCTGATTTGATCCCTGGCCCAGGAAGTCCATATGCCATGGGGTGACAAAAAAGAAAAAAAAAAAAATCTGGGTTCAAATCCAAGCTCTGTGACTTCTTAGCTGTGTACCTTTGGGCAAGTCACCTCTCTGAACCTTGTTTTCTCATCTCTATGTGGAGAATAATGACTTACCCTAAGCATTCAGTAGGAATAAAGCTGGAAGACCTGTATAACGCAAGAGTTAGGTCAATGGCTCATACATAGTGAACTCCGAATTAATGATGGCTATGAATATCAGTGGTCAAGGAGCTACTCTGGCAAAGCACTTAACACATAGGGTTAAGACTGACAGAAGAACAAAATAACTTCAAAGTTGCTTTGCCACAGGCCTCAGATACTGCAAAGCTGTTGTTCTTATCTAGGAGTGGGATGCTGATTTTGATCTTCCCGGAGTCATTTTCGGTGGAAACATTTTGGAATGTCACTACTGGGGAGAGGGGGTGTGCTTCTGGCAACTAGTAAATAGAAGTCAGGGGTGCTACTGGACATCCTAAATGCACAGGGCAGCCCCACAGTGAAGAATGACCTGGCCCCAAATGGCGACAGTTCCCAGGTTGAGCACCCCTGCTCTAAAGTGAGCCTCCTAGCAATGAGGTCCTGCTGTACAGCGCCAGGAACTACATCTAATCACTCAGGATGGAACATGATGGAGGATAATGTGAGAAAAAGAATATATGTATATGTATAATTGGGTCACTTTGCTGTACAGCAGAAATTGACAGAACATTGTAAATCAAGTGTAATTTAAAAAAAAAAAAATAGAGGTGTTCTCGTTATGGCTCAGCAATAATGAAACCTATCAGTATCCAGGAGGACACAGGTTTGATCCCTCACCTCACTCAGTGGGTTAAGGATCCCGAGTTGCTGTGATTGTGGCGTAGGCCGGTGGTCACTGCTCCGATTAGACCCCTAGCCTGGGAACCTCCATATGCGCTGGGTGCGGCCCTAAAAAGACAAAAAAGAAAAAAGATAATAAACTTAGCCTCCTTTTGCCAGACTTAGTTCTAAACAACAGTGTCATCCACCCTCCAGATACTGGGACAACTTGCTGCTTTCCTGACCCAGAGTGAGTCATTTTGTGAAGCTAAGGAAAATTTAGCAAGGCGATAATCATCCTAGCTTCTCTGTTGGGTAAGTCCAGATGGAGGTATTTCTGGGGCTTTTTCAAACAGAGAAATACCCAACATCAACATGGACTCCATGAGGGCAAGGGTGTTTTGAAAGGGCCATCTAAATCCCCCCTTCTTGAAGAAGGTCCCTGGGAACATGCCAAAGAATCTGCTCTCATGATTATGCATGAAGGGCCTGAGGCACAGAAACTGGTACACAGAAGCACTCAATAAATGCTTGCTATTATTATTGTCATCATCATTGTCACTGACCTCATTGTCCTCATTGTTACTCTTATCTCCCCAGGTACATGGGAAGGCACAGTCTCACAACCACCTTCTGAGACAGGTGATAACATTCCCATTTTGCAGATGAGGAAACTGAGGCTCAGAGGAGTGATGTGGCATTTTTCATCAGCCCCCTGTCTGATCTCAGAGCTTCCATTCCTGCCCACCTGCAGTCCATTCTCCTCACAGAAGCCAGAAGGATCCCTTAAAAATGAAATCAGATCTGATTTAGGAGAAGGTACTCTCTGGGTAATGCTGTTATGTGACATTTTGTGATCCAACATTTTAATGTCCAACATTTTTTTTTTTTGGTCTTTTTAGGGCTGCACCTGTGGCATATGGAAGTTCCCAGACTAGGTGTCAAATCAGGGCTATAGCTGCCAGCCTATACCACAGCCACAGCAAGGTAGGATTCCATGTCTGAGAACTATACCACAACTCATGGCAACACTGTATCCTTAACCCACAGAGCAAACCCAACTAGTATCCATGTTCTCATGGATACTATTTGGGTTCTTTTCTGCTGAGCCGCAATGGGAACTCCGATCCAACATTCTTTACGATTTAATTATCTTGAAAAATTAAGAGCAATTCTCTGGTTGTATGACATGTTAACATTAAAAGGAAACCAAGTGAAAAGTATATGGAAAATCTTTATACTCTCTTTGCAACTTCTTGGTAAATCTAGAATTATTTACAAGGCCCTGATTGATCTGGCCTTTGCCCACTTCTTCAACTCCCTCCACACCCCAACACTCTCCCTCTCAGTCTGCACTCCAGCACTCTGGTCTTTTTCCCATCCCTTCAACATTGGAAGGTTGTTCCTGCTCAGGGCTTTCGCCCATGCTGTTCCCTCTGTTGAAAATACTCTTCCCCTCTGCAGTTCTTCCCAGAACTTTCTTTTTGTCATTCTTCAGATTTTGAATCACATGTCAAATCCTCAGAGTCCCTCTCCTACGTGATCACAAGACCTTTATAATTCTCTTACAAAACTCATGATTGAAATTATCTATTCAAGATAATTTAAAGAAACTCTTCACATTACTCTGCCTCTATCTGTCTCCCACTGGACAGAGACTATGCTACTTTGCTAACTGCTATATCCTCAGCTTCTCACACAGAGTAAGGCCTCAATAAACATTTGCCGAAAACAAAATAGAAACCCAACGTCTGCTGGTAATGCCACAGGACATTGAAATAAAGCAGTGAACTTTGTCGAAGCGCTTTCACCCATATCTTTGACTATGGTCCCCTACTTTGTACAAAACCTTCAGAATATCCAGAAAAGTCCATATTAGCTGGCAAACTTCATGAAAAAAAGTTTCTTTGAATTATTTCTTTTCTTTTTTTTTCTCTTGCCTGGGCCCATGGCATGTGGAATTTCCCAGGCTAGGGATCAAACCCGTGCCACAGCAGCAGCCTACGCCGCAGCAGCAACCCAAGCCATTGCAGAGATGAGGCCAGATCCTTAATCTGCTGAGCCACCAGGGAACTCCTGCTTTGATTTACCAATAATCCCAATGTTTATTAAATTGGGGGAAGAGATGGGGAAGAGTTCACCCCCAATCTTCTACAACAGAATTCCAAATTGTTGGCCTAAGACCAAATGTAGCCTACGAATACACTTTGTCAACCTCACACAGTGTTTTAAAAGAATTTGGGTTCAAGACCAACTTTCAAAAATTGGAACATTTCCCATCACACTCCAGTTCTCTTGAAAACTCAAAGAATCTGGCCACACCGGACCCCAGTCTCCCAAGTGACTAGAGCTGGGTGTGTGCTCTTCAGTGTGTCACAGTCCCTATCCACCCGGCTTAATTCTTTTATGTTATCAGCCTGGTCCCTTTAGCACTGGGAGTCCCTTTCAAATGCTACAGTATCCTTAGAAATGCTACTAGTATTCAAATATTTTGGCTACAGCGCCTCTCTTCAAATCTTACATGGAAGCTCAATGTCTAAAACAGATACTAGTGATTAATAGTTTATATATATATATATTTTTTTCATTTTAGGGCTGCACATGCGGCCTATGGATGTTTCCAGACTAGGGGTCAAATTGGAGCTGCAGCTGCCAGCTTACACCACAGCCACAGCAATGCATGATTGGAGCCGTGACTGTGATGCATACCACAGCTCAGTGCAATGCTGGATCCTTAACCCACTGAGCGAGGCCAGGGATCAAATCTGAGTCCTCATGGATACTAGTCAGGTTTGTTACTGCTGAGCCAAAATGGGAACTCCTTTAATAGTTAATTTTGATTGAGTTTATACTGTGTGCCATGGTTCTGCCTTGGTTGACTCAAGGGTTTGGGGACCAGAATCCATTCAGTTTCCCACCATCTTCAGCAGGAGGCCCCTAAGAAAGCTCTGTTGATCCAAGGAAGACAGTTCAAAAAGTACACTTTGGTCCCTTCTCTGGAGTTCCCATTGTGGCTTAGTGGGTTAAGAACCTGACTAGTATCCAAGAGGATTTGGCTTCAATCCCTAGCCTCGCTCAGTGGGTTAAGGATTTGGTGTTGCTGCAGGTTGCGGTGTAGGACACAGATACGGTTCAAATTCCATGTTGCTGTGGCTGTGGCGTAGGCCGGCAGCTGCAGTTCCAATTTAATCCCTAGCCTGGGAACTTTCATATGCCATGGGTGCAGTCATTAAAAAAAAAATTTCTTTCCTGCACTTTACAGATAGGCAAACTAGAGAGAAGTGACACTCCACCTATTGGAACAGGGGCCTTTCCAGCAAATGTCTGCTGGTCCTTAGTATTGATAATGGCAGAAAAAAAGCCAGGTGAGGGTCCATTCTTTCCTTCCGGAGCTGGTTGCTGTTCTCTGGGAGTTGTTCAGCCCTACCCTGTGAGCTCATGCCACTCTCAAGCTTGGAACCAGCTAATTCTCTCAGACATGTCCCAGCATGGCCTCTGGAGGGGAGTTGCCCAGCAGAGAATGGCGTTTGGACAGAGGCCCTGCCCATGTCCCAGTCCAGTCTGAAGTCCTCTCCAGCCTTGATGAAGTCAGCAAATGTTAACACACCTGCTACTTTGTGTATGGAAGACTATGACACTCTTATTGTACATAGAGACATGTTTAGAGCATTGCATTACATCCCACATTGGTTATGTGCCTACTGTGTGCCTGAGTTGTTCAGGGTACTGGGTAATCACAGCAGGAATTTATTAAATGTGAATAAGGGCTTTGATTTCTTGACTGTCCTGAGTTCCAACCCTGGCTCTATAACTTACTAGCTGTGTGACCTTCAGTAAGTAACCTAGCCTCTCTTGTGTCTCACTTACTTCATCTGTAAAACGGGTGTGATAGGAATAGTACATGATTCCTAAGAGTGTATTGGGAATTCAATGAGATAGTTTTTGGCACATACAAAGAAAATGAGTGCAGTGTTTGTTCGCCTCCCCCCACCCCCAAGCATTTATCAGAAGCTGATATTTTTGAGTCGTTGTTCATTGTCTGTCTGGCTTACTAGATGACTCTCCATGAGAGAAGAGCCTTGTTTTTCTTGCTCACCCCTGCTTCTCCACCTAGAACAATGCCTGGCACAGAGTAGATGCTCCATAAATATATGTCTGCTGAATGAATCGCTGTCTTTCATACTCCTGAGCTAATTAATTGCCCTTGTGATGATGCACCTTGGAGGAGCCCAAAGTCTTGTGGACTCCTGGGAGAGCCACCCTGACCTTGACAGCCAGTTGTTCACAACAGGCACCGGGCATCAACTCTGAATGTCACCACCTGGGCTCTGTGCCCCAGGCTGACAAATGACACCTGTATATCTTCTGGTAAACAGAGCTACAGCATTAGAGTGAGTTGGTGACTGGGGAAAGTGGAGTGAGCAGCTAAGTCAGGCAGAGGGAGCTGTGAAACTCAAAGCCCCAATGCCAGCAGCAGAGAGGCCACAGGTCCACGTGCAAGGAGCCTGGGCCACACCATCCGCTTGAGGCCCGACGGTTGGGTTAGGGTAGGGTGGGGCACAATGATTCTGAGATTGGATGTCCCAGGGGCGCAGTCACCTCGATGGGAATTCACGCATCCTGCGTGCCTTGAGAAACAAAATTAATTTCTTGGGGGTTGGGAGTGAGGGAAAGGGCTTTGCAAACTGTGAAGCGTTGTATGAAAAAGCAGTTAAAGAAAAGGACAGGACCCAAGAGAGCAGATGTGTAGGCAAGCGCTTTCAAACCTAGCTAGAGGCGACAGGCACCCCCCGGCGGGGAGGCGGGGGGGGGGGGGGTTGGGGAAGCGGGTGCTGGAGAGAGATGCCCTTGGGGAGACTGGGAAGCCGAAGGAAAAGGGCCAAAGTTTCCCGGGGTCTCTGCAGAAATCAGGACCCGCCCGCAAACACTTGCTCTCTTCTGGCCAAGAGCTCGGACGCGCGAAATCTGCAAATTCTCCCTTTATTTGAAGGTGAATGCTCGTTCACCTTCGTTCTGCCTAGAATCAGGGTAACCGTTCCGATGATTATATAACTTCCCGAATTCTAGAAAGATAATCCAAAGATAGGGATGATTAATTTTTCAAGATTTTTTTTAAAAATTCCCCCCAAATATAAGTTTGAGAGCGCCCCCCAAAAAACTCTACATATAAATACCTGTATTTCCACCACTCAAAATGAGTAACTGTTAACATTTTTATTTATCTGAGAGAGGACTTTTTTTCCTAGTTATCAAGCCTTCCCCTTACCCCCAAATCCTAGCAAATCTGACTGCAAAGAAAGTCAACCTACTTCTCTTTATTATTCTCCCTCTTCACCTCTACCCCAGATTTATGTTTAGGGGAAATTCCAGCACCCCCGGATTCCCTCCATGGGCTTTCACATGGCCAGGTCCGCAAACATCTGGCCCCAATGAACAGCGTCCTGCGGAGGCCGAATCTTTGGGCGCACAACTGCATCTTCACCCCAGTCCACAACTCCCGCGTGCGACTTTGCAACTCACGCTCCCGCCACCGGACCTATTTGCTCAGCCCGTTTGGCGGAAGGATTCCGCGCGCGAACGCAGTTGTGCTCAACTGTCTCCTCCCCCTTCCCGCGCTCTGGCCCCGCCTCCTTCCCGAGCCCTGATCCCGCCCCCTCCCGCGTGCCCTGTGTCCCATAAAGAAGTCCCGGCCGGGCCGCTGCACTCCCCCGCGCGCATTCGTGCGCCGCCCAAGGCTGGCTTAGGAGTCGGCGGCCATTTTGTTCTTCTCGTGGTTCCAGTAGGGAGAGAGGAGGAAGCAGGGAGCGGGGCGGTTGGGGGGGACCCGCCGCGGCTTCTGCCACCGCCGCCACCACCATTTCTGTGCTCGTGGCGTGGGAAAGGAGGCGTGAATCCCGGGCGCGAGCCGGTGGCGGCGCCGCTACGGGAGGGTCGGCGGTGGGAAGGCGATGGCGGATATAGATAAACTCAACATCGACAGCATCATCCAACGGCTGCTGGAAGGTGAAGGGGGCGGCGGGCGGCTCCGGGAACTCGCGAGGGTGGGGGATTTGGGAGGCCTCTTGGGCTTGCAGCGCCGAGGGGAGTGAGCCCCACGAGTTGGCCCCCGAGCCGGGGGCTGCAGCCGGAGGGAGGCCTCCCGTGGTCCCGCTCTTGGCCTAATCCGCGGACCCTCCAGCTCCGCTCATTCATTGCACGAGGGTGCAGCCTTTCTCCTGGCCGTGAAATTTGAAAACTCCGCTCCCCACCCCCACGTTTCCGGTACGTGCCCCCCATGCGCCCCGCAAACCCGGCCAATCTTCGGAGAAGATTGGGGGGCCCCAGTCCATTCTGCAAGAAGAAATGTTCCGAACTTTCTGGTAACTCCTCCTCTCGGAAAGCAATGTGATGGGGCTATGGATCCTCCCGGGCTTGAGGACTAATTTCTTTGCTTCTCATTTTTATTTTTTGTGAGGTTGGGGTCCACGGGCCCGTTTCTTGTTACTTGGTGACGAACGTTCAAATCTCAAGAGGATGTTGAATCCCATCTCCTACTCTTCCCAAACACTTTTTTAAAGTTGTTCTTACCTTGAAGAGGTCTCCGCGCTCTTTTCTGAACATGCCTCCGAACCGTGCAGCCAAAGCGATGACAGTTTCGTTAGATCTTTCCAGTGTGCCATTCTCTGTTTTAAGCGCTTTGCGTTCATCTGATAAATACAATCTTAATATTAGCCAGTGTTTACTATGTGTCGGGCATTTTTGGAGCACTTTACACAGATTTCATGTAATTCTCCCAACAGTCTTGTGAGATAGGTGCTCTTTTTTTCCTATTTTTTTTAGAGGAAACTAAGAGAAGTGAAGTCACTTTACCAAGGTCACACGGTGACAGGTTTCAAACCCAGACATCCATCCAGGAGCAAGAATTCATTCAAGTCAGCCTGTGTGTGAAGGAAGGAGGTGTCCAGTGGTTAAGCAGAGGTTAAAATAAATCTTTAATTTTGGGTGACCTAAGACTCGTGAGGTGTCTGACAGTTGATTCATATTGATGTGGGTGACAGATGAAGTATGGATTTTAAGGAGGGACGCTGAAGTGAAATCATTCCCACTACCCCCAAATTCCAGAGCCCACCTATTAATACTGATGTCTTAATTCCAAACTTTGGAAGAATTCAAATCTTTCCTGATTCGGGTTCTTGATAATGTAGGTTTGGCCGAGTTTTTAACTGTTTTTTGCCTTTGTGCAGTTCTAAAATACTGCTGTAAATGTTGTGGGAGATGGAGTCGAGAGCATGAACAGTTGGTCAGCTCTGATGTTAGAGTTTGCAGATCTTTTGATTAAGTCATTAGAATGAAACTCCTGAAAATATCTTAATCTGTGTGGGGTGTTTTCCTTTTCTAGTTTCTCAAAAGAAGAACCCATTAAATAGACCCCTAAAATGCTTCTGCCATTTGTGGGTGAAAACCTTATTTACTCAGTACTTGGCATTTATTATAAGAACAACACTTTCAATATTAAATATTAATACAGTTCTTTGATTTATGTGAGGCAGCAGTGGGTCAGAAAGATTAAAGCACTTGGCACTAAGAACTTAGTTTTTTTTGGTTCAAAAGTTGTGAATTAACTTATGCGTATCTATCCAGGGGTGCATGTGCTGAAAGAGTGGGCTTTATTTCATTGAGAAAGGGGATCTGTGGATTCAAAACATTAGAATTTTAAGATAAATTCTAGGTTGCCCATGAGTCTTATATCCATATATTTTAAAGTGTGCTAAGAAATTTTCCTTGATAAACTTGGATAATCTAAAATGAGAGCAATTGTTTTTTAATGGTTTCTATATAAATATTGCACTTGAAAAACCAGGGTTTTTTTTAAATTTCATTTTTTTTCACTGACATTAATATAATATGTTGTGTTTTAATGCCTTGGGAGTAAGCTAGCTGTTCATCAGACTTCCTTTTTTTCTCATAAATGTTAAATTGATGGAGAAACAGTGAAAAATAATCCACTGAGGATCTGTATAACATCCAAGGTAGAAGATGTTGATAATAAGTTTGTGAATTTTTTTTAATGCCTCACAAAATTTTCACTTAAGATTTTAAGTATATCTGAAAATATACTTAAATTTTTAGTATTTAAGGGAGGGAATGTGAGTTTTGTGACCTTGGTAGAATTTTTTACATGTTAGTTCACTTTTAAGGTGGAGGACTCTACGGGCTAGTTGAGAAGTAACTCAACTAATAGCACTAAAAAAAAAAGACAACTCAAAAGTGAGGTCTTATTTAAGAGAACACCATGTTGGTTTTAGATTTTAACCACTACAGCTACTCTAAACTTTTAGTAATTTTTCCTAAGGAGGCATCACTTCTACAAGCCACCTTGGAAAGTCTGCCTTGCAGGTGATAAAACCTTAATGTTGTCACTCCTTCGTATTACTAATGTTCACTTATTTAAATAACTGCACGGTGAAACTTTGGGTTCAGGAAAATAAACTAGCTGTCGACTTGTCCGATAGTTCTACTGTGTTGGAGAAAAGTGAAATTGAGACTGATTTATTTTGTGATCTTGTTCAGGGAGCAGTGAGGGCCAGCGCTTTTCCTGCAGAGCAGGCAGTTGTAAGTTGTTTTCACGTCCTGATTGGCCAGCAGCAGCTTGGCTCTGAAGATGGCCATTGTCAAACTGCAAGACTGCCAGCCTCTGCACAATTGCTTGACTTGCTTTAGTGATTTAAATATGACCTCTGACTTGTAAAAAAACAACCCATTTGTTTTGCTTTTTGGTGTAAAATGAAACCTATTTATACTGTAATGTTGAAAAGGCAGTGGTCCCCGTCCTGAAGATAGTAAAGGACAAACATAATGGCAAAAAAAAATCTTGGGCGTTCCCTTGTGTTGAGGATCTGGCGTTGTCACTGCAGTACCCCGTGTTGCTGCTATGGCACGGGTTCAGTCCCTGGCCCAGGAACTTCCATATACCACGAATGGGGCCAAAAAATTTTTTTAAAAATTCTTAAATTGCTGACCAAGGAAAACAAAAGTAATCTTTCCTGATGAGACTTCTGCAATTATTTCTTCTTTACACATCAGATAATTTTAACAGTTGGAGGCTTTTCTTGGAATCAATTACCACAGGGCATTTTGTTGATTAAGACAGTGATATTAAAAGTTGTGTGTTGCTAATATCCTGGTTTACAGGAAGTCTGTGTTGTGAGCCCGTTGCTGTTCCCTCCCCTCCTGCATGTCAGTTTATGCCACCTTCTCTCCTATAAGGTAACATGAGAAAGCTCTGTTGAGCCATGATCTGCAGCTTGCATCAGTCCTAAACCACAGCATGAAAAGGATTACTCTCCTTGCGCCTGCTGTGCCCCCTTGCCTGTCAGTAGCAGGAGGCAACATTAAAATCTACCAGGATGGTGTATGTCATTTTGTTGTGCTTGAGTGAATGTTAGCCATGGGAGCAGGCCTTTCCTCCTCCAGGCTGTGGTTATGACTGTGGTGCTGGGCCATGCATTTGCAGTAGAGGTCAGTGAGACTGTTTTATATCTTTAAAACTGCAGTCCTGTAATAACCTCTTCTGCAAAAGCATGTCCCAGTGCCAGTAAATCTGCTTAACTAGGGGCAGATTACTGGTCTTGAAGCAGGGAAATGGTATACAAACTTGATCATTACACTTAATTTACAGTCACAGACCTTAAAGATTGAAATGTGAAGGAGATACTCTGATAGGAATTCTTTGTAAATGAGGAAACTGGAAAGTCTTACTCAAGAAGAAAAAGGAAAGATTCACTCTCTTTGGAGTTTACAGAATTCTGGGACAAATTTTTATGTTTTAAGATCAGATCCTGGTATCCAAAGCATGTAAGAATAGATTATTTAGTGGTCTTGATGATTTATCTAAAATCTCCAATTTCTCCACTATTCTAGGGTTATTAGTATCTCTCATCTAGAGGAGAGTGAAGCGGTGATTTTAAGGCTTATGAAAATGAAAACCACTCATAAAATGTAGTAGAGTCAGTTGTCAAGTCTAATCAGTGCTTTTTATCAAGATAAGTTTAGACTATGGACAAAGTTAAACATTTTTTTCAGTAAATTGGCTTCACTCCAACTGTAGAAAACTTGAGGTTCTTTACTGAGAGCAGTAGATGGTGTTTTGCAGCTATATAGCCTGATTATCTGCCTTGAGAAAATTGGTGCCATCCTTAAATGTCCAAAGCATAACATCAGCAGTTAGGAAAGTCAAGATGGGGAAGAGGTGATGTAGAAATTTAGGTGGCCAGAAGGTAGATGTCTTCTACTGGTGACTTTGCAATGAAACCATAAGATTCTTGATTAACATTTTTGTGGCTTATATTTTTTGTAGAAAAGAACTTAGTTGTTTGTGGGAAAGTTTAATCTTATGGTTTGTTATGGTTTGAAGTTTTATTTTCCTAAATCTTTCAGTTATTGAGATTATTGATTCTC
Organism: Phacochoerus africanus; assembly: GCF_016906955.1. Classification (NCBI taxonomy): domain Eukaryota; kingdom Metazoa; phylum Chordata; class Mammalia; order Artiodactyla; family Suidae; genus Phacochoerus; species Phacochoerus africanus. The sequence goes on along the minus strand of NC_062558.1, from coordinate 32,200,509 downwards.
ACTGAAATTAGTATGATGTGGCATATTGTTAAGATTACCACCTACTGTAATAGGATTATCTTATTAGCAAAATCTCTGTTTTATTTTTATACTGATTGTGCCAATTTTAGGTTTTAAAACTTGATTATGATGTAGGTGAGGCTTTTTGGTTGGTGTGCTAGTCCTTTATTATGACCTTTCAACAGTTAAGGGGCAGAAAGAATACTTTCTTATTCCTCATAAATAATCCCAAAGTAGTCTTACATTTCCTTCCATAGTTTTCATCTCTGCTTTGTTGCCAGTCTATCAGAAAAGTTAATGTTTTTGTGAGCAAAGACTGGCATTACAAATAGTCACCACTGATATTCTTTTATTAATTTTTTATTGGTTTTCAGTAAAATTACATGAACGTTTTTATCACGTGTTCATGTTAGTGATTTGCCAGATGAATAGATCAGATAAGTTGGAACAGAACAGTCTTTTCTGGTAGCAGCCATAATGCATTTCCTCTGAAGCTACCCTTTTAGCCAGATAAAGAAATGCTTTTATTTCAGTCACGTGTTTAACATCTATGTTGACTATTTTAATGTATTGATGACTAACCTACGTATGTTCACAGTGCCTACTGATTTTATTTCCGTACAATGCCTAGTACCTGAATTTATGAGGAACATTCCACCTGGAAAATGGAATATTTTCAATTCCATTGGCAATTGTTGAATTTATTTTATTTTATTTTATTTATTTATTTTTAAGGGCTACACCTGCTGCATAGGGAGAGTCCCAGGCTAGCAGTTGAATCAGAGCTGTAGCTGCTGGCCTATGCCACAGCCACAGCAAAGCAGGATCCAAGCCGTTTCTGTGACCTAAACCACAGCTCATGGCAACGCCAGATTCTTAACCCACTGAGTGAGGCCGGGGATCGAATCCTCAACCTCATGGTTCCTAGTCGGATTTGTTTCCGCTGTGCCATGATGGGAACTCCTGTTGAAATAATTTGATAGGTACCGTTTGAACTACTTCTTAGGAAGGTATCATGGAGAGACAACCCTTGAATTTCCTACCCTGGGTATCCTTTTTGTGTAGGTTTCTCCCATCATACACAGAGCACAGTTGGGATTTTTTAAACTATGAAGTAAGTATTGACTGGTGTTTGTTGAGCAGAACTGTACTGACATTTTTCTTTGTAGCTGAAGCAATAAAATAGATATTCGAGCCTTTATCTTTTTAATGGTACTGAAGGTGTTATCCCTAAAATAAACTTTTTTTAAATTTATTTATTAATGTTGCTTTTTAGAGCTGCACCCTCAGCATATGAAAGTTCCCAGGCTAGGGATAGAATCAGAGCTACAGATGGCAGCCTGCACCACAGCTCACAGCAACACCAGATCACTGACCCACTGAGTAAGGCCAGGGATCAAACCTGTATCCTCATGGGTCCTACTCAGATCTGTTTCCTCTATGCCACAACAAGAACTAGTTTTATGATTTTTATGGAGAGATAGTTTTTCCATTTAAAGCACTCACAACAATCTGCAGTTATTTACTTGTGTTATTTTTTGCATCCTGCACTAGAATATAATAAGCCTCTCAAGAAAAAAAACAAGGTTCTTGTCTATTCTGTTGACAGGATATCCCCAGCTTCCGACACAGGGTCTGCCAAGTAGTAGATGCCCAGCAACTGTTCTGTTGAATATTGGAAGCGTGGTAAAAATGGTTGTTGATCATCTTGAACAGATTTCATCATTTAGTTTTTATTTAATACTTCCTATTTGTAAGGATACCTTATGATTGTGTATCCCATATCACATTTTCTTAGAGAGCAGTGACTGTGTTGGAGTATCAGTAGTTTTTCCTTTAAGACCTCCTTTATTTATTTTTTAATGTGACCAAAGTGGGACCTTTTGTTTGTTTATTTTTTTATGTATGATTTTTTTTCCATTCTAGTTTTTTTAGTTTTCTGTCAAATTCTACTGTACAGCAAAATGACCCAGTCATACATATGTACATTATTCTTTTTTTCACATTATCCTCCATCATGTTCTATCACAAGTGACTAAATACAACTCCTTGTGCTATAAAGCAGGATCTCTGCTTATCCACTCCAAATGCAGTAGTTTGCATCCATAAACTCCAAACTCCCAGTCCTTCCCACTCCCTCCCTCTCAGCGACCACAAGTCTATTCTCCATGTCCATGATTTTCTTTTCCGTGGAAAGGTTCATTTGTGCTATATATTAGATTCCAGATGCAAGTGATATCATATGGTATTAGGCTTTCTCAGACTTCCTTTCCTTTAGAAGTTAATGAAGAACAAATTCTTATTTGTCAGGGTGAGCTAGTAGTGAAAGCACCACTTTCAGACCTAGAAGTCACTTGGGGCCCAGTGCCCTCCTTACAAGCTCTGTGACCTTAGACCAAATCACTAAACCTCTTCCATTCTGTAACACAGAGAAGTGACAGTGCCTAACCTCATGGATTGTTGTGAGTACTGAATGGCAATGTAAATTTCTTAGCATAGTACCCAGCACATGGGGAGGGAGTGCTCTGTATGTTAGCTACAACTAATAAATCTATTTGATGGACACTGAAAATAATGAAATAGATTTTTAAGCTGTTGGCTAACCACCTTCCCCCTTCTGTCTTTTTAGGGCCACACCCACAGCATATGGAAATTCACAGTCTAGGAGTTGGAGCTACAGCTGCTGGCCTTTGCCAAAGCCACAGCAACACAGAATCTGAGCTGTGTCTGTGACCTACACCACAGCTTACTGAAATGCCAGATCCTTAACCCACTGAGCGAGGCCAGGGATCGAACCTCATGGAAACTAGTCAGGTTCATTACCACTGAGCCACAGGGGGAACTCCCCCCCCCCCTTTAATGGCTACTCGGCATATGGAAGTTCCTGGGCCAGGGATTGAATCTGAGCTGCAACTGTGACCTATACCACAGCTGCAGCAACACTTGGTCCTTTCACCCACTGTACCAGGCCAGGGATGAAACCTGCAGTTTCCATAGTGACCCAAACCACTGCAGATTCTTAACCCACTGCAGCACAGCAGGAACTCTAATAGGCCATTTTTAAGAAATGTCTACAGTGTTTATTCAGACTGCCAAGACCCATTTTGAAAGCTTTATCTTCTACTTGATGAATTATCTTCAACTTGAAATTTAAGAATTAACTGAAACTTTTATGAGAAAAATGCCTATAGGGAGAGGACACTATTGCTTTGTAACTTTAAAGCATAAGTATAATTTTTATTATTTTTTGCTAATCAGAAGTATATAGTCTGGAATGCATGCTGATTGTCATGCCATAAATCACCAGTACTGAATTTATTGTGACATTGTTCATACTTCAGATTTTGAGCACCTACCATGTACTGGCCATGGGTGTGTACACTGCAGAGCAAGTGGTATGGTCCTGGGGTTTACATCTTACCAAGAGGTCCACATGAGTAGGTGGAAGCAAACTGGCAATTACGGTACACAGTGTGCACTGGGCAGTGATGGGGTGTTGTGAGAGCATGTCAGGAGGCATAAAGCAGGCTGCTTGAGCGGAGAAGAGATGCATAGGAGACTGAGGACAGTGGTTTTCCAGGATGAGGTGATACCTAAACAGTCTCCCAAGATGAGCAGGTATTTGCCCATTGGTAGGAGGGGGTTTTGACAGAGTCTCTATTTTTATTATTTTATTCCTTGAGCTAATTGTAGGGTATTTAAGAAACATGTTGAAAGAATAGTCTGCATTCCACATAGGTGTAAGTCAGTTATTGCATATTCTCCTAAAAGACTGAGAGTGAGCTATTCACTTACAAGTGTGTGGGGCTCTGCTGAAAAAGATTCAGTTTGAAACCAGAAGTATCTAGCCCCTAGCCAAAGTTTCCTGCTGGGCAGTCTGCCCAAGCTTCTGACTGACTTGTGGTGAAATCACTAATGATCTGGGTTTTCTGAGCAGTGAAGCAGGGATCCCACCATCTTTCCACTGGGAGTCTTCCTTGAGTTCTCTCAGGTGTGTATCTAGAGAGAAAAAATTACTATGGCTCTGGAAAAAAAATTTTTTTGTTCTACAAACATCTCAGTTGCTATTGTATTATACATGTGTCCATTTTGTATTTTCCCTTGAAGATTATGCTTACTATTATTCCCTGTAACTGCTTCTTGTTTTTTAGGGCCGCACCTGCGGGGTATGGAGGTTCCCCATGTAGGGATGTAATCAGAGCTGTTGCTGCCAGCCTATGCCACAGCCACAGCAATTCCAGATCCGAGCCGTGTCTGAGACCTACACCACAGCTCACGGCAATGCCAGATCCTTAACCCACTGAGCGAGGCCAGGGATCGAACCTGCAACATCATGGTTCCTTGTCGGATTTGTTTCCCCTTCGCCACAACGGGAACTCCTGTTTCTTAATATTTTGATTAGAACAAAACTGTCAGTCATTTAGTTCACTTACATATTTTGGAGTCCAGAGAGGTGATTTGGGGCTTCTGGCTCCCAGTCCAGCGTGTTCTCAACATTTTCTGTTCATTGTTCGTTTTAAGAGTTTGATTCTTCTCAAGTATCATCCTTTGCTTATTTATCTTTCATTGAAAAAAATAACACCCCTCTACACCACATTCCATTTTTACTTAAAACTTGTTTCTTCAGAGAATTCAGGATTTCACTGGCTCTTCAGGTTGAAGAATGGCTTTGCCTAAGATTGTATTTTTCAAACTTGGACACAGCCCTTTTTAATGGAAAGAAATTATTAACAGACATCATGTTTTTTACTTGTAATTTTTATTACTCTGAAATGTTACTTGGATGTTTACAGAGTAAAGCTAGATACGAACCAGTTGCTCTTATTCCCATTTAAGGCCAAGTAATTTTGTAATCTGAAAACAAAGTCTTCAAAACTGATGAACTTTAAATTAGCAACCTTGAATTAATCTGAATTTTGTGATTTTGCTCATCATTTTATATTGGGTTTAATGGTAGAAAGATATATATACCTTGCAGTCTGTATTTAGTCTGGTTTTGTGTTTTTGCTTCAGTTATAATTCAGAGAATACCCGCTTTCATAAATTTTTTGTACAAAACAGGTATTAAGGCTTTGATTGCAAGTTGATGATAATCAGTCCCCGTATTTAACTAGATTTTGCCAATAAGCAGGTCACTTCATAATTGTAAAGTTAAGGTACGTTTAGCAATTCAGTGCTATTTATTATGTATTTAGTGACTGTCTAATCTGTTATAACTGCAGTCAAAACAATTTTATTTCTTACTACTACCTTTGTGCTAATAAATGAATTGTTATAAAGCCAGAGGATATCTTGTGTTTCCCTTGGACATTGAGTAGAACTCAGAGTGCTCTGATGTGGGCACATAAGAGTTTAAGACACCCGGTGTTGTGCCATGATTTCTTTCTCCTTTTTCTTGATTATCTGTTCTGATTACTAGGATATGTTCTTTTTTAAAGCACAGGCTGACATCCTTTGCTCTGTTGTATTTACAATATCCTTTGCATGATTGTATTCACAAGTGCAGGCCCAGAAATTGCACAGGAAAATAACCCACAAATGTACAGTGTGTGTTAATGAAATGGAAACAACACTTAAATTTTTTCATAGATAAATCTGGGGCCCTTGAGATCCCTGTGGCCCTCTGAAAAACACTGATGGGGAGGGGAGATTCTGAGCATTTCCTATCTTAGGTGTTAAAACAAGGAATTCTTAGAACTAACCTAGTAACCTGATGATCACTTAAAATCTTCTGTATGAATGCAAATTCATTTATGAGGCTGGAGAAGAGAAGACAAGATGGAAGGCAAAAAAAAAAGCTGGCCTGGTGGGCAGGGGCTATAGGTGAACATGGCCGATTTGTGTGGCTTAGAGACAGAACTGAGACCTCAAGCTGTGCGCACAAGGAGTCCGATTTTAGTAGGCAATAAAAAGACCTTTCTAACAATTTATACACTGAGAATATGACCCCTTGATCATGATACTGTAAAGAAATCTTGGTATAGAAAATGCAGCTAAATAATCTCTTGAAATCCGAAGATTTTAAGTTCCTATTAGACATTAAAATCATGTTCTTTTTAAGTATACTGAAAATAAATAAAGCCCAGCCAGAAAGCTAGTTAAACTATGTTTTTTGCCTCTTTTTGTTTGTTTGTTTGTTTGTTTGTTTTTGGTCTTTGTTTTTTGTTTTTGGTTCCCAGGCTAGGGGTCCAATTGGAGCTGCATCTGCCAGCCTCCACCACAGCCACAGCAACACTGGATCCCCAACCCACTGAGTAAGGCCAGGGATCAAACTGACAACCTCACGGTTCCTAGTCGGATATGTTTCCTCTGTGCCATGACTGGAACTCCCGCCTCTGTCTTTAAAATGTATCTTTGCAGATATTTTTAATTTTTATGTTAAATCTTATTTTTACTTCACTTGACTAAACTGAGATTTCTCCCCTACAGTGAGAGGGTCCAAACCTGGTAAGAATGTCCAGCTACAAGAGAATGAAATCAGAGGACTGTGCTTAAAGTCCCGAGAGATCTTTCTCAGTCAGCCTATCCTACTCGAACTTGAAGCACCACTCAAAATATGTGGTAAGTTTTGGCACACTAACAGTTACCTTTGATTACGTGATTGACTAACTGAGTCAGTGATATATGGATGACCTTATATTAGCGAACAGAATCATTTAGCATATATGAATAATCTGGAACTACCTAAAATTAAGTAATTGTAGCTTTAGAATAAATACCTCTGATCTTAGATGGGTTTCAGATTTTCTGAAAATTATTTCGCTCAAGGGATGTAAACATTTCAGGAGAAAGGAAAGAAATGAAACAGAATGGAGAGTTAAGAAGAGGCCCTAACTATATGAGTGTATAGGAATTATATTTAAGCTTAAAGAAACTCTGGTTATGCCTAAAAATAGACCTTCCTTGATGCTTTTTTGTAGTTCTGTTTCTACATGAAAGATGTGGATAATCTGTATAAAAACTAAGCTCTATCTGAAAAGTGCTATAGTTATTCTTTTAGCATGTTTGACTATATTAATAAAGTTTGTATGCAGATTTTTTAAAGTACAATACTCTTTGCCATTATCTCCAGGGAGAAGTTGAAAGTCAAATGCAATGATAGGTGTAGTGGGTGTGTACTTTGTTTACACAGGACCAGGGCTCTCAAGAAATGCAGCCGTGCTGCTGTCACAATGCTGGGAGACTGAACCGTTGGAGATCGGATAATAATCAGCCAACCTGAAAGGAAAACCATGTTACTTGGCAAGAAGGTCTCCCTAGGCATTAATAATTCTTTCCACAAAATAAATTCTTAATTAGTTTTGTGTGAGATTCGGTATATATACATACACTTAAAATTTTAATTAAGCTCAATTGAACTAAATATTATAGAAGATTGGAAATTAATTAGTTTAGTGGTTTGAACTATATGTATGAAGACACTATAACAAAAATTCTTCCTTCTAGGTGATATCCATGGGCAATACTATGATTTGCTTCGACTTTTTGAATACGGTGGTTTCCCGCCAGAAAGCAATTACCTGTTTCTTGGGGACTATGTGGACAGGGGAAAACAGTCATTGGAAACTATCTGCCTTTTATTGGCTTACAAAATCAAATATCCCGAGAATTTTTTTCTTCTCAGAGGAAACCACGAATGTGCCAGCATCAATAGAATTTATGGATTTTATGATGAATGTAAGTACTTTCTGTATCTAAGAAAAAGTTACTTAAATTGAGATACTTGGGCATAAACTGAACATACCAGTTCTGGTGGAGGATTTTTTGGTGCTGCTGCTGGTTAAATAACTATATAAAATGTTTAAATTTTTTTTTTTTTTTTTTAATCCTTACCTCTACCTTTTTGTATTCATTATTTTCGGCAGAAGAAGGTTCAGGCTGCAAGGAGAGGAGTAGTTAAGGAATTTGAATTACTAGCACTTGCCAATATAATTATAACAAGACCAGTAAAGCACTGTCACTGTGGCCTCCCCTAGACTATGTGATCATAACCTATAGTCGCTCAGGGTGTGATGTTTTTCCATCTCAGTTTCACGTAGATGTATTCAGCTAGCTTGTTTGTTAGAAGTACACTGCTGGAAAGGTTACATTCATAGACTTAGCCCTCTTGCTCCCAACCATGGCTGTATATTTGATCTCTGGCCCCAAGACCCAGCTTATAAAATGAAGTGGGAGGATTTACCAAGGAGAAGAAGTCTGTGGGTTCTGACAGAATTCAGCAACTAAGTTGGGAAAGAGAGATTTGATATTGACAGTGAGTCTATCAGAGAAGTATTCTTAAGGCAGTTAGTTACTACTCTTTAGGTAGTGAAATGAGAGGCAGAAAAGTTTTATAATATTGTGTTTTGGACACTTGTATAGTGCTGCTTTTCAGAACAGGTTAAGAAGTGGTTCCTTTTACACAGCTGTTAGTGAAAACTTTCATGTTTTCATCAAAGTTATTCAGACCCAGTGATCTCTTTGTTGTGACATAGATCCTAGTGTGAGGGTATTGGCTACATCATTTTTGGTTTCTGTTTAATGTAGAGGCCTTAATGATGCAGAAGGTCAGCATTGATTGGTGTCAATTTTGGCTCTTGTCCTCAAGACTGATATAATGACCTTGTACTCCAGCTTTCCCCTCTCCCATCAGGCAAGTATAATTTGCCACTCAGTCTGTTTGGGCCTAGAAGTGTCCTTGATATAGGTGGCTTTCAGTTGATAGTTTGCCAACTTTTTAAAAAAACCATTGGTAATTTTATTGTATTTGGAAATTTTATTCAAATGTAAATTTCCATGGAACTTTTTTTTTTTTTTTTAAGGTTGCATTCTTAGCACGTGGAGGTTCCCAGGCTAGGGGTCGTATTGGAGCTGCAGCTGCTGGCCACAGCCACAGCAATGCCAGATCCGAGCGATGTTTGCAATCTACACCACAGCTCATGGCAGCACTGGATCCTTAACCACTGAGCAAGGCCAGGGATCAAATCCGTATCCTCATGGATACTAGTTGGATTCGTTTCTGCTGTGCCATGGGAACTCCTCAGTGGAACAATTTTAAAACCACTGCTTAACATAATAGACTCATTTCCTAAGTATAACAAGCACCCTCTGTGCCTTTTTTTTCCCCCTCCATCAGCTTTTTGACTGCAGTCCTAGAGAGGTATCTGTTGTTAGATAAAATGTGGGTTGTTATCCCTTTTTTATAACCAGAGCTGTCTAGTCTGTAGAAATAGGAAACTGCATTAGGGGTTCTGGCTCAGAACCCAGCGATTTGGAAGCTTGATGAGACCTTGGCAATTATCCAGGAATCCTTCTTGAGACAGATGCTCCTAGTGGTCTGAAGTGACCTTAGGGAGGAAGTGTAGAGAGGAGAGAAAGCAGGGGCCCAGGACTCAGTTAAGATGCTCAGAGACAATAGGAGGAAGAATCTTTTGATGGAGAAGCTGAGTGCAGTGTGTAACAGAGAAATCAAGGAGTGAAGCAGACCTCAAGAAGGAAGAGAATTTGTCGGCACTGGCAAATGCTGCATTTGAGCAAAGGAAAAATCCAGGAGAGCCATTGGATGGTTTTTCAGAGATAGGCTTCAGTAGAAAATGGAGAAAGAACCACATCACTTTTTTTTTTTTTTGGTCACATCACTTTTATAATAAGAGTTAAGACAGACCAGCCCTGTTCTTACTTTATTATCATTATTGGAAATTAGAGGTGGTATTTGTGCAGAGGTTCCCCTTCAGGCTTTTGTACAAAGGAATTCTGTTAACGCTTCCAGAACCCTCCAGTGGAGGAAGTATGGGACAGAGAGAATTAGTGCCTTGCAAAGAAATACAGAACAATTTGAACCTTGGGTGTAGGGTTTTACCCAGATACAGAGAAAAAGAGACTGAGAGCCAAATCTCAGTTTAGGAATAAGATTGTGCTTTGACCTTTGGTATCTTTTATTGTGGAGGGTATAGGAGACAAAGGCACCCCAGCAATGGAGACATCCCCAGCCAATTCAGATAGATATGTACTTCCAGGGTTTATGAGTAGGTTTTTAATGCGGAACATAATTCTGTGGAAACAGTGCCATAAGGGCATGCATAATTTTATTTTATTTTATTTTTTGTCTTTTTAGTTATTTCTTGAGCCGCTCCCACGGCATATGGAGGTTCCCAGGCTAGGGGTCGAATCGGAGCTGTAGCCACCGGCCTACGCCAGAGCCACAGCAACGCGGGATCCGAGCTGCGTCTGCAACCTACACCACAGCTCACGGCAACGCCGGATCGTTAACCCAGTGAGCAAGGGCAAGGATCGAACCCGCAACCTCATGGTTTCTAGTGGGATTCGTTAACCACTGCGCCACGACGGGAACTCCCGGCATGCATAATTTGAATCACTCAGTGACTTAAGAACGCACAGGGTACATGGATTAGTGAGGGGAATATAACCACCCTATAAGATCTTTTCTAAGCGTTTGTGTAGCGTGTTAGGGACATATCCTGATGTGCCTGTGATAAGCAATTTGTATTCCCCTGTATGCACTGTGCCTCCTACAAGAATATGGGGCAGGGCTGGGGGGTACTGGGAGTTTCCTGAGGGTGATGTTGCTGAAACTCCGCCTCTGTCTACCAGTGGCCAATAGAAACATGGAGATAAGAGTTTGGGGTGAAGGAGAAAAAGAGCTTTTATTGCTTTGCCAGGCAAAGGAGGCCACAGCAGGCTAATTCCTTAAAGACTGTGCCCTCCACTGGGAAGAATTGCGGGGGGAGGTATGTTAAAAAAGAGGAAAACAGGTTTTCAGCTACAAATCAGGATTGGGGCAGACATGCATTCTTCTTTCTTTGCGGGAATTGTAGTCATCAAAGCTGACGTCTGGAGTTCCTGTCATGGCTCAGAGGTAATGAACGGACTAGTATCGGGGAGGACGCAGGTTCCGTGGCGTCACTCGGTGGGTTAAGTATTGGGTGTTGCTGTGGCTGTGGTGCCTGCAGCTCCGATTTGACCCCTAGCCTGGGAACGTCCATGTGCCACGGGTGTGGCCCTTTAAAAAAAAAAAAAAAAAAAAAACCTGACATCAGGAGATCTCTGCACTATCATGAAGACCCAGTAGTCTTCTGGGTTATTGCCTAGAGTAATAGTACTTGCAAAATAGTATATTAATCAGAGATTAGAACAAACTAGGAAAGTTCCTGAAAAACATGTGCTAATATCTTTAACCCACAGGCAATTGTGCCCAAGGTGCTTAATCTTTAGCTTATGGGTGATTGTGTTTAGGGTACAATTAAGCCAGGGAGGAGGACAAGGAAATAGTCTTGGCTGTTCAATTTTAAGGTATTCATCTTTGAAAGAAGCACAAGGAATATAGTTTTTCTCTTAGGTGACTAAAGATGCCTGCTTTGTTATGTATATCCCTTGAGAGGGAACCAGGATCCTGCCCCAAGGCTGTACAGTCATTTCTTGACTGTTCCTCGTTGTCTTTGCATCCCCTTCCTTTCCTAATTAGCAGCTGTCTGAACCTGTCCCCAGGAGCTTGAGAGGCTCTGGAGGCTGAATGAGGCCCGTTTTCTAAAAACAAGAAATGGGGGACACAGAAAGGCTTTTGTGCCCAGGAGCCCCACAAGGCCCTGCTCAGTTACAGTGGTGGGAGCTGGGATGGGTGTTAACTCTCAGAGGCTTCTTTAGAAGGATTATAATGGCAAGTGTGTGAGTTGCTTTTAATTGCCTTTAGACATAGGAACCTACCTGTGGGTTGAGATTGGACAAAACAGACTAGATTTCATAGTAGGTCCTAATTCTCTTTTTTAATAAAAGCATAGTTTTTGTTTACTTAAGGTAGTCAGAACCTTGCCTGGGGGGAATTTTCCTTAGATAATGTACCCACAGAACACCAGTCTCTTTTTAACCATCCCCAAATTTTCACAGGTAAAAGAAGATATAACATTAAACTATGGAAAACTTTCACAGACTGCTTTAACTGTTTACCGATAGCAGCCATCGTGGATGAGAAAATATTCTGCTGTCATGGAGGTATGTGGGCTGGTTTTAATTCCACAAAGGTTTTCATGTGAAGGGCATACACTTTACATTTACAAGTTGTCTTTGGAATGATTTCCTCTGTCAGGTTACTCTCCTTTATTAATGTATTACACCATGGGTCCACTCTGGCACATCCAGGATAATTTGGATACAAGTCTGGAGTAAGCAATTGACTTGTTACAGGGAGTTCAAGGCTCTGTAATAGTTTGATTTGAAAACAGCGCTGAGGGAGTTCCCGTCGTGGCGCAGTGGCTAACGAATCCGACTAAGAACCATGAGGTTGCGGGTTCGGTCCCTGCCCTTGCTCAGTGGGTTAACAATCCGGCGTTGCCGTGAGCTGTGGTGTAGGTTGCAGACGCGGCTCGGATCCCGCGTTGCTGTGGCTCTGGCGTAGGCCGGTGGCTACAGCTCCGATTCAACCCCTAGCCTGGGAATCTCCATATGCCGCGGGAGTGGCCCAAGAAATAGCAGCAACAACAACAAAAGACAAAAAAAAGAAAAAAAGAAAACAGCGCTGAAAGCATTTTTGAATATAAAATAAACAATATGCTATGCCATGGATCCTCTAGAATACTGAAAATGTGGATAGACTTTCCCTTGGTGTGTTTTTGATCCTCTTTTCAGAAATTTTTCTTAGATAACAGTTACTTTGCTCAGTGGTTGTCCTATGTATGATTAATTATAATAATTGCAAAGAGGATTTCTTTTCATCTGTGGTCAGAAATTAGACAACCATTAAAGAGTCAACACAGTGTATTTTAATAAATCCATTATCCCTACCCTCCTTACATACTTAAACTGATTTTGGCAGAGGTGGGCATGTGATTTCAAACTCAGATGATAGCTACATCTGAGCTGGTTTAATAAATTTGAGGGTCCTTGAATAGCACAGATTTCCTAGAAGGCTACATCACCTAGTGTCTGCATGCAGTCACTGCAAATGGTCAATAATAAAATCTAGAATGTACATTTTATCAATTGGAAAGGTGTTCAGAAAAGTAGTTTTTAAGTCACCGGATTTTAATTTTCTAGGGCTCTGTATGTTGAGATAGCTTTTCTTGTGCTGTTTAAACACAGTGTGCCCCACAAATTAGTCCATGTAATAATGCATGTCTAGTGCACTTTCTTTTTTTAACTAAAGCTAAGGAAGAAAACATTGCCAAAGATTCCATGTAAGCCTTTGTTTTAAGAGTCACTGTAGACAGATGGAACTGTTAAAAGTGCTAACATCTTTTTTTTCAAGTTCTGTGTATTTCACTTTTTTGTTTTTCATTTAACAGGTTTATCACCAGATCTTCAATCTATGGAGCAGATTCGGCGAATTATGCGACCAACTGATGTACCAGATCAAGGTCTTCTTTGTGATCTTTTGTGGTCTGACCCCGATAAAGATGTCTTAGGCTGGGGTGAAAATGACAGAGGAGTGTCCTTCACATTTGGTGCAGAAGTGGTTGCAAAATTTCTCCATAAGCATGATTTGGATCTTATATGTAGAGCCCATCAGGTATTGATTTTGAATTTTACATGTACACTTAAGAGCATGTGTGTGAGCACAGATTCTCCTTGTTGATTTTGGTGGGTAGGTATTGCTTATTTACAAAATGTCTCTGGAAGTGACCTACAGAATATCAGGCTCAACGGGAAACTGAAGAGTGGTTTTGCTCACCTAAAATTCTCACCTACTTATACTGAAAACGTTTTCTCTCCAAGGTGGTTGAAGATGGATATGAATTTTTTGCAAAGAGGCAGTTGGTCACTCTGTTTTCTGCGCCCAATTATTGTGGAGAGTTTGACAATGCAGGTGCCATGATGAGTGTGGACGAAACACTAATGTGTTCTTTTCAGGTAGAGGATATTTTCCATGCTGTTTCCTTTTATTGTCTGAATTTTGCTGATTTTTTTTTTTTTTAAATGCTGTTTTTTGGAATTCCTGTTGTAGCTCAGCAGTAGCAAGTATGGCTAGCATCTTTGAGAATGTGGGTTCAATCCCTGACCTTGCTCAGTGGGTCAGGAATCCGGCATTGTGGTGAGCTATGGTTTAGGACACATAGGCTCAGATCCTATGTTGCTGCAGCTGTGGCGTAAGCTGGCAGCTGCAGCTCCCATTTGAACCCTAGCTGAGGAACTTCTATATGCCATGGGTGTGGCCCTAAAAAGGAAAAAAAAAAATTCTTTCTGCCTACTAATTTATGTTGCGTGGAATGAATTTTTATTTTCCCTTACCTGTGTTTGTCCTAGTTTATTAATGAGTAAATCCCTTTTAAAGGAAATAAATTATTGTAGGACCTTTCCCCAGTTTTGAATTTAACTGTTTTTACATGATTTAGATAAATAGAAACCACAATGCATTTGTGCCTTATGCTTATTTCTGCCTCCTTTAAGTCTAAAACTACAATGTCAGTGTAACGTTCAGCCAGAATTAAATCACTGCTTGCCTGTGAAAGGAGTACTAACTGTCTTGTGCCAGATGTGCTGTGTGATTACTCAGTTCTCCCACCACTTTTCTCTAGTCTAATTTCTGTAAAACCTCTGTTGATTCACCATGACATCATTTGGCCTTTACTTGGCACAAAAGAATCATTTACACAAAGTCTGCTTCAGTCTTTTTCTCATTCATTTATTATGATTAAACTTGTATGACTTAATGCTAGCCTAGTTGTAAACAAAATAGCCACTGAAGTCATATGGCAGTCTTCAGTTAACTAAATTAAAACAAGTTGGTTGTTTTGTTTTAAATCAGCTATCAGGGAGAAGTTGCAGCTCCCAGAGATTGTGGCATAATCCCTTTGGGGTTTGAGAAACACTGTTCTAAACTTTCCCCCCTTGTGTCAGAAGGAATACCTAAAAGTGTGACTTTTAAAAATTGTCATTTTTTCTAGAAACAAAATAATTTGTCCAGATGATACATATTAGCTGTTCATCAGAGCATTTATTACCAAAAATGTTTGTCAGTTTAGTTTGTGTTAATGTGCCAGTGGGCCTTTCAAAGTTGTTGAGGCGGTTTTAAACAAAAATCTTTATGAACCAAAGATTTGAGTGAAATGTAAGATTTAGGGTTGAATATATTTCCTAAAATGCATTGTCTTTTGAATCTTTGCAGATTTTAAAGCCTGCGGAGAAAAAGAAGCCGAATGCCACGAGACCTGTAACACCTCCAAGGGGTATGATCACAAAGCAAGCAAAGAAATAGATGTCATTTTGACATTGCCTAGTTGGGACTTGTAACATATAGTGTATAACCTTCATTTTTAAAACTGTAATGTGTATTGGTCAGCTTGCTCAAATAGTGTTTGTGGGGCCCCCCAGTTCCATTTTGACTTAATGAATGGTATTTGCTGGTTGTAACAGCAAATGAGAGACCCTCCCAAGGAAAAATGTTTTGTTTAATTCTCTGTTCTTTTACAAACAACTTTTAATGATGGTGTTAAAGCTGTACACCCCAGGAGAGTTTATCCTATCTTGGGGAGTGAGTGTACATTTGATCTTTTTTTAATTCAGTACAGCCCATGAATAATGTAAATGTTCATTTTTCTCTAGGATTTAAAGAGAGCCCTAGGGTGCTCAATCTGTACATGTTATTGTCATAAGATGCATACTGTTGATGCAAACCACTGTGAAATTTTTTTTTTTTTCCAAAGGGATTGCTTTTTTTCTCATTGTCTTGTCCTGTACAAACTAGTTTTTATAGCTATAAACATTAGGAGTAACTTTCAACCTTGCCAGCATCACTGGTATGTATATTTAATTAAAGCACACTTTCCCCTACAGTATACTTAAAATAATGATTAAAGCCATTATTTTAAATGTTTGTGACTCTTTCCTAAAGCCAAAGTTTCTGTTGAAATATATATTGACACTCCCCTAAGTACAAGGTAGCATGGTTGTATACACATGCCTCCTTTGGGGATTCAAAAACAGGTTTTTGAGTTTGAATAGCAATTAGTAACATAGTGCTGTTTAAGCTATTAATGATTAAAGTTAATAACATTTTATACAATTTCCATATAGTCTATTCATTAAGTAATCTTTTTACAGTTACATCAGGCCTGAACCCGTCCATTCAGAAAGCTTCAAATTATAGAAACAATACTGTTCTATACGAGTGACCGATTATGCTTTCTTTGGCCTACATTCTTTATTCTGCGGTGAAGTTGAGGCTTATAAGTCAAAGCAAAGGAACTAACTTACTATCCACCAGTTTATACAGAACTCACAGTGTCTATGACTTTTTTAAACTAAGATCTGTTAAAAAGAAATCTGTTTCAACAGATGACCGTGTACAATACCATGTGGTGAAAATGAATTCAGACTTATTAAATGATGAACTTGTTAAATCCTCTCAGTGTCAGTTTATCAGCACAGTACATGCAGAAGAACTGTTGATGGCATATCGAATAGGTTTTAATTAATAAATTGCTCTGGAAACCACACAGTTTCAATTGGACTTGTCTTCTTCAAACAGTCTTGTTTCTTTCCAAAGGTGGATTATTATAATATGGATGCTCATATTCTCCAAGTTCTTGCCTGGGTATAACTAAGTTTCTAAAGTAGAATGATGAGATTGAACCATTCTTGCCTACTATTTAGGGAGATATAGGATGTGGTGAATTGTGACATTATCTGTATCCATAGTTTTCTTTTTGTCTTGGTTCATTTGAACTTGACTGAAATTCAAGAGCTACTTTTACAATTACTTTGTCAACCACCGGTGTTTTTATACACAGACTTTTGCTCTCTTTTCCTTTCCCTAGTTTGGAACACAGTGTTATTTCCTGTTACAGTTGTCACAAGTGGTCCAATGCATATTGGTTTCTCAAGTATGTATTAAAAGTGGGTGGAGAGCATGTCATTTGAAAAGCACTTTCTTATCAAAACTGGTATCTCTTGGGAGTTGGGAGAGGGCCTCCTCATGAAGGATTGTTTCGCACAAATTTGTTTGTGGGGAAAAGAGCGTGGGATCAGCTTCTAGGATCCTCCCACCTGCACCACAAGCCCTGGCCCTGAGACATACGCCTTGTCCCTGCCCTCCCCCCACCCCACCCCCCCTTTTTTTTTTGCCTTTTCTAGGGCTGCTGTCTCGGCAAATGGAGGTTCCCAGGCTAGGGGTCTAATCGAAGCTAGAGCCGCCAGCCTACACCACAGCCACAGCAACACGGGATCCAAGCTGTGTCTGCAACCTACACCATAGCTCACGGCAACGCCAGATCCTTAACCCACTGAGCAAGGCCAGGGATCAAACCGGCAACCTCATGGTTCCTAGTCGGATTCATTTCCGCTGCTCCATGATGGGAATTCCCATCAATTGGCAGAGTTCTAAGTAGCACCTGCCTTTTGTTTATAGCCCTGTTATGACCTGGTGCTGAGCCATGAGTAGCTAAGCATTTCTGAGCACTGACTTAGAAAACCTATAGAAGTTTTCAGCAGATACAAAAGAAATAACTAGGAAATGAAGTTGCAATTATCAGTGTAATTTTTTCAGTTCTGGTTTTCTTATAAGTGATTATAAAGTCAGCTCTCAGAATGATACAGCACCATTACAAAACCACAAAGACAAGTGATGCCATCAACATAAAACAATTTAAACCCATCTGTAGAAATTACTGATTAGTATCTACTGGATTAAGCTTGCCCACACCTACCTGCAGTAAACATGCTGACATAGCACCTTTGTTCTTCAGGCCCCTTGGTTTAAGGCTAGAGAATTTTCAAGTAACATCAGTGGAATATGAAACATGGGAGCAGGGAACCAAAAAGTGCTTATCCATGAAGGCATAGGAGTTACACTGATGAAAAGGAAGAGAACCTGTTTCCCAGTATGAACCCACAATGAAAGGTTGAAACAGTTAAATGAAGATATGAAATCCACCCGTACAGCTAGGACTAGGTGGGCACCATGGTACCCAAGAAAGGCAAATGAGCCATTGTAAAGAGGTGCTGCATGGAAAATGTTAAGTTTGGAAGTTCTCTGGTACTCTAGTGCTTAAGATTCAGTCTAGTGCTTAGGATTCACTTCTCTCACCACTGCAGCCAAGGTTCAATCCCTGATCCCTGTGGGAACTGAGATTCCTCATCAAGCCACTATACACCTAGGCAAAAAAAAAAAAAATGTTAGGTTTAATTTGGCAGCTTGCAGACTGAGCATGTGACTTAAAACAGACCCTCTAATGTAAAAGTCTCATCTAAGTATCATGAATACAGTAGAAGAGAGGATAAAGCTGGTGATCAGCTTGGGAGCAGAGAAGGAATGTCTTGTCAACGTCTGGATACATAGACATTAAAGAGCTCCTTCAGGAATGATAGCTTTCAAGTTCTATATGCCATTTCCCACCTTTTGTGAAGACAGACCCAAAACGTTCAGACTTGGAATTCAGCTAGTTTGAGTCTGCAAGGGTGGTTCCTCACTTTTCATTTCTGCAAATCAGATGTACACATCAGGCTACACCAGAGGAATATGACATCCTCTGCTCCAGGCTTTGGTTTCCTCATCTGTAAAATGGTGGCAATGCAAAAATTAAACCCATAAAAAGTGCCTACAACTTGGTTTACACACAATAAGCATTCACTAAACAGCTATAAGACGCCAAAGATTTACATCAGGGGCAACACAAACCTAAAAGGTATAGAAAAACTTGGTACAGGTAGAAGCAAAAGCCAGTTCATACTTGCTGGATTATGTATGTGAAATTCACAGATGAGTGAAAATGAAGAGGCACTATCAATGCCTTCAGCCTCAGCCCAAGAAATAGAATGAAGACTTAAAATTACTGCATCCATAAATTAATATGTGATTGAGCACAGATGGCCACTATCCATCTTATCAGCACAATAGTATCAGCTTCAGTCACTCAAACTGGCATGACATGGGTTTATTGCAAGTATCTGAGCAATTTCAAAAACAGGTAAGCATTTTAGCTGTGAGAATTATGTATATCATCAGTTATTTGAAGTGTACGTTAAAGGATTCAATAAAGCACTTCGGTTAATTACAAACACTATTTTGTAACCAGAAAGTTAAAACCTAAGCAAGTTAGCAGTAATTAAGTACAGAAATGAATTGTTACATAGATAAATTCAGGGTGAATTTTATATTTGAGCTAACAATTTATAAGGCATGCAAACTATAAATCTGTGGCAACACTTTTTAATTACTTTTAAAGCCATTATCTTAACTGTTAGGATGCAGTACTCAATTTGGTTGTAGGGCCAGCTACAAGACAACTTCCACCAGTTTAAGGAAAAAGTGAGCATCTGCTTAGTATTACTGCTAATACTGTAGATACGGACCACAGGAACAGTAAAGCAACTGATGGTGTTAAGTGTCATTTTTGCCCAACGTCTGTTTCAGAGTTGTGATGATAAATAAATTGTAAGATTTTGGGGGTTTTTTGTTTTGTTTAATGGCAGTAGCCATGTGGAGGTTTTTGGGCCAGGGATTGAATCCAAGGCCCAGCTGCAACCTGTGCCATAGCTGCAGCAACACCAGATCCTTTAACCCATTGTGCCAGGCCAGGGAGTGAACCTGCACCTCCCTCAGCAACCTGAGCTACTACAGTCTGATTTTTCACCTGCTTTGCCACAGCAGGAACTCCCAAGACTTAGATTTTTTTCTGGATAAATTTCTCATTCATTCTGCATCCCAACCAACCAGTTCTCTAATAGTGATATTTGGCTGTAACCAAATATTGAATTTAAAGCCAAGATGTATATTTGATGTAATTGTAGAAAAAATACTAAGGAGCCACTTTAAAAATGCATATGTCTTTTTTCTTCTAGCCATCCAATTAACACAGTATCAAATACCGTGTCTCCCAGAGAAGACCAGCCCACACACCATTTGTTCAGGGCTGTTGAACAAGAGAACAGTAACCAGTCATTATGTTCTGGGACAGACTGGCTACTTGACCTTTCCAGCACAACCCTGGCAAGTTAGGTAGGTGTGGCAGGAGAGCAGGTGGGATAAAAGTTGTTCTTGCCGAGGCTGGCAGAAGTTCATATGCTATTTGCTGGAGATGTGCTCATTTACCAACTCCATGAACCCTTAATGGAGTCAAATCCTATACCATTTATTTACCAAAATAAAGTCATTTCTTTCCAAGTTATGATGACCAATTGACAAACCAATATCTTCCTTGTCATTTTTAAAGTTTTCTGATTAAGGGATGGGTAGGTAGCTGGAGTTGACTATAATAGATCATAGACTTAATCCCCTAGTTGGGTGGCTGTACAGCATAAATAAACAGATCCAGTGCAGGGGATTAGGGATTGGCTGGGTTTTGCTCAGCAGCTTTGCTTAGATTGGTTTGAGGTCTGCCTTGTGTTCCTTTTGCCGCTCTAGGGCCATCAGATATTTCAGTGCTGATGTACTAAGGACATGAAAGAAAACCAGCAATCCTAAGGTTTGCTGCAATGCAGATTGCTTATTGGGTGCACATTTTGGTTCATTGTGATGTGTTTTTATAACATTACTTTTAAAAATCCATAATCTTGCTCAAGTTAACACCATTTCATTGATGCATTTATACTGAGTTGAGAAAGGTGGCCATTCTCTTCCTGACTCCAGGAAGCAAGGATTCCTCGTAAACATCGCTGTTCAAACTTTTTTTTTTCCCTGCCAGGTGGAACCCTTCAAAATAAAAGCATATCAAAAGCATTGTATGTAAAATAAATACAATTGGAAAGGCTCTGTTGGAAGCAGAAGTTTTTCATTCTATTTATAGGCCTGTAGACATCAGTAAGATGTTAATCAACCTATTACTACCAGAGCCTTTTCAAATTTTGTGATGCCTTGTCTAAGATCTAACTAGCTAAATAGGCTTCTGGTAGAAAATCAAACAAGTCACAACTTTCAAAGTTACTTAGCTGGCTTTCATTTCTTAGCATTGCATTATGGGACATAGTAGGTCAGGAAAGCAGGAGACCAGAGATTTTCACTGAGGGTGTCTCAGTGCCACTTTTGTTTCTTGAGTGTGTATTTGTGTGTGTGAGTGTATTTAAATGTATTTCAATGTATGTTTATAATCATTTTCTTGCTTTTTTCTTTATTATGTGCCCCTAAAAAATATGTTGTTTTGCCAATTTTCGAACTTTATATAATGAAAATTATACTGTGTGTATTCTTCTGGAAATGAGTCAACTATTTTTTTAGAGATTTATCTATATTGACATGCTCGATTCCCATTTTACTGTTTTTAGGGTTGTGGTGAGGGACTTCCCCTCCTTTCTAGCCTTTTTTTCCCTCCACTTTTTTTCTGTTTGTTTAAGGTTATATTCTTTATTTTTATTTTTATTTTGCTTTTTAGGGCTGTACCTGTGGCATATGGAGGTTCCCAGGCTAGGGATCTAATCAGAGCTACAGCTGCTGGCCTACACCACACCACAGCCACAGCAACGCCAGATCCGAGCCTTGTCTGCACCTATACCGCAGTTCATGGCAACACCAGATCCTCAACCCACTGATCGAGGCTAGGGATCAAACCCGCAACCTTATGGTTCCCAGTCAGATTCATTTCTGGTGCTCCACAATGGGAACTCCTTTTTTGTTTTTGTTTTTTGTTTGTTTTTATTTGTTTGTTTTTGATTCTTTATAACTTAGTGTTGTTGTTTTTCTAATGGTTATTAGCAAATTTAAATTATTAGTGTTAGAAGTTAGTATCTTTGCTCTTCCCATTCTTCTTTGGGATTTATAACAAGATGTACATTAGGCCTCATTTTTCCATTTCCCTTTATCCTCTCATTTTTTTCCATCTCTCTCCCTATGATCTGCATTCTCAAAAATAGCTTCAGCTCTGTCTTCTGCATTTACTGATTTTCTCCTCAGTCATGCCTAATCTATCTAATCCATCCACCGAAGTTTTAATTTTAATTGTTGTATTTTTATTTCAAGTTCGGGTTTTGATTTCAGAATCTGCTTGGTTATTCTTTGATGTCATTTACTTTCTTCTGATCTTTTTAATTTTATGTTTATTTCCCTAAATACAATAAACATGGTTATTTTAGGGTTCATCTGATGATTCCAATATCTGAAACCTTTAAGAGTTTCTTTGTTGTTCCTACCAGTTCTTGTTTCCATGTGTTCTGTGATCCTTGACTTGGAGTTGCCCATTTTACTTGCCCATTTATCTTTATCTGTGGGGAGTTTCTGCAGCCTGGATAGAAGCTGAACTCCCCCAGAGAAGATTAGAGTTTCCCCTCTGGGTAGACTAGGGCAGTAATGACAGAGAATCTTTAAATTCCTCACTTCATATTTTTCAAATGATACAGGTGTCATGAAATTAGGCCTCAAAGCCGCAGGTCCTAGTTCTGAATTCATAAGAAAGAGCTTTTTAAAACCCCTTCTACACAGTGCCAGGACCAGGATAAGCAATCTTCTTTGCCATCTCCTTCAACTTGGCAGGGTTATTTCTTCTGTTTTTATGACATACACCCAGCTGTATCAGGGGTCTACTATAATTAGGTTGAATCATGGGTAATGCCTATGTAATTCAGTGATGTCATGCAATTGTTGGCCTTTAAAAAATGGCAGCTTTCTAGTAGATTCCTTGCCTTGAATAGGTTCTGGGCTTTATCCCCTTCCCCAGAACCCCCAGAGAATCATTAAAACTGAAGTGGAAAGTCTCCAGGGTTTTGTAGAAGCCTTTAAGGCAAAGCCGTCTTGGTGCCCACCTGCCTCCCCAAGTTCCAAGTTCCTGTTTCCACTTTGTTATAGGAATCAGTCTGTTAATCTCTTTCCTGCCAGCCCTATTTTTTTTTACATAGTTTTTACATTTCATTTAGCATTTTGGTTATCTTTCTCCCTCCGATGGTCTAAGACTTAACTCATTTCTGTTCCAGTAGGTGATCTAATTAAGTTAAATCCTTCACACTTTCGTAAATTTAAACATACCACTACTTAAGCCTGGAGACTTCAGAACTCAGGTGCCTGTCAGATTGCTTTTTTCCCCCCCTCAGATTTTTCTTTAATAGTTCCATCCTTTGATCCTAGATGCCACTTAAAATGAGAAGTATTTTTTACTTTAAATTGTTTGAAGTTACCACCTGCAGATCCTTTTAAGATCGGAGTTTGATGTAGAAAATAGTTCCCTGGGTGGGTGCAGTACTACTATTTTTTTTTCTTTTTTGTCTTTTTTAGGGCCGCACCCGCAGCATATGGAGGGTCCCAGGCTAGGGGTCTAATCAAAGCCATAGCCACCAGCGTACACCACAGCTCACGGCAATGCTGGATCCTTAACCCACTGAGCAAGGCCAGGAATTGAACCGGCAGCCTCATGGCTCCTGGTTGGATTCATTTCTGCTGCGCCACAACGGGAACTCCAGTACTACTATTTTAAAGACCCATATTGATTGCACTTTTCCTTCTATGAGAATTTATTATACACTTGGATTCCACATTAGGAAGTAAAGTGGCTGTAGTGGAAAGACTATCAGGATTTAGAGAGGCCAAAGAAACTGAGCAGCCGTACCAGGTAACAGAGGTTCCTCACTCCATGATTGCACAGTTCAGCCTCTGAAGTACTTGATCCAAGTCTTTGGGCTCCCTGAAATTCTATGCAGGATATTACCTGTGAGTGCATACATGAATCCTTCTAAGGAAAAAATTTATAAATTCATCAAATGCATAATTTAGAGGGAGTAACTTGTGGTTTGAACGAGTGAGTGGACCTGGGTCCTTTCTCAAACTTCATTTGGTTTGAAAGTAGCCATTCTCATAATGACTGCTTTAATTCTAGGGAGGGTTTCTAAAATACAAAGAGAAATAAATTCTCAGGCCTAGAATTTAAATCTCTTTGTTTTGTTTTTATATTTCATGTTTTTAAAATGGTATTTATGCACTCTTGTTAGTAATTATCTCACTCATGATTTCTTTGCCAAGAGTAACAGATCCCACTGGTAATAGCTTAAGCATTTATGTTGAGCACATCTGTGTTCATTTTGATGAAAAAGCAGTAGGATCGTGCGTCTTCCAGCCATAAGGGAACTTTCTGAGGTTGTTAATAGTTTCTCAACAATACAGATGGATGAGATTCAATTTAAGCTTTCTATTCCTTTAGGAGTCATTTGTTTCAAAGAAGTAGAAAAACACTCAAAATTACAAGGTTTTCTGCAAACTGCTGCTCAGGATAGTTTTTTTTGTTTGTTTTTGGTTTTGTTTTGTTTTGTTTTGTTTTTTTTTTTTTGTCTTTTTGCTATTTCCTGGGCCGCTCCCGCAGCATATGGAGGTTCCCAGGCTAGGGGTTGAATCGGAGCTGTAGCCACCGGCCTTCGCCAGAGCCACAGCAACGCGGGATCCGAGCCGAGTCTGCAACCTACACCACAGCTCACGGCAACGCCGGATCGTTAACCCACTGAGCAAGGGCAGGGATCAAACCCGCAACCTCATGGTTCCTAGTCGGATTCGTCAACCACTGCGCCACGACGGGAACACCCCTCAGGATAGTTTTTATGTAGACAGAGGTGTTCACCTCTGTGGGCCTTACTGGGCAGTTGGTGAAAGCATGGACTCTGCAGCCCAAGGCCTAGGCAGGAATCCTCACTGCCGCTGCTGATTGTGTGACCTTGGGAAAGTCATCTAACCTCTCTGCTTCATTGTTTCTCTTGGTTAAGACAGGGTTGGTAGCATTACATCAGTGGTTGCTCTAGAGATTTAAAACATTAATACATGAAAAGAACTGAGACCCAGTCCCATAAAAGCTGTGTGGTAAATATGAGACACTACTATTATTCTTTGGCCATTTCCTGCCACCAAACCAGGTAGCATTAAATGAAAGGTATATAAACAGTTAAAGTAAAATGAAACAAAAAATTCTTATACCTACCCTCTTACCATCACATAGTTGATAACCAAAAATGGAATTTGCAAAATGCACTGTTGTGAAATTCTGTTCTACCAAGATCAACAAGGTTTCTACAAGTCACACCAAGGCAACCAGGAAACTGAAGGAAAAGTAGTTTCACACACAGCCTCAACAAATCAATTACAAACTAATTCTCTTTTTTTGAAGTATGTTTTAACGTTTTAAATGAATTCATTCTTTGAATAAATGTTAAGTCATTTTCCAGGAAGTTCCCACTGTGGCCCAGCAAGCGAAGGACCTGGCGTTGTCTCTGTGGTGGTGCGGGTTTGATCTCCAGCCTGGTGTAGTGGGTTAAGGATCTGACATTGCAGCAGCTGCAGTGTAGGTCTCAGCTGCAGCTCAAATCGATCCCTGGGCTGGGAACTTCCATGTGCCGAAGGTACAGCCAAAGAAAACAAAACATCCAAAAAAAGTCATTTTCCAAAACACTCTAAAATGTTAAAATCTTTCATTCTCCCTGGTCTCTCAGCCACTTTCCCCAAATAGGTTTTTTGTGTACCTTTCAGGGATATACCTACATATACCAGCACATATGAGTATATCTCTGACTCCATCCTTTCTTTTTTTCCTGAAGCTAATGATATTGGAACATTGTTTACATTGTGGTAAACTTCCATATGACACAGCTACCTCATTCTTTCAACTCAGCCCCGATTCTAATTTTTTAAAAAACTTAATAAACTCATACTCCTTTTGTTGAAAAGGGAGAAGTGTGGAGTCAGGATTAAGATAGAAAAACATGGGGAGGAAAACCCTATTATGATCATATCACAGAGACCCATTTTATGCCAACAGAACTGACAATATTTACCTGGAAACATTTGTTCTTTGTAACGAGCCTGGTTCCCCAAGCGCAGGTTGTGCACTGCCTTCTGAATTAGGGCCAAAAGACAGAAATGAGCTCATTGGGCCCCCGTGCAGCTCTGTGGTTGTGCCAGAAGGAAGCATCAGGGACCAGATCCACAAAACCAGGTGAGGGCTGGGCACAAGACCACATGGGGCCCTGGGGAGCCTGCCAGGAGCAGCAGCTCACTTGTAACAATGGTTGGTGGGTTGCTACCCCTGTGTCCATGTACACTAGAGCTTCTTGTTTAGATTTTCTCCTTGATTTTGTGTATTGGATATTGGCCGTGCATGTGCTTAAAAAGTTCTTTTTTTCTAGAGGTTAAAAAAAGGATAGACAGTGAACAGTCTCCTAAGCCTCAGTTTTTCTGTTTTGTTTTGTTTTTGTTTTTTGTCTTTTTAGGGCTGCACCTGCGGCAGCCTGTTTTCTTTTTGCTATTTCTTGGGCCGCTCCCTTGGCATATGGAGGTTCCCAGGCTAGGAGTTAAATCAGAGCTGCAGCCTCTGGCCTACACCAGAGCCACAGCAACGCTGGATCTGAGCCTCGTCGGCAACCTCTACCACAGCTCATGGCAATGCCGGATCCTTAACCCACTGAGCAAGGGCAGGGATCAAACCCGCAACCTCATGGTTCCTAGTCGGGCTCATTAATCACTGCGCCACAACGGGAACTCCAGCCTCAGTTTTTGAAACAGCAAATCCAATCCTGCGTATTTGTAAGTTGATGCTTTTTTCCTCACATACTAATTTTTAATACATTTCTACATCTTGATTTATGTAAGTATATTAACTTATACTCAATAATAAATCTTGAAAATCATCATGTATTAAGTGTACACATTGCTGCCTTATTCTTTTTGAGAGTTATTTGTATATTTTTACCCAAGTTGATTTAACCAGCCCCCAGTGGATGGACTTTTAGGTTGTTTGCCCTTGTTTGCTGCTATAATAATGCTGGATATATATCCTTGCCCATATTGAGATGTATAAATGCTCCACTCAGGTGCTGTCTGTTGAATAGATTCCATGAAGTCAAATTGTTCATCAAAAGGGGAGGTCAGGTTTTTTAACTTTTCATTCTGAAAAAATTTCAAGTACATAAACAACTAGAATACTGACCTCACTGTGCCACACCCCTCCTCTCCCAACCCCCGATATTTAGTTGTCACTCAGCCTCCACAGTCAACCTGAAGCCAAACTGTGTCATTTCTACTTAACTCCCCAACATCATTTTGAAGCAAGTTCTAAATACCGTTATATTTATAAAGATTTTGGTTTGTAACTCTAGAAGATGATTTTTTAGACAAAACTATAGTGCTGTTATCATACCTAATACCCAGTTAGCATTCAAACACACTGAAGTCCATAATGATACTAAAACATTAAGGATTGTAAACCACGCATACTCTGATGTTGTTATTCCTTCTTCATTTGTCCCCAAGAATATGTCTGTACAGAGAAACTTTCCTTCCTCTGCTATTTGATTACCCTGAGTTATAATGTGTACAGGAAAGTCAGGATAAGTGCTTAACTCTTTCCTTTTATTTACCAATTTTCAAAATAAGCATCCTCTCAAAAGGTGACCAGTGAATTAGAATTTGTTTGTCTTTTTTATTTTTTTGGCCCCACCCATGCATAGCATGTGGAAGTTCTCCAGGCCAGGGATTGAACCTGCATCACAGCAGTGACCTGAGCCACTGCAGTGACAATGCCAGATCCTTAACCCACTGCAGGAGTTCACAGGAGAACTCCAGAATTTGTTTTGTTTTTCTCTGTTTTAGTATCATTATGAACTCATGGGTTTTAATCCTTTGGAATTCAGTCTCTAAGTTTACTTTAGCCAATCAGAGCATCTCTGAGTTTCCCCTGTGTTCTTTTTTCCCCTGTGTCCTTTTGACATAACTATGGGTTTCCTTGCCTTCTGCTCTGACGATGTTCTAGGTGCATTTTGAACTTTTTCTCTATTTCTCCAGAACCACAATTCCTTCAGTAGGAAATGGCTTTTAGTCTTGACTGTTGGGGCTGGAACTCATTGCCACTGATTTTGTTTCTTGGCCTTTTCAGTGAACAAAGCTAGGAAATACATATTTTTTAAGGGAAACTAAATCATTAATTCATTTTGATATTTCCAGTGCAAATTTAAGAATTTACTTCTCTGATTTTACATTTGTATCTCTTTTATGAAAATCTTAGGTCCCAGCACTAGTATTATTTATTTGCTTCATCCTATATTATGTATAAATAGTTTCAGAATAATAATACAAATGTTATTAACAATATGAGAACTAGTTTTTTTTTTAATGATTTCTTGAGTTCTTAGAGTCCATTTTAATCCTACTGGATTCACAGATTACTGTGCTTTAAAGTCACCTCAGACAATTCCTTCCAGTTGGATTATGCCAAAATGAAACAAAATTGTTTCTTTGTTTCACCTAACTTCTTTAAATTTATTTTTATTTAAATCTTGCTTTTGCATGTAAGGATAAAATATTTACATGGTCCCAAAGTCTAACATACAAAGCAAGTTATATATAACTTCTCTCCCTAAGTTTCTCTTGGAGACCATTTTATGGCAGTATTTGAGTTCCTCCTGCACTTGTCCAGCTTTGTGGTCCTCCATGGTGGGGATGTAACCGTTTATTCAACCAGTTCTCTGTCAGTGATGCTGGGGTGGTTCCCACCCCGTGCATGCTCTCACAGTAGTGCTGTGGTAATTTGCACCTACATCACTGGCCTGGTGTCTTGGGGATAGGTTGATAAGAAGTCAAAGGGTAAATGTATATGCATTTTTTAATAATTTGATAAATTAACTTGCTTTTCCAAGAGAGCAGTGCCTTCCTCTCACCAACATCCTTTGAGAGTAGACTGGTTTGAAATGCTTGTTGGCACAGCAGTGACACTCAGCTCAGTGTCCCTGTGTGTTACAGGTGCCCTTGCTTCACCCCTTGAGCCCTTGATTAGTCACCATGTCACAGGAGATGGACCTGCAGCCACATAGACCAGGTGCAGATAAGGAAGTGTGGCAAGACTGTGCTGAGTTAAAACTGAAAGCCAGGGCCATTTAGATGCCCAATCTCCTATGGCCATGCATTTCCTCTGTGTTCTTCTAGATCATTCCTTCTTATGAGTGCACATCTGCTTGTGAGTGGGTACATGTCTGGATGTGTCAGACATCAGGTTTCAACGACTTGTAAGTGCCTTCTGATTACATGTCAACACATCCTCAGTTCTTTCCTTCAAAGAAAGATATTTATTGAACGGCTGATGTGTTCTCAACATACATTAGAAGTACCAGGCAGATTCTTCACCTTTCCTGGGGTTCAGGATTATTTCTGTGAGGGTGAAATTGGACTTGATGGGAAAACAACAGGGCCTTCCCCACAGGTGATCTGTTGGGAATGTCGGGCTGAAGTAGTAGTGCTTAATACATCCCTGGGCTGTTATCCCTTTTCTTCTCAGGTTTACTTTGGGAAATTGTTGCTCACACTTAAAAATCCCCCCAACTTTTGGACAGCACAGTTGCTTCCCAACTTGCACCTCCCCCTCTGCTGCAATATAGAACCAGAAGTTGGAATTAATCCCACTACTCCTTGGCAGAGAAATTGGTCTAGCCATGATCAGCCTGGCCCAAGCCACCTAGCATATGGTATTTCCCTGGCCAGAGGGTGTTACTCAGGAGTGGAAAGACAACCCAGATTAGTCTAATTAGAATAGAAGGAAGCCCAGGACCATTCTTTGATGGGGGGAGGCCAAGAAGGCCTCTTGCTCCTGGAAATTGTAGTATGCCAGTGTGAAGCCTAGAAATGCTACATTTTACAGGCAAGGAGGAAAACTAGTCTGAGTACAAAAATCTTGCACAGAAGGTTACTGTTAAGGCAAATTTCCTGTTTTCTGTTAATTGCAACCAAAGTGGGCTTCTGGATTTTTCATCACAATTTTTAGTGTAATGATAGAAAACAACGGAACTTCTCAACAGAAGGTTCAAAAATGCTATCAAATGTCAGCTGTTGATATTACCTCAACAGTTATATCATTCAAGTACCTATATATTTGGATTTCCCAAGAAAACCTTCATAAATTTTTGTGCTCCAACCCAGTGCATACTTTCCAAAGGTAGCCTGGGCTGAATTGTATGATTGTTTTAATGTGATTATTTCCCCTCTACTTCCTTTTTCAGTAGCCAGAATTAACAACCAGTGGTGGAATGAATTCCCCCACATTGATATAAAGACAGTGAGCACCTTCAGAGCAGTTGCTTTTGCAGTCCTTCCAGATGAACAGCCAGGCCTAAAGTTGGGAGTGCAAGAGAAGAAATGGCGTTGCCAGCACAAGCTGGCACAGCTCAAGGAAGTGGACCCTCTAGCCAGGGCCCAAGAAAAGCCCCAGCCAGTGTTGAGCAGTGCCCATGTTTTGTTTCATATAAAATCCAGTGCCTGTCCTGATGTTGGCCCCCACAGCCCCCCACCATGTGTACCAGGCACCATACTGAGCCCTGCCCCTGCTTTAGCTCATTCGGTCTTCCCCTGCCCAAGGTAGGTACCCGCATCCCCGTTTTACTGATGAATGAGGGAATAGAAGCACAGAATGCTACTGTTAAGGCAAATGATGTGTGTTTATTGAATAGAATAAAGGTCAGCCAGGTACATAATAGGCCCTCAATAAATATTTGTCAAGTGAATGAATGTTATATATTTTACTGGGGTTGCCAGAGGCTGGCACCTCATTAGTACCTTCTTTCAGGACTGCAGCACCTGCACCAGGCCCTGGGAAGGCAAGAGTCCTGCCCTCATGGAACTCACAGTCTGATTTGAGAGAAAGACATTAAGCCAAGAACTAACCAGTGTGGATAGGTGTGCATGGGGAGACGACCAGGGACTGCCTGCTCAGGGGGTTGAGGGACTTTCCTGAGGAAGTGCCATTGCAACAGGTAAGGTGCCTGCCTCACCCAGATGGCAGGCATAGCGTTTCCACAGTAGGAATAGTGGGCATGCCAGCCCTGAGTGGGGAGCCTGGTGCAGGGGATGAAATCAAGGCATGGTTTCAGGAAAGGGTAGAGGGGTGCGGTCAAGGCTCAGAGGAGGGGGTCCGAGCCAGGCTCAGAGGTCTCCTTGGCCACAGTTAGGATTTTAATCCCAAGAGCAAGGGGAAGCCAGTGAAGGCGTCTGAGCTTTATGACTCAAGAAAAAGATTTTATTCCTTAACCTGGTGGTGAGGACATGACTTTTTATAGCACTTGAATGTCTGCATCATCTTAAGAGATTCGATTCTGTGAAGACCACTCTCAGAACTGGGTCGGGGGAGGTCGGAGGAAAGCAAGAGTGGAAGTGGAAAGACCACTGGAAGCAACAGGTAGTGGAAGATGAGAACAAGGATCAACCTCAGCAATAACTGGAGGGAGAATTTCGGGCCTGGGGTCAGGGGTGGGGGCAAGGAGGAATTAAGGTACCTTTTCTCAAATGAGTAAAAAGTCCATATGCCCACCATATAAAAAGTTCTATTTTCATTCTAAAGACAGAGCAGGCTGTATCCAAGGTGCTTACTAGTGGAGACTTTGGGACCGACAGAAACTGGATTTAAGTGCACCAGCAGAGTGACCTTAAGAAAGTAAATTAATTAGGGAGTTTCTGTTGTGGCTCAGTGGTTAACGAACCTGACTAGTATCCACAAGGATGGGGATTCAATCCCTGGCCTCGCTTAGTGGGTTAAAGATCTGGCATTGCCGTGAGCTGTCGTGTAGTTCACTTGTGCGGCTCCAATCCTGCATTGCTATGGCTGTGGCACAGGCCTACAGCTACAGCTGTGATTCGACCCCTAGCCTGGGAACCTCTATATGTTGCAGGTACAAAAGGCAAAAGACCAAAAAAAAAAAAAAAAAAGAAAGAAAGAAAGAAAAGAAAATCAATTAGCCTCTTAGCTTTTGTTCCTTTCCTGAAAGATTTTCAGCGGTTGTGAGGATCACTTAGGAGTGCACATCAAGCATTTCCACAGCACAGTGCTGGGCACCTGTGAAACAACGAGTCAATGGAAGGGCTCCATTTGGCTGTTATTGGAAACTTAAAGAGGCTTGATCTAATGTCCAATTTGGCGGCAGGATCTGGGTTCAGTCCCAGGTCACCTGATAACCAGTTCAGCTGTTGACTCTCAGATTGGGTGTCATGAGAACCCCCCAGTGTGCCTGACAAAAATGCAGAGTTCCGGAGAGTTCTTGCTGTAGGGCAGTGTGTTAAAGGATCTGGCATTGCTGCAGCTGCAGCATAGGTCGCAGATGCAGCTCAGATTCAGTCCATGGCCCAGGAACTTCCATATGCTGCAGGTACAGCCATTAAGAAAAAGAAAAAAATGCAGAGTCCTGGACCTCACATCCAGTGATTCTGACTTGGAAGTTGAGGCCCAGAAAGTGCATTTTTGGTCCATGGACCACATCACAGAAACCCTGCTCTAGGCCCTACTGTATTCATAAAACATGCAAATACTCCCCGACTCCCCCTACGTAGTAAGAAAAAGGCCTGACATCTCTACCTCTATTAGTTGGCACTTTTCAGGTGACAGTGACAGGAAGACCAGTCAAACTGGCTGTAGCACAAAGGGAGTATAAGTTGGTTTGGGCAACTGACATGTCCAGGGTAGCGCTGAGTATGGCTGGATGCAGGGCTCCAAAGGGGATCGGCAGAATGTGGTCCCCATTTTTCCATCAGATGCCTCTGCTCTGCTCTGGGTTGGTGTAACTCCCAGCCAGGCCTTTTGCACAGGATGCCTCGCAGGTCCAGGCTCACCCATCCCTGCAAATAGCAGTCCCAGCAGAGGGCTTCTCATCTAAGAGTTCCAGCCAGAGCCCCATGGCCTGGTTGGGTCAGCCTCTCCAAAACCACCCGAATTGAAATGAGGGGAAGGCTGACGTTACCAGGAGCAGGACAGATGCTGAGCAGAGAAGTACCAAAGATAGCCAGCACGCTCTGCAGGAGAGAACTTCCCCAGATACAAAGAGCTGTCTCAGAGGTAGTGAGCTCCTAGTTGCTGGAGATAGTCCAGCTGTGGCCAGGGAGCACTTTGTGAGATGATATCTTGAGAAAAGATGTTCTTTGTCTAGACCTTGGCTCTTGCCATCTCCTTTCCCCTTTCCGCAACTAAGAAGACCCAGCTCTTAACTAGCATTTCCCTTGAAAAGCCTCCTCCCACAGCTGCCTGTGGCTCTGCTTTCCTCTGTGAGACTATGACCACAGCTCCCAGAGACAGTCCACATCCTGCCTTGCCACTTCATGGCTAGGTGTCTTCACCTCTCTGAGCCTTGTTTTTCTCATCTTATTGAATTACTGGCAGTTTTCTAAAGATTTCTCTCCACTTCAACAACCTTTGACTTTTTTGCTGGGCACAGGGTGCCCTGAGTAGACTGCATTTCCCATGTTCCCTTGCAGCTGGGTGTCCTGGGACTAAGGGCTCCTTATGGGATGGGAGCAGCAGCATCGTGAAGCCGCTCTGAAGAGATGGCTGGCATGCATCAGTGTCCCTTTCTTATGTATCCTCGGTCCTCAGATCAGAAATGCAAATTCGTGAGGCACCAAGGCAAAGACAGGCACCAATAACCCCAGAGCTGCCCTAGGAAGGCAGAGCAGTGAGCTGGAACATGCAGGTGCTCTATGAACAGAGGCACCTCCATGCTTTGGCATGAGAAATAACCTCCGGTTTAAGCTACCTATCTTTTGGACAGCAGAACCTACTCCTAACTCAGAGTTCTTCCCTTGTGGGGTATAGAGTTTAAATGAGGAGATGTGTTTAATGTCCTCCCCAGTGCTTGATGCACAGTAGGTACACACTCAGTGCAGGTGGCTGTTATCTTCTCCCAGCTCCCTGTCGTCATGCTGCCGCACATTGCAGTGGGATGTATACAACTCTGCCCCCACACTAAGGACACGCATCTTACCAGCAGGGACTTCTCTCTCCCTCAGCTCCCGGCCTGAATTCCCAGCTCAGGCTGACTGAAGCCAACAGGGAATTGGTTCAAGGCAGTGAGGCACCCATAGGATTGAGGGGAAAGCTGGGGATCAGGCTTGGCACAGACAGACACCAATAACCCCAGAGCTCTTCCACCACAGATCCTGCCCTGCTGGGAGCTGTTTGTCTTTCTCACTGGCTCCTTTTGGGTCACATGCCCATCTCTCAGAAGAGAGGGACACCTTGAACAGTTCCACCAGACCAGACCTAAGTGAGGCAGTTCCCTTAACAGGAAGTGAATGTTGATACCGAGAGAAAGTGGGCACTGAACAGGAGCCAAAACCCAGCATGTGTCCAAGTATGGACACGGGCTGGGTGTTCTTGGCAATAAGTAACAGAAACCCTGACCCAAACAATGTGAAATATCATCTCTCAAAAACAGACATATGCAGGCGGCTTGGGCTGAATGGACCAGTGATGCAGAAGCATCATCAAGGACTCAGGTGCTTTCCACCCCCAGCGCAGGAGCAAGTGTCTACTTCAGGCATTAGGTCCCGACCTGGACCAGAGGCAGGAGAGAGGCAGGCTCCTCCTGAGATTCTCCTGGGAAGAGCAAATTTCCCCTCAGGTCTCATTGGGCAGAGCCTTGGGTCACATGCTCTTTCCTGAAAGATACCAGCAAGGAGGCATGGCATCATCCAGACTGGTTTAGACTAGTCTCCTGGGTGGAGAGGAGCTGGGGAGTCAGTCCACTTCTGGGCTAATGTGGGACCCATCCATCTGGTGGCACCTTCTTCAGCTGGCCAGCAGGGCTCAACCACACGGCCAAGAGTAGTTTCCATGAGTAACCAGAAGGTGGAACAAAGCAATGCTGCTAAATCTTCCAGTTTGAGATTCTGCTTACCAAAGAGTCAAAATATTTCCAGTGCCTTCTGTCCTCTTCTTCCCAGTGTTAAAGTCTCACCCACTTCAATAGACAGGAAAGATTCCAGAGAATTGGAGAACCTGGACCTCCAAACCTTGGTACCCACCGCTCCTGGCACTGGTGGGAAAGGAGTCCATTAAGAAGCCTGCGTTTGGAGCATGGTTTGTGTTCCAGCTCTACCTCTTACCTGCTGGGTGTCTTTGAAACTCACAGGGACAAGATGCTTAGCTGAGTAAAGGGGAGTTCCTACATTCCATGCTAGGCCAGGGGGACAACAGTGTGGGCCCTACCAGCCCACCCGATTTTGTCCCATTTCTCTACGCCGTTTTGTGAGTGCTCATTCTTCCATGGGTGAGTGCTGTGCGTGCCCCCCCCGCCCCGCACCTCCCTCCCCCTCTGCACTACTCAGCCCACTCCCATTAGTGTTTGACAACATTTACGCTTCTTTCCTTTTCCACTTACTCTCCTCTCGGTTCCCCAGACCCCCTGGGCTTTCCCTTTTACATCTCAGTTACTCTGCCTCCTTTGCAGCCTCTTCTCACCTGATCCATCTCTAGCTAAGTCCTGGGGCCCTTTGCGTACACTCGGGGAGGGGGGGCAGGTCTCATCCTGGTCCATGGTTTTCAACACCAGCTGAGCGCCGATGACCTCCCCCCTTAAAGAAAAATCCCGTGTTTTTTTCTCTGTATTTAATGCTTTAATTTCGACAGATGTATGGGGTTGGCACGCTAAGCGATTCTGGCACTAACTGCCTGCAGATAGCACAGACCCCACAGGTTAAGGGCCCAGCCCCATTAATTATCCTCCCCTCTCCCCACCCCACCTCCACCCTTCAGACAACACTTGAGAAGGTCCAGGTCATCCCTTGTGTGTCTGACCAGCTATAAGTCAAAGTTCCTATGATTCCCACTTCATTCAATAATTTGCTGGAATGAAAATGGCCCACAGGACTCAAGAAAATGGTCTACTCTAAATTATAGTTCATGGAGTTTCCATTAAGGCTCAATGGTAATGAATCTGACGAGTATCCATCAGGATATGGGTTCAATCCCTGGCCCCGCTTAGTAGATTAAGGATCAGCGTTGCTGTGAGCTGTGGAGTAGGTCACAGACGCAGTTCGCTTCCCACATTGCTGTGGCTGGGGTGTAGCCTGGCAGCTGCAGCTCCAATTCAACCCTTAACCTGGGAACTTACATATTCTGTGAGTTTGTCCCTAAAAAAAAAAAAAAAAAAAAAAAATTACATAAATGGATCCAACTCAGAAACAGCTGGAAGAGATGCATCCAGCAAAGTATTGGAGGATAGGACATGGAGCTTCAATGCCCTCTCCAGGCCCGCCAGCCTCCCAGCACCTCCATGTGTTCAACTTGGAAGCTTGCTGAACCTCTTCAGTTAAGATTTTTAATTGCTTCAGGATGTAGGGTGTGATTGATTAAATCAACTGCACAGGAGGTTAACTCAGTCCCCTAGTCCCTCTCCTCTTCCCAGGGGAGGTGGGGGACTAAAACTTCTAACCCTCTAACCTCTTAGTTGGCTGCTACCCACCCACCCCCACCCCACCTCAACCATCCCCCCATTCTTAAGGGGCTTTCCAAAGTCACTTCATTAACATAAACTCAGTGTGGTTGAAAGGGGCTTGTTTTGAATGACAAGAGATGTTCCTTTAACCTTAATTACTGGAGCATTTCAGGAGCTGAAGACAAAACTAAATATTATAAGAAAAGATGTGCCTAGTGCTCTTATCACTTAGGAAAGTATAAGGGTTCTAGGAGCTCTGGCCAGGAACTCAGGGACAAACACCAAAATATATATTTCTTCTTTCTCAAAATCACACCCTCAGTCTCTGCCAAGTTTTAGACTCAAATCCTACTGCCCTCTTGACACTGCTAGTTTGACAATACAAACCAAACATCACAAACAAGGAGGGGAGTTCTGTGGTGCAGCAGGTTAAGGATGTAGCATTGTCATTGCAGTGGTTTGGCAGTGGGTGGCGAGGATTCGATCCCTGGCCTGGGAATTTTTGCATGCCGCAGGTGCGGCCAAAACAAAACAAAAAAACCCCTAGGATGCTCCTTCACCTGTTCACCTTCCAGGCTTCTCCATCTCAGTGATGGCACCATTGTGCCTGCAGGGACTCCAGCCTCTTTCTCACCCTTCAATCCTCATTTCCTCATCTGTTCAATCTCCCAGATGGATCCTGAATCCATGCACTTCGTTCCTTCCTTATTTGCAACATTCTAGTCCAGACCATTGCTCTTGCTCACCTGAACTTGCATTTTTGCCTTCCCTATTATCCAGTCCCCACCCAGCAACCAGTTATCTTTGTAAAATCAAACTATGTCAGTGGATGAAAGGATAAACAAAATGTAGGCTGCCCATACGATGGAGTATTCAGCCATGAAAGGAGTGAAGTAGTGACACAGGCTACAACATAGATGAACCTCAAAAACATGATGAGTGAAACAAGCCAATCACAAAAGGCCACATAATGTATAATTCTGTCGATATAAAATGTCTAGAATAGACAAATCCATTGAGACAGAAAACAGATATAGAGATGGAAAGCAGATCAGTGGGTATAGGGCTGGAGGTAGGCAGGAAAAGAATGGGAAGTACTGCTTAGTGGTACAGGGTTTCTTTTTGAGATGATGAAAAAGTTCTAGAATAGTGATGAAGGCTGCACAACATTATGAATATACTAAATGCCACCACTTGTACACTTGATAGTGGTCAAAATAGTAAAGTTATGTTACATGCATTTAACCACAATTTAAAAAAAAAACCACCAGGAGTTTCCATCATGGCTCAGTGGTTAACAAATCCGAGTAGGAACCATGAGGTTGTGGGTTCGATCCCTGGCCTTGCTCAGTGGGTTAAGGATCCAGCGTTGCAGTGAGCTGTGGTGTGGGTCGCAGACACGGCTCGGATCCCGAGTTGCTGTGGCTCTGGCGTAGGCTGGCAGCCACAGCTCCGATTGGACCCCTAGTCTGCGAATCTCCATGTGCCACAGGAGCAGCCCTAGAAAAGGCAAAAAGACCAAGAAAAAAAAAAAAATCAAACCATGACTCTTCCCCTGCTTAGAATTCCCATGGCTTCTTGCACTTTGAACTTTGGCCTTCCTGGTGGCCTCTGCCGTCTCTCTGACCTTACGCCTCACCACTCTCTCTCCCTCCTACCATGTTTTGGTGATTCTGGTCTCCCTTTGTTTTCTCACCAGGCCATGCAAGCTCTTTCCCACCTCAGGCCCTTTGCACATACTGTTTTCTCCACTTAGAAGGTTTTCTCTCTCTTCATGGTCACCTCTACATCAGGGTTCAGTATTAATGCAAATGTCACAGAGAAGCCTTCTCCAACTATCCTACCTTGGTGGGCTTTACCTCTATCCCCACCACTACTCTTCTGTGTCATGACCTCCTAGTCATTTCTTTCATAATACCGTGATTTGGTCTTTATGTGTCTCCTTATAGACAGTAAGTTCAGTGAGAGGAGTGGGACCTGTCTGTCTCATTCTCTCTGTATTCCACATCTAGTGTCTAGCTGATGCTCAGAAAGTATTTGCTAAATTAATGAGAGATCACCCAGCTAGCAAGGAAAGGGATGGAGGCAGGATTTAAATCCAAGTCTTTTTGATACCAACTCTTAGGCTCTTACTACACTTTCATGTGAGTCTGAACTATGAAGCAGAAATATCAGGAGTTCCCACTGTGGAAATGGGTTAAGAATCCAACTGCAGTGGCTCTGGCTGCTGTGGAGCATCAGGTTCGATCTTGGC
The DNA here is from genome assembly GCF_016906955.1 of Phacochoerus africanus. Lineage (NCBI taxonomy): Eukaryota > Metazoa > Chordata > Mammalia > Artiodactyla > Suidae > Phacochoerus > Phacochoerus africanus. The sequence continues at coordinate 32,162,195 of NC_062558.1, read as the reverse complement.
CTGGTGCAGTGGGTTGAAGGAACCAGGGTTGCCACAGTTGTGATATAGGTCACAACTAGGGCTCAGATTCAGTCCCTGGCCCAGGAACTTGCATATGCCGTGGGTGCAGCCATTTAAAAAAAAAAAAAAAAAAAGAATCAGAGAAGAGGTCAGAATTAGCCAGGACCTTTTAATGCAACTACATTATCATACTTAGGTACCCACATCTCTCACACATAGGTATCCTTGTGTGGCTGTCACTGCTTCGGATGAATCATATCTTCTGGAAAAGGAGCCTCTTGACCCAGGCAGCAGCTGTAACTCCGGGAAGTCCAAACAAGCCCCTACCTTGGCTGTGATCTCATAGATTTCTCTCCCTCCTTTTTGTTTTCTTACATTCTCCTAGAGCCTGGCTTTTCTCCCAGGAAGGGAAAGTGGTCAACTGCAGCAGCTGAAACTCTACCCTAGAGGAACCAAAACCAGCAGAGACAGTCCTCTCTCTAGTGGTTAAAACCAGAACTGGCCACTATCCCTGCTCTTCTGGAGCGGTAGCAGGCCAGACCCAAAGCTTGGAGCTTCCTCAAAATGCTCCTTGGGCATCAAAAGGTAGGCTGCCCAGAAACCTCCTGGGACAATGACTGGCACTTACTTGAGCAAGCTGGCCTTATTGCTTGGTAAGAAGGTGAAGGATGGGGGTGCAGCAGGGACTCCTTTGTGAAAGAGAACTGTGTTGGTATTGCCCAAACCAGAGAACGTGTCTGCTCTTTAAAGCAGGAGTTCTCATCTCTTTTGTAACCTCAGTCTTCCTCTCAGGGTAGTGTTTAAATGTGTAAATATGGATGCATCACATTACAAAGCACCCCAGTTATCTTGAAACAGTTATTATTTTTCTAACTGTGATAAAGTAATAGGTGAAGTTCTTTGTGAACACATTAAACTAGAAGAACTAAGAACCAGTTTAATGACTACTGTAATTTTTAAGTAGTGGTGAGTATATTTTGAGATAAACTATAAATACTATATTATAATGTGGAAACATCTGTGATTCTGACTGGCAACAAAGTCATGGGTGCTGCTAATACAACTGTGGTTTGTTACCTACGTTCATAACTGAAGGAAATGCTAAAATTCAGTTAGAGGTTATAACTGAAGTTATAAATTATGATGTAATTTTTCCCCAAGTTCATGGACCTCTTTGATTCTTTCTGTGGACTGCAGGTGACTCTGCCTAAAAACTGTTGACCTTACTTCCTCAACTGCTTAAATAGGAGCTCTCTGAGAACAGGGCTGCTCCTTCATCTAATATTAACTATCTAGAAAGGGCCTGCCATACAATCGTATCCAATGCCAGTCTGTTGAGTCACTTGGATTTTCTAGGTGGATAGTCATATTGATTGCAAATATTAGTTTTTCTCTTTTCAATCTCTGTAACTTATGCACCTTTTTTTTTGTCTTTTCTTTCTTTTTTTCTTTTTCTTTGTCTTTTGTCTTTTTAGGGCCGCACCTGCAGCATATGGAATTTCCCAGGCTAGGAGCAGAATCAGAGCTACAGCTGCCGGCCTACACCACAGCCACAGCAATGTGGGATTCGAGCTGCGTCTGTGACCTACACCACAACTCACGGCAACGCCAGATCCTTAACCCACTGAGCAAGGCCAGGGATTGAACCCGTGTCCTCATGGATATTCGTTGCATTCATTAACCGCTAAGCCATGACGGGAACTCCTGTTTTTCTTTTCTTATTGCATTAGCTGGGATCTTCAGTACAATGCCGATTAGAAGAAGATATGGTGGGCACCCTTATTATGTTCAATACTCATTTGTTAATTTATGATGTTGCATAATTACATAATGGAATGTAAAGGACCTTCAATGTGCCAGACTCTCTGCTAAAGATGTTAACACAATTGAGATCTTTTCCTGTCCACTGTCTAGAAGTCAAAGTAGTAGAGGGATTCCCCTGAAGATAGCAGTATTGAGAATATTACTAAATTCTGACCAGCTCCCTCAGGATCCTAATTCCTAAAAACGTATGGAAATAAGTCCCTGCTGGTGGCCCCAGCCTCCAGGGCATAGGTAAGCTTGGCAGCTGCAGGCTTTCCCCAGAATACTACAGAGTGGGTCAACAAGGCAGCACATGGGAAGAATTGCGAGTAGTGCTTACAGCAGGAGTCAGCCAGAGGGTCAAGCCAGGAGCAGTGTTTGAGCCTCGCTTTGGTAGGATCTGTTGAGACCACCAGCTGTCTGAACTAAGCTTAAAAACTAGAAGCAGAGCTAGTTGTTTTAACTAGCAGAGAGGGAGGGGGAGGGAGTGGGATGGGCTGGGAATCTGAGGTTAATAGATGCAAATTATTGCATTTGGAGTGGATAAGCAATGAGATCCTGCTGTATAGCAGAGGGAACTATATCTAATCACTTATGATGGAACATGATGGAGGAAAATGTGAGAAAAAGAATGACTATATATGTGGGACTGGGCCACTTTGCTGTATGGTAGAAACTGACAGAACACTGTAAACCAACTATAATTGAAAAACAAAACAAAAAACCAGCAGAGAGGATTGCAGCTTTGAGGTGGGCAGTTAGGTGAGGGGATACCTGTTGCCTCACCTGCTTCCCTTCCCCAGCCCTAAGGGAGTGAACACAGGGGAGGAACCAGGAAGAACAGTTTACACCTGCTCTCTACTCTGTCTAGCTGGCCCTGAGGGAGGAAGGGACTTTTGAATAAAACATAAGGTTGACGTTTAGAGTGGACTAGCCTATGCCTTAGGGACCAGAATGGGACTGTTGTAGTAACAAAATGTGACTCAGAAGCCAGATCAGACTGAAATGTTCTTAAGAAAGCCCACTACCCAGCAGGAGGCAGGAGGCAGGAGGCAGGACTGGGAAGGGCAGATGCAGTAGAAGCTAATGGAAACAATATCTCTGTGGTAGGCAGAATACCAGGCCCCCAGAAACAGTCAAGTCTGAATGTTCAGAACCTGTGAATATGCTACCTTACATGGCAAAAGGGATCCTGTGATTAAATCAGGATCTTGTGATGGGGAGAGTAACCTGGATTATCCAGGTGGGTCCAATATAATCACAAGGGTCTTTTAAGAGGGAGGGAGAAGGGTCCGCTATAGAGAAGGAGAGGGATGATGAAAGCAGGGGTTAGCGGGATTCTCCAGGAGCAGATGAATGAAGGCAACCTCTAGAAACTGGAAAAGGCAAAGAACAGATTTCCCCTGGAACCTCCAGAAGGAACACAGACCTCCCAACATCTTGATTTCAGTCCTCTGAGACCCCCTGGGCTTCTGGCCTCTTGTGCTTTGTTGTTTTAAGTGTTATTTTTGTGTTGTGTCAAGCCATTAGGGTTGTGGTAACTTGTTAGAGCAGCCACAGAAAACGAATACAACTCCAAGGAGGTGAGATCCCACCCCCACCCCCACCCCACCCCCACCCCCACCCCCACCCCCACCCCCACCCCCACCCCCAACTAAACCGGAAGAAGCAGGAGGTGTGTAGAAAGAGATGGCTTCTGCCCTTGGAAGCCTGGTTCGAATTGTCTTTCGGGGAAGATGGAGGCTAACGGAATAACTGATTCCAGTGTGAACAGTGCCAGAAATAAGGCATAGACAGAATGCTGGGGACGCCTGGGCAAGGGAGGGCCCACAGGAGAAGGGACATTACCGCTGGGCCTAGGGGCTGAGCAAGGGTGTGCTCCACCTCCGGGCAGGAAGGCTCCTCCCTTGTGCCAACACCAGCCCTGCAGCGGGGCAGCCCCTCTTCATCTCATCCCCCACCCCACTCTGGGGCATCCTCACAGCTTCCATGCTGGCCACCCCTTTAAGGCCTTCTGCCCATCCTCCACCCTCTGCGTGCAGATACTGTTCAGAAGACAAGTAAGGTCACCCAGGGCCACCCTGAAATCATCAGGAGTTGGCCGGGGGTGGGGGTCGGGGGTGGCAGGGATGGGGGTTGCGGGGATCAGGAGCCAGCCCTGCGGTCCCAGTATGTGGTGGGGAGGAGGGTGGACCCGCCGCCAATACATCCCCTTGGAGGAAGGAAGTGGTTCCCTCCTCCAACCCCTTCCCTTAGGGTCGCCTGAGCCCGGATTCTCGTGATTCGCGATTGGTTCCACCCGTGAGACCTTTGTCCATCTGCCCGACTGCTGGAGGTCCAGTTCAGGCTGGGGCCTGCGGAGCGGGAGGGGGCCGGGTCGGGGGAAGCCAGAGATCAACAGGCAGACTGACAGACAAGCAGCAACGAGGGCAAGGGGTCGAGACACGAGCCAGAGCCCGAGATCAGTCGCCGACCGAGTTAGAGGGCGGCCGGCCGGGAGGGGGCGGGAGGAAGTGGCGGGCGGGGCGGCGGGGCGGGCGCCCAGCTCGCAGTTGCTGCGGTGGCCGCGGGCGGGCCGGGCGCAGGGTAAGTGCTCCGGGGCCGGTCTGGGGCGCGCTGCCCTTCTCCGAGTGCTCCCAGCCGGAGCCTGCCGGGCACCCCGGATCCCAGGCGGCCCCGGTTGTCCTTGGCTCCAGCGTATCCCAGCTTGGGCCCACGCTGGCGGGCGGTGATAGCCTGGGGCCCCCTGCCTGGCCCAGGGGCACTAGAGTCCAGCGGAGAGGGTGGGCAGGAGACAGCTCGCACTGAGCCTGATGGGGGAACCCCCCTCTTCTTTCCCCCTCTAAAACGGGGGTGTTGATAAGAACTACCCTTTTGCATGGCGTGCTTACCTGGCCCAGGTTTCACTTCATCCCACGCTGTGTAGCAGCCGCAACAGGTGAGGTAGGTACCATCCTCTTCTCCCTCTTACAGGTGAAGAAACCAAGACTCAGAGCCCAAGCTACTCGCTGGGGTCACACACACAGCCCTAAGGAGGCAGAGCCAGAACTCGCCCAGGTGGGTGTGACCCCCTTTCTGCGCTCATTCATCAAGCCTGCCCTGCCCCATCCTGCACCCCTGGGGGAACCGCAGGGAGAAGGCAGTGCTGGAAGTAGGGGAGGAGGCTGAGGTGAGCCAGCCTGCTCATCCCTGCAGGAGGAACCTCCAGGGTACCAAAGCCTTAGCCTGGGTAAGAGGTGCCAAGGAACAAGAACAGTGGGTGGGGGCCAGGTTAAACTCCAGGAACAGAGAGGGGACAGCAGTGCAGCCTCAGGCCAGGAACTCCCAGGTCTGTACCCAGCACCCCTGCTGGGCTCAAGGGGCTCCTGCCAACTTAGCTGTAGAGCTTCCATTCTCCGTGCCTCAGTTTCCTCCTCTGTTTCCTTTGCTTATCCTTAACCTCGGGGTTAAGCATGATACCTGCCTCACAGGATTGCTGGGATTAAATGAGATGGTGGATGTAAAGGCTTAGCCCAGTGCCTGGCCCAAGCTATGCCCTCCTCAACCTCCTTCTGCAACTGAAAGCACTTCTCTGTCCTTCAACCTCTGGTCAGTCAGCATTATCTGAGATCTGCGGTATTTCTGACAGCCCCACCAGCAGCTGGAAGCTTCTTGAGTAAGATCAAGGCTGAGGGTGGCAACACCTCCCTCTCTGACTTGGAGGGGAAGCCTGATAGGGTAGGGTTTTGAAAATCCTTGGGCTGAGGCTTGCATAATTCCAGAATTACCCTGCAGCCTCAAGGCCCTCCCCCACCAATGGTTTAGCAAGAAGGAGGAAACCTAGTGTATTCTAGCTCCAATACCTGCTCCTCTCCGTGTCCCCCATGTCTCGGGCAGCAAGTTCTACCCCTGGGCATATTCTGAATCTCGTCACTCCTCTGCATCCCCAGCTCAATCCCCCAGATCTTCAGCACTGTCCACCAAGCTCTCTACACAGCCAGGCCCTGATTGGTTCCTGATTCTTGTGTGTCCCTTCTCATCCCACTGCTCACTGCAGCCACACTGAGCTCCTCCTTCTAATCTGGACTAAATTCTCTGCACTCTCAGGGCCTGTGCACTTCCTTCTCCTGGGAACCCTCTTCCCTGCCATCTTCTTGTGATCTACCTCCTTGCAATTCAGAGACCACTGCAAAAGTCACCTACCCAGAAGCCTTCCCTGACCACTGACCACCACTGCCCCACCCCACTCCACCTTCAGGAGCCAACTCTTGCCAGCCTTCTACTGCATTACTGTTTTTCCTTCCAGGCTTCAGCCCTGGGTGATGTTATCTTGCTTGTGTGTTTCCTGGATAAAATGTCACCCTACCAGGGTCCAGACCTTCTTCTTGCCTCTTCACTTTGGAGTCTCCAGAACTCAGCACCATGCCTTGCACAGAGTAAAAATCTGATAATTTTGTGCAGTTGCAAGCATTGTGCACAATCATCAGAGTTGTGCTTCTCATTGCTTAACAGCAGTCTTTTTACATTTCTACATAGACCTCAGAATTGCCATTTCTCCCACTGCCTTCCTCAGCTTTTCCCTAAAGTGAGGCTTATAGGCTCTTTCCAGGTTCTAGCCATAATATCCAACTTTGCTTTAAACATTGTGGTCCAAATGGCACTTTTTTTTTTTTTTTGCCTTCAAATTTTTTTTTTTTTTTTTTGAGTTATAGGTCCCAAACTGATGTGTTCATATCAAGGGTATGATCATCCTAAAGGCACATGCCACTTATTACCAGATGGCTGTTTAAAAAAATTATCCCCAGCGATGTGTGCAGGTTTTCCTACAGCCCCGCAAGCATTAGGGTTTTTTTTTTTTTTCATTTTTGTTTTGTCTAGTTTAATGAGGAGGTCATGGCAGGTTTAAATTTTCCGTTGCTTAAATTAGTGAATCTGGGTGTTTCTCTATGCATGTGCTAGTTCTGTTTCCTGTCTTGTGGAGGAAGGAAATCTCCAGGGCACTTTAATTTTTCCCTTCACCTTCACTTGTGGTGGTGGCTCCACCTGAGCCCATCTCATGAGAGCAGGGTAAGGGCCCCCAGGGACCAGAACAGGAACACACCCAGGTGAACTCTACTGGTAGCAGAAGCTGCTCTGCCAGTCAACCAGCAAGAAACTCTGATGAGAGTCCCTTGTGCCCTGAGCATGGTACTGTGGAGAGAGAACTTTTTGTCTTAAAGCCTTTGTGAATTTTTTTTTCAAAGTGGTATATTTTTTAAATTAGAAAAGTAAAACATGTTATATAAGGTTCTTCATTGGAACATTGGGGCAGCAAAAGATGGGAAGCAATGTAAGTGTTGATCACCAATGGGACTACACACATTCCCTCAGGGGAATCCTGTGCAGTCATTCCAAAGGGTGCACTTGATCTTGAACGCACTGCTGTAGGATGATCTCTGGGATATGGTATTAGCCTCCCATGGCTGCTGTAACAAATGACCCCAAATCTGGTGGCTTAAAACAACATAAATTTATCACCTTACAGTTCCAGAAGTCACATGCCCAAGTCAGTCTTGGCACGCCAAGATCACGGTTTTGGCAGGGCTGTATTGCTTCTGGAGCCTCGAGGAGAGAATCTCTTTCCTTGCCTTTACCAGCTTCTAGAGGCTGCCCTCATTTTTTTGATCATCCCCCCATCCTCAAGATCAGCATAACATCTATCAAGACAGCATAACATCTTCAGATCTCTGACTCCAGTCTGTTTCTGTAGTCATATATCCTATTCTTCTGATTCTCTTGATCTGCTTGCCAAGACCCTTCTGATTACACTGTGCCCACCTGGCCCACCCCCTATCTTGGCATCCTTAACCACACCTGCAAAGTTCCTTTATACAGCCTACCACACTCTAAAGGGAAGTAACAAGGTTGAGAGCAGTGTGAGGGCTCACGTTCATTGAAGGAGGAAAAAAAGAAAGAATAAATTTGGGAGGACATAGACTATCCCTGAAGGCTACGTGGGAAACTGGTAGGAGAGGCTGTTTCTGGGAAGACCAGGAGTAGAAAGAAGACTCGTTGTAGTATATCTCTTTATCTTATTTAAAATTTTTACTACATATGTCGCCTATGTTAAAAATAAGTTTTCAGAAGTAACACACAGTCATTATAAAAGTTGAGACTTTTCAGAAGCCAAGAACAAGAAAACACCCACCCCATCCTCAAATCACTCCCATTTTCTCCAACAATTACCACTGTGAAGAGTTTGGCCATATCCTTACAGACTTTTTAAAAATGCATGTACAGTTTTTTTACATAGATGGGAGCATGCTGTACACACTGTGCTCTGTGATGGGGGCTTAGGATAGGATTCACATCCTTGCTCATGCTCAGGGGATTTAGCAGCCCTGGCATCTCTCAGTGCTCAGCTGTATCTGAACTGACTCAACCAGACCCCTGTGGGTAGACATTTAGATTCTCTGCCGCTTTCCAGAGCAATCTCAACAATAGCATATGCCTGTCTGGTTCTTTGTAATTGGAGTGAAATTCACATAACATAAAGTTAACTTTTTTTTTTTTTTGTATTTTTAGGTCTGCACCCGCAGCATATGGAAGTTCCCAGGCTAGGGGTTGGATCAGAGCTGTAGCTGCCAACCTACACCACAGCCACAGCAATGCCAGATCTGAGCCACATCTGCAAACTACACTGCAGCGCACAGCAACACCAGATCCTTAACCCACTGAGGGAGGCCAGGGATCAAACTCCAGTCCTCAAGGATACTAGTTGAGTTTGTTACTGCTGAGCCACAATGGGAACTTCCAAGTTAACTTTTCTTAAATTACCTTTATCTTTCTTTTTTTAGAGTTGCACCTGTGGCATATGGAAGTTCCCCAGGCCAGGGGTCTAACTGGAGCTGCAGCTGCAGGCCTATGCCACAGCCACAGCAACACCTGACCTGAGCCGCATCTGAGACCTATGTCACAGCTTGTAGCAACGCTGGATCCTTAACCCAGTGAGCAAGGCCAGGGGTTGAACCCATATCCTCATGGATACTAGTTGGGTTCTTACCTGCTGAGCCACCGTGAGAACTCCTTTAATTGACTTTTTTTTTTTTTTGTCCTTTTGCCATTTCTTAGGCTGCTCCCACGGCATATGGAGAGTCCCAAGCTAGGGGTCAAATCGGAGCTGTAGCCACCGGCCTACGCCAGAACCACAGCAACGTGGCATCCGAGACTCACCTGCAACCTACACCACAGCTCACAGCAACACCGGATCCTTAACCCACTGAGGGAGGCCAGGGAACAAACCCGCAATCTCATGGTTCCTAGTCGGATTCGTTAACCACTGAGCCACGACGGGAACTCCTCCTTTAATTAACTTTTAAACCGAGCGATTCAGTGTCATATAATACATTACTGATGTGGTATAGCCACTACCTCTATCTAGTCTTGGAACATCTTTATCACCTCAAAAGGAAACCCTGTCCCTTTAGCCAGTGCCTCCCTGTCCCCCTCCCCCCAGTGCCTGGGCCACCAGTCTGCTCTCTCTCTGCACAGATTTGCATATTCTGGATATTACACATCAATGGAACCATGTAATATGTGACATTTTGTGACCGGCCTCCTTCACTAGCATAATATTTTAGAGGTTCATTTATGTTGTAGTTTGTATCAATACTTCATATCTTTTTCATTGAACAATTGACATAGAAGATTCATTTCAGTGTACAGCATAATAATTGGATATTTGTATATGTAATACAAAAGTATTTAATTTCTGAAGTTCCCACAGTGGCGCAACAAGATCGGCGGTGTCTTGCGAGCTCTGGGATTCAGGTTCGATCCCTGGCCCAGTGCAGTGGACTAAAAGGATCTGGCATTGCCACAGCTGTGGCTTAGGTCACAACTGTGGCTTGGATCTGATACCTGGCCCAGGAATTCCATATGTATTTCATTTCTTTTTATTCCATTGTATGGATGTTTATCCACTCATACATTAATGGACATGAGTTGTTTCCACTTGGCTATCAGATTCATGTACATGTATTTGTTTCAAAGCCTGTTTTCAGCTCTTTTGAGTATATCCTGAGAATATATATCCTCTATATGCTTTGAGCTTTATCATTTACTACTTAAGCAAGTTAAAAATAATTTGTAAGAAACTGTTGTGGGATGGCAGATCTGGACAAGTGTTTTCTTATTTTCCAGACCCAGAGACGACAGGAAAATGGCCACCTGGGATGAAAAGGTAAATTGGTTCTGGTGGACTAGCAGTGTTAAGGGATCCCCCAGCCTTGAGAAGATAGAATTCTAACAGGGTAGAGGAAAACATCTGTTCAGGGTGTTCCTGCAGTACCAAAGTGTTTAAAGTCACAAAGGTAAAATCTTTGAAGGATTCAAGATAGCTTGATAATCGGAAACAGATCATTCAAAGCCCAGCTTTGCATTTTTTAATGGCCCCCAGTCATCTGGCCAGGCCCTTGACCTCCCTGAGCCTCAGTTACCTTGTCTGGAAAATGGGGTAAAGTTACTCCCCACCCCCCCGCCCCGCCGCAGTTCCTAAAAGCTCGGGAGCAGTTGAGGAGACAATGGTTTCAGAATGCTAGGCCAATACTTCTCCCAACCACCAGGCACAAAGAAGTAAAGCTACTTGCTCAAGATCACACAGCTAGGAAGTGGCGAAAGGGATTTCAACCTGGCCAGATTCCAGAGCAAATGCTCTGCATTCTGTGGCCATCCCGAGCAGGACTCATGCATTTGGTCCTTGGTATGTATCTAGGGTGCAGGTTTGTAAGATCTGGGGAGACACTGGTTGTGAAGAGTGGGACTTGGTGGAGAGGAAGTGTTGGTTTTCATTCCAGCTGTTCACCTGGAGGTTCTGGGGGCCTGGCCAGGCAGAGCTGTGAGGGCAGTGCCAGGAGCTCGGGGTAGCAGCAGAGTGGTGGGGGCAGAGTCCGAGAAGCAAGTATGAGTCAGCAGGACCCTGGAATGATGATGATGATGGTGGTGGTGATCTCGGCATTTCACCAGATTGCTGGCCCCTTTCATTGTCAGCGTATTTCTTTTTGTTGTTGTTGTTGTTGTTGCTATTTCTTTGTCAGCGTATTTCTGATTTACAGCTGTCTACAGTGTGGGAGGGGAAAGAGGCCAGTGACACAACATGCCCACAATCTGATTTCAGAAATGTTGAAACATGGAGAAATGTTCGTCTTTACATTAATGAAATATGATGGCCTTTCCAGCAGAGGGATGACAATCCCCACCATGTAGAGTTGTGACAGTTCCTGATAAGATATGGGAAGCTTAGTGCCTGCCACCCAGGAACAGGGGTCTGTGAGTTCCAGTTACCATTAATACTCACAGAAAGGCAGATGGAGTAGTTTCCTTCATTTATAGCTTCCTATCAGGCAAACCAAAAAAGCACAAGTGGAAGTGCTCACTGGTTGTTATGCTGTGGTGAAACCGGCTCACTCCTACATCTCACAAGGGGCTGGATCAACCCACATGACTGTACTGGAAAAAAACTTGCCAGGGTGTATCAGGAATCACGAAAACGGTCCTAGTCAAACCTGGTCATTTCAGTTATGGGAAAGGAAACAACCCATAAAAAGGGAAAAGTAGGAGTTCCCGCTGTGGCACAGCAGGTTAAAGATCCGATGTTGTCTCTGTGGCAATGAGGGTTAATTCCCTGGCCTGGAGCACTGGGTTAAAGGATCCAGAGTTGCCGCAGCTGTAGCATAGGTTGTGGCTGCGGCTTGGATTCGATCCCTTGTGTAGGAATTTCCATATGCCACAGGTGTGGCCAAAAAAGGAAAAAAACAACAGAAAAAGTATAATTTACGGCACAATCCAGAAACACAAATTTATGCATTTCTTAGCATGTAAGATGCCATTGATTGTAGATACACCATTATTTTATGTGCTATAAAGAAAAAGTGCTGCCATTTACTGTGATATAATGTGTCACAACACTGACAATGGTCAGTTGTAAGACAGATTTCAGAAATTTTAAAATGTGAGAAAATGTGGCCCTAGAATTGGTGACAAGGTACTAAAAATGAACGAGGAGTTCCTGCTGTGGCACATTGGGTTAAGAATCTGACTGCGCTTGTTTGGGTGTCTGTGGAGGCCTGGGTTGATCCCTGGCCCACGAACTTCCATATGCCAGAGATGTGGCCATAAAATTAAAAAAAAAAAAAAAAAAAGGCATCGACTCCTTGGTAAAATTCTTGGCCATTAAAAAGCATAAATCTAGGAGTTTCCATAGTGGCTCAGTGGTTAACGAATCCGACTAGGAAGCATGAGGTTGCGGGTTCGATCCCTGGCCTTGCTCAGTGGGTTAAGGATCCGGTGTTGCCGTGAGCTGTGGTGTAGGTTGCAGATGCGGCTCGGATTCCACTTTGCTGTGGCTGTGGCGTAGGCCGGTGACTATGGCTCTGATTCAACCCCTAGCCTGGGAACCTCCATATGCCATGAGAGCGGCCCAAGAAAATGGCAAAAAGACAAAAAAAAAAAAAAAAGCATAATTCTAAACCAACTATAATGGAAAAAATAAAAATCATTTTAAAAAAGGCATAATTCAAATGTATATAATTAGTGGGGAAAAAATAAGATACAGCATTGTCTGTAGTTTTTTACTATAATTGTAAAAGAGAGATGAGTAGATAGATAAATTTGGTGTGTTGGGATTATTATGAGTTGATTTCCTTTTGCTCATGGTTTCATAGTAATACTGAGAGAAATTGATCTGGGAAAAATGTCTGCTCATTAGGGTGAATGATAGCAGATAAAGTTGGGGGTCTAGGAGTGGCACAGCAGAAACAAATCTGACTAGGAACCATGAGGTTTCAGGTTCAATCCCTGGCCTCGATCAGTGGGTTAAGGATTCGGCATTGCCGTGAGCTGTGGTGTAAGTCGCAGATGTGGCTTGGCTCTGGAGTTGCTATGGCTGTGGTGTAGGCCGGCAGCTACTGCTCTGATTAGACCCCTAGGCTGGGAACCTCCATATGCCTCGGGTGTGGCCCTAAAAAGATAAAAGACAATTAAAAAAAAAAAGTTTGGGGCTCCAGGAGCATTGGCAGGTCTGGCTGCCAGGACGAGTGGCAGGTGTGAGGTCATGCAAACCTTGGGAAAAGCAGAGTGTTGGCATGCAGAACCAAGGACACACCTCAGGAGTCTCTGGGGGCCAGTACAAGGGGTGGCCCCAGCGGCACTGCTGGGGAGCTGGGGAAGGTTGTGCCAGGACTACTTGTAGCAAATAAGCCTCTTAGTGATTCAAAGAACAAGTTCCTTTTAATAATTTACCCTGGTGGAGTTAATTATGTTTTTTAAAAAATGCTTTAATAGGATTTAATTATCCAGCTCCTCTACTTTGAGGCAGGAAAACAGCTGTGCTGTAAGAGAAGTTGGTGGGGTTCAGACCTGATTTGCTATAGCAGGCTCTGCTGAGAGGCCCCAGAAAGCTCTGGACCCCTGCCTTCCTCAGAGTCCCTCCCTGCCCATTCCCACCTCTCTGAGCCTCTGCTTTCCTCTTCTATAAAATGGGAGCAATGAGGATTAAACAAGATAGTGCATGAAAGCACTTAATAGGGGGCCGGGCTATAGCAAACATTTGAAACACAGGAACTGTTGACGCCATTATAAGGATAAATTGGCTTTTCAACCTGTCAGCTGACCTGTCCTCATCAGGTGATTGCATGTCACCAGCCACATGGGGGAACTTAGTTGCCAGGTGTGCTTAGAAATCCTTGTGGCACTTTGGTACTTTTCTCACAAGGTGTTTGCAGGCTCCGGGTTCATTTACAATGTTGGTTCTTTAAAAAAAAAATTTTTTTTATTATAGACGACATACAGTGTTCTTTCAATTTCTGCTGTACAGCAAAGTGACCCAGTCATACATATATATACACATTCTTTTTCTCATATTCTATCATATTCTGTCACAAGTGATTAGATATAGTTCCCTGTGCTGTACATAGGACCTCAGTGCTTATCCATTCTAGATAGACTAGTTTGCATCTACTAACCCCAAACTCCCCGTCCATCCCACTCCCTCCCCTTCCTCCTTGGCAACCACAAGTCTGTTCTCTATGTCTGGGAGTTTGTTTCTGTTCTGTAGATAGGTTCATCTGTACCATATTTTAGATTCCACATGTAAGTGATATAATATGCTATCTGTCTTTCTCTTTCTTACTTCACTTAATATGACAGTCTCTAGTTCCATCCATGTTGCTGCAAATGGCATTATTTTGTTCTCTTTTATGGCTAAGTAGTATTCCATTGAGTATATGGACCATATCTTCTTAACCCATTCATGATGGTGGTTCTTGACCTTGGCTGCGTATTGGAGATCTCAACACCCGGGCCACCCCCAGACCAACTGAATCACAATCCTGAGGCCTGGGACACAGACACTGGGGTTTTTTTTGTTTTTTGTTTTTTGTTTTTTTTTGCTTTGTTTTGTTTTGTTTTTTAAAGCTTCCAGGTAGTTCCATTGTGCAACCAGGGCTGAGAGCCATTGGTTAAACCATGGCTAATCAAGGCCTCCTTCCAAGGACTGCATCACAGTGGCGGCAGGAAAGAGGGGATCCCTGAACTCTTATTTATCCTGTCTTTTCCATGGCTGAAGCATCACTAAAGTATTGGAGGAAGGGGGTGGCCCAGATGACTCAGTCATACTGGTGATAGGTCCTAATTTCTAGCTGGGTAACTATATCTTTTTTTCTTTCTATGCTTTCATAACACAAATAGCAGCATGATTTATGCTTTCCAGTTAGCATGAGCGAATCACAGACTTCAGGCAGGATTATCTCCTCTCTGACCATCATCCTCTCCCTCCCCACCATACCCATGTCTTTCCACATCAGCCCGTTGATGACTCCTGAAACGCACTAATGGGCTGCAGTCAGCCTTTTGAGAAATAGAATAAAGTGGAAAACACAAGTCTCTCACGTATGATCTTTAGTGTTTGTTATAGATCATATATATGTCAGTGTGTACTAAGATCCAGGGTATAAAATAGGTTTCTTTCTGAGTAACACTCAGAAAACTGAACTCCCCACTGAGTGTTAGCCTTCACAGCAGTGAGCCGGGTCCAGGGCAGTGGTGGAAGAGGTCATTTGTGTAGTGGGAGGAGGGGGCTCTGGACCACCAAACCTAGTTTGGAATCTGAGCTCTGCTTCTCACAGGCTGTGTGACCTGGAGCAAGTTGCTTGGCCTCTCTGTTCCCAGGTTCCTTACCTGTGAATGCAGAGGATTCAGGTCCCCTACCCCCACCCCACCATGGAGTTGTTGCCATGTGTTAGAAAGGACATTTGCACAAAGCTTGAAAAATGGCAGGTGCTCTGGGGCTAGCTATAAGCTCTACAGTTTGCACTACCTTAAATATTATTTCTCGCATTGTCTCTGCCTCATGATCCCTCTTGCCATCATGGCAGGAGGGATTTAAACCCTACAGGAGAAGGAGAGAAAAGCTGGAGACTGCCTCTCTGGGAGAACCTGGGCTGCCAGTCAGGCTCCTTAGGCTATAAGCAACCTCCCTCCTCTACAGAGCTGATCAGCCATGGCGGTGGTTATTTTTGTGAACCTCAAACTTCCTCCCCACCCTAGGGAAGGAAAAGCTGCTACGCTTATTTAAAGACTTCCCTGATTTTAAAAATAGGCATTCCTCAGAACACAAATCCCTGGGGGCTGGGGGGTGGGCGGGGCTAGAGTTTGTGAGCCCCTGGGGTGCATGAGACCTCCCCAGGGGGAGAGATTTGCTCGAGGGATTCATTCTACCCTCCAGATGTTGAATGGGAACCTGCAGTCTTCCAGGAGCAAAGGTTGCAGAGGATGTGGCATGAGCTGGAACCCACCCACCCACCCACCTATTCTCTGCCCTGATAGGGGAGTGGAGGAGGCAACAGACTCTGCTACGCAAGCAGGTGGATCTGTCTCCGCTGGGAGGAGTGTGGGCCATGCATGAGTGCAAAAGGGGAGGTACACGGTCAGCTTCCTGGAGCTGGGATGCTCTAGGGAGATTCCTGAAAGAGGAAAAGAAAAATGACAAGGTAGAAGAGGAGTGGGCATTCCAGACAGAGGAAACCACAAGTGCAAAGGCCCTGTGGTGGAAGGAACCTGTTGAGTGAGAAGGGCTGAGTGGAGACAGTGTGGCCAGAGCAGAGAAACTGGTGACAGGTAAGATTGCATAGGCAGACAGAGGCCACAGTGTGCAGAATGGGGGTGGGTCTCTGGAAGGCACTTGGGTCTGTTTTTTTAAGAGCAGTGGGAAGCCAAAGAAGAATTTTAAATAATGGAGTGCATGAGGGGTCCCCAAGCACACCCCAGGTTCAGCAATTCACTGGGAGGCCTCAAAGGACTCAGCACACAGTGCTACTCATGGCTAAGATTTTTACAGAAAAATCAGCAAAGGGAAAAGGTGCATGAGGTGAAGTTCAGGGGAAACCAGGCCTCCAGAGTGTGTTTCCAGCAGAGTCACATAGGACTTGCTTAATTCCTCCAGGAGCAAGTTGTGAAACACATGTGAAATGTTGTCTACTAGGAGAACTTCTTAGAGACCCAGGTTTTTTTGTTTATTTGTTTTTGTTTTGTCTTTTTGCCTTTTCTAGGGCCTCTCCTGCAGCCTATGGAGGTTCCCAGGCCAGGGGTCTAATCGGAGCTGTAGCCACCAGCCTAAGCCACAGCTACAGCAACTCAGAATCTGAGCCACGTCCACAACCTACACCACAGCTCATGGCAATCCTGGATTCTTAACCCACTGAGCAAGGCCAAAGATTGAACCCGCAACCTCATGGTTCCTAGTTGGATTCGTTAACCACTGAGCCACAGCGGGAACTCCGAGACCCAGATTTTCATTTGGGGGCTGGTCACATGGGTACCTTCCAGTCTCCTAAAATTCCTGACAACCCAGAGGAAAGCAAGTATTCAACATAAGGCACATTGTCTTTACAAACAGTCTGGGCACAGCGAGCTGTTCTTACCAGGTGGGAACCCTCCAGAAATCCAAGCTCACAGGTGCCAGCCAGGGGCCAAGCAGACCATTCAAAGGGCAACAGCCTCAGGCTTTTTCTGCACAGGGAGAGACATGATTAGGTTTAGAGAAGTGCTCTCAGGCTGCTGATGAGAATGTAAGAGTGATGGGGAGAACAGTGAGGAGCTGGTACATCCTCCAGGTAAAAGGTGGCTCAGGGAGGTTGCGGAAGATGGGGCGAAGTAGGTGATGGATTCAAGGGTCATTTGGAGGCTAAAATCCATAGGGCTTAGTGACAGGTGGGCTATGGGGAGGGAAGAGAAGGCAGGGATTGGAGACAACTTCTCTGACCCTGTCTGAGTGTGTCATAAGACCCCCCCTGGACCAGAAGACAAGAGACCCAGGTGCGAGTCCATGGACTGTCTGCTGGGTGGTGGTGATAGTCATGTTGCAAGTGCTCACTTTCCTCTGCTCAGGGAGGGAAGATTGCATCATTCTTCTTGCTTTAAAAAAAAATCAGATTTTGGAGTTCCTGTTACAGCTCAGTGGTTTAAGAACCCAACTAAGTAACCATGAGTATGTGGGTTCAGTCCCTGGCCCCACTCAGTGGGTTAAGAATCTGGTGTTGCCCCAAGCTGCAGCAGAGATCTCAGATGCGGCTCAGATCCCAAGTTGCTGTGGCTGTGGTGGAGGCCAGCAGCTACAGTTCCAATTCAACCCCTCGCTCGAGAACTTCCATGTGCCACAGGTGTGGCCCTAATAAGAAAAAAAGAAAAAAAATCAGCTTTTGTGCCATGTTTTCCCCTCACTGACAGAGCATCTCAGGAAAAACAAAACCAGTAGACTTGCGTTCATGTTCCAGCTTTACCGCTTATGTCTCTTTGTTTTTGAAAACCATACCTGAACAAGTTCTCAGTGTAAGAAATTAAAACAACAAACAGGTATATATTAGGTTGAAGTGCATGAAATTGTCACTTTCTACCAATTTTGACCTGCAAAAATTTTTTTTAAAGTCTAATTTCAGGAAAGTTTTCTTGAATTATATCTTGAACTACTCTGTTTCATTGTCTTGGCTTTCTGATTCAGAGATTCCAGTTATGTATACATTGGGTATATAAGTGTATCCCTCTTTCCCTCCTACCTCAAATGCTTCATTCTCTGCAGGTTAGATCTCACTCACTCCAAAAATGGCTATTTCTTATGGTTAAACCTCGTAGAAAAAGAAAAGTCATCTTCCAACCCAATCCCTATCCCTTCACAGAGGTAACCATTTGGTTTGGGTTGTTGATTTTGTTTTTAACAAAAATGGAATTATACATTCTGGTCTGTAATGTGCTGGTTTTTCACTTGACTGTAGATATTCTATGTCAGCATGTGCAGTTATGCTGGCTTTCTGCATCCTTAACAGCTGTGTAGTATTCCATAGTGTGGCTCTACCACAGTGTATGTAACCATGGCCTTGAGGGTGTTTCTAGTCTGGGGCTGTTGGACTGCACTGAATACCATACCTGAGTGTCACATACCTGAGTGTGTTCATAGTGTAAGTCCCTTGTCAGATCAAACAATAAGGATATTTAAAAATTTGATGGAAACCGATTTAAGGCTGACCTTTGCCCCCATACCTGGCACATTGGAAACTCAAATATTTTTTCAAAAGATGAAAGCAACTTCCTCATTTCCCTCCTAAGAAGAACACACCTGGAGTCCCACTTGTGGTGCAACAGGATTGGCGGCATCTTTGGAACACTGGGATACAGGTTCAATCCCTGGCCCAGCAGAGTGGGTTAAGGATTTGGCACTGCTGCAGCTGTGGCGTATGTCGCAACTGCAGCTTTGATATGATCCCTGGCCCAGGAACTCCATATGGCGTGGGGCAGCCAAAAAAGGGGGAGAAAAACGATATAACCCTTTCAGTGCCCATCCGGTGTTACAGAGGTGGGCCTTCCACCCTCCGCCTCTGTTGGCCTACCAAACTGGGTAGCTTTGGGCTAGGGGTCACATTGGAGCTGCAGTTGCCAGCCTATACCACAGCTGCAGCAACATGGGATCCGAGCCTCATCTGCGACTACACCATAGCTCACGGCAATGCCAGATCCTTAACCTACTGAGTAAGGCCAGGGCTTGAATCTGTGTCCTCCTGGATACTAGTCAGGTTTGTTACCACTGAGCCACAACAGGAACTCCATGGTCTCTCCTCTGAACCTCAGTTTCCCCTTCTGTAGAATAGAGAGACGGCCCCTCCCACTTAGCTTCTTCTCAGGATTGTTACCAATGAAGGTGGCCCAGAAGCTACGAGCAAAAAAAAAAAAAAAAAAAAAAAAAACAAGCTTGGTCCATGTGGTTTTGTGACCTCCAGGAGTCAAGATTGGATGGTGGACCACAGAGATAAAGGGAAAGAGAGTACGTGATCTATGCCCCCAGCCCTGCCATGAGCTGACCCGGGCCCTCCCCTTCTGTGTTAGCTTCCTGCGGCTTCCACAACATAGATGACTTAAAGCAGCAGATATGTATTCCCTCAGTTCTGAAGTCCAGAGTTTCAAAATTAGGATATTGGCAGAATCTGTTCCCTGAAGACAGGGTGGGAGGGTCCGTCCCATCCCCCTCTCCCAGCTTCTGGTGGTTGCTGGCCATCCGTGGCATCCTTGGCTTGGAGCTGTACCACTTCAGTCTCTGCCTCCACCTTCTAGGGGCCTTCTCCCCTGGGTGTCCTCTCTTTTCTTACAAGGACACCAGTCATTGGATTTAGGGTCCACCCTAAATCCAGGATGGTTTGATCACACAATCTTTTAACCAATTACATCTGCAAAGGCCTGTCTTCCAAACAAGGTCATGTTCTGAGGTTTCAGGTGAACATGAACTTGGGGGCAGCTACAGCTTAACCCACTGCACCCTCCTAGGAGGCAGATCTCCAGTCATGGACTGCCTGGCTTTCTCTCTGCCGTGTGTTCTAACACAGGGTCTTCAGGTCGTACAACCCAAGGGCAGATCCCAACTCTGCCATTTTCTGAGTGTGTGACTTTGGACAAGTCCCCTTTTTCACCCAGACCCAAAATGCTGGCTCCGACCTCAGAGTGTTGTTAGGAATTAAAACGAAATAGTGTGTTTAAGGAACTTAGCAGTGCACCGATGTAACAAATAATAAACAATCAGTAATAATAGATGTTGCTGCTATTGTGTCTTGTTTAGGGGTGAGAGTGTTGATTAAAAAGTAGATTAGGTCCCCAGAAGTAGGCTCTGGGAGGGAAAGGGGAACATTCAGGGACATTAGGCCCTGGGAATCAGGAGTCGGTTGTTTCTTAAAAATTACCTTTTTCAGTGATTGTTGGATGACCTTGAAATAGGGACTTTCCCCCTCCTACAGATGGCAGCTTCAGAGCCTGTAAGAATACATGGTCACAAGATCGTTGTCTTCTCCATCAATTCTAGGGGTCTGTTTTGCTCATTTCTCTCCCAGAATAATTTTTCTGATCTAATACTTGTCATGTATAAAAGAGCAGTAGGCGAAACTTTTACCTTTGATGGCTAGCCCCTGAGGTTTTGTTGTTATTAAACATGTATTGATCCCATCCCTGTGACTGCAGGAGGAAGAGCGTCTGCCACCCCCCCCCCCCACCCCACCCCAGTTCACCGACCCGTGCAAGAGACAGACGGCAGACACTGAGATGTCACAGTGTGACACAGAAGGACCTGATAGGAAAGAGAAGGAAGAACCCTCACCCAGCAGGTGGTGGTTAAGGAAGGCCTCCCAGGGGAGGTAAAATTGATGTCTGTAAGACCTGAGAGAGAACCAGGGTGAGACAGGCAGAGGGTGTTCCAGGCAGTGGGGCAGGCCATGCAAAGTCCTGGAAGCAAGAGAGAGCGTGGTTTGTTCTAGAACAGCAATGCGTGCAGTGTAGCTGGAGGGTGGTGGAGGCCTGGGAGGAGACCAAGAGAGCTTTGACCTTGTCCTGAGGGCAGTGATGGCAGGAGGTGAGGCTGGGAAGGGCTGACAGTACTGGGGAGAGGGGAGTGCAGGGACACTGCCAGACCAGTGATGGAGAAAGATGGCCCTGGCTGGCACCGAGTGGAAAAAGGATCAGAGGCAGGAGGCCAAGTAAAGAGACTGGTGCTGGCATCTGGGCAAGAAGTGACAGTGGTGGGAGGGAGAGGGTGAGGCGGAGAAAAAAAAAAAAGTGCAGCATGAGCGGTGTTCAGGCAGTTAGGCTGCTGGGCTTGAGGGAGAGGAGCCAAGAATGAACTTTAGTTTTTGGCTTGTGCAGCAGGGTGGAGGTGCTGCCATGCCCTAGCAGAATGTGGAAGGAAGAGTGGACTGGGGAGAAAAGATAAAAAATGAGTTCAGATCATTACTTTTCTTTTTCCTTTTTTTTTCTTTTTAGGGCCACACCTGTGGCATATGAAAGTTCCCAGGCGAGGGGTTGAATCAGAACTGCAGCTGCAGACCTACACCACAGCCACACCAACGTGGGATCCAAGCCACGTCTGTGACCTACACCGCAGCTCACAGCAACGCCAGATCCTTAACCCACTGATCGAGGCCAGGGATCCAACCCGCATCCTCATGGATACTAGTCGGGTTGGTTACTGCTGAGCCACAACAGGAACTCCAAGTTCTTTACTTTTCTGTATGCCTGAAATTTACACAGCTTTGTAAGTCAACTATATTCCACTAAAGTTTTTTTAAGAAGAAGAAGAAAGAAATTCGTTCAGTTTGGGTCACAGCAAACCAATGACCTGGCAGGATATCAGACAGCAGGTGGAGACTGATGTGCACCTGAGCAGCAGCAAGAACACATGTGTGCAGAGACCACCAATGGGAGAGAGTTGCCCTGAGCCAGGACAAGCTCAGGGCTAGGGACTTGAAGACTTCTGGTGGCCTGAGGGCAGGGACATGCTATAGAAAGGGTGGCCAGAGATGGGAGAAAAATCAAGAGGCAAGCTTGTCAAACAGAACCACGTCCACTGTGGGGGCGGGTGCAGTCAAGTCCAGGTGGGAACGACAGGTGTGGGCTTTGATACGGAAAGGTGATCCCAGAGAGGGCAGTGCCAGGATATAGTGGGACAGCAAGGCTTAATGCAGGGGAGACAGAGATGGGGGTGTCTAGCGCCAGGGACTCCTCTCATTTAGACTCTCCGGGTGGCAAGAGAGAGTTCCTTGTGATAGAAACAAATCATTCGAGCCTCAGCCACAAAGGGGATCTTGAAGTTCATATAACTAAATACTCTGGGGTATTAACCCCAGAGAGGGCAGTGTTGGGCCAGTAACCAGAGAAGCGAAATATCCACGAGCAGTGATGAAGGTGGAGGAGTGGAGGTGAGAATTTTTATTGTTGAGGAATAATAATACCAGCTGATGCTTATGGAGGGGCTGCTCCAAGCCAGGCACTGAGCCTGGTGGTCCACGTAACTCACTGAGTCAGTCCTTCCACCTGTCCTGGCAGCACAGGGGGATCCCGAGAGCTGAGATTCCAGGGTGTGTGGTGAAGCTGCCGATGCCCGCAACATTTTCATGATCAGCTATATCTTTGCCCTTTTCTGGAACATTTCTGTTTCCAGCATGACAGATCTTTGACTTAAAACCAGAGTTGTTTTCTGCTCTGCTGCATGCCATAAATAGTCTCATCCCAAATTACTGAAAGTTACTACTTTACTGGATGCAAAATTTCAAAAAAAAAAATTTCCTCTCCTGTATGAAATATCAGTGTGGTTTTCACACAGCACCCTGAGGTTCCTGCCATGCTGAGAACTAGCACAGGTTTCCGTCTGCCAGGTGAGGTGTTTCGGGGAGACAAATATGGCCAGTAGCACCCGGAGCTGCAGGCCTGGCCCTTGGTCAGCCCTGGGAACCCAGCAGTTGGCATGCTGGCATGGGAAACAGGGCACCAGTGCCCTCAGCCAACAAGCACTTGATGGGCCTCTGCTCTAGGTCAGATGTCACATGACACTCTGAGGACACTGACTTTTGGATCTACATGTTTATATTTTTCCATCAGATTTGGATATTGTTTTCAGCCATTATTTCTCCAAATATTTTTTCTCTCATCTCCTTTTGGTACTCCAGGTATATGTATATTTGGTTACTTAATATTGTCCCTGAGGCTCTGTTCTCTTCACCTGCCACTCCCACCCCCACCCCCACCCCAGTCTTTTTTCTCTCCATGCTTCCACTGGGTCTTTTAGATTTTTTTGTCTTTAGGTTCACTGATCTTTTCTTCTGTAGCATCTAACCAGCTATTAAGCCCATCCAGTGATTTTTCATTTCATATACATATTTTTCAATTCTAGAGTATCCATTTGGATCTTTTTTTTTTTAATGGCCACACCCATGGCAAATGAAAGTTCCTGGGCCAGGGATTGAATCCAAGCTGCAGATTCAACCTTTGCCACAACTATGGCAATGCCAGATCCTTTAACCCACCTGCGCTGTGCCAGGTATCAAACCCACACCTCCACAGTGACTCAGGCTGCTGCAGTCAGATTCTTCACCCACTGCATCACAGTGGGAACTCCTGGATCTTTTTTATAGTTTCTGTTTTTGAGATTCTGCATTTGTTCCCTCATTAAGTTTTTGTTTTCCTTGAAATCCGTGAACATATTTAGAATAGCTCTTTTCAAGTTTTTGTTGGCCAATTCCATTATCTGTCTATTTTGAGATAATAAGCTGATTTGTCTATTAGTTAAGGCCACATTTTTCTGCTTATTAATCTGTCTAGTAATTTTTTATTATACCCTGGACATTATGATTGTTATGTTGTTGAGGGCATTTTGCTGTCTTCCTCAGTAGAGTATTGAGTTTTGTTCTAACAGGCAGTTAATTAGCTTAGAGATTAGCTTGATCTTTTTATTTTATTTTATTATTATTTTTTAATAGGGCCGTACCTTCAGCATCTGGAAGTTCCCAGGCTAGGGGTCAAATCAGAGCTTCAGCTGCCTGCCTATACCATAACCACAGCAATGCCAGATCTGAGCTGTGTCTACAGCCTACACCATAGCTCACAGCAACGCTGGATCCTTAACCCACTGAAGGAGGCCAGGGATTGAACCATGTCCTCATGGGTACTAGTTGTGTTTGTTACCACTGAGCCACAATGGGAATTTCTAGCTTGATCTTTTTAAAAAGCCTTACTTTTAAGCTAAGTTGGGACAGGTCTAAGATAGCCCTAACTAGAAGGTTAGATTAGGTCTACTTATAAGGTGTGGCTTTTCTAGAATTTCTATTGAATGCTCAAAGTTGAACAAAATCTCCCTACTCCAGGTGTTTGAAACTCACAGATCTTCCAACCCAGCCCTGTGTAATCTCTGATAGTTGTTCAGCTCACAGTTTGCCAAGGGTTTTTTCCCCCCACCCTGAAAGTTACATTTTGCCCTGCCTCATAGAATCTTGCTTTGCATATATGAAGGACTCAGCCAAAGTCCAGTTTTTGGAGTTCCTTCTCTGTACCGCTTCCTTTTCTCCGATATTCTCTGCAAATTCCTGAGAAAGGGAAGTTCAGTAGCTCTGAACTATAATCTTCTTCTCCACAGTTCACAAAGTGCGTCCAGGCAGAAAGCCAGGGTGACTGCAGAGTTCATCTCATTTGTTTCTCTTCTCTCAGAGATCACAGTTAATTTCATACATTTTATCCAATTTTATAGTTATATTTTATCGACTTTTATGGCATTTTTTCTAAGTGGTATGTTTACACCAGTTACTGTATCATGGTCAGAAGCAGAAATCCCTTTTTTTTTTTTTTTTTGTATGTAGATGCTCACATTTTTACACATTCCAGAAGCAATATGTAGCAACATTTTGCAGCCATTGAAGTAGGAGGAAAACCAAGAGAGTGTGGAATCCCAGAAGCCAATGAAGGAACTTTTTGAAGAAAGGGCATGATCCACTGTGCTCAGTACTGCTGAAGGGATACACATGGATGTTATCAGTGATGCATGGAGATGTAGTTCATTCCTTTATTTATTTTTTTTTTAATTTTAGGGCCCTACCCGCGGCATATGGAGGTTCCCAGGCTAAGGGTCCAATCAGAGCTCCAGCTGCCAGCCTATGCCACAGCCATAGCAACGCCAGATCTGAGCCATGTCTGCAACCTGCACCACAGCTCATGGTAAAGCCAGATCCTTAATCCACTGAGTGAAGCCAGGGGTTGAACCCAAGTCCTCACAGATTCTAATCAGGTTCCTTACTGCTGAGCCACAACAGGAACTCCGTTGTTCATTCCTTTTAACCGTTGTATAGAATTCCATCACATGAATAGAGAAAATGCATTCCTATCTCTCTACCATTTGGGTGAACATTTGCAGCGAACATTCTTGAACATGCCACTCATTTGAGCACATGTAGGCGAGTTTCTCTTGAAGCCTTCAGATCATTAAGATATGCACAACTCCAACTTGACAAAACAGTGCCAGATTGCTTCCAAAAAGATTGGTTCCAGTGTCTGTTCCTATCTTCTGGGCTCAAGAAACCCCCATTGCTTCACACCTGCACCAGCACTGAAAAGATGTGTGTGATTGTTACTTCAATTCACATTTTCCTGAATATTAGTGAAGCTGAGTGTCTAGCCCATTTGGATTTCCCTGCATGTGAACTGTCTGTTAATACCCATTACCTAATTTCCATGGAGTTGTTTTTTTGGGGTAAGATTTCTTTATATATTCTGGATACTAAATCTTTGTCTATTAAATACACAAATACTTCCAGTCTGTGGTAGGTCTGACTTTGTAGGTGTGTGTGTGTGAGAGAGAGAGAGAGAGAGAAAAAAAAAACAGACAGAGAGGGCAAAGGATAACATTTTTGAGCTTTGGGAGTTCCTGTAGTGGCTCAGCAGGTTAAGGACATGATATTGTCTCTGTGAGGATACAGGTTCCATCCCTGACCTCTCCCAATGGGTTAAGGATCCGGTGCTGTTGCAAGCTGTGGCATAGGTTACAGATGTGGATTGGATCCGTTGTTGCTGTGGCTGTGGTGCAGGCCGGCAGCTACAGCTCTGATTCTACCCGTGGCCTGGGAACTTCCATATGCCACAGGTGCGGTTGTAAAAAGAAAAAAATTTTAGTTTTGAGGGGTTAAATCTATCCATTCTTTTGTATTTTGTGTCTTATTTTAGCAATCTTTTCCACCCCTAAGGTCATGAAGATACTTCTCTGTATTTTGTCCTAAGACTTTCAATTTTTTTAAAAATACACTTGTATAGGTTAGTGCAACTGAAATTTATTCCGTGCGTGGTATGAGATAAAGATTCTTTTTCTGTGGGAAAGCCAGATGTCCTAACCTCCCCAGTGTTTTCTCATGGATCTAGACTGCTGTCAGTCATATACAGGTTCCCACAGGGACCTGGGTCTGTTGGGGGCTCTCCTTTCCTATTACGCTGATCATATGGCCTATTTTTATACCTGAAGGTTGAACTTTAGAAAAAAATTTGATATCTGATAGGGTAGGTTGGTCAAAGCGGTGGGGGGATTATTCACTTTTTCGCTCTGAAGGCATGAATCTTTAAACAGCTGTCCCTAATATATTTAAAACAGCACTGGCTGAACTTAGGAGAACATGGTGAACCTGCCGCTCACCTTACCAGGACTGATTGGTGACATGGAAGGTGGGGAGGGTGGCTTTGCTTCTCAGGGAAATGCTGGGTTACTTTTACTTTTGCCCTCCCCTCGCCCTGCCCTGCCCTGCCCGCTCTCACCTCTGGGTTTTTAGGTAGCCTCTGAACCTTGGGCTGCTCTTCTAGTATTTACACGGGCCCGTGGTGGGTGCTTTTGCAACTGGGCAGCAGTACCTATGCTGTTGGTTACTGCCAGCTAGGCCACAGTGACAAGCCTGACAGGGCCTGGGGCTTCCTGTTGCCTCACCAGCCCTGAGATCCCGGGCTCCAAAAATAAACACACGAGAAACCACTGTGACCTCACGGTCTGTGCTTGCACGGCGGGTGCTCTGAGCACCCAGACTGCCTTTGCCCCTGTGGCCCTTGGGGGCCCTGCTCCCCACCCCCCACCCCGCCCCCGCCCCAGAGGGACGGCTAGGCTGCTCAAGTGCTCACCTCTTTCCCCTCCCTTCAGGCAGTCACCCGCAGGGCCAAGGTGGCTCCTGCCGAGAGGATGAGCAAGTTCTTGAAGCATTTCACTGTTGTGGGGGACGACTACCATGCCTGGAACATCAATTACAAGAAGTGGGAGAATGAAGAGGAGGAGGAGGAGGAGGAGCAGCCGCCGCCGCAAACGCCGGCCTCGGGCGAGGAGGGCAGAGCCACTGACCCGGCTGCAGCCCCTGTCCCTCTGCCCAGGCCCCGCCTAGACTTCAGGAGCACTTTGAGGAAGCTCTTCAGCGCCCACAGGTTTCAGGTAGGTGGGCGGGCAGAGGCCCAAGGTGCCCAGGGTGGGGCAGAGCTGGCAGCAAGAGTCACGAGGGCAGGGTGGGGGCCCATCTCTGGCAACAGCTCATTCATTCTGTGGACCACGTGCCCCATCCAGCACTGGGTACACCAGGCAGGTCCAGTGCTATCAGGGGTAAAATAAATCCTGATACCAAAGTCAGGGTACATCCACTGACAGATGGCTACACAAAATGTGACCTATCCATCCTCAGCTGGAAAAAGGAGTGAAGCACTGACTCAGGCCACAAGGTGGATGAACTTTGACCACGTGATACTCAGTGGAAGAACCCGGACACATAGGCCCCATATCTTATAATTCCGTTTATATGCAGTGTCTAGAATAACATAAATCCAGAGACAGCAAGATTGGAGGGAGGGAGGAAGTGGGAGTGACTGCTTCTTGGATACGAGTCTCCATTTGGGGTAATGAAAATGTTCTGAAACTAGACAGAGGTCATGGTTGCACAACCTCGGGAACGTGCTTGATGCCTCTGAACTTTATGCCAACTGTAAAATAGCTAAAATGGTAAGTTTATGCGTGATTGACCACACGCACACAAGGTAAATTAAAGGGTAAACTCTGGGGGCAGATAAAACATTCCCACATTCCTTCAGCAAACATGGAGTGCCGGCCCTGGGTTGAGCAAGGCTATGAGGGTCCCATGCCTCACAAACTCATTGCCACTGGGGGCAGGAGGCAGTTTCTTCTCTTGTGAAGTGATGCCAAAAATACCTGCCTGGCTCGACCCACCACCCACCTCCAGGTGTGGTTACGGGGAGAGCCTGGGAGGGAAACACGGGCTGCAGAGAAGAGCAAAGGGAAAGGAACTTGTTACAGGGTTCAGGGCTGTCCTGACGTCTTCCAACTATGAAGGACAAATGCAGGTGGGGTTCAGCCCCAAGAGAAGCAAGCAGGTGTCTGGAAGCACATTCTGGGTCCCAGGAGAAAGCAGGGGGCTCAGGGGCCTCATGACACACACAGCTCCTTGTCAGCCCCATCCCTGAACAGAGCTGTTTTGGTGCTCTTGCTGCAGGCATTCCCCTCAACCTCAATAATCCAGCCCCTCCCTAAAGCCAAGGTCCTTTCTGGAGGCAGAGAGAAGCAGCCCTCATCTCTCCCATCACGGACCTCATTCCAGGGTAAAATAGAAAATGAAGTGACTTGGGTCTTTTTTTTTTTTTCCACTCTCATGTGGCTTAGAGAAAAAAGCAGGCCAGACAGCCCAGCACTGCTGGCAGCTCAGCGCTTCCCTCTGTGGCTCTGACGGGAGAGGAAACATGGTATTAAGTTGTTGGGGTTGAAATCCCAAACCCTCAATTCCGGGAGCAGAAGGAAGGAGCCAGCTTCCTTCCAGCTGCCAGGGGGAGTCCTTGTGAGGTCCCTCCTCTCCTAACTGGGCCACGTGGCTCAGGGGGAAGCAGAGTAGAGCTGTTTATTCATTCTCCCAACAGTCAGATCTTAGCACCTGCGGTGCACAGGGCCTACAGCAGCCAGCGGAATGGGTGCGTCCCTCCCTTGCTCAATGCTCTGCAGAGGCGGGCAGTTGTAAGTGGAGGGAAGCCTCTGCAGGGACACTAAAGGGGGCACTGAGAGGCCCTGGGAGTGGGGGAGACCTCATCTAGGACATGTGACGACAGTGGAGGTGACATCTCACCTGACACCTGAAGGTCAGGCAGAGGTGAGCTCTGCGGGTGGCAGGGGAGGAGCCTCCCAGGCTGAGGGAGGAAAGGGTCTTCAGCATTCGAGGAGCTGAGAAGGGTCTGCGAGGCTTGTGTGTATCCCCTGGAAGGATGGGGGCAACATGACCAGATTTGTAGAGGGGCTCAGAGTGGAAGCAGGGAGGCCACCTTGGAGGAGGAGATAAGGATTCAAGGGTTTGATCTTTGCCGATAGAACCGTGTACAAGGAGATTCTGGAATCCCTTTCTTGGATGCAGTCTCCTCCTGTTCCTATGGTTTGAGGTGGCCTCAGTGACATGATATATAGTTAACTGTTGTCACTCCTCACACAGGATGGTACAACCAACCAGGGGAGAGAATTCAGGGTGAGTCAGGCGTCCATGGAAACCACCGATGGACAGGGAAGCTGGGCCAGGGGAGGGTGGCCTGGAAAGTCAGGTGTGTCCCTTTTATTATCTGCTCACTCAGGCTGGGCCCTCAGCTCACACATGATGTCATGCACTGCTCCCATTGTCACTCTGGGGTGGAAAAGGAAGCTACGGCCAAGGTCCAGGCTAACGGGTGAGCTAGAGCCGCCCCACAGCCCATGCTCTGCTCCACTGCGTTCTGCCAGGCATGCCCGTCTTCCAGGTGAGGATTTGGAATTAACTGGCTTTCCCAAGTTCTCAGCATTTTTCTTTGTGATGTGGCTCTCCTGGAACTACAAGGGCTTTGTGAACTGGCAAATTTGGGGCCTTAGGGGTTAGTTCATAGAGGCTGGGGCCGGGACCCAGGCATTGTAGTTTTGGGACCTTGGGTCTGTCTCTCTCTCTCACTTTTTAAAATTGAGGTGAAGAGTTCCCACTGCAGTACAGTGGGATCAGCAGCATCTCTGCAGGCTAGGATGTGGGTTTGATCCCTGCCTGGAACAGTGAGTAGGGTTAAGGATCCTGCAGTTGTTGCAACTGTGGTTTGGATCCGATCCCTTTCTGAGGAATTCCATATGCCTTGGGGCAGCCAAAAAAGAAAAAAAAAATTGAGGTGAGATTCACATATAATTTAATCATTTTATTTATTTGTTAGATCCTGTGGCACACGTAAGTTGCCAGGCCAGGGATTGAACCTTAAACCACAGAGCCACATGGGAACTCCAAAATTTAATCATTTTAAAGTGAATGATTCAGTGGCATTTATTTAGCACATTCACAATGTTGTGTAACCGTCAGCACTAGTTCCAGAACATCTCCATCACCTCAAAAGGAAATTCAGTATTTCTGTGAGACAGTAACTCCTGGCCCCAAACAAACATTAATCTACTCTCTGTTTCTGTATGTTTGCCCATTCTGGATATTTCGCATAAATGGAATCATATACGTGGTCTTTTGTGTTTGGCGTCTTTCACTTAGCATAATGTTTTCTAGGTTCATTCACATTGTGGCCTGTGTCAGTGCTTCATTCCTTTTTTATGGCTGAATATTCAGTCTGTTGGGGGCGGGGGCGGGGGGGAGGGACACAGGTGCAGCACACGGAAGTTCCCAGGCTAGGGGTTTAATCAGAGCTGCAGCTGCCTACACCACAGGCACATCCGAGCCTGTACCGGAGCTCACAGCAATGCAGGATCCTTAACCCACTGAGCGAGGCCAGGGATTGAACCTGTCTTCTCACGGATACTAGTCGGGTTCGTTTCTGCTCAGCCATAATGGGAACGCCCTATTCAGCTTGCTTTTAGTATCTCTGTGCCTTGGTTTTAAACCAGATGAGCTCTTAGATCCTTTAGCTCTAAAACAAAACCACAGAGGGAGGGAAGAAGGAAAGAAGGAAAGAAAGACCCCATCTGAGGCTTGAGTCTAATTTATTAAGCTACCAAATTTCGGTTTGTGCAAAAACTTCATCACCAAGCCATTTGCCTTGCAATTTTCACAATAAACCATGTCATCAAGTACTTTAATTACTAAAATCATTACTATAAATTGAAATGGTCCAAAGGTTTAGCAGTCCATTCTTATATAGGCCTGAAATTGTTTAATTTCAACCTGAAATGGCAAAAACTACCAAGATAATGGCAGATTACATTTCAGAGGTCAAAACCTACTCCTGAGAGTGTAAGAGGCAAAGCCCAGGGGGAAGGAAGTGATGGTCCAGAACTTCCAGGGGAAGAGAGGGGTCCCACAATGTCCTGTGGGGATCCTCCCGTTGCTGCCATTTCCGCGATCACCACGTCATCCCCATGGTCTCCCCAGGTGCTGTCACCTCCACCCCACCTTTATGGCTCTCACCACCATCACCACCACCTGTCATCATGTCCACCCCCACTGCCCCTGATGAGGCCACCTACTCACTCCACCCTGGTCCCCACTATCCTCCCCCAACCAGAAGGTCACAAAGCCCAGGGGACTGTCTTTCCCACAGCAGCTCCAGGAAATGCAGGACTCTCTCTCCCCTTCACCCCTTCACAAGCACACGTGAGCGGGGTGGGCACCTCACGGCACAGTGCAAGTCACTGTAACCCAGCTGCCTGGAGGAAGCCGCCCCTGGAGGGCCTCCTACAACTCAGATCTCTGAGGCTGGATGTTTTAAATTATTGATTATCTGTCTGGGCTACCCTGGCAAGAGCAACCCTCAAAACTAGAAAAGTAAAAACTTGTAGAAACTCTATTGCTTATTTTTTGCCATCTAGGGATTAGCTGTTGGGCTTGAGACATACTGAGAAACAGTGAACTTGCCTCAGAGGCTTTAGGAGGACAGGCACCACCTGGGCTGGAAGGAGGGGCTCGTGTCAGAGGAACTGGCCCCTGGCAGGCTCCCTGCAGGGCGCTTGGGCTGTGGGCAGCTGCCTCCCGTCCTTGGTGTCTTTCCCCAGTGGTTTCATGCCGACGTTTCCAGCCTCTTAAAGATGGAAGGAGGGTCCCTATTTGGGTCTCATGCTTTCTTGCTCTTTCCCTTGGTCCACAGGTTATCATCATCTGCCTGGTCATTCTGGATGCCCTCCTGGTGCTCGCTGAGCTTGTCCTGGACCTGAAGATCATCCAGCCTGACAAGAATAACTATGCCAACAGGGTAGTGTGTCTGCAGCCCTTTAATATGGTTCACTGCTATTATCTGCACAGTGAGGACCTGCGGGTGGGAGGACAGCACCCACCTTGGAGTCACCAGGCCTTATTTGAGAGTAGTTTGGGTACTTTCAATCAAGGAGCAAGAGAAAACGTCTTCCTTCCCCAAGTAGAGACACGCAGGAAACTTCCTCAAGTCACCTGATGGCTTGGATCTTGAGCTATCCTAGGCCACTGAGCTGGAATTTTTCACTGATTCTAGAGGGCAGGTCTGACCAGGAGAATAACACTTTCTCATCCCCCAGCGGGAGACACACAGTATCTGCTGTCGACACTCTGATGTGATCCCTGTGCTGGAGCCATTCCAGGGATGCACTCAGCCTTTCTTCCCTGATTCACGGTTACTGCCTGAGTCCATCTCAGAAGTTCACCCAAAGGGCAGTGGATGCACTGAAAACACACTGTGTGGTCCCATCACCAGTAACATGGGAGAAGGCCATAGGCTTAAAATCATCTCCCCACACCCTTTGAAAAAAATTCAATGGACATTGCAAAAACCTCTTTTCAAACTGTGAAAGGGCAGAAATATTGAAACTCTTCCTACCTGTGGCCACTTTTGCCAAGGCCAGCCTGAGTCCTCCCACAGACAGACCAATATCTTTCCCTCTGTTGTTTAATAGAATCAGTGATATGCCTGCTATACTCACTGTCTTGTGCTTTTCTTTTTCCTTTACTTTTTCTTATGAAAAAAGGAAAATATACATTTTGCTATATTTGCTTTATCTCTCTGTATATGCACACACTCGTATATTTTTGTCTGACCATCTGAAAGTAAGACATCATGACATTTCACCCCTTAATATTTCAACAATGCCTAAGAATGTCTTTCTCCTACAGAACCATAACAGTATTATCAGACCCCCCAAAATGATCAGTAATTCCGTAATATCTGATAACCAGTTTATATTCAAATTTCCTCATTCATCCCAAGAATGTCTTTCATGGTGCTTTTTTTTCAAACTAGACTTCTGACATTATGCTCGAGGTCCTTTAACCTGTTCCTTATTCTACGTCCTATACGACAGAGGTTAGGTCAAGAGGCTCAAAAAACGAGAGTTCTTTGTTGGTAGGCTGATTTTTTTTTTAGCATCATGACACGTTGGGCCAATCACTATTAGTGATTCTCTGTTGGATCACTTGATGAAGATAGTAAAGCTGAACTGCTCCACTGTCCAGGGGCACTTTTCCCTTTGCAGTTATAAATAATCTGCCCAGTGGCTCTTTAGTATCATGCAAATTTCTTTTTCCCCAGTTAGCATCTACTGATGGTCACTGTGTGAGTCAGTGAATACACAGGGGGTTGCAAACTGGTGATTTCTAATTCTGTCTTTCCTCTTGCACCTAGTAGTGTATTATTTTAGAAAGTGCTTTCTTTTTTTCTGTGTGCATTATCAGTATGGGCCCATGGATTTTTTTTTTTTTTTTTTTTTTTGGTATTCAGTGTATTACAATTGAAGTCATTCTCTTTGATGTTCAAATTGTCCTAAATCCAGTCACTGTTAGCATGTTCAAGCTGACTGCTGTATCTTTTTTTTTTTTTTTTGCCTTTTTAGGGCCGCACCTGCAGCATATGAACGTTCCCAGGCTAGGGGTCAAATCAGAGCTGCAGGTGCTGGCCTACGCCACAGCCACAGCAACTTGGGATCCCAGCCATGTCTGCGACCTACACCACAGCTCATGGCAACGGTGGATCTTTTAAACCACTGAGTGAGGCCAGGGATCAAACCCATATCCTCATGGACACTAGTTAGGTTTGCTAAGCTGAGCCATAACAGGAACTCCTGCTGTGTCCTCTTGACACGACGCCATGGCTCTTGGGCATTTCCTTACTTTCTGGCCTAAGATGATGTCCCAGCTCACTTTCTATTTTCCCTGCCCCAGAATGGAAATGGTTCCTTTAGCGGAGACCAGTACTTACAAGGCAAGATCTGGGAACTCTCTTCACTTACCATCTACCTTGTTGATCATTTCCAGTCAGTACATACAGATCAGCCTTCTTAGCCTTTTGAACCTCTGCATAGTGAAGGTACCATAATGCCTTTAACAAGTGACCTGATCTAATGGACATTTCTATCATTCCACAAACAACATAGAAAGTCTTTGGTTCTGCAAACGATGCTGTCGTAAACATCTTGTTACTGTGCACTTGTGAGCTTAGCTGTAGGATAAACTCCCAGCAGTGGAACTGCTGGGCCAAAGGGCATGGTGGATGTTTTCAATTCTGCCATTGTCCCGTTCCCCTTCAAAGAGCAATGTCTGTGCTGTTCCCAGCCTGAGAACAGCACCTGGTGCCGACAGGAAGTCAGGACTGGTGAAATCAAAGGATTCTCCCTCTGGGGAATGGACAGGTGCACTCAAGCCCAGCTTGTCTGTGTGACTGGCCCCAGCCTGTGACCAGCCTGGAATCTACACTCATTGTGTCTCCTTTTCGCCTTTAGGTATTTCACTACATGAGTGTGGCCATCTTGACCTTTTTTATGATGGAGATTTTCTTTAAAATATTTGTCTTCCGCTTCGAGTTCTTTCACCACAAGTTTGAGATCCTGGATGCCATTGTGGTGGTGGTTTCCTTCATTCTTGACGTTGTCCTCCTGTTCCGGGAGCATGAGTTTGAGGCACTGGGGCTGCTGATTCTGCTCCGGCTGTGGCGGGTGGCCCGGATCATCAACGGTAAGTTCCCTGTGCTCCTGGGCCTCGGAGGGGATGGGACAGGGGCTGGAGCCTGGGCGTGGGCACTGTGGCCCCGTCCTCCTGAGAGTCAACAGAAACATGAAACATGAAGTGTTCTGATTTGGCGTCCCACTGCCACTGGCTGAAAACTGACACGAGGACATGCCTTTCTCCTTTTGGCTCTATTTTAAAGGGTTAGACTAATTCCTGATCAGTTCTTCCCAGCATGGTTCCCCAAGTGCCTTGTTTTTAATTGGGTGTTTCCTGAGGAGCCTCTACCAAAACCTGTTCTTTGGGAGGGGCGCCACCTGAGAGCAGAGCAAGGAAGCTGGGAAATGCTGCATTGTGAGATTCTGCCCCCTTTAAGAAAGTCTCAGCACGAGTTAGCATGGTGAAGGCTTTGAGAACTCTGTTTTTCACGATGACCAATTTGACACTTTCTAGAGAAATAACACCTATTAATATGCCAGAGATCTAGCTCTGGCCAACACAATCGTGGAAATGTGGCTTTCAGGTTGAATCCCTATTGGTAGAGGGAGGCTCCATTTCAGAAAAGCTGTTTGTGCTGTGATTTTACATGGACCCAGTGACTAGGTTAGTTGTTCAGCTGCTAGTGAACTAGTCAGAATTACTCACATGCCTGTCCGTGGACCTGCTGAATCAGAATTACCCTCAGCACTTTAAGTGGAGAGTCTAGTGTGGAGCCCAGATAGGGTGTCGGGTTTTGTGTTTTAATTTTTTAAAAATTAGAGCTGACTTACAATATTCTGTCAATTTCTGCTGTACAGCAACGTGACCTAGTTACACATATATTTTTTCTCACATTATCCTCCATCATGTTCCATCACGAGTCATTGGATAGTTCCCTGTGCTACACAGTAGGATCTCATTGCTTATCCACTGCAAATGCAATAGTTTGCCTCTACCAACCCCACACTCCCAGTCCATCCCACTCCCTCCCCCTTTCCCTTTGGCCATCACAAGTCTGTTCTCAATGTCCATGAGTTTGTTTCTTTTCTGTAGATAGGTTCATTTGTGCCATATATTAGATTCCAGATATGTGATATCATATGGCATTTGTCTTTTCTGACATTCTTTACTTACTATGAGACTCTCTAGTTCCATCCATGTTGCTACAAATGGCATTAATTTGTTTTTTCATGGCTGGGTAGTATTCCATTTTGTATACGTACATCTTCTTAATCCATTCATCTGTCTGTGGACCTTTAGATTGTTTCCATGTCTTGGTTATTGTGAATACTGCTGCAATCAACACCGCTTGTATATTTTCCAATAAAAGTTTTGTCCAGTTATATGCCCAGGAGTGAGACTGCTGGATCATATGGTAGTTCTATATTTAGTTTTCTGAGGAACCTCCATACTGTTTTCCATCGTGGTTGTACCAATTTACATTCCCACCAAAAGTGTAGGAGGATTCTCTCTTCTCCACACCCTCTCCAGCATTTGTTATTTGTAGACTTAATGTTAGCCATTCTGATCAGTGTGAGGTGGTACCTCATTGTAGTTTTTTTTAAATGAATTTTATTTTTTTCCATTATAGTTACAGTGTTCTGTCAATGTTCTGTACAGCAAAGTAACCCAGTCACACATACATATATACATTCTTTTTCTCACATTATCCTCCATCATGCTCTACCTTAAGTGACTAGATCTATCCCCTGTGCTATACAGCAGGATCTCATTGCTTATCCATTCCAAAGGCAATAGTTTGCATCTATTAACCCCAGATCCCCAGTCCATCCCACTCCCTCCCCCATGCCCTTGGCAACTACAAGCCTGTTCTCCAAGTCCATGAGTTTCTTTTCTGTGGAAAGGTTTGTTTGTGCTGTATATTAGATTCCAGATATAAGTGCTATCACATGGTATTTATCTTTCTCTTTCTGGCTTACTTCACTTAGTATGAGAGTCTCTAGTTTCATCCATGTTGCTACAAATAGCATTATTTTGTTCTTTTTTATGGCTGAGTAGTATTCCGTTGTGTAAATGTACCACATCTTCTTAATCCATTCATCTGTCAATGGACATTTGGGTTGTTCCCGTGTCTTGGCTATTGTGAATAGTGCTGCAATGAACATGTGGGTGCATGTGTCTTTTTCAAGGAAAATTTTGTCGGAATACATGCCCTGGAGGGGGATTGCTGGGTCATATGGTAGTTCTGTATTTAGTTTTCTAAGGTACCTCCATACTGTTTTCCATGGTGGTTGTACCAATTTACATTCCCACTAACAGTGTAGGAGGGTTCCCTTTTCCCTACACCCTCTCCAGCATTTGTTATTTGTAGACTTATTAGTGATGGCCATTCTGACTGGTGTGAGGTGGTTTCTCATAGTAGTTTTGATTTTGCATTTCTCTAATAATCACTGATGTTGAGCATGTGCTTGTTGGCCATCTGTGTATCTTCTTTGGAGAAACGTCTATTCAGATCTTTTGCGCATTTTTCAATTGGCTTGTTTTTTTTTTGCGGTTGAGCTGTGTACGTTGTGTATTTTAGAGATTAAGCCCTTGTCAGTTGCATCATTTGAAACTATTTTCTCCCATTCCATAGTCTGTCTTTTTGGGTTTTTTTATGGTTTCCTTTGCTGTGCAAAAGCTTGTCAGTTTGATAAGTTCCCATTGGTTTATTTTTGCTTTTATTTCTGTTGCCTTGAGAGACTGACCTAAGAAAACATTTGTAAGGTTGATGTCAGAGAATGTCTTGCCTATTCATTATAGTTTTGATTTGCATTTCTCTAATAATTAGTGATGTTGAGCATTTTTTCATGTGCCTGTTAGCCATCCATATGTCTTCTTTGGAGAAATGTCTTCTCAGGTCTTCTACTTTTTCAAATGGGTTTTTTGTTTTGTTTTGTTTTGTTTTGCTGTTGAGTTGTTTGGGGGTGTTAGTTTTAAAGCAGCCCTGGGTGGCTTGGGTGGCCAGCAGCTGGGAGAAGCCCTAGACTAGGGCCCAAAATGACAGGCCATGGGTTGTTGTTAGGAGACTGGGTGCTGCCTGTCCCACCCTTGCCAGCTCCTTCCTTTGGGGTCATGGTGGGTCCCGTCACCTCCTGTGCTCTGCGCCCAGATGCTGTGGCACCACCCACCAGCCAGCAAATGCAGGGGCCCTGTTAGCAGCTCTGTGCGGGCAGGAGGGCTTTGGGCACCAGACAGTTAAGATCCAGGGATGAAAACAAAGATTATTAAGAACGTTTATTTGGGTTCTGTCAAAGGAAATGACGGAAGCTTTTCATATAATACTGAAGATGCTTATGCTGATATTTTTTCATTGATTGAACAGAAAAACACTCTGTGCAAAGGTCATGTGCGGCACATATACCATAACGGATTATAAATGATTCACGAACCAGTTACTATCCAGTACTCTCACATCACACTGTTGTGAGATTTGCTTTTGCAGATGAAACCAGAAGTCTGAGACTTGTTCATCTTGTCTCAGTGGTGACAAGGCACAGGAGGACTAGCTAATGCCCAGTATTACATTGCTATCAAACTTAGTACTATGACTGAAAAAGCAATGTGAGGCTAAACTGGACTCAGTGAGAAACCCAGGAACACCGTGGACTACGGACTGTTGCCCCAAGCCTCGTGGGCACCACATGTTTGGGTGACCGTCCACACTCAGTCCTTCACACTCGGCAAGGGGCAGAGCAGCGCCACCGCAGCTGTCTTTTGAAGCAAGGCCCCCCTGTGGTGTGGGCATATGGAGCCATCAGCTGAGGCTGATGACACCCTCCCCTAGACTGGCCAAGATTCGGGTCTTCACCTGACAGCTGAACTGGTCACAGCTCTGGAGGCAGAAAGTTGGGAAAGTGACATTCCCCACCCCAAGCTCGATGTTTCCAGGCTTGTACATAGTGCCTTTGGAGCAACTGCTGCCAAGCAGCCATAATGTCGTGAACAAGCTCCATATTAAGGAGCTTAACATTCTTCTGGTCAGTGATTATTTTTAAGGATTTCTCACACTGTGCAAGCCCAAGAAGTATGTCACAGCTGGGTACCAAGTAGCTCAGAAACAAAAAATCTGACCCTCAGTTTTGATGCCTTTAAGCCATGACTGTTTTACTTGTCACCACTCTTCCCTACTGGGTACATTTATAAGGAATACAGGGTTTTTTTCCAAATGGTTAAATGAGAAACCAGTATCACAAAGACCCTTGCAATTATTTTTCAGGGATCATCATCTCGGTTAAGACACGTTCAGAACGGCAGCTGTTAAGGTTAAAACAGATAAATATACAACTGGCCACCAAGATCCAGCACCTTGAATTCAGCTGCTCTGAGAAGGTAAGAATATGGTTGGGAAAATGCCCTCTGTCTGCCCAGAGGGTTCCCTCCCTCCAGCTGGGTGCTCCTCCCTGTCAGGCCTGTGCTCATACGGGGCCCTTAGTCCTGAGCCCCCTTCCCTGGGTCACGTCTTCCTGGTTCTTTCAGACTCAGCTCCCTCCCTGCAGCTGCACCAGGCACCCTCCTTCAGGTATCTGTCCTGGCCTGGGCCCGCTGATTGATTCCACAAGGAGCATGGCGTTCATTCAGCTCTGTGTCCCTGGGTTGTGCCTGGGGCTCACTGCATGACTGCCACGTGCCAGGTGAGGCTCAGAAGGTAAATCCAGTTATTTGTCTGCTTTTGTAATAACAGGAACAAGAAATTGAAAGACTTAACAAGCTATTGAAACAGCATGGACTTCTTGGTGAGGTGAACTAGACGCTATCTGCTCCACCCTGAAGGGAAGACCCTGCCTTACTGGCTTGTGACGCTTGTGACAAGAAGGATAGCTCCCCCTCCTGGGGCTGTGTCGGGAGAGGTTTGCTTTGACGGCCTTGCCTCACTGTCGCCAGCTCGGATTCTGGGGACACGGACTTTCAGAAGGCTCTGTGTCTTCCTGGGCGTGACTGAGAATGTCCATCCCCCATCCCACCCCACACTCTAACAAATGTATCATAAAACTATACTTTTCTCATGTCCAGCACTTTCCTCTTGCTTGAAAATGAACAAAGCTGGACAGTTACCAGCAGTATATAATCTCATCAAGTGTACAGTTGTCTCATGTCACATGTATGTTGAGGAACCAGTGCATCCTTTCATATGGGGACTCTGAAAGACAAAGAAGAAACAAGGAAGCTACTTTAGCTGCCCAAACATTCTAGAAGAGTCTTTTCTATTTCCAAGCTGTTCTGATCTAAACAGCTTATCGCAAGTTCCCCCCAGGAGCTGTTCTCCCCTGCCCCCTCTCTGCATCCTCCAGCTCTTAGCTGGTTCCACCTAGTTCTGCCACCTGACAACATTTTTCTCAATTACTGTACAATTAATGTACAAAATAAACTCTCTCCTTCCCTTGGGCCCTCCTACTATATTCTTTCCAGCTTCAACTGCTTGGAACCACTCTGTGGCATCCTATTCCAGCCCACCAGCTGGAGAGCAGGCTGGCTCCAGTGCCTAGTACAGAAATGGCAATTAGACCAAGATGCCACTGTAATTAACATGACATTTGGAGGAAGATCCCCTCGTGAGACCTTGTACTCTGTTTGCACGATTTTATACAATAATTTGCTATTTTTGTACTCATTTCAACAGGACCTGAAAAGATAGAAAACCTGAACTAAAAACAATGAATATTTTTTAAGTAACTCACATTAAAGCAGGGGATGAATAAACTGGATAAACCCTCAATGCCTGCGCTACTTCAAGGTCTGATTACTTCGCTGACTTCCCAAGGTTGCAACTTGGTCTCCACAAGTGACCTATGTGTTGAGAGCACTGGTAATGATCAAGACCAGATGGGGGCCCCTT
This sequence comes from Phacochoerus africanus, assembly GCF_016906955.1. Lineage (NCBI taxonomy): Eukaryota > Metazoa > Chordata > Mammalia > Artiodactyla > Suidae > Phacochoerus > Phacochoerus africanus. The sequence goes on along the minus strand of NC_062558.1, from coordinate 32,121,860 downwards.
TTAAAGTCAAACCAAGTAGAATGAAATTGCCAAAAGGAGAAAAGGAAGGAGGGGAGTGAGTGGCGAGGGGAAGTGTGTTGGTTTGGGGGCAACCTCAAGGGTTTTAAGTATAATAAAGTGGAGTGTCTCTGGGTCCCCACATGCTCGAGTCTACAGGCGTGGTGTAGTTTCCTTGTTTAATGACTTACGTCAAACAAACGGGAAGAAGAAATTAAAGGGCAGCCTGGCGTTGATGTGTGGCCGAGCTCTGAAGCCTGCCTCTGCAGGTGCAGACACATCCACAAAAGTAACCGCAGTAGAAATAAGAATTGTCCTTTCATTTCCTGAGTGGGTCTGTAATAAAAAGTCAGAGTGATGCAAGCCCTGCCTTCCAGCGTGTTACCAGGATAACAAAGGTGGGACAGCTCTCATTCCCTTCCTCACCCAACTGCTGTCGGTTCGTGAATCTGGTAGCCACGCAGAGAGCTCATCAGCCATTAACTCAGAGGAGACAGCTGTCATTCAGGTTGTCCTAACACATCAATATCATTCACAGCTCAATTTTCATGAGAACTGTAAATTTCAAATCTAAACAAGAATGCTAATGTGACTAAAACCACTGTGTTCAGTGGAATTTTTTTCCTCTAAAAGATAATGACTGCTAAGCTGTTTTAAGAATTCAGATTGTTTAAATTTTAATAATTATCTTTTTTTTTTTTTTACAAAATAATAAATTTCATCTATCACAACTGAGTTTTGTCTGGACTCATGTCTTAACCCATACCTTTAAAGTTAGGCCTACCTCAGAAAAAGAAGATGAAATTAGATTTGCAGTTACATTGACTATTTTAGCCTGTGGGTTCAATAAGGATCCATATTTAGTCCACTTCACTTCTATAGCCAAAGCCACTGGGAGCTGGCAAGAATCCTGCAAAACAAAATGCCATTAATCAATGTATTATACAACCTCAAGTCAAACTTAATCTGCAGTTCAGAGTTTTAATTATAAAATGTTTCACATATTACAAAATGTTCTGAACAAGAGAATGAATAGACTCTAGAAGTTCAGATAAAAACAGCTTAGAGAAAGCACATATTTTAAAGTACTCAATGCTCCACCTAAAGCATAATTTTTCCATCCCTTCCTATTTCTAAAGAGGCCAGCATTTACCTGGGAGTTGTGGTAACTCTAATAGCTAAATGTGGAACCTCCAGAGCTTTAGGAGCTCTAACCTCACCTACCTGTTTACATCCACCACAGAGATACCTTAGAGGAGAAACTGGCAATGGGGGAGGGAGTGGGAAGTAGTAGTATTATCAGAGAGAAATTAAACCTGACTGCATACCATGTTAAAATGCACTTAGAGAAAATTTAAGGGCTTTCTTTTCATTTATCTTATTTCATCAGTTGGCAATGAAGATGTTACATCAGGGTAAACAGACAGTGTCTTAAGTTGTCAAAGACATTAACTCTCCATCTGAACCGAGAGCACTGGCGCCACAATGGCGCTGCCCAAGTGCAGGCTGGACACTGGGAGCCAGGCCTGAGGCCTCTGCCCCAGGACCTTTGTTTGGTCTTCCCCACGGGGAAAATTGGCAAGTGGGCCTTCCAGACCTCTTTCTTGCCTTTAGTTTCTTCAGTTGGTAAACGTGATAATGTTGAAGCCGTACAGTGGGAGGTGGAATTCCACTGTAGTGTTCTACTTCTGTGTAGGTAAGAAAGTTTCCCACAGTAAAAAGTTTTTAAAGATACATCTCTTTAGGGCATGAGAAGCTAGCAGGCCTGCTAAATTTGGTGCCTGCCAAAGAGGCACGGGTGAGATTCCTTGGCTTAGAACTGCCGTTGAAGAAATCTACAGGCTGAAAAATCCTTGAGAATATTATTAGGAGGAGATGCAGCTGATATGGACTGAGTCTAGCAGATACTCTTGTGCCGCTCCACCCGGAAGGCTGGTACGGAACCTGCTCCCGGCCCTCTGAGCTCCCTGGACCAGCACAGACCTGGGCAGTGCTTATGTCCACCCTGCTGCCTCTCTCCGCCAACTCTGTCTTCCCTTCTGAGGGGGAGGTCATAATTGGATGTCTGAACCCATCTCTGAGAAGCCCCAAGCAGCCTGCCTGGTTCAATGGGGCAACAGAGCTGAGCCAAGACTCAGCAGCTGAACAGCAGGGACCGAGTAATCACAGGTCTCCACTGGGCACCGGGTGGGGAGGGCGGGATCAGAGCTAGCGAGCTAGTCTTCACCCCCTTTATCCCCGAGCTATAAATACACCAAGCAGATAATGAGAGGCCTGAAGCAACTGTGACAAGCAAAAGCTGGGCAATTAAAGGATAAGATGGAGAGCACGCCTCCAGTGACGGGCGGCCCACACTCTGACTGCTGAGACAAAAGAAAAAGGTGGGCAGAAGAACCACATGTGATCCGGAACCTATTTGTAGAATGTCAACTTCCATTAAACTCCTTTGGGAACTTTAGAATTGAAAGCACTCACATGTGGACTGCTTTTATAAACCAGGGAACAATGGATGGGACAGCTATGTGGATGGGGGAGTCTTGCTGAGACAATCCTGACACAGCTATCATATCACGATGTCTAAAGGAGGCCTCGTATAACGCCAACCAGGAACAGGATGGAGACTGGTCGCGGTTCCCATGTATAGACTAACCTCTAGGCACCACGAACATCACCTCATTTAACCCTCAGCAAGCCCATGGGGTCGGTACCAGAGCTATCAGGTGAGGAAACAGGCTCAAACCCATCCAGCTGCTGGCCAAAGGCAACAGTGGGGCAAACTCAGGACTCAGGATCCAGGTCCATCTGACAACATTGTCCAGGCTCCTATCCAGAGCACCCCCACAATAATAGGTGCCCCCTACCCACCGGCATGTGGCCTTCCAACTTCTCCCCTTTTACCTTCACATGGGATGTCTGGGTGATGAAGTGGATGGGCACCCAGTCCAGCACATCCTGGGCCTGGGAATTTCCAAATGGGGCCACGTAATCTGGGAAGCCCTGACCCTTCAGCAGGCTCTTCACCTTCTGGGCTGCCAGCCGACATGTGATAGTTTTGGTCAGCCTTTTGGGAAGGAAAACGAGGTCAATTGAATGAGGTGATTGTTCGTTCATACCTGCAGTTTTTCTTTTTTAATTAATGTCAGTGATGAATACTGGTCTAACCAAAATAAGGATGTCAATATCCTGGGGAGATATAAGGATGGGAAGCAGTGTGTGGTGGGATAGGGATCAAAGGAGAAAGAGCCAAATCTTCACCCTCCACAGTGGGAACTCAATAAATAAGTAGAATAAAGTAGATAAACAACAAAGACCTACTGTAGGGAACAGAGAACTACAGTCACTAGTTTGATTTTTTTTCCTTTTTTTTTTTCTTTTTAGGGCCACACACTTGGCATATGGAAGTTCCCAGGCTAGGGTTCAAATCAGAGGGACAGCTGACAGCCAAACAGCCACAGCAATACCAGATCCCAAGCCACATCTGCAACCCACATCACAGCTCATGGCAACACCAGATCCTTAAGCTACTGAGAGAGGCCAGGGATCAAATCCGCATCCTCATGGATACTAGTCGGGTTCTTAACCCTCTGAGCCACAACAGAAACTCCGATTCAGTATTTTGTAATACCTATAATGGAAAAAAAATCTGAAAGAGAATAGATATGTATGTGTGTGTGTGTATATACAAGAAATAGTCTCATATGTGGGCTAAAGATTTGGGGGTAAATTTTCAAAAAATCAGCTATAACAGTTGAAAGGGACTGCCTCTGGGATGGGGAAAATGAGGGTAAGAACTGCTATCTTTAGAACATGCCATCCAGAGCTGTTTGACATTTTACATTATGTTTGAAAATAAAAAAATAAATTACAAACAGAGATCACATTCAGGCTTCTTCTCATTAGGTTAGCTGTGCTGAGTATATTAAAATTCAGAAGTATAGGAAGGACTTCAGGGAAAGTATTTTTCTATGAATTCAAGTGCAAGGCCACCTTAGAAACAAAACATACAAAGCTTTGAGATTTTCACTCTGCCTTATTTGCTAAGCAAAACGGTTGTAACAATTTTCCTTTGAATCATGACAAATGGTTTATGGCTATGAGAATTAAAATAAGAAAACCGAAAACTACATCATTATAAGTTATTGTTACTGTTGCGACCATCCACTAATAATAATGCTAATGACCTTGGCAGCTGATGCAGAGATTTGACTAAAATGGGGAAGGGTAGAAATGCTTTCTTTTCTGTTCAACACGAGTTAGTCTCTTACCTGAGTTTACAGCCAGATTGCATGTTGTAACCAAATAATACTGGGGTCCGGATCCCCTCTATTGCTAAGCAGTCTTGCTCAGTTGTGCTACGAAGGATAGTAAATTGTCCGTATCTATTTGTGGTCTGAATAATCCCAGACTTTCATAGAAAGTTAAGGGAGTTGCCTGGTACTGACAGAGCTGACTCAGCAGATGGTGTCACACATGTAATGTGAGGCCTATGAGACCCAAATTACCCCGCTGGAATTTTGACAGTTATTTCCCAGGAGAAGGCAAAAAAAAAAGTATTTTCCTTGATTAGGAGATCCTCAAAGAAAAATTCTCAAACTGGTCCTTCAAAATTAATTCCAAATTTTCAAAATCACTCAATTTGAGTCTCTGTTTAAGTGTAAAATACATCTAAATATCTGTCAAATTTTCTGTCTTAAGATTTTCATTGTAAGACAGTTCTTGGGCCGCACTGATTCACCCTGCCCCACACTGCCCTGCTTGCTGTGCAGACTCACCACCCACCAGAGCCACCTAGAGCATGTCTGGCCGAGACTGGTCTCTCCCATCCTCAGGAACCTCAGCAGTAAAGAAAAGTGTGGCCCACACACGTGGACAAGGAAATCAAGCTCCTCTACAGAACCAAAAAGGATATCCCTTCCGAGGCTGAAATCCAGCAGCTAGCGGGAGCCCCAAACCATAACCGGGGTTTCCACTGAGAGGAACTGGCTTTGTATTTTGCTGAAAGACAGTGCAGAAATGCCCCCAAGTAATTCTCATGTTAATAAGGAAATGGCAGAGGGGAAAATGAAATGGTTTTCATAATAAAATCTGGGATAACCAACCAATAAAAGAATTTCTCCCCCTACTCAGAACTATAAATATATCTGCTGGGTGTAGGAGTATAGCATGCTGTAAAAGAATAGGCTCACACAGAAGAGAATCTTATTCCCAAATGGAAAAGATACAAGGACTCTGGCTTGATTTCATTATAAGCTCCACATGCTACACACAACCCTTTATTCTGTACAAACAAATGTGGTAATACTTTTTTTTTTTTTTTAGGGCCACACACACGGAATATGGAGGTTCCCAGGCTAGGGGTCGAAATGAGGCTATAACTACCTGCCTACACCACAGCCACAGCCACGCCAGATCCAAGCCATGTCTGCAACCTACACCACAGCTCACAGCAATGCCGGATCCTTAACCCACTGAGCAAGGCCAGGGGTCGAACCTGCATCCTCATGGATACCAGTCAGATTAATTTCCACTGAGCCACTGAATTCCAGATGTGTTAATACTTCTAATTGAAGATTCTTTTCACTAAATCATGATTTCTTTATACTTGGCCATTACACACTTGTGCAAAATTCATCAAATTTACCTGAATAAAATAAATGTCAAACTTTTGCTGGAGTGGAACCATTGCACTGCTAACTGCTCCCAGAAGGAGAGAGAGATCAGCTTTTGTTATTTCACCTGCATCTGTATATGTGAGGCTGTACTTTACCTAAAAAACAAAATGACACTTCAAATACACCTGTTCCAAATACATTTATATTGCTATATTAATGACTAAAATAAAACATATATATTTGCCTCCTATATATATATTTCTCCATGTGTTAAAGCTTTTCTCTTCCTGTCCAATTGGATCATGGGAGGTGATACCCCAGCATCATCCTCAGCTGACAGATAGGGTCATTTGAGGCTCTGTATACCCAATCACATAAGTTCCAAATTAGCTGGTCTGAGCAAAAGGTAATCAGCCTGTCTCTGCAGATAAATGTGTTAAAACAACAGCTCCAATTTGACCCCTAGCCTGGGAAGTTCCATGTGCTGCAGGTAGGGCCCTAAAAGGACAAAAAAAAAAAAAAAGTGTTGTTAGAATAGCAGCAAGAACAAATTTTGATGTATTCCCTTTTTTTTCTTTCTTTTTCTTTCTTTCTTTCTTTTTTTTTTTTTTTGCCATGCCTGAAACATGTGGAAGTTCCAGAGCCAGGAATCAAACCTACACCACAGCAGTGACCTGAACCGCTGCAATGACAATGCCATATCCTTAACCCACTAAGCCACCGAGGAACTCCCTGGTTTTTGTTTTGTTTTGTTTTTTTATGGCTGCGCCTGCGGCATACTGAAGTTCCCGGGGCCAGGGGTCACCAGATCTTATCCGCATCTGCAAGTTATACTGCAACTTGCAGATCCTTAGCCCACTGAGCAAGGTCATGGATTGAACCCACATCCTCAGAGAGACAAGGTTGGGTCCTTAACCCGTTAAGCCACAATGGGAACTTCCCCCTGATATATTCTTACAAGTCACTAGGTATCTGGAGAAAAATCACACATGATTATTTCACAGCCAGAGAAGTGTCCTCTGGTGAGACAGGATATAGGCAAGCAGGAAGCTGGAACAAGCAATACCTTCGGATGGGCCAGAGCCCCCTCTGGAGAGTGTCCAGTTACTACCCCTTAGGACCATGCAGGCTTGAGTTGGCCACAAATAGTGAACTTTTTGAAGCCAAATTGGGTTCCTACCTTGAGAACAATGTTAATGCAGATTTTATTGTGTCCAGCTTCCACATGTCTTGGCTTCAATAAGTCAATGCCTTCCAGCCGGGTTAGTGTTTTATTTAGAGACTGAATGACAATGGACTGAACAGTGATAGGGACCTGCAAAGTAAAGAAGTCTTGGATTACTAAAGACATACCACAACAGAGGTGAATGGATTAGAAATAACAAAAAACTTGAAACACACTTTCATGGATATACTGCCAAGCAGGAAAAAGCATGCACAGAATAATATGCATACCAGAATTCCATATTTGCAAATATGGGATATATGAAAATACATATATACATTCATACAGAAAGTATCTGAGGATGTAACCTAAATGCTAAAAATGATTATGTCCAAAAATACATTCACACAAAAACTTGAACACAAGTGTTCACAGCAGTATTCATGATCACCCCAAACTGAAAATGACCCAAATGTCCATCAACTGATAATGGATAAACAGAATACAGTCTATCTACACAATATAATATTATTCATCCATAAAAAGGAATGAGGCTACAGCACAGATGATTCCTGAGAACAATGTGCGAGGCCACATATTATAGGATTCCATTTATAGGAAATGTCCATAACAGGCAAATCCACAGAGACAGACCCTTCTCTGCTGGGGGAAAAGGTTCAGGGAGAATGAAGAGTGACTGCTAATGAGCAGAGGGTTTCTTTGGAGAGTGATGGAAATATTCTGGGATTAACTGGGTGATGGGAATGTTCTGGAATGTGCGATTAGTGCACAACCTAGTGAATATACCAAAACCCACTGAATTGCACACTTTTTTTTTTTTCCTTTTGCCATTTCTTGGGCCGCTCCTGCGGCATATGGAGGTTCCCAGGCTAGGGGTCTAATCAGAGCTGTAGCCACCAGTCTATGCCAGAGCCACAGCAACGCGGGATCCAAGCCGCGTCTGCAACCTACACCACAGCTCACGGCAACGCCGGATCGTTAACCCACTGAGCAAGGGCAGGGATCGAACCTGCAACCTCATGGTTCCTAGTCGGATTCGTTAACCACTGCGCCATGACGGGAACTCCTGAATTGCACACTTTAAATATAAGTTTTATGATGTGTGAATTCCTATCACACCATCAAATGCATAATAAACTTTCACATGCAAACCACAGCTCCTGATAAATGCACTCACTCTGGGAGTTCCCGTCGTGGCTCAGTGGTTAACGAATCCAACTAAGAACCATGAGGTTGTGTGTTCTATCCCTGACCTTGCTCAGTGGGTTATGGATCCGGCGTTGCCATGAGCTGTGGTATAGGTCTCAGAAACAGCTCGGCAAAAAAAAAAAAAAAAAAAGAAAAAAAGAAAAAAAGGAGTTCCCGTAGTGGCACAGTGGTTAACGAATCCAACTAGGAACCATGAGGTTGCCGGTTCGGTCCCTGCCCTTGCTCAGTGGGTTAACGATCCTGTGTTGCCGTGGGCTGTGGTGTAGGTTGCAGACACGGCTCGGATCCGAGTTGCTGTGGCTCTGGCGTAGGCTGGTGGCTACAGCTCCAATTAGACCCCTAGCCTGGGAACCTCCACATGCTGCAGGAGCAGCCCAAGAAATAGCAAAAAGACAAAAAAAAAAAATGCACTCACTCTATACACACACGTACGCATTCTCCACACAGTGCCAGGGTCCATCCCCTCAACCCTATCAACCCCTGTGACCCAATTTATACACAACTTCTACATGCACTCTTACACACACACACACAGGGCTGTGGGACATGGGTAAGAAAAGCAGAGACAGATAAATCCCTGAAGCACAATGAGGAAGCCCTGGTCAGACCAATGCTATTAAAGGACATTTTTCACTCATGGCAGAGTGACAAGGCACCAAGCAATCCTATAAATGGCTCAAACCTTTAGATTCTTGGGCTGCTTCATATCGTGAGACAAACTGGACGTTTGCTCTAAATGTCTGCTCTTAGAAACCACTGTTTAGGGAGGAATCTAACTTGTATCGAGTTGTTTACATTGCTTTGAACTTTGCCCTCAACCATGTACCATGCTGTTTATAATCAAAATTACCAAGTATTCCAACTGTCATTTACAGATAAACAAGTAGTCCTTATGTGTCTGCTCCCATGACCAAGAAGACCTGCAACTGTCCTTATAAGTCAAACCTCTAATAGAAAAGAACATGACATGGTTTAGAAGCAAAGATGGGCAGTCATGTGACGGAGTCACAGAAGGGCAACACTTGTCATCACAATGTCCTCTGCGTAACAAGCAGCACCACTGGGTTTAAGAGTTCCGCAGGGAGTCCCACGCGACTGAGTTAATTATCTCGTAAGTTTAAGTCATCAGACAACCCTGGGATCCTTTAACTGAGCATGTCCTGATGTGGCACACCTTCCACACAAGCCGCTGAGGAGCCATTCTCGTGGTGAGTGAGGGTGGCTGGCAGACACAGAAGGGTTCAGTTTAAACCAGCTTTGTGAAGACCGACGGATGAGGTTAAGTGACAAGGGCTGCACTAGTCTATCAACATCAAATGGAACAGTCAGAGGAATGGAAATGCTAGCGCTGTTCTGGTTTCCTGAATGTCCTATTCAATGTCTCCCATTCACAAGCTAGGAAAGGCAAAGAACTAAAGCACACTTAACAATGGAACGACAGGGCCATGACGACCTTTCTCTAATGGTTCAGTAGATACTGACAACTATTCCAGGCAATCATAATGGGCTTCATTTAATGGTTGGATCCAATTTTTATATTCCTGATCCTCTCACTCACTTTGGAAGCTGCATTAAAAAAATTTTTTTTTTTAATTTAGGAGTTTCTGCTATGGCACAGCAGGTTAAGATCCAGAGTTGTCTCTGTGGCAGCATGGGTTTGATCCCCAGCTCAGTGCAGTGGGTTAAAGGATCCAGGTGCTCAGATTCAACCCCTGGCCTGGGAACTTCCATATGCCATGGATGCATAAAAATAAAATTAAACACATCTCGGATATAAGCACAAGCTCTGGTGCCACACAGATCTGAGTTAGAAGTCCTGAACACGTGGCCACAAAACGCAAAGAGAGAATGTGTGAAACTTCTAACTCAGGGCTTGGCACACAGTAGAGCTAGTCCAGTGTCATAGTTAAGAATAAGGTCTCTGGGGCCAGAGAGCCTGGTTTACTGCCCCAGCTCTGCCACTCTCCGGTGTGTAGCCTTGGGCAGGCTAATGCATCTCTCTGACTCATGTGCCAGAGAGTGCCAACAAAAGGACCTATCTCCTAGGATGGCTGGAACAACTCGAGGACCGTGGACTGGAGTAGTGCTTAGAAGAGAACCTGGCACATACATGCCCCTCAGTAATGTCCCATTATTTCTCATAATAGGTCTTCCCTACTTGATTGAACCAAACCTTCATTCGTTGAATTGTCCACTGATTGCCCAATACATACTAGAAACCACCTTAGTACTGATGCCACATGGTGGACAGGGAGGCTGCCCCCACAGACAGTTCAAGCTTTGAATGGTAGAATAAAAGCATTTTTTTAGTGGTTGGAGGTATTTAAGAGCTGGTCTACTATATGGCTTTCAAACTGGGTCCCTAGGAGCCATAGGATTCCTCCAGAGGGACCAAACAGAAGATGGGGAGACTGCGCAGGTAGAGGGCTTCTGACCCCACCCCTGCTCCAACTAGGGCTTTGGATTCGATCCATGTTACACACCAGGGAAGGTTCTGCTTAAAGATGTACTGTAACTAAAATAAGTTTGACAGGAGTTCTCTTTTGGTGTAGCAGGTTAAGGATCCAGCATTGTCACTGCAGTGGCTCGGATCACAGCTATGGTATGGGTTCAGTCTGTGGCCTGGGAACTACCACTTACCATAGGTGTGGCCAAAATTAAGTAATTAATTAAAAAATAAGTTTGGCAGCAGTTTCACACATCCAGGCCCACACACAGTAGTGTGAAATCCAAAGTCACAAGACTATTTCCTCCCAGATGGCTATCTCGAACATGTTTGTGACCAGAGACTTGATGAAATCAATCACAGCAGGGACTGCTGTCTGCAGAGTACCACGTAACCGACGCCGCGCCAATCACCACCTGTGTGTCCTCTCACTGGAGCCTTACCTCAAGCCTCTGGGGCAGACACCTACCCCCACCTGCAACTGGGGAGACCGAAGTACATGTCACCCAATAACGGCAAAGCAGAGTTTGGAACCAAGGCTGAGGTTCCCCAGGCATTGGAAGACAAGGACAAGGTCATGCATGGCCTTGGGCCTTCTTGGGGACTGTATTCACAGGCAGGCACAGGACGCAAACCCCAAAATAAGAGGTAAGATCCACCATCCTTCTGACATATCCACAAAGAGATGTGGCTTCCTGACCACAGCCCTAGAGAGCCCCTGGGCTGGGGCGTTAAGGCTTTGAATAGAACCTACCAGTGACCCAACCCTGGAAGCTACTCTGAGAGTGCTCACCTCCTACACGAGTGTATACATTCACTGGGCAAAATGTTTCTATCTTCTACATGGACACATAGCATGCTGGGAGCTAGCCAGCTCTCCTGACAAGAAACTGAGACAACATCAAGGCACTCCCTAAAAGCACAGAACCTATCACACAGTACCTACCACACAGTCACTCAAGACAGCTAGGTCATTAAATATGAACAAGTGTGGACTACAAAACTAAGGGAATTTGAAAATATGACCCTTTTGTGATCATAAAAAGGTGGTTTATAAGGTGTTTCCCTATTTCATTTCTTCATGCTTTCCGGCAAATGTTTTTGTTACTGGCAAAAATGTACCCTTCTAATCATAATGTATTCATTTCAAAGGGCTCCAAAATAAGACAATTCCACTAAGAAGTACTCTTACCTTTGTTCCTGAACCAGGCACCTAGATAAAAAGAACAACAAATTTTGTTAAGTTCAACAAAAAGAAACATTTTTATTGCTTTTTTGGAGTGTGGGTTAAAGGGCATATTCGCCATATTAAAGATTTCTCAAAGAGGAAAACAGAAATGTTCTTAATAAAGACTTGCCATCTATCTATATTTTTGTAATCTCCATCACAATGAAAGAGGTAACTTTATATTCTCCTTCCACATCCATTTCCTTCAGATTGGAAACTCACTAGACCAGTCTGGCAGGGCTCATCTCTGGAAGCCTCCATACTTCAGTGGACTTCGGTCATTATTCAGTATTTTCCATATGGTCATCACAGCACAGTAATGGAGACATGGCTCCCATCCTCCTGGTCATTTGCACTGGGCCTGTCCTCACCAGAAGGACACCACTGCCTGCCCAGCTCTGGTCCCCTAACTGCTCTTCCTGCCTCGAGGCCAAGCTCCTGGCTCCACAGTGCAGCTGGAGCTCTTATCCTGAAGGACTCGCCTTCCCTTCACTCCTGTCCCCACCTCCAACCACAAGACATCCTATTAGGCCACTGGGAGCTCTGGGAAGGGAGATGAGTAGAAATGTCTGGGGCCCTGAGCTGAAAAAGAACTATGCCTGCACGCCTGAGGGACTGCTTCCAGGACAACTGTGAGAAGTCATAGCAGCTGGAAGAATTCACAGGCATAGATGGCTGACGGGGAGAGGAAAAGGTTAAACTTGATTCTGAAAACTGAAGCTCCAATGAATACAGGTGCCATGGACCCCCTACTCCCACACTCCCTACTGCAAAAGAAGGAAATCAGGAGGAGAGAGAGGCTTTCACAATCATCATATGGTCTTTAATCACAGTCAAATGTCTTCTCCCCCGTGACCCTCCACGTCATCCACTGAGTGGGTCAGCTTCCTCTCTCATCTATTCAGTTCAGGCTTCAGTCACTGCAAGCAGGAAGAAGGGGCCTTGTTCCCTTCTCCAGCACACCTATTTCCTGTCCTTTCCTGGGTGCTTATTTCATTTGCCAACCACAAAGAACTTTTTGGTGCTAATATAATCATTTCTGTGATAGTCATTAAAATGCTTTTATAATTCTAAAGTTTTTGGTTATTAATAAAGGTTTTTTTAAATTCATGAGACAGACATTATTGGTTACCATCAAAATGACTGAAAGCAAAAAGAAAAAAATGAAAGCAAAATATGAGCTAACTATAAAAAAATAAAAATTATTTTAAGTGATCATTTCAATCTTTGGTATCAGTATTCTAAAGAACTGGAGAAGAAAAATTTGGAGTGTCAATCATGTACTGAACTGATTCTCTAGTTGTCATATTTTAAAAGGGTACAAAGAACAGAAAACAAATCTAATGAATCGGTTTCACTTCAAAATAATTCTTACCTTCAAAATTTTAGGGCTGCTGTAATAAGCCATGCTCAGGGTTTCTATTTCTTCACACTGTTCCAAATTTATCCTTCTGGTGCACTTAACAGCTTGGTTAACCAGAAATGCTGGAAATCGTAACATTCCCAAGGAAAAGGGGAAAAAAATGTTAAAAGAAAATTTTCAACTGTCCAATGGTAACTGAAAAATTGTAATCTAAGTAAAACCGCAAAGTTATGACACAAAACTTGCTTAAGATAGGGCTTAAAAAATTATTTTTCAAATATGTGATACATTCACATGACTCAAAATTCAAAAGGCACAAAAAGATACTGAGATAAGTCTCCCTCTGAACCCTGTCCCCAGCCCCCAGCAACTATCAGTTCCCTTCCCCAGAGACAATCAGCATGAACTTTCTCGTATCTTTCTGGAAATATCCTATGCAAATAAAGGTGTGTATATAAATATAATTTTAGTATTTCTGCCTCCTTTTGGAAACAAACACACAATATATATTCTGCCCTTTGTTGGTTTTTTTTCACTGAACAATTCATCTTAGAGTTCAGCCTACCTTAGTACATGAAGAGCTTCCTCCTCCTTTTTTAGGAATAATTAGTATTCTATTATAGACACACCATAATCTATTCAATCAGTTCCCCATGAATGGACACGTAAGCAGTCTCCAGCTCTGCTATCATACACAATGCTGTAGTTTATTGTTTTGTACGTGGGCCAGAGTTTCTGCAGGACCAGCTTCTAGAACAGCTAGGTCAAAGGGCATATTCATTTGCAATTTTGATACCTATTGCCAAAGTGGTATCAATACAGAGGCTAATCCAATTTTTAGTCCCACCAGCTATATAGACAAGTGACTATTTCTCCACAGCCTTAACATCCTTACACTTTGCCAATCCATTAGGTGGAAATGATATCTCAGTTGGTTTTAATTTACTGTTCCTACTGTGTGAGCAAGGTTAAGCATCTTCTCAACAGAATGTATTCCTTCATATGGCAAGTGTTGCTTCATTAGGCCACATGCTACCATCCATGGCTTAGCAGGCTTCTGCACAGTGAGGCTGGCTAAGGACTGCAGAGCCATGCCTGTTGCCTTCCACTGCCAAGAGGGCTAATCCACGATTCCATGATGCAACTGAAGGAGAAGTAGGATCCATGGGAGGCAGTTGCATGAGTTGCATCCCTGCTTCACTGCCACCTGAGTGAGCCTGAGCAAGAAACTGAATGTGGGAGTTCCTGCTATGGCTCAGCAGGTTAAGAATCCAACTAGTAACCATGAGGATGTGGGTTCAATCCCTGACTTCGCTCAGTGGGTCAAGGATCCATCGTTGCTGAAAGCTGTGGCATAGGTCACAGACGCAATTAGGATCTGGTGTTTCTGCGGCTGTGGTGTAGGCCAGCAGCTGCAGCTCTGATTCAGTTCCTAGCCCAGGAACTTCCACATGCCACATGTGCAGCCCTAAAAAGAAAGAAAGAAAAAAAAAAGGAGTTCCCATTGTGGCTCAGTGGTTAATGAACCCAACCATTATCCATGAGGATGTGGGTTCGATCCCGGCCTTACTCAGTGGGTTAAGGATTCAGTGTTGCCGTGAGCTGTGGTGTAGGTTGCAGACACAGCTCCAATCCTGCAATGCTGTGGCTGTGGCCGATGGCTACAGCTCTGATTGGACCCCTAGCCTGGGAAACTCCATATGCCATGGGTGCAGCCCTAAAAAAAAAAAAAAAAAAAAAGACAGAAAAAAGAAGAAACAACGTTTCTCGGTTTCCTCATCTAAAGAATGAAGATAATCCCCCTGCCCCCGAGAATCACTGTAAGGATCACATGGAAAAACACATGCCATCACTTAAGACAACACCCAGCATGCAGTAAATGCTTAATCAATGTTAGCTACGACAAACCTAAGCTCCAGTGAGGAAAGAACTTTCCAACAACTGGAATAGTTAAACAACTGAGTGGGCTGGTTGCAGGTAGTGAGTTCCCCATCATTACAAGTGCTCAACAGTGACTGCATGTGGTAGGAAAGATTCCAGCACTGGGTGGGAAACTATAAAATCTTTGAGGCCTCTTTCAACTCTAAGACTCTCTCTTTGTAGTTATGAAGCCCATTTAATTATGACTGCTATAAATTTATTTATTTTGTCTTTTTGTCTTTTTAGGGCCACTCCCGCAGCATATTAGAGGTTCCCAGGCTAGGGGTCGAATCAGAGCTGTAGTCCCTGACCTACGCCACAGCCACAGCAACACCAGAGCCGAGCCACACCTTCGACCTACACCACAGCTCATGGCAACACCGGATCCTTAACACACTGAGCAAGGCCACGGATCGAACCCATAACCCCATGGTTCCTAGTCAGATTCATTTCCACTGCACCACTAGGGGAACTCCATATAAATTTAAGAGCAAGAGAAAGAGAAACTGCCATTCTCTTACCTGCAGGGTTATTATCGGTACACAGAGATGATGTAAGGGGTGAAGGAAACCTCAAAAATGAATCTGAAGTCTGCAGGTGCGCCCCATACTGCAAAGAGAACAACCGACAGTGTCAAGGTGCTACTAAGGCACCCGATCAACTCTTACCAGACACCTGCTATGTGACAGGCAGCATTTCAGGCATCAGGAACACAGGGATGAACAAAACACAGATGTGGTCCCTGCCCGCAGGGAGCTTACATCTAGCTGTCCTACCCTTTTTCTTTCAAGGATGTGTTTCTGCATGTGCATGCTGCTACATTTGCAGGCATTTCTATTGTAGGCTATTTTATTTCTAGTCCTCTGGAAAAGTATGTAAGAAGCTCACATAGGTACCAGCAAGGGGGAAACATGCCCTCTCCTTCACTGGAGCTGGGAGTACAAACTCCTGCAATCTTTCTGGAGGGCAATTAGTTGTCGGTATTTTAAATTTCCATTCATTTTGACCAAGTTAATCCATTTATAGGATCGTATCTTAAGGATATAAACGGATAAAAAATACGTATCTAAAAGAATGTTTATTGTGGGAGTTCCCTGGTGGCCTAGTGGTTAAGGATCTGGAGTTGTCACTGCTGTGGCGTGGGTTCAACCCCTGGCCTAGAAATTTCTGCATAATGCAGGTGCAGCCAAAAAAAAAGTTTATTGTGGATTATTTATAACAGCAAAAACTAGAAATGAATGTTTGTTAAATAGTGGAATGGCTCAATAATAAATAATAATACATCCATGGAAGGAATACTTTACAGATTAGTAAAATGTAGTTTCAGCACTAGCTCCTCCTCTTTCTCATCACTTAAATGGGGACGATGACATAGCCTTCCCAGGGTTATGTGCAGTATGTCTAAAGAGCTCCACACAGTGCCTGGCAAATGAGAAATGACCAAGAAATGGTAACTTTTTTTTTTCTTTTTTGGCTTTTTAGGGCCACACCTGCGGCATATGGAGGTTCCCAGGCTAGGGGTCAAATCAGAGCTACAGCTGCCAGCCCACATCACAGCCACGGCACCGCAGGATCCTTAACCCACTGAACGAGGCCAAGGATCAAACCCGCATACCTCATGGATTCTAGTCGGGTTTGTTAACCGCTGAGCCACAAAGGGAACTCCCAAGAAATGGTAACTTTTACAGTGATGTGGGAAGATGCATAAAATGTATCACTGAATAAAAAAGGAAGTTTATAGAACAATGTGGATAACTTCCCACTTCTGGGGAGCTCCAGTTGTGGCTCAGGCAGTAACGAATCTGACTAGTATCCATGAGGATGCAGGTTCGATCCCTGGCCTCACTCAGAGAGTTAAGGATCTGGCATTGCCCTGAGCTGTGATGTAGGTCGCAGATGCAGCTCGGATCTTGTGTGGCTGTGGTGCAGGCCAGCAGCTGCAACTCCAATTTAACCTCTAGCCTGGGAACTTCCATATGCCTCGGTGTGGCCCTAAAAAAAAATAAATAAATAAAAGTCCCACTTTTGCACAGTACTATATGTATATTTTAATAGATGCATTTAAAAATGCAGGAATATAAACCAGTCTATTAATAGTGATTTGCAGTGTGCATTTTAATGGAGATGGGGGGGCTTTCCATTTTTACTTATATACCTCTATAATTTTAACTTTTAGAACTAGCACATGCTGCTTTTATACTTCTCTTTTAAAAAGATGTTTCCAATAACATAAATCATATATACATTTTTAATGACTACATCCACAGCATATGGAAGTTCCCGGGCCAGGGACTGAATCCAAGCCGCAGCTGCAACAACATCAGATCCTTTAACCCACTATAGTGGGCCAGGGATCGAACCTGTGCCTCTGCAGCAACCTGAGCCACTACAGCCAGGTTCTTAACCCACTGCACCACAGGGGGAACTCCTAATGTATATCATATTTAAAGGTTTACTAAAAAATGGATAGTAAATAGCACACATCTTCCCAAAGTCTATAAAACTAAACACAACTTTGAGAAGAGGAGCAGGCCTCCAACCTACCTACTCTGTGTTTCCAGAAGCATGACTGAAACACTTTGCTACATTTTTTGAGGTAGAGAAGAACAACGAATTCTACAGAGACAAATGCAAGCTTACCAGAGAATAAACAACTCAAAACCCTATGTTAGAATTCAACTACTCAATTTTAATTTTCATGATCTCTGATCTATAGGCACAAACATTAAGTTTCTTGGTCTATAATATTAATTCCATGTCTCAAGGAAGCTGGTTTTACTGGAAACATACTGAAAAGTTAACTTACAAGAAGAGGATATTTGTGACAAGATGAGTGAACTTGCGTTCTTGGCTCACCTCATATTTTGCAGCATTTGGAGCATCTGGTTTGGTTGTAAAAGAAACATCTGATTCTGCATTCAATGAAAAACCATCAGATGTTTTCATCATTTTATCAAAATTGCTTTCATCAGGTACTTCCGGATTAATAAAGGATAATGCAGGTTTATCTGTTTTTAGAAAAAGCATTTTAAATCAGTATAAAATATGTATAGTATATATAGCACGGCATATTGGAAACAATCTTTAATAGCATTAAGGCTGAGGTGAAAAAATTAAAGAGTCTCTTTTTATATTCACTTCCCCTAGGATTTCTTGACTCATTAAATAAATAAGATCTCCAGAGCAGGCCTCTTTCTCTACAGTGGAAGTAATAGTTTCTAAAGCTACAGGGAAACAGTACAACAGAGACAATAATAATGCCTTTTTCCAGCCCATGGGCTGAGGTGTCTGCTGCATAAATCTCTAAGGGAGACTCTTCCAGACGGCTGTGGGAATGAAGATCCTGTTTCTACCCTCACACAGCCACCGCCAAAACCCAGGAGGATAATGTGCTCTGTACTTGACAGGGAG
This sequence comes from Phacochoerus africanus, assembly GCF_016906955.1. Lineage (NCBI taxonomy): Eukaryota > Metazoa > Chordata > Mammalia > Artiodactyla > Suidae > Phacochoerus > Phacochoerus africanus. Next base: position 32,103,488 of record NC_062558.1, on the reverse strand, counting down.
GAGGAGGGAACAGGCTGGCATATTCACTGGGCCTGCTGTGTCAGAGTATGAGACAGTGACTGACCAGTCGTTACCTCAGACTACAAAGCATTCAGCATTCCCTTACGTTTTCAAGTGCAAGGGAACAAACCCCAAATATAAAGACATTCTGAAAAGATAGTAAGGTTTAACTGATGAAAGCATACATGTGTCTCTGATCTTTGATATCTTGGTAACATTTTACACTCACATGTACTTTGGAACTAAACACCTACATGAGCTAAATGCTCAGATAAAAATAAAGATCCTGCTTTCATGCAAATATTCTTAGTAAAAAGAAAAAAGAAAAAAGGAAATTGAAACCAAAGCTGAATCTGATTCTCTACCATTCAATCAGAAGGAAATAAAGTAAAAAAAAAAACAACCCATATACCTAAATAAATTTAGATTCCTATGCATGTCTACATTTTATAAACACCTTTGAAATAAAGTATGAGATTTCAAAAGACAACTACACAAGCACAATTAAAGAAAACTTGCATGGCTACAGATTTATAAGGTTACTTGCAGTTGTCTGTGGAATGGCCTCAGAAGATAAACTCTAGCCAAACCATAGAATAAATGCTTTAAATCTAACAGAATGGGACATTTTTCCATAAAAGAACTTCTAAAAGACAAATTGTTCAGGCATTCCTGTTGTGGCTCAGCAGAAACAAATCTGACTAGGAACCATGAGGTTGGGGATTCCATCCCTGGACTCCCTCGGTGGGTTAAGGATCCCACGTTGCCATGAGCTGTGGTGTAGGTTGCAGACATGGCTCGGATCTGGCATTGCTGTGGCTCGGGCGTAGACCGGCGGCTGTAGCTCCGATTAGAGCCCTAGCCTGGGAACCTCCATATGCCATAGGTACGGCCCTAAAAAGAAAAAAAAAAAAAGAAAGAAAGAAAAGAAGAAAATTTTTTCAGAGTTTCACAAAGTTTATCACCATCAAATACTTACAGTTTGTAATACGAATGCAGAACATAGATGGATTGATCTGATCAACAAGTTTAAATACTCTCTGAGGTGGGTCTGCTGTAAAATTCAGTGAATAGATGGCTGCTTTTTGACTACAAAACCGACTATCACCCCTAAAAAATAAAAAAATATATATATATAAAGTTTTAAGGCATATGCACACTATCTTAGCAAGATTATCATTAAAAAAAATTTTTTTTTTGTCTTTTCAGGGCCACACCTGATGCACATGGAACTTCCCATGCTAGGGGTCGAATCAGAGCTGCAGCTACAGGCCTATGCCACAGCCACAGCAGATCCGAGCCATGTCTGTGACCTACACCACAGAACATTGGATCCTTAACCCACTGATCGAGGTCAGGGGCTTGAACCCATATCCTCACAGATATTAGCTGGGTTTGTTACCAATGAGCTTTGACAAGAACTAGAGCAAGATTATTTTAAAACTGTCAGATGCTTGCACTGTACTATGTTAACGACTACATGGAAGATATTTATGAAAGCGTGATGTTAGAAATGAATCCATTTTTATTTAGTTTATTCAGTGTTAAAACATTTGGCATTTGAAACTCTTTCCTCTGACAGAAGAAATATTAAGACAACTAGAATAACCTTAGAGTTCGCTTGTGGTTCAGCAGGTTAAGGATCCAGCGGCTTAGGTAACTGGTGCAGGTTCTATCCCTGGCCCAGGAACTTCCATATGGCATGGGCATAGCCAAAAAAATTTAGAATAACCTTTAAGGAAATTCTATCAAATATGGAATATAGACCAGAGCATAATTTTAATGTAAATGAACCTTGCAAACTCTGACAGAATCTATCATATAAAATTTTGCAAAACTTCAGACTGCTTATAAGTACCCAGAATGGATCCAAAATTCCTTGTCTTTATAATAAAGCTGTTTTCACAAAGGATTGTGAAAATAAGAAAACGTACTGTCATCTGGAAGTCTGAGGGCTTAGAAGTCACATTATAGTCAAATCTTCAACAAATCCCAGACCTAAACCCTAATGAACTTGATACAGAGACGCATATGGTATAGAGACAGAGATATAAGAAACATGGAATCATACTACATACTGCTTTCAGGCCCTTTCTCACTTAATATATGGTGCCCAATATTTCCCACATCATCAAATATGTTTTTGTATTATTTTATGAAATGGCTTCATTATATACCAATTTATTAAGATTCTCCCAATGTTTTTAATCAATCCTCTACTGTTGATCTAGGCTGTTTCTAATTTTCACTGATTACATATAATACTCTGACATCTCTGTATGTACATTTTTATTAATTAATATCTCCAGTTATTTCCTTAGGCTGTACCTCCCAAAGTGGAACTGATGGGTTAAAAGGTAGGTACATAATTTAAGGCTTCTGAGGCATATTAGCCAGACCTCCCTTCAGAAAGGCAAAATGCATCCTTACCAACACTGTAGTAATAAGAGTGCCTTATTTCCCTATACTCTTGCCAAGATTGGATATTATCATTCAATTTTTATCCTTTGCCAATTACATGGGCAAAAACCTGTTATCCATTGTTTTAATTTGGATTTTCTCATTTACTAGTGAGGTTAAATATTTTTCCACATGGCTATTGCTCACTGGTATTTTTTTCCTACAGTAAGTTGACTATTTCTTATTAGAACATTTGTCTTCTCACTGATTTATAAGAACCCATATATATTTTTCCATTTAGGGCCGCATCCACAGCATATGGGAAGTTTTCAGGCCAGGGACTGAATGGGAGCTGCAGCTGAGGTCTATGCCACAGCCACTGCAACACCAGATCCTTAATCCACTGAGCGAGGCCAGGGATAGAACCCACATCCTCAAAGAGACAACACTGGGTCCTTAACCTGCTGAGTCATAGCAGGAAATTCAAGAACCCATATCTTTAAGAACTTCTGGGACCTCCCATCGTGGCTCATCGGTTAATGAACCCGACTAGTATCCATAAGGATGTGGGTTCGATCCCTGGCCTCGCTCGGCAGGTTAAAGATCTGGCATTGCCGTGAGCTGTGGTGTAGGTCACAGACACGGCTTGGATCCTGAGTTGTTGTGGCTGTGGAGGTGGCATAGGCTGGCAGCTACCGCTCTGATTCAACCCCTAGCCTGGGAACCTCCATATGCCACGGGTGTGGCCCTAAAAAGCAAAAAAAAAAAAGAAAAAAATCAGCTGTGTATAAAATCAGTACACAAAACCATTTCTGGCCTTTCTATTCTCTTCCAATGATCTATTTATCTGTACTACTGTCTTGAATCAATACACATTATTTTCATTAATGTAGTGTTACAACATGTTTGAAACCTAACCGTTTGCTCTTCTTGTTCAATAATGTCTTGGCTTTTCCCATTTGTTTATTCTTCCAGATGAATTTTAGAATCATTTGGACACATTATTCCTCTCCCATCTGACCCGGAATTACATTTAATAAATTGAAATGTTTATGTAATGATTCTTTCCATCCCACTATACAGACTATCTCTCCATTTATCCAAATGTTTTGTCTCTCTATAACTCTGAATAGTTAAGTTTAATTCTAATTATGTTATATTTCTATTGGTGTTAGGAATAAAATCCATTTCCATTATATTTTTTGATCATCTTAACCATCTTTTTGGCCACACCCACAGCATGCAGAAGTTCCTAGGCCAGGGATCAGACCCATGCCACAGCTGCAACCAGAACCACAGCAGTGACAATGCCAGATCCTTAATCTGCTGAGCCATGAGGGAACTCCTCCATTATATTTTTTGAATGACTTTTGGTGGGGTATTGATTTTTTTTTTCATTTTTTTTAAATTACTCAAATGAATTTATCACATCTGTAGTTGTATAATGATCATAACAATCTGATTTCACAGGATTTCCATCCCACAGCCCAAGCACATCCCCCCACCCCCCAAACTGTCTCCTCCGGAGACTGTAAGTTTTTCATTGTCTGTGCGTCAGCATCTGTTCTGCAAAGAAGTTCCGTCTGTCCTTTTTTCAGATTCCACATGTCAGTGAAAGCATTTGATGTTTGTGTCTCATTGTATGGATTTATTTTATAACTAGTCTCTTTTCAAATACTCTGTACAGTATGGTTCTAATGGTATATCAATTGTTGTCATGGACATAAAGAATATTTTTAAAAAACCACGAGTAGTATTAATAAGAAAAGATTCAGCATTGAAAAATCTATGAGTCCTTAAAGGATAAGGAGGAGTCAGACAGAGAGGGAACGTGAGGCTAATCCAAGTGCAAGAGTTGCATTGGCCAACAATGGGTAATGTACTGATGGTGTATGGAAAACAAGACCACCAAAGTTGGGCTGAGTGGAGGATTTGAGATGGGGTTAGTAGGAAATAAAATCTGACAGAGGTTGGGGTGGGTCTGAATCCAGATTGTGAATTCTATAAGTAATGAGCGTTACTGAAGATTCCTCAGTAAGTGAGTGACAAGAAGAGGTGTGTGCTTATAAAGAGGAAGGGAGGACGACGAGACAATTATGAGGGCAATCGTGAAGGAAGACTCAGGAGAATGGGTTCTCTACTCCTCCCCTTCCAGTCAGCCAGCTCTCTAATCCTGTGCAGCGTATGAGTATCAGATCTGTACATTTCTTAGTCTCACTGTCACAATCTTCAAGGGGAGGGCACCTATTAATCCTCATCTGCAGCGGCTTTTTGCTGGGTTCCCTGCTACCGCTATTGAACTCTGATCCACTGTTCATGCTGCTGCAGAATTTATTAAGTTGGGAGTCTGATACCCTCACTTCTTGGCCCCCAAAGGATTCAGGAAAAACCCAAACCCTTAAGTCTACACTCAAGGCCCCTTGGGATTTGACCTCTGCCTCCTCCCCACACTCCTCTGGCTCCACCCTTCTCTAGCCATGCTGAGTAACCTGCAGTCAAGCCAACAGGCTCTACTCTTTCAACCCCAGGACTGTGGGCTCCTTTGGCCTGGAACACCCTTTCTGATCTCATGCTGGCCAACTTCTACTTGTCCTTCATGACCCAGCAGCTCCTATTTTCTAGAAAACCTCTCCTAGTTCAGCTGTCTGGGTCAGATGCACTCCTCTGAGTTCTTCTAGTGTCTGGTCCAGAAACTGCCATTCACTCAGTCTCCCTCACTCAAAGAGCTCTTTGAAGGCAGGACAATGTCTGACTCATCTTTAAATTCCTGATACTGGCACATAGGAGGTACTCAAGAAAGGCATGGTGAGGTGTGAAAACTAACTCAAAAAAAAAAAAAAAATTCTCAGAGTTCCCGTTGTGGCACAGCAGAAACAAATCCAACTAGAAGCTCTGAGGATGCAGGTTCGATTCCTGGCCTTGCTCAGTGGGTCAGGGATCCAGGGCTGCCATGAGCTGTGGTTTAGGTCACAGACACAGCTTGGATCCCATGTTGCTGTGGCTGTGGTGTAGGCTGGCAGCTGTAGCTCTGATTTGACCCCTAGCCTGGGAACGTCCACATGCTGCGGGTGCGGCCCCAAAAAGCGAAAAAAAAAAAAATTCTGAGGTACTTTCCTGAGGGCACTATGGATTCAGTTCTAACTTCTAAATCATGGGGTATGAAAACCACACCTAATTTTGTAAATAAATTTTACTGAAACATAGTCATGTCCATTCATTTACATACATTGTCCCTGCCTGCTTTTGTTCAACAGTGGTAGAGCTGAGAAGTTCTACCACTGTTCATAGACCATATGGTCTATGAAACTTAATTTATTATGTAGCCTTTTACAGAAAAAGCTGGCTGACCCTCATTCTAAATAGCGTGTATCTAAAATTGCAGTACAGGCTAATGTTTTTTTAAAATTACATTTTAGGAGTTCCCGTCGTGGTGCAGTGGTTAACGAATCCGACTAGGAACCATGAGGTTGCGGGTTCGATCCCTGCCCTTGCTCAGTGGGTTAAGGATCTGGCGTTGCCATGAGCTGTGGTGTAGGTCGCAGACATGGCTCGGATCCCGCGTTGCTGTGGCTCTGGCGTAGGCTGGTGGCTACAGCTCTGATTCGACCCCTAGCCTGGGAACCTCCATATGCCGAGGGAGCGGCTCAAGAAAAGGCAAAAGGACAATAAATAAATAAATAAATAAATAAATAAATAAATAAATAAAATTACATTTTAAATAATGACCTCGAATTGGAGCAGAAATCTTACTCTCAGGCTCCTGGTATTAAGGCAGGAAAGCAGAATGATTTTCAACAAAAACTGGACCATACTTCAGTTTAGGTAGCCAGAAAAATAATCTGACTGCAACATACCATGCTCCAAGCATTTTTACAATATCAGAAGTAGATTTGACTTCTCATTGGTCAATAAAATAATTTCTCATAGGAAAAACACATTGTACTTCCAAAAAGCATTCAACCTATTAAGTTTCAATTGCTAAAACTTGGTACAAGACTAAATTTAAATTAGCTATATCTGAATAATAAATTGGTCCTATCCTGAATAAATTAACCTCTAAGTGCTATTTTAATCAAAAAGCTTTGAAATCTGAATTATAAGAAGCAGATAATTCAGAAGAGATCATTTCTTTACCTTGTAATCGACTGGGAATGTCATTTTCCACTATTCTACACAATGTGAATTGAGACTACCTGGTAGATTTACATATAAGAAAAGTATGAACAAAGATTTCCTGACTATTTACTTTTTGTTACAGGCGTTACATCTAAAACAAAAGCTGTAAAATTAAACTGCACTTTACACCTTGGGCTATACATGGAACTAATTCACAGATAACAAAAATGTGATACCTTATCTGTTTACATATCAAAGTGATTCAATAGCTGAACACAGAGATTTCATTACACTCTATAAAAAGTACTCTCTCCTCTTTTGCCTGCACTATCATTGGGCTGGATGCACCAAAAAGGGATAGCTCCTCTTCTACATACTGGTTTGGACTGCATGGCTTCTGAATGATGCAAAATTCAGGAGATCAGGTTTGGGGTTTTCAGCCTGGGGGAGTTTGCACTTTCTGTCCCCAAATTTTATAATCTTAGCCCAATTTTATCAAAACCACATGTGTCATAAACTCACGTGACAACTGGAATTGAGCAGGCAGAAAAGACACTGAAATCCGTGGAGCTGCAATCAGGATCACAACAACAGTTGATGTCACACTGTGCTGGAGACAAGTCACAGACACACAGAGCAGCAACTACAGAAACAAAAGAGGTGGTGTGCAGAGGGTCACAATCAGCAGGTCGTGACTGCCCCCTGCCACTGCAAGGTACCAAAACCCCATTTCATACAAAAGGTCCATTTTCTTTTTCCTGTTGTACTTTGGGGGGAATTTAAGAAGTCAAAAGTAGTCAGTTTGAGCTCCCTCCTCAATCTGAGGTTTCCCCAAAGTGGCTAATCATCTGACTCACCTGGAAAGTTCTATTTGTGTTCTACCTACACTCTAATTTGGTAAGTTACCTATGCAACCCAGACACCTATGTTTTTCAAAAATTTTCCAGGTGATGCAGATAATTATGAAGGGTTTAAGAACCAGCAGGGTAAATCACTTGCCTGACCGTAAAACCATGGGCTTAATGTTGCAGGCTCCCAAGCTCATTGGGAGATTCTGATTCAGAGGAAGGGCTCACTTAAGGCTGCCAAGAATCAGAGATCTCAATCTTGTTCCTCTGCTCAGATGTCACTTGCAGTTTTGAAGCTGAGCCCATGTTCACAGGCTAATGCCCAAGAACTAAACTGGCTCAGGTTCTCTGTACTTAGGGTTCTATAAATATCTTTGGTAATTCAGACAATAAAAGTATGGGGAGGATTAGGAACCCCCACTTAGCAAGTTTTAAATTTTAATAATGATGACTATCTGGATTTTTTTCTTTCTTTCCTTCTTTCTATTTTTGGCGACACCTGTGGCATGTGGAAGTTCACAGGCCAGGGATCAAACCCATGCTACAGTTGCAGCCCAAGCCACAGCAGTGACAATACCGGAGCCTTAACCTGCTGCAGCAGCAGGGGACTCCCTTATCTGGATTTTTAAATTCTCTATTTTAGTCTGTCAAAGAAGGATTGGGGGGGAATCCTTTTAAATAAACAGCAGAGGAGTTCATACTGTGGCACAGCAGGTTGATCCAGTGTTGCCTCAGCTGTGGTGTATGTGGCAGCTGTGGCTCAGATTAAATCTCTGGCCCAGGAGTTTCGATGTGCCACAGGTGAAGTGGAAGAAAAAGAAAAAAAAAAAAGAAATAGCAGAGCATGAGAATGATAAACACTGAAATCATGGTTGTTTAATTACTGCTGGAAGGGAAGGAATAAGATCAGTGCTTCAATCTTATCTGCAATGTTTTGTTTCTTTTTTCAAAAAAGTATTTCATGCAAAAAGACAATTTTATAAAGGGATCTGAAGCAAACGTTGGTAGAGTCCATATAACATTTTTATACGCATGCATGAATTATTTCCAATAAAAATGAGCTTTAGGTCCAAAGAAGACATACGGATGGACAGTAGGCACATAAAAAAATGCTCAACATCACTAATTATTAGAGAAATGTAAATCAAAACTACAATGAGGTACGGTCAGAATGGCCATCTTTAGTAAGTCCACAAATAACAAATGATGGAGAGGGTGTAGATAAAAGGGAACCCTCCTACTCTACTGGTGGGAATGTAAATTTACAATATGGAGGTTCCTCAGAAAACTAAATATTAAACTACTATATGATTCAGCAATCCCACTCCTGGGCATAACCAGACAAAACTACAATTCATAAAGATGCATGCACCCATAGTTCATAGCAGCACTATTCACAATAGCCAAGACACGGGAACAACCCAAATGTTCATTGACAGATGAATGGATTAAGAAGATGTGGTACATATACACAACGGAATACTACTCAGCCATAAAAAGAACAAAATAATACCATTTGCAGCAACATGGATGCAGCTAGAGATTCCCATCCTAAGTGAAGTCAGTCAGAAAGACAAATACCATATGATATCACTTATATGTGGAATCTCAAATAGGGCACAAATGATCTATCTACAAAATATAAACAGACTCACAGACACAGCGAACAGACTTATGGTTGCTGAGGGGAAGGGGGAGGGAGTGGGATAGACTGGGAGTTTGGGGTTAGTAGATGCAAACTATTACATTTAGAATGGATAAGCGGGAGTTCCAGTTGTGGCTCAGTGGTTAAAGAATCCAACTAGGAACCAAGAGGTTGCGGGTTCGATCCCTGGTCTTGCTCAGTGGGTTAAGGATCCGGCATTGCTGTGGTTGTGGTATAGGCAGCTGCTACAGCTCAGATTGGACCCCTAGCCTGGGAACCTCCATATGCCACAGGAGCAGCCCTAGAAATGGCAAAAAGACAAATAAATAAATAAATAGAATGGATAAGCAATGAGGTCCTACTGTATAGCTCAGGGAACTATATCCAGTCTCTTGGGATAGATCATGATGGAAGATAATATGAGAAAGGTAATATATATATATGTATGATGAGTCACTTTGCTGTACAGAAGAAACTGGAACAACACTGTAAATCAACTATACCTTAATAAAATTTAAAAAAACAAATGAGCTTTAGGGAGTTCTTTTGTGACACAGTGGGTTAAGGATCTGGCACTGTCACTTCTGTGGCTCAGGTTACTACTGTGGTGCAGGTTCATTTCCCAGCTTGGGAAGTTACACATACCTCAGGCACAGTCAGAAAAAAAAAAAAAATCAGCTTTAGAAAAAATGTAGCTCAAAAAAGGTAAAATAACAGTCTGGAAAAAAGTTTGTAAGGAGAAGGGGAATGTCTATCAAATAACACAATCCACTCTCAGAGTTTTCCTCCTAAAGTTTACATGTTTCCCTTCAGCCAAGGACTCCTCTGTGGGCTTAGTAAAGCAATACCACTCATGCATGCTAATATAAACAATAAGGAGTGTTGGAGTTCCCGCTGCAGTGCAAAGAGATCAGTGGTGTCTCTGCAGTGCCAGGATGTGGGTTCAATCCCTAGCCCAGGACCATGGGTTAAAGGATCTGGTGTTGACCTGGCTCTGGGGGAGGTCGTAACTGTGGCTGGGATCTGATTCCTAGCCCAGGAACTCCACATCCTGTGGGGCTGCCAAAAAATAAAAAAATAAGGAGTGTTAAGGCACCCTGCCTTTTGTGTTCAAAATTACTCTTGATTTGTTTTCCATAACTTAAAACCCTTGTAGGTAGGTAGCTATAAGACTACTAGGGACAAAGCAATAGTGTTTAATAACTACTTAGGGGGGAAAAGGGTCTCTATTCAAGATGTGAGTGTACTTAATCAGCCAACAAGCATCTGTTGAGCACTTGCGGGGTTTAAGTAGCACTCAGCTGCTCTTTCAAGCCTCTTCATGTCTATACGCTTGGCTCCTAGAGCAGGGTACTAATGAATAGAGCTCAGATCCAAGATGAAAGTCAACATCCTTCTCTTCCACCTGTAACCCATTCTGCAAACAGCTGCCCAGTTTCTCTCCTCAGTTTTCTGCTACAACACATATCAGGAGTGTGACCTAAAATCAGGCAAGTAATTCACCAACCTGAAAAATGGGTATAACCCTGCAACATAAGGCTGTTATGAGTATTAAAAAGGATACATCACAGATGAAATGCTTAGCATAAGGCCTGCTACACAGTAAGCAGTTAATAAATATCAGCTGTCATTTATTATCACTACCTATATAGGTCTAAAGAGAGGCCCATTAAAAAGCTGATGGAAAGTGCAAATTCAACTTCCCACATCGGAAAAACGGCCCTGAACTCATGCCCTATTAATGATGGGTCAAGAATAGCTTCATTTCGGGGAGAAAGTGCATTAAAAGGAAACTCAGCCCAAAAAATCTCAGAGAATTTTGGATATTTAATACTCTGCTGTAGTCGGCTGTAGTGCAGTATCACTTAACTTCTCTACTAATTCACCAAATCAGCAGCTTTCAAAAACAAAGCTTTGTTTATATTGAAAAGCAGGTATATCTCTCTGTATTTTTTCTTACAGACCACTCATAATTTATAAAGGAGAAATGGTTCAGTAACTGAAGTTAAGTCCTAGAGTTCAGGACATCAACCAATGATGACTTTTCTCCTTACAAAATATCGTCTTACTCAATTTAGGAAAAGATCTCTTTCTCTTAAGAAGGGGTAAAAAATACTGCATTGCTATTGAGTTACAGAAAATTTACAGTTTTTTTTTTTTTTTAATCACAAACCTCTTTGAGAGACTACCTACTGCTATGAACCCTCACCCTGGAAAAATTCATGTTCACAAAAGCCTGCACTCAGTCTGGGAGTCACAGAAATCCCCTGAAGTCATCCCTGCCAAATCTGATTAGTCGCTAAATGTATAACTCAAGGTTTAGATCACTTTCTGAGAAATATTTTAATTATCCCTAAAGATGAATCCTAAGAACTGGGCATAACCCCTCACTAAAGATGAATCCTAAGAACTGGGCATAACCTTCTCACCTCCAACTCAACACAGGAGGAATCCTGGTTTTTCACAATTTAAGTCAACAGACACAGGCCTTGACCTAGTCACTTTCAGTAAACGAGACATTTCCCATCCCCCTCTCTTTTTTTTCCTTTTTAGGGCCACAGCTGCAGCATATGAAGTTCCCAGGCTAGGGGTAAAACTGGAGCTGCAGCTGCTGGACTACCCCACAGCAAAGCCAGATCCAAGTCGCATACTGACCTAGGCAGCAGCTTGTGCAGAATGCAGGAAACTTAACCACTGAGCGAGGCCAGGGATCAACCTGATGGATACTAGTCAGGTTCTTAACCGCTGAGCCACAGTGGGAACTACCCCTCCCCCTCTTTTTGATAAGCAAAAAGTTCAACATATCCTATGCGCTTAATTTCCACAACTGTCTAGAAAATTCCAATTTAATTTCATGTTCTTCTAGAAAGCTACATTCATTATTACCTTTAGAGTTAATGTTATCCAGGACCACTGCAAATACTTTCAAAGATTTTTCTCTGAGTCTCAGTTTTCTCATTTGCCTAACAGTGATAATAACATCTACCTAGGGATTGTTAAATTAATGCCTACGAAACACTTAGCAATGCCTACATACAGTAAGTGTTCAATAAATGTTAACTATCATTATTATCACAACCTCACCCAGGCTACCCTCTCCAGGTTGGAACAATGCAGGTCCCCCGGAATTGGCACTTGGTACCCACCGTCCGTGACCGGGGTAGGCCTGGGGCCGGAGGAGGGCCTGGGGGCCCTGGGAGTCTCAGGGGGCCTAGGTGATAAGGTGGGTAGGAGAGTCGTCGGGGCCGGCTCCGTAGAGTTGAAGCCCTCCGTAGTCACCACAGGGGTGGCCCCGGCCTGGGCGTTCACAGATGCCCAGCAACCCAGGAACACGAGCAGGAGCGGCGGGAGGCCCCGCTGCCCCATCGCGCAGCTGAACCAGGCACAGCCAAGGCTGACAACCTCGCGTTGCTTAGCAACCGTGGCTGCCGGACGCGAGGCATCACGGGAAGGGTCGCGCAAAGCCGCAAGAGACAGCGAAGGTGGAGGGCGGGGCCTGGGCAAGGCGGGCCGAGAGGACAGTGGGCGGAGCGGGGCTGGACCAGCCTCAAGGGGCGGGATCGAGGGGCGGGGATGAGGGATGGGGACCACCGTTCTTCGTGAAGCCGGTGGAGACCTAGGGCTTGTGAATAACCGATGAAGTTTCCAAGCGGACTTCAGTGCTTGTTTAAAAAAATGCGGATGTCCAGGTTCCAGCTCAGAGGATTCTGACTCAATAAGCCCAGAGCACGGTCCAGAGGTCAATTTTTTTTTTTTTTTTTTTTTTGCTTTTTATGGCAGCACCGGGGGGGCATGTAGAAGTTCCCCCGCTAGGAGTCGAATTGGAACCGAAGCTGCTGGCCTACACCACAACCACAGCAACACTGGATCCTTAACCCACTGAGCAAGGCCAGGGATGGAACCCGCATCTTCATGGATATTGGTGGGGTTGGTAACCTGCTGAGTCACAAGGGGATCTCCCCAGAGAGCAATATTTTTAACAAATGTTCCAGTGCAACCAGTGGAGGGACAGAAATTTGGGGAACTGCTGTCCTAAAGCTACTAAATAGAGTATTTTGAAGGAGCACAGAGATCACATCACCATCCTTGAATTTTCTCTATTTCACACCTGTCCACACTTGCTTTGCCATTTTGGTTTTAACCCACCTAGGCTCTCTGAGCCATGGTTTTCTCATCTGTATGACAAGGATATCACCTACCTCTAAGGGCTGTGTTCCAGGAGATGGCCAGATAACTTCTCTTCACTGTGTTGTGATAAGGGGGGCAGGTGAGCACTTGACTTTTTTACAGACAAAAAAAAAAATTGACAAAAATTGCATGCAATGGGAGTTCCCATCGTGGCGCAGTGGTTAACAAATCCGACTAGGAACCATGAGGTTGCGGGTTCGGTCCCTGCCCTTGCTCAGTGGGTTAAGGATCCAGCGTTGCCGTGAGCTGTGGTGTAGGTCGCAGACGCGGCTCGGATCCCGCGTTGCTGTGGCTCTGGCGTAGGCCGGTGGCTACAGCTCCGATTAGACCCCTAGCCTGGGAACCTCCATATGCCGCGGGAGCGGCCCAGGAAATAGCAAAAATACAAAAAAAAAAAAAATTGCATGTAATGATTTATGTCTTAAAAGGAAAAAAACAAAGCAAATCTACTGTAACTCTACAAAATGGGAAGACCAGACTCAGGGAAGCCCCTTGGTTCTAAACTGCCTTATTTATAGAAGTATTCCAGCCCAAGAATGTTGGGTATACTTTTGACATTTTTGTCAAAATAATTAAACACAGTAATTTTTTTATGTATCAATTTTGTTTGTCTTTGTTTTTCTTTTTTGTTTCATTTTGTTTTTAGGGCTGCACCCATCGACATATAGAAGTTCCCAAGCTAGGAGTCAAATCGGAGCTGCCCACCTACACCACAGCTCAAGACAATGCCAAATCCTTGACCCACTGAGTGAGGCCAGGAATGGAACCCACATCTTCATGGATATTAGCTGGGTTTGCTACTGCTGAGCCACACCGGGAACTCCTTAAACATGGTAATTATTCAAGAAACACATTTTCCAATTCAAAGAATGCCCAAACAGGGAGTTCCCATCGTGGCTCAGTGGAAACAAATCTGACTAGCATCCATGAGGACACAGGTTCGCTCCCTGGCCTCACTCGGTGGGTTAAGGATCCAGCGTTGCCATGACCTGTGGGGGAGGTCGCAGACATGGCTTGGATCCCACATTGCTGTGGCTGTGGTGCAGACCAGTGGCTACAGCTCCCATTTGACCCCTAGCCTGGAAACTTCCATATCCCTCTGGGGTAGACCTAAAAAGAAAAAAAATGCCCAAACAGTAAATATACACATATGTATAGTTTATTAAATTTATACAGCAAAGCTAAATCATCAAAATGACATCTTTAGTACCTTCCTACAGCATTCCGGAGAAAATTGTATAAAAATAATTGGATCAAATGTATAATACAGATATTTCCAATTCTTTTTTTCTACAAAGGATTCCTTAACAAACACCTGAAATTTTGGACCATTTTTAATAACTGATGTAACACTTCCCTTAAAAAATGGTATTATTTTTCTAAACCTTCATCTCATGACTTCTAAGTCCAGGACTTGTTTTTGTTGATCTTAAATCTTCTCTTTACTTCCAGGCCTCTACTTTCTTTTCTATTCCTTAATATCTGTCAATCACTTTGTCCTATTTTCCATTTTGAAATTTTAGGCTGTTAGATTAATATTTTGATAAAAGTAAACTTCAGTTCTAAGATTTTCATGTTTATGGTTTGGGAAATATTCTCAACACCCCTTCTGGTTCAATTTCAAACACTCTGTAAGTGGCCCCAAAGAAATTTTATTACATCTTACACTGTCAAAATGAGGGTTGCATCAACTTAGATTCATTTTTTGCAAACCTTGGGAACACTGAAACCTTTCATTTCACAGGTGACCCATTTCTGCCAGATTTTCTCATTTTTCAACCCAGAGGATCTTTTCTCCCTTCCTTCTTTTCTGGCCTTGGCATGTTCCCTCATTAGGATGGAAGGACACAAGGAAGGGCCAAGACCTATTTCCATATTTTGTCCCAAACTGTAGCATTTGCGGTGTGCATAAATGTTTGTGATTTAAAACGTCCATCTGTTTCTCCAGGATTATTGGCATCCTCGACTCCTTATAGTCTGTGCCAGCGTTGAGAGGAATCGAGACAATTCAGCTTTTTGGAATTCAGCACTTGGAAGCCACTGCATACAAGAGTCTAAAAAATCAAAGACAGGAGTAGCTGGGCGGACAAATAGCTGAGGCTGACTTAATATGACAGTGTTAACTCCTTGGTCTTTGGTGTGATTTGGAGTGAATTGGTTGTTATTGCTATTATTATTGCTAAAGTTGTGGCTTCTAATTTGTCTAAAATGAAGTATCCAGTTTTGCCTGAGTAACTATATCCACCCATCTTTATTCATCTGAGCCAAATATTTTATAAATAGGGAGGCAGAATCATCAAGCTTTATAAAGGGATTTCTTAGAACAACAGGAGGTCAAGGTTGTGTGAGGACAGAGGGCTGACTCCACCGTTTTAACTGAAGCGAACAGTCCAGCGATTCATTTCTAAATCAACACCCAGAAGAAAATAATTCCCAACTTCTCTCCTCCTCCTCCTCCCATGTGCCTAATCAACCATAAGATCCCATTCTTGTTCTTCAAATGTTTTCTGAAATATTATGGAGGCAGAGGGCTATTTGAGCAGACTTTACATTCTTAAAAGGTCTCAAATTTAAAAGTTTGACCTTTTCTGAAAATAAAATAATAAATACGATCAGGTCACAGAAACATACTGACAGGAATGAAATAATTCTCTGTTTACCAGACAACTTTAAACTTGCATCCTATCATTGGACCATACTGCAGTCAAGTAAACTAGTAGGCTTTTTAAGAATCACTTCATTTTTACTTATTTGTCTTTTTAGGGCCATGCCCATGGCGTATAGAAGTTCCCAGGCTAGGGGTCAAATCAGAGCTACAGCTGCCAGCCTACGCCACAGCCACAGCAATGCTAGATCTGAGCCTCGTCTGTGACCTAAACCTCAGTTCTCAGCAAAGCCTGATCCTTAACTCACTGAGCAAGGTCAGGGATCGGACCCACGTCCTTATGGATACTAGTTAGGTTTGTTACTGCTGAGCCACAGGGAACTCCTAAGAATCATTTGAAAAATTATTTTCGGGAGTTCCCCTCTTGGCTCAGCAGTAAGAAACCCAACTACTATCCATGAGGATGCAGGTTCGATCCCTGGCTTCACTCAGTGGATTAAGGATCCAGCGTTGCCGTGAGCTATGGTATAGGTCACAGACAGGACTCGGATCTGGTGTTGCAGTGGCTGTGGCATAGGCCAGCAGCTGTAGCTCTGATTTGGCCCCTTGCCTGAGAACTTCCATATGCCAAGAGTGCAGCCCTAAAAAGAAAAGAAAAAAAAAATTCAGATTGCAGTATTACAATCACAATAAAAGGCACAAAAAGACCACTGTGCACGTCACTAAAATCATTTTGTCACATTTACCCCACATTTCTTTTTAGTTAGTTTTTCTTATTTTGCTGTTTTGTTTTTGTTTTCCCTCGCTGGCAGCATGTGGCAGTTCCTGGGCCAGGTATCAAACCAACACCATAGCAATGACCGAAGCCACTGCAGTGGCAATGCTAGATCCTTAACCTGCTGCACCACAAGATAACTCCTTTTTAGTCAGTTTTATTGAGAGATAATTTATATGCAGTATTAATTTTTGTATACAGTTTTTGATATGCAGGTTTTTCATGCATCAATGCACAGTTTTTTGGTATGCAGTTTTATGAGTTTAACACATACAGTCATGTAAGCACAACCACTATCAAGATACAGAAAAATTTTATCACCCATAAAAGTTCCCCCATGCCCGTTTCCAGTCAGCCCCTCCTACTGCTCCAGCCCAGGAAGACACTGATATACCTATTTCCTGTCCCTGTGGTTTTTCCCTTTTCCAGAATATCACATCAATGGATATGTAGCCTTTTGAGCTTGACTTCTTTCATTTAACCTAATGCCTTTGAATTTATCCACATTGCATGTGCAGACAGTCTGTTTATTTATTTATTATTATTATGGTAAAAAAAAAAGCCACATAACATTGAATTTACTATCTTAATCTTTTTTTTTTAATGGCCACACCTGTGGCATATGGAGATTCCTGGGCCAGGGACTGAATTTGAGCCACAGCAGCAACCTATGATGCACTTGCTGTGGCAGTTTCAGTCCTTTATTACACTGTACCATGCCCAAGATCAAATGCACAAATCCACAGTGACCAGAGCTGCTGCAGTCAGGTTCTTAACCCATTGCACCACAATGCAAACTCCCATCTTATTCATTTTTAAGTGTACAGTTCAGCAGTGTTAAGTATTTTCACACTGTTGTGCAACACATCCTGAGGAGTGTGGAGTGATGTTTCATTGTGGTTTTGATTTGCAATTTTTTTTCTTTGTCTCTTGTCCTTTTAGGGCTGAACCCTCGGCATATGGAGGTTCCCAGGAGAGGGGTCTAATCTGAGATGTAGCTGCCGGCCTACGCCACAGCCACAGCAACGCCAGATCCTTAACCCGCTGAGTGAGGTCAGGGATCGAACCCCCAACCACATGGTTCCTAGTTGGATTCATTTCTGCTGCACCATGACAGGAACTCCTTGATTTACATTTTGATAATAATTAGTAATATCGAGCATCTTTTCCTGTGCTCATTGGAGACTTGTATATTTTCTTTGGAGAAATGTCTATTCAGGTTTTTTGCCCTGAATTGGATTTTTATTATTGTGATTGAGATGCAGAAGTTCATTATACATTCTGGATATTAACCCCTCATTGGGTATATAATTTGCATTATTTTCTACCATGCCATGCCATAGGTTTTGCCTTTTCATTCTGTTGATTGCTCCTTTTGACATACAGAAGTTTTTAAGTTTAGTGTGGTCCCATTTGTCTACTTTTTCTTTTGTTGCCTGTGCTTTTGATGTTATATCCAGGAAATCACTGCCAAAACCAATGTCCTAAAACTTTTCTCCTATGTTTTCTGCTATGTAGTTTAATAGTTTTAATCTATTTTGAGTTAATATTTTAGGTAAGGGTCTAATGTCAAAGTTTTTGTTTTGTTTTGTTTTCAGGGCTGCACGTGTGATATATGTAAGTTCCCAGGCTAGAGGTGCAGCTGCCAGTCTATGCCACAACCACAGCAATGCTGGATGCAAGCTGCAACTGTGACCTACCCTGCAGCTACTGGCAACACTGGATCCTTAATCCACTGAGGGAGGCTGGGCATCGAAACTGCATCTTCATGGACACTATTATCGGGTTTTCAACCCACTGAGCCACAATGGGAACTCCTAACTTCATCCTTTTAGCATATGGATATCCAGTTTTCCCAACACCATTTGTTGAAGAAACTGTCCTTTCCCCCATCACTCAGTCCTAGCACCATTGTTAAAAATAATTTGGCCATACATTTGGGAGTTTCAATCCACTCCTTTTTATTGCTAATAAGTATCCTCTAAAGGTTATACCACAATTCCTTTATTCATTCACCAGTTGAAAGAATTTGAGCTTTTCCAGTTTTGGGCAATTACAAATAAAGCCACTATAAACATTCACATCGAGATTTTGTGTGATTTTCATTTCTCTTGGGTACATACCTAGGGGTGAGATTTCTGGGTTGTATGGTATTTAATTTTACAAGACACTGCTCAACTTTCCCCTAAAGTGGCAGCTGTACACTGTGCATTCCCACCAACAATGTGTGAGATTTGCAGCTGCTCCCCACACTCATGAAAACTTGGTGTGGTCAGTTTTGTTTTATTTCCATTTTTAGCTATTCAAATAATTGTGTGGTGGCATCTCATTGCACTTGTGTTAGTTGGCTTTTAATAGGTTCATTCATCTTGGAATGGCACATGTACATAGCATTTTAACCTTGGGGTACCCCAAATATTTGTTAAATAGTAAATGAAGAAATAAATTCATTTTCTGTAAACAGAGAGCCTCAGAAAATGAAAGTGAGTTGAGGGGCACTGCTCTCTCTTCCCCACTTCTATTTCTGTTTCCGGCTTGTAACATGTTTTCATCCTTCGTGTTGGGTCTGCAGGTAGTTCCGTTTTCTGAAAGGCTGTGAGTGAATTCTTGAGACCTAACCAGTTTTGCTTTGCCCTTGCCATGGGGTCAGGTATTTCTGCCACTGCCTGTTTGACCTTTTGTTCATCCAAATTTGTTGTCAAGAACGTGGAGACCAGAGAAAAGCAAATACAAGATTGGGTAAACCTATGTCAAAAGCACCAGCCTCACACAGTTAAAGCATGTTTTTCAAGCCTCATATCGGAACCCATGGTCTGACAAGTGTGTATGTAGTTATGAAGACAATTAAAAAATTAGAATGTCCTGGAGACATCAGAATTATTGCGGCCATAGTTATGAAAAATCTGGATGGAACTAACCCTAAATCCAAACCCCCAGAATCCCCATATCTACATTATTATCAATTGATTAGGGGCAAAAAAAAGATCATCTGATTAGAAATGATGAAGTTTAATTAGGTTTGTTTGGACAAAGACTCAAAGACTTTTTTTTTTTTTTTGTCTTTTTGCTATTTCTTTGGGCCGCTCCCGAGGCATATGGAGGTTCCCAGGCTAGGGGTCGACTCGGAGCTGTAGCCACTGGCCTATGCCACTGGCCTACGCTGGATCCGAGCCGGGTCTGCAACCTACACCACAGCCCACAGCAACGCCGGATCGTTAACCCACTGAGCAAGGGCAGGGACCAAACCCGCAACCTCATGGTTCCTAGTCGGATTCGTTAACCACTGTGCCACGACAGGAACTCCTCAAAGACTTTTTAATACAGATCACTTGTGAGCCTCTTAAAACAAATAATCAAAGTCTGTCCAAATAAAATCCAGCTGCAGGTTCTCCCTGAGAGGGCAGTTGCTTACTACAGTGGGATAATAAAAGGTCAGTCATATTTTAATTTCTGCCCCCTCTTAACATGAATCAACCTAAAAATTCCCTTTTAAAATGTTTTCTGCAAGACATAAGAAGCTGGTAAATGTAACAGTTTCCAGGAAGGAAGAGAGAAGAAAAGTCAATCTTCAATCTATTTTGCATGCATTACTTTTTTTCCCCCATTTTTTCCATTTTTGGCCACCCCATGGCATATGGAGTTCCTGGGCCAGGGGTCAGATCTGAGCTGCACTCTCGACCTAAGCCACAGCTGTGAAACACCAGATCCTTAACCCACTGAACCTGAGTCCCAGCGCTCCTAAGACATTGCCAATCCCATTGCACCACAGTGAGAACTCCATAACTAATTTTTAAATTAAATAAGCCCAACAATAAAACAAATTTAAAAACATATGTCCCCTCTCTTAATCATATCATCCCCATGTTCCATGAGGGGGAGCATTTGGAAAACAGGACAAAAGTCCTTTGTCCTGCCAGCCTACTCAACATCAAACTAGACTTAAAAGTAAATTTTTTCTTTTTCTTTTTTTTCCTTCTTTTGCTTTTTAGGGCCACACCTGTGGGCATATGGAAGTTACCGAGATAGGGGTCAAATCAGAGATGCAGCTGCCAGCCTGCACCACAGCCACAGCAACCAGATCTGAGCCGCATCTGTGACCAATGCCACAGCTCACTGCAATGCTGGATCCTTAACCTACTGAGCAAGGCCAGGAATTGAACCCGCATCCCATGGATACTAGTCCTTCTTAACCCACTGAGCCACAACAGGAATTCCAGAAAGTAAATTTTACACCTTGTGGACATTTTTCAAGTTGAAAAAAAATTAGACTCAAATAAATTAAGCATTCTTCTATGGTTGTACTCGAAGAAGTGTTTACTTTAAGGAGTTAATGAAAGTACATCTCACTGTTCTTGAAAGTTATTAAAGGGATGGCATTGAGGGAGATCAGTTGCTACCCACGTTACTTCTGTTAGTCACTGGTTGCCATGATTTAGAGGCTGGCCCTGGGTTTTGACATTTCAGAAACAAACTCCTTCCAGATCAGTCCAGGATTCCTGGGTCATGGTAAAGAGAAGTCCATTTATTGTTCCTACTTATTATTCAAATCTCATCTCCTTCAGGAGGCCCTCTGGCCCTGACCCACCAAGAAGATTGATCATCACAAACTATGGAGCAAGACCAGTCTGAGTTATTCTTGTTCCATCCCTCATTAGCTGGGTGACCTTGAGCAAGTTATTTAACCTCTCTGATAAAATCTATCATACTGATATTTCCAACTAAAATCAAGACTATAAGCGTTCTACTATCATATTTAGAATGGATAGACAATAAGATCTTACTGTATAGCATAGGGGAACTATATCCAATCTCCTGGGATAGACCATGACAGAAAATAATACTTTAAAAAGAATGTATATATATATATACACACACACACACACACACACGTATATACGTATATATATGTATATATATGTGTGTATATATATATATGTGTGTATATATATATATGACTGAGTCACTGCTGTACAGCAGAAATTGGCACAACACTGTAAATCAACTATACTTAAAAAAAAAAGAGGGGTTTTACTTAACCATAATGATCTTATATATGTATATCCTTCCTCCCACACCATAAAGCTTGGTTCTCAAAACTCCAACGTATTTATTATTTGCTTTGTCCCAAAATACACTTAGCAGAGTGCTAAATCTCAGAATAACAGTATCAATACTACCAACAAACATACGATTATTTTTAAATGATTTTTTTTAGTTGAACACTTCCGTATAATCCCTCTGTTTTTAGCATGTTGCCTCACTTCCACCCTTTTCTCCGAGTGCTATCTCTAAACCAAGAGTTGCCAGGTTTCAAGTTCTCCAAAGAATCCTCTGTGCAGGGATTGGGGCAAGGAGTCAAAGGAGGGGACTCCGGGGTTAACAGCTCCTAGTATATATGTCCAATAATTATCTGTCTTCAATCCCCTTCTCTCCCGGGTACCTGGGATCTCAATTTCTGAGCCTTTCTGGAGTTCAGCAGCTCCAACCAGTTTACTTCTCACTGGCATCCCCTTCTTTAGACCTAGGGTTTCTCTACTCAGCTCAGCATTTATCTGCCTCCTATCTTCCAGAAAGAATTTGACATCTTTTATGAGCATGTTCTCTCTTGTTCTCTTTGGGTTCAGACCTTTCAGATTCTCTTTTTATCATTTCAGTAGTGTTTCAGGAGAGAGCAGAGATATCTGCGTGGGTTCCATTCCCACTGTTTCTATATGTTTCCTGCAAACATTTTCTATATCAGGCATAGAGATGTAGTATACTGAAATGGTTAAGAGCACACATTCTGAAGCCATGATGTTTGAGTTCAAATTCCCACTTTTGCCGCCTTCTAGCTGTATAACTCAGGCATGCTTTCTCCTCCCAGACTCCTCTTTTAGAAAATGGGGATACTAGTGTTACCTGTGGCAAAACTGTGTGCACAATACCACACTAGGCGCATTTATTAAGCACTCCAAAGGCTTTAAAATGTCATTAAATGGGGTTCCCATTGTGGGTTAGAAACCCGAGTAGTATCTGTGAGGATATGGGTTCGATCCCTGCCCTCACGTAGTGGGCTGGGGATCTGGTGTTGCCGTGAGCTATGTAGATCTCAGATGTGGCTTGGATCTGCATTGCTGTGGCTGTGGTGTAGGATGACAGCTGCATCTCTGGTTTGACCTGGGAACATCCACATGCCACAGGTGGGGCCCTAAAAAGACAAGAAAAAGTTTTAAATGTCATTAAAGAAAGAGTTGGAGTTCCCGTCGTGGCGCAGTGGTTAACGAATCCGACTAGGAACCATGAGGTTGTGGGTTCAATCCCTGGCCTTGCTCAGTGGGTTAAGGATCCAGCATTGCCCTGAGTTGTGGTGTAGGTCGCAGATGCTGCTCAGATCCCGCATTGCTGTAGCTCTGGCATAGGCCAGTGGCTACAGCTCGGATTCGACCCCTAGCCTGGGAACCTCCATATGCCGAGGGAGCGGCTCAAGAAAAGGCAAAAGGACAATAAATAAATAAATAAATAAAGTTAAGGGTTCTTTAATTGGAAAGGA
Organism: Phacochoerus africanus; assembly: GCF_016906955.1. Taxonomy (NCBI): domain Eukaryota; kingdom Metazoa; phylum Chordata; class Mammalia; order Artiodactyla; family Suidae; genus Phacochoerus; species Phacochoerus africanus. The sequence goes on along the minus strand of NC_062558.1, from coordinate 32,080,382 downwards.
CCAAATGATGTTGATTAATTCTGCCTTAAGCTAAAGGAGAAAAATTGATTCTCTGGTGATCTTAAATTGTGTTTTTCCTTAGGGCTAATTTTGAATCTTGCAGTTTCATATTTACCCTGCAGGTGGCAGCCTTTGTCACCAAAACCGTTTCTCATACAGGGCTGACCCTGAGGGGAAAACAAACCCTCTATATTCTTTCTATCATTCAATCAACAAATATGTACTGAGCACCTATTATGTGCCATGAACCAGGGAAGCAGCAGTAGTCAAGCACACGCCATTGTTGCCTTTTCAAAACCTGCAGTTAGCCACAGCCGTAGGACTTAATTCAAACAAGCTGAGAGGACCTCCAAAGAAAACCTTTCCCTGTGAACCTACTACTATTATGAAGCACCAGGATTTAGTTAGGACTCCTAATTAGGACTCCTAATTGGAGTCCTAACTTCAGGACAGGATGCCCTCTTGAACAAATGACTCTGTAAAGGACATTACTTAACACCAATTCTTTTTCAAGCTTATTAGCCCTTAAAAGGGGGTTTTTATAAGCTCCACCCATGGAGAAAAGGATTGGGAGGTGAAGTGGCATTGAGACAGTCAACAATGCCTAAAGCAGGTGTTGAGGTGTTGGAGTGGGTGAACAGGAGGATTTATGAATTAAGGCCAGAGATGACAACTCTCAGAATGTCCCCCAAGGTGTTCACTCATGGTACAGCGGGTTAAGGATCTAGCATTGTCACTACTGTGGCTCTGGCTACAGCTGTGGCTCAGGATTGTTCCCTGGCCTGGGAACTTCCTCATGCTGGCCAAAAAAGAAGTACAAAAAAAAAAAAAAAGTCCCCCAATTTTTAAACCAAACATTTCCTTATTAAGAAAAATGATCCAAAATTTGGAAATAAGACCAAGAGAGGGCAGTGTAGTTATTTCCATGTCATCTAGGACATTGTTTAGCAAGTCCACCCAAGGATTAATTCTCTAGCAGGGGTTGGAAGGCTTTTTCTGGTAAAGGTCCAAGATAGTAAATATTTTAGACTTTGGGGCTATAGGCTGTCTATCAAGTAAACTTAGACATCATAGTACTCCCTTGTTGTAGAGTAAAAGCAGCCTCAGACAATCTGTAAACAAATGGATATGGCTGTGATCCAATAAAACTTTATTATAAACAAAAGCAGCAGAGCCAGACCTGGCCCACTGGCCGGATATGTAGGCCAAGGGATGTACATTTGCCTGGCTATTTACTATTGATTAAAGTCTCTGATTTTTGTCTGGTTTGAGTTTCAAAGTATTCCTCTCCACTATCAAAAAGAACCCCAAAGCTTATCATTTTTATTCCCTGCAAAGAGTAACCAGGTTAGTCTCAAAGACTCCTACTTCCTCAAATACCTACTTCCTGGTTCTCTGAACAAGTTTTACCTTCTTACTGTTTCCTCTTTATCAAGTTGAATACATTTTTGACATAGGTTCATTCTCTATTTGAATGAGTCATGTTTAGACATTGTTGTTTGTTACACTTTTGTTGTTCCCCAGTACTCAGTAGGAAAACGTATGATCTAAGAGCCCTGTGTTACCATGGAAGGTAGCAAAGAAAGAAGGAACTTAGGGACTGCATCCCATTGTGTTGTCAAACTCAGAGGACAGACAGAGGGAAATCCCCTGTGAAGGGGCAGAGTTTTTATACCTTTGGGAAGGAATAAAAAGCTGATAGAATTTCCCTCCAAATTCCCCTCCACTCACTATGAATAAGGCATCATTCTTTGTATTTCCAAAAATGGACTACAGGAAGAATCATTCTATCTTATCCAATTTCAGAGTTGATCTCCAGAATTTCACTTCCACGTTTCAGTGCTGAAGTCCTGGCCTCCTCAAATCAACTTTTTAAATCAAGCTTTTGGAATTCCCTGATGGCTCAGCAGGTTAAGGATCTGGCCTTGTTGCTGCTATGGCTCTGGTTACTGCTGCAGTGAGAGTTCGATTCCTGGGCCAGAGAACTTCTACATGCCATGGGCATGGCCTATAAATAAACAAACAAACAAACCTTACCCCAAGGTGTTACAGACTGAATGTTTGTGTCCCTCAAAATGCATATGTTGAAGCCCTAATGCGACTATAATTAGTGACAAGGTTTTGGGGAGGTACATGAAATTAAAAGAGGTCATAAGGGAGTTCCCATTGTGGCACAGCAGAAACCAATCCAACTAGGAACCAAGAGGTTATGGGTTCGATCTCTGGCCTCAATCAATGGGTTAAGGATCCGGTGTTGCCATGAGCTGTAGTGTAGGCTGCAGACACAACTGTGTGTTGCTGTGGCTGTGGTATAGGTTGGCAGCTGTAGCTCAGATTCAGCCCCTAGCCTGGGAACCTCCATGTGCCATGAGTGTGGCCCTAAAAATAAAATAAATAAATAAATGAGGTCATAAGGAAGGGGCTCTAATCTGATAGAGCTGTACCCTTATAAGAGGAAGCCACATGAAGATATAGCAAGCAGGTAGCCATCTGCAAGCCATGAAGAGACCTCTCACCAAACCCAAGCTTCGTGGTACCCCATTCTCAGATTTCCAGCTTCCAGAACTCTGAGAAAATAATCTGTTGTTTAAGCCACCCATTCTATGGTAATTTTTATGGCAACCTGGGCTGATTTAAGACATTGCCCAACCCAGTACATTTGCATTTGCTTTTCCCTCTGCCTGGAGTAATGCCCTTCCTCCAGAACCCTGAACAGCTAGCTGTTTTTCTCAAATTTGCATTTAGGTTTCAGTTCAAATGACACCTATTCAGAGAGGCTTTCTCTGTCCATCCAGATTTAGTCTCCCCCCTGCAGTCATGTCCCTGAGTACTAACGCAATTGGGTATCTCTTCATGTCTATTGGGTTTTCTCTTCTGAAGTACCCTGTTAAAAAAATAAGCCAAGGCCTATTGAAACTTTTGATGAGACTAACAATACTGTAAATTAACTATACTTCAATTTTTTAAAAAAGGAAAAAATTTTGAGTTTGAGCAAAAATTGATTCAAATCCCAGAAGTGCTTGGGTGCTTCAGGGACAGGAGCTAGGGGCAAGACTTATAGAGAAGACATAGAAGCACAGCAAGAAAATAATTTGATTGGCTGAGTTTAAGTGGTTGCCTTATTTGAGAAAGATTAGTTGGTTGTTTGTGATTGGTTGTCCTTAGGTTCTGATTTCTTAAACTTGAGGCATTTACTTTTTGGCTGGAATATGTAGGCTATTAAAGTATTAGAACCATCTCAATCGAATGGCCTCTTTATCTAATTTAACATACTGTTGGACATTTTTTTTATATTTTTCTACTTTTTTTTTTTTGCTTTTTAGGGCCCTACCCTCGGCATAGGCATATGGAGGTTCCCAGGCTAGGGGTCAAATTGGAGCTATAGGTGCAGGCCTACGCCAAAGCCACAGCAACACAGAATCCCAGCCATGTCTGCAACCTATGTCACAGCTCACAGCAACACCAGATCCTTAACCCACTGAGCGAGGAGGCCAGGGATCGAACCTGCATCCTCATGGATCCTAGTCAGATTCATTTCCGCTGAGCCACGACAGGGACTCCTAAAATTTTTTACTGTAATTGATTCACGATGTTCTGTAAATTTCTGTTGCACAGCAAAGTCCCCAGTTACACATATACATACATTCTTTTTCTCATATTATTCTTTCATCATGTTCTATCACAAGTGATTGGATATAGTTCCCTACGCTGTACATAGGACATCACTGCTTATCCATTCTAAATGTAATAGTTTGCATCTACTAATCCAAACTCCCAGCCCATCCCACTCCCTCCCCCTTCCCCTTGGCAACCACAAATCTGCTCTCCCTGTCCATGAGTCTATTTCTATTCTGTAGTGAAGGAGTTCTTGATGTACTGGGGATACTAATCCTTTCTTGGCTTTATGCATTACAAATATCTTTTCTCAGACTGTGGCTTATTGTTTTTTCCTTTTTGACTGTGCCCTTGGCATGCGGAAGTTCCCAGGCCAGGGATGGAACCCACACCACAGCAGGGACAACAGCACAATGGCAAAGACAACACTGAATCCTCAACCTGCTGTACCACCAAAGAACTCCTGTGGCTTAGCATTTTTATTTTATTTAAGTATTTTTTTAATGGTGTCTTTTATTGTGCAGAAGCTCTAACCTTTTAAAAATGTTAATTGTGGTAAAACATGCATGACATAAAATTTAAGGCAGCATTTAAAAGCGTACGGTTCAGTAGCATTAAACACATTCACATTGTTGTGAAATCACACAACCATCCATCTCAAGAACAGTCTTCATCTTGCAAAACTGAAACTTTCCATACACATTAAACAATAACTCCTCATTCCCTCTGCCCTCTAGGCCCTGGAAAACACCATTCTACCCTCTTTTCTTTCTTTCTTTTTTTTAAATTTTTTAAAGGACTGATCCTGCAGCACCAGGTTAGGGGTTGAGTCAGAACTGCAGTTGCAGATGCTGGTCTACACCACAGCCATGGCAACACCAGATCCGAGAGCCTCATCTGCCACCTATACTGCAGCTTGTGGCAACACCAGATCCTTAACCCACTGAGCAAGGCCAGGGATCTAACCTGCATTCTCAGGTTCTCTGCATTCTCAGGTGCTGAGCCACAACGGGAACTCTCTCCCCATTCTACTTTCTGTCTCTATGAATTTGATTCTCCTAGCTACCTCATAAAAGCAGAATTATATAGTATTTGTCTTTTTTGTGCCTGGCTTATTTCACTTACAATAATTTCCTCGAAATTCATCTATGTTGTAACATACGTCAGGATTTCCTTCCTTTTTAAGAAAAATAATATTCTATAAATGTCTATATCATATTTTGTTAATCAATTCATTCATCAGTGAACACTTGGGTTGCTTCCACCCTTTTTTTTTTTTTTTAGGGCTGCTCCTGCAGCACATGGAGGTTCCCAGGCTAGTGGTCTAATCAGAGCTCCAGCCACTAGCCTACACCAGAGCCACAGCAACACCAGATCCAAGCTGTGTCTGCCACCTACACCACAGCTCACAGCAACACCAGATCCTTAACACACTGAGCGAGGCCAGGGATCGAACCTGCAACCTGATGGTTCCTAGTCAGATTTGTTTCCACTGTACCATGATGGGAACTCTAGTTCTACCTTTTGCTTATTGTGAATTATGCTGTTATGAACATGGGTATACAAATATCTGTATCATATGGAATTGCTGTATCATATGGAAATTGTTCCATTTTCGAGGAACCACCATACTGATTTCCACAGAGTCTGTACCATTTAAAAAAATTTTTTTTTTTTTCTTTGTCTATTTGTCTTTTTAGGGCCACACCCGAGGCATATGGAAGTTCCCAGGCTAGGGAACTGGCCTACGCCAGAGCCATAGCAACGCCAGATGTGAGGCCGCATCTTCGACCTACACCACAGCTCATGGCAACACCGGATCCTCAACCCAGTGAGCGAGGCCAGGGATCAAACCCAAAACTGATTAACAAAATATGTTTCCTAGTTGTACTCATTTCCACTGCGCCACAAGCGGGAACTCCAGAGTCTGTACCATTTTACATTCCCACCCACAGTGCAGGACAGCCCCAGTTTTCCCACAACTTTGGTAACATTTGTTATTTCCTGTTTTTGTGTGTATGGTTTTTAAAACAGTAACTAACTTTCTTTTCTTTTCTTTTTTTGCCATGCCTGTTGCATGTGGAAGTTCCCCAATCAGGGATCTAAGCTGAGCCACAGCAGCAACCCAGCTGCTGCAGTTGCAACCCAGATCCTTAACCGCTTCAGGGCAAAAGAGCTCCCCAAATAGTAACCATCTAAATGGGTATGAGATTGTATCTCTTTGTGATTTTGCTTTGCATTTTGCTGACAATTAGTGATGTCATCTTTTCCTTTGCTTATCGGCCATTTGCATATCTTCTTTGACAAAATATCTATTTAAGTTTTTTCTCCTTTTTTTTTTTTTTTTTGGTTCTTGTTGAGTTATAAAAATTCTTCTTTTTTTTCTTTGCTTTTTAGGGCCTCATATAGAAGTTCCCAGGCTGGAGGTTGTGCTGGAGCTATAGCTGCCGACCTATGCCACAGCCACAACAAATCCAGATCTGAACTACATCTGGGACCTACACCACAGCTCACAGCAATGCCGGATCCATGATCCACTGAGCAAGACCAGGGATGGAACCTACGTCCTCATGGATACTAGTCAGGTTCATATCCACTGTGAAACTCCCTAGGAATTCTTCATATATTCTGGATATATACTTCTTATCAGATATATAATTTGCATATAATTTCTCCCATTCCATGGGCTGCCTTTCACTCTGTTGATAGTGTTCCTTGATGAAGAGAAATTTTAAATGTTGATGTAGTCCAATGTATCTATTTTTTCTTTTGCTGCCTGTGCTTTTGGTGTTATATCCATCAAGTCATTTGTCAAATCCAAAAAAATTAAGATTTTTACCCCATGTTTTCTTCTAAAAGCTTAATAGTTCTCTCATATTTAGGTCTTTGATCCATTTTGAGGAATTTTTTTCTTTTTTCCTTTTTTGGGTGCCCAGAGGCATATATAGAGTATCCCAGCCAGGGATCAGATCCAAGCCGTAGTTGCCACCTAAGTCACAGCTAGAGCAACACATTGTGCTGGGCAAGGGATTGAACCTGCGTCCCAGCGCTCCCAAAACACCCTCAGATCCCATGTTGCCACAGCAGGAACTCCATTTTAAGGAACTTTTAACTTCACTTTTTTTTCTTTTGGCAAAGGAGAAAAATTTTATTACTTTGCCAGGCAAAGGAGGTCACAGCATCTAATGCCTTAAAGACTGTGCCCTAGCAATTTTTAATTTTTAATGTACATAAATCCAACAAAAATTCCCTAACAGCTTATGCATTTTTATATATTATTGAAGCCATCATTTCTTTTTCTTTTTTCTTTTTTTGTCTTTTTGCCTTTTCTAGGGCTGCTCCCCAGGCATATGGAGGTTCCCAGGCTAGGGGTCTAATCAGAGCTGTAGCCGCCAGCCTCCGCCAGAGCCACAGCAACGTGGGATCCAAGCCGCATCTTCAATCTACACCACAGCTCACGGCAACGCCGGATCCTTAACACACTGAGCAAGGGCAGGGACCGAACCCGAAACCTCATGGTTCCTAGTCGGATTCGTTAACCACTGCGCCACGACGGGAACTCCTGAAGCCATCATTTCTTATCCCAATTTTCTACATTTTCTTCCAAAAATTTTTAAAATTTGCTTTCACTTTTAACTCATGGAATTTACTCTTGTATGTGGTGTGAGTTAGGGATTCAATTTGTTTTTTTCCTCCAGAGGGAAAACCAATGTCCTCCCACCATTTTTATAGTAATTTTTTCTCATGAATCTGTAATATAACTTGCATTTCCTCTCAATTTTCCACCTACAAATGAGTTTCTTCTCCCTCTTTTTTTAAGGCTTTCTTAAAATTATATTTTATTCTGTTTATTTATATATTTGACTGTGCCTGTGGCATGTGGAAGTTCCCAGGCCAGGAATCCACCCATATCACAGCAGTGACCCAAGCCATTATAGCAATAAAACAGAACCCTTAAGCCCTCTGTGCACAAGAGAACTCCTTCAAATATGCCAATTTAAAAAAAAAAAGCTTCTGTCATACTGCCAGAATAGAACCAGTGGAAAAATGAAAGACAAATAAAGGAAGATCAGCTCACTAAACTGAAGGAAGGCAGGGATTTTTTTTTTTTAATTTACAGTATTTTTTAAATTGAAGTATAGTTGATTTACAATGTTGTATTTCTGCTATACAGCAAAATGAATCATATATATATATATATATATACATATATATGCTCTTTTTTAGTATTCTTTTCCATTATGTTTGATCATAGGACCTTGAATATAGTTCTCTGTACTGTACAGTAAGGTCTTGTTGATTATTCCTTTCATGATAATAACTTACATCTGCTAACCCCAACATCCCACTCCATCCCTTCCCCAACCCCCTCCCCCTCAGCAACCAAAAGCTTGTTCCCTATGTCAAAAATTTACAGTATTTTTAATCACGCTAAAAAGAAACAGATACATAGGTCTGGAAGTGAGACTGGCAGAGGGAACAGCAGATTTCTGTCTTCTCCCATCTGGTGCCCCCTCTGGGGCATGAAATCCTTGATCTTAGGAGGAAAATGGGGGGGATGTTTGCACTCCTTAAACAGCTCGTTTGCTTGTATTTTTCTTTCTATGCTAGTATAATTGGTATCACCAGGTTCCCTGTGCCCTGCAGGATGCTTTTCCTCTGTGGCCTCAAGTATCTTCCCTTCCAGCTTGCTCCCATCTTCACACTGATTACTCTCCCCAGAAGGGCAGGGATCTTTTTAAAGCTAAAACTGTTATCTTAATAGACAGATCAGGCAGATATGAAATCGAAATGAGGGGTCTTTCGCTTTGTTTTTTGTTTTTTTCTTTTGTCTTTTGAGGGCCACACCCACAGCATATGGAGGTTGCCAGGCTAGGGATCCAATCAGAGCTGTAGCTGCTGGCCTACACCAGAGCCACAGCAACGTGAGATCTGAGCCACATCTGCGACCTACACCACAGCTGACAGTAACGCCAAATCCTTAACCCACTGAGCAAGACCAGGGATCGAACCCGCAACCTCATGGTTCCTAGTCGGATTCGTTTCCACTGCGCTACGACAGGAACTTTAGGAAATGAGTTTTTGAAGGCTCAGCTAGGTAGATTAAGAGGCAGAAGAGAATTTCCCACAGAAGAGAATGCACAGAGGATTAAGGATCTGGCATTCGATCCTGGATTCAGTCCCTAGCCTAGGAGCTTCCATATGCTACGGGCATGCCCATAAATAAATAAATTTGACATACAACATTAGCTTCAAAATAATTTGATATCTGTATATTCTGCAAAATGATTACTACAGTAAGTCTGGTTAACATCCATTACCACATATGCTTACCAAAAAAAAAGTTTTTTCTTTTGTGATGGGGACTTATAAGATCCACTCTCAGAAACTTTCAAATATGCATGACAGAATCATATTTTTGAAAACAACCTTGTTCCTCCTTGATTCCCTGAGCAAACCTGTTTCCCAGAGACAAAGTCTTCCAGGCATAAGCTTCATTAACTGCCTTCTTAGCTTTTGGATTTTCATTAGCTTTCTCTACTTCAACTCACAAAGAACTGTATCTTCTATATAAGGGTCCTGTTCTTTTAATCTGTCCTCACTGTAAAAACATAACCCCATTCTGTAGGTAAACTCAGAGTCTGGACTCCCCAAATCCAAAGCCATTGATCAAGGCTTATGCAATTAACAAATCAGAGCAGACTTAGGATCCCAGTAGTGGGGTGAGCCTCCCCAGCATGTGACAAACCAATGGAGTCAAGAGATCAGCCCTTTCACAGGTCCTGCTCATGACCTTGAAAGAAGCTCAGAACGAAGTACCGAGGAAGAGATTTGCAGCATCCAACTACTCCCTGTGTTGGTACTATAAAAAGGCTACAATCTCACAGACAAGAGCTCTGTTGACCCTGTAGTATTTAGCTGCCTTTGCTGTTTAAAATCCAGTCTAAAGCTTTGCTGAAAGACGTAACACATAAAGCAAAAATCTCCTCACCAAAGCCTAAACACTTGTAACTTTAAGCTCTGCCCTCTTTAAGGGAAGACTCTGGGTCAGAAAGGCTTTTTTCCCAATAATGTAATCCCTGTCCAGCCACTTGCTGAGGTTAAAGCTGTACTCACATGGGTTAGGTCAAGGTCTGCCCCAGAGGTTTTTGTACTCAGGCCCCTGCCAGTTACAATCTTGCTGAACAACTATAGCTGTCACAAACTGCCCAGGTCAAGAATCCACTTGACCCACAATTACCTTTCAGCCTAGAGCCCTGACTGCACCAGAAACCTGATCTCCATGGGTTATTTTAGCCCCCAAATGTCAGCCCTCATGCCTGCCTCTGAAGTTTTCCAAAAAGAAAGCTGACATGTTGGGGGGTTATGAGGTAATAGTTCATTACCCCCTTCTTGGCTCTCCTAAATTCTAAGCCCACTGAGACGTAGATGCGTGAATCAGTCAGCTGGAGCTCCAAAGTGTCAGTTTTATTGGTAAGGCTGATTGAGAACATGGCTTTGCTATGTACACAAACCCCTCCTGGATTATACTGGTTTACCTGGTCACAGCCGGTCACTGCAGGCCTCCTCCAGAGGGACAGGATCCCCACGTTGGAGCAGGAAACATGTGTAACCAAAGGTCAAATCACACCAAGAAAGAAAAAGAGAAAAGACCCGGTGCAACATGCTTACTGAGACCAAGTCCCCTGAAAACTGAGTTCCCCTGCCAAGTTTATGATTAACCTCTCATCCAAAACTTTATTCCCTTTCTTGTCCTGCCCCATCCCCTTTTGAGGAATATTAAAGAAAAAGGGGGACTGAAACTGAGCAGATCCTTGTGGGGTCTTCCCAGGTACTAGCCCTTCCGAGTCCTCTACTTCTTCCTTGGCCTTTCTCCGGAGTTCTAAAGAGCATACTCGAGCAGTTAATAATTAGAATAATAGAGTCACAGGATTCCTAGTTCCTCCCGAAGGGATACAGATAACAATCTGAAACATATCTTTGAGTTGTTCTGCAGAAATTAAGACCCCCCCTCCCCCACTCGGTGGAGGATGGTGACAACATGCTAACCACAAGCACGTAGACCCCAGGCTGGCTGGAACCAGAAGGTTGATGATAAAGATTTCCTAAGCATCACCCTGTTACCTCACCACCAACCAATCAGAAAAATGTCCATGAGCTGGTCACGCACTCTGCAACTCTCACCCCTAATGTTGCCTTTGAAAATCCTTGCCTAAAAGCTATCAGGGAGCTTGAGTCTTTTGAGCACTAGCTGCCTGTTCCCGCTTGGTGCCCTTCAAAAAATGCTGTACTTTCCTTCACCACAAGCTGGTGTCATTAGATTGGCTTTGCTGAACACCTGGCAAACGGACCTGACTTCAGTTTAGTAACATTGGAATTTTCTTCTGAATCCACCAATCAGACCCACTTCTTATCTCATGGAAACAGTAAAGAAAGAGATCAAAAGTTTTCCTTCAGTAGTCTTTCTATTGAGGAGTGGCAGTTCCCTCTCCTCTATGTAAAATAGCAGAGGATAAGTTCCTTTCTAACAGCTGCCTTTGGTCTGGTGATTTATTCTCCATTCAGTAATTGTAGCCATGGTATCAGGATCACACGACATGTCTGTCAGGATTCACTTTGTTGCAAGCCAAACTCAAAGTGGCTTAGGCAAAAGAAGGAATGAATATGATTTCAGGGACCAATATTCCTTCAGGCAAAGCTGGACTCAGGGTTTTAATTGATAACAAAAGACCTCTGTTTTTTTTACCATCTCTGGGCTCTACTGTTCTCTGAACTGCCTTCATTCTCAGGCTAGCTCTTCCCAAAGCAGTGGTAAAAATGGCCACTGGCAGCTCCAAGCTTGTATTCTACTAGTTTAGAAATGCTGGTGAGAATTTCATCCAAATGCTTTCAGCAAAATCCCAGAGTGGAGTTTCATTGGTCTAGTTTGGTCACGTGTCTTCTTTCTGGACCAATCACTATGACCAATAGAATGCAATGCTCTGACTGGTCAGACCTGGGTCATGTGTCCTCCTGCCATCCAGTTCCACCCAAACGGCACAAACCAAACTGCAAGCATTATTCCTCCAAGGAAAATCAAAATACTATTCTCGGAGAATGGAGGAAATGGATTCTAGGTGGGAAAAGATGATCACCACAAACAATACAAAGCAAGATAAATTAAATGGAAAGAACAGCCTATGGCTAGTGCCTTCAAAAGGGCTTTTCAGGGCAGGTACTAAGAGTCTCCTGGACACTTCTCCAGTTAGCCCGGCTCCTGGGAGAGACATGTTGTTTGCTCCCCTTTTCTCAGCTATAAAACAAGTTGCTTGTTCTATGTGATCTCTAAGAGTCTCCTAATCAACAGCATTCACGTCTTAAGCATTTATTTAGCACCTATTGCTTGCTAGGCACTGTTCCAGACACTTGAGATAATGTGGTGAATAAAATACACAAAATCCCCTGCACTTATGGAACTCACATTTTAGTCAAGGAGTAGGCACACAATAAACAAAATAAATAAATCCTTCATGCCATGAAGAGAAATGTAGATGGAACTGTTGGGTGCTTGCGTATTTAAATAGGTGGCCAGTGCAAATGATGCAGGTAATACACATGGGAAGTGCTCAATCTATTGTATTGTTCATTACTATTATTTCATTATTATTATTACTTTTATTATTATTACTGGCATATTAAAAGCATTTGGTGACCCCTTGGTATCTTGAACATTAAGTACCCTCAGCTTAGCATATAAGACCCTCTACAGTAGGTCCTAAACTATTTTTTTGTTTGTTTTTTGGCCACACCTGTGACATGAGGAAGTTCCCAGGCCAGGGACTAAACCGGTGCCACAGCAGCGATCCAAGCTGCTGCAATGACAATGCTGGATCCTTAACCCGCTGCACCACAGGAGAACTTCTAAACTACTTTTTTAAATTGAGATATTCACCTGCCATAACATTCACTCTTTTAAAGTGTACAGGTTCAATTTTTTTTAGTCTAAAAGGTATAAGGTTGTGCAACCGTTACTGCTATCTAATTGCAGAATATTTTCATTACCCCAAAAAGGAACCCCATACCCATTAAAACTCATTTCCCATTCCCCCTCCTCCCAGCCTCTGGCAACTACTAATCTGCTTTCTGTCTCTATGGGTTCACCTATTCTGGACATCTCATATACACAGCATCATATAATATGTGGCCACTGGGGACTGGTTTCTTTAATTTAGTATAATTATTTTCAAGGTTCCTCTGTGTCGAGACATGTATCAGTACTTCATTTTCACAAAGTGTTTTTTATGGATGAATTGTTCCTAAGCTATTTTCCTAACCCCATTTCATTCTTTCTCTTTTTTTTTCTCTTTAGGGCCCCACTTGTGGCATATGGAAGTTCCCAGGCTAGGGGTATAATCAGAGCTGTAGCTGCCGGCCTATGGCAGAGCCACAGCAACACGGGATCCAAGCCTCATCTATAACCTACATCAAGCTCATGGCAACGCCGGATCCCTAACCCACTGAGACCCGAAACCTCATGGTTCCTAGTCGGATTCATTAACCACTGAGCCACAACAGGAACGCTCCCATTTCTTATTATTCTTTTCCAAACCTAAGGTTGAGCTGCATTAGACTACTTGTTCTTCTCCGATCACACTCTGCATTTGCCGAGTTTCCATCTCTTTTCCCTGGAATGGTTATACCCCCTCCTCAGACCTCTGTCCACATAGGTATCTCACAAATGTCGTGTCTTCATAAAGTGGGCTGTCATCTCAGCCCAATGGGTCCTCTTTCTCCACCACATACTTCTCTTTTATTTCAACCAATGGTTATTTATTTTCTCTCTCTATTTATTTAATTTTAAACCTCCTGCAACACTATGACTACCACAAAGGCACCAACATTTCTTATCCTTGGCCAAGAGCCTCAGATGCAATAAGTGTGCCTCAAATATTTGTTCACTTGCAAGGCAGTGGTATAACCCAATGGTTCTTAATGGGGGTAATTTTGCCCTGCCCCTAGCCTCAGGGGCATTTGGCAACATCTTGAGACATTTTTGGTTGCCCCAACCAAGGGGAGAGGGGTGCTATTGGCATTTAGTGGGTACAGGTCAGAGACGCTGCTAAGCCCCCTCAAATGCATAGCACGGTCTCCTACAACAAAGAATTATTTGGCCCCAATGTTAATAGTGCCAAGGTTGAGAAACCTTGCCATAAAGTAATTCTCATTCTAAAGAGCAAAAAGAAATCAGATGAAATCAGTGTACCAGTTTGGCAGAAAATCTCATTAGGGAGTTTATGCTTTTTTTTTCTTTCTTTTTTTTTTTTCTTCTTTTTTTAGGAGCTGGGGGTGACTCCAGTGCAAAGCTCTTGCCTAATGCCATAGAGGTGCCCTGGGAGCACGGATGGTATTTTCACCATTGCTCACTTCTGAGAGTGACAACTGACCTCCCAGGAATCCTTGAAGTGCTAGGAATGTAACTCTGTTAAGGAAGAAAACTCTTAGGGCTTTTTAAGCCTAGCAAATATCACAAGTAAACTGTGCTCTTGGGGGAGAGCAGGGGAAGGTATTTTTATGTATGTGTGTGTTTTAAAGTACCCTCTCCTGGCTTCCACATGATAGTGAAACTTTTCAGAACTGACTCTGGAATAAATGATTCAAGGGAACCCAAAGCCCTGTCTCCTTTCCTTTCCAAAAAGTGCAAAGGAGCTTTAAGAAAGGATTCTGTTTGCATGGGGCTCCAGTGAGCAACTCATTTGCAGGAGACTCAAGGCACTCATATCACTTAATTGTGAAAAGAATAGCCCTAACAGAGCAGAGGTTACCAGCTTCAGAGTCACATATTCCTGTTCATCTTATCCAACCACTTCTTGTGAGCGACATGGAAATTGAGTAATATATGCCTGAAAATGAAAGGAAAAAGCAGTCTGAAGGAGTCTGACGAGGCAAGGAATAGGGGTTGACATGCTATTTTAAAAAGTTCGTCCTTGGGGTAGAATTACCTGACAGCCTGGCTGGGATTTGGTAGTGGTGTGTGCTTAAAAGAACAACCTTTAGCACAGCTGGCATAGACATAAATGCCAAGCAGAAGATCTGCAAAGCTCCACCCCCTCTTTCTGGGTGCTCTTCAATTCTTGCAAGCCATAAAAAATAGCAAGGTGTGACTGCATTCCTAGGATCACTATATCTTTTATCCAATTAATGAACTTTTTTGGTCTACATATTTGACAAAATGCCACTCATTATGTGGAGTGATTTGTTCAATCCAATTTTAATGAAAACTCTTAAGGACAGGAACAAATAGAGTACATAACATTGCAAAATGCAAAAGTGTTTAATGATGACAGTAACTGAGATAACAGTGTGCTCTGAGTGGATAGTAGGCAGGTCTTCAGATGTATTTTAAAAGGTATAGGAGTTCCTGCCCTGGTAATAGTGGGTTAAGAATCTGACTGCAGGAGTTCCCATCGTGGCTCAGTGGTTAACGAATCCACCTAGGAACCATGAGGTTGCAGGTTCGATCCCTGGCCTTGGTCAGTGGGTTAAAGATCCAGCGTTGCTGAGAGCTGTGGTGTAGGTTGCAGACGAGGCTCAGATCCCATGTTGCTGTGGCTCTGGCGTAGGCTGGTGGCTACAGCTCCCATTCAAACCCTAGCCTGAGAACCTCCACATGCCGCGGGAATGGCCCTAGAAAAGGCAAAAAAACAAAGACAAAGGGAAAGAAAAAAAAAAAAGAATCTGACTGCAGCAGCTGGGGGTGCTGAAAAGTTATGGGTTCGAACCCCAGCCTGCCCAGTGGATTAAAAGGATCCAGTGTTACCACAGCTGTGGCATAGGTCACAGCTATGGCTCAGATTCAATCCCTAGCCCAGGAACTTTTATGCCATGGGTGCGGCCATACATTTTAAAAAAAAAAAAAAGATAAAAAGGGGAGTTCCTGTCGTGGCGCAGCAGAAATGAATCTGACTAGGAACCATGAGGTTACAGGTTCGATCCCTGGCCTTGCTCAGTGGGTTAAGGATCCAGTGTTGCTGTGAGCTGTGGTGTAGGTCGCAAATGCGGTTCGGATCTGGCATTGCTGTTGCTGTGGTGTAGGCTGGCAGCTATTGCTCTGATTAGACCCCTAGCCTGGGAACCTCCATATGTCGTGGGTATGGCCCTAAAAAGACAAAAAGACAAAAAAAAAAAAGATAAAAAGGTATAAAAGAGAATCATTTAAAGCATGAGATGGGAATCCCCAGAGCAGCTCTAGTTCTGTCAAAAGTGAACTGGAAAAGGACCAAATGGCTCTGGATAATATATATTTAAATTTCAATAAAACTGAAAATTATTCCAAATTTGATCACTTGCCTCATATCTCAGTTTTCTTTTTTTTTTTTTTTGTCTTTTTGCCATTTCTTGGGCCGCTCCCGCAGCATATGGAGGTTCCCAGGCTAGGGGTCGAGTCGAAGCTGTAGCTGCCAGCCTACGCCAGAGCTACAGCAACACGGGATCCGAGCCAGGTCTGCAACCTACACCACAGCTCACAGCAACGCCGGATCCTTAACCCACTGAGCAAGGGCAGGGACCAAACCCGCAACCTCATGGTTCCTAGTCGGATTCGTTAACCACTGCGCCACGACGGGAACTCCTCAGTTTTCTTTTATTTGTGAATCTATTCGTTCAATCATTCCTCTATGCAACAGAAACTATTTTTTTTGTCTTTTTTTTTTTTTAGGGCCGCATATGGGGGTTCCCAGGCCAGGGGTCGAATATCAGAGCTGTAGCTGCCAGCCTACACCAGAGCCACAGCAATGCCAGATCCTTAACCCACCGAGCGAGGCCAGGGACCAAACCCAAGTCCTCGTGGATGCTAGTCGGGTTCGTTAACCACTGAGCCACGACAGGAACTCCAAAAAAAAATACTATTTTTTTATATTTATGATTCCTATTCAATTTTCCCTTCTTTTATTCAACATTTATAAATCACATTAGTTGGAATACTATAATGGCATGTGATCCTCGCCTTTGGGGAGCTTAGGATCTAATGCAATATCCACTCATTCTTTCATTTATTTACTAAAGTGTTCACTATGTGCCCCTATGTTCTGTTCTGGGGAAACAGTAAGAAAGAGGATAGGACCCTCAGGTAATGGAATTACATTCTAGTGGGTGGAAGGAAGAGCAAAAGCAAAAGCCCTGAGGCAGCTGTGAGCATGGCTAGAGCCTGGTTAGTGAAGGGAGCACAGCACCAAATGGGGTGGAGAGGTATGCAGGTGCTAGATTATGTACAGTCCCATCAGCACAGTGTGTAATTTTAATGTACATTCATACACACATACAAACATATTACACATATTTAGTGAGCTAATCTTCCCTTTAGATTACAAACTCCTCAATAAATTTAGTTATTATTCAACCTAAATAATTTCAGAAGGTTCCTTATTCAAAATCTGGGGAAGGCTACTGTGATGTCTTTGTTAGGGGCTGGCTGAGAGCTTTTAAAAAAGAAGTAGAGGAGCTGCCTTTCTTCCTTTTGATGAGAAGAGGTGGCAGTTGTGGGAGGAGAGAGGCAGGACAATTTCCTCTCAAGCCTTTGGTATTGCATGACCTCTCTGAGTACCCAAGTCAGTGGTGGGAAAAGACTTCCTTAGTCAGGTGGACCCCTGAGAAAATTAAGATTCGGGGCAAAGAAATTTGGGGCCTGTAATTTTTTTATTCTCTATTTGGGGGACATTTATGACATGTTTGCAGTGGCCATACCTGTATCTCCTCCCTAAATCTTCACCCCCACCCCACAGTCTAACAGGAACATAAAACATTTTCTCGAATTTTCCTAAACATAATGCAAAATGGCTCTTCTTTCCCAACAGATTGCCGCCCCTAAATCTTTCCAATGTATAAATTCTGGAGGTGTCGCTAGATTTGTGTACTTCAGTTTCTTAATACTACAGAACAATAACATGTGACCCGATAGTTTTTCGGGTTTTTCTTTAAAGGAATAGTGGTGCTATTTAAAACAATAGTCTTTAAAATATGGGGTGAAGTTTTTCAAACAGCCCACCTGTAATTCTCGATACTTTTAACTTGGGTCGCGCGTCTGAGGAATCCTTGAACTCTCGGAGCTAGGCAGGGAAGTAAAAAGCGACTAAACCTTTCGGACTACAACTCCCAGGAGACATTGTTTCCACACACTCTGCGCACGCTCGACCTCTGTGCAGGCACAGGGCACTGAGCCAAGGAGGCGGGGCTTGGGACTGAGCCGTGCGTTGTGGGCGGGGATAGAGGCGTGGCCATAAAGGGGGCGGTGCTACCGGCGCGGCCCGGAACACGCTAGTGGAGCGGAAGATGGCGGCGGCAGCGGTGGCTGCAGCCGGGACACCAGTTGGGCTGAAGCGGAGGACCCGCCGGTTCTGACCTCGCTCTGGCTTCGGTGCGCGGGGCTGAGCGTGTGCGAGGCCCCGCGCGGCGGGTAGGGGCGGCGGCAGCAACTGCGCGCTGTCCTGAGGAGCGTCCCGGCGGCGGCGGAGCTGCGGCTGAGGAGAGAGCCGGCTCTGGGCCTCCGCGTCCTCCTGCTCCCCCGGCCCCCCGCCTCCTCGGGGGGGCGGCGGCGGCGATGTTCTCGGTCCTCTCGTACGGGCGACTGGTGGCCCGCGCCGTGCTCGGCGGCCTCTCGCAGACCGATCCCAGGGCCGGCGGCGGCAGCGGCAGTGGCGGCGGCGATTATGGGCTGGTGACGGCCGGCTGCGGCTTCGGCAAGGACTTCCGTAAGGGCCTCCTCAAGAAGGGCGCGTGCTATGGGGACGATGCGTGCTTCGTAGCCCGGCACCGTTCGGCAGATGTGCTCGGTGAGTGCCCGACCTGAGTACCCCCGCCACAGCCCCGGATCCGCCTCCTAGGGACTCCCCTGCTCGGGGCTTTCCCGGCTCCTCCGGGCAGTAAGAGGAGCCCGAGAGCCAGTAGTAGCTCATTTGTACGGAGCGCTTACTATGTGCCAGGCGCCGTGCCAAGCGCTCCAAGGTGTGTTTTCCGCTTGAACAACCCCCATTTTTGAGACGAGGAAACTGAGCCGCAGAGCGGACGAGCCACTTGCTCAAGGTCACACAGCTTGAGAATGTGACCAGTTTGTCCGAGTCCGTAACAGCACTGTTAGTCACTTGGCAGTGCCAGCCCCAGACGACCTCGTCCCCTCCCTCGGCGACACCTGCAGGCTCCGAACCTGGCTCTAGTGCCCTCCTCCCTCCCTCCTTGCTCTGCGTGCCCCGGGGATCCCTGCTTCTTGGCGCACCTGACGCCACAGACCGGCCACAGGCAGCGGGATCCCGAGCAGGCTGGCTGACGTGAGCCCCAGACAGCCCAGCCGCATTCCTGCGTCGCCTCGATCAGAGATCAGATCTACATCCTTGTCCGAGACTCGCAGTGGAGGCCTCTGGCCTGGTGAAAAATCACTCGCAGTGCATTCTTCCAAACTGATCTTGTCCCATTAAGGTCACTTGAGGTGGAGGAGAGTCTCCTTGACCCAAAATAGAATGGTCAAACCAGAAAGCCTTGAGAATTGGGTTAAAGCAGGTTACAGGTGCTTCCGACGGCCTATTCCAGTTACATCTTAGGGGGTGGGAGCCTACGGTTGAGCCTGCAGCAATGGCTAAATACAGTTAAGCAGGCAGAAACTTTACGGTCATATATATCTTTGGAGACAATGTATAGGCCATAGAATCCTATGCCTTTAAAACTCTTTTAATGAAGCATTTCTTTTGAAATTGAAGGACATACTGTCATTGTACTTAGGTTCAGATGTCACTTTGGTTTCACTTCTCAGGTAAGCTTGAGCTTTTTCATTACTTTGACTTTCATATGCTGAGGCAAAGTTTGGCATTGGAACAAATGGTCTTGTAACTTTACAACAATAATTATTTTTTAATTTGATCTTGGAATAACCGCCTGTTATCTCTGCTTCTAGTCATGTAGCATTTGTGAACATGGAACTAGAAAAGTTGTTCTCAGTTTAATTTGAGAGATTCCATTACCTGGGTTGAAAAAATCATTTAGTGTTTAGGCAACACTTTAGGCTCCTTAGAAGGGAGCTTGCAAATTGAAGTCCCACAAATTTACTCTGAAGTCATCTTGTCCCTGACTTGCTTTCTTTTTTAAAGGACTGTCAGTGGCTGTCTTTTTTTCATTACAATTAGAAGCACTTCACAGTTAGAAATTTGTGACTTGTGCTGCTTTTTCAATTTGTAGTTATAGTGCAACAGGATGGGAGATACTGTGCCACTAAGGTTCCCAGTTATAAATCTGCTATGTGTCAGCTTATGGGAAAGATTTGTGATTTGATTGATGATATGAGGGGTATTTTAATGTGTCAATTTCCTATGCTGAAGGTTAATTTAAAATTTTTGAAAGCTACCTCCTTAATGGAGTGGGGTATTCATAAGGATATGAGAAATTTTGGTCAAACCCATTCTGAAAAAAATGTAAACATATCATTCTGGTCGAAACCCAGCCTGGTTTGGTGTTCAGCTTTGTCGCTCTGTGATTCTGGACAAGAACCTCTCAGCTCATTTTCCTCATCTAGACTAGAGGATGAAGGGAATGGACTACCTGACCCTTAAGAACTTCTGACCATCAGATCATATTTGTTTGTTTTGAAAAGCCAGCACCCTTTGTTGTTTTCCACCTCAAATAACAGACATTATTTCCTATCTTATTCACATGGGCACCTTCAGTAGATACCTTGTATTTCATATCTAAAACAGTGGGTTTTTGTTTTTTGTGTGTGTGTGTGTGTCTTTTTGCCTTTTCTAAGGCTGTTTCCCGAGGCACATGGAGGTTCCCAGGCTAGGGGTCTAATCCGAGCTGTAGCCACCGGCCTATACCAGAGCCACAGCAACGCTGGATCCGAGCCGTGTCTGCGACCTATATACCACAGCTCACAACAACGCCGGATCCATAACCCACTGACCAAGGCTAGGGATCGAACCTGCAACCTCATGGTTCCTGGTCAGATTCATTAACCACTGCACCACGACGGGAACTCCATAAAACAGTGGTTCTTAACTTACCTTGGTTCACAGCCTCTTGTTTCACTGCCCACGGGTTCTTGCCTCCCAGAAAAATGCACATAACAAACAAAATTTTGCATAGGCCTTTGCCGACTTCACTGGCCACATCCATGTGCCACATAGAGATCCATGCAGGGTACCAGATAAAGAACCACAGCTCTATACCCCTCTTCAAAGGAATGTTGGTAGACAAAACCAGACAGATGATTGCTTACGGGACCTACGGCTTTGGCCGTATTTGACAAAGAGCCGTTTTAAGAGTGTGCTTGTGTTTGTGTGTTGAATGAAAATCGGGGAACAAAAGTTCTCTAGGACTGTCCTGTTTTAGAGGGGTTCTTCCAGAAAGCTGTCTTAGGAGCCACCTGAAACAGCTTCTGAGTTGGCCTCATTTGATCTTTGGTTTCTACAAACCCATATTTGTGATGTTGACTTCTGTTTTATTGACAACCATCCCATCACAGGCAGGTCTGATTATCTCTTTCTGTGAAAAAGGTGATGATGAGTCTTTGGTGAGTCTTTAATACTGCTTTTTACTGGAAGTTGGAGTTGTAAACTAAATTGCATTAAAAGGCTATGTTGAATAACATTCAGTGCTTTGAACCTTCTAGTTCATAGATAATTTGTTCTGTTTAGGTTGACACTGTGTTTATTGCTGAGTATCTGTGCAACTCACTGTGGTCATCTAGGACTCCTCTGTTTGGAATGAGAACTTTTTCTTTCTTTTTGTATTAGAAAGAGAAAGCTATTTTATTTCTTTAGTTTATAATTGATCTGTCCTATTAGTCATGCAGTGACTAAAAGTACTTGGTGCTTTAGAACATTTTTGTAGAGTCCCACTGGACTTCTTTTAGGAAAAACCAACTATGGTGGGTGTGGTGAGACATAAGAACCACTCCTATCCCCTGGAAAATTGGCGAAGGTGCTTTCTTTTTATTAGGTATAATGGGAGTAAATCAGTACCACCAGGAGCTGTGTGTGCTTTCCTTTTTCCTTCTTCCCTGTGACTAATACTGAGTTCTCTTATTACTCTGTATGGCATGGGTGCCCAAGTACACAAAAATATGAGAGCTGCCTAGTGTGTAATTGCTGGGCCTCCCACAGCCCTAAGCTACTTAACAATAGAATTCTTAGAACTGTTGAGAGTAGTAAGACTTAGAAACCTTGGAATCCAGTTCTTTTATTTTACTAAAGAGAAAATAGGCCTACAGAGGATCAAATGACTTTGCTAAGGTTAGCAAATGGCTTAGTTAATGCCAGAATTAGAGGTACCACCAAGTCTCCCATTCCAGGCCTCTTTCCTTTACACCACTAGTTAAGAAGATAGGTGAATTCAAAACCAGTCTGTCTATGGTACTGTTAAAGTGTTCTCTGGTACTGCTAAATGCTTTTCTCCGCCTAAGAGAGACAGTGAGTGTGTGTGTACACAACTTGTTTATTCACTCTATGACTCATAATTAAAATGCAACAAAAGGAGTTCCCGTCGTGGCGCAGTGGTTAACGAATCCGACTAGGAACCATGAGGTTGCGGGTTCGGTCCCTGCCCTTGCTCAGTGGGTTAACGATCCGACGTTGCCGTGAGCTGTGGTGTAGGTTGCAGACGCGGCTCGGATCCCGCGTTGCTGTGGCTCTGGCGTAGGCCGGTGGCTACAGCTCCGATTCGACCCCTGGCCTGGGAACCTCCATATGCCGCGGGAGCGGCCCAAGAAATAGGAAAAAAAAAAAAAAAGCAACAAAAACTCCTCTGCATACTAAACTACAGTTTATTGAAACCACTTCTTTTAAAAAAAGAAAGCATGGTGTACGCCATGTAAATTCTGACCTCTGAATATTGAGTTGTAAAGTAATTCTTATAAAACTGCATGATGTTTATTTAAGCTTGATTTAACTTGAAACCCTAAAAAAAATGAAAACAATTTTATGGTCTAGCCTTTAGATGTGATTTTGATTTTGCCCATGAATTTGAGGTGTTTTTGTGAATTATGCCAGTCTTAAACATAGTTGCCTTAAACTATAGGGATTACGCAAACAATATAGAGATGAAAATTTTATTTAGGAAGTGAATAAACTAGGTAGAATTTGATGTTTTCCAATAGCATGATAATTTTAATATATTTGGTAGAACCTCTGTATCTGAAAGTGAGTTATCCTTTTAACAAAGTACTAGTCATCTGGGAGAGTGTGTATGTGCACTAAATTGCAACCTTTCAAGAAGCCCTCTTTCAGATTTCCCTCAACTAGATTTCAAGCTGTGTTAGGAAACCAGTGTCATTATTATATAGTCATAACATTCTGAAAGTCAAAATTCAGCCTCATCTACCTGTTGAAAGCAGACATGACCCTGACTGGATTTTTAGAAATTGAGATACAAAATTCATCTGCCATAACATTCACCTTTTAAAGTGAAAAAATCAGTGGCACAACATTCACAAGTATGTGAAACCACCACCACTAACTAGTTCCAGAATATATTTGTTGCCCCAAAAGAAAACCCCTGCCAGTTAACCTACACTTCCCAGTGTCCCTCCCTCAATCCCTGGCAACATTAAGATTTTGAATATACATGAGTTCTCGTAGTGGCTCAGCAAGTTAAGAACCCGATTAGTATCCTTGAGGATACAGGTTCGATCCCCTGGCCTCACTCAGTGAGTTGAGGATCAGGTGTTACTGCAAGCTGCAGCGTAGGTCAAAGATGAGACTGGGATCCTGCATTGCTGTGGCTGCTGTGGTGTAGGCTGGCAACTGCAGTTCCTATTTGATCCTTACAGTGGGAACTTTCATATGCTGCAGGTGCTGCCCTAAAAAAAAAAAAAAAAAAAAAGACTCTGTACAGATTGTGTCTATTCTGGACATTTCATATAAATGGACTCATGTTAACATGTGTTCTTTTGTGTCTGACTTTTTTCACTTAGCGTAAGATTTTCAAGATTTACTCACATTGTTGCATGTATCAGTACTTCATTCCTTTTTATGGTTGAACAATATTCCATTGTATGGTTATGCCACATTTCATTTTATTTTTTATTTTTGGCCACACCTACAGCATGTGGAAGTTCTTGGGCCAGGGACCCAAGGTGCTGCAGTGACATCACTAGATCCTTAACCCATTGAGCCACAAGAGAACTCCCACATTTACAAAAATACCTTCATCTATTAATGGATGTTAGATTGTTTCTACTTTTTGGTTGTTGTGAATAGTGCTGCTATGACACATTTATGTATAAGCTTTTGTGTTTTCCAGTCTCTTGGGTGTATAACTAGAAGAGGAATTGTTGGGCCATACTGTAACTCCAACTTTATGAACAATGTAATTGTTTTTAATATGTTTTGTATGGTTCTAATGTAAAATAGAAGAAAATTCAGTAGACGGGAAATATTTTCTAAATGTCAGCAATCAGATATGTAAGTTCTAAGATCAATCAGTACTTTAAATATGCTAGATTTGATAATCTATGCTCTCAAGAGAAATTTGTGGAATTTTAAGGGAGAGTGAAAGTTGTGAGTTTGGAAAAGAGCCTTCTAGGACTCATAAACAGCAGAGTTTAAGAAGCTATTGACGCCAAAAAAAAAAAAAAGCCGCTGATGACTTGTTCTATGACTTTTCTGAGCATTCTGGCATTCTATAATAGATTCTAGGGTTGATAGAGGAATTTTGCTGTTTGTTTCTTAAACTCCTCCCTGATATTTTTCTTACTTTGCTATATAGATATATTTACTGTTCATAAGGTTCTTGTAAAGCACATTGTTTTTAAAGTCATTTCCTCATTTGTCAGAACTACTTTTCCTCTGTTCAGTCTTTAATTTAGAATTCTCAAGCTTAGTTATAAATTTTCCTAACTTCTAGCTTCTCTCTCAATTTGTTAATAATTTCCTTAAAGGGATCCAAATGAATCTTTTTTTTTTTTAATAACGCAAGTAATTGGATTTTAAAAGAATGACTTTATACTTTTTAGAAAATATACTTTTGTTAAAAAGTTTTAAATTGTAGCAGAAAGTGGGATGCAGATGTTAGCTGGTTGTACTGGAATGGGGGCAGCTGTGGGGGGAAGTAAAGGGAGTTGGGGGAACCTGGATTGGAGGAAGCTGTTCCTGAACTTTAGCACTGCTTTCTGAAACTGGGCAATACTTAACCTGAATGGTTGCAACAGTATCCAAATAGAGTTTGTACTAGTGTGTGACTCAAGAAGCACTGTACCAGGTCAGAGTGTTTGACCTAAGTTGTGTCCTTTGAATAAATGCCTATGTCAAATTCAAACTAAATGTCAAATTTGTCAAACTAAATGTCAAATTTGTCCCTGTGTCTTTTAGAGAGGCCTTATGTGGGGTTTTAGGGTCACAGTTTTCAAGGAAATGCTTTGGAAAAGTAGGTTGACAGTATTTTTTTTTCTGAAGAAATTTTACCTTTTTGGGGGGAGTAGGTGGTAAGCCCATGGCATATGGAAGTTCCTAGGCCAGGGATTGAACCAGAGCCAGAGCAGTGACAACACAGGACCCTTAACCACTAGGCCACCAGGGAACTCAAGAAATTTTACTTTTCTAGTCAGTTCAGAAATGACATGCCTTGTGAGTTTGCCTTTCAATAGTGTTAACTTTTGGTCTCATTTTGAGAACTGCTCACCTAGATCTGTCATTAGTGATAAAATTCAGTGATCTATCTTGTTTGAGAGTTGTCAGGTATTTTTAAAATCTGATAGTGTTCTATCCTCCTGAAATCTAATATCATTTGTTTCCTCTTATTAAACAATTCACACAGTTCACAGACTCACATCATACATCAAGACTTTTTTGCAAAAGCTGACCCACTGCAGAAGGCATTGGGCTAAAAACACACACTTACTCATTTAAACTTGAGTTGGCAAGTGACACAAAGCTTTCGGTTTAGTTTAAGATTTTTTTTTTGTCTTTTGTTGTTGTTGTTATTGTTGTTGTTGTTGCTATTTCTTGGGCTGCTCCCGCGGCATATGGAGGTTCCCAGGCTAGGGGTTGAATCAGAGCTGTAGCCACCGGCCTACGCCAGAGCCACAGCAACGCGGGATCCGAGCCGCGTCTGCAACCTACACCACAGCTCACGGCAACGCCGGATCGTTAACCCACTGAGCAAGGGCAGGGACCGAACCCGCAACCTCATGGTTCCTAGTCGGATTCGTTAACCACTGTGCCACGACGGGAACTCCCCTAGTTTGATTTTAAAGAAGAAAAGATATTAAATAATTTTGAATGGGATCCCAAACAGAATTTTGGGTGGATGAGGTGAAAGTGAGGGAGCAGAAGCTTTTTTTAAAGAGTGAAAATACTTTATTTTCTCCTAAGCATTTATTCAATATTGGACATAAAATATAAATCATCTTCCAGTGTTTATATAGTGCTTTAGATTTTACAAAATATTTTCATGTTTTATCTTGATCTTTTAACTATGAAATAGTTGCTCTTATCTCCACTTAGTCTGTGTCTGTTTCCTCATCTATAAAGTTGACTCATCAGTAAGGTTAGGACGGCTAGTATCAAAGCTGAGCCTGGAACCTAGGTTTTCTCTTGTGCGTCTCATGCTTTTAAATAAATGGTTCTGTTTTGTGCTTTTACAAGTAACGCATGCTCACAAAAGCACAGTAAAAATACCAGTAACTCATAACTCAGCTGTAATCAGTATGGTTTCCTCCAGCTTTAATGTATATATAATTGTAAGTATATATATTAGTAAATAAAATTGAGTTAATGTGTATTCTGCTTTGTAATATTATTGTTATTTAATGTCAGTTGAGCATATTTCTATACTAATAAGCGTAACTATCGTATTTTACTGTGTGTATAGTCCACACAGTCCTCTATTTTTGGTTATTTAGATTATTTCCAATTTTCTATTACAAGTAACACTAGAGTGCATATCTCTACATCTGAATATTTCCTTAGGATAAATTTCTGGAAGAAGAGTTCCTGAATCAAAAGCTGTGAACTTTTGAAAGAGCTCTGATTTAAATATTAGCTTAGGTTCCTTAAGAAAGGTTGTATTCATTTGTGTTTTTCTATTTGCTATGAAATTGTTCTTATTAGCAGCTTATTGTTGATCTTGAGTCTCACATTTAACAATTTATAAATTTACTAGTTCTTAAACGGTTGTTTCTGAGGTGCATTAATTTGTAGGTGGTGAATAGTTCTAGAATTGATTAAATTGTTGGTATGATTCCCAAGGACTACAAAATGACTGTAGAAACTTTGCCAGAGACTACAAAAGTGACTTACTACAAAGAGAGCTTTCTGTTGAGGGACCGAGTACTATTTTGACTCAAGTCAATTCCACCACATTTTTGTACTGATTTTTCTTTTTCTCATTTTCAGACTGTTTTGAAGATGGAACTTCTTTTTGTACTGCCTTGACTGTACATTTTGATCTTTCAAGGATGTCATCATCCAGCAGGTTTTTTGACTTATCAGAATTAGTTGTACTGTCCTTTGAGGTAGATGTAAAAGGTTAGCTGTGCTGAATGAGGCAAACAAAAAGTGTTTTTGTTTTTACATCCATGTTTGGATAGCAGTTTTGGATAAGAAAGTAGATTTGAGCTATTTACATAAGAGCTGGGAAACTGTTCATAGCCTCTACATTGAACACTAATTGATAATAGGGTCATCGGTGTTTCTGTGAAATGAGGAAGTGTGAATGCGTTGTTTTAAAAAATCTACTTCTCATAGCTCTTGAGTGGCGACGTTAATCTTAATTGTTTTTCTTGTTCATGTATACTGAATTCACTAAACAATCAGTGGTCTTGAAGCACATTAGTGTGTTCTATATGTGTAGAATTCTAAACATATTAATTTATTTATAGATCATCCAAATTCAGTGAAGCCATTTAACCTATAACTGTCTTTTATTCTTTTATCAGAATTTCAAATTGAAAAATGATTGGCCCGCCTTTTTGTCAGTGGCTTAAAGGAGAAAAGAATTCTCCAACATTCTAGTCCCTTTGTTAAAACTGAAGTAAAAGGACATGGGCAGTGTTTCTACTCTCTGGATCATTATTGAAACTTCCCTGAAAACACACGTGAGGTTGGATAATAAGGGGAAAGGATAAATTGAGAAGTGGAGTCTTTGCTTCAAAATTAGTTTATGCAGTAAATGTAATATTGTATTTGAAAAATAAAGTATAGCTTTGTCTGTTAAGTTTTACTTTTTAATAAAGAGTTTCTAAAATGCTTTTCTCGGGAGTTCCTGTTGTGGCGCAGCAGAAATGAATCCAACTAGTATTCATGAGGATGCAGGTTTGATCCTTGGCCTCGCTCAGTGGGTTAAGGATCTGGTGTTGCTGTGGTATAGGCCGGCGGCTACAGCTCCGATTTAACCTCTAGCCTGGGAACTTCCATATGCCGTGGGTGCAGACCTAAAAAGAAAAAAAATAAAATAAAATGCTATTCTTCAGTGTGACTTAGAATCCCAGAATTCGTAGATCTTAGAAAAATCTTAGATCTTGGATAAATTCTCAAATTTGTCATCCTGCTCTTTATTTCACAAATGATAAAACTAAAGTTAGAGAAGTGATTTAGATAGTGTCCTACAGCCAGTTGGTGGCAAAATAAATAAATAAATAAATAATAAAAAAGCTGTGAGCTGTGTCATTTGCAAGACTCCTTTTCGAAGCTCTTTCCAACCAGCCTTATTTTGACACTCTGTGAGAGGAGCACCTTGTAGCCAGCTCCCACCCAGGGCATAACACCATGTGCAACTCTAGGATGAGATAATGGGTTCATTCGCTTTTTGGAGTTCTTAGATGAAAGTTGGTATCCCAGAGTGTTGGTGTTCTAACTTATCAAAGTACAGTCGACTGAATTCACATTTACTGGTTGCTTCCTATTAGTCCCTGACATATGCTGTGGAAAAGACCAAGAACAAAACAGACTTTAGCCCTGAAGTTTCACAGTTTGGTACAGAAGGTACTCATGCACAGGAACAGCATAAAAGAATACACACCCATTAGACATTGTGGAAGCATGGAGTCAGGCCTTGAGAGAAGGGTTTTTCAGTTAAATTGAAACAAGTGAGAAGATTGGTAAGGCTCTCCAGGTTGAGGGATCAGTAAAGGCACAGAAGAAAACTCCCCAAACTATAGCTCTTTTGCCACAAGAGAATAGTTTGGGCAAGCAGAATGGGGATGGGTAGATGGGGTTGAGAATTGATGTTTATAAACAGATTAAGACCAAATTGTTGAAGGAAACAGTTTCCATGTTGGGTATTGTTTTTGGTTGTTGTTGGTTTGGGTAGAAAGCTATAGAAGATGTTTTTGCTCTTGTTTTGGGTTTAGCTTGGTTGGTTGGTTTTTGGTTTTTTTGGCCGTACCCAAGGCATGTGGAATCAAATCCATGCCACAGCTTTGACACCCGGGATCCTTAACCCATTGTGCCACCAGGGAACTCTTGGTTTGTTTTTGAAAAGGCAGTGCATTTAGATGGTACAAAATTCAAAAGGGTGCACACAGTGAATTCTCCCTCTCATCCTTGTCTCCTAGCTGCAGAAGTTCCTCTCTCAAAATGAACTGATGCTACCAGTTTCTTGTATATTCCTCATGAGAATGTTCTTGTAAATACAAGTAAGTAAGTGTGTATACATGAAAGGTATTTGACTCAAAGTGTAATACGGACATAGCAATCTTGTTTAAAAAAGATAGGAGGGAGAGCAGAATGCAGAAAATCAGTTAGGAAGCTACTGTAATAGTCTGAATTAGAATGGGCTTTAACTAGCTAGGGCACTGGAAAGTAGTTGGGCTTCAAACACATTGCAGACATAGAATCAACAGGACTTAGTGATAGTTGGTCTAAGAGGGTGAAGGAAAAAGAGGAATTGAAGTTGATTTTCAGGTTTTGTTTCTGGAAGTTCTAAGATTTCTAGCATAGAAGTGTGCGGTTGGGTGGGCTGCCATTAATCAGATTAGGAAATGCAAGAGAAGAATCAACTCTGGGAATTAAAAACAGGGGCCTGCTTGATACATGAGGCATTTCAGAGGCAGAATCATCTGGCTCACAGGATGCTTGCATCCAGATGTCCTTTATCGAGTCCTGAATGCTAGGGCAGTGAGTCTTGTTAGAATCACTTGTGCAGTTTGGATTTTCAATTTAATTTTATTAGTTGTTTTTGTTTTCTTTGTTTTTTTGTTTTGGCTATGCCCACAGCATGCGGAAATTCCCAGACCAGGGATTGAATCCACGCTCAGCAATGATAGTGCTGGATCCTTAGCCACTAGGCCACCAGGGAACTCCCCAGTTGGGGTTTTTTATACTTTGCTGGAAGGCCTAGGACTACCCTGGGCATACTGACTCAGGATGTGGGGCTTAGGTTCCACAGGTCATCTCAATGTGCAGTAAGAGTTCAGAACAGTGTGCCAGGGACCAGGCCAGCACTTGGAGATGAAAGATGTTACCAATGTGAAAGAGAATTAGCTGGGAAGAGGGTCACAATATGAAGAGGGAGAAAGGGGATGGGAAAGTCATGATTGAGGTGCTGCTATTATTATAGTGACTTAAGGAAGTGGTTAGGCCCACTAACATTTATGTGTTAATAGTTACTATAAGATTTCCTGTTTATTTTTTATTAAAAAAAAAACAAAACTATTTTTCTTTTTAACAGCCATGCCTCTAGCATATGAAAATTCCCAGGTTAGGGATAGAATTGGACTTGCAGCTGCTGGCCTATGCCACAGCCACACCAGATCCTTAACCCACTGAGCAAGGCCAGGGATTGAACCTGCATCTTCATGGACACTATGTTGGGTTCTTATTTGAGCCACAATGGGAACTCCAAGACTCCCTGTTTAAAATGAGAAATTTCTGAGTCTGAACCACAGTACATAGTAGGGAGCAGGCACTCGAGATACTTGTTAAATAAGTTTACTTCATGGTCACTTCTGGAAAAAGAAAACTAATACATTTATTCCAAGTGCAGGCAAATCTTTTATTTTTTGTGTATTTTTTGGAGACAAATATAGATTTGTTCCTTAGTGCTTGAAAATGTTGCTGTTAAATGTTTAATGGAATATTAAACGATGGTGGATACATGACCAGAAAAGCTGAATGGACCACTCATCTTTTAAACATTATTTGTGAGTGGGAAGTGTGTGTGTGTGTGTTCAGGGCTGCACCCTCAGAATATGGAGGTTCCCAGCCTAAGGGGTGAATTGCAGCTGTAGCTGCCAGCCTACACCACACCCCACAGCAACACCAGATCCTTAACCCACTGAGTGAAGCCAGGAATCAAACCTGTGTCCTCATGAATACTCATCAGATTCGTTTCCACTAAGCCACAATGGGAACTCTGCGAATTGTCTTTTGATTGTGATCATGGACCAGTACTTGTAGAGCTGCAGCCTATGATGATCAAAGGCATTTTTTTTCTGATTGCTCTTATACTATTATTTGATCTTTTTAAAAGAGACATAACTTTTGTTTATTGCATGTAGGCTATGTGCTGAGTACTGTGATGGGCACTCTTTAACACCATTATTCCTGTTCCTCACTCCAGCACTGATTTTGATGTCCATGAGTTTATTCCCATTTACAGATGAAGATAATGAGGCTCAGAAAGTGACCCAAGACACCCTTGGTATACCTCACCCTAAACGTGGAGCTGGAATTTGAACCCAGACCTGACTCCAAAGCCTGTGCCCTTGTCCACTGTCTGTGCACAGCGTTTTAAGGCAGAAATGATCATTTAAAACTTTGTTTCACTGAGAGGATTTTTTCTGAGTCTCAGTACTATTTAGTTATAACCATTCCTAGGCTAATAATTGGGCAAAGTCCCTTCATTAAAGCAAATAAAGGCCTCAGTGGCCTTGTCGAACTAGTCAGTGGACCACAGGAACTTTTGTGGTCTCAGGCCAGCCCTTTCCTTCTTGGGGACTTCCTAAATACCTTGACTTTTCTTCAGTGCATTGCTTGGGTTGATTGCTGGTGAGAGGTTCCTAGCAGGGGTGTGATAGGCATTTACCTGGAGATGAGGTTTTTCTGCTCTTAGAGCTGTAACCTCGACTTTATTACCTGTACTTTATCTGTATTAGTCAAAATTGTAGGGAACTGCCCCGAAGGCATCTCTTCTCAACCTCCTCTGCCACAACCCCTTACATCAGACATTTCTCCATGAATACTGTTCTGATTTCTTCAATTAGATGTATGTAATCTGATCTTCCTTGCTTTTGGCTTTCGTGGTGCATATTTACTTTGTTTTATTAATAGCCATTTATCTTAAACCTCTCCAAACCCCCCTCCCCTACCACAGTCACAATCATTTGATTTTAAGTTCCTCTGGGCAGAAAAATCTTTTTTTTTTTTTTTCCTTTTTATGGCTACACCTTCAGCATATGGAAGTTCCTGGGCCAGGGGTCAAATTAGAGCTGCAGCTGAAGCCTGTGCCTCAGCCACAGCCACACCTGATCCAAGCCTCAGGGGTAAGCTTTGCTGCCGCTTGCGGCAACCCCTGATCCTTAACCTACTGTATATGAGGTCAGGAATCAAACCTGCATCCTCATAGAGACAACACTGGGTCCTTAACCCACTAAGCCGCAACGGGAACTCTAGGAAATTGTTTATTATATGTACATCCCTTTGGCCCCTTTCACCACAGTGTCTTAACATATAGAAAGTGTTTAGTAAAATGTGTTGAATAACTTTAATATTGAATGTAACCATAAAATGTACTTCTAGTTGGATTTATATAGGTTTTTTGTCATCTCTCCCATAGAGGTAACATGTATTCATTACTGAAAAAATGGGGAAGTGTGGAAAATAAAAAGGAAAAATTGCTGTTCTACCTCCCAAAGATATTTTAAAGAGAAAAAAAAAAGAGCATTTGTGCCAGGGCTGCATGTGACTCAACCTCTCCCAAAGGGTGATATTTTAGTAAAAGCCAGCTCCTGTTTTTTTAGAGGGGTGAAGAAAGCAGAGTCTTCTTTGATATTAGGTCAGGGATATATGGCTTAATTGTTACATATATTAGATTAACCTTTAAGACCGGAATTCTAGATCTTGGAGTTCACTGGTGGCTCAGTGAGTTAAGGATCCAGTGTTATCACTGCTATGGCTTGGGTCACTGCTGTGGCATGGGTTTGATCCCTGGCACAGGACTTCCACATACCATGGGCACAACCAAAGAAAAAAAGATTTCTAAATCTAGTCTTATAAATAGAAAGAAAACTCTTTTCTCTTAGCTTAAAGGACCAATACAAATAAGCATACATCAGATAGCTGGACTTTAATTGCTGTTACGTTCACAGAAGCCTCAGCTTTAGTAGACACTTTTAAATTTGTAACACACTAAAATCCCTGTCCCTGCTGTTCATGATATACAGTGTGACACCCCCCCATCTCAATGATGTGTCTGTTGCTTCCTCCCATTGCTAACAGTATTTAGCATTTGATGAAGATACTCTTGGCAGCTCAGGAAGAAGTTAAGTGACCTTTATCTGTGACTTCAACTTTATAAGATACTCAAGGTTAAAGCCAAAACACATCTTTCCACATTAAATATTTGGTATTTAAACAAGAAGAACTAAAGTTAGAGGAAGAACATTTTTCTTCTAAAAAGGTTGAATTTAGGAGAGTTCCCATCGTGGCTCAGCGGAAACAAATCTGAGTAGTATTCATGAGGACACAGGTATGATCCCTGACCTCGTTCAGTGGGTTAAGGATCCATTGTTTCGGTGAGCAGTGGTGTAGGTCGAAGACGTGGCTTGGATCTGGTGTGGCTGTGGCTGTGGTGTAGGCTATCGGCTATGACTCTGATTCAGCCCTTAGCCTGGGAACCTCCATATGTTGCCAGTGCGACCCTAGAAAGACAAAAAAAAAAAAAAAAAAAAAAAAAGGTTGACTTTGAGTTTCTTTACCTTCACACTGTTGCTTCCTAATCCTCTTTTCTGCTGCCCAGAATAGTCTGGAAATTACCATCTCTAATTAAAGAAGCATTCTGAACAGTAGATGTAAGTGTGTATATGTGTGTGTGTGCATTTTAATTTGATTAATTATTAAGTAATGTTTACTAAGCTGTAAAGGAATGTCTATTTTGTTTAGAATTCTAGAACATGAAATGGTCCACTTAAGCCCTGCTTTGTCCTGGATAGTACCTTTTCTTTAGCAGAATTTGAATATTGCTTATAGGTGGGTTCCCTTTTCATACATTTTACTGCAGAGTTTAACCTTTCTTCCTTCCATCCTTTCAGCTTTTTGCCTCAGCTTGAGTTAGCTGTTCTGCTTAGAGACCTTGAGTTCTTGACGTAGATTTGGTCTCTGGAGAAACAGAAGACGCAGGTTTCATTGTGACTAATGTGGAGTTGTTGCTTTGGGGAAACTTCTTGCAAAAGGAATATATCACTTGTTGTTGAAGGAGGAAGAACATCTGTAATCTATATAATTTCATCTCTAGAGAACTGAAAGGAGTGTTAGTCAAAGCAAATTATACTTTTCTGAATAAATCAATTTCTGAATATAGTTTTCCAGTAATCCTTCTTTTTGTTCCCTTTGGGATAATTATTTGCAGATACATTTCACAGTTCTGAATCACAGGGGGAATGTTCTTAATGCCCAAATAGTTGAGGCTTCAGAGTTGTTGATAAAAGTGTAATCTGTTACCTTTGATAGAAATTGAGTTTTATACTCTGATCTCATTTTTCTCTAGTTATACTCCTTCATGTTGTGATGCCTCTAGTCAAAGAAGGTTGGCTCTGAGAACACTAGATTATAGTGTTTGGAGAAGAGCCTCAGCATCTGAACAGAAGCCAGCTGCAGCACTGCAGTAGACACTGACTAACCAGTTCCTCATTTGATGAACACTTGCTGCACAAAGTGTAAGACCAGATATCCTAATCCCTTGAGTACAGAGGGTCTCCTGCTGCTTTTATTATTCACTCTTGTGAGCCAGCCAAATTCCTTCTCAATTTCCCTTCTGAAGTTTCAGTTCACTATCAAGTACCCATCCTAGTAGATAGGAGATGTGTTTCACTGATGGAAAAACAAACCCTGTAGAACCACCTTGCTTCATTAGAGAGAGTATGAGACTGATTGTAAAATGCCTCGAGATAATCAAAGATACAGGAAATAAAGCTCTCTTACATTTGGGTACTACTTAGTATTTGAAATTCTGTCAGAGCTATTTTTAGATAAAATCAGATTACCAGTTTTTCTTCATTGATATTTAATATTGAAATTTAGTGTTTTGGGGGGAGGCATCACTTTCTTCTGGAAAGTGTTTTGTAACTAAGTGCATGTCAATCTGGAGATGAGTATGGTAGGAAGAGTTTAAGGAGAATGGCAGCCTCATGCTGATGGCTGATAATGGATAATGCTGGCAAAACTCCGGCTAATGTTTGGCTTAGTTCAGAATCTTTTTCAAGGTGAGCCTTTTGCAACTACACAGTTAGGTCGAAGTTGGAAAGAGAATTTTTAAGCTTCCATAATTTCAATTTATCAAACCTTTTTTTCCTTGAACTTTTGACTTAGAATAAAGCTATTAAGTAAAATTCTGAATTTAATAAAAAGCAAAATGATTTTTTCAAGTACAGCAAAGTTTTGTTTTTATATGATTATAATAACTAAGACAAAAACAAAAATGTGTTAATTAGAAAAATGAAAATTGGCTATTAAAGAATTTTCTTTTTTTATAAAAAGATACATTTAAATGATGGGAAATACACCAGAATTAACTCTGTCTCCTTCTCTCTTAACTCTTCACTT
This sequence comes from Phacochoerus africanus, assembly GCF_016906955.1. Taxonomy (NCBI): domain Eukaryota; kingdom Metazoa; phylum Chordata; class Mammalia; order Artiodactyla; family Suidae; genus Phacochoerus; species Phacochoerus africanus. The sequence continues at coordinate 32,045,055 of NC_062558.1, read as the reverse complement.
TAGAGAAGCAGTCTATAGAATTATAAGCTTAGGAGTTCCCATCGTGGTTCAGTGGTTAACGAATCCAACTAGGAACCATGAGGTTGAGGGTTTGATCCCTGGCCTCACTCAGTGGGTTAAGGGTCCAGCATTGCCGTGAGCTGTGGTGTAGGTCGCAGACACGGCTCGGATCCTGAGTTGCTGTGGCTCTGGCGTAGGCCTAGGCCGGTGGCTACAGCTCCGATTAGACCCCTAGCCTGGAAACCTCTATATGCTGTGGGTTCAGCCCTAAAAAGACAAAAAAAAAAAAAAAAGAATATATATATATATATGTATATATGCTTAGAAAAATGTTAAATAAAAATCATAAATATTTTCTAGTTGGCTGTTTTCTATTTTGTAAAACTTAACATTTCCAGTTGTAAATGGTACAACTAAAGGAATTTTCTGTGCCTTACAGTTTCCTCTCAGCCTTTTGCTCAGCTATTTCAGATATGTAACCATTATCTTAATCTAATAATGGTTTTAATTGGATTTGGGGTCAAGGAAACACTTAAGCTAGACATGTGCTGACAGAATGTTATTAATGGAGACATAAGATCATTACAGTGAGTTAAAGGAAATAGCTTTTATATTCAGTGCAAACTATCTTGGTATTCAAAGTCTTTCCAGTTCAGTCTACCTTTTCAGCTTCACTTCTCTTTACTTCTAAAGAAATTATATCATTCTGCCAAATTGAATTACTTGGCTTTTCTTTAATCAGTTATGTCTGTGTTTATAATTTGATGCCTAGAGCAAGTTGCAATTCACAAATGAGCTCTTTGTGGATAGAAATTCTCATTTCTAAGATAAGAGCCCCCTTAACTCCTTAAAGTTTTTGTTCTATTCTTTCTGAGCACCCAGTCCACCCTGTAGTGTTGGTTCTGGACATTTATCAAAGATCTGGACCTGATTTTCCTCCCAGCTGCAAACTCTTAGTTCCAAACTTTATACAGAACCTTTCCACAAAAATGCTCTGCTGGTACCTGAAACTCACCATACCTGAGACAGATTTCAGTATTTTCTAAAGGCATTTTTCACCCCCATCCTAACCGGGGAATCATCTAATCACTACTTATTCCTGAAATCCAGAAACCTGTTGATACAAAATGTATTGATATAGAGCCCAGGGGTCTTTTTGTCCTTTGTATTTCTAGTGATTGTCTACTCTATTTTTCATTATCTCTAACCTAAAATCTTGCAAGAAATGGCTGACCTCTTACCTCTCTGAACCCATTCTCCACTGCATTTTCCAAAATATAAATTGGGTTATGTCACTTCCACCCAGAAACCTTAAGTTTTTATTGTCTGTTGCAGTGCGCTTCAGTAAAAATATATTGTAAATTATACATGCAATTAAATATTCTAGTAGCCACATTTTAAAAAGTAAAACAAAACAGATGATGTTAATTTCAATTAATATATTTATTTAACCCAGTATACCTAAAATGTTTCCGCATGTTCATAATGAAACTAAGACATTTTACAATTGGGGGGGTACTATGTTTTTGGAATCCAGAGTGTATTTTACATTTAACAGCACATCTCAATCTAAACTAGCCACATTTCAAACTGAATAGCCACTTGTGGCTAGTTGTTCCCCTAAATTACTTCTTTCCTGCCTGTGGAAATCTGACTTACCTTCCAGGGCTAGATCTGAAGTCACTCCTCAGTGAAAGCTTGCTCCATTCTCACAGTGCACATAAGCATTAACCACTTGCTCTTGATGGTTCTGTAGCAGCATTTATGGGAGCCATTTCTCTAGTTCTTCTGTGAGTGGGTAGTCTAGTTGCCTACTAGGAGGTGAGCTTCTTAGAGGTGATCTGTGTCTCCCTCAGCCTCTTATTTCCTAGTGCTCATTGAGCCTTCATTTGCTCTTATGGGTATTTTTATCCTTTGCTGTTTGTTATCTTCAAGATCTGAAGTATTCTGTCCTTTAACAGTTTTCTTTCCTCTGAATGAAATTTCTCTTTATATCTGGATCAGTTCCATGTTTAAAAGGTGTTCTCTCTCTCTGGATCGAAGCTTTTGCTTATGCAAGAGAGGAAATATTCATCTTGTAGAAATAACTGGCTAATATGAATTAAACTAGGTTTCAGATGTAGGTTATTCTGGTTTTAGCCTGATTCTAATCCCAAATACAACTATTCCTGTTATATAACTTGTTCTTTGTAAGTAAATTATGTATACTAAGACTGTTTTTCCCCCACAGCCTTATTGAAAAGTTGATATGCTTTTTGAATCTCTTTTGCCCCTAAAGAGATTTGGCCAATGGAGTTTTGTCTGGGTTCTTTTTCCCATATAGGAGTAAACAGGTGCCTGAAAGGTTACACTCTATTCTGGGAGAGATCTGATTAATGTTGAAGAGCTGTGCCAGGTCAGACTCTATAACATGCTGACAGATTATTTAGTGTGTGCCAGGATCAACTCTCAACATTATCTCAGGTTTTAATGGTTTTCTTGTGAAGGGCTTTTGTAGATGAAACCAGTTTGTATTTAAAGTTAATTGTAGCTCTGATCAGAAACTAGATAAGGAGAAATTCTTTCCTCGAGCAAGCAGTGGTTTGAAAAGAATGAATGATTCATCAGATGGAGATGCATGGACTATAATTGCATTTTGTGTTCAGACACAAATTGTTGCATTTAAAATCGTGGTAAAAGAGTTCCCACTGTGGCACGGTGGGTTAAGAATCTGACTGCACCAGCTCAGGTCACAGCTGATGCTCAGATTCAGTCCTTGGCCTGGGAACTTCCATAAGCTGAGGGTGCAACCATAAAAATAAAATAAAATATCGTGGTAAAATCTTACCCATGGTGAAGAATTCCTCAAAAGAAGTTCCTATTAAACTATCCTAAATTTTCAGAAGAATTTCTAGATATCCTTTCAACTACTTGAAAAACACACAAAAGTGATACTTCTTCCTGGTGCAGTAGACCTCAGGCATCCCTGAGACTTCTCTTTCCCCTAGTCTGACTTTACTGCCACCATATCATGACTGCATTACTGAGATAGTCTCCTGACTCATTCCCATTTTCGCTTTTGCTCTCCACACAGCAGGCAAAAGGATCTTTTTTCTTTTTCTTATCATTATTTCTACTTAAACTTTACATAATGGAAAATTTCAAATACATAGCAAAGTAGAGGGATAAGTGTATCTCATTAAGCTTTAATTATCTGTTCATAGCCAGTCTTGTTATCTATTCTGTTACTCCCCTGCCCTACTCCCTATTATTTGGGAAAAAATCCCAGACTTTATATTATCTAATCATCTTACTTGGATTGCCCTAAAGTGAAATTTTGCCTATTGGTTGGTGACAAAATTGGAAAAGATTACTACCCCAGTAGTGATAAGTTATTTGCCACCCTATTTACTGTCTTCTAATTCTCTTTCCTCTCGTTTTTTCAAGATGTGTTCCATTTCTGTTTGATAAGTGCCATCACCAGAAAAATAGTTTCATGTGGCCATTTCATGTTAAGCCGGTTTTTCAGGGATGCATATGTAGGCACTGTCCTACTTTTATATCAAATATGATCTTTAAAGTGTGTGTGAAGGTTGAATCACAAAAAAATACAAATTTATGTCAATTGTACTTCAAAATCAAACTCATGGAAAAAGAAATCAGATTTGTTGTTATCAGAGGCAGGAGTAGGGGAGGGGGAATTGGATGAAGGCAATCAAAAGATACAAACATCCAGTGATAAGGTAAGTACTAGGCATATCACATACAACATGATAAATATGACTACCACTACTGTGTGTTATATATGAAAGTAGTTAAGAGCAAATCCTAAGAGTTCTCATCACAAGGAAAAATGTTTTAATTTTTTATCTACGTAAGATGATGGATATTCACTAAACTTATTGTGATTATCACTTCATAAGTCATTATGCTGTATACCTTAAAATTTTACAGTGCTGGAGTTCCCGTCGTGGCGCAGTGGTTAACGAATCCGACTAGGAACCATGAGGTTGCGGGTTCGGTCCCTGCCCTTGCTCAGTGGGTTATGGGTCCGGCGTTGCCGTGAGCTGTGGTGTAGGTCGCAGACGAGGCTTGGATCCCGCGTTGCTGTGGCTCTGGTGTAGGCCGGTGGCTACAGCTCCGATTCGACCCCTAGCCTGGGAACCTCCATATGCCGTGGGATCGGCCCAAGAAATAGCAAAAAGACAAAAAAAAAAAAAAAATTTTACAGTGCTGTATGTCAATTATATCTCAGTAAAACTGAAAGAAACAATGTAAATGTGTATGTGAGGAGGATGTTTCAAGCTCAGAAACAATTAAAAATTATAAATTCCCTAATTAATATTTTTTTATAAAATCAACACATGCACATTATAAAAATAAAATTTAAGTAATACAGAACAGAATGAAATAAAAGGCTAAACTCTCATTTCTTCACAGATCACTTTCAGTCCTCTCCAAAATAACTACTGTTATTCCTTTTTTTTTTTTTTTGTCTTTTTAGGGCCAAACCCACAGCATATAGAAGTTCCCAGGCTAAGGGTCAAATACGAGCTGCAGCTGTTGGCCTAGACCACACAGCTCACAGCAAGGCTGGATCCTTAACCCACTGAGCAAGGCCAGGGATCAAACCCAAGTCTTTATGGATACTAGTCGGGTTCATTAACCACTGAGCCATGACGGGAGCTCCCTAATGTTATTTCTTATAGATCATTCCAGAAAGGCTCATTTATGGTCATTTAAAACTTTAATAATGGGAGTTCCTGTCGTGGCTCAGTGGTTAATGAATCCGACTAGGAACCATGAGGTGGCAGGTTCGATTCCTGGCCTTGCTTAGTGGGTTAAGGATCCGGCGTTGCCGTGAGCTGTAGTGTGGGTCGAAGATGTGGCTCGGATCCCGCGTTGCTGTGGCTCTGGTGTAGGCCAGTGGCTACAGCTCGGATTAGACCCCTAGTCTGGGAACCTCCATGTGCCGCAGGTGCAGCCCTAGAAAAAGACAAAAAGACAAAACAAACAAAAAAAACTTTAATAATGTATATATCTGACACTTTAGTTCTCTCAGTTTGAATCCAGTAGACAGAAATTGATTTTAATAGCATTTTTAATTACTTAGTTACATTTATAGTTGTACAATGATCATCACAACCAGATTTTATAGCATTTCCATCCCAAAGCCCCAGCGCCTCCCCCTACCCCCCAACCTGTCTCCTTTGGAAACCATAAGTTTTTCAAAGTCTGGGAGTCAGTATCTGTTCTACAAAGAAGTTCATTGTGTCCTTTTTTAAGATTCCATCTAGTATCTATGAAGACATGGGTTTGATCCCTGGCCTCTCTCAGTGGGTTAAGGATCCAGTATTGCCATGAGCTGTAGTGTCTATTGCAGACTCAGCTCAGATCCCACATTGCTGTGCTTGCGGTGTAGGCCAATGGCTACAGCTCCAGTTTGACTCTAGCCTGGGAATTTCCATATACTGTGGCTGTGGCCCTAAAAAGACAAAAAATAAAATAAAATAAAATATAAAAAGAGGAGTTCCTGTTGTGGCTCAGCGGTAATGAACCCAACTAGTATGCACGAGGACGCAGGTTCAATCTCTGGCCCTGCTCAGTGGGTTAAGGATTCAGTGTTGACATGAGCTTCGGTGTAGTTTGCAGACTCGGCTCGGATCTGGAATTGCTGTGGTTATGGCATCGGCTTGCAGCTGCAGCTCTGGTTTGACTCCTAGCCTGGGAATTTCCACATGCCGTGGGTCCAGCCCTAAAAAAGAAAGGGGAAAAAAGCTATTAACAGATAATAGAGACATAAAAAATAAAAAGAAACAGGAGACATTAATTGTAATAATGTATTCTCTTTAGCACTTTACATCTAAAGTATTAGTTCAGTGTGTAATCAATATAAAAATTAATGAAGTATTTTATCCTTTTTTTCCACACTGAGTTTTCAAAAATCCAGTGTGTGTTTTATACTTAGAACACTTGGATTGAGTATGAGTCGGATCAGCCACATTTCTAGTGCTCATTAGTGACATGTGGTAGTGGCTGTTATACTGGATAGTGCAACCCTGTACAGGATACTGATGGTCTCTGAGGCCCAAGGAAAGGGGATGGGATATAGTCTTAACTTTGTTGTCTCTTTCACAGTTATTGGCCAATATTTGAAGTTAAAAGTTTGCTGCTTTTGGTATTCTTAATGATGCTTTTTGGTAATTCTTAGTGATAGCCAGTTTTGGCTGAGTTGTATTCTCACTAGCATCAACACTTTCCTAAAAAATCAATTTTCATTCTTAGAAAATATAGCAAAGATTAATAATACAAATACGTCTGTGCAAAAATGAAAATCCTTGTGAACTCTTAACTCTTGGCTGGTGAGCAGTGCCACTCTGGTAGCTCACATGTTTATTCATCAGTATACAAAAGATGAAATTCTAAGTAGAGAATGTGGCTTAGGAGTATTAGTGTATAATACTTTAAACCTGAGCACCTTATATTCTCTGTTTGGGGGTAAATATATGTACGAATATATAGAAACATTACTAGGAAGATAGAGGTAAAATTTTCTGAGACATTGGTTAAGAGTATTCTTTAAATGTAATTTTCTTTCTTTTTTTTTTTAAGGGGTTGCAGATGGTGTAGGAGGATGGAGAGACTATGGAGTTGATCCATCTCAGTTCTCAGGGACTTTAATGCGGACATGTGAACGGTTAGTAAAAGAAGGACGGTTTGTCCCAAGTAACCCCATTGGAATCCTCACCACAAGCTACTGTGAGTTGCTGCAAAACAAAGTACCTTTGCTTGGTAAGTAGATATCCTATGTGTTTTCCTCTCTAAAGAAGCCAAGAGATAATTAACAAAACCAAGGAAATCACTTACCAGCACAGCTCTTTTTCTGAGGCTCTTTCTATTATATTAAGCAGTTTGATAGAGAAATTGTGGTTTACACCAGAATACTTAATACTGCTGGAATAGGTACAGCTGCTTTGGAAAACAATTTTGAATTACAGAATAAAGTTAAATATGAACCAGTACCAGCAGTTCCACTTCTGGGTCTATACCCTAGACTAGAGAAACTCTTGCATATCTCTTGTCAAGAGATAGGTACAAGAGAGTTCATAGCAATATTATAATAGCAGAAAACTGGAGACTGGAGTTCCCATTGTGGCTCAGCAGAAACAAATCTGACCAGTATCCATGAGGACACAAGTTCGATCCCTGGCCTCGCTCAGTGGGTTAAGGATCTGGCGTTGCTGTGACCTATGGTGTAGGTCGCAGGCATGGCTCAGATCCCACATTGCTGTGGGTATGGTGAAGGACAGTGACTACAGCTCCGATTCATCCCCTAGCCTGGGAACCTCCATGTACCGAGTGAGCAGCCTTAAAAAGACAAAAAATAAAACCGCATTTATAGTAGAAAAATGCATTTTGTAAAGGATAAGTTAGCCTGCATGCCTAACTAAGGAACGTGTTGATGAGGGAAAAGAGAACATTGCAGAATACCACCTAACAGTCTAATTCCGTATATTTCAAATTCAGAAACATAAGCAAGTAAAACCACATTGTTTAGGGATTCTAAAATACGATAAAAGAAGAAAGAAAAGCAAGTGGTTATATAATCAAGGTAGTGAGTCTCTCCTAGGGAGGAAGAAAGGGGATGAGGTCTGTGAGGTCTGGCATGTAAAATTTAGTTGATTACCCGTGGAGAGTTCAGGTTGCAAATATGCTCCCTAACTGCTAGCAGTTAGCATTTAGTCTATATAGATCTGTGTTAATCTTATATTAGAAGATTTACAAGTACCTAGTGTTTATCTGGTATGCTAATAGAGCATTCTTTGGCCAAGCTTCTACATTTGTTTGGTAAATAGTTTCTTGGGAATTTACCCAGCAACTTACCCAGCCTTCTAAGCAGGCTTTCAGAAAGGGTGTTATTAAGTTTCTGCTAATTGCCAGCATCTCTCTGGTTACTAGAAGGTCTTCCTTCCAGTCACCGTGCACATTTAAAATCAGCCTCTGTTCAGTGTTAATGGAGATCTCTACGTTGTAGGATTTTGCCTTCAATTTAAAACCTTTGTTAGAAGGGATTCTTTTTAACCGTGCTACCATCTTCTGTCTTCTCTGTGCTGTGATTAACCACTTGTTTTTCTAACTGAAGAGAAATCTCGAAATTACCACTTTGTCATAATTTGCTATTTTGGATGTGTGGTCTTGAGCTTACCTAGTACTATGGAACATCCTAGGTTCTATTTCTAGCACCTGTCAACTTGCCATATGACTTTGGGCAAACCACTTAACCTCTGACCCCCTTGTTTCATATGTTAACCAAATAAATCTTTTTTGTGAAAAGCAATGAATTGAAGTTTCTTGCAGTACTCAGAAACATGCTGAGGGAAAAGAGGACATTGCAAGATAGACACAGAGTATATAGACATGGATACCAGGGCCCAACTCATGCACCTTCTCATGAGTCTCCCCCACCCCCCCATGCAGTACATTTACTGTGACCTGGGATAACCAGTTACAAAACAACTGTCCTGACTTTGTACTTTGAAAATTTAGTTTTTTGCTGTTTTCCCCTTATTCCTACTTTTTTCTCCTGTTTACCTTCATGTAACTGGAAGATCTTAATAAGTTTAAGGACACATTAGAAGTTTTCTTACATTGAATATTATAATTACCTCTTCCTCTAAAAGATACAGTGAAATAATCCTTTGTTACCATGTTTGAACCGTATACACTTTTCTCTGCTTATCTCTAAACTATTTGTAACTAAAACTCAGACATATTTTGACACAGTCTGCTGAATTTTACTGAACTTCAGCTATAATTGCAAATAATAACTTTATAAGAGTAATCCTTTTTAAAAATTCTACAATTGCTAAAAAGCCTATGACATAATTCCAATATAAAAGACAAGCTGAGGCGTTCCCATGGTGGCTCAATGGAAACAAATCTGACTAGCATCTATGAGGACGAAGGTTCAATCCCCTGGCCTTGTGGTTAAGGACCCGGTGTTGCCGTGAGCTGTGGTGTAAGTTGCAGATGTGGCTCGGATCCCACGTTGCTGTGGCAGTGGTGTAGGCCAGCAGTTACAGCTCCGATTCGACCCCTAGCTTGGGAACCTTCATATGCCTTGTGTCTGGCCCTAAAAAGACAAAAATAAGTAAGTAAAAGGTAAGCTGATAGCTGCAACCAGTTATTTCTTGAGAATTTCTAGCTGCTTTTAGATCTGGGTTGGCGTTACAGGCTACTTGTTGACATATTTCCTCAGAAACCCTTTAGTAGATTAGTCTTATGAAGTCAACATATCTTAAGCTTTGAGGGATCAGTCCTGGTAAGGTTATCCCTTTTTTTTTTTTTTTTGCTGCAGGAGACGTAGTGGTGGTTTACAAAATAAGGGGACAGGTGATAAAAGCATTTCCATTTTTGCGCAACAGATTTGCTCGGGACCTGTCTGGATTACTCAGTCAACAGAACATCCAACACTGTCATTCTTAACACTCTTTTCTTCTTCTTTGCCTATTTGTTCCTCTCCACACATGTAAGAAAGATGAACTCTTCTCCCAGTATTAGGCTGTCAGAGCCTGAGCCGTGTGCACACATCAGTAATTTGAAGAGGCAGAGGAAAAGTATACACACTACAAGCCCTGATGATTCTGTGAGGCCCAGCTTCCCTTCGTTGGTGCTGCTTTGCGTATTAAAGCTCTGCCTGTCATGCACAGGACCATTTTGATTCTCACACAGTAGGATACTGCCACAAGGGTAGCAAGTAATAATGAATCAGTGCAAGTCCTTCCTGCAGCACAATATTCAAGACTGTGCTACTCATCTGTCATTTTTCTTCTCAGTTAAATTAACCCCATCATCTTTCAGAAGATCTTTTGTGTGGTGATTGTATTAATGATGTAAATGATTAGAGTTTTTGTGCATTGTGTTAGGAAGGAAGGGTATTTGGTGATTTTAGCTCTAAATATAAACTATGGAGTAGGTTCTCTGACAGCATGGCCCATTAGTTACAGTACCTTTTTCTTTGACAATTAATGGATAGGGACTTAAATATTTAATTAAGCTTGGCATTAAAGTGTCAGATTTGTACCCATCTAGTGTAGGTAACAAGCAAATAGAATTTTTGAACATTACATTGAGACAAATGCTTATATTTAAGGCTTTTGGAGGGGGGGGATTTTGTTTTGTTTTTTGTTTTTTTTTCTTTTTAGGGCCACACCCATGGCATATGGAGGTTCCCAGGCTAGGGGTCGAATCAGAGATACGGCTGCTGGCCACAGCCACAGCAATGCCAGATCCGAGCCTCATCTTCGACCTACACCATAGCTCACAGCAATGCCGGATCCTAAACCCACTGAACAAGGCCAGAGATCGAACCCACAATGCCATGGTTCCTAGTTGGATTCGTTCCCACAGCTGTGGCAACACCAGATCCTTAACCCACTCCTTCAGGCTGGAGGTCAAACCCACACTGCTAGAGGCATTACCAGATTCTTAACCTACTGCACCACAGCAGGAACTCCAGTGCTTTTTTTTTTTTAATTACAGTGAATTTCACTGTTTTTGATGTACAGTTCTTTACATTTGGCATCACTTTTTTTAAAAGAAAACTTTTTTGGGCCACACCTGTGCATGTGGAAGTTTCCAGGCCAAGCTTCAAACCTGGGCTACTGAAGTAACAATGCCAGATCGATCCTCAACCTTCTGTACCACAAGGGAACTCCTAAAGGAAACCTTAATATTAGTTTATAATATACTTGTTTCATTTATCTTTGACTTTCAGATATTTTTCTCTAACACAATTTTAGTGGCTATCAATTAAGGAGGAGTTCCTGTCATGGCTCAGCAGAAATTAATCTATCATCCATGAGGACACACCATTTATGTTTATTTCTTGGTGAACTGCTTATTTTTCTTTTTTGCCATTTTTCCTGTAGGTATAGGTTGTAATTTTAGCACTTAAAGTAGTCTCAGTAATTGTATTATCAAGGTTATAATTTTAGCACTTAAAGCAGTCTCAGTAATTGTATTATCAGCCTCAGTCTGGGGAAGGTCATGCAATTTGTGTGCTGCACAGGTACACAGAAGCTTCTGCTTGGAATGTGGCCTCTTCCCTCTGAAGATTAGTAGTTTCTCTAAAGTGAAGAGGTTGATTCCACCACAAGCTACCTGGGAAAAATGGTCTTGTTACTTCATAATGAGTCAGTCTCCAATAAAAGTTCTTCATGACCTCAGCAGATGGAAATCTGGTTAAAAATTGTAATTATGTGCCCTGTCTTTAAATGTTAGTGAATTTCATAGAGGAGGCTTCCTGACAATGACTAATGAGAAGTGTCAAGGAAACGTAACATTCTCATTCTGGCATTTAACTTAATATCTCAACAACATCCTTTTGAGCATTTGGCATAAATTATAGCACTATTGAAATGAAATAATGTGGTTAAATACTCGCTGTTTTTATTGTTTTCTATCTCTGCAAATGGAAGAATCCAAATCATCAGAGGCCTACTTACTGTGTATAGTATAAATCCCTTTTTCTTTCCCCATCATGTTGATCCCGATCAGGTTGCTATTGACATTGATATGGAGCATAACTAAGAAAGATCCTGCTTAGGCAAAGGAGGTTCACATTATGTCATGTTGCTCTTTGGAGCGATATGATAACAATGTATCTGCAGAGACAGCCTAGGAAGCGAAAATAATGGAGATCATTTTTGTTTCTAGGTAGCAGTACTGCCTGTATCGTGGTGCTGGACAGAACTAGCCACCGCTTACACACAGCAAACCTGGGTGACTCTGGCTTTCTGGTTGTCAGGGGTGGTGAAGTTGTGCACCGATCAGATGAGCAGCAGCATTACTTCAACACTCCATTCCAGCTCTCAATCGCACCCCCGGAAGCTGAGGGAGTTGTCTTGAGTGACAGGTAATCTTCCCTCTCACCCACAGGTTCCCTCCCATCCCCGATAACTACAGTGGAGATAGGCATTTTCCATTCTCATGAGAGGAAAGAAAGCACATAGAGGACCTTTTAGTCTGACATTGAAAGATACTCTACTTGAACTTGATCTTACAGCTGAGTTGAATTCTGATAAACATCTAATTTGACAAGACTGTGAAAACACTATTTTAGAATAGAGTATCTGTTTTCCATACTAAGGCTACTTGATCATACAGTTGTATTTGTTAAATTGTATGGAGAAAAGAAGCATTGTTCATATGTGCCATTGCCTGTACCAAATTAGGGAAGAATGCAAACAAATATCTGCTTTATTTATTAGAATAGTTTCCTGATTCTTAGGGCCTCCTGTAGTACACATCATATAGACCTTGCGGTCCCTGCACAACCTGTGAGGGCAAAGTTAACTCGCAGGAAATGGACTCAAAGATGTTCCTGGGTATGTTCTGAGTGTTCTTAGGTGTTTTTGTTTTTGTTTTTCTCTCACCTCTCAGTTCATTTTTAAATTGTCAAGAACTTTCCAAGACAATCAGTACTTTTTTCAATCAACTTTTACAGTTTATCTTTTCTGAGATCAGAGAACACAGTAACGCTGAATAGTCTCAGATTTTATTATCTTTAACAACCTTATAGGGCTTGGCATAAACATCGTTGGCAGTTCGTAAATGCGGTTAAATGGGTAATGAACATAATGTAAAAGTAGAAGCATTCTAGCAGTTGCCTGTTGTCTCTTTTTAATAGTTCTTATTAAGCCAGATCTTAAGTCCAAACTAAGATTAAATGATTATTACCACCATCTTTTAAATTGGAATGAGCATATTATATAATGAACTATACAGTATTGCCCATATAAAGTCTGTTGCTAACTCCTAGAGAGAGAGAAGCATTTTTTACTTTCAGATTAAGGCAGATTGCCATAACTGGAAGAAAATTTGATTATAGGCCCTTCTTCACTGGCTGTAATGTACATCAATATTAGACATATTGGAATGGGGAGAACTCAGAACTCCAAAGCCTTGGTAGATGTCAAGTTCAGCTAACAGTTTTTGGAGAACAGAATTTTAATTTTCCTTTCCTTGATTCTTGTTGTTTTGGCTTCTAAGTGCTAGAGCTACCCTGCTGTACCTTATGCACTATCTTTGGGACAGTCTGGTCAGGGCAGCACTTGGCCTGGCCTGCCAGTGAGGTGGAGGTTCCTTCCCCTGGAGGCCAGAGACAGCTTGCTAGCATGTGATTTCAGCTCGTGTTTCAGTGTAGTCAAAAGTTTCCAGCAGCACAGTATGTTCACTCAAAATGGGCAAAACTGCAGCTGGCGGAACACCAAGCCCATGGGTGGGAGTGTTGGGAGAAGAGGACGAACTGTCCAATGGCAGCAAGTCTCTCACAGGCAGACTAGCAAAGGACACTCCTGGGGAAAGAAAAACCTCAGCATAAAATAGAGCTTCAGTGCCAACCTGGTCATTAATCTAAACTTCTAGAATCTGACTAGTGTTCGGAGACTGAGCAAATGTGAAATGTCTTGAATTGTTTCTCTTTATTCATGGAAGAAATTGACCTGGTTTCTACCAGTTTCATAGACCTTGTTTTTGGGGGTTTTTTGGACTTTTTTTCCCCCTGCTGTATGTTACCTCCTTAGTTACTAGTTCCTCTTATCTATAAAATGATTTTAACCCTGCCTTACAGATTCCCTTTAGTATCTGTTTTTACAAAATGTTTATTGTAGAAATGTGTAAGTGAAAGTCGATTTCTTCTTGCCAAAAGTCCATCACAGAACTTTTAGGTGTGCTGCTACTTTGCTCAGTCAAGAGAAGACAAACTAGAAGTTTTCTCAGTGCACTTTATGTAAATCCCCAGCAGGTGTGGGTGGGCTGTTTGTTTTTATATTTTCTCCTCACAAATTTTATAATATGTCACAAAAATTTTGGGGAGGTTTCTATCCAACTTAGGGCACTTTGGTTTTGGCCCCTCCCTTCCAGGTCAGTGTATGAATTTTTTGCTGGCTCTTGTTCCCTGATTATAATTAAGGCAGACTATCAGATATCTTACCTTTCCCTCACCTTGGAGGCCTGGAAGCAATGGATCTGACCTTTGGAAATGGCTGAGAACCAGCCTCTGAGAGGGGCATTAACTCTGAATGTGTTAATCTTCTCCCCACCTGGCATTCCCCTCCATACCTCATCCTTAGGTCTCTTTTCATCAGGTGTTGTCAGGGAGAGGGGAACATCTATCTCCCATCTATCTTTTAAAAATTTTTATACAAAAAGATGTATTACATGTAAAATCTACCTCCTATTCCTGCCCCCATCCACATATTCTCTCCTCAGAGGCAGCCGCTATTATCTGTTTCTTTGAATCCTTTCAGATTTATTCTCTGCATATAGAAGCATCTGTATGTATGGATCTCTGTCACAAACACACACACACAGAATACTTTGTTCTCTTCATTAACAATACAGTAATGAGTTTTTCCCAATTTGGAGGATCAGCTACTTTGTTTCTTCATTCATTAGATATTTCTTGAAGACCTACTGTGAGCCAGGCACAGTAATAAATAAATAACTTACGCATGACGAGCACTTTGTAAGCCCTGGGGGACACAACAATCTTTACTCTGCCAGAGTAAATATGACTTAGTAATATGAATTTGGTGTTACTAGTTGTATACTAGTAATTACTAGTATTATAGTAAGAAATGCCATTGTAGGTATTTCATATGACTTAATTATTATAGGATTTGCATGTTCTCCTTCGTAATGCTCAGTTATTCCACAATAACACAGCCTCCTGAGAGCCAGATTCAAGCCTGCAGAGAAACTGATGAGTGGAAAGTGAGTAAGAGAGGATGGAATTTGGCTCTAAAGAATTAGGAAACAAAGACTCATTTCCACTAGGATTTTAGAGACATTTTAGAATCTGACTCAGAAAAGAACCTTCCACCTTTTAAACTATGTATGACTAATCATCAAACTCGGTTTTACTTGATAGTTTCAGTTAAGCTTTTGAAATATTTATATCAGTTTTCAGTTAATTTTTTTCAAGGGTAGGAATTTCAGAATGATAGTTTTTATTATTGACTGTTACCATAAGTTAACTTTCCTTAAAGCCTCATTACAGTGTAGCATAGTGCCTGTTGGAAACTTTTAATAGTTATCTGTAAAGGGCTCTCTTAACTTTGCCCCTACCCTGTCCTTGTTACAGCCCGGATGCTGCTGATAGCACATCTTTTGATGTCCAGTTAGGAGACATTATCCTGACGGCAACAGATGGACTCTTTGACAACATGCCTGATTACATGATCCTTCAGGAGCTAAAAAAGTTAAAGGTAATTAACTCAAAGTTTGGCTCTTGGAAACAGTCACCCTCTCTGGGCAGCTGAGTTTCATTAATTCAATTGCATTATCTCTTATAGTTTTAGAAAGGACTGTTTTGTAAATTTAGGAAAATAAAAATGATTCTATCTTTCATGCAGTTGTAAATGGAAATAGAACTTGAGGGAAAAAGGCTTCTCATTCACGCCTTTATTTAGTAGGATGGTAAGGGCAGGAAAAGTCCACATGGGAAGACTTCTTGTTTGTGTTTTTAATTGCATGTTAATGGTATTTAATGGTGTTGGTTGCTGGTTGTCTTACTTTTTGTTCGCATCAAAAACCCAGTAGGTGTTAAGGCTGGGAAAGATAAGAAATGATCATACCAGAGCTAGCCAAGGGCAGCAGGCAGCTAGAGACCTTGATGTGATCTGAGCTGTTACCAGTGACAGTTCAGACTTGGCCCATACAGAGAGTGGAAGGAAGTGAAAACCAAGTCTGCATATTCTCCTGGCTTTGTAAAAGTACTAACTCTGGGGGAAATTAGGCTTATCTCATGTTGTTACCACTAACCAGTATGACTTTGATTAAGGTTCTAAACTTTTTAAGCAATATTTTCCTCACCTGTAAAATAGAGGTGAGGTGGAGTGGTCCAAAAGGCCCTACGTTACAGGCTTGTGGTGAGGATGAACCAAGACCATGCTTTAGAAATCCTTAGAACCACTGGAGTTCTGTGGCGCAGGGGCTTAAGGATCCAATGTTGTCACTTGGGTCACTGCTGTGGCAAGGGTTCAGTCCCTGTCCTGGGAACTTTCCCATGCTGCGGACGCAACCACAAAGAAAAGAAAAGAAATCTTAGAACCATGCCTTGTCTGTGGGGCTCAGTAAAGGTCAGGTGCTTACATGGGCTGCCACTGTGCTCTATGCAGTGACAGAGTGCCCTTATGGAGCTTACTTTCTAGTGGAAGAAGACAGATAACATAGAGAAAGAAAGAATTGATAAATGTTGCTGGTAAATAAGAAGAAAAAATAAAGCAGAGTGAAGGAATAGAGAATAGAGAGGGCTTTTCAGTAGGGCAGCTGACAGCCTTACTTGGAGAGAGCACTGTGCTTGGCCAGAGTGCATCCCCAAGCAAGAAGACTTTTGAGGTCATCCCTAAAGTGCTATCAAAATCCGCCCTTTGAGTCCCATCCCATTTTAGCAAGAATGCCTTAAGAATTTCAAATGGGAAAAAAAAAAAACACATGAAAATCCAAACTTCAGGGGCCAAGGCCATCCTAGTAAAGGACTTTCTGTTTGACATCTTGTGCAGGCGGCACTGGTGGTCTCATTTCCATTTTAGTTGAGGTGTGATGATTCGGTGTCTTCTCTAAATGGAGTAAAACTTAAATGGTGGAAACTATGATAGGTAAATGTTACTGTCTTTAAAAGTGATGTTTGCAAATATACTTGATGCAGAAATCATGTAAGGCATTATGGTAAAAATAACTCCCTCATCTTTCCATTGTAGAATTCAAATTATGAGAGTATACAGCAGACAGCAAGAAGCATTGCTGAGCAAGCTCATGAGCTCGCCTATGACCCAAATTATATGTCACCTTTTGCACAGTTTGCATGTGACAATGGATTGAATGTGAGAGGTAAGCATTTTTTAGGAAGGTCATAGGGAATGATTGGGGACACAGAGGATGGGAGCATTATGGGCTGTGGGTGAAGCAAACTACAGCACTGGGGTGAGACTGCCAAGAGGTCCTCTCCCACCTGTGAGCCTGTGGCTTTTAACAAGGTCAGCAGGCCCTAACACTGGAGGACAGAGCAAGTGCATGTCATCATGTCTTCCTCATAGAGGTACCCTTCAGTATTGAACTTCACTGGCCACAGAGGCAGGTGCAACCTGAAGCCCTTTACTGCTGCCAGTGCACTCTTTGGACTTGCGCCCAAAAAGCCTCTGAGCTCTGTCTGGAGGGCCTGAACATTCCTAACAGTTTAAACATTCTGCCCTTCACCAGCCTGACATTTCACTTCTCCCTTCCTCTGGCTTTGTGGGACTCGTTGACAGTATTTGCCTGCCAAATGGCCACAGCAGGTTTTGAAGAGGGAAGCAATGTTAGATTGTCCTTGCCTAAGGAATCCTTCTATCTCCTGAGTGATACGTAACTTTGGGAGCAGGCTAGTAGCTCAGTCTTGAAGCTTGGATGACATGTTGATACTAGCATACTAGAACTAGTAGAGTTGGTCAGTTTCTTGCTGGTATAATCTTATGACATGTAAAACATTTCTTAATTGTCCAGGAAATATTAAAATAGAAAAAAAGCACATGCCATAGCTGTTTGCCAGATTAGAATACAAGACTATTCCTAGTTTCAAAACATTGGATATGTTTGTCCAAATTAGGATTCGAAGCATGTAACTTTGTCATGCAAAAGTAATCTTAGCCACATTTTGTCTTTATTGTGATTGCTATAAACAGAGGATGTTGTGGTGGCCATTTTAACAGAGCTTTTTTTGTAAAGGGGCAGGAAGGGTTTGCGTTTTTTGTTTGTTTGTTTTTTTTCCTAAGGCTGCACTCCAGGCATTTGGAAGTTCCTGGGCTAGGGATAGAATCTGAGCTGCAGCTGCAGCAACGCTGGATCCTTTAACCCACTGTACCGGGCAGGGAATCAAACCCATGCTTTTACAGTGACTGAGACACTGCAGTTGGATTCTTAACCCACTGTGCCACAATGGGAACTCCAGGGAGTTTGTTTTGAAAGCTTCAGTTAAATTATGTGTGATTTCTCTTTTTATTTTTTATTTTTTTGTCTTTTTGCCTTTTCTAGGGCTACTTCCGCGGCACATGGAGGTTCCCAGGCTAGGGGTCTAATCAGAGCTGTAGCCACCGGCTTACACTAGAGCCCTCATTCGTTAAGTGCTGAGCCATGACGGGAACTCCAAATTATGTGTGATTTCTTGATGTGTTTTGTTTAACTTTTTATCAGGTTTTTGGGTGGGTTTTTTTTGCCTTTCCTACTAGAATATATTGCCAAACCTAGCCTTCCTGAAATGCCAGTATTTGTCTCCTAGTATTTATTTATTTAGACTTACTTTTTTTTTTTTTAGGGCCACACCCGCAGCATATGGAGGTTCCCAGGCTAGGGGTCAAATCAGAGCTGTAGCCATCAGCCTACACCACAGCCCCAGCAACACCAGATCCGAGCCACGACTGCAACCTACACCACAGCTCACAGCAATGCCGGATCCTTAACCCACCTAGCGAAGCCAGGGATCCAATCTGCATCCTCATGGATACTCGTCAGATTCGTTTCTACTTAGCCACGACAGGGACTCCCTAGGCTTACATTTTTTATTGACTTCTCCTTTTTAAAATATCTGAATATGTTTTCATTTTAGGCGGAAAGCCAGATGACATCACCGTCCTTCTCTCAATAGTGGCTGAATATACAGACTGACTCTCCTAGGTGTCAACTCCTTCCTTTCCTTTTATCATCCCAAATTGCCCCCTGCCATGTGTGCTGATCCTGCTGGCAGGACCACGTTTCTTTGCCACTGATCTCAATGGCCAGTGATGTAAGCCTTTTGCCTGAGACCCCATTGAGATCTTTGTTGAGAACCACTACTATCATTCACTAGCTCATATCTGCCAGCAACATTTAAAGAGAATCAAGATTTGAAGATTGGCCTTCACTTCTTACTGTCCTTTCCATGATAGGATTGAGGTTTCCAAAGCCAGAATGGCTAATACTTTTCAAAAACGGTTGAAATACTGAAAATGAGTAATATTGGTAAAGTGAATTCAAAATTACAGTGTGTAAAAGGGATTTTAAAAGTCTAACACAAATTGTAGGTTATGGTACATGTACTAGAAACTTATTCATCAAAAGATATGTTACACGTGTACTCTACAGTCTGTGTTATGATTGGGTGTGGCTTTATGTTTTCATTTTAAACTCCTGTTTTTCAGGGGCTTATAATCTTGCTCTAAAACACTGTTCTGGATTACAAAACCTTGATCCCAGGAGCTTTTTCTGTTTCAAGTTGGAAGAAAAATTCAGTTTAGTTCTATGGATGCACATGTTTCATGGTTTTTAAAAGATGTTTAATTGTGCTCCTTTGATGAAAGTTTCAGCAGTTTATTGATTAGTGCATATCAGGTTGGTGGCCTGATCTGCAGGGGAGAGGGGTTGGGGAGACTCCTTACCAGAATTTTTTAATGGAAATATTTAAGGAAGTTCCCTGGTGGTCTAATGGTTAGGACTTGGCGCTTTCACCACTGTGGCCCAGGTTCAGTCCCTGGTCTGGGAACTGGGATTCCACATCAAGCTGCTGCACACTGCAGCCAAAAAGAAGAAGAAATATTATTTAAGATTACAAAATTCCTCAAAACCTAGAGATTTAGTATTACACCTGAAATTCCTTCCAGCTGTCTGATATGATGCCCCCATGTGGGAGCTCCAGGCCCATAGGCCTGATGGGTTGAGAATGGACAGCTCTGAATTTTGTTGGCTCTTGATGGTCATGCTACCCCTCATCTCGCTCTCAGAGCTGTTGTTAGTAGCCTTGCTTTCTCTAGAGCATGCACCACATTCAGGGAGTCCGTGTGGAAAGAGCACCATGGGTAGTGGTAGAGTCAGTGAGGAAAATTTCTAATGATGATCTGACTTTTGCATTTGGCCGACACAGAAATTTAGGGATTTCTGAATCAAGCTTAATGTTTACAGTTTCCAAATAGCCATCTTGCAGTGTGTAGTTTCCTTATAAAAATACCCCACATTCAGTTTTTCCATTATCTGCAAGCTCAAACTTATTTTTAAGGTTTGTGTACAAGTCGACTGCTGTAAAGATATATTTTTGGGTCTGTTTTTCCCCTCATTAACTTGGTGGTAGAAATATATATATATACTTAGAAATCCTTAAATTAAAGCCATGTTTTATATATATATACATATATATATGTATATATATATGTATATATATGAGTCAGGTAACATTGGTGTATAGATGAGAATGCAATTAAACCTGATGAGAATCTACTTGAGGAGAATATAGAAAGTCTCTTTCTCTAAAGGAGATACTTACTCCCTGGTTTATTGCATTAAAACTTATGTTTGAGGTTACCTCAACTTGTTTTAAAAGATTTTGTTTTGTGAATTTGTACTGTATATTTGAGTAACTGTCAAGCTTTTGTTTTATTTAAAATTGTTTAACATGTACCATGTACATGTCATTACTATATTTCAATGCATCATGCTTGTAACAGGCATTTCATTTATAATAAGAATGAGTTATTCATTTGTAAGCCGTTCAGTAATTTATCTACTATTCCTAAATTGGCATAATGTTAGATATCTATTTTGAATCACCTTTAATTACATGTCAGAATGCCTTAACTACCCTAACTTGACAAAACAGAATTCTTTGGTAGAGGAGATTGGGGGCGGGGGGGGGGGAGTGGAGAGAGACTCTGTTTAAGTAATGAGAACCCATCGTGCTGTGATAAAACACAGAAGCGTGAGTGGTAAGTGGCGGGGTATTTATTTTGCACACACTCTTTGCATTCTCTGTGTATTTAAAAAGTAAAGAAAGTTGCATCCAGAAGGGTTTTGTTGAAAGGAATACATTTACACTTGGGCTGATGACTTAAGTTCTTCTGTTGGGTTTTTAATGATTTTTGATCAGAGGTATGGAGCCTTATGATCTGGATACATTTTATACTAATTTTTCAATGCCTGCATTTAGTTCATGGTAAGAGCAGTGCTGGTCAAGTCACTGGCTTTTTTCTGTACTCACTTATACCCATCAAACAAAATCTTCATAAAGCTAGATTGGTGGTGTTGTACACAGTTTCATTTAATCAACTTAGTCTTTTTTGGGAAATGAATTGTTAGAAATTGACAATGTGTTTGTTCCAGTGACATTGAAACTAGTGGAACAAGAATTGAGTTTCACAGGGGAATTGACTTTTGGCCTGTAGATGAGGGATATAAAATATTTTCTCTATTTTTTCCCCCTGCCCTTTTTGTGTTGTGTACTTCATTTTGTGACTGTGGGGTCAGTTGGAGTGCTGCTTAACAAGTAACTCTCCTTCCACTCTCAGTGGTCAGAGGCTGCTGTGTAGGACCCACACTGGAAGTTTCCAGGTCACAGGACCCAAGTCTTTGTGGGATGTGCCTGAGAGATACCCCTTGGTGGGTCTAATTCTGAACTTGATGTGTGTGTTAATTGTATTTTAAATCAAGCAGTATAAATACACACACATTTGCCTCATGTAGTGGACTTTTATAACAAAAGAGAATTTGGGTTTCTAATTTACAAATGGCAAATTATTTATCCCTTCCTGGATGCACCAAAGACCAGTAAAGTTTATAGCTTTTCCATCTATATTTATAAAGCAATACTGTATTATAAAAATCAATATTTTTATCACATGCTTGAAATTTTTATTTTGTTCTGTTTTAAAATGTGCACTCTAAACATATCAGAACCTTATTTCTTCCTGTGAACTTAAGCTGCCTGCGCACAAAAAAAAAAAAAAAAAAAGGAAAAAATTACCGAATGGATATGCAGTAGAGTCCATAGGCTCTTAAAAACTGAAAGAAGAAATGAGGTGAGGAAAACAAGTTATTTGTCCTGAATTACTGTACTGGCTTGACATGGTTGATGGGTACTAAATCACAAAAGAATCCATTCCAGGTGTGCATGTCTGGGGGTTGGGCTGTGACTAGATTAGAAAACTAGCTTTGCATGATGGGAGGGTGTCATCTCCTATCAGCCGCATTTGTTCTGGATAGAACAGTAGCCTTCAGTACCACCTTCAGTACCACCAACCTACCACATCAAGTAACGAGGAAGGAATTGTGGGAATTTACCAAGTCTGTTTTGAGCATTTTGGAAAATGTAAACAAAAATGGCTAGAACTATAAATGTTTGTACTTCTGATTAAGTTCATGGTTCCTTGTTACCTTATATACCAGCTATCTTTGGTAGAAGCTACAGCATCCAATTTCCCTGGAAACTCACATTTTTGCATTTAACAGATTTTGCAATACCAAAAATCCCAAATCTGATTCTAAAACAATGTGAAACAGAAAGCATTTGGATTCTATTGGTTCAAAAAAATTAAATTCTTTGCAAAACTGAACTTCTCAACCAAAAATTGACAATGTCCATGTCAAAATTTTAACTGTTAAGCAGGTAGTTTGTGGCAAAGATAGCTAAGTAATGAAGCAAGTCTGAATTTGTGTATACTAATGAGCTGCTTTTTTCTGTTGAGACTATCATTATTTGTCTTACCCAAGAGGCAATGACCTGAATTGGATGTCTGAAGTATAACTTATGCAGGAATAGTTCTGTAAATACATTTAAATAAACTGTAAAGATATTTAATAAATATAGTATTTATACTAATCTATGTATTCCTTTTTTTTTTTTTTTGGTCTTTTGTCTTTTTAGGACCACACCTCCGACACATGGAGGTTCCCTGGCTAAGGGTCCAGTTGGAGCTGAAGCTGCCGGCCTATGCTATAGCCACAACCACTCAGGATCCAAGCTGTGTCTGTGACCTACACCACAGTTCACAGCAACATGGGATCCTTAACCCACTGAGCAAGGCCAGGGATCAAACCCACATCCTCATAGATGCTAGTCGGGATCGCTAGCTGCTGAGCCATGACGGAACTCGTATGTATTCCTTTTAATTAGAATAGTAATCAAATAAGGCACCAGCCCTTGACATTGAGTTTGTTGTTCTCTATCAGGTCTTTATTTCCAAACCTCATAGTCAGTCTAGCAGTGAATTCATACTTTGTAGCTATCATTTCTGTCTTTCACTAGTTTTATCTGCTAAGGCCCCCCTTTTTTTTGCCATGCCCATGGCATGCTAAGTTCCTGGGCCAGGGATCATATCCACACCACAGTAGTGACCAGAGCCAGAGCAGTGACAACACCAGCTCCTTCGCCCACTGTGCCACCAGGGAATTCCTGCTAAGACTCTTTCATCTGCGGATTTACTACATCAGTTTAACTTCCTCAAATATTAATCAAAATGGATTACTAGCTGAATAAAAAATATAGATGTTTTCCCAAATGAGGAGGCTTGCATCTTCTGAAAGGTATGTGAAGTCAAAAAATCCTGGTGTCATTTAAATTTAGCATTCTGTATCCAAATTCTAAAATCCAAATTGTATGGAGTTCCCATGGTGGCTCAGCAATAATGAACTGGACTAGTATCCATGAGGACCTGAGTTCAATCCCTGGTCTCTCTCAGTGAGTTAAGGATCCGGTGTTGCTGTGAGCTGTGGTGTGCATTGCAGATGTGGCTCAGATCTGGCCTTGCTGTGGCTGTAGTGTAGGCTGGCAGCTACAGCTCCAGTTTGATCCCTAGCCTGGGAACTTCCATATGCTATGGGTATGGCCCTAAAAAATAAAAATAAAATAAAAACCAAATTATATACAATTTGACAGTGTAACTATCTTTCACACACTAGTGCTGCATGTAGGTGATTACTGAGGATGATCCCTTCACAGCCTAAACCTCTCTGCCCAGTTCAGTGAGCCAGCCAGAAACTTCATCCTCAGTAAGGAGACCTACCGTTACTCTCATGTATAAATGTCCTCTTTGTAGTCATCTACATTTATTAGGAAAGTGTGAAATTCAGTGTTTATCATCAGTGTAAGCATAAGATACATAAATCTCTATTCTACAATGTGAGATTATGTGGGCATTGCCAATTTCCATAAAAAGCTTGGTGAAAGCCCATTTTCATTCACTGAGAAACATTTTGGGATGAACTTGAGTTTTTAATTAGATTATTGTGGGTAGCTCTGACTCATTACCAAGCTACAAGAGCCAAACTCATTCTGGTTTTAGTTAGAACTCTGTTCACCATTCTAAAGTTTACTAATCTACCAGCCACCTTTGTATTATGAATTCCTTGCAAAATCTAAAGCACAATTGCTTGCCAGTTAACATTTCATTGTGATTTGATAGTTTCGCAGAAAACAATAAGATTTTAGAAAAGTCTAGTTTGTCAGGTTATAATTGACTAAACAGGTTTGGGCGAGGGAGAGGCATACTTCAGAAGATATTACATAACAGTGTTTTTGTGCCAGATATTTTAGTCTGTGCAGGTAAGAAACTAATTCTTAAAGAGGCAAGGAACAGAGACATTCATCTGCCACTTTGTTCACTTCAAACCCAGGCTCTTGGCAGTGGAGGCCACTGTTCCATGTCACATAATACAGAAATAATTTTTTGGCATCACTTCCATTAAATTCTTCTCTGCATCACACACAAAATCTAAAAATGACGTCTGAAAATCAGGACAATTTAAGGCTATAAAATAATGTTTTACAATACATAAAAAGACTCCAAAATGAAAGAGGTAGCTCTACATTTTTATTCTTAATCTTTCTTTTCCAGGGGTTATTTTACTTAAAACCTTAATGAAATTTAACAAGGAATGGACAAAGTCATGACATTACATGAGAAAAGAATGCATAACTTTTTACTATGTCTGAAAGTACCAAAACTCAGATGTTTGCAATCAAATACAAAAGGTGCCTGATAGTAGTCACAAAACTCTGTGAGCCATATTGATGCACTTGAAATGGCTGTTAAAGTTTAAATAAGTTTATAAAACTGGCAAAGAAAATGCTAAAAGCCCTAGTGTGAACATGCACTGAATTAAAGAATTTTAAAGAGCTTTTTCCCTGAACACAGAACTCTTCTGCCTCCCAAGTACCATAATGGATTTAAAGCAAATTATATTTACTTGACAACTCTTTCTAGATATGGTGGTTGTACACGATGATGTGTAGAAAACCAGTAGCCCATCCATTTCAAGGAAGTCCAAAACAACAGCTTCACAGACTAGGTGTGAAAATGTGTTTGAGGTACAAGAGAGCAAGTAAAGGGGCAGGGGGCTAACTCCGCCATCAAGTATTAGAATGTTGAGAAACTGCCATTATTCATTCCTCTTCACTGTCACTTGCTGTTGCTAGACTGTCAAAAGGGTGGTTGAAGTGTTCTTGTTGGTCAGAAGAAACAGCTCCAAAGAACATGCAAGAAAACTGGAAGGGAAAAAAGTAACTCTACTGCTTTATTCAAAGCAAAAGGTAATGCTCATCAAGAAACTCAGCCAGTGTGGTTTCCCTCACTTTGATAGTGATGGTTGATCAAACACCCAGAACCTTCATGAGAGGCCCAACACATCCTAAAACAAACCTTCCCTAGACTCCAAAGGCACACAGTTTGGGATCAGTGATCTGCTTTGACTACCCCGCCTAAGTCACTGAAACTAACAGGGCTGTGCGGGACTGTGCAGGCCATCCTTGACTCAGTGATTGTCTTCCCTCTGGCTGCAACAGAAACCACTCCCCCTGACTACAGACTACCCTTCCCTCTGTCTGCCTCCCAGCAGCTCCCATGCCTCTCTTCTGCTGGATAGGAATATCAGCATTTTAAAATAAGTGTCGTTAAAATAGATAGCCTCATCCCATTCCTCCATCCGTGACTGCTGCAGAGCTGTCTACACTTGCTTTACAGGTGCTTTCTCCATTTTCTTATTCTCTTCTTCCATCCTATCTAAAAAAGCTCCTGATTCTCACTTCACAGAAACTCTTCTTAAAATGGTCACCAGAAATTGCCAAATCCTTATTAAGCCAATGACCATTTTCAGTCTCCATCCCACTTGATAGTATCTTCCTCATTCCACATTCTCCTGGTTGTTCTTAGATTTTTCAGCTGGCTTGCCTTCTTCTACTCTGCCCTTCAGTTTCTCAGCCTCAGAACTACCAACACTTGAGGCCTGATGCTTCTTTGTTGAGGAGCTGTCCTGCTCATGCAAAGATGTTGAGCAGTATCCCTGGCTTCTACCCACTAGATGCCAGTAGCACCCTCCTTCCTGAACTGTGACATCCAAAGTGTGTCCAGACATTGCTCAGTGTCCTCTGGCCCTGGTTAAGAACCACTGCTTTCAGTGATGGCAGTCCTCTCCTCCGAACCCTCTCCCTAAGAACTTTGATTCACACTCCTAGTTGAATTTATCATGTATAGCCAGGGAGTCTCAAAGGTAGGGTTTGAACTTCATATATCGTACTGCTTACTTGATTTCTGCAACTTAACATATCCAAAACTCAATGCTCCTTAGGGAGCACTGAACCTGTTTCTCCAAACCTTGATACCTCCTTTTCCCTTAAGCCCCATAACCAATCCATCACAAAGTCCTGCTACTTTTACCTCAAATAGCTGTCTACTTTGGCCACTTCTCCCCATCTCTACTAAATCTCTCTCACACGCTACAACTGGGCTTCCATTCTTGCCTCACTGCACCCCATTCTTCACACAGTAATTGCAGCTAAAATTATCTTTAAAAAATTCAACTTTGGCAGCCCTCCTTGTTAAAACCCTTCAAATACTTTAAATGCCACAGTACTTTTTATGGCTGTTTACATCCAGCATGAGTTGGCACTCACCAGTTGCTCTAGTTTCATTCACCCTGTGCCATTGTTTCTCTGGGGCTGTATGCCCTCTAGCCACACTGGTCATCCTCCAGTTCTTTAAAACCACCACACTCCCTCCATCACAGGGGCTTTTGTACATGCCACATATCCACTCAACCTTCCTAACAGTTTGCCAACCACTGGCTATGCACTAGGAATACAGAGACAAGTAAGACTCAGGCCTGCCCTTGAACTCACAATCTACCTAGTGAAGTAACAAGCATGTTTATTAAATTATTAGGTGACAGTAATAATGAGTTAGATGAACAAAATGCTTTTTTTGAGTAGAATGAGACTTCAAAAAGAGCAGTATCATTTGAGCTGGGCTTTGAAAGATGGGTAGGGGTTTGAACAGTGGAAAAAGGAATACTATCACCATAGGCTGGAGGAGCAATAGTATGAGCAAAAGCAGAACAAAAGTATCTTCCAACCCTGGGCATCTATCTGGACAAAACTTCCACTGAAAAAGACATATGCACCGGTATGTTCACTCTGCAGTGAACTATTCACAATAGCTATTCACAATAGCCAAGACATGTGAACAACCTAAATGTCCCTTGACAGATGAATGGATTAAGAAGATGTACATATACACAGTGGAATACTACTCAGCCATAAAAAAGAAAAAATAATGCCATTGGCAGCAATGGACAGAACTAGAGATTCTCATATTGAGTGAATTAAGTCAGGGAAAGACCAAACACCACACATCACTTATATTTGGAATCTAATATATGGTACAAATGAACCTATCTACAGAAAAGAAACAAACTCATGGACATAGAGAACAGACTTGTGGTTGCTGAGGGGGAAGGAGAGGGAGATAGATGGACTGGGAGTTTGGGGTTGATAGATGCAAGAGCAGTGTGATCCTGCTGTGTAGCACAAGGAACTGTATCTAGTCACTTGTGATGGAACACAATGGAGGATGTCAGGGAAAGAATGTATGTATATGTGTAACTGGGTCACTTTGCTGCATAGCAGAAATTGACAGAACATTGTAAATCAACTATAATTTAAAAAAAAATTTTTTTTTGTCTTTTGTCTTTTTAGGGCTGCACCTAAAAAGCATACAGAAGTTCCCAGACTAGTGGTCTAATGGGAGCTACAGCTGCCGGCCTATGCCTCAGCCACACCAGATCCAAGCCTCGTCTGTGACCTATGCCACAGCTCAAGGTAACGCCAGATCCTTAACCCACTGAGTGAGGCCAGGGATCAAACCTGCAACCTCATGGTTCCTAGTCGGATTTGTTTCCACTGCGCCACAATGGGACCTCCTAAAAAAAATTTTTTTTAAGTATCTGCCAAACATTTCCACTAAGAGTTAAGCAAGCATGCCTACTCTGTCCACTGCTAGTCAGTGTTGTGCTAATGCAACTGAACAAAAGAGATCAGTTGGAAGCATTAAAAAAGAAATAAATCCATCTCTCTATAAAAATAACAATATCTCTAGAACACCAGGGAGAATCTATGATAAAACTAATGGAAACAATAAAACAATTCAGCAAAGTAGTAGAACATAAAATTAACATGGAAAACAATAGCTTTAATATATACAAACACTAGACAGAAAACATAATGGTTGAGAAAACTCCATTTATAATAGCAACATAAAAAATTACTTAGGAATAAACTTAATAATAAATATGTAAAACCTACATGAGAAACATTTTAAAACACTCCTTAAAGACACAAAACTAGGAGTTCCCGTCGTGGCTCAGCGGAAACAAATCTGACTAGAATCCATGAGGATGCTTCAGTGAGTTAAGGATCTGGCGTTGCTTTGAGCTGTGGTGTAGGTCAGAGACACAGCTTAGATCTTGGTTGCTGTGGCTGTAGCATAGGCCAGTTTCTAACCCTAGCCTGGGAACCTCTATATGCAGTGGGTGCAGCCCTAAAAAAAACCAAAAAAAAAAAAAAAAGAAGACACAAAAGTAGACCTGAACAAGTGGATAAACAAGTGGAAATACATTGCCTGTTTTTGAACAGAATGACTCAACATCATAAAGACATCACTTTTCCCCAAGTTAACAGAAAATTAAGAAAATCCCAACAAAAAAAAATACCAAAACACTTTTTATGGAGATAGGTAAGTTGATATTAAAGTTCAAGTAAGGAGTTCCCGTCGTGACTCAGTGGTTAACAAATCTGACTAGGAACCATGAGGTTGCAGGTTCAATCCCTGGCCTTGCTCAGTGGATTAAAGGATCCAGCGTTGCCGTGAGCTGTGGTGTAGGCTGCAGACGCGGCTTGGATCTGGCATTGCTGTGGCTGTGGTGTAGGCCAGAGGCTAAGCTCCAATTAGACCCCTAGCCTGGGAACCTCCATATGCCGCTGGTGTGGTCGTAAGAAGAAAAAAGACGGAAAAATAAAGTTCAAGTAAGAAAACACACATTCAGGAACAGCCAGGAAAAAAACAGACAAAATCTATAAAGTGATACTAACTCTACTCGATTTTAAAACCATACCCTGAAGGGCTAGAACTGAACCTCAGAAGGAAGGGAGGAGGCCTTGAGAAGATTATATTAAATGCCCTTGGGAAAGTCCCTGAATGCCATTCCAAAGATTTGGGGTGAAATCCTATGAGAGAAGCCCAATGATCCAAGAGATTTAAAAGCAGAAGAGGAATATATAACTAACATTTAATGAGCACTGACCATGCAGCTCCATGTACTATTAGCTCAATGAATTTTCACAACAATTTAATAGGTAGCATTATTATTATAACCATATTATTATCAGAAGGAAAAGTGAGGCAAAGACAATTAACTTGTCCAAGTTACATAGCTAAGAAGTGTCAAGGCAGAGAGTCCAACTCTAGAGCCCTGTACTACATTGTTGATATAAGGTTTGAACAAATCTACTAGGTCACTGTGGAGAAGTACCAGAGCAGAAGAGAATGGAGGTCAACTGGAAGGCTCAGTGTAATTCAGGTAGAAGATGATAAGGATCTAAATAATTTCACCTTTGCAGGAGTTAAAGGCAAATAATTCCCTTTAAAAACGGAACTTTCTTTTTAGAATTTAAGTGATAAGATAGGAAATTTGAAGAAGAGTGCTATAATGGTAGGGAGATTATAGTTCTAAATGTTACTTTCTCTAGTGAGGAAATTGACAATCTTAGTGAATTTCAGGGAGGGGAAGCAGCAAGAAAATGTGTGCCTGTGAAAACATAAGAACAACATGTGTGACCGAAAAACAAGATGTGGAAAATGCTTTTATATAATGAAAAGACAGAAATTCACAAGAAGAGAAAATTGCTGTTAAGTGCCAGGTAGGTAATAGGTATTCAATCAACATCGTATCATCACTGAATAAGTAGAGTTTACCATCCAATTATATTACCCTAAAAGTCTATGAAGCATAAGGATTGACTTTTAGAAGTATATTTCTCCTTTCAAATTTCTAATTCTAAGAAACTTGTATTTCCAAACCAGTAATAATATCAACATCAAAACAAGACTGAATAAAATACTAATGCAAACATGCAAAACAGAGAATATCATTTGGTAGTCTGCTTATACCATTACATTCATCTTCAATTCAACAGACTTTATAAGGTTTAATGCTATAGCATGTTGTGAAGTTTATCATCCATCTAGTAAAATGTTGTAATATAATAATGTTATTAACTGGGATTCCACTATGAAGGAATTTGTGGTATTTGCTGTGATTAAATTTACATTTGTTCTATCATGAATAAAGGATTTCCCAACTAAACTTGAAAAATAAAATTAGGACACTAATTTTATTTATTTATTTATTTATTTATTTAGTCTTTTTGCTATTTCTTTGGGCCGCTCCCTTGGCATATGGAGGTTCCCAGGCTAGGGGTCTAATCGGAGCTGCAGCCACCGGCCTACGCCAGAGCCACAGCAACGCAGGATCTGAGCCGCGTCTGCGACCTACACCACAGCTCACAGCAATGCCGGATCGTTAACACACTAAGCAAGGCCAGGGACCGAACCCGCAACCTCATGGTTCCTAGTCGGATTCATTAACCACTGTGCCACGACGGGAACTCCAGGACACTAATTTTAGAAAACAAATTATATGACTTTAGCACATTATTTGTTTTCAAAAATAAGCATTCTAAGTGACTCCCACCTCTCCTTGAATATATTTTGTTAAAACTTACGCAATGAAGGAGTTCCCGTCGTGGCGCAGTGGTTAACGAATCCAACTAGGAACTATGAGGTTGCGGGTTCGGTCCCTGCCCTTGCTCAGTGGGTTAACGATCTGGCGTTGCCGTGAGCTGTGGAGTAGGTCGCAGACGCGGCTCGGATCCCGCATTGCTGTGGCTCTGGCGTAGGCTGGCGGCTACAGCTTCGATTCAACCCCTAGCCTGGGAACCTCCATATGCCGCGGGAGCAGCCCAAGAAATGGCAAAAAGACAAAAAAAAAATGCAATGAGAGGAGTTCCCACTGTGGTGCAACAGGATCAGTGGCATCTCTGCAGCGCCAGCACACAGGTTCAATCCCCAACCTGGCACAGTGGGTTAAAGGATCCAGTGCTGCTGCCTTGGATCTGATCCCTGGCTAGGGAACTCCATATGCCACAGGGTGGCCAGAAAAAGAATTAACCAATGAGCAATTTAACTATTTTATATTGATGTTCTTTTTTTGTCTTTTTGCCATTTCTTGGGCCGCTCCCTCGACATATGGAGGTTCCCAGGATAGGGGTCTAATCGGAGCTGGAGCTGCCGGCCTATGCCACAGCCACAGCAATGCCAGATCCAAGCCATGTCTGCAACCTACACCACAGCTCATGGCAACGCCGGATCCTTAACCCACTGAGCAAGGGCAGGGATCGAACCCACAACCTCATGGCTCCTAGTCGGATTCGTTAACCACTGAGCCACGACAGGAACTCCCTATTTTATATTGACATTCTATGAATCAGCCTTTTCTCCATCTCAGACTGGCTTTACTGCTCCCCTATCAAAATATAAGAAAATTTAATTTCCAGGACGTCAGGGGTGGGCTGGGGCAGGGAGTTTGCAAAGGGAGACGGATAATGAGCATTCTTTACTGAAACACTGTCAGGTCTCAACATTTTTCCTTTACCTTCCTGAGATATGGAGAGCCTGGCATTTCCTCCGTGTCGCTGACACTGCTTTCTGGTACTTCACTAATGTCTCCGTGCGTTCTTTTTGCTAAAGGGCTTCCACAGTTTTCCAATGCAGGGATGTTTGAAGGAGTCTCATTAGAATAAAGCCTTTTGGGTACTGCTTGTCTTGAAATATACTCTGGGGCCTTGCTGGTTACATTTTCATCAGCCTTTGAACTTGAATGTATCAGATTTGACCTGAAATATTAACAGAGATTAAATAAATGAATTATTTACTTAGAAATATATTATTTTTATATAACTAAGGGTGACAATGATAACACTAGTTTAGAGAATATATTGAAATAACATTGAACTAATTGCTAAAAGTTAAGATTTACATATGAGAAAAAGAGTTACATATACGATTATTCAGAAATTCTCTTGACAGATTCAGATTTCTCAGTAAAGCAACCGAGTATGCATGAGACAATCTTGTGATGTGGTAGTAGGGTGAAGTTAGAAAAAAAGTCAAATATACATCTATATGAAAAAATTGTATACAGTCATTAAAAATCATGTTTCCAAGTCATTATTAGCAATCTTCAAACATGACAATATAGTTTGTGAGAAAACACAGGATACAAAACTACATGTGCTATATGATCTGATCTTGTTTTAAAATACAAATATACACAAATTTAAAAGTTTGAAGAGTTCCTGTCGTGGCTCAGTGGAAATGAATCCGACTAGGAACCATGAAGTTTCAGGTTCAACCCCTGGCCTCAATCAGTGGGTTAAGGATCTGGCATTGCCATGAGCTGTGGTGAAGGTCGAAGTCGTGGCTCAGATCCCGCATTGCTGTAGCTCTGGCATAGACTGGCAGCTGTAGCTCTGATTAGACCCCTAGCCTGGGAACCTACACATGCCACAGGCGCAGCCCTAAAAAGACAAAAGACAAAAAAATAAAAAATAAAAAGTTTGAAAGAAAATACAGTGAGCCAATGTTAACAGTGGCTATCTCTAGGTGGTAAAATTGTGGTGTCTTTTATTCTTTGTACTTTTCTGCCTTTTCCAAATTTGCCATAGTAACTTTATGCTACTTTTACAATGAAGCACACTCCACCAAAAATAAAAATTTATTAAGAGACAAAAGGGAATAAAGAAAGCAAGAAAAATAATGGCTCTCCATACATCTAAGAAAGAGTTCAGGGTAGCAAGTACAGACTTTCCTGTGAACCTTAACACTGTATCGCTCCTAAAAAACAACTACTGAAAACGGAAATGAGTTTCGAGTCATGACAAAGATAAACAAGACAGACCCGTTAAATTCTGATAAGACAAAAAGCAAATATTCAGTGAAAGATGGGAGATATTTCTATGTTATAGTTAGGTCTCACTGGAGCTCTTCCTGATTCAGTTAAAATTTCTGATTTTCTAATGTTTTCATCCTCAGTTGTTTCCTAAATGAATGCCATTGAATTATTTCAGAATAAGATTGCAATGACTTTATCCCAACCAATAAAGATGCTAAAACATAGCCTTACCTTTTTCGTTTTTGTGAAAGACACAATGATTGTGGAGAAGATGTTCTACTTGGCTCATCAGCTAATGTAGCCAAAATAAAGTTGGCTTCCAATAACATGTCGTCAATACTTAAAGCCATGGGTCTAAAATGGCAAAGTCAAAACAAACATCACACACATTTTTTTTTTTTGGTCTTTTTCCATTTCTTAGGCCGCTCCCGCAGCATATGGAGGTTCCCAGGCCAGGAGTCTAATCAGAGCTGTAGCCGCCGGCCTACACCAGAGCCACAGCAACGCGGGATCTGAGCTGTGTCTGCAACCTACACCACAGCTCACGGCAACGCCAGATCTTTAACCCACTGAGCAAGGCCAGGGATCAAACCCGCTAGTCAGATTCGTTAACCGCTGAGCCACAATGGGAACTCCCACACTCATTTTCTGATGGTTGTTGAAAAAACATTAGAAAATGATACTTAATTTGGGAGTAAAAAGCAACAGTAAAAGTAGAAGTCCTGTTTGTCTTTTCAGAAATTAAGGCAGTTCTAAGAGCTAAAAGGACCCTTAGAAATGATAACATCCAATTTTATAAAACACACCTATCCTAACCCAATCTCTTTGAAATTTAAGTTCTGAAATATATAAAATACCATAGTTTCATAGAGATTTAACTTGTTTGAGCCAGGTATTTTCTTTTCTTCTCTTTTTTTTGTCTTTTTTTGCCTTTTCTAGGGCTGCTTTCGCGGCATGTGGAGATTCCCAGGCCAGGGGTCTAATCGGAGCTGTAGCCACCGGCCTACGCCAGAGCCACAGCAACGCAGGATCCGAACTGCGTCTGTGACCTACACCACAGCTCACGGCAATGCCGGATCGTTAACCCACTGAGCAAGGCCAGGGATGAACCCACAACCTCATGGTTCCTAGTCAGATTTGTTAACCACCGCACCACGACGGGAACTCCAAGCCAGGTATCATTTTCTAATTAGGCAACTTAGCAGGATGTCAAGTTTATAAATGTTTTCACTCTGCAGAATAACATAGCTTTCTCAATCAAGTTACCCAAAAAACCCCAAAACCAAACAAACAAAAAACGCCAGGGTATTCCCTTGAGGTGCAGTGGGTTAACTATCTGGCATTGTCACTGCAGCGGCCGGTTGCTACTGTGGCCTTGGATCCCATCCTTGTCCTGGCAACTTCAACAAACTGCAGGTACGGCCAACTTCCCCCACCTCAAAAAAAAAAAAAACAAAGAAAAATTTACAAAAATAAAAGCCAGGTTATGATATCTTTCAAAATTTTAGTTTGATAAGTGTTGCCAGTAAAGTGAAGAAATTCCTGAGGTGTGAATTAATTTCAAACTGGTCCAACAGGTTATAATATTAATATATAACAAAAGAATAAGAAACTCAGAAATTTCCCAAGGACCTACTTCCCAGGAAAGTCAAAATGAATGGATATAGGAGCACGTGTAGCTTCTGAAAATGTCAGTATCCCCTAAAAGGAAAAGAAAAAACATGTGAAATCTTTATTAAAAATAGCCAGTGATCATTGTAATTGGACACGAATTTTGGTTTACCTTCAATTCTTTAAAGCAAAATGTTATTTCAGTGTCGACTCCAACTTGAAAGAAGTCAAACTCTTCGGGGCTGACAAACATCTCACTGTATACAGAACTGGTCAAATCTGTTCAACATTATAGGAAAGTAAGGAATAGAATTAGTTCATAGATAATTGTTAAATTTTAATATGAAATATAACCATAAATGGTAGGTTAAAAAAGAGCCACAAATTCTTGGACATTCCTTCACTGAGAGGCAGGTTCTATGTTTATGTCTCCTTCCCTTGAATCTGGGTGAGTATTTTCTGACTGCTCCCACCAATAGGATATGGTGGAATGACCTGGTGCTGGTTTCTGAGCCTAAGGCTTTTTTTTTTTTTTTTTTGTCTTTTTGCCTTTTCTAGGGCTGCTCCCACGGCATATGGAGGTTCCCAGGTCAGGGGTCTAATCGGAGCTATAGCCACCGGCCTACACCAGAGCCACAGCAACACCAGATCCGAGCTGCTTCTGCAACCTACACCACAGTTCATGGCAACGCCAGACCCTTGACCCACTGATTGAGGCCAGGGATCAAACCCACAACCTCATGGTTCCTAGTCAGCTTCATTAACCACTGTGCCACAACGGGAACTTCTGGGCCTAAGTCTTAAGAGACTGGAAGCCTCCACTTCCTTTGTCTTCTGTCCTACGACACTCACTCTTAGAACACTGCCTGAGTTCACGCTATATGAAGTCCAAGTTAAGCCCACATGTGTGCAGGCACTCTGATCACCAACACAGCTGAGCTCCCAACATCAATTACCAGCCGTGTCTGTGCACTCTCTTAAATGTCTTCAGATGATTCCAGACCCAGCCACTAACTGCAATTCCATTAGAGATCCCAAGTGAGAACTGCCCAGCTGAGCCCTGATGACCCAAAGAACCATGAAAGATAAGAATAAATTTTTTTTTTGTCTTTTTGTCTTTTAGGGCTGTACGCTCGGCATATGGATGTTCCCAGGCTAGGGGTCGAATCAGAGCTGTAGCTGCCAGCCTACGCCAGAGCCATAGCCATGAGGGATCCGAGCCGCATTTGCAACCTACACCACAGTTCACGGCAACGCTGGATCCTTAACCCAGTGAAGCAAGGCTAGGGATCCAACCCGCAACCCCATGGTTCCTAGTCGGATTCATTAACCACTGAGCCATGATGGGAACTCCAAGAATAAATTATTTTAAGCCACTATGTTTTGGAGTGGTTTTTTATAAGCACTTAAATAACCAGAATACTATAAAAACTATTCTTTTTGTTTGTTTGTTTTTTGTCTTTTAAGGACCACACCCGCGGCATATGGATGTTCCCAGGCTAGGGGTCAAATCAGAGCTGTAGCTGCCAGCCTATGCCAGAGCCACATCGATGCAGGATCTGAGCTGTATCTGCAACCTACACCACAGCTCACACCTTAACTCACTGAGCAAGGCCAGGGATCGAATCCACATCCTCATGGATACTGGTCAGGTTTGTTAACCACTGACCCACAACAGAAACTCCTAAAAACTAGTTTATTCTAAAGGGAACTACTATTTATGAATATAGTACATATGAAGTTCATATATATAAATTTGTTATTTTACAAAGTTATTATATTTTGTTTCACTATGTCTCATTTTGTTTCAAAAAATATTAATAAAAAAGGTATTAACAGGAGTTCCTGTTGTGGCTCAATGGGATAAGAACCGGACTAGTATCCCTGAGGATTCAGGTTCAATCCCTGGCCTCATTCAATGGGTTAAGGATCCAGCGTTGCCATGAGTTGTGGTGTAGGCCACAGACATAGCTGGGGTCCTTGTTGCTGTGGCTGTGACATAGTCCGCCAGCTGCAGCTCTGATTCAACCCCTAGCTTGGAACTTCCATATGCCGCAGATCTGACCCTAAAAAGAAGAAGGAAAATAAAAGGTATTAACAAATAATATAGACATATCACACTAAATTATAAAACATGGCTTAAAATTAAATTTTAAAAGTTTTTAACTAAGATATAATTCACATACTATATTCACTATTTTAAAATGTACAATTCAGTGTTGTTTAGTATGTTCATAAGGTGGTTCAACCATCACCATTATCTAATTCCATAAAATTCTGATCACCTCAAAAAGAAACCCCACAGTCATTACCAACCACTTCCCTTTCCCTCCTCTCAGCCCCTGGAAACCACTAATCTACTTACTGTCTCTATGGATTTACCTATTCTGGATATTTCATATAAGTGGAATCATATAACATATAGCCTTTTGTGTCTGGTTTCTTTTACTGAGTATAATATTTTCAGGGCTTATCCATGTTGTGGCAATTATCAGTACTTTGTTCATTTAATTGCTGAATAATACTTAGTTGTATGTTTATACCAACTTTATAAATCCACTTACAAGTTGATG
The DNA here is from genome assembly GCF_016906955.1 of Phacochoerus africanus. Lineage (NCBI taxonomy): Eukaryota > Metazoa > Chordata > Mammalia > Artiodactyla > Suidae > Phacochoerus > Phacochoerus africanus. Next base: position 32,007,772 of record NC_062558.1, on the reverse strand, counting down.
ACTTTTGGGTGGTTTCCACTCTGTGACTATTGGACTTGGATTTTTCTCAACAGCTACTGTCATAATGAACCCTTATGTGTGGAACTTCACATATACGTTCCAAAATAACCAAAGAGGAGTTCCCGTCGTGGCTCCGTGGTTATTGAATCCGACTAGCAACCATGAGGCTGTGGCTCTGATTCAACCCCTAGCCTAACTTTCATATGCTGCAGGTGTGGCCCTAAAAAGAAAAAAAAAAAATCATTTTGTTACCAAACAGCAAGTCTCTGTGCCCCACACACAGTGAGGCCAAACAATACCAAAACATCAGAGTTTAGAACTGGGAAAGGTTTATTGCAGGGTCATTCAAGGAGACAGGTGGTTCATGCCTTAAAAAACCCAAACTTGAGTTTCTGCTGTGGTGCAACAGGATCGTCAGCATCTCTGCATTGTCCCAATGCAGGTTCCATTTCTGCCAGGATCTGGTATTGCCACCACAGCTGTGGTGTGGTTGCACCTGTGGCTCAGATCTGATCCTGGGCCCAGGAACTCCATATGCTGTGGGGCAGCCAAAAAAGTAAAAAGAAAAAGAAAAGAAAAAAACCCAAAGTCCTTGAAGTCTTTTATAGGAAAGCACTTTTATAGAAAAGGTAAGGGAGGGGTGTGGTTAGTTGTTGCAAACTTTCTGGTGTTGGATCCTTTGTTCTTACAGCTGTCCACATAGAGGTAGGGTCATGATGTTCCTGTAAACCTCCATCAAAACTAATGTTATTCTCTGTCCTCCAATTTTTTAATCTAATGATACAAGAAAGGGAAGGAGAGGCATTAGATTCTGTCTCCATGCCTCCTTGTGGCTTTTAACACTTAATAAGTCCCATAAGCAAAGCAAACATCATTACCCCCCATTTTACTTGTTCAAGCTCCCAAGCATCACCTTTCACCCTCTGAGGTCTAGGCCCTGGCCAAAGGAAGGGAGTCCCTGCATGGCCAGTTACTCTGCCCGGGAGCATTCGTCCACACCCAGTGTGGGTCCTCCCCCCAGTGCCCAGGCCTGGCTGAAGAGGCAGGTCTCAGGTAGCAGCACCTTCCATGCCAGGTCACCAGACCCTGCTCAGCTATCATCACTGAGGGAGCAAGGCGCCAGGGACCCAGCTGGCCCTCAGTCTCCTCAGGCCGTGCACATAAAATGGTGGCCAGGCCCCACAGACCTCAACCCAGGGAAACTGCTGCTGCTACTAGGTTGCAGAGATGGGACCTGGGCCTGGCCACTGGGCAGCCACGGCAAGGGCTCTGGACCTCTGCAGCACACTGCCCTCAGCTTTCTCTGGGCCCCTAGCTCACCTGCCAGCCAGAAGCCAGAGGGTCTGAATGACCCAGGGAGAAGGCCACAATCTACTTCTCACTCCACTCTCTCTGCCAAGAGGACCACTGCGAGACTGACTGCTGGTGGAGTTTGACCTCTAACAGTCCCGCTCTAATGGTCTCGAGGCTAAGGGCCTCGAGATAACCGCCTTGTGATAATAGCCTGGGGCTAACTGGCTACACGCCTGCCTCACCCCTATTACAATTAGTTACTAGGGAAGTGGAAATCAAGGCTACAATAAAACACTTCACTAAGATGGCTATAATCCAAAAGAGGTGCTGAATTTTGTTTCCTAATATTTTATTAAACTTTTATGTGCATTTTTAATTTAATTTATTTCAATATTTTATGGCCACACCCATGATATATGGAAGTTCCCTGGGCCAGGGATTGAATCCAAGCCACAGCTGAGACCTACATCACAGCTGCAGCAACATCAGGCTTTAACCTACTGCACCTGGCTGGGGATGGAACCCCGTGCCTCCCCGGCTACCTAAGATGCTACAGTCGGATTCTTAACCCACTGTGCCACAACAGGAACTCCTTATGTGCATCTTCTTTAATGAAAATATCATCATTCTTTATCATTGATAACATCATCATTATGATAATAATGATAATAATAATGATATTATCATTATTATTATGAAAATATTATCATTACCTCTGTTGTAGTGCAGCGGGTTAAGAATCCAACTAGTATTCATAAGGATGCAGGTTCGATCCCTGGCCTTGCTCAAGGGTTGAAGGATCTGGTGTTGCCACAAGCTGCCCTTTGGGTTGCAGATGTGGCTTGGATCTGGCATTTCTGTGGCTGTGGTATAGGCTGGGCCCTGCAGCTCCTATTGGACCCCTAGTCTGGGAACATTCATATGCCACAAGTGCATCCCTAAAAAGAAAAAATATATATTATCATGTTATGCATACCATTTTATAATCTAGTCAATGATATATCTATTTTTCCATGTTGATAGGAACATTTTCCTAATTATTTTTTGTTGCTATTTTGTGTTTTCCATTATAAAATTAGCTTCAATAAACATCTTTGATATACATACCCAGAAAGAAATGTACACACACACACACACACACACACACACGCACACGTGACTCCTTTTAATAACTTCATAATATTTCACTAAATGAATCTCCTGTTGTCAGACCTGAAGCATAGAAAGAGATATACCAAACTGTTAAAAGTGCTTGTCTCAGAGTTCTTGTCATGGCTCAGTGGTAACAAACCCAACTAGTATCCATGAGGATGTGGGTTCAATCCTTGGCCTTGATCAGCGGGTTAAGGATCTGGCATTGCTGTGAGCTCTGGTGTAGGTCACAGACTCAGCCTGGATCCCACATTGATATATGGCTGTAGCATAGGCCAGCAGCTGCAGCTCTTATTCAACCTCTAGCATGGGAACTTTCATATGCCACAGGTGCAGACCTAAAAGGACAAAAAAATAAAAAGTGCTTGTCTCTAGATAGTGGGATTTCATGCGACTTTTATTAGTGCTTTTTGGGTTTTTGATTTTCTTCAATGAATATGAATTATATAAGAACAAAGGAGAAATGGGACCAAACAATAGCTTACATATATCTTCATCTCAATCAAGAAGGCTCATGTCACGCCCAGTGTCTGCCGGAGAGTAAGTTCAGTAATAAAATTAAACAATTGAGTCCCCAGTCAACCATAACTAAAACTACTCATTAACTGCTCACAAGGGACAGTGTCTCCTGGTCACTAAGTGGCCATTCTTATTCAGAGATGACATTACAAATATAAAACAGATGCTTTCACTAGCCAAGCACATATTTTCCAGATAATGCTCTCTTGAGTGCCAAAAAAGAATGCTAGATAAGGCTTGAGAGAAGCAGTAAAAGCACAGTAGTAATGAGCCTGAGCTCTGGAGCCTGAAAGTCTGTACTCAGACCATAATCCACCACTTATTAACTGTGTGACAGCAGGCAAGTCACTTAGTTTCTCTGTTTCATATTCTTCCTATGGAAAATGGGGATAATAATAGTACCAGAAGTACCTACGTCACAGAGTTGTTATGAAGCCCAAATGGATTCAGAAATGTAAACCATTTAGAACAGACCCTGGCACAAACTGAACACTACAAAGTCATCTGACCCAATTTAAGTCCTGGTTATACCGGTTGTTCACTTTAAGTTCATTTTAAAATAATGTTTCTTCCTTTGTGTCTTTCTTTCTTTCCCTTTTCTTCCTTCCTTCTTTCCTTCCTCCCTCTCTCTTCCTTTCTTTTTTGTGGCCATGCCCATGATACATGAAAGTTCCCAGGCCAGGGATCAAAACTGTGCCACAACAGCAACCAGAGCCCCTGCAGTGATGATGCTGGGCCCTTAACCAGCTGCACCACAAGGGAACTCCTTTTGTATTCTTTCTTTACTACTACCACACACACACAAAATTATCCAAGGCCAAAGAGTCTCAAACAACTTGTGCCGAAAATACTCCAGTAAATTTCTTTAAAATTAAAAATCCTGATTTAATTATGCCTTAGTTTCTCCAATCCACCTGGATAACTCTGGGAAGAGCTGACTTAAGAAGTATTTACATTTTCTTCCCTATATATTTGCCAAGTGGAAAACCTTAAATTTCTAATTCAAAGTTACTTTTCCTTTTTAAGTGGTCAAAGATCATCTCAATTGGATTGCTGGCCTCTTAATCTTTCTTTATGCTAAAAACAAAGGATGATAAAGGGTGAGAAATAGCCTTGAAATTTTAACTGAAAATATATCTTTCTCAGTAACTATTCTATTTTTTTGTTTGTTTGTTTCATTTTTGTTTTGGCCACGCTCACAGCATGCAGAAGTTCCCAGGCCAGAGATCAAACCCACACCACTGCAATGACAATCCCAGATCCTTAACCTGCTATGCCATGAGGGAACTCCCCATTCTATTATTTTTTAAAATTTCAAAGCCAAAGTAAAATTATTTTTTAAATTTCAAAGCCAAGTATTTTATTTTATTTTTTGTCTTTTTGCCCTTTTTAGGGCCACTCCTGCAGCATACGGAGGTTCCCAGGCTAGGGGTCAAATCAGAGCTGCAGCCGTTGGCCTACGCCAGAGCCACAGCAACACAGGATCCAAGCCGCGTTTGCAACCTACACCACAACTCATGGCAACACCGGATCCTTAACCCACTGAGCAAAGCCAGGGATCAAACCTGCAACCTCATGGTTCCTAGTCAGATTTGTTAACCACTGCGCCACGATGGGAACTCCAAAGCCAAGTATTTTAGTTACTGATTATGATACATTTCTTGGGACTCTCTAAAAAATTTAATGATCTTTTTACATTTTACTGCCTTTTAAACAAGAATAAATATCATGCCATTAATATTTGCTGTATAGCCATGTAGTAATCAAGAAAGCCAGGAAGTAATATTTCATCAAAGCACTGTGACAATTATAATCCTTACCCATTGATTCCTCATTAGAACTCTTAATGCAAACATTCAGTGGAGTAACAGCAAGAGTAACTTCCTCTTGACTCGATGTAAAAAGAACAATTGCCTCAGCTAGCACTCTATAAAATGCAATGAACAATATATTATTTGAAGAACAAACAGAAATAAATCTTATTAAGTGGGACCCAAACTTTTAATCTGGAAATAAATAGGTTAATTGTCCTGAATTTTAAAAAACCTACCCAAAGGACCAATCTTTTTTCCTCTACATGAGCTACTATATTCTTAGTATGTCTCAAAATTATAACATCATTGAAAGCCAAGAGCACAGAAAATACGTTCTACATAAAACATGTAAAAACTTCAGGATAAACCAAACTCTAGAATAAAATGTCTTTAATTTTATATTTTTTACATTTTTAAAAAAATGACCTGGGATCATAGTAGAAAGGGAGATAGTAGAAAATGGAGCTGTTCAAAGAGAACTGAAGTAAACTATGCTGGAGACATAGTTGAGGGGTAGAGGGTTACAAGCAGCCTGCTGCCATATTCTCTTTACCTTTGTCACTTGTCCTAGATTACTACCTACTTCTTTCAAGGTTGTCTTGACATCCCAAATGCCCTTTCATCCTGGACTTTTTTTTTTTCTTTTTCCATTTTTGGCTGCCCCTCAGCACATGGAGCTCCTGGGCCAAGGATCAGACTCGAGCCACAGTCTTGACCTAGGCCGCAGCTGCAGCAACACTGAATCCCTAACCCACTGTGCTGGATCAGGGAACAAACCCACATCCCAGCAGCTCCCAAGACACTGCCAATCCTGTTGCACCACAGCAGGAGCTCCCTGGGCTCCCTTTTAATAAACATATTTATTGAGACAAAATCCACACTCCATAAGATTCACAGATTTAGAGTTGCTTGATTTGCATTTCCCTAAAGACTAATAATGATGTTGATCTTCTTTTCATGGGCTTGTTGGCCATTTGTATATGTTTTTTGGGAAAACGTCCATTTAAATCCTTTGCTTATTTTTTAGTTAGGTTATTTATCTTTTCTTTATAGCATTATAAGCTCTGGCCCATTTTTGAGATTGAGATATGGTTAGATTCTTAAATGAGATTCTTAGAATTTATGTAATGTTGGTGTTAACCTGATGCTAGACGTTAGATTAGCAATGTTTCTTGGTGCCAAAATGTCAGGAACACCTACCAAATTAATCTGGGAACTTTTCCAGTGTTAAGGGAGAGGTGTTGTATAAGTTACCAAATAACCTGATAAAAAATGACAACAGGAATGTGCAATTCAAAAAGGAATAAAAATACAAATTGCTAATAAATATATGAAAAGATGCTTGGAGTCTACATCATGGCTCAGTGGTTAACGATCCTAACTAGTATCCATGAGGACGTGGGTTCGATCCCTGGCTTCGTTCAGTGGGTTAAGGATCTCACATTGCTGTGAGCGGTGGTGTAGGCCAGCAGCTACAGCTCCAATTCGACCCCTAGCCTAAGACCCTCCAAATGCCTTGGGTGCAGCCCAAAAAACACCAAAAAAAAAAAAAAGATGCTTATACTCTCTGGTAATAAAATAAACCCGATAAAGAATAACCAATAATGCCATTTTCTGCCTATCAGTTTGGCAAATCATATCCTTTACCTGGAAGGATTCTCCTACACTTTTGGTGGAAATGTAAATTGGTACAAACTTTTCAGATAGCAATTTGGTAGTCAGTATACATGCAAATTTAAATTTTTTTTTTTTTGGTCTTTTTAGCTATTTCTTGGGCTGCTCCTGTGGCATATGGAGGTTCCCAGGCTAGGGGTCGAATCGGAGCTGTAGCCACCGGCCTACGCCAGAGCCACAGCAACGCAGGATCCAAGCCGCGTCTGCAACCTACACCACAGCTCACAGCAACGCCAGATCCTTAACCCACTGAGCAAGGGCAGGGACCGAACCCGCAACCTCATGGTTCCTAGTCGGATTCGTTAACCACTGCGCCACGACGGGAACTCCGCAAATTTAAAATTTGTATAAGCCTTTGACCCAGCAATTTCATTTTTAGAACTCCATGTTAGGCAGCCTATAAAATGGCCCCTAATGATCCCCACTGCCTGGTATTCATACCCTTATATAATCCCCAGCCCCTAGAGTATGGTCTGCACTTACAGATTCTCATTTAATAAAGAAAAAGTGATGAAATGTCAATTCTGAGATTAGGTTTAAAAAAGACTATGGCTTCCATAATAGGATACTGCCCCTTCTCTCTCTCTCTCTCTCTCTCTCTCTCTCTCTCTCTCTCTCTCTCTCTCTCTCTCTCTCCCTCCCCCGCCCCGCCCCTCTCTCTCGCTACCCCCAACCCCTGGCCCAGATTACCAGTTGCTATGTTGTGAGGACAAATGAGGTAGCCTACAGAGAGGCCTACATGGTAAGGAAATGAGGGCTACAAGCAGCCATGGGAGAGAGCTTGGAAGCTGACCTTCTGAGGCCTTCCAACAGCCAGATCAGTGAGCCTGAGAGTGAATTTCCCCAAGTTCAGTCTTCAGATGAGACCACAGCCCTGGATGATGGCTTAACTTCAACCTCATGAGAAACCTTGGGCTAAAAGCACCCAGCTAAGCCACACTTATTATTTTGAAGTAATAAATGTCTGGTTATTTCTAAAGCTTTAAGCTATGGGACAATTTACTCTGCAGAAACAGGAACTAATACACTATCCTATGCACTACTAACAGCATTGTTTGTGAGGGCAAAAAGATGGAAACTACCAACTTTTCTACTAATAGTGTGATGGGTAACTAAATTACATTTCAGTCACACAATGAAAAATTATACAATCATTAAAAAGAATAAGATGGACACAGAAACTAAAAAAGCAAATTGCCAAACAAGAATAGTTCTAGGACATTTTCTTTTTAAAAAGTATGTATGTGTCTAGTATGTGATATAAATTTGAGAGAGAGGGAGAAAGAAAAAAAAAGATATCCATAGCTACAGAGAGAGAGAAAGTTATAGAGAGACTGGCTATAAACAGAAAATGCAGAAGAATATACACCAACTTGTTGTGAGGTGTTACTCTGCCAAGTAGGATATACACAGCAAGTAGATGAGAAAGACTTTCATTTTTCATTTTTGCACTCTTCCACAAATTTTAGGTATATTGCAAGGAACACACATACTTTCTTGTAATTTAAAAAACAATAAGGATAAAAGATCTTTTGGCTCACAAAGTAATTACTGTTAAATGTTTAATGCTACAGCTTAACTGAAAAATCGAGTACCTTTCACTGACAAATATGTTTCACTCCTTCTCTAGGAAAAAAAAAAACAGAAATAGGGATAAAAATCACTTCACATAAAAAATGTTAAAATATCCTTGTGCTATGTGTGTTAAGACTCAGAGAGAAGGCAGTATATTAATTCAAAATATTATTAGCTCATATATTTTTCTCTTAATGACTTAATGTAAAAAGCCACTGATGGGGTATTTCTAGAACTTTCTTGACCACTAAAGTATAATTTCTACCATTAGTCATTATTTACTATTATCTTTCTTAAGGCTTCCTCTTGATCCTGTAAGGTGATTTCTCTAAGTCCATTGTTAGGTTAAATATATATATTCATATGTCTTATATATATATTCATGTATCTTATATATATATATATTTAATGTTAGAAATACACACACACATACATATGACTGAGTTTAAAGTTCTAGAGCATTAATTCTTTACTCTGTGACCAGACTATATTCAGAAGAATAAAAATAAGCAAAAGAGAGCTCATTACCTTGGTTGAATCACTAGCATATTAGTACACATGTTCTTTTCAAAAATAACTTGCAAAGGCTGACTTTCTTGAAAACACACATTATGAATTCTTTTAATACCTTAAAAATAATAAGGAAATACGTTAATAATTTCAAGTGCAAAATTAACAGATTTTTAAAAGGCTTTAAATTTCACAGCCATATAAAAATAGTAAAATTAAAGTAATATTCAATAGTTGGCAGGTACACATAGCTTACCAGAAGCACTATTCCTTAATGAATGTGTTTATCGCTCCCTAGTGGACACCATGTAACATGTCACACCCTCTGACCAATCAGGTAGCAGAACTCCCACTTCTTTTCAGGGAATTTCTTATATTGTGTGTAAAACAGTAAACACCCACTGCAGATCATATATGTATGATTCTCCTTCAGTATTTTTCATCCAAGACTGATATTTCTGGATGGAACCTCTGAAAGTAAAACCTGATCATTGGGTTCTTTTCCTCTGAGAGGAGGAAGAGAGGAGTGTGTAGCAACAACAGCTATGGCCCAATGCCCTGCAGTAGAAACTGCAGGATACATTGCACATGCAGTACTTCTGATCCTCACAATATCCCTGTGGAGTAGGTACTTAATATCAAAAGATGAAGCTATAGTTCTAGAGCTCTGTTAAGTGCTGTGCTATGCTACTTTAACAAGTATGGCTAGAATTTGAATCTAAGTTTGTTTTTTCTATCTTTTTTTTAGCCATATTGGTGGCATGTTGAACCTGTGCCACAGCAGTGACCTGAGCTGCTGCAATGACAACGCTAAATCCTTAACCTGCTGCGCGCTACAAAGGAAATCCTCTCTCTCTCTCTTTTTTAAATTTTATGAATCTAAGTTGTATTTTGTTTTGTTTTGCTTTTTAGGGCCACACCTCTGGCATATGGAAGTTCCCAGGCTAGAGGTAGAATTGGAACTGCAGCTGCTGGCCTATGCCACAGCCACAGCAACTTGGGTCTGAGCCACATCTGTGACCTACACCACAGCTCAAGGCAACGCTGGATCCTTAACCCACTGATCGAGGCCAGGGATCAAACCCACAATCTCATGGATACTAGTTGGGTTCATAATCCCGAGCCACAACGGGAACTCCTCTGAATCTAAGTTTGAACATAAAGCCCATGAAATAAAATTCATGTAGGCTATAACTTTCTACAGCATAATAATGTTACCATGAGAAGCAAAAGGATTCACTATAAATATTTCTCAACTTATTTTTAACTGAATTAATAACAACAGCAACATTTATTATGTTCATAAATATTTACTGAGCACTTGCTGTGTACAAGGCTGATCAGCTGGCTTTTGCTGGATAACAAACCACATCAAAAATTTAGTGGTTCAAAATAACAAACATTTGTTATTTCTCACGATTGAGTGGCTCCTCTGGTGAAGGCTGGCTTAACTGTGGCTGGATCATTTTGAATGGCCTCACTTTCACATCTGGGGCCTCAAAGTTGGGACAACTGGAACAGCAGGATGGCTGGGGCCTCTCACCACCTGGTCTGCAATCTTCCAGGAATCTACACTTTGCTGTGCTTATTTTCATGCCGATGGAAACATTCTTAGTTTAAGAGTAGAAGCTGACATACTTTTCTTTTTTTTCCTGCTTTTTAGGGACATACTTGGGGCATATGGAAGTTCCTGGGATAGGGGTCAAACTGGAGCTACAGCTGCCAGCCTATGCCACAGCCATAGCAACACTGGATCCAAGCCACATCTGTACTTATGCTGCAGCCTGCAGCAACGCTGGATCCTTAACCTACTGAAAGAGGCCAGGGATCGAACCCTCATCCTCATGGATACTAGTCGGGTTCTTAACCTGCTGAGCTACAACAGGAACTACTGACAGGTCTCTTGAGGCCTAGGCTTGGAACCCACACAATATCACTTCTAGTGCATTCTATTGATATCAAAGCAAGTCCAAGTCCAGCTGAGATTCAGAGTTGGGGAAATACTTCAGCTTTCAAAGGGAGGGCCTGCAAATAATTTATAAGTATTTTTCTGTAACCTACCATACAGGGACTACTTTTGGAGCTGTGGACTAGCAAAGAACAAATCAGACAAAAATCTCCAACCTCACAGAGCTTACATTCTAGTGAGGGGAGACAAACAATAAGAAAATAGGAAGTAGGGGGGCCCCCTGTGGCGCAATAGGTTAAGGATCTGGTGTTGTCACTGCAGCACCAGGTTGCTGCTGTGACAGAGATTTGATCCCAGTCCTGGGAACTTCCACATGCTGCAGGTGTGGCCAAACAACAACAAAAACAAAAAACAGATTAAGTAAAGAGAATGCTTACTGTAGGCCAAACATTCTCTGATATAAGCTGTACAAATGTTTTCTTAGATCAGTTACTCAAATTGTTATGTTATTCAAATGTTTCTCAATGCCTTTAAATTCACTGTTTTGAGAGTTTAAAGTCATTAGCACATCTGCAGAATGCCTTTTTACAAAACCTCAAAACCTTGAATAGGAATCCTGTCCTTTTTTTTTTTTTTTTGTCTTTTCTAGGGCCGCACCCGTGGCATATGGAGGTTCCCAGGCTAGGAGTCTAATTGGAGCTGTAGCCACCGGCCTACACCACAGCTCACCTCAACGCCAGATCCTTAGCCCACTGAGCGAAGCCAGGGATCGAATCCGAAACCTCATGGGTCCTAGTTGGATTCGTTAACCACTGAGCCACGACGGGAACTCCAGCAATCCTGTCCTCTTGACATATGTCATTAATATAATGTATAAATCAGACTTCTGTTCACTCAATAAATAGCCAGGGCATCCATCTGATGGAAGTCCCTCTCTGTTGGGAACCTGTCCTTGAGCAGGACAGAATGCATTAGCATGTGTGCTTTGGATCAGAGCATGTTCTTCAGGGACAACTCACTGATTCATTTTCAGCCACTGTGGGGCCAGTGCAAATGCAAATATAGAGAATTGATAGAATAATTGCTAGGCAGTAAATATTTCGATGAATCTTGGTTCTTGAGGATATAAAACATCTTTTTTTTTCTAATAGCAGATGCTAAATAATTTAAGAAATCACTGTTCAGAAACCATTTATGATTAGACTCTGAGAAGTTAATCCTTTTTTAGTAGGTCATGTTTTTTCAATTGTGTTCCATCAGTGAAGAGAGCCAAATTTACTTCATTGTCCTAAATTTCTTCCCGAGTTTCAAATGTATATTTGCAGCAGTTTAGTGGATATCTCTGCCCAGGTGTTTTTTTTTTTTTTTCATTTTTGGCTGCCCCACTGCATATGGTGTTCCTTGGGCCAGGGATCAGATCTGAGCCATGGTTGCAACCTAAGCCACAGCTGCAGCAATGACGGATCTTTAACCCACTGTGCTGGGTCAGGGATTGAACCTGTGTCCCATCACTCCCAAGAGGCCAATGATCCCATTGCGCCACAGCAGGAACTCTAACCCAGGTGATTTTTCTCAATTACATTTGAACAATGTTTCTCCACCAGATTATTAGTATAAAATTGCAAACATAATTTTCTGAGCTTCTAAAGTTTTGGAAAGTATAACTATTTATCCCAATGACTGTAGCAGCATGCACCCCCTACTTCCCCTTTCCTTCCGGAGCCATCCTTCCTGGTTGTGTAGTAGCCATGAGGTCTGGGTGGGGCTGATTTCACTTTCAGCATCACTTGTGGGCCCTTGTTGCTATAAATCAATTGATGTAATCTTATCTGCCCCCCCCCACCGCCCCACAATTGAATTTGGTCCAGATATGGCAAGAAGCCAGGGCAGTTAGAGAATGGAATTCCCCTAGCCCCCTAGGACTAGTTTAGGTTTGTCCAGTCAGAGCAAAGTCAAGCACTTTTGTTCAATGCATATATGAGGTAAGGCTCTCCCCTTGGATGTGAAAGAGCAAGCATGGCAGCCCAAGCTGCTGCTGCTGGAAGTCACCATATTATTAAAAGTTTATAAAAGAAGCTGGCCTTAGTATAAATCACATGGAGGACAGGAGAGCTGAGAGAATTTGAAACAGAAGGAAGAGAAGCAGCTGCTGCAGTCTGGATCAAACCACGCCTATGACCTCATTTTGAACTTTTCCTTTACATGAGCCAATATCTCTCCTTATTGTTTAAGGCAGTTTGAATTGGATTTTTTTTTTCTGTTACTTGTAACTTAGAGCATTCTAATACAACAACTTCCCTACAAAAGCTATTAAAAAATCAACCAATCACAAATGTATATTGGATATTACTGTAAACAAGCCACTTGAGACATACTTAAGTGGAAAAACTGGCTGTTTGAAATCTAACTGGAAATAAAGGATGAGGATAATTGTAATAACAGTAGTTACTATTTAGTTCACCTTTTGTGTCAGGCACCATGCTATGTGCTTTACACATGTGATCTCACTTTGTCCTCACAACAACCCGGGAATCTGAGGGTAGGTAGGATTATCCCCATTTTACAGATAAGAAAATGAAGGCTCAGAGTGGTTATGTACTGTCACAAAGCTAATAAGTATAGGAGAAGCCACGTCCTTATCTGCGTGATGCCAAAGCTCGCTGTGCTTTTTTAAAAAAATTTTTATTGAAATATAGTTGACTTACAATGTTGTTAGTTTCAAGTGTACAGTAAAGTGATTCAGTTATATATATTCTTTTCTATTTTATTTTTATTTATTTGTCTATTTAGTGCCACACATGTGGCATATGGAAGTTCCCAGGCTAGGGATTGAATCAGAGCTACAGTTACAGGCCTATGGCACAGTAACTCAGGATCCAAGCTGCATCTGTGACCCACACCACAGCTCACAGCAACACCGGATCCTTAACCCACTGAGCAAGGCCAGTGATCCAACCTGCATCCTCATGGGTACCAGTCAGGTTCGTTATTGATGAGCCACGATGGGGACTCCTTAATTTATTTATTCATTTTACTTTTTTTTTTTTTTTTTTTTTGCTTCAGCCATGGGATATGGAAGGTCCCTAGCGAGGAATCAAATCTGAACCACAGCTGCGACCTATGCTACAGCTGTGGCAACGTCAGATCCTTAACCTATTGTGCTGGACTAGAGATCAAACCCATGCCTCAGCAGTGACCTAAGCCACAGCAGAGACAACACTGGATCCTTAATCCACTGCGCCACTGTGGGAACTCCTTGTATATACATTCTTTTTTAGATTATTTTCGGAGTTCCCGTCGTGGCGCAGTGGTTAACGAATCCGACTAGGAACCATGCGGTTGCGGGTTCGGTCCCTGCCCTTGCTCAGTGGGTTAAAGATCTGGCGTTGCCGTGAGCTGTGGTGTAGGTTGCAGACGCAGCTCGGATCCCACGTTGCTGTGGCTCTGGCGTAGGCTGGCGGCTACAGCTCCGATTCGACCCCTAGCCTGGGAACCTCCATATGCCGCGGGAGCGGCCCAAAGAAATAGCAAAAAAAAAAAAAAGATTATTTTCCATTATAGATAATAACCTAGATATTAAGGATAGTTCCTTGAGCTATATAGTAGTTCCTTGTTGGTTACATATTTTATAGATAGTAGTGTGTATATTTCAATCCCAAACTCCTAATTTATTCCTCTATCCTCCCTCCCCTGCTGCTATGCTTTTTTTTTTTTTTTAAATGGCCTCACTTGAAGCATGCAGAAGTTTCTGGTACAGGGATCAAATCCATGTCAAAGCAGTAACCAGACCCACAGCAGTGACAATGCTGGATGCCTGAGCCACCAGAGAACTCTGGCTTGCTGTGCTTTTAATTGTGCTCTTTACATGATTCTGCTACTACATGTGAAGTTCGAAGAAGGAAAAAAATAATGTTACAATAATTGATATTTTACAGGGGGAAATTAAGGAACATAATGTAAATATGAGTTTAAATTAAAATATTAAATGTAAAACAAAATTAAGAAATATAAGATAAATAGTAACACTAATATAACCTTCCAGAAGACCATTCTACTACAAAAAATCTGGACCAATATCACAAGTACAAGAATCTTAAAAACATACAATCCTACCTGGTAACTTCAAATAAAATAGTAGCAATCATTAATAATATAACTAGTACTAACTCTTACAGAGAATAAGCCAGGAATTCTTTTAATCACTTTAGAACTTAACTTCTTATAACTCATTGAATCTTCACAAAAACCCCAGGAATTCCCTGGTGGCCTAGTAGTTAAGGATCCAGTGCTGTCACTGCAGCGGCCTGGGATGCTGCTGTGGCACAGGTTTGACCTCTGGTCTGGCAACTTCCACATGTCGCTGGTTCAGCCAAAAAAAAGGAAAACAAACAAACAAAAAAACCTATGATCCTAGTACTATCATTGTCCCGATTTTACATATTGGGAAAGTGAGGCACAAAGACATAAAATAATTTTCCCAATGTCTCAGCAAGGAAGGGGCAGAGCAGGATTCTATCCCAGACCTTGTGATCTCCAGAGATCACGGTCTTAACCACCATGCTATACATACTTAACCATGTAAAATATTATATGACTGCAACATTTGAATATCTACCATGCAAGGCTGGGAGGCAGGAAGTCACTTTTACAACTTGGTGTAGCAGAGAGAATGAGTGAAGGTTTTGGCTTCTACTACTGTGGGGTTGGACTCAAATCCAGGCTCTGTGACCTGCTAGTTCTGTGTCCTTGGGCCATTTACCATGCCTCTTTCAGCCCTAAAGAAAATACTATTTGCCTTCTTGAGCACTTTCAATCCATGTAGGCATTATTCTTTTCTGTTTTTACCAAGGAACACTGTTACCAAGGCACTTGTACAGAATGTCAACAAGTAGCCAGTTAGTTTCAGAACAATTTTTTGAATTCAGATGGACATTTTAAAAAATCAGTCTGGGGGAGTTCCCGTTGTGGTGCAGCAGTTAACAAATCCGACTAGGAACCATGAGGTTGCGGGTTCGGTCCCTGGCCTCGCTCAGTGGGTTAACGATCCGGCGTTGCCGTGAGCTGTGGTGTAGGTCGCAGACTCGGCTTGGATCCCGCGTTGCTGTGGCTGTGGCATAGGCCGGCGGCTACAGCTCTGATTCGACCCCTAGCCTGGGAACCTCCATATGCCGTGGGAGCGGCCCAAAGAAATGGCAAAAAGACAAAAAAAAAAAATCAGTCTGGGAGTTCCCATCGTGGCACAGTGGAAAAGAATCCAACTAGAACCATGAGGTTGGGGGTTTGATCCCTGGCCTCACTCAGTGGGTTAAGGATCCAGTACTGCTGTGAGCTGTGATGTAGGTCGCAGAAACGGCTTGGATCCTGAGTTGCTGTGGCCATAACATAGGCCAGCAGCTCTAGCTCCAATTAGACCCTTAGCCTGAGAACCTCCATATGCCGCAGGTGTGGCCCTAAAAAGCAAAATAATAATAATAAATAAATAAATATATCAGTCTATATTCAGGCAAAGTTTGTATCACTAACAGGCCAAAAAAGGAAATAATTAATATCAACCACTCACACTACTTCTACAGAGACAAGTAAGATAATACAACTGCCTCACCACAAAACTACACAAATGCTTTTTTTCCTCTCTTTTTGTTTTTTAGGGCCACCCCTGAGGCATATGGAGGTTCCCAGGCTAGGGATCTATCGGAGCTGTAGCCACCTGCCTACGCCACAGCCACTGCAATATCAGATCTGAGCCGCATCTGTAACCTACACCACAGCTCATGGCAACACCAGATCCTGAACCCACTGAGAAAGGACATGGATTGAACCCTCAACCTGATGGTTCCTAGTCAGATTCGTTTCCACTGAGCCACAATGGGAACTCCTACAAATTCTAACCAATAATACGATGGGAAGTCTTGATGTGCAGTTTGAGTATTCTAAACATAAAAAGTATTAACAAAAAACGCATAATACTCTAAATTAGTCCTAATTATACTTACCATGTCTGCAGAAGAACTGAATAACTACTTTGCACTTATCAGATCTGGTGAATATTTTGCACTTCTCTACATTTCTTTCAAGGGAATTCAGACATCTAAAGATGGGCAGAATTGACTGTAACACAAATATAGAAGAGCATATAATTAATATAATTGATTAGATTAACACTAAGAAGAATATGTATATTCACAAATGAACAGACTTGTCCTGCATGCCACTTAAACGAAGTATAGGTGTTACACAACAAATATTTCCTATATAAAAAATACTTCTACTGTATAAGAGAAAAGTAGGCCCACCTACATTTACCTTCATTCCTAATTTGCAATTTAAATTTGATATTTTGTCACTATCATTCATTTTCACTGAAGCTGACCACTGATAATGTTGAAAAAACACAGGAGAGAAGAGGACACATCCATATGCTGACCGACAAGAATTCACAGATCTTAAAGCAAGCTGCAAAAATAAAATAGTAGCTACTTAGCAAAAAATCTTCTTCAAATAGTTAATTCAAAAAAATCTATTATGTTTAACACTGCATTGAAATGTGTTCAAATAAAGCAATGGGATATTAATTGCATTATATGGACTGCATTATACATTTGAATTATATTTATATAATATGGACCGAATTAAACAGTGTATATTGAATTTGTTTATGTATACACATGTGTACATATCTATATCTAATACATATAGAGATTACATGTATTTTTGTTTCATTGTGTTGTTTCTGGTAACAAGAAGGTAACTGTAAAAATGTAAATGCCTACAGGGGCCTTAACTTCAGAGCACAAAGTGGCAAAAGGAAATATAAAAGGGAGAAAAAAAGGAATACTCTGGTGGCTCAGTGTGTTAAAGATCCAGCAGTCACTGCTGTGGCTCAGGTTGCTGCTTTGGTGCAGGTTCCATTCCTGGCCCCAGAGCTTCCACATGCCAAGGGTGTGGCCAAAAAAAGGCGGGAGGAGTAAAAAGGTTGCAGGAAAATGGCAGTATCTTGCCTTGTCTAAGGGGAGAAACCGTTAGCCAACTATTTTCACTTGGAAATGCAGGCTGAAAACTGTCAGAACTTCTGAGTTTTCATGAGAAGCAAGAAATTCAGATTTTTATGTGGACTCTCCCAATAAGTAAAAGTTAGAAATTTATTTCAATTAAAAACAAAACAAGGAGTTCCCGTCATGGCGCAGTGGTTAACGAATCCGACTAGGAACCATGAGCAAGGGTTCGGTCCCTGCCCTTGCTCAGTGGGTTAACAATCCGGCATTGCAGTGAGCTGTGGTGTAGGTTGCAGACGCGGCTCGGATCCCGTGTTGTTGTGGCTGTGGCGTAGGCCAGTGGCTACAGCTCCGATTGGACTCCTAGCCTGGGAATCTCCATATGCTGCAGGAGCGGCCCAAGAAATAGCAAAAAGACAAAAAAAGAAAAAAGAAAAAAGAAAAAACAAGGAGTTCCCATCATGGCTCAACGGAAACGAATCTGACTAGGAACCTTGGGGTTGCAGGTTCAATCCCTGGCCTCACTCAGTGAGGATCTCAGTGGGGATCTGGCTCCCATTAGACCCCCCCTAGCCTGGGAACCTCCATGTGTCACGGGTGTGGCCCTAAAAAGACAAAAAACAAAAAACAACAACAAAAAAAACGCGACATGGTGCAAGCCCCACAAAACACTTCTGTAAGCCATATCTAGCCTCTTGACCATGAGTTTGTAACTTCTGGTTTAAATCCATTGTGTCTATCTGTATAATTTTTAAGTTTACCATGTTCTTTTTTAAAAAAATTTTTATTATAGTTGATTTACAAGTTTACCATGTTCCAAATATATTCAGATATGTAAAATAAAGGTGAACAGTGAAAGGTATGACAATTTCTGGATATCCTTGTTAATATTCAATCTGGACTGGGGTCTTTAAACATCTTCTTTTGCCCTTAATAGATGTCTATTAGCTCTTTCTTACTTACACCTTTTTCAGAGGGGTCTAGCCACAGCTCATCACTAATTCGTGAGAGGGCTTGGATTGCTTTCCCAAACACTGTGGAGAAAAAGAAAGGTGCTATTTATATTCTTCCTCTCGAACAATAAAAACAAGTCATAGACCTACTTCAGCATTCACAGGACTCAAGATAAATTCATAAATAACAGTGTTTTATAGACTAATGCTACAAACTGCTTTAAGAAATGTAGAGTTCCCTGGTGCCACAGTAGGTTTAGGATCCAGTGTTGTCGCTGCTATGGCGATGGTTCAGTCTGGTGCCCAGGAACTTCCACATGCCGCAGGTGCAGGGAAAAAAAGAAAAGAAAAGAAAAGAAAAGGAATACCTTAGAATATCCTTGGCAAAATGCCAGACAGAAAATGCTCAATAAACTTGGAGAATTATGTGTGAAATTATAAAATACAACAAAACCTTTCATATCTGTATGCTTGCAGTGTTGCATGGAACTACTACGGGAACTACTTTGGAGAGCCAATCTCCATACTAACTTTTTTTTTTTTTTGTCTTTTTGCCATTTCTTGGGCCATTCCCGCAGCATATGGAGGTTCCCAGGCTAGGGGTTGAATCGGAGCTGGAGCTGCCAGCCTACGCCAGAGCCATAGCAACGCTGGATCTGAGCCACATCTGCGACCTACACCACAGCTCACGGCAATGCCAGATCCTTAACCCACTGAGCAAGGGCAGGGATCGAACCCGCAACCTCATGGTTCCTAGTCGGATTTGTTAACCCCTGCGCCATGACGGGAACTCCCATACTAATGTAGTTTTAAACTTGATTTAAATAAACTTATACTCCCCAAAAGTGTGAAAATATAGCACAAAGAAGATGGTTTGGAGGGTTTTACTAACTTCACGGGTATTTGGCCAAGTCAAAACAGGCCATGAGAGATAAATTAGAGGCATTTAAGACATATTTCTGATGTCTGAGCATGGAAAATTCCGGATCTTCCCACCAAACACAGTTAAAGAGGTCCTGTCAGAAAGAGAACCTAGGGTGGGATGAAATATTGGTCTAATCAGGTATAACACTGTTAGTATTCTTATAAATTATGAATAAATTAAAAAATGTGGCAAACAGATATAGGATACATTGCTGCAATAAAAACAGATGGCCATATCGATCCATGAAAAAGTAGAAAAAAGGACAAATACTTCCAGAACATAAAATCAGATTATAATGCTTAAGAATCAGAAAGGTCTTAGTCAAGGATACAGGCCTCAAACTGAGAAAAACAGGATGACCATTAAAAAAAAAAAAAAAAGGGCGTTTGTCCCTTTTCATCACTTTACATTCACCATTTATTCCTGCAGCTGCCTAATGAAGACCTTTTTTTCACTCAGTGAATATTTACTGAGCACCCAGTATGCTCCAAGTATGCAACCATGGCAATGGCCATATAGCAATAAACAAGACAGGTAGTTTCTGCCTTCATAGTTCTTATAGTCCAGGAGGAAAAACAAAACTAAACACCATACAAATAATTATTGAGAACTGAGGTACACACTGCAATAGGGAACTTTCTAGAACTCTAAGAACATGCAACAGTGGAAGGCTTGTGCTTCCCTCTCCCATTAATTAATATGGTTCCATAGATGTCCTCAACACAGGTGAAGTCAGCCACAGTACAAGATGCCTTTCAATGATCATTTTCAGGTTACTATCTGTAGGAGACCATTACTTTCCTAGAGACCTTCTAGAGTAACTTGTTTAAAGTACCATCTATAATAAACAATAGTTCCTGTACATTCCCATTTATTACTGAGTTTTTTACTCAGTACTCATTTCATTACTACAGCAAACCTATAAAGAAGATGCTGTTATTTATTCTTATCTTACAGATGAGGAAACTGTGCACTTAGATGATTCAGTGGCTTGTTCCAGGTCATACATTAAAAAAATCATAGGAGTTCCCATCCTGGCTCAGCGAAAACAAATCTGACTAGTATCCATGAGGACCTAGGTTCAATCCCTGGCCTCGCTCAGTGGGTTAAGGATCCAGGGTTGCTATGGCTGTGGTGTAGGACGGCAGCTACAGCTCCCATTTGACACCTATCCTGGGAGCTTCCATATGTTGCACGTGTGGCCCTAAAAAGACCAAAAAAAAAAGTAGAATCTGGAGTAGAAATCAGGTTTATGCTTTCATCGTGGCACTAAAATATTTTAACTGCCCAAGCATTATTTTTCCCAACTTCCCACAAAGTCCTTATCATCTCGAGTTTGAGGCTTGCCATTCCAATATCTGTCCTGATGACCACAACTTCACTTCAAGGATACCTATGGCTATAAATATTATGCATAAATAAAAGCGGATGGGCCTACACTCTTCCCTCAGAAGCTAACGGGACCCTGGGAGGATGCGTGCTGGCTGTGGCCAGGCCTCGTGTCCTCAGCCCTTAGGCATAAAGTCCAAGGATAAGAAATGAGACGATGGTATAAACATCCCCATGACCACAGGCTCTTTTCTACACAGGAAGGCAAGAAAGGCCTTCCCACCTTTCACCTGACTGCCGCTCAGCCCACACTTCAGCATGTCTGCACGCTCTGAAGAGTCAGGACGCACTCAGCGCCTCAGCCCGAGGGCCCCAGGTGCCCGTATGTTGACCGCGCGCTTTCCGAAACTTCGCGATCTCGCCCTCGCTCCACTATTTACCTAAGAACAACTTCGCTTTACGGTGGGGAAGGGCCTGTGCGAGCCTCCGTAGGGCGGTCTCCTGCCGACCTCTTTTTTCATTGGTTGTGAGCGAGGTGGGCGGGTCCCCGAGGAGTCCGAGGAAGAGAGGGCGGCGGCGGTTGCGGTGACTGAGCGGAGCCCAGCGACAGGATGGTGAGGATGGCAGCTGGCACGACCGAGGGCTGGCTCTCGGTTGGCGCGCTACGTCGTTAGGACCGCTCGGAGTCTGTGGGCGAGGGCTTGGGCGATCCGGGAGGCCATGGCGGGCGCGTCCGGGGCCCGGGCCTGGGGAAAGTCAAAGGAGGAGGGAGAGCGGCCACCTCTGGGTGCGGCCAGCCCTGGCCTCGCACCCTAGCCCTAGGGGCCGGAGGACGTCCAAGGGGGAAAAGGGCCCCCCTCAGCTGCTACTCTGTCACAAGACTCACACGCGGGAGCCGGGAGAGGCCTTTGGGCCTGTGCCTGAGCGTCCCCGAGAAAGGAGCACGGATTACCCCTTCCGTTTCCAGACGTTTCCTTGCTCCTTTCCCGTAAAAAGCACCTCCCGCGGATTGGCGTGTACCGGTTACCACCCCCATGTGGCGAAGGCTGGCTTCGCGGATATCAAACGGCAAGAAGCGAGAAAAATGTCCATTTTAGTTTGGCTTTCAGAGAAAAGGAATAAAAATTACTTCCTTCGCCCCTGAAAAAACTTGCACCTGCCGTTGAAATGTGACAGTGTGCCCTCAAAGAACTGGATTTGGCTTTTAGAGTTGCTGGGACTACTTGTTTTCTTAGAATGTTGTGACCCTAAATTAAGAGGAGGATTCCTTAATGGTTTTCGAATTCCTTGAAATGGTTTGGGAAATTTTGTAAGTACATACGTTTTTGAGGTTAAAGGCCCATTGTTAGCTGCACGGAGAAGGTTGAGAAGCTTTACTTCATTCATTCATCCATCCATCCATCCATCCATTCCCCCAGCCTGCTCCAAGGCCAGCCCGTCACGTCCTCATCCCCAGTAGATAGCTACCCCTACTCGGAAACATCTGCTGGAGAGGGCTAATAGCTGCTATCAGACTTTCAAAGTGCCCTTAACCTCCCTGAAAATTTAAGAACAATTTCAAAAGGTGTTCTAATGATCGTGGTATTTGTGTTGATTAAAAAGGACTTTTCTTTCTGATGAACATCCATTGCATTTTTAAGATTATGATTCCACGACAAACAGCCTTTAACGTGGCTGAGACTTACAGACATTACAACCAAAGATTTATATATGTTAAAGACTTTAATCCCACTTTTGATTTTTGGTTCCAAACAGACTCCAAATTAGAGTAGTCCAGTTTACAGTAATTTTGAAGCAGTTGTTCCTGAGAGAAGACGAAATTTCTTGACATGATTTACATATTCGTGTTTCTGAAGTTTTTTTTGAAAGACGAACAGATTTTCAGGGTAATTGTCCTGGAACATCACGTTTCATGTGAAATAGAACTGGGCAGAATTTAGCATTAGTCAATTCTTTTATGATTAAAAGCACTTTATTTGGCAAAGGAGATTAGAAATGTTCAATACTCAGTAATATCCAGAGTCTTTGGGCAGCAAATTCAGCTGTGGGAAAAGTCCAATTTTAGCTGGAGTAAGGTGTCTGCTTTTACTACCTAGTACATCATCACTTAATAATGTATTCATAGTGCTGTGTTATTCATAATGCTATACAAAATAATGACCTAGTTGCAGTATAATTTTCCAGCTTTTTGAACATAAGAGAATTTAGATCAATTTACTTGAAGAATGATTAGGCCTACAGAATCCAGAAAATGTTAGCTTTTATTTACACTATTGCTGATGAATTTTCCAAATTGTTTTATAAAATTCTAAACAGAACAGGAAGCAAAAGGGATAGGAGTCAAAGTTCAGAATGAGATTAGGAAAAAGTAGAAAAGGTTTTAAGTGTATGTGTTTCATATTTAATAGTACAGCAAATGGTTCTTTTGGTATTATTTTGAGCAAAGCTGATTTTTAACATTTTCTTTCATAACACCCAGAAATCATTAACAATTGTTTGCATATTCATTTGATATGAGTTTTTTTTCTTTTTTGGTTTCTTTTCGTTGCTTTCTTTTAACATTGGTCATGTTTCACCCATTTTTTTTTCATTCCCCTGTCTGCAATCAACTTCTTCATTCCACTAAGGCTGGGCACAGAGTAAGTTTCTTCTCTTAGCTCCTACTAACAATGGTGGTTGGGTAGCTGATTACTGGGATTTCACCCTTTTACAGTCTATCAAATAGGAAGTAACCAAATTTCTATGCTTTGATTAGGTTGGTTCTTAATTTGAATTTAACAAATCTACCATTTCAGGATCTTTTGCTGTCTTAAAAGACTATATAACCTGTGTCTAACCTGAACTGTCAAAGTGTGGAATTTGGGCAAAGACACTGCTCAAAGTATGACATTTGTTATGTGATACTCTTCCTCCTGTAACTTTATAACCTGCAGGAAACCAGAGTCCTAATGAGAATCCTTACTAATTTCAGAGTTCCCATCGTGGCTCAGTGGTTAACGAGTCCGACTAGGAACCATGAGGTTGCAGGTTTGATCTCTCACTTCACTCAGTGGGTTAAGGATCCAGCGTTGCCGTGAGCTGTGGTGTAGGTTGCAGACGCAGCTCGGGTCCTGTGTTGCTGTGGCTCTGGTGTAGGCCAGCAGCTACAGCTCCGATTAGACCCCTGGCCTGGGAACTTCCATGTGCCACAGTAGTGGCCCTAGAAAAGGCAAAAAGACACAAAAAAAAAAGAATCCTTACTAATTTGAAGTAATTTCTGTGATTTCTGTGTGGCCATTCGTAGTTATACCTTTGGACTGCTAATAGCCTGGGTTCACTTGGGCATAATCCACAGTACATTATAGAATTTAGATTAGTGGTCATTATAAAATATCACGTCTTACTAATTAATGATCTTCCACATTCATATTGAACAGCTCATTCATTATTAGTCCTAGGCATTTTCAACCTGTTATAGACATATTCCCTTTTATGAATTTGAGGTTCTTTTTTAATATAGAAATCTATTTTTTACCTTTTTCTCAAATGCCAGCTTCCCACATTAACTATGTACTTCAATCCATATCTGAAGGGATCCCCCTCTAAAGATGAAGATTGTTCTATCTCCAGGTACTTTTGTATTGATTACCAATGAGAGTGGAAACTACATGGTGGCTTTTAGTTTTATAGATGTTTTGTCCACTAAGATCTGGATTGAAATAATTAATATGTCATGAGCAAATACCAGCCGAAACTACTCTTTATAAAGAAGCTTATTTAATAATTTCATTTAAAGTGCACTAGCTTTGTAACCTTGTGTTACTTCAGTTACTTTACGTCCTGATAGCATTTCCTTTCCTCCATAGTCATTTTGATAGTTGTTGCAAGATGAATCAAGCTTATTTTAGTAGTAATTTTAATATTACACATTTTGGTTTTGTTTAATTTCAATTTACAAAGTCTGTGATGGCCAAACTATTTTCTTTTCATCCTCTTTTACATATTTGGTTTTTTCTTTGTTAATGTTAAAGAATAGTCATGCTTTCTTTAGAATCAGTTAAAGAGCATGCACATTTATGGATGGGATATCTGTGTGGGAAAATATCCTGTCACAGAATAAAGGTGCTTACACCAGTCAACATAGAGATTGATTCTATTGTCCTTTGGAGGACAGATACTATTTTTTTGTTTGTTTGTTTGGCTGTCCGCCCCAAGGCATATATAATTCCTGGGCCAGCATTCAGATCTGAGCTGCAGTTGCGACCTACACCGCAGCTGCAGCAATGCCAGATCCTTTAACCCACTGTGCTGGGTTGGGCATCAGACCTGTGTCCTATCACTGCAGAGATGCCGCTGATTCCAGTGCTCCATAGTGGGAACTCCCAAATACTATTTTCAAATGATTTTTTGGACAGTGTTAAATGATGTATATATGTCAAATCTTAAAATTTTAAAATTAAAAATTTGCAGGATTGAGGGTTTTTAATTCCCTTATATTTAAATGCAAAATTTGTTTTTATCATCTGAGACTGTGTTCCAACTCTAAACTACCTCCTGCTGAATTCTTCACTTATTTAGCTGATCTCTCTTCTTTTTAATACGCTAATGCACATGAAAGATAGTGATTTGTTATTTTAAGTTTGAGAGGATACATAGGTAATTTAATCTAGACAAAAATATGACAGGAGTTTAATGATGAAAGAAAGAGAAGATAACAAAGCTTATAATTCAAAAGCATGTGTTTCCCCTATTGAAACTCTTTGAAATTTAGACTGTTCTTATTCTTCTGGTAATGTATAGTTAATATTTTAATTAGCATATTATAAGTTTTGGCTACTGTTCTCCAAATAGTTGTCAATATAGTAAATTACAGAATTAACTTTTTGTCTCTATCATTATAATTTTAACATTTTTTTAATTAACATTCTTGGAGTCAGTATGTGATGTTTTATATTACAACTGCAGAAATATGAATGACCACATCAAATTCCATAGGGCCCTGTAGTATATTTTTCATTTTTCAATATTTTACTGAATGTGATTTATAGGTCTCTAAATGAATCATTTTAGAAAGTTTGATTTTTTTCTTAGTAAATAGAATTGGATATTTATGACAAAATAAACTAAATGATTTAGAGTCATATGTGTTTATTCAAATGGTCATGATAGGAACTGTGTGTATAACTTCAGCTCTTTTGGATTCTGGAATCTCTTGATTAGTTTAATTTAAAAGAGGGATTGTCCTGTTTTGACATCATGTTTAACTTTAAATCTTTTCTCACCTTGACACTTTAAAGTTGGTGTTGGTATTAGGAGACCTGCACATCCCACACCGATGCAACAGTTTACCAGCTAAATTCAAAAAACTGCTGGTGCCAGGGAAGATTCAGCACATTCTCTGCACTGGAAACCTTTGCACCAAAGAGAGTTATGACTATCTCAAGACTCTGGCTGGTGATGTTCATATTGTGAGAGGAGACTTCGATGAGGTGATGTACTTCCCTTTCCCTTCCCAAGTAGTTCCTTTTTCCTTTTTTGTTACTGTTGTGTTGACTATGTATTAGCTATTTCTTTTTCTTGAGATATATATCTATATATCGATATATCTATATATATAAACTCTTTTTTTGGCCATGTCTGCGGCATGTGGAAGTTCCTGGGCCAGGCATCAAACCCATGCCACAGCAGCCACCTGAGGTGTTGTTATGACAACACTGGATCCTTAACCTGCTACAAGGATCCTACAAGGGATCTCCTGAGCTTTGTCTTTTAGAACAGTTTCTCAACAGTTCTTTTTTTTTTTTTTTTCCCACTTTTTCAATATAAAATCACTATACATACCTCTCCCTTACTGTTTGAAAAAATCACTATTTTAGACTACTTAATAAACATATACTTGTTCTAACTAAATTGTAATGTGGTAAAAGTGGTTTTTGTCACTCATTTTTGTAGTACTATCATTTAGTTTATAAAGTTTTTGTTAGGAACTTACCACCACCACCTCTGCTACTGTATATCACTATATCATGTTCCACCTTCCAATTCTGTCATTGCTCCCTCCACAGTTTGTTCCCCAAGTAGCAATGAGAGTGATTCTTTTTAGGTGAAGTGAGGTCACATCACTTCTCTGTTGAAACTCTGCCATGGCTCCCTGTCTCAAGGGTTAACTATACAGAGGCAGAGGAGCATTGAGGAGGGGATAGAACTGTTCTATATCTTAATTGTGGCAGTGCTTACACAACTGTGCATTTGTCAAACAAAACTCCTTGAATTGTACACCAAAAAGAATAATTTTCCTCTATGTTAATTATACCACAATTGAACCTAACTTTAAAGAAAAAAATAGGAGTTCCTGTCCTGGCTCAGTGGTTAACTAATCCGACTGGGAACCATGAGATTGCGGGTTCCATCCCTGGCCTCACTCTGTGGATTAAGGATCCGGCATTGCCATGAGCTGTGGTGTAGGTCACAGATTCGGCTCGGATCTGGCATTGCTGTGGCTCCTGTGTGGCCAGCGGCTACCGCTTCAATTGGACCCTTAGCCTAGGAACCTCCATATGCTGTGGGAGCGGCCCAAGAAAATGGCAGAAAGACAAGAAAAGAAAGAAAGAATAAGGAGTCTGGAGTTCCAGCTTTACCCATTAATTAATATTTAGGCAAACTATGTCCTTTCTCTGAGTTCCCTACTATGTAAATATGCTTGGAATAGATGATTTTTAAGACAGCTGCCAGTGCTAACATTGTATGATTTAACTTTATAAATCTGATTTTAGTATGAAAATTTTTGTTTGTATTTTTGGGAATATAAGCTTTTTCATAAATTATGTAACTTCATTGATGTTCTTTAATGGGATTCCTTTATGCCAAACAGATGGCAGCATTGTGTCTTTTTTTTTAAGTGTTAATAATAAGTTTGAATAAACTAGAGATGGCATGAATGTGAAAGACAGGGTGGCGGGGCTGAGAAGAGAAGGGGCATAATCTTGTCAGTAATTAGCATATAGGTTTGGTTTGTTAAAAAAATGTATTAGGAGTTCTGTTTATGATATGCTAAAGTTGGCTTCAATAGCAAGAATTAAAATTTTTTGCTTTGGAGTTCCCGTTGTGGCACAGTAGAATCAAATCCAACTAGTATTCATGAGGATGTGGGTTCGATCCCTGGCCTTGCGCAGTGGGTCAGGGATCCGGCGTGGCCGTGAGCTCTGGTATAGATCGTAGGCATGGCTTGGATCCTGAATTGCTGCGACTCTGGTGTAGGCCAGCAGCTGTAGCTCCAATTCAACCCCTAGCCTGGGAACCTCCATATGTCTTGCATATGGCCCTAAAAAGCAAAAAAAGAAAAAAAAAATTTTTTTTTTTTTGTCTTCTAATATGCTACATTCACAGACCCTGGAGCTGTACTAGCAGGGTTTGGATCTTGGCTCAAACACTTAATAACTTATGACCTTAAGCAAGCTATTGTTACCTCTGTGCCTCAGTGTCCTCATCCATAAAATGGGGGTCATAATAGAACCTACCTCTTAAGATCATAAGTATTACATCGATTGATATTTACAAACCTCTTCGAATAGTGCCTGGTTGATAACTAAGTGCTACATAAATATTAACTATCATTATTATTTATAGCATCTATATAACTATTAAATCCTAGCTTACAGGTCATGTTCCTAGGATTTTTAGAGGAAACAAATTTGGGGGCATAATTTCCTCTGTAGTAAGCCCAAAAGAACTCATATTCTATAAAAAATAAACACAATAAAGGGATTGCATGATAAATTTCAATTTACCTGAAGTAAGTTTTTGTTTTTGTTTTTTTGCCTTTTCTAGGGCTGCTTCTGGCAGCATGTGGAGGTTCCCGGGCTAGGAGTCTAATCAGAGCTGTAGCTGCTGGCCTACGCCAGAGCCACAGCAATGTGGGATCCAAGCTCGTCTGCAACCTACACCACAGCTCACAGCAACTCCGGATCCTTAACCCACTGAGCAAGGCCAGGGATCAAACCCAAAACCTCATGGTTCCTAGTCGGATTGGTTAACCACTGCGCCATGACAGGAACTCCTGAAATAAGTTATGTTTTGAGCACAGTTGGAGCCTTATAGACTGAGAAGAAATCAAGTATTTAATAAATATGTTGGTTGTGGAGCCCTGTATCAAAACACCTGTGTGAGATTGAATATTTAAGAAGCTTGTTTTTTAAACATCAGGATCTCTAAAGCATTTTTTTTCTTACGTCTGTTTCATATTTTAGAATCTTAATTATCCAGAACAGAAAGTTGTGACCGTTGGGCAGTTCAAAATTGGTTTGATCCATGGACATCAAGTTATTCCATGGGGAGATATGGCCAGCTTAGCCCTATTGCAGAGGCAGTTTGATGTGGACATTCTTATTTCGGGACACACACACAAATTTGAAGCATTTGAGCATGAAAATAAATTCTACATTAATCCAGGTTCCGCCACTGGAGCATATAATGCCTTGGAAACGTGAGTAGTGTGGAATATGGGGGTTTTATAAAATTAATAATTGAATATGTGACATTGCATAAAAGAGAAAAGTGATCATTTAAAAGCCTTCTGACAACCTTGTATTGGTGATTATTCCTTTTTTTTTTTTTTTTTTTTTTGCTTTTTAGGGCCACACCTGCCGCTTATGGAAGTTCCCAGGCTAGGGGTTGACTTGGAGCTATAGCTGCCGGCCTACGTCACAGCCCACAGCAGTGCTAGAGCTGAGCCACGTCTGCAACCTACACCATAGCTCATGGCAACGCCAGATCCTTAACCCACTGAGTGGGGCCAGGGATCAAACCTGCGTCCTCACAGGTCCTAGTCGGGTTTGTTAACTGCTGAACCATGACAGGAACTCCCCCTGTTCTTTTTAATATGTCTAACAACCAGATTTCTTCTTGAATCCAAATTGTCATCCTAAACTGAAATTTATAGTGCTACTGCTTTTTAGTACAAAACACTGACATTATTTATATTTTCTTCCAGAAACATTATTCCTTCATTTGTGTTGATGGATATCCAGGCTTCTACAGTTGTCACTTATGTGTATCAGCTAATTGGAGATGATGTGAAAGTAGAACGAATTGAATACAAAAAATCTTAAAGCCAGGCCTGTCTTGATGATTTTTCTGTTGGGCTTTTCTTTTTTTCATTCCCCTGTTCAACTCAAGTAATTAAACATTTAAGAGCCACAAAATTGTATCACTTTTATAATATTTTGCAGTAAAATATAATATCGTCTTCTGTTAATAGTGTTCTAAGCTTCTTGTAAACTATAAGATTATATTTAGTTTAAGTATATGATTTCTATGAAAAAAATGCCCACCACACAGTATGGTCACATGTTAAGAAAAATTTATCCTTGTAAATATCCTCATAGTTGATATTTGGAACTTTATTACCAAAGTAGTGCATGAGGAGAAAGAATCTAGACTTTCTTGTATACATTTTTCTCTTCTCCAGTAATAAACAGTTACCTTTCATTTATACTCTCTTGATAAACTGTGTTTTAATTTTTAAAAATGAGAGACCAAATGAAACTATGGACAGGAGTTACAGTGACGAGGTAGATGACCTTTCAGAGTGCTGATTTCTTACAACATTCTGGGCCATAATGTTGGACTGAGGTTTTATTTTCTAAATAATATAACATATTGCCATTTTAAATCATCAGTGATGCTTCAGACTGTTGCTTTTAAATGCCCTTTTAAGTTTTAACAAATTATTTTTTCAAACACTGTGCTTAACTAATTCGAAAAGATACATGTGTCCCAGTGTTCACAGCAGCATTGTTTACAGTTGCAAAGACATGGAAACAACCTAAGGGTCCATGAACAGGTGAATGGATAAAGGAGATATGATACATACATACAGTGGAATATTACACAATAGAAAGAATGAAATTTTGCCATTTGCAACAAAATAGATAGTCTTGGAGAGAACTATGCTAAGTGAAATAAGTCAGATAAAGACAAATACTGTATGATATCACTTATTTGTAGACTCTAAAAAGTAAACTAGCAAACAAAAAAGAAATGGATTCACAGATATGAAGAACAGATCGGTATTACCAGTGAAGAGAGTGAAGGGGGAAAAGGCAAAATAGGGGTAGGGGATCAAGATGTACAAAGTATCAGGTGTAAAATAAATAAGCTACAGGGATACATTGTACAACACAGGAAATACAGCCAATATTTTAACACTAATGTTTACAAGGCAAGCATACTAGAGTGAATATGTAATGTGAAAAATCCTTTCATTAGTACAACTCCCAAGTTAATCTGGTTTAAGAGTGAAAATGTCTGTGTGGCAATTTTCATAAAATAGAGTAAATTGACATTTCCATTTTAAGTTGTATTCAAAAAGCTAATATTTATTAAGCCCCCTCTCTGCAAGCCAGGGTGTTATCTCTACCATAATGCTATTCTATATTAAGGTATTTCAGACTTTTCCTCAAGAAGATACTTGTAGAATATTCTAATGTTGCTATTTTAGGACTTAGTATAAACAGAAAAAGAATTATACAATGTATTTGTCAGCTTTAAGGAAAATAATTCAGTTTTAGGTGACAAGAATTTTAATTATATCTAGCTTGAAATACAAGCATATATTACTACATAAGCATATGTTACACAAATACCATTGGAACATGGAACTACATCAGACAAATTACATTGTGATAAAAGCTTCTGAACAAACCAAAATTACTTAATGACAATGGTGAACAGCAATACTATCCTAAATGTAGAGGGAGGACGCAATTCACAATCCCTTCCCCCACCTTTGGCACATCATCAGTACACAAGACAGAACTGTCAAGTTAGCATCAGATGTTCTCCCTGTTCTTCAATTGACATTGATTGCATACATCTGTTTAGTAAATCGTCTTCTTTTTTTTCTTCATTCATGTATGATTCAGAATCATTTGTAGAAACTGAAGGAAAAATAAGAATTTATGATGATTGTTTTGGATATTGTATTTCATCCTGAAAATTGACATTTGTATGTAAGAACAACCTATAAAATGATCTTACTTATTAATTAATAAGCCTTTAGCAAAAACAAATTTCCTGCAATTTTCAAAGTTTTATTTTCTCTTCTTTCCCCCAATCTCTTTTCTTTTTAGGGCTGAACCCTTAGCACATGGAAGTTCCCAGGCTAGGGGTCCAATTTGGCATTGCAACTGCCAGCCTATACGACAACCACAGCAACTCGGAATCCAAGCTACATCTTCGATCTATATCGAAGCTCAAGTCAACGCCAGATCCTTAATCCACTGAGTGAGGCCAGGAATTGAACTCACATCCTCATGGATACTACTCGGGGTCAGTACTGCTGAGTCACAATGGGAACTCCCCCAAATCTCCCTTTTTCTGTTTTTGTTTTGTTTTTTAGGGCCAAACCTGTGGCATTTGGAGATTCCCAGACTAGGGGTCTAATCAGAGCTACAGCTGCTGGCCTACACCACAGACACAGCAATGTGGGATCCGAGCCACATCTGTGACCTACACCACAGCTCATGGCAATGCTGCATCCTTATCCCACTGAGCAAGGCCAGAGATCAAACCTGCATCCTTGTGAATCCTAGTCAGGTTTGTTAACCACTGAACTAGGAAGGGAACTCCCCCAAATCTCTTTTTAAATTAAAATACCTAAGTTATTGTACAGCAGATTACTTGTTACTGAGTCCTATTTTCCCATTACTTTTCAAAATCTTTTGGCTGGGAGAAGTTATAGATTCAGCATTCTCCATTTTCCTTAAGCTCCTTGTTTCTTCTCTTGGGACCCACAGGGACTCTTTCCTCTCTACCTGTAGTTTCCTTCAATTGCTCTTTTTGGATCCAGACTTGCCACTTCCCTCCTTTCTTCAATAGGCATGGTAATAAGTAAGGTATTTACAGCAGAGCTGGCTGGTGCTGTCACAAAGCAGTGGGACATGAGTTCAGAAAGCCTAACTTCCAGTTAATCCTTTCTACTTTATCAATTCTGAGGAATATTTCTGAGCATCCAGTCTTTCTTCCTCCTTTGTCTTTTTAATTTTGTGACAGTCTATATTTCTCGTAGAAGGATACTTTATGCTGATCCTTCCCAGGTACAGATTTCTCTGAGTTTCTCTGTAAAGTTAGCAACTGGTTGGTTTGCTTCCACTGGTTTGTTGAATATTAAACAAAATGGTGTGAGTATAACCCTTTGTTAACTATTTTATGCTATACAAAAGAGGCTGTCCAACATTGTAACTGTCAAATAAAAGAAGTGCTTGGGAGTTCCTGTCATGGCACAGTGATTAATGAATCTGACTACGAACCATGAGGTTGCAGGTTCGATCCCTGGCCTCGCTCAGTGGGTTAAGGATCCGGCGTTGCCATGAGCTGTGGTGTAGGTCGCAGACGTGGCTCGGATCCTGTGTTGCTGTGACTCTGGCTGGCAGCTACAGCTCCGATTAGACCCCTAGCCTGGGAACCTCCATATGCCTGGGGAGCAGCCCTAGAAAAAGGAAAAAAGACAAAAAAAAAAGTGCTATGGCTTGAAAAATTCATGTTTGTGGCCCAGGGTTCTGACAGATTTCATTCTCTCTTCTAAATCTCTGGCCCTGATATTACAAATACCTGTATTTAGAATTAGAAATAGGGGTTCCCATCGTGGCTCAGCAGAAATGAATCTGACTAGCATCCATGAGGACACAAGTTTGATCTCTGTCCTTGCTCAGTGGGTTAAGGATCTGGCGTTGCCATGAGCTGTGGTGTAGGTCACAGACACAGCTCACATCTGGTGTTCCAATTCACCCCCTAGCCTGGGAACCTCCATATGTGTTCTTTTAAATGAAAGCAGAAAGTGATTTTATGTTTAAGTCTTTTTTGGGGGGAGGGGCCTGCACCCCTGGCATACTAGAGCCGCAGCTGCCAGACTACACCACAGCTGCCAGACTACACCACAGCTACAGCAATGCCAGATCCCAACCATGCCTGCAGACTACAACGCAGCTCACAGCAATGCTGAAATACTTAACCCACTGAGCAAGGCCAGGTATGGAACCTGTGTCCTCATGATTACTGGTCTTGTTCCTTACTGCTGAGCCACAGTGGGAACTGCCATGGTCGGTTTTGTTTGGAGTAATATAAGCAAATCACATTTTAAATTTGTTAAATGCCTTCTGTAATAGAAATGGAACTATATCGGGTTTAATATTTTTTAAGCATAACATCTTAAAAAATGCATGTTTTAGGAGTTCCCGTCGTGGCTCAATGGATTACGAACCCAACTAATATCCATGAGGATGTGGCCTCGCTCAGTGGGTTAAGGATCCATTATCGCTGTGAGCTGTGGTGTAGCTTGCAGATGCTGCTCAGATCCCGAGTTGCTGTGGTTGTGGTGTAGGCCGGTAGCTGTGGCTCCAATTCGACCCCTAGCCTGGGAACCTCCATATGCTGCAGGTTCGGCCCTAAAAAATAAAAGCTAAAAATAAAAGAAGAATAAAAATGCACTTTTAGAAATTCCACATTTACCTGATTGGATGAACAGTCTGCCTGGTTTTCTAAAAATCTTCAGTGACTTACATCTTGTTTTTGATGCATATCCAGTTTTTAAACTATAAAAAAGAGAAACATTAATTGGAACCAACAAAGTGAACAGCTGCCTGATGCATGTGAAAGACCATACACATTCTTTTTATTTAGCTGCTGGCATCACCAAAGAGACTCTTTCAGTCCCTGAATTCTCCTGTGACTTACTAACCCTGAAATGCAAAGCTAGCAATTGTAGTGCAGGTTGAATAAGCAGGCATCTTAATCTCTTTTTTCCTTTTCCCTTTTTTCTTTTTTTTTTATAGTTTTTGTTTTTGTTTTTTTTTTAAGTACTGCTAACTTTTTTTTTTTCTTTGTCTTTTTAGGGCCGCACCCACGGCATATGGAGGTTCCCAGGCTAGGGGTCGAATCAGAGCTACAGCTGCCGGCCTACACCACAGCCACAGCCATGCATTCCCTTTTTTCTTTATAGTATTCCCCTGTGCAGAAGTAATCATAGGCTTCTCCTTTTGGAAGTGTTTGTATTATTTAGAATTTGAATGGGAATAACTGAAAAGGGCAATCTTCCATATCTCTAGCTGGTCAAAATTTTTACAGTTCCGCAGAATTCTAAAAGCAGTAGCGCATCTCTTTACTTCACCTTTAAAGAGACCACGAGATAGCATTCTTTTGTGCTTTTTGTCCATATTTAATGAAGTAAACATAGTAAGGACACAAGATTTAATATCATTTAGCTATCCTTCAAATTAAACTGGGGGTACAAATTTTTCTCTTAAACACTAGGAAACAGACCTTTCTTTGTTTCTCACTGGTCGCCAAAGGGAATGCTGTATGATCATCTCAGGTGCAGATGCAGCTGCCATGTTAGAAGGCCCCGAGTTTTCTCTCTCCAGTTGGTGTCGCCATGTGGTGCAGGGGTAATGCTGCTTCTGTGAGTAATGAGAACCGAGGTGGCTTCTGTGATGAGTGAGGACACCTGTCACACAAATCACCTCTGTTAGAAGACTCTTGTTTCCTGTTAGAACTAGTAAGAAACTAACTGGAGGGGCACCTGCCTGGCTTTTGTGAGCTGCGCTGGATCACATGCAGGTACTGCCTCTTCATTAACGTCCTCAGGTAGTTTGCATTATAGATCTTAGCAATGCTGCACAGGTAACGCTTCTGGCCTAAGGTGAGGTCTGAATGCTAAAAGACAAAGCAAGATTTATAGGCTGCATTGGAGAATAGAGGGTTGGCAATATTTCATCTCTGAAAGGAGAACGTTCAGAATTGCGCCAGGTGTACATTTTACTTAGGCAAATTCAGCTTATTAATTTGGCCAAAAAGGGAAAGAAATGTCCATTTAAATAGTATAAGTGACTCGGCTTGTCATTTCCACTCAAGTGATTCAAGTACCCAATGTGACTGGAAAACCACTGCCCTAGAAGAATAAGGAAAGTGTGAACTTGCTGTCAGTGAGTTCCCACATGCCTCTCACTGAGTGTGGGGATCTTGCCCTCTGAATATGATGTTTAAGGTATTACCTCAAAAGTAGTAACTAAAAGCACCAACTAGTTTAGTCTTAACTAAGGAAATAGTCTGTTCTAGCACCAGAAAGACTTTCACTGTACTTGATTTTAGAAGTTAACTCTCAGAGTTCCCATCGTGGCTCAGCAGAAACGAATCCGATTGGTATCGATTAGGATCCAGGTTCGATCCCTGGTCTCATTCAGTGGGTTAAGGATCCGGTGTTGCCGTGAGCTGTGGTGTAGGTCACAGATGCAGCTCACATCTGGTGTTGCTGTGTGTGGTGTAGGCTGGCTGCTACAGCTCTGATTTGACCCCTATCCCAGGAACTTCCATATGCTGAGGGTGCAGCCCTAAAAAGCAAACAAAAAAAAAAGTTAACGCTCACCTAAAATGCAAGACTCCACTGTATATGCATGTGTATACACAAACACAAGACTTACTGAACCAAACATGTAATAAATCCAGAGCAAATTCAAAATGTTGGTCAGAAAAACTTTGCACAAATCTTTAGTAACCCTAATTTACACTGCTGTAGAAAGGTTACTTCTGGCAGCTGTGATCTTTAATGGGTAGGTAATATAGGTCAACGTTATGAAACATTTATTGTCATTTGCTTTACTTGCTTGCTTTTAATTTTATAGTCCTTGAGCAAAATCTTTACGAGGTTGAATATCTGTCTCTGGAGTGGAACTTCCTCAAACATCTTTGTGCTTGGAGCATTGAGCTTCCAGAGTAAAGGTAATTAGATCTGAAGTATCATAAAGCCCTGAAAGAACTCTTATGCTAGGGAATCTTTAATGATAAAATCCTTGCATTCATTCATGAGTTTACCCAAGAGGTATTTATAAACCTCATACAGTATGCTGACTGTACCTTGTCTTCTGCAGTGCCTTGCCTCTAAGAAGCTTATCTTCAATTAAAAGTTCAGCTCTCTGGAGTTCCCGTCGTGGCTCAGTGGTTAACGAACCTGACTGGCATCCATGAGGACACAGGTTCAATCCCTGGCCTCGCTCAGTGGGTTAAGGATCTGGTGTTGCCGTGAGCTGTGGTGTAGGTCGTAGATGCGGCTCAGATCCCTCATTGTTGTGCCTGTGGCGTAGGCCAGCAGTTACAGTTCCAATTCAACCCCTAGCCTGGGAACCTCCATATGCTGCTGGTGCAGCCCTAAAAGACAAAAGAAAAAAAAAATAATAATAAAAAAGTTGAGCTCTGAACACAGAGACTACTGGTATTTAAATAAAGTATTGGTATTAGTTAGCATACCTTTCGAAAGGATGTCTCCATCATTGATTTCGGAATGTGAATTGTTTGAATGTGAGGCGTTTTCCATAACTCTTGCAGGTTGGTTCTGTGTGAGTTCACTTTGTGTCCATCTTTGATTTGATCTATAAGCAAGGACATTATTGTGTCTTTCATGACCAAAGATCAGTTTAACAATTATTCATATCTGTCTATTTATATGCATCAGTGATTATCCTGGAATAGTAGTATGGGTCGACTGTTAAAGAGACTTTGTATGCCATTCAGTTTTATTTTTATTTATTTATTTTTTGTCTTTTGTCTTTTTTGTTGTTGTTGTTGTTGTTGCTATTTCTTGGGCCCCTCCCGCGGCATATGGAGGTTCCCAGGCTAGGGGTCTAATCGGAGCTGCAGCCACTGGCCTACGCCAGAGCCACAGCAACACGGGATCCAAGCCGCGTCTGCAACCTACACCACAGCTCACGGCAACGCCGGATCGTTAACCCACTGAGCAAGGCCAGGGTCCGAAGCCACAACCTCATGGTTCCTAGTCGGATTCATTAACCACTGCACCGCAACGGGAACTCCCCCATTCAGTTTTAGAGTACACAAAAATCTAAGACATTTATCAATATTTACTATATATAATAATATATAATCATTACATATGGACTACAATATTTTGAACTCAGCTGAGGTGCAAACTGTTAACAGTAACTTCTTTAGTTTTTTTGTATGTCAAACCATACTAAATAGGAATAAACATGCAGGATTTCCAAAAATATTTTGTCATTCATTTGACTTCAGTATGTAGTGTTAAAATTCTACTCCATGTTAGACACAAGACAGAATAACATACATTTTATATCTTCAATGGGCAGTGTTAAAATGAAAAACTTTGGGAGTTCCCTGGTGGCTCAGTGGGTTAAGGATCCAGCATTGTCAGTGTGTGGTTCAGGTCTGATCCCTGACCTGGGAATTTCTGCCTGCTGCAGGTGTGGCCAAAAACAAACAAACAAAAAAACAGAAAACAAGTGTTAGCTAGAATGTGGAGAAACTGGACCCCTGTGAATTGCTGGTGGGAATGTAAAACAGGGCAGTGGCTGTGGAAACAGTCTGGCAGTTCCTCAAAAAATCAAAGAGAATTGCCATATGATTCAGCAAATCCATTTTATTTATTTATTTTTGTTTTTCAGGGCTGCACTTGCAGCCTATGAAAGTTCCCAGCCCAGGGGTTGAATCAGAGCTGCAGGTACTGGCCACAGCCACAGCCACAGCCACAACTACTCAGGATCTGATCCCCATCTTCATCCTACACCACAGCTCATGGGAGCTCCAGATCCTTAATCCACTGAGCGAGGCTAGGGATCGAACCCACATCCTATGGATACTGGTTGGGTTTCTAACCCGCTGAGCCACAACTAGAACTCCCTCAGCAATTCCATTTTAAAACAAACATATGCATATGAAATAAACAGTAATATACATATGTGTGTATGTTTCCTAGGTAACTGTAAGGAATATAAATTTTCCAAGAAAAAGTAAAGTGAATTCAAGTTTATATATCATTGAATTGAAATTGCTCCCCCCCACAAAAAAATAATTAGATGGTCTTTGGGGGCCTATCTTAACCTCTTACCTCCAGCAGTTCTAGCCATTATTTCAAGTGAGAGGAAAATAGTAGCATTGAGAAATATGTTGTTTGAAGTTGTACAATTTAGAATTTTTCCTTCAATCTGTTATAAACAATTATTTTCAGATTCACTGGTATTTTGAAGTACACTTTTTTTTTTCTTTTTAGGGCCACACCTTTGACATATGGAAGTTCCCAGGCTAGGGGTCAAATCGCAGCTGTAGCTGCTGGCCTCTGCCACAGCCACAGCAATGCAGGATCCGGGCCGCATCTGCAATCTATACCAGAGCTCATGGCAACATTGGATCCTTAACCCACTGAGCGAGGCCAGGGATTGAACTCGAGACCTTATGGATACCAGTTGGATTCAGAGCCACTGAGCCACAATGAGAATTCCTTAAAGTACTCTCTTAATGTGAGATATCTTAATAGGAGACAACCTGCTGGATTATTCTGTGAAAAAAAAAAATATACATATATATATGTATGTATATTTAGGGCGGCACCTTCGGCATATGGAAGTTCCCAGGCTAGGGGTCAAATTGGAGCTGCAGCTGCCAGCCTATGCCAGATAGGTATTAATTTGTGTGCTCTACTCACCAGTTCCTTTGGAATTCTGGTAGTAAGAATATCCAGCTGATCTGTTTTTTAAAAAAAGAATGTAAATAATATGCAATACCTGATGGCCTTATAAGCATTAAATAAAGTATTTTAAATTAAAAAAGGACAGTACTGCATATGCTTTTTAGTTTTCATTTTTTCATCAAACATAATGTCTTGCAATTTTTTTCTTCTAATTCTGGTTATATCCTAATGACTCCAGGCTTTTTCAAAGTGGGTTATCTGAGATTTTCACAATACCATAAAGGATTTACTTTAAGCCAGATTTGGCCTTACTTTTTTTTTTTTGTCTTTTTGCCTTTTCTTGAGACACTCCCGTGGCATATGGAGGTTCCCAGGCTAGGGGTCCAATTGGAGCTGTAGCCACCAGCCTACGCCACAGCCACAGCAACTCGGGATCTGAGCTGAGTCAACCTCATAGTTCCTAGTCAGATTCGTTAACCACTGCACCAGGACGGGCACTCCCATGATATTCTTTACTTTTAATGAAGTAATTCGGGTGTGGAAAAGACTATCTTGTTATTTGTTGTATGTAATTTAAGGTGTACTGGAAGTGATAGGATGGTCTGCAATGTTTCTAATTTTGTACAAGTTCATTTTTTCTATTCTCAAATTAAGACAAAACACTCTCCCTTTCCTCTTCCTGCAACTTATTCAGTGACCAAGAGTTCATTGATCCCCTGATATACTAGGATCCAGAACTTCACCACTTTACCTTGAGAAAAAGTATATATATATGGGTCACTTTGCTGTACAGCAGAAATTGACAGAACATTGTAAATCAAGTATAATAAAAAAATTTTAAAAAGAAAACTTTCACCAAGCACTGTGAAAAATAGAAAAGAAACACATGACCCCATCCCATCTTTAAAATTCGTCAATCCACCAAGTATATTAAGATAGCCATGGGGTGCAACAGGAGCCATGACTGTGGGCTTGAGAGGAATACCGGGCAGCTCTCACTTTTAGGGAATAATGGATGCAAGGGATGAGGAAGTACTACTGCCTCCAGCAGTAACTTCAGCAGCTAATTGTCTTCAGCATCCAGGAAATAATAGTAAAAACCTCTTCGAAATGAAATGGATTTATGAAGAAAGGAGTTACTGAGTAAAGAAAATGTCAAAATCGAGGCGCCTCTAATATTCATAGTCATCTGTCGCAGATTATGAATCCCAGTTTAACATAAAGGTGGCTAATATCACACACAGGTAAGAGATTTATTGATTTGGAAGCGCTCGTTTGAGCCTCTATTCCCATGGTGCCCCCAGCCAACTCCTTTCTGTAGAAATACTACGTCCAGACGGCCAATTTTCCAGCAGATTTCGTAGCGCCCCCTCGGGGCAGAGAGGCACCCAGGCGATTGCCGCAGTCACTGTGTTTAGACAGTCACTGCACCAACCCTCCTCCTAAGCTTCCCTCAGAAGCCCTTCCCCTAAACTGTGGGTAGGCTTCCATATTTCCCATCCCGGCCATAGCAAAGGTTCTCCTTTCCTCCCACTTCAGGACACTGGGGACCAGTCCTTCAGAGCAACCAGTTCCCACCCCCTCCTCTACATGGGGATCACGAGCAGGGGCTGGTCGCCGTCCTCCCAAACCCCTCAGGGCCCGGCAACCTCACCCGCCGCAGCCACCCTCGGTCCTGGCCACTGCGGAAGGCTCTGCGGAAGCACTGCACTCCGTCCAGTCAGACACTGGACCCTGGCCAGGCATCTCCTCCCAGGTGCCCGGCCCGCGAGCTACGTGCAGGAGCTTTCCCCTTTCCCCTCCCCTGTCGGCACGCGTGCGTCAGACCCGGCAATACTGGGGATGAAGAGGCGTACGCCAGATTCTAGCCCCCTCCGATGCAATCCGGACAGTGCCCGAATAGCTTCGGGAGAGCGGGGAGGGCAGATCCACGATCCTAGAGTTAAGTTGGGGGAGGGGCGGGTATTCTTCAGTTGACTGCGCGTTTGTACGTTTGCATCTTTCTGTGGAAAGGATGCGTCACGGAAAGGAAATGTACCTTCCCTCTAAAATGAAAGTTGCCCTCCAACCTTAGTATTCCAGACCCTCTGCAAATTTGCAGATCTTCAGGGTCACCATATAGGTCAAACATAAATACGCAAACCCAGGACCAAAGCACCCAGCTTAGGGATGCAGATGGTTATCAGTTGTCCGTTATCACCAAGGTAACCAGACTTCGCCAGTTTCTAAACTGGAGGTCCGCCAAATACTTCTGCGCATGCGCAAACCCTCCCCGGGCGTTTCGCAGAACGCGTTTCACGCGGGATATGGCCTTCGGGACGCTCCGTAATCAGAGGTGTGGCAAGACAGAAGGCGCAAGAAGAATTTGAATTGCGATTGGTTTGTACGTCTTGTGCCCGGAACTCAGGGGGCGTCGCGCGAAGGCTGAAGGGAATGTGGTGTTCAGACTTTGTGTGAGTGGCGGCGCCAGGAATCCGGGAAGCCAGCATGCCTCGCTATGCGCAGCTGGTCATGGGCCCCGCTGGCAGCGGAAAGGTGAGGATTTGGCGGGAGAAAAGTCGAGGTTCGTGGAAGGAAGGAAGGTTGGGTCCAGAGGGAGGAACTGATGGCTGTGTGTGTTTTGGGGGCCCTGAGACCCTGGGCATCTCGCTTATGTAGCCTGGGCTTCGGTTTCCTTTTTGTTATTGTTTTGAAAGGGGGTTAATGATAGTTGTTAATCTTTATTGCATACTTAAGCCCCAGGTCCTGTGCTAAAAAACATTTCCACAACCGTGTAAGATAAGTGTATTATTCCCGTTTTGCAGGTAAGGAAAATGAGACACAGAAAGGTTAAGTTTTTGCCCAAGATCGCACAGCTAGTAAGTGACGGCGGGAATTTTAATCTATTTTGACTAACCGCAGAATCGGTACCTGTCGTTAACCCAGAAAGTTTAGGCGGGGTCTCGCTAATTACTGTTTCTCAGAGCTTGAGATGTGGATTTCTGGTATTTGAGGCAACTTTAGGAGAAACATGGGCCTGGCATTAATGAACATTGAATCATACATTGAGAAATTTGATTTTCGGTTGTTTGTTATGAAATCATCAGTTTGTTGCTAGTACATCTTCAACACTTTTTTCTTTTCTTTTTTTTTTGTTTTTTTGTTTTTTTAGGGCCACACCCACGGCATGTGGAGGTTCCCTGGCAAGGGGTCGAATCAGAGCCACAGCCACAGCTACAGCAACACAGAATGTGAGCCGCATCTGCGACCTACATCACAGCTCAAGGCAACACCAAATTCTTAACCCACTGAGTAAGGTCAGGGATCAAACCTGCACAACAGGAACTCCTTGAAAGAGTTTTAAAGTTGTATTTAATTCTGTCATTACCTTCACGTTATGATAAGTGTAACTGATTTTCTGGTTAAAGATAGTTTT
Source organism: Phacochoerus africanus (assembly GCF_016906955.1). Classification (NCBI taxonomy): domain Eukaryota; kingdom Metazoa; phylum Chordata; class Mammalia; order Artiodactyla; family Suidae; genus Phacochoerus; species Phacochoerus africanus. Next base: position 31,965,243 of record NC_062558.1, on the reverse strand, counting down.
TTCTTGTAAATGACTGTTAAGGGAATCCTATTGGGGTTATTCAAATATTGTAGAAATTGTGAAAATATTGATCAAATTACAAGAGGGTGAGAAACACTGGAGTATGTGGAGGTGTCATATAACTTCAGTTTTTAAATTGACAAGCAGGAGTTCCTGTAGTGGCTCAGCAGGTTAAGAACCCGACACAGTGTCCTTGAGGATGCAGGTTCAAGTTGCGGAGTGGGTCACATGCGGCTCAGATCTGGTGTTGCTGTGGCTGTGGTATAGGCTGGAACTGCAGCTTCAATTCCACTCCTATCCTGGGAATTTCCATATGCTCTAGGTGTGGCTGTAAAAAGAAGAAGAAGAAAGGAAAGAAGAAAGAAATGCTCAATGGGCATGTTCTTTGTGCCAAGCACTGTTCTGGCCCCTGGGGATTGTGTAGTGACTAAAACACACACCCAAAAAACTGCCCTTGTGGTGTTTATTCAAACATATTATGTCAGAAGTAGTTATCTAGCATATGTTATGTACTAGGTACTGTTGTAGTCTCTGGGCTTAAAAACTGAATGAGACACATCCCTGCCTTCTAGAGGATGGGAGAGCAGACAAGTAGCCTAGAAATTTTAACATATAACTTGAAGGATAAAGAATTCTTTAAGCCAAAAATTGTCAACTGATAGCCCACCTCCAGGCTATTTATTGGCGTGATGGTCTCTCCTCTTGGAATGTTCTTCCTCTGCCTTGGCAAGCACTATGCTATTCCTCAGCTTAAATATTCCCTTCCCAGAGTCATTGTCCTTGACCACCCTACCTAATGCTTTGTTTGGACCGTACCAGTCCTAGTGGAGACACTGTGTGTTAGGTACTGCACTGTGTAATCAGAAATCGTCCCTTTAAATTCAGCTTGTTGCACATTAGAGCAGTAAGGAGCCTTAGTGATGACAAAAAAGAAAAAAAAAATCGAGAGATAGAATGGAGAAGCAACTTCCCCAGAAGTACTCAAGAGTCCAAGCCAGGTCTGGATCTGCATCACAGTCAGGTGTCCTGATTTGCAGCCCAGGGCCTTTTCATGTTTTTAGTCAGCTCCTTGGTTGATGAATAGTTTTGGCCTTGGTGGACACTGCCCAAAAAGTGTGGAGAGTCCTCCTGGTGGTGTAGCGGGTAAGTGCTACACTGCCTGTTGCTCTAACCCCTCATGCTTTGTGACATTACAGAGCACCTACTGTGCCACCATGGTCCAGCACTGTGAAGCCCTCAATCGGTCTGTCCAAGTTGTGAACCTAGATCCTGCAGCAGAACACTTCAGCTATTCCGTGATGGCTGGTGAGTCCTGAGCAGAGCCTTCCCTCTCCTTTCAGGAAAAATAGGGTAGTCAGGAGCCTTTGAGTGCTGGCTGCTCAGCACAGAAGCTAAAAGTTAATTATTACAGTTTGATCCCCTGGTTTCATGGTGAACAGCACAAGGCTGAATGTCATTTGGTGACATCAGCTCATGTTGCTGTGTGTGACAGCATCCTTTCTTAGTCTCCAGTGTAAGAATTAGAAGCGAGTAGACTCCTCCCTCACCACCCTTCCCTTCTGTCACATTCATATCTGGTCTTCCTGTGGTAAATCTGTTTTACTTCTGATCATATGATAAATGAGCAACCTAAGTGTTCGGGTTTTTTTTTTTTTTTTTTTTTTTTTGCTTTTTAGGGCCACACTCATGGCATATGGAGGTTCCCAGGCTGGGGGTCCAATAGGAGCTACAGCTCCCCGCCTACACCACAGCCACAGCAACACCGGATCCTTAACCCACTGAGCGAGGCCAGGGATTGAACCCACAACCTCATGGTTCCTAGTTGGGTTTGTTTCTGCTGAACCACGAAGGGAACTCCTATTTGTTTTTTTTTTTAAAGTCTTAATTTATTCATTCAAATGTGTATTGAACACCTACTATATGTGGGATACCAGGGTTGTAGCAGGGGCAAGAAGGATGCCATCCCTGCTTTTGTGGGCCCTTTAGCAAAGGAGATAAGCAAAATGATAAATGCATTACGGATTGTGAGAAGGACTGCACACAAAAAGGCATAATCAGGGAATGTTGCTTTATGTAATGTAGTCAGGGACAACATCTCTGTGGAGGGACTCTCTGGGCCTAGACCTGAAGATGGTAAGGTGCTCACCAAGCTGGTGAAAGGCTTTCCAAAATGAAGGGACATCAAGGTCAGTATATAGCCTAGAGATGGGAAAGGGTTTGCTGTGTTCCAGAGAAAGAAAGATGAGCTAGGGCCTAAAGAATGAAGGAAAGAGATGGGTAGGAGCTAGTAGGTTGTCAGAAATGTGGGTGTTATCCTGCTTTGTATCCTGTTGCTTTGTTCGGGCTGCTGTAACAAAATACTACAGACTGCATGGCTTATAAACAACAGAAATGGATTTCTCACAGTTTTGGCATCTGGAAGTCCAAGATCAGGGGGCTGCCAGCATGGCCAGCTTCTGAGGAAGGCCCTCTTCCCAGTTGCAGATTGCTGACTTCTCACTGGGTTCTCACATGATATAAGGGGATGAGGAATCTCTCTGAGACCTGTCCTATAAGAACACTAATCCCATTAACCTCCCCAGTGCCCCACCTGCTAATATCATCACCTTGGGCATTAGGTATTCAACCTATGAATTTTAGAGGGACACAAATACTCAATTTACAGCACTTGTCAATAGTGGAATGCCATTAGAGGGTTTAACCAGGGGAGAGGATTGACATCTGGTTTTGGGGGGTAGGGGGGTTGTCTTTTTAGGGCCATACCTCCAGCACATGGAAATTCCCAGCCTAGGCGTTGAATCGAAGCTACCGCTGCTAGCCACAGCCACAGCAACTTGGGATCTGAGTCAGGTCTGAGGCCTATACCACACCTCATGGCAATGCTAGATCCTTAACCCACTGAGCAAGGCCAGGAATGGAACCTGTGTCCTCATGGATACTAGTTGGGTTCATTACCACTGAGCCATGAAGGGAACTCCTGATTTATATTTTTTAAAATAACTCTGCATGAGGATATGGGCTTTATCCTTGGCCTCCCTCAATTGGTTAAAGGATCAGGCATTGCTATGAGCTGTAGCGTAGGTTGCAGATGCAGCTTGGATCCCGCATTGCTGTGGCTGTGGTGTAGGCCTGCAGCTGCAGCTCCAGTTCGACCCCTAACCTGGTAACTTCCATATGCTGCAGGCTCAGCCCTAAAATAAAATAACTCTAGGAGTTCCTATTGTGGCGCAGTGGAAACAAATCCAACTAGGAACCATGAGGTTGTGGGTTAGATCCCTAGCCTCACTCAGTAGGTTAAGGATCCCGCATTGCCATGAGCTGTGATGTGGGTCGCAGATGTGGCTTAGATCCCGTGTTGCTATGGCTGTGGTGTAGGCTGGCAGCTATGGCTCCGATTCAACCCCTAGCCTGGGAATTTCCATATACCATGGGTGCAGCCCTAAAAAAAGAAAAGAATAGAATAGAATAAAATGAAACAAAACTCTGGCTCTCAAATGAAAAATGAACTCGAGGGTCAAGTGTAGAAGCAAGGACCAGCAGTGAGGCTACTATAGTAGTCTAGGGCTTGGACTAAGGTGGTCATGGTGGAGCTATATAGGAACGGACAGATTCGGTATGTTTCGCAAGTAGAATTAGCATCATTTTCTGTGAGACTGAACCAGAAGGGTGTAAGACAAGGAGGAATCAAGGATCACTCTGAAGTTTCTGACTCGAGTGTTGTGTTGAGTGTGTGGTATTGTTTACCAAGGAGGAAGACAAGTTGGTTTAGATTTGAGGCAATTCTCTTTGTACTTATTAAGTTGGAGTTGTGACAGTCGATATCCAAGAGGTGATATCAAGGAGGCATTTGGGAAGTTCCTATTGTGGCTCAGAGATTAAGAACTGGACATTGTCTCTGAGGATGTGGGTTTGATTCCTGGCCTCACTCAGTGGTTCAAGGATCTGGTGTTGTTGTGGCTGTGGCATAGGCCATCAGCAACAGCTCCAATTCATCCCCTAGCCTAGGAACTTCCATCTGGCTCAGGTGTGGCCATAAAAGGAAGAAGGCGGTGGGGAGGCATTAAGATATAAACGTCTGGGATTCAGAACAAGGTCTGGCCTAGACGTATAAATTTGAGGGTCATCAGTATATTGATAGAACATAAAGCTGCAGGACTGAATGAGGTCCCATTGGGAGGGAATGTGATTAGAGAAAAGGACCCCAGACCAAGCCTTGAAGTCGTTTCATCTTCAGGGATATGGTAGAGAAGGTGGGGTCAGTGATGAAGGAGGAGAATGTAACATCAAAGAAGCGAAAAGGAGAGACCATTTCAAGAAAGAGCCCGTGGCTGGTTGTGTCCAGTGCATCTGGGAAGTTGTATAAGATGAGGACAGAGGAGTGACTGTGAGATTTGACACGGAGGTGTTAGCAATTTTGACTGTGATTTCAGTGGGTTGGAGGCCAGCTTGGGGTGGTTTGAAGAGTGAACTGCAGGTGATGCCGTGTAGGCACTGGGTGGAGATGACTTGCTGTGAAAGAAGCAGAGAAGTGGGATGATAATTGGAAAGGTATGTAAGGGTAAAGGGAGATTTTGTTTTAAAGTCAAAGATGGTAACTGAAACAGAATTGTATGCTAAACAGAATGATCCAGTAGAAAGAAAGTAACTGAAGCTGCCTGAGAGTGGGGATGACTGCAGGGGTGATGGCAAGAGCAAGAAAGGGGAGGGTTTTGTTTTGCCTTTGCCTTTGCTCAGAGTAGGGGGCAGGGCCATTGTAGCTGAAGGGAGGCCAGGGTGGAAGGCACCATCTAATAATATTGGTGGTGGGGATGTGGGAAATGCTCTTTTGTTGACTTCTGGTTTCTGTGAATATCACGTGCAGTCATCCACTGAGAGTGGCTGGAAGTGGGTGCAGGTGGAGTGAGGGAGGCAGTTTGAAAAGAGAGAAAAGTACAAAACAGTCCTCATCCTTGAGAAAAAGCATTGCATTGCTTTGAGATGGTTTGGTTACTCCCCACAGAAAGCACTTAAGCTAGTTTATGTAAAAGGAGGACTTATTAGAAGGAATCAGGGAACTTTCCACAAAACCCACGAACAAGGAGCAAGGCTTTATGGTATGAGAGACCAGAACCAAAACATAAAAACTAGCAAGAACCAAGACTGGCTTTATGTCTCTTTTTCTGTCTTACAGACCAGCCTTCTCTGCTTCAGGATGCACATAGCACTCAACAAGGTCCCCCCTCCCTGAAGTTCACATCATTCTCTGTTCCAAGTGTTGTACTGACTCATGTCCTTGAATCACCCTTTTAGAAGGACAATTTTATTGACCCAACTTGGAGCAGATGTTTATCCTTGGGACAGTGTTTAGGAAGACATTATCAACATCAATGTGGCTCTTGGTGAAACACAGTTCTCTGTGAGCCGGGATCATAGGTTTGAGCACAAAAATACTGATTTCCAAAAATCTGTAATAGAAGAGAACTGTGCATATACCAGAATGTTTAAGCTCCTGCTATAGGTGATTTAGCTACCTTATCTCATGTAGTCCTCATCTTTCTATGCCAGGGTACATGATTTGATCCTCCTCTTATAAATCAGTAAAGTGAGGCACAGGGATATTAAGTAGCTTCCCTAGGGTCATAATGTTAAGAACTGGTAATTGGTTTTCCTGGTTTAGTTTTCTTTTACTTGTTTTTTTTTTTTTTGTCTTTTTGCTATTTCTTTGGGCCGCTCCCATGGCATATGGAGGTTCCCAGGCTAGGGGTCGAATCAGAGCTGTAGCCGCCAGCCTATGCCAGAGCCACAGCAACATGGGATCCGAGCCATGTCTGCAACCTACACCACAGCTCACGGCAACGCTGAATCATTAACCCACTGAGCAAGGGCAGGGACCGAACCCACAACCTCATGGTTCCTAGTCGGATTCGTTAACCACTGCGCCACGATGGGAACTCCTTCTTTTACTTGTTTAAGAAGAGGTAGTGTATATTCACATTGTTCAAATTACAAAAGGTATAGAAGAGTAAATATGCAGGAAAACATCTTCCTTCCAGCTCCGTGTCTTGGCAGGTGGCTACCTTCCCCGGAGGCAGCCAGTGTTGCTAGTTTCTGGGGTATCTTTCCATAATCTATACATAGAAAATAAAATATGTATATTTGTGTATATATAGTGAATTTTTGCTTTTTTTTTTTTTAAACACAAATGATGGTGTTCTTACACAGAGTGCTGCACCTTACACTTTTCACTTAACAGTGCACCTGGGAGAGTATATCACATCAGTGATTGAAGGGCTTCTGCTTTGTATGGCCGCATAGGATTCCATTGTCTGGCTATACCAAAATTTATTTAATTTGCCGATACTCCTGCATGTACAGATTTATATAATTGTTAATTGTCACTAGTGAGGATAACAGTTTTCAGATGGACACTTTTCTTGTATCCTGTGCCCTGCCTGTCCTTTCCAGACATCCGGGAACTGATTGAGGTGGATGACGTGATGGAGGACAATACTCTGCAGTTCGGTCCCAATGGAGGATTGGTATTTTGCATGGAGTACTTTGCCAATAATTTTGACTGGCTAGAGAATTGCCTTGGCCATGTAGAGGATGACTACATCCTTTTTGACTGTCCAGGTAAGTCAGCAGTTTGCATGTGGCATTTTCCTTGAAGTCATATTCATCCTGTCCTCAGTGGAGAAAGTGGAGTGATCATGCGTAGCACTAAACTCTGCAGCAGTGAGGTATGGCTCGATTATTCGTTGGCTCTAATTCATTCGTTGAGCTTGCCGAGTGCTTAATTTGTACACTGGGAATAACCTGGAGTGCAAAGTAGCCATGATCTCTGCCCTCATGGAGCTCGCAGGTGGGTAAGAGTGCTAGGCAGTATAAACAAAAATCACCCAAATGATGATTTAATACACATTTGTGACAGGTGCCCTCCAGGAATAGCACAGACCATTACTCAGCAGGGAGTCTGGGAGGCTTCTGATCAGGTAGCATGTAAGCCAGGCCAGAGGGGGAGGCAAGAGGTCCCCTGCTCCAGGCAGAGGGCGTGGCAGGCTGAAGGCCTTGAAGCAGGAAGCAATGAGGTGGGTTTGAGGCACCAAAAAGGCCTGTGTGGCTGGAGTACAGTAAACAAAAGAGAATATTGGGAGGTGAGACTTGTAGGTGATACATAATCACATAGGACTTCCTAAGCCAGATTGTGAATTTTAGACTTGAGCCCAACCTAGTTTTTGTTTTAGTTTTGATTTTTTTAGGGCCACACCTGCGGCATATGGAAGTTCTGAGGCTAGGAGTCAAATTGGAGCTGGGTCTGCTGGCCTATACCACAGCCACACCAGATCCGAGCCTCGCCTGCCACCTACACCACAGCTCATGGGAATGCCAGATCCTTAACCCACTGAACAAGGCCAGGAATCAAACCCACATCTTCGTGGATACTAGTCGGGTTCGTTTCCACTGAGCAACACTGGGAACTCTGAGCCTAACTTAGTTTTGATCATTTGTGGCTCTCACTTCCCCCCTTTGTTTGTTTGGGCCGCACTTCTGGGCATGCAGGAGTTCCTAGGTCAAGGATCAAACCTGAGCCACAGCAGCTACCCAAGCCACTGATAATGCTGGGTCCTTAGTCCACTGTGCCACAGAGGAACTCCTTTTCCCCTTGCTTTTAGTTGAACATGCACACACCCACAGAAAAGTGCAGACCTCGTAAGTATACAACTTGATGAATATTCTCAAACTACACACACTTTTGGGAGTTCCCGTTGTGGCTCAGCAGTGACGAACCCGACTGGTATCCATAAGTGGTATCCATAAACGATGGGTTAAAGGATCTGGCATTACTGTGAGCTGTTGTGTAGGTTAAAGACGCGTCTCAGATCCCAAGTTGCTCTGGCTGTGGCGTAGGTTGGCAGCTGTAGCTCCTATTCAACCCCTAGTCTGGGAACTTCCATAAGCCACAGGTGCAACCATAAAAGACAAAACAAAAAACAAAACAAACAAACAAACAAAAACCTCTACATATGCCTCTGTAGCACTCGCTTTTGAATAACGAAAGGAAAAGTATGAAGATCCTCATTTTCTATGTAAAACTAAATCAGTTCCTTGGGATTCTTGTGTTGGGATTGCTTCAAGAGCCTGTGAGACCCCTTAAAAATTGAATATATTGCCATCCGAGGTTGACTTCCTTTGTTTTGTTGTTTTTTCCTTAGCTGTCATGGGAAAGTGTCCCCTGTAACTTGGTAATTTAACATATTTTCTGATTGTAATAGTCTCATAGCGTTCTTTCTCTAGGTCAAATTGAATTGTACACTCACCTGCCTGTGATGAAACAGCTGGTCCAGCAGCTAGAACAGTGGGAGTTTCGAGTCTGTGGAGTTTTTCTTGTTGATTCTCAATTCATGGTGGAGTCATTTAAGGTTTGAAGCTAAATCTCTTGTCAGTATTTCAGTCATGTGAGTACAAGCCATTGGCAGTCTCCTTTAAGTGATGTGATTCTGGATATTTCACAAATAATACTCCAGAGTTATTTAGTCTATGCTGTTATTGAATTATTTTAATAATGTATTTTTAAGTCAAATGGGTAAATTATGATAGCTTAAGATTTGGGGGAACTACTTACCTAGAAAAATGAGGTAGATGCATATCTGCATATAAGTATTTTTCTGAGGATCTTTTCTCTGGTTTATGAACTATCTAAAATAAGCTTTAGGGAGTTCAAGCCCAACTGGTATCCATGAGAACTCAGGTTTGATACCTGGCCCCACTCAGTGGGTTAAGGAGCTGGGGTTGCTGTGGCATAGGCCAGCAGCTATAGCTCCAGTTCAGCCCCTAGCTTGGGAACCTCCATATGCTGTGGGTGCAGCGCTAAAAAAGCGAAAAAATAAATAAATAAGCTTTATTCCTCATGAGTAGCCCCTAAAGAATATTTGATGGGAAAGATTAAAGAAATCACTTAAATTGAGGTTTGTGATCACTGTGGATTAAATCCCCCTTTTCCCTCCTATCCTCACTCTAGAAAACCAAGGGTCAGCCATCTGATTAGTGAAATGTCTTTTCTTTAGACATTAGCTTTTCTTTTTTTTTCTTTCTTTTTTTAGGACCGCTTCTGGTGGCATATGGGGGTTCCCAGGCTAGGGGTCTAATCCGAGCCGTAGCCACTGGCCTACGCCAGAGTCACAGCAATGCGGGATCCGAGCTGCAGCCTACACCACAGCTCATGGCAATGCCGGATCCTTAACCCACTGAGCGAGGCCAGGGATCGAACCTGCAACCTCATGGTTCCTAGTCGGATTCGTTAACCACCGAGCCACGACGGGAACTCCAACATTAGCTTTTCTTGTGCTCAGGCCAGTTTTGTTCAGAGAGGAGCAGGAGCCTATCTTTTAGGCAGAGACCAGGGAAGTTTGTTGGCAACAGTTGGTTCATCTTCCCTTTTCTGTTTGCTCCTTTAGTTTATTTCTGGCATCTTGGCAGCCCTGAGTGCTATGATCTCTCTAGAAATTCCTCAAGTTAACATCATGACAAAAATGGACCTGCTGAGTAAGAAAGCTAAAAAGGAAATTGAGAAGTGAGTTCACTACTTCCGGATCGTCTCATCTCAATTGTGGCAATGAACCTTCTAAGCTGCATTGAGACGTGAAGTTCTGTCAGTCTATAAATCTAGTTTCCTGATTTATTTATTCTTCCTTTTATTCATCAGTCTTCTTCCTCCTTTAAAGATTTCTAGATCCAGACATGTATTCTTTATTAGATGACTCTACAAGTGAGTTAAGAAGTAAAAAATTCAAAAAATTGACCAACGCTATATGTGGACTGGTAAGCTATTTAAGTTGTTGGGTTTTATTTAATGACCTGGTCAGGTGTTTATTGATATCCAGTCAGTGGCCACCATTATGGAAAGCACAGTCCAACCCTATTTCTTTGCAAAGAGAGGAGGGCAGGGGTCTGTGGGCTGCCTAGTCAGAAGTTTAATTTAGAAGCAGTTACTGGCAGTAGCCAATAAATTAACTGACATGTCTGTTATTCCAAGCTTTTTTGGGAGTTTAGAACTGTCTTTGCCCTTTTGAAATTTCCAGCGGTTGCTGAATTCAGATAAATGCCTATGAAACACTTGTCTAAGTAATAACAGATTTTCTAGTTGGTCATAGGTCAGGAAAATCAGTATTGATTTGTTTTTGTTTTGTCTCTTTCTGTCTCTTCTCCTTGCCATAAATACACACAACCACACACAAATATTTTGGGGGGCGGGGGTTGCTTTTTTTAGGGCCGCACCGGCAGCACATGGAAGTTCCCAGGCTAGGGGTCGAATTGGAGCTACAGCTGCCAGCCTACACCACAGCCACAGCAACGCAGGATCTGAGCCAAATCTGCAACCTACACCACAGCTCATGGCAATGCTGGATCCTTAACCCACTGAGCAAGGCCAAGGATCAAACCCACAAGCTCACAGTTCCTAGACGGATTTGTCTCCATTGTGCCATGCCGGGAACTCCACAAATGGTTTTAATCAGAAGTATAAATGGTTATAAAACTCAAATATAATTTGAAAATTAAGTATGTTTTACAACTTCAGAATGACCCTTTCTGGAATGCCCAACTTGTAGATTGACGACTATAGCATGGTTCGATTTTTGCCTTACGATCAGTCAGATGAAGAAAGCATGAACATCGTATTACAGCATATTGATTTTGCCATTCAGTATGGAGAAGACTTAGAATTTAAAGAACCAAAGGTAATTTCTTGTTTGGGGTGTTTATTGCATTTTGGTAAAAATGTTTTCCAGCACTCACTCGCCACCTGCATAATCCCAACAACTCAAGTTAATTTTTGTCTTAATGGTGGGGTAACCTGGGCTATTCTGGGTGATCTTTGAAATTGACACCTGTGCCCAATAAGCAGTATCAGTTCCATTCTGCCTTTTCTTGAGGCAATATATATTGTTGAATTAAGGTCTTTGTACCCAGAGCTTGAGGGGTATATGCAAAGCAGAGATGAAATTCGACTAGACTTGGGCTGTCCTCACATATGTGAGTGGGGCCTTATCGCACTAGCTGAGATTGGTGTGGGTATAAACTCAAGTAAAAGGTTACTCGTTATGAGGTATAAGTCTGTAATTTATCTGGAAACAGACCTTTTGTTACTATTAACGATTATCTGTGTGCAGTACCTGGAGCTGGTGCTGGGCATTAGCTCCTTATAGGGTATTACCTGAAAGATGTAAACACAAAACTAGGGCTGACCAATGGGAAATGAGTGTATTTTCTACCTTGTGTTTCCTTTGTGTCAGGAACATGAAGATGAGTCATCGTCAATGTTTGATGAATATTTTCAAGAACACCAGAATGAATGAAGAGTTTATTTTAATATAACTGAATATGTGAGGAGCTTATAGAAGGCAGAACCTTCTTCTTGTGGAAGATGGAATATAAGAAAGCTACTTATTTTAATGAAAAAAAATAATACTTGGCTCTTTACAGCAAACAGTAGCATGCCTGAATCAAGTTCTTAGCTATGCCAAAATAGCTGTTGTTTAAAGTGGTCTCTTTTAGTATTATTTTTAACAGCATCAATTTAGATTTCAAAAGTCAAAATTGAAATGAATGTACATAGATTGTGTATAACATAAATTAGCATCAGTGGTGCAGTTAAGTCCAATCTGCTTACTTAGTTTTACTGTTTGATTTTTGTTAATTTTGAAGTTTTTTGGGAGGGGAGGAATTATTGTAACAAAATATATATATGTGTGTCTAAACAAAATAAGTCTGGAAGGATATAGATAAGACCATTGCTTATCTGTACCTTCCAATTTTCCTACATTGAAAATATACTATTTGTACAATTAAAAAATGAAGAGTGACTGTGTTTTAATATATATATGTATATTAATAAAAGAAACAGAAAAATAGCATTGATCTTTCATTTCACTCTTGTTTTTCAGTCAGAATTTGAAATAGCACAAATTTTTTTTTTTCTTCAGGGCCACACCTGTGGCATATGGAGGTTCCCAGGCTAGGAGTTGAATTGGAGCTACAGCTGCCGGCCTATGCCACAGCCATAGCAACATCAGATTGGAGCTGCGTCACGACAGCTCATGGCAACACTTGATCCTTAACTTGCTGAACAAGGCCAGGGATCGAACCCACAACCTCATGGTTCCAAGTTGAATTTGTTTCCCCTGTGCCACGATGGGAACTCCCAGCACAAATTTCCCCAGGTATCAAAGTGAAGGTAATAACTTTAAAAAAATTGTGATTTGGGAATTCCCATCATGGTGTAGTGGTTAACGAATCTGACTAGGAACAATAAGGTTGTGGGTTCGATTCCTGACCTTACTCAGTGGGTTAAGAATTTGGTGTTGCCATGAGCTGTGGTGTGGGTCACAGATGCAGCTTGGATCCTGAGTTGCTGTGGTTCTGGCCTAGGCTGGTGGCTACAGCTCTGATTAGACCTGTAGGCTGGGAACCTCCATAAGCTGCGGGTACAGCCCTAGGAAAGACAAAAAAAAAAAAAAATTGTGATTTGGGATGGGATTAAGATGTTGGAATAGGAGGACTGGAGCTCAACTTCTCACATAAAAACAACAGAAGTTATAACCAAATGCTGAGCAATCTTCAACCAAATGGACCGGAAACTTGAAAAAAGATATTCTCCTCCAGAAGACAAAGAGGAGGCCACATCAAGAGGTACGAGGGGCGATTATGCAATATAAGCAACCCCATACCTTCCAGGTGGGAGGCCCCACAGACTGGAAAGTAACTGGTTCACAGAGACTCACCTACAGGAGTGAGAGTTCTGAGCACCACATCAAACTCCCACATGTGGGGATCTGGCACTGGGAGAAAGAGATCCTGGAGTATCTGGCATTGAAGCCCAGTGGGGCTTGTGCACAGCAGCTCCATGGGACTGGAGGAAACAGACCCCATTCTTAAATAGTGCACACAGACTTTCATGTGCACTGGGTCCCAGGGCAAAGCAATGTCTCCATAGGAACCTGGGTCATACCTGACTGCAGTTCTTGGAGGACCTCCTGGGAAAACAGGGGTGAGTGCGGCTTGTCCTTGGGGAAGGACATTGGAAATAAAGCTCTGGGGAATACTCAGCAGCCTGACTTTCTCTGGAGGTGGCCATTTTGGGAAAATCTGGCCCCACCCCCTCAGCGCTGAGAAGCCCCAGGGCAAACAACAATCGAGGTGGGATCACAGCCCCACCCCTCAGTAAACAGGCTGCCTAAAGACCCCGAAGGCACACAGCCCCCTCCAATCTCACCCAGAGACAAAGCCCCACCCATCGGAGGGACAGGAATCAGTTTCACCTACCAGTGGGCAGGCATCAGTCCCTCCTATCAGGAAGCCTACAGCAAGCACTCCCCACCCCCCACCCCCATCCAACTTCAGCCACAAGGGGGGCAGACGCCAGAGCAAGAGAGGCTACAACTGTATTATCTGTAAAAAGGTCACCACACCAAAAACTTATCAAAATGAAAAGACAGAGGACTAAAACTCAGATGAGGGAGAAAGAAGACCCCCCAGAAAATCGGCTAAGTGATCAGGAGAGTCTCAGCCTCCAGGAAAAAGACTTTAGACTGTTGATGCTGAGGAAGATGCAAGACATTGGAAATAAACTGGAGGCAAAGATGGATAACTTACAGGAAACGATGAGCAAAGAGATACAAGATATAAAACTTCAACAAGAAGAGATGCAAAATACAATAACTGAAATAGAAAATTCACTGGAAGCAGCCAAGAGCAGAATACAGGGGGCAGAAGGACGAATAAACGAGGTGCAGGACCGATTAGTGGAAATCACGGATGCAGAACAGAAAAGAGGAAAAAGATTGAAAACAAATGAAGAGAGTCTCAGAGACCTCTGGGACAATGTTAAACACACCAACATCTGTATTATAGGGGTGCCAGAAGGAGAAGAGAGAGAGAAGGAGACAGAAAAGATATTCAACGAGATAATAGCCAAAAACTTCCCTAACAGGGGAAAGGAACCACTCACTCAAATCCAGGAAGTGCAATGAGTACCATATAAAATAAACCCAAGGAGGAACGCCCCAAGACACATACTAATCAAACTGACCAAAATTAAAGACAAAGAGAAAACATTGGAAGCTTCTAGGGAAAAGAAACAAAGAACATACAAGGGAACTCCGATAAGGGTATTGGCAGATTTTTCAGCAGAAACTCTGCAGGCCAGAGGGTGTGGCATGATACACTTAACGTGATGAAAGGAAAAAACCTCCAACCAAGATTGCTTTACCCAGCAAGGCTCTCATTCAGATTTGAAGGAGAAATCAAAAGATTCACACATAAGCAAAGGCTAAGAGAATTCAGCAACACTAAACCAGCTTTACAACAAACACTAGAGGAACTTCTCTAGCTAGAAAAGACAAGACAGCAACAGGAAACAAAAATACCACAAGTGACAAGGCTCACCAGTAAAGGTATATATACAGTAAAGATGCGAAATCATCCACACGCAATTATGCCACCAAAATCAGAAATCGTGAGAAGAGGAGGGTACAAGTGCAGGACACTGGAGATGCGCTTGCAGTTAAGAGACCAACAACTTAAAGCAATCTCGTGTGTATATATAGACTCATATCAAAACTGCAGAATAACTGCAAACCAAAATCTACAATCGATACACACACAAAGAAGAAAAATCATCTCAAATACAACACTAAAGAGAGTCATCAAACCACAAGAGGCGAGAACGAGAGAAGAAGGGAAGAAAAAAGAGCAACAAAAACAAATCCAAAGCAATTAATAAAATGGCAATAAGAACATACGGATCAATAATGACCGTAAATGTTAAAGGACTAAACGCCCCAACCAAAAGACAGACTGGCTGAGTGGACACAAAAGCAAGACCCACATGTATGCTGTCTTCAAGAGACCCACTTCACTTCTAGGGACACATACAAATTGAAAGTGAGAGGATGGAAGAAAATAGTCCATGCAAACGGGAATCAAAAGAAAGCTGGAGTAGCAATACTCATATCAGACAAAATAGACTTTAAAATGAACAATATCAAAAGGGACAAGGAAGGTCACTACCTAGCGATCAAAGGATCAATCCAAGAAGAAGATATAACAATGTTAAATATCTACGCACCCAGCACAGGTTCACCACAATATATCAGGCAACTGCTAACAACCTTAAAAGGACAAATCGACAATGACACAATCATAGTGGGGGACGTTAACACCCCACTTACAGCAATGGACAGATCATCCAGACAGAAAATCAATAAGGAAACACAGGCCCTGAATGAAGCTTTAGACCAGATGGACTTAATAGATATTCATAGGACATTCCATCCCAAAGCAACAGAATACACATTCTTCTCAAGTGCACGTGGAACATTCTCTAAAATTGATCACATTCTGGGCTACAAATCAAACCTCAGTAACTTTAAGAAAACTGAAATCATATCAGCATCTTTTCCAACCACAACGCTGTATGACTGGAAATCAACAACCAGAAGAAAACTGCAAAAAACACAAACAGGTGGAGACTAAACAACATGCTACTAAACAACCAATGGATCACTGAAGAAATCAAAGAGGAAATTTAAAAATACCTAGAAGCAAAGGACAACAAAGATACGACATTCCAAAACCTATGGGATGCAGCAAAAGCCATTCTAAGAGGAAAGTTGATGGCAACACAAGCCCACCTCAGGAAACAAGAAAAAGCGCAAATAAACAAGCTAACTTTACATCTAAAGCAGCTTGAGAGAGAAGAACAGGTAAGACCTAAAGTTAGCTGAAGCAAGGAAATCATAAAGATCAGAGCAGAAATCAAGGAAATAGAAAAACCATAGAAAAGATCAAGGAAACGAAAAGCTGGTTCTTTGAAAAGATCAACAAAATGGATAAACCCCTAGCCAGACTTATCAAGAAAAAAAGAGAGAGGACTCAAATCAATGACATTAGAAATTGAAAAGGAGAAGTAGCAACGGACATCACAGAAATACAAAGGATCATAAGAGACTACTATATGCAACTATACACCAATAAAATGGAAATCCTAGAAGAGATGGACAAATTCTTAGAAAAGTACCATCTTCCAAGACTAAACCCAGATGAAACAGAAAAGACGAACGGACCAATCACAAGTACTGAAATTGAAACTGTGATTTAAAAACTGCCAACAAACAAAAGTCCAGGACCAGATGGCTTCACAGGCAAATTCTATCAAACATTTAGAGAAGAGCTACCACCTATCCTTCTGAAACTATTCCAAAAAAATTGCAGAGGAAGGAACACTCCCAAACTCACTCTATGAGGCCGCCATCACTCTGATACCAAAACCAGACAAAGGCTCCACAAAAAAAGAAAACTACAGGCCAATTTCACTGATGAACACAGATGCAAAAATCCTCAACAAAATGCTAGCAAACCACATCCAACAGCACATTAAAAGGATTGCACATCATGACCAAGTGGGATTTATCCCAGGGATGCAAGCGTTCTTCAATATCCGCAAATCCGTCAGTGTGATGCAGCACAGTAACAAATGAAGAGTAAAAGCCATATGATCCTCTCAATAGATGCAGAAAAAGCCTTTGACAAAATCCAACACCCACTTCTGACTAAAAAAAAAACCTTCAGAAGGTGGGCATAGATGGAACCGACCTCAACATAATAAAGGCCACATATGACAAACCCACAGCGAACATCATTCTCAATGGTGAAAAGCTGAAAGAATTCCCGCAGGAAGAAGACAAGGATGTTCGCTCTTGCCACTACTATGCAACATAGTTTTGGAAGTCCTAGCCACAGCAATCAGAGACATAAAAGAGATAAAAGGAATCCAAGTTGGAAAGGAAGAAATAAAACTCTCACTATTTGCAGATGGCATGATACTGTACCTAGAGAATCCTTAAAGACTCTACCAGAAAATGGTTAGAGCTCACCCAGGAATTTGGCAAAGTTGCAGGATACAAAATTAATACACAGAAATCAACGGCATTTCTATATACTAACAATGAAAGATCGGAAAGAGAACTTAGGGAAGCAATTCTGTTTACCACTGCATCCAAAAGAGTAAAATCCCTAGGAGTAAACCTACCTAAAGAGACAAAAGAGCTGTACTCTGAAAACTGTGAGACACTGATGAAGGAAATCAAAGATGAAACAAAGAGATGGAAAGACATACCGTGCTCTTGGATTGGAAGCGTCAAGATTACCAAAATGACTGTACTACCCAAGGCAATCTACAGATTCAATGCAATCCCTATCAAATTACCAAGGACATTTTTCACAGAACTCGAACAAAATATGTTAAAGTTTGTTTGGAAGCGCAAAAGACCCAGAATAGCCAAAGACATCCTGAAAAAGAAAAACGGAGCTGGAGGAATCAGGCTCCCAGACTTCAGACTATACTACAAAGCAACAATCATCAAAACCACATGGTACTGGCACAAAGACAGAAATATAGGTCAGTGGAACAGGATAGAAAGCCCAGAACTTGGAGTTCCCGTCGTGGTGCAGTGGTTAACGTCCGACTAGGAACCATGAGGTTGCGGGTTCGGTCCTTGCCCTTGCTCAGTGGGTTAACGATCCGGTGTTGCCGTGAGCTGTGGTGTAGGTTGCAGATGCAGCTCGGATCCCGCACTGCTGTGGCTCTGGCGTAGGCCAGTGGCTACAGCTCCAATTCGACCCCTAGCCTGGGAACCTCCATCTGCCGCGGGAGCGGCCCAAAAGAAATGGCAAAAGACAAAAAAAAAAAAAAAAAAGAAAGCCCATAATTAAACCCACACACCTACAGCCAACTAATCTTTGACAAAGGAGGCAAGAATACACAAGGGAGAAAAGAGAAAAGACAGTCCCTTAAATAAGTGGTGCTGGGAAAACTGGACAGCCACATGGAAAAGAATGAAATTAGAACACTCCCTAACACCATACATAAAATTAAGCTCCAAATGGATTAAAGACCTAGATATAAGACCAGGCACTATGAAATTCTTAGAGGAAAACATAGGCGAAACACTCTCTGACATAAACGACAGCAACATCTTCCCAGATCCACCTCTTAGAGTAATGACGGTAAAAACAAAAATGAACAAATGGGACCTAATTAAACTTAGAACTTTCTGCACAGCAAAGGAAGCCCTAAACAAAACAAAAAGACAACCCAAAGAATGGGAGAAAATCTTTGCCAATGAATGGACTGATAAGGGATTCATCTCCAAAATTTATAAACACCTTCTACAGCTCAATACCAAAAAGACAACCACCCCATCAAAAAATGGGCAGAAGATCTAAACAGACAATTCTCCAAAGAAGACATACAGATGGCCAAAAAACACATGAAAAGATGTTCAACTTCACTCATTATTAGAGAAATGCAAACCAAAACCATGCTGAGGTATCACCTTACACTAGCCAGCATGGCCATCATCAAAAGTCTACAAACAATAAGTGCTGGAGAGGGTGTGGAGAAAAAGCAACCCTAGTACACTGTCGGTGGGATTGTAAATTGGTGCAACCACTGTGGAAAACAGTATGGGGATTCCTCAGAAAACTAAAAATAGAACTACCATTTGATCCATCAATCCTACTCCTGGGCATCTATCCAGAGAAAACCATGCCTTGAAAAGACACATGTATTCCAATGTTCATTGCAGCACTATTTGCAATAGCCAAGACGTGGAAACAACCTAAATGCCCATCGACAGAGGACTGGATCAAGAAGATGTGGTATATATACACAGTGGAATATTACTAAGCCATTAAAAGGGATGAAATAGTGGCATTTTTGGCAACATGGATGGACCTGGAAATTATCATGCTAAGTGAAGTCAGTCATGCAATGAGACACCAACATCAAATCCTTTCACTGATATGTGGAATCTGAAAAAAGGACACAATGAACTTCTTTACAGAACAGATATTGAGTTACAGACTTTGAAAAACTTATGGTTTCCAAAGGAGATGGTTCGGGAGGTGGGGGAATGCGCTGGAGTTGTGGGATGGAAATCCTATAAAATTGGATTGTGGTGATCATTGTATAGCTATAAATGTAATAAATTCATTGAGTAGCTTAAAAAATAAAAATAATTTTTAAAATTGTGATTTGTAGTCTCTGAGCATGTAAAAATATATACATTCCTTGAATAACAAATGCACACAAAAATATAAAAACAATCTTCTCTTTTTAACTTCTTGCCACATTGAATTGGTTTTTGATTTTTGTTTTCCTTTTTAATGGCTGCACCCACAGCACATGGAAGTTCCCCAGCCAGGGATTGAATATGAGCCACAGCTGCCAACCTATGCCATGGCTCTGGCAGTGCCAGATTCTTAACCCACTGCACCATGGCGGGTGAGATCCTGAACTGTTTATTTTCAGTATTTCTAAGTTCATTTGGGATAGTCCTGAGGAATGGTTAGTCACTGAGTTCTACCAGGCAGAGTGCTAATGAGAAGCATTTTTTTTTTTTTTGTCTTTTCGCCTTTTCTAGGGCCGCTCCCTCAGCATATGGAGGTTCCCAGGCTAGGGGTCGAATTGGAGCTGTAGCCACTGGCCTCTGCCAGAGCCACAGCAACAGGGGATCTGAGCCGTGTCTGCGACCTACACCACAGCTCACGGCAACGCCAGATCCTTAACCCACTGAGCAAGGCCAGGGATCGAACACGCAACCTCAGGGTTACTAGTCAGATTTCATTAACCACTGCCCCATGAAGGGAACTCCTACACAGTCTCTCTTTTTAAAAAAATTTTAATGGAACTTACAAAGTTTAATTGACTTACGAAGTTGTGTTTATTTAAAGTGTACAGCAAAGTAAATCTGTTATACATATATCCATTCCCTTCTGTATCCTTTTCCCATATTTCAGATCCTTTTTCCATATTATAATCTTCAATTTAATCCTCATGACAGGCCCAGGCTCCATCAGTGCTGAATCTTCCTGCTGATGCAGATTAAGTCTTTATAGAAAATCCACAACCCAGGTTAATTTTTTTTTAATGTCTTTTTAGGGCTGCACATGTGGAATATGGAAATTCCCAGGCTAGGGGTCGAATCGGAGCTACAGCTGCCAGCCTACACCACAGACACAGCAACGCAGGATCTGAGCCAAGTCTGCAACCCACACCACAGCTCATGGCAATACCGGGTCCTTATCCCACCCATCGAGGCCAGGGATTGAACCTGAAACCTCATGGTTCCTAGTCAGATTCATTTCCACTGTGCCACAACGGGAACTCCAACAAGGAAATTTCTGATAAGAAAGTGTAGAAAAGGGAGTTTCCATTTTGGCACAGCAGAAACAAATCTGACTAGGAACCATAAGGTTGTAGGTTCGATCCCTAGACTCGTTCAGTGGGTTAAGGATCTGGCATTGCTGTGGTGTAGGTCGCAGACGCAGCTCGGAGCTGGTGTGGCTGTGGCATAGGCTGGCAGCTGTAGCTCTGATTTAGCCTGGGAACCTCCATATGCAGCAAGTGTGGCCCTAAACCCCCCCAAAAAAAATTGTAGAAAAGAAAGTTAATGAAATGGAGAGTGACTATGGGGCTTGTCAAAGAAGTCTCCTCCTGAAAGGTGCAGTTTCGCCAGCGATCTGAAGGAGAAATCAGTTGTGGGAACATAGGACAAAGTAATCCAGTCTGAGAGACTGCCAGAAGAAGTGGCCGGAAGCAAAAATGAACTTGGCTTTTCACGTGAGATGCTTTCTTTTCTAGTAATGGGTTAAAGATAACTTTAAAAAATCCTGGGATTCCCGTTGTGGCTCAGTGGTTAATGAACCCAACTAGTATCCATGAGGACTTGGGTTCGATCCCTGCTCTTGCTCAGTAGGTTAAGGATCTGGCGTTGCCATAGGCTATGATGTAGGTCGCAGACGCAACTCAGATCCTATGTTACTGTGGCTTTGGTGCAGGCCAGCAGCTGCAGCCCAGATTCAACCCCTAGCCTGGGAACTTCCATATGCCATGGGTTCAGACCTAAAAAGACAAAAATCCTGAACTTGTAGTATGTTCCAGGCCTGTGAATTCTAAGCACTTTACATGCAATTCATTTCAGCCTCACAAAACTTAGGTGAGTACTGTTACCTCCATTTTCAAGTGAGGAAACTGAGGCACAGAGAGGTTAACTCTCCCAGTTACACAGCCAACAAATGTTGAAGCTGGGATTCAAACCCATAGTCCATTTTCTCAACTATTACACAGAGATTTGCAGTAAGTACACAAGAGTGTACTTTCTCCCTTTTTTTGAATCAATGGATTGAAGAGTTCCCTTGGGCACAGCAGGTTAAGGATACTACCTTGTCATTGCAGCAACTCAGGTCACTGCTGTGGCTGCAGGTGTTTTTGTTTTTCTGTCTTTTCTAGGGCCACACCTGCAGCTATAGAGGTCCCCAGCCTAGGGGTCTAATCGGAGCTGTAGTTTCTGGCCTATGCCAGAGCCACAGCAATGTGGGATCCCAGCCATGTCTGCCACCTACACCTCAGCTCACAGCAATGCCTGCCTGGATCCTTAACCCACTGAGCGAGGGCAGGGATCGAACCCTCAACCTCCTGGTTCCTAGTCGGATTCGTTAACCACTGAGCCACGACAGCAACTCCTGTGGCTGGAGTTTTAACCCCTGGCCTGGGTGTGGCAAAAAATTAAAAATTTTTAAAAGAATCATAAGAACTATGGGGGAAAAAAGGAAAGAGGAGTGGCATGGGACTGAATTTAAAATAGTGTGACCCAAGGAATGCTTCACTGAAAAGATGATCTTTAAGGAAAAACAAATTTGGTGATTGATCACTAGGATTCCATAACCCCCAAATCCATCTCCATTTCGCACGAAGCTCACGCATGCGCTACACTCAGAGCCCCTGCCTAGGGCTCGAGCGCCCCCTGGCTGCCCTTCGGATCCGCGCAGTCGGAGCAGCTTGCCGCAGTCAGTACGGCCGGAAGCGCGGTCTGCTGCTCTGGCCCTCCCCTTCCGCCTCACTTCCGACTATCCCGCCTGGGCCGCCAGACCGGAAGCACAGCCCTCCAACCCGATCCTTCTCGTCGGGGTTGAAAACCGGGCGACTCCAAGATGCCGGTAAAGGGGCCGAGCTGGGGGTGTCGGAGGTGGCGGGGATTTGGGAAAGTGGCGAGAAATAGTGTGTGCGCTGAGAAAAGCGGGCCGAAGAGGGCGGAGAGAAAGCAGGGGCCTGAGAAAGCTAGAGGAGGGAGGAGGGGGCTGGCCCTTGTAGGATCAGGGCTCCGCGGGAGTGTCGGCTGGCCGTGGGGCACTGGGGCGCAGCAGAGTGGGCCAGCGCCTCAGGGCGTATTGGGGAGACTGCCTTAGCCCTTCTGCTCTCTCCAATCTCGACCCCTTTTCTTGCCCTTTCTGCACCCCTCAACTCCAGCAGGGTTCCCAAAGCCTCACAGAGCAAACGAAGCCAAAGGCTGACCTTTTTATTTTTCATATCTCAGATCTAGATACCGGCTTCTCCTTTTTTCTCTGCCGGCCCACTTCCTCCTCCGCCCTGGGGGCGGTTCCCTTCCCCTGCTTGTCATCTGTCAGACCCCACTTCCTGGATTCCTCCCCAGTCGCCCTCCAGTGGCGGCCACCCCTGAGCCACTGGGTTTAGGGCCCTCAGAGCAGTTGGAAGGTCTATGCCTGGTTTCGAAACGTTTCTGTTTTTTGGTTTCATGTGCATCAGAGTAGGAGTAAAAATTGATGGTTTGATTGCTCTTAAATTTCGTAATTTTTTTTTTTTTTTTTTGCTATTTCTTGGGCCGCTCCTGCGGCATATGGAGGTTCCCAGGCTAGGGGTCCAATCGGAGCTGTAGCCGCCGGCCTACGCCAGAGCCACAGAAACGCAGGATCCGAGCCGTGTCTGCAGCCTACACCACAGCTCACGGCAATGCCGGATCGTTAACCCACTGAGCAAGGGCAGGGACCGAACCCGCAACCTCATGGTTCCTAGTCGGATTCGTTAACCACTGCGCCACGACGGGAACTCCAAATTTCGTAATTTAAAGCCCATCTGTGGGGTAGATTTATCACCATCATGGTCTCCAGTTTGCAGATGAGGAAAAAGGAGGTTATTATTCATACAACAAACGTTAGTGAGCACCTGCTGCATACCAAGCACTGTACCACAGTGAATAAGGCCAACAAATCCCAATTCTTTTTTTTTTTTTTTGTCTTTGTTTTAGGGCATATGGAAGTTACCAGGCTAGGGGTTGAATCCAAGCTACAGCTGCTGGCCTGTACCACAGCCACAGCAACTCCAGATCCGAGCCATGTCTGTAACCTACACCACACCTCATGGGAAGGGATCAAATCCACATCCTCATGGATACTAGCCGGGCTCATTACTGCTGAGCCATAGTGGGAACTTCCAACAAATCCCTATTTTTTTTTTTTTGTCTTTTTGCCATTTCTTGGGCCGCTCCCGCGGCATATGGAGGTTCCCAGGCTAGGGGTCGAATCGGAGCTGTAGCTGCCAGCCTACGCCAGAGCCACAGCAAAGCTGGATCCGAGCCGGGTCTGCAACCTACACCACAGCTCACAGCAACGCCGGAACGTTAACCCACTGAGCAAGGGCAGGGATCGAACCCGCAGCTTCATGGTTCCTAGTCGGATTCATTAACCACTGCAACAAATCCCTATTCTTAAGGAGCATGCATTTTAATGGGGAGAAGGACAATAAGCATATAAATGTAAATAAAATAAGGGAGATTATTTCAGGTAGTGACAAATGCTATGAAGGAAATAGATGGGTAACAAGACAGTTACACATTTTATGAATTCCAGACTCCCATTTGACTCCATATGTGTGCCAGGCAGGCCCTGAGCTACACACTTTATATGAATTATCCCATTTAATTTTCACAGTGACTATGAAGTAGATATATTATTGTTTTCTCATTTCGCAGAAGAGGAATCTGAGGCTCAGAGAAGTTCAGTAACTAGCCTCAAATTGCACACTAGTAAATCTTGATAAAGCCAGATTTTTTTTTTTTTTTTGGTCTTTTTGCTATTTCTTGGGCCACTCCCGCGGCATATGGAGGTTCCCAGGCTAGGGGTCCAATCGGAGCTGTAGCCACCGGCCTATGCCAGAGCCACAGCAACGTGGGATCCGAGCCGCATCTGCAACCTACACCACAGCTCACGGCAACACCAGATCGTTAACCCACTGAGCAAGGGCAGGGACCGAACCCGCAACCTCGTGATTCGTTAACCACTGAGCCACGACGGGAACTCCGATAAAGCCAGATTTTAAGCCAGAACTCTAAATCCATGTGCACATAGAGCACCCTGAACTTCCTCTTTGATCACTTATGTAATGGTCTTCTCCATTTGCCTGGAAGTTCTTCAAAGACAGAGCCCTTTCTGATCTTGCATGCCATTATATCAGCATACCTTGCACACAGAAGGTGCTTAGTAATCGTTTGGTGAATGAATGAGTAAATGTCTCAAAAAACTAGACATCTGGGAGTTCCCTACTGGCTCAGCAGGTTGAGGATCCAGCGTTGTCACTGCTGTCCTCAGCCCAGACATCTTGCAAAAAGCAGAACTAGGAATCTGTAAGTACTCTACCAGTTTCTATTGTGATGTCACTGAACATGGAGTTGAAAGAGATGCCTCATACCATAGTGTTTCCACCATAATGATTCAGAAGATGTAAATAACCTCATGACAACAGTAAAATAATTTTTTAAAATAGGAACTAATGGAAGTTCCCATTGTGGTTCAGCAGTAACAAACCCGACTAGTATTCATGAGGATGCAGGTTCTATCCTTGGCCCTGTTCAGTGGGTTAAGGATCTAGCATTGCCATGAGCTGCAGTGTAGGTCACAGACATGACTTGGATCCCACGTTGCTGTGTCTGTGGTATAGGCCGGTGACTACAGCTCAATTCGACCCCTAGCCTGGAAACTTCCATTGGCTGTGGATGCAGCCCTAAAAAGTAAAATAAAATAGGAAGCAATGAATTGTGAGACTCATCACCCTTGTTTTTAATGTAATGTATTTAATTGCAAAACTATATAATTAAATTTAACAATGGCTGTTTTCAACAACCAGATTGCCTCACATTTTCTCAAAATTCCTCAAAATTTAAAAAATTTTTTTAGTTTTATTGAAGTATGGTTAATTTACAAATTTGTGATAATTTCAAAATTCCTCAAAATTTAATAGTCAGTTTTCATGAGCCAGTTAATCTGGGGTGGATTACTCTTTTTTTTACCCCTTGGGGAAGTGTACTTGACAGCCCCGCTGACATTTGCTCTCTTTCTCCTTTTGTATTCTCACCTGGCTTGTCACTACAGGCTTATCACTCTTCCCTCATGGACCCCGACACCAAACTCATTGGAAACATGGCATTGCTGCCTATCAGGAGTCAGTTCAAAGGACCTGCCCCTAGAGAAAGTAAGTCAAAAACCCTTTACCATTATTTTCAGATTTTGGTATGAAATACCTACTAACCCTATGACGTTATCAAATCAGGGAAATTATGTCTAAGGTTTCTCTTGTATTTTCTATTTGCTTGTGGATATTGTGCTCTAGACCTTTTAAGATCATGGGTATATGGGAGTTCCCTTCTGGATCAGTGGTAATGAACCCAACTAGGATGCATGAGGATGCAGGTTCAATCCCTGGCCAGCATCTGCAGCTCTGATTAGACCCTCTAGGGCCACAGGTGTGCTCCTAAAAATAAATAAATAAATACATTAAAAGTTCATGGGTATATGTTGTATTCAATAAGAAACTGTAATATTGTTGCCAGTTTCTGCAGGATATTTTGTTGAGAGTAAAGAGAAAATGTACTTAATTCCCACCACTCTTCTTTTTTGTTGTTTTTTGTTTTGTTGTGGGTTTTTTTTTTTTTTTTCTTTTTAGAGCCATATCTGTGGCACATGGAGGTTCCCAGGCAGGGGTTGAATTGGAGCTGTAGCTGCTGGCCTACGCTACAGCCACAGCAATGCCAGATCCGAGCCATGTCTGCGACCTACACCACAGTTCATGGCAATGCCAGATCCTTAACCTACTGAGCGAGGCCAGGGATCAAACCTGCATCCTCATGGATGCCAGTGAGATTTCTTTCCACTGAGCCATGACGGGAACTCCTCACTACTCTTTCTATCATCCCTGTCAATTCTTATGAACTAGTCTAATGCTGCTACTTCTATTAAACGCCATTTTCTCATTCTTTCTTTGTCATCAAGCTGGAAAAACACGAAACATATTTTAATCTCTTCCTTATCTACATCTACTTCCTTCAGCTATTCTTCATTTCTTCTCTTTTTCTGAATTTGATATCTTTGCTTTCTTTCTTGGTACTCTTTTTTTTGGGGGGGGGGGAACCATTTTTTACTGTTCAGAAAGCTCCATTCCTTTCAGATACTGAAACTCTTCTGACACATTCTGAGGTGTTCTGCCAACAGTGTAATTTGTGTTATATTAGACACGGTTTCCCTGCTCCCAGAAAAGGTCTGTGCTGAGTTCCATTCATGGTTTCTAAGAGTGTGGTCTGAGTTACCAACCTTGTCCTGACCCATTTCAATTCCTCTGCCAGACTATTTGACTTAACTTCTTAATTTAATTTTGTTTTCAACACCAGTTGAAAGCTCAGTAAACTTAATAAATTTGATGAGTCACCACAGTCTTTACTTGATTCTGAGATGGAAAAAAACAGACCAAAAAGAGGAAAAATAATGTAAAAGAATTATAGTGCAATGTTGGCTCAGCTCTCTTTTCAGATTGTTGAAATACCCTAGAGTAGGAATTACAGCTGTGGTGCAAGAGGATCGGCAGCATCTCTGCAGTGCCAGGACACAGGTTCGATCACTGGTCTGGCACATGGGTTAAGATCGGCATTGCCAAAGCCATGGCATAGGTCACAACAGTGGCTCGGATCTGATTCCCTGGCCCAGGAACTCTGTATGTCATAGAGCAGCCAAAAAAAGAAAACAAAATTAAAAAGCCATAGAGTATATCAGAAGATGCAATTGATCAAGGATGGAATAAATCTAATTACCACCTTTACAATTCTTGGGCCCTTGAGGCAGAATGGGATGCCAAGAGAACAGAATTTTATGGTTTCTATAGATGAGGATTGGCCTGTTACTCTTTCCCAGGAAGCGGGATTAGAACTGAATTGGAATAATGGACAAGTACAAGCCCATGCTACAGGCTAAGTAACTGTTAGCATTAATCACATTATTTACATCCAACAGATATCTTTGGAATACTCGTTCATATGCCAGAAGAAGAAACATTCTTCTGGGTTCTGAATCCTATAGTCTAGTCTTTTCTTCCACCCTCACAAAGTGACATTTAGAACTAGTTGGTTTTTGTAAGCACTGTTGAATCATCATCCGAGGAAATTTGTTTTTGCAGATGAGACAGTAGATTACAGGGAACACAAGTCTAGAGTTGTAATTGTGGGGAAATTCTTCAGCAGGGGAATGAGCAGAGATAAAGACAACTGGTTTACAGAGTACCAGAGCTTCAGAATTGCTTTGCATCTCAGCTGGGTGAGAGGGATAGCAGTCAGGCCAGAAATGTAATAACCATTTCTGCATTGCTGAAACCAGCTGCTGGATATCAAGACCCTGGGATTTTGACCTTTAAAAAAAAAAAGAAAAAGAAAACCCAAAAAAGGCCAGAGAAATTATGTAATGAGACCTGTCTTTGTCACAACAGTACTTTTGGCTTTTTTCAGTCTCTAGCCATCCAGAGCAGCTTGTACAAATGTATTTAAAGTCACAATTTTCATAAAAAGAAAGATGTGTCTGTGAATCCCAGTGTGTTCCTAAATGATGGTTGAGAGTTTTTTTCCTGAAAACTGGGTCATGTAAATGCAAATAGTTATATTGAATACCCTTTTTTTAAAAGCATTTTATGGAATTCCCTGGTGGCTCAGTGGGTTAAGGATCCGACATTGTCATTACTATGGCTAACGTCACTGCTTTGGTGTGGGTTCGATCCCTGGCCTGGGAACTTCCACATGCTGCAGGCACTGCCAAGCAAACAAAACAAACAAACAAAAGAAGAGTATTTTATTAAAGTTAGACTGTCAGAGTTCCTGTCGTGGCGCAGTGGTTAACGAATCCGACTAGGAACCATGAGGTTGTGGGTTCGATTCCTGGCCTTGCTCAGTGGGCAAAGGATCTGGCATTGCCGTGAGCTGTGGTGTAGATTGCAGATATGGCTCGGATCCTGCGTGGCTGTGCCTGTGGCATAGGCTGGTAGCTACAGCTCCGATTAGACCCCTAGCCTGGGAACCTCCATATGCCGCAGGAGTGGCCCTAGAAAAGACAAAAAAGTAAATAAATAAATAAAGTTAGACTGTGTCTCACTGTTTTTTGTTTTGTTTTTTTTTTAATGGCCACACCCTTGACATATGGAAGTTCCCGAGCCAGGGATAGAATCCAAGCCACAGCTTTGGCAACACCAGATCCTTTAACCTACTGTGCTGGGCTGGGGATCAAATCCTCACCTCCATAGTGACCCAAGCCACTGCAATTGGATTCTTAACCCACTGTGCCACAGCAGGAACTCCTCACTCTGTTTTTATAAATGCATTGAGAGATGTCTGGAGTGATACTTACCCAGTGTTGATAGTAGCTATTTCTGGGTAATGAGATTGATGTGACAATTAAGTTTTTTCTCTATTAATTTCTCTAGTGAACGTATGTCATTTTTATAAAAACAAGAAAGCTATAAGAATAAATCATGTACTTATTTCTCTAGAAATTATTTCTAAAGACTTTATATTTCAGGAGTTCCCGTCGTGGCGCAGTGGTTAACGAATCCGACTAGGAACCATGAGGTTGCGGGTTTGGTCCCTGCCCTTGCTCAGTGAGCTGTGGTGTAGGTTGCAGACGCGGCTCGGATCCTGCGATGCTGTGGCTCTGGCTGGCTCTGGCGTAGGCCGGTGTCTACAGCTCCGATTAGACCCCTAGCCTGGGAACCTCCGTATGCCGCGGAAGCGGCCCAAAGAAATAGCAAAAAGACAAAAAAAAAAAAAGACTTTATATTTCAGTAGCCTCATTTTATTCAATTCCAAAACCCTTGACCGTTGAGCTTGGATATTTTTTTCCTTAAAGCTTTTTTAGATGTTACCTTTTACATTTGGCTAATGTTCTCTGCCTTCCTCCCCTTGTGTCTTGCTTAGCAAAAGATACAGATATTGTGGATGAAGCTATCTATTACTTCAAGGCCAATGTCTTCTTCAAAAACTATGAAATTAAGGTAAATTACAGAACTCTTGCTATTTTAGATTTTTGATGGGGATAGTATCTACCTGGCAGTCAAGATTGATCTGAGGAATAAATGAAATGAGATTGCATGAATATAAAAATCCAGGAATTCCCATTGTGGTGCAGAGGAAACCAGTCTGACTAGGAACCACAAGGTTGTGGGTCTGATTCCTGGCCTTACTCAGTGGGTTGAGCATCCAACGTTGCCTTGAGCTATGGTGTAGGTTGCAGACATGGCTTAGATCCTGCGTTGCTGTGGCATAGGCTGGTGGCTGTAGCTCCAGTTTGACCCCTAGCCTGGGAACCTCCATATGTTGTGGGTGTGGCCCCTAAAAAGCAAAAAAATGAAAAAAAAAAGATAAAGATAAAAATCCAGTGTCTCATTCTTTATGAATATTAGTTCCTCATTTTTCCTCCAGTCTACACCATGGGTTGGCAAAGCCAAATCTGGTCCTCCTTTTTGTAAATAAAGTTTTATTGGAACATAGCAATACACATTTATTTATATATCATCTGTGGCTGCTTTCAGACCACAACAGCTGATTAGAGTAATTGTGACAAAGACTATGGCCCACAAAGAATAAAATACTTAACTGTTTGGTCCTAAACAGAGGAAATTCGCCAACCTATGATCTAGATGCTTTATATTTAGTCAACAATAATAAAGTGCCTACTGTGTGCCAGTCCAAAACCCAAAAATTCTACATGCTGTGTTTTTGGGGTTTTTTTATATATATACTACTGTGTCCTGGACCTAAGATAGAGAAATAAAGAAACTTCAGTGGTTTGGGCTCTTCCCTCAGTCACCCTTTCTTCCCTTCTGCTCTTAGTTTTTGTGAGCTGGCAGGGAAGGCAGAAGGGAGGTGGCAAAAGAGGAATGGGGGAAATGGAAAAGGGAAGTTCTCTGAGCTTCTGCTATGAGCAAGTTACAAGGAATGTCAATAAATCTTCTTGATAGTGTTCTAGAATATGGAACTTCAACTCCTTGCCAAACTTTGATCTCTTGGAGTCAAACAGGGTGTAAACGCTTTATTTGTAGATTCTCAGTCTATAAACTGTAGTCTAAACATTCTGTGGAACTATATCTAGTCACTTAGGAACTCTGTCTAGTCACTTACGATGGAACATGAGAATGTGAGAAGAAAGAATGTATACATGTATGTGTAACTGGGTCACCTTGCTGTACAGTAGAAAATTGACAGAATACTGTAAACCAGCTACAATGGAAAAAATAAAAATCATTATAAAAAAATAAAAATTGATCATGTAAAAAGATCTTTTTAAATTATATGGGTAGAAAAAAAATTTTTTAAATAAACATTCTGTGATGCTATGGATGTTTCTATATCTAGTGTATGGTCTTAAGTGTTGTGTTTATAGTTATAATTCTGCCACATTTCATTCTTGATGAAATAGCGTATGATCTTAAAAATAGGGAGATATGTCATTTATTCCTTTAAAACTATAAATCTGTATAAAATTTGACCCGAAGTACATGCCACATTTAACATCCATTTGTCTTCACAGCATTTTCCTTTGGGTTAGGTCAAGGGTTGGGCATATGGAGCTCTTCAGGAACAAGTCACTTGTGAAATCATTGCTTCCTCCTTTAGAGTCATGAATGTTTCTGTTCTCAGCAGTGATCCTGAAGTGAAGGAATTTTTAGAAATGAGCCAGCTGTGTGGTTCGCCTCAGGTTTTCCACGTGGCTTTGTTAACTCTCCTTCCAACACAGACAGAGGAGCTGTTGGAGCTGAGGGAAACAGGAGCAGCCACATAGCTCAGGGTGCCACTGCAGTGTCTGCAGAAGCGGACAGAAAGAGGGCTTTAAGATTGCATTTGAGAATGGGAATTGTTGAAGCTGTGGTAACTATGCTTTTGCATTTTTCAGTTGATAAATCAAGACAAAGATTGGAGTTCCCTTCGTGGTTCAGTGATTAACGAATCCAACTAGGAACCGGGCGGGTTCGATCCCTGGCCTTGCTCAGTGGGTTAAGGATCCGGCGTTGCCGTGAGCTGTGGTGTGGGTCACAGACGCGACTCGGATCTGCCGTTGCTGTAGCTCTGGCATAGGCCAGCAGCTACAGCTCCAATTAGACCCCTAGCCTGGGAACCACCATCTGCTGCGGGAGCAGCCCTAGAAAAAAAGACAAAAAAAAAGAAAAGAAAAAGGCAAATATTCAATTCATTTATTGCTCATACATTTTAATCAGGACTGTTTTTAAGTTTTATTTTCCTCCCATAGAATGAAGCTGATAGGACCTTGATATATATAACTCTCTACATTTCTGAGTGTCTAAAGAAACTCCAAAAGGTAATTCAACTTGGATGATCGTCTGTCGGAAAAACAAATTAATGGGTATTTAGACTTAATGAGACTTTAATGACAAGTAGAAAATATTTCTTCTGACTTAAACGTAGACCTTGAGAGGAAAATCTGTAGATCTTTAGACTTACAGTGTAGATGACTAAGAAAAAGATAAGATAGTGGGGTTTTAAGGCTTTGTGTATGTTTTTCCAAGACAGAGATCCTGACCAAAAAATTCCCTTTAGGAGTTCCCTGCTAGCCTAGTGATTAAGGATTTGGCATTGTCGCTGCAGTGCATGTTCAATCCCTGGCCCAGGAACTTCCAAAGGTGTAGCCAAAGAAAAAAGAAAGAAGAGAGAGAGAAAGAGGGTAGGAGGGAGGGAAGGAGGAAGGCAGGAAAGAAGGAAGGGAGGGAGGAAGGAAAAGAAGGAAGAAAGAGGGGTTCCGGTTGTAGCAGAGTGGAAATGAATCCGACTGGTATCCGTAGGATTCGAGTTCGATCCCTGGCCTCGCTCAGTTGTTCAGGGATCCGGCATTGCCATGAGCTGTAGTGTAAGCTGGCAGCTACAACTCTGATCCGACCCCTCTCCTGGGAACCTTCATATGCTGCGGGTGTGGGCCTAAAAAGCAGAAAGAAAAAAAGAAAGAAAGAGGAGTTCCTGTCGTGGCTCAGTGGAAATGAATCTGACTAGCATCCATGAGGACGCTCGATCCGGCGTTGCTGTGAGCTGTAGTGTAGGTTGCAGATGCAGCTTGGCTCTGGCGTTGCTGTGCCTGTGGTGTAGCCCAGCAGCTACAGCTCCGATTCGACCCCTAGCCTGGGAACCTCCATCTGCCATGGGTGCAGCCCTGAAAAGACAAAAAAACAAAGACGAACAGACAAAGAAAGAGGGATGGAGGGAGGAAGGAAGGAAAGAAAAAGAATGAATACCATTTTTAAGCCCTTGGCTCAAGGGTTCTTAGCCTGGGGTCCAAGGATAGAATTCAAGGGTTCAGGATCTTGAGTGGGGAAAAGAATACCTCTTTCTTTCACAAACCTCCAACTGAAATTTAGCATTTCCTTTATTCATTAATGTGGGCAGCAACCCATAGTAGTATTAGCTATACTTGGGACTTTCTGCAGCATTTTCGTATTACATGTAGAATTGATATTTTGAAACTTTGTTTACATTCATTACTACTTTAGAATTTAGTTGTTAGGCCCACTGCTGGGTCTTGTTACTTAGTGCATTAATAAAAAGAAGCACATTGTATGACCATGTTAGTAAACTTTTTAATATTGTAGCTATTTTATTTCACTGTAATTGGTTTCTTTTTAGTTCTATTTTATGTTATTAACATAACATAAAATAAAACATTAGTGTGAGAAGGGGGCCACAGGCTTCACCAGATTGCAAAAACTCTCTAAAAACAGAACCCCAGACATAGATACTTAGACTACAGTGAGTATTACTATCTTTTCCCCTTTTGTGTATATAAACTTGGTTTTTGTTTTTGTTTTTTTTAGTGCAATTCTAAAAGCCAAGGCGAGAAGGAAATGTATACATTGGGGATCACTAATTTTCCCATTCCTGGAGAGCCTGGTTTTCCACTTAATGCAATTTATGCCAAACCTGCAAACAAACAGGAAGATGGTAAGAACAACCTTTTGACCTCCCTAAATGGCACAAGAGTTTCTCCACTGGACCTTTACCACCCGCCCCCCTCCTTTTCTTGCCTTGGTTGGTGTACAGATTGAGAGTTGTCATTAGCACATATATTATCTTACTAGTCACTCTCACAAAAGATCCTTGGCATTAAGTATGAAATCTAGGCGTTCCCACTGTAGTACAGTGGGTTAAGGATCCAGTATTACTGCAGCTCTGGCATAGGTTGCTCCAGCTCAGATTCAATCTCTGGCCTTGGGGGCTGCCGTAAAAGAAAAAAAACTTCACAAGTATGATGCGTAGAGAATCTTTTGGACCAAAATACATACAATTATAAAACCATTTGAACTGATGTTTCTAGTTCTTACCATATTTGAGTATATAGAAATGTATTGCCAAGGTTATTGTCCACATTAACAGCCAGCACATTTGCAATGCTTTCTCAAATACATTGTTTTTTATATTTCCACCTGCTCTTGACTTTAGAAGTGATGAGGGCCTATTTACAACAGCTGAGGCAAGAGACTGGACTGAGACTTTGTGAAAAAGTTTTTGACCCTCAGAATGATAAACCCAGCAAGGTAAGTCTCTTTTCTTTACTGATTTAGTTGATGAATCACCTTTTACCCTGTGGCCACTGTTAAACACACTAAGGTCTTTAGTTTTCACATTGCAGTGTTGCTTAACTTTGAGTAAGTGGCTTGTACATAGGAGGAGTTCATTGGATCACACTTAATAGTAAATTACATGCAGTAAAAAATTGTGGTTATATGTTCTCACATCGGGGCATTGTAAACCCATAAAACAGGTTTGTTATGTGAGATAGCTTGAATGTATTGTTTATTTTGTTGTCATAATTTTGAGTGACCTGTGAGTCACTCCAAAAAAAAAAAAAGAAAGAAAGAAAATTTTACATGTGCTCTCGAAAAGTTTATATAAGGGCTGCCAGACCAGTACTATGTTTTGTCACTAAGTACATTCATATTCCGATCTTGAACTTGCATTGTTATTTGACCACCACTGTTCATTCTGCTTTGTCCCCTCTTGTTAGTGGTGGACTTGCTTTGTGAAGAGACAATTCATGAACAAGAGTCTTTCAGGACCTGGACAGTAAAAGGAGCCTTGGGCAGACACTGTCTCCACAGCTGTGGGCAGCATTTTTCAGCAAGATGTACACAGTTCTTTGCCTTCATTTCGTAAAGTTTTATACAGAGAAGAGAAGAGAGCATGTCTTGAAGAGCTCTTTATCAAGAATTTGGGGTGGGGGGCTGGAGAAGAATGGGTTGTTGAGTGATTTGAAATTTTCTGCAGTATTAAGCTGGTGCTTAATAATAAAGAAATTTCTAACACTTCATGTCAGAAAAACTTCATTGCTTTGCTTATATCAGACATAGGCTTTAAAAATTTTTGAGACGGTGGAGTTCCCGTTGTGGCTCAGCAGTAATTTTTAAAGTGTACAGTTTAGGAGTTCCCGTCATGGCGCAGTGGTTAACGAATCCAACTAGGAAACATGAGGTTGCGGGTTCAATCCCTGGCCTCTCTCAGTGGGTTAAGGATCCGGCGTTGGAGTGAGCTGTGGTGTAGGTCACAGATACAGCTCAGATCCTACGTGGCTGTGGCTGTGGCGTAGGCCGGCACTCCAGTTCGACCCCTATCTTGGGAACCTCCATATGCCGTGGGTGTGATCCTAGAAAAGACAAAAAGCCAAAAAAAATTTTTTTAAATAAAGGGTACGGTTTAGTGGTTGTAATAATATGCACAAAGTTCTGTAAACCTCAACACTTGTTTCAGAATATTTTTGCCACCCCAAAAAGGTGTTCCTTTATTCCTTAGTGGTCATTTCCTTCCAACCCTTTCTTCCACTCATCTGCCTTCTATCTCTATGGATTTGCCTGTTCTGGATATTTCACATAAATGGGATCATAAAAAACAATCTTTCCTATATGTTTTTTCACTCAACCTAATGTTTTTGCAATTCATCCATGTTATAACATGTATCAGTGCCTCCTTCCTTTTTCTTCTTTTTTTATTGTGGTAAAATACATACATTTACTGTGTTTTAACTCTTGTTGTTTTTTTTTTCTTTTTTTGTCTTTAGGGCCATTCCAGTGACCTATGAAAGTTCCCTGGCTAGAGGTTGAATCGAAGCTATAGCTGCTGACCTACACCACTACAGCAATGCCAGATCTGAGCTGCATCTGCAACCTACAACACAGCTCACTGCAACGCCAGATCCTTAACCCACTGAGTGAGGCCAGGGATCAAACCCACATCCTCATGGATACTAGTTGGGTTTGTTACTGCTGAGCCACAATGGGAACTCCTATGTTAACTACTTTAAAGCATACAATTCACTGGAATTAATTACATTCACATTGTTTTGTTACTCTCACCCCTATCATTTCCAAAAATTTTGTTAACTCCAAACAGAAACACTGATCCTGGCTTGTGCCTGTAACCCTCAATTCCTGGTAATCTCTAATCTGCCTTCAGTTTTGTTTTTCCTTTTTTGGCCACCCGGAAGCATATGGAGTTCCCAGGCCAGGGATCAGATCTGAACCACAGTTTTGACCTAAGCCGCAGCGGCAGCAACTCCTGATCCTTAACCAATAGTGCCGGGCCATGGATCGAATCTGCATCCCATCAATCTCAAGACACCACTGAGCTGCTGCACACACAGCAGGAACTCTTGTTTTGTGTTTTGGCTGTGCTTGCTACATGCAGAAGTTCCAGAACCAAGGATCAAATCTGAGCCACAGCAATGATGACACTGGATCCTTAACCCACTGAGCCACCAGGGAACTCCCTGCTTTCAGTTTCTGGATTTATCTTTTCCGGTCACGTCAGATAAGTGGACTCAAACAATATTTGTCCTTTCGTGTCTGGCTTCTTTTACTTAGCATAATCTTTTTTTTTTTTTTTCCTTTTTAGGGCCACACCTGAGGTATATGGAGGTTCCCAGGCTAGGGGTTGAATCAGAGCTATAGCTGCTGGCCTGTACCATAGTCACAGCAACAAGGGATCCCAGCTGCGTCTGTGACCTGCACCACAACTCTCGGCAACACCGGATCCTTAACCCACTGAGCAAGGCCAGGGATCGAACCCGCAACTTCATGGTTCCTAGTTGGATTTGTTTCCACTGTGCCATGATGGGAACTCCTAGCATAATCTTTTTTTTTTTTTTTTTAATTCTTTGCCAAGATCCTGATGATTCTTTTTTTCTTATAATTTTTTTGGAATATAGTTGATTTTATAATGTTGTGTTAGTTTTAGTTGTACAGCAAAGTGAATCAGATTCTTTTCCCCTAAAGGTTATTACAGAATATCAAGTAGAGTTCTCTGTGTTGTACAATAGGTCCTTGTTAGTTATCTACTTTATATGTAGTAATGTGTATATGTTAATCCGAAATTCCTAATTTATCCCTTCTCCCGTTTCCGCTTTGGTAACCCTAAGATTGATTTTGGAATCTATGAATCTGTTTTGTCAATAAGTTCATTTGTATCATTTTTTAAATTAGATTCCATATACAAGTGACATCACATGATATCCATCCCGCTCCATTGCACATATGCACCATATCTTTCCCATCCTTTCCCCCTGTTGATGATCTTAGCATAGTCTTTTAAGGTTGATCTATATTGCATTCTATTTTTTTTGGTCTTTTGCTTTTTTTAGGGCCACACTCGGGGCATATGGAGGTTTCCAGGCTGGGGGTCTAATCAGAGCTGTAGCTGCTACACCACAGCCATAGCAACTCAGGATCTGAGCCATGTTTGCGATCGACACCAGAGCTCGTGGCAGCTCTGGGTCCTTACCCACTGAGAGAGCCCAAGGATCAAACCCACATCCTCATGGATACTAGTCGGGTTCGTTAACCCTGAGCCATGCCAGGAACTCCCCAATCTATGTTGTATTCTGTATCAATGCATCATTCCCTTTAATGGCTCAGTAGTGTTCCATTGTATGGATAGACACGATTTTGTTTATCCGGTTATCAGCTTCAACTTTTTGGGTATTACAAACAGTAAGTAGTGCCAAGAACATTCCTGTACAAATTTTTATATGGACATATGTTTCCATTTCCTTTGGTTATATACCTAGAAGTGGAATTACTGAATCATATGATAACTATATTTAGCTTTCTGAAGAATTGCCAAATTCTTTTTTCCATGGAGGCTGCACCAGCTGTACCATTTTACATTCCCCCTAGCAATGTATGAAGGTTCTAATTTCCACACATCCTCACCAACACTTGTTTATAGCTATTCTAGCAGGTGTGAAGTATCCCATTGTGGTTTTGATTTGTATTTCCCTAATGCTAATGATGTTGAACATCTTTTCATGTGGATATTGACCATTTGTGTCTTTTTTTTAGGATAGTCTATTCAAATCCTTTACTCATTATTTACTTGATTTGTCTTTTTGTGATTGAATTGTAAGTTCTTTATATATACTCTGAATATTGGACCCTTATCAGATATGTGATTTGCAGAAATTTCCTCTTCTGTTGATTTTTGTTTTTTAGGTTTTTTTGGCCACGGCGTGCAGCCGCTTGATGTGGGATCATAGTTCCCAAACCAGGGATCAAACTCAGTCCACAGCTGTGAAAACACTGAATTCTAACCACTAGACCACCAGGGAACTCGCCATACATTTGGTTTGGTTTGGTTTTAACTTTTTTTTTTAATTTCTTTTTTTTTTTTCCCAGCCACACCCTCATTATGTAGAAGTTCCCAGGCGAGGGATCAAACCCACACCGCAGTTGTGATCTGTGCCACAGCTGTGGCAAAGCCAAGTCCTTAACCCATGGCACCACAGCAGAACTTCCTGTTTTAATTTGATCGTGTCTTTTGAAGCATGGAGATAGTTAATTTTAGTTAAATTTCATTCATTTTTTTGCTTTGGTTGCTTGCACTTTTGGTGGTGTATTAGAAAAACCATTACCTATCCGAGTATCAGTTTACACCTTTGTTTCCTAAGCATTTTATACTTTTTTTTTGTCTTTTTGCTATTTCTTGGGCCGCTCCTGCGGCATATGGAGGTTCCCAGGCTAGGGGTCGAATCGGAGCTGTAGCTGCCAGCCTACGCCAGAGCCACAGCAACGCAGGATCCGAGCTGCGTCTGTGACCTACACCACAGCTCACGACAACGCCGGAACTTTAACCCACTGAGCAAGGGCAGGGATCGAACCTGCAACCTCATGGTTCCTAGTCAGATTCGTTAACCACTGCGCCACGACGGGAACTCCATTTTATACTTTTAATTCTTCATTTAGGTTCTTGATCCATTTTGAATTAACTTTTGTATGTAAAGTGAAGTGGGGGTCTAGCTTTTTTCTTTTGCATATGGCTATCCATTGGTACTAGTACCATTTATTGAAAAGACTATTCTTGGAGTTCCCGTCGTGGCTCAGTGGTTAACAAATCTGACTAGGAACCATGAGGTTGAGGGTTCGATCCCTGGCCTCACTCAGTGGGTTAAGGATCTGGCGTTGCTGTGAGCTGTGGTGTAGGCCGCAGATGCAGCTCGGACCCTGAGTTGCTGTAGCTGTGGTGTAGGCCGGCAGCTACAGCTCCGATTGAACCCCTAGCCTGGGAACTTCCATATGCCACAGG
The DNA here is from genome assembly GCF_016906955.1 of Phacochoerus africanus. Classification (NCBI taxonomy): domain Eukaryota; kingdom Metazoa; phylum Chordata; class Mammalia; order Artiodactyla; family Suidae; genus Phacochoerus; species Phacochoerus africanus. The sequence continues at coordinate 31,926,478 of NC_062558.1, read as the reverse complement.
TGAGGACCTAGAAAAGACCAAAAAAAAGACAAAAATAAAAAAATAAAATAAAAAGATTAAAAAAATGAAAAGACTATTCTTTCCTCTTTGAATTGTATTGGTTACCCTGTCAAAAATCAGCTGACTATAAATATATGGGTTTATTTTTAGATTCTATTGTTTATCCTTATATGACATTCTTTTTTTCCTTTTTTTTTGGTCTTTTCTTTTTGCCTTTTCTAGGGCCACTTCCTGCGGCACATGGAGGTTCCCAGGCTAGGGGTCGAATTGGAGCTACAGCCACCGGCCTATGCCAGAGCCACAGCAACGCCAGATTCGAGCCGCGTCTGCGACCCACACCACAGATCACGGCAACGCCGGATCCCTAACCCACTGAGCAAGGGCAGGGATCGAACCCGAAACCTCATGGTTCCCAGTTGGATTCACCAACCACTGCGCCACGATGGGAACTCCTGACATTCATTTTTTTATTTGGCCAGTTTTTAGCATTTAAGAGGTTTTCATTTGTAGGCTGACTGAAAATGTGAGTTCTTCCAAAAACTTATGGGAAACTTATGCATTTCCTGGTGTGTTCAAGGTTATATAGAAGATATTTCAGGAAATGCCTCTAGTCCTTTGGACATAAAGTTATTGCACTGCCGCCTCTATTGTACCTTTGTGTATCTGGCTTTTATTTTTAAGAGGCTGTTGTTTTGGTATCTACGTTGAAATTGTTTGTGGCCTCAAGCTTAGAAAATCCAATTTGTAGTGCCTTGGGGTTTTTTTATTTTTTTAATGTGTAAGCAGTCTCAGAATGTGGCAGCCATCTAAGGGTGTTGTTGGGGACCCAGGCGAGCCCTGTTCCTGCTCAACCCTCTTTTGCATGTTACTCTCATCCTCATAGTCACCCTCACAGAGATGCTCCTGCATCTCTGGGCTTGGCTGAAAGAAGAGGGGAGAACATGAGGGCCAAAGGAGCATACCAACTGAGTGCCACCTTCCCTTCCCTTTCCAGAAACCCTGCGCAGATTCCCACTTATGTCTTTTCGGCCTCTAGCTACAAGGGAGTCTGGAAAGAGGAAAGTTTTAACCGAGTATATTGCTGCCCTGATTGTGTTGTACTATTAAGGACAAAAGGAATGCTATATAGGAGCAGAACTAAATTTAAAATTGTATTAAAACTGGAGCTTTGGCTTTCCCCTTGTGGATCAGTGGGTTAAGGACCCCACATTGGCTCCATGAGGATGCGGTTTCCATCCCTGCCCTCGCTCAGTGCGTTAAAAGGATCTGGCATTGCCACTAGCAGATGAGAGCCAGCAGGGGGAGCACAGACAGTAAGAATTAAAAATCTGCCTTCTGGAGTTCCCGCCGTGGCGCAGTGGTTAACAAATCCGACTAGGAACCATGAGGTTGCGGGTTCGGTCCCTGGCCTTGCTCAGTGGGTTAACGATCCGGCGTTGCCGTGAGCTGTGGTGAAGGCTGCAGACGCGGCTCGGATCCAGCGTTGCTGTGGCTCTGGCGTAGGCCAGTGGCTACAGCTCCAATTCGACCCCTAGCCTGGGAACCTCCATATGCCGCGGAAGTGGCCCAAGAAATAGCTAAAAAAAAAAAAGACAAAATAAATAAATAATTTTTTTTTAAAAATCTGCCTTCTAAATCTTTTCCCATTGGTGCTGTACAATGATTAAGTGTTTTGTTTCTTAATGTATCAGAGAGAGCAGTTTCCAAAGGATTAGGAATAAGGGGTTTGAAAACACAGCTTTAGGGAGTTCCCCTTGTGGCGCAGCGCAAACAAATCTGACTAGTATCCATGAGGTTGAGGGCTCGATCCCTGGCCTTGCTCAGTGGGTCTGGAATACAGTGTTGCTGTGAGCTGTGGTGTAGGTCACAGTTGTGGCTCAGATCTGACCATTGCTGTGCCTGTGGCGTAGGCCTTCAACTGTAGCTCCAATTCAACCCCTAGCCTGGGAACATCCACATGCCAAGGGTGCGGCCCTAAAAAGCCAAAGAAACCCAGCTTTAATCAAAATGTAATAACAACATTAAGGGAGGATTATTACAAGATACAACTTTTTATGGAAGGCAATTTAGTAATAGATTTTTCTCTTTTTCTGTAATTTTAAAATAGCATCACACTTTTTAAAGCTTTATTTATTTATTTATTTATTTATTTATTTATTTATTTATTTATTTATTTTTGCCTTTATGGGCCACGCCAGCTGCATATGGAGGTTCCCAGACTAGGGGTCAAATTGGGACTGTAGCTGCTGACTTACGCTATAGCCATAGCAATACAGGATCCAAGCCTCATCTGTAACCTACACCACAGCTCAGGGCAACACCAGATACTTAACCCACTGAGCGAGGCCAGAGATGGAAAACACATTGTCATGGATCCTTGTCAGGTTTGTTAACCACTGACCCATGAAGGGAACTCCCCTGTATCAGATTTTTATTTGTTTATTTACTTTTATTACTCAATGAATTTATTACATCATAGTTGTACAATGATCATCACAATCCAATTTTATAGGATTTCCATCCCACAACCCCAGTGCATGCCCCTACCCTCTAAACTGTTTCCTTTGGAAAACATAAGTTTTTTAAAGTCTGTGACTCAGTATCTGTTCTGCAAAGAAGTTCATTGTGTCCTTTTTTCAGATTCCACATATCAGTGAAAGGATTTGATGTTGGTGTCTCATTGCATGACTGACTTCACTTAGCATGATAATTTCCAGGTCCATCCATGTTGCCAAAAATGCCACTATTTCATCCCTTTTAATGGTTTAGTAATATTCCACATCTTCTTGATCCAGTCCTCTGTCGATGGGCATTTAGGTTGTTTCCACGTCTTGGCTATTGCAAATAGTGCTGCAATGAACATTGGAATACATGTGTCTTTTCAAGGCATGGTTTTCTCTGGATAGATGCCCAGGAGTAGGATTGATGGATCAAATGGTAGTTCTATTTTTAGTTTTCTGAGGAATCCCCATACTGTTTTCCACAGTGGTTGCACCAATTTACAATCCCACCGACAGTGTACTAGGGTTGCTTTTTCTCCACACCCTCTCCAGCACTTATTGTTTGTAGACTTTTGATGATGGCCATGCTGGCTAGTGTAAGGTGATACCTCAGCGTGGTTTTGGTTTGCATTTCTCTAATAATGAGTGAAGTTGAACATCTTTTCATGTGTTTTTTGGCCATCTGTATGTCTTCTTTGGAGAATTGTCTGTTTAGATCTTCTGCCCATTTTTTGATGGGGTGGTTGTCTTTTTGGTATTGAGCTGTAGAAGGTGTTTATAAATTTTGGAGATGAATCCCTTATCAGTCCATTCATTGGCAAAGATTTTCTCCCATTCTTTGGGTTGTCTTTTTGTTTTGTTTAGGGCTTCCTTTGCTGTGCAGAAAGTTCTAAGTTTAATTAGGTCCCATTTGTTCATTTTTGTTTTTACCGTCATTACTCTAAGAGGTGGATCTGGGAAGATGTTGCTGTCGTTTATGTCAGAGAGTGTTTCGCCTATGTTTTCCTCTAAGAATTTCATAGTGCCTGGTCTTATATCTAGGTCTTTAATCCATTTGGAGCTTAATTTTATGTATGGTGTTAGGGAGTGTTCTAATTTCATTCTTTTCCATGTGGCTGTCCAGTTTTCCCAGCACCACTTATTTAAGGGACTGTCTTTTCTCTTTTCTCCCTTGTGTATTCTTGCCTCCTTTGTCAAAGATTAGTTGGCTGTAGGTGTGTGGGTTTAATTATGGGCTTTCTTTTTTTTTTTTTTTTTTTGTCTTTTGCCATTTCTTTTGGGCCGCTCCCGCGGCAGATGGAGGTTCCCAGGCTAGGGGTCGAATTGGAGCTGTAGCCACTGGCCTACGCCAGAGCCACAGCAGTGCGGGATCCGAGCGGAGTCTGCAACCTACACCACAGCTCACGGCAACACCGGATCGTTAACCCACTGAGCAAGGGCAAGGACCGAACCCGCAACCTCATGGTTCCTAGTCGGACGTTAACCACTGCACCACGACGGGAACTCCAAGTTCTGGGCTTTCTATCCTGTTCCACTGACCTATATTTCTGTCTTTGTGCCAGTACCATGTGGTTTTGATGATTGTTGCTTTGTAGTATAGTCTGAAGTCTGGGAGCCTGATTCCTCCAGCTCCGTTTTTCTTTTTCAGGATGTCTTTGGCTATTCTGGGTCTTTTGCGCTTCCAAACAAACTTTAACATATTTTGTTCGAGTTCTGTGAAAAATGTCCTTGGTAATTTGATAGGGATTGCATTGAATCTGTAGATTGCCTTGGGTAGTACAGTCATTTTGGTAATCTTGATGCTTCCAATCCAAGAGCACGGTATGTCTTTCCATCTCTTTGTTTCATCTTTGATTTCCCTCATCAGTGTCTCACAGTTTTCAGAGTACAGCTCTTTTGTCTCTTTAGGTAGGTTTACTCCTAGGGATTTTACTCTTTTGGATGCAGTGGTAAACAGAATTGCTTCCCTAAGTTCTCTTTCCGATCTTTCATTGTTAGTATATAGAAATGCCGTTGATTTCTGTGTATTAATTTTGTATCCTGCAACTTTGCCAAATTCCTGGGTGAGCTCTAACCATTTTCTGGTAGAGTCTTTTAGGATTCTCTAGGTACAGTATCATGCCATCTGCAAATAGTGAGAGTTTTATTTCTTCCTTTCCAACTTGGATTCCTTTTATCTCTTTTATGTCTCTGATTGCTGTGGCTAGGACTTCCAAAACTATGTTGCATAGTAGTGGCAAGAGCGAACATCCTTGTCTTCTTCCTGCGGGAATTCTTTCAGCTTTTCACCATTGAGAATGATGTTCGCTGTGGGTTTGTCATATGTGGCCTTTATTATGTTGAGGTCGGTTCCATCTATGCCCACCTTCTGAAGGTTTTTTTTTTAGTCAGAAGTGGGTGTTGGATTTTGTCAAAGGCTTTTTCTGCATCTATTGAGAGGATCATATGGCTTTTACTCTTCATTTGTTACTGTGCTGCATCACACTGACGGATTTGCGGATATTGAAGAACGCTTGCATCCCTGGGATAAATCCCACTTGGTCATGATGTGCAATCCTTTTAATGTGCTGTTGGATGTGGTTTGCTAGCATTTTGTTGAGGATTTTTGCATCTGTGTTCATCAGTGAAATTGGCCTGTAGTTTTCTTTTTTTGTGGAGCCTTTGTCTGGTTTTGGTATCAGAGTGATGGCGGCCTCATAGAGTGAGTTTGGGAGTGTTCCTTCCTCTGCAATTTTTTTGGAATAGTTTCAGAAGGATAGGTGGTAGCTCTTCTCTAAATGTTTGATAGAATTTGCCTGTGAAGCCATCTGGTCCTGGACTTTTGTTTGTTGGCAGTTTTTAAATCACAGTTTCAATTTCAGTACTTGTGATTGGTCCGTTCGTCTTTTCTGTTTCATCTGGGTTTAGTCTTGGAAGATGGTACTTTTCTAAGAATTTGTCCATCTCTTCTAGGATTTCCATTTTATTGGTGTATAGTTGCATATAGTAGTCTCTTATGATCCTTTGTATTTCTGTGATGTCCGTTGCTACTTCTCCTTTTCAATTTCTAATGTCATTGATTTGAGTCCTCTCTCTTTTTTTCTTGATAAGTCTGGCTAGGGGTTTATCCATTTTGTTGATCTTTTCAAAGAACCAGCTTTTCGTTTCCTTGATCTTTTCTATGGTTTTTCTATTTCCTTGATTTCTGCTCTGATCTTTATGATTTCCTTGCTTCAGCTAACTTTAGGTCTTACCTGTTCTTCTCTCTCAAGCTGCTTTAGATGTAAAGTTAGCTTGTTTATTTGCGCTTTTTCTTGTTTCCTGAGGTGGGCTTGTGTTGCCATCAACTTTCCTCTTAGAATGGCTTTTGCTGCATCCCATAGGTTTTGGAATGTCGTATCTTTGTTGTCCTTTGCTTCTAGGTATTTTTAAATTTCCTCTTTGATTTCTTCAGTGATCCATTGGTTGTTTAGTAGCATGTTGTTTAGTCTCCACCTGTTTGTGTTTTTTGCAGTTTTCTTCTGGTTGTTGATTTCCAGTCATACAGCGTTGTGGTTGGAAAAGATGCTGATATGATTTCAGTTTTCTTAAAGTTACTGAGGTTTGATTTGTAGCCCAGAATGTGATCAATTTTAGAGAATGTTCCACGTGCACTTGAGAAGAATGTGTATTCTGTTGCTTTGGGATGGAATGTCCTATGAATATCTATTAAGTCCATCTGGTCTAAAGCTTCATTCAGGGCCTGTGTTTCCTTATTGATTTTCTGTCTGGATGATCTGTCCATTGCTGTAAGTGGGGTGTTAACGTCCCCCACTATGATTGTGTCATTGTCGATTTGTCCTTTTAAGGTTGTTAGCAGTTGCCTGATATATTGTGGTGAACCTGTGCTGGGTGCGTAGATATTTAACATTGTTATATCTTCTTCTTGGATTGATCCTTTGATCGCTAGGTAGTGACCTTCCTTGTCCCTTTTGATATTGTTCATTTTAAAGTCTATTTTGTCTGATATGAGTATTGCTACTCCAGCTTTCTTTTGATTCCCGTTTGCATGGACTATTTTCTTCCATCCTCTCACTTTCAATTTGTATGTGTCCCTAGAAGTGAAGTGGGTCTCTTGAAGACAGCATACATGTGGGTCTTGCTTTTGTGTCCACTCAGCCAGTCTATGTCTTTTGGTTGGGGCGTTTAGTCCTTTAACATTTACGGTCATTATTGATCCGTATGTTCTTATTGCCATTTTATTAATTGCTTTGGATTTGTTTTTGTTGCTCTTTTTTCTTCCCTTCTTCTCTCGTTCTCGCCTCTTGTGGTTTGATGACTCTCTTTAGTGTTGTATTTGAGATGATTTTTCTTCTTTGTGTGTGTATCGATTGTAGATTTTGGTTTGCAGTTATTCTGCAGTTTTGATATGAGTCTATATATACACACGAGATTGCTTTAAGTTGTTGGTCTCTTAACTGCAAGCGCATCTCCAGTGTCCTGCACTTGTACCCTCCTCTTCTCACGATTTCTGATTTTGGTGGCATAATTGCGTGTGGATGATTTCGCATCTTTACTGTATATATACCTTTACTGGTGAGCCTTGTCACTTGTGGTATTTTTGTTTCCTGTTGCTGTCTTGTCTTTTCTAGCTAGAGAAGTTCCTCTAGTGTTTGTTGTAAAGCTGGTTTAGTGTTGCTGAATTCTCTTAGCCTTTGCTTATGTGTGAATCTTTTGATTTCTCCTTCAAATCTGAATGAGAGCCTTGCTGGGTAAAGCAATCTTGGTTGGAGGTTTTTTCCTTTCATCACGTTAAGTGTATCATGCCACACCCTCTGGCCTGCAGAGTTTCTGCTGAAAAATCTGCCAATACCCTTATCGGAGTTCCCTTGTATGTTCTTTGTTTCTTTTCCCTAGAAGCTTCCAATGTTTTCTCTTTGTCTTTAATTTTGGTCAGTTTGATTAGTATGTGTCTTGGGGCGTTCCTCCTTGGGTTTATTTTATATGGTACTCATTGCACTTCCTGGATTTGAGTGAGTGGTTCCTTTCCCCTGTTAGGGAAGTTTTTGGCTATTATCTCGTTGAATATCTTTTCTGTCTCCTTCTCTCTCTCTTCTCCTTCTGGCACCCCTATAATACAGATGTTGGTGTGTTTAACATTGTCCCAGAGGTCTCTGAGACTCTCTTCATTTGTTTTCAATCTTTTTCCTCTTTTCTGTTCTGCATCCGTGATTTCCACTAATCGGTCCTGCACCTCGTTTATTCGTCCTTCTGCCCCCTGTATTCTGCTCTTGGCTGCTTCCAGTGAATTTTCTATTTCAGTTATTGTATTTTGCATCTCTTCTTGTTGAAGTTTTATATCTTGTATCTCTTTGCTCATTGTTTCCTGTAAGTTATCCATCTTTGCCTCCAGTTTATTTCCAATGTCTTGCATCTTCCTCAGCATCAACAGTCTAAAGTCTTTTTCCTGGAGGCTGAGACTCTCCTGATCACTTAGCCGATTTTCTGGGGGGTCTTCTTTCTCCCTCATCTGAGTTTTAGTCCTCTGTCTTTTCATTTTGATAAGTTTTTGGTGTGGTGACCTTTTTACAGATAATACAGTTGTAGCCTCTCTTGCTCTGGCGTCTGCCCCCCTTGTGGCTGAAGTTGGATGGGGGTGGGGGGTGGGGAGTGCTTGCTGTAGGCTTCCTGATAGGAGGGACTGATGCCTGCCCACTGGTAGGTGAAACTGATTCCTGTCCCTCCGATGGGTGGGGCTTTGTCTCTGGGTGAGATTGGAGGGGGCTGTGTGCCTTCGGGGTCTTTAGGCAGCCTGTTTACTGAGGGGTGGGGCTGTGATCCCACCTCGATTGTTGTTTGCCCTGGGGCTTCTCAGCGCTGAGGGGGTGGGGCCAGATTTTCCCAAAATGGCCACCTCCAGAGAAAGTCAGGCTGCTGAGTATTCCCCAGAGCTTTATTTCCAATGTCCTTCCCCAAGGACAAGCCGCACTCACCCCTGTTTTCCCAGGAGGTCCTCCAAGAACTGCAGTCAGGTATGACCCAGGTTCCTATGGAGACATTGCTTTGCCCTGGGACCCAGTGCACATGAAAGTCTGTGTGCGCTATTTTAAATGTTCATTCTTTTTGATTCAGCAACTCAAGTTGAAGTATTGTTGAATGCTGAAACACACACATATACACCTGGAAATAATTCAGATACCTTTCAATAGAGAATTAGGTAAATAAGTAATAATGGTGCATCTGTAAAATGGAACATGCAGCCATTAAAAATAAGAGGCTCTATCTCTTCTGCCATGGAAAGATGCCTTAGGATACATAATTGAGTGGAAAAATAAGTTGAGATCAGCATTATAGTATGATTCCATCCTTATTTATTTAATTATAGGTACATCAGGAAAAAAAAAATCTATGGAGTACATATACCATACAGTTAATAGTGATTATTTTGCTGCTGGGGCAATTACAAAGCTTGTACATTCTAAGTCATATAAGCTATAATTCAGTAAGACATGTGCTACCTTAGTAACCAGGGGGAAATCTTTTTAAGAGCAGATGGATAGAAAATCAAGTATTAGAAATATATGTATTTGCCAAAAAGAGGCTGAGGACAACATTTGCCTGGTCCTTTTTCTTGAGCATTCTGTTTAGGAGTTCCTTTGTGATGCAGTGGGTTAAGGATCTGGCATTTCCTTGGGTCGCTGCTGTAGCTCAGGATCGAGAACTTGCACATGCTGTGGGCATGGACCAACAAAAAAATGCATCCTGTTTACATTTATAATTTTAATATGCCACCAATTACTGTCACACATTTAGAAGGATTACAGTACATGGAAATGCTTGAACAAGATTTATGAGAATTATTTTATTTTACATTTTCCTTTCCTCCAAAATTATTAGTATTGAAGGCCTTAATAAAAAGCTTGGAGCTGTGTCGAAAAAGGGATGTAATACTATTATACTAAAAGCCATTTGGTTTGTTTCTCCCTTAGTTTTGTTTAGAGAAGTTTGGAAGACCATTCCATTAGGAGAGTATAATTTTAGGACCACATCTGTTCTGTGTTGATTTCTGAGATAAATCATCAATCACAATTTTCCACTTTGCTTTAACACTGCAGCCCCAGTTTGCAGGTGATCTGGCAGTGTGCTCAATGCTTTGCATTTTTAAATCTTATTTAACCCTTTCAAGGACCTCTGTGGCAGCTAGAAGTACTATCCCTCTTTCCAGATGAAGAAGCCGATGCCTACACGAATTAAATAGCTTCCCCAAACTCAAATTTCTGTAAGTTGACAGAAATGACAATGAAACCTAACTCTTTCTGAACCCAGGGCTGGCCCTCTCAGCCATTATAAGATGGTCACTTGTCTACATTGCAGCTTTTAGTAATGCATTCAGGCAACAAAAGTGGGAGATTGCTTCGTTCAGGCTAGCTATTTAAAAGATGCACAAGAAGTGTAAAGGGGAACGGTGCCTTCCAGGACCTTAGCCATCTGCTGAGAAATGTATGTATCAAGATAGGAACAAGGAGGAGTTTCCATTGTGGCTCAGCAGTAAAAAACCTGACTAGCATCCATGAGGATCCAGGTTCGATCCCTGGCCTCCCTCAGTGGGTTAAGGATCCTGTGTTGCAGTGAACTGTGGTGTAGGTTGTAGAGTTGGCTCAGATCCTGTGTTCCTGTGCTCCTGTGGCTGTGGCATAGGCCAGCAGCTGTAGCTCCCATTCAACCCCTAGCCTGGGAGCTTCCATATGCCATGGGGGTAGCCCTAAAAAGAAAAAAGACCAAAAAAAAAAAAAAAAAGGATGAATCAGGTAGGCTAAATTAGTTAGAAGCATATTGGCCAGCTACCTGACATGAACAGGCCTGGTGTACAGGAAACACTAGAGCAAAGATTATGACGGGGACAAAGCTGCCCTAACAGGAAATAATGAATGGCGTATATTTTTGAGAGCCAGGGTTGGGCTCAGAACCTTAAACTGTATTCTACTGGTACGACAAGGGACATGACAAGATTCTCCTTACATAGGCGCCACTCTGCTTTTACCCCATTCTGAGAACTGTTTGCCTGCTTAATCATTACTTTTCCCCAAGCCATCCCATAGTTTCTGTGCTTAACTCTCAAGAACTTTTTTAAAGCATTCTTCTTGAGATCTGATTCACATATCATATAAATCACCCACTTGTAATATACAATATTTTTCCCTTTTTTAGGGCCGCACCTGCTACGTATGGAAGTTCCCAGGCTAGGGGTTGAATCAGAGCTGCAGCTGCCAGCCCATGCCACAGTAGCAGCAACATCCAAGCCACATCTGTGACCTATGTCAGAGCTCACAGCAGTGCCGGATCCTTAACCCACCAAGCAAGGACAGGGATTGAAACCACATCCTCCTGGATACTAGTCAGGTTTGTTAACGCTGAGCCACAGTGGGAACTCCCTGTAGTATACAATTTAATGGTTTATAGCACAAGATTATTTTCATTTTAACCATTTTAACTGTACAGTTCAGTGGCATTAATTACATTCATAATGGCATGCAACCACCACCACTATTTCCAAGACTTTTTTTTATCACCCCCAAACAGAAATTCTGTACCCACTAAACAGTAACTCCTCATTTCCTGTTTCCCTAGCCCCTGGTAACCTTTTCTCTCTGGATTTGCTTATTGTATATATTTCACATGAGGGGGAAATCATATAAAATTTGTCGTTTTGTGCCTGGCTTCTTAGCATCATGTTTTGGGTGTTCATCCATGTAACATTCTTTTTGTGGCTGAATAATAATCCACTGTATGACTATACTATGTTTTGTGTATCCATTCATCTGCTCACGGTTTGTTTCTACCTTTTGGCCATTGTGAATGATGTTGCAGTGAACATCGGGGTACAAGCATCTGTTTGAGTTCTTATTTCTTACAGAACTTTTAAAAAAAATCACTCATTTGCCATTTTATCACAAGTTCCTCGAAGATTTCTTCCCGAACCATTCATTATCTGTCTGTCTTATATTGCTGTTTAAATTTTTCTTAACATGGTCTTGGGCCTTGCTTATCATTCTTGTAGCCCCAGTGCCCAAAACCATAAGCTGCATACAGTGGGCCCTCAAATATATATTGAATGGAGTTCCCACTGTGGCACAATGGGATCAGCAGCGTCTTTGCAGCTGAGGTTGGATCCTCAGCTGGCACAGTGGCACAGACAGTTTCCATCCTTAGCAGGCACAGTGGCTTAAGGATCAGGCATTGCCACAACAGTGTAGGTTGCAGCTGTGGCTTGGATCTGATCCCTAGCCTGGAGAACTCTGTATGCCATGGGGTGGCCAAAAAAAAAAAAAAAGAAAAAAAAACTATACATATATGATATATATATAGTATATATATAACATATATATACTACATATATAACTTATATATATATAGTTGTGTGTGTGTTCATTATATATATATAATGAACGAAGGTTTTTGAGGGCCATGACGGAGTGTTTCTCACATAATAAATACCTAGTAATGTTCACTGAGTGTTTTTTTCTTCTTTCTTTTTGTAGTTGTATCCATAGCATATGGGAGTTCTAGGCTAGGGGTTGAATTGGAGCTGCAGCTTCTCTTCCATTTACATTTTCAAGCAGAGGGGTGACAGGATAAAGTCAGAACTTTTATGAGATTTAGTTAACTACAGTGCACCAGATGTATTGCAGGGTAGAGCAATAGGGGAGAGACCAGGGTGTGGCTCACAGCTGTGGCTTGGATTCCATACCTGGCCCAGGGAACCTCCATATGCCACAGGTGTGGCCCTGAAAAAGACAAAAAGATAAATAAATAAATAAGGCATGAGAGTCATAGAGAGGAATTTCTTGGAGGAGGTTGTTAATGTTTTTAAATCTCCAGAAAACATTATTTTATGGTAGTTGAACTCTGACTTGGCAAGCCTTCTCGGTTCTTCATTTGTGTGTGAATGTGTTAGCGGCTGTATCTTTACTTGTCTGACGCTCTCATAAACAAAAAGCCAGGAATTCCTGTTGTGGCACAGCGGAAACGAATCCGATTAGTATCCCTGAGGATTCGGGTTTGATCCCTGACCTTGCTCAGTGGGTCAGGGATCTAGCATTGCCATGAGCTGTGGTGTAGGTCACAGACTCATCTAGAATCCCACATTGCTGTGGCTGCGGCTTCGGCCAGTGGCTGTAGCTCGGATTTGACCCCTAACCCGGGAACTTCCACATGCCATGGGTGCAGCCCTAAAAAGAAAAAAAGAAAAGAAAAGAAAAAGGATTTTAAAAAACCCAATATGGACATCTCAGAACTCCAGAATATATTGTCTTGCCAGCCATTTTTTTTTTTTCTTTTTATGGCTGCACCTGTGGCATATGGAAGTTCCCAGGCCAGGGGTTGAAACAGAGCTACAGCTGCTGGCATACACCACAGCAAGGTGCGATCCAAGCAGCATCTGCAACTTATGTGGCAGCTTGTGGCAATGCCAGATCCTACATCCACTGAGTGAGTCCAGGAACCAAACCTGCATTCTCAGAGACAACATCTGGTCCTTAACCCTCTGAGCCACAGTGGGAACTCCTTGACAGCCATTTTCAATGAAAAGAGGGAAAATCATATGGAAAGATGGTCATATTTATTCCCTCCAGTTGTCCAGGCAAATTCTTTGTCCTGAAGTTACTTCTCCTCTGAAAGGAAAGCTATCACTGCCAGGAGACACTTAAGGGATATTAAGTAATGTTTCCCTTAGAGCAATTTACAAGTGTTATGTTTTTCCCCTTGTACAAAAGACAGATCTAAGAAAAATGTCTGAAGCAGCTGGGAAAGATTTTCATTCTTAGGAGGATGTTGGACATTTAGAAATGTACTTAAGCGGAGCAGAACATTTATAAATTGTTCCTCTAATGTATCCAATTCAATACTCCACAGAATCCACATCATTCTGCATCTGTTGTGTATCTAAAGGATCATGGCCAGCTGTGTGTCTAAAAAGTCCCTTCCAGGAGTTCCCTTGTGGCACAGTGGGTTAAGGATCCAGCATGGTCACTGCAATGGCCAGGGTTACTGCTATGGCATGGATTCAATCCCTGGCCCTGGACCATCCGCATGCTGTGGACATGGCCAAAAAAATATCATTTTAAAAGATGAAGATTCCATGAGAAAGAGGCGGCCTTGTACCCTTGGGTATATCTCTTGTGTGTCCTATGTTAGTTTAATATTATGTATCCCTGTATAATATGAAAAGCAGTGTGATCTTCCTGCTATGGTACAACAGGATCGTCAGTGTCTCTGTAAGCCCCAGGACAAAGGTTCAAACCCTGACCCAGCACAGTGGGTTAAAGGATCCAGGGTTGGAGTTCCCATTGTGGTGCAGTGGAAATGAATCAGACTAGGAACCATGAGGTTGCGGGTTCGATCCACTCAGTGGGTTAAGGATCTGGCATTGCCGTAAGCTGTGGTGTAGTTTGAAGACTCTGTTCATATCTGGCATTGCTATGGCTCTGGTGTAGGCTGGCAGCTACAGCTCTGATTAGACCCCTAGCCTGGGAACCTCCATATGCCAAGGGTGCGGCCCTATAAAGACAAAAGACAATAAATAAATAAATAAATTAATTAATTAAAGGATCCGGTGTTGCTGCAGCTGGAGCAGAGGTCGCAACTGCAGCTCAGATCTGATCCCTGGCCTGGGAACTCCATATGTCACAGGGCCAAAAAAAGAAAAAAAAATCAGTATAATCTGACTTACATAAAGTCAATGGAACTTATCCATGGAACCCATCTGACTTCGGAGTAATTTATTTCTTTTTGCCTTTTTTTTCTTTTCATTTTATGGCCACACCCATGGCATATGGAAGTTCCTGAGCCAGGGATTGAATCTGAACCATAGCTGCTACCAATGACGGATTCTTTAACACACTGTGCCAGGCCTGGGATTGAACCACATGACCCCGAGCTGCTGCAGTCAGGTTCTTAACCCACTGCACCATGGCGGGAATGCCTGGAGTAATTTATTTTAAAGAGGATTATGCAAAAAGAACCCAGGAGTTCCTGTCGTGGCACAGTGGTTAACGAATCCGACTAGGAACCATGAGGTTGCAGGTTCGATCCCTGCCCTTGCTCAGTGGGTTAACGATCCGGCGTTGCTGTGAGCTGTGGTGTAGGTTGCAGACTTGGCTCGGATCCTGCGTTGCTGTGGCTCTGGCGTAGGCTGGCAGCTACAGCTCCAGTTAGACCCCTAGCCTGGGAACCTCCATATGCCGCAGGAGCGGCCCAAGAAATGGCAAAAAGACAAAAAAAAAAAAAAAGAACCCAGAGGAGGTGGATTCTCCTTTGTCTATTTCTTTGTAACTATCTTGCTTCATGTATTCTCTGTGTGGGTTTTTCAGCTCTACAGATGTGTTTTAGCACTATTTCTTTATAGAAATTATCAGTGTTTCTCCTGCCATTCAGCCAGTGATACAGTCTCTTTCATTCCCATCGGGATGTAAGCAAGTAATTTTTTTTTTTTTTAATGGCTGGTATATAATAGAAGTTCCCAGGCTAGGGGTTGAATCAGAGCTATAGCTGCTAGTCTATGCCACAGCCACAGCAACACAAGATCTGAGCCACATCTGAGACTTACACCACAGCTCATGGCAATGCTGGGTCTTTAACCCACCGAATGAGGCCAGAGATTGAACTGGAATCCTCATGGATACAAATCAGGTTCGTTACCACTGAGCCACAACAGGGTCTCCTAAACATGTTATTTCTTACATTTCAAAAGAAAATTTTGAAGTTCCTTGGTGGCCTAGCGGTTAAGGATTCAGCATTGTTACTGCTGTGGCTCAGGTTCAATCCCTGGCCTAAGAACTTCTGTATGCCGTGAGTGCAGCCAAAAAAAAAAAAAAAGCCCTTTGCACATAAATGGTCTATCCAAAGAATGAAGCCTGAGCATACAGGAAACAATCTCAGCATAATAAAAAGATATTTAGGAGTTCCCGTCATGGCTCAGTGGTTAACGAATCCAACTAGGAACTATGAGGTTGCAGGTTCGATCCCTGGCCTTGCTCAGTGGGTTGGGGATCTCGTGTTGCTGTGGCTGTGGTGTAGGCTGGTGGCTACAGCTCCGATTCGACCCCTAGCCTGGGAACCTCCATATGCCACGGGAGCGGCCCAAGAAATGGCAAAAAGACAAAAAAAAAAAAAGCTATTTATTTATTTTGGCTATACCTGGCATGTGGAAGTTCCAGGGCCAAGGATCAAGCCCACAACACAGCAGTGACCCAAGCCATTGCAATGACAATGCCAGATTCTTAACCCACTGCACCCCAAGAGAACTCCAGTAAAAGCTATTTATGATAAAACTACAGCCAATATAATTCTCAACGGTGAAAAGGTGAAAGCATTCCTGCTAAAATCTGGAAAAAGACAAGGATGCCCACTCTCACCACTTCTATTCAACATAGTATTGGAAGTTCTAGTCATAGCAATCAGACAAAGAAAAGGAATAAAGAATATTCTAATTGGCAGGGAAGAGGTAAAATTGTCATTATATATACTGATATACTATATAGAGAAAACCCTAAAGACTCAAAACTACTAGAACTGAAAAACAAATTCATCAAGATAGCAGGATATAAGAATAATATACAGAAATCAACTACATTTCTTTTTTTGTTTTTTGTTTTTTTTTTTTTTTTTTTTTGGTCTTTTTAGGGCCGCATCAGCAGCATATGGAAGTCCTCAGGCTAGGGGTCCAATTGGAGCCATAGCTGCTGGCCTATACCACAGCCACAGCAATGCCAGATCTGAGCCAATTTGAATTTCCATTACACTAACAATGAAATATTAGAAAGGGAATGTAAACAAACACTCCCTTTTAAAATCACATCCAAAGACAAAATAAAATACTTAGGAATAAATCTCACCAAGGAGGTGAAAGACTTACATGCTGAGAACTACAAAACATTAATAAAGGAAATTGAAGATGATTCAAAGCAATAGAAAGATATCCCATGCTCTTAGATTGGAAGAATTATTATTGTTAAAATGGCCATACTACCCAAAGCAATCTACAGATTGAATGCAGTCCCTATCAAGTTACCCATGACATTTTTCATTGAACTGGAACAAACAATCCAAAAAAAAATTTTTTTTGTCGTTTTAGGGCCACATCTGAGGCATATAGAGGTTTCCAGGTGAACTGGAGCTGTTGCCACCAGCCTATGCCACAGCAACACCAGATCCGAGCCATGTCTGTGACTCACACCACAGCTCACAGCAACACTGGATGCTTAACCCACTGAGAGAGGCCAAGGATTAAACCCACAACCTCATGGTTCCTAGTCAGATTGTTTCTGCTGTGCCATGACAGGAACTCAACAATCCTAAAATTTATATGGAACTACATAAGACCCAGAATTGCCAAAGCAATCCTGAGGGAAAAATAAACACAGTGGGAGGCATAGCCTTCCTAAGATGTCAGACAATACTACAAAGCTATAGTAATCAAAAAACAGACATGGTATTGTCACAAAAACAGACATATGGATCAATGGAACAGAATAGAGAGCCCAGAAATAAATCCACACAACTATGGTCAATTAATCTTTGACAAAGAAGGCAAGAATATACAGTGAGGAAGAGTCTCTTTAGCAAGTGTTGTTGGGAAAGTTGGACAGACACATGTAAATCAATGAAGTTAGAACACACCCTCACACCAAACATAAAAATAAACTCAAAATGGCTTAAAGACTTAAATATAAGACACAACACCATAAAACTTCTAGAAGAGAATATAGGCAAAACATTCTCTGGCATGTGTCATACTAATATTTTCTTAGGTCAGTCTCCCAAGACAAAAGAAATAAAAGCAGAAATAAACAGCAAAAGACACCATAAACAAACCAAAACACAATCAATGAACCAGGAGAAAATATTTGCAAATGATGTGACCAACAAGGACTTAATCCCTGAAATATACAAATAGCTTATACAGCTCAATAACAAAAAACCAAATAACCCAATTGAAACATGGGCAGAAGACCTAAATAAACATTTCTGCAAAGACGATATACAGATGGCCAACATGAAAAAATGTTCATCATTGCTAATTATTAGAGAATGCAAATCAAAACTCATAATGGCCATCATTAAAAAGTCTATAAGAGGAGTTCCCACTGTGGCCACAATGGGGTCATCAGTGTCTTGGGAGCACTGAGATGCAGGTTCGATCCCCAGCCCAGCACAGTGGGTTAGGAATCTGGCATTGCTGCAACTTCAGTTTAGGTTGCAGCTGTGGCTCAGATCTGATCCCTGGCCTGGGAACTACATATGCTGAGGGGTGGCCAAAAAAAGAAAAAAAAGGTCTATAGGAGTTCTCACTATGGTGCAATGGGTTAACAATCTCACTGCAGGCTATCCTGCTGTGGTGCAGTGGGTTAATGATCCCGCTTGTCTCTGTGGTGTTTCGGGTTTAATCCTTAGCCCCAGGCAGTGGATTTAGGATCCGGCATTGCTGCAGCTGTGGCACAGGCTGCTGATATGGCTTGGATTCTGTCCTTGGCCCAGGAACTTTCACTTACCTTGGGTTCAGCCAAAAAACGTTAAACAAACAAACAAACAAAAGACTCTAACTGCAATGGCTCAGGTTGCTATGGAGGCTTAGATTCAATCCCTGGCCTGGGATGCTCCATATGCTGCGACAAATGCTGGAGAAAAAGGAACCCTTCTACACTGTTGGTGGGAGTGTAAATTGGTGCAGCCGCTATGGAAAATGAAGTATGGAGATTCGTCAAAAAACTAACAATAGAATTGCCTTATGATCCAGCAATCCCACTCTTGGGCATATATCCAGATAAAACTACAATGCAAAAAGATACAATTACCACTATGTTCATAGCAGCACTATTCACAAGACATGGATGGAAACAATCTAAATGTCCATCAACAGATGAATGGATAAAGAAGATATGGTATGTATACATACATAAAACGGACTACTACCCAACCATAAAAAATAATGAAATAATGCCATTTGCAGCAACATGATGGACCTAGCGATTATTAAGGAAAAGTCAGTCAGAAGAAGAAAGTCAAACATCATGTGATATCACTTACATGTGGAATCTAAAATACAAAACAAATGAACATATATATGAAACAGACTCAGACACAGACAACAGACTTGTGGTTGCCAAGGGGAAGGGGAGTGAGGGAGGGAAGTATTGGAGGTTTGGGATTAGCAGATGCAAACTCTTATATGTAGGATAGATTAACAAGCACAGGGAACTGCAGAGCACGGGGAACTACAGTCAATATCCTGTGATAAACCATAATGGAAAAGAATATGAAAAAGAATGTATGTAAGTACAACTGAATCACTTTGCCGTACAGAAGAAATTAACGGAAATTATAAATCAATTATACTTCAATCAAAAAAGTAAAGCCGCCTGCAGGTGCCCATCACACCTGAGGGGGGGGGGGCGTGGCACTTTCTGCCTAGAGCTCCTGTGGTACCGAAAAAGCAGCCAGGGCTGCCCCTGGCGCCTGATTGAAATATTTAATTCCAGCTGTTAGGAATTCCTCCCCCCCTACAAGTAACTTTTATGATGTTAAAACACTTTTTATTAATTTATGAAACACAAATTCCTCTCAGACGCATTTCAATTGAGCATGTATACATTCTGAGGTGTCTTTTGTCTGCCGCCAACTGTAAACCCTCAATAAAGACTGCAGTTCAGAAGGCTGGTGTAACTCTTACTAAAAACAAAAACCCCCAAAACCAAATTGTACCGCTTCACACGAGGCATGGCGGGGAAGGAATTGAGGTTTGCTTGTTTGCTTTTTTTCAGGCATTTCAGTAGCTGCCTATTATCTTGGGGGCGGTGCCTCGTTTGGATCCGATGGACCCCGGCGGGGCCGCCATTTTGGAGTCTTCTCTAAGGAGCTTCTACCGGCTTTAAGCGCTGGTGCCGCCGCTCCCCGCGGCCTGGCTGGGCGGAATGAATGTGATAGACCACGTGCGAGACATGGCGGCCGCGGGGCTGCACTCCAATGTGCGGCTCCTTAGCAGCTTGTTACTCACAATGAGTAATAACAACCCGTGAGTTGAGGCGGGGAGCGGCCTGGGGTTGAGGAGAAAGCGGTGCGAGTTTGGGAGCGGGGGCTGAGGGGTCCGGAGACTGGCGGGGAGAAGCGGCTGCGGGCCTCAGCTGACGTTCCGGGGTCAGCGAGGGTCTCGCTGGGCAGAGCCGACTTAGGAACGCTAGTTGAGTTTACTAGGTCCCAGCGGTAGGCCAGGCACTGGGATCCCCTGTGGGGGATTCGGCGAGCGGCGCTTTCTAGATATGGGAGGCGGAGGCTCTGAGGACGACCCTGGCGAGCGTTCCCCGAAAGTTAGGAGCAGAGGTTTTCTGAGGCACCTGTCGCTGGGCATTGCGCCTGTCACATCGTTGGGCTAACTCCTCCCTTCCCTACCCCTTTTCGAAGGACATTTCTTCGCTCGCCAAGGCTCAAAGAAGCCCAGTTCTAGTTTTAGACTTTCGTCCCACATCTGAGATTGATCTTTCCTTTTGGGTATATCAGCAAGGTTCTCTTAATCGCCCCCGAAAATGGGAGACTTTCTTGGTAAGTGGGAGTGGCGCCTTTTTAAGCAGTGCCTCTTTCTGTTTGCAAAGCTGCCATTTTTAGAGTTTTATTACAGGTACAGCACAGGGCTGTTTCCAGCTTTGAGTGCATATCGTTCCTCTGCTTAAATTTCTCCAAAGTGCTTAAATTAACGTTCGTTCCCACGGCCTAGGAGGTCAAATATATAGCTCTCCTGCTCTATCTCACCTACTCTGCTCTTTGTACTTCAGCTTCCCTGTCTATTCTTTCTGTTACTTGAACAGACCAAGCTGGTTCTCAACTCAGGACTTTTGCATTTGCTGTTCTGCTTGGAATCCTTACCTCAGAGCTGCCTCCTCATGTAGGTTTCAGTTCAGATATATCTCTTAGAGAACTCTTCTCTGGCCATTAGAATTGTCCCTTATTCTCACTATTTTATTCCTTTGCTCTGTTTAACATGTTGCGTCTTTTTTTCCCCCCAAACTGAGGTGTAATTGACATATTAGTCTCATGTGGAACATAATGATTGGATATTTGTGTGTTTAGGGTATCTATTACTGCACATAGTTACAGATTTTTATCTTATTTTGCTTTTTTAGGGCTGCACCTGTGGCATAGGGAAATTCCCAGGCTAGGGGTAGAATCAGAGCTGCAGCTGCCAGCCTACACCACAACCACAGCAACGCAGGATACATAACCCACTGAGCAAGGCCAAGGATAGAACCCACATCCTCATGGACATTAGTCAAGTTCTTAACCTGCTGGACCACAATGGGAACTCTGAATATTTTTTTCTTGGGTTGAGAACTCTGTTTTTTTGGCAGCGCCCATGGCATGTCAGGTTACTGGGACAAAGATTGAACCTGTACCACAGCAGTGACACTAGCTGCTGCAGTGACAACACCGCATCCTTGATGTGCTGTGCCATGAGGAAACTCTGTGATAAGAACATTTAAGATCTATAGTCTGCATCACTTTTTTGTGTTACTGGTTTTTTGTTTTGTTTTGTTTGTTTTTTGTCTTTTTCTAAGGCTGCACTCATGGCATATGGAGGTTCCCAGACCAGGGGTCTAATCGGAGCTCAGCCACTGGCCTACGCCACAGCCACAGCAATGCCAGATCTGAGCTGTGTCTGCAACCTATACCACAGCTCACAGCAATGCCGGATCCTGAACCCACTGAGAGAGGCCAGGGATCGAACCCGCAACCTTATGGTTCTTAGTCGGATTTATTAACCACTGAGCCACAATGGGAACTCCTGTTTTGTTTTTTGACCTCACCTGCAGCGTGTGGAAGTTCCCAGGCCAGGGATCAAACATGCACCCACAGCTGCGACAACACTGGATCCTTTAACCAGCTAGGCCAACAGGGAACTCCTTTTGTGTCACTCTTTAACATCTAATAAAGTGAGCACAGTGCTTTTGTGCAGCAAGCACTCAAACGTTTATCATTGAATTTGCTGAGGAAGGGCATACAACCTCAGGAAGGTAAAATACCATGTTCAAGTTCACACATTTAATAAGAGGAGGAGCCACAATGTCTGGATTTTGGTTCTCCTGACTCAGAAGTCTCCATTCTGACCCACCGCAGTCTACTGCGTTTAAATGACATTATAATCTTCTACTCAGGATGGACCCATTTACCTTTGGCCTTGCTCTAGATGCTGTCTGAGCCACTTAAAAGTGTGTTGCCACTATTGCTACCTATTTCATTTTCATTAATGTGCTGTTGGACCTCACTATGTGAGACCCATCATTTTACCACTGTCAACTTAGTACAGACAGTGTGGAGCACTGGTCTCTGTTAGCCTTCTTTGTTTATTCTGGAGGCTTTCACCTAGTTCTGGGTGATTTGTCAAAGCATAGTGTCTACCATTGGGAATTTATGCACCAGTTAGTCATTGTTTTGGGTTCTCAAAGACGTTACAAGATAGTTGGAAGGAGTTTGATCCTCTGATTAGACTTAGCCCATTAAGTTAAACTGGCAGTTTACTTCCTAGCTTCAAGAGGTATATAAATTTTTAGAGTTTTCATTTATATTTGAAAATTTCTTTGTTGCCAGCACACACCATTAAAAACAAGGTCCATCTGTAGTTTTCCAGACTGAGAGGAAAAAAAAAAAATCAAACAGTATTAAGGGATATGCAGATAAGTGTCTGACCTTGAGTCTTGAATCTCACTCCATCATTTTCCTTCTTCAGAGGTAACAACTTAGCACTTTTTCATGTATCATTTCAGAGATAACCTATGCATTCATAAGTAGGCATGTATGTTATAATACATAAATATCTGAATGCTTTTTCTGTAGTATTTCTATCAAATCAACTATTTTCTTTCAAATCTTTTTTTTGGTGGTGCCAGTGGCATGTAGAAGTTCCTGGGCCAGGGATTAAACCTGAGCCACTGCACACACAACGCCAGATCCTTAACCCACTGTGTCACAAAGGAACTCCCTCTTTTCTTTTTGCTGTTTAGGGCCGCACCCACAGCATATGGACATTCCCAGACTAGGGGTCTAATGGGAGCTACAGCTGCTGGCCTGCATCACAGCTGCAGCAACGCCAGATCCGAGCTACGTCTGTGACCTACACCACAGCTCAGAGCAATGTCAGATCCTTAACCCACTGATCAAGGCCAGGGATCGAACCCTCAACCTCATGGTTCCTAGTTGGATTTGTTTCCTCTGAGCTACAAGGGGAACTGCCCCTCTTTTTCTTTTCGTCTTTTTGGGCCATACCCATGGCATGTGGAGGTTCCCAAGCTAGGGGTCAAATCAGAGCTACAGCTCCTGGTCTACACCACAGCCATAGCAACTCGGGATCTGAGCTGTGTCTGTGACCTACACCATGGGCTCATGGCAACACTGGATCCCCAACCCACTGAGCAAGGCCAGGGATTGAACCTACATGGATACTAGTTGGATTCATTTCCCCTGTGCTGCAATGGGAACTCCAAAAAAATTTTTTATTAAGGTAAAATTTACATGCCATCAGACTCACTATTTTATTTAAAGAATACATTTCTGTGGGCTTTTTTTGTTGTTTGTTTTGGCCATGCCTATGGCATGTGGAAGTTCCCAGGCCAGGGATCAAACCCATGCCACAGCAGTGACCCAGGCCTCTGTACTGACAATGACAGATCCTTAATCTACTGTGCCATAAGAGAACTCCCATTTCTGATTTTAAGTATATTCAAGAGTTGTGCAGCTGTCACCATTCTCTATTCTAAAGCATTTGCATTACCCCAAAAAGAAACCCCAAATCTATTAGTAGTCATTCCCTACTCCCACATCACCCCGCCCTTGGCAGCTACTAATTTATGGTACCCGTTTTTGAGTGTCTGTCATTTGTTGAGAAATTAACCATTTGTAGAATTCTTTGACTCTGACTGTCCTTTCATCTTAAGTGGCTGTAGGTTTTCCGTCAGAGAAATACATATAAACACTGACTAGGAGAGGGGGTTAAAAATACAAGTTTCCCATTCAGAACAGTGGCCACGGGAGATCTTGTCTTGACTCAGTGGAAACAAGTCTGATTAGCATCCATGAGGACGTAGGTTCGATCCCTGTCCTTGCTCAGTGGGTTAACGATCCGGCGTTGCTGGGAGTTGTGCTGTAGGTCACAGATGCTGCTCAGATGGGGGCTGTGGCTGTGGCATAGGCCAGTGGCTACAGCTCTGATTTGTTCCCCTGGGAACCTCCATATGTCATGGGTGTGGCCCTAAAAAGACAAAAAAAAAAAAGAACAGTGGCCAGTTCTAACACTTGGGAATATTATTCAAGGTCAAAGAAAAAGTTCTGAAATGTATTGGTTCCTTTACATTGTCCTTAAACCCCTTAGACTTAAGGAAGTTCAAATACATCTAATGCTAGTAAAGTTTACTTTTTTATGTAAAAACAAACCAACTTTAATCAAATAAGGTTAATCCTTTTATTCTGTCCCATTCTCCATTTTGGCTTATCTTAGTCTCTTCCCATACTTCAGTATTTTAGGATTCCCATTTTCTTCAGTATTTGAAGTTTTCAGTTCCCATCAAATCTCTTTTTGTTTAGCACTTAGCTAAAAAGTGTTCAGAATGGTGAGTTTCTCTTTTCTAGGTTTTTTAACCCTTCTTTGGTAATGTTTGGTGATATTAGTTAAATCATGATTATTTTCCTTTGTTTATATTAACCTAAAAATTGATGTTAATATGAGAGTATGGCTACATATCACACTTATAAGTTAAGAGGGCTTGGGTTAAAGAAGGGGAGGAAAAGATGTACAGTTTACTCTTGAACAACTCTTGGGGGCAGGTAGGGGTACTAACGTGCCCTGCAGTCAAAAATCCAGTGGTCCTCTGTATTTGCATTTCCTCCGTATCTGCAGTTCCGTGCCACAGATTCAACCAAGGATGAACTACTGAAAAAATTACATGAAGGTAATTTGTAGTTCAAACCTAGGCCGTTTAATGGTCAACTGTATTGCATTTCTCTTTGTGTATCTCTGTATTACTGAATTTGATTTAAAGGTATTTCTTTTGGAGTAAGGGAAACATAAGAAAAAAAAAGAATAATTTAAGGCAATTTCCAGCATGTGTTGACCATATTAGCATGGAGTACAATTAGCGTCTTTTTTTAGGGTCTAACAGTAAAGGCATATTGAATTTTCTGTAAACTGTCATTACACAGGGCTTGTATTAAACTTATGTAGACACTAAAGAGGGTGTTCTTTATAACGTTTCAAAATAACCCACGTAGGGGGTATACTTTCTTTGTTTTCTAGTGAGTTATTCTCCCCATCTCAGAAGTATCAGCTTTTGGTGTATCATGCAGATTCTCTCTTTCATGATAAGGAATATCGGAATGCCGTGAGTAAATATACCATGGCTTTACAGCAGAAGAAAGCCCTAAGCAAAACTTCGAAAGTAAGACCTTCAACTGGAAATTCTGCATCTACTCCTCAAAGTCAGGTAATTGGAGATAGATGAGTTTTTGCTTTTTTGTTTTGAAAGCAAGAGAGCCTGAAGGAATTTAAAAGACTGATAATTAGATGTAGAAGATGTAAAATAAGAAGTAATTTTAGGAGTTCCTGTTGTGGCTCAGTGGTTAATGAATCCGACTGGGAACCATGAGATTGTGGGTTCGATCCCTAGCCTGACTCAGTAGGTTAAGGATCTGGCATTGCCATGAGCTGTGGTGTAGGTTGCAGACACAGCTCTGATCCCGTGTTGCTATGGCTCTGGTGTAGGCTGGCAGCTATAGCTCCGATTGGACCCCTCGCCTGGGAACCTCCGTATACCGCGGGTGTGGCCCTAGAAAAGACCAAAAAAAAAAAAAAAAAAGATAATAATTTTAAAGAGGAATGTACTGGAGAAACAATGATGAAAAACCACTTAGATGCAAGAATGCGTCCAACCGTGCATTAAGTACTAAAAGCAAAATTCACTGTGAATCTAAAAATAGAATTGAACATGGATTATCTGGGCTCTAACCCAAGTCATGCATTGTTCATCCCTTTTATACAAACAGCTCAAAATCTAAAGTTTTTTATAATTTTACGGCAAGTACACTTTTTTTTTTTTTCTTTTTAAAATCTTTTTAGGGCCCCAGCAGTGGCATATGGATATTCCCAAGCTAGGGATCAAATTGGAGATGTAGAGCCATAGCAACTTGAGATCCATGCCGTATCTGTGACCTATGCCACAGCTCACGGCAACACCGGATCCTTAGCCCACTGAACAAGGCTGGGGATTGAATCCGCATCCTCATGGGTGCTAGTCGGGTTTGTTAACCACTGAGCCACGATGGGAACTCCAATACTCTTTTTGTTTAAAGGGGATAGATTATAGGTACGTCCTGGTATATGCCTAAAATCTGTATGGGTAATAGACATGAAAAATTTTGTGTGTGTGTATGAAGGAAATAAACAGAATCTTTAGGGAGAGGGAAATTTTTACTTTTCTATTTGAACCTGTCTTTAAATTATACATGCAACTTGGAGTTCCTGTCATGGCTCAGCAGAAAAGAATCTGACTAGGAACCATAAGGTTGCAGGTTTGATCCCTGACCTCACTCAGTGGGTTAAGGATCTGGTGTTGCCGTGAGCTGTGCTATAGGTCACAGACGAGGCTCGGATCCCCTGTTGCTGTGGCTGTGGTGTAGGCCAGCAGCGACAGCTCCAATTGGACCCCTAACCTGGGAACCTTCATATGCCGCAGGTGTGGCCCTAAAAAGACAAAAGACAAAAAAAAAAATTATACATGCAACTTATATTTAAGAGGAATGTCAGTAGAATGAACTGAGAGTGAAATTATAAGTCATGTTCTATATTTTTCCACATTAAAAAAGATAAAAATTAATGGTTTTTTTTTTTTTTTCCCTTTTTAGGTCTGCATCTGGTATGTGGAAGTTCCCAGGCTAGGGTTGAATTGGCGCTTCAGCTGCAACCTACAGACAGCAGCTTGCGGCAATACCAGATCCTTAACCCACTGAGTGAGGCCGGGGATCCTGCATCCTCATGGATATTAGTTGAGTTCTTAACCCAGTGAGCCGCAATAGGAACTCGGGTTTTTTTGGTTTGTTTGTTTTTGTCTTTTTTTAAGCCCTTAGATCTTTATCTTGTTTTATTTCTCTTTAAGTAGAACCTTCTTTTTTGTTATTGAAGAGCCATTTGCCAGTTTGTCTGTCGTGGTTCTTTTTAGGGCCACACCTATGGCATATGGAGGTTCCCAGGCTAGGGATCGAATTGGAACTGTAGCCACTGGCCTACACCACAGCCTCAGCAACACCAGATCCTAGCCGCGTCAGTGACCTATAGCACAGCTCATAGCAATGCCAGATCGTTAACCGACTGATTGAGGCCGGGGATCGAACTTGTGTCCCCATGTATGCTAGTCAAAGATTTGTTTTCACTGAGCCAGGACAGGAACTCCTCTGTTTTCTTTTTTTTCTTTTTTTTTTTTGTCTTTTCTAGGGCTGGGCCCACGGCATATGGAGGTTCCCAGACTAGGGGCCTAATGGGAGCTGTAGCTGCCAGCCCACGCCACAGCCTCAGCACCTTGGGATCCAAG
Source organism: Phacochoerus africanus (assembly GCF_016906955.1). Classification (NCBI taxonomy): domain Eukaryota; kingdom Metazoa; phylum Chordata; class Mammalia; order Artiodactyla; family Suidae; genus Phacochoerus; species Phacochoerus africanus. Next base: position 31,899,402 of record NC_062558.1, on the reverse strand, counting down.
CAGCGTCTGCGATCTACACCACAGCTCACAGCAATGCCAGATCTTTAACCCACTGAGTGAGGTGAGGGATCGAATCCACAACCTCATGGTTCCTAGTCGGATTCGTTAACCACTGCGCCACGACGGGAACTCCAGGAGCTCCTCTGTTTTCTGACACTGGAAGTCATGTGTGTTATCCACACAGGATTAATCTTAGAAGAAGTAGTTAAATGCTTGAGCATTCAGTACCCCAAGCACCATGCTAAACCTGTCTTGTAAATTAAATATATTCTTCAAGGAGTTTTTTTTTAAAATTGAGATGCAGTTCACAACATAAAATTTACAATTCAGTGAATTTTAGTATATTCACAAAATTGTACAACCATTACCACTGTTTTAATTCCAGAACTTTGTTATTACTCTTTAAAAACCTTGTGCTCATTATCTTCCCAGGCCCTGGGAATCACTGACATTTCTGCCTCTGTAGATTTATCTATTCTGGACACTTCATATGAATGGAATTTTAAAGTATGTGGCCTTTTGTGGCCAGTTTCTTTTATTTAGCATATTTTCAAGGTTGATCCATGTTACAGCACAGAATAAAGAACCAGTTCTTTATTCCTTTTTATTGCAAAGTAATATTCCATTGTATGGAAAGGCCATATTTTAACAATTAATGGGCATTTGGGTTGTTTCCACTTTTTGTCAGTTAATGCTGCTGTGAACATTAGTGTGCAGGTTTTTTTGTGGACTTATATTTTCTGGTCTCTTGGCTATATACATAGAAGCAGAGTTGCTGGGTCCTGTGGTAACTGTTTAACGTTTGAAGAATTGCCATACTGTTGAAGTGATATTTTGAAGAAATGTTTCATTTCCTCTTAGTGTCTTCCATCTGAAATTGAAGTAAAATACAAAATGGCTGAATGTTATACAATGCTAAAACAAGATAAAGATGCCATTGCAATACTTGATGGGATCCCTTCAAGACAGAGAACTCCAAAAGTAAGTTGAATTAACAGTTTGTTACACATTTTTCTCTTCTCTGGAGTTCTTCCAGCCCTCTTCCTCCATGTTTTCTCTGTGCATTAATAAGTCCATCTGAACATTTTTATCCTCATTTCTAGTTCTCACTTGGTTACTCTGTTCTCCCTGTTCAGAGAGATAGAAGAGTGACTTTCTTACAAGATCGTGAAAATTCAGCTGATGGAAATGGTAGCTGGAGAATACTATAAGTGTTTATTCTTCGGTGTATCTTATTATAGGAAATATGATTTGCAATGTATTTCTAGTTACCAATAATACTTTCTTAGAACCTCATTTTGTGCATTCTTTAGCTATACCCATTTGATTAATGTGTATTAATCTGTTTATTTTTTAGAACTAAGACTACAAGATCCTGTTGTGTGAGGGATGGTATTGTATTTGATTTGGCAACATATTGTAGTGTATAGAATGCCTTTAACTGATCTGGTATCTTGTCTGAGTTTAGGGCATAAAAGCTGGGCAAGTTACCAGACTGGCTTTCCTTTTTTTTCCTTACTTATAAAATGAAGATACTGATACTTTCTCTGGTACAAATTAAGTTCATGTATGTGAGAATACTTTTCTTAAAGTACTGTTCTAGGAGTTCCCGTCGTGGCTCAGTGGTTAACGAATCCGACTAGGAACCATGAGGTTGCGGGTTTGATCCCTGGCCTTGCTCAGTGGGTCAAGGGTCTGGCGTTGCCATCAGCTGTGGTGTAAGTCGCAGATGCGGCTCGGATCCCTTGTTGCTGTAGCTCTGGCGTAGGCTGGTGGCTACAGCTCTGATTGGACCCCTAGTCTGGGAACCTCCATGTGCCACAGGAGTGGCCCTAGAAAAGGCAAAAAGACAAAAAGAAAACACAAAACAAACTTTAAAGTACTATTCTGTAAGGAGTATTATATTGGGCATCTCTCTCTCTTTTTTTTTTTTTTGGTCTTTTTAGGTCTGTGGCGTATGGAAGTTCCCAGGCTAGAGGTCCAATTGGAGCTGTGGCTGCTGGCCTATGCCATCTGTGACCTATGCTGCAGGTTGCAGCAGTGCCGGATCCTTAACCCACTGAGCAAGGCCAGGTGTCAAACTCACATCCTCATGGATACTAGTCAGGTTTGTTACTGCTGAGACCCCTATATTGGGCATCTTTGATTACAAGGTTTTTCGAAGTCCAGTTTAGAAAAGCAATGAAAGTCTTTGCTCTTAGGATTGAATTCACATCAGTATTTAATACTCTAACACATACTCTCATGTAACCTGCCTCCCTCATTTTTATTGAAAAACTGTTCTGTGTGCAACGAGTTGCTTAACAATAGGAATTTTGTATGTATGATGTCTATGTACATCTTCCTGTCCTTAAAAGAAAGGACTTATAAGCAGTAGGGACCTCATGTGTTTAGCTAGTGTTTTTTCACCCAGATGTTGGTGAATTTTGAAAGTAAACAATCAAGAGTTTTCTTGTGGCCTAGTGGTTAAGGACTTGGTGAGGGCATAGCCAAAATTTTTTAAAAATAAAGGTAACGCATCAAATTTGATGAGAACATGTTTAAGCGTCTCCTCATGTTGAGAATTTATTTTCTGAATTTTATTTTTTATTTTATTTTTTGTCTTTTGTTTTTTTAGGGCCACACCTGTGGCATATGGAGGTTCCCAGGCTAAGGGTCTAATCGGACCTGTCGTTGCTGGCCTACGCCACAGCCACAACAACGTGGGATCTGAGCCTCGTCTGCGACCTACACCATAGCTCACGGCAACACCAGATCCTTAACCCACTGAGTGAGGCCAGGGATTGAACCTGCAACCTCATGGTTCCTAGTCAGATTAGTTTCTGCTACACCAAGATGGGGCACTCCTATTTCCTGAATTTTAAAAGTTAAGCTATTTCCTTAGTATATTTGATATTGGTGGCTGTTACTAAAACATTAGTATGTATGTTATAGAGTAACCTGTTTCATAATAAATTGGGCACTACATACTAAATTATGTTCTGGTATGAAAGTCTTACCCCAGGAATAATATTTTTGTTTGTATGAAGAGTGACTTCTTTTGGAAGATACCATTTTGATTAAAAATTTTGAATGGTCCCTATTCCTTATTTTATTGGAAATGCACCATAATTTCTTCCTTGATGACTTGAAGGAGTGTGGAGAGATTTTTTTTTTTTTTTTTAATTTTCCCACTGTAGTGGAGATATTTTTGAACATGAGTAATGGCAAAGAGGCAGAGCTTTGTGGTATTCAACGCTTTGGTACTTATAGCCATCGTTTTAGGAGGGACCAGAGGAGTCCACATTTGTTAGGAGTACATATCCTTCATTCTACAGACCTGTTGTAGCCAGGAGCAAAGAAGATATGTACCTCAAACATAAACCTATAATATTTACAGTTTTTCTTTCTTGTTCATTAGGGAGTTAACTGGCTTCTCAGTCTGTGTAAAAGACAAGGAAGTGAGTCAAAATACATCTAAATGAATGTCTGTTAATGTATGGTAAACACCACCACACATTCCTTCACATTTTAAAGGAAAATTCCAGTCTGAGATTATTATATTTTGGAAAATATTTTAACAGGAACATACCAACAAACAATTTCTCACTCAGTTTTTAGAAAGTCGTGACTGCTTGTGGTTAAAACTGGTGGAATGCAGCTTTATGATGATGTTTCCAAGTAAGGATCTGTTTGAAAAAGAATTGACTTTCTTACTAGGTAATTCTGGTAAACTCAACTCTTTCAAAGTGTCAGATAGTTTAAAGGGCATTTTAATATTTGTTGAGACAGATGATCTCTCAGTCATCATTAATAACAAGCTGTCAAGAAAGGATCTTTAATTTTGTTCTTTTTAGATATTGATACCAATACTGGAGTTTTCCTTTAAGTACCTTTTCTTAAAAATGGAAAATCTGAGGCCAAGTGAATAACAGTTTTATTTCTAGTATTTTCATTATTTTATTGTTCCAATCACTGTGGATTAATGCCATACTAGATTGTTATATATACTTCAGTTCATAATTGGAACAGATGTTCCTCATCTTTGGAGTCTTTTTTTTTGTTTTTTTGAATAAATATATCTGGCATAACAAGCTACAGATAATTGAAAAGATTGGGGATTGGCTTTTTTTGTGCCTAAAAATTGATTGCTTCCATAGGTTAATGATCTGGCAGATGTTGTGTTGCATTTAATTATTATTTCTTTGTCTTTTTGCTATTTCTTGGGCCGCTCCCACGGCATATGGAGATTCCCAGGCTAGGGGTCCAGTCGGAGCCGTAGCCACCGGCCTATGCCAGAGCCACATCAATGCGGGATCCGAGGCGTGTCTGCAACCTACACCACAGCTCACGGCAACGCTGGATCCTTAACCCACTGAGCAAGGCCAGGGACCGAACCCGCAACCTCATGGTTCCTAGTCGGATTCGTTAACCACTGCGCCACGATGGGAACTCCTGCATTTAAGATCTATTATTTTAAATTGGAATATTGTGTTTTTCTCTTCTATTATTAAGGTCATTTATCCCTTCCCTATAACATCTACATTCTTTGGAACTCTTAGGATTTCTCAAATTTTCCATGTTGTACTTTTAGGAAGGGTTATTTTACTAGAGCTTTATTGAGTTACCTATTTAATTTGTTCTAAAAATGTGTTCACTGGATTTAAATAGTGTAGCTGATCTCTGGATCACTGTCACCTCTAGAGGTCAGTTAAGAGTTTGATTTTTGTAGCATCACTTTGATGCGTTAGATTGCTTTAAGCATTAGAAAGGCCAGAGTCTAGCTGCCAGATTAATTGTCGGAGAGAAGCCAAGTATTTTACTTCCGTGTCTGTCCTTTCCTTTTTTAGGGAAAATTCATTTGATCTTTTTTAACTAGCCATGTAAAGAATTCCTCGCTTTCTGGAGTTCCCATTGTGGTGCAGTGATTAACGAATCTGACTAGGAACCATGAGGTTTCGGGTTCGATCCCTGGCCTTGCTCAGTGGGTTGAGGATCCGTTGCCATGAGCTGTGGTGTAGGTTGCAGATGTGGCTCGGATCCAGCATTGCTGTGGCTCTGGCATAGGCTGGTGGCTATGGCTCCAATTAGACCCCTAGCCTGGGAACCTCCATATGCTGCAGGAGCGGCCCTAGAAAAGGCAAAAGCCAAAAAAACCAAAAAAAAATTCCTCACTTTCTTATGCCTGATAGTAATTGTATTTAGAATATGTAAACTTAAAAAATAATAAAATATGTAAATGAGCACTTTTTAGGGTAGCTCATCTTGTCTTAAGATCAAGAAAGAATCGAGGTAATTAGAATTCTGTAATATTTCCCAAATTAATGTTACTTCTGTTTCCAGAGGCAGCATGTTTGGTCCAGATATTACTGGACCTTTTGGTTGGGTAAGTGAGAGGAATTTGACTTTCCTCTTAGAAATGGACATAGGAAAGCAAAGATAGTAATTTCCTCTTTGATTGAAGAATGAGGTTGACTTTATTTCCACAGGGCTCTGGATAGATTTTCCAGTTAAAAAGTAAAATAGCTAATAATAAAAGTCAGGACTTACTGATGGTGTGGTTTTGTTTTTAAATATATACTTACCTTACTGTCTTGTTTTTATTACAGATAAACATGATGCTGGCAAACCTGTACAAGAAGGCTGGTCAGGAGCGCCCTTCAGTCACCAGCTATAAGGAAGTACTGAGGCAGTGCCCATTAGCCCTTGATGCCATTCTAGGTACAGGTCATTTTCTGCCTATTTGCATGGAGTCTTTACTCTTAGTCTTGACTGAAATTAGAATAACTTATTTTTTAAAAGTTGCCCATGCCTCACCTCCAGAGAAAGAGTCAGTAGATTACTGTTGCTGTGTATTCTTTTCACTGATCAAGAAATACTGTAGTTCTGCCATATGTATCTTGCTTAGAATGGGGAAAGGGTAGCATATTGCTTCTTGCATTGTAGAAGAAGGATGCTATCGCCTCACCTTCTTTCTCCTACTTTCTGTTGGATTAGGTTTGCTGTCCCTTTCTGTAAAAGGTGCAGAGGTAGCATCGATGACGATGAACGTGATACAGACCGTGCCTAACTTGGATTGGCTCTCTGTGTGGATCAAAGCCTATGCTTTTGTACACACTGGTGACAACTCAAGAGCGATTAATACCATCTGGTGAGAGCCACAAAATTAATTCAGTATACTTGGGGCCCTTCCTTGTATGGAGGTCTGATATATCTAAATTAGTAAAATAGAAAAATGAGATGCTTATTTTTTGGTTTTACAGCCATTTGTCTCTAGGTTTTTTAGTCTCTTAATGTACTGAATGGTCCCGAATGTAATATTAGTAGTCTCTGCTGAAGTCCTCCTAAATGTAAACTTGGACTGAGTTAACTCTGTACTTGCAAAAGTAGTAAGCCTTGCAAAACAGACTTAGTGTGTCATACTTGAACCTGGAAAGTCATCTTTTTGGTTGTCCCAGAAGTATATTTTTTTGTAGCATCTCACCTGGGTTGCTTCATGCCTGGGATTTTCTTTCTAGTCAGGTAAAGTCAAGAACGAGAGAGTGGGGTTTGTGTTATGCAGAATCATTTTGTTGAGTGATAAGTAGCTGTCACTTTGAATAATATTACATTTAACACCATATAGTGTTTGTTGTCCTCTGAAAAACTGAAACCAGAAAGTTCTGTCTAGGTAATGAAGGAGATTTCTGCTTCTTTCTGCGTATTTACTGTCCTGTCTTGTATGACATTTTAAGTTACAAGCTCAGAGTAAGAAAATCTAGTTACATGTTTGTTTTAAAAGTTTTTCATAGAGTCCCCATCGTGGCTCAGCGGAAACAAATCTGACTAGTATCCATGAGGATGCATGTTCAATCCCTGACCTTGCTTAGTGGGTTGGGGTTGCAGCATTGCCCTGAGCTGTGGTGTAGGTTGCAGATGTGGCTTGGATCCTGTGTTGCTGTGGTGAAGGCCGGCAGCTGAAGCTCTGATTTAACCCCTAGTCTGGGAACTTCCATATGCTGAGGGTGAGCCCCTTTAAAAACAAAAGGTTTTTTACTATGAAAAATTTCATGCTTACACAAAATAGTACCCATATGCCCATCACCCAGATTCAGCAATTAAGAGGATTCACAATGGATTTTTTTTTTTTGGTCTTTTTGTCTTTTTGCCATTTCTTGGGCCGCTCCTGCGGCATATGGAGGTTCCCAGGCTAGGGGTCGAATTGGAGCTGTAGCTGCCAGCCTACGCCAGAGCCACAGCAACGCAGGATCCGATCTGTGTCTGCAACCTACACCACAGCTCACGGCAATGCCGGAACCTTGACCTACTGAGCAAGGGCAGGGATCGAACCTGCAACCTCATGGTTCCTAGTCGGATTCATTAACCACTGCGCCACGACGGGAACTCCTCACAATGGATTTTAACATTCAATGTTTAATATCTTAAAGTTCACTAGAGAAAAAGTCCTTATTGAGAGATAACGTGGACCTCCTGGGAAGCTTAGCAGATCTGTACTTCAGAGCTGGAGACAACAAAAACTCTGTCCTCAAGTTTGAACAGGCACAGATGTTGGATCCTTATCTGATAAAAGGTAAATAATTCTGGGGCAGGGTGGAAGTGCAAGTCAGAAAATAGGTAGAAGATGTAGTGTGATCTTCTGATACCATTTTTCATAAAAATATTTTGTAAAATGTATTAGAATAGCTTTTTACCTTTTTTTGGGTCCTGACAGATGTCTCTAACACTTGGGTAATTCCATTTTGGGCAGTTGTTTTTGCTTGCAATCAAGTGTCATCTTGCCACAGATCACTATTTGGCTTTTTTCTTGGGGGAGGGATCAGAGCCCCTCCATGTGGTTTATAAATTTATGATGTGCCTACTGAGAATTTGGATGGCATCCCCAGAACCATCATATCCTTTTAAGGAAATTTAGCTTTACTGTGTCCTTAAAGATAGTTAAAAGGGAGTAAGTGAACAGATATTAGTAAGGGATACAGTAAAATGAATAAAGGAAGTAGTTAGATCTGAACATCAAATTAAAAATCATTGATTTAAAAGAACATTTGCTAAAAGGATAAGCCATGGGGACTTCCAGAGGATGGCTCTGGGGTGAATGGCAGTGAGCAAAGGGGGTATGTATGCAGAAGTAGTAGTGGGAAATAAGGTTGGGTAGATAGGCTGAAGTCGGCTTGTAAAGGCCCAAAAAAGGCCATCAAAAACAAACAAACAAAAAAAAACTGTGACAATAAACCACAAAAATGACAGAGCAGGGAGGGGAACCTTCACAAGCATGTAGATGAGGAAGCAGATCCAGAAAGATGAATTTTTTTGCCCTAGGTCCCCTCCTGCCCAGTCTTAACGTTTCTTTTCCAAACTGCCTGTGCCCTTGATGAAAATGGTGCTTTAGAAATGCTAGTCTGGGGAGTTCCTGTCGTGGCTCAGCAGTTAACAAACCCTACTAGTATCCATGAGGATGCGGGTTTGACCCCTGGCCATGCTCGGTTGTGTTAAGGATCTGGCATTGCCAAGAGCTGTGGTGTAGGCTGCTGGCTACAGCTCCAGTTCAATCCCTGGCCTGGGAACTTCCATATACCTCAGGAGTGGCCCTAAAAAGATGAAAAATAAAATAAAAATACTAATCTGGCCATAGTTGACAAAGTGGAGTTGGAAGCTCAGACCTGAGTCCAGGGACCAGCAGGGAATGTTGCAATAATCTTGGTTTAAGAGGTGGTTACATGGGAATCTGAAGGAATAGTAAAGGATGATGATCAGAGGTGGGTAACAGCGAGCTTAGGGTCCTTTTTATAGAATGTGAGTGAGAATAAAGGGAGAGGTGGGGGAAGGGCAGGAAGGATGATCTTAAAGGAACTAGATTTCCAGAAAAAGCTACGTGCTTTTTTTGAGACGAATATAGTAAGTGTGTACTCCTGACTGCCTATGCCTCTTAGAAGAGAGAACTTACTTTGATGCCTTTTTTGGGCCTTTACTGGTTATGAGTTAGGGTAGTTGTATTATCATGCCACAGGATGTAGGGACAAATAAATAGTTCCTGAAAATAACAGGCTTTCAGATTGTGAGGTAAGTCCTTTTACTCCTTTGCTGCTTTTTTATTTTTTACACTTTTGTATGTGTTTTGTCTTTTTTTAATAGTCATTCTGTAGGAAACAGGGAGTGCTGGTGGGAGGAGATTATGATGGTGGAGAAGGCTCAGACCCTGCAGGAGCTAGGGCCTCAGTGTGGGCTCTGATGATGGTTGCTGCTTTGTTTCAAGAGCCTCTTTCTCTGTAGGAATGGATGTATATGGCTACCTCCTGGCACGAGAAGGGCGGCTGGAAGATGTGGAGAACCTTGGCTGCCGCCTTTTCAATATTTCTGATCAACATGCAGAACCTTGGGTGGTCTCTGGGTATGTTTATGCATTCCCTTTTCTCCCCAGTTTTTTCAAATTCTTTAGGAAATTGCGATCCCTCCTAAACAGAATATAGGTTGAAAGCATTGGGGCTTTTTTTTGTTTTTTGTTTTTTATGGCCCTACCCACAGCATATGGAAGTTCCTGCTCTAGGAACCTATGCCACAGCTGCATAACAACTTGAGTCACTGCAGTCCAGTTTTTTTTGTTTTTTTTTGTTTTTGGTCTTTTGAGGGCCGCGCCTGTGGCATTTGGAGGTTCCCAGGCTAGGGGTCAAATCAGAGCTGTAGCTGTGAGCCTGCACTATAGCCACAGCAGCTCGGGATCCAAGCCACATCTGCGACCTACACCACAGCTCATGTCAATGCCAGATCCTAACCCACTGATCGAAGCCAGGGATCGAACCTGAATCCTCATGGATACTAGTCGGGTTCGTTAACCACTGAGCCTTGACGGGAACTCCCTGCAATTTGATTCTTAACCCACTTTGCCACTGTGGGAACTCTGAAGGCACTGGTTTAAGGGTTAATTAGGCTTGGCTTCAAGTCATGGTCTGTCTGTGACTTGGGGTGTATTATTTACCTCTCTGGATCTATTTTCTCATTTGGAAAATGAGGATAATACCCTTGCTTTATGGGATAGGTGTTAACTGAGAATGCATTATGCTCAACACTGGACCTGCTCATGGGAAGGTGTCAGTGAGCAGACCAGGAGCTGTGCTGCTTTGAAATTGACCTGGCTTTACAGATTCTCTGAATATTTCTCATCTCTCATTCTCTGATGTCATATCGTCATAACATACCCAGAGCAACAGATTCTTTTTTGTAATTTTTCCCTTCCATATCAAGATTTCTCCCTTGGAGTTCATGTTGTGGCTCAGTGGTAACAAACTTGGCTAGTATCCATAAGGATGTGGGTTTGATACCTGGCCTCACTCAGTGGGTTAAGGGTCTGGCGTTGCTGTGAGCTGTGGCATAGATTGCAGACATTGCTAAGATCTGGTGTTGCTGGGGCTGTGGTGTAAGTCGGCAGCTACAGCTCCAATTTGACCGCTAGCCTGGGAACTTCCATATGCTGTGGGTCCAACCCTACAAAGAAAGACCACCCCTCCTCCCCCCAAAGAAGATTTCTCTCTTAAAAGTAAATATTTAGTAGATTTTTTTGTTGTTGTTCGATTTTTTCACTGATATCTTAGGCTAAAGTTGTAAGTGGTTTGTAGTAAGGCCTTCTCTTTGATTTTCCTTTGCTTTTACTTTTGGATGAAGTTTCTTTATGGTCTTCTCTCATAACTTTTTTTTTTTTTTTTCCCCTCCAGGTGTCATAGCTTCTATAGCAAGCGCTATTCCCGAGCCCTCTATTTAGGAGCCAAGGCGATTCAGCTGAATAGTAATAGTGTTCAGGCTTTGCTACTTAAGGGAGCAGCACTTAGAAATATGGGCAGAGTCCAAGAAGCAATAATCCACTTTCGGGAGGCTATACGTCTTGCACCTTGTCGCTTAGATTGTTATGAAGGTAAGATAAAAAAATATAGATTAAAAAAAAATAGGAATCTGTAAGTGTGGTGACAGCACTCAGGTGGAAAGTTTTTGTTGGGCTGCATTTCCCAAACTTCCCTGTACATTGGAGTCTGTTGTCTGGGGGGAACTTTTAAAAATCCTCCATTACTGTTTGTCACAATATTTGGGTTTGGGGTAATACAAATGTGCAGAGCCATTTGGGAGCCATTGCATTAGGCATTATAAATTCATTCAGGACTCTTTAACTGTACTTTTTGTTCCGTAGTTTCAGAAACCATTTTTCTCATTCTTTGTTTCTGATTTTTGGTGAGGGTGTAGTTGGGATGGGGGTTTTTTTGTTCTATTTTGTTTCTTAAATGTGGCCCACTTATTGATGTGCCTCTCTCTGTGCTGGCGCTGTGCTAGATTGTTTGGTTATATCTTTAGATTCTTTTTTTTATAGTTTCCTTACCTTGGGTCAGAAACAAATAACTTAGAGGGTAATTTCATATACATATGACAGTGTTGGTTGTAGGAACTGGTCAATTCAATGTGACCTTCAGGGTGGGCATGATCAGAGTCAAACTTTGTTTTGTTATGTACTATTTTAAGTTCATGTCAACTGACCCTAGGAGTTCAAAGCTGTGCCAGCTTCAGTCACAGACGTTAAAATAGATCCCAAAAGATGCAATTCTTCCAAAGTGTATTTTTGTAAGAATTGAAAAATATAGCAATCTAGGAAGGGTTTGCTCTTAACAGGAAGATGAGTTCAAGTTTGAGAAATGTGGAAGTTGGAGTAAAAAAAAATTGGCTTAGATAACCAGAGAACTGTGACCTTTTGTGGGTTTGTTCCTAAAGAAATTACAGCAGAGTTCCCTTGTGGTGCAGTGAATTAAGGATCCATAGTTGTCACTGCTATGGATCAGGTTGCTGCTGTGGCACAGGTTTGATCCCTGGCCGGGGAACTTCTGTATGCCACGAGTGCAGCCAAATAAAGGAAGAAAGAAACTGCAGCAAACCAAGCTTTTGGTTTCAGATTAAATTCTTTTTTTTTTTTTTGTCTTTTGTTGTTGTTGTTGCTATTTCTTGGGCCGCTCCCGCGGCATATGGAGGTTCCCAGGCTAGGGGTTGAATCGGAGCTGTAGCCACCGGCCTACGCCAGAGCCACAGCAACGCGGGATCCGAGCCGCATCTGCAACCTACACCACAGCTCACAGCAACGCCAGATCCTTAACCCACTGAGCAAGGGCAGGGACTGAACCCGCAACCTCATGGTTCCTAGTCGGATTCGTTAACCACTGCACCACGACGGGAACTCCAGATTAAATTCTTAATTCCGAAACTGTAGCTTCCGTAACCTTCCAGCTGCTTTTATCACACTAACTCCTATCTGCTACGTGCTTATTTCACAAGAGCCTGGGAATGCAGCTAATTAACTCCTGTTAATTGGACACAGGATGGTTAAAGTTGTACCGGCGTTGGCCAGTGAGGCTTTCACTCTTGCTACAGTTTGGAGATTTGGATCAGGGAGATTTGGTTATGTCCTCTGGTGCTTCTTGCAGCCTCCAGCAGAGCTTCCTTTACTGGTGGGAGCTCTGGATTAGTGAAGTATGGTTTTAACATTTCCCTTTGAACTTCCAGTGTGGCTTTAGCTGGAAAGGAAAGCTATTCAGTAAGAAGTTGCAAACAGCCATATTCCGAATCCAACATGTTGCCCTTAAGAGTTAGGTAATTTCTTGTTAAGTAACTGTAGTGTGTGATAGAATGTGCACAAACATTATAAATGCCGCTAGGGTGGAGGAATATGCAGAGAAAATCTGCCGGGGAGGAGTTCCCATCGTGGTGCAGTGGAAACTAATCCGATGAGGTTGTGGGTTCGATCCCTGGCCTCGCTCAGTGGGTTAAGGATCCAGCGTTGCTGTGAGCTCTGGTGTGGGTCGCAGACACGGCTTGGATCCTGCGTTGCTGTGGTGTAGGCTGGCAGCTGTAGCTCCCATTAGACCCCTAGCCTAGGAACCTCCATATGCTGCAGGTGTGGCCCTTAAAAAACAGACCAGAAAAAAAAAATCTGCCACTGTGTGAGTTTGGAGTTTAAGCTGTTTTTCTGTGAGTACTTTGTCCCAGAAAGTATTTCCTCTGTTCTTCATTTCTTGGCATGAAGAGTTGAGAGTTGACCTCTACTTGAAGTGTCTGTCCCCTTGGAGCATCTTGCTTTGGTTATGGAAAGAGGCAGGAGCTGCCGATCTTGGTGTATTTTGGTCCGTCTAATTAAGCCCTTTCCATCTAGTTTAAGGAAGCTCTCAGCAAATGCCTTTTGAGATAACTTTTATGTTTCCAGTGAAACACAAAAAGTCTTCCTTTCTCTGTAGGTTGCTCCCTGGGTACTTAAGGAGCCCTCCCCCTTAAATATAGGGCTAAAAGTGACTGAGCTCACCTGGAAATTAACAGCTTGTTAGGAAGCAGCAAAACCTTGGGTTTTGTTAGAAACCTCTTCTTACACAGTTTCAATTAATGAGTAGTGTCACATTTATTACTCTGACATTCAGCTGGGCTGCCAACATGCTTTGGTTTATTTATGCATGTTTGTTTCCTTCGCTAACTTAAGGTGCCTTTACACGGCAGGCTTTTTCCACATCCATCAAGTCCTCTGGGGAAGAGCACTTCTTAGCTATTCTATCAGCATACCCTCTGGTCTAATCTCACCATTAGAGATTTCTCCTGGCCTACTTTTTGTTTGAAACTATGAAGGTTTGCAATTTGAAAGGCTGTCAGGGTGGAATCGTGTCTTGGAATGGTAATGTGGTTGAAATTTCTGTTATATTTTTTCAGGTCTCATCGAATGTTACTTAGCCTCCAACAGTATTCGAGAAGCAATGGTAATGGCTAACAATGTTTACAAAACTCTAGGAGCAAATGCACAGACCCTTACCCTTTTAGCCACCGTTTGTCTTGAAGACCCAGTGACACAGGAGAAAGCCAAAACTTTATTAGATAAAGCCCTGACCCAAAGACCGGATTACATTAAGGCTGTGGTGAAAAAAGCAGAACTACTTAGTAAGTGTATCTTGTTTACGTCCCTGTAACTCATTAATTGTGTAAAACCTGATTTCAGTTGGGATTCCCTAGTCCCAGCTGGTTACAGATGATCAAACAGGTACTGCTTTTGCAGTAGGTCTGGGCCCCTGTGCATTGGTTTATATTTAGCTTAGACCTTGAATTGGCAGGGACTGACTTTTGTGGAGTGGGTCAAACCAGCTATACTTTGGCTAGTACCTGTTCACCTCACTTTGTCCTCAACTAATTTGGGCCAAATATAACTGGTCATAGCCAGTTTGAACTATTTTGACCTATTTTGGTTCCCTTATAATTTCCCTTTTAGCCTTGGTTTTCTAAGTCCTGATTTATGATGAACTGAGTTTGGGCTAGTTTGGCTAATAAAATACATTTTGACTCTTTCTTTGAACTTTCTTAAGGATAAATTTTTAAAAATCAGAACTCTGGAGTTCCTGTCACAGCACAGTCGTAATGAACGTAATATCCATGAGGCCTTGGCTTCAGTCCCCAGCCTTGATCAGTGGGTTAAGGATCCGGTATTGTTAACGATCAGGTGTTGCCGTGAGCTGTGGTGTAGGTCACAGATGCAGCTCAGATCCCTCTTTGCTGTGGCTGTGGTGTAGGCTGGCAGCTACAGCTCCTGTTCAGCCCCTAGCGTGGGAACTTCTATATACTGTGGGTACAGCCCTAAAAAGACTGACTAAATAAATAAATAAATCAGAACTCAAACTGCACATTTCCTAATGGATTAGGTATTCAAATGTGCTCATTCTCACTCCCTGCCACACTACTGTTCTCTTGACATCTATAAATAGGGATGTCAGATCTGTCAAAATCTGATGTCAGAATTTCATTATTGTTGTGGTGGGGTTTTGTTTTGTTTTTGTCTTTTTGTCTTTTTGCCTTTTCTTGAGCCACTCCTGCGGCATATGGAGGTTCCCAGGCTAGGGGGCTAATCGGAGCTGTAGCCAGGGGCCTATGCCAGAGCCACAGCAACATGGGATCCGAGCTGCATCTGTGACCTACATCACAGCGGCAACACCAGATCCTTAACCCACTGAGCGAGGCCAGGGATCGAACCCGCAACCTCATGGTTCCTAGTCAGATTGGTTAACCACTGAGCCACAATGGGAACTCCTGTTGTGGTTTTACATATATGACTTGCAATGGGAATATATTTCGAAACATTGTGTAAGTAGGAAAATAAGGGTCTTTTTCTTTTCAGGCAGAGAACAGAAATACGAAGATGGAATTGCTTTGTTGAGGAATGCACTAGCTAATCAGAGTGACTGTGTCCTGCATCGGATCCTAGGAGATTTCCTTGTAGCTGTCAATGAGTATCAGGAAGCAATGGACCAGTATAGTATAGCACTAAGGTAGGCACTTAGCCTCCCCGGGGGGAAGGTTGATGAGGGGTAGAGGAGGCAGGGAACAATGTAACAGGAGTTCTGCAAATACACTTTGTATCCACAGTTGAAAACAGAGTAATAATAGTATGGTAGAAGAGTTGTTTGTGAATTTATGACTTCTGAAAATTTTTTCTTAAGGTATACTAACAACATTAAAGAACTATTTCACTCATAACCAGCCACACCACTATAACATCTGTTTTCATTTGTGTAGATCATCTTCCTGGCCTTGCCAATGCATATACATATTTTTATAGGGTTATATGTAGTATATATTTTATATTCTGCTTTTTCAAATCAAAGTATTGTGAGTACTTTCCCATGTTTCTACCTACTATAGTAGTTAAGAACTTAAGCTCTGAAGAATACTACCTTTACCATCTGTTATCTTGGACAAGTTACTAACAAATTTCCTTGTCTATATCTACCTTATTAGGTATTAAATAAGGATTAAATGATTATTCCATGTAAAGCTCTTAGCAAGCACTGTGCCTGGTACATAGTAAATACTAAATAAATAGTGGTATTCTTACTGCTTAATACAGAAGTGATTTCTTTGAGGGTTGTCTGTGTGTCTATAAAGTTATGGTGGAGGCCTGTCTTTAATCGACTGTAATCACATTCATTTACGTGTTCAGCAGTTGAGCACCACTCATGAGACTGGCATCTCAGTAACCACTGGGGATGCTGTGATTCCGGGACCTTTCAGTCTCCACAGACGGATTGATGCCATGTGCTAAAAGTGCTTTCATAGCAGTCTTTAGAAGGCAAGGTGGGAGTACAGAGGATGGGGAGCCCTGGGTGTGGATGAGAGCTGTATAGAAGGTTTCAGAGAAGAGGGATATTACAAATCAAGCTACACTAAGTAGGAGCAGGATTCCCACATGGGTTTCACCTGCCTTTTGGAAGCCCAGAAGCACATGTGAAAATAAAATACCAGACTTTAATTAGAGGTGGGATTTGCTAGAGATTGGACACCATGTGGCCTTGGTGGATGGTCACAAAGGCCAAGAGGACAGGAGTTCCCATTGTGGCTCATGGGTTAAGAACCTGACTAGTATCCATGAGGATGCGGGATCACTCAGTGGGTTAAGGATCCGGTGTATATTGCAGACATGGCTAGGATCCTAAGTTGCTGTGGCTGTGGTATATATAGGCCAGCAGCCACAGCTCTGATACGACCCCTAGCCTGGGAACCTCCGCATGCCACAGGTGTGGCCCTCAAAAAAAAAAAAAAAAAACAAAACAGATTTCTTAGGAGCCAAGTAAATAAATATGCTGGAACCTCTGGACTTTTGGGGCTTTGGCATGCACAAAGACTCTTGGCTGCTAAAGTCAAGTGCCCAGGTCGGGGTAACTATGGGTCCTGGGGTCTAACCTAGGAGTTGACAAACCTGTCCCGTGGTAAGCACGAGGATGGTCGGTTGACTACTGGGATGCTGATACGTTTAATTATAGCATAAGAACATGGAACAATTTTATGCACAGAAAAAAATAAGTATTTTTTGTAACCTTGTATCTTCAAATACTCTTAAGAAATTACACTTAACTTTTTCTGTTAATGGTGGTTTGCTACTTTTTCATTTGTGTTAATCTAGTATCTTCCTCTGGCAGAGTGCTAGGGGTAGTAAGTGTATGAAAAGGTTTAAGAAATACATGGAGAGAACTAAAATTGGGAATTCTGAAACTTGGGACAAGACACTTTTTTTCACTTCTAGTGGTGGACTCCCTCAATCCTGCAAATGGAACCAGAGTTGTTTGGAGAGGCCAGGCATTAGCAGTTTCTCTAACTGCTAGAGTTAGTGGTCATTTCACTGCCGTGCCAGGGAGATGACGCATCAGCCAGCAAGAAGCAAGGCAGAGATTCAGGCCTCTCCTTTGTTTTGTTGTCCCCTAGTTTGGACCCCAATGACCAGAAGTCTCTAGAGGGGATGCAGAAGATGGAGAAGGAGGAGAGTCCCACGGATGCCACTCAGGAGGAGGATGTGGACGACATGGAAGGGAGTGGGGAAGAAGGGGACCTGGAGGGCAGCGACAGTGAGGCGGCCCAGTGGGCTGACCAGGAGCAGTGGTTCGGCATGCAGTGAGGCAGGCAGCAGCTCCGTGGCCACACTGGCCTGCCCTGCTCTGAGCACTTCCATGGACTGAAGGAACCCGTAGGAGCCTGCTCTCTGGGAGGACAATGATTCAGCATGTGATTGCAGCAGGGGTCTCTGCCCTTTGCTCTCTATTTCTAGTAGTGACTTTATTTTTAAAAACCGAGCCTGACCAACCTTCCATATATCTCAACCCTCCCCTGCTCCAGCCAGGGAGGACAAGTGAGCACTCTTTAGAGGCCCATGGACATGTTGGCTTCTAGACAGAGTGCTTTTTATAGAACTAATTTCTAAATCTGAAGCTCAAGGAATAGACAATGGGTTTTTTTTTTTTTTGTGACATTATGGATGGGTCACCCAGAGCAAGAGTGTCATCTCCCAACGGCCCTTTTAGAAAGGGTTTGCTATCCCAGAAATCACCAATCTGGGTTTTCCAAACTTCCCTAGTAACCTTGCTTCCTTCTGCAATGTTAGTAATGCCTTAAGCTGACAATTGCTATTTTGCAGAACAATTTTCCTATTTGCTAATCTGGTAACTTGCCTATGAACCTGGGCTGGATATGAGAGACAGGTGTGACCTGGAGCATGAACAGAGGTGCAGCTGGGGTGATAACTAATAAAACTTTTTTTGTACAGTAATGGTGTTGGGTTGATCAGATTGGAAGCCCTTTATAGATTTTTTTTTTTGATCTCTTACTTACAATGTATCAATTCAACCCTAGAATGATTTGCCATAGATTCCCTTTTTCCCAGAGTGTTGGGAGCCAGGAGGAATGGGAACTTCAGGTAATACAGAGTTGATTCATCTATTTTGCTTTTTTTTTTTTTTTTGGCCACAGCATGCAGTGGTTTGATGTGGGAATTTAGTTCCCAGACCAGGGATTGAACCTGTGCAGCAGCAGAGAAAATGATGAATCCTAACCACTAGACAGCCAAGGAACTGCTCCATCCATTTGTATTTTTAATTGGTAAATTCCCTAGTCTTTGGCCAGATTTAAGACCATTGCACCTTGTCTCTGTCAGGAGTGCTGAGGTCGGTGTCTGGTTTCAGCATTCTGTTGTGCTGGTCATTGGGGGGGAATCATCTGGCTTCAGGTGTGGGGAGACTTTACCCATCCTCTTCACCTTGTTTAATATGTGATGCTTTTGACTAATCTGGAGGTGAAGGTCGGGGGCGGTGGCACAGCTGATCTCAAATTCTCATTAAAACAAAATTAGTCAAAGGTGATAAAAATGTGAATTTGGTATAAATGAAAAGTTCTGTCTTAAAGTGTAAAAGCCTAGAAATGTACAGTAGTTGAGTTTAAAACATCTTGTAATTGTAATTTAAAATGGGCAAAAAGTTAAAGTATCTTTCGGAATGAGAACTAAAGTCTGGGCAGCATTGTTTGATGGAGCAGTTTTTTAAAAGAGCCCAGCAGGCAGTTGGAGTCATGCCCCAGCCAAGACACAGTTGTCTTTAGTGTTCACTGCAGAATGCAACCTCATGTCCTTCCTCAGCTGGCCTCTGAACAGCCATTATCAGTGCTTTGAAAGAAAAGGTGAAATCTCTCTGGGAAGAAAGCCCTGCCCCACCCTCCTGATCTGTTTCTGCATGTCAGGCTCATCACCTGAGATTCTCCCAGGGTCAGGCTGTGCCTTGGAGCCCTGGCCTGTGCATCAACTTTGGTCAGCACCCTCATATTCCTCTCCTTTCATCTCTGCTGGGATCCCTTCTGTCAGTCTGCCTGTCCATCCCAGCAACACCCAGTGCTGGATTCCTCAGGCCTCTCACACCTGCTGCTCCATCATTTCCACCTTGACAGTCTTGGCGTGACAACTGGGTTGGAAGGGCAACTGAAACTGTTTTTAGAGCACCTAACAGGACTGAAAACACTTGTGGTTCACATCAGAGAACTGGATGAGTTTGACTTGGAGGGTGCTGAGCTATCCTGCCGCCATCACTTGCTCTCATGAACAAAAAACCTGAGGGGGGAGTTCCCATCGTAGCGAAGTGGTTAACGAATCCGACTAGGAACCATGCAGTTGTGGGTTCGACCCCTGGCCTCGTTCAGTGAGTTAAGGATCCTGCATTGCTGTGGGCTGTGGTGTAGGTCAAAGACGCAGCTCGGATCCCGCGTTGCTGTGGCTGTGGCGTAGGCTGGTCGCTACAGCTCCTTGATTAGACCCCTAGCCTGGGAACCTCCATATGCTGTGGGAAACGGCCCTAGAAAAGGCAAAAAGACAAAAACAGGGTGAAAAGCTCTAGGAAGCAGGGACAGAATCTGACTACCCAGTTCTGTGGTTGTCCCACTGAGCCACCTGCCAGGAGACCAAGCAGCCTGATATGGGATGGCCTTCCAGATGCTTGCAGTCACCGTAGATAGCCTTTGCTGTGTGGAGTTGCACACAACAAAAATGGGGATGCTTTAACTCATTCCTATCAATCCTCCCACCTCCTTCCAGATTGTTCGAAGTATAGGTTTGGAATCAGACTGAATTGGATTCTCAGCTAAATCTATCAGAGCTCTGGATCAGTGTAGGTAACCTCCACTCTCTGGGCTCCTTCATCCACCTCTGGACTGAAGACTGAAAAAATCCTCTGGAGTTCAGATGGTTCCATTGTGAATATCATCACCATCACCAGGCTAATGGAGATGCTGGATCGCCAGTCCTTACCTGGGGAATTGAGGGCTGGTGATATCACTCTGAAACTGCCTTGTTCTTCTCTAGTGGAAGTCCCTCTGCTGAGCAGGGAGGCAGGCTCCTAAGGAGTGTTTTGTGCCAGGGATTTGGTAGATGTGGTCCCTATGGGGCTGATGTCAGGAGCTTTCCTTGCCAATCTTGGTTTGGAGGCCACAATCCTGCCTCTGAATTCTTCTTCAGAGAATGAGGCCAACTTTTGCCCAAATCTGTAACCGTAGCTTGAATATGCTTCTCAAAGATACAGATTTTTAGGCTGGACCCCAAACCTTAATCCAGGTCTGGATCCTAGGCACAGGAGTCTACATTTTTAATGCCACCCCAGTTTACTCTTCTGATGCAGGTTTTCCCTGTGCTACATGTTGAGAAACCTTGGAGAAGGGTTTGAAAGCCCCAGAAGTTGCAGGCTTAACCTTAGAGAGTCTCAGGTCCCCGCTCTGCAGTTGCCTGTGTTTTGGGAGCAACTGCCACAACCAGGTCTCTGGAGCCCATGCCCGCAGCTTGCTGATCCCGAAACTGCACATAGTACCTGCTGCACAGCAACTGCATTCTCTGCTGATGACAGGCGATGAGGCCTGACTGAATAAGCATCTCACCTTGGCCTCGGGGGACAGCAACCACAACCTGGCCCACCAGGAATCCTTGGCACTGGGAGGGCCCATTGAGGTAAGTGCCTTATTAAGGTTTCCCACTTCCCTCTGGAGCCCCCACTTCCCTACTCATGGGCCTCAGAGGGCAGGCTTCTATCCTCTATATGCTCTGACATGCCCTAGCTACACCCTGACCTCTGCCAGTTGGGGCCAGGGTGTGTGCAAGATGTCTGTTATTGAACTCACAGACCATGTTACTTGTTTCACAAACAAGTTACCAGTGACACCAAGAAAAGCTGGAAGCCCTCAAATCAGTCTCCTTAGCAGCCTTTAAAAGAAAAGAGTTTAAAAATACCCTCATGCATTGCTGTTGGGAATGTAAGGTAGTAGAGTTGCTGTGGAAAACACTTTGGCAGTTCTTCAAAAATTTAAACATTTACTGTATGATCTAGCAGTTCTACTTGTGGGTATTTACCAAGAAGATTTGAAGCACCACCTCATATTTGCTCAGCCATGTTCAGAGCAACACCATTCACATAGAAACAACCCAAGTATCTATTCATTGTTGGGTGGATGGATAAACAATGTGCATATACACAGAAAAATAACCTTAAAAAGGAAGGGAATCCTGCCACATGATACTTATGCTAAGTGAAAATAAGCCCATCACTAAAGGACAAATACTGTATGATTCTACTTACATGAGATAACTAGAAAAGTCAAATTCATGGAGACAAAGCAGAATGGTGGTTACCAGGGCCCAGAGGGAGAGGGGGTGAAGAGTTTGTGTTTAATGAATACACATTTGGAATTTTGAAAAAACTTGAAATAGGTGGTGGTGATGGTTCTACAACAATGTGAATATACTTAATGCCACCAAACTGTACTTAAAAATAGTTAAGGAGTTGCACAGTGGGATCACTGGAGTCTGTAGCACCAGGACACATGTTTGACCCTTGGTCTGCCACAGTGGGTTAAAGGATCTGGCATTGCTGCATCTGTGACATAGGTTACAACTGTGGCTCAGATCTGATCCTTGGCCGGGAACTCCACTGGGATGGCAAAAAAAAAAAAAAAAGAAAAAACATTGAAAATATAACATTTTAAAATATATATTTAAATATAGAATATATGTAATATATTTTAATGTATTATATGAATATATGTTATGAAAATATTTTTAATATGTATTTTAAAATATATCTATATATCCCAAAAAATTTGTGGCCTGTAATTCTGCCATTAACACATGTGTTTGATATGTCTGTGTTACATAAACGTACACATGGTTAAAAAAATTCAGAGAGAGGAGTTCCCATCGTGGCGCAGTGGTTAACAAATCCGACTAGGAACCATGAGGTTGCGGGTTCGGTCCCTGCCCTTGCTCAGTGGGTTAACCATCCGGTGTTGCCATGAGCTGTGGTGTAGGTTGCAGACGCGGCTCGGATCCCGCGTTGCTGTGGCTCTGGCGTAGGCCGGTGGCTACAGCTCCGATTCGACCCCTAGCCTGGGAACCTCCATATGCCGTGGGAGCGGCCCAAGAAATAGCAACAACAACAACAAAAAAGACAAAAGACAAAAAAAAAAATTCAGAGAGAAAAGTAAAAAATATCTCTACTCCCCAGTCTCTACTGTATCCCCAGTTTTTCTCTCCAAATAAATTTCTTTTTGGCTGCCCTGAAGCATGTGCAGTTCCTGGGTCAGCGATCAGATCTGAGCTGCCAATTGCCATCGAGGCCACAGCTGCAACAACACTGGGTCCTTAACCCACTGTGCTGGGCTGGGTATCAAACCTGTGTCCCAGGGCTTCCAAGACACTGCTAATCCTGTTATGCCGCATCAGGAATTCCTCCAAATAAGTTTTCTTGTACTGCATTTAGGAAAACAGTTGGCGTAAACCAACTATAAAGGAAAAAATAAAAATCATTTTTAAAAAAGTTTGAGCTTTTACCTAATGAAAGCTATACTAAGTTGTGCTGTTCATGCAGGAATTCCTGCCAGAGGTGTCATTGTGCTTTTCCTCCTTTTAACAGTTCCACAGAATCCCATTCTGTGGATGGCACAGTTTCTGTAACCTGCTATTGGTAGACCAGCTTTGTATATGATTATTACAGTCTGTGCTGTCACAACCATGTTTTGGCATAATATTCCAAAGACATGCAGAGGTCAAGTTCCTTGTAGTAAAATTTCTGTTCTTGGAGAATGTGCATTTAAGGCTTTGGTGGATGCTGTCAGATTGCTTTCCAACAATAGACTTCCATCTTGCTTGTTTCCTGAACCCTCGCCAACACAAAAACAGGCAGTTTTGTTTTTTAGTGGGTCCTGGGTGTGATTAAAAACTCCATTTTTATTTGCTTGAGCTGCTATTTCTTTTTTGTTTTGTTTTGTTTTGTTTTTTGTCTTTTTTTTAGTTATTTCTTGGGCCGCTCCCACGGCATATGGAGGTTCCCAGGCTAGGGGTCGAATCGGAGCTGTAGCCACTGGCCTACGCCAGAGCCACAGCAATGCAGGATCCGAGCGGAGTCTGCAACCTACACCACAGCTCACGGCAACGCCGGATCCTTAACCCACTGAGCAAGGGCAGGGACCGAACCCGCAACCTCATGGTTCCTAGTCGGATTCGTTAACCATTGCGCCACGACGGGAATTCCTGAGCTGCTATTTCTTGAGCACTCATCTGGACTGGGCCACAAGGTGTGTGCCTAAGTCATCACATCTTACCCTCACACTCAGGAGGCATGAGTGAAACTAGCCCCATTTCATAGACGAACAGTCTTCCATCTGTCCAGGATTTCTCACCCTAGAGCTTTTGTATGTTCTTAACCAGGATCTCTGCAGTCTGTTAAGGAGAAAATGGACTTAACAGCACCCCTGGCTTTCTATCTCAGTACTCAGCCTTGCTGGATTTAAGGGCTGCCAGACTGCCTGGCAAGGGCAGCATTCTTGCTGGCCACTTAAATCTTCCAGTGTCTGTTTCTTTATAAACAACCCTATGGCGACCTCCTTTTTGCTCACAGCCTTTTCCTTCTTTGGGTAAATTCTCAGGAGGGGGATTTCAGAGTAAATTATAGTGATCTTTTTTGGAACTTTAAGGGGGCAGACTAGCTCGTCCTCTTTCTGTGAAGTAAGTCTTTAAGCCCAGGCCAGCCCTACAGCCTTCCTCTGAATGTACCCCAGCTGCCCTAGTCCACACAGGGAATCCAGCCACTGGCTTCAGGTTAGGGATGAACCAGTAGCTTCCCAATCTCTGGAACACCCACCTCACTTCCTTTTGGTGGATTTGGAAGCTTGTGGTAGACTTGCATGAGATCTGCTGAGGCCTCTACCTGTGCTTTTCAAGCCTTTGGATTTGGGGGCCCTTTCCCCTTATAGGACAGCCCTTGCTGGCTCTGGGTTGGAGTATTTCCTTGACTGTAGTGGTGTCTTTACTCTAGGGCTGAGGGAGACTGTGCTTGATGCAGTTTATTTGTCTACTTTGGTCCTGAGTCCCCATCCTTCTTGCAGTGTCTCCTCAGAGTTCTGCCCTCCCCACTAGAAGGGCTGAGCTTTTCAAAGGATGGCTCCAGGTTGAAGCCTCAGGTCAATGGCCTGTGACTGGCTGTGTGGCCCTTGGCAACTCCCTTAGCCTCTCTGTGACTCCATGTTCTTTTGGAAGATAACTCAGGGAGTCAGGACCCCTCTCTGGGTCATCCTTTGTGTGGGGCTCTTTGGCTGGGCTGTCAGCATTCAAGCCTTGGGATGGGCCATGTTGGGAGGAGTGGCTCCAAAGCTGAACCTTGGTTTTTTTGGGGGTCAGTGTTCCTGTGGACATCAGCCTTGCCCCCTGGTCCATAGGCTGTGTTCTCTTTGGTGCTGGATCAACAGATTTGCTCTGAGCCCCTCTCAATGCCAAGTCTAGTTCTCCATGGGCTTGTGACTCAGGGAAATTATTTTAAAGTTTTTGGACCATATTCTACTTAGGGCCTCAGTCCACTCAGCCCCCTGGCCCATCTCCCTTTGTCAGTCCCCTGGGGCAATGGGGATTTTTGTCTGGGACTTGAGTGGGAATGATAACAAGCAGGGATCTGTTCTATGAGAGAACTTTGCCTTTAAGCCTGGGTGGTGCCCAGACTGAAGCCCCATCCTTGATGGGCCAAAACAAACTGATCCCCACAGGCCCTGGCTGCTCTCCAGTCCCATACTGCTGCTTTGCTGACGCTTGACGGTGTTTGAAAGGAAGGGACAACAGAGATGACCCCTGTGCACAGTCCTCATCTGGATCTGCTTGAGCTAGCCATGCGTTGACCAGAAAGGCAGCTTCTTTCTGTCAGCCTAGGGGAGGCCAGGGGAACAGAAGACAAGGCCGTGTGGAGACCCTAACTAGATCCAGGGAGCCACCTCCCACAAAGAATGGTGGTGCCACTGTATTAGGACCAGAGCCTGCTCAAGGGCCAGAGATGTTTTACTTCTATTTCTAAAAATAATAACATCAGGGAGTTTCCGTCGTGGCACAGTGGTTAATGAATCCGACTAGGAACCATGAGGTTGCGGGTTCCATCCCTGGCCTTGCTCAGTGGGTTAACGATCCGGTGTTGCCGTGAGCTGTGGTGTAGGTCGAAGATGCAGCTCGGATCCCGTGTTGCTGTGGCTCTGGCGTAGGCCGGCAGCTACAGCTCCAATTCGACCCCTAGCCTGGGAACATCCATATGTTGCGAGAGTGGCCCAAGAAATGGCAAAAAGACAATAATTAATTAATAAAAATGTCAGGAAGTTGCCGTCCTCAGCGGAGACGAATCTGACTAGTATCCATGAGTATGCACGTTCAACCCCGGCCTTGTTCAGTGGTTTAAGGAACTGGAGTTGCCGTGAGCTGTGGGTGTAGGTCACACACGTGGCTCGGATCCCTCATTGCTGTGGATGTGGCATAGGCCAGCAGCTATAGCTCTGATTGAACCCCTATCCTGGGAACTTACATATGCCACAGGTGTGGCCCTAAAAAGAAAAATTAAAAAATATGTCAAATTTTTAAAATACAGCATGCATATGGAAGTATATGGAAACATGTAGAAATACGTATGTACACTATATCCAGGACAAGAAATAAAATGTTTATTTCCGCAATCCCACAAGATCCCTGTGATCCCATTCCCTCCTACCTTCTGCCTGCCTTTTCCCACTACCACTGCCAGAGGTAAACACTTGTGAATTTTGTTTTTATACTTCCTTTCTTCCTTTTTGTTTGTTGGCTATACTTGCAGCATGTGGAAGTTCCTGGGCCAGGGTTTGAACCTGCACCACAGTTGTGACCTGAGCCACAGCTGTGTCAATATTGGATCCTTACCCCGCTGCACCACAAGGAAATTTCCTACTTCCTTTATTTTCTGACCCTGGAACGTCTGTGAACCTTGAGTAAATAGCTCATTTTTCTCACCTGTAATGTTTTTCCATTGTTTTATTTTCACTTTTACAATGCTTTTATCCTAAACAACACATTTATTTGCCGTTCTTGAACTTATGTAAATAGAATCAAGTCTATATTTTTCCAATAATACCTAACATTATTATTATTTTGTCTTTTTTAGGGCCGCACCTGTGGCATATGGAGGTTCCCAGGCTAGGGGTCCACAGCAGGAACTCCCCTAACAATGTTTTAAAAAATTGATCCAGGAGTTCCCGTCGTGATGTAGTGGAAAGGAATCCAACTAGGAACCATGAGGTTGTGGGTTCCATCCCTAGCATTGCTCAGTGGGTTAAGGATCTGGCCTTGCCATGAGCTGTGGTGTAGGTTGCAGACACAGCCAGGATCTGATGTTGCTGTGGCTATAGTGTAGGCCGGCAGGTGTAGCACTGATTTGACCCCTAGTCTGGGAATCTCCATATGCCACAGGTGCAGCCCTAAAGAGCAAATAAATTAATTTAAAAAAATTGATCCGTATTAAAAGTGCCATAACTTTATTTTTGACATTATTCTTAAAACTGTTTTAGATTATAGAAAAATTGAGTAGGAGTTCCCATTGTGGCTCAGCAGTTAAGAACCCAACATAGTGTCCATGAGGATGCAGGTTCAATCCCTGGCCTTGCTCAGTGGGTTAAGGATTCAGTGTTGCTACAGGCTGTTGCATACATCACAGATGTGTCTTGGATCTGATGTTGGTTGTGACTGTGGTGTAGGCCTGCAGCTGCAGCTCCAATTCAACCCCTAGCTCGAGAACTTCCACATACTTCAGCTAGAGCTGTAAAAAAGAGAAAAAGAAAAAGTGAGTAGATAACAATATAGAATTCCTTCATACCCTGCACACAGTTTCCATGTTAACATCTTAAATTAGTGTGGTACATTTATTAAAATTAATTAAACTGACATATTATTATTAACAAAAGTCCAGGGTTTATTCAAGTTTCCTTTAGTTTTTACCTAATGTTCTTTTTTGGCTTCAGGATTCCATCCAAGATAACATGTTCACTTAGTCATCATGTCTCCTTGGATTCCTCTTGGCTGTGAAAGTTTCTCAGAGTATTCCTATTTTTTTTTTTTTTTTTTTTTAGGGCCACAACGTGGAATATGGAAGTTTCCAGGCTAGGGGTTGAATCAGAGCTATAGCTGTTGGCCTTCACCACAGCCACAGCAACACAGGATCTGAGCCACTTCTGCAACCTACACCACAGCTCACGGCAACGCCGGATCCTTAACCCACTTAGTGAGGCCAGGAATCGTACAAACCCGTATCCTCAGGGGTACTAGTCAGGTTAACCTACTGAACCACAATAGGAACTCCTCCCCACCCCACCCCCCCTTTTTTTGGATGACTTTCCTTGACAGTTTTGATGAGGACCAGTCAAACATTTTGTGGGATACTGCATTCGTTTCACACTGCTGTATTTCCACTGTGTACGTCTAACACTCCCATCTTATTAATTCTTCCACTGATGGACATTTCAGTTGTTTCTAGTTTTTTTTAAGACAATGCTGCTATACATGTTTTTGTACGTCCTCTACTGTGCATAAGCACAAACTTGTGTAGTGTTATATGTACCCAGAGGCGTGATTGATGAGTGTAGGATATGTGCATGTTCAGTTTTACCAGATGTCAATCTTTTCAAAGAAGTTGTACAAATTTACATGCACACCTACAATCCTTTGTCCTAATTCTTCACTGGCATTTGATATTATCAAACCTTAATATTCTCCTGGATGTTGGATGATGGTGATTTTAATTTACATGTTTCTAGTTTTATAGCAAGTTAGAACATTATTTCATGTATTTAGGAATTACTGGAGTTCTTTTGTGGTACAGCAGGTTCAGGATCCAGCGTTGTCACTGCAATTGCTCATGTCACTGCTGTGGTGGGTTCCATCCCTGGGTGGGGAACATCAATGCCGTGGGTGTGGCCAGGGATCAGATCTGAGCCAAAGTTGCGACCTATGCTGCAGCAACACTGGATCCTTAACCACTGCACTGGACAGGTATTGAACCTGCTTCCCTGCTTTCAGAGACACTGCTGATCCTGTTGTGCCACAGTAGGAACTCCTGCTCATTTTTCTTTTTCCTTTTTTTTTGCCACCCACAGCATGGAGAAGTTCCTGAGTCAGGGATCAAACCTGCACTCCAGCAGTGACCTGAGCCACAATGCCAGGTCCTTAATCTGCTGAGCCACCAGTGAACTCTTTTGCTCCTTTTTTAAAATATTTTTTCTTACTAATTCACAGAAGTTCTTTATATATTGTAGGTATAACTCAGAATACGAGTTGCAATTATCTTCCACTTTGTGGCTTGCATTTTCATTCTCTTTATAGTATCTTTTTTGATTATCAGAGGGTTAAGTTAATTAAATTTAATTAATTTCAGTGTACTTGAATTTACCAATCTTTTTCTTTATGGTCATACTTTCTAATTCTTATAAAGTCTTTCCTTATCTCATGGTCAAAAATATCTTCTATATGTACGGTGTTAGATAGGGATCCAAATTTTACTGATTTTTTAAAAATTTATGTTAAAACATACATAACCACCAGTTATTGAAAAATTACCTGCCTTTCCACTGATCTATAATGCCAGTTGTGTTGTATATCAGGTATTCATAGGTGAGCACCTCTGTTTCTGAGCTCTCTTTTCCATACCATGGGTCAGTTTTTCTATCCCAGCACCTATACCTCATGGTTTTAATTACTATAGCTTTATAAAAATCATTGATATTTGGAAGGGCAAGGCCCTCCTGATCTTACTCTTAGCGGTGTTCTGGCTCTTCTTAGCTCTTTGTACTTCCATTAAAGTGTTAGTATCTGATAATCTAAAATATTTTCTTAAGTTAGATGCACAATTTTCAAAAGGGCATAAGATGAGAGCTTCCTCATCCTCTTTCTTCTAATTCCCTCCTCAGAAGCAACCATAGCTAGTAGCTTCTTGTGTATTTTTTCAGAAATAATTTGAAATTGCATAAGTTTGTATATATACGACCACCCTTTTTGTACTTGCATGGTTCATCAGCAGAATTTATTTATTTATTTATTTTTTCTTTTTAGGGCCACATCTGTGACATATGGAAGTTCCCAGGCTAGGGGTGGAATAGGAGCTGCAGCTGCTGGCCTGTACCACAGCCACAGCAACGCCGATCCAAGCTGCCTCTGCGACCTATGCAAAAACTTGGCGGCAACACTGGATACTAACCCAATGAGTGAGGCCAGGGATCGAACCCACATCCTCATGGATGCCAGTCAGGTTCTTACCCCTTGTAGCCACAATGGGAACTCCAGTATTTATTTAAAAAGTAAGCTTTCCATTTTCAAAGAAATATATTTCTTAATGTATAAGATGTACAAATATCAAGATGTACTATGCATATGTATAAATATCAAAGAGATATGTTATTTTGTACACTTATAGTCCTGAAGTAAAAGGATTTTGAATAGTTTCCAGACATATATTTTATAATTTCTACCAGTTTTGATGAAGAAGCAGCCAATTTTAGCTTTTCCAACACTTCCTAGCTGACTGCTAGACATTTTTTTGTCTTTTCCTGCTGCAGGAATCACATTAGATGCATAGATTGCTTTTCAAAATAGGAATCTGGGTCATGCTGAAATCACTTTTAGAATCAGAGCAAAAGGAATAACATAGGTAAGTATATTTTCTTATAATGCTATTATTGTTTATATTTGGAGTTGGCTCTATCATCTGTTATCCTTTGTGGGTGTGTATATATTAATATATATATTTTTTGTCTTTTCAGGGCTGTACCTGCAACATATGGTAGTTCCCAGGCTAGGGGTCAAATCTGAGCTGCAACTGCCGGCCTACACCACACCCACAGCAATGCTGGATCAAAGCCATGTCTGTGTCCTATACCACAGCTCAAGGCAACGCCAGATCCCCCAGCCCACTGAGTGAGGCCAGGGAGCGAACCCACATCCTTGTGGATGTAAGTTGGGTTTGTTACCATAGAGCCACAATGGGAACTCCTCCTTTGTATTTTTTAAACAATTTTTTAGGTTTCTCATTTTTTCCCCTTATGTTGATTTGTTAGTCTTGCCTCTTTTTCTGTCATTTCGTGGTTATCCTAGGAAACAACAACATACTTAGCAGTGTATCTACACCTGGAGGGAGTCTGTGACTTTATATTGCTCCTGAGCAACAGAGGCCTGCAGGTCACTTAGACTGCTTACCCTGCCCCCACCAGAATTTCCCTCAGTGTGAGTCTGCTGATGAAGAGCTCTGTTTTTGTTTGAAAATATCTTCATTTTACTTTGATTCTTTAATTACTGTATCTTTTCTCCAGGTTTAGAATTCTAGGTTGCTGGTAATTTTAGCCCATGAAGCTGTCATCTCACTATTTTCTGGCCTTTACTGACTGTTGTGAAGTCAGCTGTGGGCTGTCACACCTAAAAAGGTAATTAATGCTTTTTTGTTTTTTCCTCTGATGCTTGTAAGATTATCTCTGTCTTTAGTTTTCAGCAGTTCACTATGTCTAGGGCTGGGCTTAATTTTATTTACACTCTGTAGAATTTGTTGGGATTCTTGCATCTGTGGACTACTGTCTTTACCCATTCTAGAAAATTCTCAGTCATTCCCTCTTCAAGTAATATCCTTCTCATACTGTTGTCTTATGAAACTATGATAAAATGTATACTTTACTTTGATAACTTTCTCAGTATATCTTCCAGGTATTTTAACCGTTATTCTGTGTTTTCTAGTTTTTTTCCTTTCTCTCAGCGTTTTGTGTGTTTTCTTGTCATCTGCCTCTACTTCAGCTGTTATTTTGCAAGGTCCACTCTGATGCCACATCCATTCATCCATTGAAGTGTTTTTTGTTTTGATTTGGGTTTTTGGCTATATCCATGGCATGTGGAAGTTCCTGGGCCAGGGATCAAACCTGTGCCAGAGCAGTGACCTGAGCCACTACAGTGACAATGCTGGATCCTTAACCCACTGAGCCACAAGGGAACTCTAATTAAGTTTTCAATTTTGGTGATTGATTGTACTTGAAAAAACATTTTTTTTTTGGCTTCATCCATGACATACGGAAGTTCCTGGGCCGGGGATCAAATCCAAGCCACTACAGAGACAACACTGGATCCTTAGCCCAATGTACCACAGCAGAAACTCCGGTGATTGTACTTTTCATTTCTAGGATTATCTTTAATTTGTTCTCTGCCGTGTTCTTTTTTTTTTGCTTTTGAGAGTTGCACCTGTGGCATGTGGAAGTTCACAGCCACAGCAACGTGGGATCTGAGCCACATCTTTGATCTGTGCTGTAACTTGAGGCAATGCCAGATCCTTAACCTACTGAGCGAGGCCAGGAATTGAGCCTGCATCCTCATGGATACTAGTTGGGTTAGTTACCGCTGAACCTCAGTGGAAACTCCCTCTGCTGTGTTATTTTATTATTGTTTTTTTTATGGCCACGCCTGCGGCATACAGAAGTTCTTAAGCCAGGGATCGAATCTGAACCATAGCTCCACTTATGCTGCAGCTGCCGCAATGCTGGATCCTTTAACCCATTGCATGCCAGGCCAGGGATTGAACCCATGCCTCCACAGCAATCCGAGCTGCTGCAGTCAGATTCTTTTATTTTTTTTTTGCTTTTTAAAAACAGCCATACCTGCGGCATATGGAGGTTCCCAGGCTAGGGGTCAAATCAGAGCTATAGCTGCCAACCTACACCACAGCTACAGCAACATGGGATCTGAGCTGCATCTGCAACCTACACCACAGCTCATGACAATGCCAGATCCTTAACCCACTGAGCAAGTCCAGGGATTGAACCTGCAACCTCATGGTTCCTAGTTGGATTCTTTTCCACTGTGCCACAAATGGGAACTCCTGTAGTTGGATTCTTAACCCACTGTGCCACAGCAGGAACTCTTGCTGTGTTCACTTTTGATAATTTCCTGTTTTCTGCAGATTTTCATCTATTTTTCTTTAAACAAAGTAAGCATGGGTATTTTATATCTAATACTTCCAATATGTGAGGTCTGAATGGGTCTGTGGTGTTTATTTCTGTGTGCTCTCACTCATGGTATCTTGTTTTCCTATATACTTGGGTTATCTTCTACTATGTGCTGCTTTGAAAAACAATTACATGATTCTCCTAAGACATAACATGAAGGTAACTTTCCCAGACAGGATTTACATCTGTTTCTTCTTCATGCTTAAGAATACTGCCGGTGACTTTAAAATTCATATGCCTTGAGGTTTCATAGGCCATCATGGGGATATAGTTTGAGCTGCAGGTCCTCAAGAGCAGTAGAGTCAGTGTCTACATGCTCTCTAGCGTGAGCATGTTTTCCTGGTTCCTGGTTTGTTTTTGTGTTTGGTTTTTTTTTTTTTTTGGTCTTTTTAAGGCCGTACCCACAGCATATGGAGGTTTCTAGGCGGGGGTCGAATCAGAGCTGTAGTTGCCAGCCAACGCCGGATCTGAGCCATGTCTATGACCTAAACCACAGCTCATGGCAATGCCAGATCCTTAACCCACTGAGCAAGGCCAGGGATCGAACCTGCAACCTCCTGGTTCCTAGTTGGGTTCATTTCTGCTGATCCGCGATAGGAACTCCATGTTTTCCTGGTTCTGCTCAGCACCAAGGCAATGCTGCCTACAGTCCTTGGAGTTTTGGGCAAGGAAGGCAGATTTACTTCTAGTTTGCTTGTACCCTGAGCTGTAAGTCCTTCAGGGGTTACAGGCTAATGTCCTATGAAACTTCCCACTTTTGGTGGGCTCTGGATTTGACTTTGTCTTTTTCACTGAGAGCCCTCAAAACCCCTTCCTGCTTTCATAGGACAGTAGGTGCCACTAGGAGAAAAGTTGACCTTGGGTGTTCTGATTACCTCTCTTGCTTTCTCTTAGATTTCGGCCTGGAAATTTGGGATTGTCTTGTAGTTCTTTGTGCTTCTACGAAGATTTTTAAATATATTTGGAGAATGACTAAGATAGTAGAATAGGAAGACTCTGAGCTCATCTCCTCCCATGGGCACACCAAAATTACCACTATTTACTCGGCAGCTATTGATGAGGACAACCTGAAGACCAGCAGGAAAGATCTACAACTAAAGATATAACCAAGCAGGAACCGTGATACAGGTAGGAAGTGTGGAAACACAGTATAGTCCAGATCCACACCATCAGGCCAGTGATTTACAAATGGGAAGATAATTACAATGGAGAGGTTCTCCCCAAGGGGTAAAGGGGTCTAAGCTTCACACCAGGCTCCCTAGCCCACCATCTATATATACATCTCAGCCATCAAAAAGAATGATGTCTTGGAGTTCTCGTCGTGGCGCAGTGGTTAACGAATTCGACTAGGAACCATGAGGTTGCGGGTTCAGTCCTTGGCCTTACTCAGTGCGTTAACAATCTGGTGTTGCTGTGAGCTGTGGTGTAGGTCACAGATGCGGCTCGGATCCCGTGTTGCTGTGGCTCTGATCCCGCATTGCTGTGGCTCTGGCGTAGGCCGGGGGCTACAGCTCCAATTCGACCCCTAGCCTGGGAACCTCCATATGCCGCAGGAGCGGCCCAAAGAAATAGCAAAAAGACCAAAAAAAAAAAAAAAAAGATGTCTTGCCATTTACAACAACATGGATGGACCTGCACTAGAATATTTCACAGGGCAGACGATATATATTGGACCTCATTCCTTGCCAGTTCATAGACCTACCTTGTATTTTCTGAAGGCTGCATCATCTGAAAGTTCTTAGTTTTATTGATGGGCATCCAGGTTATATCCAATCTTGCTCACAACAGTGCAAGATTTTTTTTCATGGAGTTCCTATCTCGTGGTGCAGCGGAAATGAATCTGACTAGGAACCATGAGATTGTAGGTTTGATCCCTGGACTCGCTCAGTGGGGTAAGGATCTGGCGTTGCTGTGGCTCTGGCGTAGGCTGGCAGCTGTAGCTGATTGGACCCCCTAGCTTGGGGACCTCCATATGCCGTGGTGCAACCCTCAAAGGACAAAAGACAAAGATTTTTTTTTTGGTGAAAGTGTGAGAGGATTTCACCAAAGTTCTTGATCAGAGGGTACGGATATTTAAAAATTTCAGATATTTATTGTGAAACTGTCCTCCAGTGATCAGGCCAATTTATATTTTCACCATCAGTATGAGGTGTTTCCTAATGCCAGCTGCAAAGGGGAGATCAGCATCAACCTTTGATCTTTGCTAATCATGTATGAAGAGAATTTGCTCTTTTTCATATGCATAACATATCTATTTTCCTAAAGAGGTGTATTCTCTCCATCCAATTTTACATTTTTATGTAGTCAGTTTATCCCTCTTCTGAGATTTTGCGTCATGCTTAGAAAGACTTTTCAGCGTTCATGTTTTCTCCTGATACTTCTATGCTTTAATTAATTCTTTTTAGGGCCACGCCCACAGCATATGGAGGTTCCCAGGCTAGGGGTCGAATCAGAGCTGCACCTGCCAGCCTACGCCACAGCCACAGCAATGCTAGATCCAAGCCGCATCTATACTCTACACCACAGCTCACAGCAACGTTGTATCCTTAACCCACTGAGCGAGGCCAGGGATCGAACCTGCATCCTCATGGATACTAGATTTGTTTCCACTGAGCCATGACGGGAACTCCCTATGCTTGCTTGCTTATTTATTTTAGGGCTGCACCTGTGGCACACGTAAGGTCCTAAGCTAGGGGTCGAATTGTAGCCTACACCACAGCCACAGCGATGGAGGACCCGAGCCATATCTGCAACCACAGCTGATGGCAACACCAGATTCCTAACCCACTGAGCGAGGCCAGGGATTGAATCTAGTATCCTCTTGGCTACTAGTTGGATTTGTTACCACTGAGCTACCATGGGAACAATATTTTTTAAAAGAAATCTCAGACTTGCAAACAGGCATAATCAACCCCTATATTCATGGCACCCAGGCATTACTTCCAGAAGTGAAACTCTGCCTTCCCTCCTTCTTGGAACCAACCACTATCCAATTTACCACTTCCTATCCCTGTGGCTGGTGTCCGTGAACTTATTACTGATCTGTTTGCACCTAGTCCACAGAGGTGAAGAGCTCGCAGTGAGAATAAACCCACCACGGGGCTGTTTAACTGACTTTGTGAGCTAGAATCTCTCAAGGAAGCTGGTGCACATGGCTTAGCACAGTCACTGACCCAAGGGCCAGGTTAAAAACTATGACATAGTCTTGTTATGCTATTTTGTCACGTTACTTGATTTTGTTGACGTATAGTTGATTTTTAATGTTAGGTTCTGGTGTATAACAAAGATTCAGTTACACACACACACGTATATACTTTCATATTCTTTTCCATTATGGTTTATTATAGGATATTGAACATAGTTCCCTGTGCTGTATAGTAAGTAGGACCTTGTTTATCCACTCTCTAGATATACTAGTTTGGATTTACTTGTTTTGCATATTTTAAGCTTGATATATACACTGCACTTTGTTGCACTATTCATGGAGATTTATCTGTTGATACCTGTGGTTTATTCATTTTCAATGCTGCAGTGATTTCAACATGCCTCAAAAATACTTATCCATTTTCCTGCTGCTGTTGGTCATTTGGGTTGTTTCCAATGCTTTTCTTTTATTAACTTCCTGGTATGGCCCTTCCGGCACTTGTGAGGAATTCTCTAAAGTAAATTTAAGAGTGGACTTGCTTGCTGGGTTGTATGTTAAGAGGATCTATAAATTTCCAGATTACGCTGATTGCTCTGCAGTGTAATAAGGATGGCCCATTCTCCATATCCTTGGTATTAGATAACCTATTTTTGGGTCACTAGACAGGTATGAAATGGCATCTCATTGTTGAGTTTAATTTGCTAGTGGGGCTGAACATCTCATGTTTGTAAGCCACTCGTTCGTTCGTTTATATGATTTAGCCATTTTTCTTTTGAGGTTGCAGCTTTGTTTTTTAAATCTCTTGATCCGTTTTTATTTGGGCATAAGGGGAGAGAGATACAACCTTTTTTTCAGAATAATCAACGACATAATGGATAACCCAACTTTTACCTACTAAGCTAAAATGCTACCTTTCCCAGATAATGCATTTGATGAGTACAGCTTAATATCTGAGAAGTTTGGTATACTTTCCTTGCTACCTGTGTTTTCTTCATTTTTGTTAGATTTAGTAATGTACGACTCATGTAGCACTCATTTATAAAATGTCAATTTCCCAATTTTTTTTTTTTGCTTTTTAGGGCCACACCTGCAGCATATGGAGACACCCAGACTCGGGGCTGAATGGAAGCTACAGCTGCCGGCCTACACCAATCACAGTAACGTGGGATCCAAACCACATCTGGGACCTCCACCACAGCTCAAGGCAACACCGGATCCTTAATCCGCTGAGTAAGGCCAGGGATCAAACCTTCAACCTCGTGGTTCCTAGTCGGTTTCTTTTCCACTGCACCACAATGGGAACTCCATCCCCTGAATTATTAAGCCTTTCCCTCTTGTTCACTCCTAGGCACTTTCCTGTCTCCTGTCTGATGTGGTGACTCTCGTGTTAATTATCTCTGATGACACACTCAGCTTTTCTCATACTGGAGGAGAAGACAGTGGAACCAGGGCAGGAGTATTTTACAGATTTTACATCACACAAGCAACCTACTTTGCTGCTCTCCTACTCAGAAAGTCAACAGGAATTTCCTGTTTCTTTTATCCACCAAAGGTAAACCTCAGGTACAGGGCTGGCGGTCCTCAGTGCACATCACCTGCCCCTTGCGCATGAGAACAGTCAACACCACACTGTGAACTTATCATAGAATAGATTTATTTACCTGAAACCATGTCTGTGCAATACTTGTTACCAGCACAGAAATAAACTGATCTCTATTTACAGTCTAAAGTCGAACATGCGTTGTGATAAATTGACGTTTAGCATTTTATTAATATAAATGCATCACAATATTCGTATTGCACCAACATCTGTCTACTGCTTTTGATTTCATTAAATAAGTTACATTTAATACAGTGCAAAATAGCTGTTTGCACACTCAAAAAATAACTGAAGTTATGAGCTAGAAGCCTACATTTTAACCAACACCTGTAGTGTTTTCAATAAATTTATAAATAAGCAAACTGTACAGGGCCAATTAAAAAGTAGCATGTTTCAATGACATCATAGAGAAATCTGGCTACTTACAACTTGAAGGCATGCATTACAATTGAATATTGTACATTTATTTAAGCTATGACATTTTGCACAGAGAAACATGGAGACTTGGCTGATGGCTTCTAAGTTCTTGGGTAAGGTTTCAGAACCTCATTCTTCTTGCAGCAAAGAAACCAAACTTCTCTGGAGAGGATTTCTGATCCATTAAGCTAAATTGTACATTTGTAATTATTATTTTGATTTAAAAGCTAAAAAACCCCACTGGTAATACACGTTTCCTCCACGTAACACACAATGAATTGGGGACTTTTTTCTAATTTTCTTTTACCCCCAACATCAATCATGCAGAGGGCTGGTAGATGTGTTGCTAAAAAACGCACATGCACGCAACCGAACACCCTTATATTTCTGCAAAATGGTTTAGGAAGCGGTTACTCCAGTATTGCTGAAAAGGAAAGAGAGAGGAAATCACCTTTATGAAATACAAGAAGGAAATGTTAGAATAACTATTTAAGATTAATAGTGACAGATGAAAAGGAATATTCAGTTTGATTTTTTTAAGAGTAAGACCAGCATTTCTGATTAACTGTCCCTGAGCTGCTGCCCATGCAGGGTAGCATCTTGAAGCACTGGCTCGGCCACACAGACCCCCATATTGACTAGCTCACAGAGCAAAGGTCACCCCTGGCTCACAGGAATTTAATCATTTTCAGGTGTAACAGAAGCTGAGCAGTAAGAGTTTTGGGTTAGCAGTGCAGAGGATAAGGAAGGCAAAGCAGTGAGCAGCGTAGTAATCAGCGCCAAGCCTCCAGCTCCCTCCCGTTCCTTCCCTGGGGCCCAGCCCTGCTCAATCCTAGAAGAGGAGCTGTTTGTCACCATTCTCTTTCAGGAAAGAAGGCTGCAGATTACCCTCACTGTTCACCGCAGGCTGGTGGTTCTGACTGAATGTGGTGCGGACACAGTGGGCTCAGCAGACACTGAGCTAATGCTCGTGGTCTCGGCTATCCCGGAGGTCTGCCCCGGTAGGTCTGAGCATGGCACCACTCCATCCAGTTACTGATGGAGGCAAAAGTCAAGAGGCTGACAGTGCCTTCCTGCAGGCACCCGCCACTCCCGATAAGACAGAGCAGCATAACTGCTAAGGAGATGCCAGTGCAGACATGTTTTTCTGTGGCAAAGCCTGGAGCAGAACAGACAAAGGGATCCTGCTCAGGGCAGCACTGCGTCTTCCCCACTCCCAGCTGTCTGGGTTGAGGGAAGTGGGCGTCCAAACTGCCTCTGTGGGCTGGACAGGCTGAAAAACCACAAGGCAACAACCTCCCGGGGCCACCTGGGGCTGTGCATGGCTCCTCGAGCAGCCCGTCCCACTCAACTTTGTAAAAGCCAATAAATCAAAGAACTGAGTCAGGAAAAAGTCGAACATTTGGTTAGTCTGGGATTGAACTGCACCCCACCCAACAAGCTCAGACGTCCTGTTTTGGTTTGCAGCCCAGACACTCCTTGCATTTGATCTACCCAACCTGTTTCTGTCTATACCTCATAATGCTAACTAACACTAGCAAAACCTACCCCTACATTTTTCTGCCAAGCAAAACAGCTTCCCCCATCCTCTGAGAGGCCTCAGTGAGCCAAGCCCGGACTCTGCATTAAGAATCCGTTTCCATGTGCTTCTTCTACCCTCTTAAACAGGAACCTTGTCCTGCTCGATACCTGCTAACCTTGCCCCAGACTCCCAGCATTTCTGTCTGGCCCGGTAACACGAGAACCTTCATGTGAACACTCGGGGCTTCACCAGGAGGAGCTGCCAGCCTGAATACAAGCAGCTGCCTGGGCCCTCTTGCTCCCTAACTACTAGGCTGGTTGTTTGCTGGCTAAGCAGAACAATGGCGCAGTAACTGTGCTTTAAATGTACCCTGGAGAGAAAAAACAAGTCTCAGCCACAAAGGATATGACCTAGAAGGTGAAAAGAGGCGGCCTATTTAAGAGGAATGAATGGAGGCCTGAGTTTCCTGGTTCAGTTACTTGCTTTCGCTTGCCTTCTGCTTTTTAATGAACCAGCTAACAAGATTCTGGAATGAGTCCTTTAAGCTAACAAAGTTAAAAGGAACCATGACAAGTTTTTGTGACTCCATACCTCAGCACTTGTGAAGGCACTTGTCGTCTGACCAAAGCAGGAGTTTCTCTTCCCCCAGGCCCTTGCCTGACACCTGGCTGTGCCACTGTCCTATGCAGTGTGTGGTGTCCATAGTGGCTCACCCAGCAAGGTTGTGCCCTTGCTGCTCTCAGGGTGCCTGACACAAGGGGCTTATTCGTTAGTGTTCGTATAGCCAGGTCACTTAGTGGCAGTCACCTTTAGGCTAAAGCATCCAAATTCCAGGGGATACTCACGTTAGTTGATGGATGTTGGAAGGCATTGGAGGAAAACACCACAGTTAGGACTGTTAATGACTTATACACTGTTGGTAAGACTGATCTCGAACATGCACAAACATTTATCATAGTAATGATGGTGGTGGTTAGTGCCACATTCAAATAAAAATAGTTCTATACAATATGTTCATTTGGTCATGTGCTATTTACAGATTTTACAAAACACACACACACACACACACGCGCACACACACACTTGCCCTTATGTCCTCTACACAGGCTTTAAAAACAGGCCAGCAGAAACTTGCATAAAATGTATCACAGATGACAACTGGTGCCTATACATTAAAAATAAAATCCTTACAGCTCCCTATGCAGCAGAACAGGATCCTTCTTCCCCTCAAGCACAATAAAACTAAAATTTCTGAGCTAAGAACTTAAGAGAAAGTTGGACATATTAGTTCAAACTAAGCCACATAAGAGTTAAAAACAAGACAGTTATTTTTCTCTGTCCATTTAAAATGTTTATTTTCCTTTTTAAACTAGATTGTGAAGTGCCACTGAAATAGGCAATGTTGGCAAAACAATGTCTGTTACAATAAAATACACTAGACATTTAAATAAATAACCTTAAAAACTACATGAGGGGACACGAACCCAGTTGACTGAATCTGGAACAATGTTTTCTGCACAAGCGAGAACAGGCATACCTCTTGTTAAGACTGATGTAAACAGAACCATCAAAACCCTACAGGAGAAGCAGCCGAGCAGGGCGGGGGTGGAGGATGGGGTGGAGGTGACAAGGGCTGAGAAGGGTGATGGGGGGGGGGGTGGCAAACCAAAAAATACTGACTGAGGTAGCAGTACTCTGCTCAGTGCAGAAAAATTGGCTTATGAATAAAAATTAGACTGTGATCTCAGATTAAATCCAGATGATCATGCAGAAGACACAATACATGCTATTTAGTCTTAGAAAAAACCACACACATTCATTTCCTAAAATCTGCTGCCAATTAATTTGCTGACAATGTCTGCTGGCTCAACTTTTTTTTTTATACAAGGATGAGTATTAAACAGAACACTGTACATGCTTTTTCATCTACAAAAAAATATTTGCATAAAATAGTGTTAGTTCTCTGTACATGTCAATGGACACTTTAATTATGTGTATAAAAAAGGAAAATCTTGCCCCACTGGAGTCAGAAAAAGCAAAACAAAATCTAGAGTATGAAACCTCCTTTACCAGCCAGTATGTTCATGTGAAAATTCAGCAGAAATAGACAGTTGCTTTAAACAATAAAAAAATTAATTGATTAAGTTAAACATCTTTATGTAAAACTGTCAGTCAAGACCAGAACATATCACTAAAGTTAGTGTCTGTGCTATAGACCCAGATCACCAGCGGCATTATGAGCAGCACAAAGGGCCAGGAAATCCCATCGGTACATGCCGAGAACGAGCAGGATTTGGTGGCAGGCTGCACACACTCTTTACCAGGTTCCAGGTAGTTGCGGGCCACAAACTTGAGGGTCTCATCCATTAGAATCACAGGCAAGGAGATTTTCAGCACCATCAGCCACTGGGTCAAATTCAGCGGTGTGATCTGGAAGATAAGCTGAAACACAAAGAAGCCTCGTCAAGCCCCTAGACTTGCCGGCCAGGTGGCCACGCCCCAGGCCTGGGTCCCCCCACACTTACTGGCAAGGGTTCCACATAGAGGATTAGGAAGTGGAGTGACATGGACAGGCAGATGGAGCCCACGAGCCAAATGTTCTCCCAAGGTGGCATCCTCAGCAGGGACTGGTTTTCTGACAAGCTGCAGAACAAGCAGAGGTAGGTGAAACATGTCCACCAAAGGGCCCACGGCATCACTGACAGGCCATCTGAAACTACACTTCAATAAGGTGCAGCTAACTTGGCATTGCCCACTGACCTAATTCTACTGACTTGAGTTTCTAAGTGGGAAAGCTGAGGAAGAATGCTCAGATATAGGACAGACTTCCAATTTTGAATCTAGGCTTCATTCAGCACAGCGATCTCATTTCAGTGGGCTCAAAGCTGCTCTCAATTGCCCTTGATACTTAGGCTATTTTGAAACTTCCATTTTTGTCTCTGGCTTAATTAGATACTGTTTGTCTTGATGCTAAAGGGCATGTGCTCCTTCCCTGTGGGCACTGGCTCACCGGGTGCTGAACTCCCTATTCTTGGCCCTCGCTATCTCTTACAGGGCACGTGGCTAAGCACTCCCACTACTTCCTGGAGGTGATGATGACTTAAGCTTTTAAAACCGGTGCTGCATGTTCTTCCTCTGGGGAGGGCAGAGCTTTCCTGTGATGCTCAATCCACCATGACCCACACACAATCCCTTAGCGCTCCAGCTGTCAGACTCTTGCCCAGTAGGCTGAGAAGATTCACTGACCTGTTGAGGGCGTTACACATCTCTATGGTGACTAGAACGGAGAGCGCCATTGTCATTGGGTAAGGGGATTCAAAGACTGCACAATCCACTCCCTCAAAGTCCGGGTTGTCCTCTTTACACTGTAGGAAATGACTCTGCAACAAAAGCCCAATCACAAGTTCTTTATCAGCCAAGTCCATTTTCAAAGTCCACATACCAATTCCACACCAGACCCACACCAGATCTCACCCAGAGAAGCCCTGCTCTTTCAGAATAACCTTAGATGCAACTGCTTATTATTCAAGTCTTAAGATTATTTGATAAACATCCAAACTACAGAAAGCTCAGGGACAACACTGTTTGTGAAGGCCTACAGTGCTTTGCATCTCAAGTACAGAAAGAAAGGTGGCCACATACCAGCTGGTAGAAGGTCACTCTCGGACCACCGTCGGCAGCAATGAACCACCATGCAGCAGCACCCACAGTAGCAGCGCCAACGTAACCTGGAAACAAATCATGACATTGACACACTTGGGGTTTATAGCCTGCAGCGTCCCTGCAGGAGCTGCCTTGGGGCCAACCCCCAGGCCAGAGATCAAAAACATGCCTGTTGACAGTAACAGCCTTGCTGCCACTGGCACCTGCTCACTTGCAATCGATCAGCCAAAGCAGCTAGACTGAGGGTTTCCACAATGTGAGGGTGTCTGTAGAACAGAAGGTCTAGGCGGCTTTTCTTCCAGGATTTGTGAGGGAAAGAAAGTACC
This sequence comes from Phacochoerus africanus, assembly GCF_016906955.1. NCBI lineage: Eukaryota > Metazoa > Chordata > Mammalia > Artiodactyla > Suidae > Phacochoerus > Phacochoerus africanus. Next base: position 31,856,614 of record NC_062558.1, on the reverse strand, counting down.
TACTAAAATCGGTGAGACTGTTACACTAGCCATGCCAATGCATTAAGGCTGTAGGTATGTGAAATCACCCAACAAAGAGAAATACAAAAAGACAAGGCTCAGCATACAGGCGTGTGTAGCATGCCATCACTTGTGAAAATAAATACAGGAGATACATCTATTTGCTGGAGTATCCCAGGAAGGGCACATAAGAAACAACATGGGAGGGGAAATGACTGGCTGAGAGCCTGCCTGCTTTATGCCACAATGTGCTTTTTGAATGTTAAATCATGTGACTGTATTACAACAAAACAGTTCCCACTGTGGGTCAGTGGTTAACGAACCTGACTAGCAACCATGAGGTTGTGGGTTCGATCCCTGGCTTTGCTCAGTAGGTTAAGGATCTGGCGGTGCTGTGAGCTGTGGTGTAGGTTGCAGACATGGCTCAGATCCTGTGTTGCTGTGACTGTGGTGTAGGCCGGCAGCTTTAGTTCCGATTTGACCCCTAGCCTGGGAACCTCCATATGTCATGGGTGCAGCCCTGAAAAGACAAAAGACCAAAAAAAAAAAAAAAAAGCTTCCTGTGGGACCCTAGGGGAGTCATTCAACCTCTCTGGGCCTCGCTTTCCTAACCTATGCAAGGGGGAGGAGGAGAGAAGCAGCACCTGGGCCAGGAGGCTGTGGGATGACACCTAGGAGAACTGAGCCGTGGCCAGGGCTCCTTCTGTGTGTTTCCCAGCCATGCTGACGAGTGCACAGATCCCCTCTCTCACTTAGGCAAAGGAGGCCTTCGTTTTGCATCTTGGTCATATAAGGCCTGAGTCATGCCTGTATTTCTTTTGCCTAGAGGCCCAAGGAAGAGCAAGGATGCTAAAATAATAATGTATATTGTCAACTGGGTCTACACACCTCATTAAACTGCAAGGGGGCAGCCTCCATATTCTGCTGCCCAAATATGGGGATTAGACGGAAAAAGAGCTCTTAAAGGGTTGACTTTACCAAATTTGGACTTAATTTTGTTTATAAAAATTAGCAATATAAAAATTGTACTCACAGCCAATAGCCAGGTAGCGGAAAAAGAGCCACCCACTGATCAGTGGTTCCTTTGGGTTCCGGGGTGGTTTGTTCATAATGTCCAGATCAGGAGGATTGAACCCCAGTGCAGTGGCAGGCAGGCCATCTGTCACCAGATTGACCCAGAGCAGCTGGACAGGAATTAAAGCCTCAGGAAATCCAAGGGCTGCTGTCAGGAAAATACTGTTTCCACCCAAGGAAAAAAAGGGAAAAAACCTCACATTACTTTTGGCCACTATTTAAGTAACATCACCACCCCCTCCTCCCATAAAATAATCAACGGACAGCAATAACTTTTTTTCTAGGCAATCATAAAACATTTATTATCCCAATTCTGAATTAAGTTAATTTCAGAAGACCAAGAATTGTATGTCTCCTTATATAGTTAGTTTAAACTCGTTTCTATGTTAAAGGGCATCCTTTGCACAAGGGGCTGGTGCAAACAGTCCTGCTGATGTCGGCAGCACCTCTACCTTCACCAGGGCTGCCTTTGTCTTGCCTGGCCCTCCCTCTCTCCCACTGCACTAAAAGCAAAACTGGAAAACTGGTCATCACAAGCCGAGGAACAAAGTGATCTGTCAAAGGGACCCACCAGACAACTTCTCCCACGTTGGACGAGATGAGGTAGCGAATGAACTGCTTCATGTTGTTGTATATTGCCCGTCCCTCCTCCACAGCAGCCACAATGGTGGAGAAGTTGTCATCAGCCAGGACCATCTCGGAGGCAGTTTTAGCCACCGCGGTGCCAGAGCCCATGGCAATGCCGATCTCGGACTTCTTCAGAGCAGGAGCATCATTCACACCGTCCCCAGTCTGAAAGGGAAACCCACTGTTGGTTTACACACACATACTGCAGAGACGTGCTTGGCCATCCTGAAGCAGGGGAACGAACAGAGCTACTGGGCCTCTGGGCGACAAAATTCTCTGGGAGTTTGCATTTTTATAACTTGCTGTCACAAAACACATTTTACCTGGGTAATGTAAAACTGTGAAATGAACTCACAGGTGACACTTTAATGGAGGTGGAACAAGGAGTTTCCGTTGTGGCTCAGCAGTAACAAACCCAACTAGTATCCATGAGGATGTGGGTTTGATCCTTGGACTCAGTGGGTCAAGGATCTGGTGTTGCTGTGAGCTGTGGTGTAGGTTGCAGATGCGGCTTAGATCCCTCACTGCTCTGTCTGTGGTGCAGGCTGGCAGCTGTAGCCCTGATTAGACCCCTAGCCTGGGAACATCCATATGATGTGGGTGTGGCCCTAAAAAGCAGAAAACAAACAAACAAAAAAACCCCTTGTTTTAAATAGCATAGAGTTTCCTAGATAAGTATCAGAAAGCAAATATAACACAATGTTAACAGGTCCAGGTGGAAAATCGTACATGCGGGGAAGAATACAGTAAATACTTCATCAACAGGCAGCTCTTAAGGATAAAGACACGTGTCACCAGTGCATCTGAATTCATTCACCCAACACTGGTAAAGAATGCAGACTACTTACATCCTCAATCAGTTTTTAGAAAAGTGAAACAGAAACATATGACTTCTAGGTCTTAAACCGCTCCAGAGTCTTCCATGCATGCAACATAAAGCATGCCAACTACTGATCAACAGAATCCTAGAGAAACAGCCCAGATCATGACAAAAATTAAGTTTCAGAGTTCCCTTGTGGCTTGTGGGTTAAGGATCTGGTGTTGTCACTGCAGCTTGGGTCGCTGCTGTGGTGGGGGTTCAATCCTTGGCCTGGTAACTTATGCAGCCACTGGTGTGGCCAAAAAAGAGAGAAAAAAAAAAAAAAAACAAAACCCCCAAACTGTACATCAACTATAATGGAAAAAATAGAAATCATAATTTTTTAAAAAAATTTCCTATTTGTGGGAGCTATTATTAAATATTTCATGGTCAGAATTAGAATCTGCTGTCTGTGCAGTTTGTTACCTGTACATGACTAAATTCACTCACCATAGCTGTAATCTCATCAAAAGACTGAAGAAATTCTACAATTTTAGACTTGTGGGAAGGTTCAACTCGAGCGAAACAGCGGGCATTCAGGCAGGCTTCTCTCTGGGCTGAAGGATTGAGCTCATCAAACTCCCGACCTGTAAAAGCCTTTGACGTCACATCCTCGTCCTGCCCGAAGATGCCAATGCGACGGCAGATGGCCACAGCGGTACCCTTGTTGTCGCCTGTGATCATAATGACCCGGATGCCTGCCTGCCGGCACAGCTTCACAGAGGAGGCCACTTCGATTCTTGGAGGGTCCAGCATGCCCACACAGCCAACGAAAGTCAGATTGGTCTACAGCAAAAGAATCACCTTATGTCAAAACAGGAAATTTTGGGTTTTCTCCCTAGAGTGGAGAGCAAAGGTTCTGCATTTTCTTACAATAGAATTCACACTACTGATACAAATCCAATGCTGAACAGTGTTAATTCCAACAAATCAGAAATAAAAAAAAAAATCACTATTCTTGTTAACAAATCATTCTTCAGCTTTCATAATGCTAATTATTCTGAAATGAGGGGAAAAAAATATAGAGAACACTTCTGAACAAAGAACATACTTAGTGGCCCATTGTACTCAAGTCTGTTCCTTGTTCAAGGCTTCAGAAGTCACAACCTGATATAAAAGAATTCTATGAGCAGAAAAGTAGATGGACTCTCTCCACTTGGATAATATGACTTTTAATAACTAATGAGCGTTTTAAAAGTACCTCAACTTTAAAAACACCTTAATTTACAAGAGAGTTGCAAAACAGGTTTTTAGCCTTGATGATTCTACTTTGAAAGTAAAAAGTCTGTATTCCTATCTATGTTTGAAGCAGCAGCCTAAACTATAAAGGTGATGCATTTGGCCTGCAGAAAAACAAACAACCACACCCCCTTCTTCGCAAAAGCAAGACTCATCTGACCTTTCACTGAAAGAGTGCGGTTTAAACACAATGAACAGGCAGGCTCTGGGTCAAGAAACTTTTCATTAGCTAACCTCGTATTTAATAAAGTTGGCAGAATCCTCAAGGTTCATTTCTTCTCTTCTCATCGGGTTGTCATGAGTGGCCAGAGCCAGGCATCGCAGTGTGTCGCTGCCACTGCCCCATTCCCGAATGACAGACATGATCTTCTGTTTGACGCCAGGAGTCATGGGGACTTTAGTACTTCCAACTCGAATGTGGGTACACCTGTCAATGACACCTTCGGGAGCACCCTAGAAATGGAGAGATTTAGATCAACGATTTTATTGGCCCACCAAGGATTCTAATCATGCTAAAAACACCTCAACGTCAATCTGCTGTACTTGCCTTTACAAACATTTTGCTCATCGATGTCCGGCTTGGTTTGTTTGGTGTACAATAAACTGACATTGATTTTCTATCACGTGAAAACTCTAGAGTAAATTCCTTTTTCATCAATTGTTTAATGACCTATAAAGAACACATATGGAACATTATTGGAGGACAATTTCTGACTTGTTAAATATTCTTTAAGTACCTACTATGTGACAGGCACTGGGGATAGAGCAATGGACTACAAACAAAAACAGACAAATTCTCATGCTCTAGTTTGGGAAAGACACTAAAATATGAAAGATCACAAATGCCATGGACAGGAAAAAATTTTAAATAAGGCTGGGAAGAGAAAATTATGTCAAGATTATAATTTTACACAAAGTACTGACAAAAAGGCAGTATCTGAGCAAAAACATGAAGGAATGTGTGAGCGTAAGCAGAGGGAAGACAAGTGCAGGCTGACGTGACCTGACGTGATCAAGGAAGCCTCCAGGCCAACAAGGCTGGAACAGAGTTTGCCAGAAAGAGGTGAGAGGTGTAATGGCAGGCAAGGGGTGGGAAGGTTGTAGGATTTTGAAAATCACTGTTAGGCATCTGGCCTTAACAAGTGAAACAGGAAGACAATGGAGAGTTTCAAGGTCTGGCAGTTGTGTTAAGAATTAGCTTAAGGGAACAAGGAACACCACTGAAATATTCTAAGTTGTTTTAAACATCTAGTGGCTACTGTATTAGATGTTAGCACACTGACAGTATTTAAAGCCATGAGACCAGAAGAGTTCAAGGGAGTACCTGCAGACAGAAGAGGCTGAGGACTGAGCCCTGGCGCCTCCTCTCCTCTGGTGGGATATGGAAGACCCAGCCAGGGAGGTGACCCAGGGTGGGGTTGGGTGGGGGAGACAGTGAAGTGAAGGACTCTTTCAAGAAGGGAGATTGATAGGATAAATTAACAGCTCAGGGAAAACGAGACTGAGAATTAACCTTTAGGTTCAGATTCTATTGGACTGTCTATGTATATAGTCATGTTACCTACAAAATAAAGATATTTTATCCTTTTCAATTTTTATATCTTTGACTTCTTTTTCTGGCCTTACTGCATGAACTAGGACTGCCAATACAACAATGAACAGAAAGAAATGCTGAGCAGAAATTTTTTGTCTTTTTGCCTTTTCTAGGGCCGCTCCTGCGGCATATAGAGGTTTCCAGGCTAGGGGTCTAATTGGAGCTGTAGCCGCTGGCCTACACCACAGCCACAGCAATGCCAGATCCGAGCTGAGTCTGCAACCTACACCACAGCTCACGGCAATGCCAGATCCTTAACCCACTGAGCAAGGCAAGGGATCAAACCCGCAACCTCATGGTTCCTAGTCGGATTCATTAACCACTGAGCCATGATGGGAACTCAGAGAGGAGAAATTCTTTTGTTGCCAGTAGGTATGCAAGTATACACACCATCAACTTGAAGATAAGTTTGCTAGTTTTTATCATGAACTGAGTTTAAATTTTATCAGATGCCTTTTCTGCACTGATAAATGATCCTACGGTTTTCTGCCTTTATGAAATCACATGGCATTTGACACTGATCCACTGCCCACCCCCCGACTCAGACACATATTTAATAATTGCAGAAATCCCCAAGAACTTCAGCATCCAACATAGGCAGTTACAGGTGGATTGAAGCCATCCTCTAAGCCAGAACTGTCCCAGCCAGCAAAAGGACAATCACTATGAATTCTACATTGTTAGACTGTCTTACTTAGGATGTTTAGTTAAGTACTTAGTTTCCATTAAGCATTTGTACCAATGGCTCTATAGAGACTGAAAGAATGCTTAAAAATTCTGAGTAAGGTGTGGATCTTGGCACCAGATACCCCCAAGGGGAGAGAAGAACAAAGCCAATTCTTCTAGTATCAGGACTGTGAGGATCGACAGTCCCATCTAAACAACCACCAGGCCTTAAAAGTGGGTCCTGCCCTATTCCCCTCTGAACTATGAGAGGTTCTTGCTTTGGGGGGTGGGGGTGGGGTGGGAGTTGATACAAGTTCACAATTGGGAATTTTCAGTAAGGGAGCACAAGGACAGTCATTTCTGATTCCCTTGCTCAGCTGTTGTGGCAAAGAAATATGACAAAAGAAGCCATGAAGCAAGAGAATGCTTAGACTGCAGACTCTGAAAAGGGGTGGGGGGCAGTCTTGCCCTTACTTGCAGTGGGCATTATAATTAATGTACCACTTTTAAGCTCTATGTTACTACTCGTTTCCCTTCACTGAGCAGTTACGGGGCTAGAACCAAACAATTCTAACCTCAGTCTCTGTGAAGACGAATCTTCAGGTTGACTCTGGAGGATTTAGTCACACTAATAATAGAGCTGTCAGACAATGTGGCTTTGTGAGGACTGGCCCTCTGCTTAGTAACAACTGTAGTGAAACAAAAAGCCTGGACCTGTTTCATGGGAACCATGCAAGTCAGAGCAGGATGCCATAGGGCCTGCCCAAGACTCTCGTGGCTAGGAGGTGGCTAGTTGTGGAAACGAATTGGGCTGCGGTGAAAGATCCTGTACCATGCGGTACAAAGCATACAGCCTCCTAATCTGCCCTCCATACCCCGGAAGGATGAAAAGTAAACGTATGATTGAAATGAGCCTTGCTTTTGCTTAACTAGGAGAGGCTATGATTTTGCCTCCCATTTCTCCTTTTCTATCAGGAAACCTTGTTTAAGGAACAAAGAAGTGCTAGAGAGAAGCCTCAAGTACTGGTAGCCATTTGGAGAAGGGGGCATACAGGTTTGACACTAAAAGACTATGTGTAGCAGAACCCAACTCTGCTGAAATCTAAGCTCCAAGCCTGGGAGGCAGCAGGTAGTGGGAATAGGTCTGAAAGATCCACTGTAGGATCCTGTGACTCTGAATGAAGATGGCATTCATCCCGGTGCAAAGGGGCTGGCAAGTTTCCAGGGTGGTAGTGTGTGGGGGCGGGAATGCACAGACTTTGGGGCCTGACTTTCCTTCTCCTTAGGACTCCTCTGCCCCTGCTTGGAGGAGCAGTCCCTTCACTCATTTTCTCTGGCTTTTGCAATTCCCACTGCTGAGTTTGCTTAGCTTGATTCTCAGCCTCATGCTTCTTCTCTTCTTTACTTTCCTTCCATGTGTCACCACCTGTCACTCTGAGCTTCACGTACTGTAAACACAATGTTTGCAGGCTGCTTATGTTGCTGCTTCTTTTTTTTCTTTCTTTTTAGGGCTGCTCCCACGGCATATGGAGGTTCCAGGCTAAGGGTCGAATCAGCTGTAGCGGCTGTCCTATGCCACAGCCACAGCCACGCCAGACCCAAGCCGTGTCTTGGACCTGCACCACAGAACACAGCAATGCTGGGTCCCTAACCCACTGACCAAGGCCAGGGATGGAACCTGCATCCTCAAGGATACCAGTCTGGTTCATTACTTCTCCATGACGGAACTCCCTTATGCTGCTTCTCATCTAAGCAATCACTCACCATTCTGGTTAGGAGGCTATCACTTAGGTCCATTTGGCTGGCCTCACCATGACAGTAAAGGACAATCTGGTCAGCAAAACACTAGGCCTGAGTCTCAGCGGCCAGAATGAGGTCGCTATCAAGGCGCTGCTACCCTCCTTGGGGCCATGCTGGATCTGTCCTGCAATAGCCTGTCACTAGATTCTGTGGCCTCACACACTTGGTGCAACTAGACTTAAGTACAATAATCTGCAACATCTGCTGGCAGACTCTGGCCATCTGGTCAACCTCCAGGCCTGGGTCTCCTTAGCAGACTAGTCCACCTGCCTCCCCAAGAAAAAGCCAGGTTTCAGGGCTCTGACAGGAGGGAGGAAACTGGCTAAGGGGCCACACATCTGTGGAGCATTCTCTCAACTGACAGCATGCCTGCACCCTCCACTACTGTCAGCTCAGTGACTGACTTCTGAGTAAGTCGGCCTTGTAGCTGTGGTAATTCCGCTCCAAAACAACATATCAAAGTTTTCATGTTGTTGACTCAATCTGCTAAATGTTGTGCAGAGAATTCCTACTTCGATATTATGAAGAATGTTAGTTTGTAACTTCTTTTTCTTGCCACATCCATGTCAGGTTTTGCTATCATGGTTATGCTGGCTTCATCAAATGGTTTCATTTTCTACTTTCTCAACGTCTGTGTAAAACTGGTGTTTCTTAAGCGTTGGCAGAATTGGACCTGGAGAATTTTTTTTGGGGGGTGTAGATTTTTAATTATAGATTCAGTTAATTTAATGGACACAGGATCATTCCATTTTTTGTGTCAGCTTAAAAAGCTATGATACTGAAAGGATTTGATTTCTTCCATGCTGTCAAATTTATTGGTATAAAATTATTAATAATAGCTTTCTGATCTTTACTGTTTCCCTTATACTTAATTTGCTGGTTTTCTACTTTCTTCAGATAGAAGCTTATTGATCAGTTACCAATTTCTAGTTTAATTCTGTTGTGGTTGGCAACAGTCTGAATGATTTTAATCCTTTGTAATTTGTTGAGCCCTGCTTCATGGACAAGAAATATGGTCTATTCTAGGGAATGTCACATATGCCTTTGAAAAGCATATTAAAAGTAGCATAACAGAAATAAGGATTAGATTGAGTATATTTATAGTGTTCTTCCATATTCTAATCTTTTCATCTGCTTGTTCTATCAATTAAGATTAAACTCTCCAACACTGTGAATTCATCTATTTTTCCTTTTATTTCTATCAACTTTTGCGTTGTATACTTTAAATGTACTAGTAGGTCCGCAGGCATAAGCAAATGGACCATTTAGCACAAGGTCATGGGCAACTTTGACAAGAGGTCTTGATAGACTAGAGAAGGCAAAAGCCTGACTGGAGTAGATTCAAGGAAATGGGAAGAGTGAAACAATACAATATATAAACATAGCTCTTCTGAGAAATTCTACTACTGCAAAGGAAAAGAAGCAGGGGCTAAAGTCAAAAGAAAGGTTTCAGATAAAAAACATACGATTACATCTCTAATGAAGGTCTAGCAGAGGGGAGACTGATAAGTGCAAGAGAGGGTTGGGGCTCACTAGACAAGGGGCAGCTGGGTTTTGCTAGGAGCAAAAGTCCATTTCACAGCACCAGGGGGGAAGGTTGCATATAGAAATTATCTGTTGATTGACTGCTTTCATTTTTTTGGTCAAACAGCCAGTCATTTAATCTGAGAGTATGGGAAAGGAGACATTGCAAGTTTGAAGAGCTAAGGTAACGTAGTAAGTTGTCTAAGACAGTGAGAGAGTGAATGGACTAAGGATAAATGGTATGAGTGATGGGCAACAGGAATAAAACACCAAGCTCAAATACTGACCGAGTTGCAGGCATTTGCTCGTTCTATTTTAGAAAGACCCTTTAACTCAGTATCAAAGACATTCATCTTCTCTACCAGGCAAGTGAGAGCAGTCTCTGTAGCTTCTCCAACTTTTTCATACACACCCTTTGCCTGTATTAGTTAAAGCACAGAAATTACAAAAGAAGGAAAATAAAAGCAAGTAAATTTTCTTTAATAGACTTTTTCTACGAGGGGACAATCCATCCTTCATCATTATTCTATGGGCCATTTTTATCCCACTCCTGGAGCACATGATCTTATTTGGAACAAATAATTAAATAAACTCAAGGGAGTCCCCTGGTGGTCTAGCAGCCAGGACTCAGCGCTTTCACTGCTGTAGCCCAGGGTTCAATCGCTGGTCTAGAAACTGAGATCCCATGTCAAGCCGCTGCATGGTGTGGCCAAACTAACAAACCCCTCAAAGCATAGGTGGACATTTTACCTTTTTCTAATAATTAGGTCTTTCATTTCCCTTAACTATTAAGAAGCCATTAATCACAGTGTTAATTCAAATGTAGAGAGCTTTCAAATAGTATTTTTTTTTTTTTTAAGAACCACACCCAAAGCATATGGAGGTTCCCAGACTAGGGGTTGAATCAGAGCTGTAGCTGCCGGCCTACACCAGAGGCACAGCAACACCAGATCCCAGCCTCATCTGTGACCTACACCACAGCTCATGGCAATGCTGGATCCTTAACCCACTGAGCGAGGCCAGGGATCGAACCTGCGTCCTCATGAATACGAGTTGGGTTCATTACCACAGAGCCATGATGCGAACTCCTCAAATCATATTTGTAATTCCATGTCATTATTTATCATTCTAAAATTTACATGTTGCTTCTTTTGGAGACTGACTCACTTTTTGATAAAAACCAAAGGATTTATCCATTTATAATTAAAAAAGCGAGAAAAAAGGTTTTCTATTGGTTAAATTTTTTATTGTTATATCACAAGCATCATCATAATCAAAACAACCCTCTTTTGTCTCAGCCTGTCCTCAAGGATATAATGTTACTCATCTTAAAAAGCAAGATCAATACTCTATACTGTAAGGAAAAAGTATCCTGGGTTTTATTTGTTTATAGCAACCAGGCTACACACAGAAGAGAACATCACATATATCACAACTCTGAGTTAAGTAACTGCAATACTCAGTCAGAGAATATAAGAAAGGCTCCCACAGCTCTCTTTGGGTAGGTCACCCTGGCTGACAGAGATAGGCTCTTGAATGGGAAGGGGAAATAAAATCAGGAACCTGTACTTTCAGAAAGGGAGGAAGGAAGGCTAGATTTTCCTTCCACCCACCACACCCTTGAACCAGGAACAGCCAGGTCTAGTTTCTCATTTATGAGGAGCCTTACCTCATTGTAATCCAAAGCAGAGTCATTACAGAGAGCACAAATTGTTGCCAATTCCACAAGACCATCATATTGATGACACTTTACTGGTTTATCATCTTTATGGCTGTCAACAGAAAAAACTCTTAGAGCACACTGTGGTCACTGCTATTGATTTTTATTTAATTATTCAATATTAATAGGCTACTGTGGACAATATACTGACAAGTATTCAAAAGAAGAGTGATGGCTCTTAGAAAGCTGATTCTGGAGATGGTAGCAGAATGTATCTATATTAGGTGTCAATCAGTAAAGACCAGAAAGACTGGGTGAAATTCTTCCACCACGGGTATCAATAAAGAACAAGAAGAAATCCTACTTGAAAAGACAAGGGTTTACTCACACTTCTCCAATAGGAGCATATGTTGATCCAGTTATGGTAAACTCATTCAGGGAACAAGTATCACCTTCAACTTTGTCCAGAATGAACATCTACAGGAAGAAAAAAAAAGGCCTAAGTGTTTAAAAAGTATTTTTAAAAAGTGCTAGGAAAAAATACAACCTTTGCTAAGATAAAAACCCTTTCTTATTTAAGATAGCAAATTATTATCTGTTTTTTTTTTGGCTGTGCCCATGGCATGTGGAAGTTCCTGGGCCAGGGATCAAACCCATGCCACAGCTGTATCCAGAGACACAGCAGTGACAACACCAAATCCTTAATCTGCTGAGCCACCAGGAAACTCCCAAGATATCTTTTTTTTGTTTAGTCTTTTTAGGGCTGCACCCACATCAGCATATGGAAGTTCCCAGGCTAGGGGTTGAATCGGAGCTACAGCTACCAGCCTACGCCACAGCCACACCAGATCCAAGCCACATCTGTGACCTACGCCATAGCTCACAGCAATGCTGGATCCCTAGCCCACTGAGTAAGGCCAGGGATCGAACCCAGATCCTCACAGATACTAGTTGGGTTACTGCTGAGCCACAATGGGAACTCATTCCCCCCCCTTTTAAAAAGTTATTTTTATTTTTTCCATTATAGTTGATTTACCATGTTTTGTCAATTTCTACTGTACAGCAAAGTGACCCAGTCATATGTGTGTATGTGTATATATTCTTTTTCTCACATTATCCTCCATCATGTTCCATCACAAGTGACTAGAAATAGTTCCCTGTGCTATACAGTAGGATCTCATTGCTTATCCACTCCACATGCAAGTATGCATCTATTAACCCCCCCCCCAAGATATCAATTTTAATCAAATTTTCTTTTGGCTGCACATGCAGCATCTTGGGCCAGGGGTCAAAGCTGTGCCACAGCTGTGACAACACCAGATCCTTAACACGCTGTGCCACAAGGGAACTTTCAATTTTCTTTTTCCATTTAAAGTTTTATTGTAGTTGATTTACAATGTTGTAATAATTTCTGCTGTATGAGAAAGTAATTTAGTTATAAATGTACACATATCCATTCTTTTTCAGATTCTTTTCCTACATAGACCACAGAATATTGGACAGAACTCCCTGTGCTATAGAGCAGGTCTCCATTAGCCATATATGCCACAGTGTGTCTATGCCAATCCCAAACCCCCAGTCCATCCCTCCCCAACCATCCTTTGGTAACCGTAAGTTTGTTTTCAAAGTCTGTGAGTCTGTTTTTATTCTGCAAATAAGTTCATTTGTATCCTTTTTAAAAAAAGATTCCACTTATAAGTGATATTACGTGATTTGTCTTTCACTATGTGACTTAGAATTATAATCTCTAGGTCCATTCATGTTGCTGCAAATGGCATTACTTCATTCTTTTTTTATGGCTGAGTAACATTCCACTGTATATATGTACCACATCTTTATTCATTCCTCTGCTGATGGACATTTAGGCTGCTTCTACATCCTGGCTATTGTAAACAGTGCTGTTATCAACATTGGGGCACATGCAGCTTTACGGTTTTCTCCGGATAGATGCCCAGGAGTGGGACTGCTGGATCATATGATAGGGAACTCCCAATTTTAATAAAACTTATTAACTGAAGCTCAGCATGACTAATACTGTCCCTTGGTCCAACTAGACACCATTAAGATCGCCTGCCCATCCACCTCAAGTCTGAGAAACAGTATCACTGAGGTGCTGAACAAATAAGCAGTAGCAATGACACCAGACAGAGAGAACCCACGTGAAACCCCAGTTACAAGGACTCTGGGTCAGCCAATTCCAAAGACTCAGCAGCAACTCTTTAGAATGCTCAGTATTCCAAATTTCAAATGTCTGGCTGAAAACATGATATAGGTATTCCTGCCTTAAAGCTAAGAGTAAAAGCCTGGGAAGAATAAACTCACATTTCAGAGCTGCATAAACATTTCTAAAGTAAAATAAGACACATTGCTTCTCTACTCCTTTCTCATTTATTTTCATTATGGTTGAACAGCTTACTTTTTAGGGAGCTGTGCAACTACACATATACAGTAAGGAGCTTGCAGAGAGCTGAATGAGCTGATGTTACCAAGACAATACAGATGGAAGCATGCTTGGGAAAGAATTCTTAATTTTACAGAATAATAAAGTGACAGGAGCTAGTTTCTTAAAGATGAGGCTTCTGTTTTTTCCCCCTTGGTCTGCTTTCCAATTATAATTCAGAAGTCCAGCTTGGAAGACCAAGACTTAGGTTTGTGTTTTCTTCACAAATTTAAACTGTAAACCTTCCCTTAAAGAAAAAAGAAACTAAAACCACTCTGACTCATGGTAAGAAAATCCGTTCATCCTTTTTTTTTTAGGGCCACTGGTGCGGCATATGGAAGTTCCCAGGCTAGGGGTTCAATTGTAGCTTCAGCTGCCAGATCCAAGTCGTATCTGCAACCTATACCACAGTTCATGGCAATGCCAGATCCTTAACCCACTGACCAAGGCCAGGGACCGAACCCGAAACCTCATGGATACTAGTTGGATTGTTTCCACTGCGCCACAATGGGAACTCCTTTTTTTTTTTTTTTTTTGAAAATTTGTTCATCTTTATTTTGTTTTGCTTTTTAGGGCCACACCTGAAGCATATGGAAGTTCCCAGGCTAGGGGTCAAATTGGAACTGCAGCTCCCAGCCTACACCACAGCCACAGCAACACCATATCCAAGCCACATCTACACAGCAGCTCACGGCAACACAGGATCCACAACCACTGAGTGAGGCCAGCAGTTGAACCTGCATCCTCATGGATGCTAGCCGGGTTCTTAATCCACTGAGCCACAATGGAAACACCTTCTCTTTATTTTAAAATAATTTATTTTGGGAGTTCCCGTCATGGCACAGTGGTTAACGAATCCGACTAGGAACCATGAGGTTGCGGGTTCGGTCCCTGGCCTTGCTCAGTGGGTTAACGATCCGGCGTTGCCGTGAGCTGTGGTGTAGGTTGCAGACTCGGCTCCAATCCCGCGTTGCTGTGGCCCTGGCGTAGGCTGGTGGCTACAGCTCCGATTCGACCCCTAGCCCGGGAACCTCCATATGCCGCGGGAGCGGCCCAAGAAATAGCAACAACAACAACAACAAAAAAAAAAAAAAAAGAAAAAAATAATTTATTTTGACTCACAAGATTTGCTTATCATATAGCATATACTTTTAAAGTCCCAAAGCTTCATTTCAAAAGTATACTCAAAACTAAATCAACTTTGGAACTGAACCTAAGTATTAAGACAATACGTTTCTTTTTAAAATAAAAATATATAATGGGATTTAAAATTGCAATGACTCCTGAAAAAAGGTTCTAGTTTACATAATCAGTGTGTCAAATGAGGAAAAGATTCATGTCCAAGGTCACATGCAGCAAAATCAACAACCCCTACAATCTTTTTTTCTAACAGATACAACACCTAATAAAGGACGCTTGGCAGTGAGCCCTTTCCAAAGATGTTTGACATTTTACAGAAGGAGAAACAAAAGAACTGGAGAGGTTAACGGATGTGCTTGAGGTTAAACAATTATTAAGCGGAAGAGAGAGAACCAGATCGATCAATCTTTCCTATTAGATTATTCAACTTTACCTTTCTATGAAAAGTTATATGACTCTCAGGCATTATCACAACTTCTCAAAGCCTAAGTTTTCTAACCTCTTGAGCAGGATTACCATGATTCAAATAGTCATACATGAAACAAATTAACTGCGCTAAGCCTTATCAAAGCAAGTTGGTACTATTATTATTATTTACCATGCTTTAATGATACTGTTTATAAAACAGAAACCCTTTGGGTCTATATCAGACTCCAAAGTATTCTAAGAAATTCAGAATTCTAACTCACACCAATTAAATCTGAATGCACATGAGCATTTTAGACTGTGAGCAAGTGAACCATTTAGACACTGCATGATGAAAGTATCCCTAATTCAAGGGCAGTTATGCAATCCACTGCAAGAAACCTCCTGTAGAATACTGATTAGCATCAGCTTTCTCTTGCCACAGTAGAACGGAACAAAGAGGCAAGCTGTTTCTTCAATAGAACTTTTTTTTTTTTTGGTCTTTTTGCTATTTCTTTGGGCTGCTCCCACAGCATATGGAGGTTCCCAGGCTAGGGGTCGAATCGGAGCTGTAGCCACAGGCCTACGCCAGGGCCACAGCAACGTGGGATCCGAGCCGCGTCTGCAACCTACACCACAGCTCACGGCAACGCCGGATCGTTAACCCACTGAGCAAGGCCAGGGACCGAACCCGTAACCTCATGGTTCCTAGTTGGATTTGTTAACCACTGCACCATGACGGGAACTCCCAATAGAACATTTTAAATCAAATCATTTAAGGGAAAATATAAGAACAAAAAAATTTAATTATGGACTCTGTTTTAGCCTGAAGTCTGATTTGCTGCCACAACTTTGAAAGTAACTTTTTTTTTTTTTAAAGATTACGATTTCACAGACTGCTTTACTTTCATGGATATAGAGAGTCTTCTGAAGAGTGAAGCTTACAGGCTAAGTTTACATAATTTGAAAACCAAACAGGTAACAGTAAATTCCCTTTCTCTTCTCCAATCAGCTTTTAGCTGACAACTAGTTTTTAGCAGATTCATCCAACCTTTTTTGGTTCCAGGTAAGGAGAACTTGGATAGCTCAGTTAACATCCTCCATCTACTTAAGAAACTCAAGACAAGATAGATGCTCTCTGCTTGAGAAAACACCCCCATCTGCTTTAAACCCGTCTGTTCATCCTAAATTTGGGTTTCAACTACACAGAGTTATGGGATGTGTGTGTATCTGAAAATTAATATGAATTTGAATTTGGCACGATAAAGATTCAGAGGGTTCAACTGTATTAAAACAGAAACAATTTCCAATGCTAAAAACAAAAACACAACACCATTATCTAAAACCTGGAGATAAAGCCAAGAAGATGATGGCATGCCCTTTCAATGTCATTCAGAAGCATTACTTAAAGGCCTATTCAAAGACTGAGTGTTCTAGAAAAATTTATTTATTTTTTGTCTTTTTGCCTTTTCTAGGGCCGCTCCCACGGCATGTGGAGATTCCCAGACTAGGGGTCGAATCTGAGCTGTAGCCAGAGCCACAGCAATGCAGGATCCGAGCAGAGTCTGCAACCTACACCACAGCTCACAGCAACGCCGGATCCTTAACCCACTAAGCAAGGCCAGGGATCGAACCCGCAACCTCATGGTTCCTAGTCGGATTCGTTAACTATTGCGCCACGACAGGAACTCCTAGTAAAATTTATTTTTCAAACTTAAAAAATTTTTTCATTTAACTTTTTCTTTTTATAGCTGCACCAGCAGCATATGGAAGTTCCTGGGCTAGGCGTTGAATTGGAGCTGCAGTGCTGGCCTAGGTCACAGCCACAGAAATACCAGATCTGAGCTGCACCTGCAACCTACACCATAGCTTGTGGCAACGCTGGATTCTTAACCCACTGAGCAAGGCCAGGGATTGAACCTGCATCCTCATGGACACTCTCTAAGGTTTTTTTCCCATTGAGCCACAACGAGAACGCCTAGAAAAATTTAACAGTGAAAATAAGATTAAAAAAAAAAATTTTTTTTTTTGGTCTTTTTAGGGCTGCACCTGCAGCATATGGAAGTTCCCAGGCTGGGGTCAAATTGGAGTTACAGCTGCCAGTCTAGCCTGGGAACTTCCACAGCCACAGCAAATCAGGATCCAAGCCACGTCTTCAACCTACACCACAGCTCACGGCAGCCACAAATCCTTAACCCACTGAGCAGGGCTAGGGATCAAACCTGCATCCTCATGGATACTGGTTGTGTTCGTTACTGCTATGCCACAATGGAACTCCAAAAAAGAATTAACATTGTTTCACTGTGCTATTATTAAGGGCTCATGTTTTATGCAGTTGTGGATTTTGTCCTCTAGAAAAGGTAACCTTAATTTTATTGCCCTATAGGATATTAACCAGTTTTTGTAATCTAACATCAATTATATTCTAATATTAAGCACTTCCTTACATGCTCTTATAACCAGTTTTACCAAATTACTGCTTATCTCCCATTGAGTTAATGAGGCAAATAGTATCTTTTATATGTGTCCACTCAGTATTTGTATGAGTTGAGTACCTTCTGGGGAATTACTCTGATTTGTGCAAATTAGTAGCAGTAGTTTTTTAATGTGTATGTATCACTTTTTAATTTTTTCCTTCCAGTTTTATTGATCTAATTGACATACAGCAATGTTTGCGTTTAAAATGTACAGCATATAATGATCTGACAAACATCATGAAATGATTAACACAATAAGTTCAATAAACATCTGGTATCTCACACAGATACAAAATAAAAGAAACTTTTTTTCCCTTGAGATGAGAACTCCTTCATCCTAATGTTTGTTTTTGAAGAATAACTGACTTACAATGCTATGTTAGTTTCCAGTGCACCGGCTAGTGATTCGACATTTCTATACATCTCAAAATGATCCTAAGTCTGTAGTTGTCATCTGTCAGCATACAAACATAGCACATTATTACCAACTATGTTCCTCACACTGTACATTTCATAGCTGTGCCACACCTGTTTTTTAACTGCAAGTTTGCACCTCAATTTCCCTCATGTATTTCTCAACCACCCGCCCCAAAGTTGTTTAAATAAAACTTAGGGAATTTGAATTACAGAAAGAACTTAATTCAGCGCGCTCATTATCAATTAGAATTTTAGGTAGGCAGGTTAACTATCTGGTTTATAAAACTCTTCCTCTGAAGTTTGTGTTAACATACATACATCTAGAGATACAGAAACAAGGAAATAAAGGAAATCACAGTCACCTAACACATTTACAGACTACTTAGATATTTCCTCAATACAAATGTATCAGCCATGTATTTTATTTTTTGGCTGTGCCCGCAGCATAGGACAGGGATCTAACCCACACCACAGCTGTGACAATGCCAGGTCCTTAACCTGCTGAATCACACAGAAACTCTCTATGTCGGCCATGTAGATAACTTTTATTTCATGAAATAGTTTCAGAAATTAAATGATTAATTCCTCTGAAGTACAAGAAATCATCTTGGGGAGTACCCACTGTGGGGCAAGGGGACTGGCGGCATCTTGGGAGAGCTGGGTTGCAGATTCGACCCCCAGCCTGGCACAGTAGGATCTGGCATTGCAGCCACGGCTTAGGTCAAAGCTGCGGCTGAGATTTGATCCCTGGCCTGGGAACTCCATATGCTGCCAAGTGGCAAAAAAAGAAAAAAAAGAAATTATCTTGGACTCAGGCTACACACACAACATACAATTTATTTAAAGCAAATAAAAGGTATTAAATTATAAAAAAAGGCTTTATGATCTAGCCCTCCCACTCCTGGGCATATATCCAGAAAAGATGAAAACTATAATTTGTAAAGATACATGCACCCCAACAATGTAAGGTCTATAATGTCTTGTTTATCACATCACCTAGAATGGTGTAATGCCTATAATGAAGAATCAATAAGATGTAACAAATTGTGAGGACATATTTATATAGTTACACTGTTTTTTAACCAATTTATGCATTTTATATTTTACTTATTTTCAGAGGGTGTATTATTTTTGTTATTCTTACCAGTTAATTTATTCCTTTTATTATGCTATATAAAATATTTAATGGTAAAAAAAAAAAAAGATACATGCACCCCAGTGTTCACAGCAGCACTATTTATAGTAGTCAAGACATGGAAGGAACCTAAGTATCCCTTGACAGATGAATGGATAAAGGAGATGTGGTAAATATACACAACGGAACATTACTCAGCCATAAAAAGAATGAAATAATGCCATGTGCCACAACATGGATAGACCCAGAGATTGTAACACTAAGTGAGATAAGTCAGAGAAAGACAAATATCATATGGTATCACTTACATGTGGAATCTTATTAAAATGATACATGTGAAGTTATTTACAGAACAGAAACAGATTCACAGATTTTAAAAACAAACTTATGGTTAACAAGCCGGGGGAGAGGGATAAATCAGGAGTTTGGGATTAACAGATACACAATACTAGATAAAAAACAGATAACAAGAACCTACTGTATAGCACAGGGAACTATATTCAGTATCTTGTAAAACCTATAATGGAAAAGAATCTGAAAAAAATGTGTATTTATGTATAACTGTATACCTAAAACTAACACAACATTGTACACCAACCTTAATAAAATAATAAGTCAAAGGTCTTGATGGCATGAGGGCATATTCTTAAAGATGAATTAACAACTATAACCAGGAAACATTCTCATACTCCCACTTACCCTGCAGACTGACATCTGGTTTGTTGTAAGTGTACCAGTCTTGTCTGAGCAGATAACGGAAGTGCAACCAAGGGTTTCCACAGAAGGGAGACTTCGAACAATGGCATTTTTCTTTGCCATTCTACGAGTTCCAAGAGCCAGGCAGGTGGTAATGACAGCAGGCAGGCCTTCAGGAATGGCTGCTACAGCCAGGGCCACTGCAATTTTAAAGTAATAAATAGCACCTCTGATCCAGGAGCCTCCATGAACTGGGTCATTGAAGTGCCCAATGTTTATGATCCAGACTGCAATGCAAATAAGGGAGATGACTTTGGAAAGCTGTTCCCCAAACTCATCTAGTTTCTGCTGGAGGGGTGTTCTCTCCTGTTCCGTTGCTACCATTTCATCCCGGATCTTGCCAATTTCAGTGTTAACTCCAGTTGCCACCACCACTCCCATGGCTTTGCCAGCTGCTATGTTTGTACCCTAGGACAGAAGCAGAGAACTGGTTACAAGATTAACACATACCCAACTTAATATTGACTGGTAAACTCAGATTTGTGTGGATTTTGAGGAAGATGTGCAGGTTCTCGCACCACATTCCAAAAGGCCTTTCAGTGGCTACTATTCAGGCAACCAGCCATCCAACTTTGATGACAAGCAAAGTGTGGTACACCTCTCCCTGCCTCTGCGTGAAATGAGAATGGTACCTACTCATTTCAAAACAGTCTGCACTGGCCCACTGGAATTTCCATTCATAACACTGAGCTTGGCTTACAGACTAGCTTTGGGCTGGAGTAGTACTCTAATCCCTGTGTACCCAACCTGCCAAACTTCATACAGCATTCAACCCTAAGCATTCTCCGCCTCTGGATCCAACAACTTAACCTCCCCTACTTTTATCACGCATAATAAGAAGGGCAAGCAAGACCATGGGCTACCCTTCAGAACCTCCACTCAAGCATTGTATTCAAAGATCAACATAACCAAGTGTAAGGGTTCCCTCCTTGCCCCATTTTATTAATTCCTAGTGTTGCAAGAATATGGCTTATTTTCACTGTAGCTCTATGGTACTTTTTTACTTACTGTGGGTGGGGTTAGGTTCCCATGCTAACCCACAAAAGTCCACTACTTGAAATATCATTTTAAATTCTAAACAAACAAAACCATAAATCTCCCAACTTCTATTTCAAAAAAATTTAACAGAAAAACTTTAGTGGTACGAGTTTTACTCTTCACCCAGACTCACCAATTATTAATGATTTGCCACATTTGCTTTCTCTCTAAACACATACCTTTTCATTGTGAACTATACACAGCTATCATCCATATCGTTTTATAAACATCCCTTTTGAAGCAAACCTTTCCCAAACACATCTACTATTCTGTGTTTATAGATCAAGAGTTTAAAGATGTTTGGGAGTTCCCTCTGTGGCACAGTGGGTTAAGAATCCAACTGTAGTGGTTTGGGTCACTGTGGAGATGTGGGTTTGATCTTCCATCCGGGGCAGTGGGTTAAAGGATCCAGCGTTGCCACAGTTGTGGTGCAGGTTGCAACTGCCACATGGGAATTTCCACATGTCATGAATGTGGTCAAAAAAAAAAAAAAAAAGACATCTAGGTCACACATGTCGCCATTACACATCACTGAATTTTTCTGATAGCTGAGGGTGACCACGAAGTGGAAAAAGAAAAAAGAAAAAAAAATCTGTAGAACTTAAAACTCTGAAGACTATCAAATGTATTTTTATTTGGAGACAAGTACTTACAGAAAAGAGCATGTTCTTCTTATCTTGGTTGACAGCCCGTGGGTCAGGGACAGGGTCGGTGTGCTTGATGACAGAGACAGACTCACCTAAGCAGTTGAGATAGAGAAGGTTTGTTCAATGTGTGCAGTCTATACCTAGAACCTTAGTACCCTCATCCACTCATACCACTACTCACCGAAAAGGACAAAAAGGCCCAATTCATTCAAAAGGGCAGAAACTAGTAAAATTCAGTAATAGAAAACTAATTTCAGAGGGAAAAAGGCAAAATAAAGGTATTTAATTTTGAAGTAAAATCCTAGTCAAGTAACCTTTATTTTCTTGAGTAACTTCAAATTTAGTTCATTTGCGGGTATCATTTTATACTCTAATATTGTGAATGTAGATCTGTTGTATACTTATATATACACACACTCCAATACTTTAAAAGGTGAAAGTATATTTACTTATAATGAACAAACAAGATACACTACATGAATACTGAGAATCATCCATCGGAAAGCCTTTTTTTGTTCAATAATGCTGAAGATGAGAAATGAAAACACTGGTCTAAAAATATCTGCATGCACTAATAAGATCATTCTTATTTCAACAAAACAAAACAAAAACACCGGCAATAAGGAGTTGCACTAAAAAGATCACATGGTATAAAAGACTACTTCTTAGAACTTTCACAATGACTTGATGAATTTGGTTGCAACTTAACATCACTTAAGAAATGTAGCTGATCCTTGAACAACTGCAGGAGTTAGGGAAGCCAGCCTTCTACATAGTCAAAAACTTGCATAGAACTTATAGCTAGCTGGCCCTCCATATACACAACTTCCCTGTATTTGAAGTTCTGCATCTGGTATAGTGCAGCACTATAGTATCTACTACTGAAGAAAAAAAAAAAAAATCCACATATAAGTGGACCTGTGCAGTTCACACCCATGATATTCAAGGGTTAACATCAGGTTGAGTGATGTGAAATATAGTCCCAACTGTTAGCTTAAATTTCAAGCAGCAAATTTCACTCTCAATATTTGACCAAAGAATCTGGTTCTTCAATCTGTGATTTTTAAACCAAAAAAAAACATTTAAGAAACTCTATGGAAAGTTTTAAAACAGTAATTATTTCTGTTAACACGATATGAAAATTTCATACACACAACCTGATCAATTCCCTGCCATCTCATGGCTTAATCAGCTTCCAGGTCCTTGCTGCTAACAGGAATTTCAATAGGTAAGCTATTCATAAAGAAACAACAAAAACTGCAGAGCTCAAGCTACTCACATGCCTACCGCTGTGGCATTATTTGCTTTTCAAAATTAATCATCAGATAAATCTTGATAATCTTAATTTTCCATTTACTCTCTATTTAATTCAGGTTAGCATTGTTTAAATTAATCTTCTGACCACCTTACTTCCAGTTAATATGAACCCTCCACCCTAGACCGTGCCTTTATCAAACAAAAACGGGAAAACATTCCAAACAATCCCAAATCTGAGTGTGCAAACTCTAGGTGTAAACATGCACCATTTGAGGGTGCTAACTTTTGTTAATCGCACATCTGATTATTGAAAAGTGTATCAGATGTGAGATTAGCATTCCAGGAGTCTATTTTTCCTGCCTGGAAAAAGAACACTAAGTAGGTAGTTCACTTTCCACAAAATGGACAACATTACTTCAACCTAAGAATATAAACTCTAATGAAGCAATTTGTAAACTTTTTAAAAAAAATTTAAAATGTTTTAAGATCAAAACTAACTTTTAATAAAATTAAAAGACAAATAGGCCTTTTGAGATGAGCACCAATTCTGTTTTTTTTAATTTATTTACTTATTTTTTTGTCTTTTGTCTTTTGGGGGCCGCCCCTGCAGCATGTGGAGGTTCCCAGGTGAGGGGTCTAATCAGAGCTATAGCCGCCGGCCTACACCAGAGTCACAGCAACGCCAGATCCGAGCTGGGTCTGCGACCTACACGGCTCATGGCCACGCCAGATCCTTAACCCACTGAGCGAGGTCAGGGATTGAACCCACAACCTCATGGTTCCTAGTCGGATTTGTTTCCACTGCGCCATGACGGGAACTCCTATTTTGTTTTTAAATCATAGCTTTACCCCATCTATCAGCAAAATGCCAATAAAGCATTAAGAAATACTATCTCAGAGAGGATGAAGATGGGATACCGTAACGGGATAGTGGGGCAGGAGTCCACTGAATTGTTAGGTGCAATCTGAAGAAGCCTTCACACAATAGCCTTCCAATACAGAGTAATTTACCTGTGAGAATTGACTGGTCAACTCTTAGAGTAGTAGATTTGATGGACGTTAATCTTATATCAGCAGGAACTTTGTCACCAACTAATTGGGGAGAAAAAAGGCAGCCAAAATAAGCAACTTTTGCAACCGCATTACATAAGGATCAACCTGTCTCAAAATCAAACACAATTTCTAAAGAAAATAAACAGCCTATATACAGCATAAGTATATACAATAAGCAATATAATCAACTTATCCTCAGGGTCATAAAAAGTCTTTTGCTGGATAGATACGAGACTTGAATTACAAAAGAAGGAAGAGAATAGTGATGCTTGGGCAAACAGCTCTAAGTACATATTTTATTTACATTCTATTTACACATACACACACAGACACACACAGCGTGATGAGGGGGACTGAATTGTACAAGCCATGATTTATTCCACTGGGAAAGCTAAATTATCAATAGGAAACACATGCCTCTTTAAAACGATGCTCAATTAATCTCATAGTGGAAAAGGCAAGATAAAACCAGACAGAGAAATCACTTTTTTAGCCACACCCATGACACACAGAAATTGTCAAACCAGGGATCAAACCTATACCACAGCAGTGACTCAAGTCACAGCAGTGACAATGTCAGATCCTTAACCTGCTGAGTCATAGGAGAACTCTGGAGATTATCACTTTTAAACTATCAAATTGACAAAGGAATTGAGAAAAATGCATCAAGTTTGAAAGCATGTATAGAACCAGGGCATCTTATACAGGGTGACTATAAGATATGGGTATTTTAGTATTTAATAAACAAAACAAAACAAAAACCCACTTAGAGGCAAGTGCATGAGCAAACATTAATGAAAATTCTGTTAGTACACTGCTAACAAGAGCAAACTGAACATGTCACTAAACATATCATATAACAGAAATGGACCACTTAGTATTCAACTAGGTGTCCAGACTTTTTGACCACCCTATATATGTTGCTGAGTATGAAGAAAAAAACTTTAAAAATCTCTAGAGGAAAAACTGGCAATACATAACAAAATTGCAAAGCACAATTTTTTCACCCTATAAATTCCACTATAGACAGGCTCACAGTATGTGGTTAGTTTTTTTATTAGCAGTAGAAAAGAGACAACTCTATTCCAACTAAAGTGAAAATTTTCTCTAAGATATACTGTCCATTAAGTGGGAAAAACATGAGTGTGAAGCATCATGGATATGGAATTCCACTGCTAAGAGGAAATCCTCTGGGATGGTGTGACTGGTAACGCTGGGGAGCAGGGCATGAGTGGAAGGAGACTTTTCACCCTGTACCCTTTGGTACTTTGAAATGTGAATGATCAGATAAATGAATAAACTTCTTGCATAACCTCTAGATGATCTTTAGGACAACTGAGTCTTCTTTTCTGGTGAAGAGTTCCTTTAAAAACTCTTAAAGGGACCACATCTCAGCCCCTTTCCTTGATATGTCTGAAGTAAATGCCACAATGCAGACACAGAAACAGATAATCCAATGTTTCACATGCATCTTAAGAAAAATGCCCAGCATATTGTAGGTATTCAAATACTGTTTGTTGACTGTGTATACTTCAGCACCAAAGCAACTGGACAGTAAAAATAAGTGTGTACAATAGCTTTCCCTGACTTTCTGAAAGGTACTAAGGTGGCTTTAGAAGTCTTATGAAGGGACAGCTAAAAGTTAGGACAAATAAGCATGGTGCCCCCTAGAACTGTATATGATATTTTAAATAATTTACCAGACTTACCCTACCATACTGAAGTGGAACACTATCACTAGTAATATACAAACTGGCAAAACAGCCATACTGTTCAAGAAGTAGCTTTATTTCATTAATTCAATCTTCAGTTTGGTTCCGATTTTTCTGTATTTCAGAGCTTTTAAATTCAGGGAGGGAATGGTCAGATATTTGAGCTCTAATTCATGCAACAAACTAATGATCTACATAGGAAATGTGGTCACAAGGTGGCAGAGAAAGAGACTGTCAATATATAATCTCAAGAGGCAAAGATCATCCTTGCATTTGACTGCAGGGACACATTAAGTTAAGGTGAAATTCCTGCTGGAAATGCTTATGCAACAAACAGCAATATTCATTAGTGAAGAAAAAAGAACCTTTCATTTTAATATAATTCTGTTCACACTGCAATAAAGTAACCATATCCTAAACTTCAGTGATCTTCACAGATAAAATACTGCAGCAAGACGAAATTTTAAAACTTAAAAAAAAAACAAAAAAAACCCAACTTTTACTACATTAGTTCTGGCTCTCATAATTAACTTGATCCCAAATGACCTTGAACATGAAAAGAATACAAGTTCGGAGTTCCCGTCGTGGCACAGTGGTTAACGAATCCGACTAGGAACCATGAGGTTGCGGGTTCGGTCCCTGGCCTTGCTCAGTGGGTTAAGGATCCGGTGTTGCTGTGAGCTGTGGTGTAGGTTGCAGACGCGGCTCGGATCTGGCGTTGCTGTGGCTCTGGCGTAGACCCCTAGCCTGGGAACCTCCATATGCTGCAGGAGCGGCCCTAGAAAAGACAAAAAGACAAAAAAAAAATTAAAAAAAAAATACAAGTTCAATGAGGAGCATATGAACCCTAAATGGAAAAATTATCTAAAAATGTTCCTTTGATGTCTGAGGCAATTTCTATCATGATACTAAAGGAACAGAAAACTTGTAACATGGTACAGAGGTCCCTACAGTCTCTATGCACATCACTTTAACAATACGTACCAGCAATCTACAAGGAGAACGTTTCGTTTTATACTGAATCTCTTTCTTTTTTTATTTTGCTTTTTAGGGCCATACCCATGGCATATGGAGGTTCCCAGGCTAGGGGTCAAATGCCACAGCTACAACAACGCAGGATCCAAGTTGCGTCTGCGACCTACACAACACCTCACAGCAACGCCAGATCCTTAACCCACTAAGCAAGGCCAGGGATCGAACCTGCAACCTCATGGCTCCTAATCAAATTCGTTTCCCCTGTGCCATGATGGGAACTCCTCTTTCCTCTTTTTAAACAATTTCATATATAAGCCTAGATTCATACTCTCATATACCTGGCCACAATTTAATTAAGGCTAGCAAGTCTGATATTCAAATTTAGAATCCAGGAGTTCTCTGGTGGCTGAGCTGAGGATCTGGTGGTGTCCCTGCTATAGCCTGGGTCATATCCCTGGCCAAGGAACTACTGCATGCCACAATGTGCCCCCACCCGCCAACCAAAAAAAACCCCAAAAGACCTGAAAATAAACAAAAAGAAAAACCAAAAAAACTAAGGATCCAACAGTAGTATCCTGCTATATATGTTGCTATGTTTCAGTGAAGCTCAGAGGATTGGAAATGAATGAAAAACGTGTTTTTTTTTTTTTTTTTAAGGCAGTAAATATCGAGATCAAAAATTCTTTCCTGGTACACAGTCAACATATAAGCTACTAGTTTAAGATGGGATTG
This sequence comes from Phacochoerus africanus, assembly GCF_016906955.1. NCBI lineage: Eukaryota > Metazoa > Chordata > Mammalia > Artiodactyla > Suidae > Phacochoerus > Phacochoerus africanus. The sequence goes on along the minus strand of NC_062558.1, from coordinate 31,829,387 downwards.
ATACTATATATACAGCATTTAAAACTATATTTATAGGAGTTCCCTGGTGGCTTAATGGATTAAGGATCCAGCATTGTCATTGTTACGGTTCAGATTCCATCCCTGGCCTAGGAACTTCTGCATGCTTTGGCCAAAAATTAAAAAGAAAAGAAAAAGGACGCAGGTTTGATCCCTGGCCTCACTCAGTGGGTTAAGGACCTGGCATTGCCGTGAGCTGTGGTGCAGGTTGCAGACTTGGCTCGGATTCTGCAGTTGCTGTGGCTGTAGCATAGGCTGGCAGCTACGGCTCTGATTAGACCCCTAGCCTGGGAACCTCCATATGCTGTGGATGTGGCCCTAAAAAGACCAAAAAAAAAAAAAAAAACCCAAAACAAAAAGTAATATTTATACTGGCATTACAAAGAAACCAGCTATTTTTTTCCTCCTAAAAGTTTATTTTAAATAATAAAGGCTATCTTTTTGCTGTACAAATATTGTATTATATATATTTAATTATTGATTAAATATTTAGGAATGAATCAAATGTAAAATCCTCATGGAACAAGTGACTGGAAAATTCTTAAAAGTTAACCACAAGTTTTTCTCAACTTTTCTTCCATCCTGTAACAGCCATTCTAATTGGGAGGCAATTAAATATTTACGAATTAAAAGGTGAACTGAGGGCCTTTTTCAAACTACAGAATCTCAGGACCCGCTTTTTAAGAGTCTGGTTCAGTGCATCTGGGGTGGAGTCCCCAGGAATCCTTTTTTTTGGCAGGGGGGCAGGGGGTTGGGGGTGGGGGCATGCCCACAGCATGCAGAAGTTCCTGGGCCAGGGATCAAACCTTTGCCACAGCAGTGACAATGCCAGATCCTTAAATACTACACCATCAGGGAACTCTAAGAATTCATATTTTAAAGAAGTTCTTCAAACACACTAAAAACTTAATACAGATTTTTCTTTTCAAAAAGCACAGATCCCATGAAGGGCCTGTTTAGAATATGGGTTGTTTCTCATTTGCTAAGTGTGCCATATCTCTAGGCCGGGAAGATCCTATATCTCCCAACACTTGGGAAATACACTACCTTAAAGTTTTACATTTACTTACACTATAAACTGACCTCTTGGGGTTCCCACTGTGGCTCAGCAGGTTAAAACAGGACATAAGTGTTTATGAAGATGCAAGCTTGATCCCTGGCCTCACTCAGTGGGTTAAGGATCCAGTGTTGCTGCAAGCTGCAGCATAGGTCACAGATGAAACTCGGATCCTGTGTTGCTCTGGCTGTGGTGTAGGCCTCAGCTGCAGCTCTGACTTCATCCCTAGTTCAGGAACTTCCATATGCGGCAGGTGCAGTTGTAAAAAGGAAAACAAACAAAAAACAAAAAACCCAAAACTGATCTCTTTATGGAAAAGTACCTAAATAGCATAAATACAAACTGCTCTTAAAAACTTGCCCAATTTTAGCATTATTTAAGCTCACACCGTCTTATATCCAACTCATGTCCTCATTTCAGACAGCTAGAAGTAAAAGGAGTCTTGTCTAAGGAACTTCAATTAAAGAAAGACTTCCTCTAACTTACTCTATGACCCTGCTTTGTGCATTTTGTTTGTTAAGAGTCAATTTAGGATTAAGTCTATTTGGAAGCAGATTCTCCAAGGAAGTAAAAGATCCATGAAAACAAAGATTCAATGAATACTTTTCAACTAGGATATAATTTTCCTTTGTCTGTAGGCTTCCGTGAATTTCAGACAGAGGGTTTTGGGCCTGAGGAACAGGCAGCCCGTTCTGCTAATCACATTCAGTGATATTTCCCTGATGGGGCATGTAAATGCCCATAGGGCAAGTGGTAGTGGAAAAGTCTTACTCTTGCCAAGGGGATGCTCTGCAATTTCTTCCTCCAAAAATTTTCTTGAGTTCAGGTGGTGTAATAAAAGAAAAAACTTTATAAGTGACCTACTATTTATTTAACACCTGACACTTTTTTCAAATTCAGCTCTTTTCTCCTTAAGTCTATAGCTCTTTAAAACCTGCTATTGCAATACAAATTTCCACTCCGAACAAATTCCTCAATGTACACTTTATGCCAGGTTACCAAGAATGCAAGTAAGTCACTTAAAGGAAATTATTACTTAGCCACATTTTAAAACCAAACAAAGGCAAACTTTTTTTTCTTTAAACCATAAAACATAGAAAGAAGTGTTTATAAAGCCAGGATACTTTAACATTCTTTATACAACATTACATCAAAAACACTGATGTTAAAATGTGCACTACTCAAAAAAAGCACCCCCCACCCCCCGCACTTTGCTTTTTAGGGCCACACCCAAGGCATATAGAAATTCCCAGGCTAGGGGTCAAATTGGAACTGCAGCTGCCGACCTATGCCACAGCCACAGCAATGCAGCATCCGAGCCGTGTCTGCAACCTACCCACAGCTCACAGCAACACGAGATCCCCAACCCACTGAGTGAGGTCAGGGATCAAACCTGCACTCTCATGGATACTACTTGTTGGATTTGCTTCTGCTGTGCCACAATGGGAACTCCCCAAAAAAGCCTTTTTAAAGTTGGTTACATGTAGGGCCACAGGTGTGGCCCTAAAAAGCAAAAAGAGAAAACTACATAAAAGAGCAGAAAATTACCTCCTAAATACCACTACTGTCTCTGAGGAAAAGCAGGCCGTAATAGAATTAATTAACCTAAATTATTTAAATATTTAACTATGACTCAAACATTTTCACTGTTTCCAGTTTGAGTCATAAATTTTGTAGTCAGGATGAAGAAATGAAATTCTTCACTTGAGAAGCCCTACTTGCCTACTTAAAACTATTTCCAGGCCTCAGGGTGAGCATGGAAGGAACATTACGTATTGCCATAGTATATACTACATTTGTTCCCAGTCTGATCTTTTTCCCTTTCTTTCTTTTTGGTCCTGCCCCTGGTATGCAGAAGTTCCTGGGCCAGGGGTCGAAACCATGCCACAGCAGTTATAATGCCTGATCCTTAACCCACTGAACCACAAGGGAATTTCCCCAATCTGGTTTTTTGAAAATATGAACTATGACTGAGACTCATCTTTTAAAAATGCAAGTATGTCATGTTCTTTAAAATCTTTCAACAGCTTCTTTCTACTAGACTTTATTTATTTTTGTCTTTTTTTTAAATCGAACCTACATCCTCATGGATAATGGACTTGTTAATCGCTGAGCGATGGGAACTCCTTATTTTTGTCTTTTTAGGGCCACACTCCCAGCATATGGAAGTTCCCAGGCTAGGGGTCAAATTGGAGTTGCAGCTGCCTGCCTATACCACAGCCACAGCAACACCAGATCTGAGCCATGTCTTCAACTTACACAGCAGCTCATGGCAACACCAGATCCTTATCCCAGTGATCAAGGCTAGGGATCAAACCTGCATCCTGCATCCTCATGGATACTAGTCAGATTCTTAACCTGCTGAGCCCCAATGGGAACTCCTTTCCTACTAGTCTTTATTTTTTGTTTTGTTTTGTTTTGTTTTGTTTTTGTTTTTTGTTTTTGTCTTTTTGCCATTTCTTGGGCTGCTCCCGCGGCATATGGAGGTTCCCAGGCTAGGGGTCGAATCAGAGCTGTAGCCGCTGGCCTACACCAGAGCCACAGCAACACTGGGTCCGAGCTGCATCTACAGCCTACACACAGCTCATGGCAACGCCAGAGCCTTAACCCACTGAGCAAGGGCAGGGATCGAACCCGCAACCTCATGGTTCCTAGTCGGATTCGTTAACCACTGCGCCACAACGGGAACTCCCTTTCCTACTAGTCTTTAAATTTTAGTATCCTAACAATGGTTTATAACACTCTCCATGACCCAACTGATGCTTTATTATTTTTTTTAATCACTTTCCCCTCCCTCTAAGCTTCAAACACAAACACAGTTTCTCAAAGTCCTTTCTGATTCCTCACACCCTCTAACACAAAGAGCAAGGCTTTCCTTGAACTTCCAAGATTAGGGTGGTATCCCTTACAATGTGCCAACAGAAGCTGTCCTTTCCTAACACACATCACGCTACATATTTGATGTGTTCTCCCCACTAGACTCAAAAGCTCCACAAAGGCAGAGTCATTTAGCTCACCACTGATTTCCTAGGCCCTAGTATTGTAAAGGCACAGAGTGGTGTCAAATAAAGGAAAGAAGTACCTCCTCACATTATTTTCTTTAATCAACAAGCACCAGAAACTTATAATGTCACCAGAAAAGATAATTATCAAGTTTTTAGAATGTCACGAAGCTAGGAACAACGAAAAAAAGCAGGATCCAAAGGGATCTTAGACTTGGGAGTTTCTGTTGTGGCTCAGTGGGTTAAGAACCTGATTAGTATCTATGAAGATGGGGTTTGATCCATGGCCTCACTCAGTAGGTTAAAGACCCGATGTTGCCAAAAGCTGCAGTGTAGGTCATGGATGCAGCTCAGATCTGGTGTTGCTGTGGCCGACAGATATGCTCCAATTCAACTCCTAGCCTGAGAACTTCCATATGGCCCAGGTGCGGCCCTAAAAAGACAAAAGACAAACAAAAAACTGCAAAGAGATCTTAGACTTGATTGAGCTTAATGAGGTCTAATAGTGATTGCTGATTAAATTCTACATTTAGACTAAAAACAGAAACACATGCGTGCTAGTAGAGTATTAGAGATACAGTGGGGAAAGAGAATGCGTGACAAAGACTCAGAGATTTTAGCTGGTAGGGCAATTAAGATCCCCAAAGGATGGCGGAAAAGGTCTAGAATATCAGCCAGACTCCATTTATATTAACTGCATTCAAGTCTGGGCACCAAAGAAGGCCATCAAGATAGTAAAGAGTTCAGAAGTAATTACATGAGCAACTGAAATAGCTAAGACTAACTTGGAAATAAAAATGTTAGAATATACCACACACTTACAACATCAGACTCCTAGTTCCAGTAAGAACTGCCACACACTTCTGGACAAGTTACACGCTTCTGGAGTTTTGGTTACCTTCCTCCCCCAGCTCTGAAAGGCAGACTAATTTATCCTCAACTACCTAACAGGCCATCATAGGAAAAAAGAATCAGACATTTATGTGCCTCCAAAGCAAAAAACCTAACATATAGAACAACTATATTTTAGCTCCTTCTAAGGAAAATTTTGTAATAAAACTGACATAATATACAATCGCTAAAAAAAAATTGGCATAGCTATTCTTAGGCAGGCAAGTTTCCAGTTACTAGAGGTGGAAGATAACCAGCTCATTAGATGCTGTAGAGGCAGCCCATCACTCACTAGGCAAGGTTAGAGTATACAACAGCTTGAATACCCACGGATATAAATTCCTCTTTATTACAAAAGAAAAGCATACTTTAAATTTTTTTTGGCTTTTTAGGGCCCCACCCACGGCATATGGAGATACTCAGGCTAGGGGTCTAATCATAGCTATAGCTGCCGGCCTACGCCACAGCCACGCCAGATCCGAGCCGAGTCTGCGATCTACAACCACAGCTCACGGCAACGCCAGATCCTTAACCGACTAAGCGAGGCCAGGGATCAAACCTGCAACCTCATGGTTCCTAGTCAGATTTGTTACCACTGCGCCACGATGGGAACTTCTGAAAAGCATGCTTTTTTTTTGGTTCTTCTTTTTTTTTTTTTTTTTTTTTTTTTGCCATTTCTTGGGCCACTCCCACAGCATATGGAGGTTCCCAGACTAGGGGTCGAATCAGAGCCGTAGCTGCCAGCCTACGCCAGAGTCACAGCAATGTGGGATCCGAGCTGCGTCTGAGACCTACACCACAGCTCATGGCAATGCCGGATTGTTAACCCACTGAGCAAGGGCAGGGATGGAACTGCAACCTCATAGTCGGATTCGTTAACCACTGCGCCATGGCGGGAACTCTTGAAAAGCATGCTTTTAAGATGAAAACCCTTCCCTCACTCCCCTCATCCAAACAGAGTTGTTAACAGTATTTATCATCTATACCTCTATGAAACACACTTACTAAAACTTCATTGAAATAGGAAAAAAAAAAAACCCCACAAACCTCTTTTTGCATTAATATATACTTATCTGTTGCATTCTTTTTTGTTTTTTGGCTGTACCTGCAGTATGCAGAAGTTCTCAGGACAGGGATCGAACCCGCACCACAGCAGCCGCTGCAATGACAACGCCGGATCCTTAACCCACTGAACCACCAAGGAAGTCCTGATTACCTTTTCTTTTCTTTTTAGGGCCGCACCCGAGGCTCTGAAAATTGCCACTCTAGGGGTTGAACTGGAGTTGCAGCTGCTGGCCTATGCCACAGCCACAGCAATGCCAGATCCAAGCTGTATCTACAACCTATACCACAGCTTGCAGCGCCAGATCCTTGACCCACTGAGTTGAGGTCAGGGACCCATATTCTATGGATGCTACGCTGGGTCCTTAACCCGCTGAGCCACAGTGGGAACTCCCCTGATAACTAATTCTTAATCTTCACAATTCTAGGGAGGGTATTGATTGTCTTCATTCATGAGGAAAATGAAGCACAGAAGGCTAACTTGCTCAAGGTCACAGGTGTTTCACAGCCATACTACAGAATTAAATACCGAATTAAATCAGTCGCCATTTTCAAGGCTATCTAGCTGTTTCTAATTTTCCTATTATGATGTCACACGGTAAACACCTTTGTGCACTTGATTACTTCTACCGTAAAGATTCATAGAAAGAATTTTCCTACAAATATATTATACTTCCATCAAATTTATCTCCTTGCCAATTCCCCACAGACTCAAACTTATATTTTTCTGAATACTGTTAACACCAAATACTTTATTTTTCAAAATTCTTTTATTCAAAATAAAAGTTGTTTTATTTTTTATCAGTCAAACGTGGTGATCTTGGTGGTTTTGTGTCGCACCTAGGAAATGTGCTCCCTATACCATGCGGTTTCTTCTACCAAATTTCCCCCAAAATCTTACAGCAATAAGGATAGAAAGGTTGGCACTTACTGGTACTGTGACTTACCACTGGGTCACATGAAGAAGGGAGAAGGTGGAGGTGATTACAGGAATTAGGAAATGCCAGCCCATGAAATTCAGGTCAGGCTTCAAAATCAACTGGTCCATCATGATCTGATTGGGGAAACCTTTCTGAGTTTTCATTTCTCAGGGTTCTTCATGTCTTAGCTACTCTCAGTGCTGAATAAAGGGCCCTAGTTCTCTCTGCTTCTAAAACATCCACAATAACTTCTGTTTTACACTATTTGATATTCTGCTTATATGTAAGTTCTTAGGACTAAGAACGTAGGTCTCTACAAAACAGAGATCTAACTTACAGGAACAAGTAAAACAGTAATTTTACTATCTGGTTACGGATGGCTCAGATCTACACCTCTCACCAGCCCTGTTTTCCCATTCTTCTCTACATGGGGGAAAAGGCAAAAGCAGACAGACCTTATCATCTTATTTACATATCTTTGCTTCTACTTCTCTGAACTATGTTTTATCATTTTAAGAATGGTGAAAACTGCTTACTCTTACAATGTTCCAACAACACTATGCAAATTGCTTAGCCAGATAATATTTTACTAATTATACTGTTTAACTGTAATTGGTTTTTCACATTTTGAAATATAAGCCAACTTGTAACACTATAAATTTAAGGTTCACAACATCTGATACACACATAGTGAAATTATTACAACTTCCTACAGTTAACTACAATTGCTATAGTTAATACCTACCACCTCTTACCAACTTTCGAATATACAACACAGTTTTATCTTACATTCCCACAACACGTTTTTCTCATAGCTGGAATTTGTACCTTCTGACCACCTTCACCCAATTCCCCGACTCCCTGCCCCTGGCAACCACCAACCTGCTATTTCTAGAAGTCTGCTTTTTGTAAAGATTTACATGTGAGATTACAGTATTCGCCTTCCTATGACTTATTTCACTCAAGGTTCTATCCATGTCATCGCAAATGGCAGAATTTCCTTCTTCTTTTTCTTCTATTTTGGCTACCTCATGGCAAATGGAGTTCCCCGGCCAGGGATCCAAGCCTAAGTTGCAACCTATGTCTAAGCTGCAGCAACACCAGATCCTGCAACCCACTGTGCCGGGCCAGGAACTGAACCTGCATCCTGGTGCTACAGAGATGCTGCCGATCCTGTTGGGGCACAGCTTCTAGGATAACTCCAGAATTTCCTTCATTTTTATGGATGAATAATATTACTGTGTCTGTCTTTATCCACCGATGGATACTTAGGTTCTTACCATGTTTTGCCTATTGTAAATAATGCCTTAATGAACACAAGAGTGTAGTTATCTCTTCAGGAGAGTGATTTCATTTCTATGAATATACACCCCGAAGTGGAGGTGCTGGATTATATGGTATACAGCCACACCTCAGAGAGATTGTGGGCTCATTTCCAGACAATCCACAAAAGCAAGTCACACAGAAGATATGTTTACACTACACTGTAATCTATTAAGTGTACAATAGCACTGTCTAAAAAAAGTATGTACCTTTATTTAAAAAGACTTTATTGCTTAAAAAAAAAAAAGCCAATCAACTGAGCCCTCAGTGAGTCAATTTTTCTGCAACAGTGATATCAAAGACCACTGATCACAGACTACCATAATAAAAATAACAATGAGGAGTTCCTGTGGTATGGGGGCTAAGGATCCACTGTTTTCATTGCAGAGGTACAGGTTCAGTAGCTGGGTGGGGAACCTCTAAAAGCCATGGGTGCAGCCAAATAATAATAACAATAAAAAGTTAGAAATATTTCAAGAATTACCAAAACGTGACACAGTGACACAAAGTGAGCAAATGCTGCTGGAAAAATGTCATCATTGAGATTTGCTCAATGCCACAAATCTTCAATTTGTAGAAAATGCAGTATCTGCAAAGCACAATAAAACTAGGTATGCCTGTAACTTTAAATCTTGACATGGATTTCTGGGAAGAAGGGCAAAAGAACCCCCTGAAATTTCACACAGGATTCTGAATGTGTCTTTGGGGGAAAGAGTCCATGGAGTTCATTAGTTCTTAAAGGGACCATGATCTAGAAATAATTAACTACTGCTACAGAGCTTTGCTTTACAAAATGTGGTCCACCTAGGAGCTTGGTAGAAATACAAAATAATGAGGTCCCTCTCCAGACCTAAAGATTCACAATCTACACTTTAACAAAATTCCCTGGCACATGAAGTTAGAGAAATAGCTCTAAATAGCTGGCCAAATCTGAAACCCTGTTTTTGTTTTATTTATTTTTATTTATTTATTTATCTTTTAGGTCCACACCCAAGGCATATGGAGGTTTTTCCAGGCTAGGGGAAATGAAGCTGCAGCTGCTGGCCTACACCACAGTCACAGCAATGCCAGATCCGAGCCTTGTCTTTGACCTACACACAGCTCACAGGGATCAAACCTGCATCCTCATGGATCTTAGTCAGACTCATTTTCACTGAGCCATGTGGAAACTTTTGTTTGATTTAAAAACAGCCTTTGAGTCAAGGATGATTTTTACATTTTGAAAGGTTTAATAAAAAAAAAAAAATTAAGGGGGGAGGGTCCCCTGGTGGCTCCAGTTCAATCCTTGGCCTGGGAACTCCACATGCCACAGGTGTGGCCAAAGGACAGAAATAATTAATTAAATTAAAAAATAAAAACTCCCAACCAACAACAAAAAAATTAAATTAAAAAAAGTTTTTTCCCCCTATAGAGACTGTTTTGGGCCCTCAAAACCCAAAATATTTACGAGGTGGCTCTGGAACAAAAATTTGCCAACCCCTCTGCTCTACAGCACAGAACTGACTTTTCTGATATTTTTGTTAGGAATGTCAACAAGTATGGATTCGGTTTTTTTTTTTTAAGATTGGAGCAGTGAGGCGGCTCCAATCTTGAAAAAAAAAAAAGAGAGCAAAAGAAGTTGACCTGGTCCCAGGTATACACATGATATGATGTTATCTGAATCACGTATCTTTTAGAGCCAGAAAGTGCCTTAAGAGTCTACTCCAATTACTTGATTCTGTAGGTTAATTTACTTTGTCCAGTGTTATACAGAATTAGGATAATACAGTTTCTTACATGACTTAGTCATCTTTCTATTTTACAACTTTGTCTTTTCTTTAACAGCTTTGAAATGCTACTTCATATGTTACTAAATTTCATTACTGCAAGATGACCATCAAAAGTAAAACTTTTCTTCCCAAAGGTAGTTAACCAAGTTTAAGAATTATCTTTTATTAAATAAATCTTGAAACTGCTGGCACTATTGCTGAACATTTATTTATTTTGTCTTTTTAGGGCCACACCTAAGGCATATGAAGTTTCCAGGCTAAGGGTCAAATCAGAGCTGTAGCTGCTGGCCTACACCATAGCCATAGCAATGCCAGATCTGAGCCAAGTCTTCGACCTACACCACAGCTCACGGCAACACCAGATCCTTAACCCACTGAGCGAGGCCAGGGATGGAACCCACATACTCATGGGCACTAGCTGGGTTCACTATCGCTGAGTCACAGTAAGAACTCCTGAACATTTATTCTTCACTTTAGGAAATACAAAATCAATTTCTTTAGAATTTAAACAAAGCAAATTCCATTTTATGTTGAGACTGTGTCATTTCTATCACTTACATAATCTTAAAAAATGATTTACCCCAGAGTGTACCACAAGACAGAAGTCATCTGAGGATATTTATGGCCTTGTGCTATTCATCAACTCTACGTTACCAAGATACATGAAGTTTGTTTTCAACAATCCAGAAAACAGTGGCCTTGAGAAATCAATAATACCCTTCCATGTATACAATGAATGAAATCTCCCAAATTCTAAAGACTTTTATGAACTTCATAGCTTGATTCACCTTAGCATTCAGAATGCTTAAAACACTGATGTTCATTTCTTATAAAATTATACTTGGTATTACTTTTGGTTTTCAACCATCGAGAGAAACATTTTCCTGGCATTAATATAAAATTACTGTGGCTTCAGAAGATGAACATATGAGTAACTGTCTCCATACTTTCACTTGCCAAATCAATTTATCGCCTATATTGTAGATACTTGTAAGTCATTTTCTATGCATGCTTATGCGATGTCTCCTTGGAAAGGTTATTAGCCAGTATAGCAACATCTAAAATATAATTCCCTATATCTTCCCCTCAAAAAGCCACCCAGTCCAGTCTTTGGAAAGTTCAGCAGAATTATCCTATCAGATGTCTTCCAGAAACTAGCAAAAAGTTTATCATCTGAAATTAGAAGATAATTCTTACATCCAAATAATGACTACAAAAGGTTCTCTTTCTTTCTGCAAATAAATCAACAGCATACTTACTTTCATCTTCAAAACTGTTCACAATATTTTCAGTTTTTCAATTCATCAGAACCTCTTATACTCAATTTCATAACTGAAACAACAGTATAAAAGCTACCATGTCGAAGAGCACAATTCATGCCATTTATCCCTTTAGGCAATGTAGAGAATAGACTTTGACAAGAAATAATTTAGATCCACACTTAGAATTGAAGTTCATTTCTATAGTTTCACGGAACTGAACTACTGGGCTAAACTAAATGCTAAATTGCATTTACATTATCTAGATAACTAATCCGAATAAAAGTAGCAGTTAAAAAGCTTCAACATATAAAAAAACCAAAATATTAATAAAAAGTTTCAGAAAGCTGGGGGGAAAAAACTTCAACATATATAATCTTAAAAGTCTTAATAGGGAGTTCTCTGATGGCCCAGCGGGTTGAGGCTCCTGCGTTCTCACCACTGTGGCTCTGGTTGCTGCTGTGCGGCATAGGTTCAATCCCTGGCCCAGGAATTCCCACATACTGCCTGTGTGGCAAAAAAGAAAAAAAAATGCAAAAAAAAAGAGAGAACCTGAAATAAATGTTGCAACTCTCATTGAAGAAAAAAAAAAATCTAAATAAAGGAGTTCTCTGCCATGGCACAGTGGGTTAAGACTAAACTGCAACAAACGATGCAACAAGGGATTAATCTCTAAAATATATAAACAACTTTCACAACTCAACAGCAAAAAAAAACCCAACAACCCAATTGAAAAATGGGCAAAAGACCTGAACAGACATTTCTCTAAAGAAGATATACAGATGGCCAACAAGCACATGAAAAAATGCCCAACATCACTGATTTCTAGAGAAATGCAAATCAAAACTACTATGAGATACCACCCCACACCAGTCAGAATGGCCACCATTAATAAGCCCACAAATAACAAATGCTGGAGAGGGTGTGGAGAAAGGGAAACCCTCCTACACCATTGGTGGGAATGTAAATTGGTACCACCACTATGGAAAACAGTATGGAGGTACCTCGGAAAACTAAATATAGAACTACCATATGACCCAGCAATCCCACTCTTGGGTGTATATCTAGACAAAATTTTCCCTGAAAAAGACACATGCACCCATATGTTCACTGCAGCACTATTCACAATAGTCAAGAGATGGAAATAATCCAATAATCTGTCAGTGGACATTTAGGTTAAGAAGATGTGGTATATATATATACACAATGAAATACTACTCAGCCATAAAAAAGAACAAAAATAATGCCATTTGCAGCAACATGGATGGAACTAGATCTTGTACTAAATAAAGTCAGAAAGAGAAAGACAAATACCATATGATATCACTCATATCTGGAATCTAATATACAGTACAAATGAACCTTTCTACAGAAAAGAAACTCATGGACTTGGAAAACAAACTTGTGGTTGCCAAGGGGGAGGGGAAGGGAGTGGGATCTGGGGTTAATAGATGCAAACTATTGCCTTTGTAATGGATAAGCAATAAGATCCTGCTGTATAGCACTGGGAACTGTATCTAGTCACTTATGATGACGCATGATGGAAGGAAATGTGAGAAAAACAATGTATATGTGTATGTGTGACTGGGTCACTTTGCTGAACAGTAGAAAATTGACAGAACACTGTAAACCAGCTATAACGGAAAAAAATAAAAATCATTAAAAAAAAAAAAAGAACCTAACTGCAGCAGCTCAGGTTGCTGTGGAGGCGTGAGTTTGATCCCTGGCCTGGTACAGTGGGTTAAAAGATCTGGCATTGCTGCAATGCAGGGTAGGTCAAAGCTGTGGCTCAGATTCAATCCCTGGCCCAGGAACTTCCATATGTCTTGGGGGTGGCCATAAAAAAAATAAAATAAAATAAAAATAAAGTCTTAATAAAACGAATACCTATTTAATTGGCCCAGGTAAAGCAATGACAATGTTTTCCCCAAATGTTCCATATAATTCACTTTTAATGCCCTCCCAGTGCAATGTTCTAGTAATCTAGCAAAACTACCATTTCTAATTTGGATCTAAATATACAACTACATCAGAACAAACCAAACAAGAGTATACTCACAACCCTAAAAATTAAAATTATGACCAAGCTTCCTCAACATGATAAAGGAAATCAATGAAACCCACAACTAACATCTATTTCATGGTAAAAGACTAAAAGCTTTCCCCTTCAATCAGCAATAAGACAAGGATGTCTACTGTTACTTCTTTTCTACATTCTACTGGACAGTCTAGTCAGGGCAATTAGACAAGGGAGGAAAAAACAAAACAAAACAAAACAAAAAAAACACCCTGGCTGGAAAGACATAAAAAATATTTGTTTTCAAACAACATGGTCTTACGTAGAGAAAAATCTTAAGGAACCTCTGAAAACCTATTAGGATAAAAGAGTCTAATAAGACTGCAAGGTATAAGACAATCTGAAAATCAAATTAAGACAATTTCAATTACAAATAGCTTCCCACTCGCCCCAAAAGCAAACAAAAAACAAATAAAATGCTTAGGAATAAACTTAACAGAAGTAGTACAAGACTTACTCGACCACTAACCTGGGAACTTCCATGGCAAGTGTGGCCGTATGCAACAAAACAAAACCGAAAAAATCGCTTATTACAAAGATACCATAATCAAGACTGTGTGGTACTGACATATGGATAGACATACATATCAATGGAGTAATAGTCAATCTGTAGCAGAAAATGGAGTCACCTGATTTTTGAGAAAGGTTCCAGGACAATAAAGAAGTCTTAAGTGGTGCCAATACAACTTGATATCCAAATGTAAAAGAAGTTGGATCCCTACCACACACCATGTACAAAATTTTGGTGACACTAAATTATGTAACAGCTTCTTAGATGTGACACCAAAAGCATAAGCAATGAAAGAAAGAAAAAAATGGGACAATCAAAATTTAAAACTTTTATGCAACAGAGGACACCATCAAGTAAAAAAGAAACCTACAGAATGGGGAAAAATGTTTGCAAACCCTATCTGAAAAGCCACGACACATAAAGAACTCTTACAACCTAATTAAAATGATCAGCCGATTTAAAAAGGAATTTCTCAAAGATGACATACTAGTGGAAAATAAGCACATGGAAAGATGTTCAACATCATCAGGAAATCAGGGAAGTATAAATTAAAGTCTGAATGAGGTACTACTTCATGGCGAAAAAGACTCCCCCCGGCTTTTTCAGCTGCACCAAGGCATATGGAAGTTCCCAGGGCAGGATCGAGTCTGAGCCACAGCCTTGGCAACGCCAGATCCTCAACCCACTGCGGCAGGCTGGCAATACCACAGACAAGCTGGATCATTAACTCACTGCACAACAGTGGGAACTCCCATGGCTAAAATTAAAAGAGACAAATGATGAGGATGTGAAGAAAGTACAATCTACATACGTTGCTAGTGGAAATGTAAAGTGCTGCAATCACTTTGGGAAACAGTCGGGAAGTCACTCAAAATGTTAAACATAGAGTCATCACAAGTCCCACAATTCCATGCCTAGGTATATATACCCAAGAGAGGGAAAGCCTACGTTCACAGGAAAATTGTACAAGAGGAAAACAACCCAAATATCCACAGCTGATGAATGAATAAAATGTAGCACATCTAAACAATGGAGAATTATTGTACCATAAAGAAGAATACAGTATACACATGAATGAAGTATGACATGCTACAACATAGATAAGTACTGAAAACAATACATTAAGTGAAAGAAGCCAGTCTCAAAAGGCCAGCTATTCTTATATTGTATGATTGATTCCGTTTATATGCCATGTCCAGAACAGGCAAATCCCTAAAAAAAAAATAAATTGTGGTTGCCAAGGACTGGGAAAAGGAGGGCAGGGGAAGTAATTACTAATGGGTACATGGTTTCTTTTTTTAGAGGATAAAGATGTTCTGAAATTAGTTGATAATCATTGCACAACTCTGACTATATTAAAAACCACTTAATCACACACTTTAAAGGAGAGAATGTTATGGCATGTGAATTACATCTCATTGTAGCTGCTTTTAAAAAATTGTGAACTGGGCCACCAACAAATTGAAATATGACAAATACACTTACGTGTACATTTACTAAGTATACTGTATATTCTCTACCAAATTAACTGTAGATGAAGACAGAAGCAACAAACCACAAGAAGTATGTGAGAGTTTCAATTGTAAAATTTGAGTAACAGTACACAACTAAAGAGTGGCTGATGGGGAGTTCCCGCGGTGGCTCAGCAGAAACGAATCTGATTAGGAACCATGAGGTTGTGGGTTTGATCCCTGGCCTCGCTCAGTAGGTTAAGGATCCAGCATTGCCCTGAGCTGTGGTGTAGGCTGCAGACTCGGCTCTGGTCCTGCATTGCTGTGGCTATGGTGTAGGCTGGCAGCTGTAGCTCCGATGAGACCCCAGCCTGGGAACCTTCATATGTTGCAGGTGTAGCCCTAAAAAGCAAGAAAAAAAAAAAAGTGGCTGATGGTTAAAAACCAAGCCCTATCAAGCTTATCACTGGATCTAGCACACGCTTAAAGCTTAGCTATTACTGAACTCACAAAGAGATTTCAAATTATCTGTTCTGCACACAAGTTGCACAATAAGCAGGTTCACATTTGCTAACCTATTCCACACTTCTGTGAAGCTGTAAGTTTCATTTATTACTGAGAGCTTGCTACATGCTCAGCAAGATTACAGCGGTCAATGTGACACAGCTGTACCCTTAGGGTGCTCATTGACAACAATGTTTAATAAAAATTTTCATATCTATCTAAAACTAGATATCACTTCTGTTCAGCATCCCTCAGAATATTCAAGAAAGAGTAGTATTCAAGAACCCAACATCCAAGCACTGCATATGATGTTAGCAACTAGTATACAGTGGGGAAAGCAACGGAGAAAAAAAGTGTTAATTGTCAGGACCTGTCAGACACCTCACAAAGGATTCAGAAATAGGTGAAAGTGGGGAGTTCCCATCGTGGCGCAGTGGTTAACGAATCCGACTAGGAACCATGAGGTTGCAGGTTTGGTCCCTGGCCTTGCTCAGTGGGTTAACGATCCAGCGTTGCCGTGAGCTGTGATGTAGGTTGCAGACGCGGCTCGGATCCTGCATTGCTGTGGCTCTGGCGTAGGCTGGTGGCTACAGCTCCGATTCGACCCCTAGCCTGGGAACCTCCATATGCCGTGGGAGCGGCCCAAGAAATAGCAACAGCAACAACAACAACAACAACAACAGACAAAAAAAAAAAAAAAAAGAAAAAAAAAAGAAATAGGTGAAAGTGGGGAGTTCCCGTTGTGGTGAAGCGGAAACAATCTGACTAGCATCCATGAGGATGAGGGTTCAATCCCTGGCCTCACTCAGTGGGTAGGGGATCTGGTGCTGCCATGAGCTATGGTGTAGGTCACAGACATAGCTTGGATCTGGCATTCCTGTGGCTGTGGTGTAGGCTGGCAGCTGTAGCCCCAATTCGACCCCTAGCCTGGGAACTTCCATGTGCCGTGGGTGTGGCCCTAAAAAAGGAAGGAAAAAAAAAAGAAAGAAAGAAAAGAAATAGGTGACAGTGGAATGGGTTTATATTATTTGTACTGCTTAGAATACTTACTATGAGTATTAAGTATATTCATCTAAGGTGAGGGATTTAAACTTCTCTTTTTTTTTTTCCTTTTCACTCACACTTGGAGGTTCCTTAGCCAGGGATCAAATCCGAGTCACATCTGTGACCTTCACCACAGCTGTAGTAACGCTGGATCCTTAACCCACTGCCCTGGGCCAGGGATCCAACCGGCAATGCCAGAGATAAGCCAGATCATTAACTCACTGAATCACAGTAGAAACTCCTAAACTCATCTTTTAATGTGTTTTTTTGAATATTAAAAGAAAGGCAGTGGTTGCCAGGACCTAGAGGTAGGAGGTAAAGGAAAATTACTGTTCAGTGGAAACAGAGTTTCAGTTTGGGAAGATGAAAAAGTTCTAGACACAGCAGCACAATGGTGTGAATGCACTTAATGCCACAGAACTATACCTTAAACATGGTTAAAGTGGGAGTTCCCTTGTGGTGCAGGGCCTAGGGACTTTCACACACAAAGTTTCTACAAGGTTAAAATGGTAAGCTTTATGTTACGTATATTTTACCGTAACATCCACAAATAAAATAAGAAAGGGATACTACTTCTATGTCACACACGCTATGAATCAATCATTATCTGTCTTTCCTCAACTCTTAAATGAAACATATAAAACACTACATATAGGGAACGGAATTTCACACTGGGCCAGAGTAGTCAGGTAGGTCCAGATTATAACCAAAGCTTTGCCACTGTTAGAAGTGTGCATTCTCTTGTTAACTAGGTGGGTTAGAAATTTACTGAGATGGGGAGTTCCCCTCATGGCTCAGTAGAAACGAATGTGACTAGTATCCAAGAGGACGAAGGTTCGATCCCTGGCCTTGCTCAGTGGGTTAAGGATCCAACATTGCTGTGAGCTGTGGTGGAGGCTGGCAGCTACAGTTCCCAGCTTGGGAACCTCCATATGCTGAGGGTGTGGCCCTAAAAAGAAAATTTTTTTTTTTTAAAAAACTAAGAACAACACAAAACAAAACCCTAAAAAAAAAAAAAGGAAAGAAATTTACTGAGATGGGAAAGGCCAGAGAGAAACAGAATCCAGAGGAAAAGAGAAACCAAAACCACTTCCACTGAAGAAAAGCTGGTCTTGCTTCACTTCTTCAAAAGGGAAGAGGAAGAGGATTCCTTGAGGGTCAAGCTTACATTTCTTCCTCTGATGCTGTAAACCACTGCCATCTACTGATGCAAACCAAGGATAAATGCTTTGGGGGTAATTTCTCTAAGTTTTCAAACAGATATAATACACTGAAATAGCCCAACTAGCATACCAATTCTTATAACATCTTTGAGAGGCTGAATGTATATTACCACTCCAAGCTGGAGAAATGGAAGCATACAAACAGAATCTTGTGCAATATTTAGGTGATCTGCAACCGCATGTACCACATAATACTTGTGCAAAGACAAACTATCCATCACCACCCAGTCAGCTAAACTAGAAATCCTGTCAGTATCTTTGATTCTACACCCTACTTACCCACCCCCATATCCATTTAGTTACCAAAACATGTTGTTTAACACCTAAATCTGAGGTTCACTTTTCAGATTATACATGGCCATAATTCCATGGCTAAAGGAGATTCAGAGTTAATATTTTGGTTTGAAATCTGGTAAAAAACTTCTCAAAAGTGCCCCCAGGTGATTTTGATGTGCACCCTGCTTAAAAACCACCATTCAAGGAGTTCCTGTCATGGCTCAGTGGAAATGAATCTGACTAGCATCCCTGAGGACTTGGGCTCAATCCCTGAGCCCTCGCTCAGTGGCTTAAGGATCTGGCATTGCCCTGAACTGTGGTGTAGGTTGCAGAAGTGGCTCGGATGTGGTGTTGCTGTTTCTGTGGTGTAGGCTGGCAACTACAGCTCCAATTGGACCCCTAGCCTGGGAACCTCCACATGCCGCGGGTGCAGCCCTAAAAAGACCCCCCCACACTATTCATAAATTCACAATCTTTCCCTCATTATTCTCCCCCCCCCATTATTATTATTATTACTTTTGGTCTCTGTTACTTTTGTTCACACTACTAAGCAAGCTCTTAGGTCACTTGCACAAACTTTGTAGTCCTAAGTAGTCAGTATGTTGGTATACAGGCAACACTACTCTTCTGGAAGAACAATGACAAAAATTAAGAATAAAAGAATACCTATCACACGGTAATTTACTTTCGGAGGCCAAAACTGCACAGCACAGGTCAAGAGATGCAGCTCTCTGAGTTCTCTTCATTAAAATGAGTAAGACAATAAAGACAAAGCACACCTTCCCCACAAGTCAGGGTAAGTGTTACTATGAGACAATTCACAAGAAAACAAGTATTCTGAGTTCAGGAGGGTGTGAAAAACCATGATTTGAATAACCCAAAGTAATGATTCTCCAGCAACAAGATTAGACTTTTCTGACTGGCTCCAGGGGCATTCTAGACTGCCTGAAAACACTGGCAGGGAGGGTATGGACTTCTGCGAGGTTTGTGTAGAGCTCTGGCCTTGCAGTGGATTCCCTAACTTGTAAAGCCCAAACAGAAACCCTAGGCCATATAAGTATTTTTAAGTAGAGCTTTTAGTCATGAAATTACCCTTAACCATCAACTTACTTTCACAGTTGCAAGTTAGACTTAGTACTTGTGCCAAGAGTCAAAACAGGAAAAACGAAGTAGCCACTAATTAGTATTCTAACAAACTGCTCACTACAACTGTCAGATTAAGTTCATTATTTCACTAGCACTAATATTCTACAACTACTATAGTAAAAGCAGTAAGTACAATAATTCAAAACACCTTGTTTAAAAAAAAGAAAAAAACACCATAACCACATGAAGAGAGGTGCCAAAATATTTAAAAATAATTTTACAGAAAACCTGATTAGTTTGGATGGCACTAATCTGTTAATACAATTGATTCATAAGAGCTTAACTTTTAAAACAATTATGAGCCTCGAGAAAAGGACTACATTCAGATATACAACCTAAAATAAAACAAAAATGACAAACTCAACTCACCAGCAATTTCTACAATATCACCAGGAACTATGTCTTTAGCTTTAATTCGTTGTACACTCTTCCTGTCCTGTCGATACACTTTGCCCATTTCAGGCTCATACTCCTTAAGGGCTTCGATGGCATTTTCTGCATTCCTTTCCTGTAAAGAAAAAAACAAAAGATAAAAGTAGTAAACACAGCCTGCCACTGCCAAGTATTTCCAGCCCTAGGAATCAAATTTTTAGAGTCTTAACCTAAACTTTAAGGGAAAAAAAAGATACAAGAGATTCTTATTAATGACATTTGTAGTAAATGATTCACATCTTAAGGCAATAAACAAGAGACCTTTATGATTCTGTATTAAAAATGAAAAAAATAAGCACCCTAAGAAGGGTAAGGAGATAAAATCAGTGTAGAGAAGTAGTTACAGAACCTGCTGTCCCTAAGCACACTATACAACATGGCCCTCACCTTTAGCCAAATACATTCACAGCATTAAATCAATCCTGTCTCCCCCCAGGCTTTTCCACTCAACAGCTATGTGACTATGAATAACTTACCCAACACACAGGTTTATACACAGAACCAGGACACTAACAGTACCTACCCTCGAGGGTTGTAAGTGACAAGCTATACGTAACATGCAAATAGCAAATGCTTTGAGTGACGAATTAAGAAAATCAAGTTACGTCTCAAAAAATTCTAAATCTCTCTCCAGTGGAAAAGACTGGAATAGCTGGAAGCACTGCCAGTCACATATCATTTTGCCATAATAACATATATGAATGTGTCAAGACTTAGTCACACAGAATTTCTTTCCTAATTTCAAAATAAGATGTAGAATCGAAATGAGTCATATTAGAGGGGGAAAAAAAAGCTGAGGGAAAGTTCCTCTAGAGGGGAGGGGAAAAAAAGGAAAAGCTTGTGTTCAATTTATTTCCTCTCTTTTTTTTGGCTGCAGCTGCCACATATAGAAATTCCTGAGCGAGGCATCAAATCTGAGCTATAGCTACAGCAACGCCCGATCCCTAACATGCTGTTCCACAGTAGTACTCCCTCCCATCTTCTCTCCTTTTAAAAAATAAGCAATTAGGAGTCAGAAGCAAGTCTACAAAGCACATGCCCAGATGAGGTTACTTAATGAACAAGGAAAATAATTATTTCTCTCATATTTTTTTCCTTCAATATAAGGGAAAAAATTTAATTTAATCTTGGATGAAATTTCTGCTTAATGTTATGTGATCTCATTTCTCCCCTTGTTGTAAATAGTATTATCTGTTGTGAAAAGTCCCTAAACTTGCTTAGAAGAGCATTTAGATGACACAAAACTGAAAGCTAATGGCATGTGTGTCACTTTTTTATGTATGCATCCCAGAAAAAGAATAGGAAACCTTAAAAATGACAAATTCACGACAAAGATAATTTTAATTCCACATCAGATCTGCTTCAAAAATGAGTATATCGGGGAGTTCCCGACGTGGCTTAGTGGTTAATGAATCCGACTAGGAACCATGAGGTTGCGGGTTGGATCCCTGGCCTTGCTCAATGGGTTAACGATCCGGCGTTGCTGTGAGCTGTGGTGTAAGTCGCAGACTTGGCTCGGATCTGGTGTTGCTGTGGCATAGGCTGGCAACTGTAGCTCCAATTTGACTCCTAGCCTGGGAACTTCCATATGCTGCTGGTGCAGCCCTAAAAAAAAGGGGATGAGTATATCTGCATTGCCTTGTAATAACAGGAATACCAGCATACCTAACTCTATTAATGTCACTGCTAAAAATGTCCTTCAGATTAAATTCAAATGTTACTGATATTGTACAAAAAATAAATTCTGAGTATTGCTGCTACTCAGTCAAATTTGATACTACTTTCTTCTAAGAATTTCTTCCCCCTAAATCTATGACTTGTGACTGTTCTTTTTCTCCTTCTTTCAATTTAGTTTAACTAGCCTGATCAAGGTTAGGAAGATGTCCTATTACAGACGGCCAACAGGCACATGAAAAGATGCTCAATATCACTAATTATTAGAGAAATGCAAATCCAGACTACAATTAGGTACCACCTTACACCAGTCAGAATGGTCATCATTAAAACGTGTACAGGCATTCCTGTTACGGGGCAATGGGATCAGTGGTGTCTCTGGAGCACAAGCATGCGGGACTGATCCCCAGCCTGGCACAGCAGGTTAAGGATCCAGTGTTTCTGCAGCTGCGGCATAGATGGCAACTGTGGCTTGGATCTGACTCCTGGCCCAGAAAATCCATACGCTGCAGAGCCAAAAAAAAAAAAAAAAAAAAAAGGAAAAAAGGTCTACAAATAACAAATGCTGGAGAGGGTGTGGAGAAAAGGGAACCCTCCTACACTCTTGGTGAGAATGTAGATTGGTGCAGCCCTCATGGAGAACCTCAAAAAACTAAAATTAGAGCTACCATATGATCCAGCAATCCCACTCCTGGGCATATATCTGGACAAAACTGTAATTCGGAAAAAAAAAAAATAAATGCAGTGTGCTGAAGGGGGTGGGCAGTACGGGGAGGGATCACTAGGGAGAAAGCAGGAAAGCTTGTGTGCCTGCCCCGGCCCAGGCCCTCAGCTCCCACACGGTGGGCCTAGCTCAGCCGCAATCAAGGTGATCCTCATCTTTAACAACGATGGAGGCCATGGCTCTCCAAGTTCTAGCAGCCCTACGGTGAAGATACACAGGAAATCATCAGGGAGACATTCCATTTGGAATGAGAGATGAATATGGTGTAATTTCCTAGAAGGAAGACTATTAATAGAGGATCCGACAACAAGCTGATTTATACATAATATGCAATATTATATTTTGTCTTTTGTGTGGATTCTTCAGAAAGTGAACTTGGCATTTTAGATCTAATTCAAGTATTTACGGAAATATCACAGATAAGTGTTTTAAACAGGAGAAATCTAAGACTGGCTTAGCAGGCGCTCTAGCCTGTGCTGGATCAGCTGAGACTCCAAGAAATATTAACAATGGTGACATGAGTATAAAAGTGCCAAACTTGCCTTCTTTAAAAGTCAACTCCAAAAACAAAACCAAACCCAAACCCAAAAAACAAAACAAAAAACCACAACAAAAAAAAGGAGTTCCCATTGTGGCGCAGCGGAAATGAATCCGACGAGGAACCATGAGGTTGCAGGTTCGATCCCTGGCTTCTCTCAGTGAGTTAGGGATCAGGCGTTGCTGTGAGCTGTGGTGTAGGTCACAGACTTGGCTCGGATCTGGTGTTGCTGTGGCTCTGGCATAGGCTGTCAGCAACAGCTCCGACTGGACCCATAGCCTGGGAACCTCCATATGCCGCTGGTGCAGCCCTAAAAAGGACAAAAGACAAAAAAAAAGAAAAAAAAGTCCACTGGGGGGGGGGGGGAATGTCATCTAAGTTTACCAAAAATAGAGAAGGAGAGTCTTTTGTTCTTTGACTTAAGTCAAGGTACTGTATAGAAGTTATGTAACATCTGTATGTGGTTCAACGTTGCTTTTCTTGCTCAATGGTTTTGAAGAAATTGAGCGGTTGCAGTGTGATTTTTTTCCCCTTTATTTATTTATTGTCTTTTTGCCATTTCTAGGGCCGCTCCCGCGGCATATGGAGGTTCCCAGGCTAGGGGTCGAATTGGAACTGTAGCCACCGGCCTACCCCACAGCCACAGCAACATGGGATCCGAGCTGTGTCTGCAACTACACCACAGCTCACGGCAAGGCCAGATCCTTAACCCACTGAGCAAGGCCAGGGATCGAACCGGCAACCTCAAGGTTCCTAGTCGGATTCGTTAACCACTGAGCCACGACAGGAACTCCTTTCCCTTTCTTTTCTAAAATGCATTCTTATCTCCACTTAAGGAATGCCTCTGTGTACTGGTCTAGGGTATTTCGAAAACTGTTCTAATTAAAGACTTTTCAAAACACCAAACTGTTGGTGTTTTGGAGTTCCCTGATGGCTCAGCAGTTCAGCACTTGGCATTGTCACTGATGTGGTGCAGGTTATCCCTGGCCTGGGAACTTCTGCATGCCAGGGGCTCAGCCAAAACAACAACAAAAATGTTGATATTTTGTATGGATTACAAGTACAGCATTCCTTAATTCTGCTATTCATCTCGACTGTTAAAGAACCAAGTATGTACGGCATGAAAACATTAAGACTCTTTTCTCTTAAATAAACTCCAAGGTAACTGACCCCTATAGCACCTGTCTGCCTGATACCTACTTTAGCAATAATTTTTTTCCCAAAAATTCCCTGACTCCACAAAGTAAATAAAAATGTATTTTATCACTGTTGAAAAGAAAAATATACATGTACCCCTATGTTCATAGCAGCACTATTTATAATGGCCAAGACACGGAAGCAACCTAAGTGTCCAATAACAGATGAACAGATAAAGATGTAGTACATATATACAGTGGACTACCACTCAGCCATAAAGAACAAAATAATGCCATTTGCAGCAACATGGATGGACCTAGAGATTATCATACTAGATAAAGTCAGAAAGAGAAAGACAAATACCATGTGATACCACTTATATGTGGGATTTAGAATATGGTACAAATGAATTTATCCACAAAACAGAAACAGACTCCTAGACACAGAGAACAGACTTGAGGTTGCCAAGAGGGAGGGGTGGGAGAGAGATGGATTGAGAGTTTGGGATTAACAGATGTAAACTATTAAACATAGGCTGGATACAAATAAGGTCCTATTGTATAGCACAGAGAACAATATTCAACAGCCTGCCATAAACCATAATGGAAAAGAATATGAATTAGTATATATATGTATAACTGAATCACTTTTCTATACAGCAGAAATTAACACGACACTGTAAATCAACTACACTTCAAAAAAAAAAAAAAAAGATGTCCTGGAGCACTGCATTTTGCTTCTACTAAAAATTGGCAAATGTACATTTAAATTAAAAGCATAAAATTAAGATAAATTATCTCAGACCTCAAGGACAAAGATGCCAACTAAAATCAGTTTTAAAAAGCCCCTCTCCACCCCACCCCTCAAGTTCCCCAACCCAGCGCAGTGGGTTAAGGATCTGGCATTGCCGAGGCTGTGGTATAAGTCAAGGATGCAGCTCAGATTCAATTCGTGGCCCAGGAACTTCCATATGCCATGAGTGCAGCCGAGAGAGGAGAGAAACAAAAATAAGCGCCCCCCCCCCCCAACTATCAAAAGGAATATTTACAGTATAGGGGTAAAAAGGGATAAATAATCATAGATTCAAATAGATTACATCAAAAAAGTCTGCTTGGGGAAAAACAAGTATCTTAGTACAAACAAGTACATCTTACTTAGAAGACCTAAGGTTTCCTTTGTTCTAAAAGCTGTAACTCCTACCTCCTTCACTCAAACCCAAATAGGTCTAAAATGTCACTCCTCAAACACACTTTGTACCTTTCTGCTCATGCCACCCCCTCTCTGGAATATTCTCCCCAGCCTCCACCCACAAAACTACCATTTCTCCATAGTTCTCCCAATCGCTTGTCAGCCTTCCCCCTGCCGCCAATATCACTTTACACTTTTTTGTATGTGTCTTTTTGCCTTTTCTTGAGCCGCCCCCGTGGCACATGGAGGTTCCCAGGCTAGGGGTCCAATCTGAGCCTCAGCCACTAGCCTACACCAGAGCCACAGCAACGCCAGATTCGAGCCGTGTCTGCAACCCACACCACAACCCACTGAGCAAGGCCAGGGATCGAACCCGAAACCTCATGGTTCCCAGTCGGACCTGTTAACCACTGCGCCACAATGGGAACTCCTCACTTTACACTTTTAAGTTTCCTTACCTCCAGAAAGCAAGAACCCTCTGGTATTGATCATATCATTCTGTATATTATGTAAACAGGATTAAGATATAAGAATGTTATTCTTTTCTTCAAGGTAAGACAAACATAAAAGTCTTGTGAAAACTGCTTTAAAATTTCACTTCTGAATTCAGATCAGCCTGCCCTGGATGCAAATCCCAGATACTCTGTGTATGTATGTACTCCCTGTACGTCCTTTGATACATTAATCACTCTGAACCTCAATGTCACATCTGTCAAATGGTAATATCATCTGCTTTAGAAAATCACTGTAGGAGTTCCCGTCGTGGCTCAGTGGTTAGCAAATTTGACTAGGAACCTTGAGGTTGTGGGTTCGATCCCTGGCCTTGTTCAGTGGGTTAAGGATCTGGCGTTGCGGTGAGCTGTGGTGTAGGTTGCAGACTCGGCTTGGATCCCGCGTTGCTGCGGCTCTGGTGTAGGCCGGTGGCTATGGCTCCAATTAGACCCCCTAGCCTGGGAATCTCCATATGCCACGGGAATGGCCCTAGAAAAGGCAAAAAGACAATAAATAAATAAATAAAGAGAACAAAAAAATTAAAAAAAAGAAAAGAAAATCACTGTAAACATGAAATAGGAATGTATACAAAACATGCACCATGTAACTAACATAAACTAATTAAAAACTGCATAGTACACTGAGAAGGACAATCTAATGCTGTGTATTGTTTCTTTTGCCTAAATTATTCAGAAAAGGATCATTTCTACTTAAATAAAAGCAATTAAAAAAATCAAAGTAAGGAATACAGTTCAATTAAAGTTTTCTTCTAAGTAAGTATCCTCATAAATGAGCCCACCACATAAAGGCCTTCGCATTCACTAATAACATCAGAAGTTTCCAATTCCAATAGGACTAAGTATGTTGATGTTTTCCCTAAGACTGACAGATGCACTAGATTTTAGTCCCAGAAGAAGCGAACATATCCATCAAACCCTAAAAGATGAATACTTAAAATGAATGTGACATATTACTGAATCTGTTAAAATATATCAAAAACAAACATCAAACAAATCAATAGAACAATCCTAGCAAAGCTAAATTCTCAAACTAGCTATCTGCAGAAGACCAATCATGTGAATGTGAGGCAGGGGTATGATCCTGTTGTATTTCTGCAGTAAAATTTGCTTCCATTCTGTGAGTAATAAAGGCCTGGGCACTGGGCAATTTAGGGAAAACAACCAAGAGTACTCTTTGAAGGTAAAACAATTTAAGACTTAATTTTTTAACTAAATCCACACACACACACACACACACACACACACAATTCATAGACAATAAAAACAATACTGACTTTGTGAAGTTCTTCCATAGGAAACATAAAGAGAAATGATGCTTCTCAAATTTTCTTTTCTCTTTTTTTTTGGTCTTTTTGGGGCCACACCTGTGGCATATGGAAGAAGTTCCCAGGCTAGGGGTCTAATCAGAGCTACAGCCGCCGGCCTACACCACAGCAACACCAAATTCTTAACCCTTTGAGCGAGGCCAGGGATCGAACTCATAAACTCATGTTTCCTAGTGGGATTCGTTTCCACTGTGCCACAATGGGAGCTACTGATTCTCAAATTTTCTGATTTTCCCCAAGTACCTTCTTTCATCCACTTCATGCTGCCATGAAGGATAAGCAATTTTAACAGCAAAGTATGTATGCATGATGAGAGGGATAAAACTGCCACTAAATAAATTAATAGGCAAAAAAACCACACCTAGTTCCACAGATATTTTTAGTCAACATAGCAGGAAAAACAGATAACAGAAAGGCTAACATAGTTTAAATACTTACATATTATCAAAACTTAGCATTGAAGGAACTTTTCTTACCTGCCATACACCCACAATTGCATTGGCTACTAATATAAGTAAAATTACAAAGGGTTCTACAAAGGCTGTAATTGTTTCTTCGCCTTCTTCAAACCAAGCCAAAACCTGTAAGAGAAATGGCACACATTAGAATTGTGGTATATTCTTAGGCTTTTACAACAAAAGTGGCTGGCATGAAACAATTACAAGATAAAAAAATCTCTTTTCTTACCATCCTTAGAAACAAATGGTAGCAAAATGTAATGACATAAACAACACATATCTTTTTCCTAATATTTCTTAAGACTCAAAACTATAAACTTCTTAATAATATCCTTAAGAGCCATTTTTTTTTAAATGTAATAATTGTTTTAAAGTCCTAAACAAGTACTTTTGGGGAACTAAACCCCATTCATTTTATATGTGTATAAAGAAAACACTCCTGATTTTGTTAAAGTAAAAAGCAATCAAATTTTGTTAATTTGATTAACATTCATATCAAATAAATGCTCACATGGCATAAATTCATAGCAAAAACAATTTGATCATTGACTCAAAATTAGAGTATATAAACTGTTAATGTCCCACTTATTTTCAGTGGTGTTACTGCAAGGTTGTTCTGTGATCAGGAATCTGTCTTGAAGGTTATGACATCTAGTGTATCAATACAACAGTTCAGGATATAAAAGCCCCAAAATGTTACAACTGGGCCCAGCACACTGTCCCAAGAAAAATGAACAAAGAATTAACTTCTAACTCACACAACTGTAACTTTCAGATTTAAAAGCTACAAGTTGAGGAGTTCCCATCGTGGCGCAGTGGTTAACGAATCTGACTAGGAACCATGAGGTTTCGGGTTTGGTCCCTGCCCTTGCTCAGTGGGTTAACGATCCCGCGTTGCCGTGAGCTGTGGTGTAGGTTGCAGACGCGGCTCCAATCCCGCGTTGCTGTGGCTCTGGCGTAGGCCGGTTGCTACAGCTCCGATTCGACCCCTAGCCTGGGAACCTCCATATGCCGTGGGAGCGGCCCAAGAAATAGCAAAAAGACCAAAAATAAATAAATAAATAAATAAAAAAGCTACAAGTTGAGAGTCACACTGTACTTCATAACTGAGCAAGCCTAAGATTGTGAGAAAGAATTTAACACGGTGTATCTGAAAATAATAAAAAACATGTTAAAAGAGGCATATAAATGGTTAAAATTTCAACAACCAATTTTTGTGGGAAACTGCCAATCCAGAAAAGACATTAAACATATCTAATGATTCAACCTGAGAGGTAAGATGTGTGTGCCTCTGCCTTTTAACATTGCTTAGGATGTTTGCATATTTCACAATAAAATATTTTCTTTAAAAGATTTATTCAGTAAACAATGGAAGCACCATTTTTGATACTCTTTAATATTGTCAGATATGATTTATAATAATAATGGAGCCATCTGACTACTTTTATACTTAGTAGAATACTATAAAGTGAGCTTTTACACAAACAGCAAACCAGAAAAATGATTAAGGCCCAACCTGAATTTTGGAAGTAAAAGAGAATAATGATGATAAATTAACAAGAAATATCAACTTGGAAGGCAGGTATGCTCACGACTATACCACCAACACAAGACAGATCAATTTAAGCAGGAGAAAAACCAGGAAACACAAGAACTAGGTCCTGATAGATGCCAATCACTGCTAACAGCTAATGAACCAGGGCAGGCAGAAAACCAGAATGAATATAAATGTTGCTCAAAGCTTTCAACAGGGCATTCCTGGTGTTAAGGCTAGGCCTAATGCCAGAATAAAAACTTCTCTAGGAAGTTATAAATACTGATAGATGCAAGATCACAGCTGCTTTGACACTAGCCTTCCAAATATTTGCCAAGGAGAGCATATCAGAAATAAGAAACTTAATTAGCTCTTGGGGGAGAAAAATTGCTCAACTTGAAGAATAACTAAGACCTTTTCAAAAGGTCAGTGAGGCATTAGCAACTGTAAGATAAGCTTCACACCTTGTTAAAGTGGGTATGAATTTCCCTCTTGGCAGCTGAGCCTGAGGAACAAACTTAAAGCAATATCCCCTACCAGCTAGAGCAAAGGAAAAGACTAAGGCAAGCATGACAGGATTAGCAAAGCAAACCTCTACTTTTCATGAAATGTGTGGTTCATCTGCACAAGTGGTATTCATCAATAATGCAATAACCCTCACCTGCACAATGTAGTAGACTTTTCTTCCACTGCATTATTATTATTATTGTTATTTTAGCTGCATTTGCAGCAAATTCTCAGGGACAGGGATCAAATCTCAGCAAAAGCTGGGACCTATACCACACAACACCAGATTCTTAACTCACTTCGTCACAATGGATAACTCCTCCAGTATATGAATTTTAAAATGTGTATGTATAAGAAACACAGGAATGCATAGTTATTTGAAGGTTCTGTAGAATTACTGAATGTATAATTACTGCTTGATGAGATACTAGAGGACAAATCTCTCAGCCTGGAAGGACAGAACTGAACCTATTAAACACTGACAACTAGTAATTTTCTAACTACTTTAAAAAACATCCTTTTCTGGAGTTCCCGTCGTGGCACAGGGGTTAATGAATCCAACTAGGAACCATGAGGTTGTGGGTTTGATCCCTGGCCTTGCTCATTGGGTTAAGGATCCGGCGTTGCTGTGAGGTGTAGGTCGAAGATGCGGCTAGGATTAGGTGTTGCTGTGGCTGTGGTGTAGGTCGGCAGCTACACCTGTGATTAAACCCCTAGCCTGGGAACCTACGTATGCTGCGAGTGCGGCCCCAGGAAAGACCAAAAAAAAAAAAAAAAAAAATCCTTTCTGAAGTTTCCATCATGGTGCAATGGAAATAAATCTGACTAGGAACCATGAGGTTGAGGGTTCGATCCCTGGCCTCGCTCAGTGGGTTAAGGATCCAGCACCTCCATGAGCTTCGGCGTAGGTTGCAGACATGGCTCGGATCTAGCATGGCTGTGGTGTAGGTGGGCAGCTACAGCTCTGATTAGACCCCTAGCCTGGGAACCTCCATATGCTGCAGGTTCGGCCCTCAAAAGACAAAAGACAGGGAAAAAAAAAAAAAAAAAAAAGAAGAATCCTTTTCTTGGAATTCCCATTGTGGATCATCGGATTATGAGCCCAACTAGTATCCATGAGGATGAGGGTTCACTTCCCCGTCTCACTCAGTGGGTTAAGGATCCAACATTGCTGTAAGCTGTGGTGTAGGGGGCAAAGTTCAGATCCAATGTTGCTGTGGCTGTGGTGCAGGCTGGCAGCTGCAGCTCCAATTCAACCCCTAGCCTGGGAACTTCCACATACCACAGGTGCAGCCCTAAAAAGCAAACAAACAAATAAAAACAAACTTTTTTTTTTTTTTTTGCCACACCCATAGCATACAAAAGTTCTCAGACCTGGGACAGAACTCCAGCCACAGCAGTGACAAGGCCAAATCCTTAACCATGAGATCATTAGGGAACTCCAAAAATTATCTATATTTAAACCCACAAATGCAAGTTCCCGCTGTGATGCAGTTGGTTAAGAATCCAACTGCAGTGGGTCGGGTCCCTGTGGAGGTTCAGGTTTGATCCCCAGCAAGGCACAGGGGGTTAAAGGATCCAGCGCTGCTGTAGCTGTGGCTTGGATTCAATCTCTGGCCTGAGAACGTCCATGTGCTGTGTGTGCATCCATAAAAAACAAACAAAAAACCCAAAACCTCACAAATAACCTGAAGAATTAAATGCTACAACTCAAATTGAAGATCAACTGTACTTCACTTACTGCTAAGAACCAATCCAGTGAATTATGTTCAAACCACATTGTACAATCCTTCATGGTTTTGTTCTACTGAAAAGAAAACCTCTCTTGGGTAAATGGGAAGATGATGCTGATAAACAAAAGACTCCACGAGTTCCCGCTGTGGCTCAATGGTAATGAACCAGACTAGTAACCATGAGGATGAAGGTTCAATCCCTGGCCTCGCTCAGTGGGTTAAGGTTCTGGTGCTGTTGCCATGAGCTGCGTTGTGGTGGTGTAGGTGGAAGATATGGCTTATATCTGGTGTTGCTGTGGCTGTGGCCAGCAGTTACAGCACTGATCTGACCCCTAACCTGGGAACTTCCATATGCTGTGGGTGCACCCCCCCTCAAAGGACTCCATGAGATGGGGAAAGGGTAAATAGAAATGAGGGAAACTGGATGAGTGACATGTTTTTTTTTTTTTGCCTTTTTCTAGGACTGCTCCCACAGCATAATGGAGGTTCCCAGGCTAGGGGTCTAAATCGGAGCTGTAGCTGCTGGCCTATACCACAGCCAAAGCAACGCCAGATCCAAGCCGCGTCTGCAACCTACACCACAGCTCACGACAACGCCGGATCGTTAACCCACTGAGCAAGGCCAAGGATCGAACCCACCGCCTCATGGTTCCTAGTCATATTCGTTAACCACTGCGCCACGAGGGGAACTCCTTTTTTTTTTATGTCTTATTAACATTTATTTATAGTCAGTTCATAATTATGGTTTACTAGAAGTTATAAAAAATACACAAGAAGGGAAGAACGTTTCTAAAAAAATTTTGAGGGCAGGCTGAATATAAAGGATTATCCGTTTGTATTTCCTTTTGTTTACTAATCTATCCCCAGGGGCCTAGAAGAGTATCTGGTACCTAACTAATGCTCACTATACATTTACTGAATTGAAGCATGAATGCATGAAACAAAATCTCATACAATGTCTAAGGTTTAAGTCCCTACCTGGAGTATGCGAATTTAAGCATTAAGAGAGCAAAAAGGTAACCAACTTCATCAACAATTTCAAAAAGAAGTAGAAGGAAAGGCTACTACAGTATAATTTTAGGCATAAACATTGTTTCTTTCTTTCTTTGCTTTACAGTTAATACAGAAAGTAACAGTACTTCTGGGGCTTACATTATCCAGCAAGTTCAAAACTTCAAATTTGTCAATCCTATTCAAAGTAACCACTTGCTAGGTTATTTCAGATAGAGATGATAATTAGAGGATACCCTATCCTAACACTGATCTCTGTACATCAGGATAACGTCTGACAGTACAGCCAAAAAATGCTAGGGAGTTGAGTTTAATGAATTAAGGAAAATTTATCCAAGGTAAAAAGGCCTATTCTGGTGTAAACTAGGAGAGAGTCATGGTACCGTGACTCAGTTATCTCCATGTCAGGATAATGTCCTGAGCTCTTAAGACCATAAGAAGAATATGAGAGGTCATAAGCACATTCTTAAGATCGAGGGTCTTAAAACATGCATAAGGTTTGCATCCCCCCCTTGTATCCTTAGAAAATTTGCAATGCCTTTGCACTCAAACACACACACAAAAAATTTACATCAAAAATTTTTTTCAAAAGAGGAAGCAGAAATTACACTTCACAAGAAAAATACCACCAGTAAGTGTTATGGCAATTTTCTGGGTTGAGAAACAAAAATTCTTTCAGCTATTAAAAAAAGAAAAGTATGAATTAGACTATACGTTCTCTTCTGATCCAGAAACAAAGCATATGTCTAAGCTTATGTTTCAGATTTGAGAATATAATTTAATTTAAAACAAACCAAAAAACCCCATACACATTCACCATCGAAACTATATTTTATTATTATATTTTTGCTCTGTAGGGCTGCACCCAAGGCATATGGAAGTTCCTGGGCTAGGGGGCTGAACTGGCACTACAGCTGCTGGCCTACACCACAGCAATGCAGGATCCAAGCCACGTCTGTGACCTACACCAGAGCTCACAGCAACGCCGGATCGTTTTACCCGCTGAGCAAGTCCAGGGATTGAACCCGCATCCTCCATGGTTACTAGTCAGATTCGTTTCTGCTGAGCCACTATGGGAACTCCCCAAATTACATTTTAAAGAAAGGCTCTATATAAACCAGTTAACTGCCCATTTTATCCTTTAAAATAAATTAAAAGTAAACACAGGAAAAATTTAAAATCACTACATTATTAAATACTCAAAAATATCTGAGAAAACCAAAGTAAACGAATGTCAGTATTTCGAAAATGCCACAGACGCAAACTCATCCAGATGTTTGTTATATCAAAAGCACTAACCTAGGCTCTAAAAGGAATTAAGAATCCATTCAAAGAGTACAGTAGGAAAGAAAAGACAAATTATTCAAATGTAAGCGAAAGTTCAGAAGTGTCTTGGTCTAGGAAAGTTTTATTAGTATTTTAGGGTTAATCTGAATAGCTGAGGTAGGGAAATGGGGGTGGAGGGTAGCGAAACTCGCACAAGTTGCATTGCCACAGAGGATCATGATTCAGACAAATAAGACAAATATGGTCCTTGAGCTCACTTTCTTCAAGTAAATGTCACCTCAGATGCCTTTCCTGGCTGTCCCATTTGACAACTGTACTCCTTCACCATTTGTCCCTATTCCACCACCACCCTCCTTCTCTACTTAACTTTTCTCAGAGCACTATCTCCAATCCAACAGATTATTATACATTTTACTTTTTTGTCTCCACTAGAATATCAGCTCCAGGTTAAGAGACGTTGTCTGTTTTGACTGATGCTGTATTCCCAGTGGGCATGCATGCCATGCACCTGAGGTGCTCAATACCCAACAAAGCAGTGAAGAGAGAAAAAAAAGAACAGGCATTACAATTAAGCAACCACATGATGTGTTATACGAAGGGCAAAGGTGACCAACAAGGAAAGACAAAGTGAAAGGATAGGAAGGTCCTGAAAACCAAATTAAGGAATTTCTACTATTACTTAATAACTATGGCAATACCTAGCTCACTTCTTCCAATCCAAGTGACCTTAAAAGAACAAAAAACCCAACCCTATTTCGGTGAATATTACAAGTTAATTAAACGTCATCCCAACGGGTCACAGGTGTAAAACATTAAAGCTGTTTCCTACTTTCTGCCACAGCAAAATATTAACTATGGTTAACAGTTTACTACCTTGTTTGAATTTGAAATAAATCACTAAAGCCTAGTATTTCTTAACTTGAGCAGAACCTCTTGTGCCTCGTGTACAGATTATAAAAACTGCCTATTTGATTCTCCAAAAGGACATGCCTATTTTATCACGTTTTTCCTATTAAGTGAATAGGAATAAACTGACTACCATAAAAAAAGACTTGGCGCTCTGTTAAAAGATAAAGAAATGAGGAATGAAAAGGTCAAGTCCAATGTAGCCATAGTGCCAACCCCACATGAAGAAAATCAAAAAAACAAGTTTTATATCTACAATTTCCTGATCAAATAAATCAAAGCAAATTAAGTGTACTTCCTAAACAATAAAAGTTAAAACTTTTCTATTTAGCAACCCACAAAATAAAAATGTAACATATTTCATTTCCTAAGCAGTTAACTCCGCATAGTGACCAAAACGGTAACTCAAATTTCAACTCCAAAATATAGCTCTATAAAGCTAAAAAAGCCAACATCCTACCTTAAAACAAAATTAAAGCATTTATTTAAAAACCCACTTGAAAATGCCTAGAAACTGTAAGCTCCTTACTTTAAAATTAAAAAAAAAATCACGTAATTATCTCAAAATATTAATATAAAATCACTCAAACTGGCCTTGACTCAAGAGCTTCTATACAACCCAAAGAGTCAATAGCTTGTCTGCTGGAAATAATGCCACTGATGTTGTAACACTGCCTTAAATTACACACACAGAATAACTCCATAAAAATTTATTTTATCTCTGGCTTGTATACAGCACGTGATTAACTTGTAAGAGGTCCTGGATGACCTTACTGTACCCCAATATTAAAACCAAACTTGAGACTATTTGAGAATTATTTAGCCAGCTTAAACATAAAAACACATTTAAAAGGCACAGAGTCATTAATTCAGGATGTCAAATGGTTTGCTATGATGGTCTCAATTTTATCCAATGAAAATATGAGGAATTAATTATTATTAATGGCTACACATCACTTGGCTAACATGGCATGATATGTTATAGAGTCTCACAGCAGTATTTGAGTACAGCAACTCCAAAAAAGTTCACCTCTTGCCAATTTTTTCCCTCCACCTGCCCACTGCTTTGTATATTTAGTTCTCAAAATAGCCCTGTTGGATATATGGCTGTCAAAGACTGAGGTAGATCCCTGAGGCTTACATGTGTACAAACATACAAAAAAGGAATCTTAAAACGGTGTCAATTTTGCAAAGCCTGAAAAAAATTACTGCACTGAGGAAATTTCACTTCCTATCTTGGTTTTTACAAGAATGAAACACTGCTTTAAGAACAAAAGGCATCTCATGCTGTGAGGATTAGGAACGTATGTGTCCTATTCATGACCATTTTTAGGAAAACTTCGAAGTCCACTGCCCAAGAAAAAAAGTGAGATAGAAAATTGGTATTCAACATGAAAAAATGTTAATAACCTAGAAATATCCTTGCCAACCCTCATCACCTTTCTTCTGCTGCAGTTCTTTGCATTTCACCAGTTTCTAAGCAACCATACAGGACTCAAACGGGTAAGCACATACAGAACAAGAAAAAACAATGATTTTTTTTCTTTTAGGATCTAGAACCAACTGTACTGAACCTTGTTCTCTCAACCTAGGACTCATTCAAGACAGGGGTCCAATTTAGATAAATATACCACCCTAAAGGTCAGTGACCAAATTTGGTCAACAGTGGTGCCATCACTGCCGTCATCATTCTTGTCACTGTCAGAAACAACTGTCACCTTGCCATTACCAGGAAGGGAGAGCAACTGGAATATTCCTTTTGTAAGTTCTATTTACAGACTACAAAGAGCCAGCATCATCTTAGTATGATCTTACACAATGTAAGAACCCCAAACAGAAAAGACCTCCCAATAAAGAACTTCTTGATGTTAAAAAGAAACAAACAAACAACAAACAAAAAAACCCCAAACCCCCCACACAAAACATGAAGACACAACTTAAATTTCCAAATATAATGTTCTCACTCAATAGTCATTTGCTTCTTGGTTTTTTTACCTATGGTTTATTGTTGACTTTTAGGAAAGAAAATGTCTTATACTTACAAAAGATATACATGCTGCCAACAATAAAATTCTAACGAGTAAGTCTTCAAACTGCTCAATCACAAGTTCCAGCAAGGTTTTCCCTGTTAGAAACAATCATGTTAGTTATAAATGTCATCTTTGACATCAGCACATGAAGGGCAGCGGGAGAGAAACACGTTGAGATTACTTACCTTCTTCAGCCGGTAACTCTGCAGGATGTAGAAATCCACCAGGCAACGTGTCAAGAACGGGAGGGGGGAAAAAAAGCATTTTAGCACTCTGACATTACAAAAAGAATTACTAAAGTATCACTGCCTTTTAAAGACATGACTACATATATGAACTCAATCACTTTTAATAGAAACCGTACCAAAACGGTATCCTAAGGAAATGTACAATATTTGTTGCACTGATCTACTCCAAAATGTGAAATTATATTGCAACCTTAACAGCGCTCCTGATACAAGGAGTCATTTCAGCTCTGTCATCACCTCTGCCAGATGTGTAACTCTGGATAGTACAAGAACAGTCAGAGGCATTCCCAACTATAACAACGCCTCATAAATCCGACTGGGGACAAGAAAATGTCTCGAAGGGCTCAACCCAGCTGCAGGAGACACATCCCTCTCTCCACCGGGGCCAGCTGCTGCGGGTGAGAAACCGCCGAGCTAGCTGCGTGCGGGGAAGGTCAAGGGCTGGAGCCACGAGGCGGCGCAGACCCGACCCCGGTCCCCCGCCTGCAACCCCTCTCTCCCACGGGGCCGGGGCGCGGGCTCAACCCGCCGTCTGCAGCCCTCGGCGGGCGCGGAGCCGAGACCCACGAGGTGGAGCCCGGTCAGCCATCTTTCCTGGCTCTCGGGCCCGCGCCGAGCGGCGCGGGGCCCCTGCAGCCCGTGCACCAAGCACCTACCGTTGGAGCCCCATCTCTCCTTGAGCTTCTTGACCTGCTCCAGGCTCAGCCCCGTGCTCTCGTTGACGCCGAAGTGGCCCAGCACCTCCTCCACCGTCTTTGTGTGCGCGTTCTCCATGGCTGCGGGGGCCCGGCCGGCCTCGCCTCCAGTCCCCGCGGCCTCCTCGCCTCCGCCTCGCACTCGGGCCGCGGGCTCGTGCCACCCTGGGCGCCCAGGCGCGGACTGGCCTGTCCCTCTCCTTCTCCTCCTCCGGCCGCTTCCGCCTCGCCGGGCGCTGAATCACCCCGCGCCCCCTCCCCCAGACAACCGCCCCTCTCGCAGCCCGGCCCTCGCCGGCGCCCGCCCCGGGCTCAGCTGGACCGTAGGGGGGGGCGAGGGGGGGCTTCCGACCCTCCCTCCCCTCGTCAGAAGGGAGGGCCTCCTTCACCCTCAACCGCCCGCCGGGAGCGCAGGCCGCAGCCCCCGAGCCCCCTCCCCGTTCTCCTGAGGTTTTCCGCCCCGCCTGGGCCGGGCCGGAGGAGGGGACGCTCGGCTGACTCCTGAGAGCCGAACCGAGCGAGGGAGGCGAGCCTGCGGGGTGGTGCGCGGCGCGCTCGCCCTGTTCACTCAGCTCCGCACCCCCGACAGCAACGGAGGAAACTGCGGCGGAGGAGAAGGAGGTGGCGTCGGGGACGGCTCCGCGGCGGCTGCTCTAATAGCATTTATCCGCCGCTGCCTCCCCTCTCGCCGCCGCCGCGGCATGTGGACGCCGCTCATTGGCCGAGAGGGCCCAGCGCGGCGCGGGCGGCGCGGCCCCGCCCCCTCCCTCCGGCTCCCTCCCTCCCGCGCGACTGGCGCCCACGCGGCCGTTCAAGCCCCGCCCCCTCCTGCGTACCGCCCTCAGGAACCCGGATCCGGGCCGGCGCGCGCAGCTCCTGTGCCGGGCGCGTTGTGGCCCGCTGGTCCGCGGAGGCCTGAGGTTGGAACGCTTCTTTGGCGGGGCTGTTCTCGATTCTCGCCCCACTCAACCATCGACAGGCGTAGAACCCGGGAGGGTGGAGGGCTCACGGCGGGCTCCCTGCACTCATTGACCGGAAGAAACTGCCTGCCCATCTGGGTCGGCCTCGGGTTAGGGTGGGTGATGGGAAGGCGAGACGGAGGAAATTGGGAACTCGATCTCCGCAGAGCTCCCCTAAGCGCGCTGAGGTTAGGTGTCCTTGGCTCGCCCCCTCGCCCTCCGCCTCCTGGGCCGCACTCTGCATCCTAATCTGTCTCTCAAGAGCACCTTTCAGGATCCAAGGGGAGGAATTCCGCATTTAACTTCCCACGCGGCCAAAATCCCTCATCTGTTGCTTCAGGAACACCGCACCCCACCCACCCCGACCTCCCCACCTCCGCCGAGAGCTTCGCCGCGTGCAGATCCCAGCCCTTCCCCAGCGAGTTCTGTGCTCTGACTGAGGGAATCCCACACTGGCGGGGGGCGGGGGGGGGGAGGAAAAAAGGGGGTTTTATTTTTAATATCCCACGCAGCCTTTGATACATGTCCGCATAGAAGTCACAGATTACGCTACTGTAACAAATAGCGAGAGTTGTGCAAGAAGACACTTCGCTTGGTTTTTAAGATGAAGGCTATTTTCTAGACTTTCACTTTTCCCGATAGGAGAAAAAGGCACTTGAATCCAGAATCTGTTCTTAAACCACAGATAATTTGCTCCTGAGGACTGTAGAAAACCTACCTAACTGCAAAATAAAGGGAATTTTGCCAATATAAATAAGTTAGACTACTTAATAGAAAGGGACCTTTGCTTTGATTTCATGAACAAAAGGTGAACACATTCGCATCACAAAGAGCAGTTTTCTTAAGGGACTGTGTCGCAGAATGAAGCATTTAGTCCACTTTTGTGTTTGGCCATGGTGTACCATACACAGGAGCCAAAGCAGAGCAAAAATCACCATAGTTGTCCCAGATGGCTCAGTCTCAGTACTTAAGATAAAGTCCTTTAACAGATGCAAATCACTTTGCATTACCCCACTGAAAGAAAAATCAGGCACCTCATTTCATTTAATTATTTCCAAGGAGCGGAGGCTAGCATGTAGTTTTGATACTTGGAAAAGGACCAACAAAACCCTACACCAAACAGAAATTCTAGTGTATGGCAATGCACTAAAGAGAAGCAAGGTGGAAACTGGTTAGGTCACAGAATAAGAGCCTCTTCCAGGAGGGACATGTGACTGGGTAGTGGGGGTGTGGTAATGGAGGGCTGGTGGTTCTTTTCCCGCTCGGACCGCTTCACCACTTCTGACCAATTCTTATGCCTCACCCCAGCAAGGAGGATTGTTACCTTACTCAGCCTAGAAATTACCTTGAGCATTTCACTTTGGACCTCTGTTCCATGGCTCCGTCTCTGCCTGGGGTTGTAAGCACTTCTATGATTATAATCTTCTTGAGAGTTTTCTGATCTGGGCTCTTGTACTCAATGCTCTTCCCTAGATCTTCATGCTCCTAGTTCCATCTTATTCAGATCTCAGCTTATATGTTACCTCCTCAGAGATGTCTTGACTGACTACTTAAAGGGTTATCCTCCCCAACAAACCTTGCTGTCATATTGTTGTTTTCTTCAAAGCATTGATCTCTGAGGTTGTATTTTTTGCTTAGCTGTTTACTGCTTGGCTCACCATACCAGGATGTCAGCTCCATGAGAACAGAAGCTTGTCTAGCTTGTCCATCTTCAGGATGCAGAAAGCTCCTGGTATACATTCATCATTTACTGAATGCCTACAGTTGTTTGTTTTATGGCCATCCTTGGCATATGGAAGTTCCTGGGCCAGGGATTGAATTCTAGCTGAAGCTTCGACCTACACCACTGCTATAGCAACACAAAACCCTTTAACCCATTGCAGTCACACCTCCACAGTGACCTGAGCTATTGCAATCAGATTCTCAACCCACTGCGTCACAGTGTGAACTCCACCTCCTGTTTCAGTGAATGAAAGAATCTTACCATCCCTGATTTATAAGGGACTTTAAAAGGGCCTGGTTATGCAAGGGCCTCAGCAAATTTTTGCTGAACTCCAAGTTTATTGATTTCCAATTGGTAAAATAAACAGGAGGGCCTCTGCATTACTTGCCTCCTAGGAATGCTGTGACGGTTAGGTTTAAAACAAACCAGGGAGTTCCCGTTGTGGCACAGTGGAAATGAATACAGCTAGTATCTATGAGGACATGGGTTCGATCCCTGGCCTTGCTTGGTGGGCTAAGGAGCCACCGTTGCTGTGAGCTGTGGTATAGGCTGGCAACTGCAGCTCCCATTTGACCCCTAGCCTGGGAACTTTCATATGCCATATGCTGTGGGTATGGCCCTTAAAAGCAATAAATGAATAAATGAATGAATGAATGAATGAATAAAACAAAACCAGAATGAGGCAGGATTTTAGGCTTCTCAGAGATGAGCAATATGTAAGTTCACACTGGTAGCATTACCACATTGTCATCACGCTCTCAGACAGTCCTTTGTAAGTCTTCTATTTACTGGAGGTCTTCTTCAACTCATGATGGGGTTATGTCTTTTTTTTTTTTTTCTTTTTCGGCTGCCCCACCACATATGGAGTTCCCAGGCCAGGGATCAGATCCAAGCCACAATCTCCATCTAAGCCGCAGGTGTGACAACACTGGATCCTTAACCCACTGTGCTGGGCTGGGAATCAAACCTGTGATTCCCAAGATGCAGCCAATTCACTGCACACAGCAGGAATTCCTGGGATTACATCTTGATAAGTTGAAAATACATTTAATACATTTAACCCTCTGAGCTTCATAGCTTAGCCTAGCCTACCTTAAATGTGCTCAGTGCACACTGGCTTACAGTTGGGAAAAATCATCTATACCAAACCTTTTTTATAACAAAGTACTGAATATCTCATGTAATTTATTTAAAGTGAAAAATAAAATGGTTTTAAGTGTTTCAATGTTTACCCTTGTGATCAGCGAGGCTGATTGGGAACTGCAGCCTGCTGCCACTGCCCAGCCTCATAAGAGTGGATGGTACTGCATCTTGATAGCCTGGGAAAAGATCAAAATTCATAATTGTTTCTACTGAATGTGTCATTGCTTTTTGCACCACCATAAAGTCGAAAAATTTCTGGTCAAATCATCTTAAGTGGAAGACTGACTAATCCCTATTGAAACAGTGTACTTTTCAGCCTGGATTGGCACCTTCTATAACACACACCAATTATGCCCGCAGTTTCTCAACCTGTTGGTGTCTCTGAAACCTGTTGTTTATAGGTCACCAAAATTTAGCAAACACAGCACTGCCCCCCCCACCCCCCCAGCACCAAAGTTAGAAAGATCTAGTTCCTCTTACATAGAAATAAACTTAGGCTCAAGGGGTCCTGTTGTGGTGCAGAGGAAATGAATCTGGCTAGTATCCATGAGGACTCGGGTTTGATCCCTGGCCTCGCTCAGTGGGTTAAGGATCTGGTGTTGCCGTGAACTGTGGCGTAGGTTGCAGATGCAGCTCAGATCTGGTGTTGCTCTGGCTGTGGCGTAGGCTGTTGGCTACGGCTCCGCTTCAACCCCTAGCCTGGGAACTTCCATATGCCACAGGTGCAGCCCTAAAAAGAAAAAAGAAAGAAAAAAACTTATGTTTAACTTATTTTATGAACTATACATACTTCTTGTTAACAAGGTTAAATAAAGAATGGATTTTGGAAATACAATTGATTCTTGAACAACACAGGTTTGAATTGCCCATTTATACACAGACTTTTTTTTCCTACAGTGTATACCAGAGGACTACTTCATCTGCGGTTGGTTGAAACCTCAGATTTAGAACCATACATATGAAGGAAATATGTGTGTGGGCCAACTTAGATTTTCAACTGCATGGAGGGTAAGTGATCCTAACACCTGTGTTGTTTAAGGGTTAACTGTATTTCTCACCAAGGATTGTAGCTATATTCATTTTTCAATTTTAAAAAATTCTTAACTTCTTAAATTTTTTGGCCACAGCATAGCATGTGGGAGTTCCCAAGCCAGGGGTCACACCTGTGCCACAGCTATAACCGGAGCCACAACAGTGACAACACAGGATCCTTAACCCTCTGAGCTGGGGGGAACTCCAGGATTATAGCTATATTCAATCGATTGAGCACAGGGAGAGGAAAAAGAAGAGAAATTGTGATTCAGAAAGATAGATGATTTGATCAAAGAACCTCAAAGGAATGAATAAAGGAGGATATTAGCTGGTAGTAGGCAGGCTGTTTTAAAAAGCTAGGTAGCTAGGAAAGGCCCCATAGAAAAGAATGGCATGCCAACTTCCCAGCGCTCTACAATCCTGCTGTAAAGTGGTGGAGATTGTGAAAGGCAGTCTGTTCCATATTTGGACAGCTCCAGTCATTAATGCAGTCTCATTCTGGGCTGAATCCACCTCCCACTAACAATCCTCCTATACATTGGCTCTTGCTTA
The DNA here is from genome assembly GCF_016906955.1 of Phacochoerus africanus. NCBI lineage: Eukaryota > Metazoa > Chordata > Mammalia > Artiodactyla > Suidae > Phacochoerus > Phacochoerus africanus. Next base: position 31,786,506 of record NC_062558.1, on the reverse strand, counting down.
GCCTTCTGGAACAATTCTACTTTTAACCCCTCCTCTGTGTGAGATTCCTTCCAGTATGTCAAGATATCTATTGTGCTTTATAAGCATCTCTTGTTTTTTTTGTTTTTTTTGTCTTTTCTAGGGCCACACCCCCTCGGCATATGGAGGTTCCCAGGCTAGGGGTCTAATCAGAGCTGTAGGTGCTGGCCTATGCCACAGCCACAGCAGTGTGGGATCTGAGACATGTCTGTGACCTACACCACAGCTCACGGCAATGCCAGATCCTTAACCCACTGAGGGAGGCCAGGGATCGAACCCACATCATCATGGTTCCTAGTCGGATTCGTTAACCACTGAGCCATGACAGGAACTCTCTATAAGCATCTCTTTTTGGAGTTCCCATGTGGCACAGTGGGTTAAAGATCTGGCATTGTCACTGCTGTGGCTTGGGTCACTGCTGTGGCACAGGTTCAGTCCCTGGCCTGGGAACTTTCTTCCCATCATCTGCTTGCACTGTTGATTCTTGTTAACCCAAGCACTGAACTCTGTCTGACTGTAATGGGATGTTCTCGTGTTCACTTTGGGCTGTCTTTGCAGAAGACCCCTGGGGTCTTCTGGAGTCTTCACCTTCAATGATGTTTTAGCCATATGTCCAAATTTGGGTTACACACAAATTTGATGAGCATGACTTCTGACTTCTATGTCTTTATCCCACAGAATTTCTAGACATTCATTCCAGATTAGAAAATAACCAATTAAGGAGTTACCATCGTGGCACAGTGGTTAACAAATCTGACTAGGAACCATGAGGTTTCGGGTTCAATCCCTGGCCTTACTCAGTGGGTTAAGGATCTGGCGTTGCTGTGAGCTTTGGTGTAGGCTGCAGACGTGGCTCGTATCCCGAGTTGCTGTGGCCCTGGTGTAGGTCAGCGGCTGCAGCTCCAATTGGACCCCTAGCCTGGGAACCTCCATATGCCATGGGAAGCGGCCCTAGAAAAGGCAAAAAGACCAAAAAACAAACAAAAAAAACAACAAAACAAAACAAAAAACCAAAACCAAAAAAACAAAAAACCAATTAAGTGGATTTTATTGTTCAACTGCTATAAATTAACTTCACTACAGGTTCCAAAGTCAGGCAAGCGAAAATCCTTTTTTTTGTTTTTAAATTTTTTTCAGTTTTAATGATTTTTATTTTTTCAAGTGAAAATCTTATATTGCACTCTCCTGTCTCCTTATCTCCCATAACACTGTATTATACAGATTGATCCTTTGGTTGAACATCTAATGTAGTCAGCTTGACTTAAGGATCATGATATATTAAAAAGATGTCTTTATGTACTAGACTGAGAACTGGCACAGTAAGGTGTTTACACTGAGTGGGTACTCAGGCCATCCAACTTAGTCATTTCTGCTGTCTCTTACTGACTCTGGAATACAGGCTTATTGAGTGGAAAGATGGGCAGAATTGTCTGCACTATTTACATTCTTTGTTATGTAAAGTAAAAATCTCTTCAGGTGATTATGGGATGTTAGTCTACTGTAGTATTATCCAACCCACATTTCTCTACAGATCCATAAGAACTTAATGAGTGGGCTCTGTGGAATGTGTTGCTAAGATCTAGGAAAATTGCCTATAAGAGTCCACATTCTAGTGATCTTTTCACAGAAATGTGTCTAGTTTGGCATATGGCTTGTGTTACAGATCACACGTCAGTGCCTAGTGACCACCACTTTTTCTACATGCCCACAAACTAACTTTAACATTTGAGAATTTGCCAATCTTAACAGAATGTCTTTTCCAGAATGTGCCTCTCTCCCATTCATAAGCATTCTTGTGATGGCCAAGCATCAAAAAAACAACTGATAAGCTTATGCTTAGAAAAAAGGGCTTGTTGAGGACTAGACTTCAAATTCAGAACAGCTTGATCCAGTTACTCAAACAAAGTAACTGAGACTCTCTCTCCATCTCTTGACTCCGCTGCTTTCCTTTGCTTTTTCTTACTGGCCTGTGGGATCTCTCCAGGTGGTAGCAGACATGACCCCCAGCATCTCAGTTTACAGTCCAGCAAGTTTAGTTGCATGGAAAGAGAGGGCTAATATTTTCTCTGGGCCACGTGTCCAGCCCTCACAGCAGGAACTGTCTTCAGCTCTACCTGAACTACATGGCCTAAGAGTGGGGGAGAAGTGGGTCCCAAAACTAAATAGTTTTCAAACTTAGGTGAGCATCAACATCACCTAGAGGGATTGTGAAAACACAAACTTCTGGGCCCTTCCTCCATAATTCTCATTCAGTAGGTCTGGGATAGAGCCCAAGATTTGCATTTCTAACAAGTCCCCAGATGACTGATGTTGATGCTGCTAGTCCAGGATCCATACCCTGGAAAACAATACCCTCGATGAAAGTCATGCTGCTGTTATCAGAAGGAGAGAGAAGGATGTTGGTTAGCCAAATAAAAGATGTCCACTTCACTTAGAAAAGACAAACATCTGGAGTTCCCATCGTGGTGCAGTGGATAACGAATCCAACTAGGAACCACGAGGTTGCAGGTTTGATCCCTGGCCTTGCTCAGTGGGTTAAGGATCTGGTGTTGCCATGAGCTGTGGTGTAGGCTGCAGATGTGGCTCGGATCCTGTGTTGCTGTGGCTGTGGTGTAGGCCGGTGGCTACAGCTCCGATTGGACCCCTAGCCTGGGAACCTCCATATGCCGCAGGAGCAGCCCTAGAAAAGACAAAAAGACAAAAAAAAAAAAAAGAAAAAAAGAAAAGACAAACATCTAACAGACTGGCAGAAAGCAAAAATAACTAGCCTGAAGCTTTGGGAACCTTGTTTGGAGATGCCCTAGACTCTTCCATTGCAGTTTTCAGTTTCATCCACGGCAACCTCCCCTCAAATCCTAAGCTCCTGCCACAGTGAGCCATCATCTGTTCCTCTGCACCTTTGCTCAGGCTGTTCCTGCTGCTTGGATATGGCTGGTGAACACTTAATCATCCTTCAGGATGATGGCTCGAATCCCACCCCATTTTGGATCCTTACCATGCTTCTGTGTCCCACACAGCACTTCATATATCATTCAACTCTATTACAGTAACTCAGGTTTACTTCCTTTTTTCTTTTTTGGCTATGCCTATGGGATGTAAAAGTTCCCAAGGATCGAACCCAAGCCACAGCAGTGACCCAAGCCACTGCAGTGACAATGCTGCATTCTTTACCTGGTGCACCACAAGGGAACTCCTACTTTTTCTCTGGCTGATCCTTTTCAGCCTTCTTTTCATGTATCTCACCCTCTGCCACTCAACTTGAAACGTGGAGTGTCCTACCACTTAGACTCAACATTCTTCCTTATCTACAATCTTGCATTAAGCACGTTAGTTTAAACCCCACCAAAATATCCATGACACACACATTTGTGCGTCCAGACTCCTATACCCAGCTCTCTACCTGACTTTGCCATTTGACTGGGACTTGGACTCACATGTGAGAATGACGGGTGGGAGGGGGGTGGGCGGGTGGGGAGGGGCTACCCTCCCACTGAGAAGTGAGCAGTGAATAATATCCATCCATTTGCATAATCAGAGCTGAGAAGAACAGCATTTAGGTCAGGAGGAAAAGCAAATGACACAAACACAGATATGATTGGTGCTCTTTTACTGCACCTGTCACTAGCACTTGTTCATTGAATATAAACTCCAGGAGAACAGGGATCATGTGCAATTAGGATACATGCACAATAATGAATGAATGCGTGACAATCATTTGCTTGAAAGACTTTGTTCCTTACTTGCTTTGTGTCCTCAGTGTTTAGCACAGGGTGGGCCATGTGGCAGGTGCTCAGTACACATCTACCAATTAATTAAGGAGGCCCTTCACTTCCTCTGCTATTACTGCTCTGGGGGGAAAAGTTACCATTAAAAAAAAAATTAAAGAAAAGTAACCCATACAGCAGTGCCAAACAAAGTACTGTGGAATGGTTTTCAAAACCATAGCTCCCTGATGGGATAATGTAGTTTAAATATAGCAGCTATTTTTCCCTCCAGTTGGTTTGTTCTTTGATTTTTGTGGAAAGATTTCAAATGTTCTCCTCCACTGCCCTCCTTCTTTACCCCCCAAGGTGCTCAGAACATAAACAGCAAAATGTAGAGATGACACGGCCTCTTGAGCCTGGTAGAAAAAGGAATGGTGATTAAATGCGATTTTAATTTTAAACGAGGAGCTACTCACATTCTCCCTTCCCTGCCGGGTGCCAGCAGTAGCGGTAGCACAGTGAGCAGGTAGAGTTTCTGTAGGGCAGAAATCCAGGGACTGTGAATGCAGCGGATAGGGTTGCGGTGGACAAATTCCTAGAATTGGATCTTTGTTCCCAAGCTGACCAGCTCACTCCCTTGATGTCACACAATAGAAAAAAAAAGGGGGTGTTGGTGGCAGAGGCATGTTTGGGTCTCCTATTGTGATCCCGCTGTAGTTACCTGATAGTTGACAAAAGATCCCAGGAGGTTGGCTGCCCTCCCACGTCACCTTGTGATTCTCTCCTGATTGGGGAGAGGGGGAGGGAGGGGGACACTGTGTCTCCTGAGGGAAGCATGTCTGACGAGCCAATCGCTCCATCTGGGAGGCTGCATCCTGAGCCCCATCTGGCTCCAGCAGCCTGCCGAAGCTGAGGCAACGGTCCTCTCCCAGCTCACCCCCACCACTCCCTGCTCCCGCACGCTTAGCCTTCATCTTCCCCGGAAAGCAGGAGCTCCTGGCTGCTCTCAGGAGCAGGGCTTCCCTTCCGTTCTCAGCCCTTGTCTCTTCTCCGCAGTCCCCTTTGCTCCCGTCCCCCACTCTCGGCTCCTCTCCATCTCCTACCCTTCTGCGGCGTGGGGTTGATTGGGAGTGCTCTCATGCAGGCCTTGGAGACAGCCCTGTTGGTTCACTTAGTCCTCCTGCACCACCCAGATCATGCCCTGATTTGGAGGCAGATATGCACATTGTAAGGTCCCGTCTCGCTGGCTCACTCATTGGAGTCCGGGGTACAAGGCAACAGCCTCCCCTTTTATCGCTCTCTACCTCAGAGGCGGCCCAACCCCTGGCCTCTTCTTGAGCCTTCAAACCTGAAACTTCTCAGGTGGGTCCAATCTTCCTAGATGGGGGATGGGTGGAGCACAAGGAAGCAAAGGCTTGGCTGGAGATGTTTGCAAACATTAGAAGTTTCTCTTCCATGACTCATCAGAGGAGAGGAGAGTCCTCCCTCTTCCTGGAATGCAGCAAACCCATGGCCAACTCCTACCCTCACCCCACCCCCAAAATAAAACAACCCACACATAGAGCTTTGTCTTCAAAAACCAGATTTCTCCCAAAGATCTGACATGGCAGCAGCGAGAGGGGGGCATTTTGAGGCCTCAGAAGAACAGCCTTTAAGAGGGACCAGGGAGAGAGGGGCTGCCCCAACAGCCTGGTGACTTGACAGCAAAGAAAGTGCACGTGTGGTTAGAATGGGTCTTTTCCAGAAAAGTGCCTTCGACCTCTCCTCACATCCCCCAACCTTTCTATTTAGTAGCTTCCCAACAGAAAGTGTAGGATTGACAACCTTTGGGTCAGTCCAGCCTGGCTTGATTTCAGCAATGGGGGTACATTAAAAAGATTCTAGAAAAAAATAGGGGGATGCAGATAAAAAGGAAGGAAAGGAGATGAAAAAGAAGACATCATTTATTAGACACATACTTGCCAAGCATTCGAGGTGTTCTCTCACTCCGGCCTTAGGACAAGACTGTCTGGTAGGTATCATTATCATCTATCCCTATTTTTCCAGACACTGAAAGCTGATTCTCAGGGAGGTTAAGTCATTTAGTGAAGTCATACAGTTAGACATCACTGTTCAATAAACAGTGTTGGGAATACAAAATTGTTTGTATGGAGAAGAATTAGATTGGAGCTATTCCTCACACCATGCAATGCAATTTCTTATCGGAAAGACAGTAACACAGTAAAAAAAAAATCTGTGAAACAATTAGAAGCAACATAAGCATAAACTGTGTGGAAGGAAGATAAACCTCTAAGTACTTCAGATAAAGACACATTTTAAATTTGCATAACAAAATGTTACAAAACAATGAGAGGGAATATAAATAGAGAGTTTTGGAAAGAAACTAGATGCTTCCTGAAAAACCTTTTCTTGCTAGGAGTCTGTGATCCAATGACTGAATAACCACACTCAAAGACTAAGACACATGCACACAGATCTCAACTGCAGCAAATATCTCTGTGGCCGGTCCCCGGATCAAGTTAATTACTTGGTCTAAGATCAGGCCCCACTGTCACTACGGTAAAGGGAGGGGATCATTTTGAGCCTTGCGGAACTATACAGGGAAGGGTGGGGAGCTGATTAATTCACTGCACAGCGAGCTGAGAAAAAGAGGCAAAGCCGAAAGTTACATCCCCTGAAAACTGCACAAGGAGGCTTCTGCCAGCAGAATGCAGTGACCTGAGTTGGAATTCTGCCAGGACAGTGGGATTAGATTCCCAAGCGCTGGCCAAAATGGGCCCCGGGATTTTTATTTTTATTCGTTTTCCATTACAACTGCACAGCAACGCAAACAAGCCCCAAAACAATATGGGCCACCAGGAGTCATTTTCCTTTGCAGGGTGCCATCTCAGTGCCACACATGCTGCTGACTTTATCTCACCGAAGTTTAGAATCTAGAATTTGATTACTCACTTCCCCACCAGAGATAATGGGGGAAAGGCATTATGATGGCCCAACTAAAGCAGTGTGCATACAAAAAAGTAAATAAAGCAAGATGTGCCCACAGATCCCACTGAAACCGAGAGTAAAAACTTCAGAAGTCTGTGGGAATCTCAGAAAAGTTAGGTCTAGCTCTCTCAGTCCCCTAAGAACAGGGGCTCATAAGCACTGGGACTGAAAGAGATCTGAATGCCAATTAGAAAAGAGCAGGGGGAGTTCCCGTCGTGGCTCAGCAGAAACAAATCTGACTAAGAACCATAAGGATAAGGGTTCTATCCCTGGCCTCTCTCAGTGGGTTAAGGATCTGGTGTTGCTGTGAGCTGTGGTGTAGGTCGCAGACATGGCTTGGATACCATGCTGCTGTGGCTGTGGCGTAGCCCATTGGCTACAGCTCAGATTCAACCCCTAACCTGGGAAAGCTCCATATGGGGGTGGGGGGGGGAGCCCTAAAAAGACAATAGACAAAAGGACCAAAAAAAAAAAAAAAAGAGAGAGAGCAGGGGGTGGGGAGAGAAAGGAAAGGGCTTAGTGCATTAGGCCCAGATTTTAGGCTCTTGACACTTTCAGAGGGTACTTTGTACACATCAGACTTTAGGGATGTTTTGGGGTTTTTTTTGTTTGTTTTTGTTTTTGTTTTTTGGCTGTGCCAGAGGCATGAGGAAGCTCTGAGGCCAGGGATCAAACCCGTGTCACAGCAGTGACCTGAGCCGCTACAGTGACAATGCTGGAGCCTTAACTTGCTGCACCACAAGGGAGCTCCCAGTGATGTTTTAACTTGGGACTTGCCCTGTCCTTCCAGCTACATGATTCAACATTATCATGGGTCTTTAAAATACCACCTTTGGGAAAGTGTAGGGAAACAGTTACTGGTAATGAAGGTATGGCTTAGACAAACTACTTAATCTGTGTCCCTAATTCCTCACTGGTCAAATGCAGATAACAGCATCTACTTCTTGTAGCTTTCCTGGGAGAGAGGGCCTGTGAAGTGCAGGGTACAGGGCCTGACAGAGCTGGTGGAGACACCCTTTATCTTAAGATCATCTTTTTGGTTGTTGCTTTTTAGGGCCACACCCATGGCATATGGAAGTTCCCAGGCTAGGGGGTCAAATCAGAGCTGTAGCTGATAGTCTATGCTGCAGCCACAGCAACCTGGGATTCTAGCCATGTTTGCGACCTACACAACGCTGGATCCTTAACCCACTGATCGAGGCCAGGAATCGAATCCACATCCTCATGGATTCTATTCAGATTCATTTCTGCTGCGCCACAATGGGAACTCCCTATCTGAGGTTCATCTTAAGATTCAGTCCTCTTAAAAGCAAAACACCTGGTTTAATCTCATAACAACAAATACATCATTAACATAATTGAGAATAAAGAGGCTTTACATTTTTCCTTTTTTTTAAAGTAGGAAACATGCCAGACATATAGGAGAAGAATAAAAGTACAATAATAATATAGCATATGCTAACCATCCAGTGTAAGAAATACATGATTGGTAGCTTGGAATTCCTTGTGAGTTCCTTGAATGCATTCTCTGCCTTGTTTTCCCAGTGGTAACCTCCACCCTGAACATGACTTTTGTCATTTTCATGTATATTTTCATAGTTTGGCTACAGATACATAGATCCAAAACAGTTTTGCAAACTGTACTGTTTTACATTTTTCAGACTGTACAGAAACCTCATCAATTTTGTGCACGTCCTGGGTTTTGCTTTTTTTTACTCACCACTATGACTTTTGTCTCCCCCCTCCAACTTTTCTTTCTTTTTTTTTTTTTTTGGCATGCCCAAGTTCCAGGGCCAGGGATCAAACTCAAACCAAAGGAGTGACAACACCACCACCGATCCTTAACCTGCTGAGCCACTGGGGAACTTTGTTTGTTTATACACAGAGATATAGGTAGCTCTAGTTCTTCATTTTTTTTTTTTTTTTATTTTCCCACTGTACAGCAAGGGGGTCAGGTTATCCTTACATGTATACACTACAATTACATTTTTCCCCCAGCCTTTCTTCTGTTGCAACATGAGTATCTAAACAAAGTTCTCAAGATTTACAAGGATCTCCTTGTAAATCTATTCTAAGTTGTGTCTGATTAGTTCTTCATTTTTGTTGCTATGTAGTTACATGTATTTTTTTTTTGGCTGTGCCTAGGTCATGTGGAAGTTCCTAGGCCAGGAATCAAACCTTTGCCACAGCAGCGACCCCAGCCACTGCAGTGACAGTGCTGAATGCTTAACCCCCTGAGCTATATGGAAACTCCATGTGTATTTTTTAAATAAGCAAGTAAAACAACACAGAAAAGGCTAAGATCTTCATTGTTCCCTTTCCCCTACAGTCCTCATGAAAAGTAGTTTACAATGCTAGGTTTCCCAGATTAAATCAAAGATGAGGATTTTTACTTTCTCTCTTCCCAAAACACTTAGCTCTGTTTTTTTCCTCCACTTCTAAAGTTGATGAGACTTCATTTAAAGCTGCCAAATTTTACACTGCAGGTGCCTGTAAATAGCCTGACTGGTTTGCACTATAGAGAATTCATTTTGTGCAATAGTCAGGCCCCACCCCGAATTTCAGACTGCAAAGACTGCTCCTACCTTGAAGAAGACCGAAGCCAGCACTGCCATGGGGCTGGCACTGCAGGGACCTTGGCTGACAATTTCTCAATTGTTAGGCTTTTGATAGAGTCTTAATATTAAAAATGAAACCTTCAGGTCAGTAGGAATTTTTCACTCCCCACCACCCTCACTCTGCTGGGAGCATTTCACTTATCTTAAAGGCAGATTGAAGTGAATGCCCAGACATCTGCATATAAACTTTCCTCTGGGCTACCTCAATAATTCTTTATGCTTTTAAAAATTTGCTGGATAATTACTGCCTGGGAGGGTTGTTTACATCAAATTATACACATTGTACTTTGTTGGCAATTTAAGAGACTTTTGGGCGGTTTTTACTGTAGTTAATTTTCACTTTGCTCATCCTATATAATGACATTCCTTTGTGTAAGTTTTTTAAGAAGTGCTAGTTGTTACTATTGTTATTACTGGACACATGAAGTATATAACAAAATTTGTAAAAATATTGGAGGAACAAAACCAGTTTGAGGTATCATGAAAAATGGCCAATGCATATGATGACGATGTTTTGAGTCTTCCAGATATGGTGTTCTGGGGTGGAGTAGATGGCCCAATGAGGTGTCCCAGGGGTGGGGGTGGAGGTGGGGTGGGTAAAAGGCTGTCCTGCTGCACATATGTGGGGTCCACTACACAGCAGACAGGTTTTCACTCCAAGTTAACCTTTGGCATATGTATAATTGGATTTTATAGTGCCCTCCTTTTTTTTTTTTATTGCGGTAAAAGCATAACAGAATTTACTATCGTAACCATTTCAGAGTGTATATAGCACAGTAGTATTAACTACTTGCACACTGTCATGCGGCAGATCTCTAGAATGTTTTCATCCTGCAAAACCCAAACTCTAGGAGTTCCACTGTGGCTCAGCAAGTTAAGGATCCAGAATTGTCACTGCAGTGGTTGGGGTTGCTGCGGTGGCGAGAGTTTGATCCCAAGCCTGGGAATTTCCATATGCCGCAGCATAGCCAAAACAAAACAAACCCCCAAACAAAATCTCTATAGTCTTGATCCCTGGTCTCTCTCAGTGGGTTAAGGATCCAGCATTGCCATGAGCTGTGATGTAGGTCGAAGACTCGGCTCAGATCCTGCCTCTCCCCCCAGCCCTTGGCACTACCATTCTTCTTTCTAAGAGTCTGATTATTTCGTATAACTCATATAAGTGGAATCATGCAGTACTTGTCTTTTTACGACCGGCTTATTTCAATTTGGGTTCATTCACATTGTAGCAGGTATCAGAATTTCCTTATATTTTTTAAAAGGATAAATAACATTCCATTGTATGGACAGACCACATCTTCTTTACCCATTCATCTGTTGATGGACATTTAGGTTGCTTCCACCTCTTGGCTATTGTGAATAGTGCTGCAGTGAACATGGGTGTGCCAATCTTTTTGGACATAAACCTTTAAGTAGGAGTGCTGGATCATATAGTAGTCCTATTTTTCTTTCTTTCTTTCTTTCTTTTTTTTTTTTTTTGGCCACACTTGAGGCATGCATAAGTTCCTGGGCCAGGGACCAAACCAAACCTGCACCACAGCAGTGACAATGCTGGATCCTTAATGTGCTGAGCCACCAGAGAACCCCTATTTTTGATTTTTGGAGGAACTTCCATACTGTTTTCCAAAGAGGCTAGTCCATTTTACACTCCCACCAACAGTAGTACCCTATCACTTTTGTTTTTTTCAGGGCCACACCCAAGGCATATGGGGGGTTCCCAGGCTAGGGGCCTAGTCGGAGCTGTAGCCGCCGGCCTGCACCACAGCCACAGCCATGCAGGATCTGAGCTGCATCTGTGACCTACATCACAGCTCATGGCAATGCTGGAGAGGCCAGGGATCAAACCCTCCTCATGGATACTAGTCAGATTCATTTCCACTGAGCCATGATGGGAACTCCCCTACCTCCTTTTGATCCTTGCCATGTTGTTCCGGTTTGCTCCGGCAGTTTGGTGAGCCTACCTTTCATCTCTTCTCTGTCCTGTCAGTTCAACTCCCTACACAAGGTGCTTGGGGCTCTGGCAGCTCTACCCCATTTCAGCCCCCTTGGTTAAGCCTCTGAGAATGATTCCAGATGGAGCAAGGCTCAGCCACAGGACTCAAGTTCCCAGTGACCAAACCACCTCCGATTCCCTATTGGTTATTTTTTACTTTCTAAATCTGGGAAGCACTATCATTTTGTTTATTTTCCTCCTCTTTCTTCTAGGAGGGAGATGTAACTGGTAGAAGGAGTTTGTCAGCCTCATTCTGTCATTTTTTTGCTCAAGGCCACTGAAGTGAATAAAATTGAAGTGGATAAAACTCTCATAAGCCCAGGTGCACAGAATCTAAACCTTTAGTAGAAACTTCCTCTCTGTTCTCTTGCACCTCAGGGTAACCTGTGGCTCTCAGGGTTTGATAGCACTGAGCTTTTAAGGGGAAAAGATCAGAGTCATGCATGATTCAATTCCCTTCCAAGTCACAGAAGGATGGAGACCTTCCCCAGATCTTTCCCTTAAGCCCTGTATCGGACCAAAAAAAAGAGCATCTGTAGTTTCTTTCTTTCTTTCTTTCTTTCTTTTTTTTTCGCTATTTCTTTGGGCCGCTTTACTCTTCACAGGATATTTATTTATTTTGTCTTTTTGCTATTTCTTTGGGCCGCTTCCGCGGCATATGGAGATTCCCAGGCTAGGGGTCTAATCGGAGCTGTAGCCACTGGCCTACGCCAGAGCCACAGCAGCGCGGGATCCGAGCCGCGTCTGCAACCTACACCACAGCTCACGGCAACGCCGGATCGTTAACCCACTGAGCAAGGGCAGGGACCGAACCCGCAACCTCATGGTTCCTAGTCGGATTCATTGACCACTGCGCCACGACGGGAACTCCTTATTTCTTTTTTTTATGGTACAACCATCCCATCAGTGGGCAAGCTGGCTCACTGCTAGTCCTGAGCTTGGGAATCCAGAATCATTTTTTTTTTCTTCTTTCTTCTTCTTCTTTTCTTTTTTTGTCTTTTTACGGCCACACCTGTGGCATATGGAAGTTCCCAGGCTAGGGGTCTAATCAGAGCTGTAGCTGTCGGCCTACGCCACAGCCACAGCCACAGCCACGTGGGATCTGAGCCATGTCTGGGACCTACACCACAGATCATGGCAATGCCGGATCCTCAACCCACTGAGTGAGGCCAGGGTTCAAACCCAAAACCTCATGGTTCCTAGTTGGATTTGTTTCCACTGTACCACCACGGGAACTCCCAGAATCATTTTCTAACCAGGGTCACACTAGCACAAGCAACGCCCCAACTATTCCTGATGCATCTGGCTTCAGCTGCAGATGTGACCTGTTGATGTTTAGAGGTCTACCTTAGACTTGTGAGGAAGGATGGCAGGTATGAAAGGAGAGAGAAGGACTTTTAACATTATCCTTGCCCTTTGGAATCTTATCCTCTAGTTCCAGTGATGGATAGAATTGGAGTGAGAAAAGGTTAAAAGCAGTTTTCTCCCTTAGCCCAGAATTCTCAGGCTGAGTACTTACTGATACTCTGCTAGAAACATGGGTAGGCTGGAGCCTATACCAATTAACTGACCTATCTTGGTTTAGCCTCAGAAAAATGAGGTTTCAACTCTAAAGGGGGTTCATGAGAACCTAACTTCCCTCTCTGGAGCTTAAGTTTCCAAAAGAGAGATACCAGTTAGAGAATCTGAGAATAGGGCAAGATAATAGAAACCATTCTATGGTGAGGTAAATAAATTTACACATATATGCGAGTCTCATGCTTTGAAAAACCATGTTGAGCTAATTCTTTTTACCATTTTCATTATTGATTGGTACCTGTGACAGTCAGTTTTTGGTGTCATCTTGGTTAGATTACAGTCTCTAGTTATTCACTTGAACACTAATTTAGTTGTTGCTGTGAAGGCATTTTGTAGATGTGATTAACATTCATAATCAGTTGATTTTACTAGAGGCATCACACTTCCTTATTTCAAATTATAGTACAAAACTATGGTAATCAAACCAGTATGGCATTGGCATAAAAACAGACACAGAGATCAATGGAACAGAATAGGGAGCCCAGACATAAACCCATGCATAAATGATCAATTAATTTACAACAAGGGAGCCAAGAATATACAATGGGGAAAGGCTAGTTTGTTCATACATAAAAATCAATTCAAAATAAAGACTAAGACTCGAAACTGTAAAACTCCTAGAAGAAAAGTAGGCAGCAATCTCCTTGACACTGGCGTTGGTATAGATTTTTTGAATATGATGCCAAAAGCAACTAAAGCAAAAATAGACAGGTGAGATTACATCACCCTAAAAAGCTTCTGCACAGCAAAGCAAACCATCAACAAAATGAAAAGGCAAGCTACTGAAGAGGAGAAAATATTTGTAAATCATATCTCTAATAAGAGGTAATGTCCAACCTATGCAATGAACTCACAAAACAAAAACAAAAACAAACAAACAAAAAAGCAAAAAAGAACTCACACAACTCAATAGCAGAAAACAAAAAACTCTATTGAAAAATGGGAAGAGGGAGTTCCTGTCATGGCACAGTGGAAACAAATCCAACTAGGAACCATAAGGCTGTGGGTTCGATCCCTGGCCTTACTCAGTGGGTTAGGGATCTGGCGTTGCTGTGGCTGTGGTACAGGCTGGCGGCCTGGGAACTTCCATGTGCTGTGGGTGCAGCCCCCCCCCCAAAAAAAAAAGGAAAGAGGAGCTAAATAGACATTTTTCCAAAGAAGGCATATAGATGGCCAAGAGGTATATGAAAATGTTCTCGAAATCACTCATATCAGGGAAACCACAATGAGATTTAACCTCACACCTGTTAGAATGGCTGTTATCAAAAAGACAAGAGGAGTTCCCATCGTGGCTCAGTGGTTAACGAATCCGAATAGGAACCATGAGCTTGCAGGTTCGATCCCTGGCCTTGCTCAGTGGGTTAAGGATCCAGCATTGCCATGAGCTGTGGTGTGGGTCACAGATGTGGCTCAGATCCCGATGCTATGGCTCTGGCTTAGGCTGGATGCTACATAGAGAACCTGCATATGCTGCGGAAGCAGCCCTAGAAAAGGCAAAAAGACAAAAAAAAAAAAAGGCAAGAGATAACAAGTATTAGGATGTGGAGAAAGGGGGACCATTGTGCATTGTCTGTAGGAGTGCAAATTGGTGCCACCACTATAGAAAACAGTATAGAGCCTCCTCAAAAAATTAAAACTAGAACTACCATATGATCCGGCAATCCCACTTTGGGATACACATCCAAGGGAAACGAAAACAGGATATTGACTCTTCTTTCTCCCAAGTTCATTGTAGCATTATTCACAATAGCCAAGATAAAGAACCATCTAAAAGTGTCTGTCAGTGGGTGAATGGATAAAGAGATGTGGTATATATTTCTTAAAAAGAAGAAAATCCGGCAATTTTCAACAATACGGAGGGGCCTTGAGGGCATTATGCTATGTGAAATAAACCAGAGAAAGACAGATACTATGTGATCTCACTTATACATGGAATGCAAAAAAAAAAAAAAAAAAGGAGTCAAACTCAAAGAAATAGGGAGTATGAAAGTGATTGCCAGGGGCTGGGGGGTTATGAGAAATAGAGAGAGGTTGGTAAAAAGGTTTAAATTTTTAGCAGTAAGAGGAGTAAAGTGTGAGGATCTAATGTACAACATGGTAGCTATAGTTGATAACATGTATTACATAACTGCAATTTGCAAAGGGAGTAAAACAACTATTCTCTCAAACATTATATATGTATAGTGATGGATGTATTCATTAACTAGATGGGAAGGAATCCTTTCACAATTCATACAGTAATCAAATCTTCATGATGTATACTTTAAATATCTAACAGGAAGTTTCCTGGTGGCCTAGTGGTTAAAGGACCTGGAGTTGTCACTGTGGCTCAGGTTATTGCTATGGTGCCTGTTCAATCCCTGGTCCGGGAACTTCTGCATGCCACAGGCACGGCCAACCCCTCCCATTAAATACCTAACAATTTTATTTGTCAATTATACCTCAATAAAACTGAGAAAAAAATCAGTTGATTTTAAGCAAATGAATTTACTCTAGAAAATCTGGGTGGCTTGATCTCATCAGTTGAAAGACCTTAAGAGCACAGCTGAGGCTTCCTCAAAGAAGAAACTCTGCCAGTGGAGAGGAGTTTCTGGGCCTGCCCTTGCTGCTGGCCTGCCCATGGATTTCAGATTTTCCTGGACAGCCACCAACATCACACAAGCCAATTGCTTCAAATGAATCTCTTCTTATACATCTCTTACTGGTTCTGTTTCTCTGGTGGAACCCTGACTGATACCGTACCCTGCATGTGTGTTCTGGAGCAGCAAGAATGATCTAGCAATTCCCAAACGTGCCAATTGCATTCCACCTCTGTGTTTTAGCTTGCTCCTTACCCCAGCTGGGCTGTCATCTTCCAAGAGGCCATGCAGCAAGTATTACTTCTTGCCTTCAAGGTCCAGCTTGAAGAACTGCCTCTCAAAGTTTTCCCAGCTGCCTGAGATCTGTCAATGCTCCCTCTTCTGAACTGATGCAGCATGTGGGTAAGCATGACTTTGGCCTGCAGTCCAGCTTTATTTTGATAGCATGACTTCTATACTCCTTCTTCCCTATCTGCTGCTCTGCTCAGAGAGTCTGCTTCTTAAGCTCTACCAGCATGAGTAGAGTGTCATTTTCGGCTTTCTGATGCCTTTCATGATGACTGCCCTTCACAAGTGCCAATGTTTTCACTTTGTGGAGCATCCCTACCCATGTGCTGGGGCTCAGATATGCTAGAATAACAGAAGTGGGCCTTCTATAACATGACTCCAAATAGGGAAGAGAGTCAAAGAGAAGATTTGGATGTAAAAACACAGAGGAGTTACATCCAGGGGCTGGGGAAAGGTCTTGTTGGTCTTATTGGCCAGTCCTCAGGCCAGATTTCCACTTGCTCCACTTCCCCTACCTGGAGTGATTCAGAGTCCCCTCTGGCTCCACGCAGGGGACATCTGACAGGACTGAATGTCCGACATCCTGAGCCAAAGATCTAAGAGGAGGTGAGGATGGGGGACATGGAGGCTAGAAACTGGAGATTGGCAGAGGAGTGAGACCATGGAAGAGAAAGTCCCAAGTTCTCTGACAACAGTGGTGGGAGGGCAGCCCAATGTGAGGCCCAGCAGGATGTACTTGTGGCCCAGGAGCAGCAGGTAATGGGGTGACTGCAGGGCGAGGGTGAACCCATAGTGAACACACCTGTTCAGCGAGGCATTTCAGGCTGGAGCCCGAATCAAGAGACTTGTGCAAATTCCTTTTGGACTCTGAGGGTGTGGTGACTACCCCGCTGGCACCTGCCAGCTGCACCTTCTGTGCTTCTCTTGCTCCAGGCAGAAGGAGGCGATTGCACAATCTATCGGAAATGACAGTGCATTACTCCCTAACTCCAAAGATTAAAGGGCTTTTCAAAGAGGAGGTTCCGTGTCACACACAGGCAGCCTCAGCCAAGGGGCTCATGGAAGTGACTTTTTTCTTTCACCCCCCCCCATACTTTTCTTACCTCCCCTGAGAACAAAAGGGAATGAAGTTTCTTGGGAAGAGAAAGCAGAGCTCTAGCTCGGTTATTTCCTGAATAAAAATATACTGTCTCCAAAACAGTCTGATTGCAGATTGAACTTCAGTGAGTCTGAAGGGAAATCTTGAACTCTGAGCTTTGCTCTGAGGTGGGGCAATTCTGAGGGAACTACAGTGTGGCTCAGGGTGAGAGGAGGACGAGGGGGTGCAAAATGGGGACCCACGTCTTCATTCAGAGTCAAATCGACTGAGCAGGTTGAATATGAAACAATTTCTCCTCCATAAAGTGTCTGGGTCCAGACTGAAACTCAAAACCAACAGAGTGAGTGAAAGCAAGAAAAAAGCAAGTGCCAGCGGGAATGACAAGTTGCTCCCTGTGATGCTTACTCACGGATCTACAACTGACTAATGAGTGCGTGAGAGAAAAGTTCAACCTTACTAGGAATCAAGGAAATGTAAATCAAATAAAGGAGATACAATTTCCACCTACCAAACTGAATGGTTTTTAAAGAGGGCCTCCTCTTACACAGGCTGGTGGGAGGGCATGCTGCCTTTCTGGAAAGTCACTTGGTAATAAGTATCAAGACTTGAAAATGATGACTCAGTGGTTCACTTCCAGGAAATGACTAAAGAAATAACAAGAGGTGAACAAAGATGGTTTTAGGAGGAGATGATCATTGCTTCATTATAACAACAAAAAGTTTAAATGTCCAACAAAAGAGAATGGTTAATTATGATAAATATACATTAGAGAATACAATGCAGTCATTAAATGTGGTCATTAATGTAGGCAGTTTGGTTCAAGACTGCGTGTAAAATCCTGTGGGCATTTAAGTCTTTGCCAGCAGGACAAATTCTTCACCTCTCCAAGGCCTCTCCTTACCTGTAAAAGCTCCTACCTGGGGGAGCTGCTATGAGAATTAAATGTGATCATGTATGTGAAGAGCTGAACAGGGTTTCCAGCTGATTATGAGATTCAATCAATGTGAGCAGTGATTATTTCATAATAGACATGTATAATCTTTTAACAAGGAAAAAACCCTAATGAAAGCTACTTCCAAATAATATTTCAGAAGAATTTTTGATGAAGTGGAACACAAAAATAACATATTGAATATAAAAGCGGAATAGAAATAATACGTGTGCATATATAGACCTACTTTTGTAAAGGCACAGATATACACAAATACATGCATGCATTTCAAAAACACATAAAGGGGCTACCTCAAAATATTACCAGCAGTTAAGTTGTGGATTATGAGTAATATTTGTTTTTTCCTTTACAAGTTAGTGTGTTTTCAAAAATTTCTACAATAAGCACTTTATAGTTTTATTTATTTATTTATTTACTTATTTATTTATTCCGTCTATTTAGGGCCATACCCATGGCATATGGAAGTTCCCAGGCTAGGGGTCCAATTGGAGCCGCGACTGCCGGCCTACGCCACTGCCACAGCAACGCGGGATCCTTAATCCACTGAGTAAGGTCGGGGAACGAATCCACATCCTTATGGGTTCTAGCCAGTTTTGTTACCGCTGAGCCACAAGGGGTACTCCAATAAGCACTTTATAGTTTTTAAAAAGTAAAAATTAACAAAAGATTCCAGATCTGATGTGAGGAGAACACTGCTGGGAAAACTGCGATCTCTAGCTGTGAGTGGCCCTCTGTGGGTGTCATGCTCCACAGAAAGCCGAGTCACCACTGTGGGGCCAGGGTGTCCTGTGAATTACAGAGACCAGGGTCAGACCAGCCTGTGAGGCACGACGGCCTCTGCAGACCTTTCCTGAGAGTGGGCACTCTGCCACCTGGGCCTGTATCGTAATGAGATAACATTTATGAAAGCACTTTGCCAAAGAGAAAACTCTGTCCAGATAGGTGATTCTGGGGCTTATTCTTGAGAAAGGAGGCTCTCAGTGCACATTCCATTAAGGAATTTCACACTCTGCCTCCTCCTCGAAACTCTTCTGTTTTTCCCTCCCCCGAACAGAAATATATTTAGCAACCCTATCTGAATCCTCTTCTTTCCCTTAATTTGATTAAGAAGCTAGGGGAACAAGGGATGAAGAGGGGGTGAGGAGAGGGGGAGATTGAGTTGTGGGGAAAGATTAGAGGAGCTCAGTGGATATCTCGGGCCGAGTGATGCCTGAGTGTGGACAGGACAAGGGCCTCCAGGTACTTAGTACAGAAGCACAGAGGACAGAGGGAGGGACACAGCTGGTCACGGAGCAGCCTATCCTGGGAGAAAGAGAACCAAATCAGGGAGGGTCAAGCTTGAAGGATTAACCAGGAGGACAGGGCATGTTTCCTAAGGGAGGCGCTGGCGTCTTTCCCTGTTTCTTCTGGATTCCTGGAGCTTCAGGGGCTTTAGTCCTTAAGACATTCCAAGGAGATAATGTGTTGAACTCCTGCTATGTGTGAGGAACTCTCACATATATCAACTAATTTACTCTAATTAAGTAAATTATCACCCATGAAGCTGATGCTCAGAGACAATGGTTTTTGCCTAAAGCACACACTTGTCAGTGGGTGGGGAAACTGGGGTTCAAATCCACCTCTGCCTGCTTTTATCACTCTCCCTGGCAAATGTCATCCTCGAGAGGAAAATAAGGAACAGCCATTACTCACTGAGCCATATATGTACCTTAACAAAGAAGTAGTTAATATATGCATTTTTTCTTTTTTTTTTTTAGGGCCGCGCATGTGGTGTATGGAAGTACCCAGGCTATTGGAGCTCCAGGAGCCACCCTATGCCACAGCCACAGTAACACCAGATCCAAGACTGCAGCTCACGACAAAGCCAGATCCTTAACCCACTGAGTGGTGCCAGGGATCAAACCCATGTCCTCATGGATACTAGTAGGGTTCCTTACCGCTGAGCCACAGTGGGAATTCCAGATGTGGTTTTATTTAATTCTCACAATATCTCTATGAGGTAGATACCATTAATAATCCCATTTTACAGATGAGCAACCTGAAGCTTAGAGTAAGCAGCTGGGCTAAAGTTACAGAGCAGCGATGAGTGAGTAGGGCCTTGGAGAGCCTGGGAAAGCAAAGAATGCTGGGTGGGAGGCACTCTGAGAGAGAGGGGCTCCTGTTTTATTATGTCTCTTCTTTTTTTTTTTTTTTTGTCTTTTTAGGGCCCCACCCACGGCATATGGAGGTTCCTAGGCTAGGGGTCCAATTGGAGCTGTGGCCACCAGCCTATGCCACAGCCACATGGGATCCATGCCATGTCTGTGACCTACACCACAGCTCACAGCAACGCTGGATCCTTAACCCACTGAGCGAGGCCAGGGATCAAACCTGCGTCCTCATGGATGCTAGTTGGGTTCGCTAACTGCTGAGCCATGATGGGAACTCCTTATTGTGTCTCTTCTGATAGCTGGCTGCTCTGCAAGGACAGGGACCTTACCTTGTTTATCCTCTTCCCCAGCCCTGAACATAATGCCTGGAACAAGGGGAACCATTCGCAGCAAGAACTAGTGGTACTTGTTAAGTTTGGCCAAGCGAGAGTCTCCACTGGGGGCCAGTGTGGTGAGGATTAAGTGAGACATATTTGTCTAGGGATTTCCAAGTCTAAAATGTCACAGTGCTGGGCTGCAGAAAATAACCTGTTGGCAATGGAGATCCCTGCAGGAGGCTTTAAAGGTGACCAGGACCTTGACAATGGGCAGGCCCAGGGAGAGGGCTCCAACTCCCCTTGTGGGATTCAGACCCAAGTGAAAACGTGGCAGGGGAGGGAGTGGGTCAGGCATACCCTCCCCACTGGGTCCTTCCATAGGGATGTATCAAGGACATCTCCAAATGTGGATGGATAAAACATAGTATGGGAGCTGAAGGTGGGGGTGGGAGGAGGGCCACCTGGGCAGCTCAGAGAGATAGGGGAGTGGGAACCTTAGTGCTTTAACTAACAGGGGTCTAGAAGTCTTCTAGAAATAGGTTTGAAAGAATAAAGGGCAGAAATGTGGTGTCTTCTGGAGAGGACTAATATTTTCCAGGAAGGGACCTTAGGCTTCAGCAAGAGTCTCTCATTGATACATAAAAAAGTCCTTGGTTTACAGTCTATAGCTTTAGATGAAGCATCTGCGCTTCTCTTCCTGCTACACCCCATGCGGAAAGCTACCAAAGGGCAGAGGAGAAAGGGAACTCAGCCACTGAGTTCCTGGGCCAAGTCCAAGGCTTCCTGGCCTTATTCAGTCAGAGCCTCAGCCTTTCTCTCCCTCTTGCAGCTTTATGTGAGCTGCTTATTAACCAGAGGATATCAGGACACTGGGAGGGGAGAGCTGGTGCAAGTTGCCAGTGAGTGTAATTCAGAAACGCAGAGTGGGGCAAAGCTGATGTGTGCAGCCTGTGTGACAGAGGTAGCCTGACAGGATGGAACCATACTCTGCTCACTATGCTGGAACATCAGACTGGAGGGTCCTGTGACCTGTGGGAGCAGCTGGGAAAGCCAGGGGTTTACTGCCAACACTGCCTGTCCACAGAGAGGGTTCTGTCAGCCAAGGATGAAGGATAACAAATGGCAGCTGGAGGAACCCTCGCTGTGGTGGGAGAGACACTGGATGGGCAGTCCCTTCTCACAGCAACAAGTGGAGGGAGCTCTTTCAATGCTGGAGGAACTCCTCTACCACATCCACCTTTTCCAAAGAGGTCCCTACCAAACATGAAAATCCCTGGCATCCTCTCCCCTCTCTTCTAGTGACCTGTGGCTAACAGTCTCAGTCTGCAGAAGCACTACTGATGGGTTTCCTCAGCCAGCTGACCCTGTAGGCTCCAACGAAGGAAGCAGAGCCCCCTGGGTCCTCAGAACTTTCTTGATCTTAGGGCGTGGAATGGCTTCCTGCTGTGTCTACAGAAGTGTGGCTTAGCCAGGCTTCAGTTGGGTTGCAGTGTTAAATGTCTTAGGTTTCAAGTTGGTACCAGCTGCACTGAAGGGAAATGGTTGGGGAAATTCTCCCATTTGGCTTCTTTCCACATGGAGGGTGGCTAAAGGAAGAGAGAGCTTAGAGCTGCGGTGCTGGTGCTGGTGCCTTAAAAATAATGATATAAACACAGCCACAGAGGTCGGCCTGTGGAGTCCCTGACAGGGACCAGAGAAGAACCACTGTCCTGACTTATCCTTCAACCCATGCTCTGCAAACAGCAGTGACCCAGCCCTCATCTATCACCTCAGAAGCTAAACAACTTCCTCAGATGGCCCCATGGAATATAAATTAAGAGGGCTTAGCTTCCAAGAAACCTGCACACAACTGCAGCCCTCAGAAATACTTGTCCTCGTAGTCTTTCTTCTTCTATGTTCAGAATATGATGCTAGCAAGTCATAATCGCAGAAAAATACAGCAGATCACCTTAAGTATGCATCTCAATTTTTCTGAGCCTGGATCCTCCTCACCTTTAAATGGGGGTCATTTTATGTCTACCTCATGGGTTTGAGGTGGAAATTAAATGAAATAATTCAAGGAGAGTGCTTAGTTCAGTGCCTTCATGAATGTTAGCTTTTATATCATCATCATTGCATTAGCTAAAGGCCATTCCTAGGTACAAAGAAGGAAAAACAAATAACACCAACTCCAATTGTAATCCTAAACCAGAAGGGCTGTGGGCTAGAGCTTCACTGATTTCACCATGCACAAAGCTTCTTTCTCCTGCTCACTCTCATGCCAAATCTGTGCCAGACCTGGATATACTTGGCAAACTCAGTGGCCTCCAACTTGTTTAAATTCTCAGAATCTCGGTGGATACTTAGACCTGTTGAAGCAGAGACAAATTCAAACATGCTGAGCTGGCAGTGAAATGGAGAATAAGAAAGCTTGACAAAGAAAGTTTGTTCAAATTCTAAGAGTGCCTGAACGACTGTGGTTTACAAAGAGAGCCCCTCCTTCAGGCCGGATGCTTACAGATTCTTTCCTCTCGTGCTTACTTCCGCAAGAGCAGTGGCACATGTGTAACAAATACCTTTGGCTCCCAACTGAACAGGTAAAGACACGACGCTTTTCTGAGTTAAAGCTGTTGAATGTCAAAGCCTTTGCCTCTGCTCAGGTGTCCTAACCTTCCCTGCCTAGGAAGTAGATCTGGGGTAATGGGTGACCCAGCAGGCACAGAGATGACAGATTCCTGCATCATGCAGCAACGCCGGGACAACCTGGGGCATCTGGCCTGGCAGGCAAGCTGGGAGAGGCGGCTGTAAGTCCACCGACCTTTGTCCCTGTTTGCTCTTGGAGAGGGCGGGCCCTGCCAAGTTGCTCTCTTCTTTCTCTCGGTGTCTGCCTGGGACTCCTGCTAATCAAAATGTTCTCAGGGACCTGAGAAGGCCTGACCCTGGTGGGTGGCCAGCAGAGACCTCTTCTGGCAGCCAAAGGGCGCGTGGAACCTCAGTCCAGACACGGCAGGCATGGGGCTCCCAGGCGTGTGTGAGCTCCTGCCCCTGACAGAAACCTCTTCCCTTCTGGCTTTTTCCCAGCTAGAGGCTTATCATTAACTAGAAAACTTTCTGCACTGGCACTCCTCCACTCAAACCAATAAGGGGTCCAAGGAAATATGTTTAAGGACAGTGTCTCCAACCTGAGCTCAGTAGGGCTGCTTTCCTCTCGGCAGACAGGGCTTATCCTCTGGGGAGGGCCCCGCTCCTGTTCCTGCCTTGTTCACTGCCTGTTAAATGCTTATTCTGAGGAAACTGTACTTTTTTCAGCGAGGTTCTCCAGTCCTCTGCTTGCCCGGCTAAGATGTGACAGATGCACAAGTCTGGTGGGGAGGTATGGGTACTCTGGCTCTTTCATGGTAAATCCTGCTTTTATCCCCTTTCTTAGATTCCCTGAACGATGGTGCTGGGGCTTGAGGCAGGTTGAGCCAGGGAAGCAATTTTTCTTGAGAAAAGTCTGAGACTTGTCTCTTTTAAGTAGGAAGTTAGGCCCTGGTTGTCAATCCCCTTCACCTTATGGAGGGCACTACGCCTGCCAGTTCCCTTCCAGCTGGCAGGGGAGCTCATGGCTGGAGAGAAGCATCCTTCTCTTTCACAAATAAACAAATCCAATCCATGTGCTAGAGGACTTAGGGTATATTAATAGCCAGATATTTTGTTTTCCTATTCTGGTGCTTATCCCCTTCCACGAGTATGAAAGATAAGAGAACACAAAATGTTCTCCACCAGCCACCCCTCTCCCCTCCCCCAGGGAGAGGCAAGCCAGGGGGCATGAGTTACTCTGTTTAAAGCCATTGCTGATGTACAAACTCTGAGAAAATAGACTTAAAAGTTTATATTCCGTCTCTCTTGGCTACTGTTGCTGCTCAGCAAAGAAACTCTATATTGTTTAAACCCTCTAGGCAAACGGGTTGCAAGGCAACCTTCAAACAATAGAAAATACCCCAAACTAAAAATACAGGCATTAAAGGATAGAAAGCATGGTGGTGCCTTGGGCAAGTGATTTCAAAATTGGGGTGAAGGAGAAAGCTGTCAGCTAGGCTGCTTTTATGTCACATAAGCCCACTTGCCTGCTTTCACCTTATTAACTGAGATTCTGATAATCTCGGCATATTGGGTCCCTCCGTTTTTTCTTCCCAGACTCTTAGTTCTTTCCATGGTCATCAACACCTTTATGGGGGGAGGGCACTTAAAAGGCTTATAATACCAGGCCACCTCCTGCCCTTGCAAAGTTCCAAAGACTCTAGTCAATATACTTCCCTCCCTGGTTCCCAGCCCTGATGATGGTTGCAACTCCTATTCCTATTCCTGAGAAGTCCTTAGAAACTCAAGAAAGAAGAGGGCTGGGGCCCAACTTAATCACAAGGATCCTTGTGCCAGGAAGGCAGAAGGGTCAGAGTTAGAGAGGAATGTGACAATGGAAAGAGAGCTTGGAGTGATGTACTTGGAAGACAGACAAAGGGACCACAAGCCAAGGAATGCAGGTGGCCTCCAGATGCTGGAAAAGGCAAGGAGTTGGCTTCTCCCCAAGACCTCCCGAGGAACACAGCTGTGCCAATACCTTGATTTTAGCCTCACAAGAATTCTGACCTCTGAAAGGTAAGAAAATACATTTGTGTTGTTTTAGGTTTGTGGCGATTTGTTACAGCAACAATAGGAGATTAATATAGCAACTCAAGGACCTGTTATAAGGACAAGGAGCCTACTGTTAGTTCTTGGGTACTCTGTACTGAAGTATTGTAGGCAGATGATTGGGAAACCAAGGTGTTTCCTTCCTGATGTACTTTACCACGGATGACCGGACCCACAGAGGGTACTGGATCTGCTGGGCTGATTTACTATCATGTATCATGGCTTCCTTTACGTAAACAATCAAATAAATACAAATCAATTAAAGGGCTACTCTTTTATTTTCACCCATCGACAGGGCAGACATAATTAATCTTTTATCCAACAGGCATATTTGAGCAATTGGGACATTGTTTTCTCCCATAACCTGTGGCCCCATCCCAACCAGGGTCACTTGGAGAGATCAGACCAGAAAGGGAAAGTGGAAGAAAGAAAATCACCTCTCTCTCCCTACTCCAGGTAGCTGTCCAGAAGTTACAAGAGCATCTCTTGGACCCCTGTTTGGAAGGAAACACTTAATAGATCTCAAGGCTCTCTTCTCTTGTTAGCAGGTTTGCTTTTTTTCAGGCTATTCTCTGATTAAATATCTTCTAAGGGCTTGCATAAAAAGCCTAGGAAACTATCTCAACAAAAGAAAGAGAAAAACACAGGATTCCTCCAGTCCCTTGCCTCCTAGAAGCATAAGCACTTGAAGACCATAATTTTTTTTTTTTTTTGGTCTTTTTTTTTTTTGCCATTTCTAGGGCCGCTCCCGCAGTATATGGAGGTTCCCAGGCTAGGGGTCTAATTGGAGCTGTAGCCGCCAGCCTACGCCAGAGCCACAGCAACACGGGATCCGAGCTGCGTCTGCGACCTACACCTACACCACAGCTCACGGCAACACCTGATCGTTAACCCACTGAGCAAGGGCAGGGATCGAACCCACAACCTCATGGTTCCTAGTTGGATTCGTTAACAACTGCGCCACAACGGGAACTCCCAAAGACCATAATTTTACTTTGTCTCATGGTCTTTCTAGGAGATAAGAACCACTGGTCCCCATTTTATAATATGGGACCCTGAGTATTACAGAGAGGGCAGCAACATGGAGGCCATCAGCCAGCAAGTCAGAGGGATTTGCCCAAACCAAAAGACAGTTCTCCTGACTCCTAGACTGGCACTGCCCTCATGCTCTCAAGTTTAGTCGCATGGCCTGGCGAATCAGGTCAGTAGGGTGTAGCCTCTGGGTTGGTGGTCTCAGTGGAATGCAGAGATATCAGACCATTAAGCCTGTCATCACAAGGCAAGCTACTGATGCCCCGGGAAAGATTTTCCAGACCCAAACAGAGCTCTGAATTGCTCTGTAGGTCATGTGTGTGTGTGTGTGTGTGTGTGTGTGTGTGTGTGTGTGTGAATTTGAAAGGTAGTTATGGGTGCAAAACAACTGCCAGGTTAAGGTATCTGCTCTCTGCCTTACATAAGGAAACCCACAAAGAGCTTTGGCTTTTTCCTAGCATCAAAACAAATCTTTTTCTAGCTTCTCTCTCATTTATTCCTTCTCCTCCCCCTCACTCTACCATTCTTCTGAGAGAGCCTGGGATCTAACTTGAGGAGCACAGCTAATAGATTCCTCACACTCACTGCAAGTGGATCATGCCGGCTTGTACTCAGTAGCTGCTCTGGCTTCAGAGCCAGAACTACCAAGGCCCATAGCCCCACATGGACACCGCCGTGCACACGCTCCTCCACTTCTACTGCCCCTTCGTGCACAGGCAGCTCTGCAGAACCACCGTCATTTCCTACCATCCACATTTTGCAACTCTCAAAGACTATGAAAGGATGCCCCTCTTTTTTCTTTAATGAACAAGTAAACGAGATGGACTGATTTAGTTTAGTCTGTTAAAAGTCTAACAGGAGTTCCCGTCGTGGCGCAGTGGTTAACAAATCCGACTAGGAACCATGAGGTTGCGGGTTCGGTCCCTGCCCTTGCTCAGTGGGTTAAGGATCCGGCGTTGCCGTGAGCTGTGGTGTAGGTTGCAGACTCGGCTCGGATCCCGAGTTGCTGTGGCTCTGGCGTAGGCCGGGGGCTACAGCTCCGATTCGACCCCTAGCCTGGGAACCTCCATATGCCACGGGAGTGGCCCAAGAAATAGCAAAAAGACCAAAAAAGAAAAAAAAAAAGTCTAACAGACTTCTAAGGGGTTGTGGTGTAAAAGCGGATGTCAATAATTAAGCCGATACTGCCAGGTGCCTTCCCTAAGGGCTGGACCTTCCCTAAGGGACCCACCCCTCTGGAGTGGGTTCAGCCACAATGTGGACCCTGTGTCATGTCAGACAGAGGGCAGAAGATGGCAGGTGACAAAGGCAGTCAGTGACCTTCAAAATCTGAATGGAGGAAAGTGATAAAACAACATCCTAGGAGTCCAAAGATGTCAAGACAAGATGAAAGGAAGGACTGGTGGTGGGACATGGCAGTTGGCAAGACTGGTGAGTGCTTTTTAAAATCTAAGATGTTAGTAGACTCAGGCTTGGGTCTGATTTACTATCCCTCAACCTTGTATTAGCTCTAAACTGAAAATAACCAATGCCTCAGAATCCCCTTGCCTTATGCTAGAAATACATGCACACAGAGAGAATGGGTTACAGAAATGGGTTTTACTGGTCAGGAGAAGTGGGACAGGAAGACTGGGACCCAGGGTAAAGGATTAGATGGGAATCAGAACCTCTTTATAAGGTTAACTCTGAGAAGAAAATTACTGAATCAGTAATAAGGTCTGCCACCTAAGGGCAGACACATCATAAAAGTGCACTGAGGCAACAGTGAACTTCCAATCACTGGTCCAACTTTTACCCATTCTTTAGGTCTTTTTATACATGATAACTGGGGCCTCTCTACCATGGAAAATCCAAGGAAACTGCACCTTACTCGACTATCCTCTAATTAGACTTAAGAATGTATACCAACAAATGGAGAGATGGACTACAGGATACTGACAAAAGGAGACCCCCTCCACCCATAACAAGCATTTGATGCTATTTATATGACATTACGGAGACAAGGAGAGAGACACAGTCTCCTGGTCAGTTTCCCAGCCAATACAGAACTGCACTTACATACTTGGAAGTAAAAACACCTAAGAGTCTGCATCTACTTTCCAGTCTCCCTGTGAGAGTTTCTGATCACCAACTGGATGGTTGGTAAAGGAAAAAGATGTAGCTTGGGGACAGAAAGAAACATTCCAGGCTCTGGGATCTGTTTCTAGATCTGAAAAATGTTTTTTAAATTGCGGGAAAATATACATAACATAAAATTTACCATTTCAACTTTTTTTTTTTCTTTTTAGGGCCATACCTGTGGCATATGGAAGTTCCCACACTAGGGGTTGAATCAGAGCTGAAGCTGCTGGCCTATGCCACAGCCACAGCAATGCCAGATCTGAACTGCATCTGTGACCTACACCACAGCCGTAGCAATGCCAGATCCTTAATCCACTGAGCAAAGTTAGGGATCAAACCCACATCCTCATGGATACTACCTGGGTTCTTAACCCACTGAATCACAATGGGAACTCTGCATTTTAACCATTTTTAAGTGTAAGTTCAGTGTGCATTAAGTATACATGCATGTTGTGCAAGTATCACCACCATCCTAGATCTGCAAAACTTTTAATCAGACTCTATAAAGTGATGATTACAGCAACGGGTTGATTTTCCTGGGAAGGTTTTCCCTGGCCTTTCTTTCTTTATGGCCCTTCTCTTTCTTTCTTCCTTCCTTTTTGCTTTTTTTAGGGCCAAAGCTGTGGCATACATATGGAAGTACCCCCGCTGGGTGTTGAATTGGAGCTGCAGCTGCTGGCCTATGCCATAGCCACAGCAACATAGGATCTGAAACGTGTCTGTGACCTACACCACAGCTGATGGCAACATTGGATCCCTGACCCACTGAGCAAGGCCAGGGATCGAACTTGCATCCTCATGGATACTAGTTGGATTCATTTCTGCTGCGCCACGATGGGAACTCCTGACATCTCTTTCTTAAACTATAATAGCCCACTAAGAGGTACCCCAAATCCTTTTGAACTGGGAGATCTGGAAATACCAAGGTGGAGAGTAATAATAAAACTTTCTCTGTGTTATACAACTTCCTATTCCATTTTCTTTCAGGCTTTACCATCCTTTACACTTAGAAATGATTTCTGGGACAATCCAAATCTGAACCAGCTTTCACAAATGCCCTTATTTCTAAAGTTCCCTCAAACCTACTCATCTCTTTTGATTTCTCTGGGTAATTACTCACCTTATTTTATTTCTTTCCATCTTTTAAAATTAAAGTATAGTTGATTTACAGTGTTGTGTCAGTTTCTGTTGTACAACATAGTGACCCAGTCATACATATTTATACATTATTTTTCCCATACCATCTTTCATCATGTTCTACTCCAAGAGACTGGTATCTGTTTATTTTTTTTTTAATGGCCACAACCATGGCATATGGAAGTTACCTGGCCAGGGACTGACCTATGTTACTGCTGGGGCAATTCTGGATCCTTCAACCCATTGTGCCAGGCCGAGAAGTGAACCTGTGTCTCTGTAGTTACCTGAGCTGCTGCAGTCAGATTCTTTTTTTTTTTTTTGTCCTTTTGCCTTTTCTAGGGCTGCTCCCACGGCATATGTAGATTCCCAGGCTAGGGGTCTAATCAGAGCTATAGCCACCAGCCTATATGCCACAGCCACAGCAATGCGGGATCCAAGCCTCGTCTGCAACCTACACCACAGCTCATGGCAACGCTAGATCCTTAACCCACCGAGCAAGGCCAGGGACCGAACCTACAACCTCATGGTTCCTAGTCGGATTCATTAACCACTGCACCACGACGGGAACTCCTGCAGTCAGATTCTTAATCCACTGCATCACAGGGAGAACACAGTTGAAACACACTGTGGGAAGTGGCTTAGATTCAATCCCTGGCCCAGGAACTTCCATATGCTGTGGGTGTGGCCATAAGAAAAGAAAAGAAAGATAGGAAACCAGACAAAGACATCACAAGATGACAAGATCATAAGAACATTACAGGCTGGTATTTCTTATGAATACTGAAGCAAAAAAATTCTCAACAAAATACTAGCAAACTAAATCCAGCAATACATTAAAAGGATTGTACACTATGATCAAGTGGGATTTATCCAGGGATGCAAGGATTTTTCAATATTCACAAATCAATCAGTGTGATACACCACATTAACAAACTGAAGAATAAAAACCATATAATCCTTTCACTAAATGTAGAAAAAGCTTTTGACAAAATCCAACACTAATTTCTTATTAAAAAATCCTCCAGGAGTTCCTGTTGTGGCACAGTGGTTAATGAATATGACTAGGAACCATGAGGCTGCGGGTTTGATCCCTGACCTTGCTCAGTGGGTTAAGGACCTGGCATTGCTGTGAACTGTGGTGTAGGTTGCAGACTCAGCTTGGATCCCGTGTTGCTGTGGCTCTGGTGTAGCCTGGCAGCTACAGCTCTGATTCAATCCCTAGCCTGGGAACCTCCATATCCTGCAGCAGTGGCCCAAGAAATGGCAAAAAGCCAAAAAAACACACAAAAAACAAAAAAAACCTCCAGAAAGTGGGCATAGAGGGAACCTACATCAACATAATAAAGGCCATATATGACAAATGCACAGCTAACATCATTCTCAAAGGTGAAAAGCTGAAAGAATTCCCACTAACATCGGGAACAAGACAAGGAGGTCCACTCTTGCCAGTACTATTCCACATAGTTTTGGAAATCCTAGGCACTACACTCAGAGAAGAAAAAGAAATAAAAGGACTCCAAATTGGAAAGGGAGAAGTAAAACTATTACTATTTGTAGATGACATGATACATACCTAGAAAATCTTAAAGACTCTACCAGAAAACTATTAGAGCTCAACAATGATTTGATAAAGTTGCAGGATACAAAATTAATGCACAGAAATTGACTGCAATTCTAGAAACTAACAATGAAAAATCAGAAAGAGAAATTAGGGAAACAATCCCATTTACCATTGCATCAAATAGAATAAAATACTTAGGAATAAACCTATCTAAAGAGACAAAAGACCTGTACTCTGAAAACTATAAGATGCTGATGAAAGAAATCAAAGATGACACAAACAGATGAAAAGACATACCATGCTCTGAGATTGGAAGAATCAACATTGTCAAAATGACTATGCTCCCCAAGGCAATCTATAGATTCAGTGCAATCCCTATCACATTACCAATGGCATTTTTCACAGGACTAGAACAAAATATTTTAAAGTTTGTTTGGAAGCACAAAACACCCAGAGTAGCCGAAGACATCCTGAGAAAGAAAAATGGAGCCAGAGGAATCAGGATCCCTGGCTTCACACTATACTACAAAGCTACAGTCATCAAAGCAGTATGGTACTGGCACAAAAACAAAAATATTGATCAGTGGAATAGGACAGAAAGCCCAGAATTAAACCCATGCACCTAGAGTCAACTAATCTATGACAAAGGAGGCAAGAATATACAATGGAGAAAAGACAGTCCCTTCAATAAGTGGTGCTGGGAAAACTGGACAGCTACATGTAAAAGAATGAAATTAGACCACTCCTTAACACCATACACAAAAATAAACTCCAAATGGATTAAAGACCTAAATATAAGACTATAAAACTCTTAGACGAAAACATAGGATGAACACTCTCTGACATAAACCACAGTAATATCTTCTCAGATCCACTTCCTAGAGTAATGACAATAAAAACAAAACAAAACAAAACAAAAAAACAAATGGGACCTAATTAAACTTAAAAGTTTCTGCACAGCAAAGGAAACCCTTAACAAAATGAAAAGACAACCCACAGAATGGGAAAAAATATTTGCAAATGAAGCAACTGACAAGGGATTACTCTCCAAAATATATAAACACCTTCTGCAGTTCAATATCAAAAAAAAAAAAAAACAAAAAAACAAAAAAACAAACTCCATCAAAAAATGGGCAGAAGATCTACATAGACAATTCTCCAAAGAAGGTGCACGGATGGCCAAAAAACACATGAAAAGATGTTCAACATCACTAATTATTAGAGAACTGAAAATCAAAACTACTGTGAAGTATAACCTTACACCAGCCAGAATGGCCATCATCAAAAAGTCTAAAAACAGTAGGAGTTCCTGCCGTGGCACAGTGGAAATGAATCTGACAAGGAACCATGAGGTTGCGGGTTCGATCCCTGGCCTCACTCAGTTGGTTAAGGATCTGATGTTGCTGTGAGCTGTGGTGTAGGTTGCAGATGTGGCTTGGATCTGGCATTGCTGTGGCTGTGGTGTAGGCCGGCAGCTGTAGCTCTGATTAGACCCCTAGCCTGGGAACCTCCATATGCCTCAGGTGCAGCCCTAAAAAGACAAAAGACAAAAAAAAAAAAAAAAAATCTACAAACAATAAATGCTTGAGAGGGTGTGGAGAAAAGGGAACACTATTACACTGTTGGTGGGAATGTAAATTGGTGCAAACACTATGAAGTTTTTTCAAAAAACTAAAAACAGAATTACCATATGGTCCAGCAATCCCAATCCTGGGAATCTATCCAGAGAAAACAATGACTTGAAAAAATACTCCAATGTTCACTGCAGCACTATATAAAATAGCCAAGACATGGAAGCAACCTAAATGTTCATCGACAGAGGAGCAGATAAAGAAGATGTGGTACATACACACAGTAGAATATTACTCAGCCATAAAAAGGAATGAAATAAGGGCATTTGCAGCGATATGGACGGACCTAGAAATTATCACTCCTAGTGAATTTAGTTAGACAGTGAGTCACAACCATCACATGCTATCACTTATATGTGGAATCTAAAAAAAGGATGCAATGAACTTATGTGGAGAACAGACACTGACTCGCAGACTTTGAAAAACTTATGGTTACCAAAGAAGACAGGTGGCAGGGAGATGGACTGGGGATTTGGGATGGAAATGTTCTAAAATCAGGTTGTGAGGATGGTTGTACAACTGTAAATATAATAAAATTCATTGAATTTTAAAAAATATATAACAATAAGAAATGTCTGAAGTTGACAAATTATTTAATGTGGAAAATCTGAGGTGTTAATTTTGCCTGCCATGGAATATAATACTTTTATATAAAAACACATTTCCTGGTAACCAAGACGAAACAACAAAAAAACCACACAAAATACTAGCTAAGTGAATCTAGCAAGGTATAAAAATGACTATATACCATAACCAAGTGGGATTTATCCCAGGAATGAAAGGTTGGTTTAATCTGAAAGTCAATTAATATAATCATAATAATTGCAAGCCAAAACCTACATGCTCTTCTCGATAGATGGAGAAAAAGCACTGGACAAAATCCAACATCTTTTTTTTTTTTTTTTAGTGACAAAAAGCAATATAAGATAATTTCCTTAATCTGATAAATTAAATCTCATAAAGGACATCCAATAAAATCCCACAAGTATGAGCATACATAATGGTGAAAGACTGAATGCTTCCTGCCTAAGATCAGGAACAAGACAAGGATGTTTACCCTTGTCAATTCAATTCAACATTGTTCTGGATGTTCTAGCCCGGGCAACTAGGCAAGAAAAAGAAATAAAAGGCACCCAGATTGGAAAGGAAGAAGTAAAACTATTTCCATCAGTTTACTTTTTTTTCCTTTTTCTTTTTTTGGTCTTTTGTCTTTTTAGGGCTGCACCTATGGCATATGGAGGTTCCCAGGCTAAGGGGTGAATTGGAGCTGTAGCTTGCTGGCCTACACCACAGCCAGAGCAATGCCAGATCCAAGCCACGACTGCAACCTCCACCACAGCTCACAACAACTCCGGATCCTTAACCCACCGAGCAAGGCCAGGGATTGAACCCACATCCTCATGGATACTAGTCGGGTTTGTTAATCACTGGGCCATGATGGGAACTCCTCTATCAGTTTTCTATTAGCATGGTCTTGCAGGAGGTCCCATAGTGGCGCAGTGGTAATAAATCCTACCAGGATCCATGCGCTCACAGGTTCGGTCCCGGCCTCACTCAGTGGGTTAAGGATCCGGTGTTGCTGTGGGCTGTGGTGTAGGTTGAAGACACGGCTGGGATCCTGTGTTGCTGCGGTTGTGGTATAGGCCCAGAGCTGTGGCTCTGATTTCGACCTCTAGCTTGGGAACTTCCATATGCCCTAAAAAGACAAACAAAACAAAACAAAACAAAACAAACCATGGTCTTGCATATAGAAAACTCTAAGGAATCTATTAACAAAAACTATTAGAACTAATTAATGAGTTCAGAAAAGTTTCAGGGTACAAGATCAATATACAAAAACCGGTTTTTGGTGTTTGGTAGCAGTGAACAATCTGAAAACAAGTTCTATCTATAACGGTATCAAAAAGGAATAAAATACTTAAAAATAAATTTAATAAAAATGCAAGACTTGAACACTGAAAAGTACAAAAACTTTTAAAAGCAATGAAAGAATACCTAAACAAATGGAAAGACATCCCGGATTTAATGGTTTGGAAGACTTAATACTGTTAAGATAGCAATACTACCTAAACTGATCTATGGATTCAATACAGTTCCTGTCATTTTGCAGAAGTTGATGAGCTGATCTTAAAATTCATATGGAATTGCACAAAAATTAACTAAAAATGGATCATAGACCTAAATACAAGAGCTAAAACTATGAAAAACTCTTAGAAGAAAACAGAAGTAAATCATTGTGCTCTTTGGATAGGCAAAGCCTTTTTAGATATAACACCAAAAGTACAAGTGTCAAAAGATAAAATGGACTTCATCAAAATAAAAAAACCTCTCTGTTTCAAAGGACACTATTAAGAGAGTGAAAAGGCAACCTAGAGGATAGAAGAAAATTATGTCTCATATGGTACTTGTATTCAGAATAAAGACCTCCTACAACTCAACAATAAAAAGACAAATAATTAATCCAATTAAAAATGGACCAAGGATCTTAATAGACACTTCTCCAAAGAAGATACGCAAATGGACAATAAATACATGAAAATTAGTCATTGGGGTAATGCAAACAAAATCACAATGCGATACTATGTTATACTTAACTAGGTTGGCTATAATAAAAAAGATGGACAATAAAAATATCCTTTTCTCCAACATCCTTGCTGAGGACATGTAGAAATTAGAAACTTCATACTTTGCTGGAAGGAATGTAAAATGGTGCAGCGTTTTGAAAAAGTTTTACAGTTCCACAAAATGGTAAACATAGGGAGTCCCGTGGTGGTCTAGTGGTTAGGACTCAGTGCTTTCACCACTGCAGCCTGGGTTCAATCCCTGGTCTGGGAACTAAGATCCCACATCAAGCTGCTGTACACTGCAGCACCCCCCCCCAAAAAAAAGAAAATTAAAAATAAAGCTATCATATGACGCAGCAATTCTATTCCAAGGTAAATAGTAAAGAGAGCTAAAAACATGTCTATATAAAAACTTATAATTAATGTTCATAATAGTATTTTTCTTAATAACCAAAAAGTGGAAATAACCCAAGTGTTCATCAAGTGATGAATGGGTGAAAAATTAGGTGGCATAGCCATACAATGGAATATTATTCAGCTATAAAAAGGAACAAGGGAGTTCCCATCATGGCTCAGTGGTTAACAAATCTGACTAGGAACCATGAGGTTGGGGGTTCGATCCCTGGCCTTGCTCAGTGGGTTAAGGATCTGGCGTTGCCCATGAGCTGTGGTGTAGGTAGCAGACCTGGCTCAGGTCTGGCATTGCTGTTGCTCTGGTGTAGGCTGGGAACTGATTAGACCCCTAGCCCGGGAACCTCCACATGCTGTGGGTTTGGCCCTAGAAAAAGACAAAAAAAAAAATGGGAATGAAGTAGAAAGGAAATTGTGACAAATGCTACAACATGAATGACAAAATCAACAGGGATATTATGTTAAGTGGAACAAATGACAAAATGACAAATGACAAAATTATTGAGGATATTATGTTAAGTGGAACAAATCAGTCACAAAAGGATAAAT
The DNA here is from genome assembly GCF_016906955.1 of Phacochoerus africanus. Lineage (NCBI taxonomy): Eukaryota > Metazoa > Chordata > Mammalia > Artiodactyla > Suidae > Phacochoerus > Phacochoerus africanus. The sequence continues at coordinate 31,750,566 of NC_062558.1, read as the reverse complement.
ACTGAATGATTCAACTTCCATAAGGTACTTAGAGTAGTCAAGTTCATAGAGACAGGGTAGAATGGTGGTTGTGGGGGCTGGGAGAAGGGAAAAATGGGGAACTACTGTTTAATGGGATTAGAGTTTAGTTTTATAAGATGAAGAGTGTTCTGCAAATTTGCTGCACAATTAATGTAAACATTTTTAAAATACTGAAATATACACTTAAAAATGGCTAATATGGTAAATTTTATGTGCCTTTTCCCACAATAAAAAAAGGAATGAAGTAATGATACATACTATAACATGGATGATCTTAAAAACACTATGCTAAGGGCAAGAAGCCAGACACAAAAGACTGCACATTCTACGGTTTCACTTCTGTGAAATTTCAGAATAGACAAATCTACAGAGATAGAAAGTAGATTAGTGGTTGTCTTAGGCTAGAGGGTCTGGGAAAAATAGAGAGTGACTGCGAATTGGTACAGGGTTCCTTCTCAGGGTGGTGAAATATTCTCAAAATGAATGTAGTGATGGCTGCACAACTCTGGGAATATGCTAAAAACAGCTGAAAGTTTGAATGGATGAATTGTGTGATATGTGAATTATATCTCAAAAGCTTTAAAAAATTAAGGCAGGAAGACTGAAAATGAATGAACTGTGTGTTTTTTTTTAAAAAAATTATTACTGTTAGGTTCTGTGATCTAACAATATCTACAGTTGATGAATGCATTCTCTTAATAAACTGTGGGAGCATGAGGCTGTTGCTATGACAGAACAGAGGAGGAGTGTTATTCACAAACAGGAATACAGCTAACTCAACCTAAGAAGTTAGAAAGAATGTCTGCAGGCTTGAAAGGAAAAAAAAAAAAAAAAGCAACTCAGCAGCAGAGATATATTTGAAGACACTTGAAATGAAAGTTGCAATAGGTCAAATACATTTCTAGAAAAGCCTAACAACTAAAAACCTGCAATACAAAGGGCTTGCAAAAGGTCTTTAAGGCCTGATTGCTAATTTAACATCGAATGGCTTTTCTCAAACTGAGTAATTCCTACATTGTTTAATCACTTTATAACCTCTTTTGGTTTCTTGACAAGATAATTTGGACGTTCAAATGTGCATTTCAACTTGCTTCTCATCATTCTGTGTTTGATTATGCTCTGGGACATTAAAATAGACAATTCTTGCAGAGATGTTTAAGAGTAGAATAGACTGTACCATAAAATCAACATTAAAAAGGACAGTGGTCTGCTTTACAAAGGAAGGAAATCCTGTCACATGCTAGAGCACGGATGAACTTTGAGGATATTATGATAAGTGAAATAAGCCAATCGCAAAAAGATAAATACTGTATGATCCCACTTATATGAGGACACTAGAGACAGAAAGGGGAATGGTGGTTGCCAGGGTCTGGGAGAATGTGAATAGGGAATTATTATTTAATGGGTATGGAGTTTCAATTCTGTAAATTGGAAAGCGTTCTGGAGATCTATTGCACAGCAATGTGAATATTCTGAACCGTACACTTAAAGATGGCTAAGATGATAAATTTTAGGTTATGTTTTTCACCATAATTTAAAAAATTTTGGAGTTCCCGTCTGGGCGCAGCAGAAACAAATCTGACTAGGAACCATGAGGCTGCAGGTTCGGTCCCTGGCCTTGCTCAGTGGGTTAAGGATCTGGCGTTGCCCATGAGCTGTGGTGTAGGTTGCAGACATGGCTCGGATCCCGCATTGCTGTGGCTGTGGTGTAGGCCAGCAGCTATAGCTCCAATTAGACCCCTAGCCTGGGACTTCCACATGCTGTGGGTGTGGTCCTAAAAAAAAGACAAAAAAATTTTTTTTTTTATAAAAGGACAGTTGTGAGTTACAAGCCTTAATATAAATTTCATTTTCATTCTCTTAAGGTATGACTGACATGGAAAGAATTTTTAAATTTGATAAAGAAACTTGCTGGCTGTGTTTGTCTTTACTTTTTACTTCTGCTGGAGAATAATGAAAACAGATCCCTTGGTTTAATTTTGTGATTATTTTTACTTCCTGGTTCCTGCCTGATTATGCAATGCTTTTGGTTACACATAGAAAAAAGAGAAAGTTTATGTGCTAGACTATTATTTATATGGTATTAAGGAGGACTGGACTGGACTGAGAAATATTTCTACTTACATTAAGTTATTATACAGATTTTTCTTTTTCTTTTTTTTTTTTTTTTGCTTTTTAGGGCTGCACCCGAGGCATACGGAGTTTCCCAGGCTAGGGGTCTAATAGGAGCTGTAGCTACTGGCCTACACCACAGCCATAGCAATGTAGGATCTGAGCTGCATCTGCAACCTACACCATAGCTCATGGCAACATCGATCCTTAACCCACTGAGCGAGGCCAGGGACTGAACCTGAAACCTCATGGTTACTAGTTGGATATCTTTCTGCTGAGCCACAATAGGAACTCCAATTATACAGATTACTTTCTTTTTTTCTTTTTTTTTTTTTCCCTTTTTGCCTTTTCTAGGGCCACACCCACAGCATATGGAGGTTCCCAGGCTAGGGGTCTAATCAGAGCTGTGGCCATTGGCCTACACCAGAGCCATAGCAACGCAGGATCCAAGCCATGGCTGTGACCTACACCACAGCTCATGGCAATGCTGGATCCTTAACCCACTGAGCAAAGCCAGGGATCAAACCCACAACCTCATGGTTCCTAGTTGGATTTGTTAACCACTGAGCCACGACAGGAACTCCCAGATTTATTTCTAAATAAATTGAAAATTTGGGGCCTTGGTCACTAGGTAAGGAATCTTCCCTAAGGTCTATGAGCTAATGCTATTTTATATTTCCAAGAGTATTCTTACTTTAACTGGTTTTATAACACACTAGCTTCCTCTTTCAGCAAACTTAAAAAGTCACAGAATCTATGTTGAGTAATACATAAAATACTTCATAGATTTTTTTTTTCATCACATTAACTCCAAAATGTAACCATTGCTTGGAACTGTCTCTGACAATTTGATACAAGACAAGCCAAAAAGGACAGATGTTCATTACAATCATGTGCAATGGGTCAACTCTGAGGACAGCTACTAACTATTCCATACTTAGACTATGTACATTCCTGAGTTACCATCTCTGCTTTTAGACAATAATATACATATGCATTTTTTTCTTTTTATGGCTCCGCCCACAGCATATGGATGTTCTCAGGCCAGGGACTGAATCTGAACCACAGCTGCCACTTATGCCGCAGCTGTGGCAACCCCAGATCCTTTAACCCACTGTGCCAGGCCAGGGATTGAAGCACACTCACCTCCGCAGCAACCTGAGCTGTTGCAGTCGGATTCTTAACCCACTATGCCACAGAAAGAACTCCTAAATATGCATTTTTAAGTATGGTAAAGGCATGATACCCATTTTCTATAAACTTTATCCTAAGCGTGATGGGTGTTCTAGTATTAGATGTATATAACATACTTTTGAACACTGAGAGTGAAGTAGTGATTAAGACGTCAATGTCTCCAGGACATACTGGTGATTACTTCTAACTGTAGAGCTACATTATATTGACTTTACTTTCTATCTAGTTAATCAAGATGATAAAAGCAGTTGCTACAGTAAGCTCTTCCTGAATAGCGACTGTAAGCAGCTTGTTAAAAATAAGAAGACAACCTGGAGTTCCTGCTGTGGCAAAGTGGTTAATAAGGATACACTGTTGCTGCAGGGTGTAGGTTGTAGCTGCAGCTCAGATTTGCTCCCTGGCCTGGGAACTTCCACATGCCACAGTGTTTGCCCCCGCCCTCCCGCCCCCAAGATAATCACCTTGGAGAGAGCTCCTGGTCTCACCCACAACCTTCGTACATTACCTTATCTGATCCTTTCAATAATTCTTTGTTGTCCGAGAAAAAAATTGAGGTCCAAAACAATTAGGTGACTTACTCAAGGTCACACTATTCTACTTTCATTCACTCATTATTCATTTAACTAGTATTTATTGATCAAAGGCACCTATGTGCAAGTAGGCACAGGAAATACAACTGTGAACAGAAGCCAGTTCTTCATTCCACGCTCTTAGAGTCCAAAAGGAGAATCAGATAAGGATACATATAATTACCATACACGACTTGTGTCTTTAAATGGCTGATGTATATGTTAACCGTTTTACTGTTCCCCAGGAGTCTACTACATTTTCTGAAGGTTCTTATCCTGTTTACTAATCTTATCCTGCTCACTAATCTCATATCCTGTTTCATGTGTGTGTCTGAGAGAATAATGATTATATATGCACACATAAACATATATAATACAAATGTATATTTACACATACATATTCATTTATATACATATATTTAAAGGAAATGAGTTTGTTCTTTAAGGTATGGGATTCCTCTATCTTTCATGCCATGAAAAGATTATTGAGCTTCTCCACCAAGAAATCTGTTGGCTCCTAGGAAATCTCATCCAGTTTGAGCCCTGTTAGTGACAGGACAGTGTCAAGGAAAGAATGCTAATGATTTTTCCACTAGCTGATCCCAAAAGCTTGGCAGAGGGGAACTCAGTTCACTGAATATTTATACAGCACCTTGATTAAAAGAGCTCAAAGCAATATTCTAAGTAGCTGTATTATAACCTCATTTTGTAAACTGCGTATTTTAAGTTTTTTTTTTTGGTCTTTTTAGGGCTGCACCTGTGGCATATGGAGGTTCCCAGGATAGGGGTTGAATTGGAAATGTAGGTGCCGGCCTATGCCACAGCAAAGCAGGATCCGAGCCGCATCTTCAACCTATACCACAGCTCACGACAACGCTGGATCCTTAGCCCGGTGAGAGATGTAAGGGATCGAACCAGCATACTCACGCTTACTAGTCGGGTTCGGTAACCACTGAACCACGACGGGAACTCCTGTTAACTGCATATTTTAAATACAAGGTAAGCTCCTTTACCAACCCTCATTATTATTATTATCTTTTTGCTTTTTAGGGCCACACCTGCAGTATATGGAAGTTCCCAGGCTAGGGGTCAAATCAGAGCTACCGCTGCCAGCCTACACCATAGCCACAGCAACGCAGGATCTGAGCTGCGTCTGCGACCTATACCACAGTTCACGGCAATGCCAGATCCTTAACCCACTGAGCGAGGCCAGGGATTGAACCCGAAACTGCGTGGTTCCTAGTCAGATTTGTTTTTGCTACACCACAACGGGAACTGTGAACCCTCATTATTTGTTAAAAACAATTTCAAGATAAATTTCATAGAAAGAAGACTAAAAGTAAAATTATAACTGGTAATAATCTCTGGTGGTGAGATTACAGGTTATTTTACTTATCTTCTGTATTTAAAATTTCTGCACTTAACATTATGGATTTCTCCTTGAGAAAAAAAACATTATTTAAGAAACTAAAAAAAAAAGGCATAAAAATTCAACCTCACTTATTGCCCCCCCTTTTTTTAGGGCTGCACTCGTGGCATATGGAGGTTCCCAGGCTAGGGGTCTAATTGGAGCTACAGCTGCCGGTCTACGCCACAGTCACAGCAACGCCAGATCCCAGCCGCATCTGCGACCTAGACCACAGCTCACGGCAAAGCCGGATCCTTAACCCACTGAGCAAGGCCAGGGATCGAACCCGCAACCTCATGGTTCCTAGTTGGATTCGTTTCCGCTGTGCCATGATGGGAACTCCAAAAATTCAACCTCACTTATAATTAAAAAAAAAACCAAAGTAAAATAAATCTTTTTTTTTTTTTTTTTTTGGCCAAACCCACAGCATATAGAAGTTCCCAGGATAAGGGTCAAATTGGACCTGCAGCTGCTGGCCTGCGCCACAGCCACAGCAACGTGGGATCTGAGCCATGTCTATGACCTACACCACAGCTCATGGCAATGCTGGATGCTTAACTCACTGAGCAAGGCCAGGGATCAAACCCATGTCCTTATGGATACTAGTGGGATTCGTAGCCGCTGAGCCACAATGGGAACCCCCCCTTTATTTTCCCTTTGGCCATGTCCAAGGCATGCAGAAGTTTCTGGGTCAGGGATCAAACCCATGCCACAGTAGTGACAATGCTGGATCCTTTAACCATTAGGCCACCAGGGAACTCCTAAAAGAATTCTTTAAACCTATCATATTAACATACCTAGAACAGGCAAGAGAACAGCCAACTAGGCACTGTCATACATGACTGATGAGATTACGAATTGTCACCAGCTTTTTGGAGGGTGATTTGGTAATATCTATAGATCTAAAAATACCTATATAAAATTTTAACTGCACATACTTCTGAATCCAATTTTATTTCCAAGATTTTTTTTTTTTGGCTATAGACATATTTGCATAAGGATGCATAGGTATAAGTAGAAGAAGGTTCAATAAGGACCTTGTTAATTAAAATGTATTATATCCATATGGAGGAATACACTGCAACTGTTAAGAATAAGATAGCTCTTCAGAGTTCCTGCTGTGGCTCAGCGGTTAGCAAACCTGACTAGCATCCATAAGAATAAGGATTCGATCCCTGGCCTCGCTCAGTGGTTAAAGATCTGATGTTGCTGTGAGCTGTGATGTAGGTCGAAGACGTGGCTCGGATGCAGCATTGCTGTGGCTGTGGTGTAGGCTGGCGGCTTCAGCTCTGATTCAACGCCTAGCCTGGGAACCTCAATTTGCCCCAGGTGTGGCCCTAAAAAGACAAAAAGACAAAAAAAAAAAGAGAGAGAATAAGATAGCTCTAGATTACATATGATTATAACTTACTGTTTAATACAAAAAGCAAGTTTCATAACAGTGAATATTACCCTTTTTGCATACAAAAACTTTTGGCTGTGCCCCTGGCATATGGAAGTTCCCCTGCGAAGTAATGAACCTGTGCCACAGCAGTGACCTGAACCAGTGACAATGCAGTGACGCTGCTGGATCCTTAACCTGCTGTGCCACAGGGAACTCCTGCATACAATTTTAAAAGGTTGTAAATACATGTATCTACTTGTGTATGCAATTAAAATGTCTGGAAGAATATTCTAAAACATAACTGTGGGCAACCCCTCAGAGCTATCCAAGAGTCTGTACTCCAGGCTTAAATCCTCAGCAAGTCTGCCCAATAAAACAAATTCTCAAGTTTAAAAAAGGAAAGCAAAAACAAACAAAAGACCTAACTGTGGAAATATCTCTGAGAAGTGAGAAGACTCAGACAGGTGAGAGTTTTTTATCTTTTTAAACTAATGCTTTTTGATATTACCTGAATTTTGTTACACTGAGCTTGTATTTTTATTTTTGACAGCTTTATTGGGACATAATTCACATACCATACAATTCACAGATTTAAAGTGATTTTAGTGTATACACACATTCACCGTTTTTTAGTATATTCTGTTATACAATCACCACCACAGCATGCATTTTTAAAAATGAAAACTATTTTGAAAAATGTCCCAAAAGTAAACTTACTAGTGGCAAAAGAATGTGTATGTGAGACATGATCAGAAAAAAGTCTGAATAGTTAGGGAATGATACAGATAAATATGGAGAAAAAAATGATGGAAAGTCAGAAACAGAAAAAAATAAAGACCTTAAATTGAGTTTTAACTAGGAACATATTAGATCTGCCGTCATTAAATAAACACATCAGGATTCTATAACAAAAAGATCAAGGTAAGATATTTAGGCATATGAAAAAGAAAACAAAGAAACCCTTGATTTGATGGTACTGCACATATTTGGATAAACCAGATTCTGTATAAATCTGAAGAGTTGGAATGACTTCCATCTATGGAAGACAGATAAAAAGTGTTTAAAGAAATACATTTACTTCGTAGTTGCTAGAAATCTCTCCTGTATTAGGAAGTTCACAGAGAGATACTAATTCTCAAACAACAAATACTTACTGAACATCAATAATGTTCTGATTTGGTTAAGAACACTTGAGAATATAAGAGCTGGATAGAGAGAAAAAGGCTCCTGAAACATAACAGCAAACTTAATAAGCACAAACTATGCAGGGACATTCTGACTCTTTAGCTCAAAGTTTTGTATATGGTTTTAGAAGAAGGATAAAGAAAACATACACTTGAGGAGCTCCCATTATGGCTCAGCAGAAACAAACCCAACTAGTATCCTTGTATCCATGAAGATGTGGGTTTGATCCCTGGCCCCACTCAGTGGGTTAAGTATTTGGCGTTGCTGTGAGCTGTGGTGTAGGTCGCAGATGCAGCTTGGATTCTGCATTGCTGTGGCTGTGGCATAGGTCAGCAGCTGTAGCTCTGATTTGAGCCCTAGCCTGAGAACTTCCATATGCCACGGGTGTGGCCTTAAAAAAAAAAAAGGCAAAAAACCCCATACACTTGAAATGTAATATTTTATGAAAACAGTAAGTAAATAATCTCTGCAGTAGTTAAAATTACCTTTTCTCTGAGACTTTTCCCTCATTAAAATCTTTCTTTAGCACTATAGACCTTAGGCACATTTTACAGAATATCATCTTATTTTCCTTTTTTTAATATTTTTAAACAGCACAGTTCAAAATTTGCACAGTTGGAGGAGTCTCTGGCATGAGGAAAAGCAAACTTTAGCACTTATTCTATAAAGTCAATTAGCTTGGGTACTATGAGCACTTATATACTTAAACAGGGCACTGTGGTGACTGTAGCAACTGCTCCAGTTTGGCATCAATAAAATAATGGAAATGTACACAGGACAGCCACACCCATGCAAAACCTGTTTTTTATAAAGAAGTAAATGTCAGATTAAAAATAAAAGTCACTAGTTTTGATTTAGGAAACTGCAAAGTAACACTGGTGCAATTATTTTTTAAGTAGCAATAGTTGTAAAATCTGTTGACTATCTGTTCAAAATTACCTTGTGGCTAACAGCTGACATAATACTTGATTCAAAATCAAGAAACAAGGAATCCTGGAGAGGAAGCTCCCTTTTAAAAATTACAATGTGTTTTTATATTTCTACATGTGCATTTAAATGTGTGCACGTGTGTAACACAATCTTTTAATGGGAATTAATGTACTGTGCATGCTGGATACTGTTGCTAACAACATCATCACCTCTATAAATGCTCTGATTGACTATAACATCTTAGGAAACCATATGAAAATAGAAAATGTTATTATCCCTGGTAATATGCCATATAGAACAATGATCAGTCTATAACTAGTTATTTGCTTAAAAGTGAAACTGCTTTATCAAAAAGGTTACCTAAGTCTTGTCCTGTGACTGTGACAACAAATTAAAAATGGAACTGCTTAAACCTCCAAAATATGCAAAATGGTAACTGAAAGACTATCACTTTAATGACAGTTAAAACCATCCATCTCCATGGGCTAAATGTAGATACATTTGGAAGCTAACCTTGGATTTCAGGCTTGAGGTTAGACCAGTAGGACTTCTATTGTCATCTGGACAGGTGGCAATAACCTTAGACGGGGAAGTCAGAACCTCCAAAGTCTTCTTTTAGATCTTACATCAAGCTACAATGAACCCTGGCTTCAGAACAAATTTTGAATGCCAAAAAGCAAAGGCGAAGGGTTAACTGCTCGTTATTTTTTATTTCTTAGATGGTAAAATATTTTAAAAAGCAAAGACAGCTCACTTTAGATTATAAAAAGGCATCTGATGAAAAGCAAATGTGTTCCTAAATGTATTTTGAAGTAGATGGTTAGAAAGCTAATATAGAGCTTGTGGTCTAAATATATCATTCTTTTAGAGGCAGAACATATTGCTGGAGGAAAAATTCTCTATCATAGGATTTATGGCATATAGTAACAAAAATGTTTTTCCATTCGTTGAATTTTCAATGTTGGGGAATATTATTCAGTAGACCCAGAGAGAAGTCCTAAATTGGAAAAGCAGCTGAGTCCAAGGTCATCTCTCTTGTTTCCAAATATATCTTGAAACAAATGCAAGAAGGGCACTTTGCTGAGTGTTATCTGGACATATATAGTTTCAATCAAATTCTTCAAGAAGTGTCAGAATAAAAGTTGAACATTTGTTTGACACTGCCAAGTCACTAGCAAGTGGGTCTCTTCAAGGGCTGAGGCTCTCCTTGGTGACTTGGCAATCAGTACAACATAAAGGAGATCTTTCTCTTACTCTCAAGAAAAAGAAATCACGCATTGTTAAACACCAGCTCTGATTTTTCTTCTCTTACTGTTTTGGATATACAGGAACCTGTGTAAACTTATAAAAATGCTTCCCAACAAAACTATAACTTTAAAATATTCTATTTCTCAGCTAAATTCCTTGGAATTATCAAATCTTTTATCATATCTAAACATTTTATCATATCTAAAAATGTGCCATGAAACAAAAAAGTGATGGTATAAGATGAGATGACATGGATTGTGAACTGAATCCAAGAATAAATGTTGACTTTTTGAGTTAGTGTAAAAAATATTCCCCAGAATACAAGGAAACAAATAACTGGCTTATTGCCTATACTGCTCCCTTTTGTCACAAAAAAACAAATCAAACTTAGTCCATGATAGCAGTCTCTCATGGAGATGATCATTTATCATCCCCTGCAGTGTAGTGAATCTCTCATTTCACCAAGGGTCCAAAAGGAAGCAAGGTTATCAAGAACAACTCTGACAACTGTACCAGGTCAGGATCTTCAGCAATTTGGTTTCCAGTTCCTTTTGTAGCTTCAACTCTCTTATTCTCTTCAGCCCTATCTGGCTTGTACCTCGGGGCATTCCTTTCTTGGGGCTTCATTTTTCCCATGGAGCTCTTGCTCCCTCCCTAAGCCACATTCTACTCATGCTTCCAGAATGGTTTTAACTTATACCATCTCCTTCTCCAGTCTGCCCAGAATGCTCTAGCCCCACAGTGCTTTTATCTGCCGAATTCCCAAAGGACTACTAACTCTTGATCCCATTCCAAAGAGCTGAGTTGAAAATTAGAGACCCTAAACCCTAACAGAAGTGCAGGGAAGCCTAACAGTTTTTATTTTTCTAACGAAAACTTCTTTATTTTCTGAAAGATCAAATATTAGGGTACATCTGTTTGCCTACTGGATAATCCAGCACTGAAACTGCTTCGATTGCTGGTTCCATTTCTCATCTAGATAACCACACTTTAAGTTCTGAAAGGAGGAGACTGATGGCTTTTCCTTCTTGATGTGCTTGATACAAAGCTGGATGCAGGACAAGGCCAATGATTACTTGCTAGTTTCATTCCTGTTGTCCTCTCATGCTCTTCCATTTACCTATCCAAATTTTGCCCATCTTTCCAGGCCCAGATCATTCCTTCCTCTTTGATGAAGCCTCCTGGACTCCCCTTTAGCCTTTCAGTCTTCCCTAGATCTTTTTTCTTTTCTTCTTTTTTTTTTTTAATGGTAACACCTGCAACATATGGAAGTTCTCAGGCCAGGGATGGAATCAAAGCCTCAGCTGCAATCTATGCCAAAGCTGCAGCAATGCCAGATACTTTAACCTACTGTGTTGGGCCAGGGATTGAATCTGTGTCTCTGCAGCAACCAGAGCTGATGAAAGTGGATTCTGCAACCCACCACACCACTTCCCTAGATCTCTGTTTTATATATATTTTTTCTTTTCTTTTCCTTTTTAGGGCTGCACCTGCAGCATATGGAAGCTCCCTGGTTAGCGGTTGAATTAGAGCTGCAGCTGCTGGCCTATGCGACAGCCACAGCATGGCAGGATCCAAGCTGCTTCTGTGGCCTACAGCACAGCTCATGGCAATGCTGGATCATCAACCCACTGAGCAAGGCCAGGGATCAAACCCGCACCTTCATAGATACTAGTTGGGTTCGTAACCCACTGAGCCACAACGGGAACTCTCTAGATCTCAGGTTTGTCTGTTCATTTTTTTTGTTTGTTTGTTTTTTTAGGGCCACACCTGTGGCATACGGAGGTTCCCAGTCGAGGGGTTGAATCAGAGCTGTAGCCACCAGCCTACGCCACAGCCACAGGGGATTCAAGCTGCGTCTGCAACCTATACCACAGTTCATGGTAACGCGGATCCTTAACCCACTGAATGAGCCCAGGGATCGAACCTGTGTCCTCATGGATACTAGTCAGACTCGTTTCTGCTGAGCCACAAGGGGAAGATCCTAGATCTCTGTTTTGATTGAACTTTGAGAGCACTACAAAATTTAGCACTTGGTTATTAGGATTTGATATATTTGCTGTTGTTTAATGTATTGTTAGTCCTGTTAATGACAGGGGCCATGTCTTATACTTGTACTGTACCTTTTCATAGAGTCTAGCTAAGAGCCCAACACATCAAATTACCTAGCACAAGAGCTTGGCACAATGGGAACTCCATCTTCTGGCCCCATGCAACTGGGTAACTTCTGAGCCATCCTAGACTTCTTGACATTTCCTGAACATGCCATGTCCTTAAATGCCTTTGTCTTCTACCTTTCATATGCCTATCAAAATCTTAACTCATTCTTACAAATCCCATTTAAGTCCAACCTCTTCATTAATCTTTCCTCAATCCTCCACATCAGAATTAATTGCTTCTTCCTCTGAGCTCCTTGTTCTATACATAAAACAGTTTTATTTTTGCTACTTAATACTGGAGTTTTTTAGACTGAGAGGTCTTTGAGAGCAAAAACCAGGTCATGTTCATTTCTATTTTAGTGCTTAGCACAGTGTCGGAGACACGGAAAATAAATATCTGCATACAAATAAATGGGTGAACTTATTTCATTCTCCAATTAATCAAGTAATATCTTTTTCTTTTTGGCTATAGTCATGGCATGTCAAAGTTCTTAGGCCAGGGATTGAACCCATGCCACAGCAGTGACCAGAGCCATAGCAGTGACTATATCAGATCCTTAACCCACTGAATCACCAAGGAACTCCTAATCAAGTAATACCTTGCTATTTTTTTTGGTTTAGCCTTGGCATTTTCATAGAGGAAGGCAAGAAGTGTCCATAAAACTATTTAGTACTATAACCTGATACAGCAGCTTAAGGATTTGGCATTGCCACTATTTCAGATCAGGTTGCTGCTGTAGTTTGGGTTCAATCTCTGGCCCAGGAACTTCCGCATGCCTTGGGGATGGCCAAAAAGAAAAAAAAAGCAAAATTTCACTGTAATGTATTTCAATCTTTTTATTTATCTATCAATCAATCTATTTATTTTAGGGCCGCATGTATGGGAAGTTCCTCGGCTAGGGGTCGAGTTGGAGCTGCAGCTGCCAGACTATGCTACAACCATAGCAATGAAGGATTTGAGTCTTGTCTGTGACCTACACCGCAGCTCACAGCAATGCCGGATCCTCAACCCACTGAACAGGGCCAGGGATCGAAACTGCATCCTCATGGATAATAGTCAGGTTTATTACTGTTGAGCTACAATGGGAACTCCCTTGAATTTAAATCTCTAAGTTTCATCGCAGAGCTGTTCATAAAGTAAAAAACTGGAATCAATCTAAATATCCAGCAACAGGAGACATACATGATTTAAAGACTTTCACAGATAAAATTTTAAATTGCAATCTATAAAGCTTCTATTTGCACTGTATCTAAAACTATTACTCCTTTTTTAATTTTTCTTTTTTGACTGCACCCGTGACATATGGGTTTCTGGGCCAGGGATTGAATTCAAGCTGCAGCTGCGATCTATGCCACAGCTGCAGCAATGCTGGATCCGTAACTCACTGTGCCTGTCCAAGGATTGAACCCAGGCTGCTGAAAAGACAATGCCAGATCCTTAACCTGCTCACCACAGTGGGAGCTCCTCCAATTTTATTTTTGGCTGTACTCGCAGCATGTGGAAGTTTCCCACCAGGTCAGAGATCGAACCCATGCCATAGTAGTAACCAGAACCACAGGAGTGACAACGTTGAATCCTTGACTGCTAGGCTACCAGGGAGCTCCTATTACTCATTTCTTTGATGCGTTTACTTGACGATCATTTTTACTATATTTCTCTCATGTAATTGGTAGAATTTTTTTTCCTTTTTCTTTTTAGGGCCACTCCTGCAGCATATGGAAGTTTCCAGGCTAGAGGTTGAATTGGAGCTGCAGCTGCTGGCCTATACCACAGCCACAGCAATGTGGGATCTGAGCTGCATCTGTGACCTACAACACAGCTCGTGGCAATGCCAGATCCTTTAACCTGCTGAGCGAAGCCAGAAATTGAACCCGAATCCTCATGGATACTAGTCGGGTTTTTAACTCACTGATTTACAATAGGAACTCCAGTAGAGTTTATTTCTAATCATTTAGAAAAGCAGTTAAGTTTGTTCTTCAGGTACAGTAAGGAAACACATTTAAAAAAAAAGAATTGTAAGAAGCATTAAATATAATTTCACACATATTATAGTTCATAAACGGACATCAACCTGTCTGGATATACACAGCCAGTATATTCATGGGTCATACTGCAGGACAACATGGCAGTTAAAGTCTTAGACTCTGGCTCTGCCATGGTTATTAGCTGTGTAATACTGTGGAAGCTTTTCTGTGCCTCAGTTTCCTCATCTATAAAGTGGGGATAAGAGTATCTACACTTCATAGGGTTATTTTGAGAGTCACATTGGTTCCTGTACATAAAGCACTTAGGACAGTGTCTCGTACATACTAAGTGTTCAATAATGAGTTAGCTGCCAGCATCATCATCTTCACCATCATCATGATTATAACGACTACAGAGCTTCAGGGAGTAAAATTTGTTCAATCTTGCTTTGCCTAACTGCTATTTAAAAAAATTTTCCCGTCCTCTGTAAATCTGCTTCACTTTTAGAACCAACAAACTAATCAAGCTGTGTCTTTAACAGTGGAACAGGCTCCCTCGTGAGGAGTGAGCTGCACTGCGGTTATCTACTGAGGCTGGAAAGCAAGTTGCTACAGGCACTACTGTATTGATTTCTGACTGTGTAGAGGTTGAAAGAGATCCCTCAAAGGTTCCAACAGATCTAATGAATGATTACACGAATCATTCTGAGGCTCCTTTCAAACTCCAAAATTCTATGACTTTACCAGGTTATCATGGGCAGTGCTAAAGTAGCAGTCTTGCCAGGAACCTGCCATTAGTTAACACTCTGAAGTGAGGCAGAAACAAAGACTTTCACTGAAAAATAGAGATCTTTAATTTCCTCTGTGTTCCGAATAGTGAATTTCCATAGCAGTAAACCAAGTTCCGTGACTCAAGTCTCTCAGCAATTCTAGAAAGGAAACTGAAATTATCAGTGTTTGCTGAGAAAGTACTTACAGTTTGCCAAAAGAGGGAGCATGGGAGCAGAAAGCATATTTTGTCCATCTTTAAAAAAATGTTTGTTTGGATTTTGTGTTTTAGTTTTTGATTCCTTTTGCAAGGACAGGATGAGACTGCACGACAGTTACAAATAACTTTCTTTTTTAAAGACTGCCTTAAGGCAGAAGGGTCAAAGACAATATATAGATGACTTTAAAGGATCCCTCTCTTTCCTCCTCAGACAAAACATTCACCTCATGGCTGGTTGTGGACATCAAACAGCTATAATTAAACTGCTCTCATTAAAAGGAAAGAGAGGAGGAGCTAAGCCAGTAGCTTCTCCTGAGGAGAGAAATAATCACATATTTAATAAAAGGGCAACTTTATTTCTCTTCCTGGCTGCCATGGATTGTTTAAAAAAGGATTCATTACATGCACAATCTAGATCTCACCTTTACTACAACATTGGAGATGTTATCAATAACAACCCAGTTTAAGGAAAGTTAATTATTGGGGGGTTAACTTACCCACCCCCTAGGGCCAAACACTCCACGCCACTCAAAAGGAATGATGTAAGTGCCTAGAACCTTTTGTAGATACAAGTCTTTGATTCACACTCATTAGTCACTAACGTTGGGTGAAGGCCTGTGTAAGACAAGGAGGTTTCTATAAGACACACACATCCATATGAAGCCATTTTTCAATACAAATTTTATTTCAGTACAAAGGTAGCTCTGGCAAGCTATTCATTTGTGCATAGTTTCAAATTCAATTCATAATTCTGCAAATTTATATATTTTTAGTTTGAGCAACATATTCAGTCTCTTATTCAAATTACCAAAGAGTGCTTTGTATCGTGTTGCGTAAAAGCTTTAGAATTTCACTTGGAAAATGCACAGAGCTTAAAATTTTCCAAAAAAACTGTATGTTACATAAACTAATTATTTGATAGTTTAATGAAATGGCTTCTTTTATTATTGTTCACTACTGCATTAAAGCAAAATGATACAAAGTATTAATCTAAAGAAGAAAGTTAAATATTCTATAATTTCCTGAGATCTGGTTTAATTTCCACAGGTCTTTAAACAATGTTCTAAGAGCATTCTGCTACATTTTCTGGACCTGGAAAATACATGATGTTGGACTGAGTTGTTAATAGATTTATAACCGAAAAGACATTATCTTGTATTATAAGATTCTTCTCAAAGGATAACCTTTAAAGTTGGATTATGTCCTTAACTAATACAGAAAGCAAGATAAGCAGTGGCCTTTTGAAATTTACAGTTTAAGTCAGTCCCATGCAACAGTTGGCAACACTGGATCCTAGGAGGAGAAAATCTGTGAACACAGAAGCATATTTCACAGGCTACATTTTCTCCTTTACTTGGGCTATTATGTGCAAGACAGATTATTTTCCAAAACAATTAAGTACTCTCATCAATTAGCCAGCTAGAGTATCAATCCTGAAGGAAAAATGTAATAAGCTCTTCTTCTGTAAGTGCCACCTGTCAAAAACCATCAGAGTTAGTCAAAGCTTTGCAGTGTTCCAATCGAATCATGAAATGAGTGGAAAGACACTGTACAAAGCCTATTAAGTTGCATTACTAAATGTCCAATGTTACATAAAAACTATAAATAACTCTGTACTTTTAGGGCTTTTTTTTTTTTTTTCTCCAATTTGCTTTTCTTGAAGTAATAATGATGTTCTGCTTCAGTTAGTAAAGTAATTTTGGAGTTACCATAGTGTTTAATCCACATACTCTTTCTGTGTGGAATAAAGATGGCAAGCAATAATCAAATCAGAATTATAAGCATTCCTTGGCGTATCTGTCATTAAAATTTTTTTAAATTAAGAGAAGAGCACCAAAGACAGTGAAGGCTGAAAAAACTAATCACTAGGCTTTATAATCTTATAAACTGAAGTTCCTTTAGGGAATAAAGTGCTGTTTCTGGGAAGAGTATCTAGTCTTTTTCAAGTATTCGTAAAGGAATTCATATACTCTGGTTAAAGGAACATCGCTTACTGGCTTAAAAACAACAAGCCAGTAGCCAACACTAAACAAATACATTTACCTCAGAGTTCTCTTATACAGTGAGTTAAGGACCTGGCATTGTCTCTACAGCTGCTCAGGTCACTGCTATGGCGCAGGTTTGATTCCTGGCCCAGGAACTTCCACATGGTGGGGTGTAGCCAAAAAACCCTCCAAAACCAAATACATCTACTTCAATGTTCAAAAACTGATTTTTTTTTCTTGTCTTTTGTTTTGTCTTTTCTAAGGCCACACCCTGCAGCACATGGAGGTTCCCAGGCAAGGGGTCCAATCAGAGGCACAGCCACCGGCCTACACCACAGCCACAGCAACACTGGATCCTTAACCCACTGAGCAAGGCCGGGGATCGAACCCGCAAGCTCATGGATCCTAGTCAGATTCGTTAACCACTGAGCCACA
Source organism: Phacochoerus africanus (assembly GCF_016906955.1). Lineage (NCBI taxonomy): Eukaryota > Metazoa > Chordata > Mammalia > Artiodactyla > Suidae > Phacochoerus > Phacochoerus africanus. The sequence continues at coordinate 31,732,983 of NC_062558.1, read as the reverse complement.
ACAGGAACTCCTCGCCTTTCCTCTTTCTGTATACAGTTGATCTAACAGTTGATCTAAGGATACAAATGAGAATGCTGTTAATTGATATTTGCCTAAGGAAGTAGCTGAGGACAAATGAGTAAGGTGAGGACCACATTCAAACCACTTAATAAACACTTAATTCTTAAGAATTAAGAAATTCTTTTTTTCTTAAAATATGTTAAAAGACTTTTCTTTCTATGCTTTCCTGGTAAATTCTTCCATACTCTAATAGATTCTATCTCTTTTTGCAATATCTCCTGGAATTACAAATAATCTCCATACTAAGAAGTTTCTCTCATTACCACGAAAGAAGCTTTCTAACAAAAACTTAGTAGAACACATTTGGGAACAAAGAGATCCAAGGCTATTAATCAAGTTTGTATATTTTGCACAGGTAGAAACAACTTTATTAATTAAAATGTTTTTTTTTTTTTTCCTCAGGAGAGCTAAAAAGAAATAACCCAGATGGACATACTAACAATTTGAAATGTGAGTTTTCAAATCTAAAGGAAAGACACTTTGAAAAACTATACTGCAACTGAAATGAGGTAAAGTGTGGGATATGAATTTAGTATCTTTCTTTACGGAAAAATCGAAAAAACTTCAAGTACCTTGCTCAAATGAAGTAGATTGGAGGCACTTCAACAATTTCTTATGTTTAGAATGGTAAGCCTTCAAGACCTATATCCTATATTAGTTTTTTGGTGAAAATAAGTAATAATCCTTAACTTTAATACAACACATAACATGAATACTTACTTAAAGAATAAAATTTGACACTATATAAAAATTTAAAAAGTAGCCATGATATGTGCACCAAGTTTTATTTACCTTTTCACAATACAAATAGAACAAATACGTTATTTAAAATTTTAAATTTTCTTGAATTTTACAGAAGAAAAAGAAACTGAAGTGAAACTGTAGGAAATTGCTGAACTTCAGATAAATGTTTCTTCAAAACAAGAGATATTAGTTCCTAAAAGATTCCTCTAAAGTTAAAAAAAGATTAAGAAAAAACATTAAGCTGCTGAGATATTACATTAAAAAAACCCTACATGTTTCTTAATGGACATATGCTTACATTTACACATAGTAAACTCAGTGTCCTGCCTCATAAAACTCAGAAGACACCACTGATGTCTAAACTAAGCAAAATAATAAAAACTCCTTTTTCTTATTAAAAACCTTTTAAAACCTAAAACTATCTTAACATTATTTTCCAAGAAAAGTTAATAGGGAATGGCTAATATGAAACCAAGACGTTGTACAAATCACTTTCAAGAAAAGAAGTACACCATGGAATCATGCTTATAGCTAGCAGTATCGCCTAAAACCCCAACTGATGACACATGAACTCAGAGGATCAGCCGGTCCTCTCCTCCCTCCTGAATTACCTGACCAATGGAAGTTTGGCTTTGTTGTTTCAGAAAGCACTGTTTCTTACATTCCATCAACTGTTCAAAATCACGCCACATTTTTGCTTGTTTCATATTTGGACCATGACTTTCTCGTACAGCTTTTTGTTTTTCCCGGAGTTTCTATCATTAAAAAAAAAAAATCAAAAATAATTAAATCTCACTCACAGGGATTAACTTCTATTGCTCTAATCAGAAGAATATGTCAGGCTTCGTACATTTGATGAAAAAGAGCTAAAAAGGGTTCTCCTATGATAGACAAAAACCAACATGATAAAAGTTAATTCAATTTATGATAGAGCTAGGACAGTTTAAACTTAAAAAGAAGAGGAAAATATAAGAGAAAGGAAGGAGGAAAACTAAAAGGAATAATGAAAGTAGAGCAGTATCATGGTGAATAAACAAATACAGATTTTGGAAGTCAGAAAATATGAGTTCCAACTCGGGCTTTGTGACTAGCTGTAAGGAAGACCCTTAATTTCTCTGGAAAGCAGTTTTCTCAATTGTCAATCAAGGCTAATAACAAGGGATAATTATAAAAGAATCTGCTTTATAAGATTATTTTTTCCACATAACAGATATGGAAATATGTGATTGTTATATATTATTATTAAATATTTTATTCTTTCCTGAATCAGTCCTTAGTATGTTCTAAGGTAAGGTGTGCTTTATGACAAAATAAATCAAATTGTATGCAAATATTTCTCAGGGAGAAGGTCTAGTAGTTTTCTAAAAAGTTCCAATTCCTTATCAGAGTTGTTTTTGTTACTAATAACCTATATAGTTCCACTTGCTAAAACTTTTCTACTTATCTACTCTAAAATTACAAACAGGAATAAGAAAAATTTTTCAATAAACTGCACAACTATACTTTGGTTCTACATTATGGCAAATTGAGAAAGGGTGATGTAAAGAAGGGGTGGCATAAAGTCACAGACAATCAGGGAAAGAGAACGAAGGAAAGAAGAGAAAAACAGAAATGACAGTACACACATAAGGAAACACAGTGTGACAGGAATACATATACTAACACAGAGTGTGAGAAATCACCAAGAAGGACAGAAAAATAAGCAAACGTACAGAAAAGGAATGCACAGGAACATCCCCATCTTTTCCCCTTTCAGTATACATGATTGATCTAATACTTGATCTCAGGACACAAGTGAGAAGGTTGGTGGTTGGTACTTGCCCAGACAAAAAGGCTAAGCTAAACAGAGGCCAGATTCAAACCACCTACTAAAGATTGCCCTCCCTACCTATGGTTAATGAAAGCAAAGTTAACAGTAGATAGAAATAGGAAACAAAATGGAATTAAGAAAATATAATTTAAATATAACCAGCTGATTCTGGACACAATACCTGGCATGCAAATATATCTAGTTAAGCCTATGTTACAAATAAATCTTACAACCAATATTTTTATCCTCATAAACGAAAACAAAGACTATTGAGCACAATTTTAAGACTAAGGTACTACTTAACTGTAACTTTTCTTATTGGAATAATTTCTTCGTCAAAAATTCTAACAACCTATAAAAGTTATTTAAAGAAAAACAGGATTTGGGCACTGTTTGTATCAGAAACAGCAAATATAATTTGCTTCATAACCATGTATGCTTGAAACTTTTAACTTTATGAACACAACTGACTTTATTATTTATTTATTTATTTATTTACTGTCTTTTGGTCCTGTTAGGGCCGCATCCTCGGCATATGGAGGTTCTCAGGCTAGGGGTCTAATAGGACCTGTAGTCACCGGCCTACACCAGAGCCACAGCAATGCCAGATCCAAGCTGCATCTGCGACCTACACCACAGCTCATGACAACGCTGGATCTTTAACCCACTGAGCAAGGCCAGAGATTGAACCCGCAACCTCATGGCTCCTAGTCAGATTCGTTTTAACTGTGCCATGACAGAAACTTCCTATAATTTATTTTTAATATTACTGTCACTTAATACAGATTTATCTATTTAGTTAGTTAGTAGTTTGGCTATGCCTGCAGCATGTATAAGTTCCTGGGCCAGGGACTGAACCTGTGTCACAGCAGTGACTTGAGCTACCACAGTGACAATGCTGGGATACTTAACCCACTGAGCCACCAGGAACTCCAGGTTTTATTGTTTTTTAAAGGAGGAGGTGGTATAGGAAGGGGAAAGTTACAACTTTCAGTACAACATTCTATAACACTTGATAAGGCAAATTCTAGCATACGATAGTGTGAATTACAGCACTATGGCTTGGTCTAATTTCAGAAATTCAGTTGGCCTGAGGAGGCCTGTGGATGTCCAGTCTTGGCTGGTTTGGAAGGCTTAGGCTATTGTCACTTTGAGAGCCTAGGTCTGTTCTGTGTCTGCCTTGAAAATTTAGATCTACTGTAGGAGTGAGAGGATCAAGAAGCTTGTTTCTTAAATGACACAGTCTGATAACTGGGGAATGAGCTAATTAATGCTCATTTTGCTGAAACATGCTTGATGTCAGAATGCAGATACTATTTTCCCCAAAGATCCTAAAATAAAACACTACACTGGAAGGGGAAAGAATAATCTTTAATCATATGTAGCAATTAAGTTTTGGGTCTTTGAAAGGATCCAAGGTTTGATAAATATTTCTCTACACAGAGCATCCATCCAGATAATTTTCAAAACAAATGAAATAATATTTTCAAATAAAAAGTACATAACTTATGAAATATATGGATGAAAGTCAATTATTGACAATCATACTAAGTCCTAAGAGCCCTCAAAATCTCGAGTAAAAATACTGTACAAATGAATGTACAACTTGTTTCAAATACATACTTTCAAACTTGAAAATTTTTTTCCTTTTGAACATAGCATGTCATCTCATAAATGGAATAAGATATATGTAACTAGCAATTTCTCTGATAAAATGGAAGAATCAGCTTTAATGTTTCTTCTCCTTTCTTACTTATGCACATTAATATGATGAACATGTATCCACAATTCATATAAAAGAAACAGATGAACACTCTTTTTTATAGATACGGCTGATTCCAGGTTTGGGACAAGAAATGTGCAAAATGAGCCTGGAACATTTTGTCATCCCAGAAAATAAAAAAGCCATCAAAGCCTAGCAGGATTATTTCAAAAGGATTCAGGAGTGGATTTCAAGAGGCTTCCTCTGGCCAAGCATGGGACAGCTTGAGACCAGATAGAAATAATAATTGTAAAAGATTTAAACATATCAAATATGTTAAATCTAGGAGTCATAAAGACACCTGAAGGATGACTAAAAAAAAAATTCATCATTTTGAAAACTAGTAATAATCAAATTAAGCAGTTATTCTGCCTTTCCTATATGAATTGTACTTTAGTGTAACTGAAGAGTTGATTAGAAGTTGCTCTTAACAGAACTATTCCAGCCAATAAATGAAGGAACAACATAATTAGAATATGACGTTCTGCAACCTCTAATGAATTAATGGATTAAGGAAGTAATTTTCAATGGCTGCCTACATTACAAAAAGAAAGCCTCCTGATAGAAGTACATACTAACACTTATGAAATATGCTTCCCAAGTACTGGTCTTTTAGTCTTTTTTTTTGGGGGAGGGGGGGCACAGGCCGGCAACAGCAGCTCTGATTCAACTCCTAGCCTGGGAACTTCCATTTGCTGCAAGTGCAACCCTAAAAAGAAAAAAAAAAAAGAAGATAGGTAATGGTTATATATGAATTCTTTACATTATTTCCTCTACTTTTTATATAAGCTTGAAACTTTTCATAATAAAGCTTTTTTTTAAGTTTCTTTTAAATATTTTAAAAAAGTTTAGCAATTACTCCATTGCTTTCTATACTATTTGTTATTTTGAAGTTTACCTTTAGAATATTACTTACAGGTTTATGGGAGCTAATTCAGCTTTTATGTAAAAACAGATAAATGTATTTTTTTATTTTTATGGCTGCACTAGCAGCACATGGAAGTTCTCAGGCCAGGGACTGAATCCAAGCTGCAGCTGTGACCTATGCCACAGCTGTGGCAATGCCAGATTCTTTAACCCACTGTGCTGGGTTGGGGATTGAACCTGCACCACTGCAGTGACCCAAGCTGCTATAGTTGGATTCTTAACCCAGTGTCATAGTGGGAACTCCCATGTGAGTTTTTTAATAATGATTCAAATGAAAAAATTTAAGTAAGAATGGATAATCCTGCCATCAGCTAAATTGTACAATGCATTGAGACTAAATAAAACAAAGCCATATTTCTCAGTTGTACTTTTGGAATAGATAAGCTTATATCTGTGTATTATAAATACATAAATATGGAGTGGATAAGCAATGATATAGCACAGGGAACAATATCTCATCTCTTGTGATGGGATATGATGGAGGATAATGTGAGAAAAAGAACGTGTGTGTGTGTGTGTAAACTGGGTCACTTTATTGTACAGCAGAATTGACAGAACATTGTAAATCAACTATAATAAAAAATACATATATAAATAATCATTTCCAGGTTACAGACTCAAAATATTTGAACACTGAAATTAGACATATATATATATATATTTATTTGGCTGTGCCCACAGCATAAAGAAATTCCCAGGGCAGGGATGGAATTTGCACCACAGCCGTGACCTGAGCCACAGCAGTGACAATGCTGGATCCTGTTTGGCCACCAGGAACTCCTAAACATCCATATGTAATCAATATTAAAAAAAAAAAACCCCGCAGCTAACAATTCCTAACTATAATGCTACAAACTTGTCACCCCTATTAGAAAAACTTACAAGAAACATCAATTTTTAATAGTGAAACCAAGTACAGATAAAATGGTATATAGTGAAGGAAGAACTTAAAATTATTGAAGATGATCTTAGAACTCGTGTAGTTATTTATTTAAAATTTTTAGTCTACCTATTTCAGTTTAAATAGGAGGAAATGAATTCCAAAATGGTCAAGGATTTTCCCTAGAACCACAAACTTAGGTCTGAAGCCAGTATACTTAATGACTTGGTGCTGATAAACACAGATCTTAAGGAAAAAAAAAAAAAAAAAGAATGACAGAGCTGGTATCTTTATAATGACTGTCAAATAATGCTTTCTGAAGTCAATTATGAAAATCAATCATTTGAATCCTGATGGTCAAGGCCCTTACTGTCTACTACCTCTTCTAATAGGACTGGCTCAAAGAACTGAGAAAATGAGACTCAGTCTTACACTCCTACTTTCAGTAACCACCACATAAGACTGGCAGGTAGGGAGTGAATATCTTAAGTATTTTGATTATTTGTATTAATTGAATAAATGTTTGCAAAGGATTTAGACCAGCCCCTGGCTCACAGTAAAAGCTTTGTGTTTATTAAATACAATAAATGGACAATTTTATACTTATCTAATAAAGAGATACCTGCAAATAATCTAAAACTTCACTACCTATGGGGTTTTTGCTTGTTATATATGAACTCTTTGTTCTTTAAAACTAGATTTTGCCCATTCCACCTCCCCCACCAAATTCATATGCCTTCACTTTTATAAAACTAAATTCCTAAGGAAGAGTCTTCATCTTTGAAAGGGAATAAGAAGCTGCCCCGAAGGTGGGCACTGTTGCTGCTGCTACCTCTTAGACAAGGATAAACCAATTCAAAGGCTAAATAAACCCTCATGGAGTTCAGTTTGAGGTTTGAAGACTTTGTAGCTTGTCCTATGGACCTCAGTACCAAGAACCACAAATTGCAAATTTAATTGGTCATTTTGTATCAAAAGGTCAATTACAAAGCGCCTAGAATTTTTTAATTAAAATAATATATTCTCTGGGTTCTGATACAGCCCAGACAGTGTTAAATTTTTTTTTCTATTGTGGGTTTTGGTTCTTTTCTCCCCCAAATTGATTTTATTTGATGTACCCAAGTCTTAAGTTTAATAAAGAAAAAAATCTCCATAAAAAAAGAAAGTGAATAAGAAGGTTCTAATTTCCTCTTGAAAACTATACTACAACCTTAAAAAAAAGGCAATGGCATAACCATGTCCTGAAAGCCTGAATTAGACACATTTTAAAAAATAATAATATATTCTTACCTTTCCAAGGTTTTCTTGTTCAGTAATATTTTTGGTATATTGTTCCCTAGGGAGTCAACATAATGATTTAGTTCACATTTATTTCAGTTGATTTGATAATACAACTAAATTATAAACTAACACATCTATCTAAATATATTAGACAATACAGTTTAGAGTACTGGAGTCAGAATGAAACCCATTATCAAACACTCCTTTTTCCCATCTTTAGTCAGCTCATTTAATAAATAGTAATATAAGGAAGAAACAAGGCAAAATATCCCTTAAGAAATTAAGAGAATGAAAATATTAAGAACTATTTCTAGTTAATCTACACTTCAAACAATGGTAACCCAATTTGCTTAAATTGCTTTTGTTTTTGAAAAGATTTGCAGAAGGGAGAAAAGATACACATTTTAAATAAACATTAAATACCATCTAACCCTGCAATCCAATTTCTAGGAAGTTATCCTACAGAAAACCTCTCATAATTTAAAAAAGATAAAAGCAAAAATATTTACCTCACCACTGCTTATAATAGTGAAAAACTACAACCAACTTAATATTGATAGATAGGGATGTTTAAATAGATTGTAGTACATCCATTCAAAGGAATAATACAGAGTTGTAAAAAAAAAGAATGAGGTAGATCTATTAATACTAAAGTTGAAAGACTTCTAGATAATTAAGAAAAAACTGTATATGTAGTTTAATTTTTTTATGTGTACACACACATATAGATATATTAATAAAAGCATGGGAAAAGAATATGGGATAATATATACCAAAATATTAACAGTAGACATTTGTGAGGCATGGCAATGTGGACAATATTCAATTCTTGTGTACCACACTTGATAATGGTTACTTTTTGTTTTTATAGGTATTTCTTTTTAGGCTAAAAAACCTACAAATTTTTAATGTAAAAACAAAAATACAAATAACAGTATTGTGTTTTTTAAACAAAATATAATTAGATTTTTATATTACATAAGACAAAAAGGAAAATTTAAAGTGTTAAGGACAGGGAGTTCCCATTGTGGTGCAGCGGAAATGAATCTGACTAGGAACCATGAGGTTGTGGGTTCGATCCCTGGCCTTGCTCAGTGGGTTAAGGATCTGGCATTGCCATAAGCTGTGGTACAGGTCGCAGACGTGGCTTGGATCCTGCATTGCTGTGGCTGTGATGGAGGCCTGTGGCTGTGATGGAGGCCTGCAGCTGTAGCTCTGATTAGACCCCTAGCCTGGGAACCTCCATATGCCTTGAGTATGGCCCTAAAAAGCAAAAAAAAAAAAAAAAAAAAAAAAAAAGACTGAGGATGAGGACAAAGGAACATGGGACAAAAGAACCAATGATAAGAGAATTTTTAGTCTTCAAATTTGGATGGAAAAAGATTCTATTTTTGTGTAAAGCTACACAGTGGCACTTATGAAGAAATTAAACAACATGGAATTGGGAATCTAAAAAAATCATACACTGCAAAGAGAAACTCTGACAGCTTGAGTGAAGGAAGATTTGCACTCATGCAATAAGTGAGGCAAATGTGATTAGACGTGGAGTTCCCATCGTGGCTCAGTGGTTAACGAATCTGACTAGGAACCACGAGGTTGCGGGTTTGATCCCTGGCCTTGCTCAGTGGGTTAAGGATCCAGCGTTGCCATGAACTGTGGTGTAGGTTGCAGATGCAGCTCGGATCCCGAGTTGCTGTGGCTCTGGTGTAGGCCGGTGGCTATAGCTCCGATTCAACACCTAGCATGGGAACGTCCATATGCTGCGGGAGCAGCCCAAGAAATGGCAAAAAGACAAAAAAAAAACAAAAAAAAATGTGATTAGATGAGAGAGAATGGCAATCAGAAGTGAGGTCCTTACAGAGCTGAAGTTAAGGTAGAATTTGTGCACAGGAATAAGGTTGGAAAGGAAGAGACATATCTTAATGAACTTTGATTGTGCCCTTGACATTTATGAGACACTAAGTCAAACTGTTTGCCTTTCTAGCTTTCGCATGAAAAACAGCAAGGAGGATGTAAATGAATATTACTCAAGAAGACTGTATGCTTATAATTCAGACAGCTTTAAATAATTCATTTATTACCCTAGGCCTGAAGAAAGTCCAAATTGTTTTAGAACTGCCGTTTACATTTTATCAAGAAATCATTGGGGAGAGGCTGGTTTCCCATAACACTAATATGTAATTTTAATTTATTCAATGAATTTTTTTTTTTTGGTCTTTTTGCCTTTTCTAGGGCCACACTCATGGCATATGGAGGTTCCCAGGCTAGGGGTCGAATCGGAGCTGTAGCCACTGGCCTACGCCAGAGCCACAGCAACAAGAGACCTGAGCCTCATCTGCAACCTACAGCACAGCTCACGGCAACGCTGGATCCTTAACCCACTGAGCAAGGCCAGGGATCGAACCCGCAACCTCATGGTTCCTAGTCAGATTCATTAACCATTGCGCCATGACAGGAACTCCTATTCAATGAATTTGTTCAAGAAGTAATTACAGAGCACTTGTTATGTACCAAGCATGCCCTGGGGTTTTAAGAAGAAAATGGATAGACAGGATCCTTGCTCTCCAGGTACTCATACTATATCATTTCCAAAATACTGCTGTATACGTTATATTTAACTTGAGCCTCTGTGGTGTATGTTGTTCTTATTTTATAGATGAGGAAGTGATTTGCCAAGGCCACAAAACTAGGAACTGGAAGTACCAGGTTAGAAACAAAATTTTATGAGACTTTCTAGAGTACTTTGATAAAAAACAGGCTGCCTCTTTAAATAAAATTAAATTTGCAGATGGTGTTTCAAAACCAAGCTAAGTTTTCTATTTCTTAGAGTCCTTTTTGTAATATTTATGTATAAGTCACTAAAAACTCAACTGTAATCTAGAAGAAATGTGAATCCTATACTTCATTTGATGTCTCACTGAATGATAAAAGCAAAACATTTGAATTATGATGGGGGCAAAGAAAGTTTATCCTGTTTGATTCCTGCATTTTATCAAAACTAGTAATTCAATTATAAATGATTTTTTTTCCCCTTCTTTTTGGCTTTTTAGGGCCACACCCTTAGCACACGGAAGTTCCAAAGCGAGGGGTCGAATCAGCGCTACAGCTGCTGGCCTACACCACAGCCACAGCAACTCGGGATCCAAGCTGAATCTGCAACCTACACCACAGCTCATGGCAACGCTGGATCCCTGACCCAATGAGCGAGGCCAGGGATTGAACCTGCATCCTCATAGATACTAGTTGGATTTGTTTCAGCTGAGCCATGACAGGAATTCCCGTGTGTTTTTTTTTTTTTTTTAATTTTCCTTAAGAGCCACACCTGCAGCATATGCAAGTTCCTAGGATAGGGGTTGAATTGGAGCTACAGCTGCTGGCCTATACCACAGCCACATCAATACCAGATCTGGGAGGTGTTTGTAACCTACATCACAGCTCACAGCAAAGCTGGCTCCTTAACCCACAGAGTGAGGCCAGGGATCGAACCCACATCCTCATGGAGACTAAGTCGGGTCCCTAATTTGCTGAGCCACAATGGGAACTCCTATAAATGTATTTTTTAAGGCAGCATTTGATTTTTTATAGTATGCTGCAAGCTAGGATTACAAAAAGAAAAAAAATCATCACATAAGGGTTAGTGGTATTTACATACTCTTCTTTGTTTTAAAGGCTGGCATAATGCAATCACACAAATTCTAGCTGAAACGCAGTCATTCACACTGAATAACAAGCAGGCAGATGACCAGAGTCCAGGCCATGCTGGACTTTAAAAATAGACCAATGTTAGTGCATATAAAAAAAGCAACTATGAAATTGTACGTATTCCTAAGGAGGAGGTAATGGACGTCAACTGCTTAATGGTTATAAGAGTTTCTGTTTCAGGTAATGAAAAATTTTGGGTAATATATACTGGTGAAGTTTGCATAATATTGTGGATAATTCAATAATCAATGCTACTGAATTATACACTTAAAAATGGTTAAAAAGGCAAATTTTATGTTACATATCTTTTGTCACAATAAAGAAGCAACCAAGCAAGAAAATTATATGTATTCCTACTTAGCAGGGCTGGGCTATCTAGAATATGTTTAATAAGATTTACTCTTAAATAATATCTTAGTATTTACTTATTTAAGTATTCTGAATTTACATAATCCCATCTTATTTATAAAACTTCTATAGATGAAAACATTAAATAACTCAGTACAAAGACAACAAAATTACTTGCCTAATTGCCTTTCTTTTTTCTTGTTGATCAGAAGAGACATATGCCTTCATTTCATCAGTAGCACGACGAAGTTGTACTTCTAGGTTCTAAGTGGAAAGACTAGGTTTTAGGTTAAGTACCTGATACAGAAAAATTTCAGAAGTTTTTGATCCACTTTCTTTGTCTTACCTTAATCATAAAATTTGTATAATGGTATCTACTTTCTTCTTGAAGACATTCTTCACGGAGTCCTCTGACTTCCTAAATTTTATAAGTTTAAATGGGCAACATTATCAGAAGAATAATCAGATGCAGAAAGGATGACTAAACTATAACAAAAGAAATACCATCAGAGTCACTTCCTCTTCTGTGACTGAAACTTTGTTTATAATAGACTAGGTTGCAAACTTTTCTAGAGACTACTCATATCACTCCAAAACTTAAAAGTTCAGCTACTTATTAATTATTGTCTTATTATTATTTGCTATTTTTTAGGGCCGCACTTGCGGCATATGGAGGTTCCCACCTAGGGGTCTAATCGGAGCTACAGCTACCGGCCTACGCCACAGCCACAACAATGTGGGATCCGAGCCGTGTCTGTGATCTATGCCACAGCTCAGGGCAACACTGCATCCTTAACCCACTGAGTGAGGCCAGGGATAGAATCGCAACTTCATGGTTCCCAGTTGGATTCATTTCTGCTGAGCCATGACGGAAACTCCCAGTTACTTATTAAGTACCTACTGTGTGCCCAACTCTGTGCTAGGTGCTCGGGACAGAGGAGAGAACAAGACAGGTCCTTGCTCTCATTCAAGCAGAGGAAACAGACATAAACAAGGAAACGCGTAATGAAGGTAGTTTCAGATGGGGATAAGTGCTATAAAGAAAATTTGCAGCAGAATGTGATAGTGGGCAATGTTAGGTGATCAGATCTAGGAGGAGGTAACATTTAGGCTGAGACCTGAAAGGTGAAAAGGAGAGATCAAGGCAAAGAGCTGGGGGCAGAGTACCCCAGAGAGAGAAGAGCATAGCAAAAGCCCCAAGATAAAAATAAGCTCGGCTTGTTTGAAGTACAAGAAGAAGGTTGGCGTGGCTGGGTCCTGTGGATGAGAAGTAGAGCACATGGATATGAAGTTCATGAAGCAGGTAGTAGGGCCTTGTAGACCTCAGTTTTGAAGTTGGATTTTTAAGTGCAATGAGAAGCCAATGAAGGATGGCCTAAAGGTTATATAGGTTTTTTTGGCTGTCCTATGGAGAATAAACTTAGGAAAGCAAGTGTGCAAGGGGGAGAGGAGGTGGTGGGTTACTGTGGGAGTCTAAGAAAAACATGATGGGGGCCTGGACTCTGGCAGTAGGGGTCAGATAGAGAATTTAGCATGTACACATCAAGTTTGAAGAAATAAAGATCTCTGGAGCTTAGACTCAGGAGATGAGGATAAAGATTTGGGAATCTTTTGACATTGGTATAGTGAAAATATGCATGCATAGGCAGTTTCTGCTAAGTTGTTTTGTTTTTTTGGCCATGCCCAGGGCATATGGAAGTTCCTGGGCCAGGGATCAAAGCTGCATCACAGCAGTGACCCAAGCTGCTGCAGTGACAATACCAGATCCTTAAACTGATGAGCCACAAGAGAACTTCTCTGCCAAGTTGTTAAAATAAAAACTCTTCTTACCTGTTCTAATTTGGACCGATTGCTTTCGAGGCCTGCTGCACAGCTATCATACTGGGATTTCTTTTCATCACACTCCTGGGTTAGTTCCTAGTATGAAAACAGTAATTGATTGAACAAGTAAAAAACAAAGGCCTAAAATGTGGCTATGAAACAATACATGCCCTTGTCAGTCTTGTAACTTAACTCTAAGCTTCTTGGCATACTTATGAGTTATTTATACAACAATCAGACATTTGAGAATTATGACAGATGAAGGTGCTGATAAAAACAATAGCTGCCATGTATTAAGTAAGCTGTGTGCCAGACTCTGTTAGAAGCTGGGATACAACAATGAAAAAACAGCCAAAATCCCTTCCTCTCAAGTAATGCTGAGACAAGTAAATAAGCTGAGTGGTATGATGGATGAATGCAAGGCGTTCAGGAGCACATGGGACTCTCCCTGGACCTAACCCAGGCTTAGGGATCAGTGGGGACAATTTCCTGGAGAAACTGATACCTAAGATGAGGTACAAAGGATTAGTAAGAATAGTTATGGAGAAGGAACAAGAGGAGGGGAATGTTCAGAAAAAAAGGAACACTATGTATAAAGTCTTGGAAGCTCAAAGTTCAGTTCAGGATGTGTATATGGTCTACGGTAAGTATGGGAAGAGGCTGAAGATTTCAGCAGAGGCCTGACCAGAACTTTGTAAACCATGGTAGAGAGTTTGAGCTTTACCCCTTATAATAACTAATCTCAACAAGCCTTGAGGGAAGTATTAATATCCCTACATTGTGCTTGGAGAAAGTTCAGGGAGGACAAGTACCTTGAAAAGATTATACTGCTGGAAAGAGATGTTAGAATTTGAATTTGGGATGTTTAAATGGTTTCACACTTTCTTCTAATGTAACATTTTGAAATAGATAATCTGAAGAATTTCTGCTACTGACACCTAGAAATGCTAAAAGTATCTACAGATGCTCGACAAGGTAGTGCAAAAATCCTTCCAAATCCAGAGCTAACTGAACTCTCAAGGAAGTAAAAGGAATTATCAGGGCTAGAAACAAAGAACAACAGCCTGTGGCTACCCTTGGTGAAAGGTGTGGGGAGTCAGTCCTGGTAACAGAATGATTATAAGGTCCAGGCAAAGCAAAAGACAAAGCCTTTGGCTTGTGCAAGTTGGGAGGTTAGAACTAAGAACCCCACTGTAAAACTGTTATTCAACCTGGAAATCTGTGAGTAGAGGGTTAACACCAGGCCCTGAGTGATCAGACCAGCCTAGGAATGACCTTTGTTTTACACAGCACAGTTTCCTGGGGGATAGGAGAGTTAACATAAAGGGATGTGTGATGCTTTCATTGTTGTGTGGGACTGCATCTGCTTTGGGGTGATTAGCACAGTGTAACAGATTGGTAGGAAAAAGGAGCTGTGGCTTTTATGTATCAAAGCAACCTACAGATATCTATCTAAGGCTCTCATGGATGACAGTCATATACACCCCAAGTGGGAGAAGGGGCAACAGAGGCTATGTATTTGGGTAGTTGTTAGGCCTGTCAATGAGATGAAGATACTACAATAGGTAAAAAAAAAAAAATATATATATATATATTTTTTTTTTTAGTTGGTGAGTCTGATGGCCAAACTGATCAGTACATGCAGCTGTGCTGCTTCAGTGGTTGATGAAAAAAAGGGGGCTGTCCTCAGGAAGATTTGAGGTTTGCATTTACCTTACCTACATGGTCTAAGAACTCCCAAGCTTATATTTAACTCAAAGTTAGCTCCAAGTTTGTGATATTTCTAAAACACCTGGCAGAACAAGTGCAAAACCATTTTTGAGGGACACACCCTCCATCCTAGCTGTCAGGATTGAAGAGACAAAATCCTACTAATGATAAGCTCACAGTTGAAAACTATAAACATATAAGAAATAATCAGTCCATTATGAGTAAGAATTTGAAGATATAAAACAGAGCAGGATTACACCTCTATCAACTCTGAATACTAGAAACAAGTCTACTAAATAAGTATGTTTAAAATAATGAGGAACTGAAAACAGAAGATTAAAAAAGTAATGGTAAGTAAAAAAATAGACAAAAATGAAAAAAAGTCATTGAAATTAAAAACTAAGTAGATGGCATAAATATAATACTAGACACAGCTCAGGAGATAAAAGAATGAACTAGAAAACAGAACTGAAGTAATTATCCAAAATTCATCACAGAGAGATAAAAAAATGAAAATACAAAGATGAGGTGAAACAATAGGAAACATGGAATGTTCCTGTCGTGGCGCAGCAGAAATGAATCCAACTAGGAACCATGAGGTTGTGGAATCGATCTCCCTAGCTTCACTCAGTGGGTTAAGGATCCGGTGTTACTGTGAGCTGTGGTGTAGGTCACAGACGTGGCTCGGATCTCATGTTGCTGTGGCTGTGGTGTAGGACGGCAGCTGTAGCTCCGACTGGACCCCTAGTCTGGGAACCTCCATATGCCGCAGGTATGGCCCTAAAAAGCAAAAAGACAAAAAAAAAATAGGAAAGAGAATAAATATGTCTAACATATATCTAATAGGAGAACAGACTAGAAAGATCAGGGGAGAGAATATTTGAAGATATTATGTAGATTTTTTTTCAAAATGAATGGAGGACAAAAAGCACAGATTCCAGAAGAGCAAATAAAACTAAATCTGAGAAAGAAAAATACATATTGCTTATATGTGGAATCTAATAAAAAATGATACAAAAGAACTTATTTAAAAAATGGAAAAAACACAGATTTCAAACTAATATTATGGTTACCATAGGTGGAACAATTAGGAGGATGGAAGAAATGGGAGTGTGGTTATAACACATACACACTACTGTATAAAATGGAACCTACTGTATAGCACAGGAAAATCTACTCAATAATTTGTAATAAAGTATATGGGAAAAAAGAATGGATATATTTACATGTATGACTGACTCACTTTGCTATACACCTAAAACTAGTATAACATTGTAAACCAACTATACTTCAAAAAAATTAAATGAAAAAAAAATCCACCCCCCAATCTATACTTACATCAGGTAGTGAAACTAGACAACAACTAGAACTACAGATTCAAGGTGATCCCTATCAAAATAGCAATGGTACTTTTCACAGAACTATAACAAATAATTTAAAAATTTGTATGGAAACCAAAAAAATAGCCAAAAAAATCTTGAAAAAATAGGTCAGAGCTAGAGGTATCATATCCCTGACTTCAGACTATACTACAAAGCTACAGTTATCAAGACAGCAAGGTACTGGCACAAAAACAGACACAAAGATCAATGGAACAGAATAGAGAGTCCAGAAATAAACCCATGTACTATGGTCAATTAATCTATGACAAAAGAGGCAAGAATATGGAGAACAATGGGGAAGATAGTCTCTTCAATAAGTGGTCCTGGGAAAACTGAACAGCTATATAAAATAACAAAATTAGAACATTTTCTTACACCATGTACAAAGACAAACTCAAAGTGGATTAAAGACCCAAATGTAAGACCAGAAACCATAAAACTCCTAGAAGAAAACAAAAGCAGAACACTCTGTGATATTAATTGTAGCAGTATTGTGGGGGGTCTGTCTCCTAAGGCTAAGGAAATAAGAGCAAAAACAAACAAATGGGACTTAAAAGCTTTTGTACAGCAAAGGAAACCATTGACAAAATGAATGATAACCTACTGAATGGGAGAAGATATTTACAAATAATATGATTGATAAGGGTTAACATTCCAAATACATTAACAGCTCATACAACTCAATATCAAAAAAAACATGGAGTTCCTGTCATGGCTCAGCAGTTAATGACACCGACTAGCATCCATGAGGATGTGGGTTTGATCCCTGGCCTTGATCAGGTGGTTAAGGATTCGGTGTTGCCATGGGCTGTGGTGTTAAGTCACAGACACGGCTCAGATCCTGTGCTGCTGTGGCTCTGGCATAGGCCGGTGGCTACAGCTCCAATTGGACCCTTAACCTGGGAACCTCCATATGCCACAGGTGTGGCCCTAAAAAGACAAAAACAAACATCCTGATTGAAAAAAGGGCAGAAGACCTGAATAAGCATATTCTCTAAGAAGGCATACAGATTGTCAACAGACACTGAAAAGATGCTCAACACTGTTAATCATCAGAGAAATGCAAATCAAGACTACAATGAGATGTAAACTCAAATGTGTTAGAATGGCTATCATCAAAAAAGACCATAAAAGATGGACTGGGAGTTTGGGGTTAGCAGATGCAAACTATTGCATTTAGAGTGGATAAGGAATGAGATCCTACTGTGTAGCACAGGGTACTATATCTAGTCTCTTGTAATGGAACATTATGGAAGATAATGTGGGAAAAAACTGGGTCACTTTACTGTACAGCAGAAATTGACAGAACACTGTAAATCTACTATAATAGAAAAAATAAAAATCTTACCAAAAAAAAAAAAGACCATAAATAACAAATATTGGCAAGGATGTGGAGAAAAGGGAATCCTTGGTACACTGTTGGTGGGAATGTAAACTGGTGAAGCCACTGTGGGAAACACTAGAGAGGTTCCTCAAAAAACTAAAAATGTAACTACCATATGATCCAGTAATTCCACTCCTAAATATATATTTGAATTAAATGAAACCATTAATTTGTAATGATATATGCACCCCACTGTTAACAGCAGCACTATTTATAACAGCCAAGATATGAAACCTAAGAATCCAACAACAGATGAATGGAAAAACACATGGCTGGAATACTACTCAGCCATTAAAAAGAATGATTTTTTGCCATTTACAACAAAATAGATGGACTCAGAAGGCATCATGCTTCGTGAAATAAGTCAAAGACAAATACTGTGTGATATTACTTACACATCAACTCTAAATAATAAAACAAACTAGTGAATATAACAAAAAAAATGAAAACCAACTATAAGGAAGACATTACCTAAAAAAATGAGAATTAAACTGATAGCAGATCCTTCAATACAAAAAGAAAACCCAGAAGCAATGAAAATAATATTTTTCTAAGCCACTATTTAAGAAAAAAAATGAAGGTGGTTTACTTAGAGTAATGATTCTTTACTGAGGTTACTACTAAAAGAAAACAAAATAAGGAAATTTAATCTCAAGAGAAAGAAAATGAATCCAGAGGGAAGAAATAAAGTACAAGAAAGCAATGATGAGAACTGCTAAATGTGCAGGTAAATCTAAACAGGAAATGACTATTTGAAGTAGTCATTACAACAGTAATGACCACCATGACAACAGCTTTTAGAGATGAAGAAATTAAATGGAAATAAAATACTGGAATATAACAACACAGGTGTAAGGCAGAGGAGGGTGTCAAATTATTCTGAGGTCCCTGTATTGTTCAGAAGATGCTGATTAACTTTAGGCAGGAAAAAAATGTTAAAATTTAAAAGTAAACAGTATCAGAAAAGGAGAAGGCAGAAAAGGAAATAAAGGGGGAGTACACTCCATGGCTCAGTGACTAGGATCTATGAGGATGTGGGTTCAATCCCTAGTCTTACTCACTGGGTTAAGGATACGATGTTGCCGTGAGCTGTGGTTAGGTTGAAGATGTGGCCTGGGTCTTGCATTGCTGTGGCTGAGGCATAGGCTGGCAGCTGTAGCTCTGATTTGACCTCTAGCCTGGGAACTTCCATATGCTATGGATGTGGCCCTAAAAAGCAAAAGAAAAGGAGGAAGATGGCTGAGATGATGGAATAGAAGGGCTGGAGCTCACCTTCTTTCGTAAAAACAACAAAACTACAACCAAATGCTGAACAACCTTCAGCCAAATGGACTTTCAAAAAGATATTCTACTCCAGAAGACAAAAAGGAGGCCACATCAAGAGGTAGGAGGGGCGATTATATGATATAAGCAACCCCATACCTGCCAGGTGGGAAGCCCACAGACTGGAAAGTAACTGTTTCACAGAGGGTCAGCTTTAAGAGTGAGAGTTCTGAGCCCCACCTCAGGTCCCCACACCTGGGAATCTGGCATTGGTAGAAAGAGCCCTCAGAGCATCTGGCATTGAAGGCCAGTGGGGCTTATGTGCAGGAACTCCATGGGACTGGGGGAAACAGAGACCCCATTCTTGAAAGGTGTACACAGACTTTCACATGCACTGGGTCCCAGGGCAAAGCAGAGACTACATAGGAATCTGGGTCAGACCTGACTGCAGTTCTTGGAGGATCTCTTGGGAAAATAGGGGGTGAATGTGGCTTGTTGTGGGGGAAGGACATTGGAAGCAAAGCTCTCAGAAATATTCATCAGTATGTGTTCCTCTAGAGGTGGCCATTTTGGGAAAATCTGGCCCCATCCATCAGCACTGAGAAGTCCTAGGCCAAACAATAATACAGGTAGGATCACAGTTCCACCCCTCAGTAAATAGGCTGCCTAAAACACCCCCAGGTACACAGCTTCCTCTAATCTCACCCAAAGACAAAGCCCCACCCACCAGAGGGATAGGAATCAGCTCCACCTACCAATGGGCAGGCATCACTCCCTCCGATCAGGAAGCCTACAGCAAGCCCCCGTACCAACTTCAGCCACAAGGAGGGCAGATATCAGAAGTAGGAGAGGTTACAACTCTATTGTCTGCAAAAAGAAGACCACACCAAAAACCTATAAAAATGAGAAGGCAGAGAACTATAACTCAGATAAGGGAGAAAGAAAAAACCCCAGAAAAACAGCTAAGTGATCAGGAGATTCTCAGCCTCCAGGAAAAAGACTTTAGACTGATGATGCTGAAGATGGTGCAAGACATTGGAAATAAACTGGAGGCAAAGGTGGATAATTTACAGGAAACACTCAGTGAGAGATACAAGATATAAAACTTAAACAAGAAGAGATGCAAAATGCAATAACTGAAATTAAAAATTCACTAGAAGCAGCCAACATCAGAATACAGGAGGCAGAAGAATGAGTAAACGAGGTGGAAGACAGATTAGTGGAAATCACGAATGCAGAACAGAAAAGAGAAAAAAGATTGAAAAGAAATGAAGAGAGTCTCAGAGACCTCTGGGACAACATTAAATGCACCAACATCCATTCTACAGGAGTGCCAGAAGGAGAAGAAGGAGAGAAAGGGACAGAAAAAATATTTGAAGAGATAATAGCCAAAAACTTCCCTAACATGGGAAAGGAACCACTCACTCAAATCCAGGAAGCACAACGAGTACCATATAAAATAAACCCAAGGAGGAACATCCTGAGACACATATTAATCAAACTGACCAAAATTAAAGACAGAGAGAAAATACTGAAAGTAGCTAGGGAAAAGAAACAAATAACATATAAGGGAACCCCGATAAGGGTACTGGCAGATTTTTCAGCAGAAACTCTGCAGGCTGGAAGGGAGTGGCACAATATACCGTGATGAAAGGAAAAAAGCTCCAACCAAGATTACTTTATGCAGCAAGCTCTCATTCAGATTTGAAGGAGAAATCAAAAGCTTCACACATAAGCAAAAGCTAGGAGAATACAGCAACACTAAACCAGCTTTACAACAAATACTAAAGGAACTTCTCTAGACAGAAAAGAAAAGGCCACAACCAGAAACAAAAATACCATAAATGACAAGGCTCACCAGTAAAGGCATATATATATACAGTAAAGGTAGGAAATCATCCATGCACAAATACGCTACCAAAATCAGAAACTATGAGAAGAGGAGGGTACAAATGTAGGACACTGCAGATGCACTTGCAATTAGGAAACAAACCAACAACTTAAAACAATCCTGTATATATATTGACTTCCTATATCAAAACTTCAGGGTAAATGCAAACCAAAAATCTACAAATGATACACACACAAATAAGAAAAATCAACTCAAATATTAAAGAGGAAATTAAAAAATACCTAGAAGCAAATGACAACAAAGATACAGCACTCCAAAACCTATGGGATACAGCAAAAGCCATTCTAAGAGGAAAGTTGATAGCAATACAAGCCCACCTCAGGAAACAAGAAAAAGCGCAAATAAACAAGCTAACTTTACATCTAAAGCAGCTCTAGAGAGAAGAACAGACAAAACCTAAAGTTAGCAGAAGGAAAGAAATCATAAAGATCAGAGCAGAAATCAATGAAATAGAAATGAAGAAAACCATAGAAAAGATCAAGGAAACGAAAAGCTGGTTCTTTGAAAAGATCAACAAAATTGAGAAACCCTTAGCCAGACTTATCAAGAAAAAAAGAGAGAGGACTCGAATCAATGACATTAGAATGAAAAAGGAGAAGTAACAACGGACATCACAGAAATACAAAGGATCATAGGAGACTACTACATGCAACTATATGCCAATAAAATGGAAAACCTAGAAGAAATGGACAAATTCTTAGAAAAGTACAATCTTCTTAGACTAAACCAGATGAAATAGAAAAGATAATGGACCAATCACAAGTACTGAAATTGAAACTGTGATTTAAAAACTGCCAACAAACAAATGTCCAGGACCAGATGGCCTCACAGGCGAATTCTATCAAACATTTAGAGAAAAGCTACCACCTATCCTTCTAAAACTATTCCAAAAAATTGCAGAGGAAGGAACACTCCCAAACACATTCTATAAGGCCACTGTCACTCTGATACCAAAACCAGACAAAGATACCACAAAAAAAGAAAACTACAGGCCAATTTCATGAAGAACACAGATGCAAAAATCCTCAACAAAATACTAGCAAACCGCATCCAACAATACATTAAAAGGATTGTACATCATGATCAGGTGGGATTTATCCCAGGGATGCAAGGGTTCTTCAATATCTGCTAATCAATTAGTGTGATACACCACATTAACAAACTGAAGAATAAAAATCATATGATCCTCTCAGTAGATGCAGAAAAAGCCTTTGACAAAATCCAACACCCATTTCTGATTAAAAAAACAAACAAACCTTCAGAATGTGGGCATAGATGGAACCTACCTCAACATAATAAAGGCCATACATGACAAATTCAGAGCTAACATCATTCTCAATGGTGGAAAGCTAAAAGAATTCCTGCTGAGAGCAGGAACATGACAAGGATGTCTGCTCTTGCCACTGCTATTCAACATAGTTTTGGAAGTCCTAGCCATGGCAATCAGAGAAGGAAAAATAAATAAATAAATAAAAGGAATCCAAATTGGAAAGGAAGAAGTAAAACTATCACTATTTGCAGATGACATGATACTGTACCTAGAGAATCCTAAAGATGCTACCAGAAAACTGTTAGAGCTCATCAGTGAATTTGGCAAAGTTGCAGGATACAAAATTAATACACAGAAATTGACGGCATTTCTATATACTAACAATGAAAGATCAGAAAGAGAAATCAGGGAAGCAATTCCGCTTGCCACTGCATCCAAAAGAATAAAATACCTAGGAGTAAACCTACCTAAAGAGACTCCTATAGTACTCTGAAAAGTATAAGATACTGATGAAAGAAATCAAAGGTAAAACAAACAGATGAAAAGACATACCATGCTCTTGGATTGGAAGAGTTAATATTACCAAAATGACTATACTACCCAAGGCAGTCTACAGATTCAGCACAAACCCTATTAAACTACCAAGGATCTTTTTCACAGAGCTCGAACAAAATATTCTAAAGTTTGTTTGGAAGCACAAAAGACCCAGAATAGCCAAAGACATCCTGAGAAAGAAAGATGGAGCTGCAGGAATCAGGCGCCCTGACTTCAGACTATACTACACAGCAACAGTCATCAAAACTGTATGGTACTGGCACAAAGACAGAAATATAGATCAGTGGGTCAGGATAGAAAGCCCAGAATTAAACCCACGCACCTGCAGCCAACTAATCTATGACAGAGGAGGCAAGAGTATACAATGGAGAAAAGATAGCCTGTTCAATAAGTGGTGCTGGGAAAACTGGACAGCCACATGGAAAAGAATGAAATTAGAACACTCCCCAACATCATACACAAAAGTAAACTCCAAATGGATTAAAGACCTAGATATAAGACCAGACACTATAAAACTCTTAGAGGAAAACAGGCCAAACACTCTCCAACAAAAACCACAGCAACATCTTCTCAGATCCACCTCTTAGAGTAATGACAGTAAAAACAAACAAACAAAAAAACCCAAATGGGACCTAATTAAACTTAAAAGTTTCTGCACAGCAAAGGAAACCCTAAACAAAACAAAAAGACAACCCACAGAATGGGAGAAAATCTTTGCAAATGAAGCAACTGACAAGGGATTCATCTCCAAAATTTATAAACACCTTCTGCAGCTCCATAACCAAAAAAACAAACAACCCCATCAAAAAAGGGGCAGAAGATCTAAACAGACAACTCTCCAAAGAAGACATACGGATGGCCAAAAAACACATGAAAAGATGTTCAACATCACTCATTATGAGAGAAAGGCAAATCAAAACCACTCTGAGGTACCTCCTTACACCAGCCAGCATGGCCATCATCAAAAAGTCTACAAGCAATAAATGCTGGAGAGGGTGTGGAGAAAAATGAACCCTATTACACTGTTGGTGGGAATGTAAATTGGTGCAACCACTGCGGAAAACAGTATGGAGATTCCTCAAAAAACTAAAAACAGAATTACATATGATCCAGCAATCCCACTCCTGGGCATTTATCCAGAGAAAACCATGTCTCAAGAAGATACATGTACCCCAGTGTTCACTGCAGCACTCTACAATAGCCAAGACATGGAAACAACCTAAATGTCCATTGACAGAGGAGTGGATAAAGAAGATGTGGTAAATATACACAATGGAGTATTATTCAGCCACAAAAAGCAACGAAATACCAGCATTTTTAGCAACACGGATGGACCTAGAAATTATCATGATAAGTAAAGTCAGTCATACAATGAGACACCAACATCATATGCTACCACATACATGTGGAATCTGAAAAAAGGACACAATGAACTTCTTTGCAGAACAGATGCTGAGTTGCAGACTTTGAAAAACTTATGGTTTCCAAATGATACAGGTTGCGGAGTGGGGTGGATGTACTGGGGGTTTGGGATGGAAATGCTATAAAATTTGTTTGTGATGATCATTGTATAATTATAAGTGTAATAAAATTCACTGAGTAATAAAAAATAAATATAAAAAAAGAAAAGGAAATAAAGGGAAGAAAGAAAATAAGATTGCTACAATGGAGGGTAGGAGAGAGGAAAAAATAGCAAAGAAAAAGCACAGTAAATAGAATGTACCAAATAGAAATAAATCCCAATATATCACTAGTAAGGATAAATGTAAATGGCTCTAAACTCACCAATTAAATGACAGATTCTCAAAATGGATGTAGGAAACTATACCCACACAAAATCTAAGTATATGCTACTTATGAGACATATATAGGGCAGAAATAAGGGCACAGAAAGCTGCAAAGTAAACAAATAAAAAGACATATCAAGCAATACTAATCATAGAAAAGCTGGTACACTTACAATAACAGCAGACAAAATAAGACTCTTAGACAAAAGCACTGCCAAGAAAAAAGACAGTCATAAAACAATGACAAAATGAATAATTTATCAGGAAGTTTTTTTTTTTTTTTTAAACCAGGAATTTTTGGAGTTCCCGTCGTGGCTCAGTGGTTAACAAATCCAACTAGGAACCATGAGGTTGCAGGTTCAATCCCTGGCCTTGCCCAGTGGGTTAAGGATCCAGCGTTACCATGAGCTGTGGTGTAGGTTGCAGATGCAGCTCCGATCCCGAGTTGCTGTGGATGTGTGTGGGCTGGTGGCTACAGCTCTGATTAGACTCCTAGCCTGGGAACCTCCATGTGTCACAGGAGCGGCCCAAGAAATGGCAAAAAAAAAAAAAATAAAATAAAATAAAAATAAATAAATAAAATAAAAAACCCCAGGAATTTTCTTTTAAATTGTAGTAAAATAAACATAATGAAATTTACCATCTTAACCATTTTAAGGCTACAATTCAGCAGTATTAAGAACATTCACGTTATTGTGCAACCAATCTCCAGAACTCTCTTTCATCTTGCAAAACTGAAACTCTTCGCCAATTAAACCACAACTCCCCATTCACCACGAAGTTTTGAACAACAGATTAAAGAAGCCTGATCTGATGAACACATGGAGAAGCCAATACTCAACAACTGGAAAATACATTCTTTTCCAGATCAAATCACTAAAAAAAAAATTATGTTGGCTTTTATCTCTCCATAGCCACACATAACTCTAGAAGCCTGTGCAGCCATACTTTAAAAGTTCTCAAGGAAAAACAGCATTATGTAAGGATTTTAAGCTCAATCAAGTGGTGGTTGAAATATTTAAGCCAAAAACTCTAGATCATAGAAAAACTCATCAGGGAATATTGTTCTTTTATGTTTTTTTGGAGGACTCTACTAGAAAACAAATGGGATGCAATAAAAAGTAGGAAAATGGGCAGTGAGAGGATTGGTAATGAGACCTGAATCTAACAAGCAGAGAAAAGTGGGAATTAGGGTAGCAGAACAGAAAGCAAATGTTACATGCCCTGACAATGTAGACATGATAGCATAACATCTGCAGGGAGGGGTAGGGGAGAAGAAGGTGGAGGGTAATATAAGCATGCTGGTTTCCTCAATTTCTAATTGCTGGGGTTGGTGGGGGAATGTCAAAGAATATCATTTAAAGCTGACGACTCAAGTATAAGCATATTACAAGTATAAAAGCAAACAGTAAGAAAGACAATACAAAAGACCCGAATCAGGTGCTAAAGCAGAGGGAAGGGAGGAGGGACGAAAAAGAGGAAATGTACCATTGTTATCACTCTGCTCACAGTGGGGATTAATTGATACTATTTTCAGAAATGGATGATTAATGGTGGCATTACTACAGATATAACTAGTAAGGTAAAACCACAAGCCGAAAAATATGTATAGAGACAGAGAGACAGACAGAAACATAGAGGGTGGAACGAAGAGAAGAATTTATTTTTTATAGGCTTTAAAGTCAGAAGCAAAACATAAAATGCACTAAGACCAAATATGTTTGCATATCAATAAATCGTAATTGGCCAAACTTATCTATTAAAAAAATCTTTCAGATTATCTAACAAAATCCAACTCAATATCTATTCAGAGACACACCTAAAGCAAGGTAATTTTTTAGAAGCTGAAGGCAAAAGATGGACAAAGGTATAGCAGGCAAATGTAAACAAAAGGAAGCAGACACTGTTATCAGTCATAGTTGAATTCTACCCCTCTCTCTCCCTCAAAAAACCTTTGTAATTTTTAGAGAGTAGAACAAAGGTGTGGAGATCAAACAGGTAGCCAATAAATAATTATCCATTCATTAATTTTCAGAAAATTTCTGGAAAATACATAAGAAACTGTTAACAGTTATTACTTCTGGGGAGTGTGCTGGGAGTGGGGTGTAGAGAGAGAAATAATTTCTATTCTTTATACAATTCTTTACAGTTTGAATTCTTGACAAGAGAATGGTTTACTTCTATAAGAAAAAGGAATCAATGAGAAATATTTCAGTGAAATCAATAATTATCAGATTATATACTCTAAAATGAGTTTTTAGCTTTTTTGCATATATTAGCAATTATAAATATTGTTATACCATTTAATTATATATAGTTTATGGAACTGCTTTTAAGAAAACATGAAACTTTTCAAGATCTTATATAATTTTAAGTACTATAAGTTACATATCTTGTGTAACCATATCTTGTGGTGCATATGTAAGTTCTCAGGCTAGAGGTCTAATTGGAGCTGCAGTTGACAGCCTATGCCACAGCCACAGCCACACAGGATGCTAGCCAAGTTGGCAACCTATACCACAGCTCACAGCAATGCTGGATTCTTTACTCACTGTGCAAGGCCAGGGATTGAATCTGTGTCCTCATGGATACTAGTTGGGTTTGTTACTGATGAGCCATGATGGTATACTTTTTTTATTACAAAAGGTTTCTGAGTAAAAATAGAACTATATATGGATGTAGGAGACTGTCATATGGAGATAAGCAAAATGAACATCAGAGATTCAACAACTGCATTGAATTCAAACATTAAAAAAAAAAAAACCCAAACAGGAGTTCTCATTACTTGGCTAGTAACCATAGGTTATGTGCATTTGATGCCTGGCCTCACTCAGTGGGTTTAAGGATCCAGCATTGCTATGAGCTGTGGTGTAGGCTGGCAGGTACAGCTCCGATTCAACCTCTGGCCTGGGAACTTCCATATGCTACATGAAAAAAAAAAAAAAAAAAAAAGCAACCAAACAGTTAATGCAAATGTAATCAAGTTCTGTACTCTTTTTAAAGATTTTTTTAATGGCGGTAAAAATACATAAAATAAAAATCATCGCTTAAGCCATTTTCAAGTGTACAGTTCAGTGGCATTAAGTATCTTCACACTGTTTTACAACCATCACTACCATTCATCTCCAGACCTCTTTTCATGTTCTAAAACTGAAACTCAGTGCCCACTGAACACTAACTTTTCCCTTTCCCTCTCCCCTTCTCCAGTAACCACCACTCTCTTTCTCTCTGTGAGTTTGTCTACTCTAGGTACCTCATATAAATGGAATTATACAGTATTTGTCCTTAACACTTGACTTTTCAGCATGGCAGAAGACAGAGATAAAAGTGCTTTGATGACTTGATAAGTATGTTAAGAACTGGAGAGTTGTATTAGTTGGGAATGGTAGTGAGACAGTTATATTTCTTTGCAATGGGAGAGGCAGGAAGTACATGACAGTTCAAAAGAGAATTTCAGGTTCTGGTTATATTATTACAATAAATGGTTTTATAGAATTTAAGGGTTGATATATGGTTTTGGTTGGAAAACAACAGAATTCCTTCTTCCAAAAAAAAATTTTTTTTTTGTCTTAGGGCCGCACTCACGGCATATGGAGGTTCCCAGGCTAGTGCGCTGAATCGGAGCTATAGCCACTGGCCTACACCACAGCTCATGGCAACACCGGATCCTTAACCTACTGAGTGAGGCCAGGGATCGAACCTGTGTCCTCATGGATGCTAGTCAGATTCGTTTCTGCTGAGCCACGATGGGAACTCCTAAAACTTTTTAGTAATTATAATGATAAATACATTAAAAAAAATTCTTATGCATTAGTCATTGTTGTTGCAAAGTATCTTACCTGTGTTAATTTTACAACCACTCTATTAAGAAGGGACTCATTTACAAGTGAGAAAACTGAAGTTCATAGAGTTGAAGTCACTTACCCAAGGTTATCTAGAGTTCCTGATTCTGTAGCCCATGTTTTTAAATCATTCTGCCCATAGTATCTCCCTATAATTATTGCTGCCATTTGCCTTTCACCTGCCGAAGTTTAGGATGAAGCTTATCTTCAATCTATGCAACATTTGCCCTAACTGGCCACATGCTGATAGATGACAGGTTGTTTGTTTGTTTTTTAGGGCCACACCCATGGCAAATGGAAGTTCCCAGACTAGGGGTTGAATCATAGCTGCAGCTGCCAGCCTACATCGCAGCCACAGGAACTTGGGATCCGAGCTGTGTCTGTGACTTACACCACAGCTCACCGCAATGCCAGATCTTTAACACACTGAGCAAGGTCAGGGACAGATTACACAGTTTTGCATCATACACTAAATGGTTTTTTACTGAACTAATACATTAGCAGCATATTTCAAGAGAATTAACAAGTATGGATCAGAATGGCACAGTGTAGAGAAAAAGGGCTTTGAACTCATATAGACTGCAGTGTGAGTCCCTGTGCCTCATTCACATCATCTTAAACAAGTTATTTGACTTCTCTAAGCCTCAATATCTTCATTTGAGGACAATCTGAAAATACATATTTTATGATTGTTGTATTAAATATATGAATGAGGAAGCATTAATAGAACATTGTGAAGGCTCAGTAATGATTAATTTGTAGAAGTCTGCTCCAGCTCTAGAAGATTCTTGTCACTGGTATATATATTTGAAAATACCTTTAAAAATATTCTTTCAAGTAATTCAACAAATATTTATTGAACAACTGATTTTTTCTATACTTGGTTCTATAAACCAGACACTCACGACTCTAGTAGATATTATAGAAAGCTTCTTCTTCTTCTTCTTCTTTTTTTTTTGTCTTTTTGCCTTTTCTTGAGCCACTCCCATGGCATATGGAGGTTCCCAGGCTAGGAGTTGAATTGGAGCTGTAGCCACCAGCCTACAGCAGAGCCACAGCAACTCGGGATCTGAGCCATGTCTGCAACCCACACCACAGCTCACGGCAATGCTGGATCCTTAACACACTGAGCAAGGCCAGGGATCGAACCCACAACCTCATGGTTCCTAGTCGGATTCATTAACTACTGTGCCACAACGGGAACTCCAGATATTATAGAAAGCTTCTTAAAAGGGATATAGCAATTTTTTAATTCCAAAAATAAACTCTAAATACACATTTGCATCATATAGTCTTAAACCAAAACTCAACAGGGTCTTTTCTGAAGTCTCCTCAGACTTCATCTAGTCTTACTCCATGCTCCTTTTGGTGACTGCATCTTCTCCTGGGCTGTGATCAAACATCACATCTAGGCAGATGATTACAGGATTCACTTTGAGCCCTGATATCCTCTCCTGAAGTCTTGATGGATATTAACTTTGACATGTCTACAAGAAATTCATCCTTTTTCCTCTTCTTCCCTCCTACTGCCACCACCAAAACTAGCTCTTCCTCATACCTAATCTGCATTGTTAGTGGTTTCAAATCTCAAAATTATTTTTGCTATCTTTTGTTCCTTTGTCATAATTAGTGTTCTTCCATGTATCATACATATCTATCTACTCCTTCTCATCCATTTCTTCCACCAACACTAGTTTGGGACCCCATTACCCTTAACTAATACCATCAAAAGACACCTGATGCTACTTTTATTTATTGAAAAGAATAATTACAAAGACTATGGCAAACAAGGGAAATATATTAACTGAACAGACACTTAAAGTAACTAAATGAAATTTATATTTCAACCACGTAAAAAAGCATAATAAGAGGGCAAGATAAAATGCAAAGATCAATACTGTTCAGCTGTTAATAACAGGGTAATGGGTGGTACACTAAAGATGTCAAGTGCCCAATATGCCCATAGCCTCTCCAGAGGGAAACACCTCTAGGCAGCCATACTAATACCATATCACCTTCCTTTCTTCCAAGCTTTACCCACGAGCATAGCCAGTTAAACTAAGAATGGATCCATGACCTGACCTGTGAGATAGCCAGTAATCTCTGAGTTATTCTGGAGTGAAAAAGTGCCCCCAAAAGAGAGGAGCTACATGTGGAATTTGAAATTTAAAATGCAGGGAAAATGGAGGCAGTTATAGTGAAAACTTCAACAAAAACTACATACAGAGAAAGGCCACACTGTGAGATCTGAACAGTGAGGAGCCATAAGCAAGCTAAGGTTATAAGTATGCTAATTCAAAGGGTGAGCAGAAACTATAAGATGGAGAAAAGAAACAAGTGAAAACATGGCTGGTGGCAGGAACAGTGAGAAACCAATACCAAGTGATTCACTGAATCATGTTAAGGGTATTAGTATGACAACTTGGGTTTGCCATTTACAAGCTTGGACAAGTCCTTTACCCCTCCGTGCCTTATTTACTCATTTGTGTAAAGGAGAGTCTCCATTTAACTGGGTGTTTGGTTATGAGGCCTGAAAGAGTAATTTAATAGTGCCTGGCACATAGGAAGCACTTAATAAATGCTATTCTTATCACATTCACCATCACTATCCACAAGCTCCCACTAAGGTTCCTGAAGCTCCCCCGAACCCAAATGCTCAGGTAGAAGTATAGTACCTCTACCTGCTCCAGAAAGACTATAGTTCTGATCCTTGGATTTCCATGGCAGTGTATTTTCTTTAACATCCTAAATATTCTTTCAATGATATTTCTCTTTTAAAATATAAATGGATTTAATAAGAGAACTATAGGCATACCTTAAAGATATTGCCAGTTCTGTCCCAGACCACCACAAAAAAGTAAATATTGCAATAAAGCAAATCACATGAAGTTTTTGGTTTCCCAGTGCATATAAAAATTACATTTATACTATACATTCATTAAGTGTGCAACAGCATTATGTCTAAAAAATGTATGTACCTTGATTTTAAAAGATGTTATGGCTAAAAAATGCTAACAATCATCTGAGCCTTTGGCAAGCCATAATCTTTTCACAACATTAACATTTTGATAACAGAGTAATGATGAAAAAGTTGGAAATATTGAGAGAATTAGCAAAATGTAACACAGAGACATGAAGTGAGCAAATGCTATTGGAAAAATGGTGGCTACAGTCTTGCTTTATGTAGGGTTGCCACAAATCTTTAATTAAAAAAAAAAAGGTGATATAATAAAACCCAGAAAACAGGGACTTGTCTCTTCAGTTTCTTTTGTGATGGCCGTAGTGTGTAATGAAATAAGCAGGAGATTTTAAATAAGGTGATGATGGAACATGAGGGAGGACAATGTGATAAAAAGAATATATATATGTATATGACTGGGTCACTTTGTATAGTAGAAATTGACAGAACACTGTAAGTCAACTATAATGGAAAAAATTAAAACTATAAAATAAAATAAATAAAATAAGATGATATAGGGAGTTCTTTGTGATGCTGTGGGTTAAGGATCTGGTGTTGTCATTGCAGTGGCTCTGGTCACTGCTGTGGTTCAGGTTTGATCCCTGGCCCAGAAACCTTCACATGCTGTGGGAGCGAGCAGCCAAACCAAACTAAACCAAACAAAAACAAACAAACAAAAAAACCAAATACAGATGCTAGAGTCAAGTCCCAACTCTCACTTTCTACTTGTCTATTTTGATGAATCACAAAAGTCCACGCATTTTCTAAACAAAGGAAATAACGTCTATCTGATTTCAAAGTCCATGTGATTTTCGGTCTGCTTCTCTGACTCTGATGAATAGCACTCATGAAGAGTTACACAGTGCATCCTTAGGCACATGCAATACAGCTCACATTCAAAACTAAAATTACTACATGGAGAATGATAAAATAATAACTGTTAATAACAAATGGCAAAGGCCAGCTGATCTGAATTTGTAGAGGGCATTTACTTTCTTACAGTTTATCTTTAAAGCAGTTCCTAGAATTAGCTTTCAGGTAATGGTATTTCATCACTTAATCATAAGCTATCATCGTTGCTCCCTACTATGCTCCCCAGAAAAGCAGGGTCATTAATCTAATATTAACTTGTGACTTCATATTTACAGTTCTGACATAGATGTGATTTAAAGCAAAAATCTCATTTGGCTACATCTGTGATTCAGTTTAAACTCTTTTTTTTCCCTTTTTCCTCCCCCTCCAAAATTAAGACAAAACAAATAGCATAAAATAAACAAAAACCTTTGTAGGTCACATTATTATTTTATTTCAACAGAATTATATAAAATAATAATTTTTACTAAAAATTACATATAAGATTTGTGATTCTACCTAATACATCTGAACAAGAAAGAATATCAAAAGTATCACAAAATAAAATTCTCTTACCTGACATTTCTGACGCAACTGTCGTAGTTCTTTTATAACTGGAGCTAGAGCTGACTTCTTTTCAGTTACCAGAGAATTTAGTTTTTTTACCTGTCATTTAAACAAAATACATGACATCTAAAAAAAGAATTTAAAAGAACAAAAACACTATATGCATAAATATATTTATGAACTGTTATATATAAAAGAGAAATATATATAAATTATTTCAATGCCAAACAATGGGGAAGTCATTTAGTAAGTTTTGATTCCTCAGAAAGATGGAATATCCTTTTAGCTATTCAAAATGTCAATTATTAAGACTGCAAACCATAAGGGGGAAATATTTATATATAGCACTGAATAGCTAAAAAAATCACAAAGTTGCAGGAGTTCCTGTTGTGTTTGCAGTGGAAACGAATCTGACTAGTAACCATGAGGTTGTGGGTTCGATCCCTGGCTTTGCTCAGTGGGTTAAGGATCCAGCGATGCTGTGAGCTTGTGTGGCTCACAGATGTGGCTCGGATGCTGCATTGCTGTGGCTGTGGTGTAGGCCAGCAGCTGCACCTCCAATTCAACCCCTAGCCTGGGAACCTCCATGTGCCACGGTTGAGGCTCTAAAAAGCCAAATAAAATAAAATAAAATAAAAAAATTACAAAGTTGCGTGTAAAACTTTGTAGTAGTACAAAGTACATAATTATGTAAGTTACATAAAATATACATAAACATGGATGAAGCGCTATTCAAATATTTAATAACTGGACAAGGGCTGACTCCAGGTTCCTATAAAACAACTGGGCTGTGTGACGCTGGAGGTGAAGAAATTAGGGCAAAGGATAAGGCATAAAGAACCTGAACCTCAGTGAGTCCAGATAATGGATCAAGAAGTAGAAGTGAAGAATACATAGTTAACAGATAACCAGTTCTCTTCCCTGGCTTCCCCTTCAGCAAATCTCATGAACAAATTGTGTGAACAAGACTACATCTAAAGAAAAATAATAATAAGTCGACAAGCTGCATACAGTGGGGGATGGCACATCTTGGATATAGGTGGGTGGAAGAGAAGGACTGGAGCTCAACTTCTCTCCTAAAAACAACAAAATTTACAACCAAATGCTGAGAAATCTTCAACCAAATGGGACCGGAGACTTTCAAAAAGATATCCTACTCCAGAAGACAAAGATGAGACCACATCAAGAAGTAGAGGGACGATTAAGCAATATAAGCAACCCCATACCTGCCAGGTGAGAAGCCCCACAGACTGGAAAGTAACTGGTTCACAGAGACTCACCTACAGGAGTGAGGGTTCTGAGTCCCACATCAAATTCCCAAGTGTTGGATCTGGCACTAGGAGAATGAGCCCCCTGGAGCATCTGGCATTGAAGGCCAGTGGGGCTTGTGGCACAGCAGCTCCACGGGACTGGGGGAAACGGAGACCCCATTCTTAAAAGGTGCACACAGACTTTCACGTGCACTGGGTCCCAAGGCAAAGCAAAGTCTCCATAGGAATCTGGGCCAAACCTGACTGCAGTTCTGGAGGACTTCCTGGGAAAAACAGGGGTGAATGTGGCTTGTTTGGGGGGAAGGACATTGGAAGCAAGCTATCGAGAATAGCAGCACGCATGCCTTTCTCTGGAGGTGGCCATTTTGGAAAATGTGGCCCCAACCATCAGCGCTGAGAAGCCCCAGGGCAAACAACAATCCAGGGGGGTCACAGCCCCACCCTCAGTAAACAGGCTGCCTAAAGACCCCCCAGGCAGAAAGCTCCCCCCTCTGATCTCACCCAGCGAAGAAGTCCCACCCACCAGAGGGATAGGAATCAGCTCGACCTGCCCACTGGTAGGGGCACCAGTCCCTCCCATCAGGAAGCCTACAGCAAGCCCCCGTACCAACTTCAGCCACAAGGAGGGCAGATATCAGAAGTAGGAGAGGTTACAACTCTATTGTCTGCAAAAGAAGACCACACCAAAAACCTATAAAAATGAGAAGCAGAGAACTATAACTCAGATAAGGGAGAAAGAAAAAACCCCAGAAAAACAGCTAAGTGATCAGGAGATTATCAGCCTCCAGGAAAAAGACTTTAGACTGATGATGCTGAAGATGGTGCAAGACATTGGAAATAAACTGGAGGCAAAGACTGATAATTTATAGCAAACACTGAGCAAAGAAATACAAGATTTAAAACTTAAGCAAGCAGAGATGAAAAATACAATAACTGAAATTAAAAATTCACTAGAAGCAGCCAACATCAGAATACAGGAGGCAGAAGAATGAGTAAACGAGGTGGAAGACAGATTAGTGGAAATCACGAATGCAGAACAGAAAAGAGAAAAAAGATTGAAAAGAAATGAAGAGAGTCTCAGAGACCTCTGGGACAACATTAAATGCACCAACATCCATTCTACAGGAGTGCCAGAAGGAGAAGAAGGAGAGAAAGGGACAGAAAAAATATTTGAAGAGATAATAGCCAAAAACTTCCCTAACATGGGAAAGGAACCACTCACTCAAATCCAGGAAGCACAACGAGTACCATATAAAATAAACCCAAGGAGGAACATCCTGAGACACATATTAATCAAACTCACCAAAATTAAAGACAGAGAGAAAATACTGAAAGTAGCTAGGGAAAAGAAACAAATAACATATAAGGGAACCCCGATAAGGGTACTGGCAGATTTTTCAGCAGAAACTCTGCAGGCTGGAAGGGAGTGGCACAATATACCGTGATGAAAGGAAAAAAGCTCCAACCAAGATTACTTTATGCAGCAAGCTCTCATTCAGATTTGAAGGAGAAATCAAAAGCTTCACACATAAGCAAAAGCTAGAGAATACAGCAACACTAAACCAGCTTTAAACAAAATACTAAAGGAACTTCTCTAGACAGAAAAGAAAAGGCCACAACCAGAAACAAAAATACCATAAATGACAAGGCTCACCAGTAAAGGCATATATATATACAGTAAAGGTAGGAAATCATCCATGCACAAATACGCTACCAAAATCAGAAACTATGAAAGGAGGGTACAATGTAGGACACTGCAGATGCACTTGCAATTAGGAAACAAACCAACAACTTAAAACAATCCTGTATATATATTGATCCTATATCAAAACTTCAGGGTAAATGCAAACCAAAAATCTACAAATGATACACACACAAATAAGAAAAATCAACTCAAATATTAAAGAGGAAATTAAAAAATACCTAGAAGCAAATGACAACAAAGATACAGCACTCCAAAACCTATGGGATACAGCAAAGCCATTCTAAGAGGAAAGTTGATAGCAATACAAGCCCACCTCAGGAAACAAGAAAAAGCGCAAATAAACAAGCTAACTTTACATCTAAGCAGCTCTAGAGAGAAGAACAGACAAAACCTAAAGTTAGCAGAAGGAAAGAAATCAAAAGATCAGAGCAGAAATCAATGAAATAGAAATGAAGAAAGAAAACCATAGAAAAGATCAAGGAAACGAAAAGCTGGTTCTTTGAAAAGATCAACAAAATTGAGAAACCCCTTAGCCAGACTTATCAAGAAAAAAGAGAGAGGACTCGAATCAATGACATTAGAATGAAAAAGGAGAGTAACAACGGACATCAAAATACAAAGGATCATAGGAGACTACTACATGCAACATATGCCAAT
Organism: Phacochoerus africanus; assembly: GCF_016906955.1. NCBI lineage: Eukaryota > Metazoa > Chordata > Mammalia > Artiodactyla > Suidae > Phacochoerus > Phacochoerus africanus. Next base: position 31,696,532 of record NC_062558.1, on the reverse strand, counting down.
AAAATGGAAAACTAGAAGAAATGGACAAATTCTTAGAAAAGTACAATCTTCTTAGACTAAACCAATGAAATAGAAAAGATAATGGACCAATCACAAGTACTGAAATTGAAACTGTGATTAAAAACTGCCAACAAACAAATGTCCAGGACCAGATGGCCTCACAGGCGAATTTCTATCAAACATTTAGAGAAAAGCTACCACCTATCCTTCTAAAACTATTCCAAAAAATTGCAGAGGAAGGAACACTCCCAAACACATTCTATAAGGCCACTGTCACTCTGATACCAAAACCAGACAAAGATACCACAAAAAAGAAAACTACAGGCCAATTTCATGAAGAAACAGATGCAAAAATCCTCAACAAAATACTAGAAACCGCATCCAACAATACATTAAAAGGATTGTACATCATGATCAGGTGGGATTTATCCCAGGGATGCAAGGGTTCTTCAATATTGCTAATCAATAGGTGTGAACACCACATTAACAAACTGAAGAATAAAAATCATATGATCCTCTCAGTAGATGCAGAAAAAGCCTTTGACAAAATCCAACACCCATTTCTGATTAAAAAAAACAAACAAACCTTCAGAATGTGGGCATAGATGGAACCTACCTCAACATAATAAAGGCCATACATGACAAATTCAGAGAACATCATTCTCAATGGTGGAAAGCTAAAAGAATTCCTGCTGAGAGCAGGAACATGACAAGGATTGCTCTTGCCACTGCTATTCAACATAGTTTGGAAGTCCTAGCCATGGCAATCAGAGAAGGAAAAATAAATAAATAAATAAAAGGAATCCAAATTGGAAAGGAAGAAGTAAAACTATCACTATTTGCAGATGACATGATACTGTACCTAGAGAATCCTAAAGATGCTACCAGAAAACTGTTAGAGCTCATCAGTGAATTTGGCAAAGTTGCAGGATACAAAATTAATACACAGAAATTGACGGCATTTCTATATACTAACAATGAAAGATCAGAAAGAGAAATCAGGGAAGCAATTCCGCTTGCCACTGCATCCAAAAGAATAAAATACCTAGGAGTAAACCTACCTAAAGAGACTCCTATAGTACTCTGAAAAGTATAAGATACTGATGAAAGAAATCAAAGGTAAAACAAAACAGATGAAAAGACATACCATGCTCTTGGATTGGAAGAGTTAATATTACCAAAATGACTATACTACCCAAGGCAGTCTACAGATTCAGCACAAACCCTATTAAACTACCAAGGATTTTTCACAGAGCTGAACAAAATATTCTAAAGTTTGTTTGGAAGCACAAAAGACCCAGAATAGCCAAAGACATCCTGAGAAAGAAAGATGGAGCTGCAGGAATCAGGCGCCCTGACTTCAGACTATACTACACAGCAACAGTCATCAAAACTGTATGGTACTGGCACAAAGACAGAAATATAGATCAGTGGGTCAGGATAGAAAGCCCAGAATTAAACCCAGCACCTGCAGCCAAACTAATCTATGACAGAGGAGGCAAGAGTATACAATGGAGAAAAGATAGCCTGTTCAATAAGTGGTGCTGGGAAAACTGGACAGCCACATGGAAAAGAATGAAATTAGAACACTCCCCAACACCATACACAAAAATAAACTCCAAATGGATTAAAGACCTAGATATAAGACCAGACACTATAAAACTCTTAGAGGAAACAGGCCAAACACTCTCCAACAAAAACCACAGCAACATCTTCTCAGATCCACCTCTTAGAGTAATGACAGTAAAAACAAACAAACAAAAAAACCCAAATGGGACCTAATTAAACTTAAAAGTTTCTGCACAGCAAAGGAAACCCTAAACAAAACAAAAAGACAACCCACAGAATGGGAGAAAATCTTTGCAAATGAAGCAACTGACAAGGGATTCATCTCCAAAATTTATAAACACCTTTGCAGCTCCATAACCAAAAAACAAAACAACCCCATCAAAAAGGGGCAGAAGATCTAAACAGACAACTCTCCAAAGAAGACATACGGATGGCCAAAAAAACACATGAAAAGATGTCAACATCACTCATTATGAGAGAAAGGCAAATCAAAACCACTCTGAGGACCTACTTACACCAGCCAGCATGGCCATCATCAAAAAGTCTACAAGCAATAAATGCTGGAGAGGGGTGTGGAGAAAAATGAACCCTATTACACTGTTGGGGGAATGTAAATTGGTGCAACCACTGCGGAAAACAGTATGGAGATTCCTCAAAAACTAAAAACAGAATTACATATGATCCAGCAATCCCACTCCTGGGCATTTATCCAGAGAAAACCATGTCTCAAGAAGATACATGTACCCCAGTGTTCACTGCAGCACTCTACAATAGCCAAGACATGGAAACAACCTAATGTCCATGACAGAGGAGTGGATAAGAAGATGTGGGTAAATATACACAATGGAGTATTATTCAGCCACAAAAAGCAACGAAATACCAGCATTTTTAGCAACACGGATGGACCTAGAAATTATCATGATAAGTAAAGTCAGTCATACAATGAGACACCAACATCATATGCTACCACATACATGTGGAATCTGAAAAAAGGACACAATGAACTTCTTTGCAGAACAGATGCTGAGTTGCAGACTTTGAAAAACTTATGGTTTCCAAATGATACAGGTTGCGGAGTGGGGTGGATGTACTGGGGGTTTGGGATGGAAATGCTATAAAATTTGTTTGTGATGATCATTGTATAATTATAAGTGTAATAAAATTCACTGAGTAATAAAAAATAAATATAAAAAAAGAAAAGGAAATAAAGGGAAGAAAGAAAATAAGATTGCTACAATGGAGGGTAGGAGAGAGGAAAAAATAGCAAAGAAAAAGCACAGTAAATAGAATGTACCAAATAGAAATAAATCCCAATATATCACTAGTAAGGATAAATGTAAATGGCTCTAAACTCACCAATTAAATGACAGATTCTCAAAATGGATGTAGGAAACTATACCCACACAAAATCTAAGTATATGCTACTTATGAGACATATATAGGGCAGAAATAAGGGCACAGAAAGCTGCAAAGTAAACAAATAAAAAGACATATCAAGCAATACTAATCATAGAAAAGCTGGTACACTTACAATAACAGCAGACAAAATAAGACTCTTAGACAAAAGCACTGCCAAGAAAAAAGACAGTCATAAAACAATGACAAAATGAATAATTTATCAGGAAGTTTTTTTTTTTTTTTAAACCAGGAATTTTTGGAGTTCCCGTCGTGGCTCAGTGGTTAACAATCCAACTAGGAACCATGAGGTTGCAGGTTCAATCCCTGGCCTTGCCCAGTGGGTTAAGGATCCAGCGTTACCATGAGCTGTGGTGTAGGTTGCAGATGCAGCTCCGATCCCGAGTTGCTGTGGATGTGTGTGGGCTGGTGGCTACAGCTCTGATTAGACTCCTAGCCTGGGAACCTCCATGTGTCACAGGAGCGGCCCAAGAAATGGCAAAAAAAAAAAAAAAAAAAAAAAATAAAATAAAAATAAATAAATAAAATAAAAAACCCCAGGAATTTTCTTTTAAATTGTAGTAAAATAAACATAATGAAATTTACCATCTTAACCATTTTAAGGCTACAATTCAGCAGTATTAAGAACATTCACGTTATTGTGCAACCAATCTCCAGAACTCTCTTTCATCTTGCAAAACTGAACTCTTCGCCAATTAAACCACAACTCCCCATTCACCACGAAGTTTGAACAACAGATTAAAGAAGCCCTGATCTGATGAACACATGGAGAAGCCAATACTCAACAACTGGAAAATACATTCTTTTCCAGATCAAATCACTAAAAAAAAAATTATGTTGGCTTTTATCTCTCCATAGCCACACATAACTCTAGAAGCCTGTGCAGGCCATACTTTAAAAGTTCTCAAGGAAAAACAGCGTTATGTAAGGATTTTAAGCTCAATCAAGTGGTGGTTGAAATATTTAAGCCAAAAACTCTAGATCATAGAAAAACTCATCAGGGAATATTGTTTCTTTTATGTTTTTTTGGAGGGACTCTACTAGAAAACAAATGGGATGCAATAAAAAGTAGGAAAATGGGCAGTGAGAGGATTGTATGAGACCTGAATCTAACAAGCAGAGAAAAGTGGAATTAGGGTAGCAGAACAGAAAGCAATGTTACATGCCCTGACAATGTAGACATGATAGCATAACATCTGCAGGGAGGGGTAGGGGAGAAGAAGGTGGAGGGTAATATAAGCATGCTGGTTTCCTCAATTTCTAATTGCTGGGGTTGGTGGGGGAATGTCAAAGAATATCATTTAAAGCTGACGACTCAAGTATAAGCATATTACAAGTATAAAAGCAAACAGTAAGAAAGACAATACAAAAGACCCGAATCAGGTGCTAAAGCAGAGGGAAGGGAGGAGGGACGAAAAGAGGAAATGTACCATTGTTATCACTCTGCTCACAGTGGGGATTAATTGATACTATTTTCAGAAATGGATGATTAATGGTGGCATTACTACAGATATAACTAGTAAGGTAAAACCACAAGCCGAAAAATATGTATAGAGACAGAGAGACAGACAGAAACATAGAGGGTGGAACGAAGAGAAGAATTATTTTTTATAGGCTTTAAAGTCAGAAGCAAAACATAAAATGCACTAAGACCAAATATGTTTGCATATCAATAAATCGTAATTGGCCAAACTTATCTATTAAAAAATCTTTCAGATTATCTAACAAAATCCAACTCAATATCTATTCAGAGACACACCTAAAGCAAGGTAATTTTTTAGAAGCTGAAGGCAAAAGATGGACAAAGGTATAGCAGGCAAATGTAAACAAAAGGAAGCAGACACTGTTATCAGTCATAGTTGAATTCTACCCCTCTCTCTCCCTCAAAAAACCTTTGTAATTTTTAGAGAGTAGAACAAAGGTGTGGAGATCAAACAGGTAGCCAATAAATAATTATCCATTCATTAATTTTCAGAAAATTTCTGGAAAATACATAAGAAACTGTTAACAGTATTACTTCTGGGGAGTGTGCTGGGAGTGGGGTGTAGAGAGAGAAATAATTTCTATTCTTTATACAATTCTTTACAGTTTGAATTCTTGACAAGAGAATGGTTTACTTCTATAAGAAAAAGGAATCAATGAGAAATATTTCAGTGAAATCAATAATTATCAGATTATATACTCTAAAATGAGTTTTTAGCTTTTTTGCATATATTAGCAATTATAAATATTGTTATACCATTTAATTATATATAGTTTATGGAACTGCTTTTAAGAAACATGAAACTTTTCAGATCTTATATAATTTTAAGTACTATAAGTTACATATCTTGTGTAACCATATCTTGTGGTGCATATGTAAGTTCTCAGGCTAGAGGTCTAATTGGAGCTGCAGTTGACAGCCTATGCCACAGCCACAGCCACACAGGATGCTAGCCAAGTTGGCAACCTATACCACAGCTCACAGCAATGCTGGATTCTTTACTCACTGTGCAAGGCCAGGGATTGAATCTGTGTCCTCATGGATACTAGTTGGGTTTGTTACTGATGAGCCATGATGGTATACTTTTTTATTACAAAAGGTTTCTGAGTAAAAATAGAACTATATATGGATGTAGGAGACTGTCATATGGAGATAAGCAAAATGAACATCAGAGATTCAACAACTGCATTGAATTCAAACATTAAAAAAAAAAAAACCCAAACAGGAGTTCTCATTACTTGGCTAGTAACCATAGGTTATGTGCATTTGATGCCTGGCCTCACTCAGTGGGTTTAAGGATCCAGCATTGCTATGAGCTGTGGTGTAGGCTGGCAGGTACAGCTCCGATTCAACCTCTGGCCTGGAACTTCCATATGCTACATGAAAAAAAAAAAAAAAAAAAAAGCAACCAAACAGTTAATGCAAATGTAATCAAGTTCTGTACTCTTTTTAAAGATTTTTTTAATGGCGGTAAAAATACATAAAATAAAAATCATCGCTTAAGCCATTTTTAAGTGTACAGTTCAGTGGCATTAAGTATCTTCACACTGTTTTACAACCATCACTACCATTCATCTCCAGACCTCTTTCATGTTCTAAAACTGAAACTCAGTGCCCACTGACACTACTTTTCCCTTTCCCTCTCCCCTTCTCCAGTAACCACCACTCTCTTTCTCTCTGTGAGTTTGTCTACTCTAGGTACCTCATATAAATGGAATTATACAGTATTTGTCCTTAACACTTGACTTTCAGCATGGCAGAAGACAGAGATAAAAGTGCTTTGATGACTTGATAAGTATGTTAAGAACTGGAGAGTTGTATTAGTTGGGAATGGTAGTGAGACAGTTATATTTCTTTGCAATGGGAGAGGCAGGAAGTACATGACAGTTCAAAAGAGAATTTCAGGTTCTGGTTATATTATTACAATAAATGGTTTTATAGAATTTAAGGGTTGATATATGGTTTTGGTTGGAAAACAACAGAATTCCTTCTTCCAAAAAAAAATTTTTTTTTGTCTTAGGGCCGCACTCACGGCATATGGAGGTTCCCAGGCTAGTGCGCTGAATCGGAGCTATAGCCACTGGCCTACACCACAGCTCATGGCAACACCGGATCCTTAACCTACTGAGTGAGGCCAGGGATCGAACCTGTGTCCTCATGGATGCTAGTCAGATTCGTTTCTGCTGAGCCACGATGGGAACTCCTAAAACTTTTTAGTAATTATAATGATAAATACATTAAAAAAAATTCTTATGCATTAGTCATTGTTGTTGCAAAGTATCTTACCTGTGTTAATTTTACAACCACTCTATTAAGAAGGGACTCATTTACAAGTGAGAAAACTGAAGTTCATAGAGTTGAAGTCACTTACCCAAGGTTATCTAGAGTTCCTGATTCTGTAGCCCATGTTTTTAAATCATTCTGCCCATAGTATCTCCCTATAATTATTGCTGCCATTTGCCTTTCACCTGCCGAAGTTTAGGATGAAGCTTATCTTCAATCTATGCAACATTTGCCCTAACTGGCCACACGCTGATAGATGACAGGTTGTTTGTTTGTTTTTTAGGGCCACACCCATGGCAAATGGAAGTTCCCAGACTAGGGGTTGAATCATAGCTGCAGCTGCCAGCCTACATCGCAGCCACAGGAACTTGGGATCCGAGCTGTGTCTGTGACTTACACCACAGCTCACCGCAATGCCAGATCTTTAACACACTGAGCAAGGTCAGGGACAGATTACACAGTTTTGCATCATACACTAAATGGTTTTTTACTGAACTAATACATTAGCAGCATATTTCAAGAGAATTAACAAGTATGGATCAGAATGGCACAGTGTAGAGAAAAAGGGCTTTGAATTCATATAGACTGCAGTGTGAGTCCCTGTGCCTCATTCACATCATCTTAAACAAGTTATTTGACTTCTCTAAGCCTCAATATCTTCATTTGAGGACAATCTGAAAATACATATTTTATGATTGTTGTATTAAATATATGAATGAGGAAGCATTAATAGAACATTGTGAAGGCTCAGTAATGATTAATTTGTAGAAGTCTGCTCCAGCTCTAGAAGATTCTTGTCACTGGTATATATATTTGAAAATACCTTTAAAAATATTCTTTCAAGTAATTCAACAAATATTTATTGAACAACTGATTTTTTCTATACTTGGTTCTATAAACCAGACACTCACGACTCTAGTAGATATTATAGAAAGCTTCTTCTTCTTCTTCTTTTTTTTTGTCTTTTTGCCTTTTCTTGAGCCACTCCCATGGCATATGGAGGTTCCCAGGCTAGGAGTTGAATTGGAGCTGTAGCCACCAGCCTACAGCAGAGCCACAGCAACTCGGGATCTGAGCCGTGTCTGCAACCCACACCACAGCTCACGGCAATGCTGGATCCTTAACACACTGAGCAAGGCCAGGGATCGAACCCACAACCTCATGGTTCCTAGTCGGATTCATTAACTACTGTGCCACAACGGGAACTCCAGATATTATAGAAAGCTTCTTAAAAGGGATATAGCAATTTTTTAATTCCAAAAATAAACTCTAAATACACATTGCATCATATAGTCTTAAACCAAAACTCAACAGGGTCTTTTCTGAAGTCTCCTCAGACTTCATCTAGTCTTACTCCATGCTCCTTTTGGTGACTGCATCTTCTCCTGGGCTGTGATCAAACATCACATCTAGGCAGATGATTACAGGATTCACTTTGAGCCCTGATATCCTCTCCTGAAGTCTTGATGGATATTAACTTTGACATGTCTACAAGAAATTCATCCTTTTTCCTCTTCTTCCCTCCTACTGCCACCACCAAAACTAGCTCTTCCTCATACCTAATCTGCATTGTTAGTGGTTTCAAACCTCAAAATTATTTTTGCTATCTTTTGTTCCTTTGTCATAATTAGTGTTCTTCCATGTATCATACATATCTATCTACTCCTTCTCATCCATTTCTTCCACCAACACTAGTTTGGGACCCCATTACCCTTAACTAATACCATCAAAAGACACCTGATGCTACTTTTATTTATTGAAAAGAATAATTACAAAGACTATGGCAAACAAGGGAAATATATTAACTGAACAGACACTTAAAGTAACTAAATGAAATTTATATTTCAACCACGTAAAAAAGCATAATAAGAGGGCAAGATAAAATGCAAAGATCAATACTGTTCAGCTGTTAATAACAGGGTAATGGGTGGTACACTAAAGATGTCAAGTGCCCAATATGCCCATAGCCTCTCCAGAGGGAAACACCTCTAGGCAGCCATACTAATACCATATCACCTTCCTTTCTTCCAAGCTTTACCCACGAGCATAGCCAGTTAAACTAAGAATGGATCCATGACCTGACCTGTGAGATAGCCAGTAATCTCTGAGTTATTCTGGAGTGAAAAAGTGCCCCCAAAAGAGAGGAGCTACATGTGGAATTTGAAATTTAAAATGCAGGGAAAATGGAGGCAGTTATAGTGAAAACTTCAACAAAAACTACATACAGAGAAAGGCCACACTGTGAGATCTGAACAATGAGGAGCCATAAGCAAGCTAAGGTTATAAGTATGCTAATTCAAAGGGTGAGCAGAAACTATAAGATGGAGAAAAGAAACAAGTGAAAACATGGCTGGTGGCAGGAACAGTGAGAAACCAATACCAAGTGATTCACTGAATCATGTTAAGGGTATTAGTATGACAAACTTGGGTTTGCCATTTACAAGCTTGGACAAGTCCTTTACCCCTCCGTGCCTTTATTTACTCATTTGTGTAAAGGAGAGTCTCCATTTAACTGGGTGTTTGGTTATGAGGCCTGAAAGAGTAATTTAATAGTGCCTGGCACATAGGAAGCACTTAATAAATGCTATTCTTATCACATTCACCATCACTATCCACAAGCTCCCACTAAGGTTCCTGAAGCTCCCCCGAACCCAAATGCTCAGGTAGAAGTATAGTACCTCTACCTGCTCCAGAAAGACTATAGTTCTGATCCTTGGATTTCCATGGCAGTGTATTTTCTTTAACATCCTAAATATTCTTTCAATGATATTTCTCTTTTAAAATATAAATGGATTTAATAAGAGAACTATAGGCATACCTTAAAGATATTGCCAGTTCTGTCCCAGACCACCCCAAAAAAGTAAATATTGCAATAAAGCAAATCACATGAAGTTTTTGGTTTCCCAGTGCATATAAAAATTACATTTATACTATACATTCATTAAGTGTGCAACAGCATTATGTCTAAAAAATGTATGTACCTTGATTTTAAAAGATGTTATGGCTAAAAAATGCTAACAATCTTCTGAGCCTTTGGCAAGCCATAATCTTTTCACAACATTAACATTTTGATAACAGAGTAATGATGAAAAAGTTGGAAATATTGAGAGAATTAGCAAAATGTAACACAGAGACATGAAGTGAGCAAATGCTATTGGAAAAATGGTGGCTACAGTCTTGCTTTATGTAGGGTTGCCACAAATCTTTAATTAAAAAAAAAAAGGTGATATAATAAAACCCAGAAAACAGGGACTTGTCTCTTCAGTTTCTTTTGTGATGGCCGTAGTGTGCAATGAAATAAGCAGGAGATTTTAAATAAGGTGATGATGGAACATGAGGGAGGACAATGTGATAAAAAGAATATATATATGTATATGACTGGGTCACTTTGTATAGTAGAAATTGACAGAACACTGTAAGTCAACTATAATGGAAAAAATAAAAACTATAAAATAAAATAAATAAAATAAGATGATATAGGGAGTTCTTTTGTGATGCTGTGGGTTAAGGATCTGGTGTTGTCATTGCAGTGGCTCTGGTCACTGCTGTGGTTCAGGTTTGATCCCTGGCCCAGAAACCTGAACCACAGCAGTGGGAGCGAGCAGCCAAACCAAACTAAACCAAACAAAAACAAACAAACAAAAAAACCAAATACAGATGCTAGAGTCAAGTCCCAACTCTCACTTTCTACTTGTCTATTTTGATGAATCACAAAAAGTCCACGCATTTTCTAAACAAAGGAAATAACGTCTATCTGATTTCAAAGTCCATGTGATTTTTCGGTCTGCTTCTCTGACTCTGATGAATAGCACTCATGAAGAGTTACACAGTTGCATCCTTAGGCACATGCAATACAGCTCACATTCAAAACTAAAATTACTACATGGAGAATGATAAAATAATAACTGTTAATAACAAATGGCAAAGGCCAGCTGATCTGAATTTGTAGAGGGCATTTACTTTCTTACAGTTTATCTTTAAAGCAGTTCCTAGAATTAGCTTTCAGGTAATGGTATTTCATCACTTAATCATAAGCTATCATCGGTTGCTCCCTACTATGCTCCCCAGAAAAGCAGGGTCATTAATCTAATATTAACTTGTGACTTCATATTTACAGTTCTGACATAGATGTGATTTAAAGCAAAAATCTCATTTGGCTACATCTGTGATTTCAGTTTAAACTCTTTTTTTTCCCTTTCTCCTCCCCCTCCAAAATTTAAGACAAAACAAATAGCATAAAATAAACAAAAACCTTTGTAGGTCACATTATTATTTTATTTCAACAGAATTATATAAAATAATAATTTTTACTAAAAATTACATATAAGATTTGTGATTCTACCTAATACATCTGAACAAGAAAGAATATCAAAAGTATCACAAAATAAAATTCTCTTACCTGACATTTCTGACGCAACTGTCGTAGTTCTTTTATAACTGGAGCTAGAGCTGACTTCTTTTCAGTTACCAGAGAATTTAGTTTTTTTACCTGTCATTTAAACAAAATACATGACATCTAAAAAAAGAATTTAAAAGAACAAAAACACTATATGCATAAATATATTTATGAACTGTTATATATAAAAGAGAAATATATATAAATTATTTCAATGCCAAACAATGGGGAAGTCATTTAGTAAGTTTTGATTCCTCAGAAAGATGGAATATCCTTTTTAGCTATTCAAAATGTCAATTATTAAGACTGCAAACCATAAGGGGGAAATATTTATAATATAGCACTGAATAGCTAAAAAAAATCACAAAGTTGCAGGAGTTCCTGTTGTGTTGCAGTGGAAACGAATCTGACTAGTAACCATGAGGTTGTGGGTTCGATCCCTGGCTTTGCTCAGTGGGTTAAGGATCCAGCGATGCTGTGAGCTGTGTGGCTCACAGATGTGGCTCGGATGCTGCATTGCTGTGGCTGTGGTGTAGGCCAGCAGCTGCACCTCCAATTCAACCCCTAGCCTGGGAACCTCCATGTGCCACGGTTGAGGCTCTAAAAAGCCAAATAAAATAAAATAAAATAAAAAAATTACAAAGTTGCGTGTAAAAACTTTGTAGTATGTACAAAGTACATAATTATGTAAGTTACATAAAATATACATAAACATGGATGAAGCGCTATTCAAAATATTTAATAACTGGACAAGGGCTGACTCCAGGTTCCTATAAAACAACTGGGCTGTGTGACGCTGGGAAGGTGAAGAAATTAGGGCAAAGGATAAGGCATAAAGAACCTGAACCTCAGTGAGTCCAGATAATGGATCAAAGAAGTAGAAGTGAAGAATACATAGTTAACAGATAACCAGTTCTCTTCCCTGGCTTCCCCTTCAGCAATCTCATGAACAAATTGTGTGAACAAGACTACATCTAAAGAAAAATAATAAGAAGTCGACAAGCCTGCATACAGTGGGGGATGGCACATCTTGGATTACGGTGGTGGAAGAGAAGGACTGGAGCTCAACTTCTCTCCTAAAAACAACAAAATTTACAACCAAATGCTGAGAAATCTTCAACCAAATGGACCGGAGACTTTCAAAAAGATATCCTACTCCAGAAGACAAAGATGAGACCACATCAAGAAGTAGGAGGGACGATTAAGCAATATAAGCAACCCCATACCTGCCAGGTGAGAAGCCCCACAGACTGGAAAGTAACTGGTTCACAGAGACTCACCTACAGGAGTGAGGGTTCTGAGTCCCACATCAAATTCCCAAGTGTTGGGATCTGGCACTAGGAGAATGAGCCCCCTGGAGCATCTGGCATTGAAGGCCAGTGGGGCTTGTGCACAGCAGCTCCACGGGACTGGGGGAAACGGAGACCCCATTCTTAAAAGGTGCACACAGACTTTCACGTGCACTGGGTCCCAAGGCAAAGCAAAGTCTCCATAGGAATCTGGGCCAAACCTGACTGCAGTTCTTGGAGGACTTCCTGGGAAAACAGGGGTGAATGTGGCTTGTTGTGGGGGAAGGACATTGGAAGCAAAGCTATCGAGAATATTCAGCAGCATGCCTTTCTCTGGAGGTGGCCATTTTGGAAAAATGTGGCCCCAACCATCAGCGCTGAGAAGCCCCAGGGCAAACAACAATCCAGGTGGGGTCACAGCCCCACTCCTCAGTAAACAGGCTGCCTAAAGACCCCCCAGGCAGAAAGCTCCCCCCTCTGATCTCACCCAGCGAAGAAGTCCCACCCACCAGAGGGATAGGAATCAGCTCCACCTACCAATGGGCAGGCATCACTCCCTCCGATCAGGAAGCCTACAGCAAGCCCTCATACTGACATCAGCCACAAGGGGGGCAGACACCAGAAGTAAGAGAGGCTACAACTCTATTATCTGTAAAAAGTTCACCACACCAAAAACCTATAAAAATGAAAAGACAGAAGACTAAAACTCAGATAAGGGAGAAAGCTAAGTGATCAGGAGATTCTCAGCCTCCAGGAAAAAGACTTTAGACTGATGATGCTGAAGATGGTGCAAGACATTGGAAATAAACTGGAGGCAAAGGTGGATAATTTACAGGAAACACTCAGTGAGAGATACAAGATATAAAACTTAAACAAGAAGAGATGCAAAATGCAATAACTGAAATAAAAAATTCACTAGAAGCAGCCAACATCAGAATACAGGAGGCAGAAGAATGAGTAAACGAGGTGGAAGACAGATTAGTGGAAATCACGAATGCAGAACAGAAAAGAGAAAAAAGATTGAAAAGAAATGAAGAGAGTCTCAGAGACCTCTGGGACAACATTAAATGCACCAACATCCATTCTACAGGAGTGCCAGAAGGAGAAGAAGGAGAGAAAGGGACAGAAAAAATATTTGAAGAGATAATAGCCAAAAACTTCCCTAACATGGGAAAGGAACCACTCACTCAAATCCAGGAAGCACAACGAGTACCATATAAAATAAACCCAAGGAGGAACATCCTGAGACACATATTAATCAAACTGACCAAAATTAAAGACAGAGAGAAAATACTGAAAGTAGCTAGGGAAAAGAAACAAATAACATATAAGGGAACCCCGATAAGGGTACTGGCAGATTTTTCAGCAGAAACTCTGCAGGCTGGAAGGGAGTGGCACAATATACCGTGATGAAAGGAAAAAAGCTCCAACCAAGATTACTTTATGCAGCAAGCTCTCATTCAGATTTGAAGGAGAAATCAAAAGCTTCACACATAAGCAAAAGCTAGGAGAATACAGCAACACTAAACCAGCTTTACAACAAATACTAAAGGAACTTCTCTAGACAGAAAAGAAAAGGCCACAACCAGAAACAAAAATACCATAAATGACAAGGCTCACCAGTAAAGGCATATATATATACAGTAAAGGTAGGAAATCATCCATGCACAAATACGCTACCAAAATCAGAAACTATGAGAAGAGGAGGGTACAAATGTAGGACACTGCAGATGCACTTGCAATTAGGAAACAAACCAACAACTTAAAACAATCCTGTATATATATTGACTCCTATATCAAAACTTCAGGGTAAATGCAAACCAAAAATCTACAAATGATACACACACAAATAAGAAAAATCAACTCAAATATTAAAGAGGAAATTAAAAAATACCTAGAAACAAATGACAACAAAGATACAGCACTCCAAAACCTATGGGATACAGCAAAAGCCATTCTAAGAGGAAAGTTGATAGCAATACAAGCCCACCTCAGGAAACAAGAAAAAGCGCAAATAAACAAGCTAACTTTACATCTAAAGCAGCTCTAGAGAGAAGAACAGACAAAACCTAAAGTTAGCAGAAGGAAAGAAATCATAAAGATCAGAGCAGAAATCAATGAAATAGAAATGAAGAAAACCATAGAAAAGATCAAGGAAACGAAAAGCTGGTTCTTTGAAAAGATCAACAAAATTGAGAAACCCTTAGCCAGACTTATCAAGAAAAAAAGAGAGAGGACTCGAATCAATGACATTAGAATGAAAAAGGAGAAGTAACAACGGACATCACAGAAATACAAAGGATCATAGGAGACTACTACATGCAACTATATGCCAATAAAATGGAAAACCTAGAAGAAATGGACAAATTCTTAGAAAAGTACAATCTTCTTAGACTAAACCAGATGAAATAGAAAAGATAATGGACCAATCACAAGTACTGAAATTGAAACTGTGATTTAAAAACTGCCAACAAACAAATGTCCAGGACCAGATGGCCTCACAGGCGAATTGTATCAAACATTTAGAGAAAAGCTACCACCTATCCTTCTAAAACTATTCCAAAAAATTGCAGAGGAAGGAACACTCCCAAACACATTCTATAAGGCCACTGTCACTCTGATACCAAAACCAGACAAAGATACCACAAAAAAAGAAAACTACAGGCCAATTTCATGAAGAACACAGATGCAAAAATCCTCAACAAAATACTAGCAAACCGCATCCAACAATACATTAAAAGGATTGTACATCATGATCAGGTGGGATTTATCCCAGGGATGCAAGGGTTCTTCAATATCTGCTAATCAATCAGTGTGATACACCACATTAACAAACTGAAGAATAAAAATCATATGATCCTCTCAGTAGATGCAGAAAAAGCCTTTGACAAAATCCAACACCCATTTCTGATAAAAAAAACAAACAAACCTTCAGAATGTGGGCATAGATGGAACCTACCTCAACATAATAAAGGCCATACATGACAAATTCAGAGCTAACATCATTCTCAATGGTGGAAAGCTAAAAGAATTCCTGCTGAGAACAGGAACATGACAAGGATGTCTGCTCTTGCCACTGCTATTCAACATAGTTTTGGAAGTCCTAGCCATGGCAATCAGAGAAGGAAAAATAAATAAATAAATAAAAGGAATCCAAATTGGAAAGGAAGAAGTAAAACTATCACTATTTGCAGATGACATGATACTGTACCTAGAGAATCCTAAAGATGCTACCAGAAAACTGTTAGAGCTCATCAGTGAATTTGGCAAAGTTGCAGGATACAAAATTAATACACAGAAATTGACGGCATTTCTATATACTAACAATGAAAGATCAGAAAGAGAAATCAGGGAAGCAATTCCGCTTGCCACTGCATCCAAAAGAATAAAATACCTAGGAGTAAACCTACCTAAAGAGACTCCTATAGTACTCTGAAAAGTATAAGATACTGATGAAAGAAATCAAAGGTAAAACAAACAGATGAAAAGACATACCATGCTCTTGGATTGGAAGAGTTAATATTACCAAAATGACTATACTACCCAAGGCAGTCTACAGATTCAGCACAAACCCTATTAAACTACCAAGGATCTTTTTCACAGAGCTCGAACAAAATATTCTAAAGTTTGTTTGGAAGCACAAAAGACCCAGAATAGCCAAAGACATCCTGAGAAAGAAAGATGGAGCTGCAGGAATCAGGCGCCCTGACTTCAGACTATACTACACAGCAACAGTCATCAAAACTGTATGGTACTGGCACAAAGACAGAAATATAGATCAGTGGGTCAGGATAGAAAGCCCAGAATTAAACCCACGCACCTGCAGCCAACTAATCTATGACAGAGGAGGCAAGAGTATACAATGGAGAAAAGATAGCCTGTTCAATAAGTGGTGCTGGGAAAACTGGACAGCCACATGGAAAAGAATGAAATTAGAACACTCCCCAACATCATACACAAAAATAAACTCCAAATGGATTAAAGACCTAGATATAAGACCAGACACTATAAAACTCTTAGAGGAAAACAGGCCAAACACTCTCCAACAAAAACCACAGCAACATCTTCTCAGATCCACCTCTTAGAGTAATGACAGTAAAAACAAACAAACAAAAAAACCCAAATGGGACCTAATTAAACTTAAAAGTTTCTGCACAGCAAAGGAAACCCTAAACAAAACAAAAAGACAACCCACAGAATGGGAGAAAATCTTTGCAAATGAAGCAACTGACAAGGGATTCATCTCCAAAATTTATAAACACCTTCTGCAGCTCCATAACCAAAAAAACAAACAACCCCATCAAAAAAGGGGCAGAAGATCTAAACAGACAACTCTCCAAAGAAGACATACGGATGGCCAAAAAACACATGAAAAGATGTTCAACATCACTCATTATGAGAGAAAGGCAAATCAAAACCACTCTGAGGTACCTCCTTACACCAGCCAGCATGGCCATCATCAAAAAGTCTACAAGCAATAAATGCTGGAGAGGGTGTGGAGAAAAATGAACCCTATTACACTGTTGGTGGGAATGTAAATTGGTGCAACCACTGCGGAAAACAGTATGGAGATTCCTCAAAAAACTAAAAACAGAATTACATATGATCCAGCAATCCCACTCCTGGGCATTTATCCAGAGAAAACCATGTCTCAAGAAGATACATGTACCCCAGTGTTCACTGCAGCACTCTACAATAGCCAAGACATGGAAACAACCTAAATGTCCATTGACAGAGGAGTGGATAAAGAAGATGTGGTAAATATACACAATGGAGTATTATTCAGCCACAAAAAGCAACGAAATACCAGCATTTTTAGCAACACGGATGGACCTAGAAATTATCATGATAAGTAAAGTCAGTCATACAATGAGACACCAACATCATATGCTACCACATACATGTGGAATCTGAAAAAAGGACACAATGAACTTCTTTGCAGAACAGATGCTGAGTTGCAGACTTTGAAAAACTTATGGTTTCCAAAGGACAGTTTGGGGGTATGGGGGGATGTGCTGGGGTTGTAGGATGGAAATCCTATAAAACTGGATTGTGATGATCATTGTACAACTATGAATGTAATAAATTCATTGAGTAAAAAAGGAGTATTTAATAACCAAAATGGTATTAAGTAATGCCCAATCAGAATGGACACCAGCCATAGAGATAAACATGGTCTTGGGGCTGCTGCTGTGTTAAATTTTAATCTTTTTAGGAGTTAGACTATGATGTAATCCAGAGTGTTCTGGTACCAATGTGGACAACAAAGGTGGAAGTAGGTACTCTGAGAGTTGGCAGCAGCAGCTATTTACCAATGGGCAATGAAAGATTTCAACATTTTAACACCTGATGAAGCTGTATCCAGCATTCTGGTTGAACAGCAGTCCTGAATATGGAAAGATACTAAGGACATACATAAAAACAAACAAAATCCATGTACTTACCATTTCAGACATGTCATCCAGGGTTCGTCCTTTCACTTCATCAACTTCACTCTTCAAGGCGGATACTCTTTCTAGCTCTTCTTGGGTGTAACTATATCCAGATATACCCTTTTTCTCCTCAAGTGTTTGCTAAAAGTAAAGAATAAAATAGGTGTAAAAAATGGGGTCTACAAAATGGGTTCAAAACCTTGATAATCATAAAAAGTATATGGATTTAACACATAACAATAAAGTTGTAAATAAAAAAAAGTAGTTTAGAATTCTAAAAAATAAGTACATGGATTTTGTTTGTTTTATTGTCTGGCTCTAAGGCAAATATTTTTGTATTTGTCCTCTTTTCAATGAAACATTCAGATTTTCATTTCTGTGCATTATTTACTTTATATTCTTTCGTCTGTCTTTATTACTCTCTTTTGAATTTTTGCATTCTAGTAAGGTTGTACAGCTTGTAATCGTTTATGCATTTTGTGGATTTTGAAGTTTGTAAAAATTACATAACATTAAAGAAATATTTAAGGTAAAAAGTGTTTTCCCAAATCATACTACTTCACTTAATGTAATTATTTCATGTTTATGTATGTCCTTAGTATCTTTCCAGATTCTGTATATATTCTGAAGATAGATTCAACAAGCTATTATTACGGATTAGATGTGGGATACAAGGGAAAGTGAAGGGTAAAGACTGACTCCAGGGTTTTTGGCCTGAAGAACTGAGAGGATGGAGCTACCATTTGCTGAGATGAAGAAGACTCAGGAGGAACAGGTGGGAGTAGTGAAGATAAGAAGTTTAGTTTTGAACATGTTAAAATTTTGAAATCTCTAGTAGAAATACAACAGAGAGGTCAAGATATTACATGCACAAGATTGGAACTTGAGGAGAAATCTAGGCCAGAGATAAAAATCTGTGAGTTGTTCATGTAGACAATGCGTTTAAAGCCATAAGAGGATAGGATCACCAAGGGAGTGAGGGCTGAGAAGAGATGCAAGAGCTAAGCTTGGGGAACACCAACATTGAGGCTTTGGAGAAATGAAGCTGTTTTCAGTTGGGAATACATCCCTGCTTGGCTTTTTGCTGCTGCTCCATGTGTTTCCCTCATTCCCCTTCTTCTGAACATGTTCTCTCCCTCTGTAAATCACTTACACAAAGTATTCCCTTCTCAGGCTATGCTTCTAAGGAACCCAGCTTACGAAAAACTGTAAGGCAAAAACTGATAGAACTAAAAGGAGAAAGATATAGTTAGATATTTTAAAACACCTTTCTCAATAACTGATGGAATAAAGTAGGTTAAAATATCAATAGAAATATGGAAGATTTGAATATCATGGTTAACATACTGGATTGAATTGACATATATGGAACACCATCCCCAACAAGTGCAGAATATATATTCTTCTCAAGTGCACATGTAACAACTATCAATATAGACTACATGCTGGGTCATAACGCAACATTCAAAAATTTTAAAGGACTGAAATCCCAGAGTATGTTCTCTGGTCACAGCAGAAATAAGCTAGAAACTGGAATTCCTGCTGTGGCGTGGTGGCTTAAGAATCTGACTACAGTGGCTTAGGTTGCTGTGGAGGCACAGGTTTGATCCCTTCCTGGCTCAGTGAGTCAAAGGATCTGGCAGGGTCACAGCTGCAGCCCAGGTCATGGCTGCAGATCAGATTCAATCTCTGGCCCAAGAGCTTCTATGTGCCACGGGTGCAGTAGCAGGAAAAAAAGAAAAAGAAAGAAAGAAACAAAAGAAATAATCTAGAAATCAGTAATAGAAAGGTAACTAGAAAATCCCCAAGTGTTTGATTTTAAGCAATAACCATAGGTCAAAGAGATCACAATCAAAATTGGAAGATATTTTGAAGTAAGCAAAAATGCAGTTACTATATATCAATATTAAGCTAGTGCTGTTAGAATCTATGACACACTGTAAATTTTCTTTCTTTTCTTTTTAGGGCTGCAACCACAGCATATGAGAGTTTCCAGGCTAGGGGTCAAATTGGAGCTGCAGCTGCCAACCTATACCACAGCCACAGCAACATCAGATCCCTGACCAGGGATCAAACCCGCATCCTCATGGATACTAGTCGGATTTGTTTCTGCTGCACCAGAATGGGAACTTCCTGATGTAAATTTTCCATCTTAAGTTCCCTAGAAGTAAACAATACTTAATAGCTTGATAGAGAAATGTTCATATTGCCAGCTAACCACAACTGGTTGAAACTTCATTTGCCTCTACCAGATTATTGCTAGCTGGTAAACCAACATCCTGATGAAATAATTTCCTCATGGGTGAAAGAAAAAAAAAAAGCTAAACCAAGAAAACTCAGAGGAACTGATACGCACAATGAGAACAACTCTGCGGCTGTTAGAGTGATTTCTATGGGTTTAACTTTTTTTCTGACAACCAAGGAACAAATATTTAAGGAACAAGCCTATAGGCAAACTTCTATATAGCACCCTTACTGGATATTTCTTTCCAAAGCTCCATGCAAGTGGCTGCTTAGATTTCTGCCCAGCAGGCCATGATAAATAAATATTTTACAGTCGATCTGTTAGTATTATCACTTTGGTCATATTAACTAGTAATAAAAAAAAACCTACTTGGAATTCAATTTCTATTAATTATCCCAAAGTTAGCACACATAAAAAAGTTAGTACTTATTGCTACATTATATATCAATTTATATGTCATCTCTGTAATTAATCAGAGAAAATTAATAATTTTATGGTTTTTCTAATAAAAGCAATGACCACAAACTATAACCATAAACCTCCTGGCATTTGTTCTTTCAGAACTGCAAAATAATATTATATTACCAGTTGATGTTGAATATTTTCATGACGTTGCTTAAGAAGTTCTTCTGTCCTCTGCAAGAGACCAAATTCAGCTTTAAATTCAGCTATTATCTGATGCTTCTTTTTGAAAATTGTACTCTTGCTTCGAAGTTTACTGACATATCGTTTGAACTGTAAAAGAACACCATATGTAGTTTAATAAGCAGAAAAACAGTTGCTAAATATCATATATAACCTCAATGTTACAGAAATTTTCTTTTCTACTGTCCAACATGTGTGACACAAGTATATAATAACCAGTTTAGTTTTATTAGAAAAGTCAGAAAGATTCAGTTAAAATATTTTGTTTTGATTTTTTTGACCCATTAAATACCGTAAATCCTAATATAAAAGCTATTCATATTGTACTTTACAAATAAGAATTAGGAAAACAAACTTCAACTCTATGAAAGTAAAAAGGTTAAAAAGAAGAAGGAAAAAAGTAGAAGACCCAGCCTGACTGTGGTCTTATCATGATATCTCTTATGTGTTGTACTATTTTGGTGGCACTGGACCTACTGGGATTAATATAGCCAATCAGAATAGTCAACGATTGTAGGTACTATTTATGATTTAAGAAATGTCAGTGGGAGTTCCATTCTTGGCTCAGTGGTTAACAAACCTGACTAGTATCCATGAGGATGCAGGTTCGAGCCCTGGCCTCACTCAGTGGGTTAAGGATCTAGCATTGCCTTGAGCTGTGGTGTAGGTCAAAGATGTGGTTTGGATCACCCATTGCTGTGGCTGCGGCATAGGCCAGCAGCTGTAGCTCCAATTCTACCACTAGCCTGGGAACTTCCAAATTCCATGGGTGGGGCCCTAAAAAAAGCAAAAAAAAATGTATAGTGACTGTATACCTTTAGAAACCCATCCCAAATGTTAAACACTAACAATATTCCAAATTAGTGGGAACTCATAGTTGCTTAATTCAGCTATTTAACTACTAATGATATTAAAGTTATAATTAGTCTACTCTAAAGGAAAGACTCCATTTTTTTTTTTTTTGGTCTTTTTGCCATTTTTTGGGCTGCTCCAAAAAATGGAGGTTCCCAGGCCAGGGGTCCAATCGGAGCTGTAGCCACCAGCCTACACCAGAGCCACAGAAACGCAGGATCCGAGCCGCATCTGCGACCTACACCACAGCTCACAACAACGCCGGATCCCCAACCCACCAAGCAAGGGCAGGGATCGAACCCGCAACCTCATGGTTCCTAGTCAGATTCGTCAACCACTGCACCATGACAGGAACTCTGAGACTCCATTATTAAATAATACCAGTTTGAGAAAGCAAATGAAATGAATATTTAAAGGAATCATTTGATAAGTATAATTTATTAACAATTACTTGGTAGGCACTGTGCCAGACATTGAGAATACAACTCTAAATAAGATACATGTCCTGTCCTCATCAAGCTTAAGGAATAGTGGGGAAAATAAACCCTGAACTGAGGTTTTCAATCACGGTGAACATTATGAAGCAGTGAAGGAGCCCTGAGAATAAATAACAGGAGTTTAACTTGGGTTGGAACGGAGGTAGCAAAAGTGGGATGGGATTTAAGTGAAGTGAGTTACGGCAAGCTTTTCAAAAATAATTTAAGCCAACAATGACAAAAACAAAAATGTAAGTCCAGACTGAGGACTGGAGGAGGTAAATGCAGGGAAGAGCATTCCAGGTAGAGGAAACGACAGGTGTAAAGGTCCTGAAGCATTCATTTATTAAAAGTATTGCTCAATATGACAAGCAAATCTGAAAAATTTCTGAAACAGGACGTAATATTTAAATCACTTTCTCTTATGTAGCATTAGTACTAATATTTTTCAGGTTTGTTTTTTTTTTTTTTTTACTACAAAACAAAAGATTTTTTTCTGCTCCCTTATTTCCCACATTATTTAAAAAATGTCCATAGTATATAGGAAAACACAGGCAGAACATTCTTTGACATAAATGCAGCAATATGTTTTTGGATCCACCTTCCAGAGTAATGAAAATAAAAACAAAAATATACAAATGGGGCCTAATTAAACTTAAAAGCTTTTGCACAGCAAAGGACACCATAAACAAAGACTGGAGTTCCTGCTGTGGCCCAGTGAGCTAATAATACAGTACTGCCTCTCTGGTGGCGTGGGTTTGACTCCTGGCCCAGGGCAGTGGGTTAAGGATCTGGCATTGTCACTGCTATGGCTCCAGCTGCTGCTGTGGAGCAGGTTTGATCCCTGGCCTGCCGAGGAACTTCCACATGCTGTGGGCTTGGCCAAAGGACTCCCCAACCCCAACAACTTAAAATAGAATTACTACATGATCTAGCAATCCCACACTTGTGAATTTACCTGGAGAAAACCATAATCTGAAAAGATACATGCACCTCAATGTTCATTGCAGCACTGTTTATAATAGCTAATACATAGAAGCAAATTAAATGTCCATCAATTGAGGAAGGGATAAAGATGCGGTATATATATGCAATGCAGTATTACTCAGCCATAAAAAAGAATGAAATAATGCCATTTGCAGCAACATGGGTGGACCTAGAGATTACTATACAAAGTGAAGTTAGTCAAAGACAAATATTATATGCTATCACTTATACATGGAATCTAAAAAATTTGATACAAATGAATTTATTTGAAGAACAGAAACAGACTCACAGACTTCAAAAAGGGAAGAGGTAGATGGGAGGAATAAATTAGGAGTTTTGGATCAACATATATGGACTGCTCTGCATAAAATCATCAATGAGGACCTCCTATATAGCACAGGAAATTCTACTCAATATTCTGTAATAACCTATATGGGAAAATAATCTGAAAAAGAATGTATATAGGTATATGTATAACTGAATCACCTTGCTGTACACCTGAAACTAACACAACACTGTAAATCAACTATACTCCAATATAAAATAAAAATTAAATTAAAAAATAAAATATGTCCATAGTAAGAATCTGACCTATTATATTTAAATACATCACTTCAAATCAAAAGTAAGCCTCTATATTACCTAATGAGAAAATTATTTGATAATCTTAGCCTTTTAAATGTCTAGTTCTTTATAGGATAAATGGGGGGTTATAAATAATTTTATAACTAACAGAAGTAATGAATATATTATTGAAATTTTATTTTATTTCTTTTTTTTTTGTCTTTTTGCCTTTTTTTCTAGGGTCACTACCACGGCATATGGAGGTTCCCAGGCTAGGGGTCTAATTGGAGCTGTAGCTGCCCGCCTATGCCAGAGCCACAGCAATGAGGAATACGAGCCGCGTCTGAGACCTACACCACAGCTCATGGCAATGCTGGATCCTTAACCCACTGAGCAAGGCCAGGGATTGAACCTGCAACCTCGTGGTTCCTAGGCGGATTTGTTAACCACTGAGCCATGACAGGAACTCCACTGAAATTTTAGAAAATAGAAAAAAGGAAAAATTCACTCAAAGCCACTATTCCAGTACAAGCTCTAGCATGTTGATATTTTGCCTAATTTTTTTTTTTTTTTTTTTTTTTTTGCTTTTTAGGGCCAAACTGGAGGCATATGGACCTACACCATAGCTCACGGCAGCACTGGATCCTTAACCCACTGAGTTAGGCAGGGATGAAACTCAAATACTCATGGATACCAGGAGGGTTCCTGAGCCACATCAGGAACTCCTAAGGTCAGTAATTTTAAATTGTAAGGTAGCAAAACAGAAAGTAGTGCATTTCTAAAATTTGGGTTTTTCTTCCTTAAAGACTTGATTGATTATTGAATATACAAAAGTCCTTAAAAATAGTAAGACGAAAATTCTTTCACGTAAAAATAACCCTCTGATTCCTGGTTTAGACATATTTTAACCTTGACTTAAACTTTTTTTTTGTTGTCTTTTTAGGGCTACACCTGTGGCATATGCAGGTTCCCAGGCTAGGGGTCAAACTGGAGGTGCAGCCGCTGGCCTATACCACAGTCACAGCCACACCAGATCCAAGCTGTGTCTGTGACCTACACCACAGCACACAGCAACAGTGGATCCTTAACCCACTAAGTGAGGCCAGGGATCAAACCTGTGTTCTCATGGATGCTAGTCAGTCAGACTTGTTTCTGCTGAGCCACCACAGGAAGCCCAAACTTGACTTAAACTTTGAAAGAAATGAGGAACACATTTTGTTTTAGAGAAAGTTCAAAATATTTTTCTATCCATGATTGAATTAGTTTTAATATTAGGAAATCCAGCCCACACACAGCAAATTATCAATGACTGGATTGCAGAAATAGTTTAAAAAATTTAAGTCATACCAATGTACCCCTAGAATCTAAAAGCTCATAAGTTTTTCTTCTAAAGAATAAATGTATAAGCCTGACATAACCACAGATTCCGAATCCCCAGATTAACTATATGTTCTATTAAAAGTGTCCTGGGCAAAGTGCCCAAAATGAAATCAATCCTGTTCATCTGCTACCCTCTGTATTATCTAGGCCAATTTTCCTCTTCTCTATCTTGCTGTGCTCTGAACTATTTTTAAAAGCTAGAAGCTATAAATGTTTTTGGTGAAAGAACAAACCCACCGATTACTCAATGTGCTCTATGCTGATTGGATATAATTTGACATTCATTGGATGAACTACCTAGGGGAACTGTAGTCAGGGTCAGATTAATGACAGTTTCACACAATTAAGGAATAGGTGGCCATCAAAGCACTCTAAGGGCTCTACCACCAGTAAATTAGAGGGGGAAAAAAACCATTATCAATGATTTTCTTCCATTGGAAATTTCCTCTATCATTTGGATTTTAGGTTATTGATGAATTTGCAGATTATTAAAACAAATCATGGTGGGAGTTCTCTTGTGGGGCAGCAGATCCAGTGTTGTCACTTGTGTGGCACACATTCAGTCCCTTGTCCCTAGAACTTTCACATGCTGTGGTTGCAGGCAAAAAAAAACAACCAAAACCAAACCCAACCTGAACATACTGAAACTAAAACTTCAGACACATTTTTTTTTTTTTTAAGGGCTGCACATAGACATATGGAAGTTCCCAGGCTAGGGGTTGAGCTGGAGCTACAGCTGCTGGCCTAGGTGACAGCCACAGCAATGCCAGATCCGAGCTGAGTCCGTGACCTACACCACAGCTCATGGCAAAGCTGGATCATTAACCCACTAGGCGAGACCAGGGACTGAACCTGCAACTCATGGATACTAGTTGGGTTCGTTATCGCTGAGCCACAATGGGAACTCCTAGACACATTCGTAATAATTTCTATAGGTCATACTTCCAAAAATGGTCAGAAGGAAATAGGGTTTTGATACATTCTGCCAAACTGCCCTTCAAAGGCTACAGTACTGTTTATAATTGTTAACATGATAAGCAAAATAGTATCTTATTTTTTATTTGCATTTATTTATTAGGGAAGGTCACTTTTTGTCATGTTAAGTGTGCATTTGTGAGGATTTTTTAAAAATGACATGACTGTGTTTGGCTCATTTACAAACATTAAAATTAAAAATTGGAGACTTTGGAGTTCCCATTGTGGCTCAGCAGTAACTAACCCAATTAGTATCCATGAGGACACAAGTTTGATCCCTGGCCTTGCTCAATGGGTTAAGGATATGGAGTTTCCATGAGCTGTGGTGTAGGTTGCAGATGTGGCTTGGATCCTGAGTTACTGTGGCTACGGTATATGCTTGCAGCTGTAGCTCCAATTCTACCCCTAGCCTGGGAACTTCCACATGCCACAGGTGCAGCCCTAAAAAAAAAGAGAGAGAGGAGAGACTGACTTTCCTATGGATCTGTAATAGTGATTTTCAAACTTTTTGGTCTCAGGAGCCCTTTATTGAAGATCTCAAGAGGATTTTGTTTATGTAGATTGCTGGTATGAAAAATTTGAGTGAAAAGAACAGAATATTCGTTAGCAAACTGAATTCAACAACACATAAAAAGGATCATAAACTATGATCAAGTTGGATTCATTTTAGGAACACAAGGATGGCTTGACATAGGCAAATCAATCAATATGATACACATCAAAAAAAGAAAAGACAAAAACCACATGATTGTTTCAATAGATGCAGAGAAAGCATTTGATAAAATTCAAAATCCACTCATGATAAAAAAAGTCCTCACCAAAGTGGGTATAGAGGGAACATACCTCACCATAATAAAATCCATTTATGACAAACCCATAGCCAATATATTCAATGATGAACACCTGAACGCCTTCCCACTAAATTCTGGAACAAGACAAGTATGCCCACTCTTACCACTTTTATTCAACATAATATTCTAAGTCCTAGTCACAGCAATCAGATAAGAGAAAGAAATAAAAAGCATCCAAATTAGAAGAGAAGAGGTATAACCATAGTTATGCAGATGATATTCTACTCTACATAGAAAACCCTAAAGACTCTACAGAAAAACTATTAGAACTAATAATTCAGTAGGTAGCAAGATACAAGATTAATATACAGAAATTTGTTGCATTTCTTTACACTAACAATGAACTACCAGAAAGAAAAAGTAAAAAAAAATTCCTGTTTAAAATCTAGTCCCCCCCCCCACAAAAAAAAACCCTAGTAACAAACCTAACCAATGAGGTGAAAGACATATATGTTGAGAACTATAAAACACTGATAAAGGACACTGAAGATGATTCAAAAGAGATGGAAAGCTATCACATGCTCTTGGGTTGGAAGAATTATTGTTAAAATGGGCATACAATGCAAAGCAATCTACTGATTCAGTGCAATCCTTATTAAATTAAACTTGACGTTTTCCACAGAACTAGAATAATCCTAAAGTCTATACGCAGCCACAAAGGACCCAGAATTGTTAAAGTGGTCCTGAAGAAAAAAGAGTAAAACTGAAGGTACACTCTCCCAGACTTCACACAAAGCTACAGTAATCACACCAGATTGGTACTGGCATAAAAAGAGACATAGGTACAGATCAACAGAACAGACTAAAGAGCCCAGAAATAAACCCACACACCTTCAGAAAATTAATCTTTGACACAGGAGGCAAGAATATACAATGGAGAAAAGATAGTCTCTTCAGCAAGTGGTGTTGAGAAAGCTGGACAGCTATATCTAAACCAATGAAGTTAGAACACTCCACCATACACAAAAATAAACTCAAAATGGCTTAGAGACTTTAAATGTAAGATATGACACTATAAAACTCCTAGAAGAGAACACAGGCAAAACATTCTCTGACATAAATCATACCAATGTTTTCTTAGGTCAGTCTCCCAAGGCAAAAGAAATAAAAGCAAAAATAAACAAATGAGACCTATTCAAACTTATAAGGTTTGCACAGCAAAGGAAACCATAAACAAAACAAAAAGACAACCTATGGAATGTGAGAAAATATTTGCAAATGATGAGACCAACAAGGGCTTAATCTCCAAAATATACAAACAGCTCATATAACTCAATATCAAAAAACAAACAAACAAAAACCAAACAAATTCCCTGACTGAAAAATGGGCAGCAGACCTACATAGATATTTCTCCAAGGAAGACATACAGATGGCCAGTAAGCACATGAAAAGATGCTCGACATCACTAATTATTAGAGAAATGCAAATCAAAATACAGTGAGGTACTACCTCTCACTAGTCAGAATCCCCATGTTAATAAGACTATAAATAACAGGGTTCCCTGGGGGCCTAGCGCTTAAGGATTTGGTGTTGTCACTGCTGTGGCTCGGACTACTGCTGTAGCTCTAGTTTGATCCCAGGCTCAGGAGCTTTCCCATGCTGTTGGTGCAGACACACACACACACAAACACACAAGTCTACGGATAACAAATGTTAGAGAGGGTCTGGAGAAAAAGGAACCCTCCTACACTGTTGGTGGGAATCTAAGTTCGTGAAGCCATTATGAGTAACAGTATGGAGGTTCCTTAAACAACTAAAAATAGAGTTGCCATATGATCCAGCAAACCTATTCCTGGGCATATATCCAGAGAAAACTATAATTTGAAAAGACACAGGCACCCCAATGTTCACAGCAGCACTGTTTACAATAGCCAAGACATGGAAGCAACTTAAGAGGCAACTGACTGATGAATGGTAAAGAAGATGTGGTATATATACATGATGGACTATTACTCAGTCATAAAAAGAATGAAATATTGCCATTTGCAGCAAGCTGGATGGACCTAGAGGTTACCATACTGAGTGAAGTAAGTCAGGCAGAAAAAGACAAGTATTATATAATATCACTTATATGTGGACTCTAAAAAATAATACAAATGAATTTATATGCAAAACAGAAAAGATTTGCAGACATAGAAAACAAACTTATAGTTACTAAAGGGGAAAGGGGGGAAGATATATAGAGTAGGAGTATGGGATTAACAGATACACACCACTATATATAAAATAAACAGCAAGGATTTACTGTAATAGCACAGGAACGATATTCAATATTTTGCAATAACCTTGTGGCACAGTGGGTTAAGGCGCTGGCACTGCCACTGCAGTGGCCTGGGTGGCTGCTGTGGCACAGGTTCAGTTCCTGGCCTGGGAACTTCTATATGCTGTGAGCATGGCCAAAAAAAAAAAAAAAAAAAAATCTAAAAAAAAAAAAGAAAAGAATATTCAATTAATGGACCCCTTTCTTCACAACATATAAAAATAAATTCCAACTACATGCAGGAAATAGGAGATCCAAAACAGAGTGGTAAGAGAAATTCCCAGGATAATGACTGGGAAGCCTAGATTACCACTGTACAGCAAGCCTAAAAATTAATTTTCTCAGATTGGAACAGAAGAATGAGAGGGGCTTCAGAAAGAATGAATCCACTGTTTAAAAAATGTAATTAATAGATTACTGTGTATGACCATATGCCACAATAAGAGAAATTGTCCAGTTATTTCAGAAGGTTTAGCGCTAAGTGATAGGTACATAAAAAATTAAACAAAAACAAAAAATGAGGTCAATATTAATTTAAAAAGCAACTATTCAATTAAAAAAAGAGGGAGTTCCTTTGTGGCCCAGTGGTAATGACCCTGACTAGTATTCACGAGGATGTGAGTTCCATACCTGGCCTCGCTCAGTGGGTTAAGAATCTGGCGTTGCTATGAGCTGTCGTGTAGGTCGCAGACGCAGCTCTGATCTGGTGTTGCTGTGGCTGTGGTGTAGGCCGGTGGCTACAGCTCTGATTAGACCCCTAGCCTGGGAACTTCCATATGCCACAAGTATGGCTCTAAAAAGACCAAAAAAATATATAAAAAAGAGAGAGAAAACAGGAGTTCCTTGGTGGCTAAGTGGGTTAAGGATCTGGCATTGTCACTGCTGTGGCTTGGGTTGCCAGTGTGGTTGCCAGTGTGGCTTGGGTTGCCAGTGAGTTCAATCCTTGGCCTCAGAACTTTTGTGCGCCGTGGGCAAGCCCTGCCCCCCCCCCCCAAAAAAAAGAGAGAGAAAAATAAAAGAAGTGAACAAGAAAGTAAATGTAATCATCGTATACTATATGGCTTAGCTGTAAAAAATGTTTATACAATCATCATAATAAATACAATAAATAATGATTTAATCAAAATTAGGAGGCTAGAAAAAATGGAAGGATGATATGGCGGGCAGAGGGGAAATGGAGAGTATAGAGCTAAATTCTCATTTCCTATGGCAGTATATCAAAAGTTGAAAAAACAATCAAGAAATTTTGTCATAAACATGATATTTAGAAATACAGAGGTAAATACTAGAAGAAACAACTAAAAGTATTAAAAATGGTTGCCTTGGAGTTCCCGTCATGGCGCAATGGTTAACGAACCCAACTAGGAACCATGAGGTTGCGGGTTCAATCCCTGGCCTTGCTCAGTGGGTTAACGATCCGGCATTGCCGTGAGCTGTGGTGTAGGTCACAGACGCGGCTCAGATCCAGCGTTGCTGTGGCTCTGGTGTAGGCCGGTGGCTACAGCTCCGATTCAACCCCTAGCCTGGGAACCTCCATATGCCTCAAGAGTGGCCCAAGAAAATGGCAAAAAGAAAAAAAAAAAGGGTTGCCTTAAGGAAACACGACTTGGGAGCATGGAAGGGGATCATTATTTTTTCATGAGTTTTATAGTACTGTTATACTTTTTAAACTAGGTATTTGTATTAATCTAAGAAATTATAATTAAAAGAACAATCCATTCCAAAAAAGCCCATCACCAAAAAAAACCTAATAGGCGATAGATTTTATTGTCAATAATAAATACTCAATAAACTTTGAGTATTTAAATTAACCCATAATCCTGTGTTATAATAACTTATTTGGGCAAAAATTCACAAATAATTTTAGTTATAACAATGATTAAAGATCCTAATAGCTGAAAGATTTTACTGTGAATAAACTTTGAGTATTTAAAATTAAATTTACTCATAATTATTTTATAACAACTTATCTGAGCAAAAATTCACAAATAATTTCAGTTATAACAATCATTAATGCAGTATAACAGGGTCACAGAAGCAGTTCAAAGAATTGTTGAGATCACAGGCTTTAGAGTCAGGAAAACAATTTCAAATCCTGGCTCCACTGCTTTAAGCGGCCTTGGGGAAGTTTTCAAGGAAGATCTACAAAATGTACTAAAGTTCTACAAAGATGTTATAAAAAGTAAAAATGTCTATAAACCATGATTGGGAGAGAATGAAGAGACAAAAATAGCTGTTGTGTTGGGCAGATAAGGTCATGAGTCAATTCCTTGAGCTTTCTTAAATATTAAAAAATTTTTAAATATTTTAAAGGAACTCTGTCATAGGAGATAAGCAACAAATCCTTGGAACATTAAGGAAAAAGCTTTTAATAGTGCACCATAGCAGTTCAATCAAGCAAATTTGTCATCAAAGTGAACTATAAAGATTGCTACTGTGCAGGAAGACCCATTACTAATCATCTGGACCGATACATATTTGTAATCTAAATTTGCCATTTAGGAAAGAGCAGCCATCATTTTAGATGTTGAGATCATAAGATTAAGGCTTTAACAGTGCTAGCTTCTGGCTTCAAGGCCAGTTTTATAGACTTGGCTTATTTGTGATCAAAATGGAATTTGACATATCTTCTATTTCCTTTTATCCATTTAATATGTTTCAGAACCTTTAACAGTAATGATCAATATCTGGGTTAGCTTTTTCAAAGAACAAGGCAGTTTTCCCCCCCTAAGTATGTAACCATTTACAAATGCTTTTCAGGCCTATCTGGAACTCAAAAGTATTACTGGATTCCATCATTCTGGATATTTACATGGAAACAAGAATATTTTCTAACTCATCTGTAATGAAATTATGTTCACAGTAATTAGCTGTGAAGACTTTAAAAGACAACCATATAATAAGTATTTTATACTGTTAAGAACCACAAAGAGCTATGTTTTAAAACACTATTCTCCCTTTTATAGAAAAGGAAACCTATAGAGAAATTAATATAACTTACCAAAGTTCAGAAAGTTAGAAAAACTGGGTTAGAATGAGTATTTTTCTCTTCAAAACCTGTTAGTCCACTCTCCATGCTATTTTCCACTTGTTAATTAAAGCACATCTTTGTCAGTTATTTCATCAAATGATTTTTTTTCTATAGCTGCACCCATGGCATATGTAAGTTCCCAGGCCGGGGACTGCATCTGTGCCGCAGCCGTGACCTAGGCCAGAGCTGTGGCCAACGCCAGAACCTTTAGCCCACTTTCACCAGGCTGAGGATCAAACCTGCGCCTTCACATGGACCAGAGGCACTGCAGTCAGATTCTTAACCCACTAAGCCACAGCGGGAACTTCAATCAAATGGTTCTTAAACACAGAAAACTACAGAAATAGGCCCAAGAGAGTTAGGTGTGAGATGAGGTAACACAAACTGTTTAAGAGTGGAATGAATATGCCCCAATGGCCACAATTTCTTTTGCCAATTTATCAGTCTCTATTCTGTCTAAACTCAGACTTACATAAAACCTGAAAAGGCCATCTTTTCAAGGCAACTCCATGTCATAAATCATTTGGACTCCCTGAGGATTGGTCTCAGAGTTGTTACTTGCTTTTAAGGGAGAAAAAAGATTTCAAAGCAACTTCTGTTTTCTGCTAAAATATTAGTCTTTTTCAAATCACCCATCATGACTAGTGCAACATAAAAATATAGACATACAAATACTATTCTAACCTTTTCCAACCTGTTAGTACTACGTTTTCAATTTTAAATTAGAAAATCTCACCAAGCTAAGCATAAACAATGTAATTACCTACATATGGTAGCATATAGTTAACTGCTGACTCTCTTGAGAGAGTCTATAATAAGCAACATGATACATGCTAGCAGAAATCTTTCTTAATAGAAACTCGTGGCAAAGGAACATCCATCTGCGAAACACAGTTAATCATACCATCCAAGGTCTCTGTGCTTCTATTATAAATCAAATCACCACCACACAACTGTTACTATATCTCTAATGGGTTTTTCAACTGCTGTCCAAGCCAGTTAACTCTCAAAAAATTTTCTATGAAAAATTTTCAAGTTTGGAGTTAAAATTGTGGCATTACCTAGACTGCATATATGCCATACTTCTATTACAGTGAATTGAGCCAAATGTATTTGATTCTGTTTTGTTCCATCTCCTGGGAAATTTTAGGGGCCTCAGGTCCTGCTATGAACTCTAGAGAGTGTAATGTGATTTGAAAGGTTCTAAAAATATCACAGGTTTGCCTGGGCTCACTTAGAAGGGTGGATGATTCAATTACAAGTGTCAAAATTTGATTCCTAATTTTTCAGGATCTGACAGCTGCAGCAAATCTTGCCAGGATTTCCTTATCTTCATTGCTTCCCTTTGAAGTATTTAAAGAAGATTTCATAATCTTTGCAATTTGGCTCTAGGATTTCTGTCAGTAGCTGTAGAATGAATTGGTTGGCTCTTTCTAAAGCTGTTTATACACATTACTTGATCAAGCACATTTTAAAAGTAGCCATTAACTGCTAAACAGCTGAGCTTCTTGTAATGGTTAAGAAAGAAAACACAACGAACTTTAAACCTATACACCATAAACCAGGAGTGACCTTTCAATGCATGAATTGCTAATGGAATCTTAACCAGAGGTTCACTCGCTATAAAAAAGTCCAGACGCACAAGGCATGCATTTATTTGAGAAGGGTACTGGCACTGCATCACTAGGGTTGATTTTTTATTTCGAATTTCAAGATTCAAAGATATCAAGGTGACGAAGATAGTAAAGATCAGTAGCTATGTGGCACTACTACAAGAAGTACAGCCTCTTTGCTCTTCTATAAGTGAAAGTCATCAAGCTCAAATTATTGCCTATGAAAGAGTAAAAATCATATTTACCAAAAGAATCAACTAGGGGCTACTATATTAATGGTAAATTTAAGTATTTAAAAATAACTATACAACAAAATAAACTATGGTTAGGATGAATATTTACTTTTTTTTTTTTTTTGGCTTTTTAGGGCCGCAGTCACAGCATATGGAGGTTCCCAGGTTAGGGGTCAAATCAAAGCTACAGCTGCCAGCCTGCACCACAGCCACAGCAACAAGGGATCTGAGCCGCCTCTGTGACCTACACCACAGCTCACGGCAATGCCAGATCCTTAATCCACTGAACGAGGCCTGGGACTGAACCCTCATTCTCATGGATGCTAGTAGGGTTTGTTAACCACTGAGCCACAAAGGGAACTCCCACATATAATTTTTTTTATCAAGTGAAGTGCCAAGACATTTTAAAAATTTTATTTATTTATTTTTGGCTGTACCCGTGGCATGCAGAAGTTCCCAGGCCAGGAAGTTGTGCCACAGCAGTGACAATGCCAGATCCTTAACCTGCTGAGCTGCCAGGAAACTCCAAGGCATTTTAAATATTATCGACTTTCTAATGAAAAATTATATATCTAGATAATAAAGGTTTTCTACACATTTACCAAGTATCTATAACATGACAGCTATTAAGTAAATAGTAGTGAAAAAAAGATATGGCCCAGCCATCATGGAGCTCACTGGATTCTTAGGAGAGGCAGAAATTTAACAAGTGATCTTAAGTGTGTATATTAGAACACACATGAGCAGAGTATATGCTATGTATATGCTTCAGAGTTGTGGTGTGTGAACTGGGAAAATAATAACACAGTATGATTAGTGGGAGGGATGCTACTTAAGCTCTGTTATCTTAAAATCATACTGATTATAGCAACTTTTTATGACAACTCAGTCATAACTATGAACACTTAGTATAATACTATGCTATAACACTATGTTTTTCTATCTTCTTTCCCAATGAATCCTGCATAAAGCAAGATATTTCTAGGTACTATTTTTATGACACTCTGAATTATGGAAAACTAGGGCCACTTAAGTATTAAAACTCTATCCCAAGGTATGAAGTTATCATAGCTTGGGCCAACAGCAACAATTTGCACTTTAAATATATATATATGTGTGTGTGTGTGTGTGTATACATATATATATATACATATATGCAGTCTGTTGTTAATTCTCTCTATGTATATATGTATATGCAGTTTGTTGTTAATTCTATCTCAAAAAAGCTGTTTGAAAAAAGGGAGAAAACCTGTGTGACAAAAGATAGCACATACAAAGAGACAAATGATAGACTAGAAGAAAACAATTACCTAGATTAATATCTAGTATATAAAATATATATTCATTTATATATATTTAAGAATATATATTCAGTCCATTAGACTGTAAGAAAAAACATTCAGTCCATTAGAAAAAAATGAAGAAAGAGAAGTTCCCTGGTGGTTTAACAGTTAAAGGATCTGGTGTTGTGGCTGTTGTGGCTTGGGACACTGCTATGGCAGATTCCATCCCTAGCTTGGGAACTCTCACATGCCATGGGCAATGCCAAAATAAATGAGAAGGACAATAAAAAGATAAATTACAGAAGAAACATAAATCATCAAATATGTAATTGGATACTCACTCTTATTTAAGAAAAATGAAAACTAAAACAAAATACTGTCAAATGATAAAAGATTTCAGATCAAGTGCTGTTTTAAATAACAGAGGAAACAGATGCTCTTGTACATTTTTGCTGGAGTAAAGCATTGTACATATATTCTATGGAACACAATGTAGCAGTTAAATTTTTAAAATTTTTAATTATATTTATAAAATGCTTCCTATAAGCCAGCCACTGTTGTATACTACTTAGCAGTATTAACTCATTTAGCCCACACAATCACCACATGAGATTGTGAGTATATAATGAGTAGAGTACATAGGTGAGTACTGTTATTAGCTCCCCTTTATAGACAAGGAAAGGGAGGCACAGAGCAATTAGGTAACATGTTTAAGTTGTTATAGGTGGTAATAGGTGGCAGAGTAGAAATCTGCAGACAGGTGTTCTGGCTCCAGAACTGATTCTCTTAACCTCCAAAGAATAGCCTCTTCATTTACTGACATGGAAAAATCTCTAAGACATCTTATTAAAAGCAAGTTGCACAATACACAGAGTATAATACCATCCTTAATTTTTAAATTCCATAAAACAATATTATCTATATCTGTATCTATTGCCATAGAAAGGACTGAAAGAATTTACAAAACTGGTATCAGTGGTTTCTCTTTGGAAAAGGGTCTGAGGGACTGGGAAAGTGGGAAGGGGGTCATCAGCGGGGACTTTTGTTTTATGTATATTGTTTGATTTTCATACCATGAAAATGCATTGGGGTATCATTTGTATAAGCTGATTTAAAAATATTATTCTAGGAGTTCCCGTCATGGTGCAGCAGAAACGAATCTGACCAGGAACCAAGAGGTTGTGAGTTCAATCCCTGGCCTCGCTCACTGGGTTAAGGATCTGGCATTGCTGTGAGCTGTGGTGCAGGTCGCAGACATGGCTTGGATCTGGTGTTGCTGTGGCTCTGGTGTAGGCCGGCAGCAACAGCTCCTTTAGACCCCTGGCCTGGGAACCTCCATATGCCACGGGTGAGGCCCTAAAAAGAGACAAAAAGACAAAAAAAAATTATTCTATTTTATTATTATTATTTTTAGACACTGGGATAAATCCCACTTGATCATGGCATATGATTCTTTTAATATCTTGTTGAATTGTTTGATTTTGGGATGGAAAAAGGTGTTCCATGCAAATGGGAACAAAAAGAAACCTGGGGTAGCAATACTAATATCAGATAAAATAGACTTTATTATTTATTTATTTATTTATTTTTGGTCTTTTTGCCTTTTCTAGGGCTGCTTCCACGGCATATGGAGGTTCCCAGGCTAGGGGTCTAATAAGAACTGTAGCCACCAGCCTAAGCTAGAGCCACAGCAATGTGGGATCCGAGCTGCATCTGTGAGCTACACCACAGCTCATGGTAACGCCGGATCCTTAACCCACTGAGCAAGGCCAGGGATTGAACCTTCAACCTCATGGTTCCTAGTCGGATTTGTTAACCACTGTGCCATGACGGGAACTCCAAAATAGACTTTAAAACAAAGACTACAATAAGAGACAAAGAAGGACATTACATAATGATAAAGGGATCAACCCAATAGGGAGATATAACAAATGTAAATACAGATGCACCCAAAATAGGAGCACCTAAATATACAAAGCTAAGATTAACAAACAGAAAGGGAGAAAATGACAGTAACAACAATAATAGTAGGGGACTTTAACACCCACCTATATCAATGGACAGATCATCCAGATAGAAAATCAATAAGGAAACACTGGTCTTAAATGACACATTAGACCAGATGGATTTAAACAGATATACAAAGAACATTCCACAAAGCCAAGAATAATACTAATCCATCTGTATCAAGTGGCCCCCAAGACCACTCCCAGTTCAATGATTTGCTGGACCTCACAGGACTCAGCATAAAATCATCTGCTTGTCTATGCTTTATTATAGTGAAAAGGTACAGACCAGAACCAGCAAAGGGAAAAGGTACATGGGATGAAGTCAGGAGGAAACCAGGGGTAAGCTTTCAAGAGTCTTCTCCCTTAATTTCTACAACAATGACTTGTAATAATCTATGTGAAATGCTGCCAACCAGGGAAGCTCATTAGAGACTTAGAACTCAGGGATTTTACTTGGCGCTGGTCATGTAGGCATGCTCTGCATAGCCCACACCAAAATTCCAGACTCCAAAAAGAGAAGCAGGTATTCAACATAAACCACACTCTTCGTACATACAGTTTAAGCACATGAGCCCTTCTTATCAAGGAATGGTGGGAATCTTCTAAAATCCAAGTTCCCAGATGTCATCCAAGGGCCAATCTTGCAAGCAAGTTTTTCTAATAACAGCAGTTTCAGGCCTGCTAAGTTAACTCTTTTCTGCATGCCATCCTTCCCATAACCTTTTGATTTTTAAATGCAATTCTATTATGTCGTTCTCTAGTTTTTTGTTCTCAGCTAATTCATAATTAATTCTTTCCATGAATGTTTCCAGACTTTTCATTTGTTTTAGTCACCTTCATCTTGATTCTGGCTTGACTATGTCTCTCTTAAAACACGAAGCCAATGCATTCCTGTTGTGGCTCAGGGGAAACAAATCTGACTAGTATCCATGAGGACTCAGGTTTGATCCCTGGCCTCACTCAGTGGGTTAAGGATCCGGCATTGCTGTCACCTGTGATGTGAGCCACAGATGTGGCTTGGATCTTGCGTTGTTGTGGCCTGTGGCTGTGGTATAGGCTGGCAGCTACCTCTCTGATTCAACCACTAGCCTGGGAACCCCTATATGCCTCAAGTGCAGCCCTAAAAAGAAAAAACAAAACAAACCAAAAACAAAACATGAAGCCAAAAATGTAATATAATATTGTCGGTATAATTTCACATAAATGGAATATTGTATTTTTATTAATGGAGTATCATATTTTTTTATTCATTTTTATCTTTTTTTTTTTACTTTTTAGGGCTGCACCCATGGCATATGGAAGTTACCAGGCTAGGGGTCGAATCAGAGCTGTAGGTGCTGGCCTACACAACAGCTACAGAAATGTGGAATCCGAGCTGTGTCTGTGACCTACACCACAACTCACAGCAACACCGGATCCTTAACCCACTGAGTGAGGCCAGGGATGGCACCTGCGTCCTCATGGATGCTAGTCAGATTCATTAATCACTGAGCCACGATGGGAACTCCTAGACTCTTCATCTTTAATAAGAAAAATCAAGGGAACACTAATGAAAAAGTCTTTTAAAGAACAAATGCCTCTACCATTTGTCATCTGCAATCAGAAGAGCTAAAATTAAAAAAAAAAAAGAGCTAAAATTCTTAGGCAAAATGTAACATCCAGAATATTGACTTTAATGGCAGTAGGAAGCATCAAAATGCACACTTCAATATTGAACTTTAAAAATGAACTGACCTCTAAAGAGAAAATGACAAAGGAATATAAATTACTATATGTATTATATGTTACATTATTCTTACTAACATATAGTCAGATTCCTGAATTAATCCAAGAAAAGATTAATCAACTGTGTATGAATAATCAAGGAATGAAGGCTTATTACCAAACAAATGGCTGTTAGACTTCCTAGGCAAGCTAAGTTTTCAGTTAATGACTATCTACAATGTAGTCTTAATTAGAGTCAAATATGAATTTAAAAAAAATTTTTTTTTTTTTTGCCCATGCCCGTGGCATGTGGAAGTTGCCAGGCCAGGGACTGAACCTGTGCCATAGCAGTTACCCAAGCCACCAGCAATTGCAGTGACAACATTGGATCCTTAACCCACTGTGCCACAAGGGAACTCCCAAATACGAATCTTAAAATTAACTCAATAGTGCCTTGAAGAAGAGCTCAGTGTTCACTTAGGAGCACAGCTGCAGAGGCATTCAGATGAGTTCAAATCCTTGCTTTGCGACTCACTGTGTGACTTCAGGCAAGTTACTTAAATTTCTCCAAGACTGTTCCATTATAAAATGGATATAATATTTACCTAGTAGGCTTTTTGAAAGGATGAATTAGGATATACTGTATGTGTGTTTTATTGAAGTTAAATATACCTAATATAAAATTTGTTGGAGTTCCCATTGTGGCTCAGCAGTAATGAACCAGACTAGTATCCATGAAGTTAAGGTTCGAGCCCTCGCCTCGCTCATGGGTTAAGGATCTGGCATTGCCATGAGCTGTGTGTAGGTCACAGATGTGGCTCAGATCTGACATTGCTGTGGCTATAGCATAGGCCAGCAGCTGCAGCTCTGATTTGACCCCTAGCCTGGGAAGCTCCATATGCCAGGAGTGGCCCTGAATTAAAAAAAAAAAATTGTCATTTTAACCATTTCTAAGTATGCAGTTCTGTGGCATTAAGTGCATTCAGGAGTTTCCACTGTAGCACAGTGGGTAAAGAGTCCAAGTGCAGTGACTCAGGTTGCTGCAGAAGTGCAGGTTCAATCCCTGGTCTGGAGCAGTGGGTTAAAGGATCCGGCATTGTAGAAACTGTGGCTCAGCTTCAATCCCTGGCCTGAGAACTTTCATAAGGCACAGGTGCACCCACTTAAAAAAAAAAAAAGTGCATTCACACTGTGCAACCGAGATAAAGGATATGGTTTTAAAGTGCTCAAGACTAAGCACACAGTTACTGCTCAGTGAACGGCAGCTAAAATAACTCTCATTAGTGTTATCCCACCTTGAATCTGAGCAAATTATTTCTAAACAGAAACTTTTGTACTTATTTCTACTGAACTGTCCCAATCTGGTAAATACTAATTTCAATTTTTAAGCTATAAACTATATTCCTAGCTTTCAAATTCTTCATCTACCTAAATGACAAATACATAAAAATATTAAAAGCTAATACTTACTGAGCATTTAAGTACTATTCTGAGCACTTTACAGGTATTAACTCATTTAATTTGCACAATAATAGTTCTAGGAGATATATATACTAAATAACAGTTACATTTTACACCTGGGTACAAAGAAGTTAAGGAACCTGGCCGAGGTCACCCAGTTGGTAGGTTGACAAAACCAGGATCTGCACTCAAACCAAATTCTAGAGATCATGTTTTTACCTATTCCACTATCCTGCTTCTCTGATGTGCAGTAACATGAGGCCCATAAGAAAAATTACTTTGGGAGGCTGGATGTTACATGCTGTCTTAGATATGACTTTCTCAGAGGCTTGGATATCCATTATTTCATGTATTCTTACCAACAGCAATGAAGAACAACTCCCATTCTACAGTTGGAGAAATTATTTGCTCAAGGCCAACAGGAATACATGAGAGAGAGCTGGATCCTGCTTACCCACTTATTGGTTGTATAAATCTATAATTTCCCCAAGCTTCAACCAACTATAATATGGAAATAATAATATTTCTCACAAGAAGTAGAGAAATGTATGTTTGCAAAGTATCTAGCATAGAGGCTTGTATAAAAATTGCTCAATAAATGTTAGCTCACTCTTTCTTTATTCTCCTATTTGTGACTTTGGGTGAAGTATTCTTTTCAAACATCATGCTACTATTTCTTGATACTCTCTTACCAACTGCACTAACAGATGCGTGGCAAAGAACATGATTTTTTGGTAATTACCATGAGATACCAAATGAAACCTCAGTGAAGTCCAGCTATATTATATAATTTTCAGTATAATAAACTTCCTCCCTTTTGTCCATATGGTCTACCACTTTATCGAAGCAGAAAAAAAAATTGGTCTACTAAGATTTGTTCTTTATAAAATTATGCTTAATGTTCCCCAATACCTTATGTTCTTTTAGGCAACTGCCAAATGATTTACTTGATTTGTCCTAGTTTCTGACCAGACATTGTTTAAAAATTAAGTTGACCATATCATATCTAGAGTTATTTTTTTCTTCTTAAAAATATGTCTTTTTCTATCATCTTCTCTTATTTACCATAATTTGTCAAAAATAAAAGCTAATGGCATGGTACTAGGTTCTTTTCCATCACATTTGCATAGAGGGAATACCTAATATTGGATTACAAGCAATATCCATGCCAAATATAGCCATAGCAGTTGGTATTTGTCAAGTGGGCAGTATTTTCCTAAGAAAAAATAAAAATGCTAGGAGGTAGCATGTTCTCTTATAAAGCCAAATTGCTTCATAATTAATCTTTCTCCTGAACAGCAAGAATATCATGACGTATATACTCTGTTGGTTTCCAAGTATCATTTAATATACTCCCAACTCTTAAGGCAATCCGGAAGTCGATGTTCCAAAGGAATTTTTCAAACAAGTGTTGACTTCTGAATTGTACTACTTCCCCAATAAGCTAGAAGGCATATTGGGAGGCTACAATCAGAAGCACCAGAGAAAAGTG
This sequence comes from Phacochoerus africanus, assembly GCF_016906955.1. Classification (NCBI taxonomy): domain Eukaryota; kingdom Metazoa; phylum Chordata; class Mammalia; order Artiodactyla; family Suidae; genus Phacochoerus; species Phacochoerus africanus. The sequence goes on along the minus strand of NC_062558.1, from coordinate 31,654,602 downwards.
GTACTGTGGAAACAATACATTTGTGTTTGGCATAGTGGAGGTTCACTGCCAATTTGTAACAGTATGATTCAATAACTTTTCAAAGCCAAAAGCTGAGCAGTTTTTCAAAGTAGCTTTTGCTAAGGGCTAATAGCTAATATAAAATTAAAATGCTGTAAGAGTGGTAAAGTGAGGCAATGTTTAAGAATTAAAATATGACCTATTATTTGATTTGCTAAAAAAAGGAAGATATTAATCTACTCTTTCCTGAGCTAACTTTATGAAAAGGAGATGGGGATTACATTTTTGGTGCTTAATTCTGGCCATCTATAAACAACAATATTACTTGTCCTACTAATCTCATGAGTCTGACAGAAGGACAAGTGAAATAACAGCTATTAAAGCATTGTTCAAAACATAAAGTAGATAGCAATGCAACACATAATTGTATTTTTTAAATTTATAACCATCTACAATAAATTATTTTAATGGTGCCAGTCCCACTAGCCAAATACACAATATTGACAAGGTAAATTAGTGATACTTCCTCAGCCATTTATGAAATTATATTTATAAACAAATATGAAAATTTATCTTATCTGTTAGTTCCTACTTATTTGGTTTCATTTTTATAAACTAATACTTACAATAAATAAATCCAATATAAATACACTTAATTAAAAAGTGAAAATTTGGAATATTATCTTATAAAATCATTAACATCTGTCATTATATATCAAGAATATCTCAATATTACTGCAAAGAGTTTTCAGTTTTAAATAAACAGGTTTGATCCAATAAATTAACTTCCCATTACCGACAAACTAAAAAGAAAAAAAACTTTTATGACTTCAAACAAAAACAATACTCACATACTTGTCCCATTAGACATCTCAACTTACCTCATCTCCCTTCAAAACTTCAGTGCCATCAAATTCACGGGTCTGATTTGTCTTTACTGACACTTCTCTCTCTAGGTTGGCTAACTTCTCCTTTGCTTCCTGAAGTTCCTCAGCTTTGGCTTCTTTTTTATGAGAAATGATGGAGGCCTAATTGGGCATTAAATATGAATGTAAAATAAGATATATACAATCAACTTCCTATTATCATGTGGAATTATGTATTTTAAAAATTTTACTGAGATAAATTTTCAATATCAGATTGACTTCTCTTGATCAGTACCTCTTATCCTACTACCTATTATCACTAGTTATGTATTTAATATGATTATACAATGTATATTAAATAGCAACCAGAAAACATTTTGGAAGACAAAAGCCCTAAAAATATAGGACATACCAGCAGCAAAGAAACAGAAATGCAACAGTAATAAAAATACTAAAACCGTACCAAGTAACACTCAAATGCTAATGAAAATACATTCTAAGCAAGTAAATAGAAGCTAACACTAAGTCTATTGTTTTTCTGTATGGCAGGTTTCCTTTCACTGGAAGAAAAGAATGCTTTACTTTTAAAACTATATATCATATGACCTAAATTCAATATCCATATTTTTAAAATAAAAAGTTAAAACACCTATTTGAGAGCATTCTAAAAAATAAAATGTAGTTTCAAAAGCAAACTCACCAGAATTATGCAAATATTTACACAATCCAGATAGCTGTGCTTAACCATAAATGCAGCATTAGTTAGCAATATTAGTTAGCAACCCTTGGGGACTTCCTGAAATGAATTGTGGCTGTACTAGTTTAAGAAAAGTAATAGCAAAACTGTCTTCTCAAGTGAAATAGCATACATATTTTCTTCAAAAATTTGACAAGAGGAGGAAATCTTCAGTGTAAACTATTTGAAAAAATGAAATACAGGTGATAAAGAAAGGTTTTCCTCTATGGTATTATCCCAGCCAAAGGAAAGAGAGAAGGAATGATTAGAGTATCAGAATTGTATAGGAATTGATGGTATGCTTCTCTCATAACATGGTAAAATAAATAAATAAAAACCTCAGCCCCAAACTAGGATTTTATTTAATAGAGAGATATGAGGGTATATCCCACCAAAATCTGAAACGAGACAGCAATGTCCAGTACCTCCACTACTTAATTTAATACTGTGTTGAAAGGTATTTACTTATACCATTACTCAAGAGAAAGCAACTGAAAACAAAAGAATTTGAAAGGAAAAATTGGAATTTTCATGCTACATAATTATGTACCTAAAAAAACCAACAGAATCTATGGGAAAAAAAATCAATAGCTTTCACAGACAAATCAGTCAGAAGACATAAGGAAAGAAAAGCCCACATTTATAAAAGGAAAAAACAAAATTAAATACGTAAACCTAAGTTTAACAAGAGAAGTTCCAAAATTTTACGAGGAAAACTATTAAACACTCCTGAAAGACCCCAAAATAAACTTGAACAAATGGAGAGACATACCATGTTCTTAGATAGGATGATTCAATATTGTAAAATATAAGTTCTGAGGTAGTTGATAAATATAAAGCAACCCTAATAATTTTAAAAGTATGATTTTTTTTGCTAGAGCCAGAGCTAGACAAGTTGGTAATAAAGCTTATTTGGAAGAATATACAAATAAGAATCATAAGGAAAACCTTGAAAAAGTAAAGCAATTGGGAGTGAAAGTGGCTACTTTGATATTGGAATTCGATGATAAAACTTCTATAATTAAAACAGTTGATACGAATACACAAACAGTTCAAAGGAACAACACAAAAACTAGAATTAGATTCAATTAAAATTTTAAATCCTGGAGCTCCCGTCATGGCGCAGTGGTTAACGAATCCCACTAGGAACCATGAGGTTGCGGGTTTGGTCCCTGCCCTTGCTCAGTGGGTTAAGGATCCAGCGTTGCCGTGAGCTGTGGTGTAGGTTGCAGACGCGGCTCGGATCGCACGTTGCTGTGGCTCTGGCGTAGGCCGGCGGCTACAGCTCCGATTCGACCCCTAGCCTGGGAATCTCCATATGCCGCGGGAGCGGCCCAAGAAATGGCTAAAAGACAAAAAAAAAAAAAAAAAAAAAAATTTTAAATAAAACACAGAATGGAACAACTGAATAACCAGATAGCCATATACAGTAAATACCATACACAAAAAAAGTTCTAAATAGATCAAAGGTTTAAGTATAATAAATTGAATCACAGCATTCCAAAAAGGAAACTTGAGTAAATTTCTATATAACTTGCAAGAGGGAAAAAAAATTCCTAAATATAACCTGAAATATGAAATAAGAGAAAAAACTTAATAAATTTGATTTTATAAAAATGAAGAATTTTCCCATGGCAAAAGAACACCATAAACAAAGTAAAAAGGCAAATACCAAACTGAGGGGAAATGTTACACCTTTAAGGTAGATAAAGAGTAAATATCCTGAGATATATATATATATATGCATAGTTTCTAAAATTAGGAAAAAAGCCAAAAATCATATAGAAAAGTAGGTATAGATATGAAGGGATAATTCACAGAAAATAATTAAAATGACTGTTACTCATGTGAAAAGATGCTCAACCTTGTTTATAGTAAGATAAATGAAAATTAAAACTATCATAGGATACAATTTCTCAACTAGAAGGATGGCAAAAATCTACAAGTTTGACAACATACTCTATAAGAAAGGCTGTAAGGAAACAGGTTCTCTCACATGTTGCAAATAGGAGTAGAAAATGCTAAAACCTCTGTGAAGAGGAATTGGGCAATATCTAGAAAACCTACCTATGCTTTTACTGTTTGATGCAGCAATCTTACTTCTGAGACTATATCCCAAAGATACACAGCAATAAAATGCAAAGACAGAGACAAAAAGCTGTTTATTGAAGCATAATTATAGCACAAGAATTTCAACAACCCAAATGTCCATCAACTGGGGATTGGTTGAATAAACTATGATATATCCACTAAGGAAGTATGTCTATGAACAGGAATTAGCATATTTACTAGGACAACTTAAAAAAAGACAGATAATAAGTGCTGACAAGAATATGGAGAAATCAAAACCTTCATACACTATTGGTGAGAATGCAAGATGGTACAGCTGTTTTGAAAAGCAGTCTGGCATTTACTCAAAATATTAAGTACAAAATTCTCATATGAACTAACACTTGCACTCCTACGAATATACTCTAGCAAGATGGAAACTTATTTCCAAACAAAACTTGTACAAGAATGTTCATACCAGCATAATTCATAACAGCCAAAAAGTAGAGAGAATCCAAATGCCCATCAAGTGGTGAACAACAACAACAAAAATGTGATATATCTGTGCAATAGAATATTATTCAGCAATAAAAAGGAATAAAGTGTGAATGGATACACACTACGACATGGATGAACTTTAATAACAGTATGCTAGGAGTTCCCTGGTAGCTTAGCAGGCTAAGGATCCAGCCTTGTCACTGCTGTGGTGTGGGTTCAATCCCTGGCCCTGGAACTTCCCCAAGCTGGGTGCAGACAAAACAAAACAAAACAGTATGCTAAATGAAAGACGCCCGTCACAAAGGGCCATGATTGTACGATTTCATTTATATGAAAAGGCCATGATTGGCAAATTTACAGATAGTTTGGTCTCTGGTAGTTGACTGGGGCTGGGGGTTTGGGGGAAATGGGAAGTGACTGCTCATGGATTTAGGGTTGCTTTCTTTCTTTTCTTTTTTTTTTTTTTTTGCTTTTTAGGGCCACATCTGCGGCACATGAAGTTCCCAGGCCAGGGGTCTAATCAGAGCTGTAGCCACCGGCCTACACCACAGCCACAGCAACTTGGGACCCAAGCTGGGTCTGCGAACTATACCACAGCTCTGGGCAATGCCGGATCCTCAAACCACTGAGCAAGGCCAGGGATCGAACCCGCATCCTCATGGATGCTAGCTAGTCGGGTTCATTAACCACTGAGTCATGACAGGAACTCCAAGGGTTTCTTTTTGAGGTGATAAAAATGTTCTAAAATTGATTATGGTGACAGAAGTTCCCATGTGGCACAATGGATTACGGACCTGACAGTGGCCACAGCTGTGGCATAGGTTGCAACTGTGGTACAGATTTGATACCGGGCCCAGAAAGTTTGACGTGCTACAGATGTGGCCAAAAAGAAATAAAAAAGTTGACTATAGTTATGGTTGTACAACTCTGCAAATATACTAAAAACCACTGAAGAGTATATTTTAAATGGGTGAATTATATGGTATGTGAATTATATCTCAATAAAGTTATAAAACAAAGGAATAAAGATTACTATTTACCAGCATATATTAAGAAAAAATATAGCACAGAGAATAATGTGTATAATATGCTTTTCTTTCTCTAAGGATGGAAATACATATGAATATATGTATATACATTCTTTTTAATGGAATAATACACTATAAAATTAAGAAAAATAGGAGTTCCCATCGTGGCACAGTGGTTAACGAATCTGACTAGGAACCACGAGGTTGCAGGTTCGGTCCCTGTCCTTGCTCAGTGGGTTAAGGATCTGGTGCTGCCGTCAGCTGTGGTGTAGGTTGCAGACGCGGCTCGGATCCAGCGTCGCTGTGGCTCTGGCGTAGGCCGGTGGCTGCAGCTCCGATTAGACCCTTAGCCTGGGAACCTCCATATGCCACAGGAGCGGCCCAATAAATAGCCAATAAAGACAATAAATAAATAAATAAATAAAGTAAAATTAACAAAAACACCTATGGGGAAGAAAAGTATAGGGTGGAGAGCACAGAAGTAGATGCTAGAAATTTCTTTGAATATTTCTTGTTTTGTAGGTTTTGACTTGAAATATGTAAATATTTCAAATAATTATAAAACAGACTAAGCTCTAAAAATCAAAATGACCATATATTTGTATCCAGTTTATTTTGTGTCATAACCATTACAGAATAACTATTCCAAGTAACTTTAAAACAGTAATTTGGGAGTTCCCACTGTGGCTCAGCAGTAACAAACCCAACTAGTATCCATGAGGATGCAGGTTTGATCCCTGGCCTTGCTCAGCAGGTTAAGGATCCAGTGAGCTGTGATGTAGGTCCCCAGACACAGCGTGGATCTCCTGTGGCTGTGGCTATGGCGTAGACCAGCAGCTGCAGCTCCAATTCCACCCCTGGCCTAGAAACTTCCATATGCCACAGGTGCAGCCCTAAAAAAAAACTCTGTAATCTGACTATATATATCCCTAGTGGGCTATATCCTAAAGATATAACAAACTAAAAAACAATATTTAGCAGCAATCATATTTTTGGTGGTAGTATTGGTACTTTTATTTTGAAACTGTTATGTGAAATGTATAGGTTAAAGCAAATAGTGAATTATGTTGGTGCCAATGGAATAAAGCAAATAATGAATTCAATTATGTTAGTGTTACTGAGAATCAGAATTTTCAATGTGGGATAAGGAGAAAGATGTGAGATTGATGAGGTTAGGTAAAAACCCAGTGGTCTTGAATTTGAACTGGATGGAAGGATTAGTATGAACCCATGGTATACTTTATGAGAGAAAAAGAGAAAAAATACTTCCTGGCTCTGTCCACAGAAAAGACCTAAAAACAATGGCCAGGCCAGTAGTAATGAGAAGTCCCAATACCCAGACTGTGGTCTGTAAATATCATTTCCTACTACAACAAATCAGGCTGACAGAAGAAAGTCTAATTCCAGGACTAGGGTAGGAAATGCAAAAGATGAGCCTAGAAATATCTTAATCATACCAGAAAGCAAGGACATTATCAAAGACAAACAGAATCTTAAAAGGACTCAGAGGTTAACCTGAAAAGCCTCCTACCAGCCAAAAATGGGACAATTTCAGGATCATTAAGAGAAATTTTTGAAACTTTTCAATATTCATCACGCCTAAGTTTCATAATAATAATTAAACAGACAAGCAACCAAAAAATTTAAAACTAACCCTAACTGATCACTTTTACTGTTAGAGGAAAATAACTTGAAAAATAAAAATAAGAATCAAGTTGTACCCTGACTTTCCTATACAAACTACAGCTCAGGATAACCGAACAGTTGATGAGAGGAGGTTTCTCTTATCAGAAGTAGTCCAGCTAATAAGTGTAGAAGAAATCATAGTATCAACATTTCGCAATCTCTAATGAAATGTATGGACATCAACAATAATCAATGGTTGCTAACATTGCAAAAAAAACCAACTAGACATTATTCCTTCCAAATAAAAGTACAAAAATACCACCTAGAAAGTAATCTTGGAGTTCCCATCATGGCTCAGTGGTATGACTATGAATATGACTAGCATCCATGAGGACAAAGGTTCAATCCCTGGCCTCGCTCAGTGGGTTAAGGATTTGGTGTTGCCATGAGCTGTGGGGTAAGTTGCATATGCGGCTTGGATCCCGTGTTGCTGTGGCTCTGGCGTAGACCGGCGGCTACAGTTCCAATTGGACCCCAAGCCACTGCAGAGACAATGCTGGATCCTTAACCTGCTGTACTACAAGGGAACTCCTAGAACATATTCTTGACCAAAAAAAAAAAAAATCAAAATCTATTCAAGCTCCTAGTTCTAGTATATAGGAAATATAGGTAATAATGGAACTTTTTAAAAGGACACCATGGGGTTGCAATCAGTAAAATATAAATTATGTGAAATTCTATAGGTTACATAAATTTTTTCAATAAATAAATTATACAAGAAAATTATTAAATAAATGGACAAATAAGTAGGGAAGAGAGCCAATAGGTGAAAAGAAACTTAAACACATCAACCAAATGCAATGTATAAATCTTATGGGGATCCTACATAAAACAAAGCAACACAAAAAAAGAAAGAAAGAAAGAAAAAGAGACAATCAAGGAAATCTGAACACTGGATATTTTCCAATATTAAGGAATTATTAAAATTTTCAAATGTGGCATGTTGTTAAGTATTTTAAAAGCTTTTATTTTTTAGAGATACATTCTGAAATATTTATAGATGAAATAATATGAAGTCTTTTGCAGCAACATGGATGGACCTAGAGATGATCATCTAAGCAAAGTCAGACAGAGAAAGACCATATGATATTACTTATACGTGGAACCTAAAATATGACATAAATGAACATATCTACAAAACAGAAACAGACTCATAGACAGAAAACAAACTTCTGGGTTTTCAAGGGTGAAGGGAGATGGAGGAGAGAAGGACTGGGAGTTTGGGATTAGCAGATGCAAACTATTATGTAACAGGATGGATAAATAACAAGGTCCTACCATATAGCGCAGGGAACTATATCTAACATCCTATGATAAACCATAATGGAAAAGAATATGAAAAAGAATATATATGTTCTTTGCTATGTAGCTCAGTATTTTTTGAGGTTATAGAGAGCTCTTTACACTAAACTCCTCTTGTTTAGGTTCTTGTCAGATAATCCATGGCTGTCATTTGAATCTTAAGTCTAGAAATACATAACAACATATATAGCCTCATGATTTAATACTTTTGGATAAAATTATAAATGCCTCAGTACTAAATTTTAATTTATTCCTATATTTTTGCAAACTAACATTAAACTTGAAAAAGTGTATTACCTTTAGTTCATTAAAGATTATATTTTTATTTATATCACTACGGTAAGCTTTCACATAAATCAAATTCCATACTCACAGATATAAACACAAAGAGCTCTATCACCACAGTTGGCAGACACTAAGGAAACTAAGCATTACCAGATGTATTGAATTTTAGACTTATAAACAAGCGTCTTTTGTGGCTTCTGCCCAAGTTCTTTGTTATAATCTGCAGATTAACAATGACAGAACACTTATTCTTAACTTCCTTCTCACTTTTAAGACTATTGATAATATAGACCATGGTGTTTATGAAGATGTTCATCAACAAGATTACAGATCTAAATATGTGCGCCAAAGAGTGGTCTTACCTGTTGCCTATATAGTGACAGTCTGCCTTCGATTGGCTCATTTCTAATCATTTTCTTTTCAATCAGTTGATTGATCTGAGTGTTTATTTCATTTATCTAAAATAGTATGAAAGTAAAAAAAAAAAAGTTAAACTCTCCCAATGAGTACCCAAACTAAAGGACATCTGGCCAAACAAAGCTTTGAATTTACAGTTGTTACTATAAGTGATTTGCTGGGAAAAACAATTCCATTAATGCTGAGTGGATTGTTATGATCACTTTTAGAAACAATTTGTATTTCATGGTTCATAGTATATATTTACATAATTTGTGGGGTGTTTTTTTTGTCTTTTGTCCTTTTAGGGCCGCACCTCCGGCACATGGAGGTTCCCAGGCTAGGGGTCTAATTGGAGCTGCAGCTGCTGGCCAACTCCAGAACCACAGCAACGCCAGATCCAAGCCACGTCTGCGACCTACACCACAGCTCACGGCAATGCCGGATCCTTAACCCACTGAGCGAGGCCAGGGATTGAACCTGCAACCTCATGTTTCCTAGTCGGATTTGTTTTCCGCTGCACCATGATAGGAACTCCCTATATCTACATAATTTGATTTATTACATGGATTTAACCATCTATGTCTAAATTATCCTAAAGTATTCTGCATGAAATATTTATACATTATTATCAAAAAGACAATTTCTAAAAATATGAAGTTATCCCTTTACCTAGGCTGTGACTTTCAAGTAACTGTTAGTGACAAAGCAAATTTAAACTAACATTTCCCCAAGGATTTCCTACAAGGAATTCACAAAACCAGCTGCGAGCTGACATGAATGACATCTACAAACCCTTCCTGTTCTAATAAATGATCTGTGATTCTATGACAGCTGTCATTTATCTTACTAATTTATCTAAACCTTTCCCAAATGTAATAAAATAAAACTGAATAAAGCCAATAGAAGCATACAGTCCTCAATACATTTTTTAAAATTACATGGCTTTCAGTATACTCATTCTTTGATAGTACTAGAGAGAATTCTCCTGTTCATTCCAGGACATTGAATTTGAGCCAAATCTGACTTGGACAACCAATTTCTATACATAAAGTAAAAGAATGGTCAGAATTATATATTTAATTGCAGTGGCTACCAAGCACATTAACAGTTTGGCAAATCAAAATATTTCAATCAATTTTCATGATATTTAATTATTAATTAAATGGAGCTCCCTTGGGGCACAGAGGGTTAAGCATTTGGCATTGTCACTGCAGCGGCATGGGATGCTGCTGTGGCTCAGGTCTGATCCCTGTCCCAGAAACTTCCACATGCCATGGGTGCAGCCAAAATACATACATACACACACACACACACACACACACACACGTACAAACACATCTGATTAGTGTTTTATTTTTAGAGAATAAAAATGTTATGATACCAGGTTTCAATGAGCATTACAAGAAAGTTTAGAAATTTCAAAGCAAGCATAAAAAGCTAATAAAAAAATGAGCTCTAATTATAACACTGCTATAATATTATTCTTGGAAATAAAAATTAACGATATTTAAAATATTAAAAAATTTGCCCATCTAGGGAGTTCCTGTCATGGCTCAGCAGAAACGAATCTGACTACTACCAATGAGGATGCAGGTTTGATACCTCACCTTGCTCAGTGGGTTAAAGATCCGGTCTTGCTGTCAGCTGTGGTGTAGGACACAGATGTGGCTCTGATCCAGTGTTGCTGTGGCTGTGGTGTAGGCCAGCAGCTCCAATTCGACCCCTAGCCTGGGAACCTCTATGTGCCGTGGGTGTGGCCCTTAAAAGACAAAAAAAAAAAAAAATTGCCCATCTAAATGATTATATTATGAATATAGAAACCTGTGAGTCAATCATATGCATTAATTTATATATTCAAGTTACCCAGTTTCCTACTCAGCTGATTAGGTTTTTATAACACAATGTGGATGAAGTAACAATATTATGTGCTATAATTTCTCATAAAGAACAACTCCTCAGAGTCCCCTCGTGACACAGTGGGTTAAGAGTCCAGCAATGTCACTGCTGGCTCAGGAGCTTTCACATGCTACAGATGCAGCCAAAAAAAAAAAAAAAAAAAAAAGAAGAAGATGAAGAAGAAGCTCATAAGAGCTGTCAACTCTTAGCACAGGTTAACTTAAGAGTCAAAAGTAAAACATGATAAAAAGTCCACATAATTTTCACAGAATGGGGGATGAGATAAAACTGAGAGCTTATAAAAAGATGATTATTACTTACTTTAGATTCAAGTTCAAGAAGATCAGACTGGCCCATAGCAGGCTCTGAAACTACTTTTTGTAAAAAATGCAATTCTTTTTTCTTGTTCTCTAATTCTTTAGGAAATTTTTCAGTTACCATATATGAGTTAAACTTTATCTCTTCCTCCAGCCTCTTCATTAAACCTATAAAAATAAAATAAATGAACATTCAGCCCAAGAGAGTAGGTATAGTGACGCTTTTCACACTTTAAAACATAAAACCTGGATAGTAGGGCACATGCATCAAAAGCATTCTGTATAATATCTAGTATAGAACAATAAAAGATTGGCCTTTGAAATTTTTTGATGTTGATTAGAAATGATAATGAAGGACAATTTATATAGAATATTTCAATTACAGAAAAAGTATATTATGATATTCCTAAATTACCATCTAATTTTTTATACTCCACAATATGCAAAAATAGTATTTACAGAGCCAAGTATAGAGTTGGGTCACATTTTATCTTCTAAGTATTTAAGGAATCCACAAAACAAATGACAATGAAAAGGAAATCTAACCCAGGTTTTTTCTTTCATAAGCAGTCATTTTTTCTTTTTCTTTTGTAGTACTTATGATGTAATTTACATTTCTATTTTAATACTTCATAAATGGCAATACAGTATAATTTTTAAACCAATGAAGACATTACTAAGAGTATAAGTTAAAATCTAAAAAAGAGCAATTATCTACATTCATGAACATTTTTAGTTTCCATGCTTGGTAGTTTTGATTTTTTTAAAGTATTAGTTTACAGTTAAGTGGAAACAAATTATATTTTTAAGATTTAATAGTTTTCTTATTCTGGCAGATTGCACAAATACACATACACAGATTTTCAGTGAATAATGGTTTTGTTATAAATTCCTAGCCTTGAGAGCTTTAAAAAGTTTACTGCAGATCTTTCCATTACACATTTACAAATTCTGGCTTGACTTTTTAAAACACTGGATTTCCGGTTTAAGTAATCTACGTACGTAGATTGCATAATAAATCTGGCCCAAAGCCTTAAATTTATTTTTAGTTCTGCTGTGCTAACCACATATTAATGGGTAAAAATTTACTAATGGCAAATTCACAAGTTTTCCATTCATCCCTACAATTTCCTACCCCTTTCTAGTGACTGGGGATAGGGAGGGAAGAGAAACTGTTTAATGAATCACTATAATTAGGCAGTCATTCCTATATGGGTTTTGATTAGATCTACATTCTGGCTTCTTTGGCTCTTAGATGACTAATTTTTCCATCTTCAAGTTCTTGAACAGACCACATATAATCAGAGATGCAGGAAATCAAAGTCTAAAATATTTTTAAAGATTAAAAATTCTTAAATATTATTTTTCCTATTTAATAATAGTTTCTAATTCTAGAAAAAACAAACTAATCTATATTAAGAGAAAGCAGATCAATGGTTTCCTGGGGAGGGTTAGAGAGGCAGAGAGGGGAAGGAGTGAGATATTACAAAGGGGCATAAGGAAATGTTTGGGGTTGATGAATATATTTGTTATTTTGATTAAGGTTGATGGTTTCACCAGTGTATATGTATGTCAAAACTTATAAAGTGCATACTTTAAATATGTGCAGTTTATTATGTCTATTTTACCTCAGTAAAGCTGTTAAAAAACATAAAAACAGGGATTCCATCATATTTTTGTTTTTTACTCTTTTTTTTTTCTTTTTTGGCTGCTCCGTGTCACATGGAGCTCTGAGCTGCAGCTGCTGACCCTGTTGTGCCACAGCGCAAACTCTCATTTTTTATTCTTTGTGTTCTCCATTTTAAAAAAATTGAAGTATATGATTTATAGTGCTGTGTCACATTTTAAATTCTTCTCTTATAACTTATACCTTGAAAAGTAGACATGTTTCTATGTAGTTTTTAAAAAATTATCTTTCAAAATCCTGGTGAAATTAAATATAAAATCATGAAGATCTAAGTAAACATTTTAATTAAAAATCCTCTGAAAATATCTTACTGATCCTATTATAATTGAATGAGTAGCTTCCTCTACATAATAAATCTCAAGAATATGTAGAGTATAAAGATGAATTAACTTCATTGAATGTTTTATAATATGACTGTTCCTCTGAAAAATACTGAAAATACATTTTTCTTACTTTTTTTTTATAACATTTATCTTTTTCATTACAACCATTCTAGGTATTTTACATATTCACACACCAGAGAGCCTCCCTTCACAGTGGTTTTCATACCGTCACCCTCTGAAAAAACAGTGAAAGGGAACTAAAAACCCCAGGTGAAAATTTGATGTCTTCATCAGGGTGGTCACTTACCTACGAAATGATGAAATGATGCCCCAAATGCTGAGCTATCACTTGATGATAATTCCCATTACTTGACTGCTTTAAGGAAGACTACTGATTTAAACTAATATTCTCACTAATATGATCACCTATATTATATAATAATTTCCACTTACTTTCAGGCTTTGCATCTGCTGCTGCATGCCGCATACTTTTCAGCTGGTTTTGTATTCTTTGCAGTCTCTGCACTGCATGAAATAGCTTTAAAATACAATTAGATCTATTACTTGCTTGGTCTACTGAAACCTACCAATCATATAGACAAGCAATGAAAAAATACAAGTTCCACATAATTCCTGTGACGTAAAAGGAACAAATAATAAGAACTAAGAAAATTACTGAGCTAAACTCAAAATGTACCTGATTTTCTCAATACCTTTTCATGTAAAACTTTTTAAAAAAGCTTTCATAAATTTTTTCTTTAGTTATTTGTTGAATCAGGTGATTAAGAAAAAATGCTTGTTAAAGAAATACATGCACCAGACTTTTCTTATGAAAACACGTTTTTCTTAATTTTAAGGAATGCTGGCCTTCTCAGAAATGAGGTCTCAGAATCAGAAACTGATGCTAAGTAACCTTTCAGGGCATTGGCAATGCAGCTTATTGCTGCAGTGTAACTACTATGATTCCAAGTCAAGTTCCAAAAGAGCCAAGACTACTCTGAGGTACCACCTCACACCTGTCAGAATGGCCATCATTAATAAGTCCACAAAGAACAGATGCTGGAGGGGGTGTGTAGAAAACAGAACCCTCCTACATCATTGGTGGGAATGTAAATTGGTACAACCACTATGGAAAACAGTAATGGAGGTACCTCAGAAAACTAAATATAGAACTACCATATTACCCAACGATCCCACTCTTGGGCATATATCCAGACAAAACTTTCCTTGAAAAAGATACATGCACCCGTATGTTCATTGCAGCACTATTCACAATAGCCAAGACATGGTAACAACCTAAATGTCCATCGACGGATGACTGGATTAAGAAAATGTGGAATACTACTCAGCCATAAAAAAGAACACAAATAATGCCATTTTGCAGCAACATGGATGGAACTAGAGACTCTCATACTAAATGAAGTAAATCAGAAAGAGAAAGACAAATACCATATGATATTACATATCTGGAATCTAATATACAGAACAAATGAAACTTTCCACAGAAAAGAAAGGCATGGACTTGGAGAACAGACTTGTGGTTGCCAAGGGGGAGGGAAGGGAGTGAGATGGACTGGGAATCTGAATGCAAAATATTGCATTTGGAGTGGATAAGCAATCAGATCCTGCTGTATAGCACTGGGAACTATATCTAGTTACTTGTGATGGAACATGATAGAGGAAAATGTGAAAAAAAGAAGGTATATATATGTGTGTGACTGGGTCACTTTGCTGTACAGTAGAAAACTGACAGAACACTGTAAACCAACTGTAATGGAAAAAATAAAAATCATCAAAAAAAAAAAATAGAGGGTTAATGAGAACCTACTATAGAGCACAGGCAAACCTACTCAATAGTCTGTAATAACCTATAAGGGGAAAAGAATGGATATGTATGACTGATTCACTTTTCTGTACACCTGAAACTAATACAACATTGCAAGTCAATTAAACCCCAATAAAACAAAATTTAAAAAAGAACCAAGTATCTAAACTGCCCCTTTAGTAGGAAATTAAACTGATCTGAAATATATATATTTCATATATACATGTTTTCCTTTTTGGCTGTGCCCACAACATGCAGAAGTTCTGGGGCCAGGGATTGAACTGGCACCACAGCAGTGACCTGAGCCACTGTGGTGACAATGCCAGATCCTTAACTTGCTGTGCCACCAGGGAACTCCTGAAATATATTTTTAATGTGTAAGTCTAGTCAGTTTTAAGATAGGTATTTAATAAAATAAAAGAAATACTGGAGTTCCTGTTGTGGCTCAGTGGGTTAAGAACCCAACTTAGGATCCATGAGGATGCAGGTTTGATCCTTGGCCTTGCTCAGTGGGTTAAGGATCCGGCCTTGTAGCAAGGTTCAGTGCAGGTCGCAGATGCGGCTTAGATCCAGTGTTGCTGTGGCTGTGGTGTAGGATGGCAGCTGCAGCTCCAATTCAACTCCTATCCTGGGAACTTCCATATGCTACAGATTCAGCCTTAAAAAGAAAAAGAAATAAATTATGGCCAAATTATTATTTTTTTATTTAAGGCAAAGTCTAAAAATGTGGGATATGGGTGATTTGAGCCTTTTCATGATGTACTTATTTGCCACTGGAGTAAACTATAAAGAATACCGTGATCAGCAGAATGAAATGGATGTTCTCATAGCCCTAGAATCTCAGGACTTTAGAGATTCTAGAAGTCTTATTAGCAGTTACTCTTACTGCTTAACATTACAATGAATATTCTGTAATATTCAGTATGAGTTAAGCATAGGCCAAAAGACAATGTATCGATATATACAGAGGATAGCACCCAAAAGATGGTATTGGTGCCACACAATCCGTTTAAAAAGAGTATTTCATGGAGTTCCTGTTGTGGCTCAGTGGTTAACGAATCCGACTAGGAACCATGAGGTTGCAGGTTCAATCCCTGGCCTCGCTCAGTGGGTTAAGGATCTGGTGTTGCCGGGAGCTATGATGTAGGTGGCAGACATGGCTTGGATCCCTAGTTGCTATGGCTCTGGAGTAGGCCACCGGCTACAGCTCTGATTGGACTCCTAGCCTGGGAACCTCCATATGCCGAGGGTGCCCTAGAAAAGACAAAAAGACAGACAAAAAAAAAAAAAACCAAAAAACCCCAGTATTTCATCATGTTAACAAAGGGAAACATGAACTTCAACAATTCTAAAAACTTTCTTCTTTACATTTGAATGATTAGAAGGAACTATTTCTTTCATCATAAGAATAGAAACTTTTATGTGGATACCTGATTCTTTTGTTCCTGTTTCTGTTGTGCAAGAAATTCTTCTCTCTCTTTCTCAACTCGAAGTTGCCTTGCTATTTTCAGCATCCGCTGATGATTCTGAACTGTCTCCACCTACAGTAAGGGAATAAGTAGTATATGTTACTGTCAGGTTTAAGAAAGACATTAGCATGTCACATGACTAGACATCCATTTCTCATTTCCTTTTGGTAAACAGTATTCGCCAGAGAAGACACTAAAGCTCCAGAATCCAGGTCCTTAAAGGTTTTGGGCTACTGCCTAGGGAGATTCCCTTTCTGTCAATGTTATTTGAGTCCATCCTCAGATGTACACTCATGCCTTGCTTAATCTTTATTTGCATTCCTAAATGTTTACAAGTCCTTGGGACTTGGGGCCAAAGTCTTACAGTGCTAATTCTTGCCTTACCCTTTTCTTCAAACGTTCAACCCTCTTAATGAGCTGATCCTTTTCTTCCTCCATTGCACTGATATCCTAAAAAGTAGTCAAGCAGACATTGTCAGAAAGAATATTCTTTGTCTGTAGAGTTCAGATAAGGCTTTTATATAATTATGCATCTACCATTCCTATCACTTATAACCAGAGCATTAAGGAACAAGATTTTCTTTTGGATGAAAGGCATTTCTATTCCCTGCAACACCCCCTGCCCCAACCAGGATTCTTTATGCAGGATAATTTATTTGGCAGCTTGGTGTTCATCTAGAAAAGCAACTGAAACAGGTTATAAAGTAGCAAGGTTAAGGGTTCCCTGGTGACTTAGCCAGTTAAGGATCCAGCACTGTAACTGCTGTGGCTTAGGTCACTGCTGTGGTGCAGATTTAATCCCTGTCCTGGGAATTTCCACGTGCCAAGGGGCAGCCAAAAAAAAAAAAAAAAGTTACAAGGTAAAGCTGCCAACCAGCACATTTGTGTTCTGATTCCAAATATGGGCACATGATTTCTCAAAACTTTTCTATAATGGAAAGTGTGTAGGTCTAAAAACATGAATAACAGCTGCTGACATCCCATCTGCTCTGTTAAATACCAAACTATATATTCTGCCAATTTTCTATCAAAACCATTTTTAAGGCTATAGTGTTTTCCAGACATAAATTTCTATTTGGTTTTGTCAATTAACCAATTCCCTTTCTAAAAATAAAGACTTCAAAAAACTTTTAACCAGCTCCACAATAATTTTTAGTGAAAACAAAAAATCCTTCTCAAACCTAAAAAGTAATAATAAAATGAAAAATATACATGGTAGTCAGTATTGATAGGATTTAGGGAAATAGGCACTGTTACCACTGGTGGCATTGTATTGTACTGGTGGCACTGTATTAAAAAACAATATCAAAAGTCTTAAAATAGGGAGTTCCCATAGTGGCACAGTGGTTAACAAATCCGACTAGGAACCATGAGATTGCGGGTTCAGTCCCTGGCCTTGCTCAGTGGGTTAAGAATCCGGGGTTGCCATGAGCTGTGGCGTAGGTTGCAGATGCGGCTCGGATGCCACGTTGCTGTGGTTCTGGCATAGGCCGGCGGCTACAGCTCTGATTCGACCCCTAGCCTGGGAACCTCCATATGCCGTGGGAGCGGCCCTAGAAAAAGGCAAAAAGACAAAAAAAAAAAAAGTCTTAAAATAAATGAGCATACCTACTGGCCCAGGATTTGCACCTCTGGGAGTCTATAAGGATTCTCATAGATGCTGATGCTGATTATGTCTAAAATTTGGAAATGACCCAAAGGTCTGAGGGTTATTAAGTAAATTATGGCACAACACATGAAAGTCACTAAAAATTATGCAGAAGATGGTTGAATGACATGAGAAAAAGTCATGATATGAAATAGGCAGATTAGGAGTTCCCATCATGGCTATGTGGTTAATGAACCCGACTAGCATCCATAAGCATGCAGGTTCGGTCCCTGGCTTTGCTCAGTGGGTTAAGGATCCAGCATTGCTGTGAGCTGTGGTGTAGGCTGCATATGTGGCTCGGATCCTGCGCTGCTGTGGCTGTGGCATAGGACAGCGACTATAGCTCTGATTGGACCCCTGGCCTGGAACCTCCATATGCAATGGGTGTGGCCCTAAAAAGACAAAAAGACAAATAAATAAATAAATAAATAATGAAGAGGGAGATTATATATATATATAAATACAAAATATAATACCAAGAAAAAGGTTTAAATATATTCACTAAAATATCAGTAGTAGCTATTGCTAGAGCATGTGATTATGAGAGAATTATTTTCTATTTTTTTGGTTAATCATATTTCCTTACAAAGATATGTTCAAAAATACTTTGGTAATAACAATGAAATTAAAATTATAACTCTAGGTTATTTTATCATTTCAGTTTACTCATACGACATTCTGGAGGAACTCACTACATAATGGAGGAACAAATAGTACATGGACATCTATCACTCTTGTTCCATACTTAATGTTTTAAGACCTATGAGTCTTTCTTTTCCATTAGATATGAGTTCACCTTTCATTTTTAACACATTCAACAAACCATTATCAAGAACCTACCACATGTTCAAGGCACTGTGATAGGCACTGGGGATATCATGGTGAACAAGATATATAGACATTGTCCTTGCCTTCATAGAGTTTAAAATATGGTTGGGAAGACAGATATTAAAATAATCATAAGTGCAATGATTATTACAAATGAATTGGAGGAACTAATCTATCTAGGGAATGAGAGAAGGCCTCCCTGAGGAAGCAACTGCTAATGTTTCCTGTTGAATGAGAAGAGACATATGTTATTTCAATGGATGGGCCTAGAAATTATCATACTAAGTCAGACAGAGAAAAACGAATATCATATGAGATCACTAATATGTCGAATCTAATAAAAATGATACAAAAGAACTTACAAAGCAGAATATGGTTACCAAAGTGGAAATATGGGCAGAAGTGATAAATTAAGGGGTTGGTATTGACATACACCCACTACTACACAATAAATAGATAGCTGACAAGGACCTACTGTATAGCACAGGGTAGTCTACTCAATAGTGTGTAATAACCTATATGGGAAAAGAATCTGAAAAGGAATAGATATATGTGTATGTATAACTGATTTACTTTGCTGTACACCTGAAACTAACACAACTTCGTAAGTCAACTATACTCAAAATTTTTAAAGATATTATTTCTAAAAATACAAAATCTATGAACATGAGAATTAGCAGTGTTTAGAAAAAAAACTTATATGTCTGGTGAAAATATAAAGTTTTTTTGGGAGTTCCTGCTGTGCTACAGTTAGTTAAGAATCCAACTGCAGGCAGCATAGGTTGCAGCTGCGGCTTGAATTCAATCTCAGGTCCAGAAACTTCCATATGCCAGGAGTACAGCCATTAAAAAAAAAAAGATTTTTTTTTGAAGAACATTAAGTAACATGCATCAAAAGTCCTAAAAGTTCTCCTATGCTTTAATAAGCAATTCTAGAAATTGATTTCAAGGAAACAATCACAGATATCCCAAAATAAAGTTATGTAGAAGATAATCAGAGCATTATCTATAAAAGCAAAAATGAAAACAAATTACAAAAAATAATTAAACTATCCATACTACAGGATATTATTTAATCATTAAAAATCATATTGTATGAGTTCTCTTGTGGTGTGGCAGGTTAAGGCTCTAGCGTTGTCACTGCAGTGGCTTGGGTTGTTGGTGTGGTAAAGGTTTGATCCCTGGCCCGGGAACTTCCATATTCTGTAAGGGTGGCCCCCCAAAAAATCATACTGTAGAAATAACCATGGGAACATATTCATAATATAATGATTAAAAATACAAGATACAAATAATTATGTATATAGCATGATCTCAAATACACACACACACACAAAACCTAAAAGTATATAGCATAACGAAATGCTAACAATTGGATTTTTTTCCTTCTCTCTTCCATTTTCTATAATATATATGTGATATATATATATATATATATATATATATATATATATATGATAAAGCTCTAAAATGTAATTACTTTTAATCCATGGTAATGGTTTGTATTGTACATAAGAACTAACTATGAATTTACCCTGGCCTCAGTAAAGTGCTAGCAAAGGTCCTACAAAAGAAAATCTGCCATTTCCTATCACTAGTTTTTGTTTTTGTTTTGCCTTTTGTCTTTTTAGTACCGCACCCACGGCGTATGGAGGTTCCCAGGCTAGGGGTCTAATCGGAGTGTTGCTGCCAGCCTACGCCACAGCCACAGCAATGCCAGATCCGAGCCACGTCTGTGACCTACACCACAGCTCACGGCAATACCGGATCCTTAACCCACTGAGCTAGGCCAGGGATTGAACCCGCAACCTCATGGTTCCTAGTCAGATTCGTTTCTGCTGCTTGGAGATGGGAACTCCTGCTATCACTAGTTTTTAAACAGTCTTAAGACTCATACAACTAAAAATAAAATTGCTAAATCTAATATTACTCAAATCCAAAAAAATTCTGTTTTTTCTTTACCCTTCTAATTTCTGCTGTAGAAAATCCAGATGTCTTGAGCTGCTCACATTCTTTATGCAAAGTTTTAAAGCCTTCCATCAAATCTTCATACTAAAAGAACAAATACAAAAATTATAAACTAATGACTAGATCCAGCACTTTTCTTAATTAGGTTATCTATTAACATATAGGGGTTACTTAGTGATTATTTACAGTGATTACTTAAATTACTTAACAGTATTAAAATATATCCTTAAATGTTTACATAGGATAATCCTGCTGTGACACAGTGGGTTAGGGGTCCAGTGTTGCTGCAGCTGTGGTGTAGGTTGTAGCTGTGGCTTGGATTCAATCCCTGGCCCATGAAGTTCCACATGCTGTGAGTGCAGCATAAAAACAAAAACAGCATTTATACAGGACACAAAAAAGTTGGTATATATAATCCAGTCGCTAAAAACTTCTCAATTTACAATCTGTACTCTAGCTATGGTGATCTTTCAAGCCCTGGAATAGTCCACCTTTGCTTTCCATACCCTATTCTAAGAATACTCTGTGACTACCTCACCCCTAGCCTGGATAACTGTTATTCATCTTTCAGGTTTCAGCATAGATAACACTATCCTCAAAGAAGCCTTCTCTAGCTCTGTGCCTATTCCATATCAGCATATCATGATATCAGACTAAATAACATAAATTATAATGGCCTGTTACTTGTCCGTCTCCCTCCTTAAGACAATGACATTCAGGAGGACAAGAATCGTATTACTTGTGTAGATTTCTGTATCCCTAGGGCCTAGCATAGTGCCTGATAGAGTGTATTCAGTAAAAAGTAGTGAAATGAATGAAAAAAATCACAACTCACATAAAAATTTTTAAATAGATTTTTGGTGGATAATGACAGGAAATTAATAATATTCTTTCTCAACTGGTCATATTCTGCAAGTACAAAAATCAATCATTCTAAAACTCTTCATTTAGAAAAACAATGTGCATTTTTTATTAGGCTGCTAAATGTGTCTAAAACACTTTATTTTTTATTTTATATTATTTAGTTTTTTATGTTTATTTTTAATTTTTGTCTTTTTAGGGCCGCACCTGGGGCATATGGAGGTTCCCAGGCTAGGAGTCTAATCAGAGCTGTAGCTGTTGGCCTATGCCATAGCCACAGCCACACCAGATCTGAGCTGTGCCTGCAACCTACACCACAGATCACGGCAATGCCAGATCCTTAACCCACTGAGCAAGGCCAGGGATCGAACCTGCAACCTCATGTTTCTTAGTCGGATTCGTTTCCTCTATGCCACAATGGGAACTCCTGTCTAAGTCATTTTATACACACATCTCAAATATGCTTCAAGAACAAACATGTCTTTATTACTATTATCCCTTCCATTAATAATTAGCTGGGGTGTTTCCACTGTGGCACAATGGGTTAATGATCCAGCCTGTCTCTGTGCAGGCAAGGGTTTGATCCCTGGCCCAGCACAGTGCATTAAGGATCTACTGTTGCTGCAGCTGTGGCATAGGTTGCAGTTCTGGCTCAGATTTGATCCCTGGCCTGGGAATTTCCATAGGCCATGGATGCAGCCAAAAAAGAAAAAAAGAATTAGCTGGGCATGCCTGGTAAAAACTATTAATAAACTTCCTCCAGAGGAATTAGTTTCTATCAAATTTACTGAGGGGGGGAGGGTAGGGAGGAGAAAATGTTTTTACACCTCTCTATTTCTTACATTATGTAAATCCTTCAAAGGTAGTGCTGTGGTGGTCTCGTTCTTCTGTACTTTTCTCAAGGCATCTACTATAACATTTGATGTAATTATTTGCATAAATTTTTCAACCCCAGAAATGTCTTAAGAGATCAGTACTGACTCTACTTCAAATGACAGCTATGGCTACGCAAAATAACAAAATACATGGATGAAAAAATATATGGTTGATTGTTCCAGTTCAGTCCAAAGTTTGAGTACATATCACACAGAAGCAACCCTATAAAACCATGAAGGAAAACAAAGAGACAAGACGGGACACCTGTCTTCACAGATCTCATAATCTATTGGGAGAGATAGATAGACAAACTATTCACAACAAACTGGTACAAATCAGTCTATGAACCAACTATGGAATAAAAGTACAAATGCTAAACAGAGACAATTTCTTTTCTTTTAAATCAAAGTCCTTTGAAGTCTTAAGCCTAAATTCTTTCCATAGTCTTTGGTCAGCAATGTGCTTTGAAATCTCAGTTTCAGGAGCCAGGTCAACTAGAATCCTGAGTAGTCAAGAGTTTTAGGACCTTAAAGCCAGAACTCAGTATCACCCCAAAACTCTGGTGGTGAAGGTACACTGAAATTGCAAATTCCTGGTCCTTTCTCTCCTTCTACTAGATTGGCATATCTTTTGAGATCATAAGCCTGGCATCTTTGCCCACAAACAATCTTTGAAGGTGTTTACATGTTCCAATTTGCCTGGGATAGTGTCAGTTTACACCTTTTGCTCTGGTGTAATTATTATGATAACCCCTTTGCTCTCTGATCTGGATGACAAATTGTGTAGTCACCCAACTGATCAACAAAATGCTCTGTGTTTCCAAGCCTAGGATCATACCTACCCACAATTCTTCTTTTTTTGGCCACACTCCTAGCATGTAGAAATTCCCAGGCCAGCAATCAAATCTTGACACAGCAGTAACAATATCAGATCCTTAAATCACTGTGCCACAAGGGAATTCCTACCCACAATTCTTAAGTAATAAATTATTCTACAATCCTAATTTCAGGAGTTTTTTTCATTCCATATAGTCTATCACTTTAATAGTACTTGTGTGCAAAAAATCAATATTTTCATACATGATTACAGCTAAACATTAGCTGATAAATATTTTACCTTTTGATGTCACTGGAAATACAGAGACAACAAATAGAGATGAACATATATTGAACATGTGTACCCTGAAATCCACTACAGATAGTTTAAAAATACCACTTATATATTTTATACCTGTTTATTGGTATCAGCCACAGTTTCGTCCTGAAGAAACTCACTTGGTACCTCAAGTTTTATTAAAAAACGAGCTAAATATGCTCTTTTCTTCAGTTCATTAGTCCTCTGAAGAAGCCAGTGGAGCACTGGGTAAATTACAGGTTTACTTCCAATCACTAGACCCTGACGGAATGTACTCCTATTAAAAGAAAATACACACACATACACACACACAGGTTTGTAAGTAAATCTTGAAAAGAGATAACATTTGCTCAAAATCCAGTTTCCACATTCCTGATTGCTTTCCATAACTATTTAAGAAAGATAAAACCAAGGCTATTCTAAAATCTGCACATTAACAATAATCATAAAATTAGGCCCTTAATAAATTACTGGAATATACGAGAAGGTTGTTTTTAAAACCATTAACTGGTACAGTCAGCCTTAATACCTCACTTCATTGACTGGGCATGTTTAAGTTATTGTTTCTGTTTAGGAAGGCAGATAAATGATAAAATGGAAAAGTGGATTTGCCTTTTTTTTTTTTTAAGTTGTACCTGTGGTATGTGGAAGTTTCAGGGCCAGGGATTGAATTAAGTCACAGCAGTGACAATGCTGTATCCTTAACCCATTAAACTACCAGGGAACTCCCTGCCTCACTTTTTTGATTAAGAGAAAGAAGTGATACAGTTAAGGCTTCTGCATGATGAAATAAAAGTTCAAGATTACTTTGAAAGTCAGTGATTTTCTGAGGCCAATGACTTAGGGAAAATAGGTTATTACCTAGAAAAACTGACTCTGAAGCTTTGGTTATTAAAGCATAGCTCTAAGAAAGTAACACTTGAACAGATTCTTACATGTCCGTGGCACTTCCTGGAGGTTTGTATTTAAGGATGCCAAGAAGGCTCAACATCCGCTTGGCTGTCTGCTCTGGCATCTCCTCTCTGATATCAACATCTTGCTAACAAATAAAAAAATTGAAAAATGTTATTACTGTATATTTAACACAGTACAACATTCAAACTCACTCACAAAATTGTTATGCTAGAGCATTAAAGTCACAATGGTCTCTTCATAAAACAGATTAAGTATGGAGGCCTCCAGATTCCAAGTGAGGGTACATACAAGTCAGATCAGGATTCATATTAAGACTGTCAAACTTAAAAAAAGTCTCCAGTGGAAAAGAGCAGTGTATGAGAGACATGAGCTAACCTGCAATACAATAAAACCTTTTATAGAAGTATTTTTCATTTCAGGACCAAGTCTATTTATATTTGGAAGTAGACAAATAATTTCTAAATAAGGTACAAGTAGATAGTTCAATTTTTTAGCTAGGACAAAAATCTTAAAAATCGTTTACTATCACTTTACAGGCATGGAAAATTAGGCCCAAAAAGGTTAAATAATTGGCCAAAGACTCAGATATTTAGTGGTAAAAACTAGCTTTCTTGACACAATTTTCATCACAGATAAAAAGAAAACTTTTACCTTTGGGTCAATCTCAGCCAGAACATCATTGAGAACCTGTAATAGCTGCATTGGCTCCAGGGAATCAAATGTGATTAAATTATAGTTCTTCCTAAAAGGTTCTTTATTGAGATTGTCCACGATGAATTTGATTTGATCACTCATAGTTATTTAGGTCTTATAATTTAAACTAAAGAGTAAAAATACAGAAAAAAATGACAATATTGGTAACAAAAGTTCTGTATTAAAAAAATACAATAAACAGAAAATCAGTTTTAAGTTCATAGGAAGCAGGCATGGAAAGTATAATTCTACCTGGCATACAAAATGCTATGAAAAGGGTTATTTTGTTTAAAGAAATCAGAGTGTGCAGACTTTATAGTACATACTGTTAATATTTAATGACATCTTTTTGTATATGCATCTGGTGTAATAGCAATCACCTGGGTTAACATCAAATTAACATGGACAGATGAACGATAAATCACTGTTCTCTAACTAGTTTCTCCATCTCTGCCTTCAGTTAGTGCTGTTCTCCCTGTCCCCCTTCTCCAGAGGTGCAAATCCTAACCTTTCAAGCCCTGCCCTCCAAATGCAAGTTCCTCTAGGAATTCTTTCTCAAGCTATCTCCTAGGGCTGTATCAGAATAGCAGCAGCTGCCCTCCAGGTTGACCACTTTATCTCTCCTTTTTTTTTTTTGGCTTTTTAGGGCCACACCCATGGCATACAGAGGTTCCCAGGCTAGGGGTCGAATCAGAGCTGTAACTGCAGGCCTAGGCCACAGCCACAGCAACGCCGGATCTTTAACCCACTGAGGCCAGGGAAGAAACCTGCATCCTCATGGATGCCAGTCAGATCCATTAACCACTGAGCCACGACAAGAACTCCTATCTCTCCTTTTCTATTTTGTACTAGTTATTTACATAGTTTCTCTTCTCTACCAAACTGTAAATTCCATGAGGACATATCTGTGCCTAATTCTATCTCTGAATATCCATTCCATCTAAAATGGTGACTTCTTCCACTAGACTGAATGTATCTGTTCACAGTCTCAAGGCCAGAGAAACAAAATCAAAACCAAAACCCATAAGCCTAAATAGGGTGGCAGTGAGAAAGATCACAATTTTTAAAAAAAATTATTATCTGATTGTTAAATTGCTGAAACAGCTTAACCAAGGCTTGTAGTGTTTCTGGCATGCAATATTGTTAGTATGGGAAGAAGCAGTAGAAATTTGAAGACAGACAATTTTTTAAACTAGCAATTTAAAAAAATGAATAAAAGATGAACTGCTAAAAAAAAAATAAGATTACTTCAGTGCTCCCTAGTAGTTATTAACCATGAAATGAAGAGATGATATTTTATCTAAGACATTTGTTGGAGCTGCAAGAATCTTGCTCTAAAACAGGTCTTTTAAATTGGGTGGAGCTGGATATTTAGAAAACATCAAAATGTAAAATTATCATTTCCTCATAATTATGATAAAATTATGAGTAAATGATTATTATTGTTGAAAATAACCTAAAAGACAGTAGGGAAGATAACCAATGTGATTTAAAATTTTGAGGTTTCCTTTAAGCTATAAAAGGAAACCTTTACATAAATTAAATAAAAATCCACATTGGAGATGCAAATTTTCCACTGTTGAGAGTATTTCAAGTAAAAGGTCACGTCACAACCTTCGCATATGGATATATTTAAATTATTTAACTATTATATATAAAGAGAAATTATATATGACATAACATACATACATACACACACACACACACACACACACACACACATTTTTTTCCCTTTCCAAAAACCAAAATACTTGGATAAATGAGTAAAACGTTACCAGGACAGGAAAAGAAACTAGTTGGGTTTCCTGCCTAGTTGCCCACCGGCTTTCAGATGGTTACCCGCTGAGGGCAAAGATGTACTGAACAGGTAGGCTGTCTATGCCCAGTGGGCTCTGCACTCTAAAATTAGTAAAAGCAATTACTCTCTCTCTTGCAGCGGAAAGTCGCCACACTAATTCACAAGCGCTCACCCACATAAGGACTCGAGGGGGTGGCGAGGGTAGGGGGGGAATAAAAACCAGGACGCGCGTTTATCTTGGGACAGAAACGACGCCGTCCTGGTCCCAGGCTGGCATGAACTCTGAACCAGGAGCCTCCTAAGATTATGCCAAATAGTATCCTCCCCGCGCCCCCACCCTCTGTCCCTTGGGTTCGGGAGAGGGGATAAGAGGCCCCCATGTCCGACCCAGACACCTCGCGGCGGCTTCTCTGGGCTTCCGAACGGTTCGTCCCGCGCGGGAGCCGCCTCGATCACCGCGAGGCCGCACAGAGGCCGGCCTAGATGTGGGGGTTTAGCTGCTACGACCCTTCCACTCTCGAGGTGTTGCACTGGGAAATGGGAAGGGAGGGAAAATTCTCTCCTGTTTTGGGGTTCAGGGACGTTTCCAACCGAGGGTTCGCGAGGTTACCTCAAATTCTCCTCACGAAACTACTTTCCCCGCCCAGGAGGAATCCGGGCACTAGTGGGTTCCCAGAGACGAGCTCCTTGGCAACGGTTGCTAGGCCGTGGAACGTCACTTCCGGCGAGGGAGGGCTGGAGCGTCTCCGCTGGCCCCGGGCGCGCGCTGTGAGACCGGGCACTGGAGGCGGAGAGAGGAGTGTGCGGGGCTCACTTGCAATTTTGGGTTCACAGGTTTTGAGCCACTGCGGACAGCTGAGGGTTGTTACCATGGCAATAAAGTTTACCAAACGTCCTGCAGTTTGCGGTTTTCAAAATACTGTCTTCATTATTAACACATGTTAAATGAGTGTGCCCTGACTTTTCTCCCTCCTCCTTCGCTTGCTGCCTTCACCGAACATCAGTGATGACTTGGAGGCAGGGCCGGTAGGATTCGGACTGAGGAAGCATTTGGCCTGAACTTCAAATTTAGGTTATTGACATAAGTATCTCCAAATTAGGTTATACGTAGGAACAATTGTCGAGTCTCTGGCGGGATTAAAAGAAGACATTCATCATAGAGATTTCAGCTTCTTTGTCACATTATTGGGCCACATATCCTGTATTGGGAATTAATTTTTTTTCATCCAGAATTTTTTTAATATGCTAAGATAGCCTAAGGAAAAAAAGTAAATGGCTTAAGGCTTCTGAGAGCCTATTTTTAGGCACCTGGAGAAATGAATCAAGTCCTCCTTGCATCTTCATGGAGTTCGCATTCTGTGAGGTAGGTGGGGAGAGATCTTCATGCCCAGGTCACAGAGGAGGCCAGCAGTCTCCTGCAGCAGACAGAACCGCGGACTACATTAACCGGCTTGGGCAGAGACCTTAGTTGGTGAATGGTATTTTGAACTGCCCCTATTAGAGTAGAAACCACTGTACTTTGTTTATGTCTGCTGGCAATGAAGAGAGGAGCAGAAAAAAATGAAATTCCTCACACCCTAAAACTTAGTTGCCTGCTCTAACATCTTGGAAGAAACCAACTGCAGATTTAGCATCAGACTTACAAAACAAAGCAAAACAAAACAAGTTCCATCTTGGGCATCTCCTATATGCCCTGTTCTGTGCTGGCTGCTGAGGATGCGTGGAGGGCGAGGAATTACCTGGCCCCTGTCCTCACAGAGCTGATAGTTTAGTGCAGGAAGAGAGACAGTTGAATGGGCAACAACAATACAACTATTATAAATGCTATAATAAAAGGAGCTGAGGGGATCATACTGTCAGGAGAGGTTCTTTGGGATGAAGTGAGTTTTTTAAGGTTTTCAGGTTCCCTTCAAACAGGAAAGGGGAGAATTTTTTGGGCAGAGCAAACAGAACATTCCAAGATGGGTACATCGCTGGCTGCAGGGCATTTGGAGAGACACTAAGACAGGTCCCAATTCAGCTACTCTCAAGACTAGTTGGAGGAGACAACACTTAAAACCTTGAAAAGTTAACTTAAATAACTCTGGGAGAAACAATGGAAGATGCATACAAGGGATTATATAATTATTTGATCCTGTTGGGTGTGTTAGAAGATTCTTCCGGCTGTCTGGATTCGAATCTTGAATTGCATGGCCTCACCTGTGGTGATTTCATTTCTTCATCTACAAAATGTGGCTATAATGATACCTTCCTAAAAGGGATGATATGAGGATGAAATGAGCTGATATGGGTATAGCGGATTAGAGCAGAGTCTGATATTGGAAGAACTAAGGAGATTTTACCTTTTTTTCCCCCTTCTTAAAAAAAAAATGATTTCCCCTTGTGGCTCAGCAGGTTTAAGGACCCAGTGTTGTCTCTGTGAGGATGCATGTTCAATCCCTGGCCTCGCTCAGTGAGTTATGGATCTGGTGTTTCTGTAGGTTGCAGATGCAGCTCGGATCCGGTGTTGCTGTAGCCATGGCCCCAGCTGCAGCTCTGATTTGACCCCTGGCCAGGAAACTTCCATGTGCTGCAGGTGTGGCTGTAAAAAGATAAATAAATAAATAAATAAATAAATAAATAAATAAATAAATAAAATTTTAAAATGAGATGGTTAGATTTGCTCCTCCTATAGTCTACAGATAGAGACTATACAAAGATAGTGACTTTTCTAAGTTGTTTTTAGCTCCTCCTCTGCCTGTGGCTGCTGTTATGGAAACACTATACATTTCAGTTATGAGAATGCAGTCCTGTGTAAATTCAAGTAAGCAAGGGAATCTACTCTTTGCACTGAAACTGGAATTGATTTTTTGCTTAATGTGATTGCTCTGAACACAGGAAAGAATTTGAAGCCAGTCAGCATGCTTCCTGGGATCCATTTCTGAGAAGCTTATATTCCAACTTGAAGCAAAAAAGAGAGACATGGAGAGGCCTTGTACTTGTTGGGTCCCTTTCTATCTGTCCAACCCACACACAGGCCAAAGGAAGACTTGTGACCCATCCCTTGATTCATTTAAGATAAAAAGATTCGTTGAGGGATCCAAGAAGAACTTAGCGACAATTTCATAACAGTGAAGGCATTGCTGATTACATCCCGAGTTAAGCCACCCACGTGAAGACTTTTCTTTCCTTTAATGCTATGTTGAGTCTCCCTTGTAACCCCCAAAGATGCCTCTTGGCTGAACTATAGCTGAGCTTTTTAATAGGTGAAGGGAAGTCTCAGTCATAGAAGACAGCCTTTCTGTAAGATTCCCACTCTTGTCCTGACTCTGTTTTTTAAAATAGCTTCTTAAAATATAATAATCCACATACATACAGTCCACCCATTTAAAGTATACAATTCAGCTGCTCTTAACATAGTCACAAATTTGTATAACCATCACCACCACCCAGTTCCAGAGAACATCTTCATTACTCCAAAACAAAACCCTATTCCTTGTAACCATCATCTCCCAGTTGGTGATGAAAAAACACTATATTTCAGCCCCTGGCAACCACTAATCTGCTTTCCTTCTCTATGGATTTGCCTTTTCCGAATATTCCATATAAATGGAA
Organism: Phacochoerus africanus; assembly: GCF_016906955.1. Classification (NCBI taxonomy): domain Eukaryota; kingdom Metazoa; phylum Chordata; class Mammalia; order Artiodactyla; family Suidae; genus Phacochoerus; species Phacochoerus africanus. Next base: position 31,623,921 of record NC_062558.1, on the reverse strand, counting down.
TCATAAAATATGTGGCTCTTTGTGTCTGGCTTCTTTCACTTAGTGTAGTACGTTCAAGGTCCATCCATCTTAAAGCAGGTGTCAGTACTTCATTCCATTATATGGAAGAGTATTATTTCATTGCATGAATCTTTTTTTTTTGTCTTTTGTCTTTTTAGGGCTGCACCTGTGGCCTATGGAGGCTCCCAGTCTAGGGATTGAATCAGAACTACAGCTGCGGGCTTTCGCCATAGCCGCAGCCACAACAATGTGGGATCTGAGCCACTTCTGTGACCTACACCACAGCTCACAGTAAAGCCCGGATCCCTAACCCACTGAGCAAGGCCAGGGATCAAACCTCATGGTTACTAGCCAGGTTCGTTAACCACTGAGCCACGATGGGAACTACCATTGCATGAATTTGTATTCATCTCTTTATCTGCCGATGGACCTTTGAATTGTTCCCACTGTTTGGCTCTAATGAACAGTGCAGCTATGTACATTCATGTGCATACTTCCACTGCTTAGGAACAAAGCACTTCCATGAGCTAAGTCAAATGAGGAGCATATGTACATCAGAGAGATGGGTAAGTGGAGGGGTGGCCTTTCTTGCATTTGTCTTTGCCTTTCAATTCTTTTTAATTTTGTCCTCTTGGGTGTTCATGGTTGCAGTCTACAGGACTCCAAATGTGGTTTCTTTAGCAGTTTCTGGTTGTAAAAACAGACTCTTGTTGAAATCTATTCTTTCCTTGCTACCAAAGCACTAAAATTCTCAATCTGCTTCTCAGTCAAAGCCTCTGAACAAGAAAATGCAGCTATGTGGTATTATCCTTTAAATGTTCACCAGCCATGGAGGAGAGGGTGGGGAGAAGTGTGGAGGAGATGAGAGAGAAATTGGAAGCTGCCCTTTTTACCTCCATTATTTAACCTTGTAGATACTTGCAAGGACCATCTACAGTTGTGAACCTCTACTCTCGTTATTCAGAGAGGAAAAAAAAAACCCACTCCCATTCAAGTGCTTTTTCAAGACTGCGTTTAGTACTACATTAAAAAAATAAGGAGACTAGTCATTATTTCATGTAATTGTTAAGTCCAAGGATATCATTACTTTCAGGTATGGCTCAGCAATGTCATCTTAACTTTCCTTCTCCCTTTATCTCTCTGTCTCTTATCCCCACTTTCCCCTGAATGAGCTGTCAGTAGCAAGAGGCTTACATTCTTCTAGTCTAGCAACCTCAATAAAAGTAAAATCTTTGTTTCAATAATTCTAGCAAAGTCCCAGGGCCAACTCTCAATTGTTATGATTCTGATAGACATAGTAATAGACTAGGTAAAGGTGGTTTCCCAAAAGGAAGGGCTGGATATTGTTACCAGAGGTAGAGGTACTATGCAAACAAGAGCAACAGATGTCCTGTTCACGTGGTCAGGGAATGTGGTTAAATCTTAAAAGTTGGGTAAACAAAACCAGAAGAGGAAGAAATGAGGAATAAACATGTCTGTGCTTATTGTGAGGAGTATGTATATCAGTGAGAACCTTCTCCCTGATTTCATTCCAACAAATTGTTTTTCTTCAATGCAGGCTTCCATCATGGGCCAATGATGGAATAACAGCAGAGCCTCCAAGTCCCCACACAAATCTGAGGATGCTGTGAACTTAGTGTCTCCAGCCCCTTCTCATTTCAGAACTTCCAAACAAGAATTTTCCTGTGCAGAGTACATGGAAGCCAAGCCAATTTTCTGTTTTTGATATTAAATTTAGACCTTTCATCCTGACCATGAGATATTTCTGGATTCTGCATGAGTATTCAGAGAATGCCAGTTTTCAAGATGCTATCCCATCTGGGGCTACTCTGCACACTGCCCATTTTATCTCATTCTTTTAAAACTGGGAAAAATGACCCAGACACAGCAACAAATTCGGAAGTGGGTTATTCTGTTATCCATTAATTGTTGCTTAATGCCTTTGCCATCTAGGTTATTTGGAGACAAGAGAAATTAAATCTTAATGGAAACCTGAATTGAGTTTTGCAGATATCCTAAATTGTCTCTGTTCTGGCAATTTAATCTTGTGGGTATATTTAGTAGCACAATGTGCTTTTCTAAAAGGTTAAAAGGTAAATAATATGTGAAACATTAAACTGAATGGATGAGATTCCAAAGGTCTTATTAAATGTGTGCCTGGTGCTACATTTTTGTCAAATGGTTTTTAAAATGGGTTCTGTGAGATGAATGGGCAATGTAGAGGAGCCAAAATAATATGCAATTCATATTAGTTCCTTGGTTATAATTATGGGTTGAAATATAGAAGGCACCTAACATTCTTACTGGGCTCAAATCATAATTATGGCATCACTTACTGAATGCTTACTGTTTGTCAGGAACTTAAATACTTCACGTATGCATCAGAATTTATTAAGGTATTCATTTATGTGAGTACTCCTTCTGTTTCTCCTCCTCTTGCAATGATTTTCATTGCCTTGAGATTTGCAGGCTGACATTAGAAGCTGTACTATGTCTTTTGTAGAAGTCTGAAGTCTTCAGAGGAGCTGATACTAGTTGTCCTGAAGTGGGGAGTGGAGGGGAAAGTTCCTTCTAGAATAAGAAGAGAGATACAGTAACAGAAAAAAGGGTGGGGGGAAAAATGTATACATGTAAGAATAACTTGATCCCCTTGCTGTAGAGTGGGAGAAAAATTAATTAAAAAATAAATAAATAAAATAAAGAAGAGCGATACTAAGAAAACAGGAAAAGGATCACAGGTAGATAAATTTGGGGCAGCTCATGAGAAAGCAGAACTACCCCTGGGAGGTCACATCATCAGTCTAGTGGCTTCCAGTGTGGGCCAAGCTCTCCTCATCCCAGATCAGACATGGGAGCATCAATGCGATTGGATCTAAGCAGGCAGCCTGGGATGTTGAGTGGGTGACCAGGCAGTCACCAGGATGGGCCATTGCAGAAGACTACAGGTGACTCTCTGAAGCTTTGTCTCTGCAAATGAACCCTGAGACTTGGCATCCCCCAGGATGTGTGTGAGGGAGAGAGGCCCAGTAATGACAGGATGAGGGCTCAGAGTTGGATTCCAGTTGACTATAAAATAATACACACCTATTATATCTGTGGTGTTCTTATCTGCCCTATTTTATTTTATTCTTCATGTCTAAACCCATCCCTCATTCAATGAAGGATGCTCTCTTGTCCTGCCTATGTCAACTATTCTTCAAAACAATGCAGTCTCTTTCAGCACCATTAGCCTTTTTTTCTTGCATTTGTCACAAATTAATGTGTTTATTTGATTAATGTCACTCACCCGCAATGATTATTATCTCTTAGTCTAGGAATGATTTTTTTTTCCGTCTTTTTAGGGCTGCACCCACGGCATATGGAGGTTCCCAGGCTAGGGGTCGAATCGGAGCTGTAGCCACAGGCCTATGCCAGAGCCACAGCAACGCGGGATCTGAGCCACGTCTGCAACCTGCACCACAGCCCAGGCAACGCTGGATCCTCAACCCACTGAGAAAGGCCAGGGACCGAATCCACAACCCCATGGTTCCTAGTTGGATTCGTTAACCACTGCGCCACGATGGGAACTCCATGGAATGACTTTAAAAAAAAAAAAAAAAAGATTTTCCCCATATCCCTGTTATGTAACTAGGTGATAGGTGATATGTAAATAAATATGAACATTCAGTACATTTAAAAAATATATACTTCCTCTAGCAAATCTGAGTCATGGACTAAAATGGGTAACCTTTGTATCACTTAGCTTGCTGACAGGATAAAGATGGCACACTCTGGGCAATTGAGGAGAGCTTAATAGAGGACTGTTTCTAAAGGTGTGGGTGTTGGTTTTAGGGAAACCAACAAGGATCCAGCAACAAAGGCAGCCATTTCATCCCTAAGCCTGAAGCAGCCAGAGAAGGGAACAAGTACCAGAAGCTCAATACAGCACTACATGAAGAGGGGGACCACCAGGAAACTTTAGAGGCAGCCAGTCTTTTTTTTTTTTTTTTTTTTTTTTTGTCTCTTTAGGGCTGCACTTATGCCATAGGGAAATTCCCAAGCTAGGGTTCAGATCTGAGCCAAATCTTTGATCTACACCACAGCTTAGGACAATGCCGCATCCTTAACCCACCTGGCAGGGCTGGGGATGGAGCCCGTATCCTCACAGATGCTAGACGATTCATTACCGTGGAGCCACAGTAGGAAATCTCTAGAGGCAGCCCATCTTGACCTCACTCTCCTTCCACCTTCTGATCTCCTGCCTGGCATCCTGTTGGCTAAACCTCAGAGAGAACCAAAAGGGCAGGCAACCCCTTGAGATCACCCATGAAGACTGGCCACCTAAGGGAGAAAATGGCAGCGTGGGGATCTGCAGGGGCAGATGGAACGGATTACATGTTGAATTATACAATCACAACGACAAGCAGAAAGGCCTTGTGAGGTCAACCCGCACATCTCCCAGCTGCCCTGGTTCTCCAGCTGAAGTTCTAGGTATCACACGGAGTTAGGCCTAATTTCATTTTGGCTTACTGCCCACATCATCTCATTTAATCCTCACAACGGATCTGCAAGGACAGTGTTTCTTTTTCCATTTTATAATTAAGGAAATTCAGCCCAGGAGAGGGCCAAAGGTCACATAGCTAGTGGCTGGCTGAGCCAAGATTCAAACATGGGTCTGCCCGATCCCAAAGCAATTTTCAACAACCTAGTAAATGGGCTCAAAACTGGCTCAGTAGAGTCTGGAAGAAGGACCATAAATCAGGCCTCTGAAGCAAAGCGATTTTCTGTGTGAGGCAAAGGGATTTTCTGTGTGGGAGGGCCAGTGTTAACACGCTGTCTGGCTTCCTCTGCCTACAAAGGCTTTGCCAAGGAAACTCTTTGCTTACCCAGGTAGGGTTAATGGTTTGAAATCCAGGCTCTTACCCTGGAATCAAAGCCTGGGGTTGGGGGTAGGATATGGAGAGAAAACACTTGGCTGGTGATGGGAAAAAAGTATATTTTCATTTCAGATGCCTTTCAAGTTCTTTTTTTCCCAGCTGAGTGTTGGTGTATTTATAGAATTCAGGGGGAGTATTTAAGGGTAACCAGCAGTGGAGCTGCATTTGGGGCCATCAGGAAGCTCAGAATCATGCAGGAAAATGTTGATGGGAGGGAACAAGCAAAGGGCAGGAGCGGCAGGGAACAAACCTCCACCATGTTGCCAAGACCTTTTTTTCCTCCTGGCCTCATGATGTCAAATCAAGGTCAATAAGAGGGCTATAGATGGAATCAGAGAATCAAAAAGGGTGGCTAAACAATTTGTGGTATAAACATACAGCAGAATATTATTCAACCATAAAAAGTACAGAGTCTTGGTGCAATAGAGCTGAACCTTGATAACGCTTTAAGCGAAAGAAGCCAAACACAAAAGGCCACCTGTTGTATGATTCTATTTCTATGAAATATCTAGACAAGGCAGATCCATAAAGATGGAATATAGACTAGTGATGGCCAGGGGCTGGGGATGGGGGGAGGGGAGAAGGTGGAGCAACTGCTTGGTGAGTACAGGATTTCCTTTGGGGACGATGGGGATCTGGAAATAGACAGAGGAGGTGGTTGCACAATATTGTGAATATACCCAATGCCACTGAATTTTCCCTTTAAAAAGGTTAATTTTGTATTATGTGACTCTCACCTCAATTTTTTAAAAAATGGTGAGGAGTCAGGGCCTTTGTTGGTCACCCTGTCTTCTAAGCTGTCTTTGCTGCCTACAGCAAGTCCCAGGTGCTGTATGGCGTAAGGCCTGAGTTCCTTCTAGGCTTCCCTTCTCTCTCTACTCCCTGACCATTGGTTTCCGTTCAGTTGCTCAGATACACCAAACCTGGCCCAGGCTCAAGACCTTTGCACTGCTGTGTCTTCTCTCTGGCTGGTCTCTCCCCACATCTTCCCCAGCCTGGCTCCTTCTCCTCATCCAGGTCACAGATGTTGGTTTCTTGGGAGGCCTTTTCTGCCCCCGCCCCTATATTTAGAGTAATCCACTTAGCAGCCATTCTCCATCACTGTGTTTTTCAGACTGTTGGTTATGTCCCATTAGTGGGTATTAAAATCAGTCTAATGGGCTTTTTTTTTTCCCTTTTTTTGCCACCCTTTGGCATATGGAGTTCCTGGGCCAGAGGTCAGATCCCAGCCACAGCTGCAACCTATGTTACAGCTGTGGCAACGCTGGGTCTTTAAACCACTGTGCCAGGTTGGGGTATCAAACCTGTGTTCTGGTGCTTCAGGGACACCACTGATCTCACTGCACTACAGCAGGAACTCCAAGGGTGTTTTTTTTTTTCTTTGGGGGTGGTCATGTGGAAGCTCCCGGGCCAGGGATTGAACCTATGCCACAGGAGCTACCTGAGCCTCTGCAGTGACACCACCAGATCCTTAACCCAATGTATCACAAGGGAACTTCAGTTTAATGGGTCTTGACATTAAAAATAAATAAATAAATAAAATGGAATAGAAAATACCACACAGAATAAAGGTAAATATTTCTGTCAGAAATATTTTTGCTGTGTAATAAACCACTCCAAATTTACTGGCTTAAAAACAACACTTTTTCCCCTGCAACTCTGTGGGTCAGCTGGTCTCAGCTGGGTAGTTCTGCTCTATGTGGCACCTGTCGGGGTCACCATATGACTCAATTTAGGTGGGGGTTTGCCTGGGGCTGGAACATCGAAGATGGTTTCCCTCCTTTCTGGGGCTTCAGTGCTGGCTGCCATTTCTCCCTTATGTGGACTCTTTCTTTCTCCTTGTGGTCTCATCATTCAGTGGTCTAACCTGAGCCTCCTTACATGGCAGCTGGGTATTAAGGGCATAAAAGTGAAAGCCAGCAGTCCTCTTAAATTTCAAGCCCAGAACAAGCACAGTATCATTTCCATTGCATTCTTTTTTTTTTTTTTTTTTAGGGCCACACCCATGGCATATGGAAGCTTCCAGGCTAGAGGTCGAATTGGAGCTGTAGCCATTGGCTTATGCCACAGCCACAGCAATGCTAGATCCAAGCTGTGTCTGCAACCTACACCATAGCTCAAGGCAACGCTGGATCCTCTAACCCACTGAGCAAGGCCAGGAATCGGACCTGAGTCCTCATGGATACTAGTTGGGTTCCTTACAGCTAAGCCACAGTGGGAACTCCTGCATTCTTTCCCCCCCCCCCACCCCCCGACACTCACAGCAAGCGGAAGTTCCCAAGCCAAGAATTGAACCCACACCACAGCAGCAACCTGAGACACAGCAGTTGCAATGCCAGATCCTTAACCTGCTAAGCCATGAGGGAAATTCTCCATTGCAGTATATTAGTCAAAGCAAGTCATAGGCCCTCTCATGTTCAAGGAAAGGCGACATAAACTCTACCTCTTGACTGGGGAATGGCATGTGCATACCAGGAATGATGTTTGCCAAATTGTTGGCAGACATGTTTGCAGATAATCTACCACAACTGTTTTGTGGAAGTTTTATTTCAGCTGCATAAACTGCATGTGTGTTCACTGGGTCACACAACAAACATATTTCTTACTGTGAGTCACAGCCAAAAGGTTTAAAAATCACGCTTCTTCCACAGCCCTTTTTTTTTTTTTTTTTTTGCCATTTCTTGGGCCTCTCCCGCGGCATATGGGTTCCCAGGCTAGGGGTCAGGGGTCGAATCGGAGCTGTAGCTGCCAGCCTACGCCAGAGCCACAGCAACGCAGGATCCGAGCCGCATCTGCGACCTACACCACAGCTCACGGCAACGCCGGATCATTAACCCACTGAGCAAGGCCAGGGATGGAACCTGCAACCTCATGGTTCCTAGTCGGATTCGTTAACCACTGCGCCACGACGGGAACTCCCCACAGCCCTTTTTAAATATCTTCCATAGCACTCAGTATTCACAGAACTTAATTTACTTTATTGTATATCGCCCCCATTAGAATACAAGCTCTCTGAAGGCAGGGACCTTGTCTGTCTTGTTCACTGCTATATCCCCAGCACCTATCAGGGCTTGGCACTTAATAGGTGCTTAATAAACACTAGTTGTTATTGAGTAGGTAGTAATGGTTATCACTTATTGGGTGCTGAGCACTTAAAAGCATTATCTCATTTAATTTGTTCAACACATTTGAGCTTCTGCTATGTGCTGGTGAAACAACACTGAACAAAACAGACAATGATCGCTGCCACACAGAGTTTACGTTACACTATGATACTAGAATAGTATCCAGTAGATTTGGTGATTCTGTTTTGACAGATAAGGAAACTGAGAGTCAGAGGGGTCAGGCAATTTGCCCAAGGTCACGCAGCTAATAATTTCACCCTGACACCTGGCTCTTTTCCACTCTGCCGCAGATGTTGGGTTTTACCCAGAGATGGGCCTAAATGGTTACAGATTTCAATTCCTGCAATTGCATCTCTGAAGGATCAGACTTCTTTCTGGGAATCAGGCACAAGGCAGTGGGAAGAGGCGAGTCCCATGACCTCAGAGTCCCTGTCTCCCTCGCTCCCCCCCCCCCACCAATTCGTGATGACGTCTCACACCTGGGGTGTTGCAGATTTGAGCTACAGGTCTCAGTCACCCCCCACTGCCTTATCGGCATGTGACATCCCCAAGTGGCCGGGGCCTGCAGACCTGGCAAAGAATGCAGCTCGAACAAAAATAAACCTGCCACATTCTTTGGCAGCCCCTTGCCCCTTCCCGCTCCCCAGCCATCCATCCTCACAGCAGAGCCTGCCAGGGAAGGCCAAGTGAGGGAGCGCAGGGTGGAGGAAGTGCTGCTGCAGTCCAACCCTGAGAAAGAGAGCGAGAGGGGAAGAGAGGAAGAGAAAGAGAGAGAGAGATCACCTTATATGGGAGTGTGCGCAGACAATGTGTGGCAATGGCTTAGAGGGCAGCGGAGGGCAGATACCAGACAGATGGAAGAAATTAAACATGGGACAGAGCGTGTTCCTGGGCCCTGAAAACAGCTCTTGTTTCACAGCAAGTTCGCACAAAACCTGGCCCGTTTTCCTTTTTTGCCTAAGCCAAGGAAGATGTGTGTCCTAAACTCTACATGACTTTGAGTCAGGTCCCTGACTCTGGCTTTGGCCAAGGTCTCAATCCTCTCAAGTCATTTCTTTGACGAACAAGATTCCTCTCAGCAAAAAAAAAAAAAAAAAAAAAAGACTGGGCCTGTTTCCCAAGAGTTTCCAATATTTCTCCAAGGCACATAAATTAGTGGTTAATGAGTAACTACCCCTTCATTTCTCATTCATTCCTTCATTCAACAAATATTGAAGACCAGTTATGCCCTGTGCACTGAGCCAGGGTCTGGAAAGACAGTGATGATGACGATGGTAACAGTCATAATAATAATAGTAAGAGTTACCATTTGTTGATTTGCACTTATTGATAAATATTTCAATTCATAATAAGTTATTTAGTACCTTCTATGGTCTAGTCATTAGTGACACTGAATATTAATTCAGAGTTATCCGGTCCTTGCCAGTGTGGAGTTTACAAGGGGGAAGGGGAGCAGAAATGACAGCTATTGAACAAGTGATCCTATTGGATCTTAACAACAGCTTTTTGAACTGGGGTTTTTCAACCTCAGTGCTATGGACATTTTGGTTGGATCATTCTTTGTTCTGGGGTGTGTGTGTGTGTGTGTGTGTGTGTGTGTGTGTGTGTTGGGAGGGGCTGCTCTGTGTACTGAGGGATATTTAGCAACATTCCTGGCCTCTACCCGCTAAGCATCAATAGCAATAACTCCTCTCCCTTTAGTTCCTCAGTTGTGACAACCAAAAGCTGTCTCTAGACATTGCCAAATGTCCCTGGGGGACAAATATCACTTCTGGTTGAGCATCACTTTTTCAACAGATGAGGAAGTAGAGACTCAGGGCAGGTTATAAAAATTCCTTAAGATCGTACCACTGGCAAGTAGGGCTCATACCCTGGTCATTCTGATTCCAAAGCCCATGGACCTAACCATTACAGTGTAAAACCCCATTTCCTAGGCAACAGATGCCTGTAGGTTTGGATGGCTAAGACCTCATTAGCTCATTTCACAAGATGGAAGTCAACTGTGCTAATACGGATCCTCTGAGAAGCAGATGCCAAGATGGGCATCGACTTGCAAGAGATTTACTTAGGATTTACTTATTTATGCCTTTGGAGGATAAAGAGGAAGGGAGTGGGGGTAGGCAGGAGACTGTTCAGACTGTGCTGCTGGTCTGATACCTTGGAAGGAGAGGGGGAAGGAAGGATGTGGTAGGAAGAGCCTTGGACAGTGGCACAGTTCTAAGAGTTTTGGCTATGCTGAAGGGGGCTCCCCAGCCACAGTCAGCTATAAGAGGAATTCTAGGTTGGGAAGCAGGGACGCTACACTAGTACTCCCACTGTGCTCTGTCATTGGCTGCGAGCAGCCCGGGAGGTATGACCTCAGCATGAACTTAGTGGACCCAGAGGGGTGGGAGTGAGGCTGTCAGGCAGCCAGTCTTATCGAAGCAGACTCTATTGAAGGAATTCTGAGCGGTGCGCTCCAACGCTACCATGTCATCAGGGAAGTGTTACCCAGAGTGACATTCAACTTAAGGCAAGGAGATGGAAAAGGCACTGGTGATGTGGTGGGCAGCAAAGCCACGCTGGCATCCTTTAAGCAAAAGGGCTCATTTTCCTTGAAATATTTTAAGCTATTAGTTTCAAATCTAATGGAAAAGGACCTTTTCTTTCTAGACGTTCCCAATAAATATAGTTGGGTCTCACTGATCCTGATTGGTCTGATCTAGTTATGTGCCCACCCGTGAGCCAATCACTGGCCAGAGTGTGGTGTTTTGAGTGGTCAGTTTCGGTCATGTGACCACCTCCAGATGAAGGGGTGGGGGTAAGGGTTGAGGGTTGATAACGGAGAAGGAGTGACTCCACAGAAGAGAACTGGATGTAGTTATTAGAAGGGGGATGAATTCTGGACAGGCCAAAAAACCCAGATACCTGTTACATCTAGAATCTTCTCCACCACCTTACAATAGACCCATTGTCTTCTCTACTCCCACCCCCCACATTCCTACCCTCTTATTGGAAGGCCACCCTCATACCCTCTTTTCTCATTCAAGACACCCAGGTCAATATATAACTGAACCACTTTGCTGTATGCCTGAAACTAACACAACATTATAATTCAACTCTACTTCAATAAAATAAAAATAAAATAAAAAGACCCAGGTCAAGCCTCTCCTATTCAACCATTCTGATTGTAGAACTAGAATAGTTTAGATCAGCAGTGGTACTCCAAGCAGACTATCAAATGATACACCTGTCCCCAGCTCCAGATTCTGATACCCACCCTTAACCACCCAGATTATCACTGTTTTTGACTATTCCAGTTTCAACAATCAAATTATTCTTCTGGGAACTCCTAATACAGTGAGAATATAAACCACAGATACACAGACACAGACACAGACACAGACACACACACACACACACACACACACGCACTCAGCTCCATTGCTGTTGAATGAATGAATGAGGAGATACTTTACATGCATTTCCATAAATAGAAATCAGGGTCTAGTTTGGAAGGAAATAAACAAACAAGTTAGTGGTAGCTATCTTGATGGATCGTGAGTCATTGTGACTTTCCTTTATTCTTATCAATATTTTGTTACAATTTTTAAAAAGAGATAATAGAAAAAAGGAAATCATGCAAGTCTGGTTTAAACATCTGGACTATAAGCAAGGTGAGGGTAAGGGACCAAGTGTTGATTCTGATATATCCAAGTGGGAGCTAAATTAACAGCATCAAGGGCTTATAACAGAGACTGTGGATTCTCTTCCCCAAAGCCAGTCCTCCTTTCCTCTTTCAGACTCTCCAAACCCCAGTTGTGTGTGGTGTCCTCTGCCTCATCCTCATTGCATGTGCTTCATTGAAGCCAATGCCAGCCCCGTTGCCTGATCCATCTAATCCAGGGTTTCTCAACCTCAGCACTATATATATATACATATATATATATATATATATATATATATATATATATATATATATATTTGTCTTTTTGCCATTTCTTGGGCCGCTCCCACGGCATATGGAGGTTCCCAGGCTAGGGGGCTAATCAGAGCTGTAGCTGCTGGCCTACACCAGAGCCACAGCAATGCAGGATCCAAGCTGCGTTGTATAGGTCTGCGACCTACACCACAGCTCACAACAACGCCAGATCCCCAACCCACTGAGCAAGGCCAGGGATAGAACCCGAAACCTCATGGTTCCTAGACGGATTCGTTAACCACTGAGCTACGACGGGAACTCCAACCTCAGCACTATTGACATTTGGGGCAGGATTAATCTGCTGATGCTGTTGAGTTGCTGCATGTGCCACTTTGGAGTTGACTTGTTATATGAAGTAAGGTTTTCCTTAATGTTTAAGTGTTTAAGCTAATTTGAGTTGTGCCTTTCTGTTACAGCACCTTAACCGATCTGGGGGTCTGTTAAAGACATTGCACACACATGCAAATAAAATGACCATCAAAAACAGTGATAATCTGGGTGGTTGAGAGTGGGTATCAGAATCTGGAGCTAGGGACAGGTGTGTCACTTGATAGTCTCCTTGGAGTACCACTGGTGATCTAAACTATTCTAGCTCCACAAGGAATTGCTGGGAACTTATGCAGATGTTGAAACAGGGGAGGAGCTTAATTTCTTTCACAAATAAGAGCAACATTTGGATTCGAACCTGCTATGGCCCATCATATGAAAACTGCTGCAAAATACCAAGTCCTATAGTTAAACTAACGTTTCTTCTAAGACAGAGCTGATTAAGAAAAATGCTAAGCCATGGGATTCCCATCGTGGCTCAGCAGTAACAAACCTGACTAGTATCCACAAGGATGCAGGTTCGATCCCTGGCCTTGCTCAGTGGGTTAAGGAACTGACGTTGCCATGAGCTGTGGTATAGGTCACAGACGAGGCTCAGATCTGGCATTGCTGTGGCTGTGGCATAGGCCAGCAGCTGCAGCTCCAATGTAACCCCCAGCCTGGGAACTTCCATATGCTGCAGCTGTAGCCCGAGAGAGAGAGAGAGAGAGAGAGAGAGAGAGAGAGAGAGAGAGAGGGAGAAAGATGAAAGAAAGAAAGAAAAGAAAGAAAGAAAGAAAGAAAGAAAGAAAGAAAGAAAGAAAGAAAGAAAGAAAGAAAGAAAAAGAAAAGAAAATTCAAGGCCAAATGGTATAACCTCTAGAAGCCTCGGTTTGCTCATCTGTAAGCTGGGAGAATAAGATGAGAAGCCCCTGACCTTGAGGATCAGAAAATACTTCATAAACCATAAAGTAAGTAATGGGTTATTGATACTGAGCAGACAAGGCAAAAGCAATGCCATTCCCAGCACTGGAATGTTCTAAATTTAGGATGTGGTGTGACCGAAATTGTCTGTTGATTGTTTATATGCGGTCTTGTTAAGCTTCTTATGCTTCTGAGGTTTTGCTTCCTCATTTGTATACTGCGGCAAGACCTCATTCCTCATTCCAACTGTGCATTGAGGAGAAAATAAGGCCCTTTGAAAAAAAGAAACATACTGCTACTATTATTTCACCACAGTTTCCTCCTCCCTGGTCAGACAAGAGCAACATGGCCAACATAACTAGACTTGGAGGAACGGGCCTCCTAGTGAATGTTGGTTCTTCGCTACCCTCTACTGGTCAGTAGCGGTGCTACAGATGGATGCAGAGAAGAGAGGGTCCTTGGAGAGGTACCCCAGGAAACAGATGCTCAGAGAGAGGGGAAAGGACTTGCCCAAGGGTATGGATCTAGGCTTGGACAGTGCATTTGGGACTCTTGATTCTTAGCTCTTTCCAAAGGGAGAAAAGTCAGGACTGGAAATACTCATTTATGGCTTCACTCTTGCTGGGCTCTCAGGAGCTTTTCTAGATCACTTGATAGGAATTTTTCTCTCCTGTTCTTTCCTCACCACCCAAACTGCTTGGACTTCCTGTCCTTTTCTTCATACCAAGGTGGCTGCCATCAGCCCTGAGACTAAGAGTCCTGTTGGGTGCTGGGGGCTTTGCAAAAATGATCTCAGGACTTCCCATTGTGGTTCAGCCAGTTAAGAACCCGACTAGTATCCATGAGGATGGGGGTTCGATCCCTGGCCTTGCTCAGTGGGTTAAGGATCTGGCATTGCTCTGAGTTGTGGTGTAGGTCACAGAGGAGGCTTTGATCTGGCATTGCTGTGGCTATAGCGTAGGCCGGCAGCTGCAGCTCCAACTTAACCCCCAGCCTGGGAACTTCCACATGCCACAGGTGCAGCCTTAAAGAGAAAAAAGATAAATAAAAGACAAAAATGATCTCAGATCCTTGCAACTGCTTTGTAAGGTGGGCCTGGAAACTAAAGCTCAGAGAAGTTAAGACACTTGCCCCAAGTCCAACAGCCTTAGTAAGTACAAAAACCTGGATCTCAACTCTCACATGAGACTCCAAAGCCCACATTCTACCTGCCACCAAAAAGCAAAACAAAGCAAAACATCATGGCAAATTGTGTTGAAGACATGATTAAAGGTAATCTTGTGGGGTTTTTAATGCCCCAAATGCTATTTCCTGGGCAGACATATGATGAAACAATGAAAGAGGGAAATCTTTTGAGCCGCTACCACATGCCAGTGTCACTCATATCCATTATCTGTCAATTCTCCTATGACACATATATCATCTTAAATCCTGTCCACAATTCTAAAGCATAAACTGGATTCAAAGAGATTAAGAAATCTGCCTGAAGTCACTTGGCGAAAGCTAGCATTCACACTCTAATCCCCCTGCTTGATGTTAGTATGTAAACAAAGTATGGTCTTAAAAATATAAATAGAGGAGAGTATAGGATAGCCTGTGTCAGGCTAGACTGCAGGCCTCTCCACCATGAAAGCCCTCAGACTCTGCTGTAAACCATTTTCTTCCTGGAGGCCTCAGGATTTGAAATCCTCTTGATCTGGGTTCAAACCCATGTCTAAGCACAGCTATGTGCCAGGTCCTGGCTAGGTATATTATTTCATTTAATTCTTTCCTTTTCTTTTCTTTTCTTTTTTTTCTTCTCTCCTCTCCTTTTCTCTCCTTTACTTTTGTTTTTTCTTTTTATGGCCACACCTGCGGCATATGGAAATTCCCAGGCTAGGGGTGGAAGTGAAGCTGCAGCTGCCGGCCTACACCACAGCCACAGCAGTGCCAGATCTGAGCTACATCTGTGACCTATGCCGCAGCTCATGGCAATGCTGGATCTTTAACACACTGAGAAAGGCCAGGGATTGAACTGCATCCTCGTGCATACCAGTAGGAATCTTAACTTGGTGAGCCACAATGGGAACTCCCTAATTATTTTTTTCAATTTTATTTTTAAAAATTATATTGAAGTATAGTTGATTTACAATGTTGTGATAATTTCTGCTGTACAAAAAAGTGATTCACTTATACATATACACACATCCAGTCTTTTTTTAACTTAAAATTTTTTTTCAGTTAATATATTTTCTTTCTTTCTTTCTTTTCTTTTAATATTTTTTAAAAGTACAGTTGAGGACGTTCCCCTTGTGGCTCAGCGGAAACAGAATCCGACTAGTATCCATGAGGATGTGGGTTTGATCCCTGGCCTTCCTCAGTGGGTTGCCGTGAGCTGTGGTGTTGGCTTGGATCCCACGTTGCTGTGACTATATCATAAGCTGAAAGCTGCAGCTCTGCCTGGGAACTTCCATGTGCTGCAGGTGCAGCTGTAAAAAGAAAAAACAAAGTCATCTCAGGGAGACATTTTCTGACCATCCTGTTTAAAAGTTCATCCTTTCCCTTATCACACGCTTGAGTCCCAAAACTCAGTTCCTCCTCTATACTCTGTGTCTATGTAAATTAATAAACTCCCTTTTTAGCTGGAAAAAAAAAAGATTTATTCTCAACTCTTACATCTCAATGACAAAAGGACAGATAAACAATTCAAAAGTGGCCAAAGGACATTTCTCTAATAAGACAGATAAGCAGTCAATAAGCACAGGAAAAAATGCTCAACACCTAAGGATTTGCATTAGCAAAATGCAAATCAAAACCACAGGAGATACCACTTCATACCACTAGGATGGTGTTATTTATAAAATGGAAAATAACAAGCGTTGGTGAAAATGTGGGGACATTAGAACCCTCCTTCACTGCCGGTGGGAGTGTAAAATTGTGCGACCACTTTGGAAAATATTTTGGGTATTCCTCAGAAAGTTCAATATATGACCCAGCAATTTCACTCTTAGGTTTTTACCCGAAAGAATTGAAAACAGGAACTCAAGTACTTGTACCAGAATGTTCATGGTAACATTACTCACAATAGCCAAAAATGAAAAAAAACCATGTCCATCAACAGATGAATGAATATATAAAGTGTGATATGGCCACACAATGGAATATTATTTGACCACAAAAAGTAATGAGATGCAGATACATGCTAAGATATGGATGAATTTTGAAAACCTTACATTAAACAAAGAAGTAAGGGGTTGCCTTGCAGAACACTGGGTTAAAGATTTGGCATTGTCGCTGCAGCAGCTCAGGTCTCTGCTGTGGCATGTGCAGACAAAAAAAAAAAAGAAAGAAAGCAGTAACTAAAGACTAATGTCTGATTCCATTTATGTGAAATGGTCCAGAATAGGTAAGTCCACAAACATAGAAGGAAAATTGGTGGTTACCAGGGGCTGGTAAATCTATAGCGACAGAAAGTAGACCAAAGATTGCCAGGTGCTGCAGGAGAGGAAGGGAGTAGAAAGTGACTGTTTAATGGGTAGAAATCTCCTTTTGGGGGTGATGAAAATGTTTTGGTACTAGACAGAGTTTGTGGTTGCACAACACTGGGAATGTGTTAAATGCCGCTAAACTGTACTTTAAAATGGTTCACTTTGGAGCTCCCCTTGTGGCTTAGCGGTAATGAACCTGACTAGTATCCATGAGGAGGAGGGTTCAATCCCTGGCTCCATTCAGTGGGTTAAGGATCTGGCGTTGTCATGAGCTCTGGTGTAGGCCGGCAGCTGTAACTCCAATTTGAACTCTAGCCTGGGAACTTCCATATGCTGCGAGGGCAGCCACCCCCCAAAATAAAATGAAATGAAATGGTTCACTTTAAGTTATATGAATTTCACTTCAACTTAACCCCAGAGTGGAACCTAAGCACATCTTATCTTCCTTCTCTGCTTGATTTTTCTCCATAGAGCACATGGCCCTCTCACATACTATATGTTTGACTTATCTATTGATCATCCAGTTTCTTTAGAACATAAACTCCAAGAGGGTAGGGATTTTGATCTCATTAGTTAACTCACTTATCCCCCCCAAAGTCCCTGACACTCAATAAGCATTAATTGAATAAATGAATTGAATAACGTAGTGATGAAGCAGAGCCCTGTCCCCCATTCCCGACCCCTGTTTCTAATTCTAATGAGCTCTTGATCCTCAAGAATATTAATAAAAAGCCTCAGTCTGGGCTCATTTTCCCCCCTCCTTTTCCTAAAGAGCTAAATCACAGGCTCTCAACTCCACCCTCTCAATGCTTTTCAGCCAGGGTTAGAGAGAAGAGGGGCAGGAGAGAAAACAATGAATCCATCGCTCCGCCGCTCTGTGGCTGCCCACAGTAATTGATTGCAACCCAAATCTCTGCTGTGAGGTCATCTTGTCCCCCTGCCAGGAGGACACCATTCCCAGCCGCTGTACTGGTGGCTCTTTAGGGGATTGGTCAATAACCATTTAGTGGCCAGCCATTCTGACACAGCCCTGAACCAGGCACTCGGCCAAATTACAAATATAAGATACCAACCAATTCATTTATCATTCCTTCATTTATGTGGTTACCAAACCCTCATGGAGCACCTTACTACCGTGTGTCTTACATTGTGGTCCTTGATTTCACAGTTTACAATTAAATTTACAGCTGAGATACCAATCCTGTATAGACCAGGGTCGCTCTGCCTTGGCACTGTTGCCATTTTGGACCAAATAAATCTTTGCTGTGGGAGGTTGCTCTGCGTATTTGTTCGATGTTTAGCAGCATCCCTGGCCATTAGATGCCAGTAGCACTCCCTCAGGTATGACAACTGCAGATGTCTCCAGACCTTGCCAGATATCCCCAGGGGTGTACCTTGTTATGAACCACTGGTTTAGACAAATATAGTTTTCTAAAACCCAGGTAGACCACAATTATCAGAGAAGAGAAAAACATTCAAAATTATTTTTGCTGTTCTATCTTTCCTGTCTATATTTCTCCCTATATTTCTGTCTCTTTCTTCCTGTCTCTCTGTCTCTGACTCACCATCACTGTCTCCCTATTCCTCTGCCTATTTCTGTCTCTATTTCTCTATCTCTGTCTCTCTGTCTCAGTCTTTCTCTCTGTATATGTATACATTCTTTCTTTTGCTAGTTAAATTGGAAGGGGAGAGCATATTCACAGCTAACGTTTTAAAGGACACATAGTGTTAATTTCAGTTATAACAATTATTATTATGAATCAGCACCATCCAACACTCTAAGTTTCTTGTCTCATTATCTCACAAAAACCCTGTGAAGAAGATGCCGTGAGTGCTCAGTTCACAGATGAAGAAATCGAAGTTCAGAGATGTTCTTCACCTCATCACTGAGAATAATGGGCAGATCTGGGGTTCAAATCCAGTTCTGTAGGACTCAGGAGCATGAGCTCTTCACCACAACACACGTATTCCCAGCTCCCGGCATAGAGCCTTGCACATAGCAAGTGCTCAATAAACATTTGTTGTCAAAATAAATAAGCAAAAGGGTTGAGAAAGGATTGTGAGAAGGAAGCATGGGCTGCTATTTTGGGCCTGATGTTCAGGAGGGAGGGACGTGTACTAACCTAATTCTTTCCAGCATTCATCCATCCATCCACTAATCCATTGCTCCAGCCAGCCAGCCATCTATTCATTCTCTAAGCACTCCCTGAACACCTGGGTTGTGTCTGACTCCTAGGTGGGACTCTGGTTTCAAGATAATTGGGGAGACATGAGATATATTCAGAAATAACTGCAACATCAGATTAAAATGCTAAGCTATGTTGTGAAGGTACATATAGATGCTGCTCTAGTCAAGATTCTTTTGGTTGGGGAGTTCCTGTTGTGGCTCAGTGGTAATGAACCCAACTAGTATCCATGAGGATGAGGGTGATCCCTGGTCTCGCTCAGTGGGTTAAAGATCTGGCATTGCCGTGAGCTGTGGCAAAGGTAGCAGACACAGCTTGGATCCTGTGTTGCTGTGGCTCTGGCGTAGGCTGGCGGCTGCAGCTCCAATTGGACACCTAGCCTGGGAACTTTCATAAGCTGCAGATGTAGCTCTAAAATTAAAAAAAAAAAGATTATTTTGGCTGAAAGTGATACTAATGTCTGCCTCAATTGGCTTAAGCCAAAAAAGGAAGTTATTGGTTCTTGAAACTAATCAAGCCTTCAGGCATGTCTTGATCCAGAAGTTCAAATGATGTTATCAGGTATCCCTCCATCATTTCCCTCTGGATTTCTTGGAATTGACTTAATTCCCTGATGACAAATTATAATTTTGCAACTCCACTATTTCAGTCATTTTAACCAAAGTTCCAAGACTTATCAAACTGACCTGGACCATGTGTGTCCACTCTTGAACAGAGCACAGTAGCCATGGTGACGTGGTATTTTGATTGTCTAGGATTGGGTCCTGAGTCCATCCCTGGGGCCTGTGGGTGGGGACAGCTTGACCCGAACCAAATCAAATGAGACTGTGGAAGGCATGATTCTGCCGGAGGAAAACCGGAAGAGAAAATAAGGCCAGATAGCAAAACCAACACAGGCCTATTCCAATTAAAATGGGGGTTCAAGTGAGGGGGACATTTCTTAGCTGGAAGATCAGGGAAGGCTTTTAGGATCTTGTAGAGTCAGTGAGCTTTGAGATCACCCAAGGAACCCAGAACATTCCCACAGGATGCAGGTAAGGAGCTGGTCAGAGACTCCAATACTCCATACCCAAGCTCTGACTTTCAGACACCCCCATGGGTGCCAAGCTAGACAGACTAAATGATATGGGCCTGTTCCCTTGGGAAAACACAGACAGGTTATTTTACCTGGGCAAATAAATCCTCTATAGAGCTTGTCCCTGGCTGGGTGGTGTTATACACCTGATAGCTGTTGGGTACCCAATGAGCTCAAAGATTTCCTTCCATGTGTAGGAGAGGCTTCTCATTCATCTCCAGGCCAAAGAACCATTTCATTGGTGCCAATGATAGGAATTCTTGGTTGTCCTTCAATATCCATTCTCCTTTCTCAATACAAGTAAGAAAATTGCTGATTTTTAAGCAAGGGACATAGTTGAACAGAATAAGGACTACATTTCTCACCTCCTGTTATAGGTAGGTGTGGCCATATGACCATGTGCTAACCAATGAGCTGCAAAGGACAGTGACTGGTCATGCCCTTTAAGGGAGGAACATGCCCTTTCTTTCTCCTTTCTCCCTCTTTCACCCTTCTGTTTGGAATTTAATCCTGATGGGGAGGCATTTTGGACCATGAAGATAAGGGCAACACCCTAGAGATGGGTCCCTGATGAATTTGTTGCTCAGAGCCGCCTTATCAGCTCTGGACCATTTTCATCCAGACTCTTTGGGAGAAGGAAATCAATTTCTACCTTATTTGGACTCTCTTATTTGGGGTTTATGTTGCTGCAATTGATCTCTTACTCTAACTGATATAATGCCTATACATGGACATTTGGGAAAAGAAGGGAAGAAAAAAAAAGCAAGCATGCTACACCCTCAATAAATGCTAGACTAAGAGCACACTACCTCACTTAATCATCAGGACACCCCAAAATAGGTATTACCATCCCCTTCTATAGGTGGGAAACTTGAGGTTAAATAACTTTATTCAAATCACATAGAAGTTGCAGAGTTGTGATATGAGCTCTGAACCACCTGTTCAAATTAGCTTCAGCAAGAGAAAGACAAATACCATATGATATCGCTTATATCTGGAATCTAATATACAGCACCAATGAACCTTTCCACAGAAAAGAAAGGCATGGACTTGGAGAACAGAATTGTGGTTGCCAAGGGGGAGGGGGAAAGAGTGGGATGGACTGGGAATCTGTGGTTAATAGATGCAAACTGTTGCATTTGGAGGGGATAAGCAATG
Source organism: Phacochoerus africanus (assembly GCF_016906955.1). Classification (NCBI taxonomy): domain Eukaryota; kingdom Metazoa; phylum Chordata; class Mammalia; order Artiodactyla; family Suidae; genus Phacochoerus; species Phacochoerus africanus. Next base: position 31,602,803 of record NC_062558.1, on the reverse strand, counting down.
AGACCCTGCTGTATAGCACAGGGAACTATATCTAGTCACTTGAGATGGAGCATGATGAAGATAATGTGAGAAAAAGAAAAAATATACATATGTGACTGGGTCATTTTGCTGTACAGTAGAAAGTTGAAAGAACACTGTAAATCAAATATAATGGAAAAAATAAAAATCATTAAAAAAAAAAACAAATTAACTTCAGAAAAAGACTGCGACAAAGATTCCTGTGGAGTCTCCTACAAAACCTATAGTCTCAGGAAGGGCAAGGATCAGAGAGCTTCCAGGAACCACATCATTAGAGTTGGAGGACTTTCATTCTAGTGCTCTTCTTTTTACTTGATCCTTTAATGTCTTTGTCTCTTATATTCCTTTTTTTCCCTTTCTTTCTTTTCTTTTCTTTTTTTTTTCTTTTTTTTTTTTTTTTTTGCCACACATACAGCATGCAAGTTCGTGGGCAAGGGGTCAAACTCAAGCCACAGCAGTGACAATGTCAAATCTTTAGCCACTAGGCCATCAGGGACCTCCCTTTATATTCTTTTTTTCCTCTTTAGGACTGCACCCATGGCGTATGTAAATTCCCAAGCTAGGGGTCTGATTGGAGCAATAGCTGCCGGCCTATGCCAGAGCCACAGCAACTCAAGATTAGAGCTGAGTCTGCAACCTACACCATGGCTCATAGCAATGCCAGATCCTTAACCCACTGAGCAAGGCCAGGCATCAAACCTGCAACCTCATGGTTCCTAGTCAAATTTGTTTCCCCTGCGCCATGACGGGAACTCCTATGTTCTTGATGGAGAGATCCCAGTGGGTCACTGGCCTGCCAGTGGTCTGACTCTGTCTGGCAGTTTGCCCTGGTCCAATCAGCCATGGTTAGGGATATGAAGGCCTGCTGATTTCAGGTTGAGCTAGAAGAAGTTAGGCATGGCAGAAAAAACCTATTAATCTCTGGTAATTAAATCTTCAGATATTGGGTTACTGAATCTGGGCATAGAGAAACCCCTGTCCTTGTCTTCTGAGAGCTTATCTCCTCTTACTATTATTGTTACTATAAGTAACAATGTGTCACTATTAATTAACAGCAGCAATTCATTGAACTTTATTATGTACCAGGCATGGTGCTTTTAATGAGTAAGCTCAAGTAATTCCTTCAAGGGAAGTCAGTCAGTCAGAGAGCTTCTATCATGTATGGCAACCCAGGGACATTTGGAATATAGGGATGTGCCTTGGGAAACAAAGTATGATGATTCAATTTTCACTTAATTGGAGAAACTAAGTGGTAGGTGCAGTTGTACAGGCAGGGAAGCTACTGGGCAGGCAGATGCCAAGTGGGAGGCTGTTTAGGCATAAGGGAAATGGGCATGAGAGTGAAAAAGAGAGAGACAGAGAAGTTAAGTTTGGGTAAAATGGACAGTAAGAATTTTTCTTTTCTTTTCTCTTCTTTTCTTTTCTCTCTTTTTAGGGCTGCGCCTGTGACATATGGAAGTTCCCAGACTAGGGGCTGAATCAGAGCTGCAGCTGCTGGCCTATTCCACAGCCATAGCAATGCAGGATCCAAGCCACATCTGCGGCCTACACCAGAGCTCATGGCAATGCCGGATCCTTAATCCACTGAGTAAGGCCAGGTATGGAACCTGCATCCTCATGGATGCTAGTCGGGTTCTTAATCCACTGAGCCACAACAGGAACTCCTTGACACTGAGAATTTTGATAAAAGCAATGAAACAGGCAGGAAGAAGTACAGAGAACTTCAGACTCTACCATCCCACTCTCTCTTCTAGTAGAAGAGAATAAGGGTGTTCTCCCACTTCTTCCTGGGGCCTCCAGAGACCCTGAGTTCAGCCTCCTGTCCTGCCTCTCAGCTAGGGTCATCACTTCCTATTTGCTGCACCTGCTCTATTCCATGTCACCAATATCTCCAGGCATCTAGCCCCAGCCTGGTGGCCTGAGCCCATTGGCTTCTCCATTTGGCTCGGAGCTCTTGAGCTAAATTGAAATGATCCTGATGAATGCCACGTCACTGGCTCAACAAAAAGGGTGGAAGCACATCAGTGTCTTTGACATGAAGGTGCTGTCCATGTGACGGGACCAAGAGCATGAGACTGTATGTTAGTTAAACCTGTTTGATTGTGGGGAATAAATACCCAGTCGCACTATGTCACTGTGATGTAATAAGAAAAAAATATATATATATATATAGTCTCAGCCTCTGGTTCCTGGCACAGAGCTGCTTCATGGAATTTCTTGGGTGGTAGGAGCATCTTTTGTCCTAATGAGGCCACTCTTGGTGGGCTGCTGAATAGGTTCAGGGTGAGAGATGGTCACCAGGAAGTCTAAGCCATGATTAGAGGCTTAGAACTTTCAGTCCCACCCCTCATCATCCCCTGGGGAGTTGAGAGGGGCTGGATACAGAGTTCATGACCAATCACACCTGCATGATGAAGTCCCCATAAAAATCCTTAAACTCAGAGCTGGGTGACCTTCTGGGTGGGTGAACACACCCATATGCTTGGGGGTGGAATACCCCCATTCCAGAGGGACAGAGGCTCCTGTACTTGGGCCCTTTCCAGACCTCTCCCTATGTACCTCGTCACCAGGCTGTTCTTTTGTCTCCTTTATGATATCCTTTATAATAAATTGGCAGACATGTTCTCCTGACTTCTGTGAGCCATTAGAATGAATCATCAAACCTTGAATATAGATGCAAAAATTCTCAACAAAATCTTAGCCAACCAAATCCAACAACATATCAAAAAGATTCATACACCATGATCAGGTAGGGTTCATCCCATGTTCACAAGGATGGTTCAACATACGCAAATTAATCAATGTCATATACCACATTAACAAAAGAAAAGCCAAAAACCATATGATCATTTCAATAGATGCAGAAAAAGCATTTGACAAAGTCCAACATCCATTCATTATCAAAACTCTTGCCAAAGTGGGTATAGAGGGAATATTCTTGAACATAATCAAAGCCATTTATGACAAACTCGCAGCAAATATAATTCTCAATGGAGAAAAACTGAAAGCCTTCTCACTCAAATCTGGAACAAGACAGGGATGCCCACTCTCACCACTGCTATTCAACATAGTTTTAGAAGTCCTAGCCATAGCAATTAGACAAACAAAAGAAATAAAAGGCACCCAAATAGGAAGAGAAGAGATTAAACTGTCACTGTATGCAGACGACATGATACTACACATAGAAAACCCTAAGGACTCAACCCAAAAACTACTTGAACTGATTAATAAATTCAGCAAAATAGCAGGATATAAGACTAACATTCAGAAATCAGTCGCATTTCTGTATACCAACCATGAAATATTAGAAAAGGAATACAAAAATACAATACTTTTTAAAATTGCACCTCAAGGAGTTCCCGTCGTGGTGCAGTGGTTAACGAATCCGACTAGGAACCATGAGGTTGCGGGTTCAGTCCCTGCCCTTGCTCAGTGGGTTGACGATCTGGCGTTGCCGTGAGCTGTGGTGTAGGTTGCAGACGCGGCTCGGATCCCGCGTTGCTGTGGCTCTGGCGTAGGCCGGTGGCTGCAGCTCCGATTGGACCCCTAGCCTGGGAAAATCCATATGCCACGGGAGCAGCCCAAGAAATAGCAAAAAGATGAAAAACAAACAAACAAGCAAACGGGCAAAAGGATCTAAACAAATACTTCTTCAAAAGAGGACATATTAAATAGCCAAAAATAAATAAATAAATAAATAAATAAATAAATAAATAAATAAATAAAATAAAATTGCACCTCAAAAAATCAAAACCTCGGAATACACCTGACCAAGGAGGTAAAGGACTTATATGCTGAGAACTATAAAACTTTAATCAAAGAAATTAAAGAAGATGTAAAGAAATGGAAAGATATTCGATGTTCATGGACTGGAAAAATCAATATTGTAAAAACGGCCATGCTACCCAAAGCAATCTACAGATTCCATGTAATCCCTATCAGATTACCCATGACATTTTTCACAGAACTAGAACAAACAATCCAAAAATTTATATGAACCACAAAAGACCCAGAATTGCCAAAGCAATCCTGAGAAACAAAAACCAAGCAGGGGGCATAACTCTCCCAGACTTCAAGCAATATTACAAAGCCACAGTCATCAAAACAGTGTGGTACTGGTATCAAAACGGACACACCAATGGAACAGAATAGAGAACCCAGAAATAAACCCTGACACCTATGGTCATTTAATCTTTGACAAGGGAGGCAAGAAGATAAAATGGGAAAAAGACTGGAAGACCTGGATGGCTGCATGCAAAGCAATGAAATTAGAACATACCCTCACACCATGCACAAAAATAAACTCAAAATGGCTGAAAGACTTAGATATAAGACAAGACACCATCAAACTCCTAGAAGAAAACATAGGCAAAACACTCTCTGACATCAACCTTATGAATATTTTCTCAGGTCAGTCTCCCAAAGCAACAGAAATAAGAGTGAAAATAAACCAATGGGTCCTAATCAAACTGAAAAGCTTTTGCATAGCAAAGGAAACCAAAAAGAAAACAAAAAGACAACTTACAGAATGGGAGAAAATAGTTTCAAATGATGCAACCGACAAGGGCTTAATCTCTAGAATATATAAGCAACTTATACAACTCAACAGGAAAAAAGCCCATCATCCAATGGAAAAATGGGCAAAAGACCTGAATAGACTGTCTCCAAGGAAGATATACAGATGGCCAACAAGCACATGAAAAAATGCTCAACATCACTGATTATAAGAGAAATGCAAATCAAAACTACCACGAAATACCACCTCATACCAGTCAGAATGGCCATCAGGAATAAGTCCACAAATAACAAGTGCTGGAGGGGGTGTGGAGAAAAGGGAACCCTCCTGCACTGCTGGTGGGAATATAAACTAGTACAGCCACTATGGAGAACAGTTTGGAGATACCTTAGAAATCTATATATAGAACTTCCATATAACCCCACAATCCCACTTTTGGGCATATATCTGGACAAAACTCTACTTAAAAGAGACACATGCACCGTCATGTTCATTGCAGCACTATTCACAATAGCCAATACGTGGAAACAATCCAAATGTCCATCAACAGATGATTGGATTAGGAAGATGTGGTATATATACACAATGGAATACTACTCAGCCATAAAAAAGAACCACATAATGCCATTGTGGTTGGAACTAGAGACTCTCATACTGAGTGAAATGAGTCAGAAAGACAAAGACAAATATCATATGATATCCCTTATAACTGGAATCTAATATACAGCACAAATGAACATTTCCACAGAAAAGAAAATCATGGACTTGGAGAATAGACTTGTGGCTGCCCAGAGGGAGAGGGAGGGAGTAGGAGGAATTGGGAGCTTGGGGTTATCAGATACAACTTGGAATGGATTTACAAGGAGATCCTGCTGAGTAGCATCGAGAACTATGTCTAGATACTTATATTGCAACAGAACAAAGGGTGGGAAAAAAAGGTATACATGTAAGAGTAACTTGGTCCCTGTGCTGTACAACAGAAAAAAAATTAAAATAAAAAATAAATTAAAAAAAAAACCTGAGGAAGAGGTCATGGGAGACCCCAGGTCAAACACCTGGGACCCACTCCATGTGACTAGTGACAGAAATGGGAGCAGTCCTGCAGAGGGACTGAGCCAGTAACCTGCAGAATCTGTGCAAACTCTCAGTCATTAGTGTCCTAATTGAATAGCAGGACACCAAGATGGTGTCCAGAAAGTTGGGAAATGACATATTTAGTGTCAGGAGTGTTGTGAGTGTTAAGACAGACAGAGGTTTTTCCTTTTGGTTAGTCACACTTATTATGCATAGGATCAGAGAGAAATAGGAACATGGGATTTCATTTAAAAATAAAAAGCAGGGAGGGAGGTTGTAAATGGGTCAGGCTTTTTGGACTCCAGAATTAGCAAGGAATTCTCTATTCAGGGTCACTCTGGGGACTCTTGAAGCTGGCGGGTCTTCATGCCACAGCCCCACCCATGGCTCCTCTTTGCTCTCTGTCTCTCTGCTTCTGCTTTTCATTTCATGTCCTAAATTTCCATCTATTCAGCATAACTTTATTTTGCTTTTCCCTCTCTCAGTAACAGAATGCTCTGTTGGAATTAAACAAATGGTTTTTATCTCTGCTTTAATGGGGGATGGCGTCTCACTGATACAAGGAAAGTATTTCTCCTCCTGAGGGTGATGCATTCGGCTTGGGGGTTAAAAAGGAGAAGCTGTCTCGTGATATCTTGGTAAGTTAAAAAAAAAAAAAAAACAACTTGGTTTCTAAAAAATTTCAACATGGCATTACCATAGGATCTAGCAATTCCACTTCTGGCTATATGCCCCAAATAACCGAAAACAGAAACATGACTGGAAATTTGTACAATCGTGTTCAGAGCAGCACTATTCACAAAAATGTGGAAACAACCTAAATGTTCATCGGAGGGTATGTATTCAGATTTAAATAGGAGTGAAATTCTGACACATGTTACAACATGGATGACCTGGATGACACTATTCTAAGTGAAAGAAGCCAGACACAAAAGGATAAATGTGGTATGATTCCACTTACATGAGGTACCCAGAGTAGTCAAACTCATAGAGACAGAAAGTAGAACAGTGGTTGCCAAGGGCTGGGGGGAGGCAATGTTTGTGAGTACAGAGTTCCAGGTTAAGATGATGAAAAGGTTCTGGAGGTAGATGGTGGCAATGGCTGTACAACAAGGTAAATGTACATAATACCGCTGAACTGTACACTTAACACTGGGTAAAATGGGGAGTTCCCATTGTAGTGCACTGGAAACGAATCCAACTAGTATCCATGAGTATGCAGGTTTGATCCCTGGCCCTACTCAGTGGTTCAGGGACCAGGCTTGTCATGGGCTGTGGTGTAGGTTGCAAACGCAGCTCAGATCTTGTATTGCTATGGCTGTAGTGTAGGCTGACAGCTGCAGCTCAGATTGGACCCCTAGCCTGGGAACTTCCATATGCTGCAGGTGCGGCCCTAAAAAGAAAAAACAAAACAAAATAAAAACAACAACATTGGGTAAAATGATAAAACCTATTATATATTCTTGACAACTAAAAAAAATTTTATTATGGTTGATTTACAATGGTCTGTCAATTTCTGCTATACAGCAAAGTGACCCAGTCATACATATACATATACATATATATATACACACACATACATTCTTTTTCTCATATTATCCTCCATCATGTTCCATCACAAGTGATTAGATATATAGTTCCCAGTGCTATCGAGCAAGATCTCATTGCCTGTCCACTCCAAATGCAAGAGTTTTCATTTACTAACCCCAGACTCCCAATCCATCCCATTCCCTCCCCAGCAAACATGAGTCTATCCTACATTTCCATGACCTTTTCTGTTTAGTAGGTAGATCATTTATGTCACTTTTTTTTTTTTTGTCTTTTGAGAGCAGTTTACGTGGCATATGGAGGTTCCCAGGCTAGGGTTTGAATTGGAGTTCCTGTCACGGCTCAGCAGTAACAAAACTGACTAGTATCCATGAGGATGTGGGTTTGATCCCTGGCCTGGTGTTGCTGTGAGCTGTGCTATAGGTCGCAGCCATGTCTCAGACCTCATGTTGCTGTGACTATGGCATAGGCCAGCAGCTGCAGCTCCAATTTGACACCTAGCCTAGGAACTCCCATATGCCACAGGTACAGCCCTGAAAAGACCCCCCCCCCAAAAAAAATAAGCCTTTGTTCTTTGGAAAGCTCGAGGTAGTCAACCCATCCATCATTTGAGACAGAGCATCTCTTGCATTAACTGGTCTAAAGGAGAAGCTGGCAGAACTCTCATAGAGAATGAGAAAAGATAAGAGAACTGAGGCTTTGAGTATACAAGGTAGCAGATACCTGAGCCATATTCTGTTCCACACGCCAGGGTTCAAGTATGACCAGGAGATGCCAGGGCAAGGACATCAAAGAAAAGATGACAGGGGGGGGCTTATTTTTTTTGGGGGGGTCTTTTCAGGGCTGTACCTGTGGCATATGGGAGTTCCTAGGCTAGATGCATCCCAGCTATTGGGCAGGCTGCCTCTTGGCAGTTGAGTCTTTGCTGTCTCTGTACCTCAAGGATGCTGCTCACTGTCCTAAATTACCCCATAATTGTATATCTGCCTGTTTTGTGCTCCAGAGATACTGTCTGTCAGACTCTGATAAACTTCATAAGGGTTCCTTGGCAATGCTTCTTAAATCAGAATGCTTCAGCTATGAGTTGAAGAAAGCCCAATTAAAATGGCTTAAACTACATTTGAGAGAAGAAGTCCTAAGGTTGGATGGCTCCAGAGTTAGTTTACTTAGTGGTGCCCACAAGTTCTTTCCATCGTTCTGCTCTGCCATCCTGAGCATGTCATATTAGAAAGACCATTTCTTCTCATGTCTCTTTCCTAGGGATGACATCCTTCTTTAGCAGACCACTAACAAGCTTTCATATTTTGGTGGCCATAACTAGCTTTCTTATCCATTCCTACCTAAACCAGCCACCCACAGGTAGGATGAGATTAATGTGATATCTCTGAGGTGGGGATAGAGTTATCTTTTCTGAAGGTTTGAAACTTAAGACAAAATTGGGGATCCTGTTAACAAAGAAAAAAAGAATTTTGATTTTGAAAAAGTAACTGAGTGCTTGCTACACTCCCAGATACTGATAAGGGGATTAATGGACATTTAGGAAGGGTGTTTTGGACTTGCTTCTATTATTAACCAGTGGACAAGGAGTACAAGTTCTCATACTCTGGGTTCATGATAGCTTAGCACTGGGTTTCATTCCAAATTATGGGAAGGAGATAGAGAAGAGTGGAAGGCATCCTCTTTTCTTTTTCATGACCTCAGCACACAGAGCTCTTTCTACTTCCTGCCCCCGTAAACTTGGTTCTCCCCTGACAGTCTTTGAAGCCCTCCCCAGAGGATGCTAATCTTTCTTACGCTCTCACGGTGTCTCCCGTGGTCCTCAGCTCTATTTCCAGATCAACAGTCCTTCATCTTGAGTAAAGTCTGAGGCTCATGGCATCTCATGGTACTACCTTCTGCGCCTTCCATTGCTGATGTCTACTAGTCAATCAATCAGTCAATCCTTATTCTTAAAGGTCTTTAGCATCTGGCTCATCCTTTCCTCCCACCCAGTTCCCACCACCATACTAATGACTTTCATGATTGTGAGGATGACTCAAGACCTGGCCAACCTCCTGGCCCCTTGGCTCCTGTCTCTTCTCTTTCCAATGATCTTCACCTCCATGCTACTTGAGCCACATCTCTCTTCACCATATCCTAGACCTCAGTTTCTCCTGGGATGAATCTTCCTCTAAAGACTTAAATTTCTCTGAACACACTCTTGTATCCTCTGTTCTTTCAATTAATCCAGGTTTAGCAGTTCTTTGAACTCTAGAATTCCAGACCTTTCTACTTTCTCCCTCTTAAGACCCTCCTTCCTCCACTTCCATCCCTATCTAGCACATATCCTGTGGTCCTCACTTGAGCTATTTTCTTGCCAGTACTCAAGTGGTGGACATTTGAGATAACTTCCTAACATCTACTTGAACCCAGTTGATTGGTCTGAGTTGGTCATGGTCATGTCCTCTCTCTTGTCGGTAGGGAAACAGGCATGTGATTCACTTCTAGCACTAGAGGGTATGGCAAGGGAAGGAGAGAGGGGCTCTGGGAGAGATTTTCCTATAACAGAGACAAAAGAATTGATGATCTTTCTTTCTTTTTTTTTGGTCTTTTAGCCATTTTCTTGGGCCGCTCCCACGGCATATGGAGGTTCCCAGGCTAGGGGTCGAATTGGAGCTGTAGCCGCCGGCCTACGCCAGAGCCACAGCAATGGGGGATCCAAGCTGCATCTGTGATCTACACCACAGCTCACTGCAACGCCGGATCCTTAACCCGCTGAACAAGGCCAGGGACCGAACCCGCAACCTCATGGTTCCTAGTCAGATTCGTTAACCACTGAGCCATGACAGGAACTCCTGATGATCTTTCTTTTTGAAGATGAACCCAACAACAAGGTGCTAGTGCAGAGAGACAGAAAGTACCTGAGTCCTTGATGATATCATCAAGACACAAAATCAACCCATTTTCAAGTTTGTCCTCTCTGGATATCCTGTTATATGAAGCATATTCTGTTACTTTCATATAAAAGTACCTTAAATGACATAATTCTTTTTTTTTTTTTTTTGGCCACCCTAAGGCATATGATTTTCCCAGGCTGGGGACTGAACCTGTGTCCTAGCATTCCAGAGTTGCCTCCAATCCCATTCTGCCTCAATGGGAACTTCTAAATGACATAATTCTTAACTCCTAGCAAAAGCTCAGCCCTGGATCAATGTGAACATCCTTCTATTCTGTTTTCATACCTGTCCTGCTAAGACCGATGGAGAAAATAGCGGGTCCCTGGTCCTCTAGAAACCCCCTGCACCTGTCTCACATCCACCTTGGAAGAAGAGCCCCAGTTTTCTCCACCCTTCCCCATCCTCTCTGTTTAGCATTGCAAACCACCAGCGTTGTTATCTGAAGTGGCCAGTTCTTGACTAGGAACTGGATTTTACAAGTTCCCAAAAAGAGCATGTGTATTTGGCTTGGATACAGAGGAGTGGAGAGAAGATCTGGGGATTAAAAGAAATCAGGAACCCATGAGAAGGATAGAGCAATTGCACCAGAAATAAACTTAGTGAACTAAGTCATTCCTAGTGCTTGTGTTGAGTTAGGGGAAAAAGAGGAGCTTCCTGCCCTGCATTGTGGGGCTGGCAAAGGATACCAGCCCCAGGGGAAGGGTAATAGAGGGGGAAGGAAGGGCAGAGATGCAGCTTTGCTCACAATGTCTCTGGAACAAATGTAGACCAGAATAAAGTAGAAGGTAATGATTGCAAATTCTATTTTATTTTGTCTTTTTTTTTTGTCTTTTTAGGGCTGCACCCGCAGCATATGGAGGTTCCCAGGCTAGGGGTCTAATCAGAGCGACAGCTGCCAGCCTACACCACAGCCACAGCAACGCCAGATACTTAACCCACTGAGCGAGGCCAGGGATCGAACCCACAACCTCATGGTTCCTAGTCGGATTCGCTTCTGCTGCGCCACAATGGGAACCTCTGACTGCAAATTCTAAAATTATCTGAACCACTTGGCAAGAGGTGGTTGGTCTCTGGGTGTGGAGGTGGGAGGTGGAGCCTGCAGGTGGGAAGGCCTCAGGCTTTTATCATCATCTCAGCCATGTAGACTGTTGCAATAACACATTCTTGGTCTTTGATTCTCAACACCACCCTGGAACTCCTGTTTTCCTTGCTTGCTCTCTTCTCCCGTTTACCATAGCAACTGTTTTGAATTTTCTTTACTCTCATTGAACCTCCTACCCTTTGCTTTCCCTTTCTCTCTCATCCATAAACTCCACCTCCTTTTTCACAGAAAAAAAAGATGCCATCTGACTAGGATCACCCCCACCTTCCTCACTTACCTGCAACTGTACCCACCTTTTCTCCTCCCTCACACATTTATCAGCAGTGCTGTCCCAGAGAACTTCTGCGGTGGTAGAAATGTTTACACCCTCACTATGGTAGCTGCTAGCTACATGTGGCTGTTGAGCACTTGAATTGTGGCATGTGCAACTGAGGAACAAATTTCATTTGTTTTTTTTTTAAATGACTGCACATGCGGCATATGCAGGTTTCCAGGCTAGGGGTCGAATTGAAGCTGTAGCTGCAGGCCTACGCCACAGCCAGAGCCACAGCAAACCAGATCCGAGCCGTGTCTGCGACTTACACCACAGCTCACGGCAACTCCGGATCCTTAACCCACTGAGCGAGGCCAAGGATCGAACCCTCATGCTCACGGAGACTATGTCAGGTCCTTAACCCTCTAAGCTACAAACAACTCATTTGATTTTAATTAATTTAAATAGAAATAGCCGTGTATGGCTAGTGGCCACCCTATTAGACTGCACCAAATTAGCGACTCAAAGAAAAAAGGGCACTGGAATTTCTCCTAACTCTGTGACATCCCTAAGAGGTAGATTCTTATTATAAGAATTGCCAATTCGGTGATGAAAAGGAAGGAGGAGAGGGTTAGAGAGGCATGTTCACAAGAAATCGCCATGGAGAAATAGAAGGGAAATAAATATCATTGTGATGTGCTTTCTTGAAAATAGCTCCAGTTACCAAGACAGAAACCACAGTGAATTCTGGCTGAAACACTGTATTCCTGAAGGAGACTAAGAGGCTCTCATCATCATCATACATCTTATCATTGCTGCAGATCCATGCTGGTCTTGACACCAATCCAGAGTGTGAGTGGGAGAAAGAACCAAGAACCAGCCAAGTGCTGGTGTGGTGTAGTTATCAGCTAAATTATTTCAAAGGGTATCCACTTATCTTTGCATTTTCTGCTGTAACACAAAGTGTATGCAACACGAACAGAATGGTGACTTGAATGTCCCTTTTGTATAGCCATTTTTTTTCGCTTTGGAGGATTCTACTCCATTTCAAACAGCTACACACCTTTTTAAACAGGAAAAGTTAGAATACAAACATCCCACTCCTTCCACCGACTTCCTCTGAATGGCCGGCCACTTGCTCTGAGGTCACATTTTGAGCAATTTATTTCTCCCCTGATTTTAAGTGCTTTTCTCATACACTAAGTTTCCCCCATCTTTGTGCTTAATACCTGACTCCCCCGGTTCCATTTATTTACCTGTCAGTTTCCTCATTAGTGTCCTTTAATTCTGCAGCATTATAATCGCTCTTAATATCTCCTGTGGCCACCGGCCTTTCTGTAAACCACCCTCTCTCATTGGTTTCAGAGTGCACGCACCCGCGTGGCTTTCCTCTCCTTCCCTGATGCCTCTGCTGAGTCTCTTTGGTTTTGGATTCTTTAGGGATCTGCCCTCAGCCCCCCTCCATGTCTCTTCACCCTCTCTCTGGACAGAACCATTGCCTCCACTTTTTCTCCTTCTATCCACGTTCCGCAGTGCAGCCAAAGTCTGCACTGCAGATTTTAAGTGCAAATGAGATCATGCCGACTCTGCTTAGAAATCCACCTACAGCTCTCAGAATAAATTCTGGACTCCTTAACAACAGCACAGGAGGCTGAAATAGACTAGGTTTCCCCAAAGCAGACCAGAGACAGGATTTGGGTCCAAGGAGCTTATTTGGGAGGTGAGAGCAAGAAGGGGAGTGGGGAAGTGGCACAGGGAAGGGAAGGCAGCCAATCAGGAAACATTCAAGTGCAGTCAAGGGCCCAGTCCCAATAGGGACCCCTGGGAGACTGCCTAGACCGCCTCTGAGGTGTCCCACCAGAGAGAGGAGCTGAGATATTTAACCAGGGCCCCCAAGCTAGGAGCCTCCATTCCCTGAGAGCCACACCTCTCTCTCTTTCTCCCTGCTTCCGTTCTTGCCTTCCTCCCCCTCCTTCTCTACACCAAGGAAGGGCCCTCTCACCAGTGCTGCTCTGTGACCCCGCCCCCAGCTATAGCTGATTGGACCAGAGATAAACAGCTGGAACCAATCAGAGTCACTCCCTGGGATTCTGGACTCCGGCAGTTGATCTGGGCTTTCACTTGAACTCTGGATAGCCTTGTTTGGCCACAGTGCCCTCAGAGAAGCAGAGAAGTCCAGGGTTCAGAGAGATACATGATGGGTGCACAGACAGACAGGCAGAGGTGGGACCTCACAGCTTCAGGCACATTGAAAGAACAACCTCTTTCAACTGAAAGAGGACATTTCGGTTTCCTGTTTAACTAATAGGTTCTCACGATTTGGTGCCACATTTCATGCATTTGAGCTCTATAAAATAAGTGTTTTCTCAAAACAAAAACAACTTTCATTTTTGCTGAAGAAGGTCACTTGATTTTCCGACCTGTAACCAGAAACACACACACCGCCCTTGACTAAGAGAAATTCATCCAGTCTCCACTCCATTCATGACCTGAGTTCCTGCTTCACAAAGAAACAGAGACCATTGTTCTTGATGTTTCACTTTGAACATCTCCGAACAGCTCAAATGTTTCCATCTTAACTACCCTTCCAATCTTCCCTTGACCCCATGACCCCTCTTAAAAATCATCCTTACCTCTCTCCTCTCATAGCCAAACTTACAGGAAAAGTAGCCCCTATCTACTCTCCACTTTCACTCTCATCAATCGTTACTTGCACTATGATTTTATGGGAAGGTGTTCTATTTTGAAATTGTGATTTGAAGTGTCTGTGGGATATTTAGGTCTTGAGGTTCATATATGGCAAGTGTAGAATTCAAAAGGCAGGTTTGGTCTGGAGATATGCCTTCTAAAAATATATCAGAGATTTTTTGGAGGGTATGCCTGCAGCATGTCAAATTTCCTGGACCAGGGATCGAACCCTTGCCACAGTTGCAACCTGTGCCACAGCTGTGGCAGTGCTGGATCCTTAACCTACTTATGCCACATGGGAACTTCCTATCACTGATTTTTTTTTTTGTCTTTTTGTCTTTTCTAGGGCCGTTCCCTCGGCATATGGAGGTTCCCAGGCTAGGGGTTGAATCGGAGCTGTAGTCACCAGCCTACGCCAGAGCCACAGCAATGCCAGATCTGAGCTGCATCTGCAAACTACACCACAGCTCACGGCAATGCCGGATCCTTAACCCACTGAGCGAGGCCAGGGATTGAACCCAAAACCTCGTGGTTCCTGGTCGGATTCGTTAACCACTGAGCCATGACAGGAACTCCGTCACTGATTTTTTAAAAAGTAATTCGTACATATGGTGGAGAAAGCTTCATAGAAAGATGCAAAGTAAGACTCTTGGCACTAATTCCCCAGTTCCCTCCCCAGAGACCATCACCTTGTATACCCTTCTAGACACAGCCAGCTTTGTGGCCATGGGACCTTTGTGGTCACATAGAGACACACACTTAGGAGGGCTCCAAGCTTGATTTGATGTCCTGATGTCACCATCTTGAAATCCTTCATTTTTGAATAAGGGAGCCTACCTTTAAATTTTGTACTGGATCCCCCAAACTATGCAGTAGAACCTGTTTCCAGCTATATTGCATGCATAAATAAATAATATACACATATACCCCTCCCACACTCTTTTAATTTTAGCATTTGGTGACTCAAAACAATGTGTGTAGGAGTTCCCACTGTGGTGCAGTGAGTTAAGGATCTGGTGTTGCCACAGCTGCAGCATAGGTCACAGCTGCAGCTCAAATGCAATCCTAGGGAACTTCCATATGCCATGGGTGTGGCCAAAAAAGTATGTAAATCAAATTTTCTAGGGAGAAGATGCAAAAGTTAGTGATACTGTTCACTAAATATTTCTGCTGCTTCTGTTTCTGGGATCATGGGAAATACATGGGGAGACTGAATTTCCTGGATTCCCTAGTGGTTGGATGGGGCCAAGTGACTAGTTTTGACCAAGGCATTAGGAGCAGAAGTGAGTGCATTATGCCCGGGTCAGAGCATTGAAATGCTCATTCAAGAGTTGAGAAAAAAGAAAAA
This sequence comes from Phacochoerus africanus, assembly GCF_016906955.1. Classification (NCBI taxonomy): domain Eukaryota; kingdom Metazoa; phylum Chordata; class Mammalia; order Artiodactyla; family Suidae; genus Phacochoerus; species Phacochoerus africanus. Next base: position 31,587,320 of record NC_062558.1, on the reverse strand, counting down.
AAGAAAACGAAAAGGAGTTCCCTTCATGGCCAGTGGTTAACGAACCTGACCATGATCCATGAGGATGCGGGTTTGATCCCTGGCCTTGCTCGGTGGGTAAAGGATCCAGCATTGCTGTGAGCTGTGGTGTAGGTTGCAGACACAGCTTGGATCCCACGTTGCTGTGGCTGTGGCTGTGACTGGCAGCTGTAGCTCCAATTCGACCCCTAGCCTGGGAACTTCCTTATGCCATGGATGTGGCCCTAAAAAAAAAAAAAGAGTTCAAGGTAGTTGCAGTTCCATTAGTCTTAGTCTCTGTGTGACTACAATAAGAAGAGCCTTCTTTTTTTTTTTTCTGGCGGCATATATATGGCAGTTCCTGGGCTAGGGGACAAATTGGAGCTGCAGCTGCTGGCTACAGCCACAGCCACAGCAATGCCAAATCCAAACCAAATCTGTGACCTACACTGCAGCTTGTGGCTGGATCCTTAACCCATTGAACGAGGCCAGGGAACAAACCCAGATCCTTGAATTCTTAACCCCTAAGCCACAATGGGAACTCTGGGCAGAGCCTCCTGAGTGACTTATGATGGACACTGTGAATGAGAAATTAATTGTCATTGTTTAAAGCCATGAGATTTGGGAGGTTGTTCGCTACTGCAGCATAACTTGTCCTTTCCTGACTGATAGAAATATAAAAATGCTGAAACAGAATTCACTGGAACTGACATGTAAAGGGGAGAAGAGAACCATAGGAAGGTAAGAAAAATAGTCACAGAGGTAAAAATGAGAAACCAGAAGCTGGGACCCAGGTGAGTCCTGGAAATGAAGGAAAGAAATTATTCCAAGAAGTAGAGAGTGGTTGAGGGTGTTGAATGCATCTGAGAGGTCCAGTAAAATAAGGAATACAAGATATGCACTAAATCTGGCAACTGAGAATTCATTGATAAACTTATGGACAAGAGAATCTATGGAGTGATGGGGGAGGAATTAGTGGACACAGAGCTGAGGAAGCAGAGAGTGAAGAGCATGAGGGATCAGTATAATAATTCAGAGGAAAGTCTAGAAGGAATTGGATGTCTTTGGGTGGTGGCAAGGGCAATACTGAAGTGATTTTCCTATTCTGAACATTTCCTATAAATGGAATCACATACTATGTGACCTTCTGTGTCTGGCTTCCTTCACTTTGCATGTTTTTTAGGTTCATCCATGTTGTAGCATGTATCAGTGCTTCATTCTTTTTTATAGCTCAATAATACTCCATTGTATAGATAGACCATATATTTTTTTAACCGTTCATCTGTCGATGAACATATGAGTTATCTGCCTATGCACTGCTGTATCACTAGTGATTGGTGCTGTCGAAATGAGTAGATGAATAGCGTGAGTAGCATTGTCCAAGGTCACGGAGGTGGTAACATGTAACACCAGGATTAGAAGCTAGGCAATTAGTCCCTCAGCACCTATGTTCTAACCATCAAGCTTATTGCTCTCACAGGATCTTCTCTTTATATAGATGAAGATAACTTTCTGGCAGGAAAGTGATGGCGTGCTCCAGGGGGGTAACTAATGATGGGACCATTTACAAAGGTGTGGGCAGAGTTAACAAAAAGTGATAAGGAATGGAAGGCTGCCTGGACTGGCAACAGCCCAGAGCCATCACCAAATCCAGCCTGAAGGGGCAAGGAGGGAGGGGTGCCCAGAGGCCCTGCCATGGGCAGTTGGAGAGCAGCCAGGAAAATTCACATCCAACCTCACTGTCCTCCTGCTCTCTGTATCCTGAACTGGGAGCAGGGAGGTAGGGGAGCCCCCCCATCCAACACCCTGAATAGCTCTAATGGGTGAGAAAATAAAAATTAGCTCAGACTAGAAAAGTAAAAGTCAGTCCGACTAACTAGCAGGCAGGAAGAGCAGAAATGGATAAAGTCCACTGCAAAGGGAACAAAAAAACAGTATTTCCGAGTGTAGCTGTAGGGTGATAATACCCTGCATCTTTGAGTGAGGGACTGCTGCTTTCCTACTCATGGAGAAGTGTCATCCACTAAAATCATAGATCTCAGAAACTTTGCTATTTGAAACTGCATCAGTAAGAATGAAATATTCTTTTGTCTGGAGGGTCTAAGTCACCCTGAGACTGAGACATAGCTCGATTTGCAGCTCAGGTGAGGAGCTTTAGGTAAAAGCTTTCTGGACACAACAATCAAAGCTTTACTGCCTCCCTGGGTCCACTTTGCAATACAGATCTGAAGCTGACCATTTTATTTAAACCTGCTTTGCTGTGAGCCTGTGAAAACTCGCTTTCGTTTCAATTTAATCTCAACTCCACCTTCCCCAGCATCGATGACTCTGATAACTCTGTCCCTTTGTTTGGTGACGTGCTCTCCCTCATCTTTTTTTTTTTTTTTTCCTTTTTTTAAGGGCCGCACTTGTGGCATATGGAGGTTTCCAGGCTAGGAGTCAAATTGGAGCTGCAGCTGCCAGCCTAAGCCACAGCCACAGCAACACAGGATCTGAGTTGCATCTTCAACCTATGCTGCAGCTCTTGGCAACGCCAGACCCTTAACCCACTGAGCAAGGCCAGGGGTTGAACACACATCCTCATGGAAGCTAGTCGGGTTCTTAACCCACTGAGCAACAATGGGAACTCCTGTATTCTTCCTCATTGAATGGGTCAATAAACCTGATTTTGTTGGATGGCAGGTTTGTGTCTGGTGGTCTTAAGCTGATTGGGCTAGGTCATGGGTTGATCCGCCAGGGCATAGAGCTGGCCAAAGAGTAGATCTAGAGGGTCAGGCCAAAAATATCCAGCAAGGAAATAAAGTCCTCTCGCCACCCCAGCCCCCACTGTCTGCAGACCAGAGTGTTATGAGGAAGGGAGGGAGGGAGGAGAGGGACCTTGAATCATCCAGTGTTCACGGACAGCTGGGGCTGAATAAAGGGTTGTGGAAATGAATCAATCAGCTTCTGAGTGGGGCTGGAAGCAACAGAAAGATCTAGGCTCCTTACTAAAGCACAATGGCAGCACTGGGGCTCCTGACATTTGAAGGGCTGCCTCTTTACCCCAATGGAAATGAGTCCAAAAAAATGTGAAAGGAGAAAGGGGATAAGGCAGAATTCTTAAAATGCCCTTCCTTTGAACACCATCTTTGTGCAGGCATCTGGGGGAGGCCGCTGGGGCGGGGTCATCTGTCTGCCAGGCCTGTAGGACTTGGCTTTTCCTGTTTACTCCCAGCCACATCTGGGGCAGTGGCCAGGGCCCGCCCCCACTCTGCCATCATTGGAGGAACTCAAACTTTAAAGGTCCTGCTAAGAATCAGGACGTTTCAATTTCCTCTTACTGGTGGGTCTGCTGTGGCCGGTCAGGAAGGGCTGAGCCGTGGTCCAGCCCCGAGTGGAGAGCCAGCCTCTCACCATGCCAGCCTGGTGCAGCTGGAACGACGTTTTCCAGTATGAGACAAACAAAGTCACCCGGATCCAGAGCATGAATTATGGCACCATTAAGTGGTTCTTCCACGTATTGGTCTTTTCCTATGTTAGGTAAGTGGGGCGTGGGGAGGGCCCTGAATCTCTGCAGTGGCTGAAAGCAGCCCAGAAAACCTCAAGGTGCAGCTCCTGATGCACATTCTGAATTCCCTGCGGTTTTAAAATCTGCAAGCTGGGGGTGGAGGTGGGGAGTTGGGAGAGGAAGCAGGGCCAGTCTGCTGCAGGGAGAAGCCACAGGAAGGGAGTGTGACACCATGGGTTCTAACCCAGGCCTGCTGGGGCAAGCTGGGCAGGGCATGCCTGGAGAAGGTGGGGAAATGCAGGGCAACACCCTGGATTCCTGGGAAGGAGTCAAGGATTTGGGACACGCCTGATGATAATGCCGGCATCAATCTGAGTCATCCCTGCTCTAGGGGAGGAATAGGACTAGACCTGTAAAAGCAACTTCAGGTCCTCCTTGGTGTCAAGAAGACCCTTCTTGCTCCTTTTTTTTTTTTTTTTTTAAAAACCCAGCTTATTGAGATACAATTCACATACCATACAATGCACCCATTTAAAGGATACAATTCAGCAGTTTTTAGCATATTCAAAGAGTTGTGCAACCATCCACAATCAATTTTAGAATATTTTCAGAGCTCCTGTCATGGCTTAGTGGAAAAGACTCTGACTAGCATACATGAGGACGCAAGTTCGATCCCTGGCCTTGCTCAGTGGGTAAGGATCTGGCATTGACATGAGCTGTGGTGTAGGTTGCAGATGTGGCTCGGATCCCACATTGCTGTGGCTGTGGTGTAGGCCAGCAGCTACAGCTCTGATTCGACCCCTAGCCTGGGAACCTCCATATGCTGTGGGTATGGCCCTAAAAAAAAAAGGCAATATTTTCATTACCTCATAACCAGAACAAAACAAAACCCTACATCCCTTAACCATCACTCTCAATCCTCCTATTCCCCTGCAGCTCCAGGTACCCACTGATCTGTTTTCTGGCTCTATGGATTTACCTATTTTGGATAATTCATACAAATGGAATCACACAATATGTCATCCTTTTGCAACTGTTTTCAAGGTTCAGCCATGTTAGAACATGTATCTTTATTGCATTCCTTTTAATGGCTGAGTAATATTCCATTGTATGGATATACGACTTTTGAGTGGAAGTTTGGGTTGTTTCTAATTTTTGACTATGATGAATGATGCTGCTGTGAACATCTGTGCACACATTGTTTTTCGAACATGTCTTCAGTTTTCTTGGGTATGTACATCTGATTGGAACCATTGGATAACTTGGTAAACTCTCCTCAGTCTTTTGAGGAACCATTCAACTGTTTTTCACAGTGGCTGCACCATCTCATATTCCCACCAGCAATGTATGTTCCAATTTCTCCACATCCTCATCATCACTTGTTAGCGTGTGTCTTTTGGATTACAGGCCCCAGTGAGTGAGTATTTCATTGTGGTTTTGATTCATATTTCTCTCATGGCAACTGCTCCCTGGCTCTTTGTGGTGGTGATGATGATGATAACTTGCATCTATTCAGAGAGACAGTGTACTTCACTAGCTCAAGGTTAAAGAAACCTATTTTATAGACCTGGCTAAGTTTTCTTGACCACGTTTAACCTCTCTGAGCTTCAGTTTCTGCATCTGTTCAGAGAGTTGTGATAATTAAACAAGAAATGGCAAGACAAACACTTATCGATGCCTAGTATAGGGTAAGAGTGTCACATATGGTAGCTATTTTTAAAAATAATCTTTTTGAATTTAATAGTTTCTTTCATATACATCCTATCCTTTGACCGTGAAAGTAATGATGCCCATGCTTGAGATTTGAAATCTGGAAATATGGATCCAAAAATCCTTCACTTTTTTTGTTTTCTTTTTGTCCTTTGTCCTTGGCACATGGAGGTTCCCAGGCCAGAGGTCTAATCAAAGCTGTTGCTACTGGCCTACGCCAGAGCCACAGCAATGCCAGATCTGAGTCGTGTCTGTGACCTACACCACAGCTCACAGCAACGCTGGATCCTCAACCCACTGACCGAGGCCAGGGATCAAACCTGCAACCTCATGGTTCCTAGTCGGATTCGTTTCCACTGCACCACAACGGGAACTCCAAAAATCCTTCACTTTTTTGAGCCTTTGTTTCCTCATCTGTAAAAGGGGATAATTGTTGTTGTAAGAATTAAAAGAGTTAATAAATGTAAAGCTGCTGTGAAAATACCTGGCATATGGTGAGCCCTTACGAAGTGTTAATTCTTCTTTGTCAATAATATTATTAGGATTATCATTATTTTATTCATATGGTTACTATGCAACAAATATTAAAGAATACATACGTATGTTAAAATTCTAATATAAGACATATTACTCAGACCAGATATCATAGAACCGATAATAAAGAGCATAGTTAGTAAATGCTCCCTTAGGGATCAATACATAGATCATATGTCACAATTCCACACTGTACTGTGGCTTCCTGGTATTCTTGGGTCTAGTGCAGAATGTCTTAAAAGCAGATTATTGTATATATAATAACAGATTATTACAGAACATCTTGTAATGATAAATATTTTTCTTTCCTATGGTGGAATCTTATCTTACATGCATTTAATTCTCTCAAATTAAGTTGTGCATTTTCCACAGGAGCATGGAGAGACAGAGAAAGCACAGTTTAAACAGTGCAATGATTCAGCAGTTGGGGGCCCCAGGAGTACATGTGAGATGGGGTTCCCTCAGTCAGTCTCTGTTCCCACGTTTCTTATAGAACAAGCATCTTTCCACCCTACCTGTGAGTATTTCCACCCAACATGTCCCCTAGAATAAGCCAACTCCTTTATTTTCATCTGGAGCAAAACTGGAAAAACCGCCACTTGTTCCAGAGCTGGAGGGAAAACTGGCTCTCATGAACTCATTGGGAGGGGGGAGGTCTGTTTGCTATGCTTTATAGACAGTTTAAGGATTTTCCAAAAGGCAGTTTTGTCAAGACAAATTTGTGAAGACAATCTTTACCTCAAGGGCCGACTTTAGAAGATAACCCCTATGTAAAACGCTTCTCTACTGCTCATATTTTAAAATATACAATTGAAGAAAAAGTATTACCACCCTTGATTTTTCTTCCCCTCTATGCTACTGGTTCATCTATTTACATCTCATTAAATGAAGTCCCATAGAACACAGCCTGGGAAATGCTGCCTTAAATTGGACTGTGAGGCCTCAAGCTGATAGAATTGCAGATTGCCCATCTGTGAAATGGGTAGATCCATGGTGCAAAGGGATTCAACGAGGTAGTTTGCATCAAATAGGACTGGTGTGGATCATAGGTGGAAGTCCAGACAGGCCCGGATAACATTCAGGATATAAGGCGAGAGGTAGTGGATTCTGGCCATGGGGTTCATGGCCCTCTGGCAGAAAAGGCAAAAAGCCAGGATAATGAAGTAAGATAAGAAGGTACAAGGCAGGGGCTGGCAATAGAGGAAAGAGGCTGATCGGTTTTTCACAGTCCCTCACAACCTGGTTCCAATTTGTAGTCAAAGGCAGGGGCCACAGCTACAGGCAAGATCCAGTGGCTCCAGCTTCCAGGGCAAGAGTGTGTGGAGAGGATGCTGAGTAGGCCTGCATTAGTCAGAACTGTTTGCATAGTAAGTGACAGAAACCTAATGCAAGTTAGCCACCAAGCCACACAGAGGAATTTATTGTCTTAACTGGACAGCAGAAGAAATAGCTCTCTTCTGAAGCAGATGGTTATAAAAGTTCAAACTGTGTCAGACTGTGGGGGCTGGGTCTCTCTCCCCACATCTTTTTTTTTTTTTCCCATTTATGTTTCTCTCCCCACATCTTGGCTCTACTCAGCTTTCTTCTTGAATAGGCTCTCTATGTAGCAAGATAGTACATTCACATCTTCACATCCTCCCCTTTTAGCAATCCCAGAGGAACAAAAGAGACTCTTCTGAGAGCTCTGGCAGGAAAGTCATAGGAAAGGCTCTGATTGGTTCAGCTTGACTTACATACCCATCCCTGAACCAAACCCTGTGTTTGGGGATGTGTCAACTGATTGGTGAGCCCTAGATCACATGCTGGCTTCTATGGCAGGAAGTAGGGAGAAGGTGGCAGGACTGAATGAGTGGAACCTAAACAATGTCCTGTGGGTCGTCCTTGGGAAAGAAGAATTCGGCTGCCAAAAGAAATAGTAAAAGGATGGGGTAGGGAGAGAGCCAGACAAAATGCAAACATCTGTTACAAGGTCTTTCCAAAAGCCAGAAATTCCAGGGACATCTGAAGGCTACTGCTCTATCCCTGACTTGTCTCAACCCAGCACCTGTGCTGTGGAGACTCTGCCCCAAGTTATTGCCAAAACTGGGACCTAGGTGTTCTCAACAGAAATTCCCTCTGAGAATCAGTTCTTGGAACTCCATATAGTCTTCCAATCCGGGTTCTGTTCTGTCCTCTGGCCTTGATGAGATGGGAAGAATGGGATAATGATGTTTACCCTCCATGAGAACTGAGATTCAAATGCCTGAATGACCATAAAGAGAGCTTCCTTCTATTGTTGGCTTTATTTATACCATCTCATTTGTACTAGGACTTAGGGTTTTTTTTTCCTTATTTCACAGATAAGGAAATGGAAGGCATGAAAGAAGGAGTTCAATTATAAAAATCATCCAGTTAGAAATCAAATTCCGGAACGGATTCAAATCCAAAGCCAATGCTCTTAATCCACAAACCACATTGCTAAAGTGGAACTTGTCAGACTTTGAAAGCCTAGGCACTAGACCTCCTCAACCCTTGGCCAATCATTCTTCCTTTTCACCATCATCTTCTTTGTCTTTCTGAGTGGGCCAGGGCAAGTGAGGAAATGAGCATCCCATGAGTGTGGCTTTCTCCATTGTTTATTCATTTCCCAAATTTTAGAGTATCTACTCTGAGTCAGGCTCTGTTATTCAGTGGCACGAGGGGCTGTAACAATGAGTAAAACAAAGATCTTGCAACTCATTGGAGTATATTCTAATATTCCAATGGAGGAAAGTGATATAATACAAAAAAAGCAAGGAGACATAATAAAATGTCTGATGGTGTTAAGTGCTATGAAGAATAACAAATCAGGGAAGAGGACAACAAATGAGCATATATGTGACACAGACATTTGGGCTGAGATGGGCACGAAGAGAGGGAAAAAGCCATGGAGTGTCAGGAAGAGTGTTTCTGGTGGAGAGAACAGGAAGTGCAAAGGCCCTGAGGTTGGGACTTAATAGGGTATTCAACGGAAAGCAAGGAGGTCTGTGGCTGGAGAAGTGAATGAGAAGAGGGAGATGAGTTGGAGAGGTAACACAGGTTGGGGAGGGAGGGCAGATCATTCAGGGCCTCAGAGGCCACTCTGAATTCTTTGCATTTTATTCTGAGTTAGCTGAGAAGCCATAGAAACAGGTAAACCAGAGAAGTGAAAGATATTTGTTTTTGGTTTTTTGTCTTTTTAGAGCTGCTCTCGCAACATATGCAAGTTCCCAGGCTAGGGGTCAAATCAGAGCTGCAGCTACTGCACACAAACATAGCAATGACAGATCCGAGCTGCATCTATGACCTGCACCACAGCTCATGTCAATGCCAGATCCTTAGCCCACTGAGCAAGGCCAGGGATCCAACCCACATCCTCACGGATATTAGTTGGGTTCTTAACCCACTGAGCCACGACAGGAACTCCATGATATTTACACTCTATTGGGAAGATTCCCTTCTTCCCTGGAGATTAGTCCTCTCAGAAGTTTTCCCAATGACTGTGGAAGGCGAGGGAGGGTGAGAGAGAAAGAGGGGAACAAAGTCCACTCAAAACTATTTCTTTTCCCTTACCTGTCAGTCTCCACCCAGGCTTACAGCAAGCACAATACCATGCTGCACAGCCTCGGCCTGTCACCATGGAGATGGTGTGGTTGTCCTAGTTTGCGGCCATTAAAATGTGGCTCCTGGCTGGCTGCTTGTTTCATGGGATGGTAGCCACAACCTCCAGTTGCATGGGACTGAGTCTACAGGAGGTAGAGAGAGTTTCCAGAGGCTGGAGAGGGGCAGATCCAACATAGGGGTGGTCCTGATGGCCCCTGCCACCTGAGAGCAACAGAAATATGAGCTACCTGCCACTTTCTCATCCCACCTTAGACCCCTGGGGGATATGATAGAGATGGGAGGGCTCAGAGAAAACCCACTTCAGGAGGTGACATCCTCTAGGAGAAGAAGAATCCAGCCACCTACATGGGACCATGAGAACAGCAAATGAGAACCTCTGGAAGCATAAAGGACAAATAGCCAGAAGGGCAGCACACTCCAGAACTTGGTGAGAGGAGGGAGGAGCACAGCAGTCGGAGTTGGAATTTGTTTCTCAGTGCCATGGGAAGCCACCGAAAAGTGAACCCATTTGATTTACGTTTCTAAAGGCACTCTCAGGCCACTGTGCAGAATGTAGATTTGGGGGAGGGGAAGGCAGGAGTGGGGTTGCAGGGACGTGGCGGGGGTCAGTAGGAAGGCATTGGAGTCACCATGATAGGAGAAGATGGTGACTTGGAGTATAAGGGGGGCTGTGTTTGGGAGGCAGAACTAATGGATTTGCTAGAAGGCGAAGATAACTCTAGCTTCTTGGTGGCTGAGGATGACTAATTGATCATCTAAGAAAGACCAAGGAGAGTCAAGCTTGCTGACCAACACAGCATTGTTAACTATGTCAAACACACTATTAAAACACCTCGACTACTACTGTATTTCAGCATTCCTTCATTAATGGCTAAACCAAAATGTTTTTAAAAAGCTGGAAGCACATAGTCCAAAAAAAAAAATAGTAATAAGCATGGTCTTTTCAAGTGAATGATTTTAGCTTTATGAAAAGCCTGCCTCGTTTTCTCATTTCACTGCGGAATGGCAGAGGCTTCATGGTGGACCAGCCCTCACGTACCCACAGGCTTCTGGGCACCAACTTCCAGGACAGCTTCCCACCAGGGTTGGAATCTCCCAGCCCTCCTGGGTTTTTAGCACAGTGCTGGGAAGAGCAAGGACAGGATTATATGAATAATTTACAGGACTAACCCTACCCCTACCCCTACCCCTAACCCAGCACATGTATCAGTTGGCTGGCATGCAAAGTGCCAGGGAAGGGGAGGTAAAAGTGAGACCAGAGAAGCCAACAGGGATCCGATGGACAACAACCTTGAACTTTATCCTGAGGACACACTGAGGAAGCAAGAAGAGACTTGCCCACCCTGCCGTCAACATTTAATTAGGAAAAATTCCAACCATAAGGTTTTTGTGTTCATAATTTCATTTCAGAGAGAGCATTTTGCCTTCAACATGGCAACACCTACTGAGTACTACTGAGTGCTTAGCATGGGCCGGGGTCCATTCCTAACTTGTGACATGTATTAGCCTGTTTGATCCTTGTAAATAATCCTACAAAATTGGTTCTCATAATGTGTCATCATGACTCAAACAGCACGACTATGGGGAAATTCCTATGTTGTGGGTTCCACCTCTCATGTCGCAACTGAATTTCCCAGCCTCCCTTACAGCTAGACATAAGCACGAGACCCAGGCTTCTCAAACACAAGCACCATGGAACAACAATTTGGTGCGCAGAAAATAACATAGGTTGGTGGGCATGCGCAGCATTCATCTTTGGGAAAGTGTGGGGGCGGTTCCAGCTTGACCTACATGATCTGGAGCACTTCCTAGACCCCACGCTTTAGATTTTCCATCTGGGCCCTCTGCTGGCTGCAAGTCCCCCCATAGAGTAAGGAGCCCGCGGGCTGTGTTAGTTTGCTATTGCTGTGTGTGTAACAGATTATGACAAAATTCACAGCATAAAGCAGCGTCACTTACTAGCTCACAGATCTCTAGGTCAGTAGTTTGTGTCTGGCGTGACTGGGGTCCATGCTAAGGTTGAAATCAAGGTGTCAGCTGTGTTGGGTTCTCACCTTGGGACTCTGGGGAAAAATTCACTTCCAGGCTCATTCTTCCTGTTGGCAGAATTCAATTCCATGCTGTCACAGGACTCAGAGCTCTGTTTTCTTGCTAGCGGTCAGCCAGGGGCCACTCTCAGATTTTAGAGACCACCTGCATTCTTTACTATGTGGCCCTCACCATCTTGAAGCCAGAGATGGGGCAATGCTGTCATGCTTCAAACCTCTGTCTTCTCTTCTGGGATCAGCCAAAGGACACCCTGCTTTTAAAGGGCTCATGTGATTGGATCAGGCCCGCACAGATGATCTTGCCATCTTCAGATCACTGTATATTATAACCTAGTCCTGGAAGTATTTCCATCATATTCAAATGTCTGCAGGATTAGGTGGGGTGTGTATGCCAGGTGTCCTCTTTGAAGTCTGCCTGCCTCAGGGGCAGAATGTGCCCCTGAAGAGCACTGGAAGCACTACCTCATCCCTCCACGCTCTGGGTGTCCAGAACCCAGGTTTATCCTCTCAAAAGAAGACTGTAGCCCCAAGGGGCTGGCTTTTGAGATCAAGGGGGTGCCTGAGGGGCAGTTGTATGCAGGTTCAGGGGGTGGAGGGAGCTTAAGCATACCGTGCAGGGCATCCTTACTCACAGGCACAAGGTCCTTAGAGCTGGGAGGGACCAGGGGAGATGACAAGGGGGGTGGGCTAAGGGCTAAGGGCCAGGGGCCTCTTCAACCAATACCTCCATGTTATGCCACAGAATTCTGAAGAGTCCAAGAATTCTGAATTTGGATCTCGCCTTCTGTCATGAAGGTATGTCAGGGTAGATGAAAGAATATATTTTATTTTAACATCTGTTATGACTTTTTTTTCTTTTTTAGGGCCGCACCCACAGCATATGGAGATTCTCAGGCTTGGGGTCAAAATAGAACTACAGCTGCCAGCCTACACCAAAGCCACAGCAACATCAGATCCGAGCCGCATCTGCAACCTACACCACAGCTCATGGTAACGCCGCAGCCTTAACTCACTGAGCGAGGCCAGGGATCAAAACTGCAACCTCATGGTTCCTAGTCGGATTTGTTTCTGCTGCACCACAACGGAACTCCTGTTACAACTTTAAAATGTTTAACCAAGCAATATGCAGGCCTCTACTTGTTCTCTTGCCCAGGTGTTAATTTCCTGTTACTGCCATAACAAATAACCACAAACTTGGTAACTTAAAACAACAATTTTTTTCTCTCATCGTTCTGGAGGTCAGTATCACTGGGAGTTCCCATTGTGGCTCAGTGGGTTGAGAACCTGACATAGTGTCTCTGAGGGTGCAGGTTTGATCCCTAGCCTCGCTTGGTGGGTTAAGGATCCAGCGTTGCCGCAAGCTGTGGTGCAGTTCTCAGGTGCAGCTCAGATCCCGTGTTGCTGTGGCTCTGGTGTAGGCTGGCAGCTGCAGCTCCGACTCGACCCATAGCCTGGGAACTTCATAAGCCAAAGGTGTGGTCACAAAAAGAAAAGTCAGTAAGTAAATAAATAAATAAAATCGGTAATATTGGGCCAAAATCAAGGTGTCAGCAGGGACAGGCTCCCTCCAGAGGCTCTTGAGGAGGGTTCTTCTTTGCCTTGGCCAGCTTCTGGTGGTGGCCTGTGTTTCGTAGTTTGTGGTCACATCATTCAAATCTTCAAGGCCAGCATCCTTGACTCTCTGCTCCACTTTCCCAAAGCTTTCTCCTGTGTGTGTATGTGTGTATGTGTGTGTGTGTGAGAGAGAGAGAGAGAGAGAGAGAGAGAGAGAGAAATATCCCTCTATCTAACTCTTATAAGAACACATATGAATCAACAACCCAATCAAAAGATGGGCAGAAGACCTAAGTAGACGTTTCTCCAAAGAAGACATACAATTAGCCAAAAACCACATGAAAATATGCTCAACATTCTAATTATTAGAGAAATGCAAATCAAAACTACTGTGACGTACCACCTTACATCAGCCAGAATGGCCATAATCAAAAAGTCTACAAACAATAAATGCTGGAGAGGGTGTGGAGAAAAGGGAACCCTCTTATACTGTTGGTGGGAATGTACATTGGTATAACCACAATGGAGAACAGTATAGAGGCTCCTTAAAAAACTAAAAATAGAACTACCATGTGATCCAGCAACCCCACTCTTGGGCATCTATCCAGAGAAAACTGTAATTTGAAAAGATACGTACACCCCAATATTCATTGCAGCACTATTTGCAATATCTGAGGCATGGAAGCAATGTAAATGTCCATCAACAGAGGAATGGATAAAGAAGATGTGGGACATGTACACAATGGAATACTACTCAGCCGTAAAAAGAATGAAATAATGCTATTTGCAGCAACGTGGATGAACCTAGAGATTATCATACTAAGTGAGGTTAGACAGTGAAAGACAAACATTGTATGATATCACTTATACGTGGAATCTTAAAAAAGGTTACAAATGAATTTATTTGCAGAGCAGAAACATACTTACAGACTTTGAAAACAAATTTATGGTTACCAAAGGGGACAGGTGGGAGGGGGACAGATGGACTGGGAGTTTGGGTTTGGCATTGCACACTGTGGTATATCAAATGACTGACTATATAGCACAGGGAACTCTATGCAATATTCTCTGATAACCTATATGGGGAAAAGTCTGAAAAAAATGGATGTGTGTACATGTAGAACTGAATCACTTTGCTGTATAGCAGAAATTATCACAACATTGTAAATCAGCTATACTTCAATAAAATTAAAAAAAAAAACACACATATGATGGCGTTTAGGGCTTTCTGGATAATCCAGGATAACCTCACCACTTCAAAATCCTTAACTTAATCACATTTGCAAAGACCCTTTTCCCAACTAGGGGAACATTTATAAATCCCAGAGATTAAGACCCGCTAGTTTTGGAGCCATTATTCAGCCCCTTGTAGGAGGGCTGGCCCTGAGTATCCAGCTCATTTGGGGCTGGCAGTGACTAAGATCCTGGCACCCATTCCCAAACATTATTGGCAGGGGCTGCCCACGTAGGTGAGTTTCCACCTTAGGGCTCGGCAGTGGCTGGCAGAGTCTTTTCTCTGGAACAGCCTCTGTTCTCTAGGTGTTGTTCCTGGTGGTGCCATCTCAGCAAGCCTGGTTTTTGGTCCTCCAAGAAACTGTATAAACTGCCTCATGTCCTTTTAAAAATATTTTTCTTCCTTTATTTTCTAACAAGTTTATTGAGGTATAATTGATATATCATAATATCACCCATTTTAAGCATACACGTCAATGACTTTTCATAAAGTTGCCAAGCTGAACACCCATCATCATAACCCAGCTTTAGAATATTTCATCACCCCAATGAGATCTGTCGTTCCCATTTGCAGTCATTCCCCATTCGGGCCCCCTAGAGTCAGGTACCGCTAATCTCTCCTCTGCCTCTGTAGATTTGCCTTTTCTAGACAATCTTTCTTCTTAAACTCGACAGAGTGGACTCTTGTTTAGAACTAGAAACTCTGTCCAATGTAATACTAATACTCCCTAATTATAAAGAAACAAGGACTCGGAAAGGCTAAGTAACTTAACACAGTGTTATACAGCTAGTAACTGGTAGAGCCAAGACTGAACTCAAGCATCTCACCCAGAGTCCAGGTTCTCATTACAGCCCTATAGAGAATGGGGCGGGGGTGTAGGGGGGGGATAGGAGTTACAAATGGAGGGAGGAAGACCATTTAGGAGGCTACAGAGTCATCCAGGTGAGAGCTGATGGTGACATGGACTGAGGAGATGACAGTGATAAAAAAGTAGACAGATTTGAAAAAACATTAAGAAGATAAAACAATAAGATTTGACAAATTTATGGTTACCAAAGGGGACATGTAGGGGAGGAATGAATTAGGAGGTTAGGATTAATATATACACCCTGCTATATATAAAATAGATAACTAACAAGGACCTATAGTGTTGCACAGAGAAATCTACTCAACTCTCTGTAATAACCTATATAGGAAAAGAATCTGAAAATGAATGAATATATGTATATGTATAACTGAGTCACTTTGCTGCACACCTGAAACTAACACAACACCTGTAAGCCAACTATAGGCCAATAAATTTTTTTGTCTTTTTAGGGCCGCATCCACAGCATATGGAAGTTCCCAGGCTAGGGGTCAAATCATAGCTGCAGCCTATGCCACAGCCACAGCAACACAGGATCCAAGCTGCGTCTGTGACCTACACCACAGCTCATGGCTTAACCCACTGAGCGAGGCTACGGATTGAACCCATGTCCTCATGGATACAAGTTAGGTTTGTTACCGCTGAGCCACAATGGGGACTCCGAAAAAATAAAAAAAATTTAAAAAATAGAAGTTCCCTTGTGACTCAGTGGGTTAAGGATGTGGCGTTGTCATTGCAGTAGCTCAGGTTGCTGCTATGGTGTGAGTTCGATCCCTGGCCCAGGAACTTCCATATGCTGTGAGTGCAGCAAAATGAAATAGTAAAATAAAATAAAACATATTATTTTAAAAACCAAAACAATAAGATTTTACAATTGAATGGAAAAGGGGGAATGAGTTAGGAAGTGCGCCATGATTCTAGCTTGGGCAACTGGTAGGTGGTAGAGTAACTTGTTGGGCTAGGAAATGTGGAAGAAAAAGCCTATTTTGGGTGGAGGATGAGTTAGAACTAAAGGCATTGAGATTGATATGTCAAAGGGGCATACAAATGTAGATGTTTCCTGGGTAGTTGGATGCATGAATATGGCATTAGACATGTAGATTTAGCTATCACCAGCTTAGAGATGGTAACAAGAACCATGAGAGTAGCTGCAATTGACCAGCAAGAAAGGATGTAGATGGGAGTGCAAGAGGGCTTAGAACAGACCCCCGAGAAATACTAACCTTTAAGTAATAGGAAGCAGAGTTCCCCAAAGGATTCTCAGAGAGGGTGGACACAATGATCTAAAGAAAGTCAGGAGAATATGGATTCCGGGAAGCTGAGGGAAGAAAGGAAGGAGGAGGTGCATGGTCACTGGCATAAACTGCTGCTGAGAATTCCAGGAAGATCAGGTCTGCGGCATGTCTGTTGAATTTAGTGACGGTATTGTTGTTTACTTGGCAAGAGAGGTTTTAGAGAAGTGCTGATAGTGGGAGCCAGAATAGAGTGGGTGGAGGAGTGAATGGAGATGTGGAAATGAATGTGGTGACTCACTTTTTCAAGGGATGTGGCTACAAAGGAGAAGAGAGGCCTCAAGTGGTAGAAGGAAAAGAATGTGGGGTCAAGGGAGGGTTTATTTTTAAGATGGGAAATAATGTTGAAATGCAGATGGAGAGGAGACTTGAGAGAAGGAGAGATGATGGGATAAACAAAATCATCATCATCATCACCATCACCATCATCACTGTCGCTCGAGCACAAGGGAAGCTCATTCTGTTCGGAGACTCTAATTGTTGGACCTCTCTTCCTTACATTGAGCTAAAAGCTATCTCCCTATAATTTTTCCTGTTGGTTAGAGTTCTACTTGTGGTCCCTCTTCTACTTGACACTCTCCAAGTGGCTTCACCTTGCTACTGTATTTCTCCACTTTTCCAAAATAATAGCCCCAGTTCTCCGGCCATGTGCCCCAGTATCCAGACTCTTTACTATCTCAGCCAAGCCCACACAACCACACTCCTGTTCATCAAAGCCCTCTTAAAATGTGGTGCATGCATTCTTGCTTTGCTGGTGGAAACATGAAACAGTTTAAGCTTTTGTGGTTTGACAAGATGAATTGAGATTTTAGATTTTAAAAAGATGTGCATATACTTTGACCCAGAAATTTATCTTAAGTTGTAAAGTCTACCTTAGGTGTGAAAAGATTCTTGTGCAAGTATGTGCCTGGCAACATGAAAGGGGAGTGTGGAGAGGCAATGAAGTATGGTGTTTAAGAGAAGAGACTGATGGAGTTCCCATTGTGGCTCAGCAGGTTAAGAACCCAACTAGGATCCATGAGGACGTGGGTTCAACCCCTGGCCTTGCTCAGTAGGTTAATAATCTGGCATTGCCATAAGCTGTAGCATAGCTCATAAATGTAGCTTGGATCTGGTGTTGCTGTGGCTGTGGCTGTGGCATAGTTTTGACCCCTAGCCTGGTAACTCCCATATGTGCCAGGTGTGGCCCTAGCATAAAAAGAGAAAGGTGGGGGAGAGAGGAAGAGGACCGACTGAGTCTCAGTGGTAAAAGACTGAGGGCTTCCCCTCACCTCCTGAAATATCAGGAACAAGACAAAGATGCCTGTTTTCACCACTGAAATCCCTGCTATTCAACACTGTATTGGACTTAAAAAAAAAAAAAACAAAAAACCTGTTCTTTCTTTGTCCACCCCATGGCATATGGAGTTCCCAGGCCAGAGATTAGATCTGAGCCACAGTTTCCACCTACCCTGCAGCTGTGACAACACCAGATCATTTAACACACTGTGCTGGGCTGGGGATTGAACCTGAGTCCTGGTGCTGCAGATATGCCACCAATCCCATTGTGCCACAGTGGGAACTCCTGTACCAGACATTCTAGCCAGAGCAATTAAGCAAGAAAAAGAAATTAAAGGCATCCAAATTGGAAAGGAAGATATAAACTATACTCAGATGATAAAATCTTATATATGGAGAATCCCAAAGAATTCATAAAAAAACCTTAAAGTTAACAATCCAATATAGTAAAGTTTCAAAGTACAAGATCAATACACTAAAATCAGTCATATTTCTATACGACAACAACGAGCAATCTAAAAAAGAATGTAAGGAAAAGATTCCATTTACAATAGTATCCAAAAGAGCTAAGCTGTGGAGCCAGCGTTGCTACTTACCATGTGTCTTAGTCCATTGGAGCCGCTCTAACAAAATAGCATAGACCGAGTGGTTTATACACAACAGAAATGTATTTCTCATGGTTCTACAAGCTGGAGGTTCCAAGGTCAATGCACCAGCAGAAAAGGTATCTGGTGGGAACCCACTTCCTGGTTCGTAGAGTGCCATCTTTTTGCTGTGTCCTCACATAGCCGAAGGGGTGAGGATCTCCTGGGGCCTCTTTTATAATGGCACTAATCCTGTTCGTAAGGGCTCTGCCATCCTGACTAATCACTTCCAAAAGGCCCCACTTCCTCATACCATCACAGGGATTAGGTCTCAACGTGAATGTTAGGGGGTCACAAACATTCCGTCTCTTGCACTATGTGAGCTTGGGCATGGGCTCACTTTCTCTGTGCCACATTTTGCTCAGCTATAAAGTGGGGGTTGTACTAGCACCTTCTTTACAGGGTTGTTTTGAGAAGGTGAGGATTGAAAGAGTTAATATATATTAATAATATATGCTTAGAAGGGTGCTGGGCACATAATAAGAGCTCTACCAGGGTTACCAAAAAAAAAGGTTTATAACTGGGCAAACTGAGCAAATGTTCCAGTTAAATATCCATCAGTTACAGACTGGCTGGCAAATTTTCACAACTCACTTCTTAGGCTGAACCACAGGAAATTGCCAATATTCTAGTTTTTGGGTCTCCAAGATGGTCAAGTTCATGTGTTCCAGCCTCAACACAAGAATATGCTGCAACCATTCAAATTAATTATTTATTATAGATCTATCTTTATCATAAGTTTATCACTACTCTTGAGGAAAGAATAACATGTAATTGAGTAAAAACAGCAAGTTAAATAACAGCATGTAGTGTGTTGCCACGTTTGTGTGTCTAGGTGTGGGCATAAAGAGACATCCGGAAAACACTCTCAAAGTTTCAAAAGTGATAACATCTGGGAGGGAGAACATTGGAAGCTTTTCATGTTTTTTGTGCTCATCTGTGAAATTTACACTTTTATAACAACAAAAGGGATCCTCTTTAAAAGTGTGGCTCATAGAACCTGAACACAGGGCTTCTATTGCTTGCTGCCTAATTAAGGCATAGGTCATTGGCTTAGCACCACCCTCAAGTAGAATGTTCTACTGGTCTCACCAAAGCATAAAACAACACTAGGTTCTTGGGTTTCGTTTTCTGGATGATAGAACACAATATTGGCTCATCTGGGTTTAGCATTATTTAAATTTTTCGAACCTCTAAGATAAACCTCTGCCAATTTGGGTGATCCATGGCCTGTATTTGCATAACTGAGTTTTTGAGCTCAATGCATTTACACGTAGCCATTATATTTCCCCTAATTGGTAAATGTTAACTAAAAGATTAGGACTCACTCTCTGCTCTCTGTAGAATAGGATGTGTAGAAAGTATTGTGTTCTGGAGTTCCCATTGTGGCTCAGCAGAAACTAATCTAACTGGTATCCATTAGGACGCAGGTTCGATCCCTGGCCTTGCTCAGTGGGTTAAGGATCTGGTGTTGCCATGAGCTGTGGTGTAGGTTGCAGACACAGCTCGGATCTGGTGTTGCTGTGGCTGTGGTGTAGGCTGGCAGCTACAGCTCTGATTCAACTCCTGGCTTAGGAACCTCCATATGCTGCAGATGTGGCCCTATAAAGCTCCCCTTCCCCCTTCAAAAAAAGGATTGTGTTCTGCAGTAGGAGTTGTTTTGAATGAGAGGGGGATAATTTGACACGTATGAAAAGGAGGGGCTTTCCAGGTGCACTAGGCAGTGGAGAAGTGCAATAGCAAAAAGGGATTAGATGGGCAGATGATGGAGTTCCTGCTATGGCACAGTGGGTTAAGAATCCAACTGAAGCAGCTCTGGTCACTGCAGAGGCAGGGGTTTGATCCCTGGCCCAATGCAATGGGTTAAAAGGATAGGGTGTTGCTGCAGCTGCAGTGTAGATTGCAAATACAGCTCAAATTCAATCCCTGGCCCCAGGAACTTCCATATGGCCATAAAAAAAAAAAAAAAAAAAAAAAAAGGAGGGTAGATGATGTCTTAGCCAAGCTGTGGGTAACAAGAAACTGAACTCCCTCCTGTCAGCTCAAGGAAAGATAGGATGGAGCAGGGGGGCTCTTCTAAAGCCACAACAGACGTGCTATATAGGCTGAATAATGCACACACCCCCACCCCGCCAAATCTCCGTGTCCTACTCCCTGGAACCTGTGAATATGTTACCTAATGCAGCAAAAGGAACTTTGAGATGGGGAGATTATTTTTGATTATCTGAATGTCCCTGATGTGATCACAAGCGTCCTTAAAATAGGGACGGGCGACAAGAAGGTCAATGTCAAAACAAGGAGATGCGACAAGAGCTGAGGTTGGAGTGATGCAGCCAAGAGCCCATAGATGCCAAGACAGCCTCTAAAAGCTGGAAGAGGCAGTAACAGATTTCTCTAGCGGCAACAGTCTCCAGAAGGGACCAGGCCTGCCATCACCTGGGTTTTAGGCCTATAAGATGGAATTTAGGCATCTGAACCTCAAAACTAAGAGAAGAAAAACAAGCAGTGTTATTTTAAGTCAATAGGTTTGTGGTGATTTGTTACAGCAGCAATGGGAAACTCATACAACCAGTATTGAGCTTGCCTTTAGGGTGAATGCTCTTCTCCCCTTTCTCTTCAGTGCATCTCACTGCCCCTGGCCCCTTGCTCACCTCCCCCTACAACTGAGTGGACCAGGCATGGACATAACCAGATTCTTCTCTTGGTTAAGATTCAGATATCAGATTTGGATGCTGCAGGTCCAACTTTTCCACGAGGCCCAGAGGCCCAGGACCCACCATTCTCTTACGAGCCCACAAAAGGGACTGTTGGCCCCAGGGTAGGCGTCAGTTCACCAGATAAGAGGGTAGTTCACTTTCAGGTCACATCCTTTCGCTTTAGCATAACCTTGCTCAGTGAGCCCAGGTGCTGCAAGGGAAAGTCGGGCTCGGCTGAGAGGCACTTCCTCCCTGTGGTGCTTTGGGGACGCTCTCACCATGGTGGCATGCAGCCCGTTCCCCCTGAAATGCCAGCACACGTCTGTGAAAGTTGTTCACATCGAGAACACATGGCTGGGGACCCTGAAGAACCTCTTTATGGTGGGCACCTTGGTCTACATCTGGTGAGTTGGTGCTGTGTGCCTGCCTGAGGGCTCCCTGGGCTGACCTCGCTGTCCATCCACCTCCTCCCTCTGCCCCTCCATAGCCCTCCTCTCCAGCCAGATCGACCTGCAAGAGCCCCGGCTTCTCTCACATTTGCCCTCTTTCACCTTCCCAGGCTCCATAGCTTTCCTCTCCCCCCTCTCTTTCATCCTAGGAGACCCAGCTGAATCCCCAGCTTCTGCTCATCCCAGCTCACTCTGGGGACCAGTGGTTTTGCCCTCTGCAGAATGCCAAGAATTCTGGCTTCTTAGAGCCAAAAAGCCACAGGGATTAGGGAACCAGGTTATCCCCCTATTCAGGGACCAAATCCACAGCCCAGAAATGTGGCATAGCTTATCCGAGTCGCCAAGAGAGAGAGCTGCTGGGCTAGTCGCTGGAATGTGTTCTTTCCATAGGGCAGAATACTGCAAACACTTTCTTTTCCTCTTATTTTCCTTTGATGCATCTCAAGCATTGTAATTCTTAAAATGTGTTCATTATTACGCAAAGAAAAGTTTTTCTGATTTATGAGAGAGTTGGATTCCGTTAAGGCTGATCTATAACATGCTGTACATTTTGGGGTGAATATGAGAGACTGAGCTTCTCAAAGGGAGGGCCAAACTGACCCAGTGTTATTCTGGGAGAATGTTGTAATATCCAACACACACACACACACACACACACACACACACACACACAAAACGATGCACGTATCATGTGCATGTTGTGATGCTGGGCTGAAGTGTATTATTGAATAAGTGTTATTGTATTTGTCTATGGAATTACGTTTAATAGCTGTGTCTTTTTTTGTTTGTTTGTTTGTTTGTTTTGTCTTTTTGCTATTTCTTGGGCCGCTCCCGCGGCATATGGAGGTTCCCAGGCTAGGGGTTGAATCGGAGCTGTAGCTGCTGGCCTACGCCAGAGCCACAGCAACGCGGGATCCGAGCCGCGACTGCAACCTACACTACAGCTCATGGCAACGCCGGATCGTTAACCCACTGAGCAAGGGCAGGGACTGAACCCGCAACCTCATGGTTCCTAGTCGGATTCGTTAACCACTGCGCCACCACGGGAACTCCTAATAGCTGTGTCTCATACATGCCGACTGGCTCTCCAGCCCCAATGTCTTCCCTGATGAGCTTTCTTCTTAATGAATGTTATAGAAGTACTGAAATATGTTGAGAATGATGTCATAAACACTCATGCACCACCACCCAACTTAATTACTAAGACAGATTTTGCTCCCTGCTCACCTAGCCTTTATCCCATTCTCTTCTCCCTTCCCTTATAAATACCACCTTGAATTTGGAGTTTGTCATTCTATGTTTGTTTTAATATTTCTACCACACTTGTCTATATCTAGAAAAATATTTCTCCTCTTTCTCATTGAGGCAAAATTCATAGAACATAATGTTAGCCATTTTAAGGTGAACAATCAGTGGCATTTAGGGCCTTCACGATGTTGTGCAACCGCCACCTCCATCTAGTTCCAAAACATTTTTATCATCTGAAAAGGAAACCCCATACCTGTTATGCAGTTACTTCCCCATTTACCCCCTCCCCTAGTCCCTGGCAACCATCACTCTACTCTCTGTCTCTATGGATTCACCTGTTCTGGACATTCTGTATAAATGGAATCAGACACTCTGTGGCCTTTTGTGTCTGTCTTCTTTCACTAGCACAGTGTTTGTTCATCCACAGTAGAACATATGCATCCTTTCACCCCTTTTTTTGTGGGAAGATAATATTCCATTATGTGGACAGACTCTGTTTTATTCATTTGTTCATCTTTTAATGACCATTTGGGTTGTTTCCACCTTTTGATTATTGTGAATAGTGCTGCTATGAATATGTGTGGACAAGCATATCTTTAAGTATATAATATTGTTTTGAATTTCTTTAAACTTTATCTCATTCTGTGGTGCACTTCGTTTACCCAGCATTATGTTATTTCCATATTGCTACAAGTAGATTTCCTTCCATTTTCCCTGTTGTAAGACATCCCATTGTATGAATCCAACAACTGATTTACCCAGTCTATGTTTGAGGACATTTAGGTTATTTCCAGTTAGTTTTCCCTATTACAAATAGTGCAGCTTTACACATTCTTGTGTTTAATACCTTGGACACATGTTTGAGGGTTTCTCTGGGGCATGTGCCTGGGAATGAAATTGCTTGAGTCATGGGGACTGCACTTCACATGTATGTAGTTCATATTGCCAAATGGGAATTGTCCTTCCATGAATCTCCTAGGGGTTCTCAACCCTGGCTGTGCATCAGAATTAACTTCTGAAAAAATATACAGGTACCTGAATAACTCCCCAGACCTACTGAATCACAGTTCCCAGGGATGGGACTGGGGAGCTGCAACTGAAAGCTCCTCTAGTAATTGTAACATACAGCCAAGGTTGAGAACAGCTGGAACCAAGGTTTTGGTCGCCTGTAGGTTGGTTTCCCAAGGTCAGCTCAAAGAGGGCAGCCACTGGCTTAGACTTCCTGACATTGTTCAGACATTAGAGGCTGAGCAGAGGGAAGAGACCAAATAAATACATGCTGAATGAATAAACAAAGCATTTAAAATAAGTTTTTGGTTGTTCAGGGCAATGGAAGACAGGGAAAACAGATAAATGGGGATGGAATCTACCATTTTTAGTCACCAATTCTACTTTCTCCTTCTCTTCCCTCATCATTATAATTTAGATTCACATTCTAAAGACAGCATTAATAGCTAATGAATGGATCAAAAGGCAGGTTACCAGAGGCAGAGCCATATTATGCATGAACAAGTATAACACACAGTTAAAAGAGGTCTGGCTCTGGGCTCTAAGGTAGACCAATCGAGGACTTTAGTCCTGTTGCTGATTATCTATAACCTTGGGCAACTTCCTTCACCTCTCTGAGCCCATTCCCTTGTCTACAAAGGGTTTTGATTATAGTAACTCTCTCCCACTGCTGTTGTGAGGATTAAAAGAGATGATGCTGGTAGAGCACTTGGTGCATACTAAGTACTCAGTAAAGGGTAGTTTTCATTATCAATATTATTTACAAACCAAATGGGTATTTCTGGAAAATGGGTGGCTGACCCGCTAGACACATCCTTAGATAAATGCTAATGTGTTTCTGAGCGACAGAGCAAAGCTGGTGGACCAACCTGGGGATGGACTTTGGTATTTGAAAAGCCACCCTGTAAATCAGGGTCTCTAATGGGCAACGTTAAAGGTTGGCATTGGGGGCAATATTTCCATTTAGTGAGAGCTCACTCTGCCAGATACAGGGCTAAGGAGTTTGCATGCATATCTCTTTTCCTGCGCGCAACAACCCCATGAAGTTGGTAGGACTATCCTTCCCATTTTATGGATAAGGAAAATGAGTCACAGCAGCAAGTCACTTGGCCAGAGTCACCCAGCAAATTTAGGATTTGAATGGAGGTGGCCTTCAGAACTTGCATCCCAAACCACTAAACTGTGCCTCCCTTGAGAAAACCACTGATGTTTTTCTGTGTCTGCCATTTAGCTTTGCTTTGGTGAGTGACAAGCGGTACCAACGGAAAGAGTCTGTTATCAGTTCTGTGCACACCAAGGTGAAAGGGATAGCAGAGGTGACACAGGAGATTGTGGAGAATGGGCTGAAGAAGGTGGTGCCGAGTGTCTTAGACACCGCAGACTACACCTTCCCCTTGCAGGTGAGCACCGGTCAGCATCCTCCTAGGACTTGTCTCTGGTCACTGGCCCCAGGGCCTCAACCCCCCCCCCTACCCCCCTTCTGGAACCAAGAACTTCACTCCAGAAAGGCACTGGCCCCATTTAAAAAGCTCTGTGAAAATCCCAACTGAGAAAACCTAAAAATTGCAAAATTGGGTCAGATCCAGCAGCTCAAAGGAGACGATTCTTTGCTTTGTCAAGTCCTGCAGGGTTTCTCAAAATAGCAGTGTGTCCTGGCGCATTTAAAACATGATTCGATTCACTCACACGTGATTTATACACAGCTTTTCAGAAGCGGGGCCATCAAGTCAGCAAGTGCTGCCTAGATCCAGAAGGGCAGAGAACTTTCTGCCTAGAGGGGACCAGCGCTTCTATATTGTTTGTGTGGCAGTTCATCAACAAAAATGTCTCCAGGAAAACTCTCTTGGGTACATTTTCCCACAAGGGTAGGATATAGATGACAAAGAAAGAAAGGGTGTAGATCACAGAGAAAGGGCATCGTGAGACAGACTCAATTTGTAGAAAGAGAAAACGAAAGTAGAATTGTCAAAAGGGAAAAATTGAAGTGGGGTTGAGAATACCAAAGAACAGATGGAGGGCGGGAGGGACAAGAGGGCACACTGGCAGCGCCTGGGAACTAGAAAGCTTTGCAAAACCATAAAAGCTAGGCTGCTATCTGTTTGTTTTTAACAGCGGGTCATTAAAATCTTCAGCCATTTCCCAGGTGGTGGGATGCCCTATTGCCCTTTAATTAAAGTCCTGGGTAATCTACGAAGCATTCTAATGGAACTGACACCCCCTACCCTCGCCTCCCCCGGGTCTCTTGAGTTTCAATTTAATGGGATTTTACCGGGTCCAAAAAAATGAAAAGGCCGCTTTTGAGGCTGGAATGGAAAATGAGTACTCAGTCAATCTGAATGTTCCTCTGTGCTCCCTTGGCTCAGCAGGGCGGCTCATCCAGCTTTGATATTAAGCCCTTGGGGTAGACCAGATGCCCCAGACTCTGATTTCTAGACTGAAGCTTAGAAGAGTGGAAAGGCTCGCCCCCAGGCACTTAGCCGGCTGGATTACTGTGATTAAGAAGTTCTGTTCTCAGGGGCTTTTTGCATTTGCCTTCTCTCCTTTTTCTCCACAGGGGAACTCCTTTTTTGTGATGACAAACTTTCTCAAGACAGAAGGCCAAGAGCAAGGGTTGTGTCCCGAGGTAAGGAGTGATGGGTGATAAGAATTCTTGGAGGAGGCACAGGACAGGGGAAACAGAAACTGAGACCAGGGCTGTTTGGGAACCTGCAAATATTTTCTGAGCATCAGTTTGTTTTGTGAGATGTAGATCTGGGCTGGGTGGGAAAGGTGAAAAGATGTTGCAGTTCTCACTCTGTAACCACCAGATCTTTGTCTGACTCTCTGGATCTCCAGCTTCAGCACTAGGAGCCTGTGCAGCTCGAGGCCCGCTTTCTCCATCGCTTGCTCCCTGTGTAGCTTGACTCAGCAGGGATCCGGGGCATTTGCACAGTCTCTTGTGTTTCAGTGGAGCCTCACAACAACTTTGGGAGGGTAACAGCATTCCCAGCCCCATTTTACAGGTCAGCACACAGATCAGAGTAGTTGAGCGACTTCTCCAATGTCACACAGCTTGCTGGAGGCAGAGCCAAGCTTAGAATCCAATTGTCCTCATTCACAGCTTCTTCAGCTATGGTCCACTGTGAACTGCTTGTGGGGCCTGGCCTGGGAAGACTGTCAGACAGCTCAAGTTTGACTTTTCATGACACTTCTTAGAGTTTAAGGGTCTATATCAGGTGCAAATGTCCCCATGTCTCCTAGCTCTTCTCCTCCACACCCTCCCTGCAGCCTTTCCCAACCTGGTTTTACACTCTCCATATTCTTGAGCTCCCCCTCCCTTTTCCTGGGAAGCTTTCTTCTTTATCAAAATTTATTTGTCCTATTCTGTCCCATCCCAGTCCTGCTATCTGCTCTATAAAGTGATAACAAGCTGTTTTGATACATTGTCTATAACAATGTGTGACTAGGCCACACTTTCCTGCTGTTTCATTCTCAAGTAACACACCCGCACTTGACCGGGACATCCCCACGCTGAGGGGTGCGGCACTGTGGGAATATTGTGCTGGTCCCCAGCCCCGGGGGGCAGAAAGCCAGCCTTGCCCATGAGTCTTGCTCCTTAGCCCACTCTGGTGACAAGGCCTAGTTTTCTGAGTGTCTGAGCCCTCAGGATGGCTATGCTCTCTCTGATTACAGTCTTTATCACCATTTCTTCCATCCTTCCTTCCTTCCTTTCTTTCCTTCTTTCTTTCTTTCTATGACTGCACCTGCGGCATATGGAAGTTCCCAGGCTAGTGGTTGAATTGGAGCTGCAGTTACCTGCCTACACCACAGCCACACCAGATCCAAGCCACATCTGCAACCTACACCACAGCTCACGGCAACACTGGATCCTTAACCCACTGAGCGAGACCAGGGATCGAACCCGAAGCCTCACGTACACTATGTTGGATTCTTAACCTGCTGAGCCACACTGGGAGCTTCATTTGCCGTCATTTCTACCTAAACTTGGAAATAAGCTAACATTCCTCTGGTGTCTTTCTCAACAATGCACCCCCCACCCCCGCAGAGACCAATGTTTATTTTGCCCTTATCTTCCCTTCAAAGTTCCTGCTACTCTAATGCAGTAGCGGCAGCCAGGGCAACTAAACACCTGCTTCCTCCTCCCTTCACAGCAGCATCCAAACTCTAACCCAGTTTGGGACCCCTGGGTCCATTTTGTCCCATACTCTGTAATTGCCTCTCACACTGCACCCCTGTGGCACTTCTCACAGCCACCTTTCAAGTTAGTGAGACTTGTAAGGAAGAGAGCTGTTTTAGCCCAGAGGTTAAGAGCCTGGATTTAGGAGCTAGACTGCAAATGGTTCCAAACTTGACTTTGTGACTCTGGGCAGGTAACATCACTGCTGCATGCTTTGATATGCTCATTTGCAAAATGGAGCTAATAACAAAATGTAACTTTTAGGATTGTTGCACCAAATGAGCCTATCTATGACAGGTTGAAAACAAGGCAGGGTATATTGTAAGCTGTTATGATTCAAATGACAAGTTACTTCTCAAACAGGATGTCACTCAGACCGTTGGAACCCAAAACTCTGTGGAGGCACTGCCTGCCTAAAGAACACTATGTAACTCTTGGGATTTTGACCTGTGACCCAGGCTGGTGGGGATTGCTCTAAGTGGATACTCGCCTCCTCTCTTTGCATGTTGACGTCTGCCCTAATTTTGCTCAGGAGGTGGAAGTCAAGGATAGGTCTTGCTGTCTGTCTCAGTGAATACGGCCAAGCCCCAGATGTAGGCTGAAATGAACAGACACTGGTTCTAGTATCTATGGGCCACCCAACAAACTATCCTGAACCTGGAGGACTTCAAGGAACAAGCATTTTACCAAGTCTCACAGTTCAGTGGTTGACCAAGCTCAGTTGGGCAGTTCTGCTGATCTTGGGATCTGCTGGGGGTCTCATGGGGTTGCAGACGAATGGTGGCTGGGGCTAGTGCCATATGGAGGCTCAACTCGGGTAATGGAATGGCTGGCCCTGTCTTCCCCTCCAGGGACTCTCAAGGTTTCTCCTCTTTTCAGTCTCTCCACATACCTAGTCTTTCCAAACTTCCTCATAGCAGTTCAGGTCCCCCCCAAGCCAAAAGAAGCTTCCAGGCCTCCTAGGCTTAGACCTAGAGCTGACACAGTGTTACTTCCAGTGCCTTCTGCTGGTTACTCAGTCATAGTCAGTCCAGCTTAAAAGGGAAACACTCCACCTCCCGATGGCAAGAATGACAAAGAATTTGTGGCCGTTATTAATGCATATGGAATTCCCACTGTGGTGCAATGCAATCATCAGGATCTCTGAAACACTGGGACATAGGTTCGATCCCCAGCCTAGCACAGTGGGTTAAGGATCCCGCAGCAGCAAGATAGGCCGCAACTATGGCTTTGATCTGACCCTTGGCCCGGAAACTCCATATGCCAGGGGGAAGGCAAAAAAGAAAAAAAAATTAATGCATGTGACAATCACAAAAAGAGAAATTTAGAATAAAATGTCTTTTTTAATTTTGGGATTTCTTTTAGAGAGCAAAATCTAGTTGGTTTCTCTTCTTTCCTGAGATTCCTTTCCAGTTGATAATCAAAATAACATAGCTTTCCATAAGCCACGGTGAATGATCACTCATTCCTTCATTTATTCCACATTAATCAAGACCTACTATGTTTCAGGCACTCACGCTACAAAGATATGATCCAGGCTTTGTGTTCAAAGGGTTCATAGTGTGTTGGGGGTCACAAGGGCAGCAAACCCAGGGCCTGCTGTGTAGCAGGAAGAGGGCACTTTGGGAAGAAAAGAGAACATGAGAGAGACTGAAAACTACTGGAAATGTTCATTGAGCAAGAACCATGTGCTACACCCTTTCCCTCCATGGCTCCTTTGATCTTCACAACAACTGCATAAGACAAATCTGTTCATTCCCCTTTACAGGTGAGGAAACTGAGGCTCAGAGAGGGGAAGGGACCTGGCTGAGATCACTCAGCTGGAAAAGAATGCAGCTATTGCCAAGCCAGTTGTACCTGAGTCCTAGCCTGGAGCCTCCCCCTCATCTCTGTAAAATCACTCAGAAGAGGCTTTTTTCCCAGAGGTTCTGGTTTCCCCAAGACTGGCCATTAAACCTGGGCCCTAGAAATGGGAGGTCAAGTATGCACAAACCAAGTCATCTCCTGTTTCTTGCCTTTATTCTGTCTTCAGCCCTTGGTCCTGAAACCTGATTGACCTCATTTTCTCAGCCCAGAAGAAAGTGTTGGCTGGAATCCTTTATTTCCATAGTCCCTGCTGAGCTTTTGTGCTTGTCAGCTTCGCTTAGGTCTGCAGCCACTGGGCTGCTTGGACGAGGCCCCTGCTTTCCACACCCAGGGCTATCCCTGAAAGAGGTCCCTGGCATATACTTCTTAGACTTTTACTTATTTTTATTTTTTTATGGAGATATAATTCACAGGTCATGAAATACATTATTTTAAAGTAAAATTTTAGGATATTCACTGCGCTGTGCAACCATCATCCCTATCAGTTTCCAGAACATTTTCATCTCTCCGAAAAAAAATCTCACACCCGTTAACAGTCACTCCCCACTCCCCTCAGCCCCTTGTGACCACTGATCACCCTTCTGTCTCTTTGGATTATCCTGTTCTGATCATTTCATGTACACAGAATCATATACTATGTGGTCTTGTGTGTCTGGCTTCTTTCACTCAGCATTATGTTTCAAGTTTCATCTACATTGCAGCCTGTGTCCGTACTTCATTCATTCCTATTAATGGCCAAATAACATTCCATTCTATGAATGTACCAGATTTGGTTGTCCATTCATCCATTGGAGGATTTGTGCTGTTTCCATTTTTTGGCATTATGTGCAAGCTTTTGTGTGGCCACAGATATCTTCCTTTTCCTATTTCCGTACCGTAGAGACTCACGATGTTTATTCCCCACTCTTGTCTTCCTCCCTGCAGTATCCCACCCGCAGGACGCTCTGTTCCTCTAACCAGGATTGTAAAAAGGGATGGATGGACCCGCAGAGCAAAGGTATGTTCTATTTCTTTTCCTGAGGTCTCAGGGGTGGATGGTTTGGATTCATGGTGACATTCAAAATGCCCAGATCTTCAGCACCAGGCCATGGACAAGCCTGTGCCTGCCCTATGCCTCTGAAACTACTGACTGTGAATGGGACTCTAGTTCTCAGGGAAGGCAGCTCCTGAAAAGCCTGCAGAATTAGCACCTTCCGGGCTCTCACTGAGAGAAAAAGTGGATGGCTCATAGCATCATCTGTATATTCTAAATGCCCCCTCTTGAATTTCCCCAATGGTTGGAAAGCATGAATAGATAGGTAGCCCCAGGGCAATATTAACCTGCATAATTTCCAAAGCTCTATTTTTTATTTTATTTTTTGGTCAAGCCTGCAGCATGAGGAAGTTCCCAGGCCAGGGATCAAGCCCACACAGCAGTGGTATCCAGAGCCACAGTAGTGACAACGCCAGGTCCTGAGCTTGCTGAGCCACCAGGGAATTCTATAAAAGCTCTGTTTTAATTTAAAAAGGCACATAATAATTTTTTTAAATGACCACAATAAATAAAAAGTAAAAGCCCCATCAGTGGGGAGTTCCCATCACGGCTCAGCGGTTAACGAACCAGATTAGTGTCCATGTGGTTGTGGGTTTTCCCTGGCCTCACTCAGTGGGTTAAGGATCTGGCGTTGTGTGGTATAGTTTGCAGATTCGGCTCAGATCCTGCGTTACTGTGGCTGTGGTGTAGGCTAGCGGCTACAGCTCTGATTGGACTCCTAGCCTGGGAACCTCCATATGCCACAGGTGCAGCCCTAAAAAAGACAAAAAACAAACAAACAAAAACAAAACAAAACAAAAAAACCGCCCAAAACACCAATGGTTATTATACACACATACACAAAAAGGCATATGGATGTTCTATTCCATCCCATAATGCCTCTGAGTTGGTGTAGAGATCATTAACGTTATTTACTGTTTAACTTTCCCCTCAAAAATCTGTTAGTGACACAGATGCTCCAGGAAGATGTGCCATGCTCTCTCCCTGGCTCTGTGCATCCTGGTACATACTGTATATCCTGAGAGGGTCTCAGGTGCCTGTTTGGAAGCCAAGTTCTAGTCCATTTCTTCCTGGCAAAAGAATACACACTGCTCAGTTCCTCCTTTAGGAAACTTTTCTTGCAAAGAACCCAAAACATCCAACAGCCACTATGGTCATTCTCTCTGATCCTTTTGTGAAAAAGCTTACCGTTGGCTGTGTTGCTTGCTTGGTTTTTCTTATGTAAGTCTGTGGTTTGGATGGGGTTTCATGGAAACTGAAACTGCCTGGGTTGAAAAACATAGTCTCTTGCTTGAGGTGAGTGGAATTTCCTCCCCCCGCCACCCCCGCCCCCAGTTGTTTCACACCTGTGCTTCTATGACCCCTTGACCCCCACAGGAATCCAGACCGGAAGGTGTGTAGAGTATAAAGGGAAGCAGAAGACCTGTGAAGTCTCCGCGTGGTGTCCCATCGAGGCAGTGGAAGAAGCCCCGCAGTGAGTTGCAGGGAGGGGACAGAATGGAGGGTCCTGCCAGGCAACGCTCCAACCTCCCTCTCAGCACAGTCCCACCAAGTCCTAGGTTTTACTGGCTTGGTGACTCCCATGCTAGGTTTGCTAATGGTCTCTGGGAAGACTGTGTTAGTTGTTAAAATACTGAAATAATTTTTTACTGGCTGGTAAATAGCTACTGCCCTGAGCCCCCATGGGTACCCTTGCCCCCTGCTTGCCCTGGCACCTCTCCCAGGCACCTCCAGACACCTCCTCCAGTGCTATAGTAGGCTCCCTTCTGATTGTCCATATCCATACTGAGTGATGAAGGGAGGGAGGGAGGAAAGAAAAAGGAAGGAAGGGGAAGGGAGGGGGAAAGAAAGGAAAATGAAGGGAAGGGAAGTTTTTTTTTAATTAAGTTTTCACCGTGGGGAGTTCCTGTCATGGCTCAGTGGAAATGAATCTGACTATTAACCATGAGGTTGTGGGTTTGCTCCCTGGTCTGGCTCAGTGAGTTAAGGATCCGGCGTTGCCGTGAGCTGTGGTGTAGGTGACACATGCAGCTCGGATCTGGCGTGGCTGTGGCTGTGGCTGTGGCTGTGGCTGTGGCCGGCAGCTATAGCTCCAATTAGACCTCTAGCCTAGGAACCTCCATATGCTATGGGTATAGTTCTAAAAAAACAAACAAAAAAAAAATTCACAGTGACCTATACATTTGGAGTGTGCCCTGTATGATTCTTTTCTTTAACACACAAGG
This sequence comes from Phacochoerus africanus, assembly GCF_016906955.1. Classification (NCBI taxonomy): domain Eukaryota; kingdom Metazoa; phylum Chordata; class Mammalia; order Artiodactyla; family Suidae; genus Phacochoerus; species Phacochoerus africanus. The sequence goes on along the minus strand of NC_062558.1, from coordinate 31,554,354 downwards.
TCAGGCCCAGAAGGCAGAGCTTGATGTTACATCTCAGAAACCACTGGGAGGGGTGCATTTCATGAGGGTATAGGAGGTCTGGATTCAAATTCCTGTTGTCCTCGATTCTTGCTATGTGACCTTGAACTGGGCTGTTGTGAGAATTAAATGAGATACAGTGATTGCAAAGCGAGCCCCATGCTCGACACAAAGTAAGGCCTCAATAACACACACACACACACACACATCACAATTTTCCCCTAGTAGTGTGATGGGTTTAGACTAGCACCATCCAAGGGAACTTTCTGCAATGATGAAAGTGTTCTGCATCTGCATTACCAATATGGTAGCCACTAGCTAAATGTGGCTATTGAGTGGCTGAAATGTGGTTACTGCAATTCAGCTGAATTTAATTTAATTTAATTTAATTTAAATAGTCACACATGCCTAGGGGATGTTAGACTATATTGGACAGTGTGACTCAGGGCCATACCTCAGCAAATCTGGGGCAAAGAGAAGACTTTCCCAAACTGACTTTTTAGAAGGTTGGGGCAAAAGCTCCCCATGTCAGGGCGGGAAGCACTAGGCAGTATCAGCCTGACTGGCCCTCAATCATTAATGGCACCACTCAGGTTCATTTATAGATCCAGGAAGTTTCTTTGTCACAGAAGGAATTGTTCAGGACCTGGGGGGAACACTAACCTCCATTCAAGCAGTCCCTAGTTCAGGGCAAGGGACCTCTTGATTGCCTGTTGTTTTCAGTCCCACCTCTGCCATCACTTCATTCGTCGGATAAATTATACTGTGCATATCCAGTGTTCTGGACCCTGGGCTGCCGTTTTACATGACCGTGGGCAAGCAACTCCCTGAACTTGTTTCTCATATGTTATACAAATAGTTAACTAAATTAACTCATTTAATTGCTTATCCAACATATCTATTATCACGTAGTAGGTATAAGGTTTTTATTTCACATGTAATTATACACAAGAAAGATGCGGCTAAATTATATGTGAAACACAGGAGACCCAGATATGGAGCAGGTCCCAAGGCTCCTGCAACCTAATAGAAGAGATTAGATGCTTGCACAGAGGGCTATAATTCAGAATAGAAAACTGAGTGTCATGAGAGAGGAAGAAAGGGGATCTTGTTGTCCTCGATTCTTAGAGTGTTGCCCAGGAAGTATGGGGTTTAGAATGTTCTAAAGGCAAAGGTTCTGACATATAGCAGGACTGTCATAAATATGATTTTATGTGTGTGCAAGTGACAAGTATAACCTCAACTGGCTTCAGAAAAAAAAAGGAGTGTTAATTTTTGGCTTGTTTTTTTGACTCACATAAATGAGGAGTCCAGAAATATAGGTAAAGGAGAGGCTTGATCAAGGCTTCAAATGATGTCTTTCAAGATTTGCTCTCTCTCTTCCTCTACCTTCTTTCTCCCCCAAATCCCCAGCTATTCTTTCTTCTACTGGCTCTCCTCACATTGTGGTCTGGGGGCACGCCAGGTTTACACTACCCTTACTACCAACAGTCCTAGAGAAAATGAGTTTTTCTTTACCAATAGTTCTTGTAAAAGTCCTGGAAAGTTTTCAGTGGCCTAAGGCAGATGACAACCTATGAAACAATCACTGTAGCCAAAGGGATTGGGTTATACTGTTTAGCCAGCTCTGGGTCACTTTCCTGCCCTGGGAACTGTAGGGATGGGCAGGAGATGAATTCTGGGCTGAGAGTGGAAGAGACCTGGCTTCCCCAAAAAAGGAGGAATTTGAGGGGTTACTTCCAGAGGGGGAATTGATGCTGGATAGGCCAAAACTACAGTGTTCTCTGGAGTTACATCCAAAATAGAGCCAAAGTTGGGCTCTGAAGTCCCTGGAATAAAAGGCAGATCATTCTTTTCTTCCCCCCCCCCCCCCCCCCCCCCCGCCGCCGCCACCAAGGCTGCACCTGCAGCATAGTGAAGTTCCCAAGGCCAGGGGTTGAATTGGACCTGCCACTGCAACCTACACTACAGCCATAGCAATGCCAGATCCGAGCTGCATCTGTGACCTACAGCATAGATCATGGCAACATGAGATCCTTAACCCACGGAGCGAGGCCAGGGATCAAACCTGCATCCTCATGGACACTATGTTGGGTTCCTAACCTGCTGAGCCACAATGGGAACCCCCAAGCAGTTCATTCTTGATACCCTCTTCCAAATACCCTCCACCCTTTCCTGGAGCTTCTACCAATATACATCTGCCACCTACTCAAGCATGCCAGGCAACAGGATAGCAGCGATATCTTTTTAGGAAGCAAATTCTCTCCATCTTTAACAGACTGTCAACTACACAAGGACTAAAACCTTGACTATCTTGTTTATATATCCCTAGTGCTCAGCCCCATGCCCGTATGATAAATATCTGTTGAATGAATGGATATATAGATGTTGGATGGACCTTTTGGTCATCTAGAATTTGGCTCCTCTAACTCATGGAGAATATTACAGTACTCAGAGTCTCTGGAGAGTGACATAAGTGTGGCCCTAGGCTAAATGCTGGAGACACTAAGATAAGAAAATTATTTTCCCAGCCCTGCAGGAACACCAAGCCTATTGTGAAAGATACAAATAGGAGGGTGCTGGAGCTGGCTTATCCCAACTCTGAGCCCTTTATACTCATCCCTTCTTTTTTTTTTTTTTGCTATTTCTTGGGCCGCTCCCGCGGCATATGGAGATTCCCAGGCTAGGGGTCCAATCGGAGCTGTAGCCACCAGCCTATGCCAGAGCCACAGCAACACGGGATCCGAGCCGCGTCTGCAACCTACACCACAGCTCATGGCAACGCCGGATCGTTAACCCACTGAGCAAGGGCAGGGATCGAACCCGCAACCTCATGGTTCCTAGTCGGATTCGTTAACCACTGCGCCACGATGGGAACTCCCCTATACTCATCCCTTCTTAACTCCAAGTTCACTGATGTTCTATTGGTAGCTTGAAATCAGCTATGGTGGGGTATTTACACCACAGTAATTAGTCAGTCCTACAATACCAGGGCTTTTTGTTTGCCTGGAGAGCTGGATGTTAAACATTTACCAGCACACCACCATGCATACCTAAACAAAGAATTATATCAGAGTGAGAAGTATCATAGTAAATGCCACAGGATCTAAAGAAGAGAGAAATTCTTCCTGAAGAAGCTGGAGAATTTTGGAACATTTTGTCCACTAGATTGTATTTCTCTTCACCCATCACATTGACCCAAGCAAGAAACCAGAGCCTCTGGTTCCAGTGGAGTCCCACTGACTCCCTTGGCCCCTGGAGTTACTGATCCCCATTTTTCATTTCTCTCTTTCAGGCCTGCACTCTTGAGAAGTGCTGAAAACTTCACTGTGCTCATCAAGAACAATATCGACTTCCCTGGCCACAACTACACAACGTAAGTGCCCAGAACATCTGGCTGTGTTAGTTGTATACTGCTATGTAACCCATTACCCCAACACTTAGAAGCTTACAACAGGAGACAACTATTGTCTCACACCGTTTCTGTGGGTCAGGAATCTAGGAATGACTTTGCTGGGTGGTTCTGGCTCAGGGTTTCTCAGGCTGCAGTCAAGCTGTCACTGGGGGCTGTGGTGAACTCCTGGCTTGGAGAATCCTCTTCCAAACTCATTCATGCAATTGTTGGCAGGAAGGCTTAGTTCTTCTACATGTGGCCCTGTCCTTCGTACCCTTGAATGTCTTTAGGACGTGGTGGCTAGCTTCCCCAGAACAAGTGAGCCAGACAGAGAGCAAGTCAAGCTTGATAGTAACCAAGGTGGAAGCCATCATATTTTATAGTCTAATCTTAAAGTAACACAGCATCATTTCTGCTGTATACTATTGCTCACACAGACTAATATTGTATAGTGTAGGAGGGGAATTCACAAGGGTGCGAGTCCCAGGAGGCAGATCATTGGTGGCCCTCATGGTGCCCAGCCCTGATTCACTCCTATGAAAGAGATGGAACCTCCAGTTTTCAATAGAGATGTTTGTTTTCCATTATGTGCAGGAGAAACATCTTACCAGGTTTAAACATCACTTGCACATTTCACAAGACTCAGAATCCACTTTGTCCCATTTTCCGACTGGGCGATATCTTCCGAGAAACAGGAGATAATTTTTCAGATGTGGCAATTCAGGTTGGTGATGACTTTGTACAGTGGGATATGGAGGTGGGTCAAGGGATGGAGGATGGCAAATGGCCAAGAGTCTGGACTACCAGGTCTTAATCATATGTTCATATTTATTTATTATTATTTTATTTTATTTATTTTATTTTTTTTGTCTTTTTGCCTTTTCCTAGGGCTGCCCCTGAGGCATATGGAGGTTCCAAGGCTAGGGGTCGAATCGGAGCTGTAGCCACCGGCCTACCCCAGAGACACAGCAACGCGGGATCCGAGCCACGTCTGCAACCTACACCACAGCTCATGGCAACGCCGGATCCTTAACCCACTGAGCAAGGCCAGGGATGGAACCCACAACCTCATGGTTCCTAGTTGGATTCGTTAACCACTGAGCCACAACGGGAACTCCAGTATGCTCATATTTATTGAGCACTTTGTAAATCCATGCATGGTGACAAGGACTTATCCTGTGTCACTTCATCTAAGCCCGCAACAATCCTAGGAGTGAGATACTTCATGTATTACCTTCCTGTGTAAAATTACCACAAATTTTGTGGCTTAAAGCAACATATATTTCTTTGTACTTCTGGAGATCAAAAGTTCAAAATGTGTTCAATTGAGCTGAAGTCAAGGTATCATCCGGGCCATGATCCCTCTGGAGGCTCTGAGAAAATCCATTTCCTTGCTTTTTCCACCTCTTAGAGGTGCATTCCTGGAATTTCTTGGCTCTTGACCCCTTCTTCCAGCTTCAAAGCCAACAGCACAGCAACTTGCCTCAGTAGTCAAGTTGATTTCTTACACTGTGTCAAATCTCCCTCTGCCTCCCTCTTACAGAGACCAGTGTCATTACAGGGCCCACCAGATAATCCAGGATAATCTCCCCATCTCAAGAACCTTACTTTAACCACATCTGCAAAGTCTCTTTTGCCATCTAAGGTAACATTTTCAGAGGTCCAGGGATTAGGAATATTTGGAGGGAGGATGTTATTCAGATACCAAACCCACTTGGATTAGTCAGCATCCTCCTCATTGCAAGTTAGAGAAATCCAGTTCAAATGATGTAAACAAAAAATAAAAAATAATTTTGGTGGCAAGTAATAGAAACCAAACTCAAATGGCTTAAGCAGAAAAGGAACCATATTAACTCATGTAAAAAGACTAGGAGGGGATGCACATTCTAGTGTACTCAAGGCATCTTCCTACCTCAGGAGTTTTCTCTTGCTGTTCCCTCTACCTGGAATAGCCTGGCTTCAGACATAGCATTAGTTGTCTCCCTCACCTACTTCCAATATTTACTCAAATGTAAGCTCAGTGAAGCTTTCCCTTACCACTACGTCATTTAAAATGGCAATTCAGGAGTTCCTCAGCAGAAATGAAATCTGATTAGCATCCATGAACACACAGGTTCTATCCCTGGCCTTGCTCAGTGGGTTAAGGATCCAGCATTGCTGTGAGCTGTGGCGTAAGTCACAGATGTGGCTCGGATCTGGCATTGCTATGGCTGTGGGGTAGGCCAGCAGCTACAGCTCTGATATGACCCCTAGCCTGGGAACTTCCATATGCCATGGGTGCGGCCCTAAAAAGACAAAAAAATAAAAATAAAAATAAATAAAATTTAAAAATTGCAATTCTCACCTCTATTCCAGTGTGCCCTATGGCCTTTTCCAGGTTTATTTTTATCCCTGGCACCTATCATTATCTGACATACGATATATTTTACATATCCATTTGTCATCTATTTTCCCTGACTAGAATTTAAGTTTCAAGAAGGCAGGGATCTTTACTCTCTCTCTCTCTTTTTTTTTTGGTTCATTTTTGTATAATGTTCAGCACATAATGGACACTCAGTAAATATTTGTTGACTGAATGAAGGGTGTTATAGATTTACACATAGCTGCATCCAAGAACTCAAATGATGTCTTCAGGAATCTGACTCTTTTCATCTCTTGATTGTTTGCTTAATGATGATGTCATTCTCAGGCGTATTCTCCATGTGCCAAGGCAAAGTGACCAAAGCTCTAGAAGTGTACTATCTAATACAGTAGCCACAAGCCACATGAAGTGATTTCAACTTAAATTGACTAAAATTAAATAAAATTAAAAATTTATTTCCTTAGTGATAACAGCCTCATTTCAAGTGTGCAATAGCTACTGGCTGTTGTATTGCACAGCATGAGTACATCATCACAGAAAATTCTATTAGACAATGCTGATTTATTTATTTATTTATTTATTTGTCTTTTTGCTATTTCTTTGGGCCGCTCCCACGGCATATGGAGGTTCCCAGGCTAGGGGTCGAATCGGAGCTGTAGCCACTGGCCTACCCCAGAGACACAGCAACGCGAGATCCGAGCCGCGTCTGCAACCTACACCACAGCTCACGGCAACGCCGGATCGTTAACCCACTGAGCAAGGGCAGGGACCGAACCCGCAACCTCATGGTTCCTAGTCGGATTCGTTAACCACTGCGCCACGACGGGAACTCCGACAATGCTGATTTAGACTTTCACGCTCTATAGTTAGTGATCCCAGCCAGAGATGACCTTTTTTTTTTTTCTTTTTTTTTTCTCTTTAGGGCATTTGGAAGTTCCCAGGCTAGGGGTCGAACAAGAGCAGCAGCTGCTGGCCTATGCCACAGCCACAGAAATTCCAGATCCAAGCTGCATCTGCGACCTACACCACAGCTCATGGCAATGCCAGATCCTTAATCCACTGAGCGAGGCCAGGGATCGAACCTGCATGCTCTTAGATGCTAGTCAGATTCATTTCTGCTGCTCACAACAGGAACTTCCTGAAAGGACCTCTTTTACTGTTGGTTCTGGCAAAATGTCTCAGGGAAATCTCTGATTGGTCTACCTTGGGCCACATATTTATCCCTGAACCAATCACCAGGTCCAGAAGGATGTACTGTCCTAATTGGCCAGGCCTGGGTCATGTGCCCACTCTTGGAGTTAGGAGGTCATAGCCCCTTTCAAACCACCAGGAGATAGAAGAGGTGTTTCCCAAAGGAAATTCGAGGTACTTTTCCCAGAAAAAGGCAAATTGGATGCTGAGAGACAAAAGCATTAGATATTCACTATAGTGTGTAGAGTGCTTGGGTTAGTGCCTAACAAAAAGATGACAGATGTGGTTATTTTGTATTACTTCCCCTTTCCCCAAGTCAGAGCCTCCTTGTTATCCATCTCTGTATCCTCAACATCTAGCATACTGTCTTGAAATGCCTGATTTTTCACTGATTCAAAGACATAACTTTTTTTCACTTTTAATAATTTTGAAATTAGGAAGTACTTTCACTTGATGGAGTCTCAGAGTTTGACAGCATTTTTTCCTTAGTGTAACAGTAAAAACAAAACAACAACAAAACAAACAAAAAAAACCACGCTAGAGTTCCCCTGATGGTTCAGCGGTTAACAAACATGACTAGTATCTACAAGGATGTAGGTTTGATCCCTGGCCTTGCTCACTGGGTTAAGATTCCAGCATTGCCATGAGCTGTGGTGTAGGTTGCAGACAAGTCTTGGATCCCAAGTTGCTGTGGTGTAGGCTGGAAGCTGTAGCTCCGATTTGACCGCTAGCCTGGGAAATTCCATGTATTGATACACTGCAGGTATGGCCCTTAAAAAAAAAATTATGTGTCTTACAAGCAATGGTGTTTAAGATTCAATGAAATATGATAGTGCACCCCAAAAAATAAAACTTTGTAGAAAGAAGTAGCAAACACAGGTAAGAGATTAAGAGATTCTTTAGAAGTTTAGGGAGAGAAAGTTTACCTCGACTTGAGTAGCGTAGGAGTGGCTGGGTGGATGGGAAAGGATGTAAGCTGGGTCTTGGAGGATGAGGAAAATTTAGATAGAGAGGTGGGTGGGAGAAACATTTCACTGGGAGAAAAGGGAAAGGGCCAAGATTTAAAAATTCGAAGTGGGAGTTCCCATCACGGCTCAGTGGTAACGAACCTGACTAGTATCCATGAGGACGCAAGTTCAATCCATGGCCTTGCTCAGTGGGTTAAGGATCTGGTGTTGTGGTGAGCTGTGGTGTAGGTGGCAGAGGCGCCTCGGATCTGGCATTGCTGTGACTGTGGCATAGGCTGGCAGCTACAGCTCGGATTCAACCCCTAGCTTGGAAACTTCCATATGTCACAGGTGCAGCCCTAAAAGGCAAATAATAATAATAATAATAATAATAAGTAATAGAAATTAAAAATTCAAAGTGTACCCAGAAGTTCCTTTCCTAAGAAAATGACAACATATGTTCACACAAACACTTGTACATAATGCTCATAGCAGTATTATTCATAATAACTCAAAAGGCGGAAATAATTGAAGTGTCCATCAAAGGATGAATGGATAAACAAATTGTAGAATATTCATATGATGGAGTATTCTTCCACTACAAAAAGGAATGGAGTATTGACATATGCTATAATGTGGATGAACTTTAAAAACATCATGCTAAGTGTAAGAAGCCAGACACGAAAGATCATATATTACGTGATTTCATTCATATGAAAATTTAGGGTAACTTTGCTGCACAGCAGAAATTGGCACAGCATTGTGAATCAACTATAATAAAAAATTCTATTAAAAAAGAAAGTTCAGAATAAGAAACTCTATAGAGACAAAAAGCCTATTAGTGGGTTTTTAGCACTGAGAGAGGGGCAGTAACTAAAGTTTACATGTTTTCTTTGGGAGGTGATAAAAATGTAAAATTGATTGTGGTGGAGTTCCTGTGTGGTGCAGTGGAAATGAATCCAACTAGGAACCATGAGGTTGCAGATTCAATCCCTGGCCTCACTCAGTGGGTTAAGGATCTGGTGTTGCCCTGAGCTGTGGTATAGGTCGCAGAGGCGTTGCTATGGCTGTGGCATAGGCTGGCAGCAACAGCTCTGATTCGACCCCTAGCCTAGGAACCTCCATATGCCACAGGTGCAGCCCTAAGAAGACAAAAGACAAATAAATAAAATAAAATAAAATAAAATTGATTGTGGTAGAGTTGCACATATATATGAATATACTAAAAATTGTTGAACTGCGCATGTTAAGTGGGTGAACTCTATGTGAACTGTATCTCAATAGGACTGGTTTTTTTAAATGAAAATGCAAAGTGCGTTTAGGAAAAGGTGTTTGGAATAAGAGCTCTCTCCAGGAGAGATAAGCAGAAGAGACATGTGATGGAGCACGCTGAATTCCAGTCTAACAAATTTCAACATAATCTTTAATGGGGGGGGCATTAAAGGTGTCTGATTACAGGAGTGGTTTGTTGAAAGTTATATTTTAGGAGAATAAATCTAATGGTGGTGTGTCCTAGATGGAGGAGGGGCAGCGAGATGTGTTTGCAATTGCCACAGTAAAGGTTGTATGAGTTAAGCAGGGCTGCACTTATGGCTCTGAAATTTTTTTTGAGTGACTTTTTTTTGGCTTTTTTTTTTTTTTTTTTGCTTTTTGCTTTTTAGGGCTGCAGCTGTGGCATATGGAAGTTCCCAGGCTAGGGATCAAATAGGAGATACAGCTGCCGGCCTGTGCCACAGCCACAGCCACAGCAACATGGGATCGAAGCCCCATCTTCGACCTACATCACAGCTCAATGCAGCCCTGGATCCTTAACCCACTGAGAGAGGCCAGGGATCGAACCCACATCCTCATGGGTCCTAGTTGGGTTCATTAACTGCTGAGCCACAAAGGGAACTCATGAGTGACTTTTTTTTTTTTTTGTCATTTTAGGGCCACACTCACAGCATATGGAGGTTTTCAGGCTAGGGGTTGAATCAGAGGCATACCCACTGGCCTGCACCACAGCTACAGCAATGCCAGGTCCAAGCCACGTTTGTGACCTGCACCACAGCTCATGGCAATGCCAGATCCTTAACCCACTGAGCGAGGCCAGGGATTGAACCTTCGTCCTCAGGCATACTAGTCAGATTCATTTCCACTGAGCAGTGGTGGGAACTACTTGAAGGATATTTTTTTTATTATAGTTGATTTACAGTGTCAATGACTGCTATACAGCACAGTGGCCCAGTCATACATCTATATCCATCCTTTTTCTCAACTATCTTCCATTGTGGTCTATCCCAAGAGATTGGATATTGTTCCCTGCGGTGTAGAGTAGGACCTTATTGCTCATCCATTCTAAATGTACCACTTTGCACCCACCAACCCCAAACTCTGCATGGCTCTAAAAATTTGTTTGTAAGAGGTGCACCTGTGATACATGGAAGTTTCCAGGCTAGGTGTTGAATTGGAGCTGCAGCTGAGGCCTACACCACAGCCAGAGCAACGCAGGATCTGAACTTCATCTGCAACCTACACTGCAGGTTGTGGCAACACCAGGTCCTTAATCCCCTGAGCGAGGCCAGGGATTGGACTGTATCCTCATAGATACTAGTCAGGTTCATAAACCCACTGAGCCACTATGGTAACTCCAGAAATTTTTAATGAGCATTTTTTTTTTCCCTCAGAAGCAAACCTTTTTATCCGTGATCACCACTATGCAGAGGGATGTCTGTTGGCTGTGGTGCCCCCAGGAGGCCTTAGAGGTTGTCTCTTGTCTCCACAGGGAGGAATCATGGGCATTGAGATCTACTGGGACTGCAACCTGGACAGGTGGTTCCATCACTGCCGCCCCAAATACAGTTTCCGTCGCCTTGACGACAAGACCGCTAAGGAGTCCTCGTACCCTGGCTACAACTTCAGGTAACAGGGATGCAGGTCAGACTCACCCAGTGACTGGCCGCGCTTGGCCCTGCAGGGACCATCTAGGCCCAGCCGAATTGCATCCCAGCAGTCAGTAGGACTAGTTTTGGTTCCCAAGGCAACAAGGGGAATGTGAAAGACTTCCTTTCAAAACTAGGCAATGATGGATTTTTTTGTATGAATTATTGAAGAACTGCACACTTTGAGTTCCTGTTGTGGCTCAGCAGGTTAAGAACCCGACATAGTGTCTGTGAGGATGCAGGTTCGATTTTGGCATTGCTCAGTAGGTTAAGGATCTGGTATTACTGCAAGCTGCGGCATAGGTTGCAGATGCAGCTTAGATCCAGTGTTGCTGTGGCTGTGGTGTAGGCTGGCAGCTGCAGCTCCAATTGGACCTCTAGCCTGGGAACTTCCATATGCTGCAGGGGCAGCTATAGAAAAAAAAAAAAGAATTGCACATCCTTTGTAAGACAAAAACAAAACTTGGGAAACAGAAAAGCATAGAGAAGAGGAAACAAATCACCCAAAATTCCTCCATCCTGAGATAATGGAGGATAACCTTTGGGTGAATTTTACTTCATCTAACCTATTCTTTTTGTGAGGTTTGAGATCATATCACATTTATAATTTGGTATTCTGTGGGGTTTTTTCATATACCAGGTCACTCAAAATTATTTGTGACCATCACATTAATGATCATAATATTCCATTGTGTGAGTGTAATGATAACAACAGCTACAACTTAGGGAGGGTCGGCTATGTAACAGGCACCTACATCCCATCACTAGATCCTACATCTGCATCATATCACAACCACCCTAGAAGGGAGAAGTCAGCATCCCAGGGAAAGCTGAGAAAGGTGAGATGACTTGCCCAAGACCTTACTATTAGAAGCTCCATAATCCTAACCTAGGTCACTAACATCCCAAAACACACCCTTCCCTTTTTTTTTTTTTTTTTTTTGGCTGTGCCTGCAGCGTGTGTAAGTTTCTGGGCCAGACATCAAACCTGCACCACAGCAGCGACCTACACTGCTGTGGAGAAAACACCAGATCCTTAACCTGCTGCACCACAAGGGAATTCCACACCTTTTCCCTTCTATCCATGATTTTCTCACTCGTTCCTCCATTAGTAGGCATTTGGGGTGTTTCAGGTTTTATATTATATGGAACTCTGCAGTGTGTACCTATGTACATAAGTCTTTGTTTGAATCCCAGATTATTTCTTTAGGATAAAGTTCTAGAAGTAGAATTATTAGATCAAAAGTTAGGAGCATTTTACCATATGCTTTCAGGTTTTAAAAAAACTACATGGCTACATATTTATTTCTCAGATTTCTACTCAGTTCTTTTTCAAAGGCTTCTATTATCATTTCAGTGAGGTCCATTCTTAGCTTATGGGTCCTAGTCCTTTAGTTCAACCTACTGTATAACCCCTTTCACACTTACCTGTAGTACTTTGGATGGGATTTCTCTTTGCGGGGTTTTGGAATATTGGTTGGTGGGCTTTGGCAGGGATGTCCTTGTGCAAAGTTCTGTGTGTGCCATTGGATATGGTGTCATTCCTCCCAGGGGATAATTTAATTTTGTAGTTCTTCCTGCCAGGACTATATGGCATCTATCAGTTACAAACCAGTCTCTAGCTTAGTTCTAGGTGCTGGAGGTCTTCACTCCTGTAGAAGTATCGCATCCCTGCTCCCTTGCTATGCTGGGCACCTGTGGCCTCAGCTCCCTTCCCAAGGAATGTGTTAGTAAAGACTCTAGTTACTCAGATACAGACCTGGTCTGGTCCTCCCAGGGGTTACATGGCTTTACTCTCCACTCATCTCAAGCACCTAGCCTTTTTTTTTTTTTTTTTTTTAACAATTTCACCTGGAATATATGGAAGTTCCCAGGCTAGGGGGTCGCATCAGAGCTGCAACTGCTGGCCTACACCACAGCAACAGCAACGCCATATCCAAGCTTCGTCTGCAACGTATGCTGCCACTTGTGACAATGCCAGATCCTTAACCCACTGAGCGAGGGCAGGGATCGAACCTGCATCCTCATGGATACTAGTTGGGTTTGTTACCGATGAGCCACCACGGGAACTCCTCAGCCTGCCATCTTGATTGGAAGTCCTCTTGGTAAGAACAGCTTAAAGACTTCTGACACCATGGGTCTTACTACTTCCTCACTGCAGTCTTATCTTTCTTTTAAAGTTCATGTATGCTTCTGGCTTCTGGACCTGTGAACCCTGTGAATTCTGATTATTGTCCCTCTTAAGCTGGCTAGTGCTGGTTTTGTGCTGATCTATTCTTACTTTGACACTCTGCATAGTTCAATCCTCTGTTCCTGACTTTTTCCTATTGGTGATCCGGTGCCCTGAACTTAGTTTCCAGATTATCTCCTATGTTTGAATAATTTTTTCCGACTGACCCTACAACACTAGACCAGCAGTAACTTGGCCTCTCAGTTTAAGGCTTATCACACAGTCTCCACATCCTATCCCTGCCTGTGGGAGCCAGACAGGATTCTGTGACTGTGGTTATGGCTGGTCATTTTGTGCTCTCTTTCCAGACACAAAGTAGGCTTTTGCGGGTCCCCTTTCAGAGACAGTTGTTGAGTGTACCCCTAAAATAATGGTTACACAATTTGTCGATGAAGCTGGTAGGAAATTGATACTGATGTTCTTCATTCATTAATATATGGAAGAAAAAATATTTGTTTACCCAATGGATATACATTGGTAAACAAAATAGACAAGTTGCTACTTAGCATACATTGTAACAGGACATGAATATAGGTATCATGTAACACAAAATATAAGTAAATTAAAAACTTCAACAAGTCAACATCATTAGTCACCAGGGAAATGCAAATTTAAGCCACAATGAGATATAACTACATGCCCACCAGCATGACTAAATAAAAAGACTGGAAATTTCAAATGTTGGCAAGGAGGAGGAGCAACTGGAATTCTCCTCCTTTCCTAGTGGGAGTGTAAAATGGTACAGCCACATCATAGAACTGTTGGGAAGTTTCTTATAACGTTAAACAGACATCTACCCTATAATCCAGAAATTCCACTCTTAGGTATTTATCAAAGAAAAAGGAAACATGTATCCACACAAAGATTTGCACATGAAAGTTCACAGCAACCTTACTCATAAGAGCCAAAACCTAGAGGCAATCAAACGTGCAATAACAGGTAAATGGAGAAATAATTTTTTATATTTATATAATAAAACACTACCTAATATAAATAAAAATGGAAGAAACTGCCGATACACGCAACAACATAAATGAATCCCACAGACATTATGTTGAGTGAAAGAAGCCAGACCCGAATGAGTACATTCTCTGATGCCATTTATATGAAGTCCAAGAGCAGGCAAAACTTATCTGTGATGATAAAAGACAGAACAATGGTTGCTGGGCTGGGGTGTGGGGGTGGGAAGAAAACATAGGAACTGATTTGGGAGGGAGTACAAGAGAATTTTCTGGGGAATGGAATGCTCTAAATCTTGATAGAGATGTAGGTTACACAGGGTATTTATTTGTCAAAACTCACTGAATTGAACCCTTAGGACTTATGCATTTTATTATATGCTGATTATACCTCAATAGAACAAACAGATAAATCTGACAAGACCATTTTAGATGATAATAAATGCTTCCAAGGAAATCAAACAAGATGGTGTGATGGGGGTCGGGGGAGATGCAAGCAGAGAAGGCTTCTCCTAGCACAGGGGAAGAGCCCTGCAGGCAGCCCGTACTTTCCTGAGGATTGAACTCTCCTAGTTAAGAAGAGACACTGCACACAGGAGCCCACGGTAGGGAATCAACTCACAAAGATACTCGCTTCTCTGAATACCTTCAGTCCTAATAGTCTAGACCAGAATGCTGATCCCTGCTTCAGCATCACGTGGGATCTTCTTAAAAATGCAATTCTCAGGCTCTACCCCAGACCTACTGAATCAGACACTCTGGGGATTGTCTTCCTAAGCCTTCTAGGTTATTCAGCTGAAAACTCAAGTTTGAGAACCATGCATCTAGACATGGTCCTGGAACCAGACCCACGGGCCTCAGTGGGAGCTTGTTGTGATATAAAATCTCAGCCCCCACTCTCAATTTACTGAATCAAAATCTGCATTTTAAGATTCCCAGGAGATTCATGTGTGCATAAACATTTGAGAAGCACTGGTCTAGCACTCTATTATCTAGCAGCCCAAACATACTTTCTTCTTAGATGTTTCATCTGATTATATTTTGTTTCCGCCACCAGGTTGCTTGCTACCTGGGAGAATGAATAAAAATGTGTCTGTTCATGTGAATACAGGTCAAAGTACACACGTACACGCACACACTCATACACACACCCAAACATATACATTCACTTCTTCCTAACCATTCTGTTAGCACTCTTACTGACTTCTAGAGGGGTCTGCTCAAGCAAATGGATTGAGTTATATTTTATTCAAAAGCAGCATCATTAATTGGCAAACAGCCTTCAACAGCTTTTTGTTTTCATTTTTGGCCTGCACAATGTTTTGAAGTTGAGACATTCTACATAAAAATCTGGAGTTCCTACTTTTTTTTTTTTTTTTGAAAAATTAAACCATCTGATAATCTCTGGGTTCATATGCCACATGGCAGCACTCAGCTAGAGCTGAGTATCAGGATTTTATTTATTATTTATTTATTCATTCATTCATTCATTCATTTATGCTGCCCTGCAGCATATGAAGTTTTGGGCCAGGGATCAGATCCAAGGCACAGTTGTGATCTACACCACAGCTGCTGCAATACCGTACCCTTTAACCCACTGTTCCAGGCTGGGGATTGAACTTGCTTCCCAGCATTCTAGAGATGCCACAGATACAGTAGCACCTCAGTTGGAACTGCAGTGGTTCCCTTTAGAAAGGGCATTCAGCTTTTGGTTTGCCACGGTCCTCACCATTCTGTATTGCCTTCTACCTGGCTGCATCTCTCATTTCTGTGGACTGCCTGGCCCCTACAGGCATTTGAGTCTGAGACCCTTGACTAAAGGCCAGCTGAAATCCAGACACAAGAGGCTTTTTGCTTTCTCTGGGTCCATGGAGTTTCATCCAAGGCCCTGAAACCAGCTCCTAATTTAGGCAATGTTTTGATCATTCCCTGCTGGTCTACTGAATAGGCTCATGGCCATTAGCAAGCAGAGAGGCCTTGATCGGCGGTCCCCTAACTGCCCCCACAGGCTGTTTTTCCAGCCATCAGCAGACACACGCAGGGCAATGTACCAATCAGATGTTAGCAAACGTCCTTCAAGTCGCTGAGCTAAGCCCAAGAATGTTAGCTCCTGGAGAGATCCGAGCTTTTTGAAGAACGGGTTGTGATGTTAATATTCTTTTAGAACAAAGTGTTAGAGCATTTGTTGTCTGGAATAAGCACCAGAAGAAATCTCAAGCCAAAAATAAATTGCTGAGCTCGGATGGGTAACTGACAAGTTATTTTCAAAGAGCCACACAAAAAAGGAGATTAGAGGTTATATGAGGTACATGAGAGAAAATATGACTTTCTAACTCATAGGAAGTTGAAGGGATTGATCACGTTGCAGAATTTTGTTCTTTACCAAGAGATCTGTGGCAAAAGGTCCTTATTCAATGGTTCAGTTTATTTACCATATGAAAAACGGGGAAGACTTACATGGAGTAGAAGCCAGATGAGCTCCTCTGGTTCAGAAAGGGTCTGTGTGTGGATTTGCTTCCCATGGCTGCTGAAACAAATAACCATAAATATGGTGGCTTTAAACAACACACATTTTTCTCTCATGGTTCTGGAGGCCAGAAGTCCAAAATCAAGGTGTCCGCAGGGACACACTCCCTCAAAAAGCTCTAAGGAAGGATCCCACCTTGACTCCTCCAGCTTCTAGGCTCTAGGTGCTCCTTAACTTGTGGCTGCCTCCCTCTGGTCTCTGCCTCCGTCTTTGCATGGCCTTCTCCTCTGTTTCTCTCCCTTCCTCCCTTCTTTCCTCCCTCCCTTCCTTTCTTCCTTCCTTCCCTTCTTCCCTCCCCTTCTCTCTCTTTCTTTCGCTGCACCTGCAGTATATGGAAATTCCCAGGCTAGGGGTCACATCAGAGCTACAGCTGCTGGCCTATGCCACAGCCACAGCAACGTGGAATCTGAGCCACATCCATGAACTATGCTGCATCATGTAGCAACGCGAGATCCTTAACCCACTGAGTGGGGCCAGGAATCGAATCCACATCCTCACGGACACTATGTTGGGTTAGTAACCCACTGAACTGCAACTGGAACTCTCTGTGTTTCTATTTTAACTCTCCCTTTCTTTTCTCTTATAAGGATGCAGTCTTTGGATTTAAGGGCCACCCTAAATCCAGCATGATCTCATCCTAAGATCTGTACCTTATTTACATCTGCAAAGATCTTATTTCCAAGAAAGGTCATACTTGCAGGTGCAGGGGTTGGTCTCTTGGACTTATCTTTTCTGAGAGCCGTTATTCAACCCGTCACAGCATACAAATACATCCTTGCCCAGGGCCTGGTGTTTCTGAATGTGGCCCACTGACCACCTGCATCAGAACCACTGGGTACCTTTCCTGGAAATGCAGATTGCTACAAACATCTCAGACCTTCCAAAAGCCCCCTTTGGAGTGAGCCCCAGGAGTCTGCCTTTTGAACACATTTCCCAAGTGTTTCTTCCCCTCACTTTGAAGACCACTGTACCGAGACCCTAAAAGCAGAGATTCAGGTATTTGCTGCAGAGAGTTAACCTTCCAGCAAACCATCTTGCAGAGAGATTGTGCAACCCTAGAGCATGGAATGGTGATGCATGTTTCTTTGTGTTTTCAAAAACAAATCAATTAATAGAGCAGAAAAAGACAGTACTGTCATGAAATGAGAACAATCAGATGCAAAGAAATTGAAACAGAAAGAGGCACTGAAGTGCCTGAGAATATCTAACTGATCTCAAACTCAGAACGTGAGAGTTTTTAGAAAAAGAATTTCAGGAGTTCCCACTGTGGCACAATGGGGTCAGCGGTTTTCCTGCAGCACCAGGACACAGGTTCGATTCCCTGCCTAGCAGAGTGAGGTAAAGGATCTGGTGTTGCTGCAGCTGCAACATAGGTCAAAACTGAAGTTTGGATCTGATTTCTGGCTCAGGAATTCCATAGACTGTGGGGCAGCCAAAAAAAATGAAAAAATAAATTAATTAAAATAAATTTTAGAAAGAATTTCATATGTTCCATACCGTATTCTGGCAGAGCATCTGTCTTCTGTTTTCTTCTCTCTCCATACCTGTAAATAGATGGTGAATTAAGGACTCAAAATATACTCCCTTACCTAAAAACAACCACCAAAAGGTGGTAAGAGGGAGGGACAGCTTTAAAAGTTTTGTGAGGCATGTGGCTTTAACCTTCCTAATTATTCATGAAAAACAAAACATGCCACTTTCCTGGCTGTAGCACTGGTGAGACTCGCATATTTGGGGTGAGTGTGATTTTTGCCCAGGTCTTAATTTATAAAGGTGACTGAGTGATGACTCAGAGAAGTTAAGGCCACTGAAAAAAAATTTATTTCCTCTTGAGGAAGGGGCACATTAGGTCACAGGAGGAAGCACCAGGTTTGGTCAGGGGTTAGCAGGAGCGAGGGGCAAGCATAACCCAAAGCCTTTACTGTGTTTTCTGTGGGAAAGGCAAGGCAGGGCAGAGAAACAGCTTAGGATTGGCTAGTTAGAGTAATGGTGGCAGGGGCCGGGCTACAGGGGTGGCCTCTGGTTGTCTGGTTCTTGGCCCCGGGGAATTTAGGGCACAGGAAATACTGGCTGGGTGTATGAGAGTTACATACAGGAGGTGGCTAGAGATATGGACTCAGAACTGGCCGGAGGGTTTGTAACATGATTTTCAAATACTCACAAAAGTTGGACTGGGGTGAGGGTTTGGAATCTGGGGTGGGTAAACAACATTTTTACTTTGTCCCCGGTGATAATGGAAGCCAAAGAGATAAATACAGAATCCTTTTTTTTTGGGGGGGGGGGTACGCACCTGCAGCAGATGGAACATCCCAGGCTAGGGGTTGAATTGGAGCTGCAGCTGCTGGTTTACACCACAGCCATGGCCACTCAGAATCCAAGCCACTTCTGCAACCTACACTGAAGCTCATGGCAAAGCCAGATCCTTAACCCACTGAGTGTGATCCAACCCACATCTTCATGGATACTAGATGAGTTCGTAACCCACTGAGCCACAATGGAAACTCCCCAAATACAGAATCTTAAGGAAAAACAGAACAGATGCTGAGGTGCACCTGTTCCCAGTCCAGGAATTGGCATCTAAGATGCGCCCTCTCCCTCTTTGTTCTAGAAGCCAAACTTTTCACCATAGAGAATGATCAGATTGCTTGAAGTTATTTTTTGAAATTTCTCTTGCAGTTAACCCTATATTACTTAAAAATTGTTCATTTTAACCTTAAACTCAAAGCAGACTTTCCATAACTCTGTGCTGCTGGAAGTAGAAGAGGTGGTATGGGGAGGTGGTGCCTTGGCTCCAGGTGGAGAAAGAGAGAAACTTGTGGGAGATCAGCTACTGTTTCAGTTTTCCTTTTCAGAAAATACCAGCACTTTCCGATAGATTTATAAATATGGATCATTTTCCTCCTACAGATATGCCAAGTACTATAAGGAAAATAATGTTGAAAAGAGGACTCTGATCAAAGTCTTTGGGATCCGTTTTGACATTCTGGTTTTTGGCACCGTAAGTCTCTTCTCTGTTCCCAGCCCCTGGCATCTCCATTCCTATGACTGTGTCTTAATTATTGCTCTAGTGTATCAAAGGGTGAGTGTTTTGGTCATAGTTATTAGCTGGCACTTTGCATCTTGCATGTGGGATAGAGGGGGAATGATGTCCTTAGGGTAGTGTTCATGGCCAAGTCATCTAATGAGTACAGAGTGGGCCTGGGGGAAAAACCTAACACTCAAATTTATGTATGTATACATGTATGTATGTATGCATGTATGCATTTTCAGGGCCACACCAATGGTATATGAAATTTCCCAGGCTAGGGGTAGAATTGGAGCCACAGCTGTCAGCCTACACCACAGCCACTGCAATGCGGGATCCGAGCAGCATCTTCGACCTACACTGAAGCTCACAGCAACACCAGATCCTTAACCCACTGAGTGGGGCCAGGCAGGGATCAAATCTGCATCCTCACAGATACTATTCAGATTCTTTTGTTTGTTTGTTTGTTTGTTTGTTTGTTTTTAGGGCTGTACCTGCAGCATATGGAGGTTCCCAGGCTAGGGGCTGAATCAGAGCTGTCGCCACTGGCCACAGCCATAGCCACAGCAACACCAGATCTGAGCTGCTTCTGCGACCCACACCACAGCCCATGGCAATTCTCGATTCTTAATCCACTGAGTAAGGCCAGGGATCAAACCTGTGTCCTCATGGTTACCAGTCAGATTCTTTTCTGCCGAGCCACGACGGCAACTCCCTAGTAAGATTCTTTTTGTTTGTTTGTTTGTTTTTTTAGGGCCACACCTATGACATACGGAAGTTCCCAGGCTAAGGGTCCAATCAGAGCTATAGCTGTCAGCCCACACCGACAGCGAGCCGCATCTGACCTAAAACATCACAGCTCATGGCAATGCCAGATCCTTAACCCACTGAGCAAGGCCAGAGATGGAACCCACAACCCCATGGCTTCTAGTCGGATTCGTTTCTCTGCTGTGCCATGACAGGAACTCCCCTAGTCGATTCTTAACCCACTGAGCCACAATGGAAACTCCTCAACTTTAAACATACCCTGATGGGGAGTTCCTGTCATGGCGAAGGGGAAACGAATCTGACTAGGAACCACAAGGTCCCCTAGCCTGGGAATCCTGAGGGCAGATGCAGCCCTAAAACAAACAAACAAACAAACAAAAACAGTTCAGCTGTTAATGAACTGGACTAGTATCTGTGAGGACGTGGGTTTGATCCCTGGCCTCACTCAGTGGTTTAAGGACCCGGCTTTGCCTTGAACTATGGTGTAGGTGGAAGATGAGGTTCGGATCTGGCATTGCTGTGGCTGTGGTATAGGTAGGCAGCTACAGCTCAGATTAGACCCCTAGCCTGGGAGCCTCCATATGCTGCAGGTTTGGCCCTAAATAAATAAATAAATAAATAAAACTCTAATGTTTGAGAGACAGGGGGACAGAAATCTCTGCAAAATACTTTGCGAAGATCAGAATCCAACTCAAATGGCTTAGGGAAAAAAATGCCTTTTTCTTTTTCACGTGACTGAAAAGTCCAGAGGCAGTTTTCAGGCTTCAGGCGTGGTTGAATCCAGCTGTCTCAATAACATCCTCCAAAACCTGCCTCATCCATCTCTGACATCTGTTTCCCCTCTGCTTTGTTCCCATTTGCAGCGGGTCATCTCTATGTGGTGGTGTCAGCAGCTGGTGGTGTTCACAGTTTAGCAACCTCAGTGAAAAAAGAACACCTCTTTGCCAGAGTTTCAGCCAAGTCCTCAGAAGATGCCATTGGCTTTGACTGACCCAGTGTGGGTCCCAGGTTCACTGCTGATCTAATCACTGTGACCAGAGTCAAGCCATTCTCTCAATGACTGGTCTTAGACCAGCCCTGAACCACCTCCTTCCCCTGCAAACTGCATGGACTGAGTATGGACAGAGTCGGTTCTCCAAAGGAAAACTGGCATGCTGTCTCTAGAAGGAGAGGATGCTGGGCAGGCAAAAAGCAACAGATGCTCACATACCTTGTCTGACAGCATATTAGGTAACATGGTGATAAGTGGCACAAGAATTAAAGAGATATGGCTGAGAGGATAGAAACATATTGAGAATAAAAACCACAAGAAAGAGTTCCTGCTGCAGTGCAACAGGATCGGCAGTGTCTCTGGAACCCTGGGATGCAGGTTTGATCCCCAGCCAGACACAGTGGGTTAAAGATCCCGAATTGTGGCAACTGTGGTATAGGTCACAACTGCAGCTCAGATCTGATCTCTGGCCCATGAACTCCACATGCCTTGTAGTGGCCAAAAGAGGAAAAACGACCACCACCACCACCACCCACCCTCCCACCCACCCACACACACACACACACACACACACACACACACACGGACATCTCCAGGGAGGGTTTGTGCAGACATTCCTTCTCTCTGCTTCCAAGGTAATCTCAAACCACTTTTAGGGAAAGCTCATTTGAAACCTCCCACCTTGAATGGAAAAACAAACCTCCAGTAGTTCTCCTCAGTATGTAGGTTCCAGTGCTTCTTGGTTTAAAACATCCACGTTTCCGAGCACACTCTGAAAGGCAAAAGCAGGAGGAACGGGAGTCATATTTTCAGCCTCCTTAATCTCCTTTGCCATGAACACTTTGGCTGCATCTGTCAAATTCACGGCGCTAGACTCCCTCCTCTGCTGAAACTTACAATTACATGTTAGAGCTAAAGAGCAGTGCTCTGAATTTCAACCAAGTAATCTTTCCACTCTGTTTTCAGGGAGGAAAATTTGACATTATCCAGCTGATTGTGTACATTGGCTCAACACTCTCCTACTTTGGTTTGGTAAGGGATTCTCTTTCTTAGACTTTATGAAAGTGATCTGGCAAGAGGAAGTTTCACTGACATGGCACTTGTCTGCATTCTTCCCAGGCCACTGTGTTCATCGACTTTCTCATCAACACATACTCAAATAATTGGTGTCGATCCCATGTTTATCCCTGTTGCAAGTGCTGTGAGCCCTGTGCAGTCAATGAATACTACTACAGGAAGAAGTGTGAATCCATCATGGAGCCAAAGCCGGTAAGAGTGGCTGTGTCTATGGGACAGCCAAAGGCCCAGAGGGTTTGTTAGATCACTGAGAAATGTACAGAAACCAGGCCAAAATCATAGGTGTAATCCCACGGTGGCTGAGTCTCTAGACCCCACCTCAATCCACCATCTCTCAGGTGAATCCTTTAGTCTTAGGGAAGAAGAGAAACAAAAAATGGAGAAGCAAGATATAGGGGAAAACAAATTTTTATGTTCCAGGATTGGTCGATTTTCTCGAATTCATTAAATTGGTACAGCAAAGTAAAAAAAAAAAAAAGTATAATGACTTTGGAGGACAACTTGTCAGTATCTAGTAACATTTAAAACAGGACATACTTTAAATTCTGGCATTTTCACGTCTCCATACCTGCCCTAGAGAAACACTCACATGGGTACCCAAGCAGTGCCCGTGAACAAGGTGTCCATGAGAGTGCCATTTGTAACAGTGAAGGGGAGCCTCTATCCAAATGTCCAATAGGTGAATGGTGAGATAAACTATGATAAGTCCATAGTAAGGAATGCTTGGCAGCAACTTTTTAAAATAAGGTAGATAATAAAAGCACACATTTATATAGCATTTCCAGTGAACCTTCACACAACCTTTTAGGTAGTTTTATGGGATTCTGTGATTATTATAGATAGGTACTACTGTTGTGCCTTTCTTAGATGAGGAAACTGAAGCACAATAAAGTTAAATAATTCAAGTTAAATAATAAGTCATACAGCTGGTAAGTGGCAGAGCTGAAATCCCAACTTAAGTAGGCTGGTTTCAGAATCCATGTTTATAACCACTATGCTATAGGTACTGGCACAAGCAAGATATCTAAGACATTTGCTGGGAGGAAAAAAAGCAAACTATAGAACAATATGTATGGTATGATATACACGTTAAAAAACAACTATACACATAAACTAATTCTATGTGTTCTCTATTTGTTATACACATATATGCACACACATACATATGAGGGGGTAAACATCTATACAAAAAGGTATTGGACATTCACAAAAGTGATAACAGTGATTGGTCCTGGAAAGGAGCCTAGGATGAGGAAGTAGTCAA
The DNA here is from genome assembly GCF_016906955.1 of Phacochoerus africanus. Classification (NCBI taxonomy): domain Eukaryota; kingdom Metazoa; phylum Chordata; class Mammalia; order Artiodactyla; family Suidae; genus Phacochoerus; species Phacochoerus africanus. The sequence continues at coordinate 31,530,680 of NC_062558.1, read as the reverse complement.
AGGAAATTTTAGCTCATCTGTGTGATATTGATTCGATTAATTTGGAATTTACGACACTGACTCCATGATTTCCTCCAATCAAAGAGAAATCTCTAGTACGTAACAACAAAGAGGGTTTCTTCATCTTTCCCTTATCCAAGATCATTGTTGTCCTTTCCCGGCAGCTGAATGCATGATTCATTGTTGATTATACACGTATTTGCAATTAAAATAAAAGTTCATCTTTGCAGCTAGAATTAATCACCATTTCACAGCCCGAGATGGGATGACATTTAATGAAAATACAAATAATGTAAGTTGTAATGGTATAACTTTCTGGAGCTATTGAGCCTAAAGTAACTGAAATTGAGGGAGCACGACAAAGGAATTTTTACTTAGCACCTGTGGGACCTAAAGATACTAGGCAGTAAACTGTGGATACTCTGAGTCTACAAATTAAGGTGCTTGGGGATCCATTTCTGCTATTTACCTTTAGGTTCAGAATCATTCATTCTTGGTTAGCAGGAGTTTTTAGTTAGCTTGTTAAACAGGTTGTCATTTGGTAAGTAGGCAAAACAGTTGCCTTTAGATATGTTCAAATATGCAGTTCATGATAGTTCTGTCCTAAAATGAGTCAACTTTTAATCTTTATTTTCTAGACATTAAAGTATGTGTCCTTTGTGGATGAACCCCACATTAGGATGGTAGACCAGAGGCTACTGGGCAGAAGTCTGCAAGATGTCAAAGGTGAAGAAGTCCCAGTAAGTTATTTAATTTTTTTCTTAAGAAAACATACTATTAAATATAAATACATCTAGAAATATGTATATATCACAATTTATGACTTGACAAAGCAAACCACATGTAGCACATGTAACCAGCACCCAGATTTTTTTTTTTTTTTTTGGCCACGCTTGTGGCATGCAGATGTTCCCAGGCCAGGGATTGAACCTAAACCACAGCAGCAATCCAGGCCAATGTAGTGACAATGCAGGATTCTTAACCTGCTGCACCACAAGGGAACTTCCCCAGCACCCAGATTTAAAAAGTGAATATCACTAATATAAGTTCCTTTCACGTTTCTACCCAATCACTACCTTCCCTTAAAAGTAGTCATTATCGGAGTTCCTGCTGTGGCACATGGATTAAGAATCCACCTGCAATGGCTTTGGTCACTTCGGAGGCATGGGTTAAGGCATCTGGCATTGCTGCAGCTGCAGCTCAAATTCAATCCCTGGCTGGAAACCTCCATATGCCATGAGGGTGGCCATTAAAAAAAAAAAAAAAAAAAGGAGTCATTATCCTGTATTCAAGGTTAGTTTTACCTCTCCTGGAATTTTATAAAATTTAAATTCTCTATTGCGTATTCAGTATATACTCTGTTGGGTGTCTGGCCTCTTTCACTCAATGTCATTCTTGTAAGAATCATCCACGATGTTGCACATAACAATGATTCATTCTCAGTGTTGTATAATTTCCATTTTATAAACATTCAGTGTTTCCATTCTACTATTTTTTTTTTTTTGGTCTTTTTAGGGCCGCACTTGTGGCATATGGAGCTTCCCAGGCTAGGGGGTCTAATTGGAGCTACAGCTGCCAGCCCATGCCAGAGCCACAGCAATGCTGAGCCAAGTCTGTGACCCACACCACAGCTCACGGCAACGCAGGATCTTTAACCCTCTGAGTGGGACCAGGGATGGAACCCGAAACCTCATGGTTCCTAGTCGGATTCATTTCCACTGCACCACAACGAGAACTCCCCATTCTGCTATTGAATGAACTGCCCATTTGGGGAGTTTCCACTTTGGGTCTCATGCCAATGGTGCTGCTATGGTAAACATATGGCACCTAAGAGTGGAAATGCTGAGTCATAAGGCAGGTGTGTGTTCAGCATTAGTAGATACTATCAAACATTTCTCTAAAATAAGTGTTCTACAGACTTGTGGTTGCCAAGGGGGAGAAGGGAGAGAGTGGGATAGACTGGGAGTTTGGGGTTAGTAGATGCAAACTGTTACATTTAGAATGGATAAGCAATGAGGTCCTACTGTATAGAATGGGGAACTATATCCAATCTCTTGGGATAGACCATGATGGAAAAGAATATAAGAAAAAGAATGTATATTTAAGTGGCTGGGTCACTTTGCCATACAGCAGAAATTGGCATAACATTGTAAATCAACTTTAATTAACAAACAAATAAAGTGAGTGTTCTAATTCACACTCTCCCCAGCAGTTTTGGCTGCTGCATATCTCCACTAACCGTGGTAGTTTTCTACAGCTTCCATAGTAAATTGCCCCAAACTAGGTAGCTTGGGACCACAGAAACTTATTCTCTCACAGTTCTGGAGGCTAGAAGTCTGAAATCAAGGTGTCAGCATGGCTGTGCTCCCTTTAAAGGCTATAGGGGAGATTCCTTTCTTGCTTATTCCAGCTCCATGTATTTATTATACATGTTAGGACCTCTAGAAATACTGAATAGAAGTAATAGCAGGCATCTTTGTCTCATTCCCTATCTCCGGAAGAGAAATTTTCATTTCACTATAGCACTTGCCATAGGTTTTTAAAGAATGGTCTACCAGATTAAGAAAATTCTCCTCTGTTCCTAGTTTGCTAAGAATTTTTATCATGAATGGAAATTGAATTTTAAAATAATATTTTTTTCTGCTGCTTTTCAAAAAATCAATGAATTTTCTTTTTTTCTGTTATATGGTGAATTATACTAGTTTTCAAACATTAAGCCAATCTTGCATTCCTGCAATAAAATCAATTTGAATGCAGTTTAATATTCTTTGTATTTATGGCTAGATTCAGTTCACTAATATTTAAGAATTTCACATCTCTTCTTGGAAGAGACTAGCTAAAATTTTTCCATTCTTGTCATGTTCTTATCAGATCTGGGTATAAAGCAAACTCCTGTGTGTTGGAGGGTAGGGAGGGTAGAACACACACAACATAACATTTCCCATATTAACTATTGTAAAGTGTGCAATTCAGTAATATTTCGGATATCCACAATGCTATGCAACCATCACCACCATCTAGAACTTTGTCATCACCATGAAAGGAAAGCTTGTATCCATTCAGTGGCCACTCCTCACTCACTTCTCTCCAACCCCTGGCAACCACTAATCTGCTTTCTATAGCCATGGATTTACCTGCTTCGGACATTTCATATAAACTGAAGCATATAATATTTGCCCTGTGTGTCTGACTTCTTTCCCTTCACATAATGTCTTCAAGGTTCCATCGATGTTTAGCATTTGTCAGTACTTCATTTCTTTTTATAGCTGAGTAATACTCTACTGTTTGAACATAATATTTTTTCATCTGTCTCTCCATTCATGGACACTTGGGTTATTTTTTTTCACTCTTTGGCTATTATAAGTAGTACTGCTGTGAACATTCAAGTACAAGAACTATTCAGTCTTATCATACTTGGGCTTTCTTTGGTGAATGAAGGTATATGTCACAAAGAATAGACATAAATGAGGACAATTATGGCAACTTCCCTTGGAGGATAACAAAGGCTTTTTTTCAGAAGAGGGAACACGGTGAGAAAGGAGAAAGTTGAGCTAGGTCAACAAATATTTACTCTCTACTATGTGCTGGGGACTGTCCTAGGCACCTGGGATCCTGGCAGTAAACACAGCAAATAAGACCCCTGCTTTCATGTGGAAGAATCAAGTAAACATATTGGAGTTCACGTCGTGGTGCAGCGGAAACAAATCCGACTAGGAACCATGAGGTTGTGTGTCCAGACCATGGTCTTGCTCAGTGGGTTAAGGATCCAATGTTGCCATGAGCTGTGGTGTAGGTCACAGACGCGGCCCGGATCCCACGTTGCTGTGGCTGTGGTGTAGGCGGGCAGCAACAGCTCTGATTAGATCCCTAGCCTGGGATCCTCCATATGCCTTGGGTGCGGCCATAAAAGGACAAAAAGAACACACAAAAAAAGTACACATATCAATTAATAAGACCATTTCAGATGGTAATAAGTGTTCTATGAAGAACATAGAACATCATTAGGTGATAAGAGAATGACCTGGGAGGAGAGGAACTACCTAGATCAGGTATAAGGGCAAGAAGCTCTCTCTGAAGAGGTGATTCTGTGCTGAGGTCTGGCTTTTCTGAATTTCACTTTTCAAGTCTGTGAAATGGAGATCAGGACACACATCTCACGAGGCTCTTCAAAAGCTTAAATGACTCAATGCTTGTGAGTCCTAGTCCTAGTATATACACTTTTATTTTGTGTGTGTGTTTATTTTGTTATTATTAAAGTAGAGTTGATTTACAATGTTTCATCAAATTCTCTTGTACAACAAAGTGACCCAATCACACACAGTTCCCTGTGCTGTACAGTAGGATCCCATTGCCTATCCATTCCATGTAACAGTTTGCATCCAAAAAACCACCAAGGGGGAAAGGGGAGGGAGTGGGATGGATGAGTGCATGTACTTTTAATAGATGAGAAGTTCCTGTTGTGGCTCAGTGGGTTAAGAACCCAACATAGTATCCAGGAGTTGTGCGTTTGATCTCAGTGGGTTAAGGACCTGGTGTTGCCACAAGCTGCAGTGTAGGTCGCAGATGTGGCCCAGATTGGTATTGCTGAGGCTGTGGCACAGGATGGCAGCTGCAGGCTGATTGGACCCTAGGCCAGGAACTTCCCAATGCCACAGGTGCATCCTTAAAAAGAAAAATAAATAAATAATCGATAGCTGCTGGTATTGATGTAATATTAAATGTAATTTTATAAAGCTAATAATAAAATGAAATAACCTAGAACCCTAGAGGTTGTCATTGCTGATGGGTTTGGCAACTGGACTTTTTCAGAGACCCCCGATGGACTTCACAGACTTGTCTAGGCTGCCTCTGTCTCTTCATGACCCACCCTTCATTCCTGGACAACCAGAGGCTATTCAGCTGCTTAGTGAAGAGGCAGCTCCTAGATCCAGTGACTGCCCAGATTGGTGCCAGTGTGGAAACTGCCTCCCGTCCCAACTCCCTGACAGTCACAAGTGCCTGGAGGAGCTGTGCTGTCGGAAAAAGCTGGGTGCCTGTATCACCACCTCAGAGCTGTTCCAGAAGCTAGTCCTGTCCAGGGGTGTCCTGCAGTTCCTCCTGCACTACCAGGAGCCCTTGCTGGTGCTGGATGCAGATTCTGCCAACAGTCGGCTGCGGCACTGCGCCTACAGGTGCTACACTATCTGGCGCTTTGGCTCCCAGGACCTGGCTGACTTTGCCATCCTGCCGAGCTGCTGCCGCTGGAGGATCCGGAGAGAGTTCCCCAAGAGTGAAGGCCAGTACAGTGGCTTCCAGAGTCCTTACTGATGGCACCAGGCTACGCGGTCATGTAATGTTACCTTTGCTTTTGCACCTTGAGCTTCCCCTGCTAAGACCTGCATCCAGATTTTCAGCCAAAGGGAAATGTGCTTTCCTCTCCCCCAGCTCTGTAAGTGTCAGGAAGCAAAGTGATCTGGGTCAACAAACAACAAATAAGCCAGAATCCCTCAGCATGGACTGAGAGCCAAGAGATTCAGAAAGAGAGTTCCATTCTGTCCCTAGGGAGTTGTGTGATCCTAGGCCTTTAACCTCTGTACCTCAGTTGCCTTATTATCCAAACTACTGTTTCACAGGGATATTAGGAAAGCAAATTGAGACAATGTACACAAACTTTTCTTTTCTTTCAGGGCCGCACCCTCGGCATATGAAAGTACCCAGGCTAGGGGTTTAATTGGAGCTGCAGCTGCCAGCCTACACCACAGCCACAGCAACACCAGATCCAAGCCGCCTCTGTGACCTACACCACAGCTCATGGCAACACCGGATCCTTAATCCACTGAGCGAGACCAGGGATTGAACCGACATCCTCATGGTTACTAGTCGGGTTCTTAACCTGCTAAGCCACAATGGAAACTCCATGATTTTTCTTATTAGCACATAAAGAGCTACATGAATATGAAGCATCTCATTCTGAGGTGAGACTAAGATAACGCCCAACTATGAACAAACATTTTGATTCTTGGTTGATGAATGGGGAGGATTAAAAGTGGCCACCAAGTTTCCGGCATTTGTCTTATTTTGTAACCCCCTCCCAGCCCCCACCTTGTGTCTTGGCAGCTCTTATCACTTTTCCCAATGATAAAGTGATGCTGTGTCAGGTCTTGGTCTTAAGATGCTATCAGCTTCCACTTTCTGTCCCTTAAAAGTCTTATTGTGAAGGAAGCTAACTCCCATATAAAAATCTGACTATCCTGAGTCTGCCCTGCTGTGAGGAAGCTCAGGTAGCCATGTGGCGAGGAGAGAGGCCTGACCAGCCCCAGCATTCAAGCTATCCAAGTTCAGTCATTGGACAGGGGAGAGGAGAAGCCTTCAGATGATTCCAGATCCTGCTAACATATGACTGCAACTGCATGAGACACCCAAGCAAGAACTGCCCATTGAACCCACTGGACAAAATTGTTGTTTTAAGCCACTAAGTTTGGGGTTTTCTATTACATAGCCACGGATACCTGGGACAGAGAGCAAGCCTGACTCATGGGACATAGGCTCATTCCACATCTCTGGTTCTAAAGTTCTTAGGGAACCTGGACCATCCCTGGAGGTTTAGGTTTCTATGTGGCAGTTCTAGAAGAGCTGCAGACCAAATCAGGTAACTCATCATACCAGACCCGGAATCCATCAAATCTAACTGCTGAGCTACCCAGTGTATTCCAATCCACATCACATTTCTATGATAGGAAGTAATGTTAACTGCTGTTAAAAACTGGAAAAAGCCACGTTTGTGCCTTTAACATCTTTAAAGACATCCTCCGCACTTTGCAGCCAATTATAATGAATGCAGTCTGGATGCTACTCCAAAAGCAACTCACACTCAAGCCTTTACCATTTCTTTTTTTTAACTATTTCTTTTCTTTTCTTTTTTTTAGGGCCACACCTGTGGCGTATGGAAGTTTCCAGGCTAGGCGTTATGGAAGTTTCCAGGCTAGGGGTCGAATCACAGCTGCAGCTGCAGGCCTACGCCACAGCAATGTGGGATCCAAGCTGTATCTGTGACCTACACCACAGCTCACAGCAACGCTGGATCCTTAACCCACTGAGTGAGGCCAGGGATCAAACCTGTGTCCTCAGGTTTGTTAAGACTGAGCCACAATGGGATCTCCCATATCTGTACATTGATTGTTACGAGTATAAAAATGAATAGTTACAGATTTTAGGATCCTCCTGTAGGATTTCCTTTTCATGGTTTTGGCACTAGAACTGACTATTTCTTCTTCTTTTTTTTTTTTTTGACCAAGTCCACAGCTTATAGACATTCCTAGACCAGGAATCAGACCTGAGCCATAGCAGTAACAGCACCAGATCTTTTAACTACTAGGCCACCAGGAAACTCCAGGACTATTTCTAAACAACTATTTTAAAGAATAGAGACCACTATTCAAAACTGTGACTAATGAAGTGTCTATGAGTTTTTAATACATACTCTAAGATTTACCATTTTGATACTTTGGAAAAGTCATCAGTTTCTACTGTACTCGTGTAAAATAATATGAACAAAAACCTTCTTTTCTTGACCCAGGATTTTATCTGGCCTTAACCTCAGGAATCAAGTGAATTGGGCCAGATTTAATGCTTATTTTTACTACCTTTCAGAGATGTTTTTGAAAAGTGGATTATATATGACTTCTTCAGAACTGATTTTTTTTTTGTCTTTTTTAGGGCCACTCCCGTGGCTTATGGAGGTTCCCAGGCTAGGGGTCAAATTGGAGCTGTAGCCGCTGGCCTACCCCACAGCCACAGCAACGCGGGATCTGAGCCACATCTGCGACTTACACCACAGCTCACAGCAACACTGGATCCGTAACCCACTGAGCAAGGCCAGGGACCGAACCCACAACCTCGTGGTTCCTGGTCGGATTCATTAACCACTGCACCACGACGGGAATTCCCCAGAATTTGAAATTTCTTACTCTAAGAATTCTACGTAACTACTACAGATTTCCATTCTGATGGCCTCTGAGCTTTCGTGTGTTATATTTTGGTGCCTGATTCCCCATGTGTTTCTATCACCTTGTGGAGACCCCAGATGGAGTCAGTATTTGGAATGACACATAATCACTGGATCTACCTACTGTTTTCCTTCACCTTTCCCAGGTGCTCTGGGTGAGAAAGTGGAAGGGTGATGTGTAAAATGTCTGACATTTCCTACAGTCACATGTGTCATATTTATATTCCTATTTTTAGTGTACTGTATAAAATAGTGTCATCTCCAGAGGTATCCCCAGGAAAGTCATGTTGTGTAGGCTCTGGTTTTGTACTTAAATCCATTCTTCTGTTACAGTAATGGCACAGTATTCACTGCTTCCTCTCTGTATTGAAGATCTGCTTTCTTGTAGCACTGCCTGATTTCATGTAGAATTGGTTATGGGTTTGCATTCCTCTCTTCAGAAGAAACCATTTTCAAAACCCTCCTAATTCTAGCCTGGGGATGCAGATGTTTTAACTGTTTTGTTAATAAAAAGAAAAATGTATAGTGTGCATTTATTGAAGCATTCCTTTTTTTTTTCTTGCTTGCTTTTTAGGGCTGCACCTGCAGCGTATGGAATTTCACAGGCTAGGGGTTGAATCAGAGCTGCAACTGCCAGCCTACACCACAGTCACAGCAACGCAGGATCCAAACCATGTCTGCAACTTAAACCATAGCTCACAGCAACACCGGATCCTTAATCCACTGAGTGAGGCCAGGAATTGAACTCATGTCCTTATGGATACTAGTCAGGTTCATTACCACTGAGCCATGACAGGAACTCCTAAAGCATTCATTTTACTTTCTTTCCTCAGAAGATCCCCAAATCAGTTAGCTCATTCACTGACACATTCAGTCAACATATACACACAGAGGTACTATGACATAGTAAGATATATTTTTAGTCTCTGTCCTCGGTTCCTGACAGAGAGCTCCCAAATCCCTCAGGATTTCCTGGGTGATAGGACTGTTTTGTGTTCTAATGAGGCCACTCTTGGTAGGCTCCTGAGAAAGACCAAGCCATGATTAGAAGCTTGGAACCCTCAGTCCTACCCCCTTACCCTCCAGGGCAGGGAGGGGTTGGAAATTAAGTTAATAATTGATTTTTGCCTATGTGATGATGCCTCCATAAAAATTCCTACCCTATGGGGCTAGGAAAACCTCCGTACAGAAGAAAACATGCATATTTTGGGAGCGTGGTGCACCCCAACTCCAGCGGTACAAAAGCTTCTGCACTCAGGACCCTTCTGGCCCTCACCCTACGTAACTCTTCATCTGACTACTCATCTGTCTCTTATTATATCCCTTATAACGACTGGGTGTATATAAATGTTTCCCTGAGTTCTGTGAGCCACTACAGCAAAGTACTGAACTTGAGGAGAATTGGTTCTAAATCCCCAATTTAGAATGATTTGGTCAGAAGTACAGGTGACAATCTTGGACACATGACTGGTGTCTGATATGGGGACAATCCTACAGGACTGAGCCCTGAAGCTGTGGGGTCTATGCTAACTCCAGGTAATTCATGTCACAATTGAATTGCAAAACACCCAGTCCGTGTCTGGAGAGTTGGAGACTTGGTTGTTGTGTGAAAACCCGACACACGTTTGGTGTCAAAATTGTTACAAGTGGAGTATAAGTAAACAGGAGTTTTCTTTTCTTTTCTTTCTTTCTTTTTTTTTTTTTGTCTTTTTGCCATTTCTTGGGCCACTCCCACGGTATATGGAGGTTCCCAGGCTAGGGGTCTCATCGGAGCTGTAGCTGCCAGCCTACGCCAGAGCCACAGCAACGCGGGATCTGAGCGGCATCTGCGACCTACACCACAGCTCACGGCAACACCAGATCATTAACCCACTGAGCAAGGGCAGGGATGGAACCCGCACCGTCATGGTTCCTGGTGGGATTCGTTAACCGCTGCGCCACGACAGGAACTCCAACAGGAGTTTTCTTAAGGCACTTACTAGAGACCAGAAATAGATAAGATTGCTGTTCTCATGTAGATGTGAAGAGATGGACATTAATCAAATAATTCAACAAATGTAAACTGGTAATTTATGATAAGTATCATGATAAAGAAGGTAAAAGATGTTCTGAGAGCCTATAATAGGGGAACTTGACCTATTTAGAGAAATAGAAGTCTTCTCTGAGGAAGGAGCCCTTCAGCCGAAATTTGGAGAATAAGTTCCAGATAACTATGTGAGTTGGAGGGCAGGGGAAGCATTCTAGGCAAAGAGGATGGCATGTGCAAAAGTCCTGGGGCAGAAGAAAGCATAGCAGGTTTGCAGAACAGCAAGCTTCTCTTCTTGATATGCTCCCATGGAAAAGGTTACCTAGTAAACAACCTTCCTTATCAGATGGACAAGATGCCATTCCTACTGATCCCTGCATAGTGGATTTGAGTTCCCCACCAGGCCATGGAATGATCCCAAAAAGCCAATGACATCCTCCTGTGGGAACCACAGGACACCTCCCCCTCTTGATGCTACAAAGCAAGCTTGCCTCCCACTGCCTCTGATTGTTCCCTCTTTTCCTAAATGCTATCCCCATGTGACCCTGCAAGGTATGTGAAGTCCTTCTTCCCCGTCAGAAGAGTAAGGATGTGACTAATGAATTGTTGCCAGTTTCATCTGTCCAGTGCTTGGTGTCATCTATTTGGCCACTCCCATAACCCTAGGATGGGAATCTCTCCCTTATCAATGGGGTGAAGAGGTGACTAAGATACCCTTAATTCCAGTTGCCCTCAAAAATTAGAGGCTCAGCTTGGCTTCTACACAGTCACTGTCTGCATAAAGCCCTGTTTCCTAGAGCCCACAAGGATCTGGGACTATTACCCCCATTTATTAAACTTAACCATTTGAATGGGTGGTTTTACTTTCTGCTGCTTGTAAACCTATATTCTATGCTTCTAAACCTATATTCTAATCCTTCATGCATTCTTCATTCTGGGAATCCCTGAGTGTCCCCTGACTGAAATCCTTCTGTTCTCTTTTTGGTTTTGTTTTGTCTCTCTTTTTATGGCTGTACCTGCCGCATATGGAAGTTGCCAGGCTAGCAGTCGAAATGGAGCTGAAACTGCTGGCCTAATCACAGCCATGGCAACTCAGGATCTGAGCAACATCTTCCACCTATGCTGTATGTAGCTTGAAGCAACACTGAATGCTTAACCCATTGAGTGAGGCTAAGGATTGAACTCACATCCTCGCAAACACTATGTTGAGTTCTTTTTTTTAATTTTTTTTAATTGTTATTTCTCCAATACAATTTTTTTTCTACTGTACAGCATGGAGAGTGACCCTGTTACACATACATGTATATGTTCTTTTTTTCTTACATTATCATGCTCCATCATAAGTGACTAGACATAGTTCCCAGTGCTACACAGCAACATTTTTTTTTTTGTCTTTTTGCTATTTCTTTGGGCCGCTCCCATGGCATATGGAGGTTCCCAGGCTAGGGGTCGAATCGGAGCTGTAGCCACCGGCCTACGCCAGAGCCACAGCAACGCGGGATCCGAGCCGCGTCTGCAACCTACACCACAGCTCACGGCAATGTCGGATCGTTAACCCACTGAGCAAGGGCAGGGACCGAACCCACAACCTCATGGTTCCTAGTCGGATTCGTTAACCACTTCGCCACGACGGGAACTCCTATGTTGAGTTCTTAACCCCCTGAGCTGCAATGGGAACTCCCTTCTGCTCTCTTTTTGAATGGATGTAGACATTACTACATTCTTTCACTTTTACTGTGATCTTTCAGTTTCCTCTTGTCCAGTTCCAAGAAGGGTTACAAATCATCTTTCCAAAACTGATGATGTATGGACAGGATTATGCTTTTCTAATATCTTCAGTTCTTCTTAATGAATTATGAAGGCCACATGACCCTGAGTCTTCAGGAATTGGAGGAGGCCGGCACTGGTCATTTTAACCAGATAATTACCATACTTGACAGGCTCGGATAAGGGCTTTAGGCAAGCCTGCTGAGTATATAGTAAGTTATAAGGTGTATTTCCCTAAGCAAACAAGAAGCTTCTCAAGGGCAAAGTGCTCATCTTGGTTTTGTGTGTCTGCATGCCTATTCCAGCAGAGTGGTGCAGTGGGGAAGAAACAGACTTCCTGTGTTCAAATCTTAGTGTGCTCACTAATTAGCTGAGTGGCCTCAGGAAATTTATCCAATCTTTAAAAACCTTAGTTGTATCTTTGTGACCAAGGGTTGTGTTAAATATTAAATGGTCTATATATAAATGTATGTAAAGCACTTAGCACACTGCCTGGCACAGAGTAAGCAGTCAATAAATGTTAGGTATTATTATTATTTAAAGTGTTAGATTTCCTGCTGTGTGTCAGTGGGTTAAGGACCCAGTGTGGGCACGAGCTGTGGCATAGGTCATAGATGTGGCTTGGATCCCCTGTTGCTGTGGCTGTGGTATAAGCCTCAGCTGCAGCTCAGACTTAACCCCAAGCCCAGGAACTTCCATATGCTACAGATGCATCTGTAAAAAGAAAAAGAAAAGTGTTAACCATGTGTAATGATGCTGGCTATTACTGTTAATGGACACTACCCAATAATCACTCCTAAGCTCCAGGCCTATATATTTAACTGCCTGTGGATATTCTATGTAAATAGTTTAGAGGTAACTCAAATAAGTACGAGGGAAAAATCACTATCTCTGCTTCTTCCACCCCATGCACGTGTGCTCTTCTAACTTCCAAGCTCAGTTAGTAGCACCACCTCCCATCAGCTCAATTTCCCAAGCCAGAAATCCAAGCCTCAAGTCTCCCATCTCCCTCCTCTTTCCCCCTTCCATCCAGACTCACCAATTCATTCAGCAAACATTTGCTGAGCACCTTGGCACTCTGAGTGTGCTGGGATAAACAAATGAAGAAGACAGGCTATCCTGGAAGTAACATGCAGTGGGGGAAGACAAGAAGCAATGTGTAAAGAAATGAGATGAGGTGTTCCCATCATGGCTCAGTGGAAACAAATCTGACTATTATCCTGAGGATGAATGTTTGATCCCTGGCCTTGCTCAGTGGGTTAAAGATCCAGTGTTGCTGTGAGCTGTGGTGTAGGTCACAGATGCAGCTCAGATCTGGTGTTGCTGTGGCTGTGGTGTAGGCAGCTGCAACTCTGATTCGACCCCTAGCCTGGGAATCTCCATATGCCTCAATTGCAGCCTAAACACACACACACACACACACACACACACACACACACAAAGAAGAGGAAGAAGAAGAGGAAGAGAAAGAAGAAGAAGAAAGAAGAAAAGAAGAAGGAGAAGGAGAGGGAGAGGGCGAGGGAGAAGGAGAATAAGAAATTAGATGAGGCCAGAATTCAATCCCTGGTCTGGGAACCAAGATCCTGCATCAAGGCGCTGCACAATGAGGACAGGAAAAAAGGAATCTACTGAATAGCACAGGGAACTATGTCCAATCTCTTGTTACAGAACATGATGAGGGATGACAGAAAAACAAAGAATATGTATATATGACTGGGTCACTTTGCTCTACAGCAGAAATTGTCACAACATTGTAAATCAAATGTGCTTTAATTAAAAAAAAAAGAAATGAGATAAACACAGCCTGGGATAAAGGATTGGAAAGAAACAAGCAATGTGCTGTGATAAAAGCAGGGGAGTTACTGACAGGGGGCAGGGATGGCCTCTCCAAGGAAGTGGCATTTAAGTTAGATCTGAATGTCAAGAAGGAAGTGACTGTGATGAGTTGGAGGCAGGGCATTTCAGGCAGAGGGACAGCAAGGGCAGAGCACTGAAGTGAGAAAGAAAGGAAGTGTGTTCCAAAACGGTCAGATGGCCAGGTTGAATGGGACACTTACAAAAGGCCCTACCTTCTGGTCTAGCCAGGGAGGGGCACAACTTACTTGTTTTCTTACAGCTTCATAAATTGTGTTGTCCCATCTCAGTGAGACAGGAGCTCAAAGAAAGGCAAAATAAAATCCAAACAAACAAGAGTAATCACAGGGGGCTTTATGAAGCTTATGATACATGAGCTGGCCCTCCTAGACGAAGAAATACTCAGTGGGATGAGGTGAGCATTCCCAACAGGACCAGTAGCACCAGTCAATCCATAGACATGAGTATGACATGTGCCAAGATTATAAGTAGATTTGGGAGTTCCCATTGTGGTTCAATGGGTTTAGAACCCAACTAGTATTCATGAGGATGCGAGTTCGATCCCTGGCCTCACTCTGTGGGTTAAGGATCTGGTGTTGGCACATCTGTGGTGTAGATTGCAGATGAAGCTTGGGTCTGGCGTTGCTGTGGCTGTGGCATAGCCTGTAACTATAGCTCCACTTCAACCCCTAGCCTGGGAACTTCTATATGCTGCAGATTCGGCCTTAAAAGGAAAAAAATAAAAAAGTAGATTTGGCTGGCTCCCCAGATTGGGAAAAAAAAGTGGATAAAAAATAAATAGAGGCTGATTTAGGGAAATCTTTTAAAAAGAAAAGAAAAGAAAAAGGCTGAGGTGTTTGGAGCAATTGCAAAGTCCAGATGGAACATTTCTTGGGTTGACAGGGGACGTGAGGAAAATAGTGACTTAAGAGCATCCTTCAGTTGTGAGGATGCTGGGTGAAGGAGGAAACCCTGGGAAGGGAGATGACTTTTAGGAGTCTGCTAAAATCATATAAGAGTGACTCAGGAAGCAACCTGGACTGCTAATTGGGTGGTGGTGATAGTAAGGAATCTGAGAAAGAATTTTTAAAATCCCTTTAAATCCAATGCTAGAAGGTTGGTTAAATAAATTATGGTACACTCATATAACAGAAGTGTATGCAGCTATTTAAAACGATGCCATAGAAGGATAGCAAATGACACTGAAAGATGTTCAAGGCAGAACACAATCTGCCTGACATTTCTCGCTTGAGGGAAATGTGAGCCTTTAATTAGAGTTCTTTTTTTTCTTGCAAAGATAGTATTTATTAAAAACCTCTAACCCTGGATGCACATTTAACGAGACAAAGAAGAATCACCTCATTCCTCACTGGAATATGTCATGGATAATGGCAAATTCAGAGACATTAGAAAAGGTCAATGACATTCCCTGAAATTCAGAAATCAAGCTTAAAAACAATCTTTGGGGGTTTCCTTTATCCTGGTTTGTTTGGAGTAAGTCAGTTAAGAGCTGGCACATGGCTGGCTTTGTACCTCTTGTTAGAGGCTGAATATTGCTGCCCCCCACAACATGCATACATTGAAATTCTAACCCCCATTATCTTAGAAAAAGACTATAGTTGGAGATGTAGATTCGGAGGCAATTAAGGTAAAATGAGATCATATGAGTAGCTCCTAATCCAATCTGACTGGTGTCCTTATAAGAGGAGATAGGATGCAAGCATGTGACAACACAGGGAGATGCTGGCTAATATCTATAAGACAAAGAGCCTTAGGAGATACCAGCTCTGCTGACACCTGCACGTAGCACACCAAATTTCTGCTATTTAAGTCACCCAGTCTATGGTCCTTTATGAGGCAACCCTACCAAATACCTTTCTTCTTTCTTTTTAATTATGACTATGTATATGTATGTATGTATGTGTTTTTTTTTTTTAGGGCTGCACCCACAGCTTATGGAAGTTCCCAGGCCAGGTTTGAATTGGAGCTGCACATGCAGCCTACGCCACAGCCACAGCAACACGGTGTCTGAGATGAGTCTGCAAACTAAACCACAGCTCGTGTCACTGCCGTTTCCTTAACCCACTGAGGAAAGCCAGGGATCGAACCCACATCCTCATGGATACCAGCTGGGTTCATTACCCTTGAGCCACAATGAAAATTTCTGACTAATATATTTTAAATATAAAATCTAATGCTTGGGTTCCTCAAGTGTTGAAGTTCCTCAGATACTTAGACAGAATTACCATATGACCCAGCAGTCCACTCCTAGGTGTATAGCCAAAGGATCTGAAGGCAGGGACTCAAATAGATATGTGTACACAAATGTTCATAGCAATATTACTGACAATAGCCAAAAGATGGAAACAACTCAAATGCCCGCCACCTGCTGTATAGCACAGAGATCTCTACCTGATATTCTGTGATGATCTAGGTGGGAAAAGACTCTGAAAGAGAATGGGTGGGTGACCATGTATCACTGGATCACTTTGTTGTACAGCAGAGATGATCACAAGCGTGTAAATCAACTATTCTTCAATAAAACTTTAAAAAATTTTTTAAAAAAGAAAGAGCGTGGGCAAGAAGTAAGGAAGTATTAATTCTGATCTCATTCTGACATTAGCTGTGGGACCTATGAGCAGTTATTTGACTGAGCCTCTCTTTCTTACCTGAAAAGTAAGGATGATGGGCGGAGAGTCTGTCCAGCATTAAAATTCTGTGGTGAGCTAAGGTCCCACATTGAGCTATTTTATTTTATCTTAGTTTTATTGGCTGCACCTATGGCATGAAGAATTTCTTGGGCCAGGGATCAGACCCACGCCACAGGAGTGACAATGCCAGATCCTTAACCATTAGGCCACCAGGGAACTCCCACATTGAGCTATTTTAGAGTTTACTATCCTAAAGAGAGAGCAATAAGTTTTCTTTCCATATGCAGTGCTCTTAGTGGAGGCATTTGTGAGTAATGAAACTTCATAATAAACTGGTCCCAGGTTTACACAGACATTTCTCCAACACCTTTGGCTTCTAGAAATCTATTCCATCCTCACTACTGAGAACTAAAAATTGTGTATGTAGCTACAAACTGAGAATTACATTAGTGAAGATGTTTTTGAAGTCCCAAAATACTCAAGTGCCCATCAACAGATGAATGGATAAACAAAATGGGTTCTATACATACAGTGGAATATTATTTGGCCATAAAATGAAAGGAAGCACTGACACAGGCTACAACATGGGTGAATGAACACATTATGCTAAGTAAATCAGACACAAAAGGCCACATGCTGTACGACTCCACGGATATGAAATATCCAGTGTCGCAAATCCATGGAGATGGAAAGTAGAATAAAGTTTCCCAGGGGCTGGGGGAGAAGGAAATGAAGAGTTAGTGTTTAATGGGTACAAAGCTCCCAATGATTAAAAAGTTCTGGAAACAGATAATGGCCATGGTTGTGCAAAACTGAGAATATACTTAATGCCACTAATTTGTACACTTAAAAATAGTTAAGTTTATGTTACATATATTTACCACGATTTTTAAATCAACAAAAGCAAAAGAGAATGCTTGGGCCCCTGGATAGGGTGTGGAGAAAAGGAAACTCTCACATACTGTTGGTGGGAATATAAATTAGTACAAATGCCATGGAGAACAGTATGGAGGTTCCTCAGAAAACTAAATATAGAACTACCATATGATCCAGCAATCCCACTCCTGGGCATATATCCGGACGAAATTACAGCTCAAAAAGATATATGCACTGCTATTTTCATTGCAGCATTATTTATAATAGCCAAGACATAGAAACAGCTTAAATTTCCATCAATAGATGAATGGATTAAAAAGTGGATTAAGAAAATGTGGTACATAACACAATGGAATACTACTCGGCCATAAAAAAGATTGACATAATGCCTTTTTTTTTTTTTTTTTGTCTTTTTGCCATCTTCTTTCCCTCGGCCATATGGAGGTTCCCAGGCTAGGGGTCGAATCGGAGCTGTAGCCGCCGGCCTACACCACAGCCACAGCAACGCCAGATCCGAGCTGCTTCTGCGACCCACACCACAGCTCATGGCAACGCCAGAACCTTAATCCACTGAGCAGGGCCAGGGATTGAACCTGAGACCTCATGGTTCTTAGTCGGATTCATTAACCACTGAGCCACGACGGGAACTCCTGAAATAATGCCTTTTGAAACAACATGGATGCAGCTAGAGATTCTCATACTAAGTGAAGTCAGTAAGAGAAATACAAATACCATATGATGTCACTTACCTATGGAATCTAAAATATCCATATCCACTTATATGTGGAATCTAAAATAGGGTACAGATGAACCTATTACAGAATAGAAACAGACTCACAGACATGGATGGATTTGTGGTTGACAAGGGGGAGAGGGAGTGAGTGGAATGGGCTGGGAGTTCAGGGTTAGTAGATGCAAACTGTTCCATTTAGAATGGATAAGTGATGAAGTTCTGCTGTACAGCACAGGGAACTATATGCAATCACTTGTGATAGAACATGATGGAGGATAATGTGAGAAAAAAAAGTGTGTGTGTGTGTGTGTATATATATATATATATATATATATATATATATATATATATATATGACTGGGTCATTTTGCTGTACAGCAGAAATTGACATAACATTGTAAATCAATTATATTTTAATAAAAAAATTTTAAATATTACTAGTCACAAAGAGCAAAAAAATTTAAAGATTTTTATGCAAAAAAATTTTAATTTCCCTATGATAAAAATAAAGAATGCTGGGGCAACTGTGGGATTTTTATAATTTGTGGAAATTTCCTTATATCACTAAAAAAAAATACTTTTTTTTTGGCAAAGTCTAGACTCTTTTAGTCTGAGTCTCAACTGGAGGCTTGGGTCACCTTGCTGTTTATATTTCTTTGTGCCATCCAAACACATATAAATATTTCTCATAAGAAAACGTTCCAGTGGTGATCCCCAGCCTGGTCAGCAAGCCAGGAGAACAGTATTTGTGAGGCTATGCAAGGAAGAAGGAATAAGCCAGTGGTTGGTGGATAAAAATCTTTCTTAGGGTAGAATTCGAGGCACTGAGCTCACCTGAGCCATTGACTTTGCCATTCATCATCAGGAGGGAAATTTCTTCTTTTCTGATGGGGAAAAAAAAAAATCTGCCTTCAGCTTCAGATAAAGCACTGAAGGACGAGGTGCCTAAAGGCACTTGCAGAGGGCTGTGTGGGGTGAGCTCACAGCAGGAGGCCCACTGAGTTTGAGGAGTGCCTGGCTCAGCACCTGGAATTGACTTCCACTTGCTCAGGGAACATCTGCATTAGCCCAGTGCCCCTTGGAGAGCACAGTGGCTCAGCATCCAAGGTGAGAAAAGCATGTGCAGCCAGGCAGTGCCCATGGGTAATTACCATGAGTACTTTTGCAACATGGAGGGTTTTGAATGTGCCACAGAGGCCTCATCAAAAAAGTGCTGGGACAGGTCATCCTGGAAAGGGGACAGCAGTGCCCAGGAAAATACAGGGGGGCTGAAATTGCTACCTCATAGAAAAAAGTCCAAATGTTGCAGCAAAGCAGAGAGGGTTAAATTAGTGAGCAGAGCATTGAAGAGAGGCAGGAGTCCCTGTGGAAAACTCATTTTGAATAAACCCAATCCATAAAAATTGATTTATAAGAAGTAAATAGGATGGGTGGGCATGATTTTTGCTTATAACAAGATAAGATTCCTTTTCGTAACATTTGAATGAAATTATACAAAAATGGAATCCTCCCTTTTGAGCTTATCTATCGGAGAGACGAGGGATGTCCTAAGCCTGGGCTTCAACTGGCTATGAGGCCTTTCTAAACCTCATCTTAGTTTTTGTATTTGCAAAAGGAAAGGACTGGGTTAACTATGAACTCTAAGGTACTTTTATTTTATTTTATTATTTATTTTTAATTTTTTTTTTTTTTTTTTTTTGCCTTTTAGGGCTGTACCCATGGCATATGGAAGTTCCCAAGGCTAGATAGAGGTCGAATCAGAGCTGCAGCTGCCATCCTACACCACAGCTCACGGCAACGCCAGATCCTTAACCCACTGAGTGAGGCCAGGGATCAAATCCGTGACCTCAAGGATACCAGTCAGATTCGTTTCCACTGATCCGCAATGGAAACTCCTCTAAGGTACTTTTAATCTCAAAGTGTGTCCTCCACTGTATAAAATGCAATCAATTTGTACCTGACATCAAGCTTACATAAAACACACAGCACATCACCTGGTAATTGTAGTCAATGAATTTGCTGTATTAGTTAAAATCAAAAGTCCATACCAGAGATCCTGAGGCTCTTCTTGATCTGGCACCTGACTACCTCTCAGGATTTTACCTCACCTCACTCCCTTCCTTGTCCACCATGCTCCAAGTCTTCTTTCTGTTCCTGGAACACACCAAGCTCTTTCCTACCTCAGGGCTTTGCACTTGCCATTCCCTCTGCCCAGGATCCTCCCCACTCCCCAGATTTTCAGAGAGTTGGATCTTTCCTCACATTTAGAGCTCAGCTCAAATGTACTTTCTTAGAGAGGGCCTTTCTCAAGCTAACAGATAAATAGCAAATTCAACACCCAACCAATAATGTATTCTTTTAGGGTGCACATGGAACATTTACAAAAGCAGACATGCATTAGAGCTTGTATCTCCTTCAATACATTCCACATGAACAATATGATATAGATCAGGTTCTCCAACTGCATTTCAATGAAATTTGAAATTAATTTTTAAAAGAAAATATTTTTAAATGTTTGGAAACCACATCAAATATTGCTAAATGACTCTTGGACATTTTTACAGCTGATGATAGTGAAAACACTACATGTCAAAATTGAGGGGAAAGAGTGAAAGCACTACTTGAAAGAGAAATTTATAACTTTATACACATTTATCAGTAAACAAAAAAAGGTTTGAAAAGACATGAGCTAGGCATTCAACTCAAACCTTGGAAAAGAGCAGTAGAACCAACTGAAAGAAATGCGAAGAAAATAACTGTTAGGGCGGAAATCAAAGAAATAGAGGACAGGAGTTCTTGTCATGGCTCAGTGGCTAACAAATCTGACTAGCATCCACGAGGATGCAGGTTCCATCCCTGGCCTTGCTCAGTGGGTTAAGGATCTGGCATTGCCGTGAGCTGTGGTGTAGGTTGAAGATGCGTCTCGGATCCCACATTACTGTGGCTGTGGCGTAGGCTGGCAGCTACAGCTCTGATTTGACCCCTAGCCTGGGAACCTCCATATGCTGCAGGTGCAGCCCTAAAAAGCAAAATAAATAAATAAAAATAAAAATAAAAATAAAAAATAGAGGACAACTGAGTCAACTAACAAAACTAAAAGCTGGTTCTATGAAAAGATGAATAAGATAGAAGTCTTGCTGGAGGCGTGTCTAAAAGAAAAATAAATAAATAAAATATAGAATAAAAGGTAGAACATGACAGTTACAACAGAGATTTTTTTTAAATGTTAAAACAATTATAAACAATCACATGATAATAAATTTGCATGGCTTTCCCTGACTACCTCTGTTTAGTATTTTTATTGCCTATTATTGGTCTCCTGGCACTGGGTTGTAAGCTCCTTGAGGCAAAGATCTTTGTCTGCTTGGTTCACAGATAGACAGCACACACTGAGTAACTATTTGATGAATGCACAGATGAATGCCCCCATAAGTCAGCACAATGAAGTCAGGTAACTTCTCAACTTTCCAGATTTGCCCAGGAAAAGGGACAACTGCAGAGGAATCCTGCTAAAAGGAACTGCAAAGGAATCCTGCTAAAAGCCTCTGGATTCTGATCATACCAGGAGCACAGTGTCACTGAACCTTGGTCATTTCTAGAGCCACTCAAAGAAATAGGGGATTTCTTCCTCTGAGGGACATGAGCCTGTACAAATTCTGGGTATGAAGAGGAAAGAAGGAAAACTGTTTGGTGTTCCCGCAAAAAGTCAAACATAGATTTACCATATGACTCAGCAATTCCAGTCTCCGGTATTTGCCCCAAAGAATTGAAAACATGATTCAAACAAATAGTAGTACACGGATATTCACAGCATCACTATTCATGACAGCCAAAAAGCAGAAGCAATCCAAATGTGGATATAACCATCCTCAAAGTGTGACATATCCACACACCAGATATTACTCAGCCATAAGCAGGAATGCAGTACTGACACATGCTACAATGTGGATGAACCTCCAAAATGTGGCTAAATGAAGGAAGCAAGAAACAAAAGGTCACATGTGGTATGATTCCATGCACATGAAATATGCAGACTAGGTGAAATGTAGAGACAGAGAACCGACTGGTGGTTGCAGAGGTTGGGAGGGAGGGCAAATGCGGAACTATTGTTTAATGGGTAGAGAGTTTCCTTGGGGAAATGAAAATGTTTTCAACTAGATGGAGGTGGTGGTTGCAACAACATTGTGAACTCACTAAATGGCACTGAACTGCTCACTTTAACAATAGTTAGCTTTATGTTATGTGAATTTTACCTCAATTAAAAATAAATTAATAAAAGAGTGAAGGTGTACCAAAAACACATTTAGCCAAATGGCTGAGTGTTAAAATCAATAACCAAAGCTCAATATTCCTGCCAAAGTACAAGAATAAATCTGAAAAATTTTCAAATTCTTATTATTTCAATTGTATTATTACATTTTACTAATCAAATTTTAAAGTTTGGTTTTTATAACATATGAGCCTTCCTTCCTTAGGATTGCTCCTATGATTGCTCCACTGAGCATTTGGATATTGATTGGATACCCATTTTCAACTATTTGAAGGTGAAGCTAAGATATGTCTTGGCTGCTTTGCCAGAACAGTACACTGTTGATAGTGCTGTTGCCACCACATGACCATGATAAAGACTTACGTCCTCTTCAGTTCTGTACTTGAAAACTGGGTTGATGATGATAATGAAATTCACTAAAGCAATCCTACCAACGAAGTTTCATGCACTGCTTGAAGATATTTTCTGAATATTTTCAAGAGCAAATTAAAGATTTTTTTTTCACTCCTTTTTTTTTTTTAATTCCCACACCTGTGGCATGTGGAAGTTCTTGGGCCAGGGGTCGAATTGGAGCTATAGCTACAGGCCTACGCCACAGCCACAGCAATGCCAGATCGGAGCCATGTCCGTGACCTATGCCACAGCTTGCAACCACGCCAGATCCTTAACCCACTGAGTGAGGCCAGGGATCGAACTCACATCCTCACAGACACTATGTCGGGTTCTTAACCTGCTAAGCCACAACAGGAATTCCTTCACTCATATTTTTAATTTCTAACATCTTTTTTTTGTTGTTTTTTTTTTAGGGCCACACCCACAACACATGGAGGTTCCTAGGCTAGGGGTCAAATCGGAGCTGTAGCCACTGGCCTACACCACAGCCACAGCAACTTGGGATCTGAGCCAGGTCCGCAACCTACACTGCAGTTCATGGCAACACCAGATCCTTAACCCACTGAGTGAGGCCAGGGATTGAACCTGCGTCCTCATGGATACTAGTCAGATTCATTTCTGCTGAGACCTCTAATTTCCAACATCTTTACACCTCTATTATCATCCAAATTATTACCTGGCCAACAAAAATCTCTCCTAATGGTCTGTTCATCAATTTTTCCATTAAACTATTTCAAAGTTCTTTTTTTTTTTTTGGCTACATCTGTGGCATATGGAAGTTCCTGGGCCAGTATTTGAATCTGAGGCGCAGCTGTGACCTACCTGCAGCTGCAGCAATGCCAAATCCTTAAGCCACTGTCCCATGGTGGGAATTTCTATTTCAAAGTTCTTCATTATTTTATTGATTGATTGATTGATTTTGGCTGCACTTGCAGCATGTGGAAGTGCCTGGGCCAGAGATTGAACTTGTACCACAGCAGTGACAATGCTGGATCTTCAACCCGCTGAGCCACCAGGGAACTCCTCTTAGTTGTTATTTTTATTTATTTATTTGCTTTTTAGGGCCACACCTGCAGCATATGCAGATTCCCAGGCTAGGGGTCAAATCAGAGCTGCAGCTGACAGCCTACACCACAGCCACAGCAATGCCAGATCCAAGCCACATCTGGGACCTACACCACAGCTCATGGCAACACCAGATCCTTAACCCACTGAGTGAGGCCAGGGATCGAACCTGCAACCTCATGGTTCCTAGTCAGATTCGTTTCCGTTGTGCCATGTGGAAACTCTAGTTGTTATTTTTAAAAATACAACTTTCCAGTAATTCCCTGGTGGACTAGTGGTTAAGAGTTCCATGTTATCACCACTACGGTTCAAGTTCAATCCCTGGCCTGGGAACTTCTGCATGTCGCCAGTAGTGTGGTCAAAAAATAAAATAAAACAAAATATTTCTAAACATTACTCTGTTTTAACAATAATAAATCTAAATGTGTAAACTACTGATACAATCTCAACATCTAAGGAGACTTTTTTCATTCCAGTTATAACTAGAATGCTCATCAAAGCTGGAAGGTAAATGTTCATGTATTAACAATATATCCCAGGCCTCACTCATATCACTGACATTGATACCCTGATTAGAGACGATGGTTACCCATAAATTCCATGTTCATTGATCACATACAAATTGAGAGCAGCCAGAAATGGTGTTGAAGGGGTCATCTAACTACTTGGCCTTCTAAAGGCTGAGACTAAAACAAAAGCTAAGTAGCAGATTTGGGCAAAACAGAAGGCTAAGGCTGATGATGTTTCACCCCTAGTGAAGAGGCTAGACCAGGGAGTAGGAATGTTCTGGATAATTCTCAGGGCAGGAAAGAGGCCATCTTTGCCCTCAGCTGACCCAAAGAAAGTGACTGCCGTTTGTCCCCCCACTTTCCATGGAATTTCCTACTGACAGGGAAACGGAAAAAAACAGAAAAAGGGAAGCCACTAAAGAGATAAGATGCTACCCTCCACATACACTTCCTGTTGATTATATGAATTACACAGCTCACGGCCTCAGCACAGCTCACATCACACACACCTAACACAGAGTGTTCTAAAACTTCTCACTGCAGTGTTGGCAGAGTTTTTAGGGGCTACACTGAAGGATAGAAAAGAATTCGGAAAATCCCAAGAGAACAATTTATGATTTGCTTACGTGAGCTTAGAGGTTATTCTTTTTTTAGGGCTGCACCTTCAGCATATGGAAGTTCCTGAGCTAGGAGTTGAATTGGAGCTGCAGCTGCAGGCAACACCACAACCACAGCAACACCGGGTCTCATCCACATCTGCAACTTATGCTGCAGCCTGCAGCAATGCCTTATCCTTAACCCACTGAGCAAGGCCAGGAATTGAACCCATGTCCTCATGGACATTATATCAGGTTTTTAATCCACTGAGCCACAACAGGAACTCCCTTAGAGGTTATTCCTGACTGCCGCCAGACAACAGAAATTCAAAACATTATTGTTATCAGGTTGATGGTTTTGGAGTCTGATGAGTTAGTTCTTTCTTCCCTCTGTGCTTGCATTTTCTCCTAGCCACCAATTATCAAGAGACATCTCTTATGACAGAGGGAGGCCTCATACCTAGAAAAAGGAAGACCTCCAGAATGTTTTATAAAACACAAATGAGGCTGAGTTCCCCCCACCCTTTTTCCAGCCGCACCTGAGGCATATGGAGGTTCCCAGGCTAGGGGTCTAATTGGAGCTGCAGCTGCCAGCCAATGCCACAGCCACAGCAACACCAGATCCAAGCCACATCTGCGAACTACACTGTAATCCACGGCAATGCCAGATCCTTAACCCACTGAATGGGGCCAGGGATCAAACCCACATCCTCATGGATACTAGTTGGGTCCGTTACTACTGAGCCACAATGGGAATTCTGAAGCTGAGCTTTTACTCAACTATAAAAAAGGATTCTGGGAGTTTCCACTGTGAACAGGATGGGTGGCATGTCTGGAGCACTGGGACACCGGTTGGATTCCCAGGCGACACAACATGTTAAAGAATCTGACAGCTATGGTATAGATTGCAACTGCAGTACGGATCTGATCCTTGGGCTGGCAACTCTATATGACACAAGAAAGGAAGGAAGAGAAGGAAGAAAGGAGAGACAGAGAAGGAAGGAAGGATGGAAGGAGGGAGGAAAATTTTTTAAATGAAAAAAAAATAAAAAGAGGTTATGAGTATCAATCACATGAAAGTGATTTTCAGAATAGAAACTGCTATCCAGAGCCAAAGAAACCTGAGTTCTCAATAAGGTCCTGCTGTACAGTATAGGGAACTAAGTCCAGTCTCTTGAGACTGACCATGGTGGCAAATAATATAAGGAATGTATGTGTATGTATGATGTGTTACTTTGTTGTACAGCAGAAATTGGCACAACATTGTAAATCAACTTATACTATAATTTAAAAATAAATAAACACTTTTTAAAAAAGAAACCTAAGTTTCCACTGAGTTCTAGATCTGCTAGAGACTGTTTGCTAATTTGGCTAATAATCCAATAATTTAGGGGTGGGGGAGACAATCCATATATTCCAGAAAACTCTGTCTTCACTAGAGAAGAAAGGAGATGAGTTTTCATCTCAAGACAAGTAACTTAAAGGTAAACCTTTGATGCTTTTCATCATTGTTTTGTTTCACTTTCATTCAGACTTCCAAGAAAGCTTGAGTTGTCTGATACAAGATCAGGAGAAGTGCGGTTTAGAGGCCACATTTCTGGCAAAGCCTCTCTGCTTCTTGTAAAAGCCTTTTTCTTTTTTAAACAGATCTAGTTCCAATTTAACCAGCACCAGTCTCCAGAGAGTGAAGCTTGGAGTGGATGCTGGGGGGTGGGGAGGGGTAGTATCAATGGCCTGTGGGGCCCTGGTTCAGAATCTATGCTATGGTGAGCCTTCCTGAAGCTAGATGATTTAATCCTTCTGGGGGTCACCAGCTCATCCTGTTTGCCAGGGACTTTCCCAGATTTAATGTTCAAAGTCCCATATCCTAGGAACTTATTCATAGGCAAACCACAATGTTTATGAATCAGCTAAGGATTTACCTCCTTGCAGAAACTGTACTGTACACAAACAAGAAACCCTGTGTGGGATTCAAAATACTATAAACTTTTCAAGTTAAATCTCTGTACTTTGCAACTTTTGTCTCTCTGCACCACCCATCACAGCCTTTTTCTACCATTGAATAGGATTCCCATGTGGTTAGCACAAAAAAATCATAAAGAATACAACGGCAGATCCTTTAACCCACTGCCCTGGGCCAGGGATCAAATCTGTGCCCTGGCCCTGCAAGGATGCTGCTGATCCCTTTGCACCACAGTGGGAATTTCTCCACCATTTTTTTTTTTTTTTTTTTTTTTAGGGCCGCACCTGAAGCATATGGAGGTTCTCAGGCTAGGGGTCCAATCAGAGATGTAGACGCTGTCCTATACCACAGCCATAGCAACGCCAGATCTAAGGTTTGTCTGTGACCTATACCACAGCAACACCCATCTCACACCACAGCTCACAGCAACACCAGATCCTTAACCCACTGAGTGAGGCCAGGGATTGAACCTACATCCTCGTGGATGCTAGTCAGATTCATTTCTGCTGAGCCACGATAGGAACTCCCTCCAGTTATTTTTTTTTAAGTGGAAAAAAAAAATCTAAATTCACACAAATAGTCCTGAATTTTTTTAATTTTTTAATTTTTTTAATTTTTATTTATTTATTTATTTTGTCTTTTGTCTTTTTAGGGCTATACCCCCGGCATATGGAGGTTCCCAGACTAGGGGTCTAATCGGAGCTGTAGCTGCCGGTCTACATGACAGCCACAGCAATGCCAGATCCGAGCCACATCTGCAACCTATACCACAGCTCAGGGCAATGCTGGATCCTTAACCCACTGAGCGAGGCCAGGAATCAAACCCGCAACCTCATGGTTCCTAGTCAGATTCGGCAATGCTGCAACTGTGGCTTAGGTTACAATGAAATTCCGATCTGAGCCCTGGCCCAGGAACTCCATATGTCAAGATGCGGCCAAAAAAGAAAAAAAATAAATAAATAATTTTTTAAATTGTTTAAAAGATACAGTTTTACAGTTCTGGGGATCAGAAATACAAAATGGGTCTTGTGGCCTAAAATCAAGGTGTTGGCAGGGTTGTGTTCCTTCTGGAGGCACTGGGGGGAAATCCACGACTTGCCTTTGCAGCTTCATTTCTTGGCTCGTGGCCTCCGGTTGGCAGTCTCATCACTCTGACCTGTGCTTCTGTTGTCATGGGCCTTTCCTGACTCAGATTTTCAGCTCTTCTCCTTCATTTTTTAAGGAACCCATGTGATTGAACTCACCTGGATAATCCAGGTCACTCTCTCCATCTCAAAATCATTGATTTAATCAATCTGCAAAGTCTTTTTTGCCATAAGGTATCATATTCACAGATTCCAGAGATTAGAATGTGGATATCCTGGGGGGGGTGTAGGAGGTAGGGAGTCATTACCCTGCCTCCCATGGTCATTAAGACACCATCTTAGAAAGTGATCAGATTTGACATTAATGGGACTATATCTTTGGGGCTTACGTTCTTGAGCATGTTGGGTAATCCTTCCAGATATTTTGGTACCAAATGGTTTCTAAGTAAATTTGAAAAGATACTTGATTATATCATATGTGAATGTCAGGGAATATGATGAAATATACAAGGGTTCCAGTAACTATCATCTCTACAAGCATGACTTCTCCCATTTCAGTGTGACCCCCACAATTGTCATTATCCCTTAAACTTACATTATACACCAAGTGATGGAAACATAAAAAAAAAATCCCACATATTATTATACAATGATTTAGAGTGGACAAAATTATTGCTTAGCATTTTTTTTTCTTCTAGGGCCGTACCTGCAGCATATGGAATTTCCCAGGCTAGGGGTCGAATTGGTGTTGCAGCTGCTGACTCCACAGTCAGAGCTATGCCACAGCCACAGGGATGCTGGATCCTTAACCCACTGAGCAAGGCCAAGGATCAAACCTGCATCCTCATGGATACTAGTCAGGTTCTTTATCTGGGGAGCCAAAATAGGACTCCAGCATTTTTCTTTTAATGCCGCACCCATGGCATATGGAAGTTCTTGGGCCAGGAATATATATATATACACACACACACACACACACACACACACATATATACATATATATATATATACACATATATATACGTATATGCATATACACATATACATACATATACATACATACATACATACATATATATATATATATATCCCAAGCCTTAGCTGTGACCTACACAGGGCTTGTAACCTAAGCTGCTGCAGTTGGATTCTTAACCCACTGCACCATAGCAGGAACTCCTTCACTCCATTTTAAAGCTACACAGTGAAATCATTAAAAGCAAAGATTCTGGAAACAGGGATGGACTCAAATCCTGACTCAACTGCTTGCATGATCCAAGTCTCAGTTTTACTCCTCAGTGCCTACCTCACAGTTCAAGTGAGACTGAAGGAAAGGAAGCCTATAAAGCAGTCAGCAGACTTAGCTATGATAGTTATTACTATCATAAAGATGATATCATACTTGACACAATAACACTGGTCCCCATTTTACATTTAAAGAAACAAACTCTCCAAAAGTAAATAGCTCACTTAGGGTTGTGTAACTGGTAAATAATCTTATATATATCCCAGTGTCTGGCACACACTCTATTCACCCTGAATACTTTTATTTGCAGTAATAGCAGATATAATCCCCAAAGATCAACCTCACAACTGCTCCATCAACCCTTGTATTCACAGCTCTTTTCCCCCATCTGTCCTCTTTTCTCTGCTGCCTATCAAAAGACGTGGTCTCTGAGGTCTTTTTGCCTCCTAAAAAATCACGTGTCAAATGTGCTGAGATTTCGATATACAGTTACAGAAAGAGGTCCAGCTCATCTGCAAGAATATCATCCTTCCCATTTTCTCCATTTCAATAAGCTATAATTCCACCCACCCACTGAAAGGGAGAAAATGTTTGCAGGTCATATATCTGATAAGGAATTGTCCCTGAATATATAAAAAACTCTTACAACTTAAAATAGGCAAATAACCCAATTTAAAAATTGGCAAAGTATCTGAACATGCATTTCTCCAAAGATGTGCAAACAGCCAGTAAGCAAATGAAAAGCTCAAGATTAATCATCATGAAAATGCAAACTAAACAAATTTTAATATATTTGTATATTTTAATATATACATTTTATGTATATATTTGAGTGTATGTCAATTATATTTCAGATTAATTTATTTCAGACCTCCTAATGGAATGCTAGAAAATATTTTTTTTAATTTTTTCATTATAGTTGATATACATGGTTCTATTAATTTCTTCTGTACAGCAAAGTGACCCAGCTATATACATAACTGGGTGTGTGTGTGTGTACTCTTTTTCTCATATTATCAGAAAATATCTTCTTTTAAAGGGACTTTGGATCTGATAGGGTTGAGATCACTGGTCTAGCATATATGATCAGCATATGGCCTATTAAATAAGAGTCAGGTTTTTTTCTCTTTTTTGTTCCACAGTGGCCTCAGCCTCAAGGACTCCAGAGGGAAAGCAACAGTAAAATTACAAAGTAATTTATTCTTCACTTTCACTACCAATTTTTTCTTTATTTAGGGGATGCGCTGTTTCTGGAGGTATGTATAATTATACATTTGGAGCACATGTCCCTGTCATTATGTTACACACTGATGTATTTTATAATGTCTATGTGCCAGATAAGTGAATCTCACATCTATAATTGCCTGAACACCTAATTTAAACATTTTTTTGTTGAAGATACTCCTGAACAAAAGATATATCTTCAACCAACTAGCCTTGTGTGGCTCCAGGCCATTGCAATGATCATTCTTACCATGCTATAACCAAGTGATTCCCTAATATGCACTGAGGTCAGTCACTGCCGGCCTCTCTACTAAATGAGAGATGAAAGTGATGAGCTTTTTGTTCTTGGCTCTGCTTTTTATAGGAACTTATTTCTTTTTGAGGGCTATTAATTTATTTATTGCTGCTCTTAGAATTGGTGGCCTCACGCAGTGCCTCCCACCTCTCATTTGCTGCATTTATACAAATATTTAACACATGTTACCAGTGACAGTACATTTTTTATCTCTTGAAACCTAGTACCATAGCCCTTTTCAATCCCAAGTTCCAAAAGCCTACTAGCTTATGAAAAAAAGAAAAAGAACATTTATTATAAGTTTATGAGGGTACCTCAAGGGTAAGAGTGAAAAATGAGGCACAACCTGGAAGTAGAAACTCAGCAGAAACTAATGAGGCCATTTCCTTACTATCCACTCCCTTTGCCTGTCTGTTTTCACTCTCTTGCTCCTGGAAATGCCCCTTCTTGGTCTCTCCATGAATAGGACTCTGCCACAAACCATGAGCTTCTGCTTGCTTGCAGAGAGCAAAGATCTGCCCCTCTCCCAAGGCCAGTCCAGAGGTGAGAATCTGATTGGCCCTTTGGGGTCTAGGCTCCCCCTGTGGCCCAACTGATAAGGTCATATGGTATAAAAATGGCCCTTGGGGCCACCTCTGTGAGGAAGGGCAGTTTTTAGAGGAAGAATGTGACAAACTGCTGTAACATGCAACAAAGGAACCAGATAATCCAGTCTGTTGGAATCTAAAATAAAACTAAGCTCTGTGAGGGCCTGAGGTGCTCCCCTAGGAAGAAAGAACATGAGATTTGGCCTCATTATTGAAGGTTCATACTTTTTTTTCTGAGGCTCCCCTTTTTTTTTCTGATTGTCTACTCCCTGTTCCTTTTTTTATAATGTGATATGATTCACATGCCATAAAAGTTACCCTTTTAAACTGTTACAATTTAGTGACTTTTAGTAGATTCACAAAGATTCTGCAACTATCTAGTAATCATTCGCCATTATTTCTTTCTCCCAGCCCTAGGCAACCATTGATCCACTTTCCATATTTATGGATTTGCCTGTTCTGGACATTTCATAAAAACAGGATCATGCAATATGTGGCCTTTTGTACCTGGGTTCTTTCATTTAGCATAGTTCCCAAGGTTCATGCACATTTAGCATGTACCAGTGTTTCATTCCTTTTTATGGCTAAATATTCCATTGTAAGGCTAAAACACATTTTATTTATCCATTCATCAACTAATGGCTATTTTGTTTACTTCCACTTTTTGGCTCTTAAGAATAGTGACTATAAACATTCACACACAAGTTTTCACATAAAACATATCTTTTTAATTCTCTTGGATATATACCTAGAAATAGAAATACTAGGTCATATTGAGAAATTGCCCGACTTTTCTAAAGCAGCTGCACCATTTTATTTTCCCACCAGCAGTGTATGTCTCTCAATTTCTCCAGTCTCGCTATCTTTTTGATTGTCCATTGTTTTAATTTTAGCCATGCTAGTGGGATTTCAATTTGCACTTCCCTAGTGACCAATGATATTTAACATATTTTCATATCCTTATTGATTATTTGTGTAACTTCTTTGTAGAAATGTCTTTTCAATTCTTTTGCCCATTTTTAGTTGGGTTGTCATTTTAGTGATGAGTTATAAGTTAAAGAACTCTTAAGATTCTAGACTCTAATCAGATATATGATTTTTCCCATTCTGCACATTGTCTTCTTTTTCTCACTAATATCCTTTGAAGAACAAAAGTTTCAAATTTTGATGAAGTCCAACTTATCTACTTTTTTCCTTTGTCACCTCTGCTTCAGGTGTCAGATCTAAAAAACCACTGCCTGGAGCTCCTGCTGTGGCACAATGGGATTGGCAGCATCTTGGGAGCATTGGGATGAGTGTTACATGCCCTGCCCATCATAGTGGGTTAAAGATCTGGCATTGCCACAGCTGTGGCTTAGGTTGAGACACTGTGGCTCAGATCTGATCCGTGGCCTCGGAGCTCCATATGCCACGGGGCAGCCAAAAATGAAATAAAAAAAAAAAAAAAAAAACACTGCCTAATCCAAGGTCACAAAGATTTCCTCCTATGTCTTCATATCTTTGATCCATTTTGAGTACCCATGGCATGTGGAAGTTTCTGGGCCAGGGATTAAATCCATACCACAGCAGCAAACCAAGCCATGACAGGGACAACACTTGATCCTTAACCCACTGTGCCACAAGTGAACTTCTGAGTTAATTCTCTTATACATGGTAAGAGGAAGGGGTTCAAATTCATCATTTGCATGTGGATATCCAGTTGTTCCAGCACCATTTGTTGAAAAGACTATTCTTACTGAATTGTCTTAACCTCTTTACTAAAAAACCTTGTTCCTTTTTAAGCTAAATTCTCAAAGTTGCTCAATAACTGACTATATTTAGTCGAGCATACAATATGCAACTGAATGTAATTAAGATATACATATATGAAAAGACCCAACTGCAATCAGCAGTCACTTTTACTCTATAAATTAATATTAGTGTATTGGATTTTTTTCCTATCTTAATTGTGCTGATGGTTTCATGGGTGTATACATATTTCAAACCTATAAAATTGTACACTTTAAATATGTACAGTTTATTATATGTCAATTATGCCTCAAGATAGCTGTTTTTTAAAAGATATAAACTAAGGGTAAGAGTATAAATGAAATACTTTCCTAACCATTTTTCAGGATCAGCTCCTCTGGTTGGGCCTAAAGATACACTACCATATAGGCACTTACGAAAACTTAATTCTGCATTTCTCTTAACTGACTTTGTTCCAACACACAAGCAAACCATTTAAATTCAACAGCTGGAAGGCCAGAACCATCTCATTACTATGAAATAAGTATTAACTGAGAGCTGGAAATGTGTTTTGACTCTTAAAGAAAAGTATTTTTAAGTCTCTTTCCAATGAGAATTTAGTGACTGCGTTCTCCTTTTCCACACAGAGTTTAAGCCCTCCCAATTGCACAGGCCTCTATTTTGACAGACTTATGTCTGTTCCCACTCCTATCCCTGGGATCAAGGACACTGTCAAGCACACAACAGGCACTTAGTGGATATCTGTCAAATGAATGAAAAAAATCCCATTTAAACTGTCACCACTTTTTCCTGGGATCATTTTGGACTGAGGCAGGTGGCAGCTCTATTCCTCCCTCTAACATAATTCCATCATCTAGAGGCAGATACTGCCTTTCTCAAGTTTTCTTATTATTCATCTTTTTATATTTGGAAAAACAAGGTAGGATGGCTTAGGAATCTTACTTTCACGAAAAGAACTAAAATGTTGTGTCAAAGATCATGTGTAAGATCTACAAACTAGAAGCAATCAGATGGGAGCAGTTAGGGAAATCATGGTTTACCCTCTGGAAGAAACAATCCATAGATTAAAATTATCGTTATGACAAATCTGAAGTAACGTGGAAAACAAGTGGTGTGAATCAGGAATTGAAAAGCACCATCACTGACTATATATAATTACAACTTAAAATTTTATGCACAGTTATTTTCTAGAATTTATACTCCATGAAGGCAAGATGTTTGGGTTTGTTCTGTTCGCAGGACAGTGCCTAGCATTTGGAAGTTGTTTATTAATACTTGTTGAATGAATTAATGAGATTAAATGTAAGGCATACCTATGAAAACATACCAGAAGGGGATGAATACATGTGGAAAATTATGTTCAAATAGTGCAACGTGGATATTTCCTCTATTTTTCCTCTATTTCTACTTTCCCTCTATTCTCCAATTCCCCCTAAAGTCGTGGTAAAATTTTCTCAGTTCAAAAGATGGTCACAGAAACCTGTCACCAGCCTCAAGCCGCTTCCTCCCCTGTCCTCCAACTAAGGAGGCATCTGAATTACAGTAGGGATGTGGCCTGACTTCAATTCCAAGACGGGTATTTTACAGCATCCATGGCTCCAAGCCAAGAGCTCCTAGGGTACCAGATACTTAGGCATTCTCTCCAGCAGTTAAGAGGGCAGCAGGGGGAGTTCCCATCCTGGCTCAGTAGTAAAGAACCCGACTACTATCTACGAGGATGAAGGCTTGATCCCTGGCCTCACTCAGTGGGTTAAAGATCCGGCGTTGCCGTGAGGTGTGGTGTATGTAGGTCGTTGCTGTGGCTACGGTGGAGGCTGCCAGGTGCAACTCCCATTCGCCCCCTGGACTGAGAACTTCCACATGCTGCGGGTGTGGGCCTAAAAGTCCAAAAAAAAAAAAAAAAAGCAGCATGCTCCTCCTGCGTGAGTTCAGACTTCCACAGGGGCTGCTCTTTCTACTAAACCGCCCTGCGCCTCCGCGCCCCCTTCCCGGGTCTCCTCTAGACACCCCAAGGGGATTGCTCATTATCCCTCCCATCCCTCTGAAGGTGGGGCGTATCTCACTCTTAAAGGGGAGGACCCTCTTTTCTTGAGGGCTCTATCTCTCTTCTGCGTCACTGGTTCCCCCTGGTTTTCCTGATAGGGTCCTTCATTCCCGAAGGAGAGGTCACCTCTTCCTGTACTGCCCATTCCCCGTACAGCCCACTCCCCCTTGAGGGAGTCGCTCATTCCACGTCGCCCTCTCCAAGTGGGGGGGAGGGGGATCACTATTCCCTTGCCCCTCTCCTGAGGGGACCATTCGTTCCCAAGGAAGCGGTCCCCAGCCCCATTTCCCCTGAGTGCGTTGCCTACCACCTGGCCCTCCCGAGGCTGTACTCGTACCCAAGGCACAAGTCACGCCTTGCGCGATCCCGACCCCTGAGGGCCAGCACCTTCTCCTTCCGGGCCTTCCTTCCGGGCCCTCCCCCGCGATCCACGCGCAGCCGGCCAGCCGGAACTTCTGGGCGGGGCTCCCGGGAGGGACGCCGCGGCGGGTCTGGCAACCGGGCCCAGTGCGCGGAGCCGGCTGGCGGCGGAGGGAGTGGGGCCATGGCGGGCTGCTGCGCGGTGCTGTATGCCTTCCTGTTCGAGTATGACACGCCCCGAATCGTGCTCATCCGCAGCCGTAAAGTGGGGCTCATGAACCGCATGGTGCAGCTGCTCATCCTAGCCTATGTCATCGGGTGAGCGAGGCAGGGGAGCGGAGGGAAGGGGGTGGCCCGGTGGCCGGGAACTCCCCCATCTGGGTCCCAGCTCTGCACCTGTTCATTCTGGCCTAGGTCCTCGGGCGAACCTCACGAGCGCCCTCCAGGTGGGGCCCAGGGGACTGCAACCCGAGGCCAGTGACGTAATCCCTCTCCCAGACCCTGGCCTCGGGGGAGAAGGGGAGAAGGCTCTGTGAGGCGGGGCGCTCTGGGTCTGAGACTGCTTTGTTGCTGTGTCTTAAAGGCAAAGCCCGGTTACACCTTCATCCTCGCCATTCAGGCTTCTCGTCCTTCTGACTTGCTCCATGGTGTCATTTGGCCGGGGGTGGAAGGGCTTTGCCTTAAACGTCTCACTCTTTGCTCTTCACTTCGCAATCTGATGGTCAGCTGACAGAAACCAAGGTTTGGGATTGGAACTTGGTTCCTTTTGGGTCCGTGACGTCCTCTCTTTTCCTTTGAGCACCATATGGTAACCCAAGATAATAGAGAGGTCATACATTCAAAAATCACTTAAAATTCACTTCCTTTGTTTTGTGGGGGTTGCTAGGGGGCTTAGTGTAGGTACCTGCCTTAGTCTCATCATTCCCCCCATGCTGCTGTCTTTGTTTATATGTCCTGTCTTTATCAGTCCTCATCAAGTGCTTAACTTTAACTGATGCATCAGTTACAATGTAACTGGAGAAAGGAGGTGGAAATTAATTTACCAACTGGTCCTGCTCTCAAGGTCTGCCTGGGATGTTATGGTGTCTACAGCTGCTGAGTTGACAGATGCCATCTGCTCCATCCTTCCTTTTCGTAAAAGGCCTAATGCACTGGTCCCCAGACTGCACATAGAGCCATTTGGGAGTCTGTAAAAAAATATTGATTGCTAGCTCTCAGACCCAGACCTTCTGATTCAACTGCTATAGAGTATGACCAACTCCCCAGGTGACTCTGATAGGCAGCAAGGTTTGGGAACCTTGTGTCCTAGTGTTTCCCAAGCATGCCTGAACAACTGGCCTAAGGAATTGATTAAAGCTAACAGCCCCTACCCCCTCCCCAGGGTGGGGCTTGGAATCTGTTAACACTGCCCAAGGGAATTCACATGATCTGGCAGGTTTGGCTTCTACCTTCTATCAGTGCAACAGCAGTAGGTACTGACAGTATTCAATAAAATCCCATCCACGTATGGACTCCACCTCAGAACCACCTGGCCTGTCTCCAGGTTTGCAATCATTGTCACATTAAGTACCATCACCACCAATTCCTTGCCCCTCAGTGATTGTGATGCACCCTTAAATTTTGAGATACACTACTAGCTGGTTAAACTCATATTGCTGGGTTGGACCTGGAAGTATTTGGAATCAGGAGCTGTCATGCAGCTCTTTCCTTCTGGCTTTTGCTGCTCAGGGGAGGATCAGTTTACATCTACTTTAAGGTATCTGTAAAGTTCTGGACTTCACAGAAAGTATAATCCTCACTTGTAATATATGGGAGCCAGGAATCACATGAGGTTGTTGAACATTTGAAATATTCCTACTTCAAATGGAGATGTGCTATGACTATAAAATGCATGCCAGATTTTGAGGACATAGTGCAAAAAGTTAAATGTCACGTTAATACATTTTATATTGGTAACATTAAAATGTATTAGCTGTGTTAACTTACATTAAATATATCATTAAGGAGTTCCCATTGTAGCTCAGTGGTTAACGAATCCGACTAGGAACCACGAGGTTGAGGGTTTGATCCCTGGCCTTGCTCAGTGGGTTAAGTATCCGGCGTTGCCATGAGCTGTGGTGTAGGTTGCAGACGCGGCTCGGATCCCGCGTTGCTGTGGCTCTGGCGTAGGCCGGTGGCTGCAGCTCCGATTTGACCCCTGGCCTGGGAACCTCCGTATGCCGCGGGAACGGCCCTAGAAAAAGGCAAAAAGACAAAAAAAAAAATATATATATATATCATTAAAATTACTTTTACCTGTTTCCTTTGACTTTTTTTTAAAATGAGAGTTGCAGCATTTATTTCAGTTTCTCTTTTCTTTTTTTGCCACACCTGAAGCATCTGGAAGTTCCTGGGCCAGGGACTGAACCTGTGCCACAGTAGTGACCTGAGCCACAGGTGGGAAAACACAGGTGCCTCAACCTGCTAGGCCATCAGAGAACTCTTCTTTTTACCTGTTTTTTTGTTTGTTTGTTTTTTGTTTTTGTTTTTTTGGTCTTTTTAGGGCCACCTCCATGGCATATGGAAGTTCCCAGGCTAGTGTCGAATCAGAGCTACAGCTGCTGGCCTACACCACAGCCACAGCAACGCAGGATCTGAACTGTATCTGCGACCCACACCACAGCTCACGGCAATACCAGATCCTTAACCCACTGAGTGAGGCCAGGGATCAAACCCTCATCCTCATGGATACTAGTCAGGCTGGTTACTGCTGAGCCATAATGGGAACTCCTCCTCTTTTTACCTTTTAATATGGCTATTAAATTACATATGTGACTCGTGTTATATTTCTACTGAGAAGTGCAGCTCTATATGGTTCCTATGGAGTATCATCCACTTTGATCCTGAGGATTTTTTAAGCAATAAAAATACTTGGCTTTTATGTTTTTTTTTCATTTTTTTTCTTTCTAGGGCTGCACCTGCCCTATGCCACAGCCACAGCAATGCCAGATCTGAGCTGCATCTGGGACCTACACCATAGCTCACAGCAATGCCAGATCCTTAACCCATTGAGTGAGGCCAGGGAACAAAACCTGCATCCTCATAGATACTAGTCAGTTTATGACCTGCTGAGCTACAATGGGAACTCCTGTTTTTATAACTCTTGTTGAACAAATCTGACTCAGGATCTGAATTAAGAGCTTTAAAACAAAACAAAACTTGTGTCTTGACTTCCTGATTCAGTTCATCTTGATGAAATTGTGGTCTCTTTTCCAGTACTGACCAAAAAGAGTCTGAACATTTCTCAGTTATCTAATTGTGTTACCAGTGACAGGATGAGGTAATAGTTATTCATGTAATGATTGGTGTGAAACCATGTATCTCTGACTTAGCAACTCACTGTCCAGTTGGCCCTCCGTATCCTCAGGTTCTGCAGCCAGAGAGTCAACCAAACACAGATCAAAAAATATTTTTAAAATCACAAAAATCCATCAGAGTTCCTGCAATGATGCAGCAGGTTAAGGATCTGTCATTGTTTTGGCAGCAGTGCAGGTTCAATCACTGCCCTGGTGCAGTGGGTTAAGGATCAAGTGTTGCCACAGTTGTGGCTTAGGTCACAGCTCCAGCTCAGATTCAGTCCCTGGCCCAGGAACTTCTATATGCCACAAGTGCAGCCAAAAAAAGAGAAAATTCAGAAAGTTCCAAAAAACAAAACTTAAATTTGCCACTTACCAGCTACTTACATAGCATTTACATTGTATTTACAACTATTTACATGGCACAAACATTTTATTAGGTATTATAGGTAACCCAGAGATGATTTGAAGTATACAAGAGGATGTGCATAGGTTATATGCAAATACTACGCCACTTTATTTTATTTTTAAAATTTTTATACCTGCACCTGTGGCATATGGAAGTTCCTGGGCTGGGGGTCAAATAAGATCAGAACTGTAGCTTCCGGCCTTAACCCACTGAGTGAGGCCAAGGATCGAACCAGCGTCCTCATGGACACCATGTCAGGTTCTTAACCCACTGAGCCGCAATGGGGACTCCACTTGATACCGCAGATTTTGGTATCTTCCGGGGTCCTGAAATCAACTCCCTTTGGATATCAAGGGCTGAGTGTACTTAGTGGTAAAATAATAGTGATCCTGCCCTAAGCTTCTCTGTGTCTGACTAGAATTAAATGGAAATTTATATTGCATCTGAATTCCTAGAAACCCCAAAGAAGAGGACTTAAAAGGGAAAAGCAGACAGTGAACTTGGAAATTGCTCAGAACAGAAAAACTCAGCAACCAAAAGCAGCAAATTTCTGAAATCTCAGCACCTTGAGCTTTGTAAGGAGAGGAGAAGGATGCTAGCATTTCTTGATTATAGAAATAATAACAACAGTAGCAGTCGCTGGTTGATGTTTAACAACAGCTCTGAAGAAGAGAAGCTCTGATTTGTAGTATTGACCAATTTCCATGGTGCAAATACTCCCACCAGCTGTATGGCGCAGGGACATGTATCTAGTCACTTGTGATGGAACATGATGGAGAATAATATGAGAAAAAGTGTATATGTATGTGTATGTATGTGTGTGTGTGTGTACATACACACACACACACACACATATATATATAATGCATGCCTGGGTCACTTTGCTGTACAGCAGAAATTGACAGAACATTGTAAATCAACTATAATAAAAAATAAATTTAAAAAAATACTCCCATCATGGCCAATTTCAGCCTCCCGATGCTGGATTACAAACATTGTTCCAAGCAGTTGACATACATTAACTCATTTAACCTCACGACAATTCTGTGAAGTCCTGTTACCATTCCCAGCTTATAGATGGGAGAACCTGCGGCAAGGAGAGTTAAGCTAAGCAGCTTGGCCAAAGTTATGCCTAGTGAGTGATGGAGCTGAGACATGAACTGGGATTGGCTAGCTTCAGTCTGGGTTCCAGTGTCCTAATCATCATGTACCCGTGCCTTCAGATTTTTAACTATTCAGGCTGGTAGTAAAGTCCCTACTTCAGAGGAAAGAAGCATACATATGACCCAAATTCTTAGAGAAAAAAAGCAAGAAACTACTGTAAAGTTACTTAAAAGGTGAGATTCTCCTTTTTAGAAGGAGTATATAGACAGAATAGAGGGCAAGGGAAGAGGCTTCAAAGGCAAAAGACTGGAATTCAAATGTTGACTCTGCCATTCACTGGCTGTGTGACCTTGGCCAAGTGACTTAACTTCTCTGTGTCTCGGTTTCCTCCTATGTAAAGTGGAGAATAATGGTGACAGCTGCCTTATAAATTGCTCAATATTAAATTAGTTAATATACATAAAAAGCTTAGATCAGTGCCTGGTCTAAATATTCAAGTGGTAACTTATTGTAATTTCTATTATGTCTCGGTGATTCTGAAGATGCATTGAAAGTTCTCAAATATCTAATAATAAGACAGCATTTGTTGAGCATTTTCTTTGTGCTAATCCCTGTGCTTGCTAAGTTAAGAAGTTAAGCAGATTTTGCAAAGTCTACACTGTTAGTAAACATTATACTTTCAGCCTCTGACTATCAGAGGCTCCCTGGTCTCAATTCAAATTCATGAATTCCTAGTGGCAATTTAAGAGGCCTGGGTTTTATGCGGGGTTTATTTGGCTGCTCCCAAAGTATACAGAAGTTCCTGGGCCAGGAATCGAACCTAAGCCACAGCAGTGACAATGCCAGATCTTCAACCCACTGTGCTACCAGGGAACTCCTAAGAGGCCTGTTTTATTTTGTAGGTGGGTGTTTGTGTGGGAAAAGGGCTACCAGGAAACAGACTCTGTGGTCAGTTCAGTTACGACCAAAGCCAAGGGTGTAACCATGACCAACACCTCTAAACTTGGATTCCGGATCTGGGATGTGGCCGATTATGTGATTCCAGCTCAGGTAAGCCTCCCACTTGTGAGTCTGTCTAAAGCTCAGTTGGCCACTTTTCCTTTGACTTTGCACGCTTGATTGGCATGCCCCCAGTTCTAACATCACCAGAGCCCAGACTGATTGTTTTAGTCCCAGAAAACAGTGTAGACAAACCTCATTGTGGCTTAGGGTCTGACAGGCAGTATTCAGTCAGCTGTATTTCTTCAGCCCTAACACGTGACCTGCTTAAAAAGAGGAAGCTTTCCTTGTGGACCTTTCTCTCTCTCTCTTAAGCCCTGAAGGGTGAAAAAGCAAATGTTTTAAATCCTGGGGGAAAGTCAGGTAGAAGTATTACCTTTCCATAGTTTGTATTTCCTTTATTGTTTTCAACCCACAAGGTAGATCTTTTCGGTGTTAAAAATTTAACAGCAATTGGAGACCCAAAGCCAAACGAGAAGGGAACAGACATGCTCACACAGGGTTCCATCAGGAGCAAAGGGAAGGGGAGAAATTGTCTGGGGCAGCACTGTGCCCTCCCATCTGCTAAGCTGCAAAGCGCTTAGTTAAATATTGACCTTCTTTAACCATGATAATGGCTGTGATCCACAGCCAAACCCCACGGATCCCTCCAGATGGTCCAGGTGTTGGGTGACTGGGGTGGCCAAATGCAGATAAGCTACCCAGCTCTTGACTCAGAGCAAGGATTTCAGAAACTCTTTCAAGTGCGTTCACTTCCAGCTGCCTTTTCAAGCACAGGGTCTCCTGAGGTGCCCAGAGAGAAGTCAGAGCTAATGAGGCATAAGGGTCAAATGGCACAGGGGATCCGCCACTTGCTGCAGGTAGCCAATCCTGGTGGCATGCACCTGTCTCCACAGAGAGCCCTCTGCTTCCTGTGAAGCCACAGCCTGGTCCTGGCCAGTTCTGGGAACATGACAGTCTGTTTATGCACCCACGGAAGGCCAGGTCCCCCTGCCTCTGCCCCTCAGTGGAAAAGAACATACAGCAAGTCCGATTGGAGCTGGGGGGCTGTGTGAGCTGCACGGGGCTCTCTATGAGCTTTCACATTATCCTTCTGCTCCGCCAAAGATGGAACACAAACATCTCTGCACTGCATCTACTTGGCTCATCTCCAGACTGAATTGTCCAACTTAAAATAGGGAAAAAAGGAAACAGAAAGTAAGCCACTTGGACTTGTTCGGCGCTAAGTCAGGAGAGATGCAGGGGAAGCCTTCAGTAAACATCACGTGAGCCAGGTGTCTATGTGGGGGAGACCTGGGAGCTTGACAGGGGCCAGGAGATGGACCCGGGACTCCTGCTTCAGGCTCACGCCTCCTCATGCAGCGATTTCCTCATCGCCCAACATGCTTTGTTCCAGGCCCTCCTCTGAAAGATGCCAGATATTCCCAGAGCTCCCACCACCTTGTCAGACCTGGGGGGTGCAGATGTCTGCAGACACTGTGGACCCTGAATTTCCCTGATGACTCCCAGCACTGACTCTGCTCTTTACTGAATGAAATGATCAGAACGTTTTGTTTTAGAGCACACAGTGAGGGAGGGTCTGACTAGAACTCGCAGGGGTTTGTCTTTTATTCCTTATATTGGAAGGTCATTATTAGCAATGCTTCAGTCTCATTCCCCAAGCGAATTGCTCTCCAGAAACTTTATAAATTTTTTTTATTTTGGGGCCATCCTGCAGCATATGGAGTTCTTGGGCCAGGGATCAGATCAGAGCTGCAGTTGGGACATAAGCCACAGACACAGCAATGCCAGACCCTTAACCCACTGTGCCCGGCTGGGGATTGAACCCGCATCCCATCCCTCCTAAGATACCACCAATCCCTTGGTACCACAGCAGGAACCCCAACTCTCCGGAAACTAAATCAGCCATTTGGCAACTTCATACTTAGGAGGAGAAAACAGAACCTTCTCAAAGGGAGAAGTGTGTCCATTGCTCACCCTGATTGGGACTTCTCTAGAAGGTTTTATGTATTTATTTTAGTTCCTGTCAGGAAAGAAAACCAGCCACATCTGAGACCTTTGAGGTCTCCTGTTTTTGTACCTCTGAGTAAGCAGGTTGACAGAGATGTTTTGAGCACGTACTGGCTCTTTTCCCTCCACAAGTCAAGCTTTATTAAGAAACATTTCAGGGAGTACCCATCATGGTTCAACGGAAACAAATCTAACTAGTATCCATGAGGACACAGGTTCGATCCCTGGCCTTGGTCAGTGGGTTAAGGATCTGGCATTGCTGTGGCTGTAGGATAGGCCAGTGGCTACAGCTCCAATTTGATGGCTAGTCCGGGAACCTCCATGTACTATAGGTACAGCCCTAAAAAGAAAAAAAAAAAAAAAAAAAAGGAAAAGAAATAAACATTTCAGGGTAGAGACGTGTTTTTTTTTTTTTAACTGAGGTGAAAAAATAAATTAAAAAATTTTTAAAAATTAAAAAAAAAACTGAGGTGAAATTTGTGTACAATATTAACCAGTTCAAAATGAAAAATCCAGTGGCATTTAGTACATTCACGATGCTGTGCAACCATCACCTCAATCTAGTTCC
Source organism: Phacochoerus africanus (assembly GCF_016906955.1). Taxonomy (NCBI): domain Eukaryota; kingdom Metazoa; phylum Chordata; class Mammalia; order Artiodactyla; family Suidae; genus Phacochoerus; species Phacochoerus africanus. Next base: position 31,486,981 of record NC_062558.1, on the reverse strand, counting down.
AGAATATTTTTATCAACCTAAAAGGAAATCCACATCATTAAGCAACTGCTTCCTATCCCATCTTCCCTCTCAGGCCCTCACAACCACTCATCTCCTCTCTGTCTCTGGATTTGCCTCTTCTGTATATGACAGATCTGTGGGATCTTATGTTGTATAGTCTTTAGTGTCTGACTTCTTGGACTCAGCATCATGGTTTTTTTGTCTTTCTTTCTTTCTTTTTTGGGGGGGTGGGGCTGGACCTGTGGCATATGGAGGTTCCTAGGCTGGAGATCACATTGGAGCTACGGCTGCCGAGCTGCACCACAACCACAGCAACACAGGATCTGAGCAGCGTCTTCGACCTACACTACAGCTCACAGCAACGCTGGTTTTGTAGCCCACTGAACGAGGCCAGGGATCAAACCTCATGGATACTAGTAGGGTTTGTTACCGCTGAGCCGCAGCAGGAACTCCCAGCATCATGTCTGTGAGGTTCATCCACACCGTCACCTGTGTCAGTGCTTCACCCCGTCTTATGACTGAGTCACAGTCCATTACAAGGGTGTCTTACAGACCACAATTGGCTTATCCATTCATCCGTGGAAGCCCACCCGGTTGTTTCCACCTTCAGGCGATCATGAAGGATGCTGCTGTGAACACATATATGCAGGTGTTTGTTGGAGTCTCTGCTTTCAGTCAGGTTGTAAACTCACAAGTGGAAGGGGAAACCCCAAGGTCAGTGTTGACCTTCGCTCTCTGTGCGACCTGTGGAAGAAGTGAAAGGTACCACCCTAATAAAGGAACATCCAGCTTGGAGTGGGTTCTGCCTGGCTCCTCGGAAGGTGACACGCAGTGCTCTCTCCCCTCCCCGCCTCTGCAGGAGGAAAGCTCCCTCTTCATCATGACCAACTTGATCATCACCATGAACCAGACCCAGGGCCTCTGTCCTGAGGTAGGCAGCTGCTCAGGAAGAGCTCCAGGCTGCATACCCTCCTTCTTGTCCTGCTGTGGGTGGGGCTGGGCCCTGTGAAACCTGTTTTCACTGGTTCTTCTTTGTCCAGATTCCAGATAAGACCACCACCTGTGAATCAGATGCCAACTGTACTGCTGGCTCTTCAGGCACCCACAGCAACGGTAGGAACCTGTGGTGGGGACCCTACGGTAGACGCCTAGCCTGGGGAGACACCTCCCCTGTGGTCCCCTCTCAGAGCAAAAGCTCCGGGTGGAGAAAGCCCTCTCATCCCCCAGGGCCTTCACACCAGCCTGGGTGAGCCTGGGGTCCAGGCTGGGGTCTTGGGACCCTTTCCACCTTCATCTCTGCCATCTGCACCCCAAAATCCATCCCAGACCAGCAGCTCGGCATCACACCACCCCTTCCACTGTCAAAGCCAAGGAGAGGCTGGGACTCGGGTCATTCTTTTCCACCAATTCGAATTTCTGGACACTGTCTAGAACCCAGAATTGGGATAGCTCAAGACTGATTGTACAGGATACGTGGTGTTGCTTCCACTCTGACTCGCAAAGCAGAAAGTAGGAGACCCCCCTGTAGACCTGGGCCCCCCTCGCCCCTGTAGGCGTCGCCACAGGAAGATGTGTGCCCTTCAATAAGACTCTGAAGACGTGCGAGGTGGCAGCCTGGTGCCCGGTGGAGGATGATGCACAAGTGCCAAAGTGAGTCCCACACAAGGGACGGAAGTGTCCTAGACCCTGGGTCTCGGTACTGAGGGAGGGGGCAGGGGAGTTAAGCCCATGCGCTCTGGCTTCGTGCCCTTGGTGTCTATGTGGAGTCAGGTTTTCCTGGGCTGGCAGCTCTCAACCACAAGGCAGCAACCATCAGTGGTGAGTAGGCTTTGGTGTTTGTCACTCATGATAGGAGGGCAAATGATTGACTTCTACGTACATTAGGGCTCTGACAGTTGCAAGTAAGTGACAGGAAACAGTGCTCAAGGCATTAAGCAGGTATGTGTGCGCACACACACACACACGGTGGGGACAGTTTATTGTTCAGCTGACCACAGATATCCCAGCATGGCTAGATCCAAGGCTTAAAGGACAGCATCTGAGTGGTTCCCACTGTGGCATAGTGGGTTAAGAATCTGACTGCAGTGGCTCAGGTCACTGAGGAAGTGCGTGTTCATTCTCCAGCCTGGTGCAGTGGGTTGAAGGATCCAGCATTGCTGCAGGTGCAGCATAGTTCACAGCTGTGGTTCAGATTCAGTCCCTGGCCTGGGAACTTCCATATGCCATGGGTGCAACCATTGGGAGCGGGGGGGGAAGCCTCTTGGTTCTGCTTCTGTCCCCATGTTGACTTCATTTGCAGGACCCATGGCATAGTCCCAGTTCTCCCCACCCAGCAGTCCGTAGAGATTCTGGACCCATCCATCTGCACATCTTCAGCCACATCTGTCAGCCCATCCAGAGCATCACTGTGGCTGGGGGGTGGATTCTGCTTAGTGGCTAGGGCCTGGGTCACATGCCTTCCTAGCTAGGGTTGGAGTCCAATGCCAAACCCAAATAACACAGGCCGAGAGCGGGGATGGTGTGGCTTCTAAAGGAGGAGTGGGGTTCTGTTATTGGAAAAAAGGGGAACAGATGCTGGGCAGGAAAATTATTAATGCCCATTAAAGTGTGTTTTATAAACTAGAGCAGGTTCAAGGTTGCCTAGAATGACTTTCTTCCCAATTGTGATCAGCTGTGCTATGAGTGGGTGGAGTTAAAGGAATGGCTTGCAACCCCAGGCCTTTCTTACTCACAGTCAGACTGAGACCTCCATAAGCCCAGGGAGCGGGTAATCACATGGGTGTGTTGCAACACAAGAAAATGTAGAGAACTGCAGACTGCTGAAGGCAGCAGCTCAGACAAGGGAAGGAGCTGCTTGAAGACAAGGAATCCTAGTATTCTGGAGCTGGAAAGGATCTTATGGAGGGATGTTCACCAATATAGGAGCCCGTGTATGGCTTCTGAGCACTTGAAATGCAGCCTGGTCCAAAATAAGCTCTCAGGGTAAAATACACTCCAGATTCAAAGACTTATTATTTAAAGGAGAATATGTACTATCTCATTAATAACATTCTGTATTGTTCACATGTTGGAGTAATATTTTATTTTATTTGCTTTTTAGGACCACACCAGCAGCATATGGAAGTTCCCAGGCTAGGAGTCAAACCAGATCTACAGCTGCCAGCCTACACCACGACTACAGCAATGCTGGATCCAAGCCACATGTGCAACCTACACCACAGCTCACAACAATGCCAGACCCACTGATGGAGGCCAGGGATTGAACCTGCATCCTCATGGATACTAGTCAGATTCGTTCCCACTGCACCACAACAGGAACTCCCTGGAGATTATTATTTTAGATATATTGAGTTTTTTCTCAAAAAGTTAATTTCACTTGTTTCTTTTTACTTTTTAACATATCTACTAGGAAACTTTTTTTAAAAATCTTTATTTTTGGCTGCCCCTCAGCATGTGGAAGTTCCCAGGTCAGGGATCGAACCCGAGCCACAGCAGTGACAGACAATGGTGGATCTTTAACCCACTGTGCTGCAAGGGAACTCCTAGGAAACTTTTTTTTTTTTTTTTTTTTGTCTTTTTAAGACCGCACCTATGGCATATCAAAGTCCCCAGGCTAGGGGTCGAATTGGAGCTACAGCCACCAGCCTACGCCACAGCCACAGCCACGCCAGATCCGAGCCACATCTGCAACCTACACCACAGCTCACGGCAACGCCAGATCCTTAATCCACTGAGCGAGGCCAGGGATCAAACCCACATCTCATGGATATGAGTTGGGTTCTTGACCCACTGAGCCACAATGGGAACTCCCAGAAACTTTTATAATATGGTTTGTGTCTCAGTATATTTTCACCAGTTTTATTATAGTGTAGGGTGATTTTTAAGTGTACACTGTTACACCAAATGACTCTGAGTCACACAGAGAGAAGGATCTTCCACCCTTATTCAGCCCCTTGCTGATATCAAAGAGGAGGTCCTGGTTTGGAGTGTCCTCAGTCCCTGTCTATCCATTTGTCACCAAGAACAAGCCCCAGGCCCAGCAGACAAAAACATGAACCACCTCTTGTAGTCACGTCATTCTGGTGTTGTTGTATTTATTTGAACGATGACCTCTGACTTGCGGCAAACAATACTTTTTTATGGTCATGATGGAAAGTTTTATTTCAAAATGAATGTCCATAAAAGAGTTGATCCTAAAGGTGGAAAGAGCCCAAGTGTCCATCTACAGATGGTGGTAAACACGTACAATGGAATGTTTTTCAGCCAGAAAAAGGGGTGAATAAAAAGCTCTGACACGTGCTGCCACATGGGTGACTCTCCAAAATATGCTACATGAAAGAAGCCAGACAAAAAGGTCACGTACTGATTCATTTGGATGAATCATGCAGAATCGACAAATCCATAGAGAAAGAAAGTAGATCAGTGGTCCCCAAGGCTGGAGGGGAGGGGAGAATGGACAGTAACAGCCGGAGGGGCAAGCAGTTTGCTCTGGAGTTGAGGAAGATGTTCCAGAAGCAGACAGAGGTGGTGGTTGTACAACACTGTGCACTCTAAGATGGTTAATTTTGTGTTCTGTGAATTTCTCCTCAATTTTTTTAAAAGATGGGTTGGTCTTAAAGACAAGTATTTGCACGTGAGGCACACAGATGTAGGAGAAAGGTTACAGAATAGGGAACAATGAAAAGTGTGAGAAACCTTGATATAATCCATCCCCTTGGGACAGGGCGAGAGTATTCGAAGCCCCAAGACAAGTGCCTTGGTCAAGGCCTTTGTCAGCCATGGCGACAGGCTCAGCTCTCCTCACCATGTGGCCCCAAGCTTGGGAAGTTTACAGCTTCAGCAATTCCTCTTGGGTAGGTGAGGGGATCTCCCCTGCCAAGGGGTCAGCCTCCAGCATCAGATCATCCGGTAGAAACCCCCCCAAAAGAGCAGGGTCCCTCTGGGAACAGAGTCAACTTCTGTCATCAGGAGCTGACACACTTCCGAGGAGAGGCGGTGCAGCAGCAAACATGCACTTTGGGGGGACTTTCGAGGGTTCACCATCTAGCCTGCAGGTGATTTCACCTTCGCTTTCACTTATAAAACCAGATTGGTTGAACATTCCCGAGAACACCTGAGGGAGGTTAAGCCTGAAACCCAGCCACAATGGTTTCCAGGGAGGCCACGGGGCACCAGCTCTCCTTAGCTATTCCTCAGGCTCCTAAAATCCCTGCCACCTTGGGGAAGAGGCCCTGCCCTTCCCCGCTGGAAGGAACGAGAAGCCTTGCTTTACAACCTCCTCTCTGACCTAGGGTTGATCAGAGGAGAGTAGAAGACACTGGAAGTGTTTTACTTTTTTCTTGGCAAAATGATACTGGAATACATACGTGTGTATGCTTTTTAAAAACATCACCTAGGTATATGAGTGTACATGTGTTTGTACTTTTATTAACAGTATGTTGTAATTCTTTTTCAGGCCTGCTTTTTTAAAGGCTGCAGAAAACTTCACTCTTTTGGTTAAGAACAACATTTGGTATCCCAAATTTAATTTCAGCAAGTAAGTGATGGCCAGTTGTGTGCGTTCACCACGGTCTTAGAGAAACTTCTGGCTCTTCTTGGAGGTCTTCCTCGCTCCTATGTTCTGCTTCCTCCTGACTTTAGGAGGAACATCCTTTCCAACATCACCACCGCCTACCTCAAAACATGTACTTACGATGCTAAAACAGATCCCTTCTGCCCCATATTCCGTCTTGGCACAATAGTCGCAAATGCGGGGCACAACTTCCAGGACATGGCCGTCGAGGTAGGGGCAGGTCCTGTCTTTTCTAAGGTGGTCTTTGGCACGTCTCATTCTAGAAGGGGCTCTGGGGAAAGCTTGTTCTGTCTCTGCTCGCAACCCACAGGGAGGCATCATGGGCATCCAGATCAAGTGGGACTGCAACCTGGACAGAGCCGCCTCCCACTGCTTGCCCAGGTACTCCTTCCGCCGCCTGGACACCCGGGACGTGGACCACAACGTGTCCCCAGGCTACAATTTCAGGTGGGTGTGAGCTTGGGGCCCGTGTCTTCTGTGTGTGGGGTGATGGATGGTAGCTGGGTCACCCCCCAGTGGCAGCCTCCACACCCAAAGACCAGCACTCAGGCAGCACCCAAGGGCGGCAAGGGGTTGGGGGGAGGTGGGGGAGGCATGTGCTGGGAGGAGTCTGAGCAGGGCCTTGGCCCCTGGCAGCCTGGCCTATAAGAGCCCTCCTTGCCTAGAAAACACATTGAGGAGTTCCCACTGTAGTTCAGTGAGTTAAGGACCTGACAGTGTCTATGAGGATGCGGGTTCGTTCCCTGGCCTTGCTCAGTAGGTTAAGGATCCATCATTGCTGTGAGCTGCAGCGTAGGTCACAGATGCAGCTCGGATATGGTTGTTGCTGTGGTGTAGGCTGGCAGCCCCAGCTCCAATTCCACCCCTAGCCTGGGAACTTCCATGTGCTGCAGGGGCAGCTGTTAAAAAAAAGAAGAAAGAAACATGTTGACCATTTGCAGAGCACCCAAGAGAGCCTGTCTGCTTTTGCTTTCTGGGGCCAGCCTCAGCCATGATCTCTGCTCACTGATTTCAAGCAGTGGTGGAGCCTGTAGTTCTCCAGCACCAAGGCCTCTGGGGCCTGATCCATGAATTAATAGGTTTCTCAGTTGATCGGCCCTCAGAATCTCAGAGGTGCAGAGAATCAAGTGTCAGCCTCAGGAGAGGCCTTTGCTGGTGTTTCCCTACTGGAAGTGCAATGTATTCGCTTCCTAGGGTGCTGTAAGAAATGACCGTGAACTGGGTGGCTTGAGGCAGCAGAATTTGCTCCCTCACAGTTCTGGAGGCTAGAATCCCCAAATCAATGTGTCGGCAGGCCAAGCTCCTTCCTTCCTCTTCCATCTTCTGGTGGCTGCCCGCAATCTTTGGTGGCCCTTGGCTCACAGATGCTTCACTCCAGCCTGGGCCTCTTCCGCTCTATACCCATCTCTGTGTGTCCTTTCTCTCTTAAGGACACCAGACATATCAGATTTGGAGTCTACCCTAATCCAGTATGATCTCATCTTAATTACATCTGCAAAGACACTATTTCCAAGTAAGGTCACATTCACAGGTTCGGGGTAGACCTGAATTTGGGGGGGACAACATTCAAACCCGTACAGCTGGTAATCTGATGAGAGGGCTGAGGGTCACAGATGCCACTTTCTTGAGGCTGTAACATCGGTAGCCACATACATTTTCACAGGCCCTTTGATGTCTCTTCCACACGTGGCCGCTCTTAAAAACAGGGCCCAGGCGGCAGCACCTGAACATGTCAGTGGTGTCCTTGAGCTGCACTTGTCTCCCTCTAGTGGTGACATGTGGAATCAAATGCACGCAGGATCTGCAGTCCCTTTGAACCATCTGGCTCACTGATGGGAGGGTAGGTGCTTGCATTTTTTCCCAGTTAAGGAGTTAGATTTGCATAGCTCTATCTCTGAGGTTACACGGCTCTTGTAGAGACCACTGCGGAAAACCTCAGGCTTGGGTTGGAACCTCAGAACAGAGAGAGGACAATGGGACACCGCCCCTCCCCACCAGTGTCAGTCCTGGACTGTGGCATGGAAGTTGTGGGCCAGATGGATCTCAGGCCATGAGCTTAGGCTCCTGGTGGATCCCCTGTATGACACGGACAGCAAATGGTGTCCGTCTTAGTGGACCTCCCTCCACTGTTTCCCTTTGTGTTCTTTATTTGGTTAATTCTTTTGGCCACACCTGTGGCGTGAAGCTCCCCAGGCCAGGACCAAACATGCACCACAGCAGTGACCTGAGCCATAGTGGTGACAATTCCAGGTCCTTAACCTGATGAGCCACCAGGGCATTCCCTCATGTTCTTTTTAAAAGGCTCTATTGAGGAGTTCCCATTGTGGCTCAGCGGTAACAAACCTGACTAGTATCCATGAAGACTCAGGTTCGATCCCTGGCCTCAGTGGGTTAAGGATCCAGTGTTGCCATGAGCTGTGGTGTAGGGCACAGACACGGCCCGGATCCGGTATTGCTGTGGCTGTGGTGTAGGCTGGAAGCTACAGTTCCAATTCAGCCCCCAGCCTGGGAACTTCCATATGCTACAGGTGCGGCCCTAAAAAGACAAAAATAAATAAATAAATAAACAAATAAAACTGGCTCTATTGAGATCTAGTTCGCACAGTACACAGTTCACCCATTTAAAGTGTAGAAGTCAGTCGCTTTTAGAATATTCAGAGTTGTGCAGCTATTACCACAGTCAACTTCAGAACATTTTCATCACCTCAGAAGGAAACTCGGGACCCCTAACTCTCACCTTTCAATCCTTCTGTCTACCTCAGCCCCTGACAATCACTAATCCACCTCCTCTCTCCAAGGACTTGCCTTTTCTGGGCTTTGAAATCAAAGGACGCATACCCTATGTGACCTTCTGTCACTGGCTCCCTTCACTCAGCATCATGTTTCCTTCCAGGTTCATTCATGTTTTCGCATTTATCAGTACTTCTCTTTTTATGGCTAAATAATATTCTGTTGTGTGGACACACCACATTTTGTTTATCCACTCATCCAACTGATGGATCAGTGGTTCTTTAATAAAAAAAAAAAGGGCTAGTGCTGACACGCACACTATTATCTATGGAATGGATGGTCAACAGGGACCTGCTTATAGCACAGGGAACTCACTCAGTGTTCTGTGATAACCTATACATGAAAAGAATCTGATAAAGAAGGTGTACATGTACATGTAAGTCAACTATACTTCAGTAAGATTTTTTAAAAATTCAAAACAAAAAACCTCCAGTGCTAATGCTCAGTGGCCCCACCCAAAAAGCGGTCTTGGCAATTGCTGCTGGCCACACTCTGTTAGTGGCCAGGGTTTCCCTGAGAGAGCCGGGGGGCTCGGCTATATCAAGAAGGACCCTTGGAGCCAGAAGTACCAGTTTAAGTTGTCAGGAAGTGAGGGTGATGGCGGGGAGGGGGGGATGCAGAGGTGTCCCTTCTGCCAGCCTTTCAGACCCTCTGCCCTGTGGGCCCCAGCACCCTCCTGCGTGGCTCACATGAGCTGGGAGAGGCCCTGTGGTGCTGAGGCCCTCAGTGTGGTCTGTTCGGAGCCAATCTTTAGCAAACGCCAGCTCCACCAGGGTCTCCAGCATCCGCTCTGACATCCCTTGCCCAGGACCAGCCGTTCAGCCACTGTCACACGCCGCCCCTGCCCTTTCCCTCTCACCCAACCTCCTCTCCCCAGGTTCGCCAAGTACTACAAGGACCAGACGGGGGCTGAGTACCGCACGCTCATCAAAGCCTATGGCATTCGCTTCGACATCATCGTGTTTGGAAAGGTAGCCTGGCCGCCGGCTCCCCTCAGTCAGAGCCCAGCCCTGCTCTTCTGGGCTGGCGGGCCAAGGGGCCCCCTCCCCACCCCATCCCAACCCCCCATCACAACTGCGTTTTCCTTTTCTCCGTCATTTGCAGGCTGGGAAGTTTGACATCATCCCAACCATGATCAACGTGGGCTCCGGCTTGGCGCTCCTAGGGGTGGTGAGTGGCTTTGACCTCCTGGGTCACCCCCACCCCCCTAGGGGGCCAGAGGCTGCCTCAGCAGTGGCTACACAGCACGTTGAGACCCTCCACTGGCGTCCTGGTCCTTTCCCTTGACCCCAGACTTGGTTCCCTTCCCCTACCCGCCTCCACCTTCCCTCTCCCAGACCTCACAGCTGGGGGCCAAGGCTTCTCCTGAGAGACAGAGAAGACTTTCCTGTCCACAGAAGACCCCAGGCTGCGTGGGGAGGGGCACACACAGAACAACAGGGGCCAAAGCACCCTGGCTCATCCTTTCTCCCCCTGTGCTACATTCAGGCGACAGTGCTGTGTGACGTCATTGTCCTCTACTGCATGAAGAAAAGATACTACTATCGGGAGAAGAAATACAAATATGTGGAAGATTACGAGCAGGTAGGCCACCTCCCCAGCTCCCAGCAGGAGGAAGGTCCAAGCCCATGACCTCCTCTGCCTCTTGTACCAGTGGTGAGAACCCCTCACACGCACCGGTGTGTCATCAACCCAGTCACAGCCGCTCTGGTCATCTGCTCCATTCCTAGACCATCTGTACTAGGATTTACTGCATAACTTTCTCAAATGGACTCTAAATTAAAATTTAGCCTCGCTTTACTTAGTGACGCCTCAGGTTAGTCATGATAATGGATATCATGCCAAGATCTGTGTCACACTCTAGAAATCGCCTCGCAGAGCAGGGTGGGTTTGGGGGGGCTGGGTCCCCTGCTCTGAAACCCCTGCACAAGGACATACCTGAGAGGGCCAGCTGTGACAGGCCACAGGAACGTCCTCAGGGACTCTCACCTGCTGCCAGTCCAGGCTTGCCTGCAGGCAGCACACGGCAGGGGCGCGGGTATCCGCCAGCATCTGACGATAAGCACATTGTTCTCTGCAGGGTCTTGGCAGTGAGGTGGACCAGTGAAGCCCATGCCGCACGTGGGCTCCCCAGGGCCCTCATCAAAGCACAACGAGAAGGGAGAAAAAGCTGCCGTGTCACCCCAGAGAGAGTTCCAGATTCTGAGTCAGTCTCCACGAGGACTACGGGGTTGCCCAGCTGCTCCCATGTCTTGTACGCAGTTTGCACAGTAAACACTCTGCACAGCGGGTCACCTTTTGTCCGTGGGCAATCACCTCAGCTGTTCCTTCAGTTTGGGGTCACTGGGACAAGCTCCAGGTCCAAGGCCAGTGACACTGCTGTGGCTACAGGACTTGGCAGGGGTGGGGGGGAACCTTCTCCAGGATCAGCTTTCCTCTGAGGCGCCCACCTCCAGCCCCCTGTGAGGCCTGGCAGCTCAGTTCCCGCACTTTAGAAGGGAAGGTGGCTGCCCGGGCGTGCCCTCCGAACACCTGCCCGCTCTTCCTCTTCCCCCAGCAGCCTCTTCAACCACCTGGTCACGAGGCGGAGGGAGCGTTTCCCCTTTGAGAAGCTTGACATGGTGATGATTGAGGACCAAATATTAAAACAAATCATTTTCTTAACCTCTGTGTGGTTTCACAGCTCAAGCTAGAACTTTCCTTTCTTCTCTTCCACCTTGACCAGTAAATCCGCGTGTTATCCCAGCTCCCTGTGCTCAGAAAAGGTTCCTGAAATATCTGTTGCAGGGGCTTAGGCACTGCCCCACCCCCCACTTTAACCGTCTCTCAAAGGTCTAAGCATTTTGATCTTCATGCGCTTGTGTTCCTCTAGCACATACCAGACTTCTTCTCTGTGGTGACCACTACTTGTCTCTCCTGTGCTCATGTGTTATCTAAAAGTGTGGCTCTGCACTGCAGGGAACCCAGTTTTAGGTGACGTGAAGGTGGTTTATCCTCCCTCCCATTTGCTTTCCAGAAGCCTCCAACCAAAAGCAGAATGTTAATGAAGCTATTTCCAGCTCTGACTTCACACCTGCTTCATTCTGCATCAGGTGTTCAGAATCTCCCTAAAGAAAGCAGCTCGCCACCATCCCCCTACCCCCGACATGAATTCATTTCCCTCTACTGAAGGGAAGATTATTTTTTTGCTTTTTTTTTTTTTTTTTTTTTTTCCATAGCGGCATATGGAAGTTCCCAGGCTAGGGGTTGAATCGGAACTACGGCTGCCGGCCTACGCCACAGCCACACCAGATCTGAGCTGTATCTGCAACCTACACCACAGCTCAAGGCAAGGCTGGATCCTTAACCCACTGAGGGAGGCCAGGGATCAAACCCACGTCCTCATGGATCCTAGTCAGGTTCGTTAACAGCTGAGCCACCACGGGAACTCCAGAAGGTTATTTTTAAATCTGCTCTGCTTCTAGGGGGATACATGACCAACCTGGGCTTTTCTTGCTTTGGAGGGGAAGAAAAGGTTTACCAAACCCCTCTAAAAAAAGTTCAGGTTCAAGACTCCCTTTTTGAAAAATGCCTGCTTGAATACACAGGTCAGGTGGAGCTGGAATTCTTAGGGAGGGCTTCTCTTGCAGGCTAAGAAGTGCCAATTACTGGAGTACGGGAGACTTTCTGGTTCCCCTTTTTCTTAGACGAAATGCCACGGCCAGATGGGGTGAGGCAGGGGGTGGAGGTGGCCTTACTATTTAACTCACCAGCGTCATCTTGTGTTTCATCGCACCCCCACGTGTTGGCACTCTTTGGCGCTGCCTTTTAAGCAGGGTTCCTTCAGCTTTGCATCTGTGGATGACCTTCCAAGAGACTCTGAAACCCCTAAAACCCTGCAATGGGATGCACCTGTGTGCCTCTCCTGGCTTTCATCAGTCTCAGTGGGGTCTTTGACTGGGAACACCTGCTCCCAGCCCTGGAGGGCCAGTATTTCAATGTTGTGTTCCTGCAGTTGTGGAAAAGGAATCTTTCAAACTTCATCTACTGTCCCTTGATAACAAAGAATGGAAGTTCAAAGCCAGTACAGCAGTGCCATGGATGGAGTCGCACCTGGGAATGCAGGGAACCCTTAGCCTGCAGTCTGGAAAAAGCGGTTCTAGAACATCTCTCCAAACGCCATGACAACCGGCAGCTGTCAAGGCTCTGCAAAGCACTGAACCTGCTGACCAATTCAGAGCTCTGTTCAAGCCTGTTTACAGATGATGATCCATAAATGGGGTTAATACTTACCTCATGGGGTGAAGGGTCAGGAAGCTTGCCTGCCCGCAGGATGTGGCCTGTGTGTGACCTTTTAGCACCCATCCTGTAGGTGCTCGCTTGTTTGGTCTCCACCGGAAGAATCCATCTGGCAATGACCTGCCTGCCAGAGCAGTGCTTTGCAAACCTCAGTGTATAGATGAGTGACCTGGGGAGCTTGCTTAGATGGAGCCTAGAAGTCTGTATTTCCAGCCCACTCACAGGTGATGCTGACCTGGGGACCACACTCTCAGTAGCGGGGTACTATGACAGGCTTAAATTAGGGGATGACTGAGTGCATCTGCCTTGACTTGGGCATTTGATCTCCCTGTCAAGCCTAAGGAAGGAAAACAGACATAAGGCCAGATGACCTGGAAAGGGCTGACTTCATGGAACGGCCAACGAAAACATTCCAAAAAGGGCCAGGCTTTGCACCATTTTGCTGTTTATTTCAAGTTTACAGAGAAGCTTAAACATCTGTGGAAAAACACCAAAGGCTTAATATTCTCTTAAGTTCATGTACCTTTTTAGTGATAAATACACAGTATTTAACTTTGTACACCTGATAAAAGGAAAATGCATAGTAGAAAGGATCAGGAATAAAACAGAAGCATCGGGCATGAAGTCAGTCACAGAATAGAAAAGTCAGCAGTCCCGTGAAACTCGGCCTGTAAAGCTGAGAGAAGATGAGAATCGACGACCTTGACACTTTCCCTAGCACCTTGGAAGCAAGTAGAGGTCTTGGTTCTTCCCGCCCCCAGGCAGTGGGAAGCTCCCCTTTGGAAGATGAGTGAGAGTGACAGGTTGGGCCTGTGTCTCTAAATGCACAGCTATTCGCCTCCTTGCCTTGAAAGGACTTGAGGACGGAGCCCTAACTCACGGGAAAGCCCAGGCCAGTGGGGAGACAGCCTCTCCGGCCCCAAGTGCCAACGAGGGGCTGGATAAGGCTTTATGGGAGCCACTGGCCAGGCTGCAGACTAGATGGGGGAGTGGAACAGGGCAGAAGGAAGATGGGTAGAGGACGTGTGCTTCCTTCAAGGCCACAGGTGCAGGCCATGTCTTGCTTACGCCAAACTGGTCCCATTGATGAGCCAGTGATGGAAGAAGTGGATGGGTATCCTCACCTGGAAAAGCTGCTCATCACAGCTTCTGCCCTTTCCTAACAGAGCTGACTTTGGTGGAGGGGGGAATCAAAGTTTGTGCTCTAAGAGTGGAGACGAACCCCAGGAGTCTGTGCTCCAAGGAGCTCTAATGCTTTATGTTACACACCTCCCTGCTTATACTTTTCTCCATGGGGCAGTTCCTTTCCACAGCTTTCTTTGGTGTTTCTTATTTAAAAAATAAAAAAAAAAAAAAGTAATGAACATAGCCCCCTGCCCCCCCCCACCCCCACAACAGTTCACGGTGCTGCCTGCTCGCTGGCTTTCCACGCCATGAAATCTTAGCCAGAGAGTTTCATCGTGGGAGAAATGGCGTTGCCCGATGCGGTTGTGTAAACACAGTTCTGCAGAGGCTCTTGCATGCTGCCCGCCCTCCCTGGGCGAGCCACTGCACAGGCCGGGCCAGAGTCCACATAGACAGGCTGGGACTGAGACTAGGGGCTGGTTGACAGGAACCACTGCAAGGTGCTTATTGCAAACTAACCAGACCCCACTTGCTCCCAGTAGGGGTGGAGCCTGTAAACTGAAACAAGTCCAAGAGGCAAGAGGAAGTGCTAGGTTACAAAAAGAAAGAAAGCAGGCCAGAGGCCCCTGCAGCAGAGAGTGTACCTTTGCTCTTGGAAACCAGCATTCCCTAATTCAGTACTGCTTATGAGAGAGCAAGAGAAGCCTGGCTAAACCACAGTCAAGAGCTTAGGAAGATCTAGGGAGGCCAAGAACACTGGGGCTCTGTGAACGTGCTGGGCAGGAAGGCACCTGGTCTGCTTCTCTGTCTCTCTGCAAAAAGCCCTCCTACCAACACTGAGTAGATAGAAACTACAAAAAAGCACTCCTTCTGAGCCAATGAAAGACCCTGTTTCCCCCAAGCCAGATTCCACAAAGCACTGGGAATTCCCTATGCGAAGTCCTTCCAACTTTCTTCCCCCTAGAACTTCATGCTCACCCACGTGTAGCTCTGGAAGAAATCATACTTGAACTGCAACCAAACTTCCCAACGTCAGTGGAAAGTCAAAAAGTAAACCTTTTCTTTCCAGACTTTTGGCCACAAAAGGGAACTTCTCGTGCCAAGCTCTGGTTCCCTGGGGCCCTGAGGAGTGCTCTTCGTTTCAATCATCATCTCTCAAAGGGTGCCCTAAAGTTACCATAGAGATCCCAACAGAGCTTTGCCCGTGAGGAATGGTCATTTGCGTCTCAGCTGAAGGAAAGTACCTCCTATCTGGCCCTCCAGAAACTAGATAAGTGTTTCATTAACAGCAATCAGCTAGTATTTAAGAAGGAAAGAAAACCTTAGCCGTCTCTAGAATACATGGGTTATGAACAAGCAGAGCTGCTAAATATACAGGCATAGCTTTCACTGGCTCTCACATATCTGAAGCCGTGGGATATATCCTGGAAGCTCGAAATGATTTCTGAACTGCTCTAGAGTTCAGACTAGTTAGAGAACTGAACATATTTTTTGTTTGTTTTTACTCCTAAGCCATGTAATGTACATGGAAGTGTAGGATTTCACCCTGAAGTTTTTGTCATTTAACAAGAGACTTACCAGAGCTCCTCAGTCAACTAAGAAAGATTCCGGCTTTGAGCCGATGTCATAAACACACTCGTCCAGACCTTTAGAGGCAACCTGTCCCCCCACAACCACCGAATGCCCCTCTGGGGTCGGAAAATCCCCCTCCGTGAAGTTATTAAGCATCAAGCCCTTTCCTGACTACAACTTTACTCATAAAAAATTTGTAAAGTCCTTCTTAGGAGTAAGTTGCAGCAAAGCTCCCTGCAGTTTACTGAGGGTTAGCCCTGTCCTGACTCCTTGAGTCCATGGTTCTAGAAGGTGCCACGGTTTGGGGTTTGGGGTTCTGCACCAAGTTACACCCCCCCTTCAAATGTGGGTGTGGTCTCAGACCGCACCACCAGTTTTCCGACAGTTTGGGCTGATTTTCAACCCCCCACACACATTCACTTGGTATATCTGACATGATTCTGAGTTCACAAGGAAGGATTTTTGGCATAAAAACGTTTTAAAAAGCAACTGTCCCCAAACGCACGTGGCTTTGGGTCTGCAACTCCTCATACCCGCCCATTCAGCCAGCCAGCGGCCAAGGTCGATGTCATGGAGTCAAGTCTTTTTTTGTTGTTTTGTGGTTTTTGTCCCCTTTAAAACGGTTAAGAAATCAAACAAACGGAAAAAACAACACAGCAACCAGAGATGACGGTCAAGGCTCTACACACGTGCTCAGTTTCCGTAGGACATGCTGCTATGGAAACGCAGGGCGCAGCTGCTGAGGTGAGGTGCGGGACATGCGAGGTCGCGGTCCAGCAGCTACTCCATCGCCTCATCCGGCCGCGAAGGAGGTGAGCGTGCACGGGAGCCAGGGGCTGGGGGCCCCCAACTCCCCTCACAGGGGCCGCCTTTCACAAGAGCACTTCCTCCTCCCCCGCGAGGGGCGGCTCGGGGCCCGGAGGGCTGTCTTCGCTGCCTTGCTTCCTGCTCACCGAACAGAAAACCCTCGTTCAGACCCGGCGGTGCCGGCACGTGACGTCCTGCACCACCTGAATGTTATTTACATCTTTTAGATTCTCTCCCCCTTTTTTTCTTATGTGAAAGTTTCAAAGGAGACGCTATATCCCCTCTGTGAAGGGAAACCAGCATCATGTACCAAAAATAGCAAGGAATTATAAAAATAGATGCCAGCCTATCCCCCTAACACCTAAAATCACTGGCACCTGTCACAGGTCAGGTGTGGGCTCCACACTGGGGTCTGTTCCTGAGGGGTTTTGGCAATTCCACGCCCGGTCTTTAGTCAATAAGCTCTTGCAGGGCAGGAACCCAGACCCTTGTCTTCAGTTCCCCAGTGAACTTCCTGGGGGCAGCAAGCAGGACCACCTGACTTGGGCGGGCACAGAGCCCGCCTTCAGGAAGTGGTTGTCAACAGAACTGCCCTCCACATACAGGCCCAAGGGACACTACAGAGGAAAGAAGGGCCCTCATCTTGGCAAAGTGTGATCAGAGTAGAAGAGACCGAGTTGGTGGGAAGTAGGGTCTTCACATCCCCCCAGAGGCCACATCCTAAAGGGCCCCCAGCTAGAGCCTCCTGGGGTGACAGACACGGGCAGCGTGATGGGAGATGTGAGGGGAATCCCTAAGGAGGGGCCCAATCCTTTGCCATCATCAAGCAAACACTGCCCCCTCTAAGGGGAGCCGCTGGGCCTGCCACACAGGACTGATCTCTATCATGTACCCCTGGTGGGAAGGGGAACTGCCCTTGCATGAGGGAAAGACAAGCTTGATGTCTGGACGTGCCTACGAAGAAACTCCTCTTTGTTTAAAAATCACAAGCATAGGCTTTTATGTGTCTGCCAAAGAACAAGGGTCAAGTTTCCGGGGAGGGAGCTGTAACTAGATATCCAGTGAGGCCCTCCGTCTCTGCCCTGGAGCTGCCTGCTTGTACTGGCTGCTCTAGCAGCAGGCAGCAGGCAGGCCACGGGTCCAAGGTCTCCAACAACTATGCTGCAAGAGCTCTAGGATGCTGGACCACAGGGACAACTAAAGCATCCCATTCACGGGCTGAGAGCAAGGGCAGGTAGTCCCAGGTGTTTCTGAGACTGCAGGTGAGGGAATAGAGGCAGTAAAGTCCTTCAGGCCAGTCTCAGTCTTTGGTGTCTTGCAACTTTAATCTCATTCAAAATGAAACAGGAGTTCCTGTTGTGGCTCAGAGGTAACGAACCCAACTAGTATCCATGAGGATGTGAGTTTGCTTCCCAGGCTCATTCATTGAGTTAAGGATCCAGTGAGCTGTGGTGTAGGTCACAGACGTGGCTCGGATCTGGCATTGTTGTGGCTGTGGCGTAGGCCAGCAGCTGCAGCTCCGATTCAACCCTTAGCCTGGGAACTTCCATACGCCGAGGGTGCAGCCCCCAAAAAAACAAAAAAGTAAAAAATGAAAAAAATGACAGGCTTGGCACAAAATGGGAGGCAAATCCTAAAACCAGGGTTGAGAAGAGAAGGGCCAAGTGAAGGTCAGTCCATACGCTTCATCCTGTCACCCTGTGAGGCTTAACCTGCAGGCAAGGCTGCCCCATCATGCGGCTGAAGGGATGTCTGGGAACATTTTAGCAGGGACCAAGGCAGCCTTCACAGCCTGCCTTTGATTGGCTAACTGCCACGTTCCCTGCTCCAGAGAAGCATAAGTAATCCCCAAATAGTTACAGAAACTGAGAGTAGATTCGTGCTGGCTGGGGAATGGGGGAGTTGGATGGTGACAGCTAAGGGCACAGGGTTCCTTCCCAGGCTAATGAAAATGTTCTAGAACTGACTGTGGTGAGTCGCACAACTCTGTGGATATAGTAAAAACAACCGAATAATATACTCTAAATGGCTGACCTCTATGGCATGTGAATTACTGCTCCATAAAGCAGCTTTGAGAACTGCCTGGAGCCCCCTACTGAGCATGACACGCTCCGTGGACAGATGTTGGGATTGCTATCCTGCCACAGGGGCGTGGAGAAAAGTAGCAGCAGGAGTGCAAGTATTTGTCATCTCAGACCTGTAGGGATAAAATCTCTCATCCGTCCTGGGAGGCACTGGTACTGCTGAGCGGACTATGTGTTTGGCAGAGAATGGCCACCTCTGAGGAAAAAGTCTGGATCCTCCCCAGAGGCAGGGGAGCCTCACACTCATTTGCAACAGGCTGGAAGACGACTTATTTTTTGGGTCGAGACCCATCTGAGAAGAAAGGGTGGATGCCAGAGAGCCCCTGGGGGAGCCCCAGGGTGCAGCATGCCTGATCTAGGCTCTGACTGCCCACCCACAGCAGGGGCAGCCTCAGCCCAAGAAACAGCCTCAATGCCATTGACGTGCACCGAGCTGATGCAGGCGCCAGACTAGCTCTAAGAACTGGGTGAGCTCACAGGCATTCCGGGTGGAGCGCCATGCACCTGCAGCACCAGCCCACATGCACGACCCATCATTGGGCCAAGCCCCGGATTCTCATTGTTTTCATCCTGGGTCCAGAGGCCCAAGGTAAGCCTGGGCATAGAGGCCCAGGCTGGGAGGATGGTCAGTCTGGGTATGGTGGGGGGGTACCCCGTGCTCTGCAGCTGCCCCCGCCCCCAGGCCCCGGCAGAGGCTAAGGCACAGGCAGGCAGGCATTACCTTGGGCTCAGACAGGGGCTCACACTCCCTGGCGGATTTTTTGCTGGAATTGCCAGAGGGGAGGGAAAAGGGAAGTGAGAAGGGGACACTTGGGATCCAGGGGGTGCCTGCCCCCACAGACCCTGAACACCAGCTTCGCCAAGCTGCTGCCTGGGCGGCTAGGAGCAGGACATCTCTGTGCTGTGAGACCTGGGTCCCGGGAGCCAGACTGGCCTTGATCACCCATCACGGGACAGAACCCCTCCCATCAAGCATGCGTGCTTTGGGGTCAAAAAGCCTTTCTGGTTATCAGTCACTCTCCCACTCCCTCCAACGTGCAAGTCCCCCTGAGGAAGATAAAACCTCCCTGTGGATTAGCTATCAGCAATAGGAGGTGGGCTGAAATCAAAGCCAGCGGCTGCTCTGATTTCCCCAGTGTGCCCTCGGGACTGGTTGCTGGCAAAATCAAAGCCAGCAGCTGCTCTGATTTCCCCAGTGTGCTCCTGGGACTGGTTGCTGGTCTGCACTTCTGTGGCCAAGGACAGGGGACAGGTCCTCACGGAGCCTCCGGCTCCTGCCCAAGGGAAGGCAGGTGGACACTTACGTGAGCAGATTTCCGGGCGCTGACAGCGAGCGCTCCTCCCGCCGGCTGCCCTCGAACGGGTTCCCAAAGGAGCGTTTCCGAATCATGGTCTTCACCAGGATCTGAAGGAAAGAAGAGGAGGCTCGGCCACCTGGGGGAGATCCCAGGTGACAGCAGCCTCATGCTGCTCCCATCTCTCTCTTCCTTTCTCCCCCGGCCCCCTGCCGGCTCCCAGGACTGCTGGCTGATAGCAGGTCTTTGAGAGACACCCGCCCGAGATACAGCAGCCAAAGCCACTGAAGGTGACAGGCCTGCTCCCAAAACCTTCCACCACTCCCTGGCTACCAACAAGATAAGGTCTGAACTCCGTCTGACATTCGAGGCCTGTCATTATCTTGTCTTGGTCAACTCAGCAGCCAAGGGACTCTGGTCTGGGAGACCAGCACTGTCTCTCCAGTACACATGGTACCATCTGTCTTATCTGGGCCATCGATGTACATGTCCTCCTGGCCCATCAACACACCTCATCTTCAAGGTTGGAGCTTTATTTTCGGTGAAAGCCATCTACAACCACCAACAGGAAACCAACTATTGGGGGGCCGGGTGGGGGCTGGGGCACTGCACTTTTCTTTGAATTAAAATGTAACTCAAACAGCATAAAATGTACCATTTTAAAGTGTACTAATCAAAGTTTTTTAGTATATTCACATCATCACTAATTTCATTTTTTTTTCTTTTTAAAGAAACTTCCTGCAGCATATGGAAGTTCCCAGGCTAGAGGTCAAATCAGAGCTGCAGCTGCTAGCAGCAGTCACAGCCATGGCAACATCAGATCCAAGATGCATCTGTGACCTGTGCCACAGCTTGTGGCACTGCTGGATCCTTAACCCACTGAGCAAGGCCAGGGATCAAACCTGCATCCTCATGGACACTATGTCAGGTTCTCAACCACTGACCCACAACGGGAACTCCACTATCTAATTTCAGACACCTTCATTACCCCCCAAAGAAACCCAGCACCCATTAGCAGTCACTCCCCATTCCTTCTCCCCTGCCCCACCTCTGCCACCCACCAATCTGCTTTCTGTCTGGATGGATTTGTCTATTCTTATCTCATATAAATGGAATCAGACAATACGTGGTCCTTGAGGTCTGGCTTCTTTCACTCTACATAATGTTCTCAAGGTCCATCCATGTTGTAGCACAAATCCTTGCTTTATTCCTTTTTATGGCCTGGTAATAACCCTTGGTGTGGATACGCCACATCTTGTTTATTCATTCATCTGTTTGTGAATATTTGGACTGTTTCCACTTTGGGGCTATTGTGAATAGTGCTGCGATGGACATTTGTGTACAAGTTTTTTGTGCAGACATACTTTCCACACAAAATGTTTTCATCCCTAGCCTAGGAACTCCCATATGCTGTGGGTGCGGCCAAAAATAAATTAATTTTATGTTACATGAATTCTATCTCAATTTTTTTTTCCTGCACCCACAGCCTATGGAAGTTCCTGGGCCAGGAATCGAATCCAAGCCACAGATACCACCTATGTTGGATCCTTAACCCATTGTGCTGGGCCAGGGATCAAACCCACACCTAGTAAAGACCCAAGGCGCTGCAGAGAGAACACTGGATCCTTAACCCACTGTGCCACAGAGGGAACTCCTACCTCAGTTTAAAAAAAAAAAAAAAGGCAAGAAAAAAAGAAAAGAAAAACGCTAGGGAGTTCCCGTCATGGCTCAGTGGTTAACGAATCCGACTAGGAACTATGAGGTTACGGGTTCGATCCCTGGCCTTGCTCAGTGGGTTAAGGATCCAGCACTGCCGTGAGCTGTGGTGTAGATCACAGACGCGGCTCGGATCCCGCGTTACTGTGGCTCTGGCGTAGGCCGGAGGCTACAGCTCCGATTAGACCCCTAGCCTGGGAACCTCCATGTGCCGTGGGAGTGGCCCTAGAAAATGCAAATGACCAAAAAATAAAAGAAAAGAAAAGAAAAAAGAAAAATGCTAGATAGAGACAGAGAATGAAGGTCATGCCCCTTGGCAAGGCCCTCACAGTCCCTCCCTTGCCAAGGCCCAAGTTCCGTGCTTCCTGGAACACATAAGCCCCTTTCCTCTGAGACTCTGCAGGCTCCCCCTGGGGAGCCTGGCCTTCCCAGCCCCCAGGAACCAGTGGAAGGAGCTCCTACCCTGGGAAGCCCCCTGTTCCTGGTCCTCTGCCAGCTGGCTTCTCACCATGTGACAGTACCACAGGGGGATTCTTTCTTTCCAGATCCATCTTTCTCATGAGGCTGGGAACCCTAGAGGGCTGGCGCTATACCTTATTCATCTCTGTACCCCCATGCCCCGCACACACTGGGTGCCATGAGGGGGCCTGGACCCTCCCACTGCATTCCCTCCTTCTCAGAGAGCTGCGGGAGCCCCCCACTTCCTCCCCACCCCACCCCTAGTCCATTCTCCACATGGGATCTTCCTGAGGCCAGCGCTGACCATGCTGTCCCTGAGTCAAACCCTTTAGGTGCTTCCTACACCTCTTGGCCCCGAGACTTAAATCTTGGCTGTAGGCTCAGAACTTGTGTGGCCCTGCCTCATGCCACCCTCCCTCGACCTGCTCTGCTTCAGTAGCCCTGGCTTTCTTGAGGCTTCTCGTGGGCCTAGCTGCCTCCCACCACAGGATCCCTGTGTTTGCTGTCCTCTCTATGGGACGGGAACAACCCCACCCTTTACCCTCCCTCAGCCTGATGAACACCCGCCATCCTCTCGGTGCACGTCTTCCGGGAGGCCTTCTCCAGCCCATCACCTGGGCTGCCTCCTCCCCGCCCCCCACCCAAGGGTACCCTTCACAGCCCCTCTGTTACTTGCACATTTATTTGTAGGTTCTTTGCCCAGTATCTGCAGGTGCCATGTTGTTTTTATTCATCACTGTACCCCTTGCTCCCAACACAGGCCCCGGGGAAACCACTCAGTGTTCAAGAAGTGTTTCCTGAATAATCAACGCCTATCTCAGACCTCTCGGGTCAGACGCCTCCTCCCAAGAACACCCCCAACCTGGGACAGAATAACCCACAAAGGCACTGGAAATCCGACACCAGCTGCCTTCCCACCACCCTGGGCTCAGGACATGAGTGTAGTGGGTGGATGGGAAGGAGGGGGTGGGGGTGGGTGAGTGCTGAACAGTGAAGGTCCTGCAGAGGCTCCCATGGGAGAGGAAGGGAAGGTGTGAATGGAAGCCCCGCCCTGGGAGCTCAGGTTCTAGACAGAGAGAGAGAGTATGGGGAAGCAGAGGGCAAAGTGCGAAGCTGAGAGAGAAGGAACCAGCACTGGGGCTCCTAAGGGGGCGGTCACTCGAAGCTGGACATTGTGTCTCTGCAAACAGTCCCAGCAGTGCCCTCCAGAGCCCAGGGCCCTGCTGCCTGCTAGGGCAGGTACTGGCCAAACACACCCAGGATTGTGAGGTGCCCCAGGTGGACTATGGCCTGGACCCCAGACCCCTGAGGTTCCTGGGCTCCCTCCCAGAGCCAAATGCCCCCCCTGGGCAGAGGCTTGGCAAGTGGGTGATTCTCAGAGTCTCTGAGGTTAGGCCTGAGGACTCCAAATCTGGCTCCTTCTTCCTGGGTCAGGACCCAAATGCAAGGCCATAAAAGGAGGCCTAGTGGCTCCTGAGCAAATGCCCACCCTCAGGAGTTGGGCAGAGCTTTCTGCAGCCTGGGCAGCGGAGGCCCAGCCTCTAGCCCTGGCGGTACCCACATGGCAGAGATGAGACGAACTAGGCCGTCTGCTCTAGGGACGGAAGAACCAGCCCATAGGGAGCTCATCAGCACCTGCCCTGGTCCTTCTCTTCCTCCTGCTCCTGTGACATGCTCTGAAAGCAGGAATCCCAAGAGGGACCGCTGGATCCTTGGAGAGGGGCTACACCATCTATAGGAAGCTGGGCGATGGCTGCAGGCAGAACTCAAGCTACAAGATGCAGGGGCCACGTGGCGGTATGTGCAACTGAGGCCCAGAGGCTGGTAGCACTGGGTGAAGAGTAGGCTCAGCCATCCTGACTCGCAGGCCCAAAGCCTGTGTCTCAGTCACCCTCCTGCATCCCTGTCCTTGCCAGGCCTGCCTCAGGCACGGTCCCTGCTCTTGGGTAGTGGTTCGTCCCGTCTTACCACGGTAGCCAGGCTGGGAATGTGTTTGACTGAGTTCTCGACCTCCTCTTCAGTCACCTCGACCAGCGTGCAGTTCTCATCCTCCGAAGGCAACGGCTCCGCCCCATGCCTCGTGACCCAGGGGTGCAGCTTCAATGAATGACAGGAGGGGTGAGGGGCAGTGCAGCTGGCTCCCAGAGACCCTGCCGGCCCAGGGAGGGGACACCGGAGGGGAGAGGCAAGGGCCTGAGGTCAGGCAGGCAAGAGAGCTTGCAAGCCAGGAAGAGGGTGGGGGCAAGGGAGATGAGAGGAAAGGTGGAGAAGACAGAGGACAGAGAATGGGAGGGAGCTATGGGCTCGGGTGGGAGGTGGCCTGGATCCTCCCTCTGGCCCAGGTCTTGGCAGAAGTGCCTGGAATTTGCCATCTGCCTCGCAACTGCGGAGAGTTTCAGGCTGTAGAGTTGCTTGTTTTCAGCAACTCTCCCCAGTGCCTACAAGGCTCAGTTCGGAGCAAGCAGCATCCTCTCTACTTAACAGAAAGGGAAACAGACTTGGGAAACAGACGGGTCAGAAGGACACAAAGGACACAATCGAGAGAGGACCTGGGCAGAGCACTGCCCCCCACTACCTGCCCAGGGGTCCCAGTCCTCTGCTGTAACCTTTCAGGCTGCCCCCTCTTCAAATGCTAGTTAGCTTAGGTGCCTAAGATTCCTGAAACCAATCTCTAGACTTCTGGGTTTTGTTTTGTTTGTTTTATTTTTGCTTTTTAGAGCCACACCTGTGGCATACAGAAGTTCCCAGGCTAGGGGTTGAATCGGAGCTGTAGCTGCTGATCTACACCACAACCACAGCAATGCAGGATCCTTAACCCACTGAGCAAGGCCAGGGATTGAACCCACATCCTCATGGATACTAGATGGGTTCATAACTGCTGAGCCACAATAGGAACTCCTCTAGATTTCCTTAAGGTCCAAGTGGGTGCATGTGACACCTGCAGTGGCAGAGGTAGAAGGGCTGTGATCTCTTCTCACAGGGTGGAATTCAGGAGTGGGGGGTCAAACGGCTCACTAATGTCCTCCCACCCTCATCGTACTTTCACGAAGGGATGGGCAAGGTCAAGGAAAAGACACCAGATTTCAGCCACCAGAGGCCCTGGTCTGGTCTGGTCTGGTCTGGGAGGGTGGATGCTATGAGCCCAAGCCAATTGGAGCAAGTGCTAGCTGCTCAGCTGACAGCAGATCCCACTTCCACACTCACAGTGAACACAAGTCTCACCCCACAAGCCCCCACACCCCAGAGGCCCCAGGACATAAGAGGGCAGAGGTGTGCATCGCTATAAACAGAGGGGTGTGGGGCCTGGCTGAAGCAGGGTTGAGCCAAACAATTCCAAGCAGAGAACACAGCTGAGCCTGCAGTGCACACCCCATGGGGCAGCAGGGACCCCTAGGTACCTTGATTTCTGGCACCACGATCCTTGACTCTGGGTTCTTGTCCAACATGCGGGTGATCAGGTCCTTTAAGTCCTCGGCTATGTCAGGCCTGGGGGTGGGAGACACATCAGGGGTGGCAGATGTCACCAAGGGCTCACTCAGAAAGAGAAGCAACATGATCAGGGCCATACTCACTGATCTGGAAATTCCAGGGCCTGACTCTTGATCTTACTGTGCAAACACATGATCCGCTCATCCATGAATGGGCACTGTAGAGACAGGTGAGGGACAGGGCGGCCATCAGTGGCTGGCACACCTGTCCTGCAAGGGCAGATGTCACTCCATGTGGGTTATGGCAAAGAAACAGCCCAGTTTCTCTGCCAGTCCAGAGAGGAAGCCATTCCCATTCCCCAGAGATCTAAAGAACCACTTCCAGAAGGGCTAGAACCTTCCCAACCATACCGTGGCTTTCCTCTGTAGCTGTGCTTTAACGTACTGACTTATGCAAAAGCAAACTTCTTCACCTACTTGCCAGGCGAAGGATAACAGTACTAAGAACAATACAAAAGACGCTGCAGGAACAGCTGTGATTTGTGAGGGCTTAGCCTGGGCCAGTCCCTCTACTGAGGTTTCTCAGGACAAATGTTTCATTGGCTATTCCCTCTGCCTAGAATATTCTTCCCACTGACATCTGCATGGCTTGTTTTCTACCATTAGTCAGGTGTCTGATCAAAGCTCACCCTCTCAGGGAGGACTTTCCAAGCTCCTGTCTACCTCCACCTCCATGTTATTTCTCCCCTCCACCTCCATGTTATTTCTCATTATCGCACCTTCCCCCAACATTATATTACCTATATATTTGTTTATTGTTTAACTCCTGCACTGGAATGTCAGCTCCAAGAGGGCAGGATTTTTGTGTGTCTTGCTCACTACTGATACCCAGTGCCCAGGAACAACCTTGGCACAAAGTAGGACCTGGATAAATGCTTGTTGAATTAATGAATGCTTGAATTATTTCTGTGGATATGCTCAGAAACCATAAAAAAAATTAATCTCATTTTTACAGAAAAGAAAAAGAGAGGCTCAGAGAGGTGAGGTGTCCCAGAAAGCGCAAAGGTGGGATTTAAGCCTAGACTGGGCAGGTTCTGAAGCCTGTTCATGCACCACCGCTTGGGTGACTGGATGCTCTCACCTGGTGGAGGGCCTGACCCAGGAGGAGCTCAGGCATTGTGCTGAGAAAAGGAACCTTTATGTGGGGTGTTCAGAAGATCAGAAGAGGTCACTGGAAGTGACCTGGTCCACTCTGGTCCAAGGAAAATGATTTCATTAAGAGGAGTAACTTGAGATAAAGAGTTTGGATTACACAGGTGTCCATCTGACAGAACACATTAAATAGTACACTTAAAATCTGTGTATTCCATTACATATAAATTTTACCCCAAAAGAAAAAAGAAAGGAAACTACAAACAAATAGTAAGCTTCTGAAGCCCATGTAAGGAGGTACAATTGTTTCAACTTTGCTTTGGGATTGAAAATTTTCTTTTCCTTTTTTTTTTTTTTTTTTTGCCACCCAAGGCATATGGAGTTCCCCAGTCAAGGATCAGATCCAGCCACAGTTACAGCCTACATTGTGGCTGGGGCAATGCCAGATCCTTAACCCACTGTGCTGGGTGGGGATTGAACCTGTATCCCAGAACTACGGAGACACTGCTGATCCCATTGCACCACAGCAGGAACTCCTGAAATTTTTCTAACCAAATGTTGGGTAGGGTTGGGGATAATGAACTCCTTTACTTCCTCATGGAATTAATTTCTTAGGCTTTCCTCAATAGGAGTACAAGCTTGTGGAAAGGAATAATTCACACTTTTATTGCTCACATAATCAAGCTGAACTTCAGAGTTAAAAACAGAAGCTCCTAAACATCAGAAATAAAAAAACAACAGCAAAAGCACAACAACAAAAAGAAGACAAAACAGCACTCCCTAAATCAATAATGCTAGATGGGCTTTAACTTCCATTCTAATTCTATTCCTCCAACAACAGCTTCTAGGAACACTGGGAGAAGAACATCAAAGCAAAACTGGGCTCAGGAGAAAAGAGTAGTTATTGATTAGGCATGCCTGTTTCTGGTTTAGGAGTGGGCAGAGGTAGCACATTTGCTTTTCTTGCCCTAAATTCATCAACTACTGAATTTATAAACTAGAGCCTCTGCCAATCCTTCTGTTTTAATCCTCTGTTCATTTTGTCAACAGATATGACTATCACATAGAGCTATGTGCATTTGGGAAGGCATAATTTTTCATATTCAGATCTAACTGTGGAAATAAAATGAAATAACTTTTAAGTGAATAAGCACTATCTAACTGCAGAGGTAACTATTAATCCAAGGGGGCCCATCCACAACCCCCAGGATACAAGACATCCCAGCCTGTTACCTGGCCAAACACAAAGCAGTACAGTGTCACACCCATGGCCCAAACATCCAATGCCTGCAAGAAAAAAAAGAGTTCTGTGTGAGGGGATGAGGAGTAGTAAAGGGTGTCTACAGCTTTTACTGCCCAGCATCCAATCCCCCAGCTCTCCTTTGGGGAACCACCTCTTCTTGACTGCTCAGAACAGGGGCATGGCTGTTCCTGCCCCTCAATCCCCAGCCTCTAGTTAGGCACATGACCCAGGCCTGGCCAATGAGAGCAATACTTCCCTCAGACACCATAACTGGTTCAAGGATGAGCACATGACATGACCCAGGCCTGGCCAATGAGAGCAACACTTCCCCTAGGCACAGTGATTGGCTCAAGGATGAGCATATGGCCCACGCTAGGCCAATCAGAGCCAACCCCAGGATTTTTGGTGGAGCTCTTCAGAAAGAAAAATGCTCTTTTTTTTTTTTTGCTTGGGCCGCTCCCGCGGCATATGGAAGTTCCCAGGCTAGGGGTCGAATTGGAGCTGTAGCCACCGGCCTACACCAGAGCCACAGCAACGCGGGATCCGAGCCGCGTCTGCAACCTACACCACAGCTCACGGCAATGCCGGATTGTTAACCCACTGAGCAAGGGCAGGGTCCAAAGCCGCAACCTCATGGTTCCTAGTGAGATTCGTTAACCACTGCGCCATGACGGGAACTCCTGAACAATGCTCTTTCTACTGAGGCTGGTAAACTGATAGAAAGTAGCCTGGAGCTGCTGATGACCCATTCACCTGAGGAGGAATTCCAGAAAACAGAGCTGAGAGATGGCAAGATGGATTCCTATTTGAATCCCTGTGTCCAGCCAAGCCTGAAGCCAACCGCACCCCACTCCTCATCCATATGATCCTGATGGATTCACTGTTTAAAGCCAGTGAGCTGGGTATTTGCCACTTAAAACGGAAAGGACCCTAACACAGGTAGAACTCTGCATCTCAGGCAGGTCCAAACCTACCTTCCCAGAGAAGATCTTCCGGGTCTCTGAGAGTGACTCGGGCGCCATGAAGGCGGGTGTGCCCACAGTGTTAGAGAGGAGGGCATCACTGCCCTTGAACTCGTTGCTCACACCAAAGTCCGCAATCTTGATGTGCCCATCTTCTCCCACCAGCAGGTTGGAAGGTTTGATGTCCCGGTGGATGATCTTCTGGTAGTGTACTGGGGGCAGCATCAACACAGGATGGGAGAGACAGGGGCCAGAAAAACAATGTGAGGAGCTCCACATAGCCCACATGGCCCAGAGACACAGGCAGGAATCCCACTGTTCTCCTGAGGCCCCAGGCTCTTCCCAGCCTTCCCCTCCCAAACCTGCTGAACACTCTGTAAGACAAGAGGAGTGTCTCTAAAGAAGCTGTCCTGTCGTCTGAAGCAAGGGGTGAGACACGAGACTGCCAAGAGCAACTGGTAACCACCTGCTATAGTCTAAGTCACATGTGCATGAGAAAGTTGTTGTTCAGCTTGACTCCCAACTAGAAGCATCAAGACTTGTAATAATCAAACATATTTTCATTTATTAATGCCACTACTCAACCTGTTCACCAAACCAACAGTGACTAGAGCAGGCCGATTTGAGGTGCGAAGCACAGAACAGGACTGGAGACTTGGCTAACTGTTCCCCACTGTACGTCAGCCCATGGGAGAGGATGACCCTATGGTCTGGAAGACCCAACTGCGTTTCTGGGGTGGTAGTGGCAGTGGTGACAATGAAATGATGATTTTGGTAACAGAAGCCACAGCTGCCTTTGCTGAATGCGCAGTCAGGGGCCTCTCCCATTCACCTCATTCCAATCTCACAACAATCCTATGTAACAGGCAAAGAGTATGAGTCAAAATGTTTAACAACCGGAAGTAGAAAGTACACCTGCCAATCAGAACTACTGATGTCCGGGCTGACTTCAGCCCTGGTGAGAGATACTTCATGCTATCTAAAGTATCTCTTTTATTTTATTTATACTAAATAAAAATAAACTACATCCTCTCAGGAGTTCCCACTGTGGCTATCCATGAGGACGCAGGTTCAATCCTTGACCTCGTACTTTACATACAAGGAATGAAGATTCCAGGAGGTCAGCAGGATCCCAGGGTTGCTGGGAATAAAGAATGCTGCAAGTGAGAGTCCCTAACAGTGCCTGGTACACATAAGAAAGTGCTGGATGGATGGTCACCATCACTATTTCTCTTCATTATTCTGTGTGGCAGAAGGGTTTCTGCTCATAGTGTGGCCCCAGGAGAGCTCTCTGCAACCTTCGGTGACTCTGCAACTCATACAATTCTGTTTCCTGCCCACATCCCTGGGCTCCAGGAGGGAAGTAGGAAACCCTCCACTTCCCATCCACCACCAGGCCATGCTCACCACCCCCCTGGGTGAGGGTCCTCCCGCAGGCCCTGCTTACAGTACTCGATGCCTTTGATCAGATCCTGGAAGTAGAATCGAGCCTGGTCTTCAGAGAGTGGTTTGAGGGTGGGCACTTCCATCACAGGCCTGAAAAGTCAACACATGCATGAAGTGCAAACCAGACGCACGGGCCTTTGCCCTCTTGCACCACCTCATGCAGCTTAGCAGCTCAGAAGCTTCAGGCAGCCTACCTGCTGGGAATGGGGACACTCACCCTTGGTTGACCAGTTCAAACACTGTAGGATAGAGAAGGGGGTGAGTGGTTACATTGGGAAACTGGAAATCCATCTTCCTCCCCCTGCTCCCCAAGCCCCTCCCACCCCTAGAAACATCGAGAAGCACTGAATCTACTACTGGGGCTGGGGAGAGAAATAGCTCACTGAACCAAAGCTACTGAAGGTTCTGCTTTTCTAAATTCCCATCTGGTGGCTAGGGATCAGAGATTTCTGGTGTCACTGGGACTATACGAGGCTGGCTGTACTTCTAGTCCTCAAAACAGGGAAGGACCCCATGCCAGAGAACACAAAGCAGGGGAACCGGAGATAGTGGACTCTGGACTGCTCCTGGCTCCTTTCATCTTTCCTCTCCTACCTGAAGGCTCCAGAAAAATGACTGATGCTAAACTACATTCTCTCAGGAGCTCCCACTGTAGCTCAGCAGTAATGAACCTGGCTAATATCAATGAAGATGCGGGTTCAATCCTCGGCCTTGCTCAGTGGGTTAAGGATCCGGTGTTGCCGGGAGTTGTGGTGTAGGTCGCAGACACAGCTCGGATCCTGCATTGCTATGGCTGTGGTGTAGGCCAGCACCAGCAGCTCTGACTGGACCCCTAGCCTGGGAACTCCCATATGCTTCAGGTATGGCCCTAAAAAAATAAAAATAAAGTACATTCTCTCAGTCACACCCAGGCTCTGAGCCACTTTATGCCAAAGAACAGGTCTAAGGGGACACAACCTTAACATCGAATTGCAAGGGCACAAAAAAGGAGCCCCAGGGGTCTTCTGAACCCTATCAAAATTTTAATTCAAAAAACAGCAAGAACAAGTTCCAGTTACCCCTCTCACATTTTTCAAGCTGCCAGGCTACAATCCTGATGGCTACAAACCAAGAATTGTTGGATAATGTTGTTCCAACTCCTCAATGCTCTGTGGTTAGCTGGCCCTCGAACCCTTTCCCTTGACTCTCAGTCCAAACTAAACTAAGACTTGGAGACAGAGTTGGAGGTGGAGATCCCCTTAAAAGTCAACTCACCTGCTTCCCCCTAAACTGGCCCTTCTGGACTCAAATTTGCACAGAGCATGCCAATGCCTCACTGCATGCCAGCTTCCCCCAGCCCTGTGTGTGTAGGGACCAAGTCCCCCCAAACACCAAGTATTAGGTAAACAGTATTCAGGGAATGCAGAGCTTTTTTGTTGGTGGTGGGAGAGGTTTGGTTTATTTTTTGCATATCTGAAAAGTTGGGCGGTAGTTTTCAGAACATAAAACTATTTTAAAGTATATAATTCAGTGGCATTTAGTATCCACAGCCTCCAGGGCAACAACCACCTCTGTCTAGTTCAAGAACATTTTCAGCCCCTCTAAAAAGAAACCCAGTGTCCATTAGTAGTCACTTCCCATATTCCCAGGAAACAGTCCCTGGCAACCACCAATCTGCTTCCTGTTTCTATAGATTTGCCTATTCTGAACATTTCATATATATGTAATCATGCAGTAGGTGACCTCTCGTAACTGGCTGTTTCACTTAGCATGTTTTCAAGGTTCATCTGTGTTGTAGCATCTGTCAGTACTTTGTTCCTTTGCATGGCTGTATAATATTCCCTGGTGTGGCTATGCTACATTTTGTTTATCCATCAATTGATGAACATTTGAAGTGTTTCCACATTTTGGCTCTTATGAATAATGCCGCTCTAAACATTCATGTACAGGTATTTGTGTGGATGTCTGTTTTCCATTCTTTGGCAGTATTCTTTGGAACTCCTGGGTTATATAGTGTAGTTATCTTAATTTTATTCTGCTTGGACAAATACAACCAGGAACATGAAGCTGTACTTTAGGAAGTGAAAAAACAGCACTGTGAATTTCAAAATCCAGTGAAGAATGACTTTGGAGTTGTGTGTTGTTCTGGAGTCACCTACCCACATTGG
The DNA here is from genome assembly GCF_016906955.1 of Phacochoerus africanus. NCBI lineage: Eukaryota > Metazoa > Chordata > Mammalia > Artiodactyla > Suidae > Phacochoerus > Phacochoerus africanus. The sequence goes on along the minus strand of NC_062558.1, from coordinate 31,454,905 downwards.
AGTTTCTTACAGGAGAAACCAAAGGGTTGTTTCAAAGCTGTCCAAGGACTGAGATGGCCAAGGGGAAAGGGCCAGCTCCTCAGACAAAAAGAAGGCTTAAAAGTTCTAACCGAAAAAGGCACTTAACTCCCCCGAGGCCCCACCCTGTATTCAGGTTCATTAACCAGTGTTAGGGCAAATATGCCTTTGCTTCAGGCTATGGCTAGAAGCAAAAGCAATGGCGCTGAAGGTAAGATTTCCAGAGACAGAAGCGCTGGGCCCTCGGCTCCTGCTTTCCCACCTTGTTTATGTACATTAAAAAAAAAAATCTGAAGTATACTTGATTTACAATGTTGTATTCATGTACATTTTGACTTTCAAAAGCTGCCTCATGAATTTCTTTGCTTCCTCCCAAGCACCATAACTCAGTTGGCATGGGGAAGGCAGCCTGTTGAAATAGGTCTACTTTCAGTCACTAACAGTTTAATCCTTCCTGGGGCTGAGTGGTAGGAGGGAAGATTTGGGGGGGGGGGTTTTCCTTTCTTTCTTCTTTTTCTTTGGCTGCACCCATGGCATGCAGAAGTTCCAGGGCCAGGGATGGCCACAAACAAACAGGGCCGAGCCACAAACTGAGCCATAGCAGTGATAACGCTGGATCCCTGACCCACAAGCCACCAGTGAAGTCCAGGAGGTTTTTAACCTCTAGAAATGTCGATTGTGTTCTCTAGCCTTTGAGGGTCAGCCGGCTCTGCAGCTGCAGGACCCTTGTGGACAGCTGCTACCCAGCTTCCCAAGCTGCCCTCTCTGTTCTTGTCGTAAGCCGCGGCATGAAACTAAAATTTCTGTCAAGATTTTTTCAAAACCACTGGTATCACATACCAAAACCAGCACAACTACCTTACCACACCACTGCCTCAAGGAATGAAAAAAGAAGCTGAATGGTCCAAATGGCTTAGGAAACTCTTCTTTTTCTTTTCTCTCTTTTTCCTTTTTTTTTTTTTTTTCTTTGCTGGGGGGTGGTGGCGCTTTTAGGGCCACCTGCGTTATATGTAAGTTCCCAGGCTAGGGGCTGAACCGGAGCTGCAGCTGCCAGCCTACACCACAGCCATGGCAATGCCAGGTCCAAGACAAGTCTGTAAACTACACCAGAGCTCACAGCAACGCCGGATCCTTAACCCACTGAGTGAGGCCAGGGATCAAACCCGAGTCCTCCTGGATACTAGTCAGGTTAGTGACCACTGAGCCACAACGGGATCTCCCAGGAAACTCCTCTTTGAAGCCCAGGTCGTGTTCTTTTCATACTTATTCCACTGTTCTGCTCAAAACCCTCCAATGGCTCCCTTCTCACTCAGAGTAAAAGGCATGGTCTTACAATGGTGTGAAGTGTCCTCTGCCATCTGGTCCCCACTGTCCTGCACAAACATCACCTCAGGGTGGCATCTCGAGGATGCACTCTGTTTCCCAAACTTCTAACCCAGAACTCCTAGCTCCCCTGACCCTGCTCAGGTTAGCTTTTCTCTGCAGTATTGTCACCTACCAAGTGTATGCATAATACTCAGGTCTCAGTGTGTCTGTCTGTCCTCCCCAGAACAAGAGTTTCCTGAGGGTGAGGGGGTTGAGTTTCGTTCCCTGAAGAACTTAGAACAGGGCCTGACAAACTGTAATGTTTGTTGTATGAACAACCTGCCTCCTCAGGAGCAGCCCAAAGCCATCTGGTGTCAGGTCTGCAGCCCCGAGTGAGGAAGATGCTGGGGATGCCATTGTGGGACAGTAATTAGCTTTCACGTTTGTGATTTCTTCTCTCTTTCCCCAACCTTCACTTGTTTACCTACCATGTTTATAGTCTGGCCATATCTATATACCACGTTAACTATTATTTATTTCACACTTTTCTTTAAGTTGACTTATTGTTAAAACTTTTAGCCTTATCTCAGGTAAGGATACCCATGAAATCATGAGTTTCATGTGCTGGTTATAGTTGAGCATATACAATGGTACAGTGATCTAACAAAATTCTCAAATGTTTGTCCGTGTAACACCTAAAATCATGTCATATGTTTAAAGTGCTAGTGGTACCACATTTTGAGAAACTGCAATTCTCTAATGTTCTTCTTCATTTTTTTTTTTTTTTTTGGCTTTTGTCCTTGGGCCTTTGTACCTGCTGTTTCCTTGGCCTGGCAAGCTCTTCCCCGGATGTGGTGTCCTTGACATTCAGATGCTAAGTGGTCACTCCTATCTGAAGTGGCCCCCCCATCTCTCTCTCACTTCACCCTCTCATATCTCCTTCAGAGCATCTATCTGAAGTCGACTGTCTGCTTTACCTACAGTTGACCCTCTGCGTCCATGGGGAATTGGTTCCAGGAAGCCTCGCGGATACCAAAACCTGCAGAGGCTCAAGTCCCTTATATGATATGGCGTTGTATTTGCATACAGACTTCATGCACCCTCCCATATACTTAAATCATCTCTGGATTACTTAAAATAACGAGTACGAAGTAAAAGCTACACTCTAACATAAACACTAGGTAGTTTCCAGTGCATGGCAAATTCAAGTTTTACATTTTGGACCATTCTGCGATTTTTTTTTTTCTTTTTCAGATTTTTGATCCACAGTTGGTTGAATCTGCAGATGCAGAGCCTACGGACACAGAGGGCCGACTCTAGCTGGTGGCTCTCTGCCCTCCCTGACTAGAACACCAGCTTCATTAAGGGCAGGGGCTTCATCTTTCTTACTCATCACTGCATCTTTAGGGTCTAGAATGGTGACGGGCCTACAGCAGATGCTCAATTAACATCTGCAAATGGATGAACAGGATAAAGTCCCAGCAAGAACTCCCTCCACCTCCTGCTTCAACCCAGGGGGGCAGCCGTCTGGGTGGCTCCCCAGGGGGGCCATCTGGAGCAGAAAAGCTCCAGGAGCATCTGGTAGTGGGAGAGGCCCAGGGCAGGGGATGTCCGGAGAGGACCGCTGGGCTTTGACCGGCGCAGCTGCCTGAGCCAGGGCGGCAGAAGGCAAGGGCTCTCTTACCCATGTACAGATGGTCCTCGTTGGGGTCATCCAGGACCTGTTGGCACAGCCACATGGAACAGGCCGGAGATAAGGAGAGGGGGAGAGGAAGAGAGAAAATCATGAGCAGGGAGGAAGCAGCATCCACATGACTGCACCTGCACCTGGACCATTCTGCGATTTCCACTGCTTCTCCCGGTTGAGAAGAAGGTCACAGGAAAAAACCCAGAGCGAGTGAGCCAAATGACCATCTGGAAAATAGGTGCTTTCTAGCCCAATCCTCAAGGGTCCAAGACACCCAGAAAGGAGGTTACAAAAGCAGGGGGAGGATTCCTCCCCTGGAAAATGTCTCGGCTTGAATAAGGATTCTGTTTCCTAGGAGACAATGGACTGGTCCTCTGGGTGAGAATTCAAATCCTGTCCCCATGCCCCTGCCCTGCCAGAAATGCTGTCTCCCTGCCTAGAACTGCCACAGTGTGCACTCTCTCTCTCCCGCTCTCACACTCTCTCTCTCTCACAGCCTTCCTGCTTTCACTATTTCTTTTGTTCATTTATATATTTTTTATTCAAGTATAGTTTATTTACAGCATTGTGCCAATTTCTGCTGTACAACAAAATGTCCCAGTCATACATATATTACATTCTTTTTCTCAAATTATCTTTCATTATGATTTTTGTTTTTGGCCTTTTTTTTTTTTTTTTCTTTTTAGGGCTGCACTCGTGGCATATGGAGGTTCCCAGGCTAGGGGTCCAATCAGAGCTGTAGCCGCCGGCCTACACCACAGCCATAGCAACACTGGATCCGATCTGCATCTGTGACCTACACCACAGCCCACGGCAATGCCAGATCCTTAACCCACTGAGCAAGACCAGAGATGAAACCTGCATCCCCATGGATACTAGTCAGGTTCATTACCACTGAGCCATGACAGGAACTTGACTCTTCCATCATGTTGTATCCCAAGAGACAGAATATAATTCTCTGTACTGCAGAGTGGGACCCCGCTGCTGGGGATTTATCCATTCTAAATGTAATAGTTTGCATCTACTAACCCCAAACTCCCCATCAATCCCACCATTTACCACTATTTCTATCTTCCTCCCTCTCTCCAAAGGGCAGGCATCAGATTGTATCCGCCTTGGCTGCCTCCAAGGTGCCCTGTACAGGACTAGGCACATAGGTGCTCAGGAAATGCCTGATAAATGAATGAACAGGCAAGCTGGCAGAGTCTCCACAGGGCACTGGGGAGAAGGGAGATCCCGCCAGGACCCACACCTGTGTGCTAACCAAGTGCTAACTGTTGGGCTTCCTCTAAGATGGCTGACTCCAGCATCGATGAGTTGAAATTGTGAAACCCAGTGTGACAGGTGAAGATGACCTGCAGCCACCATCTCTCTCCTTCTGAGAAAAAACAAAGGCAGCCTCCTTGGCTAGACTGGTCCTCCCACCTCTTCCCATATCACACTCACCATCACCAGCCACTCAAGAGCCACAGGAGAGGAGCCCTGAGAAAAGGATGCACCCAGGCAGAGGCCCAGGACAGCCAACCTGGAACCCTACGCTCTGCCCTTTGAGGGAAAGACAGACTCAGGCACTTGCCCATCTGGACTCTGTACCCAAAGGGCCCCAACCAAAGTGTGGCTGATGACCCTCACATCTACCAGAGGCAGAGGTAAGCCCCCAGCCAAATAAAGGCTTCCTGCCCTTTGCATATGCTGTTCCTGCCCCTGTGATGCCCTTCCCTGTCTTCTCCATCCAGGAAACAGCAGGGCCATCACAAACATCACTTCCTCTGAGAAGCCTTCAGGCTGAACTGGCCACTCCCACTCTTTATTCTCATCGCACTTTGAATGTACCTCCAATAAAGTGCTTTATCACATACTGTTTACAAGTCCTGGTCCCTGTGGACCAGAGCTACTCCAAATGTGGTCTGGGGACTTCTCGGGGTTCCCAAGATGCTTCCAAGGAACCCACAAGGTCAATACTATTTCTGTTCTGAAACTAAGACAAGGGAGGGGGGAGGGAGGGGGATGGATGTATGGGCCATTCGGGGTTTTTGGATGCAAACTGTTATGTTTGGAATGGATGGGCAATGGGGCCCTACTGTACAGCACAGGGAACTGTGTGTGATTGGGTCACTTTGCTGTACAACAGAAACTGAAAACAAATCAACTATAATTTAAAAAAATAAAACTAAGACAATATTTGTCTTTTTCATTCTCATTCTCTAAGGATTTTTCAGAAACCATGTGACATGTGACATCATAACAGGATGAATACAAAAGATGTGAGGATCCAGCTGTTTTCTATTAAGCACACCTTAACACAAACATTTGCAAAAATGAAAACTATGCTGCTCTCCTCACTTCATTTGTTACAGAAAATAGTTATTTTTCTTTTTAAAAAGTCACCTATGTTAATGTGTAGAATTACTGTTGTTGTTAAATGAATTAAAGGTAATTTTTAAACTTCTCCATTTTAAATCTAGTGCAATAAATATTAATAAATATAACCACATAAGCAAAAGTTTTTTAGAGGCTTCAATTATCTTTAAGAACATAAAAGGGTCCTGAGACCGAAAAGTTGGAGAACTGGTGATCTAGAGCAGGGGTTGGCCATCTGGCTCTCCACCTGTTTTTGCAAGCAAAGTTTTATCAAAACACAGCCAGGCCCATTTGTTTACATGCAAATTAATGGCTGCTTTTGTGCTACAACTACACATATGTGTAGTAGAAAGAGAACCAGCTCCAAAAAGACAGAAGTGGGTGAAGGGCAAGCCTCAGTATCCCTCAGAGCCTCAATTCTTTCATCTGTAAAACAGGAGTAAAATAAATAGTCTTAGGGAAGGGTGAAGATGACACCAAATAACAGAGTGAAGGAGCCTGTAGAAATAGCTACATCTCAGCCCTGCAACAGGCTGTTTGATGTGGCGTGGCTCTCCCTGGAAACTAGTGGTATGGCATCTGGGTGATAACAGCGCCAGAGCTCAGACATCACCATTCCTCCCTCCTGTCCCCACTTTCCCCCACCTCACCTCCACCAGCTTCACCACGTTGGGGTGGTCCAGCTTCTTGAGGATGGCAATTTCCTGGTACACCTGCTCAATGGGACCCCTGGGCTGGATGCAGCCTCCAGGGGCTGGCCGGGTGCCTCGGGGTGGGGGGCGACCTGGAGGAGACATGAACTATCCTAAGGTCAAGGCAAAGAGACTGTCCTCTGCAGAGGGGACTGTAGGCAGGACAAACAGAGGGGAAGGGTCTCAGCAGGGCTGGAGTGGCTGATGCCACAAGGGGCTTTTTTTTTTTCTTTTTCTTTTTGTCTTTTTAGGCCACATCTGTGGCATATGGAAGTTCCCATGCTAGGGGTCAAATTGGAGCTGCAGCCACTGGCCTATGCCTCAGCCACAGCAACACAGAATCCAAGCTGTGTCTGCAAACTACACCACAGCTTACGATGATGCTGGGTCCTTAACCCACTTATTGGGGCCAGGGATTGAATTCACGTCCTCTTGGATACTAGTCAGGTTTGTTACTGCTGAGCCACAAATGGAACTCCCACAAGGCATTAAACAGGCTTCTTTTCATCTATCTTCTCTGCTGCTGGAAACTACTGAAGCTGGAGACCCAGCCCTTATGGCCAGCCTCCTGTTAATCCCTTCCTTCCTGTTCCATGACCCAAGCCACAATGAGAATCAAGAGTTCACAGTGGGAGTTCCCGTCATGGCTCAGTGGTTAACGAATCTGACTAGGAACCATGAGGTTGCGGGTTCGATCCCTGGCCTTGCTCAGTGGGTTAAGGATCCTGCGTTGCCGTGAGCTGTGGTGTAGGTCACAGATGCAGCTCGGATCCTGCATTGCTGTGGCTCTGGCGTGGGCCGGTGGCTACAGCTCCAATCAGACCCCTAGCCCGAGAACCTCCATATGCCACAAGAGCAGCCCTAGAAAAGACAAAAAAAAAAAAAAGTTCACTGTGGTACAAGGAAAAGAGGTCTCGGGTCTAGCTCAGCAATCTCAATATTCCCCTCTTTAGGACTCAGTTTTCCCACTCTATAATATGAACAAAAAACATTAGCCCTCATCTCCTTAACTTATGGAAATAGTGGAAATACAAAATGATGTCAGGGGTAAGAAAAGATGAGCCAGTGAGAGAAAAATCAAAGGACTTGCTTGGCCCTGCAGTGACTGACACTCAAAAGGTCACAGTGATGGAAAGGTCCACAGTCAAAACACTTACACTGCAGATTACACTAAGGGTCTATGTGTGATCAACAAACCCGATGCAAATGTGTCAGCCTTGGCAAAGTAAAAGCAGAGGGGCAGGTGTCAGGAGTGGGATGAGAACACAGGGAAGACAAACTCAAAGGAAAGACGCTTGCTACACCTGCTGGAACAAGGAAGAAAGTGACCAAGGGCAGGAACAACAGAGGTGCTGAATGTCATGTAACCATCTCATTGCCTGGTTGGGGAAAGGCCGCTAAGGGGTGGTTTAAGCTGTCCTCAGAGGAAGTCAGAAGTCAATGCTGAAAATTAATAAATCAAGAAATAATGGCACAAGGATATTATCTGGCTCAGAGTTTAGATAAGCAGGATAAACCAGGGTCCTGGTGATAGGATGGGGTTTATGTTTCTTCTTATCTACTTTCTCTTTTTGGCTCAAGCTGACAGTTTGCTCAGCACTGCTGGCAGCGAGCTTATGTTGGAGCAGCCTCTGATATGCTCACCTACACCTGATCACATGCAGTAATTACCAGCTCCCAAAAGAGCTAAAAGTGGGAGCTGCCTGCAGGGAGAGGGAGGAGTGCAGAAAGAAACTTGATCTCTCTATATGTCCTTCTGTTCTTTCGTATTTTTGTAGATATAATTGAAATGTCTTACGGTATTTAAATTTTTTTTTTGTCTTTTTGTCTTTTCCAGGGCTGCACCCACGGCATATGGAGGTTCCCAGGCTAGGGGGTCTAATTGGAGCTGTAGCTGCCAGCCCACACCAGAGCTACAGCAACGCTGGATCTGAGCCACATCTGAGACCTACACCACAGCTCACAGCAATGCCGGATCCTTAGCCCACTGAGCAAGGCCAGAGATTGAACCCACAACCTCATGGTTCCTAGTCAGATTCGTTTCCACTGGGCCATGATGGGAACTCCGGTATTTAAATTTTTAATTCATCATTTTAAAATGTGTAATTCAATGGTTTTTAGTACATTCACAAGGTTGTACAACCATCACCACTAAGTCCTGAACATTTTCAAAGCCACCCTCCCCCAAAACCCCTGTACCTATTTGCAGTCACTTCCCACTTAACCCTTAACCCCAGCCCCTGGAAATCACTGATCACCTTTCTGTCTCTAAAATTTACCTATTCTGGACATTTCATATAAGTGGCATCATACAATATGTGCCCCTTTGTGCCTAGCTTCTTTCACTTAGCATCATGTTTTCAAGGTCATCTGTGTTGCAGCATGTATCAGAATATCATTTCTTTTTAGAGCTGAGTAATAGTCCATTGGCTAGACAGACCACCTTTTGTCGACTGACGTTTGGCGTTGTTTCTATGTTTCGGCTATTATGAACAATGCTACAATGAGCCCTCACATATAAGCTTATGTGAACATGTATTTTTAATTCTCTTGGGTCGATAACCTAGGAGAAGAATTGTTGGGTGATACAGTAACTTCATGTTTAACTTTCTGAAGAGCTGCCAGTTTTCCTCTTGATACCTATATTACTTTAATAAATATTTTTTAAAGAAAAGGAATTAAAAAGCCTCAGCAGGAGGCCCAGTGCTGTCTTTGGGGAATCCATCCAGGGCACTCTCTGCAGGGGACACCCCTTAACACAACCCTCTCTGTCCTGCCCCAACCCCGTGCCTAAAAACAAAGGCCCTGGGGCGACAAACTCACGTGGGAAGCCCGCCTGTCGGATCAGTTTCTTTTTAGACAGCACCTTCATTGCCTGTGGGAGAAAAGACCCCGCGTCCTAGTTAAAATGGAGAAAAGCGTAGAGGGAGAATTCCCTCCACTCCCAGGCCTGCCAAGTGCTCGGAGTCCCAGCAGCCTCAGGACAAGGTTGTGAGCATCCCATCACAGGAAAGTGTCAACTTCCCAGGTTATGCGGGGGCTGGACTCCCGGGATCCCTCCAGCCCTGAGGGTACTTCCAAGGTTCCAGGTCAGCTCTCTCAGCTGGGAGACCAGCAGCCTCAGGATTGGTACCACCAACTCAAGACAAGAGTGAGCTGGAGTGATGGGCAAGGGATATGTGACCTCTGGGGAAACCCAGGTCCCACAGTTATGTCACTTGCCTGAGGACATGCAATTGGCACATGGGAAAGCCAGGATTTGAACCCACATTGGACTGATTCCGAAACCTTAGACATGAGGGCGTTCTGTCTCACTACGACCTGCTTCTCAGGGCTACAGAGGAGGTAGAAATGACAGCCCAAAGTGAGGATATGAGACACTGGCTCAATTTATTCACTCAGTCTTTCTAAGCCAATCACCTCACCTCTCCATTTCCCCACTTCCTTCCTAAGGCACAAAATAAACATGACCTAAGAATAAAACGAGACAAGAGCTAGGAAAATCTTCCAGGAAGCCAGGCACTGGAAAGAAGGCTTTTTCTCTAAACAAGGATGGGGGCAGGGAGGGGAATGCAGATACTCACGTAGTAGGTATTGTCATTTTCATTGTAGGCCAACTTGACCACGCCATAGGAGCCCTGGATAAAGGGAGACGCCTCTGACATACCATCCAGAAGTTATGAGCTGCAAAATGAGGACCCTAACACACAGGTTGCGAACTGGCAGAAAATTTGCCCTGTGTTTTGTTGGATCTACAGTTTTTAGAAAGTTTGAATTTGTGACTAACATTTAAAAACAGAAAGCTTGGATATAAAAATCCAGATTCTTGGCTTCTTTGGAAAAAAATGGAAGATCTGGCCATATGGAGCCATAATCATTCCCATATGTGAACAGTTAACCACAGACCTTACCACTCTCTATTCTTATACCCAGCCAGATGCATTCATGGCATTCACATTCCCATGTAAGTTTGCCACAGTCTTCACCACTCCCTACTGTCTTATACCTAACATGCTCTGCTCATTTATACTACTCATGTGCTATCTATTGGCATTTGAGTTTTTGACCCCTGCAATGATATTGCCCATTGGCTGATATAAAGGCAAAAATAGATGTGAGAGTACCTTAAAGGAAAAAAAAAACACAGCATTAATGTTATTGACATGGGATTTCCCTGGAAGCTCTGTGAGCTTTTAGAAACACAGTATAATCTAAAAACAAAACAGATGGACCTTTGTCACCCACCGCCTCACTGCCAAGGACTCCTCTCCCGCTCCCACCTCTAGTGGAGTTACCTCCATAGTCTCCAAGACACCCAGGGAAGGTATGGAAAACCAGCCTGGCTCCTGGGATATTTACCTTTCCAATTTCATCCTTCAGTGTGTACTGATTCAGCTGCACACAATCCTGCAAAGCAAGGAGAGACACACAGAATACAAATTGTAAGCTAAGTACATTTTCCACAAACTAAACAAACACCTTAACCAGGACTCAAGTCAAGAAAAAGAACATTTCCAGCTCCCTGGAAGCATCTCTCAGTCACTGGCCCCTCTCCAGGGTGATCCCCAACCTGGCTTCTACCAAAACAGTTTTTATACACTATAAAAACATAGCCATGCAGTATATACTCTTTTAATGCCTATTTTTAAAGGTTCTTCCCACTTTTAAGAAGTTAATTTTAAGTTAAACAATAATCCATGATGGTGTTATCCTGTAAACAAATGTAAAGTGATACAACAGGAGAAAATCTGAGTGACATTAGGACAGACAAAAGTTTCTTAAGTTTCTCAAAGGTTCTTTTGTACAGAAAGTGCAAAATATAAAAGGAAACAAGTGATAAGTTGATGTGAATCAAAATTCAAACTTCTGCTCTTTGAAACACTATTAAGAAAACAAAAAGTAAACCATAGACAGGGAAAAACTATTTGCAACACTTATATTGGACAGAGGATGGGTATCTAGAATAAAGAACTCTGACAACTCATTAACAAAAAGGCAACCCAATTAAAAAACGGGCAGCAAAAGGCCGAGTCAGAAATATGTGTCCCCCCTGGCCTCAAGGAAGAAAACAGAGAGGAAAATGAGGGTCTGACTGATTTGAGTTCAAATTCTCCACTTACTGGTTTTATGACCTTTAGCAAACTCCAATACCCTGTGTCTTCATTTCCTCATCTGTACTACTAGCAACCTCATCAATTTATTGTGAATCATTAAGAGACAGATGTACACAAAATACTCAGTATAGTGCCTGTCACATACTGTGTGCACAATAAAAAGTAACTATGATTTTCTTTGTATGTCCCCATGAAAAGGGTATCATCCACTGACTCTTCTGCAATCTGGATTTTGATTCCAAAACCTTGTGAGTCCCCATGAAATGACACAGAAAACCATAATTCAAGTATGGAGGGTTGTATTTTGTTGAGAGCTGGGTTAGATCCAGTTCTTCACCTCTCTGTGTTCTATTTTGGCTCCTTCCCCAAGCTCAACTTTTTTTCTTCAACTTTTTGCATAGCTGACCAACCCTGTGTCTTTTCAGGAGCCCAAACCTTTATCATTACAACTTTCTCAGCAAAAATTAGCTAGCTTGTGTCCTACTCTTACAGGTCTTCAAAAGCCAACTGGAAAGAGTCTTACGAATTAATTTACACCAAGTTAATAACGACTAATGGTGATTTAGCTTTTCATATGCATCCCATTAGAGACTTGCGATGTGTTAATTCTAAGAAATAAAGTGGGGAGTTCCCGTTGTGATGCAGCAGCAATGAATCTGACTGGCATCCAAGGGGATATGGGTTCGATCCCTGGCCTTGCTCAGTGGGTTAAGGATCCAGTGTTGCCGTGAGCTGTGGTATAGGTCACAGATGCAGCTCAGATCCCATGTTGCTGTGGCTGTGGTGTAGGTCGGCAGCTGTAGCTCCGATTCTACCCCTGGGAACTTTCATATGCCAGGGGCTTGTCCCTAAAAAGAAAAAAAGGAGAAGAAGAAGAAGAAGAAGAAAGACAGTGGGAATGTCAGGCATTAACTTCAGAGCTAATGGAAGGATAGCTGGGGGAGCTGCCAATCTTTTTGATGTTACTAAAAACTACCCCACATGGATAGGTGTCTATACCATGTCCACTAAATGACATCTTCTTCTCTTGCCACCGCCTCTTCTCATACATGTTTGCCTAACATGTTTCACTTACCACCATGAAAAGATCTCCCAAAGTTCTTTGGTTCTCATATAAATAATTTGTATTCCTTAGGGGAAAAAATATTCATTTATAAAGAAACAAAAAAATGAGGAAAATCACAACAGAAAAAAGAACTAAAAAAAAAAAAAACTACAATCCCACCATCCACAGGGAATAATGGTCTGGGGATGTCAGAAAAGGATATTTAGGGTTGGTAGATCAGATTGTAAGAGAGCCTAGATTTGCCCTGAAGCTATGTTGCATAGCAAGGACCCCGTGGAACCTGGGGGTGTAAGTAAGTTGATGGAGATGAAGACAGGGAAGAAGCCCTATCTCCCAGCTCTCCAAGACCATCCTTTTGTACCACAGCTGCTCACTGTCAATATTAAAAAGGGGTGGGGGGCAAAAGGGAGTTCCCACTGCACCTCAGCAGGTTAAGAACCTGACACTGTGTCCATGAGGATATGGGTTCAATCCTTGGCCTCACTCAGTGGGTTAATGATCCCATGATGCCATGAGCTGCAGCTTAGGTTGCAGATGCAGCTCAGATCCAGCATGGCTGTGGCTGTGGCACAGGCCAGCTGCTGTAGCTCCAATGTGACCACTACCCTGGCAACTTCCATGTGCCACAGGTGTGGTCACTAAAAGAAAAGGAATGGCCAAAAGATCTGAAGAGACATTTCTCCAGAGAAGATACACAAGTGATCAATGAGCACACGAAAAGATGCTCAACATCATTACTCCTCGGGAAAATGCAAAATAAAACCACACCCATTAGACTGGCTTAAGATCAAAAAGACTAACCAAACTAAGCATTATCAGAATGTAGGGCAAACGAAACTTTCATACACTGCTGGTGGGAATTTTAAATGGTGCAGCCTCTTCCGGAAAACATCTGGCAGTTTCTTAGCAAGCATCTCCCATAGGACCCAGCCGTTCCACACATAGGCATGTACTCAAGAGAAATGAAAACTTGTGCCCATGCAAAGACTTGTATACATGCGTTCATAACAGCTTTATGTGTAATAGTCAAAAACTGGAAACAATCTAAATGACTATCGACAGGTAAATGGGTAAACAAACCATGGACAACAGAATACGACCTGGCAATAAAAAGGTGTGAACCATTGCTGTAACATGGGCAAAGCTCAAAATCACTATGCTGTGAAAGAAGCCAAGCTAAAAAAGAGTACATACTAAATGATTCCATTTATATAAAATTCCACAATTCGCAAGCTAATCTCTCTTGATAAAAAGCAGGTCAGCAGCTACCTGGGAAAGGAAGTAGCGGAGGCATGAGCTGCTGGGTGTGCTAGAAATGTCTGCGATCGTGATGGGGGGGATGGTTTTACAGATGTATACAGACATTGACGCTGAAATATATACAGTTTGTCTTACTTCAATTACACCTCAATATAGTTAGGAGGGAATGTTAAGTGATACAAGAAGTAAAACAGGGGAAGGAAACACGAAGCAAAACTTCCAGCGTTACAGAGAAGCCCAACATTTCCCTTGATCCCCCACTGCACCCCAATTCTACCCCTCTCCCCAAACCTTGACATCAGGGTGGTGTATAAACTTCCAGGCCTTTTTCTACGGAAATGCATGCATACATGCACCTGCAGAAAATACAGAGTACTGTTTTGGGATGGGGTTGGGGGAGGCATAAATGGTGACACACTAAATCATTTCTCAACTTCCTTTCACTGGAGACAGTTCCACATCAGGCCTGCACCTTTCATCTACTGTGTAGTGCTCTCTGCCCCACAGTTTTTAGTTTGTTTCATGTTTCTCTCCAGTGTTGTTTTCATTCCCCTAAGACCTGGACAGAGGTGAAAAGCAGAGGTGGGGCCTTGCAGAGCTGAACTAAGGGGTCTCACTGCCTCCTAAGTCAACCCCCATAAACTGCTGACTTCATCTTCCACTCTGACCACATCAGCCCCAGGGTCAAGTCCTGTCTTCACATCCTGGCCTTCAAACCCTCTGAAGCTCTGACCTTGGCCTCTCTTACAGTGAGGGTGACCTCACGACTGAGTTCTGTCGAGTGGGAGGTAGGCAGAAGTTGTAGGGTAGAGCTTCCACGAAAGAGGACTAACTTTGGAGGCAGACATAGTGTGTCCTCCTTCCCTGCACCTTCTTCCTGCCTGGAATGGAACTGTGAAGGCTAGAGCCACAGCAGCCATCTTGAGATCATGAGCTTTGGGGGCAAAAACAACAACAGGACTGCCCACACCAATCCTGACTGCCTAGCTCTAGTTTTATTTAACACGATACATAGGCCTTATTGTGTTAAGGCTACTGTTGTGGAGAGAGTTCTATTTCTCTAAGCTGACTCAATGCTAAATGGATATAAACTCAAACTCTCCCTCCAGCCCTGTTGTCACAATGCCCTTCATTTTGGGCCCCACACTCCAGCTATTCCTGACCTATCCTGAATTCTATGGAATTCATATATATCCAATAAGTGATAATATATTGGTGTACCCAGCTGGTACTTAGCTGGGTTATGGTACTCACATTTTTAAAACTAAAATATTAAGAGTTCCCTTGTGGCTCAGCAGGTTAAGGATCTGGCATTTGCCACCACAGCAGCTCAGGTTGCTGCTGTGGCAAGGGTTTGATCTGCGGCCAGGGAGCAACCACATCCTGCAGGTTCAGCCAAAATGAAAAAAAAAAAAAAATTAGAAGAATGAAACTACCTCTGTTACCTAGGTGGTCTGTGGCTGGTTAATAAACTAGGAGATGAAACAATAACAATTTGAAAATTGCCATCTACCTCAAGGCCTTTGCTTATACTATGCTCACTCCCTGTAGTGAACTCTCAGTGTTCATCACCAATTCCAAAAATTCTACCTAGCCCTCAAAGTGTAGTTAAATATCAGCCCCTTTAGAAAGCCTTCCCTGGAGTTCCCATCGTGACTCAGCAGAAACCCAACTAGTATTCATGAGGATGCAGGTTCCATCCCTGGCCTCACGCAGTAGGCTAAGCATCCAGCATTGCCGCAAACTGCGGTGGAGATCATAGACACAGCTTGGATCTGGCATGGCTGTGGCATAGGCTGATAGCTGCAGCTCTGATTCAACCCCTACCTGGGATCTTCCATATGCCATAGGTGCGGCCCTAAAAAGAAAAAAAAAAAAAGAAAGGAAGAAAACCATTTCCAGGATTCTCTCAATTAAATTAATTCCTTCTTTCAACAAATATTTTTGAGCTACTCTGCACCAGGCCCCATGCCAAGTGCTGGGGACACAGTGCTGGTGGACAGGCCTGTTCCTAGGGAGCTAACACCCCAGCTGAGGGGGACAAGCAAGAAACAACAAACACACAGATGATCTGATGGTGGAAGGAAAGTCAACAGGGCAATAGGACAGAGAGGGCCTGAAAGCTGCTTAGAGGGTGTGGTCTGAAAGGCCTTTCAGAGGAGGTGACACCTGAGATGAAACTTGGAAGTCAGATGGAGAGGGCCTTGCAAAGATGGGGGAGGTCCCAAGCAGAGGGACAAGAGAGGATAAAGGCCTAAAGGAGAGAATGAGCTTGGATATCTGAGGAATACAAAGAAGTGGGTCTGGTGGGAGCTCTGTGCATCAGCAGCACAAAGGTAGGAGGTGGGGAAGGGGTGGATCAGGCCCTGAGAACCCTGCTGGGGGTCTGAGTTCCAACCTATCTTCCAGGAGTTCACGGTAAGAATCAAGAGAGAGATGCACATAAGGAGCCTGAGAAGGCAAACACTCAGCAACTGGGGCCCTGCGGTTTTCAGGTTTTCAACAGTGACTGACCTTCCATCCCCAATTCAAAGCCCCTAGCACAACTTCCAAGCACCAGCATCGACATCCCTTTGCCAGAGGCTCTCTCCACGGGGAGATGCTCTGTCCACATTCAAGGCAGCTCACCCACAGCCAGAAGCCCTCACCAGGGACTGCCAGCAGCTGGTGTCAAAGGCGGAGCTTCCTTGCCGGCAGGTGGAATAACATTGGGGCTGGCCTCCTACACTGTCTCCTGCAGGGCTCCCCAGAGGTGGCACCACAGCTGCCCACCGGCTCCATCATGCACCTTTACTGACTTCTTTCTGGGTTTTCTGGGGTCACCTCCCAAAGCAACTGTTTGCGCTAGAATTCTCAGGGACCCTAGCCTAACGCCAAGGCATTCCTGGCAGGCGCAGGGACATGGCACCAGGGGCCGCCGCTCACGCACCTGCATCCCGGTGATGGAGACATGGTGCGACTCCACGGTGGGCCGCCGGGGCAGCCGCGGTGAGGACTGCGGGGAGCCCACGGGCGAGTGGGGCAGGGCCGGGCAGACACCGCGCCCATTCGCGTCCAGCTGGGTCCGCTCCTGCAGAGAGAGCTTGCGGCTGGAGAGGAGGGGCCGGGCCTGGGCCACAGAGGCGTCAAGCGGGACCTCGCCGCCATCTGCCTCCAGGGGCCGGTCCCGGGTCAGGCTGAGATCCACAGGACAGGCCGGCTCACACTCTGTGACCACGATGAAGGACTCCATGCCCAGGCGGATGCTCAGGGACGAGAGGCCACGCAAGGCCTCACAGGGCTTCCGGCCTTCGCTGCTGCTGCCGCCTCCGCCCCCCAGCTCATCGTGGGGGGCGGCCCGGTTGCTACTGGGCTGGCTAGAGACACATGATGACATGGTGCATGTGCCCACTTGATGCGACACAGACTCTCGGGGGCACACCCATCCAGCAGCTCACACCACCTGCAGAGAGAGGAAGGGTCAGCTGCCCCCACCCAGTGGGGCAGGGCCAAGGTAGGGAGGGGGTTTCTCCTGCTGGCCAAGCCTGATGCCTCATTCCTGCTTTGAGTGGAGTCCTTACAACACGATAAAATCTGATCTGAGTCTGTAGAGATGAGCTTACTCCACATTTCCTCACAGGAGTTCCCAAAGTGGCTCAGCAGGTTAAGAACCTGACTAGTATCCACAAGGACGCAGGTCCCATCCCTGACCTCACTCAGTGGGTTAAGGATCCGAGTTGCTGCAAAAAGGTCACAGAGGCAGCTGGGATCTGGTGTTGCTGTGGCTGTGGTGTAGGCTGGCAGCTGCAGCTCTGATTGGACCCCTAGCCCAGGAACTTACATATGCTGTGGGTGAGGAAGTAAAAATTAAAAAAAAAAAAAAAAAAAGCCCCTCCTCATACACTATAAGAATCCAAATTCAATTCCTGTAGAAACCAAGTATGAGAAGACCCAAAAACTAGAGCACCCATGCAACCAACAAATGTGGCTTCCAGCTCAAGCCAACTGTTGCTAAGCAGGAATTTGGGCCTAGAATTGTCTGATTACCTCCCCCACCTTTTTTTTTTTTTTTTTTTAAAGAGAAGTCCTGAACCGATGATGTTGGGTGAGATCTCTTAATTTTTGGAAAATTCGCAATTATTTTAAATATTTTAAAATACCTGGAGTTCCCGTTGTGGCTCAGCGGTTAACGAATCCGACTAGGAACCATGAGGTTGCAGGTTCAGTCCCTGGCCTTGCTCAGTGGGTTAAGGATCCAGCGTTGCTGTGAGCTGTGGTGTAGGTTGCAGACGCAGCTCGGATCCCGAGTTGCTGTGGCTCTGGTGTAGGCTGGTGGCTACAGCTCCGATTCAACCCCTAGACTGGGAAACTCCATATGCCATGGGAGTGGCCCAAGAAATGGCAAAAAGACCAAAAAAAAAAAAAAAAAACAGGCCAAAGAAACACTTCCTCATGGTGACCTCTGGGCTGCCTCTCTTCATAAGAGCAATGATGTAGACAGCACTTTCCAGTTTATAAAATATCTTCCACACATCAGGATCATTTCACAAGTGCCCTAGGTTGTTGGTTTGCCCTTATACCTTCATTTTATAAATGGGGAAACTGAGACTCAAGAGAGGGAGAAGGATTTGTCCAGGTCTCCTAAGGCACACACCATGCGCACAGGAGTCCAGTCCCCTGGCCTGGCCTGGAGCCAATGATTCCTGAGGCGTGAGGGTCAGGAGGTCACACCAGAGGAGGAGGAGGCGCCCAGAGAGTGTGTGAGCCAGGGGAGTGTGTGCTGTCTGAGGAGGAAGGCTCAACATATCTGTTATCTACTGTTGCCCCAGTTCAGCCCCAGCTAGCTACCACTAGACAAAAAGCAAATACGAGATAAAAAAGGTTAGCTTCAGAAGTTCCCTTGTGGCACAGCAGGTTAAGGATCTGATGTTGCCACAGGTATGGTGCAGTGTCACTTCGATATCTGGCCCTGGAACTTCCGTGTGCCGTGAGTGCCACCCCCACCCCCCAAAAAAAGGTTAGCATCAAATAGTTTGGTGGTTCCTCAAATAACTAAGCAGAGAATTACCATATGACTGAGCAACTGTGTTCCTTGGTATCTACCCAAACAGCACTATTCACAACACCCAAAAGAGAAAAAAACAACCTACATGTCCAACAATAGATGAATGGATGGGAAAATGTGGTCTGTCCACACAATGGAGCATGACTAAAAAGGAATAAAGAATCGACACAGGCTACAACCTGCATGAGCTTCAAGAACATGCTGCTGAGTGGAAGAAGCCAGACACAAAAGGTCACGTGTGTATGATCCTAGCTACGTGAGATTTTTGAGTGGGCAAATCCACACAGACAGAAAGTATAGTGGTTGCCAAGGACTGAGGAGGTGTTGGGGGAAATGGGGAGTAACTGCCAGTGGGCACGGGGGTCTCCTCTCGGGGTGCTGAAAAGACCTTGGAACTAGATAAAGGTGGTGGTTGCACAACACTGTGAATGTACTAAATGACATTGAGTTGCACACGTTTAAATGGTTAATTTTGTGTAAATGACAAAAAAATTGACACACTCAGACTGTCAATTCCTCCTGTCTCTGGAACAGAATATTAACCTTTGCTTCGTGTGTTTGACAAATTCTGCTGGACAAATGTCACAGGTACCACTGGAATTCATGGAGTACATCCACAGATGCAGAAGGTGGCGGCTCCGTGCTGATCACCCACGTCAGGAAAATGCCAGGAAAGCAGTGAGTGCTGAGCAGAGAGATTTTATGAATGAATAAAATGATATCTCTTTATAACACTGGCTGGCAGTGGGGGGAGAGAGAGGAAAGTACAGTTGGGAACCGAAAGCCAGTGCTTCCTAGAGAACCTAGTTGAGGGGCAGAAAAATGCTAGCCACCCTTTTGGGACAGTCCTGCAAGAAGTATTTACAGAATAGCTCCTATGGAGTTCCCGTCATGGAGCAGTGGAAATGAATCCGACCAGGAACCATGAGGTTGTAGGTTTGATCCCTGGCCTCCCTCAGTGGGTTAAGGATCTGGCATTGCCATAGCTGTGGTGTAGGTTGCAGACGTGGTTAGGATCTGGCATTGCTGTGGCTGTGGTGTAGGCCAGCAGCTGCAGCTCTGATTAGACGCCTAGCCTGGGAACCTCCATATGCCATGAGTGCGGCCCTAAAAAGCAAAAAAAAACAGCTCCTATATATGCAATCTGGATCACACCATAGGCAGATGGGGTCCCCTGCTCTCATTCAACAAGGAAAGGCCAATGAGAAGAGCATTAAAGAAACAACAGCAAGATCCCAACCCGGACACAGAAGAACAATTCCTGAACACAGTTCATTGTAAAGCAATGACAAAGTGTCCAATCATGTGACAAGATGCTCAGCCTCAGTTATGGGGAGAGTAGTGCAAATTCAAATGACAATGAAACGGTTTGGTGTGAAACCAAACCAAACCATTTCACCATTCTACCATTAACCATTCAGTTAAATTTAGAATTACCATTTTTTTCTTTTTCTTTTTTTTCTTCTTTTTAAGGCTACAACTGCGGCATATGGAAGTTCCCAGGATAGGGATCAAATCAGAGCTACAGCTGAGGCCTATGCCACAGCCACAGCAACACAGGATCCTTAACCCACTGAGCAAGGCCAGGGAATGAACCTGCATCCTCACGGACACTATGTCGGGTTCTTAACCTGCCGAGCCACAATGGAAACTCCTAGAATTACCATTTGACCTGGCAATTCCTCTTCTAGGTATATACCCCAAAGAACTGAAAGCAGGAATTCAAACAGATATTATACACCTATGTTCAAAGCAGCATTATTTACAATAGCCACAAGGCAGAAACAACCCAAGTGTCCATCAATGGAAGAATGGATAAACAGAACATGGTATATTTATACAACAATATTCAGCCATTTAGAATAAAGTTCTGACACATGCGACAACACGGACAAGCCTTAAAATATGCTAAGTGAAATAAGCCAGATGTTAGAAGGAAAATACTGTATAATATCACTTATGTGAGGTATCCAGAACAGGCAAATTCACAGAAAGTTTAGGTATGATTGGCCAATGGGGACCTGCGGTAGAGCACAGAGAACTCTACCCAATATTCTGCGATAATCTATGTGAGAAAAGACTCTGAAAGAGAATGGATGTGTGGAAAATGAAAATTAAAAAAAGTAAGTTTAGGAGCCCCCGCTGTGGCTCAGCAGTAATGAACCTGACTAGTATCCATAAGGATGCAGGTTTGATCCCTGGCCTTGCTCGGTGGGTTAAGGATCCGGTGTTGCTATGAGCTGTGGTGTAGGTCACAGATGTGGCTCAGCTCCCACGTTGCTGTGGCTGTGGTATAGGCCAGCAGCTGCAGCTCCAATTCGACCCCTAGCCTGGGAACTTCCATATGCCATGGGTGTGGCCCTAAAAAGCAAAAAGTAAGTTTAGAATAGAGGTTATTCAGAGACTGAGTGGGAGGCAGATGGAGAGGGGGGGTCACTGCTTAAGGGGTATGTTTGGGGGTGATAAAAAAAGTTCTGGAAATGGATAGCGGTGATGACTGCACCACATTCTGAATGCAAATAATGCCACTGAATTGTATACCTAAAAATGGCTGAAATGGTAAATTTTATGTTATGTATCGTTTACCAAAATTAAGAAAATAATAATAAAGCTACAATGAAATGACTTTTTTCCATCTATCAGATTGGCAAAGGCAAAAAGCAAAGCAATATTTTGATGAGGCTATGGGGAATATGAACTAGTACCATCTTTATGAAGTGAAAGTCACCAATATCTAAGCAAATTCCAAATGCAGAGACCTCTGACTTAGCAATTCTGCACCTGAGTCTTGATCCTAGAGACAATCTCACACATAAAAATGACATGTATACAGGATGATTTTGGTAGTGTGGTTTGAAATAACTATCCACCAGGGACTGAATAAGTAAATGGAGACACATGTAGCCTAGGAGAAAATCATGCCTTTCTTTTAAAAGAGGTGACTCTTTACATCCTAATATGAATAAGCTCCAAGACACACTACTACATGGAAAAACACCAAAGCATTAGTATGCTGCTGCTGGCAGAGGGGGGAAAGGGCCACACATGCGTACATAATCAAATATGTGCAGCATATTTTTGGAAAGATACACAAGAAAGTGATAACTGGCCTCAAGAGAAGACAACTGGTTTGCAGAAGTATGGGGACAGGGTGGGAGGGACTTAATTTTCACTGGATTTACTTTTACTTTTGTAAAAGTAAGTGTGCAAATAATAATTATTCAGAAATGAATTTTTCAAAGAAAGTAACTGTAACCACAATTGGAGTAAAGATCATCTGGCCTGAGCACCACCTCTGGGGCACGAGGCAGAGGGAAGGCACAGCTAGCCCCATCTCCTAATCCTCTATCCTACCTTTACTGTATTTGGGAAAGAAATCATTAAATGTGTCCCTGTCTTGGCTTCTTCATCAGTGAAAGAAGACAACCTGAGTTCAAAGCTCTCCATGGTCCCAGCTGCTGTTACTTTACATTTCCTTGTTATAATCCTTATTTCCCAAGAGGGGAAAAGCAAGGTTGACTGCTTGGGTCTATAACCTCAGTTTTCTCATCTATAAAATGGGCACTCACCTGAGAGTCCTGAGGGTTAACTGAACTAAAAACTCAATATTCTTTTCTTTCTTTTTCTTTCTCTTTTTCTTTCTTTCTCTCTTTCTTTCTTTCTTTCTTTTGTCCTGTTAGGGCTGCACCTGCAGCGTATGGAATTTCCCAAGCTAGGGGGTCGAATCAGAGCTGCAGCTGCCAGCCTACACCACAGCCACAGCAACACGGGATCCAAACCATGTCTGCAACCTACACCACAGCTCACGGCAACGCAGGGTCCTTAACCCACTGAGCAAGGCCAGGGATTGAACCTGCATCCTCATGGATACTAGTCAGGTTCATAACCTCTGAGCCACAACATGAAATCCAGAACTCAATATTCATGTCTCTTGCGTGGTTAAGAGCTCAAAAAGCTCTTTTTTCAACAAATATTAGCAGGCTGTCTTCCCAAATGTTCTTCCTTCTGTGTGTGTTCGGACGCCCTGGCAGCGTGGACCTGCCTCCCCCAGGAGAGCAGCTTCTCTGGCCCACCCTCCCTCCCACGTCTGACAGGGCTGCAGAGTTCCTGAAAAGAAAACTAGTCTGGCAGCACCTGAGAAAGTTAATGGAGAATTTTCCTTTCTTGCCAACAGAAAAACAATTGCTTATTGATCGCCACTCCAGGCCAAGGACATCAAGCCATCCACCACCAGCAAAGCTGCTTTTAATCAGTCTCCTTGACAAGCTGGCATGTGGCCCATGCCTTGGCCCTTGAGGCCTGGGGTAGAGAGGAGAGAAAAAACGCACTGGCTGGCGCTGGGGCTGGTGCTGGGACAGAGATGGGGGGGGCGGTGTCTCTGGGCTGGAGCACCAGGTGTGTCTAGGTCCCAGGGAGAAGCCCCAAGGGACACGGACCTCAGTGACTGGAGGCCACTCATTGGCCTGGCAGGCAAGGACTTGGCCATTCGGCACCACTCAGCCCACAGAGCCTAAGCCAGTGTGCTCTGACCAGATCTGAGGTCACAGATCCTTTGAGGTCACAGGTCTCTTAAAGATAGGATGAGAGCTCCCCACACTCCCAGGAGAGAAAACTCAAGACAAAAAGACAATGGTCTGCATTATAACAGCTAACATCCAACTGGGCACGTACTCACCAAGCATCAGTTAACCCTCATAGGCCCTCTGCCAGGAACAGCTAAGCATGTGATTTGGGCGTGGGGGGTGGGGGGATAGGTTTGACAAAATTCCAAAAGCTCTCTCCCCAGCCTCCTGCCCCTGGGTTCTCCCCCACCCACCCACCCCCGCCCTGAGGGCCTCCCCACTGCCCCAGCTGGCAGCCCCAGGCTCCCTTCCCCTTCCCTCTCACAGGCCACTCAACCAAGGACCAGACAGACCCTTCCTGGAGCAGATGGACCCGGCTCCAGGCCAGGATGAAGCCAGTGCTCCTTCCCCTGCCAGGAAGCCCGGTGCTCAGGCCTCTAGGAAATGCATTCCATTTCCTGGGGGGGTGTTTGTTTCCAACCCGCGCCATCTTACCAAACACAGAGCTGCCCTGGGAGGGAGCTGCAGCATAGCAAGTAGCCAGTGAGTGGCTTTATGTGGTCCCCTAAGGTCCCAGGCACCACGGGACAACAAAGGGGCCCAAAATAGCTTTGAGGATCCTGCCAAGGCCAGGGATGATGTACCCTCTGGGGTAACAGGCATGGCCAGCCACACCCTCCCTCCCCTGGGGGGGCGGTCCTAAAGGAAATTCACTCACCCCTCTTTCAGTACATGATTACGGGGAACCTACTATGTTCCAGATAAATAAAACAGACTGATTTCTTAAAAGTGACTGTAAGAGCACATGACTCCATAAGAACAAACTGGAGGAGAAAACCAGGATGAGATAAAAGAGAACAGCACAGGGACCCAGGGGCGGTCTGAATGGGAGGGGATGAGCCAAGGAAGGCCTTGCTTGGGAAGTTGTATTTAGGCTGAGACCTATGGGGTGAGTGAGTGCTAACCAAGGGGGCAGGAACTTGTTCCAGGCAGAGGAAATAGCTACTGAGAAGGCCCCAAACCAGGGAAGAGGTGGGAGACAGGAGGGAACAGAAAGAGGACCCTGGAACGGGAGTCCTGTGTAAATGAGGGGGAAGGGAGGGAGGCTGGAGGGACCAGAGCCCAAGAGCTTTGCAGGAAACAATAGGATCAGGAGGGGTGGCCCAGGCAAAGCCACAGGGACATCAATGGGCCCTATTATGGGTTGTGAAATTGTGCCCCCGCCCCCAAAGAAAGATATGCTTGAGTCCTAGTGCAGTATGATTGGTGTCCTTATTTAAGAAAAAAAAGGAGTTCCGATTGTGGCTCAGTGGTTAACGAATCAGACTAGGAACCATGAGGTTGAGGGTTCGATCCCTGGCCTTGCTCAGTGGGTTAAGGATCCTGCGTTGCCGTGAGCTGTGGTGTAGGTCACAGACGCGGCTCAGATTCCGAGTTGCTGTGGCTCTGGTGTAGACCGCGGCTACAGCTCTGATTCGACCCCTAGCCTGGGCACCTCCATATGCCACGAGAGCAGCCCTAGAAAAGGAGAAAAGACAAAAAACAAAGCAACAACAACAAAAAAAACAGGTGGGGGTGGGAATTTGGACTCAGACCTGCACACAGGGAGAACACCATGAGAACACGAAGGCAGAGATTGGGGTGCTGCCCCTAGAAGCTAAGGAGCCCTAAAGACGGCCAGCAGCCACCAGAAGCAGGAAGAGAAGCATGGATCAGATTCCCTTGCACAGCCCTTGGAAGGAACCAGCCCAACAACACCTGGACCTCAGACTTCCGGCCTCCAGACTAGGAGAGAATGCCTTTCTGTTGCTCAAGCTGCCCCTGTTGCAGGGCTTCATCTCGGCAGTCAGCAGTCATAGCGAACTGTCACAGTGCCCCCCACCCAAGCACAGAAGCCTGCTGGCCCAGAGGCCACGGACTCAGAGGTGTTTCCCAGTGGTTAAGCAGAGACCTGGGAGGCTCAGCCGCACCAGCCGAAGTGGTGCCGAGGTTTGACACCAGCTGAAATATTCCAGATTCCGGCTCATAGCCCAGCCAAGCAGTCCAATCAGATTCAGTGACTCCACCTTATCCCTCCCTGAACACTCTTGAGTTTGGAGGCACTGATACTGTCTCCTCAGAGACAAAGGCCCCTCCTTGGCAGAAGGCACATGGGACAGTGATGGCTTTAGAGCGCGCAGACCCTATCCCCATCAGAGTCCCTAAAGCAAAAAGTCCCCCTTGTGCGACATCTGGCCACTGATGTATTTTGCTTGGCCTACATTGTGTTTAAAACTATTTGGATGAGATACCAAGATTTCAGAGCCAGGAGATTTCAGATCAAAATCAAAATTTCCAGGAGTTCCCTGGTAGCCTAGCTGTTAAAAATTCAGCATCGTCATTGCTGTGGCACAGGTTTGATCCCTGGCCACAAACCGCATGCCATGGGCGTGGCCAAAAAAAAGTTAAAAAAAAATCAAAATTTCCAGGAGTTTCCTTATAGCTCAGTAGGTTAAGGACCCAGCATTGTCAATGCTGTGGCTCTGGTCACAGCTGTGGTATGGGTTTGATCCCTGGCCTGGGAACTTTCACATGCCATGGGTGCAGCCAAAAAAAAGAAAATTTCCAGAGTTCTTTGAAGAACTGGACTTTTTTTTTTTTTTTGGTCTTTTTTAGGGCCACACCTGCAGCATATGGAAGTTCTCAGGGTCTCAGGGTCTCAGGCTCTCAGGCTAGGGATTGAATCAGAGCTACAGCTGCCAGCCACAGCAACTCAGAATCCAAACTGCATCTGCAGCCCGCACTGCAGCTTGTGGCAACACTGGACCCCTAACCAATGAGTGAGGCCAGGGATCAAACCCACATCCTCATGGATACTAACTGGGTTCTTAACCTGCTGAGACACAACAGGAACTCCAGAACTGGACATTCTAATAGCAGTGGGCCTGTATTCTCCCCTGGCAACAGCTCCCTGCAGCTCTTGGACAGAAAATACACTCACTAGGCTGCCATAGTCCTCACTGTTCCCCCTTGACTCCCCCACACCAAGGACAGGCTGAGTGCCATGTTACACATCCTCCCACCTCTCATGATGGGTCTTATCCCTACAGACCCTACTTTGAGATGCACTGGATCTTAGTGCTAAAACAGGCACAGGTTGGCAGTCACCTGTTCCAACCATTTCATTCCGCCAATGAGAAAAATGAAGGCTCAGAGGGGCTACTGATTTGTTCAAAGTTACACAGTGGTTCCAAGCAGAGTTAAAATGGGTCTGAGCTAAAAATTACAGGTACAGCCTTGCAATGTCCACTTAGTATGTCCTGAAGTCCAGGCTGCACCAAAATCTTGAACAAAGGGGAATATAGTGCCCATTCCTCTGGCTTTCTGAGACTCCAACCTGTGTGAAAGGGGAGAGTGTGAAAGCACAGTGTCTTACAGTGCTCCGAAAAGACATGCATGGGCACAGACATATTGATTTGACTTAACTTGTGAGAGCCTTGGCTTTGCCTTTCTTGTTTACTGTTGGACTCCAGGACCTACAACTTCCTAGAACACTGTAGGCACTCACTAAGTATTGGCTAGAGGTCATTGTTTATTTCTCTAATCCCAAGACCACTCAAGAGGTCAGATGCTTTCTTTAGCTGGCCTAGAATTTATGTTCCTTTAGTCTGCTAACAGCAGTCTGATTTATGTTTGGAATTCACCCTTCTGTGTGAAAGGTAACTCCATGGAACTATCTGTACCATCAGCTTCAGGGGTTCCACGATTACTCAAGCCTGGTCAACTGGGCATCACCTACTCTGGTCAAGTGATTGTTTCAAGAGTAGATGTGTGACCCAAGTCAGTCTATTAAGTCTTATTCTAGGATTCTGTGGAAATATTAAGAAGAATGTCTCTGTGGAGCACAGAGCAATGAAGATTATTTCTAGACTTACCAGGTGCTGGGGAGAACCCTGCCTTAGAATGAAGTGGATAGAGAGAGAAGAGAGGCAACAGATTTAAAAAACAAACAAACAAAAAACGGAAGTCGGAGACATTGTCTGGGCACCTGGATCCAGCCATGCCTGAAGCCCATATACCCCACAAGCTTTTAACTACATGAGCCGATAAATTCTCACTTTTGCTTAAGTTAATTTGCAGTTGGTTTTCTGTCATTTACAACCAAGGGTCCTAATAGACAAATGACACAGAGGTGACTGACAGAAAACCTCCACTAAGCTCCCTGCCAGATGGTAAGTTCCCTACACCTTAAGGATCCCAATCCTTAAACTGCCAGGCAGTTACAGCTCCCCTGACAGCCTTCACTTGACAGTGTGGCAGAAAATCAGAACTTCCAAAGTCCTAATTTCTTTCTCTTTTTATTTTAAGGAAAAAAAAAGTCAAACATGCAGAAGGAAAGGGCTAATGAACAGGATGGAATGAAGGGAAGAAACTGACTTTTTTTTTTTTTTGGTTTTTTTAGGGCTCCACCCGAAGCATATGGAAGTTCCCAGGCTAGGGGTCGAATCAGAGCTGTAGCCACCGGCCTACACAACAGCCACAGCAATGTGGGATCTGACCCGTGTCTGCAACCTACACCAGAGCTCACAGCAATGCTGGATCCTTAACCCACTGA
This sequence comes from Phacochoerus africanus, assembly GCF_016906955.1. Lineage (NCBI taxonomy): Eukaryota > Metazoa > Chordata > Mammalia > Artiodactyla > Suidae > Phacochoerus > Phacochoerus africanus. Next base: position 31,427,202 of record NC_062558.1, on the reverse strand, counting down.
GCAAGGCCTGGGACCAAACCCATGTCCTCATGGATATTAGCAGGTTCATTACTACTGCGCCACCATGGGAACTCCCTAATACTTTTTTTTGTCTTTTTTTTGGCATTTCTTGGGCCACTCCCGCGGCATATGGAGGTTCCCAGGCTAGGGGTCAAATCGGAGCTATAGCCACCAGCCTATGCCAGAGGCACAGCAACGCGGGATCCGAGCCGCGTCTGCAACCTACACCACAGCTCACAGCAACGCCGGATCGTTAACCCACTGAGCAAGGCCAGGGATCAAACCCACAACCTCATGGTTCCTAGTCGGATTCGTTAACCTCTGCGCCACGACAGGAACTCCTGACTAATACTTTTAACACAAGAATCAAGTCACTATAGCAGCAGCCACAGTAGTTGCAGATACAATAACAATGATGACTGAGTCTGGCCGAGTGCCAGGCTCTACTCTAAGCACATTGTACGTATTATTTCATTTAACCTTAACAACAACTTTATGAGTTAGGTATTATTATCATGCTTATTTCACCAATGAGAAAACTGAGGCACAGAGAGTATGAGTGACTTGCCCCAATCTCACAATGATTTGGGAGGGCGCAAGTGTGAAATCAAAGGCTCCTTGAAAGGGGGGGAAAGCCCTTCACCTTAGGTGCTGTAACCTTGGGGATGACAATACCTACCTCACCCACCACACAGGTCCCAGCACATGGCAAATGCTCCCTAAATGGAAGCTGTTACCAAGAAAGCACTTCAGCCGCTATCAAGTTCAAGGCCCTCAACTGGCTTCACATTAAAATTTTTATTGTGAAATCACACCACGCTTAACTCTTTTCCCCTTCCCCTCTAACTCTTATCCACATGCATTACTTTTTACAACCTCAAAAGCAGAGATAATTTTGCATTCTCGCTTACTTGTGGTATAAGAATTTTGCACACATTCTCAAACAGCTTTGATCATCAGCTCCCGAAGGCTCCAGACAGAGCGGCTGAGACCCAGGGAAGTGAGATGACCTCTTCCAGGCAGCTCAGTAGGTTCTAGGCTCGGCCAGGGCAGGACTCCTGACCCTTGCAGTGTCCCCTAGGGCCCTGGACACTGGCAGAGCAAGAAGCTCCACTGTCTTAAGAGTTCCTCTTGTTCCGTCCATAGTGAAGTATCACAAGAGAACGGTCCCCAATCACCCGCCAGAACCTAAAGGCAGGTGTGTGCTGGTGGCCCCCAGCTTGAAGAGCCAGGAAGTGTGAATGAATGGCTGAGTGCGGGGGTGGGTGTGAGTGTGGGTACATAGAAAAAGGAGGTAGGAACCGTCTTACTTCCTTTCTCTTCTCCCGCTGAATCCCTCGGAGCAATCTTTCACCGAACTTTAGGAAGAGGCTGGGAAACAACTAAAATTTCCATTTGTGATGAAAAGAAAAAGACTCCTGACTCCAACGCTCTGCAGCTTGGCAAATCAGAGAGGGAGGGGGCTGGCTGGGAATCCACAGGCATCCGGCCTCGCCCACCCACAGCCCTTCTCCCTCCCTCTTCCCTGATGCTTTGAGGTGATGCTAAATCCAGCTCCCTCCCTCCCCAGCCTCCAGCACGAAGCAACCCCAGCCAGGGGCAACGAGGGGCTGGGAGCTGGCTCTAGGGGTCCAATCCTATCCCCTACACTGGACCCAGAGGGCAGAAGAACTGTCTGGGAGGAATCTAAATAAAATCTCTTTCACCAGAAGCCTTAACAGCAAAATACCAATGCACCTTAAAAAGCCCACAAGGGAATCCTTTCCTCCATACCCTGCCCCCACGCAAACCACTAGTTCCCCATTTAAGGCTCTCCAGTAGAGGCTTACCTCAGGCACCTCCCACCGTGTCCCCTCCTCAATGTCCCCCTCACTTCCTACCTCATGCCGAAGAAGACGAGGGCAAAGGGGCAAGACCTTGGCCTTTTCCGATTTCCTAGGGGAACCATCAGTCTCTCCTCTCCAGGTTAGAATTAGCATCTTTATCTCTGCAATTGCCATCTCTCAACTATTTACAGAAGCCAACAGGATAAAAAGGGACAACATAAAAATAGTTGCTCAGCAGCTTTCAGGGGAGGGTGAGGGCAGGGGCACAACAGACGCTGCTTCCAATTTTCTTTCTCTCCTGTTCAAAAGGGAAAAATGCTAGAATTGGTGATCTTGTCCAAAGTGATCCTCCATAATTCCAGACCGCTCACCTGGGAGCTCCTTAGGGCCAAGGACCAAGTTCCAGCGTTCCTCAGTTCCCAGGGCAGGGCTTGTCACCAGCACCCACCAAAGGGGTGGGTTCAGTGAAAGGTCATAGGGTTCCAGAGCCAGCGCCCTGCTCTGCCCCATTTCCATCACCTCCTGGCCTCCTTCCAGCCTTCCAAAACCATGAGCCAGTTAAAAAAAAACAAACAAACAAAAAAAAACTTCAGCTTTTTCTCTACCCTTAAAATGTTTCATAATTGAGGGAAAAAATTCAGCAGCAACACTACGAACAAGACTGAAATGGAAAACACTGGCAGCTAAAATAATTCCTTCCCCATTTTGGTCATTAGCATCCCCCAGCTGGGAATGCCAGAGCCAGAGGTCTTCCCTACGCTCACCTCCTTTATTTATTTATTTATTTAGCTTTTTAGGGCCGCACCCACGGCATATGGAAGTTCCCAGGCTAAGGGTCTAATCAGCTGCAGTTGCCAAGCTACACCACAGCTCATGGCAACGCCAGATCCTTAACCCAGTGAGCGAGGCCAGGGATCGAACCCGAATCCTCATGGATATGGGATATTAATATGTCAGGTTCATTTCTGTTGCACCACAACAGGAATTCCTCACCTCCTTTTAAATATGCCCCTTTATTTTTTTTGGTTTTGGGGGTAAGGAATTCCATAAGCAAAGAAAGAAAAAATGAGCATCCACAAATCTTATTTTTCTTTTTTTTTTTCTGCTTTTTAGGGCCACATCCGTGACATTGTGACATATGGAGGTTCCTAGGCTAGGGGTCCAAATGGAGCTACAGCTGGCCTACACCACAGCCACAGCATCATCAGATCCGAGCCATGTCTGCGACCTACACCACAGCTCATGGCAACGTTGGATCCTTAACCCACTGAGTGAGGCCAGGGATCCAACCTGCAACTTGGTGGTTGCTAGTCAGATGTGTTTCTACTGCACCATGATGGGAACTCCACAACAAATCTTATTTTTCAAAGAGCAAAACCATTAGGAAACTATTTCCACCCCGTAACCCCCTGGAGAAGGTGGATTCTACTCCATGAGAAAAGGGATATCATTTGGCAGCATAAGGAGGCCGATGGAGACACAAGAGCTCAGACTAGAAGATATGTCAGGAAACTACAGATCTCAGGGGGCTTGGGCCTTGATTTTCTCATCTGCACAATGGAGCCACTGCAGCAACCTACCAAGGGGGTAGCCATAGAGTCATTCTATAAAAGTGCCCAACACACAACATGGCAAAGCTCTGAAACGACCATGTTCATTTAAAGGCCATACCACCCTGAACGCACCCAATCTCGTATGAAAAGACCATGTACTACCTTCCTCTCTGCCCTGCACCTTCCCCAGCTGTCAAAAAGGAAGGGCTGGAAACTTCTGGGCTTCCCCCCAGCCCACTTTTCACACTGCTCCATTTCCACATCCTTGGTGGGCATTCCTGGCAAAGCTGTCAGGAGGAGGAGGTGACGCCACGCCAAGCCACAGGGTTTGAGGACCGTCTGTCTGGTGAGGCTTTCTCTCCTTTGTGGATTTACTTACCTGGAAAAAGGTCTCACAAAATATATACCAATAAAATCACATGGGGACCTACATTTAACAAATCATCCCTGAAAAGAATGAAATCCAGACACTCCCTGAAAAATCACACTTGGAATGAATACCTGTGAGTGGCCCCTGGAGGTGATGTGCTTGGATGGGAGCGAGGGTTCTCATGGAGGAGCAGGTGGGGGTGAAGTTAAAGGAGTCCTGAAACTTGTTCCAGGAAGCTGGTCTCCAGTTGATTTTGGAGAACCTTCCTTTCATCACCCTCTCCCTGCAAATGGAGCGACAAAATCATATCTTGTGCCCAGAGGTTTATTCGTTGGGGGCAGTGGAGACAGAGGAAGGGACAAAGTGCCCTTGAGAAGTTCTTATGGTGGAAACAACCCAAATGACCATCAACGGATGAATGGAGAAGCAAAATGTGGGGTCTCCATACATGGGAATATTATTCAGTCATAGAAAGGAAGCACTGAAATATTCCACAGCCTGAGTGAACCTTGAAAATAGTCTGCGCAATGAAAGCCAGACATAAAAGGTCACGTGGTACTAGCACATCAGTAAAGTTGTAGCGAGCACAGTCCAAAAGGAAAAAAGTCAGTTCCAAAAAGGAACTGCCATTTCCTCAAGTGTCCAGGAGAGAAGGCACAGAGGTGAGGGCGAAGGCCACTGCAGCAGCATGGAGCCAGGCCTGCCTGAATCCCACCTCCAGGTTCTTTTTCTAACCCAGTCCAAGAGGGAGGAGCTACTGGGAAAGCAAAACAGCTGCGAAAAAATAGCAAAACAAGGCTCTCTGACTCAAAGGAAAATCTGAAAGAGCATTTGCCCAAAGTCCTCAGGATCAGGAAAAGAGACGGGAACCATATGCTTCCCCCAGCCACCAGAAGAAGGCCTGTGGGTAGAAAGTCACAAGTGACGCTGAACAAGCCATTTAGCCTCTCCAAGCCCTTCCATCAGGTGGGCTCCTGAGAGGGAAAGGGTGATTCTGTGGCCCACTTTCAAATCGGAGCCAAAATGCCTTGGAAACAGGCTTGGCCTGCCCCACCCACCCATCTCTTCCTCCTGAGAGAGGTGCTTCCCCACCCACCAGCCCATCTTGGATACAGGCTGAGCTTGTCAAGGAGGGAACTCCAGCTGACTCCAGAAACTTCCCTCTGCTGGAGCATCCTGTCCTATTCCCCTCTTACTCCCCTCCAGTCTCCACTTTTCTGCCCATCCTTCAAGATTCAGCTCCAATGATGCTTCCTTCAGGAAGCTTCTTGGATTCACACAAGCCAGAAGGGATTTCTCCAGATCCCCCACTGCCCTCTGCTTCATCGTTCCCACAGCATGTATTCCTCCTGTATTTCTCAACAGGAGCGCTCCTGGCATTTAGGGCAGGGCAATTCTTCATGCCTGCTGTGAATCTGGCCCACTTGCAGGATATTTGGCATCTCCAGCTCCTGCCCGCCAAAAGTCAGGAGGGCTCAGCATCATTTTGACAACCAAAGTCACCCCCACACTTTTCTAAATGCTTACCAGGAAGGTGGGAACACCCCTGATGAGAACTACTGCATGATTATTAGTGAATAGATTTGCCTACCAGCCCACTAACAACCTGGAAACAAAGACAAACCCAAGTCGATCAGCATCACCACCATGGCTCCTTAGGCTGTTTTAGCAAACATTCCTGGGTTACTCATGAAGCTGAGGGCAGCCCTGCAAGGGCCTCTGCTCCAGAGCAGGTGGTAAAGTACAAACGCTTTAGGACCTGACATGCTTGGGTTGGCTGTGTGACCCTGGGCAAGTTACTTAACCTCTCTGAGCCTTTCTATAAAATGGGCTCTCTCCCAGCAATACTGCATGGTTGTTTTTAGCCTTGATTTCCTCATCTCTACAATGAGGATAAACATCTCCGCCTCACAGGATTCTGGTAGGCAGTAAACCAGATGATGCCTGCAACATATAGCACAGTTTCTAACACATAGTAAGAACCCCAAAAATACTAGTTATTAACATTATTATTATATTATTCTTATTATCCAAGTTAGGGACCCATGAAATGATGGCTATTATGTATAAAAATACATTGTGTGCTCTCACTACAAATGGTTGCTCTCTATACGAGAAGAGTTTAGGATCAGCAATCTGGCAAGAAGTTCCAGGACTCACCCTGAAGCTGTATTTGCATAGCCGCACACCATTTATTCTTAAATTGCATTTCTGTGAAGTAGTTTAGCCAAAGAAACTGAGAGCTATCTCCTCTCTCCCCTAGGGGCAGAGCCAGGGGAGGGTGTGGTAAATGATAGCACAGCTCCAAGGCACAAGAAGTTTCTATCTCGAGGACTGTGGGGACTTCCAGACCGAAGAAGGTAAAAGTTGCCTCTCAGGAGGTGGACCCTGCACGTCCCAACTCAGGTCAGCCTGCCCTTCTTACTGATGGCACTGAGATCCCCGCCCCCCAAGCACCAAGCCTCTGCCCCAGCCTTCTAGGGGAGATAGGAGGGGCTGCGGTGCAACCTCTTCTGCGCCAAGTGAGAGCAGCAGGGCGGCTGGCAGAGCTGTGAAAACACCCCGCTTCCCAAACTGGGCAGTGCAGGGGGTGGGGGAAGCCAGGAAAAGCTCAAGGCTGTAACGGGTGGCACCGCGGGCACCCAGACCCAATGCTGAGCGGGGCCGGGCGGGCCCACCATCCTCAAGAGTCAGGCGGAGGGTGCCGGGCGAAGGCACTGCTCTGCGTTCACAGTAGGCTGCGGCCCCGAGGTGAATTTAGGTCAAAAGGACCAAGCCTGTGAGGTTCCGGCAGAGAGAAGGGGGCAGGGGCAAAGGGCCGACTGAGGCGAGGCTAAGGGCCCCCGGTCCCACAGCTGCCGGTCTGGGTCTTGCCGCCTGGTGTCCAACCCATCACGGCCCGGGTTTGCCCCCCAAGACAAGCGTGGAACGGGTGCTCAAAGTCCGCGGGCCTTCTCCTCGCTCGCCCGCTCTAGCTCTGCCCACCTGTCAAACGCGAGGGGGTGGGCCTAGGCCGCCTCCAAGATCCTTGACTGCCCTGGTCCCCTGGTGACAACGATTCCAAACTCCGGGACCACCCCTTCCACCCCAAGCCGGGGCGCGGCCCCGCCGAGCCAGCCACCCTGAGGTCCAGGGCGCCCGGAGGACGCGGGGGAAGGGGCGCCGGGGGCCGCGTCCCCCACGTGGCGGGGCGTGGGACTGCGCACGTGGGGTCCTTTCCGTGGAGGGAACCAGGGCCCGGCCGCAGGGCTTTGTCTGCGATCCCGGCCATAGTCCGGCGCCCCGAATAGGAGAGGACGCCGAGACCTCGGCGGATGCGTCCCCCCACCGTGCGGCCCAGCTCCCGCCCGCTCACCTGGGCTCCGCGCTGCCGCCGCCGCCGCCTCCCGCGCTCTGCGCCCCCAGCTCGGCTCTGCTCGGCTCCGCGCGCCCGCGAGCTTTTCCCCGCGGCCCCGGCGGGCGCGCAGGGGAGAGGCGGGGGCGGGAGGAGCCGCCGAGTCCCGGCTCCAGCGCGACGCGGCCGCGGGCTGCGCGGAGATTGGCTGCGGTCGCTAGAAACCCCGGCACGGAGCCGCCCGCTCTCGCCGCGCGCCCCCGAAGGCTCGGCCCCGTGACGAGGAGGGGAGGGAGGCGGGAGCCGAAGGAGAGGAAAGTAGAGGCGGGGCGGAGGGAAAGGAGGAGAAAGGGGAGGAGGCAGAGAGGAGGGAAAAGAGGCAAGGCTGGGTGGGGGTGTCGGAAGAGCTGGCGGACCCGCGAGGAGGGCAGAAACCTGCCTGGGCGCGCGAGGGGGGGAGGCTGTGCTGCAACTTTGCCCCCGCCCGCGGCGCGCACCTGCCCGGGTTCTCCCCGCGGCGACCGCGGCACCCTCGGGCCGGCCGGAGGCTCCGGCTGCACTCGCTTTCAGTCAAACGCGGAGACTGCAGGGCGGCGGCTGAGCCGCGGAAAGTTCCCCAAGCCTGCGAGTCACGCGAGGCCCCGCCTCGAGGCTCAGCTCCTGTCCCTGGGCTGCTGCCCCTGTACCAGGCGGTGGGTGCGGCCTGGATTTCGGGTCACCACCCATTCTGGGGAACTCCCTTCCGCACCCGCCTCCCCACAGACCGCTGTTCGGGACCCGCCCTAAAGGCTGGGGGACCGTGTTTCTTTGCCACCCCAACTCCACCTGGATGTACCAGACTACAGGAAACCCGATGAAGTCCTGTCTTTCCTGAAAACTTCTTAGATGCTTTTTGTGACATACATCATATGCTTCCCAAACATTCTACCCTTTTGGCGCCCTACCTTGCTGGAGCCCTTAGAGTTTTAGTCTCCCAGCTGGGTAACTGCGGGAGAGGGGCAAAGGACTACCTCACACGGGCTGCAGGATGCCGCTGTTGTCCTTGAGTGGTTGCAAAACTCAGTCCTGTGTCAAGGGCCATATTAAAGGTTCGAAGTCCTCTTCAGTTTAGTCCCTCTAGTATTTTCAAGCTGCAGGAGTGACTCCCAAACAATTCAGAGCGTTCTGCTTAAAACAGCCGCTTCTGATGTTCAACATGCAAGCATTTGTTGGTAATAGTAGAAACCTGGGAACAACTATTCTAAATGTTCATCAGGGAAGTGGATCAATAAAATGTGTTGTAGTCATTTGATGGAATGTTATGCAATAGTTCTAATGAATACATCTATTTGTACAGACATGGGGAGAACCCAAAACAAAATGCTGAGTAAAAGAGCAAGTTGCCTATATGGAAAAAGAATCTAAAAAGAATGGATGTGTGCATGTGTATAACTGAATCTCTTTGTGGTACAGCAGAAATTATCGCAACATTGTAAGTCAACTATACTTCAATAAAACTTTTAAAAATGAAAAAAGGAAGAGCAAATTGCAGAATATAGTTTACACTGTTCATAGACACATGCCTACATGTGGGTTCTACGTTAAAACATGAGTGTTTGGGATTTCCTTGGTGGGCTAGTGGGGATCTAGCATTGTCATGTTATGGCACAGATCAGATCCTGGGGAATTTCCGCATGCCAAGGCTGCGGCCAAAAAAACAAAAACAAAACATGAGTGTTTTAAGTCAAAGGAGGAGTTCAGGTTTGGGTTTAGTGGGTTAAGAACCAGACTAGTATCCACAAAGAGGTGGGTTCAATCCCTGGCCTTGCTCAATGGGTTAAGGATGCTGCATTGCCGAAAGCTGTAGCATAAATTGCAGATGCAGCTCTGATCTGGCGTTGCTGTGGCATAGGTCAGCAGCTGCAGCTCAGATTCAACTCCTAGCCCTGGACCTTCCATGTGCCACAGGTGTGAAACGTAAAAAGAAAAAAAAAAAAAAAGAAAATGAGTCAAGGGGATTGAGTGATAGTGACTAGACTTTTGGTGATGATTATGTTGGAATGCAGGAAGACATCAAATTATAATGTTGTACACCTGAAACACATAAAGTTACATAATTTTAGCTCAAAAAAAGATACTACCTCAGTGCCTGGCACTTAAGTGCTCAAAGGTGCTAACTATTAATACACTTAGCACAGAGCTAAAGACCCCATTAATTATGTGTCTTTCTTATTAACGTGAATTAGAACAAAGCGGAGAAACCACAACTGCCTTTCACTGACACTCAGTCCCTTTTATGATAGAGTCCCTTCCACTCAAGGGAAACATTGAAATATGAAAATAAGAATTGGCTTTGCTTTTTGAGTTTTCTCCTCCAAGAACACCAGAAAAACCTATTCTAGGCAAACAGCTCTTGTTGTCTTGACAACACAGATTGCCAAGAAAATAAGTAAACAGAGCATAGGAATCTTATTTTTAAGAAAACTTGGACAGCACAAGGGAGGGGCTGAAAAACAAGGTTTTAAAATCATCTCACTCAGAGTTCCCACTGTGACTCAGAGCTAGCAAATCTGACTAGCATCCATGAGGATGCAGGTTTGATGCCTGGCCTTGCTCAATGGGTTAAGGATCCGGCATTGCCTTGGGTGGTGGTGTGGCCCCGCAGATGTGGCTCAGATCTGGTGTTGCTGTGGCTGTGGTGTAGGCCAGCAGCTGGAGCTCCGATTTTACCCTGAGCCTGGGAACTTCCATATGCTTTGGGTGAGGCCCTAAAAAGCGCAAAAAAAAAAAAAAAAAATCACTCACTAGGACAGCATCATAAACTCATGCGGAGGCTTTGTTTTTTCCTTTCTGAACTGTTCTGTGTGCTACTCGCCTCGTCCACTAAAATGGTCCACCACCTCCCAAACCTTGAACACCCAGATGAAGACAGCAATATTAACCATACTGAGAGACTTTTTTGTTCTGCACCCGTGGCCTATGGAGGTTCCCAGGGGGTAAATTGGAGCTGTCACCGCTGGCCTACACTACAGCTCACAGCAAAGCAGGATCTTTAACCCCTGAGCAAGGCCAGGGATCGGACCTGCGTCCTCGTGGATGCTAGTCAGAATCATTTCCGCTGAGCCACGACGGGAACTCCTAGACTTTGTTAAATTCCTCCCCATTAAATAAGACTGTAAAAAACAATGAGACGAGAAAAAAGAAAGAGGCCAAGAATTTTCTCATTTCTCTTCAACAGGCAGTGAAATTAATATGTTAATCCCAAACATAAACAGCATGAAAAGCTGTTTGAAACAGCATCATGAAAAGAGAAGTCAGCATGAGCAAGATAAAGTTCTTTATTTGCCTTCAATGTATTACAATAAAGAAATGATTATACCAAGCCAGGGATGGAACCCACACCAGAGCAATGACAGTGCCACTAGGGAACTCCAAGAAAGACATTTTGACCAACTAAAATGACAAATTTAAAACACCCTGGAGCTCCCTGGTCAGTAGTAATAATTATAATACTCCAAACAAGTAGAAGTATTCAAGATACATAGGTGAAGACAAAGGCGGCCTGGTGATGAGTTGAAGAACCTGTAACATCTGCTCTAAATCCTGACTGGTCCTCCCTAGTGAAGGGGCTGGGTCAGGCCAAGTTATAGAGCAGTTTCCTCACTTGCAAAATAGTATTTCGCTTACAATCATTAGAAATGGTATTGTAAAAGTACCTAGCACAGTGTCTGGCCTATACTGGGCGCTAGATAAATTACAGCTGCTTTTATCAATTTTATATTCAATGAAAAAAAGGAATGTTCCCCCAAACAGTACAGTACTGCTCAAAACTCTGGGAGCAGACAGCTCTAGGGTAAATGCAAGAGCTGGGTTGGATCCCCAGCCCTGCAGCCCACCTACTAGCTGTGTGAGGTTGGGTGGTAAGTGACTTAAACTCCTCATGCCTCAGTTTCCACATCTGTTCAATGGGATTATTGCTATTGCCTATCTTTTAGGACTGTTGTGAAGATTGTTTTGACATTTAACTTACAAAGGGCACTCTCTATTAAGCTGTTTGTGCCCACCTGTCTCAGGGCTGGAAACAATACCAAACCTGCTGGGGAGAGTTCCTACCAGGCCGAGCCACTGGCAGGGGTCACAACCCCACTCTCCTCTTCCCCTTTGAGGATCTGTCCTCAGGTCTCTAGTATAGACCCAGATGCCCATTAGCTTTTTCTTTCCCTCCTCCCAACCCTCTCCAAGCATATGCAGTTCCCAGGGCCAGGGATCAGTTCCCAGGCCAGGGAACAGAGTGGAGCTGCAGTTGAGACCTCACCACAGCTGCAGCAACACAGGATTCTTTTAACCTACTGTGCTGGGCCAGGGGATAGAACTTGCATCCTAGAGCTGCAGAGACACCAGCCAGCAGGACTCTCCCATTAGCTATGTACTTCCAGTTATCTCCTCACCAAACCCCATCCCCATTTAATTAAATCACTGCTTATTACACCCCTACATTAAACCACCCATAATTACACTGACCTGATTCCTCCTTCCCCCACCAAACGCTGCACCAGGAAGAAAAAAAAAAACAAAAAAAAACAATTAGCTGTAACTCAGATAGTTATTAGTTTTGGGGTCACTCTGATATTTCTGACTTTCAATTTAACCCACTATTTCTTCCTGAAGAGGCCAGGCTCCAGCCAACAAATCTAAGTCACAGATGGCAGGAGGCCACAGACTCTCTGTATTAGCTTTGGATGCAGGCCTGGCATGGTGAACATGCAGCAAGCTGGGAGCAGGGTCGGGCAGGAAAGCATCACAGGAGTGCCAACTGTGCAGCCAAGTAGGGCTCTGTGTTTAGATGGGCCCTGTACCTGGTTTAACGCTCTGCTTAATATAGGCCTCATATTTTTTTCCTTTGCACTGGGCCCCACAAAATATGTAGCTGGTCCTGGCCAGGAGTGATGACTTCTGGTTTTTATGTCACCCCATCTCTTAAACCTTCTTACAATGAGCCAGAATAAGATCACTTCTTAGGCTGAAAGGCACTTAAATACAATGACCAAAAATAAGAGCAGATGAGAGAATATGTGGGAAGAACAGAGAGAAACTGATACTAGAGGATCCTTCCTGGGAGGAAGAATAATGTTTTACTACACAGCCTTTAACAATCTTTAATTTTTACCATCTACATATATAACATTTCAAGTAAACTTAAGGAAAGATTTTTAAACATCAACATACCAATTAGTGTCTGTATCTCCAGGCTGAGTCTCTTATTTTCAGAGCAGCTGTCTTTGGCCAGCAAACACACCCTAATGAGTGGGAGCTGTTTTATGCTGTTTCAAAGAGTTCTGGAGATAAATTATTTCCCGTCAGAAGGTTTAAATTTAACAGAGAAAGAGCCAATGATAGAAGCTGCAAATTTGGTTGGTTCCTTGTTGCTGTTTTGGATTTGAGACAAAGGGAATTTTCTGTAAACACTGAAGGGTAAGATAAATTCACAAACTGAGCAATAACTTGCCTCTGCTAAACTGCAGGGTTGAGATATGTACATTAGATACACTACATATTTGAGTGATAGTCCACTCACCTCTGAGCTTCAGACCCTTTCTTAACTTATAATCACCTTATTCATGATGAATTCCTAGACTCAGGAAATCATCATCCCCCATTTATATAGTTAAATATAGAAAAAATATACCCATGCAGAAGATCTAAGAAAGCCAATATCCAGAAAGTGATTGAAATATGCTTTTTGTCCCTGGTCCAAAAACCATAAAAAGATCTTTTCCTTCTTAGTCTCCAGTCAGGGACCGACATGTGCTTACAAGTACAACACAGGCCCACCAAAAGTAGCAGTTCAGCAGAGCAAAGCAGGGAAGCCTCCAAAGGAAAATCCAAGCCTCAGAAAAACCTGCACCAATCCCCCAGAGAGATCTACCAATACCCAAAAGAGCTATTGTCTGAGCACATGTGCTAACTGCATTTGCAGAATGATGGAGAGTGTGCACAATTTCCAATAAGATATTGGAAACTTTGCCTAGAGAGGATATAATCCTTAAGACTTGTACTAGCTTATCAATAAAACAGCCACATATTAATGAAAAGTCAGTGTCCTTACTATCACAAGAAAGAAAAAGAAAAAACAGGTATATATATATATATATATACAGGAGTTCCCGGGTGGCCTAGTCAGTTAAGGATCTGGTGTTGTACCTGCTGTAGCATGGGTTCAATCCCTGTCCCAGGAACATTTGGCATGGCCAAAACAAACAAATATGTATATTTTAGCAACAAAATAAGACGAACTAATAAGAATGCAGTTTATTGATAAGACAGACATCAAATACATCATTTATGGGGAGGAAGTGTGAACAAGTCCAAAATCTTATACTCTGCACAGTGGTCTGGTGGCAATGTTCCCACTAGAGAAGATTTATCAAGGGCACCCCATGGAAGGGCAGTTCCTGATGCAGCTGCCGGAACAGCATTGCACACCGGTTCCTCTCCTGGGTCTTCCCCAGGGTGTGGTAGAGTCTGGCCTGGAAGTACACAACGTCTCTGATTTGCTCTTTGCAATCGACCTTTGCAAAATAGTTCTTGGCTTCGCTGAGGTTCTCAATGGCAGCCTCTAGAGCTGATGGAAAGTGGGGAAAATATCACACATATATAACTCAATGCTTCACATATAGTTTTCAAAACTTAGTATCTATTTTTATTGATTTAACATATACCAGAAACTTTAAAATTGTACCCTTTGAGAGAAAAAAAAAATACACTAGGTCTTTAGTCCTGATTTCCAGCCTGAAACCTAGATCTATAGGGTTAAAATAACAATTCACTTGCCCTCAACTTTCATGCAAGTGAAAGCACTTCAAACGCTGCATGAAATTTTAACACATTTGTGAACACTCAGAACTTAAGTTATCCCAGACTTAACATCTTGTCTTCTTCTGGGTCCTAAATTTTACAAATTTTCTATAATATATTATCTAACAATCTCTGTATGGTTTCCTACCTTCTACTTTCTTCAGTGGCTCATAGGAAGCTGCTGAAGCCACCTGGCACTTGGCAACCAAGAACATGGCACGGCCTTTGTCCAGGACAGCCCCATCTGCCAAGATGGGCTCAATGGCCATGTGGAGAAGACTTAAGGCCTGTTCTGGGATTCCAAGGATGAGCTGAAAAAGAAACATAATAGTGCTATACACAAACACACCCACTGCCCACTATAGGAAGGACTTCACTTCCAGCTCTTCTCTCCTGAATGGCCACATCTGGCTTTCTCCCTGACATATGCTATTTTTTTTTTAAATGGCCACACCCATAGCATATGGAAGTTCCCAGGCTAGGGGTTGAATCAGAGGTACAGCTGTCAGTCTACACTGCAGCCACAGCAATGCTGGATCTGAGCCGTGCCTGCAATCCACATCATAGCTCACAGCAATGCCAGATCCTTAATCCACTGAGCATGGCCAGGTATTGAACCCACATCCTCATGGATACTAGTTGGGTTTCTTGCTGCTGAGCCGCAATGGGAACTCCCAACATGTGCTATCTTTAATGTGCACCACACTCCTAGAAAACATAATGTGTGACAATCTGATTTCAGACTACAATAGGTAAAGTAGGGGGTAGTTATTTACACTATAGAAAGGTTTTTCTCTACAAAAAGCTTTTAGATTAATGATTCCAAATGGCTGAACTAGCTGTACAAGAATCACTGGAAGAAAAGGAACTACTTTTAAAAGATTAAAAAATGTACACTAAAATAAACAGGGGTACACTAGAAATATCCATTTAAACACAAAATAAGCAATAATGGAGTTCCCATCATGGCTCAGTGGTTAACGAACCCAACTAGCATCCATGAGGACTCAGGTTCGATCCCTAGCCTCACTCAGTGGGTTGGGGATCCAGCGGTGCCATGAGATGTGGTGTAGGTCACAGCCATGGCCCAGATCCTGCATTGCTGTGGCTGTGGTGTAGGTTGGCAGCTACAGCTCCGATTAGACCCCTAGCCTGGGAACCTCCATATGCCACGGGTGCAGCCCTAGAAAGACAAAAAGACAAAAAGACAAAAAAAAAAGCAGTAATGGAGAAACAAAAAAAAGTAAGATTTATGGAAAAATATAGCAAAATAGAGAAGTAAATCTTTTCTAATCCATAACTATATTAAATATAAATGGATTACATTAAATCCATTAATTAAAAGGCTGAGGTTGGCAGAACAGATTTTTACAAACATGATACAACTATATGATATCTACAAGAGACTCATTTCTGATTAAAAGACACAAATAGGCTGAAAGTAAAAGGACAGTAAAAGAAAAAGATATTCTAGGAGTTCCCACTGTGGTGCAGTGGGTTAAGAATCTGACTATAGCAGCTTGGGTCATGGCAGAGGTGCAATTTGATCCCCAGCCTGGCACAGTAGGTTAAAGGATCCAATGTTGCTACAGCTACAGCTACAGCATAAGTCACAGCTGAGGCTCAGATTCAATCCCTGGACCAGGGACATCCATATGCCAAGGGTGAGGCCATTAAAAGAAAGATATTCTATGCAAACAATAGCCAAAATAAAGCCGGACTGATTATACTAACAAAATAGACTTTAAGTCAAAAGCTGTTACAAAAAGAAGGATATTATATACCGTTAAAAAGACCAATTCATCAAGAAGATACAATAATTATAAACATATATACACCAAATAATAGATCTCCAAAATACATCAAGCAAAAAGTGACAGAACGGAAGGGAGAAAGAGATCAATAATAATAGTTAAAGAATTCAATACTCTACTTTCAATAAAGGATAGAAAACTAGACTGAAGATCATCAAGGAAATAGAAGACTTGAAAAAGACTATAAACCAAATAGCCCTAATATCATCTAAAGCACATTAAACTCAACAACAGCAGAAAAGACATTCTTCACAAATGTACATGGAACCTCTTCTAGGACAGACCATGTTAGGTCACAAAATAACACTCATTATATTTTCAGAGACTGAAATTATACAAACTATCTTCTCCGACTGTATGAAATGAAATTAGAACTCACTAACAGAAGAGAATCTGAAAAACTCACAAACATGTGGAAATTAAACAACACACTCTTAAATAACCAAAGGGTCAAAGAAGAAATTACAAGGAAAATTAGAAAATACTTTGAAATGAACAAAAATACAACATACTAAAACTTATGGGATGCAGTGAAAACTTATGGAATGTAGTGCTCAGAAGAAAACTTACAGCTGTAAAGGCAAACGTTAAAAAAGAAAGGAGTTCCCTGAAGTACTAGAGGTTAAGGATTCAGCATTGTCACTGCTGTGACTTGGGTTCAATCCCTGGCACAGAACTTCTGCATGTCATGGGCACAGCCAAAAAAAATAATAAATTTTTTTTTTCAAATCAGTAAACTAAATTTCCTCTTTAAGAAACTAAAAAAAGAAGAGAAAACTAAATCCAAGGCTAACAGAGGTAAGGAAATAATAAAGGCTAGCATAAAGATAGACAAAACAGAGAACAGAAAAACAGCAGTTATTGAAACTACAAGTTGTTCTTGGAAAAAACAGACTGACCAAAGAAAAAGAAAAAGACTCAAATGACAAAAGTCAGAAATGAAAGTGGGGACTTAACTATTCAACTTTACATAAATAAAGAGGATTATATGAGAATACTATAAACAACTGTATGCCAAAAATTAGATAAAGTAGATGAAGGAACAAATTTCTAGAAAGACACAAGCTACCAAAACTGACTCAAGAAGAAATAGGAAATCTGAATAGAGCAAGTAAAGAGAAAGAATCAGTAACTAACAAAAGCCCAGGATCAAATGGCTTCATTGGTGAATCCTATCAAACATTTAAAGAAGAAACAGCACCGACCCTTCTCAAATCCTTCCCAAAAAAATTGATTAGTTAAGAAAATTTCTTAACTCATTTTATGAGGCCACATTATTACCCTAATACCAAAGCAAAATAAAGATATCACAAGAAAACCACAGACTAATGTCCTTTAGGAATGTAGATGCAAATTCCTCAACAAATCCTGGCACACCAAATCCAGTATCATATTAAAAGGACCACAGACTATAACCAAGTAGGATTTATTCTGCAATAGCACTTCAATATACAAAAATCATTCAATGTAGTACACCATATTAACAGAATGAAGGGGGAAAAACCCATATGATCATCTCAATTGATACAGAAAAAGCTTTGGACAAAATACAACATCCTGTCATAATAAAAACAGACCAGGAGTAAAAGGGAATTTCCTCAAAGTAATATCCATGAAAAGTTCATAGCTAACACCATATTTAATGATAAAAGATTAAAATCCTGAGCCCTAAGTTCAGGAGCAAAAACAAGGATGTTCACTCTTGTTACTTCTATTCAACACTACTGGAAGTTCTACACAGAGCATTAGGCAAGAAACAGAAATAAAGGACATTCAAATTGGCATAGATGAAGTAAACCTTGAAACGAATCTGACTAGGAACCATGAGATTTTGGGTTCGACCCCTGGCCTTGCTCTGTGGGTTAAGGATCCTGCATTGCCATGAGCTCTGGTGTAGGTCACAGACACAGCTCAGATCTGATGTTGCTGTGGCTGTGGTGTAGGCCGGCAGCTGTAGCTCCAATTCAACCCCTAGCTTGGGAACCTCCATATGCCTCAGGTTCAGCCCTAAAAGAAAAAGGAAGAAAAAAAAAAGAAGAAGTAAAACTCTATCTGCAGATGACATGATCTTATATACAGAAAACTTGAAAGAATCCTCAAAAACCTATAACAGGTAGTAAGCTCAGCAAAGTTACAGGATTTGAGATCAATATACTCTAGCAATGAACAATCCAAAAATGAAATCAATTTTTAAGATTCCATTTATAATAGCATCAAAAAGGATAAAATATTTAGGAATAAATTTAACTTAAAAACTGCAAGAGTTATTATAGACTGAAAACTAGAACATACTATTGAAAGAAAGTTTTAAAAAGACCTAAATAAAAGACATTTTGCATTAAAGGATTGGAAGACTTAATAACGTTAAGATAGTAATATTCTCTGGAGTTCCCATCATGGTTCAGTGGAAGCAAATCTGACTAGTATCCATGAGGATGCAGGTTCGATCCCTGGCCTTGCTCAGGGATTAAGGATCTAGCAGTGCTGTGAGCTGTGGTGTAGGTCGCAAATGCAGCTCAGATCTGGTGTTGCTGTGGCTGTGACGTAGGCCAGCAGTTACAGCTCCGATTCAACCCCTAGTCTGGGAACCTCCATATGTAGCAGGTGTGGCCATAAAAAGCCAAAAAAAAAAAAAAGATAGTAATATTCTCCAAGTTGGTCTACAGATTCATTGCAATCCCTAACAAAATATCAGAATTTCTGTTATGGCTCAGCAGTAACAAATCCAACTAGTAACATGGGGATGTGGGTTCAATCCCTGGCCTTGCTCAGTGGGTTAAGGATCCAGTGTAGGTGTAGATGGCTTGATCTGTCATTGCTGTGGCTGTGGCACAGGCTGGTGGCTACAGCTCCGATTTGAGCCCTAGCCTGGGAATTTCCATATTCTGTAGGTGTGGCCCTAAAAAGCAAAAAACAAACAAACAAAAAACACCAAATTCTGAATATCATGTTTGCTGAAAAGGACAAGCTGATTCTAAAAATCATATGAAATCGGAAGAGAACATTGATAGGTAAAACAATTTTGAAAAAGAACAAGCTGGAGGACTCTAACTTCCTGACTGCAAACAAACTTCAAATAATCAAAATAGTGTGGTACTGGCATAAGGACAAATAAATAGCTCAATGGAATAGAACCAAGAGTCCACAAATAAACCTATACATCCATGATTAACTGATTTTCAACAAGGGTGCCAAAACCATGCAATGGTCTTCAATAAATGGTGCTAGATCAATTGAATATCCATATGCAAAAGAGTGAAGGTGGACTCCTACCTCATGCTACATACAAAAATTAACTCAAAATGGATTAAAGATCTAAATGTAAGAGCTAAAACTATACAATCCTTATAAGGAAAAATAGGGGTAAATCTTTATGACCTTGGACTAGGCAACAGTTTCCTAAGTAGGATACCAAAAGCAAAAACAACAAAATTTTAAAAGGGTAAACTGGACTTTATCAAAATGAAAAATTTTCATGTGTCAAAGGACACAATCAAGAAAGTAAAAATACAACCACAGAATGAGAGAAAATATTTGCAAGTCATATATCTGATAAGGGTCTAACATCCAGAATATTAAAAAAGCGCTTACAACTGAAGTTAAAAAGACAACCCGATTTAAAAAATGGATAAAGGACTTAGACATTTCTCCAAAGAACATACACGAATGGCTGATACACACATGAAAAGATGCTCAATATCATTATTTATTTGGGAAATGCAAATGAAAACCACAATGATATATAACTTCACACTAATAAAATGGCAAATAACAAGTAGTTGCAAGGATATAGAGGAAATGGGACTCTCACACATTGCTGGTGAGAATATGAGTGGTATAGCCACAGTGGAAAACATAAAAAGTTAAATATGACCTAGCAATTCCACCCTTAAGTATACTCAAGAGAAATGAAACCATATATCTACACAAAACTTGTATATGAATGTTGAGCTATTCATAATAGACAAAAGGTAGAAACAACCCAAATGCCATCAACTGATGAATGGATAAATAAAATGTAATCTATCCATCCAATAGAATATTATTCAGCAATCAAAAGGAATGAAGAACTGACACAATCTACATGAATGAACCCTCACAACATGTTGCTAAGTGAAAAAGCTAAACACAAAGGCCATATACTGTATGATTCCATTTATATGAAATGTCCAGAACAGGCAAACCTATAGAGAAAGAAAATAGATTAGTGGTTGCTAGGGGCTGGAAGGAGGCAATGGGGAATGATTGCTTTAATGGGTCTGGGGTTTCTATTTGGTGTGATGAAAATATAGACAGTGGTGATGGTAGCAAATCATGGCAGATGCTCTAAAGCCACTGAACTTTAAAATGGTTAAAATAGGTATGTGAATTTTATTTTTTATTTTTATTTTTTTTTGGCCATAACCACAATATGTGGAGGTTCCTGGGCCAGAGATCAAATCTGCACCATAGCAGCGACCCAAGCCACTGCAGTAACAACACCAAATCCTTAAATCACTGCACCACAAGGGAACTCCAATGAATTTAATCTTAACTCCGAAAAAAAAAAAAATTACTGAGGAAGTTGGTAAGGAAAATAGGTTCTTAGGCTCCTCCCCTAGAGATTCTGACTCTGTAGGTTTGAGGCAAGGCCAGATATGCAGACAGTTTTTAAATCTCCCAATAGTCCTAATGCACAGTTTGGAGAATGTCTGCTTTAGTCAGTAAATTCCTCCAGTAAGTTCAAAATTCATTCATTCAATAAATATTTATTAATCTACTATGTGCAGATTCTACTAGGTATCACAGGACATAGCAGGGAAGAAACAGTCCCTTCTCTCATGGTCTTTACATTCTTCAGGGGGAGACAGAAAACAAACATAAAGGACAATTTAATTTCTAGAATCTTTCAAGGAACACATGACTTCCTCATTTCTTTATTCATCCCCTTGTTAAATCAAGCACAGTTCTGAACCAGCTTAGGGTCCTCAATGAAGTGAATAAACATCTCGGTCAAGCCAGTGCCACTGGGAGGTGTCAGCTTGTCACCAAGTTCACAGCTCCACATTTCCATGGAAGGCCAGCACAGTAAGACTACATTCTCAGATTTTAATATTAAGAAGTGAAACCTCATTATTAACCTTTTCAAGACTGAAAAGTAGTAATAAACTAGCCAGTTCTTGAGCACAAATATGTGCTATAAAAACAGAGATCTGCTTACCTGGGCAAAAGCCAAGTTCAGCACTGTTTCGGAAGCCAAATGCTGTAACCGGTACTCTTTGGAGAGAGCCAGAGCCTGCAGGAGCACGGGCAGTGCGATGGTAGGGGAGGAAGATCGCCAGGAGAGCTCGGCCACAGACAGCAGGACACTGCCCGCAAAGAGGAAGGCATGGCATGAGAACAACAAGCACAAAGTGCCACCCAGCAGAGATGCACAAAAGCACCCCCTTACCTGATCACCATTTCTGCGTTCCTGATTTTCTGACAATGAATCAACAATTTCTGTAAAAGCTTGTGCGCCTCTGACATTTGGTTCTGAGCTTGTAGTACGATTGCTTTTCTGACACAGAAACAAAATAAGCACAAATGGTGATGCTGATGTTTTGCAAAGGTTTTATGTAGAGTCACTTTCAGGGTTAGAATCTCCGTCTCCTCAATTAGACTGTAAATCTCCCAAGGGGAATAACTCTGCCTGACATAATTTTTGTTA
The DNA here is from genome assembly GCF_016906955.1 of Phacochoerus africanus. Classification (NCBI taxonomy): domain Eukaryota; kingdom Metazoa; phylum Chordata; class Mammalia; order Artiodactyla; family Suidae; genus Phacochoerus; species Phacochoerus africanus. The sequence goes on along the minus strand of NC_062558.1, from coordinate 31,405,782 downwards.
AAAGAGAAAGAAAAAAAAAAAAAAGCACATATGTGCTTACACACACATGTACACACAAGAAAAAAGTCTGGAATTATAGATAGAATGTTAGTGATTATCTCTGGGTAATCCTTAACTTTCTCCATTTTGCTTATTTGCATTTTCTAACGTCATACAATAAACAGGTAATAAATAAAAAAAGTTTTTTTCTAAGTTGAAGTTAATAAGTAATTCAAACACAAAACAAATAAGAATAAAGCCATCTGGGAGTTCCCGTTGTGGCGCAGTGGTTAACGAATCCGACTAGGAACCATGAGGTTGCGGGTTCGGTCCCTGCCCTTGCTCAGTGGGTTAACGATCCGGCGTTGCCGTGAGCTGTGGTGTAGGTTGCAGACGTGGCTCGGATCCCGCGTTGCTGTGGCTCTGGCGTAGGCCGGTGGCTACAGCTCCGATTCAACCCCTAGCCTGGGAACCTCCATATGCCGCGGGAGCGGCCCAAGAAATAGCAACAACAACAACAACAAAGACAAAAGACAAAAAAAAAAAAGCCATCTGAAAAATTACTTCATTCTGGGGTTAGCTTTTTCAAAATTTCTTACCTATACACACCCTCTATGCTATTAAGAGCTGTGATTCCTGTAACAAGTGAATCAGCCAAATGGTATTTGCCATCATTCATTGCCCTGTCAAATTGTATTTTCTGATCACACAGCATCCATAACTAACAAGAAAAAAAAAAAAAAAAGAATAAAATGGCAGGTGTTCATCTCATTATTCAACAGAAATTTGAAAATATTCTGACTTGCTTATTAGCAAATATTACAACTCACATGCATTTCTTAAGATTTAATTTTTTTTTAATTTCAAGTATGTGAAAAAGCACTAAGAACAAAATAACCAACTTAGGTGTGTCAATCATCAACTTTGTTGAGTCAGAACATTTTACTTTACTTGCTTTTGATACTATTACATACTATTAAGGTCCTTTGCAAATTCCATTCTCCTCTTTTTCCAAAGGAAGCACTTGATTTGGAGTTTATCACTCCCATTCGCTTTTATTCTGTTACAAAATATATACTTATTCTTAATACATAGTATGATCTTACATGTTTTTAACTTCGTTAAAGAGTATCATAATATATGCATCTTTTGACAACTTGCTTTTTTTTAAATTTTTATTTATTTATTTATTTATTTTGTCTATTTTAGGGCCACACCCATGGCATATGGAGGTTCCCAGGCTAGGGGTCCAAACGAATCTGTAGCCACCAGCCTACGCCACAGCAAAGCTGGATCCAAGCTGTGTCTGCAACCTACACCACAGCTCACGGCAACCCCAGATTCTTAACCCACTGAGTGAGGCCAGGGATCAAACCCACGTCCTCATGGATGCTAGTCAGGTTCATTAACTGCTTAGCCATGAAGGGAACTTCGACAACTTGCTTTTTAAGGTCAGCATTGTTTGGGGGAACTTACGCATGTTAATACAAGTAGTTCTAGTTCATTCCTTTTCACTGATGAATCGTTTTCAACTATGCGAATATGGAACAACTTATCTACTTTCATGTTGATGGGTATTTAGGGAGTACCGATTTTTCACCCTTCTTTATGATGTTGCAATAAACACTCTCCTCTCTCACTCCTTGTGCAATAGTTATCCCAGGCACACGGCAAGTAGTGGAAATGCTGGGTTGTAGAACATATACACCTTCTCCTTAACACAGTGTTTGTATGTTCTTCAAATGGGTTACACCTGTTTTACACTCCCCATCTGTGGTGTATGACATTACTCACTGTTCCACATGTTCACCAACAATTGGTGGTGTCAGATATTTTACTTTTGGCCAATCTGATGGGTATGAAATATCTAATTTTTTTTAAATTTCTATTTTTTAAATTAAAAAAAATTTTTTTAATTTCTATTTCCTTGACTTTTGATCAAGGGAAATACAAATTAAAGCATCTTTTAATGCTTTAAATATGTATAGCTGATAAAGAGATGAGCATCTTTTCATCTCTTTATCAGCCATACATTTTTTTTTGAGAATGTGAATTAAATTGACTTTCTCTGTTTTTGTACTGTGCATCTTCTTAAAAAATGGCTAGAATTATAAATAAAACTGTTCTATCACAGCACAAACATAGCAACATGCTTAATTCTTTTTTCCCCACAGCAGCCTTGGGTGCTAGCTTCTGTGTTGGCTTACCACCTTTCTGTCTGGATACTCTGAATTCAGATCACAGCCTGCTGAAAGCAGCCATGAGATCCCAGCACACCTCACAAGCAGATGGGCATTCACATTATATCTAATACAGTGGGGCCGACAACCCATGTGAATGGTGGCAGCCTCCCCCCACCCGACCTCCCAATCCCCCAGACCAACAGTAGGAGATTCCCAAGCCATGGTCTCTTATGATTTCAAACTCCCTCATCACCTGAACACTAAACTTGGCAAGAGGAAGAAATAGAAGAGGTCCCTCATAATGGTTTTCTTGGTCCCATCAGAGATGGAAATCAGTGCAACAAGGAACAGAACACCTAGAACTCCTTTATAAGGTTCATTCCCTCTGGATACATCTTCCCAAAAGGTTCTTCAATTCTGGGAGGAAAAGGTTAGAGCTGCCAAGAAGGAAAAGACAAAATAACCAAACGGTGCCCTCATTCTTGATCTACCAAAGGACACTGATGATTTCTTATTCCCATACAGTTAGAGATATAAGGAATACTAATTTAAAACCACAAAGACATGGGGAAAGTATCCTACTTTAATCTTTTCTTGGAGTTCGCTTCTCGGCCTTCTTGAACATATCTTATGGGAATCTCCTATGGTGACCCCACAGATGTCACAGAGAGAAATCAAGATGGGAAGATTCTAAAATATCCTATTTTGATAATAATATAAATGGTCTTTTCAGAAATAATCAATGATACACAAAAGACAGGTTACCTGAGCATGCTGACCATTAGGTGGGAATCGCTCCTTCAAGTGCTTTAATACCTCAGAAGCTGCAGCAAAACAACCCTGAAATAGAAAGGCACAATTTGCTTAGCACACCTGTCTGACACCACCCCTGCTGCACCACTCACAGGATGTCCACGTGACTCACCTGTTCTTGGTGCAGCAACCTGGGCAACCCTAGGCAGAGACTCAAATATCAAAGGGCCCTTTTTTTTTTTTTTAGTTTCTAATGTGTTTCACTTGTACACTAAAAAAAATTTTTGAGGAGTTCCCACTGTGTCTCAGCAGTAATAAACCCATGAAGACATGGGTTCAATCCCTGGTCTCTCTCGGCACATTAAGGATCTGGTATTGCCACGAGCTGTGATGTAAGTCAGACGCAGCTCCGATCCTGCATTGCTGTGGGCTGTGGTGTAGGCCGGCAGCTACAAGCTCCACTTCAACCCCTAGCCTGGGAACTTCCATATGCTGTGGGTGCAGACCTAAAAAAAGAAAAAAATTTTTTTAACATTATACATGTAGGAGTTCCCTTTTCCCTTTGTAGCTCAGTGGGTTAAGAACCCGAGGCTGCCTCTCTGAGAAGGCAGGTTCGATCCCTGGCTTCATTTAGTGGATTAAGGATCTGGCATTGCCATGAGCTTCAGTGTAAGTGGCAGATGAGGCTCAGATCTGGTATTGCTGTGGCTGTGGTACAGGCTGGCAGCTGTAGCTCCAATTTGACCCCTAGCCTGGGAATTTCCATATGCCATACCTGCAGCCCTAAATAGCAAAAAATAAATAAATAAATAAATAAAATATATATATATATAATATATATAAATCATTTAAATATTCCAAAAACAGAGTTCCTGTTGTAGTGCAGCAGGTTGAGAATCAGAATGCAGTGGCTCAGGTTGCTGCAGAGGGACAGATTTGATCCCTGGCCCAGAAACTTCCATATGCCACAGGTGCAACCATTAAAAAAAAAAAGGCTTTGGAGTTCCTGCTGTGGCACAGGGGGTTTAGATCCAGTGTGTCTCTATGGCTGCACGGGTTCAATCACCACCTGGTTCTGTGGTTTGGGGATCTGCCATTGCCACAGCTGTGGTATGGGTCAAAATAGTGGCTCAGATTCAATCCCTGGCCCAGGAACTTCCGTATGCCTTGGGTGTGGCCTAAAAAAAACCCCAAAAAACAAACAAAAAAACAGGTATACATACCATATTTGTAAAATGCCTATAACACTATTTACCACATGATAGGCACTCAATTATTTTTTTGAGTGAATTAATCTTTCCAGTGTCAATAAACACAAATCTATACATTACAGTATTTTACTATGTAGATAAATATAGTCCATCAGAATGATCTCCCAGTTTGGGATATTTTGAATACTCCCAATTTTTTCCATTTAAAAATGCTAGAATGATTACCTTGATGCACACATCTTTGCACATTTGTCTAATTATTTCCTTAGGATAGTACCTTAGAATGGTTGGGCTAAGCGGTAGGCACTGTTAAACTCTTTGATGTATATATTATCACTAAATTACCACACATAAATGTACAAAGTACTTTTTTTTAACCAACATTCTACACTTTTCTCTTTCCCCAGTATTTAAGCTTCTTTGCCTTTTCATTTGGTAAAACTGGTATGTCACTGCATTAATTTGAATTTATTTAATGATTACATTGAATTTTTTTCAAGTTCTATAATCATTTACTTTTTTTCTGGGAATACATGTTCATGTCTTCTTTTACACTCTCACACTGCTGGAATGTTTACCTTATTAACCCCAAAAGCTTTTCAGTCTGTCCCAATCCTTTGACTAGGTAGTACACCTTCAAACCACAAGCTCAGTCAAACCACAAGTGAACTTTTATTTGAAGTGAATTAAGTGCAAAGTACCCAGAATTACAATAACAGATCACTGATCTTTTTAGTCTTGTGATTGTAACTGGCCAATTACACTCATCATTTTCATGACTGCAATACACGGAGTTGGGTACGTGGCTCTAGATGGCCGTCAAACCTCCAGGCCAAGTGAAGAGAACAGTATACACAGGGCAGCACTCCCCCCAACCCCCACTGTGATCTGCCACTTCCTGAGGCCAGGAGAGGAACGTGACATGCCTACCCAGAACTGGGCAGAAAGAGCAAAGGGGGCTGGCCCTCTTAGCACTTCCTCTGGGTTGCAGGAGGAAGTTCAGAAACAGCAGTTCAGACCCCATAACTTCTTTACAGGTTCACCCAAGCCCCAGTCACTGCCATAGCAAAGGGTGGTGTCCAGTTTATTTGAAGATCAATTTCAGGACACAATTTGAAGGTGACACAAAGGAAATACAAGAGAAAACAGAAACTTATGATAAAACTGCCTCCTCTACAGTTAGCCAAGCTTAATTTCCCAGGTCTAAGTTGAACTTGTGCAATTTAAAATGTGACAGTCGGAGTTCCCAATGTGGCTCAGCAGTAATGAACCCGACTAGTATCCATGAGGTCTTGGGTTCAATCCCTGGCCTCACTCAGTAGGTTACGTATCCAGCATTGGCATGAGCTATGGTGTAGGTCACAGACGGGGCTCAGATCCCACATTGCTGTGGCTGTGGTGTAGGCCAGCAGCTACAGCTCTGATTCGACCCCTAGCCTGGGAACTTCCATATGCCGTAGGTATGGCTCTAAAAAGACAAATTAAATTAAATTAAAACAAAACAAAATTGGAGTTCCCGTCGTGGCGCAGTGGTTAACGAATCCAACTAGGAACCATGAGGTTGCGGGTTCGGTCCCTGCCCTTGCTCAGTGGGTTAACAATCTGGCGTTGCCGTGAGCTGTGGTGTAGGTCGCAGACGTGGCTCAGATCCCGCGTTGCTGTGGCTCTGGCGTAGGCCAGTGGCTACAGCTCCGATTCGACCCCTAGCCTGGGAACCTCCATACGCCATGGGAGCAGCCCAAAGAAATAGCAAAAAGACAAAAATAAATAAATAAATAAATAAATAAATAAATAAATAAATAAAATGTGACAGTCATCAGCCCAGTAGGCTACATGGTTGATGTTATAACACTAGAAAGGTCTTTCAAAGGCAGGTGGAGGAAAGGTGGGGAAAGAGGCTGAATTGAAATAAAGCAGCCACTATCTCCTAGCTGTGCAATTAATGGCTTCCTAGCACATCCACTAGAGCCAGACAATGATGGGGTCAGCTGGTCCTTCACATAAGCCCAGAGATGAAAAGGGGCTGAGGATGGAAGGATGACTACAGGTCCAAAGAGCATGGTTACTTTTCAGTCCTTACCTCAGGAAAAAAAAGTCACAGAACTATAACACCTGGCCTTGGAGAAAGTTTCAAGGCCGAAGAATTGAGCCAAGATCAGATTTTTGTAAAGCTGTAATAATTTCTACCCTATGTAATTCAAAGAGAACAGAAGGGAAGTTATGCTCAGTTTGAGGTGGGGGGGTCAGTGGGGAGAATCCTACTTGAAAAAGTCACAGGGACACTTTAAATGGGTAAATTGTGTGGCATGTGAATCACATCTCAATAAAGGTGTTGGTAAAAAAAAAGTCAACATGAGGCTCATATCAAATACCCAACTGAATGTTCACTGACTCATTTATTATAAATGCTCTGCTTAACCAAGGCACCAGCAGAGGAAAAGAAGCCATTAAAGATGGTCCAGTGCCCTTAGACGGGGGAAGAAAACCAAGAAAGTGATTAACGTGCAACATTCCTGAAAGAAAGCAAACAGCAAGAGGGGGTGGCCTGCTGTTTTGATGTCACAAAGTCTGAGCGATGCTTTAAGGTATAGGATGAAGGTGCAGGCAGAATCCATCAGCCAGAGCCCATCCAGCCCCTTCGCTTACACAGCCACTTGAAGGACTGTAAAATGCTAAAATATGTCTAGTAGAGAGAAGTATTTATAGACTTCTGAAAGGGACGAAAACCACTCAAAGATCCCTAGGCTGCAGATTAAAGAATATTGAGTGTTACGATGCAACCTAACAATCATTATTATGCCACAAAGAGGTGGAGAAAATAATATGATTAAGAAAATGTATGCATAGCAAGGAAGTATTCAGTGAGATAGAAGGCTTTAGATAAGCACTTTCCTTGACCTTTTCCCATGAAAAAAGATATTTTTGAGTAAAGGGGAAAGCAAGCCTAGAGCAGCATGAGGAACCCTTTAATCAATCCCCTACAAAAAGAACTGTGTAAAATCACTTGGGCTGTAAGTCAAGGTTATGCCCTATCCTCACTGTCCTTCCTTGGGGTCAGTCAGACTTGGGATGGAGATCTGACACTGACATTTACTAGTTTCGGGTATGGGACTTAGCTCCCTGGAACTCAGTTTCTTTTTGTGAGAAAGGGATGATAACAGAGCTGACCTTGCGGGGATCCTGTAAGGAAGCAGGAAGATCATACCTGGAAAATCACTGAGCAGAGGGTCTGGCTCAGAACAAAATGCGCAGCAAACCTTAGCTATTATCATTTAGCTACACTCTTATTATGTTCTTCCTTTTCCCATAAACATACGCAGCTCTGCTTCCTTATGTTTCAAAGACTCCTTTCTATTCTACTTGTTACATGGAAATAACTGACCTCTTATTCCCTTCCCTGAAGCAGAAAGGGATTCTAAGTTCAACAAACTTTGTAGACCCCACACTCAGTCCATTTCACCTTTTCAGCCACCTGCACCCAACCAGACCTGTCCAGTGTTTTTCTCAAGCACTAGAGGAAAGAAATGGCAGACCCTGCACTGCTCCAGAAGCATGCTGGCCCAGCCACTGCCTACCTGCTCTGCATGCAGCTCTGCGAGGTGGCAGAGTGCAACGGCAAAGGACTCCGTGTTGTTCTGCTGCACGCCTGCGTTCACCGCCTCCAAACTGTTCATGCTCAGCAACATCTGGGCTTGCTGCAGTGCCATGGTGCTGGGTGAGGAGACAACAGGAATCCCCTTCAGGCAAGAGACCCAGGCTGCCCCTCAGCCACAGAGTGGAAATGGAGAAAAATGAAGTCCCTCTGCAGGTTCTGGCTTCGTGGGAGAAGGTATCTCCCACTGCCAGTTCTCCTGTCCTCAGGACAAGGACAGTGGAAAAGCATCCTGGAATGTAGCCCCAAAGAACACATGTAGTGGTTACGGCACAACTGGAAACTCCAAGCCCCAGACCCCCCCAGTGCCTCTAATTTTCCCTGCGGTCACAGTACGTTAATTAGTTTTCATGGGTAAATTCAGACCTGATGCCACCCTGGCACCAGCTGCCCTGGCAGTATAAGCAGTGGCCAGTGTCTGCAGCTGTCTCAGACCACATTGTGCCAAAAATCATTGCAAGTACAAGAACAAGACTGATAAAATAGGCACTTCCTTTCATTACTGAATTCCTAGAAACAGCAGACTGTCTAGGTGAGAGGTGAGATAGTGACAGGACTCCAAGATAAAAAATCTGGTTCAGAAGTTTACTTCCAGAGTTCTCCTGTGGTGTAGTTGGTTAAGGATCTGGATCGCTGCTGTGACATGGGTTGAATCCTCAGCTTGGGAACTTCCACAGACCTCAGGTGTGGCCAAAAATAAGTTTACTTCCAGGATGAAGGAGGCTAAATGGCAATTATACACAAGGCTGGAGATAGAGAACACACCTTGGTTAACAGGAAAGCAACTTTCTTTCTATAATAGCTTTAGGGCTAAGGGATGCTCAACTTGAATGAGACTGTGGCCCATGCCTGCTGCCAACAGGAAGAGAAGTTCCCTTCTTAGAGCATGGGGTCTTAGTGCATGGAGTCAGGGGACCTGGCTTGAGTCTGAGCTCTGTCACTTGTTAACTCATTTGTGATCTGGGCAGATCAGATGTATGACTGTCCTATGTATCCAAGAATGGAGATCACCCCCTAGTTACCTGCCAGAGCAGTTGGGAGGAGTAAATAAAAATGGGCACAGGGAGGTCCCACTGTGGTTCAGTGGAAACGAATCTGACTTGCATCTGTGGGGACGCAGGTTCAATTCCTGGCCCCGCTCAGTGGGTTAAGGATCTGGCATTGCCATGAGCTGCGGTGTAGGTCGCAGACGCAGTTCAGATCTTGCGTTGCTGTGGCTGTGGTGTAGGCCAGTGGCTGTAGCTCCAATTCGACCCCTAGCCCGGGAACCTCCATAAGCCGCGGATGCGGCCCTAAAAAGCAAAACAAAACAAACAAACAAGAAAATGGGCACAGGAAAAACCTTTGCAAAGTGTGTGCAAAGTAGAAAATGCTTCCAAATTATAATGCATTTTCTTTAATCCCCTGAACAAATAACTAGCATCCATTTGGCTTTCACAAAACCGCTTGCTAGCTTCTGCTCATCCATAAAAGGATTCATGCCCTCACAGCCTTGACCATCTACTTAAAGACCCACCTGCGGCCGTAGAGCCTCCAGATGGCTGTTTTCTGCGCGATGCTGATATCAATGAGCTCTGACAGGCTGTGTTTCCAGTGGAGCAGGTCGGAGTCCTTTAGGGCATCCATAAGTTTATTCGCAGTCTTCCCAGCAAAAGCTCTTTGCTGAACTAGGGACTGTATTCCCAGGGAGGCGAGGTACTAAGGAGACAGACATACCCACAACTCAGGATAGAAATTACATGACAGAATGTTTTATTGAGAAATTGGGCATATTTCACATTTCAATACATGCCCAATGACAGCACTGTTTAAAAAGAAAGCACCAACAGCCTAACCCTGACCCCTATGAGATATGTTCCTAAAAATGGGAATGGAAGAGAGGCCGATGGTACAATGGGAAGAGCCAGGGATTTGAAATTAAGTAGATGTGGACTTAAACACTGCCTCTGCCACTCACTATATGACCTAGGGAACAGTAACTTAGCTTCTCAGAAAGCCTCAACTTCCTCATCTGTAAAATGGCATCAAACCTATCATAAATAATTATTTTAAGGATAAAAATCAAATAGTGTATGTCAAAAGTGCTGGGCACAACAGGTAGTAGCAGATTTTAAATGGATGCCCATTGATGCAACTAGAGATCATCATACTAAGTGAATTAAGTCAGAAAAGGAAAGACAGGAGTTCCTGTTGTGGCGCAGCAGGGGTGACTCTGACTAGGAACCATGGGGTTTCGGGTTCAATCCCTGGCCTCACTCAGTGGGTTGGGGATCCAGCGTTGCCGTGAGCTATGGTGTAGGTCAAAGAGCACAGCTCAGATCCTGCATTGCTGTGGCTGTGCTTGTGGTCAGCAGCTACAGCTCCTATTAGACCCCAGCCTGGGAATCTGCATGTACTGTGGGTACGGCCCTAAAAAGACAAAAAAAAAAAGAAAGAAAGAAAGAAAGAAAGGGAAAGACAAATACCATATGATATCACTTATATGTGGAATCTAAAATAGGGCACAAACGAACCTATCTACAGAACAGAAACAGACCAATAGACATGGAGAATAGATTAGTAGTTGCCAAAGGGGAAGGGGAGGGAGTGGGATGGACTAGGATTAAGAGGTTGGTAGATGAAAACTATACATTTAGAATGGATAGGCACTGAGGTCCTACTGTATAGCGCAGGGAACTATATCCAGTCTCCTGTGAAAGAACATGATGGGGAATGATAGGAGAAAAAGAAATGTATATACATGTATGACTGGGTCACTTGCTGTACAGCGGAAATTGGCACAACACTGTAAATCAACTATAATTTTAAAAAATGAAAAAAAGTTTGCCTATTATGAGCATAATTTATCTTTTCATTAACTTCTGGTATAACTTTCAAGGATGAAAGCTCGGACCTGTTGTGGCGCAGCAGAAACAAATCTGACTAGGAACCATGGGGTTGCAGATTCGATCCTTGGCCTTGCTCAGTGGGTTGAGGATCCGGTGTTGCAGTGAGCTGTGGTGTAGGTCGCAGATGTGGCTTGGGTCTGGCGTAGCTGTGGCTGTGGTGTAGGCTGGCAGCTAGAGCTCCGATTGGACCCCTAGCCTGGGAACCTCCACATGCCGCAAGTGCAGCCCTAAAAAGCCAAAAAAAAAAAAAGGACAAAAGCTCAACTAAAAAAAACCCTCACTTAGGAGCTCCCTTGGTTGTGCAGTGGGTTAAGGACCTGGCATTGTCACTGCTGTGGCTCTGGTTGCAGCTGTGACACAAGTTTGATCCCTGGTCCCAGAACTTCTACATGCTACGAGTGCTGCCAAAAAAAAAAAAAATCCATAACAAAAACTGTGCTTAAGAAGTCTATCATTTATGTAATAGCAAAAGAACCACTTACTTTTGCTATTACAATCAATTCTAAACATGTAAGTTTCATCTCCCAGAAATGAATCAACTACACAATGTATAGATTTTTTTTTTTTCTTTTTATGACCACACCTGCAGCATGTGGAAGTTCCTGGGCCAGGGACTGAATCCGAGCCACAAGCACACCTATGCCACAATGTCAGCAATGCCAGGTCCTTTAACCCACTGTACCAGGCTGGGGATCAAACCAGGGCCTCCATAGCAACCACAGCTGCTGCATCAGATTCTTAACCCACTGTGCTGCAGCAGGAACTCCAACAATTTACAGCTTTAAAAAGCATATATATATACATATATACATTTATGAGACAGAAAAAGGTTCTTTGAACAACATTAATCTAGATTCTAAGAATCATTACTACTTCATGTGTAGACTGACTGTGCCCTTTCAATGCCCCTCAGTATTTGTCACTGAGGAATATAATTCAGGTCCCTCCCTGTTACCCAAAATGTGAACGGACAAATCTGCTGGTCAGGTTTATTGGTTCCTGGCTCTGTTTATTATTTAAAACTACCAGCAAACTTACTCTATAAAGAGCCAGATAGTAAATAATTTAGGTTTTGCAGGCCACATTTGGTCTGCAGCATATTCTTTTTTGTCCCTCCCCCCGACCCCCGCTATTTAAAAATGTAAAACTCATTCTTATCTTGAGGGCCATACATGAGCAGACAGTGAGCCCGATCTGGCCCATGGGCTGAAGAGTTTGCCAAGCCTTGGTTTAAAAATAAGGCTTTTCTGGAGTTCCTGTTTTGGTGCAGCAGAAGCAAATCTGACTAGGAACCAGGAGGTAGCGGGTTCAATCTCTGGCCTCACTCAGTGGGTTAAGGGTCCAGCGTTGCTGTGTCTATGGCTATGTCTGTGGCTGGCAGCTACAGCTCCGATTTGACTCCTAGGCTGGGAACCTCCATATGCTGAGGGTGCGGCCCTAAAAAGCAAAAAAAAAAAAAAAAATTTCTAAGTAAATATGTGGAAGTTAGTGTTGATCAATAAACAAAGATCTCATCTAATTGAGAGATGTTATTAGGAGAAAGGGAGTAGAGAGAAACCTACCAAAAGAATATAGTGGTTTGATTAATAATTAAGGTCCTATGAAACTACCAAGCATAAAACCATACCATTTATTTAAACAATCTCACAGAAAAATGAGCCTTACCGGTAACCCAAAATGTACAGCTTTCTTCACAGAATGTTCTAGCAGAACATAGCTGTCAGATCTCTTCTGCCCCAGGACATAAAGCCAGCTCTGCCAAGGGGAATCATCAAAATGTATCATAACAATGATAAAGGCTAATGTTCTATTGAAAGTATGAGCATGGTTATAAGAACAAATTAACTAGGGAAAAAATAAATTCTCTGAAATACGTTTTCACAAATTATGAACCTAAATGAAACCCATCAAACACATTAAAATCATCAGACTGAAATAAACAAGCCATTGATCTTCTTCACCTCTGAGAGGAGTGAGTGGCAAATGTTCCAGACAAAAAGCATGAAGCCTCCATACCGCCTGTAATTAAGAAAGTGAAATTCTCAGGTGGTTGCTGAATTCTGTGTTCTCCTGGTGCCTGGCAATTATGCTTTGAAGGGACAAGGTCTTAATCAGTTACCAGGTACTGCAAATGCCAATGTTTAATGTGGTAGATTTGCATGGCAAGTGGCATTAAAATTCGTAAACAAGAAATGCCCCCAAGGTAAAACGGACATCAAGAATTAAGAAAGATAAATAAATATGGGTTGCCTTTCCTGAATTTCCCTGACCATCCATCTAGTTTCCCAACACTGCTAAGGACCATCCACTGCAAAATAACTCTATTCAAATGGGGCCTTTCGAAGACAAAATCAACCCCAGGGCAGAACTTCCAGGACAGGAGGTTGGCCTCACCAAGCAATGCTGGAGACACACGTGATCGTTGGACTCCTGTGCGATCCTAATTGCCTCCTGCAGGGCAAGCTCTGCCTGTTGACTAAAGACAGACTCAACATTAATATCTCATTAACAACCACAAACATGTGCAAGCAACGGTAACAGGAAGTGATCTGTACAGTAATACACCAGCGTGCAGGCCTCTGGGTCAGAAGCTGAAACCATGGGCTTATTCCCTCAGAGGCATTCCCATCCTCCAGCAGCAAGAAACAGTAACAGTAGGGGTAACATGTCCTTTCTAAGGTGGATTTCTACTAAAAGGGACAAGGGATAATAACTTTTCTTCATCTCAGATCCTAAGGTGTTTTTTTGTTTTTTTTTTAAGGTGTCTACTGCTGAGGGGAGGGACAAGGAAGGAATGTAAGATTTTACTTTTCATTGCCTTCCATTCTGCATTCTTTGATTTTTTTTTTTTTTTTTAACTATGGCATTTGATACTGTTTCTTTTTCTTTGGACCTGGAGGTTTTTAAGTAGCTAAGATAGTGCTAAAACAAGAAACAATGTATTTTGAATGTTTTGCGTCCTCTTGTGTAAAAAAAAAATTTTTTGGACATACCTGTGGCATGTAGAAGTTCCCCACACAGGGATCAAACCCAAGCCACAGCAGCGACCAGAGCTGCTGCAGTTTGGGACAATACCAGATCTTCAATACACTGCACCACAAGAAACTCCAATTTTTATAATTTCTTTGCAACTAGTTTTAAAAAATATTTTGAGGATTTTCCTTTTTTTTTTTTTTTTTGGCCTTTTTAGGGTTGTACCCCAGCATAAGGAAGTTCCCAGGCTAGGGGTCGAATTGGAGCTTGTAGCTGCCAGCCTACACCACAGCCACAACGATGCCAGATCCAAACCATGTCTGCAACCTACATCACAGCTCATGGCAACGCCAGATCCTTAATCCACTGAGCGAGGCTAGGGATTGAACCTGAATCCTCATGGATACTAGTTGGGTTTGTTACTGCTGAGCCACCATAGAAATTCCAGGTTTTTGCTTCTTTTTTTGTGTGTCTTTTGTCTTTTGTCTTTTTAGGGCCACACCTGCAGCATATGGAGGTTCCCAGGCTAGGGGTCCAATTGGAGCTGCAGCTGCTGGCCTACACCACAGCCACAGCAACGCCAGACCCAAGCCACATCTGCGACCTACACCACAGGACCTACACCACAGCTCACTGCAACACTGGATCCTCAACCCACTGAGCAAGGCCAGGGATCGAATCTGCAACCCCATGGTTCCTAGTTGAATTCGTTTCCGCTGCGCCACGACGGGAACTCCCTGGGTTTTCACTTCTGAGATTGATTTTTTTCTGCTCACATTGTTCCCCTCCAGCTGGGATATTTCCCCCAACTCTCAACTTCTGTGGAAATTCAGCCTATTATTCTTGGCCCCACTGAGCTCTCACCTCTGAAAATGCTTAAAGAAATGCTATATGTGCCCCACCTTGCAGTGCTTAGTTAAATACTTGATGAACTAAAAGATGATGCACCTTCTATTTATTTAATCTATATTAGCTTTATTTCTTCAAATTGTAGAGGGCACAGGTGATGTCTCAAAATTTGGGTTTCCCAGTGGCAAGTCATAGAAAAGAAGTTCTATAAAGGCTGGGTCAGTTAGGATCTCAAGATAGAGTCAGAAATTCTATGGGTACCACTTACTTAGGGAAAATTTTATGTAAAATTTTCCTTCAATATGAGCAATACCCTTACACAATTAATTTTAACTGGGGAGAGACAAATTGTTCCTCAATAACTACCTGTTTGTATAAAGAAACAAGAAACATTTTACCTACTTTACATTTCTTTTAAATCCCTTTCAATGCTGAGATGCACCGGAACTTAAGAGAACACAAGATGTTTGGAGGCAGGAAGCACATCTTCACACACAAGCCCTCAGTAAGTAGTAGATTTAACTTTGTTGAACATCTGATGACCAAATAAACAATGCTGTGTTGGGGGGAGGGGGGGAGAACTGTATAGATAGTATACTAAAACAGGACTAAAGAAAGATTATTTTCCCCAGGTAGGAAGAAAAGGCAGACTATCAACTTCTGGTCAGGCAAATCCTTGAAGAACCTGTGGTTTTCCCCTGCTGCTAATCAGAAAAGCCTCTGATAAAAATTTTCACTAGGAGTTCCTGTCATGGCATAATGGAAACAAATCCGACTAGGAACCATGGGGTTTCGGGTTCAATCCCTGGCCTCGCTCAGTGGGTTAGGGATCCGGCGTTGCCGTGAGCTGTGGTATAGGTCACAGACACAGCTCGGATCTGGCATTGCTGTGGCTGTGGTGTAGGCTGGCAGCAACAGCTTCAATTAGACCCCTAGCCTGGGAACCTCCATATGCTGAGGGTGCAGCCCTAAAAAGACAAAAAAAATTTTTTTCACTAAAAGAGCCAGAGGCAAACTGATTATAATGCCTGAAACACATTGGCTGTCTAACCATTTGCAAAATGCCAGAGTGGGAAGACCTGTGGCCTCTAAACAACAGCTTCCTATGTCATTCAGAGTAGTCCTTGCCTGGTGCTACAGGATCCTAACTGTTCTGACCCCTGCCCCCTCTACGACCTCATTCTCCTCTCCCCCTTACCTACAGCACTCCAACGACTCTCCTTGCTCCTCCTCAAATAGGCCAAGCACACTCCTCCCTCAGCTCAGGGCCATTTCACTTGCTATTCTAGCTGCTTAGAACACACTTTCTCCAGATACATGCACAGATTACTCACGCCCTCAATTACTCAACATCACTATTCAAATATTCTGTTAACAGAGGTTAGGGAGGGGCAAGCTGCTACCTTCCTTGTCAAACAGAAATGTACAAACTGAGGAAGAAGTGATCTGTACATATATCTGGAAGAGTGTTACTTCTGAAAACAGCATCCCCTTAACTCTCTAATCCATCCTGATCTATGACTACCTGATAAACTATAATCATGTTTAGCATTGTTTAATATTTATTTCCCCCACTGTAACCTCCATGAGGGGTATTTTTTTTTTCCTCTTTTTTCACTGCTGTATCCTCAGCACCTAGAACAGTGCCTAGGTCATAGTAGGTTCTCAAATCTTCACTATCCTATTAGCTAAGCGACAACGATTTACACAGGTTCATTGCTCCAGGACTAAAAACAAAGAAGCCTGGAATTGAGTAATCAGAAATTAATTAGTAATTAATTCCATATAGTTAGCTGCCTATCCATTGATGATACTATAAATACAGAGAAATTCTGTACAGCAAGAGATTAATTATTTGTATCTAGCAGACTGATTACAAATTTCCAAACCCCAGGGTAAGCTGTGTGTTAACAGAGAAAAAGGTTATTGATAAATATTACAAATGGTGCTCTTTATTATGAGTACATAAAAAAATGAAAGGCCCTGATCAAAGAAGTTATTAAAGTTGGGAAGACAAGAATTTTACTATTAAAAGTAAATCTCACAAAATCATGGAGTTGGGAGTAGCCATAAACATTTTTGGGGATTTCCCATCATGGTTCAGTGGTAACAAATCTGACTAGTATCCATGAGGATGCAGGTTCCATTCCTGGCCTTGCTCAGTGGGTTAAGGATCTGGCGTTGCCATGAGCTGTGGTGTAGGCCAGCAGCTATAGCTCCAATTCAACCCCTAGCCTGGGAACTTCCATATGCTGGAAGGCATATGGAAGTTTAGGTGAGGCCCTAAAAAGACCAGAAAAAAAATTTTTTTTGGTACAAGTATCAATCTGATGCTTGAATTACCTAATGTCATCCCTGCTGCCGGCATAAGCACTCTGCTGACCCCTTGCTCAGAGAGTTCTATACAGGGAAACCTTATCCTTATAATGAGCAAAAACGTTTTGCCCTTTAACTTGCACTTACCACCAGCTCTCAATCTAAGCCTTTTTTTTTCTTTTGGCCAAACTTATGGCACCTAGAAGTTCCCAGGCCAGGGATCAAATCTGAGCCCACAGCTGCAACCTTGGCCACAGGTGCCACAACATCAAGTCCTTAACCCTGTCACAGTGGGAACTCCTATAAGCCCTTTTCACATGACCTCCACTACAGGAAGACGTCAAACACATGCCTGGCTAAAGCATTTCTTTTCCAGGCTAAATATTCTCACATCCTTCCCAAACTATTTTCGTAACATGGCTTAAATGCCTCCAATGAAACTGTCCCACACACAAGCTCCAGCTTGTCTATGTCCCTTTTTAAAATGTGCCATCCAGGAGTTCCCATCATGGTGCAGTGGAAATAAATCCAACTAGGAACCATGAGGTTGCGGGTTTGATCCCTGGCCTTGCTCAATGGGTTAAGGATCCAGTGCTGCTGTGAGCTGTGGTCTAGGTCAAAGATGCGGCTCAGATCTGGTGTTGCTATGGCTGTGGCGTAGGCCCACAGCTGTAACTCCGATTTGACCCTTAGCCTGGGAACCTCCATGTGCCACAGGTGCAACCCTAAAAAAAGCAAAAATAAACAAAATAAAATAAAATGTGGCAACCAGAAGTTAACAAATTCCTAGTTGTTGCCTAGGCCAGACAGCAAGGGGTAGAAGTCTCAATTCTTCACATTTGTACACTATACTTCCATTGATACACTCTGGTTTCTATTCAAAGACACCTGGGGCAGAATTTTTCTTAAATGGGAAAAGTGCCCATTTTTCCTAAGTGGGCAAAAGCCACAAGGGAGGCAGAGAAAACTCTTTCAATAAGCAATTTCCTACATTTTCACCATTACATTATTATATCCAAAACACCCTCTGTATTTTGAAAGTTTTTAACCTCTTAACTCTATTTACTAAATAACTGATCAGTTTTCCTATTTTTACTTATTAAAATCATAGGCATATCTTAGCAATGGCATAAGTCAGTGTCACCTCACTGAGCTGACTGAATTCCAACCAAAAGCACAATCATGTGACTTTCGGTAAACCTTGCAGTCCCTCATCCAAAAGTACAACTTCCTTTTGGCCTTTTGAAATACTGAAAATAACTTTTACATCCCCATTATTACCTCTGAAAAATCCTGTTGGGAATCTCTGGCCTAATGACCTAATTTCCTTTTAATTCAGTGGCTGTTGAGAATTCTTAGAAGTAATGAAAGAGGCCATGTATTTAATAGTGATGTTAAATAGTGACACCAGGGGGCAGACTCTTTTGGCAGAAGCTTTTCATGAACTTTTTTGTCCAGTGCAAAAAGCTTCCTTTGGAAGTTATTAATGAGTCCAAGCTGAACACTTTATTTCTTTTATCCTTCTTTTTTTTTTAATATAATACATTTACAAAAATACATCTTAGTTAACATTTGAGAGATAGTTTCTTCAATTTCTGCATGGACATAAATATATAAACTTACTAGTGGCCAAAGCGGCAATGCAGGGCGGCCAGGTTCAGAGCAGCATATCTCAAGCTCCGGCCATAACCCTCTTCCCCGTTACTTTTGCTTTCGGCTCCAGTAAGAATCAGGCGGTCAAAATAATGAAGGAGGCTGTGTGTTGAACTGAAAACATCTTGGACCCGGAGGTTGTTTAAGTAGCTGAGATAGTGCTAAAAACAAGAAACAATCAACATATTGTAAATGTTCTGCTTCCTCTTGTGTAAGTTTTTGTTATTGTTGCTGTGCCTGTGGCATATGGAAGTTCCTGGGTCAGGGAGCAAACTCGCACCACAGCAGTAACCAGAGCCACAGCAGTGACAATGCTGAAGCCTTAATCCAATGAGCCACCAAGGAACTCCCCTCTGTGTAAGATTAATTCAGAAAGATCCACTGGCTGCAAACAGCTGTGTATCCCCTACCCTTCTAACAAAACAGTCATAGTTTAGCTTAATCTTTCACCCTAGGCAGAATAAAATGGGCTTAAGGTACATTGATTGGTTTACCTCCTGGAGTCCCCAGATGAAAAAATGGGGGTTCCATTGGTATTTATGTCAGAGTTTTATCCTAAATATTCATCCATATGCCACTGGTTATCAACCATGGGTGACATGTGAGGATGGACAGGGACTCACCCAGCTCAGGTATCAAAGAACAGTCAGTATAAAAATAAAGATGGAAAACCTGAATTTGTATAAAACCAATTTTTCTAAATGTCCAAATAAAAAAACAGGGAGACTTTTACTAGTTTATGAGTTTTAGAAGTTAATTATCTTCCATGGGCACTATTTTCATTTTGCTTTGTTCACCGAATTAAACTTCCCTCTGGAAGGCAGATCCCAGTTACCGAGGAGCAAAGCAAATATATTTCTATATGTGGATAAAATTAGATGGCTAATCCAGGTACTATTAAGAAAGTTCTGGAGTCCCCGTTGTGGCGCAGTAGTTAACGAATCCGACTAGGAACCATGAGGTTGCGGGTTCGGTCCCTGCCCTTGCTCAGTGGGTTAACGATCCGGCGTTGCCGTGAGCTGTGGTGTGGGTCGCAGACATGGCTCGGATCCCGCATTGCGGTGGCTCTGGCGTAGGCTGGCAGCTACAGCTCTGATTAAACCCCTAGCCTGGGAACCTCCATATGCCGCGGGAGTGGCCCTAGAAATGGCAAAAAGACAAAAAAAAAGAAAAAGAAAAAAGAAAGTTCTCAGGTTAAAAATCCAACAAGGAATGGAATTATTTTAACTTAAAAAAAATAAAAAAAAAATTTAAAAAAAAGGGAGTTCCCGTCGTGGCGCAGTGGTTAACGAATCCGACTAGGAACCATGAGGTTGCGGGTTCGGTCCCTGCCCTTGCTCAGTGGGTTAACAATCCGGCGTTGCCGTGAGCTGTGGTGTAGGTTGCAGACGCGGCTCGGATCCCGAGTTGCTGTGGCTCTGGCGTAGGCCAGTGGCTACAGCTCCGATTCAACCCCTGGCCTGGGAACCTCCATATGCCGCAGGGGCGGCCCAAGAAATAGCAAAAAGACAGAAAAAAAAAAAAAAACTTGACCAAAAAAGGAGAAAAGAAAATAATTTTTAGGCCTCAAGTTAAAAAAGAAAATTTGGACAGGGAACCATATCCAATCTCTTGAGACAGACCATGCTGGAAGGTAATACAGGAAAAGAAATGTATATATACATATGACTGGGTCACTTTGCTATACAGCAGAAATTGGCACAACACTGTAAATCAACTATAATTAAAAAAATTTTTTTTTTAACCAGTCTAGTCTATCATCTCTAGGCCACACATCAAAACATCAGATAGATGAGTGAAAAAGAATACCAATAGTCTAAAGAAATCCCTACTGGCCCAGGAATGAGGGTGGGAGGGAAAGTTTTGCAACTTAGGCTGAACTGTTTTCTTGCCAATAACTTGATTTCTTTCCAAGAATCTGGGTCAAAGGACGAATCCCCATTTGCATGACAACTCAAAAGGAAGAGCAGTCTAGTCCCTGCTGTCCAACTGGCCAATAAATTTTAGGAAAGACTCACCGCTTCAGCAAAATCAGGATTAAATTTCAACAAGTTGTTCAATTCTTTCTGCAAAGAAGCTGGAGTGAGGGCTTTGGTCTCATCATTCTTTAGCAAAGAAGCCTGAAATTTTAAAAGGACAACATATTAGAAATGGCCAATAAACGCAGGGAAATGCATACTAAATGGCATCATCTGATGACTTTCTTTTCTGCACCTACACTCTCCTCTTGACCATGTAGAACACTGTTTTCTCTTTCTGGAATTCTAAGCCCCCCAACCACTGTCCCCATCCGCTTACTCTTCTATGCAAACTCCTGCTCAGCCTTCAGGGCCCAATTTAGACTTCAGCCACCTGCGTCTATCACCTTCTAAACTAGGTAAAGCCCTATAAACACCTACATGGTCCCATAAGCCCCTGCACTAACTCTTGGGCAGTACTTATCAAATTAAATTAAAAGTGCAAACATGCAAGCACATACACACACGCATACACACATATACACACACACACACACATACGCACTCCTAGACTCTAAGTGCCTTCAAGGCAGGAAGTGTATATCTTCAGCCCAGCAAAGGGCCTAAAGGCACACACTTGCCCTGCTCCTGGTTATTCGATTCATATGGATGGTACCAGCAACAGTTGTATAAAATATGTGGAAAAACTATTTATAAATTAATTATTAGTATGTAACTGGGTTATAGACTCTTCAGTTTTACCTAGACAAATTTTGATTTGTAAGTAATTTCTAGTTCCATTTTAATTAATTACTATTAGAGGAGATTCCAAAAATACAGAAAAGCACACAGAAGAAAAACAAAAACCATCTGTAATTTTTCCACCCAGAAGTAACACTATTTTTTATGCCAATGTATTTTATGCCAGTCTTTTTTCCGTGTGTGTATACATATATTTATGTATGTGTTTACACATATGCATGTGTACACGCCCTTTTAAGAAAAGGTGACTATATCATTTTATTAC
This sequence comes from Phacochoerus africanus, assembly GCF_016906955.1. Classification (NCBI taxonomy): domain Eukaryota; kingdom Metazoa; phylum Chordata; class Mammalia; order Artiodactyla; family Suidae; genus Phacochoerus; species Phacochoerus africanus. Next base: position 31,384,340 of record NC_062558.1, on the reverse strand, counting down.
TTGTTCTTTTCATTTAATAACATATTATAAACTTTGTCTCATCATCAAATGGTCTTTGAAAATACAATTTTTAAAGCAAAAGTATTAACCCTTTGTAGTATGTATTGCAAATCCTTTCCCCCATTTTGTCATCTGACTGTTAATTTTGTTAGAACACGTACTGACATGCAGACGTTTTTAATTTTATGCTGAAAAGTCAAATGATCTTCTCCTACATCTTTTCTTCCACAGCTTTTATGTTCAGAAAGTCTTTCCCCACCCAGAGATCAGTTAAAGGTTAATATACAGTTCCTTCTAGTCTAATTATAACTTTAAATGTCTACATTTAAGCTTTTAATCCACCTGTAAAGTACTGAGGTGCAAAAATGAGGTGAGGATCCAGCTGTATTTTCTCCTCTACAGTGAACCAATTGTCTAGACGGGTTTTTCTAACCTGCTTAAAATTCATCTACAGGGGTGATTCTATCACCTGCAGCTAGATCTAAACATTACATCTTTCTAAAGAAAGAAAATTCATTTAAAAAATTAGGGAAAAGTAGGAAAGTAGAGCAAAAAAATCAAAATTCTATGGTAAAAATAACATGGAAGAAAAATATTCAGCTTGTGTTACAGAAAGAAAGAAAGAAAGAGATGGAGTTCCCGTCATGGCGCAGTGGTTAACGAATCCGACTAGGAACCATGAGGTTGTGGGTTCGATCCTTGCCCTTGCTCAGTGGGTTAACAATCCGGTGTTGCCGTGAGCTGTGGTGTAGGTTGCAGACGCAGCTCGAATCCCGCGTTGCTGTGGCTCTGGCATAGGCCGGTGGCTACAGCTCCAATTGGACCCCTAGCTGGGGAACCTCCATGTGCCGAGGGAGCGGCCCAAGAAATGGCAAAAAGACAAAACATAAATAAATAAATAAATAAATGGGGGAAAAAACGGAGAAAGAAAAAAAAATGAAAGAATATGGTTCAAAAACACGAGAAACTTAAGTTTCCATTGTGGCTCAGCAGGTTAAGATCCCAACCAGTATCCATGAGTATGTGGGTTTGATCCCTGGCCTCACTCAGCGGGTCAAGGATCCAGCATTTCCATGAGCTGTGATGTAGGTAGCAGACACAGCTCAGATCCAGTGTTGCCATGGCTGTCACAGGCCAGCAGCTGCAGCTCAGATTCAAGCCCTAGCCTGGGAACTTCCAAAAGCTGTGGGTGTGACCCTAAAAAAAAAAAAAAAAAAAGTAAAAAAAAAAAACCACCAGAAGAGTTTGGAGTAAAGAGGACTAATGTGTGCAACCTGAAATATGTCAAACAATAAGATGAAGTGGTAGCTAGACAAGTAGATATATGATAAATGGAAGAAAATATTAATTGCAGTATCTAGATGATAGGCAGTGAATATCTAGATATTCACTGTACAGTGCTTTTCCTTTTTTTTTTTTGTCTTTTGTTGTTGTTATTGTTGTTGTTGTTATTGTTGCTATTTCTTGGGCCACTCCCGCGGCATATGGAGGTTCCCAGGCTAGGGGTTGAATCGGAGCTGTAGCCACCGGCCTACGCCAGAGCCACAGCAACGCGGGATCCGAGCCTCGTCTGCAACCTACACCACAGCTCACGGCAACACCGGATCATTAACCCACTGAGCAAGGGCAGGGACCGAACCCGCAACCTCATGGTTCCTAGTCGGATTCGTTAACCACTGCGCCACGACGGGAACTCCTGCTTTTCGATTTTTACTTCTGTTTGAAAATGTCCATGATAAAATGTTGGGAAAAGGGAAGTAAGTCTTCTAAATCACATTTTGGGGCTGTGCTGGCCACACACCATTACTAAATGAATCTGCATTACGACTCTAATAGAGAAATAAAATCACACACAAAATGAGAAGAGACACAGAACTATAACTGCATTTAGTGGAGAAAAAAAAGGTCCAGGAATAAGAGATAATGCCTCTTCACAAATAAACCTACTCACGTAACAAACATATATCATAACATATAATGTCACCGGATTAAAAAGAGTTCAGGACAAATTACAGAACCAACATACCTGTTGAGAAAGAAAAAATTCTGCTTGTTTTTGGGACAGAGGCCCACTGCAAGATACCTCCTCCTCTCTGGAAAAAATAAAACAAAAATAATAAAGAATTGCACAATAGTATAAATGGTAATGCTTACAAAGTCAAATCAATTTTTTATCATAAGAGATTAAAAACTCTTAAAATAAATTCTCTCTTCTTAGGAATTAGAAAAGACATACTTAGGAGTTCCTGTCGTGGCACAGTGGTTAACGAATCCGACTAGGAACCATGAGGTTGCGGGTTCGGTCCCTGCCCTTGCTCAGTGGGTTGACGATCCGGCGTTGCCGTGAGCTGTGGTGTAGGTTGCAGACGCGGCTGGGATCCCGCGTTGCTGTGGCTCTGGCGTAGGCCGGCAGCTACATCTCTGATTCGACCCCTATCCTGGGAACCTCCATATGCCGAGGGAGCGGCCCAAAGAAATAGCAAAAAGACAAAAAGAAAAAAAAAAAGACATACTTAAAAAGTGATGCGAATGACCTACCAAAGTCCACACAATTACAGACAGATATAGGTCTCAACTCTACACAGCCCTCAGCATGATCTAAAATGCCTAGTCTGTTATCCCTGATTTAAAGCCCTTCTGTGGTACCCCATCACCTTCCAGAATAAAGTCTCAGCAGGGCAGGTGCAATGCTTCCTGAGCAGTCCTACCCCTCTCCTCCACCTTTGCTTTCTCACCTACACCCCAGCCATGGTGAACTCCTTACAATCTGCTATCATGCCAAACTGCCAGTCCTGGCTCCCCTTCCCCTGCTTCCTCAACTTACAGAGCCTATTTTTCCATCCACTGTTGAACTGTGGCACCATCTGGCATTCAGAATACTTCAAGTGCCATATCCTGCAAGAATCTCTCCTGACATCTCTCATTTGAGCTCCCACTGCCTTCCAGAGATACTTATCACAACATCTAGCACTGCCACACTTGGCTGTTCTTACTTGCATTTGCATGTGAACAGCCAGTCCATGCCCAGGCACATTGGGAAATGAATGAAGAAAGAGTTTCTAACTCCTCAATACACATACAAAATGGTGTTCTATTCAAGAAAAAGAGAAGTTCCCTGGTAACCTAGCAGTAAAGGATTCAGTGTTGTCACTGTCGTGGCTCAGGATGGATCCTTGGCTCAGGAATTTTTGCATGCCGGAGGCTCAGCCAAAAAACCAAAAAAAAAAAAAAAACAAGAAAAAGAAGCCTCATTTAAGAAATAGCCGTTTGCCTAGAAGTTCAGATTACATAGACTAAACAAGACATATACTCCTATAAATATAGATTTAAGAAATCTATGTTTATACAATATAAAATAGTCTTATTTAAAGAGCAAAGGATGAATAATACCCTTTTGCCACATGACTCTGAAGCAGTGGCTTCTCTACGTAGGATGACAATAAGTATAAAAATCAACATTTATTCATCAATAATATTTTTATAAGCACTCTAATACAGTAGTTCTCATGCTGTTGCATGCAAACAATATGTAAATGAGTATTCTAGAAGGAAAAAAAAATGCTTCTGAGGTTAAAACACTTGGGGAAAGTTGTATGCTCTCTTCCTTGGGGATTCATGACACACATTACAGAAATCTAACAGAGAGACATTTCATTCACTTTTGTTTAATGTACCATATACCAAACTCAACTGAACAAAGAATCTTTTCCTCACATCTCTCAAGAAGCCCTAGTATTCCATAGGAAACACTTTGGGAAGAGCTGCTCTAATATTCTCTCGCTTTCGTTTTTTTTTTTTTTAATTTTTTCATTTTTTGTCTTTTTGCCATTTCTTGGGCCACTCCTGTGCCTATGGAGGTTCCCAGGCTAGGGGTCCAATCGGAGCTGTAGCCGCCGGCCTAAACCAGAGCCACAGCAACGCGGGATCTGAGCCACGTCTGCAATCTACACCACTGCTCACGGCAATGCCAGATCCTTAACCCACCGAGCAAGGCCAGGGCTCGAACCCGCAACCTCATGGTTCCTAGTCGGATTCATTAACCACTGAGCCATGACAGGAACTCCTGCTTTCATTTCTGGTACGAGGCAGCATATCAGATTCTGCAAGTAGTAGAGCTGCCAAGGACCAGCCCCGCCCCGGCATCAAAGAAATCAGTGAGACAACAGTGACCTAGAGGGAAATGGAAAAAAAATTCACGGGCCAAGTTCTCAAATGGAAAAGTGCCTGGGTAATAAGAAGCCCTTTTCTCTTACCATAGCCCTCAAAGTAAGGAAGCCCAAGGCTTGAAATGAATACGGCTGTACACAAAAGGGCTTGAGACAGGTGAGACTCTGAATGAAATGGGACACACCATGCCTGGTCCCACCCTCCTCCTCTAAGGTCCATGATGCTCAGTGTTACCAAATGCTTTATTTACTTTAACCCTTTCCCCAAAAAGAGTTGAGGTAGCCTATAAGAAAGGACTCAAGAACAATAAGATTAATAAAAAGAGAAAGAGAAAACCAGAATCATGCAAAGCGAAACTGCTGCAAAAGAAGGCAAACACATTTATTATAAACGAAGATCAAATTTGGCTCTGGCCACCATCAAACTCCTGGAAGAGAACAGAGGCAAAACACTCTCTGACATCAACCTCATGAATATTTTCTCAGGTCAGTCTCCCAAAGCAACAGAAATAAGAGCAAAAATAAACCAATGGGACCTAATCATACTGAAAAGCTTTTGCACAGCAAAGGAAAGCAAAAAGAAAACCAAAAGACAACTTACAGAATGGGAGAAAATAGTTTCAAACAATGCAATGGACAAGGGCTTAATCTCTAGGATATCCAAGCAACTTATACAACTCAACAGCAAAAAAGCCAACCACCCAATTGAAAAATGGGCAAAAGACCTGAATAGACCATTCTCCAAGGAAGATACACAGATGGCCAACAAGCACATGAAAAAATGCTCAACATCCCTGATTCTTAGAGAAATGCAAATCAAAACTACCATAAGATAACACCTCACACCAGTCAGACTGACCATCATTAATAAGTCCACAAATAACAAACGCTGGAGGGGGTGTGGAGAAAAGGGAACCCTCCTGCACTGTTGGTGGGAATGCAAGCTGGTACAACCACTATGGAGAACAGTATGGAGATACCTTAGAAATCTATACATAGAACTACCATATGACCCAGCAATCTCACTCTTGGGCATACATCTGGACAAAGCTTTCCTTAAAAAAGACACATGCACCCGTATGTTCATTGCAGCACTATTCACAATAGCCAAGACATGGAAAACAACCCAAATGTCCATCAACAGACAACTGGATTAGGAAGACGTGGTATATATACACAATGGAATACTACTCAGACATAAAAAAGAATGACATAATGCCATTTGCAGCAACATGAATGGTACTAGAGACTCTCATACTGAGTGAAATAAGTCAGAAAGAGAAAGACAAATACCATATGATATCACTTATAACTGGAATCTAATATACAGCACAAATGAACGTTTCTACAGAAAAGAAAATCATAGACTTGGAGAATAGACTTTTGGCTGCCCGGGGGGAGAGGGGGGAGTGGGAGGGATCGGGAGCTTAGGGTTAATGGATGCAAACTATTGCTCTTGGAATGGATTTACAATGAGATCCTGCTGTGTAGCATTGAGAACTGTCTAGATACTTACATCACAACACAACAATGGGAGGAAAAAGTATGTATACATGTATGTGTAACTTGGTCCCCATGCTGTACAGCAGAAAAATAAATAAAAATAAATACATACATAAACCAGTAAAAAAAAAAAAAAATTGGCTCTGGCTTCCATGGTGGGAACAGTGGCCAAAGTGAACAAGCTTGGGAAGAGCAAGTAAAGATACCATGGCCAAACCATCCTTTTACTGGTTCCTCCTTTGCTTCCTCAAGGCCTCAAATACATGCCAGAGCAAGTAACTCTTAAAGAGCCACAAGAGTTCCCATTATGGTGCAGTGAAAACAAATCCAACTAGTATCCATGAGGAAGTGGGTTAATCCCCGGCCTCCCTCAGTGGGTTAAGGATCTGGCGTTGCCCGTGAGCTGTGATGTAGGTCACAGATACAGCTCTGATTCTGAATTGCTGTGGCTGTGGTATAGGCCAGCAGCTACAGCTCTGATTCAACCCCTAGCCTGGGAACCTCCATATGCTGAGGATGCGGTCCTAAAAAAGCCACAGAAGTATTCAATTTAGGAAGATGGCTACTTATATAGGAAAAGGACTCAAATATACCTTGTTTATGAATCCACTTAACAATTGAGAAAGAATTTTAGACTTACAAGTGCTCCATAGATCAAAGGCATTTAACCTGGGTCTATGGATGGGCTTTAAGGCATTCATGAACCTTGTAAAACTACATGCAAAATAAGCATTTTTAACGTGATGACAGTATATGGCATTCATGAGATTCGAAAAAGGACCCTGGATACTCCTCTAAAGGGCTTAACTTGCCCACTGTAATTGAAATTTTTAAAATATACATATTTTGTTGTTATTATTATTAAACAATCTTTAAAAAAAAAAAAAAAAAAAAGGAGCTCTCCTGCGGTGCAGTGGGTTAAGGGTCCAGTGCTGTCAGGGATTTGGGTTCAATCCCTGGCCCAGAAACATTCACATGCTATGGGCATGGCCAAAAAAAAATCAACAAAGTTGGGTGGTGGCAGGGTGTGGGGGACCCAAGTCTAGGTTCCTGAAGAAAATAGTGTGTTAATGGACCTAGAGTCTTGGTGAAGGCTAAGGGCAGCCCGTGTGTAAAGATGACAGTAAACAACAAACACCAAGTATGAATATGATCTCTGCACTTAGAAAAGGGATAAATTACTCCTGCTGGAGTGGTGAGGAGCCTGAAAGCTAGAGAGGAGTGGAGGAAAGGATGAGGAAGGAAGAAGGCATTCCAGGAAAGGAAAATGAAAGATGCAGAATGGGAAAACAGGAGTTCCTTTGGTGGCTCAGTGGAAACAAATTTGACTAGTATCCATGAGGATGCAGGTTCCATCCCTGGCCTCATTCAGTGGGTTAAGGATCCTGCGTTGCCCTGAGTTGTGGTGTAGGTTGTAGATGGGGCTTGGATCTGGTGTGGCTATGGCTATGGGGTAGGCCAGCAGCTACAGCTCCGACTGGACGCCTAGACTGGGAACCTCCATATGCTGCGAGTTCAGCCCTAAAAAGACCAAAAAAAAAAAAAAAAAAGGAATGGGAAAACACCAAGCCTGTTAGAGGGACAGAGGTGCTTGCCTAGGATAAAGGATCCAAGGTAAGAAAGGGAAATTAATCTCAAAAAGGTCAACTGCGGAAGGCCTCAGACACCAGGCTGGGAGACTCTGTGAAGCTCTGTAGATTGCTGAGCAAGGTAGTGATGGAACAAAGGCAGGGGATGGGATGAGACAGGGAACAGTTACTCAACACCCTAGGAGGCCACGAGGACCAAAACCCTTCCAAGGTGTGTGACCAGAGGGGTGACCCAGCTCCTCTTCTCCAGCTCATATGCCCCAGCCACACTGTCCTCCTTCAGTCCCTCCAGCACATCAGCTTGTCCAGTCTTGGGAGCTGATAGCCTGCCACACACTCTGATGACTCTTCTCAGGGCTGGCTTCTTGGTCGCCTGGCTCCCGGTCTTAAAGGGCCCTTCCCTCACAGCACCCAATTACCCTGCATCCTTGCATCCTGGTCATTCCTTTCTGGCACTGACTCTTTCTGAAATCACATTCCTTATTTAGTTATTTCTCTATTACCTGATGCTCTCCACATAACCTCATGAGGACAGGGACTTTCTCCTGTTTGCTGACAGCACAGCTCCTAACATAGCACCTGGTTCACCAGAAGTACTGAATAAGTACTCACTGAATAAATTAATGAACTTGGGAGATTTACATTACATCACTGACAAGTGAAGAACTGCCAGAGAATTTCTACTTTTGTTAGGTCCTTAGAAGCAGAGAGAAAGTGTAGCACCAACAGCTTTCAGACCTGGAGCCTCCCCTACAAACTGGTGGAGTGTAACACTATAAGCCCCCTCTCTTGTTGCAGGCAACAAATGCTGCACCAGAGCAACAACGAATAAATGAAAAGCTGAGGCTAAATTTCAGTCTGCACTTTCTTACATAACAGGATTTTTTTTGGGGGGGGGGGGCCTCGCCTGCAGCATGAGGAAGTTCTCGGACCGGGGATCAAACCCTAGGCACAGGAGTGACAACACTGGATCCTTAACCCACTGCACTACTGGGAACTCCTGTAATTGGATTTTTTAAAAACAGCTAATAAATATTTGTTCACTAAATATTTATTCTCTCCCTTCTAAATTAACAGGTGGGTCCCTATTTTCAAACCGAAATAATTTCATCATAGGATGGGAGATCTTCAAGCTATCCAATATTACTTTGGCCTTTCTTACTTTAATACAAATTTCTAGGGCAAGAAAAATAATTTCCCTGAACAAAAGAGATCTAAAAACATTCTAATAACTAAAAAGAGAAAGGAAGGGAAGAAGGGAGGGAGGGAGGAAGGCAGGGAATGAAAGGTTATGAGAAGCTTCTCATAATGCAATAAAACATTAGAAAAGAACACAGAAAAGAATGAAACCTTCCTTGTTAAAAGAAACAAGAACCAAATGCTGAACAACCTTCAGCCAAAGGAACTGGAAACTTTAAAAAAAGATATCCTACTCCAAAAGACAAAGAGGAGACCACATTAAGACGGCAGGAGGGGTGATTACACAATATAAGCAAGCCCATACCTGCCAGGTGGGCAGCCCACAGACTGGAAAGTAACTGTTTCACAGAGACTCACCTACAGGAGTGAAAGTTCTGAGTCCCACGTCAGGTCCCCACACCTGGAATCTGGCACTGGGAGAAAGAGCCCTCAGAGCACCTTGCATTGAAGGCCAGTGGGGCTTGTGCACAGGGGCTCCACGAGACTGGGGGAAACAGAGCCCCATTCTTGAAAGCCGCATACAGGCTTTCAGGTGCACTGGGTCCCAGGGCAAAGGAGAAGCTCCATAGGAATCTGGGTCAGACCTGACTGCAGTACTTGGAGGATTTCCTGGGAAAAAAGGAGCTGACTGTGGCTCATTGTGGGGGAAGGACATGGGAAGCAAAGGTCTCGGGAATATTCAGCAGCGTGTGTTCCTCTAGATGTGGCCATTTTGGGAAAATACGGCCCCACCCATCAGCGCTGAGAAGTCCCAGGCCAAACAATAATCCAGGTGGGATTAATAATCCAGGTGAGCCCTACCCCTCAGTAAACAGGCTGCCTAAAGACGACCCAGGCACACAGCCACCTCAAATCTCACCCAAAGACAAAGCCCCACCCACCAGAGGGATAAGAATCAGCCCCACCAACCAGTGGGCAGGCACCAGTCCCTCCCATCAGGAAGCCAACAGCAAACCCCTCATACCAACTTCAACCACAAGGGGGGCAGACATCAGACGTATGAGAGGCTATAACTCTATTGTCTGCAAAAAGAAGACCACACCAAAAACCTATAAAAATGAGAAGGCAGAGAACTATAACTCAGATAAGGGAGAAAGAAAAAACCCCAGAAAAACAGCTAAGTGATCTGGAGATTCTGAGCCTCCAGGAAACAGACTTTAGACTGTGGATAGTGAAGATGATGCAAGATATTGGAAATAAACTGGAGGCAAAGACTGATAATTTATGGCAAACATTGAGCAAAGAAATACAAGATTTAAAACTTAAGCAAGCAGAGATGCAAAATACAATAACCGAAATAAAAAATTCGTTAGAAGCAACCAACATCAGAATACAGGAGGCAGAAGAATGAATAAGCGAAGTAGAGGAAAGATTAGTGGAAATCACTGATGTGGAACAGAAAAGAGAAAAAATATTGAAAAGAAATGAAGACAGTCTAAGAGAACTCTGGGACAACACTAAATGCACCAACATCCGTATTATAGGGGTGCCAGAAGGAGAAGAGAGAGCAAAGGGGACAGAAAAATTATTTGAAGAGATAATAGCCAAAAAATTCCCTAACATGGGAAAGGAACCACACACTCAAATCCAGGAAGCACAACGAGTACCATACAAAATAAACCCAAGGAGGAACATCCAAGACACATATTAATCAAACTGACCAAAATTAAAGACAATGAGAAAATACTGAAAGAAGCTAGGGAAAAGAAACAAATAACATACAAGGCAACCCTGATAAGGTTATCGGCAGATTTTTCAACAGAAACTCTGCAGGCCAGAAGGGAGTGGCACAATATACTTAAAGTGATGAAAATAAACAAGAAATGAATATAAATATATATTATGGAATTGTAAAAATCTTGCAATGAAATCATTTCCTTTTGGACAAAGAATTATAACACTTAATAAGAATAACATTTAAATAATATTTTCTTTTATTTCAGTGATGGAATTCAGTTTACTAAATGCATATTATTTTCTGAAACCATACAACTTAACAGTAGACACACTGTATTACACACAAATGAATTCTTAGAATAGGATAAAAACAAAGTGATGCAGTTAGACCTAGTCAAACTAGATTAATTTAGGAGAAAGACAAACCTAAATAAGAAAAGTCTGAATTTTAACATTTCTGAAGAATTGACATTCTGCTACTTTAAGCATATATAGTAGCAAGGACAAAAATTACATTGTTTCCTAGCAGCCTTCATTAGGGGACTGTAACAAAAGAGAAATTGGAGAACAGGGAATACTTGTCCAATGCTTACTAATACCAGGCATAGTTCTAAACACTTCATATAGACGTATCGTTTAATTCTCACAACAACCTTTTCAGGAGGTGACATGAGTCCCATTTTGCAGATAAGAAAATTGAGGCAGGAGTCCTCTTGTGACACTAAGGTTAAGGATCAGGCATTGTCACTGCAGCAGCTCAGGTTGTTGCTGTGGTATAGGTTCCATTCCTGGCCTGGGAACTTCCATATGCCATGAATGCAGCCAAAAGAAGAAAACTGAGGCAGAGAGTGACTTGCCCAAGGTCTCAAAGGAGTAAGTGGAGGAGCCGGAATTCAAAACCAAGGGTCTGACTCCAGAGCCAGACTCAACCCTACAAGGGTTTCCACTAAATGGGAAGCATTTGTGAGCAAGTCTGAGTGAGTTTGGGGCGGCACTTACTGGTACAATAGTCTTCGTGCTCCAGTATGTGTTGAACAAATCATATAACCGTACAAAGGCCGCCCATAGGAACTGCAGGGAAATATTCTCTGGCTACACACAGTCACCCCCCAGCCCACAAGGGGGTGAGCCAGCCTACTTAGAGCAGGAGGGCCCAACTTCTCACACAGCTCTGAGCACACTGTTACTCGTAGTGATCTGCCGCCCCGTCAGTCTTCCTCACAAGACTGTGGGCTCCTTGAGATCAGGAAATAGGAAACACATACACACGCATACACGTTTTTCCCTCCAAACACAAGTAGTCTATTTAGGAGGTGATCCCAGGAAGAGCTGGAGAAGAGGAGACATGAGCCAGTGAAGGGAAGGAAGTGAATACAAAGGGTTTAATGGCGCAGGTTACCAGTGTGGGCGATGGACTACGTGTTCTGATTGTCTGCATTCACTCATCCAACACCTGTTCACAGACATTCCAAGCCAAGCACTAAGTAACATAAGGTGAAATACAACAGAGAAGGGTCTTAGCTCTTGAGGAGGAGCAAGGGCAGACATAAACGAGTAAGTAAATAAAGGTTCTTCAGTGAGGAGAGCTATGAAGGAAGTAAAAAAGCTGGAAGTATTTATGATGGAGTTAGTTCAGATATGTGGTCAGCGAAGGCCTGCATGAGGACATGGGGGCTGAGATCTGAATGGTGAGAGGGCACAAGCGAGGTGAGAAGTCAGGGGAGAGCAGGCCAGGCACTGTGAGGCAGACCTCAGCTTGGAGGACTCGAGAAACTATAACATGCACTGCCTCATTGCCATGGCATCAAGCTGACTCTCAGAGATGTGCTTCCTGGCCTTGCATCTAGTTTGCTACTAAGTTCTAGAAAATTCCAAAAGAAAATACTTTGGGCCCAGCTGTGAACCTTTATTACCTTGTTTCTAATATCTGCTACTACTTCCCTATTAAAACAGACACAAGGACATTAACAAAAAAATTTTTGGAAAATGTAAAATAATATATAGAGATAGAAAGCAGATCCATGGTCGCCTGGAGATGGGGCAGGGGGTTGTGGGGAGAGCTATAAAGAATGGATTACCGGAGTTCCCGTTGTGGCGCAGTGGTTAACGAATCCAACTAGGAACCATGAGGTTGCAGGTTCAATCCCTGGCCTTGCTCAGTGGGTTAAGGATCCCGCGTTACCATGAGCTGTGGTGTAGGTCACAGATGCAGCTCGGATCCCACATTGCTGTGGCTCTGGCATAGGCTGGTGGCTACAGCTCGGATTAGACCCCTAGCCTGGGAACCTCTATATGCCATGGAAAGCAGCCCTAGAAAAGACAAAAAAAAAAAAAAGATTACCAAGGGGCAAGAGGAAATTTTTTAGCATGATGGGTTTATTATTATTCTGATTGTGCTGATGGTTTCATTAATTATATATTTGTCACTTTAAATATGTGCAGTTTATTTTATGTTGAGCATACCTCAATAAACTTAAAAAACTTAAAAAAAATTATTTAATTAAAAAAAAAGAGGAAGTTCCCATTGTGGCTTAGCGGTAACAAGCCCAACTAGTATCCATGAGGACACAGGTTCGATCCCTGACATCACCCAGTGGGTTAAGGATTTGGCGTTGCCCTGAACTGTGGCACAGGTCACAGACCCAGCTCAGATCTTGCATTGCTGTGGCTGTGGTGTAGGCCAGCAGCTACAGCTCCGATTCAACCCCTAGCCTGGGAACCTCCACATGCCATGGGTGTGACCCTAAAAAGACAAGAGACAGAAAAAAAAAAAAGAAGAAGAAGAAGAAGAAGTCAGAGGGGAAGGAGCCTACTGATGCAGCCCGTTAGGGTCAACTTCCTGGGTCTGGAGGGACAGGAAGATGACAGCCAGCACATGAACTCTGGGTGGTAAGAACTTACTGCTCCTGTAATGCTGCCACTTCACAGGGAAGTGACCCCTGCCAGAAAAACCCCAGTTACCTTATAGATACGTCAAGTTCTTCTTTTTCCATTTTTCTTTCACCCTCCTCTCTGCTGGCCAGTTCCATATCAGCATCCTCCACCGTCTTTTTCTCACCATTCTGGAAGTACTGTTGAAGGGCAGTGTACAGTTTAAACACTTGACTGAAAGAGAGCTTACTGTAGGCCAAGATCATGTGACGCAGAAACAAACCTAGAAGAGAAGACATAGACGAGGTGTCGGCATTAATTTGGTACAGAGTCCATGACTATTAGTTGCCATTCTTCCTTCAAAATAATCAGAAAAAGACATTTGCGGGTGCTGTTCCCTGTGCCCAGAATGTCCTTTCACCACCATTTATAAAACTGATTTTCTCTTTATATGAAAGGCTCAGTCCTTCCACCCCGACTCTACTCTTTCTCCACCTAATATATGTTTTCAAGACTATTATAACTACTGAAGTTGTCTTATTTGTTTACTCTTTACCATCTGCCTGCCCCTCCTCCCACAACCACTAGAATGTAATCTCCATTAAGACCAAGGTGCCTGTCTCTCTTAAAGTCCAGAGCCTGGCACATGGCAGATCAATAGATAACTGACAGTTAATAACATAAAAGCTACCAGGAACAAAATAGCTACAGACTCTTATCATGGCTCAGCGGGTTAAGAACCTGACTGGCATCTATGAGGATGAGGGTTGGATCCCAGATTTCATTCAGTGGGTTAAGGATCTGGCATTGCCATGAGCTGTAGTGTAGGTCGCAGACACAGTTTGAATCCCGTCCTGCTGTGGCTGTGGTGTAGGCCAGCAGCTGCAGCTCTGATTCAACCCCTACCTAGCCTGGGGACCTCCAAAAAAAAAAAAAATGAAAAAAGGTTATAAAGTTAACAAAAGCCTCAAGAAACTTCATGCATGCCCTTGCCTTATAAACTATACCATTTCTTAAAAATTGTATTTGAGTACAGTTGATTTACAGTGCTATGATGATTTCTGCTGTATCAAGAATATACTCTCACTTTACCTCTCTTCATAAAAGTTTACTTAGTAACCTTGACTTAGTCATAAAATAGAGACAAGTGACCAGAACATGTCAGAAAGAGCTGAGAAGCCCTAAAAGACCCCACAACCAGGCTAACACTGTGACAAGAGCATACAAAAGAGAAGATGCTTTTCCACAAGACAACTATTTGAATGTAGATCAAAATGGCAAGGCAATGAATACAAACAAAAACATGTCCAACATCCCCACTGTGTTCAGATATAGCAGAGTAATGATAGACGTGATTCAGAGAGCTGCTCATTTCTGTGAAAATATTCTCTGCTCTCCTTAGAAGAATTTCATACCTACTACACTCGTTTTGTGAACCTCTGGTTCAGTTCCAGAAAAAGAATCTGAAAGGTCATCAAAAAATTGTTCCATATCCTTCAATTCGCCTTCGGCCATCAGTTTGATTCTGAGTAAGAAAAGTGAGATGCGTGTTTTAGGAAGGCCCTTTGACACATTTCATATTCCACAATTACCTAAAATAAATCTATTTGAAAAACAATTCAGAGATTCATATCAAATGGTGGCACATAAAACAAATTTGATAATCCATAATGTCATGCCCATATTCTGAAAAGTATCATTACTGATGTCGTCTTGATTATACAATTTCTTGAAATAACATATCAGGCAATAAAAATTAAAATCTCTGCAACAATTAAAACGAACAAGGTACATTCATACAGAATAAATTTTGAAGCAGTATGTTTAATGTTATCCACTTTTGGAAAAAAAATCAAATAAAGGTACTTAGGAAAACAACCTAGAATAATAAAGGTATCTTTTTTAAAGAAATTAATCACCATGTGCCTTTTTCTGATTTTCATCTACTCTGACACCTTTTCATATATGCAGAAGAAAACGACACTTACCTGATCTGTACTGAATTTGCCAGCTGAGGACAAGATTCTTCAATTAACTTATAAAGCTTAGACAATGTGATATCTGGGCCCTGGGTAAAGGAGAGAAAGGTTTCAGAAAAAATTTTAAGAGCTGAGATTAATAAACAGCTGCAAACATGAATTCACTTATCAAGCTCTCTGCTTTAAGAATCATTTCACACATGAAATCTCAAATCAGGAAGGGAAAAAAAACCTATCTGCATAAAATGCTTTCACATTTGCATAGCATTCTCTTTTAGTCAGAGGAAAGACTTAAAATGGAAAAAAAGCATAGAACCTGTAGTCTAAGAGCCCCTTTCCCGCCCCACACCCACCCTATTCCTTCCTTCCTTTTTTTTTTTTTTCTTTTTAGGGCTACATCCATGGCATATGGAAGCTCCCAGGCTAGGGGTCTAATCAGAACTGCAGATCAGAGCCGCATCCTCGACCTACACCTCAGCTGTGGCAACACCAGATCCTTAACTCACTGATGGAGGCCAGAGATTAAACCTGCGTCCTCATGGATACTAGTTGGGTTCTTAACCCACTGAGTCAAAACGGAAACTCCTTTCCTTCTTAGTTTTATAATCATGGCAAAGTTGTAGCCTCTCTGAGCCCTAGCTTCCTTCATCAATAAGATGAAGATAATAATAACCTCTCTTGTTAGTGGCAAAGATTTAAAATAATTCAAAGTGTGTTGTAGCCTGGAGATTATATAAATACAGGCATCCTATTTTTCATAAACATAAATCGCATCTGATCCTTCCCCAAACATTGCAGGATAAGCAGTCATACTATGTGTCCAAGCTTGTAAAAGGTACTGTTAGAGACAGAATATGCAACCTCAGCTATCAAGGAGATTAAAACCTAGCTGAGGTTTAAAACTAAACACTGAATATTTTTTGGAGAGTAAGCTGCCAATTTTAGATGTGGATAACCGAGCAATCCCACTCCTGGGGAAGGTATGTTTGGCATGTATTGTTTGAAATGAAGAAAAACTAAAAAGAACCTGTAAGTTCATCAATATAGTTTATTTTAATTTATAAATTTTAATATTAATTAAAAGTATGAGTTAGATCATGTTTCTTTTATTACTTTGGACTATAACACAGCCATTAAAAAGGATGAGGTAGGAGTTCCCGTCGTGGCGCAGTGGTTAATGAATCCGACTAGGAACCATGAGATTGCAGGTTCGATCCCTGGCCTTGCTCAGTGGGTTAAGGATCCGGCATTGCCGTGAGCTGTGGTATATGTCGCAGACTGGCTCATATCTGACGTTGCTGTGGCCGTGGCGTAAGCCAGAGGCTACAGCTCTGATTGGACCCCTAGCCTGGGAACCTCCCTATGCCGCAAGTGAGGACCTAAAAAGCCAAAAATAAATAAATACGTAAAGACCAAAAAAAAAGAAAAATTGAAAGGATACATGTATACTTATAATCATATGCATCTACCTATCTATATACACAAACATACAGAAAAAAAGTCTAGAAAGATCTATCCTCATCTGCTGCTTAATAAATAGTTGAGTGAGTGGGAGTTCCCATTGTGGCACAGTGGAAATGAACCCGACTAGTATCCATAAGGACAAAGGCTCGATCCCTGGCCTTGCTCAGTGGGTCAAGTATCCAGTGCTACCACGATCTGTGGTGTAGGTTGAAGAAGGCTACAGATAGCACCTGCATCTTCATGGATACTGGTCGGGTTTGTTTCCACTGAGTCACAATGGAAACTCCGAAAACGCACTTATAATAAGGGTAATGTAGACAGGCCTGGAAGCAGAAAATAATAGAGACCCTCATTTCTTTTATTTAACTGTGTCCTTAGTACCCCTTAACCTGTGTCCTTAGTACCCCTTCTTTTCTCCCCTCCGAAAAAAGGTGACTGATTTAAAATAAGCCCTTTATAAACTATACTGTACCAGGCTTTGGGGATACAAGGGTGAACAAAAACAGGAAGAAGTAATGCCCTCATGGAGGTTTACAGTCTAGTAGGGGAAAGAGACATCACTCATGTAATCACACACAAAAAATGGAAAAACCACATGATATAAACTACATGTCCTACTCCTACAAGATTAAAACGAAACTAGCTAAAACTGATTGAGCATTTACGTGCCATTTACTATGAAATGTTCTCCTGGATCTCCTAACTTAATATAACCATCACATGACAGTTTCTATTATTGTTTCCACTTTACAGAGAGAAAGCAAAGACCCAAAAAGGTTATGAAACTTGCCCAAGCTGCACAGCCTGTAAGTGGTGGAGCTATCTCCTCAGTCTGCAAAATCAACTAAAACATATAAGGTGTTCAATCAATGTTAGCTGTTACATTTATGTCATTATTATCACTTATTACAGACCTCTAGGGCAGAGCTTATAGCTGTTTCCAACACCCAGGCCTACATGTAGTCTCATTCTACAGAAGACAGACGATCTGAGAAAATAACACTTTCCCCAGTCACTCAGCTAATAAATGCTGGAGCAAGATATAGACCTGCAAAAAATAAATGCATGTACAGCGCCTGGCCCATCGTAAGCACACATTAAGTGCTTGCTGGCGGTATTAACTATATTTTTTCGCAGTCCAACAGGGCAGAGAGAGTGTCCAGGCCCAAGGAAATGTCTGGCACAGAGCAGGTGCATAGTAAGAGTTTGCTGAATGAGCAGGAGCGCCTCACCTGCAGCAGCGGCAGGAGGAGCTGATTGAGTCTCCGCCGCTCCATGAGGCTGACGGCGCCCTCGCCCGTGCGGCCCATCTCGTTCAGCAGCACCAGCACCGCGATCTTATACGGCGTTACCCAGTCCTTGATACCGAACACGTTGGCGTGCACTACCCCATTGGTCATCATGGGGTTGAAGTAGAGACTCTCGTGGACGCTGGCCATGGCACCCCCGGAAAAGAACAAGAGTCCGGTCGCGCGCCACAGCCAAGCTCCTGTTCAGGACGCTCTTCAACCCGCCCTACGCCTCCGCCAGCCCGCGCCGTATCCGAGGAAACTGTCATCCTTGCGCTCATGGCACGTCGTTAGCCAATTAGAGCAACCAGGACAGAGCACGAGGGTAGCTACAGCCAATCAAAATGTCCAGAGGTACTGTGAAGGGTGGAGCAAAGGCGGTGCAGCTAAAGACTGAGTCCCTACAGAAAAACTCTTGCCGAAGGAGAGCAGGTTCCGGGTCTACTTGTACTGGCGCCTAGTGGAAGAGAGTCGACGCTTTCGAGCAAGGTGTGAAAGGCCAGTAGGAGTGCCCCGTTTGTTCATTTAATTTGAAAATAATTGAAATTGAATTAAAAATGATTGCGTTTAAAAGCAACAAAATTAAACTTGCATCTTTAAAATTTGTTTTTAATTCGTTATGTTAATTTTTAAATGCAAAGTTTGGAAGTCTCATTTAGGTCTTTTTAAATGCGTGAATAAACATTTTTTCTCCCTCAATATTTCACAAATGTTATTTGCAGACAGCCAGGTCAGATTGCAAGTAGCCATGTATACTTTACTTAATTACAAAAATAACATCACTTCCAAAAGCTGAATCTCTGTTTCCTATTTAATATTACATTCTGGCATTCAAAATCAAAATCAATCCCTAGACAAATGTTTTTAACCCGATTTTTTTTCTTTTTTGGTGTTTTTAGGGCCGCAGTCACGAGGCATATGGAGGTTCACAGGCTAGGGGTCCAGTTGGAGCTGTAGCTGCAGGCCTACATCACAGCCACAGCAAGGTGAGATCTGAGCCACTTCTGCTACCTACACCACAGCTCAGGATAATGCCAGATCCTTAACCCACTGAGCAAGGCCAGGGATGGAACCCAGGTCCTCATGGATACTAGCCAGGTTCCTTAACCATTGAGCCATGAGGGGAACTTCTCAATCCGATTTTTCACAACTCCCACTTTTGTATACCTTTACCAAGACATTTCTCTACAGCCTGAAACACTAATAATGATTTACCTTCAGTACTAATAATGATTTACCTTCTGTACTAATCTGCAAGTCCCTTGAAAGAAAAACACCCACTCTTCAACTTTGGCTGCACACGCACTCACTGTTCATAGTGCCTGGTTTTTATTATCTCAATTGCTATTAGTTTAATGAATGATGAATGATTATGTGATTTTAGTTCACAAAGAAAATACAAAAGAAGGCAGACGCACATAGGGTAAATAGCTGTGCCAGAAAAGAAATCATTGATAGCTTGGAATGCAGGACCTAACTTCCATATCTTGAAAGCTCTATGGATTTTAGACATACGGTTACATATGTTTTAGACATATAGCTCTGTACATTTTACCAAATACAATTATTTGGTTTTCGGGGGGGTGAGGGTTGGTTTGGGGGGAGTTTGTTTTGTTTGGCTGTGCCTGCAGCAGGCAGAAGTTCCCAGGCCAGGGATCAAACCCTCACCACAGCAGCAACCCAAGTCACTGCAGTGGCTTTGCCAGATCCTTAACCCGCTGAACCATAAGGAAATTCCATCCACATACAATTCTTATGTAACTGTCTTTTATTTGTAAAAGGGGAAGCTGGTTGTTTGAAGGAAATTTGATACTTGTTTCTTTGCCTCAGTTTATTTTTGTATCTTCCCCCACCCCTTTCTTTTGTTTTACTGTAAAGGCATATTTTCTTAGTTGAATTTTTTATTATATTATAGTTGATTTATAGTGTTTAAGTTTCTGCTGTACAATAAAGTGACCCAGTCATACATATATGTACATTCCCTTTCTTATATTATCTTCCATCATGGTCTATCCCAAGAGACTGGATATAGTTCCCTGTGCTATACAGGAGGACCTCATTGCTTACACAGTAATAGTTTGCATCTACTAACCCCAAACTCCCAGTCCATCCTACTCTCTCCTCCACACCTTGGCAACCACAAGTCTGTTTTCTATGTCTGTGAGTCTGGTTCCGTTTCATAGATAGGTTCATTTTGCCGTATTTTAGATTCCATATATAGGTGATAATTATATTGTATTTTTCTTTCTCTTTCTGACTTATTTCACTTAGTATGAAAATCTCTAATTGGGTCTGTGTTGCTACAAATAGCATTATTTCATTCTTTTTATGGTTGAATAGTATTCCACTGTGTATATGTACCACAACTTCTTAATCCATTCATCTGTCAATGGACAGTAGGTTGTTTCCATGTCTTGGCTGTTGTGAATAGTGCTACTATGAACATATGGGTGCATGTATCTTTCTGAATTGTGGTTTTGTCTGGATAGATGCCCAGGAGTGAGATTGCTGGATCATATGGTAGTTCATATTTAGTTTTTTGAGGACCCTCCATATTATTCTCCATAGCGATTTTACCAATTTACATTCCCACTAACAGTGTGGGGGGTTCCCTTTTCTCCACACCCTCTCTAGCATTTGTTATTTGTAGACTAATAATGATGGCCATTCTGACTCGTGTGAGGTGGTACCTCACTGTAATTTTGATTTGCATTTCTCTAATAATTAGTGATGTTGAGTATTTTTTCATGTGCCTTCTGGCCATCCATATGTCTTCACTGGAGAATTGTCTATTCAGGTCTTCCCCCCATTTTTCGACTGGGTTGGTGTTTTTTGGTTTTTTGTTCTTTCATTTTTTGGTTTTTGGGGTTTTTGTTTGTTTGTTTTTTTGGTCTTTTGTCTTTTTAGGGCCGCACCCACAGCATATGGAGGTTCCCAGGCTAGGGGTCTAATCAGAGCTACAGCTAATGGCCTACATCACAGCTACAGCGACACAGGACCCGAGCCGTGTCTGCGACCTACACCACAGCTCACAGCAGTGCCGGATCCTCAACCCTCTGAGCGAGGCAGGGATGGAACCCACAACCTCATGGTTACTAGTCGGTTCATTAACCACTGAGCCACAACGGGAACTCCAGTTGTTTGTTTTTCGTCATTGGGTTGTATGAGTTGTTTGTATATTTGGGAGATTAAGACCTTGTCGGTTGCATTGTTTGCAACTATTTTCTCCCATTCGGTAGGTTGTCCTTTCTTTTCTTTTTTTTTTTAATGGTTTCCTTTGCTGTGCAAAAGCTTGTAAGTTTGATTAGGTCCCATTGTTTTATTTTTATTTTTATTTCTGTTGCCTTGGGAGGATGACCTAAGAAAATATTTGTACAGTTGATGTCAGAGAACATTTTGCCTATGTTCTCTTCTAGGAGTTTTTTGGTATCATGTCTTATATTTAAGTCCTTAAGCCATTTTGAGTTTATTTTTGCAAATGGTGTGAGGATATGGTCCAGTTTCATTGATTTACATGTAAAAACATACTTTCAATCTCACAGCTCTAAGTATCTTTTTGCATCATGGATTTTGCGTAAAATACATGTTGGCAAAGGATGTTTGTGGAATAAACATCTATTCAATCTTGAAAACCTGAATAGGAACACTTCACTGAAAGTAAGAGGAAAATAATTTTTGTAAATCCTAAACAGCAATTTTACTGTAAATTGGTAAGGCTTTTAAGTCATTCATTCATCTATTCAAGAAGTATGTGCTGGAGTTCCTTCCAATCATGATGCAGTGGAAACAAATCCTACTAGAAACCATGAGGCTTCAGGTTCAATCCCTGGCCTCGATCAGTGGGATAGTTCATATTTAGTTTTTTGTGGTGTAGGTCACAGATGCGTCAGGATCTGGCATTGCTATGGCTGTTGTGTAGGTCAGCAGCTGTAGCTCTGATTAGACCCCTAGCCTGGGAACCTCCATATGCTGGGGGTGCAGCCCTAAAAAGACAAAAAAAAAAAAGGAGTTCCCGCAGTGGAAGCAAATCTGACTAGGGACCATGAGCTTGCTGGTTTGATCCCTGGCCTCGCTCAGTGGCTGAAGGATCTGGCGTTGCCGTGAGCTATGGTGTAGGTCACAGAGGTGTCTCGGATCCCATGTTGCTGTGGCTGTGGTGTAGGCTGGCAGCAACAGCTCCAATTAGACCCCTAGCCTGGGAACCTCCATATGCCATGGGTACGGCCCTAGAAAAGACAAAAAGGCAAAAAAAAAAAAAAAAGAGGGAGAGAGAGAGAAAGAAAGAAAATATTGAAATCATAATTCTCATTGTGGCTCAGCGGATTAAGAACCAGACAAGTATCCATGAGGTTGCAGGTTTGATTCCTGCCCTCCCTCAGTGGCTTAAGGATCCGGTGTTGCGGTGAGCTGTGGTGTAGATCGCAGATGTGGCTCAGATCTCACGTTGCTGTGGTTCTGGTGTAAGCTGGCAGCTATGGCTCCTATTAGACCTCTAGCCTGGGAACCTCCATATGCTGTGGGTACAGCCCTAAAAAGACAAAAGACAAAAAATAAATAAATAAATAATAAAATAAAATAAAATTTACCACTTTAACTGCATGTTCAAATGGCCAATTCAATGACCTTTAGTACATTCACAATGATGTGCAACCTTCAGTATTGTCTAGTACCAGAACTTTTTCATCACCCCCAAAAGAAAACCCATATACATTAGCAATAACTCCCCATCCATCCTATGATGATAATACACAGCATTAATTGGGTTGGGAGGATACAGGCAGTTTCATGTATTCCTGGAAGGAATGTTAAGTTGGCATAGCCCTCAGAAGGGTCCAGGCAGGAAAGCAGAAGTCACTCTAGATGTTTTGAACACAAGAAAATTAATACAGAGAACTGACTCCACAGATGATGGAAGATCTGAGAAGCCAAATGGGATAGAGATTAGCAGTAACAAGAAGATGCCACCACTCCCGGGACAGAAGGGACAAAGGAAAGAAATGGTTACCAGAGTCCAGAAGCTGAAGCCACTGAGCAGGAACCGAAATTACAGGTAAATGTAACCACTGCAGGAGGATGTTGCCTGAAGAGAGAGGGGGCAAAAAATACCCTGACTTCCTCTCCAATCTCCCTCCAGAGTCTCTTATTACTTCAACCCAGCTGGTTGACTCAGAATCTGGGAAAGGAAGTGTGCAGGCCTCACCACTCTCTATTCCAGAGTACTGTCATCACCCCACAAGGAAACCCCACACCCATTAGCAGTAACTCCCCATCCTGCCTCCCTCTAGCCCCTGACAACTACTAATCCAACTTCTCTGTGGATTTGCCTAGCCTGGGTGTTGCATATCAGTGTAATGATACATTATGTGGTCTTCTGTGTTCATTTAGCATGATGTTTCTGAGGTTCATCCCTGTTGTATCATGTACCAGTATTTCATTCCTTTTCATGTCTAAATAATATTCCATGCTATGGCTAGGCTCTATTTTTTATTATTTTTTCATCATCAGTGGGCATTTGGGTTGTTTCCACCTTTTGGTTGTGCATCATGGCACTGTGCACATTCACGTATATGTCTTTGCATGAACACATGCTTCAGTTCTCTTAGCTATATACCTAGGAGTGGAATTTCTGGGTCATATGGTGACTCTAACTTCTTGAGGAACTGCCAAAGTCTTTTCCACGGTGGCTACATCATTTCACATTCCCACCAGCGATGAATGAGGATGGCCACATTTCAATGAGGATCAGGCACTGAGCTTGCTATCCAATTATGAATCATGATTAGCAATGTCATGATTATGAAAGAACTGAGTAATCAATCCTCAGAAGTGTTTAAGTTGTTCACTATAATGGAGGACTCTATCCATGATTTTATGTACCTCAGAACACAGTCTCCTCCAAGTCAAATTGTGCCAGAGGCAGAACCAATTTTCCCTGTTGCTCATTAGAGAGCAGCTTACCAGCAGCTGAGTGCTGGCACTCGCTCTGCAGCTCCCAGGACAGGGAAAAGCCGGCAGTGCCACAGAATGCATGCTTTACCTGCTGATCAGACACAGAACTGAAAATGACAAACCCTAACGGTGGGTGCTGTGCAGTTCTAAGACATCATGTTTGAGGAAATAGGTCATTGCTCTGATTGCTCTGAACAAGGAAAGTAGAATGTGTAAACCAGGTCTCCTGTGCGCATGCATAAACACTTTTTCTGATAACTCAAGAAAATCCAGGTGAGAGGGAAGAAAATGTCTCCTGTTGAATAAAATGACTTTGGGAGAGTCATGCAGGGTCTCAGGGCTCCATCAATACAGAATGTTCTGGGTAATTAACTGAACTGCTGGGGAAACTTGATCACTAGCCTGACAAGGATCACTGAGTATTTCCAGACCCAAGGTAACATTCCAGCTTCTCAAAGCTCATGAACTGAATTGACCTCACTCCCTGGGGAAAGAAACTCTCCTTGTTTTCCCTGGACCTCCTGTTTCATCCAAAGTAGACACCACCATCTGCAGCTGGAGGGATCCCTGGACAAGTTAATTAATTAATTGACCTTGAGTTTACATTTCTATCATTGACTCTTGTCATTTGTTTTCTCGAATACATTTCCCATGTATCTTAACACTAGTAAGCCAAAGGTAATAGGAGTTCCCTTGTGGTGCAGTGGGTTAAGGATCCGGTGTTGTTGCTAAAGCGGCTTGGGTTTGCTGCTGTGGCGTGGGTCAGTCCCTCGCCCAGGACCTTCCACATGCCGTAGGCGTGGCCAAAAAAAATAAATTATTTAAAGGAAGGTAATATACATAATGTAATTTTCACAAGTATATGAGTACATTTTACACTCATCATTTTCATTCTTTACCGATACCCTGACTCACCCTCAAGACTCAACTTAATGGCAGTTTCCAGTAGAAATGGCTGTTTTCAATAATCAAAGCAGAAACCACATTTACTCATTGCTTTTCTTTCTTTGCAGGATGATTAATTCCTTAGTTTAAAAAAATAATTACACATTTCAGTTTGCAAGAGTTTCTGGATCTGTAACGTGTGATGATCATCCAGTGCCAAGCGGTGGCAATGTGTAGCTCTCTACCATAGCAGTAATGCTGGGTAACAACTCCACAACCTTGGAGGTATAACAAGAAGCATGTTTGCTTGCACACCTGGGGTGGTGGGCTAGGGGGTTCTGCTAACCTTGCTGGGGCCTGAACACAGATTTGAGGCATGGCTGACTGGAGGATCTAGAATGGATATGCCTGGGGGCAACTGGAGTGGTTTTCTCTCCGTGCCTCCCCTCCCCTGGCAGGCTACCCCAGAGAAATGTTCTCCTGGTGGAAGCCGAGGTGCAAGAAAGTGGAAATTATGTGCTAGAATCCTAAGCTCAGTGCTGGCTCACATCAGTACTCCTGCCACTTTGTATTAGCTATAGCAGAAGCCGGCCCAGATCCAAGTGTCAGGAAATAGAGTGCCTCTTTGGCAAGAGAAGCTGCACAGTCACCTAGCATCAAGCGAGGATAGAGGGAGAGGAAAAGAATTGGGGCCAAAAGTGAGATTTCCCAGAGGTAGTCCCTTTTCCTCCCCTTAAACTTCAGCTTATCTAGGCAAAGGGAGAGTTGTATCCAAGAGGAATAACTTGACTGATTCTTGTGTGTTTAATCTCACCAGACATTTATATAAATAGATGCATGGGCTGTCTTGGTTTGCTCAAGCTGCCATAACAAATACCATAGACTGGCTGGCTTCCACAACAGGAATTTATTTTCCCACAGTTTTGGAAGCTGGAAAGTACAAGAGCAAGGTGCAAGCCGATGTAGTTCCTGGTGCTGGCTCTCTTCTTGGTTTGCAGATGGCTACCTTCTCACTGTCTCCCCTTAATGGCAGAAATATATATATTATATATATATAATATGCATATTATATATATTTTGGGGGGCCCCTCCCCATGGCATATGGAGTTCCTGGGCCAGGTGTTGGATCTGAGCCACTGTTGTGACCTATGCTGCAGCTGTGGCAACACCAGATCCTTTAACCCACTGTGCCGGGCCAGGAATTGAACCTGCATCCTGGCCTTGCAGAGATGCCACCTATCCTGTTGTACCACTGGTGTTTCTTCGTATGAGGACACTTATCCTATCATGAGGGCCCCACCCTCATGGCCTCATCTAAACCTAATTATTTCCCCAAAGCCCATCTCCAAATACCATCACATTGGGATTTTGACATGTGAATTTGAAGGGGACACAATTTAGTTCATGAGCTAAACGTAATAATTTTAAATTTAGTATCTTCACTCCATTTTAATTCTTTCCCTTAAACGTAACTCTCACTTAAGCTGTGAAGAAAACCTCCTGATACTAGAGTTCCCATTGTGGCTCAGCAGTAACGAACCACACTAGTATTGATGAGGACTCAGGTTCTATCCCTGGCCTCGCTCAGTGGCTTAAGGATCCAGTGTTGCCATGACTTGCAGTGTAGGTTGGAGACATGATTCAGATCTGGCATTCCTTTTTTTTTTTTTTTGTATTTTGTCTTTTTTTTTTGTCTTTTTTAGGGCCATACCCACAGCATATGGAAGTTCCAAGGTTAGGGATCCAATCGGAGCTGAAGCCCCCAGCCTACACCACAGCCATAGCAACTCCGGATCCGAGCCACATCTTCAACCTACACCACAGCTCACGGCAACACCTGATCCTTAACCCACTGAGCAATTGGGTTGAACCCGTGTCCTCATGGATGCTAGCTGGGTTTGCTAACCACTGAGCCACAACGGGAACTCCTGGATCTGGCATTGCTGTGGCGTGGTGTAGGCTAGCAGCTGCTGCTCCAATTCAACCCCTAGCCTGGGAACTTCCATATGCCACAGGTGCAGCCCACCCCACCCCACCCCCAAAAAAAAGAAAGGAAGAAAGGAAAAAAGAAAACCTGATATTAGAAATCCAAGTCGGAACTTAACTCTGGAGTCTCAGAGACTTATCAGAATATCATGGAATTTCCTATAGAATATGTCTATTTCTACTGGAGTTCAGGATAACATATATACTGTGATCTAAAGTTTCACTTGATCTGAAGTTTGAGGGAATGATTAACTGGCTCTTGTCAAGCCAGATTTACTGGAAAATTCAAAGTGCTTTCATGCTTCCCAGCCAAAGCATCAGAGGTCATCCTTCCCATAAGCTTCTGGAACCTCTGAGCATTATTCACTCAATCTTATAAACTGCATGATTCTTTCATTCTTTATTTTCAGGCTGTTAAAGGCCTTGAACCATGAAGGCAATTAAGATGCCAGAGAACGTCTCTAATATCCTGTTCATTTTAAGTTCTTTGGATCGATATTTTATTCGTTGTTCTCTAGCAGAGAAAAGGAAACTCCTCTTCAGGATCTTAATTTGTGTCAATTAATGAATTAAAGAATGGACATCTTTAAGTAGAGAAAAAGGTTTCAGAGAAGAAACCCATTATCCCAGAGAAAAGATGAGATTAATTTGTTCACAGAGTGTGCTAAAGATAGACTATCTATTTGTGAAGAGTTTCTGGCCTGGCTACCCACCCTCAACACCTGGGCAAGTGTAGCCCTTGGAACAGGAATTTAAGAAAGCTCTTGTTCAACCTAATCGATATCTCATAACAAGAGCATTATTGATAAATCATCAATCAGGAAATTTTAGAATTCTTCTAAAATCAATATTAATATCCCTATATGAGGAGTCTTTGAAATAAAAACTAGATTTGGGAGGTTTTAACACCAAAATTCATTCCTTTTAGAAACTTCATTTTATTGTATTGTATTTCATTTCATTTGTCTTTTTAGCGATGCACTCATGGCATATGGAAGTTCCCAGTCTAGAAGTTGAATCTGAGCTGCAGCCACTGTCCAACGCCACAGCCACAGCAACACCAGATCCAAACTGCGTCTGCCACCTAGACCACAGCTCACAACGACGCTAGATCCTTAACCCAATGAGCAAGGCTAGGATCGAACCTGCATCCTTACAGAGACTGTGTCGGGTTCTTAACCCACTGAGCCACGATAGGAACTCCTGGAGTCTTATTTGGGGGCATGAAATTATTTTGGAAGTTAGATAGAGGTGATGGTTGCACAACATTGTGAATGTGCTAAATGTCCCTGAATTGCACATTTTAAATTGATGAATTTTGTTATGTGTACTTTACTTCCATTCTTTTCCATTTATTTCATTTGTTTCATTATTTCGTTGATTTCATTAATTTAATTTTGCAGTCATTATGACTGCGTATCTGTGTATTTATACATGCACAATGTTATTATAAATGAAACAGGCTGGGAGTTCCCATCGTGGCTCAGCAGAAATGAATCTGACTAGCTCCATGAGGACACAGGTCTGATCCCTGGCCTCACACAGTGGGTTAAGTATCCAGCATTGCCGTGAGCTGTGGTGTAGGTCACATGCATGGCTCATATCTGGCATGGCTGTGGCTGTGGCTGGCAGCTACAGCTCCAGTTTGACCCCTAGCCTGGGAACCAACATATGCCATGGGTGTGGCCCTAAAAAGACAAAAAAAAAAGAAAAGAAAAACACCAGGCTGATTTAGGGCACATGTGGAAAATCTGTCTCTTTAGTTCCTTCTTGCACACATAAGAAAGAGCCATAAGTTCAATTTCTACTTTTTAATTGGCCTATCATGTATGTATTAATAATTAACCTTATTATCTTCATTAGGATATATAGTGTTTAACAGCTTTAATACAATAGTTTAACAGCTTTAAAAATCACTATTTCTGGAGTTCCTACTGTGGGGGATTAGTGTCGCCTCTGCAGCATCAGGACGAAGGCTGTATCCTTGGCCTGGCACAGTGGGTTAAAGGATCTGGCATTGCCACAGCTGTGTAGGTTGTAGGTGGAAGCATAAATCGCAGCTGTGGCTTGGATTCAGTCCCTGGCCTGGGAACTTCCATATGCCGTGGGTGCCACCATAAAATAAAATAAAATAATAAAATAAAATAAAATAGAAAATATAATACCTGCCTTCCCTAATTCTGAAACTGAGGATGAAAATAAATAATAAATGTAACGTGTTTTGAAAATAATAAAGCACTATACAAACATAAACTTGTTATTGAAAGCAGGGGAAATCATATTTATCTATTCATAAAAGCAAATTTCCAAGAATTTCCATTTTCTTAACTTTTATTTGGCTTATTTAGAATTGTTTCACACTCTTGGAGTTCCCGTCGTAGCACAGTGGTTAATGAATCCAACTAGGAACCATGAGGTTGTGGGTTGGATCCCTGACCTTGCTTGATGGGTTAAGGATCCGGCGTTGCCATGAGCTGTGGTGTAGGTTGCCGACATGGCTTGGATCCCGAGTTTCTGTGACTCTGGCATAGGCCGGTGGCTACAGCTCCAATTAGAAGCCTGGCCTGGGAACCTCCATATGCCGAGGGAGCGGCCCTAGAAAAGGCAAAAAGACAACAAAACAAAACAAAATAATTGTTTCACATCCTTAAATGTGCTAAAATCACATCTCTTTCATAATGCAGACTTTTCACTAATTCATCCAGACATTTTCCCAATTGACACAAATTGCCGCAGTTTTATTTTATATCAAAAAATATTCGCGTGGACTTGTGCTCTTGCCAAGATTTGAATAAGATAATTTCTAATGTTTCTTCCAACCCTCATGCTGAAGGAATCCAGACCAAAAAAGTGTAGGCAGAGTTGGGTGAATTTGATCAGGGAAAACCCTTTTTTTTTTTTTTTTTTTTTGGCCATGCCCACAGTATGTGGAAATTCCCTGGGCCAGAGATGGAACCTGTGGCACAGCAGCAACCTTAGCCGCTATAGTGACAAGGCCAGATCCTTAACTGCACCACAAGAGAACTCCAGGGAAAACTTAAGTCCAGTGAAGGAGCTTTAATTTGGGAAAAGAGGAAAAGCACACAGGTCAAGTGCATAAGATACAAAGTTTTTGTTTTTGTTTTTGTTTTCTTTTTAGGGCCACACTTGCAGCATATGGATCTTCTTAGACTAGGGGTCAAATCTTAGCTGCATCTGCCAGCCTACACCACAGCCACAGTAACACAGAATCTGAACCATGTCTTCAACCTACACCACAGTTCACAGCAACGCTGGATCCTTAACCCATGGAGCATGGCCAGGGATTGAACCTGAGTCTTCATGGATACTAGTTGGGTTGGTGACCTTCTGAGCCACAACAAGAACTCCCAAGATACAAAGATCATATTTCTTGGATGAGAAAGAAAAAGAAAATCTGGAAGAAAATCGTGTTAACAGCAGTTATCATCTAGGTTAAAAGACTCTGACATAATATCAGTCTTCTTACATATTAATCTGCTGTGGATTAATACAAAATACCATAGACCTAATGGCTTAAACAACAGGAATTAATTTTCCCACAGTTCTGGACACTGGCAAGCCCAAGATCAAGGTGCCAGCTAACCCAGCCTCTAATGAGAGCTCTCTTCTTGACGTACAGGTGGCTGCCTTCTTGCTGGGTCCTCACATGGCCAGGGGCTAGGTAGGGAGATCTCGCTTCTTCTTCTTCTTAGGAGGCCACCAATCATATCAGATTACAGCCTCACATTTATGACCTCATTTAAGCTTAATAGCTTCCTGAAAGTCCTATCCCAAGTGTAGTTACCCTGGGGGTTGGGACTTCTGCATAGGAATTTGAAGAGGACACATTCAGTCCATAGCATATATATATATATATATATATATATATATATATATATATTTGCATTTCCCAAGTATCTACAAAGAGCATGCATTATTTGTATAATTTGTCTTTAAAAAGACAGAAATGGAAGGAAAGGGGGATCTCCTCGACATGTTTTGAAAGAAGATATAGGCATACCTTGTTTTACTTAATTGTACTTCTCAGATACTGCATTTTTTACAAACTGAAGCTTTGTGGCGACCCTCCATCAAGCAAGTCCATCGATGTTCATCTTCCCAACAACATTTGCTTATTTTTGTGTCTCTGTGTCTCATTGTCACATTTTGATAATTCTTGGTAATATTTCCAACATTATTGTTATTATTATATTTGTTATGGTGATCTCTGTTCGGTGAATTTTCTTTACCACACTCACAGTGTATGGAGGTTCCCCAGCCAGGGATGGAATCCGAGCTGCAGCTGTGACCTATGCTACTGGATCTTAACCCACGGTGCCACAGTGGGAACTCCCATCAGTGAACTTTGATGTTATTGTTGTAATTGTTTTGGGGCACAGCAAACCCTGCCTCTATGAGCTGGTGAACTTAATAAATGCTGGTGTGTTCTGACTGCTCCATCGACCCACTGTTCCCCGTCTCCCTCCCTCTCCTCAGGTCTTCCTGTTCCCTGAGAACAATACTGAAATTAGGTCAGTTAATAATGCTACAGTGGCCTCCAAGTGTTCAAGTGAAAGAAAGAGTTGAATGTCTCTCACTTTAAATCAAAAGCTGGAAATGATTATGCTTAGTGAGGAAGGCATGTTAAAACCTCAGGTAAGCTGAAAGCTAAGCGTGTTGTGCCAAATAGCCATGTTGTAAATGCAAAGGAAGAGGGATTTTGTTTTTTGTTTTTTTCTTTTTTTAGGGGCTGCACCCACAGGATGTGAAAGTTCCCAGGCTAGGGATTGAACTCACACCACAGCAATGGCTCTGCAGTGACAACACCGCATCTTTAACCTGCTGAGCCACGAGAAACCTCCAAAGGAAGAAGATTATTTTTCTTTTTTTAGGGGCTCACCTGCATCATGTGGAAGTTCCCAAGCTAGGAGTCAAATCAGAGCTACAGCTGCCAGCCTACACCACAGCCACAGCAATGCAGGATCTGAGCCATGTCTATGACCTACACCACAGCTCAGGGCAACACCGGATCCTTGAGCCACCAAGTGAGACCAGGGATCAAACCTGCATCCTCATGGATATTGGTCGGGTTCTTAACCTGCTGAACCACAACGGGAACTCCCAGAAGAGTTTTTAAGGGAAATTAAAAGTGTTACTTCAGGAGTTCCCGTCATGGTGAAGTGGAAACAAATCCGACTAGGAATCATGAGGTTGCGGAATTGATCCCCGGCCTCGCTCAGTGGGTAAGGATCTGGTGTTGCCATGATCTGTGGCGTAGGTCGCAGATGCAGCTCGGATCTGGCGTGGCTGTGACTGTGGCTGTGGCATGGGCCAGCAGGTGCAGCTCCAATTCTACCCCTAGCCTGGGAACCTCCATGTGGCACGGTGCTACTTCAAATAGGGTTATGATGATGGTTGTACAACTAGGTGTAATAAAGTTCATCAAGTAATTTTTTAAAAAGTGCTACTTCAGTGAATATACAGGTGACAAGAAAGTGAAACAGTCTTACTGCTGATCTGGAGAAAGTTTGAGTGGTCTGGATAGAAGATCAGACCAGCCACAACACTCCCAAACCTAATCCAGAACAAGGCTCTCCCTCTCTTGAATTCTATGAAGGCTGAGACAGGTGAAGAAGCTGCAGAAGAAAAGTTTGAAGCGAGCAGAGGCTGGTTCACGAGGTTTAAGGAAAGAGGCTGTCTCTACAACATAAAAGTACACGGTGAAGCAGCAAGTGCTGATGCAGAAGCTGCAGCAAGTAATCCAGAAGGTCCAAGATAATTAATGAATAGCTACCCTAAATCACAGATTTCTCTTTTTTTTTTTTTTGGCCGCCCCACCCCCCAAAAGAGGAGGGAGTGGAGACTGATACCAAACCCAAGGGCTTTCTCCACAATGATTTTGGGATCCCTTCAAAACTGTACACCTGGGAGTTCCCATTGTGGCTCAGTGGTTAACGAAACTGACTAGTATCCATGAGGACACAGGTTTGATCCCTGACCTTGCTCAGCGGGTTAAGGATCCAGCGTTGCCGTGGGCCGTGGTGTAGGTCGAAGATGCTGCTTGGATCCCGCATTGCTGTGGCTATGGTGTAGGCCGGCATCTGCTCCGATTCAACCCCTAGCCTGGGAACCTCCATATGCTGCAGGTGTGGCCCTAAAAAGGCAAAAGACCAAAAGACAAAAACAAACAAACAAACAAAAAACTGTACACCGATTCCTGGTATCTCTTGCACAAATAAGTGTTGCTGTTTTTATGATGTGCATACATACACACACACACACAATCTCAGCATAAATATTAAAACAGGAGTTCCCGTCATGGCGCAGTGGTTAACAAACCCAACTAGGAACCATGAGATTGCGGGTTCGATCCCTGCCCTTGCTCAGTGGATTAAGGATCCGGCGTTGCCGTGAGCTGTGGTGTAGGTTGCAGACTCGGCTCGGATCCCGCGTTGCTGTGGCTCTGGCGTAGGCCGGTGGCTGCAGCTCCGATTCGACCCCTAGCCTGGGAACCTCCATATGCCACGGGAGCAGCCCAAGAAATAGCTAAAAGACAAAAAAAAAAAAATTAAAACAGAAAAATAGATTTGGCAAATAGGTGCAAAGCACAAGTCTTGGAAAGATGATTGAGCATTTCGTTTTCTTCTCCTGTTGATAATGAATCCATTTTGGAATGTAAATTTCAACTAATCTCTTAACTCCTCTACAGCCATTCTAGATTAATAGAGAAAAAAATGCTAAGTTTCTGATTTGATTCTTCCTTTCCAAGTACAAATTATCCTGAGAACATAAATTACACTATTTACTTTTTTTTTTCCCAGAGAAAACCTTGAGGAAAATAACAGGGAAAACATAATGCCAGTAATTTTCTACACATAAATATTAGTGATTAAATAAGCATTGAGAGTAGAAATATGTTAGGGAAAAGAACATAGTTTGAATATTATTTATGCCCCCCCACTACATTGAAGTGCTTATAAAAGCTGTGATGAGGCCAAAATGAAAGGAAAAACTAAATCTTTTTTTTTTCTAAAAAGCAATTGAGATGAGGGGATCAGCAGCATCTCTACAATACCAGGACACAGGTTCAATCCCTGGCCCGCCCAGTGGATTAAAGGATCTGGCATTGCCACAGTTGATCTCTGGCCTGGGAACCCCTTATGCTGTGGGGCAGCCAAGAAAGAAAAAACAATTAAAAATAAATTAAAAGGATATCTTATCTTGTATATCCACTGACAAAAAAAAAATTGAGATGAAGTTAAAGTGGACAATTCAGAGGCACTTAGTACCTTTATAATGTTGTGCAATTATTGACTCTACCAAATTTCAAAACATCTCCATCACCCCTAAAGGAAATCTCATACTCATGAATCAATTTCTGCCCATTCTTCTCTCCTCTCAGTCCCTGGAAGCCACAAACCTGTGATACTGTCTCTGTAGAGTTATCTATTTTGAACATTTCATGTAAATGGGCTCATAGGACCTTTTGTGTCTGATGTCTTTCAGTTAGCGTATTTTTGAGGTTCAGCCATGTTATAACATGTATTAATACTTATTTCTTTTTATGCCTGAATAAAATATTCCACTGCATATATATATATATATACATATATATACACATTTTTTCATATGTATATACACATCTCTATATATCACTAATTATCTAATCATCAATCGATGGATGTTTGAGTTATACATATCTTTTGACTATCATGAATGGTACTGTTATGAGTGTTCATGTATAAACACTTACCTGAGTACTTGTTTTCAGTTAACCCACTGAGCAAGGCCAGGGGTCAAATCTGCATCCTCATGGATACTAGTCAGATTCGTTTCCGCTGAGCCACGAAGAGAACTCCTAAGGATAAAATTTAATGAGAATATCTATATGCCAATGCTCAGCACAGTGCCTAGCATATTTAAAGGATTCAGTAAATGTTAATTATTCCTTTTGTAGTTGTCAAAGGATATATATGGAAATTCTAGCAGTAGTTCTCTTTGGGTAGTGGAATTGTGAGTGGTCCTTAAGTATGCTTTTCCATATTTTCCACAATTATTATGTTTTTGTTTTGTAAGCAGGAAAAAAAAAAAAGAAGAAGAAAGAAGAAAGCATTAAAAGGAAAAATAGCGACTCTCTCCAAGCAAGATAGTTCTGCTCAAGGGAATTCTCACTCCTCTGCCAGGGGGATTCAATAACAGGTGAAGAATTTGATATTTTCAGAAATGCATCCTAATCGTCCCTGTCTTCTCTTTGGATAAGAGAAAAAAAAAAGAGTTAGTTGAAACAAGAAAAACTTCAATGCAAAGTCAAAAGAGCTGTTTTGGAAATCTTCCCCATAGTGGTCAAAAGAAAAGACTATTTAAAGACAGACAGATGTGTGTTAGGGAATATTGTTCAAAATTACAATCTATACAAAATTACTATAAGCATCATGACCCTAGAAGGTGTAAGGATATTTATCTATTTATTTGTTTGTTTGTTTATTTATGGATGTAAGGCTTTTAGAATGAGGATGGACAAAAACATAACATTTCAGGGAACAATGAGACACAAATATTCTTACATGATTATAAATGAATGTGGTGGTGAAGAGAGAAAACTGTTAAGCCTGAAATTGGAATTTTTCAAGACCACTCTCCTCATTTCAACCCTCTGAATAGCTCCATCTCTGAATGTTTATCTCATTCCTTTATGGGTTGGCAATATTTGTATTCCATTGTGTCTGTCCAATTTGTCTGCATTGTGAATGAGCGTCAGCCTGTCTGCCTTGGATTGTAAACTGTTGGTGAGAAGAGGCAAGGCTTAGCTAATTCTCTCTGTGAATCATTTAGCATGGCATAGCACCGCACACAGTTAGAGGTTTAATAAATGTGTTTATGATGGCCTTTGGAAGGAGACAGTCCCATTTATTGCCTTCTTGAGACTACTAGCACTTCTGAAGAGGGTGGGGAAAGTCGGCTTCACCTCCTTGTCACACACAGGCAGCCTGGAAGCATATGCTGAACGTGATGACTGAGGCTGATCAGTGCTAGCTGTCAGTGAACCTCTCTGTGGTATAGTAAATACATTTGGTCTTTCTCCCTAGGTTCTCGGCACAGAGCCCTTAAAATTATTGGAATTTCATAAGTGATGGGGGTGTCTTTTATTGTTCATAGGAGCCCCTTCTGAGCATACCTGAGTTTATGCTAATGAAAGGACTTAGGGTAAGGCTCCTAGGAGTGGCTGGAGATTTGGGATTTTCAGCCTGTCCACCCTTTGGGAAGGTGGATGGGGATGGACATTAAGCTCTGTAAAAGTTCTCTCTTTTTTTTTTTTTGGATGAGCTTCTGGGTTGATGAACATATCTACCTGCTGCAAGGTGGTGTGCTCCGTTTCCATGGGGACAGAAGCCCCCGTACTGAGAACCCTTCCTTTTTTTTTTTTTTTTAGGGCCATACCTGCGACACATGGAAGTTCCCAGGCTAGAGGTCAAGAATCAGAACTGCAGCTGCCGGCCTACGGCCACAGCCACAGCAACACCAGATCTGAGCCACATCTGCAGCCTACATTGTGGCAACGCCAGATCCTTAACCCACTGAGCAAGGCCAGGAATTGAACTGGCATTCTCACACTAGTCAGGTTCTTAACCCACTTAGCCACAGTGGACATCTAGCTGTTGAGTGTGAAATTCAAATTTCGTGGTGCTCTCAAATAAATGGAGACTTACAAAGCTTTGTTTTGACTTTACAATATCCTTCATATAAACTGGTAAATATAAAGATTTCCCTGAGCTTTGTGAGCCATTCAAGCAAGTTGTCTGTCCAGAGGAGGGGATCATGGGAACACCAGTTTATAACCAGTCGGTCAGAAGTACAAGTGACAACCTGGACTTGAAGTTGGTGTCTGAAGTGGAGGCAGTCTTGTGGAACCGAGCCCATAATCTGTGGGATCTGGTGCTTTTTCCAGGGAGACAGTGTCAGAATTATGTTAAATTATGACCACCAGTCAGGGTCTACGAAAATTGGAGAGTTTGCTTGGGATGTTGTAAAACACTCCAGACTGAAACAGTATGTTTTCACATTTTTATAGCTGTTTGATGTGATACCATGATATATCTATTTGGCAACTTGACTTAAAATAAACGTATTTTAAAATTTTATTCAGTTGAGAGTGAAATTCAAATTTTGTGGTGCTCTCAAATAAATGGAGAATTACAAAGCTTTGTTTTGATTTTAATAACTGTTATTGGGGATGGAATGCCTAACCCTTGAATTTTAACTTGAACAAGAGAAGGTTCTTGGAAGTTCGCATGGTGGCTCAGCAGGTTATGAGCCCACTGAGAATGTGAGTTCAATCCCTGGCCTCACTCAGTGGGTTAAGGATCCAGAGTTGCCATGAGCTATGGTGTAGGTCACAGGTGTGGCTCGGTTCTGGCGTTGCTGTGGCTGTGGCTTGCAGCTGTGACTCTGATTCAATCCCTGGCTTGGGGAACTTCCAAATGCCAAGGTCATGCCAAAAAATAAAAACTAAAAAATAAACTATTTTATTTTACCATCACTTATTCCTTATTTATGTGCTCTTCCTTTCTTTATGTAGAGCCAAGTTTCTGACCTGTATTTTTATCCTGAAGAACTTTTAACATTTTTTCCTTGGCAACAAGAGAACTCATTTACTTTTTTTTTTTTTTTTTTTTTTGCAAGGCAGGTCTACCTGCAAATTCTCTCAATTTTTGTCTAGGAAAGTGTTTTTTGTTTTGTTTTTGGTGTTTTTTTTAGGGCCACACCCCCAGCATATGGAAGGATCGTTTCTTGAAAGATAGTTTCCCATGATACAGAGCTCTAGGTTGATGGGGTTTTCTCTAAGAACTTTAAATATTTCACTCAATTCTCTTCTTGCTTGCATGGTTTCTGAGGATAAATTTGATGTAAGTCTTTTATTTTTCTTTAACTTTCTTCTTTTTTTTTCCCCTCTTTTTTTGGCCACCCTGTGGCATATGGAGTTCCCTGGTCAGGGATCAGATCGAGCTGCAGTTTCAACCTACATTACAACCGTGGCAACACAGGATCCTTAACCCACTGTGCTGGGCTGGGGATCGAACCTACATCCCAGTGATTCAGAGAGGCCACAGCAGGAACACCGTATCTTGTGCTTATTCCTCAATAGGTAGGGTATTTTTCTTCCTTTGGCTTCTTCCATAATTTTTTTCTTTATCTTTGATTTTCTGTACTTTGAAAATAATATGCAGAGATGTAGTTTGGGGGCATTTATCCTTCTTGGTGTTCTTTGAGATTCCTGTATCTGTGGTTTGGTGTCTGACATTAGTTGGGGGAAATTCTAAGTCTTTATTGTTTCAAATATGTATTCTGCTCCTGTTTCTATTTCTTCTCCTTCTGACATTCCCATTATGCTTATGTAAAACCTTTTGTAGTTGCCCCACACTTTTCTCAGTCTTTGTTGTCTTTGCTTTTCGGTTTCTGAGGATTCTATTGATATATCCTCTAACTCTTTCCTTAACCGTGTCCAGTCTACTAATAAGCTCATAAAAGTCTTCCTTCATTTCTATTGTACTGTTCTGTATCTCTAGCACTTATGGGTTCTTAGGATTTCCATCCCTCTGCGTACACTGCTCATCTGTTCCTGCATGCTGTCTACTTTGTCCACTAGGGCTCTTACTATATTTATATATATACATACACATTTTTTTTGGATGAGCCTGCAGCATGTGGAAATTCTCGGGCTAAGGATCTAACCCATGCCGCAGCAGTGACCTGAGCCACAGCAGTCACAGTACTGAATCCTTAGCCCACTGAGCCACCAGGGAACTCCGATAATTGTTTTAAATTCCCAGTCTGATCATTCCAATATCGCTGTCACGCCTGATTCTGATGCTTGCTTTGCATCACCAAACTGTGTTCTTTGCCTTTTGGTATGCCTTGTAATTTTTTCTTGATAGTTAGACATGATGTACCAAGAAAAGGGAGCAACTGTAAATAGGCTTTTAGTGAAGCAGTGCTGAGTTGTGGAGAGAGGGGAAGCATCTGTAGCTTAGTCTGAGGGATTAAGCCTCAGTCTCTCTGTGAGCCTGTGTCTCTGGAGTGAACTTCACCAGTGTTTCTTAGTTTTTTCTCCCACCTGCCACAAACTAGTTAGAGTGGGTTGGAGTTGCATATTTCCCTTCCCCAAGTCAGTTAGGATCCAATGATAACAACAGTGGGTTAGGCTCTAGTTAACTAGTTTACCCTAAGGGCAGGCCTTAGAAACAGAGTGCCCTGGAGTTCCCGTCATGGCTCAGTGGTTAACGAATCCAACTGGGAACCATGAGGTTGCAGGTTCAATCCCTGGCCTTGCTCAGTGGGTTAAGGATCCGGCATTGCCGTGAGCTGCTGTGTAGGTTGCAGACGTGGCTCAGATCTGGCATCGCTGTGGCTGTGGCGTAGGCCAGCGGCTATAGCTCCGATTAGACCCCTAGACTGGGAACCTCCATATGCCTCGGGAGCAACCCTAGAAAAGGCAAAAAGACAAAAGCAAAAACAAGACAAAACAGAGTGCTCTGTTTCAAAGTGGTTCCTTTTCCTGCCTGAAACCTGGGAGATTTTTCTTTGATATTTACTGTGAGAAACTGGTCTGGCTTCTGGAGGTAACTCTCACAGTATTATGCACCCCCGCCCCCGGCCCATGACTGGGTTCCCCTGGAGTCTTTACCTCTCAGGATCAATTACAGTTCAGGTTTCGCTATTCAGGCCCTGGTGCCCACTGGCCATCTCCCCTCCTGTGTCTCTGTTCTGAGGAGCCTCCTGGTATCTCCTGTCTGTCAAACTCGGGGGCAGTGGTTTGCTTTGTGCCCTTCCCTCTCTTGTGAATTCAGAAAGAATTGTTGATTTTTCAGTCTGTTCAGTTTTTTTACTTGTTATTAGGACAGAGTGGCAACTTTCAAGCTCCTTACATGCAGAACTGGCAACTAGAAGCTCTGTTTATATATTTTGATAGTTATCATTAATACCCATCTTATGTATTTCTCTATTTTCTAACTTTGTTTTTTGATTATTTTGTTAATATATCTCAGTTTAAAAGTCTTAAGTGTTCATATATTTGTTTACGTAGATCTTGGCCTCTGATAGTTTCCGCATTGTTTATAATCCTAAACCTATTTCATGTTACATCTGGAATAAATAAAATATGCTTTCTCTTAGTTTAAAAAATATGTATGTTTAATTCTTTGTCTGATGTAGAATTTTTAATTTCTTAATTTTTTTCTTTTTATGGCAGCACCTGTGGCACATGGAAGTTCCCAGGCTAGGGGTCAAATTGGAGCTGCAGCTGCAGGCCTACACCCCAGCCACAGCAAAACCAGATCCAAGGGGCATCTGTGACCTGCACTGCAGCTTGTGGCAATGCCAAATCCTTACCCCACTGAGGGAGGCCAGGGATCAATCCCGCATCCTCACAGACACTATGTCAGGTTCTTAACCTGTTGAGCCACAACAGGAACTCCAGATGTAGAATTTATCGTAGATTGGAATGTAAGATTTGTTCAGGGACAATCCCAAAATGCACATCTATCGGAGTCATTAGACAGGTCCAAATTCTGAGGCCTGGGTTGTCTTCAAACTTAGAACCAAGATGGATCAGATTTTTCCTAGGTTGCCAGTAAAAAGCATGAACTTGGAAACTAGAGACTTGGCTTGTGGCCCCAGCTTTGCCTGTAGGGAGACGAGCACATTTGACTGAGACAC
This sequence comes from Phacochoerus africanus, assembly GCF_016906955.1. Classification (NCBI taxonomy): domain Eukaryota; kingdom Metazoa; phylum Chordata; class Mammalia; order Artiodactyla; family Suidae; genus Phacochoerus; species Phacochoerus africanus. Next base: position 31,344,069 of record NC_062558.1, on the reverse strand, counting down.
AGTTTCTTCAGCTGTAAAATAAGAAAGGTGAAAGGTGTATAAGGTCACCTTGAAGGATCTTCGTGGCTCAAAAATTCTGTAGCAAAGTCCCTGGAGGACTTGTTATAGGTCCTAAATCTCAAGACTCTGTTCAAACTCCACCATTCCATGACGTAACTGTTTAACGAATGGGATGGGTGGAGTTCCTGTTGTGGCTCAGCGGTTAACAAACCCATCTAGCATCCATGAGGATGAGGGTTCAATCCCTGGCCTTGCTCAGTGGGTTAAGGATCCTGTGTTGCCGTGAGCTGCAGTGTAGATTGCAGATGCGGCTCAGATGCCACATTGCTGTGACTGTGGAGTAAGCCTGCAGCTTCAGCTCTGATTCGACCCCTAACCTGGGAACCTCCATATGCCTCGGGTGCAGCCCTAAAAAAAGACAAAAAAAAAATGAATAGGATGGGTGATATGGGTGATAAAGTTAATTCATGTATTGGGACCCACAAAATAGAAGCCACCCTAGTGGCCCAAATAAAGTTACCTAAGTCTGCCTGCAGAAATACTTGTCAAAAAACCTTAAAATACATCAATCACAATCAGCTTTAGCTCATTTTCCTCACCCTAGAAAACAGGACCTGCTGGCCAAATAAAGAAATCCTCACTTCCCAGCAATCATGCCCTGTTTCCATGTTGCCGCCTCTAACAACTCTATAAAATTCACTCTCACCCAAAATCCCTCGGGAAGGATGCTCCACTGTTGGAGAGGCCCTATACTCCCCTAATCCATGAATTGTTTTCTCTTGAATAAAGGACATTGAACTCATTACTAAATTGTTTTAGTTTTGTCATTTGACAATAGTCAAAAGGTACAAACTTCCAGTTATAAGTTCTGGAGATCTAATGTACCTTAATTTAAGACTGCTGGCCTCCCAGGCTGTAAGTGAATAAATTTCTCTTTTAAGCTATCACATCTGTGGGATTTGATGTGGCCACCCCCGGGGAAAGAGATATACCACTTCAGACATTTTTCTTTCATCTTAAATGGCAGAGCACCATTTCAGCTCCACCAGAGGGAGGCTGAGTCCCTCTTTTCCATACTTGGCACATAGTGGATGCTTAACATATATCAAACACTATGAGATATCAATACCAGTGGGAAATTGTACCAACTCCACATTTCACTGGAAGGTGAATCATTTTCCCCATACTGTATGATGTTGATAAAGGGGTTCTATGTGAATGTGGAGCCAATGTACAAGAATTAACTTGTTTGGCAAGGTCTCTTTATTAGAAGAATAGTAACACAGGTGAACATAATACTGGCCTGGGGATAGGAGACTTGGCAACTATTCTAACATTCCTCGTTCCTCGCTGCCTTATAGCCTCAGGCAAGAGGGCTCAGTTCTGTGGCTTCGTTTCCCAAGCCATGAAAAGAAAATCCTGTCTCCTTTCTGCCTACTAAGGAGGATCGTGGGGGTCAGGAGGGAGCCTCTAAAGTGCTCTAACCTATTTAAGAGAAATATGAAATGGCCCTACATTATTTGATCTGCTTCTGTTTTATGTTCTGTATCAGGATTCTTCAACCATTCATCAAAGTGTAAAACAAAACTGCCCAGTTAATAAACATTATTTTGCAGGTGGAGAAATTTAGGCAGAAGAATATTATATGTTCAAGTCAGCAAAGTTAGTCACCGAGGGAATTCCAGAAAGATTCTAAGTCCGGAAAAAAATGATTTTGTGGAACCATCTGTTCTCCAGCTGCAGAGACGGTTTTCTAAAGTGCAGTGTTGTTGAAACCATTTTTACTGTAGCAGAAGTCAATCAAGAAGCCAGGATTTGGATAAGACCTGAATTAAGCATTCATTAAAGAGCTGCTTTTTCATTCTACAGGTGAGCAGATTTTATGACCTGTCTAGAACTGTGGCATTTGCAAACTCAGGTGAAAAGAGGATGGAGAGTCTCTTTGGTCTTTTTTCTTTCTTTCTTTTTTTTTTTTTTGTCTTTTTGCTATTTCTTTGGGCCACTCCCGCGGCATATGGAGGTTCCCAGGCTAGGGGTCGAATCGGAGCTGTAGCTGCCAGCCTATGCCAGAGCCACAGCAATGCGGGATCTGAGCCGCGTCTGCAACCTACACCACAGCTCACGGCAACGCCGGATGGTTAACCCACTGAGCAAGGGCAGGGACCGAACCCGCAACCTCATGGTTCCTAGTCGGATTCGTTAACCACTGCGCCACAATGGGAACTCCCCCTTTGGTCTTTTAAGTCATGCAATTTAAGCAGTGGGCACAAAGATGGATTACCCTGACTGCATGAAATAGTTATGTTTGTGAAGATGACCATGGATGACCAGATTCAAGTCTGATACTTTCATTTGGTTCATATCTAGACAACCAGAATCATGCACTAACCTAATGATGCAACTTAACTCAGACAGGGGGTGGGTGGGGTGTGGGTGGAGAGGTGGAAGTGCTGGAGGTGAGACAAGAATGGCAGATGTAGAGAACTGTTAAAACTAGGTGATGGCTACATGGGAGTTCATTACACTATGTTGTTTACTTCATGCATGTTTGACATTTTCCAAAAGAAGAAATGGCTTAGTACAGCAAGTTGCTAACTAACTTTGTGAAAGTTTCACGTGGTCTTCCGTGGCTTAACTATCTTTGAGATAGTCCATTGCTAGAATAAAAATTGCTCTTTCCAGAGTTCCTGCATGGCACAGTGGTTAACAAATCAGACTAGGAACCATGAGGTTGCGGGTTCGGTCCCTGCCCTTGCTCAGTGGGTTAACGATCCAGCGTTGCCATGAGCTGTAGTGTAGGTTGCAGACGCGGCTCGGATCCCGCGTTGCTGTGGCTCTGGCGTAGGCCGGTGGCTACAGCTCCGATTCGACCTCTAGCCTGGGAACCTCCGTATGTCACAGGAGTGGCCCAAGGAAATGGCAAAAAGACAAAAAAAAAATTTGCTCTTTCTGCCCTTTTGTCTAATGAGTACACATATGTTGAAGGAAATCATTTATTCAGTAACATTAAAAAAAATTCTAAGGGACTTCCCATTGTGGTTCAGTGGGTTATTAACATCCATGAGGATGTGAGTTCAATTCCTGGCCTTGCTCAGTGGGTTAAGGATCTGGTGTTGCCATGGTTCTGGGTAGGCTGGCAGCTGCAACTCAGATTCAGCCCCTAGCCTGGGAACTTCCATATGCTGCAGATGTGGCCCTAAAAAGAAAAAAAAAAAAACTCTGATAAAATTTTGTTGCTTCTTGAATGTGAAAAAGGTTTTGAAATTATTTGACTTACAGCACATTTTTTGGCAGGATTAAAAAAAGACAAACTCAGTGTAAATCAACTATACTTTAATAAAAATTTAAAAAGATAAGCTCAAGAAGAGCCCCATTACATCTTAATCAAGGAGTTAAGCTGCAGTATTAGGTTGTTGATGATTGTGTTAGCAACACAATCCCCTAAACCCCAATTGGGACAAAATTAGTACACAATTGAAAGTGGGTATCGTTATATAAAACCTGAAACAAAAAATTTTTGAATACATACTGTGTCTCTTTTATTGAAAAACTATGATATTTAAGCAAAAACTTCTTCTCAAGCTTCAGGATGTCCCAGTTTCAAGCAGTTAGTGATTGTGAACTCATGTGTACCCTATTTACTTTTTTTTTTTTCAGTATCATATTCCTTCTCAGTCTTCCAGAAGAAAGACTTTACTCAAACATTTATTGGGAGCTTGCTTTATGCTAGGTACAGAATAAGACAAGTCTTTCTCAAGAACTGCAGTTTTAAAATGGTCTCCAACACAAATTTGGTTGTCTTGTTGTCCTAATTGCTTTTCTTTGGCCACTCTCCAGTGGCATTAACTGTGTGTGTGTGTGTGTGTGTGTGTGTGTGTGTGCGCGCGCGCGTGGGCTGTTTCTCAATATCTCTTGTGGCAGGTGTGGCTCTAAAAAGCAAATAATAATAACAATAATTAAATAGTACAATTCAATACTATTTACAGAGTTGTGAAACCATCACAATAAGTTTTCTCTTTTTCTTTTTTTTAGGGCCACACTTGTGGCACATGGAAGTTCCTAGACTAGGGTTCTAATTAGAGCTACGGTTGCCGGCCTATGCCACAGCCACAGGAATTCAGGATCTGCGTCTTGGACCTACACCACAGTTCATGACAACACCAATTCCCCAACCCACTAAGAGAGGCCAGGGATTGACCCCGCATCCTCATGGATACTAGTCGTATTTGTTTCCACTGCACCACAACCAGAACTCCACATTAAGTTTTAGAACATTTTCATCACCCTCCAAAAGAAACCCTGTGCCCATCAGCATTTCCCCCAAAGCCCCTCGACTCTAAGCAATTACTACTGTCTCTCTGAATTTTCCTATTCTGCACATTTCAGACACATAGAATCATACAATATGTGATATTTTGTAACTTGCTTCTTTCACCCAGCATCATGCTTTCAAGGTTCATTCACATTCTAAAACGTATCTACTCCATTCCCATTTTGGCTAAGTAATATTCCATTGTATGGATAGACCCTATTTTATTTATCCATTCATCAAATAATGGACACTTGGGTTGTTTCCATTTTTTGACTATTGTGATTATGCTGCTATGAACATTCATGTATAAGGTTTTTTTGGTGGTACATGTCTTCACTTCTCTTGGGTTTATATCTATGAGTGGAATTGATGGTCATATGGTAATTCTATCTTTAACATTTTGAGGAACTGCCAGATTGTCTTCCAAAGCAGCTGCAGCATTTTACAGTCCCACCAACGATGTAATTAAGGTTCCAGTTTCTCCACATCCTCAACAGCATTTATTATTTGTCTTTTTTATTTTAGCCATCCTTATGGATGTGAAGTGGTATCTCATTGTGGTTTTAATTGCTTTTCCCTGATGACTAATGATGTTGAAAATCTTTTCATGTGCTTATTTGTTAACTATTGAGGTAGACTGCCAGCTTCCTTTCTAATGAGGGAGAAGTATGACTTTCTGTCACCACCAAGTTTTTATTGAGTTTCTTTGTGCCTAGATCATTAGAAAAATTAATGCTTTCTCTTCTATTGGTGTTCAGCTGCTGCTCCACCATGGTGAATAAAAGCCTTTCTGTGCATTTTTCTGAAGAAAATCCAGGACTATACAAGTTAAATTATATTATCTATATTATCCGAGCAGTACTTGAAGCAAGAAAAATAAGCTAAAAAACAAGTATTACTTCAACCTAAGGAAGTGGTTTTGTGTTTTTGTTTTGGCTGTACCCACACCATGCCAAAGTTCCTGGGCTAGGGATGGAAACCAGGCCACAGCACTGACAATGCCAGATCCTTACTCTTTAGGCCACAGGGAACTCCATGGCTTTGTGTTTTAATCTGATATAGTCCAGGAGTTCCCGTCGAGGCGCAGCGGTTAACGAATCCGACTAGGAACCTTGAGGTTGTGGGTTCAATCCCTGGTCTCGCTCAATGGGTTAAGGATCTGGCCTTACCGTGAAGGTCGCAGACGAGGCTCGGACTGGCCATTGCTGTGGCATAGGCTGGCAGCTGTAGCTCCGATTCAACTCCTAGCATGGGAACCTCCATGTGCCCAAATGAAAAAAAAAAAAAAAACCGAACCTAATAATGGTCCACACAAATAAATCTACTTAAAAGGACTAGAACAGTCTTAGGTCCTCATGAGAAGTATATTGCTATCTTCATGTCTCTTTCTCTGCTTAAATATTCAAGTACTGGTTGAGTTAGAAGGGAGGGGAAAAAGTACAGGAAAACCAACTGTCATCCAGTCAGATTGAAGAAATCCATACTTTAATTTACAATCTAATTTCCCCTGTACAAATAAAGCCAACTCCAAGGGCTCACCCTAATTCTTTTACTGTGCTAGGATTTGGTTACTTTGAACATCGCTCTAAATGAGCAGCTGGGATTTGAGAACCGTTGGTTCCTCAAGTGTTTTCAATAAAACCTCGTTTTAAATAAAAGCCGCGTCCTTGCGTGCACAGCTGCCAACGCTCACTGGACCCTCCAGAGAGGAGACCTGAGGTCATCAACGAGTGTGAGAGGCTTGAACGCCTGGGGAGGAAATCTGAGGCCCTGCTTTGGCCTTAAAAGCAAAAACCTTCCAACCAACCGGCGTTTTCAAATTTATAACGCCCCTTCCCTCCCGAGGAACTTGAGCACCCAATCCTAAACCCACATCTCTCTGCCTCACAAGTTCTTCAGGGGACGCTGACCCCTAGTTCAACCACCCAGTGAAGAAAACCGCCGGCGGAATACCTCCCACCACCTCCAGACCCGCCCATCTCCGCTGGAGGCGAAACGGACTCTTCCTCCGCCCACCAGGCTGCGCCGGAGGCCCGCCCCTTCATTGGTTTTGGTGACCGCTCCCCCCGCCCCCACGAGTGTCGGCTTCGGATTGGTCGACCCGGCTGCCGCTCGGCGCTTTTCCTGAGGGCGCGCGGCGGGCGTGACCACGCCTCTTACGTCTGGACGCTGGGTCGCCTCCGGAGGTCCAGTAATCGCCGCCCAGAGGGAAGGAGGGTGGCGGTGCTAGGAGCTGCTATGGTGCAGAGTTCCCCGGCAGAGCCGACCCGGACGCAGCGGTCGCGGCGGTCGCGGCCATGAAGGTGAGCCGCCGGTGGGGCTGGGAAGTCCCTCCTCTCCTCTCTTTTCCAGCTAGGGCTCCCGAAGTGCTTGCTTTTCTCCTCAGCGGTTTCCCTGCGGGCACCTCGGAGAGCTCCGCGAAGGCGGGGGGAGTGGGGGGGGGGTTCCTGGCCGGCGTCTGGGGGCCCTGACCGCCCCACAGCGGATGTCCCGAGCTCCCGGACGTTTCCAATTCCCACAGCACCTCGGTCAGCGAGCCGGAGGCCAGGCACCCCCTTTACTGACGCCTAGTGAGCCCCTCGCCGCGCCGGGCCCTGTCCGTCCTCGGGGGCCGGAGGCTTACCCACTGGTGCTCGCCTCAACCCTCCGTACCTTTGCCCACGGCGTGCCTTCTCCCGCCCCGAGTGCTTGAACTAACCCAAATGTCTGGAACGCCACGGGATTGTCGCAAGACGGAAACTGTAGGACGAAATGCATAGGAGTGGTGCGGGGAGTCGTGAGGCTGGGACCAGGCTAACGGGTTAGAAACGCCTCGGGGCGGCCATCCCACCCTTCTGAAGGATTTGTTTGCCGGCTTAATACGGGGACTGTGACCTAGAGCGCTAGCAAACTCGGTGTGTCTGCATCGACACTAGGTACGCAGCAAGTAATCTGACAGCTTGAGTTCTTCAAGGTGGGTGTGAGAGCGTGGGAGCATCACTGTGAGAAGTTTAAGGGAAGGGGGAAGGGGGGAGATTCAGGCCTACTTTGGGGAACTGATTCTTTCAACTTGATCACAGAGTTCTAAAGAGCTCTGGGTGCAGCAATCAATTTCAGGTATTGATTCAAACCAAGTGCGATGAGTCACAAGGTGATATTCTTTCAGACACAGATGATTTCATTAATCTCAAGTAAGAGGTGTGATCATCGTGGGTAGGAAAAGTAACAGAATGAACTGCTAGCTTAAAACTCTACCTTCACAAAGCTGCAAGCAAATATTTTGTTGAGCATTACCTATGTGTTAGCTAAGAGAGGGAGAGATCATGTGTAGAAGTAATTCAAAATATAGTCTCTCCAACCAGAAGAGAAGAGGCATTCACAACTAACTGCATCATGAGGCAGAATTTGGTGAAAGGTATCAAAAAAAAAAAAAAAAGCAAAACCCTCAGGAGCAAGAAGGGATATTTCTGGCTGCAGGAAGGAAGGAAGGTTTTTAGAGTAGGTAACTTTTGAACTGTGTGTTGAAGTATGACGTTATCATAAGAGCCAGTTCAACTATAAAATATTTCAGGAGTTCTCTGGCACAGTGGTTTAAGTATCGGACATTGTTACTGCAGTGGCTTGGGTCCCTGCTGAGGCACAGGTTCAATCCTTGGCCCTCTGGGAGCTTCCACATTCCATCAGTGTGGCAAAAATAAAAAATAAAGTAAAATTCAACTTAAAATAACTATTAAAATATCTAGAACCGGGGAGTTCCCGTCGTGGCGCAGTGGTTAACGAATCCAACTAGGAACCATGAGGTTGCGGGTTCGGTCCCTGCCCTTGCTCAGTGGGTTAACGATCTGGCGTTGCCGTGAGCTGTGGTGTAGGTTGCAGACGCAGCTTGGATCCCGCGTTGCTGTGGCTGTGGCATAGGCCGGTGGCTACAGCTCCGATTCGACCCCTAGCCTGCGAACCTCCATATGCCGCGGGAGCGACCCAAGAAATAGCAACAACAACAACAACAACAAAAAGACGAAAGACAAAAAAAAATATCTAGAACCAGCTTTCTTTCCCCAGAACCATCATCTTACTTTAAGATCTCCAAACAAAGTAGGAGTCTTTATATATATTGCTTCAAAGAATATCAGTACGTTTATTAGTATTAAATTTGTGATCCATCTAGGAACAAGAAGAGAATTGGGGGCAAGTCCAGTGTTGAAATTTTTTTCAAAAGTGTCTTTGAATTTAGGTGGAAGATGCTACTTTCTGAGTTGAAATTTTAGTTTTATTTTGTTTTTTCTTTTTAAGGCCATACCTGCAGCATATAGAAGTTCCCAGGCTTGGGAGTTCCTGTCATGGCACAGCAGAAACGAATCTGACTGGAACCATGAGACTGTGGTTTCCATCCCTGGCCTCACTCAGTGGGTTAAGGATCTGGTGTTGCTGTGTGCTGAGGTGTAGGTCACAGACATGGCTTGTATCTGATGTTGCTGTGGTGTAGGCTGGCAGCTGTAGCTTCGACTGGACCCCTAGCCTGGGAATCTCCATATGCTGTGGGTGCGGCCCTAAAAAGCAGGGAAAAAAAAAACAAAAAACAAACTAGTTCCTGGGCTAGGGGTTGAATCGGAGCTGCGGTTACTGGACTGCACCATGGCCACAGCAACTCAGGATCTAAGCAGCATCTGTGTCAACATCAGATCCTTAACCCACTGAGCGAGAGCAGGGATGGAACCCACTTTCTCATAGATATGAGTTGGTTTCTTAACCAGCTGAGCCACCACAGGAACTCCTGAGTTGAAATTTTATAAACAAAATTCGATGGGAGTTGAAAATGTAAAAAGACGCATGGGGTTTGTTTTTGGGTGTTTTGGGGTTTTTTTTCGTCTTTTATCTCTTCAGGGTCGAACCCCAGGCTAGGGATTGAATCAGAGCTACAGCTTCGGGCTTACACCACAGCTACAGCAATACCGGATCCTTAACCCACTGAGCTAGGTCGGGGATCGAATCCCCAACCTCATGGTTCCTAGTCAGATTGTTTCCACTGCACCACGGCAGGAACTCCAAAGATGCATGTTTTAGGAAACAAGATGTAGACCTAAATAGACATTAGTCTGAACAGATGATAGTCATGAAAATACTGCTTTTCATTTAAGTTTTTTGTAAACTGGATTTACAGAATTTAAGATTTGGACGATATTAGCTTTGTTTCATATTGAAGTTGTTTAATTATGTGGTATGCTCATCTGTAGATTTCTGGGCAAGGTCGTTGATTTCTGATGTCATGAAATTCTAACATGTGAGTGTTCTTCCAAGCAAGTACTTCTCTCATGGAATTAAAATTAATTTAAAAGTCAAGCATTCAGATAAGTACATCTTTACACAAACCCAGGAGCAGGAGCTGGTTTTAGTATATGTGTAGAATGGATATTTACTTTCTTCCTTTTTTTTTTTTTTCCCCCCAAACTGATGTTTTGAAATAAATATTATATCTCAAAAAGATTCAATAACTGTTTTACTTTAGAGTTGCATCAAATTAACTTCCTATAAGGGATCTTAAAATATCCAAATTAGTGTTTTAAATTAATTTGATTTAATCCTCTTTCCTGTTTTTCCATATTTATATTGACCTCACCCTTAATTGTACTAATTATATTCATTCTTCCAAGATCAAAATGAGATATGGAGAAAGTAATTTGTTTAATGTGATTGCTTTTTCTTTTTTTTTTTTTCCTGAAAGGTGGGGGAGTGGTGCTAAGGATCCAGTATTCTATTGTAAAACAAACAAAAACCCCAAACATGAGAAGGGTAATGCTTATGATCTCCAGCACACATTATTGTTAAAATCAATCAATTTGGCCACATGTTTTGCCTAAAAATATTACCTTTTTAAGATGAGCTTCTGTTTTTGCAGCCTGCTTAATGTCCAAATGGTATGAGATCATAGAAGGAATTTAGGATGTAGAATCTCCTTTGTGGTATATGGTATTTGGTCATTAAGTTAGAGTTGGTGGCATATTATATTTCAGCTGAAACAGCAGTTTCAGTAAGAAATGCTTTCACATTTTAAGGAGTATGTTTCTCCAGTGGCTCTAAATAGAATAAAGATTTTTGCTTATTAACTCTTTTCTTCTGCTTTGACTTTAAGTTCTGGAGGAAAGTTTAACATAATTTGAAATTTAAACTGTAAAACTTTTATGTCACTGGTCCTGAGATTAGAAACATCTTTTCATATTGTTTAACACAAAGACATTGAGTTTAGTAAACTGAAGGTTGATGAGAGTTGTAGACAAAGCTTGTGATGATTGAGTTCTCTGGGGAAGGTTTCACTGGTGGGAGCACTGAATCACTGCCTGGTCCTTGTAGCTTCCTATGGCATCCAAGAAAATTAATGTTCTTGAAATGGAAACTTGCAGGTTTATCCTTAAAATAACTGTGAAATATTAGCATATGTAATTTAGAGTTGTGGCATTCAACTCTTAGGAGGTGGCATTATGATTACTGCTGTTTTCCTAGTTTAAAAGCAAACAATTTAGACTAAATAGTGATCATTTAGTTTGCTGCTGTTTTAAGCCCATCGACTTTCTCTCTGGCTGTCATTTGATTTTCATGGAAATCACTATAGTTTTTCTTATTCTTCAATCTAGTTTGCCTGGTTACTATGACATTTGGTAGAATCATGAAAAGGGTTCACCTCCTAATGTCGTTTAGAATAGGATTCACAGTTTGTAGTAAACTTTTTATTCTTAAGTTGAGCATTTTGGAAGAACTACCCCTCCCACCCCATTCTAAAAAGCACATTGGATCACACACACACACTCACACCCTTGCACATTCACACACTCAAAGACAGCTGAGCCTGGAGGCTGTTTAAGAACTGGCACTCTGCCAGAGAAGGCTGGGCTACTGCTCTTGTAAAGAAACAACACATTTTCATCTTGCTTTTGTTGACTGAAATGATTCAAAATGAGCCTATGTTGTGTGACTCTGACTAAGGAACCTTGAGAGTGCTTATAAAATTGGTGGTCTATTATTGTGGGAATAAGTGTCATAGTACTGGCAACTGTCAGTCCCACTCTCCTGCAAATGGTTCACCCACCTCCCCTCCTTTATACTCCTACAGTGGGTAGAGAATTTCTAATTCATTCTCTAGGAAGGAACAATATAGGAGGAACACTTTCAGCCTTTCTGCTACTAGGGAATGAAGAGGAACTTTTATGTTGGTGAGTTTTAGCAAAGGAGCTAAACATGCTTGCCTCACTGCTACTCTGGGACCTTCTCAGATCTGTCCTGTTATGGGTAGGGATAGCTGTCTGGTCAACCAGATGGTGAGCTGCTGTTGATCAGCTGTGCTGGTAGCTGGGTGGCACGTTATCAAGACCAATTGGCAGCAGAGCTAAAGTCATGTTCTCCAGTTGATGTTAACAGTAAAAAACAAATATTTCTATTTCAATTTGTCTTATTTCTTTACTCAGTTCCAAACCGGGGTGGCGGTGGGGAGTAGTGTTATTGGCTCCTTAAAATCTTGGTGCACTGGCTTTGAAAATAATGTAGGAGTTCCTGTCGTGGCTCAGTGGACAACGAATCCGACTAGGAACCATGAGGTTGTGTGTTCAATCCCTGGTCTCCCTCAGTGCGTTAAGGATCTGGCATTGCTGTGAGCTGTGGTATAGGTCGCAGACAAGGCTCAAATCCCAAGTTGCTGTGGCTCTGGTGTAGGCTGGCAGCTACAGCTCTGATTGGACCCCTGGCCTGGGAACCTCCATATGCCACGGGTGCAGCCCTAGAAAGACAAAAAGACAAAAAAAAAAAAAAAAAAAGAAAGAATGTAAAGGGGCACAGTCTTAAAGGCATTAGTTTGCTGTGGCCCCCTTTGCCCGGCAAAGCAATAAAGCTATCTTTTTCTCCTTAACAAAAAAAAAAAAAAGAAGAAAAAAGAAAATAACATAAGAACTGGCAATGGATACCAGCATAACATGAAGAGATCTAGGTGTCTGGGGGCAGTTCAAACAGGATGCTTTAGAATTTGATTTCTGTGAGTAAGCAATGAGATCCTGCTGTATAGCATTGGGAACTATATCTAGTCACTTATGATGGAGCATGATAATAGAAAAAAGAATCTGTACGTGTGTGTGTGTAACTGGGTCACCATGCTATCCAGTAGAAAATTGACAGAACACTGTAAACCAGCTATAATGAAGAAAAATTAAAATCATTATATATACATTTATATATAATATATAATATATATATATATGTAGAATTTGATTTCTTACATGGGCCCATGTAAGTTTTTAATATGATAGCTGGTTCTTAACTAATGCCAGGCCAGCCATGGTTCTGTGGCTAATCTATTCAGGAACAATTTTAGCCTAAGAGGGTGTGTAGGAAAGGAATTAGGTTAGCAAGAAAAAAAAAAACTTATTTTCAGTAGTTATTGATGGCTAGAAAATAAAATGCAAACATAGCTAAGTTCCCTGAACTAGGAATTTTGTGCCAGGTATAGGTAGGTAGGTACCTTATTAAGTTATTCTCTATATTGTTTTTGAACTATATTTGTGGTTAAGAGAGGAAATGTAGCCATCTTTACAGCTTAGTGTTCCTATAACCTCTTGGATTCATGTGGTTTAGTCTGTAGAGTCCTGCTCTCAACCATGGTCCCAAGTAGGGTTTAGAATTGCTAGTCACATGAGCCCAGATCATGGCTTTAGTTTTCAGAGATCCATACTTTGGCTTTATTCATGGAAGGGTAGTAAATGTTTCTTCTTAAATGTAAGCAACTAAAAGGTGGATGGATGGTGACCTTTACATAAGGAATACATCTCTTTGGAATTGAGGCATAGTAACACCTCAATTTACTATAGATTCAAAAGCCAAAGGACTGTGCTTTGTGTACTGTCTACCTATGAATTGAATTTTCTCAGAAAATTTAGGAGGATATGGAGGAGTTTGGAAAATATGTTTCAATCTTACTGTCACAAGGTGAGCAGTGTGTGAATAAAAGAAAAATAAGGGAATGTAGGCTTATTAAACTGGCAGAGGGTCTAAGAGGATAGGGGAGATGGAAGTAGAAAGAACATGAACTTGGGTCTCTAAAGCTTTTTTAAAGGGAGAGTGCAAAAAGGGAAAGCTTTTTGGTTATGACCCCACCAGATTTGGTAATAATGGCTCCAAGGAAATAAAACGGAGGCAGAGTCAGGAGCCAAGAGAATAATCTCATGTTTCCCTAAACCACCCCTCCTTTGCTAGAGCAGGCACTCAGTAAACTCTTGGGAAAACATGTTCTTGAATTGTTCTCTAATTGCTTTTGTAGCTTTTGTCACTTGAAAAATGGGACTGTTAGGTCAAGTAGTAACAGTTATTTGGACAGATTTAGAGGAGAATGATTGGTATAGGACACTTGCAAGTAAATGTCAAGGTAGCAGTTGTTAGGTAGGGATCCCTGTGCCCTGAGGGGACATGCAGAAGAAATTTGGACCATTAGGACTTTAAGGGATAGTGCAAGGAGAAGAAACATACTCAAGGGGAGGAATGGAGATGGAGCCCAAGCCTGGGAGGTTCATCTTCTTATTGGATTCTTCAACTTGGAGGTGAAGGATAAAAATACTTTGCACAATGGGTGTTTTTGGTTTTGGTTTTATCTTTTAAAGCTACACCCATGGCATATGGAAGTTCCCAGTCTAGGGATCGAATCAGATCTGCAGCTGCTGGCCTACACCACAGCCACAGCAATGCAGGATCCTTAACCCACTGAGTGAGGCCAGGGATTGAACCTGTGTCCTCATGGGTACTAGTGAGATTCTTTTCCTTTGAACCACAATAGGAACTCCTTATAATGAGTGTTTTTGACAGATCCAGAAATCGCTGTCTTTCTCCCGATATTGGGGATTTCACAAAAGAAAATATGTAGAGGAATAAGTTAGAAAAAGAGCAAATAAAATGAAGGCACCAAGTTTCATCATAAGTTCCAGGCTAATATGTGGTAAAGGAAAGGAACTAATTTAAGAATTGATTAAGGGGGTTCCTGTTGTGGCTCAGCGGTAACGAACCCAAGTAGTATCTGTGAAGTGACAGGTTCGATCCCTGGCCTTGCTCAGTGGGTTAAGGATCTGGTGTTGCCATGAGCTGTGGAGTAGGTCGCGGAGGTGACTTGGATCCTGCATTGCTGTGGCTGCAATATAGGCCAGCAGCTACAGCTCCAATTTGACCCCTAGCCTGGGAACTTCGATATGCTGAGGGTGCAGCCCTAAAAAGACAAAAAAAAAAAAAAAGAATCAGATCAAATTGTTAAAAAAAAAAAACAGAAAACTGAGCTGAGCCTTTCTGAAAGGACTAGGGGAACGGCAACACTAGAGTCATAACCCACTGTGCGGGCGGGGCAGTGAAGGCAGGTAGTGAGGAGCATGTGTCAGAGGTGTTGGTCCTGGACTCTAGAGGCACAGGCTTCAGAAATCGGCTGAGTCTCCAGCTGAAAAGAGGTAGGCAGGAAGGAGAAATTCCCTTGAGTAAGCAGGTGTTAACCTTTTAACCTCGGCTATATATTCACATGGGGAATTTAAAAAATTCCTGATGCCCAGGTTGTATCCCAGGTTAGTTAAATCAGAATCTGGGGGCTGGTACCCAGGCGTAGTATTTTTTTCAGGCTCTCTTGGTGAGTCCAACCACTGTCTTAAGGGCAGTTTCACAGGCCTAGGCAGTAACAGCAGCCACTGTGGTACAGGACTAAAAAATGCCTGCTCCAAAGAAATCAGGGAGGTTGAGTCACTCAAGGGATCACCTTCATTTCAGCACTGAATGCCAGAAGACAGTTTTTTTTGTTGTTGTTGTTTTTTGTTTTGTCTTTTTGCCTTTTCTAGGGCCGCTCCTGCGGCATATGGAGGTTCCCAGGCTAGGGGTCCAATCGGAGCTATAGCCACCAGCCTACGCCAGAGCCACAGCAATGCGGGATCTGAGCTGCGTCTGTGACCTACACCACAGCTCACGGCAACGCCGGATCCTTAACCCACTGAGCAAGGCCAGGGATCGAACCCACAACCTCATGGTTCCTAGTTGGATTCGTTAACCACTGCGCCATGAAGGGAACTCCTAGAAGACAGTTTTAAAGGGGAAATAAAGATTAAGTTTTTAAAATATGCTGGATGGGAAAGAAAGGTACTTCAAATAAAACTAGTGATTGGGGCTTCACTAGTGTTTGAAATTTCTGAACTTTCAAGAAGGTTGGAGTGTTGCAAATGCTACTGTCAGAGGATCACAGTCTACGCATGAAGATTTACCCTAGTACGATGCTAGGAATACCCTCTTATTGAGAGATTATTCTCTTATTGGGAGATTTTGTCCAAAATTAAGCTCACAGATTTAATGAATTTTAAACAGATTTTTCAGTGTTTCTTTTCCTTTGCTATGGCCTTTGGCTGATTTATACCAAATACCAACATATTTTTGCCTGGAACATGGGATTGGCATTGGCTTTTTAAAAAAATTTTATAATAAGATGGCTGAAAGAAGATAGAAGTATTTTTATTTTTAAATGATTTTTGTTTTTTCCGTTATAGTTGGTTTGCAGTGTTCTGTCAGTTTTCTACTGTACAGCCAAGTGACTGAGTTACACATACATATATACATTCTTTTTCTCATATTACCCTCCATCATGCTCCATCATAAGTGACTAGATGTAGTTCCTAGGATAGAAGCATTTTTATTTTTTTATTTTATTTTTTTTAAACTTTATTTATTTATTTATTTTTTGTCTTTTTGCTATTTCTTGGGCCGCTCCCGCGGCATATGGAGGTTCCCAGGCTAGGGGTCGAATCGGAGCTGTAGCCACTGGCCTACGCCAGAGCCACAGCAAGGCGGGATCTGAGCCGAGTCTGCAACCTACACCACAGCTCACGGCAACGCCGGATCGTTAACCCACTGAGCAAGGGCAGGGACCGAACCCGCAACCTCATGGTTCCTAGTCGGATTCATTAACCACTGCGCCACGACAGGAACTCCCGGATAGAAGCATTTTTAAATCTACTTTGACTTCTCAAGAATGACGAGGAAATTTCCTCCTCTTTATAGAAACATGAGGAATTGATCAAAGTTGTTACCCTCCAATATTGATGTCTATACAGATTCACTTGTTTTCCCCAAACAGGTCCTTCTAATCCCTTCACCAGAGCTGTGTATCTTTTCAGCCTAGATTTTGTTTGTTTGTTTTGGGTTTTTTTGTTTTTTTGGTTTTTTTTGGCCACACCTGCAGCATGTGAACGCTTTTGGGCCAGGGATTGAACCCACCCCACAGCAGTGACCAGAGCCACAGCAGTGACAACACCAGGTCCTTAACCCAGTGCACTACAAGGGAACTCCTTCAGCCTAGGATTTTAATGATCATATTCATTAACATAATTTGAAAATTTGTTATCCTTCCTTAACTCTCATTGTAGAACTGATTTCTAATAGAACAAAATGTGTGACAGTGCTGCTTCACAAAGTGTCATTAGAGGGAGTTCCTGTTTCAGATCTGACTAGGAACCATGAGGTTGCAGGTTCGATCTTGGGCCTAACTCAGTGGGTTAAGGATCCAGTGTTGCCATGAGCTGTGATGTAGGTTGCAGACGTGGCTTGGATTTGCCATTGCTCTAGCTGTGGTGTAGGCTAGTGGCTACAGTTCCGATTAGACCCCTAGCTTGGGAACCTCCATATGCCTCAGGTGCCACCCTAAAAAGACAAAAAATTAGTTAATTTAAAAAACAAAAAAAGTATCATTAGAGAGTTTTGGCCTACTAGTTCAGAATCTTTTTTTTTTTTTAACCTTTTATTACTCCTTCTCAACAAGACACAATTTGAACTTTTTAGATAGCATGAAAAATTTAATTATGTTGCCTTTGAAGAGGAACATAAACCTTTTATGCACTTATTTATTTATTAGTTAGAATGGTGGAACTTGTGTTATGGAGGAAAGAAGTTCTGTCCACAAGGGACTTTCACTGGAGTTGGGGAGACAACATTACCCAGGAATTAGAAGGGGGATAAAAGCTAACAACAATTTCATTGGAATGAAAAAAGTTCATCTTGCTGGTACTTTCTGAAAAAAAATGTGTGCACATTGAATTTTTTCAATTGTTTTAAGAGCTTACTGTTTAAAGCATTGTGGATGAATCCTTTGCTAAAAGAACACTCACTTAAAATGAACTATTAGTAAATCTGGATTTTCATTCTTTTCTCTTTAAGAAAACAATGTCTCTAGAATCTAAGGTATATATTTATTTAAAGGTATGAACTATTTATTATAACTTAACCTGACTCTTTTGTTTTTATAATGATTTTTACTTTTTCCATTATGGCTGGTTTATAGTGTTCTGTCAATTTTCTACTGTACAGCAAAGTGACCCACTCACACATACATGTATACATTCTTTTTTCTCACATTATCATGCTCCATCATAAGTGACTAGATATAGTTCCCAGTGCTACACAGCAGGATCTCATTGTTTATCCATTCTAAAGGCAATAGTTTGCATCTATTAGCCCCAAATTCCCAGTCCACCCCATTCCCTCCCCTTCCTCCTTGGCAACCACAAGTCTGTTCTCCATGTCCATGATTTTCTTTTCTGTGGAAAGGTTCATTTGTGCCATATAGTAGATTCCAGATATAAGTGATATCATATGGTATTTGTCTTTCTCTTTTTAACTTAACCAGACTTTTAAAGGCATCACTATTTTTTGAGCTCTTCAGAGTATGAAGCCATATAATGCTTAAGACTGTTTGAACCTTGTATTGAGGTTTCATGTTACTTTACCTTCTCCTTTCCCTGTTTTTAATATAGCATGTTACTTCCAGCCAGTAGCAAGAATGGCATGATCCTTCTACAGCATTCTAAACAGCCTTTTAAGGTTGTTTCAAAAAGTTTTTTAAGGACCTTGTTGAACAAACAGTAAATGTTTGACAGGATTAGATAATAAAATAAATGGAAACTGTACCATTGTCATGTATTGCCATTTTAACTAATAAGACTCATTTAACCTGGACTTCCATTGCTTATCATATTATCTAGACTGCAGAATATGCTCAAGAATTAGGATAGGGGCAAAAGCTATTAGTTCCAACAGTATAGCTTTATATCTTTTTTTTGTTTTGTTTTTAGGGTCACACTTGCTGCACATGGAGGTTCTCTGGCTAGGGGTTGAATTGGAGCTGCAGCTGTCAGCCACAGCCACACCAGATCTGAGCCACCTCTGCAACATACACCACAGCTCATGGCAACATAGGCTCCTTAACCCACTGAGTGAGGCCAGGGATTGAACCTGCATCCTCATGGATACTAGTCAGATTCGTTTCTGCTGAGCCACAATGGGAACTCTTATAGCTTTATATCTTAAGCATGGGAAACTGTCTTGAGCCCTCACTGAAAAAATACTTTTATGTACAATTCTAACAAGCTTGGATATCAGGTTCCTAAATGCAATTTTTAAAAAAAGGTTGGTATAGGTAGATACAGTGATAGCAGTAGTGATTCACAAAAAGGGAAGAGATGAGAGAAAAAAATAAAAAGCAACCTGTTAGTTTTAAGCCACTTAGTGGAGTGGCCAATAACTAACCCTCACACCTCAAGAGGTCATTATGGTTATCAAGTCATCAAAAATTGTGTTCAGGAGTTCCCGTTGTGGCTCAGCAATAACGAACCCGACTAGTTTCCATGAGGACTTGGGTTCGATCCCTGGCCTCACTCAGTGGGTTAAGGATCTGGCATTGCCAGGAGCTGTGATATAGGTCACAGATGCTGCTGGGATAGGTCATTGCTGTGTCTGTGGCATAGAACAGTAGCTGTAGCTCTGATTTGACCCCTAGCCTAGGAACTTCCATGTGCTTCTGGTGTGGCACTAAAAATCATGTTCAGTATTCTCAGTTTGAAAAGGTAGGATAACTACTTTAAAAACATATTTTCCTTAATGTTAAGTCAATATATCCTTTATAAAGATATGGAAAGCAGGGGAAAACTTAAGAAAACAAACTATTCAAGATATATGTGAAAACCTAGAAAGCACTTCGGTTGCCTTTATTTATTTATTTGCTTTTTAGGGCTGCGCCACAATGGGAACTCCTTTATTTTTGTCTTTTTAGGGCACACCTGTGGCATATGGAAGTTCCCAAGTTAGGGCTTGAATTGGAGATGCAGCTGCTGGCCTACACCATAGCCACAGCCATGCCAGATCCGAGCCATATCTGTGACCTACACTGCAGCTTGTGGCAAGGCCAGATCCTTCACCCACTGAGTGAGGCCAGGGATCAAAGCACCATCCTCAGAGACACTAAGCTGGGTTCTTAACCCACTGAGCCACAATGGGAACTCCCTTAGCATTTCAATGTTTCTTGGTCTCTCTCTTTTTTTTTTTTTTTCTTTTTAGGGCCTCACCCACAGCATATGAAGGTTCCCATGCTAGGGGTCGAATGGCAGCTGTAGCCGCTGGCCTGCACCACAGCCACAGCAACTCGGGATCCAGGTCACATCTGCAAACTACACCACAGCTCAGGGCAACGCTAGATCCTTAACCCTGAGTGAGGCCAGGGATCGAACCTGTGTCCTCATGGATGCTAGTCAGGTTTGTTAACCACTGAGCCACTGTGAGAATGCCTCTTTTTTCAATTTTTTTGGCTGTACAAGCAGTGTGTAGAAGTTTCCAGGCCAGGGATTGAACCTGAGCCATAGCAGTGACAATGCTGACTCCCTAACCACTAGGCCACCAGGGAACTTCCCCAGTCATGTTTTTAAAGTTAAAAAAAAAAATGTATTTGTATGCCATAATTTATTATGCCCAGCTACAAATGAGAGAATAGAAGTTTAATGAAATTAGGTCATTTAAATTTATTTTTCTGCTGAATTATAGCAGGGGAAATATGCCTCAGGCTATAGAACTGTGCTGTAGTCATTAGTCTAAAGTTGCCAGATAGAATATAAGACAGTTAAGAAGTTCCTGTTGTGGCATAGCGGAAACCAATCCAACCAGTATCCATGAGGATGCAGGTTCGATCCCTGGCCTTGCTCGTGGGTCGGGGATCGGCATTGCCGTGAACTATGATATAGTCACAGACACCGCTCTGATCCCGAGTGGTCGAGATGTAGACTGGCAGCTGTAGTTCTGATTTGACCCCTAGCCTGGGAACTTCCCTATGCTGCAGGTATGGCCCTAAAAAAGCAAAAAAAAAAAAAAAAAAAAAGGAATATAAGACAGTTAAGTTTGAATTTCAGATAAACAGGCTTTTTTTTTTTTTTTTTGGTGTAAGCATATCCCAAACATTGCATAGCCTAAACTTCTCTCCAGTCATCTTTTTATGTGCATATACATGTATCTCAAAGACAAATATTCTCTGGAAATAGCAGAAAATTATCTATTTTCAAATAGCTTAACATTTTGGTGCTTAAAAGAATAATCTCAGGGAGTTTTCTGGTGGTGAGAATTTGGCAGTTTCACTGTTGCAGCCTGGGTTCAATCCTTGGTCTAGGAGGTGAGATTACTGCATCAAGCCACTATACATCACCACCAAAAAAAAAAAAAAAAAGAAGAAGAAGAAAGGAAAAAAAAGTGTAAACTAAACAAAACAAAACAAAAAAACCCCAAAAGTGTAATCTCAAAATTATCCAGAGGCAAACCTGCCTCTCCAGAATGGCATTCCCTGAGGATTCCAGAGAGCTCGGGTTCCACTCAGCTTTAAACTGTTGCCTGCTTCTGTTCATTTTCAGGCGGGTGCCACATCTATGTGGGCTTCGTGCTGTGGGCTGTTGAATGAAGTCATGGGGACCGGAGCTGTCAGGGGCCAGCAGTCAAGATTTGCAGGAGGCACCGGTCCATTCAGATTTACACCAAACTCTGATTTTTCTGCTTACCCACCAGCACCTACAGAAGGGCCTAATATAGTTTGCAAAGCCTGTGGACTTTCATTTTCAGTCTTTAGAAAAAAGGTGAGTTGGATGAAATGTTACATACAAAAGACACATGTATCAGAATACTTGATTGTATATTATTTTGAATGCTAAGGAATACTCATTTCTACAAATATAAAAAAGTCTTGGGAGGTCCTATTTTGGCTCAGTGGTAACAAACCTGACTAGTATCCATGAGGATGCAGGTTTGATCCCTGGCCTTACTCAGTAGGTTAAGGATCCGCTGTTGCCATGAGCTGTGGTGTAGGTCACAGATGCAGCTCCAATCTGGCATGGCTGTGGCCGGCAGCTGCAGCTCCGATTCAGCCCCTGGCCTGGGGACTTCCATATGCCACAGGTTTGGCCCCTAAAAAAAAAAAAAAGTTAGTCCTAATAACCGTCTCCCATTTAGAAAAAGTACTCAGTTGAAGAGATTGTTGTACTGCTCAAGTTCTCTGAGCTGACATTGTTCTCAGGTTTGTCAGGTATCCTTTCTCCTGAACTTGTACACTTCCTGTTTGATTCTTCCTAGTGGTGCTTATATTCTGAGGCAAGAGATTTAATTAGCCTGCCTTTTTGTTCAGAGGTGATTTACTGTAACTCTGATCTCAAGTTTCAAAGAATGTATCCCTACCCATATTCTTAAGAGAAGAAATGAGTATATTAGGGAGTTCTCTTGTGGCGCAACAGATTAAGAATCCAGCATCGTCACTGAAGCAGCTTGGGTCTAGTCCCTAGCCCAGGAACTTCCACATGCCGCAGACGTGGCAAAAAAAAGAAAAAAACAACAATCCAGAAAAGAAAAAAAGAAATGAGTATTTTAACTGCTCTTTAAAGATTTAACATAAAACACTTGGGCTAAAAGAGTTACTTTTTTTAGAACAGAAAGTCGTTCTTTCTGAGAACCATCTTATTGCTAGGCCATCTCCCAGTCTTTGTCAATTCAGTCCTTTGAAATACCTAAGTAACAAGGTATTAGCTTGTGGGAACAATGCCCCAAGCAGAAACGACCTCATCTTAGTGTCTTCTTTAAGCTTTACTCAAGGAATGGCTTTGGTTGTGATTAAGGCTCCATGGGGTATAATTTCGGTATTAGCAGGGGCTTTGTTGGCTTGGATTGACCTTGAAAGATCCTTTGCCTTTGTTTTTCCCTCTCTGTTAGGGTTTTCCTCCTTCTCTTTAAACGGGGAAATTTTCACATAGGAAGAGTTTGTGGTTGTGCTTTCTGCTCCATGTGGTTCAAGTCAGCTCTGTTTTGCTAATTACATGTTTGTACCAAGGGGTGGAAAGGTTTTAATTCATTTAACACAAGAGTATATTTTGCTTAAAGGGCTATATTTGAACGTCTGTGAATCCAAACTGCCTTGGCAGTGACCGTTTTGATTTTCATGGCTTTTAGAACATGAAAACACCCATGGGTCTGGGGCCATGTGGCACTTTATAAGAATTAAAATTGAAATTTATTAAAGGCAGAAAGAAATCTGGCTTTCACTAAATGCCTCCTTTCCATCTGTTTCTTCAGCACGTATGTTGTGACTGCAAGAAAGATTTTTGCTCCGTTTGTTCAGTCTTGCAAGAAAATCTCCGTAGATGTTCCACTTGTCACTTACTACAAGAGACGGCCTTTCAGCGCCCTCAGTTAATGCGACTCAAGGTGAAGGATCTACGGCAGTATCTCATTCTTAGAAACATCCCCATCGATACCTGCCGAGAGAAGGAAGACTTGGTAGATCTCGTCCTGTGCCACCACGGGCTGGGCTCTGAGGACGACCTGGACACAAGCAGTCTGAACTCCTCAAGGTCCCAGACTTCTAGCTTTTTCACAAATTCATTCTTTTCAAACTATACAGCCCCGTCTGCTACGGTGTCTTCATTTCAGGGAGAGCTTCTGGGTCTAGATCGGACCTTAGGATCTGGAGCGCGGGCACAGGTAGGAAGGTGTGATCACCTGAGCACCTGGCATGCCATCCCCCCTCAGCCACGTGGTGGAGCTTTTGGGACCGATGACTCCCTGTAGGAGCAGAGGTTTCACAGGCTGCTGACCTCTCTGCCTGCAGGTGCTCCTGATATGAGGCTCTGAGCTTGGGCGCTGCCTGAAGGGCCTAAAAAAAGAGCTCATCAGTCTCTTGGCTTTAGGTCCATTTTCTTATCATAGAGTTAAATACTAGCTGTTGAAATAATGACTGAAAAGTAGCTTGCAGATGTTTGGCAGGACTACTCATGGTGTCAGTGACCATGGAAACTATAAGTTAACCTACCACCCAGTTGCCTTGCTTACAGTAGAATTGTTCTAATTTGGATACTGGGAAAAAGCTGTCTGAATTAGTGAAAGGACATGGTTACTTATTTCAAAGAAATGCCAGTGCAGAATGTTGTCCCAGTGAGGTCCTTGGACATCATGATTGAATAACATGCAAGGGCTTGTAATTAATACTCAATTTGTACATATGAATGATTCTAAAATGCTCCAAGAGTTGTTTTGAACATTTATCTTCACATTCAATTTTCTCTTCTGAGGAAAGGAGGGTAGAATCAGAGACAAAGCTGGTCTAGTTGCTCTCTAAATAGACATAAATTGGTAAGGCCAAGCTAGGAGTTTTATTGTTTTCCCACATGGGAGCTGGTATAATTAGGATGCAAATATAAGACACATCTACTTTTGTGTCACTTTTGGGTATAAGTACCACTTAAGAGATAGGGGTCTCTATAGTATGGTGCTAGTGAAATAGTGGGGTAGAAACCTTGAAATTGGGGAGAACAGAAAGGCTAGGTCAATTCCCAAAGAAAAGAGTACCTTCTTGTTGAGCAATTTTTAAAAACTAGAACTGGCAACAACCCTCAGTGAATTAGTCTGGAAGGCATTATTTGGAGTTAGAATGTCTAAGCCTGATGTAGTAGGATTGAGATCTTTGCAACTGAATAGCCCCGACACTAGGGCTGATCTTAGAGCTTTAGTTTCTGCCCACATCTTAGAGGCTGCAGTTAAAGGGCATTGCAGTTCCCTACACTTGTGGCTTTGGCATTTGACAAAGGGACCTTTCTTGGGGACGTAATACTCTGGTTAGATTTTACAAATTCACACACACATAGGAATTTGACTTTTGAGATAACCGCGGAAGGTTAAGTTGTTGATGGACTCAGGGACGGGCAGCAGCATTCAGGATCCAAAGAAGGTGTGGAGTCTGCAGGTGTTGGGGTCATTCTGGGATGCTCTATGGAAAAGGTTTTCTCCAGTGATAAATGGGGGCTGCTACTGTTAGGAAAATGATTCCTGACCTAATATCCATTGTGTGTATAGGTGCAAAGTGAAGTAGCTTCAGCAAACACAGAAGATGATGAGGAGGAGGAGGAAGATGACGATGATGACGACGACGACGATGATGATGATGATGATGATGATGATGAAAACTTGGAGGATCAGGTGAGATTGCCCGTAAAATTTGGTTTCCCTGACACAGTGACTTGGCAGGCAGGGAAAAGACCTGTGTGGACTTTTGTACGGGGTGGCTAGCACAGGATGTTTCTTCTGGGTTGAAGGCAGCACAGTCTATAAAATACATCAAGGACTGGTGAGAGTCTGGAAAGAATATCCAGGGCCAGTGATGGCTGTAAGGTGGGGGGAGCATGCCGTTTGCCTTGCTGGACTGGCAGGGGTGGAGGTAACAGACATGCTCTGTGATTTCAGACTCCTGGCCTCGCTAAGAAGGGAGTGAGAGCTTCTCTGTCTGACTTGTCAAGCCTTGACGATGTGGAAGCGATGAGCGTGCGCCAGCTGAAGGAAATCCTGGCTCGGAATTTTGTCAACTACTCTGGCTGTTGTGAAAAATGGGAGCTAGTAGAGAAAGTAAACCGATTATACAAGGAGAATGAAGAAAACCAAAAGTCATGTAGGTTTATTTTTCCTTTTTTCCCCTCTAGTAGCCTTCTTTAGGTTTTTTTAAAAATGGGCTGTTTCTGTCACAATTAAGTCTATTTTATGAAAACCATGTATCCTTTTACTGAGTGTGAACTAGTTGTGTGAACTGGTTTATAGATCTGTTAAGCAGTAAGTTCATTACATGATGTTGGCTTTGAGCTCACCATTGCCAGTGAGTTAGTCATTTTCTCAGTCTGGTTTTTCTTGCCATAATTTGTTAGAATTCTAAAGAAATTCCTTGTATCTATAAAAATGCTTGTTTTCTCACTAACCTGTCTGACAGGATTTAGGATTTAAAAGCTACAGTTGAGATACCCAAACAGTGGGGGGAAATAATTCCCTAGAGCCAAGCTGTTAAGTCGTTCTTAGCATAAAGTATTAGTAGGTTTCTCTGTCAGTGACAAAAAGCTGAGGTTAGGAACTTCTGGGAGTTCCCTGGTGGCTCAGTACACTAAGGATCAATGCACAGCATTGTCACTGCAGTGGCTCGGGTTGCTGCTGTGGCATGGGTTTGATCCTTGGCTTGGGAACTTCCACGTGTGGCCAAAAAAGGGGGAAAAAAAAAAAGAACAGTGTGGAGCAGAAATTCTCAGGTGGTGGCAGGGCCAAGCCACAGAGCACTTATAGGCAAGTAAGAAGAATTTAGTGGTGTTCAGACTGACAGATGTTGTGTTCTTATCTAGAAAACAGCCTTCACATCATTAAGTTTTGCCTCTAAAAGCTGGTTATAATACAGCATTCGTTGATAAACTGGTTCACGCACAGAATATGCAGCGTGCTGTGGTACACATATTTCTACGATGATGCCACTGTGGTAGAGACAGGGATCTTAAATCTTTGGAGCCTTCAGAGGCTCATCTGTCACCTTTAGCCCATGGATCCCTTTTCCCCACTTCCCAGCAGTGGTATACAGGCCATGGACCCCAGGTAACACTAATCTCTTGACATGGCAGTGTTTATTTCTCTTAAATCCCTGGACCACTGGCCCTTCAAGCTTAAATTCCTGTTCTTTCTGACCCTCATGATTCCTATTGATCCCGTCTGTGACCTGTAGAAGGGGAAGCCTCACTGTCCATAGCTAGGTGGCCAAACCTCAGATTTCAATGATCTTTTCAGACTCCTTCTCCACCTTTCTTGTTCAGAGCCGGACTGTCCCAGCCCTTTAGAGTTAAACCCCGACAGTCCCAGGGCAGCCAGAAACACAGGTGAACTTGGGGGTGCTTCCAGGGCTCGGAAAGTGCCTCCCCAGCTACAGGCTACTTGGATGTCTGATTTTCCTATCAAGAAAGAAAGAAAGCTCCTGGAGTTCTGTCTTGGCTCAGTGGAAACAAATCTGACTAGTATCCATGAGGACGCAGGTTTGATCCCTGGCCTCGCTCAGTGCGTTAAGGATCTGGTGTTGCTGTGAGCTGTGGTGTAGGTTGCAGACGTGGCTCGGATCCGGCATGGCTGTGGCGTGGGCTAGTGGCTACAGCTCGGATTCCACCCCTAACCTGGGAACCTCCATATGCCAGGGTGCAGCCCTAAAAACTAAAAAGAAAGAAAGAAAAAGAAATAAATCTCCTCCTCCCACTGAGATGAGGCTCTGGAGCCTGTGACTTTCCCAAGGCCGCACAGTTGGGCTGGAAATTCCAATCATGTTTCTGACTCTAAGGCCCACGTGTAGGACAGCCTAGGTTTCTTCCTTTTTTTTTTTTTGGCCAAACCCACAGCATGTGCAAGTTTCCAGACCAGGAATCAAACCCACACCACGGTTTTGACCTAGGTCACAGCTATGGCAAAGCCAGATCCTTAACCTTTTGCACAAGAGAGCATCCCATTTTCTTCATTTTTATTTACAGAAGCAATTCTTTTCATAAAAACCTTGCATTACATAGAGATATTAAAATAGAATTAGGAGTTCCTGTCGCGGCGCAGCGGTAATGAATCTGACTAGGAACCCATGAGGTTGTGGGTTCGATCCCTGGCCTTGCTCAGTGGGTTAAGGATCTGGTGTTGCCCTGAGCTGTGGTGTAGATCACAGACACGCCTTAGATCTGGCATTGCTGTGGCTGTGGTATAGACCAGCAGCTGTAGCTCCAATTAGACCCCTATCCTGGGAACCCCCATGTACTGCAGGTGCAGCCCTGAAAAAGACCCAAAAAAAAAAAAAAGGAATTAAATAGCTCGCATTTGTTAATCATGTCATCCCTGGCCCTAAGCTGCTCATTCTTCACTTGTCACAAAACTCTACGAGGCGTGATTGCTGCCATTTCTGACAGAAGGAACGGAAGTTGCAGAGAAGCGGGGTCTCCTGGGTCTCTGTCCCACTGCTGCAGCTCTCTGTTGCCTTTCAGATGGCGAGCGGCTGCAGCTGCAGGATGAGGAAGACGATAGCCTGTGTCGGATCTGCATGGACGCTGTCATCGACTGCGTCCTACTCGAGTGCGGGCACATGGTCACCTGCACCAAGTGTGGCAAGCGCATGAGCGAGTGCCCCATCTGCCGCCAGTACGTGGTGCGTGCTGTGCACGTGTTCAAGTCCTGAGGCTGGGCCCCCCCCAACCCCCGTGGACGCTCGCCCCCCCCCCAACCCCCAGTCTTGGGGCCCAGATGTCCCAGTGCACTGTAGGGACTGGGGACTCCCTGTTGAAAAGCCGGAGCTATATTAGAAAACTATTTTCACTACTAACGGTGGAATGGAAAAACTCATCCTAAGTTGTGGCAACACTGGTCCAGGCCATGGGCCAGTCAGCCTCAGGACGTGCTGCTTCCAGGTCCTGCCAGGCTTCTCTCATTACTAAATGCTGACGTCAGACTGCTTATGGCATCAGCTCCTGCTCCCTTTGTAGGACACTTCTCCTGTTCTTATTTCTCCTTCATCCTATTTTTAACTGAATCTACTCAATGTTGGAAAATTCTGTTCTCTAGAGGAGATCACTGTCTGCAAGCTGCCGACATGGTACACACCGGGCAGTGGTAC
Source organism: Phacochoerus africanus (assembly GCF_016906955.1). Taxonomy (NCBI): domain Eukaryota; kingdom Metazoa; phylum Chordata; class Mammalia; order Artiodactyla; family Suidae; genus Phacochoerus; species Phacochoerus africanus. Next base: position 31,316,017 of record NC_062558.1, on the reverse strand, counting down.
TTCTGAATGTTCCTGTTATTAGTTGTGTATATTTTCAGTGCTACTATTTGATGAATGTAAGTTTCCACATTGTTGCTCTTTCTGCCATTAAATCTAATTGGGAACCACTAACATTCTCTAGTCAACTGCCAGGGCCTTAGATTAAACATGTCCATTTTTGTTCAGGTACAGCTTTTTATAGCAAGGGCTGCATCTAGCGTCTTTCATTAGAGAAGTGTGTGTGTTAAATTCTTTATTCATAAGTAATCAGTTTACACCGTTTTGTATAGTGAAAGTGTATTTTCAGTGCTACCTGCTAGCTAATTTAAACTTTAGAAATAAAATTAGATTTTCAAAAATGCTTTTGTTTACACTGTCCTGGTCCATTCCTAATTCACTTGGGTACAGCACAAAGAGGTGTCCACACCTGGCCTGGCACCTTCACTAGAGGAAGTAGTACCTTCAAAGGTGTTGCACCTGTGTCTACCTGGGCTGCTGACTTAACCAGTAAGGTTAACTATGGATTTGCCACTCACTGTGATGAGGTGTCATGCTAGATGCATTATGCTTCTCCCTAGCATTCTGAAATAATACTGCCTCGGGCACTTGGGGAACCTGATCTCTGAGAATGTGAAGAACTTGTCTAAAATCTGTTAAAAAAAAGTAGTCACATCCGAATTTAAACCTAATACTGGTGACAATGTTTTTTCTTAACTCTTCTCATACCACAAATGAGTAACCTGAGACATGTGCTTATTTATTCAAAGAGGTCTTGGAACATTAATGATCTGAAATTTTAGGTCTAGCTCTAATCAGGGTGGTTTTTTTGGTTGAGTTGAGACCAACTGTGGATTCATTCTAATTGTTTATGGGCAGGTATGTTTTTAGAAAACATGTAACTTCTTGGCTGAGTCCTGCAGGTTTTTCATCTTTTTTTTTTTTTTTTTTTAAGTCTTTTTAGGGCTGCATCTGTGGCATATGGAAATTTCTAGGCTAGGGGTTGAATCAGAGCTATAGCCCCTGGCCTATACCAAAGTCACATCAGATCCAAGCCGTTTCTGCAACCCACGCCACACCTCACAGCAACGCCAGATCCTTAACCAACTGAGTGAGGCCAGGGATCGAACCTGTGGGACATGGATACTAGTCAGATTTGTTTCTGCTGAGCCACAACGGAAACCCTGGTTTTTCATCTTTTGACTGCAGTTGACACATGCCTCTAGGTGCTCAGGACTCAGAAGTCATTCACAAGACCCTGAAAACTATAGCAAGGTAGGCAGATAGCCTTGTCCCACTATGCTTAGGGCAGAAAGGTTGGCTAGTTGGCGGGGGGGGGGGGGGAAAGAAAAATTGCCTTTCTGGTTTTGAGAGCCAAAGCACAAAATCAAAGCTTTGTGGATATTATCAAATGCCCTTCTCTTGTGCTTCTAGCAGAGCCCAGGGTGGGTACTGGCTAAATTCACATGGAGAGTAAAAGCTTAGCCGCTGCTGAAGCTTTAGGAGCACTTAGCTTGTACTTCTCGTAAGACAGTGAACTCCAGAGATTCAGCATTCCCCACAAATTGCTAATTTGGTAGAGGGATGACTTCAAATCCAGGCCAGTTGGTGATAGTAAACACACTGAAATAGAAGCTGAGCAGCAGGTGCTGGTGTGTCTAAAGTTAAACTAGAAAATTGAGATTTATTTGCACAGTCTTAGCTTGTTTACTGTTTCCTTTTGGATTTATGTATAAAGTTTCAGGTGCTTGTGTTAGCAATGAACAGAAACTCTTTATGGTGGATCTTCTTAGGTAGCATTTTGAAGTAACCATGGCTTAGTGAGAAGCCAACAAATTTTTAGCTGAATTGGCTTGACACTTGGAATAACTGGATTGCAAGGGACTGATTTATTTGGCAGAGGGCAGACATATTTCTCCCTGGATTTTCTAGCTGGATGCCATACCTCTAGAGTTGTCTGACCAGGTAATCTATCACATGGATAAATGGATATAATCTTTTTTTTTCTTTTTAGGGCCACACCTGCAATCTATACCGCAGCTTACAGCAACGCCAGATCCTTTAACTCACTGAGTGAGGCCAGGGATCGATCCCACATCCTCATGAATACTAGTCAGGTTCATAACCTGCTGAGCCACAGTGGGAACTCCCAGATGGGTATGATCCTAACTGGACTGTTCAGTACACTTGGGGGGAGGTCCTCTGTGACCAATGCATTGCCATAGGCCTCTTTGAGCATAGAGATGCTGTCTCCACTCTGTGGGGTGTCATTCTGGTAACCCCAGCTCCCCAACCCTGGCAGCCCCTCCTTTACCTCCTCTCTTGGCAGACCTGTGTGCTCCTGGAAACATTACAGAGAAACGGGGCCCTCTTAACACTGAGATTCTACCTGGAAACCACTGTTACCTCTACAACTGCCAAGGAAAGGAATGCCTTTACTGGACAGCAGGGTAATTCTTACTTGGAGCTTCACCGAACTCAGGATGCCAAATTGAAACTTGGGTTGGCCACGTGAATGATTAGGCTTGTAAAGGTAAGTCACATTTTTATAAATAAAACCAGGTATTAAACTAATCTTACCTGTGGCACCGTGAGTTAAATTCTGGGATGCAACAGCTTTAGTTGTCTCCGAGTTAGAAAGGACCTCTGGATTTAGGTTGAGGACATGGAATCCCCATTGTGGCTCAGTGGGTTAAGGATCCGGCGTTGCTGTGAGCTGTGGTGTAGCTTGCAGATGAGGCTCGGATTCTGCATTGCTTTGATGTTATAGGTCAGCAGCTGCAACTCTCATTTGACCCCTAGCCCAGGAAATTCCATATGCCTCAAGTCAGCCCTAAAAAGCAAAAAAAAAAAAAAAAAGGCATGGTGATGTAAAACCATTTCACCATGGCCAAAAAAGGATGGGGGAGTTCCTGTCATGGCGCAACGGAGACGAATCCAACTAGGAATCATGAGGTTTCAGGTTTGATCCCTGGCCTCACTCAGTGGGTTAAGGATCTGGCATTGCTGTGGGCTGTGGTGTAGGTCACAGGTGAGGCTCAGATCTGGTGTGGCTATGGCTGTGGCTGGCAGCTACAGCTTGGATTCGACCCCTACCTAGGAACCTCCATACGCCAAGGGTGTAGCCCTAAAAAACAAAATAAAAGAGGGATGGAGGAGAGTATGAAACCATCCTTAGCAGGAAAGGCTAGTCCCACAAGACCCAAATCTTAGGTTGCTACTGAGTGAGGAAGGAAACTGGATTATCTTCATTTTCAGATGACTAGAGCCACTGTCTCAATACATGAGGTTGTACGGCCCTGTCATTAAAAAAAAAAAAAAATTCTGTAATCTAAAGTTTACTTCTCACTGGAATCTATGTCTACCACCTGGGGAAGTTGCCTCATAACCAAATGCCTTCAGCCAGCCCAGCCCAGCCCAGCCCAGCCCAGCCCAGCCCAGGGTTACCAATGCAGGATGTGGCTCCCTGAGTTGCACTCAGTAGAGGAAATAGACCCCAGTCCTGCCTTGGCAGTGGAGATACCAAGTGCCCGTGGACATTATTTTGCCCAGCTGTGGTCAGAGGCACCATTACAGGTAAGCCACCCTGCCCCTTAAGGCAATGTGTACCTAATCCCTACACGGAGCCGTCAGTGTAGCATCATTCTTTCCCATTACCTTTATTAGCTACAAACAGCATGATCCCTTTCTGAAGATGGGAAAAAACAGTATACTCAGGGGCTGCTCCATTTCTCAAATGAATACGAAATGCTACCTTGTCTGGCTTCAAAACAATGTACACTGGTGTTTCCGGACTTCCCAGTCAAATCTCAAGTCCAGCCCCAGAACAGAAACCCTCAAAGTCCAAGAGTGCTTTTTTTGTACAATTGTTTATACAAATTCAACAAAGGTAAAACCGTGTCAGGGAGGGGCTAGGAAAACAACACCTTACAACAATGGCACTTATGAATGCATAACTTTACAACTGGGAAACAGCCATGTTATAAACCTTAAACGAGAACTCAACTCCACTTCGAAGGAGAGGAGGAAAAAAAAGGAAAAGAAAGACTATGTTGAATCGTTTATTCTACTTCTTGACTCACTGTAGAAATTAGATCTATGTAGAGTACAAGAGCTCATGCTGGAGCATAACCCTCCTGAGTGCAAAGGCTGAAGTCAGAATTTTAAAATTTTGAGGAAAAGGTGAATTCTATACAGAGGAAATTTAGCCAAGTGTCTCACTTTGACTCTAATTTACATATACCCACAACATGCTTAAACTTCTTGACATACAAAGCAGGCACTCAACTTCCAGTTAAACATGCTTTTACCTGGGAGGTCTGAGCCTACTTTGCCACATCTGGGCACATGTGTAGATGGATTTGTATGAAGTACAGGTTAAGTTCTCTCCTACTTTAAAGAAACCAGGAAAGTTGGCAATCTCAAAACAATAAAAACACTGGTATGCATTCAAACCTTGCATAAATAACTTTTAAACAATTTGTACAAAAATAGTTCTGCATAATGTAAGATGTAACAAAACCAAACAAATATGTCAAGACGGCAGATGTGGTGTGTGGTCCACTTTAGGCTGACACCAAAACCCCCAAAGTTGCCAGGAATAAGGTGTCCAAAACAAAACCACCACCACGTCCAAAAACAATTCCTAAGCTCATGCTTGAGTAAGAAAATTTCTCCCAAGTCCATCCTCTTCCTCTCGACAGGAATGTCTTCTTGATAAAAGGCCGCCTTAGAAATGGTCCAGAAAGCAGTGCAGTTTTGATTCAGAAAGACCCGAGGAATGCGCCCGGCTCACTCATCTCCGAAACGGGCGGCAGAACGGCTGCTCCCTCGGCCAGACTTGCAAAATGGAATCGTGCTGCGGTCTGTTGTTCCAAGTTCCAAATGGAAAATAGAAACCCTAGTTTTTGTAAAGTCTTTCTCCCTCCCCTGCCCTGTGCCCTCCCCCCTCCCCACCCCATATTTACATACTTGTCCTTGGACTAACTCAGTTTTTGCAGGAGTTTTTCTTCCACTTGCCCGAACTGGACACTAACAGACATTTCCGCTATGAACTGCTCGCAGCCTTCCTTGGTGACTTGCTTGCAATACCTCAGGTCAATGTGACAGATATTCCCACAGCGTTTGAAGAAGGACAGGCACTGGTCAGTAACCTTATTGCAGTCTGTGGGGAAGAGGACACAGTGTTAGGTGGAGGAAGTCTGGAGGCTGAGGGGCCCCTGTGCCCCAGGCACTTGCAACGCCCTTAAAAGCACCCTTCAAATGGGGACTGGTTTCAACTACCAATTACAAAGGTTCGGAATGCTTGACAAGCATTCAGACATTGCGAGTGAACTGGCTCAGAAACCCTCCCCAGGGCTGCTGCTACGGACATAATCTCACAGAAACAGGTATCCTGTTCTATAAAAGATGTATGTTTCACGTGATCTATGAAACAGCCTCTTCCAGTACCCTGTGCTGAATCCAGCTCTCGGCCCCTTCTTGTGCCCTTCTCTGCTTCTCCCAGCAGACACATTCCGGGGGAGGCAGCCAGGACGTCTATATGGCCAGCGTGGGGTCCTTCCCGGGTGCAGCACACTCGGCGGTCCCTTCACGCAAGGTTTACCCAAAACCTACACAGGAGGCTGATGAGCTAGAAGGGGCGGGAGGGATCCTGCCCACAGTGAGCGAGACCAGGATTCAGAGCCCACCCTCGGCCCTCGGGGAGGCGCACAATCCAGCCTGTACTCCTACCAATGTGCACTTCTATCACAATCTGTTCTTTCAGAACTGGATCCACAGTCAGCGTCCACTTGAGGCTTGGAGTCCCCTCAGAGCCAGTGATCCCCTCACCTCAGTGGTGTCAAGCCCGAGACCTCCGCTTACCATCACTAGTCCCCACACGCTCATTCTGCTCTGAAGCTGAAGAGAAACAAACAGTAAGGGCAAACCGCAGTCACACCTAGGTGGCCTGCGCCAGCTCTGACCATCAGAGTCCCTCCAGCCTAGGAGGTGGCATAAGGTCAAGTCACAGCACCACAAGAGTCACCAAACAGGCTGCCTGGATATAAGCAGCCCCTTTCACACGCTCTCCTCAGGTCTGCACAAAAGTCCTTGCACTTGGGTACATGTTTCAGATAATGTAAATAAAACCCAGTATCATAAAGGAGAATTCATAAACTAAGAACAAGTGGTGATGAAAAGCTGCCTGCCTCCCGTGCGTTGACACCACCAAGAGGCCAGACAGATGGAAAAGTGCTAAGGATGCTGCCAAAGAGATGACTTGAAAGATAACACCGGAGTTCCCATCGTGGCGCAGTGGAAATGAATCCGACTAGGAACCATGAGATTACGGGTTCAATCCCTGACCTCGCTCAGTGGGTTAAGGATCCGATGTTGCCAAGAGCCGTGGTGTAGGTTGCAGGCACGGCTCGGATCTGGTGTTGCTGTGGCTCTGGTGTAGGCCAGCAGCTACAGCTCCGATTGGACCCCTAGCCTGGGAACCTCCATATGTTGCAGGTGCGGCCCTAAAAAGACAAAAAAAAAAAAAACCACCTCAGTTCTTCCAAGGGTATCCCTTAACCTTCTTTTCCTTTTTAGGGCCGTGTGTGCAACATATGGAAATTCCCAGGCTAGGGGTCAAAATGGAGCCATAGCCACCAGCCTGGGCCACAGCCACCGCAACCAGATCCAAGCTGCATCTACAACCTACACCACAACTCACAGCAATGTCAGATCCTTAACCCACTGATCGAGGCCAGGGATTGACCCCGTGTCCTCATGGATACTAGACGGGTTCATTACCACTGAGCCACAATGGGAACTCTTCCCTTAACCTTCTAATTAATCCCTCTAAATATTCTCCCCAAACAGCTAACCCCCTTTATAATCTTACTGCAAAAGTCAAGTAAAGGAGACTGTGTTATTCAGAAAAATCGGGAGTTCTCTTGTGGCTCAGCAAGATGTGCTGTGGTGCAGGTTCCACCTCTGGCCTGAGAACATCCACATGCTGTGAGAGCAGCCAAAAAAAAAATCTAGTAATTCAGAAAAACATGCCCCTTCAAAACTCAACCCTTGATCCATTCTGCGTGCAAACTGAAGAGGGATTTTGCAAACACGGTAAAAGATGTATTGCCACCTATTTTTCACTGTGACATATGAAACAGGTCTTTTTAAAAAGATTATCTACTGGCCTTGGTTACAGCAGGAATTGCTGCCTTTCTGCATGGTGCCTGTGCCTAAACCTCTGCAAAGCAGCAGCAGCTAAACCCCTGCAAAGCAGCAGCAGCATCTGTCAGCCAGGGGAGCACCTGTTCACACACGGCAGTGAATCCCAGCTTCAGGGAGTATGATGCATAAAAGTGGGAAAGTTCTTCCATCAAGTAGCCTTGATGGAAGGGTCTTTGGGCTCCAGTTCCAGAGATTTCTGAACCAAGAACCAGGGAAAACTCTAGTTGGGCACGAATGAGCCTCCAAAATGGAGCTAAAGCTGTCTGCCCAAAAGAACCCTGCAAAGGATTGTACAGCCCAGTGTAGCAAGTAAGTGCCAGGACACAGTGGAGGCCCTCTCAGCCACCTGCACAGTGGGCACAGCAGGATGGAGCTGCCTGCTCCGGAGCATAACGGTGCTGAGGCGCCCAGGTCAGGCCCTTCTGTGGAAACGGGATGAAAAGCCAGAAGCCGGTAAAGAGGGGACCTGGCAGGGGGGATCTGAGGAGGGAAAAAGATGCACTGGGGGGATGGAACCAGAGGGCATTCTACAGCTGAAGACACTGAGGACTGGGGTGACCTGAAGCACGTCCCCAAGGTTACAGGGATGGCAGCCCGGTGGGGAGCGCCAGGAGTGTGGGGGCCTCCGCACTGCATGCACTCGCTCTCTGAGTGGCAGTTCCACTGCTGGGAATACTTCCTAAGGACAAGCACGGCTATGCTGTGTCACAGCAGGAGATGCACAAAGTATACAACTGTCACCCATGAGGTTTCCTCGCCAAAAACATGTACCTGGAATCTAAGCAAGCTCTGAACTAACTGGCTTTACTTTCCCAACAATTTATAGGAAGCACAGGGGATGAAGTTTAAAGGACACCATGAAGCCAACCAACAAATCCCAAATGCCAGACATTCTGGAAGAAAACCATTCGGGGCACTTCCAAAGGGCAATGTCTCAGGGGAGAGTAGGGACTGTTCTAGAACAATAGAGTATACCTGACTGTTTTAACTCTTTAATCTTGTCCTTCAGGGGTAAAGTGATGTTTGCAACTTTCAAATGATTAAGAAATAGAAAAAAAATAGAGATAAAGCACGGGCAGCACAATACAAATGCTGCGTCTAGCTGGAGGACGTGTGTATCCATCATTATTTGTCCAACCTTCCCGTGTTTGGTGGTGTGGGGAACATTGCAGATAGGCCCATGGCGGGTTCAACAAAGTCTAAGAGTGAAAAATAGATATTCCACGAAAGGAGAAGAATGATTAAGAATTAACCAACCTTAAACACTTTGACCTATAAAGTGCAGCCTATACCTCACAACAAAAGCGTAACATTTTAAAAAATGATGCTTATGGAAAAGAAGTAAAATTATCTCTGCAGATGACATGATCTTTTATGTGATAACTCTAAAGATTACACATACACACACACACACAAACACCCCCTGAATTCAGCAAAGTTGCAGAATACAAAATCAACACTCAAAAATCAGGTGCGTTTCTATAAGTGAGCAATAAACAGTCTGAAAGGAAATTAAAACAACTCCACTTGCAGTAGCATCAAAAAGAAATAAACACTTAGGAATAAAGCTAACAAAGGAAGTGAAAGACTTATACATTGAAAATGGAAAAACAATGCTGAAAGAAATTAAGTAAATGGAAAAACAGACCATGTTTATGGACTGGGAGACTTAATATTATGAAAATATCAGCATTACCCAAAGAAATCTACAGATTCAATGAAATTGCTACAAAATACCAAGAATGGTTTTTTGCAGAAATGAAATGCCCATCCTAAAATTCATGTAGAAATTTAAGAGATCCTGAATTGCCAAAGCAACCTTGAAAAAGAAAAGGAGGACTCACACTTCCTAATTTCAGTACTACAAAGCCCCAGCATGTATTACTGGCATAAGGACAGGCATACACATCAATTGAGAGCCCCCAAATAAACCCTCCAATGGTCATATGAGTTTTGATGACATGCAAAAACTATTCAGTGGCGAAAAAGACTTTTCAACAAATGGTGCTGGGAAACTAGATATCCACATACAAAAGAATGAAGCTGGAACCCCCTACCTCCTAAACTAACCCAAGATTATTCAAAGACTTAAGAGCTAAAACTATGAAAAACCCTTAGAAGAAAACATATGGGGAAATCTTCATGATCTTGGATTTGTCAATTGTTTCCTAAACATGACACCAAAAGCACAGGCAACAAAAAGGAAAACAGGCTGAACTTCATCAAAATCAAAAACTTTTGTGCAAAGGACAGTATCAAGACAACACAGAATGGGAGAAAATATTTGCAAATCATGTATCTCATAAGGGAATAATATCCAGAATATATAAAGAACTCCTATAATTCAGCAACAAAAAAATGAGTTGATTGAAAAAATGGGCAAAGGACATGAATAGACATTGCTCCAGAGGAGATATACAAGATATACAAATGACAAATAAGCAAATGAAAAGATGTCCAATATCACTAATCATTAAGGAAATACATGTTAAAATCACACTGAGATCTTCATACCCATTAGAATGGCTGTTACTTCAAACAAACACAAACAAAGCCAAACCAGACAAATACCCCAGAAAAATGTTAGCCAGGATGTAGAGAAACTGGAACACTTTGCACTGTTAGTAGGAATGTAAAGTGGTGCAGCCACTATGCAAAACAAAATAATGGTTTCTCAAAAAAAGTAAACACAGAATACCATGTGATCCAGTTGGTCCATTTCTGATCATATACCCAAAGAACAATGAATTTATACATCCATGTTCATAGCATCATCATTATTATTACTCTGCTTTTTAGGGCCACACCTGCAGCATATGGAGGTTCCCAGGCTAGGGGTTGAATCAGAGCTGCAGCTGCCGGCCTACACCACAGCCACAGCGACACCAGATCTGAGGCCAGGGATTGAACCCACATCCTCACGGATACTAGTCAGGGTTCACAAACCACTGAGCCACACCAGGAACTCCCCATAGCAGCGTTACTGACAGCCCAAACTGGAAGAAACCCAAATGTCCATTAGCAGAAGAATGGATAAATAAAATGTAGTATGTTTATACACAATAGAATACAATTCAGCTTTAAAAGGGAAGGGAGGATTTCCCATCGTGGCTCAGTGGTTAACAAATCTGACAGGCATCCATGAAGATGTGGGTTCGATCCCTGGCCTTGTTCAGTGGGTTAAGGATCAGGCATTGCTGTGAGCTGTGGTGTAGGTCACAGACACAACTCGGATCTTGCATTGCTGTGACTGTGGTGTAGACTGGCAGCTACAGCTCTAATTCGACCCCTGGCCTGGGAACCTCCATACGCTGTGGGTGCTGCCCTAAAAAGCAAAAATAAACATAAAAAAGGAAGAGAATTCTGACACATGCTATATATAGCAGGGACTAATCCTGAAGACATTACATTAAGTAAAATAATCCAGTCACACAATAAACCATTACTCTATGGTTCCACCTATATGAGGTATCCAGCAGGAGTCAAATTCATAGAGACAGAAAGTAGAAGGGTGGGTGCCAGAGTGGGAGAGGAAAGGGAATGAGGAGTTACTATTTAGTGGGTACAGAGTTTCTGACTGGGTGAAGAAACGGGTCCGGAGATTGATGGTGGCAGCAGCCGCACAACAACGTGCAATGTACTTAATGCCAGTCAAGTGTACACTTAAAATGCATTGGGAATTCCTCTGGGACAAAGCAGGTTAAGGACCCGGCTGGCATTGTCACTGCTGAAGCTCAAGCTGCTGCAGTGGCGTGGGTTCAATCCCTGGCCTGGGAACTTCCACATGCCTCAGGTGCAGCCAAAAAGAAAAAACAGAAACTGTTAACATGGTAAATTTTATGTAATGTGTGTATCTTACTACAATAACTTTTTTTTTTTTTTTTTAAGTTTAGGAAGCTGGAGAAGAGATGATAATTCAGTAGCTTTGAGAAAGCTTAACCCCAAACTGGCTGAAGGGAAAGCAGAGAAGCAGATTTATTCTTCAAAAGACCTCAAAGTTTCTGTCACTGGAAGCAATGGAGACACTGGAAGTGGGGCTAAAGATGGGGTTAGAAATAGAAGGACTGGCTGAACCTATTTAAGGAGCATTAAGAGGCTGAGACCCCCCTCCTCCAGCCAAAGAGGGGAGTCTGATGAGAGGAGTCTGATAAGTAATACAGCAAGTCTCTAGACCTGGCGCCACCAGGCACCATGGAAAGTAGGGGCAGCCACTCAAAAATGAGAGTTACTGTCAGCACTCCACCCCTGCCAAGCCCTGGAACACTGGCAGCCTGGCCTGAACCCTTCAGTTGGGAGGTCACGGAAAGAGTGTCCTTTGGCAACCCTGAGCAGCTTAATGTGTTTGAACCCAAGGCGGCAGAAATGAAAAACCTCACTACAGCCAACCCTTGAACCACACAGGTTTAAACTGTGCAGATCTTATAAGCAGTTTTTTTCCAATAGAAAATAGTGCTTCATGATTCAAGGTTGAATCCAAAGTTTTAGAAAAAGTGTGGCTACCAAGGGCCAACTATAAGTTATATTCTGATTTTCGGCTGTGTGGAGGGCTGGCACATCTTAAGTACTATATTACTCATGGGTCAACAGTATAAAAATATGGTGTTAAGTAGAGGAAGATGAGAGAATAGAGCAAAAAAAGATACAGAGGTGAGAAACAGGAGGAAAAAAGTTAAGATATCAGAGGACTAGTGAAGAAAGAAAAGAGAGGAAGGAAATTTAAAAATATTCAAGGGGGAATTCCCAATGTGGCTCATCAGGTTAAGGACCTAACTAGTATCCATGAAAATTCGGTTCGATTCCTGGCCTCGCTCAGTGGGTTAAAGGATTCAGCACTGCCAAGAGCTGCAGTATAGGTCACAGACCCAGCTCAGATCCCTCGTTGCTGTGGCTGTGGTGTAGGCCTGCTGCTAGAGCTCCAATTCAACCCTTAACTCCGGAACTTTCATATGCTGAGGAGGTGGCCATAAAAAGAAGAAAAAAATAATTCAAGGAAAATTTTCGAGAACTGAAAGACACATATTTGCAAACAGAGAGGCTGCTCAGTGTGGTAGATGAAAACAGACTCAAACCAAGGCTCATCAAAAACTGCAAAAAACTTAAGAGATAAGGAACAAGTCCTATAAACTTGCAACAAGAGAAAACATTCTTTGAAGGATGAAGACTAATCATTCTGGATGTCAACTCCAGAAGGCAGAAACCAGAGCAGGGCCTTCCACTTTCTGAAACAACACAGTTCCCGAGCTAGAACTGCATATCCTGCTGAGCTATCAAACGTGTGGTACAATAAAACCATTTTCAGACATTAAGGTCTGGAAGATGTCCTCCACCAAATGAGCAGATAAACCAAGAGAGAAGCTAAGGGACCAAGAAAAGAGGGGCACCCGCACAGGACAGAGACCAGGGAGGTCTCAGGACGGCAGCTGTGCCACAGGCAGAGGCAGCCAAGTTCAAACAGCAGCAGGAGGAAAAGAAGTCCCAGGGGGCGGTTTCCCACAAAGACTGGTGAGAAGCCTGGTGAGGCAGGTGGGGAGAGAGTTTGCTGTAGAGTCTGTTTAGAAACAAGCAAACAAAAATGAGGCAATTATTAACTCTAGGGAAAACAACAAAAAAAATTGTGCAAGAAAGGAAACGTGCATAAAACACACTTTGGTTCAACAGTGGACGATACTTACATGGAAGTCATGGTGACTTAACCATGAATTAGGAAGATGAAGGGAGAGATGGAGGGAGTAAGAGAATGTAGAGGAGGGATCCTCGAGCTCTACATTATATAGCAAGTTAACAAACGCAAGAGCGTCTGAGTAGGAAAAATAAACCAAGAAATAGCAATGCAGGCCTGCTGTTTGGAAAAACGGAGGTAAAGAGGAACAGAAGGAGCTCCAGAGTGGAAGGTGGTTCGGCCAGCAGGTGGGAGTCAGGGACAGGGAAGCGAAAGCCAAACGGCCGCTGTGTGCACCCCATTAACATTTCCACTTGAAACGAAGCAGGAACTTGAAAAGCTGGACAGGAGTTCCTGTTGTTGCTCAGTGGTTAGGGAATCTGACTAGGAACCAGGAGGTTGCAGGTTCGATCCCTGGCCTCGCTCAGTGGGTTAAGGATCTGGTGTTGTCATGAGCTGTGGTGTAGGTTGCAGACGCAGCTCGGATCCCGCGTTGCTGTGACTGTGGCCTAGGCCAGTGGCTATAGCTCTGATTAGACCCCTGGCCTGGGAACCTCCTTATACCGCAGGTGCAGCCCTGAAAAAGGCAAAAAGACCAAAAAAAAAAAAAAAACAGAAGACGAAAAGCACTTTTCACTTTTTCACCAGACCTTATCTTCCAACCGAAATGTGTCGAGTGTCATCCATTTTGTGGCAGAGAATTATTTTACCATTAATTAGTTAAACTGACAGGAGGGGGAACCATCTTAAAAATAAACACATCAAGGCGCAGTGGTTAACAAATCCGACTAGGAACCATGAGGTTGCGGGTTCGATCCCTAGCCTCGCTCAGTGGGTTGAGGATCCAGCGTTGCTGTGAGCTGTGGTGTGGGTCGTAGACACAGCTCAGATCCCGAGTTGCTGTGGCTCTGGCGTAGGCCAGTGGCTACAGCTCTGATTCGACCCCTAGCCTGGGAACCTCCATATGCCACAGGAGTGGCCCCAGAAAAGGTAAAAAGACAATAAATAAATAAATAAACACATCGAAAAGAGACTGGGTCTGGAGACTGGACTTCCTATACTTCAGAGCTCTGAACACAAATGCAGGGATCTTAGGTCCTGAGATGAAAAAAAATGGGCTGAACAGATCGTGGTGGAAATAAAATACAAAAGATGATTCACACAAATACATGGACCACGCGGAAGGGGAGGGGGGATTTACACTGGGATCCCCGCTACGCATACTCGGTGACTATGTCAGAATAAATGAAAAGCATCAGGTACTACTAGGCAAGTGCTCAGAACAGGATGCTTCCAGGGCTCTTCTCCACGGGGCAGCCTCAGCATCAGTTTAAAACCATGTGGTGCTCTGTTCTCTGCCTCCATGGGGTGCAGCCACCCCCCCCACACCCCAAACTCCCTGTGGAGGAGGGAGGGCTCCCTAGGTACTAAGTACAGCATTCGCTCCTGCGACCCATGCCTCCCGACCCCAACTTGGAGGTTCTGGTGACAGGAAGGCGTTCATCAGGCGTGAATGTGGGAGACGGCCAAACAGCACGTGGATCCTGATCAGGCAAAACATCAGACTGAATTGTGTCAAAATGTACTTCAAATGAGGTCAGGATATCATACTTGGTAATTTCTGAAGGAAAAAAAGTTTCTTCTTTTGGGTCTCGTCTGACTCTTACATGCCCAATCTGACCCTCCTGAGTGATTAGACCAAAAGTGGGCTCAGCTGGGCTGACAACAGGCTGTTTCACCTCTGTCCTCCTCCTCCTCCCTGGCCGAGCCCCAGGTCCTTAGGGAGCAACCCTGGCCCATTGGTAACTGGAAGAGTGTGACACACAGAACCAGGAAGGCACTAGCTGCGATGCTTCCTCCTCTTCAAGGATAGGAGGGTCAGGAGGGTGACACACAACTAACCTTGACAATGGTGGAAATCAGGTCGCTTAGTCCATCAGCCGGGCCTGGCCTCACTGCCCGCTGCTCTCCCACACACCCGGCTGCTAGGCAGCAGCCTAACTGCACCAGCCAAGAGAAGCTCTTCTGGCCCATGTTTTGGGTCCAGAACCCCGGTTTTGTGCGCTCACAGTCGCTCTCTTGGTAGCGACTATTTAAAACCTAACAACGCTTATTTGTTAATATACGTTTCCCCTCTAGAGGAGGCTGTGTGTCTTTCTTGTTCACTAGTGTCTCGTAGCACCTAACACTGTGACCCTGTAACAGGCACACACATAAACATCTCCTACTGGATGTGAAATGCCCATCCTGCCCCACGGGGTCCTGGGCAGACCCCATCGGTGCCCCTGACTGACCTGAAAGGTTGATTTCGGTTAAGGAGTCTCGGGTGGTGGTGCCCACGGCAGTGAGCAGGTTGATGGACTGGTCGGTGACATGGTTACAGTAACTGAGGTGGAGCTTGGAGAGCAGGGGCATGTGGCGAATGATGAGCCGCAGGGAGGCGTCGGTGATGTCCAGGCCAGCAAGACGCAGCTCCACGATGTTCCGGAGCTTACTCCGATTATCCATCTGACCTGAGGGGGCAGCACCAGAGACAACCCTCTAAAACGCCGACAGGAGATCCTGCTGTGCTGCAGCAGGTTAAGGACCTGGTGTGGTCTCTGTAGCAGCAAAGTCGCTGCTGAGACCTGGGTTAGAGCCCCAACATGGCACAGTGGGTTAAAGGGTCTGGCGTTGTCTCTGTGGCAGCACAGGTTGCTGCTGAGGTACGGGTTCCATTCCTGGCTTAGGAACTTCCATATGCCGAGGATACAGACAAGAAAAATTTTTTTTAATTAAATAAATAAAAGGCCTACTACAGCCAATGGAACATCTGGGTTTCACTTAGCCCCTGAGTGTGTCTCCCCAAAGATCAGAATTGGTTCCACCATTAACAAATGGGAATACTCCACATCAAGTTTTACACTTCAAGACTCTGAAAACACAGAGCCTGCAGTCCACCCAGCAGTGCTTGGCCAGTTTGAGCATCTCAGGGTCACCGCAGTTTCCTCATTTCATGGGGTAACAGGGCAAGATAACCCCTGAAATCCAACCTAGGAGGCTCCACTGGTGAGGCCTGTAGGCCACACTGGCCCCGATGCTCATGAGGTTTAAAGCCAACCAAGGACAAAGGAACAGAAAGGCAATCAGCCATACACAGAGCTCCTAGGTGGTGTCTGCTGTGCAGAGGAGCCTCTGCCCTCTCACAGATCCCCTGTGCCCAAACCTGACCCAGAACAGCAGCTGGGACTCAGCGCTGCATCCTCAAGAAGAATCCTCTGGGAGTTCCCGTCGTGGCGCAGTGATTAATGAATCCGACTAGGAACCATGAGGTTGCAGGTTCGGTCCCTGGCCTTGCTCAGTGGGTTAACGATCTGGCATTGCCGTGAGCTGTGGTGTAGGTTGCAGATGCAGCTCGGATCCCGCACTGCTGTGGCTCTGGCGTAGGCCAGTGGCTACAGCTCCAATTCGACCCCTAGCCTGGGAACCTCCATATGCTGCGGGAGTGGCCCAAGAAATAGCTAAAAAAACAAAAAAAAAAAAAGAAAGAAAAAGAATCCTCTGCATCCTTCTCCCCAAAGAAGGCTTGAGGATGTGGGTACCAGACGGGATCGATGGTAAAAACCAGAGATGATGGCATAACTTGGTCACACCACTCACCTGGCCTGTTATCCGTAGGTGGAGACAGAAGATCCCGCATCTGGGCGTCCTTTAGTCCTTCTACCCACTGGACATCCAGGGTCCGGAGCAGCGGGCAGCTGGAGCTACAGAGGGCTGAGACTGCAATCCATGAGCAGCCCGACAGCACCAAGTCTCGGAGCCCTGAGGGGACAGAGAGGAGGCAGCAGGACAGGTGACATACTCCTGCCCCCCACTACCGCACACTGGGGTCCCTGGTCCAGAGCTTACCAGGCAACCGGTTAATGAGCCAGCTCAGCTGTTTCTTGGAGATATTGGTCCAGCTGAGGTCCAGGGAAACAGGCTGTCGCCGGATGATGCCACTCAGCATCAGGGGCGTGATGGACTTGCAGTGGTTCAGGTCGATGCGGGTCCATAACCGCTTATCACAGCACCTGGGGGCCAGGCCCAGCAGAGGAGGCAAAGGCAGAGTTGGGAGCTCACTTGGGGTGCCCCCTGCATGGCTGTGGTCAGTCCCCCGCCTACCAAGCCCCAGGGGAGCCTCCTTAACTGTGCCCTCTGGAGCCTTCTGTTTAGATTCCATTTGCATCTGGGAGCTCTGCTCTGACTGCCACAGCCCTACTGCCCCCCACCCCCCACCAAGGAAAGTACGAATGCCTGTCAAGTTTTTACTGGGGGCCTTATTACACCCTCAACAGGATGTATATCAAAACAGCCCTGCATCAGTCATGCCTAGTCACAGAAGGTAAGTAATTTGGCCAGAAGGTCAGAAAGTTGGAACCATCAAAGCAGGGATTAAGATTAGTGATGGATGGTGCTCTTAACCTGGGCTAATTCCTCAAGGACAAGGCCTCCAACTGGTCCTTAGTTCATCTTCCAGGGAGCTAAATCCGGACAACAAATAGGGTTCATCTCTTTCTGACAAGACCACACTGACTGGATTTTTCCTCTCTGAGGAGAATGCTTAAGTTGGACTGGGCCTAGCAGGCAAGAGCAGCACCAGTGACCCCAGTGGGGACATGTGTGCCTTTCCAGGTCTAGCCTAAGCCTCAGCCTGGAGCCCAACACAGGGCCGGCCCCCTACTGCCTCCCCACCCGAGCTCAGCCAGCACCCCCTCACCAGCGGTTCCAGGTCCTGCAGACCCGCATGCAAACACATAGGTCTCGGTGGCTGAGGTAGCTGAAGACGGCCATCCACACCTCCCTGTGCATGACGTGGGCTGCCCCATCGTCCAGGGGCAGCGAGTCGGGCGGGGGGCTGATGGGGGGTGGCCGGATCACATGTCGCTCCATCTGGATACATTTAGGGGGGGACACGGAGGGAGGGGGCCGGGAGATGACTCGGGGTGGGCTGCGCAGCCCAGGCCCCAGCTGGTGCCGCAGCTCCCGGGGGGTGCCGTTGAGGCCCTTGCTGAAGCGGTGGGGGCGCTCACAGAGGCCCAGGGGCCGCTTGGGCTCCTCGTTCTCACTCTCGGGCTCTGACTTGATGGGCTGGTGGTTCTCATTGGCCAGGCTGCTCTCCGTCTTCTGGATCTCCTGGTTCAGCTCCTTGCTCAGCTCCTTGCTCAGCTCCTTGTTGGGGAGCCGCCGCTTCCGGCGCATCTTCACTTTCTTCTTCTCCTCCGAGCCCTCTGTGCCTTCGGTACTGGGCCCAGCAGTGGGGGAGCTGGAGCGGGAGTGGTCACTCTCCCTGGTCTTGGGGGGCGCCTCGGGCAGGTCATCCTCTGGCTCCTGCTTGAACCGCCTGAGGGGCTTGTTGGCTAGAGCCATCCGGTCCTCTGAGTTCTTCCAGGATCGACGCTGAGGGAGGAGGGGGAGAGGGGAGGTGAGCCCCTAGGCCAGGGGCTGCACCCACAGGGGCCGTCCACTCTCCACCCCAGGACCCACTGCCCTGGGAACAGGCCTGGGACGAGGCAGGGAGTTGGTACCTTTTTCCTGAAAAGCTTATCTTCTTTGCCAGGCTTTAGCTGTCACAGGAAAGAAAGGATGCAGAGCTTGCTCCCAGGGTTCGTGGGATTTGAGCCCCTCTGCACCCAGCCCCACCAAGAATCCATGTCCCTGGAACAGAGACTAGGGGGTCACCTTCCCAACAAATCCATCTCCCCCGCTCTGACAGATGGGTGGGCTCTGTCTGCTGGTTTTAAGGAAGAAGCTGGTAGTGGGAGAGGATGGTCCAACTGTCCCCACCCAGTGAGCCTCCCCCACCATGGACAGACCCAGAAATACGCAGTTGCCCACTGAGGTTGGACTGGGCTCTGGGAGCCAGTCCCCGAGGCCGGGGCTGCGAGATGCCCAGCCGAACCTTAATGGCTAGACCTGGGAGAAGACAACCAGGCGCCACCTCGTGGCCGATGCTGGAAAGGCCGGCGGGCGGAGGTGGTGGGTGGTTGGTGACTCCGCGATCCTCCGAGGTTCCCCCAGCTCCACAGGGCTTCCCCGCGGCAGCTTCAGCTTCCCAGGCCCCACACCAGAACCTCGAGCTTGTGACCCGGGACTGAGGCCTGGGAAGCTACGGTCAACAGATGCCTCGGAGCATCTACGGCAATGGGATCAAGGGCCAGTGGGGCAGGGTGGGGGCAGCCCGGGACTCGCAAGTCCCAGGGGCCTCGGGAGGGCGGGGCAACGTGGGAGCACCTGCTGCTGGAAGTAAGTGAGACTGGATCTCCACCAGGGGCTGAGGCTGCTGCCTAGAGGGGGCCTCGGCGAGAGGTGAGAGGAGGAACCGGGGGACGTTTGAAGCGTCGAGGCCTAAAGGGGGTGGGAAGAGGAGTGACTTGCTGGTTTTCCCCTCCTTTCTCTTGGGGCGGGCTTTCAGGACTTATGTGACCTGCTCTGGGTGGCCAGAGGCCAGGCCCCTGAGTTCTCCCATCCCCGCCCCGGCCCGCCCCCCTCCTTGCACCCGGGACCAGCCAGGCCACCCTCGCTGCCCGCCCCTTCCAGTCGTACTCGCTTGCGTCCACTCAGCTCCTGGGGCTTCTCATATTTCCGCTTCCTCCTCAGGTGCACATCATCCGACTTTCGGCGCAGGATGCCGTCAGGGGGCACCTTCTTGGGGTGCTCGTCTGACCTGCGCCGGGGCGCCTCCTCACACTCACTCCTCCGCTTGGCAGGCTCCTGCCCTTCCTTGTTGTCCCGGTTCATCTTCTGCTCCTTGAGCAGGGAGCCGGGCAGATTGGAGGCGTACTTAAAGCCAGGGCCACGCTTTTGCTTGTAGGCCAAAAACAAAGAAGGAACACGCGAACTGTATACCTTTGGACTTGCCCCTGACCCCGAGTCCTCCGGAGAGCCCCTGCCCCCACTCCAAGCTGCCCTCACCACCGCATGGGGACAGGCTGGGTCTGGCAAGGCCTACCCCTCCCGGGCTGGCCCCTGGGATTTGGAGCCCGGCACTCACTTTCCCGGTCTTGCCGGCGTGGTTACACTTTGGACACTCCCAGCAGTTTGGAAGCTCATCGTTGACCACGCCCTCTGACTCCTTAATCTGGGAGGGACACACACCAGTCAGCAAGCAGGGAGGGGGCGGCCCGGGCCAGGTCTGCCAAGAGCATCAACAACCCCCTCCCAAATGCCATCTCCATACCACCTTTGGCCAAAAGAAAATAAGAGTGGTTAAGATGGGTAGCTCTGGATTCAGGAACGTCAGGGTTCGAATCCTGATGTTGCCTCTTGCTGGCTCAAGGACCCTGGGCAAGTCACTCCAACTCTGTGGGCTAGCACCCGGGCCATAAAATGCAGTGTGCCCACCTCACTTGAGCTATGGGAGAATTCAAGGAGGTAACCTAGGGTAAAGCAATTAGCTCGGGGCCCACCACCCAACAAGGACACACAAACTGTTCAGTCATTTACCAGCACTGTATTGGGTGCTTGGTATCAGCAAGCCAGACTCACTGTCCCTGCCTTCCTGGAGCTTCTGATCCGGGAGAGAGAGAAGTGACCAGGGACCAGGGAAAAAAACATCACAGCACCCCTTTCAGAGTGGGAGGTGTGCATGTCTGAGGGAGGGAGGGAAGCATCAAAACAATCCCCCTCCCCCCACCTTGGGAAAGGAGACAGACACCTCAAAGCTGAAGCACCCTTTAGGGCAGGCCCACCCTGAGCTCTCTACACACAGATACACACAGGCGGACACCTGAGCTGAAGGGCGGTATCTGGATGATATACATTTTCTTGGGACAGGAGGTATGAGGTATGTGCCAACCCAGAGCAGCCCCTTCCTTTCAAAGGTGGAACCTGCTGCCTAAGACAGGCAGGCACCACATGACCCCAGAAGAAGGCAGTCCCGCCCTGGGCACGGCAAGGGAACAGATTTCTGGCACACATAACAGGAACGTAACCACCTGCTGTCACAGGACACGCCCTCCCCTGGCCCAGGCCTTGCTTCCCTAGAAGCCCCAAGAGCGGCCCAACCACCCAGGCGCTCCCTCTGGCGCAGGTGCCAAGAGTCTGTGAGCTCTCAGTGGTTGTGAGGTCCCGGGAGATGGAGTGTGTGTGTGTGCATGTTCATGCCCTCAAAGACAAGGGCACAAGGTCTGAGCTACTCCAGACCCGTCTTGCCCTCAGCTCATCATTAGACACAGAATCCCCCAGAGGCGAGGTCCTCCAGGAAAGGAACTCACCTTAAGGCATCCAGGGTGGATGATTTCGTTGCAGATGGAGCACTCCATGAGCATGAGGTTAAACTTGCCTTCTTCCTCTTCCACCGTGTCCTCTTTCCCTGCCTCGCCACACACCAGGCACACGGCGGTATGGGGCAGCACTGGCTGAAGAGCCGGGAGAACACAGTGAAGTCAGCAGGGCTGTGCCCCCGCGGGGAACAGGTCAAAGGCAATGAATGAGCTGTTCTCCTTGGGGCTGCCAGGAGCCGTCAGAGAACCCGCCCAGGCACCACCCGGCATTCATTCATTCAAACACTTCTCCGGCTACTACCTCCAGGTGCCAGGTACAACTTCAAGTGGTGCCTACAGCACCAAATAAGACAGGTAACAGTCTCTGCCATCCTAAGCTAACATTTTAGTAGAGGAAAACAAAATGAAGAGGCAGATGGTGAGAAGGGAAATGGAGAAAAAGAGCAAGGAGGACCAGGTCAGGGATGAGATGGAGGAAAGGAGGGCTAATGTGACACGGAAACATTAGGGACCACCTCACATTTGAGAAAAGACCTGAAGGAGGTGGTAGGGCATGAACTGAGCCCAGATCTTTAAGGGGCTGAGGCTGCATCTCCCCAGCAGCTATCAAAGCACAGTCCATGGAGTTCCCGTTGTGGTGCAGAGGAAACGAATCCCACTAGGAACCATGAGGTTTTGGGTTCGATCCCTGGCCTTGCTCAGCAGTTTAAGGATCCGGCGTTGCCGTGAGCTGTGGTGTAGGTCACAGATGTGGCTTGGATCTGGCATTGCTGTGGCTGTGGTGTAGGCCAGCAGCTGTAGCTCCGATGAGACCCCTAGCCTGCGAACCTCCAGAGGCCGGGGGTGCGGCCCTAAAAAGCAAAAAAAAGGCACAGTTCAAGAACTCCTGAGTCCCTAAGACCTTGACAGGGAGGTCAAACTATCTTCAGAGTACCACTAAGACATTATCTGCCTTTCTCCCTGTGTGGACACTTGAACAGGTGGATGCAACTGCTGGCACCTGTCAGGGCAGAGGCTCCAAAGTGCACTGGCAGTCCCTGGGCTGTTCCTGGCCACTTGCTCCTTAAAAAAAATGGCCAGTTTCACTCAAGAGTGTCTCTGATAAAGCAAAAAGTTATTAATTTTATTAAAATTCTGACCTCTGAGTACACATCCTTTTAATATTCTGCATGACAAAATGGGAAGTATACATGAAGGGCTTCGGCTGTATACCAAGGGATGATGGTTATCTAAAGGAAGAGCACTCATGTGACCAAGCTGTGAGCTGAACTTGCCAGAACAGAAGATTCTCCACAGAACATCATTATACTTGAGCAAATGGCTGATAAAAAAAAAAAAAAAAAAAAAACTAGGGGTACTGGCACATTTTCTCAAAGAGGAAACAAGTGAGCCTGTCACTTCCAGAAAAATAATATAAAGCATTTGTTGCAGATGATGTAACTGGAATCTTCAAACAAAAATTCGAATTTTGCAAAACTTACATTAGCCACCATGAACTAGACAGCTTCCCAATAGGTTAAGACTTTTTCTAAGGACATTGGTGGTGGTGGTAACAAATGTGGTTGTTATTTAAACAGTTTTTTTTTTCTTTTTCATTGTATAACACCACGTGCCCACATTTGGAAAATCTGTAAAACTCGGTGAGCCAGTATTTTCCAAATGAGCAATGTATGATGTTACAACATAATGCTTGAGCAAAAGAGGGGCAAGAAAGACTAATGAATTTTAATGAAACATTATAAAAAGATCATTGATACAGTTTCAGATTCCACTTTGCAGCTAACCTTTAAGCAACTGCCACCTGTTGAGTTCTTGTGGTATATCAGAATATCCAGATTATCTGAAAAGGCTATTAAAACAGTCTTCCCTTTTCCAACTAACATATTTATGAGGCCAGGTTTTCTTCATATAGTTCCTCCAAGACAACATCACGAGATGAATATACAAGCATATATGAAAATCTAGATCTTCTATAATGAACCAGACATAAAAGAGACTCACAAAACCATGAAACGACGCCATTTTTCCTCCTGGTCATTTTTGTTTTGGAAGATGTAGCTATTTCCCATAAAAATGTTATTTATGCTAATGGGTTTCTTGTATTTTTAATGCACTCAAAATATGTTAAAATTTTGATTACAGTATTATAAATGAATAACCCACAAAAACAAATGCTCTTTAGGGTTCTCATAATTTTTAAGAGGGTAAATGGGTTCTGAGATCACAAAGTTTGAGAATTTATTACTAGACTGTAAAGCCCTCTCTCCTCCTTCTTTGTACATGCCCACTCCCAGTACATATGACCAATTTTTATTAAACTGAGTTAGCAGAGTTTCAAATAAGCTGGATATACACTCTGCCGATAAATGAGAAAATCTATTAAATGGCACATCTGTGTGCAAGTAAATAGAACACTGAAGGACAAAGAGCCATCATTCATTCAGACTCTGAAGAAGGTGATAAGAGCAGAACCAGAGGCAAAGCTACTACAGAAACGCAGGAAGGGACACCCGGCCTGGGCTAGAGGGAGACGGCACAGGCAGTGGGAGGGGATCAAGCCTGTGCAGGAAGCCTTCCCCAGGGAGGGCACAAAGAGAGGGCTGGCACATCAGGGAGAAGTGTCCAACAGAGTGGGAAGGCTGGAAGAGCAAGCAAGAAGGAGCCCAGTGAAGGTTAGGCCCAGGCTGAGTCTGCTATCAGTCCCAGAAGCTACATCAGGCTGGAGAGGAACACAGACATCGAACTGAGGTTTTCTTTAACTGACACTGTGCCGGGCACTAGAGCTGCAAAGAATAGGTGATGGCAGAGACAGGTTCCAATACCTGGGCCTGGGTCACAATGAGGGAGGTGTGGGTCAAAGAGAAAGTTCAGCTGAAGAGAAAAAGACAATTCCAGGGTCCTGCTAATAGGCCAAGTATCAGATGACACTGCTCTCAACACCCCAAGTCCCTAGAGACAATCTCTCTTAAACTGTGACAGAATGCAATAGGTCATGGACCCTCATTCCAGAAAAATGCACATAAGTGAGTGCACACAGATACAAATTTTTATTTCGTTTCAAAGGGGTGCTCCAACTCCCTGAAGTCCATTCAAATGACCTGGGTACAGATAACAAAAACACTTAAAAACTTAAAAACTTCCGCGCAGCAAAGGAAACAACCGACAGAGCAAAAGAGCAACCTTTCACGGGGAGAAATATTTTAAACCACATATCTGATAAAGGGTTAATAACCAGACTATATGAAGAACTCCTACAACTCCACAACAGAAACACACACAATCTAATTTAAAAAAACAGGCAAAGAGGGTTTGGGCTCTCTGAGCAGCACCAAGAACAAGCACCTTATGAAGGGCAGCAAAAAGGGACCCAAGAAGAAAGTGGCAGACCCATTTTCTAAGAAAGACTGGTATGATGGGAAAGCACCAGCTATGTTAACTGTGTTCAACAGAAGAAATACTGGGAGAAAAAATCGAAAAATGGACAGGCCACCTTAAGAGACATTTCTCCAAAGACATGCAGATGGCCAACAGGCACATGAAAAAAATGTTCAACATCACTAATTATTAAAGAAATGCAAATCAAAACTACAATAAGGTACCACTTCATACTGGTCAGAATGGCCATCGTTAATAGGTCTACAAATAACAAATGCTGGAGAGGGTATGGAGAAAAGGGAACTCTCCCACACTCTGATGGGAATGTAAATTAGTGCAACCACTAGGAAAATAGTATGGAGGTTCCTCAGAAAACTAAGTACACAACTACCATATGATGCATCAATCCCACTCCTGGGCATATATCTGGACAAAACTATAACTTAAAAAGATACATGCACCCCTACATTCACTGCAGCACTATTCACAATAGCTGACATGGAAAAGTCATGTTCCAAATAGCAGACATGGAAACAACCTAAATGTCCATCAACAGATGAATAGAAGGTGTGGTGTATACATATAATGGAATACTACTCAGCCATAAAAAAGATTGAAATAATGCCATTTGCAACAACATGGATACAACTAGAAATTCTCATACTAAGTGAAGTAAGTCAGAAAACAAACACTGTATGACTTATATGTGGAATCTAAAATATGGTGCAAATGAACCTATCGATAAAACAGAAAGAGTCTCACAGAGGTAGAGAACAGACTTGTGGCTGTTAAGTGGGAGGGAGTTAGATGGATGGGGAGTTTGGGGTTAGCAGATGCAAGCTATTACATTTAGAATGGATAGCAGTGACGTCCTGGTGTATACTACAGGGAACTCTATCCAATCTCTTGGGAGAGAACATGATGGAAGATAATATGAGAAAAAGAACCTATGTATATGTGTATGACTGGGTCACTTTGACGTACAGTACGAACTGACATTATAAATCAACTATAATAAAAAAATTAAAAATAGGAATTCCTGTTGTGGCTCAGTGATTATCAAAACTAACTGGTATCCATGAGGACGAGGGTTCAATCCCTGGCCTTGCTCAGTGGGTTAAGGATCCAGCATTGCATGAGCTGTGGTATAGGTCACAGACTCGGCTCGGATCCTGAGTTGCTGTGGCTGTGTAGGCTGGCAGCTATAGCTCCGATTCGACCCCTAGCCTGGGAACTTCCATATGCTGCAGGTGCATCCCTAAAAAGACAAAAAACAAAAAAATAAATAAAAATTAAAAAAATAGAAAAGAAAAAAAGAAATTCACAGGAACGCAAAGAACCAAAATTACATCTGATGGACTCAAGGGTCATGTATTTTCAAGTGAGCCTTGCCAATCTGCAGAATGATGATGCTACATTTAGAAATTTAAACTGGAAGTACCCTGGTGATGCAGCAGGTCAAGGATCAGGAGTTGTCACTGCAGTGGCTCAGGTTGCTGCTGTGCTGCAGGTTTGATCCCTGGCCTGGGAACTTCACAAATTGTGGGTGTGATTCCCCCCGCCCCTGGCTCCCAAAAAAGAAAAAGAAAATTCAAGCTAATTACTGAGGATGTTCTAGGCAAAAACTGCCTAATTACCATAGCATGGATCTTACCCATGACAAAATGGTCAAAAAATGGAAGATCATGATTGAAGCTCATCTGAATGTCAATACCATGACATGTCACGACAGTTATTTGCTTTGTGTGTTTCTGTGTGGGTTTTACAAAAAAAAACCAAAAACCAAAAACCAAAAAACAACAACAAAAAAACACCTAAGCAAAATAAAACCAAAAAATCAAACCTATCTCAACAATCAGATTTGGAAGCCCTCTTATGCTCAGCACCAATAGGTCTGCCAAATCCTGAAGATGATGGAAATCATGACCCAAGAGGTGCAGACAAATGAAAGAGGTGGTCAATAAACTGATTCCAGACAGCACTGGTACAGACAAAGAAGAGGCTTGCTCCATGATGTCTTGTTGAGAAAAGCAAAAATGCTGAAGAAGCCCAAGTTTGATCTGGGGAAGCTCATGGAGATACATGGTGAAGGTTCTGGAAAAGCTACTGGGGATGAAACAGGTGCTAAAGTACAATGAGCTGATAGTTATGAGCCACCAGTCCAAGAATCTATTTAAAATTCAGAATTTTAAGGGTGATAAATATCTTATTTCTTAACAATAAAAAGAGACCAAGGGCTTCAACGGACAGATGTACAAAGGTCTACAAATAACCAACGATCACATGAAAAGCTACAGAACATCACCAATCATCAGAGAACTGTAAATCAAAACCACAGGGAGGTTACCACCTCACATCCATTGTGATGGCCACTATCAGAAAAGAGAAAATAGCAAGTGTTGGCAAAGATGTGGAGAAACCAGAACCCTTGTGCACTCTTGGTGGGAATGTAAAATGGAGCCACTGCTGTGGGAAATAGTAGGGAGAGTCCTCAAACAATTAAAAATAGAACTACCAGGAGTTCCCGTCGTGGCTCAGTGGTTAGCGAATCCGACTAGGAACCATGAGGTTGCGGGTTCGATCCCTGCCCTTGCTCAGTGGGTTGACGATCTGGAGTTGCCGTGAGCTGTGGTGTAGGTCGCAGACACAGCTCGGATCCTGTGTTGCTGTGGCTCTGGCGTAGGCTGGCAGCTACAGCTCCGATTGGACCCCTAGCCTGGGAACCTCCATATGCCGCAGGAGCGGCCCAAGAAATGGCAAAAAAGACCAAAAAAGACCAAAAAAAAAAATAGAACTACCATATCATCCAGCAGTCTGACGTTGGAGAATAAAGCCACAAGAACTCAAAGCAAAGTCTCAAAGAGATACTGGCACACCCCATGTTCATGCAGCATTACTCACAGCAGCCAAGAGGTTGAGGCAACTTAAACATCCATCAACAGATGAACAGATAAAGAAAATGCAGGAGTTCCCACTGTGGTGCAACGGGATCAGTGGCATCTTAGAAACACTGGGACGCAGGTTCAATTCCCGGCCCAGCATACCGAGTAAAGGATCTGGCATTGCCACAGCTGCAGCTTAGGTCACAGCTATGGCTTGGATCTGATCCCTGGCCTAGGAACTCCATATGCTGCAGGGCAGCCAAAAAAGAAAAAAGAAAATGCAGTAGATCTGTACAGTGGAATATTATTCGGCCTTTAAATAGAAGGGAATCCTGGAGTTCCCTTCATGGCTCAGCAGTTAACAAACCCGACTAGGATTCCTTAAGATTCAGGTTCTATCCCTGGCTTCAGTCAGTAAGTTAAGGATCCAGCGTTGCTGTGAGCTGTTGTGGTGTAGGTCACAGAGGCAGCTCAGATCCTGCGCTGCTGTGGCTGTGGTGTAGGCCAGCACCTGTAGCTCGGATTTGACCCCTAGCCTGGCAACTTCCATATGCCATGGGTGCAACCCGAAAAAACAGCAAAAACAAAGCAAAAAAAAAAAAAAGGAAATCCTGATACATGCTACAATGTGGATGAACCTTGAGAACATTAACATTACATAAGCAAAATAAGCTCATGGAAGGAGCTGATTCTACCTGCCTGACTCTACTTACATGAGGTATCCAAAGTAGTCACAATTAGAAACAGAAAGTAGGAGTTCCCATCATGGCGCAGTGGTTAACGAATCCGACTAGGAACCATGAAGTTGCGGGTTTGGTCCCTGCCCTCGCTCAGTGGGTTAACGATCCGGCGTTGCCGTGAGCTGTGGTGTAGGTTACAGACGCGGCTCGGATCCCGCGTTGCTGTGGCTCTGGCGTAGGCTGGTGGCTACAGCTCCGATTCAACCTGGCCTGGGAACCTCCATATGCCGCGGGAGCGGCCCAAGAAATAGCAATAACAACAACAACAACAAGAGACAAAAAAAGAAAAAAAGAAACAGAAAAGTGGTTGCCAGGGGCTGGGGGGAGGGGGAACAAGGAGCTGCCATTCAATGGATATAGAGTTTCCATTTGGCAAGATGAAAAAGTTCTAGAGATCAGTTTGCACAACAGTAAACATACAGGACATACAACTGAACTGCATGCTTAAAAACAGTTAAGATGATATATTTTATTTATTCATTTATTTATTTAGTCTTTTAAGGGCTGCACCAGCAGCATATGGAGGTTCTCAGGTTGGGGGTCAAATTGGAGCTGTAGCTGTTGGCCTACACCACAACCACAGCAACCCCAGATCCAAACCCTGTCTGCGACCTACATACACCACAGCTCACGGCAACGCTGGATCCTTAACCCACTAAGCAAGGCCAGGGATCAAACCTGCATCCTCATGGATGCTAGTCAGATTCATTAACCACTGAGCCATGACAGGAACTCCAAGATGATAAATTTTATGTTATATGTTTTTGAAGGAAGAAAAAGAAAGGGAGAAGGAAAGGGAAGAAAGAAAGAAAAGGAAGAAAGGGAGAGCAAGAGAGAGAGGAAAGAAAGAAAAAAACAAAAACATATGGGTGCCAGGCTTAGAGGGGTGTCAGAAGCTGGGGATAAGGCAGTCATAGCTGGGACTGTGAGGAGTTCACCCAGAGCCAGGATCCCATCCATCCTGCTTTTTCCCAGGGGAAACAGAAATCACTGCTCCCACAGTGAGGCCCCTGGGGCTGGGGAGCAGCACCCTAAGAAAGGCAGGGTGTGTGGCTGTGTGCAGGGGTTGAACCGGAGAGGCCGGGGCCATGCCAAGTTGGCAGAATCTGTGCCCATTGCCCTGTGCTGGGGCAGGGCCTGAGGCGAGGTGGCGTGGCCACACTTTCCATTTGCCCAGCTCCTGGGCACCATAAATCAGTCCTCTTTCCCTGGGGCAGGCCCCTCAGGAGGAGCAGTGACCTTCCACCCAGACCTCTGACTTTGAAGGCAAGACAGGAAGGAAGGGAGGGCTCAGAACCATCATGAACTGGACCATAAATGTTGGCAATGGGGTCACAGACAGGACAGGCTGCCCTGACATCTTTAATGGCCAAGACTTCAAAGTACTCGGTCATCTAGGGAAGGAAGGAGTTATAAGACCACCAGATTATGAAGGAAAAGGAGTCCGAGCACATGGTAGGCTGATCCAAGTCCATAGTGTGCAATTTAAAAACAGCACTAGCGGGGGCTCCTTTCTTTCCCAGGAGGGAGCTCCCTTCCAGGGTTTCCGCTGCAGCAAAGGTCTAAGGGGAGGAAGCAGACAGTGCTGATGCAGAGGGAGGCGGGGCCTGGACTCAGGAGCCAACGTCAGGGCATAGGGGCTGCCACCTCTCCCAGGGGTCGGGGGCAGAGAAGCCCGTCGCAGCTCCAGGAGCAGACCCCTCGGCGCACTCACCGCAATGCATTGCCGCATGATGCAGCTCTGCTTCATCCGCCCGGGGCCCCCGAACTTCTTCATGTCCTTGCAGAAGTGGCACTCTCCGCACTCCGTCCGCAGGCAGGCCTCGCACTTGCGGCATCGCGTCCGGCGTCGGCGAGCTCCCGCCGTGGTCCGGTTGGCGGCCAACTTCACGGCGGAGGCCGGGCCCAACTTCCCCTTGGGCCGACCCACCGCTCGGTTCTGCAGAAGAACACACAGGACCGGTGAGAGGGGAGCCTGTGCAGCTGCCAGGCCCCAAGCTGAGAGGGTTAGGGTTGAAAGGTATCCCCGCAAAAGACACTGTTGAAGTCCTAACCCCGCAACCTCAGAATGTGACTTTATTTGGAAATAGGGCCTTTACAGAGGAAACCATTCCAATAAGGTCATTAGGATGGGCCCTAATCCAGTAGGTCTGGTGTCCTTTTGAAAGGGGAAATGTGGATGCAAGCAGTGATCTTATGTGAAGACGCAGAAGAGGCTGCGTGACTGAACTGATACATCTACAGGCCAAGAAATGTCAGGGAAGCCAGCAAACGCCAGATGTTGGAAGAGGCAAGGAAGGATCCTGGCCTAGAGCCTTCAGCGATAGCATGGCCCCAACGACACCTTGATTTCCAACTTCTAAGCTTTAGAACGGTGGGAATATGATATTTTCAGCTACCCAGATTTTGGTACTTCATTGTGGCAGCCCCAGGACACTGACAAGGACACCACTGCTTCTGAGCGCAGCACACCTCAGCACCCCCCTCCCAGGGCTAACTGCTTCCCAGAGAGGCCACACAGTCCTCCTCTGTTCCCTCTGCCAGGAACACCAACCCCCCTCCCCACACCCCTCGGCTAATGCCTGCTCAGGCTGCAGGACCCAGTTTACACACTGCCTTCTTCTGGCTGCCCCCCTGACCACCCTGCACCGGCCCTGTCACAACATAATTGTCTGTTCTCTCATGGGTCTTCCCTTGCTGACAGGGAGCTCGGGAAGGCAGTTTTGGAGGGTGTCTGGTCACTGCTCTCCCTCCACAAGCTGGCTGGCACATGGGACATGCTCAATAACCTAGATTCCTGGAGAAGGAGGCAGTAACTCTAAGGACCTGATTTCTGAGACTTCTGAATCCTTACCCTGGACTCAGGGACACAGAGACAGGGGGTGAACAGAAAGTGGTGCTCAATGCTCAACAGGGCACAAGCCCGCCGCACATCCTGCTCTGAGGTCCTTACACCCTGCAAACCAGGATCTATGGTGGAGCTCAGAGGCCAGCCACTGGGACAGTGGCTACCAGAGACCTAGGATGGGAAGTGGGAAGGACCAGGATGGTAGGTAGAGTCTGTCTCATCTGAAGCACCCTTCTGAGTTTGCTGAAAAATGGTTCATCCCTCTGTCAGGGAGCTAACACTCTCACCCCAAAACTAAATGCCAACTCAGCCAACCCAGCCTCTTTTTTTTTTGGGCCTCACCTGCAGCATGAGAAGTTCCCAGGCCAGGGGTCAAACCCACGCTACAGCAGTGACAATGCCAGATCCTTAACCCGCTACACCACCAGGGAACCCTTCCATCTAAGTCTTTTAATTTCAACTGCTTGTCTTACTTGGATCCCTAAATAAAATCCCACCCCTCGTTAGCTCCCAGGCCCAAAATGTGGTTACAAGGTACCACACAGTGCAGAGGGTCTTTTTACCAGCCCCCCCCCCAACAATACACACTTACAGCTCCCCCAAAACTACAGGGGCTGCTTAGAAACTTAAAACCACATCAGGTAGGACACAGTCCACGGTTCTCTGAGAATCAAGCCTCACTGCCACTGTTTTCCCGGCAGTGCAGCGGCCCCTGTGCAGAGCTGATGGTCCCAAACACCCTTTGGTATAGACACCTAGATGGATCCTTCCCCTCAAATTTATTTCCCAATAGCCAGCAGCACACCAGGAAACTGCAAACCCTCTGGTGGCCGGGGTGCTCATGTCAGGAAGTACTCGGAGCTCCAAAGAGGAAAGGAAACACTAGACCCAGTTCCGCTGACTCATGTCCTCACCTGCCCCTGTCCTGACCCAGCTGCTCCCACAAGGACACACCACAAGACTCAGTTGAGCCCACCCTCACCTCAGGGGTGACCCAGCCAGCAGCCCCATCACTGGGTGGGCTAAGGGGCTGACCCAACCAAGTTACTCCTCCTGCAGGCAGCGGAGGGCTTCTCGGCACCAGCCCTCACACCACCACCCAGGGAACCCCGGGCTGCCCCCGAGTCATGCACACATGGCACCTTGAGAGAGGGATAAATGGGCCTATGCATCGCCTGCCAATTCAGGGCAGGTTTTGCTGCCAGGTAAGTAGTTAAAAAAAAAAAATCAGTTTTTTGGAAACTATTGATTTGAGAACAGCAGGTAAAAGAAGGCAGACCTGAAAACTAAGCAGCAAGGAGTGCTGAGTGGAAGCAGAGATGACAGAGACGATGACAGTGATGCAGGTGGACACCTGCTGAGTGCCTGCCCCGCTGGCTCGTGCTTTCCGTATGATATTACCTAGTTCCCCAGTAATAACCCTATGGGAGATGCCATTTTTTCAGATAAGGAAATTGGGGCTAGTGACCTGTCCAAGGTCATGGAGCCAGCAGAGGATGTACATACCCCCAGGCTGCGTCTGAATACTATAAACTGCAGCAACATGCAGGCCAAGCGGGACGAGAGCCCCTGGAGCACACAGGAACTGACTCCCCAACCCGGAAGGGGTCCACAGCTAGTGCCCTGACGCCTGAGGAGGATGTGTGCGAACAGGAGGTGCAGAGAAGCACACCTCCTTCTAGAAGAATGCAGACCAGGGAGATGTCTTCCTCTCTTCACAGCCCAGAAGACACTCTGATAAAAGAGCCCACGTCCTGGTAGCAATTCACTCCTCTAACCTCTGAAACATGGGCCAAGGGTGGGCGATTCAGGGCTTCGAGTCAGGTACAGAGAGGGCAGTGCATGGTCCAACCTCCAAGGACAAAACCAGAGGCGAAGGGCTCACGGTCTCTGCTGGAGCCGGAGATGCTGAGGACCAGCTTCTCTGGGGAAAGATGGAAAGAAAATCTCCAGGAATCCAAATGTGTCTCTTGCCTCCCACTCAGGATCGTCAGGTATGACCAGCCTCCGAGAAACTCTGACCTTGCTGGCCACTCAGAAGTTACAGAGTTGGGGCCAATCTGGCCAGAGTCACAGAGTCAGAGTTTGTACTTGACTGTGAAACAAAGCCCACCTTTCCACCTTTCCCAAAGTTCATTCTCAGCTGAAGAAGCAGTTTTGCTAACTATGGGAAAAAACAAATCCACCTGGATCTTTTTTTTTCTTCTTTTTAGGGCCGCACCTGTGGCATGTGGAGGTTCCCAATCTACGGGTCTATTCGGAGCTGCAGTTGCCGGCCTACACCACAGCCACAGCCACACAGGATCTGAGACACATCGGCAAAACCAGATCCTCAACCTGCTGAACGAGGCCAGGGATTGAACCCACATCCTCATGGACACTATATTGGGTTCTTAATCCACTGAGCCACAATGGTAACTCCCAAATCCACCTGGATCTTGATGGCAGCTGAGACATCCTGGAAAACAGCAGCGCTCGGGGCAGACAACACTTCGAAGGAAGAGGTGTAAGGGTGGCTATTTCCAAAGGCCTTGGTGCAGGCCCTCTCTGCCTGTCTGCTAAACAAGCTAGAAAAGCTGGGAGTTCCCGTCGTGGCACAGTGGTTAACGAATCCGACTAGGAACCATGAGGTTGCGGGTTCGGTCCCTGCCCTTGCTCAGTGGGTTAACGATCCGGCATTGCCGTGAGCTGTGGTGTAGGTTGCAGACGCGGCTCGGATCCCGCGTTGCTGTGGCTCTGGCGTAGGCAGGTGGCTACAGCTCCGATTCAACCCCTGGCCTGGGAACCTCCATGTGCCGCAGGAGTGGCCCAAGAAATAGCAACAACAACAACAACAAAAGACAAAAGACAAAAAAAAAAAGAAGAAGAAAGAAAAGCTGCTACCGCCTACAGCTCCAAAAGCCAGCCAGCCTTTAGAGGAAGTGGCACTGGCTACCCGGTCTGGAGTTGACTAAGCAACACCTGAAATGCAGGACCCTCATAAAAGCCACTGAGAAGATCAACACTGAATAAAGACCTTGGAGGGTCTCTATTAGGGAAGATGAACAAGCCTCTCATTGTGTCATGAAGCTTCTGTCCTAACCTCTTTGGGTCAGGATATCTAAAGGTTCGCAAAACAACCATTAACCATCAATCCCACTCTATCCTACCTGTACCTTGATTTGTTCAAGTTACCCAGAATGTCCCTCTGTTCATTTCCGCAGGAAACATTCTTCTCAGCAAAAGGTTAAGGATGGCATCTACTACAAACCAGCCTCCCAAACCCTCAGCCTCCCAAACCCTAAGGCCATTTGTTAATTTTTTCAGCCCAGAACCCATAGCCTCGGTTCCATCTGGTTAGGAAAATTGAGTCCACACTGCTCTCACACACAAATTTTAGTGTTCCAACACCCTTTTGTCATCAGCATCTCATAAGTATCATCCTTAAGAGGAACACTATTAAGGTAGTTTATTCGTTTATTCATTCATTCCACAAACATTAATTGAGTACCTCCTATCAGATGCTATTCTCCAGAATATTCATGGGTAGAACCTTGAATCCCTCATTTCTAAAATACTGGGATTTGGAGTTCCTGCTGTGGCCCAACGGGATCAGCGGTGTCTCTGCAGTGCCAGGATACAGGTTTGATCCCTAGCCCAGCACAGTGGGTTATAAAGGATCTGGCCTTGCCACAGCTGCAGCATAGATTGCAGCTGGGATCTGGTCCCTGGCCTTGGAACTCCATATGCCGTGAGGTGGCCAGAAAAGAAAAAACAGTACTAGAATTAACATTACTAGATTAACCTGAATTAATGAAAAGACATCCCATGTTCATGGACTGAAAGACATTACTGTTAAGATGGCAGCACTCCACAAAGTGCTCTAAAGATTCAATGCAACCTCCATGAAAACCACAGCTGCCTTTTCTGAAAAAATCGAAAGGCTAATCCTAAAATCCATGTGGAAATGCCAAGGACCTGAAATAGCCAAAACAATCTTGAAAATAAAGAACAAAGTTAGAGGACTCACACTTCCTGACTTCAAACCTTAACTACAAATCTACAGTAAACAAGACAGTGTGGTACTGGCGTAAGGATGGACATACAGATCAATGTGCAAGAATTGAGAGTTCAGAAATAAAACCTCACAATATGTATGACCAACTCATTTTCAACAGGGCTATCAAGACAAATCAGTGGGTAGAAAGAACAGTCTTTTCAACAAATGTTGTGGGGACAAATGGATATCCACATGCAAAAATATATATGTAAATTAACCCCAAAATGCATAGAAGACCTAAAGGTAAGAGCTAAACCCACAAAATTCTCAGAAGAAAACATAAGGATAACCAGCATAACCATGGATGAAGCAGTGGTTTTTTGGATATGACACCAAAAGCACAGGTGACAAAAGAAAAGAAGATAAACTGGACTGTGAATTTTAAAACTTTTGTGCTTAAAGGGGCACCATCAAGTAAGAATAGTAAGGATAGGAAAACTCATTTGCAAATTGTACATCTGGTAAGAGGTTAGTATCCAGAATGTATAAAAAACTAACAATGAGAGAAGACAAATATTCCGTTTTTAAAATGGGCAAAGGATTTAAACACATAATTCTCCATAAAAAATATATATAAGTGAGGGAGTTCCCATTGTGGCTCTGCAGAAATGAATCCTACTAGTATCCATTAGAATCTGGATTCCATCCCTGGCCTCGCTTAGTGGGTTAAGAAGCCGGCGTTGCTGCGAGCTATGGAGTAGGCTGAAGACAGTGCTCAGATCCCCGACTGCTATGGCTGTGGCATAGGCCAGCAACTGCAGGTCCTATTTGACCGCTAGTCCAGGAACTTCCATATGCTGTAAGTGCAGCCCTAAGAAGCAAAAAAAAAAATTTTTAATTTAAAAATAAAAAAATTAAGAAATTTTTAAAAATACATATATATAAACACACACACAAATGAACAATAAGCACAGTAAAAAATGTTCAGCATCACTAGGCAACAGAGCCTGTAATCTGCAACAGAAACTCATTCATTAACCCCTCACTCACACATCATCACCTACCTACCTGTTTTCTGGCTGTGAATTATGTGCAGACCCAATGCTATGTGCCAGGACTACACAGATGAGTAATAAGTATTCCCTACTCTCAAAGGCACTACCATCTGGGGGGAGAAAGATGTGTTACTACATAAATGCATTGAAACACGATGATGACAATATCAGAAGCTAACGTCTATTGAAGTAATCACTCTTTTCAGTACTTGAATCAATACTCTATGAGATAGGAATTATCTTTATCTCCGTTTGGAAATAAGGAAACTGAGACACAGCAGTTAAGTAATCTATCCAGGGCCACAATGCCAATAAATGAGAAGCAAGATACAAACCTAGGCAGTGGCTCTAAAGAAATGCCTCATCTCACTGGGAAGGGAGGCAGTGGAAAGTGTCAGAGTCAGGGGGTGGTGACTAAACTGAATCTTTGAGGGAGGACAGGACGCTGCAGGCCAGGAGTAGGGGGTGGGGTCAGAAGATTCTAGGCAGAAGGAAGAGCAAGATAGAGATGTGAAACTAGAAGACACAAGGAACAGCTTGATATGGCTGCTGGAAAATGGCACTAAACCTGCACGGCCCCATACACTACATGAGACAAATGATGGCCGCTGCAACAATAGTTCAAGGACTTTACACCCAGGAGCAACACAACTGTATTCTGGCAACACTGTGGGGAGTGAGCTTTTTGGGTGGTAGGCAAGATGAAAGACAGGGAGATGAGCTGAGACTGCTGCAGTGGTCCAGGCTGATTGTTAGAAAGGTATGAGCAGAAGCCACAGAAGGAATGAACAGAGGAT
Organism: Phacochoerus africanus; assembly: GCF_016906955.1. Lineage (NCBI taxonomy): Eukaryota > Metazoa > Chordata > Mammalia > Artiodactyla > Suidae > Phacochoerus > Phacochoerus africanus. Next base: position 31,279,254 of record NC_062558.1, on the reverse strand, counting down.
GTTTTAGAAGCAGAGCTGGTCTGAAAGACCCAGGAGGCTGACTGCACGTGGGGCAGGCAAGCAGAAAGTCCTGGAAGCTCTGGGGTTTCGGGCTTGAGCAACAGGAGACCAAGGCGAGAGGAGAGAACACGACTCCACTGTGGACACGTGGAAATCTGAAGGATCCACAGGACATCCAAGGAAGGGGGCCAGCAGCCCGGGGGGAGTGGAGCTGAGGCACACAGCTGGGAACCAGGATCGCATAGCGCTGAACTACTTAAGTCCATGAGGTTGTACATGGAGAACAGACAGAGTGAAAAGAGGGTGCTGGACAGGACCTTCGAAACTGAAAACATCCAAGGGCCCGGGACAAAGAGCAACCTGCTGAAGAATGGCTGAAAGGCAGGAAAAGCAGCAGGAGCTTGAGGCAGCACCAGAGCCAAGGAAAAGTTTCAAGGAGCAAGAGGGCTAGAGTTTCAACTGTCAAGAGGAGTCAGTGAGAAGAATGGTAAACGTGGCTGTGTGTTTTTACAATTCAGACTGTTCTGTTTCCCACCAAACTGCCCTAACAGGAGCACACTGACACTCAGCCCCACAAAGGGTAGCCCCAGACCCCAAAGAACATGGAACTCCTCTGTCATGCTAACATTGCATTCTACTCTATAACAAATTTGTTTCAACATCACATCTGTTCCCAAATCTTCAAGCATAACGGACATTGCAGGAAAAGCTGGATTTTAGCTGTGCTGCAGGCCCTTTAAAACACACCTGCAGACTCCAGGGAGAGTCTGAGTTTGTTTATACACTGACAGTAAGGAGCGGGAAAATAAAAACACAGAAGCTACCAGAAACCCAGGGGATGGGCCGACCTCTGGAGAATCTGAGGAAAGGTAAGGACCTTTTCCCCAGAAAAATGCACATAGGCACAAAGTCATAAAACTTTCATATGTCACTTTGGGAAGGTTCAGGGATCCATATGAAAATTTGACTCTTTAAGCAGCTGTAAACAGTAATAGAATGGTTATTTCCACGTAAATTTCTGAGACAGTCTTCACCATAATTTCCTAATTATTATTTTTAACAAATGAGCAATAGCCATTTTTAAAGAAAAAAAAATAAAGCTATTTTCACTTCAGGAGTTTAAAAAAAAAACAAAAACAGGAGTTCCCGTCGTGGTGCAGTGGTTAACGAATCAGACTAGGAACCATGAGGTTGTGGGTTCAATCCCTGGCCTCGCTCAGTGGGTTAACAATCCGGCGTTGCCGTGAGCTGTGGTGTAGGTCGCAGACGCGGCTCTGATCCTGTGTTGCTGTGGCTCAGGCGTAGGCCGGCAGCTACAGCTCTGATTAGACCCCTAGCCTGGGAACCTCCATATGCCGAGGGAGCAGCCCAAAGAAATAGCAAAAAGACAAAAAGAAAAAAAAAAAAAGGATCAAGAATTCTCCTTACTGGAGTTCCCTTGTGGCACAGCCAGTTAAGAATCAAGTGCTGTCACTAAAGCAGCCAGGGTCACTGCTGTGGCATAGGTTCAATCCCCAGCCCAGAAATTTCCACATGCCATAGGAGCAGCGAAAAAAAAATTTTTTTTCCTTACTAACAGCCTTTCTTTTAGGGGCATCTCCTCAAACTAAATGACAGAGCTGAAAAACTTCCCAATAAATTCTGTGCTGGAGAAGCAAAGGAGGTCCATGGGAGACAGCCCAACCAAGGGTCTGCTCCCGTCCCATGGGCCCAACATGGGGAGCAAGGGAAACCCAGGCTGTTGTGGGGCAGAAAGGCTAGCCCAGCAGTTCAGGCATAAGGAAGATTGATGCGGCCCAGGACTGGACACCATTCTCAGGTGGGGATGAGGAAGTGCACAGACTTTTAAGGTAGAGCAGGTAAAATCCTGATGGGGGGTGAGGGGCTAGGCCCAGCTGCAGGGACAGACCAAGCAACAGTCCCTTCCCACCAGGTTCTCTGCTACAGCCTATCATGCAGCAGGTGGCTGAGCATACCTGTAGGCCTACCCTCCAAGACTCACTCCTCCTTGAAGGAGACTTATTTAGAGAAAAGTGTGGTCTAGAGCCTACAAGGGGACTCCACAGACACAGAGGCCTTAGAGCTTGCCACTCTTTCTCAGACCCAAGAAATCCTGGAGCTGAGAAAAGGTGAGGAAAAGCCAGGGGAGGCAACCAGCAGTAAGCCCACAGCCTGAAGGATTAGCACATGCAGAGTCTGTGGCTGACAGCCCCCCAACCTCTCTCCTGGGGCTATAAGGAAAATCTGCTGCCCACTGACCTGGCTTAGAGGTCATCCCCTTCACACACCTGAGTGGAAAAATCATCTTAAAGTGAACATGGCAACCTGGAGAACTTCTGTTGCTAACCACTCCGAAAGTGCCACCATCGGGTGACTGATGCAAGGAGGAGGGAAAAGATCTGGCTATAGGGAGGATGGGTCCTCTCGTGATGGAAGTCTCTCTCAGGAGTGGCAGTGCATGAAATGGGTTAAGCCCAGAGACATACAGAGCCTTGTCTGAAGTAGTGTCAAAGATTATATGGACTATAGGCCATAGGGTGTGGCCAGATTAATAAACCAACACAAAACAGGTAACAAAGCCTCTCCCCAGAAACACCAAAGTGCAATCAACACTGAATACAAATGTCTTATGAATGACCAGATGCAGAAAGGGTATACACTGTTGGCAGGAGTTGGGCAGATCCAAACTGAACTGAGGATTCTCAGACCAAGAGTTGGGGTAGAAACTAGTAAGCCGCAAGAAATGAGAACCATTCACACACTGTGCTACTGACTTGATGAAAGTTCCAAGCCAAAACCACTTAGGCTGTCTCTGAGTTCATCCAATTCGTAAGATGAGTGAGATTCAGCAACACCTCATAAGATACATAGGCCTGAAAAATATCCAACAAAACTTAGAAAATACAATTAAACCTTGTCTCTGTTAAAATAAAACAACTTAGTAATATGCCTGTTATTACTTAAGTGCAGTATATATATAGCACTTCCTCTACCACGCCTGATGGAAGGAGAAAACGTTCCTACATCTCAGCCTGAACATTCCAAAACATCTTCATTCCACTGAGGAAATGCACTCAGGATTATAAGTAAGCATCTTATTCATCTAGTCCCATGCCCACATGATAACCCGTCCAACGCTTAATTCCTCGGACAAGTCTACCTAGCCCGCGTCCTCCTCCTACTTCGTAAAACCTCAACTTTCTTCCCCCGCTTCTTAAACATGATTCTTCCCGGAGTAAATTCACGCTATAAACACACCCAGGGCTTTGTTTTACACGCAGATTTCAACCCCCCTGGTCCCAAGAGAGGTTGCTTTCCCTTCTAGCTCCAACCGAGGCCAAATACTGCCATCTGGGGTCACCGCTTCCTCTCGCCGCCGCCGCCGCGGCGGAGCGAACTCGCTGGGTTCCGGATTCCCCGCGCCGGCCTGAGCCTCGCACCCCTTCCTGTCTCGGTTTGCCCACGGCGGGCGCGCGGCGCCCAGACAAAAGCTCGGGCCGTAGGGCCCACGGACCCTGGGCTGCGCACCCTCCGGGCCGCGGGCGTCCTCCAACCCAGAGGCCGAGGGTCCCGGTGCAACTTTGCAAACAGAAAGGAAGGAGGCGCCGGCGCCCGCAGGTCCGGGTGCGCCCGCGGCGGCCGGCACGCGCGTGGGCCGCAGGCGAGGACGCGAGGGGAAAACGAGGCGCGCCCGGCCGCCCGCGCCGGCGCCCGCAACTTGCCCGCGGGCCGTGGCCCGCGCCCGGTAGGGCGCGCCCGACGGCGAGGCCCACATTGTCCCCGCGGCACGGCCGGCCACCCTCGCGCACAGACGCTCGCACACGCCCCCTGCCCCGGCCGGCTGCGGGGCCCGCGGCGCCCAGGCAGCCGCCGGCCTGCCGCGCTTCTCCACGCCCCGCTCGGGCCCGGCCCTGGCAGCCCCGCCGGCGACGGCTGCAAAACTTTCTCCTCATCGTGGCGGCGGCGGCGTCGCGGCCGCCCGGGGCGCGTCAGTCGGTCGTTCGGGAGCTCTGGCGGGCGGGCGGCGGGTCCCTCCCTCAGCCCCACCCCGGGCCGCCGACCTGGTCCGGCTCCGATTCATAGTCGTCGTCCTCGGCGCTCACGGACATGGCCATGGCTCATGGTGGGCCCAGGCTCGCGCGCGCTGACATGGCTGGAGCGGCGCCGCCGCCGCCGCCGCCGCCCGCCCGGAGCAGGCTCGGCTCGCCCTGGCTCGGGCTCGGGCTCCCGCTGCAGCGAGGAGGGAGCCGCGCCGCGCGCCTAGCACGCCCGCGCGGGAGGGGGCGGAGAGGGGCCGGCGCGGGGGAGGGCCGGGGCGCTCATGCATATGCATGAGGCGAGCCAGGAAGGGGCTGGCCCCCCGGGCCCGCGGGCCAATGGCGCGGCCGCGGTGCTCGGGCCGCACACAAAGGGAGCCCGGCCTGCGGTGACACTGGGGCGGACCCGCCGAGGGCCGCCCCTCTCGGCTAGCGCGCGGGGACTGGGGCTGCGTGGAGGCGTGCCCCGCGCCCCACCCGACCGGCGCGCGGCGGGATGCACATGGGTGGCTGCACGCCGCTATTCGAACAGGAAATGCACACCCGATGTGGGGTGGGGTCTTTTGTGTGGTCCTGCGGGGGCTCTCATAAAAGCCCCGGGGTGCAAGGACCACAGGGAGCGGCCCTTCTTGCGACACCAGGCCCGGGTCCCAGGGCCACCAGCGGCGGACACACGGGCTCTCGGGTTTGCAGAAGCTTTGGGAACAGGACCTGATATGTCTGAGAACCCGGGAGTCCTGGCCCCCTACAAGACCGCTGTCCTGGGCATGGTCTGAGGGGACCGTTCCCTAGGAAACGGGCAGTGGAGTTGGTCTGGTTCCCTGACATTGCCCTGTCTACCCTCAGACTTGTCCTTCCAGGTCGCGAGGGAGTCAGCGTAAAATGTGGGGTACTGGCGGGATTTCTGATCGAGCTGCCTGATTTGGAAGCTGCCAGACAACACCTTAAGTGCACTCTGCCCTGAGGTGGGTGCCCCACTCTCTTGGAGAGAATTCCCCCCTTCTTAAGGTGTCTAGGGGTCAGTCTCCGGGGGGTGAGGGCAGGCCAGAACCCAGTCTCCTAGGAGACTGGCAGTGGCTGAGGCTGGCCCAAAGGTGTGGGTTTCTAAATTCTTAAACTGGAAACATTCCTAATGCTTACTCCTAAGGCAGTCCACTCTTGCATAAAACTGTTACTGGAAATCCAGGTTGAGACTGATTTTTAAAAAGTCTAGGGGACACTCAATACCAGCAACCCTCCTTACACTGAAGGAAGAGCTCAGTGACCATTAGCTAGAGTGATCAATGCTATTATAAGCATCAAAACCACAGCTAAACTCAAGCAAAGGAGCAGGGTGACTTAGGCGGGCAGCTAGCATACCATCACCCAACTAGGAAGGGCCAAGGTGACACTAAACATGCATGCATGCACCAGCTCAGTTTCTTCATCTGCAAAATGGAAAGGTTTGCCCAACCATGGGACGGGATAGCTTCAGTGAAGAAATCAGAGGCTTTCCCAAGAAAAAGCTCATTAGCCGTGAAATCTGGTGACCAGTTCTGCAGTGTCGTCCAATTGTTATTCATGCCCAGGCCACTGGCCATGAAATCCACTTTGAGAACAGAAGGGACCCACAGGCAGGTCATGGCCTGGGCTTTCAAGGAAAGCAGAATGTGTGGTGGACATAAAACTCAGGAGGCTACTAACAGGGAGTGGGCAAGAGTGAATAAACAGGGATGTCAATTTTACTGAGTGGATTTTAAAGTCTCCCTGAAATTTATTTACCTACTGATACTATGGGGGGAAAAAATCCCAGAAGACTTTCTCTTTATAGAAACATACCTGTTCTGAGTTTGCTTTCTCTCTTCTTACATTTTTCACTCAAGGTTGACAACAAAACAATAAGGAAAAAAATACTCTCTCCTCCACCTCAGTCCATCCCCAAAAGTCTCAGCCTTTATAAAACTACCTTGTCTGAAGTCTGTATTTGATGTATCTGCTGACCTCTTAGGGGCCACTCTACCCAGTAGGAAGTCCCTTAAAGAAAGAGGAGGGGCTGAAAAAATGCTAATCATAATTTTGCTTCACCGTAATTGGTCAGAACTGCAAGGGTACAGAGATACACAAATAACCTAATATATCAAGAGGGAGGTATGGAAACAGGATGTTTTCTCAAAGGTTTTTCTCATTACACATCAGGAGTGCAATTATTTAGATCTGTCTTTGGGCTGACTGCTTTTGGGAGTTCTCAAATGCTCACTTCTATATTTAAGGAAGTAAAAAGGCAGTTTTCATTTGTCATGGGTCAAAGAAGAGAAAGGGAAAGTGTTGATGAACAGAAGCTCCCACAAAACTTCCTTCCTTCCGTCACATCATTTCTGAGCTAGAAGGGGCCTCACCAGCCCCCTCTCACTTCACAGGTAAGGAAGCTGAGGCCCAAAGAAAATTAGGAAATAGGTCCGAAGCGCAGAAGTGTCACTTATTTAACACCATCAAGAGACCTCCTCCAGGGCTCAGGCAATAAGAGCAGCTAATGTTTAGGAAGCATGGCTGAAAGGCTAGCCCCTGCTGAAGTGTGGTATAGATGTCTCATTAATTCTTTTGGACAGGCCTGTGAGGTATGTTCCATTGTTCATCCATTTTGCAGATGAGGAAACGGAGGTACACGACTGCTAGGTAATCAAAGGACCTGGATCTGAAGCTGTAGGCAGCTGGAGCCTGCAGCCTGGGCTGTTAATCACCCTACACCAATGCCACACACCAGAGACAAGAGAGGAGGACGCCGAGAGAGACGTGTGTGATAATTCAAGTGAAACAGTCAAGACTTAGGCAGAAAAGAAATGAACTGCCCCTTACTAAAATTTTGCAAATTCTGTGTTCTCAGTTCAAATCCAATTTCAGGACAGGTAGATATGGTTTTGGTAACCAGACTGCTGTCTGATGGTTCCGTGGGGGCTGACTGTAGAGGAGGAAACCAAGACTAAGACATAACGACATAACAATCTGATGGGTTCTCTCCAAACTCTAACAAGGCACCTGCCAGTGGCCACTATTCTAATACCTCTTAAAAATTCCTCTTTCCACCCTTGCAAAGAGCTTCTTAACCTCTCTACTCCCTTGATCAAGCTTCCTTTGGCTAGGAGTTCCCATTGTGGCAGAGTGGAAACGAATCCAACTGAGAACCACAGGTGGCGGGTTCAATCCCTAGCCTCTGGGGCCTTGCTCGGTGGGTTAGGGACCCAGCATTGCTGTGAGCTGTGGTGTAGGTTGCAGACGAGGCTCAGATCCCGTGTTGCTGTGGTTGTGGCGTAGGTCAGGTGCTACAGCTCCAATTAGACCCCAGCCTTGGAACTTCCATAGGGTGAGGGTATGGCCCTAAAAAGCAAAAAACAAACAGAAAACTTCCTTTGGCTAACCGGTACACACCGCTATTCAACATCCAAACATTTGTTTTACATTAATAGTGTGCTGGACTGTACATAAAATACATTATGCTGGAGCTCCTGCCTGCTGTGGCACAATGTGATCACTGACATCTTGGGAGCACTTGCATACAGGTTCGATCCCCACCAGGCACAATGGGTTAAGGATCCGGTGTTGCCACAGTTGTGGCTTAGGTTGAGACTGCAGCTCAGATCTGATCCCTGGCCTGGGAGCTCCATATGCAAAGGGGCAGCCAAAAAACTAAAAATAAAAATTTTTTAAATAAAATTAAATAACATGCATTATGCCAACGCTTGCCCATGAGAATTGCCACCTTAAAATTTAGCATTTACTTTGTGCCTTAGGCTCATCCTTTTTCCCCTCTGACTGACCCTAAGAACTGAACGGTCTCTTGGCTCCACTTAGCCAAGGTGTACATTCTTAGAAAGAGTTCCCCAAAGCTGATGCCACCAGGGCAGCTGGTGCTTGCCCTGAGCCAGGAGGACCCAGAACTTTCACCAAGTGCTGAGGAAATTAACAAAAACAGATGGAAGCCGAGTCCATCTGGGTCACCATTGTCAGCTACTTCCCAGTTTTCTCTGTGAGTGTCATTTAATTTTCTGGTCTGCCTATCAGATCATGAGACACTGGGAATGACCCCAGTCTAACGAGAGGTTGTGCCTGGACTTAGTCACCTCAGAGCATCCCAGGGCAGCGACAGGCAGTAACTTATGGTAAAAGGAAAGAAGAGCCATCCTCTCCAGGACTCTCCATCACCCCCTCCAGGAACATGGGAGGGAAAAGGACAGACTGGATAAGTGCCCCCTGGACTCTGGGCTCCCTAGGGGAGGTGGTCTCTGGCATGTGGCCCTTTTCCTTGTGCCCATGTCACAGAGGGCATGGCTAAGGCTTGGGAACATGATTTTCCAGAGGGTCAGGTCAGGCCAGGCAAAGAGAATGAAATCTGTGTGTCCAGACTGGTAACTGGCTGGCATACCCCTGAACTAAGGGAAACCACCTGTAAACGTGCCCCTGAGGAGGGAACAGAATTGACAGGAAGGGCTGCTTTCAAACACACAAAATAATGTTTGTTTAACAAGCAATAGCAAATGTATGCTTCAGTTATTTTACTATTATTTTACCATTTGTCTCTCTGTTTTTCAATAGTTTTTTCCCCGTTAACAGCAAAAGGAGGAGGTCTTTTAAAGAGTTTTTGTCCAGTTTTGTTGTTGTTCATTTGTTTTTTGCTTTCTTTGGCTGCACTCGAGACATGTGGAAATTCAGTCCAGGCCAGGGACTGAACCTGTGCTGCAGTTGCAGCCTGCACCATAGCTACTGTGGCAACGCCAATCTTTAACCCACTGCACTACAAGGTTAACTTCTGAAGAGTTATTTTTCTAATAAAGCATAAATAAGAGGAATGTTTGCAGCTTTCTAATAAAGCATAGATAAGAGGAATGTTTGTCACCTAAGAATTTTGAGCTAATTCCAGGGTTGCCTGGATATGGTTCAAAGAGGGACTGAATGACAGACCAAGGGCCGCAGTGGTTCCTGCTAAGGAAATTACCATTGTTATTTAATTGCTTTTTATTTTCTCCCTGGAGAATCATTCCACAAACATTTAAAACCCACATAGGAGTTCCCACTGTGGCATGGTGGGTTAAGAACCTCACTGCAGTAGCTTGGGTCGCTGCAGAGGCCCAGGTTCAATCCCTGGCCCGGTGCAGTGGGTTAAGGATCTGGTGCTGCTGCAGTTGTCACTCAGACTTGATCCCTGGCCTGGGAACGTCCATATGCCCCAGGTGCAGCCATAAAACATAAAATTTAATTTAATAAAAATTAAAAAAAATAAAATGCACATGTATCTGTCATATGGGTCCTTTAAAGAAACTGAGCTTTCTGTTAAATTGGGCTCCTCTCCTGATACTGTCTCTTTACATTACCAAGATAAACCAATAAATATTTATGTACACCAGCATATTTGTGACTGTGCACGGGATTTTCTTTTTTTTCTTTTTAGGGCTGTATCCAAGGCATATGGGTACAATCCTACTCCCCACCCTAGAAAACAGGGGCTAAAAATATATAAAATGCCAGCATAATTCAGGTCTATCACCAGGACTTCTATAATTTAAATGTATTTTCCTTGACAAAACCAAATCTCCCTGCCTGGTTTCCTTCCTAACCAGAATACCCATCACAGTGTCTATCCCACCACCCTCTGAGGAAAGATGCTGGAGAATCAGGTTATAAAGACCCAAAAGCAAAGACCAAATCCAAAGCTCACTCAAAATGGGATGGTAAAACAGATATATCGTAAAGAGGCAAAGAGGGAGTTCCCGTCATGGCATAGTAGTTAATGAATCTGACTAGGAACCATGAGGTTGCGGGTTCGGTCCCTGCCCTTGCTCAGTGGGTTAACAATCCGCCGTTGCCGTGAGCTGTGGTGTAGGTTGCAGACGCAGCTCGGATTCTGAGTTGCTGTGGCTCTGGCATAGGCTGGTGGCTACAGCTCCGATTGGACCCCTAGCCTGGGAACCTCCATATGCCGCAAGAGTGGCCCAAGAAATAGCTAAAAAGACAAAAAAAAAAAGGCAAAGAGGAGTAAAATCATCAGCTCTGTTCACAACAGTCAAAAGGTAAAAACAACTCAAATTATGTCCATCAATAAATAGGTAGACAAAATGTGGTCTGCCAGTTTGGTGGAATATTATTCAGCCATAAAAAAGGAATGAAGTACTGGCATAAGCTACAATGTGATGACTCCTGAAGACATGATGCTGAGTGAAACCAGCCAAACACAAAAGGCCATACATTGTGATTCCATTTATATAAAATATCCAGACAGGCAAATCCATAGGGACAGAAAGTAGCTTAGTGGTTGTCAGGGGCTGGGTGGAAAGAGGGGGAGTGGGGAGAGACTGGTAATGGCTATGGGGTTTCTTTTGGGAGTGATGAAAATATCTTGGAATTTAGACAGAGGTGATGCTTGCACATTGTAAATATACTAAATGCCACTGAATTGGTACTTGAAAATGGTTAATTTTATATTAAGTGAATTTTACTTTGATTTTAAAAAGCATATAAAGGGGAGTTCCTTCCTGCTGTGGTACAGTGTAAGGATCCGGTGTTGCTACAGCTGTGGGGTAGTTCGCAGCTATGGCTTGGATTAAGTCCCTGGCCTGGGAACTTTAATATGCCACAGGTGTAGCCATAACCATCATTTAAGAGTGATCTTGGTTCCTATTCTTGAAAGGTAACCTGGTTAGGAAATGTAAACCCTAAACCCTGGCTCAGACTGAAAGCAAGCAAACCAAAGCGATTGTTGAATCACCTCTTAAATGAGCTGCTAACTAACAGTCACTGTGGGGGTCTGATAGGCTCTGAAAGCACCTGAAAGCCTTTCACTTAGAGACTCCTGACAAATGCAAATACACAAAGGTTCCTATGGTTGGGAGTGGGGATGGGACACGGACACACACACTCTCTCTCTATGTATATATATATATATACATACATACATATACACACACACACATATACCCCTGCTATTGGACTCTTTTCGTCAACATTCTTGCTTTTCTTTAAAAATGGTTCATCTCTGGAGTTCCCATTGTGGATCAGGGGTAACAAACCCAACTAATATCCATGAGGTTTGATCCCCGGCCTTGCTCAGTGAGTTAAGAATGCCGTGAGCTGTGGAGCAGGTTGAAGACTCAGTTTGGATCCTGCATTGCTACTGCTGTGGCTATGGCGCAGGCCAGAAGCTACAGCTCAGATTCAACCCCTAGCCTGGGAACTTCCATGAGCTATAGGTATGGCCCTAAAAAGGGGAGGGGGAAAAAAGGCCCATCTCCAGCAGGCCATTTTGCCTCTACAAGCCCCTGGGATCTCTTCAAATCCGTGTGTTTACCATGACACTCAAAACAGACAAAAATCTGATAAAACCAATCTGTCACCATTTGAAGCAGTCATTAAACCAACACCTTTCTTTGAAAATGGTGATTTAAAGGGGAAGAATTAAGCACGTGTGCTGCCTTTTCAGGAGGAAGTGTGTTTAAGGGTAGCCCCAGTTGATGAGGGAAGAATACCAGCTAACTCAGATGGGAGGGCTCATAATACTACAAAGCTTCATTTTCATCTCCTGATAAACTGTTATAAAGAATGATAATGGTTATAAATGGTGTTGAAACCATCAGTGAATGGGAGAGGGAAGCAGAGGCCCCTCTATATTACTCTCTGGAGCAAAGAGGGATGAACATAACTGAGTGGAGGGAATCATCAGACCACCGTCACCTTAACCCACTACCCACGCCTTTAGATCTAATGTCCAATGTACAGAAATTACGAGAGATGGGGAGAAAGCTAAATGACACCTCAAGGAAGCAATCAGACAAATGCATAAAGTGAGGTTTTTTTCAGGACCTGTTTCCATCTTCCCTACAATCAATATCCTGAGAAAGGTCAAGATGAAAAGAGAGAATGAAGAACAGATGCAATGTGTACTCCTGGATTGGATCCTGCTTTGGACAAAACGGCTGTACAAGATCATTTATATGACCCAGCATTAGGGAGCAGTGAGGAATTGTAAATTTTATTGTGTGTAATAATGTTATTTTGGGTATAGAGAAAAATATTCTTCTTTTTCAGAGATGTAAACCTAAGTATTTAGGAGTGGAATGTCATGTCTATAATTCTCTGAAGAATACTTCAGTACAAAAAATAAAGTTTGTTAAAAAGAAATAACACCATTAGGATGGCTACTATCAAAAAACAAAAAACCAGAGAACAAATGTCAGCAAGGATGTGGAGAAACTGGAACCCTTGTGTACTGTTGATGTGTTTCCAAAACTAAGGAAAACAGTATGGCAGCTCTGCAAAAAAATTAAACATACAATTACTCTCTGATCTGGCAATTCCATTTTTGGGTATGTACTCAAATGAATTGAAAATAAGGACTTAAGATGTTTACACACCCATGTTCACAGCAGCATTATTTCTAATAGTCAAGGGTGGAAACCACCCAAGTGTCCATCAACAAATAAATGGATAAACAAAATGTTGTGTATATACAATGGAATACAATTTAGCTCTGAAAAAGGAGATTCTGGCAGAAGTGACAGCATGGGTGAGCCTTGAGGACATTATGTGAAGTGAAATGAGCCAGTGACAAAAAGACAAATACTGTGTGATTCCACTTACAGGAAGTACCTAGAAGAGGCAAATTCATAGAGACAGAAAGTAGAGGGATGGTTTGACAAGGGCTGAGAGAAGGAGGGATGAAGAATAGGTGCTTAAGGGATTTAGTGTTCCAGTTTCAGATGGTGCCAAGTTCTGGAGCTGAATGATAGCAATGGTTGTACAACACTGTGAATGTGCTCAATGCCACTGAATGGAACACCTAAAAATGGCTAAGAGTGGGAGTTCCCATTGTGGCGCAGTGGTTAACGAATCTGACTAGGAACCAGGGAGGTTGCAGGTTCGATCCCTGGCCTCGCTCAGTGGGTTAAGGATCCGGCATTGCCGTGAGCTGTGGTGTAGGTTGCAGATGCGGCTCGGATCCCGAGTTGCTGTGGCTGTGGCATAGGCTGGCAGCTATAGCTCTGATTGGACCCCTAGCCTGGAAACCTCCATATGCCGAGGGAGCAGCCCTAGAAAAGGCAAAAAGACAAAAAAAAAAAAGGCTAAGAGTCAACTTTACATTATGTATCTTCCCCCACAATTTAAAAAACATGATAAAAAATAAAAGCATAGACCTAGAAATGGTCATACTAAGTCAAAGACAAATATCACATGCGATCACTTATATGTGGAATTGAAAAAAATGATACAAATGAACTTATTTACAAAACAGAAACACACCCACAGACATAGAAAATAAACTTATTGTTAACAAAAGGAGAAAGGAGGCGGGAGAGATAAATTGAGTTTGTGCAAGTAGAGATATTCATACTAATTAAAGTAAGTCAGAAAGACAGACAAATACCATATGAAAGCTCATATATGTGGAATCTAAAATATGGCACAAATAAACCTATTTACAAAACAGAAACAGACTCACAGACATAGAGAACAGATCTGTGGTTGCCAAAGGGGGAGGGGGAGTTTGGGGTTAGTAGATGCAAACCATTTCATTTAGAATGGATAAGGTCCTACTGTACAGCACAGGGGACTATATCCAGTCTCTTGGGATAGACCATGATGGAAGATAATATAAGAAAAGGAATGTATATGTATGTATGACTGGATCACTTTCCTATACAGTAGAAATTGACACATTATAAATCAACTATACTGTAATAAAAAAAATTTTTTTTAAGCCTGGGGTTAGCAGATATAAACTGCTATATATAAAATGATAAACAATAAGTTCCTTCTGTATAGTACAGAGAGCTATAGTCAATATCCTATAGTACCTATAATGGAAAAGAATATGAAAAAGAGTATATATTTATATAACTGAATCACTTTGCTGAATACCAGAAACTAATACAACATTGTAAATCAACTATACTTCAATTAAAAAATAATAATAGGAGTTCCCGTCGTGGTGCAGTGGTTAACGAATCCGACTGGGAACCATGAGGTTGCGGGTTCAATCCCTACCCTTGCTTAGTGGGTTAACGATCCGGCGTTGCCGTGAGCTGTGGTGTAGGTTGCAGGCGCGGCTTGGATTGCGCGTTGCTGTGGCTCTGGCGTAGGCCGGCGGCTACAGCTCCGATTGGACCCCTAGCCTGGGAACCTCCATATGCCACAGAAGTGGCCCAGAGAAATAGCAAAAAAAGAAAAAAATAATAATAATAATAATAAAGAGGAGTTCCCACCATGGCACAGTGGAAATGAATCCCACTAGGAACCATGAGGTTGCGGGTTTAATCCCTGACCTCGCTTAGTGGATTAAGGATCTGGAGTTGCCGTGAGCTGTGATGTAGATCACAGAAGTGGCACGGATTTGGCATTTCTATGGCTGTGGTGTAGGCTGGCAGCTGTAGCTCAGATTAGATCCCTAGCCTGGAAGCTCCATATGCCACAGGTGCGGCTCTAAAGAACAAAAATAAATAAATAAATAAACAAAAATAAATAATAATAATAATAAACAAATAAAAAGAAATCAAAGAAGCACCACCTTCCCCCAGAAGAATCAATCAATTGGAAACACTCAAGCCAACCAGCTTCCCCCCAAGGTAGGCCCCAATCCACTCCCCTCCTGCCTCGTCTCATAAATGTTAACTAAGAAATGAATCTACATAACCAAAAATATATACCATTTTTATAGGTGAGATTATCTCTGAACTCCCGCAAAGGGCTTTGCTGCTTCAGTCATTTACATTCACTGGTGGAGAAGGTCAGTGGTTTAGAGTGGGTTTTACTGTAGATTTCATACCCCACCTACTTGCTTTGTATCGAATAAAGGTTTCCTGTGTACCAACAAAAATACTCCCCTTTCCCACTTTTATAATAAACAGCAAACTTTTTTTTGCTTTTTAAGGCCACACTCACAGCATATGCAAGTTCCCCAGGCTAGGGGTTGAATCAGAGCTGTAGCTGCCAGCCTAAACCAAAGCCACAGCAACACCAGATCCAAGCTGCATCTGCCACCTACACCACAGCTCACAGCAATGCCAGATCCTTAACCCACTGAGCAAGGTCAAGGATCAAACCTGCATCCTCATGGATTACTAGTCAGGTTCCTTACTGCTGAGCCACAATAGGAACTCCCACAAACGGCAAACTTAAATAATGCAAATGTTTTACCCATAGGCACTTAATTGTGCCCCTTTTACTCTAGATGACCTAAATTTGGGGAGCAGACTAGCTGACGACAAATATTTTGTTGCACACACATCCATCATCCTAACGAAGTCAAATTAGACAGAGCCGGTGGGGGCGTGGGGGGGTGGGTAGGGCTGAGGAGAGAGAACGACCTATTCCCAATGTCAATAATCAAGTATCCTCCTTCAAAATAGGAGATATACACTGGCATTTGACAAAAAGGCAAGTCTGAAGCCTAGGCCTTTGTTCCAGAAATAACACTGTGATAATGGCAAGCAATCACTTACAGTGCCTGCCTGCTTTCTAATTACTCCACCAAAGGCAGGAGCCCTCAATATCTCAATTGCTTTCCAAGAATTTGTCTTTGGCATTATTAACACAGACAGCCAAGCAGGTTATCAGACTAAGAAAGAAATCCTGGGCTGTAGACTTCAATTACGGGTTATTTCAGCTGAACACTGTCTTAAAGTTTCAATAAAGTGGTTCTAAAATGATACAGACGATGGCTGAAAAATTCCAGGTGAGAGAGAAAACCTCTGCAAGGCCAGGGAGATAAAGGGAGATGCCTAAATGTTGGAACAAAAGGGAATACCAAGAGCCCTCCTTAGTGCTTTTCTCTTTAGTGTTCTTTTTATCAGTTGGCTGGGACTGGGACTGGGACATATAAACTAAAGTAAGGAAGAGAATCTAATTCTCACTAAGAAGAGGTCTCCGAGACACTTGGAAAACAGATGAAAGAACAAAGATGCTGAAGCTGACTGCATCTTCTAGAAGCTTTAGGGAAATCTTGTTATCAAGTTCATTCACTTGGAGTTCCCACTGTGGTTCAGAGGGTTACGTGACTCAGAGGGTTATGAATCTGACTAGTGTCCATGAGGATGTGGGTTTGATCCCTGGCCTTGCTCAGTGTGTTAAGGATCCGGCATTGCTGTGGCTGTGGTGTAGGTTGCAGATGCAGCTCAGATCTGGCCTTGCTGATAGCTATGGCATCATAGGCCAGGAGCTGCAGTTCCGATTTGATCCTAGCCTGGGAACTTCCATATGCCATGGGTGTAGCCCTTAAACAAAAAAAAAAGTTCCTCCATTCAACATTTCCTTGGCCCTTGCTCTCCAGGAGCAATCCTGCATGACAGAATACAAAAATGGGTAAGGAAAAAAATTAATAAGGTGAGCTCCAGTCTGTAGAAGCTATTGGAAGCTCAAGACATATCTGCAACAAAATGTGGAGTAGACTGTGAATACCCAGCAGGTGGACAAATGGGGGAAGCCTACCTGTCAAGGATCTTGGCAGGAAATGGACAGCATCTTGGCACCCTCACACGAGGTCACAGAGAGGAGTTGGACAGAGGCTCAGTTTACAGAGTGGAACAGGATGAAGAGAAGCCAACGAGGCATGGTGATGCACCCCAACCCTAACAACAGTGATGAGCCATGACCTCCCTTTGGCCAATTAACTAAGGGAGGGAGATGTTACCAGAAAACCAGGGAGAAAAGCTATAAAGGGCCAAGACATAGGGGTTGTGGGCCCCAAAGGAAGGCAACAGCCAACCTGCAATGATCCCATGAGGAAGAAGCTGGGGGATAAACACCTCCGCCTCTCTCCTCCATCTTCCCATCTCCTGCTGGTACCTCCCCCCACCCATTGGCTGAGCCCAACCAGAAACCAGAGAGGCAAGGAATCTCTTTGAAAGCAGCTCTGACACAGGTTGGAGAAGGCTGCAGAGAATCCACAGACACAACTAGAAGATATCCCAGCTCAAGGGTCTTTCTGGGAAAGAAGGAATTAGGTTGGAAGATTTGATATACATACATAAAATGGAATACTACTCAGCCATAAAAAAAGGACAAAATGATGCCATTTTGTAGCAACATGGATGCAACTAGAGAGTCTCACACTAAGTGAGGTAAGAAAGAGAAAGAAATACTATATGTGGAATCTAAAATTTGGCCCAAATGAACCTATCTACAGAACAGAAATAGACCATGGACAGGGAGAGAAGACTTTTGGTTGCTGGGGGGCAGGGGGTGGGGGGAGTGGAATGGAGAAGGAATTTCAGGTTAGCAGATGCAAACTATTACATTGAGAATGGGTAAGCAATGAGGTCCTACTGTACTGCACAGGGAACCATGTCCAATCTCTTGGGATAGAACATGATGGAAGATGTACATATACATGTGTGACTGGGTCACTATGCTGTACAACAGAGATTGACACGACACTGAGAATCAACTATACTCTAATAAAAAATAAATAAAAATAAAAAATAAAAAAAATCAGCAACACAGATGCAACTAGAGAGTCTCATACTAAGTGAAGTCAGAAAAAGAAAGACAAACACCATACGATATCACCTATATGTAGAATCTAAAATATGGCACAGATGAACCTATTTACAGAACAGAAACAGACTCACAGACATGGAGAGCAGACTTGTGGTTGCCAAGGGGGAGGAGGAGGGAGGGGGAATGGATGGGGAGTTTGGGGTTAGTAGATGCAAACTATTACATTTAGAATGGATAAGCAATGAGGTCCTGCTGTACAGCACAGGGAACCATATCCCATGCTTGTGACAGAACATGATGGAGGATAGTGTGAGAAAAAGAATGTATAAATATATACATAGCTGGGTCACTTTGCTGTAAATTAACTATAATAATTTTAAATCATTCAATAATTTACAATAATAATAATTTACAAATCATTGTAGGGACTCTGGGAGCTTGGGGAGGCATTTGGCAATTTGGGATTTGGGGGGACAAAAATGGACACACAGAAGGACATTCAACCCCCAAAACAGCAGCCAATGATATATATCTGTGGAGAATGTCACACAGAAAATGAAATAAAATCAAGGGATCCCATCCAATGCAGAGAATGTGGATACAGAATAATGTACAAGAAAAGAACTAAAAGATGGGTGGGTTTTGATGCTCGATGAAACATGAAATTCAGAGGAATATCTTCATTTGCATTTGGATTTGCTACTGATTTATACAGCTTTTGACTTGTGTACTTTATGAATATAGCTATGTATCATGATTTCATTTTAAAAACCATACTGTACTTAGCAGTTTATATAAAGGTATTTTGGGTTCAAAAAACACAAATCATTGTAAATCAACTATAATAATTTTTAACTAATTTTTAAAAATTTTTTAAATGAAATGAACTTTCCTTTTAAAAAAAAAAGGAAGAAGAAATTAGGTTGGGCCTTGAGATGGAAAAAACCCCTGGGTGGGAACATAAGATGTTCCCAGAAGCATTCCCAGAAGGAGGACAGTATGAGCTAAGACCAACCACAATGGGCATGAAAATGGAAGGGAGGGGGTAACTGGGTTCCCCCGTGACGTAGAGAAGATGAGCAGACATCACAAGATTCGAGGACAGGGCTATAACTGGGGACATGGGCACTCAAGGCTAGGTCAAGGATTTGGGAGCTGATGTTAAAGAAAACGGAAAGTCACTCAAGGTGCGAGGAATTTATAGGCTCAGCTATGTGTGTCATAGAGCACAACCCCTTCCCTGCAGCACCGCAGAATGTGACCATATTCAGACCCAGGGTCTTTACAGAGAGGATCAAGTTGAAATGAGGTCATTAGAGCCCTAATCCCATATGACTGGTGTACTTATAAAAAAAGGAAATTTGCACATAGGCACACACAGGAGGAAGACAACCTGAAACCACAGAGAGAGGATGCTAAAACTCTCACCTGCAAAAAGCCAGCAGGTTAGGATACCATCTGTCCTGCCTGAATCTCATGTGTGGTGACTTTAGAAACTGCCACTTTCTGGCTTCAGTTCATGCCACTAAAAAAAAGGGGGGGGGGGGCTCTGATGGGATCCTTGTCATATGGTTCAGACACAACTTTGGAAACAGAGGTCACATAAACCAGTCAGAGATCTAGGCCTCAGTTTGTGAGAAACTGATAGCCCTTGACCACCACCAATTTTCTTCCAACTCGATTTTTCTGTTATTGATATTAGAAATAACATTACCACAATGAGCAGACCTTCCTTGGTGGGTATTTATTGATCAGGAGTTTGTACTGCCCGCACTCCTGCGAACCCAGTGGCCTCCAAACTCCGCAAATGACTTAGCTGTCACTTAGGGAAGCCTCGGGGATTCCAAACCAGGGTCCCGGACTGCCTTTCACTTGCCTCCCTGCCCCCATCCTCCCCACCTCTCCAGCTCCAGGCCATCAGCCCCCCCCCCCCCACGCCCCATCCCATCTCACATTCTGGTTCCCCGAGATTGCTTTGCCACCATGCTCTTGTGAGGCCTTTCCCAGCGCATTCCAAAGCAACCGTAACCCTACTACTTGCAGGCCTAGGACTCCCCCCACCCCCCATGCTGGATCCTTAACCCACTGCACTGGACTAGGGATCAAACCTGCACCTCCACAACAACTTGAGCCACTGCAGTCAGATTCTTAACCCACTGTGCCACAGCAGAACTCCAGGAGGCTAAAAAATATGTTCCGCAGGTAAAGCTGATGCCACCAGCCTGAGGACTGTTCCTCATTAGGCCACACTGTCTTTCTAGGAAATGATCTGGCCCTGAGCAGCCCACGGTAAATGGCAGTCATTACCCTCCTCCTCAACTGTACATCATCAACTTAATTACTCCGGGGTGACAGGAACTGAGAGCAGGGCAGAGTGGGAACAGGAAGTATGTGGGGGCCTCTTTTACTGAACTAATGTGCCCATCCTTCAGGGAAAGCCTGCATGTCACACCCCGGGGGACCCCAGACTTATCAGGCCTCCCAGATCTAAATAACCAAGTGCAGAGGAAGGGGAAGAATGGAGGGTGACAAGACATCAGGCGTATGTGTGTGTAGCTTCCTCCTATGGTTCCTGCAACATCCCCTGGAAGGAGCCGATCCACTGACTGCTGAAGTGGGCTGTCCCCACATCCCCGTCGGGGTCCCCTTGGGGTGAAGGAAAAGAGGGAGATGCTCAGATGGAAGAAATAGAAGGATATTTTCAGAGAACCCTCAAGAGACAAGTTTTGGGAAATGTGCAACCTTCCCACCCCAGCCTCTCTGCTCCTCAACTCCAGTAAAACTGCCAAGAATTAAAACTCAAGAGGCAGCCTGGTTCGGCCCCTTAGAGATGACAGATTAAGAAACAAATGCATCAACACGCTCGCTTTCCAGAGAACGCCGTGGCTCATCTCACCTCCTTCCTCGGTTTCCTTCTTGGTGACCGAGGCGGCAGGCTGACCGGGTAGAAGTGTCTGGCTGTGGGCAGAAGGTCAACTTGCTAATAAGGCTGAGGTCAGAAGTCGGACCTCAAAGAAGTTCAGTTCCCTCAGCTTGGTTCTAAGGTCACAGACAGCACCCCCACACACACCCCAAATCCTGCCACTTGATCATAAAAGGAAGTGGCCAGAGTGTAGACAGATCAAAACACATCCATCACCACTGGTGAAAACAGCCAATCGGGTGAATGCTGACGGATGGTGATTCAGGAGCATCTTTGATTTGAAAGATACCACATCAGAAATGACCTCATGGCACCTAATCAGTTCCAGAGAGGGACTTTGTACTCCAGGAGGCAAGGTGGGAGATCAAAGCATTTCTTGCTAATCATCATTTAACGTTAATTACTTAAGTAACCTGAGCCAGACCCAGCCCTGCTCCCTACCTCGCATCCTGACAGCCTCAATGAGCACCCTTGATCTTTCAACCCAACCTGCATCAAACTGGGAGGAAGCTGACTGCAAACCTGGGAATCCAGAGACCCTGGGCGGCCCAGGCAGTCAGTCGTTTACTCACTTCTTCCTTTCCTGTTAACTTTTTAACCCCACCAGCCAGGAAATGCATAAATTCGACTGGGCAGCTGGCCTCTCCTGCCGCTCCTCTCACTGCCCTCCCCGCACACCGCCCCCCAACCCCGCCAGTTTCTCTGAGTTCCTCAAGGCAAGGGCCAAATCTTAGGTTCACAGACTGTGTAGCCGCAGGTTTACCAGCCTACCTCTCTGAGCCTCCAGTTTCAACTGCATCATGAAGATAATCCTATCGCCCCCCCAGCCTTGTTGTAAGAATTAAATAAGACCTAAAAACTACTGCAGGCATGGAGGAGGACTATCCAGGGGGTTGGGGGCATACTGGCAATAATTGACTTCTAAAATTGAGTGGGAGGAGTTCCCATTGTGGCGCAGAGGTTAACGAATCCGACCAGGAACCATGAGGTTGTGGGTTCAATCCCTGGCCTCACTCAGTGAGTTGGTGATCCAGTGTTGCTGTGAGCTGTGGTGTAGGTCGCAGACGCAGCTAGGATCCTGCATTGCTGTGGCTGTGGCGTAGGCCAGTGGCTGCAGCTCCGATTAGACCCCTAGCCTGGGAACCTCCATGTGCTGCAGAAGGGGCCCTAGAAAAGGCTAAAAGACAAATAAATAAATAAATAAATAAATAAATAAATAAAACTGAGTGGGAAGGTCATGATATTCATTATTTTATTATTTCGTCCTTTTCGTGGCTCTGAAATAATTTATAATACACTGGGGTTTTTTAAAATTTTTTATTTTATTTTTTTGTTTTTTAGGGCTGCATCTGCAGCCTGTGGAGATTCCCAGGCTAGGGGTCAAATCGGAGCTGCAGCTGCCATGCTGGCCTAAGCCACAGCCATAGCAATTCAGGATCTGAGCCACATCTGTGACCTGCACCATAGCTCCTGGCAACACTGGATCCTTAACCCACTGAGTGAGGCCAGGGATTGAACTTACTTACATCCTCATGGATACTAGTAGGATTTGTTTCTGCTGAGCCACGACAGAGGCAGGTTCTTCAAGAGGTTAAAATGAGATGGTTAGGGTGGGTCTGATTTCAGCATGACTGGTGTCCTTATAAGAAGAGGAGATTAGGATGCACACAAAGGGGAGACACACAGAGACAAAAGGCCTACAAGCCAAGGAGAGAGCCCTGAATAGAAAGACGTCCTGCCAGCTGACACCTGATCTCAGACTTCTGGCCTCCAGAACAGAGAGAAAATTAATTTTCTGTCATTTAAGCCACCCAGTCTGTAGCACTTTGTCAGGGTGACTCTTGCAAACTCATACAATACACTTCAAATAATCTATAGAAAACAAACTAAATAAAGAAAAAGATTTGGAGTTCCTGCTATGGGACAACGGGATCAGCAGTGTCTCTAGAGCACTTCGATGCAGGTTTCATTTCTGGGCCAGCACAGTGGACTGAGGATCCAGGGTTGCTGCAGGTGCGGGTTAAGTCACAACTACGACTGGGATCAGATCTGTGGCCCCGGGACTCTGTATGCCGCAGGGTAGCCAAAATCAGAGAAAAAGATTGTGCCAGTATGACTCCAGTCAAAAGACAGATAATAGGAGTTCCTATTGTGGCTCAGTGGGTTAAGAACCCAACACAGTGTCCAACAGGATGCAGGTTCAATCCCTGGCCTCGCTCAGTCGATGAAGGATCCAGCAAGCTGCAGCATACATCACAGGTAAGCTCAGGTGCTATGTTGCTATGACTGTAGCTTAAGCTGACAGCTGCAGCTCTAATTCAGCCCCTAGCTAGAGAACGTCCATATGCCACAGGTGCAGCAGATACAATATTAAAAAAAAAAAAAAAAAAAAGACAGATAATTGGTATTGGCAAAGATGTGGAGAAACTGGAACACTTATAACTGCTGGTGGGAACAGAAAATGCTTCAGCTACTTTGGGAAACTAGCAGTTCCTCAAAAACCTCAAGATCTCAGAGATACCATCTGACCTGACAATTGCATGCCTAGGTTTCTACCCAGGAGAAATGGAAACCATGTTCACATTAAAAACCTGTACATGTTGGAGTTCCCATGGTGGTGCAGCGGAAATGAATCCGACTAGGAACCAGGGAGGTTTCAGGTTCGATCCCTGGCCTTGCTCAGGGGCTTAAAGATCTGGTACTGCCGTGAGCTGTGGTGTAGGTCGCAGATGCAGCTCGGATCCTGCACTGCTGTGGCTGTGGCGTAGGCTGGCAGCAACAGCTTCAATTAGACCCCTATCCTGGGAACCTCTATATGCCCACCGGTGTGGCCCTAAAAAGACAAAAAAGACAAACAAAACAAAAAAACCTGTACGTGCATGTTGACAGCACCATCATTCACAACAGTCAAAAGGTTGAAACAGCCCAAATATCCATTGACAGAGTAATGGGTAAACAGACTGTGGTCCATTCATACAATGGAATATTACTCAGCCCTGCAGAGGAATGAAGTACTCATAGATAACACACACTGGATGAGACTTAAAACACTGTGCTAAAGGAATGAAGTAAGTCACAGAAGCCACATACTATGTGATTCTATTTATACGAAATGCCCAGAAGAGACAACAAGTTTCCAGGGACTGGCCAGGGCTGGGAAGGGAGAAGAGTACTGACTGACTGTTGGTGGGGTTTCTTTTAGAGGGTATGAAAATGTTCTAAAATTAGATTGTGGTGATGGTTGCACAACTTTGAATATTTTCAATATACTGAAAACATTTAGGAAGTTCCCTTGTGGTGCAGCGGGTTAAGGATCTGGCATTGCCACAGCTGTGGCACAGGCTGCAAATGCAGCACAGGTTCAGCCCCTGGCCTGGGAACTTCCACATGCCGCAGGTACAGCCAAAAAAAAAAAAAAAAATTTAATTGTACAGTTTAAGTGACAGAACTGTATGGTATGTGAGTTCTATTTGTTTTATTATAAGGTGTTTTAAAAAAAGACTGGTCCCCACAAGTGTGGCTAAATGTCAAAGGCTTTTTCCTCCTGCCCACTCTTTCCCAGCCAGTCTAAGGGTTGCAATTTCTCCCACTGGGGTTAAAATCAGCCATGGCAAACTTGTATCTAGACCAGTACTTATAAACCAAGCCTCCACGGGAATTTTTTATTTTATTTAGTTTTTTTTTTTGGGGGGGGCCAAACTTGCTGCATGTAGAAGTTCCTGGGCCAGGGATTGAACCTGTGCCACAGCAGGGACCCAAGCCATAACACTGACTACGCCAGATCCTTAACCCACTGCACCACAAGAGAACTCCCCCACAGGAATCTTAAATAAAGGTTACTCCCCCCAGAAGCTTGTTTCTAGGCTTCAGAGGAAAGGAGACAGAGGTTTGTTTTTTTTTTTAAAAAAGGCAGAGTTCCCGTTGTGACTCAGTGGTAACAAACCTGACTAGTATCCATAAGGACACAGGTTCAATCCCTGTCCCCGATCAGTGGGTTAAGGATTCAAAGTTGCCATGGGCTATGGTGTAGGTCACAGACATGGCTTGGATCTGACATTGCTGTGGTGTACGCTGGCAGCTCCAGCCCCAAATCGACCACTAGCCTGGGAACTTTCATCTGCCATGGGTGTGGCCCTAAAAAGACAAAAAAAAAAAAAAAGAAAAGAAAAGAAAAGAAATGCCTAGAAGCCCCTGAGGAGTGGGCTGATGGTCTCAGGCACTAAAAACTGGGCCCAGAGAGCCTCATCTGACCTCTCCATCAATTCTGAGATTAAAGTGAATAGTGGCAAGTTTGTTGTTTTAGAAGCCTAAATTCTACAAATCCTAATCCCTCCAGAGGAGCAGTTCCTCAGCTGGGCAAGAAGCAGGCAGCAAAGCCAAGCCATGGTTTCCTCTATACACTCAAAGCAGCCCTGGCGCCACGCGGGGTTGTTTTAAGGTGCTAGGTCTGCAAGTACCGTTGTGGTCTGATAAATGACATTTACATTCACTGCCATGTAGGGGAAAGTCAACTCTAAAATCTCATACATGTCCAAAGATGGGGGAACTAAAGACCGAAGATACGGAAATCCTTTTCTTTTTTTTTGAAAGATAACTTTATTGCTCTCTGCTTTTTTTTTTTGTCTTTTTGCCATTTCTTGAGCCGCTCTCAAGGCACATGGAGGTTCCCAGGCCAGGGGTCTAATCAGAGCTGTAACCACCAGCCTACACCACAGCTCACAGCAACGCCGGATCCTTAACTCACTGAGCAAGGCCAGGGATCGAACCCGCAACCTCATGGTTCCTAGTCGGATTCATTAACCACTGCGCCACGACGGGAACTCCCCCTTTTCATTTCTGTGGCCACTTCAGTTCCCAATAAACTTCAAAGAGAATTAGAATTCATAACCCACAAGGAATGGATAATTTTCCCATTAACAACTTCACAATTAGAAATCGACCCAAAGAGGATAATCAAACAAAAGTGAAAAGTACAGAGCTGCCCAGTAGAAATATAATGTAAGCCACATATGCACTTAAACATTTTTTTGAAGCCACACTTTTAAACGGTAAAAAGAAACAGGTGAAATGAATACGAATAATCCATTTTAACTAATACGTGCGAAATATTATCATTTCAACTAGGGTTGCCAGATTTAGCAAATAAAAATATAGTGTGCCCCATTTCAGATAAAGAACAAAAATTTTTTTCAGTATAAGTGTATCTCATGTAATATATAGAAATATTTACACTAAAAACATATCTGTTGTTTATCTGAAATTCAAATTTTTATTATAGTTGATTTACAGTGTTGTGTCAATTTCTGCTACACAACATAGTGAAATTCCTTTTTTTTTTTTGCTTTTTAGGGCAGCACCTGCAGCCTATGGATGTTCCCAGACTGGAGGTCGAATCAGAGCTATAGCTGCGGGCCTATGCCATAGCCACAGCAACGGCAGATCGGAGCTGCGTCTGCAACCACAGCTCATGGCAACACCGGAACCTTAAACACTGAGACCAGGGATCGAACCGGCCACCTCATGGTTACTAGTCGAATTCATTTCCCCTGCACCACAATGGGAACTCCCTAAAATTCAAATTTTTTTTTTCCTTTGTCTTTTAGGGCTGCCCCCGCAGCATATGGAGGCTCCCAGGCTAGGGGTCCAAAACAAACGTATCCTCCGGCCTATGCCACAGCCACGGCAACGTGGGAGCCAAGCCACGTCCGTGACCTACACCACAGCTCACGGCAACACCAGATCCTTAACCCACTGAGTGAGACCAGGGGTCAAACCTACATCCTCATGGATGCTAGTTGGGTTTGCTAACTGCTGAGCCACAACGGGAACTCCTGAAATTCAAATTTAAATGGGCTCCCACAACCCCTTTCTGTCTTTTAAGGGCCGTACCCATAGCACATGGAAGTTCCCAGGCGAGGACTCGAATCAGAGCTGAAGCTGCCAGCCTACACCACAGCGACATGGGATCCAGGCTGAGTCTGTGACCTGCACCACAGCATACATACATATACATACACCACATATACATGCACCACACATACATACATATGTATGTATTGATACATACATATCCCACACCAGACACACCAACATGTTTTGTTTTTTGGGTTTTTTGGCTGCACCCATGGCAAATGGAAGTTCCCAGGCCAGGGATCAAACCTGCACCACAGCAGAGACTCAAGCATTGCAGTGACCACACCAGATCCTTAACCCACTGAGCCACCAGGAAGCTCCAACACACCAGCAAGTTATTGGTTTTCTCTGGACGGTGGACTCTGGGGTGGGCAGTGGTAGAAAGTTTGTTCTCTGTTGTCAGTTAGCCCAACCTTTGTGTCCTCAGCTCTAACAAGTACCCTAACAAGTGACTTCACCATTTGAAGCCTCAGTTTCCTCATCTGTAAAACAAGTCACAAGTGTCTATTCCCATAGGATGGTTGGAGTGTAAATAAAACAGGGAATGGGGAGGGAAGATGAGGCAAGGCAACTTTCCCTGCTAAGTTCTCTGACATCAATACATTCTTCCCACTGTCTTTCTCCTTTCCTCATTAGATTTTTTTCACCATGAGCATCAATCCATTTAGAAAGAGGAAAAAGTTTGTTTCAAAAGAGGAGCAAACAGCCCATGAAGCAGCTGGAGGGCAAAAGGAAGGAAAGATAGAAGAAAGGAGAGAGGGGAGGAGAGAGGGGAGGAAAGGAAGAAAGTTCACCTAAGGACCGAAAGGCCAGGTGTCACTTCGCCAGAGTTTTCTGAGTGACCACCAGGGGGCAGTGCCTGCTATTTCCACAGCTACGGAAAATGAACCCTTCTGGAAAAACAAAAACTCTCGCAATGAGCAAATCACCGAAACCATTCATCTTAACCCTGGCTGCCCTCTGCCAGGCATCCTCCCTGAAAAGTGGTCGACACTGATCTTACAAGAGATGTGAAAAGGCAGTGGACATGGTCTCCCAGCTTTGGGTACGGTGTCTTACCTTTGGAGTCTTCTTTGGCCAAGTGACTACAGGGACCCCAGTGATGGCCAGACTGGGATCGTCGTCCGCATGCTCCTTCAGGACATTCTGTGGCCAAACAAAGGAGCCATATATTAGCCCAAGGTAGAAAGGATGTCTCTGAAGGGGGCTAGAGACCAGACCTTACCCAGCAAAAGACTGCAGCTCTCTCAAGAGTCAACGCCTGCCCCCCATTCCACCAACATCCACATGCTCAACAGGTCACCAGGGCTCCCAGGGTTTGCAAAACACACAACAGGCCCCTCTCAAAAAAAAAAAAAAAAAATTTGTTTTTTAGGGCCACACCTGCAGTTCCTAGGCAAGAGGGTCAAACAGGAGCTGCAGATGCCAAACTACACCACAGCCACAGCAACGCCGGATCTGAGCCACATCTGCAACCTATGCCACGTTTGCAACAACATCGCATCCTTAAACCACTGAGCAAACCCAGGGATCGAACCCACATCCTCAGAGACAACAGTGGGTCCTCAACCCACTGAGCCACAATCAGAACTCCCAAAAAAATATTTAAAAGTCACACACCACCCTATGATTTCTACAAATATATTGCTCACTGATCATACTTATGACACCAAACATTTGTCCTGGGCACCACAGACTCTCATGACACAACCACATTTAATCCTTACCAAGCCCCACGGAAGGGGCTGGGAAGTGGCCCAACAGATATTCTAAGGTCCATAAACTCAACTATGTGCTCAGAGAAACAAACGAAACCAACCAGAAGTTCTCACCTATGAGCCCTGACTCTGGATTTCCATCAGTCAACAAGCCCTATGACTTCTCATCCTGGTGTGAAGACATGTCATTTGGTTTTTGGGTTTTTTTGTTTTTTTGTTTTTCATCACAGGCCCTAAACACAAGTAGATACTCAATCTGCCTTGACCAAGCTTGGATTCAACTGTCCAAATGCTGGCAGGAAAAATGGGCTGTGATGGACATACTGCCAGGGTCTCCCACATGGCACTTTGTGTTCATGGTGGTTTGAAGGCTTTTCAGGATAATTCTACTCTACCAGATTTTGGCCTTGTATGCAGTTAACTGGAGAACTTTATCAAGGTGTAAGATGAACTCTATTGAACTTCCTCTAACTTAGAAGTGAGGCTATCAAGGTTCAAAACGGCTCGAAGGACTTGACTTGGACACTGCCACAGATCAGAAGGGCAGAGCCCATGAACCCTGCCCTCTGGCACCAGACACGCTGGCCCATGACCACATCACACACCAGGTTTTTGGCTGCATCCATGCTGTGCCATAAAAAAGCATTAAGGGATGGACACAAATCTGTCACTGGCCTATTCAGACCTCAACCATTAATTTTTGGATTATACAAAAACCTTTCTGCAGAGACAGTGAAGAAAGGAGTAAGTTGCACAGCAGCACTGCACAGGAAGAACAGAAACTCAGAAAGTAAATGTAGATGATTTTAACTCGCTTTCCCTAATCTTCACCAGAAAGAATCCAATTTGCTTACAATTCACTTATTGTCCTCCTTTTGTGATCATCATTTGTTTGCCCTATTTTTTCAAAATGTACCATTACCGCAAATCTACCTGAGGGATTCCCCCCTTTCCACATGGGGGGTGTTCGACAGCACAGTGGTTAAGGGTTTGGGCTCTGGGGCCACCTGGGTTCAATTTTTCAACAAGTACAGCTTTCTCTAAGTCCCACAGTCAAGATCAATGATTTGTAAGTGCTATTTATAAAATGTCTTGGGGAGTTCCCACTGTGGCTCAGAGGGTTAAAAACCCAACAAACCGTCCATGAGGATTTAGGTTCGATCCCTGGCCTTGCTTGGTGGGTTAAGGATTCGGTGTTGCTGCAAGCTGCAGCATAAGTCGCAGATGTGGCACAGACACAGCATTGCTGTGGTGTAGGCCAGTAACTGCAGCTCTTATTCAACCTCTAGCCTGGGAACTTCCATATGCAGCAGGTGCAGCTGCAAAAAGAAAAATATAAATAAATAAATAAATGCATTATCCAAAGGTTCAATGCTATATCCCCAGCCTCACACCATGACTAACCTACAGTAAGCTTCCAGCAAATAACTTACAATAAAAATGAAACCACAAATCCCCAAAGAGGGACTTTCTACAAAATGTCTGACCAGTAAACCTCAAATCTATCAAAGTCAAGAAAACAAGCCAACTCTGAGAGACTGTCATAACCAAGAGGAAAGGACAGAAGATAAAAACTGAAGAAAGGAGTTCCTGCTGTGGTGCAATGCGTTAAGAATCCAAGTGCAGTGACCTGAGTTGCTGTGGAGGCACAGGTTCGATCCTTGGCCTGGCACAGTGGGTTAAAGGATCTGGCATTGCCACAGCTGTGGTACAAGTTGCAGCCGCAGCTCTGGCTGGATCCCTGGCCTGGAAACTTCCACATGCCACAGGTGCGGCCATCAAAAAAATCCCAAAACTGAGGAAACGTTAATAAACTATAGACTTCAGTTAACAATAACACATCCATTCCTCAGAAGCAACACATGCACTGTATTAATGTATGATGTTAGTAATGGGAAACTGAATGTGTGGTTATACAGAAACTGTACTGTGGAATTTTTCTGAAAATCTAAAACTGTTCCAAAACACAAACTCTATAAATAAAAAGTAACTTTTAAAAAAGCCAATCAGACAGCTGTTACAGTAGAAACAGCTACAATAAGGGAAAACAGGATTCTTCGGCTGCCAATTTTTCTAACACACACGCAGCATGTTTCAAAAGAATTACGACAGAAAGGAAACAAGCATGGAGACGTGATTCAACTCAGGTGTGGACTTCACATGGCGCATCCAAGAGGCAACCAAAGGCTGCAGGCAGTGGGTTCTGACATTGTTTAGAACTGCCAGTTCCTGATGACGATAAAAAAACTAACTTTTCATCAGTTTCAGTTGTTGTTGTTGTTGTTGTTGTTTTAGGGCAGCAGCTATGGTTTAGGGGTCGAATCAGAGCTGCAGTTGCCAGCCTGCGCCACAGCAACTCAAGATCCAAGCTGCATCTACAACCTACACCGCAGCTCACAGCAACACCGGATCCTTAGCCCATTGAGCGAGGCCAGGGATTGAACCTGCATCCTCATGGATACTAGTGGGGTCCTTAACCCACTGAGCCACAATGGGAACTTCAGTTTCATCTTTTAATTCTTGTTTTTACATGCACTGCAGAGGCGGTATCCCTTAGAACTTGCATCTGCGTGGGCCATTCTCACAGCCCTCTCCCCGCCTCGGTCCACCACTCAGGGGTGGCTGGAACTAGCTAGGTGAGGGGTAAGCTTCAGGAGGACAGGCACTACATGCTCTGTTGAATGTGTACAGGAGTAAGTTGTATTGAGTGCTTGCTCTCGAGCACTGTAATAAATATTTCATATTTGCACTCTTCTCCAATCCTCTCGGCCACCCTGTGGGTGAACTCCCATCCTTTCCACAGTGTGGATGAGAAAAGCAGGGTTTGGAGGGTGATGGGACCTATCCAAGACCACTCAGCCAGTAAGAGGCAGAGAGCCCTCCACTCCACAAACTGCACTTTTTTTTTTTTTTTAAACAGTCATGCTAGCAGCATATGGAAGTTCCCAGGCTAGGGATCGAATCAGAGTTGCAGCTGCTGGACCGCACCACAGCCATAGCCACTCCGATCCAAGCTGCATCTGTGACCTACGCTGTAGCTTGAGGCAACACCAAGCTCTTAACCCACTGAGCGAGGCCAGGGGTAGAACCCACATCCTCATGAATACTAGTCGGATTCTTCACCAGCTGAGCCACAACACAAACTCCCACAACCTGTGCTCTTTAACCAAGGTAACTTCAGCCCATTTTCTAAAAACAGAAAGGGGAGCCATGTCCATAGCAGCATTATGCATAACAGCCTGAAGGCAGAAACAACCCAGGTGTCCATCTATGGGTGAATGGATAAATAATATGCACTACATACATACAATGGTATGTTTTTCAGCCCGAGAAGGAAGCTCTATCACATGGATGAACCTGGAGGACCTTGTGCTCAGTGAGATAAGACAGACACAGAAGGCAAGTACACTATGATTCCACTTCCAGGATGGGCCTAAAGTAGTAAATTCATACAAGCAGAAAGAAGAAAGGTAGTTGCCAGGGCTGGGAGAAGTGAGACATAAGGAGGGTTTTTTGTTTTGTTGTTGTTGTTGTTGTTTCATTTTGTTTTAACAGGAGCAGAATTTTAGTTTGGGAAGATAAAAAAGTTCTGGAGGTGGATGGTGGTGATGGTTGCATAACAATGTAAATGTACTTAATGCCACTGAACTGAACACTTAAAAATGATTAACAGGATAGGGAGTTCCCGTCGTGGCGCAGTGGTTAACGAATCCGACTAGGAACCATGAGGTTGCAGGTTCGGTCCCTGCCCTTGCTCAGTGGGTTAACGATCCGGCGTAGGTTACAGACGCGGCTCGGATCCCGAGTTGCTGTGGCTCTGGCGTAGGCTGATTCAACCCCTAGCCTGGGAACCCCCATATGCCGCGGGAGCGGCCCAAGAAATAGCAACAACAACAACAAACAACAACAACAAAAAATTAACAGGATAAATTTTGTGTAATGCATACTTTACCACAATTTTTTAAAAGGGGAGGGGAGAGGGGGGCAAAGCAGCCCCTCCGTAAGGAATAGATTCAGAGGTTAGACAAAGTAGTTTGGGGACGTACTATCTCACTAGTTCAGCTCTTGCTGTTTTGCCCAGGAAAATA
The DNA here is from genome assembly GCF_016906955.1 of Phacochoerus africanus. Lineage (NCBI taxonomy): Eukaryota > Metazoa > Chordata > Mammalia > Artiodactyla > Suidae > Phacochoerus > Phacochoerus africanus. Next base: position 31,247,120 of record NC_062558.1, on the reverse strand, counting down.
TGATTTCTTAGAGTCAGAAGACCTGGGTTCGGGTTCTACTACTTACAAGGGGTATGACCTTGGGGAAGCCACAGTTTCCTATGGTGCCACCTAGAGGTGGAACAGTGACATCACCACCTTGAGGGTAGGTTCTGCAGCTGGGTAATTTTACTACCATTCTTAGGAACATCTGTTGAGTGTTTGCTCCTAACATTAAAATAACCCAATCTGGGAGTTCCCACTGTGGTGCAGCAGAAATGAATCCAACTAGTACCCATAAGGATGCGGATTCGATTCCTGGCCTCACTCAGTGGGTTAAGGATCCAGCATTTCCCTGAGCTGCAGTGTAGTTTGCAGATGCTGCTCGGATCCCCGCATTGCTGTGACTGCGGTGTAGGCCGATAGTTGTAGCTCTGGTTTGACCCCTACCCTGGGAACCTCCATATGCCTTGTGGGTGTGGCCCTAAAAAAACAAAACAAACAAAATAAAATAACCCAATCTGTGGGATAAGGCAGAGTATCTTCATTTCACAAAAGCAGAAACTAAATTTCAGAGAGGTTCAGTGACAGAGTTCAAGGTCACACAGCTGGGAGTAGTAGAAACCTGGCATTGACTCAGTCCACCTGGCTACAAGCCTAAGGCGTAACACTGGGTGATAAAGCTTCAGGAAACCAAGCCAGCAACCTCTGAAGCTGATCTCTATCCTATTATTAAAAAAGAAGACACCTAGGGGACAATCTGGGCTCATGTTTACCATTCGACTAACAAATACAGAAGTGAATTATCCTCATCTACTCTTTGCAAACAAGAAAGATAATGAATTCAGCCACTAACTCCTTTATAAAGCATTTGTCAAACATCCCCCCCAGTCACAGAAGAGGCACATGTGACCAAAGTGGCCTGCAGAAGGATGAAATTTTGACATTTCATGGTTCTTAATAGCCCATATGAATTTCACAACCTCCACCACAATGTATCAAGGTTTTTTTGTTTTTCTAAAAATAATGTTTCCTGCCCTCCCCATTTTAAAAAAAGGCTTTTCAGGAAGATGTTCCATGTTTAGCCAAAGTTTATATATATATACGCACACACACACATATATTATACATATATAGACATACACATACATGTATATATACATACATACATACATATATACATAGATTGGTAAATAGATAGATAAGAGGCAAGGGGACTTCCACAGGATTTTCTGCCCCCTTATTCCAATCTCAGATTGGCTGGGGGTGACAAACTCAAATTGTCTCCAGGAAACAATAGGCAAAATGAAAAATACAAACAGGCTAGAGCAACAGAGTGGTGCAGCCTATGGCAAACAAAAGACCACGTGCCCCATTTCAAGAAGGTGAATGCTACTCACTTTCAAGCTACTGACTTCCCATGGGAATAAAAGGTTCACCAGCTCTCTGATTTTTCAAAACTCAAAGATCCCGAGTTTTACTGCAAACCTCTATAATTTCAATGTTACCAACTGATTTTTTTTTTTTTTAAACCACTGTAAGCCAAATCTATCTGTGGGGTGATTCAGGCCACGGGTGACCAGTTTACAAACACTGCTCTGCCAATGACTGGAAAGAATACCTGCTTGTCTTGGTTTGTTTTGAGTTTCCTTCTGCGCTGTCTCAAGGTTTCCTTGCATTTCATTATCAGACTGGGGTTGTTAACTCACAAGCATTGAAGTGAGGCCTCTATAGAGAAATGTGCAGTTACAAAAGCTAACACTGAAGGTGTAATTATTGTTAATAACTAATACAGAATGATAAATAATAATTAAAATTAATAGAGACCTCAAGTTTCCCTGAGTCTGGGAACTCATACAATACACTTCCTGAAGGAAGCCGAGCTCCTCTCCACATGTGGCTGTCAATGGCCACGAGGGGGAGCTCTGGGCTCTGTCCCCCACGGAAGTATTTTCATTAGTCTGTGACAGGCTGCAGGAAGAGGAGATTATTCTAATTGGAGATTTTCTCTCTGAGAAATAAATTGTGCTGAAGAGAATCATGTCACTGGCTTCCCTGGGCTCTGCTAGAATTTATAACACTCCCTGGGGCAGACTAGGAAGTCCGGGTGCCTGTACCAGCCCAGCATTCTAGGTTACATACACCCTACCAGCCTTAGGAGTAGGAAAGAAGAGGTCAGTCTTTCTAGAAAACGACTGAGGCCACCAGGCCCTTTCTGCTGGAAACTGCCCTGCTTTTGACCTAACAAGATAACCACAGACAATGGACATGCTGGGCCTCTGCTCCCCCTTATGCCAACTTCTCTCAAAGAGCTTAATTAGTTAACAATGGATTCAGGCCCCATGTTTCCCCAGGGTGGGGCATTAATAATTAGAAACTCCCTCTCTAACTGAGACTAAAAATACCAACACTGTGACAATAAAGCAGAGGCGGGCATCAGGAAAGAATCACAACCATAGGCCAGCAGAGGGAAAATAACAGCCCAGAGCAGCTCCGGCTGTTGTGGGGAACCCAGAAGGCTCAGGGGTCCCTCCTGGCCATAGGTAAGGACACTGCATCCAGGCATTAGTGCACCTTTGGTCCCTCAAGATCCCTCCCTCCACTCCAGCAGCCAACCACCATGTGCCTGCTTATAAAAACTCACCTGTACTGGGTTGAACTGTGTCTCTCAAAAAGGTTAGGTTCAAGTCCTAACCCCTGGTACCCATAAACAGGCTCTTACTTGGAAAAAGGGTCTTTGCAGATGTAATTAGTTAAGGATCTCAAGATGGTACAATCCTGGATTTAGGGTGGGCCCTAAATCCGAGGATTGGTTTTTTTTTTTTTTTGCTTTTTATGGCTACACCTGAAGCATATGAAGTTCCCAGCACAGGGATCAAATTGAAACTGTACCTGCCTGCCTACACCACACCCACAGTAACACTGGATCCAAGACACATCTGTGACCTACACTGCAGCTTGCAGCAACATCAGATACCTAGCCCAATGAGCAAGGCCAGGGATCGAACCCACCCCCTCATGGATCAGTAGTTGGGATTCCACAATGGGAACTCCAACTGGTGTCTTTATAAGAGAAAAGAAAGGAGGATTTGAACAGACACACAAGGGGGCAAAAAAGGCCATAGGAAGAGAAAGGCGGAGACTGGAGTGAGACAGCCACAAGCCAAGGAATAGCAGGAAAACTAGAAGGTGGAAGAGCAAGGAAGGAAGCTCCCCTAGAATCCCAAAGGGCATAGCATGGGCAACACCTCGACTTCCCACTTCTGGCCTCTGGAACTTTCTGTTGTTTTAACCAACCAAGTTTGTGGTCATTTGTCATGGCAGTCACAGAAAACTAATATACCACAATTGCCATTATGCATCAAAAGGCCAACTGTGCTGGAGGTCTGGGCATCACACCTCATTTTGTTTTGCAAAAGAGCCAAAAAAGACCCAGGAAGGGAGACTTGGATAAACAGGTGTATTCTGAGGTTAAGACCTAATGACCCCAAGAGAGAAAAACTGTGCAAACCTTCCTTTCATAGTCATGGATTTAGACCAAAAGGGCCTATGGGTCTGTGGTCTTAACACTCTTACACTTGACCTTAAATGAGTCTGTTTTTATTCCACAGTGTCTGAAATAATAACACTATCAGCTCCAGTTCACTGAGCACTAAAGCCTCTGTGCTAAGGCTTTACAGGTGTCACCTAACTAAATTCCAGGAGGCATGATTTTTACTATTCCCATTTTACTGCATTCCCCCAGAGCATTCAGCCAGTTAATGGATAGCTGGGGATTCAACCTGACTCCAGAAAGCTTTGTTTTAGTTTTGGGGTTTTTTTGTTTGTTTGTTTTGTTTGGCTGCACCCATAGCATGAGGAAGTTCCCAGGCCTGGGATCGAACCTGTGTCACAACAGTGACAGGGCCAGATCCTTAACTCACTGCACCACAAGGGAACTCCCAGAACTTTCAGTCTTAAAAGGTAACCTCACTGAGTAATGTACTTTTTTTTTTTTTTGTCTTTTTAGGGCCGCACCCATGGCATAGGGAGGTTCCCAGGCTAGGGGTCCTATCAGAGCTGTAGCCGCCAGCCTACGCCAGAGTCACAGCAACGCCAGATCCGAGCCACATCTGCGACCTACACCACAGCTCATGGCAACACTGGATCCACCGAGGAGGCCAGGGATCGAACCCGCAACCTCATGGTTCCTAGTCAGATTCATTTCTACTGTGCCACGATGGGAACTCCTGAGTGATGTACTCTTAATTTAGGATTAATTTTTTTTTCTATTTGTGTTTTGCTGAAATAGTATGACTGATCTTTTTAGTGCTTAATTTTTAAAAAATTAAGCAACACCTGAAAGCAGTTCCCCTGACTCTTCCATCCCCTTAGTTCCATTCTGCCCCACAATTCTAGGTGGCCCCATAATTCCCTGTAGCCCCATAATTCTATGCAGTCCCATAATTCCATGAAGTCCCACAATCTCATGCAGACCCACAATTCCAAGTGGCCTTACAAGTCCACCAGTCCCATAATTCTCCAAGGCCCCATAATTCCATGCAATAAAAGGTGGTTGTCTATTGTGCACTGGCACTGCCAACCCTAGCGGACACTCTGGCAGCTAGGGGAGCACAGAATCATGGAAAGAGAGCCTGGCATTATCTTAATTAACAAAGACAGCTGCAGAATCACCTTGCAAAGGTGTATCTGACAAAGATCCTCCCACCTCCTATTTCAGTGGTTACTGCACACTTCAGCCCTTCACAACCTTGTAATGCATCCGGTTATTTTCAAGTCATTTGCAATTGATGTAAGGAATAGGCGCATGCCCTCCTTTCCTCCCATCGGAGGCCTTGACTCTCTTCCTGAGCTCTAGTTGAAAGCAGAAACTCCTCTAAGGAGGGACAGCATGCACGGCAACTCCCATCTAACCGTGAATTACTTTGTCCATCCATTAATGGTCGCCAATCCACAAGGGAATAGGGAAAAGGACAGGGCACTGATTTGAATTGTGCTCCCCTCAAACTTGAAGTGCATCTAAAAGCTCAGAATGTGACCTTATTGGGAAATGGCTCACACTGGATTAGACTGGGCCTTAATCCAGACTGATGCTCTTATGAAAAGAGAAGACACACAGAAACACACAGAGAAGACAGACAGTGGCAGAGGCTGGAGTGATGTAGCTACAAGTCAAGGAACTCCAAGGGTTGCCAGCAACCCAGAGAAGCTGGAAGAGACGAGGCAAGATCCCGCATCCTCATGGATACTATGGTTCTTAAGCCCACTGAGCCACAAGAGGAACTCCACACTTAAAATGTATTTATAAATAAAATATCCAAAATAAGTAAATCCCTAAAGACAGAAAGCAGACTGCGAGGAGGGAGAAGTGGGGACTGACTGCCCATGGGTACAGGGTTCTGCCTGAGGTGATGAAAAGTCCAGAACCATATAGAGGTGGTGGCTGCACAATACTGTGAATATACTTAATACCATCAGACTGTACACTTGAAAATGGTTCTAACAGAAAGTGTTTCTTTCTTGAAGATTCTAAACTGGTGGCCTAGTAAGTATAGTTAATAACGGGATGGTAAATGTTATATATATTTGACCACAATTTAAAAACCTACACTACAAATTAAAGGAAAAAAAAAGATATGTTTTTGATAAAAGCCAAACCCTAGCCATCTGGAGACTGACTTATTTTGGGGAATCTCTAATCCCAGGGGCTCTGGTTACCATGAGCCACAGGAACAGCAGTATCTGAGGTCCCAGAGAAAGGGAGAGAAGAAACAAAGACATCGCCTTTTTGTAACACACGCCAAAGATCGTAACTGATCCTCATCAGGAAAGAGCCGCCACTGGTCAGAAACACAAATCGCTCAATCGTAGTGGGAGCAGTGAGCACTGGCTAAGAACTCTGTCCTGGACCCACATGCCTGAGCTTTTATTTCTCAGCCACTGCAAAAGAAAGCCCAGCATCTGAGAAGGGAGAACAAAGGGACCTAACGTCTGCAGCCAAGAAGCAGCTGCTCACCCTCTGTGACAACACTCTCACTCTGGAGGCCAGTTTGGGGTTCAAAAATCTCTTCTGGGTCTCCAGGGACTGGGAGGGGCTCATGGGCTGACGAGACAACCAGGAAGTAGGTCTCCCTACTCCAGAAAAGACAATTGGTCCGCTGCCCCCCTACAAGCTCCTGGTCATCCAGAATTCAGAGATGCTAGGAGAGGTTCCAGTTTTCCTGAGAATTAAGGAACCTGTCCACTCAAATAGAAGCTCTTTAGCCTGGAAGGCCCTCCTCAGACAGAGCTAGATGCGAAGGCAGGGAGGTACAATAAATAAGCTAAGTGGTTAGATTATACTAAAAAGAGACATGTGACTGCTGTGGCTAGGGTCACTGCTACAGCATAGGTTCAGTCCCTGGCCCAGGACCTTCCATGTGCCACAGGTGCAGCAAAAATTAATTAAATTGAAATTAAAGTTAAAACACTTTTTAAAGAATAAAAAGATATGTGAGCCTAATGGTAAATAAGACACTCAGGCAGTGGGGAGTGGTGGGACCTGGGGCGTCTATAACCTGCTACTCACTTCCACTGCTTGGAGCCAGGCAGGAACATAAGCCAGGATGGGCATGATATTTTATATGACTTCTGATTTTTTTTTTAAATCTTACTCTCCTGATTTTTAATGTGGGCAAGTAATTACAGAAATATGTTCAGGAGTTCCCTGGTGCCTCAGCAGGTAAAGGACCTGGCATTGTCACTCCTGTGGCTCTGATTACTGCTATGGCATGGGTTTGCTCCCTGGCCCAGGAACTTGCACATGCCACAGGCACGTCCCCCCCCCAAAAAAAGACCCCCAAAACAGAAATGTGTTCAATGCAGTACAGGCCAAACGCAATGCCTTGAGCCTCTATTTGGTCCAGGGACTGTCAATTTACATTTGTCCCAGGACCCAATCCGATGCTTATTCTGTAAAGAAAGCCTGAACAGTCACCTTACAGCTTTCTCCCTAAATATGAGGTGGCCTTTTCTACATCAGACAAACAGCTTTGTCTTCATGGATGAGGACATGGACTCCCCTATTGAAGAAAGAGTGTGTGGCCTTGGGCAAGTTACTTAAGCTATCTGTACCTCAATATTCTCATCTGTAAAACGGGGGTAACAGAGGTAGCACATAGGGTTGCTGGAAGGTTTAAATAAGTTTACATATGAAAAAGACCTACAACAACACACAGTAATTAAGATTCATTATCAGGGAGTTCTCATTGTGGCGCCACAGAAAAGAATCCAACTGGTATCCATGAGGATGTGGCTTTGATCCCTGGCCTTGCTCAGTGGGTTAAGGATCCATCATTGCTGTGAGCTAGGTCACAGACACAGCTTGGATCCCGTGTTGCTATGGCTGTGGTGTAGCCCGGCAGCTATAGCTCAGATTCGACCCCCAGCCTGGGAACTTCCACATGCGGTGGGTGTGGCCTTAAAAAAGCCAAAAAAAGAAAAGATTCATTACCACACACTATCATGACCTGCCTCTGAACCCACGGTAGGAGATGGGGAGGAAGGAGGCTGGGAATTTCAAATCTGTCTAAGCCCCTACCCCAGGGCTTCTTCACATTCCCACGGAGCCTAGGCTGAATCCAGCCTCAAAGGTCTATCAGGTAGGTACAGGTGAGGGATATGAGGGGCCGAGTCCTATCCCTAGAAAGAAATCTGCCTGACCCACCAGGAACCAGGAATAATGCACATAAACATACTGAAGTTACATGGGCGCTTCACAATCACAGAACAACATTTTCTCTTCAGGTAAATTTTCTTTTAACTCCTTCACATCTTGGAACTCTAATACTATTAGCCATTTTATTACTGATGAAAACAGTTTGCTTTCATTTTTTAGGACTTCAGAAGAAAAAAGTAGCCACATGACACAATTCTAAGGTCTCCTTTAGGAAATTCAATATACAAAACTCTGTGCCACAAGATTAGGGTTTGGTTTTGGGGTTTTTTCCTTTTTTTGTCTTTTGAGGGCCCACCCGCAGCAACATGGAGGTTCCCAGGCTAGGGGTCAAATCGAAGCTATAGCCACTGGCCTATGCTGCAGCCACAGCAATGCCAGATCCTTAACCCACTGAGGGAGGCCAGGGATCAAACCTGCATCCTCATAGATTCATTTCTGATTTGTTTCTGCTGGGCCACAAAGGGAACTCCAAGATTAGAGGTTCTTAATCAGGGGTCCAGGATGCCTGTTCAAGATGCCCTGATTTTGTAGACAAAATCCAAGAGTCCAAGATGCCCTGATTTTGCACACAAAAAGTTGTGCGTATAGGCGTATTTTTACAAAATTCTCAAGAGGTCTGAAACCTCCAAACAAGTCAAGAATCAATGAAATAGACCTACTTGCAAGTAAAGATTTGCTTTGCAGGGCTATTCACCACAGAATTGTTTTTACCTGGCAATTTCCTAGTTATAAGATTAAAATTTGATGGCACCTCCTACAGAAAGTGAGCTCTATCTGGATTACAGAGTCTCCACACCAGCTCCCTCTGCTGGTGGTACCTGTAAGGCTACCTGATTGGGCCCATGATCATTGAGCACCTCAAGAGCAGAACAGGTCTTAATATTTCTATATCCCAGGGCCTGACACAATGTTTTCTAAACGAATAAGTGTACAAACGTACGAATTAACAAGTTCTGGGTGGAGTTTGCAGTCACCAAAGAAGAGACAACATCAGTTTCTAACCCCAGTGGGTAGCAGATTCACTTGAGAATGAGACATTGGAGAAGGAAGCCCTTCTTACACCAAAAGCCCTTATGTACGCTGATACAGGAGGCAGTACCAAGAAATCATTTCCACACAGGAGCTCTGGAGGCTCCATCCCAGCTCTACCAGGAGTAGAGACCTGCTCTGTCACCTCAGACATGTCCCTTAACTTCTCTGAGCCTACCTCCTCATTGGTCAAGTGTAGATAATAAGGGTACCTACCACTTGTCAGCATTGGTACCTGGCAGGTAAGTGAACAGTCAACAATTTTTTTTAAATCTTTTTAGGGCCACACCTGTGGTCTATGGAAATTCTAAGGCTAGGGGTCAAATCGGAGCTGCAGCTGCTGGCCTACACCACAGCCATAGCAATGCCAGATCTGAGCCATGTCTGCAACCTATATACAGCTCTGCACTGCAGCTTGAGCAACATCGGATCCTTTAAACCACTGAGCGAGGCCAGGGATCAAACCCACAACCTCGTGAATGCTACTCGGATTCGTGACCCGCTGAGCCACAATGGGAACTCCTCAAAAATTGTTATGATTACTACAAGACAAGACCTGCCAGTGTATTTCCTGTTTCTTAAACACACTTCACATTTGTCCTCTGCCTAAAACGGCCTCCTCCATCCGAAGTCTCTAATACCCAACTAAAATTCCTTCTGCATAACTGCCCCAGAGTCCTGGCACCCTGGATGGCCAATGAGTGTCCCCGCTCCCTACTCCCATCCCCTAGGTACAGAAAGTGGCACTCAACCCCGCTCTCCTGATTTCTTTACCTGCCTGCTTCCTGTTCCCCATGGCCAGCACAGCAGGTGCTCAGTGAGAATTTGCTCAATAATTAGGCTCTACCTGGAAACCTCTACTTGGAATCCCACCTTAGCTGGCCCCCTAGAAGACAACCAGGATGTACAACCTGCTCACAAGAAACAGAAGCATGTTCCAGGGGGAGCCAGCCCAGAGCAGCAAGTTCTCCTGATCAGGATGGAGGGGTAAGTTCCCAAAACCAACAGCACTACTGGTACACCATAGGCAAGTACTGCCTACTGCCCTTGAAGCCTCAGATTTCCAACAAGTCCTGAGAGAGAGTTCATTGTCAACTAGGGAGCCAGCTTCCTCTCAGAGATACCCCTGCTGGTCTCAACAACGGCCTCTGCTTGAACAGCCTAGATGGGCTTGCTTGGACCAAAGCCCCCTCCTTGCATGGACATACCCTCAAGACAGTCTGCACCAAGATGCCCAGAGCCAAGCTGCCCTGGGGAACCTGCTTTTTTTTTTTTTATTGGTCTTTTTAGGGCCGCACCTGCAGCATGTGGAAGTTCCCAGGCTAGGGGTCAAATCGGAGCTATAGCTGCCGGCCTATACCACAGCCACAGCAACATGGGATCCAAGCTGCATCTGCGACCTACACCACAGCTCATGGCCACGCCGGATCCCCAACCTGCAGAGCAGGGTCGGGGATCAAACCCGCATCCTCATGGGTACTAGTTAGGTTCGTTCCCACTGAGCCACAAGGGGATCTCCAGGAACTTGCCTATTGAACAGAACCTGCCCAGCCCTCCTCAGCTGCCCAGCCAGAGGCAACCCCTACCCACCTTCACACCCTCCAGGAGTGCCTGGGGGTCCTCAATGCCCTCTGGGACACACTTCTTATTCTCAGGGAGGGATTCAAGTTTCTCCACCAGAGCTTTCAGGCCCTTCAGCTCAAACTCGGTGAGGTGGGTCCATTTGGCAGAGACCTCAGTGGCCGGAGAGCCGGTGGGCGTCTTGGGGTAGTCTATGGGCATCGTGGCGGACTTCACACTGTCCTCCGACTCGTTCGACAAAGTTCTTTTGAGGAACCGCATGGCAGGGGCTTTGGGCTTCTTCCCAGGGGCCTCCTGGTCCTCTGAGGGGATGCTGGTGGGCGAGGCAGGGCCATCAGTGGGTGGTTTGGGCGTCTTATCTGTGCCCTCCTCCTCTTCCTCTTCCTCTTCCTCCTTCTCCTCTTCCTGGGGCTGCTGCTCACAGGACTCTTCCTCCATCTCCAGCCAGGAATCTGATGAGAAGCCGTCTATGCTGGGCTTTCTTGGGGCATCTATGGGGTTAGGAGTAGGGAGATCACAATAAAGACTAAGATGGGAGTTCCCGTCGTGGCGCAGTGGTTAACAAATCCGACTAGGAACCATGAGGTTGCGGGTTCGGTCCCTGCCCTTGCTCAGTGGGTTAACAATCCGGCGTTGCCGTGAGCTGTGGTGTAGGTCGCAGACGCGGCTCAGATCCTGCGTTGCTGTGGCTCTGGCGTAGGCCGGTGGCTACAGCTCCGATTCGACCCCTAGCCTGGGAACCTCCATATGCCATGGGAACAGCCCAAGAAATAGCAAAAAGACAAAAAAAAAAAGACTAAGATGAATTCCCCAGACTCCCTGGTGGAAGTCCCTGGAATCTGCCCCCAACACACACACACACTTTTTTGTTTTTTTAGGGCCACACCGGAGGCAAACGGAAGTTCCTAGAGCTGCAGCTGCCAGCCTATGCCACAGCCACAGCAATGCAGGATCCGAGCCTCATCTGCAGCCTGCACCATAGCTCATGGCAATGCCAGATCCTTAACCTACTATGCGAGGCCAGGGATTAAATCCACGTCCTCATGGATACTAGTTGGGTTCGTTACTGCTAAGCGACAACAGGAATTCCATCTTTAGACAATTTGAATGGTCTAGGACTCCCTCAGCCTCTAGACAAGGCTGGGGTCAGGCAGACATAGCTCTGCTTCTTCCCAGCTGTGTACCCAGACAGGTCGCTTCACCTCTCTGAACACACCCGGCAGTGGCAACACCAGACCCTTAGCCCACTGAGCAAGGCCAGGGATCAAACCTGCCTACCCACGGATACTATGTTGGGTTCTGAGCTCAATGAGCCACAATGGGAACTCCAGGTTTTGCTTTGTGTTTTTTGTTTTGTTTTTGCCCTTGCTCTTTAGGGCCGCGCCCATGGCATATGGAAGTTCCCAGGGTAGGGGCTGAATCAGAGCTATAGGGGCCTGCCTACACCACAGCCACAGCAACATGGGATCTGAGCCGCATCTCTGACCTATAACACAGCTCACGGCAATGCTGGATTGTCAACCCACTGAATGAGGCCAGGATTCGAACCCGAATCCTCACGGATCCTGGTCAGGTTTGTTTCTGCTGAACCACAATGGGAACTCCCAGGGTTTGATATCTTTCAATGCCTGAATCATCTAACAAGAATGAGACTCATCAAAAAAAAAAAAAAAAGAATGAAGACTCACAACATACCACCCCCTAGTTAAAACTGAATTTCCAATGAGCACTCCTCAATAAAGATCCCGGCAGAAACATTTGTTCCCTATCAAATGCCTGGTCTGAAACCCCTATAGTCAGATGGGGATTCGAGGAAAGGAAGGAAAAGGCTTACAATGAGGAAAAAAAAAAAAGAGAGAATCTAAAAAATCTTGGAGATTGCAAGAAAAATCCTGCAAACCCTAAAGGAAACAGATGGATCATTAATTTCTATCCCATGATGAGAAAGATGTGGTGAATGAGGTGCAGCAGACTCTAGCATCAGAAAACTCCTCAGCAGTAACAGCTCAGAGGTAAAGGGGAAGAAGAACGTTCTTCCCACAGATTGCTCTTTGGGGATGTCACAGTCAAATGCAACTTCAAGGTGGGTGTTTGTGAGTCAGGACTCAAGGACTGAGCCATTTGGGGTGATGGTGTCCCTTTAAGTAATGGCAGCAGGGCAGGGTACTGCAGCTGCGCTGTAAACACTCTCTCCCTGCCTCTATCAAAACCACCCACTGCTCTGCCAAGCTTCCATCCCCAGCCTTGGTCACCCCTTCTGCTGGCTTATAGTTTGGCCTGGGTTTGGGAGAAGTGGCTGCATCTCGTAGCCCTGCTTCTATATAGATAAAAACCTAACCCTCACTGCAGGAAGAAAAAAAAAAAAAATCAGTTGGTGACCAGAGATGGATTAAAAAAGACCAGGATTGGAGTTCCCACTGTGGCGTAACGGTATCAAAGGCATCTTGGGAGTGCTGGGATGCAGGTTCCACCCCTGGCCGGGCACAGTGGTTTAAGGATCTGGTGTTGTCACAGCTGCAACTTAGATCATAACTGCAGCTCAGATCTGATCCCTGGCCTAAGAACTCCATATGCCTCTGGGGAGGCCACAAAAGACCAGGATTCTTTGCTCTGTGGGGAGCCTCTTTCAGCCACCAAGCCAGGGACTGGGCCCTCCCAACCAACAAGGCGTTCTCGTCATGGCTTGGCGGTAACAAGCCAGACTAGCATCCTTGAGGATGTGAGTTCGAGCCCTGGCCTCGCTCAGGGAGTTAAAGGTCTGGCGTTGCTGTGGCTATGGTGTAGGCCAGGAGCTATAGCTCCAATTTGACCCCTAGCCTGGGAACTTCCAAATGCCATGGGTTCAGCCCTAAAAATGCAGTCAACCAGCAAGACCTGGTTGACCAAGCCAATCAACCAAGATGACTCTGTTGGGGGTCACAACTTCCTTGTCTTGGACTCTGTACTCCAAGTGAGAAGCTGACAAAGAAGGGTCTCTAAGAATCTGCCTGACACTCTGGCTCAAGAGAATCTCTGTAATGCAGGGCTCCCAAGGCACCCCTGAAAAAAATTATTTCTGCCCCACCTGAGCAGATAGGGTGGCTGAGCTCCAAGGCACACTCACCAATAAGCATTGATTCTCTCTGGTATTCCTGAGTGAGGTAGGACCGCTGGGTCACACAGTACACGTATCTCTCCAAGACATACCAGCACATCTCATAGTAGAAGGGATAACGGAATTTGGGCTGCACCTGAAAGCAAAGATCCAGGGGCAGAGGTCAGTTTCTGGAGGGCAGGGGGTGGAGAGGAGGGAGAGAAGTGCACTGGGGTGGGGGGAAGGGGAGTTCCGGGGGGGGGGGGAGTTATTTTCATCATCTTAGCAGGAACACAAATGATGTGAAGAAAAAAATGGGAGTGGTCTGGAGAGAAGCGCTGGAAGGGGCAAGATACCAGCATGCACACATGAGGAGGAGGAAGAGCGGGGGAAGAGGCCTATGTGAGAGCATCATGTCAAAGGTCCCTGAGCTTTGCGCGGGGGAAGCTTTTCGGGGTCCAATCTGTGCAGAACTGTGCCCTGACCGGCTGACGGAGGGTGAGGGTATCTGCGGATGCGAGTCCCTGCCTGATTCTAGCTACAACAGACATGGATGCCTCACCATTCTCAAACCTTCTTGTATAGACTCGGCTGTTCCCTCCCTCCCCCCGTGAAAAACAGAAATCAAACCCCAAACCTTACCCATTTGCAGACAGGCTGCCAAGCATCTCCTACACTCAAAGAGGTCACACCAGACGGACCAATGAGGGTGAGGGGGTGTGGCCTCTCCTACCGCCAGAGGCGGGGCCTCCGAGGGGTCCACCTCCCGCTAGTCCCCAACAATACCTGACCAGTCTGTGTCTCCACAGAGGACTCCCTCCAACGCAAGTCCCTGGTGTGACCTAGTGTGACCTGGGACGGCCCTAACCCTGGGGTCTGGAACAGGAATCCAGACGGAGTTCCCCTTTTGGCTTTTAATTAGAGGGGAGGAAGTACAGGTGCAGAGAGCTTTGTGTATCAGAGCTGTGAAAAGGCCAGGGCCCCAGGGAGATTCCAATGGGTGGCAGCATGGGGTCTACACTGATGAGATGGCAGCAAGAGATGAGAAGGAAGCAATACCACTGATGGCCCTGGCACAGATGAGCCTTCCAGAAACGGCATCCTGACCCCGCAAGGGTGTGTATGGAAGGTGGTCATTGTCTCTCAGGGCTGGGCCCTCCAAGGCTGCAAGTGGGCCCCCCACGTCCACACTCACTCCTGACTGCCTCCTTGTCCTCTCACCAAGGGTGTGTCTGCCTTGAGGGACCTCTGCTGGGGCTTTCTGTCCTCCAGGAACTCAGGGAGTTGGGACATTAAAGAAGCACATCCTGCCCTTTTTCTTTCCTATCAACCAATGGGTGATATTCTACATCTGGGACAAAGGCAAATACAAGCTGACCTAGGTCCTCCATCTACCCTAAAATACCATTTTGCTGCCTCTCAGTGCCCACCTGTAAAAGGCCCCAACTCTGCCCTCTGAGAGTCCTAGCTCCAGTTTCCCCATCCATCCCCTAACTCAGTTTCCAGCTGCGAAGCCCTCATCTCACTTGCACCATCTGCATCCTAGGTCCATTTGACCTGCCTGCCTCTGATGGATGGTAGGCTTTGGAATGAGATCCTGGCCGCCGCATGCTTTTGAGCTCCTGTGGGAGATGCACGGAGTTGGGATCATCATCTAGTGGTTTCCTTGGCTCCAGCTACTGTCTGGAGAAACCATTTTTTATTTTATTTTGTTTTGTTTTGTTTTAGGGCCGCACCTACAGCATATGGAAGTTCCCAGGCTAGGAGTCAAATCAGAGCTGCAGCTGCCAGCCTACACCATGGCAACAGCAACACCGGATCCAAGCCGCCTTTGCAACCTACACCACAGCTGGTGGCAACACCAGATCCTTAACCCAATGAGTGAGGCCAGGGATCGAACCCGCATCCTCATGGATACTTGTCAGGTTCATAGCCTGCTGAGCCACAATAGGAACTCCAAGACCCCAGTTTTATTGCTGGGAGAGTATTCATCTTTTTTCAGCCATCAGATCAATGCCCTCCAGTTTAAAAAGGAGACAGGTTCTTGGGCCTAAGACCCTGGCCTCGGCTGAAGAGAGGTTGGGGGTAGGGAATGAGTCTCAGCTCCATCCCCACTCCAGAACAAGGGCCAAGTGACTTTGAAACAAATTGGTCAAAACCTACAGAGCAGGCTGAGGACAGGCAGCCCACCTCTTCTAAGACCCTCACTCACATCTCCTGAATTTAGACTCAATCGACAAAACTCTGAAGCGCCTTTTGACTTTTCAAATTTGGGGAAACCATCTAAGCCACACTGGCCCTGGTGGGCACTGTGGCTCCTACGAATCTTTCTAGATTAGGAAAAAAAAAAAATTTTTTTTTTTTTTTGACTGTCGTTCAGGAGAGGAAGGTAAGTCTCCCGTCACTGCTGCTGAACCCAAGAGAAACCAGCTGGGTGAAAACAAATGCTGATGAAGGAATTCAATTTTTTTTTTTAATTTTTTTTTTTCCAAGAGAGCACCGCAGGAAACAAAATTTGCAAAGAATTGACTTACAAACGGGTTGTCGCCTTCCACCCTTCGCCTTCAAAAGGTTTCAGCCACATGCCTGGGAACATTAAACACACGATTGCTCAACATTATTTGTTGACACATTCGGAGCCTCACCAAATTGAGTTGTTCTTCGAAGGGCGAGGCAGTCAGAAAGCATGCAATGCTCCCAGCCTGGGGGGGAGGGGCGGGATCGGGGAGGGGGCGATCAATCTGTCAGCAGGTCTCAAGGGGTCAGTTTGAGTTCCCAAAGGCCCTTCCTCTTGGAGCTGAGTGACCTCAGGAGATCATAACCAAAGATATTTCGGTGCATCTACAACTCCCAGGTCTCAAGGACTTGAAAAACTGAAATATGAGGGTGGGTGGAAGTGTCTTAAAATTTGTTTTTCTCCTGGAAAAAAAAAAAAAGTCAATGGAAAAAAAAAATCCAATGGTAGGGGAAAGGTGAAAGGATAAATTATTTGCAATTTCCAGGTAGATTCACTGGCTGAGGGAATGGGGCATGTTGGCATTACCTTTCCTGGAAGGCTGCTTTCACTAGAGCCATTAAGGGAAAAAAAAAAAAAAAGATAAATATAAGAGAGAAGGCAGTTTAATGATCAATTGGACCATTGCTATCCCTTATCAAGCTAACTGGAGTTAAAAATATGTAGTGAGAGCTGTTGAGATGTTATCTTCAAATAATAAACATGCAACACATCCATTCTTTGGTGCAGCTCTCCCACCCCCCTGCTTATCTTTAGAATGAGAGGGGAAAGATTTAATCTACACAAGGGGATCCATGAAATAAAAATCCACCCAGAACAGAACGCCTGCAACCTGTTCATGCTTGCCTTTGGGTGAAGTCACCTATTATCTAGCACAGAAAAATTAAAATCGTGAGAGCCAGACATGATTCCTAAACATAGGAGAACACTGGGGTTCCCCTGGTCTAGAAGGGGAGGTCCCCCACCTTAGGCCACAAAGGCAAATTATTTGCCTTCAACCAGCCCACATCATGGGGCGTAGAGACTGTCGGTTTCCTCTGTCCCACCCTCTGCATTTGGTTTCCGAGCAAAGCCGTGTTTTAGGACTCCTGAAAGGCTATTTTTAAATGGCCATAACCTTCTTAAGGAAGCTCGAAGGGATGTAAAGAATTAAGCTGTAGTGAGCTGACAAGGAGCCCTGGCATTTTATCTGGCTTCCAGCGCTCTCTCCCCAGTATCTTTTGTCTGTCTTGGCTCCTAAGACGTAAACAATTGGGCCTTGTAGCCAAGCCCTCTCCAAAGACCAGAAATCAAAGCAGATTAAATAGCCTGCTGCTGGTTCCAGCCGAGTCCCACCATCCCCTCCCCCCGCCCCCGCGGCCCCTTTTGGTCCACCTGCTTCAGGAAACCAGATGGGGTGCCCACTGAGACGACAGGGACACTGTGCATTGGGTGAGGGGGCCCTGCCATGCTCATCTCCACGTGGACTAAATATCCCACAGCAGCTCAGTGTGCTGCTTAGGGTTCCACTCCATTACCCTCCCTCTGGCCTCCGCTGGGGGAGGGGAGGAGCTGGGCTCCTAATGGAATGATGGGGCCCAAATCCACTGAGATGTATGATCCCAGATTCCCTGGGGGAGGGGAACAGCTGCCAAGGCTTTGGAAACTCCAGCCCTACTCTGGCTTTCAGGAATTGCCTGGAAAGTTGTGGGCCTGACTTCTTTTTCCTTTTCTATCCCACACCTACGCGTCCACTCACACTGGCCCATTCTTCAGGGCTGGCCAAAGAGCAGTTGGCTGGAGTCCCAGACAGCACTTGACCCAGACTCTAAGATGACCATTCGCACCCAAATGGTGCCTTTTTCTAGAAGGCCACGGGGCAGCATCCTCCAGACCAGGGCTGGGACTGGCCTCCCCCAGAGCAGGAAAGGAATGGTAGGTGGGTAACAGAAATGAGGCTCGAAAACACAGACCAGGACCCAGTCTCTGCAGATCTGGGTATCGCAGCAGCAGCAAACCCACCCATCTGAAGAGGTGCATTCACCCTTGTTAACACAGCTGCCCACTGAATATGGCTCAAAGTGGTCCCCAGGAGACCCTTGGCTGAGGTCCCTCAACATCGGGACCATTAAAAAGGTCAGAGGTCCATGTAGTGGCTGACTTTGAATCATGTATGTGATCCCATGCAGACCAAGGCCTGGAAACAAGACCAGGAAAGGAAGGGACCCAGGGCACAGAGTCTGCGTCTGTGAGAAGGTTCTCGAGGGTCAGGAAGGACCTGAGGATCAGGGCAGACGAAAAAAGTCACACCCCAGGCAAAAGCCCAAGAAGACCAGGTGTGGTCTCTCCATACAACAGAATACAATTAAGCCATAAAATGGAAACAAAGCACTAATGAATAACCACAACATAGATGAACCTTGAAGACATGATGCTAAGTGAAAGAACCTAGACACCAAAGGACATGTTATATGACTCCATTTACATAAAAAAAATCCAGAATAGGCAAATCCATAGAGACAGAAAGCAGATCAGTAACTGCTGGAGGCTGGGGGTGGGGAGTGGGAACGAATGCTATTGAGCAAGGGCTTTCTTTTTAGGGTGATGAGAATGTCAACACTGTGAATGTGCTATTTGCTACTGAATTGTGCACTCTGTGTATGTGGATTATATCTCTATTTAAAAAAAAAAAAAAGGAGAGATATTTGAATACCTACGAGAAAAAAGAAATAGGCCCCCGCCCTTTTTTTTAAGTGCCACACCTGCAGCATATGGAGGTTCCCAGGCTATGAGTCAAAGCAGAGCTGCAGCTGCCGGCCTACACCACAGCCACAGCCACAGCCACGCCAGATCTGAACCACGTCTGTGACCTACACCGAAGCTCACAGCAATACCAGATCCTTAACCAAGGCCACAGATCAAACTCACATCGCATACTAGTCGGGTTTGTAACCTGCTGAGCCACAATGGAAGTTCCAGAAATAGGTCCTTTTTGCCCCAGCTTCCAGCTCTCAGACCCATCCCAGATAATGGGGGCACTAGGTCAAGTTCTACCAGGAAAGAACCAGTGCTGTGGGGAGGAAACTCATCATGGAATGGAAGGGAACATAGCAGAGGGCCCAGGTCAGGTGTCTGGGCCGGGGTCTCTGGTCCTGGGGCAGGGGCTGGGGGAGACTCAACGTCTGAGAAACCATCAAGGAGAGAAGGGACCCCCCAGCCTCAGTTGCAAGCAGTCACCAAGACGGCGCTCAGAGACAGTACCCAGAGGACGCGCAGACAACAGCTTCCTCAGCTTCTCCATCACATCTGGGGTCCCTACATGGTCAAGGTCCCAGCCCCCCTCACCTCCCAACCACAACCACCATGAAATTCCCCACCCTCCCTCGCATCCCTTTATACACGTGGGAAGAAGGAAGAGGCAGGGTCCCTGACATCTCATGGGGCTTTCTCAAGAGCTACTTCCTCTTTGACAAGGGGCTTTTGGCTGCCGCCTGCCTGGAGATGAACAGAAACTCCCGAGGCTTTGGGTGGGGTAATCGGGGCACTCCCGACCCCAGAGAACCAGGACCCAGACAATGGCCTGAGGCAGGGAGCAAGAGGGCTGGAGGGCCAGGGAGGACTTGGTAATGACCTGTCCCATACACCCTGAGCACCCAACAGAGCCTGGCGGCCTAGGCATGGCCACAGGAGGAAAGGAAGCCGCCTTACCCGTGTTCTGTCCTCAATCTCGTAGATCCGCAGCTGCATGGGCACGTTGAAGCTGTGCAGGATATTTCCGCCGAATACCAGGGAGTCTACGGGGGTGTAGACTGCATGGATCCAGCCTGGGTGGGGAGGGCACAGAGAGGGTCAGAGCTGGATCCCGGGGGGGTCCTTCACCCTGCCAGTAGGAGGAGGGTACAGGTGGCCAGGGAGAGCAGCCAGGGACGGAGTGAGGATGTTCAGGCTGCCAGACACACAAAGCTGAGTTCCTGGCTGGCCTAGAGGACCTAGACCTGTAGCCCCACTGGACTAGTGCTGGCAGTGACCCCTGGCTAGCTCAAGTCAGGTGGGGGGCAGCTGAAGACCATCCCCCTTGTCCTGAAGACCTTGGTGACAAAGTGTTGCAGTGGACCTGGCTGCAGCAGCCAACAGAGAGACAGACCCAGTCCCTCTCCCCTGCCAGCCAGGGTGCTAGAAACCCCTCACTGGGGCTCATCACACATTCTCAAGCCTTTGCCTCATCATCCCACTCCTTAGCTGGGGCCAATCTCAGGAGGAGCCACAAAGGACTGCTTGGGGCCACAGCTAAGGAGTGATATCTTGCCAGAGCTGCAGGACCCAGACGCCTTCCTCTGCCCAAAGCCACCTCCTGCTATCAAAATCCTCCAAGGGAAGTTCCCATTGTGGCTCAGTGGTAATGAATCCAACCAGTATCCATGAGGACACGGGTTCAATCCCTGGCCTTAGTGGGTTTAGGAGCTGGCATTGCCATGAGCTGTGGTATGGGTGGCAGCTGCAGCTCATATCTGGCATGGCTGTGGCTGTGGTGTAGGCCAGCAGGTGCAGCTCCGATTCAACCCCTAGCCTGGGAACTTCCATATGCTGCAGGTGTGGCCCTAAAAATACAAGGAAAAAAAAAAAAACCCAACCTTCAAGGCCCATTTCCACATGGTCTCTGCAGTCATACCTGTACCCCCACGTCAGCTCTGCTCTACGGCTACAGACAAGTCTCTCTCCTGCTGACTGCAGCTTCTTAACAGCTTGGGGCATGGATTTTTCACCTCTCTGAGCTCCTAGCCCAAAGGCTGGCACAGCCATCACGAGAAGGATAAGTGAGGGCTACCCCTGTACCAGGCACTGGCCTGTGGGCTTTACAGGGCCCCATCTCAAGATCCCTAAAAGCTATATGCAACTTTACCCCCAACTTACAGATGAGAAGACTGAGGCACAGAAAAGTGAAGTCACGTACAGGGACTGGAACCCAGGGAATCACCCTCTGCTTGGTTATGAAAGCAAGCCACCTAGTTTCTTCAATGAGTCACTAACATATCTCAGACCTTCATGCGGCTCTTACTACAGCAATAAACAGTACAGAGCTAGGGGAGAGATGCCCATTTACAGATGCTGAAACTGAGGCTAAGAGAAACTAAGTCACCTGCTGAATGAAGTCACAGCTGGTGAGTGACAGTGCCTCTGTTTTTAACTGCTATGCTGCACTGCCAATGAATCAAGGATTTAGCACAGGCCTGGGAGTCCCAGGAGACAGGCCTGCAAATGCGTGAGGGAGGCAAGGAGAAATAAGAAAGACAAGGCAAAGACAAGAACAGGGAGAGGCAGAGGGACTCACAGTCAGAGAGGATCAGCAGAAGGGACAGGGGCAACCCAAGATCCTGAGCACAGGTCCCTCTTCTCTCCTCCCAATTTTGTGCCTCAGTCACTCAGAAGAAAATTACAGAGCCCTTCTGCCCACCATGGAGCGGAAGCAGTTCTGGCCTCTCTCCTCAGTAAGCTGAAACACAGCAGCCCTGAGTCACGGGCAGTCACGGACGGCCACGGCTGCCAGGAGCGGAGCTGCCACCTGAGGAGAGCCGGGAGGCTTCGAGGCCACTGCTGGCCTTCCTGTGGACACTATGGGCAGCTGGCCCTCCCCTGCTGGGGACAATAGGTGGTACAGACCTGGTGGTCCTCGGGGAAGGGGAGGGGAAAACCACCAGCCAAGGGCACAAAACAGAGGCCTTATGTAACCTGGTTCTGCTATGGGCGCCTCAGTCTCTGGCGGAGGCACATCAGAGGGAGCGAGTCACTCCACTGGGCAGGTGTGCCTTTGTGGAGTCTCCTGGGTGCCTTCCCCACCACCCTCCCCCACTCTGTGCAGCAGCCACCTTTAAAGTCCCAGTTTACACATCTGCTTCAGCCTCTCCGCCTCAGCTGTGTACCAGCTGATCTTCTCAACTGTCCATTTTTTTGTTTCTAGCAAAAGCAGAGCCATGCTGCCTGTGATCACTCTTGTTATGACCATCAGCACTATCTAAGCAGCATTTCCTAAGACTCGGACCTAGGATGGCTGGGGTGAAGCATGAATAGGGCAAGGATTCCTGGGTCCTGTTCCCAGGCTCCTGGCATGCCCACCTACCATGTTGTGAAAGCCCACATCCAGGGGCCTGGGTCTGACACTGTTCCCCAGAGCTAACTCACCATTTGAGTCAGGCAGGAGGCACTGACTGCTCCCCCTGCCCCCACCCCAGCTTCCACATGCCCTATGAAATGAAGGAGACCACTGCCTCCCTTGTGAGCAAGAACTCAACCTCTGTAAGCAACTGCCACTGATATTCAAGAGGGTTTTGTCAAGGAGTTTCCAGGCAGCTCAGTGGGTTAGGGGTCTGGCAATGTCAATGCTATGACAAGAGTTCAATTCTCAATCCCTGGCCCCAGAACTTCCACATTCAGGGGTATGGCTTTGAAAAGAACGGAGCCCACGTGAATCTGCATTTATCAGCCCCCGACTCTCCCTCCTCTCATATCTGGTGGAAACGCAGTCACACCTGACTTACACCTGCGAGAGGTGCTGTTACAAGGAGGGGGGCAGGGAATCTGTACTCCCAGACATTCGAGTGGTCCTAAAAGCTCCTCTCCTCTCCTTCCCAAGCTGATGCCTCCAAGGTGGTCAGGCAGCCTCGTCTGGATTACAGCCACTGCCGAGCCCCTCCCCCAGCCCTGCTCACATCTGCTGTTCCTTGAACACTTGCCTCCAGAAGAAACAGGGAGTGGAAATAACAGCGTTCCTAAGCTCCATCCGTCCCCACCCTCCCGATGGCTTCTCGTTCACAGCACCCCAGGAAGCATGAAAGAGCAGATCCCCAGGCTGGGGACTGAGCTGGGGAGGCTGGCATCTACTTCCTGCTTCACGTGTTACCTCCTGCAACACGAAGGCAGTAACAGAGGCTATTCAGGCCGAGCAGC
The DNA here is from genome assembly GCF_016906955.1 of Phacochoerus africanus. Classification (NCBI taxonomy): domain Eukaryota; kingdom Metazoa; phylum Chordata; class Mammalia; order Artiodactyla; family Suidae; genus Phacochoerus; species Phacochoerus africanus. The sequence continues at coordinate 31,224,326 of NC_062558.1, read as the reverse complement.
AAGGGACAGATGCAGTCCTGGAAAAAGAGCAGGCGATGCACAAAGCCTCCTATTCTCAAAACAAAAAAAAAAGGGTTCCCATTGTGGCTCAGTGGTAATGAACCTGACTAGTATCTATGAGGATGCTGGTTTGATCCTTGCCCTCCTTCAGTGGGTTAAGGATCCACTGTTGCCATGAGCTGCAGTGTAGGTCACAGACATGGCTGGGATGTGGCGTTGATGCGGCTGTGGTGTTTCCACCAGATATGAGAGAAGGGAGAGTCTGGCACTGATGAATGTAGATTCGAGTGGACACCGTTCTTTTCAAAGCCTTGGCAGCTGCAGCTCTGATTCGACCCCTAGCCTGGGAACTTCCATGGCAATAGTACAGCCCTAAAAAGACAAAAAAAGAAAAGAAAAAAGAAATACCTGGGAATTTACCACAAAGCAAGGATGGGAAATACTTTCAGGCCCGCCCAAGCCACTGACCACACGGTTCTTCCCAGGCTCCTGTACTGATCACCACCATCCTAGCTGCTCCTTGGCTGGACATAAACTTGGGATGGAGGAAATTACGTTCTCCCCAACACTTTCCACGCTGCACTGTGGACACTTAAGTGAGCACAGAATTCCCCCAAGGTCACGCAACCAACAAGAAGGACCAGATGCTAAGTGGACTGACTCCCAGGATGACAGCGAACCAGGTGGGACTCCGAAACTAGGCAAGGTTCTCACCCTGCCCTGTCACTTATTAACTGTGTGACCCTGGGTTAGTGTGTTCACCTCTCTGGGCTGAGGAGCCTTCACTTAAAAAAGGAGTTCTTGGAGTTCCCATCATGGCTCAGTGGTTAACAAATCTGACTAGGAACCATGAGGTTGCAGGTTCGATCCCTGGCCTTGCTCAGTGGGTTAAGGATCTGGCGTTGCCGTGAGCTGTGGTGTAGGTTGCAGACACGGCTCAGATCCCGCATTGCTGTGGTTCTGGCATAGGCTGGTGGCTACAGCTCCGATTCAACGACCCCTAGCCTGGGAACCTCCATAGGCCAGGGGAGTACCCAAGAAATGGCAAAAAGACAAAAATAAAAAGGAGTTCTTATCGTGGCTCAGTGGTTAACGAACCTGACTAGTATCCATAAGGACATGGATTCAATCCCCGGCCTTGCTCAGTGGGTTAAGGATCCAGTGTTGCCATGGCTGTGCTGTAGGCAGGCAGCTACAGCTCCGGATTCAACCCTTAGCCTGGGAACCTCCATAATCGGCGGGTTCGGCCCTAAAAAGACAAAAAAATAGGAGTTCCCGTCGTGGCGCAGCAGCAGCAAATCCGACTAGGAACTATGAGGTTGCACGTTCAATCTCTGGCCTTGCTCAGTGGGTTGAGGATCCAGCGTTGCGTGAGCTGTGCTCTAAGTCGCCTACGTGGCTCGGATCCCGTGTGGCTGTGGCTGTGGCTGGCAGTTGTAGCTCCAATTAGACCCCTAGCCTGGGAACCTCCATATGCCATGGGTATGACCCTAAAAAGACAAAAAGACCAAAAAAAAGAAAAAGAAAAAGGAGGAGGTGGTGGTGTGAGAGAATGTTTCTTTACATTCTTCCAGAAAAAGTAAGTAATATACATAAAATAATCATTGCTCAGTAACGCAAGTTCCAACAACTATTAACTAGCGTTCCCCTGGGCAGGTAAAGCCAGAGAGGGAATTGGCCATAGGTCAAGCCAAGGGAAAGAAAAAGATGTCACCAGGTCCATTGCTGAGTTCCAATCTCATCTTTCCTTACTCTTAATTTAATGATCAGGCTGAATCTTGGCGAGTCCCAGGCCACCCCTGACCCTGACTCTATGTGACCTGGAGAGGCCACTGTATTCCCACTTCCTCCACCTTGTCAAGAGCTGGCCAGCTCAGCACAACAAACCCAAGACACTTCTCCCCTTTGTCCAAATCATTTTATGGCTCAATCACCTTCAACAGTCTTGTCTTTTTTTTTTTTTTTGGCTTTTGTCTTTTTTTGTTGTTGTTGTTGTTGTTGTTGTTGCTATTTCTTGGGCCACTCCCACGGCATATGGAGATTCCCAGACTAGGGGTTGAATGGGAGCTGTAGCCACCGGCCTACGCCAGAGCCACAGCAACGCGGGATCCGAGCCACGTCTGCCACCTACACCACAGCTCACGGCAACGCTGGATCATTAACCCACTGAGCAAGGGCAGGGACCGAACCCGCAACCTCATGGTTCCTAGTCGGATTCGTTAACCACTGCGCCACGACGGGAACTCCTCTTTTTTTTTTTTCCATTTCTTTTTATGGCCACATCTGCGGCATATGGAAGTCCTGGGGCTAGAGGTTGAATTGGACCTGCAGCTGCAGGACTACACCACAGCTATGGCAATGCCTGATCCAAGCTGCATTAGTGACCCCCACTGCAGCTTACGGCAACACCTGATCATTAACCCACTGAGTGAGTCCGGGGATCAAACCTCCATCCTCACAGAGACTGTGTCAGGTTCTTAACCAGCTGAGCCACAAGGGGAACTCCTCGACAGTCTTCCTTTCTCAGGTAGCTTTCCTGGACTGATGCCTAAAGAACCACCTAACCCTGCAGCAAAGGCAGCACCCAACCCTTTTATCCCAAGATGTAGGAAGAAGATACCCTGACTCTCACAAAAACACTGTGATATTTAAAATCTTCCTATTCCAAGAGTTCCTGTCATGGCTCAGTGGTAATGAACCCAGATAGTTGCTGTGCTTGTGGTGTAGGTGGGCAGCTGTAGCTCCGATTAGACTCCTAGCCTGAGAACTTCCATATGCCACAGGTACAGACTTAAAAAGTAAAATAAAAAAGTATAGGAGTTCCTGTCATGGCTCAGTGGTTAATGAATCCAACTAGGAACCATGAGGTTGCAGGTTCGATCCCAGCATTGCTGTGAGCTGTGGTGTAGGTCGCAGACACAGCTTGGATCCCATGTTGCTGTGGCTCTGGTGTAGGCCGGCAGCTACAGCTCCAATTAGACCCCTAGCCTGGGAACCTCCATGTGCCGCAGGAGCGGCCCAAGAAATGGCAAAAAGACAAAAAATTTTTTAAAAAATTTTAAATAAAATAAAAAAGTTTAAAAAAATAAAAGAGGAGTTCCCGTCGTGGCGCAGTGGTTAACGAATCCGACTAGGAACCATGAGGTTGCGGGTTCGGTCCCTGCCCTTGCTCAGCGGGTTAACGATCCAGCGTTGCCGTGAGCTGTGGTGTAGGTCGCAGACGCGGCTCGGATCCCGCGTTGCTGTGGCTCTGGCGTAGGCTGGTGGCTACAGTTCTGATTAGACCCCTAGCCTGGGAATCTCCATATGCCGCAGGAGCGGCCCAAGAAATGGCAAAAAGACAAAAATAAAATAAAATAAAATAAAAGAGTCTAATCTTCCCATCCTATCAGCACCCATGAGCTTTCACAGAGCAGAAAGGGAGGCCAGAGGCCAGCGTGAAGCAAGACACATGCCCAAGGTCACAATGGGGGGACGAAAACCCAGCTCAGAGGTGGGAAAGGTCAGAATTAGACCCTCATTCCCCTTCTGAAAAGCTCATATGCAGGAGGCTGGATTTCCCAAGGCTCTCTTCCCAAAGCCACATCCCAACTCCCACAAATCTCACATGTAAGTCTGGGTCAGGGGGTATGATGCTGGCAAGAACCCCTGGGCACTCCTGAGGACCCAAGATGCTCATCTCATTCAGTGACTCTAACACTCTGGTCCTTAGTTTTCACTGGTTGGGAATGAGAAAAATAAAGGTGGCGTAGATTTTCATAAAGTCAAAATACCAAATTTTTTTTTCTTTTTTTTTACAGCCTTACATATAGCGTATGGAAATTTCAGGGCTATGGGTCAAGTCAGAGCTGCAGCTTGCAGCCTATACCACAGCCATAGCAACAACGAATCCAAGCCGCATCTTCGACCTACACCATAGCTTGGAGGCCAAGGATTGATCCAACATCCTCATGGACACTATGTCAGATTCTTAACCTGTTGAACCACAGTGGGAACGCCTCAAAGCTATCAAATTTAAAGTAGGGACTGCCTTTTATTCTGGAATTATGTACTTGCAACTCTTTTTTTTTTGTTTTTTTGTCTTTTTAAGGGCTGTACCCGCAGCACATGGAGGTTCCCAGGCTAGGGGTCAAATGGGAGCTGCAGCTGCTGGCCTACACCACAGCCACAGCAATGTGGGATCCGAGCTGCGTTTGGGACCTACACCACAGCTTACGGTAACGCCAAATCCTTAACCCAATGAGCGAGGCCAGAGATCGAACCCCCAACCTCACGGTTCCTAGTCAGATTCACTTCCACTGTGCCACAACGGAAACTCCTACTTCCAACTTTTTTAGTGTCAGAATAGTCTTCCTTTCATGAAACACCAGCAACAGTAGCAGACAGGTTGTTTTTTTTTTAATTAATGCCCATCTTTAGCAACACTACAAGTTATTAACCCTATTATCAGTTCCAAAGTTTTTTTTTAAGCTTCCTTTTTTTTTTTTTTTTTTGGCTGTGCCTGTGGCACGTGGAAGTTCCCGGGCCATGGATCAAACCCATGTTAACAGCAGTGACAACACCAGATCCTTAACCCCCTGAGCCACCAGGGAACTCATTAAGTTTGTTTTTAAATTTCACTAGTTAATGAAACCAATGCCTGGGAACCACAGGCCCACCCTGCCTCTGAGAAGGCAACAAATTCCAACTGTCTCTTATTTTCTTCCCCCAAACCCAGAAAAAAAAATCCTGGTGTCTCACTCAAGACCCGTAGGACCATAATGTATCTACTGGGGTCTAAATAGAGTCCTGCCAGCTGCAGGTCAAATCCTCAGCTCCTCTTCGGCCTTCCACAGTCACACCCCTACTGTGGCTTAGATGTTGCTTCTTGAGACCCCTTCCAAACTCGCTTAAGCCACCGAAATTAACATCCCTTCATCCCAGACTGGAGGAAAGCAATGAGCCACCTCCTAGGTCTACAAAAAGCCCTGAGAGAAAAAGGCCGGTCGTCCCAAGGATGTCAGGAGGCCTGTGCTCAAGGGACTTAATTGGGAGCAATCATGAAGGTCCCAGAGTTCAGCCCCCCACTGCCCCCAATGAAGTGACTGGACAACTGAGGCAGGAAGAGACCATTTGCCCAAAGTCACAAAGACGGCAGCCCAGCCACGAGCACTCCAGAGTTTCTTAGAATCCACCAGGGCCAATCCTCCAGCACCTGGAAAGTGGCCTTGAGCACACTGTAGGGGACCACCACCCTCCCTCTCTTCACCACATCTGCCAGGCGTGCACCATACACACAGCCCACCAACAACAAGTCCTGCGCATCCTTCCTCTCCCAGAGCCCTGGGGCCCTACAAACAAAGTCACCCCCACTCACCCTGCCGTCTCCAAATCCCACATTTCCCCTAACAGTTAAGATTCCATGTTCTGCCCAACTTTCTAGAAAAAACAGGTGTGCAGATCCCCTTCCCACATTGAGAACTGCTACCACAACCACCCCCTCTCCCTTCACTTGACACTAGAGCTGGATGTCCAGACCCAAGGCCAACTCCAGTCAGAAACACAATCCAATGGATCTTAGTAGCCTCAAAAGATACCCCTATCCTAAGATCCAAGCCTCCACTGGTGACAAAGTCCTTGCAGGCTCCTTGGCATGACTATACATAGCCTCTACTTGTCTACCTCCAGTGACGGGGAGCTCAGTGCCTAGCAGAGCAAGTCATTCCAATACCACTTGGTTACAGTGCATATTCCGGGAGACGATCTTTCCCATGGCTGACCGCCATTACCACAGACCTTCACTTCCAGACTAAAACAGCCCAACTCCTTCAAATGCATCTCACCTGACGTAGCATCCAGACTCCTCTCTCTCCAGGTTGACTTACCCTCCAACAATCCCCTACATGTAACAGGACACCCTCCCTCCATACAATGGGACTGTCACCTCCATCCTGGGTAAAATGCTGCCATTAATGCGGCCCCCTGAGATTCCTAGGTCATCTGCCACATTCAGTGACTCAGCCTGGAAATGGCCAAAAGCCCTCATTGGATCAATGAGGAGCTGAAGGCAAACAGGTTTTGTCTCACTCAGTCCTCACAACCACCCTGGGAAGTCTTCCATTTTACAGATAAGAATACTGAGGCCTGGAGAAGTTAACTCATTTCCAGGAAGTCACAACTTGTCAGCAGCAGAACAGGAATTTGAACTAGGGCGGGGCATTCTGGCCCCAGGGCCCCCCCTCTCTCTCAATTACTGCCCTCGGTCTAGAATTAATCTTGAGGGAAAAGGTGGGGAGTCCCAGGGCAGGAACTGACCTTGATCCCAATTACATTTTATCTTGTTTTACAGAAAGGAGGCTGCCCATGGTCCATTCCCCTCTACTCAGGCTTTCAGGGTCAGTAAGCCCAACCTCCACCCCAGCCCAGGGGTCAGCCCTTCCCCTGGGCCTCCCCTCCCCCTCTCCCCTCCCAGTCCTCAGGGTAAACCGGCCCTATCCCACCCTCCACAGAACCACCACCATCCTCTCACTCAGAAATCTCAGCAGGATGTCTTGGGGAAGGCAGTCAAACTTCCCCTAAGGGAGGGCCCTAGGCTTTCTCCCAGGTGACAATTCTAGCCCACAGCCAAGGAGATACCAGTGCCATGGGAAAGGCTGTTTTTTTGCCTGCAGCCGGAGGCTTGCTTCTCTCTGAGACTAACAAAGGCCAGGAGACCCAGAAAAACCCCATCCCTGGGCCTAACCCCCTGGCTGAGGCCACAGGGGAGGCAGGAGGATGCTGGAAGAGTGAGAGCCCAGCGCCCGCCTCACAGGAACCTACCGGAAGGGATGAAAAATGTGTAGCCCTGCTTCAGCTCAATTCTTTGGCATCGTTCCACACGGTCTCCCAGGAAGATGTCACTCTGTTTGCCTGAGAGCACCCACTCCTCGTACAGCGCTAAGTTGTGCAAGGTTGGAGGAATCAGCCAAAATATCTTAGGAGGAAAAGAAAGGGATGAGTTAAAGATCCAGGCCCACGGCTCTGATTTCTTCCAGGCTCTGCCACAACCCAGGAAACGGCCCACCTGCCTGGAAACAGGGAGGACCTGTCCCCAGGGACCCCCACAGGATCAAAGGGTCTCTGGGGTGGCAAGGAGGGTTGTGCCGCCCTTCTGGGACACTGCTTGCTGGCTTTTAGAGAATCTCCATTCCAGCTGAAACACCAGGGTGGGAAGACTTCCTGGACTGGCTGGAACATTCTTTCTCCTGAGCCATGGGCTGGTAGGGGAAGGAGAGGAAGGGGAATTTCCTTAAGTTGTAGGATAAAATGGCCCAATAAATAAACCCAGCTTGTGCTCACTGAGGAGAAGGAGGAAAAAACATCTGGAACCAAGTGGGATGGCTTCCTACCCAGAATTCTTCTAACACGTTTGGTTAAGACAAATGCACACACAAACCCAGACCCAGACAAGGAGGGTGGCACACACTTAAGGACCGCCAGGTCCCCACAGGGATGAGCACACAGGAGCTGACACAGCAGGAGCATCCTGAATACTTGTCTTGCCTCCTTTCTCTGGTTGATGTCTGTCCCTGATGTAAAATGTTCCTGGAGGCAGATGGCAGCGGCAACTAGGCTTTTAAGTTAAAAGGACTCAGTTCTGGAGCTCAAACTATAGCCAGGGGAAATGAATGGCAAATCTAGAGTTCTAATCTAGCCTAAGATGCTTAGAACTGTGGACTGGGTGAACAGGTACGGATCGTGACCAGATGGAATGCAAAAGAGTTGACCTTGATCTCTCCCTTCAGAAAAAGAAAGAGGGTGAGGAGGTGGCCCTCAGGGGACCAAGTGGCCCCAAGAATGCTCACAGGGTGGGGGCTGGCTGGAGGCAGGGACAGAAGGAGAAAGGTTGGTAAGCCCCTCTCTGCATACACAGCCAGGGATGGAGAGATCTGGGGAAACTCAACTCACCTTCCCGCCCCGGAAAACATGGTACCAAACGGAAGTGCCTCCAAAGTCGATGTGGAAGTCAGTGAAACAACCTTTCACGCTCATCAGACAGTACCTGCAGCACAGAAGCACGGAAGCAGAAAAAAACAATTCAATGGCTGAATCACCAGAGGTGAGCAAACAGTTCTGGAGATGCTTGACCTAGTGCCCTTTTATAAATGCTGACGCTGGGGAATTTTCATCTTTTTTTTTTTTAAACCCAAATCTAATCGGAGTTCCCCATGGGGGAAGCCCCAGTGATCAGGTGATGAACCTCAAGCACTGGCTACCTGCCCCCAAGGATGGGGGAGGCATTTTTGTTTTCAGGTTCCCAAGAGAGCTGATAAACCCACAGGCCATTGAGTTCCTTCCTACTCTTGCCCCACCCCCGCCTCCAACCCAGGCAAGAGACTTCCTTTCCGCTCCTTCCAGCCCCTCTACCTGTTCTCCCAAGCTGCCAGGCCCTTTTGCAACATCCGGGTCCCCCTGGAATTCAGCTGTAAACCACCTGCATGGTTTGCCAATTACCAGTCCCCATTCATCTCCTCATTCATTCAACAATCACTGACTGAAAGCCAACCAGTGGTCCAGCCCAGAGCCAGGCATGGCACTTAGAGAAATACGTACCAATGCAAAAGACTCCTGTCCTTAAGGATGAACTACCCTTACTGGAGCACTGCGTCAGAAAAGTTAAATGGTAAGACAAACTGCAACTGACTGCAAAGTAAGCAATGCAGCTAAAAGTACACGGGTACCAGCCATAAAAGACCACACTGTGTATGATTCCCACATATGAAATGGCCAGAGTAGGCAGATCTACAGAGACAGAGAGCAGGTGAGTGGTGGCCAGAGCTTTGGGGCGGGGTGGGGGGAGGAAACAGGGAGTGTACTAACAGGTACAGGGTTTCACTGTGGGGTGACAAAAATGTTCCAAAATTGATCTTGTTGCACAACTCTGTAAACATACCAAAAAACATTGGATTGTACACTTTAAATAGATAAACAGTATGTGAATTATATCTCAATAAAGCTGCAAAAAAAAAGGGGAGGGGGGTAAAAATTAAGATCCTGGGGGTGAGGGTTCAGACAGGCAGAGATGGAGAAGAGAGAGAGTAAAAGTGAGCCTGGCCCTTAGAGGCTTGGACCAAGGGAGTGCATTCAGGAGCAGAAGGAACCTGCCAGGAGCCCCCCTCCTGAGCTCTAGCAACTGCCAGATAACCCCTCTTCCTTACAGGAACTCTCCAGTCTCCCTCCTCCCTCCACATGCTGCCGTCCTAGGGGTAGGTTGAGCTTAAGAGGACGGGGGTCGAACAGGCTGCCAGGTCCAGGCCCAGCAGACAGTGGTGCCAGGGCCCCCTCCCACCCACTCCCACCCCTGCCCACAAGAGCCACCTGGGGCTGTCTCCCCATGGCTCATGCTCCGGCACCTTGGCACCTCCAGGAGCCCGCACACACATGCTTACCCACTGACCTCTTTTCCCTGCTGCACTTTGCTTTTCCACGGTTTGGGAAAGAGGGGAGGAACGGGGCAGAGACAGGCAGAGAAGAGTCAGCAGCCCGAGAGGAGATGGGGGGCGGTGCGTGGGGCTGAGCTGGTTAGGAAGCCGGAGGGCTGCAGGCACCCCCTCCCTCTGGCTGCCTTTTGCACCTCACATTCAGGTGGACCCAGGGCTCGGCAGTATGCAGGCAGCGTGCCCCGCGTCCCTCCTCCGGATAGGCTGGAAGGAGCCTTAACCATGTGTCTGCAGGAGGCTGACAAATCAGAAGGCCTTCCCGCACATCAGAGCCCCGCTGCCTAGCAACCCCTTCGGAGGGGTGTAGTTGACAGCACAGGACTCAGCCCTGTCACGAAGACAGGCGCGGGCTCGGGTGCTGGTGCTGGGGTTGTTCAAGTCCCAGCTCCGGCTCCGGCTCCGGCTCCACATTCTCCTGCCTCCACCCAGCGCACCCAGCCAGGTCCCCACACAGTAAGGCCTGGATGATCCTCTGCTCTGCAAGGAACTGGAGGGGTGGGGGGGCGCTGAAGCCCTAACCCACCCCACCACCCTGGTCCACACTGGCCTCTTCTCTCCAAGCACCATTTCAAAATATTAGTCTTCATTTTCCTAAAACCACCTCTTCCTCTCGGTTCTCTTCTTTTCTTTTTTTAATCTAACCTTGGTTTCCACACCCCCTCCAGACCTCAGCAGCACTCTAGGCTGGAAAACAATTTAAGTGTGTGTGGGGTGGAGTGAGATGTGCTTCCTTTAGCCTGCAGCTGGATACCCACCCAGGTGCCCAAAGTGGAAAGGAGACTTGGCTCTCTGGGCTCCAGAACCCCAGCTTGCCTAGCCATACAGGCCACCCACCTCCAACCTGCCAATCTCCTGCCCCAGCCCCAACCTCCCCAGCACGTGCAGAAACTGGAATGCCTTCAAGCTACAGCTATGTGCAGGGAAAGTTCTCCAAGTTAAGCTTGTGTCTGATCTGCCTCCCTGTCACCCTTCAGCATCCTCTGAGACCCCTAGGAGCTTAGGGGCACCTCTTCCAGAACGGCCTCTCCAAGAGAGGCCCCTCCTTCCAGGTCCCTCATTTCCTGGCTGCCAGGCCTGAGCCGCCCCTCCCGCCGGGGAATTGCACGCTTTAGGGCAGCCAGGGTGACTGGGACAGGGCGGCTTTTGTCCTGGCCCCTGCAGCCAGTCACCCGGCCCGCCGGCTCGCCTGCCCCTCGTTCATTCCGGGTCTCCCCCCTCACTCCTGCTTCTCGATCGCTCTGGCGTGACGCCTTTGCACTGACCTCTACAGCTTCCTCTTCCAAAGCACACCGCAGTCACATGGGCACCCCGGCTCGGTGCCACGGCAGCTAAGCTCTCCCCGCGCCGCCGGCCGGCCAGCCTGGTTTCCGCCTCCGCCGCCCCCTGTCCCGAAAGCCGCGCCCCTCGACACTCCCCACCCACCGCCCCGGGTGGCTTCAGGGTAGGACACCCTCCAAGTTGGAGGCTGAAAATCGGGCGCCCCCAAGCTAAGCCTTTCTGGGGGTCCCGCCTCCCAAGGCCTGGGCTGGCTCCGGTGGAGCATGGTAGGAGGGGGCGCTGCACCTGCAGCAATAACTTTGGGGCGCAGCCTAGGGTCTGGGGAGGCGGGGCAGCCCCACCCGCCCTTTTCTCCTCCAACTTAGCGCAACTCCCCTGGCAGTCCAGGCGGCGTCCCCTCGGGCAAAGGTCTGGCAGGGGATCCTGGAAAGCTGGCACCAGGTGATGGGGCTTGAGGCGCCAAGCGCGCATTGCACACACACAGCACACACACAGCCCCGGGAGACACAAAGAGCGGCTCTGCGACGCTGGCCCAGCAGCCCGTGGGCGAGAGGCGACCCATACCCCGCCCCAGCGCGTCCCGAAGGGGTGGGGGCACTAGGGCAGCACCGGGCCGCGGGAGCAGCACAGGGAAGTCCACCCGGCCCCGCCCGGCGCGCCCGCGGTTACCCTCGGCGGCGGCGCGGCTCCCGGGCGTCCCCTTTGGCGGCAGAGGCTCGACGCGCACCCAGCCCCGGCGAGCAGAATTGAGCCCCCTCCACGGCGCTGCCAGGCCCCAGTCGAGGACCACGGAGCCTTCGCCCGCTTCCTTCCTTTCTCGGGGAGCCGGTCGCAGCCTACGATCATCCCCGCACTGAAACTGAACACCCGCGCAGCGCGGCGGCCGCCAGGGAGGCGGAGGGAGGCCGAGGAGGCGACAGAGAATCGCGCCGACCAGCGCCAGGGGACGTCGCCGCTGCCGCCCACGGCCGCCCCCTCGTCCTGGCTGGGTGGGGGCACGAGAGGAGTTCTCCCCACCTCCGTTCCACCGGCAAGCGCTCGGGGACTCCCGCGCGCTTGTTTTCAAGGAGTGCGGACTCGGTCCTGCTGCTGGAAGTGATGACCCAGCAAAGCCATCTCCCTTAAATGTGCCCTTCGGGGCAAAGCAAGAGAAAGGACCAGTGCCAGGGGTTGGAGGGCTTGTCAGACCCTGGGTGTGGCAGCCCAGAGACTAGGGATGCGGGCACTGGCCCTAAAACTGACTAGCTGTGTGACCTTGGACAATTACTTCCCCTCTCACAGCAGTTTCCTTGTCCTAAGGGCAGGGAGGCAGTGGGAAGTTCAACTGCAAAGTAAGATGTTCTTTTGCTGCCTACCCTTCCCTAGCCATAGCTGTGTAACCCCACATCACAGAAGTACTGTGGAAATTTATTGAGCTAGTTACTTAATCCAATCTTCACAACAAACTTATGAGGTCATTCCCAGGAGTGTACCCATTTTACAGATGAGAACGCAGAGGCTTACAGGTACTGACTCACCTGATTGCTACCCTAATAGTGGGGTGCTTACCCAAGCAGCCTGTCTCAGTTTATCGACTTTTCTCCACATGCCTCCCTGGTAAATCCTGACTCTCAAGAAGAGAACCCGCAGGTTACAGCCAAACCTTAGCTACTAACTGTAGGGGTTAGTCCACTTCAAATCAAAAGTCCCACCATTCAGGGCAGGCTGCTGCGGACCACAGCCCTCTTTGCATCCCACCCTTCCCCCAAACCACAACAAGGGGCCTCTGCAGGGGCAGAAATCAAACTTCTCCATTCTTTGGCCAAATCCCATCCCCTGGACTACCTACCATTGTTAATAGGTTCCAACTGTCAAGTGCTCATAATAATAGCTGCTTACATGCACAACACTTCACCCTTAAAACAACTCAATAACCCCCACTTTAGGGAAGTGAACATTAAGCCATTTCAAGGTGGTCAACGCCCTGGCCCAGGGTGTTGCTTCCTGGTGTCATTTACAGGACTGCTCACCCATTAACTAACTCCCTGATGGCCTGCTGTGAGGCTAAACTAAACTCCTTGAAACTGGTGGACTTTTTTACTTTATGTATGCTTGTCCTGTTGAAATTACAATGGAATTAAACAGTAATTACAATGGAATTGAACACCAAGCCACTGAGTTAAATGACCTAAGAAAGGAGAAGACCCGGACAACCAGAACAGGTAGTCCACAAGGGAGACATTGTTACTTTTTTTTTTTTTGTCTTTTTGCCATTTCTTGGGCCGCTCCCACGGCATATGGAGGTTCCCAGGCTAGGGGTCTAATCGGAGCTGTAGCTGCCAGCCTACGCCAGAGCCACAGCAACGCACAGCAACGCAGGATCCGAGCTGAGTCTGCAACCTACACCACAGCTCACGGCAACGCCAGATCATTAACCCACTGAGCAAGGGCAGGGATCGAACCCGCAACTTCATGGTTCCTAGTCGGATTCGTTAACCACTGCGCCACGACGGGAACTCCGACATTGTTACTTTTTAAGTCACAAATGTCTCAGCTCCTTGACAGCAGGGACCATGTCAGATTGAAATGTGTAAGCGCAGCATCCAGCAACAGACCTGTAATTATTCTAATTAACTATGTGACAATAGGCCAAATTTTCCACCTTCTGGAACTCTGCATCCTTTTTGTTAAACTAGTCAGGGATCTGTAACCGGTAGCCCTTACCCTTACAGATCAAACCAGGCCTAGATGTACTTGGTTTGGCCAGCATTATTTTAAAAAAAGAGAGAAGAGTTCCAGCTGCGGCTTGGTGGGTTAAGATCCTGACTGGTATCCATGAGGATGGCGGTTTGATCCCTGGACTCACTCAGAGATTAAGGATGCAACATTGCCACAAGCTGACGAGGCTTGGATCCAGCATTGCTGTGGTTGTGGTGTAGGCCAGCAGCTGCAGCTCCAATTTGACCTCTAGCCTGGGGAACTTCCATATGCTGCAGGCATGGCCCCCCAAAAATAAATAAAAATCAAAAAAGAGTGATGGGGAGTTCCCGTCATGGTGCAGTGGTTAACGAATCTGACTACAAACCATGAGTTTGCGGGTTCGGTCCCTGCCCTCCTCAGTGGGTTAACAATCCGGCATTGCCGTGAGCTGTGGTGTAGGTTGCAGACGCAGCTCGGATTCTGAGTTGCTGTGGCTCTGGCGTAGGCCGGTGGCTACAGCTCCGATTGGACCCCTAGCCTGGGAACCTCCATATGCCGTGAGAGCGGTCAAAGAAATGGCAAAAAGACAAAAAAAAAATTAAAAAAGAGTGAGACAGAATTTTTGAAAGCCTGCCTCTCCAGTGATGCAGAAGCCACACCAGTCCCTATGGTTATACTAGGCTGCTACACCCATTACCACATTGATCCACTATGAATTTCAGGTTCCTTGTCTGTAACATGGGAATGTTAACCTGCTTCCTGGATTGTTGAGATATGGTGCTAAGTGTCTAACACATCACCTGGGTCCATCCATGGCACGAGAGGAAAGGCTGGCTTTCTTTGATCTTCTTTTTGAGATAGAAGGGGAAAGCCAAGAATCCAGAGGCCTGGGATCATGGCCCACATGAGACATCAGCAGCCTCTCTAGGTCAGTTTCTCTGTGTGATCTCTTACTAGGGCTGATCATTTATGATGCCAGAAAACATGGTCAAGGAGAGTGAAAGGTAAACATGGGTTGCAGAGATGCCCTGAGCCACTGTGAGAAAGAGTAGATTCCAGGACTTCTCATTGTGGCTTATTGGAAACAAATCCGACTACCATCCATGAGGATGTGGGTTTGATCCCTGGCCTTGCTCAGTGGGTTAAGGTTCCAGAGATGCTGTGTGCTAGAGTGTAGGTTGCAAACGTGGCTCTGATCTGGCATTACTGTGGCTGTGGCATCGGCCAGCAGTTGTAGCTCCAGTTAGACCCCTAGCCTGGAAACTTCCATAACCCACAGATGCAGCCCTGAAAAGCAAAAAAAAAAAAAAAAAAACCCAAAAAACAGTGGATTCCAATGGCAGCTGCAGCCCATGTGCCTGCATAAGGCCATGAGGACAAATATCTTAGCCCAGCCACATTTCACATCCACTACATGTTCCATCTTCCCCTTGGCATGGGAAGAATACGGGGCAGGGATGACAAGAAACCTTTTTTTTTTTTTTTTGTCTTTTAGGGCCTTACCCTCTGCATATGGAGGTTCCCAGGCTAGGGGTCAAATTGGAGCCATAGCTGCTGGCCTACGCCACTGCCATAGCCACAACAACACCAGAACCGAGCCTTGTTAGTGACCTGTACCACGGTTCACGGCAATGCCAGATCTTTAACCCACTGAGCAAGGCCAGGGATCGAACCTGCATCCTCATGAATACTAGTCAGATTCGTTTCCGCTGAACCATGATGGGAACTCCCAGGACACCCATTTTGTAGAGGTAAAACTGAATTCCTAAAAGACTTGCTACAGGAGTTCCCGTCATGGTACAGCGGAAATGAATCCGACTAGGAACTATGAGGTTGCAAGTTCAATCCCTGGCCTCGCTCAGTGGGTTAAGGATCTGGTGTTGCCGTCAGCTGTGATGTACGTCGCAGATGCGGCTCAGATCCCACATTGCTGTAGCTGTGGCACAGGCCGGCAGCTGTAGCTCCGGCTCAGTCCTTACCCTGGGAACCTCCATATGATTCAAGCGCAGCCTTAAAAAGCCGAAGGAAAAAAACTTGCTACAGCTGCAGGGAGTGGCAGAAGCAGCCCCCAAACATGCTTATCCCACTGCCTGTTTGCATCCTGTTTCAGCTCTGCAATGCCCCATTTTTGTCCCTATTCTTCCTTCTATCCCCAGAAAGTACATGTGAAGAGGAGTTCCCATTGTGGCTCAGTGGTAACAAACCCAATTAGTATCCATGAGGACGACGGTTCAACCCCTGACTTCACTCAGTGGGTCAAGGACCCAGCATTGCCAAGAGCTGCAGTGTAGGTCACAGACATAGCTCAGATCTGGCGTTGCTGTGGATGTACAGGCTGGCAACTACAGCTCTGACTCAACAACTAGCCTGGGAACTTCCATATGCCTCGAGTTGAGGGCCTAAAATGCACACACACATATATACACTTGCACCAAGTACATGTGGAAAAAATGCAGTCAATTTTCAATTATTTGAGGGCCATGTGTGTGCTTTATATGGGATCTCCTTTTAGCTGGGTTTTTAGGCTCTTTTAGTCCACAGTATAACTCCTTTACACAAACAAATCTTATTTCTGCAAGCCCAGTGTGCTACAAGAGCAAGTGAGAATGGAGAAGTCTTGCTAATTTCTTGCTGGAATGCATGAAAATATCCAAAGGTCCTAAGTGAAAAAGGGTGCCCAAGTCCTAGACCTTGGGAGATTGTGGAGGTTTTAAAACAAGTGCAGAAGGCTTTGAGAGCCACACCCACCCATCCCCCACCACCTACCCACCCCACCTCCATCCAGAGGCAGAGCCAAATTCCCCTCCCTTGAGTATGGCCTAGATTTAGTGGCTCGTTTTAATTAACAGAATATGGCAGAAGTTAACTGTATGTGACCTCCAAAACTAGGTGATAAAAGGCACTGTGGCTTTCTCCTTGCTCTCTCCCAAACCACTTTGGGAGTGGGGGAGGGGAGCTGCCATGTCGTGAGGACACTCAAGCAGCTTATTGGAGAGGCCCATGGAGTAAAGAACTGAAGCCTTCTTTCCAAGAGCACCATCTTGAAAGTAGGCCCTCCAGCCTCAGTAAAGCCTTCAGATGCCAACAGCCCAGGACTAAGTTAGTTTTTTTCTTTTTCTTTTTTCCTTTTTTTTTTTTTTCGTGGGGGGGTGGTGTCAGACCCACAGCATGTGAAAATTCCCAGGCCAGGGATCAAACCCATGCCACAGTGGTGACCCAAACCACAACAGTGACAATGCCGGATCCTTTAACCACTAGACAGGTGCTTGGTTTGTTTGTTTGTTTTTTGCCTTTTAGGGCCTCGGCACATGGAGGTTCCCAGGTTAGGGGTCCCATTGGAGCTGTAGCCGCCGCCAGCCTACACCACAGCCACAGCAATGTGGGATCTGAGCCAACTCTGCGACCTACACCACAGCTCACAGCAATGCCAGATCCGTAAACCCCCTGAGCGAGGCCAGGGATTGAACCCACGTCCTCATGGATGCTACTCAGGTTCGTTAACTGCTGAGCCATGACGGGAACTCCGGTGCTTGTTGTTTTAAGCTGCTAAAGTTTTGGGTTTATTTTCTTTTTTTGGCCACACCCCCAGCATATGGCAGTTCCCAGGCCAGGAATTGAATCCAAGCTGAATCTGAGACCTATGCCACAGCTGGGGCAACACCAGATCCTTAACCATGGTGCTAGGCCAGGGATCAAACCCACAAGGCCCCAGAGACAAGCCAGATCCCATTAATCTACTACGCCACAGCGGGAACTCCAGAATTTTTTTTTAAGTTGTTAGGTTTTAGGGTAATCTGTTATGCAGCAATAAACAACAGTGATACTTCCAAATCATTGTCACTATTTATACAATCATAAGGAATTTTCCAAGACAAACAATTCTGTAACCCAAAACATTTCTGAAGGGCAGCAATGAGGAGGGAGGCTGTGGAAGAAAGGCACAGTGCAGCTTATATTCATTCAGCCCACCCTGTCATTATCTTTTCCCTTTATCCTACTTCCCCTTTATCCTGTGTCTTCATGACACTTACCACCTCCTACATTACATTATTCAATCGTCTGCCGGTCTGTCTCATCTCCCAGCCAGAGAAAAGGGACTTTTATTTATTATAAAAAAAATTATTTATTTATAGACAACGAATTTTTTTTTTGTCTTTTGTCTTTTTAGGACCACACCTGCGGCATGTGGAGGTTCCCAGGCTAGGGGTCTAGTCAGAGCTCTAGCTGCTAGCCTACGCCAGAGCCATAGCAATGCCAGATCCGAGCCGCATCTGCAACCTACACCACAGCTCACAGCAATGCCCGATCCTTAACCCACTGAGCGAGGCCAGGGATCAAACCCACAACCTCATGGTTCCTAGTCAGATTCATTTCCGCTGCGCCACAATGGGAACTCCTTTTTTTTTGCTTTTCAGGGCCGTAGCTGCAGTATATGGAGGTTCCCAGGCTAGGGATTGGATCAGAGGTGCAGCCGCTGGCCTATGCCACTGCCAGAGCAATGCAGGATCTGAGCCATGTCTGCAACCTACACCACAGCTCATGGCAAGGCCAGATCCTTAACCCACTGAGCGAGGCCAGGGATATCGAACCCACATCCTCACGGACCTTAGTTGGGTTCATTAACCACTGAGCCACAAAGGGAACTCCTAGACAATGATTTATTCTCCGTAGTCTACCAGCAAACGACTCAGAATAGTGTCT
The DNA here is from genome assembly GCF_016906955.1 of Phacochoerus africanus. Lineage (NCBI taxonomy): Eukaryota > Metazoa > Chordata > Mammalia > Artiodactyla > Suidae > Phacochoerus > Phacochoerus africanus. The sequence continues at coordinate 31,206,210 of NC_062558.1, read as the reverse complement.
TGCACATAGTACACACCCAGTAAAGACATCAAGAGGTAATTCATACACTAGCACACTCTTTCCAAATCTTTTGTCTCCCAAAAGTTGTAACTTCACCACCCCTTGCCTTCAATACCTGAACCAAAACCCATTAAAATTCCTAACCCCCTCACTAAGATCAAGCTACATAAACCCCAGAGCCACGGAGAAGGCAGCAATAGGTTTCTAACCACCCTCCACTTCTCCCCGTTTGCAGGCTCCACTCTTGGTTTAGGTGGCCCTTCAGCTGTCTCCACTCTCCAGACACCTACAGCACAGAAACTCTGGGATTTCTAAAAAGTGTCATTTTAATTAAATTCCAAAGAACCATTCTATGATCCCAGAGGACTTCATCATCATGGGATTTTTACCTTGCTTATTAAGTGAAATCAGCATTCTTTTCAGCCGAACAAATGGACTCTTTCCAAGGTGACAATTTCCTTCTTTACAAGGTTCAAATCCTGTAACAAGTTCCCACAGCCACTGACTCAGTCTGTAAATCTGTTTGGCACATACTCTAATCAACATGACAAAAACCTGTGGTCTGGAGTTCCGTCGTGGCGCAGTGGTTAATGAAACTGACTAGGAACCATGAGGTTGCAGGTTTGATCCCTGGCCTTACTCAGTGGGTTAAGGATCTAGCGTTGCTGTGAGCTGTGGTGTAGGTCGCAGACTCGGCTCGGATCCCGAGTTGCTATGGCTCTGGAGTAGGCCAGTGGCTACAGCTCCAATTAGACCCCTAGCCTGGGAACCTCCATATACCGCAGGAAGCGGCCCTAGAAAAGGCAAAAAGACAAAAACAAAAACAAAAACCTGTGGTTCTAGGAGTTCCCATTGCGGCTCAGCAGTTAATGAACCCAACTAGCATCCATGAGGAGGTGGGTTCAATCCCTGGCCTCGATCAGTGGGTTAAGGATCCGGCGTTGCCTGAGCTGTGGTGTAGATCACAGATGAGGCTTGGATCTGGAGTTGCTGTGGCTGTGGTGTAGGCCAGCAGCTGTAGCTCTGATTCAACCCCTAGCCTGGGAACCTCCACATGCCTTGGGTGTAGCTCCAAAAAGACCAAAAAAAAAAAAAAAAACACCTGTGATCCTAGAGCCTTTTATTCAGTTATTACATAGGATTCTTTTTTTTTTTTTTGCTTTTTTTTGCTACAGCCGCTGGCCTACACCACAGCTCACAGAAACACCAGATCCTTAACCCACTGAGGGAGGCCAGGGATTGAACCCTCAACCTCATGGTTCCTAGTTGGATTCATTTCCGCTGTGCCAAGATGGCAACTCCTAGATAGGATTTTTTTTTTTTTTTGGTCTTTTCTAGGCCTGCTCCCACAGCATATGGAGGTTCCCAGGCTAGGGATCTAATCAGAGCTGTAGCTGCCGGCCTATGCCACAGCCACAGCAACGTGGGTTCCAAGCCTCGTCTGCGACCCTACCACAGCTCAGGACAACGCTGGATCCTTAACCCACTGAGCAAGGCCAGGGATCGAGCCCGCAACCTCATGGTTCCTAGTTGAATTCCTTAACCACTAAGCCACGACGGGAACTCCTAGATAGGATTCTTAATGTACTAACAGAGCTTACTATTTCAAGAATCTTTCAAGAAAGTGAAGCATATACTAAATATCTCAGAGAGGCAAGGTAGACATTAATTAACTGAAAACTGTCACCCAAGGGTGTCTATTTTACCTTCCTAAATGCATGTCCCATTTGTCCTCTGTTCTCTCCTCTAACCCTGTCTATCCCCTCATTCACCCTCTTTTTTTTTTTTTTGGCTTTTTTTAGGGCCATACTTGCAGCATATGGAAATTCCCAGGTTAGGGGTCGAATTGGAGCTATAGCTGCGGGCCTACACCACAGCCACAGCAACTCAGGATCCTTAACCCACTGAGCAAGGCCAGAGATCAAACCCGCATCCTCATGGATATTAGTCAGGCACATAACCTGCTGAGACACGACAGGAACTCCCCACCCTCTTTTTGATGATGCAATGGCTCCTCATATCAGTTGACCCCCACCCTCTTCGATCCACAGAGCAGCAGCAGAACTGGCAGAATGCAAATCTGACTGAACTCATCCCTCTGCTTAAAATCTCAGAGGTTTCCGACTGCACTTGAGAGAAATACGGACCCCTCACGATGACACAGCGGGGCCGTCAGCCTGGCCCATCCCCCATCCTGCACAGGACTCTCCCTCAATCTGCTCTAGCCCCACCACTCTTCCTTCACCAGGTCCTTCGTCATCCCCATCCCCACTCTGCAGCCCTCCTCTCCCTCCCAGGTTCTATGCACACAACCAGGAAAGCTCTTCCCTGGCCTCTTCACCTAAGCAACTGCCTCCCCTTCAAACCTCAGCATATGGCCACCTGCCCTCCCTGAATCTCCTGGCACACACTCCCACAGCACCCAGGGTCTCTGCCTTGTGCCTCATCACAGCTGCAAACGTCCCTTTGATTCTCCGATTATTGGATTAACATTCATCTCCTGGACAGACTGTAAGCTCTGTGAGGGCAGGGAGCCTATGTGGTTTTCTCCTCACTGTATTCCTGGTGCCTGGCACCAATAAGATGTTCATTATGTAGGCTGAATAATCAATTGATGAATCAATGAGAGCCAGGATCTGCCTCTAACCAACCAGTCTCACACGCTTTCCTTGAGCTCCACCTCTGTGATTCCATTAGGGCCCTTGGCACTTGCCTACCTCCATCCCTCCCCACTCCTATCTTCTCTGTCCTTTAAAGCTCAGTCAATATCCCCTCCGAGATGACTTCCTGTTGCCAGCAACCAAAAAGGGTTCCTCCACTCCCCATCTCCCTTACAGGAATCTGTTTCCCTCTGCTTAGGATGCAAGCTGCATCCTAGGACCCTTGGGTTAATGGCATGTTCCCCAAAAGGTAGGGGCTTTTAGTCCTCTTCATCTTTTACTTCCCTATCCCAGGGGCTCCACAAATTTGGCTGCAATCGAATCAGAATGGAACAGAATTGAAGACCCTCCCACCAACCCCGCCTTGAGCCTAGTCTTTGCTTTTGATGCAGCCCATATCCAAGGGGTGTAAGGAGCTTCAGCTTTGAGGGGAGGAAAAATGCCTACGAAGTAATTAAAGAGAGAGAGAGAGCTTAAAAGCAAAACCTTGAGAAGCCCAGGGCCAGCATGCTGGCCTCCCTTACAAAGCCTGGCACGGAGTTTGCATTCAATATGCACTGAATGAAGGGCTGAGTGAATGGAGAGTTCACAGCCTTTAAGCTGCTGGGGGCACTCCTGGCAGTGGGGCTGAGCAGAAAGAGGCTAAATGGATTCAGAGCCACCAGAGCCAACTCTTCTAGGAAGCCCAGAGTAACGGTTCTGCCTGGGCAGCCAGCATCTCCTGCTCACTGTGGAGAGGGAAAGACAGAGTGCCCAAGATGGAAGGGGCCCCAATGTGACTTCCTCGTCCCATTCAAGTCTTAGAACATAGCTGCCTCTGCCCATGTTTTTTTGTTTGTTGCTGTTGTTTTGAACGTGCCTACAGTATACAGAAGTTCTCAGACCAGAGATCAAACCCACACCACAGCAGTGACCCAAGCCACAGCAGTGACAATGCTGAACCCTTTTTTTTTAAGGGCCACATCTGTGGCACACGGAAGTTCCCAGGCTAGGGGTCAAATCAGAGCTGCAGCTTCTGGACTAGGCCATAGCAAGGCTGATCCAAGCAGTGATTCCAAGCTGTACCTGCCAGCCTACACCACAGCCCATAGCAACACCAGATCCTTAACCCACTGAGCTGGGCCAGGATTCGAACCTCATCCTCATGGATACCAGTCAGGTTCATAACCCACTGATCCACAATGGAAACTCCAACATTGCTGGATCCTTAACCTTTAGGCCACCGGGGAACTCCTGCCTCCGCCCATGTTAAACAGTGGGGCTCAGGACTTGCTGGTGATAGTCCTACAATTAGATGTGGCCGCTTTCCCAGCCCAGCAAACGTCTGTCTAAGGAATGGGGTGAGTTTTTGAGAAAGGTTATTCTAGATCAGAGATCCTGGGTCTCAACAGCAAAAGCAAAAGAATACCAGGCTCCTCCCTCACCTCCAGCAAAAGCAAAATATCCATGGTGGTCACCTTAAAAAATCCACTCCTGAGACAGGCTGTCACTTGGAGGGAGTAGATAAATGTTTGGCAAGTACACACACACACACACACACACACACACACACAGGCACAGATGCATACAGAGATGGTTCCCATTACTCTTCCTCCTCTTCAGGTCACATCCCCCTGGGGAAAGCTGGCAGGGAGGCCAAAGAACCATCTGGATGGAGAATTAAGACCCAGAGCAGAATGCAGAGCCCCTGCACTTGAGGGAAGCAAGATGCCCATCTGCCCACACCAAGGACCCCCAACCCCACATCCCAGCAACGCCCCCTGGGCTGTGGCCTCAGCCTCCAATCCCCACGAGGCTGAAAGTCACCCCTCCCAGCTCCCGCCACTAGCCAGGAGGTCTTACTTCTTCACTTTCGGGTACTTCATCTCCGCAATGGCGTTTGTGGCTTCCGTCTGCTTTTCCTTCAAGTGCTGAGGCCACATGTTGTCCACCCAGTCCACCAGGTCCACCTGCAATCCAGCCAGACCGCCCTCAGCACTTCCTGTCTCCGGGTCCCTTAACTGGGCTGCATCAACCCCCTCAACCCCCCTCCCCCTGCTCCTCACACCCCTCCCGCCCTCCCCCAGGGCCAGTGAGGGCGAGGAGAGGAGGCGGGAGGTGGCCAGGGAGGGACCGCAGCCGAGGCCTTACCACGGTGGGACGCTTGACCAAGTGCTCCAGCTTGGTGTGGCTGAACTCGAGGCTGATGACATTGTACAACTTGTCCCGCTGGGCCTCGGGCGTCTCATAGTACCGCACAAACTGCGACATGCTCATCTCCGTGCCTTTCTGGGTGTTCACGTCCATCACATCCACCAGCCGCCGGCTGCCTGGGGGCAGAATCCACAGGCTGATGGCTCCAGCCAGCTGGGGGTCCAGATCCCACGTGGGAGCCCACGTACAACAAAACCCACCCCTTCCTCAGCATCCCTCATATGCCTCACCCCTATGCCCTGTCTGCTCAGTTATCTCATCCTATGGGTTTCCTCACTGAACAGCTCTCCAACCCTTAAACAAATCTCTCCACATTCTGTCTTCTTCCCTCCACCACCACAGCCTCCACACTTGTCCAGTTCACCATTACTGTCCACCAAGATCACCGCAAGAACTTCCAAATGGGTCTCCAGACTAACTTCTCTTTACCCATCCTCTACACTGCTGCCAAAGTGAGCTTTCCCCAACAGAGCGCTCGCCACTTAAATACCTTCAGTGGCTCCCCACTGCCTACCCAAGACTCCCTGGCACAGCCCTCACGGCCTGCTTATTCATAGCACTAGGACAGTATTTTCTCTATAGATAATCAACTGGTTTTTGTCTTTTTGTGTTTTGTTTGTTTCTTTCTTTTTAGGGCTGCACCTGCAGCATATGGAAGCTCCCAGGCTAGGGGTCAAATCAGAGCTGTAGCCAGCAGACTACACCACAGCTGCATCTGTGACCTATTCCGCAGCTTGCAGCAACCCCAGATCCTTAACCCACTGAGCAAGGCCAGGGATTGAACCCGTATCCTCTCGGACACTATGTCAGGTTCTTAACTTCCTGTCAGTTTCTTAACAGGAACTTCTATTTAATTATTTATTTTGGCGGGGGGCATACCCGGGGCACGTGGAAGTACCCAAGCCAAGGACTGAACCCGAGCCATAGCAGTGACCCCAGCCATTGCAGCGATAACGCCAGATCCTTAACCCATCAAGCCACAAGAGAACTCCAATAATTAGCTGTTTAGTAGTCCCCCTCAGTGGTCTGTGAGGCCAGGAGAATCACTCGACTTGTCTAAACCACTGTACCTTCATCCTGCCACCTCATCTAGCAGGCTAGTTCTAAGGATTCAATCAGAAGATGATCATACCCAAGACTCCCTGGCACAGCCATCAAGTACTTCGCATGGAGTCTGGTACATAAATGAAAAGGGCTCCCCCCCCTTCATTCTCCAGCACTAATCGCAACTCCTCTAAATATCACATTTCTTTGTCTACTTTGCTGTCCTTCTTCCCTGCTACTCTGCAGTCATCACAAGGGTAGGAGTCTTGTTTGTTCTGCCCACTGCTCTATGTCAAGTATCGGGAACAAAGCCTGCCACTTAGTAGGAGCTCAGAACATATTTGAGGAACAAATAAATGTTGACTGTTGGCTGAGCTGTACAGCACATGACATACGACTTCTGGAGTGAATAATGGCTAAACTAAAGAGAGTGAGTGACCCTCTCCAGTAAATCCAACTCTCGTCCCACTGGCCACCTCAATGCCTCTCACCGCTTTCCAGAGGGACTAAGAGACAGGGACCCTTGGTACTAATCCTGGGGCCGCTGCCACCTGACAAGCCCTCACAGAATCATGACCCTTTCGGGGACCCTGCTTCCCCATCCGTGAAATGGTTTTAACAATGACCCCAGAACTCCAGCCAAGGTGGAAAGAAGAGCCAAAGCTGAGCGAACTGCTCTGAATGGGAAGACAGACACAAAGCAGGCTGCAAGATTCATGGTGATTTATGATAAAAGCCGGCACCTCCTGTCTGTGAGGACTCAAAATAAGCATCATGACAGGAGTGAGAAGCCCAGCATCTGGTGAGGAAAGGCCCCAATTCCCCATGAACCCAGTGATAAACATACACTCCACAAGGTATAAATCCAGGGAAGAAAGAAAAAGATTTAGAGAGAAAGAAAGAAAAAGAGAGAGAAAGAGAGGAAGAAAGGCAGGCAGGGAGGGAGGGAGGAAGGAAGGAAAGAATCACCTTGTTCAAAGCTACCTCAAGAAGGAAGAGTGGGAGTTCCCTTCATGGCTCAGCAGTTAATGAACCCAACTAGGATCCATGAGGATGCGGGTTCGATCCCTGGCCTTGCTCAATGGGTTAAGGATCTGGGATTGCCATGAGCTGTGGTGTAGGTCACAGACACGGCTCGGATCCCGAGTTACTGTGGCTGCAGTTTCAAAGGAAGAGTACACAAGGGTCAACAAATGACAACAGCACAAGGCGGAAATCCACTCCACCTCCTGTTTTTGTATGGCCCATATTTACATTTTTTTTTTCCATTTTATGGCCGCACCTGCAGCATATGGAAGCTCCCAGGCCAGGGGCTGAATCAGAGCTGCAGCTGCCAGCCTACACCACAGGCATGTCACATAGAATCCAGGGCTCATCTGCAACCTACCCTGCAGCTCACGGCAATGCTAGATCCTTTAGCCCACTGAGCAAGGGCAGGGATCAAACCCACATCCTCATGGACAGTACATCGGGTTCCACAATGGAAACTCCAGTTTTTACTTTTTTTTTTTTTTTTGGTCTTTTCTAGGGCCGTTCCCACAGCATACGGAGGTTCCCAGGCTAGGGGTCGAATTGGAGCTATAGCCGCCGGCCTACACCAGAGCCACAGCAACACGGGATCCGAGCCGAGTCTGTGACCTACACCACAGCTCACGGCAACGCTGGATCCTTAACCCACTGAGCAAGGCCAGGGATCAAGCCCAAAACCTCATAGTTGGATTCGCTAACCACTGAGCCATGACAGGAACTCCAGTTTTTATATTTTAAATAGTGGGGGAAGGGGGATAAAAAGAAGAACATTTTGTAACATGAAAATTCCATGAAATTCAAACTCCGGGGTCCACATAGACAGTTTCATCAGCACACAGCCACCCTCCCTGGTTCACAAACGACTTCTGTCTGCTTCCATGCTACAAGAGCTGAGCTGAGGAGTTCTCCTATGGTGCAGCAGGTTGAGGCTCTGGCATTGTCATGGCAACAGCTTGGGTCACTGTGGCTCAGGTTCGATCCCAAGCTTGGGAACTTCGACATGCCATGCACACAGCCCAAAAAAAGAAAAAAAAAAAGATAGAGCTGAACTGAATACTTGACAGAGACGGAATGGCTGGCAAAGCCTGAAATATTCTGTCTGGCTCTTTACAGAGAAAGATCGCCAGACCCTGAACTAGACAAAATCTACATGGTACTTACACGCAGATATGTATTTTCACCCCCTACAATGCTATACAGTCAGCTCTCTGCACAGAGACAGCCCTGTGGTCAGTGTTTGCTGAATATACACACAGCCTTTCACTCAGAAGAAACTGAATAATAAAAAGCCGTCCCTTAAGTGCATAGGAGAATTTGGGTGGGGTTTTTTTGTTTTGTTTTGTTTTGTTTGCTTTTTAGAGCCGCATGTATGGCATGTGGAAGTTCCCAGGCTAGGGGTCAAATCGGAGCTACAGCTGATAAGCACGGCCACAGCCACAGCCACAGCCTCATCTGCAACCGACACCGAAGCTCATAGCAACACCGGATCCTTAACCCACTGAGCAAAGCCAGTAATCAAACCTGCGTCCTCGTGGATTCTAGTCAGATTCGTTTCCCCAAGCCACAATGGAACTCCCTGAGAATTTGGGTGTTTTTATCGTTGGGGTTAAATATCTAATTTTCACAATCACCCCAGAAGCTCGGTGAACTGTCCTGGTTATAGAGGAGGAAACCAAGGACTAGAGATGATGTGATCGGTTCAATCCCCCAGAACATACTTTCTACCAATAAGAATAGTCAACATTGACAAAGCACTACAGCATAGGCACAGTCTGTCTCTACACAAGCTATCTCAATTGTGTTCATAGTTCTCTGAAGCAGAACTTCAGTTTTATACCCATTTAACGGATGAGAAACTGAGGCTTGGACAACTAACTGGCCCCAAACTGCTCCAATAAAGAGCAGCAGAGCTGTGACTTGATGCTAACTCCATCTAGGAGCCCAGGTTCTTAAGCTCTGACCCCTGCCACTGTGCTATGCAATACTGCATCTTGATCCCAGGCTAAGGTTAAAAGATAATCTCTGACGTTGGGGGCTGCCCCTGGCCCCACAGATCCTAGGAAGCCTTCCTTAGAAAAAAACCACTTTGTTCCTGAGTCAGGAGTGCAGATCCACCAGGGGGCATCCCAGAACTTTGCTGGAAATTCTGGCCATGATCTTGGCCATGCTTTCGGCAGTACTGGCTCCTTCCTTACTAGGGCTCCTGGAACAGGTGGGCTCTGCTCAGCTTTTCTGGAAAGCCCACTTGGCAGAGAACCTGCTGAGCATGGGGGAGGGGAAGAGAACAGCCCTCCAAGCTCTCCCCACTTTCTGGCCAGCCTCCCACCTCCCACCACCTCTCCACCCTAACCTTGCTCAGGGTCCCATCTGCAAGGCCTCCTGTGGAAGGGGGTTTGCTGGGCAGGTAGGTAATAGGAATCACAGCCCTAGAAGAGGCTGGTGCAAGTAAGAATTAAAAGCCTGGCTCAGCTGCCCCTGTCAGTCCAACACACTGGTTAAGCCAAGACTTCATGGGTTTGAATCACAACTGAGGCTCAGACCTCTTAGCTTCTTTGAGTATATTTCCCCACCCACAACATGAGACAAAAATGGGAGCCAGGAGTTCCCGTCGTGGCGCAGTGGTTAACGAATCCGACTAGGAACCATGAGGTTGCGGGTTCGGTCCCTGCCCTTGCTCAGTGGGTTAAGGATCCGGGCGTGAGCTGTGGTGTAGGTTGCAGACGCGGCTTGGATCCCGCGTTGCTGTGGCTCTGGCGTAGGCCGGTGGCTACAGCTCCGATTCAACCCCTAGCCTGGGAACCTCCAAGAAATAGCAACAACAACAACAACAACAACAAAAAAGACAAAAGACAAAAGACAAAAAAAAAAAAAATGGGAGCCAGCCTTGTGGCTTGTTCTGTGACTTAAATGAGATAATACACACAAAACACTTCTGAGAAGTGCCTCCAAGTATGAAGTATTATGTAATTGGGCAGTTTTATTTGGAATTACAGGTGGAAAAAGTGAGGTGGTAGGAAATCAAAGCCAGTTAAATCTCTGCCAGCCTGTCCAAAAAAAACATAACCAGGACAGTAATGGGTGTGGTTGGTTTGTTTGTTGTCTTTTTAGGGCTGCACCTATGGCATATGTAAGTTCTCAGGCTAGGGGTTGAATCAGAGCTGCAGCTGCCAGCCCACAGCAACACAGGATCCTAGTCTCATCTGCAACCTACACCACAGCTCATGGCAACGCCAGATCCTTAAGCCACTAAGCAAGGCCAGAGATTGAACTCATATCCTCATGGATACAAGTCAGGTTCACACTCCAATGAGCCACAGTGGGAACTCCCGGATGTTGGGTTTTTATAAGGGGTGATAAAAATGATCTAACATTGACTGTGGTGTTGACTCTACAAACCCTGGAAACAGATGAAAAACCATGTAATTGTACTCTTTAAATGGGTGGATTGCATAGTAGGTGAATTATAACTCAATAAAGGTGTTATTAAGCAAAAATACTCAGGCCCTAAATGACCAAAAAGTTGGTTTGTTCTGAAAGCTTTTTTTTTCATTCAAAAGTCTATCACCTTAAAAAAACACATAATAAAAAATATAAATTGGAGTTCCCATGTGACTCAGCAGTAATGAACCTGACTAGTATCCATAAGGACTCGGGTCTGATCCCTGGCCTCGCTCAGTGGGTTAAGGAGCCATCTTTGCCATGAACTGCCTTGTAGGTCGCAGATGCAGCTGTGCAGCTCTGATTCTACCGCTAGCCTGGGAACTTCCATATGCCTCGGGTGTGGCCCTAAAATATGTGTGTGTGTGTATACATATGAAAAGGAGAGTACAGGAGTTCCCGAAGTGGTACAATGGATTAAGGATCCAACTGCAACAGCTTGGGTTGCCGAGGAGGTGCAGGTCCAATCCCTGGCTCAATGCAGTGGGTTAAAGGAAACGGTGTTGCCATAGCTATGGCTCAGATTCAATCCCTGGCAAGGGAATTTCCATATGCTGGTGTGGCCATTAGAAAAAAATGCGGGAGTTCCCGTTGTGGCACAGGGGAAATGAATCCAACCAGTATCCATGAGGATGCAGATTCAATCCCTGGCCTCGTCCAGCGGGTCACGGATCTGGCATTGCCACGAGCTGTGGTATAGGTCAAAGACACGGCTCAGATCCTCATTGCTGTGGCTGTGGTATACACCAGAAGCTATAGCTCTGATTCGCCCCTAGCCTGGGAACTTGCAGGCCCTAAAAAGAAAAAAACAAAAAGGAGTATACAGACAGTCCCAGACTTACAATGGTTGAACTTAGGTTTTTCGAAATACACAAACAAAGGAAATTCCCTTATGGCACAGCCAGTTAAGGATCCAGCGTTGTCCCTGCAGCAGCTCAGGTCGCTACTGTGATACAGATTCAATCCCTGGCCAGGGAACTTTCACACGCTTCAGGCATGGCCAAAAACCCCCAAAAGCACAACACTGCATATCAACTACACCTTAGTAAAAAAATTTTTAAATAGGAGTTCCCGTTGTGGCGCAGTGGTTAACGAATCCGACTAGGAACCATGAGGTTGCGGGTTCAGTCCCTGCCCTTGCTCAGTGGGTTAACGATCCGGCATTGCCATGAGCTGCCATGTAGGTTGCAGACATGGCTCAGATCTGGCATTGCTGTGGCTGTGGCATAGGCCAGCGGCTATAGCTCCGATTAGACCCCTAGACTGGGAACCTCCATATGCCGTGGGAGCGGCCCAAGAAATAGCTAAAAAGACAAACAAAATTTTTTTTAAATAAAAAACTTAGGTTTTCTTACTTTATGATGGTGCACAAGCCATACACATTCCTCAGAAACTGTACTTCAAATCCTGAATTTTGAACTTGCCCCAGGCTAGCAATATGCTTGATACTCTAGAGACGCTGGGCAGCACCAAAGAGCAACAGCTCTCAGACACCTACAATCACAAACAACTGATACACCTGAAAACATTCTGTTTTTCACTTTCAGTACAGGAGTCCATAAATTACATGAACTTTTCAACACTTCTTTTTTTTTTCTTTTTAGGGCCATAGGTGTAGCATAAGGAAGTTCCCAGGCTAGGGGTCAAATCGGAGCTACGGCTGCTATCTTATGCCACAGCCACAGCAATGCCAGATCCGAGCGATGTCTTCGACCAATGCCACAGCTTGCAGCCAACCCAGGAACCCTAAAAGAAAAAAAGAATTCCCCCTAGAGCCTTCAGGGAGAGCTTAGCCCTGCCAACACCTTGATTTCTGATTTCTGGCCTCTGAAACTGTGAGAGAATCAACTTCTGTGGTTTTGAGCCACAAGTTTGTGGTACTTTATGGTGGCCCCAGGAAACACACAAGGGCTGATGAGAGAATTACTGGGTAAACCTACGTGGCTCCATAAATGTCGAATTTGAAGGCAGAGAAGGGCTGTTCTGCTCCTTAGCCTCCAAGCTGCTACCGCAAGGGTGTCACAGGATAGACATTCTGCGTAACTATACTGTTTACCCAGTAGCTTCACAGAGACAAAAATGTCCACAGAGGACAATACACCATTTTATCCTAAATCACGTATTTCCCCGTCTCCCTACTAGGGGCTGTGAGAGCGGAAGTCCTGTCAGCCTTGCTCACAGCTCTATCCCAAGTCTCTAGAACAGACACTGGCACATAATAGGAGTTCAGTAAATATACACAGAATGAATAAACAAACACTGGGTGTTATTCACTTATGCCTGTCTAGCAGTTAACATATGACTTCACGTGTCAATGACAGCTGAACTGAAGACATGACCTGGGGGAACCTGGCCAGGGTATATGTAACCTTCCTCATACTGGGGAAGATGGAACCCCACCCACCCTCCAATCTGGAGAACATCTGGAGGTCCTGTGCAGTCATGAAGTGACAACCTTAGAGCAATCATCATGGATCACAGAAGGATGTGGATGGGAAAGGCCCATTTTTTATTTTATATTTTAATGACTGCAACCACAGTATATGGAAGTCCCCAGGCCAGGGATGCAATCCGAGCCATACCTGTGACCTGTGCCACCAGATCCTTAACCCACTGCACCAGGCTAGGGATTGAATCTGCACCTCCACAATGACCTGAACCTCTGTAACTGGATCTTTTTTTTTTGGTCTTTTTTTGCCTTTTTCTAGGGCGACTCCCACAGCATATAGAGGTTCCCAGGCTGGGGGTCTAATCAGAGCAGTAGCTGCTGGCCTACACCAAAGCCACAGCAACACGGGATCCGAGCCACGTCTGCGATCTACACCACAGCTAACGGCAATGCTGGATCCTTAACCCACTGAGCAAGGCCAGGGATCGAACTCGCAACCTCATGATTCCTAGTCGGATTTGTTAACCACTGAGCCATGACGGGAATTCCTACAATTGGATCCTTAACCCCTGTGCCATAGCAAGATGGCAAATTTTTGGAGTTCCTGTCGTGGCGCAGTGGTTAACGAATCCGACTAGGAACCATGAGGTTGCGGGTTCGGTCCCTGCCCTTGCTCAGTGGGTTAACCATCCGGCGTTGCCGTGAGCTGTGGTGTAGGTTGCAGACTCGGCTCAGATCCTGCGTTGCTGTGGCTGTGGTATAGGCCGGCGGCTACAGCTCGGATTAGACCTCTAGCCTGGGAACCTCCATATGCCGCGGATGCAGCCCTAGAAAAGACAAAAAAAAAAGACAAAAAAAAAGATATAGAGGAGTTCCTCTTGTGGCTCAGAAGGTTAAAAACCCAACATAGTGTCTGTGAGGATGGGGGTTTGATCCCTGGCCTTGCTCAGTGGGTTAAGGCTCCAACACTGCTGCAGGCTCAGGTGTACATCAGAGATTTTGCTTAGATTTGGTGCAGCTGCAGCTCTGATTCAACCCCTAACCCCAGATCTTCCATACGCTGCAGGTGCAGCCCTAAAAAGGAAAAAAAAAAAAAAAAGATAGAGATTGGATAGAAAGAAAGAGAGAACCTAACAAATGCTCCTGATGGATCTATGAATCAATCTTTTAAGAAAAAAGTGAATGAATTCATTAATGAATGAGTACGCATTTTTGTATAGAAAGAGTGAGACAGACAGACTGAATCTGATTTAGCATCAACACCCAACTACCTATTTAGAGAAACTGCTGAGAATAGAAGAGCAGATTAAACTACACCAGGGAATGCTATTGGCAAAATCCAGGCAAAAACTCCACATGTCAAACTTCTCCAATTTGAGGGAGAGCCCAGGGATTATAAGAGAAGGAACCTTGACCCATCACACCGCAAGAACCTCATTTATGTTCTAACTCATACAACTGTTAAAAAAGGAGTTTTCTGGTGGCTCAGCGGCTTAAGGATCCAGCATTATCACTGCTGCAGCTCTGGTCACTGCTATGGTATGGGTTCCATCCCTGGACCAGGAACTTCCACATGCCATGGACACAACCCAAAAATATATAAATAAATAAAATTTAAAAAGAAGAAAGTAAAATGTGTCACATGGGAAACAATGGGAAATGGGAGCAATGACTATATTTAGTCACTTTAAGGAATTTTTTTTTTTTTTTTTTGCTTTTTAGGTCCGCACTCAAGGCATATGCAAGTTCCCAGGCTAAGGGCTGAATTAGAGCTGCAGCTGCCAGCCTATACCACAGCCACGCCAGATCCAGCCTACACTACAACTCACAGCAACGCAGGATCCTTAACCCACTGAGCAAGGCCAGCGATCGAATCCGCAACGTCACAGATCCTAGTCAGGTTTGTTACCACTGAGCCATGACAGGAACTCCAAGATGATAAATTTTATGCCACAGCCATGCCAGATTCAAGCCGCATCTGCAATCTACTCCGCAGCTCACAGCAATGCCAGATTCTTTAACCCAATGATCAAATTCGCATCCTCATGGATACTAGTTAGATTCATTTCAGCTGATCCACAACGGGAACTCCCAGGAACTCCCAAATTTTAAAAAATGTTTATTTTAAATCAAGTTGCCCGAGATCGAACCTGAGTCCTCATGGATACCAGTCGGGTTCATGACCCACTGAGCCACAACAAGAACTCCTGTTTTTTTTTTTTTCCCTCTCTAAATTTTATGGCCACACCTACACCACCACAGCTGTGTCAAATCCAGATCCTTCAACCCACTGCGTAGGGCTGGGGATCAAACCCACACCTCTAAAGTGACCCAAGCCACAAGTCGGATTCTTAACCCTACTGTGTCCAGCCTATTTTATTCTCGAAGAACCAGGCTGGAGGTGCCCAACTTGGTCCTCAGTAAATGCCGGCCCACTGGAGGTCACAGAACAAGTGATGAGAGCCTCAAGGGCACCTAGGACTGTGACAGTTCCAAGATCCCTGCCTGAGCTCTAGTCCCAGCAACCCCAACTGCCCAACTCTAGGAATCAGAGGCCTCACACATAAAGACAGAAAGAAGGTGACCCTTATACGTCTCACTGCCAAGAACTCTTCCTGCAAACAGAAGTTCTGACAAGAACAAAATACATAAATAAAAACAGGTTGAAGTGGGAAGGGGGAGGCACTCAGAATTCAGACCTGGAGTCCCAGGGTTTCCCTTTGAAAATCACTGGGTTAGGTCACTTTTAGGTCCTCTTCCAGGCCCACACACTGATTTTTAGCCTAGTTCTTTTTTTTTTTTTTTTGGTCTTTTTGTCCTTTTAGGGCCACACCCATGGCACATGGAGGTTCCCAGGCTAGGGGTCTAAGCGGAACTGTTGCTGCCAGCCTACACCAGAGCCACAGCATCGCCAGATCCAAGCCATGTCTTCAACCTACACCACAGCTCACGGCAACTCCAGATCCTTAACCCACTGAGGGAGGCCAGGGATCGAACCTGAAACCTCATGGTTCCTAGTTGGATTCGTCTCTGCCGTGCCACACAGGAACTCTTTTTTTTTAATTTTTTAATTTTTTGGAGTTCCCACTGTGGCACAATAGGATCAGCGGTGTCTTGGGAGCGCTGGGATGCAGGTTCAATCCCTGGCACAGCACAGTGGGTTAAAGATCCGCCGTTGCTGTAGCTGCAGTTTAGTTCACACCTGTGTCACACCCACAATTTAGAGGTTCCCCAGACCAGGGATCAAATCCACACCACAGCAGTGACTGAGCTACCAGGGAACTCCTAGCCTAGTTTTTAAATGCTCTCAGATGGTATCTTTAAATGTGAACTGGAGGGAGTAAGAGGAAGAGGGAAGAGATGGAGAGGGGTCACTGGGGACATGTGAGGCCTGCTAGTCCCTTTCAGTCTGAGCATTAGGTTCATCTTCTCAGCTTCCCAGTCGGATCTGCCACTGGTGGGAAAGGGGCACTTGGACTGGTCTCCAAGCAGGAAGCTCAACCCAGGGAAGGCGGCAGTGTCCCAAAGGGACAGAAGGGACAGGTCAGTGCTAAGAATGGAATGTGGCGATCCAAGCTCTGGGGAACAGCCACCCCTGGGGCAGGTGAGGGGGACAAGGTGCTGCAGGGGTTCCACAGCGCTGGAACTCAGGCCCCTTAAGTCAATGGGTTATGGGAGAAACTTTCCTGGGCCACAGTGGTGCCTGGAGTTCTTAAGTAGGGCAACAGCTCAGCAGCCCCCTCCCCGCCTCTCTCCCTCCTCCTCCCTCCCAGTCCCATTGGTTTTCTGGGCTCACCAGCTCCATGCACAATCAACAAATTCCATGGCATAAATTAATCCATGGACTCATAGCCCTTGCTTTGAAGGCTCCATCAATCAGCTCCAAGAGCCATGGGCTCACAACCAGGAGCAGGGTGCAAAGTCACCTTGAAGGCCGTAAAGCATGCAGGGGCACTGAGTCCAAACTCCACCTGAGCCCGCTCTACAGAGAGTACACACAAGTGTCCTGTATCATAGTTCTGGAACCTTCTCTGTCATCCTCAAGTTTCTGGGATTTTTTTTTTTTTTTTTTGGCCATCCCCACGGCATGCAGAAATCCCCAGGGCAGGGATCAAACCAGCACCACAGCAGTGACAACACCAGGTCCTTAACCCACTATGCTACCAGGAAATTCCTGAACTGGTTTTTTATTCTGCTTTTTGGGTGCATCTCCTCATCCATCTCACAGAGGCAGTGATTATTAGCTAGAGGACGGGCCATGGTTTGGATCCTGCTCCACTATTTCCCAGCAGTGAGGCCTTAGGGATAACCCTGAGCCTTTCCAGGCCTCAGTTTGTTCATATGCAAAGTGGAGGTAATAGGACTGGCCCTAATGGCCTGACACAATTATTGGAAGCACTTTATAAACTTAAAAGCAGGGGTCCTTGGAGTTCCTGTCATGGCTCAGTGGTTAACGAATCCGAATAGGAACCATGAGGTTGCAGGTTCCATCCCTGGCCTTGTTCAGTGTGTTAAGGCGTTGCTGTGGGCTGTGGTATAGGCTGCAGATGTGGCTTGGATCCCACGTTGCTGTAGCTGTGGGGGTAGCTACAACTCTGATGAGACCCCTAGCCTAGGAACCTCCATATGCCGCAGAAGTGGCCCTAGAAATGGCAAAAAGACAAAAAAAAAGAAAGGAAGAAAAAAAAAGCAGGGGGTCCTAGTGAGGACACTATCCGAAATTGAAGGTGCAAAGGTATGGGAAAGAGAGGGCCCGGGGCTTAGTCACTGCACAACTTGGGACAGATCTCTGCCCACACTTAGGCCTCAGTTTCCTCTTTGTGAAATAAGAGGATACTTGCAAAGGTCCACAGGTTTTCCCTAAGCACTGTATCTTCTGACACCCTCACCTTTGCACCTTTTATTTTTTTTATTTTTATTTATTTATTTTTTGCTATTTCTTGGGCCACCCCCGCGGCATATGGAGGTTCCCAGGCTAGGGGTCGAATCGGAGCTGTAGCCGCTGGCCTATGCCAGAGCCACAGCAACGCGGGATCCAAGCCGAGTCTGCAACCTACACCACAGCTCACGGCAACGCCGGATCATTAACCCACTGAGCAAGGGCAGGGACCAAACCCGCAACCTCATGGTTCCTAGTCGGATTCGTTAACCACTGCGCCACGACGGGAACTCCCTGCACCTTTTAAAATTATCCCCAAGAGATTCCTTGGTGGCTTTGCTGTGGCAAAGGTTCAATCCCTGGCCCAGGAACTTCTGCATGCTGTGGGCACAGCCAAAGAAGAATTATCCCCAAGACAGTGCCAGGTTGTCCTCTGTGCCCTGGGCTTAAGACTCTGACCCTCATAGATAAATGGGCATATGAAGATACAGGGAGTCCCTGCTGTGGTGCAGTGGGTTAAGGATCTGTTGTTGCCGCAGCTGTGGCTCAGGTTGAAGCTACAGCTCGGATTTGATCCCTGGTCTGGGAACTTCCATGTGCCACAGGTGCAGCCAAAATAAATAAATAAATAAAAGCAGATACAGGGGTTCCCACTGTGGCCCAACAGGATAGGCGGCATCTCTGGAGAAACGGGACACAGATTTGATTCCCAGCCTGGCACAGTGGATAAAGGATCCAGTGTTGCCGCAGCTGTGGCATAGGTTAAAACTATGGCTTAGATCTGATCCCTGGCCCAGGGAACTCCATGTACCTCAGGGCAGCCCAAAAAAGGAAAAAAAAAAAAAAAAAAGAAAGAAGAAGAAGAAGATACAAAACCTGGACTGACAAACCAGGCCTGAACCCAATCAGGCAAGAAAATCCAAAAGACACCCTCACCAACAGCAACAAAGATTTCTGGATGAAGAGATACTGAGTAGCGTGCCCAAGTTAAGAAAACAGCTCTATAGTCAAATATGGGCACAAATCTCAGCTCTTCCACACACTAACTATTCAACTGTGGACAAGTCACTCTGAGCCTCAGTTCTGGCATATATAAAATGGGAGTAGTGAAAAATAGGGTTTTATGTGGATTAGACCAAAAAAAAGTGTAGGAAAGATCCTTGGCTATGAAGAGCTCAGTAAAAAAAAAGTTAATGCTATTATTTATATTCTAAGGAGCTATACCACAGGGGAGAGATTCCCATGAGGCAAATAGGGACGGAAGCAAGGACAGTTCCCCTGGGCTCCCAGCACCACCAAGATTTTGATTTTTCGGAGTTCCCTTGGTGGCTCAGTGGTTAACACATCCGACTAGGAACCATGAGGTTGCGGGTTCGGTCCCTGCCCTTGCTCAGTGGGTTAACGATCCGGCATGGCCGTGAGCTGTGTAGGTTGCAGACGTGGCTCGGATCCCGAGTTGCTGTGGCTCTGGCGTAGGCCGGTGGCTGCAGCTCCGATTCGACCCCTAGCCTGGGAACCTCCATATGCCACAGGAGCGGCCCTAGAAAAGACAAAAAAAAAAAAATCTTTTTTTTTTTTTTTTTGCTTTTGTTATAGGGCCACACCTTCAGCAAAAGCAAGTTCCCAGGCTAAGGGTCCAATCGGAGCTGCAACTGCCTGTCTACGCCACAGACACAGCAACGTGGGATCTGAGCCACATCTGTGACCTACAGTGCAGCTCACAGAAATGCCAGATCCCTAACACTGATCTAGGTCAGGGAGCGAACCCAAATCCTCAAGGATACTAGTCAGGTTTGTTACCGCTAAGCCAAAATAGGAATTCCAAAATTTTTATTTTAGAGTACCAAATTTCTAGGAAAAAGGAAATAGGACCAATCAGTGAGGTGGGTGTTTATTTTAGTGAAAAAGACATACCTGAAAACATAATTGAACCCTCAGGAACTTCCTCCCTTGGGATCCTCAGCTCTTCTGACTTCATGAACCTGCATTTCTATCCGCCCTGCTAGGTCAATGCCTCCCTCCCAGCTGTCCAACAGGAGCGTCACTCTAGAGCTCAAATTCAATGTGGACAGAATTGAACTCATCTACACCCCTCCAGGTCCACGTTTCCCCCTGGGTTGTGTTACAAGCATCATTTCCCAATTGCTGAAATTTAAACCTACATCTGAATCTGATGGGCCATCTACTGCTGGGCCGCTTGCAAGTCACACCTCTCCGGGCCTTAGTTTTGCCCACCTGTGAAATGGGAAAGCACAACTAGGAGAGTTCTAAAAACTATTCCAGAGTTCAACATTTTTCAAAGTCTATGATTTTATTTATTTTTATTTTTATTTATTTATTTTTTTGGCTTTTGTCTTTTTTGTTGTTGTTGTTGTTGTTGTTGCTATTTCGTGGGCCGCTCCCGCGGCATATGGAGGTTCCCAGGCTAGGGGTCGAATCGGAGCTGTAGCCGCTGGCCTACGCCAGAGCCACAGCAACGCGGGATCCGAGCCGCGTCTGCAACCTACACCACAGCTCTCAGCAACGCCGGATCGTTAACCCACTGAGCAAGGGCAGGGACCAAACCCGCAACCTCATGGTTCCTAGTCGGATTCGTTAACCACTGCGCCACGACGGGAACTCCCAAAGTCTATGATTTTAAACCAACTTTTAAAAGGTCTGAGGAGGGGAGAGGGATAAACTAGGACTATGGGATTAACAGATACAAACTACTTTACAAAAAATAGATAGGCAAGAAAGATTTACTGTATGACATGGGGAAATATATCCAATATCTTATAATAACCTATCACAGAAAACAACCTAAAAAAAAAAAATATATATATATATATAGGAGTTCCCATCGTGGCTCAGTGGTTAACAAATCCGACTAGAAACCATGAGGTTGCAGGTTCGATCCCTGGCCTTGCTCAGTGAGTCAAGGATCCAGCGTTGCCATGAGCTGTGGTGTAGGTCACAGATGTGGCTTGGATCCCGAGTTGCTATGGCTCTGACGGAGGTTGGTAGCTACAGCTCCGATCGGACCCCTAGCCTGGGAACCTCCATATGTCGTGGGAGCGGGCCAAGAAATGTCAAGAAGACAAAGAAAAGAAAAAAAAAAAAATATATATATATATATATGAATCACTCTGTTACAGAGCTCAAATTAACACAATATGGTAAGACAGTCATACTTCAATTTTAAAAATAGACTAGTAAAGGAGTTACCACTGTAACACAACGGAATCAGTGGCATCTCTGCAGCAATGGGATACAGATGCAATCCCTGGCTCAGTACATTGGGTTAAGGATTGGGATTGCTACAGCTGCAGCATAGATTGCAGCTGTGGCTCGGATCTGATCCCTGGCCCGGGAGCTCCATATGCTGCAAGGTGGCCAAAACATGAAAAAAAAAAAAAGACTAGCAAAAATAAAAAATTAAAAATAAATAAAAGTTCTGGGGAGGAAGTTCCCCTGTGGCTCTGTCTAAGCAGGTTAAGGATCCAGTGTGGTCATTGCAGTGGCTCTGGTTGCTGGTGAGGTATGGGTTCAATCCCTGGCCCAGGAAACTTCTGTATGCCACAGGTGCAACCAAAAAAAAAAAAAAAAAAGATGAAGAAAAACAGGTCTGTCTGGGGAAAAATTAGCCAACTTTGATTCTAAGGCATGAGATTTTAGTCTTCTCCCTAAACAGAGCCAGTCAAGGGTAGAGTCTATGCCTCAAGAGTCCCCTAACCCCAGCATCTTGCACAGGGCCGGACACACACAGAAATCCAGCAAATCTGTGAGTGAAGAATGCACGGAGGAAGGTTAAAGTTGGGAAATCGTGAAACAAAAGCATGGGCTTTGGAAACAGCCAGGTCCTGCCTGCATTGCCCACTCACTAGCCATGTGGGCAGCTCCCTCTGAGCCTCAGATCTCCATCTGGAGAAGTGAACAATACATAGTTTATATGATTATTGGTGAGGGCAAAATGAGGTCATATAAACATACTGTAAAAGATAGGTGATTGCTACTCCAATTGGATGAATAAAGAAATACTGAATGAAGTGATTGGTCATGAAGATTTTTCCAACAAAGCATGACTGGCTTGGGTACCCCCATTAGAGAAAAAAAAATAGATAATATGCATGTCCCCCCCCATAGCCATGGGCCCTCCCATCCCTCAGTGACATAAGCATGGACAAGGAGTGGGGACCCTGCACTTTATGGATATGTCTTTGGTTTGCTTTTCTTTTTAGGGCTGCACCCAAGGTACATTAAGTTCCCAGGCTAGGGATCGAATTAGAGCTGCAGTTGCTGGCCTACACCACGCCACAGCAACCCCGGATCTGAACTACATCTGTGACCTACACCACAACTCAAGGCAAATGGCAGATCCTTAACCCACTGGGTGGGGCCAGGGGGTCAAAACCCAAATCCTCATGGATACTAGTCGAGTTCTTAACCCATTGAACCATGATGGGAACTTCTGTTTGTTTGTTTTGGCTGAGCCCAAGGCATGTGGAAGTTCCCGGGCCAGAGATCAAACCTGTGCCATGGTAGCAATGCAAGCCACTGAAGTGACAACACTGGATCCTTAACCCAATGCACCACAAGGGAGCTCCTGAATATGTCTTCTCAGAAGGTAAAAGCATCTTCAAAGACAATTAAAATTATCTCTTCCCCAATCTCCCAACCTATAGATGTGAAAATACCCTAGTCTTATTTTTATTTTTATTTATTTTTTATTTTTTTGCTATTTCTTTGGGCCGCTCCTGCGGCATATGGAGGTTCCCAGGCTAGGGGTCGAATCGGAGCTGTAGCCACTGGCCTACGCCAGAGCCACAGCAACGCGGGATCCGAGCTGCGTCTGCAACCTACACCACAGCTCACAGCAACGCCGGATCGTTAACCCACTGAGCAAGGGCAGGGATCGAACCCAAAACCTCATGGTTCCTAGTCGGATTCGCTAACCACTGCGCCACGACGGGAACTCCCCCCAGTCTTCTTGAATGAACTATCTAGGACAGAAATCCTGGGGGTGGGGGGCACATATCAGAGCATCAAATGGAATGCAGTTAGCCTAATTCACAACAAAGGTAACAATTCAGTGCCATGGGGAGAGGGTATATTTTCAATAATAATGCTCATCAATTGGATATCCACATAGGAAAAAAAAAAGGATCTTGACTTCTTTCTCACAACCAACACAAAAATCAATTCCAGGAGTTCCCATCGTGGCTCAGCGGTTAACGAACCCAACTAGCATCCATGAGGACACAGGTTCAATCCCTGGCCTCACTCAGTGGGTTAAGGATCCAGTGTTGCTGTGAGCTGTGGTGTAGGTCACAGATGCAGCTCAGATCTCGTGTTGCTGTGGCTGTGGTATAGGCCAGCCGCTACAGCTCCGATTTGATCTCTAGCCTGGGAATCTCCACATGCTGCTGGTGCAGCCCTAAAAGACAAAAAGACCCCCCCCAAAAAAAAATCAATTCCAGATGAACTATAGATGTGAATGTGAGAGCTCAAACAACAAAGCTTTGCAAGACCAACATGAGTATCTTCATGACCTTGGCGTATACAAAATTTTACTAATTTCACAAGACATAAAATCAAACAATAGACCAAGAAGAGCTAAACAGTCCTTGTTAAAATTAAGAATGTCTGCTTATTCAAAAACATCTTTAAAAGTATGAAAAGGCAACCCAGGGATTTCCTGCCATGGCTCAGTGGAAATGAATCTGCCTAGCCTCCCTGGGGATGAGGGTTTCAGTGGGTTAAGGATCCACCATTGCCGTGAGCTGTGGTGTAGGTCACAGGCACGGCTCAAATCTGGCATTGCTATGGCTGTGGTATAGGCCGGCAGCTACACCTCCAATTCAGCCCCTAGCCTGGGAACCTTCATATGCCAAGGGTACAGCCCTAAAAAGACTAAAAAAGAGGCAACCCAGGAGTTCCCATTGTGGCTCAGCGGTAATGAACATGACTAGTATCCATGAGGATGAGGGTTCAATCCCTAGCCTCACTCAGTAAGTTAAATATCCAGCATGGCTGTGGCTTTGGCGTACGTAGGCCAGCAGCTTCAGCTCCAATTCAACCCCGAGCCTGGGAACTTCAATATGCTGCATGTGCACCCCTAAAAAAAAAAAAAAACAGTAGGAGATGATTCTGGAATATGTACTGACATCTGGAATATAGAAAGAAACTTTATATTATGGGCTGACCTGTGTCCTCCAGATTGGTGTTTTTCTAACTCCCAGTAACCCAATATGTAACTATGTTTGGAAATAAAGTCTTTAAAGAGGTAATTAAGTCAAAATGAGGACTTCAGGGTGGCCCCTAATCCAGTAAGACTGGTATTCTCATAAAAGGAAGAGAGTGGAACAGATACATACAGAGGGAAGCCCATATGAAGACATAGGGAGAAGATGACTGTCTATAAACCAAGGAGAAAGACCCTCGAAGAAACTAACCCGGCCGACACCTTGATCTTGTACTTCTAGCTCCAGAATTATGAGAAAATAAATTTCTGCTGTTTCAGTCACCAGTCAATGGTACTCTGTTTGGCCCTAGGCAACTGACACACCTTACAATCAATAAGAGACCATCTTTGAGTTCCCATCGTGGCTCAGTAGCAATGAACCCAACTGGTATCCATGAGGACTCGAGTGCGATCCCTGGCTTCCCTCAGTGTGTTAAGGATCTAGTGTTACCATGAGCTGCAGTCTAAGTCACAGACAAGGCTCAGATCCTGCGTTGCTGTGGCTGTGGTGCAGGCTGACAGCTATAGCTCTGATTTGACCCCTAGCCTGGGAACTTCCACATGCCAAGAGTTATGGGAAAAAAAATTATAATAATAATTTTAAAATAATAATAAATAAATAAATAAGAGACAATCTTTTAAAATAATGGAGAAAAGACTTGCTCAGTCATTTCACCAAAGAAGATATCCAGGAGTTTCCACTGTGGTACCATGGGTTAAGAATCAGACTGCAGTGGCAGATCCCCCTTGAGTGCCCACTTGCATCTCTCACAAGCGTCCTATCTTAATAAATCTATTCCTTGCCCCAAAAAAAAAGAATCAGACTGCAGCGATTTGGGCCACTGCAGAGGCATGGGTTCTATCCCTGGCTGGCACAGCTGTAAAAAAAAGAGAAGATATCCAAAGAGCAAGTGAACATAGGAAATGGAGCTCAATCTCATTAGTCATTAGAAAAATGCTAGAAATTCCTGCTGTGGTGCAGCAGGTTAAGGATCCAGCATTGGCACAGCTGTGGCCTAGGTTACAGCTGCAGCTCAGATTTGATCCCTGGCCTGGGTACTTCCATATGCCATGGGTGCAGCCAAAATAAAACAAAGACAGAAAGAAAGAAAAGAAGGGAGAAAGGGAGGAAGGTGCCAACTGAAACACAATGAAAGAGAACTACACTCCCATCACCATGAAGGCACAACAACAATGAAAAGGTTGAACGCACAAACTCTTGGTGAGGATATGGAGCAATAAGAACCAGAACGATCCCTCTGGACAATTACTCGACAGTCAGTACTAAAATTGAACATATATGCAACTCTATGACCCGAGCCCTTCTGCTTTCAAGTATACACTCAATAGAAACACATCAATTTGTTCACCAATCATGCCCAGCACGTTCACAGCAGCACTATGCATACGGCCTAAAACTGGCAGCTACCCAAGTGCCCACTAATAATAGAATAAATCAATCATTAAATAATCACATAATGGAAATTATATAGCAATGAGAATAAATCGCCTCCAAATCCACACAACAATATGGATGAATCCTGTAAATACAAAGTTGAGTGAAAGAAGCTGAAACCAAAAGAGGACAGACGTCCTGTACAATTCCACCGACATAAAATATGAAAATGGGCAAAATTCATTCACACCATTAGAAGTCAGGTTATACAACGGCGGAGGATAGTGACTGGATGGGAATTCAATGGGGGATGATTCTGGAGTTCCAGTATCCTGGCATATCCAATCTATTAAAATTAATCAAACTATACAGTTACCATATGGGTACTAGTCTATATGTAATTTAGACTTCAATAACAAGCTTTTAAAAAGGAACGTATATTACACATGTATGACTCGGTCACTTTGCTGAACTACAGAAATTGGCAAGGTTCTATAAATCAACTATACGTTAATAAAAAATTAGGGAGTTCTTGTTGTGGCTCAGCGGTTAATGAACCCGACCAGTACCCATGAGGATGCAGGTTCGATCCCTGGCCTTGCTCAGTGAGTCAAGGACCCAGCATTGCTGTGATCTGTGGTGTAGGTCAAAGACGCGGCTCAGATCCCGAGTTGCTGTGGCTGTGGTATAGGCCAGCAGCTGTAGCTCCCACTGGACCCCTACTGTGGGAACTTCCATATGCGGCCCGAAAAAGACTGAAATAAAATAAATGAAACAAAATAAAATAAAAAGCTTTTAAGACATTCTATGGTGGCCAAGTGGGTTAAGGATCTGGCGTTGTCACAGCAGTGACTCGGGTCACCACTGTGGCATGGGTTCAATCCCTAGCCTGGGAACCTCCACATGCTGTGCACAGCCAAAAAAAAAATAGATATGCCTAAGATCATATCCCGAACTTATTATATCAACCAATGAATTCTGTTTTGCTTAGGGCAGACTGAGTGACATCTGTCACTTATGTCACTAGGACAAATGGTCCCCACTGCCAGTCTCCAAAAACTTGTGTGTATGCTCAGAGACTTAAAACAGGTATAGTAGGGGGTTCCCACTGTGGCTCAGCAGTAACGAATCTGACTCTTATCTATGAGGATGCAGGTTCAATCCCTGGCCTTGCTCAGTGGGTTAAGGACCCAGCATTGCCGTGAGGTGGTGTAGGTGGCAGACATGGGCATTGCTGTGGTGGAGGCAGCTCCAATTCAACCCCTAGCATGGGAACTTCCATGTGCCTAGTATGCATCCCTAAAAGGCAAAAAAAAAAAAAAAAATCAGGCATAGTAAACCCCATGCCACTAAAGGCATCCTTGCAGTGTCAAAGCAGGCTCTACCTTCACAGAGCATTTTCACATCCGCCAATTCCATTTGATCATCGCAGAAACGCAAAGAGACACTGGCTGCAAAGTTCCCACTTTCTTTGCTATCCCAGACTTTTCTAGAGCACACAAGGACGTCAGGACTATCCAATTGAATCTTCTTGCTCTCACGATGATGAGAATGAGGCTCAAGGAGGAGTTCCCATTGTGGTGCAACAGAAATGAATCCGACTAGAAACTATGAGGTTGTGGGTTCAATCCCTGGCCTCGCTCAGTGGGTTAAGGATCTGGCGTTGCCATGAGCTGTGGTGTAGGTCGCAGACACGGCTCGGATCTGGCATTGATGTGGCTGTGGTGTAGGCCAGCAGCTACAGCTCTGATTAGATTCCTAGCCTGGGAATCTCTACATGCTACGGGTGCGGCCCTAAAAAGACAAAAAAAAATAAAATAAAATTTTCCTCAAAAGGGCCAGAGTCAACATTATGAAGCCTGAGGTATCATCTAAAGCCCAGATTTGAGAATCTGCCTTTAATTTTGTTCATAAAGAGAATCTCATCAGATCCACATCTCGCTGTCAGAATAATTGGGAACATTTACTGAGCACATCTAGTGCAATGCTAAGCATTCATTTATTCTCTTTATTTTTTTTTCTCTTTTTTGGCCTACCTGTAACACATGGAGTTTCTGGGCCAGGGATCAGATCCGAGCCACACCTGTGACCTACACCACAGCTGCGGCAATGCCAGATCCTTTAATCCACTGTGCCAGAGTGGGGATGGGACCTTCGTCCTGGCGCTCCAGACACACCACCAATCTTGTTGCACCACAGTGGGAACGCCATCACTGATTCTCTTTTAGGATCCTTATTTGAGGCAGATTCTGCTATCAGCTCCATTTTGCAGATGAGGAAACTGAAGCATAAGCAGGTTAAGGAGCTTGTCCCAAATCCCTCAGTCAAGTAGCAGAGCTGAGCCCCAACAACAAAGGCTGGGGCTGGGTTGAGGCACCAGAGAGATTTACCTGTGCCAAGAGTTGATTATGGGGTTCACCACCTCATCTTGTGCCTATTGCTGCCTCCTTTGTAACATTTACTTCCTTAGCACTTCTAGAATCCAGCTTTAAACCCAAACGAACAAACAAAAGCTATCTCCTGAGCATGCCCTCACCAATTAACTGAGATCCTTCTTTTTTCTTTTTTTAGTTTTATGGCTAGACCTGAGGCATACAGATTTCCCCTGCCAGAGATTCCAAGCCACAGCTGCAACCTATGCTGCAGCTTTGGCAATGCTGGACCCTTTAAACCCACTGCACCAGGCCAGGGATCAATTCCACCCCTCCGCAGACCCGAACCACTGCAGTGGGATTCTCTTTCTGTCTTTTGTTTGTTTGTTTGTTTTTTGTTTTATAGCCACACCCTTGGCATATGGAAGTTCCCAGGCTAGGGGTCGAATTGGAGCTGCAGCTGCCAGCCTATGCCACAGCAATGGCAACACCAGATCCAAGCACATCTGTGACCTATGCCACACCTTGGCAATGCCAGAACCTTAACCCACTGAGGGAGGCCAGGGATCAAACACACATACTCATGGACGCTATGTCAGGTTCTTAACCCACTGAGCCACGCAACAGGAATGCCTACAGTCGGATTCTTAACCTACTGCACCATGGTAGGAACTCCAACTGAGATCTTTCTGTCAAGAGCACTATCTCCTCGTAGTCAGCTAATCCTCCCTTGTAAGTTAAGGCATCACTGGGTCAATAATTCAGGCTGGATCATCTGCATACCCAGTGGTCAGCTGCCTTCATCCTCCACATAGCTGTCAGACTCAGCTTTTACTGAACTTAAATCAGATCATACTACTTCCTACCCACCAGGATGGCTAGCATCAAAAAGACAGACACTGGAGTTCCCGTCATGGGTCAGTGGTTAACGAATCCGACCAGGAACCATGAGGTTTCGGGTTTGATCCCTGACCTCGCTCCGTGGGTTAAGGATCCGGCGTTGCCCTGAGCTGTGGTGTAGGTTGCAGACTTGGCTCAGATCCCGCATTGCTGTCGCTTTGGCATAGGCCAGCAGCAACAGCTCTGATTAGATCCCTAGCCTGGGAACCTCCATATGCCGCGGGTGTGACCCTAGCAAAGAGAAAAAGACAAAAAAAAAAGACAGACACTAACAAGGACGTGGAAAAATTAGAACCCTCAGACTTTGCTAATGGGAATGTAAAAGGGCACAGCTGCTTTGCAAAACAGTCTAGCAATTCCTCAGGAGATTAAATATAGTTATCCTATGACCTAGCAATTCCCCGCCTAGGTACATACCAAGAATTGAAAATGTACGTTCACACTAAAACTTGTACATGAATAGTTATAGCAACATACTTCGTAATAACCAAGAAGTAGAAACAACCAAAACGTCCACTAATCGACTAATGGATAAACAAAACATCATCTATCCATATGAAGGGATATCATTCAGACATAGAAAGCAAGAAAGTACTAAAACATGCTGTAATACTAATGAACCTCAAATACATGATGCTCAGTGAAAGATGCCACATACAAAGGACCACATGTTACGATTCCACTTATATGGAATGTCCAGAATAGACAAGCCCAGAGAGACAAAAAACAGATTCGTGATTGCCAGGGGATGGAGGGAAAGGGAAGAGCTTACATTAGGGGTAATGAAAGTATTCTGAAATTAACGGTAATGGTTACACAACATGGGGAATATATTAAAAACCACTGAATTGTACACTTTAATGTGGTTCAACGGCGAGTTTTATGGTATGTGAATTCTATCTCAATTTTTTTTAAAATGGTTTAAACTCCTCTTCCCGAGAATATTAATCAGATCACAAAGCTTCCGACTCACCACGTTTCAAAATGCCCCAGTGGTTTGCCATTGTACCAGGAGTCCAACCCAAATTCCCTACCAGAGTCTCTAAGGCCCTACATGGGCCTGGCCATGCAACCTCTACCACTTCCACAATTTCCCCCTCACTCCTTCCATTCCTTCCCCACCTCCTAGCCTTAGCCCTTGTTCATCCCTCAATCTGGAATGTTCTTTCCCACAGCCGGCTTCTCATCTGTTCATGGTCCTTATCACCTCCACCTAGAGGCCCTCCCTGATGACCCCATCTGAAATAAAACACAGCTCCATCAAGCTCCATCCTATTACCCGGATTTATTTCTTCAGGGATCTGGTCTGTCACGTTCATAGTTCTGAATCAGCCTACCATGCAGAAGCTCTGAATGAGCCTGAGAAACACTTCTGGAAAGAATGACGTACTGAACAACCTCCTGGAAAAATCGGAAGTGCCACCTGCTACCTGGTCAGGAGTCCAGAGCACTCAGGGATCAGCCAGGCTCTGCAGGTGTTCAAGGAGTTAATCAGCATTTGCTGGGCACCCAGTGCCAAGCCCCACCCTAGACCTGTCTGGAACCCCAAGAAAACAGGAAGAATGAGTCCCTCCCCCATAAAGTCCGAAAGTCTTTCAGGGGTCACACAGTATTCAGTGTTTACCCAGCAACCCACACACAGACGCAAAGGCAAGAGCGAAGACTGCCTCGCTGACAGCCAAGCTGGAGGCTAGGGTCCAAATCAGCCTCATAAAACTGCACTGGCAAACACCCTCTAATACAGCTTCTCGTGGCTTTGCAATCTGACTGGTTCTTCAGAACGAGACGGTTGCAACTCACACCTGCTCCTGCCTCCTCCCACGGGGACATTCTTTTCAGAGGCAGTTAAGAATCAAAATGGACAGGTGGTATCAGGCCTCCTCTGCTCCCCACTCCTTTCAGCATCTCCAGGCCACACGCACTCACGTGCACACATGCACGCACAGACACACAGACACACACACACACACAGCAACTTACCCACTAGGAGTTTGACATCTCGGACTGTGAAATCAGGGTCAGGCATCCTGGAAAAAGAGAAGCACAGACATTTGGTGAGAAGCCAGCAACAATAGGGTAAGACCCAACAATGGGGGCAGGGAAAGGCCGTTTTTCCCAAGAGAGTTCCCTCATTCTCAGGCTGAGAATCCAAAAGGAGATAACTCCAGGGGAGAGTGGTGACCCTCAAGGAAGAGGGTCACCCCCAAACCAAGGGGCAGCTTCTTCTAATAGGCAAACCAAATCCCTCCCTCTCCCTGATACTTGAATGCATAACTGTTACAGAAAAGAGGATGGGACAGCCACTGTCCACCCCACTTTTCCAGGACAAACTCAAGTGTGCTGTCAAGGATAAGTGCCAGAGTTGGGCATTCAAACACTAGCTTTCTTTAGGGTTGGTAGCTCTCTCCATGGCTCCTCTTCTAGAAAATACTCTCCCTAAGGGGTTGTATGGAGGGTGGGATGCCTTTAAGTTTAAAAGGTGAAAAAAAAATATTACGCCAATTCCAGAGATTTGGTGACACTGGCTCTTTTTTTCTTTTTCCTGTGGCCCTGTGGCATATGGAGTTTCCGGGCCAGGGATCAGATCTCAGCCACAGTCTAGAAGTTAGCCACAGCTACGGAAATCCAGATCATTAACCCTCTGTGCAGGGCTGGGGATCCATGATCAAAGCTGCATCCTAGTGCTCCCAGATGCCAATTCTCATTGTGCCATATCGGGAACTCCCATCATCGTTAATTAAGAGTGAATGTCACCACATTCATAAGAGCCGGTGTTGGGAGTGTCTGCTGTAGCACAACGGAATCAGCAACATCTTGGGAGCACTGGGATGTGGGTTCAATCCCTGGCCCAGTGGGTTAAGGATCTGGCATTGCCACAGCTGTAGCTTAGGTCAAGACTACTGTTGGGTTGGAGTTCCCGTCGTGGCTCAGTGGTTAACGAATCCAACTAGGAACCATGAGGTTGCGGGTTTGATCTCTGGCCTTGCTCAGTGGGTGACGGATCCGGCGTTGCCGTGAGCTGTGGTGTAGGTCGCAGACGAGGCTCGGATCCCGTGCTGCTGTGGCTCTGGTATAGGCCAGTGGCTACAGTTCCGATTAGACCCCTAGCCTGGGAACCTCCATATGCCGCAGAAGTGGCCATAGAAAAGGCAAAAAGACAGAAAACAAAAAAACAAAAAACAAAAAACGCACTACTGCTGGAATCTGATCCCTGGCCCAGGAACTCCCTATGCCGAGGGACAGCCAAAAAGGAAAAAAGGGGAAAAAAAGAAAGAAAAAAAAAATTAACAATGGAGGTCCTGTTGCGGCTCAGTGGTAATGAACCCAACTAGTATTCATGAGGACATGGGTTCGATCCCTGGCCTCGCTCAGTGTGTTAAGGATCCAGCCATGAGCTGTGGTGGAGGCCAGCAGCTGCCACTCAGATTCAACCTCCTAGCCTGGGAACTTCCAAATGGCTGGGGTGCGGCCCTAAAAACACACACAAAAAATTAACGATGCCGAAGGTTTAATTTCTATTCATAGGAATAAGCCTGGCAGTAGGTACTGGGGAGGGAGGCAGGCTATGAAGACACCCTCAGCCTTCTCCCCACCCCTGCTCAAGGGGTGGAAACCTGTTCTTCCAGCTGGCCTCCCTGCCCCCCCCCCACCCCAAGCTCTGACAGATCTCTGAGAGAATGTAAACCAAACACGACAGTGGGCAAGAACAGGAAGGGAAGACAGGGGCCAAGCATCCTGGGAAATGCACCCTCCACAGAAAAGGACAGGTTTCCCACCCAACCAGAGTCTGAGTAGAAAGTGTGTATCTAGGTATCTTGCCTCTGGGCCTAGAGGCTGGCCAACCCCTTCACTGCTCAGAGCCTGCCTGTTTCCTGACTTGGAGGGAGGGCACAGACCTCTTTAGGAAGTTGCTGCATGTAACGGCGGTGGGTTAGGGGAAAAAGCCCACACCGGTGTTTTGGTTTTTTTTATTTTTTAATTCTTTTTCTTTTTTGGCCACTCCACAGCATACAGTGGCATTTGG
Source organism: Phacochoerus africanus (assembly GCF_016906955.1). Lineage (NCBI taxonomy): Eukaryota > Metazoa > Chordata > Mammalia > Artiodactyla > Suidae > Phacochoerus > Phacochoerus africanus. The sequence goes on along the minus strand of NC_062558.1, from coordinate 31,173,663 downwards.
CATTCCTGGGCCAGGGATCAGATCCGAGCTGCAGTTGGGACCTAAGTCGCCCCGTTTTTTTTGGTTTGTTTTTGTCTTTTTAGGGCTGCACCAGCAGCATGTGGAAGTTCCCAGGCTAGGGGTCAAATTGGAGCTACAGCTGCCAGCCACAGCTACAACCACAGCCACAGCCACAGCAATGTCAGATCCAAGCCACACCTGTGACCTACACCACAGCTCCCAGCAACGCTGGATCCTTAACCCATTGAGTGAGGCCAGGGATCGAACACATGTCCTCATGGATGCTACTCAGGTTTGTTACTGCTGAGCCATGATGGGAACACCTAAGCCACATTGTTTAAGCACACTGTGTCCTCACTGCCCAAATTCCCTGAAAATCACAACCCATCTTTGGAGAGTTTTTCCCCTTCATCAGGCCTTGAACAAGGAGATACTATCCCTAAATAATGAAGAAAGATCCTTCTCAGTGATGATGGGAGGGGGGGAAGGGTGGAAGAAATCCACCCCAAGATACAAACTGTGTTAGGGAAGGAGATGGGAAGAAGTAATTAGTTTCAGCAACTTACTTAATTCCAAGTCCATCCTTTTCTCGAAATATCAGGGGAACTCTGAGAGCTTCTCTCTGCACGTACTCATAGTTGAAATCTATTTGGATATTGGAATGAACATAGGATGGTTAAGTCATGAAGGAGCAGATGAACCAGGATCCATTGGTTAGGGGGGGAAGAAAAATGAAGGGAGAAAGGAAAAGGGTTATACTTGATAACAGGCACCAGCTGCAAGGGCAGGAGCTCCAGAAAATGAGAGGAACTGGATTAGGCAAAGCCCAAGAGAAGCCATGCCAACAACCAGCTCCACTGCCTACTCAGTCTTTCCCTGCATGCCCCACAGGTCAGAACTTGTCAATGAACAGCCCAAGGCCGGGGAGGGAGATTCCTGAAAGAGCCACAGAAAGAGCGCATCACTGCAAAAGAGGGACCAACAGAGAACCACGTCCCAAGCTGAGCTCAGAGAGTAAAGGAACTGCCACCTGGGAGGCTCTGAAGCCTGAGAGGAAGCAGGGAGGAGGGTTCTCATTGTAGCCGAGCATCAGGGAAGATCTTATTGTAATATCCTGCGTAGTGAAGGGGAGGGGGAAAAGCTGGTTTCCCTGGAAACTGTGTATTTGGTGCCAAAATAACTAGGGAACTGGGCACAGCTTTGTTGTCTTAATAGTGAAATTCTGCTGCAGCCATCACAACACTTGCTTCAGCTGGTTCACCGAAAGGGCTGCTCCCCAGGTGAAGGCTTTGTGAAGGGGGCAGAGTGAAGCCTAAAGAAAATTCACAGAGCAGTTTTCCATCTAGATGACGCTTGTAGATCCGCAGCATCCTTATCAAAAGTCTGTTTCTATCCTCCTCGATTTATAAGAGTAGGGGATCTGACCCAACCATATCCGCAAATATGGAGGTGGGAAGGTGGAAATAAATCCTCACTTCCCCAAATCCTCAGGTACCTGAAGCAATTCACAAGGGCACCAGCCCTCCCTGGCCAGTCACAAGGGAGAGAGATGAGATACCACCCCTCAAACCCCATGGAAACAGTTCACCGGGGTAGCTGGGGGGGGGGGGGGCAAGGAAACTCTGCTCAAAGGAGAGAGAGAGAACAAAACCGGAGCTGGGGAAAGCCCTGACCTTAGCAGCCCAGATCCCCAGGGGCTCCCAGTGAATGGGGATTCCTAAGGATTTAAAGGCAGAGAAGTTTAAGAAGCTTCTATTTTGAATCCAGGCTAAGGGCTCCTTCTGTTTCTCAGCTCCTCCCTCGAGTTTTGGGACAAGATCTGAATGAACAACCAAAAAAACCCTGGAGCCCTCTCCTTTGAAAGGAACCGGGACAGCGGACTTAAGGCATCTCCCTTGCTGGAAACCTTCTCCCATTACACACACACACACACACACACACACACACACACACTCTCTCTCTCTCTCTCTCTCTCTCTCTCTCTCTCTCTCTCTCTCTCCACCCCCAGCGTTAGCTTCAACTTCCTCAAATGAGCCTGAGAAAACACTCTGAGATCCTGGGCAGAGAATTCCTCACCAACAACCAGGAAGAGTTGCATACTGTTTTATCCTACAATCTGCCAAATGACTCAATAAAAATGGGGAAGAAAGGAGAGGAATTAAAATCCCATTTGTGCAAAGGAAACTTAAAGGTAGTTGAGACTAGACCCCTGGACTGTCTGCCTCCACAGGCAAGACTCTTAAGACCTGAAGGCTGGAAGACATTTCTTCTTCCCTCCCCCACCACGACCCCTAAACACAGAAGCCTGGCGCTCCAGGAAGCAATGGGCACAAAAGAGAAACTTCAAAAATGCAAAGCCAGGAAGGTCTCTTCTAGGGTCTAACCCCACAGCCCCAGCCAATCATCCAGAACCTAGAGGCGGGAAGTGCTTCCCCAGTTATCAGCTCACTGAAGGATGAAAGGGTTTTCCAAGGGGAGAGGGGGATAAACAAAATAGAAACAGAGCAATATGAAGGAAACCCAAATATCCGAGGGAGAAAAAAATGAACTCACAAACACCAGGAGAGCACAGGGAGATGCCTATGTAGGCAGGGGCAAACCCAAAGCCCCAACCCCACAGGCAGCCAGAGGCCTTGCAGGCCTACAAACCAAAGCAGAGCACCACCTCCAGGTCTGGAAGACACCCCCAGACATCTTGCTAGTACCAGGGTCAGGGAGAAAGTCAGGCCTTGAAAGGTCTCAGGCTGGAATGACATCCCCCAAATCCAGAGGCTTCTTAGACTTCTGCTCTAAACTGTCAGGGCCCACAAGGGGGACAGAGCTCTCAAGGCCTCAGGCCTGGGAAGAGACCCTGTTTCCCAAGTGTTCACCTCCAAATACCAGGGGACGCCTGAAGCCTGAGGGGGGCCAACCCTCTTACACCACAGCCCCCACTTCAAACCGTCAGGATTGCAAGGCTAAAGGCTTCAGGTTTAAGTGGAAGCTCCAGCCAACTTTGAGCTCACCCGCCCTGCTCCCAGGGCCCACGAAGCGATGGGGACCTGCAGACCCCATCTGCAGAAGGCGGAACTCAATAACCCGGGGCGTCCCCAGCGCCAGGTCCTAACTTCAGGGTCCGAAATGGTACCGGGTTTGGGAGGCTTCAGTCCCTGTGGGGGCCCTCACCCCAATGCCCCTGGGGTGCCCCAAACCCGCTCCAGCCAGGCGGCCGCATCTCGTGCAGCGCAAGGAGCTGGGCCGGCTCCAGTAGGGGTAGAACGCAGCGCATCCGCCCTCCCTCGGTCCGCCAGTCTGTCCCCAGGTCCCTTGGTCCGCCGGCCCCCTGGCTCTGCCCACCCTAGGGCTGGTGGTGGGCGCGGGCAGGGCCTAGGCCCACGCCCGGCCCCCGTTCCCGCCTGCCCTCCTCCCTCGCCACCCCACCCCACCCCCCCCAGTGCTCGGCCTCGTTTCGTCACCGGATCCCCTGGAATGGGGGACGCGGGCGCGAAATACGAACCCAGCCACCGGCAGCTCCCTCCCCACGTGCGCTCGGACCGCAGCGCGGAGGAGGGCCCAAGGAGGGGCGCCTCACCTTTGCCCTCCATGGCGTGCACGAAGTCCCCCTGGTACAGCTGGCTGCGCAGCTTCTCCTCCAGGCTGAAGCCGCGGACGCTGACGATCTCCTCCACGTCCGATAAGTCCTCGTTCTCGTCGTATCTCTGGCGGTCAATCGGGCGCTGCGGGGACCCAAACCAAAGAGCCCAGGACATTATTGGGGGAACTGGGGGTCGCCTTTCATCCTGGGCCCAGATCGAACAGGTGCAGGAGCCGCGCGCCCCCTGCACCCCACCTTTGCGACCGGAGCAACTTTGCGCAAATGCCCAAGATGCTGAAAATCAGGATACTGAGAGGGGCCCGCACCCCCAGGGTCAGGCTGCTCCCAATACAGGGCACTTCCCCTCCTGCATCTTTGGAGGCCATGGAAGGGATATCTGGGGACTTCGCCTCCTCCCCCCCACCCCGAGAGGTGTTGAGTTTTGCCCACTCGGCCGAGAGCCTGGTTATGTAACCCGCGAGGGGGGCTCCGCGCACGGGCTGGCGGGGCATTTGTAGGCCCCGGGAGGAGCCGCCACAGCGCCCGGCTCGGCGCTAACAGCAGCCCTGGCGGCCGCGGCCGCAGAGCCGGGAAGCCGGAACCCGGCGCCGGCGGCATTTCTAAGACTGGAGCCGCCCCCGAGCTACCGGGGAAGCTGGAAAGCTGAAATGGAAGGACTGAGACCCCAGCCGCCCCCGCCGACCGCCCGCCAGTGCAAGAAGAAGAGGTGGGAGGAGGGGTTCCGGGCTTGGGAAGGGGAGAGGCAGACGGCCCGCCACAAAGCTCCCATCGGAGACCCCAAAACGCACCAGCAGCTGCCTCATCTCCCCACAAGCGCGCGCGCACACTCACTTCCTAAGGAGACTCCCCCACCACTCCCCGCATCCCCTGCCTCCTCCCTCCACCGCCGAGCGCCCGGCCTCTCAGCCCCCCAGAATCCGGGCGAACCCCGAGCCCGCTTAACCCCCCTCCACGCCTTCCCCCGCTACCATCTCCCCACTTAAGTGTCTGAGACTCTGAGCCTCACAAGGGACTGGAGGAGTAAGCTGCTTGCTTCCTTTTGCATGCAATTTATTATTTTTTTCCGGTCCTCTTGCAAAATATAGAAAAGGAAAGAAAAGGCAGCAAGAAACAACAACAAAAAAATAGATCTATCATATACCAGATACAGATTTGGGGAAAAAAAAAAAAAAGCTACACACCAATCTTCTTCCAGAGTCTTTCTCTGCCTCCATTTTTTTAGGAGAGTTCACCAATTAATTGTCAACACTCCTGCCCCCTGCATTTTGGCGGAGGGGGGAAGGAGGGAAGACCAAAGAAAACAAGCCAAAAAATAAATAAATAAAGCAAGCCAGAGCCGAGATCTACAAAGTTTTGCACCAACACTTAAGCAGATCCGTTTGCAAAGTCCTAGGAAACCATTTTCAGCAGTTGTGTGGGGGGGGAGGCGTCGACGTCATAATCCCCGGAACGTAAACATTGTTGCCGATCGCGCTCGGAGCCCGCGGCCCGGCTAGTGGTGGTGGGGGCACTCCTCCCGGGATGGGGGGGGGGGCGGGGGCGGCGGCCAGAGGAGGCGTGGGGAGGGGAGGGCGCCCGGGAGGCACCGGGCGCCGTTAGCGCCCTGGCATCGCTGTTTTGTTGTTGGGTCACGAGTGCGCCTCTGCACGCAGGCGCCGCCGCCGCCCGGGAGTTGTGTGCAGAGCTGACTTTTGGAAGGGCTGAGTTGCAGGCGGCGGGCGCATCCCGGAGATGGCGGGGCAGGGAGGGAGGGAGAGAGGAGGGGGTAGGGAGGGAGGTGCAGATTTGCACGGCTGGCCTCAGCGGGAGGCGCGGAAATGCAAGCCGAGCTTGCTGGCGTGAAAGCCTCCAGGGTCTGGCACCCCCAAAAACGACCTCCCACCTCAATCCCTTCCCCCATTGCCCTTGGCCCCCCCGGGTTAACCCTCTTCCTTTTCCTTCATTTCACCCCACCCCGTTACCTACGTGGCCGACCCAAACTGAAAGCATTTCGTGTATATATAATTTTTTTTCTTTGCTGCCACTTTTTGGGGGGTCTTCTCCAGGCCCCCATAAGCGGACCTGCTCGATGGAGGAGGCATTTGGGGGCTCAGGAAGAAATTAGCGCAGCTCCAAACCTGTACGGACTGCACAACTTAAACTCCAGGACTCAATGATAAGGATCCACATACACACAGGTACAGAAATACAGCCAGAGCAGAGCCTTTTCAGACCCGAGCTGACCGGAAGACATTGCCTTTCATTCATTCATTCTGCCCGCGTCTGTGGAGACCTTTACTAGGCGACAAGCCCTGGAGCAGAAGTTGGACTTTTTTTAAAGGTCCCTGCGCTCGCCAAGAGGAGGAAATAGATGCTCAGGAGTGAACTACCGAGAGAATCGGATCTGGCGCCTCCTAACGCAGCTGGCAGACATGCGAAGGGTAAGCCCTTATTGGCTGTTTACAGGAGAAAAGTCGGTGGAAAGGTGCAAGGCGCTGGGATGGGGCATGGGGAACTTTGGGCTCCCCTTGATTAATCCTACAGCGCTGCTTAACAGAGGTATGGGCACCCTCTGGACGTATATGGAGTATCGTTAGAGCTGGATATGCTTCCCTGCCCACAAACCTAGTTCTCTGGTTCGGGTTCCCCAAAACTGGAACCCTGAATGTGTTGTCCTGTAAGTCCGTCAAGAACAACAGTCAGGTCGACTTTGATTGTGAGAAAAGCTGGCCCTAACTTCTAGCCCAACTAGGCCCTGCTCTTGGGGGTAAGATCCGGATGAGGTGGCATGGCCCCAGGGCTACAATAAAGGAACATTTTACCTGCTCAGAGCAGGCTTTGCACGAAAAACTTCCCATACTTTAAATTTTGCTTCTATCGTGAATCCTGTGGGATAGTTGGAGCACATCATTTTGCAAATGGGAAACTGAAGCTCCGAGAAATTTTGAACCTGGATAATTGCTGTAACCCTCATATCCTCCCCATGTCAACACAGTAATCAGACAGACTTGTGGAGAGGAAGTGGCTTCCCCAGCAGAGATCAGATGTGAACCGTCAGCTCAGAATTGGTCACCTTCAGAGACAGCTTACCCCTCACATTGAAGTTTTCTGTCCTGTCTTTCTGTGTGTGTGTGTGTGTGTGTGTGTGTTAACCCACCCTTTGAAGTTTGTCTTAATCCAAGTCCACGAGCTGACAAACATTAAAATTTTTTCCAGGCTGATATTGCCCACCTTGGCTTAGTGGGAGTAAGGAAGGTTTTGCCTTCAGCCTGTGCCAAGAACCAGGGACCGTTTTATTTGCTTCTCACTTTCTCACCAGAACCCTTTAAGGGACACAGCCTTGTTATTCCTCATTTTGCAGATAAAGAAACAGAAAGGGAAAGCCAGTCACTCAAGATCACACAGCTTGTGAGGGAGGTTGCTGGGGCTCAAACTGGAGCCTCCTGGCTGTGCCATCACATCCTTTTTTGGATGTTGACCATCTTCGCTGCTCCGACGGAATGAGATAAACATATTCAAAGGAGGATGCGGTGGGCTGGAAGGTCATGCGTTAAGGGCAGTAAAGCAAAACTGGGAAATAAAACACTAGATCTCCATTCTCCTTTCCTCCCAGAGACCCTTTTCTGTCTCCCCATGTGGTCTCATGGTGTCCCCAAAAGCTGGTGTCAGGAAAAGACCTGATGGCAAACACATTGGTGTAAAAACTAAGTCCATATATCACCCCAGTGGGGAGTTCCTGGGCTGTCAGAGTGAGAAGGGGTTGAGTAGTCACCTAATTTAATCCCCTCCCTTTACAAACCGCCAGGAAACCACAGACCAGAGCGAAGAATGGGCCAGCCGGGGGGGTTTGTTCCCCCTTTGACGCCCCCAGAATGCCTACCCTGCCGCCTAGTCCTAAGTGGTCACTCCATAAATGTTGGGCCCTTGATGGATCACCTTCCCCAGCAATATTTGCATTTTCCCTTTATCAGTAATTGGCAGATGAAAGGCTTTGTCCTCCTGTTGAAAGAATTCCAGGCATTTGCTCAAAGTGGGGGGAGGAGGTTATTTTGGGCCAAAGGAGGAGGGACCGAGACCCCTGAGCTCCTTCCTTGGGTAAATGTCCCAGAGAATGGTCGGTAGGTGAGAGAGGGGAGGGAAGTTTAAGGTGACTACTCAGGAGAGTTTGGTTGTTTTGTTTTGTTTTCTTGCAGGAAAAAAAGACTGGGCCTGTTGTATTTGAAACATAACAATAATGACTTCCCGGACCCTCTTGCTCATTCTTAAAAAAGGCCCAGTCAGATCCTGGCTGTTTTGGCCTATTCATTCATTTCTTCATTCATCAAAGGTTGATTGAGCAGAGAAGATAGAAAACCCAGCTCCGATTGTAGACTTCCTCTGGGCTGGGCAGGGGGTGAGCCACCCGCTTCCCAAGGAATTTAGGAAGGGCTGATACTGGAGGGAAGCCCCAGAATCCAAGATTTTCCAGCTGTTAGAAACTGAAGCTGCCATATTCATGTATAATTATACTAGCTCCTGATTTTTGAGAACTTACTTTGTCTCTGAGCAAAGCCTCTCACATTTGCTCTCTCTCTGAACCTCATCAAAGTTCTATGAGGGGGGTTCTGTAATTGCCCACTTTTATAGCTCAGTCTCAAAGAGAGGTCAAGTAGGAGTTCCTGTCCTGGTGCAGCAGAAACAATCCAACTAGGAACCATGAGGTTTCGGGTTCGATCCCTGGTCTCACTCAGAGGGTTAAGGATCCTGCGTTGCCGTGAGCTGTGGTGTGGGTAGCAGACGCGGCTCAGATCCCGAGTTGCTGTGGCTGTGGTGTAGGCCAGCAGCTATAGCTCTGATTAGCCCCCTAGCCTGGGAATCTCCATATACCTCAGGAGGGCGGCCCTAAAAATACAAAACAAACAAACAAAAAGAGAGGGGTCAAGTAACTTGCCCACCTTTTAGGGCTATGAAATAGCAAAGACAGGATTTGAACCCAGGGCTTTTAGAGCCCACATGCTTTACCACTATGCCTCCCTGCAGGGCTGTCCTTTAGAACAGGATGGTGGAACTGTTCTGTCTGTGCAGTCTAGTATAAACATGCGGCTATTGAGCATTTGAAATGTGAGTCATGGGATTAAAGAAATGAATATCGAATTTCAAAGTAAATTTATTCGTCTTTTTTAAAAATAGATCTATTAACATAGGACACTTGTGGAGTTCCCATCATGGCACAGCAGGAACAAATCCTACTAGGAACCATGAGGTTTCAGGTTTGATCCCTGGCCTCGCTCAGTGGGTTAAGGATCCGGCATTGCTGTGAGCTGTGGTGTAGGTCACAGACTTGGCTCGGATCTGGCATTGCTGTGGCTCTGGCATAGGCAGACGGCCACAGCTCCGATTAGACCCCTAGCCTGAGAACCTTCATATGCCACAGGTGCAGCCCTAAAAGGTCAAAAGACCAAAAAAAAATTAAAAAATAAGATAGGACACTTGTGAGAGATATATTCGGGCAGGCAAAGAAGTTCTGCCTAATTTTAAGTAAATTTAAATTATGTAAAATATATATTATATATATGAAATAACTGTATGAATTTAAATAACCATAACATATAAATTTAAGTAACCGTGTATAGTTTCATGGACAGTGCAACCTTGGAGTGTTTTCCAGAATTTGTCTTATGGGGAGGAGGCCAGGGACATCTGCAGAGGTTTTCTGGAAGGGGCCATCTGGTACCATGTAAAAGTCTGGAATGTCAGCCCTTAAAGCACCTACTCTGAGTGCCTGCCAAGAGTATGGCACTGTAGACATCTGAGGGTGCCAACTGGATATGAAATTGTCCTGCCTGCCCGGATCTGACAAACTTCTCAAGGGCTGATAATTGGCAATGGGGCAGGAAGCCTTAGATGATGGATAACCACTTCCTGGTATATATCTTAGCCTCATACACAAAGATGTGATCCATTGTAGCCCCGTTTGCAATAGGAGAAGACTGAAAATAACCTGAAAGTTGGGGAACTGATTAAATGATTAGTGGACAATTTGTCTGCCCAATGATATGCTATCAAATCATTAAAAAATAAGATTGCTCTAGGAGTTCCCACTATGGCACAGCGGGTTAAGGATCCAGCTCTGGTTCAGATCCCTGGCCTACCCAGGAACTGCCCTATGCTGCCAGTGCAGAAAAAAATAAATAAATAAGTAAATAAGATAGCTCTGTATATACTTATGTAAAATGATTTCATGATATCCTTAAATTAAAACCAAAAAAGGTGGGGAAAAAAACCCAGGGTACAGAATACTAATACTAAATTCTGATGACCATTTATGTAAACCAAAGGGGACATATTTATATCTATATATATTTTTGAGATGCACAGAGTTTTCTTTAGAACGAAATATAATTCTAAAATGGGAAAAGAGAAGAAAACTTTTTCTTTGGTACAGTGTGAAATTCTTACCGTATGTATGCATTAGTGCTGCCTGATTTTGAACTGTATAGTTTAATTTCATTGTATATGTTGCAGTACCTTTTGAATTTTATACCATGTAGATGTATTACCTACTCAAAATTGAATTTCATTTTAATTGTGCCTTTTGAGCCTGGAAGATTCAAAATCAGGCAAATCTAAACCAAATAAGTATTGTTCAGTTATACGTACATAGTGATAAAGCATAAATAAATGCAAAGGAATGATTAACACAAAACGCAAGAAAAAGTTCAACTCTGGTGAAGGGAATATGAACCATCAGAGATACCGGTAATTTTCTGTTTCTTAATCTAGATGGCAGACACCTGAGTGCAATTCTTTACGCATCCTTAAATATTTTATAAATTCTGCTGTATTTATAAAATGTTCCACTATTTAAAAATTGTTTTAAAATTGCTTTCTTTCTCCCTCAGCCCCAGTTTCTCCCCCCGCCATGCTCCCATCCCCAGAAAACTTAGCAAATCTCTTGGGTATCCTCCCAGAAATTTCTGGTTTATGCTCTTACAAACAACTACATATATTTTATTTTATTATTGTGTCACACAAATATACACACTGTCCTTCCCCTTCCTTTTTCACTTAATGTGATCTTGGAGTTCTTTCCATATACTAACTGTAGAAGTGCCTCGTTCTAAAATATTATTTAAGGATGAACTGAAGCTGAATATTGTGATACAGAAAAATTCAAGATCAGCTAAGAAACAAAAGTCACAGAGTAACATATATGTCATGATCCCATTTATTTTATTTTATTTTATTTTTTGGGGGGGGGTCTTTTTGCCTTTTCTAGGGCCGCTCCCCTGGCATATGGAGGTTCCCAGGCCAGGGGTTGAATCGGAGCTATAGCCGACAACCTACACCAGAACCACAGCGATGCCAGATCCGAGCCGTGTCTGCAACCTACACCACAGCTCATGGCAACGCCGGATCCTTAACCCACTTAGCAAGGCCAGGGATCGAACCCGAAACGTCATGGTTCCTAGTCGGATTCGTTAACCACTGCGCCACGATGGGAACTCCATGATCCCATTTATTTTAAAACAAGCTATATAAAAATGTGCAAAAGCAAAAGAAAGAGAGAGACTGGAATCCAGCAGCAAACCATTCTTTGATGAGTTCTAAGGAGAGGAGACAATTTTGAAGGGATTATATAGAGTCTGCAGACTCTATATGCAGATATATATTATCTCCATTTTTAACAACCCTTGTGCCCTTTTAAGTTTATCCAATATTTCAAACATAAAGGCATAGGAAATAAATACAATAAATAAATATGGCGAAGACTTGTGTATCCAGCACCTACCTTTGCCAAACCTTAGAGTTTTGCCATATTTTTATGTTACTTTTGCAATTTAAAAAGTTTGGGGAGTTCCCGTTGTGGCGCAGCGGAAACGAATCCGACTAGGAACTCTGAGGTTGTGGATTCCATCCCTGGCCTCAATCAGTGGGTTAAGGATCCAGCATTGCTGTGGGCTGTGGTGTAGGTCACAGACGCGGCTTGGATCTGGCGTGGCTGCGGCGTAGGCAGGTGGCTACAGCTCTGATTAGACCCCTGGCCTGGGAACCTCCATATGCCACGGGTGCAGCCCTAGAAAGACAAAAAGAAAAAAAAAATTTTGGGGGGGGGGGACAACAGACCACACTCTTACAGTTTTGAAGTGATTGTAGTTCCCATAGATTTTGCTGTTTGTTTGTTTGGGGGTTTGTTTTGTTTTGCTCCTCAGTTCCTACATGTTGAAGGAGCTGAGTAAGAGCAGAGTTACATATAGCCTGAGTGTCAGGCTTTGGTCACTTTAGGAAGACAGGTTTACCTCTATAGTTGTGCATATTCTTCTCTCTCTTCCTGTGTGAGGATTGGCAGGAACCTTGGAAATAACAGGTGAGTTAATCAAGGGGTTAACACCAGGAAGAGAGTCATAAAAGTTCAAAGATACTTTCAAAACTTGCATCTCTGGATTGATGGACAAGTGTGGTAACCAATGGAAATCAAAATGCAAGCATTACTTCATCATGCTAAATTGTCATTGGTTGCCAATCTCCTGAAGGCTGGACAGCCTGGCTGGCAGTTAACCCTTTCAGGGAAGATCATGCCCTTTACATTGATTTTATTTTGAAAGATGAAGCAGGGACAGATGAAAAGCCCAGAAAGGTCCCCAGGCCTTCAAGTGCCACCTTTGGTTCTCACGCCAGAAAAAGAGTTTCGCCTTGCAAAAGAATACCCAGGGGCAAATCTCCTGGAGAAAACTTGTGAACTTTAAAACGTGGAATCAGCTGAACTTGCTTAGTAAGAGCAGAGGGGAGGAGAGAAGTTTGACTCACTTTTTGTGCTGTCAGAACAGAGACCAGTGTTGAGGACGCTTCCATTAATCTTACAGAGCGATCAGTCACTGAGAGGATTGAATTGCATTTCCTGCCCAAAGATGCAGAGACAGATGACCTTTGCAGCAGCCCTCAGACCCCCAGTTCACAGCTGGAGAGAGGATGTGTCAGCGTTTACTTTGGGTCTTACCCTGCCCTTTGTTAAAAATTCAAACTCTTTGTGTTCAGACTGCTGCAAGGGTTTTTGTAGTTGTTGATGCTGCTGATTTTTTTTTTTTTTAAACCTCCCACATCTCGCAGCTTCTGAGAAACAAACTCTCTATTTGGCAGAAGATGATATCTGGAGGTACCCCAGAAAGGGAACCAGAATAGACACAAGGGAATTTTGAGAGGCCTTTTGGTTTTCATTATGGCCTCTTCCTGGGCTCCCTGCATGCAGCAAGCTAAACTGGATAGAGCCAGAAATCCAGCAAAACTAATAATAATGCTTCATGTATACTTGGCTCTATTACAAAAAAGCTTTTACATGTGTTACCTCATGTGAAAAGAACTGCTAGAACAGAAGCACTGACGTAAAGAAACACTAAATTTCCAAATGTAGTGAGCTACATGACCTTGGACAAAGTTCAGACTGAGCCTCGGTTATCCCATCTGTGAAATGGGAGTCAGGATCTTGAATGAATAAGAGTGAACCTGAAGGCTGCCTGAGCCAGTGTTCTGTAACAGGGTGGTCGGTAATGATGTATTTTTGTTAAAATAAAGGCATCCGCCTGGACTTCATAACCCTAACTACTTGTGGAATGGAGACATTTAGTTTTCCCCCAAGAGGAAGGCTGCCTGAGGTAGGTGGAACAGCTCGCCTTTTCTCTCTAACATTCTTTCTCTCCCTAACAGGTCTCCTTCAAAGTCTGAACACGCTGAGCTATTTTGAGGTCTTTGATTAAACCTCCTTTCTCTCCTCTAGACCTTTGCCTGTGCTGGTCCCTCCACTCAGAGCACTCGATCCTGCCAGCCCTTCCCCTCGCCACAGCTCTTACTTATCCTCCTGCAACCAGCTTAGATATCTTCTCTTTCCTGCTCCCCTCATAATGCTTATCACACTTTTTTTTCTTTTTTTTTTTTTTCCCATAACAGCCACACCTGCAGCATATGGAAGATCCCAGGCTAGGGGGCGAATCTGAGCTACAGCTGCTGGCTTATGCCACAGCTTGCAGCCACACCGGATCGTTAACCCACTGAGTGAAGCCAGGGTTTGAACCCACATCCTCATGGAGACAGTGTTGAGTCCTTAACCCACTGAGCCATAAAGGGAACTTGTATCACATTATTTTATTGACCCTGAGCCCTGGGAGGGCAGGAATCCTGTCTTTCTCATTCATTGATGTATCTTCGAGCTAGCACAGTGTCAACACCTATTCTAAAAGTGTCGAGTTCCCGTCGTGGCACAGTGGTTAACGAATCCGACCAGGAACCATGAGGTGGTGGGTTCGATCCCTGGCCTTGCTCAGTGGGTTAAGGATCCGGCGTTGCTATGAGATGTGGTGTAGGTTGCAGACTCGGCTCAGTTCCCACATTGCTGTGGCTCTGGTGTAGGCCGGAGGCTACAGCTCCTATTCGACCCCTAGCCTGGGAACCTCCATATGCTGCAGGAAGCGGCCCTAGAAAAGGCAAAAAGACAAAAAAAAATTTTTAAATTAAAAAAAATAAAAGTCTCTAAAGGAAGTTCAGCACCCCTACCATGACCCACCTAGTCCCTAAATTCCTCCCCTTCTAGGAAGCTAGGAATAAAAGTGCTAAGATTTTCTCCTTTCCTAAGCCACCACATTGTAACACCCTTTGCAGGTAGAGTCAGTGACTTTTTAACCCTTCTTGAAATGACAGTATTCACCAGTTATTTTTTTACTTCTTTTTTTTTTTAATGGCTTCACCTATGGCATATGGAAGTTCCCGGGCCAGGGGTTAAATCTAAGCCACAGCTGCAACCTACACTGAACTGAGGCAACACCAAATCCTTTATAATTCACTGTGCCAGGCCAGAAGATCATCAATTAAGCTCTTGCCTCTGCAGCAATTGGAGCCACTGCAGTTGGGTTCTTAACCCACTTTCCCCCAGTGAATACTCCACTAATTATTAAATACCTCCAAGGTCAGTTCCCATCGTGGCTCAGTGGAAATGAATCTGACTAGCATCCATGAGGATGCAGGTTCGATCCCCGGCCCTGCTCAGTGCGTTAAGGATCCAGTGTTGCTGTGAGCTGTGGTGTAGGTCACAGACTCAGCTTGGATCTGGCATTGCTGTGGTTCTGGCGTAGGCCGGCGGCTACAGCTCCAATTTCTCTCCTAGCCTGGGAACCTCCATATTCCGCAGGTATGGCCCTAAAAAGACAAAAAAAAAAAATTTTTAAATGCCTCCTAGATTCATACACAGGTCTTTCTAGGAAACTATCCTTTTCTCCTCAAAGCACCTATTCAGGGCTGGAAACAGGACTTTCATCCTGGTGAGGCTAGGATGCTCTGAAATGATATGGACTATTGGCTCTTATCCCCAGCATGTAAAGAGTAGTCTTGCCCATTGCAAATTGAGAACAGGTGAGTTTGCCCAGTTTGACCTTAGTACAAAACCATTTCTCATCTAGAATACTTCTCACAATTATAATAAAATGCTCATGTATTAATAGTCTAACATCTGTCTCTCTCATTCAAAGAAGTCGCTGAAAAAAAAGACCAAAAAAAAAAGTCTCTGACATGGACCTTGGTCTTGCTCACTGCTTGTCCTCAGCCCCTAGGGCCTGGTTCATAAAATACATTCAGCAAACAGTTCATTGAAAGAATGAATGAATTCATTCCACAAATTCCAAAATATGTCTTTTCAGCTTGATCAACTAAACCTTAAAGTGTACCTCTTTGAAGAAGATGCAGAGTTCTAAGACGACCTCTTGAGATCCAGCAGACAAGGTGGGGGAAACGGTGCTCTACAGCCTCCTGGCTCCAAAGTCCAGGCTCTTCTTCACTGTATTCCAGACCGCCTATGGTTTCTGGGCTTATGAGATCTTCAGGGCAGAAACTGAGCTGCAGGGCCACGCAGGGGCAGGGGACCAGCTGCCATTGCCCGCAGCTGAAGCAGGGGCAGGCGCTTCCTGCCAGCCCCAAACCCCAGATCCTCACAGTCTCCAACATCCCTCAAGATAATGAGGCTTTGGCTCAATAGTTAACAAATCCGACTAGGAATTATGAGGTCGAGGGTTCAATCCCTGGCCTTGCTCAATGGGTTAAGGATCTGGCGTTGCCGTGAACTGTGGTATAGGTTTCAGATGCAGCTCGTATCCCAAGTTGCTGTGGTGTCGGCAGGCGGCTACAGCTCCAATTCGACCTCTAGCCTGGGAACCTTCATATGCCACGGGAGCGGCCCAAGAAATGGCAAAAAGACCAAAAAAAAGATAATGAGGCTTTCACATGAGTTTGGCTTTAAGGGGCAGAGCTGGGCTGGAGGCTAGATACTCTGGGTCTCCCAGTTTGATGACTGCAGGCTAGAAACCAAGGGAGGAAGGGGGGGCAGGGCTCAGGGCCAGGTGTGAGGACCTCTGAGCCACCAACAGTCCCTAAAAGACCTTGGCGGTGTCCTTTCTGCTCCTGATCTCTGGAGTCAATTGGTCAGCCTGAGCCTTGACTCCAGTCTCAGCATCTGCCTCTCGCCTGGGGACCATGCTTAACAGACACATGAGTACAGCTTAACAGACACATGAGTACAGCTTTGACCCAGTGACCTGGGTCTTTTTACCAGCCTGCCAGGTAAATTGGAAGAAACTCTTGGAAGAAAGCTTGAAAGTCTCCCCCACAGCCCTTGGTAAGAACACAGCAAACAGTGATTGGCAGGATGGGTTATTGCATTTTTCCAGAGTCTTGACTTAGCCTGTGAGCTGTGTGCCTTTGGGGAAAATTACTTCACCTCTCTGAATCTTACTATCATATGTGTGATGGGATTTGAGGGGGGATGAAATGAGATCATGGAAATCCCAGTCATCACACTGTTTCCCTTTTTTTGTTTCCATTTTCTCTGTACTTTTTGTTTGGGGAAGTTTTTTGGGGTTGGGGGTTGGCCACACCCACAGCATGTGGAAGTCTCTAGCCGGAGAATTGAACCTGCATCACAGCTGTGACAATTCTGGATCCTTAACCCTTTGTGCCTCCAAGGGACTCCCCATTTTCTCTGTAGCAGTGGTCATCACCTACATATATTTCTTTATTTTTATTTTTTCTCCTCCCATAGTGATGTCCACTCTGCAAGGCAAAGATTTTATTCTGTTCTGTTTGTCTCTGTACTCCCAGCCCCTCTAACAAAGCTTGGCAGGGGTAGGTTCTCAGTCAATATTTGTTGAATAAATGAATGGATGGATGTAAATGATTAGTACTCAGTAAATGCCTCTTAATGGTAGCGATCATTAATTTGCCATTGTGATTAAGAACTCAGTCTCTGGAATCCAGTTGAAAGCAAGGTGATTGAGGCTGGGGAAGTTTGGCCCCATGATAGAAAGTTAGGCCCTCCAGCTGAGAAATCCTGCTTGCACATTTACTAGCTAGCTGTGTGATCTAGAGCAAGTGATTTCACCTTTCAAAGACTGTTTCCTTATATGTAAAATGGAGGTAATGGAGTTCCCAATTGTGGCTCATTAGTAATGAACCCAACTAGTACATGAGAACTTGGGTTCAATTCCTGGCCCAACTCACTGGATTAAGGATCCAATGTTGCCATGAGCTGCAGTGTAGGTCGCAGACGTGGCTCGGATCTGGTGTTAATGTTGGCTGGCAGCTGCAGCTCCAATTCAACTTCTGAGCACTTTGGAGTTCCCTTGTGGGTGCAGAAGGTTAATGATATAGCACTGTCACTGCAGTGGCTCGGGTTGCTCCTGTGGCTCGAGTTCAGTGCCTGGCCCTGGAACTTCCACATGCCATGGGCATGGCCAAAAACAAAAACAAAATACAGTTGCTAAGCACTTAAAATAGGTAAGGGTCCAGCAAGCTCACCTAATGTTTTTTAACATTTATCTGTGAGTTCCTCAAAGAAAGGGTTGTGTTTACATTGCCATGATCTTCCCCAGTAGACTCTAAATAATGTAAAAACATGCTGGAAAAATTACACAGCTTGAACATGAATGAGAACATAGAAGAGCTATTAAAATGATAATACATACAATGTACCAGGTGTGTTGGGTGCTGAAGATCAGGCAGTGAGCTGAAACAAGCACGGTGGTCACGACTTTCAGGCTCGTGAAGCTGAGCAAAGGAGAGACTGTACCAGCAGTTGTGAAGATAGAGGGAACACAGCAACTGCTAAGTGGATCACAGCAGAGCGATATACAGGCTATGATACATATAATGTGGGTTGGGGGAAGAGGGGGTTGACCTGGCCTGGGGTTGAGGGGGGAGGTCAGGGAGCTGTTTCAAGGAAGTGAAGCACAGAGCTGAGCTCTGAGGAAAGAGCCAGGCTGAGTGTGGGGGAAGTGTTCTCAGCAGAAAAAATAGCAGATGCAAAGGCCTTGTGATAGGGGAGCACATATGCTAAAGGAACTGAAAAAAGGCCCATATGACCCAAAATAGTGAACCGAGGGTGGGGGTTAGGAATGGAATAAACTGGAAAAATATGTAGGCACTTTAAGAACGATTTGGGCTGGAATTTCCGTTGTGGCTCAGCAGGTTAAGAACCCAACATAGTGTCCATGAGGACGAGGGTTCGATCTCAGCCTTGCTCAGTGGGATAAGGATCCAGCATTGCCACAAGCTTCTGTGTAGGTGGCAGACATAGCTCAGATCCTGCATTGCCATGGCTATGGTGTAGGCCTGCAGCTGCAGCTCTGATTCAACCCCTAGCCTGGGAATGTCCATATACTGCAGGTTTGGTCCTTTAAAAAAAAAAAACTAAAAACTAATTGGGCAGTATCTGGAAAAGCTGAAGGAGTGTATAACCTATAATCCAACAATTCCATGCTAGGAACATTCCAGAGAAACAGACACAAGTGTACCAGGAAGCATGAACAAGAATGGTAATCCTGACCAACATTATATGCAATCTCAGAAAACTTGAAACAGGAGTTCCCAACTGTGGCATAGGTCACAGCCGGGACTCCGATCCCTGGCCTGGGAACTTCCACATGCCACACCGTGGCCGAAGGGAAAAAAAGGAAATAAAAAGAAAACTTGAAACAACTCAAATTTCATCAGCAAGTGTGTGGATTCTTGCAGAATATATCGTTCTTGGGTTCCTCGGAAGGCAGAGTCTGAATCAAAACTTTGTGCTGGGAGTTCCAGTTGTGGCTTAGCGGTAATTAATCCAACTAATAACCATGAAGGTACAGGTCTGATCCCTGGCCTTGCTCACTGGGTTAAGGATCTGGCACTGATCTGATCCCTGGCTTAGGAACTCCATATGCCTCAGGGCAGCCAAAAAAAGAAAAAGAACATTTCACAAATATGCATGTTATCCTTATGTAGGGGCCATGCCAATCTTTGAATTGTTTCAACTTTAATAGATTGAAGTGAGCACTTGATTTTGTTCTTTTTTTTTTTTTTTGGTCTTTTTGCCTTTTCTGGGGCTGCTCCTGCGGCATATGGAGGTTCCCAGGCTAGGGGTCGAATCAGAGCTGTAGCCACCGGTCTATGCCACAGCCACGCAACTCCGGATCCAAGCCACATCTGAGACCTACACCACAGCTCACGGCAACACCAGATCCTTAACCCATTGAGCAAGGCCAGGGATCGAACCCACAACCTTGTTGTTCCTAGTCGGATTCATTAACCACTGCGCCGTGACGGGAAATCCAATGAAATTTTTTTTTTTTTTCTTTTTAGGCCGCATTCACAACATATGGAGGTTCCCAGGCTAGGGGTTGAATCAGAGCCATAGCTGCCAGCTACAGCCACAGCCACAGCAATGCCAGATCCAAGCTGCATCTGCGACCTACAACACAGCTCACAGCAACGCCAGATCCTTAACCCACTGATGGAGGCCAGAGGTTGAACCTGCCCCCTCATGGTTCCTAGTCAGATTGGTTTCTTCTGTGCCAGGAGGGGAACGCCGATTTTGTTTTTAATTGTGGCAAAATACATAGAAAGTGGGATTTCCCATTTTAATCATTTTTAAGTGTACAGTCAGTTGAGGAGCATGAAGTCCATTCACATTGTTGTGCAACTATCACCACCATCCAACTCCAAAACTTAGTTAGCTGGGCCTCCTATAATTAAATGCCATAGCCTGAGTGGCTTAAACAACATTTATTTCTCACAGTTCTGGAGGCTGGGAAGTCCAAGGTCAAGGTGCCATCAGATTCAGTTCTCAGTGGTGACCGACCCACCTTGGTTTGTAGGTAACACCAGATCCTTAACCCACTGAATGAGGCCTGGGATCGAACTTGTGTTCTCATGGATACTAGTCAGATTCGTTTCCACTGAGCCATGACAGGCACTCCACCGCCTTCTCTCTTGTGCTCATACAGCCTTTCCCCTTCCTCCTCTCATAAGGGCAGGAATCCCATCATAGTGATCCCATTCCAATGACCTAATCTAGACCTAATCATCTGCCAAGGTTCTGTCACTTTGGGCTTCAACATAAGAAGAACTTGAGGAGGACACAAACATTCAACCCCAAACAATCCCAAATAGAAACTCTATACCTAATGAATAAATAAATCCTCTAGGAAGTTCCCTTGTTGCGCAGTAGGTTAAGAATCCAGCATTGTCACTACTCTGGCTCAAGTCACCGCTGTGGCATAAATTCCATCCCTGGCCTGGGAACTTCTGCATCCTGCATTTAAAAAATACATATGCGGAGTTCCCATCGTGGTGCAGTGGTTAACGAATCAGACTAGGAACCATGAGGTTGCGGGTTTGATCCCTGGCCTTGCTCAGTGGGTTAAGGATCTGGCGTTGCTGTAAGCTGTGATGTAGGTTGCAGATGCGGCTCGGATCCCGCGTTGCTGTGGTTCTGGTGTAGGCCAGTGACTACAGCTCCTGATTCGACCCCTAGCCTGGGAACCTCCATATGCCTTGGGGGAGCGGCTCAAGAAAAGGCAAAAAAAGACCAAAAAAAAAAGCATTGTCTGAATTTTTATAAGACAAGATTATACAGAAGTCCAGGCAAGGGGTTATACCAAGGAAGGAAACCAAATCCTTTATTTATAGCTGGAAACCTCAAGCTAAATGGGAGGGTGAGTAGCCTATTAGAGGCTCCCAGCTCATTGCCAGCAGTGCCAGAGTTAGGACCACCGAGCTGCTGCCTTCTTGCCCAGTGTGTGAATGAAGGAACAACTGCCGTAGGGAAACAGCAGTAATCAGACAACAGGCATTGACTGAGTATGTGCTCCAGACAAGCTCCTTTCTGGGTGCCCAGGGGCTGGACAGGCAGGTAAGTGATGAGGGAGTCTACCTGACCTTCAAATAGCTAGGAGTTCCCAGGTGAGAAGATAAGACTGGGAAAGGTACGTGGCAGTACAAGGTGATAAGGGGCCACTCTGCACTCTGAACACACCCACGTTATAGCCTTATCTTTGTGGGTTAGGGTTATTTATTGACAGGCCGTTGTAGCAGGAAGACTGGGGGCTCCTTGAGGGTATTCATTGAGTCAGGTACTTATTGTGTTTAATAAACATTGAATGGCATAAAGGAAGGACTCATTGAATGTTGCACCCTCCCCATTTCTGACCTACCTCCATGCTGAGACTGAATCCTGGGCACTAAAGCCCAGAGGCCAAGTGGGCTGTCCAGACCATCATCATCCATCCATCCATCCATTCAACAAGCATTTACCAAGGATATTAGGTAAAGATATAGTGAAGATATAGCAGTGACCAAGGCATGGGAGGGTTTTTCTCATTTGCACACTTTCTAGTGGAGGAGAGGGCCAATATATAAGTAAACAAGTTAAAAAGTGTAAACAGGTGTTCCCTGGGGGCCAAGAGATTAGGGATCCAGCATTGTCACTGCTGTGGTACAGGTTTGATCCTTGGCCTGGGAACTTCTGCATGGCTCAGGTGCAGCCAAAAAAACCCCATAGCCTAACAGCAACAAAATGGTAACATTAAGTGCTTCTGTTGACATCAAGTAAATCCAGGGGATATGAGCAATGGGAGTGGTGGGTGGGCTGAATGTATCAGTGAAAGATCTCTCTGAGAAGGTGACATTTAAGTTAAAGTCATTTGAGGGAAGAAGCAGGAGTTCCCTGGTGGTGCAGGGGGTTAAGGATCTGGTGGTGTCACTGCTGTGGCATGGATTTGATCCCTGGCCCAGGTAATTTTACATGCCATGGACGCAGCCAGGGGAAAAAAAAAAAAAAAGAGTAGACAAGAATACCTGAGAGAGAAGAAGATGTGACAACGAAAGCAGAGGTTGAACTGATGGGCTTTGAAGAACCAGGGGCTATAAGCCAAGGAGAATTAGGCAGCCACTAGAAGCTGAAAAAGGCAAGGAAATGGATTTCTCGTCAGAGCTTCTCAGTTTATTAACCACTGAGCCACAAAGAGAACATTTATATTTTTTAAGTCACCAAATTTGTGTAATTTGTTACAGCAGCAGTGGGAAAATACCACAACCAGAGAAGGAGCAGGGTCAGATTCGTTTTAGAAAGATTTTTTTGGTTGCTCTTACAGAATGGCTTTTGGAGGATCAAGAGTAGAAGCATGGATTTCAGTGGTTAGCAAATCCGACTAGGAATCATGAGGTTTCGGGTTTGATCCCTGGCCTCGCTCAGTGGGTTAAGGATCCGGCATTGCCATGAGCTATGGTGTAGGTCGCAGAGGTGGCTCGGATCCCGTGTTGCTGTGTTCTGGCGTGGGCTGGCGGCTACAGCTTGGATTGGACCCCTAGCCTGGGAACCTCCATATGTCGTGGGAGCAGCCCAAGAAATGGCAAGAAGACCAAAAAAAAAAAAAAGAGTAGAAGCAGAGACATCAGGGAGCAGGTTACTGCAGACTTTTAGGCTAGCGATGATGGTGGTCTGGATAAGATGGAAAAGGTGATGCTGGGGAGAAACGTTCAGATTTTAAGACAACATTAAAGAATACAGCTGACTGATGGGTTTTCTGATGGATTAGTTGTGATGGGAAAAGGGCACAGTGAAGGGAAGCAAGGACTCAGGGGTGACTCCTAGGGTGATCAGCACTCCAGTTTCCCCCACCTTCTCCAGAGCCCCTGGAGAGAACCAGAGACCATGTTGCACTTGACAGGCTGTTTCTGGGACACTGGGCATTTCTATGTGATTAGGCAGGAATGGTTCTCTGGGAAATAAATGCCCTCAGTCTGAAAGGCTTTTACCAGCCAGGGACGGGGATTAAAGGCAGCGGGGGCTGAGGAGAAATTCCAAGGTCAGGAGACAGCTAAGCATGGAGACTTTTAATCTAAACCTTAAACATTTTTATTTTTCACTCCCTGAACCCAGGGTGTCACTTTAAATACGTGTTTAGCAACATTGGCTGTTCTATTTTTCTTTTTAATTATACAAAGAGAAATCCTGGAAACGGCTCAGCCCCCAGGCTGGGGGAGGCAAGAGAAGTTTGGCAGCAGTTGGAGGCAGAGACACGGACTAAAAACCTAGTGGCTTGAGGTCCTTTTGAAGGAGCTTGGCGACTACCCTGAACTTGGTGTGAGGAGCCCTGACTCAGGGTTTCTAAAAGGAGACTGACAGTCACCAGCTTAGAACAGAGAGGACAGATGGGCATGTCTGCAAGATAAAAATATCATCAGCACTGCTCCTGTACCTTGAGTTTATTCCCAGGCCTCTGTCCTCTTCCTTCGTTTCCTTCTCTGAGCAGAAAACAGCTAACTAAATTATTCATTCATGTTTTTGGGTACTCCCTGCTGCATGCCAGGCACCAGGTTCATCAGCTGTTTCTTTTTCTTTTCTTTTTTTTTTCTTTTTCTTTTTTCTTTTTAGGGCCACACCTGAAGCATATGGAAGTTCCTGGGCTGGGGTTGAATCAGAGCTGCAGCTGCTGGGCTGCGCCACAGCCACAGCAACGGGGGATCCGAGTCACATCTTTAACCTATGCCACACCTTGCAGTGACGCCAGATCCTTAACCTACTAAACAAGGCCAGGAATTGAACCTGCATCTTAATGGATACTAGTCAGGTTCTTAACCCACTGAGCCACAATGGGAACTCCTCATTCAACTGTTTCTATGGGTTACCTTGTTTTATGCAGGGAACTATTCCGTGAGTAGATACCCATAGATATCATTATCCCCATTTTATAGATGGGGAATCTGAGACTTAGAGAGATTAAATATAACTCCACCTCCCCAGTGTTGGGCCTGGGTTATTTGTCCTTAAATCCATTCCTGGCCCTACCTCTGCTTTGCTCTGTATTGTATGGAGTCTGTAGGGTGCCAGATCAACTGGCTTCCTGTACAGGTCAACCAGTGGCCAGCTGTGTTAGGAACTTGGTGGGTGGGAGGGAAAGAGAAGCCATTTCTCCCTCTCTCTGCCTCTGGTAACCTTTCCAGCAGCAGCTACAGTTTTTATGTCTCCACCTCCCAGCAGACAGGCCCACTGGGGGGGTCCAGCTTCTGTCTGGTGATGCCAGTCCTTCCTGGGTACCAGAAACACCCCCTCCTCCCTCGGTTCCTCCAACCCCAGCATGGGTGGTGACACTCCTGCTGTTGCTAATCTGCAGGGGCTTCACCCTCCCCCGTTTGCTTCCACAGTTCTTCCATCATCTATGAAGCAATTCTTTGCATAAATTTCCCTATTCTGGTATCTCCTTTTCCTGTTGGGATTCTCTTATATACTGCCTTTCATGAATACTCACAGATTAGCCAAATCATCAGGTTTAGAATGAAACAATTCCTTTTTTTTTTTTTTTTTGGCTTTTTAGGGCCACACCTGTGCAGCATATGGAGTTACCCAGGCCAGGGGTCGAATCAGCCCTATGGCTGCTGGCCTACACCACAGCCACAGCAACGCAGGATCCGAGCCAAATCTGGAACCCACACTACAGCTCACAGCAACACCAGATCCTTAACCCACTGAAAAAGGCCAGGGATCGAACCCAAGCCCTCTTGGTTCCTAGTCAGATTTGTTTCCGTTGCACCACAACGGGAACTCCACAATCCCCTTTCCTTGAGCACAGCACAGCACATCCCACCAAAAGGAAAATAGCAGAAATTCCCTCCAGCCACAGCAGGTTAAGGATCTGGTGTGGTTGCAGCTGTGGGACAGTTTCGATCCCTGGCCCCAGAATTTCCACATGCCATGAGTACAGTCAAAAATGGGGGGGAGAATAGTAACCACCATTTATTGAGCATTGTGCTGATTGCCAGACAAATGTTCTTTAATGGAACATTCAGCACAACCCCTTCTGCCAAGTCCTATTACTATTCCCATTTGACAGGTGGGGCTTAGAGACGTTGTGTTGCTTGCCCAAAAGTGGTACAGTTATAAAGTGACAAAGCTGGGATTCAAATTGAGGGGTGCCTAGCTCCATAGTCTCTGTGTTTTTCTACTCGCTGCTGACATCTGGAACACACTTTTAGCCCCCTGATCAACCCATTAGAACCCAACCCCTTGGCTGGCAGAAGACCCCATCTCAACTCACTCCAGGGCACGTAGATTTGCTTCCTAGAGGCTGGAACAAGTACCACAAACTGGGTGGCTAAGAACACCAGAAACTGATGGTTTCACATTTGGGGAGGCCAAAAGTCTATGGTGGTTTTTTTTTTTTTAATTCAATTTAATTTTTATTTTATACTGCAATATAATTATTTTTTTGATTTTCATGTTTTTTGGCTGTACCCGAAGCATGCAAAAGTTCCCAGGCCAGGGAGTGAATCCTTACCACAGCAGTAACCTGAGCTGCTGCAGTGCCAGTGCCAGATCCTTAACCCACTAGGCCATGAGGGACCTCCTAATACTGGAGCGTAGTTGATTTACAATGTTGTGTTAGTATCAGGTGTACAGCAATGTGATTTAGTTATATGTATACACATATCCATTCTTTTTCAGATTATTTTCCCATGTAGATTATTACAGAATGAGGTCAACAGGATATAGTAGGTCCTTGTTGATTATCTATTTTTCGTATAGTAGTGTTTGTATGTTAATCCCAAACTCCTAATTATCCCTCCCCCTGATCTTTCCCCGTTGGTAAACTTAAGTTTGTTTTCTAAGTCATTGTTTCTGGTTTTTTTTTTTTTTCTTTTTTGGCGACACCCACAGCATGCACAAGCTCCTAAATAGAAGCTTGTATCCAAGTCACATCAGTGGCAGTGCAGGATCCCTAACTGCTAGACCACCAGGGAACTCTTGTTTCTGTTTTGTAATAAGTTCATTTGTATCATTTTTTTAGGTTCCACATATAGGTGATATCACATGATATTTGTTTTCCTCTGACTTACTTAGTATGATGATCTCTAGGCCCATCCATGTTGCTACAAACGGCATTATTTCATTCTTTTTTAAATTTTTTACCTTTTATTTATTTATTTATCTTTTTAGGGCCACACCCGCAACATATGGAGATTCCCAGGCTAGGGATCGAATTGAAGCTGTAGCCACTGGCCTGTGCCACAGCCACAGCAACGCCAGATCTGAGCCATGTCTGCGACCTACACTACAGCTCACAGCAATGCTGGACCCTTAACCCTCTGAGCAAGGCCAGGGAGCAAACCTGCATCCTCAGAAATGAGAGTCAGGGAGTTCCCGACATGGCGCAGTGATTAATAAATCTGACTGGGGAGTTCTCGTCGTGGGGCAGTGGTTAACAAATCTGACTAGGAACCATGAGGTTGCGGGTTCAGTCCCTGGCCTCGCCCAGTGGGTTCAGGATCCGGTGCTGCTGTGAGCTGTGGTGTAGATCGCAGATACAGCTAGGATCCTGCATTGCTGTGGCTTTGGTGTAGGCCTGCAGCTACAGCCCCGATTAGACCCCTAGCCTGGGAACCTCCACATGCCTCGGATGCGGCCCTAGAAAAGGCAAAAAAAAAAAAGGAATGCTAGTCAGATTTGTTTCCACTGAGCCACAACAGCAACTCCTATTTGTATTTTTTATGACTGCACCCTCAGCATATGGAAGTTCCTAGGGCTAGGATTGAGTCTAAGCCACAGCTGTGACCTATGCCTTAGCTCCATCAATGCCAGATCCTTTAACCCATTGCATCAGGCCAAGGATCGAACTGGAACTGCCACAGAGACCAGCCAGATCATTAATCCACTGTGTCGAAGAATTCCTCATTCAGAGTTCCTGTTGTGGCATAGCAGAAACAAATCCAACTAGGAACCATAAGGTTGCGGGTTCAGTCCCTGGCCTCACTCAGTGGGTCAGAGATCCAGTGTTGCTGTGAGCTGTAGTGTAGGTCTCAGACCCAGCTCAGATTCTGTGTTGCTGTGACTATGATGTAAGCCAGAGGCTACAGCTTTGATTCCTAGCCTGGGAATCTCCATATGCCACAGATGTGGCCCTAAAATTAAAGAAAAAAAAAAAAAGAATTCCTCATTCTTTTTCAAGGCTGAGTAATATGCCATTGTATATATGTACCACATCTTCTTTACCCATTCCTCTGTCAATCAACATTTAGGTTGCTTCCAAATCTTGGCCATTGTGAATAGTGCTGCTATGAAATCGGGGTACATGTATCTTTCAAATTATGATTTTTCTCTGGATAGATGCCCAGAAGTGGGATTGCAGGATCATATGATAGTTCTATTTTCAGTTTTCTTTTCTTTCTTTTTTTTTTTTTCAGGGCTGCACCTGCAGCATATGGAGGTTCCCAGGCTAGGGGTTGAGTTGGAGCTGTAGCCACCGGCCTAGACCACAGCCACAGCAACAAAGGATCTGAACCTCGTCTGCGACCTACACCACAGATCATGGCAACACCAGTCCTTAACCCACTGAGTGAAGCCAGGGATTGAACCTGTGTCTTCATGGATGCTAGTCAGATTCATTTCCACTGAGCCACGACAGGAACTCCAAGGTTTTTGTGGACCCTCTGAACTGTTTTCCATACTGAGTGCTTTCCCACCAACCATGTGGAAGGGGTTCCCTTTTCTCTACCCTCTCTCTAGCATTTACTATTTAGAAATGTGAAATCAAAGTATGAGCAGCCGCTGGCCCACACCACAGCCACAGCAACATGGGATCTAAGGCATGTCTTCACTTAGCTAAGTGGCAACACCAGATTCTTAACCCACTGATGTCGGCTGGGGATCAAACCTGCGTCCTCATGGATACTAGTCAGGTTCATTTCTGCTGAGATACGATGGGAACTCCTAACATATCTTTTTTAGGGGGACACAATTCAGTCATAACAGTTCTCAGTCTCTATAGTGTGACCTAGTTGGTCCTGTTTTGCTAATGGATGATACTAGGTTTCCAAGAAGATGTTTAATCCTGATGACACTCCACCCCTTTAAGAGATGCAAAGATTCCCAAGTCATATATGTATTCCAAAATTTATCCCAATGTTTTACTCCAAAATATAGAGGAGTTCCCTGGTGGCTCAGCAGGTTAAGGATCTGGTGTCACTACTGCAGCTCAGGTCACTGCTGTGCTGTGGGTTTCATCCTTGGCCCTGGAACTTCTGCATGCCCCCCAGTCCAGCAACAAAAACAAACAGAGATGTAAAGCACCTAGTATAGCCAAACCAATTTTGAAAAAGGAGGACAAAGTTGAAAGACTCAAAAATTGAAGAACTTTTTGACCTTGAGACTTTTTTTTTTTTTGCTTTTTTAGGGCCACACCTGCAGCATATGGAAGTTCCCAGGCTAGAGGTGGAATTGGAGCTACAACTGCCAGCCACAGCCAAGCTGCATCTATGACCTGTACCACAGCTCATGGCAATGCCGGATCCTTAACCCACTAATCAAGACCAGGAATTGAACCCACATCCTCATGGATATCTGTCAGGTTTGTTACTGCTGAGCCACGATGGGAATTCCTCATGCCAGAGTGGCAAAAAAAAAAAAAAGAGGAAAAACGCCTGTCAGAGAAGTCACTGGTCAGATTCAGAGTCCATGAATAGGTATTTGGGGTTTTGTTTTTGTTTTTGCTAAGAGGATTGGAAGCTCAGAGAGGTTAAGTAATTTGCCCAAGGTCACATTGCAACCAAGTGGCCATGGGAACAGCCAACTTTAATCACTGCAGAAAACAAAAGTACTTAAAAACTAAAGCTCAACTAGTTTAGTGATTCTCAAACCTTACCGAAAGAACTTGTGCAAACTAAACTTCGTGGGTAGTTTCAGTAACTTGCATTTTAACAAAATACCTCTGGCAATTCTAATGCAGGGGCGGGGGGGACTTTAGTAGTGGTTAAGCCCCAGACTCTGGGGACCCACCAACTGGATTTAATGTCTTTTGCTACTACTTACTGGCTCTCTGTGCATTTTTTTCATTGGCAAAATGGTAATATACATGTGAAACCAACACAATGTTTCACACCAATTATGCTTCAGTTTTTTAAAAACGGTAATATTAGGAGTTCCCTTGTGGTGTGGTGGATTGAGGATCCATCTTTGTCACTGCTGCAGCTAAGGTTGCTGCCCATGGTGCTGGTTTGATTCCCTGGCCAGGAACTCTCACGTGCTGCAGCTAAAAAAAAAAAAAAAAAAAATTGTGGGTTGTTGTAAGGAGTTCTCCACTTCAATATACTATATTCAATACAATAAAATAACCCAGACCTGGAGTTCCCATTGTGGCTCAGGGGGTTAAGAAACTGACTAGTATCCATGAGGACACGGGTTCAATCCCTGGCCTCCATCAGTGGGTTAAGGATCTGGCATTGTCGTGAGCTGTGGTATAGGTCGCAGATTAAGCTAGGATTCCGAGTTGCTGTGGCTGTGGCGTAGGCTGGCAGCTGTGGTTCCAACTCGACCCCCAGTCTTTCTAGGGGCTAGTTCCATGGGGAACGTCCACATGCCGCAAGTGCAGCCCTTAAAAAAAAGAAAAAAAAAACCCACAGAGCAAAATAACATCTAATACAACAAATAATTTAGTGTTTAATAAATATGTTACCCATTCCCTTTTTGAAATTTTTATTTATTTTTTGCTTTTTGGGGCCACACATGCAACACATGGAAGTTCCTAGGCTGGGGTGGAACCACACCTACATCTGCCGGTATACACCACAGCTCACCGTGGCACTGCCAGATCCTTAATCCACTGAGCAAGGCCAGGGATGGAATCTGCATCCTCATGGATACTAGTCAGGTCCGTTACCTCTGAGCCACAATGGGAACTCCCATTTTATTAAAATACATATTTTTATATTATATATTTATTTATATTAGATACATAGATTGTTTAACAATAAAGAACTTAGAATAGTGCCTGTCACTGGTAAGCACCACTTAAGCGTTAACTAATTTTTTCACCCCCTGTGATGGGAAGTTTGCTACCTCCCAAGGCAGCTCATGCCATCTTTGGTCAGCCCTCGGCTGTGCCCACTGGCCACAGTGGTGAAGCCAGTTGCAGGAACCCTTTCAGTTGGATCGAATACCCTCAACATGAGCTGAGTTTACTGAAAAATTCTATTTGGCCTTTTCCGTTCGATAAACCTGCAAAAGATAAGAACACAGCTTCCTAGCCACTAGGGGGTGCCACACGTAGTGCTTGAAGGCATTGCCGGATGGGCATCATGGGTTTTGAGGCTTATTCTCCTCCACTTTTTTTGGCAAGATGCTTTCTCTCTGGGACCTCGGTTTCTCTTAAGTAGGGCTTGTGATGGGGCAAGTGCCTCTCATGGTTCCAACCTGCTCTAACAATGGTGGGTTAAAGTTTTTAACCACTGGCCCTTTGGGGCCCTAGGATTCTAACGCAGGAAGCAGGGATTGGCCCAGAAACCCACCCCCTCAACCCACCAGCCTAAACATGATAGTATTTTTGTTTTTCTTTTCTTTTGTTCTGTGCACTAGGTGGAATTTAAATGCCACAGATTTAGGAGGGTGAGAGGGGCAGGATGTTGGCCCCATCCCCACCCCAAAGCCCCCTGCTGAGCTGCCCCTCCTACCTCCTTTTGTTCCTTAATCAGCAAATCTGCTCCCCCCCCAAATCCTGGCTTCCTGGCTCTTCCCATCTAGACCAGCTGACCTCTCTCAGGCCCTGTGGGCCCTCAAAACGTTGCCTTTACCCAATTCTGAGCTAGGGTCTCTTGGAACCAAAGATATCTCATTATCTTTTTCCTTGAACCTGTTCCTATTGGGGATCTCCGGTGGGAGAGATCCTGTGAAAGGCCTTGGGTGATAAGAAAGTAATTTAAATAGACGGAAGTTTGCTCTCAAGACACTCATCTGCTGGGAGCCGCCGCCCGCCCCCCCCACCCCCGCCAGGTCCATACATAAACTAGGTGATTTCAAGTATTGTAGTGATCAGAACTATAAAGGAAATAAAACAGGGTGAGATGGCAGAACATAAAATGGGGACTACTTTAGATAGAGAAGAAACATCTCTTTTTAGAGATAATAGTTGAACTGAGACACAGATGGTAAGTGAAAGAAGTTAACAAGAACAAAGGCCACCAAAGAAACAAGCTCAGTGGGGTGAGATTTCAAATGTCAAGTCTTCATAAAAACAGGCCTCTGAGAGAACCCCAGAGACTTTCGGGGCGGGGGTTCAGTTTTATCGCATAATGTGGGTGAGCGGAGGGACGCCCTCTGGTGGTGACAAGAGTTAAATTTCACACGGCGGACCTGGAAGCCGCATGCCTGTGACTTGATTCTGGGCTAATTGAGTTTCACTCATTCCTGTCTCTCCCACACTTATTCATTCAACAGATATTTACTGAGCAGTGTGCCAAGCAATACTCCAGAGTTGTGAAACCAGCTGCCTTCCTGGAGCTGATACCTTAGGGAAACCGCTGTTTTCTTCTGCCCCTGGAGAGCAGATGCCCTCTTCTTCGTTTTGCTGGTTCAGGTCTCAGCTGAAAAGTAACCAAATCAGGAGTTCTCCTCATGGCACGGCAAAAACCACTTCAACTAGGAACCATGTGGTCGCGTGTTTGATACCTGGCCTCGCTCAGTAGGTTGAGGATCTGGTGTTGCTGTGAGCTGTGGTGTAGGTCTCGCAGATGTGGCTCAGATCCTGCGTTGCTGTGGCATAGGCCAGCAGCCCTAGCTCTGATTCATCCCCTAGCCTGGGAACCTCCATATGCTGTGGGTGTAGCCCTAAAAAGAAAAAAGAAAAAAAAGTGACCAAATCAGAAAGATGTGAACTTATTTTGTTGATTGCCTGTTCTTTTCACTAAAATATACGATTCCATGAAAGTTACCATTTTCTTGGAATACCTCAGCCTGGTGCACAGTACATTTATTGGATAGGTGTATTAACTGGTACCGTGGCTTTTGTTCCAGACGCTGGTGAATTGTAAGTGAACGAATTGGACAAAACAGACCAAAAATACTTACCCTAAAATATAAAAAGTCCTCGGAGTTCCGGAGTTCCCGTCATGGCGCAGTGGTTAACAAATCCGACTAGGGGAGTTCCCGTCGTGGCGCAGTGGTTGGCGAATCCGACTAGGAACCATGAGGTTGCGGGTTCGATCCCTGGCCTTGCTCAGTGGGTTAACGATCCGGCGTTGCCGTGAGCTGTGGTGTACGTCGCAGACTCGGCTGGGATCCCGAGTTGCTGTGGCTGTGGTGTAGGCCGGCAGCTACAGCTCCAATTAGACCCCTAGCCTGGGAACCTCCATATGCCGCGGGAGAGGCCCATTGAAATAGCAAAAAAAGACCAAAAAAAAAAGTGAGACTCTGCCTTAATTCCTCACCCCTTTAACCACTTTGGAAAACAATTTGGCAGTCACCTATAACATTAAAAAAAAACAAAAAACAAACAAATCCGACTAGGAACCATGACGTTGCGGGTTCGGTCCCTGCCCTTGCTCAGTGGGTTAACGATCCGGCATTGCCGTGAGCTGTGGTGTAGGTTGCAGACGCGGCTTGGATCCTGCGTTGCTGTGGCTCTGGCGTAGGCTGGCGGCTACAGCTCCGATGAGACCCCTAGCCTGGGAACCTCCATATGCCCCGGGACCGGCCCAAAGAAATAGCAAAAAGACAAAAAAAAAAAAGGCCTTGGAGTTCCCTGGAGCCTCAGCTGGTTAAGGATCCAGAGTTGTCACTGCCCTGCTCAGGTTCAATAACTGCCTCCTCAACTTACACATGCTGAAAGCGAAGCAGAAAAAAAAAAGGCGCTTCTAAGTTTTTCAAATTAAAATCGCAGCCCTGCACTACCCATGTTCCTTTTCCCTGCTTTATTTTTTCTATACATGTCACCTTTTAAACGATTATAATTTACTCCTTAGTGTTTGCACCGCTCCTCCACTAAAATGTAAGCTCCACGTAGCGGGGAGGAGATTTTGTCCATCTTTTTCACCAACCTACCCTCAGTGCCTAGAGCAGTGTTGGCACCCAGTAGGTGCTCAATAAATACAGAATGAATGAACTTTTAGATCACAGCCGCTCTTTCTCCTGCAGGTCTTGAGTCACCTTGTTCCAAGGGGGAAGGAAATTAGCTTCAGCAGGCGCCCAGAGGTGACCTCAGGTGGCCCGACCCAGCAGTCGGAGCTCCGAGAGAAGGGCCATTGGAGCAGCTGTGGAGATGGGAGGCGCTCGGAGAGGCCCCGGGGGCTGGGGTGCTTCCAGGAAGAGAGGCCCGTGCAGTCAGCGCAGGCATAGGACTGTGGGTGGTGCTGTCGGAACAGAGAAGTCACGTGACTCGCGTTGCGCGCCCCCCCCCCACGCTTCCTCCTGGGCGGGGCTTGAGTGGGCAGGGCGCATGCAAATAAGCCAGGAGCGGCAGCCAATCCTGGAGCGCGCCGAGGGGCCCTGGGATCCTGGACGCTGGCTCGCGCGCAAGCTCTCGTCTCTGCCGCCCCCTGCTTTTGCCAGCGGCGAGACGGCCCTGAGAGCTGGATCTGTAGTGGCTTCCTCGACCTCCTTGTCTTCCGCGCCCGGCTGGTTGAGGCCGGACCCGCGCGGGGGGCAGGCGGCGGCTGCTTCAGCGGAGGCGGAGGTGCGGCGGGGGGCGGGAGCCGCTGCCCTCGGAGGCGCCCGGGCCGGCCCGCGCCTTTGCAGCGTGCTCCATGCATCCGGAGCCCGCCCCGCCTCCGAGCAGCAACAGCCCTGAGCTTCCCCTCAGCGGCGGCAGCACCACCAGCGGCAGCCGCCGGAGCCGCCGCCACAGCGGGGACGGGGAGCCCCCGGGGTCGCCGCCGCCGCCGCCCGCGGTCACCTACCCGGACTGGATCGGCCAGAGTTACTCCGAGGTGATGAGCCTCAACGAGCACTCGATGCAAGCGCTGTCTTGGCGCAAGCTCTACTTGAGCCGCGCCAAGCTCAAAGCCTCCAGCCGGACCTCAGCTCTGCTCTCCGGCTTCGCCATGGTGAGCTCGGGCAGCCTGCCCTGCCCTGCCCCCTTTCACGTCCTGGCCGCTGCCACTCGCAGCCCCGACGGGACCCGTAGTGGATCTAGCTGAGCGAGCTGGGGTTGAAAGGGAAGAGCTGGGAGAAAGCTGCTGTGGACGCGGGAGGGGGCCAGAGGTGCTGGACGTGAGGAAAGAGGGGCGATCATTGACACCCGATGTGGGAGATTGGGTGTCTTACTATGTGCAGGGTTGGAGGGCTCAGGTGGCTTCAGGTGGACCAGCTTGATGCAGCTTGGTCCTCGACGTAGATCTGTCTGTAAGAAGACAGTCCCACATATGTTCTGGGGGCAAGGAAAGTCATGAGCGGTCTGATCTCTTTGAGAGCAGGTGTCGGGAGGTTGGGAGAAGGACCCCCGAGTGTCTCCCTTGTGCCCCCACATTTGAGGCTAGCAGGAATTTGCCAGTTTCTTTGATTACCTAGTAGAGGGGATTTCCTTACAGCCTTGCTCCTGCTGCGTTTTCCGAGATCCTCAGCCCAGGGGGGTTGACAAAACACTCCCCACCCGCAGTTTCTTCTTCAGAAACTTGCCATGAGTCATTGGGTGTGGGGGAGGAGGATGGGACATGTTCCCGTTGAATGGGCTCTTTCTTGATTTAGGGGGTAGGCCTAGTGTCGTCTGCCAGGGCGGGCTGGATTGGAGTGAGAACTAGCCTCGGAGGTGGGATGGGTGAGGCTGAGGTTGGGCTGAGAAGTGACCCCCTGGATGCCCTCAGGCCAGGAATCTTGGTGTCTACCCAGGCAGGGAGCTAGAAAACAATTCATGGTTCTCACCTTCAGTGACATCAGCCCGCCTGAATGGGGTCTGCCCCCACCCCAAGATCTCTAGCCCACAGCACTCCTGCCTCACCCATGAGTGAGCTAAGCTTTTGGCCTTGAAGGAGGGAGTGGCTGCACCCTTGTGTTTTCTTGGGAAGGCGTTGTGTCTGGTACTCTCCTTGAGTCTCACAAATAAGTGGGTGATGCACAATGCACAGGAACAAGAAATTTTTGGAAGCCCTAAGCAGGCCCTCAGCACCCCAGGTCTCAGTGGAAAGGCCAGAAGATTGAGGGAGGGAATGAGCTCTGCCCCTTGCTGTCCCCTTGATCTCATACTGATTCCTCTGTGGGCCTTGATTTCTGAATTGTAAAATGAAGGCTGCTACTCAGAAGTTTCTCAGACTAGCAGTAACTGAGGGAGCCCTTGAGAGAGGCGGTGTGTGTAAGGGAGTGGCACTCTAGTTTTTAGTTTAGGTCCATATGACAGGATTCTGTTATCAGCCCCAAATCCTAGGAAGAGCTGACACTTACCAAGCACCCACTAGGTGCTAGGCACTGTGTAGGTTCCTTGACTCCCCCACTAAGTCCTCAACCCTTTGATGTGGTTTTGTCAGGGGACTTAGGTGCTGAATCAGGATTTGAACCCGAGTCTGCTGGCATCCAAGACTCTTTTGGGCACTTGTGCCGTTTGTGGTGTGTGGAGTTCCAATCAACATCCAGCCAGGGACATGTTAGGACCAGGCCTAGTAGGGAATGAGAAATAGATCAGAGAAGCTTCTTTTAAGCAAAGTAAGATGTTACAAGTAGGTGGAAGGGAGTGACACCATGGCTGTCAGCTTTTCACAGCAGTGCTCTGAGTTTCGGATGGGGGAGTGCCTATTTGCCTTTTTCTTGGGGTCATAAATTCATAGCTGCCCAGGCTCCTTCCCACCCCAGAGGAACTGAGGAGCTGACGGGGACACTTTCCTGTCTTCTCAAGTCCTCTCTCAGAAGCCGGGCCTTCTAATCAAATGTCACCTCCCTCTTCCTCTTGCTAAAAACAGTGTGGGGGAAGTCGGGCAGCCTGGCTAGCCAGCAGCATTTGGTGGGCCTTTACTGTCCCCAGACTGTCTCTGGGGGACCTGTATGTTACCTACTGAGGGTGGAAAGGCTTCCTGGCTCCACTGATGAAAGTTCTGCTAGCAGGAA
This sequence comes from Phacochoerus africanus, assembly GCF_016906955.1. Classification (NCBI taxonomy): domain Eukaryota; kingdom Metazoa; phylum Chordata; class Mammalia; order Artiodactyla; family Suidae; genus Phacochoerus; species Phacochoerus africanus. Next base: position 31,137,967 of record NC_062558.1, on the reverse strand, counting down.
GGCTGAACCCTGTGACAGCTTCCATTCTGGGCAAGCAATTACAAGAAAGTAACTGTGTTTGCCGTGAGTGTGGAAATCTGTTGGAGAGGTAGGGCTAGGGTGGGGAATAGGGCTCAGCAGTGCAGATCTGCCTGCGCCCCACCCCCACCACAGACATCCAGCCTTGTGAAGGAAGGGATGCCCTATGGCCCAGTGCCATGGAAACAGAGTGAACAGCTTTCCTGGACTCCTCTCCCTTGGCCTGTGAGTCAGCACCTCCAACTTCCTGCCCCCAGAGGGCTTCCTTCCTAAGGACCTGGAAACCCAGAGGAACTGATATGATGTGACCTTTGATCTCCAGGGGTGGGAGATTGGTGAGGATGCCAGGCTCACCTGCTCAGAAAGGTGAGATCAAGGGGGGGGGGTCTCCCAAGAGCCTGGAGGGGTTGGAGAGACTCCCCTTTCATGGGTGGAAGGGCCTGGCCAGGTGCCCTGTGCTGGGGAAATAGGCTGTGGGGCCTCAGACAAGCAGCCTTTTCTCTTTGGGGCCAGTTTTCTCATGTGTACAAAGGAGGCGCATACACTGCTCTCGCGTGGACTTGCGTGAGGATTCATTTACCAAGTCTGATTGGCCCATGAGGGATTGAGGAATTACCGGGGGCTGATGATGTACACCTTAGCTGGACCCTCTAGTCTGTAGATAAGATTCCCAGCTCTGACGGCATTTCTACAAACTACAGGCCTTGGGAGTTCCCGTTGTGGTGCGGTGGAAATGAATCCGACTACTATCCATGAGGATGTGGGTTCAATCCCTGGCCTTGCTCAGTGGGTTAAGGATCCGGCGTTGCCTCGAGCTGTGGAGTAGGTCACAGACGTGTCTCGGATCCCTCATTGCTGTGGCTGTGGTGTAGGCTGGCAGCTGTAGCTCCGATTCAGCCCCCTAGCCTGGGAACTTCCACTTCCATATGCCATGGGCATGGCCCTAAAAAGCAAAAATAAATAAATAAATACAAACCTCAGGCCTTGTCTAGGCTCAGCATCCAGACTACAAAACCAGGCACCCTGGAGATGGCAAGTGATGAGCACTCTGCAAATGCTACTTGAGCCAAGGGTACCCTGGGCTAGGACCAGGGCCTTCCTTGCCTCACTTTACCTCAGCAAGAAGCAGCCAGCCTCAGCCTGTCCCTGTCCCCCATGGGGCCATGGCCAGCACAGGCTATGATCTTAGTTTGCTAGGGAGGGCAGCCTGTAACGTTAGCCTAAGCAGAAGATAATTGGGAAGGTCAGCCTGCTGCCGTAAACAAAATGCTTTCCATGACCTGGGATCAATTATTTTTGGATTATCTGCCTCCTCAAGTTCTCCGCCAGCCAACACCCTTTTGTTCCCAGGTTCCAGTGCAAGTTCAGAAGCTGCTTGGGATTTCTCAGAAAATGAGTTGGAAGGAAGGGCTCAAATCATAAGACGTTGTTGGAGTTCCTGTTGCGGCACAGTGGTTAACGAATCCAACTAGGGACCATGAGGTTTCGGGTTGGATCCCTGGCCTCGCTCTGTGGGTTAAGGATCTGGCATTGCTGTGAGCTGTGGTGTAGGTGGCAGACGCGGCCCGGATCCCGAGTTGCTGTGGCTCTGGCGTAGGCCGGCGGCTACAGCTCAGATTAGACCCCTAGCCTGGGAACCTCCATATGCCGTGGGTGTGGCCCTAGAAAAGAAAACAAAAAAAAATCGTTAAGATGTTGTTGAGCCTCTGTGACGTACTCGTACTCGGAGTTCAGGGGCATGGAGATGAGTAAGAAATTAGACTCATTCCGGAGTTCCCGTCGTGGCGCAGTGGTTAACGAATCCAACTAGGAACCATGAGGTTGCGGGTTCGGTCCCTGCCCTTGCTCAGTGGGTTAACGATCCGGCATTGCCGTGAGCTGTGGTGTAGGTTGCAGACGCGGCTTGGATCGCACGTTGCTGTGGCTCTGGCGTAGGCCGGCAGCCACAGCTCCGATTGGACCCCTAGCCTGGGAACCTCCATATGCCACAGAAGCGGCCCAAAGAAATAGCAAAAAAAAAAAAGAAAAGAAAAAAAAAAGAAATTAGACTCATTCCTCTTGATGCTAATTACGAATGGTAATCATTGCTGTCATCGATTGGGCTCCTGCAGTAGGCTAGATGTGTGCTAAATGTTCTCCTTGTAGCATCTTCTGTGATCTTTACAGCATGGGGAGTGGGGGTAGGTGCTGGTCCCAAATGAATGGCTTGTCGGAGGTTGCCTGGCTGTGACCCTGGCATACCCATTGCTGGGGGAAAGGAAGCATCAGAGAGAGTGGAGGGAGGACGGAGCTGGGAGGCTCAAGTATTGTAGAGCAAAGTAAGAACAGGGATGCTGGAGCCAGGTAACATGGGTTCAAATCTTGGCTCTGCCACTTACAACTGTGATATCCTGGGGAAATCACTTAATGTCTTTGGGCCTCAGCTTCCTCATCTGTAAAATGAAGTAATGATAGTAATACTGACCTCGTAGGGTTGATGTGAAGATTCATAAAATTATAATATTTGCAAAGCACTTAGAATATACCTGGCCCAGGAGTTCCCACAGTGGTTCAGTGGTTAACGAATCTAACTAGCATCCATGAGGACACAGGTTCCATCCCTGGCCTTGCTCAGTGGGTTAAGGATCCAGCATTGCCATGAGGTGTGGTGTAGGTTGCAGATGTGGCTCGGATCCTGTGTGGCTGTGACTGTGGCTGCGGCTGGTAGCTACCTCTCTGATTTGATCCCTAGCCTGGGAACCTCCCTATGCCTCAAGTACGGCCCCCAAAAAGCAAAAAAAAAAAAAAAAAAAGAAAGAAAGAAAGAAAGAAAGAAAAAAAAGAATATACCTGGCCCAGATATGATAGCCTGCACCTGTAGCATATGGAGTTCCCAGGCCAGGACCCACACAGTTGCAGCCTGTGCCACAGCTGCTGCAAAGCAGGATTCTTAGCCCCCAGCTACACCCCAAGGGAACTTCCTCAGGACTGCTTTTATAAGGCTTAACTGATTCCAGCTAAGCCTTGAGGGTGGTAGAGTCGGTCTGGGGAGGAACCCTCTGATCAGAGGTAGTATCAGGAGCACAGTTACAAAGATGATAGATTATAGGATCTCAGAGAAAGGCAGAGGGTATCATGTAGCTGGGCTTGAGAATATGTTGGGAGTAGAGGAAGATAAATCGAGCCAGACTAGATGTAGGGCCTTGACTTGCTATTTGGGAAGTTTGAATGCTGGTACAGGCAATAGGGAGCCATGGAAGATTTTGGACCAGAGTAGTTCCATGATGACTTACTGAATAATGCTGATGTATTGCTGTTTAACTGAGGCATGAGCCTTTTCTTAACATTTTTCTTTAATCCTCAGAAAGGCTTTTAAAGGTATGTACTGTAGGTGGGAAAACTAAGGCCCACAGTGGCTCACAGAGTTTCCAGTCACCCAGCTAGTAGATTTCAGGCCCTAGTCTTTCTGACCTGGATAGAGCTTTTTCTCCTCATCCACCCTCTCACTGTGTACCTGTAGCTAGTTGAAAACTGGGCTTGCTTTTTTTTTTTAATACAACCGCACCTGCATCATATGAAGTTCCTGGGCTAGGAATCCAATTGCAGCTGTAGCTATAGGCCTACTCCACAGCCATAGCAACACTGAATCCAAGCCGTATCTGTAACCTACACCGCAGCTTGCAGTAAGGCCAGATCCTTAACCCACCAAGCAAGGCCAGGGATCAAACCCTCATCCTCACTTAGCCCACTGAGCTACAGGTGGAACTCCCAAAGACTGGGCTTTTGAAGTCTTCCAGATGTGCACATCTGTACTCTGGGTTGTGTGAAAATGGAGTCTTGCTGAGTGCTCCAAGAGGACACTCCCTTCCTAGCTGAGAAGCCTTTTGTAAAATTTCGCACATGCTTGTAGCCACATTTCTGGAATTTTCAGCTAGGATCTGTGCTGAGCTCTGCTGGTTTCTGGATCCAGGGCTGGTGAAGGAGAGCTCTAGCGCTTCCCAAGGTGGCACTGTGGTAATCAGTGTTGGAGAGGAGTTCTCTTAGAGAAACAAACCTGAGAACATGTAAACAAGAGCAAGTTTCTCTATGGTGGAGGAGTTCTCTTGTGGCACAGCAGATTAAGGATCTAGCATGGTCACTGCTGTGGCTCAGGTTCGCTCCCTGGCCTAGGAACTTCCACATGCCCCAGGTGCGGCCAAAAAAAAAAGTTTCTCTCCGGTAGAACTACTGGGGGGCCTTTAATATGCTCCCCAGGAGGAATGCCTCAAACTGGTAGAACCACAAACACTTTTCTTTGGGGGAGAATCTTCTGGGACTATGATTTGACAGCCCTCTTTGAGAACATTGGTCTAACTCAGCAATGGGCCAACTTATTCTGTATAGTAAATATTTTCAGCTTTGCAGTCCACCCAGTTTCTGTGATAACTATGGGCGCCTCCATTTTTCAGAAAGTTCACTTTATGCCACTTCACTTTCTTTTTTTTTTTAACACTACTTCTTCTACAGAAGACCTACATTAGTACTTGTTTTCACTCACCTGAAAGAATCCCAAAGAGGAGTTCCGTGGTGGCTCAATGGGGGTTAAGGATGTGGTGTTGTCCTGCTGTGATCTGGTCTGTCCTGCTGTGGCTCTGGTTACAGCTGTGGCACAGGTTCATTCCCTGGCCCAGGAACTTCCACATGCCATGGGCACGGCCAAAAAGAAAGCGAGAATTTGTACTTTTACCAAAAAAAGACAAAAGTTGTTTGCAGCGTTTGGTTTGCAGGGAGACTTTATAGAAGCAGCGCAAACCTGAGGGGTGAGAGCAGCACCACCAAGCTCCTTTCTCAGGAGCCACACTCAGCATCATAGTCACCATAGCTTTAAACTTGGAGCTGGCTATGAGCATCTGTACATTAGTCTCTGTTTGTTTATGCAAGATGGTAATTGCTCTGTCACTTCAGGCTATTTTGGCTTATGAAAGGTTTCAGAGTCACACCCTAGAGGGAAGCCTGTACTCACTTCTGACATTTTAGCTTAAAAGCAGACACAGACCATGGGTAAGTGAGTGGCATGGCTGTGCGCCACTAAAACTTTATTTGCAAGAACTACTCTGCAGTACAGTTTGGCAACCCCTGGTCTGAATGATGGTCTCCAGACTTCGGAGTCCACACCTCTCTCAGAATATTGTCAGCCCTAGGCTCAGTGTATGTATGTATACGTATACATACTATGTGTGTGCTAGTATAACATGAATATTAAAATATATGTAGGCTGGAGTTCCTGTTGTGGCTCATCAGGTTAAGAACCTGGCATAATGTCCTTGAGGATGTGGGTTCAATCCCTGGCCTCACTCAGTGGGTTAAGGGACAGGCATTGCAGCAAGCTGCAGTGTAGATGGCAAATGCAGCTCTAATTCAACCCCTAGCCTGGGAACTTCCATATGCTGCAGGTGTGGCCCAAAGAAAGAAAGAAAAAGAAAATGTATTTAGGGATTTCTCTAGCGGCTTAGTGGACTAAGGATCCTGCCTTCTCTGCTGTGGCTTTGGTTGGTACTGTGGCACATGTTCAACCCCTGGTCTGGGAACTTCTGCAGGCCATGGGCGTGGCCAAAAATAAATAAAAAATATATAAAAAATACAGTATTGGAGTTCCCATTGTGGAGCAGTGGTTAACGAATCCTACTAGGAACCATGAGGTTGCGGGTTCGATCCCTGGCCTTGTTCAGTGGGTTAAAGATCTGGCGTTGCCATGAGCTGTGGTGTAGGTCGCAGACGTGGCTCGGATCCCACGTTGCTGTGGCTGGCGTAGGCCAGCAGCCACAGCTCTGATTCGACCCCTACCCTGGAAACCTCCATATGCCACAGGAGCGGCCCAAGAAATGGCAAAAAGACAAAAAAGAAAAAGAAAAAAAAAATACAGTATTGAAAAGTTGAAAGGATGAGCTAAAAAAGGAATGTCATTAGGGTTCTTGTATGGTCTTATGGTTTCCAAGCAATCATATAGGATTGTCTTTGGATGCTTTAGAGACCCAGAACTGAAATACCCAAGGGTCGGGTCTTACCTTCATTTATTCCTTTCACAACTGTTTACTGAGGCCCCTCAAGGGATGAGGTCCAGGGCTGGAGGCTGGAGAAACTGGGAAGGGGAATGGAGGAAAGCAGATTTGTCACTACGTCTTTAGAACGTGTTTGGCAAGTGCCATCGTGGAGGAGCATTACGGGCAGATGCCTATCACTCTGAGAAGACACTTGCTTAAAGTCACGATCCTGGGACAGGGATTGTGCTGTCTTCCTGCTTTCTCTCCAGCAGAGCCACCAGATCCTCTAGGCACCTAGTAAGTTCTCAGTAAAAGTTTCTTTCTTGGTTTAAGAATCCACCTGGTATCTATGAGGATGTAGGTTTGATCCCTGGCCTCACTCAGTGGGTTAAGGATCCAGCATTGCTGTGAGCTGTGACATAGGTCACAGATGTGGCTCGGATCTAGTGTTTGCTGTGGCTGTGCAGCTCAGATTTGACCCCTAGCCTGGGAACTTCCGTATGCCACAGGGGCAGCCCTAAAATAGACCAAAAAAAAGTTTTCTGTGAATGAATGAATAGCCCCATCCTTACCTGGGAGGCCATGGGATGGGGTAACTGGGAAGGTGACAGCTGAAGCAGTCAGAATTAGCCAGATGAAGAGAAAGCCTCGGCCTGTTCTCTGTCCCGTCCCTTCAGTCTGTAGGCTCAACCTGTTAGTGGTTTATGACATAAAATGAGTGAGTAGCTACCAGCACTTTTTTTTTTTTAGTGGAATAAGAACGGAATGAAATAGAAAGCCGCGGCATGCATCGCATGTTGTAAGAGTAGGCCATATTAGTGTGCTTTGAGGATAATTATTGTTTGGAGAAACTTGTTTCTGTTATAAATGGGTATGTGTCTATTTATGGAAACCTTTGGAATACTGGACTGTAGTGGTCAAAAGAGTTTGTAAACTGCTGGATGAAGCCTCAACTCTCTTAATAGATGGTTTGCATCTAAGGTGGGGCCGGCAGGTTCAGACAGCCCTGGGTGACCCGGAGCCACTGCGGCTTGGCGGCCTTTTCCTTCCAGGCTGCTACCACCCACCCTCCTAAAAAGAGTGAGCTGGAGAAGCCCAGGCTTGGGAAAGGAGTTGTGTCTCCCAGCTGTTGAGCGCTGGGGTTGGGCCAAGGCTGCCTCAGAAGGGCCTGGCCCCCCAGGCGCCATGTGGCGGGGGTCTCCTTCGAGCCCAGCAGGGCTGAGGAGAGGTGGTTGGCATCTGGGCGTGGTGGGCAGACACCCGGCACAGCCAGCCAGGCCTACCCTTCTCAGGATCCCAGAAGCCTCTTCTTGGCTCCTGCTTGAGGTTTGGTGTCCGGGGGAGGGGCGGGGAGGTGGTCCATGGGCCAGTGAGGTGGAGCCGGCCATCCCTCACCCTTTAGGACCCGGGCGGCCAGGTTTAAGCAGGCCCTTGGCTGGCTGGGAGCTGTTTATTTTGGGTTAATGGGCCCAGCACTCTGGCTATATTTACCTTGTGAAGCTGCTTGCAATCTGATCTGATCTGATCTCTCTGAGACTCAGCTGGGGCCCTGGGAGTCGCCTGCCAGACTCCAAGGGCCCCCCCCCCCACTTTACCCTCCCTACCCTTGGGGAGATTTCCCAAGTGGGACACATTCTGAAAAAAGTAGTAGTTTTTATTCCTGTGAGCAGTTTTCCTCAGGATTCACGATTTGTGCCAGCCACTCCTTTACGCAGCCCCGTGACACTAAGCTTGGTCCCCAATGTGGGAACGGTACATACAGCCAGCCGGCATGGTCAAAGTTCCAGGAGCTGTGGAGTCCAGTCAGAGAGGGCCCCTTCTTCCTCTGAGGGCCCAGCCTCCCCCAACCCCAGCCCAAGACCTTGGAGGGAAGGCTGGCCAATTCTGATGTCCCCAGGCCAGGTGTGTCCCAACAGCTGCATGTTCTGGCTTTGGAGCCTGTGGGTGTGACAGATGGTGTCCCAAGGGTGGCCTCTGTCCTGTGGAGGTGGCCAGCTGCCTAGCTGTGCTTTGGGGCACACATGCTCCTTGTACCTGGGGTTTGGAGCTGGGGCAACCTCAGAAAGGGGAAAACCAAGAGTTCCCATCATGGCTCAGCAGAAATGAATCTGACTAGTATCCATGAGAATGCAGGTTCGATCCCTGGTCTTGCTCAGTGGGTTAAGGATCCGGCGTTGCCATAAGCTGTGGTATAGGTCGCAGACGCAGCCTGAATCCCAAATCTTGTGTTCTCGTAGCTGTGGCACAGGCCAGTGGCTACAGCTCCGATTCCACCCCTAGCCTGGGAACCTCCATATGTCAGTGCGGCCTTTAAAAAAAAAAAAAAAACAGACCCGAGGGAGGCTCTGAGCCTCTCACCCTCCCCGGGGGGGCAGGTCAGCTCTCCAGCCTGACCCGAGGGTGTCCAGGGGCTTACTTGTTTTCCACTTTGTAAGTCCTGCATTTTTCTTTCTAACTAAGATTTATTGAGTACCTTCTGTGGACTGGCCCTTTGTTAAACACTTACGTGTCAAGACCTCATTTAATCTCCTCAATGACTGTCTTAGGCCATCTGGGCTGCTACGACAGCATACCACAGACTGGGTGGCTTATAAACAACAGATATTTATTTCTCACAGTTCTGGAGGCTGAAAGTCCAAGATCAAGGTGCCAGCAGAGTCAGTGTCTGGTGAGGGGCTGGCTTCCTGGTTCACAGATGCAGGACTCTGCTGTGTCCTCACGTGGGAAGAGTGGTGAGGGGGTCTCTGGGAGGGCTCTTTTATAAAGGTCATTAATCCCATCACAAGGGCTCCACTCATGACCTCATCACCCCAAAGGCTCCACCTCCCAACACCATCACCTTGGGGGTTTGGGTTTCAAAATTGAATTGAGAGGGTTCACAAACATTCTGTAGTCTCTAGTAGCAGGTGTGAGGAAAGTGCTGTGACCCCCTTTGCACACAGGCTTTAAGAGCTATTTGGATGTGAGTACAGATCTCCTATCCAACAGCAGGATAACCCTTGAGACAGCTGACTTCACGTCTCTGAGCCTCAGTTTCCTCTTTTGTGAAAGCGTAACCATGGTGGTGTTACTTACCACTGACGCTGTCAGGCACACGGCATTCCAGCTCTTGTTCTAAGGGCTTGGTATTCAGTGACCCACTGAATCCTTGTAACCGCCATAAAGAGGCCCCTGTTTTATAGATGTGGAACCTGTGGCGGAGAGTGGTTGCCAGCTTTGGGTGTTCCCGTTGTGGTTCAGTGGGTTAAGAACCTGGCTAGTATCGCGAGTTCCTGTTGTGTCGCAGCGGAACCATGAGGTTGCGGGTTCGATCCCTGGTCTTGCTCAGTGGGTTGGGGATCCAGCGTTGCCGTGAGCTGTGGTGTAGGTCACAGACGTGGCTCGGATCCCACGTTGTTGTGGCTGTGGTGTAGGCCGGCAGCCCCGGCTCTAATTAGACCCCTAGCCTGGGAACCTCCATATGCCACAGGTGCAGACCCAGAAAAGACAAAAAAAAAAAAGAACCTGGCTAGTATTCATGAGGATTTGGGTTCAGTCCCTGGCCTCACTGAGTAGGTTAAGGATCCAGTGTTGCTGCAAGCTGTGGCATAGGTCAAAGATGTGACTTGGATCCAGTGTGGCTGTGGCTGTGGCCTACTAGGTCTCTGCTATAGCTCCATATTCGACCTCTAGCCTGGGAACTTCTATATGTCTTGGGTGCAGCACTAAACAAAAAGAGAGAACAGTTACCAGCGTCGAAAGTCGAGGAGCCAGTTCACTCTTAATGTCTCTATAGAGGAGGAGATACCAGGTTTAAGCCATCAGGTTGGTTACCTGTATGTGCCCCCCCCCAACATCGGCCCCCCCCCCAGCACTCAGCTCAGGGCCTGACATACCTAATGGGTCCCGACATTTCCCATGAGTGGATCAATAGCCAGTGGACCTGGGGCAGCCAAACAGTGGGCTCTCCTGGTTGTTCCTTCTCTAGTTTCAGGTTCCGGGGCATCAGACCAAAACAGGAAGAGGAAGTGCTGGGGGTGGGGAGGTGACAGGAGGTACGCCCTGCTGGGGATGGGGGAGGATGCCCCCCCATTTTCCAGTGTGGTCAGGCCTGAGGACAGAGACCAGGGAGCCAGGGGTACAGCCTTAACCTACCTGTGCCCTGGTGACCTGCCTTGGTGCCTGTGTCCCTTACCCACATGTGCTAAGAAATCTCAGGGTTGGCCTTAGGCCACCAGTGATCCTAAAAATGGTCAAAATCCTCGTGGCTGTGGCCCTGGCCCAGATTTATATGAGCTTGAAATATTTTGTAAACTTCTTGGCTGCAAAGTTCATGGAATCATCAGTTGTAGTTTGAAGATAAAAGTCTGTGAACCCTGTTGAAATTGTCTTAAAAGCCCGCTGACTATATATACCTGAGTGTTTTAAGGAGAGTATCCAGTATTTTCACAAAATTCTCAAAGATGTCGAACCCCAGATCAGCTCTGGATGCTGGCCTTCATCTTTCCCCTCCTTTTTCAGAGACAAAGGTCTCTGACCTTGACAAGGTCACCCGGGGAAGCAGGGATGATTCTGGAGTCAGAACCCAGGCCTGCTGGTTTGGCTTTGATGTTCTCAGTACACACATAGCCGTCTAGCAGGATAGAACCCAGTGGGCTTCATAGAGAGACAATGGGATCGAGGATGAGGTTAATAATAAAATTCAGTGTTGGGTTTTTGGGGGGTTTTTTTTTTGTTTGTTTTGTTTTTGTTCGTTTGTTTTGTTTTGGCCACCCCATGATATGTGTAATTCTGGGGCTTGGGAACAAATCTGAGCTGCAGTTGCAGTAACATGGGATCCTTTAACCCACTGGGCCGGGGGTCGAACTTGTGTCCTGGTGCTACAGAGACACTGCAGATCCTGATGTGCCACAGCGGGAACACCTAAAGGTTACTTTTATTGACTTTTTTTTCTGTGTCAGGCATTTAAGTATTTGACATGGGGTTACCTCAATCCTCACAACAACCCTTTACATTGGGTCCCATTATTCCCATCTTACAGGTAAGGGAACTGAGGGCCAGAAAGTAAAAGAAACTTGCCAGAGGCACACGGCCTAAGAGCAGAGCAGTCTGATCTCAAAGCAGGCAGCCTGGCTCCAGAGCCCGTACTCCTCACCATTGCCCGACACTGCCCTTCCAGGCCACAGGAAGGCTGCCGAGGGAAAAGAAATGAAAGCCAGCAAGGCCAGGAATTACAGGCAAGACAGCTGGGAAGGAAGGCGCCTACCCCCTCCCCAGGAATAAGGAGGGGTCAGACACATACAGAGCAAACCCTTTATGAAGGGTCATTGTCCTTAATGGTATTGCCATTGGCATTCACTGCCCCTGTCCCTCAGACTCTGGCAGCAAGCCCACTGCCCGCTTTTCCTGCCCAGATCTGATGAGCTGGCTTTTTCACATGAGGGTGATTTGCAAGGCTCAGGTGAGAAGCAGCGGGTAGCAGCCCCAAACATGCCCCTGATGACCCGATCCACAGGTCTCCAGGAACTGGGGGGCAGCTACTGCGTCAGCGCTGGGGCCCTGAGCCCAGCCCCAGGGCTTGCCAGCTGTACTGCAGCACCTGGCCAGGGCCCATCTCTTCTGGGAAGCCTTTCTTGGTTCCTTCCTGGTCAGAGCACTGTGTTCTCAGAAAGGGCCTGGGCATGACCTGGGAGGGCTTTCATCCCTTCACCCCCACCCCCTCCCCATCCCTGGAGCAGGGCATGAAGACGCCTCTGTGTGGGTGATGGGAGTGTGACAGCGACAAAGTGGTACCTTTTTTTTTATGTAAACTTTTTTTATCAGAGTAAAAATTATGTAAAATTGGAGTTCCCGTTGTGGCCTAACAGGTTAAGGACCTGGTATAGTGTCCAAGGGGATGTGGGTTTAATCCCTGGCTTTAGTGGGTTAAGGATCTGGCATTGCTACAAGCTGCAGTATAGGTTGCAGAAGCAGCTCAGATCCACTGTTGGTGTGACTGTGGTATAGGCTGGCAGCTGCATCTCTGATTCAGTCTCTGGCCCAGGAACTTCCATATGCCATAGGTGCAGCCATTTTAAAAAAAAAATTATGTAGAACTTACCATTTTAACCATTTGTGGTGATTACAATTTGGGAGATGTTTGCTGTGTATCAGGAGCTCTCATTTATTTGTTAAAATACTCCTATGAATAGGAGTTCCCTGGTGGCTCAGCAGGTTAAGGACCCATTGTCACTGCTTTGGCTTGGTTCACTGCTGTGGTGCAGATTTGATCCTTGGCCCCAGGAACTTCCACATGCCGCAGGGACAGCCCCCCCCCCAAAAAAAAAAAAATCCTGTGAGTTAATATGATCTTTATTTTACAAATAAAGTCGAGGTTCAATGACTTTCTCAAGGACACATAGCTCATAAGTAACAGAACTCGGATTCAAATCCAGGCAGTCTGGGCTCCAAGCCTGCTCTCTTTACTGGTGCTTTCTGCCACTTGGCAACACTAAACTGGTGGGTCTTATTATCCCCATTATACAGATAGGGAAGCAGAGGCCCAGAGAGATCACTTGACTCACCCAGGGTCCCAGAGCTTGGTGGGAGGGGAGTCTGTGAGCCAGGACTGTCTTGTCACTCAGCCTACCTCTCTCCTCCCCAAGGTGGCCATGGTGGAGGTGCAGCTGGATGCTGATCACGACTACCCTCCGGGGCTGCTGATTGCCTTCAGTGCCTGCACCACGGTGCTTGTGGCCGTGCATCTGTTTGCGCTGATGATCAGCACCTGCATCCTGCCCAACATCGAGGCGGTGAGCAATGTGCACAACCTCAACTCAGTCAAGGAGTCACCCCACGAGCGCATGCACCGCCACATCGAGCTGGCCTGGGCCTTCTCCACTGTCATCGGTACACTGCTCTTCCTGGCAGAGGTTGTGCTGCTCTGCTGGGTCAAGTTCTTGCCCCTCAAGAAGCAGCCGGGCCAGCCACGGCCCACCAGCAAGCCCCCACCCAGCAGCGAGGCCACCAACGTCAGCAGCAGCAGCCCTGGTGGCATCACCCCGGGCCAGGCTGCCGCCATCGCCTCCACCACCATCATGGTCCCCTTTGGCCTGATCTTTATCGTCTTCGCCGTCCACTTCTACCGCTCACTAGTCAGTCACAAGACGGACCGACAGTTCCAGGAGCTCAACGAGTTGGCTGAGTTCGCCCGCCTGCAGGACCAGCTGGACCACAGAGGGGACCACCCCCTGACCCCTGGCAGCCACTATGCCTAAGCCCTCCCGGGCTGGGCACTTCAGAGCTTTGGCCTTAACGCCCTTCCCCATGACCTTGTCCTGCCCTAGCCTCAAGGACAACCTGTGCAGGGGACTGGGCTTTCATCAGGGGGCAGAGAGCGAGGGGAAGAGGCTTTTTTTTTTTTTTTAAAGAGAAGTTACTGCACTTTGAAACTTTCCTCTAAGAGAATAAGCACTTCCTGTTCTTCCAGCTCCAGGTCCACCTCCTGTTCGGAGGCCACTGGTGGAAGCCAAAGCAGGGACAAATGCTCCTTTTGTCCCTCCTCCTCTCCCGTGCCAATGCCACCTGGGTGCCTCCTGTCCTTTCCGTCTTGACCCCACCCCCACCCCATTCAGCCATCAGGTGTGTGTGTGCGTGCGTGTGTGAACACAGAAATATACTCATAAGGGACACCTCCTCTTGTGTCTATGTTTGTTGAGTCTGAACTGCCTGGCATTATTTCTCCTGGTGCCTAGTCAGGTGAGCCTCTAAGCAAAAAATGTTTTTCAACATTTTGAGAAATTTCAAACCTACCCCAAAAGTTGCATGCACGGTGGCCAGCAGTTCTTGTTATTCACAATGGTTCTGTTCTATAAAGTCACTGTGAACACTGAATTAGTGAATGCTGAACCCTTGCTCCTCAGGGAAATACAGAACTAAGTTCCTGTGAACCTCTGGTCATGACATTTTTGTCAACCAGTCAATGTGTAGCCTTGTTTTAAGTGTGTTTCTGTTTAAAGACACCTTACTTAATATATGTTGTTGGAGTCACCTTGGTGGCTCAGTGGGTTAAGAACCCAACATAGTACCCACGAGGATGTGAGTTCGATCCCTGGCCTTGCTCACTGGGTTAAGGATTTGGTCTGGCCACAAGCTGCAGCCGGACTCACAAGTTGGGCTCGGATCTGGCGTTGCTGTGGCTGTGACATAGGCTGGCAGCTGCAGCACTGATTCTACCCCTAGCTTAGGAACTTCCGTATGAAGCAGGTGCAGCCCTAAAAAGAAAAAAAAAAAAAATATATATATATATATATATATGTTGTTGATTCATTAATGTTGAACTTATGGCTAACAGCATTATCACTCATGCATGACTGAAGCTTACATATTTTCTCCATAAGCCACGTCACAGCCTTCCTGCACTCTGAACAGTAGGCAGCACTTCAATGCTCCCCTTGGGGGTCATTTTAAAGAATGAAATATGGGAGTTCCTGTCATGGCACAGCAGAAACAAATCCAACTAGGAACCACGAGGTTACGGGTTCGATCCCTGGCCTTGCTCAGTGGGTTAAGGATCCGGTGTTTCCATGAGCTGTGGTGTAGGTCACAGATGCTGCTCCGATCCGCATTGCTGTGGCTCTGGTGTAGGCCAGCAGCTACCGCTCCAATTAGACCCCTAGCCTGGGAACCTCCGTATGCCATGGGTGCGGCCCTAAAAAGACAAAAGACCAAAAAAAAAAAGAAAAGAAAAGGAGTTCCCTGTAGCCTAGCTGTTAAAGATCTGGCATTGTCACTGCTGTGGTTCAGGTCACTGCTATGGCATGGGTTTGTCCCTGGCCTGGGAATTTGCACATGCTGTGGGTGTGGCCAAAAATAAATAGTGAAATCATCAAAAAAAGCACAAACATGAAAAATGTGGCAGTAACTAGACCATGAAAAGGCCACTTGTTTACAGCAAGAGCTGAGACACAAAGGCAAAGGGTCACCTTGTTCTACCTTAGCAAGTCGGCAAATTTGCAAATAATGAAAACATGAATAATGGAGATGAAGTGTTTTTCTCCTCTAGCCATATGCATTAGTTACAGATACCCTAAATACTACCTCCTAAAACCAAGGACATTCCCCCACAATCCCATGATCAAATTAAGGAAGTTTGATATTGATGCAGTACTCTCTTCTAACACAATTTTCATTTTCAATTTTGTTCTTGTTTCAATCATGTCCTTTCTTGCCGTGATTATTTTCATCAGGGATCAGGCACTGCATTGAATTGTCATGTCTCTTTATTCACCTTTAATTTGGAACAGTCTTTCTTTGTCCTTTGTAACATCAACATTTTTCAAGAGTACAAGCCAGTGGATTTGTGGAGTGCCACGTCCATCTAGTTTATCTGATATTTTCTCATTATAATTATCAGGTTTTCATTTTGGCAGGAGTTTTATCTCCATTTTGCAGATAACAAAAGTTGATCCCCAGAGAGGGTAAGTAATTACTGGGCAGAATTTGAGCCTAGAAGTCTGGCTCAGAGCCTAGGCACTCCCAAAAAATCTCAGGCTAATTCTGGCTTTGCTTAAGAAATTGGAAGGTCCAGCAAGGAGCATTACTGGGCCCACCTTATTGCAGAACAATAATGAACAGGAGCTGAGTTGTAGCCACTCTTCCCCAGGAGATATATTTGCCACAGTCCCTGCCCTTCCCTATTGTCTTGTTCCTGTCTAACTTCATTTATGTTACTTGCCTGGCCCCAGTGGGCCATGGACTTGGAGAACCCTGTACTCTCCCCAAACCTGATGTAGAAAGGGGTTTTTTCAAAACAAAGGGCTCTGGTTGAAGTAAAAGTTGATTGGGGGAAAGTGGGCTTAAGCTCTTGTCTTTCTGTGTAGACTCGGACATGGCCTACAGCAGTTTTCATGGGTTGAGTGGGGGAATGGGCCTTCTTTTATCCTATTGCAGCTTCTTTCCTCCATCCTGCATCACATGCACCAGGACCCACCTCTCCCCGTCCCCAGATGGCCCTCTAACTGTGACAGAGTAAGATGGGGCAGGTGCCCCTGTGTGAAAGTCACTGCTCCTCAGAAGAGCTGAGCATCTTGCATCCTTCCCTGAAAGACACCCACCTCTCTGCTTCTGCAGAGTACTGGGATCCAGCTGGAATAATCTCAGGGCTGTGACTCTGTAGTCTTTTATTTTCTTTCCTAAACTTGCCTTAACTCAAGTATCATCAGATTGGCTTATAAAATGTGGATATCCAAGCCCTTCTGCAGATTCCTATTCAAGTTGGTCTGGGTATGTCTCTGGAATTTTTATTTTATTTTATTTTATTAGAGTGTAGTTAACTTATAATGTTGTATTAGTTTTAGCTGTATGCTGTCTCTCTCTCTCTCTTTTTTTTTGTTGGTTTTTTTTTTTTTTTTTGGCTGTACCTGCCCCATGCAGAAGTTCCCAGGCCTGGGATCAGACCTGCACCACAGCAGTAACCCAAGCCACAGGAGTGACAATGCCAGATCCTTAACCCACTATGCCTCAAGGAACTTCTTCAATCTCTTCTCCAAATAGCACTCATGCAACTTGGAGAAACACAAACAGTTAAGAACACAGTCTGGAATTTCCTTATGGTGCAGTGGGTTAAGCATCCAGTGGGGTCGCTGCTATGGCACGGGTTCACTCTCTGGCCAGGAACTTCCACATGCAGTAGGTGAGGACCTCCTCCAGAAAATACAGCCTTGGAGTTCGTGTCATGGTTCAGCGGAAACGAATCTGACTAGCATCCATGAGGACGAAGGCTCGATCCCTGGCCTCTCTCAGTGGGTTAAGGATCCTGTGTTGCTGTGAGCTGTGGTGTAGGTGGCAGATGTGGCTTGGATCTGGTATTGCTGTGGTCTAGGCCAGCGGCTACAGTGCCAGTTTGACCCCCAGCCTGGGAACACTCCATATGCTGCAGGTGCAACCCTAAAAAAAAAAATACTGTCTCTTTAATTTCAGTGTTATGTTTTGAATATAATACATTCACAAGTTTCAAATACTACAGGGAAAAGTTGCTGTCCCTCTCCTGTTCCCAGGTCCCCAGTTCTCCACAGAAAGAACCATCGTTGCCCGTATATTGTGCTCCCATCTAGAGAGTTTTTTTTTTTTTTGTCTTTTTTACTTTTCTAGGGCCACTTCCCGCGGCACATGGAGGTTCCCAGGCTAGGGGTCGAATTGGAGCTGTAGCTGCCGGCCTACACCACAGCCACAGCAACGCGGGATCTGAGCCGCGTCTGCAACCTACACCACAGCTCACAGCAACACCGGATCCTTACCCCACTGAGCAAGGCCAGGGATCGAACCCGAAACCCATGGTTCCTAGTTGGACTCATTAACCACTGCGCCACGACAGGAACTCCTAGAGAGATTTTTTAAAAAGCACACCCCCTACTTTTTCTGAAAAAAACAAAAACAAAAAATCGATAGTCTTCTTTACACACTGCCACTGTTGTGCACCTTAAAAGCATGGACCTAAGTTTAAGTACAGTCACTTTCTAGTTTGGTAACTTGTGAGACTCCCTGAACCTCCGTTTCCTCTAAAATGGCACAAATCATAGCAATACACCTTGTAGATTGTTGAGGGGTCGTGGGAGAGCACATAAAACTAAGCACAGGGCCTGGCACTAAGTGAGTGCTCTGTATCTGGTTGGTTCTGTACCCTGAGGCAGCCAGGCTCAGCTTCCTGGCTTCAGAGATACAGATGGAACCATGCCATGGGTCAGGCCAGCTGTTTAGGGTTTAGATGGCAAACAGAACCGCAACAGTGTTACTGAACATTTCACTACATTCTGGGCACTTGTGGAGGGCTTGACAAACATAGTATTTCAAGATTATTTCATGGTATTACACCATTAAAGCTGGGTTGGATAATTCTTGGGTAGAGCTTTTATAACATGTTGAACAGGATCCCCAACCACTACCCACTGAATGCCAGTAGCATTCTTCCCTGCCCATTGTAACAACCAAAAGTGTTGCTAGGAGTTCCCACTGTGGCAAAATGGGTTAAGGACCCGGCAGTGTCTCTTCAGCAGCGAAGGTTCAATCCCTGGCCTGGTGCAGTGGGTTAAGGATCCAGCGTTGCCACAGCTGTAGCAAAGATAGCAGCTGTAGCTCAGATTGAATCCCTGGCCTGGGAACTTCTATATGCCACAGGTTTGGCAAAAAAGAAAAAAAAGTCCAGACAGGAAGAGGATAAGCAAAATCACCCTGGGATTAGAACCACACCATACTTCATCCTTCCAGTGACCACAATAACCCCATGTAGTTGGAGTTCCCGTCCTGGTGCAGCGGTTAACGAATCTGACTAGGAACCATGAGGTTGCGGGTTCGATCCCTGGCCTTGCTCAGTGGGTTAAGGATCCAGCATTGCCGTGAGCTGTGGTGTAGGTCGCAGATGCGGCTCGGATCCCACGTTGCTGTGGCTCTGGCATAGGCTGGCAACAACAACTCTGATTTGACCCCTAGCCTGGGAACCTCCATATGCCGCGGGAGCGGCCCAAGAAATGGCAAAAAGACTAAATAAATAAGTAAATAAATAACCCTGTGTAGTAAGTACCATTATTGTCCAATATTAGGCATTAGACGGGAGGAAACCTGAAGAACAGAGAGGTTGGGTGATATACCTAAGAAATCAGTGCTGGGGTTCATACTCAAGCAGTCTGCCTGCCAAGCTCCTGTTCCTACCCATTATGTAAGAATCCCTCTTATCTTGCAGGAATGTTGTCTAGTTTAGAAACAGAAATCTGCTTCCCAATTAATCTTAATACATATTTGTAATTTTTACCTATGGGAGCAAATCCTCAAAACACCCCTGTGAGATTTCCACAGTCCCATTTTACAGATAGGGCAACTGAGGCCACTTGCTTAGGGTCACAAAGCCAGTAAATGAGAGGTCCTGGGACCTAGCTGCACATCAGCTACACATTAGAATCAGCAGGGGAACTTTTTTTTTTTTTTTTTGGCTGCACCCATGGCACGCAGGGCCTGCACCCCAGGCCAAGGATGGAACCCACACTACAGCAATGACCTGAGTTGCTGCAGTGATAACCCTGGACCCTTAAGGCACTGCACCACAGGAGAACTCCCTTAATGCCAAGTCTTGGTGACCCATGTAACCAGAGGCAGGCTGTATCCCCTCCCTGGAATATCTCAAAGATCAACTATCTGGAGGCACCTCCGCTTTCTGCCTAAGGTGAATCCATGCAGCCCATGGGGACCTTTTCCCTCTTCTCCACCTGAAGTCCCTCCCAAGGCTCCCCGCCCCCACCCCGCTCCCCAGTCACTCACTGCTGCCCTGGCTCACACTGCCAGATTCTCATTTATTCTCACGCACTCAGGGACAGGGTCTGAGAATGAAGGCCATAACAAAAGGGTCCCCAAGGCCAGCTGGGAAGAGAAGCACCGGCCTTCTACTGGTAAGGAATGATCCAGGGCTGGGAGAAGTGAGGTGTCTTCAGAGGGTGCCAAGGGTGTGCCAGAGTTGTCAATTGCTCCTCCATCACGAGCCACACTGGTCCAAGCAGTTGGGTGACTCTGGTTTGAATTCCTCCTGAAGTGCTAGTGTTCGCTCTGCAGGGACAAGGGGTGGCATTTCAAAGATACTGTTCCAGGAATTCCCATAGTGGCTCAGCGGGTTAAGAGCCTGACTAGTATCCATGAGAATGCAGGATTGATCCCTGGCCTTGCTCAGTAGGTTAAGGATCCAGCGTTGCCACAAGCCGTGGTGTAGGTCAAAGAGCTGGGATCTAGTGTGCTGTGGCTGTGGCATAGGCTGGCAACTGCAATTCAACGCCTAGCCTGGGAATGTCCATATGCCGCAAGTGCAGCCCCAAAAAAGAAAAAAAAAAAAAGAAAAGAAAAAAACCCACCAAAAACCAAAAACCCTGTACCAATACTCTCTCCTGAACCCACTTACACCCATGCCAGGAGGGGCTCACACTGCCTGAGGTCCCACTGGACAGGTGGGCAAGTGGAGGCCCAGGGCAAACCACCTTTCTCAAGGACGAGCAGACCACCTGACTCTAGTCTAGAATTCATCCCAGTAAGCCCAGGGTGCAAATGGGAGGATCTGGGCAAGACTGGAATGACCTGGTCTTCAGGGAGAAGAGTTTTGAAGGGGAGGAACCAAAAAGGACACCACCAGGGGAGTTCCTGTCGTGGCTCAGTGGTTAACAAATACAACTAGGAACCATGAGGTTGTGGGTTCGATCCCTGGCCTCACTTAGCGGGTTAAAGATCTGGTGTTGCTGTGCGCTGTGGTGTAGGTCAGAGATGAGGCTCAGATCCCACGTTGCTCTGGCTGTGGTGTAGCCCAGCAGCTACAGCTCCAATTGGACCCCTAGCCTGGGAACCTCCATATGCCACAGGTGCGGCCCTAAAAAGACCAAGAAAAATAAAAAATAAAAGGGGGACCAGCAGGACTGGAGGAGGCAAGAAACCTCTCTGGGAGTTCCCGTCATGGCGCAGTGGAAAAGAATCCAACTAGGAAACATGAGGTTTCAGGTTCAATCCCTGGCCTCACTCAGTGGGTTAAGGATCCGGCATTGCCATGAGCTGTGGTGTAGGTCGCAGACGCGGCTCAGATCTGGCGTTGCTGTGGTTCTGGAGTAGGCTGGCGGCTACAGCTCCAATTGGATCCCTAGGGTGGGAACCTCCATATGCTGTGGGTGCAGCCCTAGAAAAGACAAAAAAGACAAAAAAAAAAAAAGAAGAAACCTCTCTGGTCCTGTCCCTGAGTCCTTGGCCAGAGGAGATCAGGAGCTACCTGGACCACATCAGAGGGTGGCAGATGTGCTGGGCCCTCACCTGACATCAGTCTTCTTCTTGTGTCTTCTTGAACATGGCCATGGCTTCCTCTAACACTCCATCAGGGTCTAGAATTTTGACCTGGAGGGAAATAGCAGGGGTTGGTTTGGGAGCATGGAAAGCCCAAGCTGCCAGCCTTGGGTGTGCTGACAGCTTTTGGGGTTGCTGCCTGCTTCAGAGGGGGGTGCGGCATGCTTTGGTGGTGGTGTGGGGGGGTACTGCCAGCCTCTCTGGGGATGCATTGACTGAAAACAAAAAATCTTGTTTGTTTCCTGGCTGGGCTGGGCCAGGCCGGAGGTGTGGCTGGGGTTGCTGTTTTCTTTCCCTCTCTGGGTTGGGTGTGGCTTCAGGAATCTGATGAGAGCTGCCCACCTCAGGAATGGGGAACTTGGTGGGCTCAGGGGCCTCATCACGGCCAAAGTCAATCATTGTGCCACACTTGGCCACACTGTCGACCCAGAAGCCTTCAAACAGCTGACCATGGTCCAGGTGGAAGAAACGCCCCAACCCATTCTTCATGCCTCTCTCCCAGTAGCCTTCATAGCGGTTCCCGTTCTCTGGTGGGGAAGGACAGGGAGTCATCAGTGCTGGCCCACTGAACCAGAGCAGACTACACACACCCAGGCTGAACCCTCTGCCATTCCCAGACTAGACACCATGCCCCCCAGAAAGCTAGAAGGGAAGCAGGTTGGCTGGAGCAAGCTGGGCCAGGTGGGTAAAGTTAAATCTGGGACCACCAAATCATAAATCTTAGAGTCCTGGGTGTCAGTGACTTCCAGTTTCAGACCTGGTTCTCATCTCACCTCCACTACCTATCTGAAGTTGGATGAGGAATATCATTTCCTAGCTGTAAAAATGTAGCTAATAATACAGATAGGCTTTTTTTTTTTTTTTTTTTTGTCTTTATAGGGCTGCACCTGAGGCATATGGAGGTTCCCAGGCTAGGGGTTGAATCTGAGCTGTAGTCGCCAGCCTACGCTATAGCTACAGCAACCCCAGATCCAAGCCGCTTCTGCAACCTACACCACAGCTCACAGCAACACCAAATCCTTAACCCACTGAGCAAGGCCAGGGATCGAACCCACAACCTCATGGTTCCTAGTCAGATTCGTTTCCACTGTGCCAAGACAGGAACTCTGAGATAGCCAATGTTTTTCCAGCACTTACTCTGCCCAGTTCCATGCTATGTTTCTGACCTCCTTTCTCACAAAAAACAGCTCAGTGGAGAAAGGCAGACTCCATTTTACAGGTAGAACTTGAAAATCTCAAGGAATTTATTGACTTGCTCAAGGTCACAGAACTAGGAAGTGGCAGAGGCAGGATGTCACATCAAATCCTTTTCATCCTGGAGATTCATACTCTTTTTTCCTTTTTTCTTTTTTTTTTTTTTAAGGGCTGCACCCGTGGCATATGGGGGTTCCCAGGCTAGAAGTCCAGTTGAAGCTGCAGCTGCCAGCCTACACCACAGCCACAGCAATGCAGGATCTGAGTTGTGTCTGCGACCTACACCACAGCTCACAGCAATGCCGGATCCTTAACCCACTGAGCAAGGCCAGGGACCAAACCAGCAACCTCATATTCCTAGTTGGATTCGTTTCCACTGCGCCACAACAGGAACTCCCATACTCTTTTTTTTTTTTTTCTTTTTTCAGGCCGCACGCATGGCATATGGAAGTTCCCTGGCTAGGGGTCGAATCAGAGCTACAGTTGCTGGCCTACGCCAAAGCCACAGCAATGCAGGATCCAAGCCTCGTCTGTGACCTATACCACAGCTCATCGCAACGCCAGGTCCCTGACCCACTGAGCAAGGCCAGGGATCAAACCTGCATCCTCATGGATACTGGTTGGATTGTTTCTACTGCACCACAACAGGAACTACCCAGGGACTCATATTCTTAATCAGGAATCAATTCCACCTCTCATTGGATGGTGGTGGTGGTGCAAAAATAATGAGTTCCCTGGTGGTCTAGCAGGTAAAGGATATGGAGTTGTCACTGCTGTGGTGAGGGTTCAATCCCTGGCCTGAGAATTTCTGCATGCTGCCGGCGAGGCCAAAATAATAATAATAAAGCCGGGAGTTCCCGTCATGGCGCAGCGGAAACGAATCCGACTAGGAACCATGAGGTTTCGGGTTGGATCCCTGGCCTCGCTCAGTGGGTTAAGGATCTGGCGTTTCTGTGAGCTGTGGTGTAGGTCGAAGACGCGGCTCGGATCTGGCATTGTTGTGGCTGTGGTGTAAGCCGGCAGCTGTAGCTCGGATTCAACCCCTAGCCTGGGAACTCCCATATGCCGAAGGTGCACCCCTCAAAAGACAAAAAGATAAACAAACAAACAAACCTAAAGCTAACATTTCTCAGCTCAGACAGTAGCTGTGTGACTGAGTAAGTCACTTAACCATTTTGTCTCATTTCATCATTTGTAAAATGGGAACAGGAGTAGAACTTGCCTTGTAAAATTATTATGAAGATTAAATGAGCCCATACACAGACAAGACTTAGAAGAGTCCTGGATAAACTCTAGATCAGAGGTCAGCAAACTTTTCTGCAAAGGGCCAGACAGTATTTTTATTATTGCAGGCCATAGGGTCTCTGCAGAAGATGGTCAGCTCTGCCATTGCAGCACAAAAGCGGCCATGGACAATACTGTGTGCCAATAAAACTTTATTTACAAAAACATGCGTTGGGCTGGATTTTGCCCAAGGGCCATAGTTTGCTGAGCCCTGCTACATATTAGCATGTAGTGATGTCATCAAACACTTAATGTTACGTATCATGCTAAGCACTTTACAAATATAAACCTCATTTAACCTTCACAATAACCCTAGTTAAATTTTACTTTTACCCTTACTTTACAGATGAAAAAACTGAAGCATAGAGAGTTTAAGGAAATGAACTGCCAGAGGTTTCTCAACTAATAAGATCTTGAGCCAGAATTTGAACCCAGGCAGACTGGCTCCAGCATCCAAGTCTTAGAAGTGATGCATTTAGAGCTCCTTCACTGTGGGGGCCACAGCAGGCCCTCACTCACTAAACCAGGCCTATTACTAGAATTCAAAGGGAACCCTTTAGCACTTTTGACCTCATGACCAGATTGTATAACCTTGAGCAAAGGACTTAACCTCTTTGTGCCTCAGTTTATTTGTAAAGTGAGGATGACAAGAGTACCTATATATAGGATTGCAGTGTGGATTAAATGAACTCAGGGCTGTATAAGTGTAAGTTACGCCACAGCAATGCCAGATCCAAGCCACTGAGTGGGGCCAGGGATCGAGCCCTCATCCTTATGGATACTAGTGGGGTTTGATACCGCTGAGGCAGGATGGGAACCCCCCTCCAAAAGACAATATCTTAATTGTTTACATTGTTAGGCTCCCCTTTAGTATATAAACTCCCTGAGGGCAGGGACCAGGTCCATCATTCACCTCAACTCACTCAGGAGTAGGGGTATGCTGGGGCGTGGCCGGGTTAGGGGCCCGGTCTCGCCTCCGAGAAGTGTGGGTTAGGGGCGTGGCTTGGGGCGTGGTCAGCAGGCCTGGGGCGGGGCGGGGCACTCACTCAGGCGTAACATGCCCTCCCCGTCTGGCTTGTCGTTACACCACTGGCCTTCGTAGATGTCGCCATTGCTGTAGTACATGCGGCCCCACCCGCTGCGCTGGTTGCCACACCAGTCACCCTCGTAATACGCCTTGGGTCCGAAAAACTGGATCCCATAGCCCTGAAAGTGTAAAAGTGTCCCTGCTCACTGACGCCCCACATCACTAGGAACCCCCATCACCCTCCCTGGCACCCAAGCCACACATCTTATTTCTTTCCTGCTTCCTCTCTCAGGCCTCCTTCCAAGCTGTGTATTGAAAAATCTCCCAGGCTCTCCAGTTCCCTCTAGCCTTGTGCCTCTTCCTACAGCCCTCCGATATTTCTACCCTCCTCACTGGTCTTCCTCCGACACTTTGGCATTCTTCCAGGGCTCCGTGCACCTGCCGTACAGCTGCTCGATCTTTACATAGCCTACAGTAGAAGGATCTTTATGTAGCCTGTCTGATCACATTTGCCCTATCTCCCCAACTCTAATTTGACCCTATTAAAAGTCTAAGATGCAGTTCCTGTTGTGGCTCAGCAGCGGAAGAGCCTGACTAGTATCCATGAGGATGCAGGTTCGATCCCTGGCCTCATTCATTGGGTTAAGGATCTGGCGTTGCCACCAGCTGTGGTGTAGGTTGCAAAGGTGGCTTGGATCCGGTGTTGCTGTTGCCGTGGCGTAGGCTGGCAGCTGCAGCTCGGATTTGACCCCTAGCCCTTGGAACTTTCATATGCTGCAGGTGTGGACCTAAAAAAAAAAAAAAAAAAGGCACAGATACCTCTGAGAATCAGACCAAAGCTACAGAACTTCTCCCCAGAAAAAATGAACATAAATACAGCAGAAACAGCAACAGCAGAAAATCACAGACCTCCCAGCAGATCACACCTAAGGAGGCTGGATTAAGCAGCCCGAAATTCCTCAAAAAATTTCTCAAAATTCTGATCCCCCACAAATAACCTTCAAGGCCTCCACCTCCCTCCTCCCTCCCACCCCTGTGGGCAGACAAACCTCGGTGTTTAATAACTCCTTCCTTTTGCTACTTCTACCTCTCTTGCTATTTCCCCTTCTCCTTTTTTCTCCTAACTCCTTGCATCTTTTGGTATCACCATCTACAGGAAGCCTGCCCTGAATTCTCAGTGGACTTCCTCTGCACTTCTGTGAAGAACCTCTATCCTAGCACCATATTATATGTAAATTATTTATTTGCAGGAGCTCTGTCCCCATTGACAATAAATAATTTTGAGAGTAGAGATCATGAAATCCTGGGCTCTATGGGCTTGCCAGCCATGTGACCCCAGGCCAGGCACATCATCTATTGCACTTTTCTGAACTTGTTTCCTCATCAGTAAAATGGGAAGAATAATAATAACAATAATAGAAGTTCCCGTCATGGCACAGCAGGAAAACGAATCCAGCTAGGGTTGTGGGTTCAATCCCTGGCCTTGCTCAGTGGGTTAAGGATCCAGCATTGCCGTGAGCTGTGGTGTAGGTCGCAGACATGGCTCAGATCTGGCGTTGCTGTGACTCTGGCGTAGGCTGGCAGCTACAGCTCCCATTAGGCCCCTAGCCTAGGAAACTCCATATGCCGTGGGAGTGGCCCTAGAAAGACAAAAACAAAAAACAAAAAACAATAATAATGTTGATGTGAAAGTTTTACAATATATTGTGTGCCAGGGTCACAGTGGCAGTTGTTGAATAGCAGTACTGTAAGATTAACTGTCTCCATGACCTAGGGTGAGGATTTAGGTGTTTATGGGTTGAGGACCTGCCTCTGGCTGGGTCCTACCCCTCAGGAACTTCCTCTCTTGGCCAAGGGTGTGGCCTCTGCTTTCTTTCCTGTTACCATTTTTCCCACCACCACCTCACCTCTTATCAAGCCCCAGCAGAAGGGGGATTCTCAGAAAGGGTTGCCCAAGGAAAAGAAAGCCAGGAAATGAGTGTGGGGAGGAGAGTTTGCCCCTTCACAGCCTGGCTGGCTGCTCCTCCACACAGTGTTTCAAGGGCTCCTCCCTGGGCCCTCTCCTCTTGCTTCCTGTTTCCTGGGTTTTGTTCTGAGAAGGCTTCACCCACCCCTTCCTTCTCCCACTCACATAGCAACCCTATTCACCCTCACCCCCCATCTCTCCTCTCTTTCTCCCAGGCCTCTGGACTGCTATACACACACACACACACACACACACACACACACACACACAGCCTGCTTTCAGTATAACCCAAGCCCAGGTCATACTAAGAATCCCTCACAGATTTCTTATCGCCTCTCCACCAGCCTGAGTAGACTCTCCTGTGCTTTCCGGTCTTTTGGTCAGGAAGGCTGAGTGTGCCATAGCCATCTCGCTTCCCAAACTTCCAGTCCCCTTCATAGATGGCTCCTTTCTTCTTCCAGACCTGTGTTCCTTTCCCTGGGACGCAAAGATGGGTCAACACTACAAACATGGCCTTCAGGGGGTTGGGGGTGGGAGGAAACATGTGCTTTGTCTGCCTGGGGTGCAGAGGCCCCTAGACTGAGACAATTCTCAAGGACTGGGTCAAGGGTTATACTTAGTCTCTAAACCCCCAGCACCCAGGAAAACCCCAAGAAAGTTCCATTTCTACAGTCCTGAAGCCAAACAGATATAGCAAACCCCAAGCAGAAATCTGCTCTTTCAGTGTTTCGGCTTCATCTTTCAACAAAACTGAATGGACTTGCCAGATGGTCAGGATTTCTAGAAAATGTTCTGCTTATTTCTTTAGTTCTCAGGAACACACACAGAGACTTTCCTCCTTCCATTCCAGCCACTTCTGAGTTCTCCACTCCCATTTTCCATTCTGCCCTCCAACCCCTTTGGCATTCATGCTATTCCTGGAACCCACCAGATATGCTTCTGCCTCAGGGCTTTTGTACCCGCTTATCCTTTGGCCTGGAACACTCTTTCCCAAATATTCTCTCACTCCCTACCTCCTGCAAGCCTTTGTTAAAATCTCATTTTCTCACTGAGGCCTGTCCTGACCATCCCATTTAAAATTATAAACCTCTTTTATTCCCTTACCCTGATGTCTTTCTTTCCCATGTCACTTGTCAACACTTAACATCAGAGATAATTCATTTATCATTTATTGTCTATTGTCTATCTCTTCCAGGAGATTGCACACTCCACAAGGACACAGACTGGTCTCTTTTGTTCATTGCTCTATTTCCAGCGTGGAAGAACAGTGCCTGGCATGCAGCAGGTGAGCAATATTTGTTAAACAAAGGGATGAACACAATGTTTATGGAGTACCTATAGGCGCTAATTCATATCCTGGTCCTTGGTAGCTCAAGAACAAATTCAGCATTGTCCCTGTGAGTGTTCTGATCTAGTGCCACAAAATTTAACTCTCTGGGACTCAGGTTTCTCATCTGTAAAATGGGGATAAGAATATCTTGTGGGGTTGCTCTGATCACTAAATTCATTAGTATAGGTGGGACATTTAAGACAATGATGGCAAACAGGAAAGATGCTGTCAATGATTTTTGCCCTTAAGGTAGGGTCTAGTCACACTGTAGGGGATGAAGGATGGTTAGCATCAGTCCTCCTGCTAGTTTAGTTCCTTTCTAGAATCAGCCCTCCCTCACTCTCAAGCACAGAGGTTTTCAGGGGGCTGACTCCTCCTCCTCCTCCCAGCAAGCCTAGCCAATCAGTGTATTCTACCCACCTAGGCCACTGTGATTGGCTCAGTGAAGGGCATGTGACCCCAGTTGGTCCAATGAGGCTTTGCCTCCCAGAGGAAGGGAGAACTTACCAAGGTCTATGAGGCCCTATATGATTGGCCCTCCTGAACTGCCCCTCACTCTGTGTTCCATCCACACTGGCTTTCTAGTCCTGATCTTGAATAGGATGTGATACCCCAAAGCATCCTTCCATTTCTGTTTCCATTGGCTAGAAGAGGTGCTCCCCCTGGCTGGCTAATGGTTTTCATTCTCTAGGCTTGGCTCCAGCATCACTTTCTGACCATCTATGTTCTCATGGCCCCTTTTAAGGTTTCTCTCTGGTCCTTTTTACATCCCAATGTTACCACTTTCAGCTGTGTGGCCTTGAGTAAATCTCTTCCTCTCTCTGAGCCTGTTTCCTCATCTGTCAAATGCGATATTACCTATGGTGCAGATCTGTGAGAATGGAGGCACCCTGAGGGTTAGAATTCTTCCAGGTGCCCAGTAGAGGTTCTGGCTGGACTAGGAGCACAATGAGTGATAACAGAGTGAGTGGTCTAGGGAAACCAGTGAGGCCACCCTTTCCTTGCCCAGAATGACAACTCTCTTGACTGCTTCTAATCTGCTTATACTACAGCAGCCCCCTTCAACTTGGTCAAAAGGTGAATCAGGAGAGGGGGTGTTGGGCCTGGATTCTCCCACCCGCTTTCTGCAGCTCCAGCTCCATGAGCTCTATGCCTTCAGGGTGTGCAGGGAGGTGGGACTCACATAGAAGAAGGGCTCAGAAGGCCACTTCAGCCCACAAGGTCATATCACTGGTGGCATCCAGAGAATGGGAAATGGCTTTCTCAAAGTCACACAGCAACTCAGTGGTAGAGCCAGGATCAGAACTTCAGGGTCTTGAGCCCTAGTTCAAGGATCTGTCCATACCACAGGCTGCCCATAAGAACCAAAACATGCAAGCAGACATGTTTAACCACACACAGAGCTCCAAGCAGCTGCATAAAGTCTGGTCTTGGAGTTCCCTTGTGGCATAGATAGTTAAGGATCTGTTGTTGTCACTGCAGCAGCATGGGTGGCTGCTGTGGCATGGGTACGATCCCTGACCCTAAGAGTGGGTGTTGCATAACACACTGGGTGGGGTCAACTTTGGAGGGCTTCTTCTGATCCCTGCCATGCTCAGCTCTTAGAGAACATTCCCTAAGTCCCCCTTCTGCACAGACCCTTGGCTATATACTTGATAGATGTCATCTCTTAACAAATAGGTCTTATTCCCATTTTACAGATGGGGAAACTGAACCTCATTTTGGTGTAGTAATCTCTCAGGGTCACAGTTGGTGGAGCTGAGATTCTGACTCTGGTTTATGGACTCTAAAGTACTTAACACAGAAAGGCAGGAGAGAAGAGTGGTTAAGAGCAGAGTATCTAGGAGTTCCTGTTGTGGCTCAGTGGTAACGAATCCAACTAGTATCCATAAGGATGAGGGTTCGATCCCTGGCCTTGATCAGTGGGTTAAGGATCTGGCATTGCCATGAGCTGCAGTGTAGGTCACAGAGGCGGCTCGGATCCTGAGTTGCTGTGGCTGTGGCATAGACCTGCAGCTGTAGCTCCCATTTGACCCCTAGCCTGGGAACCTCCATATGCCATGGGTACAGCCCTCCAAAGACAAAAAAAAAAAAAAAGAAAGAAAGAAAAAAGAAAAAAAGGCAGAGAATCGGGAATTGCAAGACTGGATGGAGAAGCCACACCACATTTTTGTTTGTTTGTTTGTTTTGTCTTTTGTCTTTTTAGGGCCGAACCCATGGCATATGGAGGTTCCTAAGCTAGGGGACCAATCTGAGCTGTAACTACCAGCCTACACCACAGCCACAGCAACTCGGGATCTGATCCATGTCTGTGACCTGCAGCACAGCTCATGGCAACACCAAATCCTTAACCCACTGAGCAAGGCCAGGGATTAAACCCCCATCCTCATGAATACTAGTCAGGTTCATTAACCACTGAGCCACGACAGGAACTCCCACTTTTTTTTAATTATTATTTTTATGTGCTCCATACACAACCTTTTTTGAGTAAAAATTTTTTTTCCTACAGGGCTTAGTTTGTATCACAGAGTCTGTTAGTTAGACCAGGAGCCCAGCCCAGTTAAAGTCAGAGCCTCAATTACTTGGGTGGATGGTGTTAATACTTCCCCCTTCCCCTCCCTCTAGTTTGAAAGGCTGAGTTTGAATACTAGAATCCCAGCTGGGGGCCACCTTTTTCTCATGCTAGCCAGCCCTAGGCTGAGCCCAGGTCTCAGAGGGTAGGGAATGAGCCGGTGTCCTGAGAACCTGGCTGAGACTTCGGCTGGTGTCTAAAGACCACCTTGTCCCCTACTGGTCCCTGAAACCTTTGCTCAGCTAAAGTCAGGGTTGAGTTTGGTTCCACAGCCCCAGCATGCAGAGGCCTCTGGCTGGCCCAAGTCATCATTCACTTCTCAGGAACACATCTTATGTCCCCATAAGATGGCAAGTTGCTTCCTCGGCCCCAGTCCACCATGGCCCAGACCCCACACTTACCGTGTTTCATGTTGTCCTTCCACTCTCCCACATAGTGGTCGCCATTGACAGCATACACCTGGTGCCTCAGTCCATTCTTCTGGGACTTCTGGTCCCACTCTTTCCACAGGGGCTCCGACTTTTTCGGGCACTTGGAGATAGGCATTTGGCTGTTACTCTTGGACCAGAGGGTGCTGGCAAAGGGTTAGCACATCAGGGGCTCAGTTCACCCCAAGTAACACGAGGATCCTGGGGCTTCCCTGGGCAGACACTTGTCTGAGTTTAAGTGGGGTGAGTCATGTGTATTCTGAGTCCCTGGAGCAGATGAGCAGCCCTTGGGGGGATTCTTTTGTGCTGGACTGACCCTTGGCTGTCCCCTCCCTTGCCTCTCCAGGGCACCCCTGGGGCGGGGGATCTGATGGCACAATTGCTTGGGATGGGAACCCAGGGAAACCAGTAGAGCAGGGGGTTTGTGATGACTTTCAGTGCTAAAATTGGGACAGTGCTAGGCAGAGCAGGACAGGTGATCACCCTCCTACCTCTGACCTCTGCCTGGGTACTCTTCCTGTTTTTTTGTTTTTTTGTTTTGTTTTGTTTTGTTTTTTATATCAGAACTGTGCTCTCCTCCCTGGCTTGCCTGGTGGGGTTGTGGAGAGACTTTGGGTGGTCTAAGGTCTGTGCTCTTCCCATCCCCAGGATCTCCAGTGCAGACATTCATGTCCATTTGTCTCTCTCCAGGGAACTTGTGCAAGGTGATAAAGATGGTCTCCAGGAGTTCCCGCCCTGGCACAGTGAGTTAAGAACGTGAGTGCAGCAGCTCAGGACACTGCAGAGATGCAGGCGCAGTGGATCCAGCATTGCCACAGCTGTGGCATAAGAGGCAGCTGCGGCTCAGATTCTATATTTTGGTCTTTGGTCTTTTTAGGGCTGTGCCCAAGGTATATAGAAGTTCCCAGGCTAGGGGTTGAATTGCAGCTGCAGCTGCCAGCCTACACCACAGCAACAGCAACAATGGATCTGAGCTGTGTCTGAAACCTACACCACAGCTCATGGTAACACCGGATCCTTAACCCGTGAGTAAGGCCAGGGATTGAACCTGCATCCTCATGAATACTACTAGTCAGATTCATTTCTGCTGAGCCACGAAGGGAACTCCCAGATTTAGTCCTTGACCTGGTAACTAACATCTGCTGCAGGTGTGGCCATAAAAGAAAAAAAAAAGAAAAAGAAATCATCCAAATCATGGGGATCCATGTTTCCCCTCTGGAAACGCCATCTATCCTGCTCCGTGGGCATGGGAAATACACACACACACACACACACACACACATATGCAGACACATTCCAGTAGTGCTAGCAGCTAGGCATAGGGGGGTGGGGGAATAGGAAGATAGAGGAATGAGGGCATGGGGGCGGAGGAATACAGTGAACTATTTATTTATTTATTTATTTATTTTAGTTTTTAAATTTTTTTTGGTCTTTTTGCCATTTCTTGGGCCGCTCCCGCAGCATATGGAGGTTCCCAGGCTAGGGGTCTAATTGGAGCTGTAGCTGCCAGCCTACGCCAGAGCCACAGCAACGCGGGATCTGAGGAACCTCATGGTTCCTAGTCAGATTCGTTAACCACTGCGCCACAACGGGAACTCCAGAGTGAACTATTTAAGTATCAGTAGGCAGAGATATTAACAAATCAGCATGACCTCAGGGCTGAGCAGGTTTCAGGAGACAGTAGTGCCCCAGGCATCCACACACCCAGGGCTGGCATCACAGGTTCTCAACCACAACAGTGCACAGGGCCTGGTCCTTAGAAGGGCATGTGGGAGTTCCCATCATGGCTCAGCAGAAATGAATCTGACTGATATCCATGAGGACCCAGGTTCTATCCCTGCCCTTGCTCAGTGGGTTAAGGATCCTGCGTTGCCATGAGCTGTAGTGTAGGTCGAAGACCCGGCTCAGATCCCATGTGGTTGTGGCACAGGCCAGAGGCTACAGCTCCAATTCAACCCCTAGCCTGGGAATCTCCATATGCTGCAGGTGCAGCCCTAAAAAGACAAAAAAAAAAAAAAAAAGAAGGGCATATGCTTGGTTTTGGCTCTGCTGTCACTGTTTTGAAATTCTTAATATTTTATGAACTACGGCCTCGAATTTTCAGTTTGCACTCAGCCTTGCCCATTAAGTAGTTCCCTGTGGGGCCACAGCAGGGGCCTCCAGGAGTCTGACCAGGTTGGCCAACCAGACCCTACTAGCTAGTACATTTTTTTTTTCGGCTGTGCCTATGGCTTGTGGAAGTTCCTGGGCCAGGGACCAAACCTGAGCCACAGGAGTGACAACAGTAACCATAGCCACAGGAATGACAACACCGGATCCTTAACTTGCTGAGCCAGGAGAGAACTCAAGCAGGACATATTTTGACAATCATGCCTAGGAGCTGGGAGAGTCACTCTAGGCAAAGAAAATGTCCACGCAAAAACTGAGCAGAGGGAAACAGTCTCATGTCCTAATTTTTTTTTTTTTTACTTTTTTTGGCTTTTTTAGGGCCGCATGGGAGGCCTATGGAGATTCCCAAGCTAGGGGTCTGATCGGAGCTATAGCTGCCAGCCTACACCACAGCAACGTCAGATCTGAGCTGTGTCTGCAACCTACACCACAGCTCATGGCAACTCCGGATCCTTAACCCACTGAGGGAGGCCAGGGATTGAACCCACAACCTCATGGTTCTTAGTCAGATTTGTTTCTGCTGGGCCACGATGGGAACGCCTCAGGTCCTAAATTTAATGTTTTTCTTTTTTCTCCCATTTGCATGTACCACACATGCTATGATTAATCTTTATATTGGAATTAATTCACTTTAAAAAAATCAATACATTTATCCAAGAAAGAGATTTTAGATATCATTACTTAAGCCTTAGCTAGATACTGGGGCTTACAGCTGAGATTAACAAATGTTTAGAGAGGTGTTAATGCCATATTAACCCCAAACTGACACTTTCTCCTTGGTTTACTCAGAACTGTAAGAGAACTCAGAATCCAGTAACTTTCTCACCAGGTCACTGAGTGTTACTTAACGCTTCGTTAATATAACTCATCCTCTCACACTTGGGTAGAGCGGTAGATTCTACCCAGGGGGAGACTGCAGTCTTAATACATGAACTACTGATAGGAAAAGAATGCCTTGCAACGCGGTGCGCGGATTCTGCCCGGGTTGTTTTGATACTGAATGACAGTCATTACCACCATGGAAGGTGGAAGGAGTGGGGCCCAAAAGGCTGGGGGTCAGTCGCCAGCTCTTGCCCAGTCACATCTGTGCCCTCTCACCTGCGCTCTCCTGCCGGTTGGAGAGCAGAGTCGCAGGTCACTGCCTCCAGCCTCAATTGCCGCCCGCTTCGCGCGCACTGGTGTCCAGAGCCTGACCAGGGTCGCTATGGCAACGCGGGCCCCAGCAAAGCCGCGAAGCAGGGCCCGCCCCTTCCTGCCCAGACCTTGAGCTGGCGGGGCCGCGCGTGGGGAAGGCTGCAGATGCTACAGCTGCGCGAAAGAACGTCATCCGGCATGTGGAGGTCCAGTGCGGGCTGGTGCACCCGCCTGGTAGTCTTCCACACCCCAAACTCCTCTCCCGCCCTAGGTTCTCCTGGGCGAATACAATACCCCAAGCAGGCCAGAAAGGGTCAGAGGCTTTTCTGCCAAGTTGCAAAGACAAAGGTGAAAACTTGAAAGGAGAACCAGTATTACACCTGTTCTTTATTTTGTGGGAGTCTAGCTGGCTCCTTTGAGAATCTATGGGAAGCTATATAGCCCCTCCACCCCTGAAGATGCCTAGGCTTTACATATTCACAAGCCCGCCAAGTCCTCAGCTCACTGCATACAGGGGCTCTCCTGGTCACTCAGAGTAAAAGCCACAGTGCCTTACAATGGTTTCAAAGCCCTGTGTCATCTGTCCACCTCCGTCCCCTTTTCTCTGAGCTTGTCCCTGCTCTGCATACCCAATCTCACTGTACTGGAGCCTCACACTTGTTTCCTTGCTATTCCTGGAAAATGCTGGGCATGTTTCTGCCTCAGGGCCTTCGCCTGTTCTGTGCCCCCTGTCAGGCCATCTCTACCTCCAAATAGCAGCCTGGATCACTCCCTGCTCTCCAGGGCTTTATTCAAACATCATCTCAGTAAATCTTTGGACCATCTTATTTATATATATATATATATATTTTTTTATTACTCAAATGAATTTATCACATCGGTAGTTGTATTATGATCATAACAATCTGATTTCACAGGATTTCCATCCCACAGCCCGAGCACATTCCCCCCACCCCCCAAACTGTCTCCTCCGGAGACCATAAGTTTTTCAATGTCTGTGAGTCAGCATCTGTTCTGCAAAGAAGTTCCGTCTGTCCTTTTTTCAGATTCCACGTCAGTGAAAGCATTTGATGTTGGTGTCTCATTGTATGGCTGACTTCACTTAGCATGATAGTTTCTGGGTCCATCCATGTTGCTAAAAATGCTGGTATTTCGTTCTTTTTGATGACTGAGAAATATTCCATTGTGTATATGTGCCACATCTTCTTTAGCCACTCCTTTGTCGATGGACATTTAGGTTGTTTCCATGTCTTGGCTATTGCAAATAGTGCTGCAGTGAACATCGGAGTACATGTGTCTTTGCGAGTCGTGGTTTTCTCTGGATAGATGCCCAGGAGTGGGATTGCTGGATCAAATGGTAGTTCTATGTTTAGTTTTCTGAGGAATCTCCATACTGCTTTCCACAGTGGTTGCACCAATTTACAATCCTACCAACAGTGTACTAGGGTTCCTTTTTCTCCACACCCTCTCCAGCACTTACTGTTTGTAGACATTTGGATGATGGCCATTCTGGCTGGTGTAAGGTGGTACCTCATCGTGGTTTTGATTTGCATTTCTCTAATAATGAGTGACGCTGAACATATTTTCATGTGTTTCTTGGCCATCTGTATGTCTTCTTTGGAGAACTGTCTGTTTAGATCTTCTGCCCATTTTTGAATGGGATTGTTTGTTTTTTTGGTATTGGAGCTGCCGAAGTTGTTTATAAATTTTGGAGATTAATCTCTTATCAGTCCATTCATTGGCAAAGATTTTCTCCCATTGTGTGGATTGTCTTTTTGTGTTGTTTAGGGTTTCCTTTGCTGTGCAGAAACTTTGAAGTTTGAGTGGGTCCCATTTGTTTATTTTTCTTTTTATTGTCAATACTCTGATAGGTGGATCTGAGAAGATGTTGCTGTCATTTATGTCAGAGAGTGTTTTGCCTATGTTTTCCTCTAAGAATTTCATAGTGTCTGGTCTTATATCTAGGTCTTTAATCCATTTGGAGTTTATTTTTGTGTATGGTGTTAGGGAGTGTTCTAATTTCATTCTTTTCCATATGGCTGTCCAGTTTTCCCAGCACCACTTATGGAACAAGCTGTCCTTTCTCCATTGTATACTCTTGCCTCCTCTGTCATAAATTAGTTGGCTGCAGGTGCGTGGGTTTAATTCTGGGCTTTCTATCCTGTTCCACTGATCTATATGTCTGTCTTTGTGCCAGTACCTTGCAGTTTTGATGACTGTTGCTTTGTAGTATAGTCTGAAGTCCGGGAGCCTGGTTTCTCCAGCTCCATTTTTCTTTTTCAGGAGGTCTTTGGCTATTCTGGGTCTTTTGTACTTCCAAACAAACTTTAAAATATTTTGTTCAAGTTCTGTGAAAAATGTCCTTGGTAATTTGATAGGGATTGCATTGAATCTGTAGAGTGCCTTGGGTAGTATAGTCATTTTGATAATATGAACTCTTCCAATCCAGGAGCATGGTATATCTTTCCATCTATTTGTGTCATCTTTGATTTCTTTCATCAGTGGCTTGTAGTTTTCTTTTGTTTCTTTAGGTAGGTTTACTCCTAGGTATTTTATTCTTTTGGATGGTAAATGGGATTGCTTCCCTAATTTCCTTTTCTGCTTTTTCATTGTTAGTATATAGAAACGCTATCGATTTCTGTGTATTGATTTCGTATCCTGCAACTTTGCCAAATTCGTGGATAAGCTCTAACAGCTTTCTGGTAGAGTCTTTAGGATTCTCTAGGTATAGTATCATGTCATCTGCAAATAGTGAGAGTTTTACTTCTTCCTTTCCAATTTGGATTCCTTTTATTTCTTTTACTTCTCTGATTGCTGTGGCTAGGACTTCCAGAACTATGTTGAATAGTAGTGGCGAGAGCGGACATCCTTGTCTTGTTCCTGATCTCAGCAGGAATTCTTTCAGCTTTTCACCATTGAGAATGATGTTCGCTGTAGGTTTTTCCGTATATGGCCTTTATCATGTTGAGGTAGGTTCCCGTTATGCCCACTTTCTGAAGGGTTTTTATCAGAAATGGGTGTTGGATTTTGTCAAAGGCTTTTTCCGCATCTATTGAGAGGATCATATGATTTTTATTCTTCAGTTTGTTAATGTGGTGTATCACACTGATGGATTTGCGGATATTGAAGAATGCTTGCATCCCTGGGATAAATCCCACTTGATCATGATGTACAATCCTTTTAATGTATTGTTGGATGCGGTTTGCTAGTATTTTGTTGAGGATTTTTGCATCGATGTTCATCAGTGATATTGGCCTGTAGTTTTCTTTTTTTGTGGAGTCTTTGTCTGGTTTTGGTACCAGGGTGATGGTGGCCTCATAGAATGAGTTTGGGAGTATCCCTTCTTCTGCAATTTTTTGAAATAGTTTCAGAAGGAGAGGTGTTAACTCTTCTCTAAATGTTTGATAGAATTCGCCTGTGAAGCCATCTGGTCCTGGACTTTTGTTTGTTGGAAGTTTTTTAATCACAGTTTCAATTTCAGTTCTTGTGATGGGTCCATTCACCTTTTCTATTTCATCTTGGTTTAGTCTTGGAAGATTGTACTTTTCTAAGAATTTGTCCATTTCTTCTAGGTTTTCCATTTTATTGGCATATAGTTGCATACAGTAGTCTCTTATGATCCTTTGTATTTCTGTGGTGTCCGTTGTTACTTCTCCTTTTTCATTTCTAATGTCATTGATTCACGTCCTCTCTCTTTTTTTCTTGATAAGTCTGGCTAAGGGTTTCTCAATTTGTTGACCTTTTCAAAGAACCAGCTTTTCGTTTCATTGATCTTTTCTATGGTTTTCTTTGTTTTTATTTCATTGATTTCTGCTCTGATCTTTATGATTTCTTTCCTTCTGCTAACTTTAGGTCTTGTCTGTTCTTCTCTCTCAAGCTGCTTTAGATGTAAAGTTAGCTTGTTTATTTGGGCTTTTTCTTGTTTCCTGAGGTGGGCTTGTATTGCTATCAACTTTCCTCTTAGAATGGCTTTTGCTGCATCCCATAGGTTTTGGAATGTCGTATCTTTGCTGTCCTTTGCTTCTAGGTATTTTTAAATTTCCTCTTTGATTTCTTCAGTGATCCATTGGTTGTTTAGTAGCATGTTGTTTAGTCTCCACCTGTTTGTGTTTTTTGCAGTTTTCTTCTGGTTGTTGATTTCCAGTCATACAGCGTTGTGGTTGGAAAAGATGCTGATATGATTTCAGTTTTCTTAAAGTTACTGAGGTTGGATTTGTAGCCCAGGATATGGTCAATCTTAGAGAATGTTCCATGTGCACTTCAGAAAAATGTGTATTCTGTTGCTTTTGGATGAAATGTCCTATAAATATCCATTAAGTCCATCTGGTTTAATGCTTCATTCAGGGCCTGTGTTTCCTTATTGATTTTCTGTCTGGTTGATCTGTCCATTGCTATAAGTGGGGTGTTAAAGTCCCCCACTATGATTGTGTCATTGTCGATTTGCCTGAGGGGTTTTTAGGTAGCCTGTTTACTGAGGGGTGGGGCTGTGATCCCACCTGGGTTGTTGTTTGCCCTGGGGCTTCTCAGCGGCTGGCTGATGGGTGGGGCCAGATTTTCCCAAAATGGCCCCCTCAGAGAAAGGCACTGCGGCTAAATATTCCCAAGAGCTTTGCTTCCAATGTCCTTTACTCACAACAAGCCACATTCACCCCTGTTTTCCCAGGATGTCCTCCAAGAATTACAGTCAGGTTTGACCCAGATTCCCTTGGAGACTTTGCTTTGCCCTGGGACTCAGCGCACGTGAAAGTCTGTGTGTGCCTTTTAAGAATGGGGTCTCCGTTTCCCCCAATCCCATGGAGCTCTTGCGCACAAGCCCCACTGGCCTTCAATGCCAAATGCTCTGGGGCTCTTTCTCCCTGTGCCAGATCCCTACACGTGAGAGTTTTATGTGTGGCTCAGAACTCTCACTCCTGTAGGTGAGTCTCTGTGAACCAGTTAGTTTCCAGTCTGTGGAGCTTCCCACCCAGGAGGTATGGGGTTGTTTATATCACAAAATCGCCCCTCCTACCTCTTGATGTGGCCTCCTCTTTCTTCTGGAGTAGGGTATCTTTTTTAAGGTTTCCGGTCCATTTTGGTGAAGTGTGCTCAGTCTTTTTTTTTTTTTTTGTCTTTTTGTCTTGTTGTTGTTGTTGTTGTTGCTATTTCTTGGGCCGCTCCCTCGGCATATGGAGGTTCCCAGGCTAGGGGTCCAATCGGAGCTGTAGCCACCAGCCTACGCCAGAGCCACAGTAATGCGGGATCTGAGCCGCATCTGCAACCTACACCACAGCTCACGGCAACGCCGGATCGTTAACCCACTGAGCAAGGGCAGGGACCGAACCCGCAACCTCATGGTTCCTAGTCGGATTCGTTAACCACTGCGCCACGACGGGAACTCCATCAGTCTTTAGTTGTGAATTTTGTTGTTTTTAGGAGAGAAGTTGACCTCCAGTCCTTCTATTCCGCCATCTTAATCCTGTCTCTGGATCATCTTATTTATATTTATATATTTATTGTTTTGTTTTGTCTTTTTGCCTTTTCTAGGGCTGCACTTGCCGAATATAGAGGTTCCCAGGCTAGGGGTCTAATTAGAGCTGGGGCTGCCGGCCTACGCCAGAGCCACAGCAACGCGGCATCTGACCCGTGTCTGCGACCTACACCACAGCTCACAGCAACACCAGATCCTTAACCCACTGAGCAAGGCCAGGGATCGAACCCGCAAACTCATCGTTCCTAATCGGATTCGTTAACCACTGAGCCACGACGGGAACGCCCTACTTTTTTTTTTAAATTAAGGTATAATTGATTTACAATGTTGTGCCAATTAAAGGCAAAGATTTTTTTCTCACACTTTTAAGTGAAAAATTTCAAACACACAGAAAAACATAAGTAATAGTACAATGAATACCGTTATAACCTCTGCCTATACTGGGCCATTACTGGCATGTTGCCTTATGGAAACTGAGTCCTCATAAGACCAAGTTCCTTTGCTGAGTGTATGGTTTTTTTTTTTTTTGTCTTTTTAGGGCCGGACCCATGGCATATGGAAGTTCCCAGGCTAGGGGTCGAATTGCATTTGCAGCTGCCGGCCAACGCCACAGCCACAGCCACAGCCACAGCCACACCAGATCTGGGCCTCGTCTGCAACGTACACCACAGCTCACAGCACACTGGATCCTTAACCCACTGAGTGAGGCCAGAGATTGAACCCAGGTCCTCATGGATACTAGTTGGGTTCTTAATCTGCCGAACCACAATGGGAATGCCAGACTGTTACTGTTTTTAAAGCTTTTTGCAGACGTTCCCTGGTAGCTCAGCCGGTTAAATATCCAGCATTGTCACTGCAGTGGCTTGGATTACTGCTGTGGCGCAGGTTTGGAGAACTTCCGTATGACACAGGTATGGACAAAGAAAAAAAAAAAAAAAGAAAAGAAAGACATTTTCCTCTTCTCCTCAAGCTCAAGTACCTGGCCAGTTGTGCCAGCAGGTTCTATCCTGGTGCAAACCGTCCCTTTGCTGTGGCTTGTTTCAGAGCTGCCCTGCCACCCTCTGGTCTAGTTTCCTCTATCCCTAGGCCAGGCTAATACACAGCCTCAAGCCTCAGTCCCATCCCTGCAAGAGGTTTTTCACAACCCCTAATCAGATACTGGCTCAGAAGAACTGACTGTCCCTAGGGACAGGTTAAGGCTTATCTGCATATGTAAGCCAACTGGATGGGCAGTTTACGAATCCAGGAGTTTTATTCTCCTTATGGAGTCAGAATTTGGTGGCATTATTCACTCTTCAGTAGGTACCATCCATCACACCTTAATATGGCTACTCCTTAATACTAAAGTGCCAGGACATCAAAAGTGAGGGTTCCTGTCCCATACGCCCTTTGATAATTACTTGTCAGGTCTGAATGGGTCATTTAGCTGGGCTCTTCTCTAGGACCTTGTTTTCAGCTTGGGGTGAAGGGAGTTCTCCTGTGTAGTCTGGGGTTGGAGGGACTCCTCCACACATGCACAGATAAACATTGCTCTGGGGAGGCATATGCTTTGGCTGGAAGCCTAGATGTTCCACCTTGGCAAGAAATCCTGATTTCGTCCAATGCTTGCTGAGTTGTCAACTTCAGGGGCCGACACTCATGTGTAGTCCATTACTGAAAGCACCATCTAAATAAAACAAGAATAGGGCCTTCTGAAGCTGAGCAATCTGGGTCTCAACCTTCCCAGAAGTGGCATGAAGGACCCACCTGGAGATAACCCAACTGTCCATCAAGAAAAGGGAATTCCCTGATGGCTCAGCAGGTTTAGGGTCCAGCATCATCACTGCTGTGGCTCTGGTTACTGCTGTGCCACAGGTTTGATTGATCCCCAGCCTGGGAATTTCTGCACACTTCTGGTGTAGCCACAAAAAAAAAAAAAAAGGATGAATGCATAAACAAAATGTCATCTATCCATGCAGTGGATTATTATTCAACCGTAAAAAAGGAATGAAGTACTGCCACATGTTACAACACGGATGAATCTTGAAAACATTATGCTAAATGAAGGAAGCCAGACACAAGAGGTCATGTATTATTTCCATCCATATGAACTGTCCAGGATAGGAAAGTCTATAGATACAGAAAGTAAAATTAATGGTTAATTTGGGAGAGGGAAGACAGGGAGACAGGAAGGTGATAGTTGAAAGGCAGATTTTGGTTTGATTTTGTCTTGTGGTGATGAAAATATTCTAAAGATGACTGTGATGATGGGTGCATAACTTTGAGAATATACTAAGAACCACTGAGGTGTACATTTAAAAAGGGTAAATTGTATGGTAAGTGAATTCTCTCTTACAAAGCTGTTTTTAAGTCTTCAGTGCAGAATGAGCGCCCTCTAGGGGCTCTCAGATGTCCAGAGGGACTTATAAGCCACCCAACTTCGGCTAAATTAAAAATCAGAGAAATGCCTAAACTTAAAGTGCAGCAAATGTTTAAATTTTTATTGAAAGAGTTCCCGTTGTGGCTCAGCGGAAACAAATCTGACTAGTATCCATGAGGATGCAGGTGTTATCCCTGGCCTTGCTCAGTGGGTTAAGGATCTGGCATTGCCATGAGCTGTGGTGTAGGTGGCAAAGAAAGCTTGGATCCGGTGTTGCTGTGGCTGGGGTGGAGGCCTGTGGCTACAGCTCTGATTCGACCCCTAGCCTGGGAACTTCCATATGCTGTGGGTGCGGCCCTAAAGAGACAAAAAATCATAAAAATAAAATAAATCAATAAACAAATTTTTATTGAAGTATAAAATATGTATAGAAAAGGAAAAATATCATCAGGATATAGCTGATAGGTTTTTGCAAACTGAGCACATTTTTTTTGTCATGACTGACTCTCTGGGACTGTCTCTCTTGGAAATGATGTCAAAATTTGAGGAGTTCCCATCATGGCGCAGTGGTTAATGAATCCGACTAGGAACGACGAGGTTGTGGGTTTGATCCCCAGCCTTGATCAGTGGGTTAAGGATCCAGTGTGCTGTGAGCTGTGGTGTACGTTGCAGACGAGGCCCAGATCTGGTGTGGCTGTGGCTGTGGCTGTGGCTGTGGCGTTGGCCGGCAGCTGCAAATGCAATTCGACCCCTAGCCTGGGAACTTCCATATGCCATGGGTCCGGCCCTAAAAAGACAAAAAAAAAAAAAAAACCATACACTCAGCAAAGGAACTTGGTCTTATGAGGACTCAGTTTCCATAAGGCAACATGCCAGTAATGGCCCAGTATAGGCAGAGGTTATAACGGTATTCATTGTACTATTACTTATGTTTTTCTGTGTGTTTGAAATTTTTCACTTAAAAGTGTGAGAAAAAAATCTTTGCCTTTAATTGGCACAAC
Organism: Phacochoerus africanus; assembly: GCF_016906955.1. Taxonomy (NCBI): domain Eukaryota; kingdom Metazoa; phylum Chordata; class Mammalia; order Artiodactyla; family Suidae; genus Phacochoerus; species Phacochoerus africanus. The sequence goes on along the minus strand of NC_062558.1, from coordinate 31,095,205 downwards.
ATTGTAAATCAATTATACCTTAATTTAAAAAAAAAAGTAGGGCGTTCCCGTCGTGGCTCAGTGGTTAACGAATCCGATTAGGAACGATGAGTTTGCGGGTTCGATCCCTGGCCTTGCTCAGTGGGTTAAGGATCTGGTGTTGCTGTGAGCTGTGGTGTAGGTCGCAGACACGGGTCAGATGCCGCGTTGCTGTGGCTCTGGCGTAGGCCGGCAGCCCCAGCTCTAATTAGACCCCTAGCCTGGGAACCTCTATATTCGGCGAGTGCAGCCCTAGAAAAGACAAAAAAAAAAGCGCCTAAATTTGAGTTCTTTCATATATATGAGTCCCCCCTCCCCCCCAACTTTGTAACTTTTAGGATTTTATTGCATCTTTGGGGAATTAGTGGTAAAACAGATGGTTAGACAAAACCCATTATGTTTCAGTGGGTTAAGAAACCAACTATTATCCAAGAAGATTTGGGTTCAATCCCTGGCTCCATTCAGTGGGTTAAGGATCCAGTGTTGCTGTGAGCCTGTGGTGTAGGTTGCAGAAGAGGCTCAGATCTGGTGTTGGTGTGGCTGTGGCACAAGCTGGCAGTTACAGATGTGATTCAACCCCTAGCCTGGGAATCTTCATATGCCACAGATGCAGCCCTAAAAAGAAAACAAACAATTGTGCTCAATTGAGCCACTTATCTGCGCTGTAGTAGTACTGAAAAACAATCCTAATGTCATGATGTAAGACCTTGACACTGTAAATCGGCTATAATAAAAAAGTATTAAAAAACGATGTAAGACCTTGAGACAAGACCCCAAATGATTTTTTTTGTGTTTTATTTATTTATTTATTTTTTTATCTTTTTGTCATTTCTTGCCACTTCCATATGCTCCTGCGGCATATGGAAGTTCCCAGGCTAGGGAATCAGAGCTGTAGCCGCCAGCCTACGCCAGAGCCACAGCACCTCGGGATCCAAGGCACGTTTGCGACCCACACCACAGCTCATGGCAATGTCGGATCCCCGACCCACTGAGAGAGGCCAGGGATGGAACCCGAAACCTCATGGTTCCTAGTAGGAGTCATTAACCACTGAGCCATGACAGGAACTCCTGTGGTTTTTTTGTTTGTTTGTTTGTTTGTTTTGTCTTTTGTCTTCGACCTACACCACAGCTCACGGCAGCACCGGATCCTTAACCCACTGAGCAAGTCCAGGGATCAAACCTGCAAGCTCATGGTTCCTAGTCGGATTCGTTTCCGCTGTGCCACAATGGGAACTTCAAGAACCTAAATGTTTTACAGCCTCCTCAGTAAAATGTGCTTTTCCTTCTCAAAAAAGTATGAGGCCACTATAAAGGCACTCTGTAGGGCCCCTCTTTTCCCATCCTTTCTCTCCTTTCTTGATCTCCACTGTAAGGCCATCAATGAATTGGCTGTTGGTAAAATATCTATTGAAATTTAAGTTAAATAGAAATAAAAATTCAATTCCTGGAGTTCTCATTGTGGCGCAGCAGAAATGAATCAGACTAGTAACCATGAGGTTGTAGGTTCGACCCCTGCCCTCGCTCAGTGGGTTAAGGATCCAGCATTGCCAAGAGCTGAGGTGTAGGTCGAAGATACGGCTTGGATCCTGCATGGCTGTGGCTGTGGCGCAGGCCAGCAGCTGTAGCTCCGAATCAATTCAACCCCTAGCCTAGGAACCTCCATGTGCTGCGGGTGTGGCCCCCCCCCCCAAATTCAACTCCTCAGTTGTAATTGCCACCTTCCAAGTATTCAGTAGGCACATATGGTAACTTGCTATCCTAGGGGACAGCACAGGCAGATTCAGAACATTTCCTTTACCATAGAAAGTTCTACCTGACAGCACTGCTTGGGGATGAGCTCTCTATCCTTTCCTTGGAAAGTTTCCATTTCCTGCCCACAGTTCCCCAATCCGCCCCCCCCCCTTTTTTTAACTGATCAGCAAAATGCTCTCTCAGAAGCTAACATAATGTCTGCAGGGATAAGCCAGTGGAAATTACGGTGTTTGAAAATAGTTGTCAGCTACAAAAAGACAGCTAATAAATCATCCCATGAAAAATGCACAACCTCACTAGCAATTAGAGAAATAAAAGAACACTGCCATACCATTACATACTGTCTAGACTAGAAAAATGGCAACACTGTGGAGAAAGAGGCACCATGACAACTGCTAGCCATCGTGACAATTAGGTAATTCCTCCTGAACGACCACCTGGGATTACGTTACAGAAACTATAAAACTATTTTCTGACAAATTCCACTTAATGATTGCTATTTATTTATTTACTAGATAGCTGGCAAGAGCCACAGTACTTGGTACTTTCCATACCTTTTTTTTTTTTTTTGGTCTTTTTAGGGCCGAACCCGGGGCATATGGAGGTTCCCAGGCTAGGGGTCAAATTGGAGATACAGCTGCCAGCCTATGCCACAGCCACAGCAATGCAAGATCTAAGACTCTTCTGTCACCAACACCACAGCTCATGAAAATGCCAGATCCTTAACTCAGTGAGCAAGGCCAGGGGTTGAACCCGAAACCTCATCGATACTACTCAGATTCATTGATCGATGAGCCACGACAGGAACTCCTCCATACTTTTTTTCAAACCAATCCTATGAGGTGGGTAGGTAGCCTATCTTCATTTTAAAAAATCTCTAAAAATGGAGTTCCCATCATGGCTCAGCAATAATGAACATGACTAGTATCTATGAGGTTGCAGGTTTAATCCCTGGCCTTGATCACTGGGTTAAGGATCTGGCATTGCCATGAGCTGTGGTGTAGATCGCAGACACTGCTCGGATCTAATGTTGCAAGATCCTCGGACCTTGTGTTTTGTGGCTGGGGTGTAGGCCAGCAGCTGCAGCTGGCCTGGGAATCTCCAAATGCCACAGACGAGGCCTAAAACAAACAAACAAAATGCAAATGCTTACATTAACAAAAGTTATGCAAGACACAGAGCAAAAGAGCAAAGAAATGGATTCAGTCTCAGACCTCTTGATCCAGGAAGACCTGCTCAGAACACTGCATCTCCTCCTATTTTGGAGAAGAGCCTCAAAAGTAGTAAATGATACAAGTGGGGCCAAGAGAAGAACTTTACTCAAAAATATACATATTGGAGTTACCGTTGTGGCGCAGCAGAAACGAATCCGACTACTAATCATGAGGTTGTGGTTTTGATCCCTAGTCTCGCTCAGTGGATTAGGGATCCTGCGTTGCCATGAACTGTGGTGGAGGTCGCAGATTTGGCTTGGATCCCGAGTTGCTGTGGCTGTGGCGTAGGGCTGCAGCTACAGCTCCTATCCACTCCCAGCTTGGGAACCTCCATATGCCATGGGTGTGGCACTAAAAAAAAAAAAATTAACGTAATTATTACCAAGGGAAAACTGAAAAATGCACATAAGGTACAATGTAAGCTGGGCCTGGCACACTGTAGGCTCTCAATAAATACTTAATTTAAAAAAAAAAAAAAAAGCAAGTCGGCGAAAAGGGGCTCCCCAGCCCTTTAAAAGTCAAAGGGGGGTAAACCCGAGAGAAAGGAGGCGGGCTAAGGAGCTGACGTAAGAAGCTGCGTGCCTTATTTAAATGAGCATGCGTAGAAGCTTACCTTTGGTTTAGGCCACGTTCCTGCACTCAGTGCGCGTGCGTTGCCTGAACCTTTAGGAGACGTTTGGCTCCGCCCGCCTATTTAGGTGGGCGGAGACAGTCGCGTGAGTTCCTTGGACCTACATTCTCCCGCGCAATTAACCAGCCCTGCCCCCTCGTGCACATGCGCATACTTCAGCACTCGACCTGAAGGTTGGGGAGTTGCGCCTGCGTCGTGGTTGTCTCTGCCGGAAGTGGGCGGGATGCTGTTCCCAAGCCAAAGGGCGGAGGGAGAAAGTGCGGTAAAGGCAAGTGTAGCTGAGTGGAAAGCAGTATTTGGGGACTGTCCCTAATGCCCTGCTGCAGAGCCAAGAGGTGATCACAGGGAACTTAATTTTCGATTTTAAAAAGGTTTTACAAGATTATTCTTTTATGTGTGTCTTAAGTAAAGTTTTTAGGGAAAAAGAGGAGTTCCCCTAAGTTTTTTTTTTTTGCCCCGTGAATTCTTATATTTCTAAAAAAACTAAAGGACTTTCAATGTCCAGGTTGAAAACAAGTGTTACTAAAAAAAAATAAGAGTACAGAGTCTCACACACAGAAAGGTATGTCCTAGTGAGAAATCTTAGGAAATATATATTTTTTTAATAATTTATTTTTTGTCTTTTTAGGGCTGCACCCACGGCATATGGAGGTTCCCAGGCTAGGGGTCTAATTGAAGCTACGGCTCCCAGTCTACACCACAGCCACAGCAACTTGGGATCCGAGTCATATCTGCAGCCTACCCCACAGCTTACGGTAATGCCAGATCCTTAACCCACTGAGTGAGGCCAGGGATTGAACTTGAAACCTCATGGTTCCTAGTCTGATTCATTTCTGCTGTGCCACAACAGGAACTCCTTAGTCAGGAAATCTTTAGGAAGATATGTTGAATAAGAGCCAAAAAAGAAACAAGTCTGCCTAGAAGCAAGTGTGATTTTGTGATGTAAAATTATAGATGTTTTGAAAGTCCCATGTGTCACTTCATCAACTTAATTCCATAGATATATGTGGAAAACATGTAATCTTTTTTTGTATGTACACTGTGCTGGATGCTGGAGATTCAAAGGTGAGTAAGATTCAACCCCTGCTCTTGATGAAATCACACTCGGGAAGGACTGCAGGGTTCAGGCATAGGAGTAACCTGGGTAAGTTCTTGGAGGTAGACAGGATGGTGTAAAGTGAGTACAGAGACTGTCTTTTTAGGGCCATACCCATGGCGTATATATGTTCCCAGGCTAGGGGTTGAATCAGAGCTGTAGTCGCCAGCCTACGCTATAGCTACAGCAACGCCAGATCCAAGCTGCGTCTGCGACCTACACCACAGCTCACAGCAATGCCAGATCTGTAACCCACTGAGCGAGGCCTTGGATCGAACCCGCCATCTGGTTCCTAGTTGGATTCGTTTCCACTGCGCCACGACGAGAACTCCCATTGTGTCCATTTTTTAGATTCCTCATGTAAGTGATAGCATTTGATGTTGGTGTCTCATTGTCTGACTGACTTCACTTAGCATGATAATTTCTATGTCCATCCATGTTGCTAAAAATGCCGGTATTTCGTTCCTTTAAATGGCTAATATTCCATAGTGTATATGTACCACATCTTCTTTAGCCACTCCTCTGTCGATGGACATTTAGGTTGTTTCTATGTCTTGGCTATTGTATATAGCGCTGCAATGAATATTGGAGTACATTTGTCTTTTCGAGTCATGGTTTTCTCTGAATAGATGCCCAGGAATGGGATTGCTGGATCAAATAGTAATTCTATTTTGAGTTTTCTGAGGAATCTCCATACTGTTTTCCGCAGTGGTTGCACCAATTTACATTTGCACCAACAGTGTGATAGGGTTCCTTTTTCTCCACACACTCTCCAGCACTTGCTGTTTTTAGATTTTTTAATTGTGGCCATTCTGGCTGGTGTAAGATGGTACCTCATAGTGGTTTTGATTTGCATTTCTCCTAATGAGTGATGTTGAACATCTTTTCATGTGTTTTTTGGCCATCTGTATGTCTTCTTTGGAGAACTGTCTGTTTAGATTTTCTGCCCATATTTTGATGGGGTCGTTGGTTTTTTTGGTATCGAGCTACAGAAGGTGTTTATAAATTTTGGAGATTAATCCGTCATTCGCTTCACTTGCAAATATTTTCTCCCATTATGTAGGTTGTCTTTTTGTTTTGTTTAGGGTTTCCTTTGCTATGCAGAAACTTTTAAGTTTAGTTAAGTCCCGTGTGTTTATTTTTATTTAAAAAAATTTTTTAAATTTAATTTTATTTTTTTATCTCTTTCTAGGGCCGAACCCAAGGCATACAGAGGTTTCCAGGCTAGGGGTCTAATCGGAGCTATAGCCACTGGCCTACGTATGCCACAGCCACAGCAACACAGGATCTGAGCCACGTCTGCGACCTACACCACAGCTCATGGCAACGCCGGATCCTTAACCCACTGAGCAAGGTCTGGGATCCAACCCACAACCTCATGGTTCCTAGTCGGATTCATTAACCATTGAGCCATGAAGGGAACTCCATTTTTTTTTTTTTAATTGTCATTATTCTAGGAGGTGGATCTGAGAAGATGTTGCTGAGACTGTCTTGATTAAAATAGAATGGGGAGTTCCTGTCGTGGCACAGTGGTTAACGAATCTGACTAGGAACCATGAAGTTGAGGGTTCTATCCGTGGCCTTGCTCAGTGGGTTAAGGATCCAGCGTTGCCGTGAGCAGTGGTGCGGGTCGCAGACGTGGCTCGGATCCTGCGTTGCTGTGGCTGTGGCATACGTAGGCCAGTGGCTACAGCTCGGATTAGACCCCTAGCCTGGGAACCTCCATATGCCGAGGAAGCGGCCCCAAAAAAGGCAAAAAGACAAAAAAATAAAAAATAAAATAGAATGGAATGGGAGGGAGTTCCTTTAGTGGCTCAGCGGAATCGAATCTGACTAGGTTGCGGGTTCGATCCCTGGCCTTGCTCAGTGGGTTAAGGATTTGACATTGCTGTGAGCTGTGGTGTAGGTTGCAGACACGGCTCAGATCTGGCATTGATATGGCTCTGGCGTAGACTGGGCAGCTACAGCTCCAATTTGACCCGTAGCCTGGGAACCTCCATATGCCGCGGGAGCTGCCCAAGAAATGGCGAAAAAAAAAAAAAAAAAAAGAATGGGAGGGAGTTTCTGTAATGGCTCAGCAGAATTGAATCTGACTAGTAACCATGAGGTTGTGGGTTCGATCCTTGGCCTCACTCGGCAGGTTAAGGATCTGGTGTTGCTGTGAGCTGTGGTCTAGGTCACAGACGCTGCTTGGATCTGGCATTGCTGTAGCTGTGGTGTAGGCCGGCAGCTACAGCTCTGATTTAACTCCTAGCCTGGGAACTTCCATATGCCACGGGTGCGTCCCTAAAAAGCAAAAAAATTAAATTAAAAAACAAAATAGGATGGGAGTTCCCGTTGTGGCTCAATGGGTTAAGAACCCAACATAGTGTCCATGAGGATGTGGGTTTGATCTCTGGCCTCTCTCAATGGGTTAAGGATCCTGCATTGCCACAGCTATGGTGTAGGTCACAGATGTGTCTGGGATCCATTGTGGCTGTGGCTGTGGTGTAGGCCAGCAACTGCAGCTGTGATTTGACCCCTAGCCTGGGAACTTCCAAATGTCGAAGGTGAGGCCCTGAAAAGAAAAAAGCATATATATTAAAATAAAGGTGGGGGGGGTGGAGTCTGGAGACAGAGACACAAGGAAATTGCCAAGTGAGATTGAGGTGACTTGTCCATAAGCCAAGGAACATCAAAGACTTCAGGCAAAGCAACAGAAGGTAGGAGAGGGGCTGGCAGGGAACAGATTCTCCCTCAGAGTGTCCAGGTGGAGCCGCTCCTGCTGACACCTTGACTGCAGATTTCTAGCCTTCAGAACTCTGAGACCATAAACTTCTGTCATGTAAGCCACCTGGTTTTTGTTTTTTTTTGTTTTTTGCTTTTTAGGGCCACACTCGCGGCATATGGAGGTTCCTAGGCTAGGGGTCGAATTGGAGCTATAGCTGCCGGCCTACACCAGAGCCACAGCAATGCAGGATCCAAGCTGCATCTGTGACCTACACCACAGCTCAGGTCAACGCCAGACCCTTGACCCATTGAGTGAGGCCAGGGATCTATCCCACGCCCTCATGGATACTGGTTGGGTTCCCTTCCGATGTGCCACAACAGGAACTCCTTTTTGTGGTACCTTGTTAGGACAGTACTAGCAAATGAATACAGTTCCCAGGTGGTCCTTATACTCCCTGAATAAATGGATGACTGAAAAAAGGACAATTTTATCATCTCTGGCTCTTCAAAAGGTGACAAAATAGGTATCAAGATAACAACTTTGTCCAACCTTTCAGGTCTGATGAATGGTTGAAAACAGTCCCTTTCTCCGATGACATTTTCACTGTATTTGATTGATACTGACTTTGTCCTAGGCCTCAGACAAATCCCCAGCCACGATAATAGGGGCAGGTAGAGTGGGTGGCGATGGTCCCCTGTGTTGGATGTTCTAGTGGTTGCTACTGAAATTCAAACCCTCCTCCCTCCTCCCCCTTGATGGCAGATCTCCAAATATGTTAGGTTTCCTTTTGTCTAGGGAAAATGAACCCTCTTCTCCAGAGCCAGAGAGTGAATTATAATTGGCGAACCTTTTTTTTTTTTATAATTTTAAAGCTGCACCTGTGGCATAAGGAAGTTCCCAGGCTAGGGTTTGAATCAGAGCTGCAGCAGCTGGCCTGTGCCATAGCCACAGCAGCGCCATATCTGAGCCGTATCTGCAACCCACGCTGTACCTTGTGGCAAAGCCAGATCCTTAAACCAAGTGAGGTCAGGGATTGAACCCACATCCTCACAGACACTATGTCAGATTCTTTTTTATTTATTTATTTTTATTTTTATTTTTTTGTCTTTTTGTCATTTCTTGGGCCGTTCCTGCGGCATATGGAGGTTCCCAGGCTAGGGGTCTAATCGGAGCTGTAGCCACTGGCCTACGCCAGAGCCACAGCAACGCAGGATCCAAGCCGCGTCTGCGACCTACACCACAGCTCACAGCAACGCCGGATCATTAACCCACTGAGCAAGGGCAGGGATCGAACCCGCAACCTCGTGGTTCCTAGTCGGATTCGTTAACCACTTCACCACGACGGGAACTCCCACTATGTCAGATTCTTAACCCTCTGAGCCACAACGGGAACTCCTGGGCAAATCTTTTCTGTAAGGATAGTTAGTATTTTTTGGCTTTGTAGTCCAAACATTCTGCAAGTGTGTACACACACATACACATACACATATATATATTGCACTTCTGAAATGTTGAATGAAATTAAGATTGTGTTGCCAATAAAGTAGTTTCATTAATTTCTCAAACTATTGGGTCCCCTCTTAGTTTGTTCAGGCAGCTCTGCAAAATACTATAGGATAGGCGGCTTATAACAGCAGATTTACTTCTCATGGTTCTGGAGGCTGGAAGTTCCAGATAAGGGGCCAGCATGGTCAGGTAAGTGTCCTCTTCTAGGTTGCATATTTTTCCTATCCTTTCCTGGTGGAAGGGACTAGGGAGCCCTGTGGGGTCTCTTTTACAAGAGCACTAATTTCATTCATAAAGGCTCCACCATCATGACCTAATCACCTCCCAAAGGCCCCACCTCCTATTGCCATCACTTTGGGTGTTAGGATTCCAACATATGAGTTGGAAGGGGGGACATACACATTCAAAACAGAGCTGGCCCCAAATATAAATCATGAATAAGAAAATCTGGAGTCCCCGTTGTGGCACAGTGGAAATACATCAGACTGGTATCCATGAGGATGCAGGTTCCATCCCTGGCCTTGCTCAGTGGGTTAAGGATCCAGCATTGCTGTGAGCTGTGGTGTAGGTTGCAGACGTGGCTCAGATCTGGTGTTACTGTGGCTGTGGTGTAGGCTGGCAGCTGCAGCTCCACTTTGACCCCTAGCCTGGGAACCTCCGTGTGCCTTGGGTGTGACCCTAAAAAAAAAAAAAAGAATAAGAAAATCTCACAATCCTAGGTACCATTCCAAAGAAGGGTTCTGTATGCTAAATCCAGTCCTGTATCTCGGATTGTGTCAGTTAGCTTTTGCAGGAAAAGAAACAGCAATCTGGAGTTTTTCTATGATGCGTTGGGTTAAGGATCTAGCATTGTCACTGCAGCATCTCAGGTCTGCTGTGGTGTGGGTTTTATCTCTGGCCTGGGAACTTCCACATGCCTCAGGCATAGCCAAAAAAATAAAAATAAAAAATAAAATAGCCAGTAAGAGCCCTTGTCGCTCAGGATTCTTATGAGGATTAAGTGAAGCACTGTATATGAAAGCCTACTGTAAACAGTTAACGACTGTTGCCGTGGAAGGTGTGTACAAGATGTAGAAATGGTGCTGTTTGCACTGTTGTCAAACAGAGCCCAGAGCTGAGAGGCGCTGAGCAGTTGTTAAGTTCTTTAAAGTGCTTTTTCTGGCAAGTGGCACTTGTCTCCCCATTTTAAACAGCTAAGTAGCAGCTTTCCGGCAAACCCACTTCGATTTTTTTTTGAGCGACCAATCACATGAAATAACTTTTCAGGAGTTTCTGTTGTGGCTAAGTGTGTTAGAACCCAACTAGCATCCATGAGGATGTGGATTTGGTCCCTGGCCTCACTCAGTGGGTTAAGGATCCGGCAGTGCCTTGAGCTGTGGTGTAGATTGCAGATGAGGCTCAGATCTGGTGTGGCTGTGGCTATGGCGTAGGCCGCTAGCTGAAGCTTGGATTTGACCCCTAGCTGGGAACTTCCATATGCTGCAGGTGTGGCCCTTAAACAAAACAAAACAAAACACCAGAAATACACTTTTCCAAGGTATTTCTGAAACACAGAAGGGTCACATTCTGGGGAGTGTGAAAATCTTTGGAAGACAGTTAAGTGTGATCTGATAAAGCTGAAGAGGTGAGTATCCTCGTGGATATTAGTTGGATTTTGTTTCTGCTGAGCCACAGTGGGAACTCCTCTTTTGCTCTTTTCTGTATGCATATTTCACAAATAAAAATTTTCCTTCCTTCTTTCCTTCCTTCCTTTACTCCTTTCTTCCCCCACTTCCTTTTTTTTGAAATTTCCCAAAACAAAAGGCAGAAAAAAATTAAGCATATATATAATATGATGGCTTTATCTTCTCCATTTTATATCCAGGCCTCTTTTCACTCATTTGTTAGTCACACTCATGGTGGGTGTAGGGAGGGCCGGCATCAGCCTCTGATTCCTTCAACAGAGACGTGAGATTTAGAGCTTTACTTAATCATAACAAAGTTCTACTAAGCAGAAATAATTGGGAAGTCTTGTGTTATTAATTGGATATTGCCTTCCCTTTGAAGATCTCTGAATATCTTTTGTGTGATGTAATATTTAACACTATGTATACCGCATATGGACAGGAGCTTTTTCTCTCAGTTCATTATTGTAACCCCAGTGCCTTGCACGGGGCTTGATCTGTAGTAGGCATTCAAAAATATATATTATCATTATTTTCTTTTTTGGCTTGCCCATGGAATGCAGAAGTTCCTAGGCCAGGGTTCAAACCCAAGTCACAGCAGTGACCCAAGCCACTATAATGACAGTGCTGGATCCTTAACTCACTGAGCTACCAGGGAACTCCAAGTGGATTTTAGTATATTCAGAGTTGTACAGCCATTATTACCATTATCTAATTCCAGAACATTTTCATCACCCCCCAAAAAACCTTGAACCTACAAGCAGTTAATCTCCCTTTCCCTCATCCCCATTCCCTGGCAGCCACTAATCTACTTTCTGTTGCTGTGGATTTGCCTGTTTTGGACATTTCGTATAAATGGAATCATATAGTGTGTGGTCTTTTGTGCTGACTTCTTTCACTTAGCATAATGTTTTCAAGGTTCCTACATGTAATAGTATGTACATCATCCCACTTTATGGCTGAATAATATTCCATCGTATGGCAGATCACATTTTATTTATCCATTCCTCAGTCATTGGAAATGAATGTTGTTTTCACTTTTTGGCTATTTCGAATAGTGCTGCTCTGAATATTCTTGTACAAGTTTTTGGGTAGATGGATGTTTTGTTTTCTCTTAGTAATTGCAAGGTCACATGGTAACTGTGTTTAACTTTTTGAAGAACTGCCAAACTCTTTTCCAAATTGGCTGCACCATTTTAAACTTCCATCAGTAATGTACAAGGGTTTTAATATCTCCACGTTTTTGGCCACAATTTATTATTGTTTCTCTTTTATTTTATTTATTTATTTGTTTTTGTCTTTTTGTTGTTGTTGTTATTTCTAGGGCCACACCTACGGCATGTGGAGGTTCCCAGGCTAGGGGTCTAATCGGAGCTGTAGCCTCAGGCCTACACCACAGCCACAGCAACATGGGATCTGAGCTGCGGCTTTGACCACAGCTCATGGCAGAGGCAGCCCAGGATCCTTAACCCACTGAGGGAGGCCAGGGATCGAACCCACAACCTCATTCCTAATCGGATTCATTAACCACTGAGCCACGGGAACTCCTGTTTCTCTTTTAAACTTTAGTCATCCTAGTGGGTGTGAAGTGGTATCATTATCCTTTGATTTGTATTTCCCAGATGACTAATGATGTTGAGCTCTCTCACAAGTGCTCTCTCCCTCTCTCTCCCTCTCCCCCTCTGCCTCTCCCTCCCCCTCTCCCTCTCTCTCTCTATATATATGTGTGTGTAGAAATAGATTGCTTATTAGGGCCGCACCTGTGGCATATGGAAGTTCCCAGGCTAGCTGTGGAATTGGTGCTGCAGCTGCCGGCCTATGCCACAGCCATAGCAACATGGGATCCATGGGATCCAAGCCACATCTGCAATCTACACCACAGCTCATCGCAATGCCAGATCCCTGACCCACTGAGTAAGGCCAGGGATCAAACCCACATCCTCCTAGATACTAGTGGGATTTGTTTCTGCTGTGCCACAATGGGAACCCAGTATGTATTTGTTTTTGTTTGTTTGTTTGTTTGTCTTTTCTAGGGCTCCACCAGCAGCATATGGATGTTCCCAGGCTAGGGGTCTAATCAGAGCTGCAGCCACTGGCCTACACCAGAGTCACAGCAACGCCAGATCTGAGCCTCGTCTGTGACCTACACCACAGCTCACAGCAATGCGGGATCCTTAACCCACTGAGCAAGGCCAGGGATTGAACCCAAAACCTCATAGTTCCTAGTCAGATTTGTTAACCACTGAGCCACGACAGGAACTCCCCAATACATGTTTGTTAAGTGCAGGAATGATCATGTAACTTTCCAGATTAAATAGCTACACCAAATTTTTTACATTATTTTAAAAAATTAATACTTTAGTTGGTTTCTGATTTTAAAAGTAGTTCATGCTCAAATGATTATCCTCATCATCAGGATAGTGGTTACCTTAGGGGAAAGGGAAGGAGAAAGTTATTACCAGGAAAGAGGGACTTGGGGGTTAATCTAGGGCAATGATAGTGTTATTCTTTTTATGTTGTTGTTGGCAATGTCTTCATCTTCTTCTTCTTCTTCTTCTTTTTTTTTTTTTTTTTTTGCTTTTTAGGGCCATATCCACAGCACATGGAAGTTCTCAGGCTAAGGGTTAAATTAGAGCTACATCACAGGCACAGCATTGCCAGATCTGAGTTGCATCTGCTACCTATGCTGCAAGTTGTGGCAATACCGGCAATTCCTTAACCCACTGAATGAAGCCAGGGATCAAACCCGCATCCTCACAGAGACTGTGTTGGGTTCTAACACAGTGGGAGCTCCTCTCTATTATTTAAGCTGTTTATATACATATTTTTTGGCTGCACCTGTGGCATGTGGAAGTTCCCGGGCCAGGGATCAAACAGCATTGACCAGAGGCATAGCAGTGACAATGCAGTATCCTTAACCCATTGAGCCATTAGGGAACTCCTAAACTATCCATGTACATTTTATTCACTTTTCTGTATGTCATACATCACAATAAAAAGGGAATATACTCTCATTTGGAAAGCAAATCTTAGCTTTATTAAAGATGAAGTATTTCTACCACTCCACCCAAGCTCTGTGAGTAGTAGTTTTTCGGGTGAAAGAAAAAGGACAATTTGTTAGTGGATCTTTGTTGAACAAGTTTTTTTGTTTGTTTGTTTTTTTGGCCTTTTGTTGGAAGAAACAAAAATTCTGAGACATTGCCAGCAGGTGGCACAATGAAACAAGATTTAATCTTGAAGGCCCAAAGCAAACCAAACCAAAAGCAAAAACAGTTCCCTTGGTCATTGGAAAACATTTTGGTGAATTTCCCACTACCTAAGTCTTCCTCCAATATCTGCCATCATACAAAAGAACCTTGTAAACATGGCTTCATTGGGGAATTGCAAATGCAGTTCTTCAAATGCATTGAACAAAGAGAAAAATAGAAAGACTGGATGTTTTCTCCCTGTTGCTTGACAGAAGGCCTTCAAAATAACAGGGTTGGCTGGGACCCAGGATATAGGGCTTTTTGTGTCTGCAACAAATGAGGACAGCAAAGATATCTAATAATAAATACATTCCTCAAATATTATTAGATAGCTTTTGAGACGAGTTAGGAAGTATTTGGTTTCTGAATCTTTTTTTCTTTCTTTTTTTTCTTTTTAGGGCCTCACTTGCAGTATATGGAGGTTCCCAGGCTAGGGGTCAAATTGGAGCTACAACTGCCGGCCTACACCACAGCCATAGCAACGCAGGATCTGAGCCACGTCTTTGACCTACACCACAGCTCATGGCAATGCCGGATCCTTAACCCACTGAGCGAGGCCAGGGATCGAACCTGCAACCTTTTGGTTCCTAGTCAGATTCCTTTCCACTGCACCATGACAGGAACTCCTGGTTTCTAAATCTTTATCAAGCACTTCCTTCTTACATCTCACTGATAACAGCCATTGGAGGTTCGGGAAGTTTTCATATTTAAAAAACCCTGACATTTTAGAAGTTCCTTGGTGGCTCAGTGAGTTAAGGATTCAGTGTTGTCACTGCTGTGCCTCAGCTCACTCCACTCCTGTGGTGCAGCGCTGGCCTGGGAATTTCCACATGCCACAGGCACAGCCAAAAAAAAAAAAAAAACCCAACAAGGAAAAGACTGAGATACTATCATAGACCAAGAGCATGTGGTGACGTGATACTTATATGCAGTGTCATTTTGAGTCTTGGAACAGAAAAAGGACATCAGTGGAACTTCTGTGTGCCACGGGCGAGGCCAAAGAAAAAATAAATTGAAAAAAATAAATCAGGAGCTCCCAGTGTGGCTCAGTGATAATGAACCCAACTAGTATCTATGAGGATGGGGCTTTGATCCCCAGCCTCGCTCAGTGGATCAAGAATCTGGTGTTGCCTTGAGCTGTGGTGTCGGTCACAGATGCAGCTGGGATCTTGCATTACTGTGGCTGTGGTGTAGGCCGGCAGCCGCAGCTCTGATTCGACCCCTAGCCTGTGAACTTCCATATGCTGCAGTGCAGTCCTAAAAAGACAAAACAAACAAACAAAAACACACAGCCCCAGCCAGCCAGGACTTACAGTCCCAGGTAGGTCCAGTAATGCAGATAACTGAGTAAGAACATAAAGAACATGTTGATACCTGAATAGTACATTAAACAAATGAGTCTTACTAAATAATACTCACTGTCTACAGTATAAACCCGAGAACAGAAAGGGGTTTAAAATTTCAAACACCTAGACAACATCTCAGTAAAAAAAAGATTCCATCAATTTATATGATGGATTATTTCTGTTATACTAAATTCAGCCAATCTTTTTCAAGATACACACATGAGTATATAACTTTATTTTTTTATTTTTTTAGATTTTATTTTGTTAGGGTCATACCTATGGCATGGCATATAACTCATCAGTATATACACATTATTTTGGGCTCTACTTTTTTTTTTTTTTTTTGGTGGTGCCTATGGCATGTGGCAGTTCCTGGGCCAGGGATCGAACCCTCGCCACAGTTGTAACCAGAGCCATAGCGATGATAATGCTGGATCTATAACCCACTGTGCCACAAGGGAACTCTCTGGGCTCTGCTTTTTTACTTAGCATAATTTAATATACCACTTTACAATTATCCATTTATGAGTATTTTTATTTTATTTTTTTCTTTTAGGGCCACACTCATGGCATGTGGAAGTTCCCAGGCTAGGGGTCCAGATGGAGCTGCAGTTGCTGGCCTACACCACAGACATAGCAAGGAGGGATCTGAACCGCATCTGTGACCTATACACCACAGCTCACAGCAACGTCAGATCCTTAACCCACTTAGCAAGGCCAGGGATCGAGCATGAGTCCTCATGGATACTAGTTGAATCTGTTTTCGCTGCACCACAACAGGAACTCCCTAGTAATCATTTTAACAGCTGTGTAATATTATATGAAGTAGATTGACTGTCATTTACTTAACCATTTCTGTGTTGTGGGGCACTTGGGATGCTTCTAGTGTGTGGCTGATCTGAAAAGTGCTGCTATAACCTTCTTTGCTTGAATTGCCTGTTACAATCTTTGGGGCTGTGCTAAGCAAGGGCATTTGTGGGAAGCAGATGAAGGAAAAGTCCCTAGAATTTTTGCTTCTGTTTGGGCAGCTGCTCTTTTTTTAGAGTTGGCTCTTTGCATCTTGCAATTTGTAAGTAACACAGCTGCAGGATGTTTTTTCTCTTCTCTACACCTTGGATTCTTGCTATTTCAAGTGTGGTCTTTGGACTGGTAGTGTTGGCTGGAGCTGGTAGAATTTTGAATCTCAGTCCCTTCCTAGAACCTACTGAATCAGAATCTGTATTTTAACAAGATTTCCAGGAGGTGATTCATAAGCACATTGAAAGTTGGAGAAACCTTGCCTTAGGGTACTTGCCTGTCAAATAGCAGTAATAAAGGTCTTCCCTCATAATGTTGTCACGAGGACCCAATGCATTAATATATATACGTGAAGTGCGTTGATGAATGCCAGGCACGGAGTTCCCCTCGAGGCACAGTGGAAATGTTAATCCGACTAGGAACCATGAGGTTGCGGGTTTGATCCCTGGCCTGCTCAGTGGGTTAAGGATCTGGCGTTGCCATGAGCTGTGGTGTAGGTCACAGATGCGGCTCTGATCTGATGTTGCTCTGATCTGATGTTGCTGTGGCTGTGGTGTAGGCTGGCAGCTGTAGCTTGGGTTTGACAAGCTATGTATCAAACAAGTGCTATGCATTTCCTTTTTTTTGTCTTTTTTTTTTGTCTTTTTTGCTGTTTCTTGGGCCGCTCCTGTGGCATATGGAGGTTCCCAGGCTAGGGGTCCAATCGGAGCTGTAGCCACCAGCCTACACCATAGCCACAGCCACAGCCACAGCAACGTGGGATCCGAGCCGCGTCTGCAACCTACACCACAGCTCAGGGCAACGCCGGATCCTTAACCCACTAAGCAGAGGCCAGGGATTGAACCCGCAACCTCATGGTTCCCAGTCGGATTGGTTAACCACTGCGCCACGACGGGAACTCCCTACTTTGTTTGTTTGTTTGTTTTGTCTTTTTAGGGCCACATCCACAGCATATGGAGGTTCCTAGGCTAGGGGTTGAATTGGAGCTGTAGCTGCTGGCCTGCACTCACAGTCACAGCAATGCCAGACCAAGCTGCATTTGTGACCTACACCACAGCTCACAGCAATGCCGGATCCTTAACCCACTGAGCAAGGCCAGGAATCGAACCTGCATCCTCATGGATACTAGTCTCATTCATTTCCGCTGAGTCACTACTGGAACTCTGTGTTTGCTACTTTTATGACTCCCCAGCTGATTGAGCAAATTCTCTGGCTGGTAGGTCCCTAGTAGAGTGCATTGTTATTGTTGTTATTTTTTTACAGCCACACCTGCATCATATGGAAGTTCCCAGGCTAGGGATCAAATCTGAGCTGCAGCCATAGGCCTATGCCACAGCTACAGCCGCACTGGATCCTTAACCCACTGAGAGAACCCAGGGATCCATCCCACATCCTCCCAGAGCATATGTTGAGTTCTTAACCCACTAAGCCACAATGAGAACTACTTTTTTTTTTGGCTGCCCTGCCTCATATGGAATTCCTGGGCCAAGGATCAGATCTGAGCTGCAGTTGTGAGCTACGCTGCAGCTGTGGCAGTGCCAGATCCTTTAACCAAATGTGCCAAGATTAAACCTGTGTTCTGGTGTTGCAGAGACCCTGTAAATCCTGTTGTGCCACATCGGGAACTCCTAGAGTGCCTTAAAGTGAGAAAATAGGAGAGACTTCCCCCTTGGTGATGTGGATAGGGGTGGGGGAAGATAATCTTGCAACTCATATCTTCACCTGTCATGGTCAAAGTCCCTAAGAAGAGACACATCTAGCCCTGGGAAGCTGATGAGTGAGTCTGAAAGCTTTTTGGGCATAAAGTGGGACAGGGTAGTGGCCAAATAAGATCTGATACTGCTGGTACCTAAGCAGCTACACCGATGCGGGTGGCCAGCCCGTGCCATCTACCAAAGGACTTGTGAATAATGCATGTGGAGTCCTGACCCCACAGAGAACAGTCCATAGGATTTGCAACTTGAGTGCTGGCCAGCCAGCAGATAAGGGGCATCTGCTTGGATCTCCCTGGGGGCAGGGAGCCTCTCCTGCCCGAGACTGAGCAGCTGCAAGCACAGGTGAAGACAAAGCTTCCCAAATCCTCTGCTTGGTGACACTTTATTCATCTGTCAAGGGTCTGGATTTCTTTTTATTTTATTTTTTGGCTGTGCCTGGGCTAGGGATCAAACCTTATCATAGAAGTGACAGTGCCAGATCTTTAACTCACTGACACACCAGGGAATTCCCCGGGATTTCCTTTTTGATTCTACTAACCCCAATTAAATAAACCATCTTCTGTTTTTCCACCATTTGAGTAATTTATCCGTTTTGCAAGCTTCATGACACATGATATAAGAAATCCCAAACTTAGCTGTCTCTAGCCTAACTGAAGTAGGCTGGTGCCTTCGTGAGGATGGAGGGGACTGGGGCAACTGACAAGCAAGCCTCATGTGAAGGGGACATGACATCTCTTCCTCTGTTTCAGCCCATTGCCAAGCAGGAACATGAACTCAGTGTGGCCAGATCCTTCCATTTTTCGAGAGTAGGTAAAAGTCTGGATTTTTATGTGTAACAGTCTTATTTATTTATTATTTTTTAAATTTTGGCTGCCCCAAAGCATATGGAGTTCTTGGACCAGGGATCAGATCTGAGCTGCAATTTTGACCTAAGCCACAACTGCAGCAACACCAGATCCTTAACCCACTGTGCTAGGCCAGGGATCAAACCTGTGACTGAGCACTCCCAAGACACTGCTGATCCCATTGTGTCACAGCAGGAACTTCTTTTTCTTTTTTTGTCTTTTTAGGGCCACATCCCCAGCATGTGGAGGTTCTCAGGCTAGAGGTCAAATAGGAGCTGTAGCTGCCAGTCTGCACCAGAGCCACAGTGATGCCAGTCCAGCTTGAGTCTGTGAACTACACTACAGCTCATGGCAACGCTGGATCCTTAACCCACTGAGCGAGGCCAGGGATTGAATCTGTGTCCTCGTGGATGCTAGTCAGACTCGTTTATGATGCAACTCGACGGGAACTCCAGGAAATTTTTTTCTTTTTTTTTAAATTTTTTTTCTTTTTTCTTAATTGAAAAACTTTTACACAGATGTTTATAGTGGCTTTATGCATAACCCACCCAAACCAGAAAGGTCCCTTACCCGGTGAATGGATAAACATGTGGATCTATCCATACAATGAAATATACTCAGCAAAGGAAAAAAGAATGAATTACTGATACATATAATGATCATCTGACTCAGCTGCATCAGGCTGACTTCTGCTGGCCAAGATGCAGGAACATGGACCAGATTTACTTTCTCACCTGAAACCAAAAACAAACAGAGAAAATAAACATAATAAGATGTTTTTTCAGGAGTTCCCACTGTGGCTCCATGGTAACAAACCTGACTAGTATCCATGAGGATGTGGGTTCAATCCCTGGTTCAGTGGGTTAAGGTTACAGCGTTGCCGTGAGTCATGGTGTAGGTCTCAGTTGCGACTTGGATCTGGTGATGCTGTGGCTGTGGCATAGGCTGGCAACTGTAGCTTTGATTCGACTTCTAGCCTGGGAACCTCCATATGCTGTGGGTGCAGTCCTAAAAAGACACACACAAAAAAGATGTTTTTCATTAAGACGTTGGACATCAGTCAACAGAGGACACTGATCCCTGAGAGACAGGAAACAGGTCACTTACCCCTGTAACTGCCCAGCATGTTGCCCTGAGAGTGTTCGCAGGCCATTGTGCAGAGGGGTACTCCAGGTGGAGCCTGGCCGACCCCCTGAGTTAGGAAGACAGGGTGAGAAGCCAGGGGACCCAGGAAGTTTAAATTCTGGGAAGACAGCTGCTCAAGGAGAAATCTAGGGGTCTGCAGAGTTCCCTCCAGTGGTCGGCTGAGCTCTGGTCAGTGCACACAGGGACATCTGCCTGGGGCCACGGAACCACCTGAAATGAGGAGGGGTAAGATTATATGGCACCCACACAGGCCTGGGAATAGTACCTGTTCCCGCCAGCCAGACTGGAAAACTTCATGATTCCTGGGTGTTAGTGTTGCCTCAGTAGTGGGGAAAAATTAGCTCCAGACTGAGCACTGTTTTGGTCTCAGGTAAATGTAAAAGCGTAATTCAAAAGGATCAAATGGTTTCCAAATAAGTGCATCCAATATAAAGTGCAAGAAGTTTTTGTTTGTTTGTTTGTTTGTTTTGTTTTGTTTTGTTTTGTTTTTTATGGCTGAACCTGTGGCACATTGAAGTTCCCCGGCCAGGGACGGAATCCAAGCCGCAGCTGCAGCAACATGGGATCCTTTAACCCACTGTACCAGGCTGGGTGGGGATCGAACCTGTGCTTCCGCAGTGACCCAAACCACTGCAGTTGGATTATTATTATTTTTTTTGGTCTTTTTGCCTTTTCTGGAGCCGCTCCCACGGCATATGGAGGTTCCCAGGCTAGGGGTCTAATTGGAGCTGTAGCCACTGGCCTACGCCACAGCCACAGCAATGCCAGATCCTTAACCCACTGAGCAAGGCCAGGGATCAAACCCGAAACCCCTTGGTTCCTAGTCAGATTTGTTAACCACTGCGCCACGACGGGAACTCCCTGCAGTTGGATTCTTAACCCACTGCACCACAGCAGGAACTACTCAAGAATATTTTTTAGGGATGCTAAAATAGAAAAGGAGAAAAAGGAGGGGGATGATGAGGAAGAGAAGGAGAAAAAAGGGAACCAAGAAGGTAAAATGCACGTCTAATAAACAATAACCAGGCTTGCAAACAAGCCCTATTTCATCTTTTTTTTTTTTTTGTCTTTTTAGGGCTGCACCCACAGCATATGGAGGTTCCCAGGCCAGGGGTTGAATCAGAGCTGTAGCTGCTGGCCTACACCACAGCCACAGCAATGCCAGATTTGAGCTGCAGCTTCGACCTACACCACAGCTCACAGCAATGCTGGATCCTTAACCCACTGAACAAGGTCAGGGATCGAACTTGCATCCTTATGGATGCTAGTCAGATTCTTTTCCACTGAGCCACAATGGGAAGTCCCCTATTTCTTCTTTTTTTTTTTTTGTCTTTTTGCCATTTCCTGGGTGGATCACACAGCATATGGAGGCTCCCAGGCCAGGGGTAAAATTGGAGCTGTAGCCGCTGGCCTATGCCACAGCCACAGCAATGCTGGATCTGAGCTGCATCTGCAACCTACACCACAGCTCACGGCAATGCCGGATCCCCGACCCACTGAGCAAGGCCAGGGATTGAACCTGCAACCTCATGGTTCCTAGTCGGATTCATTAACCACTGAGCCACGATGGGAACTCCTATTTCATCTTTTTTGAGAGGTATTGTTGTGGGTTAAATTGTCTCCTTAAAAGATATATTGAAGTCCCAACCCCCAGAGATGAGAATTGTAATTCAAAGTCAGTCATTAATTAGCTGGGAGTCTTGGAGTTCTCACTGTGGCACAGTGGTTCAAGGACCTGGAGTTGCCACAGCTGTGATGTAGGTCGAAGCTCCTGCTCGGATTTGATCCCTGGCCTGGGAACTTCCATATGCCTTGGGCGTGGCTAGAAGAAATTAAAAAAAAATTAGCTGGGAATCTTGAGTAAGCCATGTTCTTTTTCTTGCCTCTGTTATGGATTGCCGGAGCTCCTCTCTGGCTCAGCAGGTTAAGGATCCAGCATTGTCACTGCAGTGCCTCAGGTTGCTGCTTTGGCAAAGGTTTGATCCCTGGCCCCAAGAACTTCCACATGCCATAGGCATGGCCAGACCAAAAAAAAAAAAAAAGAAAAGTGGGGGGGGAATTGCCAGTATTTTTCTGTGTGCTTATGTGCATACTCTCCATTTAGAGTTCTTAGAGGCATCTGTGAACCCCCCAAAATTGAGGACCTCTGTAGTATATGATCTTTAATTTTTATCCCATCACCAAGTATTTGCCCTGGGGATCCAGTGACAACCAAGACAGAAATGAGATCCCTAATGTCTCATGAAGATTACACAATCATGGAGGGAAACATACAGCACGGAGACAAACACCTTCATATAGTGGTAACTTTTAAGAAGGAAATGAGGGAGTTTCCGTCGTGGTGCAGTGGTTAAGGAATCTGACTAGGAGTCATGAAGTTGTGGGTTCGGTCCCTGGCCTCACTCAGTGGGTTAAGGATCTGGTATTGCCGTGAGCTGTGGCGTAGGTTGAAGACGTGGCTCAGATCCTGCGTTGCTGTGGCTCTGGTGTAGGCCGGTGGCTACAGCTCCAATGAGACCCCTAGCCTGGGAACCTCCATATGCTGCGGGAGCGGCCCTAGAAAAGGCAAAAAGACAAAAAAAAAGAAGAAGAAGAAGAAGAAATATATAAGTGACTGAGAGGAGACTTGAACCTCTGGGTGTTCAGGAAAAGGTGTTTTTTTTGTTTTGTTTTGTTTTTTTTCCCAGAGGTTGTTACAGGTTGACTGTGTCCCTCAGAAAGATATGTCGAAATCATAATACCCACTACATCAGGAGTGACCTTATTTGTTTTTGTTTTGTTTTGTTTGCCAATGCCTGCAGCATGTGGAAGTTCCTGGGGCCAGGGACTTGAACCCAAGCCACAGAAATGACCTGAGCTGCTGCAACACCTGATCCTTAACCTGCTGCACCACAAGAGGATTCCAGAAGTGACCTTGTTTGGAACTACAGTCTTTGCAAATATAATTAGTTAAACTGAGATGAGTTCATGCTGGAGTCGGGTGGACTCTTAATCCAAGGAGATTTGTGTCCTTATAAGAGGAAAGGACTCACAGAGACAGACACACAGGGAAGGAGGCCATGTAAAGAGAGACAGAGATTGGAGAGGTGAAGTGAGAGCCAGGGAATGCTAAGAATTGATGGCCACCACCTTAAGCTATGAAGAAAAGATTCTACCCAGAGTCTCAGAGGGAGCATGACCTTGCCAATTTGATGATTTCTCACTTCTAGCCTCCAGAACTGTGAGAGAATACATTTCTGTTTAAGCCACTCAGTTTGTGGGACATAACCCAGTTTGTGGTTAGGGCAGCCCTAGGAAACTAATACAGGTATTATTTGACCTAAGGCTAGAATGATGAGAAAAAGGCAACCATATGAACATTTAGAGGGAAAACTATTCCAGGCAAGGGCAGGAAGAAAAAAAATGTGGCTGTAGAGTACTGATCCAGGGTGGGTGAGAAAGGAAATGTCACTGGAAAGCCAGGCAGGGATAAATCTTGTAGGATCGTGCTGAGGACGGAATTTGGATTCAGTTAGCATTGAGGTGGTTGTGTTGTTTGATTGACAGACACAGCTGTCAAGAGAGTGACCCAGAGTCTTAGAGGGCAGGATCTAGGATGTATTAGTTGCAGTAAATAATGACAATACGAGATGACAGGGCCGTCTCTGCGCTGCCCTGCGCTGCCTGGCGACCTTGCTGGACGGTCAATATCAGTTCTAGAATTATAGGCTGTCGTTGGTTTTGGCTCAGTGAAGGCAATGCCAAGGGGTGGTGACCTTTCACTTCTTCCCAGTTTCCTTTTTCCCTTTCGACCCTAGCCCCTCAAATACACGCGATCTAAGTAAAATAAGCTCTATGAATGCGGCTTGCGGACAAGACACACACACCCGGCCCAGAACCAGGCCAGAGAGATTCTGGAGGCGAAGAAGCATTCCCAAGGGGGTAGCTGCAGAGTGTGCCAAATCCTGCAAAGCTACAGCAATCGCCCGGCAGGCGCGCAGCGTGCGGGGGCGGAGCCGGAGGAGGTGCGTGCGCATGCCCGGGGCTTGCCTCCCGGAGAGGGGGTGGGGCGGGCGCCGGGGCGGGGGGCTGTGACGTCAGGTGCGCGCGTGGCTCCGGCTGCGCAGGAACAGCTGGTGCCTCTGAAGGCGGCCGGCGAGCGAACTGGCGTGAGGTGCTGGTGGCCCGCCGCGCCACGCTGCGGGAGCCGCCGCCGCCGTCTCGCACCGCTGCACCATGTCCGGCCAGCTGGAGCGTTGCGAGCGCGAGTGGCATGAACTGGAGGGAGAATTTCAGGAACTGCAGGTAGGACCGGGCCACCTGGTCCCGAAACTGCTACCTGACGTGTAGTGTATTCCCCTTCCTGCTTCGCCAGCCAGGACAGGGGGAACCAGCAGGGCCCAGAGGGTTTCCCCGGCTAGGCCCTGGGGGCTGGTGGTCCTCGTGGGCCAGCTCCCTCTCGTCTCCCTGGACTTCATTTCTTCATCCACCTGGGGCGCCGGGTCGAAGCCCTGGATTCCCCCGCCCTCGCACCGCCTTTTTGCTCCGTACACCTTCGCTGTAGAAAGTTGGTCGGTGGCCTCTGAGGGGAAGTTCCAGGCGTGTCCATGTGGGGGAGGCCTGAGGGGACAGGTATATGCCGGGACTCAAAGTGCAAGCCCAGCCCCCATCTCCCCCAGGGTCTCCCCAAACCCCACTGCTGCCCACCAGCTGTTTTGGCAGCTGAGGTCCCCTTTTACTCTGGCGGGGTAGCCCTGTCCTCTGCAACTCTATTTTGGGAGATGTGCTTGGGAGCCATTCACCTTGAACCCACAAGCTTTGCTTAAGGGTGAGGGACCCTGTTCTCAGTCTTTGGGGCTCCTGTGTCTGTGCCTGTCTCTCTGACGCTGCTACGGGCCGAGTTTGGCGTTGTGGATGACATCTGTCAGTTCTGACCTAGGTTGCTTCCCTAAGTGATAGAGGGCTCAAGCCCTCACCCCTTTGGCCCAGGGTCTTATACTGGGTGGGGTGAGGGTGGATGTAAGAGAGGCCTCTTGAGACTATGGCCTGATAGGAGGTTCACAGAGGCCTCAGCCACCTTTTCTGCTAACCAGAGACACCTTAAGAAACCTTGGGGTTGGCCAAGAGGGATGTCTGGGCAGTTTTTGGAGATGGGGCTGTTCCCTCCGGAGCTACTGGATTGTGTTTGTTTTCTCCAGAATTGGGCTCTGTTTGCCTAAAATCATGTGGAGCACCAGCAGCCCACTCCTTCCTAGCCTCAGCTGGAGCAGTGACATTTCCTGTCCATGTAGCTCTTATCTGCAGTTGGTTGGCCTCTTACTGTGTCCACAGGAGGGAGCAGGGAGATTGGCAAGGGTGTCTGTGATGGGTCATTCTAGGTCCTGATGAATAGAGAGAGGGTTGCTGAAGAGATTGAGAAGGAAGGGTACTGTTTGAGGCATGCGCAGAGAGTAAGGGACCAGATCCAGAAAGGTATGCCTTTTTTTTTTTTTTTGTCTTTTTAGGGCCGCACCCACAGCATATGAAGGTTCCCAGGCTAGGAGTTGAATCGGAGCTACAGCTGCTGGCCTACATCCACAGCCACAGCAACTTGGAATCTGAGCCGGGTCTGTGACCTACACCACAGCTCACAGCAATGCCAGACTCTTAACGTACTGAGCGAGGCTGGGGATCGAACCTGTATCCTCATGGTTGCTAGTCAAATTCATTTCCGCTGAGCCATGACCTTTCTTATCCTGTCCAGCATGTGTGGATTTGTGTCCTTTCCTTCAGGTCCAGGGCTTAGTTCCCACCCAGTTCCCAAGGGACCCTTCTGGCTTTATTCCCATCAAGAAAGACTCAGCCACAGCATGTGGAAGTTCCCAGGCCAGGTATCAAACCTTCACCACAGCAGTGACCCAAGCCACAGCAGTGACAGTGCTGAATCCCTAACCACCTGAGCCACCAGGGAAGTCAGTGCTTTGTCTTGCTGGGTTCTCAAGTTATGTCCAGCTGTGCAGCCGTGGAGGTTATTAGGATCTGGAGTGAGTGAAGAGTTTTGCTGTGTGGAGCTTTTGTTGTTCCTAATTCCTTTCCTTGGCCCTGCCTTGAATGAGGAGGAGGAGGAGGAGGATTCAACACTTCAGAGCTATGCGATTAACAGCAATTAGATAGCTAGTCTTGGCAGGCAGAGATGTTTGATTTGTTGTTTTCTTCTTTCTTGGTGTCTTTCGGCTCAGGTGTATGAGGGACAGAGAAGAATTGGGAATAAATCCTGGATTTTGTCCCCTGGTGCACAGCGAGAGTTGTAGAAGGGCTGACCGGTGAAAAACCATGATGTTCCCTGCTCAGTTCTTCAGCAGTGGGGGACCTGGAATGGATTGGGTCCAACTTGGGCAAGAGGGATCCTGCTGGGTCAGAGGCCAGTGACAGACAGAAGGCCACAGAATCTCCTGGGGGTCAAGGTCATAGACTGGAGCAAAATTACTCTCTACATCTTCAATTCATAGATGAGGAAACAGAAGCTTGGGAATGCTGGTAGACTGACCTGGGGTCACTCAGCTTTGAGGAGGTAAGGTTCAGACTAGAACTTAGTTCTTTAAATGTTTAGGTCAGATGTCTGTCATTGTGTCAGGAGGCTCCTCTCTGTTTTCTCACCGCCCCCAATGCTGATAGTAAATGTGAGAGCTCTGAAATCCTGAGATAAAAGTCTCTGGAAATATGCATATAATAAATAGGGTGTTTGTTGCCACTGTGTTTGTGTGGGGCAGACTTTGAGATGGGAACTATTTGCTGAGAAACAGGGAGGTCACAACAGGTGGGACGATTGAAACTAGTAAGATTAGTAATAGGAAGGGTCTTTTTTCCCACCAGAAAATCCCAGTCTATCTTAATTTTCCTGTATCTGCTTCAGAATCTGGGATTTGTGGATTTCATGTTCCTCTTTCTCTGATTCTGTCATTCTTGGTAATGTCTCTGTGTGTTTACCTCTCCTTCCCTTTTTGCAGGAAAGAGGAAATTTATTTATTTATTTATTTATTTGGTCTTTTTTTGCCTTTTCTAGGGCCGCTCCCATGACATATGGAGGTTCCCAGGCTAGGGGTCTAATCGGAGCTGTAGCCACCGGCCTACGCCAGAGCCACAGCAACGTGGGATCTGAGCTGCGTCTGTGACCTACACCACAGCTCACGGCAACGCGGGATCCTTAACCCACTGAGCAAGGCCAGGGATTGAACCCGCAACCTCATGGTTCCTGGTCGGATTCATTAACCACTGTGCCAGGACAGGAACTCCAGAAATAGGAAATTTAACTTCAGATCCTAGAAGATTTGAAAGGTCTTTAGAATTCGTCTCCACCCCCTAAAAAGCCATAATCTCTGGGACTTTCTAGAGGAAAGGATCTGTTTTCTTTTGCCTGTGATTTGTATCTGTCAGGGCCTCAGTGGACTCAGGGGCAAGGTCGAGTTGCTGTGAGGACTTTCATTTTGGCTGGTTGGGGTTGTGACCATGCTGGCGAATTGAGCATCCATCTGGGAACAGCGTGTGTTTGGCCCTACCACAGAAGGTCACTTAGAGACTTGGTGGCAGGTGATTTAATGAGCCTTTCCTGCCTTGCATCTCTGGAAACCTGACCCCAGCCCTCTGTACCCAGGAAAGAGGTGGCCCAAAGAGGCCTTTCCCTAACCCTGACCTCACAGAAATGTAGGGACCCGGTAGGCCATTGTAAAAGATTTTTGGCTTTTATTACTGATGAAACGAGCATACCTCTGGCTGTGTGTATAGAATAGATTTGAAGGGGGCAGAGTGGAAGCGGGAAGATCAGTATTATTTTATTAAAACCCTATTAAATAGATCCTGTTATATTCATCTTACAGAGTGAAAAATATTCCCGAAATCACATGGCTTATAAATACTGGAGTCAGGTTTCAAACCCAGGGTATTGAACATCAGTCTGTACTCTTAACTGCTACCCAAGGCAGGTCTGTGCCCTGGCTACTCTTTTATTTTTTTTTCCATCTTTCATTGCCTTCTGGGTCTCTTTCCTTAGTGCATTGTGCCACCTCTCTGAGCTTGAGTTTATCTACAAAACAAAGGCTGAGAATAATAGCAACAATAAGAGCTAACTGTATGATTCATGGATTATTCCGTTTAATCTAAATGACAACCCAGCTTTATAAATGAGGAGACTGGAGCTAAGAGATGTTAAGTAACTTGAAAATCATGGAGCTAGAATTTGAACACAGCCCCACTGTATCCATCACATACTTTTTGGGTTCCTAACGCAGTGGGCGCCAAAAGTATCCTAAGACCTTTGGCCCTAGAAGGAAACTTTTGGATTTGTGGCATCTCATTTCATTAGTACAGTGCTTTAACATGCATTAGTAAAGATTTTTAGTTGCAAGTGGTAGAAACCCAGTCCAACTAGCTTTATGCCAAAAAACCCAAAAAAACTGAAACAGTTTATTGGCTCATGCATTGGGAAGTCCAGTGGCAAATGGCTTCAGGCAAGGCTGGATCCAGGTACTCTAATGATGTCTGTATATAGGTGTGTATGTGACTGTCTCTTCTATGTCAGCTTCATTCTCAACAATCTCTCCCATGTTGCAGCAAAGATGAGCACTGGTAGCCCCAGGCTGACATCTACCAGCTTAGCATATTTCAGAAACAGAACATCTTTTCCCCTGTAATTCTGGCAGGAGCCCCAAGGCTGACTGTCATTCGCCCAACTTGGGTCATGTGATTATTCCTTACTTAACCAGACCCTGTGGCACTGTGTCTTGGTTAACATGTCTGTCCTGGAGCCCAGGACTGGGATCAGTGCTGCTCCAACCACATGAAATAAGAGTGGAGGGAAGAGTTCCTGCCATGGCTCAGCAGTAACGAACCTGACTAGTATCCATGAGGACGTGGGCTCAATCCCCAGCCTCACTCAATGAGTTAAGGATCTGGAATTGCAGTGAGCTGTGGTGTAGGTTGAAGACGTGGCTTGGATCCTGAGTTGCTGTGGATGTTGCTTAGGCTGGCAGTTATAGCTCTCATTTGACTCCTAGCCTGGGAATTTCCATATCCTGCAGGTGCTGCAAAAAAAAAAAGAGAGAGTGGAGGGGCCATGGTCCCATGAAGGAAAATCAGAATACTGGTAGTAAAAAAAAGAAAAGAAAAGAAAAAGAAAACAAACAGAAGGATCTGGACAGGCATCTTTGGGGAGGGGGTAATAGAAACAGTCGATTACTGTGATTCACCGACTGTGTTAAGGCATCCGCAAGGAGCTGCAGCAAGTTGACAGGGGCACTATGGTATAATTTAAATTTTCAAGGGAAGCATCGTGACATTTGTCACATACCACTTAAACTGCTAACTTAGGGTAGTTCACACCTGCATATTAGATTATGCTACACTCTTTTTAATTATGTCATGTCTTTGTGAAGTTGGGTTTTTTTGTAGTTTCTGATTAAAATCAAGTAATTTATGAAAATCAATTTGAGATAAGAAATAAGGGTGGCAGTGTCCGATCTAATCCCAAGGTTTGAGAATTTGTGCAGGGCCTGACAGGCACACACATCAGTAAATAACTTTGGTTACTTCAGAATGAAATGCAAATACTTTTGGGAGTTCCCGTCGTGGCACAGTGGTTAATGAATCCGACTAGGAACCATGAAGTTGTGGGTTTGATCCCTGCCCTTGCTCAGTGGGTTAAGGATCTGGTGTTGCTGTGAGCTGTGGTGTACGGCGCAGACGCAGCTCAGATCCCGAGTTGCTGTGGCTCTGGTATAGGCCGGTGGCTACAGCTCCAATTAGACCCCTAGCCTTGGAACCTCCATATGCTGTGGGAGTGGCCCAAGAAATGGCAAAAAGACAAAAAAAAAAAAAAGAAAAACAAAAAAACCCCCCAAAACCAAAAAACTTTTGTCAATTTCTGTATATCCTTTTCCCCTCCAAAAGTCTACTAAGTTGTAAGGACATAAATACATTTCAATTATTAAAGACTTTGTGAAAAAGTTTATTGAGACACCAGTGGTGTGGTGAACCAATGAAGTTTGGGAACCTTTGTTTTATGTCCTGATAGTGGTCGTGGTTACACAGCTGTATACATTTGCCAAAATTCATTAAATTACATACCTGAAATTGGTGAGTTGCTATGTAAGTTGTACCTCAGTAAAGCTGATTGTAAAAAATTAGTACATGGCCTGTTGTATAAATTTCATCCCCTGATTATTTTATAGCTGGGGAAACGAAGTAGTGTCAAACTCTGGATATGAAGTCATCCTGACTCTTGAGCCCAACCATTTTGCTATCCTGCCTCCCAAATGCCTCACATACATGCTGATATCTCCAATTGCTGCTCCTCTAACAGACATTATTAATCAATCCTGACACATGACTCAGAATCTTTTGCGGTGTAGAGTTGATGCAGTTTAGGTGAAGTTCACTTGCCATCCTTAGTAGTGTTTCCATGGCAGTGAGTCTTAGTTAAGTGTACTCAACATTCAGAAATCTTTATTTGAAGTTGATTCTTTAGAATAAGAATTACATAAATACAGTCTCTTGAAAACTTAGCGCCAGCCACAACTATAAGTCACCACATTTTGGTGGTGACCATGGCTGTCTTTCAATCCACTGGGTTGCCCAGCAACTTGCAGTGATCCTAGGCCAGAACCCTGTCTGAACATGGCACATGATTCCACTGATGGCAATTCTTGCAGTAAATGTTGGCTCAGGAATTGTGACTCAGCTAAGTTGTGATAAGAGGGCATCTCCAGATGTTTCACAGCCGTTCAGGGACCTGGAATCATTAACCTCATCTTCCCATGGGGGCAGAGGTTGGGGCCTCAGAGGACAGGAGAGGCAGCAGATCTCTGAATTCTCCAACAGAAACTTGGTTGTTTGTGTCTTCTAGACATGGTATAAAAGGATGGTAATCAGAGATGTGGGAAAGAAGCTATGGGTATCCCAGCTTACAGAGCCAGTGTTAGTGTCTACCTCTCTGTCTGTCTCTGATCTGTTCTACATTTTTATAAGTAGTACATATCCACAGAGTGAAAAACTCTAATAGGAGAAATGTGTAAGAATTCTATAATAGCTAGAAACTGGAAACCTAAATATCTGTCAGAATGCATAATTCCACTGAACATCCTTAGAATGAGTAAACTACATTCACATGTACTAACATGGATAAATTTTTTTTTGTCTTTTTGCCATTTCTTGGGCCGATCCCTTGGCATATGGAGGTTCCCAGGCTAGGGGTCGAATCGGGAACTCCGTTGTGGCGCAGTGGTTAACGAATCCGACTAGGAACCATGAGGTTGCGGGTTCAGTCCCTGCCCTTGCTCAGTGGGTTTAACGAGCCGGCGTTGCCTCGAGCTGTGGTGTAGGTTGCAGACGTGGCTCGGATCCAGCGTTGCTGTGGCTCTGGCCGTAGGCTGGTGGCTGCAGCTCCGATTGGACCCCTAGCCTGGGAACCTCCATATGCCGAGGGAGCAGCCCAAGAAATAGCAAAAAGCCAAAAAAAAAAAAAAAAAAGAAGAAAGAAAAAGAAAAGCAACATTGGGAGTTCCCATTGTGGCTCAGTGGTTGATGAACCTGGCTAGCATCCATGAGGACACAAGTTCGATCCCTGGCCTTGCTCAGTGGGTTAAGGATCTGACATTGCCATGAGCTGTGGTGTAGGTTGCAGATGCGGCTTGGATCCCGCATTGCTGGGCTGTGTGGTGTAGGCCGGCGGCTACAGCTCCAATTCCACCCCTAACCTGGGACCCTCCATATGCCATGGGTGTGGGTGTGGCCCTAAAAAGAAAAGAAAAGAAAAGCAACATTGAAAAGTTGCCAAGGGGTGTATATAGTATGATGCGTAACAGAGTTAAAAACATTCAAAACAATACTATGTTTTGCTTACTGATACATGTCTATGTAGTATAAATATGAGGACTTGCAAGGGAGTGATATGAGCCAGATTTGGCATAGTGGAGATTCAGGCAGGGCCATGGCAAGAAGCAAATGACTTTCCCAAATGGGTCTCGCTGAGAAGAGTTTAAGGAAGGGGCTGTTGGAGTTCCCTGGTAGCTCAGTGGGTTAAGGGTCCAGTGTCACTGCTGTGGCTTGGGTTGCTGCTGTGGCTCAGGGGTTAGATTTCTGGCCCAGGAACTTCCACATGCTGCAGGTGTGGGGGGAAAAAGTGTACAATGCTCGTGTTTTCTCTCTTGGAGATTTTAATTGTATTTATATAGTTAGCATCTGATTCTTTACTGGTGCTATTTGCCTTATAATTATCCTTTCCCCCCTGCCCCATCCTCTTTTTTTCCCCCTAAAGCTCCATCTTTGGATATTTTATCAAGTGTGTCTCTTTTCTTGGTCTTGAAGTAGCCAGTTAGGAGGTTGGGACTTGCTTTGTGCAGCAGAATAGAGTCTTGTCTTCCACAGCTGCCTCTCTGCTTTGGTGCCCCTGGCACTCTGGGTTATTTTTGGAGGTAGGTGCCCCCCAGCACTCTGGGTTATTTTTGGAGGTAGCAATTTGACGTGGGAGTCAGTCATGTTTCATAAGCTATACTCCCTGCACTGTGAGCAGAGACCTGACTTAGTTTTTGGTGAGTGTCTCCCATGCCCCAATCCACTGCTGCCAAGTTTAGAAATAAAAATAGTGGTTTGGCATTTTGGCATTTTCTTTAAAAGTTAAACCTACATTTACCATATGACCCAGCAATTCCATTCCTAGATATCTATCCAAGAGAAATCAAAACATATACTACATAAAACTTGTACATGAATTTTCATGGCATCATTATTCATAATAGCCCCCAAATGGAAATAACCCAGATGTCCAGCAAACAAAATGTGGTATAAATGCCGAGTAGCAGTTAAAAAAAAAAAAAAAAAGAATGCATGCTGCAACATAAATATACCTCAAAAACATTATGCTGTGTGAATGAGGGCAGATACAAAACCACATATTACATGATTCCATTTATATGAAATATCCAGAAAAACAAACCTATAGGGACAGAAGGTGGATTCATGGTTGCCAGGAGCTGGGAGGAGGGGAGAGTGGGGAGTGAGTGCTGGTAGACACTAGGGATCTTCCTAAGTGATGGAATGTCCTACAACTATATGTGGTCATAGTTGTACAACTTGGTAAATATATAAAAGTCACTGAATGGTACACTTAAAATGAGAATTTTATGATCTATAAATTACATCTCAATAAAGTTGTGAAAAAGGAATGGTTTAGGTTCTTGGTTTGGTAGAAAAAACACCCAAGATGCTTGTTCAGAGATCTACATTTTTATATTATTTTATTTTATTTTTTTGGTCTTTTTTTTTTTTTTTTTTTAGGGCCTCACCCACGGTGTATGGAGGTTCCCAGGCTAGGGGTCTAATCAGAGCTGTAGCTGCTGGCCACAGCCACAACCACAACCACAGCAATGCCAGATCCAAGCCATGTCTGCGACCTACACCACAGCTTCTGGCAATGCCAGATCCTTAACCCACTGAGCGAGGCCAGGGATCAAACCTGCATCCTCATGGACACTAGTCAGATTCATTTCTGCCGAACCACGATAGGAACTCCGAGATTTGCATTTTTAGGTGCCTCTTTACTTACTGGCTTGATGAAGGATTTATTCAACCAGACTCCAAGTCCTTGTCATCTTTAAGATGACACTGCTGGAGTACCCATTGTGGCTCAGTGGAAATGAATCCGACTAGTGTCCATGAGGACGCAGGTTCGATCCTTAGCGTTGCTCAGTGGGCTGAGGATCCGGCGTTCCCTTGAGCTGTGGCGTAGGTCGCAGATGCTGCTCAACTCCCAAGTTGCTGTGGTGGCTGTGGTGTAGGCCAGCAGCTGTAGCTACAATTCAGCCCCTATCCTGGGAACCTCCATATGCTGTGGGTGTGGCCCTGAAAAGACCAGAAAAAAAAAAAAATATGGCAGTGGTTAGGGCAAGAGCTTGGTAATAATGAGTCCAAGATTTATGGTGTCTCTTCTTACCTGGCGTGGTTAACTTTGCCCAGAAGGAAAGCTGTATTCTTTGACATATTAACCTAGATTCTGACACTTACCTCTGAAATCAAGACACACAACCCAAACTAGCAAAACCAAACAGAATAAAATGGCATTTGTTTGCTTGTCTTAATTGGGAAGTCGGAAGTGCATCGCCTTCGGGTAGAAGCTGATCCAGGGGCTCAAATGAAACCACTGGGGCTTAGCCTTCATTTACCTCTCCACTCTGTTTTCCTCTCCTTTGGGTTCATTCCCAGGCAAGGCAGGCCCATTAGCTCTGTGCTCACGTCCTGCTACCTTCAAAATTAGTGGGGAGGGAGTTGCTGTCATGGCTCAGTGGTAATGATCCTGACTAGGATCCATGAAGACGCAGGTTTGTTCTCTGGACTCGCTCATTAGGTTAAGGATCTGGCATTGTGAGCTGTGGTGCAGGTCGCAGACACGGCTCAGATCCTGAATTGCTGAGGCTGTGGTCTGGGTCAGCAGCTACAGCTCCAATTCTACCCCTAGCCTGGGAACTTCCATATGCTGCAGTGCAGCCCTAGAAAGACAAAAACAAAAAAACAAAAAAACCCCAAAACAAAAAACCAACAAAACACCCACTAGTGGGGAAAGAGTTTCTTTGCCCTGCACAGTTTGGATAAAAGCCTATAGCTGAAATTCATTGGTTTTGAATGCTTGTTCCTAAATCAGTCAGCTGGGTCAGAAGGCTGATGTTCTGATTGGCGGAGTCTGGGTCATTTACCCTGAATCTTGGAGCAGGGTCAATCCCACTCCAAGCCAGATTTCATGGACTGAGTGTTAGGGAGGGAGGAATCTCCAGAGAAACCATAGGGACATTAACCAGAAAGGGAATGGCTGCCTAGCTGGTAAAAACAACAGCAGGCTTCCATCTGCCGACTAGTTGCTTTCAGGGCCACGAGGCTGATTGGCGGAAAGGCAGGATTGGATTGCCTCAGTATGGCTCATCCTGCTCCTCGAAAAAGCATATCAAAGCATAGGTCCAATTAAGGGTCAGCTGGAGACATCCTTATGTGGGAGGGCAGCCAGGGCCTCTGAGGGGAGACAGGAATTGTACCCCTCCCACCTCCTAGAACCACCAAGAGATAGCTGTTGTAAAATGGTGCAGCCTTTTTGGAAAATGGTATAGCAGTTCCTCAAAAAAATTAAACATAATTACCTAATGATCCAGAAATTCTACTTCTGGATATATATATCCAAAAGAATTAAAAGCAGGGACTCAGGAGTTCCCGTCTTGGCTCAGCAGCAATGAACCCCTGACTAGTATCCATGAAGACATGGGTTTGATCCCTGGCTTTGCTCATTAGGTTAAGGATCCAGCATTGCTCTGAGCTGTGGTGTAGGCCAGCAGTTGCAGCTCTGATTTGACCCCTAGCCTGGAAACTTCCATATGCCACAGGTGCAGCCTTAAAGAGACAAATAACTAAATATAAATAAATAAATAAATAAAAGCAGGGACTTGAACAAATATTTATATACCCAAGTTCATGGTAACATTATTTACAATATCCAAAAGATGGAAGCAACCCAGGTGTTCATCAATAGATGAACGGGTAAAATGTGGTGTATACCTATTGTGGGATATTGTTCAGCCTTAAAAAGAAAGGAAATTCTGATACATGCTACAATGTGGATGCACCTCGAAGACATTATTCTTTAAATGTCAGGCACAAAAATTTAAATAGTGTGAGATTCAACCTATATGAGGTTTCTAGAGGAGTCAAATTCATAGAAATAGAAAGTAGAGTGGTGGTTGCCAAGGGCTAGGAGAATGGGAAATTGAGTTATTGTGTGATAGGTTCAGAGTTTCAGTTGCGACGGTGAAAAAGTTCTGGAGATGGATGGTAGTGATGGTTGCACAATGATATGAACATAATTGATACTACTGAGTTGTACACTTAAAATGGTTAAGATGGTAAATTTTATGTGTATTTTATTTAATTAGAAATATTTTAATGATTAACTTGGTAAATTTTATGTTACCTATATTTTACCACCATTGAAAAAAGACCAAGAAAAGTTTCCTGGTGGCACAGTGGGTTAAACGAATCCAGCGGTTGTCACTGCTGTTGCTCAGATTCAATCTCTGGGGCCTAGAACTTTGGCCTACTGCAGATGTGGCTCAAAAAAATTAAACAAACAGATAAATGTAAATATGATTTTTTTTAAAAAAGAAAGAAAAGACTGAGGGCTGTGTGGAAAAAGCATCCAAGAAATGAGCTGATAACTTTTCCTGCTGCTATGGGACTGGCATGAGGTGAAATCAGCAGAGACTGGGCGTGGGTAAGGAATGCCCTAGGAAAGGAGAGTGTGTCACACTGAGGGCCTTGTTTCCAACTCCCTCCACCCCTTGTTCTCAAGGCTGGCAAATTCTGAGCCTGGACCCAAAGACAGGGTGGACCCAATGTGTGGTCTCCAGGATCAGATCTCCCCTGGGAGGTAGCTCTAGCCAATGGCAGAGAGAGAGCTATCAGGAATCAGGAATGACTGTATCTTCCAGGGAACGGAAGTTTGGGAAGGGCCATGAACTTCACATCCCTATTCAGTCTGATGTCTTAGGATCATGCAGAAAATATCACTAGTGGAGCATTAAAAAAGACCTTTAGGAGTTTCCTCATGAACCTGACTAATATCCATAAGGATGCAGGTTTGATCCCTGGCCTCTTTCAGTGGGTTAAGGATTCAGCGTTGCCACAGGCTGCAGCATAGGTCACAGACATGGCTCAGATCTGGCATTGCTATGGCTGTGGTGTAGGCTGGCGGCTGCAGCTCTGATTTGACCCCTAGTCTGAGAACTTCCATATACCACATGTGCGGCCCTAAAAAGAAAAAGAGCCTTTAAGAAAGTCAGTGCAGGAGTTCCCTTATGGTGGAGCTGATTAAGAATCTAGTATTGTCACTGCAGCAGCTGGGGTTGCAGCTGTGGCACAGGTTCAATCCCCGGCCTGGGAACGTCCACATGCCGCAGGTGCAGCCAAAAAAAGATAAAGTCAGTGAGATAGCATTGAGTGTTGGTGAGGTGTGGACAGCTGTCATATGCTGTGGGTGGGAGTGTAAATTGGTACAGCCATTCTCCAAGCAGTTTGCCAAGATCTGTTAAAACTAAAAAACAAACTTGTACCCTCTGACCCAGTAATTCCACTTCTGATCCCCAGAGAGATACTTGTGCATGTGCCCAGGGAGAGAATGCAAGGATATTATCCAGTGCTGCATTGTTGGTTATAGCCAGAGGCTGGGAACAACCTAAAAATCCAGTGATGGGAAAATGGCTAAATAAACTATTGTTTGTGTGTCCATAGCATGAATTACTGCACAGGACTAAAAAGAATGTAGTACATATTTATTCTCTTTTTTAAATGTTTTTTTTTTTTCATTTTTAAAAGGTTTTATTGAAGTATAGTCAATTTTCAAGGTTGTGGTAGTTTCTGCTGTACATCAGTTATACATGTACACATATCTATTCTCTTTCAGATTCTTTTCCTGCACAGGTTAAATTATCACAGAATATTGATTAGAGTTCTCTCCTCTACCACAGGTCCCCATGGGCCAGTCATTCCAGATACCACAGTGTGTATATGCCAGTCCCAAACCTCCAGTCCATCCCTCCCCTGCCAACCTATCCCCTTTGGTAACCGTAATTTTTTCAAAGTTTGTAAGTCTGTTTCTGTTCTGAAGATAAATTCATTTGTATTCTTTTTTTTTTAGATTCCACATATAAGTGATAACATGATGTTTGTCTCATCTCTGTATTCTTATGTGGGTAGATCTTTAAGACATATTGTTGAGTGGAAAAAGCAAGCTGTGGAATCAGCAGTTCCTGTTGTGGTGCAGTGGAAAAGAATCTGACTAGGAACCATGAGGATGTGGGTTCGATTCCTGGCCTCACTCAGTGGGTTAAAGATTTGGCTTTGCCATGAGCTGTGGTGTAGGTCGCAGACATGGCTTGGATCTGGTGTTGCTGTGGCTATGGTGTAGGCCAGCAGCTGTAGCTCCGATTAGACCCCTAACCTGGCAACCTTCATATACCGTGGGTTTGGCCCTAAAATGCAAAAAAAAAATAAAATAAAAAATAAGCTGTGGAATCATATCTATGTTCTGATACTATTGATATGTTTTTAAAAATCAAAATTATTGAAGGTAGTGCCTTAGGCTATAAGCTATGCTGCTATAGCAAAGAGATCCCTTAGTAAAAGGTTTCAATGAGATAGTTTCTTTTTTTCTCATGTAACAGTTCAGAGGGAGGTGTGGTCCAGGATGTTTGGTGTTCCAGTTATCTGTGGCTGCATAAAACAACAGTAATTATGTTTTGCTTGCAGATCCTGGGGGTCAGGAGTTGAGCCAGGGCATGGTAGGGATGGCCTGACTATACTGTTTGAAGTCAGAGGCTTTAGTTGGGAAGACCTGAATGGCTGGGAGTAACTCACATGGCTGGAGCTGGAATCATCTGTAGGTTTCTTGACCCTTGTGTGTGGGACCTGGGCTGGAATGACAAGGTTTGTCTCATTTGGGGCTATTGATAAGCCTGCCTCCATGACTTCTCTGTGGTTAGGGTTTCCATACAGCATGATGGCCTCAGGATAGTTGAACTTTTTGTTCCAGGAGCAAGTGTTCCAGCAAATAAGGTGGAAGCTACATGGCCTTCTGTGATTTTTTCCTCAGAAATTTTACAGTGTCACTTCTGCTGTTTAGAAAAAAGGGGAGTTCCCATCATGGCTCAGTGGTTAATGAAGCTGACTAGCATCCAGGAGGATGCAGGTTCGATCCCTGGCCTCGCTCAGTAGGTTAAGGATCTGGTGTTGCTGTGAGCTGTGGTGTAGTTTGCAGATGCAGTTTGGATCCCGTGTTGCTGTGGCTCTGGTGTAGGCTGGCAGCTATAGCTCTGATTTGACCCCTAGCCTGGGAACCTCCGTATGCTGCGGGTGTGGCCCTAAAAACACAAAAAATAAAAATTAAAAAAAAATGAAATAAACCAAGGAGTTCCTGTCATGGCTCAGCAGAAACAAATATGAGTAGTATCCATGAGGATGCAGGTTTTATCCCTGGCCTTGCTCAGTGGGTTAAGGATCCTGTGTTGCTGTGAGCTGTGGTGTAGATCGCAGATGCGGCTCAGATCTGGCATTGCTTAGGCTGTGGTATAGGCCAGGAGCTGCAGCTCCAATTTGACCCCTAGCCTGGGAACCTCCATATGCTGAGGGTGTGGCCCTAAAAAGACCAAAAAAAAAAAAAAATCAAGGTAGGAGTTCCTGTTGTGGCTCAATGTGCTAAGAACTCCTAGCCCAGGAACTTGTACATGCCAAGTTTATAGCCCTGAAAAGGAAAAAACAAACAAACAAGGTATAATTGATTTACGATGTTATGTAAGTTTCAGGAGCAAGTGTTCCAGCAAATAAGGTTATATTCCATGTATAGTCATCATAAAATATTGGCTGTATTCCCTGTGCTGTATAGTATATCATTGTAGCTTATTTATTTTATGTATAGTGGTTTATCTCTCTCTCTCTTTTTTTGTCTTTTTAGGGCTGCACCTGAGGCACCACCTGAGGTGGTTCCCAGGCTAGAGGTCTAATCGGAGCTGTTGCTGCCAGCCTACGCCAGAGCCACAGCAATGCAAGATCCAAGCCACGTCTGCAACCTACACCACAGCTTACAGCAATGCTGGATCCTTAACTCACTGAGCGAGGTCAGGGATCAAACCCGCAACCTCATGGTTCCTAGTCGGATTCGTTTCCACTGCACCAAGATGGGAACTCCTCTCTCTCTTTTTTTAGGGCTGCACCTGTGGCATATGGATGTTCCTGGGCTAGGGGTCAAATTGGAGCTGCAGCTGCTGGCCTACACCACAGCCACAGGAACGCTGGATCCAAGCTGTGTCTGCAACCTACGCCACAGCTCATCACAACGCTGGATTCTTAACCCACTGAGCAAGGCCAAGGATCGAACCCAAGTCCTCATGGATACTAGTCGGGTTCTTTAACCACTGAGCCATGCCAGGAACTCCCAGTTTATATCTCTTAATCTCCCACTCCTGTCTTTCCCCCTTTCCTTCCCTCTTCCAACTGGTAACCATTAATTTGTTCTCTATATCCGTGAGTCATTTTCTCTTCTCTTATATTCACTAGTGTGTTTTATTTTTTATATTCCACATATACAGTATTTGTCTTTGCCTGACTTGTTTCACTCAGCCTAATACCCAGTCCATCCATGTTGTTGCAGGTGGCAAAATTTCGTTCTTTTTTTTGGCTGAGTAGTATTCTGTTGTGTGTGTATATATGTGTCTTCTTTATCCATTCATCCATGTTTTGTTTTGTTTTGGCTGTGCCCATGGCATGTGGAAATTCCAGACCAGGGATTGAACTCACACCATAGTAACAACCTGAGCCACAGCAGTGACAATTCCAGGTCCTTCATTTGCTGAGCCACCGGGGAACTCCCATTCATCTACCTTTAAAAACTTTTATTTATTTTTATCTTACTGAAGTATAGTTTATTTACCATTCATCTGTTGATAGACACAGTTTGCTTCCTTATCTTGGCTGTTGTAAATAATGTTGCGGTGAACATTGGTGTGCATGTTTCTTTTAGAATCAGTGTTTTCATTTTCTTCAGATATATACTCAGAAGTGGAATTGCTGGATCATATGGTAGTTCTATTTTTAGTTTTTTGTTTTTGTCTTTTTGCCTTTTCTGGGGCCGCACCCGCAGCATATGGAGGTTCCCAGGCTAGAGGTTGAATCGGAGCTGTAGCCACCAGCCTACACCAGAGCCATAGCAACTCGGGATCTGAGCAGCGTCTGTGACCTACACCACAGCTCACGGCAACGCTGAATCCTTAACCCACTGAGCAAGGCCAGGGATCGAACCTGCAACCTCATGGTTCCTAGTCAGATTTGTTAACCACTGCACCACAATGGGAACTCCTATTTTTAGTTTTTTGAGGAACTTCCATACTGTTTTCCACAGTGGCTGCACCAACTGACATTCCCACCAACAGTGTTCTAGGGTTCTCTTTTCTCCACATCCCCACCAATATTTGTTATTTGTGTTCTTTTTGATGATACCCATTCTGACAGGTGTAAAGTGATATCTAGTTGTGCTTTTGATTTTATTTCTCTGATAATTAGCAATGTTGAGCAACTTTTCATG
This sequence comes from Phacochoerus africanus, assembly GCF_016906955.1. Lineage (NCBI taxonomy): Eukaryota > Metazoa > Chordata > Mammalia > Artiodactyla > Suidae > Phacochoerus > Phacochoerus africanus. The sequence continues at coordinate 31,054,182 of NC_062558.1, read as the reverse complement.
TGCCTGTTGGCCGCCTATGTGGCTTCTTTGGAAAAGTGTCTGTTCAGGTCTTGTGCCCATTTTTTAATTGGATTTTTTGTATTTTTGGTACTTCTGACATATTTTATTGGTCAAGCCAGCCATAAGCCTACTTGTATATAAGGGGAGGGAACAGAGACCCCACTTTTCTTTTCTTTTTTTGTCTTCTTGTCCTTTTAGGGCCACACCCGCGGCATATGGAGGTTCCCAGGCTAGGGGTCTAATTGGAGCTGTAGCCGCCGGCCTACACTACAGCCACAGCAACACGGGATCCTTACCCACTGAGGGAGGCTAGGGATCGAACCTGAAACCCCATGGTTCCTAGTCAGATTCGTTAACAACTGTGCATGACAAGAACTCCTGAGACCCCACTTTTCTATGTGAGGAGTGCTAAAGGATGGATGATCATGTTTTAAAACAATCATATGTGGGAAGCTCTAGCACATGAGGTCACCCAGGATCCTGGTTGGTTTGGCCAAGGAGATCACAGTGGCCTTTTTCATTTGCCACAGGCTTCCATTTCTGGTTTCAAGGCAACTGGACCTATTGTTGCCATATACCAGCCAGGGAAAGAGTGGAGGGCAAGCAGTTCCTTGTAAAAATGTGGTTTAGGAGTTCTGGTTGTGTTGCAGTGGCTTAAGAACCCAACTGGTATCCATAAGGATGTGGGTTTGATCCCTGGTCTCACTCAGAGAGTTAAGGATCTGGGATTGCCACAAGCTGTGGCATAGGTAGCAGAAGCAGCTCAGATCTGGCGTTGCTGTGGTTGTGGTGCAAGCTGGCAACTGCAGCTCCGATTTGACCCCTAGCCTGGGAACCTCCATATGCTGCAGGCCTTGAAAGACAAAGAAAAAAAAAAAAAAAGAATTCAGTCTAGAGGAATACATAGAAAAAGTCTAGAAGAAACTGGTAACAAGTAACAGTGGTTACTTCTTGAGAAGGGGGAGAAGACAGGATAGGTACATTCAAAGCTGACTTTAGCCATAGCTGTAGTGTTTTAATTTTCAAAGAGGATGACGTCTTCATGTTTACTTGTGAAATAAAATATTAATTCAAACTGAAGAGGGCCTGGTGAGCATCTAGCTGCTGCTCTTGCAGTCTTGGTCTTACCTCTCCATGGTGGAAGTCTCCAAAGAGTGCCAGGACGGCACATGGCTCCTTCCCTTCTAGGAGCTTCAGCTGGGGACTCTCAGTCTAAAGACCCCATTTTCTCAAAGGCTGTGTAGTTGGGTTCTCTATGCCCTCATCCAGTTCTGGAGGGTTTCCTTTCTTTTTTCTTTTTTTTTTTTTGTCTGCCCTGAGGCCATGGAGTTCCCAGGCCAGGGATCAGATCCAAGCCACAGTTGTGACCCAAGCCGCAGCTGCGGTAATGCTGCATCTTTAACCCACTGTGCCGGGCCTAGGATCAAACCTGCATCTCAGCGCTCCCAAGATGCTGCCGATCCTGTTGTGCCACAGCCGGAACTTCTAGAGGCTTTTCTTTATTACCAGCAGATATTGGTTGAACGTAGAGGGCTGTTTTGTCACTGAAGAACTCAAAAGTGATGAAAACACAGCCTATCTCTGTACAGATTACTTATTAATTACAGGTAGAAAGCTGGTCACTGTACAGTGGAGAAGACAGGTGGACACTGCCTTGCCCAAGCAAAGTTAGTATCACAAACACTATGTCCCTCATGGGAAACACTGAGGGCCCCATGTCACATTAGTGGCATTTCTGTCCCAGGTGCATAATCAAAGTCAATTATGAGGAAATATCAGATAAACCAAGGCAGAAAATGTTTTCTGAAACTATTGGACTGAACTCTTTAAGAATGCTGATGTCACGAAAAACAGAAGTTGAGAAGCTCTTCTAGACTAAAGGAAACCAAAGACATATAAGAAGTAAAATAATGCATGAGACTGAGTTGGGTCCAGGGTCTGGAGGGAATTGCCATCAAGAGATAGTTAGCATATGGAGTTCTCATCATGGCACAATGGAAACGAATCCACCTAGGATTCATGAGGTTGAGAATTCGATCCTTGGCCTTGCTCAGTGGGTTAAGGATCTGGCATTGCCATGAGCTGTGGTGTAGGTCGCAGATGTGGCTCGGATCTGACATTGCTGTGGCTCTGGTGTAGGCTGGAGGCTACAGCTCTGATTCAGTCCCTAGCCTGGGAAACCTCCATATGCAGAAAAAAAGATAGTTAGCCTGCAAGTTTGAATTTGGATGGTATTTGAGGTCACAGTATTATATGGCATCAAAGTTACATTTTATTTATTTTTATATTATAGTTGATTTACAATGTTCCTTCAATTTCTGCTGTACTGCAAAGTGACCCAGCCACCTGTATACACAATTGGGTTTTTTTTTTCACTTTCCATCATATTCTAACCCAAGAAGCCGAACACAGTTCAAAGTTACATTTTCTGTATTCAATAATTGGATATATAAGAGAATGTCATGTCATAGAAAATATGCACTGAGGTATTTAGGAGTAAGAATCCTGTTGTCTATAACTCCCAAATGGTTTAGGATAGGAGTAGGGAAACTCTTTTGGCAAAAAGACCAACTAATGAAGATTCTGGGCTTTGTGGTACATGTGGTCTCTGTCACAACTACTCATGCTCAGCTATAGACAATATAGAAATGAATGGGCATGGCTGTGTGCCAGTGACATTTATTTATGGATCCTGAAGTTTTAATTTCATATACATTTCATATTTCATGAAATATTCTTCAGTTTGTTTTTTTTTTTTAACCAGACAAAAATCATTTCCAGGAGTTCCCATAGCCCCAGCTTTACCTTCTATCAGATTAGCAAACCCAGGAGAAAGAGGGCATCTTTATTCTTTTTTTTGCCACCCTGCAGCATATGGAATTTCCAGACCAGGGATCAGATCTGAGCCGTGGTTGCACCCTATGTTACAACTGCAGCAACGCCAGAGCCTTTAACCCATTGTGCTGGGCCAGGCATATAAACCTGCATCCCAGGGCTCCAGAGATGCCACTGATCCCAGTTGCGCCAGAGGCCTTTATTTATTTATTTATTTATTTATTTTTTGTCTTTTTGCTATTTCTTTGGCCGCTCCTGAGGCATATGGAGGTTTCCAGGCTAGGGGTCCAATCAGAGCTATAGCCACCGGCCTACGCCAGAGCCACAGCAATGTCAGATCCGAGCCACATCTGCAACCTACACCACAGCTCATGGCAACGCCGAATCGTTAACCCACTGAGCAAGGGCAGGGACCGAACCCGCAACCTCATGGTTCCTAGTCGGATTCGTTAACCACTCTGCCACGATGGGAACTCCAGAGGCCTTTAAACCAGTACTTCTGGGCTAACTCTCTTTGGCCTGGTTTAGCTCTGTGTCCATCTCTGAACTAATCAGTTACCAGGAAGTTGGAAGATACTGATTGGCCAGGCCTGGATCACATGACCATTCTTGCATGGTTACTGTTAGCTCTCCTCAAACTCTCTGGACTAAGAATTGACAAGAGGTGACTGGCCCCTCAAAGGCATATTTGGTTGCTCTTCCCATCATGAAGGATGGAACCTACACAGGTAAAAAGAGCAGCTCCTTTTTTGTTTATTTATTTATTTATTTTTGGCCTTGCCTATAGCATGTGGAAGTTCCTGGACCAGGGATCTAACCTGTGCCACAGCAGGGACCCAAGCCACTTCAGAGACGACGCCAGATCCTTAACCCACTGCATCATCAGAGAACTCCCAGCACTTACTTATTACACCAGTGCTGTGCTGTGTTGCCTTCCTCAAATCCGGCCCCAGTTTTATAAGTGGCATCTTTGATAGGTGTGGTTGTGTTGTTGTAGCTCTCCAACTGTGACTTCTGTAGTCACATCTTGTGACCTGCTTTCACAGTCACAAGAAAACTGTGAAAAATAACCCCTTTATGTTTTCCTGTACCCTTCCTGGGCTACTCCATCCATCAGGAAACTCACAGGATCTACAAGCAGAAGCTAGAGGAGCTGACCGCATTCCAGACTTTGTGTAGCAGCTCCATCAACAAGCAGAAGACGCGACTGAAGGACCTAAAGCACACACTCCAGAGGTAGGAGGGCTGCCCTGATTTTAAGTGACAGAATCCCAATTCAAAACTGGCTTGAGCAGAGAATGGAAATTTTAATGGAAAAAAACCAGGTGTGGCTTCAGGCATCACTGGATCCAGGGGTCAAAGGATATTTTTAGGAATCTGTTTTTTCCCTCTAAATTCTACCTTCCTGTAGATAAGCTTCACTCTCTGGCTGAGATGGTCACCAGCCGTTCCAGGCCGTTATCCTCTAGCTTTTCTTCCTACTGGCTTGGATACCCCAACAGAATGAGAACTTGTCTTTCAGCAGAAGTTCTGGTTGTGATCTTCACTGGCTGGAATTGGTCATGTGCCCATCTGTGAACCAATCATGGAGACTCTGGTTAGACAAGACTCAGTTTATGGACCTGGGGGGTGGGACAGCCCTACTTGAATCATTTGGGAGGAGTAAAAAGATGAGATGTAGTTCCCTAGAGGAAAGTTGTGATAAGAAGTCCTACTGAGAGTTCCCATTGTGGCTCCGTAGTTAACGAACCTGACTAGTATCCATGAGGACACGTGTTCAATCTCTGGCCTTGCTCAGTGGGCTGAGGATCCAGTGTTTCCATGAGCTGTGGTGCAGGTTGCAGACACAGCTCAGATCCTGAGTTGCTGTGGTATAGGTCGGCAGCTGCAGCTCCTATTCGACCCCTAGCCTGGCAACTTCCATGTGCCATGGGTGTGGCCCTAAAAAAAGAAAAAAAGAAAAAAAAGCCCTACTGGATAGATTGGTAGCAAGTAGCCTTCTCATGGCTTTGGGGCTCACCCCACTTGGGTCCCTGGGTAGAGGGTAAGAATCCCAACGCCCCTGGTGGGGATATACTTGAGCTCATGACTTAGTTCATTTCCTGAGGCCAGGATCACCTGTTCAGTTCCAAATTCCCTGTCCTCATGGTTTGGGAAGTATGCTCATCCCCACAGGTGAAGGTGCTGTGACCCCAGGGAGGCAGGGAAACAGTCTCTGAGTGGCTCGTCCCAGATCCACTTAGCTGGGCCACTGTTTCTAGAATTTATGACTTCTGGTCAATTCTTCCTTTTCCTGGTGAACAGTTTTTGGGATGGTTACTGATTATACCCCTAACTTTGACTGAGCATTTTGGAAATGGAGACCCATCACTCATGGTGTAGAGGGTAGATGCTTCCACGTAATGACACATCTTGGAACCCTTGGAAAAACACATCTTACTAATGCCAGGACTCTTTTATCTGTCTAGGGTTTTTCATTCTTGGCACTATTGATAATTCTTTGCTGCTGGGGGCACTACTGATAATTCTTAGCAGCATGGCCTCTACCCACAAGGTGCTAGTAGAACCTGCCACCCTTGTCTTTTTTTTTTTTTCCTGCTTTTTGCTTTTTAGGGTCACACCCTTGGCATATGGAGGTTCCCAGGTTAGGGGTTGAATTTTGAATTGGAGCTATAGCTGCTGGCCTATGCCAGAGCCATAGCAATGCAGGATCTGAGCTGTGTCTGCGACCTACACCACAGCTCACAGCAATGCCGGATCCTTAACCCACTGAGCAAGGCCAGGGATCGAACCTGAAACCTCATGGTTCCTAGTCAGATTTGTTTCCACTGTGCCACACCAGGATCTCCCACCCTTGTCTCGACAACAAAATGTTCCCAAACAGCACCAGGTTTCCCTAATTGAGGACCACTGGATTAGAAGGTTGACCCATGAGAGAGAGAGTGTCTGCGACTTGTTTTTCTAGTTTTTTGGTTAAATATCACCAGTTTTGTGGTTAAATATCACTAGTTTTGTGGTTAAATATCACCAAAGAATAACAGTCAGACCTTGACTTTTTCACTGCTTATACTTTCAAAGTACCTTCTTATCTGTACTCTTAGTAATCTTCAGGTTACTCCTATAGGTGAGCATGGAGAAGAATATTGCCAGTAGATATCCTCTGGGCTTCTACTATATGTCAGGTATTCTAGATGCTTTACATTGCTTTACTCACTTTATCCTCACAATGATACTGTCTACAAGGTAGGGCTGATGTTACTCCTGTTTTTGAGGTATGGAAGACAAGACAGAGGTTAAAGGACATTCCCAAGATCACAAGGCTAGCAGGGAGTACAGATAGAGAATTGAGGTTGCGAGAAGCATCGAGATGGAAAGATGAGAGGGTGGTGCCCAGAGCTTCCAGATTCTTCTTCCAGTCTGAGTAACGCCTGTGTTTCTCCTATGCCCACACTTCTGCCCACAGGTACAAGCGCCATGCCAGTCGGGAGGAAGCAGAGCTTGTTCAGCAGTTGGGTGCCAACATCAAGGAGCGGCAGAATGTCTTCTTTGACATGGAGGCCTACCTGCCCAAGAAGAATGGGTAGGAGCTGGGAACACCCCCTTCCTCCAGCACTTCAGGCTGACGCCCAGGTCTGGAGCGTCTAGTCTGCATGACCCCTCCCTCCTTGGGAGCTTGAGTTTGAGGCGAAAAGGAGGAAGAAAGGTCAGGAAAGAGAAGGAAGCTTCTTTACACGTTTCTCCAAGAACCCAGGAGGGGACCTCTGCCCCTCCTTTCATTCCTGGAAGGACTTTTTCAAGGAACAAGTTGACAAATCTGGTTCCAGCATTTGCCAGGTGTCTGATGCCACCTAGGGTCAAGAGAAAATGTGTTTTTCTTAAGAAAACACTTGGACGTTCCCATTGTGGGTCAGCAGGTTCTATGAGGATGTGGGTTCGATCCCTGGCCTCACTCAGTGGATTAAGGATCCTTAAGCTTATGCCATGAGCTGTGGTGTAGGTCACAGACTTGGCTTAGATCTGGTGTTGCTGTGGCTGCGGTATAGGCTGGCAGCTGCAGCTCTGATTCAACTCCTAGCCAAGGATTCCACAGGCCACGGCCCTAAAAAAAAGAAAAGAAAGCAGACACTTATTGAGGGTCTGCTGTATGCCTGGCGTTGCCCCAGGGACTCATTTCATCCTCCACAACCTGGTGAGTCTGATCCAGGAGTCTCTGTCCTACAAGGTTTGGAGACATTAGGGACTGTCTTGCCCAGGTAGCTCAGCCCAGCTTGACTGAGCCAGGATGTGAACACTAGACATTCTGACTCCAGAGTTTGTGTTCTTTCCATCTTCCTCTTTCAGAGGAGTCTCATCTTCCTTTCTCAAGTGATGTCACTGCCGCCCTATTCCAGAGAAAGAACCTTTCGGTGTTGTGTCATGACCTAACGTAGGCTCATGAAAGCACGGCCCATCACTTCACCCTGACCTTTTGCCCTGGTTTGGCCTAGCACTGCATCAGAGCCTTCTGCCAGAGCCATTCCTCTTGTCTTCTCCGTTTTTGCTGTATTTGGTTAAAAACTCCATGTTTTGGGTGGTGATACTTTTCTACAGAATGAAACAGCTTGACCTTTTATAGTGTAGCTGAAATCCACTTTCTCAGTTCTAATCTCCCTAGTCTTCTGTGCATCTTATATTAGTCAGGAATTCTTGGATTCCAAAAGACAGAAACCCCGACTCAAAGTTGCTTAATTGAAAATAGGGGATTTAGGATTGTCCACTGTGGCTCAGTGAGTTAAGAACTCAACACAGTGTCCATGAGGATGTGAGTTCAAACCCTGGCCTCACTCAGTGGGTTAAGAATCTGGTGTTGCTGCAAGCTGCGGTGTAGGTCATGGATGTGGCTCAGATCCAGTGTAGCTGTGGCTGTGGTGTAGGCCAGCAGCTGCAGCTCTGATTCGATCCCCAGCCTGGGGACTTCCATATGCTGCAGGTGTGGTCCTAAAAAGAAAAATAAATAAATAAATAAGAAAATAGGGGATTCATTGGCTGGTGTAACTAAAAAGTTTAGGTGTAGCTATAGATATGGCTGGATCCTACTGCTCAAATGATACTGTTAGGCTGTGTCCCTCCTTTAGCTTTCTTTTCACTCTCTTTTCCAGTGTATGAATTTTATTCTTAGGCAAATGTTCTCTACAAGCTGGCCCTAGCAGCTCTGGGTTTGCATCCTACCGGCTTACCAAATTCGGTAGAGAAAGCTTCTTTGTTCTTTAGCAGTTCTGGGAGAAGTCCCGTTACTGATTCTTTTTTTTTTTTTTTTTTTTTTTTTTGCTATTTCTTTGGGCCGCTCCCGCGGCATATGGTGGTTCCCAGGCTAGGGGTCAAATCGGAGCTGTAGCCACCGGCCTACGCCAGAGCCGCAACAACTCGGGATCCGAGCCGTGTCTGCAACCTACACCACAGCTCACGGCAACGCCGGATCATTAACCCACTGAGCAAGGGCAGGGATTGAAACCACAACCTCATGGTTCCTAGTCGGATTCGTTAACCACTGCGCCACGACGGGAACTCCCCGGTTACTGATTCTTATTGGCATAGATTGTGTCACATTATCGTTATTGACCCAATCAAGAGGTTGTACCACTTTGATTGGCGGAACCTGGGTCATGTGCCTTCCCTAGGGCCTAGGGGAGAAAGTGATTCTTGGAAAGAAAATTGTTCTGCCCTTTCAGGAAGTTGGGACTATATGCCAGGTGGGAGGACCTTGTGGCCTTTTCACACCGCTGCTGTAAGTACAACAGACTGGAAATGTCCCTAGAATTTACTTATAGCAGGAGTTCTGCTGTGGCACAGTGGATTAAGAATCCAACCGCAGTGGCTCAGGTCTCTGCAGAGGGGCAGATTCAATCCACGGCCCAGCACAGTGGGTTAAAAGATCCAGCATTGCTGCAGCTGCCACGTGAGTTGCGGCTGCAGCCCAGATTCAAGCCCTTTGATCCCTGGCCCAGGAACTTCCACAGGCTGCAGGTGTAGCAACTTGGAATCCTTAATCCACTATGCTGGGCCAGGAATAGAACCTGCGTCCCAGTGCTTCCTTTTTGCGCCTTAGTGGGAACTCCTGTATAATTTATTTATTTATTTATTTTTGTCTTTTTGCTATTTCTTTGGGCCGCTCCTGCGGCATATGGAGGTTCCCAGGCTAGGGGTCAAATCGGAGCTGTAGCCACCGGCCTACGCCAGAACCACAGCAACGCAGGATCCGAGCTGCGTCTGCAACCTACACCACAGCTCACGGCAACGCCGGATCGTTAACCCACTGAGCAAGGGCAGGGACCGAACCCGCAACCTCATGGTTCCTAGTCGGATTCGTTAACCACTGCGCCACGACGGGAACTCCTAATTTATTTTTTTAAATATATTTATTGATTTATTCAACAAGTGTTATGAGCATCTACTTTGTGTCCTGCACTATTTTTCAATGCCGGATCCTTAACCCACTGCACTATAAGGGAACTCTGGAAGAACCCTGTTTAAACTGACCTTGAGATTATACACATGCCTTTGCCTCATTGGCTGGACCTTAGTCACATGTTCACCTTAGCCGCAAGGAAGGCTGGAAAATATGATCTCTAAGCCAGCTAAGATGGGGAGCGATGGGTTAATCATGACAGTCATGTCGCAGTTGTCATGTTCTCTAGTTAATCATTATCATTCTCACTTGATGTTAGACCTTTACCACTGAGCTTAGCACCCCGCTTTCTAATATCCAGTGCTCAGTGCTGTGCTTATTAAGTTTGAATATTTTTGGTTGGGCCCCACTCCTGGGGCTCTTAACGTGGTGGCCCTCACAGATCTTTCCTTCCAGGCTCTACTTAAATCTGGTCCTTGGCAATGTGAACGTGACCCTTCTCAGCAAACAGGCCAAGTAAGTATGCCAGACACCCTTCTGCTTGGCTTTACAGAGTCCAGACATTGTGTTCTTTTAACTCAGGAGAGATGGGACCAAGCTAGTATTTTTGTCGTTGTTGGTTGGGGGTGAAGTAGAAAAGAAAGTTTTGGTGCTTTGCGAGGCAAAGGGGGTCACAGCAAGCTAATGCCCTCAAAACTGTGTGATCCCCAAGCTAGTATTTTTGCATAAATTAAAAAAAAATGTTCCCAAAATCTGGCTTTTGGTTTTTCTGATGGTCTTGTTCTCAGTGGGTAGACCTCTTGGGAGATGTTTCCTTCCTTCTTTTCATGGAGTCAGATCACTGGGTGGGCAAGACTGCCAATTTCCCTGGAAAAATGGTCTCTGCTCCACTCCACACCCTAACATACATTTCCCCTGGAGGCTAGGTAGTCCTGTCCACTCCAGCCTATCAGTTTCCAGGAGAAATGGAGACAGAGCTTTTCCAGTGCAGTTGCTGGTTGTGGAAGGAGAGCCTGTCCCTGCTTCCTGCCCATCACGGGCTTAGAACCTCAAACCAGGAGTTCAGACATAGGAAGCTTTGCCCATTGGCCCTCTTTCCCAAATTGAACATCACCATTAATTCAAAGAGTCTCCCTTACTGTGATCAGCAAGTCAAGAATCTGATGGGATGAGGGTCCTGCCCCCGGATGGGCTATAGGTATGTGACCTTTCCTGGGCATATCTCTCCCTGCAGATTTGCCTACAAGGACGAGTATGAGAAGTTCAAGCTCTACCTGACTATAATCTTGCTCCTGGGTGCTGTAGCTTGTCGATTTGTCCTTCACTACAGGTGACGGGTTGTGGTGATGCATGCATGGGGCCTTGGGGCTGAGGAGGGTTGTGGGAGAGCCCTCCAGGGCCTCTCTTGCATCTCCTGTGTTTGGTGTGATAAAGCATAGGGAAGAGAAGGACCATTTCTTTTTGTTTTTTTGTCTTTTGTCTTTTTAGGGTCACACCCTTGGCATATGGAGGCTCCCAGGCTAGGGGTCGAAGCGGAGCTATAGCTGCCAGCCTACACCACAGCCAAAGCAACATGGGATCCAAGCCGCGTCTGCAACCTACACCACAGCTCATGGCAACGCTCATGGTTAACGAACTAGTTGGGTTCGTTAACCACTGAGCCATGATGGGAACTCCAAGAGGGACCATTTCTTATGGGACGCAGCAGTTCTGTCTGACATACAGCTTTCAGCAAATATCTACTGAAGGCCTTGTAACATAGTAGTTAAGAAAGAGCCCTCATTGTGGCTCAGCAGGTTAAGAACCTGACTTGTATCCATGAGGATTCGGGTTCAATCCCTGGCCTTGCTCAGTGGTTTAGGGATTCAGCGTTGCCGCAAGCCATGGCATAGGTCACAGATTCGGCTTTAGATCTGACGTTGCCATGGCTGTGGTGTAGGCCAGCAGCTGCAGCTCTGATTCGACCCCTAGTCTGGGGAACTTCTGTATGCCACAGAAGAAAGAAAAGAAAGAGCCCAATGTGGTCCATCCATACAATGGAATAGTATTTGGCCACAAAAAGGAGTGAAGTATTGACACAGTCTATAACATGGATGAACCTTGGAAACATGATGCTGAATGAAAGAAGCCAGATGTAAAAGGTCACTCACTGTATGATCCCATTCATATTGAAATGTCCAGAAAATGCAAATACCATAGAGACAGAAAACAGATCAGTGGTTGCCAGGGACTGGGGGAGGGGAAATAGGGAGTGACTGCCAAGGGCTGGAAGGGTTTTTTTTTTGTGGTGGTGAAAGTATTCTGGAATTAGAAAGTGGTGATGGGTGCACAACTCTGGGATTCTACTAAAAACCAGTGAGTTGTAGGCTTTAAAAGGGTGAATTTTGGGAGTTCCTGTCATGGCTCAGGGGTAACAAACCTCACTAGTATCCATGAAGATGAGGGTTCAGTCCCTGGCCTTGCTCAGTGGGCTAAAGATCAGGCGTTGCTGTGGCTGGGGTGTAGGCCGGCAGCTACAGCTGTGATTTAACTCCTAGCCTGGGAACTTCATATGCCGCACGTGCAGCTATAAAAAGACAAAAACAAAAAGAGTGAATTTTATTATGTGAATTATATCTCAGTTACAAAAAGAAAGGTGATGGGGTAGGGTGAGGGAGAGAGAAAGAGAAAGGAAAGAAGGAAATAGGAGTTCCCGTCGTGGCTCAGTGGTTAACGAACCTGACTAGTGACCATGAGGTTGCGGGTTCAATCCCTGGCCTCGCTCAGTGGGTTAAGGATCCAGCGTTGCTGTGAGCTGTGGTGTAGGCCGGCAGCTGTAGCCCTGACTGGACCCCTAGCTTGGGAACCTCCATATGCTGCAGGTGCAGCCCCCCCCCCCAAAAAAAAAGAAGAAGGAAATGAAAGGAAGAAAAGAAAGAGACAGACTACAGACTGCCTGGGTTTGAATCCTGGCTTTGAGACTTACTGGCTGTTGCCATGGGCAGCTTCCTTTGGGGTTTCTCAGTCATTCTATCTGTAAAATGAGGGTAACACCAGACCTTGCCTCACTGGGTTGTTGTGACAATTCACTGTCTTAACACTGTATGTGGCTTTGCCCAGGGCCTGGCACCCAGGGGTGCAGTTGAGAGCAGCAGCTGCCCTGAGTGGGACGAGGCCAGTGAGCTGAAGCTGAGCTGCCTCAGGGGGTTTTGTTTCTCCCTCTAGCCCTGGGTTTTCTGCCCTGAGGGGAGGCAGCCAAGTATGGCTTGGGCATTTGACCCACGTGTCAAGGGTTTATTTCCTGGCAGGCGCTTGGCTGGGAGTCCAGTTGCTGGTCTGCCCACTTGAATGTCTAAACAAAGGCTCTTTCAAGCCCTGGGCCCATGCCGCCTGCTGCCTCAGGCCTGGCCTGTTTCCCTGGAGGGCAAAGGCTGCTCACATCCATAATGACTGCTCACACGCCCCTCTGGAAGGGGTGAAAGTTCTTGATGTGGAACCAGATTTCCTTGAGCTGGGACATCTAGGGCCCTCAGTGGACAAACTTATGGTGTGTTGTCGAGTTCTAAGGCTGGCTGAGGGCTAGCATCTCCGCTGCTCCCAATCCCTTTCTGTATTCATTTCCTGGGGCTGTCGTAACAAGGCACCACAAGCCGGGTGGCTCAAAACAATAGAAATATATTTTCTCACAGTTCTGGAGGCTAGAAGTCTGAAATCAAGGTTGAAATCACAGTTGGCAGGGCCAGGCTCTCTCTGAAGGCTCTGGGAAGTTGAGGGAAATCCTTCCTTACCTCTCCCAGCTTCTGGTTGTGGCCGGCAATCTTTGACATACCCTTGGTTTAAACCTATTTCAAACTCACAGACCCAGAGGACAGACTTGTGGTTGCCAAGGAGGAGGGAGGAGGGAGTGGAATGGACTGGGAATTTGAGTTAGTAGATGCAAACTATTACATTTAGAATGGATCAGCAGGAGTTCCCGTCGTGGCGCAGTGGTTAACGAATCCGACTAGGAACCATGAGGTTGCGGGTTCAGTCCCTGCCCTTGCTCAGTGGGTTAACGATCTGGCGTTGCCGTGAGCTGTGGTGTAGGTTGCAGACGCGGCTCGGATCCCGAGTTGCTGTGGCTCTGGCGTAGGCCGGTGGCTACAGCTCCGATTGGACCCCTAGCCAGGGAACCTCCATATGCCGCGGGAGCGGCCCAAAGAAATAGCAAAAAGCCAAAAAAAAAAAAAAAAAAGAATGGATCAGCAATAAGATCCTTCTGAGTAGCAAAGGGAACTATATCCAGTCTCTTGGGATAGACCATGATGGAAGATAAGAAGGGGAATGTATATGTATGTATGACTGGGTCACTTTGCTGTACCGCAGAAATCAGCACAACATTGTAAATCAACTACACTTTAATTAAAAATAAATAAATTGGGAATTCCAAACTCAAAAGAAAAAAAAAAAGAAAAAAAGCTCTTTTACTCCATAGTCTGTCTCTGTGGTCACATGGCGCCCTTCCCTGTGTGTCACTGTTTCTCTCTCATGGTCTTCTTATGAGGACACAGTAATTGGATTTAGTGCCCACTCTAACCCAGTGTGACCTCATCTTAACTAATTGCATTTACACAGATCCTCTTTCCAAATTAAGTCATATTCTGAGATCCTGGGTAGATATGAATTTGGCAGTGTGCGTGGGGGGGAACACTGTTCAACCCATGGCACCTTTTATGGGTTAAAATTAGGGTAAGGGAGGAGTTCCCTGGTGGCCTAGCAGTTAAGGCTCTGGTGTCATCACTGCTATGGTGCAGTTTTGTGGTGCAGTTCGATCCCTGGCCTTGGAATTTCCACATGTCCCAGGCATGGCCAAAAGAAAAACTAGGGCAGTGAGGAGAGCTGGATGAGCAACTCATCTCTGAGCCTCAGTTTCCTCATCTGTGAAATGGGAAGTAGTATTGTCTTAGTTTGGGTTCCCCCCCCAAGAGACCACCAAGACAAGCATTTGGGTGCCAGTAGTTTATTCAGAAAGTGCTCCCAGGAAACACTGGTAGGGGAATGGAAGTGAGACAAGGAAGGGTTATCCTATGGGCACCTGGAGCTTAGTGCTAATGGAGGACAGAGTAGAACGTGCCTCAGCTATCCCTGCCTGAAGGGCAAGGGAGCTAGTGGTTCATCATCCAACTGCTGTCAGTCAAGGGAAGATCAACTCCCAGAGAGTCTTGGTCCCCTTGCCCTCCTGATCTCCCTCTGGCACCAGCAGGGTGAGCTCTGGTGGCCTGAGAAAGCCCTCAGGCATGCACCAGGAGTTGCAGATCCTGGCTCTTGAAAGCCATGTAGGACTAGCACGGATTGAGTAAGTGCACTTGCACAAGAGCCAGCCCTGTGGGGTCGTTCAGGGACCTGGAGAGATCATCTGCGTAAAATGCCTGCAATGTTGCAAGTTCCCAGTAGTTAGTGCTTGCCTGGCATGGCAGGCTGAATAATGGTCCCCAAAGATGTGCTTGTTTCAGGACCCAGAACCTTCAAATGTGTGGCCTTACATGGCAAAAGGTCTATGCAGATGATTAAATTAAGAGTCTTGAGGTGGGGAGATGATCCTGGATTATCCGGTGGGCCCAGTGTGATCACACAGGTCCTTGTAAGAGGGAGGTAGGAGGGTCAAAGTCAGAGGAGATGTGATGACAAGCAGAGATCAGAGTGGTGTGAGACAGAGACTGCAGGTGGCCTCTGGAAGCTAGAAAAGGCAAGGAAACAGATTCTTTCCTAGAAACTCCAGAAGGAGCACTGCTCTGCTGACCTATTTCAGACTCTGACCTCCAGGACTGTAAGAAAAGAAACGTGTGTTCCTTTAAGCCACTCGTTTGTTATAGCAGCAACAGGAAGCTCATATACCTTGGCAGAACAGACTGACACCAACCCCTCAAGCAAGTCCCTAATGTGCCAGGGCCATACAACTGTTTTCACTCTTCTCTTAATTTTCTTTTTATGGCCGCGCCTTCAGCATATGGAAGTTCCCAGGCTAGGGGTCGAATTGGAGCTGCAACTGAGGCCTACACCACAGCCACAGCAACATGGGATCTGAGCCACATCTACGACCTACACCACAACTCAGGGCAATGCCGGATCCTTAACCCACTGAGCGAGGCCAGGGTTCGAACCCGCAACCTCATGGTTCCCAGTTGGATTCGTTTCTGCTGCACCACGACGGAAACTCCTATGTCAGGTTTTTTTTTTGTTTTTTTGTCTTGTTTTGTTTTTTTTGTCTTTTTGCTATTTCTTGGGCCGCTCCTGCGGCATATGGAGGTTCCCAGGCTAGGGATTTAATCGGAGCTGTAGCCACCGGCCACAGCCACAGCAACACCAGATACGAGGCACATCTGCAACCTACACCACAGCTCACGGCAATGCCGGATCATTAACCCACTGAGCAAGCGCAGGGACCGAACCCGCAACCTCATGGTTCCTAGTCGGATTCGTTAACCACTGCGCCACGACGGGAACTCCCTATGTCAGGTTCTTAATGCACTGAGCCACAACAAGAACTCCTCACTCCTCTCTTTACAGATAAAATAAAGGAAGGGACCAATGGAAAATATCCTGGTAACCATAGCCCATTCCTCGGCCTGTCTCCTGTCTGGAGATACCTAAGTGACCCCGTCAACTGCAAGGCCGTCTTTGCTCCCTTGTTTCCTGTTTAAGTCAAGTAGGCCTTTGATTTTCCTCAGAGTTAATGTCTGAGAATCATTTCTTGGACTTTGGATGCTCTGCGGTGCTTCCAAAATTATTATGTTGGGGACATCCACAGCTCTTCCTGTGCTGCAGGCACTGTTCCAAATTCAGCTAATGCTCAAGCAGGAGGTGCTGTGACTTTCCCCGCCTTACAAATGGGGAAGTGGTGGCCTGGGAGAACTGCAGACTTGTCCTTGGTTCTGCCACTGGGAGAGGCAGAGTCTGAATTTGAACTTGGGCTTCATGTCTCCAGCCTGTCCCTATCCCTCCTGAAACAGCCTCTGTAGGCAGTGGTTCAGAGGGGCTGAGAGTCTGTCATCTGTAACCATGAAACAGGGTCACAGGGCTTCAAAGAAGGTCGCAGTGTCATTTTAAAAGATAGCATTCTGTGCAGCAGAGATTGGTACAACATGGAAAATCATCTGTACTTTAAGGAAAAAGAAAAAAAAGATAGTATTTGGGGGAGTTCCCTGGTGATCTAGTGGTTAGGACTCAATGATTTCATTGCTGCAGCCTGGTTCAATCCCTGGTCTGGGAACTGAGATCCCACATCAAGCCACAGCACTCCATGGCCCAAAAAAATAAATAAATAAAGATAGCATTTAATATAGCATATTGATTATTTGATCTAAGATTTAAATAGACATGTTAATATGCAATGTGTAGCAGTTATGCTTTTTTTTTTGTCTTTTGTCTTTTTAGGGCCGCTCCCATGGCATATGGAAGTTTCCAGGCTAGGGGTTGAACTGGGGCTGCAGCCGCTGGCCTACACCACAGGTCATGGCAATGCTGGATCCTTAACCCACTGAGCTAGGCCAGGGATCGAACCTGTGTCATCATGGATACTATTCGGGTTCATTAACCACTGAACCATGACAGGAACTCCCTATGCTATCATTTTTTTTAACAAAATAAAAAGTGGAACAATATAAGTGAGCATAAGGAGTTCTCTGGTGGCTCAGCAGATTAAGGATCTGGCATTGTCACTGCTCGGGTCACTGCTGTGGCCCTGGTTTGATCCCTGGCCTTGGAACTTTTGTGTGTTGTGGGCGCAGCCAAAAAAAAAAATGAGCATAATATGTACATTTATGAGTGTCAACAGGTCAAATTTAGTTATAATCAATTCTAATGAAGATATATTTCCACATATTTAACCTTCAAGGCCCTACTCAAATGTTATCCCTTCTTTGTGGATTTACACACTTAATTAAGTAGGAATCTATCATCTTCATTCTCCCAAACTCTCCCCCAAGTCTCTGAATGTCTTTTACTATAATTTTTTGTGTGTGTGTGTGTCTTTTTGTTTTTTTAGGCCACACCCATAGCATATGGAGGTTCCCAGGAGGCTAGGGGTCTAATCGGAGCTATAGCTGCTGGCCTACACCAGAGCCACAGCAACGCCAGATCTGAGCCGCATCTGTGACCTACAGCATAGCTCATGGCAACACCGGATCCTTAACCCACGGAGCGAGCCTGGGAATTGAACCCACAACCTCATGGTTCCTAGTCAGATTCATTTCTCCTGCGCCATGACAGGAACTGCTTAACTATAATTGTTACAGGAGTTCCCTTCATGGCTCAGCAGTTAATGAACCTGACTAGGATCCATGAGGATGCCAGTTTGATCCCTGGCCCCCGTCAGTGAGTTAAGGATCTGGTGTCGCCATGAGCTGTGGTGTAGGTTGCAGATGCGGCTCGGATCCAGCGTTGCTGTGACTGTGGCATGTGGCCCTAAAAAAACAAAACATTGTTATCCTCCCATTTCCCTCCCAGGGCCTTTATAGTTGAGGGGAGGACCTCCTAGTTCAGGGACAGAAATGGAGGGGGTGGTGATCTCCCTGCCCTCCGTTCCCACATGGAATGGATCTGTATGACACCAGGAGATACAGAGGTGCTTCTCTCAGGGTCAGAGAGTCTTCATTGAGGCCCCGTTGGAGAGAGTCAGTGGCAGGGGAGCCCTCTGAGGGGCTGTCCGTTGCTGGCTCTCTCCCAGGACCCTTCACCCAGTAGTGCTCACAGAGGGGGCCAGTCTTTCCATTTTGCAGACGGCAAAGCTGAGGCCAGGCAGGCCTCTGGCAAGGTCACACATGGCATGTCTGTGGCTCTCCCCTCTGACCAGGGCACAGCAGGACCCCAGCTGCCACATTCTGCCTCTTCTGCCCAGCACAGGGCTGTGGTCATGCAGAGGAGGCAGGGAGTTCTTAAATTCATGTTTTTGTATGTGCAGCAGAGTTTACAGATGGTTTAAGGGGATAAGGGGAGTTTATACTGGAGTTAACACTACAGGCAGTTTAAAATTGCATATTAGGTTTCCTGCTTAAAGTCCTTCTGTTGTCATCCCACCAGGAATTTCACATCAAACTACGAATTTAGAAGGGAGACAGGTTGTCGTGGGCTGAGTGGTCGGCTAGAGCCTTAAGGGCCAGTAGGATTTGGGTAGAAAGTTGAGGGAGGATGGGCATTGTAGGTGGAGAAAGGACCTTGTCGGGGTCCCTGGGGGGTTTTGGGAGGCACACCTGTGTGGGCAGTACTCATCCTGCTTTGCTGTTCTGTTGTGGTGGGGGTGGGACAACCGTCCCTGGTTCTCATGCCTGCCCCCCTCCCTGGGGCTGTCTCTCTACACCAGGGTGACGGACGAAATCTTTAACTTCCTGCTGGTGTGGTATTACTGCACCCTGACGATTCGAGAGAGTATTCTTATCAGCAACGGCTCAAGGTAATGGGGGGCCTAGCTGTGTGGGAGACTTGGGGGGGTCAAAGGGAAATCTGTCATGGAGGTGAGGGCTGTCACTTCATCCTCCCTTCCTCCTTGTGGGGGTGGGGATGGGGGGTATTCTTGGCTGTTCAGACCCAGGGAGGAGGAAAATGGCATCTGCTGCTGATGCAGCTTCGCTGGCCGTGGTCAGTTTCTTGCTTTCAAGAAGACTTAACTCAGATGGGCTTAACAGAGTAGGTCATTAATTTCTCATATCAAGGAATGGGTCCATTGGAACTGACTTCAGGTAAGGCTTAATCCAGGTATTCAGACAATGTCATCAGGACCCAGTTTCTCTCTGTCTCTCACCTATGCCTTCTGTGTTGTCTTTATTCTTAGGTTCCAAGTAGGAGCACCCAGCAGCTCCAGGCTCACATCCTTATATCTAGCATTTGCAGTAAAATAGGGCCCAGTCCTCTCTTCACTAGGCCTCTTGGCACTCAGTGATCATGTGCCAGTCTCTGAACCAGACACTGTGGTCAGAGAATGCACTGCTGTGATTGGCCAGTTGTGAGCCTTTGGAACCCACTCCCAGGGTCTGTCACTGGACGCCTAGAAGATGAAAATCAGGAGAGGAATGGTTCCCCAGAGGAAAGTTAGGGTACTGTCACCAGAAAGATGAATGGATTGTGGTGAGAAAAGTGGATGGTCCCCAACAGGGAGATGAGAGTCTTGGGACTAAATTAAGATCCATGACTTGCCACTTGCAGGACTCATTTTCCACAGGTCTCTTGCCTTTTTAGACATTTGAACCCTGGCACACCATTCTTTTCCCTGTTTTTCCTTAAGCAGAAAGTAACAACCTTGCAACCCTCCCCACTTCCTCCTTCCTGGGGGCTGCTAAAGAATGGCCAGGAGCTGTGTATTTAAGATTGGGGTATTTGCTAAACCCAAAAGTAATTTGCCACCTTCTCACTTCTCTGCCCAGTGATCTCCTATGGCATATCCCTGCCCTGCCAGGCCTTACCCTGAATGTAGAGCCAAGAGGTAAGGACCAGGGGAACAGGTATTCTTAGGTACCCAGCCCTGTAGCATGTAGCCCTTTAGAAAAGGTCAGTGTTTCTCAAACTGCTTTCGTTCTTGTCCCATGCACACTATTTTTACCCTGTCCACACATCACCTGGATGATAATTTTTTTCACATTGAAGTCCACCCTCTCCTTTTTTAAAAAACTTACATAAATATTAACTTATTTCAAAAGGAAACTTTATTTCACCACCATACGTGGAAAACGAGCATCAATTGCAGGAAAGAGGAAATAGTGTAAAAATAGATTTTCATTTTCATTGTTTAATTAATTGAAGTCAATCATTCTTGCTTCCTAAAGGCTCTGAGCCTGAGGGCTGCTATTTCTCTTAAGTGTGTGTAAAGAGATGAGCAGATCGTGAGAGGCTTTAAAGATGTCCTAGCATTTAAGGCTCTTTTCCTTGACTTAATCATGGAAAGAATGGAAAAGATGACTTCTCACCAGGTGATTCAGTATCATCTAGAGTTACACTTAAATATTATCTAAAGGTTACACTCAGAGGATGCAGGTTCGATCCCTGGCTTTGCTCAGTGGGTTAAGGATCCGGCACTGCCGTGAGCTATGGTGTAGGTCGCAGACACGGCTCGGATCTGGCATTGCTGTAGCTGTGGCATATTACCTAGTCTGGGAACCTCCATATGCTGCAGGTGCAACCCTAAAAAGACAAAAAGAAAAAGTTACACTTGAATCCCATCTAAAACTTGGTGGTACCTACCTCATGCTTTGGGAAACACTGAAGTAGAAAATCTTACCAAATAAATAACATTTGTAGTTTTCCTTCATTTTAGTGACTAGTATCTTTCTGCTTTGGGGTGTGGTTGGGAGGGAGCCAGGGTAGAACCCAGTGGTGAAATGGGCCCAGGGCAGAGAGCAAGGCTGTCTTGTTACTAATTCTCTCTCTGCACCCCTGGGCTTGCTGTCAGACTTGGAATTTCGTCCTGATGGATTCATATTAAGAGTGTTCAGGGGAGTTCCCGTCGTGGCGCAGTGGTTAACGAATCCGACTAGGAGCCATGAGGTTGCGGGTTTGGTCCCTGCCCTTGCTCAGTGGGTTAACGATCCGGCGTTGCCGTGAGCTGTGGTGTAGGTTGCAGACGCGGCTCGGATCCTGCGTTGCTGTGGCTCTGGCGTAGGCCGGTGGCTACAGCTCCGATTGGACCCCTAGCCAGAGAACCTCCATATGCCGCTGGAGCGGCCCAAGAAATAGCAACAACAACAACAACAACAACAAAAAAAAAGAGTGTTCAGGGCATGCCACATCTTTAACGGTCACTAACATTTCAGTAAGAGTTACTCTGGTCTCTTTTCTTGTGTGACAAGCTCTGGATGGGTGGTTCCCTAAGAGGAGAGAGCAGGACTGATTGGAGGTCCCTGCAAGTGTGGGGCACACCTGGAAAACAGGGAGCAGGACTGAAGGGGAAGAGAGGAGTTCCAAAGACACCTCACTTGTCTGACACTTTAGTGGCGTCTTTTCTGGGGCCTCCCTAGGGCTTGTACTCTAATGGGACAGTGGGAAGGGCCTTTGAACTTGTAATGCAAAGCTTTGTGTGTGGTCCGTTCTGCCCCCGACCTGCCATACATCACACATTTATTGAGCATTTTCTAAGTGCCAGACACTGAGCTAAGGACTCCAAGACAGCATACACTCTGAGCCTTTGGGGAGCAGTCATTGAGGTTTTTAAAAAGACCATTCATGGCAAATGTGCTTCAGGAATCTCAGTTTGTAATGGCACCATTCCATCAGGCCTGTCTCCCGACTCTGGCCTCAGGCAAAGATTCAGATGGTGGTGGGGAGTGTGCCATGAGTGAGGTGGGCCAGTAAAGGCGTCTCATCTTCTGAAATGACTATGGGAGTTGTGGGCAATTTGTGGGGGAGGGAGACATGGCGGTAGACTGAATCTGGGTGATTAAACTTGTGACTCATCCTCAACATCTGTTGGATATTTAGCCTCCATCCTCCCCCAGCTCCTTCTTGGAGCTGAGTTCTTTCCTGGGGGCGAGCAAGGGAGGTGCCTGTGAGGTACCCCTCACACTTGGCCCTTATTAAGGAATAGCTAAGAAACCATTTCAAGAAAGCACAGTGAGGAGGAGGGAAGAGTCCAGATTGGGATGAATGCTACCTTTCTCATCTCTGACGCACCCCAGGGCCAGCTCAGGAGCTTGCAGATCATACCCAGTAGATACCTCATGGTCTGTGAATTGAACCCAAGTTCTGTAGTGAAGGGAGGTCATTGCCATAGTGGTGATTGAAAGACAGCTAGACCTGAGCTACATGGGCTTGCTGAAGGCTTGCTGCCCAGTTTTGATCTGAGCCTTTTTTGTTCTGTTCCCAGTTGCATCTGAGACCTGAATTAGGGGTGTGTTGGGGAAAACATGCCTAGAGAGTAGGGATGTGGGGGATACCCCCATCATGGAGCTACCCTTGATTTGTGTCTGATGCCTCTCATTTGAGCTCATTACCTCATTTAGTGCAATAAGCAAGTCAAGCTCCCTTGCAAATTTTGCAAATGAGGGAAAGCCACCTGATAAGAGTAAACATAAAGGGGCATTTGTTTGGAGTATAGAAATAGTTCAAAGAAGTCAAAAGGGCTCAACGTTTACAGTCCCCCTCCTTCTCAGTATTTCTTTGGCCCCTGCACTGGCTCCCAGCAGCCCCCCAGATTAGCAATCCTAAAGGAAAGAGCACCTTTTTTTTTACTGGTCAAGGTGCAGTCTTGAGACAGACTTCTAATTGGTTAGGCATGGCTCACATGCTCATCCCTGAAGCAATCACTGTGGCTGGAGGGATGCAGAACCCTGATTGGCTGGCTCTGGGTCATGTGCCCAGTTATCTTCCTCAGCTGCACTCCAGCCACCCCACCCAGACTGAGTGTGGGAGTCCTTCTTTCCCCTAAAGAAAGACAAAGCTGCAAACCAGAATGGGGACTGATTGACAGGCAAAACAGCAGATGTCCTCTACAGTAGTTCTGGGCCAGAACAAATAATGAATGAGGAATCATGTTGGCTTTTCTGACAAGCCAGCCTACCAATATGTAGCTCTAATCAGTCTTTATAAGCGCTGTTCTTAGGATACAGAGGTGTAGGGGTGGCAGGGGAGAGAGGGCGCTTCAGTGCAGAAGCCATTTCCCCGGGTGACCCTGAAGCTCAGAGCCAGAAGCAGCCTGCGGTTGAATAGTGACTGGTGCACATAACTTAAGCACACATGGCTAAGGTGTCTTGAAAGGGAGAGGAGCTCTCCAGTCACAATTCCCAGGCACCAGGAAATACTGTCCCTACATTCTAGCCACGCATGCACCACCCTCCCTGGGGCATCTACTGTCTCCTCATTAAAAAAACCCACAAGTTCCTCAGGCTTCATTTCTGTGGCAGAACAGGCCCAGAGAGTGACTGTTAATGAGTACAGGTTTCTTTCTGGGGTGAGAAAAATGTCCTAAAACTGATTGTGGTCATGCTTGCACAACTTTTTAAGTATACTGAATGCCACTGACTGTGTACTTTAAATGGGTGAATTGTATGGTGTCTAGATGACATCACAATAAAACTGTTATATAAACATACACACGTGCACAAAACCAGAGCTCTGGGGTGTGCAGATGGACGACAGGGCTGGTGAACGCATGCTGGGGAAGAGGCCATTTTTAGCCTCTCTCAGTGCCGCTGAGCTGTGTTTATTGGTGGCATCTGTCAACGCTGGGCTTTGGGCACAGTGAGCTGTGAAATTAAGAGTTGTGCTCTGGGCATGGCGAGCTGTGAAATTAAAAGCTGCTGCTCAGCCAAGCTTGTTGCCCAGGGCCTGTGTCTGGCTCCAGCCGCTCCAGAGAAAGGGCATTTCTCAGGAGAGCTTTGGGGGTTAGACAAAGGAGAATGGGGGTCACCAGGACTCCAGGGCTTGCAGGACTTCTTGGTTGTTCTTCAAGCTGAAAGTCTAAGGAGAGGGCCAACTGTATTTTCTGACAAAATTAGAGCCAAGGGGCCTCGTAGACTCTGACAGGCAAGATGGGGGAATGGGGAGGGGGAGACTGGGAACAAAGAAGTGGATGGACATCTCATTCTGTCCACATGGCATCCAATCCACATGGCACCTGCATCAGTCTCCTGTCACCTCTGAGCTGGTGGCATCGAGACCAGCTGCTGCTTTCACCAGCCACACCTCCTGGACATCACTTTTTTCATTTCAACATTTATCTAGTGCCTACTGTTTACTAGATACTTTAGTGCTCGGAATAAAGAGCCACCTAAGACCTTGTTCCTGGAGTTCCCGTCGTGGCTCAGCAGTAACGAACCCGACTAGTATCCATGAGGGCGCGGGTTTGGTCCCTGGCCCTGCTCAGTGGGTTCAGGATCCGGCATTGCCCTAAGCGGTGGCATAGGCTGGCAGCTGCTGCTCTGATTCAGCCCCTAACCTGGGAACTTCCACATGCCACAGGTGTGGCCCTAAGAAGACAAAAAAATAAAAAATAAAAAAAATAAGGGAGTTCCCGTCGTGGCGCAGTGGTTGGCGAATCCGACTAGGAACCATGAGGTTGCGGGTTCGGTCCCTGCCCTTGCTCAGTGGGTTAACGATTCAGCGTTGCCGTGAGCTGTGGTGTAGGTTGCAGACACGCCTCGGATCCTGCGTTGCTGTGGCTCTGGTGTAGGCTAGTGGCTACAGCTCCGATTCGACCCCTAGCCTGGGAACCTCCATATGCCGTGGGAGCGGCCCCAAAGAAATAGCAAAAAGACAATAAAATAAAATAAAATAAAATAAATAAAATCTTGTTCCTCACCATAACCCCTCAAACATCCACAGGCCACTGCCTGAACACCTACCTTATGGCCGGAACTACTATAGGGCTGCAAAGAGAAGAGGGGAATCAGGTGCTGTCACGCTCTTAGGACATCTGCATTCTAGCTGGAAGGTTCTAAGACAACTCAAATCCAATGCAAATTCACACCCCAATGACACACCAACTTTCACATGATAAGATCGGCAGAAATTTTAAGATTTGGTATCCAGCATTAATGAGGGTTTGGGAACTCAGTAGTCTCCTCTACTGCTGATGGGAGTATAAATTGGAATAGCTGCTTTGGAGAGTAATTTGAGAAGTAACAATGCACGTGCCCTCTGACCATCCTCTGTACTTCCTGGAATGAAAGCCACCATGGGGAAACAGCATCATCGCACGGGGGACTTCCACAGGATGTCGTGACAGCATGGGGGATGATGATGACAGTTCAGGAATGGCCAAGATGATGGCAGAGCCATATCCTGAAATATCATGTTACATTTAAGAAGTCAGCAACAGGGCTGTGGATACTGGCTTGGGGATCAAAACAAGAAAGCAAGTTGCAGGAAGATTTTAGTTAGAAAGTCTAATCCAGCAGCCAATCTCCATAACCAGCAGATTCTCAGGTTCCTCTGTTTGGTGAGAATCCTGGACTACATCTCCTCTCTTGGCCCCCACTCTAGTTTTCTCCCAAGAGAGAGTTCTGGAAAGACAAAGATTGACTGCTTCTCCCACGTGCTTCTCCTTGGGCATCCCACAGTCTCTACCTCTCTGTCCCTGGGAGGAGGGAGTCTGGCTGCTCCCAGGGGGCATTTGGCAGAGCAGATTGTCACATCCTGATAACTTAGTTCCTGGAGAGGGGTGGGGAGGCCAGCAGAGGCCGGAGACAGACTCAGCAACTTTGAAGAATAAAGGGACACTGGGGAGGGGATGACTCTCAAGCTCCCTGCTCTGCTGTGGAGGAAGGGCCTTGAGCTGGGGGATCCTGGGTTCTGACAACAAGGTCCCCACAGCTTTGGATGGGACCATTGAGTACAGGGTGAGGGCCTGTTGTAGAGGAGCAGCCCAGGGCGTGGGGTTCCCAGAGAGATGCTGCGTCTGCAGTCTGTTGTGTCTCTGCCTCTGGGTGGGGTGACATACATGTCACACATGCGTACATGTGTGCATGTTCTGTGTTGCTTCAACATGCTTGTTGAACACCTACCCTGAGCCAGGTGTCACAGATACATCAATGAACAGACAATCCCTGCTCTTTTGAGTGGGGAAGAGAGTTTACAAAACAAATGAGAAAATAATTTCAGGTAGTGATGAGCATGGTGAAGAAGTAGGGTAATGTGAGCCAAAGTGGGGTTGTCTGGTTATTTTAGACAAGGTAGTCAGGGAAGGCCTCTTGGAGGAAGTAACAGTTGGTCCAAAACTGGTCCAGGAGCCAGGCAGGCCTAGGTCTTAAAGCAGAGAGAACAGCAAGTTCGAAGGCCCTGTTAATCTGCTCAGGTTACCATGACAAAACACCACAGACAAGGGGACTTGAACAACATAAATTTATTTTCTCACAATTCTGGAGGCTTGAAGTACAAGATCAAGGTGCCAGCAGGGGTTGGTTTCTCCTGAGGTCATTCCTTGGCTTGCAGATGGCCACTGCACATGCCCACTTCACAGGGCCTTTTCCCTATGAGCCTGCGTACCCCTGGTGTCTCTTTTCAGAACCCCCGCCCTGTCAGATTAGGGCCCCACCTTTAGGGGCTCATTTAACCTTAACTACCTCTTCAAAGGCTCTGTCTCTAATTACAGTCACATTTTGAAGTACCAGTGTTAGGACTTCAACACTGGAATTTGGAGGGACACATTTCAGCCCATAACAGGCCCTGAGGTGGCAATGGGCTTGGTGGATTCAAGAAAGAGGATGCCAGGAGCATCTTAGGCAGGGGGCAAGGTTGGGGGACAGGGAGGCGGGACCTGGACTCACTGTGAGGTTAGGGATGTGTTTTGAGGGTAGTGAGAAGCTGCTGGAGGCCCGAGTGCCTCTCTGGGTCTCTGTGTGATTGTGCATCTAATAGGACAGAGAGGGGAAGAGTCATGGCTTGGGCGTCTTTCTTGCTCCAAGAAGCTGTCTCTGGGCCACAGAGCACCCTTCCATACACACAGGCTGGCAAGCAGGGGGATGCCTGCGTTTCTCTCCCCACCTCATTTCCTTCTCTTCTCTCAAGAATCAAAGGCTGGTGGGTGTCTCATCACTACGTGTCCACATTCCTGTCTGGAGTGATGCTGACCTGGTAAGTGTCTCCTGCTGTGCCCCAGGGCATCTGCTCACCCTTCTAGGGAGCCTGTGAATGGGGACTGGTGGTGGGCAAGGGGGCCCAGATGCCAGGGCCTTGGGAGCTGACTTTTGGACCAAGAAGGAAAGTGTGAGCTTACAGTGGATCTGCAGGGAAAGCCCAGGCCAGCTGGGAGTTTTCTGAGGAATGTCCTATCTGCCGCTAGCAGGGCAGAGGTGACAGGGAACAAGTCTGGACAGAATAGACACAGGTCTGTGACTGCCGAGGTGGGAGGGAAATCAGTGGGAATTTAGGCTTTAAAATGCCTGCATGAGCTCTCCTGTTTCTAAAATTGATTAAAGCAATGATGGGGAGTTCCCGTCGTGGCACAGTGGTTAACGAATCTGACTAGGAACCATGAGGTTTCGGGTTCGGTCCCTGCCCTTGCTCAGTGGGTTAAGGATCTGGTGTTGCCGTGAGCTGTGGTGTAGGTTGCAGACACGCCTCGGATCCTGCGTTGCTGTGGCTCTGGCACAGGCCGGTGGCTACAGCTCCGATTCAACCCCTAGCCTGGGAACCTCCATATGCCGCGGGATCGGCCCAAGAAATAGCAACAACAACAACAACAATAAAAAAAAAAAAAAAAAAGCAATGATGGAAATCACCTGGTCCAGCCCCAGAGACGTGATAAAGAAGGTCGAAATTGGATGGAACATCTTTTTTTCCCCTCTTGGTTGAAACAGAGACGGGGTGGGATGAAGGAATGCTTTCACAGCAGGGCTCGGCTTCACTCTTCCCCCACTTTTCTGCAGGCCTAACGGACTAATTTATCAGAAGTTTCGAAATCAGTTTTTAGCGTTCTCCATCTTTCAGAGTGAGTGTCTCTTGCTCAGACTGGGGGGAGGGGGCACTCATGGCTTTCACTGGAGGCTGTTGGGTGAAGGGTGTATCCTGTGTGGGGCATGAGACTGGGGGAGGTCCCTGGTTGGCCCGGGAGGGTCCCAGAAGTCCAGAAAGAGCCATCTTCCCACACCCACCCCATCAACTCCATCCTCCTGCCCAGCCCCCAGCCCCAGGAGAGGAATGGTCTGATCCACTGCCACTCCCTGGAGCTCTGGTCACTGTCTTTTTCTTCCCTAGTTGCACCCTTTAGGGACCGAAGGTGGTGGGGGCACTAATTTTGTTTTCCCTAAAATGGAAATTCATGTTATTTTTCTCCTTTAAGAATTAATTGCTCCAGATTTATTTACAATAAGGGGTTACTTCTGGAAAGCAGAGACTGGATGGTTGCAGACAAGGAGAGAGAGAGGGATTTACTTTTCACAGAGTACCTGTTTGGTCCCTTTAAATATTCAAAAAAATACCATTTAGTTTTTAAATAAAACCCTGCTCACAGACTTATAAGCCAAGATGGAAAATTATGGGTAATCCCACCCTTAGAGTGTTATTAAATCTATGTCCTTTCAAACATTTTTATTCATAAATACTTATATACACATATACTACATTGCGTATGGTTTTTAAACACCGGGTCCCTCTACATAGCTTTGTTTATAACCTAGTTTATATTCTTTTAACAAGTATCGTGGGCATTTTTCCATGTAACACACAGAATTCTGCCTTCTCATTTTTAATGACTACAAAGTACCCCACTGTATAGAACTGTCTCTTTAATGCATTATACAAAGACAGGTCAGGTTATCTGAGAATCCAACTAGGTTCCAACTCAGCATTGCACACAGCTCCCAGCATGTTGCCCCCATTCCAGCAAGCATCCATTGAGTGCATACTGCATGTCTAGGGAAGCTCTGGAAGTTTCTAGCCTAGTTGGGGCCTAGTTGGATTCTCAGATAACCTGAGCTGTCTTTGTATTATGGATAAGGGAGAAAGCTGGTTCAGACGTGTGTGTGGTGGGGGTTGTACCGTGTGTGTGTGTGTGTGTGTGTGTGTGTGTGTGTGTGTGTGTGGTGGGGGTGCCTGAGAAAGCTGGTTCAGACGTGTGTGTGGTGGGGGTTGTACTGTGTGTGTGTGTGTGTGTTGGGGGTGGGTAGGGGTTGTACCCAGGCACGGGCATCCTACTCCGGACCCTCTGGGCAGTGAGGACAAACTGGCCTGCAGTGGCAGTTTCGCTGGATGCTCTAGTCCCTGAGGCGGGTGCTGTGCTCCCCCTGCAGGCTGTGTCCAGTTCCTGCAGTATTATTACCAGAGGGGCTGCCTTTACCGGCTGCGGGCGCTGGGGGAGAGGAATCACTTGGACCTCACAGTGGGTGAGTAGCCTGGCCTGGGGGGTGGGGGAACAAGCACCAGCCCTCCCTGCTCCCCGGGACCTCACCCCCTGTGCGCCTCACTGGGAGCGGGTGCCAGTAAGAACCTAACAAGACATGCAAAGCCAGGCCTGCCGACCTCACCTCAGTTGCTTTCCATAATTCATTGTGGATTCCATTTTCAGTTCACAAAGCACTAGGCCAGCTCTGTGCCAGGCCCTTGATGCTGGACTCCAGCTTATCCTTTTTCTTCTTTTTTTTTAAGTTTAACTTTTTAAAAATTGTAAATCAACTATACTTATAATTAAAAAAAATTTTTTTTTTAGCTGTGCCCACGCATGTAGAAGTTCCTGGGCCAGGGATCGAACCTGTGCCACAGCATGGCCCAAGCCACTGCAGTGACAATGCTGGATCCATAAGCGGCTGTGCTACAAGAGAACTCCTAGCTTATCCTTTTTAATGCTCTTCTTTGTGTGTTATGACGTACATGTTAGCCTAGTGTTTTTGCACTTATGCCATTTATGTATAATATTTCTACATAAATATGTATAAGCAAATAAGTGTGTACACGTTGGGAATGGGTGCCTCACTTTAACTCATAGGTTGCGTTCCCCATCAGAGAAATTCGGAGACCCCTCGCCTATGCCACAGCCACAGCAACGCAAGATTTTAGCCGCATCTTCCACCTTCACCACAGCGCATGGCAACGCTGGATCCTTAACCCACTGAGCGAGGCAAGGGCTTGAACCCACATTCTCATGGATACTAGTCAGGTTTGTAACCGCTGAGCCATAGTGGGAACTCCTGGGGGGAAATGTTAATAAACATTGTTTGTGGGTTTGATCCCTGGCCTCATTCAGTGGGTTAAGGATCTGGTGTCGCTGTGGTGTAGGCTGGCAGCTGCAGCTCCTATTCGACCCCTAGCCTGGCAACTTCCATATGCTGCAGATGTGGCCCTAAAAAGAAAAAAAAAAAAAAATCATCCTCTGTCTTTTGAGATGGTCATTTACATCAAATTCCTCTGCAAAGTAGGTCCTCTTTTGTCAAGACTCGATTGAAATGACGCACGCAGAAGCTAGTTATAAAATGCAGAGTCCCATGCAAATTAAAGAAATTATTGGGAGTTCCCGTCATGGCGCAGTGATTAACGAATCCGACTAGGAACCATGAGGTTGTGGGTTCGATCCCTGGCCTCGATCAGTGGGAGGTTCCCTAGCCTGGGAACCTCCATATGCCGCGGGAGCTGCCCTAGAAAAGGCAAAAAGACAAAAAAAAAGAAAAATTATTAAAAACCTAGTGCCTGGCACATCAGCGTTCTCTAGGAGTGGTCAGCCCAGTTGGCTCATGATGGCTTGAGGTGTGGTGTGGTCAGGCCTGGTGGCAGGTGTTAGGCATGTTCCCTAGGTTATTTTCCTGGTGAGCCCTCACCCACCTGGAGGAAGTGTGGGCTGTGCCCCTCTCCCCTCTCATGTGTGTTTGAACCTGACTGATCTCAGAGTGATGTGACAGGCATGGCTGGGCCACCTCACATGGGCCTTTCGCTCCCTCCCTCCTCTCCACAGAAGGATTCCAGTCCTGGATGTGGCGAGGCCTCACCTTCCTTCTGCCCTTCCTGTTCTGTGGCCATGTGAGTCTCCCTGGAGTTTGTGGGTGTCCCTGGACTGGGCCGGTGTCCCTGGACTGGGCCGGCCTCCCAGGAACAGTTCCCCAGGCCTGTCTCTCTTGGCAGCCATCCTGGAGCTGGACCCCCCCAGCTCCTGGGACCAGGATGGCCCCTGGGTCCAGGGATGCCTGAGGAAACAGCCAGAACAGGCCCTTGGCCAAGCATGCCCAACCCCAGGCCCTCAGGCTGCTCCGGCCTAGGGTGCTGCAGGTTCTTTTGAGGGGTTGTCAGTGTCTTAGGGCAAATGAAAGCAGAAGCTGGGGGGCTTGGCCTCACTCCCTGGGCTTTCCCATGTGGGTCTCCAGGGGAGTCATGCGGGATGAGCAGTGCCTGCCTCCCCTTTCTCCAGTTCTGGCAGCTCTACAATGCCGTCACGTTATTTGAGCTCTCCAGTCACGAGGAATGCAAAGAATGGCAGGTATATGGACCTGTGTGGTGTGGGTGGTGTGTGTGTATTGGGATGGGGGGAGGTCCTGGGGAAGGTTGGGGACACTTCGGAAAGAATTCCATGTAATCCACCGCCCTCTACCCCTTTGTCTGCTGTCCAGTTTGTTGCTAGTGGGGCCTGGGAGACCATGGGGAGGGAACTGGGGGAGACCAGGGAGCCTCTCAGAGGTCCGGAGGAACTCAAGGTTAGAGCTTGCAGGGGGCTGAGGGAGGAGCCCCCAGGACACTGCCTGACCCCAAGGATTCACACGATTCACTCAGTTTCCCTGAATCTCTGCCTTCTGCTGGCAGAGTAGCTTGTGCTAATGGGGTTCTGAGGGGGCCACAGTGGGCATTTCAGCAAGGAGATCTGATCAGAGCCAGCAGGGCCTTTTCCTTCTTTCCCTTCTGCTCCCTGCCTCACCTTCCCCCTCCTGCCCTGGGCGCTCCCCTTCTCTACACGCCCCCCACCCAGGTGTTCGTGTTGGCGCTCACGTTCCTCATTCTCTTCCTCGGCAATTTCCTGACCACACTCAAAGTCGTGCACACCAAACTCCAGGAGAACAGAAGCAAGGCCAAGAAGCCATAAGCAATGGGGTCGCCCCCAGTGCCCCTGGACTTTGAGACAGCGGGGGACTCCCAAGTGGCATCCTCGCTGCCGGATATCCTCCCCACCAGTGCCAGTGGCCACTGGCAGCAGTGACCTCAGGGGCCAGGGGCATTGCTGGGAGCAGGGCCTCGGCCCTGGTCCCCAGCTGGACGAGAGGAATGTGACCCCAGCCTGTGGGCTCAGAATTAGCCCACCCCAGCCTCCCTATTTATGACATATTTAATATTGGCCTCGCCCCTTCCCTAGACACTGTGGCCTTCCTTACCCGCTGCTCAGCGAGACTGGGTCAGTCTTCCTGGGGCAGGGGGGAGGCTAAGCCTCAGGGAGCCCCTATGTCCCCCATCCTGTCATGTGAACCCCTCAGGTTGGGCACTGGACATGCCTCGCTGGGGCTGGTTCTCCACTGACCTGCTACTTACGGGACCCCCTGGGGGGCAAAAGGAAGCCCCTCAGGGTCCTGTGGAGCCTCCTTCCCTGGGGCGCACCGCTTCTGCTGTAAGCTCCCAGCCTTCCTCCGCAGCGGGGACATTCAGGTTCTCAGAGAACCCCTGTCAGTCTGTGCTTCGTGCTCTTTGTGCTTCCTGAGCCTCCCGCGCTGGCCTCCTGGGGAAAACGGCTGTGACCTCCTGAAGCCCGGGGCCTGGCCTGAGGCGGGAGGGTTGAGGGGCACCACCAGAGGGCGCCCTTGCACCATCGTGTGGCCGGTTTGAGGGCGGGCCCCCCCGCCCGGCCCCCAGTCCGCAACGACCCTTATGGGGTTTCCTGACCCCTGCTCCTCAGCCCGCCTTCCCTAATTCTTGCAGTGAGTCCTCAAGGAGTGGGACCAAGACCCTCAGCACTGGTTAGGACTCAGCTGGTGTGTAAGTCATCCATGCTTTGGCTGCCTCCCTTCCCCTCAGAGGTTCTGGAATGTGGGGGGAGTCAGAGCAGGCTCACTTGGAGGAGACCGCACTCTGGAGGCCAGGGTAGGGCTGCTGGTCACTTCATGTTAGGTTCTGTATTCGTGAGGAGGGTGAAGACGCCAACAGGTTTGGTTGCATTTTTTGCTGCTTCTCACATGGGCCTCAGCTGCTCTTAATGACTTGCCTAGAAATCCCCTTTGACCTGAGTTCACAGATGGCGCCCAGTGTCATGCTTCGGCCCTCAAAGGAGTTTAAATTTTTTTAATATGAAATTTCCCCTCCCCCCTGTATGATTCCACATGAAAATCCACATTTCTGCTTTCCCTAGAGAAATGGAAAGATCTAGCAACATTCCCGTAGGGCAGCATTTGCCTGGGCTGAGCTGCCATGTCCAGGATGGGGTGCTTGCTTTCTGGCTTGCCACAGGCCCCACCACTCCCTTTTATCCCTGCCCTCTTTCACTCATTTGGGTCTCCCATCTGGTCCTTTAGGCACTTGGGTTTGCCCCAGACTAGAAACTGGGCAAACTTTTTCTGTAAAGGGCCGCATGGTCTGTCACACTACTCTAACCTGCAGTTGTAGGGCAAAAGCAGCCAACACATGAATGAATGGGCGTGGCTGTGTTTCAATAAAACTTTTATTTACAAAAATAGGTGGCCAGATTTGGCCCACAGTCGTTTGTGGACCTCTGTCCTAGACTACTGTTTGTCTGCAAGGCCTTGGGGAACCTAGGTAGGGTGGGCTGGACTTTGGAAGTCTCTTTCTCAGGCCCAGTGGACCAATGCACTGGGCAAAGGAGGGGCTGAGGCAGGAGCCCCTGAAGCCATTACCTCCTCTTAGCACTGATTCCTGAGCTAACTCGGCAGCCACCAGCCCTCAATCTCTGGGGCATCAGGATCACCTGGGGCACTTGTTTAAAAACTCCTGGGCCCCTGACCTCAGACCTTTCAGGAGATTCAGAGAATGTGTGCTGGGTGTTGATCAAGTCTGTTAACGAAGGGCGCCAGGATGGCCTTGGTTTCAGATCTCCCCATCTTGACAGAAGTGGAGCCTGGGAGGGACAGTGGAGAGCTTGATGACTAGTTAATGAGCCAGTGCCGTCCTGCTGCAGGTAGGGAAACTGTCCTAGAGAGCCTGACTTGCCCAAGATCACTTGGAGCTGATGTCCCTTTTCATCTGGCAAGTAGTTGGAGAAGAGGGGTTGCAGGGGAGGAGACGCTGAGCAGGGGTCAGGTGGACGGTCCAGGAAATACTTTTTGCTCTTCGGGAAGTTCCTCTTGCCTTTGTATATGCCCAGCTCTGGAGAGTGGTAGCCAAGCCAAAGGCTGAGACTGAAGTCTTCTGTGAGGCGTGGAGGAGGAAGGGCAGGAGGGGGCTGGTGCCTGTGTTCTTCTGATAGGCCCCAGTCCCATCATGGAGGTAGCCTGGACTCCTAGGAGGAGGAAGCCAGAAGCTGAAGGATGCAGCCATGCCTATCTCAGGAGTCCAGGGAGGTGGGTGACTTGGGAAAGCACTTGGGGGCCATGTGGAATGCTGCCAAGTTTCTCATTCACCCACATACCAGACGTCATTTTTCACTTCAGGCATAGCCTTTGAGGACCTACTGCGTGTGCAGAGGGGGACACACAGCCAGGGGGAGGTTGTGATGCGGGCACTCCTGAGTCCTGGGGACAAGAGCTGGTTCCAGGGTACAGAGGGACTCGGAGTCCAGCCTCCTTACCCATCACCACCACACAGGCCACAGCTCCCATGAGTCCAGAGTGGGGCTCATGGCCAGAGCCCCAGCTGGGAAAGGAGAGAGTTCCAGAAAGTTCTAAGGACCTAACCACAGGCTCCAGACACCAGGCACTGGAGACACCAGATTCCAAGTGCTCTTCCAGAGCTGGGGAGGGGGCAGAGTCTGGGAAGCAGTCTGGGCCTGGGGACCCGGGCCCTGTCAGTTCAATCCTGAGGGCCGTGTGCCCCGCCAGGATGTGTCAAAGCAGCAGGCACAGCCGGAGTTGTTTCTGCCGCTGTGCTTTCTTCAGAGCACCGAGGGCAACCTTGGCGGCCTCTCGGAAGACGTCCTCCACGTTCTCTCGAAACTTGGCAGAACATTCCAGGTAGAGGGCAGCTCGGATCTGCTCGCAGGCACTCTGGCCCTGGGTGGGGGAGGGGCCAGGATTAGAAAAGGGGCCTGGAGCATGGGGCGCCTCCTGCGAGGCCTGCTCAGGGATTTAGGGGCTTTCTGGGTGTGCCCCCCCCATCCCAGGGCCAGCTCCTCCCCCTCAGTGTGTGCACATGAAACATAAGGGCCAGTTTGGTGTCAACCACAGGCTGCAGCTGCTGGGAAAAGCCCATCCTGGCCTCCACCCCAGGCTCTCACTCTCCCCAACCTTGGCCAGGGCCAGGGGCTGACTTCAGCCAAGAACTGAGGTGGTCTGTTGTGTCTACCAGGTCTGTGAGGAGAGCTGAAGTCCTTGAGACAGTTCCTACATGCCTCTCTCTCTGCTCTTCTCAAAAGCACAATTTAGGCACCTGAGCTATTAGAGTTTAAAAAAAAAAAATTCTAACACATTTATTAATGCCTATTCCTTTTTATTAAACTTTATTAGCTTTCCGTTGTGTTCTTTTTATTCTCCCAGGCTTCACCCAGAAGGCTGCAGGGTTTGGTCAGGCCCCTAGGAGATGGAACAGGATGGTGGTTAAGAGCCCAGGTTCTGCGGTCAGAGTGACTGGGATGGGTCTACTTAAGGTTAGCTTTGTGACCCTAGGCAAGCTACTTAACCTCTCTGAGTCTTGGTCTCTCTGTAAAACAGAGAAAGCTAACAGTACTTGCCTCAAGGTTATAAGGATTAAATAAGTAATATAAAGTGCTCAGACAAGTGGGCTAGCAATATTAATATTTAAAAATTATTATTCTTAGAATCCTGTTGACTTCAGGCCCCCAAGGGCCATTAAGGCACCCCAGGTGCAGAGGTCAAAGGCCTGGGAAGCTTTTTGGCCATAGCTGTGCCCAAGTACCTGGGCTCCTGGCAGTGGGGTGGGGTAGGGTAGAGGAGGGGCCCCTGGCCCACCTGCATGTAGGTGATGGGCTCCAGCTGAGCTGCCCGGAGCTTGCGCAGCTGTTCCTTGTCCTTCCTCAGGTCTGTCTTGCAGCCGATGAGCACCGTGGGGGTCCCACGGCAGAAATGTGTGACCTCAGGGAACCACTGCAGAAGGAGAGGCTGGGCATCAGGGTTGGGGCCCCATCTGTGGCCCCTTTTCCACGGGCTGGTGGGCTGGGAGGTGGGCCTCACCTTGATGAGAACGTTGTCATAGCTGGTGGGGTTCATGACATCGTAGCAGATGAGCACGAGGTGGGTGTTCTGGTAGGACAGGGGCCGTAGCCGGTCATAATCTTCCTGCCCTGAAACCAGACAGTGGGGGTGGGGTGGGGACGGTGGTCAGGGAGGTACCCTTGACTTCACCTGAGTCCCCTGTCTGAGCTCAGAGGGGCAAGGGAGGGGTTGGGTTTTCCTGGGCAAGCCACTCTGTGTCTCTAGGCCTTGGTTTCCTCATCTGTAACACAGAAGTGGAAGCCTACAGTCCTGGTGGTAGCAGAGATTACACAAAATAAAAGCCACGCGGGGCTCAGAGATGGGACAGACTGCAGGGTAAGTGCTGGGAGAACCACTAGCAATCATGGCCGTGACAATCCTCGCCCTCCCATCCGTGCCCTGGAGCTCAGTTTAAAAGCTCAGATTCTGAAGTCAAATCCCTCCCTCCCCGAAGATTCAGACCAGAGGGGCTGGGTGGGCCCAGGACATTGCAGTTAACTGTGAAGGGTGCCCCGGAACCTGGACTGAGAGGTGCATGGTTGAACTCCTGCTGTTCTGGCCTAGTGGGGTGGGAGGACTGCTGGAGGCAACAAGCATTTGCCCGCCCAGGTCCACATGCTGCCTCACGTGGGAGAAATGAACAATTCTGATACTCGGCCCCTCCCAGCACCAACTGAATCAGAACCCAAGGCTGGGCGTGGTTTTTTTTTTTTTTTTAATGTTCTTAGTAATTTTTGATTGACAATTTCAAATCTACAGAAAAACAGCAAAGAAGAGTGCAAAGAACTCCCTTATTCAGGTTCACTGAGGCTTTACGTTTTGCCCACTTGCTTTATCTGTATGTAAACACTTGGAACCATGTGAGAAGTGATTGCAGACCTTTTACTTCTTAACTGCTCAGGAGAGTTCCCATGTAGTTTTTCTAAGAACAAGGACGTCTTCTCACCTACCTCAGTCCAAATATCAAACTCAGAAACCAGCACTGACACTGTACTCTTCTAGTCCAATCTAATACAGGCTGTATTTAGATTTCACCAATAAGGGCCTGGACTATTTTTCCCCCAGTCCAGAAGCAGGCTCAGGATTATGCCCTGCATGTGGTTGCCATGCCCCAGTATTTTTGAAAAATTCCCACAGTGAGAAATGAGAGCCTTTCAGGCCCACAGGCAACCCCCAGCCACCTCCACAGAAAGGCTCAGGCAGTGACTTCCTTCCGGGGAACATGGAACTTGGAGCCCAAGAATCTGCCACCCCTCACTCTAGACTATGGTTGCCAGGGTGGTGCCAGCCTGTCCTCTACCTCCTCCTGCCAAAGACTTCTCAGGACAAGTGGCCTCGGAGTTCCCTTCATGGCTCAGCAGTTAACGAACCCAACTATTTTTTTTTTGGCTTTTTTTTGCTATTTCTTTGGGCCGCTCCGGCGGCATATGGAGGTTCCCAGGCTAGGGGTCGAATCGGAGCCGTAGCCGCCAGCCTACGCCAGAGCCACAGCAACGCGGGATCCGAGCCGTGTCTGCAACCTACACCACAGCTCACGGCAACGCCGGATCCTTAACCCACTGAGCAAGGGCAGGGACCGAACCCGCAACCTCATGGTTCCTAGTCGGATTCGTTAACCACTGCGCCACGACGGGAACTCCAACGAACCCAACTATTATCCATGAGGACGTGAGTTTGATCCCTGGCCTTGCTCAGTGGGTTAAGGATCTGGCATTGCCTGAGCTGTGGTGTAGGTTGCAGACACGGCTCAGATCCCATGTTGCTGTGGCTGCGGTGTAGGCCAGCAGCTGTAGCTCCAATTTGACCCCTGGCCTGGGAACTTCCATATGCTGGGGGTGTGGCTCTAAAAAGCCGGGGGGGGGGGGAAGGTCAAGGGGCCTCTCCAGGGAGCACAGAAGGCCATGCCCTGCTCTTAGACCCCTGCCACCACCTCCTTTTGCACTTGCTCCCCTTCAACCCAGGGATTCCTGAGAGTGTGCAGTGACCACGCTGTCATTCAACCAAAGTCCCCTCCACCCTGGAGAAGGGGGGCCCAGCAGACTCAGGCCCTCCTGCCCTCATTTCTACAAAGCTGGAAAAATCCTTGTAAGATGGTGGAGAGCCAGCTCAACATGTTACTTCAGCCCATCTCCTCCCCTTGCCACACATGTCCCCAGACTGTCCCCTCTCCTAACCTTTGTCTACATCTTTCTAGACCTGGACTATCTGATAGGGTCACTTAGCCCCATGTGACTATTTAACTTAATTAACATTAAAAATTCAGGTTCTCCATTGCACTGGCTACACTGAAGTGACTGACTGTCACACGGGGCTAGTGGCCACCGTAATGGGCACTGCAGGGGCAGAACATTTCCATCGTTGCAGAAAATTCTCTTGGACTGCAGGGCGCCATCCTCACCCAAGCCACCATTGGTCTCCTGTGCCACCTCCTCCCTGGTCTCCCACTGCCCCTCAATCCTGGCAGCTGGATGGATCTTAAAACACAAATAAAATCATGTCCCTCTCCCCTCAACTGAAACACCTTCAATGGCTCCCTCCTGCCCTTTGTGGAAAATCCAAGCATCTACTAGTGGTCCACAGGACCCTAGCGCCCACCAGCCTTGACGTCATCCCCTCCCTCCTTCCCCCTCACTCACTGGGTGTCTACAATGTGATGATGCAGCTCATAATTCTGGTCTCATGTCCATTCTGATTCCCTTGAAGAAACATGACAGGAGATGACAAGCAGTTGTCAAGTGGGGCTACTGCACTCTGACGTCTTCCCTCGTCTTGCCGGCTGATTCCTTAGAGAGGCCTTCCCTCGACACGCCAAGTCTGTCCCGTTTGTCCCCTAATCTGCACTCATACACCTTCATGTTCACTGCCTGCCTGCCTGTAAGCATGCTGAGGGCAGGGTCTATGTCTGTCCTTAAAAATCATTCCTGGAGTTCCCATCATGGCTCAGCAGTAACAAGCCTGACTAGTATCCATGAGGATGTGGGTTCGATCCCTGGCCTTGCTCAGTGGGTTAAGAATCTGACTTTGCCATGAGCTGTGGCATACGTAGGTCACAGACATGGCTCAGATATGGCGTGGCTGTGGCAGCTGCAGCTCCAATTCAGCTTCTAGTCTGGGAACTTCCATATGCTCCAGGGGTGGACCTAAAAGAAAAAAATTCATTCCTGGCACCTGGTAGGCACCATCGGCTGGTGGGCTGTTTTGAAATTGTTCAACTCTTGGCAGATGCAGTGGAGATAAGGGCTGAGATGCACCACTGGGTTTAGCAATTGGGGCCTGTGATGACTTCAGCAGGGCTGATCAGGAGGCAGAAGTCAGGCTGCAGCTGAAGCAGGAAGTCAGACCAAGCCTGCTCCTAGCTCAGGACCTCTCCCTTGCTGGTCCCTCTTCTAGAAGGCTCTTTCCAGGTAAAAGCATGGCTCACTCCCTTCTTCCCTTCAAGTCTCTGTAGAAATGTCTCCTCTTCCAAGAGAACTTTCCTGACTGCTCTGAAACAAGAGCCTCCTTTGCAGACTGTCCCATGACCAACTGTGGCTTTTTCTTCCTAGCTACTGTCACTACTTGACATCACTATATGTACATGTATTTTTGTTGTTTCCCCAGGGACACGTAAGACCCTGAGGACAGGGGTCATCTTTGTCTGTACTGGTCACTGTTACATCGCCTGGGATACCGGCAAGCTTAATAAACATTTGGGGAACTAATGAACAAACTAATTAGTGGGTGAATAAAGTGTAGTGATCATCTCTCTGGCTTGCAGGTTCGCAAGGGTAGTTCACGTCCCCATAATTTAAGTAGCAGTCCTGGGAGGGAGGCTGGGCGGGGCAAGTTCTTCCTGTTAGGAGCTCACGTGGCTAGGGGTTTTTCAAGGTCATAGACAGGCACCCTGGGAGCTGAAGCACCAACTCTGTCCCCAGCTCCAAGGTCAGCTGCCTGCTCAGCCACTCTAAAAGCACCAGTCCTCTCAGGAAGCCTGCCCAATTGGGAATTAACCTCTAGACCTCAGTTTCCTCATATGTGAAATGGATATGTGAGAGGCAGGTGAGCCTTAATAATAAAATAAAGAGTTCCCTGTTGGCTCAGCATATTAAGGACCTGGTGTTGTCAGTGCTGTGGCTGCAGATTTGAACCCTGGCCTGGGAACTTCTGCATGCCATGGCACGGCCAAATAACAAGGATAATAATAATGAAAACAGCTAACATCAAAGATATTTCTCAGCAGTGCTCGCTCATCACATGCCAGGCCCCATTTGAAGCCCTTTACCTGCATAGTCTCCTCCTTAGTATGACTCCTCACTTGTGACTATTGTCATCCCCAATTTACAGACACAGAAACTGAAGCAGAGAGGTGAAGTGACTTGCCCAATGCACACAGCCAAAGGAAGCTTCCTAAAGCACAGAGGACCAGAGGGTAGGGAGCTATTCTCACCCTGCAAGCCCCAGCCCTGACCCAGTGAGGAAAAGGTGCTAGGACGGGAATCTTAAGAGAGGGAGGGACTCTGGGAGAGGATGGGGAGCAGCCCTGACCCCAACTCCTCCTCTAGGCTGCCTTCTTAGCCTGACTGTGCCCAGCTCAGCTTTCTCCAGGATCCAGTAGGAGCCTCCACACAGGGAGCCAGCCTGCAGGTAATGGACTTCCCAGTGCTGCTGAGCTTCTGTCTCCCAGAGGGACATCTAGTGTCTAGTGTCACGCCCCTCCCCTGGGAGTCCAGGACAGCCAGGCTCCCCTCAGACTCATGTTCCTTATTCCTGCCCCTTCCCTCCCTGGGCCTCAGGTTCCTTATCTGGAAAAGGGGCTAATAACCCTGCCCTTGGTATTGAAAGTAAAGAACCTTGTGGCTGAGCAATCCCTGGCAAAGGTGAGGGCCTGTGGTTACCACTGAAATAGAAACTCCCAAGGGACAGGAGTCCTGGGGGGAGGCGGGAATTCTAACCCCACGTCTTTGGACCCACAAGCTTCAGGGGGCCTACCAGCCACAAGGTGATAAGATTACCCTCATTTACCCACAGTGATGCCAAGGTTTAAAGGGGCAAGTGATCTCCCCAGAGGTGAACAGGGCTCCCACTCTGGTCTCTGCAGGTGAGTGGGCTCCAAAGGTTAAAAAGACTCCCGAGTTATGTGCAAAAGGATGCATTTGCTTCTGGCGAGGAAAGACCTTCTGGGGCGTGGCTCCCCTTGAAGCCGACCATCTTCCTGAGGCTGGTGGTGCTGTGGGGCGGGAGGAAGTGAGGCCCTGCCTCACGCGAGGGTATTTCCTTTGTGGGAAACTCTGCCAGGGCAGTCATCTTGCCAGGGGCAGGGTCTCTAAGGCCTGGGGCTTGGTTGAGGAGGGGCCGCAGTGGTCCCCAAATATCCCAGAGGACATCCGCAGGGCACATTGTTCCCAGCTTCAGCTGGGGCATTGGTCAGGGGAGGGGTGCAGGCAGTGTGAGAAAGGGAAGCTGCCAGAAGGGGAACCCGCTTTTACTAGTGCTACTGGGGCCCACCCACCTGCATTTCCTCCCTGGAGATGGGAGTAGCTGGGGCTGGGGCAGCCTGGCTCTGACAGACCAGCAGCATCAGCTCCCCAGCCCCAGGGCTCCTGGCTCCTAGACACCCCTCTTGTCCCTGATTCCGGTCTGAGCAACTGCTTTGCCCCCCATTTTTCCTACTGCTCCCACCTCAGGCTGGGAAGGGGACCACAGCTCGCCACCTCCCAGTGCAACCCCACTCCATCCTGTGAGGCCCCAACCCTGGGCCCCACCCCAGGGCCCAGACAGCTCTGTCTCTTGTTGGTGTCTTCACATCCCGCCTCCCCCTCTCTGCCCAGGAAACGTCAGACTTCACCGCAGCTTCCTGCCGGCAGATGAACTGCTAAGGCAATGGGTGCTCACAGCCCCTGCCCCTCTTCACCTCTGAGCACTGAGAGCTCCGTCACCCCTCCATCCACCCTCCCGCCGCTGCTGCAGTGTCTGTAACTGCTTCCGCAGGATGGAGACAAGTGGCCAGACTGTCCTCCCACACAGACCCCTGCAGCCAAGGTCCTGGGTGTGGAGAAATTCAGCATCCCAGAGGCCTGGGCACCATTGGTTGGTTGGAGGGATGCTCCCCTGCCCCCACCTCGTGCCCCCCACCATAGGTTTTAGCCCATCAGGTTCTAGTACTTTCTACAACAACCTTTACTAGACTCATCTCCATCTTGGTCTCTGCCTTCACTCTCTTAGTCTCTGTCTTTCTCTAGTTGGTCACCTGGCCATCCTTCCTGCCACTGTCTCCTAGTATCTGTCCACCCCAGAGGGAGAGATGAGACTCATCATCTTTATCACAAAGGACCTTCTCCAGGGTTGTCTCTGCACCCAGGCTTCTTCCTCACTCATTCATTACACAAGCCTCGCTCTAGGACCAGCCATGCTGGTACTGGCGGATGGAAGAAGAATGACCCAGGCTTTCCTTCAGCTCCTCCCCACAGTGAGACTTTCTCAGTCACAGCAGATACCCCTGATGGAGCAGCCATGTCTCTCCCCTCAGAGCACCCCTCCTGGGCTGTCCTGCTGACTGTGAGGCTGGTCTGCTCCCTCTGGGACTGACTCCACCAAGAGGTTTGAACCCCAGCTCTGCTTTTCTGCTGCCTGGAATGGTCCCGCTGGGAAAGCAGGGGTGGAGACTGGCACAGAGCTTGGTAGGCCAGGGTTCAGAAGAACAGGCGTGGGCTCGGGCCTGGGCCTGAATGGCAGTGGGGCAGGGAGTTAAAATCACAGTGATGGCACTTAGTCCCTTCCAAGAGCCAGGCCCTGACCTAAGTGCTGTACATCACAAGAATCTGATTTAATCCTCATGACTATTTTAGCCCTGATTACAGAGAAGGAAACTGAGGCCCAGGTGTCCCCAGTGACACAGCCAAGGGGGCTGGCTTTAAAGCCCAGGACTGACTCCGAAGCATGTGGCAGGAAGTTGTAGGCAGGGTCATCATGGCCCCCGGTGGTCTCTGCTTCTGATGACTTGGGAAGGACTTCCCCTATCCCTCCCACTGTGGCTGTTAGTGAAAATCCTTCCCAGAACCTCCACAGGACAATCTACCCTGATAAGTTCTTTGAGTGTCTTTCTCTGAGTGAGGCCAGAAAAACCAGAAGTGGTCCATGCACTCGGTCTGATGAAGGAAGCTGCAGTGAACAGTGAACCCCGGGGATGTGAGGGCAGAGGACTGAGGAGAAACTAAAAGCTTCGCTCCGACTCTCCCTACTCTACCAGCACCCCACCCACAAAGTGGGGTTAATGAACCTGCCCCTACTTGGGTCTGGGACAAGGAACATGTGAAACTAAAAGCATTCCAGATGCCACAATTTTTACTGCTCTTGTGGCCACGCCCTGGGAATTCCTCAGAAGCCTTTGGCTTTCCCAGTCCATAAGGCTGGAGGCCTGGTCCTGGTCTGGGGCCAGCCCTGCAGGGCCCTCATCCAACAAGAGAGGGTCCCTAGAGGCCATTGTAGTTGGGGGACACACCCCTACAAAGTCAGGAATGGAGGTGGGGCAGGGAGAGCCCCTTTCCCCATCATCTCTGGGGTGGAATGAGAGATACGACGGGCAGCCTTGTGCGGGTGGGGTGGGGGGGAGGTGATCCTGGATTTTAGCCCCATCCAAGGCCAGTCAGAAGACTTCACCTCCAACATACAAGGCCTGGCTAACAGGGCAAGGAGCACCTGATGACATGGTTCCACACAGGTCACTAAACACTAAGTCACAGAGGCTGGGTGAGGCCCCAGCTGGGAATCCTGACCTTTGCTCCCTAGTGTTGATTCAGCCAAGAAGGGAGTCAGGGCAGCATGGAAGCTCCCCCAGGGTACTAGGTACCCAAATCCTTCCATTGGCCATGCTCTTCCCACCCATCCCCCAACAATAGGAAGGATAATGACTGTGCCGCAATTAGCATAAATACACTTGCCTTAGGAGCTGCAGGTGGCAGAGAGCCTTATTTTGCCCCCCCCCCCCCCCCCCCCCCCCCCCCCGTCTGATCCTTCTTCAGGGCCTGATTCCTTTCCAGGGAACCAAGAAGAAACAGAACTGTAGCCACAGAATTCTAGAATCACAGGCTCAAAATTGTAGATCACAGAGTTCCAGATCCATGCCCATGGAATCCCAGAAACACGAGATTCAGAATTTATACCCATAGGGCCCTGGAGCCTCAGGACTGCTGGCCACAGAATCCTGGAGTCACAGAGTATTCTGGAACATAGGACCCAGAAATGCAGCCCACTGAATCGTACGCACCAGGGGACTCAAATCTGAAGCCCACGGAATCTTAAGAGATCACAGCATGTAACACACAAAATCCTGAAACTTTGGTAAGCAGAAGCAAAGCCCACGGCTTTCTAGAACCACAGGAGAGGAACGAAGCTGTGAGCTCCCAGGAGGACATCAGCACTAGGAGGTGCCCCGGGAGCTCACCTCCTCCAAATACTCGGCCTCCAGCACCACCCAGCTAGGCGGTGGTCAGCTGGCTCCCAGCCAGCGCCCCTCCGCGGCCTCCAGGAGTGACAAGATGTCAGAGCCCCAGAG
Source organism: Phacochoerus africanus (assembly GCF_016906955.1). NCBI lineage: Eukaryota > Metazoa > Chordata > Mammalia > Artiodactyla > Suidae > Phacochoerus > Phacochoerus africanus. Next base: position 31,009,775 of record NC_062558.1, on the reverse strand, counting down.
AGGCTGGAGGGCGGGGACGTTCCGTGGGGGATGCCCGTCAGGGGAAACCCTTCCGGCAGACCCTAGGACCCCGGCTGCGCAGGCGCACTCACCGGCAGTGTCGTAGAGGTTCAGGGTCACTTCCTTGCTGCCCACCGTCACTCTGGCTGTGTACTTCTCGAACACGGATGGGGCATAGTGCTGTCGGAGGAGGGGTCGGGTTGTGGTTCTTAAGGGGTGCGACGGGAGCCCAGGGCCCAACTGGACCCCCATCCTCCACCTTCATCCCCTCATTCTGCTGGGCCCAGACATCTCTTTGCTAGGCTCTGGAATTCCCGAGGGGGCGCCCCGGGGTGACAGCCGCTTCTCCGTGCGCAGGATGCTGAGGACCTGGACCCGGGGCGCAAGCTGAAGACCGTTCCTCGTCCCCAGTGGTCCCAAGTCCATCCCCACCGCCCCTAACCTACCTGCCTCCAGTCTTCCCCCCCACCCCGGGGCGGGCCTCACCTCGGGGAAGGAGCCCTGGCTGTACACCATGAGCAATGAAGTCTTGCCGCAGCCGCCATCGCCCACGATCACAATCTTCAGCTCCTTCCGGCCCGGGCCTGGCGCGGCGGTCGGGGCCGGGGCCCCAGGGGTGTCCATAGCCGACAGCCGGCAGCACTGGCGGCAGCGCGCAGGGAAGAGCGCTGGGGTTGAGCGAACGAAGCGGGGGCGGGTCCGGAGGCGGGGCTAAAATGAGCCCCGCCCTCGGAAAAAAGACACCACCTCCGCCAGGCAGTCAACCGGGTCGACCTCCCAGCCTGTTTCCTTCCTGCTAGGGTCTCAGGCCAGTCTTCACTTTTCATTCCCAGGGAAACTGAGGCAACTGAAAAAGCGCTCAGCCGCAAGCGCAGCTCCTATTTCCTCCCCCACTAGTCACGGCGCGCCCCCAACCGGCAAGATACGACGTTTCCATTCCTCCCTACCCAGCACCTTTGATTGGCAAACTGTCTTCGGGCACGGACCCTCTGATAGGCCGACTCGGCCTCCTCCAATCCGACAGGGACCCTTTGATTGGCGGATTGTCTCCCAGCGGGTTCGAGGAGTCTAGATCTCAAGCTCTCAGTTTTGCCCCGCCCCAACTGGGTGGCCTAGGGGAAATCCGCTCTGACCTCTCCCCCAAGAAAGTAGCGTCGGCGGTGCCAGGGAAGATCAGGGTATGGAGGTCGTGTCTGCCCACCAGATGCCTGCTTGTGTGCGGGGATTAGCAGTTACGCTTACCTATCACTCCGCCCCCAAAGGTGGAGGTCTGGCGCCCTCTGCCGGGCGATTGCCTCGGCGCCGCGAATTTGGAAACAGGTGAGCGGCCCCAGAACAATACCCTTTCGAGGGTTGGCCCCAAACCACGCAAGCTGAAGCCTCTTTCTAGCAAGGCCCAGAACCGTGAACCAAGCAAGACTCCGTCGAGGAGGGAACGGGGAAAGCGAGGGTAGATCTAGTTGAGATCAGCTGGGCCCTGTTCTGCCCACTTTGGAGACTAACAACCCCTCTCCCACCAAGAAATTTGTGTTCTCCAGCCAGCAGCCACGCACATCCTTCATCCCAAGCTCTCTCCCCATCCCTCCCAACTCCTCACCAAAGCTATTTATTGAGCCTTGGCCCTGGACAGGTACTCTCAGGGTGGCTGGCTGAGATCACCCCTGCCTTCCAACCCTTACCTCCTTGCGACCTCGGGCTGTCTTTTGCCCAGAGGTCAGGAGTGGCAGAGGGAACCCCTGGAGCAAGTACATGCCAAGCAAGTACCCAGACATGGCTAGGTGAGAGAGGTCTTTCCCAGCTGGGTAGGACCGCTAGTAGTTCCCTCAGGGAAGGGCTGGCAGCACTCAGGATCTTCTTGCCCCCACTTCACCTGGAAGATTCCCCACTTCCAAGTTCTCAACAAGGATCAGGTAAACTCTACTACGGAAGGGAAACTGCCAACCTGGCAGTTCCATAAATGCCAGGTGGAGGTTTTCAACAGCTGCAAGGCATGATCTGATCACCAGATGGCAGCAGCGACCACCCCTGGAAGTCCCCAAAGAGCCCAGCGCTGGGAAGAGAAGGGCCAGCTCAAGGTAGTTAAGTGGAAAGCCTTTTCCTGTCCCTGGGCCAGAAGACATTTGCTGGGTCAAGCACTCCTAGACGAATTAACAGCCATCCATTCATTCCTTTTTTGCAGCACAAGTTTATTGAGAGGGAATTGTGTTCCTGCCTCTGAGGAACTCAGTCTTGCGGGGAGCGTTCTGAGATGTGAACAATTTAGACACCAAAGCCTCTAGGGTTCAGAGAAGGTTGAGAGGCAGGCAGCACATGAACCAAGCTTGGCAGGAAAGGCCAGCAGAAGTAGGATGGGTACCCAGCCTGGGTAAGTGTATGGTGGCTAGACATCGTATCAGGTTTGGCAGTGGCTGGGGAGGGAGGCCAGACATGATTGTCAAGTTAGTAACCAGGGTTAGATCGTGGAGGCCTGGTTGCCAGGCTCAAGAGGGGTGCTGGACAGAGGCTCTTAACAGGAGAGAAGCCCAGACAAAGCTTTTCCCATGACCAGGGAGGAGCTGTGATTGGCTGGTGAGGCTGGGACAGGGCTGGGGTGCACAGTGGCAGCTGGAGGCTAGCAAAAGAGGAGGGAAACAGGTCCAAATACATGTCAGAAGTGAGATTCCGCAGGACCACTGGGGTGGAGGGGGGGGGCATCACTTAGGGAGGGAGAGGATGGAAGAGGGCTTGGAGGGAGGGGGGAAGCACTTACCTTTGAGCCAGGCACAAGCCTCTTCCCTTTGGCTGCCTCAGGCTTGCCCCGCATCAGGGACCCTGAAGCTCAGGGAGTGGCTGGGAGAGTGAGACTGCCTCACCTGGAGGAACCTTGGGAGATTTCACTTAGAAGGGTCACCCCACTCTAAGCAAACTGTGTCATTCACTCCAGCCTGTGGGGGGAGGGGAAGGCTCTTGACTTTCCTCAAAATCCTCAGATCTCAGTTTCCACTTTTCCCGTCTTGAGAAATAGATTTCAACTTATGCCAGAACAAATGACTTACACAAAACCAAGAGAAAGAGGAAGAAGAAAAGGGAGTCTTCTCAGCCCGGCCCAGGTCCAGGCAGGACAGCTGATGCTGGGCCCAGCCTGCCCACCCACCCCTGCCTGGCCAAGAGGCTGGCAGAGCCCCAACCCCACCCGGCCTGGAGCATGTTGGATTTGGACCTGGCTCCTGTGGTGGTGTAGGGGCTGGATCTGTAGCTAAAAATATCCAGCAGCCAGGCCAACTGCTCAGAGCTTCCACAGAGGCGCTGGGCCAGGCAGGCCAGCTGAGGCACTGGGAACGCCCACACATTCTGGAAGCCCTGCTCTCTTCTTACCTGTGAGATGTTCTGAGGACCGGTGTCATTCCTCTATTCACCAGGAATTCCTGGAGAGATTTAGGAGGGTAAGAAAGCATCTTTAAATTCGAGCTTGCCACAGAGCTATTTAGACACAGAAGCCTAGGAGAGCTGGCAGGTGACATTTATGGGAATGAACAAATAAATTTAGGCCTGGGCTCTATTATGGGCAGGTCCACTTCTGTCTTGTCAGGGCAAAGTCTGGCCAGTATAAATTAGGATGGGGAAACCAACATCAATGCTTGAGGCTTCTGCTTCCCAGGAGCATCAGAACACTCTGGGATATCATCCACCTCATGTGAGACAGAAACTGAACCTTCCTCTGAGGTCCCAGAGATGGGAGGTGGCCCTGTGTGGCCCTGGCAGGGAGTGCTGTCAAGGTTATCTATCCCTGTTCAAGATTCCCTCCAGGCCTCAGCACTTGGTGGTGGGGTCGGGGAGTCACTGCTGGAGTACAAAAAGCTGCCTGCACAAAGCCATACTGGGGAACAGCTAAAAGGTTATCCAGCAACTCCCTCTTCCTGGCTAATATGGGGGAGACCATGACTCTTGGAGGGGTGGGAAACTGCCTAGGTCACCAACCAGCTGGAGACAATACGGGACCCAGGCGGCCTCTGAGATGATGGGCTGCCCATCTCCACAGTCCAGGCAGAGGCTGAGTCTTCACACACAGGGTCCAAAAGGTCGGATTCCAGGCCACGGAAGATGGGCCGGAAGGGGCGGGACCCAGGCGGCCAGTCGTAAGGCAGGTCCAGCCACCTCCCCAGCCCTTCCGCTGGCGTGGCCCTCTCAGGGCAGGCTCCACCAGCTGGGCGCCAGGAGCAGCCCCGCCCCGAGCTCACTGGGTGATCAGGGCGGAGCCACCCTCTGGGCCCAAGGAGGACAGATAGGCTGCCCCGCCCCTCTCTCCACAGAGGTGATACTGGCGTGGGGGACAAAGAAATCAGAAAGAGGGGGTGAAAGAGGAAAGGAAGCATGAAGGCGGTGCAGGTTGTGGGGGCACCGCTCCCTTCCAGGAAACACCCAGACCACAGCTGAGCACCTAACTGCTCCCTAATTGGTCTGAGGGCGGGAGTGGAGAAACTGGCTGTAGCCCTCCAGGCTGCTGCTGGGAGGGAAATCACTTTAACTGTCCAGTGCCCAGAGTAGGCAGACTCCTACCCTACAGAGCCCTAAAGACTCTTTAAGAAGGGATGTAGGACAACCTCAGGTGGCAGAAGTCAACAGGGGCAGATCCAGGGGGTTGAATGAACTCGTCAATGGCAAAGCCGAAGTTAAACTGCAGGATTGAGGCAAGTGTGGAAGGAGGGAAGAGGCTCATGGGGCTCATTATTATGTGAGCCTCACCAGCTTTTACAAAGTGCTCACACTGGGTAGAGGGAGGGAGTCTGGTGGGCTGTACCCCTTACCCCCCAGCAAAGGACAGGATACCAAACCCAGCTTATCTGGGACTGGAGACCTCCACGGAGCCAAGGCATGGCCAGCAAGAAGGAGCCAAAAGCACCACGCTGGTTACTTTCAACCAGATAGCTTTTCCAGCTCTTGGGCAGTGATGCCAGCAGACAGCTGGCGTGAGAGGGAGCCCAAAATAACTTAGACAGCTGGGCCGAGCGGGACCATGGACACAGGCACTGGGCTGGAAGTCAAGACACCTGGAATCCCATCCTGGCTGCCTGCCAGTGGTGGCCTCGTGACCTTGGGTGAGTCACTTCTACTCTCCGGGTGGGGGGGGACCCCAAATCATGACCTCTCATGGAACAGCCTGTGAAAATGGGGAAAGGCCACCTTCCCAACTCAGATACTAGAGGAAAAAACCGGGCTGGCTCCCAGCCTGTAAAGTCAATTTTCCCCTTTGCCCTGAGGCTTTGCCACGTGCTTGGGGTGGGCAGGTCAGGGAGGAGCTTGAAAGAAGTCCAGCCCCCACCAGCCACACCGAATGGAAGCCAACTAGTGTGAAGCCTGAACGTGAGGCCAGCTCCCTTAATCGCACTTAATCCTCCACCCTTTACAACAGACTTCATTATCATCGCTTTACACAGAGGACTCGCCCAAGGTCACCAGCACAGCAGAGAGTCAAGCCCACAGCTGCCGAACCTAGAGCCTCCCTTCGTTAAGCACCAAGATGCCCCCAATGGAATCTCCAGATCAAGCCCTATGGCTCCCCCAATACGCAGTTTAGCCCCTACGCTGAGGGGTGGGGTTAAAGAGAACAGGGCTGATCAGACTTGGAAGCCAAGCCTGGGCTCAAATGGGGGAGGAGTGCAATTGGCAGCACCCGGACCCAAATGGTTCACCAAGGTAATCACAGAGAGAAGGGGTCAGAGATCAAGGGCCGTACTATCTCCAGCTGTGGCGCTTCCTGGAGATAAAGAGGATGGGAAACTGTACACAGTCGGCTTGTGTTAGGAGAATAAGGAGGCGGTGACAGTTACTACAAAACAGGCCACTCTGCCCCAAGCCAATGAGCTTGGGGGCTTCAAGGTGTTACCTAGCTCAAAGGTCCTCAAAATGTGTCTCCACAGCACAGCTTCAGCATCACCTGGGAACTTGTTAGAAATGCAAGTTCTCAGACCCCACCTATTGAATCAGAAACTTGGGGACCGGGCCTTGGAGCTGATTCTCATGAATCGGATGCACACTCGACTTCAAGAATCACTATCCCATTTGTGCAAAGAAGGAAACTTGGGCTCAGAGACTGCAACTTACATAAGGTCATAGGTAAAATGGCTAGCCCAGTTTCAAATCTGGGTTTGTCCAATTCTAGAAACAGGGTTTTGGGGGGCAGGGGATGAAGCAGAATTATGGGAATTCCCTGGAAAGGGAAGAGTCATGAGGCCTCTTTCTTATAGGAAACTGGCCCAGATCTCAGGTTCTTCTGTTGTTCACCTCCCTAGCAGCCAGACATCAGAGAAGAGGCCAGCTCATACAGTCACCCCACACGCCCCACTGAGGGCCGGAAGGGAGGGCCAGTGCTCAGCCGGGTTTCCTGGCAGCCGACTGTGCCTTTCAGAAGAGGCATTCAGGGCCCTCCCCCCACCACAAAACACACAACTGGGAAATACTTGCAAGTGCAGCCTCTCCTATGCTGCTAAATACGGCAGAGAATTGCACGCCCCAAACTCCTGACAACAGAAGCTGACAGGCGGGGATGGATGGACCAAGCAGGCCCAGCAGGCAGTCGATTTCACACACACGATCCCACACATCTGTGGGGGGGAGGGGCTGCAGAACCAGACGAGCGGGTTTAGGATGCCCGCCCTCCCTGGGCGCCAGGCCAAAGCCCCCCAAATCTCCGTCTCAGGCCGGGAAAGGGCTCACACCTACCTTAGCGGTAAGATTGTCAGAGTCAAACTGGACCTGTTTCTGCTGTCCGAAAAAAGACGGTCAACGTTGGGGATACCTCTTCTCCGGTCGTGAGCCTAGAGGGGAAGAAAATCGAGTGTTTTAAGAAGTCGATGGCCACCAGCCGGACAAGGTCCCTAGAGGGAAGGGAAGACTTACAAATGTCTCCCCCTTTTCCAGATGCTAAGCTTAGAGTAGAATGAATCGGGGCGGGGGGGGGGCGGGGGGAAGGTGGATGAGTCACGAAGGTTCAGCCCGGGCGCCGAGCTGCAGGAGGCGACTCATCTGCATTTCCAAAGGCCCGCCCCGTCCGCATCCCCTCCCCCACGAAGGGCCGGAGAAGTGAGGGTTTACCCCAGAGCCCTCCGCCTCGGGGGATCCCGGGGAAAGCCCGCTCAGCGTTCCCAGGTTCCCACCCCCACCCCTGGCTTTCGAGCCCTGGGTTGCCGCGGTGCCTGGACTGCCGGGACGTCGGTAGACTCCGTGAGGGCCTAACGCCCAAAGTGGGGACAAAGGGGACACCCCCCCTACCCCTCGGCTATTAAGGGAGGTTGGGAGCCAGGCGTGGGCGTCGAGGCCCGGATTGGGCAGCGGGGACAGCCCGGGGTCAGGGCCCGGCCGCAGGGAAGGATTCCGAGGCCTCTGGAGGAGCCGGTCGGGGTCAGGGGGCGGCCTCGAGGCCCGGACTGGCCCCGTGGCCCTTTGCTACTGGCTCCCGCGCGACAGGGAGGAGGAAAAGTACCGCGGCTCGGCGCGGGAGCCAGGCCTCCTCGTGCCCGCGAGGGCCCCTGAGTAGGGCGCCGGGTCCGAGGAAGCTGCGGAGCCCGCTCCCGTCGTCGAGACCTCCCCAAGCCAGGGGCGTCCCCGCAAGCGGCGGCGGCCTCCCCTCCCCCGCCGCCTCCTTCCCTCCTCCCGCCAGGCGCGCGGCAGCAGCCACCGCCCGAGCCGCGGGCGGCGCGCGAAATGGCGCCCGTCTGCCGCCTCGCCTGGCGGAGGAGAGCGCAGGAGCCGCGACTCGCGACGCCCGCAGGCCCGCGGTCCACGAAACGGCCTCTGCAAACAGCCCCTGGCCCCGGGCGCTGTGCCCTGGGGGCTCTCGGGTCCCAGCGGGGCCGAGGGACTACCGCCAGCTCCGGATTCCCAAAGACAACCCGGGAAGGAGGAAGAAAGAGAACGGCCGCCATTAGCCACCCGCAGCCCGGCCCCGGCCCTGGCCCCAGCCCAGCCGGCCGTTCTGCTCTGAACCTGAAAATAAAACTCGTGTTTGGGAGGGAGGAGCGAGCGCAACCGAGAGGACAAGCAGCGCTCGGGCTGCAGGAGATGCTGCGTCATGGTGCCAACATGGACGCCGGCCTTTTGTCCTTTTTTGCTCAGGAAGCGCAGGCGCGCCCCGGAGCCCCGAAAAGCCGGCTTCAGAGGGCGAGACTCCCACAATCAAAAGGGAAAGAAGCCCTAGGCTCGGAAGGAGAGTTATCCTCGGCTTTGAGCCCCCCCCCAAGCCAAAGCACTTAAATTTCTTTTCCCCACCAAGGCTCAGACCTAGAAAAGCGAGGGGGACGAGCGCAGGCGGCTCCTTGGATGTCCGAGGTCGCTAGACAGACCTTTCTCTCGCCTGCAGGACAGAAGGGGCGAAAGGGTCTGAGAGACCTCCTTCCTCGCCCCCCCCCCCGCCCCCCATCCGGCTGCCAAACCTGAAGCTCCAGAAACCTCCCCCCTCAGGTCCCAAACATTTGCAGCCCATGGCCTGCTCGGGGAAAAAAAAAATTTCCTCGAAGGGGCAAAAGGCACTTTTTTTTTTTTTTTTTTACTTACCCGCTCAGCCCGGTGCCAAGGAGTCTGGAAGATCAAGCTGGGCGGCGGTTTTGGAGGTGTTATTGTAAAAAATATCTTTTAGGGGGATTGTTTAGTTGCGAATATTTGGGGGAATGGTGGTGTCTTTTTTTTGTTATTGTTACCTTTTTAAAGTTACACTCTCATGGCATTTTCTGCTCCTTCCACTTCTGCAAACTTTCCAGGGTTGGGTTGGCAAAAGGCGGCTTCGCTGAGGACTGTTTACTGCTCTGGATATAGCAATGGTGTGACCGTCATTAAGAGACAAAAGGCGAAAATACACAGTCAAATCAAACAAAAGGCAAAAGACGCACCGGCCATCCCAACCACCATAGAAAATAGCCCCGAGTTAAGGATGGTGTTTGGCTTGAACCAGCTAGGACTTGTTTTCCAGTTTTAATCTAGTTTCCTGTGACGGCTTTAGTCTCTTTACACAAAGAGGTCTTCCTTTCCCTCACCCACCCCCCTACCAAGACGAGAAAAACAGAGCTGTTTTTCTTCAAATAGATCGACTTTCAAAGAAAGTGTACATGTTACTGGGAAGAAAGCTGACTAGCATTTATTGCTGTAAACATTTTCAAAAGCTTCAAGCTAAAACCCTAGCTTTATAAAAGCAAAAACGTCTAAAAGCATTTTAACTGGCTTATGTTAGACAAGAGCAACACAGACAGACATGCAGATGAAGGTTCAGAAAATTAAGGACATCTCAGCAACATTAACATGAAAACTGCACTGCGGCGTAAGGACAGAATGGATTGGGTACTTACAAGGTAAAAGGTTTTTAAAAACTCAAAAGAGTAACAACTGCTCACAATTTTTTTTTTTTTGCTGCCATTTCGCTAGTCCTAAAACTATACATTTAAAACATTACCTTGTTAAAGAGAGAGCAGAAGGAGTTAATAAGATGGCCAGGTTTAAGTGTTTAATAGAGGAAACTATATATATAAAAATTTATTGTTCAGTCAAGAGAATACAGATTAAGACAGCTCCAAGCTCCCCCCACCCACCCAAGAAAAAAGAGGAAAAAAAATAAATATGTCATTTACTTAGGTTTTTTGGAATTCAAAATTGTTAACTGCTGACATTAATGGTGTGCTATGACCTAGTTATACAAGACAAAGATGGATTCCAAGTCATAAGGAAAAATCCAGATCTTTTTAAAAAGTCTTCTTCATTCTTCCAATTGTGAATCCTTTAGCCTGTTGACAAATGTTAAACACAACACTGAGGCGTCCTGAACTGGATGGTGGAGTCAAAGGAAAAACATTCCCCATTTGCAACAAAGGAAAAACCCACTTGGCCATTTAATTCCATTGCAGAAAAATGGCTCCCCTCATCTGTTGGCCTCTCCTTGGTGTCTGATGAAGGATGTTTTGAGATCAGCGTCTAATAACTCAAGCCCTATAGAAGCCGAGCGCTCATTGGCTGCCGCGCCCTGCCGCCCTGCTCTAGCCAATTACCTACCCACTGCCAAATTACAAACCCCGAAAAGAGCCCCAATATGAAATACACCACCACGAAGCCCCAACGAGGCGGTTCCCCTGCCTCGGCCGCCCGACAGGAAAGGCAGAGGGGGCTGCAAAAGCGTCCTCGAGAAGCCCGGGAGCCTAGGAGTTGAACTCACAAAATGGAAGCCGCACGCTGATTGGCCGCCGCCACTCCCGGACCTTTAATAAAGAAAGGGGAAGGAAAGATAAATGCAAAAAAGGGGGACTCTCTCCTCCGCTGGTGGCTAGAGGAAGGGGGGTGGCGCGGGGAGAGAAGCATGTGTTCTCGACAATTACAGGGCGCTCCTCTCCAAAAATAAAAACAGAGAAAAATGCTTCTATCACCCAGGTCCAGGCAAGGGCTGCATCCTCCCAGGAATGTGAATGCTAATTTGGTTAAAATCCTGGTTTCCCCTCCCCAGCTCAGCTCCGGGGGGAGGGGGTCGCGGGGCAGAAGAGGAAGCCGGAGCCGAGATACCTCGATTGCAACTCGTCTTGGAGCCGCCTTGCCTCTCCTCACGGCTCCCAGCGTCCAAACACACAATCACACACACACCCCAAAACCCAGCCCTTTCCCCAGAGCTCCCACCTCGGGTCTTGTCAGTTTGCAAACAGTTTTGGAGGTCCGAGGCGCAAGCCGAGGCGGCCGCAGCTCGGAGGGTAGCCCCAGCCGCGGGAGGTAGAGCCCGGGGAGACCCCCTCCCCCGCCAGCCAAGCCCCCCACCTAAGTCCCAGCAGAATAAATAAATTAAAAGGCCTTCCCCCGGGGAGGGGGGAGGCAGTGTGGGAGCGCGCGAGTGAGGGGTGGGGGGCCGCTGGGGCCCGGGGCTTTGGCGGCGCAGCTGCCGCCGCCGGGAGAGTGCCTGGGGAAGCGGCGAGGAAGGAGAGGGGAGGAGGAAGAGGAGGAGGAGGAGGAAGAGGAGGAGGGTGAGCGCTCGGGTCGGGCTCCTTAGCGGTGTATTGTGGGATGTGCGGCTACTGGGAGCCGAGCCTCCGCCGCCAGCCGCCTCCCGGGCAGCAGCAGCAGCAGCAGCAGCGGCGGCGGCGGCAGCAGCTCCGGGCCCGGCAGCCGCGGCGGCGGCGGCGGCGCTCCCCCCTCCCGGCCCCCCGTCCGGCCGCCCCGGCCTCGGCTCCCGCGGGGGACACCATGTACTGGCTGGCGGCGCAGGGAGGCCGGCGCCCGGCGGGGATGTAAGCGCGGCTCGGGGAGGGAGAGGCCGCGGCCGGCAGCCAGGCGGCCCGAGCCCCCAGCCCCGGCCCCGGCCCCCGCTCCGGCCGAGCGGGAGGGCGGGCGGGCGGCGCCAGGCCTGCCGCGAGCCCCGCGCCTGAGCCGGGCCGATCGAGCGAGCTAGCGCCACGCCGGGCGGCCGGGCGGCCGGGCGGGCACCATGGGCCGGAGCCCGCGTCCTCCGGGTGCCCCGGGCCCCTCCAGCCCGCACCAGGGGGCCCCAGGAGCTCCTCGCAGCCGCCCCGAGACGGTGGCCGAGCGGGCGGGCGCCTAATTCTCCGGAAGGGTTATTCTCTCGCTCCATTCTTATTTTTGGGGGAGCCAGCGAGACAGCTCCTTTTGGGGCGCGCTGGTAAGGTGGGAGGGGGTGGGGGCTGGACGATTTGATTCTTTAGCGTGTGTGTAGAAGCGGCCGCCGCCGCCGCCGCCGCCGCGGCGGAGACGACAACAACTTGCTCGTTTTCAGGTTGGGTTAACGGCATGGAGAACAGTCACCCCCCCCACCACCACCACCAGCAGCCCCCGCCGCAGCCCGGCCCTTCGGGCGAGAGGAGGAACCACCATTGGAGAAGTTACAAGTTGATGATTGACCCGGCTTTGAAAAAGGGGCATCATAAACTGTATCGCTACGATGGGCAGCATTTCAGCCTGGCGGTGAGTAGCCGGCGCGCCTCCCCGCCGCCCTCACCCACCCGCGAGCTGTGCCGGGGAGAGGGGTCCGAGCGGCCCGGGAACACCCCCCCCCCCTTCCTGACCACCCGCCAACTGTCAGCCGGGTCCCCAGTCCTGGAGTTTGACAAGTGCTTGGAGGGGGGGGGGGGTCTGTCCCTGGGGAGTGGGGCCAGCCCACTCATTCCGCCCCACTCTTCCTCCCCACAGATGTCCAGCAACCGCCCTGTGGAAATTGTCGAAGATCCCCGGGTCGTCGGCATCTGGACCAAAAACAAGGAGTTGGAGCTTTCGGTGCCTAAATTCAAGGTAGCACCCCTCCCCTTTGCCCCGCGTCCTCTCCACCGCCTCCCTACTCCCCGAGTTCGAAAATAACGCCAGTCCTGACCGAGCCCAGCCTGATTCTGAGTTCCCGCCGTCCGCGGCGGCCGGGGCCGGGGAAGTTTTGGCGGAGAGGGGGAGATTGCTGCCAGAGGGGTGTCCCTTCTCGGCTGCTGTTAACATAATAACACTCGGTGAAACTGTAATCTAGGCGTTGATACAGTGTCCTGCCCGCCCAGATGGGGGCTCCGGGTCCCCACCTGGCTCCTCACAGCCCATTGACTCGGCCCCGGAGACCCGCCCCCCTCCCCAGCCTTGTGGCTTTAGGGGGACAACTTCCTAGCCCAAGGGGTCGCCCCTGCCCGGCAGCTGGGAGAGGAGGCCAGAATGGGGGGTGGGGAAAGAGAAACTGTTTCTTTTTCCCCTTTCCTTTCGAACCCAGAGGACTTCCACGTTCCAAACGATTTAATCCTCTGCTTCCCGGGCCCGCCCGCGTGCATTTCCCCCCCCAAAAAAAAATTTAATTTTTTTACCCTTCATTGTTTTCAGAGGGCAGCCGAGTGGGGAATGTTGTGTTTTCCCTTTGGTTTCAATGTTCTCCAAATTCCCTTCCCCCTCGTCCCCTGTCAGATCGATGAGTTCTACGTGGGCCCAGTGCCTCCGAAGCAGGTGACATTTGCCAAGCTGAATGATAACATCCGTGAAAACTTCCTGAGAGACATGTGCAAGAAGTATGGGGAGGTGGAGGAGGTGGAGATTTTGTACAACCCCAAGACCAAGAAGCACTTGGGCATTGCCAAAGTGGTCTTTGCCACGGTCAGGGGAGCCAAGGAGGCGGTTCAGCACTTGCATAGCACTTCAGTCATGGGCAATATCATCCACGTGGAGCTGGACACCAAAGGTGAGTGGAGGTCCGCCCAACGCAGCCGCTGCGGAGGAACTGCAGGACCTGTCAGTGTGACTCTTTCCCTCCCAGAATCCCTCTTGTAGTGTTGGGGAGCCCCTCACTCTTCCTTGGGGGCCCCCCTACAACATTATTTTTCTTTTGCCCCCCTCTTGAGGGTAGAGTCACGTGGGGCTAAATGTGTTGTCTGTTGCTAGGAAACAAGCTATAATTTACCAAATGTGCCCAGTCCTTGGCCACTGCAGCCCTAGGGACCACCCGGAGGCTTTCCCACTGCTGACACCCCCATGGGCTCCTGTAGGAGCCCTGGTGGCTGGGTTTAGACAGTCCCCAATGTTGCTGTCTGTGTTAGGAGAGGAGGCAGGGTTTGTTTATTTGTGGGGGGCTGTGAAAGAGCCACTAGGATGCATTTAAATATGCAAAGAATTGGTCCTGCCACTAAAAGGGGAGTCCTCCAGGGATCCAGACTGCCCCTCCCTCACATGCTGCCCCTTCCCCCAGGAATTAGGAACCAATCTTGGCATAGAATGCGGTTTCATTGATAATGTTCCCGATAGAGCTGGGCCGGCTGCTCTGGGTGCTCAAGGGTTGACACCGTGTCTTCCCTCCTCTCTCTTAAAGAGACAGCACCATCTCTCATGCACCGGAATCCCGCTCTGTGCTCACTCTGAGCCTGTGAGCAGCTGCTGGGAGAGCTGGGCTGGAGAAGCCATACCTCCCACCCTCAGGGTCCTGAGAGACTCCTTCTCTGTGCTGGCTGGGGTGCTCTCTGGAGAAGTTCCCATAGATATAGCGGAAAGTGCCAGGTACTCTGAGGTCCAGCTATCCTTGTGACTGAGCAGACAGTTTTGGGTCCAGAGCCCCTGCGGGGTCCCCTGGGAAATCCTGCCTGGGAGGGTTAGGTGGGTGGCTTCCAGGGGTTTTGTGAGCAGGAGGTTTAGGGGCTGAGACCCTGCTGGGGCTTGTGGAGGGATGCTGCTCTGGGGTGGGCACAGTCATCCCACAAACTCTTGCCCAACCTGTCCCTAGTCCTGAGCCTCCAGAGGGCACAAGCTAGTTTCCTGTCCAAGCCACAGCCCCCCTCAACCCCCTTCTCTAGTTTCTCAGTCAATGTTGGGGGGAGAATCCTTTGGTGGCTGCAGGCCAATTTTTCCCTGAGAATCAAATGTGGAGCCCCCTCCCCCATCACATCAGCACATGCACATGGCACATTTTAAGGAGCAGCCATCCCTCACCAAGATTTCATTTCTGCAAAAAAAAAAAAAAAAGCCCTTAGAGAGACTGCCACTAAGTTTGTGTTTCAAGAAAGAGATGGTAAAGAGTAGCTCAAGGAATGTGTCTCCTTTGCATATGTAAGCAGCTGCCTCAGAGGGCTCTATAAATATGATACTAGGCCCCCTGGTCTATAGAGGCCTCTTTCTGCTGGGGGGTGGGGGTGGGGAGGAGGGTACCCGACTAGGCTCAGTGGGCCAGAGGAGGCATGTGGACTGCCCAGTAACTGCCCTACTAGAGTGTATTTTACAAACTGGGCTGGTCACCTGAGAGAGTTAACAACAAACAGTCTCCTCCATGTCACTTGGTCTCCTCTCTCCTTGCTACAAGGCCCTGGCTATTAAGTGGGAAGGTCAGAGGATGGGGATTACCTGACTCTCTTTGAGTGGCATGGCCCAGGTGACAGGAAGGGGCCTTGTGTTGGGGGTGGCATTTCTGTATTTAGGGGAGTCCCAGCCCCATGAGGCATGACATTCTGAATGTCAGGATCAGAAAAATCATATAGTTTAGCAGCTTCATTGAAGCTGATTCAGACAAGACTCCTGAGTGAGAGAGAGAAGTAGGAACTTGGCTGGGTCCCACCACTTCCCCAGGCTTGGGGTCCCAGGCACAAGGGTGCCCACCTGTGGGGGCTTCCCCATCCTGGAGCCTCACTGAGTCTTCCTTCATCTTCTCACAGGGGAAACCCGCATGCGGTTCTACGAACTGTTGGTCACGGGCCGATACACACCCCAAACCCTCCCAGTGGGAGAGCTGGACTCCGTCTCTCCAATTGTGAATGAGACCCTACAGGTGGGTTCATGGCTGTCAGTTTTTCCCCCACTTCCCTACCCCTCACTCCCTCACCCCTTCACCAGCTCTCTGAGGTGCCCCCCACCCCACTTTACCATCTCTAGCATTAGACATCAGGGCCTCAGAGGGAAAGGAGCCTGGCTATGCCCACCACAGGTTCCAGCAGGGGTCTAAAAAGGGGTCAAACTAAAAGCCCAGTTTGCCAAAGCTCTTCTCTGGCACAGCCCCCAGTTCTCTCCCTACACAGCCTGGGATTCCCACAAAACGAGAGCCAAACACTGCTGCGTCCAGGGCCCTAGTGTCTGGTGTCCTATGCACCCCTCTACCCCACCCCCAGAAAGCAGAGTTCAAGTTCCTCCTTCTAGAGCAAGACTGATCCCTTCCCCATCCTGCCTTCCCGGACACTCACCTGGATCACCTGTCATGGGGAGGTTCTCATCCCAGCTCCTTCCTCAGCATCAGCCCAGCCACCCTCAGAGGTAGCTTTGCCAGAGTGAAGAGACTTGCTGGTCTGCTGGGTTGTTTATTAGGCATTTTACCATGTCACACTGTTTAAAGCTTAAAATGTGAAGAGGCTGGGGGGACAAGGCCCTTGGCCATGCCTCACTCCCAAGATCATTGGAAAGTCTTTGATTTCTGATAGCGTGAGGCAGGCAGGAAATCCCTGTTCAAACCAAGATGTCAGGGTCTTATCTTTTCTCTGCTTCAGGGATTAGGAAAAACCCTCAAGGTTTTCTGAGGATAATTGGCTACCCCAAGATTAGTGAGCCCATCCAGACACTTTAACCTCTCCCTCTTTCTTTTCACCATGCCATAGTTCTAGAGTGACCAATTTGGCTCCAAGCTCCCTAGGAGCCAGAGTGAGAGGGGAAAACAGCATCATTCTATTGCATGTTCCCCCCACACACACCCCCAGTGATCTGAGACCTCTCTCTCTCTCTCTCTAGCTATCAGATGCTCTGAAGCGCCTCAAAGATGGTGGCCTGTCTACAGGTTGTGGCTCTGGCTCATCCTCTGTCACCCCCAATAGTGGTGGGACCCCCTTCTCCCAGGACACTGCTTACTCTAGCTGCCGCCTGGACACACCCAATTCCTATGGACAAGGAACGCCTCTCACCCCGCGCCTGGGCACCCCCTTCTCGCAGGACTCTAGCTACTCCAGCCGTCAGCCCACACCCTCCTACCTCTTCAGCCAGGACCCCACTGCAACCTTCAAGGCCCGGCGCCATGAGAGCAAGTTCACAGATGCCTACAACCGCCGCCACGAACACCATTATGTCCACAACTCTTCCTCAGTCCCTGCGGTGGCAGGGGCCACAGCCACCTTTAGGGGCTCAGTGGACCTCCCGTTTGGGGCAGTTGGCGGCAGCGGGGGCAGCGGGGGCCCTCCATTCAAGGCCCAGCCACAGGATTCAGCCACGTTTGCCCACACTCCACCACCGACCCAAGCCACCCCCACTCCTGGAGTCGCATTCAAGTCGGCTTTCTCTCCCTATCAGACGCCCGTGCCCCCTTTTCCCCCACCCCCTGAGGAACCCGCTGCCACCACCCCTTTTGGGGCCCGTGACAGCGGGGAGTTCCGGAGAGCACCTGCGCCCCCACCGCCACCGCCCACTGAGCCCCTGACCAAGGAGAAGCCAGGCACACCACCCGGCCCCCCACCCCCTGACACCAACAGCATGGAGCTGGGCGGCCGGCCGACCTTCGGCTGGAGTCCTGAACCCTGTGACAGTCCCGGCACGCCCACACTGGAATCATCACCTGCAGGGCCAGAGAAGCCCCACGACAGCCTGGACTCACGCATCGAGATGCTGCTGAAGGAGCAGCGCACTAAGCTGCCCTTCCTTCGGGAGCAGGACTCGGACACGGAGCTGCAGATGGAGGGCAGTCCTATCTCCTCCTCCTCCTCCCAGCTCTCTCCGCTGGCCCCCTTCGGCACTAACTCTCAGCCTGGCTTCCGAGGCCCCACACCACCCTCCTCACGCCCCTCCAGCACTGGCCTGGAGGATATCAGTCCCACACCACTGCCTGACTCGGATGAGGATGATGAGCTTGACCTGGGCCTGGGACCCCGGCCCCCACCGGAGCCAGGCCCCCCGGACCCTACTGGTCTTCTGGGTCAGACAACTGAGGTGGCCTTGGACCTGGCTGGAGATAGGACCCCAACCTCAGAGAAGATGGATGAGGTACCACCATGTCTGTCCATCTCTGTCTGGGATTGGTCTTATCTGTCTTGTGGCTCCCCTTTTCCCTAAGACTTCCCCTTAGGATAACTAGCTAAGACACGTAAGCGACAGGGCTAGGGCAGCCAAAATAAGATCAGAAATAGAATGAAAAGAAGATACAAAAAAGCACCAGGGGCTGTGACTGAGCAGCTGGTTTGGCTCTGAGCTCCCCAGCAGCTTTGGAGAAAAGGGAAACATGACCAAGATCTGTTGCTCTCCTTGCTAAGTATGGGAAGTCAAGACTTTTCCCAAGTATAAATTCCAACTTCTTTGGTTGGAGTTTGCCAAGATCCAAGAGAGTATGGACTGTGGTGATGGTTTGGGGCCCCTTTCTCTGTTAGGTGGCTGGGGCCTGATCTAGACTGGTCCTGATGCTCAGGCATATTTGGGGAGAGGGGTTACCCAGGGTGTTTGCTGAGATAGGTCAGGTGGGAGCTCTGGAGCACTGTCTCCTAGACCCTGGTGCCCTCTGAAGAGATGGGAAACCATGATGGGCAGGGAGGGCATGGAAATTTTCCTTCTCTCTCTCCCTGGCTCCAGGAGTGAAGGAGTTAAAGGCTAGGCCAAGGGGAGGGCCACAGCCAGAACAGGCAAAGTTGGCCACTCCCCCCCACCCTCTGCTTGCCCATAGATCCTCTCTTGGGGTCTCAGTGCCCAAACTCCAGCCTCAGGGCCGGGTTAGGGGGTGCCGTGTGCCGCATTTCCTTGGGGGAGGATTAGGTCATCCTCCTTGGCTCTGCTTCCTCCCCCCTCCGGGTCCAGACACCTGCTCTGACTGTCCTGGAGACCTGCTTTGGAACCTGTGGACCTGGCAGGCATGAGCAGCCAGGAGCATAGACGGAGCTATGTGCTCCTGTGGGCGGCAGGGCAGAGGGTCCTGCCTTCCCGGGTCCTTTGATTAGGCCGGTTTGGCTGCCTCAGGGAGGAACAGAAAGGAACTTGATTTGCCCTGGAGGGGATTGCAGGTGGCTGGGGCTCCTGGGGGCCTCCAGGCTGTTCTGGGGAAGTGGTTTCTGGTACTAAGGGGTCTAGGCAGGGAGAGTTGACAAGTGTGCAGAGCTGAAGGACAGCTGGCCCTATCATCTTCCCTTCTTCCCTACCTCTCCACTGCCTGGGGTTGGGGAATGTTTATTTACCTTGCTCACCGGCTGGTCTAGGGCTGGGAAACCCAGAGTAGATGGAGGGGATAGGCTTTCCCACGTGTCACTATAGGAAAGGGGAAACTGAGGCCCAGATTGCTGGAGTCGCCAATGCCCAGACTTCAGTCCAGGGAAGCACAGTAGTACTGACAAGCCTCCAAGATGGCCCTCGGGAGCCCCCTGCTGGCAGCCGGGAGAGCGGCTCCCGCGCGCCAAGGGACTGAACCTAGGGAATCCCAGGCTAGGTCAACCACGCGGGAGAGCAGCGCAGGGTGGACTACCGGGGAGTGGTGGGGAGGATCCTTCCTTTCTTCACAGAGGCTGGTGGTTAAGTTTCTGCTCTAGTCCCTAAGCCTTGCGTCCCACCTCTGTCACTTACTGGTTATGTGACCTTGGGGAAGTCACTTTCCCTCTCTGAGTCTCAGTTTCGTAGTCTGTGAAATGGGACAGTGACAGTCCCTGCCTCACACTGTCTTGGTTTCAGCGGCGTCCCACTTGGGACGCTCCAGGCACCACTGGGGCTGAGGCTGAACCCTCAGCCGCTAGTTCCTGCTGTTAGTTCTCGCCCCCAGACCTCAGGAGGGGCAGAGAGAGGGGCAGGGCCGCGGGGCGGAGTGCGGGCTCGGGGCCGCCGCGTGATTGGCTGGCGGCAGCGCAGGGCTTTAACCCTCTGCGTGCTTCGCCTGTCTTGCTGGACTGATCTGGCGGTGTATCTGAGTTTCGGGCTGCCAGTTCCTCCCTCAGCATGCATGTGGGACCCTGAGAAGGGAGAGGAAGTGTGTATGTGTGACATAACAAAGTGCAGAGTTTTCTTCTGCTGCCCTAGGTTTGGTTTTCCTCATCTCCCCACACCTCCATTTCCTTTTTTTTTTTTTTTTGTCTTTTTGCTATTTCTTTGGGCCGCTCCCGCGGCATATGGAGGTTCCCAGGCTAGGGGTTGAATCGGAGCTGTAGCCACCGGCCTACGCCAGAGCCACAGCAACGCGGGATCCGAGCGTCTGCAACCTACACCACAGCTCACGGCAACGCCGGATCGTTAACCCACTGAGCAAGGGCAGGGACCGAACCCGCAACCTCATGGCTCCTAGTCGGATTCGTTAACCACTGCGCCACGACGGGAACTCCTCCATTTCCTTTTGAGGCCTCCTTTACCTATAGGTCTGACCACTGACCTTGCAGCCTGCATAGATCCCACCCCTTCAGCCTTCAAACATTCTGTTTCTAGCCTCCGTTTCCTCAGCCACACTCATCCAAGGCAGGGCCCAAGCCATCTTTTTGCCTCCTGTCCTGACACAAGAGCCTGAGTATGGCCTCTATCCTCCTCTCCCCACCTCTGCTCTGCCTTCTTGCTCCTCCTTTACCATGTGAGCCCCCGTTCCCCTTCCTCCAGTTCCTGACCTGTGCATCCAGCTCCTCGAAGCCCCTTGTCTGAATGTGAAGAGGCCCTTGCCGATATCAGAGCCAGGTCATGCTAGACTCCTCCCATTGACCTGGTATCATGGTCCTGGTTTCTGACAACAGCATCCTCACTCCGCACTCAGCAGGCATCCTGGGCTTGAGTCCCAGAGTGTTTTCTGAGTGACTGTGCCTCTTGGCTCTCTGAGTATGTTTCCTCACCTGTCAAAACGGATTGGTATAGAGCCTTATCTTGTGAGGATACAGTGCAGATAAGGAATAGGAGACATTATGTGCCCACAACACTGAACCCCACCTCAGCTCATGCTAAATGTGCAGTCATGAGACTACATGAAGAGAGAAATTAATAAAAAAATATAAAGACCTATCTCCTCTGCATGCACCCTTACTACTGCTAAGAGCCCCCCCCTGCTCAACTGCTACCTTCTGTGAAGGCAGCAGGCCAACTAGGAACATAGGCTGGTGAGCCACTTCCAAGTTTGAATTGTGGCTCCATCTCTTGGTGACTATGCTGCTTTGAGCAAGTTACTGAAGCTCTCTGTGTTCCAATTTCTTCATCAGTAAAAGTGGTGATAACACACCTAATTTGCAGAGTTGTTCTGAGGATTAACTGAGTTAACATATGTGAAGTGCTCAGAAAGGTGCCTGGCACATAGGAAGTGCTATAGATGTGTTAACTGTTAGTTTCTCTTCTCTGAATACAAATTGAAACAGTTTACTTCCCTCTTCATGCTTCACCTCCCTTCCCTACTTTCTTTTGCTCCACCAAGGACTGTATATTTCACATATTCATCCTGGTTATCCTCTGCCTCTTCTCTCTAGAAGTTCAGCCAGAGAGTAAGAATTTTGTCTGTCTTGTTCATCTCTGTGTTCCCAGCACCTGGAACAGTGCCTGATACACAGCAGGTGCTGAGTAAATGTTGAGTGAATGAACCTGTCTGTATGATAACCCTAGGAGGCAAGTACTATGATGCCTGTCATGCAAATGGAGAGACTGCGACTTAGGTTACATGACTTGTTCAAGTCCACGTGGCTAGGAAGGGAGGGGACCAGGGGTCAGAACTGCAGAAGCCATGTTGTTCGCTTCTCTGACCTGGTGTTGGGAAGGGGGGTCTGGGAGCTGCCTTGGCCTCTGAGTCTCACCCTCGCCCCTCTCTGCTTGTGCTCCCTGCAGGGGCAACAGTCCTCAGGGGAGGACATGGAGATCTCAGACGACGAGATGCCCTCGGCCCCCATCACCAGCGCTGACTGCCCCAAGCCCATGGTGGTGACCCCAGGGGCAGGAGCTGTGGCAGCTCCCTCTGTGCTGGCCCCGACCCTGCCACTGCCTCCACCCCCTGGCTTCCCACCACTGCCCCCACCCCCACCACCGCCTCCACCCCAACCTGGCTTCCCCATGCCCCCACCTCTTCCGCCCCCACCGCCCCCCCCACCCCCAGCCCACCCAGCTGTGACAGTGCCCCCACCACCTCTGCCAGCACCACCACCTGGGGTCCCACCCCCGCCCATTCTGCCGCCACTGCCACCCTTCCCACCAGGGCTGTTCCCTGTGATGCAGGTGGACATGAGCCACGTGCTGGGTGGCCAGTGGGGCGGCATGCCCATGTCCTTCCAGATGCAAACGCAGATGCTGAGCCGGCTGATGACAGGCCAGGGCGCTTGCCCCTACCCACCCTTCATGGCTGCAGCAGCCGCAGCCGCCTCTGCCGGGCTGCAGTTTGTCAACCTGCCACCCTACCGGGGCCCCTTCTCCCTGAGCAACACTGGCCCTGGCCGTGGGCAGCCCTGGCCGCCCCTGCCTAAATTCGACCCATCAGTGCCGCCACCAGGCTACGTGCCACGCCAGGAGGACCCACACAAGGCCACTGTGGATGGCGTCCTGCTGGTGGTTCTCAAAGAGCTCAAGGCCATCATGAAGCGGGACCTGAACCGCAAGATGGTGGAGGTGGTGGCCTTCCGGGCATTCGATGAGTGGTGGGACAAGAAGGAGCGGATGGCCAAGGTGGGTGGGTGGCACAGCCACGCAGGTGGGGAGGGGGGTAGGCCAGAGGCAGGGACCCCACTAGGCAGCCTCTTGCTTCCTCAGGCGAGTTACTTGAAACACCACCACCCAGACCCCAAAACAGGATAGTGAGTGTTATTTTGTGAAACCAGTATGTTGATGAAACAGGTGTGTACTTACTACATGTTTCTTTTGGAGTTCAGTCTCCAAAGCATGAAAGCCCCTGCTCTGATGCGGGTAGCTGTAGTAGGCACTTTGCAGGTGAGAAGCTGAGGGTCAATGGGGCAGAATGGGGCACAGGGAGCATCCCTGAGTGGTTGCCACACAGGGTTGTAACCATGGTGATCATCCTCCCCCCCTCTCGCACCCCAGGCCTCGCTAACCCCGGTCAAGTCAGGCGAGCACAAGGATGAGGACAGGCCGAAGCCCAAGGACCGCATCGCCTCCTGCCTGCTGGAGTCATGGGGCAAGGGCGAGGGCCTGGGCTACGAGGGCCTGGGCCTGGGCATCGGGCTGCGCGGGGCCATCCGCCTGCCCTCCTTCAAGGTCAAGAGGAAGGAGCCGCCTGACACAGCGTCATCAGGTGACCAGAAGCGGTTGAGACCCTCGACCTCAGTGGATGAGGAAGATGAAGGTGTGTGCGTCTCCCCTCGCAGGGGTCTGGTGTCTCCGCCTTCTCCGGCCCCCGGCCCCGCCCAGCTCTGACCCCGCCCCTCCCCACAGAGTCCGAGCGTGAGCGGGACCGGGACATGGCGGACGCCCCCTGCGAGCTCCCCAAGCGAGACCCCAAGGCTGTGGGTGTGCGGCGACGGCCAGCCCGGCCACTGGAGCTGGACAGTGGTGGGGAGGAGGACGAGAAGGAGTCGCTGTCAGTGTCCTCATCGTCATCGGTGTCCTCGTCTTCCGGGTCGTCAACAACCTCACCCTCATCTTCAGCCTCTGACAAGGAAGAACGAGAAAGCACTGAGGAGGAGGAGGAAGAGGAGGGGGAGGAGGAGGAGGAGGAGGAGGGAGAGGGACCCAGGAGCCAGGTCTCTTCCTCCTCAACCTCATCTACATCAGATAAGGTGCCATTCGGGTTGGAGAGTTCTGGGGTGCGGGGTCAGGCTAGGGGGCCCTTCAGCTCACCAGTTCCCCATCCCTATGCCAGGATGAAGATGATGAGGACAGCGATGACCGGGATGAGTCTGACAATGATGAGGAGGACACAGCCCTGTCGGAGGCCAGTGAGAAGGAAGAGGGGGACTCGGATGGAGGTGAGCAGAGCAGGTGGTGGTGTCTGGCTCAGCCCAGGTCCCTCTTGCAAAGGGCAGAGCTTGAGCATCAGTCAATCAGCCATACTTTGGGGGCAAAATTTATTGACTTTGAAGTGTCAATTGATTGAAACACAAACATGGCATACCACATGATTGCTTTTTTTTTTTTTCCTTTTTTGAAATGTCCAGAATAGGCCAATCCATAGAGACAGAAAGCAGCCTTGTGTTTACTGGAGTAAGAGGGTAGAGGATAGAGGGGTTGTAACCAAAGGGAAGTGGCCTCTTGAGCTCATGAAAATATTTTGCAACCAGAGAGGTGGTAGTTGTTCATGTGGTGAATGTACTGAATGCCACTGTGTTATTTACTTTAAGGGGGTTAATTTTATGTTACATGGATTTCACCTCTGTTTAACTGCGATGACTAGTACACACACATGCACACACACACACCCCCGAGGGCCACGTTCACTTGGTGCCACCAGCTGTGAGACCATTGGTGAAGCATCTGGCTGGGGCACAGCACATAATGAGAGGGTCCTACCTGTGTCCCTTGCCCAGAGGAGACAGTGAGCATCACCACCTCCAAGCCTGGAGCCGAGTCCTCCAGTGAGAGTTCTGAGTCTTCTGACTTCGAATCAAGCTCTGAGTCCTCATCATCATCCTCGGAGGATGAAGAAGAGCTGACAGCAGGGGAGGAGGACGAAGAGGAGGAGGAAGACGAGGACAAGGAGGAGGAGGAGGCAGCCGCAGATGAGAGCATGGCTCCTGCTGCTCCTGACGAGGACTTTGAGGAGGTTATGGCTATGGGGGCAGCCGCAGTGGGCCCGGAAGAGGAGGTGGACATCGAGGCTGAGGATGAAGCTCCTGAGGAGCGGGCCCCCATGCTGGAAGAGCCCTCCTTGCCTGTGGGGGTCGAGAATCTGGCTGGCTGCAAGGAGCCCCCCGAGGAGCCAGGCCTGAATGAGCAAGCGGCTGGGTTGCCCTCTCCAGAACCTGCTGCGGGAGAGATGGAGGCCCGGCCCCTGCCATCCCCGGAGCTCACCCAAGGTAATGCCTATAGCCCGTGGGAGGGAGGGAGAGAGAGATGGAAACAGGGTGTTCTCTCCATCAGAATGAGCCCAGGTTCCTTTGCATTAATCTCTTAACCTTTCTAAGTCAGTTTGCGTATCTGTAAAATGGGATCAACGGATTGTGCTTCCCCTGTGAGGTCATAAGGGAGGATAGCGTGAAGTGACATATAATGTGCAAGCACAGAGCCTGGCACCTGTTAGGTCCCCAAAGGAGTCTATTGTTGTCACCACCACTCCGTGTCATGCTTTAGTCCTTGGACCATTTGTCCCATGAGATGCTCCCATTGGGAATATGGGTGGATATGGTCATTTTAGTGACAGGCGGGCAGAGGAAGCTTCGGGGTACAGGGCCAGTTGAGAGGGGCCATGGACACTGCACTCTCCACACCATGGTAAGCTGCACAAAGCATATTAAAGGCTCTAACGACACTGTCCAATAGAACTTTCTGTGGTGATAGGAATGTCTTTTCTCTTTCCTTTCCAGTACCGTAGCCACTAGACACAGTGTCGCTAAGAGCACTTAAAATGTGGAGAGTGCTACTGTGGAACAGAATTTGTGATGTTATTTAATTTTAATTAATATAAACCTACTTAGCCACATGTGGTTCACTTGTACATCTAATAGTCCTTAAGGAAGGAAACCTATTGTATTTTGTTTAATTACGTGTTATTTGGCTGTAGAACCCAGGTCTTTGAATATTGTTAAATGTATTTGTTAAACTTTTATTGTGTCCCCAGCACTGTTTTAGGAATTGGTAATACAACAGTGGGCCTCTTGGAGCTTGCACTCTGGGGCAGCGTGATAGACGACAGCAGATTGTTAGAAAATTGTATGTACAACAGTGGAGATAGGTGCTAGGAGAAAACCTTAAAGGCTCTGCCAGGTCCTACAGAAAAGAGGCTTGTGTTCTAAAGACAGTGTCAAGGGCTACAACCCATGTCTCCTGCATCTTGGATTTACTCCCACCCACTTTTATCAAACACCTGCTAAGTGCCTGACACCAGGCTGGGTGCTGAGCAGCCCTTGAGTGGCTTAGCTGGAGGAGGACAGTCCTCATACTCACGGAAGCCCTAGGGACTCAGAGGGTATGAGGGCACATGCAGAGAGCTATCAGGAGCCTAGTAGGGCAGCATAAGTAGGGCACTCAGAGACATTTGAATCACGTAATAAAGGTCTGCTTTTCACCCACCTACCTGCAGAGGACAAGTTGGAAGCGGAACCTGCGCCCCCGACGCTGCTGTCCTTACCTCTGCAGCCACCATTGCCGCCCCCTCGGCTGCCCCGGCCACCCAGCCCACCACCAGAGCCCGAGACCACAGACCTCCCACACCCAGCGGTCCCTCTGGAGCCTCCTCATGAGGACAAGCCCCCACGTACTCCGAGCCTCTGTGGCAGCCTGGCCAAGTCGCAGAGTGCAGAGGCGGTGCCGGCCACGCCAAGCGGGGAGCCCCTGCCATTGGGGGGTGGCAGCAGCCTGCCCCTGAGCTCCCCACAGCTGCCAGGCAGTCCCTTCTCCTACCCATCCCCGTCCCCTGGCTTGAGCAGTGGGGGCCTCCCAAGGACACCTGGCCGGGACTTCAGCTTCACACCTACCTTCCCCGAGCCGGGTGGGCCCCTCCTTCTACCTGTCTGTCCCCTCCCAGCTGGCCGGCGTGATGAGCGGTCTGGCCCCTTGGCTTCCCCGGTGCTCCTGGAGACGGGCCTGCCGCTCCCTCTGCCCTTGCCCTTGCCCCTGCCTTTGGCATTGCCTGTACCCGTCCTGCGGGCCCAGACTCGGGCCCCCACCCAGCTGCCACCCCTGCTGCCTGCCCCATTGGCCCCCTGCCCACCTCCTATCAAGAGGAAGCCGGGCCGGCCCCGGCGATCCCCGCCAGCTGTGCTCTCCTTGGATGGGCCCTTGGTCCGGCCGCCAGGAGGGGCCACCCTGGGCAGGGACCTCCTGCTTCTGCCGGGCCAGCCACAGACCCCTGTCTTCCCTAGCACCCATGACCCCCGGACTGTGACCCTGGACTTCCGGAACGCGGGGATCCCGGCCCCCCCACCGCCCCTGCCCCCCCAGCCTCCTCCACCCCCACCTCCACCACCTGTTGAGCCCACCAAGCTGCCCTTTAAGGAGCTAGAAAACCAGTGGCCCTCCGAGGCCATCCTTTCAGGTCCCCGTGGGCGGGACGAGGTCACCCAGGAATTCATGGATCTGCACAAGGTGCGGGGGCCCTGGCGCCGGCCACCCAAGAAGCGTCACGAGGACCTGGTGGCCTCAGTCTCACCTGAGCTCTCGCCGCCACAGCCTCTCTTCCGGCCCCGCACAGAGTTTGAGGAGATGACCATCCTGTATGACATCTGGAATGGTGGCATTGATGAGGAGGACATCCGCTTCCTGTGTGTCACCTACGAGCGGCTGCTGCAGCAGGACAATGGCATGGACTGGCTCAATGACACGCTCTGGGTCTACCATCCCTATATCCTGCCAGGCGGAGTGGGAGAGCCACACCTCCCGGGACCCAGGGGTCCCCCACCTCTCTCTCTGGGCTGCATCTCTTATCATAGCACAAGGCAACATCGCTTATGGAGCAGTGTCTGTGTGCTGGCACTGTGCCAGACTCTGTATGGAGTCAATACTTTTAAACACTGCCCTCTGTGACAGAATGAGCAGGTTTTGGAGTTCCTACTGTGGCTCAGTGGTTACGAGGGCTCGTAACCACTAGTATCCACAGGATGTGGGTTCAGTTCCAGGCCTCACTCAGTTAAGGTTGAGCATCTGGCATTGCTGTGAGCTGTAGGTTGCAGACGTGGCTCGGATCTGGTTGATGTGGCTGTGATGTAGGTGGGCAGCTGTGGCTCCGATTAGACCCCTAGCCCAGGAACTTCCATATGCCGTGGGTGCAGCCCTAAAGAGATAATAATAGCGCACAGGTCTCAGGGATAAATGTAGCAACTCAACTGTATAAAGTAGCAGAAGCAGAGACTGAGGGCTCACTCTTCCTGCCCCCCAGTCACCTAATTTAATCTCAATAGCCTAATGAACTAGGGGCTATTATTCCCATTTTACACATGAAAAGAACAGGCTCAGAGACATAAAGTGACCTGCCCAAAGTCACACAGCTATAACATAGCAGAGTGGATATTTGAACCCCGGGCAAATCTGCCTCCAGGATCTGGGCTCTTAACCATGATGCCACAACTGTGGGTTGTTACCACAACCATGTGCGGTTGGTGCTATCACTAACCCTGTTGTACCAAACTAATTTTTGGAGCATTTACTCTCTGTTAAGAACTCTGCCAAGTAGCCTAAGTATCTGTAATCCTTCAAAGGGCATCATAATTACTCCAGTCTGTATATGGGGAAGCTGAGGCAGAATGTAGGTAAGAAACACACCATGCAACCAGGAACATGACAGAGATATGACCACCATCAGTGGTGTTGGCCATTGGGCAGCTGCAAGGAGGTGGCATGGGTGAGGGCAGTGGAGTTGGGCTTCGTTAGTCTCCTGGAGATTGGTCTGAGGGTGGAGTAGCACAGGTCTCGAGAAGGACTGGGAGGGGCTCTCCAAGAATTCCATGTGGCCCTTGACCCACACCCACCCACCAGCCTCTCTTCAGCTAAGAAAAAGAAGCGGGACGACGGCATCCGGGAGCATGTGACAGGCTGTGCCCGCAGCGAGGGCTTCTACACCATCGATAAGAAGGACAAGCTCAGATACCTCAACAGCAGCCGCGCCAGCACCGACGAGCCCCCCACGGACACCCAGGTACCGCCGTCGGGTGCCTGGTCACACTGGAGCCTTCTCGGCTGGGCAATGGGTGATGGTCCCCCTGGAAGAGGTGCCAGGGAACATGAGTCATTGCAGAGCCACATTGCGGGTGCACATAGGGTGTGCCTTTCCTGGTTGCTCAGGTGTGGGAGGTGAGGTAAGGTGGGCAGGAGAGAGCCGCCAAAGGGTTTTAGTCAGGGATGTGAACAGAGTTGAAATTCTATTTCCAGAAGTTACCTTCATTTTTTAAATTCAGCAAATAAATTGGAACATTGGGGGCCGTGTGGTGAAAAGCAGATGCATTTGAAGGACTCTCAGGAATATTAGAAAACTAGAAAGTCAAATGACAGGACTGGGGGCCTGATTGGGTACAGGAGGCAGGAGAGTGGGGCAAGATGCTGCCCGGCCTGGGGGACTAGTAGCTGGATGCCAGGCACTGGGGTGAGAAGGTAGTTGGGGCCCTCACTTGGGGAC
The DNA here is from genome assembly GCF_016906955.1 of Phacochoerus africanus. NCBI lineage: Eukaryota > Metazoa > Chordata > Mammalia > Artiodactyla > Suidae > Phacochoerus > Phacochoerus africanus. Next base: position 30,981,220 of record NC_062558.1, on the reverse strand, counting down.
AGCTTGAGTTTTGGGGTCTGTGGAATATCTAGGTCATGAGTCTGGCGGTCAGATACAGGGTCCAGTATAGAGCTTGCGAGGGAGACTTCTGATCCGAGGACCTGAGCTTAGGCATCATCAGGATGGAAACCTTAACCTAGGACCACAGCAGGGATGGTCAAGCGAGGGAGAGCATCCCAGAGTGTTACTGGCGGGGACAGAGGGCAAGGGAGGGCAAGAGAGGCAAGGATGCCAGGGGGGTTGAGGAAGGAGCCTGGCCAGGGAGGTGAGGGTTTGGGGTAGAGACACCCCCACCACCTCCTGTCCAAGAAGCAGAGATGCTTTCATGTTCAGCTGAGAAGGGGAAAGATGGCAAGAGTGATGAGAACGCCATGTTGCTGTGGTTAAGTTGCGAGAACTCTGACAGAGGGACCCTGGGGCAGAGGAGAGGCAGGATTAGGACAAGCCAGGCACATATGTGCCTGGGGCAGGGAAGCTGGGAAGTAGGGGCCACAGAGCTTAGGGTAGGATTGCCAGGGACGGGACGGGGATGCCAATGGCATGGTCCGTGGGGCCAGCTCCCCCAGGCAGCCATGCCCCTCTGACCTGTCCCCTCGCGGCTCTGCCCCTGCAGGGCATGAGTATCCCCGCGCAGCCTCACGCCTCCACGCGGGCCGGCTCTGAGCGCCGTTCAGAGCAACGCCGCCTGTTGTCCTCCTTCACTGGCAGCTGTGACAGCGACCTGCTCAAGTTCAACCAGCTCAAGGTGAGGCCAGGCCCCACCCGGGGCAGCAGGGGGACCCAAGACCAGGGCTCTCACCCCCCCTCCCCCTTCCCTCCCCTAGTTCCGGAAGAAGAAGCTCAAATTCTGCAAGAGTCACATTCACGACTGGGGCCTTTTCGCCATGGAGCCCATTGCGGCCGACGAGATGGTCATCGAGTATGTGGGCCAGAACATCCGCCAGGTAAGCGCTGCTGGGTGGGACAGGGGTCAGGCAGAGAGGGGCCAGCCCTGACCTGACTGAGGCCTCTTCCTGGCCAGGTGATCGCAGACATGCGGGAGAAGCGTTACGAGGACGAGGGCATCGGGAGCAGCTACATGTTCCGGGTGGACCACGACACCATCATCGACGCCACCAAGTGTGGCAACTTCGCACGTTTCATCAACCACAGCTGCAATGTGAGTGCCTGGCCCGGGCCCCCGCTGCTGTACCAAGGGGACCCAGAAACTGCAGGCACAGGAAGTGGCAGCCTCCTTCCCGTGCTCAGGGTCCACTGGGGTGATAGGGAGGGAGGCAGGTGTGTGAGGCCTGTCTGAGGAGCTGTTCTCTGAGCTCTGGTTTTCTCATCTGTAAAATGGGTGTAATGAGACTCAAGGTGCTCAAGGCGTGGCCCATCCAGACACGTACGGAGTCCTCCATGCTGGGCTCTTTCTGTGCCTCCGTGCATTGGGCCCAGCCCTGAGAGAGCTTACCTTCCAGGGCAGTGCTGACCAGTAGAACTTCCTGCATTGGAAGGAGGGCTGTGCCTCTGTGCTGTCCACCTATGTAGTACTAGCTATCTGCGGTACTGAGCACTTGAAATGTGACCATTGTGACTGAGGAGCTCAGTTTTTAATTTAAATTAATGAGAGTTATATGGGGCTGGTAATGGCTGACATGGCACAGGTCTGGAGGGGGGTGGTCCTCCCCTGAAGACAAGCACAAGGAGCTTCAGGTGGGAGGTGGGCCAGTTCCAAGGCGAATACCCCTGACCTTGGGTTCAAGCCTTGGCATCACTGTGTAGTAAGCGACCACAGGCACGTTATTTCATGTCTTAGTGCCTCAGCTTCCTTATCTGTAAGGGAGATGGTAACAGTGCCTCTGTATATGTTGTTGGGAGGATCAGGTGGGTTACTGAGTGCAGGCCCTTTGAGTTTGCTCACACAGCAGGCTCTCAGAAAGTGCCAGCTCACAGGATTGTGACTTGATCATTTCCTGGGGCCAGTAGGGACTTTGCTGTGAAGTCTCCTGTGAGATCTGAAGGATAAAAGGAAATTCCCCTGGTGAAGTAGTGAGTGAGGTGAGCATCTGTTCAAAGGCCCCAGGGCAGGGAGGGAGAACACCTGTTTGAGGGTTAGGGGGTCGGAGTAGGAGGCAAGAGGATGAAGCTGGCATGGTTGATTGTGGCTAGGTCCCTCAGCCTGTGGGCAGAGCCGAGAAGTTTCTCTAAAAGCCGAGGCAGGTTATTATGTTTTGAGCCTGGAGGTGACAGGCTTTGCCGTCCTTTTGGAAAGATTGCCCTGGCAGCCAGGTCAGGAGCAGAGTGGACAGAGGTAGCAGGACAGGGAAGTAGCGGGAGCCACTGCAGTCCAGGCAAGTGATGCAGGACAAGAGGCCCTTTGGAGCTAGACCCCACCAGGTGTGGTGGTAGGCAAGGGAGGCTGGATGCATGTAAATGTCTACTCCCTTTGAGCTTACGAGTCAAAGAGGTCTCCTTGAACTGCCAAAGGTGGCTATCCAGGGGGCAGTTGGATCTGGGGGCTTAGAGTAGGAGAAGGCAAACTTTTTCTGTGAAGGACCAGATAGTAAAGAAGTATTTTTGGCTTTGTGGCCCAGCCTCTCTCTTAGCAACTACTTAACTGCCATTGTAACCAAGGCAGTCACAGATGATATGTAACAGTGAGCTATGGAATGAATAAGTGTGGCTGGAGCTGTGTGCCAAGAAAACTTTATTTGCAAGAATAGGCAGCTGGGGTCTGGACTTGGCCGACTCCTCTGGCGCTCAGAAGTAGGGCCTAAGCTAGAAATACAAATTTGGGAATCAGCTGCAGTGTAAATGGAAATTGAATGTTTTCTTGGGAAATAATTTGTTATTATTACAATCATCATTCTTATTTACTATCAGAGGCAAGGGGTAGTTCCCTTTGTGGCTCAGTAGGTTAAGAACCCAACTAGTATTCATGAAGATGTGGTTCTATCCCTGGCTGAGCTCAGTGGGTTAAGGATCCAGCTTTGCTGAGAGTTGTGGCTTAGGTTGCAGATGTGGCTTGGAGCTCCCATTGCTGTGGCTGTGGTGTAGGTTGGCAGCTGCAGCTCTGAGTAGACTGAGAACTTCCATATGCCACAGGTGTAGCCTTAAAAAAGGAAAAAAAAAAGTTCAGACTTGCCTTGGGTCCCGAGTTGCTGTGGTTGTGGCGTAGGCTGGTATCTGCAGCTCCAATTTGGTTCCTTTTTTTTTTTTTTTCTTCTCTTTTTAGGGCCACACCTTCAGCATATGGAGATTCCCAGGCTAGGGGTCCAATCAGAGCTGTAGCTGCTGGCTTACACCACAGCCACAGCAAGGCCAGATCTGAGCCGCGTCTACGACCTACATCACAGCTCGTGGCAACACCGGATCCTTAGCCCACTGAGCAAGACCAAGGATCGAACCCGCAACCTCATGGTTCCTAGTTGGATTTGTTTCCACTGTGCCACAACGGGAACTTCTGCAGCTCCAATCTGACCCCTAGCCTGGGAACTTCCATATGCTGCAGGCATGTCCCTAAAAGGACAAAAAAAAAAAAAAAAAAAAACCACACAGAGGCAAGGGGTCCTTATCTACCAGATGAGGAAGCTGAGGCCTAGAGCATGTGGCCAGTGGGCACTGGGGTCATGACGCCAGTAAGTCAGGCCTTGAGCACAGGGCCTGCTCGGGTTTGGGGTTCTGTGGTAGGGGAGGGCCTGAGTCGGGTCCCAAGGGGGTGGGCTCACCCTCCCCTCCCGCCCACAGCCCAACTGCTACGCCAAGGTCATCACGGTGGAATCGCAGAAGAAGATCGTCATCTACTCGAAGCAGCACATCAACGTCAACGAGGAGATCACCTATGACTACAAGTTCCCCATCGAGGACGTCAAGATCCCCTGCCTCTGCGGCTCCGAGAACTGCCGGGGGACCCTCAACTAGGCCCGGCGGGATGTCAGCGGCCCCAGGCTCCTGCTCCCCAGCCAAGCGTGGGCCTCACGGCCCAGGGCCTGGCCCCACCTCCCACCCCCATTTCAGGTGCTGTCCCTCTACCCAGCGGCCATGCCAGGGCCTGGCGCCCCCAACACTACCCCCAGGACCCACCGCAGCTCCGGCCCCTCATTGGGAAAGGGCTTCTCTGTCTCTCAGCCCATGTCTCTTTTGTTTTTTAAAGATGCTCCTTGCAGGATTTTTGTTTAACTCCGGGATAAATGTCTCTGTCACTGACAGTCCCCCCCACCCAAGGCCCCCCCACCTCTTTCTCTCTGTCCTGTTTTCTCTTTCCTGTCTTTACCTTCAGCCTCTTCCCATGAATTGCTGCTACGTCGTGTTTCATCTTCTCTTTCTTTTCTTCCCCGTCCTAAGAAAAGACATTTTAACCATTGAAATGTGAAGGCAGAACCAGAGAGCGGGGACCCCTGGCGGGGGCTGCAGAAGCCTCGGTTTGATGGTGGGTCAGCCCACATTCTGGAACCCTCCGGCCTGGGCGCGGGGCCAGGTGCTGCAGAGAGGGGGAGTCAGGCCAGACGGCTTTGACTTCAGAACACTACGGAAGGCCCCCCTCTCTCCCTGCGGACTCAGTGAGGAGAAAACCCCCCTCTTTCTGACCCCCTCCAGTCTGTTCCTTCCCCAGCAGCCTGGGGGTGTCCTCCCCCCACCCAGACCCTGGTGGAGCCAAGCTGGTCCCAGGCAGGGGTTCCCCCTCCGGGCTTTCCCTGCCACCCCACACCCTGCCACCCCCAAAATCCTGGGTTCAATGTTTACTTTCTCATTCGAATGCCAGCAACGAGGGAGCCTCCCGGAGGCCCCAGTGCAGGCAGGGGGCCCTGGAAGGGTTGTGTTTCCTCTCTCCTGCCCTCACCTTCACCCCGGAGAGAGAAGCACCTCCCAGGGCAGGTGGGTCCCCCAGTCCTGCCACTACAGGTGTCTGACCGAACGCGTGTGGCATTTTTTTTATTTGTTTGCATATAAGCTTCACCTGCTTGCCCTCAGCCGCCTACCCTGCCTGACTCACCCTGCCAGCAGCCCCCTCACCCCAAGAAGTCAAGGGCATATTTATTTTCGGAGTGAGAAGATTATTTCTCCCAGAGAAAGGAAAATCTTGGAAAAGATTTAAAAACTCAGATCTAAGTCTGACATTTTTTTTTAAACCCTTTGCATCATCCTCTTCAGAGTTTTCTTTCCATGAATTTTTTTTCTGTGTGTATAAAATCAAAACTAAGGGAAAAAAATAACTTTTTGAAGTTCAGAACCAACTTCTGTACATAGGCTGCCGTAAAGGACTTTTTCTTGGGAACATTGTTTCTTGTAGAAACATGTGGGAAGACTTTTTTGCTTATTTCTTTGTACTTTCACAAAACCACACACACACACACATACACACGAACACACACACACACACACACACACACACACACACACACGTCCCCTGCACCCCAGAAAGCAAAACAGGCATGTAAATAATTTATGGAAAGTGACTGTTGTGACCAGGAGTCATCCTCACCGAGGCAGGAGAGCTCCCAGTAGGGCCAACCCCACCCTGCGGCGGAGCCTCTGGTATCTCAGCTTGTGTCAAGCTTGTTATCATGTAAATTCTGTACAAAGAATTGTTATTTTTCTCTTTTTTTGTCGTTGGTGGCTTTGTTGTGTTTTTCTTTCTTTCTTTTTTTATTATTTCTTCACCCCCATGCCCTCTCTGTTTGAGACTGTGCCTGCCGGTTTCAAGATCGATGAAATCGGGGGCATTAAGACACAGAGGGGGACCTGGGCACAGCGGCAAACTTCTCTTCCTTTTGCGGTTTTCTGCCTCATTGTGCAACCGAGGAAATATTTATTTTTCACATGGGGAAATATGTAGTTTGTAGAGATGGCTGATTTAAGTTACTTCTTCAGCCCCCAAGGGGCTGTCTTCAGTCTCTCCCCTCCTCCCTAAAAGAAGTGGAGGGGGGATGTGAGGAAGCCAGAGTCCAGGGCCCAGCCTCACCCCTCCCCCTGGCCTCACTTTGCCCAACCAGCCTTCATGAAGGGCAAACGAGGGCCTGGGCCCTCCCTGCCCCCAGGAACCCCCACCCCACCCCCCAAATGGCTTGCAATAGCCAGAAAGGTGTCAACTCATTTTTCTTTCAATGCCTTCATTTTCACTGAACAAATCTTTGCTTTGGAAGAGTTGGGGGTTTCTGCTTTTGCTTTTTCTTCTCCCTCCCTGCCTCCCTTCTCCAGCAAAGAAGAGAACCCATAAGTTTTTAGGGATGTTTGTGCATATAAACTCATCGTATGTAACTTGTTTTGAAGAGAAGTGTTTCCGTTGTGGGTGTGTCTTGCTGTAAATATTTGTTCATATTTTTGTGAATTCAATACTATGTACCATTGTATTATAGTAACTTTTATAAAGCAAACCATAAATATACTGACTTTTCTTACAGATACGCCGTCTCTCTTGCTCTCCTCTCTCTCACTCCTTTCTTTCTGCTGGGGGCACACCCTGCTCTTGAGGAGGGGGTGCTGGCTGGGCTCTGGCAGTCGGGTGGGGTAGAAGGAGTGATTTGGGGTGTGGTCCACTCAAACCATCTGATCTTTTTAAAAGAACTTTTTTTTTCTCCCAGTTTTATTGTTCTGAGCCTGTCGGTGGATTCTGTGAACCAGGACAAGTTATAGTCAGAGTAATCCTTCCACAGCTTTTAAGTTTTCCTTCTAGAACTCTTCTTAAAACCTGAGGTATTGGGAGTTCCTGCTGTGGCTCAGCAGGTTAAGAATCCAACTAGTATCCATGAGGATGTGGATTCAATCCCTGGCCTCGCTCAGTGGGTTAAAGGGTCTGGCGTTTCCATGAGCTGTGATACAGGTTGCAGACGCTGCTTGGATCCTACGTTGCTGTGGCTGTGGTGTAGGCCAACAGCTACAACTCTGATTCGACCCCCAGCCTGGGAATTTCCATATGCTGTGGATGCAGCCCTAAAAAGATTAAACCAACAAACCTTAGAGAGTTCCCTTCGTGGCTCAGTGGTTAACGAATCCAACTGGGAATGATGGGGTTTTGGGTTTGATCTCTGGCCTTCCTCAGTGGGTCAAGGATCCGGTGTTGCTGTGAGCTGTGGGGTAGGTTGCAGACACAGCTCAGATCCTGCGTTGCTGTGGCTCTGGCATAGGCCTGTGGCTACAGCTCCGATTCGACCCCTAGCCTGGGAACCTCCATATGCCGCAGGAACGGCCCTGGAAAAGGCAAAAAGACAAAAGACAAAACAAACACAAAACCTTAGATATCTAGCACTGCTAATGCAATTTAATTGCAATTTCCTGCAATTAAAGGAAACCAGATCAAATATCCTATTGCTATTACTAGGGGGTCTAGAAAGGTGGTACCTCAAATTATTAACATCACTCTGGGCTGTGTTTGAGAGGGGGTGATAAAACGGTCACAAGTTGAGAGGAATTATATACAAGTAGTGAGGCAGTATTCCACAGGTTCTGTGCCTTGTAGGTCTCAGCTCCGCCTGATCCAGTGGTCTGGATCATTTACCTCTGAGAAGGACACACCCAAAATCTCAGCAAAAAGCTGCATGACTGAAAAGATGCTCATTTCTTACTAGAGAAATGCAGATTATACTATGACCATTTCCCCTGTCAAGTGGCAGACACCAACATTGGTGAGCATGGGGCAGGGCACACTCACGCACCATTAGTGGAAGCATTAGTTGCAGGAACCTTTAGCAGGAAAAATTAGATGTCAATGTCTAATATTTAAAATGCACATTGAGGAGTTCCCGTCGTGGCGCAGTGGTTAATGAATCTGACCAGGAACCATGAGATTGCGGGTTCGATCCCTGGCCTTGCTCAGTGGGTTAAGGATCTGGCATTGCCATGAGCTGTGGTGTGGGTTGCAGATGTGCCTCGTATCTGGTGTTGCTGTGGCTGTGGCTGTGGCCGGTGGCTACAGCTCTGATTAGACCCCTAGCCTGGGAACCTCCATATGCTGCTGGAGCGGCCCCAGAAAAGGCAAAAAGACAAATAAAATAAAATAAAATAAAATGCACATTGACTCTTGATGCAAATGTCCCACTGTCAGGAATTGAGCCTGAGAGCCACAAGCAAGCAACAATAAGTACAAGATGTTCTTTGCACCCTCACTTGTGAGCAAAGAAATGAAGGCAAGGGAGGTGTTAGTGAGTGGTGGGCTCCAGACAGGTGGACACCTCTGGAGTTGGATCTATGGTAACAGAAAAAGAGTTGACAGGCAGCGCCAAGAAAGAGAAGGTAGGGGCACCTGACGGCTGTTGACTCCCTCGTGAATCAATTTTTTTTTTTTTTCGGGCTGCACCCAAGGCATATGGAAGTTCCCAGGCTAGGGGTCCAATTGGAGCTACAGCTGTCAGCCTACACCACAGCCACAGCAACTCAGGATCCGTGCCATGTCTGTGACCTACATACACCACAGTTCACAGCAATGCCGATCCTTAACCCACTGAGTGAGGCCAGGGATCAAACCTGAATCCTCATGGATACTAGTTGGATTCGATTTCCACTACACCACAACAGGAACTCCATTTTTTTTTCTTTTGCTGTGCCTGCACCATGTGGAAGTTCCCAGGCCAGGGATCAAAACTGCGCCACAGCAGTATCTGAGCCACAGCAGTGACAATGCCAGATCCTTAACCCACTAGGCCACCAGGAAACTCCTTTCAACCAATATTCATTGAGCACCTACTATGTGCCAGCTACTCCACTAGGCACCGGGCATAAAGAATGAAGAAAACACACTTCCTGTCCTCGTGGTGATTGTGTCCCTGTGGGTGAGCCAGGCCAACATGAAGAATAAATGCTATGGGAGTTCCCATTGTGGCACAGCAGAAACGAATCTGACTAGCATCCATGAGGATTTGGGTTTGATCCTTGGCCTTACTCAGTGGGTCAGGGATCTGGCACTGCCATGAGCCGTGGTGTCGGTTGCAGAGGTAGCTCAGACCTGGCATTGCTGTGACTGTGGCATAGGCCAGCAGCTGCAGCTCCAATTCAGCCCCCAGCCTGGGAACTTCCATATGCCATGGGTGCAGCTCTAAAAAAGCAAAAAAAAAAAAAAAAGAAAAGAAAAAGAAAAAGGAATAAATGCTATGTTAAGGAGAAAAATAGCCAGGAGAAGGGGTTATCAGTGGGAGGGAAGTGAAATTTTAAATAAGATAGATAGGGCATTCCCGTCATGGCGCAGTGATTAACGAATCCGACTAGGAACCATGAGGTTGCGGGTTTGATCCCTGCCCTTGCTCAGTGGGTTGAGGATCTGGCATTGCCGTGAGCTGTGGTGTAGGTTGCAGACGCAGCTCGGATCCCTCGTTGCTATGGCCCTGGCATAGGCCACAGCTCCAATTCGACCCCTAGCCTGGGATCCTCCATATGCCGCGGGAGCGGCCCAGGAAATAGCAAAAAGACAAAAAATAAATAAATTAAATAAATAAATAAATAAATAAGATGGATAGGGAAGCCCACTTAACTGACATGTGAACATGTCAAGGAGGATGAGAGAGTCAGCCCCGTGGAGACCTGGGGGAAGGCAGAAGGTCAATGAGTGCAAAATCCTGTGGCAGAAGCCTGTCTGGTGTATTTTGAGGACCTCCAAGGATGCCTGTGGGGCTGCAGCTGAGTGACCAGAGTGGGGAGTGAAGGCAATGAGGCCTGAGAGGTACTTGGTGAGGGAATGGGGGAGGCGGATGCTGCAGGCCCTTGCAGGGTAGCACAGGGAGAGCCCAGGGCACCCAGTCCACGACTCACACAAAAAAAACACACATCCAGGAGTTCCCACTGTGGTGCAATGGGATCAGCAGCGTCTTTGGAGCCCTGGGACACAGGTTTGATTCCCAGCCTGGCACAGTGGGTTAAGGATCTGGCAGTGCTGCTGCTACAACTTAGGTTACAACTGTAGCTCAGATCTGATCCCTGGCCCCAGAATGCCATATGCCACCCGCCAGTTGGCCAAAAAACAAAAACAAAACCTTGCCAATTTCTCCATTATACCAATTCTGATTTTTTTTCTTACACTGAACTCCACATGCTCCTAGTTTTATATATACATATATACATACATACAATTTTTTTTTTCATTATAGGTGGTTGCTCCTAGTCTGAGTTGACTGCTCCTCAGGGAGGGCTGACAAGCTTAAGCAGCAGAAGGAAAGAGATCCTATTTGCCCCACCTCTTCTCTTTTTCTCTTTTCTTTTTGGCCACCCCTGGCATATAGAGCCAGTGATCAGATCCCAGCTGCGACTGTGGCAATTTCGGATTCTTAATCCACTGTCTGGGGCTGAGGATCAAACCTGTGTCCTATTGCATAGAGGTGCCACCGATCCCATTGTGCCGCAGGGGTAACCCCTCTTTGATTTTGAAGAAAATTTTCCTTCCAAGTGTTTTAGGACAGGTAGCTCCTTTCCCAACTGTCGTTCTTTTGCAAGGGCAATTCGCTCTTGAGTATGAACTAGCCTCTTTCCAAATGGAGTCTGAACCCAGTGCACAGCTGGCGGCAGTGGAGCTGATGCGGGGCGGTGCAGTGTCTGCCATGCTGAGTGAGGGTAGAGGACAGAAACTGAGGGGCTCAGACTCCTACCAGCTCTCAGACCAAGTACCACATTCAGGGGTTGCTGAGCAAGGAAGATGCCCCAAAGTTCCTAGGCTAACACCTTTCCCTCTACTATGGCTTGAAATTTGGGCCGAGGGCAGCGATGGTGGGGACAGCTCATCCTTAGAGATCCTGGCAACATCAGATAGAATGCTGCCAAACTCTGTCCCATCTTAGGGCCTTTACCCTTGCTGTACCCTCTTCCAGGGATGCTCTTTCCCCAGACTTGCCGGGGCTGGCTTCCGAATGTCACCTCTCAGAAGGGCCTTCCCTCCCTGGAAATTAGTCTTCCTTCTCACCTTCACCTCAACAAGAGCTCATTACCTGCTTTATTTTCTCTTAATAGCATTTACCACTCTATAAAACGATATTGTCTATCTTTCCCTCTAGAATGTCAGCCCTCTGCACTCCTTGGTGCCAGCACTGTCCCAGACCCGCGCGGTCCTACTTGGCACAGGGCTTGCACTCTGCGCCTACTCTGTCCCGGAGCCTCTGAACCCCTAACACGGACGCCTCATACAGCGTTGCGGCCCTGAGCTCCCCCTGGCGGCAAAGGACGTCACTGCTCCAGCACAAACCCTTGGACACCGCTTTGGACCCGGGTCAGCTTTATTCCGAAGGGTGGGAAAGGGAGCGGCCCAACTGAGGGGGAGGGGTAGGAGGTGGGCGGAGTCTTGGGGGTGGGGAGTGGGCGTGCTCCAGGGCGAGGGGGCGTGGCCCCATACGCCGCAGGTGGGAGGGGCTTCGGTGGGTCAGGCGGGATCAGCCGGGCCTACAGGCGGAACGCGACCCCGTTGGGGTCTGTGTCCGTGAGGTTACCCCGAAGTTCTTGCTCCTCCTCGAAGGCCTTGAATAGTGAGTTGAAGTTGCCGGCTCCAAAACCCTGGAGCGGGAGAAAGGAGGTGAGTTGCAGGCACAAAAAGCCAACCACTGGGGACAGGCGGTCCTTTGTGGTACCTGGTGGTTGTTGCGCTGAATGACTTCCAGGAAGACTGTCGGTCGGTCCTGCATGGGCTTGGTGAAAATCTGCAGGAGGTATCCTTTCTCGTCGTAGTCCACCAGGATTTTCAGCTCCTAGGTGGGAGACAGGGACTGGGTAAGGGGGAGGCTGGCTGGTCTCTTTATCCTGGAACAGTGAGATCCTTAGAAAGGCCCGTGGGGGCTCCTAAACCCCCAAAGCCAAGAAAAGTCCCTTTCCTCTAGCAGTTCCAGAGACCTCCAAATAGATCTATCCCCGGACTGTCCTGTTACTACCCCTTTGCCACAGCCCCTGTGAAGCTACCCAAGGCTGACCTGAGCAGCCTGGGTAGCTTCCACTCACTCTCCCTGCTTCTGTGTTTGCCTCCTTTCAATAATCCATCTTCCCCCCAGAGAGGGACCTTTCAAAAATCACATCATCTCACTCCCCTGTTTAAAAGCCTCCAATGGAATCTAGAACCCTCATATGTGGCTGGTGGGAATGTAAAATGGTGGAGCTGCTGTGGAAAACAGGCTGATGGTTCCTCAAAAGGTTAAATGTAGAGTTACAATATGATCCAGCAATTCCAGTCAATTCCATTCCTAGGTATCTACCCAAGGGAATTAAAATGTATGTCCACACAAAAACTTGTACCAGAATGATCATAGCAACATTATTCATAACAGCCAAAAAGTAGAAACAAACCAAATGTCCATCAACTGATGAATGGGTAAACAAAATATGGTCTCTCCATCCATTCAATGGAATATTATTCAGCTATAAAAAGGAACAAGGTGAGAGTTCCCATTGTGCCTCAGCAGTAATGTACCTGACTCATATCCATGAGGATTCAGGTTTGGTCCCTGGCTTCGATCAGTGGGTTAAGGAACCTACAGTGGTGTAGGTGGCAGATGTGGCTCGGATCCTGTGTTGCTGTGGCTGTGGTGTAGGCTGGTAGCTGCAGCTCTGATGTGACCCCTAGCCTGGGAACTTCCATATGCCGCTGGTGTGGCCCTGGAAAGACAAAAGACCAAAAAAAAAAAAAAAAAAGACGAAGAAAGTACTGACATGTGCTACAACATGGTTGAGCCTTGAAGACAGTTATGCTAAGGGAAAGATGCCACTCATGAAAGATTACATATTGTATGATTCTATTTATATGACATGTTCAGAAAAAAGCAGCTCTGTAGAAACAGAAGATGAGTGGTTGTGTAGAGCTGGGGGCTAGGAGGTAGAAAAGAGGGTGATTGAGAGGTGATAGTTAAGAGGTGTGAGGTTTCTTTTAGAGTGATGAAAATGTTCTAAAAATTGATTTTGATGATAGTTGCGTAATATAATGAATAGTCCAAAACCACTGAATTGAGTATTTTAAAAAGTGACATATGTGACACATATCAATAAAACTGCTAAAACCAAAACCAAGGAAGTTCCCTTGTAGTGCAGCTGGTTGAGGATCTGGTGTTGCTACTGTTGTGGCACAGGCCACAACTGAGGCATGGGTTCAATCCCCTGGCCAGGGGACTTCTGCATGCCATAGGCACAGCAAAAAACAAAGCCAAACAAAACCAAAAAAACCTTCCAATAGTTTCTGGCCATAGAAGAACAAAATCAGAACTCCTAAATAGCCCACCAGAGGAATCCACTCCAGCCTCTACCTCTATGACCTGAGCCACTCCTCAAATGATTCCTTTTATCCACTCTGGCCTTCTTTCTGTTTCTCAGATACTCAAAGCTTGCTCCTGCTTCAAGACATTTGCATTTTCCTTTTTTTTTTTTGCCTTTTCTGGGGCCACTCCAGCGGCATATGGAGGTTCCCAGGCTAGGGGTCTAATTGGAGCTGTAGCTGCCGGCCTACGCCTGAGCCATAGCAACGCAGGATCCGAGCCATGTCTGCGGCCTACACCACAGCTCACGGAAACGCTGGATCGTTAACCCACTGAGCAAGGGCAGGGATTGAACCTGCAACCTCATGGTTCCTAGTTGGATTCGTTGACCACTGCACCATGACAGGAACTCCTCGTTTGCATTTTCTGTTCCCCCTGCCTGGACTGCTCTTTCCCTAGCCCTTCACACAGCCAGCCCCCTCTCATTATCCAGATTTCACCGAAATGGCACCCCCTCAGAGAAGCCTTCCCTGACTGCCTCCTGTGTGGTAGCCCCTCTCTGTCATTGCCTCTTTTAAGTTTCTGTATAGCACCAGCTCTCTCTCTCTCTCTGATGGTGTTTGTGTTACTTGTTTGTCATCTGTCTCCTCACTAGAATGCAGGTCCCATGATGGCTAGGACCCAGTCTGCTCTCCCCACTGTGTCCTAGTGCCTGATGTGAGGTGTAGACATTTGCGAGGCAAGATATAACCCAGGGCTCCCTCTCCTTGGCCGACCAAGGGTGCTGCCCTGGGCCTCACCTCCAGGACATCGATGCTCTCCTTTACCCGGATCTTGGCCGACTTGAGCTTCTCCTGAAGTTGTTTGTAGTAGGTGAATGGAACAGCCAAGAACTCCACACCTCTCTCTCTCAAGCTGCGAATCTGTCTCAGAGCAGGGTCATGGTCAGCTTCCTTCTCTCTCCAGGCTCAACACCCCCAGTCAGGTGGAAATGCTGGGCCAGGAGAAGGCAGGGTCCCTATCACAGCCCCCCTCCCGCAACTGCCAGGATGTGCTGTGACCTCATCACCTTCCTCCTTTGGGCCTTGTGGGTCCCCTTAGAAGAGCAACAATTGCTAACGTTTGTGGAATCTTACTATGTGCCTGTCTCATGTGCTTTCTATGTACTGCCTCATTGTCCATGCAGTAATCTTTTGAGACATTTGGATGATGATTCTCCCCATTTCATAGCTGGGAAAACTGAGGCATTGAGGGATTGTATTTTTTTTTTTTTTTTTGCTTTTTAGTGCGGCACCTGAGCTGTTGCTGTTGGCCTATGCCACAGCCACAGCAATGCCAGATCCGAGCCGCGTCTGCAACCTACACCACAGCTCATGGCAACGCCGGATCCTTAACGCACTGAGTGAGGCCAGGGATTGAACCTGCAATCTCATGGTTCCTAGTCGGATTCGTTTCTGCTGTGCCACGACAGGAACTCCTTGTCTATTCTCAATACAGTAGCAAGAGGGATTTTTTAAAGATACAAGTTACACTATTATCACTCCTCTGCTTACCCCACGGTGGTGTCTCAGTCAAATTCAAAGTCCTCACCATCTGTCCCCACTCCTTCCTTCTGACCTTGTCTCCTGCCCCCTCTCCCTCTTTCATTCTCTTCCGGCCATTCCTTTACCCTTCCTCTGCCCTGGCTGTCCCTTCTGCCTGGTCGGGGGGTAGGGGTAGGGGGCAGATTTTCCAGCTTCCTCTCCTCCCTCTGCATGGGGTGTCTCCTTCTCAGCCAGGCCTTTGGTGACTGCCCACTTTAAATACACAAAGTCTTTCACTCTCACTGGCCCATGGCCCTGCTCTATTTTCCTCAAGAATACTCGCTGCCATCTAACATAGGTATTTTACTAATTTTATTTTCTGCCCACGTAAGGGCAGGAACTCTTGTCGTGTTGGCTAATGTATCTCAAGTACCTAAAACAGTGCCTGGTGCATAGTAGGTGCTCAGAAATGTCTGTTGAGTGAATGAATGAATGAAGTTGCCACGGTCATGCAGTGAATTCTTGGTTGGGCCAAGACTGAACAGGACCACCCAGGCTCTTATCTGCTCTGAAACATGGCCACGTCAAGGACTCAGACTCCTCAAGGGCTGGAGCCATAGACTCAGAACATTTAGTTTGGCTGAAAAGAACTATTGGATCTTGTAGCTTCATATCCTCAATTTCAAGGTGCGGCAACTGAAGCCCAGAGAGGGGATCAAATCCCCCAGAGACACATAGCAAAGTCACCGGCAGAACCGGGTCTAGAACCCAGGCTTCCTGCCACTGCCAGAGAGACTGAACTTTCTGGGGTGGGAATATGCCTGCACATGTGTGACAGGAGCCATTAAGCCTGTTGGCCAGCTGGGCCAGTAAAGGGGACCCAGGACCGCCACTTGCCACTCCCACCCCTGGCCCATGACCCCATTTTGTAGTTTGGCTCCGGCGCTAAATGGGAGGTGAATTAGGCCCAGGAACAGGCTTCTTACCGCTGTGATGATGTCTTCCGTCTTGAGAGCAATGTGCTGGACCCCAGCGCCCCCGTTATAGTCCACATATTCCTGCGGGAGGGAAGCAAGGAAACCATCTTTGCCCCACCCCTTCCACGGCGAGAGGCCTCCAGCCTCTCCCCTGCTGCCTTCCTCCCACCAGGGCCGCTGGAGCCCAGGGCAGGCCCACCTGGATCTGGGACTTCTTCTTGCCTGGCGCTGGCTCATTAATGGGCATCTTGATGGACTCCTCGTAATTGGCCATCACAACGGACCTCAGAGCACTGTACTCCGTGTGTATCTGAGTGTCATCCACAGACCAGAACCGGTGGAACTGAAGGTTCCTCATGTACCTGCAGGTGTGGTCAGAAGTGTGGGCTGGCCTGAGAGCTGGCTCTGTGGGCAGGGGCTCCCTGCCCCTACTCCACCTTCCAGAATTTTCCTCTGAGCAGGTTGCAAAGGAGTTCCTGCTATTGCACAAGGGGATCATCGGCATCTTGGGAGCGCTAGGATGCAGGTTTGCCTGCACAGTGGGTTAAGGATCCAGTGTCACACCTTCAGCTTAGGTTGTGACTGTGGTTCGGATCTTATCCCTGGCCCTGGAACTCCATATGCCGAGGGGTGGCCAAAAATGAAAGAAAAAAGAAAAAAAAAAGAAGCAGGCTCCAAAAAGGAACTGCCTTTCACAGTACATGCATCATAGATTGGTGCTTTTTTTTTTTTTTAGGGCTACACCCACAGTGTATGGAAGTTCCCAGGCCAGGGGTTGAATCAGAGCTGCAGTTGCCAACCTACACCACAGCCACAACAACACAGGATCCGAGCCACGTCTGCAACCTACACCACAGCTCACGGCAATGCCAGATCCTTAACCCACTGAGCGAGGCCAGGGATCAAACCTGCGTCCCCCTGGGTACTGCTGAGCCACAAAGGGAACTCCTTTAGATTTGTACTTTTACTATGAGAGTTTTCTTTTGAGTAACAAGATGTCTATATATGTGGCAATGCACCAACAGAGGGAGGTGCTTTCAAGAAGGGACACCTGCTTCTAATTTGCACAGGGGTGCTCTTTGGGTGGTGACAGCCTTCCTCCAGGCCTTCCTGGACCGTGCCACTCCCTGTGCCGATTCCCCCAGGTTCCTCAAAAGGAAGACCCGTGGGTCACTTCGGGCCTTAAATCCTGTGGTCTCCATGGTGCAAATGAATCTGTGACCTCAGGCTAACCTCCCCCCACCTTGTGCTCTCGTTCCCACCGAGACTGGGGAGTGGGCTTGTCACCTGTGTGGGAGGGCTGTGGACCAGAAACTCACCATTGAGAGGCAGACTCCATCTCCTGATCAGGCTGGTTCCCCACAATGTGATCAATTATCTTGAGACCACATTTGGGCCTGGGAGAGGGAAACAGTGTGGGGTTGAGGGGAAGGCTACTCCCTCCACCGCCTCTCCCCCGCTCCCCATAACAGTGACTGCTTGCTCTTCCACAGCCCTTGCTATGGGCACCTTGTCTGCAACAACTCACTTAACTGTTACTGGCCCATTTGACAGATGAAGAAACTGAGGCTCAGAAAAATATAGTAACTTGCCCAGGTTAAATAACGAGGAAGTGGCAGAGCTGGGCTTTGAACCAAAGCAGCTGGGTTCCAGAGCCCATACTCTTCGCCTTTATGCTTTCTCCACCGGCCATCCTTGGGTACCCTCAAGGGCTCCCCAGCAGGTTCCCAGACACTCTGCTCTCTCAGAGCAGCCCAGGCTGCATGGAGGACAGGGCGTTGCTTGCCACCCTACCCCTGCTGTAAGGGGGCACTCACAGCTTGGAAAGTAGAGGGTCTGTGAAGGTTGGGGCCTCGAATCCAGGCAGAAAGCAGCCAGTGTAGTTCATCTTCTCCACCAGCGTGTGTGTGGTGTCCCCGAACTGTGGGCGGCAAACAGCATGAGCTCCCAGCCCCACTGAGGCCAGGCCACAGTCCATGGCGCCAGCACAGCCCTGGGTTCCAACCTAGACCTGGCCTAGCTCCTCATGTGATCTTGGGCAAGTCCCTCCCCTGTGTCAGAATGAATTGCAGTTTGTCATTTGGGAATTTCTTTGATGGTCTCTCTACCCCATAGGGCCAAGAAGCTTTGTAGGGATGGGGATGCTGTTTTGCTCACTGTGGCGGCCTGGCACACAGTAGGTGCTCAACGGAAATGTGTTGACTGGATGAAGAGTGACGAGGGCATTGGCTCTAATTATATGGAAGGACCCTTTTTTTTTTGCTTTTGCTTTTTCAGCTTCACCAGCGGGATATGAAAATTCCCAGGCCAGAGATGGAATCTGAGCTACATTTGCAAACTATACCACAGCTGTGGCAATGCCAGATCCTTAACCTTTTGCACCAGGCTGGGGATTGAACCAGCAATGCCACAGAGACAAGCTGGATCATTAACCCCCGTGCTATAGTGGGAACTCCTGGAAAAGTTCTTTCAATTACTTTAACAATCTTTTCTTTTCTGTTTTTTGTCTTTTTGCCATTTTCTTGGGCTGCCCCCGTGGCATAGGAGGTTCCCAGGCTAGGGGTCGAATCAGAGCTGTAGCCGCTGGCCTACACCAGAGCCACAGCAATGCAGGATCCGAGCTGCGTCTGCGACCTACACCACAGCTCACGGCAACACCGGATTCCTAACCCACTGAGCAAGGCCAGGAATCAAACTCGTGCCACAGCTGTAGGCAGAGCCACATCAGTGACAATGCCAGATCCTTAGCCCACTGAGCCACAAGGGAACTCCAGACTTGGTCATCTTTGCTAAGTGTCTCTGATATGCCAGGAGTTGTTCCAAGTGCTGTACATGAATGGTCTCATTTAATCCTTAAAATAACTGTGGGAGGGGAGTTTCCATCGTGGCGCAGTGGTTAATGAATCAGACTAGGAACCATGAGGTTGCGGGTTCGATCCCTGGCTTTCCTCAGTGGGTTAAGGATCCGGCGTTGCCGTGAGCTGTGGTGTAGATCGCAGACGCGGCTCGGATCCCGCGTTGCTGTGGCTCTGGCATAGGCCGGCAGCTACAGCTCCGATTCGACCTCTAGCCTGGGAACCTCCACATGCCGCAGGAGCAGCCCAAGAAAATGACAAAAAGACAAAAAAACCCCCACAAAAATGTGGGAGGGGTTATAGCTGAAGAAACAGGCCCAGAATGGTTAGGTAACATGGGGCAGGGCACACAGGTGGACCACACAAGTGGTCTTTGCTTATTTAAACAGGCACAGAGAGGTGAAGTGAGTTGCCCAAAGTCACACAGCTGGAGTGGGGTGGGGCTTCCCTCCCATCTCCTTCCTTCAGAGCCCCTGCCCACAGCTTGCATCCCTTGCTGGGGAGGAAGGGAAGCCCTGAGCGTGATGGTAGCCCTCATCAGCCTCTGCACACCAGCCAGGCACCCAAGAGGTCTGGCTCAAGGAAGGCTGTCTGTGCTTTGAGGCACAAGGGTGGAATGGGGGTCCTGGCATCTGGGCGGGTGCTGACAGCAGGAGGGAAGGGGGCCCTGAAGTTAACTCACCGTCTGCAGCACAGCAAACTTCACCTTCCCAAACTTGTCTTGCTCTATCCAGGGCTCCCGTACGATTATGGCGCCCCGTTCCCGGGCTTTCTACAGAGGCAGTGGGGGTGTGGGTAAGCAATGGACCCTTTGCCTCCCCACTGCTGAATCACCTCTATGTGGTCCTGCCACAGCCTCTTCCAGCTTTTCCAGCCCCAGGCAGGAACCCTAGCCAACTTTAGCTGTTGCCCTTGACGCCCATGCCTCATGCCCATTTGGCAGGTAGAGAAGCTGAGGTCTGGGGCCAGAGACTAACCAGGTGGGGTGAGGGTCTTTCTTGCCTATCCCTGTGCTAACTCACTCTGTGGCTCTTCTCCCTTTCCAGTCCTCAGTTTCTCCATCTGTAAAAGGGTGCTTGGATAAGACAAGTACAAGCTGGCTTTACTGAGCACCTACTATATGTTATACCCTCTTGCCAAGTGCCTCATATATGATTCAAACCTTGTTACTGCATGTCTATGCTCATCACCTATCAAGCACTGTTGCAGATATTAACGTCTCAGTCCTCACAGCAATGTTACATGAAAGGCATTTTTTTTTTGGTCTTTTTGCCTTTTCTAGGGCCACTTCCTGCGACATATGGAGGTTCCCAGGCTAGAGGTCTAATTGGAGCTGTAGCTGCCGGCCTACACCACAGCCACAGCAACACAGGATCCGAGCCGCATCTGCGACCTACACCACAGCTCATGGCAATGCCGGATCCTTAACCCACTGAGCAAGGCCAGGGATCGAACCCTCAACCTCTTGGTTCCTAGTTGTATTTGTTAACCACCGCACCATGACGGGAACTCCAAAAGGCATTGTTGTTGTCTCTTTTTTATACATGAGGAAATTGAGGCACAGAGAAGTTAGGTCACCTGCCCGAAGTCACCACAGCTAATAAGATTCAGGCCTAGAAGTCTGCCTCTGGAATCTACACTCTGAACCTCTAAACTGCCTCTTGAATACTCTGTCTGGTACACAGTCATGCTCAAGAAATGGTAATGATGATCGTGTTTCCTCTTTGTAACAACTCAGGGAGATAGGTGGTTATCCCCATTTTACGGATGTGGAAACTGAGGCTCAGAGAGAAAAGGCCTGGCAACTAAGGGGCAGAGTGTCACTGGAACTCAGGTGGGGTCACACCAACATTTGGGTGCATTACTCCTACATGGCAGGGTCCTCTGGCCCGGACGGATGGGGGTCCCTATGGCAGACAGGGAGGGCAGGCCGAGCCTTATTGCTTTGTCTCTGCACCAGCCCAGGTGTGGTCTTACCTGCACTATGTAGTCACAGTCTTCCACCTCGAACGCAATGTCCTTCACTCCGTCGCCGTGTTTCACCAGGTGATCGCCCATCTCTGTGGCCAGCAGTGGAGGCGGGTGGCTCTGGCGTCACAGCCCCTCACCTGTACCCTCAGCCTCCTGGGCTCCATCTCCTCTTGGGCTGAGACCCCCCTCCCGGAACGCTGACCCCCTTCCCCTGTGTCCCTGACTCCATCCACAATACCATGTCTCCACCCTGCCCTCCAGGGCCCCCTCACCTTTGTTCCAGGGGTTGAGGGCAGAGGAGAAGACAAACACAATCTAAGATGCAGAGGAGAAGGAAGACATTGCTGGTGGCCCAGGCAAGCGTGTGGAGGTGAACCCCAGCCCCTCCTCACTGCCTACAGTGAAGGGACCCCGGTGGGGCGTTAGGACCAGATCCCCCCCTCCCAGCCAGGCAGGACTCTTGATCCTGGGTTCCTGGCCCTTCTCTGCCTCAGCTTCCCGCCTGGTCCTGAGGCATGGGTGCTGCTTCCAGGTCAGACCCCCCCTGGGGTCCTGGGATGAGCTGTTGGTCAGGCCTCCCCATCAGGGAGAGCTCCAGGGATCCATGGACCAGACACTGCTCAGACTTCCAGCTATTTTTTTTTTAATTTTTATTTTTTTGTCTTTTTGCTATTTCTTGGGCCGCTCCCTCGGCATATGGAGGTTCCCAGGCCAGGGGTTGAATCGGAGCTGTAGCCACCAGCCTACGCCAGAGCCACAGCAACGCGGGATCCGAGCCGCGTCTGCAACCTACACCACAGCTCATGGCAACGCCAGATCCTTAACCCACTGAGCAAGGGCAGGGACCGAACCCGCAACCTCATGGTTCCTAGTTGGATTCGTTAACCACTGCGCCACGACGGGAACTCCCCAGCTATTTTTTTTCCTTTGGCCATGCCAGTGGCATATGGAAGTTCCCAGGCCAGGGATCAAACCCATACTACTGCTGTGACCTGAGCCGCTGCAGGGACATGCCAGATCCTTAACCCACTGAGCCACCAGAAAACTCTGAGACTTCCAGCTTTAATGTCTGAGGCCTTTGCCAACTTTTTCCCAACATCTGTGCGGCCAGTGTTGGGCCAGGCAGAGAAGGAGACCAAACTAAGAAGGTCTCTGCTGCATGTCTGTACAAGGTGCTGGCAGAGGGCTGGTTGGGGGCAGAACTCAGTGCACACCTCCCCAGCCACACCAGGCCGCTTGGAAGAGGATAGCACTGCCTGGAGGAAGGGCCTCATGGTCTACTGCACCCAGAGGTGCCAGAGCCATCAGCGAGCTCAGAGAACAGCAGGGGCCCCCTGAGTGAGCAGGGGTTCCTGGGGTGGGGACTCACCTTATCTTGCTTGACCACGTGGCTGACCACCTCCCGGGACCCCGTCTCCAGGCCCTTGTAGGCTAGGGGTTCGAAGCCTATCTTGCTGCAGTAGTACGATGCAGCCTGGATCACAGAGCCACAGCTGGGCCGTGAGGGTCAGGGGCTGTAGTGGAGGGGGCCCCCCAGCTGAGAGCCCCCAGTCCCCTCAGCCTGTCCCCCCCTGTTGCCCCAGGCGCAGAGTCCCTTTTGGGAAGAAAGGTTGCTCCCCGTCCCATTCTGAGCTCAGGCGAGTTTCCCGCTGGGGTCCACAGCCTCAATTGTGTAATTTAGGATCCAAAGGGTGACTGCCTATCCGGGACAGTCCCCGCACCTGCCCTGATCCACCCCTCGCAGGGGCCAATCACAGACCTGGCTAGAGGCCTGCCCTTGTCCACGAGGCCTTCTCCCCTACCCTCTGCCCCCTCCTGGCACCTCACCCGGCTTCTACCTGTTTGGCATTGCCAACCCAGAAGGTCACGGAGTGGAAGTGGAGGAATCGGCCTCTCTCGGGCTGCAGAAGGAGAGGAGGGGTGAGGCTGAGTCCCTGGAGGTGCTTCTAGAAAAGTGCAGGTGGAGAGGGGGTCCCCAGCCACCCCCCCTTGTTCCAACCTCAGCCCCAGAACTGAGAAACCAACCCACTGCACCCCCTGCCGTGAAGCCTTGCCAGGTCTCAAAAGAGGTTTCTCAGGTAGAAATTGAGCTTCTGTGGGCTCCTGATTGGTCAGCCCCCTCAGGAGGCCTGTCCAGGTTTTCGAGGGGGAAACAATCTTATGCTATAGCAACACAGATTTAAGTTAGAGTTTAGAAAGAACTTCCAGACAGGATTAAGAGATTGGCAGGACTCGAAGGAGTAAAAGTGTTTCTTAGAAGGGCAAGGCTGAGTCCAGCTTAGTCTAGACGTGGCACAGGGAGCCGGAGATGAACTTGAGTCTGCATCCTGGATATCACCAACCCTCTGTAGCTCTTTCTCTTCTGCTCTTTTCTGATACTTGGGTTTCCTGGGACCCTGAACCCACATTTCCCCTCTCGTTTACCTTCTCTCCTTTGTCGCTGTAAGTCGTCTAAGAAGAAAGAAAAGGACAGTATGACATGGAAGCTTGGACCCAAGGTGCTTCTGGAAATCTCACTGCCGATCTGTGCCACCAGGGGAGGTTGCCATAGCCCCAGGCAGGCGCTTACCATGACTGCTCTTGGTCACACTTCCTGCTGATGAGGCTGGGACTAGACGCCAAGAGCAGAGTGCTGGTCAGAAATATTTAACACCAAGCAGGTCCCGCCCCTGTCCTCCTGGGCTGCCTGGGGGTGGGGGCTGACCTGGGAGCTCCTGCGTCTGGAGGCCTCTGATCCAGCTGTGGCCTTATTGGACAGGGTGGAGCTGTCAGGCCCAGAGAAGGGGAATGACTTACCCAAGGCCACTAGCCAGTGGGGGGACAGAGCCAGGGGCCAGAAGCCAAGGGCATATTCTCTCTAAGACCTGGGGCTTGTCCCGCCGATCTCTGCCCTCCAGAATCTAAAGCTTAGAAGGCCAAGGCCAGCTTTGTGTGCAGGGGTGGCTCCAGAATTCATATTTGGGGAGAATTGAAAGAGGGATTAGGGATTGGTCTTGAAGCCCTGTTTGCAGAGCGAGTGTGTGGTTTACGTTTAGGCAATCAATTTGTGTTCCGTAGTGGTTAGAGGCATGGGTATGGGGGTTTAAATCCTGGAGCTGCTATGTTCTTTGTAACTGCAGAAAGTTACATATTTCTCTAAGCCTCAGTCTCCCCATCTGTGGAAAGGGAGCAATAGTAGTGGGGCAGGGGGATTCGGTAAGAAAAACGTAAGTTTCAGTGCCTTAGTGGCACACCCTAAGGTCTCTCTTAATGTTGATTATGACTCTTTGTTTCTTTGGGGTTTGGGGGAGCTGATAGAGAACAGGGGGCCCTTGGTATTGCTCGAGCCTGAGGAAAGGAGGAGAGGTTGTGGCCCTACCCGTGGCCCAGAGTGGTGGAAAGTGGAGCTAAGAGCTCTGGGAGAGGAAGGCCTGGGCTCTCCCCAGCACCCTGTCAACTGAATCCACAAGGCTCACTTCCCTGGAAGGTGGAGTGCTGGCTGCTGGCCAGCTATGGATGGCATTTACCTGAGGCCTCCAGGACAGCCCCCTGCCTCTGGCTCCACCAGAAACTCCGTCGTTGAGCCATCTTCCTAGGGAACTGACTTAATCCACTATCATCGTTACCTGGAAACACCTTCCAGCCCTTGACATTGGCAGTCCCAGCCAGGACTCTGTTACCACCCCCACCATCTTGCATTTCGACTTCTTGTATGTCCCACACCAGCCTGTTTGGTTGTTGTTGGCTTTTGAAAGTGATATTTATTTTGTCCCAATTATACATAATTTATAGTCTCCCCCCAATTTATTTAAACTAAAAAAAAAAAAAAGTTGGTTTACTGTTTTCTCTCGTTCCCCACCCCCCACCCCTGGCAACCGTGGGTCAGTTCTCTGTATCCATGAGCTTCTTGTGTGGTGTGTTATGTTTTTGAAGATTCTACATATAAGAGAGAACATACGGTACTTGTCTTTCTCTGATTTATTTCACCGTGCATAATGCTTTTGATGTCCATCCAAGTCAGCCCAAATGGCAAAATGTTTATTCCCTTTTATGGCTGATTAATATTCCATTGTAAATGTACCGCATCTTCTTTATCCATTCACTTATCAGTGGGTTGTTTGCACACCTTGGCTATTGTAAATAACGCTGCTGGGAACACGGGGGTGCAGATGTCTTTTCGAGTTAACATTTCCATTTTCTTCAGATATCTACCTAGAAGTAGAATTGCTGGATCATAGCTCTACTGTTAATTTTTTGAAGAATTTCCTTATTGTTTTTGGTAGCGGTTGCACCAATTTACCTTCCCACCAGCAGTGCGCAAAGGTTCCCTTTTCTCCACAATCCTTGTCAACACTTCGTTCTCGTCTTTTTGATAATGGCCATCCTAACAGGTGTGGGGTAGCTCGGTGTGGTTTTGATTTGCATTTTCCTGATGATTAGTGATGATCTGCATCTTTTCATGTACCTGTTTGCCATCTGTATGTATGTCTTCTTTGGAAGAATGTCTGGATCTTCTGCCCATTTTTCAATCAGATTATTATTATTATTGTTGTTACTTTGTTAGTGCTTTGTGTGGGTTCTTTATATATTTTACTTTATTTATTTACTTTTTTCTTTATGTATTTTAGACATTAATTCTTATCAGATAGATGCTGTATAGATATTCCCTCCCATTCAGTAGGTTGCCTTTTCACTGTGTTGATGGTTTCCTTTGCTATTCAGAAATTTTTTTTTTTATTTTTTTATTATTATTATTATTATTTTTGTCTTTTTGCTATTTCTTGGGCCGCTCCCGCGGCATATGGAGGTTCCCAGGCTAGGGGTCAAATCGGAGCTGTAGCCACCGGCCTACACCACAGCCACAGCAATGCGGGATCCGAGCCGCGTCTGCAACCTACACCACAGCTCACGGCAACGCCGGATCGTTAACCCACTGAGCAAGGGCAGGGACCGAACCCGCAACCTCATGGTTCCTAGTCGGATTCGTTAACCACTGCGCCACGATGGGAACTCCCAGAAGCTTTTTAGTTTGATGTTGTTCCTCTTGTGTATTTTTGCTCTTTGGTGTCAGGAGCCTTTTTTTTTTTTTTTCTTTTTAGGGCCGAACCCATGGCATATACTCGTTCCCAGGCTAGGAGTCAAATTGGAGCTGCAGCTGCCAGCCTATACCACAGCCACAGCAATGCTGGATCCTTAACCCACTGAAGGAGGCCAGGGATTGAACCCAGTCCTCTTGGATACTAGTCAGGTTCATTACCACTGAGTCATGATGGGAACTCCTTGTACTGTGTTTTTAACCAAATGGGCCCATGCTGTGCTTGAGACTGTGCCTTGCTTTTTTCATTGCAATTATGAGAGTATTTCTTTATTCTCTATCTGTCCCTGGGTCAACACACTCTTTATTTTATTTTTTTATTTTTTTGCTTTTTAGGGCTGCACCCACAGCATAGGGACATTCCCAGGCTAGGGGTTGAATCAGAGCTGTAGCTGCCTGCCTACACCACAGCAACGCAGGATCTGAGCCGCTTCTGCAACCTACAACTCACCTCATAGCAATGCCAGATCCTTAACCCACTGAGCAAGGCCAGGGATGGAACCCGCATCCTCATGGATACTAGTCAGGTTTGTTACCACTGAGCCATGGATGGGAACTCCTGCCTTTTTTTTTTTTTTTAATACAGAAACATAGATGATCTTGGCAACTTATAACCACATCATTCAGTCTAACATTTCCACTTCTCAGATGGGAAAACTGACA
This sequence comes from Phacochoerus africanus, assembly GCF_016906955.1. Classification (NCBI taxonomy): domain Eukaryota; kingdom Metazoa; phylum Chordata; class Mammalia; order Artiodactyla; family Suidae; genus Phacochoerus; species Phacochoerus africanus. The sequence continues at coordinate 30,955,033 of NC_062558.1, read as the reverse complement.
AAGAGCAAGAAAGTACCTGACGCTACTCTCCACTTTCCTCGCTCTCTTCCATGTCTTTCCCAGGACCCCCCCACCCGTCACCTTCCTCAGCAAAAACCTGCCAGGTACCTAGGCCACTCTCAAGTTTCCACCTCCTCCAGGAAACCTTCTTGGAACTTTCCAGCCCCAGGTCAGATGTTCAACTGCGTGGCTGCCGTGGGGCAGCTTTAGTCAAAAGCTATCTAGTTAGCAAGTGGCCAGGCAGCGCTGGAACATGAACCAGGTTATTCGAACTCCAGAGCCCCCACTTTTCATGGCTGTGCTGCCTTCTCAACAAATGGGAGATAGCAGTTTCCCCACCAGACAGGTGGGGAATCTGAGACTCAGAGAGGGCACGTGTGATCCTAAGTTTGCAGAGCTGGTGAGAACAGAGAGCCAACCTCTGAAGCTGGACCCCCTTCCACCAGCCCACACACCTTTTTCCTTCTTTTCTCTGTCTTCTGGGCAAACCCGGAGGCAGGCTAGGTGGCCCCCGCCTTCTTATTTGGTCCCTGCTGGGCCTGTCCTCCCTCCATGTCACCTTTGGTCCCCTGGGTCTAGGTTTCCAACTCAGAAACGGGAGTGAAGGTAGCCCAGGGTGGAGTGCAGAGGGTGGAAGGTTCCAGGAGCTCAGCGCAACCCCCCATCCCCCAGATAAGGAGGAACGCCTTGTCCTCCCCTTGCTCGGAGCAGCCAATGCAAACCCCCACTCCCGGAACCTGGCCTGGCTTGTGTCCTGGGCACAAAGTCAATGTTTGCCCAATCAAGGAAGCATGTCAGCAGCAGCCTTGAGGGCCGAAGGCAAGTGTGCGACTCAGCTGCCCAGGGCTGGTGTCTTCGTCCCTCCCACCTGCTGGACTTTGCTTCTGAAACACAGTGGGTCTCAGTCACACTCCAGATACATCCTTAGGCACCTCTCCCATCTTTGGAGCCCCTGTGTCCCCTCCCAGATGCTCCAGCTCCGGCTGGGCCAGGCTGGAGAAGAGGTCAGCAGTGGCTGGGGGTGGCTGTATCAGCTCTCTGTTCCTGAGTAGCCAGTTTCTGTCCACCCTCTGCTAAGGGATGGGTTCCAGAGGCCTTGCTCAAGGAGCTCCCTCTTCAGGTGGGCTCATAGGACCCACCCTCCACTGTGCCCTGGTATGTGCGAAAGAATGAACACAGCAGGTTCGAGGCTGCTCTTGGTAGGAAGGCCTCCTTGCAAGGTTGAGCCTTGGTTGGCATCAAGTAACTTGGAATTCAGGAAGGTTCCCAGGATCCCCAGAAATGGGCATAAACTGTATGTACAGCGTGACCTCTGCCACACACCTGCTTTTCTCCTGGGATTTTGATAATAGCTGTGCAGTGGGTGCCTATGTGACCAGCCTCCAGTCAAAACCCTGGAGTCTTAGGCTCAGGCCTGCTTCCCTGGTAGACATTTCATAACCTCTTGTTGGAGGAATTAAGGACATCCTGGGGGACCCACTGGGATGCGGACCCTTGGCAGCTTGCCCCTGATTTCCTCGCACCCTACTCTTTTCCTTGGGTTGAGTTGGCTCCAGGTCCTTTTGCTGTAGTGCATCTTTTTTTTTTTTTTAATTTTTAGTTGTATTTTTTGTTATTAAAGTGTAATCGATTTACATTGTTGTACCAATTTCTGCTGTACAGCAGTGACCTGGTCATACATATATACACATTCCCTTTCTTATATTATCTTCCATCATGGTCTATCCCAGGAGACTGGCTATAGTTCCCTGTGCTATATAGCAGGGACCTCATTGCTCATCCATCCTAAATGTAGCTGTGAGGCATCTTAACCATGCATATGACTGTAAGCTGCGTCCTGTGAGCCCTCCCAGCACATCGTCAGACCTGGAGGTGGTTTTGGGAACCCCTGACACAGGGATGGCTATGGTGGGGATTTGCCTGATGGACCCTGACTCAATGAAAGATGATGGAAGCATTGTTTGGGGAAAGGAAGGATGAATTGGCAAAGGATGTCCTTCCTAAGATGGGAATGAGGGAGCTCCCTGGCTGTGCATTGGGTTAAGAATCTGGTGTTGTCACTTTTGTGGAGTGGGCTCAATCCTTGGCCCAGGAACTTTTGCATGCTTCAGGCATGGCCAAACAAAACAGAACAAAACAAAACAACACAGAAACCAAAAAGCCAGAACATCTAAGATGTGAATATCAGATTCCTCGCCGTATAAACACAGGCCGTCATCTTCCTTTTGACCATGACCCAGTTGACCTTGGCCCTGAGCTGCTTTCTGAGGACCTTGCTGAATACTCAGTATCTTGCTCAGGGATCTTGGGGTGGCCTCCTTGGCCTCCTGGAATGGTCAGCCAACCTTTGATGCCTGGGTGGCTGTGGCGTTAGCCCTGGTGTGCGACAGCAAGCAGCTTAGCTGCAACTGTATCTGTTGTGAGAGGTGAAAATTACTGTTGGGATTGGACAGCGGTAGATGGAGCTTCCTGGGAGTTGACGGCTGCATCCCCAGGGTTTCCGGAGCCCAATGTGGATGATGCCCGTTGGTTTTTTTGTTCTCTTCTCAAGGTGGAAGGAAGAAGCCCAAGCATTTCTAAAGGTGAGCCTTAGGTGGCCCCAGATGTTGAGTTTGCATTATTCTTTCCTCTCAGTGGGAAGAAAAGTTAAATCTGTTCCCAGAGCTGGAGAAAAGCCTTTAGATAAACCAGGGAGGAAGAAAGATCAGAGGGTGCCCTAGCTGCTGCTACTGTTAGAGAACCCCCCTACCACCAGCCCTGCTGCCACTGTCAATGTTGAATTTACTGCTAGGATTTTTAAAAATTATTTTAATTTTATTATTTTATTTTATTTATTTTTTGGCCACCCCGCAGCATATGGAGTTTCCGGGGCCAGGGATCAGATCTGAACCACAGCTGCAATGTAAGCCACAGCTGCAGCAGTGCCCGATCCTTTAACCCACTGTGCCAGGCTGGGGATCAGACTTGTGTCCCAGTGCTGCAGAGATGCTGCTGATCCCATTGCTCCACAGCAGAAACTCCTTATTTTTATTTATTTTTTTTATTAAAATTTTTTTTAACTGCTAGGGGTTTAAATAAATTTGTGATAAAAATGAAAGGGGGAGGAATTTTTTTAATGGTTTTGTATTTTGTAGCTATTACATACAGATATATGATTAATCATGTAAAATGTTATATACTTGTAATGCCATAAGATTGTCACAATTATGGGGAGCTGGAAAAAGAAGAGGAAAAAAAGCATCAGCATCCCTGGGACACAACTTTCTTGAATTTTGCATGTGGGTGGCTTGGAATTTGAGTTCTTTGAGTATTGAAAACAGAACAGTTCTTATTATGATTTTTGATTTTTGGATCCTTCTGGGGAAAAAAGACCACAGGAAAAAGAGAGGCAATCTCTAAATGGAGAGATGCTTTTGCTAATGGGCTCCTGTGAAATTACCTGTCAGACCTTTAGAGATGATTTACTATGACTTGCATATTTTTGAGGGACTCAGCTTGTGTTCTAAGACCAATGCGACAAAAAGGCCCCTTAGGGCCCCGCCTTCAGCGTATGGAAGTTCCAGGAAGTTCCAGGGCCAGGGGGTTGAATCAGAGCTGCGGCTGCTTACCTACACCACAGCTTGTGGCTGGATCCTTAACCCACTGAGCAAGGCCAGGGATTGAACCCGAATCCTCACAGACGCTAGTTGGGTTCTTAACCCTGTGAGCCACAACAGGAACTCGGTTTTGAAATCTTTGAGTCTGTTTCTGTTTTCTAAGTTCTATTGTATCATTTCTATTAGATTCCATATATTGGTGATCTCATATGATATTTGTCATTCTCTAACTTCCCACTTGCCTCTGAACTTGGGACATGGCTAATCTGCCTTGGCTGCAGCAGAAGAGAAGCTGCTGTCTGTGGGGTGGGGGGTGCACCCCCCCCAACTTTATTGAAGAGTAATTGACAAATTACTGATAAGAGAAGCCAATCAGGTCTCAACTGTACAATGTTGAGATCACTTGCTTGTCTGTGGAAGTCTGAAATTTTGCTACATTGTACCAGGCAGAGGCTTCACAAGACTTCTGAAGATGTCCATGACAAAAGAAAAAAAAAAAAAAGCTTAAGATCTCATGCTATAGATAATACCGATGTGAATCTCCACCCTCATTTATACGTCAGTTCATTTTTCTTGGTACATCTACTATGGTAGAAAATATTGTAAACAACCTAAATGTCCATCAGCAGGGGATTGGTTTGATACAAGGAAACATTAAATAACTATTCAAAAGAATGGAGAAACTTTCTATCTGGTGATGGGGAAAGAGCTCCAAGATAAACTGTTAAGTTAAAAAAAAAAAAAAAAAGGCAAGCTGCCTCATTAGCACAGTAGGTATCGCATCAATCTCATTAAAAAAAAAAAAAGGCAAGGCACAGAACAATGTTTATAAGCTACTATCTGTACTTAAAAAATTACAGTTAATAGGAGTTCCTTCTGGGGTGCAGTGGGTTAAGAATCCAAATGCAGCAACTTGGGCTGCTGTGGTGGCTAGGGTTCAATTCCCAGCCCAACTCAGTGGGTTAAAGGATCAGCTTGTGTTGCTGCTGCAGCTTGGATTCAGGAACTTTCATATGCCCCAGGTGCAGCCATAAAAAACAAAAACAAAAACAAAAACAAACCTGTTAATGGATCTTTTAAAAGTTTGTCTTTGTAGTTTTGCAATAAGTTTGCAGAATGTATTTGAATTTTCCACAGTGCAGAACATGTCCTTGGTTGTCAGCCACTGAATGGAGTTTAAAGAGAGCCACTTCAGCCTTGCCACTTGAAATCTTCTTTTGAGAGCACCCCAGGCTATAGCGACCAAAGAGTTTATTTCCTTCTTTTCCTGTCAAGTTGCCCTTCCAGTTCTGCAGCAAATAATATTTGCATGATTTACACAATTTGGAAATTTGTAAATAGAGCTTTTTGAGTGTCATTGAAGTGTAATTTATATAGAGTGACATTCACCCCTTTCAGCATCCAGTTCTAATGAGTTTTGAAAACATATACAGTCGTGTAGCTATCACCACAAGCAAGATATAAAACAATTTCTTTTTTTTTTGTCTTTTTGTCTTTTTGTTGTTGTTGTTGTTGCCATTTCTTGGGCCACTCCCGCGGCATATGGAGGTTCCCAGGCTAGGGGTTAAATCGGAGCTGTAGCCACCGGCCTACACCAGAGCCACAGCAACGCGGGATCCGACCGCGTCTGCAACCTACACCACAGCTCACGGCAACGCCGGATCGTTAACCCACTGAGCAAGGGCAGGGACCGAACCCGCAACCTCATGGTTCCTAGTCGGATTCGTTAACCACTGCGCCACGACGGGAACTCCAAGATATAAAACAATTTCTTTCCCGGAGTTCCTGTTGTGGCTCAGTGGTTAATGAATCCAACTAGGAACCATGAGGTTTTGGGTTTGATCCCTGGCTCTGCTCAGTGGGTTAAGGATCCGGCGTTGCTGTGAGCTATGGCGTAGGTAGCAGACGAGGCTTGGATCTGGCGTTGCTGTGGCTGTGGTGTAGGCCGGAAGCTACAGCTCCCTTTAGATCCCTAGTCTGGGAACCTGCATATGCTGCGGGTGTGGCCCTAAAAAGACAAAAGAGAAAACAAAAAAACCCAATTTCTTTCTTCTTATAGCCTCATCTGTGTCATATGGAAGTTCCCAGGCTAGGGGTGGAATTGGAGCTGCAGCTGAGGCCTGTGCCACAGCCACGCAACACCAGATCCAAGCCACATCTGCTAGCGACACTGCAACTTGCGGCAACCTGGGATCCTTAACCCACTAAGTGAGGCCAGGATTGAACCCACATCCTCAGGGACACTGTGTTAGTGTCTTAACCCCTGAGCCACAATGGGAACTCCCTAAAGCAATTTCCATTATCCAAAAACATACCCACCCATCCACTCATCCACCACTGTGTACCTTTGCAATCAGTCTCTCCCCACCCCAGTCCCTGACAACCACTGATCTATTGTCTGTCCACATAGTTTTGCCTTTTATATGTTGTATAAATGAATCAGGCAGTATACAGCCTTCTGAGTGTGGCTTCTTTCACTCAATATAATGCATTCAAAGGTCTCCCATATTGGTGCCTGTATGTGGACTGTGTTGCTTTTTTTTTTTCTTGCTTTTTATGGCACACCTGCAGCATGTGGAGTTCCCAGGCTAGTGGTCAAATTGGAGCTACAGCTACTGGCCTACACAATAGCCACAGCAATGCCGGATCTGAGCTGCATCTTCGACCTACATCATAGCTTACCGCAACTCCGGATCCTTAATCCATCGAACTCACATCCTCATGGATCCTAGTTGGGTTGGTTGACCACCGAGCCACGAAGGGAATTCCTATGCTGCTTTTCATTGCTGATCAGTTTCACGTCATTTGTCTACCAGAGTTTGTTAACACTTCTTAATTTACTCTTTAAAATCAACCGATTGACAAACCAAAGAAAACTTGAGTCTTGGTTATAATATAAAAGTGAGGCTGGGAGACATATTCTTTCATGTTACAAAGAGGAGCGTTTATACCATGTTCTCTAAAGACGATGTCTCAAGAAACAAGTTTTACTGGGTCACTTTTCTGTACAGCAGAAATTGACAAAACATTGTAAATCAAATATGATTAAAAAATTAAAAGAGAGTTCCCATTGTGGCGCAGTGGAAATGAACCCGGCTAGTATCCATAAGGATGTAGGTTCAACCCCTGGCCTTGCTCAGTGGGTTAAGGATCCGGTGTTGCCATGAGCTGTGGTGCGGGTCACAGATGCAGCTCCAGTGCTGTGTTGCTGTGGCTGTGGCGTAGTCTGGCAACTACAGCTCCGATTCGACCCCTAGCCTGGGAACCTATATATGCCTCAGGTGCGGCCCTAAAAAGGCGAAAAAAAAAGTTTTAGAATTGTATTTAAAGCAATAAAGAAAAGCAATCAAAACTAACTAAAATAAGCTGTGTGGAAGCAGGTAGTGGGAAGAAGCAAAGCTGGTGTGACAAAATCCTTTTTCTTTAAAAATAATTCTTTGGAGTTCCCTGGTCATGCAGTGGGTTAAAAAAAAAAAGTCTTTGTTTTTCATAATGAATTGCTAATGAGTAGGTAAGTCCAGCAAAATGAGAAAGTCCCAAATGGTGTGTTCTCTAAGAAGAGGAAGGGGGTTTATGGAAGCAGGGAGGAAAGCTGTTCCTAGTTTTTAAAATTCCTTTAGAGAACAGTGATCACAGGGTTACAGTGAGGGTTTCTGTGGTGCTGGTCATGTTAGGTATGAAGTGTATTCACTTTGTGGAAATGGAGTTCCCGTTGTGGTTCAGCAGATTATGAACCCGACTAGTATATATGAGGTTGTGGGTTTGATCCCTGACCTCGCTCAGTGGGTTAAGGATCCGGCATTGCCGTGAGCTGTGGTGTAGGTCGCAGATGTGGCTCGGATCCCGCTGTGGCTGTGGTGTAGGCTGGTGGCTACAGCCCCTATTAAACCCCTAGCCTGGGAACCTCCATGTGCCATGGGTGTGGCCCTAGAAAAGGCAGAAAAACAAAAAACAAACAAAAAGATTTGTTTAAATTTATTGTAGTACAATACACATAATGTGAAATTTGCTATTAGTGACATTTAGCATATTCACAATGTTATCCAAGCACCACACTATACTTCCACAATGTTCTTATTACCCCCAAAAGAAATCCTGCACCCCTTAGTGGTCACTCCCCAGTTTCCCTGTCCCTGAGCCCTAGTCAACCACTAATCCGTTTTCCATCTGGACGGATTTGCCTTCTTTGGAAATTTTCTGTAAATGGACTCATGCAGTATGTGGTCCTATGGATCGGGCTTCTTTCACTCAGCACAGCATTTTCAAAGTTCATCCAGTTCATTCCTTTTATGGCTGTCTCTTCAATCATATGCACGTATTACATTTTATTTATCCATTATCATCAGTCGGTAAGATGTTTTCCACTCTTGGCTATAATGAAAAATGCTATGAATGTTAGCATACAAATTTTTGTGTGGACATGTATTCTCATTTCTCTTGGCTACATACCTAGGACGGGAATTACCAGGTCATATGGTAACTCTGTGTTTAACATTTTGAGGAACTGCCAGACTGTTTTCCAAAGCAGCTGCACCATTTTACATTCCCACCAGCAATGTACAAGGGCTCCAATTTTCTCCACGTCCTCACTAACAGTTGTTGTCTCTCTTTCTCTTTCTGGCTGCACCTGCAGCATATGGAAGTTCCTGGGCCAGGGCCAGGAAATGAACCCATGCCACAGCAGCAACACAAGTTGCTGCAATGACAGCGCCGGATCCTTAACCTGCTGAGCCACCAAGGAATGCTTGTCATCTCTCTTTTTTATTCTAGCCATCCCATCTCGTATTGCCATGATAGGTCATTGTGGGTTTGATTTGCATTTCCCTAATGGCTAGTGAAGTTGATTTTTATGCACTTATTGTCAGTGTGCATATCTTTGGAGAAATATCTACTCATATTCTCTGCCTACATTTTTTTTTTGTCTTTTGTTGTTGTTGTTGTTGTTGTTGCTATTTCTTGGGCCACTCCCGCGGCATATGGAGGTTCCCAGGCTAGGGGTTGAATCGGAGCTGAAGCCACCGGCCTACGCCAGAGCCACAGCAACGCGGGATCCGAGCGGCGTCTGCAACCTATACCACAGCTCACGGCAACGCCGGATCGTTAACCCACTGAGCAAGGGCAGGGACCGAACCCGCAACCTCATGGTTCCTAGTCGGATTCGTTAACCACTGCGCCATGACGGGAACTCCTCTGCCTACATTTTAATTGTATTATATGTCTTTTTATTTTTGAGCTCTAGTGGTTCTTCATATAGTCTCTTATCAGGAATCACGTCCCTTATTAGATAGGTGAGTTGCAAATATTTTTTCCCATTCCGTGGGTAGTCTTTTCACTTTCTGGATGGTGTCATGGGGAGCACAAAATTTTAAAATTTTGATGAAGTCCAGCTTATTTATTTTGTCTTTTGTCATTTGTGCTTTTGGTGTTGTATCTAAGAAGGAGGGCTGATTTTTTAACTTAAAAGATCTTCAGCTAGAGAAGTGTGATCTGTCTCAAGTTGTCACCTTTGGAGGCAAATTGCTTTTTCAAAGTAATAATAATAATAATGGAAGCAACAACAATAAAAACTGATTTTCTGGTCATTTTGTGTGCCAGGCATTGTGCTAAACACACTAGATCCTATGCCCTTCTGTTTTCCTTTTTATTCTCTTTTTTGGCTGCCCCACAGCACATGGAGTTCCTGAGCCAGGGGTCAGATCTGAGCTGCAGTAAGACCTAAGCTGCAGCTACGGCCAAGTCGGATCCTTAACCCACTGTGCTGGGCCCGGAATCGAACCTGTGTCCCAGTGCTCCCAAAATGCCACTGATCTCTTTGCAGGATAGCGGGAACTTCCCTATACCCTTTAATGATTAAATCTTCAAACAGTCCTGTGAGGTACTATCGTTCCTGTTTTACAGGCTGGAAAATGGAGGCTTAGAGGGGCGTCCAGAGAACACAGCTGAGAAGTGACAGAACTGAGAATTAAAACCAAGCCCAGGAGTTCCCATCATGGCGCAGTGGTTAACGAATCCGACTAGGAACCATGAGGTTGCAGGTTCGGTCCCTGCCCTTGCTCAGTGGGTTAAGGACCCGGTGTTGCCGTGAGCTGTGGTGTAGGTTGCAGACTCGGCTCGGATCCCTCGTTGCTGTGGCTCTGGTGTAGGCCGGTGGCTACAGCTCCGATTTGACCCCTAGCCTGGGAGCCTCCATATGCCGCGGGAGCGGCCGAAGAAATAGCAAAAAAAAAAAAAGCCAAGCCCAACTCTCTCCAAAATCTATATGCTAGCCACTTCCAGCCGTGCTGTCATCGCTTTTGGAAAATGCTTTGGAAATGACCCCCAAGCCCATTTTCAAGCAGCAGGAAAAAACCAGCCCCCTGGCTTTCTCACTAAGACCCTGGAGAAGCTTCCTCTTCCTTTGGCCTGTGACTGAGTGGTAAGGGTTGGCTTGGCAGGGGTGCAGGTTGGGCAAAGGAGGAAGGCAGGAACATTGCAGGCATGCAGGGGGCTCTTTGAAAGAGCTAGAGAGGAGCAAAGCCCTTGGGTAGGTGGGAGGTGGGGGCGGTGACGCTCCTGCTGAGCAACCTTGAACAAGTCACTTCATCTCTCTGAGCCTCAATTTCTCTAAAACGGGAATTTTAGTAGTACCTCCCTCATGGAGTTGTTATGGGGATCATCTGAGCTAAAGTATATAGAGTGCTTTGATGCCTGGCACATGATGGACTCAATTGTAACTGATTATGCTCTTTTTTTCTTTTTTGGCACCCTCAGCATGTGGAAGTTCCTGGGCCAGGGATCGAATCTGAGCTGCAGTTTTGACCTATGCCACAGCTGTGGCAATGCCAGATCCTTAACCTGCTATGCCACAGTAGGAACCCCTCTGCTCTTTTTTATTTTATTTTATTTTATTGCTTTTTTAGGGCCATACCTGCGGCATATGGATGTTCCCAGGCTAGGGGCTGAATCAGAGCTATAGCTGCCAGCCTACGCCACAGCCACAGCAATGCAGGATCCGAGTTGTGTCTGCAACCTATACCACAGCTCATGGTAACACCGGATTCTTAACCCACTGAGTAATGCCAGAGATTGAACCTTCAGACTCACGGATGCTAGTCAGGTTCGTTAACCACTGAGCCATGACGGGAACTCCCCTATGCTCTTTATTATAAGGAATGTGGGAAGGTCTTGGATTTCAGGTTAGGGGGTTTGGACTTTACCTTTTAAGCAGTGGGGAGTTGCTGAAGGTTTTGCAGCAGAGTTGCAACATTATCAGGACTTAAAAGGCTTCTCTGCTCAAGGTCAACATAGGGGAAAGCTGAGCCAGGAAACCTACCTGTTGATAGCTGCCGTGCTGGGATTGGAGTGGCTGAGTGGCTTCTTTGTGATTCTTTATTACATTTGGGGAACATAAATAAACTAACCAAAAAATAAAAGTAAATAAACCAAGAGAATTTGGTTATATTTTAATACTGGACTCCAAAACCATCAAAGAGTCCTGTGCCCTGCTTCCTAGAATCTACAACTACAGACCCCCAATCAGACAGAACTAATGAGGATTCAGAGGCGTAAGCCCATGGATAGTACTTCCCATCCTCTGCCAGGCCCTACAGATCCCCCAGCAAGGGTGGAAATAGCAGTTGGGGAACTAGGGTGTGAGGGCTGGCTAAGGTGCCCAGCTATTATCAGGGCTAGGGCAGCTGGGCAGGGTCAGCTGGGTGGGACTGGTCTTTATCTCCTGGGGCACAGAGCCCATGTGCCTGAGCTTTGGGGTGACAGGCAGCTATATCACCAGGCATCAGTGATGGCCTGGGTCGGGGGTCGGGGGTCCAGAAAGTTGATGGCCTGGGATACAGGAGCCCTGAGCTCTGGAGACCATGTGATCTTAGGCCACTTCCGGTTCCTCTCTGAGCCTCAGTGTCCCGAACTGTGTAAGCAGTGGGTGCCCAGGATCTTTGTGTCCAGGACAGAAGGCTGTCGTCTGTGCTTGGCTTTGAGGCATCGAGGAGTTGTTTTTGCCTCTCCAGCATCCATTCCTCCTCTAACCACAGCATTTACTTTTCCTTGGGGGAACATCCCTTCCCCTTCTTTTTCTGTCCCTGTAGTTTGGGGCCATGTGAGGCAGGACTGGCTGATGAGAATCCCTGTGATTGGTTCGAGTTTGGGTGCCTGACCAGAGCCAGCCAGTGCGGGTTTGCCCTGGGACTCTTGCTTGAGAAAGAGCCTCTCTGAGCTCTGGGTTTGCTGAGCTAACTGAATGGTGCTGAGGTGCTCGTGTGTGACTCCACGGAGGGCAGACGTGCCTGTGTGTGAGGCCCAGCACAGAGAAAGCCGGGATGAGAGGAGACAGATTCCTGATATCTGAGTAACCTATTCCGGGCATGCTTCGTGGTGAGCCAAAATTGCCCCTCTTTTGCTTAAAGCTTCGTTGAGTTGGATTACTGGTATTTACAGTCGCTCATCCTGACTAACACAAAGCCAATAAGAGCAAGAATAATAGCAGCAGCAACAACAACAATCTCCATGAGCACTTACTCACTATTGGGCAGTGGGTGGTGTCTGTTCAGCCAGTGGCACTGACACTGTTTAGATTTGCTGGCACAAAATGATAAAGTCAATAGGCTTTTAGCACTTTTTGTTATCATTTAAACATTCTCTGTGGTGGCCCTGGGGGTATGCTGCTCCATTTCCCTGCTGCCTGTGTGTGTGTGGTGGGGGGCGGGGAGGGAGTGGCTGGCGGACAGCTCCTGTGGGATCTCCTGGCTGCACAGACTTGGCCCCAGGCTGCCTCTTCCTGAGGCAGTCCCCTTGTGGTGGCTGAGTATGACAGGGGTAGAGGGTGGCCATTTCAGCCCAGTGGGGAACAGCTCTGACCTGCAGGGTTGTCTCCAGAGCCCTTGGTGGGGGTTGGCCAAGACCCGTTGGGCCTCCATCACTGATTGCCCCTTCTCCCCTTCATTTCACTGATGTGGAGCCCTAAACACATCTTGCACCCCAAGCTCTGCGCCAGCCTCTGCTTCTGGATTACCCATTCCGTGACAATCCTTACTACCTGCACCTGGGCTGGACAGCACCACTTGCCTCTTCCCACTCAGTGTGCCACTCCCATGCACTGTGCCTATTTTATCTTTTCAACTCACTAGTATTTCTCCCATTTTGCAGATGAAGAAACAGACTCGGGAAGATGAAGACTTGCTTAAAAAATTTCCACTGTGGTTAGAAAATGCCGAAACAGGGAGTTCCCATTTGTGGCTCAGCAGGTTAAGAGCCCAAGTAGCATCCATGAGGAAGGATGTGGGTTCGATCCCTGGCCTCACTCAGTGGGTTAAGGATCCTGTGTTGCTGCAACCTGCAGCGTAGGTGGCAGATGCTGCTTGGATCTGGCATTGCTGTGGCTGTGGCATAGGCCGGCAGCTGCAGCTCCAATTTGACCCCTAGGCTGGGAATTTCCATATGCCACGGGGTGAGGACCTAAAAATAAAAACCAAAACAAAACACTGCACCAGAACATGGATCCAGACCACATTTATAAAACTGTGCTTATTGCTGTCCAGATATAAAATCCGTCCCTTGTTTCAAGCTTTCAAGGAGTTTAGCACCCACTGGGGGAACATGTATGCGAAGGCTGTGATCTGAACTTTACTTTTTTTTTTTTTTTTTTTGCTTTTGAGGGTTGCACCTGCGGCATATGGAAGTTCCCAGGCTCAGGGTCGAATCAGAGCTACAGCTACCAGCCTACACCACAGACATAGCCGGATCTGAGCCACATCTATGACCTACACCACAGCTTGTGGCAACGGTGGATCCTTAACCCACTGAGAGAGGGCAGGGATCAAACCCACATCCTCCTGTATACTTGTCGTGTTTGTGATCCCCTGAGCCACAACAGGAACTCCCTGAACTTTACCATTTTAAAAGTCTAAAACAGGTCTGGGCCGGTATTTTCTGTAAAGAGCTAGATAATAAATATTTCAGGCTTCGAGGCACATGGCCTCTGTTGAAACTATTCAACTCTACAATTGTAGTATAAAAGCAGCCAGAGGCAGGTAAATGAACTGTGTGCATGGTTGTATGCCAGTAAAACTTTATTTACAAAAACTATTTGCGGAGTTCCCATCGTGGCTCAGTGGTTAACGAATCCGACTAGGAACCATGAGGTTTCGGGTTCGATCCCTGGCCTTGCTCAGTGGCTACAGCTCTGATTAGACCCCTACCCCGGGAACCTCCATATGCCGCAGGAATGGCTCAAGAAAAGGCAAAAAGACAATAAGTAAATAAATAAATAAAAAACTATTTGCAAAAATTGGTGGTGAGCAAAAACTAAAAAATAAAAAAATAAGCATCTATATTTGCATCAAAAGCCCATAGTTTGTCCACCCCTGTGCTAGACAATCAATAAAACAATTAAGCCTTAGTTTGTAGCAGTTGCTGAATTTTGTGGTATAAATACTCCCTGTGACCAATTTCAAAACTACCGTCGTAAAGTCACTGAGCTTGGGTTTAAGAATGGTATGGGCAGTAACATATCACACCAATATAATAAATAAAAGCCTAGGTAGTACTAAAATGCAATAAAATAATTAGGAAGTGATGAGATTTGAGTATTTGTTACCTTTGTTTTCATTATAGCTTACTTTGAAATGTGTATTATTTTTTGCTGCTTTTTAAATATAATTTTAAATATGCATAATTTAAGTAACCTGATGTTAAAAAAAACCAAACCGGTTCACAAACTTCCAGAAAAAGTCACAAAGGGCTCTCCTAGCATGTAGGAATTGCTCCACTGCTGGTTGCCTAAGGATGGGGGGTGGGGGTGGGAGGCCCCCCATGGTGGGGACTGGGCAGAGGAGATGAGTGGCCCTGGAGGAGGAGCAGCTGCTATGATGTCAAGGCCTGGGCACATCAAAGCGTTTTCTCTTTCCTCTCAGGTCAAACTGCTATCATGTCAGTGGCGTCAGTGCCTCCATTACTTGCATAAGTCAAGGATGAGGTTACTCAAGATCAACCATTGACCCCTTCCAGGCTGAACCTGCATCCCCACCAAAGTTCCTAAACTTTCAAACATCTGCCAGCCTTCAGTTTGGAGCACTGATGTTCATTTTTCATAATGGTGACAGGGAGTTAGCTTTGGCCTCTGATTTGCTGTGTTGCCTTCCACACATTGCTTAACTTCTCTGAACCTCCTTTTTCCACATCTGAATATTAGGGAGAGATGTTATGAGTACTCTGATACCTACAGGGATAAGGGTAACAATGTGTCCAATGCTTTCTATTTAATATAACCACCTTAGGAGGTAGGCACTATTATTGTACCCATTTTACAGTTAAGAAAACTGAGGCTCACAGAAGCTGAGTGGTTCATACTAGTAAGCGATGGAGTTCAGATTTATTCACCCTATTCTGGGTCCAATTTTCTCATTTTTTGCTGGTGTGTCTCCCTGCCTCTAGATGTCTTCAAGATTTTTACAAACAAAAGGGGTCTGAGAAGTCATTAGGGACTTGAGACCTAAATGCCCCAGAAGCCAGGAGTGACACAGAATAGAGAAGATCTGTGTAGGATCATGAAGTTGTACCCTCACACTTGGTCAAGGGCCATGATTACTCAGCTCCAAACAGTTATCGCCCATGTGATGTGGGCATAGTGTGGCCAGATTTTGTTCAAGGGAAGCTAGAAATGTGAATTTTTATGTGAAATCCATTGACTTAAAATTTGTTTGGGGGAGTTCCCATCATGGCACAGTGATTAAGGAATCTGACTAGGAACCATGAGGTTGCAGGTTCGATTCCTGGCCTTGCTCAGTGGGTTAAGGGTCCGGCGTTGCGGTGAGTTGTGGTTTGGGTCGCAGACACGGCTCGGATCTGGAGTTGCTGTGGCTCTGGCATAGGCCGGTGGCTACAGCTCCGATTCAACCCCTAGCCCGGGAACCTCCATATGCCACAGGAGCAGCTCAAGAAAAGGCAAAAAAATAAAAAAATAAAAATAAAAATAAAAATAAAATTTGTTTTGGGTCCTGCTGTATAGCACAAAGAACTATATCCAATCACTTGTGATGGAACATGATGGAAGATAATATGAGAAAAGGAATGTGTGTATATACATATATATATATATATAAAACTAGGTCACTCTGCTATACATTGAAAGTTGACAGAACATTGTAAATCAACTGTAATAAAAAATTTTAAAAATAATTTTTTAATGCCATTCATAGGAAATAACCAGGCTGAGAGGAGGAAGGAATGGGGAGTGAGTTCTAGTAGGTACAGGTATTCTTTTTGGGTTGATGAAATGTTTTAGAGCTAGGTAGAGGTGGTGCTTGCACAACATTGTGAATGTACTAAATGAATTGTTCACTTAAAAATGGTTAATTTTGGAGTTGCTGTTGTGGCTCAGTGGAAACAAACCTGACTAGTGTCCATGAGGATGCAGGTTCTATCCGTGGCCCTGCTCAGTGGGTTAAGGATCTGGTATTGCTGTAGCTGTGGTGTAGGCTGGCAGCTGCTGCTCCCATTGGACCCCTAGCCTGGGAACTTCCATATGCCGCAGGTGCAACCCTAAAAACCAAAAAAAAGTAGCATACTCTACGTGGCTGTCTGCATCTTACTTGTCCAGGTATTAAATAATAGCATCAGTGCTGGACAGCCTGTGTGTCCTTCCAACATTCTTCCTCTCTGTCCTACTTTATGCCCCGAGAGATGAGAGGAGAGAGAGGGGGCTCCCCTCTGCCAGATGTGGTTTTAGCAGCAGCTCTGTTCCTCTACTGAAGACCACAGTCCTGTGGGTGGCTACCACCCTCTCCAGGATCCCCAACTGCTCTGTCCCCTTGCCCCTTTACATCTGGGGTGATATTCGACCCCCATGGTTGCCAGTCCTAGATGATTTCATTACCCATTGTTTGCTCCCTTAAATTGGCCCATGACCCTGTAAATAGCCCTTTCATTAAACATCCCTTAAATAGCCTTCTGAGCAGGTAGGCTGTTTTGTGATGGACACTTGACCTAATTTAACATTCTTAAAAACTCTCAGTGAACCAACTCATACAAAACCTGCCACAATTTAGACCTTGGAGGCCAGCCTCTTGGTTTATAGATGCAGGTACTGAGATTAAGTGACTTCCCAGTTTGCCCAGCTCCAAGGAGGCCGGGGCAGAGGAAAAATATGGAAAATTTTCAGAGTCCTGGAGGTCAGCAGTATGATAGTGACCACCCAGGTCTTGCAGGGAGCTCTTGCTCCCTGGCCCTACTTTCCAATTCCTTATCTCTTGGCCTCCTTCTTGTTCCAAAAGAAAAATATGTGGATGTTTGGAAGAGGCAAACAATGTAAATTCTTCCAGATATTAGCAGCTATGTTGGCTACCTGTGGCCGTTGCAGGTAAACTGAACCAAAGCAGCTGGAATGGGGAAGGCACAGATTATTCTGTTCTCTTAGAGTTTTGTTTGTTTGTTTTTGGTCTTTTTAGGGCTGCACTCATGGTGTATAGAAGTTCCCAGGCTAGGCGTAGAATCGGAACTGCACCTGCTGGCCTATGCCACAGCCACAGCCATGCCAGATCCTAGCCACAACACCGGGTCCTTAACTCACTGAGTGAGACCAGGGATCAAACCTGAATCTTCATGGATACTAGTTGGTTTCATTACCGCAGAGCCACAATGGGAACTCCCCCTTAGAATCTTTGATTAAACACTCACCTAGTCAAACATCTGAAGCTGAGCCTCAGTCCACACCCTCTGAGTCCTCAGTGCCTGGGACACACAGGTCAGTGTGCATTTAGGATCCCAGATGAAAAGGGCCGTGGATAGTCCAGTTTTGGGGCAGGTCAGAGAATGATTCCCAGGAGAGGTAATGTTTGAACTGGGCAGATCTTGAAGGAGGCGCTAAAATCAGCCTGGCCTGAGACGGTGTCCTAGAGAAGGGGTAAGCAGGTGTGCTAAGACTCATTGCCAGAAACTGCTAGAAATTCAGTGTGACTGGAAATGATGTGTTTGTTGGGGAGTTGGGGTGTGCTCAAAAGGCGAGCAGGGGAGTTCCCATAGTGGCGCAGTGGTTAACGAATCCGACTAGGAACCATGAAGTTGCTGGTTCGATCCCTGCCCTTGCTCAGTGGGTTAACGATCCAGCGTTGCCGCGAGCTGTGGCGTAGGTCTCAGACGCGGCTCGGGTCGCCCGTTGCTGTGGCTGTGGTGTAGGCTGGCAGCTACAGCTCCGATTGGACCCCTAGCCTGGGAACCTCCATATGCTGCGGGAGCGGCCCAAGAAATGGCAAAAAGACCAAAAAAAAAAAAAAAAAAAGGCGAGCAGGGATCAGAAGAGTCTTGAAGGATAAGAGAAGGTGCTGGGAGTTCCCGTTGTGGCTCAGTGGGTTAAGAATCTAACTAATATCCATGAAGATGTGAGTTCAATCCCTGGCCTTGCTCAGTGGGTTAAGGATCTGGCATTGCCGAAAGCTGCAGTGTAGGTTATAGACTTGGCTTGGATCTGATGTTGCTGTGGCTGTGGCATGGGCCTCTAGTTGTAGCTCTGATTTGACCCCTAGCCAGGGAACTTCCACATGCTGCAAGTGCAGCCCTAAAAAGGAGAGAGAGAGAGAGAGAGAGAGAGAGAGAGAGAGAGAGAGAGAGAGAGAGAGAGAGAGAGGGAGGGAGAGAGAGAGAGAGAAAGGTGCTGGAAGGTTCCATTGCAAGCTTTTAAGCAGCAAAGTGAGAGTGTTAGTCTTTGGGTAGGTTATTCTGGCTGCTGTGTGGAGAATGGATAAAGGAGTAGCTAGGACCTGAGACAAGTTCTGAGGTCTCTGAAGTCTGGTGGGGTAAGAGTAGAGGTGGAGGTGATGGAGTGGCTTTGAGCGCTATGAAGGCAGTAGAAGGGACAGGATCTAGGTTCATTATAATAATAACATTGACAGTAACAACATAATCTAGTGACTTAAACAATAGCTCTGGTTTCTGACTGTATAGGTGAGAATCTCTTTTTATCTGGAAAAAGAGTCGTTTCTTTATATCTGGAAAAATTTCAAACCTCAAAAGTGTTGCAATATAGTTTCCATGAGCACCTATACACCCTCACTGAGTTTTAACTCTTTTTACATTTTGCTTTTTTTTCTCCCTCTATTTTTTATATGTGTGTATATAGCTTTTTTCCTGAACTACTTACAAATTTGTTTCATAAATCCTGACATTGCAGCTCTAAACAGTTCAGCATTTGTCTTCTTTGAATAAGGAGTTTTCCTTATATAATCACAGTACTATTATCTTACTGAGGAAAGTTAACGTCAATACACTATAATAAAAAGTTCATATTCAAACTTTACCACTTGTCCCCATAATGTGTTTTAAAGCTGCTACTTTTTCTCCCCCTTTTTTTGGCCTCGGTGGCATGCAGAAGTTCCCAGGTCATGGATGGAACCTCATCCTTAACTGCTAGGCCACCAGAGAACTCCTAAAGCTGATACTTTTTATTAAAAATTCAATCAAGGGAGTTCCCGTCATGGCTCAGTGGTTAACAAATCCGACTAGGAACCATGAGGTTGCGGGTTCGGTCCCTGCCCTTGCTCAGTGGGTTAAGGATCCGGTGTTGCCGTGAGCTGTGGTGTAGGTTGCAGACGCGGCTCGGGATCCCGCGTTGCCGTGGCTCTGGTGTAGGCCAGTGGCTACAGCTCCGATTCGACCCCTAGCCTGGGAACCTCCATATGCTGTGGGAGCAGCCCAAGAAATAGCAAAAAGACAAAAAAAAATTTCAATCAAGGATCATGCATTGCATTTAGTTATTGTGTCTTTTTGTTTCTTTTTTTTGGTGTCAATGTTAGAAATTTTAGTTTATATAAAAGAGATAATTGAGCAAAATATAAGAGGCCTAATGTAATCAGTGCTATTTTTTTTGTGTAAAGATTATTTTAGCAACTTTTTATTTTGAAATAATTTCAAATTTACAGAAAAGTTGCAATGATAGTACAAAGAATGTTCCTATATGTTTCACCCAGAGACACCAATTATTTACACTGTCATATTTACATTTTCATTCTCTTGTCTACAAATATATGTATGGACTTTTTTCTGAACCATTTGAAAGTAAGTTGCTTCTTTTGCCCCTAAATACTACAGAGGTCATTTTCTAAGGACATCATCTTAAATAACTACAGGTATCAAAATCAGGAAATTTAACTTTGGTACTATATTATCCATATTCAAATTTCCCCAGTTGTCCCAAAGATGTCTTTTATAGTTTGTTTTTTTTTTTTGAGGGAACCGAGATCCAATCAAGGATCACATGTTGCATTTAATTAGTTAATTGTTATGTCTCTTTAGTCTTCTGTTTTGTTTTTTGTGCACAATGGCATTCAGAAGTTCCTGGGCAAGGGATAAAACCCGAGCTACAGCAGTGACAACACTGTATCCTTAACCCATTGAGCCACCAGGGAACTCCTCTTTAGTCTTTAATCTAGGCAATTGCCTAACTTCTGTGTGGAAATTTCACAATAACGACCTTTTTGAAGAGCTTAGATGAGTTGTTTGGAATGTCTCTCAAATTGGGTTTGTCTGTTTTTCATGATTGGATTCAGGACAAACATGTTTGACTGCTACATAGTGATGCTGTGTCCTATTCAGGGCAACATATCAGGAGGCACATGTTAAGATGTCACCATTTGGTTAAGCTGGGTTCAAATTTGGGCTGCTTATTTTGCTAGTTGGGCAAGTGGGTTATTGAGATAGTTTTTTCAGCTGTCAAATGAGGGTAATAATAATAATCCTGGTTTTATGAGTTTGTTGATTAATACATATGGACAGTGTGTGATGCATTATGAGTATTTGATAAATGATTATTATTATTATTATTGTAGCACCTGCAGCATCTGTAAGTCCTGGGGCTAGGGGCTGAATTGGAGCTGCAGCTGCTGACATATACCACAGCCACCGGTCATACCCACACTCCACTAGTCACCACAGGACCAAGTGTTCCAGCAGGGTGTGGCTTCCGGTGGCACCGCCCTCTGACAAGCCACGCCCCTCTTTTCCTGGCGCCTGCGAATGGCGGTGGTGTTTTGGCCCGCCGGTGGAGCCGTAGCAACAGTCTCCTCGGGCGTCCGCAGCCGGAAAACCGGCTGTCCAGGATTCCGGGCCGAGGTCCACGATGTCGGAGCAGGAGGCTAGGCAGAGCGGAGGTTCCCCGGAGGCCAGCGGGGTGACTGTAAGCGACATTCAGGCGCTGATACGGCGCAAGGAGGAGATCGAGGCGCAGATCAAAGCCAATTATGATGTGCTGGAGAGCGTGAGTGTGGGCACGGGGCTCCCGGGCGGGCGTGGGAGGCGCCCCAAGGCCTCCTGACGCGGTCCTGGGAACTGGGAGGCCTGGGAGGTACGGGCGGCCCCTGCTTGAGCTCTCATGTGTAGATCTGGTTCTGCTTGGGAGGCTCAAGGCGTTGCAAGTGCGGCCTCTGTCGGTAGCAGGCAGTGAGGCAAATAACGTGAATAACTGGGACAATTAGTATTGATGTTCTAGCAAGCATTTATGGAGCCCTTGCTGGGTTCTGGGCGCTGTGTTAAGCGCTAAACATTGGTTAACTCGTTTAGTCCTCCCAGCGATCCTTTGGAAGGCAGCTGTGCTCACCACTATACCACCAATGCCACTGCCAACAATCCTTTGAAATGTGTTCTGTTATTTACCCCATTTTAGGGTTGGGGAAACAGAGGCATTTCTTAAACCTGCCTCAGGTCGCAGAGCTAATTAGTTTGCACAGGCAGGGTGATAATCACCTCTATCAGCCCTTGTTGAACGGTTCCCAGATGTCCTGAGCTTTTTAAATCACTTTATGTTGGAGCTTCTTATACTTTAATGTGTATGCGAATCACCTGGAGACATTGTTAAAATTCCGATTCTAATGGGGAGACGGTGTGTGCATTTTTAGCAAATTCCCAGTGATGCTAACGGCGCTGGTCTCATGACAGAGCTTTGAGCGACAGGAAGTTCTCGTTATCCTTATGGTGTAAGGAGGAAAGTGAGGCCTAGAGTCATGTATGTAGGAAGTGGCAGTGGTGAGGCTAGTTCCCAGGTCTCTCTGGCTCCAAAGCCACTTAATGTAAAACCACAAATCAGTTTGCAGAGGAAGAATAAATTAATCACATCTTATAAGGGGCAAATGGAATGCATTTTAGGTGATGGGCGTAAGGTGAAGTATCATATGGAGGCTGGGGTACTGTATGCTGAGTATTTACCTGAAGGGTGCTGGTTTATGTGTTATGTCATGGACTCCTCTCAGCTACTTTGTGAAGTTGGTATGTTACCCTTAGGCTCAGAAAGGGGAAGTCACTTGCTCAAATTCACAAAGTGGGATTCAGATCTGATGCTTATTGAATCCAGAATCAGTGCTTTTAAGTTGTGCCAGCAATTTCTCACACCTTAGTTATTTTTTTTACTTCAGGTGTATCTGTAAACCACCTGTACTATTATTCCCTTGATATTTTTCTTTGAGTTGACCCACTTTTTTTTCCCCCTCAGGGGCCAGGGATTAGATCTGAGCCACAGTTGCAAAGTAAGTCGCACCTGTGGCAATGCCAGAACCTTCCACTGTGCCGGGCCTTGGATTGAACCTGTGCCCTAGCACTCCCAGGTGTGCCACAGTGGGAACTCCAAGTTGACTCTTTTTTTCAAAGATCATATGTCAGATTGTGGCATTGTGTGCTTTTTTTGTTTGTTTGATTTTTTTTTTCCTTTTTGGTTTTTAGGGCCACACCTGAGGCATATGGAAGTTCCCAGACTCTGGACTGAATCAGAGCTATAGCTGCCAGCCTACACCACAGCCATAGCAACTTGGGATCTGAGCTGTGTCTTCTACCTACACCACAGCTCATGGCAACGCTGAATCCCTGACCCACTGAGTAAGGCCAGGGATTGAACCTACATCCCCATGGATCCTAGTTGGGTTCGTTTCTGCTGAGCCAGAATGGAACTCTCTGACCCTCCTTTTTTTTTTGTCTTTTTGTCTTTTCTAGGGCCGCACCCTCGGCATATGGAGATTCCCAGGCTAGGGGTCTAATTGGAGCTGTAGGTGCCGGCCTATGCCACAGCCACAGCAATGCAGGATCCAAGCTGTGTCTGAGACCTACACCACACACAGCTCATGGCAACGCCGGATCCTTAACCCACTGAGCAAGGCCAGGGATCGAACCCACAACCTCATGGTTCCTAGGTGAATCCGTTAACCACTGAGCCACGATGGGAACTCCTGACCCACTTTTTTACTTAGATAATTTTATTTTAAAAGGAAATTTTGCAACTCAACAGCATATAAAAAAATGAGAATCTCTTCTCTTAAACATAAGGTGAAAGTGTATATCAAGGTGATCCATCCAAATATCTGTCAACTGATGAATAAATAAATAAAATGTGGTCTAACCATACAGTGGGATATTATTCAGTAAAAAGGAATGAAGTGCTAACACATGTTGCAGTGTGCATGAACCGTGAACATTTTGCTAAGCGGAAGAAGTTCATCACAAAAGACTACATATTTTGTGATTCCATTGATTGATTGACTGTGCCCGAGGCATGTATGTGCAAGTTCCTGGGCCAGGGATGGAATAAGAGCCACAACAGTGACAGTGCTGGATCCTTAAACTTTCTAGACCACCAGGGAACTCCTGTGATGCCATTTTTTTTTTTTTTTTGGTCTTTTTAGGGCCGCACCCATGGCATATGCAAGTTTCCAGGCTAGGGGTTGAATCGAAGCTCCAGCCGTTGGCCTGTGCTACAGCCACAGCAATGTGGGATCCCAGCTGCATTTGCAACCTACACCACAGCTCACAGAAATACCTGATCCTTAACCCATTGAGTGAGGCCAGGGATCGAACCTACATCCTCATGGATACTAGTCGAGTTCATTACCACTGAGCCAGGATGGGAATTCCCTATGATTTCATTTATGTGAAATATCCAGAATAGGCAAATCCATAGACAGAAGATTGATTAATGGCTACTAGGGCTTGAGAGGAAGGGGGAATGAGAATGACTCCTAATGGGTTTGGGGTTTCTTTGGAAATGTTATAAAATTGATTATTGTGATGGTTTCATGACTCTGTGAATATACTAAAAAGCTTTTGAATTGTACACTTCTTTTTTGGCCACGTCTGAGGCATGTGATGCTTCCTGGCCAGGGATCAAACCCATACCACAGCAGTGACAATGCTGGATCCTTAACCTGCTGAGCTACCAGGGAACTCCAAATTGTACACTTTAAATGGGTGCATTGTATGGTATGTAAATTACTTCTCAATAAAGCCGTTAAAAACAGAACAAAGGGGGAGTTCCTGTTGTGGTGTTGTGGTGCAGTGGAAACGAATCTGACTGGTATCCATGAGGATGCGGGTTCTATCCCTGACCTCGCCCAGTGGGTGGGGGATCTGGCATTGCCCTGAGCTGTGGTGTAGGTCGAAGATGTGGCTTGGATCCTTTGTTGCTGTGTCTGTGGTGTAGGCTGGCAGTTGTACCTCCGATTCGACCCCTAGCCTGGGAGCTTCCATATGCCTCCAGTGCAGCCCTAAAGAGCAAAAAACAAAACAAAACAAAACAAAAAAACCCAAAAAAACAGAACAAAACGAAACAAAAATGGAGGGAGTTCCCGCTGTGGCACAATCAGATTGGCGGTGTGACTGAGTGCTGGGACTTAAGTTTGATCCCTGTCCAGACAAAATGGGTTAAAGGATCTGGCCTTGCTACAGCTGAGGCATAGGTCTCAACTGCAGCTCAGATCTGATCCCTGGCTCAGGAATTCCTCGTTCTGTGGGGTAGCCAAAAAAAGAATAAAACAACAACAATAAAACAAATAGGAGTTCCCTGCTGACTCAGCAGGTTAAGGGTCTAGCATTGTCACAGCTGTGGCTCACGTTCAGTCCCTGGCCAGGGAACTTCTGCATGCTGTGGGCATGGCCAAAAAAAAAAAAAAAAAAAAAGAAAAGGAAAGGCCCTGAGTTAACACGTCATCTGGAGGTGATATAAAGCACGAAATGGGGACTTTCTCCTTGATTATTGAAGGGTTGAAGATAACTAGAAAGGGCACTTTATTTTTATTTTTTTGCCTTTTTAGGGCCTCCCCTGTGGCATATGGAGGTTCCCAGGCTAGGGGTTGAATTAGAGCTGCAGCTGCCAGCCTACACCACAGCCACAGCAATGCCAGATCCGAGCTGCTCGTGGCAGCACCAATTCATATGCTTCAGGTGCAACCATTAAAAAAAAGAAAAGGGGAAAAAAAAGATTCAGTGTCTACAAAAGGATATAAAATGGAAAGTCTCTCTCCCTCCCCTGTCCCCCAGCCACCCAGTTCCTCTCCCCAGATGGCAGCTGGTGATATCTGGCGATATCAGTGTAGCCTGCCAGGGATGAAAAGCCTGTTTGAAGTCCCCTTTAGATCTCTCTTTATTTTCAGAAGATCCAAAGTCCTGCCTCAGCTCAGTGTTCTTTGGGGTTATCACCCCCTTCCCCCCAGGTTCCAAGGCCACCAGTCAGGTGTCAGCTGCCCATAGGAAGGAGGATTTGGAGGAGTGGAGGAGAGGCTGGCCTTGGGGATGGTGCTCAAAGAAATCCTTAGTTTTATCTGCACTGCGTTAACTTCAGAAAAGGAGAGTGGCTTCATGCTTTGCTTGTGTTATTAGAAGTCAGTTAAAAAATAGTGCCCACTTCAGAGGGCAGATGGGAGAGGGTGTGGAAACATACCTCGTTGGCGCACATTGAGTAGTACCTGGCAGTGTCATTACTGTCACCTTTATTAGGAGTTCAGAGGAAGAGTGTCTGGGGAAAGAGGGCTGGACGACTGCACACTTGTGAATCTTTCTGACCTTGTTTCTCTTCTCCAGCAAAAAGGCGTGGGGATGAACGAGCCGCTAGTGGACTGTGAGGGCTACCCCCGGTCAGATGTGGACCTGTACCAAGTCCGAACAGCAAGGCACAATATCGTCTGTGAGTGGCCCTCGCTGGGGACCTTCTCCCACCTTGTAGCCGAGATGCTTAGGGCACACAGAGAAAGCACCAGTGCTCCACATTATCCTCTCCCCTCACTTTGGCCTTGATGGGATTACCTCATCTGTCCCCATTGAGAGCCTGCGGACTAAGGGAATGGGTTAGACTCCAGGGCTCTGTGTCCATCGTTTCATTTTTCTTTTTTTTCTTTTTTTTTTGTCTTTTCTAGGGTTGCACCCACAGCATATGGAGGTTCCCAGGCTAGGGATCTCATCGGAGCTGTTGCTGCCGGCCTACACCAGAGCCGAAGCAACACCAGATCTGAGCTGTGTCTGCGACCTACACCACAGCAATGCTGGATCCTTAACCCACTGAGCGAGGCCAGGGATCGAACCCTCAACCTCATGGTTCCTAGTCGGATTTGTTTCCAACGTGCCATGACAGGAACTCCATGGTTTCATTTTTCATTTTGTTTTTAGGAACTTTACCGTGGAAACTTTATCACAATAACAATAGAAACCCAAGTCAAATATCACTTACAGTCCTAATCAGATCAGTTAGAGTTAGGAAACAGGTTTAGTCGTTAACGACAGTGCCCTCAGCACGGCCACTCAAACGGAAAGGAGTTCAGTCCCTCAGTAAAGACATCTGGAGGACGGAGTCCCGGGCCGGTCATCAGAAACCCAGGCTCTGCCATCCTTAGGAAGTGTCATCTATCTTGAGGTGGGGTCACCATGTCCCTGTGCCAGGCAGGAAGGACAAAAGCTCCTAGGCCAGCTGGCACCCCTCCATTAAGGATCTGTCCTGCAAATCCCACCCCCACCCCTGCCGTAGTTTCTGCTTTCCTCTCATAGGCTCCTCTGCCTGGAAGAAACGTTGGAGAATGTGCCCCATGGTGCATGTTGCTGTCCTAAATAAAATCCCCTATTTCTGTATGTGTATATGTCTGTCTCTCTGTCTGTATTGATATTCAAGGAACAAACAGCAAGAGTAGAGGTTGGGTGGTATATTAGTTTTCTGTTTCTGCTGGCTTAGTGTCTTTTTTTTTTTTTTTTGTCCTTTTTGCTATTTCTTAGGCCGCTCCCACGGCATATGGAGGTTCCCCAGCTAGGGGTCGAATCAGAGCTGTAGCCACTGGCCTACACCAGAGCCACAGCAACGCGGGATCGGAGCCGCGTCTGCAACCTACACCACAGCTCACGGCAACGCCGGATCGTTAACCCACTGAGCAAGGGCAGGGATCGAACCCTCAACCTCATGGTTCCTAGTCGGATTCGTTAACCACTGCGCCACGCCGGGAACTCCTGGCTTAGTGTCTTAAAACGTCCCAGATTTATTATTTTACAGTTTTGGAGGTAAGACGTCCAAGTGGGTCTCAGTGACTTAAGGTCAGGGTGTCGGCTGGGCTGGGTCCCTTTTGGAAGCTCTGGAGAAGAACCTATTTCCTTATCTTTTCCGGCTTCTGGGAACTGCCCACATGCCTTGGCTTGCAGCCTGTCCCATCTTCACAACCAGCAGTCAGGTTTCTCCAACTTTTGATTCTGTCATCATGTCTGTTTTCCTCCCTCTTTGACTTATAAAGACCCTTGTGGTTGCACACCCCCACAACCTGGATAATCCAGGATAGTCTTTCCACCTTATGGCCTTTAACCTAATCAATCCACAAAGTCCCCTTTGCCTTGTGAAGTAGTAGATTCACAGGATCTGGGGATTAGGATGTGAACATCTTTGGGGCCATTTTTCACACTGCTGTAGGTGAGCAACCAGCCCACAAAGGGATGTAGAATTTATCATCCACATTTCCCCCTTAATGACTTCTGTTTTACCTTTTTTTTTTCTTTTTTTTAACCTCTTTTGGCTGCTCCATGGCATATGGATGTCCTGGGCCAGGAATCAGATCTGACCTGAAGTTACAACCTATGCTGCAACTGCAGCAATGCCAGATCCGTAACCCACTGTGCTGGGCCAGAGATTGAACCTTCATCCTGCCGATCCTATTGCACTACAGGAGGAACTCCTGTTTTATGTATTTGAATCTTGACTTCATCTGCAGGGTGCTTTGGTATAAGACCAGGCTTCTCAATGAGGGTATAGGTAACCCTGGGGTGGGACAAAACCTCAGATGCCAAAAGTTCCTCTAAGTATGATCATAGAACTTCTTTGAGCATCACTTTTCCTTGAAGATTTTGGGAGAAGAAGCATGCCACTTTATTACTAAAACAAATAGGAAGATACAGAGTAGGGAATAATTAGGACAGTTAAGACTGGAGGGAAATTTAGGGCTTTAGGCTAAAACCCTTAGGCTCCTCAGGGAAGCAGCCCATTTGCTTCCCAGTTAGGTAGGTTTGGGGGAAATTTGAGAAGCTGTAGCCCTCGGTGTGAAAGGCGGGCAGTGACATATTTTTTTTCCCCACATGGTTGGCCTGGTGTTCCAGCTCCACTTATTAGTCTATTCTTTCTCTATTAATTTGAAATGCTATGAGCATTACATGTTAAATTTTTAGATGTGTTTACATGTCTTTCTGGGCTTTTTGCGTCCGTCTTTCTGGGGTGCTGATATCACTCCATCTTAATGACTTTAACATATGTAAGAGTCTGGCTGAGCCCTTCTTATAGGTCTTTTATTTTTTGAAAAACTATTCTTGCAAGTTTCTTTTCTTTTCATTTTTTAAAATTTTCTTTTTTCTTTTTTTTCTTTTATAATGATTTGTATTTCTTCCATTATAGCTGGTTTACAGTGTTCTGTCAATTTTCTATTGTACAGCAAGGTGACCCAGTTACACATATATGTATACATTTTTTTTTCTCACATTATCATGCTCCATCATAAGTGACTAGATATAGTTCCCAGTGCTATACAGCAGGATCCAATTGCTTATCCATTCCAAAGGCAATAGTTTGCATCTATTAACCCCAAATACCCAATCCATTCCACTCCCTCCCCCCATTTTCTTTACAAAAATACACTTTTTTTGGGGTCTTTTTAAGGTTGCAGGTGCGGCATATGGAAGTTCACAGGCTAGGGTTTGAGTCAGAGATGGAGCTGCCAGCCTACGATACAGCCACTGCAATGCCAGATCTGAGCCTTGTCTGTGACGTACACCATAGCTGATGGCAATGTTGAATCCTTAACCCACTGAGTGAGGCCAGGGATCGAACCTGCATCCTCATGGATACTAGTTGGGTTTGTTACCTCTGAGCCCGATGGGAACTCCAAATAGACTTAATTTTTAAAGAAGAGTTTTAGATTTTTCTATAAATCTAAATAACCTAGGAAAAATAACCCAGAGAGGCCCCATATATTCTATACCCAGTTTCCCCTATTATTAACATCTTATATTAGTATGCTGCATTTGTTATCATTGCAAGTTTGGGTTTTTTTAGATTGATTTTTTTTTTTCTTTTTGGGGCAGCACCCACAGCATATGGAAGTTCCCAGGCTAGGGTTCAAATCGGAGCTACAGCTGTGGCCTCTGCCGCAGCCATAGCAACGCGGGGTCCAAGCCGAGTCTGTGATTGACACCACAGCTCACGGCAACGCTGGATCCTTAACCCACTGAGCGAGGCCAGGGATCGAACCTGCATCCTCATGGATCCTAGTCAGATTCATTTCTGATGAGCCACACGAGAATTCAGATTGTCTATTCTCTCTCTCTCTCTCTTTTTTTTTTTTTTTGCCTTTTCTGGGGCCAATCCCAGGCTAGGGGTGTAATCGGAGCTGTTGCTGCCGGCCTGCACCACAGCCACTGCAACGCTAGATCCGAGCTGCGTCTGTGACCTATACCACAGCTCACGGCAATGCCAGATCCTTAACCCACTGATCGAACCTGCAACCTCAAGGTTCCAAGTTGGATTTGTTTCCACTGCGCCACGACAGGAACTCCTACTTTTTTTTAATATTTTTAATATTTTTTCTATCATGTTATATCCCAGGAGATTGGTTATAGTTACCTGTGCTGTACAGTAGGATCTTGTTTATCCGTTCTAAATGTAATAGTTTGCATCTCCTAACCGCACACTCCCAGTCCATGCCACTGCAAGTTTGTGTTTTTAAATGCACTTTGGAAACATTTTGTCCAAGGAAAACATGTTTTTTAGATTCCAATTAGAATTTCAGTTTATGGTAAATAAAATCATTCATTCTCTTACCCAGCAGCTATAGCTGGAGACTTACTGTTGCCGGCCTTGCTGAAGGCTCAGGGGTCCTCGTGGAACTTACTGCCTGGAGGATCCTCACTAGTTCGAGAGTGACCGTGTATTATACACTGACACAATTTTAAGTCTTCCTTCCCAGGTTTATGTCTCCACTTATTCAAATCTAGGCTCTTGTGTCTGCTCCTGTGGGTTCAGTGCAGGAGGCCTCTGATGTCTAAGGGCCTCACCGAAGCAACAGGAGTGGAGGAGCCAGGTCAGGTTGGTGGCAAAAAAAAAAAAAAAAAAAAAAAAAAGTTAAAATCCCAGCCATTCTGCTGTACTGTACAGCAGAGTTGACTTACTGTACCGGCACAGTAGTTCACCACATTTTGAGTGAGCCATCAGTACTGAAAAAACTCAGAGGATTTCATCCCCAAACTCATAATTTCCAGCTTTTCTTTCTGTTGCTTCTCCTGGACTGAACCTCACCAGACATGTGTTCATAGACATGGCATCATGTTTTCTTCTAGCTGTGCCAGGAGAAAAGTGAACTTCCTACCCCCAGCCTGCTTCACTTGTTTGTCTGGTTCTTGAGCTTGCCCTTGTGTGCCTGTGAGTTTGTGGCCAGCGGTTCAGCTGGACAGCTCCTTCCTCCTGCTCACCTTTCAGGTCTAGGCTGAAACAGCGCTGCCTCTGGGAAGCCTTCCCTGATTTCCTGGATCAGCACGGTCAGGTCCCCCGGCTGTGTTGGTCCTCATCACAGTCATCATGTGTCACTTTAATGATCTGTCCTGCAGCTGCTTTCCTTGCCAGACTGTAAGCTTCATGAGGGCAACCCCTCTGTCCTGTTCTCAGAGGCGTCCTCAGCCTCTCGCACAATATCTGGCATCTAATAAGCACTCATTAAATATTCAGAGAATGAATAGGGGTGGGGGTTGCATGTCCTCAGCTGTCTTCCTTGGCCCCTGATATGATGCTCTCTGCCCAGGCTTGCAGAACGATCACAAGGCAGTGATGAAGCAGGTGGAGGAGGCCCTGCATCAGCTGCATGCCCGAGACAAGGAGAAGCAGGCCCGGGACCTGGCTGAGGCCCACAGGGAGGCCCTGGGCCTTGGCCTGGGCCAGAGCCAGGGCCTCAGCCTCCCTCAGGCCTTCGCCAAAGTGAACAGCATCAGCCCCGGCTCCCCCGCCAGCATCGCGGTAAGCCAGGCTCCGCCGCCCAAGTCCACACCAAGAGGGCGCCTTGGGGTTTGGTGGGGGACTTTGGGCAGAGGGACCCACCCTCTCTCCATGCTGCAGCTTCACTTCCTGTGCGGCAGACACTGAGGGTGACCCCTGGCAGCCCATCCAGAGTCACCTCTGCTGCTCCAACCAGTTGGGAAGACCCTGGGACACAGGGTAGAAGGTGATAAATGTCCCAAGAGAGGGAAAGAGGATCTCTTACTGGGGGTGGTTTTAGCTAAGCATTGAATAATGGATATGAGAGTGATAACAAGAGCTGCCACTGGAGTTCCCGTCGTGGCGCAGTGGTTAACGAATCCTGCTAGGAACCATGAGGTTGCGGGTTTGGTCCCTGCCCTTGCTCAGTGGGTTAACGATCCGGCGTTGCCTCGAGCTGTGGTGTAGGTTGCAGATGCGGCTCGGATCCCGCGTTGCTGTGGCTCTGGCGTAGGCTGGTGGCTACAGCTCCGATTTGACCCCTAGCCTGGGAACCTCCATATGCCGCGGGAGCGGCCCAAGAAATAGCAAAAAGACACACACACAAAAAAAGGGGGGGGGGAATAGTTAAAAAAAAAAGAAAAGAGCTGCCACTTATGAGCCCTTGCTTTGCACCACATGTCCTGCCAAGTGAGTTATATACCTCATCTGCTGTGTGTTTTTAAAAGTTTTAATAGCTTTATTGGGGTATTATTCACATACCATAATTTTCACCCATTTAAAGTACACATATAGACATTCCTGCTGTGGCACAATGGGATCGGTGGGGTCTTGGGAGTACCGGGACATAGGTTTGATCCCCATTCTGGCACAGTGGATTGAGGAACCAGTGTTGCTGCAGCTGTGGCTTGGATCTGATCCCTGGCCTGGGAGCTCTGTATGCAAGGGGTGGCCAAAAATTGGAAAAAAAACCCAAAAAGTACATATGTGGGAGTTCCTTATGTGGCTCAGCAGTAATGAACTCAACTAGTATCCATCAGGTCACAGGTTCGATCCCTAGCCTTAATCAGTGGGTTAAGGATCCAGTGTTGCTGTCAGCTGTGGTGTAGGTTACAGACACAGCTTGGATCTGGCGTTGCTGTGGCTGTGGTGTAAGCCGGTGGCTGTCGCTCCAATTCTTCCCCTAGCCTGGGAACTTCCATATACCATAGGTGCGGCCCTTTAAAAAAAAAAAAGCAAAAAAAAAAATTACGTATATGACTCAGTAGCTTTTAGTGTATTCACAATAAATTTTAGGATATTTTCATTATCCTAAAAGGAAGCCCTGTACCAATTAATCGTTATGCCTCAAGCCCACATCCTCCCCAGCCCCTGGCACCTGGTAGTCTGCTTTCTGTCTCTGAATTTGCCTGTTGGGGACATTCATGTATATGGAAATGGAATTATACAATACGTGGTCCTTTGTGTCCGGCTTCTTCCTCTTAGTGTCATGTTTTCAAGGTCATCAAGTGTTGGAGCGTGTGTCTCTCCTTTCCTTTCTGCCGCTGAGTATGATGTGCTGGGTGGATAGGCCTCATTTTGTTGTCTGTTCACCAGCATCCAGTTTTTGACTGTTAACTAATAACACTCTGTGAACATCATGTACAAGTTTTCATGTGGACCTGCATTTAATATTTAATCCCACAGCCACCATCTGGGGTAGTACTAAGCTACGCCCTTCCACCCATGAGGAAAAGCCTCAAAGACCTGAAGTACCCTGTGCCAGGACACGTAGCTTCTAGGCGAAACTGGGTCATCACCTGGTGGTCTTTAGTGATCATAGGACTGTTACACATAAGCTCTGTTGTGTTCCCTGCTGTATGCATTGCAACTAGCACAGGGCTGTCCTCGGCCCATGACAGATATTTGTCAAAGGGATGAATGAATTCTGATCTGTGTTCTTAGAACGAAAGGGTTCTCTGGTCCTGGGTCAGCATCGTGCCTGTGGCTGCTTGCTTGGGGCTTTGAGGGCAAATGTGTCAAAATTCTGACTCCCTTACAAAATATGCCAGACAGGCCTGCCTCTTCTTGCCCCAGGACCTGGGTCAGGACCCCAGAGAGCTTTTTGCCTCAGGGCCTCCTCAACCACCAGCTTTTATTAGGCACTAGGTGGACCTGGCGGCCTTTTCCTTGCTCTGTCCCTGGAGGAACTCCCGGAGGGGGTGGTCCCATATCCACCGCACCTTCCTGCCCAGGCTATCTAAATCCCAACCTCTTTGCTTCATCCCTGCCATTCTCTGCAACAGAGAACATGCTCCTGACCTTGACATTCAATTGGGAGTGTATGAGAGGGTAAACGAACACCAGAAGCACATTTAACTTCTAGTCTGGTTTTCTGTTTCTCTCTTTAGGGTCTGCAAGTGGATGACGAGATTGTGGAGTTTGGCTCTGTAAATACCCAAAACTTCCAGTCACTGCAGAATATTGGCAGCGTGGTCCAGCACAGTGAGGGGGTGAGTTGGGGGTTACTTTGGCACCTGGCCAGTAACCCTGGAATCTCCGGGGCCTTTGACTGCTGCCCTCAAAAGTGCTGTTACTCAGGCCCAGTCCCCGCTCAGAGCCTTTGCCTTTGCTATTCCCTCACCTAGAATGCTTGTCCACTCCCTTAGTTCCTTCATCTTCTTCCCTTATCCCCTCATCTTCCTTCCTTCCCCCACTCCTCTTAGAGAAATGCCACCTTCTCAGTGAGGCCTTTCTAGCTGCTCTAAGGTCCCTCTGTTCTGCTCTCCATTCTCGCTTTCATTAACAAGATTTCTTGGAGATCTTTTCATTTGGGCACATACTTTGCTCTTTGTACTGCTGCATAGTCCTCTGTGGTATGAATGGATGGCAGTTTGTCCATCTGCTGCCTGATTAGTAGACTTGGTCATTTCCAATTTCATGCCGGTGTGAACAGTTGTGTGTATATGTATATATTTTTTTGTCTTTTTGCCATTTTCTTGGGCCGCTCCCGCGGCATATAGAGGTTCCCAGGCTAGGGGTCGAATCAGAGCTGTAGCCACTGGCCTCCACCAGAGCCACAGCAACACGGGATCGGAGCCGCGTCTGCGACCTATACCACAGCTCACGGCAACGCCGGATCCTTAACCCACTGAGCAAGGGCAGGGATCGAACCCGCAATCTCATGGTTCCTAGTCGGATTTGTCAACCACTGCACCACGACAGGAACTCCCAGTTGTGTATACTTGTTCACAACTGTGCATACAGGCAAGTAGAATTATAGGCTCTAAGTGAATGCACAATTAAGGCTTTAATAGGGTAATTTGAAAAAGTCAGGGAGTTCCCATTGTGGCTCAGTGGTATAGTCTAGATATTAAACCTTTGCCTGTTTACATGTTACGTATGTTTCTTCTGATTAGCTCCTTTACTTTTAACTTTATTTATGGTAACTTTGATTACTTGAGTGTTTTTTGAAAATTCGCTTAGATATCCATTTTGTTGAATTTATTGATGTTACAGGGTTCTTCACTGCCAAAACCATACATGAGAATTTAAATAAGGAAATACGGTGCTGGAGTTCCTGTCATGTTTCAGTGGTAATGAACCCAACTAGTATCCATGAGGACACAGGTTCAATTCCTGGCCTTGCTCAGTGGGTTAAGGGTCTGGCATTGCTGTGGCCTGTGGTGTAGGTTGCAGATGTGGCTTGAATCTGGTGTTGCTGTGGCTGTGATGAAGTCAGGCAGCTGTAGCTCCAATTAGACCCCTAGCCTGGGAACCTCCATATGCCACGGGTGTGGCCCTAAAAAGTGAAAAACAAACCAAAAAACCCCCAAACATTTCTGAAGTTCCCTTCGTGATTCAGTGGGTTAAGAACCCAACAGTGTCTTCGAGGATGTGTGTTCAATTGCTGGCCTTGCTCAGTGGGTTAAGGATCCAGCATTGCCATGAGTTGTGGTGTAGGTCACAGATGTGGCTCGGATCCTGCATTGCTGTGGCTGTTGTGTAGGCCGGCAGCTGCAGCTCTGATTCAGCCCCTAGCCTGGGAACTTCCATGTGCTGCAGGTGTGACAGTAAAAAGAATTAAAAAAAAAAATTTCCACCTAATCATCTCAGCTTGTTTCTCAGTAATGTAACCCCAACAGAACTTTTTTTTTTTGGCAAAGATCCATACTTTGCAGGAGAAACATGGGGCTCAAAGTCCAGAGAAATTACTAAACTTTTTGGTTCCCAAATGAAATCTTCAGTTCAGCCGGCAGTTCCTGGTTTGTCTTGTGCCCACTCAGGCCCTGCTTGGCCACACTGCTCATCCTTGTGTAACTCATCAGAAGGCAGGCCTCCGGCCAAGACACATTTGGCTGGTGTTTGCACCCCTGCTAGAGGTCAGGCCCTCATTTCTGCACAGGCTGACACCTTCGTCAAGTTTGCACTGGTGGAGAAGTTTAAATTTTTGATTTTTGTCAAATTCATCATTTTGTGTTATAACTTTGGCATTTTGTGGCTGCTTAAAGAAATTCTTCTAGTACTTAAAAGAAATTTTTTTTTTCCCACACTCATGGTGTGTCAAAGTTCCTAGGCCATGAATCGAACCCATGCCACAGCAGTGACCTGAACCACAGCAGTGACAATGCTGGATCCTTAACCCGATAGGCCACCAGGGAACTCCTCTTCCAGTACTTTTTTTTTTTTTTGTCTTTTTAGGGCTGCACCTGCGGCATGTGGAGGTTTCCAGGCTAGGGGTCTAATTGGAGCTGTTGCTGCTGGCCTATGCCAGAGCCACAGCAATACCAGATCCAAGCCATGTCTGCAACCTACACCACAGCTCACAGCAAAGCCAGATCCTTAACCCACTGAGCGAGGGCAGTGATTGAACCCGCAGCCTCATAGTTCCTAGTCTGATTCATTTTTGCTGTGCCACGATGGGAACTCCCTCTTCTGGTACTTTTATTGTTTTGTCTTTAGCTTTTCTTTAATCCATCTGGAATGTATCTTTTACTATTATTATTGTTATTATTATTATTATTATTTGCTTTTTAGGCCCATACCTGCAGCATACGGAAGTTCTCAGGCTAGGGGTCAAATCGGAGCTATAGCTGCTGGCTTATACCGCAGCCAGAGCAACTCGGGATATGAGCTGAGTCTTCGACCTACACCACAGTCCATGGTAACACTGGATCTTTAACCCACTGAGCAGGGCCAGGGATCGAACCTGCATCCTCATGGATACCGGTTGGGTTGGTTACCACTGAGCCATAATGGGAACTCCTCTTTTATTATTTTTTTATAACAGTTTGTTATGGTATAATTCACATACCTTACAGTTCACCCATTTAAAATGCCTAATCCAGTAGTTTTAGTATATTCATAGAGTTGTGTATCCATTATCACAATCAATTTTAGAACATTTTCATCACCTCAAAGAGAAGCCTTGTATTCATTAGCAGTCACTCCCCGTTCTCCCTGTATACGCCAACTGCGGCAACCACTAAGCTGCTTTCTGTCTCTATGGACTTGTTTACTTTGTACATTTTGTATAAATGGGATCATACAATATGACTATGTTATGACTACTTTCCCTTAACATAGTATTTTCAAGGTTCAACCATGTTGTAGCATGTGTCAGTGCTTCATTCCTTTTTATGACTATATAATATTCCATTGCATGGGAGTTCCTGTCATGGCTCAGGGGTTAACAAACCCAACTAGCATCCATGAGGACTGGGGTTTGATCCCTGGCCTTGCTCATTGGGTTAAGGATCCAGCGTTGCCATGAGCTGTGGTGTAGGTTGCAGTTGCTGCTTGGATCCAGCATTGCTGTGGCTGTAGTGTAGGCTGGCAGCTATAGCTTCTATTCCACTGCTAGCCTGGGAACCTCCATGTGCCATGGGTGTGGCCCTAAAAAGCCAAAAAAAAAAGAAAAAATTCCATTGTATGGATATGCCATGTTTTCTCTATCTACTCATCCGTTGATGAGTATTGGGGTTGTTTTCACCTTTTGACTATTATTATAGAGTAGTACTTCGTGAATGTTCTGTATAAGTTTTTATGTGGACTTAAGTTTTCATTTCTCTTTAGTTCTTAGCTCATCTGAAATTAATTTTTGTGACTAAGATAGGGCACCAAACTTTATTATTTTTTTTCCCTAAATGGGTAGTAGCTGTCCCAGTGCCATTTAGTACTTTACACACTCATTTATATTGCCACTGCTGTTATAAAATTCTTATATGTTGGATTTTTTATTGTTTGCCTTGGTCTATTTGTTTGGAGCCTTTCTGGGGTTCCCTGGAATAAACCTGTTAGTTCCTGCTCTGTTTCCCTTTAACTCCTTGCCATAAAGGGTGTATTATTTGTCTATTGGTGAGTGAAAACTCACCCCAAAACTTTAGCAGCTTAAAACACCAAACACTTATTATTGCTTTCAGTTGCTGAGGTCAGGCATCTAGGAGTTGTGTGGCTGGGTGGTTTGGGCCCAGGGTCTCTCATGAGGTTGTGGTCAAGATGTTAGCAGAAACTGCAGCATCTGAGGACTTGACTGAGGTTAGAAAATCAGCTTCGAACTGCCTCACTCACATGGCTGTTGTTAGGCGGCTTTAGTTCCTCATCACAGGGGCCTCTCCACAGTGCTGCTTGAGTGTCCTCACAACATGGCAGCTGCCCCCCAGAGTGGAGAGAAGTGAGAGCAGAGAGGAGGCGGCAACATCTTCTCTGACCGGGTCCCTGAAGATGCACACTATCACTTCTTCCGCTCTCTGTTCATTAGAAGTGACTCACTAAGTCCAGCCCACGCTCAGAGGGAGGGGAATTAGGCTTTTTTTTTCCTTTTTTTTTTTTTTTTTCTTTCCTAGAGCTGCCCCCATGGCATATGGAGGTTCCCAGGCTAGGGGTCTAATCGGAACTATAGCCACTGGCCTACGCCAGAGCCACAGCAACTCGGGATCTGAGCCGCGTCTGCGACCTACACCACAGCTCACGGCAACGCTGGATTCTTAACCCACTGAGCAAGGCCAGGGATCGAACCCCAGTCCTCATGGATGCTAGTTTGGTTCGTTAACCCCTGAGCCACAACGGGAACTCCAGAGGGAAATTAGGCTTTAACTCTTGAAGGAAGGACTATCAAAGAATGTATTTATCCTTGTGGCGTTATACCTTTGTTACCTCTTTACTGTCCAATCATCATTTTAGTGAGGTTTCTAGAGGTGGTGCAGATGTAGGTTCAATCTGGTGTGTTTTCCCAAAGTCTCTATTTTTCAGCCCTCAGTCCCTTGCTGCACATACTTTTAAACTTTGTAGTTGTCTAGGCTCATTGTTACTGGCTTGTTTTGTAAATATTTCTTTTCTTTTTTCCTGTAAGAGGCAATATATATACATGGTTAAAAACAGAACCAAAGAACATATAATGAAAAATCTCCTTCTTCTTCAAGTCTACTTCTTCTCCTCCAAAAGCAGCTACTTTCCAACCACATGTCCTTCCAGGGGCAGTCTGTTCAAACATCAGCACACAGAGCTATGGGTTGCTTTTTATTAAGGTATAACTCACCAATGGCAAAATTCACCCTTTGCAGTGTACAGTACTTTGAATTTTTTGTTTGTTTTTTCTTTTTTGGCTGCCCCAAGGTGTGTGGAATTCCCAGGGCAGGCATCACATCCCAGCCACAGTTGTGACCTAGCTGCAGCTGCAATAGTGCTGGATCCTCCACCCAGTGTGCCAGGCTGGGGATCCAGCCTGAGTCCTAGCGCTCCAGAGATGCTGCCAATCCCGTTGCACCACAGCATGAACTCCAGTACTGTGAATTTTGACAGCTGTATGTAGTTGTGTAAATGCACCAAAGATACAGAGCAGTTCTACAATCCCACATAGCCTCATTCTTCTGTAGTTAACCACTCCCTGCACCTCAGGCCTAGGAAACCGCTGGTCTTTGCTCCATTTCTGTAGCTTTGCCTTTTCCAGAATATCATGTAAGTGGAAGAGCACAGTATAAAGCCCTTTAAGTCTGAATTCTTTCACCCAGCATCATATATCTGAGGTTCTTCCATGTTGTCATGTGCATCTCTATTCTATCCATTTTCACTGCTGAGTAGTGCTCCACTAGGTAATGAACCCCACATTGGTCATCCATTTACCAGTGAGCGGCATTTAGGTTGTTTCTAGTTGTTGATTACTCATTATAGCTATTGGTTTTTAAGCTGTCTTTTCTAGTTAAATAGCTTCTTAGGCTCTTTATAGACCTATAAATCCGTTTTTTAAAAAATTGAGATAGGAGTTCCCGTCGTGGCGCAGTGGTTAACGAATCCAACTAGGAACCATGAGGTTGCCGGTTCTATCCCTGCCCTTGCTCAGTGGGTTGAGGATCCGGCGTTGCCGTGAGCTGTGGTGTAGGTTGCAGACGCGGCTCGGATCCCGCGTTGCTGTGGCTCTGGCGTAGGCCGGTGGCTACAGCTCCGATTCAACCCCTAGCCTGGGAACCTCCACATGCTGCAGGAGCGGCCCAAGAAATATCAAAAAGACAAAAAAAAAACTGAGATATAATTGACATATAACATTATATTAGTTTCAGCTATACAACATAATTATTCAATATTTGCATAGATTGTGAAATGATTGCCGCAATAAATCTAGGTAACATCTGTCACCATCCATAGTTACAAATTTTTTTTCTTGTGATGAGCACTTTTAAGATTTACTCTCTTAGTGACTTTCAAATATGCAATAGAATATTATTATATACTATAATGTACAGGATGGTGGTTGTAGTTAACAATAGTGTATAAGTGGAGTTCCCATTGTGGCTCAGCGGGTTAAGAACCCAGGGTTGACTCTGAGGATTTGGGTTTGATCCCTGGCCTCACTCACTGGGTTGAGGAGGATCCAGTGTTGCCGCAAGCTGCAGTGTAGACCACAGATGTGGCTTGAATCTGGTGTTGCCGTGGTTGTGGCATAGGCTGAAACTGCAGCTCTGATTCAACTCCTGACCTGGGAACTTCCATGTGCCACAGGTTTGGCTGTAAAAAGGAAAAAAAATACTCTGTAAGTCATCTTTACAAAAGTAGTTATTGAGCATTTTTTTTTTAGCAACAGAATCTTTTCTTCATATGAAATTTCTTGGGGAATTCCATTATATCAAGCAGTTAAAGTTGAGCTGTTGAGCTGGGCTAGAGGAGGTTGGGGGAAGAGGGACCTCACTCCCTCAGGGCCCAGCCCTGGGTCTTCCTGGAACCAGAGCCCAGCTTGAGAATCAGGGATTTGGATTTCCATAGTCTGCTTTGTGAATTAAAAAAAAAAAAAAAAAAGTTTTAAAAAATTTCTTAGACATTTTGGTAGTTTCCAATTTTATGGTAACCTAGAAATTAACACTCTTGTAGACAAATCTCTTTGTCTTTAGATAACTTTCTAAAGGTGAGTTTCTGGATGAAATTCATGTATTTTAAAAGAAGAAAGTCTTTTTTTTTTCTTTTTTCTTTTTGTAGGGCCCTATCCTCAGCATATGGAGGTTCCCAGGCTAGGGGTTGATTTGGAGCTGTAGCTGCCAGCTTTCACCGCAGCCACAGCAACACAGGATGCGAGCTGCATCTGCAGCCTCAACCACAGCTCATGGCAATGCCAGATCCTTAACCCACAGAGTGAGGCTGGGGGTCGAACCTGGGTCCTCATGGATGTTAGATTCATTTCTGCTGAGCCACAAGGAGAACTCCTAAAAGAAGTCTTAAATTTAAAAAATTTTGGTATAAATGGAGCTCCCTTCATGGCTCAGTGGTTAATGAACCTGACTAGCATCCACGAGGACGAGGGTTTGATCCCTGGCCTTGCTTAGCGGGTTAAGGATCTGACGTTGCCATGAGCTGTAGTGTAGGTTGCAGACATGGCTCAGATCTGGAGTTGCTGTGGCTGTGGCGTAGGCCGGAGGCTACAGCTCCGATTAGACCTCTAGCCTGGGAACCTCCATATGCTGTGGGTGCGGCCCTAAAAGACAAAAAAAAAAAAAAAATTTTTTTTTTTGTATAAAAATAATGCATTTTTAAAAAATGGCTGCCCCTGCTGCATATGAAAGTCCCAGGCCAGGGACTGAACCTGCACCTCCGAGTGACCCTAGTTGCTGCAGTTGAATTCTTAACCCACTGTGTTACAGCAGGAACCCAAATAAAGCATATTTTATTCAGCCATAATAAGGAATGGTGTACGGATACACTATAATGTTAACAAACCTTGAAAGGATTTGTACTAAGTGAAAGAAGCCAGACACAAAGGGCCACAGATTTTAGAAGTCCATTTACATAAAATGTCTAGAATAGTGAAATCCAAAGACAGAAAGCAGATTGGTGGTTGCCAGGGGCTGGGGGAAGAGGGAATGGGAGGGATTACTGATGGGTACAAGATTGCATTTTGGGTGATGGAAATTCTCTGAGATTAGTGATGAGGGTTGGGCAGATCTCTGAATTATACTAAAACCCACTGAATCATATACTTTAAAGTAGTATGTTTTATTGTATATGAATTACATTTCAGTGATAAAAATAATGTTTTTGGAGTTCCTGTCGTGGTGCAGTGGAAATGAATCTGACTAGGAACCATGAGGTTGAGGGTTTGATCCCTGACCTCGCTCAGTAGGTTGAGGATCTGTGAGCTCTGGTGTAGGTCGCAGAGGTGGCTTGGATCCTGCTTTACTGTGGCTGTGATGTAGGCCGGCAGTTGTAGCTCCAATTTGACCCCTAGCCTAGCAACCTCCATATGCCGCAGGTGCGGCCCTAAAAAGCAAACAAACAAAATGCGTTTTTATTGTGAAAAAAAAAAAATCACACAGTGTGAAAGCATTTAAAGTAAGAATAAAGTCCTGGATCTCTCTGTCCCCTAGTATCTTCCCTACTCAATTTGAGTCCTGGGCAAGGTTCAGGTGCTACAGCAGGGGACAAAACAGGTAAACTGAGGGTCTGTGGGAGCATTTTGGTGGGAGATGAACATTAATCAAATCACAGGGGTTCCCTGGCAGTTTATTGTGTTAAGGATCCGGCATTGTCACTGCTGTGGCAAGGGTCACTGATATGGCAAGGGTTCGATCCTTGGCCCAGAAACTTCTGCATGCCAAGAGTGTGGCCAAAAAAAAAAAAAAAAAAAGAAAGAATCACAGGTACATAGTTGTACACTCCTCTCAGTGCTATGAAGGAAAAGTTTAAGGGGGCTATGAGAGCAAATATTGGGGTTTTGATGTCGTTTGGGGTTGAGGGTGCATGTTCCTGAAGACGTGGCCTGTAAATGTATAGAAGTTTATCAAGGCAGGCAGACCGACCAGGAGAGGAAACTTGCACTGAGATCAGGGCCCTGCAGTGGGAGGACTGGAGAAGGCTGGCTGGGGCCCAGAGTAGCAGAGAGTGGGCAGAGGGGAGGAGGGCGCCCTGAGAGGTCAGCAGGGCCCAGGCAAAGATTTTGTTCTTTTTGCTTGAGCAGGAGTAGAGAGCCTTGCACACCTCCACGCTGGAGAATGATAGATGTGAGCAGCTCGCTGTCTTGAAAAGATTTCTCCCGATGTTAGGTAGGGACCTGATTGGAGGACTGACAGAACTTTAGCAGCCTGAGAAATGTGCTGGAGATGGAAGGATGTGGGCAATTCAGAGAGACATTTAGGCTGTGAAATCGATAGGCTTGAATATCATGGTGGGTGTCACGGATGCTCTCTGGGTTTCTGGCTCGCCCAGGGCCATCCTTTCTGGAACATCTATGTAGATCTCACATATTTTTTGGGTGTGGGTGTGTATGTCTAGAGTGATAGCTTTTCTTTTTTAATTTTTATTTTTTTTTGCTTTTTAGGGCCAAGGGTGCAGCATATGGAAGTTCTCAGGAGTCAAATCAGAGCTGCAGCTGCTGGCCTATGCCACAGCCACTGCAACGTGGGACCTGAGCCGCCTCTGCGACCTACACCACGGCTCACAGCAATGCAGATCCTTAACCCACTGAGCGAGGCCAGAGACTGAACCGGCATCCTCATGGATACTAGTTGAGTTCGTTTCCACTGAGCCACAATGGGAACTCCTAGAGTGATAGCTTTTTGAAAAAGAAGTCATAGGACCTACTCTGCCTACTGTTCTGGATGCTTTCCCGTTTGAAGGGATTTCCACATTGATATCCATATGTACCGTCACCATATTCCATGGCTTGTCTTGACATTGTTCACTTAAGCATAGCTGACACTTAGGCTGTTTCTAGTATTTGGCCATCACAAACAGTGGTGTAGCGAATATTCTTGTCTTACGTGAGGAATTTCTAGAAGTGGGATTACTGGGTTACAGATTTGCCAGCTGTTGTCATGGTGTCCTCCCAAAGGCTCGCCTTAGTTTGCAGGCTTGGCCGTGC
This sequence comes from Phacochoerus africanus, assembly GCF_016906955.1. NCBI lineage: Eukaryota > Metazoa > Chordata > Mammalia > Artiodactyla > Suidae > Phacochoerus > Phacochoerus africanus. The sequence continues at coordinate 30,911,910 of NC_062558.1, read as the reverse complement.
TGTGTGTGAGTGCCTGTTTCTTGACCCCTCCCCATCTGTGTTATTGTCAGTCTTTGATTCTATGACAGTCTAGGTAAAAAATGGCATCTTTTTGGATTTTCAACATGCTTTATTTATTTCAGATTCAGAGCTTACATCGATAGATCTGCCTTAATTTAAAAAAATTGTTGTAAAATAAACATAACACAAAATTTACCATTTTAACCATTTTTAAGTGTACAGTTCTGTATACACTGTTCTTCAACCATCTCCACCATCCATCTCCAGAACTTTTTCATCTTCCCAAACTGACAGTCTGCCCATTCCCATCTCCCCCAGTCTCTGGCAATCACTCATCCGCTTTCTGTCTCTGACTGTGGCTGCTTTGTTTACTCCCTCTAAGTGGAATCAGAACACTATTTGTTCTTTTATAACTGATGAATTTCGCTTAGCATAGTGTCTTCATGATCCATTCAGGTTGTTACATGCATCAGAATTTCCTTTTTAAGGCTGAATAATATTCTGTTGTGTGTATACACCACATTTTGTTTATCCATTAATCCATTGGTGGCCATTTGGGTTGTTTCCACCTCTTGGCTGGGAAGCTTCTCATGATGCTGCTGTGAACATGGGTGTACAAATACTTGTTCAAGTTCCAGGTTTCCGTTCTTTGGATATATGTCCAGATGTTTAATTGCAGGTTTATGTGGTTTTCCTGTTTTATTTATTTATTTATTTTTGTCTTTTTGTCTTTTTAGGGCCGCACCCATGGCATATGGAGGATCCCAGGCTAGGGGTCCAATCAGAGCTGTAGCCACCAGCCTACACCACAGCCACAGCAATACCAAATCCGAGCATCGTCTGTGACCCACAGACGATAACAACTCATGGCACCACCAGGTTCCCAACCCACCCATCGAGGCCAGGGATTGAACCCTCATCCTCATGGACACCAGTCAGATTCCTTACTGTTGAACCACAATGGGAACTCCTTTTGCTTTTTTTTTTCGTCTTTTTGCCTTTTCCAGGGCCGTTCCTGCGGCATATTGAGGTTTCCAGGCTAGGGGTCCAATTGGAGCTGTAGCCGCTGGCCTACGCCAGAGCCACAGCAACGTCAGATCTGAGCTGCCTCTGCAACCTACACCATAACTCACAGCAACGCCGGATCCTTAACCCGCTGAGCGAGGCCTGGGATCGAACCTGCAACCTCATGGTTCCTAGTCGGAACCATGTGCCATGATAGGAACTCCCCTTTGCTCATTTTTTTAATCAGGTTGTTTTTGTTGTTGTTGTTGTTGAGTTGTAGGAGTTCTTTTTTTTTTGGCCATGCCTGTGGTATGCGGAAGTTCCCAGGCCAGGGGTCAAACCCATGCCATAGCAGTGACCTGAGCCACAGCAGTGACAACACCACATCCTTAACTCACTGAACCACCAGGGAACTCCTATAGTTCTTAGTATATTCTGGATATTAATATCTTATCAGCTATATGATTTGCAAATACTTTCTCCCATTCTGCGGTTGATTTTTTACTCTGTTGACAGTTCTTTGATGTATAAAGGCTTTTATGTTTGGTGAATCTTGTTTCAATTTGTAATTTTTTTTTGGTATATATTTTACCCACTTTAATTTCTTTGTTAAAGCAATGAACACATGGTAAAAAAAAATTCTATAGTATAGAAAGATATAAAAGTAAATGTGTCCCTCTCTTACTCCAAACTGCTAGTGCTTCTTTCTGGAAGTAACCACTGTTAATAGTTTATCTTCCAGAAAATGTTGTATGCACCAAACAACACATATGGCTATTTATTTATTGAATTTTTAGAGCTTTTGTTCTTTTTATTTATTTTAAAATTATTTTTAAAAATTGAAGTATACTTGATTTACAACAATACGTCCTTTTAGGGTATAGATTCAAATGGGTTCATGGTTTATTTTGTTTTAATTAAAACTACTTGGAGTTCCCGTTGTGGCGCAGTGGTTAACGAATCCGACTAGGAACCATGAGGTTGCGGGTTCGGTCCCTGCCCTTGCTCAGTGGGTTAACGATCCGGCGTTGCCGTGAGCTGTGGTGTAGGTTGCAGACGTGGCTCAGATCCCGCGTTGCTGTGGCTCTGTCATAGGCCGGTGGCTACAGCTCCGATTGGACCCCTAGCCTGGGAACCTCCATATGCCGCGGGAGCGGCCCAAAGAAATAGCAAAAGGACAAAAAAAAAAAAAAACAACTACTTATTCACTGTACTGTATTGAATTTACTGAGAGATTTTCTGGGTGTTTTTAGTTTTTGAATTTATAAACTGTTCTGGGATGAACACTTTGTTCAGATATCATCCTGTACTTTTGCATAATATATCTTGTATGCATTATTTATTTATTTATTTTTGTCTTTTTGCCAATTCTTGGGCCGCTCCTGTGGCACATGGAGGTTCCCAGGCTAGGGGTCGAATCGGAGCTGTAGCTGCCAGCCATAGCCACAGCCACAGCCACGCTGGATCCGAGCTGCGTCTGTGACCTACACTATAGTTCACGGCAACGCCGGATCCTTAACCCACTGAGCAAGGCCAGGGATTGAACCCGCAACCTCATAGTTCCTAGTCGGATTCGTTAACTACTGTGCCACAACGGGAACTCCTGTATGCATCTTTTAAAGATTTGTTGTTGTTGTTGGGGGGATGTGTTTTTCCAGGAAGATGGTACTAATCTCTAGCCCCACTGGCTGCCCAAGAGTGCCACGTCCCCCACCTTCTTGACAGGTTGTAGGACTTATGCTTAAAATGAGCACCTTGGAGCTCCTATCATGGCTAACTCAACTAGCATCCATGAAGACTCGAGTTCCATCCCTGGTCTTGCTCAATGGGTTAAAGATCTGGCATTGACGTGAGCTGTGGTGTAGGTCACAGACATGTCTCAGATCCAGTGTTGCTATGGCTCTGGCGTAGGCTGGCAGCTATAGCTCTGACTGGACCTCAAGCCTAGGAACCTCCATATGCCATGGGTGCAGCCCTAAAAAGACAAAAAGACCAAAAAAAAAAAAAAACATCCTTACCACCTCCTGGGCAAAAAACAATATCTCAGCATTGTAGCCTGAATCTTCGAGTACTAAGGAGGTGGAACGTAAAATGAGCTTGTTTCCCTTTCAGAAGCCCCTGAATGTGACAGTGATCCGAAGAGGGGAGAAACACCAGCTTAGACTCGTCCCAACACGCTGGGCAGGAAAAGGATTGCTGGGGTAAAGTATCCGCATTCTTTCATTCACACTGCAGCATCCACTGCATGTTTGTTAGATGTAAGGCTGTGGAGTAGGGGTGGGTCTTTGGGAGATGAAGGCAATTTCCAGATGGCCGTAGAAATCATGAGAAGTGCTGTGGTGGGAATGAGATTGCAGGTATGGAGGAGGAGGGAGCCCTGGTCGGTCTGGTTCTTTTGTTAACTGGGCATTTACTTTAAAAGAGTGAAACTTACCAGGTTCCTTTTCTTTTTTCCTTCCAGCTGCAACATTATTCCTTTGCAAAGATGATTGTCCCTGGGGAACAGAAACAGGAAAGCATCTTCCGTTGCCCAGACTTGGTCTAGTGGGCATTTCCTCCTTTTCTTCTTTCCCTGAAGCTTAAGGATCTGGAAGAGACTGGAAGCCTGAACTAGGTGGTGGAAATGCTGTGGCCTCCCAATGAAACCTCTCAGGATTAAGGCATTGTTAAAAACTTGATTTGTATTTAGCATCTTTTGCAAATCAGGCCATGCCCCTAAATAAGAGTCCTCTGGATTGTGAGCAAGTGGGCTGGAGTTATCCTGGCAGGTGCTGATATGATTTTATTCTTATAGAAATTTTGTTTTTTTTTCTCAAATAAACACCATTTTACAGTGCTGATGACCATGTTATCACCTCAGCTGAATTGTCTTTGGACCGCTCAAGTCAAAGCTCAGATGAAAGTTAGGTTATCTTCATAGCAAGTTGGGCAGAGCAAACCAACAGTTGTGCTAAAGTCAGGATTTGACCGATGACATCTCAGAAACACCATCCTTTAGGGAATGGGGTTTCCAGACAGGCTGCACTGTGTCTGAGTTTGCATTGCACCATTGCTACTCTGGATACAGATATTGCATCCTCAGCAGTTGGGCTTCCAGGGCCACAACTGCTGCCTTTAATAATAGGGAAAGCTAGGAGTTCCCATGTGGCTTAGTGGGTTAAGCATCTGGTGTTGTCACTTCTGTGGCTTGAGTCATTGCTGTGGCCAAAAAAAAATTAAAAAAAGAATAGGGAGGAGTTCCCATTGTGGCGCAGTAGAAACAAATACAACTAGGATCTATGAGGTTTCGGGTTCGATCCCTGGCCTCCCTCAGTGGGTCAAGGATCCGGCATTGCTGTGAGCTGTGGTGCAGGTCACAGACGCGGCTCAGATCTGATGTTGCTGTGGCCGTGGTGTAGGCCAGCAGTTGTATCTCTGATTGGACCCCTAGCCTAGGAACCTTCATATGTCACAGGTGCTGCCCTAAAACACACACACACACACACACACACACACACGCCAGGATGCACCCCCCCACACACACACACGCCAGGATGTACCACACACACACACACACACACACACACACACACGTGCCAGGATGCACCCCTGGTAGCCCAGGGTGTCAGCTTCTTCTTCTGTAACCCACCAGAGGGCAGCAAACTCCTTCCACTTCTGGAATAAAAGACCAGGCAAGTTTGCTTCTAATTTGACTTTCTGTACTTGAACCTCCTTGGCCACACTCAGCACTGTTTTGTAGACTGCTGAGGTCCATTGACACTGCTGATGGGAACCAGCAGTGCATGCTGACCTGTATTCTTGAAAACTCTTAATTCATCCTTTTATTTTCTCTCTTTAACGCAGCAAAATGAGTTTCCATGATTCCTAGTGACACCCTGTCTTACTTTCTCTCTGGACTGTATCACAGTGTTTATTTCCACAGTTCTTGGAGATCACTTTCTGTTTTCAGGGGGCATCTGGCCTATTCTGCTGAGGCATGCCTGGGTTCCCTGTGACTGGATTTGCTTGGGTTGGACACAGATACCAGCTTGCCCTGACAGGAGTCAGTACTGGGCTGTACTAGCCGTGGGTACTCATGCCCAACTGGAAAGCCTTCCTGTTGAGTGTATTCCTCCCAGCTGTGTACTCCAGTCAAACATCCATGTCTCTACCCCCTTTGTAGCCATAGATGTGCTGTGTTGACCAGTGTTTGCTGTTTAAATTGTTCTAATTCCAAGTGTTTTCAAACCGATTTTTCTAAGCCCTAGACTATAATAAACACAACTTGTCCCATCCAGTAATCCTTTTTACTTTTTGAGATGTATGCAAATGAATCAACCCAGCATTGGGGTACGGAGGTGGGAAGGGGAGAATCATTCATATCCTAAGATGCTAGCAGCACAGTATTTTGCATCAGTGCCTTTGGATGGTTTCCTACGTCTCCCTTTGGAAATCACAGAATGGCTACGCAGGTGGGCTGACTTTGTGAGATTCTAGTGGAGTCAATCTGCGGTGGAATCATCCTAATAGATTTAACCCCACTAGTTTGACAGAAACCCTTTGTGATAAAAACCGCAAGCCAATGTAACCTGTGTAATATTTAATCCCAGCCAACTGTAATTTTCTACACAGCGTGTAGTTCCCCGGGTGAAGCGGTGTTGGACAGATGGGTGCCGCATCTGTGAGACCGGGAAATTTAGTTTGTTTTTGACAAGAGAATTCTACCAAACAGTTCGTACTTCTTCACTTAATTTTGTCAAGCCTTCAGAAAGGCAGAATTGCTAGGATTGGCCTCTGCGGTGTCTCGGCGGGGGCGACGGGGGGCACCATGGGAAAAACTGGAGAGAATGGGAGGGGAGGAAAGGCAGCCAATTTCACGCCGAAGTCGCGGCGGCGCCTGTCTCTGCGGGGACCGGCAGGCGGCGTGCGGACCCGCTCTCGCCGCTTTCCGGACACGTGACCACTGTCCAGCCCTCTTGCTTTACTGCCCGTCGCCCGCGGCGGCGGCGGCGGCGGTCACCATGGGGACGGGGCTTGGGTGGCAACCGTAACTAGGGAGCAGGTGGAGGAGAAAGCAGCTGCCCCTAGGGGCCGGGAGGTGGACGAGTTGTCCAGGCCGCGGAAGACTTCGGCTTTTGAGGAACAGGGTCGGGGCACTCGGTGAGTCTAGGGCGGGGGCCTCCGTGGGGGGACGGAGGGCTCTCACTCAACCTGCGCCGGGCCTGAGGCATTTGCAGGGAAACTTGAGCTGGAGGAAGAGCCACCCTCCCTCTAGCCCACAGGCCTCTGCCGCCTCCGCCACCTCTTCAGCAAGAGTCAGTGGCAGAGTTTGACAGTCAAAAGAGTCTGTGCTAAGAGCCCTGGACTTGAAATCATAGCAATAATTTTTCAAATGGCTGAACTGAGCGTGGGAGAGGTTTGTTCATAGCTGTTTGATCTTGGGTAAGTCACCTCCCAGAGCTTGGCTCAAATTTGCTGTAAGGAGTAAACGAGAGAATGTGTTAGAAGTCTTTTAAACTTTCTAAGCAATTGCTGGCATTTCTTTAGCACTCTGTGTTGCAGCGGTGTTGAGCATTTTGCACATGTCATCTCTCTCATCTTCACAGCAACCCCAGAACTCAGGGTTATCGTTTTTATTTTTCCTGTGAGAAAATTGAAACTCCGAGGGCTAATGTGACTTGCTTGTGGTCACAGAGCAGCTGAGTGGTGGAGCTGGGATTCAGTGCTAGGAGAGGCTGACTGGAAAGCCCACACTTTTACCCCCTAAGCTACTTGCTTCTTCCCTTATTCATAGTATTAGGTTTGTTGCTAATGCCTGGACTATCATTTTGCTGCTTGTGGAAATATGAATATATTTAAAATGATTTAGCTGGCTTTAAAGTTGTTCCTAGAAAGATGAGGCCCCGGCAATTATTATTTTTTGTTTGTTTTTTTGGGGCCACACCCGTGGCATATGGAAGTTCCCAGGCTAGGGGTCGAATCAGAGCTGTAGCCGCTGGCCTACGCCAGAGCCACACCAGATCTGAGCCGTGTCTGTGACCTATACCACAGCTCACCGTAACAATGGATACTTAACCCACTGAGTGAGCCCAGGGATCGAACCCGCAACCTCATGGTCCCTAGTCAGATTCGTTTTCACTGCACTATGAAGGGAACTCCGCATTTTTTTTTTTGTCTTTTTGTTGTTGTTGTTGCTATTTCTTGGGCCGCTCCCGCGGCATATGGAGGTTCCCAGGCTAGGGGTTGAATCGGAGCTGCAGCCACCGGCCTACGCCAGAGCCACAGCAACGCAGGATCCGAGCCGCGTCTGCAACCTACACCACAGCTCACGGCAACGCCGGATCGTTCACCCACTGAGCAAGGGCAGGGACCGAACCCGCAACCTCATGGTTCCTAGTCGGATTCGTTAACCACTGCGCCACGACGGGAACTCCCTTTTTTTCTTTTCTTTTCTTTTTTTTTTTAAATGGCCTTACCCATGGTATATGGAAGCTCCCGGGCCAGGGATTGAATCTGAGCCTCAGCTGTGGCAATGCCGAGTTCTTAACCAACTGCACCTGGCCTGGGATTGAACCTGTACCTCCGCAGTGACCTGAGTTGCTGCTGTCAAATTCTTAATCCACTGTGTCACGGTAGAAATTCCCTGGGGTCAGTATTCTGAAAGATTTGGGATAGGCTTTCCCAGGAATATGGCATTCTTTTCATTCCTGTGGAAAGGAACAGTGCTGATGTTGTATGTTCCATTGATAGGTTTGTGCACCAGGGAATCCAAATGGGAAACAGAGGGCCTTGCTGATTATTCTCAAAATTTCTCTAGAAACTCCTCAGAGAAGAATGTCAGATGCGGAGGAAAACCCACTGGTGGAAATAGAAGAATATGGAGAAATAGAAATGGAAGAAGGAGAAGATGAAGGAGGAGGAGAAGAAGATCCATATTATAAAGAGCTAGAAAATATGCAAGAGGAATCCAAAGAAGATAACACATTAGCCTGGAGAGAGTCTCAGGGGGAGGAGGAGGAGGAGGGGGAGGATGGAGAGGAGGGGGAGAAGGAAAAAGGGATGGAGGAGGAAAAGGGAGAAGAGGAGAAAGAAGGGGAAGAGGAGAAGAGAATGGAGGAGGAAGGCGAGGAAGAAGAGGAGGAGGAAGAAGTTGGGAAGGAGGAGGAGGCTCTTAGGGAAGAAGTGGAGGAAGAGGCTGCAGGAGCCCAGGAGGAAACTGCAGTAAAGCCCCAAGAAGCCACCAAGTCCAGGAACAATTTGGATAGACTTACACCAACTGATTCCCAGTCAATCTTGTTAGGAACACTCCCAGTAAGTAGCAATTGTAACTCAGTCATTCATTCCTAATTGAACTCTCCACTTACCTGCCAGGCTATGGAGATATAAAACCAAATAAGACACAGTCCATTCTCTTAAGGAGCTTTAGGATGTGTCGGGAGACAGACCCATAACCAAAGGCCAAACATTATAAAACTCAATGCAGTGACTGAGAGATACATAGGAGAGATATAGGAATGTAAAAGCTGACCTGACCCAGCTTGGAGGATGGTCAGGAGGTGGAGCTTGGACCAGTACTGACTTAAAGGCTAGGGGTTACTGGAGTGTACTTGTTTAAACAGACTCAGCCTGTAGAACTCAACTCTGGTACAAGGAGAAGTGACTCTGTGACTCTGTGATAGTTTTGGAGGCCACCAGTGCCACTTCGCAGAATGATTTTGCAGTTGTGGGTCTGTTAAGAGGCAGAAAAAAACCTGACACACCCATGATGCATGTTATTTGAGTACACAATGTCCCAGGCTCCTTGTTAAAGCGCTTTATGATTTGTTTTTAGGGCCACCCCTGCGTCACATGGAAGTTCCCAGCCTAGGGGTGGAATCAGAGCTGCAGCTGATAGCCTACACCACAGCCACAGCAACACCAGATTTGAACTGCATCTGTGACCTGCACCAATGCTCGTGGTGATGCTGGATCCTTAACCCATTGAGCGAGGTCAGAGATGGAACCCACATCTTCATGGATACTAGTCAGGTTCTGAACCTGCTGAGCCACAACAGGAACTCCAGGTGCTTCATAATTTCCATATGAGGCTAACACTATAACTGGCTGACTAGGAATAGACAGGAAATGAAATGAGTTCATGTAGCCGCCTGTACTGTATTTGAAATCATAATCTTTTTATCCCCCCCCTTTTTTTAAAGAAAACCTCTAGTAGTGGCAAGTCAAAGCAGTCATTACAATCAGAGCTTTCCGAAACATCTGAGCCTCCAAGAGACCTGAGCTCACAATTAGATTTTCTTGATGTGGATCCAACCACTTATGGGGAACAACAGATTAGTTCCTCTGAAAGGCAGCCCTCAGGTGAGCCTGGGGAGCAAACTGACCAGACGCCCCAAGATGAACTGGAACAAGAAAGGAGAGACTCGGAGCCAGAAAGAGGAGACTTGGAGCCGGAAACGAGAGAAAGCAGAAAAGATAAAAGAGTGTCCTATATAAGTGAGAAAAGCGAAAAAGCATTCCAGCCCAAAGGAAGAACCCTGAAGGACTCACTGGTGTCCACCGCCACTGAGGACGTTTTGTTCCAAAAAGATGACAGTGCCAATGTGTACCCCTTGGTAAGTGTTACAGGTGTTTTAACTTCTCCCTGTGCTTTGAGAGTGTTGTGAAAAAGGGATTTTATGCATATGGGGAGAAGACGACCACCAGCAAGATCCTTTTTAAGCTAACAATAGGCTTGCATCTTTTTAAAGTTCAGTTCAGAGCTCTGGCTGGACATATGTGACAGAATGTGGACACCAATGCTGCATCCGAGTTCAGTCGTGATGCCCAGCAGGCAGGAAGTGCCTCACGTGGTTTATCTGTTGCATGGGGTGCTGTTTTCTTGTGGGAGACTCAAAACCATCCCTCCTCTTTCCCCTCTCCCCCGCCTCTCCATCTCTCTCTCTCTGTCTGTCTCTCTTTCTTTTCCCTCACCATCTCTCTCTCTTATTGTAATACTCCTCAATTCTGCCAATTCCTTCCCTTTTCCTCCTCTCCTCACCTCCTCTGCCTTCACTGGCTTGATCCCTTGACAAACGCCTAAAACCACAACCGGTTCCTAAAACTGCCTATCCCAAGATGGGTCAGTAAGTGAAAGGTCTGGAAAAAGTGCGAGCCGCTGGGAAAAGCACCAGGCGGTCCAAAGGAATTTGCCTTTGCTGCCACCGACAGTATTCCAGGGAGGCGCCATCTGTGAAAAATAAAAATATTATCCTTTGCCAAGAGAAGAAAGAGGAGGATTTTTCCCCCTCTTCCCTCCATCTGCTACTTTCTGAAAACTGTTTCCTAGGATTCACCCCCACTCCCCGCCCCATGCACACTGTAGATTCATGCCTTTGGAGGATTTGTAAGTGATTGTGTGCACATAATGTGGTTCCCAGTGCAGATTGAGCCCTTGACAGGTGTTAGCAACTCGGTGGTGATGATGTTGCTGCTGGTGGTGGTGATGGAAAGATGCCTTGGGGAAATGCTGATATCTGACAGCCTCCTTTCTGTAGATCTGGCCTGTTTTGAGCCGTGGAGTTAAAGGTTGGAGCTTGTGATTGCTCCTAAAAGAAAGAATAATTCAGTTTCGGAGCCCATGAAGACATCGTTTAGCCAACTAGGCAGAGATCAAGTAATGTCACTAGGGAGAGCACATGATCTTTGTGTCAGGATCCCTGCTCCCTGCTACCTGGACTTGAGAAGAGCTGCTGCCCAGGTCTGGGCCCTCTGTTAGCCTTGGGCTCACTGCAGAACCCAGATTTTCCTGGGCGATCTCCCTTTGCAGATTTGTTTAGCTCCTTGCCTTTTTCCTTTCCTTTTGCCTTGTTTCTTCTTTGTGTTAAAATTAATAAGTGCTCATTATAAAAAAAAACAACAACAATTACACACAGGCAAAGATCTCTATTCTGGAACACGCCCCCACTCCACTCCCATTTCCCTGAGGTGACTACAGTTGCAGTTTGGTATAACTGTGTATCTTTCCAGACCTTTTCTGTGCATATACAAGCATGTATCTGGGCACATTATCAGGGCACCAGTATCCAAGAAAGTGATGGGCTTTTATGTTGTAAATGTTCTTAGGACAAGGCATGGAGGTTAATTTAGGGTGATATAAGTAGAGTATTTGGACATGAGTGGATTCCTTCTAGCTGCTCAGTGTGATAAAAAACTGATATTGAGGGAGTTGCTGTTGTGGCTCAGTGGGTTAAGAACCTGACTAGTATTCATGAGGATGCAGGTTCAGTCCCTGGCCTTGCTCAGTGAGTTGAGAATCCGGTGTTGCCATGAGCTGTGGTGTAGATCACCGATGCAGCTCAGATCTCGTGTGGCTGTGGTGTAGGCCGGCAGCTGCAGCTCTGATTGGACCCCTAGCCTGGGACCTTCCATATGCCCTACATTTGGCCCTAAAAGGAAAATAATTCAGCTGTTCCCCTGTTGATGGCTATATGTGCTGTTTCTAATTTCTTGGCATCACTGAAGGTGCCTCAGTGAGTGAGCTTCTCCATCTCTGGGCCTGCAGCATCCTCCTTTTCCTTTGGGGTCCCCTGCCTTATCCCGAAGGCCTGTGTGATAACTCCCAGTGCTCATGGTAGATAATCATAACCATGGATACCATCCCCAGTCAAGAAACAAGGTACCACAGGTTTATGAGAAGGAATCATGTGACCCTCAAATATGGTGAAATCTGGTTTTAACAAAGTTTGGTTTTCTGGATCACCATGTTTTAGAAAAAGGTTGATGTAAGGGGCGGCTGTCTCCATGATCACTTGCCATGAATGTTAAAACCAGTGCAAAATGTGATGACTGTCAGTACTTTGTGATTTCATTTGATATGAGTGCTGCTTGAGTAAGGAAATTCTGTTCTTACAGAGTGAGGTCAGCTGAATTTTTCCCTTGAAAGAGTTGTTTTACCTGGAGGCAGGAGTCTGGTTAAGAATGTTTGCTTTTGCAGTGTTCCCTGGTGGCTCAGGGTTAAGGATCCGGTGTTGTCACTTCTGTGGTGCAGGTTCAGTTCCTGGCCTGGGAACTTTTGTATGCTATGGGTACAGCCAAAAAAAAAAAAAAAAAAAAAAAACCAAAAAACAAAAAACAAAACAAAACAAAAACTAAAAAGAATGTCTTTTCTTTTGTTAAATTGCAAAATAAATTTCCAGGATGGATATAATGCCTTTTAGAATGAGCAGGTTTCCCGAAGAACCATCCCATTTGAAGAAATTGGCTTTTAAGAACCAGCTAAATATCATACAGTTCCGTTCCTAGAAGTTTCAGCTTGAGACAATTATGATTCCATAATCCTACCGCTCATGACCACGCAATGAAAAGACCTAAATATAAATATAAATTACAGAGAGTGAGCAGATGGAAGCAGAAGAGAATGGGGAATGAAGCGTGTAGGAGAGAGATGTTGGCCACGTTGCCCACTATGTCTGTCTCGGGAGAAATATATGGAATATGAATTTAACCTTAAGTACTGTTCAAAGGTGAGAAAGGAAATTCACCAGATTTCTCTGCTCCAATATAATTCACTGATTTTTATTTATTTACTTATTTTTTTTTTAGCAACTAATCACTTAGCCATTACTTTAAACCAAATGGGCCTTGGTTAATTTTTAAAATAGACTTATTTTGGGGGGCAGTTTTTGGTTTACAGAAAAATTGAGTGAAAAGTACATAGTTCCCATGTATTCCCTTGTGCCTCCTCCACCCCAGTCTCCCCTCTCTCTCTCTCTTTTTTTGTTTTTTTGTCTTTTTGCTATTTCTTGGGCTGTTCCCATGGCATATGGAGGTTCCCAGGCTAGGGGTCGAATCAGAGCTGTAGCTGCCGGCCTACGCCTGAGCCACAGCAACGCGGGATCCGAGCCGCGTCTGCAACCTACACCACAGCTCACGGCAATGCTGGATCGTTAACCCACTGAGCAAGGGCAGGGACCGAACCCGCAACCTCATGGTTCCTAGTCGGATTCGTTAACCACTGCGCCACCACGGGGATTCCTCTCTCTCTCTCTTTTATTCTCGGTTGCACCAGTGGCATGAGGAAGTTCCCGGGACCAGGGATCAAACCCATGCCACAGCAGCAACTTGAGCTGCTACAGTGGTAATACTGGATTCTTAACCTGATGGGCCAATAGGGAACTCCCTGGTCTCCTCTCTTACTGATACCGTGCATTAGGAAAGTACGTTTGTCACTGTTAGTAAGCCAATATGGATGTATTAATATTACCTAAAGCCCATAGTTTACCCCAGGGTTCTCTCTTTGTGTTGTACCTTCTCTAGGTTGTTGTGTATAGAGTGGGTTCAATGCCCTAAAAATCCCCTGTGTCCCATCTGTTTATCCACCCCCTTTCTCGCCCCCCTTAACCCTGGCAACCACTAACTTTTTTTATTGTCTTTATAGTTTTGCCTTTTCCACAGTGTCTTGTAGTTGGAACCATACAGTATGTAGTGTTTTCAAGCTGGCTTCTTCTTCCCCCTTTTTTTTTCTTTTTTGGATAGAAGTTCCCAGGCTAGGGGATCAGATCCCAGCCCCACTTGCAACTTAGGCTGCAGCTGCAGCAATGCCAGATCCTGGCAATGTGGAATTTTTTAATCCTCTTAAGGGAATTTTGTCTCTTTATACTTTATCCTTCCAGGGTGTAAGGAACGAATACCCAGGCTGAATCATCGCCTTTCTTATAAAGTTACCTAGTGACATAACTTGTCCATTCAATATATTCTTGTTAAAGAAACTGAATTTCACAACATTAAATGCTCACTGTGTGTCTGGTCCAGCTGGGTCCAGGTCCTAGGGTGTGGATGAATAGGAATTTGTTTCCATTTGCTATGGAAGACTGTCCTTTCCTTTTTTGGGGGTGGGGGTGGGGTGGGGGATGCACTCACAATATGTGAAAATTCCTGGGCCAGGGATCAAACCTGCACCGCAGCTGTAACCAGAGCCATGGCAGTGACAACGCCGGATCCATAACCCACTGAGACACGAGGGAACGCCTCCTTTTTTTTTAAGAAAATATTTTTATTGAAATATATAAACAGAGTATGCACACTCAAGTGCAGAACTCATTGAATTCTTACGTAGTAAACACATCTGTGTAAGCACCAAACAGCTTTGCGTTTCTTTTTTAATGGAGATGTAATCCACACACCATACAAGTCACCCTCTTAAATTTTTTAAAAAATTGTGCTAAAAGGCACTTAACAGAAAACTTACCATCTTAACCTTTTTTACATGTGAACACTCAGTGGTATTAACTACATTCACACTGTTGTGCCACTATCATCATCATCCATCCCCGTAACTCTTCATCCTGTACCACATTCACTGTCCCTATGGTACATTCCCCAAGCCCAGTCCTTGGCTGCCACCCTTCTACTTTCTGTCTCTCGGAATCTGACTGCTCTAGGGACCTCATATAAATGGAGCCATTCAGTTCATACTTGCCTTTTTGTGACTGGTATATTTTCCTTACATAATGTCCTCAAGGTTCATGCATGTAGGAACATGTGTCAGAATCTCTTTTCTCTTTGGGGGCTGAGTAACATTCACATTCTCTTTATCCATTCTTCTGCTAATGGGCACTCGGCTTGCTTCCACCTTTCGGCTATTGTGACTAATGCTGCTATGAGCATGGGCGTACAAATATCTCTTTGAGACCCTGTTTTCAGTTCTTTTGGGTATGCAGCCAGACATGTAATTGCTGGATTTATATGGTAATTGTATTTTCAATTTTCTAAGGAACCTCTATACTGTCTTCCACAGCAGCTGCACCATTTCACATTCCCGCCAATAATACACAAGAGTCCCAGTTTCTCCACATCCTCAAAAAATTTACCCTTAAAGTTAAACGTTTTTTATATTTTGTTGAAGTATAGCTGATTTACAGTGTTGGTTTCAGGTGTACAGCAAAGTGATTCTATTATATATATGTGTGTGTATGTGTGTGTATTCTTTATTAGATTCTTTTCCATTATAGGTTATTACAAGATAATGAGTAGAGTTCCCTGGCGATATAGTAGGTCCTTCTTGGTTATCTCTTTTATAGATAACCGTGTGTATATATTAATTCCAGCATTCTAATTTATCCTTCTCACCATCCTACCCCCTCGCCCCTTTTTGTAATCATAAGTTTGTTTTCTATGTCTGTGAAAATTTATCCTTTTTTTGGGGGGCCATGCCTATAGCAAATTCCTGAGCTAGGGGTTGAACTCGTGCCATAGCAGTGACCCAACTGGCACTGTGACAACACTGGATCCTTAACCCACTGTGCCACAAGGGAACTCCTTAAATTTACCCTTTTAAAATGAATCATTGTTTGGTTTTTAGCCCATTGACAAGGTTAAGCAACCCTGGCCACTGTCTAATTCCAGAACATTTCCATTGCCCCCAGAAGAAGCTTGCACGCAGTAAGCAGTCATTCCCCTCTCTACCTCCGCTCAGCCCAGGGCAACCACCGATCTACTTTCTGTCTCCGTATATTTGTCTTCCGGACATTTCACAAAGACAGGATCGTATATGTGGTCCTTTGCAGCTGGCCCCTCTCACTGAGCATGAGTTTTCAGGGGTCGTCCATGTGTGTTGAGGACCCCTCAGGGTTGCTCCTCTTTATTGGCTGCCACGATTACCCGGGTGTCCCAGCTCCGGGCTGCTCACCGTCTCGTCTTTCTGGTTTTACCTTTGTCTTCCAGACCATGACCTGGACATTTGGATGGAACAGTTCCCTTCCCGTGTACTACATTCGAGACGAAAACCACAGAGTTCTCCTGTACGCCAGCGCTCACACCGTGGTCATCTACAACGTCTTCAAGAATAACCAGCACCATCTCCAGGTCTACAGGGGTTTCTTACTTCAAGTGAGGGAGGTTGCCTTTACCTCAAATACAGCACTTTTTTTTGGTTTTTAGGGCCACACCCGTGGCATATGTAGGTTCCCAGGCTGGGGCGTCCAATCGGATCTATAGCCTCTGGCCTACACCACTGCTCACAGCAATGCCGGATCCTTAACCCACTGAGCAAGGCCTGGGATCGAACCTGCAACCTCATGGTTCCTAGTCGGATTCGTTTTCACTGTGCCACGACGGTAACTCTGACAGCACTTTGGTTTTCATGTCAGGGGCCAACTTTATTCTATCACAGTCTCGTTTCTCTACCTCCCTTCTGAAAATAGCAGATACTGTCTTTAGAAACACATTTCATTGTTGTCTCTCTGATTCTAGTCAGAATCAATTTACATAGCAGCAGACTTTAATTTTATGATAACCAGAATCCAAAACGTCTATATTTTTTCACATTTCCTTAAAAATGTGGTCAGGAGAGAACCATGTCTCCAGAGAACTGCAGTAAAAGGCAGAGGACGGCTCTTCAGCCGGGATTTGGATCTAATTAACACTTAGACTCCTTTCCAGGGCTTTGATCCTCCTAGTCATGCTGAGGAGTGGGTGTGAACGTCCCCATTTCACAGGAGAGGAAACTGAGGCTCAGAGTGATTGAGCTGACTTGCCCAGGGCTACACCAGTGGATGGTGAAGCCAGGTCTTAAATCCATGTCTCCTTACTTCAAAGCATTAAGTAGGACAGTTGTCCCCTCTCTCTGTCTTTATTTACACTGCACTCTGTACCTCCCTGAATGTCCTGCATGCCTGTCCTCCCCACACTGCTCTGCTTCCTCTGTTGTGCACATTTTTGACCCTTTTTCTTTTAGTCATTTTCTTATCCACCTGTCACATTTGCCTGCTATCTGCCTTACCACTAGTTAATCTGGTAAACAGTTCCACAGTAACCCATTTCAATTGACATGTATTTTAATAAGGACCTTCCTTAGTCAATGTCTAGATCAAAAACTTCACCAGGTATTTGCCAAGAGCTCAGCCAATACTCAGCATCGTGCCAGGGATCCAAGACACGTGGGTACAGCTTTAAGGGATTTGCGTTCTGGAAGTCCGTAAATACACAGTCAGCAAGCAGCCCTCCTTGGAGCTAAGTTGAATGTGTAGCACTGAGCACAGGGGTAATGGCAGGGGGAGAGGAACACTGTGTGGGGGCAGGCTCAGGTCAGGAGAGGCGGGCCAGGCAGCTAAGCATCCAGCCTCCCCAGAGTTGGGTGGATGGGAATGGCCTAGGCCATTCATTCATCCATCCATTGCATGTGTATTTATCGTGACCACTGTGTTTCAGATGACAGATCTGTGGTCATGAACAAAACAGACCTAACCTCCCCCCACTAGATGGAGCTTATAGTCTGGGGGCGAGCCAGACATTAAACAAATGAAAAAAAGAAGACAAAAAGAAAAAAAATTGGAATTCTCTTGTGGTGTAACAGGTTAAGGATCTGGTATTGTCACTGAAGCTGCTTGGATCACTACAGTGGTGGGGGTTTGGTCCCTGGCCTGGGAACTTCCACATGCTGCTAGTATCCATGAGGATGCAGGTTTGATCCCTGGCCTCGCTCAGTGGGGTTAAGGATCCAGTGTTGCCCTGAGCTGTGGTGTAGGTTGCAGACGAGGCCCAAATCTGGCATTGCTGTGGTTGTGGCCGTAGGCTGGCAGCTGCAGCTTTGATTTTATCCCTAGCCTGGGAACTTCCATATGCCACTGGTGTGGCCCTAAAAAAAAAAAAAAAAGGCACATAAATATATAATTAAAAATTGCAACAATTGCTTGAAAGGAAGTGTGAAAATGCCCTAAGATAGAAAACCTAGGGTGAAGGGAGACTTCCTCTGGATTGGGTGGGCAGGGAGTGAAAGATGTGCCATTTATGCTGAGACTAAGAAAGAGCCATCCAGGGATAGTTTAGGGGGAGGACCATTCCAGACAGAAAGAGCTTCAAGTTTTCAGGCCTCGTGTGTGGGGCCCAGAGAGGAGGCCAGAGTGAGCGAGGGGAGATGTGGAAAGAGGGAGACAGGGGCTCTTTCCTGCCTCTCATCTTGCCTGTGATTCTCTATGTGGGGAGGATCATAGGAGGCTAAGAGGGAAAGCACAGGCCGGTGAGGAGGCTTTGGTCCCAAGGCTGCTCGGTGACCTGTGTGAACACAGTTTTAGGGAGATGAGGCAGCAGGGAGGTTCAAGGGGGCAAGGGGATGCACCCAGACATTTATTTTCGACCTTAGCTCAGAGTTGGGACGTGCCTAGACCCCTAGGAAGCCACTGTTCCTGTGGGAAGTGTCGCTTATCCTGCCAGTGTTTTGAGGGGAGGCGGGTGGGAGGAGGGTTTTCAGCCAGTGGCATCTGGCAGGGGAGCCCAGGTCTCTCTCTGGGGCCCCACCTTTCCTGTCTCAGAGCTGCTTCTCTCCGGGTCTCTAGGGCCACCCCAACGTGATCTCCTGCCTCTGCGTCAGCGAAGACCGGCGGTGGGTCGCCACGGCCGACAAAGGGCCCGACTGCCTGATAATCATATGGGACTCTTTCACAGGGTAGGCTTGCGCTGCCACCCCCACCCCATCTCTGCTGCCCACTGTGACCAGCAGAGACGAGTGATGCTGGTCTGGGAGTACAGAAGCCGGTAGTGGCATGTGGGGTGACGGGAGAGGCTGCCCGGGAGGTCATCTTACTGCCTGGAGGCCTGTGGGAGTGACATTACTTGGGTGAACCTTCCATGTATGATTCTTGGCCCTTCAAGGCTGGAAACTGGGTTTGTCGGTGGCCCCCTGGGTGCACTGGGCTGAGGGTGGCCAAGTCACACCCACCAAGCTGGGAGGCCCAGGGACGCCACGTGACTTTCACCAGCTAAAAAAAAAAAAAGACTAATCACACTCATGATCCTTGTTTCCCAAGGCTGCTATAAGATATTGCCCCAAACTGGGTGGCTCAAAAATCTGTGGAACTTATTCTCTCACGGTTCACAAGGCCAGAAGTCTGAAATCAGGATGTCTGCAGGGAGCTCCTGGGGCCCTGAGAGAGAACCTGTCCCACGCTCCCCTCCAGTTGCCTGCGCCCTCAGTGGTCCTTGACCCATAGATGTTTCATTCCAGCCTCTGCTTCCATCTTCCTGTGGCATTTTCCCTCTTCTATAGGGATATCAGTTGCTGGGTTTAGGGTCCACCCTAAACCAGCACGACCTCATCCTAACTAATTACATCTGCCAAGACTCTCTTTCCTTATAAGGTCACATTCTGAGGTTCTGGGTGGATGTGAATTTCGAGGGGGCCACTATTGGATCTACTCTCCTTACCTTCCAGGATTGTTAGGAAGACCTAGACGATGACGGCTGCTCCCAGATGTGTCCTTTCTTAATTCCTGGCTCTAGAGGCGGAGCTCAGTGCTGGATTCATTGACAAGACTATAAGGTCTTGTCTGGTGTGCAGGAGGGTGGGGCGGAGTGAGGTGGGGGTGGGCAAGTCCAGGCGGACAAGAAGGTTAGGAAGAAGTTATGTTGAAAGTTCTAGGACACGGAGTTCCTGTCGTGGCTCAGTGGTTAACGAATCGGACTGGGAACCAGTTCAGTTGTGGGTTCGATCCCTGGCCTCGCTCGGGGGTTAAGGATCTGGTGTTGCTGTGAGCTGTGGAGTAGGCCGCAGATGTGGCTCCAATTGGACCCCTAGCCTGGGAACCTCCACGTGCCACAGGTGCAGACCTAGAAAAGACAAAAAAAAAAAAAAGTTCTAGGACACGAGAACCGTTCTCCCCCTGGTAACCAGTGGCCTCCATAGGGCCATGTTACCTAATCCTGGTCCTCATCTGGCTTGACCTCTGTGGATTTATTCTTCATTCTCCTTGGTTTCTCTGATTCCCTGTCACCCTGGTTCTCATCCTGCTTGCTGTCTGTCCCCTCTCAGCCACTCGTCAGCCTCATCCTCGTCTCGCCATTCTTTAGCTGTGGCCTAGATGATGAGGAGGCTGTTGGTGATGCTCTTCAGCCAGGAAGGAGCAGATCCAGGGTTTGAAACCTCGAAGTCTTACTCTCAATAATGACTTCTGTGTTTCTCTGCTGATGGGGAAGCTGCTAGAGACCTTCCACCTGCATGTCCCATGGGCGTCTCCTGCTAAAATGTACAAAATCCTGTGCTTCTACCTCCAAACAGCTTCTGAACCCACCCCAGCCACCTCTGTCCACACCCATCTTTTCCTGGCTGGGCCATTGAAACAGCCCTCCTGACTAATCTCCCTTCCTGCAGTTCCATTCTTCAACCTGGCTTCTGTGACACTGGACCACTTCTTTTTTTTGGCTGCTCCAGCGTCATACTGAAGTTCTGAGGCCAGGGGTCAAACCCACGCCACAGCACTGACCTGAGCTGCTGCAGTGACAGCACTGGATCCTTAACCCACTGCACTGCCAGGGAACTCCTGAACCACTTTTAAGCATGTAATTCATTGGCATTAATTGCTTTCACAATGTTGTGCAACCATTACCTCTATTTCCGGAACACTTTAACTACCCAACCAGAAAATCTGAAGGGATAAACTCCCCATTCCCCCTCCCCTCAACCTCTGTTAGCCTCTGATGGGCTTTCTGTCTCTATAGATCTGCTTGTTCTGGACATCTCATGTCAATGGAATCATGCAACCTGTGGCTTTTGTGTTTGGCTTCTTTCACATAGCAAAACATTTTCAAAATTCTTCCCTGCTGTGGCATGAATCAGTCCTCTATTCCCTGTTATAGCTATTTACGATCTCATTGCATGGGTATACAGCATCTTGTTTATCCCCTCACCTGTTGCTTTTTTGTTGTTGTCTTTTTTATTTTTTAATTATTGGTTTTTTTTTTTGTCCTTTTGCCTTTTCTAGGGCCACTCCTGCTGCATATGGAGGTTCCCAGGCTAGGGGTCCAATCAGAGCTGTAGCTGCTGGCCTACGCCAGAGCCACAGCAACTCGGGATCTGAGCCGCATCTGCGACCTACACCACAGCTCATGGCAACGCCGGATCCTTAACCCACTGAGCAAGGGCAGGGATCTAACCCACAACCTCATGGTTCCTAGTCGGATTCGTTAACCACTGAGCCATGATGGGAACTCCCACCTGTTGCTTTTTTAAAAAATCATTTTAATGCATTTTTTTTTCCCGCTGTACAGCATGGGGACCAAGTTACACACACATGTATACATACTTTTTCCTCCCATTGTCGTGTTGTGATGTAAGTATCTAGACATAGTTCCAAATGCTACACAGCAGGATCTCATTGTAAATCCATTCCAAGAGCAATAGATTGCATCCGTTAACCCCAAGCTCCCGTTCCCTCCCGCTCCCTCCCTCTCCCCCTGGACAGCCACAAGTCTGTTCTCCAAGTCCATGATTTTCTTTTCTGTAGAATCATTTTAATACATTTTAGTTGAATGCACAGGTCTCCTTTGGTCACCATCTCTAATCCTAGTCCTCTGTGTAGTAGGTTTGGGGTGTTTTCTCACAGAACACTTGCTGTCGATTTACATACACATAGGTGGCCATGATCATGTCTCATCAGATGGTGTCTCTCCATGACATTCTAGGTGTGAGCTTTTCCCCAATGCAAAATATGGCCTTTTTTTTTTTTTTTTTTTTTTTGTAGGGCTGTACTCACGGCATATGGAGGTTCCCAGGCTAGGGGTTGAATTGGAGCTGTAGCCGCCAGCCCACACCAGAGCCACAGCAATGTGGGATCCAAGTTGTGTCTGTGACCTACACCACAGTTCATATACACTGGATCCTTCACCCATCGAGCAAGGCCAGGGATTGAACCTGCGTCCTCATGGATACTAGTCAGATGAGTTTCTGCTGAACCAGGATGGGAACTCCTCCCCAACACAGTCAGATTGTGTTGCTCCCCTGCTTAAAACCCTCCGGAGGCTGCCCATTGCTAGCTCAGCCCTTGTTACAGGAAGTCCGTACCTTATATCAGGGTCATGCAAACACTTCCTCCACAAATGAAAGGCCCTGTCTGCATGCGCACCCAGCATCTCTAGCCCTCACAGGGGCTGCAAGTCATGGGACATCCAGCTGACACACGGGGCAGGTTACCTCCTGCATCAGGAACTCCAAAGGCAGGAACAGTGGGTCCTGCAGGTGGATCTCTTCTCTCATGCCCTTGCTGGCAGTCCCTTGCTCCAGGCAGAGCTGGCCTCCTTTCAAACTGTGTTTATCTTTTGCTTTTTTCTTGTTTAATAAAGCCATCTTCTCCATTAGACTGGGGGTGGCTCTGGCAGTAATTTTTAAAAATTACAAAGTTAAGCATATCTGTGGTTAACAATTCGAATGATATGTCAATATGAGTTTTATGATATTGCAAATGATGACCTTGGGAACCCAGAAGGGATTTTTTTTTTTTAGAATTAATAGTCACTTTGTTAAAGTGATAAACTATACTTCTTTTTTAAGATACTAGTTCAAAAAAGAAAAGAAGAGTAAGTTCAACTTAAGTCTTCTTCTATAAATTTAACACATTTAAGTTCAACTTAAATCTTCTATGACTCTAACATATTTTTTTCAGTTGCCTATTGGGGGCTTTGATTAATGTTTGGTCCCACTTACAGATTTTATTATTACATCCTTTTAAACATTTCAAACTGAATTCAGAAATTAAATGTATTCTATTTGATCTTTAAGTTCTTTATCAGTCTGATTAACAAATAAATCCTTCACTAGTATTTTAAGTAATTCTTGTAAATCTAATAAAGTAGACATAAATACGGCAAATCTTAAATTCTGTTAAATGTTCTAATATTGTTTATAAACCTAATATGATTAGAATTTAAAATCACAAGTCTAAATCAACTACAGACTTTAAATTAGAATCACAAATCTAATCTGTTAGAGACTCTGATATGTTAAATTCTCTTAAACCTCATTCCTTAAAAAATAAATTCTTTTATTTCAAATATGTTAATAGTACAGGTTCAACTGGGAGTTCCTGTTGTTGCTCAGTGGGTTAAGAATCTGATGGCAGCAGCTCAAGTTGCTGCGGAGGTGCAGGTTTGATTCCCAGCCCAGCACAGTGAGTTAAAGGGTCTGGCATTGCTGTAGCTGCAGCTCAGATTCAATCCCTGGCCCTCATTAAAGAAAAAAAAAATTGTGGCATTCCTGTTGTGGCACAGTGGAAACAAATCCAACTAGGAACCATGAGGTTGCGGGTTCGATCCTTGGCCTTGCTCAGTAGGTTAAGGATCTGGCGTTGCCGTGAGCTGTGGTGTAGGTTGCAGACGCTGCTCAGATCCTGAGTTGCTGTGGCTCTAGTGTAGGCCGGTGGTTACAGCTCCAGTTTGACCCCTAGCCTAGGAACCTCCATATGCTAGGGGTGCGGCCCTAAAAAGACAAAAGACAAAAAATAAATTATTATAGTTGATTTACAATGTTCTGTCAACTTCTGCTGTACAGCAAAGTGACCCAATCATACATACATATACATTCTTTTTCTCATATCCTATCATGTTCTATCACAAGTGATTGGATATAATTCCCTGTGCTGTATAGTAGGACCTCATTCCTTGTCCATTCTAAATGAAATAGCTTGCATCTATTAATCCCAAACTCCTAGTCCATCCTACTCCTCCCCCCGACCCCTTGGCAACCACAAGTCTGTTATCCATGTCTGTGAGTCTGTTTCTGTTCTGTAGATAGGTTCATTTATGCCATATATATTTTTTTTTATTTTCCCACTGTACAGCAAGGGGGTCAGGTTATCCTTACATGTATACATTACAATTACATCCCCCCCACCCTTTCTTCTGTTGCAACATGAGTATCTAGACAAAGTTCTCAATGCTATTCAGCAGGATCTCCTTGTAAATCTATTCTAAGTTGTGTCTGATAAGCCCAAGCTCCCGATCCCTCCCACTCCCTCCCCCTCCCATCAGGCAGCCAAAAGTCTCTTCTCCAAGTCCATGATTTTCTTTTCTGAGATGTTCATTTGTGCTGGATATTAGATTCCAGTTATAAGTGATATCATATGGTATTTGTCTTTGTCTTTCTGGCTCATTTCACTCAGTATGAGATTCTCTAGTTCCATCCATGTTGCTGCAAATGGCATTATGTCATTCTTTTTTATGGCTGAGTAGTATTCCATTGTGTATATATACCACATCTTCTGAATCCAATCATCTGTCGATGGACATTTGAGTTGTTTCCATGTCCTGGCTATTGTGAATAGTGCTGCAATGAACATGCGGGTGCACGTGTCTCTTTTAAGTAGAGTTTTGTCCGGATAGATGCCCAAGAGTGGGATTGCGGGGTCATATGGAAGTTCTATGTATAGATTTCTAAGGCATCTCCAAACTGTTCTCCATAGTGGCTGTACCAGTTTCCATTCCCACCAACAGTGTAGGAGGGTTCCCTTTTCTCCACAGCCCCTCCAGCACTTGTTATTTGTGGATTTATTAATGATGGCCATTCTGACTGGTGTGAGGTGATATCTCATGGTAGTTTTGATTTGCATTTCTCTTAAAATCAGCGATGTTGAGCATTTTTTCATGTGTTTGTTGGCCATCTGTATATCTTCTTTGGAGAAATGTCTGTTCAGGTCTTTTGCCCATTTTTCCATTGATTGATTGGTTTTTTTGCTGTTGGGTTGTATAAGTTGTTTATATATTCTAGAGATTAAGCCCTTGTCAGTTGCATCATCCGTATTTTTATTTTATTATTATTTTTAGCATTGCTCCTGTGGCACATGGAGGTTCCCAGGCTAGGGGTTGAATTAGAGCTGCAGCTGCCAGCCTATACCACAGCCATAGCAACACAGGATCCTTACCCACTGATGGAGGCCAGGGATTGAACCCGCATCCTCATGGATCCTAGTCAGGTTCGTTAACCACTGAGCCACAAAGGGAATGCCAACTTTGTGCCATATTTTAGATTCCACATATAAGTGATACCATATGCTATTTGTCTTTCTGATTTACTTCACTAAATATGAGAATCTCTAGTTCCATCCATCTTTCTGCAAACGGTACTATTTTGTTCTTTTATATGGCTGAGTAGTATTCATTGTATATATGGATATCATCTTAATCCATTCATTTGTCGGTAGACATTTAGGTTGTTTCCGTGTCTTGTCTATTGTGAACAGTGCTGTTATGAATATAGGGGTGCACGTATCTTTTTTTTTTTTTTTGTCTTTTTGCTATTTCTTTGGGCCGCTCCCGCGGCATATGGAGGTTCCCAGGCTAGGGGTTGAATTGGAGCCGCAGCCGCTGGCCTACACCATAGCCACAGCAACTCGAGATCCAAGCCACGTCTGCAACCTACACCACAGCTCAGGGCAACGCCGGATCCTTAACCCACTGAGCAAGGGCAGGGATCAAACCCACAACCTCATGGTTCCTAGTCGGATTCATTAACCACTGCTCCATGACGGGAACTCCAGGGGTGCATGTATCTTTCTGAATGAAAGTTTTGTCCAGATATATGCCCAGGAGAGGGATTGCTGGATCATACAGTTGTTCTATATTTAGTTTTCTGAGGAACCTCCATACTGTTCTCCATGGTGGTTGTACCAATTTATATTCCCACCAACAGTGTTTAACAGGGTTCCCTTTTCTCCATACCCTCTCCAGCATTTGTTTTTTTGTTGACTTGTTGATGGCCATAATGACCGGTGTGAGGTGGTACCTCATTGTAGTTTGTTTGTTTTTTTTTGTCTTTTTAAGGCCGCACCTCCAGGGTAGGGGTCCAATTGGAGCTGTAGTCAACGTCCTATGCCACAGCCACAGCAACGCAGGATCTGAGCCACATCTGCGACCTGCAACATGTTCTCAGCAACACCAGATCCTTAACCCATTGAGCAAGGCCAGGGATCGAACCCACATCCTTATGGGTTCTAGTCAGGTTTGTTAACCGCTGAGCCATGACGGAACTCCCCCTCATAGTAGTTTTGATTTGCATTTCTCTAATACTTAGTGATGTTGAGCATTTTTTCATGTGCCTGTTGGCTATCTGTACGTCTTCTTTAGAGAAATGTCTATTTAGGTCTTCTGCCCATTTTTTGATTGAGTTGTTTTTTTTTTTCTGTTGAGTTGTATGAATTGTTTATATATTTTGGAGATTAAGCCCTTGTTGGTTGGATCATTTGCAACTATTTTCTCCTACTCCTTAGGTTGTATTTTTTTTTTCCAGGTTTACACCTCATTCTTTTTTTTTTTTTGTCTTTTTGCTATTTCTTGGGCCGCTCCCGTGGCATATGGAGATTTCCAGGCTAGGGGTCAAATCGGAGCTGTAGCCACTGGCCTACACCAGAGCCACAGCAACGGGGGATCCAAGCCGCGTGTGCAACCTACACCACAGCTTACAGCAACACCAGATCCTTAACCCACTGAGCAAGGGCAGGGACCGAACCCTCAACCTCATGGTTCCTAGTCGGATTCGTTAACCACTGTGCCACGACGGGAACTCCGCACCTCATTCTTTTTTTTTTTTTTTTGGCTTTTTGGCTTTTTGCTATTTCTTTGGGCCGCTCCCGTGGCACATGGAGGTTTCCAGGCTAGGGGTCTAATCAGAGCTGTAGCTGCCAGCCTATGCCAGAGCCACAGCAACGCTGGATCCGAGCCGCGTCTGCAACCTACACCACAGCTCAGGGCAACGCCGGATCCTTAACCCACTGAGCAAGGGCAGGGACCGAACCCGCAACCTCATGATTCCTAGTCGGATTCGTTAACCTCTGCGCCACGACGGGAACTCCCGCACCTCATTCTTTTTGAAGGTTTTATACTTTTTCATTATATGGCTATACTATGATATTTTTAAAACAATTACTATGTTAATATGCATTTGTGTTTCCAGATTTTTTGCTATTAAAGCAGTGCCACAATGAACATGAATTGGCATTTATTCTGTCTACTTTTGCTATTATTTTGCTAAGAAAAAAGTTGTAGAAGTGGAATTGGGTCATAGGGTATGCACATTTGAGGTTTTGATAGATGCAGCTATGTTGCCTGGAGAAAGCCTGTGTCTGTTTATATTGCTCCTTATGGAGGAGAATGCCAGTTCTCCTGAGAGCAAGGATGGTGTCCTAGGCATCTTTTTTCACATTCTCTTCCTTCATGCCTGCCACAGAGTCAGCACTTGATAATGAAGGAAAGACTAGAGCTCACGAGGAGAACAAATAGCATGTTTACAGGCTGCCTTGAGTTTGTTGTTGTTGTTTTAAATTGAGGTAAAGTTCTCATAAAATAGAAGTAACCATTTTAAAGCTTACATTTCAGTGGCATTTAGTATATTCACAGTGTTGTACAACCACCACCTCTATCTAGTTCCAAAATACTTTCTTTGCCCCAAAAGAAAACCCTAAAACACTTTAGCAGTCACATCCCTTTCCCTCCCCATCACCTGTGCCCCTGAAAAACACTCATCTGCTCTCTGTCTATTTGGATTTGCCTATTCTGGAATTTGATATAAATGAATTCATAAAACATGTAGCCTTTTATATCTGGCTTCTCACTCAGTATCATGTTTTCAAGTTTCAAGTAGCCTGTGTCAGTGCTTCACTCCTTTTAATGGCTGAGTCATATTCCATTGTGTGGATGGACCACATTTGTTTGTTCACAGTGTTTTGTTTTGTTGCTGTACTCGTGGCACATGGAAGTTCCTGGGCCAGGGATTGTGTCCGAGCCACAGCTGCCAGATCTTTAACTCACTGTGCCACAGCAGGAACTCCCACAGTGTAATGTTTTGAAGCAGGTGTCCCCCTGCCCTGTTTTGCAGGATCCCTGTGCACACGATATTTGACAGCTGCCCAGAAGGTAATGGCATCAGGGCCATGGCTATCACCCGTGACGCCAAGTACCTGGCAACGATCTCAGATGCTGAAATCCAGGTACAGGGCCCTGTGGGGCAGCCTCAGCTGGCTGGCCAACCTGACAGGAGTGTTGCTGTGAGCAGCTCTGCTCAAGCTGTGTGGCATCTGCGATTCTCTGGGTGGAGGGTGGTGACCAGACTCTGGTCAGGGGTTCCCTGCTTATGGCCTAGTTCACTGTGCTTTGCTGAGTTCGCGGAAGCTTCTGGATTACCATGAGAGGTGTAGGTTACTTCAGCAGCCTTCGGAAACCTTCTCCTTCTTCCCTGTCTGCTGTCACTTACAGAGAGTTTGCATCTGGAAGTGGACTTTAGCAGTGGAAACGCCCGCATGCACACTTGACCTTCCCAAAGAGTATGGTTTTCAGGTGAGTTCAGTTTGAGCTTGTAAAGATCCATCTAAAGTTACACAGAAGCCAGGTCAAAACTGCTTTTTGTTTTACTGGAGCTTCATGATGGTGCACAAACAGGAGCTTTTTAAAAATTCCTATCCATGGAGTTCCCTGGTGGCTCAGCCATTTCAGCATCCTGCATTGCTGTGGCTCTGATTACTGCTGTGGTGAGGGTTCGATCCTCAGTCTGGGAACTTGTGCATGCCACAGTGCTGCCAAAAAATAAAAAAAAATTCTATCCGTGATCTGATTTTATTTTTGGTGATAATAGCTAATTTTTGGAGCATTTATTATGTGCTGGTTCTGCTAAATTCTTTGATACAGTATCTTATGTAATCCATGCAGACTATTAAATAATTTGTCTAAAGTCAACCAGCTGGCTGCCTTTCTCATTCGAGAAGCATGCTCTGAACTGCTCTTCATGTAGGGAAGTTTTTATTATTCTCGATTTTCATGAGACGACTTCCCAAGGCCACCCAGAGTGTTGACTCTGCTCCTCTGCATCATGTCATTCATCCTTGCAGCCTTCGCTCACCTGCATTCATTGAGTGCCTACTGTGTGCCAGCCACTCTGGTAGGAATGCATGTGACTTGCAGAAACTAGGAGCCCCAACATGGGGTCTGTGTGGCTGGACTCAGAAAGGTATATATTGTTATCAGCTTTATGCCCGTTTTCTCTACTTCTTTCCTACCCTGTGTCCTTCATGCTCCAGGAAAAAAATATGCTTACTTCTTAAGCCACCAGCCATACTGAGGTGCTCAGGATGGGTTTTACTGTTGCTACCAAAAAATGTTTTTGCTGTTTCCTTAGAGCTTTCACTGAATCACTTTGGATAGTATTGTCATTTTTTTTTTTTGTCTTTTTAGGGCCACACCTGTGGCATATGGAGGTTCCCAGGCTATGGGTCAAATCGGAGCTATAGCTGCTGGCCTATGCCAGAGCCACAGCAATGCCAGATCCAAGCCACGGCTGCAACCTACACTACAGCTCATGACAACACTGGATCCTTAACCCGCTGAGTGAGGCCAGGGATCGAACCTGTGTCCTCATGGATGCTAGTCAGATTCATTTCCACTGAGCCACTATGGAAACTCCCAGTATTGTCATCTTAATAACATTGCCTTCCAATCCACAAACATGAGATGCCTTTCCATTTATTTATGTATTCTTTAATTTCTTTCAGCAGTGTTTTATAGTTTTCACCATACAGATCTTTTACCTCCTTGGTTAAATTTTATTCCAGTATTTATTTATTTATTTTTTTATGGGCTCAACCATGGCATATGTAAGTTCCCAGGCCAGGGATTGAATCCAAGCAGCAGCTTAGACCTATGCCACAGCTGTGGCAATGCTGGATCCTTTAATCCACTGCATCATAGGGGAACTCCTCTACTTTACATATAGTAGCATGTATATGTTATTCCCACACTCCTAATTTATCCCTCCCCCCTTTGGTAACCATAAATTTATTTTCTTTGGCTCTGAGTCTGCTTCTGTTTTGTAAATAAGTTCATTTCTATCATATATTTAGATTCTACATATACACAATATCATATATTTATTTTTCTCTTACTTCACTTAGTATGATAATCTCTAGTTCCATCCATGTTGCTGCAAATGGCATTATTTCATTCCTTTCTATGGCTGAGTAATATTCCATTGTGTATATGTACCACATCTTATTTATCCATTCCTCTGTCAGTGAATGTTTAAGTTGTTTTCATGTCTTGGCTATTGTGAATAGTGCTGCTTTGAACATTGGGGTGTGTGTATCTTTTCTTTCTTTCTTTTTTTTTGTCTTTTTTTTTTAGGGCTGCACCCATGGCATATCGAAGTTCCCAGGCTAGGGCTTGAATGGGAGCCACAGCCTCTGGCCTATGCCACAGCCATAGCAACACCCTTAGCCTGGGAACCTCCATATGCCGCAGGAGCAGCCCAAGAAATGGCAAAAAAGACAAAAAAAAATTAAAATATAGTTGATTTACAATGTTTTGCCAATTTCTGCTGTACAGCAAAGTGACTCAGTCATATATATTTTTTCTTTTCTCTTTCTCTCTTTCCTTCCTTCCTTCCTTTCTTTCGTTCTTTCTTCCTTCCACTTTTTAGGACTGTACCCGCAGCATACAGAAGTTCCTAGGCTAGGGGTTGAATTGGAACTACAGCTGCTGGCCTACACCACAGCCACAGCAATGCCGAATCCAAGCCACGTCTGCAACATACACCACAGCTCACAGCAACGCCAGATCCCTGACCCACTGAGTGAGGCCAGGGATTGAACCCACATCCTCATGGATCCTAGTTGGGGATTGTTGGGTTTGTTACTACTGTGCCACAATAGAAACTCCCTATACTTTCTTTTTTTGATATTTTTTTCCTTCATGTTCTATCCGAGGAGAGTGGTTATTGTTCCCTGTGCTGTACAGCAGAACCTCATTGCTTATCCATTCTAAATGTAATTGTTTGTGTCTCTTAACCCTAAACTCCCTGTCCATTCCACTCCCTCCCCCTTGACAACCACAAGTCTGTTCTCCATGTCTGTGAGCCTGCTTCTATAGGTAGGCTCAAAAAATATGGAACACTTCACCCATTTGCATGTCATCCTTGCACAGGGGCCATTCTTGTCTTCTCTGTATCATTCCAATTTTAGTATAGGTGCTGCTGAAGTGAGCACAAAGTTTATTATTTTTTACTGCTGAATAGTTGTATATTGAATGGATATGTCACCATTTGTTTCTCTCTTCATTGAATAGATAACTGAAGGACTTGTGGGTTTCCTATTTGTGGCTACTGAAAATAAAGCTGCCTGAACATTCTTGTACAAGTCTTTGTAGAGATATATGCTCTCATTTCTCTTGGTAACTTGTTTTTGAAGGATATTTCCAAAGTACAGAATTCTAGGTTGGTGGTTATTTTCTCTCAGTACCTTGACGGTACAGGTATTATTCCGTTGTCTTCAGACTTAAATCATTTCTGTTGAGAAGTCAACTGTTGATCTTACTGCTACCTTTTTTGAAAGTTATGCGTCTTTTTTCCCCACTCTGGCTGCTTTTAAGATTTTCTCTTGGGAGTTCCCATTGTGGCTCAGCAGTAACAAACCTGACTAGTATCCATGAGGATGTGGGTTCGATCCCTGGCCTTGCTTTGTGGGTTAAGGATCTGGCATTGCTGAGAGCTGTGGTGTAGGTCACAGATGTGGTTTAGATCCTGTGTTGCTGTGGCTGTGGTGTAGGCCAGCAGTGGTAGCTCCTATTTGACCCTGTGGCCCTAAAAAAGCCAAAAAAAAAAAGGGATTTTCTCTTGGTTTTTCAATGATGCATCTGTGTGTATATGGACATGCTGATTTAAAAAAAAAATCAACTTCTCCTTTGGGGTTTTTGAACTTGAGATGTTATGTCTTTCCTTAGTTTTGGAAAATTCTATCCATTGTCTCTTGAAAGGTTATTTCTGCCACATTCTTTGTTTCCTCTCCTTCTGGGACTCCAATTACATGTTAGTTAGACCCTTTCAACTTGTCCTGTAGGTCTTTTATTCTCTTTTCTGTTCTTTTCTCTCTTTATGCTTCAGTCTGGATATTTTCTCTTGTAATTTATCTTCCTTTTCTACTAACTAATCATTCCTTTGGCTGTATTTAATTTTCTGTTAAATCATCCTTTGAGTTTTGTAAAGCATTTTTTTCAGATCTAGAAGTTCCATTTTGGAATTCTCATTGTGGCACAGCAGAAATGAATCTGACTAGTATCCATTAGGATGTGGTTTTAATTCCTGGCCTCACTTAAGTGGATTGGCAATCTGGCATTGCCATGAACTGTGATGTAGGCCGCAGACACAGCTTGGATCCCCCATTCCTGTGGTTGTGATGTAGGCTGGCAGCTGTAGCTCTGATTTGACCCCTAGCCTGGGAACATCCATGTGCAGCCTTAAAAAACAAAATAAAACAAAAAACCCAGAAAAAAACCCTTCCATTTGATTCTTTTAAAAAATAGAGAATCGTCTGCTGAGATTATCCATCTTATCCTCTACTTTCACATACATGTTAATCACAGTTATTGTCCAGTCTGGGTGATAACTCTCCTTGGGGGGGGGTCTCTTTCTGTTGATTACTTTTCTCTTCTTTTTTTTTCTTTTGTCTTTTTGTCTTTTTTGTTGTTGTTGTTGCTATTTCTTGGGCCGCTCCCGCGGCATATGGAGGTTCCCAGGCCAGGGGTTGAATCGGAGCTGTAGCCACCGGCCTACGCCAGAGCCACAGCAACGCGGGATCCGAGCCGCGTCTGCAACCTACACCACAGCTCACGGCAACGCCGGATCGTTAACCCACTGAACAAGGGCAGGGACCGAACCTGCAACCTCATGGTTCCTAGTCGGATTCGTTAACCACTGCGCCACGACGGGAACTCCTCCTCCTTTTTTTTTTCAATTATTTGAGTGTGTCTCTTTCATAGGCCTGGTTATTTTTTGTTGAATACCTGATGTTGTACTTAAAAAGTATAAGACAGGTTTGATCCCTGCCCCAAGAACTTACACATGACATGGGTGCAGCCAAAAAAAAAAGGATAGGAATAATTTGAGGCTCAGGATGATAACTTCTTCCAAGGAAGATTTACTTTTACTCCTTCAGGTCTTTGGCAAAGTAGTCACTTGATCTAAGCAGAGATTGAGAGGATTTGAGGCTAATTTTCAGCCTTTATGAGGCCTTGTCCATGCATGTGCTTTCATCATCTTCACTCCACCAGACCTTCGTGCTGTCCTGAAATTGATCCTCAGACATGGGCATTGTAGTTTACATTCCTGAAGTGCCCCAGCAAGCAACAGGCAAGGAATGTGAGATGGAGTGGAAAGGGCTGGAGTGGAGTTGAAAAAGCATTTCTTGGGAGTTCCCTCATGGCTCGGTGGGTTAAGAATCTGATGTCACTGCTGTAGCTCTGGTTACAGCTGTGGCATGGGTTCGATCCCTGGGAACTTCCACATGCTGTAGGTGTGACAAAAGAAAAAAAAAAAAGCATTTCTGGAGTGACTGTCGTGGCTCAGCTGTTAGCAAATCCTACTGTCATCCATGAGGATGTGAGTTTGATCCCTGACCTTGCTCAGCAGGTTAAAGATCTGGCGTTGCTGTGAGCTGTGGGGTAGGTTACAGACACAGCTCACTCCCATGTTGCTCTGGCTCTGAGCTTAGGCTGGTGGCTACAGTTCCGATTGGACCCCTAGCCTTATAACCTCCGTATGCTGTGGGTGAGGCCCAAAAAGACCAAAAAAAAAAAAAAAAAGCATTTCTGGGAGTTCCCTTGTGGCTCAGATGGTTAAGGATCAGGTGTTGTTACTACGGCTTGAGTCACTGCTGTGGCATGGGTTCAGCCTGTTGCTAGGGAATTCTACACACCATGGGTGCAACCAAAAGAAAAAAAAGCATTTCTTGAGCCCATCACTCAAAGCTGCCTCCCGTAGCCCTTCATTCATCTCAGGCTACTGCCCACCTCCCACGCACATACCATTTCAAGACATATGCCTTACACCCCCCTTGGGATTTCTCACTTTGTTGTTGTTATTTATTTTCTGCATTTCATGTTTCCTCCACATCTGTAGTTTCTGCAGGGTTAAATTTTGGAAAGGGATCCAGGCAACCCATGCTACTTACCATCTTGGCAGGAATCAGAACCCCCTTCCAGTATTTTGCGTTCATTCCAGTTTAGCTTGTGACCTTGTCAAATTTAGAATTGATTTTGCAGCCTTCTTTGTCTGAAAGGACACAGAATAAAGGTTATTGGTGAATAGTGGTTTACTATTGCTTGTTCCAGTTTATAGATGATGAATTAAAATAAGAATAAGAAAGGAAATACATTTGAGACCATTAATTTTAACACTCTGTATTTAAATTATATTCCTGTTGCTTACAAAATGCCGTGTCCTTTCTGTGTTTTACTCCTACCCGGTTATGTATTTTAATAAAAAATATCTAATTTTAATATTTAACTTAATCATAGAGAAAGAGAAAATTTATTATTATGTAATGCATTTCCATATTTTATATTTCAGAACTACCTTACGTTTAATCCAACAAATAATAAAGAATTGGTGAGCAATAGTAAAACACAAGCAATATATTATATGTGGGTAAGTAGAAATATTTTCTTTTTTTTTTTTTGTCTTTTTGCCATTTCTTGAGCCACTCCTGCGGCATATGGAGGTTCCCAGGCCAGGGGTCGAATCGGAGCTATAGCCGCCGGCCTACACCACAGCCACAGCAACGCGGGATCCGAGCAGCGTCTGCGACCTACACCACAGCTCATGGCAATGCCAGATCCTTAACCCACTGAGCAAGGCAGGGATTGAACCCACAACCTCATGGTTCCTGGTCAGATTCGTTAACCGCTGAGCCACGATGGGAATTCCTCATTTGTTTTAAATATATGGACAAGTGTATGTTCATTCTTTGAGTACAGATGTTTTGGTAATGTAATGATGTAGTATTTACTTAGAAAGCAATAAACATATGATGTTTTGATTTAATTATAGTATTTATTTTAGTCTCATTGGAAATTAGCAACCTAAATCAGAAGCAGATAATTTAAATTTCATTTAATTTGTTAAAGTAATGAGTCAGATATTTATCTGAATCTATTTAAGGTCTAAAATGTAGGGTTTTTCAAGATCTTGGTTTTTTATTCCCTTTTAGAAAGGAATTAGCAAACAGATAGCTGATATGCACAAAAACATGAGATTTAAAAAAGCATCAAAAGTTAAACATAAGATCACTATATGACCCAGAGTTCCCACTGTGCAGAGCAATGGAATTGGTGGGGGCTCATGAGCGCTGGGACGCAGTTCAATCCCCAGTCCAGCACAGTGGGTTAAGGATCCAGCATTGCCACAGCTGTGGCTTAGGTGGCAACTTCAGCTTGGATCTGATCCCTGGCCCGGGAACTCCAGGGGTGGCCAAAAAAGAAAAAGAAGAAAGATTACCATATGACCCACCAATTCCTAGATGTATACCCAGGAGAACTAAAAACAGGCACTCAAATACTTATACATAAATGTTCATAGCAGCAGCATTACTCTTAATAACCAAAAGGTAGCAACAGACCAAATGTTCATCAACAATGAATAGAGGAAGTCCCCATTATGGCTCAGAAGTAATGAACCCAACTAGTATCCATCAGGATGCGGGTTCGATCCCTGGCCTTGCTCAATGGGTTAAGGATCCAGCATTGCCGGGAGCTGCTGTGTTGTTGTGGCTGTGGTGTAGGCTGGCAGCTATAGCTCTGATTCTACCCCTAACCTGAGAACTTTCATACACTGTGGGTATGGCCCTAAAAAGACAAACAAAACAAAAAACAACCAACCCAAAACCCCAAAACAAAAGAAACAGTGAATGGATCAACAAAATGTGGTCCATCTGTATAATGGAATATTGAGCCATTAAAAATAGGAATGAGGTACTGACACAGGCTACAATGTGGATGAATCTTGAGAGCATTATGCTGAATGAAAGCAGCCAAACACAAAAAAGCCACAGATTGTATGATTCCACTGATATGAAATGTGCTGAATAGGTTAATCCATAGAGACAGAAAGCAGAATGGTATGATTCAGGGGCTGGAGGAAGGGGGATTGGAGGGTGACTGCCTAATAGAGAGGGGGCCTCCTTTTGGGGTGATGAGAGTGTCCTGGAGCCAGATGGAATGATGGCTGCACAGCATTGTGAATATACTCAATGCCACTGAACTGTACACTTTAAAATGGTTAATTTTATTTTTCATACAGAGGTTCCCAGGCTAGGGGTCAAATTGGAGTTATAGCTGCTGGCCTACACCACAGCCAACAACACAGGATCTGAGCCGCTTCTGCCCTCTACACCACAGCTCATGGCAATGCCAGATCCTTAACCCACTGAGCGAGGCCAGAGATTGAAACTGCAACTTCATGGTTCCTAGTGGGATTCATTTCTGCTGCACCACAATGGGAACTCCTAAAATGGTTAATTTTATGTTGCATGAATTTTACCTCAATAAAGATGCAAAACACCAACACATTGAATTGCTGATATTCAGTGATACTCATTACCTCAGGTATTAATTATACCTTTAAAGCCTTATAAACATAGAATTCAGATTTGCATTAACTACCACTTAAAGCCACAATCGTTTGTGGCGTTTTATACGTATTTCCTTTCCTTTCAGAATGTTTTTAGATGTTCCTGGAGACAGCAGGTTCTCCTACCTGTAGAAATTGCAAAGCTCTGACCCTGCTTATATGCATTTGTTTTGATTTTGCTGTTATGTAGTTCTTCTTTTGGAAACCAGGTCTTTTTTTAGTAGTGATTATTTATTTTTCTGTACTTATCAGTATGAAGACGGAGATATACTTGCTCATAGTGCCCCACTTCTAACAGAAAAAGTGAGTACACCTGTTGTGCTCTTATATATCTGACTTTGTGGAGAATAAATATGTGTGAGCTTAGTCACTTTGGGTTATTCTTTGTATTTTTTTTTTCATTTTTATGGCTGCACCTGCTGCATATGGACGTTCCTGGACCAGGGGTTGAATCAGAGTGGCAGTTTGCCGGCTTACACCACAGCCAAGGCAACACTGGATCTGAGCACATCTACAGCCTATGATGCAGCTTGTGCCAACACCAGATCCTGAACCCACTGAGTGAGGCCAGGGATCCGACCTTCATCCTTATGGATACTAGTCAGGTCCTTAACCTGTTGAGCCGCAATGGGAACTCCTACTTTTTGTATGTTTTGATATTAAACCATTGGGAAATAATTTGTAATTTTTACTTAGGTTCTTTGCCAGTCAGTTGAAAATGATGGTGGTATTGTTAAAAATAATATGGAATACAAGTTCCTGTTGTGGGTCAGTGGACTAATAAGGACCTGACATTGTCTCTGTGAAGATGGGGGTTCGATCCCTGGCCATGCTCAGTGGATTAAGGATCCGGTGTTGCTGTGGCTGTGGCATCAGCTGACAGCTGCAGCTCTGATTCAACCCCTAGCGCAGGAACTTCCATATGCTGCAGGTGCAGCTGTAAAAAAAATAATAATAACAATAGTAATAATATCGATTAAAAATAAATGGAAAAGAAAGTTTCCTATCATGAGAAAATATCCAAGGAAGTGATGGTCTTTATAATGGGTGTATGACAAAGGATAAAGGTTAATTTGAGGTAAAGTACGTAGAGTAGTTGGACATGAGTGGATCCCTTGTAGCTCAGTTTTCAGTGTGCTAAAAAATGATACCGGATTTT
The DNA here is from genome assembly GCF_016906955.1 of Phacochoerus africanus. NCBI lineage: Eukaryota > Metazoa > Chordata > Mammalia > Artiodactyla > Suidae > Phacochoerus > Phacochoerus africanus. The sequence continues at coordinate 30,874,591 of NC_062558.1, read as the reverse complement.
TTTTTTTTTTGTCGTTTTAGGCCTCCCCCCCACCCCATAACATATGGAGGTTCCCAGGCTAGGGGTCAAATTGGAGTTGCAGCTGCTGGCCTAGGTCACAACCTTAGCCACACCAGATCCGAGCCGAATCTGTGACCTGCACCACAGCTTGCGGCAATGCCGGATCCTTAACCCACAGATTGAGGGCAGGGGTTGAACCTGCATCTTCATGGATGCTTGTTAGATTCGTTTCCACTGAGCCACAAAGGGAACTTCTCTTGTTGGATATTTAGATGTTTAAGAGCCACTAGAAAGGTAGTAAGCCAGGTGTTGCAGGAAACATTTCATTTCGCCTGCTTTCCTCAAGCTATTGCACCTGAGGTGGAAATGCCCTGTCTCATGCAGCCTTTCCTGCATTTGATACTCCACCAGTAACCTGCTCTCTGTGTGCACTTCACGATTATTTTTCTACTTTCACTCTTGGTTTGATCTATAAAACTCTATTTTTCAAGAGGGCATACCAAAAGGAAGAAAAAAAAAAGATGAGACAGTGGACACAAAGCAAGATTATTCTGTCTGCAAACTCTTTCATAAATCAGAGTATCAAAAAATACAGTTAGCTCTTATTATTTGCAGCAGTTATGTTGCATAAGGTCTCAGTAGACCTGAGTTAGGGCATGCTGAATCGTTGCTCCAGGGAGAAATATACGAATAGGTTCCTGCAGGGCTAGGGTCACAACACTTTCATCAGCTGACAGATACATGACTGTGTTTTATGCATGTTTCTCTTTAATGACATCGAATTTAATATATAACATTGGTCCCTGATCATTGGACTCATGTTCAACAGCACTAGAACTCATGTCTGAATGATGCTTACCTTTCTTACACAGGTGTATTCTCCGTAAGGCACAGCACAGCCTTCTTGTGCCTGGGAGCACCAGGCAGCATTTCAGTACCATGTTTGGGAGCCAATTTAAGTACCAAAATCACCAACAAAAAGCAGGAAAAAAATGCAAACATCAAGGCACTAATCGGACCAGGAAAGGGACACTTGTTTCCCATCTGAGAGCAGAAACAAGAAGGCAGAGTTGTCTTGTTTGACCTCAGCTGGAAACATCAAGTTTTTCATAGCTTGGCACCTGTATGCATGTGCAAAGGATGGTGAAAGCGCCACAAGCACTTGCTTTTGAGGTTACAAATAAATTTTAGTGAGTAGGTAAAATTGCAAATATGGAATCCACAAATAATGAGGATCGGCTGCAGTTTGAAATGATAAAAATGCCTTGTGTTAAAACAGGGCTTCTCTAAGAAAGTGATGCCGTTGCTTGACCAGTTGTGGTTCTGCTGACCCTCTTGTGTTCGAGTCAGAGAGGCACACCTAGGATCTTCTCTGCCCAGTTAGAGTCAGGTGGCAGAATTACTGTGTCATAGGAATTTATTCATTCGCTAACTATTCTCTGAGGGGCTTCCCTCACTGCAAAACTGGGCTCTTTCTATACTTGTCTAAACTCTAAGAAAGATGCCTAGTGCCTTACCCTGCATAGCACACATTTAACAAGGACTCTTGGGGCCATTTCTAGGTACAGCACTTAATTTCCACTGATTGGAAAATAATTTATCATCAAAAGGAGCCTGGAAGCATTGGCTTTTGATATTTCACAGCTGGAACATGTTTTTGTTCAGGACTGACATTAGCCTCTGAAACCTCAGTAAGCGAAGTTGAACAGGTGTGAACCGTAATTAACCACTCTTTCATTTGCTTTAAGCAAACAGTCTAACCCAGTTCATAACCCTTCACTTGCTTTTAGCAAACCTGCAGAGGTTCAGAACTGCCTGGGCCGTGGCATTCCATACGGGAGGGTTTTTTTTTAGTGATTTTTTTGAAGACTTCCCACCCCCCCCCCCCCCTTTTTTTTTTTTTTTTTTTGGTCAGGCCTGTGGCTTATTGAAGTTCCTGGGCCAGGCATCGAATCCAAACCACTTCTGTGATAGCCGTGGGAACACCAGATCCTTTAACCCACTACACCAGGCTGGGGATTGGACCATCGATGCAACAGAGACAAGCAGAACCATCAACCAGTGCGCCACAGCAGAAATTCATATTTTTCCTCACTATATTTAGGTATAATATAAAATGCCGTGATGATAAATGCTTTGTTTGGAGTTCCCATTGTGGCTTAGGGGGTTAAGAACCCCACAAATATCCATGAGGATGCCGGTTCAATCCCTGGCCTCGCTCAGTGGGTTAAGATCCTGTGTTGCTGAGAGATATGGTGTGTGTCACAGATGCGGCTCAGAGCCGGCAGTGCTGTGGCTGTGGTGTAGGCTGGCAGCTGCAGCTCCCATTTGACCCCTAGCCTGGGAACTTCCACAGGTGTGCCCGTTAAAAAAAAGAAAAAAATAAATGCTTTGTTTTATATTTATTACCAACAGTAGCAAATAACCTGTGTCTTGAAATGCAGACATTCAACAAGCTCGTGGGAAAATTTAGCCAGTCCGTCTTTCATTTGAATTTAACTCAAATACTCTCTGCGACAATGGAAGGGAAACTAGTTGTCTGGGACATTTGCCGCCCACCATCATCTGCCTCCATCTCTTCAGGCTTTCCCCACATCAAACCCTGTAAACTGGTTCATTTGCAGAAGGAGGGGATCACTGTGCTTACTACAGTTGACAGGTAATTCAATAATTAAAAAGCTATGGATGATTATAAAAGTATTTAATTAATCAGTTAATTTATTGGCCATTCCCTCAGCATGTGGAGATACCCAGGCCAGGGGTCAAACCCAAGCCACAGCAGTGACCCAAGCTGCTACAGTGACAATGGCAGATCCTTAACCCCCTGTACCAGAAGGGAACTCCTCTAGGAGTATTTATAACCCTTTTGGAGGTATACATATAGTTTGTATATGCAGAGATTATTTCTGGGGAGAGCCAATTAACTGGGAACATTGGTTGCCTCTAAGGAAAAGAACAGAGAGCTAGGATCAAGGATGGGGGTGGATTTACTTCTTTTTATAGTCTCATTTGTACTAATTGGTTTGCTTTTTTCAAAAAAAAAATTATGGGCATGTATTACTTTTAAAAGTCCTTTTGTGTTGGTGAAACAAAAACTACCTGATTTTTTCTGCACTAAATAGACTTATTTTGCACCCTAAATTGTACATATTTTAAATTTGAGGACATGACATAAATGGCTATATATATTTTTCTGGTTATAAAATAACATTTACCCATCATGAAAAGATGAAATAGGAGTTCCCATCATGGCACAGTGGAAACAAATCTGTCTAGGAACTATGAGGTTTTGGGTTCGATCCCTGGCCTCGCTCAGTGGGTTAAGGAACTGACATTGCCACGGGCTGAGGTGTAGGTCGAAGATGCGGCTTGGATCCTGCATTGCTGTGACTGTGGTGTAGGCCAGCAGCTATAGCTATGATTTGACCCCTAGCCTGGGACTCTCCATATGCCGTGGGTGAAAGGATGAAATACAGCAGAAAGTTTTGTTACTCTAGAGTTCCCTGGTGGCCTAACGCTTGGGTTCGATCACAGGCCCAGGAACTTCTGCATGCTGGGGGTGTGGCAAAAAAAAAAAAGTTCCGTAACTCTGATTTTGAGAGGCTGTCAGGGCATGTAGGTGATCATTAGACTGGTGAGCCTCAGATGTAAAGGGGTTTACATGCCAGATGCATCCCTTCGTTGGAGTGAACTTGGGCAAGGGACGTAACTTTGCTGTGGCTCCATTTTTCCATCTGTAAAGTGGGCATAATGATACCATCCCTCTCTGGGAGACTTTGTCATGTTTTAGTGAGATGAGGCATGTGAAATTGTTAGAGCACAGGGGAGCTCTAGGTAAAATAGCCATTATCAGGGTGCTAGAGAACTTCCCCAAAGTGCTGCAGACGGTTGCTTTATGACAAGGACCCTGCTCATATGGTCGGAGTCACTGTGCCATCTGTTTTCCAAAAGCCCATTGCTTTCCTTTCCCTTTCTGTAATACAGAGGAACAGTGAGGTCCTGGCATGGCTTTACAAATAACAATGCGAATTGGCATCCTTCCTTAGTTGGTGTGTAAAGGCAGTAGTAGAGTTGAGGTGATGAAGCAATCAGCTTTTCATTATTGGGGGTTAGGACTCAGGGAAGACCAAACCTGGGTTCCCTTCTCTCCGTGTTAAAAAACCCAGCCAGGAAGGGCTCCGAAAACACTTGGCTTGTTTTGCCATTTCTTTCCAGCAGAGGGCAGTGAATGATGTTCTAGCCAATTACTCTGCCCACCTGCCTTGCTTATTAATCAGAAACCCCATTTAGTCACTTTGCATGTGTAAGAGGAAATTCATCCCCTTACTCCTCCCACCCCCTGTGATTAGAATTATGTCAGAGGCTTAAAAAAACAAGCGCATTTGGGATGGCTCTGAGGACAGGAAATAAAAGCCGTTTGTCACGCAGCACTGCCTTTGGCTATGATGACCGGATTGAGTTTTCCGATTGCTCTCACAGCATCGTCTTTCTGTAAAGCGGCTTGTGTCCCATTGCCAGGCTGTGAGATTTCAGAGGAATGGTAGATGGACTCTGTTGTCATCTGTAGTCTTATGGCGGAGAATGTAAATCATGGCCCACCGCCATTGCACAGGGCTCATTTCAGAGGGCCAGGAATAGTGGAGCAGAGAGTAAGGGCTTTGCATTAGATATGCCTAAATCCCTGCATAGTCCAGCCACGTGGCCCTGATGGGGTTGCCAGGTTTAGTACAAGTATATCCCATGCAGTACTGGGGACATATTTGTACTAGGAGATTACTCATTGTTTATCTGAAATTCAAATTTAACTGGGCATCCTGCTTTTTTTTTTTTTTTTTTTTTTTTTAGGGCAGCACCTGTAGCATATGGAAGTTCCCAGGCTAGGGGCTGAATTGGAGCTGCAGCTGTGGGAACTCCTTTTTTCCCAGGGCGTATCCGGCATTTTTATGTGCAAAATCTGGCAACCCCAGGCCTTGAGCTTTAGATCCCTACATGTAAAGTGGGATGGCAGTAAAATCAGCCACAGAGGGCAGTATTAGGCGACGTTTTCACAACACCCTGGGGTCCAGAGGCTGACATGTGATTAGGTGTTCAATAGGTAGTACTCGTTACCATCATTTAACAAACTGAGGTTATTCTCCATTTCAGCTACATTGTCACAGGTGACATTCGGGGTAACATCAAGTTCTATGATCGCACTCTGTCCATTGTTAACTGGTACAGCCACTTCAAACTGAGCTGCATAAGAAGCCTGTCTTTCTCAAAGACACCGGCAACTCCTCCAACGGAAGATACAAACTACCCTCCAGATTGCACTTTAAAAGGTGACCTTTTTGTTGTAAGGTAAGTTGTTAATGAATCTTGTCATTTGTTGTATTTTATTGTATTTGTTTGCTTTTTAGGGTTGCACCTGTGGCATATGAATGTTCCCAGGCTAGGGATCAAATGGGAACTACAGCTGCCGGCCTACCCACAGCTACGGCAACGAGGGATCTGAGCTTCATCTGCAACCTATACCACAGCTCACAGTAACGCCGGATCCTTAACCCACTGAGCAAGGCCAGGGATCGAACCCACGTCCTCATGGGTACTTGTCAGATTTGTTACTGCTGAGCCACAGTGGGAACTCCTAGTTAGTTTTAAAAATGAAACATCCTTCTCCTGTTAAGAATGTTTAGTGACAGGAGGCTGAAAAGGGCTCATCCCTGGGCTCTAATCTCTGTTGCCTCAGGAGTCCTTTGCTGTAGGTTGATCTCTTTTCTAGAAGCTGAGTTTGTCCTAGCACTACCGGTTAGCGGGACTGGATAGTTAATAGCCATAACATTTCAAGATTGAATTATCTGTGAGTCTGCTTAATTACCCTTGCAGTATTTGTAGGCACATCTGTATGTGTGCACCAAACTCCATATTTGCATACACAAATGAATATTTGCATGTGCAGATTAGCTAATTGTACAACTGACTGTCCATCTGCATACTTAATGACTCAATTTACATGTCGAAATGTGGGCTTTTTCACTTGCAAATGGAAGCTGTTGGGTATTGGTGGTGTATTTTTGGAGCTGTCGGGTTAATAATGTCACTAAATTACAGACGACAGAGGCGGTTCATGTGCAATTAGAGGCAGAATAGCTGGCGTGCCCCGCTCCCTGCAAACACTGACACTGTCTGGTCTCTCCTTGGCAAACAGGAATTTTATCATTGGAACATCAGATGCATCGGTGTACCACTTAACAGCGGACGGGACCAAACTCGAGAAGTTATTTGTAGAGCCCAAGGATGCCATTCGTGCCATCTCCTGCCACCCCTATCAGCCCCTCATCGCCATTGGGAGTTTCTGTGGGATGATCAAAGTGTGGGATTATGAAAAGAAAAAGTACCTCTTCAGCAGGGTCTTTGAGAAGGGGCTTGGAGTCCAGAGCCTGACCTACAACCCTGAAGGTATTTTCATTTTTATCAACCTGCCTCAGGTTCTGAATTGAAAACAGACCCTAGGGGTCTGTGTCCTTGGCTGTCACAGCTCCAGGAAGGGTATTGAACCTGCTCCCCGCTCCAGGCCAGGTGGGACCCTGCAGGACCATACTACCTGGGTGCTTCTCACAGGAACCTCGTCTGTCGTGTTCACTGCTGTCTCCTTGGCACTTGGGACAAGGCCCGCATGGAGTTGATGTTTCTAGAGTGAATGAAGTCCTTTTTGATCATTGTTCCCTGGCTTGTAATTTCAGGAGCTCTCCTTGGAGCTGGCTTCACAGAGGGGACCGTTTACATTCTTGACGCAATGTCCTTAGAAAGTGAAATCCCAGAGCCTTTCAAATATTCCAGAACCAGCGTGACTCACATCAGCTTCTCCCACGACTCACAGTATATGGCGACTGCCGTGAGTATTCTCACTGAGCGCCATGTGTGCAGTGGTTTAACAACCTCATTTAAAGCCACAAGAGAAGAGGGATGCGGAGTGTCTGCCCAAGGGTCCAGGATTTTTTCTGGGGTGATGAAAATGCTCCAAATCCATGGTGATGGATGCACAACTCTGTGAATATGCTAAAGCCCACTGAACTGTCTACTTTCAATGAGTGGTTTGTGTGGGATATGAATTCTGCCCCCATAAAGCTGGTATGAAAAGAGAAAGAGGTAGAGGAAGTGGGGGGACTTGTGTCTGAACACAAGACCAGGGCCTCAGAACCCCCGGACTTGGATTCTGCTGCTCTGACAGCTTGGTTTTGGTTTGTTAGTTCTTTGGAGTCCTCTCTCTGCTTCTAGGCTTTCATCTTGGCCTTTGATTTTCAACAAGATGACATTCACATTTATCTCCAAGGAACGTCATCAGGCATTTTGGATTCTGTTCCTTCCCTCTTTGAGCAAGGCTCTTAAGCTCAGTAGAGATTTTCCCAGACCCCAACCCCTCCCTTCCTGCCGGTTCTCTTGGTCCGAGCTCATCTCGCCTTACATGGGGGGTTAGAGGGGGCGCTGGGCAGCCGCCAGCCTCACCTAAACTATGGTCCCTTACAGTGCCCTCCTGTCTCTGCATGGGGTGTCCCCTCTTCTGTTCTATGTACGGGACACTTTAAAGGCCCAAACTGTCACTCAGCTTCCCACCACCACACTGACTTAGGCGTCCAATGCTCAGGGACCTTCAGGTTGCTCCTGCCCACTATCCAGCCCCTTTCACTCTCAGCCATCATACTTTTCTTTTTTTTTTTTAAGTATACCTTTTCAAAATTTTGTGTTAGATTCCACATATAAGTGATAACATATGATATTTGTCTTTGTCTGACTTATACTTTTCTTAATATGATAATCTCTGGGGCCATCCATGTTGCTGCAAAGGGCATTATTTCATTTTTTATGGCTGAGTAATATTCCATTGTGTATATGTACCACATCTTATTTATCCATTCCTCTATTGATGGACATTTATGTTGCTTCCACATCTTGGCTATTGTGAATAGCGCTGCTGTAAACATTGGGGTTCGTGGATCTTTTCCAATTATAGTTTTCTCTGGATATATGCCCAAGAGTGGGATTGCTGGATCATACAGTTGTTCTATATTTAGTTTTTTGAGGAACCTCCATACTCTTCTCCATAGTGGTTGTACCAATTTACATTCCTACTAGCAGTGTGAGAGGGTTCCCTTTTCTCCACACCCTCTCCAGCATTTATAGTTTGTAGACTCTTTGATGATGGCCATTCTGACTGGTGTGAGGTGATACATCATTGTAGTTTTGACTTTTATTTCTCTAGTAATTAGTGATGTTGAGCATCTTTTCATGTGCTTTTTGGCCATCTGTCTGCCTGTCTTTGGAGTAATATCTGTTTAGGTCTTCTGCCCATTTTTGATTGGGTTGTTTGTTTTTTTGATACTGAGCTGCATGAGCTATTTATATATTTTGGAGATTGATCCCTTGTTGGTCACTTTGTTTGCAAATATTTTTCTCCCATTCTGTGGGTTGTCTTTTTAATGATACAAATGAATTTATTTAAAAACAGAAACAGACTAGTTAGGGATTAACGTATACACATTACCTCATATAAAATAGATAACTAACAAGGACTTACTATATAATAGCACAGAGAACTCTGCTCAATATTCTGTAATAACCTATTTGGGAAAATAATCTGAAAAAGAGTGGATATATGTATGTGCAACTGATTGGCTTTGCTGTACATCTGAAACTAACACAACATTCTAAGTCAACTATACTCCAATACAATTTTACAAATAATAAAATGTGTCCTGTTAAAATACATAAATAAATTAAAGTTTGTGTAGTTGGAGAAGGGAGGACAAAAGCAAAAAGAGTCAGGGTTTCAGTTTCCAACAGAGAGTAAGGGGGGACCAGAATGGAGAGTGAGACCAGAGTGACGGAATACAGTTCCCACCTCCGCTCCTTACTTTGAACCTTGATTTTCTCATCTGTAAAGTGGGTGTCATCTTACTACTTGTTCCTATAGATAAAGATTTTCTTTTGGGGTAAAATATTCTAAAAGCAGAGTTTGGATGAAAAACAAAGTGATGATTCTTAAGTTACAGACTCTAAAATGGGGTAACTTGTGCTCTTTTTGCTCCTATTCAGGATGTCAGTTTCACTGTGGCTGTTTACATGGTGAGAGTCAGAAATGGACGAAGGGTCTGGGAATATCTGGCGAGGCTTCGTTCTCATCGCAAGAGCATTCGAAGTGTCCTATTTGGGGTTCACCTGGACAGCAATGAGCCCAGACTGCTGAGCCTCGGGAGAGACAGACTCTTGGTGAGCTGTTCTGTTTGCCTCTGCCTGGTCACCAGCACCAGGTCACATTCTTCTTACTTCCCTGGCATCTGGCATGGAACCAGGCCCACAGTATGTGTGTTCTTTGGAGAATGAATGTACCTCTCAGAGTTGACACTCAGCCTTAACACGGCCCTGACACCACACAGGGATTCATGTCCTAAGTTGGGGGGGTGGGGAGGGGGTGCTGGGAAGTGGCCTGTTGACAGTGGGAGTTGGTACTCACAGCTCAGGCCACCCTTGCCTCAGTGTCCGTTTCAGAAGCCAACACTTACACTCTCTGTGTGCTCAGGGGTCAGGGCCAGGCTGTCAGTGTGACAACTCAGAGACGATCAGAGGGCAAGGTAGCGACAACGGCAAATGCGATATTACATGATGGATTCACAATCAGTTGATCGGTTTATCTGTGCATCCATCTTAACTTCATTCCTTCCCTCCCCTTACTTCCTTTATTCTGTCCATTTTTCCATGCATGCATCATCTCTCCATTCTTCCTTCCATCCATCCTGTCCTGGTCAAACAAGATCTACCTGTGGGTGAAATTCAGCATTTGTGACTATCAAGTGCCGAGATTAAGATATGGATTAGTTCCCACCCTCAAAAAGTTCCCAAGATAATGATAAGTAAAGGAATGCTATGTAACTGTAAGAGTTCAGGCTTTGAAGTTAGTTGGACCTAGATTTGAATTCTCATCCTCCCACTTCTTAGCTGTGTGACCTTGGGCACAGCATTGAACCTCTCTGAACATCTGTTTTCTCATCTGCAACAGAGCTGCTTTGCAGGGGCGTCCTGAGTATTAAATGGCATGACGTTTTTAGAGAACTTAGACCATCATCTTGCTCATAATGAATACTCCATAATGGAAGCTTACTAGGTGTAGAAGTTTAGGCAAGTCTCCTCTTAGAAGGCCTGGTTCTGTCTTCCACCAGAATAGGACTGTTGGCTTATTTCTTTCTCCTCACATGTGTCCATCTGGGCTTCTCTGCAGATTGAGTATGATCTTCTCAAGAGCTACAAAGACCACCTGGAGGTCCTGGACATTCACCGAACTGACCAGGGAAGCTACCCCACCTGTATGGTCTGGTACCCGCCACTCATCAAGGAGCTCTTCCTGCTCATTTGCAACAGTGGATACAAAGTGAAACTCTTTAATTCTACCACAAAAATGTGCAGGTAAGCACAGGAGCTGCTCACTAACTACTCGGAAATCAATTTCTCAGTCCCCGGCTAATTTCAAGTCCCACCTTTAATACCTTTGAACAGTTTAGCTGCCATTTCTTTCCTTCTTACTTTGCAGAGGAGGAAATCTACCCACAGATAAGGTAACTGGCTCTCATCTGAGGTGAGATGGCTAGAAAGTGCCAGGGGCAGGATTCAGACCCAGAGCCCTTGCTTCTGAGACCAGCCCTGCCCCAGGGTAAGGTACCCAGAGCTCAGAGCCCCAGCCTCAACGAAGACCCTGGGGCCTGGAAAAGTTGCTGATGTGCTATCAAATTTCCTACCCTCATGGATAAAAGCAGATAGTTTCACCTGAATTCTACCAGTTGTCTGATGTTTCTTATTCTTGGTTCTTAAAGAACTTTTGTGGGGGTTTTTTGCCTTTTTTTTTTTTTTGAAGGGCCACACCTGAGGCACATGGAGCTTCCCAGGCTAGGAGTCTAATCAGGGCTACAGCTGCCAGCTTAGCACGGCCACAGCCACACCAGATCTGAGCCACATCTGTGACCTACCACACAGCTCACAGCAACGCCAGATCCTTAACTCACAGAGTGAGGCCAGGGGTTGAACCGGCAACCTCATGGTTCCTAGTTGGATTCATTTCTGCTGTGCCACAACGGGAATTCCTTAAAGAAGTTTTAAGTACAACTGATGGCATTCCTTTGTTCACTCAGTATTTACTGAGCCCCTAGCTGTGCCAGGTCCTGTTCTAGGTGCTGATGGCCAGGATGAAAATTAAACAGTATTTCTGCCATCACGAAATTGGCATTCATGTTGGAGGCTGGGCTTGAGATCTGCATTTGAGGTCAAGTGCAGCCATGAGCTTAGCATCTTAGAGCAGCAGTTCCTCCTCTTGAAACAGGTATGGACCTGTGGTTGGCCCCTTGTGCCACCGACATTTGGAGAGGCGATAAAACTTGCTCAAAGTCGGAGTTCCTGTCATGCTGCCGCAGAAACGAATCCGACTAGGAACCATGAGGTTGCAGGTTCGATCCCTGGCCTCGCTCTGTAGGTTAAGGATCTGGTATTTCCATGAGCTGTGGTGTAGGTCGCAGATGAGGCTTAGATCTGGTGTTGCTGTGGCTCTGATGTAGGCCAGCAGCTACAGTTCTGATTAGACCCCTAGCCTGGGAACCTCGAGGGCAGCTTCTTTGTGCCTGTGCTTTGGCTGCCTTGTGGGTCTGGCCAGAAAGAGCAGAGGCAGGAGAGACTAGAGGTTTAGTGCTCTAGTGACCCCATGGAAGAGGAGGAAGGTAGAAAAGGCCAGCAGCTTCTGGCCCCGTGCTCGGGGAAGACCTTTTCTGTGGAAATACCTCTCAGAAAAGGAGGTCCTCAAAAGGCCAGGAACACCCAGGATCTTTTTTTTCTCCCCCCCAACAGTTCTTTTTAGAAGGGCACAAGGAAAAAATTACTGAGAAATGCCATCTCATGTGTCAGGGACAGGAGAGAAATCCGGTGCCCTGTTTAAAAAACTATTAAAACACTGGGAAGGAGACATTTGAAAGAAACGTGTAAAAAGGAGTTTTAGGGGGTTCCCTGGTGACCTCATGGTAAGGATTCAGCATTGTCACTGTGTGGCTCAGGTTCTATCCCTGGCCCTGGGAATTTTCACATGCTGCAGGCCAGCCAAAAAAAAAAAAAAGGGAGTTTTGGGAAGATTTCAGAATCTTTGTCCATCATATTTAATGGACATGAGCTTTTTGAACAAAGAACATCCCATAGATATGTGCAGTCCTGAGAACCTCTGAGTGGGCTGAGCAGGTGCCTGGGGGTGGAATAGCCCAGGCTCCGAGTTCTTGCTGACAGTTCATAGGAGGGACCCAGAGCTGAGCAGCTGGAAACTTCTGCCATTGAAGATCAATTCAAAATTAGCATAAAGCATCTTTCTTTCTTTTTAAGTTTCCATCTTTTTTTTTTTTCATCTATTTAGGACCACACCCAAGACATAAGGAAGTTCCTAGGCTAGGGGTTGAATTAGAGCTGCAGCTGCCAGCCTATGCCACAGCCACAGCAACATCAGATCCGAGCCATGTCTGCGACCTACACCACAGCTCACGGCAACACCAGATCCTTAAGCCACTGAACAGGGTCAGGGATTGAACGCATCCTTATGGATATTAGATAGGTTCGTTGCCGCTGAACCACAACGGGAACTCCCATACATTTCTTTTATTGTTGCTATTATTTTTTCTTCTGATTTTATTGAGATATAGTTGACCTAGAGCACTGTATAGGCTTAAGGTGAACAGCATGATGAGACTGACTGACATCATGAAATGATTATCACAGTTGTGTGAACATCCAGCATCTCATGTAGACACAATTTTTTTTTTTTTTTAGGTCCAAATCTAAGGCATATGGAAGTCCCCAGGCTAGGGATCGAATTGGAGCTGCAGCCACTGGCCTACACCGCAGCCACTGGCCTACAGCACAGCCACAGCAGCACAGGATCTGAGCCTCATCAGCGACCTACACCACAGCTCATGGCAATGCTGGATCCCTAACCCACTGATCGAGGCCAGGGATGGAACCTGCGTCCTCATGGGTGCTAGTCACATTTGTTTCCGCTGAGTCACAACGGGAACTCCCTAGAAACAAAATTTAAGAAACAGAAAGAAATTTTTTTTTTCCTTGTGATGAGAACCCTTAGGATTTACTCTCTTAACAACTTTCACCTATAACACGAGCAGTGTTCATTGTGTTTATCATGTTGTACATTACATTCCTAGTACTTTATCCCACCACTGGAAGTTTTTACCTTTTCTTGGCCTTCATCCAGTTCCCCTCCTCCGACCACCCTGCTGGTAACCACAAATCTGGTCTCTTTTTCTATGTGTTTAACTTTGTTTTTGAAGTGTAACTGATCTACAACACTATGTTAGTTCTTGCTACACAACATAGTGATTCTATACATTTATACATAATTTCTCTGTATTTCAAAATGACACTAAGACAGGTCTCCATACAAATATATTACGTATTTATAGAGTATGTTTCCCACACTGTACATTTCATACCTGTGACTGGAAGTTTGTACCTATTAATTTCCCTCACCTCGTCCTTTCCTCCCCCATTCTCCTCCCCTCCGACAGCCACCTATTTATTTGTTCTATGTATCTATAACTCTGTTTTTTTTATTTTGTTATATTTGTTCATTTGTTTTGTTTTTAGATTCCACCTATACGTGAAATCATATAATATTTGTCCTTCTTTGATTTATTTCACTTAGCGTAAAATCCTCTAGGACCGCCTGTGTTGTCACAAATAACAAGATTTCATTCTTTTTCTTTTTTTTGCCACACTCCTGGCCTGTGGAAGTTCCCAGGCCATGGGTTGAACCCATACCACAGCAGCGACCCAAGCTACTGTGTGACAATGCTGGGTCCTTAACCCCTTGAGCTACCAGGGGACTCCAAGATTTCATTCTTTTTTATGGCTGGAATGTGTTCTGTTGTGTGTGTGTGTATATTTTATATATATATATACACACACACACCATATCTTCTTTATCCATTCATCTGTTGTTGGGCATGTAGGTCATTTTCATATCTTAGCTATTATAGGTAATGCTGCAATGAATGAATTTAGGGGTGAACATATCTTTTCAAATTAATGTTTTCATTTAGAGCCATGAAGTTAGGATTTTCTGCCATTGAAGATGAATTGGAAATTAGTGTTAGGCATCTTTCTTAAAAAGTAGTTTATTGAGGAGATTCCCTTGTGCAGCAGGTTAAGGATCTGGCACTGATGCATCTTTTTTTTTTCTTTTTTTCCCTTTTTTTTTGTATTTTTGCCATTTCTGGGGCTGCTTCTGCGGCATATGGAGATTCCCAGGCTAGGGGTCTAATCGGAGCTGTAGCCACCGGCCTACACCAGAGCCATAGCAACTCGGGATCCGAGCCGCGTCTGCAACCTACACCACAGCTCATGGCAACGCCGGATCCTTAACCCACTGAGCGAGGTCAGGGATCGAACCCACAACCTCATGGTTCCTAGTCGGATTCGTTAACCACTGAGCCATGATGGGAACTCCAAGGATCCGGCATTGATGCATCTGTGGTGTGGGTTTGATCCCTGGCCGGGGAACTTCTGCATGCTGTGAGTGTGGCCAAAAAAAAAAAAAAAGAGTAGTTTATTGAGGTGAGATTCACATAACATAAAACTAACCATTTTTAAATGAACGGTTCAGGAGTTACCATTGTGGCACAGAGGAAACGAATCTAACTAGTATCCTTGAGGATGTGGGTTTGATCCCTGGCCTCGCTCAGTGGGTTAAAGATCCAACGTTGCCATGAGCTGTGGTATAGGTTGAAGGCAAGGCTTGGATCCCGTGTTGCTGCGGCTGTGGTGTAGGCCAGCGGCTATAGCTTGGATTCGACTCCTAGTCTGGGAATTTCCATATGCCGTAGGCATGGTCCTAAAAAACAAAACAAAACAAAACAAAAAAAAAGTCTTTTCACAATTTTGTGCCACCATCACCTCTATCTAGTTCTAAAATGTTTGCATCATTCCCAAGTAAAGCCTCTTTTAAATTGTAGGAATAATAAAGCCCCATAACCACAACTTAATTGGAAAGGAATTGTCTTTTGATAATAAATCCAAAAGAATTTAAAACTGCATTTAAAACATATTTGAAAGATTGTGAAGAGGCAGTTCAGAGAAAAAGGCCCATAAACCTCTGAGCAGATGCTCACTAGTACATCAAAGATGCAAATGAAAACAAGACATCATTTTTCACAAATCAGATTAGCAAAGATAAAAATGATCGATAGCTCCGGGTGTTGGCAAGGGTGTGAGGGAGCCAGCTCTCTCATGGTGCACTGGCGGGCGGGGATGGCGGGGGGTGGGGGGGGGGAGAGTTTGAGTTGGGACAACCTTTGGGGAGAGCAGTTTGTTGCCATTATTAAATTATAGCCCATCTTCTGACTTCTAGGAATGCAGTCCATGGAAGTACTAGCACAGGATGCCAAGACAGAAGTAAAAGGATGCCTTGTTTGAAAATATTTTTTAAAATGGAAACAATCCAAATGTCCATTAATAGGGGATTAGTTAAATGATGGCTTGTCAGTACTCTGAAACATGATGCTGCTTTTGGAAAAGAAGAAAAATAGAAAGAGAAGATAGCTCCTTGCCTCATAACATGGAAATATCCCCAAGGCATAATATGAGATAAAGCAAATTTTCCAAATAAGCACAAATATATTTTCATATAAAATTGTATCTGTGTAACTTAGATATTTTCATCTAGAATTCTATGGGCTAGAATACATACAGAAAAGAAATTCTCGCGTCACACATACCAAGCTCTTACCTGTGATTATCTTGGGATAAAGGGTGCAGTGCAGCAATGTACAGTTATGGGTAGACTGTCTACTTTATGTCTAAATATTTGAAGATGTTCACAATGAATATGTAAAATGTTTTCAGTCAGAAGAAAAAGATAATAACCTGATGAAATTGTTAGGAATTTTGACGTTACAGTTACATAGCTCTCACTCCATGCCAGGAACTGTTCTGAGTGCTTTATGTATATTAACTTGCTTGATGCTCACCACAGTATAATGGGGTAAATACTGTCGTTATCTCTATTTTTCATTCTTTCTTTCTTTCCTTCTTTCTTTCTTTCTTTTTCTTTCTTTCTTTTTTTTGGGGGGGGCTTTTTGTCTTTTTAGTGCCGTACCCACGGCATATGGAGGTTCCCAGGCTAGGGGTCTAATTGGAGCTACAACTGCAGGCCTACACCACAGCCATAGCAACATCAGATCCGCGCCATCTCTGCGACCTAAACCACAGCTCACGGCAACGCTGGCTCCTTAACCCACTGAGCGAGCCCAGGGATCTAACCCGCAACCTCATGGCTCCTAGTTGGATTTGTTTCCGCTGCGCCATGATGGGAACGCTCATTATCTCTATTTTTCCAGTAAGAAATTTGAAACACCTTTGACCTCCTGTTGAATAGTTTGACTTTTTTAAAAATTTAAATTTTAAATTAAGATATAATTCACATACCATAAAATTTACCATTTCAATGTTCTTTTTTTTTAAACTGTATCCACAGAGTTGTGCAACCATCACCACTGTTTAATTCAAGAACATTTTCATCGCCCCCAAAGAAACCCCATACCCATTAGCAGTCACTCCCTGTTCCCTTCCTTTCTCCCTGACCTCCCACTGTCTCACCCCTGGCAATGAGCAGTCTACTTTCTGTCTCTATGGATTTGTCTCTTACGGACATTTCCTAAAAATGGAATCATATAATATGTGACTTTTGGTGCCTGGTTTCTTAAGCATCATGTTTTCAAGGTTCATCCTTGTAGTCCGTGTTAATACTTCATTCCTTTTAATGGCTAAATAATATTCTGCCCTGCAGATAGACCACATTTTTGTCTATGCATCCATCAGTTATCATTTGGGTTGTCTCTACTTTTGGGCCAATATGAACATTTGTGCATAGATTTCTATGTAGACATAAGTCTCTCTTGGATACAGACCTAGGAGTGGAATTGCTGGATCACATGGCAGCTATATATTTAACCATTTGTGGAACCACTAGACAGTTTTCCAGGGCACCACTTTCCATTCTCGCCAGCGATAGATGAAGGTTCCAGTATCTCTACAACTTGCTCCTGATTTTTAAGGGTCAGAGATGGGATTCAAACCAGTCTGTGCTCTTAACCATCCTCTTCCCTGCCTCTGCTCACTTAGTGATTTTGCGGAAGGGCCTTAAACACTTCTGTTTGAGTGATTAGATGTGGGTGACTTATAACTAGCTGATGCACTGTCTACCATCTGGTCATTTTAGTGTTTTTAAACATCTCACCCAATTCTCCGTGCATGTAAACCTTGAACATGGGTCATCCAGTCTGACATGCTTCTGCATCCTGCAGCCTGGCGGTCGCGGCCACATCTGCCTTCAGAGCTGCCCCTGCTCCCTTCCTTGGTGTCAGCCCCCTCCACCCCGACTCCCTTCCCGTTCCTGCAGTTTTCAAGCAGTAGGCCCCACATCCCATACTTTTGACCTCCTGTTCCCACTGCCTGTGTTCCATCACCTCCATAGTTTTCTCTGTCTTTTCTCTGTCTTTCCAGGCTCAGCTCTGGTGTCTTCCCCCTTCTCTGCGCAGGCCCTCCCCTCACCGTGCTTCTGCCTCTCTCTTCCCTGCAGGGCCGTGAGCTCAGTGGCAGCAACCAAGTCTCACTCATTTCTTTCTGAGTCCCGAGCCTCTCACATGGCGCCTGGCACAGAGAGGTGCTCAAGAAAGACACGTGGGGCTGGGTGCAGGGGCCACAGGGAGAAAACACATCCTTGAAATGTCGTAAGATGAAGTAACTCCCAGCCTCACCAGGGCAGATCCAGGTTTTGTGGGGTGTGAAGTGCATTCAGCTTCTCTTTCTCTCTCTCTTTTTTAAAGATATGTAATGAAGAATAAAAACAGCTAGAGCTCCTCCTTCAGAAGGGGTGTGTGTGTGTGTGTGTGTGTGTGGGTGTGTGTGGGTGGGTGTGGGTGGGTGTTGGGTGTGGTCCTGAAACTTCATGTTCTGCCAGCTTCTCGGAAAATCCAGCTCCAGGATGGAGGTCACGAGTGGCAGCTTCCCCCCAGATCCGATTCTTAATTAGTGTAAGAGTCTGAATTCAGAGGTCTGACAGTCATGGGGACGTGATTTATTACTGTTGGAGCCACAGATGGTTTTTCAGGGGGAACCCGTGTGTTGCTCTCAGACCCAGTGTCGGATGCCTGGACACCGGATGGTGTCCTGTCCTCATGACCCGGTGCTGTGGGATTGGGGTGTTTTCCTGCCAGTGCCTGGCTCTTTCTAACAGTCTTCCCATCCCTTGTTCACGGGCATGTTCGTGAGGCATGAGGAGTCAGAGCTGTGGCCTCGAGAAGTGTTCCTCACAAGCAGTTTCCCCAGAGCCTTTGCTGTTTGGAGCTATTGTTCCTTATTTATGGCCGTTGTTAGCAGCTGAGAGAGATTCCTGTGATGGGCTTGCTGAGTGGCAAGACAGGAAATTCAGAATTTAAAACATAGAGGGCAGAAATTCCCATTGTGGCTCAGCAGGTTAAGAACCCAACATAGTGTCCATGAGGATGTGGGTTTGATCCCTGGCCTCACTCAGTGGATTAAGAATCCGGTGTTGCTGTGAGCTGTGGTGTAGGTTGCAGATGTGACTCAGATCCCATGTGGCTGTGACTGTGGTGTAGGCCGGCAGTGACAGCTCCAATTCGACCCCTAGTCCGGGAACTTCTGTATGCCTCAGGGGGCCCTAAAAAGAAAAAATAAATAAATAAAAAATTTTTAATTTAAAAAATTAAAAAATATAGGGCATCATGAAAGGGGGTAAGTCTTAAAACCCGCATTCGGGTTTGTGGAATTTAAAAAATGTTTCTCTTTTCTCTTTTAGAAAGACACTTCTTGGACCAGTGTACGGCTCTCCCATCGAGCAGATACAGATCCTCCCGGTGAAAACTGCTACAGAGCTGCAGAAACGCTACCTGGTGTTTATTAACAGAGACAAGGTACCAGCCCTCTGCTCTCAACCTCTGTGAGATGGCTCTGTGTTTGGAGCAGTGGCCAGTCCTGGGTGTTACAAGACTCATGAGTGCTTGCTTTCACAGCCAAGCCTGCCACTCCCACCCTGGTCCATGGTGGTAATGAAAATGGCCATAAACGCGTAAGAATGACTCTCAGGAGGTATTTCCAATCAGAGCTACCTTATTTTCTGTACTCCCCAAAGACCCATGGTTCACCAAAGGATTTTTCCTTTCTGATTTCTTTACAAGGAAAGACCTTATTCAGACATACAAGGAGTTCCCATCATGGCTCAGCAGTAACAAACCTGACTAGGATCCACGAGGAAGTGGGTTTGATCCCTGGCCTTATTCAGTGGGTTTAGGATCTGGCGTTGCCATGTGGTGTGGTGTAGGTCGAAGATGTGGCTCAGATCCCAAGTGGCTGTGGTGTAGGCCGGCAGCTACTGCTCCAATTCGACCCCTAGCCTCGGAACTTTCATATGCCATAGGTGTGGCCATAAATTTAAAAAAAAATAAAAAATAGAAAATAAAGACATTAAAGTTAGTTACATTTAGTTGCACACTTAGTGAGTAGTCTATATTGAAAAGTGTGGAGTTCCCGTTGTGGCACAGTGGTTAACGAATCCGACTAGGAACCATGGGGTTGCGGGCCAATCCCTGGCCTTGCTCAGTGGGTTAAGGATCCAGCGTTACTGTGAATTGTGGTGTAGGCTGCACATGCAGCTTGGATCTGGTGTTACTGTCGCTGTGGTGTAGGCCAGCAGCTGCAGCTCCGATTAGACCCTTAGCCTGGGAACCTCCATACGCTGCGGGTGCAGCCCTAGAAAAGACCAAAAAAAAAAAAAAAAAAGGAAGAAAAAAAAGAAAAGCATAAAATCATAAGATGCTAGAATTATCCTGGAAAAGCCTGGTCATCTGACCATGAAGATTGGAGGAGGAGTTCCCACTGTGGCTCAGTGGGTTAAGAACCCAGTGTGTATCCACGAAGTTGTGGGTTTGATCCCTGTCCTCACTTGGTGGATTAAGGATCCTGTATTGCTGAAAGCTGCCATGTAGGTTGCAAATGTGGCTTGGATTCGGGGTTGCTGTGGCTGTGGCATAGGCCAGCAGCTACAGCTCCTATTTGACCCCCACACCTGGGATTTCCCATATGCTGCAAGTGTAGCTGTTTTTAAAATAAAAATCAGAGGAAAGCTTCCTTTCTGTGTCCCTAGTGTCCCTCTCCCAGGGGACCAGCCTGTAGGGGTCAGTGTGTGTGGACCCCTAGCCATGTGAAATTTGGCTCCCATACTGAGAAGGCTAGTTCCAGAAACAGGTCCTTCCCATAAGCAGATCTGGAGGTGACAGGTGACCATGCCAAGCCCAGCCTGGGGCCCAATTATCTGAGACTGAATATAGAGTTCCATCTTCCTTTCTAGGTTGGACTTCAGATCTTACCAGTTGACGGCAATCCACACAAGACATCCGCTCTTATATGCCACCCGAGTGGCGTGGCTGGGCTGACCCTCTCCTACGACGGCCGCTATGCCTTCACAGCAGGGGGGCTAGACCGGTCGGTGGTGCAGTGGGAAATCAACTTAAGGTAGGTGACGTAGTGAGTGGCTTGGCCCCAAAAGGAAGGCATCCAGTGTAGACCCCCCTTCTTTAACTCAGCAATAGCAGACAGGTGTTAATTCCCATGACATGCCCAGCCCTGTGCCTGCGGGTACAGAGACAGCCCAGACTCAGGTGCTCCTGGAGACACCTGTGCATGTCGCGTGCAGACAGAGGTCACCCTTCCGTCTCAGGGGCTGGCAGTATTTGCAGGTGAAGCAGTGTGATGCCAGCGCGGGCACCCATGCCCCTGAAACACTTCTCATTCTGTCACCTGCAAACCCGCACCAGCTAGAAAGATCTAGCCCCAATTCCCAAAGTATGTATTACAGAAATGGTATTATTTGAAGAGTGTATTTTCAGTCTGCTCTTCTCAGACCTCCCCCCACTGCCCCAGCTGAGAATCTCTGCCCAGGGGAGGCTGGAGACTCCACAGTTGAGCATCAGAGAGACATGAGCTTTGAGGTCAAAGAGACATGGGTTCGAATCTAAAGCCTACTCCCTGCTGGCTCTGGGTCCTAGGACAGGTTTCTTAGCATCTCTGATCTTTAGAGTCCTTGGCCGTGAAATGGGGATATATGGGGTAATAATAGGGACTTTTATAGGATCAGGTAGGTTAATATATGTAAAGCACCCAGGGCAGGACTCAGTAAATTAACAATTTCCTGGGAGTTCCTGTTATGGCTCAGTGGGTTAAGACCCATATCCATGAGGATGCAGGTTCAGTCCCTGGTTTCACTCAGTGGGTTAAGGATCCAGTGTTGCCATGAGCTCTGGTATAGGTTGCAGACTCGGCTTGGATCTGGCATTGCTGTGGCTGTGGCTGTGGTGTAGGCCGGCATTGACGGCTCCAATTTGACCCCTAGCCTGGGAACTTCCATATGCTGTGGGGGTGGCCCTGAAAAAAGATTAAAAAGGAGGGGACCACTATGGTGATCCACTCACATCTCCAGATTTAGTACTCAGCCACGGGGCGGATCCAGTTTCTTACCCTGACCATCTCCAAGCCCCTCCCTCTCAGATGGCCCCCTCGAGGAGCTGGGGCAGAACAGCTCCTTCCTTCCTAAGGAGCAGAGGCACCTTCCTTCCTAAGAGCAAACTTGATTCATGGCTCTACTCTCTGCCAAGTGCACATCTTTCTTTTATGGCAGACATCGCAGCTTCTCCCCTTAACCTGAGCAGGAGCAGGGACAGCCAGGTAAATCTGCTTTGGAACCATGGTGGTTTGAGATTGTAGTTGCAGCTGTGACCTTCACCTGTGCCTTCACCTAAGAGGGCAGATCTCGGGAATTTAGAAGCTGGAGGTGAGCTCTCCCCTTGATGAGAACCACTGATGGCGTCCACGGAATGAGCTACTTAACACTAGCCTGTCACCTAGACTGATGGGGTCAGGCAACACCCTGGTGGGAGAACAGAATCTTCCTTTTTAAATTTTTGTCCTCTTCTCGATCATTTTGGGATCTGGAATGGTAGAGATTAAGAAAAAAAAAAGAAAGAAAAAAGAAAAAGGAGCCACTTCCAATAGCTTTCCTGTGCCTGGCCAGAGTCCAGGCGCCTGAGAATTTCAATTTAATCTGTTGTGGGGACAAATGATCATTATAAACTAATTAGCACTTCATTGCTGCTTCTGGTGTTTTAATATGTTCAGTGCTTCTCTAATGGGAAGAAATGTAAAAACCCTAAACAAGTAAACAAACAAAATCCCCTACCAGATCTACGGATGTCAGGTTGCAGGGTGAGATAAAGAGGATAAATCCTCTCACGTTCACATCGTCTTAATCAGCGCACTCTTGGGCCCCCGGACTATCATCGCAGCATCTCCAGCTTCCCCGGGAGACCCCTTCCCTTCGCCTTTTCCCCAGAGTCCCCCTGCACTTACGCTCCTTTCCCCCCATCTTGGCTGGCAGGCCACCCTTTTTCTCTCCTTGCCTGGCATTTGTTTTAAAACCCCCACTTTTATGCTCCACCTCAAACCCACCTGTGCTCCTGGTGCCTTGCAGGAAGACCTGGATTCAAATCCCACCCCTCCTACGACGTGCTGTCTGACCTGAGGTGGGTCCCTTTCCTTCCCTGAGCCTCAGTTTCTCCATCTTTTTTTTTTTTTCTTTAGAGTCACACCCGAGGCACATGGAGGTTCCCAGGCTAGGGGTCAAATTGGAGCTGTAGTCCCTGGCCTACACCACAGCCACAGCAACGCCAGATCTGAGCCTCATCTGCAACCTACACCACAGCTCATGGCAACACTGGATCCTTAACCCACTGAGCAAGGCCAGGGATCGAACCCACATCATCATGGATACTAGTCGGGTTTCATTTCCGCTGAGCCACAACGGGAACTTCTTCTCCATCTGTTAAACAGGGATATCTTCACTGTGTTTGGAGCTATTTTGAGGATAGTGATTTCTGTCATTGCTGTTTCTCCTCTCTCCTCCGCCTCCTTCTCCTTCTCCTCTCCTTCCTCCTCCTCCCCCTCCCTCTCCTCTTCCTCAGGAAGCAGTTACTGAGCACTTGCTATGTGCTGGTTGCAGCTCTGCTTCCAAAATTCCTCAAAGTACTGAATATATTCAGTACACATACTAGATGGACACATAGTAGGTTTTCAATAAATATACTTCTCTCTTATGCCCCAGAGACTTTTTTTTTTTTTTTTGGTCTTTTTAGGGCCTCACCTTTGGCCTGTGAAAGTTCCCAAGCTAAGGGCTGAACTGGAGCTGCGGCTGCCAGCCTACACCACAACCACAGCAACACCAGATCCGAGCCATGTCTGTGACCTACACTGTAGCTCATGGCAAGGCCAGATCCTTAACCCACTGAGCAAGGCCAGGGACTGAACTTGTGTCCTCATGGATACTAGTCGGGTCAGTTACCACTGAGCTACAATGGGAACTCCTCCAGTGACCTCCTTTTTGTGGCAAGCGTTAGAACCCAATTTAGGTAGAAAGGGGGAGTTATGAGTGGGTCCCTGGGAGCCCAGGCTCTGCCTTCACTCTTTGCTCACCTCTGCTGTCGCCTGCATCTTCTGCAGAGCTGGATTTACACACTAGCGGGAACATAGGCCCTGACAGTCCCCAGATTTCACACCACAGAGAGGGAGGCTTCCCCCTGCCCCGTCCTGTCCTGTCCTCCTGGCTCTCTCAGGTCAGCTGACAGTGGCCAGGAAGCAGGGAATGTAGTGCAGTCCTGACCACAGAGGGCGGTTCCCCAAGAATCCCAGAGCTCTGCCAGCCTGTCCCTTGGGGGCGTTCCTGCTGGTGACAAGCTCCTCCTTGTCATTTCTAGCCATTACTTTGTCCTACTCCAGAACCCCATGGCCAACAGTGGCCTCACTGCCCACAGGGCCTGTCTGGATTGGGCCTGGGCCTGGCCCAGAGGCTACAGAGAGGGCTCCTCCTCAACTAGGCACCTGCCTCGGTGGCTGATGTCAGCAACAAAACCAGGTGAAGGCTCCCCCTGCTGGAGACGGGTCTCAGGCCCCCTGGATGCCAGGCCCAGAAAGTAACCAGCCCCTCGGACCTCAGGCAGCCTGCCTGGGTGGGGCTCGTGTAGGGCCCTGGCAAGAGGACTGAGGCTGCCTCTTGCAGGAGAGGTGTGGGTGCACGTCAGTACCCAGTTCGACAGGAACGGTAACCCTGGGCCAGGGCCTGAGCCTAGTGCTGTCTGTGCAGCCATCCTGTGACGGGGGCGGGGGAGACTGTTGGTTTCCCCTTGTACAGATCTGGAAACTAGCTTCAAGGGGTTCAGTGACCCGCCTCAGCAATGCAATAAGGTGGTGGGGTCAGGATTCACATCTGGGTCTTTCTGATTCAACCCCATACCTCAGCAAAGATTCATCACAGGAGAAAAATAAAGGGCTTCATGTCAGATCCTTTATGTACATTCACTTATTTAATTTTCACCACAACCCTTAGAGGCAGACCCTGTAATTATTCCCACTTTACATATGAGGAAACTGAGGCCCAGAGTGGTTAGGTCACTTGCCTGCCATCACACCATCTGCAAGTGGCAGAGCCAGGGACTCCCACGCATGTCTCTGATTCCAGATTCTGCGTGTGTAACCACTTCTCCGCCGACGTCTACACAGAGGGTCTTAGTAAACGTACAAAGAGGCTAATCGTCTCATTAGCAGAAATCCAGTTAGTGGATTATTAAAATGATTTCGTACCATTAGCATTTGGTATGAGGCAAAGTCAGTGTTGTACAAAAAGTAGGTTTTCTTACCATTGAAAGGGCCTATTTTTGGAAGATCTGACCCTGTGTTAGAGAGCAGAGGGTTATTTTTATCTGACTGGCATGGGTCCCTTGCGGCCTCCTGAGTTTTGATGGAGGCAATTAGTGCTGGCCATCCACCTGTGCTGAATCCCGTTCTGGCTCCGGTCACACGTGGATCTAGAGTTATGGCAGAGCCACTCTTTAGGGGGAGGTGGAGGTGTGTGCGTGTGTGGAGGGGTGCTGTGGGTTCAGCACACAGGAGCCCCTTCCCTCTCGAGAGATGCTTTCCTGAAAGATTGCAGACCAACTGCTAGGCGCCTGCCCTGCCCCTGCGGGGGAATGTCACCACCATTAAGGTGGGCACCCTGTACTGCCAGGTGCCACATGTGAAATTGAAATTTCCATTTTCTGCTTCATTTTGGAGGGAATATGCCTAACAAGTTTACCAAGACCCTAACTGCGTCCAGGCTGTCAGACCCTTCAGAGGCCCACAGCCCCCAACTCCCGCCTGAGCGCTTCCTAATCATGGTGTTTCTGTTATCTTCCCAGTGCCCTGGAGGCTGCAGTTTCTCTCGGGGGCGAAGACCTGACCCCGTTCTATGGTCTGGTGGCTGGTGGCAGGGAAGGAAAATTCTACAGGGTAATTGTCCTCCGAGTAAACACTTCCCGGTAACGTCTAGTTAAATTTGTGAAACAAATGTGCCCCGAAGTTAACCTTCTTGCTTTTCTCCAAAGCTCTTTTCCCCACTGAGCTCAAAATGGACTTTCTAGAAAACGTCCTTGAGGTCTTAATGGCTGCTTCAGAGTTAAGCCAAAACGTGTGCTGTCCGTCCGCTTTCTTTCCACGTAGGAGCTGGAAGACTATTTCTACTATTCTCAGCTCCGTAGTCAAGGTATCGATACAATGGAGACCAGAAAGGTGTCGGAACACATTTGCCTGTCCGAGCTTCCTTTTGTCATGAGAGCAATTGGCTTTTACCCATCGGAAGAGAAGGTAGGGAGAACAAAAACAAGAACAGCAGTGGGATGTGTTATTTATTTAAAAAAAAAAATGACCTCTGGGAGCAATCATTATAAGTTGAAGTAAAAATTTAACATTATTCTTACACAAATGCATCAGAAAGGAGGCTTCTGGGCCTAGCAGATGCACACCTTAGAATCAGACTTATTGTCAGGATATTCCTAAAAGACAAATTCATTATCAGAGTTTAATGTTGGTGAGAGCATGGGTTCTGAATTAGACAGCCCCTCCCTGGGCAGGGACCAACCTCATTTGTTTCAAAAAGGAGATGCCTGGGAATTCCTGTCATGGCTCAAGGGTTAACAAACTCAACTAGGATCCATGAGGTTGCTGGTTCAATCCCTGGCCTCGCTCAGGGGGTTAAGGATCCGGTGTTCCCATGAGCTGTGGTGTAGGTCGCAGATGCGGCTTGGATCCGGCATTGCTGTGGCTGCAGCTCCAACTTAACCCCTAGCCCAGAAATTTCCATATGCTGCAGGTGTGGCCCTAAAAAGAAAAAAAAAAAGTGATGCCTACAAATTGCTTGGCACAGAACAGGGCAGGTAGGAAGAGCTCAGTAAACACTTGCTGTTAGGATTATTTCCCTGAGTCACTCCTATTTACGTGGATTGTGTGAAAGGGCTGTCTTTGTGTGGTGGTGCCCATCCTGGGCTGTGGGACTCAGGGGCCGCAGCCACGCAATCCTCAGTGCCCCATAGAACATCCCCAACTCTAAGGGGCTCCAAATAGGAACCAGAGAAAATGGTCCTCTTGGAAAGTGTGGCTTAAAATGAAGCTGATTGGGTTTTCTTTCTTTCTTTCCCCCCCCACCCCCTGTGTGAAAGGTCGATTTTTGTTGTTGTTGTTGTTGCTATTTCTTGGGCCGCACCCGCGGCATATGGAGGTTCCCAGGCTAGGGGTTGAATTGGAGCTGTAGCCACTGGCCTATGCCAGAGCCACAGCAATGCGGGATCCGACCGCGTCTGCAACCTACACCACAGCTCACGGCAACACCGGATCCTTAACCCACTGAGCAAGGGCAGGGACCGAACCCGCAACCTCATGGTTCCTAGTCGGATTCGTTAACCACTGCGCCACGACGGGAACTCCGGGTTTTCTTTCTGACCTGAAATGCTACCACATCCTCATTGTAGAAAGTTTAGAAAAGATACAGAAGTGGAATGAAGAAAATAATTACTTATAATCCCACTATACAGACTCAACAATCTTTCTGGATTTATGTGTGTGTGTGTGTGTGTGTGTGTGTGTGTACATATATATATACACACACACATATATTTAATTTTTAAATAATGGGTACCATATTGAGTATATATTTTTATCCTATGTTTTCACTTGATACTATATCATGCGCATTTCCCGTTTCATTAACAAGTCTCTGAAAACTTGATTTATAAAGGTTCTATCTTAGTTTTATAACTTTGATTTAAAAAATAGACCTATAAAGAAGACAAGAGTAATTACTCAGAGTTATTCATTATTAACATTTTGGTGGACTTCCTTCTATTGTTTCATATATGCATAAAGATATGTATTTTTAAGCAAAGAGTTATTGTTTTATGGTGTATGTAGGTATATATCAGTATATATCTCAACATTTTACAGTGTGTGTATGTACATGTATGTGCATGTAGCAACATTCTCAGTAACTTGTTTTGTGAGCATTTGGTGAAAATTCCTTGATAATAGGCTTTTTTCCCCCCAGCTTTGTTGTGTACAGTAATATTATATACATTTAAGTATTCAATATAATGATTTTATATGTATATATCGCAAAATGATTACCACGGTAGGGTTAGTTAACATATCTGTCACATCACAGATGTTACAATTCTGTGTATATAGTGAGAACTTTAATAATCTACTATCTTAGGAACCTTCAGAAATACAGTACTATGTTGTTAACTAGAGTCCCCAGGACTTGTTTATCTTATAATTAGGAGTTTGTACCCTTTGACCACATTTCACCCTCTTCTCCCACTCCCCGTGCCCTGCCTCTGGCAACCTGTTTTCTGAGTTTGATTTTTTTAGGTTCTACATACAAGTGAGATCACACAATATTTGCCTTTTTCTGACTTGTCTCACTTAGCATAATGCCCTCAGGTTTCATCCTTGTCAGAAATGGCAGAATTTCCTTCTTTATGGCTGAAAACTATTCCGATATTATTCCATTATTCCATTAGACACAACTTACATTTTCTTTATCAATTCCCACCAACAAGGCACAAGAGGGATTTCCCATCTTGGCGCAGTGGAAACAAAGCTGACCATGAGGTCGTGGGTTCAATCCCTGGGTTCGCTCAGTGGGTTAGGGATCCGTGTTGTCATGAGCTGTGGTGTAGGTCACAGACTCAGCTCAGACCTGACGTTGCTGTGGCTGTGGCATAGGCCGGGACCTGTGGCTCTGGTTGGACCTCTAGCCTGGGAACCTCCAAATGCCGCAAGGGCAGCCCTAAAAAGCCAAAAAAAAAAAGTGAGTTCTATATATTAAAAAACAACCAAACAAACAAAAAACAAGGCACAGGAATTCTCTTTTCTTTTTTGCTTTTTTTGCTTTTTAGGGCCACACCTATGGCACAGTCGGGTTCATTACTGCTGAGCCATAATGGGGAACTCCAAGAATTCCCTTTTCTTGGACTCCTTGTGAGTACTTGTTTTCTCTTATTTGTTGAATAAAAGCTATTCTGGCAGGTGTTGAGGCGATAGCTCACTGTGGTTTTGATTTGCATTCCCCAATAATGGAATTGGTTAATGACGTTGAGCATCTTTTCATGTACTTGTCAGTCATTTGAAGACCTTCTTGAGAAAAATGTCTATTCAGGTCTTTTTTGCCCATTCTAAAGGGGGTTATTTGTTTTTTTTTTTTTTCGCTACTGATTGTGAGTTCCTTATGTATTTTGGATATTAACCGTGTTTCAGATATGTGGTTTGCAAATTTTCCCCCATGCCCTAGGTTGCTTTTTCATTTTTTTGATTGTTTCTCTTGCTGTGCAGAAGCTTTTTAGTTTGATGTAGACAACATGCTTTCTAAAGGCCGTATGTTTAATTGAACCATCTCTAGTTGTCGGACATGTAGGTTGTTATCTCGTCTGTCAGGGACATGGCTGTGATGAGCATCTCTCCATATGGTTTTTGTGTACTTCTCTGATTATTTTCCTGGGGGTAGAGTCCTAGAAATAGAAATACTGGGTCAGAGAATATGAACTTTAGGGCCCTGTTGCAAAATAGCTTTCCAAAAATGTCATATTTTACAGCTCACCATCAAACATACATCACTCCTTGAAACCCAGTTAAGACTTGATATTCAGGAGTTCCCTGGCGGCCTAGCCGATAAAGACTTGGCATTGTCCCTGCTATGGCTTGGGTTCAATCCCTGGCCCAGGAACTTCTGCATGTCACAGGTGCAGCCAAGAAACAAGAAAAAATTTGATGTTTACATCATGTATCTGAGCACATTCTAGTGATATGAACTGTGGTCTCAGTCCTTTCTCTGAAGTCAGTCACTGGAGAGTGGACGACCCAGAATCACCTTGTTTTGATGCTCTGAGTATGACTGGAAGGTGAATTTTATTTTCCACATAGCATATGAAGAAATGAGGTCTCAGAGCCCATCAACCCATGCTGAGTCTTGAGTGGGAACCTTAAAACACCAGGGAGGAGTTCCTGCTATGGCACAATGGGCTTGGCAGCATCTCTGCAGCGCCAGGATGCAAGTTTGGAACTCCATATGCCACAAGGTGGCCAAAAAACAAGCAAACAAAAAAGCCTACCAGGGATACATTTAACTCCCCAAAAGATCTTGCAGCCAATGTGCGTTTTGTAAAAGTACATGGTGAGAAACGGAAGCAACTATTGAGAGAGTTTGTGCAACCCATGTAAAAGTGTTCCTCAGAGGTGTATTTCTAAAGTGTGTTCCTTAGAACATTGTTTCCCAAACTGGCAAGCTACATCAGAATTACCTAGAGCATTTGCTAAAAAAATCAGATTCCTGGAGTTCCCATTGTGGCGCAGTGGTTAACGAATCCGACTAGGAACTATGAGGTTGCAGGTTTGATCCCTGGCCTTGCTCAGTGGGTTAAGGATCTGGCGTTGCTGTGAGCTGTGGTGTAGGTTGCAGACGTGGCTCGGATCCTGCGTTGCTGTGGCTCTGGCTTAGGCTGGTGGCTACAGCTCTGATTCGACGACGCCTAGCCTGGGAACCTCCATATGCCGTGGGAGCGGGCCTAGAAAAGACAAAAAAAAAAAAAAATCAGATTCCTGGGATCTCCGTTGTGGCACAGTGGGTTAAGGAGCCAACGTTGTCACTGCAGTGTATGATCCCTGGCCCTGGGAACTTCCACATGCCATGGGTATGGCCAAAAACAAAAAAGCAAAGAAAAAAAATCAGATTCTGGTTCCTGGACCCCATCCCAGATCTAGTTAATCAGAATTTCCAAGCATAGGGCCTGAGAATCTGCATTTTCCATTTTGCCCCTTACCTGGTAATCCAGCCCAGGGAAGATGCTCCTCCATGATGCCACACAGACTCATTGACCCTGTGGTACCTGAGGATCACATCCATATGAAAGCCACCAAAATGCCATCAAGGGCCACATATCTCGCATCTCCTGTACGCTTTCAGGAGCCTCTCCAATGGCTGCAGATCCAAGCCATCCTACGAGGAGACAGCACCAGGTAGCAGCTGGCAGCATAGGCTCCTGGGTCAGGTGGCCCTGGGCTTGGCTCCTGACTGTAACTACCTGCCAGCTGTTGAGGTTTCTGAATCTCTCCAAGTCTCAGTTTCCTCATCTATAAAATGAAAATAATACTAGTGCCCCCTCCTGGAATGATGGTGAAAATTAAATGAGTATCTGGAGTTCCTGTCGTGGCTCAGCAGAAATGAACCCCAATAGTATCCATGAAGATGTGGGTTTGATCCCTGGCCCTGCTCAGTGGGTTAAGGATCCTGCAGCTCTGATTTGACCCCTAGTCTGGGAACTTCTATATGCCGCGGTGCGGCCCTAAAAAAAAAATTTTTTTTTGGAGTTCCTGTCATGGCGCAGAGGAAACAAATCCGACTAGGAATCATGTGGTTGAGGGTTCAATCCCTGGCCTCCCTCAGTGGGTTAAGGATCCGGCGTTGCCGTGAGCTCTGGTGTAGGTCGTAGACATGGCTTGGACCTGGCATTGCTGTGGCTGTGGTGTAGGCTGGCGGCTACAGCTCCGATGAGACCCCTAGCCTGGGAACCTCCATATCCCGTGGGTGCGGCCCTAAAAAAAAGAGAAAAGACCAAAAAAATTTTTTTTAATTTTTAAATTGAGTATCTGCAGAGTTCCTGTCATGGCTCAGTGGTTAACCTGACTAGCATCCATGAAGATGCAGATTTGCTCCCTGGCCTCGCTCAGTGGATCTGGTACAGTTGCTATGAGCTGTGGTGTAGGCTGGCAGCTACAGCTCCCATTCGACCCCTAGCCTGGGAACCTCCATATGCCACGGGTGCGACCCTAAAAAAAAAAAAATTTGAGTATCTGCTTAGTACAATACATGGCACATATTAAATGTCTGAAAAACACCATCCAGTATTATTCTCTCCTTCACCCTATCCCCATCTCTGGATGTGTGATTATAAAAGGCCTTTAGATGAATATTCCTCTGATCCCATGCATCTTGTTTATAGCACCCTTTCTAAAATCAGTTTTTTATTTTCTTGATTCATCTGCTAAAGATACTTCATGGAAATGGCTGAAAACCATCAAACTGATGGCATTCAGGATTCTTTATTTTTTTTCAATCTTTTAAAATTTTTTGGATTTTCATTTTTAATGTAATTTTACTTTATCCTGGATTATGGTTGAGGCTAGTTTCAGGTGTACAGCAAAGGGACTCCGTTATACACATACATGTATCCATTCTTTTTCAGATTATTTTCCTCTATAGGTTATCATAGAGTTCCCTGTGCTATATAGTAGGTCCTTGTGGCCTATTTGATGCATAGTACTGTGTATCTGTTAATCCCAAGCTCCTAATTTATCCCTCCCCCCAGGATTCTTGATTTTAAACCCTGGGTTCATGTAAATGTGTCCTCTGCTATCCTGCTTTGATGATAAGAGAATTCTGGGTGTTTAGTCTTTGTGACCATCACCCATCTGCCACATGAAGTGCTGAAGAAGGAGGGTGGCACAGAGTGAGTGGGGTTTTTCTGCCTCCTGTAGAAGTAAGGAAGTATAATCATTGAAAGCAGACCCTGTGGTCCAATCATTGGCAAAAAAAATAATAAAGCTTAACTGCCTATCAAAATTTTGCTGGAGTTCCCTGGTGGCACAGCAGGGTAAGGATCCAGTGTTGTCACTGCTGTGTCTTGGGTCACTGCTGTGATGAGGGTTCAATCTCTGGCCGGGAAACACCAGGTGCCATGAGTGCAGACAAAAAAAAAAAAAAAAAAATTCTTGCTGTTGAGTAAAAAGTGCCCAGTAAAAAAAAGTTAGTCTGCAGTAAATGTTATCAAGTGATATTGAATATTATTTACCCACATAAAAACAAAAAGAGATTCAAATGGTTATGGCAGTGTTCTCACTCGCCGTTGTGCGCATCTCCCTCCAACTGCAGAAAAGGGGAGTTTCAGTGCCCCACTCATTGTCTTCATAAATCCCACGGACTCCAGGGTTTTTAACCCACTTTAAAAATACATTTACTCTTTCGAGATGTTTTCTGAAGGCCCCTGATCCAGATGTGGCCACATCCATGTGCAAACATTGTTCTTTGATGAGTTAGTTTATATCTCATGCTCCACGGGGAGAACGTTTTGATCTCTTGTTTTCATCAGATTTATAGCAGTTTTCATTAAAAACGTTTTTGGGGCTTTGAAACTTTTAAACCCAGGCTCTGTCGTGCTTAGTGAAACATTTCCTATTAAGATGCAGCTGTTCCCCCTCCCCCACGAGGTTGCATGAAGAAGTATGCCTGGCTAATAGAGTATTTTAACACTTGGTGACATAAAAGACTTAGAAACAGAGATTCAAATCAGCTCCCTCAAGACTCTACTTTATTTATATTTTTCTTACGTCATTTTAACTGCCTTGGGGATTTGAATCCAGTCAGTGTGGTAAATTGGAGCCAAATTATACAGGAATATAACCCTCCCCAAAGAATTCGTAACCACTCCTGCCTTTTGTAGAGAGCTGCACTTGGGCAGAACACAGCCCAAGTGGTCAGGGTGGGCTGCTCTCACAAATCTTCGTTTTTAAAAGAAAGATCTGCAGGGCTCCTAATGTTATAGAAGGAACCCAAACCTAGGTATCATGGTTTCTATAGCTGATTTCACGTGCGAGAGAGGTCTGCCTATATAAATGTAGTTTTTCCCTCCAGGACTTTGGAACATCTTGTTGGGGTGGGGCCCGTGTGTCACACATGTTCCTGGGTCACTTGTGGCTACATCGCTGTTTAGCTCTGCAGAGTGTTATAAGTTCCTGGCAATTTCCTTCAATGAATGAGCTGCAGCGAGACCACTTAGTTCTGTAAATTAAGGCCATTCCTGGCAGAAAGGTGTGTGTGTGCCCAGCAAGAGCGCACACAATGGCTACTCAGCAAGTCTGGGTAACCGAATACATGAGTGAATGCAGGATGCCCACCCGGTACATCTGACTGCAAAGACAATGAGGACGAGAAGGTCCCTGACCCTGTTACTTGACCTCAGCGTAGTTAATAGCAAGTAGCCCTGAGCATTGCTTAGGAAGCATTGTTTGAGCATTGTTTAGGAAGGTTTGGAGAAGAAATAATCACTTAACTTTTGTATTTATTTTTTATTAAGATATAGTTGATTTACAATGTTGTGCTAATTTCTGTTGTACAGCAAAGTGGCTTAGTTATACACATATATACAATCTTCTTCTTCTTTTTTTTTTGGCTGTGCCCAAGGCAAATGGAAGTTCCAGGGCCCTGGATTGAATCTGAACTACAGCAGCAACCCAGGCCACTGCAGTGACAATCCCAGATCCTTAACCCACTGAGCCACAAGGGAACTTCTTACATTCCTTTCCATCATGGTCTATCCTAGGAGCTTGGATATAGTTCCCTGTGCTAAACAGTAGGACCATGTTGTCTATCCATGCTAAACACTTAACTTTCTAAACACATGTATCTTGGGATCCCACAAATCTGCTTTTAGGAGTGTATCCTACAGAAAAACTCAGACAAGTGTTCTGTGACATACAGTCACTGCAGGATAGTTTATAGTAGTGAGAAAAATGAAAACCACCTTAGCATCCATTGATAGGAGATGGGATAAAGTCAGGTACACCTACACTTGGTAGCTATTAAACAATGAAATTGACCTATGATTCTTGACTCAGAAAGAATGTGCTGGTTTTGTTGTTGCAAGACAAAAGGCAAGTTACAAAACAGTGTATCAAGCATGGCCTCACTTCATGAACAGTAACATACAGTTCTGGTAGATGCCAAGCAAAACTGAAAGAACTGTACCCTCAATGACAGCGATGTCTGAGGCATGGGATTCTGAGCACTTTTACCCTCTACTCTCTACATATCACCTCCCGTCAGCTGGGGCCTCTGGTACCCACAGGAACCCAACCCTGGGCCCAGGGGAGTTTAGGGCTGCCCTGGGGGCTCCTGCTCTTCTGACCTTGCAGCTGCCCTCATGCCTGTGTCCCTCAGCACCTCCCTCCCTTTCTGCAAAAACAGAAAACCCATCCACGTAAGACACCTCTCTTTAAAACATCACCAGAAAAGTTCATCTATAAGCACATTTCACAGCAGTGTACAGAAAACTGCTTATTTAGACCTTCTTCCCAGCCCTGCCACCTGCCACCATGGGGCTTCATTGCTGGCCTTGCCACATGCAGTCCTGGGCACTCTGCTCCCCCCTCTTCCTTGGCTCCAGCGCCCCTCCTCTCCCTGTGCCAGCCACACCCAGTCACCACTTATCTTCTGACCCCCAACTTGCACCCTAAGCCCATCTCCAGGGTCTGTCCATGAAAAGACTTTCTGGTTAGTCGCATCCACCCTCCTTAGACAGCTACCGTGGTTATAAATTGCCCTGGAGAAGGGAGGATCACACATACAATTCTGTAGAATTTAATTTTTCTTAACTACAAGCAGGAGCTTGTATTGCTTTTGTATTCAGAACAAAACCCAGAAAGATAAATGAACAAATCCTCCCAAAGCCTCGTGTGCTAATCTTTGTGGCTAAACCACGTCCCAGCTGGGATGCAGGGAGTGGAGCCAAGCGGTACTGCCGCCACTGCCACCGCCCCCACGTGCGAGGAGGGGAAATTTGAGCCAATGGCCTCGGGCTTGGTTTCTGCTCCGATAAAGACCCTGTGGGAATTTGGAAAATCGCACTTGGAAGAGAGGTCCTCAGTGTGGTGAATTTGCTCAGCAATGTAAATATCAGGAGGTGTTTCCAACCCTGAAGGTGAGAGAAACAGCCCACTGTAGTTGGGAGGCCTTCCCCCTCCCATCCGCTGAGAACCCTCAGTCTGGGCCCCTATGCCAGGGAGCGCTGCGCCTTTCTACAGAGATCGGGGCCAGACAAACTGATTTCTGTTTGTCACACCTACGGCACCTAAAGAAAAATCCTGAAATGCTGTGCGGCTACTAAAAAAGAAAGCACGCAGCTGATGATATAGTAACACCAGTCATGGCAACAGTGGACGGGCTCCTCTCGCTTGCGTGCCAGCCAAGTGTCAAGAACCGCACCAGTCTCTCTGTCCTTTGGTCCTCACCGCAAGAAGATGCTTTCCTCGTCTCTGTTTTACTGTCGGGGAAGGTGAGGCTTCGTGGATGAGGAAGCTTTTGCAGTGATTCAGCTGCTGAGAGCAGGGCCAGGGTTTGGCACCCCAGCCACCTGGCCCCTGACCCCATGTGCACCAAAGTGCAAACAAGGAAGAAATCCTCAAGGTCATCACATGGAACACTGCTTATTGCTGAGGGAGGGGGAAGGACAAAGCATATTACTTCCATCCTTTACATCCCCAGTGTTCGGCTTTTTTTAATAATAAGCATATATTAATCTTTACTGATTTTATGATTATAAAAGACCAGAGTTGGGGTGAAATAGATTTTTTAATTTTTCAAATTTTTATTTTTTCCTTTTTAGGGCTATACCTACGCCATATAGAAGTTCCCAGGTGAGGGGTCTAGTCGGCCCTGCAGCCACTGACCTGTGCCACAGCCGTAGCAATGTAGGATCCTTAGCCCACTGAGCGAGGCCAGGGATCGAACCCACATCCTCATGGATACTAGTCAGGTTTGTAACCCACTGAGCCCCAACAGGAACCCTGAAAAATAGATTTTTAAAAATAGTGATGTTATTTGCTTTGTTACTTGCCTTTGCCCTGGTTTCACCTCCATATTATTTTTCTTCCCTTTTAAACAGCTTTATTGAGAGAGGTCCCATACCAGACCGTTCACCCATTTAAAGCGTACAAGTCAGTGGCTTTTAGTATGTTCACAGAATTGTGCACCCATCAGTACTATCTCGTCCTAGTAGAACATGTTTATCACCCGAAAGAGAAGCCCCAGACCCATTAGCAGTCACACCCCTTCCCCCCTCCTCAGACCCTGGAAACCACTCATCTACTTCCCGTCTCTGTGGATTTGCCTCTTCTGGACATTTCATATGGATGGAACCATGTCATGTGTGGTCTTTTACATCTGGCTTCTGTGACTGTTTCCAAGGTGCATCCATGTAGCTTAATCAGCTCTTCATTCCTTTTTCTAGATGAGTAATAGTCTCTTTCCTCATTTTTCTATTCACCAGCTGATGGACTTGGAGTTGTTTCCACATTTTGGCTGTTGCGAATATTTGTATACAAGTTTTTGTGTAGAGGGGTGTGTGTGTGGGTGTGTGTGTGTGCGCGTTTATGCCCAGGAGTAGAATTGCCTCGTCAAATGGTAACTCCACGTTTAACTGAGGAGCTGCCAGCATCTTTACCATTCATACTGTTTCTCCATTGAACCAGGACCCATCTGATGCTCCTGGGCACAGCTCCCAAGCAGGATCAGGATCTCGGAGAGCTGTGGGCACTTGACCCTCAATTGTAGGTTTTAGACAAGGTGACGGACTTGTCATTCAGATTTTAAACTCTTTAAAAACCCTCACCCAGGGAATTCCCTGGTGGCTTAGCAGTCAAGGATTTCGTATTGTCACTGCTGTGGCGTGGGTTTGATCCCTGGCCTGGAGGGGTGGGAGGTGGGGATTCACCCAGGGTGGGAAAGAGTCACTGGAGGTGCTGGAGACCTGGGCTCTGTGAGGGGCTGGGTGAAGGTCACCATAAAGGGCCCATAAATGGTGGCATTATCATCTCTGAGAAGCCTCGCTGCAGACAGCAGGGAGAGAGCACTGGGCCCAGCAGCCTTCTCCTGTGACGGCATCCAGCGGGCAGGGCCTGACTGTGGCATGTCCTATTCTTGGAGACAGAGGCAGCTGCTGCCCAGATACAGTGGAGGAGGCAGGGGCAGTTACGCATCAGTAGCAGTGAAGCTGCACAGCCCTGAGCCCTGCGGCCCAGCCCCCTTCTTCCTGTCCTCTGTCGGCCCGGATGGGCCGCAAGGAGGGTGTGGGGGGAAGACGATACTGTGCCCAGAGACTGTCTCCTCATTTGTTGAGCGCTGTCTAGAGAGAACTAGGCGGGTGTCAGGAGGAGGAGGAGTCGTCCTCCCAGCCTGCAAGTCTATGGCACCCTGGGGTTGAGGGTTCCCAGGATGTGGCTGAGAATGAGGGGCATGGAATCTAGGTGGGCAACTCTCTGTGGTCCCACAGACCCCTCTGAGGATGGGGTCGCCAGAGGGGCCCCCTATAGT
Organism: Phacochoerus africanus; assembly: GCF_016906955.1. NCBI lineage: Eukaryota > Metazoa > Chordata > Mammalia > Artiodactyla > Suidae > Phacochoerus > Phacochoerus africanus. Next base: position 30,836,955 of record NC_062558.1, on the reverse strand, counting down.
CCATGGCGCAGGGAGGGGAACCCAACCCGCACCAGGAACCCCTTTATAAACACATTTATAAAAGTGGCCCCCGTTCAAATGTATCATGTTCATCTCCATTTAGCAGGGAGGTTAGAAAACTGAATTATAAAACATAATTCTGGGAGTTCCTGTTGTGGTTCATCGGTAATGAACCCAAGTAGTATCCAGGAGGATTCGGGTTCCATCCCTGGCCTCGCCTAGTGGGTTAAGGATCTGGTGTTGCCATGAGCTGCGGTGTAGGTCACAGATGTGACTCAAATCTGGCATTGCTGGGGCTGTGATGTGGCCAGCGGCTACAGCTCTGATTCAACCCCTAGCCTGGGAACTTCCATATGCCCCACAGGTGTAGCCAAAAAAAACAAAAAACAAAAAAAACCCCACCAAAAAAACCCATAATTTCTAAGGCAATTGAGGGCTTCCTGCAGCTGACAGTGGTTTCACAAACCCAGAGGCCTAAGTGGCAAATGCAGGAGTAAAGCAGTCCTGGGTGAGGGGACCCTGGCCCTGGGAGAATAGGCTACCCCCACATCGCAGGGCCTGGGCAGCAGGGCCATCAGAGGTCTGGGGGCTGTTGGGTCTTCTGATACACTTGCTGGTGGTTGGGGAAGGATGGGATCTTTTGATAGACTTGCTGGTTGGTTGGGGGCGTATGTTGCCCCTGTAGGGGTGGCGTGAGGAGTGAGCTACATATCTTTCCTATTAGGGGGCAGGAAGGAGCAGGCCAGGTTGCTGGGGTGGGAGGGTCCTTGGGAACATTGTAACACAATGAGACAGGTGGGATGAGAAGGGTCTGGTAATTCTTCTCTTGGCCAGAGGCTTTTTGAGTTTTATCTCCTTGGAGAGGCCTTGAAGTCCCACAGGCACCCTGGGGTTGAGGGTTCCCAGGATGTGGCTGTGAATGAGGGGCATGGAATCTAGGTGGGCAACTCTCTGTGGTCCCACAGACCCCTCTGAGGATGGGGTCGCCAGAGGGGCCCCCTACAGTCCATGGCACAGGGAGGGGACCCTCTATTGCTGGATATCATGTTGTCACTACCAGAGTACACATTTCTCTAGAGGGGACCACTTCTTTTGTTGTTGTTGTTGTTGTTGTTGTTGTTGCTATTTCTTGGGCCGCACCCGCGGCATATGGAGGTTCCCAGGCCAGGGGTCGAATCGGAGCTGTAGCCACCGGCCTACGCCAGAGCCACAGCAACGCGGGATCCGAGCTGAGTCTGCAACCTACACCACAGCTCACGGCAACACCGGATCGTTCACCCACTGAGCAAGGGCAGGGACCGAACCCGCAACCTCATGGTTCCTAGTCGGATTCGTTAACCACTGCGCCACGATGGGAACTCCTCCTCTGATTTTTTTTAAGAGAAGTCTGAAATCCAGACTACAGTCTGCATCCTTTGACGGACAGATAGGCTCTTGATGCCTTGACCAGCTCCCCCCAACCCAGCTCTCCTTCTGAGGCCTTCTCAGCTCAGACGGGAGGTGTGGCAGGCCGAATAATGGCCCCCAAAGGTTGCTGCAGCCTGGTAATCTCTGCAGCCTATTAACGTGTTACCTTACGTGGCCAAAGGGATTTCACAAGTATGATTAAATTAGGGGTCTTGAGATGAGATTATCCAGGATTACCCAATGTAATCACAAGTCTTTATAAGAAGGAGGCAGGGGAATTCTCGCTGTGGCACAGCAGGTTAAAGGTCTGGCTACGGGACTGCAGTGGCTAGGGTCACAGGTGTGGCTGAGAGTCAGTTCCTGGCCTGGAAACTTCCACATGCTGCAGGCATAGCCAGAAGAAAAAAGAGGGAAGCAGGAGGGTGGAGTCAGAGGAGGAGCGGTGATGACAGAAGAAGAGGTCTGAAAGAGTGATGAGGTCACAGTCTCTGAAGACGGCAGGGGCCAGGAGCCAAGGAGCGTGGGCAGCCTCTAGAAGCTGGAAAAGGCAGTGAAGCCAGTTCTCCACTAGAGCTTCCAGAATGAATGCAGCCGTATGAACACCTTGATTTTGGCCTTTCAAACCCATTTCAACCTCCACCTTGAGAACTGTGAGATCTGTTTGTGTGCTTGAAGCCCCGAGTTGCATAGTCCCTCGTGAAAGCAGTGAGGGGAGACATCCAGAGGTGCTTCGGCAGTTTCCCAGGCACCCCTCCCTTGCGTCCCCCTCTGCACACCTGCCAGCCTGGAGTGGCTTCCCCTCACCTCCTCCTGCTGGATCCTCGCTGGCCCACCTCTTCCACGAAGCCTTCCCAAGCCTACCTTGCTGCAAGCTCCTCTGGCCCTAGACATCAGTCTCCCCCTTTTCGACACTGAATCTGTTTGAGTCTTGGTGTCCAACCATGTTAAAATCACCTGGGGACACTTAAAAAACACTGAGACCTAGGCTCACCCCCGACCTGTTGAACCTCAGGGTGGAGCTTGGGCCTGGATAGTTTTTAAAAGCCCCCAAGTGTTTCTCGTGGGCACAGGGCTGAGCACCTGGTGATGAAGGCTTTCTTAGTTCGTGTGTGTGTGTGTGGTTTCTCGAGTGTCTCTTCCCAGGGCCCAGATCAGGGTCTGGCACTTAGGTGCTTAATAGATATCTGCTGACTGTATATTTTTGGGATGCGGAGCTGTCCTAGTAATAATTATGCAACTTGCCTTTCATTTGCCCAGCACTAAAGCAAATACTCAGTAACTTCTAGTGAATCGAATTAAGTTAATCAGCTTAGGAGGCCGTTACTCTAAGTCAGTCTTGGAGTTCCTTCGTGGTGCAGTAGGTAAAGATCTGGCGTTGTCAGTGCAGTGGCCCAGGTTGCTGCTGTGGCACAGGTTGGATCCCTGGCCCAGGAACTTCCACATGCTGTGGGTGCAGCCAATAAATAAAAGAAATATAAACCTTTTGTGAATTTGTTTGTTTGGGGGGAGCCACACCCACGGCATATATAAGTTCCCAGGCCAGGAGTTGAATTGGAGCTACAGCTGCTGGCCTACACCACAGCCACAGCAATACCAGATCCGACCTGCATCTGCGACCTATACCACAGCTCACAGCAACGCCAGATCCGCAACCCACTGAGTGAGGCCTGGGATCGAACCTGTATCCTCATGGATCCTAGCCGGGTTCGTTTCTGCTGCACCACAACAGGAACTCACCTTTTGTGAGTTTTAAGAGAACTTCTTCCATGGCCTCACTGTGCCCATGGTATTTCATTCATGCATGCATGCATGCATGCATTCATTCAGCAAACATTTCTCTGGGCCCCTGCAATGTGCAAGGCTCTGAATGAAGCTGCTGTGGAAATAGAGATGAAAGCTATCACTGCAGCTTAATGGAGGAGACAGATGTGGGCCCAAAGAATTAGAACATGCATCACAGCTGCCACCCATCATGACTCTCTAATGAAAATCACCAGCCTAGTGCTGATTTTTTTCTGGCACAAGCATCACCCCCATTAACCACTGCCATGTGAGGGCTGTGATTCTCTAAGCTGCAGCCTCCAACCCAGATGCTTGAGCCTCACCTGGGGATCTGTAAGCAAAGCAGATTCTCTGCCCCCATCCCAGGCTCACACATCAGAAAATATGGGAGTGGGGCCAGCAGTCTGTGTTTTAACAGGCCCTGTGTTTTGATGCCTGATAAAGTCTGAGATCCCTTGCCTTCAAGCCATACTTGTCAACCCTGGCCACACATTTAAACACCCCGCCCCCACCCCGGGAGCTTTTAAAAACTGTGACTGCTCAGACTCCACCCCACACCAATTAAATCAGGATCTCTTGGAATGGGGCCTGGGCCTCAGAATGTTTAAAGCTCCCCAGGTGAATCAAATGAACCACTGCCTTAGAAGATGATGGGCCAACTTGAGAAAGCCAATGAAAGGCCCCACTGAAGCTGATGAGGGTGGCCTGGGCATTGGCAGGGCCCCCGGAAGGTGCTCGGTGTTCCGTGCCATCTCCAAGTTTCCTTTCCCAAGCGTGAACCTCGTTCAGAAGTGTAGAAGAACCTGCCTTTTCCACTAACACTTGCAAAGTAGGCTCAGGAAAGAAAGGTGATGCTGAAGCTGCCAGCACCATGCTTGTTGAACAGATATTTGATCAGTCATTTGGGAAAAGGGAGTGAGAGGTGAATCACCTGCCGAGAATATCCACCGAGCTCTTTGGAACACTTTGGGTGTGAGTAACTCCAGGCACTTTCAGGATCCTTCTTGTCACCTTTCAGTCGGTCTCCTATTTCTGAATTGAGTTTAAATCATATAATGTGTTTATAATGTACATATATCATTTGCATTATAATTTATAAAGTATAATTCATATTATGTTGTAATTACATGTATTGTAATTAGCAAGGGCAGAGAAAGTACCATAATCACAAGTTACTGCCTGTTGAGTGCTGTGTGTTGGGCATTACATCAGCACTTAGGTATATGGTCACCGAATGCCTCAAAACAGCCCACTGCACATGGGTTACAGTATTACCTCCTTTTTGAGATGAGGAAACTGAGGGTAAGGAATGTGAAGTTACTCACCCAAGGCCTCAGAAAATGCAGAACCAGGGTTTGAACATAGGTCTGTCATCAAAGATCATAGTTTTGGAGTTCTCTTGTGGCACCGGGGGTTAAGGACCCAGTGTCACTGCAGTGGCTTGGGTTGCTGCCGTGGTATGGGCTCTATCCCTGGCCTGGGAACTCCCACTTACCATGAGTGTGGCTGGAAGAAAAAAAAAGATCATAGTTTTAATCCCCGTCTCTACTGCAGTTAGTATGTGGTAGCACATGCATAACTAATATTATTAAAATTATAGGAGTTCCCATCGTGGCGCGGTGGTTAACGAATCCAACTAGGAACCATAAGGTTGCGGGTTTGGTCCCTGCCCTTGCTCAGTGGGTTAACGATCTGGCATTGCCGTGAGCTGTGGTGTAGGTTGCAGACTCGGCTCGGACCCCACGTTGCTGTGGCTCTGGCTTAGGCTGGCAGTTACAGCTCCAATTAGACCCCTAGCCTGGGAACCTCCATATGCCATGGTAGCAGCCCAAGAAATGGCAAAAAGACAAAAAAAAAAAATATATATATATATATATGTATAGTATACTATGTAAGTATGCTATTGGATAGTTTTTTTTTGTTTTTGTTTTTTTTTTTGTCTTTTTGCTATTTCTTGGGCCGCTCCCGCGGCATATGGAGGTTCCCAGGCCAGGGGTTGAATCGGAGCTGTAGCCACCGGCCTACACCAGAGCCACAGCAACTCAGGATCTGAGCCGCGTCTGCAACCTACACCACAGCTCACGGCAATGCCGTATCATTAACCCACTGAGCAAGGGCAGGGACCGAACCCGCAACCTCATGGTTCCTAGTCGGATTCGTTAACCACTGCGCCACGACAGGAACTCCCGGATAGTTTTATTTATACATAAAACTGCATAATTTCACATGCAGTTGTGCCTAATATAAACTTAACAAATGCTAGATATAAAAACGTTACCAACTAGAGCAACTTAACATAGTACCAGTTATGACTCATTTGTATCATCCTAACCAGTGATGTTATATCCAAAGACATTGCTGGAATGTCGCATTTAGAATATATGGCTTCTTGGAGTTCCCATCGTGGCTCAGTGGTTAACGAATCCGACTAGGAACCATGAGGTTGCGAGTTCGATCCCTGCCCTTGCTCAGTGGGTTAAGGATCCAGCGTTGCCATGAGCTGTGGTGTAGGTTGCAGATGCAGCTCGGATATGGCATTGCTGTGGCAGTGGCATAGGCCAATGTTTACAGCTCCAATTGGACCCCTAGCCTGGGAACCTCCATATGCTGCAGGAGCGGCCCAAGAAATAGCAAAAAGACCCCAAAAAAAAAAAAAAGAATATATGGCTTCTCTGAATATGTTAGGTGATTACTAAGTTACAGTGTAAAAAGGGGGAAAACAGACAAAGATATACACACATACCAGTTTTGCAAAAAATATAGACACATATATTTTATATGCCTGGGGAAAAGTGAAAAGAAGTTACCTCAGATCTTTCACAGAAATTATGATCAGATAGTTGGACTGCAAGAGGTTTGTATTTTCTTCTTCTTCTTCTTCTTTTTTTTTTTTTTTGTCTTTTAGGGCCGCACCCTTGGCATATTGGCATGTGGAGGTTCCCAGGCTAGGGTCAAATCGGAGCTGTAAACATTGGCCTATGCCACTGCCACAGCAATGCCATATCCGAGCTGCATGTGCAACCTACACCACAGCTCACGGCAACGCTGGATCCTTAACTCACTGAGCAAGGCCAGGGATCGAACCTGCATCCTCATGGATACTTGTCAGATTTGTTTCCACTGAGCCACGACAGGAACTCCTATTTTCTTCTTGATAGTTGAGGCAAAACTAAGATACTAGGATGCTCCAGATAGGCTGATACTTGGAGTTGCTTCAAACTGGTGCTCTTTCAATTTTTATTCTATGTTTATTTAGTAGATAGGGAGAAATTGGTTATGTGGTTATAAATATTGATATTCAAATACAGATTCTTTTCATGACTCTTTCCTATAGACCAAGTAGAGTTTGGGTTCTGGGGGAAAAAGTTATTTCCCACTTTTCTGTGGCTCTTATTCATTCTCTCTCTTCCTTTCTCTCTCTCTCTCTCTCTACCCCCACCCCCCCAAGTTTCTCTGTAAAATTCAAAACCCCACATCTTGGTGGTGGGGGAGACATATTAGTTTAAAATGTAGGCACTGAAATAAATTACTTGTTTTTAGCCTAATGTCAGGCAGAGTTCAGGTTTCCAAATTTCAGCCAGCCGCATTGTTCATGGTACAAAAATACTGCACAGAGAAGGCTGATGGGTGTGAGGAGTGGTTTTGTTTCTGCATTCTATTTCTCTTCTCCTTGTGTTCTGCTGGCTACATAAGGAGCCCCGTGTGGAGACTTGGATTAACTGGCACCACATTTCCATCTGAATCCACAGACATGTCAGCACTCTGCTCATTCTAGAAAATTCAGAAAATACACAAAGACTTTTCAAATCAGAAGCAGGCCTCAGAATGAATTGGGAAGTGTTCCCTTTTCTTCTGTTTTGGGGAGAGTTTGCATATAATTGGTATTCTTCTTTAAATGTTTGGTAGAATTCACCAATGGAGCCATTTGGTCCTTGGCTTTTCTTTGTGGAATTTGGAAGATTACTAATTATTTACTTATTACAGGTCTATTCAGATTTTCTATTTCTTCTTGAGTAAGTTTTGGTCAATGGTATCTTTCCAGGAATTTGTCCATCTCACCCAAGTTACCTGATTTGTTGCCTCACAGTTGCTCATACTCCTTTGCCTTTCTGTAAGATTGGTACTGGTGTCCGCTCTTTCAATTCTGATTTTTTTTTTTTTGTCTTTTCTAGGGCCACACCCATGGCATATGGAGGTTCCCAGGCTAGGGGTCTAATTGGAGCTATAGCTTCTGGCCTGTGCCAGAGCCACAGCAATGCCAGATCCAAGCCGCATCTGCAAACTACACCACAGCTCACGGCAATGCTGGATCCTTAACCCACTGAGGAAGGCCAGGGATCGAACCCACAACCTCATGGCTCCTAGTCAGATTCGTTAACCACTGAGCCACGACAGGAACTCCCTGAACATTTATCTGTTACTCTCTAGTTCTTAGAAATCTAGCAAAGTGTCTTTTCTGCTTACCATGACCTTTTTTTTTTTTCACCTCTTTCCCAGATTGAAGATATGTTTAATGAAATCAGATTTAGCGAGTACGTGGACACTGGAAAGCTAATTGACAAAATCAACTTACCAGATTTCTTCAAAGTTTACCTCAATCACAGGCCACCCTTCGGTAACACCATGACTGGCATCCAGCAGAGCTTTGACATTCTTGGTTTCACCAACTCCAAAGGAGAGAAGGTTATTCGAAGAGAGGATTTTCTGAAACTGCTTCTAACTAAAGGTAAATCCATAAATAGGTCTACCTCGTGACACACCTGGGCCATTCCCACCGGAGAGAACTGCATTGGGGAGACAGAGCTCTCTCCCCGCCACCAACATCTCTAACTTGACGGGACTTCAGCCATGAGGATGCCACTTACTGACACATGTGGCTGGGAAACATTGGGTAAAGGGAAGGATGCCAGCCAGAAGGATGCAGTTTATGTCCCAACTTCTGGAAACTGCGAGATTCGGTGTCCTCCTTGTAAAGCAGGAATACAAGTGCCGGCCATCAATCTTCCAGGGCTATTACTAGACTGGGTTGCATTTGTGAATAAAAGCACACCAAAGTAAAATTTTTCGTTTTTACCTACTGTTTTCCCCATCATTTTATGTGAGGAAGTCAAGTAGCCTTTCGAGAGAAAGGTGATCATTTCATCTCAGCCAAACTGGTACTTCTAATGTGAGGGAATTTGAAATGAGGCTGAGCACAGTCTTTATCAGAAAGCTGTCTTTTCTCTCTGCACAAGCCCTGACGCAGTTCCCAGGGTTGGAGCACTTTTTTTTTTTTTTTTTTTTTTTTTTTGCTGCACCTGTGGCATGTGGTAGTTCCCGGGCCAGGGACCAAACCCGCACCACAGCTGTAACCAGAGCCACAGCTGCAGCAACACTGGACCCTTAACCCACAGAGCCACCGGGGAACACCTGGAGTAACTTTTTTTTTTTTTTTTGCTTTTTTGTCTTTTTCAGGGCCGCACCTGCAGTATATGGAGGTTCCCAGGCTAGGGGTCCAATTGGAGCTGTGGCTACCAGCCTACACCAGAGCCACAGCAACACAGGATCCGAGCCGAGTCTGTAACCTACACCACAGCTCTCAGCAACGCCGGATCCTTGACCCGCTGAGCAAGGCCAGGGATTGAACCCAAGTCCTCTTGGATGCTTGTCGGGTTCATTAATCACTGAGCCATGACAGGAATTCCATAGAGTACCATTTTTAACACCACAGAAAGAAGTGGGAGTTTCCCCCAGTGGCTCAGCAGGTTAAGGATCTGGTGTTTTCACTGCTGTGGCTTTGGTTACAGCTGTGGCACGGGTTCAATCCCTGGCCCTGGAACTTCTGCATGCCACGGGAGTGGCCAAAAAAAGTATAGGTGACAGTAACATGGGATTCCCTAGGTTGTTTTTACATCTCCAGGAAAGGAAACAGTGGAATAATTCTCTTGAAGACCTTGGGTATTGATACGAAACTCTGATGTGATGCTTAGTCTCACAAGCTGAACCGCCTCCCTCTTCCTTCACATGGCCCAGGTGAGCACATGACGGAAGAGGAGATGTCTGACTGCTTTGCCACACTGTTCGGCCTGAATCCCGAGGGCTGGAAATCCGAGCCCGCAGCCTCCTCCGTCAAAGGTACCACGGCGGCTCTGTCTGGGCGTGTAGCCGGGCGCACTGATTTACTGTAGCCTTAGGTGCATTTATTTCTCCTGTCTGGTGCAAGCCACTCTCCTCAACACCCTGCACACAACAAAGCCAGTCTGCTGGGAACCCAACACGAATAAGTTATGAAAGGACCAGGGGAGCGGTGGTCACGTGTAAGAGATGAAAGCTTTTGTCCCCGTGCTCTGTCCGTCCTTTGTGTCTCCTGGCCTGGTTTTTCCCTTCATTCCCCTGATCCAGTCCTCATCTTCTCATCTCGGGCAGGCGAAGAGGGGCCGCTAGTAGACGACTGAGTTCGGAAGCTGTTTCAGGACAGGGACAGTCAAGAGCGCCTGGGATGATGAGAGTCAGCGCCTTGGCAGGCAGGCCTGAGCCTGACCTGAGGCTGCCTGAACTTGAGCGTCTGCAGAGATCCCCCTCCTCTCCTTTCCTGACAGAGGAGCTCCCACCTCCTCCTTCGGTCCCCTGGAGACAGGAATATGGACCTGACATTAGAGTTGCGAATTTAAGCCTGGGAGGAACCAACCCACACAGCCCCTCCCCCAGGCCAGCTTGTGCTGAATGATGTCCATGGGCAAGTCCTCGGGCCCTGCCCCGGCCTGGCGGCCCATGGTCCTCAGAGCCCACCACCACCGTTATGAGACCAGAGCAGGGAGCAGGGACTCCTCCCCAGGCTTCCCTCTCCCTCTCCTTGTGTTGTCTACTCCCAATTTCACATTGAACACGGTTCCTAACTCAGAAAATTCCGGACACCAGTATCTGCTCAGTCATTTCCCACCTGCAAGCTCCCTCTCCTATTCCTTGTGTATTTGGCATCTCAGAATGTAACCTTCCCAGTTGTCTTACACACGTACACAAACAGTGTTCCTAGGTGTCTCAAAACAGTAAAATCAGCAATGCCGTGTGGTCGAGGCTTTCCAGAGAAGCAGAGATTTGAGTAACGGTGCTCCAAACCCAAACCCTAAAGGAGGGATTTTAACCAGTTTCCCCAAGGGTTTTCAAAGAGTCGGAGCTAAATCCCAGCCCGAATCACCCCTTACTTTTGTTTAGTATCATTTCCTTGTATTTTTGGAAAATGTTTCTGAGTTAGAAACCTAATCATTATGAAGACATTTGTTTTCTTGTTTGGCTAGGTTCGGAAATTTGCTTTGAAAAGGAACTTCCAGACGAAATCACTGCAGAAATATTCACAACTGAAATTCTTGGCTTAACCATTTCCCAAGATTCTGGACAAGATCCTATGGTCAGTGAGGTTGGGAGGAATGTCTGAAGCACAAAGGACTTTGTGTGTGTGTATGTGTGAGTGTATGTGTGGTTTTTCTTTTTTTTTCCAAGAGGCACTGCTTTTCCCCCACTTCCCTACCCCCACTCTAGTCTTCAGAATGCTTAGACATTAAAAGCAAATTTCTGTTAAGCAATGGAATTCACAGAGTTGGACATTCCACTGTTTCTGAAATAGAAAAGTGGGTGGAGGCAAGAAAAACACTGGCAGCTGAATGGAAAGGGTGGCTGGAGACCCCGGCTGCCATTCTCATTCCTCATCCAGGGCAGTGCTGCCTGGGAGGGGTTTGTGTAGGACATGGAGGTGGCCGGGTCCCCAAGGGGGAAAGAGAGGGCCTCAGCCGGCAGCAGGCCTGTCTCGTGACACACATGGCCTTATTCCCATCCCTTCGAGTGCCACCTGGACCCTTGGCCTAATGTGACCTGATAGGGATCATCCCAGATGGCTGTTAGGCTGGGGCAGGCATGTGGGGTGCTCTGGGCTCCCGAGAGCCCTGGCTTGTGGCTTCTTATCAGCAAAACACCCAGGCAGTTTTGTGCAGCCGTTATGAAGGGCATGACTGGCCATGCTTAGCCCTGGCAGCAGCTGCCAGAGAGGATGCAAAAAAGCACCCCCGCAGCCCTGTGTGCACTGCACCTGGCCCAGAAACCACACACTGTCCCCCCTCCAACCCCCACAGAACTCCCCAAGTCTGTGAGCCTGCCTCACATCACCCCCCCACACATACACACAAACCAATGTGGTTGACTCGCCGCCTCAAACTCCTCTGCACTTCAGAGTATGTAGTAGGCAAAAATGCGGACCAGTTCCCTGGCCCAGGGGGTGTTAGGGAAGGTGGTGTTGTGACCTTGAAAACAGTTATCCCCTCATCGTATAAACCAATGAAAGTGATGGTCTGAGTCTAAGTTTCATCCCTTAGGAGATCTCGCTGGGGCAAAAGTGCCCAGGGTCATTCTCCACACGTGTTCAGTCCAGCCCACCCGCCCACCCGCACCAGCTCCTTCCCCAGAAAAACCAGCCTTGAGATGATGTTTCTGACCTTCGGAAAGGTCCCTTCTCCTCAGCAGCAGAGGTCTGTGGGAGAGAAACAGGATGGCTGCGGCATCTTCCTCCAGTCACAGAGCCTCCTCCCCTCTATCCCCCCACTTGGCATCCACTCGGAAAGCTGGCTCTGTGAGTCCTCGGAACACCCAGAACACAGAATGGAGCTGTCTACCCAGCCAGGCTGTGTCACCGAGACCTTGGCACAGATGGTGTGAGCCAGGGTTTTGCGGGCTTCAGATTGTGTCACCAGGGCTTCGCAACCTGGTTTACATTTCATTCTTTTCAAAAAAAAAAAAAAAAAAAAACCACAAAAAGAAAAGCAAGCTTTATGAATCAACTTTGCAGCGGCTAAGGGCTTAGGAGAGATAGATGACCAAGCCAGTTAAAAAGTTCTTGGGGATGTTTTAGGGAACAGAAAACTCTCAAATGACTTGTTCTCTTCAAAAAATAACTCAGAACACTCCCAACACGCACCAGGGGCCTCTTTCATTAAATCGGCTCACTCTCTTTGGTTCTTATGGACAACAGATAATTGGAGTGATTGTCTGGAGCAGAAACAGCCAGTGACCCCTCTGAACCTCTGTGGCTGGGCCGGTGAGCAGGAACCACTGTCAGACCCAGGCTGAACTGCCCCATCTGAGCTGAGTCGGCTTCTCGCATCTGTCTCTAAGTCAGTGTGGGGGAGGGGGAGTTTCATCCAGGAAGGCCCAGACAGCAAGGGACAGCAGGATCCGTGTCCACAGCATTCCCACCCTGCCCTCAGCCCAGCCTGGCCAGGGGGCCTCCTTCTCACCTTTTCTGCAGCTGCTTTTGTTGGAGGGGTATCTCAGCTTGTCTGACCCAAAGAGCTGCTTGTGGGTGCCTTCCAGCCCCAGGAGGGTGTCTTCACTTCTGTCCTGGGCGGGCCTGCTTAGTTGCCACACAGGTGGGAGAGGCTGGGCACCAGCCAGTCCAGTGGAGGAGGCAGAGGGTGGCCTTCCTGCCAAGTGAGTGGGGAACTCAGGCTCTCCCAACAGTGTGGGTGGCGTAGCGGCGATACCAGAAATTGAGGAAGAAGAGACCAAAGACAGATCTCTGGGCTTAGACAAAACATAGGGACCCACTGCTAAACACCAAAAAGCACCATGTGGTGGTCTTTTGAAAGAAGAATGCTATTGCAGGGGGCCTCTGGCTGCCAACCTGTACATCCTGGCCTGTTTCCAGAGTTCAGGACCACCTGGAATAGCAGCGGTCATCCAGGAACCACCCAGAGCCTCCTCCAGAATGGGCCCTCCCGTGCAGGCAGTCGTCTTGTTGGCACAGTGCCGGCTCTGGAAGGCTGCGGGCAGGGCTGGGCTCGAGTCCTGCCCCTGCTATTTAGTAGCCTCTGTGCTCTTGGGTGTGTCTAATCTCTTAAACCTCAGTTTCCTTCTGGAACAACTCCTGGGTGGTAGTGAGGATTAAAAGAGATACGGCAAATAAAGCGTTCCTGGCATAAGGTAGTGCTCAAAATAGGACAGCAGCTATTATTACTGCAGGCAGGAACTGTGCCTAAGAGTCGGGAAGACGTCTGATGAGAATGAGTCTCTCCCAGCTCCAGGGTGTGAGCATCAGTTAACACTTGCTCAAACAGGGGCCTCTGCTAGATTGGACAAAGGGCCCTCGATACGTATTTGTGGAATTGATTGAATGAGTGAATGGGAAGCTTCAGTGCTCTTTTAATAGCTGACTTAGCTTTTGAATCGAAATGAATCCAGGCCTCGCAGACCATCTACAACAGGGTCAGCAGACGCTCTGGAAAGGGCCAGAGGGTAAACACTGGGCTCTGTGGGCAGAGTGGGCTGTCACGACACCTCAGCTTGGCTGCCAGAGCATGAACATGGCCTCAGACTCTGCTCCAGAAAAGAATAAAGATGGCACCATTCCAGTCGAACTATACTTATTGATGCTGAAATTAATTTGGAGTTCATGATAATTTCCACCTGTCATGAAATCTCCTTTCACTTTTTTCCCCAACCATTTAAAAATATTAAAAACGGAGTTCCTGTGGTGGCTCAGCAGTAATGAACCCAATTAGTATCCATGAGGATGTGAGTTCAATCCCTGGCCTCGCTCACTGGGTTAAGGTTACAGCATTGCTGTGAGCTGTAGTTGTAGGTCACAGATGCGGCTCATGTCCCATGTTGCTGTGGCTGTAGTATAGGCTGGCAGGTACAGCTCCAATTTGACCCCTAGCCTGGGAACTTCCATATGCTGTGTTTATGGCCCTAAAAATAAATAAATAAAAATATGAAAAACCATTCTTAGCTTGCAGACCACACAAAAATGGCAGCCTGGATCCATCCCACAGGCTGGAGTTTGCTCCACCTCATAGGCTGGGGTGACTCTTTCCAATGGATTTTTACAAATACAGTGACTGTACAAAACACCTGACTAGGACTCCTCAAAAATGCCTACATCCCAGGAGTTCCCTAGTAGCTCAGCAGGTTAAGGATCTGGCATTGTCATTGCTGTGGTTGAGGTTTGATTCCCGGCCCTGGAACTTCCACATGCTGCGAGCAGGGCCAAAAAAAAAAAAAAAAAAAAGGAGTTCCTCTCATGGCACAGCGGAAACGAATCTGACTAGGAACTGTGAGGTCGTGGGTTCGATCCCTGGCCTCGATCAGTGGGTTAAGGATCTGGCGTTTCCGAGAGCTATGATGTAGGTCGCAGACATGGCTCAGATCTTGAGTTGCTGTGGCTGTGGCATAGGCCAGCAGCTGTAGCTCCAATTAGACCCCTAGCCTGGGAACCTCCATATGCCACGAGTGTGGCCTTAAAAATCCCAAAAAAAAAAAGGCCAAATTCATGACAAAGAAGAAAAGACTGAAAAAATTGAAGTATAGTGAATTTACAATGTTATGTTAGCTTTAGGTGTACTTTGTTGAGAATTTTTGTCATAAATTGATGTTAAATTTTGTCCAAAAAAAAAAAAAAAAGGCTGAGAACCTGTCACAGGTTGGAGGAGACTAAGAGGACACAATGACTAAATGCATACTGAATCCTGGGTTTCTGGCACAGAAGAAAGACACTTGGAAGAACCAGTGAAACCCAGAGGAAGTCTGTGGTTTAGTTGATATCGTTGCACCAAACTTAATTTCTTAGTTTCGATCACTGTATCTTGGTCGCATAAATGTGCACACAAGGGAAGTTGGGCAAAGGGTCTGTGGGACTCTCTGTGCTACCTTTGCAGTCCTCCTGCAAATCTAAACTATTTCAAGATCAAAACTATATTTAAAAATGAAACCTGTACCACCTTTCTGACTCAGTCACCCCTGAATTATTTCCGTGATCTGCCTCCGCTGCTCTGCTCTCCGGCAAATGCTCCTGAAGCCAGTCAGGGCCTCTGCCCTTGGGTTACTCTACATGCCATTCATCCTCTGTGAGCCTGACACTCTGCTGTGCTTCTCATCAATTCAGGCAAAATGGGTCTTTAAACAATGATTCAAAAAGACACATGCACTCTTATGTTCATAGCAGCATTATTTACAGCAGTCAAGACAGGGAAACAACTGAAATGTCCATCAACAGAGGAATTGATAAGGAAGATGAAGTATATATACACAATGGAATACTACTCAGCCACAAAAAAAGAATGAAATACTCCCATTTGCAGCAACATGGATGCAACTAGAGATTCTCACACTAATTGAAGTAAGTCAAAGAGAAAGAAAAATACAATATGATTGTCACTTATATGTGGAATCTAAAATGTGGCACAAATGAACCTATCTACAAAACAGAAACAGACTCATAGGCACAGAGACCAGAGTCGTGGTTGCCAAGGGGGAGGGGAGAGGAAAGGTTATGGACTGGGAGTGTGGGGTTAACAGAGATAAGTTATTATATAGAGAATGAATAAACAACAAGGTCCTATTGGATAGCACAGGGAACTATATTCAGTATCCTGTGATAAACCATAATAGCAAAGAATATGAAAAAGAATGTATATATATGTATGTATATCTGAAGCACTTTTCTGTACAGCAGAAGTCAACACAATATTGTAAATCAACTCTACTTCAGTTTAAAAAAAAAACCACAAAGAAAAAGTTGTATCCTTCAGCCATGGCTTCCCTGGAGACTGGGGTTCTCAGCCTGACCATGTTCTTGAGGGATTTGGCCAGTAGAGCTTCCACTGCAGGCAGCTGCTCAGTATTGACTGAGGGAGTTCCTGCTGTGGCTCAGTGGGTTAAGGACCCAACACAGTGTCCGTTAGGATTCTGGTTTGATCCCTGGCCTTGCTCAGTGGGTTAAAGATCCAGTGTTGCCACAAGCTGTGATGGAGGTTGCTGATGCAGCTCGGATCTGGTGTGGCTGTGGTTGTGGTATAGGCTGGCAGCTGCAGCTCTGATTAGACCCCTTGCCTGGGAATTTCCATATTCCGCTGGTGTGGCTGTAAAGAAAAAATATCAAAATCAAACAACAATGAGATACCCCTTCACCTCCACAAGATTAAAATGAAAAAGCCAGGCAAAACAAGTGTTGGTGAAGATGTGGAGAAATTGGAACCCTCATACACTGCTAGTGGGAATGTAAAATGGTGCAGCTATTTTAGAAAACAGTTCGGCAGTTCCTCAAAATGTTAAACATAGAGTTACTATATGACCCCAAAATTCCTCTCCTAGGTGCATAGCCAAGAGAAATGAAAATATGCATCTGCACAAAAACCTGTATACTAATAATCCTAGCAGCATTATTCATGCCAGCCACAAAACGGAAACAACCCAATGCCCATCAATGACCGGATGGACAAACGTGGTAAATCCATGTAGTGGAATATTATTCAGCCATAAGAAGAGTGAAATATTAATATATGCTATAACATGGATGAACCTTTAAAATATGCTTAAAAGGGAGTTCCCATCATGGCTCAGTGGTAATGAACCCGGCTAGTATCCATGAGGATGAAAGATTGATCCCTGGCCTTGCTCAGTGGGTTAAGGATCTGGAAATGCCGTAAGTTGTAGTGTGGATCACAGATGCAGCTCTGATCCTGCATTGCTGTGGCTGTGGTGTAGACTGACAGCTTCAGCTCTGATTTGACCTCTAGCCTGGGAACTTCCATATGCCGTGAGCGTAGCCCTAAAAAGACAAAAAAAAAAAAAAAAAAAAAGCTAAGTAAAAGAAGCCAGACACAAAAGGACACATATTGTATGATTCCTTTTATGTGAAATGTCCAGAATAGGCAAATCTTTAGAAACAGGAAATAGATTCTTTGTTACCTGGTGCTGGTGGGAAGGGGAAAGAAAAAAAAATGACAGCAAATAGATAGAGGGTTTTATTTTATCAGATGACAAAAATGTTTTAAAATTGATTGTGGTGATGGTTTCACAACTCTGAATATACTGAAAAAAAATCTTAAAAAGGTGGATTTTATGGTATATTAATTATACCTTAATAAAGCTATTATTTAAAAAAATCAACTAGCTACCTGAGTGAAATGGGCAGAAGACCTGAATAGACATTTTTCCAAAGAAGACATATGACAGCCAACAGGTACATCAAAAGATACTGAACATCACTAATCATCAGGGAAATGTAATTCAAAACCACAGTAAGATATCACTTCACACCTCTCAGAATGGCTATCATCAAAAAAACCACAAATGACAAATGGTGAGGATGTGGAGAAAAGGGAACCCTTGTACACAGCAGTTCCACTCCTGGATATATACTTGCAGAAAATTAAAACATTAATTCCAAAAGATATATTGTATGCCAATATCCACAGCAATATTATTTACAATAACCAAGATTTGAAAACAACCTAAGTGTCCATTAGCAGATGAATGGAAAAAGAAGATGTGATACACATGTGTACAATGGAATACTACTAAGCCATAAAAAAGAATGAAATTTTGCCATTTGCAGTAACATGAATGGACCTGGAGGGTAGTATGCTTAGTGAAAACAGTTGAGAAAGACAAATATTGTATGTCACCATTTAAATGTGGAATCTAAAAAATAAACAAATGAATACAACAAAACAGAAACAGACTCACAGATACAGTGAACAAACTTGTGGTCACCAGTGGGGAGAGGGCAGGAAAGAGGGGAAACATAGGGATAGGGTATTAAGAGGTACAAACTACTATGTATAAAATAAATAAGCTGCAAGAATATATTGTACAGCCCAGAGAATATAGCCAATATCTTATGGCATAACTATAAATAACTATAAATGGCATATAATCTATAAAAATTTTGAATCACTAGGTCGTACACTGAAACTTAGAGAATATTATAAATCAACTCTACCTCAGTAAAAAAGAAAATCAATCAGACCATCCATCAACTGGCTAAGGTTGGGACCCATGCCCAAACCTAACTCCCTGGGAGAAAAGTAAGACAGGCCCCCTCTAGCTTCTGTAGTTGGGGGGCAGCCTGCACTCGCAAAAGCTCACCCAGAATCGGAAAGAGTGGTCAGACGCTGGGCAGCCAAAGTGACTGCACATGTTAAGAGTGAGAGAGGGAGTTCCCATCGTGGCACAGTGTTTAACAAATCCGACTAGGAACCATGAGGTTGCAGGTTCGGTCCCTGCCCTTGCTCAGTGGGTTAACGATCCGGCGTTGCTGTGAGCTGTGGTGTAGGTTGCAGACGCGGCTCGGATCCCACGTTGCTGTGGCTCTGGTTGAATCGGTGGCTACAGCTCCGATTCAACCCCTAGCCTGGGAACCTCCATATGCCGCGGGAGGGGCCCAAGAAATAGCAACAACAACAACAACAACAACAACAACAACAAAAAAGACAAAAGACAAAAAAAAAAGAGTGAGAGAGGACATTTGAGCAACCCTTTGGATTCCTAATCTAAGAGCTCACCAAGCCCATTGGTAGATGGATTCCAATTCTGCTCCAGGTCACTGGGTCATCACTGGACAGTGTGTGTTTAATCATTCATTGGTAGAAGAACGTCTGCCTTATACCGTCTCACCTTTGACCACATCTGTCTTTTGAAGCACTTTACATCGGCTGTGTCTTTGTTTTTCTGTGGGCTCAAGTGGCCCAACTTTTAGTCAAGCCAATGGCCACACAGATGGGAATGCAACTTGCCAATCTATTAGTGTTTGATCTGGTGACCTCTTTTCTTTTTGTCTTTTTTTTTTTTTTTTTTTTTTGTCTTTTTGCTATTTCTTGAGCCGCTCCCTCGGCATATGGAGGTTCCCAGGCTAGGGGTCAAATCGGAGCTGTAGCCACTGGCCTACGCCAGAGCCACAGCAATGCAGGATCCGACCGAGTCTGCAACCTACACCACAGCTCACGGCAACGCCGGATCGTTAACCCACTGAGCAAGGCCAGGGACCAAACCCACAACCTCATGGTTCCTAGTTGGATTCGTTAACTACCACGCCACGACGGGAACTCCTCTTTTTGTCTTTTTAGGGCCGTACCCAAGGCACATGGAGGTTCCCAGGCTAGGGGTCTAATCGGAGCTGTAGCCACCAGCCCATGCCACAGGCACAGCAATGCCAGATCTGGGCTGCATCTGCGACCTACACCACAGCTCCCGACAATGCCAGATCCTTAACTCACTGAGCAAAGCTAGGTATCGAACCTACATCCTCATGAATACTAGTTAGATTCATTTCCACTGAGCAACGATGAGCACTCTCCTGGTGACCATTTTATATAGTTGTAATTATAGGTAAGAAAAAGTAGGCAGAGAAGCAATTATTGGAGTGTTTGGTTTATCAGAATTTTTTTTTTTTTTTTTTTGCTTTTTAGGGCCACACCCGCGGCCTATGGAAGTTCTCAGGCTAGGGGTCGAATCAGAGCTGCAGCCACCAGCGTACACAACAGCCATGGCTACTTGGGATCTGAGTAGCATCTTCGACCTACACCACAGCTCATGGCAACGCCAGATCCTTAACACACTGAGAAAGGCCAGGGATTGAACCCACATCCTCATGGACACTAGTCAGGTTTGTTACTGCTGAGCCACATCGGGAATTCCAGAAAAAAACTTTATTCAAGGGCTCCCCAGTCTCTGTGAAATTCATCATCAGGCCCACACTGAGGAGGGGCCTTCAGGACAATCATTCAGGACCCTTCCGGCCCTGTAAATGCGACCAACATTATCCGGGTTGTGGGGGGAAGGAAGGTCCTGAGGTGTCAGTCCTCCCATGTGGCTGATTCACAGTGGTCAACGTGCTGCTGACTGTGGATTGGAGAGCACGGTCCCAAGACGCAGTGGGGGGATTGGGGCTCTGGGCAGAGCTCCACTAACTGGCTGTGCGACTGCTGGATGGCAGGGTCCTTTTCCATGAAAGGAGGGGGGCTTCAGATTCTGCAGCACATCTTCTCTGTCTGTGTCTTCAAGGAAGGGACTGTATTCTGTTCTGTGGCTGGGGTGTTCCCTTCAAAGATTTCCCCCCTTGGCTGGGCCTTGCTAATGACCTGTTTATACCTCTGTTTATATAAACGGCACTCGGCTGCAAGTTGCTAGGTGAGGACCAAGGCTGCCCGGAAGGGTCTGGCCTGGGTCCTCGTTTTCCTCACAAGCAAGCATTGCCATCTCTGTTTAGGAGGTACCTTCGCCTTCACCTCCACTCCCACCACGGCAACAGAGGATCTGAGCCACATCTTCAACTTACACCACAGCTCACGGCAACACCAGATCCTTAACCCACTGAGCAAGGCCAGGGATCTAATCTGAGTCCTAGTCAGGTTCATTAACCACCACGCCACGGAGGAAACTGTGCTAAACAACTAATAACTCATTTCTGCAACCCCAGGATCACTCTTCTAACGTGTCTAAAATAATCACAAACATTCAGAGAGAGCTTGACTTCCAGTCTCTGGTAACTAGTTATTCAGATACAGTCAAGCTGAAATCAATTAAAAAATGCTAGAAAATGTATTTTTAAAGACCCTAGGAAGTTCCCTTGTGACACAATGGGTTAAGGATCTGGCATTGTTGAACTGTGGTGCAGGTTGCAACTTCAGCACGGTTCAACCTTGGGCTCGGAAACTTCCACATACCAAGGGTACAGCAGAAAACAAAACATCCTAAAGCTGCTACCCACTGACAAGATAGTAAGGAAAAGGTGAAACTGAAGGAGAAGGAGAACCCTGAAAGATAATCCAGCAAGGAAGCCACTGGATCCCTGTAGACATTTGCCAAGCCAAGCATATTTAAACTTCAGTGTGAATTATTTCTTATTTTTTATTTTTTGCTTTTTAGGTCTGAACTCAAGGCATATGGAGTTCCCAGGCTAGGGGTTGAATCAGAGCTGCAGCTGCTAGCCAATGCGACAGCCACAGCAACACGGGATCACAGCCACATCTGCAACCTACATTGCAGCCTGGAAACACTGGATCCTTAACCCACTGGCCAGGGATTGAACCTGCATCCTCGTGGGTACTAGTCAGGTTCTTAACCCACTGAGCCACAATGGGAACTCCCGAGTGTGAGTTTTGTTTTTTGGGGGTTTTTTTTGGTTTTTTTTTGAGGCAACAGGCCAAAAATCAAAGTCCAGGGTCCATACCAGGTGGGAAACGAGACTTTGCCCATGATTGGACACCACTGGGCTTCACCAGTGGTGTGCTAGTAAACGTTTACCAACCAGCTTTCTGTGGGCTTGGGGAAGTGTCCTGATGTATAGTATTTGCCAATTTCCATGGTGTAAATGCTCCACCATGGTTAATTTCAAAACTATTGACAGGAGATCACTGAACACAGAGTTGGCATGTACAGTCCTGTCAGCCAGTTGTAGCCCATCACTGACCCTTCCCTGGGTACAAATAGCAACTCAGTCTTGCTCACTTGGGCAACCTATGTTGGCATCACCTGGGGCTCCAGAGACCAACAAGACCTGAACTTGGATGTTGGTCATCCTATGCTAGCAGTGCCCTCAGGAGCCTGGCAGAAGCAAAATGTAAAGCATCTTGAGAGGAAGATAACTTCATTCCAGGCCTTAAATTATCCTTATAAATAAAATAAAAAATACAGTGTCCCCCAAAGTCAAAGAGAACTAGGCAAATCACAAGGAAGTAGGACACCATGAGGAAGAACTAGCAAAAACACTCAGAGATTTCAAATATTAGAATGATCAGAGACCATAAAACAGTTGTGCTTTGTTGAAGGAACAAAGTGTAAACAGATCTGCAGGGGACAGGAATCTATAAAAAGGGTCATACTAAGTTTATAAAGAACATTTGTAGAAGTTCCTGATGGTCTAGTGGGTTAAGGGTCCAGTATTGTCACTGCTGTGGTGTGGGTTCAAGCCCTAGCCTGAGAACTTCCGCATGCCATGAGTGAAGCAAAAAAAAATTTTTAAATAAATAAATTTTTAGAACATTTAAGAACATCTGTAGGAAACTTTATAGTTTTGTTTTTGTCTTTATAGGGTCATACCCACAGCACATGGAAGTTCCCAGGCTAGGGGTTGAATCAGAACTACAGCTGCGGGCCTATCCCACAGCCACAGCAACTTGGGATCCTAGCCATGACTGTAACCTAAATCACAGCTCACGGCAATGCCAGATCCCCCACCCACTGAGCGAGGCTAGGGATCAAACCAGCATCCTCATGGATACTAGTTGGATTCGTTTCCACTGCACCACGACAGGAACTCCAGACACTTTAATCAGAGATCAAGAACACAAATACCTTGGAGTTCCTATTGTGGCGTAGCAGAAACGAATCAGACCAGTATCCATGAGGATGTGGGTTCGATCCCTGGCTTCATTCAGGGGGTCAGGGATCTGGTGTTGCCTTGAGTTGCGGTGTAGGTTGAAGATATGGCTTGGATCCTGCATCGCTGTGGCTGTGATATAGGCTGGTAGCTGTAGCTCTGATTTGACCTCTAGCCTGGGAATCTCCATAGGCCATGGTGCAACCCTAAAAAGCAAAAAAAAAAAAAAAAAAGAACACAGCCATGTGGTAACACAAATGAGTAAAGTGATTGGGTGACACACTGGTGACCTAGAAAGCTTTCTCTGAGGGGGATAGGGCACCTCAGCTCCAGCTGATTGTTGCCTCATAGCACTAGGCGCCCAGTTGGCAGTTCTCCTATTTCTAGAGAAGATGGTTATCTGGATTTCTTTCTATTGTGGTAAAATACACATAACATAGAATTGACCATTGTAACCATTTTAAAGTGTACTATTCAATGATGACATAAGGCACATTCACAGTGTTATGCAACCATCATTATCATCTACTTTCAGAACTTTTTTTTTGTCTTTTGTCTTTTGTTGTTGTTGTTGTTGCTATTTCTAGAACTTTTTTTTAATCACCTTGAAAGGAAACCCCATACCAATTTGAAGTCACTCCCCATCCCCCTCTCCCCCTGCAGTCCCTGGCAACCACCAATCTGGTTTCTGTCTCTATGGATTTGCGTAGTCTAGATAACTCATGTAAGTGGAATCATACACTATTTGTCCTTTTGGGACTGGCTTCTTTCGCTCAGGATGTTTTCAAAGTTCATCTATGTTGTGGCATGTATCAGTACTTCATGCCTTTTTTTTTTTTTAATGGCCACACCCAGGGCATATGGAAGTTCTCAGGCCAATGAATGAATCCCAGCTTCAGCTGTCACCTATGCCACACTAGTGGCAACTCTGGCTACTTTAACCTGCTGTGCCAGGCCAGAGATCAAACCTGTGCCTCCTCAGTGACCTAAGCCACTGCAGATTCTTAACTCACTGTGCCATGGCAGGAACTCCTTCATTCCTTTTTAACAGCTGAATAATTGCATTGTGTAGATACGCACTTTTGTCCATTCAGTCAAGATTTGGATTTTAAAATATGTCTTCCTAGGGAGTTCCCATTGTGGCTCAGTAGTAATGAACCTGACTAGTATCCATGTGGGTTCCATCCCTGGCCTCAATCAGTGGGTTAAGGACCCTGCGTTGCTGTGGCTGTGGCACAGGCTGGCCACAGATTGGAACCCTAGCCTGGGAACTTCCATATGATGCGGGTGGGTCCCTAAAAAGCAATAAATAAATAAAAATAACATTATCTTCCCATTTTAATTCAAACGCATGTTTTTAAAAGTACCTATCTACTGACCAGGTAATTCTGAGGGCTAATGGTATGAGCCTTCTGTTTTATGACCTGATGTGACAAGTTTTCCCACACAATCCTCACATTAAGAACTTGGGGTTTAGGATGGTAAAAAGGACAGGCCTCAGGAAAGGCCTGCAGTGCAGCCTTCCACTCCAATCTCCAGAAGCTTTCCTTCCCCAAACCAAAATCTCAGAGGAAACTGCTGGGTTTTAGAATGAGTGGGAGTCAGACATCTAGCTGTGAGCTTCAACTTCCCAGACACAGTTTCCCTCCAAGTAAAATGACTGATATTAAGCCAGTTGATCTCTGAGGAAACGGGCTTGCTAATAGGTCACTCTCACTTTCCCCAGCAGCCATCTGGGCCTGAATTAGCTCTGGTCAAGAAGCTTAGCTGCAGCTGAACACAAGGATGGGGCATCTGGCTTCTCCTGGTAATTGTAGATTCCTGCAGAGCTCTCCGGAGGCACCATGGGGACGAAACCACCCCATAAGTCCTCCTTGTCGCTGGTCAGTCCATTTTACCTACCAGGGTCATTCGTGCGGTAGTAGCACCTGGGCAGAGCCTGGGGCTCAGACAGAAACCTCACTTATAGTGAGGGCAGCTTATCACTGGGGGAAAAGGTCTAAGAGCCCCTGTGAATATGCTGATAAATATCATCAAGCTTTTCCTGTGCCGAAAGCTATTTAATAAGCAAGGTCGAATGCCTCTCGTGGTCACTCCAGGCACCTTTCCTCCCATTCTAGTTTTCCAAAAGGACGAGGAAAAGAGACGCGAAGTCCTAGCTTGAGCATCTCTACTGGGCAGAGGTCCGCATCTCTCAACTCTTTCCAAGAGCACCTCACTTCCCGAATCGGCGCCTTCAACTCTGAGAAGTCGGGAGCCCCATAGGAAACTTGCATTATTGCAGCCACTGCCACACAACCGGGGCAGCGGACACGCCGCCGCGCTGGCTCCCCAGGAATGCGCCCCCTCCACGGCCGCTCTCCCGGGGGACCCCCGGCACCTGCGGCCTCCGAGTAAGTGTCCGCGCGCACGTTCGTCCCACTCCCCCAGCGTGCCCGGAGCCGGGGGTCGCCATGTGCCCTTCGCCGCCTCCCCCGGGAGCAGGGGGTCGCGGGCGCCTCCCCCGGGTGGGCGGAAAGGCTCGTAGCGCTGCCCCGCGGCAGCAGCTCCCGGAGGCCGCACTGCCGGCTGCCGCGGCGGCGCTGCTCCCCCTGCTCCGTGCAGCTGCCGCCCGGCGCTTGCGCACTGGGCCCTGGGCGCGCGGCGGCACCAGGCTTTGTGTGTGTGTGTGTGTATGTGTGCGAGTGTGTGTGTGAGTGTCTGTGTGTGTGAGTGAGTGAGCGGGCGGGCGGGCGCGAGTGTGGCCGCCGCGGAGCGCGAGCAGGACCCGGCGGGCGCGCTCCCCCAGCCTCTCTCTCCCCGCCAGAACCATGTCGGGCAGGTCGGTTCGAGCCGAGACCAGGAGCCGGGCCAAAGATGATATCAAGAGGGTCATGGCGGCTATCGAGAAAGTGCGCAAATGGTAAGCGGAGGCGCCTGCTCGTTCGCTCGCTCGTTCGCTCGCCGGCTCGGCGCTGCGGCCGCCCCAAACCCCGAGACCAGATACAAAAAGCCAGCGGGGCGCAGCGCCCCGGGCCGCCCGCGGGCCCGGGAGTTGAAGAGGGCGGGCGGCGCGCGAGCCGGGTCACCTGCGCGCGGCGGGGGCCGCGGCCGCAGCCCAGGTGCGCTCGCGCCTGTCGCCCACCTGGCGCGGCGGCGGCGGCATCCTGGAGGCGGCGGGCGCCCGGGACCGGGCGGTGGGGCGGCGGGCAGTCCCCGCCGCGGCGCTCAGCTCCCGGGAGGGGGGCTCAGGGCCGGCCCCAGAAGCCATTTCGTTTTGTGCAAGTCACATGAAAGCGGCTTCCCGCGCGCCGGGGCCGCGATGCCGGCGGCGGAGGGGAGAGCGCGAGCTCCATTGTGCAGGCACCGAGCGGGCCGCCGCCGTCTCCGTCTCCTCCCCGCGCGCCCCGGGCGTCGCAGCGCCGGCCCCCGCGCCCTTGCCCGCGCCGGGCCTCCCTCTCTCCCTCCCTCCCTCCCTGGCTGGCTGGCTGGCTCGCTCGCTCCCCGCCTCCCAGGCCCGGCGCCCTCGAGTCTGCGGAGTTTGCAGAGCGCGAGCCGTTTAAATTTAGCGCTTTGGGCTGCCTGGAGCGAAGGCTCTGGGCGAGGAGGAAAGATGGGGGCGAGCGCGAGGAGGAAACGCCGGCGGCGGCCGCGGGCCCCGGTGCTCCGGCGCCCCCCTCCCGTCCCGCTCTGCCCGGACCCGGGCTCGGGGGCTCGGGCGAGAGAATGTTCGGGGCCAGACCCGGGTCCTGGGCAGCGTCTGCCTGTCCAATACGGGCAGCTCGTGTTTGTTTTGCGGAGAGAGCCGTCGTTTTTGTTCTCCGCGCGGGGGGCACGGGGGATTCGGTGTTGGCGGTGCGGGTTCTCCAGCTCACATTAGATTCCGTTCGGCGTGGCCTTGTTGTAATTAATACGACTGCACGTTTCCCCGGCCTCGTCCGGGTCTCTCTCGGAATCGGCCCAAGGGCCAGGCCCCAGGCGCCAGCCGATCGCTAGGTTGGGGCAGACTTGTTGAAAACTCCCGGCTCCCGGAATTCAACTTTATTATTTTTTTCCCACGGCCTCACCCGGGTCAGGGAGGGAAAGGAGCCGCCGCGACGTTCGAGTGTCAGCGCCCGCGGGCCTGTCCTGACCCCTTATTTAAAGCCTGAAAACCCGGCAGGCCCCATGGCAGGCTATGTTTATGTTGAGGGGTGTCATTTCTCGAGTAACGCCTTGGTTTCTCAAAACCACTGGGGACGAGCCTCCAGTCTAGCCGTGTCACAAGTTAGCTGTCCTTTCTGAGTCAAACCCAACAAAAAAGGCAAGAGGAAAATCAATAAAGTCCACGTGCTCCTGGGCCTCCTATGGAAAGGGCTGTCTGCAGATGGCCGGATGCCCGGCCGAGGGCTGGGTTTGGCTCCAGTGGGACAAAGAATTTTCAGAACCGTGAGAAGGAGAGGCCTTCCAAAGTTGAGATCCAAGTCTTCCCCGCTGTGGGAGCTCCCCTGGTGTGCAGGGCGCCCAGTGCCCGGACTAGAGCCATTTAAAAATGGCAGAAACAGCTGCAGGCCAAGACACACACAGGAAAACAAGCCCACAACCCCCTCTCTGGGAATCCCGGAGTTGTCCCCTGCCTTAGATCTCTGCAAAGAAAGAACTGTTGTCTGGGTCCTTCTGTCACCAACCTGGAGGTGAGAAAGGGGTGGGGGCAAGCAGCCTTTCTGTGCTTGGGGAGGCATGGTGGGGCCTTCTGCTCCAGGTTCCCAGCCTGGCAGAGGCTCCAGCACCCTGGCAGCTGCTCAGCAGGGGTGGGGCAGATGGAGCTGTGGGGTTTTCCACCCTGTGGGCTCCATAGCAGCCGGCCTGGTGGCCCTCAGTACTGCTGAGCAGCTGGGGGCAGGCCTGTGTTTGGGGGGAGGGGAGGAGAACCAGTCTCCTTCCCTTTGTGTGTTTTGGGAAATTATGTGTCAAGTCCTCTGAAGACCCCAGGCTTTGGAATCTCATGGCTAGGCTTGCAGTTCACTTCCTTGCTGTGACCTTGGATTACTAACCATTTGACTTCTCTAACGGTGGTAGCAAGGGGTTTCTGT
This sequence comes from Phacochoerus africanus, assembly GCF_016906955.1. Lineage (NCBI taxonomy): Eukaryota > Metazoa > Chordata > Mammalia > Artiodactyla > Suidae > Phacochoerus > Phacochoerus africanus. The sequence continues at coordinate 30,809,592 of NC_062558.1, read as the reverse complement.
GCTGTCTTCTCCCCTCCTGGAATAGTACCATGTCTCCAAAAGCACTTAACCTGCACACAGGAGCAGTCATTAAATGCTGTCCTAAGGAAGAAACTTACATTGTGCTGATTTTTCTTCTCCCCCCCAACTCCCGCCCATTCTAAGCAAAAAAAACCAAAAACACTTTACCTTATTTCCTGGGTTTCCCCAGCCCTGAGAAGCCAAATCTCACCCTCACTATGCCTTTAGAATGCATCTTCCAGTCAGCCCTTGTGGTTTTCAGTTGTTTATTAACTGTGTGGCCACCAACCGTGCATTTCACCACTGGCTGGGACATTGGGTTGCCAGATTTAGCGAATAAAATTACAGGACACCCCCCCTCCAGTTAAATTTGAATTTTAGATAAACAAGGAAATAATATTTTTATATACTTTTTTTAGTGTAAGTATGTCCCCATGTACAGTTTGGGACATACTTACACTTAAAAAAAAAAAAGTCATTTATCTGAAATTCAAATTTAACTCTGCATTCTGTTTTGTTTTTAAATTCAGAACAGAGTGCCTAGCATACCACTCTGTCTGTGAGCCTGGGGTGGTATTTCTCCTCAGCCCCAATGACCCCTAAAATTTGCCCCCTTCTGCCAACCCTACCTTCCCCCGCCCTGGAAAAAGCCAGCAGCCAGCCGTGGCCACGTGCATAGCTACCTGCCATTGCTCTGCTGCTTTCTGTCTGGTAGGTATCCCAGCAGGGCGCACTGGTGGAGTCTGAGGCAGCCAGAACATGGCTGAAGGAAGACCAAAATGGTGGGCTCTTTGTGGGGAAACTGGGTCAGGGTTAGGAGGCCCGGTGTAAGTGGAGAAGAGCAGGCGAGAGGGGCGGTCATTGGGCGGAGGGTCCCCCAGTGACTTGTGGGGTCAGAGAGAGGCCTGTTCCCCAAGACTCCCCACCCGTCCCTGGGGAAGGAGGTGGTTTTGTGCCTAGACCCTTCCCTCATCACCTCCAGGGACACCCACCCTCCCACCCCAGCCAGGCATAGGGCAAGTCCAGTGGGCCTGGGTCTAGTTAGGATGAGACCAGCCATTGCCAAACCTCCTGTGGCATCGAGGACTAGCTCTGGGAAGTGGAGATGAAATGAGGCATTCAGAGCCCTCTTTGAGGGAGGCAGGCGACCGCAAGATGGTCTCCCTGGCTGCCTGGCCCGTGGGGGAATGTAAGAAATTGGCTTCAGGAGTTCCCGTCGTGGCTCAGTGGTTAACGAATCCGACTAGGAACCATGAGGTTGCGGGTTTGATCCCTGGCCTTTCTCAGTGGGTTAAGGATCTGGCGTTGCCGTGAGCTGTGGTGTAGGTTGCAGATGTGGCTTGGATCCCGCGTTGCTATGGCTCTGGTGTAGGCTGGCGGCTACAGCTCCGATTCAACCCCTAGCCTGGGAACCTCCATATGCCATGGGAGCAGCCCTAGAAAAGGCAAAAATACAAAAAAAAAAAAGAAGAAAAGAAAAAAGAAATTGGCTTCAGCCTATCGATCTGGGGAGGGCGATGCCTGTGTTTGGTGCAGGAGCCTGTGCTGGGAAGGAGCATTTGGGCCTCATTTACTCCCTTTGTCCAGGAGCTCAAGCCTGGTAGGGAAGAGAGGGGCATTTAGCCAGGTGGGTTATCAGGGGCCAGAAGGCAGGAGAGTACAGGGTATGTTGGGGTGGGGGGGCGGAGGTTGGGCTTCCCTGGTGCTTGTGGTGAGACTTGGGAGATCTGAGGAAGCCACAGGGTCGCATCTGGAGAGAGCCACTGCTCCTCGGGCAACATGGGCCCCTTGTGGCCAGATCGTGTTTTTGAAGGTAGCCAGGAATCTGGATTTTTACGTGGAGGTCTGACTTTTTTTTTTTAAGCCTGGCAATTGATTCAAATTTTTATTTTTTTAGATTTTTTTTTTTTCATACTTGGGTGCTCCATGGCATATGGAGTTCTAGGGCCAGGGATCAGATCTGAGCCACAGTTGCAGCCTACACCACAGCGGAGGATCCTTTAATCCACTGTGCCCTGCTGGGAATTGAACCTGCATCCTGGTGCTGTAGAGTTACAGCCGATCCCATTGCACTACAGAGGGAACTCATTCAAATTTCTAAGAGTACCATGGGGCCAGACAACACACATCTCTTGGCCACTTATTTGTCACCCCATGTGCCATGTAATAAGTACAGCTTAATACCCTCCTTTAGGGCTGGGAGGCTCTACGTTCTAGGGTGATGGGTTTGGGGCAGCATCGGGAAAAATCAGCTCCTCCCTCGTGGTTGTGCGTCATTTCCCAAGGTGCTGCCAAGCCGCTGGCTTGTTGACACACCCGGCGCTCACTGGACATGTCTATGAAGTCCTTGGCACTCACTTGGTGTCTTGCCTTGAGCCCAGGGGGGCCTGTTTCTCTCTGGGTGGCAGCTGGACAGATGGCAGGTTTGAGATTGGGTTCTCAACATGCTTCCTTCTGTCCCATAGCCTCTCAATGTCCATGCTTAGAAATACGACTGAAGAACGTTTCTCATCCCTGGGGTGAGTTGGGAAACTCAGGCCAGGGGACACACCAGATCCTGGCTGTGTCCAGCCAGAGCCCAGTGGGGCCTGGAACCTCTCCAGGAAGCACCTTCATCTTCCCGCGTTCATCCTGGCTCATGTGGGTGCACTGGGAAGTCCAGGTCTGGCACACTTGTGTACTGCCACTCAGTTACTTCTTTTTTTTTTTTTTAACACAATCAAACCTTGGATTTGCTGAGCTGCTGGGGCCTGGGTGAAGAAGCCAGTTGAGGGCTTGTGAAGAGTGAGTACCTTCGGCCCTTTGTCCAGCTTCTGTCACCCATGTCCTCTGTGGAGTCATTTCTTAGTTTTTCACCAAAGATAGAATAGCAGGGGTCAGAGCCTGTGTGTAATTATGGTTCTGCTATTGACTAACTGTGTGACCATGAACTTTTGGTGTAACTTCTCTGGGCCTCTTGTTTCCCCATCTGTAAAGTGGGGTGACAATAGGCCTGTTGGCAGTTCTCGGGAGAGAAGGCTTATAAATAAAGCACTTGGCATGAAGTAAGCCCTCAGCACACAATGGCTATTATGATGGTTGCTTTGTCACCGAGATTGTTTCTTGGAATGTCCCTGTCCCTTCCAGGCACCTTCTGATTATTCAAATGGAGGTGGGGAAAGATTGGAATTGTGGATGGTCCATCCTGCCTCCAGGAGGTAGGGGACAGGTGGGTGGTGACTTAAGGACCTGCCTTTATTTAATTCTTTCAGGGCTAAAAGGGGCAGGGATGGGGCCAGGGGAGGCTGCTCCAAAAAGCAGTGTAGCATGGAGGGTTTAAACACTGGCTCTGGGGAGAATGACCTCACCTCCCTTTGCCTCAGTTTCTTTATCTGTCAAATGGGAAAGATGACAGTTACTGCTGTGAGAAGTTATGGGAAGATTAGAGCAAGTGTGTACAGTACTGAGCACACAGAAGGCTCTAGAAATGGTCATAGTAGAATAAAGAAAAGCCAGGCCCGAGCTTCCCCCAGCAGAGGGACTTTGGGACCCAAGCAGGCACAGTTTGGGGAGTGGACATGTCCGTGGGTTTGGTTAGCTGGTTGTGAGTGTGCTTGGACACCCTGAACCCTAGTGGTGAAGGGGTGCCAGGTGGTGGTAACGGGTTCCACCAGCTCCTGAGAGCTAGTATCCCACAGCCAAGGTCTGGGCAGGGAGGCTGGACAGGGTACCCATAGCCACACATGGTTCTCAGCCCTGGTGGAACCCTTGTCCCTAAAGTTGCTGAGGGCTCCTTGGCCACTCTGCCACCTGCAGCAGGTCTGGCCCTGACATCACATCCCACGTCCCTTGAATCAGCTAATTTCCTTATGATGACCTCCTGCTTCTCCTGGCGCTGGGAACGTGGACTCCAGAGGCCCCGCTGCCTGATATCCCAGGTTTCCTTGTGGGGGCTTCTGCCTGAGCCTCAGTGTCCTCTGCTGCATGGCCTCTGGCTGTCACTCCCAGTGTAAGGGACAGGAAGTGACAGGACCTAACTTGTAGACCAAGGGAGGTTGAGGACCAAAGTTGGGAGGCTGGGGTGCTGATTCTAGAGAGGAGGATGCTTTGCGCACAGTGTGGGAGGAAAGGGTGGTAATTGCCATCATTACCCTTAGTGAAAACCACTCACCCCCACTTCCTTCTCATGGCTTGTGCTTTGCTTCTCACCATCACCCTGACTTTGGCAGCTTGGGGGGCACTGTACCCCCAGAGTTGAGGGTGCGGCTAGGGTTGGGTAGAGGACAGCCGTACAGATATTAGGAGCTGAGACCCTGAAACCCAAGCCCATCTCTGAACCAAGGTGTAGGGTCTAATGTGAACTGCTGCCCACGGTCGGGGCTGTGCTGCCCTTTCGAAGCCCTTAGTATCAGTGCCCCGGGGACCGCCCTGAGCATCCAGGTTCTCCCCTCCCCTCCATTCCCTGATCTAACTAGCGTTTGTGTGGAAGAGTCTGGGGTGGTTACTTGTGCTGTCAGTTCCTGCCTCTCTTCCCACAACCTCAGAGCCGTCTCCAGGAGGGCAGGGTGAGCCCCCGGGTGCCCTGGATGAAGCCCCTTCCCCCCGCACCCTACGGGAGGAAAATGCCTTTTTGGTCTGAAGCCCTCTCTGCTGCCTAGAGGGGCTCTGGTGGCCCAGTTCGATGCACGGTGAGGTGAATGCTGGGCCGGAGGAACCTGGGGCCCCCTTCCCTTCCTCCAGAGCTATCATCCCAGTGGCAGCCCCGCCCAACCCCCAGTCTTACCAAGCACTTCCTTCCAGGCACGAGGAAGCCGTCAACATGCTTGGTCTCCTGTAATCCTCAGTGCAACCTGGAGAGATTGATGACCCCATGGGTCTAACAGATGAGGAACCTGAGGCTCTGGGTTGGGACGTGACTTGCCCAGGGACCCCTAGCCAGTGAGAGGTAGAGCTGGGATTCAAACCCTCGTCTCTGTGATCCAGGGCACATTCTCTTACCCCTGCCTGAACAGCTACTGTGTCACAGCTACTCTATGGGAGTGTGGCCTGTGCCCCCCACAAACGTGAGCAGGGGCCTGCCCCAGAAGCCCCTGGTAATGGGCTCTTCCTCATCCTCTGCAGGGAGAAGAAATGGGTGACGGTGGGTGACACATCCCTGAGAATCTACAAGTGGGTCCCTGTGACGGAGCCAAAGGTTGACGATGTGAGTATGTGGGGCTGGTCCCTCCGGGGTGGGGCTGTCCATCCATGCTCCCTCCCACCACTGGGAGAGGGGACCCTGGAGCCAAGGCCACTTGGGAAGCAAAGGACCCAGCTTGGGGCTGGAGAGGCTGCTGGAGCTGTGTCTGTCCCTCCCCTCACAGTCCAGCCACAGTTTGGCCCTCAGAGAGGTGTCTGTGTGTGTGTGGGGGGGTGTCCTCTGCGAGTCATCTCTTCAGGGCTGATTTTGCCAGTGGGGACATATCTTAGTGCAGAGGTGTCCCCTCCCTAAGGCCCTGGGCACCGTGGCTTTGTGGTGAGCGTGGTGGTACCCTCAGACATGCAGACTCTCCTCATCATTGTAGCGCCATTCCTGGCACCTGACCATCTGTCAGGCATTACCTTGTAGCATTGAGCTCTTTGTTCACCCTCTTCAAATGAGAACACAGGTTCAGAGAGATGAAGCCATTTCCCCAGAGTCACACCCCAAGTGCCAGGTCTGCCTGACTCCAAAGCCCATACTGTCTCCACTGGAGAGCCTTCTGGTGGTTGGAGCAGCTGCTCATGGTGACCCTAGAGTGAGAGTTTGGTGCAGAGAAGCTTGATGGGGGCAGGTTCCAGGAGGGGTTGTGCCTGTGGCCACTAGGGGGAGCTCCAGTGGCTGTGCTTGATCTTAGGGAGAGATTGATGACAGGCATCCACCCCATATCACAGGGAGTTTTTCAGCTTCAGGGCTCCCAAGCCAGTTAACCCTCTGGTTGGTTCCTCTTACTTCCAGTCAAAATCCAGAAAGGCCCATGTCCAGGCCTTTGCATGGGCTGTTCCTCTTGCCCGGGGTGTCTTCCCTATTCCTGCAAACGGTCTCCTCACCCAGGACGATGGCTCACATGCCATGGGCAGTCATGACAGTGGCCATGATCACTTGGTTTCTAGGGGCCATAAGGCAGGCATCCCTCCTCCATCTTCAATGTCCCATGAGTCTCAGGTCTCCAGGCAGGGCTGAGGCTCCCTTCTTGACCCTTTGATCACATGCGGCCCCTGGGTGGTTTGGGTTGGGCTGAGAACGTGGACACTTGGGGTCCCCTTGGGTCCTGGCTTGGGCTGGCTCATTGAGCCTCCAGGGAAGCTCTCACCAGAGACAGCGACACAGAGGGTCCTGGCCTTTGGTGCCAGCCATCCTGGAGGGAGAGCAGAGTACAGCCAGCCTCCTCGAAGGCAGCTCCTGGCTCTTGCCTCCTTGAAGGCAGCTCCTGGCTCTTGTCTGTGCCTTGCACATCATTAGGTGTCGTATAAATGCTGGTTGCATTTGAGAAGATGTGGTCCCTGCTCTCAAGGAATTTATAATCTTGTTGGGGGAAGATAATTATAGAATAGCATGAAACAGACATCAGGGAAGTGCCAAATGGATTGTGATCAAGGAGAAAATGTAATCTATGGGCTGTTGGGAAGGACAGGGCAGCCCAGAGCCAGGCAAAGACCTCTAGATTTGGAGTTGGACAGACCACTCCTCATTAGCCTGCGATGCCAGATAGGGGACCCCACCTTGCTGGGTCCTCTTCTGTGCAGTGGAGCAGTAACAGCCAACTCCTGGGGTTTCTGCAGCAGAGTAAAGGCAATATATCATATGGGAAGAACTTAGCCAGGCGCAGCTAAGCAGGCGGTGCTCAGATGCTAATTCGCTGTCATCTCTGAGCCAAGATGTACATACTCCTCCCTCTCTCCCTCGAGGGCAATAGGTCCCACGCCTGGCTGCTCATTTGATCCCCTGAGAGTCCTGACACAATGCAGGTTCCTGGGCACCAGCCCGGATAGCTAAATTCTAACCTCTGATGGTTATGGTCAGGAATCTGCATGGAGATGGGAGATCTTTTTATATTTTTACACACAGTAACAACATGGTTATACCTTACCTTTTTTTTTTCTTTTGGAAGGCTTAAAAATTTAATTCACTTAAATAGGTAAAACATGTTACAAAATTCAGATGTTACTTTAAGACCTTTTTTTTTAAAACAAAGACAATTCGGAGTTCCTGTCTTGGCGCAGCAGAAATGAATCCCACTAGGAACCATGAGGTTGCGGGTTCGATTCCTGGCCTCATTCAGTGGGTTAAGGATCCGGCGTTGCCATGTGCTATGGTGTAGGTCACAGATGCTGCTCAAATATGGCGTTGCTGTGGCTCTGGCGTAGGCCGGCAGCTGTAGCTCTGATTAGACCCCTAGCCTGGGAACCTCCATATGCCGTGGAGTGGCCCTCAAAAGACAAAAGACAATAAATAAATAAATAAAACGAAGACAATTCACATGCCATAAAATTCACTTTTTTTTTTCCCCCCTCTTTTTAGGGCTGCACTGCGGTATATGGGAGTCCCCAGGCTAGGGGTTACATTGGAGCTTCAGCTGCAGGCCTGTGCCACAGCCACAGCAGCTTACAGCTTCTTTAACCCACTGAGCAAGGCCAGGGATCAAATCTGCATCCTCACGGATACCAGCTGGGTTGTTAACCCACTGAACTACAATAGGAACTCCCATAAAATTCACTCTTAAAGGGTGCAGGAGCTCCCTAGTGGCTCAATGGGTTAAATATCTAGTGTTGTCACTGCTGTGGCTTGGGTTTGATCCTTGGCCCTGGAACGTCCCCATGCCACATGTGTGGCCAAAATAAATTAAAAAAAATAAAATGTTCCAGCTAGTGTTGGTATATTCACAGTTGTACAGCCGTCACCACCGAGATTATAGAATGTTTTCACTGCCCCCAAAACAAAAATTCATACCTCTCAAGATCCTGGAAACCACATGCCTACTTTTTCTATAGGTTTGCATAATCTTCACATATGTTAATTTTTTAAATTGGTCTTATCATTTTATAAATCTGCTTCCCGTCCCTGAACACCCCTCCCACCCCACCCAGCTCTTCCTTGGAGACAACCAGTGTTTGTTTATCCTTCCAGAGACTGCGTGCACCCAAACAGGCAGACACACGTTCATTTATGTTTTTCCTACCAGCAGTGGCAGCATCCCAGTCACGTGTTTGGCACCTTTCTTCCGTATCTAGCTCAGAGATAATGAAATATTTTAACATGTAAGTCTTTCTACAGATCATTCCACCTCAGGACCGGAGGAGCTGCCTTGTTCTCTGTAATTGCTGCCTCCCCTTACCTTGAATGAACAGACTGTAATTTATTTAACAAGGCTCTTACCATAGACACAGGTGGTTTCTAACACAATTCTATTCCATCCGTTAAAAATGAAACTGCAGAAGTTCCCACTGTGGCGCAGCATAAGTTCCAGCTGCAGCATAGGTCACGGTTGCAGCTCAGATCTGATCCCTGGCCCAGGGAACTCAATGTGCTGCGGGGTGGCCAAAACCAAACCAAATCAAAGGAACTGCACATAAAAAGCATCCCCCTCACCCCCGCTCCCCCCTGGGTTTCCCTCCTCACCCATCCCAGTGTTGCACCGGAAGTTAGCTGTCTCTGAGGAAGGCGGTCCCTGGCCCGAAGATAGTGGAAATGTGTGAGTTGTTTTCTCCATCCCTCACCAGCACCCCTGTGCCTCCTCTGGGCAGGGTGACCATGGCCTTTTCTCCAGAGGAAATGCCCACCAGCTAGGATGTTGGTGTGCCTGCAGGGGCCGGCCCCACGGGCAAGGCAGCCTCATCCCCAGCCCAGCCCTGGCAGCCTCCCGTCCACAGGGTTCTTTAACTCCAAAGCAGGTGAGGTCCTGTATTCTCTTGTGGTGCAGAGTTAAGGATCCAGTGGTCCTACTGCAGTGGCTTGGGTTGCTGCTGTGGTTTGGGTTTGATCCCTGGCCCATGAACTTCCACATGCCTTGGGCACAGCTGAAAAACAACAACAAAGCAAGTGAGGCCCCTCGTGGGATGTGTTCAAATGCAGACCAAGGAGAACCCTCCAGAGACTTGGGGGCTCCAAAATGAGTCAGCGGAATAAAATATTTATTCCATTCCCCAGGGACTGGTGTGCGCACATGAGTGAGCTTGCGCGCGCACACACACACAAACACACAAATTCAGTGACTCGGTTTCTGTGCCTTTTTTCTCCTCCAGAAAAACAAGAACAAGAAAAAGGGCAAAGATGAGAAGTGTGGCTCTGAGGTGACCACCCCGGAGAACAGCTCCTCCCCGGGAATGATGGACATGCACGGTGAGCTCCCCGCGGTCAGGCAGCCGCCACCTCTCCTGCCAGGCCCCTGGGCTGTGGCCGAGGGCTCAGTTGTGTTTTTGTTTTACTGGCAGGTTTGTTCACATTCCAGGCAAGGGGTGAGAGGGCTGGGCAGGACCAGGAGGCCTCCGTGCCAAGGAGGAGGCTCAGTGGAGAAGAGGAAGCTTTTCCCAGAGCAGGGAGACAAAAATCAAAACGAGGAGTTCCCGTGGCTCAGCAGGTTAAGAACCGAACTAGTGTCCACAAGGATGTGGGTTTGACCCCTGGCCCCACTCAGTGGGTTAAGGATCTGGCATTGCCATGAGCTGCGGTTTAGGTTGCAGACGTGGCTCAGATCCCACATTGCTGTGGCTGTGGCATAGGGCCAGCAGCTGTAGCTCCAGTTTGACCCCTAGCCCAGGAACTTTTATGTGCCACAGGTATGGTCCTGAAAAGCCAAAAAAAAAAAAGAAGCATCAAAATGAGCCAGAGATGTGAAAAAAGACCTTCTCACCCACTGTCACTAACCTCACAGAACATGTTCTGTTCATCCAGTGTGCCCGGGAAGTTTTTGGTGGTATTTACCTTTTTCCCTCCTGGGCCTGACCTATCATATACATGACTTTTATTTCCCATTTCCTATTTTGTTTTGGCTACTGGGAAGCTTTAACTGGATTTCTGACTTTGTGTGAATCATCTGGGGTCCTGTGACCTGCTCTTCTATGTCAACAGCCTAACTTCCTTTGCTATTTCAGAACTTGTACCAATGTCCCACTGATCATATCCAGGCTGGAGACATGCTTCAGCCAGTCTGCAGTTGTTTTGGCACTGACGCTGTTCTTTCCTTTTTTTTTTTTTGTCTTTTTTGTCTCTCCAGGGCTGCACCCGCCGCATATGGAGGTTCCTGGGCTAGGAGCCGAATTGGAGCTGTAGCTGCCAGCCTACGCCACAACCTCATCAACATGGGATCCAAGCTGCGTCTGCGACCTGCACCACAGCTCGTGGTAGCGCTGGATCCTTAACCAACTGAGCAAGGCCAGAGATTGAACCCATGCTATCATGAATACTAGTTGTGTTCGTTAACCGCTGAGCCACGACGGGAACTCTGTCCTTTTTTCTTTTTCTTTTTATCTGAAAGGAAAGGCACAAATTGTAAGTGTGTGGCTCCATGAAATGGTCACAAACTGCACACACCTTTGTTACTGGCCCAAATCAAGACAGAGTGTTCCTGGCAATTTCTGTGGTATCCCCTCCCCTCCAAGGAAAACCACCACCTGATTTCTAACCTCAGAGATTCGAATGAGATGTTTCTAAGAAATTGAGTTCCTGGAGTTCCTGGATTTTAAGGATCCAGTGTTGTCGCTGCAATGGCTTTGGTTTCATCCCTGGCCTGGGAATTTCTGTAAGCATTGGTCAAAAAATTGCGTTTCTGATGTTTATAAATCAGGAAATCTGTATTTCTTCCATTCTTTGGGAAATCAGATCAGGCAGCCCTTGGGCTCGTGCTTTCCTGCGGCTGCAGCCCGCTGGAGCAGGAACAGCTGTCCCTTCTGGGAGACCAGGGCCTCTCCAGGCCCCCCAGGCTCACCCTCTCTGTGTTGTTCCCTGCCTGGCCCTCTCGTATAACACCCTCATCCCTTGCCTTTCTCCATCCTGATCTCAATTTCACAGTCTTAGTACCTCTGACTACCCGAGCCTTTTTGCACAACCCAATGGTGTTAGATAAAGAAACAAGTAATAATTTTGGGATGTTCGTGTCATGGCTTAGCAGGTTGAGAACCTGACTAATATCAATCCCTGGCCTTGCTCAGTGGGTTAAGGATCCGGCATTGCCTTGAGCTGTGGTGTAGGTTGAAAATATGGCTCAGATCTGGTGTGGCTGTGGTGTAGGCAGGCAGCTACAGCTCCGATTTGACCCCTAGCCCGGGAACTTCCATCTGCTGCATGTGTGGGCCTAAAAAGAAAAGAAAAAAAGGGGGAATTTTGGTTTAATCTAGATCCTAACCCTCCAGGCCCAGGGCTGTCTTATTCTGGGGAGAAGGAGGCCAGCAAACATCCCCATTTGCTCAAACTGACTAGTCCGGAAAACAGTCACAGACTGTGTGGGCAAGGAGCCTTGCTTGTTGCCAAACTGGCTTCAGAAAAGCATGGGGGGTGGGGGGGGGTGCTGACGGTTAACCTGTCAGGAAGGTGTCCCCCACCCCCCCAACTGGCTGTACAGTCACAGTCGGGATGCATTTCATTTACAGATAGGTATTTGTGGGTTCCCATTGTGGCTCAGCAGAAATGAATCCGTGTCTATGAGGATGTGGGTTCAATCCCTGGCCTTGCTCCGTGGGTTAAGGATAAGGCATTGCCATGAGCTGTGGTGTAAGTCGAAGACTTGGCTCAGATCTGGCGTTGCTGTGGCTGTGGTGTAGGCCAGTAGGTTCTCTGGGAACTTCCATATGCCACAGGTTCAGCCTTAAAAAGAAACAAAAAAGTTTTTTTTTTTTTTTTTTTTAAAAGAAGTTCCTGTTGTGGCTTAGCAGAAATGTATCTGACTAGTAACCATGAGGACGCAGGTTCGATCCCTGGCCTCGCTCAGTGGGTTGAAGATCTGGCATTACTGTGAGCTGTGGTGTAGGTCACAGATGGGGCTCGTATCCCACATTGCTGTAGCTGTGGTATAGGCTGGCAACTGTAGCTTCCACTGGACCCCTAGCCTGGGAACTTCCATATTCTGCAGGTGTGGCCCTAAAAGATAAAAAAGAAAGAAAAAGAAATAGATATTTGAGTTGGGATGGATCCTGTCCCCCTGAAGTAGGTTAGCATCCCCACTCTCTGGGGATGGAAGAGATCCCTGGCCTGGCTCTGTTTCAGTTAATTCTTAGAATTAGAGGTGAGAACCTTTTAGAGCAGAGGACAACATCTCACCTGGATTCAAACCTGACTCTCCTAGGACCTCCTGCACACAGTGTGACCCGGGGCAAGTCATGTAATATGGGGCCTCAATTTTGTCTGTCTCTACTGTCGAATGGGGATGGTGATGCCTACTCTTTCGTAAGGTCATTATGAGTATTAAACAAGATGATCCCTTAAAGGCCTCAGTGTGTCAGTAGCTAACATTTAAGAAACCATCACAGTTGCCAAGCACCTTGCCAAGCCCATCTCGTGTGTTACCCACGTTTAATCCCAGTGACAAGCCCCTTTGTACAGATGAGGAAACTAAGGCTCCACGAGGTGAAGTAACTTGCCCAGAATTAGAATGTTCATAAATACCAGTTCTGGCGTCTGAGGTCCTTTGGAGAAGGCAGAGTTCAAGTTCATGGCCTCTAGCCCAAAGGTAACACTCCAGAAAAATTTAGGCTGCAGCACAACACTCCCTGACCCAGGAACCGTGCATATCTTCCATTTTAGTATATAGGTAACCAAGAAAGACCAAGTCCCACTGCAGGGCATGGAATCGTGAAAGCACAGGGAAAGTTGTGGGCCTGGTTTAGGTATCTGGGAGGTTATAGGTGAGAAGATGGTCACAGGAGGATATGAAGGGACGTGGTGTCTGCATCCAGCTGCTTTAGTCTCCAGGATCCACCTGGGGAATCAGCCCAAGCATCAGGGTCACGCTGTTACTGGGGCACCAGGCTGGGCTCAGGGCAACCGACTTAAACATTAGCTCATTGTCCTTAATTAGCGTGACCCCATGCTGGCACCCCCAGGTTGATCCTCTGCCTTCTGTGCCTCTCAGACACCCGCACATGGATCTTGGCATAGGAAGGAAGTTTAGATTTTCTCGAACAGTAAATCAGGAGAGTTTACATATCTTTTTTTAAGTCCCAGAATTCACAAGAGGATGCTTTTGTGTAATGAGTGCCCCAGAGTACACTTAAAATAAGATGCAATTTACCCAGTCGAGGCTGTGGGGCTGCCTGATACTTGCTCGCCAGTTTGAAGTAGTGGAAAGGTTCGGGGTTTGGAGCTTGAGTAGACCAGCCTGAGCCCAGGGGCTCTGCTGCTGAGCCTCAGTTTCCCTACCTGGAGGTTGTTGGGATTAAATGAGGTAATTGTAGACGCCCTTGCCTGGACGTGTCATGGAATACGTGCCTCTCCTTTTTTGCCTTTCCATGTGTCTCCCCTTTTCTCTTTCATTTTTACAAAAACAGCCTTGGTCCCAGGTGCACAGCATGGCCCAAAAAAGCAGGGTAAGACTGTAGTAGTTTTTTGGGTTTTTTTTTGCCTTTTTAGGGCCGAACCTGCAGTATATGGAAGTTCCCAGGCGAGGGGTCGAATCAGAGCTACAGCTGCCACACTGTGCCACAGCCACAGCAAAGAAGGATCCTAGCCACCTCTGTGACCTACACCACAGCTCATGGCAACGCTGGATCCTTAACCTACTGAGCAAAGCCAGGGATCGAACTTGCATCCTTATGGATACTAGTTGGATTCAATTTTGCTGCACCACAATGGAAACTCCAAGACAGTAGTAGTATTTTTGAAATCAACCACGTTGGTATCTATAATTTAAAATGACTCTTTTTGCCTGAGAAAGGGGGTCCAGGGCAAAGGGGGACATGCCGCAGGATCCCCAGCTTTGCCCCCAGCTCTGTCCCCAATGCCCTTGCCCAATTAATTTTATTCCCTTTTTCCTTTTTATTACGAAAGATTTCATAATCGAGAACAGCAGAGCAAATGATATGATGAACCCCATATACTTCCCACCTAGGTTTTCAGAACATGATGTGACACTTACCTCCTCTGTTTGTTTGTTTTTTTTTTAATGTACTAGGTGTTTTAATTGAAATACAATTTACAAGTAATAAGATGCACAGCTCTTGAGTATAAAATTCAGGGAATTCTGATAATTGTATGCAACCCGTGCTAGAAGACGTACACTTCCCTGCTTCATGATAGTTAAGTCTGTACCTAAACACTTCAGCATGCGTCACTGATAAATGACATTTCTATCTACCCGCCGTACTATTATCACTCCTGACAAATTAATTCCTTACTTTTAAACTCCAGACTGTATTCAAATTCCCCAATTGTCCCAAAATGTCTCTCAGAGCTGATGTATTCAAAACAGGATCCAGATAAATTTCACACATCATGTTTAGTTATTAGGTCTCTTGAATTTCCGTAATCTCTAATACGACAGTAATCTCTGCTTCTCCTTTTTCTTTTTTTAATGGCTGCACCTGCAGCATATGGAAATTCCTAGGCCAGGGTTCGAATTGGAGCTGCAGCTGTGGTCTACACCACAGCCATAGCAACACTGGATCCAAGCCACATCTGCAACTTACACCTCAACAATGCCGGATCCTTAACCCACTGAGCCAGACCAGGGATCGAACCTGCATTCTCATGGACATTATGTCAGGTTCTTAACCTACTGAGCCACAGCAGGACTCCGCTTCTTTTTTTTTTTTTTTAATTTAATTATTATTTTTTTTGGAGTTCCCATCGTGGTACAGTGGAAATGAATCCAGCTAGGAACCATGAGGTTGTGGGTTCGATCTCCGGCCTCACTCAGTGGGTTAAGGATCCAGGGTTGCCGTGAACTGTGGTGTAGGTCACAGACGTGGCTCGGATCTGGCATTGCTGTGGCTGTGGTGTAGGCTGGCAGCAACAGCTCTCATTAGGCCCCTAGCCTGGGATCCTCCATATGCTGCAGGTATGGCCCTAAAAGGACAAAAGACCAAAAAAAAAAAAAAATTTTTTTTTTTTTGTCTGTGCCTATGGCATGCAGAAGTTCCTGGGCCAGTGATCAAACCTGCACCATAGTGGTGACCCTAGCTCTAGCAGTGACAATGCCAGATCCTTAACTTCTAGGCCATCAGGGAACTCCTAAAAAATTTTTTTTTCAATGGCATTGACTTGGAGAGCCTGGGCCAGCTGTCTTGTAGAATATCCACTTCCTGTCCTGAACACGGTCCTCTCCCTCCCTTTGATTTTTGTACCTGGTGTAATTGGTCCAGAGCTGGCCCAAATCTGATGAAACACTTTGGTGATGCTGCTTTCCAGGACCACCCCTGGGCCTTTGCATGGCTTTAGAGCCTGACCCACAAGATGTCTGGTCTCCTCACCCAAAGATTTTAAATGTGCCCTGGTTGTGGGCGTCTGCCTCCAATATTAGATTCTCTTCCTGGAGCCTCCAGCCCTCAGGGCTTTGGCCACACAGGGCGTGTGGGGAGGTCCCGGGAGGAAGCGGTGTCTGCTGTCCAGGGAGGGCATGCTGTGGGCTGCGGGCAGGGAGGAAGCCGAGCCCCTTGCCCGCCTTTCCTCAGCAGCTGCGGCATTTCGCCCCATGCAGATGATAACAGCAACCAGAGCTCCATCGCAGATGCTTCCCCCATCAAACAAGAGAACAGCAGCAACTCCAGCCCTGCCCCAGAGCCCAACTCAGCCGTGCCTGGTGATGGCACCGATGCCAAGGCGGACGAGGCCCAGACCGATGGGAAGGAGCTGCCTGGGGCCGAAGGTATGTGCCCTCGGGGGTCAGGCTCAGAGGGGCCTCTTTCTAGCCAGGTGGTTGGAAGGGTCTTCCAGGAGGCCCTGTCAAGTGCCAGCCCCCAGAAGGTGATGGGAGAAGAAGGGTAATGGCCTGGAGCTCGTCATTCTTGAGGGGCAATTAAAAAAAACTTACAATCTAGTATTTGGAAAATAAGTGCTTTGGAGAATTATAAAGTAAGAGAGGGAAATTGGGTTGGGGGTCTTGATGCATTGTGGGGGGGTGGTTGGTTGGTTGGGCTTTTTTTTGCTTTTTAGGGCTACACCTGTGGCGTATGGAAGTTCCCAGGCTAAGAGTCGAATTGGAGCTGCAGCTGCCAGCCTATACCACAGCTCATGGCAACATCAGATCCTTAACACACTGAGTGAGGCTGGGGATCAAACCCGCATCCTCACTGATAACTAGTTAGATTTGTTACTGCTGAGCCATGATGGGAACTTGCTGCAATTTTAAATAGGTTGGTCAGGGAAGGCCTCACTGAGAAGGTGACGTTATAGTAAATGAGGCTCAGATTAGGTGCAGGAGCCAACCAGGTAGACACCTGGGAGGAGAGTGTTTTGGGCAGTGCAAAGGCTCTGCGGCAGGAACATGTTTGGTGTGGCTGGAGAAGAGGGTATGAGGGGCTAAACAAGTGAGACAAGGCCAGAGTGTGGGCTGGGCCCTGAGGTGGGGGCTCACAGGCCACCTCACAGACCCAGGTTTTATGCTAAGTGAGGCAGGAGCCTTTGGGAGTTTGATGGCTGTGATCTGAAGGACCACTTTCCCTGATTGAGAACAGACAGTGGCAGGTCAGGTGGAGGCAGGGAGACAGTAAGGGGGTTGCTGCAGGTGTCCAGGTGGGAGAGGAGGCAGGAAGTGGTCTGATGATGGAGGATGTGTCTGTGTACATGTATCTATGTATATGTAGGCCTGTTTATTTTCAGGGTTCTGTGTTCGCTCTCTTTTTTTGTGGGGGTAGGGGTGCGTGCCAGTGGCATGTGGACGCTCCCAGATTCCAGAAGTTTCCTGGTGGTGAAGTGGGTTAAGGAGTCAACATTGTAACTGCAGTGGCTCAGGTCACTGCTTTGGCATAGGTTGGATCCCTGGTCTGGGAATTTGCATATGCTCTGGGTATGACCAAAATACTTAAAAAAAAATAAAATAGAATTTTAGGAGTTCCTGTCATGGTGAAGCAGAAACGAATCCAACTAGGAACCATGAGGTTGCGGGTTCAATCTCTGGCCTCACTCAGTGGGTTAACGATCTGCGTTGCCCTGAGCTGGGGTGTAGGTCACAGACGCGGCTGGGATCTGGCATTATATGGCTGTGGCGTAGGCCAGCAGCTACAGCTCCAATTGGACCCCTAGCCTGGGAACCTCCATGTGCTATGGGTGCAGCCCTAAAAAGCAAAATAAAAATAAAAATAAAATTTAAAAAAATGAAAAAAATTTCAATATATAGAAAAATTGAAAGAATGGTATAATACTATCCTGTATATATACTAATTTGGCAATTTTTTTTCTTGTTTTTTTTGGCCACACCCATGTCATACAGAATTTCCCAGGCCAGGGATCCAATCCAAGGCACAGCCATGACATCTGCCAGCCATGGCAATGCCACAGCCATGCAGGGCTGGGAATTGAACCTGTGCCTCCACAGGGACCCGAGCCATTGAAGAGACAATGCTGCATACTTAACCCACTATACCACAGTGGGACCATCAGTTTTTGTTTGTTTGTTTGTTTGTTTGTTTTGCTTTATAAGGCCACACCTGAGGCATAAGGAAGTTCCCAGGCTAGAGGTCGGATTGGAGTTGCAGCTGCCACACTGAATCTGAGCCATGTCTGTGACATACACCATAACTCACGGCATGCTGGATCCCTGATCTGCTGACCGAGGCCAGAGATCGTACCTGCCTGGTCATGGTTACTAGTCGGATTTGTTTCCATTGTGCCATAATGGGAAATCCCTCAGTTGTTAATGTTTAATGTTTTGGGGGGTTTATTTTTTGCTGGGGCAGTTATTTGGGTTTTTTTGTTTTTTGTTTTGCTTTGCCTAGAAACATTTTTTGGGGTGCCTTTTGACATTGAGTTGTAGATTTTATGACATTTTGTCTGTAAACAACATGCTTCTTTTAAAAATATGGACATTCTCTGGAGTTCTCACTGTGGTACAGTGGATTGAGAATACAACTGCAGCAGCTAGGTCGCTCTGGAGGCTCAGGTTTGATCCTGGGCCCTGTGCAGTGGGTTAAAGGATCTGACACTGCTGCACCTGTGGTGTAGGTCACAGCTGCAGCTTGGATTCAGTTCCTGGCCCAGGAACTTCTATATACTGAGGGTACAGCCTTTTTTTTTTTTTTCTTGTCTTTTTTTGTCTTTTTAGGGCCGCACCCTCAGCATATGGAGGTCTCCAGGCTAGGGGTCTAATCGGAGCTGTAGCTGCCAGCCTACACCACAGCCATAGCAACGCCAGATCCGAGCCACATCTGCGACCTACACCACAGCTCATGGCAATGCCAGATCCTTAACCCACTGAGTGGGGCCAGGGACTGAACCCGAAACCTCATAGTTCCTAGTTGGATTCGTTTCCGCTGTGCCATGACGGGAACTCCAGGGTATAGCCATTAAAAAAAAAAAAAGGAGTTCCTATTGTGGCTCAGTGGTAACGAACCCAACTGGTATCCATGAGGACGCAGGTTCAATCCCTGGCCTTGCTCAGTGGGTTCAGGATCCAGTGTTGCCGTGAGCTTCAGTGTACATCAAAGACGTGGCTCGAATCTGGCATTGCTGTGGCTGTAGTGTAGGCTGGCAACTGCAGCTCCGATTCGACCCCTAGCCTGAGAGCCTCCACATGCCACGGACATGGCCCTAAAAAGACAAAAAAAACGAAAGGATGTTCTGTTACATAACACAAATACCATTATTGCATCTAAGAAAATGAATGATAGTTCCTGATTGTCTCATGTGACAGTGTGTATTGAGGGAGAGGTGAGTGTGTGATGAGTGTGATGATAGTGCCCATCATCTGAGGAGAGAGAGGTGGAGGGGCAGGGCAGACACCCCGGTGCAGAGTTGGGGGTCCAGGGAGAGGTCATTACAGTGAGGTCGGCGCTGGCCCAGAGCCCAGGCTTCCTGGTGCTTAGTGGGGGCATGCATCTCTTGGGGAGGAAGGCCGTCCCGTGTTGCAGAGTCCGTTCACATCCCGTTCCACTCCCTTCCACACCACGTTACCTGTATCAGCCCCACGCAGGGCTCCATGCCAGTCCCAGGCCCCCGTCACAGCTGAGTCCTGTTCTGACCCTTAAGAACTCACAGGCAGGACAAGCACTGAAGCTGAGAGTTAGAGTCTACAGATAGGCCGCAGCCAGACTAGATCTAGCATGTGGTGTGCGGGTGTGACCACAGATCCCCATGGTGTTTTCATTTTTAATTGGAACTTGATGCCAGAATTTAAAAATTGAGCAATTTCACTTAAAAATAAAAAGGATCAATTTCTAGCTTCTCTTGAGAAATGGGAAGATCTGGCAATACTGGACCGGCATTTCCACTGAGCAGCAACCAGCTAGCGCAGACACAGGGCTACCCCTCCAGGGAGGGTCAAGAGGGCCTGGGTTCACCAGTTAGCACACCCCCTACCACTCCCTCTTGTCTCCCTGACGCTGAGGCCAGAGGCACTTGCCGTGTATTACCCCATGATCACTCTTGTTTTTCTTACTATACATTCAAAAGGAAAGTTAATATGTTTCTTGAACCTTTTTCTGTACTAAGGGGAAAAGTAAAAGGCTGAGAGGGCTGGGGGAATGCCCATTTCTTTGAGGAAGAGGTGAAAGATTGCTTTAGATTTTCTTTACAAATGTTATTTGTGTCTGAATCAAACAGCCCACTTGACTCATTTGCCTGGCATTGCCTGGCATCTAAGGGGACTTTTGAGTTCATGGTCAGATGTGGTAAGGGAAGGGAGCCTGGAAGACTCCCTGGAGGAGGTGCTATCTGACTTGGGCTTAAAGGATGAGCAGAGGTAGGAGGGGACCAAGCAACCCAGGCAGAAGGGACCACAGGACAGTGCCTGGGAATGTGCAGGGGAAGGTACCCTAGGTGCCAGGAGGACCTCTGGGTGGGGGAACAATCATGAATTAGGGTATGGACTGAAGCGCCCCACCCCCAGCTCTCCAGCGTCGTTTCCCCCC
Organism: Phacochoerus africanus; assembly: GCF_016906955.1. Taxonomy (NCBI): domain Eukaryota; kingdom Metazoa; phylum Chordata; class Mammalia; order Artiodactyla; family Suidae; genus Phacochoerus; species Phacochoerus africanus. The sequence goes on along the minus strand of NC_062558.1, from coordinate 30,789,603 downwards.
ACCCCCACCCCCCCGGAGGAGGACCACTGTGAAGTCTGTTTTGTGGCCTTCCAGATGTATCTAGAAGCATCTATATGAGATGATAACCTCCCTTTTGAGAACAGTTTCACTTAACAGTCACCATGGAGATAGTTCCATGTTAGGACATACAGGTCTGTCTCATTTTCTTTACCAGCTTATCATTCAGTGACATGAATGTGCCCTGGTTTACTGAAATAGTCCCCATGTTGGTGGTTGTTCAGGTTGCTCTTTTTCCTACACAAATGGTGCCACAGGATGTCCCACACACGTGTCTCTTTGCTCTGGTGAGAGTGGGTCTGCAGGACACGGCCCTGAAAGCGGGCTGCGGAGACAGGGGCTGCGGGTCTGGAGTGGCTGTAGGCCCTGCAGTGTCCTCCCCCAGAGCAGGGCCTTGTGGCCGGAACTGTGGTGTAGGTCTAAGACGCTGCTGGGATCAGGCTCTGCTGTGACTGTGGCCCTAGCCTGGGAACCTCCATATGCCACACCTGAGACTCTAAAAAAAGAAATGTTTCCAGATGGGGCCAAATGTCCTCTGGGAGAGCAGGGGACAAAGTCACACCCCTCTCCCTGTCGAGAACCCTGACCAGCCTGGTGAGGTGGCTCTGTGGGCGGAAGCAGTGGAGCTGGGGGCTGGGACCTGGCTGGGACACAGGATGAGCTGGTCACGTCCGGGCTAACCCTTGCCTGCTGTATGGCCTCAGTCCGGCAGTGTCACCTCCTGAGCGCCTTCCTATTTCCTCTTCATTCATAAAATGAGACAGAAGTTGTCAGGTCACACTGCAGGAGAGGACAGGGCAGGAAAGGGCGGGGTGCTGGCAGGGCTGGTGGGGGAGGGGCATCTTCTCCACCCTTCCATGGGGGGTGGCTGGGAGTCAAGGGCAGGGCCATGTGGGGCCAGGTGAGGGCCACGTCCTGGCTTCTACCTGGCCTCCTTGTTTCTGGCCACGGCCTCGTTTCTGCCATGTTCCAGGTCTGAGGCTCCTTCTCTCTGAAAGGCCAGTTAGTTCAGCTGGGCTGCAGGAATGACGCCTTGGGTCAGTGCTTCCTCACTTGCCACATTTGATACCTAACCCCCCACTCACCCCAGGCCAAGGTGGGCCCCTCATCACGGTCCCCTTCCAGCTACCCCAGGCCTCTGGGCTGGCACAGTTGCCCAGCCTTGCCCAGGCAGGAGCATCCCACAGGAAGGGCAGAGGCAGACCCCCCACCTTCCAGGTGGGCACCCGGCCTACATGCAGCACAGGGCAGGTTCGTCACCAGCTGGTGACCTTGCTCTGAACTTGTTTACTGCTGAGTGAGTTCAGGGAATGACATAATGTCCAAACTCCCTGGACTAAATTTAGGCCCTAGGAAAATAATTTCCCCTGGGTGAGTTCCAGTGCTGTTGCGCTAAGAGAATCAGGCCGCCATGCCGAGGCCTTGAACATTCCATCAGAAATAACCATTTTATTTATTTATTTAGTTAGTTTTTAGCTCATAAAGGTCTGACATTAGCCTAAGAGTCTATTTTTCCTTTCCTTTTTTTTTTTTAAAAGGGGCTGAAACTGCAGCATATGGAAGTTCCCAGGCTAGAGTTTGAATGGGAGCTGCAGCCACTGGCCTACACCACAGCCTTGGCAATGTCAGATCTGAGCTGCATCTGGGACCTACGCCACAGTTTGTGGCAATGCCACATCCTTAGCCCACTGAGCAAGGTCAGGGATCAAACCTGCAACCTCAGGGTTCTTAGTCAGATTCGTTAACCACTGAGCCACGATGGGAACTCCTGAAATGGAGACTTTTTTTTTCTTTTTTCGTCTTTTTGGGGCTGCATCCGTGACATATGGAGGTTCCCAGGCGAGGGATCTAATTGAAGCTATAGCTGCCAGCCTACGCCAGAGCCACAGCAACACCAGATCTGGGCTGTGTCTGCGATCGTACAACACAGCTCATGGAAATACCACGGCTCACGGCAATGCCAGATCTATAACCCACTGAGCAAGGCCAGGGATCGAACCTGCAACCTCATGGTTCCTAGTTGGATTCGTTTCCGCTGCGCCACGATGGGAACTCCTCAATAGTAACCATTTTAAAATGAACAACCCAGTGGCATTTAGCACATTCATAATGTTGCACAGCCATCACCTCTGTCTAGTTCCCAAACATTCTCATCACCCTAAAAAGAAACCCCACACCCTTTAGCTGTCACTCCCCATTCCCCCAGCCCCTGGACCACTAATCTGTGCTTCTGTCTCTATGGCTTTGTCTTTTTGCACATTTCACATAGCTGGAGTCATACACTAGGTGGCCTTTTTTGTCTGGCTTCTCTCACTCAGCATCCTGTGTTCAAGGTTCACCCGCACTGTAGCCTGTAATAGTGCCTCTTTCCTTGTTACGGTTGAGTCATATTCCATGTGTGGAGGGACCACGTTTTGTGTAGCCATCCATCTGTTATTTGACATCTGGGCTGTTGCCATCTTTCAGCCATTGTGAGCAGTGCTGCTGGGGACATTTGTGTTCAAGTATCAGCTGGGGGACCTGTTTTTTGTTCTTGTGGGTCTGTCCCTAGAAGTGGGATTGCTGGGTTGAAGGGAATTCTGTGTTTAACTTTTTGAGGATCTGCCGCTAACATGGATTTTAAAGGCAAAACTAAAAATATCAAAGAAGTGTCAGGCTTATGGAACGGTTGGGTTCTCTGCCCTGGATAATCCCTTGTTTACTCCCACCTAGGGTCCTCGTACTGCCTGGGTCCTTCTGTTATTCCAGCTAATCCTCACAGTGACCTACCAGGGTGGTTATTGTGAACCTGGACTTTACAAAGGGTGGGGGATCTGAGACCACAGGAATAAGTGGCAGAGGTGGTCCTAGAGCCCAGGTCTGTCTCTAAACCCTGTGTCCCCCCACAGACACCAGCTTGTAGGCAGAGCCCAGCCCCATGGTGGCAGCAGCGGGAAAACCCAGCTCAGACCCTGGCGGGATGTTGGGTCACCTGGCCCTGTCCTTGAGCAATCAGGGCTGTTGATTTGGGGGAGTAAGAGTATGTGTGAACTGCAGTTCCTCTGGACCCTGGGATGGATGGACTTAGGGGTCGGGCTTGGAGGGGGGCTGCAGCTCCTTCCTGCCCCACTCCCCAGCTCTCTGTGCCCTGCTGGCCTCAAGCCTGGAGTGCTGCCCCCTTTTCCCCATATTGCTTGCTCGCTTGAAAACTGAAGCCTGGGAGTTCCCGTTGTGGTGCAGTGGAAACAAATCCGAGTAAGAACCATGAGGTTGTGGGTTCAATCCCTGGCCTCGATCAGTGGCTTAAGGATCTGGCGTTGCCGTGAGTTGTGTAGGTCGCAGATGCCGCTCAGATCCTGTGTTGCTGTGGCTGTGGTGTAGACTGGCAGCTGTAGCTCTGATTTGACCCCTAGCCTGGGAACTTCCATATGCCTTGGGTGTGACCTTAAAAAGCCAAAAATAAGTAAATAAATAAAAATAAAACTGAAGCCTGGGATTCCCCCCCGCCCTCCCGTGATGACGCCTCTGCCTCAGCCCAGAAAGTAAGGCCTTCTTGAGTATTTTAGTGTGCTTTTTAAAAATCAGGGTGACACATATTGTTGGTATCTCGAGTACAAGCAGAACAGGGCCCTGGGCAGGAAGTGGCTGCTCCCTCCGTGTGCTCTGCACTCCAAATCAGCTTCAGGTACAACAGCTCCTACAGCTTGCTAAGGCCTGCACCTTCCTTCTGCTAAAGGTACATGGTGGGAGGAGCAGGGGAACTGATGCAGAAAAAAAGAGCTCGAACTGGCGAGAGAGGATTCATTAAATAAGTGCTTACCTGATAGAATGCTGTGTGGCCATCTTCTGAGCTCTTTATTTACAGACATTTTAAGGACAGGAGAAGTTCTTCCAAAATACCATGGGATCCCTGTTTGGGGAGAGTGGAGAACTTAGATGCATGTGGGGAGAAAACATCTGGAAGGGTGGGACTGAATGCTCTCAGATGTTAGCAGTGTGGTAGCTGTGAGTGGCGTGAGGTAGTTGGTGATTTCATTTTTTCTGTACTTTCTGTTTCTTTCAATGACAATAAGAAAACTGTCCATATTATTAAGAGAGATGTTTATCAAGGGGTAATTACTTGTATGGGTTTCCCAGCTGGAGAAGGCAGGTTCCCTAATGGAAGAGGGAGGAGTCAGCAGCCATGATGGTTGGAATGTGCTGTGTCCACCAGAGGGCGCCAGGTGCACGGAGCACAGAGCCCCTTAGCATCCCTTAGATGGCCTCTCAGGGCACTTGGCAGGTAATAGGTGTGCTGGGAGAAGGGGTGGAGGCCCAGGGCTAGTATGTGGCCTGGCTGCTTAAAATGACATCCCTAGAAAATAAGCAAGAGGCTTCCCAAGTCTCCTAGCTCCTCGCAGTCCTGACAGTCTGCCTGGTCACAAAGCCCACAAATACCCAGTTCCAGGTATTTTTAGTAATTGGTCCATCTGGCTCCGCATCTCACGTGTCTGAAAACAGCTTCTGTCATCTTGCTTTTCCCTCAGATGCTTCTGACGAGCAGAACTCACAGTCCTCGATGGAAAACTCGATGAACAGTTCAGAGCAAGTAGAACGGCAGCCATCTGGAGATGCAGGTCTGGCTGCAGAGACATCCACAATCTCTCAGGTACCTTGATCAAGGTCTCAGAGGGGCAGCCAGATCTGCCAGGAGCCTGTTGGGGTGTCGGGGGTACAGTGAAAGGTGTTTTGTTGTTCTCTTGTTTTTCCTTTGGATGACCAGACCTGCCCCGTATTCGTTGAGCAGGATTCGTGATCATCCTTATGTTTCCAGCGCTGGTCCTTGGGGCCAGGGGAAGGACAAGACAGGGTCCTCTGCCTCAGCCTCAGCTTCATCAGTTTGTTGATTCGGGTACACAAAAGCATCGCCTGGTCTCAGAGACCCCAAGTCAATTTCCCTGAGAGCTGGGAGTCTGGGTCTTCAGAATCCTGCATGCTGGATGCTCCATCCTTTGGAATTTTGCAACTGACCACACTCTCCCTACTTGGACCCCTTTCTGGGTCATCACTGATTTTGAGGATCTAGTCTGAATCAGACAGTACAGATGCAGGTGGCCAGGTGGCCAGGAGCGAATGTCCTCAGTTCAAATCCCAGATCCTTCCCTTGGCATATATAATAGCCTTAGTATTTCCAACTGCCAAATTGGGATCCCGGATCTTGTCTTGGGACCAGGGTGCCCACAAGAGGAGAAAGTGTGGGTAACATACCTGACAGAGTGCTGGTCATGGAGGTCCCCCAGGGCTGCCTCAGCCTCCACTGCGATTTTTTTTTTTTTGGTCTTTTTGCCTTTTCTTGGGCCACTCCAGCAGCATATGGAGGTTCCCAGGCTAGGGGTCTAATCGGAGCTGTTGCTGCTGGCCTACACCACAGCCACAGCAACTTGGGATCCAAGCCATATCTGCAAGCTACACCTCACCTCATGGCAACGCCAGATCCTTAACCCACTGAGCGAGGCCAGGGATCGAACCCGCAACCTCATGGTTCCTAGTCGGATTTGTTAACCACTGAGCCATGACAGGAACTCCCTCCACTGTGATTTTTTGCCATGTGTCCCCTGTGCTCGTCTAAGAGGACTGGGGTCTGAGAGGTTTCAAAACATCAACTCATAAAACACTCTTCACTTGGCTGAGTATTTTCATACCTGGGGAGAAACTGATAACCAGTAGCAGCAGAAAGAAAGGAAAAGGCTAGGTCTAAACTCTGTGGAGGCTTCAAGCAGGCCTTCCCCAAGGGGGAGTGCCTCTTAGACTTTAACATCTCTAGACCCTTGGATCTGCTGCCCCTTCTTGTCCTACAGAAAGTCCTCCTTCAGAAGCTCAGAGACATGGCGAAAGATGTGTTTTCAGTGGTAGGAAATCAGCAACCTGAGTTGGTGGAAAGTGTTAAATAGGAGTCCCCTGGTGGCCTAGTGGTTAAGGATTCGCCATTGTCATTGCTGTGGGGTGGGTTTGCTCCCATGCGCAGGAACTTCTGCATGCCACAGGCATGGCCAAAGAAAGAAAGAAGGAAGGAAGGGAGGGAAGGGGAAGGGTTAAGTAAATCTGGGGTCATGGATAAAACAGTCTGGTGTGCACCTTTAATTTTTTATTGTTATTATTATTATTTTTGTTGTTTTGCTTTTTAGGGCCACACCCGCAGCATATGGAGGTTCCCAGGCTAGGGGTCTAATCGGAGCTGTTGCTGCCGGCCTATACCACAGCCACAGCAATGCAGGATCCGAGCCGCATCTGCGACCTACGCCACAGCTCACACCCGATCCTTAACCCACTGAGCGAGGTCAGGGATTGAACGCGAAACCTCATAGTTACTAGTCAGATTCGTGTCCACTGCGCCACAATGGGAACTCCTGGTGTGCAGTTTTTTTATGCAAGGTATTACGTTTAGAATGGATAAGCAGTGAGGTCCTGTACAACACAGGGAACCACATCCAATCTCTTGGGATAGAACATGCTGAAAGATAGTATAAGAAAAAGAATGTATGTATGACTGGGTCACTGCTAAACGGCAGAAATTGGCACAACACTGTAAATCAACTATACTTAAAAATTTTTTTTAGTAACAATAAAATTTTTTAAACTAAAAATGAGAGTGGGAGCTCCCATTGTGGCTCAGTGGTTGATGAATCTGACTAGCATCTATGAAGATGCAGGTTTGATCCCTGGCCTTGCTCGGTGGGTTAAGGATCTGGCGTTACCATGAGGTGAGATGTAGCTTGCAGATATGGCTTGGATCCCAAGTTGCTGTGGCTGTGGTGTAGGCCAGGAGCTACAGCTCCAATTCAACCCCTAGCCTGGGAACCTCCATATGCCGCAGGTGCAGCCCTAAAAAGCAAAAAACACGTAAAAAAGAAAAACACAGCACAAATCAAGGCCTCATGTAGGGTTGGTAAAAATCCAGATGTTACTGTGGTGTCCTGGCCCCTTAAACTCAGTGGAGGGAGGATCAGCTTGAAACTTTGACGTTGGGCAAAGTCCAGGGGTCTTCCATTCTAACGTGCCTCCCACCTCCACTCCCATTTCTGGGGACCCAGACCTGAAGTGAGGCCTCTTTTACTATTTTCATGCATGCTTTAGTGACGCCACTTGTCTCCAGAGCTGATCGGTTTGTGAGCAAGAGGAAGTGTACATTGTATTAAAGCAGATAGCTTGGCATTGAAGTTTAGCCATTCCTGTCTAAAAAATTAAAAATGTTCCCATCTGCTTTCTCACCCTCTCCCACCACTTCCCTCCCTCACTCAGGACACTGCACCTGAACAGGATCCACCTTCCTCTCCTACTTTTTCCTGTGCTTTTGGACTGGGCTTTTTAAGGAAAAAGCAGAGGGAAGACAGAAGCAGCTGTCTGCCCCCTGCCATACCTGCTCTTGGCGTTTCCGGCAGGGAGGGGGGGGGTCTCTATTTATTGAGCACCCACTGTGTACAGGGCAGGCAGCCAGGTACTAGGGAGCCAGGGTGAGCCAGCAGACACAGCTCCTCCCCGCCTTGGTGGGGCTCGTGGTGGAGTCGGGGAGGCAGATACGAAGTCAGAAGTCAGAATCCAAGCCTCGTAGGATGATTGCAGAGAGGCCTAACGGGAGTGGAGCGCCCTCTGGAGGTGGCGTGGGCAGGGAAGAACTGGGTCAGAGCAGGAATTTGAGAGGCTGCAAGCTGGGGCTTTCTAGGTAGAGGGGAGCCAGAGGACAGGGAGGAAGATGGCAGGAGGAGAGGGGAGAGAGGCCTCCTCGGCCTGGTGAGGACCTGGGATTCTGTTCTGAGCTCAGCGGGATGGCATGGAGGGGGGGCACATTATACTCCCCATGTGCTTCTGTTTTGAGAAGATTGCTCTAGCCAGGCTGAAGGCTATGTGGGGGGGGGGGCAGCTGTGGAGCGGCACCACTCATTCAGACGTGAACTGGCGGCTCAGGTGCCGTCGTGGTGGCGGGCAGATGGGAGAGGTTGGGGGGCCGAGGTCCCTGGAGATGGAGCTGATGGAGCTTACCATGATGTTGAGCATGGAGCTCGGAGAGGAGGGGAGACTCCAGGAAGCCGTCAGGCTGTATTCCAGGCAGATGGTGGTGCCATCACCAGCCTTGGGAGCACTGATTAGGCCGGGTGAAGGCAGGAGCTGGGCTCGGGTGCTGGGTTAGGTGGGTGATTCCTGGGATGATGGAGTGCAAAAGCCAAGAGGGAGGCGGATGAGTGAGTGTTGAACCTTTTTTTTGAGTCATGGGACTCTTTGGGAATTTGGTGACAACTACAGACCCTTTCCTCAGAATAACTATACTTATGTGCCTACTACAACATGTTGAACGTCTGCCCCAGGGTCAGGTACTGTGCTGGGCCCCAGATGAGCAGTTGTCAACCTGACCAGGTTGGCCTCCAGCCTTCAAACATGGAGCTTGGAGAGGTAAACCTGGAGGTGTGCCTGTGACCCTCATAGTTAATGAGAGATTCCAAGACTGATCGTGGGTGGGCGAGGGCAGGGGGTGGGGCTGGGAAGACCCTGAGGGAACCAGTGTGGCAGGGACAGGTGGGGCCCGAGTGACACGAGCTTGGTGGACACAGAACGAGCTAGCTCCCATGGGTGTGAGGCGCCCCATGGGTCCATGAACTTTTTTGAGTCGACCTGAGGGCCACAGGGTCAGAATCACAGATGCCTGCTGTGAGGTCCTTCCTTGCTGACCCGCCACCTTCCGGCTGACCTGAATCTCTTTCCTGGGTCGTCAGTCTGTGTTTCTCTTTTCCTCTTCCCCTAAGGATTTGGAAGGAGTGCCACCCTCTAAAAAGATGAAACTGGACGCTTCGCAACAAAACTCCGAGGAGATGTAGAAGCCGAATTCAGTCCTCTGATCCACATCTCACGAGAGATGCATCAGCAGGCTTCATTCTCGAACAACCTCACCCGAACAGATCCCTGTCGGGTGTGAAGGGAACTACTAACTTTTCAAGTTTACCAAGTGCAAATCCAAGAAAACCAAGAACAGCGTAACTTCTCAGACACTGAAAGAACTCTCTGCTGTGAAGCAAAACACTCGAATCTTGAAGTGACTGTCCTGGGGAAGGCGGGGTCGACAGCTCAGGAGCGTCTGCACACTGTCTCTGAAGCCAAGATTACATTTGCGTTGCTGCTGTATTGTCCTCCCCTCCCCCCACCTCTCTATTTAACGATATAAGCTATTTGAGGGTGGTACTGATCAGGAATTCGCTTTTTCATCGGGGCTTTTCACTGTTCAACCGATTCCTTCCGCTTTCTTTTTTTGTGCCTTGTGCCCCTGAGGTGACCTCTGGCATGTTCTCCTGGTTGTTTTGCTTCTCCCCTTGCAAAGTGCCCTCTTGGTTCCATGAAGGCGGCCATTGCCCTGGTCCTTGCATCTCTCTCCTCCCTGCCCCAGGACTTCAGCAGGAGCGGACTAGGCAGGGAGAAGGAGAGCTTGAGGCCGCAGAAGAGCAGGACCTCCCCTGCCACCTGATTTCCAGGTGCAAGGGGGCTAAGGGGCATGCCCCGAGCTCCAGGTAGGGGCAACACCAGTCTCCAGGGTCCAAGGAGTCTCCGATGTCTGGGCACTATGCCCAAGCGCTTCCTCAGAGCATCTGAGGCTGGTGTTTCCAAGCCCTCAACAGCCCAGACAGAGGCACAGAGCCCTTTGATTGTTCTGGCACTTCCCCCCCTGTCCCCACCATACCGCCTTCTCCCACACTTCCGAAGACTGGATGGCTTCTGCTGCTGACTGCAGGATTGTCTCCTTAAGACGATAAAAGGGGCGGAGGAGCCTGGGAGCTGACGGCAGGAGTAGTTGGTGCTGAACTTTCATAGGACGTCGCTTGGATTTCAGATCCTCAGTGACCTGCTGCCCTCTGCCTCCCCAGCTCCACCCCGGCCCCACCCGCAGGGGAGGCAGGATTGCAGTCAGCCAGCCTGCTGGCTTCTCCGTAACGTTCCTGACTTTACGGATCACTTCTCATTCCCGGGATGCGCTGAAAGCCCCCACCGTGACGGGGCCTTGAAGGCCAGAAACGAGGCACCAAGGAACTGGAGAGCTTTGCGCTCCTCCAGGAAGGGGCCATCAGGTCCCCCTGCCCCCGCCCCGGAGTCAGCTTCCTCTCACTAAAATGGACGTGGCTTGGACGAACTGCCTAATTTTTTGGTTCTGAGGCCTGGTTTGCTCTTAATTCCTATCTGGACTCCTCAGACCTTAACCCTCCTCCTGAGCTTTCTTTACTGCACTGGAGTTCCAACTCCCTTTGAGGTGTATGGGGTGGGTGGAGGGAGGGTTCTGGGTTTTGTTGGTCGTTTTGTTTGTTTGTCTGTTCGTTTGTTTTGGGGTTTTTTTTTTTTTGGCTAATTGGTGCATATTCAGGTATCACCTTTCACGTGTGGATCTCTCTCCTGACCACCATGGGAAGTGTCTGCCAGATTCCATTTTCTAAGAGTTTCTGAGGGTGAGGCTCTTTTATTTTTATTTTTATTTTTTGAAGGGAGCCAATCTATTTCCTGCACTTCAAGAAGAATCAAAAATGTTCCTGAATTCTCAAATACCTCATGCAAAAATGTCTCCTGAAATAAGGGAAGAAAAACACACACAAACTTTGAAAAATCTTAATGTTGAAGTTAGCGATGCCGAAAGGTTTCTGTCTTAAAAAAAAAAAAAATCTTAGCAGTTTTGCCCCTCAGGCAGTCGGTTCTGTGGAGAACTGTGTTCTGCATTACCTCTCAGCGGATCTCAAGGCAGTTTACCTCCAGATCCCATACTTAGAGTTAACTCTTTTCTTTGCAGCAAAACTCCATTTGGATGAAAGATGAATTTGGATATTTATTTCCCCTTTTCTTTGGGAAATGAGAGGTTACAACCAGGACAGTGAATCTCGCACGCACACATGCGCGCACAGACACACGCGCATCCACGGAAACGCAGGGTCCTCTCTGGGCCGCCAAGGGGAGTCGACGCGGTTGAGAACGAATGCAGAGGACACCGAATCTGTCGTTCGTTTTTTCTCTGAAGTGCCTGAAGGTAGGAATGGGCCAGGGTTGGGGACTGATCGCCCCCCGCCTCCGCCACGGCCTCGTCAGTCAGCGCGCCAGCGGCCCCGCACCCGGTCCCCGCCAGCCAGGAAGGCCTTCCACGCGGGGTGATGAGACTGCAAAAATCCAGATGTGCTTCCTTCCCCGAAGCGGCCCGCTCCTCGGAGCCCCTCCTTCCCACCCCGTCCTGCACCCCTCGCCCTCCTTCCACCGCAGAATCTAAGACCTTTCAGCCGCAGCCGAGCCAGGGGCGGGGGAGCCTAAGCAAATGCCTTCTGCGGACACCGGGCCCCGCCGCCCAAAGGGCTCCCAGGGCAAACTCATTCCCCGACAAACTTGAACTTGGGGACGCTGCAGCTACACATTCCACAAAGTGCTGGCACTTACACCCATAACCCGAAGGCAGTAGACTGCCTCACAGGGTGGTGACCTCCCATTGCAAACGAAGTCATGGTTTGGAATGTTCGTTATCAGCCAAGGACCTGGTTAGAGGTATTCAGACCTTTTTTCACCGTTACCTAATTTTTGTTTCTCCTTTCGGTTTTGTTTTGTTTTGTTTTGGTGTGTTGTACAGCAGTATAATTTTTCACTTATTTATTCCATCAGTAGATATGGTTTGTACAATGTACAATGGTTCCATTTCAGAAAATAAAAAAAAAATTCAAATCGTGAACACCCTGTGGTTTTGTAGTATTAGCCTCAAGTGTGACATCCACTGGATGTTGAGACGGTCCCCCACCGGCTGCTCTGGACTCTGCTGCGTGGTTGTGCTGCTCTGACTTTGTACAGGACCTGCTCTCAGGAACTTTTGCCTCCCGCAGTCATGATAGCTGCTATCATTAAGCACCAGCTGGATGCTGTGGATGGGTGTCATCCCACCTTGTATGGACAGCCCCCTGCCCAAGTCGGTAACCAGTCAGAGCCCCAGGGTAAATAATAGCCACACACAGCCCCTCAGCCTGGGTCCTGGCCCAGGACACCAGTTTGCCATGTCCCTTACTTTGGGAGGTCCGTGGCCAGGACCCTGAGGGTTAGCTCACAGGTGACTTGCAACTTTATTTTGACTTGTCTTAACTTGAGGGCTAGTGACTCGTGGTCAGGCTGGAGCCAGAACCATCCCAGGGCCCCTCCACCCCACCCCCAGCAACACAGGCACTTCTCATCCTCTCAGCTCGGACTCCCTCCCCCAGCAGGACGTTTTTCTTGTGTCACTGTCCAGTTTCTCCCTCCTCTTGTCCATGAAACCTGGCGCTGCGTGAGCCGCCGCCAAGGAGGGCAGTGGGGGTGAGATGATTGTTCTAGCAAGGCCTGTGCCAAGTCTCTTGGAGTTGACCAACCTGGAGGCAAATGTTCTCTCCTTTTTGTTTTGTCTGACTCTCCTCCCCTCCTCCCTTTCCTTTTTAACATGTTCCAGTGTTTTTACCGGGATTGGTTGCTCAACGAAATAAAGTCCTGATATGGAAAGTTCAGCTTGACAAGACACAAATCATAGGGGCCTTGTTTACATAACAATAAAAAAGTGCCTTAGCGGGCACACTTTCACTCTTTCCTGGGCTCCCTGGAACTCCGTCTCTTTCAGCTCCCTGTCTGTCTGTGGAGCTGTCTGACTTCCTCTCATCTCCCTTCAAGGAGCAATCCTGCCCAAGAGCTGGAAATTTAGGCTCCACAGGCATTCATTGAGCACCATCTGTGTACTGGGCCCTAGACAGCAGTGATGCAGACTTGACCCTTTCTCTCTAGGCAGATAAGCGGGCACACTGGGGTGCCCAGCACACTTTGGAATTAGGGGAGAGCTACACTTTAATGGCAGAAGCCAGGGAGGCTCCTGGGATGGTGGCGGAAGTCCAGGCATGGGGCTAAGAAGCTGACTTCCTTGTAGACCCTCAGGAGTGGCTGGAGGTTTCTGAGCCAGGGCTGTGCTGGACTGGGGGTGGTGTTGCCAGTGAATGGCCTGGACTAGAAAAAGCCAGACTGGAGGTGGGGGGCTGGGCAACTATGGAACTGGACACTAGGTCAATCACGAGGCCAGGAGTTGGCAAGAGAGCCTCTGTGCCCCCAGGTGATGTGAAGGCAACTAGTACTGTAGCCAGGTGGGGTGGGGACAGGTTGGGAGGGAGGCAGGCAGAGAAAGCTCTGGTCCAGGGCCAAGTCTGGACCAAGACAGTGTCATATGAGTCCATGGCTGGGGAGGTCTGTTGTGGCTCAGCTGGTTAAGAACCTGACTAGTATCCATGGGGATGTGGGTTTGATCCCTGGCCTTGCTCAGTAGATTAGGATCTGGCATTGCCATGAGCTATGGCGTAGGTCTCAGATCAGCTCAGGTCTCACATTGCTGTGTCTGTGGTGTAGGCCTGCAGCTGCAGCTAAAATTCGACCCTCAGCCTGGGAACTTCCATATGCCACAGGTGCGGCCCTGAAAAGAAAAAAAGAAAGTAAATCCATGGCTGGGCCAAGGAGGGATTGTACTCTCTAAAGGCCAAGTCTGTACCTCCCTACCCCCTCCAATGAAGAATGCACATTTTCCTTTAGAGACTCATTGTAGACGCTGGCTGCTTTTGCCAACTGCATTCCCCTTTTCTTCCAATGGGGCCCTCCTTACCCGCTCTCAGTCCTGTGGGTGGTCATGTGATGCAGACCTTCCCCCTGGCAACAGCAGTTGGTTCAAGGGATGATCACATGACCCAAAGTCCAAAGTGGCCCAATGATAGTCAGCCCTGGGATTTTTGTGGGAACTGTTGGGAAAGGGTTCTGCTGGAGTTGGCTGGACATGTTCAGTGGAGCTGCTGGGGCCACCTTTCCTCCAAAGTGGGGAAAAGCCTGCCTGAGAATGAAGCCAGTGCAGAAGAGAGTTGAAAGATGGTGTATGCGAGCTTCCCAAGAGCAGCATCTGAGCACTTGGCCCTCACCAGCCCGGCCAGCCCTCCTCCTGAACTTTTCAGTTCATGAGCCAATAAATGCCCATGATAGTTTAGGTCAGTTTTCACTGGGTCTTTCCCCCTCTGAGTCCCCATCCCTCCATCCAAGAGCTTAGAGTATCTCCTGGATAAATCCAGAAGGAAGGATGGTTGCCAAGATGGTAGCTCTGACTCCTAAATGGGTATCATTCTTTTGGAGGGAATGTCTCTCTCCAAATTTTTCCCTTTTAGTGCTCCCATGTGAAAGGATTGGAAGTTTCACAGCTGAGGACAAGGAGATAGACAGAGGCTAACGTCCATGTTGGACTTCGAAAGCAACCTCTCCTATAATCTTCAGAGCTCCAGCACTCCAGAGCTGTGTGACCTCAGGTAAGTATCTTAACCTCTCTGAGCCCCGGTTCCGCATCTGTAAAATGGAAAGAATAATAGTGCCCACTGAGATTGTTGTAAGGATTAATACATGCAAATTAATGAATACATGTAAAGTGCTCCCGACAAGCCCTGGCACATAGTAAATCTCAATAAATGTTAGCTGCTGTTAATAGTACTATTGTAGCTATCTTCAAGCACATGTAGACTCTAGAAATCCAGCTGCTTGAAAATGAAGCCCTGGCAAAGGCAGAATTGCCCACCCGCAGCCGCTTTGGCCTTGCCCTTGGAGTTTCTCTTTGCTCTCTGAACACTCACCTCTTCCCCCATAACTCGTGATTGATAGAAGTTATCCACACAGCACACCCCAGGTGATCCTTAGCCTGAGTTGTGCCCATTCCTGGCTGAGGGAAGGGCTTGAGCCCAGGGCTGGAGATTTGACAACATTCCCGTGTGCCACGGGCCTGGCTGCTCTAAAACAGGCCCATGCAGGGAGCTTCAGGGCCTGGGTCTCAGAGGAACAGCTCACTGAGGACTGATTTTTCCAGTCTCTCATTCACCATTGTCCTCTCTCCACTTTCGGGGGAAAGGCCTCTGGGAGGCAAGGGCCAGGATGCAGTGCCAGGCCTATGGGTCGTGTCTCCCTCTGGGATACCCCTGGGATACTGGTGCCCACGAATGCAATGGGTGACTCGGAGTCAGGGGCTTTCTCTCTTGGGCAGAAGTAATCTGCTTTTGCATCAAAGAGTCTCAAGAGACTCTTAGATCCCTCTCTGTTCTCCCTTAGGACTCTCTCAGTTATGAGCTCATTTGACCTCCTGGCCACCCTGAATGGTAGTTTAGAGCAGGGATCAGCCTCCCCATTATACAGATGGGAAAACTGAGGCCAGGGACCTGACTGAACAGGGTCCTGCAGGGACTCAGTGAAGGAGGCTTTGGAACCCAGCCTGTCTTCCACTGGACCAGGGCTCAGCAGCTCTGGCCTGCCAGCTATTTTTGTGTATAAAGTTTTATTGGCACACAGCCATGCTCATTCCCTGACACATTGTCCCTGACTGATTTCACCATACAAGAGCAGAATTGAGTAGGTGCTACAGAGATGGGCTTGAAAAATCAAAAATATTTATCATCTGGCCCTTTACAGAAGTTCACCAATCTTTGCACTTGCCCACATTTCTTGCTGAAACACCATGTAGTTGAAAGAATATGATAATAATGATATTGATGGGAATAATAATAATAATTACCTACTATATGCCAGGCACCATGGAAGACTTTTCTGAATCTTTTTTTTTGGCCACACCCACAGCATGCGGAAGTTCCTGGGCCAGGGATCAAATCCTTAACCCACTGAACCACCAGGGAACTTCAAGACTTTTCTGAATTTTTTATTGACTACACCAGCACCTGGATCAAGAAACAGAATATTACTACCCACCCCCTGAAGTCCCCCTCCTCCCTTCCAGTCACTACCCCTCCACGGGTAATCACTCCCCTGACACCTCTCTGCGCTAATGCTTTCTAAACCTTAAAGTTTCCTGAATTTTATACCCATAGAATTACACAGAATGTGCTCTTTTGTGCCTGGCTTCTTTCACTCAACGTGATATTTGTGAGATTCATCTATTGTTGTGTGTCATTGGAGTCCCTCATTCTCATGGCTGGAGAATATTTGGGGGGGCTGGGGGAGACACAACATTCTCCCACTGTTGGGCATTTGGTCTGTTTCCAGTTTCCATGGAGTATTGTGAATATGCAAGATACTGGTCCTCTTTTCACCCAGCCTTCAACCCCTAGAGGGAGACCAATTAGTCTCATTGGACAGATGTGAAGACTGAGTTTAGAGACCATTGTGCCCTCGAGATGACACGGCAGGTAGGAAAAGACCTTGGCGCAGGTGTCCTTGCTGGCTCTCTGGCTCCCTCCTTAGATTCTGGCTTGAATTCCCGCTGTGCCTACAGACTATATTACCCTATTTATATGAAATTTCTAGAAAAAGTAAAACTATGAAGACAGGGAAGTAGAGGCTGGGTTGTCTGGGGCTGGGAGAAAGGATTGACCTCAGAGAGGCTGGAGGGAATGACTTGGGGCAACTGGATTGTGGAAATAATTATGCAGTTGTGTGAGCTCATTAAAGCTTATTGAATGGTACACTTAAAATTTGTGAATTTTATGGGATGTAAATTACACTTCAGTAAAACTCAGACAAAAAAGGAGTTCTCATTATAGCTCAGTAGGTTACAAACCTGGCTAGTATCCATGAGGACGCAGGTTTGATCCTTGGCCTCACCCAGTGGGTTAAGGGTGTGGCATTGCCATGAGCTGTGATGTAGGTAGCAGAAGAAGTTGGATCCTGCGTTGTTGTGGCTGTGGTGTAGATGGGCAGCTGCAGCTCCGATTCAACCCCTAGCCTGGGAACTTCCATATGCTGCAGGTGGGGCCCTAAAAAGCGCCCCCCCCCTAAAAAATTCCCAAACCCAGGGCATCTATGCTTCACCCCCAACCCTATACCTGAATCACTCTCAGAGGTGTGAGACTGGCTGTGCAGACTGTTTGGAGTTGTTCAGCCATGGAACAATTCTGGCTCTCCACCAGCCAAGGCACTCCCTGCAAAGGCCTGGGGGTCTCCCTGGCTAGAGGTGACAGCCGAAGCCATCAGGATCCTGTCTGGCTTTGCCCTAATCTGACCTGCTGCCCGGCGGGGGGCCAGAGAGCCACGCGCATCGGATGCACCGGCCCCAAACTATTTCTCTGAGTAGTCCCCAGAGATGGCAGCTGCCTTTCAGTTTCTGTGCTTGTTTATTTTCAAAGGGACGTTGCCAGACCGCTAGGCCACCCCTGCCCTTTTCATGGTTTGTTTTATGCAAGAGACTTCAGGAAGAAAGAGAGGAGGTAGGGTGACCTGAAACCAGTTATTCTGCCAGCAAGGAACAGCAATAGGCCCCAGCTGTTAGTTTGGAGGGATGTGTGGGACCAGGATGTCCCCTTGCCCCCAACCCCCAGAACACTGGGAATCCTGATAGTGCTAATAATCATGCCAGTATTCAACCACGGACACTGGACACTGGAATAGCTGGACATCCACATGCAAAAGGAACGGACCTCAGCCCATACCTTACCCCTTATCACAAAATTCACTCCAAATGGATCATAGACCAAAATGTCACTCTAAAAACTCTAGAGGAGGAGTTCCTGTCGCGGCTCAGCACAAGTGAATCTGACTAGCATCCATGAAGACCCAGTTTCGATCCTTGGCCTTGCTCAGTGGGTTAAGGATCCGGCATTGCTGTGAGCTGTGGTGTAGGTTGCAGATGTGGCTCAGCTCTGGCGTGGCTGTGGCTGTGGCTGTGGTGTAGGCCGGCAGCTGCAGCTTCAATTTGACCCCTAGTCTGGGAACCTCCATATACCCCTTTTTAGGGTTTGGCCCTAAAAAAGAAAAAATAAAAAAAAAATTAAAACTCTAGAGGAAAACACAGAAGAAGATCTTTGTGACCTTCAATTAGGCACACCTTTTTTAGACATGGCATCAAAGCACCTACTCCAAAAGAAAGAATTGATAAATTGGATTTCATCAAAATTTAAAACTTAATGCTCTGCTAAAGACACAGTTAAGAGAATGAATAAACCATAGCCTGGCAGATAATCTTTGCAAAACACTGACCAGATAAAAGACTTGTATTTAGACTGTGTGAAGAATTCTCAAAACTCAACGATAAGAAAGCAAACCACCCCCGCCAACCCCAGGGGAAAAAAAAAACTAGCGAAAAATTTGCATAGACAACGCATCAAAGAAGATATACGGAAGGCATACGAGCACATAAAAGATGCTGAACATCATTAATTATTAAGGAAGCACAAATTAAAACCACAAAAAGATACCATTAGCCTCCCTCTAGAAGAGCTAAGAAGGCCAGAATCCCAGGTGGTGGTGAAGGTGCCGAGCAGCTAGAACTCTCCACTGCCGGTGGGAAGCTAAAGTGGTACAGCCATTTGGAAAATCGTTTGGCAGATCCTTACAAAGTTAAGCCTAAACTTACCTGGCAACTTGGCCACCCCTCTCCTAGCTTGCAGTGAATGTTTACAGTGGCCGCGTTCGTCATCACCCAAAACTGGAAACACCTAGAATGGCCTTCCACTGGTGAGTGACTCGAACAAACTGTAGAATAGTCATAAAATGAGCTCAGCAATCAGGGGGGATGAACTACAGATACCCTTGGGAATAGGGAAGCAACTCAGGCTAAGGGAAAGAAGCCAGACTCAAGGCTGCCTACTCAGTGACTCCATTGAGATGACATTCTGGAGAGGGCCAAACAAGAGGGTCAAGAAGCAGGCCAGTGGTTGCCAGGGGCTGGACGGGAGACAGGGGTTGATTGCAAAGGGATGAGAAGAAATTTGTGTGTGAGAGTGTTGGAACTAGTCCACATCTAGACTGTGGTGGTGATTGCATGACTGTCGGTCAAAATTCGTGGAATTGGACACTAAAGAGAGAGAACATTATATGAATTAGACCCCAACAAAGAAAATAGTAATAGGCAACATAGCACCACCTACTATGTGCCAGGCATTCTGGGAGCACTTTACATATATTCACTCAGTCCTCACAACACAAGAAAGTGGGTCTTTGGTTTTTTTGTTTTTGTTTTCTCTTTTCGGCTGTGGCTGTAGCACAGGAAAATTTCCCAAGTCAGGGATCAAACCTGTACCACACTAGTGACCACAGCCACAGCAGAGACAATGCCAGATCCTTAAATCCACTCTGCCAAGTCAGGGATTAAACCCTTTCCTCTGTAGCAAACCAAGTTGCTGCAGTCGGATTCTTAACCCACTGCACCACAGTGGAAACTCCTGAGATAGGTATTAATTATCTCCAAATTGTGAAAGTTTTGTCCCCAGAGCTCTCTCACACTCTTAATTTCCTTCCCCTTTGGTCTGATCCCTAGTGTCCTCTTCCTTCTTTAAGCTCATCTCCCATGGATGTCTTCTCCCACAGCCACGGCAGGAAAAGTTTCCACCTAACCTATTCCACTGAGGGGCCCACAGCTAGTAATAAGGTTTAGGAAAACTCTCTAACTCGAATGCCTACAGGCACCAGGCAGGTAATATAAATAAACAAAACATATCAAGGCAATAGGGAGTGGTGGGGATTTTAGAAAACTGGAGAGCACATACTGTGTCTAAAGGGTATTGTCGTACATTAGCTCTGGTTTCTAGTGTGTGGAAATAATATGAGCCCAGTGTTTTCTGATAGTTCAAGAAAATCCTGACACTCTCATGTTTATATAAAATGTCATGATTTTTAAAATGTTAGCAAATAAGTCAAATTTTCAAAAAACTGTATGTTTTTGGAGTTTCCGTCGTGGCGCAGTGGTTAACGAATCCGACTAGGAACCATGAGGTGGTGGGTTCGATCCCTGGCCTTGCTCAGTGGGTTAAGGATCTGGTGTTGCCGTGAGCGGTGGTGTAGGTCGCAGACGTGGCTCAGATCCTGTGTTGCTATGGTTGTGGTGTAGGCTGGTGGCTACAGCTCCAATTAGACCCCTAGCCTGGGAACCTCCATAAGCTGTGGGTGCGGCCCTAAAAAGACCAAAAAAACCCCTGTATTTTTTACTGCTGTAAAGGCATGTTCACCCCTTCCTTGTCCTCTAAAATCACCCACAAAATACAAGAAAACAAGGCACAGAAGCAGAAAACCCACAAGGCAACATATGGAACCCCAAACCCCAACACACAACAGTGGAAGGAAAGCTGGAAGAATGGAAATGAACTTTGAGTGGTGGAGAAGATCAGACTCAAGTGCTGCAGAAGTAGATCCCGCAATGAGAGGCAGGCCAGTTCTCTTCTGGAATTCCAGAAAGTCTCAGGAATTGGAGGCATCAGATGCTGCAGAAAGCAGGGGACTGACTGAAAACTGGGTTTGGTTGAAAGTCTTTATATGAGATAGTTGGACACCAACCCCTGCATTCCGAAGAGTCTGCCAACTGCCCCTTTCTCCTTCCACTGCAGACAGGAGGTTTAACATCTGGAGAAATTAAATCAGAGAAGCTCCAGAATCAGAGGCAGTAGGCCTGGAGGAGTGCAGGGAGTGAGAGGCTGGCCGGAAGTTGTGTGGCAGTGAGCAGAGTAAGCTGCAAGGCTACTGCTCCTTGCCTGGCTTCGCTCCAGGCTTCTACCCAGAAGGCAACTGGAGTCATCTGTGCAGTGGAAACCACCCAGAGAGAAAAGCTCCAGATCCTAACACGGAGGAGAGCTCAACCTAAGAGCTGCCTGGCCACCTCCTGACTTACCAGTTGATAAGCCGTGCTCCTGCCACGCACACTGATCCTAGCAGTCAACCTAGGAATGGACAGCTGGACTCAAGGAAGGTTTCCCACGTGAAGAGAGAGTTCAAAATGAGGACGTTCGCTTGTGGTACAGCAGATCAAGGGTTAAGGACCTGGCGTTGCCACAGCTGTGGCACAGGCTGCAACTGCAGTGCAGGTTTGACTCCTAGGCCAGGAACTATCACATGCCATGGGCGCAACCAAAAAACAAGCAAAAAGGAGTTCCCATTGTGGCTCAGTGGGTTAAGAACCCAACATAGTATCCTTGAGGCTGTGGATTCGATCCCTGGCCTCACTTAGTGGCTTAAGGATCTGGCATTTCTGCAAGATGCGGCTCAGATCTGGTGTGACTGTGACTGTGGCAAAGGGTGGGAGCTGAAGCTAGCCCCAGAACTTCCATATGCCACAAGAGCTGCCTTAAAAAGAAAAATAAACAAGCAAAACCCAAACTAATGGATTTTTTAAAAATAACAAAATAGGAGTTCCCTTGGTGGCTCAGTGGTTATCAAACTTGACTAGTATCCATGAGGACGTGGGTTCGATCCCTGGTCTTGCTCAGTGGGTTAAGGATCTGGCGTTGCCATGAGCTGTGGTATAGGTCACAGATGCAGCTCGGATCCTGTGTTGCTGTGGCTGTGGCAAAGGCCAGCAGCTACAGCTCCGATTGGACACCTAACCTGGGAGTCTCCACATACCACAGGTTCAGCCCTAAAGAGACAAAAATAAAATAAAATAAAAACTAACAGAATAGACTAATGGAACAGAAGAAGAAGGAAGTAGAGGAGGAGGTGCGGGGTGGGGGGAGGAAGGAGAAAAAACATAATGTAGGCTGCAAAAGATAACTTCAAATGAACTCAAAATAGTGTTCTTGGACAGATGAGACAATACCTCATCCAGGAAATATGAACAGGATTCTCTCCAGATGAAGAAACAGCACTCAGAAAATAAGAAAAACTTCCAAGGAAAAAAAATAAGTTTAAATTTTGGTAAAATTTCCCAAAAAGTAGGTCAAAAAGACAAAAATCAGAACATATAATAAAATGAAAGGTTTTTGTTGTTGTTGTTGTTTGTCTTTTTTGACCCACACCCGTGGCATATGGAAGTTCCATATGCTAGGGGTCCAATCAGAGCTGCAGCTGCAGAGCTACACTACTGCCACAACAACTCCAGATCCAATCTGAGTCTGCCACCTACACCACAGCTCACGGCAGTGCCAGATCCTTAACCCACTGAGTGAGGCCAGGGATCAAACCTGCGCCCTTATGGATACTAGTTAGGTTGGTTAACTACTGAGCCACAACAGGAACTCCATAAAATGAGAGTTGATTCACCAAGTCCAACATCTAACAGAAATTCCAGAACTAGAGAACAGGGGAAAAAATGAAAGGGAGAAAATAATAATATAATATACAAAATAACCCACATGTGAGGACATGAACCTTCAGATTACAAGAATCCAGAGAGTGCCCCACTTTGTTAATTTTAAAAGGATCCACACAAAGATATGTAATCATGAAATTCAGAACACCAATGATAGATCATTCCAAAGTTCTCAGAGAGAAAAAACATGTCACAGGCGTTCCCGTCATGGCTCAGTGGTTAACGAACCTGACTAGCATCCATGAGGACTTGGGTTCCATCCCTGGCCTCGCTCAATGGGTTAAAGACCCGGTGTTGCTGTGAGCTGTGGTGTAGGCCAGTGGCTACAGCTCTGATTCGACTCCTAGCCTGGGAACCTCCATATGCTGCGGGTGAGGCCCTAAAAAGACAAAAAACAAAAAATAAACAAAAAAACCTCACAGAAAAAGGATCCAGTGTAAGAATGACATTGGATGTCTCAAAATCAATGTCAGATGCTACAAGAAAGTGGAACAATATCTTTCAAATTCAGAGGGCAATTGTTTTAACCTATATGTTTCTCTGCCCAGCCAAACTATCGAGCAAGGGTGCAGGTAAAATAAAATATCACTTTTAGATGTGCAAAGTCTCAAAAATTCTGTCCCATGACCTTTCTGCAGAGGCTACTGGAGGATGAGCTTCTATAAAACAAGGAAGGATACCATGAAAAACAAAGACAAGGGATCCAGAAAACAGCTCTATATTTGACACAAGAGAAATGGAGTAAATGTCCAGGATGATAAAGGGAGGCCCTGGACAAGAGCTATGCATTAAACATAGATAATATCAGCTCAGATTTTTAGGGCAAAGTCTTTCCATGGCTGATAGGATATGACCAGGGAACTTCTGCATGCCGTGGGCGTGGCCAAAAATAAATAAATAAATACTCATTTATGTATATGGAGAAGTTCCCAGGCCAGGGATCAAGCCCACCACACAGCTGTAATCAGAATCACAGCAGTGACAACACTAGATCCTTATCCACAGAGCCATGGTCGGGGGTGTGGGGGGGTGGGTTGGGGGGGAGGACTCCTATATGTGAGTATTTTTTTAATTTGGAGTTAAATACTGGAAGTAATAACTGAAAAATTTGAAAATGGTTACCTCTGAGGAGGAGCTGGGTAAGCTGTATAACCAATTCTGGTAAGTTAGTAAGGCGCATGGGTCTGTGAGGGACAGGTGAGGGACTGCTATTTATAACAAGCCTTCTAACTGGTTTAATTTTTCTAATGCTATATTTTTTATTTTATTTTTTTATTATTAAAAAAATTTTTTTTGTCTTTTGTCCTTTTTTAGGGCCACATCCGCGGCGTATGGAGGCTCCCAGGCTAGGGGTCTAATGGGAGCTACAGCCACTGGTCTACACCACAGCCACAGCAACGCCAGATCTGAGCCGTGTCTGCGACCTACGCCACAGCTCACGGCAATGCCGGATCCTTAACCCATGAGCAAGGCCTGGATCATACCTGCAACCTCATGGTTCCCAGTAGGATTCGTTAACCACTGTGCCACGACGGGAACTCCCTAAAAATATAGCATTTTAATAGGAGTTCCCATCGTGGCGCAGTGGAAACGAATCCAACTAGGAACCATGAGGTTGCGGGTTCAGTCCCTGCCCTTGCTCAGTGGGTTAACGATCCGGCGTTGCCGTGAGCTGTGGTGTAGGTTGCAGATGCGGCTCGGATCCCACGTTTCTGTGGCTCTGGCATAGGCTGGCAGCTACAGCTCCGATTGGACCCCTAGCCTGGGAACCTCCACATGCCATGGAAGCAGCCCAAAGAAATAGCAAAAAAAAAAAAAAATAAAAAAAGAAAAAAAATAAAATGCTATATTTTTAAATTTTTATTTATTTATTTATGGCTATGCTGGTGGCATGCAGAAGTTCCCTAGGCCAGGGATCAAAACTTTGCCATGGGGAGTTCCCGTCGTGGCGCAGTGGTTAACGAATCCGACTAGGAACCATGAGGTTGTGGTTTCGGTCCCTGCTCTTGCTCAGTGGGTTAACGATCTGGCATTGCTGTGAGCTGTGGTGTAGGTTGCAGACGCGGCTCGGATCCCGCGTTGCTGTGGCTCTGTCGTAGGCCGGCAGCTACAGCTCTGATTCGACCCCTAGCCTGGGAACCTCCATATGCCGCGGGAGCGGCCCAAAGAAATAGCAAAAAGACAAAAAAAAACAAACAAACAAAAAAAACAAAACACTTTGCCACGGCAGTGACAATGCTGGATTCTTAACCTGCTGTACCATGAGAGAAGTCCTCTGTATTTTATTTATTTATCTAATTAATTAATTAAATTATTTTATTTTATTTTTTTGTCTTTGTAGGGCTGTACCCACTGCATATGGAGGTTCCCAGGTGAGGGGTCCAATTGGAGCTGTAGCCACTGGCCTACACCACCACTCACAGCAACGCCAGGTCCTTAACCCACTGAGTGAGGTAAGGGAGCCAACCCACATCCTCATGGATGCTAGTCGGGTTTGTTAACCACTGAGCCACGACAGGAAATCCCTCTATATTTTATTTTTATAAAAATCTTTTAAAATCATAATTTTATTTTATTTTTTTATTACTCAATGAATTTATTACATTTGTAGTTGTACAATGATCATCACAATCCAATTTTATAGGATTTCCATCCCACAACCCCAGCACATCCCCCACCCCCCAAACTGCCTCCTTTGGAGACCATAAGTTTTTCAAAGTCTGTGAGTCAGTATCTGTTCTGCAAAGTTCATTCTGTCCTTTTTTCAGATTCCACATGTCAGTGAAAGCATTTGATGTTGATGTCTCATTGTATGGCTGACTTCACGAAGCGTGATAATTTCTAGGTCCATCCATTGTTGCTAAAAGTGCTTAAAATCATAATTTTAAAAACTCAATTTTAAGTGCTACTTTTTGCTTTACATTGTTTCTTATGTCTCATATCTTTCTCTTTCTTGAATTTAACTTTTGTTTTGCTGGAGAACAACCTCCAGTAATTCTTTCAAAAATGGCCTACTAATGGCCATTTAACCTGTATGCTCCAAGATTTATTGAGGTATGATTTGCATATAGTAAAGTTCATCCTTTTGAGAACTTACATAGGCATGTATGCACCACCATAATCAGAGTATTTTCATGATCCCAAATAGTTCCCTTGTTCCTCTTTGTAGTGAGTTCCCTCCTCTCCAGCTCCTGGCAACCACTAATCTGGTTTGTTCTATCATTTTGCCTTTTTCAGATGTCATATAAATGAAATCAAACAGTGTATGGCTTTTAAAGCCTGGCTTCTTTTACTCAGTATAATGTTTGGGGGGACTCATCTAGAGTACTACATCTATGGGAAACTTTTTTTTGCTTTTTAAAAAATTTTTTTCTTTTTATGGCCACACCTGCAGCATATGAAAGTTCCAGGCTAGGGGTCAAATTGGAGCCCCAACTGCCTGCCTATACCACAGCCACAGCCACACTGGATCTACATCAAAGCTTGATGCAATGCTGGATTCTTAACTCACTGAGCCACAGCAATAATTCGATGAACTTTTGAAATCCAAAGGTATAGTCATCAGTGCTGTTCTCCCCAGTCGTGTCATGGGACTGTACTTCCTGGCTCCTTCATGCTTGAGTGGGGTCATGTGATTAGTTCTGGCCTGTAAGTTGCGAGTACCTGTCACTTCTGGGTCAGATCATTTAAATGACCCTGTTGAGCTCTCTCTTCCTCCTGCTACAGTGATGTGCAACATTTGCCATAGTGGCTGCTCTGTCAGTCAAAGTCTGGGAGTGACTCTGACCAACAGAGCATGACGTCAATCTGTGACGGACATGTAGCCAATAGACAGGTAGCTAGAACCAGAAGCACACCTTTGTGGTTTTAAGCCATTGAGATCTGGGTGTGGTTTGTTATCACAGCACAATCAGATTATGCTAACCCATGTAGAAGGTTTGCTTTTTTAGCACTGGGAAATTTTCTTTTATTGCTGCTTTAATTATTTCCTCTCTCCAATTTTTCCTCTCTTAATTTCTTCTTCCTTTATGGAATTATTAGGCAGGTGCTGGAACTTTTGAATGAATACTCTGCATCATTTAACCTTCCTTTGTCCTTTTGGCAGTTTTCTGGGAGAAATTCTCAGATTAATCTTTTAGTTTATGACTGTGTTTTCCAGCCTTATTCATTTTGCTATTCATTTTTGCTATTCAACTCAGCTTTATTTTATTTTATTTTAGCATATGGAAGTTCCAAGGCCAGGGACTGAATCCAAGCTACAGCTGAGACTTATGCCAAAGTTATGGCAGTTCTGGGTCCTTTAACCCACAATGAAGGGCCAGGATTAAACCCCAGCTCTGAAGCGACCGGAATCGCTATAGTCAGATTCTTTTTTTTCTTTTTTGTCTTTTTAGGGCTGCACCCATGGCATATGGTGGTTCCCAGGCTAGGGGTCTAATTGGAACTGTAGCCACTGGCCTACGCCACAGCCACAGCCACAGCAACACAGCATCTGAGCCATGTCTACGACTTACACCACAGCTCACAGCAATGCCAGATCCTTAACCCAGTGAGCGAGGCCAGGGATTGAACCCACATCCCATGGGGGTTCAATCCCTGACAGGAACTCCAAGGATTCTTCTTCTTTCTTTTTTCTAGGGTTGCACCCACTACATATGGAGGTTCCTAGGCTAGGGATCCACGCCACAGCCACAGCAATGTGGGATCCCCAACCCTCTGAGTGAGGCCAGGGATCAAACCCAAGTCCTCATGGATGCTTGTCGGGTTAGCTAACCACTAAGTCATGATGGGAGCTCCTGCAGTCGGATTCTTAACTCACTGTGCCACAGTGGGAACTCCTCGGCTTCTTTTTATTTATTATTTTTTATTTTTATTTTTTTGCTTTTTAGGGCCACACCAGTGGCATATGGAGGTTCCCAGGCTGGGGGTCTAATTGGAGCTACGGCTGCCAGCCTATACCATAGCCATAGCAAAGCAGGATCCAAGCCGTGTCTGCGACCTACACCACAGCTCACAGCAATACCGGATCCTTAACCCACTGAGTGAGGCCACGGATCGAAACTGCAACCTCATTGTTCCTAGTCAGATTCGTTTTTGCTGCACCATGATGGGAACTCCCTGTCCTATGAGATTTTTGGGCAATGCTGGATCCTTAACCCATTGAGTGAGGCCAGGGTTTGAACCCACATCCTCATGGATACTTGTTGGGTTCTCAACCCACTGAACCACAACAGGAACTCTCTCCAGATCTCATTCTTGGTGGTCCTCTGCTTTCTGCAGTTTTAACTGTGCTCTTCCTTGAGTCTTGTTTCTCTTGTAATACAATCTTTAGGAATTAAACAACATGTTTGCACACCAAATGTGGCATATAGGTTGTCAGTTTGCAACTTCAGCCTTAAAAGTTTATCCCCCTCAGGAAATTGATTTGTTTTAAGTTAAAAAATAGTATATATCCCTCCCCATGGATATTTCTCTTTGGTTTCTTTTGTGTTAAGAAACCAAAGAGAAATAAAGAGAACACTGCAAAAAAAGTTTATAAGGAGTTCCCATCGTGGAGCAGTGGTTAACGAATCCGACTAGGAACCATGAGGTTGCGGGTTCGGTCCCTGCCCTTGCTCAGTGGGTTAACGATCTGGCGTTGCCGTGAGCTGTGGTGTAGGTCACAGACGTGGCTCGGATCCCGCGTTGCTGTGGCTTTGGCGTAGGCTGGCAGCTACAGCTCCGGTTAGACCCCTAGCCTGGCAACCTCCATATGCCGCGGGAGCGGCCCAAGAAATGGCAAAAAGACAAAAAAAAAAAGTTTATAAGTAATAAGTGCCTCTTTTGGAAATTGAAAAAGGTAGATCGGACTTCCCGTCATGGCACATCGGAAACAAATCTGACTAGGAATCATGAGGTTGTGGGTTCCATCCCTGGCCTTGCTCAGTGGGTTAAGGATCCGGCGTTGTGGTGTAGGTTGCAGACGCTGCTCAGATCCCACGTTGCTATGGCTGTAGCTTAGGCTGGTGGCTACAGTTCCGATTAGACCCCTAGCCTGAGAACCTACCTCCATGTGCTGAGGGTGTGGCCCTAAAAAGACGAAAAATAATAATAATAAAAATAAAATAAAAAAATAAAAAAGAGGAGTTCCCGTCGTGGCGCAGTGGTTAACGAATCCGACTAGGAACCATGAGGTTGCGGGTTCGGTCCCTGCCCTTGCTCAGTGGGTGAACGATCCGGCGTTGCCGTGAGCTGTGGTGTAGGTTGCAGACGCGGCTCGGATCCTGCGTTGCTGTGGCTCTGGCGTAGGCCGGTGGCTACAGCTCCGATTCAACCCCTAGCCTGGGAACCTCCATATGCCGCGGGAGCGGCCCAAGAAATAGCAACAACAACAACAACAACAACAAAAGACAAAAAAAAATAAATAAAAAAGATAGATAAGCATGAAGAAGAAAAAAATAATCCCATCCAGAGATAACCAGCGTTAACATTATGGTGCACTTCTAACATACATAAATAATAAAAAATATATCTGTATGAATTTAAAAAAGTTGATATCAGTCATAACTATAAGAAATCCTAAGAGACTGCACACCCCCCCAAATTTAATATCAAACTACTGATAACTTTTTATTTTTTTAGGGCCACATCTGCAGCAAATGTAAGTTCCCGGGCTAGGGGTGGAATCAGAGCTGTAGCAGCTGGCCTACACCACAGCCACAGCAACACAGGATCTGAGCCTTGTCTGAGACCTATACTGCAGCTCAGGGCAACGCTGGATCCTTAACCTCCTCAGTGAGGCTAGGAATCAAACTGCGTCCTCATGGATACTAGCTGGGTTTGTTACAGCTCAGCTGTGAAACTCCTGAAAACTTTTTTTTTTGTCTTTTTGTCTTTTTGCTATTTCTTGGGCCGCTCCCGCGGCATATGGAGGTTCCCAGGCTAGGGGTCGAATCAGAGCTGTAGCCACCGGCCTACGCCAGAGCCACAGCAACGCAGGATCCGAGCCGCGTCTGCAACCTACACCACAGCTCACGGCAACGCCGGATCGTTAACCCACTGAGCAAGGGCAGGGACCAAACCCGCAACCTCATGGTTCCTAGTCGGATTCGTTAACCACTGCGCCACGACGGGAACTCCTGATAGCTTTTTAAAGTTGTTTTTTCACCCAGCAATGTGTCATGGACACTTTTATATGTTAACAAATATATGTCTGCATCATTTAATAGGTGGTGTTCCATTATATTGGTGACTATAATATAGTCAATGATTTCTCTCTTGTTGGACATTATATTGCTTCTTTTTCTTTCTTTCCCTTTTTTTTTTTTTTTTTTTGGTTTTTAGGGCCGCTCTCACAGCACATGTAGATTCCCAGGCTAGGGGTCAAAATGGAGCTACAGCTGCTGGCCTAAGCCAAAGCTACAGAAATGCCAGATCTGAGCTGCATCTCTGACCTACACTGCAGCGCACAGTAACACCAGATCCTTAGCTGGCTGAGCAAGGCCAGGGATTGAACCTGCATCCTCATGGATGCTAGTCAGATTCGTTTCTACTGAGTCACAACAGGAACTCCAGCCCCACCCAAATTTGAAAATGAAACTGGCTTCAAAGCAGAGCACAGGAGCAGCTGTGGAGGACCCTGGAGGTCCTGCTGAGACCAGGGTGGGAGCTCCTACTCCAGCAGCCTCACTGGCCCGCTTGACACTCTGCCATCTCCCACCTTTCCCACATGGCTCCAATCCCAGGCTGGCTTTGAGCTCCTGACACTTTGACAGCTTTGTAAAAGTGTGAACTATAAGGTTGAACCATGTGAAATTGCTGTTTTTATAGGTCAAAAGTGGTTGAGTATTGGTAATTTCTAGGTTCTTCTGGCATGGCTGGTTCAATTCCTTCAGTCTGTAGTGCATTTATTTAGTGCTCATTCTTTGAGAGGTACTGTGACAAGCACTTTATAGTCATTTTTTAAATTGTGACAACATTCTGAGGCACAGGACTCATTCCCCACCTCGGAGAAGAAAACCATGGCCGCGATTTTCCCCTTTTGGAATTATTCAGGGATTGGTTCCCTCTCCAAACTTAAGATCTTAACAATAATGACAGTATTGTGAGTCGTAGTTAAAAAGCTGGTGGCTGGTTCTGCAACTTAGTAGTAGTGATGCTCTAGGGAAGTGCCTTAATAAACTTTGAAGTGCCAGTTTCCACTTCTGAGGATGTAAGTAGTGTTCTTGATCTTGCCCTAGCGTTAGAAAAATCCCTTTACGGTGGTGTTCAGCGACTCAATCTTCTCATCAATAAAATGGACAAAATCCCCAGCGCCCAGCAACACCTGGTAAGAGCTGTTAGAGCACAACTCCGGGCTCCTCAGGGGAAAGTGGGCCCTGGGAGGTGGAAAGAGCGCCACCCTCAACCACCACGTGGAGCTGCAAGGCGGAGCGCGGGGCGGGGTCAGGACGACTTACTCTGCCAACGCCTCTCTCAGGCCGAGACACTGGCTAGAGGCACCACCTGGCCACCAAGTCCCGTACCACCCCTAAGGGAACGGGGTGGCGAGGGGCGGGGCCTTGAGGCGGGGCCTCGGGCTACCCCTCCCCCCCCCCTTTTTGTCCGCCCAGATACGGAAAGGCTCCCCTGCGCCTTTAAGAGGCCGACACGGGCACCCGATTGGCCCAGACGCGCCGGTGACGTCACGCCGGGGCCGGCGCCGAGGCGGCCCAGTCGACCCGCGCCCTCCCCCTCCTGCCCAGCCGCGCGCTTGCGGACAGTCGGCGCGCGGGCCGGGCAGGGCCGGCGCCCCGTCAGCCTTCTTCGCCGCGTAGCCCCGGGCCTCAGGGGATGCCCCCGGCCGGGTCCCCCCATGGCCGCCGAAGTCTTCCTGTGCTCCCCGCGCCGGCCTCACAGCCGGGGCCGTGCGGTGCTGCTCAAGCCCCAGGTGCCAGAGGACGACGACGACTCGGACACAGATGAGCCGTCCCCACCGCCCGCCTCCAGCGCGGCCACTCTGGCCCGGGGCCACGCGAGCGCCGGGCCACCGCACCCCAGGGCCGGGTCGGGCCGCGAGGAGCCTCCGCGCCGGCAGCAAATCATCCACAGCGGCCACTTCATGGTGTCGTCGCCGCATCGAGAGCACCCGCCCAAGAAGGGCTATGATTTCGACACGGTCAACAAGCAGACGTGCCAGACCTACAGCTTCGGCAAGACCAGCTCCTGCCACCTGTCCATCGACGCCTCACTCACCAAGCTCTTTGAGTGCATGACCCTGGC
This sequence comes from Phacochoerus africanus, assembly GCF_016906955.1. Lineage (NCBI taxonomy): Eukaryota > Metazoa > Chordata > Mammalia > Artiodactyla > Suidae > Phacochoerus > Phacochoerus africanus. Next base: position 30,758,345 of record NC_062558.1, on the reverse strand, counting down.
CTACAGGTAGGGACCCGGCCGGCCCCACCTCTGGAGCGGGGCTCCCTTTGACAAAACAAGCGTGGTGGGCTGGGTCGCCGGGGGACCTTTTGGCTTCAGGCATTTCTTTTGGTCTTACCCCTTAGGGAAGGTTTATGGGTCTGGGGTCCCCAATGGAAGTGAGAGGGGCGGGTGTCCTGGGAATCTGTCAGCAGTGCTTGGCTTCTTCCGGCTTCACGTTCCCCATCCAGGCCCTCCTCTCGATGGCCCTAGGCCACCGATTTCGGAGGAGAAATAGGTGTAAATACAGGCTGCACCCGGTGTCACTCGACTTTATCCACTCCTTCTCCCAAACGCTTTGTGTGTTTCCACCAATAATGAGTAGTGGACAACCTGCCCAGGGGTGGCTCAGAATTTAATGGTTGTATAAAAACTCCGAATCTGTTTTCTCTTTTGTGAAGAGGGGATCAGCAGTGGTATCTGCCCCCATTGGCTGCTGTGGGCATGGAACGAGATAGGTAAAATGCTTATTCCAGTACCTGGCACATAATTTGTTGCTGCATAAATGTTAGCTACTTTTCTTATTGCCCCAGCAGAGGGAGGCTGGGTCCCCTCACATCTCCTCTATTGGGAAGGCCTATCCCAACTTGGGAGGGACCTGGGTGCCTCCTAGGAAGACTTGGAGCCACAGCTCTTGGAGGTGCAGTCTGTCCTTCTGGCAAGTTGGGGGGTTCTCAGGCTGGCCCTGAACATAACATGGAGGTGTCAGTGTTTAAGGCAGGCATCCCTGGCACCATTCTGCCATGCGGATTCAGCTGTAGGCAGAGATCCTTTCATACTAAGGCAGAGAAATGCCTGGCCCTAATGGGTTAAAATGTCCTTCCACTTTCCGTTTCTCTGTGTGTTTGTTAGGTATTTGCTTGAGATAACTTCTGCCTAAGCCACAGAACTTCTCTGGACTAGCTTCAGTGCAGAGCAACCCAGCCCTGAACAAAGCTCAAGATAGGATCTCAGCAGAGTGGAGGTTATTGCATTAGTGACTGGACTGGCTGGGGCTGTCTTAGGTCTCCTGTGCAGTCACCAGAGAAAGTTTCCTTGGAGACTCCAGAAACAGTGTAAAGAAGAATAAGAACAATCTCCCCTCCCCCCCCCCTTTTTTGGAAAGCAGCAAGCCCCAAATATATCCCAGTTAAAACATTACACATTGACCCGAAGTTGAAACACTAGATATACATGGCTCCAGGTGGCATTTTCCCCCTCTGGAATGAGTGATTAATCAGTTTGTTCCTTTGTTATGTTCCTGAAATGCACCCCCACTCTTCCCACCCCCATTTCCTCTCATGAAGGTTTCCCTGATGGTTTGTTTGCCACATGGCTGCAGTACATTACCCAGCGCTCTCCTCCCGCTCTCCTCCCACCCCCCTTGCGTGGCATGCTGGTTAGGCTCTGCTCTGATTCTCTGGTCTTGCCAGTTTGAGCTGGCACAGAGCCTGTGAAGATGTTCTGGTTTTTGTTTGTTTGTTTGTTTGTTTTTTAAACAAATGGTATTGAGATTGCAGCCTTCTGCCCTCTCTCAGCCCTGTTTACTCAGTCTCAAATTTTGAGCCCTTCATTGGAATCACACTCCCCCAGTTTGCAGCATATGCTATAGTGTGAGAGAGCCCTTTCTAACACAACTAGAGGTGAAAGACAGGAATGTGTTTTTATTAAGGGAACTTAATCCTCTTCTTTATTTTAATATAAACTTCTCCTAGGTACAAAGAGAGAATGGATGATTGAGTAGGAGGAGGCATGGGGTAGAAAGCTCTCACCTAAGCTCTGCTAAAGGAAAAGTAAACCAGTCTCCCCTTTGCCCTCAGTTTGGATAACCTAGAGGTTTATTATTAAATAACACCAAGGAATTTTAGTAATGGTGGTTTTTTTTTTTCCTCTTCTTTCAAAAATATTTTGGCAGCTGGCCCTTGCTCATTTAACTTTCTTGATTGCAAAAGGCACCCTTCATTTGGTTTGAGGAGTACCTTACTCTTCCAAACCTCCAGCCCCGCTGACCCTCCTGCTTTTCAGTTATTCCCTGGACACGAATCCCGCCCCTGCAGGTCCTCAATGTGTGTCTGCCTAGTAATTTCTCATGAAGATGCTCTTTGTCTCTCTGTGTAAGGCTGATTTGGATGGCCCTGGAGTTTAGTTGGCAATACGAACTTGGGTACAGATTGACAGAGGAATGACTCAAAACCAGTAGTCTGGGCTGTCACCTCTGGCCCAGAAGGCAGCATGAGAGCAGAAGTGAGTTTCTGACCTCAGCTGTCCTATCACGACCAGTAGCTGGTTTTCAGAGAGGGAGGGTTGTGATACAGGGGTCAGGGAGGAAAGAAGGCTTGGCCCTAGAGGTGGGCCGTTTAGTGCAGTGTGAGCCTTCACCACTGTTTTTCAGGTTTTTCCCTTCTCTTGGGACTGCGAGAAAGGCCAGCTGGGCCTCCTCTTGTGTCTGGCTGTTTCTGGCCTAGGCTTTTTCTAACTTCAACTTCCTGTCTATCCCCTGGCCTCTTCGTTCTAGCTGCCTAACTCTCCCTGGTACACTCTGTGCCGTGGTTTTTTTTTTTTTTTTTTTGGTTTGGTTTCCTGTTAACTGCTGCCTCCCAGCTGTTCCCAGACGAGGCTCAACAGCTCTTTGGGGGAGGAACTAAGTGCAGGGGAAGTTGTGGTTGTTTTTTCCCCAGTCACGTGAAGTGGTCTAGGGACGCTAAACATGATCTGTTCCTGAATGTGCAAAGTCTTGAACTCCTGCAGGGTCTTTGGCAAGACCGACTTGCCAAAGTCAGGGTGTTGGAGGGATCGGGATTAGGTGTGAGTGTCCCCAGCAGTCCACCTGGGGCAGTAACACTTCGAATGGATTCCAGCTGCGTACAGCTGGCCTTCAAATCCATGTCCTTCTTAGGTAAAACTGCAGAGACAATAAGGTCACTGGTAGCCAGGAGTTTGGGGGAGAGGGGAGATGAATATTCACAGAGTACAGAAGTTTTTTAGAGCAATGAAAATTCTTTGTATGACATTATAATGATGGATAGATGTTATACTTCTGTCCAAATGCTTCTGTAGAATATGCAGCACTGTTCACTTCATTAAAGTGAACCCTCAGGTAAACTGTGGACTTTGGTGATTGTGATGTGTCAGTGTAGTTCATCCTTGGTTTAAAAAAAAAAAAAGTACCCCTGGTGAATGATGTTGATAATGGCTATGCATGTGGGAAGAGGGGGTATATGGGGAATTTCTGTACCTTCCTGTCAGTTTTGTTGTAAAAGTAAAACTGCTTTAAGAAAAAAAATTTTTTTTAACACTCAGGATAGACATTTTGGTAAAACTTGTTTCATTTACACACACACACACACACACACACACACACACACACTGTGATGTAAAATGTAGATCAAAAAAGTTTGGAGTTCCCATTGTGGCTCATTGTGGCGTAGTTTCTGTGATGATACGGATTCAGTTCCTGGCTCGCTCAGTGGGTTAAGGATCCCAGTGTTGCTGCAAGCTGCAGCATAGGCTGCAGATGGAGCTCAGATCGAGTGTGGCTGTGCCTGTGGCTGTGGCTGTGGTGTAGGCTGGCATCTGTAGCTTCCATTCAGTGCCTAGCCCAGGAACTTCCATATGCCAAAGATGTGGCCCTAAAAGGAGAAAAAAGGTTTGCAAGCCACTGTAGTTAAGTTATACTGGCAAATAAAAGCACAAATTAACCTAAAAAAATTGACCTTCCCACACTGTGATGCTAAGAAGCCCTATAGTGAAATGTCTTTGTTCAGTCCTACAGTGTGTGTTCAATTATTGGGACATTTGGGAAGGGAAGAAGTTGCCTCTCCCCAAGGCAGAGCTTAGAAGTTCATGGCTTACTTTCTCTAAGTCTTCTTGTCTACCACTGTAAAATGGGGTGGATAAAGTTTCCTGCAGGGTGAAAGTGAGGATTAACTGAGATAATGTCTGTGAATGTGTCCAGTACCTGGCAAATAAGAGGCAAGGGGAGGTTTAATGGGCTGAATCCAATTCTGTGTCCTCATTCAGCTGACATTTATTAGGGGCCAGAGTTTTTCATCTATAAATTGAGGAAAATAATCTATCTGGGTCTTTAATGTGGCTTTGAAATGCCTGCTTGACAAATGCTCAGTGGGTGCATTCTTAAACCATACTTTCTAAGGCCTCGCAAGGAAGCTATGTACTCTAGAACATAGGTCATGGTTCTTACCCTCTTAACATTGTAAGGAATGTCATACATGTAAATCACCCACACAGATTCTGAACACATCTTAGTAGATAGCTTTTTGTGGTTCATTTTTGTTTTACTTCGCTACCGTTTTAAAATCCTTTTTTAAATATAGTTGAGTTGCAATGTTGTGCCAATTTATTTTGTACAGGAAAGTGACACACCCAGTCATGTGTGTGTGTATGTGTGTATAAAATACACACACACTTTTTTTTTTCTCATATTATCTTCCATCATGCTCTATCCCAAGATATTGGATATAGTTCCCTGTACAGTAGGACCTCATTGCTTATGTATTCTAAGTGTAATAGTTTGCATCCACTAACCCCAAACTCCCAGTCCATCCTACTCCCTCCCCCTGTCACTTGGCAACCACAAGTCTGTTCTCCATGTCTATGAGTCTTTTTCTCTTCTGTAGATAGGTTCATTTGTGCCATATTTTAGATTCCACATATAAGTGATATCATATGGTGTTTGTCTTTGTCTTTGTCTTTCTTTTTTTTTTTTTTTTTCTATTTCTTGGGCTGCTTCTGCGGCATATGGAGATTCCCAGGCTAGGGGTCTAATCAGAGCCATAGCTACCAGTCTACGCCAGAGCCACAGCAACGCGCGATCCGAGCCGAGTTTGCAACCTACACCACAGCTCACGGCAACGCCGGATCGTTAACCCACTGAGCAAGGGCAGGGACCGAACCCACAACCTCATGGTTCCTAGTCGGATTCGTTAACCACTGCGCCACGACGGGAACTCCTGTCTTTCTCTTTCTGACTGACTTGACTTAGTATGAAAATCTCTAGTTCCATCCATGTTGCTGCAAATGGCAGTTATTTCATTCTTTTTATGGCTGAGTAGTATTCCATTGTATATATGTACTACATTTTCCTTTTTTTTAACATTATGATCCCTTTTTTATTATTTTTAAAAATTTTTATTTATTTATTTATTTTTATTTGATGGATTCGATTTTTTTTTTTTTGTCTTTTTGCCATTTCTAGGGTCGCTCCCGCGGCATATGGAGGTTCCCAGGCCAGGGGTCGAATCGGAGCTGTAGCCACTGGCCTACGCCAGAGCCACAGCAACGCGGGATCCGAGCCGCTTCTGCAACCTACACCACAGCTCACGGCAACGCCAGATCGTTAACCCACTGAGCAAGGGCAGAGACTGAACCCGCAACCTCATGGTTCCTAGTCGGATTCGTTAACCACTGTGCCACAACGGGAACTCCTATTATTATTTTTTAAATAGTTATTTCCCCAATGCAGTTTTTTTCTACTGTACAGCATGGTGACCCAGTTACACATAAATGTACACATTCTATTTTCACACATCATCATGCTCCATCACAAGTGACTGTACATAGTTCCCCGTGCTACACAGCAGGATCTCATTGCTAATCCATTCCAAGGGCAATAGTTTGTATCTCTTAACCCCAAGCTCCCCAACCACCCCACTCCCACCCCCCCCCGCCCCCGGCAACCACAGCTCTGTTCTGCAAGTCCATGATTTTCTTTTCTGTGGAAAGGTTCATTTGTGCCTTATATTAGATTCCAGATATAAGTGATATCACATGGTATTTGTCTTTCTCTTTCTGACTTATGTCACTTAGCATGAGAGTCTCTAGTTCCATCCATGTTGCTGCAAATGGCATTATTTCGTTCTTTTTTATGTCCAAGTAGTATTCCATTGTGTATATATACCACATCTTCCTGATCCAGTCGTCTGTCGATGGACATTTGGGTTGTTTCATGTCTTGGCTATTGTGAATAGAGCTTCAGTGAACATGTGGGTGCATGTATCTTTTTTAAGGAATGTTTTGTCTGGATATATATCCAAGAGTGAGATTGCTGGATCATATGGTAGTTCTGTGTATAGATTTCTAAGGTACCTCCATACTGTTGTCCAAAGTGGTTGTACCAGCTTACATTCCCACCAACAGTGCAAGAGGGTTCCCTTTTCTCCACACCCCCTCCAACGTTTGTTATTTGTGGACTTATTAATGATGGCCATTCTGACTGGTGTGAGGTGGTATCTCGTGACAGTTTTGATTTGCATTTCTCTAAGAATCAGGGATGTTGAGCATTTTTTTCATGTGCTTGTTGGCCATCTGTACATCTTCCTTGGAAAAATGTCTATTCAGGTCTTTTGCCCATTTTTCATTTGGGTTGTTGGCTTTTTTGCTGTTGAGTTGTATAAGTTGCTTGTATATTCTAGAGATTAAGCCCTGGTCAGTTGCAGCGTTTGAAACGATTTTCTCCCATTCTGTAAGTTGTCTTTCTGTTTTGTTTTTGGTTTCCTTTGCTGTGCAGAAGCTTGTCAGTTTGATCAGGTCCCATTGGTTTATTTTTGCTCTTATTTCTGTTGCTTTGGGAGACTGACCCGAGAAAATATTCATAAGGTTGATGTCAGAGAATGTTTTGCCTGTGTTTGCTTCCAGGAGTTTGATGGTGTCTTGTCTTATGTTTAAGTCTTTAAGCCATTTTGAGTTTATTTTGCTGCATGGTGTGAGGGTGTGTTCTAGTTTCATTGATTTGCGTGCATCTGTCCAGGTTTCCCAGCAATGCTTGCTGAAAAGACTGTCTTTTTCCCATTTTATGTTATCACCTTCGTCAAAGATTAATTGACCATAGGTGTCTGGGTTTATTTCTGGGTTCTCTATTCTGTTCCATTGTTCAGTATGTCCATCTTGGTACCAGTATCACACTGTCTTGATGACTGTGGTTTTGTAATATTGCCTGAAGTCTGGGAGAGTTGTTCCTCCTGCTTGGTTTTTGTTCCTCAGAATTGCTTTGGCAATTCTGGGTCTTTTGTGGTTCCATATAAATTTTCGGATTGTTTGTTCTAGTTCTGTGAGAAATGTCATGGGTAATTTGATGGGGATTGCATTGAATCTGTAGATTGCTTTGGGTAGTATGGCCATTTTTACAATATTAATTTTTCCAACCCAGGAGCATGGCATATCTTTCCACTTCTTTAATTTCTTTGATTAATGTTTTATAGTTCTCAGCATTTAGGTCCTTTACCTCCTTGGTCAGGTGTATTCCCAGGTATTTGATTTTGGGGGGTGCAATTTTAAAAGGTATTGTATTTTTGTATTCCTTTTCTCCTATTTCATTGTTAGTATACAGAAATGTGACTGATTTCTGAATGTTAATCTCATAGCCTGCTACTTTGCTGAATGTGTTGATCAGTTCAGGTAGTTTTTGGGTTGAGTCCTTAGGGTTTTCTGTATGTAGTATCATGTCATCTGCATACAGTGACAGTTTTACCTCTTCCCTTCCTTTTTGGATGCCTTTTATTTCTTTGGTTTGTCTGATTGCTGTGGCTAGGACTTCCAGTACTAAGTTGAATAACAGTGATGAGAGTGGACATCCTTGTCTTGTTCCAGATTTTAGTGGGAAGACTTTCAGCTTTTCTCCATTGAGTATTACATTTGCCGTGGGTTTGTCATAAATGGCTTTGATTATGTTAAGGTATGTTTCCTCTACACTTTCGTAAGAGTTTTGATCATGAATGGATGTTGGACTTTGTCAAATGCAGATGATCATGTGGTTTTTGACTTTTCTTTTGTTAATGTGGTGTATGACGTTGATTGATTTGCTTTTTTTTTTTTTTTTGTCTTTTTGCCTTTCCTAGGGCCGCTTCCTGCGGCATATGGAGGTTCCCAGGCTAGGGGTCTAATCGGAGCTGTAGCTGCCCGCCTACGCCAGGGCCACAGCAACACAGAATCCAAGCCGTGTCTGTGACCTACACCACAGCTCACAGCAATGCCAGATCCTTAACCCACTGAGCAAGGCCAGGGATCGAACCTGCCACCTCATGGTTCCTAGTCGGATTCGTTAACCACTGCACCAAGACGGGAACTCCTGATTTGCGTATGTTGAACCATCCTTGTGAACCTGGGATGAATCCCACCTGGTCGTGGTATAGGAACTTTTTTATATGTTGTTGGATTCGGATGGCTAAAATTTTGTTGAGAATTTTTGCATTTGTATTCATCAAAGTGTACTACATTTTCTTAATCCATTTATCTGTGGATGGACATTTAGGTTGTTTCCATACTTGGCTATTTTGAATAGTGCTGCTGTGAACATAGGGGTGCATGTATGTTTTTGAATTATAGGTTAACATAACCCTTTTTTAGGGAGCCTTGGTGCGATGGCTTGGGGGAGAGGGAGAGAGAGTCCTTTTATGTATTTAGAGATAAGCAGTAACTTTCTGGACACTGGGTTTCTGCTTAAGTGGATATTTGAGGAGACCTTTTCATTTGGACCTGTAAGATAGCCAAGTTTCTAGACTGTAACCCTCTCTACATATGTATAATAACCCTCTGTTCCTGACCCAAGGTAGCTGTCCCAGCCAGGCTTAAGGAATAGCAAGGATTGAAGGTTTAGAGCATCATATCCTCCAAATTTTAAGTTTTTCCTAGAAGAACTTTCTAATCCTAGGTGTGGTAACTAGTTGTACATAGGAACCATTCATACCTAAATTAGTTTTATTCTTCTGCAGCTGTGCTGAAGAGAAGCAGTTTCTCTTCTCTTGTGTTTTCTTCACCCTTTCATCCTTATACAGTGTCCCATTACAGGGCACACTGAGATGGACTGAGGGGCAGGTATGAGACAGTGTCTGTCCTCCAGGAGCTCACACATTTGGGGTGGGGAACAGATAAACAGACCGATGTAGAACAGTTAGCAGGGGCTGTGATAAACAGCATGAACCAGGTCTAATGGCTGCACATGGTGCACTGAGGAGAGTGCTGAAACCAGACTCGGTGTTTGTGTGTGTGTTTGCCTAATTGGAATCTGTGTGGACGGTTGCCCCTGATGAGGGGGTTTCATAATTATCTCCCCTTCCCCATTTAACTGTCAAAACTACAGATCACATTGCCCAGCAGGAAGCCACAGAGTTCCTTTTACCTGGCTTCTCTTTGATAGTCTAGAATTGCCATTCTGATGGAAGCGTGAAGAAGAGTGATAAAATTGGGAAGAACCTGGGAAAAGGATTGGAGGGGAGAGTGGAGGGAGTTCATTCGTTCAGGTCAGAGGAGGGAAGAAAATTCATGCTAACAAGCAACTGGTGTGCCCTAGATTCTCTTTACGTTATCCTAAGTCACAGTAACCTTCTCAGTCAGGTGATGGTGGAATTGTAATTTTTTTTTTCCTTTTTTAGGGCCGTGTCTGAGGCATATGGAGGTTCCCAGGCTAGGGGTCAAATCGGAGCTACAGCTGCTGGCATACACCACAGCCACAGCAAAGCCAGACCCGAACCGCATCTGCAACCTACACCACAGCTAATGGCAATGCCGGATCCTCAACCCACTGAGCAAGGCCAGAGATTGAACTGCCAACCTCACGGTTCCTAGTTGGATTGGTTTCATTTCTGCTGCACCACAATGGGAACTCTGAATTGTTATTTTTCAAACTTAAAAAGAAAGAAAGAAAAGCTGAGCACAGAAGTTAATTTGCCCTGTTGCTGAGAGGTGAGGAAACATGTCTAATGTCTCTGGAGTGGAAAAGTCACCTCCCTCATCTGCTCACGGAAGCCTATGATTCTGTAAGAGAGGAGGTGAAAGTGCCAGTTCCTTTAGGAATGTAAGGCTGAGTTGGAGAAGACCAAGATGGGGAAAATGAATGTCTTTAGGCCATTCCATGTCCTTCCTCCAGCTGCCCTTCCCCATTGGTGAAATATCTTGCCCTTCCCTCAAGACTCGGCTCAAGCGCCTATTCCCCTTTAGTCCTTCCCAGAGGGAGTGAACACCACCCTCCTCGGCAGATGCGTCACCATTACTGATTCCACCTTGTACCTTCCATAGACCTCACTTCCCAGGATTTCTGCTCTCTTCACCTGTAACTTTCCTATGGAGCCTACCAGTGTCTGGGACGTACCAGGTGGCTAAGAAATACCTATGGAATTGAACAGGGAACGTCAGGGACCTAGATGCCAACATCATAAATGTGCCTCTGGCAGAACCTTGTTTATCTTCAGCTGCACAAAGACAGATACATGCTCTGTGGAGCAGTGCTTTGGGGTGTGGGTGTGCAGTGGGATGGTGGCCTCAGTGCTTTTTGCTGGGTGGTGTTTGTATTGTGCCTCCTATGGACTGGGTTGCTAGGCAGATGAATGGCCACTCAAGATGTCCACATTCTAATCCCCAGAACCTGAGAATATTTTAGGTTACATGGCAAAGAGGAATTATGGTTGCTAATCAGCTGCCTTTAAAAGGAGGAGATTATTTTTGGGTTATCTGGGTGGACCCAGTATAATCACAAGGATCCTTAGAGGTAGAATGCGAGGGAGTTCCCATTGTGGCTCAACAGTAAGGAACCCAGCTAGTATCCTTGAGGACGTGGGTTTGATCCCTGGCCTCAGTGGGTTAAGGATCTGGCCTTGCCTAGAGCTGTGGGGTAGGTCACAGACTTTCGGTACAGATCTTGCATGGCTGTGGCTGCGGCATAGGCTGCAGCTGCAGCTCTGATTTGAATCCTAGTCTGGGAACTTTCATATGCCGTGAGTATAGCTCTTAAAAAATATGAAGAAGTAGAAGAGGAAAGCAGAAGAGAGAACCAGAGAGGGAGCTGTAGGAGGACTTGGCCTGAGATCGCTGGCCTTGAAGATGGAGCAGGGGCCAGGAGCTAGGAATGCAGGCAGCTTCTGGAAGCTGGAAAAGGCCAGGAAACAGAGTCTCCCCTAGATCCTCAGAAGGAAAACCGTTCTGCTGATGTCTTGATTTTGGCTCCACGAAGCCCATTTCAGACTCTATTTCTGACCTCCAGACTGTAAAATAATAAATTTGTGTCTTCTAAGCCTCTGATTTTGTGGTCATTTGTTACAACAGCCATAGGAAACTAAATATAGATCAGTTTCATGTTTCTTGAGGTGGTGTTTTTAGGCATGTAACTCCGGTATTATGGTCTTCCTTCATGTTTCTTCCTCCCCAGGAGCCCACCTCACTGTGTTAGGATCTGGTGAGAGGAGGGTCTCCGTCATAAAAGAAAGTCTGTAAAGCGGGTCTGATCGTGGTTCCCCAGTACAGTTCCTAGCGTAGGCTATTGTAGAAAGTTAATAGTACTTGTTGTCAAGGATACATACATGACTGATGACAAATCAGGAGTGCGAACTCCTTGTTCCCCAGAATTGAGTTACTTCTTGAGTGTAATATGTGCAGTTCAGACAGCAGATATCTAGGTGTTGGTGCTGTCACGAAACTCCAGGATTCCCATTGGGATCCCACCCAGATCCCCTGGGTCCCAGGCTGCTGTGGGCCCTTTCCTTTAGGTTCACCCCCATCAAGTGACTCAGCTCTTCTCTTAGGCTCTACTTTTCTTTGGGATCTTACTTCTGCTGCCAGCTGGCGCCTTCACCTGCTGCCTGGCTGTGCTCCGCCTCAGAGTTTCTGCTATGGGAGCTTCTGTGTCTGCTTAACTGGAGCTTGCCCGTGGCCTGTGTTTCACACACAGCCCTGCTTAGAGCTTCCTATTACTCAGTGCTCTTTGCCAATTGTCTAATTAAATTAGCTCCAGAGTCTTCAATTCAAATATTTGAGGCTCTCTCTCTGAGCCTCACCTCAGGGACCCCAGCTCATGAGTCTATCCATGGTGCCAGTCAGTGTTCTAGCCCTTAGGGATACAGTAGTAAACAAGACAGATTAGTCCTCTCCCTTCATGGCATTTATATTCTTTTTTTTCTTCTTTCAGTTTTATTGAGATATAAGTGACAAACTGCACTGTACACGTTTCAGGGGGTACAGCACAGTGACCTGACCTACAAGTATTATACAGTCATGAGCTTATAGTCGGAGGGGGAATCAGTAAGCAGATTAGATTTATATTGTTAGTTTGGTGAAGAGCATAAAAGACAATGGAAGATGGAAAGTGATAGGAGCTGGGGGAGGGGCAGCAGACAGTTTACCTCTGCTGGTCAGAGAAGTCTTCTAAGGAGGTGATGTTTCAGGTGGAAGTGAAACCTGAGTGGTGAGTGCAAGCCAGACATGGGTAGTCATTCCAGGAGGTGGAAGAGCCTGAGGCAGAGGCCCAAGGTGGAATGAATTTGGCACATTCCAGGGCTAGAAAGAAGGCCAGTGTGGGGAGTTCCCGTTGTGATTCAGTGGGTTCTGAACCTGACTAGTATCCATGAGGATATGGGTTCGATCCTTGACCTTGCTCAGTGGTTTAAGGATCTGGCATTGCTGTGAGCTGTGGTGTAGGTCACAGGTAGGTCTCAGAACCCCTGTTGCTGCAGCTGCAGCTGCTGCTTGGATTCGACCACTAGTTCTCAGGTCAGTGTGGCTAGAACGCTGAGGGAGATGAGGGTTCAAGGCAGGTTGGGCTTGCCAGTGGACAGGACTTGGGGATTGTAAGAAACCAAGGAATCAGCGATGACTCTGAGGGTTTTGGCCTGGGCCCTGTGCACACAACGGAAACGAGGAAGCTGAGGGAGGCCCAGTCAACTGCCTGGCTGGTGTGTGTGGTGCTGGGGACAAGCACTAAACTTGGCTGCCGTGGGTGGGGGAGCTCCCAGAGAAGAGTCTGCTGGGGGCTGTCAGTGTGGGGTCACTGCAGTGCCCAGGGAGGTCCTCACTATTGCCAGAGTGCTTCTCTACTTAGCCCAGACTAGTCCAGGTACCCGGGTGTGCTTTCTTCTGTCCTGGCTGCTCCATCTTGGCTCCCTGTCCCCAACTTCTCATGAGGGGCCTGTTAGCGATGGGATTTGTTTCGATAGGAGGTTGTTTGGGCGTTTTGAGCTTGCATTTGAAATGATAATTTTTTTTTTTTCCGGTGGAATACATATACTGTCCTGTGCCGAATGATGTTTTCCCTCGCTTGGTCTGGTTGTGGTAGAGGAGTACTGCGAGGTCTTGAGTGCCCTAAGAGGGAACATCTCCAAATCTTAGCATTGCTAATGTGTTTGGAGTCAGACTGTACCATTAGAAAAACCTTCTAGAAGGAAGCAGTATAGAAGGGTTTTGGTAGCTCCAGAAGAGTGTCCAAGATCTGGAAAAATAATTCCAGAAACAGAATTCCTGTTGTTAGCTTTTGAGTCTCAGAAGTGAACATGAGCAATCCAATTGAGGAACATTGAAGAGTGAGGCCAGGGAATAAAGAGCTCATGGAGAGACAGCAGTAGAACCATGCTGCTGGTAGGAACAAGAATTCGGGGAGTTAGGGCTGCACTGGAGAGGGGAGCCCATGGGGATTTTGTTAGCACAGCATCCCTGCTGAGGAGTATTTTGTGAATAAGAGGATCTGTTTTGAAAGCCAGTTACGACTCCTTCCCTCTGTGGCTTGTGGGTGTAAGGGCAGAAGGTGGCCTCTTTTCCCCTGTCACCCTGGGACAGTCATGAAGACAAAAAAACACCTTATGTAGAAAGTAGGAGACTTAACCTAATTTCCAGATATTTACCCAATATTCTCGCTTTTAAAAAAACAACCTAAAGAACCCCTTCAATATGCTCAGGGGGTAACTGGCCCATTTGCAAATGACTACCACATCTTGTGGGACCTGCCCAGATAACTGGATACCAAGAAGTTCTTTAGAGAAAGTGAATTTTATAAATCCCTCTTATTGGAGTTCCCTCGTGACACAGTGGGTTAAGGATCTGGTATTGTCACTGCAGCACTTGGGTCGCTGCTGTGGTGTTTGAGGATTCAATCCCTGGCCCTGGAATAGCTGCATGCTGTGGGCGTGGCCAAATTTAAAAAAAAATCCTCTTTATTTATTAAAATGAAATCCTTTCAATGAATTCTCAAAACGACACATGATTAGCTTGCTGTTTCGAATACCTATTTTCCAGTTGAGTAGCAGGGTCTTTAAATTGCCTCCTTTGTTCTTTAAATAATTAAACAGAACTTTCTCTGCCTTGGAGCAAGACTCTTTCTTCTACTTGTACAGACGAGTTTTTGTCATTGATGTTGTTAACAACTTTATCAAAGTATAATTTATATACTGTAGGACGCAGTCATTGTAAGAGTACATTCATTGATTTTTCTGTTGTTGCGTAGTCATTATAGCAGTCCACTTTTAGAACATTCCATCACCCCGCTAGGATGGCTTATGCCCTTTTATGTTTAATCCCACTTCCCACCTTAGCCCCAGACAACCATTAATCTGCTTTCTGTGTCTATAATCTGCTTGTCTGTGCCTTTTCTAGACATTTCATGTAAATGGAATCACATGGTATGTGGCCTTTGGTGTCTGGCTTTTTTCACTTGGCGTAATGTTTGCGATGTTCATCCATATTTGTAGTACATATCCATATTTCTTTCCTTTTTACTCCTGGGCGGTATTCCATTGTTTGTCCATTCATTGACAAGCAAGTTTTTTTGTTTGTTTGTTTTTTGGTTTTGGTCTTTTTAGGGCTGAACCCCCAGCATATGGAAGTTCCCAGGTTAGGGGTCAAATCAGAGCTGCAGCTGCCAGCCTATGCCAAAGCCACAGCAATGCCAGATCCAAGCCGTATCTGCAACCTACACCACAGCTCATAGCAGCGCTGGATCCTTAACCCGCTGAGTGAGGCCAGGGATCAAACCCACACTCTCATGGATACCAGTTGGGTTCATGACTGCCGAGCCTCTACGGGAGCTCTGGCGGGCAGGTTTTGGAGGGAAGCCCAGTAGCTTCATTATTTGGATGTTGACTTTCCATTTCCTATAATAAAGTTCTCTTACAGATTCTGTTAGGAACTTCCTTACAAGGTGAGAACAGGAAATGACAATATATATGGTGGAGAGGTAGTGGATTGGCCACCAGTGGACAGTGGTGCCACTGTTAGCAACATGTCAGTCAGCCCCTATAAGTTGGGTTGTTGTTAACTGTAAAAAAAGAAAAACAATGTAAAGGGGAGGGCTAGACTAGTAACATAATTGCCAATCTTATTTTTCTTCCATGGACCTTATGTTTTTGAGAGATACAGCCTTAGAAATAAATTGCATTCATCAGTAAAAAAGGACGAACTGCTGGTCTGTGCAGCAACATGGATGAATCTCAGAAACATTATGCCATAACGTAACAACATAAGTCATACCCCAAAGATCATATACCGATTCCTTTTATGTGAAGTTCTAGACTGGGTGAAGCTCATCTATGGTGAAGAAAAATCAGATCAGTACTTGCCTGTGAGGGGAGTTGAAGAGACGCCTGAAAAAGCACGAAGGAACCTTCTAGGATCCTGCATCTTGAGTATCTTGAGGGGGGATTGTGTATACATTTGTCAGAACTCGTTGAATGGTATACTTCAGATTTGTACATTTTATTATAGTATGTTAATCTCACCAAAACCAAAAGAACCATTGATAGATAATGAACTCAGGGACCAAGTGTCCTGATGTTAGCATCTTACTTTGAAATGCTTTAAAACAGTGCCTCTCAGGCTTTTTGGTCTCAGGACCTCTTTGTGCTCTTAAATATTGAGAACCCCAAAGAACTTTTGCTTGTGGTTTATATCAGTGCTTACTATATTAGAAATGTAAACTGAGAAAAAAATAAGAATGTTTGTTAAAGTACTTTAAAAAATAAACCCCGTTACATGTTAATATAAATAACATATTCTTGTATAGAATAACTATTTTCAAAAACAATGATGAGGCGTTCCCATTGTGGCTCAGCAGTGATGAACCCAACTAGTATCCATGAGGACACAGGTTCAATCCTTGGCCGCACTCAGGGGTTAAGAATCCAGTGTTCCTGTGAACTGTGGTGTAGGACTCAGATACTGCTAGGATCCCACATTGCTGTGGCTGTGGTTCAGGCTGGCAGCTGCAGCTCTGATTCAACCCTTAGCCTGGGAACTTCCATATGCCACACATGCCGCCCTAAAAAGCAAACAAAAACCAAACCAGACCAAACCAAACCAAACAAAAAGATGAGAAGAATGACACTGTTTTACCCATTTGCAAATATCTTAGTTAATGCTTAGTTCAAACACATCTCACATCTGCTTTTGCATTCATCTGTTGCCATATTGAACGTCTGGAAAACCTCATCATATAGTCTTGAGAGAATGAGAGTGAAAAAGGCAAGTTACTTCTTAGTATTATTGAAAATAGTACTGGACCATAAAAGGGTCTCCAAATCACTCTTTGAGAACCACTGCTTAAACAAAATAAAATGGGTTGACGGGTGGATAGATGAATTTGTGCTAAATACATCAAAGTGTTAATTATAGCATTCAGGTGGCGAGTACATGGGTGTTCATTATGCAGTTCTTTCAGTTTTTCTATATGTTTGAAAATGTTCATAATGTTAGAATAATGAGAAAAATTGCATCATTTACAGAGTGGTCACCTTGCTTTATCATGGGCAAATAAGTTTACAAACATGGAGAACAACTTTTGGAATGAAGTACTGCCATGGAGGAACCTTGGAAACATATTTCTTTTTTTCTTTTCCTCTCCTCTCCTCTCCTCTCTTCTCTTCTTTTCTTTTCTTTTGTCTTTTTGCCTTTTCTTGTTTCCTGAGGTGGGCTTGTATTGCTATAAACTTTCCTCTTAGAATGGCTTTTGCTGCATCCCATAGGTTTTGGAGTGTCATTTCTTTGTTGTCATTTGCTTCTAGGTATTTTTTAATTTCCTCTTTGATTCCTTCAGTGATCCATTGGTTGTTTAGTAGCATGTTGTTTAGTCTCCACATGTTTGTGTTTTGTTGCAGTTATTTTCTTGTTGATTTCCAGTCATATAGTGCTGTGGTTGGAAAAGATGCTTGATAGGATTTCAATTTTCTTAAAGTTGCCAAGGTTTGATTTGTAGGCCAGGATGTGATCAATCTTAGAGAATGTTCCATGTGCGCTTGAGAAGAGTGTGTATTCTGTTGCTTTGGGATGGAATGTCCTATAAATATCTATTAAGTCCATCTGGTCTCATGCTTCATTCAGGGCCTGTGCTTCCTTATTGATTTTCTGTCTGGATGATCTGTCCATTGCTGAAAGTGGGGTGTTAAAAGTTCCCCTCTATGATTGCGTTATTGTCAATTTGTCATTTTAAGGTTGTTAGCAGTTGCGTTATATATTGTGGTGAACCTGTGCTGGGTGCGTAGATATTTAACATTGTTATATCTTCTTCTTGGATTGATCCTTTGATCATTAGGTAGTGATTTCCTTGTCCCTTAAAATAGTCTTCATTTTAAAGTCTATTTTGGGAGTTCCCATCGTGGCTCAGCGGTTAATGAATCTGACTAGGAACCATGAGGTTGCGGGTTCAATCCCTGGCCTTGCTCAGTGGGTTAAGGATCTGGCATTGCCGTGAGCTGTAGTATAGGTTGCAGACGCAGCTCAGATCCCGTGTTGCTGTGACTCTGGCATAGGCCGGCAGCTACAGCTCCGATTTGACCCCTAGCCTGGGAACCTCCATATGCCATGGGAGTGGCCCAAGAAATGGCAAAAAGACAGAAAAATAAAATAAAGTCTATTTTGTCTGATATGAGTATTTGCTACTCCAGCTTTCTTTTGATTCCTGTTCGCATGGAATATTTTCTTCCATCCTCTCACTTTAAATTTGTATGTGTCCTAGAAGCAAAGTGGGTCTCTTGAAGGCAGCATATATATGGGTCTTGTTTTTTGTATCCATTCTGACAGTCTGTGTCTTTTGGTTAGAGCATTTAGTGCATTAACATTTAAGGTAATTATTGATCTGTATGTTCTTATTGCCATTTTATTAATTGCTTTGGATTTGTTTTTGTTGCTCTTTTTTCTTCCCTTCTTCTCTTGTTCTCTCCTTCTGGTTTGATGACTATCTTTAGTGTTGTATTTGCATGGATTTTTCTTATTTGTTTGTGTATCAATTGTAGATTTTTGGTTTGTAGTTATTCTGCAGTTTTGATATGAGTCTATATATATATATGAGATTGTTTTAAGTTGTTGGTCTCTTAATTGCAAGTGCGTCTCCAATGTCCTGCATTTGTACCCACCTCTTTTCATGATTTCTGATTTTGGTGGTGTATTTGTGCATGGATGATTTCGTACCTTTACTGTATATATGCGTTTACTGGTGAGCCTTGTCATTTGTGGTATTTTTGTTTCCTGTTGCAGCCTTTTCTTTTCTGCCTAGAGAAGTTCTTTTAGTATTTGTTGTAAAGCTAGTTTAGTGTTGCTGAATTCTCTTAGCTTTTGCTTATTTGTGAAGCTTTTGATTTCTCCTTCACATTTGAATGAGAGCCTTGCTGGGTAAAGTAATCTTGGTTGGAGGTTTTTTTCCTTTCATCACATTAAGTATATCATGCCACTTGCTTCTGGCATGCAGAGTTTCTGCTGAAAAATCTGCCGATAACCTTATTGGAGTTCCCTTATATGTTGTTTCTTTTCCCTAGCTGCTTTCACGATTTTCTCTTTGTCTTTAATTTTGGTCAGTTTGATTAATATGTGTCTCGGGGTGTTCCTCCTTGGATTTATTTTATATGGTACTCGTTGCACTTCCTGGATTTGAGTGAGCAGTTCCTTTCCCATCTTAGGGAAGTTTTCGGCTATTATCTGTTTGAGTATTTTTTCTGTCCCCTTCTCTCTCTCTTCTCCTTCTTGAAACCCTATAGTACAGATGTTGGTGCATTTAATGTTGTCCCAGAGTTCTCTTAGACTGTCTTCATTTCTTTTCAATCTTTTTTTCTCTTTTCTGTTTTGCATCCGTGATTTCCACTAATCTGTCCTCCACCTCGCTTATTTGTTCTTCTGCCTCCTGTATTCTGCTGTTGGCTGCTTCTAGTGAATTTTTTACTGAAGTTATTGTATTTTGCATCTCTTCTTGTTTAAGTTGTATATCTTGTATCTCTTTGCTCATTGTTTCCTGTAAGTTATCCATCTTTGCCTCCAGCTTATTTCCAATGTCTTGCATCTTCTTCAGCATCAACAGTCTAAAGTCTTTTTCCTGGAAGCTGAGAATCTCCGCATCACTTAGCTGATTTTCTGGGTTTTTTTCTTTCTCCCTCATCTGAGTTATAGTTCTCTGTTTTTTCATTTTTATAGGTTTTTGGTGTGGTGACCTTCCCACAGATAATAGAGTTGTAGCCTCTCTTACTTCTGGTGTCTGCCCCTCTTATGGCTGATGTCAGTATGGGGGCTTGCTGTAGGCTTCCTGATGGGAGGGACTGATACCTGCCCATTGGTAGGTGGAGCTGATTCCTGTCCCTCTGGTGGGTGGGGCTTTGTCTCTGGATGGTATTAGAGGCAGGGCTGTGTGCCTGGAGGGTCTTTAGGCAGCTGTTTACTGATCCTACCAGGATTGTTGTTTGGCCTGGGGCTTCTCAGTGCTGATGGGTGGGGCCAGATTTTCCCAAAACGGCCACCTCCAGAGAAAGGCACACTGCTAAATATTCCCGAGAGCTTTCCTTTCAATGTCCTTACCCCACAACAAGCCATATTCACCCCTGTTTTCCCAGGAGGTCCTCCAAGAATTGCAGTCAGGTTTGACCGAGATTCCTATGGAGACTTTGCTTTGCCCTGGGACCCAGTGCATGTGAAAGTCTGTGTGTGCCTTTTAAGAATGGGATCTCCATTTCCCCCAGTCCCGTGGAGCTCCTGTGCACAAGCCCCACTGGCTTTCAATGCCAGATGTTCCGGGGGCTCTTTCTCCCAGTGCCAGATCCCCACACGTGGGATTTTGATGTGGGGCTCAGAACTCTCACTCCTGTAGGTGAGTCTCTGTGAACCAGTTACTTTCCAGTCTGTGGGGCTTTGCACCTGGGAGGTATGGGGTTGCTTATATTGCATAGTCACCCCTCCTACCTCTTGATGTGGCCTCCTCTTTGTCTTCTGCAGTAGGATATCTTCTTGAAGGTTTCCTGTCCATTTGGTTGAAAGTTGCTCAGCATTTAATTGTAAATTTTGTTGTTTTTAGGAGTTGAGCTCCGGTCCTTCTATTCTGCCATCTTAATCTCATATGCCCTCTTTTTGCTCTTTTTAGGGCTGCTCCCTTGGCATATGGAGGTTCCCAGGCTAGGGGTCTAATCAGAGCTGTAGCCTCCAGCCTATGCCAGAGCCACAGCAACTCCAGACCTGAGCTGCGTCTGGGACCTACACCACAGCTCATGACAATGCCGGATCCTTAACCCACTGAGCAAGACCAGGGATTGAACCTGCAAACTCTTGGTTCCTAGTCGGATTCGTTAACCACTGAGGCACAACGGGAACTCTGGAAACATTTCTAAATGGAAGAAGCCAGTCATAAAGGAGCACATGTTGTGATTCCGTTTGTATGAAATGTCCAGGTTAGGCAAACTCATAAAACAGAGAGTAGAGGAGTGGTCGCCAGGAAGGAAAGAACAGATAGTCACTGCTAATGGATATGGGGTATTTTGAGGGATTAATGAAAGTGTCCTTAAAATTAGGGAATCGTGATGGTTGTACAACATTGTGAATATACTGAAAACCAATGGATACTTTTTAAAAAGGTGAATTTCACCTTTATTATGTCTCAAAAGTTGTTACTTAAAAAACATCCAAAGAGTTTAGGCTTTCAACATTATCTTTAGGGAATCTCCCTTAGGAAGCACTGGATGATAACAACCTTAAAGATCCTAAATAGTGTCTAGAAATTCCGTGATTCTGTATCTGCCATCTCTTCTGTGTACAGTAAATGAGAGAATGGTTGGGAAGGTGACCTGCCCTAAGCATTTCCCCTTGATTAAAACAGACTCAGGGCATTCCCTTCCTGGCTCAGCTGTTAACGGAACCTGACTAGGATCCATGAGGATGTGGGTTCGATCCCTGGCCTCACTCAGTGGGTTAAGGATTGGATGTTGCTGTGAGCTGTGGTGTAGGTTGCAGATGCAGCTTGGATCCTGTGTTGCTGTGGCTGTGGTGTAGGCAGGTGGCTACAGCTCCAATTTGACCGTTAGCCTGGGAACCTCCATATGCTGTGGGTATAGCCCTAAAAAGCAAAAAAGAAAAAAGAAAGAAAAAAAAGAAAAAAACCTGACTCAGGAATTCAGCTCTCCAGGTTACCTCATAGCTTTCCAAATCATCCTAAGGTTATCCTGATAAGACCTTTTTTTTCTTTTAATCTTGTCTGGGTCAGGGGTCATAAACTCAAATGCTCACAAGGGCCAGGAAATAAAGTGGGTCATTGGTAAGGATGGATAGGATATTTGCTATCTTTTATTTTCTGACTTTTGATAAAGTCATTGTTACAGAGAAACATTTCTTTCTTTTTTCTTTTTCAGCCTGGCATGTGGAGCTCTGGGGCCAGGGATCAGATCTGAGCCATAGTTGTGACCTGTGCCGCAGCTGTGTCAGTGCTAGATCCTTAACCCATAGCTGGACTGGGGAATTGAATCTGCATCCCAGTGCTACAGAGACACTGCTAGTCCTGCTGTGTCCCAGCAGGAACTCTGAGAATCTTTACTTTATTATGAAAACCATGTAAACATAAACAGCAGTTGACTCAGCCTCCGTCATGGAAAGACAGTAGGGAGTGGTTGGGTCTGTGATGAACTGGACGGTACTTGCCTGGTCTAAAGAAGGCAACCATCATTCAGGTCCAGTGACTCTTGCTATTCGGGAATGTGATCTTAGTGTTACAAGCTCTGGTATGTTTGAAACTTGGAAGAAATCTGAATTTGTATGTGAAGTCTACCTTTGCATTTCATTTTCTACCTACTTTCTGCCTTCAAATATTAGGGATTCTGGGGGAATTAATCTAATCTAGGTTGCACCTAGTTTAGAAATGAATCTTGGAGTTCCCTTCGTGGCGCAGAGGAAACAAATCCGACTAGGAACCATGAGGTTGCGGGTTCGATCCCTGGCCTTGCTCAGTGGATTAAGGATCCATTGTTGCTGTGAGCTTTGGTGTAGGTTGCAGGCTTGGCTCGGATCTTGCATTGCTGTGGCTCTGGCATAGGCCAGCAGCTCAGCTCCAATTCAACCCCTAGCCTGGGAACCTCCATATGCCACAGGTGTGGCCCTAAAAAGAGAAAAAGAAAAGAAAAGGAAAGAAATGAGTCTTGACCTAAAGAGATGAAGGTGTGTGTTGTGTCATTTGCCACAGGTCAGCCCTGGCATAGTCAGCCCTGGCATAAGGAAGAACTTGTTAGGTGTTCTCACTCTTAGGTATACCTTTATGTTCAGTTTAAAGTCATAGGACCGTAATCTTCTGAACATAGTACCTAGGACTGTCTTCCTGGGGAACCTCAGAGGTATGCCTGCTCCTGGTAGACAATTACTCTTGAGTTAAGAGGAGCTAGGGCAATTGTTTTAGATAATCTTGACTTGGAGGTGGAGGGTCGATTCTCTCTTTTGTAAATGGGTGGAAGGTTACTCATAACTTTAACTTTTAACTTTTTCCACTTATGATTTTTTTTTTTTCTGTCTTTCTAGGGCTGCACCCATGCCATATGGAGGTTCCCAGGCTAGGGGTCCAATCGGAGCTGAGGCTGCTGGCCTGCAGCACAGCCACAGCAACTCGGGATCCGAGCCACGTCTGTGACCTACACCACAGCTCATGGCAATGCCGGATCTTTAACCCACTGAGTGAGGCCAGGGATCGAACCTGCAACCTCACGGTTCCTAGTTGAATTCGTTAACCACTGAGCCATGACGGGAATTCCTCACTTCTGATTCTTATCCCTTAACTTCACTACCTAACCTGACTATTTTCATAGGGTGATTCTGGTGTGGAAGAAAGGGGTAATCACTTAACTCCAGACAGTTGATTTGGTTGTAGTTGAAGCAAAATTATAACTTCAAGTTATAATTGAAGAGGCTCTTGGCTCTTGTTTAAAGTTTCTTACCTGAGCATTCGACATCACATTACATGCCTCTGGTTTTGCTTCCCCAGTTAATCAGTGAGTGTGAGCGTGTGTGTGTGTTTGTTTACCTTGGTACCCTCCCCCAAACACCCACACTAATGCACATTCTCATGCAGTCACTTTGCACACGTTCTTAGGCTTTCCAGCTCTTGGATTTTCTGTCTATATTTGATCTGATCTATAAAGGTGTTGACAAGTAGCTTTATGGTTCTTAAAGGCCATGACTTTGCTTCTAAGCCAGATTGAAATAGAATTTGTACTTCTCAGAGGTGCAGTGAGCAAGCTCACTGAAAAGTTGGGAAACTATTGTAAGCTTAGGGCCTTATTTTTGGAATTTTTGGCTCTATTTCCAGGAAAAAAAAAAAAATCCCAACATCCAGAGATAACAACTGTCACTTCCCTGGTATTTATTCTTCCAGACCTTGTAGGTTTGTTTGTTTTGGTTGGTTGGTTTTGGTTTCTTTGGCATGGTGAGTGTATTTTGCTTTTTTATGTAATAGCTTGTGAACACCTTCCCAAGCCCCTAAACATTGACCTGCAGTATTTTTTAGTGGCTGAATTTGATTGTGTGGGTGTGCTATAGTTTATTGAATCCCTCTCGGTTGGTATTTTGTGGAATTTTTGTGTTTCTGAGCCCCTCTTCCATTTATCTCTTACTATATCCGTATTTTCTCAGGGATCCCACCTGTTCCTTCCTGACTGAAAGAACCCTTTTTACCTGAGAACCTTTCAGCAGGACTCTGGCTTTAAAAAAGTCACCCACCTGGAGTTCTCATTGTGGCACAGTGGAAACGAATCTGACTAGTAACCATGAGGAGACAGGTTTGATCCCTGGCCTCACTCAGTGGGTTAAGGATCTGGTGTTGCTGCAAGCTGTGGTGTAGTAGGTCACCACAGCGCGGATCCAGCATTGCTGTGGCATAGGCCAGTGGCTCTAGCTTGGGAACCTCCATATGGGGCGGGTGCAGCCCTAAAAAGCGAGGGGGGGGGGGAGTTACCCGCATAGCCTGTCACACCCTTCCACCTGCATTGATGAGGTGTGTGTGGAGATTGGTGGTGAGCAGGTATGCAGCTCAAGAGTAGCCTTTGTTCTGTGCCTGGGGCTTCAGGTAGGAAGGCTGGCTGCATTTCAGCCTGTAGAGGGGCAGGGGATGGGGTGGAAGGTGTCTGACACACCCTTCAGCAGTGTGCATGCCTGTTGCAAGCCTGGACTGAGCCTGTTGCATGTCCAGACCCTGAGGCCAGGGCTCCGCACTGATGCCAGCAGGTGGATTCTGTCCCTTGGCTTCTTGTTCCAGAGGCAGGGAGAGTGTCTAGCTTCAGGAATGGTCATGATTCTACCTGTGAGTCTGTCTAGCCGTGGTGAGCTCACAGGTGATGGGGAGCCACGCAGATGCATGTTTCTTGGAGTCACAAGATAGACGCTGGTGTGACTTAGTACATGGACGGAAGAACTGACTCAACTCTGTGGAAAACAATTTAAGCACTTTCGGTCACGTCGAGTCCAGAGATGCTGATCTCTCACTTTTTGGCAGTCTTACTTGTCAACGTGATCGGTAGTGGGGTTTCTTTGATTCCATCTATCCAACCACCCACACTGGTGACAGTGTGTGGTGGAGGGGCTGATAGAAGGCAAGAGGACTTGATGACGTTTTAAACACTGGATCATTTCACTGTGACTCCCTAGGCCCAGTGGAGCGGTTCAGCTGCCTGCTGTGGCGTTGGCATCCACCAGCTGTACTCTAGCCCAGAACTTACCATGGCTTCCATCTCCTTGCCCAGCAGAGCCTGGCCCAGCCTCCCAGCTCCCTCCCAGGCTGGTCCTCTATTTACTGGACCAGTCTCTGTTTCCTTCTGGCTTTAACCTCATGTTTTTTTTTTCCCCCACTAGAAACCTTGGCAGAAGACTTTGTTCCAAAGGAAAAAAAATGCCTTCTCAGAAAAGCAAAGAACCCACTTATCAGCTTAGCCCCTGGCTTGTCCTTGATGATGTCCTTGCACAGTACCTGAGAGCCAGCAGGCAGGTGGTGCTGGGAAGCTTACCTGCAGTGGGCTCGGCCTCCTCCAGATGCTTCTCAGAGCAGCCTCCCATAGACCTACTGATTACAGTGGAGTCAGCTTGGGCCTGAGTGTAGCCAGCTGCTTTTTGCCGGATAACTTTGTTTGCTTATCTCTGTTTTTGTGCTGATTGCTGGCTCCTTGGAGTAATGGGTGTGTTTGTATAGTGCTTGAGGGGATTGCCACTGATTGGTAAAGTATGGTTGAAGTGAGCAGGGCTGGGTGTGGTGTGAGAAATATTATAATCTTCTGCACCCCTGGCTCTATCCCCCACTTCCTCCTTGCAGAGAGAATTTCTTTCAGTTTCCTGTCCTAGAGGGCCCTGGGATAGCAGCTTTCAGGCTCCTGTAAAGCTGGGAGCAGCCACCTCAGCTTGATAGCTCTATCTGAGGCCTTCGGTGTGCCACCCTCCCTAATTGACTGGAACAGCGACCTGGCAGCACCATAGAAAAACTTGACGTTGCATCTCTATGTTCTTTGTTGGCTGGGATCATGGAAATATATCAGTAAATGAGACTCAAATATGTCCCGGGAGTCCCAGCTGCTGGGTAGGGGATCCACGGCTGCAAAACAGCCAGCTCCAGTGATGTGTCATCGCTGAATGGCAGCTGGCCCGCCTCTGTTGCGTCATGTGTTGGCCGATGTTGATTTATGTGTATAACTTTTTTCTCTTTTTTTAGCATGATGTCTCAGTCATGGGGACCAGGGGTCAAAATGAGAAGAGTGCAGGATTTGTTGGGCTGTTGCAATCTTCTGACAAAGCCATCATTGTTTGGAATAAAGCACCAGTTGGTTTGGTTTGAGTCGCTCATGGCTCTGGTGCCCTGAAACTGGTTGTTTTTCTTCCACCTCAGCAGCCTCCTTGGGGGAGGACTGCTTCTTCCTGAGGGGGGAAACTGCTTTCCTTTGCCCTTTCTACTCAGCAGCATCATAGCAAAATTAGTTAACCATCCAGAGCAGAGTGCATGCCTGGCCACTCCTGCCACCCCCTCTGCATCCTGGCCAGGTTCCTACCTGCTGTGCCACCACCCAGCTGACCTCCCTGCTGTGGGTCACTGTCATGTGTGATGCCTCAGGGTGCAGAGTTAATCTGAAGAGTGAACACTTCCTCTGGGTGGACTCCCTGCGGCCTGGGACAGACACTCAGTGTTGTGGTTCTGTCTGATGCTGATGAGGTCTCATTGTCTTATCCCTGTGTGGTCACATTAGTTGCATCCAACTGTATATGTGAGACCCCAGCCTCTCTGATGAGGACAGCAGGCCCTCCTGTGGGGGTGAGGGAGCTCACTCCGGGGTCAGAAGACTGAGACTCTACTTGCTTCCACTGGGAACTTCTGTTTCTTGCATCTGAACTGATAGCTCTCCATATGCAGCTTGGTTGCAAAATGATCTTTAAAGCACTTAGGAGAAATGCAGAGTATGAGAAACAATTTTTTTTTTTTTTTCTTACAACCCTGGCCCTGGAGAGTCAAGTTAAAGTGCTTTTTCTCAAAGACGGAGCTGCAGAGGCAGGAGTTTCTGCAGGATAGACAGCGCTGGGTGGATGGGATGTGTGATGGACAGTGACCTCCTCCACAGGATTAGCACTTCCTTGGGAACCACCAACATGCTGAGGTTTGAGAAGCACAGAAGAACCTATCAGTGGAGCGAAATTATTTCTTTAATTCAGTCCTTGAGTTTTGTGGTATTAAAGTTGGGTGGGTAGCTATTAAACTATGTTTGTAAAAATGACTCATTTATTTGCTCTTCTCCTAAGGGTTAGTGCTTCCTTTGATGTAAGCCAGTTTTCCAGAGTACTGTTGTTTATTTCGTTAATCATCTCTTTTATATAATTAGCCGTTTTTAATGGGAAATGGAAATCTCTCTTAAATGCGTAATAATCTTCACTGCTTTCTTAAACATACTGAGTCTAATATAACTTGATTATTTAGAAACCTGCTTCTGAATGTTATTTATTGTATTATTACTACTGTAGTAACTTCTTGGTGAAGTTGTCCTGATCAGGTATGTTTGCTTCTCTACTCAGCCATCTCAGGCTCTCTTGGGAATTGAGTTTTCAGATCTATGACGATTATCTCCCAGGCTGCCACTTGCTCTGCAGTGAGTTTGCCATTTATGCTCTCTTTTTGTCTGGTGCCTCCTATTTTCTTGTGGTTTGCATAACTTGTTAAATTGAGTGTAAAATGAGAGTAATTAGGGTTTAGAGACTCTCCTCTGAGTCAAGGGCATAGACCATTGTTATCTATCTTGAATTATTTCTACTTACTTTAGTATAACTAAGTTAAGCTCCAGATAGTTGTGAGATAATGCTCTACATATAAACTTGTTTTACAGAATAATTTTAAGCCATTATTAACCAGTTACATCAGTGAAGTTTGTTGACCAGATTAACTTATGTCTGAAAGAAATATCTATAAATCTTATTCTCATTTCCGAAATGTGGCAAATTAAGAAAACTCCGACATGGTAAACTGTGCTCTTTGCCTAATTAATTTTTTAATACTTAATTTTAATTAAAGTTTAGTTGATTTACTGTGTTGTACCAATTTCTGTTGTACAGCAAGGTGACCCAGTCTTACACACACACACACACACACACACACACACATACACACACATTCTTTTTCTTATATTCTTTTCCATCATGGTCCATCCTAAGAGATTGGATATAGTTCCTTGTGCTGTGCAGTAAGACCTCATTGCTTATCCATTCTAAATGTCATAGTTTGCATCTACTAACCCCAGACTCCCAGTGCATCCCATTCCCTCCCCCTCCCCCTTGGCAACAACAAATCTGTTCACTATGTCTTTGAGTCTGTTTCTGTTTTGTAAATAGGTTCATTTGTGCCATATTTTAGATTCCACATATAAGTGATATCATATGGTATTTGTCTTTCTTTTTCTGACTTACTTCACTCAGTATGATAATCTCTAGTTGCATCCATTGTTGCTGCAAATGGTGTTATTTTGTTCTTTTTTACAGTTAAGTAGTATTCCATTGTGTATATGTACCACATCTTAGTCCATTTACCTGTCGATGGACATTTAGGTTGTTTTCCATGTCTTGCTATTGTGAATAGTGCTTCAGTGAACATAACGGTACATGTGTCTTTTTGAATTATAGTTTTGTCGGGTATATGCTTAGGAGTGGAATTGCTGGATCATATGGTAGTTCTGTATTTAGTTTTCTCAGGAACCTCAGTTTTCCATACTGAGGGACAGTAATTTTCCATAGTGGTTGTACCAGTTTACATTCCCACCAACAGTGTAGGAGGGTTCCCTTTTCTCCACATCCTCTCCAGCATTTGTTATTTGTACACTTACTAATGATGGCTATTCTAACCTGTAGTTTTGGTTTGCATTTGTCTAATAATTTGTGATGTTGAACATTTTTTCATGTTCCTACTGGTTATCCATATGTCTTCATTGGAAAAATGCCTATTTTTCTGTTGGGTTGTTTGTTTTTTTGTTGTTAAGTTGTATGAGTTGCTTGCATATTTTGGAGATTAAGTCCGTGTCAGTTGCATTATTTGCAGCTATTTTCTTCTATTTCATAGGTTGTCTTTTTTGTGTTTGTTTGTTTTATGATTTCCTTTGCTGTGCAAAAGCTTGTTTGATTAGGTCCCATTTATTTACTTTTGTTTTTATTTCTATTGCCTTGGGAGACTGACCTAAGAAAACATTAGTATGGGAGTTCCTGTCATGGCTCAGTGGCTAGTATCCATGAGGATATGGGTTCAGTCCCTGGCCTCCATCAGTGGGTTAAGGATCCGGCATTGCTGTGAGCTGTGGTGTAGGTCACAAGTGCGGCTTGGATCCCAAGTTGCTGTGGCTGTGCTATAGGCCAGCAGCTACAGCTCTGATTGGACCCCTAGCCTGGGAACTTCCATATGGTGTGGGTAACAAAACAAAACCCAGAAAACATTAGTGTGGTTTATGTCAGAGAATGTTTTGAATATGTTCTAGGAGTTTTATGGTGTCATGTCTTATGTTTAAGCCTTTAATTGGCTAATTAAATATTAATTTCTATTAATTACCAGAAGGAAAATCATTTTTTCCACTTTTCAAAATGGAAATGGTATTATGGAGTTTCCTTTTCAGCCCTAATCCTTATTACATAGAAATGCGTACTTGTTAGTTGGAGAATTCAGACATTTCAGAAACATAGAAAGAAAAGAGCAGAATCTTCTGAAACATTCTTATTGGGTTTATTTACTTAATTTTGTCACTGTGCCCTTCTTCCTTTTTTCTGTGCCCATATAGGTAAAAATAGACTTACACCATCATTTTCTGTTGTCTTTTGAAGTGCAGAAGTTTTTAATTTTGATGAAGTCCAATATGTTTTTTTAATGGTTCATGCTCCCTTTTTTTTTGGTCTTATTCAATAAATCTTGCCATAACCCAGGACCTCTGAGATATTTTTCCTATGTTTTCTTCAAGAAGTTTTATAATTTTGACTCTTGCATTTAGGACCATGCTCCATTTTGAGTTAATTTTTGTACATGGTATGAAGTGAGGGTTAAGATTCAGTTTAAGAAGTACTTTGATGAATGTTCTTATTTATAGCTGTTCTCTTTCTACTACTTTAATTATTTTCTTAAGATAAAACTCTTAAAAATAAAACTATAAGACCAAAGAACATTCACAGTGAAATATTTGATATTGTTGCCAGACTGGTTTTCAGACGTTGTACAATTAGAAAAGACAACCTCCAGAATGGGAAAAAACATTTGCAAATCATATATCTAATAAGGGATATGTGTTTAGAGTATATAAAGAACTCTACAACTCAAAAAAAAGATAAAAAGACAACCCAATTAAAAATAGGCAAACGTCTTAAATAGACATTTCTCCTAAGATAAACAGAGGACCAGAAAGCACTTGAAAAGATGTTCAATGCCATTAATCATTAGAGAAATGAAAATCAAAACCACACTGAGATACTGCTTTACACTCACTAGGATATGATAAATGTTGGCAAGGCTATAGAGAGATTGGAACCTTCCTACACTGCTGGTGGGAATGTGAAATAGTGCAGCTGCTGTGGGAAATAGCCTAGTAGTTCCTAAAAAATTAAACATGCAGGTACCATTTGCCCCAGCAGTTTCACTCCTATGAAAGCATACATCCATACAAAAGCTTGTACATGAATGTTCTTAGCAGAATTATTTGTGGAAACAATTCAAATGCTCATCAACTAATTAATAAACAAAATATGATATATCCGTGTAATGGAATATTAGCCATGAAATGGAATGAAATACTTGCTCCAACATGGATGAACCTTGAAAACATACTAAGTGGAAGAAGCCAGTCACCAAAAAACCACATGTTATATGAGTCCAATTATATGCAATGTCCAGAATGGGCACATACGGAGAAACAGAAAGTGAATTAGGGAAGTTGATGTTGTGGCTTAACGGTAACGAGCCCAACAAGTATCCTTGAGGATGTGGGTTCAATCCCTGGCCTTGCTCAATGGGTTAAGGAACCGGCATTGCTGTGAGCTGTGGTATAGGTAGCAGATGTGGCTCAGATCTGGTGTTGCTGTGGCTGTGGTATAGGCCAGTGGCTGTAGCTCCAGTTCCACCCCTAACCTCAGAACTTACATAAGCTGCAAGTTTGGCCCTAAAAAAAAGAAAAAAAAGAAAAAAAGAAAGTGAATTAGTAGTTGCTCAGGGTTGGGAGGTGATGACTAAGGGGTACAGCATGTTTTTTTGAGGTAGTGAGGATGTTCTAAATTTGATTGTGGTGGTGGTTGCACAACTCTGCCAGTACACGAAGAACCGTTGAATTGTACACTTTAAATGAATGAATTGTGTGGCATGTGAATTACATCCCAATAAAGATCTTACCCCCAAAAAGAAAAGGTACCAATGAATATTCTCACTAGCAGTGTATGAGAGAGCCCATCCCGCCACATCCTCCCCAGCTCTGGGTTGTCATCACTGTAATTTTATTATTTTATTTTATTTTATTTTATTGTCTTTTTTTGCCATTTTCTTGGGCTGCTCCCACAGCGTATGGAGGTTCCCAGGCTAGGGGTCTAATTGGAGCTACAGCTGCAGGCCTACACCACAGCCACAGCCATGCCAGATCCAAGCCGCATCTGCGACCTATACCACAGCTCACGGCAATGCCAGATCCTTAACCCACTGAGCGAGCCCAGGGATTGAACCTGCCACCTCATGGTTCCTAGTGGGATTCGTTTCCACTGCACCATGCCAGTAACTCCATGTAATTTTAAAATTTAAATTGGCTCTATTGAGATTTAATATGTAAACAACAAAATTCACCCTTTTAAATGTACAGTTATATAGTTTTAACAAATATGTACATGTGTATAACCACTGCAGTCCAGATACAGGACACTTCCATCACCCCATAGTATCCCTGGATCCTTCCCAGGGTCTTTTCCCCATCTCCCATTTCTCTCTCACTATAGATTAGACTTATCTGTCCTTGTGTTTTGTATAAATGGAATCATACAGTATACACTCTAGTGTTTTTGTTTTTGTTTTCGTTTTGCTTTTTAGAGCCAGCTGCACCTGCGGCATATGGAGGTTCCCAGGCTAGGGGTCAAATCACAGCTCTAGCTGCTGGCCTACACCACAGCCACAGCCATGCAGGATCTGAGCCCCCTCTTGGAGCTACACCACAGCTCACCACAACGCCAGATCCTGAGTGGGGCCAGGAATTAAACCCACAACCTCATGGTTACTAGTTGGATTCTTTTCTGCTGCACCACAATGGGAACTCCAACTCTAGCATATTTTTAAGACTCACCTGTGTTGATACTTGTATCAGTATTAATATTCACTTGCACGGATATACTACAACCTGTTTTATCCATTCACCTGTTGGTAGACATTTGGCTTGGCTTCATTTTATTGTTCTCAGATTGTTTAGGTACAAGCCTTGGTGTCAACAAATATTTTCATTTCTCTTGGGTACATGCTGGGTCATATGTAAGGGTGTGTTTAACTTCAGAAGAATCTGCAAAACGTTTCCAAAATGGCTGTACTTTACAAAAATTTTGTATATCATTATTACTATACATTCAAAAATCTTTGTTAATCTGATAGGCTGAAAAATGGCACCTCTGTTGTTTTAATTTGCATTACTTTGATCTCTACTGTGTTTTTGTTCCTCAATTTGACCATTTATTTTATATTTGTGAATTTCCTTTTAGATCTTCTGATTTGTTCTTCTTTTTTAAGTTGGGATGTTGGTCTTCTTTTTCCAGTTTTTTTCCCCAGCTTTTTTTTGGGGGTGGAGTCTCTAGTGAATAGTATTTTTAAAAAAGTTTTATTGAAGTATATAGTTAATTTACAAGGTTGTGGTAATTTCTGTTGTATAACGAAGTGGCCCAGTCATACACATACACATATCCGTTCTTTCTCAGATTCTTCTCCCACATAGGTTATCGCAGAATACTGGGTAGAGTTCTCTGTGCTATACAGCAGGTCCCCTTGGCCAGTCATTCTATATTCCTCAGTGTGCATATGCCAATCCTAAATCCCTAGTCCATCCCTCCCACACACACCCCCACCCTGTCCCCTTTGGTAACTGTAAGTCTGTGAGTCTGTTGCTGTTCTGCAAATAAGTTCCTTTGTAGCCTTTTCCTTTTTTTTTAAGATTTCACATATAGGTGATACTTACATGATGTTTGTCTTTCACTGTCTAACTTAACTTAGTATGATAGTTTCTGGGTCTGTGCGTGTTGCTGCAAATGGCATTATTTCATTCTTTTTTATGGCAGAGTAATATTCCATTGTATGTATGTAACACATCTTCTTTATCCAGTCCTCTATTGATGGACATTTAGGTTTATTCCATCCATGTCTTGGATATTGTGAATAGTGCTGCAGTGAACATTGGAGTACATGTACCTTTTCAAATTATGGTTTTTCTCTGGATAGATGCCTAGGAGTGGGATTGCCAGATCGTATGGTAGTTCTGTTTTTAGTTTTTTGAGGAACCTCCATATGGTTTTTCATAGTGGTTGCAGCTGTGTGCATTCCCACCAACGGGTATAAGAGGGCTCACTGTTCTCCACACCCTCTCCAGCATTCATTATTTGTAGACTTTTTGATGATGGCCTTTCTGGCTGGTGTAAGTTGGTACCTCATAGTATCGATTTGCATTTCTCTAATGATTAGTGATGTTGAGCATCTTCTCTTGTGTTTTTTTGGCCATGTGTGTGTCTTCTTTGGAGAAATATCTTTTTAGATCTTCTGCCCTTTTTTTTTTAATTGGGTTGTTTGTTTTTTTTGATATTGAGCTGCAGGAGGTGTTTGTATATTTTAGAGATTAATCCCTTGTCAGTTGCTTCATTTACAAATATTCTCTCCCATTCTGTGAGTTGTCTTTGTGTTTTATTTATGGTTTCCTTTTCTGTGCAAAACCTTTTAAATTTAATTAGGTCCCATTTGCTTATTTTTGTTTTTATTGTCATTACTCTAGGATGTGGATCTGAGAAGATATTGCTGTAGTTTCTGTTAGAACAGAAAAGTTGAGGAGTTCCCGTTATGGTGCAGCAGAAAGGAATCTGACTAGGAACCATCAGGTTGTGGGTTCAATCCCTGGCCTTGCTCAGTGGGTTAAGGATCTGGCCTGGCGCTGCCGTGAGCTACAGTGTAGCTTGCAGATGTGGCTCAGATCCTGTGTTGCTGTGGCTGTGGTGTAGGTTGGCAGCTGTAGCTCCAATTTGACCCCTAACCTGGGAACCTCCATATGCTGCAAATGTGGCCCTAAAAAGCAAAAAAATAAAAAAAGAAAAGTTGAAATAATGATGTGGCCACCACCTTTAAAACCACTACCACATTTGTTGACTTTCGCCATACTTGCTTCGTGTATCTATCTCTCTTACTTTCAAATGCTTTAGGGAAAAAAAGTTGGCAATATCTTGCCATTTTATTTCTAAAAATAAAGGCATTCCCTTTCGTACGTCATCTTCATGCCCCCCAAAATATTAATTCGTAAGACATACTGTCTTATTAAAATTTCTCCAGTCTTCCTTGAAATGTCTTTTATAATTTGTTTTTATGAATCAGGTCTCAGTCAAAGCTTGTACTTTGCATCTGGTTTTCATCTCCTTAGTCTCTCTCTCTCTCTCTCTCTCTTTTTTTTGGCTGCACCTGACACATATAGAAGTTCCAGGGCCACGGATTGAATCCAGCCACAGCCTTGGCAACGCTGGATCCTTAACTTGCTGTGCCTCAGTGGGAATTCCTCTTTAGTGTCTTTTAACCTAGAAAAATCATCATACCTTTTCCCTCTTGGCATTGAGTATTGGAAGTGACCGGTTGAGTTGTCTTGAAAAATGTCCCACGTTCTGTATTTGTTTTTCTTTTGTGCTTAACATGTTCCTCTGGGCACTGTGTTTCCTGTAAACCACATGGTAGGTCCCAAAGGCTTGATTACATTTAGGCTCAACATTTTTGGTGAGTGTGCTTCACAGATGGTTACAGGGGAAGGTACACAATGTCAGGGTGTCTCACTGTTAGTGTTACTAAGTCTGATCCTTTGGTTACAGGTAACTGCCATATCCCTTCTTTGTAAAGATTTTTCTCCCCCCTCTGCTAAATAATTTGGGGAGCTTAACTGATTTTGTAGAATTCCCTAGGTAGTATTTTTTTAAAGAGTCTCTCCCTCAGTGTGGCACTTATCTTTAAATTTGCTTATGGATTTTTTTCATTTAGAAGAGATTTTTTTCTCTTTTATGTATTTAAACCACCAATAATACAAGAGATATCTTTCCAAAACTTCCCCTTTCTAAACCCTACTCTCTGCTCTTTTCCTTCCTTGCTCTCTTTCTCTCCCCTCTTTCCATTTTGCTTTACTTCAAAAACTGGTATGGGAGTTCCCGTCGTGGCGCAGTGGTTAACGAATCCGACTAGGAACCATGAGGTTGCGGGTTCGGTCCCTGCCCTTGCTCAGTGGGTTTAACGAGCCGGCGTTGCCTCGAGCTGTGGTGTAGGTTGCAGACGTGGCTCGGATCCCGCGTTGCTGTGGCTCTGGTGTAGGCCAGTGGCTACAGCTCTGATTCAACCCCTAGCCGGGGAACCTCCATATGCCGTGGGAGCGGCCCAAGAAATAGCAACAACAACAAAAGACAAAACAAAAACAAAAACAAAACAAAACAAAAAAACTGGTATGACAGGCTATCTCTTCCTCTTGTTCTCTCAACATTTTGGGCTACAGATTCAGAAAATTACACTGAGCCCAAATGTGAGATACAGAAACACTAACTTTCCATAGCTCTCTTTTTCCAAGAACAACTGCTGTACTAAACCCACTGACAAGGGGGAGGTAGCAGCGAAGTTGAGGCTGTGGTCCTTAAGGCTCCAAACAATGCTCTTATCTTAACTCCTCTCATCAAAGCTGAGGAGGGAGGAGGGAGGGGATCAGATGCCAAAATTGCTGGTATTTTGAGAAAGACCTCTTTTATTTTTTTCTGCTTTTTAGGGCTGCACCTGTAGCATGTGGAAGTTCCCAGGCTAGGGGTCAAATCGGAGCTGTAGCTGCCTGCCACAGCCATAGCAATGGCAGATCCAAGACATGTCTGTGACCTATGCCACAGCTCACAGCAACACCACATCCTTAACTCACTGAGCAAGGCCA
The DNA here is from genome assembly GCF_016906955.1 of Phacochoerus africanus. Classification (NCBI taxonomy): domain Eukaryota; kingdom Metazoa; phylum Chordata; class Mammalia; order Artiodactyla; family Suidae; genus Phacochoerus; species Phacochoerus africanus. The sequence continues at coordinate 30,722,703 of NC_062558.1, read as the reverse complement.
GGGATTGAACCCGAATCCTCATGAATACTAGTCGGGATTGTAACCTGCTGAGCTACAATAGGAACTCCTTGAGAAAGACCTTTTTATTTCTCTTGCTTAAAGACCTTTTCTCTCCATTCTCTTTCTTGGGTTAATTCTTTCCCGTCTAGAGACTTGGTCTAGGCACCCTACTTGTGGAAGCCATCCTGGACCCACCACTGAGTGCCTTGCTGTGTGTTTCCGTACACTTCACATGGAGAAGGACATTTCTGCCCTTCCCATTAGCCTGTGAGGTCTGGGCAAGAGCTCAAGACTGGATTTGTTGCCTAGTCCTCCTGTGCAGAACTGGACACATCCCAGGCTCTGTTAAAAAAAAACTTTTTTTTTGTTATAGTTGATTTACAATGTTTAGTCAGTCTCTGCTATACAGCAAAGTGACCCAGTTATACATATATATTCTTTTTCTCATGTTTTCTTCTACCATGTTCTATCCCAAGTGATTGTATAGCGTTCCCTGTGCTTCCCAGGGTCTTGTAAATGTTGCTGGGAGGTTTCACTTCCTGGCCTGCAGATGATTAAAAACAATTTTTTTTTTTTTTTTTTGGTTTTTAGGGCCACACCTGCAACAGGGAAGTCCCAGGCTAGGGGTCGAATCGGATCTATGTCACAGTCATTGCAACACCAGGCCTGAGCCATGTTGGTGACCTATACCACAGCTCATGGCAGCACCAGATCCTTAACCCATTGACTGAGGCTAGGGATCAAACCCGCTTCCTTGTGGATACTAGTAGGGTTCAGTTCTGCTGTGCCCCAGCAGGAACCACCTGCAAATGATTTCTAATGTACAGTTAGGGACACATTTGCTTCCTGGTCATGAAAGCAAGGAGGAATCATAGGCTCTTCTTTATCAAACAACGTATTTCTAGGTACCTTTAAATAGCTAAGGAATTAAAACTCTGTCCTTTCCCGTCTTAATTGTTCCAGCTGCTTTCCAGCTGCCCTCTACCTTCTAGAGTAATCATTTCTCCCTTGGTGCCTTTCATTATTCTTTATTCTTCTAGGAATTCATAGAATGATGGGCTTTGAATGGAGGCTTAGCCATCAGTAATACTTCCAAATGTATGAACCTACAGGGCCTGTCCACTTTCTTTCCAAGCACCTGAAGGGTTTGGAGTTTGGAGCTACATCCTCAGCATTCCTCCTCGGGTTTCCCCTCTCCCTCCTGCCCTCTTCCAGGTTTCCCCTTGCTAGCCTGGCTGAGTGGGCCTGGGTAGGGGATTCTGGATTGGGGAATCACTGCTCTGGAGGGTGCCTGAGCGCTGCCTCCAGGGGTAAGCGATTAGTCCTTTGCTGGCATTTCCTGCTGAGGAGGCTGGGACCCCAACCCCATCAATTCCTGTTGAAGATCTGTTAGGCCTTTCTACTAGGTAATAGTCTGTGGTGAGAGTAAAACAGTGCTAAGGGGGGAAAAAAAAAAAAAAAAGGCAGTTGATCTGTGCCACTGATACCAGTGGAATCTGATTGTATTTTTATTGACAAACTGGGTATCTAATCTCTAAATGGTAGTTCTCTCTTGCTCTCAAGGACCTTTGTTCATCACCCCCCCCACACCCCCCCCCCCACCGCCGCCGCCAGTAGTCATTCTCTCTCTGTCCCTAGAGTCAAGTCACAGGGACGCTTGGCTGCTGTGTCCAGGAGACCTTTAATTGTGCTTTATCACCACACAGGGTCAGAACAGTTTTGAACATCATGGGAAATGTCAGCTGGATGCATAAGACTGTTTTATTGAGATATCCTGTTCTCCAGACACTGTTCTAAATACCTTCTTTAATTCTTACCACAGTTCTGTGATGTAAAAGCTGTGGTAAGTTTTTCATTTCCCCAAAGTGAGTGAAGTTCAGAAAGGCCAGGTGTCTGCCCAAGGCCACATGACTGGCAGCTGGGGACACTGATGGGCAGGTAACAGAGTGGTTAGGAAAGCGTCCTTCTGAGTAGTAGAGCTGCGGCTGTACTTCAGAACCAGCCCTTGTTGGGAGGTACATGGCATGTCCATGCGTGAAGGTGGCCTGGCCTGAGAGTCTGCTGATAGATGAATTTCTATGACATCAGGGCAGGCTTAGGGATAGGGTCAGATTTCCTCAGTAAAGTCTGGAACATTGACTTCAGAGGAATCAGAAGGTACCTTCCCTATGCCAAGGAAGCCTAGCCCTTGCAATAGTGTGAAGACTCTGAAACTTTACAGTTAAAAAATTGCTGTGCGTGGTTGACTTCAAGTTTCGTTCGTTAGTACCTCCCCCCCTCTCCCCCCAGGTGCACCCTAGTCCCCAAAGATCTGTGGAATAATAAGCACAAAATCTCCTTGCCATTTGATTCCATCTGTCATTATCCCACAAAGTTCCTGCTGGCCCCATTTGCTGATTTTGTGTATGAATGTTGAGGGAAAAACTCAGTGTACCAGGAACTTCAGTTTTGAGAAAATACAATGTTTATCACTTCCTGGGTTGACTTTTCCCCCTGCTCTGTAGTTTGTTGAATTATTTGTGCCTTAGATTGTCTCATTTTATTTTTGTCTTGTTTTCCTAGGAGACCTTGAGGCAGGGGTAAATGAAAGAGATAAGTTACCCTGACCTTGATTTTTATGGCACTGTAGTAACCGAAGGTGTATTTACCCTCTCATGGAGCCATAAAAAAACACACTTCTCTTTTTAAGCATTTGCAGTGACAGTTAAGATGAGAAATAACTATGCAGCTGGGTTCATAAAGGTCTCAGGTTAAAATTCGGATATGATAATAAATCACAACTTCTTTTTATCTGTCACCACTGATTTTAAGTTTGGTTTTCTAAGTATCAAATTCTCCCTTCTGACAGAAAGGGCATCGTGAAAATGGGTATATCAGAAAGAAAAATGTAGGTGTTTTGGATGCGATAAAGATGTAATGTGTACATGTGTCTCTGGGGACAGGGTCAGCAGAGGGGCTTGTTCATCTCACTTGGGTCCAGGTGGAGATGTGCAGCATTTCTGAAGCAGAGACCAATCCAACTGAGATGATCCACTTTGCCTTCAGTTTAGTGGGTTAGTCTCCAGCTCTCCTGCTCATCCCCAAAGCCTCTGCCACTTAGAAGGTGAATGAGTCGATTCCAAAGCATGCATGGGAGGAGGATGAAAAGAGGAAGAGAAGAGGGTGACAGCTGATCCTCAGCAGCAGGTGGAAGGGAAATTCTCTTTAGCAGGCTCAGGTAGAACAGATTTTATTTGGGAATTTCTGTTATGTGAGGAGGGCTATGCCAAGTTGTTTATTTGTGTATGTGCTTTTTTTTTTTTTTTTTTGTCTTTTTAGGGCCGCACCGGTGGCATATGGAGGTTCCCAGGCTAGGGGTTGAATTGGAGCCGCAGCCACTGGCCTATACCACAGCCATAGCAACTTGGGATCCAAGCCGCTTGTGACCTACAGCACAGTTCATGGCAACGCCAGATCCTTAACCCGTTGAGTGAGGCCAGGAATCAGACCCGTGTCTTCATGGATGCCAGTAGATTTTGTTAACTGCTGAGCCACGACAGGAACTCCTGTTTATGTGCTTTTTAAAACTCCCCTCTTCAGAGATAAGCCAGAAGTCTGGTTGTGGTAGGCATGGCACAGACTTTTCTAGTCCCTCTTTTGCTTAATGGTAAGTGGTGTTGCCCTCACACACCCCTCAATTGTATTCTTTCGGGCCAGCCGTCCCCTTTCTTGGGAAGGGTGCGGTCCTAGACCTTATGAACTTGAAAGGAAGTTGGGATACGCTAATGCAGTTCTCTCTGATCCAAAAAGGGGAAACTGAGGCCAGGACGAAGAAAGGACTTGTAGAGAGATGGTGTCACACTCTACTTAGCATGGGAACTGGGACTGCAGTGCAGGAGCCTGGCTCCTGGGTTCCTCTTTTTCAGTTTGTAATAGGCCTTCCTTTTCAGTGAGGCCAGCTCTCTACAGTGAAGCAAACCTGGGAAAAGGTACAGTCAGTTAATTTACAAAGCTGTATGGTCTGATTTTAAATGACGGGGGCGGGGGGGGGGAGGCGGAGAAGGGAGGTGGGACAGGAGGAAACATAAACTGAGGAAAAAAGGATGATAACACACCTGTACAAGGACTTGGTGACCGGGAGGGGCCACTGGGCAGGGGGTGTGACTGGGAGGGGCCACTGGGCAGGGGGTGCAGGCCAGACCCTGCAGGGGGGGGCCCCATGGGCAGAAGGGAGCTCCCTCAGCATGTGCTGTGTGGTGGCGCTGTGCTGGACTCAGAGTGAGTATTGGTGAGCAAAACAGACGGAATTAGCGCCTCATGGAAAATGCAGTCCGTTGTGGAGACACATCGTCCACAGATACACATGCACATAGGGAGCCGAGATTGTGGTGGGCACAGGGTGTTGTGAGGTCCAACTGACTCATTTTTACTGGGAGCCGTCCAGGAGGAAGGTGAATGAGGTTCTTGTTTAACCCAGGTCTTTCTGACAAGTGGGGGAACCCCCGCAGAGTCTCAGCAGGAGAGAGATATGAACAGATGTGTGTTGTCCTGGTTGTTATGACTTCCTGGGTGCTAGGGAGGCCAAGGGGAGGAGCCCAGAGCAAGCCTGGAGGACCTTGAGGTAGCCCAGTGTAAACCTCACCTCCTCCCTCCCCCTAGCTTTTGCCTCAGGCCACTGAGTGACCGTCCTACTCTGACACAGCATGCTTGTCTGCCTGTCTATCATCCCCCAGAAAATATAAGCTCTCAGAGGCTAGGGACTTGATTTTGTTCACTGCTCTGTCCATGGCACCTAGAACAATGCTAAATAACTGATTTGGGTGGATGAATCAGGATAGTATCATGAAGAAAGTGGTATTTCAGCAGATTACTCTGGCTACAGAACTCGTGCTGTGGATAGCCCACGTGCATGATGCAAAATTCTAAAACCTACAGATGAGAATCTCCTCGAGAATTACAGCTCGTGAATTCCTTCCAAGAGAACGGATTGTAAGAGCACTGGAAAGGGCCTGGAATTTACATATTTCCCATTGCATTTGATTAATTTGTAATTCGGCAGATGTTGATGTGTTCTGTATAATCATTAAAAAAAAAAACAAAACAAAAAAAACAAAAACAAACCTAAATTGAAATACAGTAAGCAAGCAAAAAAAAAAAAAAAAAGCCTGAAAGTATTCCAGGTATTGTCAGTCTTTTTCTGGTGTTAAGCTCCACTTTACACAGGGCATGATGAGAGGTGCTAAGTAGAATTAACTACTCGCTCCAGCTTCTGGCCCCAGAAAGGTTAGAATTTGATAGAGATACCCATACCAACTTTTAGTTAACTTACTGTCATGTTGTCAAAGTTATTGTCAAAGGTTTGGGGTTACAAATTAACCAGAGAACTGATTTCCATGATTTTTCTTTAATAGTCAGAGTTGGCTTTTAGAAAAGGAGCCAATGCTTTTTAAAACCTATTTATAGGTCTTGGCTACCTGGAGAGTGTTACCTTAGCCTTTGAAATGTATCAGACAGCTTCAGATTTCTCTGCCTTTTAAGTGGGTTATGTAGCCGGTGGTGCCTCAGAAATAACGAATAATGGTGATAATAACAAACACGTTTCTTGCCAGTCCTCTTAGGAACTCAGAAACATTTGCAAGCATGATCTGTTTCTGTTACATCTCTGGCAGCCAGTTTCTTGACTCCAGGTGTGTACCCTGGCCAGAGACCTCTGTTACCTTACTTCCTCTTTATGCCAGGTGTCTGTGATGGGGTGGAGTTTTTCTTTCCTTACATAAAAATCTTAACCTTTGTGAATACCTGAACCTGCTAATTACCTTTTCCCGTAGGTGGATGAAAGTGCTAGGGAAAGGCTGTATTCTTTGAGCGTAGCTATTCCTGGTACTGAGTATAATAGAAACTTCTCACTTGTATCTGTGGGTTGGCCACTTTGATTAGGGCGAGGGTGGCAGTTACCATATCACCTAGGTGGGGCTGTGCTACATACAATAAAATGTGGATAGGACTTGTGTTTGGGTGTGTAACTATGTGATTTGGTTTTGTTTTTTAAACTTTTTTACATTATCTTAATTATTATTAGAACTGTGATGGACATATATAAAGAAAATTATGACATACAAGGCAGCTTCAGATTTCTCTTTTTAAATAGGTTAAGTCACTTGAGAAACATAGGCTGATCTAGGGCCATTACCCCATTGTAATGGTCAGGGCTGCCCATAGTGATGTATTAACCAAGTGCAACTTCAATCAAAATACCGCAATAGTTTTCTTTTGAGATTTGTCAACACTCATGATTGTAAAGTTGGAACATGGAGGAAAAAAAAGGCAAGGATTCTAAAATTTGTTTTAAAAGATGATGGGGACTAACACTATTTAGATAGTAAAGTGTATCACAAATTTATCTTTTCTTTTTGCTTTTTGGGGCCACACCAGCAGTATATGGAAGTTCTCAGGCTAGGGGTCAAATTGGAACTACACCTGCCCGCCTACACCACAGCTCACAGCAACGCTGGATCCTTAACTCACTGAGCGAGGCCAGGGATTGAAGCCGCATCCTCATGGATCCTAGTCGGGTTCGTTAACTGCTGAGTCACAAAGGAAACTCCACAAATTTATCATTCTTAAATCACTGTAATACCAGCACAGGATTCAACACAAATCAGTGATATGAGGCCCCAGAACAGACCTTGGTGTGTATTATAATTTAATATATGTTAATGGAAATATCATAAGATAGTGAGGGAAGCTGAGATAATCAAATAACTGGTCAGAATTTATTTTGGTGAGCTGTGTAAAGAACTAAATTTATTTTTTTTTCCCCAGACGAATCAGAGTTAAATATAAAAAGTGAATGAGTTCCCTTTGTGGCTCAGCGGTTAAGGAACCCGACTAGTATCCATGAGGATTCAGGTCTGATCTCTGGCCTTGCTCAGTGGGTTAAGGATCTGGCGTTGCTGTGAGCAGTGGTGTAATTTGCAGATGCAGCTTGGATCCCCAATTGCCGTGGCTGAGGCGTGGGCTGGCAGCTACAGCTCTGATATTCAACCCTTAGCCTGGGAACCTCCATATGCCACAGGTGCAGCCCTAAAAAGACAAAAAAGAAAAAGAAAAAAGAACAGTTAAATAGAGTTAAAAAACCAAACCAAAACAAAGCACATTGTAAATAGTCAAGGCAATGACAAATAGTCAAGATGGGCTCATTAACTGCCATGTGTATTGCAGACATTTCAATCAAATTGAGAGGTTTTGAACTGAAAATGAACAGAACATGCAGACAACTAATATTTAAAAATCCAATGGCTAGATAGAGTTCTTTCTGTGGTGCAACGGGATCAGCAGTGTCTCTGGAGCTCTGGCACCCAGGCCCAGAACAGTGGGTTAAAGGATCCAGTGCTACTGCAGCTCGGATCTGATTCCTGGCCTGGGAACTCCATATGCCCATATGCTGTAGGGTGCCCCCCCAAAAACAAACAAACAAAAAAACAATGGCTAATAAACATAAAAAGATACTAAGAAGCAGGAACTAAAAAGTTAATAAGCTAAACTTTTGCTTCTAAGATTAGCAAACATTAATAATAACTAATATGAGTAATACTTTGGGGAAATTAGAACTGTTCACTGCTATTAGGCGTGTAAATTAGTATAAACTTTGAAAGATTCTTTGAGTATAGCAAAATTATAAATGTACACATACCCTCTGATTCAGCTCTCTAATTTTTAGGAATTTGTCTCACAGAAACCAAGTTGTAATTGCACAAAAATGTTAAGTAGCAGTATGTTTCTCTCAGCATTGTTTATAATAGTAAAAAATAAACAGTGTCTGTTCAGTAATATAAACAAATTCCTACTTAAGTAGACTGTGATAAATATATATAATCATATATTCTGTATCTAAGATTCTGTAATGAAAAACAGGTTATGAAACAAAATAATGATTGCTTATATATAATACATATTTTTGAATTTAATTTTTATTCTATATTGGAGTAAGTTGATTTACAGTGTTGTGTTAGAGTCAGGTGTATAGCAAAGTGATTCAGTTTTTTTATATATCCCCATTTTTCAGATTCTTTTCCCATATGCTAATCTCTTGTATTTAAACATTTTTATTCATGTTTTCATCTGAATATGTATACCCATATATACATAATCAAATAAATATATATTTCATATATTGCAAGCACTTAGGGTCAAGTACAAAGTTAGAATAGTCCACAAGACTTCCCTCACTTGTAACACTAATTGCAAGTTCTCAAAACCATCCTCAGGTTCTGTAATTGCTAGAAGGACTGCAGTACTCAACTAAAAGCTGTTATACTCACCATTACAGCTTTTCACAGGGACAGGATTCAAATGAAAACAGCCAAGGGGAGACATGCATAGGGCAGAGCCCAAGGCAGGTTCAGATGTAGCCTGTCTTGCAGTGGTCAGCAGTACCTGCCCCAGCCTCACTGTGTGATAGTGCCCTCGGAGGACAGCCAACAGGGAAGCTCACCGAGTCTTTGGTATTCAAGGTTTCTGCTGTGGCTGACCTGAAGTCTCCAACCCCTGCCCAAGACAGCTGATAACCTTCAGGCATTGGTTACTTTGGAGATTGTATGTAACCTATACCCACCCACTTCCATAGCAGAGCGCCCATCATAAGTCACACTGTGAGACTGTCCTGGGGCTAAAGCACCAGGCAAAAGAAGATACTCCTGTCAGGCAGGACATTCCAGTGGCCCAGAGGTCACCTTCACCCAGGACAAGGGTGAGACTTCTCTTTGGATAAGGTTATTTCTTCACTACGCAATGTTAGCACCAAAATTTAAACAATGGTTATTTCTAGGTGGTAGAATTGCATGCAACTTTGCTTTTGTTCTTTGTACTGTTCCATATTGTTTGAATTTTCTTTCAATTTATTTAAAAATCAGTAAGGCTGAAAGAACTAAAAAAATGTTAAAACGAAAAGTAAATCTCTGGATAGGGTGGGTGGGCATGCAGGACGCAATAGAAGAAACTCTAAAGACCAGTAGATGGAGTTCCCATTGTGGCTCAGCAGTAAGGAACCTGACTAGTATCCATGAGGATGCAGGTTCAATCCCTGGCCTCGCTCAGCGGGTTAAGGATCTGGTGTTGCTGTGAGCTGTGGTGTAGGTCACAGACATGGCTCAGACCAGCAGCTGCAGCTCCAATTTGACCCCTAGCCTGGGAACTTCCATATGCCATAGGTACAGTCCTAAAAAGACCCAAAAGAAAAGGAAAAAAAAGAAATGAACACCAGTAGATATGACTACACAAAATATAACCTACTTATCCAAAGACATGGTATAAAAAGAAGTAAAACCCAAAACCTTGGGGGAACATTTGCAGAAATACCACAAAGCATTAATATCATTAATATTATAGTATTCCCGATATAAAATAGCAAGAAAAAAACAAGTACCATTTCAAAGGTTAGTGAAAACTGAATAAGATCTGTCATCTAGTTAATAATAATGTCCCAAAGCTGGTTTCCTGGTGAGATTGTGCTCTAGCTAGAGAAGGTGCCACCACCAAGGGTACATGGGGTGCGTTTTACTATTTTTTTCAGCTTCCTGTGAGTCTGTGATTATTTCAAAATAAAAAAGTTGTTTTTTTGTGGGTTTTTTTTCAGGGCCGCACTTGTGGCATATGGAGGTTCCTAGGCTAGGGGTCGAATCATAACTGTAGCCTCTGGCCTACACCACAGCCACAGCAACAGCAAAGAGAGATCCGAGCCGCCTCTGCGACCTACACCACAGCTCACAGCAACGACGGATCCTTAACCCACAGAGCGAGGCCAGGGATTGAACCCTCAACCTCATGGTTCCTAGTGGGATTCATTTCTGTTGCGCTACGACAGAACTCAAAAGTTTTTTTTTTTTTAGAGAGACACAAACAGCTCATAAAATAAAAGAGATGTGGCTAATATGCAAATTTTTAAAGTATTTTATTGGCAAGTGATGCAGTCAAAGTGAGGCACCACTTTTTCCTGTTGTACATCTGGTCCCGTTCTCAGTTTAGAGGAGTCGGTAACACCCTGGGTTCTGGATTTAAATTCACTCTCCTGGCAAATAAACATACGATTATGGCTCTAGCCGGTGCCCTGCCCCGCTCCACATCCCTGCTCCTGACTGAGCTGAAAGCCCAGTTATGGCTATATTCTGATGGGAAACTCCAAGCTGGAAAACTCAGAAACATGCCCAAGGTTCAACCCCAGCTCTCTGCAACATGGCCTGGATGTGGCCAGCACTGCCTCCGTGCAGGCCTGGTCCTCCCACACCTACCTGTGGCCCTCCCTGTGGGGGAGGCGAAGATTGTCACCCTTCTCCCGAAGGAGGGGCTCCAACAGCTTATGCCATGCATCCAGAAATGGAAACCACATTGTTTTCTCATTTGCTTGGAAGTGGTGTTGCCACAGTGGTGTCTCTTTCCAGGCGGGAGCCAGAGCACAGGAGGGAGTGCCCCCAGCAAGGACGCAAGTCACCATCTTTCACAGTCAGGGCAAAGGGGAGTCACTGCTGCAGCTGGTCCCTTTTGGCCCTTTCAGCTCCATCAGGGTGCTCCAATTTTTGATAGTCGTGGAGATGATTACTCTCTGCTTTTACACAAAACAGACTACCACAGTCCTCACAAACATGCTCACATACGAGCAGACACACACCTAGACACACTAGCACACCTACACCTGCAGGTGCATTCTATTTCACACACATGCCATATGTAGCACACACAGAACACCCATGCTCATCTCTACCATACACATGTGTACTCCATACACACATGCTCAGCACACACTACATACCCACCCACTCATTCACTCACCTTCTCAGTAGAACAGACCAGGAATGAGGACCTCAGGAACCCGTATTCCTGCCTTGCTGCCACTGTCCTCCAAGCCTCCTTCCCCAATAGGACTTTCTTTGAATGTTAAAAAAAAAAAAAAAAAAAAAGCCAGGTGCTCAAGGGGAAGGACGAATTTGGGGTGCAGGAGAGAGAGGTCCCTGTCTGGGCATGGGAGCAGGATCTGAAAACCTCACAGGCTTTCTCTGGGCGGAGACTCTGCTTGGGCAGGTGGCCCAGGGTGGAGGGCCCATGGCTCCAGGGCGATTCCACAAAATATGGCACTCTCCTCCTGCCCTACCCCTGCGGTGGCTGCTCCCCACGCCTTGGCTCCTCAATGAACCTTTGTCTGTCTGGAGCCTGTTAGTTTTGGCTCCTAGCAGTCTATGGAACCAGGCCCAGATCCCAGGAAAAGCCAATAGAGACCGCTCTTTTGAAGAAAAAGAGTCGGAATCCTGGAAGAGAGACCAGTCTGAGCATTATTCATCCACTCACTCATTAAAGAAACCACTTAATAACCATTATCCTTGTATTTGGATCTGGGGCACAGAATTGACTTGTGCACAAGTATTATATCTGCTCATGTGATTAATTGCCTTCCCCAATTAACTAGAAGCCCTACAAGGTCTTGGACTATACCTGGTTTTCCCCTTATTTATTTAGGAAAAAAAATTCCTATGTCATATTTAAACAGTATAAAATGATAAACAGTGAACACTAACTCTCCGACCGAGCCCCGGTAATTCTCCATTTCAGCTCACACTGTTCCCTGTTTCTTGTGTGTCCTCGCTGATTGGCTGGTGGTCTTCCTCCCTCCCTTCCTGAGTGTGTATCTGTGAGCGTATCTCCCTGTTGCAAATACACATGATGGCCATCCTGTATATCTTGTACCTTGGTTGTCCCCCCCCCCCAGCTTCATACATCTTACAGCTCTTGCCTGTACAATAGCCCATGTAAATGTGTATTGTTTGCTTTGATGAACGTCCAGGTTGTTCCCAGCCTTTGGCTGCCACAAACAGAACTGCAGTTTTAATGTCTTCTATTTGTGTCTTTGTGTCCATGTGTGAATGGCTCTGTAGATTCAACTCCTAACAGCGGCATCGTAAGTCAGAGGGGATGTGCGTTTGGAGTGTCGATAGACAGCTATCTACTCGTCCTCCACCAAAGTCCACAGTTGTTAAACTTGCCCATCCTTCTATCCCCAGTGCCTGTAGTGATCAGACCTCTCTCCCTTGCCAGATTCTGAGTTGATTGAGAAGGAAATAAAACTGGAGTTGGTTCACAACAGCATTATTCACAATGGCCAAAGCATGAAACAACCCAAATGTTCAACAGCAGATGAAGAAGTAAACAAAATGTGGTTTCTCCATCCAATAGAATATGAATCAGCCATAAAAAGGAAGGAAGTACTGATACAGACTACAATGTGGACGATCCTTACAACTATTGTGCAAAGTGTGAAAGAAGCCCAGCCACATATTTTGTCATTTTATGCAAAATGTCCAGAAGAAACAAATCCATAGAAACAGAAAGATGAGTGGTGGCCGGAGGCCAGGGGAGGAAATAACAGGGAGTGACTGCTAATGGGGACAGATGGGGCTTCCGTTTAGGGTGATGAAATCAGCAGTGAAACCAGGTAGCGGTGATAGTTGCACAGCACTGTGAATGTACTTATCGCCACTCAGTTGTAGACTTTAAAATGGCCACTTTTATATTACTTGTATTTTCCCACAACAAAAAAGATTCAGCAGATGCTGGCTAAACTCTTCCCTGTATTGTTGATCAAGCTGAGTTGCTGCTTCTAAGGGAACCCCAGACTCCTTTCCAGGCAGCCCTGGGCGTCGGGCTCTAAGAGAGGCCTCCGCCATCCCAGGCTCTCCTCGGAGGGGTGTGGGCCCTCTGTAGGCAGCTTGCTCTCAGGAGGAAAGGAGAAGGACCTGGAAGCACACTTGCTATAGCACACCCACTCCACCTCCCTGGGAGGAAGGAAAGGGGAGGCAGGGGGAGGAATGTTTTGCTGATGGGTTTCCAGGAAGCATCAGGAATGGTGAAGTACTGCCTCCCAACACGCAAATATGGTTTCGTGACCAAATGCATGGACTCCACCCTCTGGGCCCCACAGAGCCTTTGCCTGCCTGCCTTCTTCTGGAGAGAGGGGTCTGACCAGGAGTTAGGAGCCATTCCTACCTGGGACCAACAGAGCCCCAAATCCCTGTCCCAGTACCCACCCCCCTTAATTCCAGCTCCTGTCTGTGCAGGGCTTGCCTTTTCATTTCCATTCCAAAGCAGTCTCCTGCCAGACCTCTGAGGAGACCTCTGAAGAGACAGCGGTTTTGAGAGAGGCCTTTGTTGTGCTCTGGACTTCCTGCTCCGTGCCATGAACCTATCTTCTAGGAAGGGCGGCTGCAGCAGGGGAACCAGGAAGATTTTCTTTACGGAAAAGTTTAGCCCTCACTTAGTAATCTGCTATTTAAATGCACCTCCCACGTGCCAGTCAGACCCAGACCCCAGGCCTTCCCAGCCCAGGAGAGTGGAGGAGGGTGAATGCGAGGTCCTTGTCTGACAAGAAGCCCTGGGGGCCACTCGGCATATAGGAGGATGGGAGGTAAGGCCAGGGGAGGTCTTTTTGTTCACTGGGGGGAAGCCATTGGGCTCAGAAATTTTGATACTCTGTTTCTGGTGACACTTTAAAGAAGGAACGTGGCAGACCCTGAGTTACACTGAGGAGTGTCCCCATCAGCCGCATGTGGGGCAGCCTGAGGGGAGCAGAAGTCCAACCCTAGGTGCCTTGCAGGGATACCACTCACCACCAGGGAGCTGCCAGTTCCCTATTAGAGCTTTCAGAACAGCTCTTGCTTTATGTTCCTTGGACACTAGACTCCAGGCACCTCCATGGGAAGGGTCCCGGTGTGCAAATGTCTGCATAGGAATGTCTCCCCTCCTCATGGAAGGGTGACAGTGATGTCACATCAGAGGCTCCCAGAAGCCCTTTAGTGAGAAACAGTCCAGAAATGTGTCCAGAGTTCTCCCAGCTGTCCCTTTTGCCCAGTAATCAATCCCTCTATGCCAGAGGGCTACTGTGTTGCTTCTTCAGACCTGGTCTTGACATTGCTGTGGGGGAGGGCCGTGCAACACCCTAAGGGGTCCTGGACACTCTTCTTTCACTCTCCCCACCCCCGGGGGGTTCAGGTTTTGGTTTTGGTTTCAGACTGACTTCTCAGTGTTGGTTGAGCGCCGCCTGTTGGCTGTTGGGATATTATGGACCTAGGGTGACAGGTGATAGCAATTGGACATAAACACTGAGCAAGAGGGAAATAGCCCAGCAGCTAAGCGGGAAGATGAGAAGCCAGAACTCTACCCTCTCAGATTTGACTTCTGGTGTCCAAGGTCTGATCGCTCTCTGCATCTCCCAGCCCCTCCGTGGTGAGTAATTAAGCTGTCAGCACAATTTGACTCCTCTTATGCTCCCAGCAGCCACTTTGTCTTGCGTAACAAAGCAGGAGTAAGGGTGGGTTTATATTTGAGCCCAGTGGTTAGTGCTTAATAGAACATGCAGGACAGCAAAGGCTCTCCTCCCGGGGGTCCTCATTTTCCATCCCGTCCCTTCTGCTTCTGTCCTCTGCTGCCACCTCTGCAGATTCTGGGCCTGCTGACCATACAGAGAAGGTGGTGTTTGAATTCTGGCCTTCAATGCAAGGAATTTGTCAGTTATAGAAAAGTTTTTTTCCCTTAAGGAAATAAAAAGATAGGGAGAGTTTCCTGTTTTGTTTTTTCCTGGAACCCCTTGCCATGTTGCTAAAAGATCTGGCAGAGGACAAGAAGGGGAGTGGTTTTGCCCAGAGGAGGGGCCTGATGCACTCTGGTGTTTACCCTGCTCTCTAGCCTGGCCTAGAAGCACCCCTGCCTTCAGGCCCCGACCAAGCTGGGTATTTTCCACACCTTGACCCAGCCTGTCTTGCCCACCTCAGGGCCAGGCAGAAGGACCAGTATAGACCTCTCCCCCTCTCCTTGGCTTAGCCGAAGTTTCCTTATCCTCTAGGCCTCAGCTTAGACATCACCTCTTCCAGAAGGCGTCTCATGACTGCTCAGACAGGGTTAGTTAGGCCAGCTTTGTTTCCACAGCCCTTGGCTCCTGTTCGAGACACTCAGCTCATAGGCAGGACTTCCCCTCGGCAACTCACACACTCCATGGGAGCTGGGACCTCTCCACCTCCTCGTGCTCTCTCTCCTCCACTCCTAGTGTGTTCATGACACACAATAGGTACTCAAAGCTTATTAAGTGGGTAGGTGGAGTTCCTGTCATGGTTTAGCAGTAGTGAACCTGACTAGTATCCATGAGGACTTGGGTTTGATCCCTGGCCTGCCTCAGTGGGTTAAGGATCTGGTGTTGCTGTGAGTTGTGGTGTAGGTCACAGAGGTGGCTCGGATTCTGCATTGCAGTGGCTGCAGCTGTAGCTCCAGTTTGATTCCTAGCCTGGGAAATTCCATATGCAGCAGGCGTGGCCCTAAAAAGACAAAAAAAAAAAAAAAAAGGTGGACCCAGGCTCTGCCTTCAAGGCACTAAAGTAGCCAGTGGCTCTGCAGTTGCATGGAAGTCAGGGCTGGCCTTTGGTCATGTCTCTGTTTGCTGGTATCATGTAGGTGCACCTTTTCCTCCTGTGGAGGAAGCAGAGCCCCAAGAGTATGGCAGACACAAAAAGAAAGGACTTTTCAAGTTAAGAGGTGTTAAAAACCAGGCCTTTAGGAGTTCCCTGGTGGCCTAGTAGTTAAAGGTTTGGCATTGTCACTCCTGTGGCTCGGGTTCCATCTGTGGCCTGGGATCTTCTGCATGTGGTTATGCCCCTCCCCCCCAAAAAACCCGGGCCTTTCAATAATAACTTAAATCCATATCATTGAGGTGGTTATTAATATGTCACATTGATATTTTACTTTAGGGTTTACCTGTCCTATTGTGTCTAAGAATGTGTATGTTGTGTGTATGTCTATGTATGTCTGTACACGCGTGTGTTTTTTTGATCCTTGTGAATTTAATCCTTCGTGTTTAATCCTGTATATTTAATCCTGTGTGTGTGTTTATACATTTAATCCCTGTTAAAACACTCTGGAGACAGTGGTATTATTGTGATTTTACCCAGGAAACTGGGGTGTCTGAGAAGTTAAGTGACTGTGGAAATTCATGGCTAGTATGAGGTTATGCTATAGAGGTTCTGAAGCAGGCTGCTGGCTGTTGAACTTGGGATGACAGCTGATTTGTAGAAGTACCTTTAGTGGCGGTGCAGTGGGAGGAGGAAGGTGTGTGACTAATTTGGAGCCCCTGACCCTGTGAGCTGAGGCTGCTATTGTCTGTCCCTCAAATTCCCTGAAGATTTGCTGTGACATTTTCTTTGGGGGATGCTCACAACCCTCTGGCCTATAATCCAAAGCCTGGCCTGGTGCAGGGTTTTGGGAACAGAGGGTGGGTG
This sequence comes from Phacochoerus africanus, assembly GCF_016906955.1. Lineage (NCBI taxonomy): Eukaryota > Metazoa > Chordata > Mammalia > Artiodactyla > Suidae > Phacochoerus > Phacochoerus africanus. The sequence goes on along the minus strand of NC_062558.1, from coordinate 30,706,420 downwards.
GGCATGAGGTTTGCTGGGTGCAGAGCAAGGAGCTTTTGCTTTATAAACCAGGTGTTCAGGTTGAGGGAGTGTTTGTTGTTTGGGTGCTGTCTTTGAAGACTAGCTGTTGTGACTGCTGGCATACCGCTGCTTGTCATGTGGAATTTCTGAGTGGGTTTGGAGAACGGGTAGGCCTGTGGCCTGAAGTGATGTAGAACCCACAGAACCCCCTTTGGTATGGGCCAGAAATAGTGCCTTGCCCATCTCAAACCATCTGAGAAAGAGAAGCCCTAGGCCTCCTGCTCAAGGAGGCTCCAGGCACAGCCCTTGGAAAGCTAAACTGAGAAGGCTGTGCCACCAGGGAGCATTCCTTGCCTGCTCTCAGCTTTGTGTGCAAGGGCTCTTTTTTTGGTTTTTTTAGGGCCGCATCTGAGGCATATGGAGGTTCCCAGGCTAGGGGTTGAATCAGAGCGGTTGCTGCCGGCCTACACCACAGCCAGAGCAAGGCAGGATCCAAGCCTCCTCTGGGACCTACATCACAGCTCATGGCAACTCCAGATCCTTAACCCACTGAGCAGGGCCAGGGATTGAACACACAACCTCACAGTTCCTAGTCAGATTCCTTTCCGCTGTGCCACAACGAGAGCTCCACAATTATGGAAGATTTTAAAGATACTCAAAAGTGGACAGACTAGGAGTGAACCCTCTCCAGCAATTACAAACCTATGGCCAGTCCTGCTCCCTCCATACCCAACACCATGGCCCCCATCCATATCACTTTGAAGAAATCCCAAAGTGCCTTGTATATTCTTTGAAGCCTAGCTTGTGGCTTGCAATGGTTTAATCCAGAATTTTGAGACCTGGAATGATAGGGTGCTACTTTTTTATTTCATTTCATTTTCAGAGAAACCACTAAGTGTCCCCTCTTCCTTTTACCTTTCAGTGGCAAGTTGGTGTCTCCAAAGTGGAAGAATTTCAAGGGCCTGAAGCTCCAGTGGAGAGACAAGATCCGGCTCAACAACGCCATCTGGCGGGCATGGTACATGCAGTGTAAGTGCCATGTGGCTGGGCAGGAGACCCTCCAGGTTCTGCCATCCAGAGGCCTCTGCACTTCTGGGCCCCGGAGCCTGCTTTTGGAACATTGTGTGTCAGACAGAAGTCTCTCGGGCAGTCTGCAGGATGGGAAAACCAAGCCAAATCCCAGTGAACTGGACACTTACCACCATCAGCAGAGTCAGGCTTCTGTCATGAAGGTGCCCATAGTCTGCAGGAGGCAGAAGCTTTAGCCAGTTGCTCCCACCCTAACATGCTCACTGTGACAGAAGCCAGTGTTTTAAAGGCAGAAGAGAAGGGCGGGCTTGTCCTTTGCTGGGATGTCAGGGTGGGTGACTTTTGGAGAGTCAGGGAACAGTTCCTATTTTTCAGCCTATCTAAGAGGATGCAGGCCCAGGCCGTGCTTTGTGTCCAGCTGGCTTGGGTGCCGGGGGACAGGTGACCTCTGCAGCAGGTGAGCGTGCTTAGGGTCCCCTTGGCTCAGGCTGGTGCTCCTCTTGATCAGCCAGACTCCATTTCTTGCCCACACATCACTGACAGATTCCTTTCCTCTGACCTGGACCCCTTTACTTCCCTGAAATCTCATTTTCTGAGGGAAGGAGAAGGAAAAAACCCTTGGAAGGGGCTCCCTGAGGGTGAGGTGTGGACAGAAGGGGCAAGGCTCTTGTAGGGGTCTCAGCCACAGTGACGAGGTCTCACTGCTCACCTCCAGATTTGGAAAAGCGCAAGAATCCCGTGTGTCACTTTGTCACTCCGCTGGACGGCTCTGTGGAAGTGGATGAGCACCGCCGGCCAGAGGTACTTGGCTCGTGACACGCCCTCACTCAAGAGGAGGTGACTCACATGGTGGGACGAGGCTGGGTCCTGCAGAGGGAGGCTGGCAGCTGTTGTGACCCCCGAGAAGTGACGGTGATACGGGGGAGGCAGGTGGCCCCTGACATCCCCCCCCCAGAGTCTCCCCCTTCTCAGACCCAGGGACCAACCCTCTCCTTCCCTTTAACATCATGACTCCTTATAAGCAGAGCTCTGTAACCATTAAAGAAGGGCCCCAAGATCTTCATATGCTGAGGGGGGGAAGATGTTGAAAAGATAGTAAATGGAAAAAAAGCAAGTAGCACAGTAGTATTTTAGTGTCTTTAGTTTTTTAAAGCGTGTGCCTGTGTGATTACACGTATGTATAGGAAGTGTCTCAAAGGCTGTGCAGAAATCTTGTACTCGTGGGATTAGAGTGAGGAGGACAGAAGACTCTTTCACACTACACTCTTTTGCATCATTTTAGTTTTGTCCCAGCATGTCTCATGGTTACAACGAAAGGGGGAAAACTTGGAAAGTAACGTACTGCACGGTGGTTTGGAGCCGTAGAACGTGATCTGGTGCTGGATGGCACTAAGGAATAACACTCTTTTAGGCCTGGTAATAACTGTATTATTCACTGTGAGACACAGTGAAGTATTTTTAGGTGAAATTGTATGGGATTATGATAGGATATCTGAGACTTGTGTTAATATTCTCCAGCCATTAAAGAAAAAAGGAATCTGAAAGTGACGTGGGCTCCCGGAGGATCTTCAAGGATATCCTGGTCAGGGCCCTCGTCCTGCATAATGGGAAGGTTATGCTAGATCTTGCAGGTCACTTTCCACCTGAAAGTTCTGGGACTGGCTATTCATTGTCACCCTTTGGAAACATGGCAGAGGCCATGGGCCTTGGAGAGCCAGGCTGGTCTCTGTAATTTCCTCTGGCACCAGGAACTCTGTTGTCCCTGCTTCAGACCCACCCCTGGGCCCCGGGTCCCCAAATCCCCCAGGTTGTCGTAGGTCGTGAAATGAAAACACACATTCTCTCAGAGGCCAGCTGGGCATAGCAGAGATGGGCCGCACTCTGAATGAGGCCTTAGGCCCACAGTGGGGCTCTGGGAACTGGATTGCCTGGGCCGGCCTTCCAGAGCCAGGCACACGCTTGTTTGTAGGGGGTTCTGCTGTTCACTCTGCCCTGTGTCTCTCTCACAGGCCATTACCACGGAGGGGAAGTACTGGAAGAGCCGCATTGAGATCGTGATCCGGGAGTATCACAAGTGGAGAACCTACTTCAAGAAAAGGGTATCCAGCTTGGGCTCCTGAGAGACATTCGGGAAGCCCCATAGTGGAGGGAAGAAGCCAGTTCAGGTTCAGGACACTGGCCCCTGAGACTGTGGCTGGAGCTGCCGCCTACCCCCCCCCCCCCCCACGCCCCCGGAATGGGGGGCAGCATTCTAGCCCAGCCCAAGTGGTGGCCTGCTTTGGTCATGTGACCTTTGCTTTGGTCATGTGACCTTTGCATGTGACATTTCTCCAGCTCTGAGCCGGGGCTGTTTGTCCTAGCTATGCTGGTTGGGAATCTCCTCTGTGCCCAGCATTGGCCTGGGCATAGCAGGGGCAGGATCCCTCTCCCCACCAACCTCCCCTGCCAGAGAGGGCAGGCCCAGGTGCTTCTGGAGCTCACCTACTTCTGGAGAGGCAAGGCTGAGGGCCTCGTCCCCTCCCAGGCCCCCAAGTGACCACCTTGTCCCTCCCTCCCCTTTTCTCCACAGCTCCAGCAGCACAAGGATGAGGACCTCTCCAGCCTGGCCCAAGTGAGTGAGTGTGGGAGCCGCGAAGACTCTCAGGGACCCCCCACCTTTGCCAAGAAACAGCAGTGACTTGGGTGGCCCAGTGGTACAGCACAAGATGGTGGGGACAGAGACTCTCCCTGTGGCTGGAGGGCCCCCTTCTTACTGAAGGATGTGAAGGAAACAGGCCAGTTCCCTATTAGGGGGCCTGGAGGGACTTCTCCCTGACACTTCCCACCACCTTGCCACACCTCTTACATGGCAGCCCTGGCTGCTCTGTGAAGTAGCGCAGCCTGTTGCCATGGTGTGATGTATTGGGAACTCTAAGTCACTATGGCCCCTTTGGTTGTTCCTTCCCCCTGTTGGTGCTAGGACGATGACATGCTGTATTGGCACAAGCATGGGGATGGCTGGAAGACCCCTGTCCCCATGGAGGAGGACACACTGCTGGACACGGACATGCTCATGTCGGAATTCAGCGACACCCTCTTCTCCACGCTTTCCTCCCACCCGCCTGTGGCTTGGCCCAACCCACGTGAAATAGGTAACCTGCCCCTAGACCCTTAATGGGAAACGTTTCCTTCTCTGCCAGGCCCCCAAGGCAGGTTTCCTCTTGTTTAGGGTGAGCTGTGAGGAGAAGGGTTGGCTGACCTCCTTGATGTGTGAGGGCCCCGTGTCCTGAGTCTTTCTGGGCTGCTGTCAGGCCTGTGGAGCCACTGCCAGAAAACACTGGGGAGTTTGGCTTGAACCACTTTCACATTTCTGATGCTGTCCCCTCAGCAGAGGACCTGTACCTGGGGTGGTGACAGGGCTTCTGACTCACTCCCAAGAAAATTGGTACGTTTCTGGGATTGCCTCTCACTCGGCAGTGTGCAGACATTCAGATCACCTCTCAAGGAAGAGCCCACAGTCTGAAAATTGGAACCAAGGGGTCTCTGCACAGCTGTTCACATCTTCTGAGGAGTGTCTGTTCCCAGATACTCAAATTTACCTTTCCTATGAAAACTTAGCCTTTTTTTTTTTTTACTGCCTTCTGAGGGTGGAGAATGGCCATGAGCCCTCAACACAGTAGACATTCCATCCAGAAGCTGACTTTTCTCCTTGGAAGAATCAAGAATGTGAGCAGGGGCTGGAGCAGATCTTCTTACAGCAAGGCCTGAGAAGGTTGAATGACCCTTCTGTCTCCTTTCTGATTCTTATAGCACATCTGGGAAATGCAGACATGATTCAGCCGGGGCTGATGCCCTTGCAACCCAACCTGGACTTCATGGACACTTTTGAGCCTTTCCAGGGTGAGGACTTGGGGCAGAGTGTGAGCCTGGCGCAATGTGGACAGTGCTTCCCTTTCTGAGAAGAAACTATTAAAGTGGGCCAGGGCTTAGTTTTTCAGAACTGCCTTTTTTTTTTTTTCTTTTTTTCTTAAATTTTTTGTAGCTGCAAGGCCTGGGGAGCCTGTCTGGGACATTGTTCTCTCTGAAGGAAGTGGGCTCTCTCATTGTCCCTGTCTCAGAACCTCAGGTTTGGCCCTGACTGTAAGCAGTTCTCCCTGTAGACAGCAGAGGGCGCTGATGACACACCTGCCTCCGTGCTGTTTTTTGGGGTTAGAACTGGTCCTTGAGCTCCCGCTGTTGTAAGAGTAGGTGCCACCCAGGCCTGGGAGTGTTGTAGAGCCCACACTGGTTGCCAGCATGTGCAGCTCCAATCAGAGGCCTTTGTCTGCAGTTACCTCAGGGGGAATGCCCTCTGGCTGTGGTGTTCTTCAGGGTAAGGTGGGGTTCAGTGCCTGATTTGTTTGGATCTCAATTCAATGAAGTGATGGGCACACAGAGCTCACAGACCCCTGATGCTGTCTTGCAGACCTCTTCTCTTCCAGCCGCTCCATTTTTGGCTCCATGCTGCCTGCACCCGCCTCAGCAGCTGCGCCGGACCCCAGCAGCCCGCCTGCTCAGGTAGAGAGAGCTTGGGGAAAGGGCACTGGGCTGGGCAACAAACCTTTGCAGCCATAAGCAAAGTCATAAGCAAAGTGCTGGGGGTTGCTGGATCTAGCAGACTCAAGTATAAAGTGTAAATAAGTTATCCTAGCCCTTCTTGAAAGCATCCATAGGTACCCATGAGGTGGGAGACTCTGTCATTGTGCTCCTGCATAGGCCCCAGATAACCTGCGTGTGGCAAATTCTGTCTTGACTGATTAAAACAGGGTCAGGGAGACAGCAAAGAAAAATGTGGATCGCTAGTAAGTTCCATGTATTTCTTTGACTTTTTACTCAGCACTCAACACCATTTGCTTACCAGGTGCTGGGGCCGCTTTGCTAAGTGAGATGTGGCTCTTAGCCCTCAAGAGAGTCTCAGGCTGGTACCCATATCCAGGGAGGTGCCCACGACTTGGTCCCCTCTTCTTCCATATGGCTCCGGGAAGAATTTTTTCTATAGAGACTGGGATCTGAACAATTGATTCCTTATAGCATTTCCCTTTGAGGAAGGGGTGGCCTCTAGAAGTGGATACGTGAGACGTCCTGGGGAGCCTCATGAGCAGCTGCAGTCCAGGCCGCCTCTGCTCTGTAACAGAAGATTGTGGGGCCTTTGGGATGACCCCACTGGACTCCAGAAATAAGATATTCCCAGGCCGAGAGCCAAGGGTGTGCAGACAGTTGCTGTGTCTGGGCCCTGTGTTATCATTCAGTTCCTAATGGAAACAAGGCCCCTGCAGACACCTTGGGGAGACCCACCAGATTAGCAGTCCCTTCTGCCCAAGGCTTTATCCCAGGTACCCCACGTACCTTGTTGGACTCTGTGGCATGTGGTGCTGGAGAGACAGCAGCCGTGTGACTGCAGCATTTGATCCTCATTTTGTCTCTTCTTTTCTCAGGAGAGCATCCTGCCAACCACTGCTCTCCCCACCGCCAGCCTCCCTGACAGCTTCATCGCACCCCCTGTGGTCACTGCCCTGGACCCCACAAATGGGCAGGGCTGTGAACACACCTCCCAGCCTGGGGACCCTTTTGTCCAGCCTGCAGAATTGGGACCCTCTGCACCACCACTGACTGTCCCCCAGCCTTTCCTCCCCGTGTTTACCATGCCGTTGCTCTCGCCCAGCCCTGCCCCGGCACCCCTGTCCCCTGCCTTGCACTTAGGTCCTCCTCCTGCCACTGCCCTGAGCCCCCCAACTCCACCCGCCTTCCTGCAGCCACAGAAGTTTGCCGAAGTCAGCAAATCACCCTCTGTCATCACCCATACGGCCTCCGCCACCCTCACCCATGATGCCTCTGCCACCACCTTCAGCCAGAGCCAGGGACTCATTATCACAACCCGCTATCCCACCCCCTCCATGTCCCCCTGTGGCCTGGCGCTGTCTCCAGTCACCCGGCCCATGACTGTCGGGCCTCCCCAACCTCGTTTAACTTTTGTGCACCCCAAGCCTGTATCCTTGCCTGGGGGGAGGCACAAGCAGCCCCCCAAAATAGTGCCTGCTCCCAAACCAGAGCCTGTGTCCTTGGTATTGAAGAATGCTCGCATCGCCCCAGGTGAGTCGGGTGGAGGGAAGCAGGTATGGTGTCCCCCTCCCCCACCTGGGATGTTTCCTGTCCCCAAGGCTTGCAAACTTGTGACATGCATATTGTGATGTGAAACAGAAGAGTTATGAAATACTATGTGTGTGTGATCTAGCCTGTTTTTTCTATCCTGTGTCATTCTTTTAAAGTTAGTCTCAACCCAGTTTGAAAAAACATGGTCCTGCCTGGTTACCTCTTTCAGTGGTCTGTAATCTGTCCCCATCCAAGGAGAAGTTACAAAAAGTAGCTTTGTCCAGAGTTCCCTGGTGGCCTAGCGGTTAAAGGATCCACTGTGGCTCAGATCATTACTGTGGCATGGGTTCAGTCCTTGGCCCAGGAATTTCTGCATGCCATGGGTGTGGCAAAAAAAAAAACCCTGGTAGCTTTGTCTGTGCCCTGCAGTGAGGAGGTGATGTCTCAGTGGCGGCAAAGGGGTTGTGTGCTGCTTCTGGTGGCCCCACGTGTGACCTGGCCAGGCCCAGGCTCTGGGGTCAGGAGCAGGCCTGAAGCAGACCTCCACCCTCACCTTCCCCTTGTCCTGGCAGCTGCCTTTTCAGGACCGCCACAAGCAGTGATCATGACATCAGGCCCTCTGAAGAGAGAAGGGGTGCTGGCTTCCACCGTGTCTCAGTCCAACATGGTCATTACGCCTGCTGCCATTACCAGGGTAAGGGGTCCAGACAGACCCTCAGCATCTTTCCAACCCCAGGGGGCCATCGCCCAGCATGACTATGGTCGGGGGGTGACCTCTATCTCCTGTGTGCCCTTAGGCTCCTGGAGTCACAGAGTTCCATAGCAGCATCCTGGTGACAGACCTTGGTCACGGCACGGGCAGCCAGCCTGCCCCCGTCTCACGGCTCTTCTCTCCAAGCACAGTGCCAGACTCCCTGGTGAAGGGCGAGCAGGCTCCTCTGCACGGGGGTGCGCCCTCAGTCCCTGCCGCGGGCCCAAGTGAGTCTTCTCTTCGGTTGGATCAGTTGGGATTGCGTGAGTAGAGTGAATGGGCTGCTCCTGGATTGGGGAGGTGGCCGTGCGTGCCCGGGACTGAGCTTGGGCTGCAGGCTTGGCAGTGTGGCGTTCCTGGCAAGGGGAAGGCTCAGTGAAGGGAGGACAAACCAGGGGAGCACAGGGTGTTGTGGTCAGGCGGCGCCAGTATGCTCAGCCTCCTTTCGAGAGGCCTGCCTCTGAGCTGCCAGCTTTGACCCACAAAAGGAGTCAGGAGGAGCCCTTGGCGTCAGTTTCCAGAAAGCATGAGCCTGGGGTGGCATCAGCACAGCCCATCAGGCCTCACAAGTGCCTTCCTTCTTCTTTGGCTTGGCCTTTCATTAGAGCCGAGAGGTCAGGGGAGGCTGTGCTGCTGGGGGTGAAGTGGAGTCAGACAGCACCTCGGAAGGGAGACCAAAGTGTCTTGTGTTTAATAAAACCACCTCTGGTGCAGAGGTGTCTTTCCAAGGTGGAGGGGAGGAGTCTCTACCTACAGCGGTCAGACAGAGGGACTTTTCCCAGGACAGGCCTTGAAGAATAAAGGACCCTTATCTGAGAAGATACACAGACTAGCTATGATCTGGGCCTGAGGTACCCTAGGGGGGCTCGGTAAATGTTGCCTTATCTACCAAGGTGTGGATCCCTGGAAGTTAGAAGTGCATGGGGAGAACAGCCAGGTGGAGGGGCCTGAACCCAAGTTGTCCATACTGTGAAGGGGGACAGGGTCCCGAGAGGGTTTGGGCAGGGCTTCCAGGCGTGTCTCCTGAGCTCAGAGCCTGGAGTGCGGCTAGCCAGGCCACACACACAGTTTGCCTCTGTCACATCCTTCTTGGGTAAAAAGAGAGGTGTGTTGGTTTGTTTGGTTGGTTTTTTTCCATTAAAAAGTGTGTGGGGATGGGTAAGATAAAAAAAAAGTGTAAGAAAACATACACGTAGAATTTAAAGAACAACAACAAAAAGAGCAGATAGCTGCATGCTCGCCACTCAGTGAAACTAGAGCCTTTAGATGCTCAGGGGCCCCTGGAGCCCTAGGTGGCTTTGCAGGAGGCATCAGGAGTGGAGCCTCCTCTCAGTTCCCCTGGACCTGTGACTGCAGAGCTCGGCCAAGATCTGTCCTGAGCCCAGCCCCGCACCCAGCCAGCCTCCCTGAGCAGGCCTAACAGGACCTGCCCCCACCCGGGATGTCAGCCAGGATTTCTCTAGCTTTTGCACTGGGGCTGCTCTGGGAGGTTAAGGGTGGGTTTCTGAGACTCGAGACCTGCCGGGGGTTCCCTTCGTGGGCAAGTCCCCCGTGTGCCTGGGCAGCCTTGTGCCTGAGGGGAGTCTCTGCTCTTCTTAGGTCGAGACTGCCCGAACTCAGGGCAGGCCTCTCCGTGTGCTTCAGAACAGAGCCCCAGCCCTCAGTCTCCCCAGAACAACTGCTCAGGGAAATCTACTGCAGACCTCAAAAATGTGGCTGCTTTAAAGGTACCTCTCAGGTTGTGGTTCACTTGGAAGGATGGGGAGGCAAAGAGAGGCCTATCAAAGGACCTTTGGGACAGCTACGTCTCTTACTTAAAGACACACTGGAAGGAACCACAGGCTCAATGGGAGTCCCACCAAGAGGGGGCAGCATCCGAAACAGGGATGTTTGCTGCTTTAACCTTGAGCTTGTCAGCCCCTCCCATCCCCCATCCACTACCCAGCCCTATGGTGACCTTGCCCTGGGGAGGGGGTGGGGGAGCTGTCAGAACTATGCCTGTGGGCCTGTGGATGAGAGGTGTGAGGGTGGCTGGGAAGGGCCAGATCAGCAGCGTCAGGCCCTTGCTATGCTTCCTTCTGCAGAGATGGTTTTCTAGAGTCCCACCCTGTCCCCCTTCTGGCTCCTGCTGGAGCCTTTTAGCTTTCTCTCACCACCCAACACACACAGAGCTCTCTAGAGGCCGCAGGGTCCTAATCTGCCCCTACTCTGGCCTGCAGGATGGGGTGGGGGTGAGGGGAAGGGTCCCTGTGTGGCAGTGACAGGTCGATTCACCAACAGAACCGGCAGATGAAGCACATTTCAGCTGAGCAGAAGAGACGCTTCAACATCAAGATGGGCTTTGACACCCTGAACAGTTTGATCTCTAATAACACCAAGCTGGTGAGTGGCCTCTAGGGTGGGCGGGGGCACAGACCCTGACCCCTGATCCCTGACCCGGCCGCCCCTTCCAGACCAGCCACGCCATCACGCTGCAGAAGACCGTGGAGTACATCACCAAGCTGCAGCAGGAGCGCAGCCAGATGCAGGAGGAGGCCCGGCGGCTGCGAGAGGAAATCGAGGAGCTCAACGCCACCATCCTGTGAGGCTGGGCCTGGGGGGGGTGGGGGCGGGGCTCGTCCTCCCCTGTTGCTGGCAGGGGCCTCCTCGCTCAGCACTGCTGCTTTTGGCCCTTCTCTGCCCTGGACTTGCCTCATGGGCCTGCCTGCTCAGCTCCCAGGGCCCGCGTTCGCCACCTGCTACACTGAGCTTCCCCCCACTCTTCCTGCCGTTTCAGCTCCTGTCAGCAGCTGCTCCCTGCCACAGGCGTCCCCGTCACCCGACGCCAGTTTGATCACATGAGAGACATGTTTGATGAATATGTGAAAAGTCGGACCCTGCAGAATTGGAAGTTCTGGATTGTATCTTTGGGTTTTCTTTGCTTATCCCCTATTCCTCCCAGTGACACTGGCCTTTCAGTTTCTTTAGAAAGATGTTCTGAATGGTCATTATTGAGTTTGTCAAGACAGGTGATTCTCGTTTCTGTCTCAAGAGAGAAGGGCCTGGACAGGCCTGCAGTGTGGAGCGAGCTGTCCTTGGTGACTATCCAGGCTTGGGGCTTTCTGGGGACACAAAACAGGCCAGCTTTGTGCTCTGGGTCCTTGAGAAATCAAGACAGTGCCGAGCCGCTTGCAGAAGCAGTATGGTGGGAAGGAGGTGGGATCTGGTCTAAAGTACCTGGCACCAGTCCTGTCCTAGCAGCACCGGGGAGCACTGGGGTCACATGAAACCAGGGCTCACAAAACAATTAAACAACACAGCCTGGATTTGAAGCCAGTTCCCTCCAGGTTGTTCTCTGGTCTGTGCTGGGCTCTGCCTCTGGGGCCCAAACCTCTCTGCACTTGGTCTCCTAGATGGTAGTGGGGCCCTTATGGGAGTGGATCTGGCCTTGTCGCCCCCCCACCCCCAGCTCCTGCCACCGCGGCGGCTCTGAGCTGACAGTGTGCACAATGTGCACCCCGGCTTTGGGTCTGACAGGCTGAGCAGGGGTCGCTCGGGAAGAGTGGCGCTCCAGCAGCAGCTCCACAGGGCATGTGGTGCCAGTGGGCACCAGTGGGTGGCATTTAAGACGACAGGCACTGGCTCCAGGCCCCTACTTTGTTCTAGGCCTGGTCCCTGAGCAGAGCTGGGATGAGTCAGAACCTCTGTGGTCAGTGGCAGGTTCCTCATCATCAGACTAAGCCGTGGGGACCACAGGACCAATTAGGGACATTTGGGGGTTGGGAAGACACAGGCCCATCACTCTCTTTCTCAGCTGTCCACGCAGTTACTTGCCAGACCCAAGGGGAGCTGGTCACAGGCAAGCCTGTGACTGGGCTTCCTTCTCTCCATGCTCCCTTACCTTTTCTTTAACCCGCCTGCTGTGCAGTTCAGCGTCATCATCAAGCCACTCTTTGAGTCCTTCAAGGGTGTGGTGTCCACCAGCAGCCTGGAGGAGCTGCACCGGACGGCACTGTCCTGGCTGGACGAGCACTGCTCCCTGCCCGTCCTCAGGCCGAGTGAGTGGGGTCGTGGGTCTGTGGGGCTGTGGGGCTTGGCTGACCCCTTCATGCTGTCCTGGGGCGGGGAGGGCCCTTGGCCACATTTAGTGCTGCAGAGAACCCCAGGTCTGCTGCAGACACCAGGCAAACAGCTGGGGCAGAAGGGTGAGGCTGAGCCAGGGCCCCCCCTACATGGCAGGTGTCTTCTCGCTTCCTGCCGTCTGTGTGTGTCCATTTGAGCAGATCCAGCTCATGTTTATTGAGCACCTACTATTTACCAGACTCTGTATCAGGTGTTTTCAGATATTTTCTTGTTTAATTCTTGAAATAATGACCAGAGCTGTGCCAATATATAAAGTCATAGAAGTGTGATGTTAAAACAAGGGAACAAGCAGGAACAGCTGAGGATTCCCTGCCTTCCTGCAGGTAGGAGGTGGGATTGCAGAGCTGTCTTATTTGTTTTTTGTTTTGTTTTGTTTTTGTTTTTCTTCTGCTTTTTAGGCCCGCACCAGCTGCATATGGAGGTTCCCAGGCTAGGGGTCCCATCAGAGCTACAGCCGCCGGCCTACACCACAGCCAGAGCAAGGCCAGATCCAAGCTGCGTCTGCAACCTACACCACAGCTCACGGCAACACCAGATCCTTAACCCACTGAGCGAGGCGGCCAGGGATTGAACCCACAACCTCATGGTTCCTAGTCAGATCCATTTCCACTGGGCCACTATGGAAACTCCTGCAGGGCTGTCTTAAAGGAGAGGTGTGAGTCCAGACCTCAGCAGAAAGGCTCTCCTGATGTCCGTGCCTCTTCTACTTTTGGGTGCTTGAGAATCGCCAGGCATGTAACCGTGTGTTCAGTCCCTCGGGGGCTTGGAGCTGGTGCGTGCTGCGCCTGCAGGCTGACCCTTCCTGTCTTCCAGCTGTGCTGAACACCCTCCGGCACCTGAGCACCACCACATCCATCCTGACCAACCCGTCCCAGCTGCCTGAGCAGGCCGCGGAGGCCGTCACCAGAATTGGCAAGAGACCTGGGGAGTCTTAGCAGCACTTCGTGGCTACGCGGTGACGGGAGATGCCGTGGAGACCCTTTCCTGCCTGCGGAGAGGAGGCCGCGCCCACACCTCTCCTGACCCAGAGCCTCAGGGCTTCCCTCCAACCTCGGCCACCAGGCTGCACAGGACACCACGCTCAGGTCTGAAGCAGGTTCAGGTCCTGCCAACAGCAATAGCCCAGCTTTGGGAACCCCTTGCTGTGAACTCTGACTCAGCGACCTCAGTACCGACCTCCTTTCCCCTCGGAGTGGCCCAGACAAAGGGCAGCACCGCTGTTTCTGTCCTGTCCTGTCCTGTCCTGCTGGTGGGGTGTTGGGGCCACAGGTCCAGTGCAGAGAGCAGAGGGGGCAAGCAGAGGTGACATTCCCAGAATCAGGTCATGTGAAGGTCCTTCCTGGCTCCTGTCTGAGGATTTAGAGACGCTCTCTCCTGGCATGGCTCGGCCTGCCCCTGCCTGTGGGGCGGTTGGAAGGCATCCTTCCTCCCCTGACTCTGACCTTGTAAACAGATTGGACATAGGTTCAGGCTTCGCAAGGTTGGCTGCAGGGAGACCTGCAACACGTGTGCAGAGCCATGGGTGTGTGTCCCTTAGGATGGGGGACAGAACATCGCAGAGTTGCTGCTGGCCTGGAGAGCCTCTCGGCAGTGCTGCATCTGTTCTGATTTGGTTTCACTTGGCATTGCAGCATCCGCAGCAGTGCTGACCTGAGGGTAGAGTGGTGGGGGCTCAGCCAGGGCCTGCTCCCTCCTTCTCCACCTGCCTCCAAGCTGCAGCTGGGTGAATGTCTGGGCTTGATGGTTGCTGCTAGCCCTTCGAGTGTGGTGTTTAAAAGACCGGGCTCCACAAGGCTGCCATCAGCCTGGTCACTTTGTCTGGATTGTCCAGCCTGGAGCCCCAAACTAATTAGTAATTCTCAGACTAAAGCACTACCATGACCCAGCACCTGCCCTGTCTTGTGTTTGGAGGCAGAAATTGAAATGTTGACACAGAGCTCCAAGGTGGCTGCCTGAGCTGTATTTGGGTGGCTCCCAGATCAGACAGTCAAGAGTGGTACTCAGATGTGGTCCAGGAGGAGGAGGACAGAGCAGCTGGCTGTTTCCGAATGTGAGGGTTGCGTTGGGGGGAGGGCCTGGGCGTCCTGTCACTGCATCTGCAAGAGCAGCTCCAGGTGGAGGGACGTCCTCTATCACTCAGGAAGCCCAGCCAAGGGTACCTTCTCCTTGAAAGAATGTGCTTTTCACGTCCTGCTGTGAAGTTCAGAGGCCAGCAGGCTTCCCGCGAGACCTCTGTCCTCCTTGGGCAGATCTGGGCAGGCCAGGAGAAAGCTCGGGAGCCACGTGAGGGGGGCGCCAAGTTTGGATCCATTCAGAGGCTCCCGCTGGTTCTGGAGGCCTGTGACGGTGCTCCGGGGTGGCCAGCCCCACCTCAGCCTAACTCATGGAGGATGGAAGTGGGGTCCTTTCCCTGCCACCAGAGGTGCCACCGCCTCTGCCACGGGTCAGCTGCTCCCTGTCTGTGCTCCAGCCCTGTCAAGAGACCCTCAGCGGCACCCCTCAGCCTCCCCAGAAAATGTGTTTACAGGCCTTCCCATCACTCTCTCCCTTCGTTTCCCCTGGGAGGTGGGAGGAGAACGCCGCCTTCCCCGGGATGAACTTGAGGTCATCCTTCAAAAGGAGAGGACCACCACGGGGAGAAAACTCCGTGCAGGCTCTCGGAGAGTCCCATGCTCAGCCTCACCCCGGTTCCTGTGCCTTTGTAAACCGCCTAGGTGGCCGCAGAGCTCGGCCCAGCCACATCTCCGAAATCAGTAGCTTTCTCCCTACCCCTTGCTGGGAGGTTTTTTTGTTTTAACTCCGTGGGATGTAAAATTGGCCTCTTGCTTCTCTGGCCTACCTCTCCCTCTCTCCCTTTGGCAGGTTTAATGTTCATGATTCTGTTTTGTTAAATATTTAAGGCTGTTAGGTTGTGTGAGGCGTTGAAGGTTTTGTGTGTGTGTCTGTGTGTGTGTGGGGGGGTACGTCACAGCAGACGGTTAACTAGATGCATGTTTTGTTTTGAAGTATTTACTTAAATCCATTTCTCTTGGTGCTCACCATTATCACGGCTTTCAGGCCACAAGGCTGTATCTCTTATTACAGACACGGTTGTTTCTTGCTTCGGAAGTTTTCTTATTTTGGATTCTTGCCTGATTAGTCTGGCCAGACAGGAGCCTAGCTTTGACCTCTGTCCTGGGGTCCCAGGCTGGAGTGCAGGCCAACGGGGCCCCTCTGCCAGCCGCCTCCAGTGGACGCTGCGGTTTGTTTACACTCCCTTTCACCCCCACTCCTGTCCCTGCTCCCATGAAAGTGCTGACACTTTGGAGAATAAGAAAATGAATTTCAAGAGGGAAAAAAAAGCTTGTCTAGCACATAAATTTCTGAAAGTGTTTCTGTGAAATCTTTCTGTGCCATCAGCTCCCTTCCCACTGCTGGTTGCTCTTTGACGACAACTGGGAAATACAGGGAGAGCGGGGCTTTCTGAAGCTGGCTGGCCCATCCCTCCCTCGGTTTCAGGCGGGTTACATGCCAACTGTCACCCCCCAGGAGGCCCCCCAACCAACGCATCGCGCGGTTTTTCATGGCACAGGGGAAGCTGTCCCAGCGTCAGAGGTTGGTTTCATGTGAGCACTGGCTTTTGTTGGGGAGGGACTGTCAGGGCTGCGGTGTCCCTGAAGCCAGTGCAAGGGGGAGGGGTGCTTTGCGGTGCCCGCGTGGCCTTGCACACTCAGCTCCCTCCACTTCCTGTCCTTGTGACCTGACGCAGCCTCCCCTTTCTAGACAGAGGTCAGCCCTTGAGGGGTTTTTTCCTCCCTCTGGCCAATAGGAGTAGAAAGTTAGATTCTTTTTTTTGTTTTTTTGTCTTTATAGGGCTGCACCCGCGGCATATGGAGGTTCCCAGGCTAGGGGTCTAATTGGAGCTACAGCTGCTGGCCTACACCACAGCCACAGCAACTCGAGATCTGAGCCATGTCTGTGACCTGCAGCACAGCTTATGGCAGCACTGAATCCTTAACCCACTGAGTGAGGCCAGGGATCAAACCTGCAACCTCATGTTTCCTAGTCGGATTTGTTTCCACTGCGCCACAATGGGAACTCCTAGAAAAATTAGATTCTTAAGGGACCTGGCACCCCAGTGTGGTGCTAAACCCCTCTGTCCCTCCCCAGGTCTAGGGGTGTGGTGGCCTGATCTTGGGAGGCTTACTGCCAGGAGGGGGTCCCCACCTCCCCTCTCATGTGCAGTCCTGGCCAGCCTGACCTGGCATGGTGCTGGCTGACTGCCCCACGTCAGTTCTTTTATCTCATCCGGGGTCAGCTCTGGGTGGGCAGCCTTGGCACAGCACCCCTATGCTCTTCCCCTCCCATGGTCATCTAGCTCTGCCTGGGTCTTTTGTCTCTCTCACGGCCCCAGGCCCCTAACTAAGCTGAGTATAGCTTCTCTCCTCTCTCTGGTGGAGGAATTGCCTTTCCATAGAGATGCCTTGCTTCCGCTGATTGATTTGCTGCAGGTGAAACCCGCCCGGTCTGCTGCTTGTCGGAGCCACTTTGCAAAGTGCTTCCTCTGCAGTGGCCTTGACAACGAGGAAGGGAGCTCGCTAGCCCTGAGGTGGATGCGCAGCAACGGTGGGCCGTGGTTTTTGGCTCGATGTCCCTGATGCTTTGTATATTAAAGATTTTCACCACATCTGAACATAGACAGCAGGAGAGGAGAGCAGGGGTAGAGGAGTTTGGACCTTCAACACGCGTATTTCCGTGGTTGCCATCGCCTTGACCTGCTGGGCAGGCAGGTTTGGGGAGCGGAGGGGCTCTGGGAGCAGAGACAGGCCCCAGAACCCCCAGCTGCGCCCACACCCCCTCCATCACCTGCCCCATTGTCTTTCCCTTCTGAGGCCTTGGCTTTCCCAGCTCACCACGTGGGGGCCGTTCCCGTCGAGGCTTGTGAAAATCAGCCTTTGAGAAAGAAAAGGGAACTTTTCCTGTTGAATGTTGGCTCTGTGTGTGTGTGTGTGTGTGTGTGTGTGTGTGTTTGTGGGTGTTTTTAATGGATTTTATTTTTGTGAAATATCTTGACAATTATGTAGCAAAATTCGCTTTTATCTCCCAGTCAACCTTTTGGTTCCAGAGTCAACCCTGGGTGTCACTAATTGGAAGAATTCTCTCCTGGGTATGTGAACAGAGAGGTGCCACCCTCAAGAGTTGAGGTGGTGGAGAGGGTTGGGAGAAACTGAAGTTCGATACATTTCCATAGAGTTTCCTTCCTGCAGTTAAAAGGTAGGAGACATGGAGCCGAGGCCGTGTGTCCCCGAGGGAACTGGCACGAGGCCCCTCCCTCGGCGCCCTTGCTGCTGCTTTATCTGAATCTGTTCACACTCGTGTTTGTGGGCTTCTTCTGTAACGCCACAGCTGAAACAGCACGTTCTTTTCCTTTTTCTGCTTTCAGTTCATTGTGTAAATTGTTCATTTTTTTCTCTTGTGAGCTCCGGTGACTGTGTCAGGGCTTCTGTAGCAAACAGTCACCCCTCGTGGGCAGAAAAACAAAACCCAAAAAGAGTCTTGCTCACCAGAGGCCCCAAGCCTCAGGCCTGCGCCATCCAGAGCAAGGCCGTTTATGCTCCGCCGTTGAGAAGCACCTTTCCACCAGCTGTATTCAACACTACAATGCAGTTTGAAAACTATATTTGCATCCAAGACAATAAAAGGCCGTATTTTTTGAAAACCCTGTGATTTGTCTTTCCCCTTGAGCTATGGAGGAGGTGACAAAATGAGATCAGGGCAAAGTGATGCCCACAAGTGGCTCCCTCATTCTAGGGTCGGGGGTGTGGGTGCAGCCTGGCGGTGCTGCGGGTGAGGAGACAGACCCAGGATGGCAGGGGCTCAGGAGGTATGTCCTGGAGGACAGTGGGCCTAAAGAGAAGCCTCTGCTGAACGGCCCAGCAGGATGGACTCTACCTGGGAATGCACCAGGCTGTGGTGTTGCAGGCCTTTCCCAGGTGGACAGAGTCCAGTGATGCTTGTGCAGACTTGCACACTTCCTAGTGTGGAACATGGGCAAACAGCACCCACCCTGCACTCTTTACAGGGAGGTGGTGAGGTTCCCATGTAGTCGGATGCATCCAGTGCTTAAGAGAGTGCATGTTACAACCAAGGTGGCCAGCACCAGCCCCTGCACAGAATGGGGTCCATGTTGTGGAGGTGCCCGGGTGGCTGTGGGCTCCCTGCTGACAGCTGACCCAGTACTGTAGGCAGAGAACACTAGGAGGTTGACAGCAGAGATGTCCCTTTGTTGTGCTGGGATTTTGATCTCTGTTTAATCTAGAAGCTTTTCTTTTGGCTCTGCCATCTTTCCGTGCCCACCCCCCTGCCCCCCAGCGCCTTGTGTCTGGGCAGGGTGACCCGGTAAGATGAACCATGCCGTCCCATCTCAGGCTTCTGGCTTATTCACTGAACAGCTGCCCAGATCCATATCTCGACTAAAATGCAGTGGGCTGATACACAGGCTCTTGTCTGATCAAACCCCCACTCCTCCCCCAAGGGAAAAAGTCTTCATGACACAAAGCAAGATTTGGGGCCTTGAGAACCGGGGGCCCTAGAGGGAGAGGTAAGTGGTTGTGCCTTTGGGTTGGAGGGAGCTCAACCATTGAGATAATCAGTGGCTGTCCAGTTGGTTCTTCTAACTTGGGAGCCCAGCCCCATGTCATGTACAGAACCTTAAAAGATAACTTGGGGCATAATTATAAGAAGGGAGAGGTCGGATCTGGGGAAGGGAGGAGCAGAGTCTGGAGGGGGAGGCCAGGGCACTGGAGCTTCAATTCCTCAGCGTCAGGTGCTGGGCCACCTCGGGGACAGGGACGCCCCTGGACAGTTCTCGAGTTTTTCCTCACAGAGGAAGAAATGGAAGTTGTTTCCAAGGTGACAGGGCTGCACTGGTCAGAGTGAGAAGGCTGGTTTCATTTTTTTATCCTGCAAAGGGCCTCTCCATCCACCAAGTTGGAAGATTATCCATGGTATCCTCCCCTTCCCTCCCCTTCCCCTGACACCAAGCGCTGTTAAGTCTGTCCTCCAGATTTCTTCCAAACAGATAGTCCACTTCGCTCTGTCCCCAGTGTCCCCAGCACCCAAGTCCAAGTTGCCACTGTTTCTCAAGTTCACACAACAGTGTCCTCCATCCCTTCTGTCTGGTGGCCTCTTCTGGTCAGGGAGCCTGAGGAAGCCCAGCCCCCACAGGCCTCCCCACCGTCCTTCCAGGGCTTCCAGATAAAGGCCAGTCCCCCCAACCCCACTGAGTCCATCCTGCCCGCGCCGGCCTTTCCAACCTCATTTCTGCTTTTTTCAGTTCCTTGAATATGCTGTGCTTTGCTTTGTTTCACTCTAGGTTTTCCCAGGTCTCCTTCCTCTGCCCACATCTTTCCCCTTCTCTACCCCTTTTCCTATCAAGCTCCTACTCTCTCTTCCCATGTTAGTCCTTACATGTCAGGGAGTTCCGGTTGTGGCTCAGCAGTAACGAACCTGACTAGAATCCATGAGGTTGAGGGTTGGATCCCTGGCCTCGCTCAGTGGGCTAAGGATCCTGCATTGCTGGTGTAGGTCACAGATGCAGCTCGGATCCCAAGTTGCTATGGCTATGGTGTAGGCCAGAGGCTACAGAGGCTACAGCTCTCATTCGACCCCTAGCCTGGGAATGTCCATATGCCGTGGGTGCAGTCCTAAAAAGACCAAAAAAAAAACAAAAAACAAAAAACTTAAATGTCAGAAACCAGCCTTAGTGTGTGTGTCATCCCCCAATCCCCCCAAAACACAGGTCCGCACATGTGCGTGCACATACACACACATACACACATGCACACAGCCAGTCAGGCCTTGGAGCACCTCATATTTTCTCAGGGTGCAGGTCGTGTTTGTGATTATTGTTCACCTTCCCCACCAGGTTCCGAGACCCTTTGGGACAAGGTGCCTGTGGCCACTGCTGTGCCCAGCTCAGAATTATCACATGGCAGGTGCCCCTGGGAACCTGTTCTGTGCGCCCTTGGCCCTGTGCTTGCCGCCCTTCCCCATCTCCGAGTCAGACAGGCGCAGGGTGTGGGGAGCCTGACTAGATAGGACAGGAGGGGAGAGGAGGGGGCAACTATTAGATGCAGACGTCAAACTCAGGTAGGTGTTGAGCAAGGTTTAAAGGTTGGATCCTATGATTACAGATTTAATATTAAACTTTAGTAATTCAGGTTGTAAATGTGATGAGAATAGCCTCCAAACGGCATTTAAAAGCATTTCATCTTGGACTTGGCCTTGATTCTATAGAATACAGTTTACCATCTTTAGTAGCTCTTTTTTTGTTGTGTCAGGCTCTGAATTTAGCCTGGTGTAGGGTGGCGTGATGACATGTAATGTGTGCTTTTACCTTTTTATTTCAGAACATTGCCAGCATACACAGAAGCAGAGAGAAGAGTATAATGAAACCTCACGTGCCCGACCTCCACTTGAACAATCACCAACTCAGGGCCAATTTTGTTTAATACATACCTCACCTCACTCCCATTATTTAGAAGCAAAGCCCAGATGCCATATGGATTTCATTAGTTAATAGCAAATGTGCTTTTGAGTTTCATTTCCAGAATTGCATCCATGCCTGCAGTGTGGGTCGTTTGAAGGCTCTCGACGGCTCTGTGAAAACTACCGAGTCATAGTTAATGAGAAACCTGGGGAATGAGGAGTTCTGATTGATCAGATTTTCTGTTTCACTAAATCATGAGCTAGAAAACCTTTATTGTTTATAGAGGGGAAGCACCTTCTAAGATAAAAGTCTACTTGCCTGCCTTAATAGGTATGTACAGCAAACAGTCTAATCTCTTGATCTAGTCTGACTGATTTTGGCTCCTGGGGGATGTGACAGAATAGAGCTGGGCAGTACCGTGACAGGTCTGGGGTGGGGGGGCTTCCCACCTGCCCCCCACCTGTCCGGAATCCAACCTGTTGGTGTCTCCCCAACCCCCAGCCCGCTCCTCAGCGTACCTGAGCGACCTCCCCCAAGAAATACAAAGGATCCTCTGGTTCTGTGCCTCCTCCCCCGACATGTGCCACAAGTTCACCCAGTTTTTCCCTCTTCCCACCAGTCTGCCATCAAGACGCATGTGCTGAAGGCTGAATTTGAACTCAGCTCAGGGGACATAACGGTGACTTTATTGACAAAGAGGACAAGATCGACCTTGATACTGAGTGAAGGGGGACATACAGCATGGCATAGAAGAAGAGTGGCAGGGACCACTCCTGGGTAGGAGGGTCCCCCGGTAGGTGGCTCCCAGCCAGGACCCAGCAAGACACCAGAGTCAGCCAGGCAGAGGGGGCGAGACCCACGGGGAGAGCTCCCTTCACAGAAGACGTGTTGACCAACCACAGCACCTCCCTGTGCGTCCACCTTTGCTTTTGTCTATTTATTTATTTACTTAGTTTGCTTTTTAGGGCCACACCAGCAGTATATGGAGGTTTCCAGGCTAGAGGTCAGATTGGAGCTGCAGCTGCTGGCCTACACCACAGCCACAGCAACTCAGGATCCTTAGCACACTGAGTGAGGCCTCAAAAGACTCTGCACAGTGGGGATTATTACCCTCATTTTACACAGGAGGAAACTAATGCTTACCTCCCATGGTAGAGCGTCAGCAAACTGGCCGAAGACGGGAAGTTCTTCAACTAGTAAAGGCATCTAAGAACACCCCACAGTAAACATATTTTTAATGGTGAATGGCTGAATACTTTCCATGTGTAATAGGGGCAGGGCAAGGATGTCTGCTGTCACCAGGACCATACAGCATCTTTCTGGAAGGTCTAGTTGGATCAGGTTAGGAAAACATTCCCATTAGAAAGGAGTGAAAATGCTCTGTGCAAATGACATGATGCTTTATATGGAAAACCCTAAAGAGTACACACACACACACACACACACACACCTGTAAGAGCCAGTAAGTGAGTTCAACAAAGTCCCAGGACACAAGATCAATATGCAAAATTCAGCTGCATTTCTGAACTCTAGCAATGAACAACTCAAAAATGAAACTAAGGAAACTCTTCCATGTACAATAATATCAAAGAGAATAAAATATTTTAGGATAAATTTAATCAGGGAAGGGCAAGACTTCTACACTGACACCTGTAAAACGTTGTTGAATATTATTCAGCCATAAAAAGGAATTAATTGATACCACAACATGGGTGAACTTCAAAACACATGATGCTATGTGAAAGGAACCAGACACAAAAGGCCACGTACTGTATGATCCCATATATGTGAAATGCCCAGCATAGTAAATCCAAAGGGATAGAAAACAGATTGGTATTGGCAGCAAGGAGGGGGAGCAGAAGTGTACTTAATGGATATGGGGTGTCCTTTTGGGGTGATGCCATTTTGGAACTTCATATACGTGCCAGTTACATTGTGAATGTCCTAAGTGCCACTGAATTATACAGTTTAAGATGCTTCATTTCACGTTACATGAATTTCACCTCAATTTTTTTAAATGTTGAAAGAAACTAAAGAAGACCTAAATAAATGGAAAAACATCTTGTGTTCATGGAATGGAAGATTATATCACCCAGATGGCATTACTCCCCAGAGTGATCTACAGATTCAGTGTAATTTGCCTTCAGAATTACGACTTCCGGAGTTCCTGTGGCTCAGAGGAAATGAATCTGATTAGCATCCATGAGGACATAGGTTCGATCCCTGGCCTCACTCAGGTGGTTAAGGGTCCAGCGTTGCCATGAGCTGTAGTGGGTTGCAGACGAGGCTTGGATCCGGCGTTGCTGTGGCTGTGGTGTAGGGCGGCAGCTGCAGCTCCGATTCAACCCCTAGCCTGGGAACCTCCATATGCCATGGGTGAGGCCCTAAAAAGACCAACAACAACAAAAAAATTACACCATCCTTTGTAGCAGAAATGAACAAAGTGGTCCTAAGATTCATCTGCAAATGCAAAAGACTCAGAATAGTCAAAACAATCTTGAAAAAGAAGTACGAAGTTTGAGGGCTTACACTTCCCAATTCAAAAACTCCCTACAAAGCTATAGTAATTAAGACAGTATGATACTGGCAGATCGTTATGTGAAAATATTCATAGAAGCATTATTCATAATAGCCAAATTCACTGGGACGCAGGTTTGATCCCCAACCCAGATCAGCGTTGCAGGTTGTAACTGTGGCTCAGATCTGATCTTTAGCCCAGGAACTCCATATAGGGTGGGGTGGCAAAAAAAAAAAAAAAAAAAGGCAAATTCAGAAACAACACAAATGTCTTTGAATTGAATGGATGAACAAGACATACAGTGGAATATTATTTAGCCACAGAAAGAATGAAGTCCTGACACAGGCTGCAATATGGATGAACCTTGAAAACAGGATGCTGAGTGAAAGAAGCCAGGCACAAAGGTCCCATACTGTTTGATTCCATTTATGTGAAGTGTCCAGAATAAGCAAATTCACAGAGACAGAAAATAGGTTAGTGGTTGCCAGGAGCTGAAGGAAAAACAGGAATGGGGAGTGACTGCTAAGGGGTACAGGGCATATTTTGGGGTGATGAAAGTGTTATGGAATTAGATTGTGATGGTTACACAACTCATACACATACACACATACATACATTTTGTCTTTTTGCCATTTCTTGGGCTGCTCCTGCAGCATGTGGAGGTTCCCAGGCTAGGGGTTGAATCGGAGCTGTAGCCCCCAGCCTACGCCAGAGCCACAGCAACGCGGGATCCGAGCCGCGTCTGCAACCTACACCACAGCTCACGGCAACACCGGATCCTTAACCTACTGAGTGAGGCCAGGGAACGAACCCGCAACCTCATGGTTCCTAGTCGGATTCGTTAACCACTGAGCCATGACGGGAAATCCTAAACTGCGTATTTTAGATGAAATAAATTGTCTAAGGCTACAGGCCTAGGCAGTAGAGACCAGAAACTGGAACCCCAAAATATCTACTTTAACACCAATGTTGTTGGGGCAGAATATTTCCAGGACCCTTGAATAAGTAAATTAATGAAGTTGGGATCTCAAAGAGCCTCAGAATTGTTGTTTTGAATATTCCTCCCCTTTATAAAGTACTGCAGTTTTTCATAGTCAGAAGAGCTGCGAGTGTAATGTTGTTCACACAGAAATTGATTCCACCATCACACAAGGAAGAATCTGCCCTGATTTGGTTGTGCCGTTCAGCTGGGAATCTGAAGACCAGATAAAGAGCTGTGAACAGTGGACCCTGGTCTAATTTCAGAGATCAGTGAGAAAAGACAAAAAATGTTATAAACCCACTATACTTGGGGCAGCCAAAGTATTTTACCTTTGCAGAGACATGTAAACCCCTTCAAATCTCTCCATTTTTCATCTCTTTACTCCAATGGTCTTTTGTTTCAAACTTGGAAGTTGTATTCACTTACTGATTTCTAAAATAATGCATTCCAATTTTAGAAAACTTGGAAAATAAAATACAAGAAAGTTACCCGCATTCCCAAAGATAGTGTTTTATAGTCTTGCCTTATGTCCATATATAATGTACATATATACACACATTTTTTTAAGTTTTTTTTTTTTTTGGTCTTTTCTAGGGCTGCACCCATGGCATATGGAGGTTCCCAGGCTGGGGGTCTAATCAGAGCTGTAACTGCCGGCCTACACCAGGGCCACAGCAACACCAGATCCGAGCCTCATCTGCAACCTACACTGCAGCTCAAGGCAATGCCGGATCCTTAACCCACTGAGTGAGACCAGGGATTGAACCCGCAACCTCATAGTTGGATTTGTTAACCACTGAGCCACGATGGGAACTCCCATATAGACACACATTTTTAAAAACTTGCTTTTATTGTAGTTCCCACTGTGGCACAAATGGGATCAGTGGCATCTCTGTGGCACCAGGATGAGGTGCAATCCCCAGCCCTGTGCAGTGGATTGAAGGATCCAGTGTTGCCATAGATGCAGTGTAGGTGGAAACTGTGGCTCAGATCTGACCCCTGTCTAGGGAATTCCATATGCCTGGGGGCAGCCGAAAAAGATTATTTTCATTGAAGTATATTCGATTTACAGTGTTGTATTAGTTTCTGATGTACAGGTAAGAGATTCAGTTTTATATATATTTATATATAAAAGTGTATATATACACGTAGCTGTACACACACACGCACATTCTTTTTCATATTCTTTTCCATTATGGTTTATTGCAGGATATGGAATATGGTTCCCTGTGCTATACAGTAGGATCTTGTTGTTTATCCATCCTATATTTAAGAGTTTGCATCTGCTAATCCCTTCCTTCCTCCACTCCTCCTCCCCCTTGGCAACCACAAGTGTATTTTCTATGTCTGTAGACACACATTTTTTAACTCAATGAGAATCATTATAAATACAGTTTTGTATCCTAATTTTATAAACATCACATTCGGAGCGTTTTGCCATTCCATGAAGTATTCTTGGAGGAAATGATTTTGAATGGTCACATAATGCCATCTTATAGAGACACCATGGGATTGGTTTTTTGGTTTTTTTGTTTTTTTGGTTTTTTTTAGCCATTTCCTTATTTTTAGTCCTATGGGTCACATAGCAGCCTTGAAAATGTGCCTCTCAGCCCCTCCTTTGGGAAACTGATGGACTGAGGGTCTGAAGCCCGTCAGCTCATCACACAGGGGCCTCATCGGAGCTTCCTCTGACAGGGACCTGGAAAGTCTCCTGACAGCCTTACCCATCTTCCTGAGAAAAGCTCTCCAGGGTAAGACACTGCCCCAACCCTCCTTCTTTCCATGCTTCCTTTAGCAGGGGCCAGACCCTCCTCTGCCTCCTTCACAGCCTTGTCTGCAGAGAAACCTTTGTTCATGGCCAATCCTGTCTCGGTGTCCATATGCCTCAGTGGACCTCGGACTAACACAGATGCGTCCCCTCTCATGTCCTCATCTGTGTCTGATGGTCTCACGCACGAGTGCTGTTAGGAATATGCGTGTGTGTGTGTGTGTGTGTGTGTGTGTGTGTCCTGACCAGGTTGTGATCATCTCCTTAGGGAATTCCTTGAGGTTAGACAACCAGGGGAGGGTGCCCATGAGGGAAAGTCTCCTTTCACAAGACGGGTACCTGTTTCCAGAAGTGGCTAAATAGAGCTTTCCCAGCCTCATCCTCAGGGTGATGACTTGTTAAACCTGCTGATTGAATGGGCGGCAAACAGAGCCTTCTGTTTATTTGCCTTTCTCGGTTTCTTAGTGAGGCGCAGCCTAGTTTCACGTTTACTATTGTTTGATTTCCTATTTTCACATTTAAGCATTTCTCTCTCCTCTCCTCCTCCTCTCTCCCCGCTCTCATTATCTGATTGCCTTTTTCTATTTCCTTTTGACTTTTCCTCTCACTTCTTAAATCTCTAGAGGAAGAACATGACATCGCCCAAAAGTGGGTTTTTTTTTTTCTTACAGCTTTATATTCCAGGCTTTCCTTTATAAATTGAGCACATTTCAGCCTTAAAGTTAAAGCTTTTAAGTTTGAGCTCAGTCTCAAAATGTGCCCCCTGAAAAAAGTAAGTCCTATTATTGTATGTGTGTTTGCTTCTCTGTGACCATTGAGTACCTGTTTTCCTTTCTTTGCAGAGTCGACGGTCTTGATTTTTTTTTTTTTTTGCCAACGTTTTAGTGTTTAATGGCATAACTGACCAAGCTCCAAGATGTGAAGTTAACCACGTTCAAGAAACATGCGTGAGGGCGGGGGAGGGAAGTCACTCTATAGACTGATGCTATGGTATGTGGCAAGAAGAAAACACATTTTATAATATGAAACCTGTTTACACAGACTGGTTAGTTGCCAAAAACCATCAGTCTTCTCTTGCTTGTAAAAAGGGTGTTCCAGATTTCAGTGTAAATGAGCCAACTTTATTGGCTCTTCTGTGTGGCAGGGGCATTGTTTTCACCTTCTAGCTCTTCCACCCCAACCTGTGTCGTGAGGTCTGCAATGTTTTCTTCCAGGTCATCAGTGCGACTGCTCATGTCATCAGTTCCTCCAATGATCCGCTTGGACATGGTCTGAAATTTGTCTTGTATCTGTTGCAGGAGTGTCTGCGGCACCAAGTGATATCCTACGTGGTCTTGGGCTCAGTCTTGGCCATCTCCTCAGTTCTCAGCTTGGCAGTGCTGCCTCAGACCGTCACTTACATTTCTGTTTGTTTGCCCCTTGACTTTTTTTTTTTTCTTTTTAGGGCTGCACCCAAGGCATGTGGATGCTTGCAGGCTAGGGGGCAAATAGGAGCTGCAGCTGCCGGTCTACACCACAGCCACAGGAATGCAGATCCAGCTGTGTTTGCAACCTACACCACGGCTTGTGGCAATGCCAGATCCTTAACCCACTGAGCAAGGTCGGGGATCGAACTCACATCCTCATGGATCCTAGTTGGGTTCTTCACCACTGAGCCACAATGGGAACTCCAGGCTTGATTTTTTAAACATCGTCATTTTGGAGGGTCTCCATCACAAGACAGACACTGGAAATCATTTGGAGGAGGAGATATTAAACATGTCACCACTTGCCAACATCTGCTTATCTTTTTGCCTATTTCTGGGTTCTGGCAGATCATCCCCAAAAGAAATTCTCATTATTTGAGAGTTCTTGTTAGTCGAGTTCCAGGTAACTCAGGACTCATCGCCCTTATCACCTGTGGTCATCTGTGTCCTAAATTACTGCTCTCAGGAAAGGGAATGGGAATTTTTCATCTTGGATGATACTGTGGTAGGTGGTCTTGATTCAGAGATGAATTTCTGCCCCTAATCTCCTCCGTCATCTCCCCTCCAAATTTTTCTTGTTTCTGTGAAATAGGGGAAGTAGGCATCAAGGCAAATGTCACCATACAGGTGGACCACCTACCTCAGGCCTCAGTAGCTTGTTTAAAACATGCTGATTCCCATAAGACTCAACAGGAAAAAGGAGGCAAGCACTAGCCTAGCACAGGCGACAACATGGATGGACCTTGACAACATAACGCTGAGTGAAAGAAGCTAGACGCAAATGATACAGAGTGTATGATTTCATGTATAGGAAATGTACAGAAAAGACAAATCCATAGACACAGAAAGTAGGTTAGGACTGAGGGGAGGAAGGAAGGGGAGTGATTGCTTAATGGAGCACAGATTTCTTTTGGGATAAGAATGTTCTGGAATTAGTGGTGACAGTTGCACAATTCTGACTATCCCTAAAAAACATCCAATTATACACTTTAGGAGTTCCCTTGTGGTGCAGTGGGTTAAGGATCCAACATTGTCACTGCAGTGGTTGGGTCGCTGATGTGGTCTGGGTTCAATCCCTGACCCAGGAATTTCCATATGCAATGGGTGCAGCCAAAACAAAAAACAAAAAACATCAAATTTCGCACTTAACTGGGTGAACTTTAAGGTCTATAAATTACATGTCAATAAAACTGTTAAAAATACTGACTCTACGGAGTAGTGGCTCAGTGGGTTAAGAACGTGACTAGCACCCATGAGGATATGGTTTCAATCCCTGGCCTCCGTCAGTGGGTTAAGGATCCAGTGTTGCTGTGAACTGCGGTGTAGGCTGACAGCTGCTGCTGGGATTCAACCCCTAGCCTGGGAATTTCCATCCCTTTTTTTTTTTTTTCTGCTTTTTAGGGCCACACCCTCAGCATATGGAGGTTCACAGGCTAGGGAGCTGTAGCTGCTGGCCTACACCACAGCCACAGCAAGCAACTTCCACCCTAAAAAAATAAATAAATAAATACTGACTCTAAGGCACTAGCCCAGACCTACTCAGTCAGGATCAAGGTGTAAAATCCAGAAATCTACTTTTCACCCAAACACCCCAGCAAGACCAGCTACATCATTTGCAGGCTCAGTGCAAAATGAAAGTGCAGCAAAAATCACTAAGAATTTCAAGACAAGGGGAGGGGGAAGGAGCAGGGTGGTTGGGGAGCTTGGGTTTAACAGATATAAACTATTGCCTTGGGAATGGATTAGCAATGAGATCCTGCTGTGTAGCACGGGGAATTATGTCCAGTCACCTGTGATGGAACATGATAATGTGTGAAAATAGAATGTGTACATGTATGTGTAACTGGGTCACCATGCTGTACAGTAGAAAAAAATTGTATTGGGGAAATAACTATTAAAAAACAAATTTCATATGAACTCAAAAAAAAAGAAAAAGAATTTCAAGACAGCGGCCACACGATATTGAAACAAGTGTGGGCCCCTTCCAAGCACAGGACCCTGAGCATCCCCTGCCCGGGTTGCAGGCCCACGAAGAAGGCCCTGCAGCTCGGTCTCCAGTTTGGGCTGTTCCACCTGAAGGCAGGAGGGAATTTGGTGAGTGGGTCCTATGCTTCCTCATTGGAGAAGCCGAAGGTGGAGGAGCTGGAAGTGGGAGAGGAGAAATAAAAAATTTCAAGAGTGGATTTCCTCTCCCTCCAAGAGTCACGAGCTGGTTTTAGTCAGAAGACCGTGGCAGAGTCCCCAGCCCATGGCTGAGTCATCTCCAGAACTGTGGGCTTTCAGTGAAAAAGAAGGAGAAAGCCTGGGGCTGCTGCCAGGTCTGCGGGAGATCCTGGGTCCTCCATCGACTGAGCAACGCGATGCAAACGGAACAGAAAGGACCTGTCTGAGCCCGGGTGAGGGGTTGGCAGCTGCTGCCCCTGCGGCCCCAAGACTGGGTCCTATTGCAATTGCCACCTCTCCTTGCAACTGTTAACCTCCCACAATGCCGCTGCTCTGTGTCCCTGGCCCCTGATCCCAAGTCTGATCGAATTGCCTTGATCACCCGCTGTGACAGAGTAAGAAACATACCCTCGGTCTCTGCCCCAGCTCCTCACTCAGATCTTCTGAAATCCTGGTAATTTCCTGAGTAGTGGGGGCTGGGGGAGCATCTGACACAGGCCTCCTAAATGCCTGGGAGCTTCCTACGTGGTAGGAGGTCTTGGTTCTAACGAAGGGACTCCGGGTGGCATCAGGATGGAGGCTGTTTGCCAGAAAGACTAAGCCTTGATCGCAAGCTTGAAACTCTGGGGAGGGAGAGGGACTGGGGATTGAGTTCAAAATCAATCATGCCTACATGATAAAAACCTCTATATCAGTCTCTGAATTGCAGGGCTTCAAAGCGCTCCTGGGTTGGCGAACACGTCCATGTGCCAGGAGAATGGCTCACCCCGACTCCACAGGGACAAAAGCACCTGGGCTTGAAACCCTTCTAGACCTCACCCTCTGCACCTCTTCATCTGGCTGTTCATTGGCATCCTTCAACGTATCCTTTATTATAAGCCAGGAAGTAGAAGCAAAGTGTTTGAGTTCTATGAGCCATTCCAGCAAATTACTGAGCCTGAGTATTGGGGTTGTGGGAACCCCTGATTTGTAGCCAAGACAGAAGTGTGGGTAACCTTGGGGACCCACTACCTGTGATTGATGTCTGAAGTGGGTGGGGGGTGGTCTTTTGGGATTGAGCCCTTAATCCATGGGATCTGTGCTAACCCCGGGGAGTGAGTGTCAGAACTGAATTGATTATAGGACACCCAGGTGGTGTCCACACAGGACTGGAGAGTTGCCTGGAGGGGAAAACTCACACCTTTGGTGGAGAAGTATTCTGTGAGGGGAGAAGCCAGCTTTCCTTGATGCACCCACACCCTAGCTGTGAGGAGTGCTGAGGGGCAGATCTCAGCCTCAGCAGCAAGAAGCAGGCTCTGCTTTCCACTGAACCTAAGTCTCAGACTATCCACACTTATTTCTTGTAAAAAGACAGAGTGGGCCAAGTCTTTGCTTACCTCATCCATGAAGAACAACCAACAGCACAAGGAACTACAGCACCCTCTCTACTGTTTATCCATCATCAGTGGAGAAAATGAAGATTGGAAGAAAATACAAAGGTAACTGTTCACCCTGTTAGTGTCCTACAGTCAATAAAGCCATTGGGGAGTTCCTGTCATGGCCCAGCAGAAACAAAACTAACTAGGATCCATGAGGACACAGGTTTGATCCCTGGCCTCGCTCAGTGGGTTAAGGATCTAGTGTTGCCATGAGCTGTGGTGTAGGTCGTAGACACGGCTTGGATCCCGCCTTGTTGTGGGTGTGGCTGTGGTGTAAGCCAGCAGCTGCAGCTCCAATTCAACCCCTAGCCTGGGGGGCCTCCATATGCCATGGGTGCAGCCCTAAAAAGACAAAAATAAATAAATAAATAAATAAATAAATAAATAAATAAATAAATAAAATAGATGAAGCCATTGGAGTTCCTGTAAGAACCCGGCTAGTATGCATGAAGTTGTAGGTTCAATCCCTGCCTCCCTCACTGGGTTAAGGATCCAGGGTTGCTGCAAGCACTAATGCAGCTCAGATCTGGCATTGCTGTGGCTGTGGTGTAGGTCGCAGATGTGGTTCAGATCCCACATTACTCTGGCTGTTATGTAGGCTGGCAGCTGCAGCTCCAATTCAACTTCTAGTCTAAAAACTTCTATAAGCCATGGGTATGGCCCTAAAATGATTAAAAAAAAAAAAAACACACATCACTCCTGTGGTTATCTTCTCTACTGGGTAGGTATCATCTTATCAACTTTCTATAGACTCTGGGGTCTAATCAATAATAAATCATGCCAAAGTCCCATTCTCTGAGAACGGTGCTGATAAAACTTTCTGAGGTGGTGGGATGTTTTCTGCCATCTGATATAGAAGCTATCAGCCATATGTACCTACTGAGCACTTAAAATGTAGCCAGTGTGGGAGTTCCCGTCATGGCTCAGTGGTTAACAAATCTGACTAGCATCAATGAGGATGCAGGTTCAATCCCTGGCCTTGTTCAGTGGGTTAAGGATCCGTCATTGTCTTGAGCTGTGGTGTAGGTCGCAGACGCGGCTTGGATCCTGAGTTTCTGTGACTGTGGTGTAGGCCGGCAGCTGTAGTTCCAATCAGACCTCCAGCCTGGGAATTTCTGTATGCTGCGGGATCAGCCCTAAAAAAGCAAAAGCAAAAAAAAAATGTAGCCAGAGAGACTAGATTTATTTTTTTTTCTTTAATGGCTGCACCCACGGCATGGGGAGTTCCTGGGCCAGGGATTGAACCAGCACCTTCCCAGCACTTCTGAGCTCCTGCAGTCTGGAGGTTTTTTGTTTGTTTGTTTGTTTGTTTGTTTGTTTTTTGTCTTTTTAGGGCCAAGCCTTTGGCATACGGAGGTTCCCAGGCTAGGGGTTGAATCGGAGCTACAGCTGCTGGCCTACATCACAGCCAGAGCAACTTGAGATCTGAGCCATGTCTGTGACCTGCAGTACAGCTTATGGCAACGCCCAATCCTTAACCCACTGAGCAAGGCCAGGGATCGAACTTGTGTCCTCATGGATCCTCATCAGATTCGTTTCTGCTGAGCCATGATGGGAACTCTCAGAAACTGGATTTTTAAAAAATGTTTCATTTTGAAATAAATGTAGATATACAGTAAAGTCATAAATACAGTGTTCTCATACAAGCTTCTCCCAGGTTCTCCTAAATGTGAACGTTTGTGTAACTGTGGCACATCTATCAAAACTAAGAAATTGGAGTTCCCTGGTAGCCTAATGTTTAAGGATCTCGTGTTGTCACTGCTGTGGCACAGGTTCAGTCCTTGGCCTGGGAACTTCCACATGGGGGGACACAGCCCCGAAGCAAACCAACTAAGACATTAACACCAGCAGAGGCCTAATTTGAACTGTCATTGGTTTTTTCACTAATGTCTTTTTCAGGATCCCCTCCAAGATCACATCCAATTGTCACGTCTCCTTGGTCTCCACCCTGTGATGATCTCTCAGTCTTCCCTTGGTTTTCCTGAGCCTGACACTTTTGAAGAACACTGGTCAGGGTTTTCACAGAATGTGCCACAATTTGGGTGCGTCTGATATTGTCTCAGGATGGGGCTGGGCTCATGGATTTAGGGGAAAAGTCCCACAGAGGTGAGGAGGTGCCCTCCCCACATGACACAGAGGGCACCCGCCACCCCCAGGTGGGGGTATTTATATCATTAGGGGTGGTGTTGACCTTGCATCAACCCCCCACCCCCACCCCTGGGAGGTGTCAGGCGTGTCTCCACCGAGTTGCTGTCTTTCCCACCCCTATTCTGTGCTTTAGAAGCAAGTCACCATCCAGCTCATTGTGAAGCAGAAGGGGGTCCAGCTGCACCTCCTGTGGGGGAGGTGGACTATCAAAGCATTTGTGGATGAAAGTTAAAACGGCTGCAATGATCAGAAAATATTGGGGCTCAATAGCTGGGAGGCTTTGCACATTTCCTGTTTCTCCTCCAAGTTTCCCCTGTTTATTTGAGCCGTCAACTGTGGGTCTTGTCTGCAGCAGTTACTACTGGGGTGCTTACTGGTAATTTTCCATTTTCCTTATTCCTTCTGTGTTTATAAGTTAGAATTCTATAAGGAGGGCTTCCCGCTGTGGCGCAGTGGGTTAAGACTCCAACTGCAGTGGCTCGGGTCCCTGTAGAGGCACGGGTTCCATCTTCAGCCCTGTGGTACCGTGGGTTAAAGGATCAGGTGTCACAGCAGCTGCAGCTCAGATTCAATCCCTGACCCAGAAGCGTCCATATGCCACAGGTGCAGCCATTCAGAAAAAATGAAGAAGAATTCTGTAAGGAACATCTGTCCTTTTTCCTTCATTTATTTATTTATATCTCTACAGACCAGTAGACACTAATTTCATTCTTTGGAAGGACATACGGTCATCTTTTTGCCTTGATTCCCTGTTTTGGATAACTTTTCTAATGATAGTCAACGTGTTCCAATATAGAACAGTCAAAAAGCATGACAGATGTCCAAGCACAGGGGGTGTTTTTGGAAGGACTGACTGTTACCAGAGGCTAGGCCATGTGGGGGCTTGAAAAGCCTGGTGTGGAATTGGAGTAGAAATGCCCATGAGAGTCCGAGTGAGAAGCAGAGGCTGGCCTGCGTATCTCACAGTCCTAACCTTGTCTCCCTTGCACATGCTGTCTTTGGGCTTCAGTTTCCCCCCAATTAAGGTAAAGACGAAGGTTCTGGTGAACCCAGAATCAGTGGTTCCCAGGCTGGAGCATGTATAAAAATCACCTGGAGGTTTCATTCAAACAAAAGTTGCCAGCTGCACCCCCAAAATATCTGATTCAGTCATCCTGGGAAAGGCCCAGGGATTTGTGTTTCTGGCACGTTGCCAGGTGATGCTGATGCTGTTGGTCCCGAGACATGCTTTGAGAACCTTTAGTCCAGATGATCTCTAAGAACCATTAACAGCTTTGGACCCATCTCTTCAAATGATTAAATCCTTGGTCCTGGCTATGAAGTCACTGGTGAAATGATGAACAGAACTTTGCAGGGGCAGAGGCACTGGGAATCCAGTGGGGAACCATGCAGTGGCTCCTGCATGAGTGCTCTGTGCCGAGCATGGCGTTTAAGTACCTCAAAGACCCAGCCACTGCCCAGGGAGGGACAAAGGTTGCAAGAGTGATGAAGAGTAGGCTTGTGTCCCGCACCACCCCCGCCGCATAACAGCAGAATGGCTTTGGGCAAGTGACTAAATAACTTCTTGCCTCAGTTTCCCCACCTATAAAAAGAGGACAAGAGTGGTACTTACTGAGCCCAGCAAGAAAATGTCCAGTCAGTGGTTGTTGCTGCTAGAATTATTATCGTTTGCTACTAAGCCTGATGGGTGGGGAGAAATAGCCCTGAAGGACGGACGTAGCATCTATTTCTACTGCACGCCCCAAACTCCCTCAGCCAGAACATTGCCCCACCCGGATCCCCAGTCACCAGTTTTCACCCATGCACAGAATCCAGAACAGATTATGAGAAAAATTCAATATAATTTATTAAATAGTTTCCAAGGGCTCCTCCAAGGATCAATAACAATCTTAATATGATAAATATCAATAAATTAACATAGCTGCCACCTCCGTCCCTTCCAAGGGACCAACAAGATTTAAGTCTTCAGAAGAACAATGTTCAATAAATAAGACAAATAACAATGACGGAACTTGAAATCTTTCTCAGGTTAGCTCAGACAGGTCAATCTCAGCTCTTAAGACTGGCTCCTCCGAGGATCGTGGGAATTGAAGTCAGATGTCAGACACTTTGAAAACGCTTTTAAAATAGACAAGGTGAAGCTTTTACCTTCAAAGCTATTTGTAGGCATAGGAACTGTTGTTTCTGGCCCCTGCTGAAATTTGAGTTTGTGGAGATGGTTTATGATGTCAATAATGTCATCGTCGTTATCGAACGAAGGCTTGATGGCTCTGAAATAAGGCAGGATGGCTGAGCTCTCGATGTTGTGTGGCGATTGGGGGTTGAAAGTGAGACACGGTATCTGGAACCGCTCCTGTTCCTGCACACCTTTCTCTTTTTCTTCCTGTGGAACAAGGAGGGGCGACGGGCGAGGGTTAGTTTGGCAAAACAGACAGAAATCCCAACAGCTACCGTCTGAACACCTCCTCCGTGACGTCCTGAGC
This sequence comes from Phacochoerus africanus, assembly GCF_016906955.1. Taxonomy (NCBI): domain Eukaryota; kingdom Metazoa; phylum Chordata; class Mammalia; order Artiodactyla; family Suidae; genus Phacochoerus; species Phacochoerus africanus. Next base: position 30,670,994 of record NC_062558.1, on the reverse strand, counting down.
GGTGCTTTCCCGTTGCCGTCTCATCTGATCAGTGCGACACGCCTGCAAGGCCGTGGTCATCATTATCCCCATTCCCAGAAGAAACTAAGGCTCCATTGGGTTGTGCAGCTGGCCCAAGACCAGGTGACAGGTGGGAACTGCAACCCGCGTCCGGCAGCAGCGCCCAAGCCTGTGCTAACAACCACTGCCCACTCTGGCGAAGGTCCCAAGAGCCTCTGGAACCTGCTCTTTGTAGCTCAAGGGCTCCGAGCGGTGGAGAGAGGAGAGCACCCGGGTTTCCATGCTGTTCCTTGCTCTTTGTGATTCTGTGTTCCAGCCAGGATAGCCCTGCTCCCAGAGTGGGGGGTCTACACTTGTTGGGAAAGGCCTCCCAGATGCCAGAGGGAGTTTCTCTGAAGACACCCTGGACTCTGGACCATGCCCTCGCCCGTCTCTCTTCTTGAGGACTAGAGCGTCTCATCAGCCTGATCTGCCGGGTCACCTGGGCTGATGACAACTTCCGGCTTTGTGTCCATAGAAGCCAAGGCTAAGGGTTCAATGTCAGGGTGGAAGGGAAGAGCAAGACCAGTTGTACCAATCGTTTCCACGTGCTATTTGTTTGTTTAGTTAAAGCTGCCTAAGACCTTCTGTCTGGACCACAACCCTGAGGAACTGAAAGAGTGTTGATATTTGTTCAGCCTCATCCTCTCCCCTCTAGTGGGCCAGGCTCAGCAGAGCCCCTGCTAGAACCAGCCGGGTCCTAATTTAATAAAGGGGCATGCAATCAGATGCCTAATCGGTTAACCGCCCTTCTCTACCGTAAGAGACACTCTGTGTGACTCACATCAGGATTTTAACATCCTGCGTTTGCTGGGCTAACATTTACAGCTTAGGCTGGCATTTACTGTTTTGGGGAGGGGCTACAGGAGCAAAACTCACTTACTGTTACTGCATCTAAATAGGTTAGGGATGAACAATGCTACCGAAGCAGATCTTGCAGGGCATAAGAAATTGTTGGGCTGTCTGGGCTAACCTCTGCCTCTGACCCCATCCTCATAAAGATCCCTTTTAGTCTGTCCAGCTCTTCCCATCCCTCTGTGGTGTATCCACAGCCCTCGCTCCAGGACTGAAAAGATTAGGCTTCCCCTGGGGACCAAGGGGAGGCATTTTACGAAAATGATTTGGAAAAGAAATCCCAAGGGCACTTACGTAGTCTTTCAAAACTTTCTTCACTGAGGCCTGTAATTCCTTGATTATGCCTTTTTGTTCTTCTGGTGATGGCACAGAGGTGGGTGCCATATGGGAGGACAACAAGGTTCCCCAACAGCAGAGCAGGAACAGGGCAAACCTGGCACATCCTGGAGAAAGAAAGCGATATACTGTGAGACGCCTGGACCGCACACCCCTGCCCGCCCAGCTTCAAGTACTTAAGCCGTAGTCAAGCAGCCCTGGGGCTGAGCCTCCCCAGTCTTCCTCTCTGTCGGGTGAGACCGGATTGTGCCCCAGAGTCCACGGCAGCAGCGGCAGTGGCAGCAGCAGGACCTGCTGGTACCTGTTTGGGAGACCATGGTGGGGTGAGGGCAAAGCTGCTCCAGCAAAGGCTTCTCAAGCCAGATGTACTTGCCATAGTCTTCAGGAGATATATAAAGGGCCAGTTGCAAGGAAGGACCGTCAACGTCCCGCCCATGGGTCCATGAAAAAATCATTAATCAGCTTTTCTGCAGAAAACACTTTCAAAATTCTGCCACCCAGGACTGGGTGAAAGCAAGGCTGGAAGGAAATGCTGAGGTTACCCTCAAGGTGGGCAGACGCCTGACTCAGTGTAGACACACACAGGCACACACAGGAAGGAGAAGATGTCTTTGTGATTTCTTCTTGGAAAGGACTTGTTGATTTGACTAGAAGAGATCTTGAAGCCCCAGGTTGACAGGTGCAACCCCCGAGGAACATGTGACTTTCAGGAGCTGAGGTGCAGCGCCCCACAGGGAATTTCTGGCGAGGGTCATGGTAGCACGTGTAGGCGGAAAGCCGGCTTGAAGTTTGTAAAATGTATTATCTCTGGAAATTTCTGAAGCATGCCTGTGCCAGGGTGCGGAGACGGCCCTGATAACCACCATGAACATAGTGAATCAAAGGCTTCCTCTCCATTCTGCATGGCCTTCAGCGTCATTGGATTTCCCATGGTGTCTTTGCAACTTCAGGACTTCGAGCCAGAATCCATGCTCCAGAGTTATTTGTGGAAACCACGTACTTGTATTTTAAGTGCCAGCTTTGACCACTCTTCTTGGGTCTCAGAAGTGGCAGCTAAAAAGTTAGACAAATTCCTCCACCTTCAGGAAGCTGGTGTTCTAGTGGGCAAAGGGGCAGACAACGAACACCATTAATAAATAAAGAATGTATCAGGCGGAGTTCCCATCGTGGCTCAGTGGTTAACGAATCCGACTAGGAACCATGAGGTTTCAGGTTCGGTCCCTGGCCTCGCTCAGTGGGTTAAGGAACCAGCATTGCCATGAGCTGGGGTGTAGGTCGCAGATACGGCTCAGATATGGCGTTGCTGTGGCTCTGGCGTAGACCAGTGGCTGCAGCTCCGATTGGACCCCTAGCCTTGGAACTTCCATATGCCGTGGGAGTGGCCCAAGAAATGGCAAAAAGACCAAAAAAAAAAAAAAAGAATGTATCAGGCAATGATCACAAATAGAGTGATGGTCTAGAGTGATGCGTGAGATGTCTAAGTCAGGTGATCCGGAAGTCTCTCTGATAAGATGACATTTAAGCTGAGACCAAAAGATGGTAAGGAGTTTGCTGTGGGGACAAAGTGATCTAAGTGGGGGGGTCCCTAGGGCAAAAATGAGGTTTTTTGTTTTTTGGGGTTTTATCGGCAATGAGCAGGAAGAAGGTCATGGTAGCTGGAGTGAAATGAGAGAAGGAACGTGTGGTGGTGAGCTGGGCAAAGGCCAGGTCACAGATAGCTTTAGAAGGCCATGATAAAGAACTTGGGTTTAATTCCAAGTGTGATAAGGCACCACTGCATGGCTGTAGGTGGGGAAATGTAAGATCTGGTGTACATTAAAGGGTGAGAAAGAGACAGGCTGCTGAGTGGAGGATGGATTGTGTGATCCAAGATGGAACCAGAGGGACCACTTAGGACGTGATGCAGTGGTCCAGGGGAGAGATGATGGAAGCTTGGACCAGGACAGAGTGGATGGAGATGGAGTTTACGGAACTGTCAGGAGGACGGGTGTGTAGATTAATTGAAGAGGAGAATCAAGGATGACTCCTGGGATCTTAAAGAAGCAGTTGAGTGGCTGATGGGCGATGGAGGAACAGTCTGGAAATGGGAAGTCAAGAGTCATGTTTGGAATGAGTTAAGTTCGAGATGCCCACTGAGCATCTATTTAATGTCAAGGCAGCCATTGGATAAAAGTCAAGAGCTAAGGGATGTTGAAAACTTATGGTCTCCGGAGGAGACAGTTTGGGGGGTGGGGGATGTGCGTGGATTGTGGGATGGAAATCCTGTGAAATTGGATTGTGATGATCATTATACAGATACAGATGTGATAAATTCATTGAGTAATAAAAAAATAAAAATAAACTGCTATGCTACAAAACTGATGAAAATGGGAAAATTCTAGTATCAAGTATGTTTGTCTATATGATGTCTACATTTAAAAAACAACAGGTGGTTTGAACATACTTTCTTTTCAACCAGATGTCTATATAATATAGGCATAAATAGAAAGAATTTCTTCCAGAAACAGTATGCTTGCAGATATCCTTAATTGTAACTAATGAAATAATGCCAAAAAAAAAAAAAAAAAAGAGCTGAGGGATGAGATCAGACCTGGGTGTTCTGGGTGGTTCACAGAACCCAATTCACAGCAGAAGAGACAGTCATGAACCACCTTCCACCTTTAATCCCAAGACCCTCTCAAGTCATTGCTGTCTATTTTCTCTTTTTATTTAAGCTGCTTCTTCTTTTTAGGGCCACACCCATGGCACATGGAAGTTCCCAGGCTAAGGGTCAAATTGGAGCTGTAGCTGCTGGCCTACATCAGAGCCACAACAATGCCAGATCCTTAACCCACTGAGCAAGTCCAGGGGTCGAACCTGCATCTTCATGGATACTAGTTGGTCTCATTACCCCTGAGCCACAGTGGGAATTCCTCAGGCTTTTTGTTTGTTTGTTTGTTTTGGCTGCACCAAGTAGCAGCCTGATGTGGGATCTCAGTTCCCAGAGCAGGAACTGAACCTGGACCACAGCACTGAAAGCACAAAGTCCTAACCACTAGACCACCAGGGAACTCCCTTTTTCAAGCTTCTTGACAGAGAGGTCTACACTCGCTTTGACCTCACTTCCCAAACTTCCACAATATGGTTTTCACTCCAAAAATTTATTCAAAATCTTCTAGAAAAGTCCACAGTAGGTAAAATGTTTCCCCCATGACTTTTACCCTCTGGTGTTTCCTCCTATAATTATGATACATTACATGGCAGGGGGTACTCTGCAGATGTAATTAAGGTTGCAGTTGATCTTAACATGGATTGACTACCAGGTGGGTCCAATGTAGTCACATGAGCCTTAAAAACAAAGAGGAAGGAAGAAGAAGTGAGACTCACAGCATGGGAAAGACTCAACCACCATTGCTGACCTGAAGCTTGAGGGGTCCAGGTGCAAAGCATGAGAAGAAAATGAACTTAGCCAACAATCAGTGAGTTTGGAAGAGGATCCTGGGCCCTGGATGAGAACTGCAGCCCCAGCTCATATTTTGACTTTAGCCTGGTAGGACCCCGAGAAGAGAATAGAATCCACTTACACCATACTGGACTTCCGATCTACAGAAACTGTAAGAGTAACTTTGTGGTTTTAAACTGCTAAATACATGGTATTTGTTACAGCAGCAATAGAGAACCAATACAGATTCTAGTGATCTCAAATTGCTAAACTTACTGGATTCTTTGAAGCCTTCATTTGACTTAATCCCATCATGGCGTACAATACTGCCAACTACTTCTATTTTACTTAAAAAAATTTTTTTTGGCTGCCCCATTGCGCATGGAGTTCCCAGGCCAGAGATCAGATCTGAGCCTACCTATGCCACAGCTGCAGCAATGCTGGATCCTTTAACCCACTGTGCTGGGTTAAGGGAAACTGTCCTGGCTCTGCAGAGATGCCATCAATCCTGTTGTACCACAGTGGGAACTCCTACTTCCTCCTTCTTGAAAACTTTTTATCCCTCTCTGTTTGTGACAGTGTTATCCTGATACGTTTTGGATATCAGACTCCAACGGTGACTTCTGAGACCGAATCATCTTCCTGCTTGGCTCTTTAATGGACACACCTCCAGGGGCCCCAAACTTGGTTCCTTACAATTTAATGCCACTCTCCTTCAGATCTGAATGTCCAACAGCCCAACAGACATCTTCACCAGAACGTCCCACTTGTATCCCACACGACATAGCCGAAGATAATAGTGAGAGTGGAGATGAAGACACATGGATGGATTGCAGGAATCTGTAGGAGGTCGAATTCAGTCTTTAGGAGGTGACTGGATCTGGGGACAGTGGAAAGGGAAGAGTTGAAGACAACTTCCAGGTGTCTGGTTTAGGCAACTGGATAGATGTTGATCCTCCAAACCAAGAGAGGATTACAGGGCTTGGGTGACGTGAAAAATGCAGTTATTGACATGGTGAGTTGGAAGTGTTATGGAATTTTCAGGTGAAGATGTACAGCCAGCCACTGGACATTTGGACCTGGAGCTTGAAGGAAGGAACCAGAGACGTATATGTGGGCAGCATCACTATATTGTGCTGCTAAAACCATAAACTGTAAGAAAGAACCATCAATGGAATAGGGAGGGGAAGATGATTTAGTCTAAAACGCTAGAAGATACACTCAAGAGGGAAAGAAATGAGCAAGAAAAACATGTGGTCATGGAACAAAGATGAAAAGTGGTTTTCAAAAAGGAGGAAATGATTGGCACCATCAAAAGTCACAGAGAGGTCAAATAAGATAAAGGCTGAAGAGATACACTAGGCTTGAGGACACGAGGTCACTGGGAACTTTGCTAGGGGTTTGACTAAGATGTTGGGGGCGGGGTGTAAGCCACATTGTAGTGTCCAGAAATTGAGGAAAAAAATAAAACCACTCAGTTGTTTCATCAAAATCCCAGGAGTCCTCCCTGGTTCCTCTCCTTGACTTGTTTATACCACTATAGATGCTTGGATATTTGTTTTATTCGGTTAACGAATCTGACTAGGAACCATGAGGTTGCGGGTTCGATCCCTGGCCTCGCTCAGTGGGCTAAGGACCTGGCATTGCCATGAGCTGTGGTGTACGTCACAGCCATGGCTTGGATCCTGTGTTGCTGTAGCTCTGGCGTAGGCCAGCGGCTGTAGCTCCGATTGGACCCCTAGCCTGGGAACCTCCGTAAGCCGCGGGTGCGGCCCTAAAAAGACAAAAAGACAAAATAATAATAATAATAATAATAATAATAATAATAATAATAAATGGCCATATGGCTCCTCTTTTGTCTTATTCCCCAGTTTTGGAAAATTTTTCTAATAATAGTAAAGGTATTTTAATGTAGGGCAGTCAAAAAGAATGACTAATGTCCACAAGAGTGTTTTTGGAAGGATCACAATCAATAAATTGGAAAAAATTAATTTTTTTCTATTTTAAAGACACTTTTTTTAGGGCCTCACCCGTGTCATATGGAAGTTCCCAGGCTAAGGGTTGCACCCATGAGCCTACACCACAGCCACAGCACCAGCAACTTGGGATCCAAGCCACGTCTGCCACCTACACTGCAGCTCGTGGCAGCACTGGATCCTTAACCCACTGAGTGAGGACAGGGATTGACCCCCCATCCTCATGGATACTAGTCGGGTTCATTACCACTGAGCCACAAGGGCAACTCCCCTAAAGACACTGTTAAGAGGATGGAAATATAAGCCTAGACTAGGAGGAAAATGTTTACCAATTGCAAATCTGACAGAGGACTTGTGAGCAGGATATATAAAGGATGCTCAAGACTCAAGTTTATGTATTAGGCAGCTATTTCCAAAATGACATCAAAAGGACAACCGAAGAAAAAACAGATAAATTACATCTCATTAAAACAAAAAACTTTAGCTTATCAAGAGACACTACCAAGAATGTGAAAGACAACCCACAGAATGGGAGAAAATCATATACAAGACAAGGGGCTGGCAACAGAAATAAAAGCAAAAATAAACCAATGGGACCTGATCAAACTGACAAGCTTCTGCACAGCAAAGGAAACCATAAAAAAAAAAAAAGACAATCTACAGAAAGAGAGAAAATAGTTTCAAATGATGCAACTGACCAGGGCTTAATCTCTAAGATATACAAACAACTTATACAACTCAACAGCAAAAAAGCCAACAACCCAAATGAAAAATGGGCAAAAGACCTGAATAGACATTTTTCCAAGGAAGATGTACAGATGGCCAACAAGCACATGAAAAAATGTTCAACATCCCTGATTCTTAGAGAAATGCAAATAAAAATTACTATGAGGTACCACCTCACACCAGTCAGAAGGACCATCATTAATAAGCCCACAAATAACAAATGCTGGAGGGGGGTGGAGAAAAGGAAACTTCCTACTCTGTTGGTGGGAATGTAAATTGTTACCACCACTATGGAAAACAGTATGGAAGTATCTCAGAAAACTAAATATGGAACTACCATATGATCCACCAATCCCACTCTTGGGCATATATCCGGACAAAACTTTCCTTGAAAAAGACACATGCATCCACATGTTCATTGCAGCAATATTCACAATAGCCAAGACATGGAAACAACCCAAATGTCCATCAGCAGATGAATGGATTAAGAAGATGTGGCATATATACAAAATGGAATACTACTCAGCCATAAAAAATAACAAAATAATGCCATTTACAGCAACATGGATGAAACTAGAGACTCTCATACTAAATAAGTAAGAAGGAGAAAGACAAATACCATATGATATCACTTATATCTGGAATCTAATATACGGCACAAATGAACCTTTCCCCAGAAAAGAAAACTATGGACTTGGAGAACAGACTTGTAGTTGCCAAGGGGCAGGGGGATAGAGTGGGGTGGTTGGGGAGCTTGGGGTTAATAGATGCAAACTATTGCATTTGGAGTGGATAAGCAATGAGATCCTGCTGTATAGCACTGGGAACTATATCTAGTCAGTTGTGATGGAGCATCATGGAGGATAATGTGAGAAAAAGAACGTATATATGTATGTGTGACTGGGTCACTTTGCTGTACAGTAGAAAATTGACAGAACACTGTAAACCAACTATAATGGAAAAAATAAAAATCATTAAAAAGTGTTTAAAAATTGTATCGAAATTTTGTCACACACACACACAAAAGATAAGGAGCTAATATCTAGACTAAATAAAAACTCTTACAACTCAACAGTAAAAAGACAACCCAATTTAAAAAATGACCGAAGTAGGAGTTCCTATTGTGGTGCAGCGGAAACGAATCCAACTAGGAACCATGAGGTTGCTAGTTCGATCCCTGGCCTCGTTCAGTGGGTTAAGGATCAGGCGTTGCTGTGAGCTGTGGTGTAGGTCACAGATGCAGCTCTGATTGGACCCCAAGCCCCGGAACCTCCATATGTCGCAAGTGTGGCACTAAAAAGCAAAAAAAAAAAAAAAAAAAAAAAAAACCAAAAAACAGAAAAAAAAACCCCAAAACAAAACAACAAAGTATTTGGGTAGACATTTCTCCAAAAAAGACATACAAATGGCCAATAAGCACAGGATATTCAACATTATTAGGGAAATGCAAATAAAAACTATAATGAAGGAGTTCCCTTGTGACATAGCAGGTTAAGGAGTTGGCGTTGTCACTGCTGTGGTTCAGGTTCAGTCCTTGGCTCAGGAACTTCCACATGCTGCAGGAATGGCCAAAAAATAAAAAATAAAAAAAGTCACCATAAGATACTACTTCACATCTATTAAGATGGGTTGGGGATCTGGCGTTGCATTGGGCTGTGGTGTGTGTTGCTGACGCGGCTCGGATCCCACATTGCTGTGGCTCTGGCATGGGCTAGCTGCTGCCGCTCCGATTGGACCCTGGCCTGGGAACCTCCATGTGCCTCGAGAGCAGCCCTAGAAAAGGCAAAAAGACAATAATAATAATAATAATTGGTGTTGGTGAGGATTTGAAAAAACTGGAACCCTCATATATTGCTGGTAGAAATGTAAAATTGTGCAACTTCTGTGTAAAACTGTTTGCAGTTCCTCAAAATGTTAAACATAGAGTTACCATATGACCCAGCAATTTCATTTCTAAGTTTCTATCCAAGAGAAATGAAAACATATGTTCACACAAAACTTGTACTCAATTGTTCATAGCATCAAAAAATGGAAACAACTCAAACGTCCATCAACCGATGAATGGATGAACAAAACACCTTCTACCCACATAGTAGAATATTATTCAGCCATAAAAAGGAACGAAGTACCAACTGTCTACGACATAGATGAACCTTGAAAACATGAAGCTGTGAAAGATGCGGTCATAAAAGGACAAATACTGAGTAATTCAACTTACATGAAATATCTAGAAGATGCAAATGCAGAGAAAGCAAGCATATTAGTGGTTGCCAGGGGCTAGGCAAATGGGGGGATGGGGAATTGGCTGCTAATGAATAGGGCGTTTACTTTTGGGATGAGAAAAATGCTGACAATTAGATTACAATAATATCAGCACTATATAGTGGCATTGTGAATATACTAAAACCCACAGAATTATATACTTTTAACAGGCGAGTTTTAGCTATGTAAATTATATCTCAATCAATATGCTGCATTTCCAAATTATAGGAACCAGAACTACCTTAACCCATTAATTCCACAAACCAGTGACCTACTGAGTGGTTGGCCGGCCGGCAGTGGGCTAGATTCCCTGAAGAGGGAGAGATAATGAGATTTGATCACTCTCATGTGGGGCCTTGGTGCTAAACCAGTTGTTTAGGTGGACAGTGATGAAAACCCCTGACCCAGGGATTAAAGAGATCTCCCTTGGGATCCACTGATTAGCGTGTTAATATTGTTAGATCTTGGGCTGGTTTCTCCTTCGCGGTTCTGTCAATGGGGTTAAGAATTAACACACTTTATTCTGAGGGTGCTTGGGAGCACAAATAGAAACAGATTAGCATCTGGGAAGTGCTCAATACTTGCTGGGCCACCACAGTTATACGCCCCAAGTTGTGCTCAGAAGTGTATTATTAAACCAGACCATCTGGGGCTGACTGTGAGGTCTCTGATTCCCGACCGTGGAAAAGTTCGCTCACAAGGTGAAGCAGTGGGTTCTAAGAGCGCCTGCGCAGCTGCGCGCCCCAGCCCGCGGGAGCATGTGTCCCGCCCTGGCGCGTGCGCGTCCCGGCGGTTGCCGAGCAACTGGCCGGTGCGGCGACGGCGCCGGTATGGAGGCGTCCTGGACAGTGAGCGCTGCGGTCCGCGAGCACCTGCGGCGATTGTGTCTGCAGGAGTTCCCCTGCGGCACGGGCAGCTGGGTGCGGAGCTGGAGGGGAGGCTGGAAGAGGCGCTCGGGGGTCTGGGGACAGAGGAGACTGACCAGCGGCCAGTCTGGCTGAGGGGGCCTCCAGCCCAGAGGTTGGCTAATTTGGAGAAGCCTGGATCTGGGTGTTAAGGGGACGACCTGACCTGGCGCGTGGGAATGGTGATAGACCGTGCGAACTGGGATACCGCAGGGGTGGACGGAATGGGTCCCACAAGGACCTGTGAGCGCTGCTCCAGGGTGGAGGGCAGGGACCCCGCCTCCCCGGGACGCCATCCTGAGCACATTATGCTGATCTGGGGCAGGCCCCTGGCTCTCTTAAAGACACCAGGCTCCTCTTAGAGTGAAAGATCCTCCTGAGAGCGAGGTTTGCAGTTAGGACCCTGCTGCAGTGTGGCCAGAGGCCACCCGCTAAGTGCAAGAGAAGCATAACATCTAGAACCTAGGGCTTCTCAAGCGTGCGAAGAAATATCGAGTCCTCTGGTTCCCATGGACTGTCATCTGCTTCCTGTTTTCATGGAAGAGAAAACTGAGCCTTATCAGCTCAGTTCTCTTGTCAGCTGACTCCCATTCTCCTAGAAAACTGAGACCCCAATCAGGGAACTGAATTTTTTGTTTTGTCAACAAACATTGAGGCGTTCCTTGGTGGCTCAGCCAGTTAAGGATCCCACATTGTCACTGCTGTGGCTCGAGTTCAGTCGGTGGCCTGGGAACCTTCTGTGTGCTGCAGGTGTGTGGCTAAGACCCTCCCAAAACAAACACTGATTGCGTTCCTACTATGTACCCGACATTGTGCTGAGCTTTAGGGTTTCATAGAGGAAAAGGTGGGAGAAAGTAAACTCCAAATCCTTTCATCTTCCACTTATGGCATCTAAAGATTCTGAATTTACCTTTTCAGCCTTTACCACCTCTTCCTCAGAAAACTTTCCTTGAAGAATTCCATCCCACAGATTGCCTTCTGTGCTGCCCCTCCCCACCTTCTAAACTATCCCTCATTGTCCTGTTTTACAATGTATTCTATTTTGAGAGTTTTGAATCCTTGAGAGGAGCTGAGCCTCAGAGAAATTTTCTGCCTCCACCCCTGCAGAATAAGTCGCGCTTTCTTCCTCAAACTTGGCGAGCATGGCGGGAGCTGATCCCCAGAGAGGAGGAGGCTGTGAACCCTGGGGAGGAGACCGTGGAGGCCCTGCTGGGCCTGGTGCGAAGCACCCACTCACCCTGGGCTCTGCTGGAAGACTCAAGTGCAGAGGACCGTTTTCTGAAAGAACTGGCCATCCAGAATCCCCTGATGTTCAAAGACAGCTTCTTGTATACCTACTTTAGGTCGCTCCGGGTGGTGGACAAACAGGTAAGTGCTGGGAGCGAACACCAGAGTACAGGGCTATTGCCTTTTCAGAATTCAGTGGTAAGACCTAGCTCTGCCCCCTGCTAATTAATCTCACCACCTTGTCCACTGAACAGGGCCAACGGTCCCGGCAAGCTGGCACAGTCTGTCACCCTAGAGATCCCCAGCCAGGAAGGGCCCCTAATGTCCTTGAATCCAAAGCCAATTGAGGAGTCAGACAGGCCCCTGAAGCTTCTGGTCTGACCCTGCTGAGTGTACGCTAGAGTGATTCCTTAAGACCATGGGGTTTGCTGTGGCTCTGGACAGTGAAGAAAGTGAGACTCCTGCCCTCGGGAGCTCACAGTCCAACACAGGACACAGGACAGTGAGCTGGAAATTGTATAACACCTATATTCAGGGGAAGGGTGAGGGTTGAGAGGTGAGAGGCCACTGCAATGGCCAAGTCTTGGATTCTGGCAAAAGGATGCAGCCGAGGTGTGCTGGCGGGGAGAGGTTTGGGTGTAGGGTGGTCCCTCTCGAAGATGGACACTCACGTTCCCCCTGTGGCACAAAGGAATGGGCAGCAGCATCTCTGCAGCACCAGGATGCAGGTTTGACCCAGTCCAGCACAGTGGGTTAAATGATCTGGTGCTATGGTGTAGGTCGCAACTGCAGCTCAGATCTGATCCCTGGCCCAGGAATTCCATATGCCGCAGGGAGGTCAAAAGATGGATGTACCAGTGCTCCTTCACCCAGTGGAACTCTGAACTCTCTTTCCTTCCCTTCCAGGTGGGCCTGGTGGACAAAGACCTCCTGAAATTTGTGAAGCTCGAAGAGTTGATACTGAGTGCGAATCGGATCAAGGAGGTCAATGCTGCCAACCTGCCCCCAACTCTCAAGGTAAAGGAGCCAATTTCCATTTCCAGTCTTGGAGCCAGTGCTCCAAACCCCACCCCAAGAAGGTTTGGCCATCATGACTGCGTGCTAAGGACCAACCCTAGGCTTTTGCGTAGGTCAGATTCCTCAAAAAATTCAACATAGAATTTCTGTATGACCCAGCAATTCTACTCCCAGGTACACACCCCAAAGAAGTGAAGGCAGGGACTCAAACAGATTCTTTTTTTTTATTTTTATTTTTTCTGTTATAGTTGGTTTACAGTGCTCTGTCAATTTCTACTGTACAGCAAAGTTTCCCAGTCATCCATATATATACATATTCTTTTTCTCATATTATCCTCCATCATGTTCCATCACAAGTGGCTACATATAGTTCCCTGTTCTATACAGCTCAAATGGATTCTCTTTTTTATTTTTTAATACCTTTTTTTTTTTGGCTGTGCCCATGACATACAGAATTTCTCTGGCCAGGGATCGAACCCATGCCACAGTAGTGACAATGCCAGGTCCTTAACCCACAGAGCCACGAGCTGCAGCTACAGCTTCTGGCCTATGCCACAGCTGCAGTGACGTAGGATCTGAGCTACATCTGTGACCTATACTGCAGTTTGCAGCAACTCTGGATCCCTAACCCACTGAGCAAGGCCAGGGATCAAACCCACATCCATGGATACTAGCTGGGTTCGTTACTACTGAGTCACAATGGGAACTCCAAAATGGTCTTAATTTTAAATTAAATGCTAAAACTAGTGGATTTAATGGCCGAGGAAACTCATAAATATGGCTCAGTGCTGGGCTCAGGAAAAAACAGGCGAGGCTTTGGAGGAGAAATATGAGAACTCTGTTATCTTTGGGTGTATTCCCTATTCCACACAGGCTCCTTTTGGCTTTCCCAGAGAGATGTTGTCATGGGTTGAGAAGTTGCCAAAATGTTATGCATGTCCCCTCCCACTATCTCCAACATCACCTCTGCTCCAAATTAAAAGAAAAAAAAATTATTAGCCTACAGTTGATTTACAATGTTGTGTTGCTCCAGATTTTAAAGTTTCCTTCATAAAAGGAAAAGAAACTTTCCAACACCTGCTGCAGGAATATTTTCTTCCTGGATTTTTTTTTGGCTGCGCCTGCAGCATGCAGAAGTTCCCAGGCCTGGGATTGAACCCACAGCACTGAGGTAACCCAAGCCACTGCAGTGACAACTGCCAGGTCTCTAACCCACTGAGCAACAAGGGAACACCTCTTTCCGTGTTTATTATTTTTCTTTTATTTTTACAGCTGCATTTGGGGCATATGAAAGTTCCTGGGCTAGGGGTCCAATTGGAGCTGCAGCTGCCAGTCTACACCACAACCACGACAACACCATATCTGAGCTACACCTGCTACCTACACCGCAGCTCATGACAATGCCAGGTCCTTAACCCACTAAGCAAGGCCAGGGATCGAACCCGCATCTTTGTGGTTCCCAACCCACTGAGCCACAGTGGGAACTCCTCTTTCTGGATTTTTAAAAAGGCATCCATATGGACGAGGGAGATGCAGCATGAGTCCTTGGGAAGTCCTCGCTGAGCTGCCCAGGGCGGGAGGAGACAGGCAGTTGCTTCTGTGTTGACCAGGCTCACGGCCCTCTTCCCGCCCGTGCTGCAGGTGCTGGAGCTCTACGGCAACAAGATGACCAGCATGGAGTGTCTGTGTGCCCACCCGCCCTCGGGGCTCCAGCACTTGGGGTTGGGTCACAACAAGCTTCTGGGCCCCATGGAAAGCCTATACGTCACCAGCGATCACTGGTAACTCGGGAGCCCCATGTGGAAAGAGGGAGGACAGGACTGAGCTTTGGATCTCGGCTGGCCTATGCTGGTGGCTTGGAGAAGCCTGCTTTACTCTTTTGTATCATAATTCTTGGTTGGCTGCCAACGCCAAACCTAGGATTTATTTCTCTACCCAATGAACCAAAAATATCACTGAAGCCCAGGGAAGGACACTGAGAGGGAGTGGGAGTGAGTGGGACCTTTGCTTTGCAGGCATGCTCTAGATTCAGGGTTTCTGTGGGTGCTGGGGCCAGATAGTTCTTCATGGGGGGTTTGGGGGGGTGCTGGGCACCGGAGGAAGTTGAGCAGCATCCGTGGCCTCTACCCACCAGCTTCCAATAGCACCCACCCCACACCGGCTATGACAACCAAAAGGCCTCTAGGCAGCTCCAAATGTGTGTGGCAGGGGAGGGGGCGGTGGCAAAAGCACCCCTAGTTGAGAACCGCTGCCCTACAGATAACTCTGGGTTTGACTCTGTGTCCTTGGTGGGGGAGCAGTGGGAGAGGGAAACCCTGGATCTGAGGAGCCTGAGGGCTTCAGAGACCACCTGTGAGAGGCCATCGGAGGACGTAGGGCTGCGGTGGGGGGAGGGCAGCTGTCAGAACCAGCTGGGACAACTACCAGGGGTTCTGCATCCTGGGCAGCACTTCCAGGGAGTCAGGTTTACTGCTGTTCCTGTCGTCACAGCCTGGCAGGGGCACAGGGCACAGGGCAACATCGTTCCCCTGTTGCCCAGGCAGCCCGGGGATGGAAGGCCTGTCTCTCTGACCCCACTTACCTCCTTCCTCCTCTTTCTTCCACTCTTGGCCAAGCTGCCTCTACCCAGTCTTGGCTTTGTGGGATTCCAGATCCCTTTCTTCCACTAACCTCAGTTGTCAGGCCATGTGACACAGGAAGGAAACACAGGCTTTGGACTCTCTGTGACAGCTGAGTTCACACTTGTACCATGGACAGAGTTCCAAGGGTTTCTGATTTTTTTTTTTTTTTTAGGTATAGTTGATTTCCTGTGTGTCATCAGGTTCTGTTGTAGAGCAAAGTGACCCAATCACACACAGTTTCCTGTGCTGTACAGTAGGGCCCTGTTGCCCATCCACTCCAAACGTAACAGTTTGCATCCAAAACCCCAAACTGTCCGTCCATCCCCTCCCCCCCACCCTTACTCCCTGGAACCATGAGTCTGCTCTCCTTGGCCGTGATCTCTTTCTGTTTTGTAGGTAGGATCTTCTGTGCCATATTTTAGATTCTACATGTAAGTGGCATCATATGGTACTTGTCTTTTTCTTTCTGGCTTACTTCACTTAGTGTGAGAATCTCGAGTTCTATTTATGTTACTGCAGATGGCATTAGTTGTGTTTTTTATGGCTGAGTAGTATTCCATTGTATACATGTACTGCATCTTTTAATCCATTCACCTGTCGATGGATGTTTAGGTTGTTTCCATGTCTTGGCTATCGAGAATAGTGCTGCGATGAACATAGGGGTGCATGTATCATTTTGAATGAATGTTCTATTTGGATATATGCCCAGGAGTGGGATTGCTGGATCATATGAGGTTCTGATTTTTTTTTTTTTTAGGGCCACACCCACGGCATATGGAGGTTCCCAGGCTAGGGGTCTAATTGGAGCTGTAGCTGCCAGCCTACAACACAGCAATGCCAGATCTGAGCCGCATCTTCGACCTACACCACAGCTCACGGCAACACCAGATCCTTAACCCACTGAGCGAGGCCAGGGATTGAACCTGCAACCTCATGGTTCCTAGTCAGATTCGTTTCTGCTGCACCACGACGGGAACTCCGAGGTTCTGATTTTTGATTCGGAACACATGCCTGCCATAACACAATCTGCTTAATGCTAAGTGTGGATTTCATAGAAATGCATGTGAAACCTCTGTCTTTTTGCTGTTGTCAAGTTAAAAGGAGGCTGCACTTCTTGAAAATCGATTTTGCTGATGTTTCTACCAGTTCTCTTGAAGGAGGCTGATACTGGGTAAAATCTGTGTGCTGGTCCCCATGAAATGTTCTTCTCGGGTATTTTCCATGACTGGCTGGCCAGCATCACGGGCAGGATGAACGGAGGGAGGAGGGGGGACGTGATGTACCTGAGCTCACCGGGTGGAGAGACGTGTGACGGAGAGACTGTGCGAATGAGGTGGCCCCTGGGGTTTTCTGTTTGTTTCTCCCCACTCTGTTCTCAGAGCTGAAATTGATTTGCTGGCTTGTGCAGGAGGGAGGCCACCCCTGCCCCTTCCTCCTCACCAGGCCGGGATGTCAGGCGCCTCCTCTGCCCTCACCAGCCCCTTCTTCACCCACGTGCCCCAAGATCTGAACCAAACAGCTTCCTCTGGTCCTGTGTGGGTCTGGCTCCGGAGTGCATCCTTCAGCTTTGAGACCCCCTCAAGCCCATACCCTCTGCCCCGGCCCCCGTTTCCCTGCCTCTCTTATCCCCATCCACTGCTCCTCTGCTTTCCTCACCAGTCTGTCCATCTCTGCTGAGAACCTTCTGGATGCAGAACACGCTATCAGGCTCTATGGGAGATAGCCAGATGGTTAACCGAGAAGAGATCTGCATAGTGGGGTGGAGTGGGGATGTGAGGCCATCTCTGTGCCACCGTAAGGAGAGAGGGAGCCGGGACAACCAGAAGGCCCTTCTCGGCAGGGGGCTAACTTGGGTCAAGGGCAGCTCAGGCATGAGTGGAGGATGGGCAGAGTCTCCCATCCTGCCCTCAGCTCTGGGCCTCTCGAGTCCTGGACGCAGGGTGCCAGGGGAGGCTGGGCAGGGCAGGCACAGCAGCAGGACCCCTCCGCTTTTCTCAGCTGGCCTCTCAGCTCCTGGATGGTCCTGCTCACCTTTTAGGCCCAACCTCGTCTCCCTGGACCTGGGCTTCAACGACCTGACAGACCTGCAGAGCATGGTGGCCAGCCTGAGGACACTGCAGTACCTGAGGCTGCTGGTGCTGCAGGGGAACCCGCTGGCCCTGGTGCCCTACTACCGGGGCTTCACCATCGACAGCCTGTCTGGACTCTGCGTGCTGGACGACATCACCGTGGCATCCAGTGAGAAGCATCAGTTCCAGGGGCTTGGTCACAGCGGGGGTGAGGGCGCTGGTGGGCGGGGTGGGGGGTGCCCTGCTCACTTATCCACCACCCTGTTGGGTGCACGGGTCTCTGCGTCACCCACCCTCCCTGGCTGACCCAGACCCTGGTCAGGTGTGGCTCACTTTCTTGGTCAGATTTCTCTCCGAGATTTTCATCCTTGCAATTGAGATTTAGGGACAGGAATGTTAGGGCGGAGGGGACCGTCCCATCTTAGACAAACAGGAAACATTCTCTAAAGCACTTTCTTCACGTCCATGGTGGCTTGAGATCACCCCCTGGTGGCTCACACCACAAGCTGTATCACCGCCTTCTCAAGGTCTGGGTGATAAAACACCGATAAAAAAAGCTATACCTACTGTCTACCAGGCACTAAGGTACCATATTCTCCATCCAAAACTGTCCTCTAAAGCAGCCACTGCCACTCCCAGTGTACAGATTGAAAATAAGGCTTGAGGGGTGTCTTGTACCCCCAAATCACTGTGTGTCGTGCTTGGCAGAGCTGGGATTTGAACCCAAGTCTGCAAAGTGAGGCTCAGCCCAGTTCGGAGGAAAGAAGGCAGGAGCCCTTCTCATCTGCCCTCCCTCCTTCCTGTCCGTCTGCCCACACCCTCTCCGCCACTTCCTCACCCCTGCCCGTTCCCTGCTGCAGATCTCCTGGCACATGAGGCACAGCTAGTGGTGACTATTGGAAACGTCAGAGGGGTTCTGGACTCCTCAATCTTGGACCCAGAACCAGGGCCCCAAGGCCCTTTCATCACTTACAGCTATTATGTAACCTACGATTTTGTGGAAGATGAGGAAGGCGAGGGAGATGACTACGGCGGCGTGCTGGCTGAGGTGCCTCCCCACCCCTACTGTTCCTGAGCATGTGGGGCGGGGGGCGGGGGAGGGCTCTGCTCTGGGGTCCTCAGGGTCTCCTGTGCAGGCAGAATGGCTTTGGGGATCCAGGAAAGCCCTTAACGTGGGTCTTTTCAATTCATATCCTGCTCTGAGCAGGAGGCTGGCTTCTGCTGAGCCCTTTCTAGCAGCTGGAGCCATTCTCAACCATGCTCGCCCCTCCTTGACCCCCTTGAAATAGGAGCAAATGACCTCCCAAGGGAGCAGACGGGACTTCCACAGCTGGGCTGATGGCTTCTCAGCCCTGGTCTCCATCTCCCGCACACTGCCCCGTCTCCCTTCCCCTCGATGTCACCAACTAGGAGCAATGCAAGGGTTCCCTATCTTGTGCAAAAGTTATTACTATTTTTACTCTTAACATAGAACTTTCAGAGTAAACCAGACTGGTGTCTTTTGTTTTTTAACTTTCTGCCTCCATGTCCACGCTGTGCTGTGGAGTTGACAGTGCCGCCCCTCCAGCCAACTGGACGCCTGTTTCTACCAAGCTTACGTGCTGTCAGGCAAGCGCTCTGGGGCGGTAGCCCTGCCTGTGTTTGCCTTTCTTCTCTGGCAGATCGTCAGGCCTTCTCCCAGCACCGAGCAGCTGGGCGAGGACATTCTTGAAGAGGTCATTGAAGAGACTGAAGACTCGGTGGAGTCTGGGCCTGAATCGCTGTCACAGTCGGGGGAGCTGGCAGAGTCTCTGGCCTCTGGGGGGTCAGCACCCTTGCCGCGCTCCACAGACTCTGCAGAAGAGCTGGCCAAGCTGCGGCCGCATCTGGACCCCCGGCTCCTCCCTTCCCCGGGGTGAGGATGCACACCTAGCCAGCCTTCTGGCGGGCGGGGGGGGGAATCGCCAGGGTGGCATGGGCCCAGACCGCCCCCACACTCCACACCCCCATCCCCCCCCACATACCCATTAAGGGTCTGCTTTCTCCTGGCCAACCGGCCACCCTTCTGTGGTGCTGGCCCACAGTCACCCTCTGTGCCACCCATGCAGATCTCAGAGGGCCTCTCAGCCTGGTCCCTGGCACTGCCCCCAGGCCATGGACCCCATGTCTCCATCTCCCTCCCCAAGGACAGTTCTCTTCAGTACAGTCCGCAAGCCCTGGGCTGATGTCATTCCCTGTGGCTATGAGATGCAGCACACCCTCAAGGACCTGGTGCCGCTCAAGGCCTTCCTTCTGTCCGGGACCACGGTCACCATCGTGGAGGAGAAGGTGGGTGGCTGGAGTTCTCAGGGTTCACACACTGCCCGCCCCCTTCTCTGTCCCACTCTTCTATCGGGGATCTGCAGCCCTGCTCCCTTGTTGGCAGGGTCTCAGCACCTTTCCAGAAAGGTCCGGGCTAGCCCCAACCTGGCCTCTGTTCTCTAGATTCTCTCCTGGCCTGTATCCGCGCCGCCTTCCCAAGACAGTCCCTTGCCGGCCAAGAAGGGAAAAGGGGAGAAGGACAAGAAAGGGAAGACGGAGAAAGAAGAGAAAGACAAGAAGGGAAAAGACGTGAAAGACAAGGCAGGCAAAGCGGAGGAGAAAGAACCAGCCAAGGTACCCCCTCCAGGGGGCGGAGCTGAAGGTGCTCTGGGGTCCCCTGCCCGTTCCGCCCACTCGCCCCCCGGCCCTCTCCCCACAGGAGCCGAAGGGTGTCAAGAAGAAGAAAGAGCTTCCAAAGGAACTGCGCCAGGACCCGCCCATCCTGCGGGTGCTGGGCAGCGGCCTGGTGATCCTGGAGCCCCTGCTCGCGGGGGAACCTTTCGTGTCCACTGTGTGCAACTTCGGGGTGGTCCGCACTTTGGAGACCGACCAGCTGACGTCTGCCAGGGTATAGCAGCGCCCCTGCCCTCGGAAGGAAGCCGAGGGCTGGGATGGGAGCTGGCCAGGCTGCGGGAGGGAGGGGGAGGCGAGCTGGGGGAGGAGGGCCCAGAACCATTGGAGGGTGGGGGCAAGTGGAGGGGGTCACGTAGCAAGAGTGGCCTGCATGCCAGGCAGCCTGCTTGGGTACGAGGGGCCAGTCAAGCGGGCAAGTCGGGCAGCTCCTTCCCAGGTGACCCTGCCCTGCCTTCTGGTCCGGGAGCGACACGGGGTGGGGGTGGGGTGTCGAGAACACCCAGTAGAAGGCACTGGAACCTGCACCCACCTCCTCCCACCCCCTCCAGTGAGGAACTTATTTTGTGGTTGTTTCTCTCAGGATGCAAAGAAGAATAAGAGTAAGAAGGCTAAAAAAGGTAAGAGATGGTGATGGTAACAGGGCAGCGCAGGGAGGGAGTGGTTACCGAGGACCAGTCCTAGCGGCTCATGAAGGTATAAAATGCCACAGCCTGGGTGGCTTATGAACAACTGGACACTTTCTGTTATTTCTAGCTGCTCTCGAGGCGAGGAAGACCAAGACCAAGGTGCCAGCACTATCAGGTGGGCGTATTCTTACCGGTTCGTAACGCGTGGCCGCTCTCCTCTCCCGGTAGGAGGAGAGAGCGTCTCCCTCCGCCTTCATGACGTAATCGCCTCCCAAAGGCCACATCTCTTAATAGCATCACCTTTGGGGGGGGGGGATTTCAACACAGGAATTGGAGGAGGGGGAACACACAAATATAGCAAGACCTGCTGAAGGGTCAGCCTGACTGGGGACCAAAGGGACGGAAGGATGGAGAATGGGATCTTCCAGCTGGTGGGAGGGTCATGTCCTCCCTGAGGACCAAACCCTGTGTCTTCCCAGCAGCCCTGAGACACAGCTGCAGGCTGCAGTCTTGACATGGGCAGGAAAGGCCTTCTGGGTTAGGGGCCAGGATCAAGGGGGTGGGGAGACTCAGGGTTGGGAAGGGCCCAGCGTCCTTCTGGCTCAGCGGTGGTCCTGTCCGTGCAAGATCTTAGCCCTTATTTGCCATGGGAAAGTCTGGAACTATTGTATGGCCAGTGGCATACAATAGTAGGTCAGTTTTAGATTCGATTTTTAGAACTGTCTGGCTTGAAGGGAGAGACAGGAGACAGTGAGCCCAGCTGGGAGACCACTGCCAAAGTATAAAGGCAAGATCATACATAGTAGCACTAGTCACAATAGCCAAGAAGTGGAAATAGCCCTAGTGGCCATCAGCGGATAAATGGATAAACAAAATGTGATCCATCCATACCATGGAGTATACCTCAGTCCCGAAAAGAAAGGAAGCACTGACACATCCTATACTGTGGATGAACCTTGAAAACACAATACTAAGGAAAGAAGTTAGACACAAAAGACCACCTAGTGGGGAGTTCCTGTTGTGGCTCAGCGGTAACCAATCCAAGTATCCATGCAGACTTGAGTTTAATTCCTGGCCTCACTCAATGGGTTAAGGATCCGGCCTTGCCATG
This sequence comes from Phacochoerus africanus, assembly GCF_016906955.1. Classification (NCBI taxonomy): domain Eukaryota; kingdom Metazoa; phylum Chordata; class Mammalia; order Artiodactyla; family Suidae; genus Phacochoerus; species Phacochoerus africanus. The sequence continues at coordinate 30,649,109 of NC_062558.1, read as the reverse complement.
AGCTCTGGTGTAGGTCGCAGATGTGGCTCAGATCCCATGTTGCTGTGGCTGTGGCGTAGGCCAGCAGATGTAGCTCTGATTCCACCCCTAACCTGGGAACCTCCATATGCCTTAGGTGTGACCTTAAAAAGACCAAAAAAAGCCCACATAGCGTATAATTCCACATGTATGAAATGTTGAGAATAGTCAAATCCATAGAAACAGAAAGTAGATTAGTGATTGGGAGGTGGGGAGCACATGTGACTGCTTAATGGTGTGGGGCGTCCTTTTGGGGTGATGAGAATGTTCTGGAACTAGACAGAGATGATGGTTGCACAATATTGTGAACACACTAAAAATACTGAACTGTACATTTTCAAATGGTTTAAATGTTCAGCTTTATGGAAATTTTAGCATGGTGAGAAATAATTCACCTTAGAAAAAAAAAGGGTAAAGGAGTTTCTGTCGTGGTGCAGCAGACACGAATCTGACTAGGAACCATGAGGTTGTGGGTTTGATCCCTGGCCTCGCTCAGTGGATTAAGGATCCAGCATTGCCGTGAACTGTGGTGTAGGTCATGAACTGTGGTGTAGGTCACAGACACGTCTCAGATATGGCATTGCTGTGGCTGTGGTGTAGGTCGGTGGCTGCAGCTCTGATTCAGCTCCTAGCCTGGGAACCTCCATATGCCGTGGGTGCGGCCCTAAAAAGACAAAAAGACAAAAAAAAAAAAAGAAAGAAAGAAAAAGGGGATAAGGCAAGAAATGGTCTAAGAGCCTGCCTTGACTTAGGACTTGGTGGCGGGGGTGGTGTGGAGGAGATGGAGCTGAGAGCTGCGAGGGAGATGGGACTGGCAGACCCTGTGACCCCCCTGGGAGCAGGAGGGTCTTCTGCCCAGGGTCTGTGAATGGGAACAGAGGGTGAGGAGCTGCTTGGGGCTGGGGGAGATGAGCTCAGTTTTGGGATGTGAAGTTGAAGCATGCAGTGCATCCAGGAAGCCTGCCCCTCACCTTCCCACTATTGCCAGTGCTGCAGTATCCACTCCTCTTCTCTGTCTTCATCTCCTGACTCCACGCCAGTCAGACCACCCTGCTCTTCACCCAGATGGTGGCAGTTGCTGCCTTCCTGCACCCCCTCCTCCCAGCCAACCACGCTCTCCATCAGTCCCCAAGGCCATCTTGTTTGCAAGTCTGGTTGAGCCGCTCCCCTGCTGGAAATTGTTCCAGGACTTCCTGCTGGCCACATCACAAAATCCACGTGTCCATGGCCTGCAAGGCCCTGAGAGGTCTCCCCAGGGTACTTATTTGGCACTTCCCACCCTGTTCACTCAGCTGCTGCTTCATGGGTCATCTCCACTTCAGTGACACCTCTTCAGGGAAGCTGACCCTCTGGATTAGTCTAGGTCCTTTGTCTTCCTCACAGCATCCTGTGATTTCCTCTATAGCACTTATCACAATGCTAATTACCTAGATGTGAATCTGTGTAATTGCTTAATTTTTATCCTGTCCACTACACTGTAAGTCGCAGGGGGCAAGGCCTATGCCTGTGTTATTTGAAGTCGCACAGGAGTTCTTTGGTGGCACAATGAACTAAGGATCCAGCATTATCACTGCTGTGGCTCTGGTTACTGCTGTGACAAGGGTTTGATCCCTGGCCCAGGAACTTCTGTGTACTATGGATGTGGTCAAAAAAATAAAGTCACATAGTCCCCAGCCCCCAGATAGTAGGCACATAGTAGGCCTTCAATAAGCATTGAATGAATGAATGAATGACTTATATAAGTGGGGTCTAAAGCCATGAAAATACATAAGCGTATGTTGACAGAGAATAGAGAAAGATTGAGCACAGCGCCCTGGGGAACACTACAGACTTTGAGCGGGAAGGGAAAGCAGGACCTGCAAGGATCAAACTTAACTGTGTCCTGAAACAAAGCTCAAGGCTACTGACAGGAATACAAAAATAGCCAGCACGAAAGGTAAAGTTCGCAATGTCTGCCATTCTTAAAACATTTCCAGGCATGCAAAAAAGCAAGAAAATTCAGTATGTAATGAGAAGTTTTTAATCACAATGGACTTGGAAATGATGTATATGATAGAATTCATAGACAAGAATATCAAAGCAGTTATTATCCTTGTATTCCATATCTTCAAGAAGCCAGAGGAAAGACTGACCACGTTATATAGTAGCATGGGAGATAAATCAAACTTTTAGAGATAGAAACTATAATGTCGTTTGAAAAATACACTCAGTGGGATTAATGGCAGATTAGACAAGACAGAAGAAAAGATTAGTAAACTTGAAGCAGTAGAAACTATCCAGAATTAAACTCAGAAAAATGGCTGGAAGAAAAATGAACAGAGTGTCAGAGAATTTTAGGAAAATTCCAAGGAAATAATGTCCATGGAGTTGGAGCCCCCAAAGGAGTGAGGAGAGCTGAAAGACTAGAAAATAATTGCTGAAACATTTCTAAATTAGTTGGAAACCATAAAGAGATCCAGACACTTCAATGAACCCTAAACCCAGGAAACATGGAGACAATTAAGCCAAGGTAGATAATAGGAGGCTTGCTTAAAATCAGTGATAAAGAGAAAAATTTAAAGCAGATCAGAGGGAAAAAAATGACATTCCATACAGAGAAGCAAAGATAAAGATGACACCAGATTTATCCTCAGAAAAGAAGTGCAAACTAGGGGAGAGTGGAAGAACAGAGGACGTTTCAAACACTTAAAGAAAAGTAACTATCAACTTAAATGTCTTTACCCAACAAAAATATCTTTCAAAAACAAAGATGAAATTAACACTTTTCCAGAGCTACAAATGCTCAGTGTATCACCAGTGTGCCTGTATTACAAGAAATATTAAAGGTAAAAATAATGTCAGGACTCCCCGCTGTGACATAGTAGATTAAGAATCCAACTGCAGTGGCTTGGTCATTGCAGAGGTGCAGGTTCAATTCCTGGCCCAGGGCAGTGGTTAAAGGATCCAGTGTGGCTGCAGCTGCAGCACAGATTGGAGCTACAGCTCAGATTTAATCCCTGGCCTGGGAATTTCCACATGCTGAAGATGTGACCATTAAAAAAAAAATCAGATGAAAACCTGGATCTGCACGAAGAAATCAAGAGCACTGGAAAGGTAACTATGGGTGAATACAAAGACTTTTTACTTAAATATATTTAAATGATAGTTAATTGTTTAATGCGAAAAATAACTATATCATGATGCTTATATAGAGAAGTAAATTGTATGTTAACAGTAGCACAAAGGCTAAGGGTGGGAGTAACGAGAGAAATGGAAGCATGTCATTGTAAGGTTCTTACACTATATATGAAATGGTTTACTATTGCTTGTAGCTAGACTGATAAATTATTTATTTTAAAGTCTAAGCAATAAGTTTAGATAAAGTAAAATAAGCAAAGATTTATTTTAAACTCTAAACAACACAACACAACTATACTTCAATAAATAAAATAAAGTGGCACAACAAAGCTAATTAGTCAACAAAGGAGAGAAAATAGGTTTCGTAAAAATATTCAGTTAATATAAAGTTGGAAATAAGAAGAAACAAAGAACACATGAGACAAATAGAAAACAACAAGATGATAGAATTAAACCCAATTATATTAACAGTCATGTTAAATATAAATGATCTAAACATCCAGTTAAAAGGAAGAGATGATTCAGATTGAATAAAAAAGTATGTTGCCTACCAGTAACCCTCTTTAAATATAAAATTACAAAAATATTAGAAATAAATGGATGGAAAAAGATATTCACGCTAACACTAATCAGAAGAAAATGGGAGTAGTTGGTTTAGTATCAAAGTAGATTTCATAGCAAACACTATTACTAGGGGTAAAAATGGTAATTTCACAATAAAAGAGTCAGTTCGTCGGATGGATGTAACAATCCTAAGCATATAAGTACCTAATAATTGAGCTTCAAAATGCAAACTTATAGAAGTACAAGGAGAAATAGACAAATCCAAAATTACATTCAGAGATTTCAACACAAGTAAGTAATTGATAGAACAAGTAGACAGAAAATAAGGTTGTAGAAGACTTGAATCACGCAGCCAATGAACTTGAGCTAACTGAAACCTATAGAGAACTCTATCCAATAAGATACATTTAAAAAAAATTGAAGTATGAAGTATAGGAGTTCCTGTCATAGCTCAGCAGTTAATGAACCCAACTAGTATCCATGACGACTTGGGTTCGATCCCTGGCCTTGCTCAGTGGGTTAAGGATCCAGCGCTGCTGTGAGCTGTGGTGTAGGTCACAGATGCGGCTAGAATCCAGCATGGCTGTGGCTGTGGCATAGGCCGGTGGCTAGATCTCTAATTGGACCCCTAGCCTGGGAACTTCCATATGCCATGGGTGCGGCCCTAAAAATAATTAAAAAAATTTTTTTAAATAAAAAATTGAAGTGTAGTTGATTTACAATGTTGTGTTAATTTCTGCTGTACAGCAAAATGATTCACATTTTTTAGGCCATGCCCATGAGATGTGGAAGTTCTCAGGCCTGGGATCAAACCCACGCTGTAGCAGCTGCTGCTACTGTGACAACACAAGATCCTTAACCTGCTGTGCCACAAGAGAACGCTTACATTCCTTTTTATATTCTTTTCTGTTATGGTTTATCACAGGATATTGAATATAGTTCCCTGTGCAATGCAGTAGCACCTTGTTATTTTGTATATAGTAGTTTGTATTTGCTAGTCCTTAACTACTAATTTATCCCTCCTCCACCCCCTTTCCCCTTTGGTAACCATAAATCTGTTCTCTATGTCTGAAAGTCTGTTTCTATTTTGTAGATAGGTTCGTTTGTGTCATATTTTAGATTCCACTTAGAAGTGATATCATATGGTATTTGTCTTTATCTTTCTGACTTACTTTACCTAGTATGATAATCTCTAGTTGCATCCATGTTGCTGCTAATGGCATTATTTCATTCTTTTTTTTTTTTTTGGCTTTTTGGCTTTTTGCTATTTCTTTGGGCCACTCCCGCGGCGTATGGAGGTCCCCAGGCTAGGGGTCGAATCGGAGCTGTAGCCGCCAGCCTACGCCAGAGCCACAGCAATGCTGGATCCGAGCTGCGTCTGCAACTTACACCACAGCTCACGGCAACACCGGATCCTTAACCCACTGAGCAAGGGCAGGGACCGAACCCGCATCCTCATGGTTCCTAGTCGGATTCGTTAACCTCTGCGCCACGACGGGAACTCCTATTTCATTCTTTTTAATGGCTGAGTAGTATTCCATTGTATATATGTGTACCATATCATCTTTATCCATTCATCTGTTGATGGACATTTAGGTTATTTCCTTGTCTTGGGTATTGTAAATAGTGCTGCAGTGAACATAGGGGTGTGTGTATCTTTTTGAATTATAGTTTTGTCCATATATATGCTCTGGAGTGGAATTGCTGGATAATATGGCAACTCCATTTTTAGTTTTTTCAGGAATCTCCCTAATGTCTTCCATGATGGTTATACCAACACTTCCCACCAACAGCCCACACACATTCTTTAAGTGCATGCGGAACTGAGATATTCCATAACCTGGGCCATAAAATAAGTCTCAATAAGTTTAAAAGAATTCAGATCATATAAAGTATCCTCTGACCACAGAGGAATTAAACTAGACATCAGTAACAGAAAAATATTTCCCAAATCCCCCAATTTTTAGGAGTTCTTGCTGTGGTGCAACAGGATCAGCTGTGTCACTGCAGTGCCAGGACACCGATTCAACCCCAGCCCAGCATGGCATGGCACAGTGGGTTAAAGGATCCTACATTGCCTATGCCACGAAGGTTGTAGCTGCAGCTTGGATCTGATCTCTGGCCCAAGAACTCCATATGCCATAGAACAGCAGAAAAAGAAAAAGCCACCACCTTTGGGGAAAAAAATTGTGTATATGTGTGTGACTGGGTCACTTTGCTGTTCAGGGGAAATTGAAGGAATGTTGCAAATCAACTATACTTATATAATTAATAAAAATTAAAATTGTTTAAAATTGCCAAATTTTTAGAAACTAACACACTTCTAAACCCATGGGTCAAAGAAATCAAAAGGGAAATTAGGACGCATTTCTAACCAGATGGAAATAAAAACACAAAATATCAAAATTAGTAAAATATAACAAGCAATATTTGGAAATAATTTTATAGCTTAAAGACTTTTAGTGCTTAAATTAGAAAAGCTGGGAATTCCCGTCGTGGCTCAGTGGTTAGCGAATCCGACTAGGAACCATGGGGTTGCAGGTTCGATCCCTGGCCTTGCTCAGTGGGTTAAAAGATCCGGCGTTGCCGTGAGCTGTGGTGTAGGTTGCAGACGTGGCTCGGATCCTGCGTTGCTGTGGTTCTGGCATAGGCCGGCAGCTACGGCTCCGATTTGACCCCTAGCCTGGGAATCTCCATATGCTGCGGGAGCGGCCCAAGAAATGGCAAAAAAAAAAGACCAAAAAAAAAAAAATTAGAAAAGCTTCTCAAACCAATAGGTGAGTTACTAGGGTTGAAGACTATAGGGTTGGTATGCAAAACTGTTTCCATATACTAGCAATGAATAATCAGAAATTAAAATTTTAAGACAATACCATTTACAGTAGGATTGAAAAGTATAAAATTGCCACAAATCTGATAAAGATGTAGAAGTTCTATATACTGAAAACTATAAAATGTTGCTAAGAGAAATCGAAGACCTAAGTAGGTGGAGAGATGTACTATGTACATAGACCAGGAGATCAATATTGTTAAGATGTTGGTTTTCTTCAAATTGATCTACAGATTCAACAAAATCTCAGTCATAATCCTGGAGCAATTTTTTTTTGGGGGGGTGAGAATCAGCTTGCTGATTTCATGGACCTAGAATAGACAAAACTTTGAAAAAGAACAAAGGACTCACATTGCTGGAATTCATGACACATACAAATATGGACATGAGATTTGTGATTGGGCCCTGGGGGGTAAAAGGGCTTTAAAATTAAAAAAAAAAAAAAAGAATTTTTGCAGATCTCTTTAATGTCTAGCTTGACTGAAGACAGTTGCATTTGCATAGCTGCTTCTGCAGTCAGTCTCTAATGTGTTGCTATAGTTGAAGTATTTGAAGAAAACCATCCTCTCATGGACATGTAACTGGAAAAAAGGGAAATATTTTTTTCTTTTTTCTTTTGTATTTTCTAGGGCCGCACCCGCTGCATATGGAGGTTCCCAGGCTAGGGGTCGAATTGGAGCTATAGCCACCGGCCTACACCAGAGCCACAACAACACGGGATCTGAGCCGCGTCTGCGACCTACACCACAGCTCATGGCAACGCCAGATCTTTAACCCACTGAGTGAGGCCAGGGATGGAACCCGAAACCTCATGGTTCCTAGTTGGATTCGTTTCCGCTGCGCTGCGCCACGACGGGAACTCCTTTTTTTCTTTTTTACATTGCATTTTGAACTGCTGTCTTACTCATGCACAATTGGTGACACCTGGTTATTGTTATTGTAACATACTGAATTACGCAGATCTTTCATCTGTTTATACAGTTTTATCCAAAAATAATTTTTTTTTGGCCCCATCCGCATCATGTCGACATTCCCAGGCCAGGGATGTGGCAACACCAGATCCTTATCCCACTGTGCCACAAGCGAACTTCCAGTCACATATGTTCCTTATTATCACTCTCATCATTAGAAAAGTCTTGAGTTTGGAAAACTAAGTTGATTGTGGCTGATACAGTGTTCCAAAATTCTAATTTCTACTTAAAATTTCAAATGCTATGTGTTCATCAAAATCCTTTCAGTTCTTTTCCCTCAAGTGCAAGGCTTGCTTCTTTTTTTTTTTTTTTTTTTTTAGAAAACATTTGCCAAATATTCACGTCGAAATACCCGGTTTGTCAGTGTTCAAGTTAACAGGTGTTCCAAGGAAAAGCAGCTAGTTCTGCTTGTAACTCAGACTTGTTAAATGCTCTAATAAGATGTAATTTAATATTATTCCTCATTACAGTTAAGACCCAAGGGCGGATTCTGATTCCAAAACCCTGTTTGCCTTGGGACCGGGGTCAGATTTGCGCTTGGGGGATGTGGAATGAGCCGGTCTGGGGAAGCCGGGCACTGCCAGCCCGCTTATCGCTCCAGATTCACATACTCGTGTGCTTATTTTTTCAGAGCTAAAATCTGCGGTTACAGTGAACGACGGTGACTACGTCCCCGACGCCCTGACGGTGGAGGTCCAGATCCAGTTGATCCAGTGCCGCTCGACAGAGGAGGCGCTCCGGACGCTTCTGTAGCGCGGGATTAAAGGCTGTTCCGACTCCGCAGCTCCGCTTCTGTCCGCCTCGGTGGCGTGTCCTGGGAAGGGGGTGCTGGCTGGGGGCGCTGGGGGCCTGGCCGAGACTGGGAGCTGGTGGTAAGGAGCGGGGAGCTGGCGGGGGAGAGCAGGTGGCGACCTCGGTAGAACGGGTCCCCTCCGCCGGCTGGTTCGCCGGGAGCTGAGTGAGGGCACGTGCTGCGGCCCCGGGCCCGCCCCTCCAGAGGCCCCGCCCCAAGCCTGGCCTCCAGAGCTGGAGAGGCGGGCTGCGGGGGATGGAGGGGGGGGTGTGGTCAGAGCTCTAGGGCTACAGCCCGGCCCTGCCCCAGGTCAGAGCCCAGCGGAGCGAGCTCCTGGTCGGTGTCGGCTCGGCGTCAGGGCTCAGGTAGGTCCGCGAGGGATGAGTGGTGTCTGGCTTGGGGCGCCTAGGAACCCAGCTGCTGGGAGGGTCTGAGGGGCGCCAAGACCTCGCCTGGGAGGCGCAGACTTGGCCGCGCTGGCGTCGTGGTCGCACTCCCTGCGGGAGCGGTCACCGGCCCCCAGTGGACTGTTGGGGCCAGGTGGGCTCCTGCTGCCTCTCGGTTTCTTTCGCTCCGCTGGGCGGCCGGAGCCAGGGCTTGTAGACGGGGCCAACCTGGGCCCTTGCGCTGGACTCCACCGGGCAGCGCAGCTCCCTGTGCTCAGGCCAGGAGGGGTGTCCGCCGCGGGGCTCTGGGGACCCTACAACAGCCCCTTAGAGACGCGCGAGTGGAGATGTACCAGCTCTCGACCCTTGCCCTCATTGGAGCGTGATGGGTCACCGAGACCTGTGAGGAGGACCCGACCGAGGCAGCTGTCACCCTAGAGACAATGTCAGAACCTTGGAGCTCAGCAGCCACTTGAAGGGGGGCGTGTGCTCGCTGAAGCCCCTGCAGTTTAAGGACTAGGCTTGGCGGCTCGCAGTGCGGAGGGAGGCTTCAGCAGGTACTGAACTGGATTCACAGGTGTGTGGAGTGGGGAGGAGAGGAATGGCCCCCGTCACTGCGGTGGGGAGTTGCGGGTTCATTCCCACAGTGGAGGGACGTGGGGGGAGAGCGCTGGATGCCAGCATGGGGAACTCTGTGGGTAAAGGGTCCACAGCGTGCCTATTTGGCCCCTGAGAGGCCGAAGTCAAAACCAAACCACCGGAATTGCCGTCGTGGCTCAGCGGAACGAATCTGACTAGTATCCATGAGGACACGCGCGGTTTCATCCCTGGCCTCCCTCAGTGGGTTAAAGATCTTGGGTTGCCATGAACTGCGATGTAGGTCGCAGACACATCTTGGATCCTCCGTTGCTGTGGCTGTGGTGTAGGCCAGCAGCTGCAGCTCCAATTTGACCCCTATCCTGGGAACTTCCATATGCAGAACCTGCGGCCCTAAAAAGCAAAAAAGACCAAACCACTGGCTTTACATCCTTCTCAGTAAACAGCACCACTGACCCACCTCCCAACCCCTGCTGGGTGCCTCACACACCTGAAAGTAATTTTTCACACCTGAAACCCAATGGTTCTTACATCCTCCACAGCCACCAGCAGTCTCAGCTGTGCTCGTGTCCTGACTGATCCAAGTTTGCTGGCTGGTCTCCTGTTTCCATACTTGCCTCCACCATCCATTATCTAAGCAGCAGCAGCGGTGACCCTCCAAACAATGTAAATTATTCTACTGCCTCTGCTAAATCTCTGTGGTGCTTACAGAGTTCTTTCCCAAACCCCTCACCATGGTCCCTGAAGGTGACCTTCCTCAGGCTATTGTTCGTGATTCACCACCTACCACGTTCCTCCTTGCTCTTTACACTCCAGCCACACTACACACCTCCTTCTTCAGGAGCTCTATACTTAACTATTTCTGATGCCCAGAACACTGTCTCCCAGATCTTTAATGCAGTTTGGTTCCTCATTCCATTCAGTTCTTGCCCAGGTGTTCTCAACTACCAGAGGCTAAAATGGCCTTCCCGGTTACCGTGTTCCATTACACTGCTTTAACTTCTTCTCAGCACTCTCTGAAGTGCTACCTGGCGTTTTGGTCTCTTTGTGAGGGCTGTGACTCTGCCTGTCTGGCCTGCATCCCTGGCAGCTCGAAGAGATGCTTTTGCAGTAGTGGCAGCAGGAACAGCCGGGATGAGGTTAATGGGGCATGAAGACTGGATGAAAGTGATGGCAGCTACATCAGGACACAGCAGGGGAGGTAAAGAGGAAGTGATGAAGGCCTGCCTTTGCTGCTGTGGACCTTTGGCAGGTTACTGTGCCGAGTTATCCTTTCTCAGCCTTCTCTTTTGGATTGCTCGGAGAAAACCAGGACTCCATAGGTGGTAGGGACAGGTGAGGGTGGTGGCAGGGGAGCCATCCCGGTACAAGTCTCCAGCTTTCCTACTTGCTTTCCTGCTCTTCCTGTATGTGTTTTTTCCCTAAAGCCCCATTCCTCCCCAGGAAACCCAGGCTACTTCAGGCAGAGGTGAAGGATGTGTGCTGTGGTGGCCACAGCCACCTGCTGCTGCACTGCAGTGATTGGAGCAAACTCCCTAAGGGCAGTGCCAGGGGCTGTCATCTCTAAGGCACAAAACACAGGGCCTGCCACCAAGACTCAAGACTTTTTTCAAAATAACCTGTGCCATTTTCACTAAAGCTCACTAGGTACTTGGGTTTCTTAGGAAATGCTGAAAACGCCTGTGGTGCCTCAGTTTTAAAGTGAATACAAGTCCTTTTAGAAAAAAAAGTTGACTCAGGAGCCCTCTAATGACAGCAGAAGGGAAACAAGGGCTGGCATAGCAGGTGTCATCTGGGAGAGGGACATGTGAAAAGAATAAACAAAAAGGAACTTAGCTGCCACGTGTTGGTAACTTGCTCTTGGGGTGGGGCAGGGCGGGGTGATGGGTGGTGGGACTGGCTGGCTCACTCATCAGCTCTCTCCTCGCAGGACCTGCCATGTTCCGCAGGGTGGGCTGGCTGGTCCTATACAGCCTCGTGGTACTGCTCAGCTGTCTGTTCTTCCTGAAGAGAGATGCCCAGCCAGCAAGGGGGCCTGTGGTGAGACAGCCCTTCTGGGCTCCCTCAGGGCCCCGGCACAGCTCGTGTCCACCCAACCACACAGTGGCTAATTCTTTCCTGTTCCTGCCTAACCGTCACCGCCTCTTCCTGACCTATCGCCACTGCCGCAACTTTTCCATCTTGCTGGCGCCTTCAGGCTGTACTGAGGACACCTTTTTGCTCCTGGCCATCAAGTCACAGCCTGGCCATGTGGAACAGCGTGCAGCCATCCGCAACACATGGGGCCGTGCAAGAAGCTGGGCTAAGGGCCGGCAGCTGAAGCTGGTATTCCTCCTAGGAGTGGCAGGACCCACACCCCCAGCCCAGCTGCTGGCCTACGAGAGTCGGGAGTTTGATGACATCCTACAGTGGGACTTTGCTGAGGACTTCTTCAACCTGACACTCAAGGAGCTACACCTGCAGCGCTGGGTGGCAGCTGCCTGTCCCCAGGCCCATTTCATGCTAAAGGGAGATGATGATGTCTTTGTCCATGTCCCCAATGTCCTAGAATTCCTGGATGGCTGGGACCCAGCCCAGGACCTCCTAGTGGGAGATGTCATCCGCCAGGCTCCGCCCAACAGGAACACCAACGTCAAATATTTCATCCCTCCTACCATGTATAGGGCCAACTATTACCCACCCTATGCTGGGGGCGGAGGGTACGTCATGTCCAGAGCCACTGTGCAGCGCCTCCAAGCAGCCGTGGAAGAGGCCGAACTCTTTCCTATTGATGATGTCTTTGTGGGGATGTGCCTGAGAAAGCTGGGGGTGAGCCCCACGCACCATGCCGGCTTCAAAACATTTGGAATACAGCGGCCGCTGGACCCTCTGGACCCCTGCCTGTACAGAGGGCTTCTTTTGGTACACCGCCTCAGACCCCTGGAGATGTGGACCATGTGGGCACTGGTGACAGATGAGGGGCTCAAGTGTGCAGCAGCCCCCTTGTCCCAGCTTCGAGGGGTGGGTTGAGTGAGTGGACTTAATTTTCCAATCACAAGGAAAAATTGAGAACCTTGAAACTTGGCCCTTGATGGTCTACAGGAAATGCTGATTTCATTTTTGTAACCCCCTCTCACACCTTGCTAATTTTGATTAAAATGCTGAAACCCAGCTAACTTGTACCAGCACATGTTAAATGGGCAAAGCTTAGCACAAGTTGCTAGAACTCCATGGGGGACTCCTGGAGCCCCTTGGGGCTCTGCCAGTTTTGGGGTGAAGGAGTGGAGGCTACATAGGGCTCCAGAAGACACAAAGTTTTGTTTTTAAATGCAAAAAAAAAAAAAAAATATTCTTCAGCTACACAACAGAAAATTGAAGGAAAGAAGGAAACGAGAAGCATGTGTTGGAATTAAGTCCTGTTGAGAGCACCAGGTAAACACTCCACATTCAGTCCCCTAAGAACAGAGGACTTCTGGCTTGTTGGCCTGAGCTGTCCTCACAGGGCAATGGTGCCAAGGCATTAGAAACAGAACAATAAGAAATCTTAGACAGGACAGGCTCCATCTCCCCCAAAAAACTCACATCCCTATGGAGGGAACAAATATTAAATCATATTTGAAAATGTGAATAAGATGGGAAACTGAGGTTAAACAACTATTGAACTTGTGGACATAACAGAGAAGGTGCCCTCTCTCTGGCCAGCTTGGTGAGATGTTCTGGTGGGAGGTAAAGATTGATGGGTGAGAGGGCAGCTGTGCTGAGTGGGTGAAATGTTCAATAGGGTGCAGTGCCCATGGGCTAAGAACCAGGTCTGGTACAAGCCTGAGACCATGGGAACAGGGGTCAGGCACTCACAGCTCACAACGACTCAGGTCTGATGGGCCAGGGCAAAACCTGCCTCTGCAGAGAAAGCTGTGCCAACTCTGTGCTGGATGGCATCTGCCCTTGCTTTCCCCGGGCAGAGTGGGGAGATGTGGGCAGCAGCTCAGGCCCTCAATCCTCACGCAGGTAGGCTTCCTGCTCTGGTTCAGCGCTCTCGTGCCCTTCCTCTTGTGTTTTCTGTCGGAGTTCTTCCGTCTGCGCTTCTGCCAACTTGGTCTCCGCTTTCTGGGAAAGCTGGCGTACTTCTTGCACCTGTGATTTCACCAGCTGGATGTGACTCCTGGCCGTTATAGAGGCCTGGTCCGCTCCTGCCAGAAGATGGGCCAATTATGCTGAGTAGACACAAGGAAAGCCTGAGAGCTCTGGGGGTGTCAACTGAGCCTTTCCTTGAGCCACTTTCCCTGCCCTCCTTGGCAGCCTTTTCTCCACCTCAGCATCCAGGTCTGCATGTTACTCTTTAATGTCAAAACCCCAGCTTCCTCCAGCTATCAGCACCTATAGTTATTAACAAATGCATTCCCACAATCATCTTAGCTACCCAGCTCTTGGTATAGACATTTATAAAGGTTTTTTAAAATTTTTTTAGGCCCAACCCACAACATACAGAAGTTCCCAGGCTAGGAGTCAAATTGGAACTAGAACTGCCAGCCTATGCCAGTCACAAGCAATGCCAGATCCAAGCTGTGTTTGCAACCTACACCATGGCTCACAGCAATGCCGGATCCTTAACCCACTGAGCAAGGCCAGGGATCAAACCTGCATCCTCATGGATACTAGTCAGATTTTTTTTTTTTTTTTTTGTCTTTTTGCCTTTTCTAGGGCCGCTCCTGTGGCATGTGGAGGTTCCCAGGCTAGGGGTCTCATCGGAGCTGTAGCCCTGCCCTACGCCAGAGACACAGCAACATGGGATCTGAGCCGCATCTGCGACCTACACCACAGCTCACGGCAACGCTGGATCCTTAACCCACTGAGCAAGGCCAGGGATCAAACCTGCAACCTCATTGTTTCTAGTCAGATTCATTAACCACTGAGCCATGACGGGAACTCCACTAGTCAGATTCTTAACCTACTGAGCTAGAAGGGAACTCCCAGCAACTTTGTTTTTAAATAAAACTATCATTTTACCTGCTGCTAGTGTGTTTCATCTATAGATGTGCATGTTTATTCATCTACAGAACATTTGGGTGGTTCTTTTCTAGCTTAGTGCAGTAATAAGAACCTTTAGTGCAATGTTGAAAGGTAGTGGAGAATAGCATGCATCCTTCTCTCATTTCTGTATGAACTAGGATTACTTAAACCTTCATCATGTTAGGAAAATTATCCTTGAGTTTCCACGGTGGCACAGCAGGTTAAGGGTCTGGCATTGTTTCTGCAGTGGTGTGGGTTCCATCCCTGGCCCAGTGCAGTGGGTTAAGGATCTGGCATTGCTGTGCCTGTTGCACAAGTCACAGCTGAGGTTTGGATTTGATCCCTGGACTGGGAACTTCCATATGCTGGAGTACAGCCAAAAAAAGAAAATTTTCTGTTTGTAATTGTACTTATATTTAAATAAAAAATGGGCACTACATTTTATTGAAGTCTTTTGGGACTTACATATATGATTCTCCTTTAATCTACTGTGGATAATCTCAAGTAGTAAATTAAATGTTGATAGGTTTTTTAAAATGCTGAACTATCATTGTATTTTAAAGGTAAATGGTTATATTTGATTTATTATTTATAGTCATAAGTGATACTGAACTACATTGTTTTCGTGCTGGCCAAGTCCAGTTTGGGATCAGGCCTATGCTATCTTCATACAATTATAATAGTTGGGAGGCTTATCATCGTCTGGTATACTTTCTTGACACATGAAGTTTTTTGAATATTTGACAAAACTCTCCCATAAAACTGCCTAGGCTTTAGTGTCTACTTTGGGGGCATAGAATCTGTGTGAATACTATTTCAACTTTCATAGTTATTGGTCTTACTTGGATTCTTCAATTCTTGAGCCAATTTGGGATTTACGTAAACATCATAATATTCTCATGGAATTAAAAAAACCTCCATATCTATAATAGCCCTTCCTGATGTTAATTTTGCTCTCTAAAAAATTACACTTGCCAAAGCCTTTTCTTTTCAGGGAACCAGGTTTTGACTTTTTTGACTATTTCTTTTTAATCTTATATCTTTTTATTTCTTTTATTCTACACTGTCTCAATTTATTTTGCTCTTTCTCTAACTTACTGGGTTAAAATTTTATTTTCAGTCTTGGAACAGTGACTACTACTTGTCATTCATGGCTACTCCTCTTTGTATTTATGATACATACCTTTAAATAAGGGGTTAGTTTCTAATTAAGAGCTACTGTGTCTCCAACTCCCTGGGTCTGCTATATATTAGACTTGCCAAGACAGTTCTAAATATTTTTAATATTTTTTTTTGGTCTTTTTAGGGCTGCACCCGTGGCATATAGAGGTTCCCAGACCAAGAGTTGAATCGGAGCTGTAGCTGCAAGCCTATGCTACAGCCATAGCAATGCAGGATCTCAGCCATGTCTGTGACCTACACCACAGTTCACAGCAACACCAGATCCTTAACCCACTGAGTGAGGCCAGGGATCGAACCCTCGTCCTCATGGATGCTAGTCGGGCTCATTAACCGCTGAGTCACGAGGGGAACTCCAATATTTTTAATTTTTAGTCTTTTCTAGGGCCACACCTGCAGCACATGGAGGTTCCCAGACTAGGGGTCTAGTGGGACCTGTAGCTGCCGGCTTACATGGGAACTCCCACAATATTTTTAATTTAAAAAAAAAAAAAAAAAAAAGGAGTTCCTGTTGTGGCGCAGTGGTTAATGAATCTGACAAGGAACCATGAGGTTGTTAGTTCAATCCCTGGCCTCGCTTAGTGGGTTAAGGATCCGGCGTTGCTGTGAGCTGTGGTGTAGGTCGCAGAGGCAGCTCAGATCTGTGTTGCTGTGGCTGTGGTGTAGGCCGGCAGCTATAGGTCGCACTAGACCCCTAGCCTGGGAACCTCCATATGCTGCAGGAGCAGCCCAAGAAATGGCAAAAAGACAAAAAAATAAAAATAAAAAATACAGTTGATTTACAATGTGCCAATTTCTGCTGTGACGATTTTGCAATTTTAGCAAAATGACTCAGTCATACATACATATATACATATATGTATACTGTTTTTCCTTTTATTTTCCATCACGATCTATCCCAGGAGATTGGATATAGTTCCCTTTATCACACAGTAAGATCTTATTGGCTATCCATTCTGAATATAATAGTTTGCATCTATTAACACCAAACTCCCAGTCCATCCTTCTCCCTCACCCCCTCTCCACTGGTAAACCACAAGTCTGTTCTCTGTGTTTGTGAGTCTGTTTCTGTTCTGTAGATAGGTTCACTTGCTCCCTATTTTAGATTCTTGTAAGTGATATCATATGGTGTTTGTCCTTCTCTTTCCAACTTAGTATGAGAATCTCTAGTTCCATCCATTTGCTGCAAATGGCATTTTTTTTTTTTATAGCTGAGTAGTAGTCCACTGTATACACATGTACATCTTCTTACTCCATTCATTTGTCAAGGGACATTTAGGTTGTTTCCGTATCTTGGCTATTTGTGACTAGTACTGCTATGAACATAGGAATGCATGCATCTTTTTGAAGTACAGTTTTGCTCAGATATATCATAGGAGTGGGACTGCTGGATCATATGGTAGTTTTCTATTTAGTTATTTGAGGTACCTGCATACTGTTTTCCCTAGTGGCTGTACCAATTTACATTCCCACCAATAGTGGAGGGGGGGGTTCCCTTTTCTCCATGCCCTCTCCAGCATTTATTTGTAGACTTATTAATGACAGCCATTCTTACCAGTGTGAGATGGTACCTCATTATAGTTTGGATTTGCATTTCTCTAATAATTAGTGATGTTGAACATCTTTTGATGTGCCTACTTTTCATGTGCCAGCCACATCTTCTATGGAGAACTATTTAGGTCTTTTGCCCATTTTTGTGTTGTTTTTTGTTGAGTTGTATGAGTTGTTTGTATATTTCGATATTAAGTCCTTGTCAGCTACATCATTTGCAACTGTTTTCTCTCCTAGTCTGCAGGATATCCTTTTTTTTTTTTTTTTTAATGGTTTCCTTTGCTGTGCAAAAGCTTAAAAGTTTGATTAGGTCCCATTTGATGATTTTTGTTTTTATTTTTATTACCTTGGGAGACTGACCTAAGAAAACATTTCTATGGTTTATGTCAGAGAATGTTTTGCCTATGTTCTCTTCTAGGAGTTTTATGGTTCATGTCTTTTGATTAAGCCTTTAAGCCATTTTGAGTTTATTTTTGTGCATGGTGTGAGGGTGTGTTCTAGTTTCACTGATTTACATGCAGCTGTCCCGTTTTCCCAGCACCACTTGCTGAAGAGACTTTTCCCCCATTTTATATTCTTGCCTCCTTTGTTGAAGATTAATCAACCATAGGTGTCTGGGTTTATTTCTGGGCTCTCTATTCTGTTCCATTGATCTGTCTGTCTGTTTTTGTATGAATAACCACACTGTTTTGATTACTATAGCTTTGTAATATTGTCTGAGGTCTGGGAGAGTTGTGCTTCCTTCTTGGTTTTTGTTCCTCAGGATAGCTTTAGCAATTCTGGATCTCTTATGGCCCCATAAACATTTTTTGGCTTTTTAGGGTTGCATCCGTGGCATACGGAGGTTCCCAGGCTAGTGGTTGAATCAGAACTATAGCCACCGACCTATGCCAGAGCCACAGCAACACAGGAGCTGAGCTGCATCTGTGACCTACACCACAGCTCATGTCAATGCTGGATCTTTAACCCACTGAGCGAGGCCAGGAATCAAACCTGCATCCTCATGGATGCTAGTTGGGTTCATTAACTGCTGAGTCATGATGTGAACTCCCCATGTATATTTTTGGATTATCTGCTCTAGTTCTGTGAGAAATGTCATGGGTAATTGGATAGGGATTGCATTAAATCTGTAGATTGCTTTGGGCAGTATGGCCATTTTAACTGTATTAATTCTTCCAATCCAAGAGCATGAGATGTCTTACCATTTCTTTGAATCCTCTTTAATTTCCTTTATTATTGTTTTACAGCTTTCAGCATATATGTCTCTCATCTCCTTGGTCAGATTTATTCTAGGTATTTTTTTGGGGGTGTGATTTTAAAAGGTACTTTTTTTTATATTCCTTTTCTAATATTTCATTGTTAGTGTACAGAAATGCAACATTTCTGAATTTTAATCTTGCACTTTGATACTTTGATGAATTTGCTTATCAGATTGAGTAGTTTTTGTGTGGAGTCCTTAGGGTTTTCTATATATAGTATCATATCATCTGCATATGGTGATAAATTTTACTTCTTTTCTTCCAATCTAGGTTCCTTTCCCTTCCCTTTCCTTCTTTTTTTCCTTTTTAGGGCTGCTCCCACAGCATATGGAGGTTCCCAGGCTAGGGGTGGAATTGGAGCTACAGCTGCTGGCCTACACCACAGCCACAGCAACACAGGATCCAAGCCACATGTGCAACCTACACCACAGCTCACAGCAATGCCAGATCCTTAAACCACTGAGCGAGGCCAGGGATCAAACCTGCAATTTCATGGTTCCTAGTCAGATTTGTTTCCACTGTGCCACGATGGGAACTCCTGGGTACCTTGTCTTTATTTTCATCTGATTGCTATGGCTAGGACTTCCAATGTTATGTTGAATAAAAGTGGTGAGTGTAGGCATCATTCTAGATTTTGGTGGGAAGGCTTTCAGCTTTTCTCCACTGCGTATTATATTGTCCGTGAATTTGTCATAAATGGCTTTTATGATGTTGAGATAAAGTCCCTTTATACCCAATTTGGTAAGATCTTTTAATTAATTAATTTAATCAATTAAAATTTTAAGGCTGCATCTGCATCATATGAAAGTTCCCAGGCCAGGAGTCCAATCAGAGCTGCAGCTGAGGCCTATGCCACAGCCATGGCAACACTGAATCCAAGCCGCATCTACAACTTACACCATAGTTTGCAGCAATGTTGGATCCTCAATCCACTGAATGAGGCCAGGGATTGAACCCATATCTTCTCAGAGACTATGTTGGACGTTGAATTTTGCCAAATGCTTTTTTCTGCATCTATTGAGATGATCATGTGGTTTTTTGACATTTCTTTTGTTAATGTGGTGTGTTTTGCATATGTTGAACCATCCTTGTGAACTCAAGATGAATCTCACTTGGTTGTGGTATATGATCTTTTTTATATGCTGTTGGATTTGGCTTGCTAAAATTTTGATAATTTTTGCATCTATATTTATCAAAGATACTGGCCTATAATTTTCTTTTTCAGTATATCTTTGGTTTTGGTTTTAGGGTGATGGTGGCTTCATAAAATGTCTTTGGGAGTATTTCTCTGCAATGTTTTGGAAGACTTTAAGAAGGATGGGTATAAGTTATTTGTATGTTTAGTAGAATTTGCCTGTGAAGCCATCTGGTCCTGGACTTTTGTTTGTAAGGAGGTTTTTGTTTTTGTTTTTTTTCAATTCATTTCTAGTGATTGGTCTGTTAATGATTCCGTTTTGGTGGGCTGTATGTTTCTATTTTTTATTTTATTTTTTGCTTTTTAGGGTTGTACCCATGGCATATGGGGGTTCCCAGGCTAGGGGTCTAATCAGAACTACAGCTGCCAGCCTAGTCTGCAACACCAGATCTGAGCTAAGTCTGCGACCTACACCATAGCTCACAGCAACGCTGGATCCTTAACCCACTGAGTGAGGCCAGGGATCAAACCCATAACCTCATGGATCCTAATTGGATTCGTTTCCACTGCACCACAATGGGAACTCTGGGTGTATTTTTCTAGAAAGCTGTCCATTTCTTCTAGGTTGTCAAATTGTTGGCATACAATTGTTCATGGTATTCTTTTTTTTTTTTTTTTTTAAATCTCTGCAGTTATCAGTTGAGATTTCTTCTTTTTCATTTATTTTGTTTATTTGGATTCTCTCTCCCTTCTTGGTGAGTTTGGCCAGAGGTATGTCAATTTTGTTTACCCTTTCAAAGAACTTGCTCTTGATTTTATTGATTTTCTCTATTGTTTATTTGCTTTCCATTTTTGGCTGCCCTGGGGCATGTGGAGATCCTGGGTCAGGGATCAAATCCAAGGCACAGTTATGACTGAAGCTGCAGCTGTGGCAACGCTGGATCCACAACCTGCCATGCCAGACAGGGGATGGAATCTGTGTCCCAGTGCTCCCAAGACACTGCTAACCCTGTTGTGCCACGGTGGGAGCTCCTCTCTATTGTTTTTTAATTTGTTTTATTTCCTCTCTGATGTTTATTATTTCCTTCCTTCTGCTGACTTAAGGTTTTGTTGGTTGTTCTAATTCTTTTAGGTGGTAGGTTAGGTTGTTGATTTGAGATTTTGTTTTTTAAAGGCAGGCCTGTATTGCTATGAACTTCCCTCTAAGAACTGCTTTTGCAGCATCCTTTAGATTTTTGTATGTTTATGTTTTCATTGTTGTTTCAATGTGCTCTTTTTTTTGGGTCCTTTTAGGGCCACAACTGTGACATATGGAAGTTCCCAGGCTAGGGGTCAAATCAGAGCTGTAGCTGCTGGCCTACACCACAGCCACAGCAAGGTGGGATCAGAGCCATGTCTGCTACCTACACCACAGCTCATGGCAATGCCAGAGCCTTAACCCACTAAGCAAGGCCAGGGATTGAACCCGCAACCTCATGGTTCCTAGTTGGATTCATTAACCACTGCACCACGACAGGAACTCCTGCCACCTTTTTTTGGATAGCCTTTTTGTTAATGTTTCAGTTTATCTTTTAATAATTTTCAAACTTCCTATGCTTTTTTTTTTGGTCTTTTTGTCCTTTTTAGGGCCACACCCATGGCATATGGAGGTTCCTAGGCTAGGGGGCAAATCAGAGCTGCAGCTGCCAGCCTACACCACAGCCACACAGGGTCCCAGCTGTATCTGTGACCTACACTATACAGCTCATGACAACACTGGATCCTTAACCCACTGAGCAAGGCCAGGGATCAAACTCATGTCCTCATGGATGCTAGTCAGGTTTGCTAACTGCTGAGCCACAACGGGAACTCCATCCTATGCTTTGTTTTAAATGTGCCTCTGTAAACAATTTTAGCTAGAATTATTTTTTAATATAATCTAAAAATATCATTTAATAAAATTTATTCTTATTGTGATTACTGATGTTTAAATGTGTTCCTCTATTTTGTCTTCTTTTGTCTTTTTAGAGCCACACCCACAGCATATGGAGGTTCCCAGGCTAGGGGTCCAACTGGAGCTGTAGACACCCGCCTACACCACAGCAAAGCCAGATCCAAGTTGCGTCTGCGACCTACACAGCAGCTCATGGCAATGCCAGATCCTTAACCTACTGAGCGAGGCCAGGGATGGAACCTGCAACCTCATGGTTCCTAGCTGGATTCGTTTCCACTGTGCCATGACGTTAACTCCTGTTCCTCTATTTTATTTTGCATTTTCTGATGAAGTTTTTATTTCTTAAACAGTTTCTGCTTTAATTTATCAAGTTTTCTTAGTCCCTTCCTCCCCCTTTTTTTTTAACTTTTATTGAAGTATAGTTGACTTACAATGTTGTATGAATTTCTCCTGTACAGCAGTGATTCAGTTATACATATTTTTTCATATTATGTTCTATTATCTTTACCACAGATTACTGAATATAGTTCCCTGTGCTCTATAGTAGGACCTTGTTTATCCATCCTATATGTAACAGTTTGCCTCTGCTAATCCCAAACTCCCAATCCTTGCCCTGCTCCACCCCACCTCCCTCTCCCTCTTGGCAACCACAAATCTGTGCATCAGTTGTTTCACAGATAAGTTGATTTGTATCATATTTTATTTTGCCTTTCTATAAGGCTGCACTGTGGCAGATGGAGGTTCCCAGGCTCGCAGTCTAAGGGGAGCTGTAGCCACCGACCCACGCCAGAGCCCCAGCAATGCCAGATCCAAGCCGAGTCTTTGACCTACAACACAGCTCATGGCAATGCCGGATCCTTAACCCACTGAGCAAGGCAAGGGATCAAACCCGCAACCTCATGCTTCCTAGGTGGATTCCTGAACCATTGAGCCATGACAGGAACTCCCAATTTGTATCATATTTTAGATTCCACATATAAGTGATATCATAATGGTGTTTGTCCTTATATTTCCTACTTTGCTTAGTATCATGATCTCCAGGTCCATCCATATTGCTGCAAATGGCATTATTTCATTCTTTTTTATGGCTGAGTAGTATTCCATCATGTATATGTACCACATCTTCTTGATCCATTCATCTTTTGATGGACATTTAGGTTGTTTCCATGTCTTGGCTATTGTAAATAGAGCTGCTATGAACACAGAGGTGCATGTATCTTTTTGAATTATAGTTTGGATATATGCCCAGGAGTGGGACTGCTGACCCCCTAATTCTTTTTGAAGCAGTTAACAATATCTAATGTTAAGCCAGTGTCTCTCTTCTCAAATAAGAAAGTTTAGTGTGCTTTAACTTCTTCCCTCAAACTAATTTTTAAAAACTTAATACTCAGATTTTGACAGGTGTTACTAAATTTTGTTTTTTTGGGTATCTGTTATTTCTTTCTAATTTTTTTTTTCAGTCTTTCCAGAAAGCACATGTAGTTGGTAAGCTTTGAACCTTTATGTATCTGAAAGTAACTTTTATTCTCCCATTTTAATGATATTCGGATGGACATAAAATTCTAGTTTATTGATTTGTCACCTTGCATCCAGGGTTGTGGGTAAGGTGGTTAATGTTTAATCATACTTCCACTGTAGCTAACTCTGTTTTTTTTTTTAGTTTTTAAGATTTTTCTACGTATATTTTACATTCTGAATCTACTTTGCCAGATAATATAGTCATATCTTAAATTCTGTTCAGAAAGTTTGTAAACCCTTTCAGTCAATTCTGGGAAAACATCTGTTTTTTCAGATAATACTTACACTTTATTCTCTCTCTTTTTTCCTGCTAGATCTAACCTGCCCAGTGAGTGGTGAAGGCTGACTGGGGATGTTTCTGCTGTAGTACCCTCAGCAAATCTTGTTCATTATTGCACTTGGAAACCCTGCTCCCACCTTTGGTGTGCCACTACCATAATGCTTTTATACTTCTATTATTCTGGTCTTCATTTTAATCCTGTTTTCAGAATCTCTGATTCTGTGGGCCTTTGTTAAAATTACTTGTTTTCACTTAAAATCTATTGTATCTTTTATAAGATTTCAGAAAACAACGTTTTAACAAACCACATGCTAAGTAAGAATTTCTGTGGTGACATAGTTTGGGACCAATCAGGTAAGATGTCAAATGAGGGTTTCCTTCAAAATACATTTAATTAGAAAAACATTTAACTCAAGCCCATTGGATGGATAACGATGGTTAAAAAACATCTTGGTGAGTGAAAAACTGCATTTTCTATACTGAGACACCAAGGCAGAGAGGATGAAGCCCTAGCTACCAGGAGCAAGGGCTTCAGAACTTCATCTACTTTGCTGGATCCCGGTTTGGCTGGTGCACTCAGTATACTGGGCAAATTACTTAATCCCTCTGTTAGTTTAACGTGGGAATGATAGTAACTCCTACTATGGGGACTGAATTAAGAATATCTATAAAATGTTTACCACAAAACTTGAAATATAGATACTAGTTATTCATAAATAATCAGGGTTATTAAAAAATAAAAAATGCTTAAAAATTATTTGGAAGGAATCAAAATTTGTGTTATAACATTTTCTAGATATTGACTACCTAGCTTCTACTGGTCTGGTCTATAGGGCCATTAATTTTTCCTTTGTCCAAATGAAATATTGGTTAGTAGACTGGCAATGGGAACATTTGTTCACAAAGTTAGAGACACGATATCCCTCACTTTACAGCTAGATGAAAACTCAAACAGTACCTTCAGAGTAAAAACTTTAACCTACCAGTTTGGTATGCAGCTTCTGCTGCCATCTCTGAAAGGCTAACTGCAGTCATCCAGGTGGTTTCCAACTTCAAGTATTCTTGCTGTTTTGAAGTCATCTATAAATTAACCACAAGTGCTTCAGACAACATGACTCTTCATTATGTCATCAAGCACATTTAAATGGACTCAATTTAATCATGGATTGAGAGAACAGTTACTGGTAAGACACCTTCATTCAGTAACTTAGATATCACGATGAGGTAGGAGCTGTGAGTGAAACATTGATATTGATATTGCCTGCCATACCAGTAAACTACAGCCATCAAATCATCACATTATAGCCTCTCTGAGGGTGAGAACAGAAACAGAATGCCCACTGCTGCAGCCATCCCCAAAACAGTACAGCCTGAGGAGAATCAGGAGAAAACACAGGATACTGGCTGGCCCCAGACAGCTGAGGTACATATTCAAAGGAATGATTTCAATGAGCCTAGATTTTGCATCTTCCCATACATAGAAAAGTGCTAATTTCATTAACTTGAGGTGTCTGGTTTTAACTATAACCTGGCTTTTGACTACCTGGCCTTTGTTGCAAAAACTCCTATGTATCCTGGCTCCCCCACTGCTTCTTTGGAGACGTCTCTCAGAGTGATCTGAGTCCTGTCTCCTGGGCTATAGTCCTCAGAAAGTCTGCTGAATAAAACATAACCTTAACTCCAGGTTGTGCAATTTTTTTTTTTCCAGTTGACAGAACACTAACACAGAAATGAAAGTAACTTTGTGTTTACCTCAACTCTGGCTCCTATGATCACCTGCCATACTTCATCTTCCTCCTGTGAATTCATTTTCCCAAGTAAACTTGTATATTGTCGGTACAGAGAAATTAAGGTATAAACAGCCTACAAATATAAAAAAAATGGGTAAAGTGAAGCATATTAGGGTTAGTCAGACTTAACCCTTAAGGTGATGAAGTGCCACTGAAGCCACTGACTCTTCAGTCCTTCTGCCTCACTGCAACTGCACTACTGTGTGAGGCAGAGGCATTATCCTGGGATATCAGTATCTCCACTTGTCAACTTTTGTGTTTTTAAAAGCTTGTTGGCATTTCAGACATAGAGAAAAAAACTCAGAAGGCTGAGAAAAAAGTGGCTGGAAAATGAAAGTAAATACACATATAAGTGACTGATTTTATTCTGTATTAACTCCCATCAGTGGTTTTCAAAATCTTCCCACAGAAGCCTTTGGTGCTGCTGGTGGTAGACTTTTGGACTCATTTACTCCTAAATGAACCAGATCAGCATAATCCCCCTGTCTTATAAGATTTTTCTTTTAAAAAGGGTTCTGGAGTTCCCATCGCGGCTCAGCGGAAACGAATCTGACTAGGAACCATGAGGTTGCAGGTTTGATCCCTGGCCTTGCTCGGTGGGTTAAGGATCCGGCGTCGCCATGAGCTGTGGTGTAGGTCACAGACACGGCTCTGATCTGGTGTGGCTGTGGCATAGGCTGGCAGCTGTAGCTCCAACTGGACCCCCTAGCCTGGGAACCTCCATGTGCTGTGGACGCGGCCCTAAAAAAAGCAAAAAAAAAATAAAAAGGGTTCCTGAAAAACAGTCTAAAAACCAGTGATTTAGATCAGGGCTCTGCCAATTTTTGGTAAAGGGCTCAATCTGCTGCAACTATTCAATTCACAAAAGCAGTCATAGACACTACACAATCACGTGAGCCTTACTATGATCCCATCAAACGACAAACACAGGCATCAGACTGGATCTGGTCTGTGAGCCATAATTTGCTAACCATTGATTTAGATGATTGAGACTTAACAAGAGGACACTTACCTTGGTATATTCAGTGATTGCTTCAATCAATGCATATGTGGTCTGAGAGAGAAAGGTAGAGGTGCTATCTGTTACCAAAGACACAGCCCTCCTCATTAATGCATCATTACTAAGAGAATGAGGCTCCGATTTCTGAAAGACACAAACATTTTTACTCAGCTTCTAACCTAAAGCTCAAGCTGAGATCATAGACAGCCAAGTGAAAAACATAATTCTCGTGCTATAAATACACTATACTGCTTCAGTGTTAAGTTTTATTTTCTCTATTTAAGACAATGTATGAAAATAATTCTACAGTATGCTTTCTACCTACTTTTATTCTTTATTCTCTGTTCTGAAAAGCAAAGCATTTCTTTATATAAAAGGCTAGTACTTATAGCCAACAAATTTCATGAAGTTATGATTCATTCATTACCACAGTACTAGGTGCTTGGGATCTAAAGATAAATAAGATATTCTCTGCCTTCAAAGATTTCAGGTGGGGGGGAGGGGATTAGTGACCTGGAAATCAATGCAATCAAGTACGGTAGGAGTTGTGGCAGAAGTTTGTAGAGGCACACATATGGGAACAATCACTTCTATGTTGAATAACTTAGGAAAGACTAAGAAAATAAATGGTGGGGAGGGCAATTCTGCAGAATGAGCAGTACAATTTTGGGGGGAGGGAGGAGATGCTTCACTCTGACCTCAGCTATTATGTTAAAAAAAAAAAAAAAAGCCAGTACAAGCACTTCAGGAGTTAAAACAATGTGGCTACTTGAATAAATATTGGCAACTGTGATGACAAGTCATCCCTAACTCTGCCTTTTTCTTTCTCAGCAGAGGATTTATTGTATCAGAACTAACAAGCCAGACACCTATGGTCAATTAATCTTTGACAAAGGAGGCAAGAATATAAAATGGGAAAGACAGTCTCTTCAGCAATTGGTGCTGGGGAAACTGGACAGCTGCATGTCAATCAATGAAACTAGAACACACTCTCAAACCACGCACAAAAAATAAACTGAAAAACGGAGTTCCTGTTGTGGCACAGTGGCAATGAATCCGACTAGGAACCATGAGGTTGCAGGTTTGATCCCTGGCCTCCCTCAGTGGGTTAAGGATCCAGGGTTGCCATGAGCTTTGGTGTAGGTCACTCGAATCTGGCGTTGCTGTGGCATAGGCTGGCAGCAACAGCTCCGATTAGACCCTTAGACTGGGAAACTCCATATACCGTGGATGTAGCCCTAAAAAGATAAAAAAAGACAACCCCCCCCCCCAAAAATCCCCCAAAACACTCAAAATGGCTTAGAGACTTAAATATAAACACCATAAAACTCCTAGAAGGGAATGTAGGCAAAACATTCTCTGATGTCAACCATACAAATGCTTTCTTAAATCAGTCTCCCAAAGCAATAGAAATAAAAACAGAAATAAACCAATGGGAACTGATCAAACTTACACGCTTTTGCAAAGCAGAGGAAACCATAAAAAAAAAAGACAACCTACAGAATGAGAGAAAATAGTTTCAAATGATGTTACTGACAAGGGCTTAATCTCCAAAATATACAGACTTCAACAGAAAAACAAACAAACCCAGTTGAAAATTTGGCAAAAGACCTGAATAGACACTTTGCTCCAAAGAAGACAGAGACGGCATGGCCAAAAAGCACATGAAAAAATGCTCAACATCACTAATTATTAGAGAAATGCAAATCAAAACTACAATGAGGTACCACTTCACACTGGTCAGAATGGCCATCATTAGCAAATATAAAATAACAAATGCTGGAGAGGATGTGGAGAAAAGGGGACCCTCCTACACTGTTAGTAGGAATGTAAATTGGTTCTACCACTATGGAAAACAGCATGGAGGTACCTCAGAAAACTAAATATAGAACTGCCATATGATTCAACAATCCCACTCCTGGGCATATATCAAGACAAAACTTTCATTGAAAAAGATACATGCACCCCTATATTTACTGCTATTCACAATAGCCAAGACATGGAAACAACCTAAATGTCCACCAACAGACGAATGAATTAAGATGTGGTATATATACACAATGGAATACTACTCAGCCATAAAAAAGAACAAAACAATGTCATTTGCAGCAACATGGATGGAAATAGAGATTCTTATACTAAGTGAAGTCAGAAATAGACAAATACCATATGACATCACTTATTTCTGGAATCTAATAAATGGCACAAATGAACCTATCTACAGAAAAAAACCCACGGACATGGAGAACAGACTTGTGGTTGCTGAGGGGGAGGGAGTGGGATGGACTGGGAATTTGGGGTTAGTAGACGCAAACTATTGCATTTGGAGTAGATAAGCAGTGAGACCCTGCTGTACAGCACAGGGAACTATATCTAATCACTTGTGATGGAACATGATGGAGGCTAATCTGAGAAAAAGAATGTGAGACTGGGTCACTTTGCTGTACAGCAGAAACTGACAGAACATTGTAAATAAACTATGTTAAAAAATGAAAAAAGAGGAGTTCCCATCATGGCTCAATGGTTAATGAATCCGACTAGGAACCATGAGGTTGCCGGTTCAATCCCTGGCCTTGTTCAGTGGGTTAAGGATCTGGCGTTGCCGTGAGCTGTGGTATAGTTGCAGACACGGCTCGGATCCCATGTTGCTGTGACTGTGGTGAAAGCTGGCAGCTACAGCTCCAACTGGACCCCTAGCCTGGGAACCTCCATATGCCGTGGGTTTAAAAAAAAAAAAAAAATGGAAAAAGAAAGAACAATCTCTTTATCATTTGTTTTGTTTTTGCTATTTAGAATATATACACTGCATCACTGCCTGCCAAAAGCAGCAGCCAAGAAATATCTTCAATACATGAACAAATTACAAATTTTAATTATCACATTTACATTTCATTCAAAGAATTATTTAAATATCCATTATGTACCTTGCATTGAGGGGCTAGAAAGAATGACATCATCTCTGTTTATGAGAAGCTAATTCTGACATATTCTGATAATTGATATCTTCATAATGCCCTCCACTTAACAATGTATTTTTGACTTGTTCCCCACAACATTCCAGGTATTACCACTTTTTTAAAGGTGAGGAAATGGAAGCTCAGAATAGTTATGTATCCTCTCCCAAAAGTCACACACCTAGACCTCAAACCAAATCTTCTCACTCCAAAGTTTTCATTATGCTCTGCTAACTCAGGGGAGTCAAAAGGATTATTATCAAATGTACAACATAAGCGGCCAGAAAGGGAGATGATTGTTGGCCAGTAACTAGGAAATGCTTTAAAAAGAGGTGGGATTTGGGTCTGAAGATAACTAGGATTACAATGGACAGGCCTCCTGGACTAGAAGAAACAATGAGGGAGTTCCCATTGCGGCTCAGCAGTAAGAAACCCAACGAGCATACATGAGGATGCAGATTCAATCCCTGGCCTCGCTCAGTGGGTTAAGGATCTGGCCTTGCCATGAACTATAGGATCACCAACGCAGCTCAGATCCCTTGTCGATGTAGCATGGTGTAGCCCGGCAGTTGCAGCTCTGATTTGACCCCTAGCCTGGGAACTTCCATATGCCATGGGTACGGCCCTAAATGTTGCATGCAGGGGTTGTTCAGGAATCTGGCCTGGCTGGAGTGGATGCAAAAGGGGGGGGTGAGGGCACTGGAGTGCAGGAGAGAGTTTGTTGTATTTTAGTTCTGTAAAACATAATGGAGAGCCATGCAGGTTCTGAAGAACAGAAGTGGCACTGATGCTCCTGCAGGAGAATGACTAGAGGCTCCTGTCAACTACAGGCTCCTGGCATGTGGCACAGAACTGAGGTTATTAGAACAGTATATGAGCTAGAAGGGACAAACACAGAAAAACCTTTTGGAGGGGTGAAAAAAAAAAGGCTTTCCTAAGTATGACTGAAAATAGCTCGATGTTCAAGTAAGGGTTTTAGGGTTAAAGATTCACCAGTACACAAAGATGAGGGCTGAAGCAAGCACAAAAAGGGAAGGGCCCATGACTGAACCTTAGAAGATACTGAAAATACTTGTGATAAATGGAATTAATCTTTTTTTTTTTTTTTTTTTAAATGGCTGCACCTGCAGCATATGGAAGTTCAGATTAAGGACTCAATCTGAGCCACATCTGTGACCTACGCTATAGCTATAGCAATGCCGGATCCTTTAACAAACCGTGTCTGGTCAGGGATCAAACCTGAGCCTCTGCAGTTGGATTCTATCCCTACAGTTGCACCACATCAGAAGCCCCCAATAAATGGAATTAATCTTGTTGTGATAAGCACACATTCAAGTGTCAGAAATATTTCGCCAAAATGGGGGTTTGCTGATTTCCTATTTAGCTCTTCCTGATAAAGCATATTACTAATGATTTTTTTTTTTTTAAGAAGGTACCATTTTCATATAAGCTGTCTAGCTGACTGATCTACCTAGATGTCTACTGGATATCTCAGACTGGCATTTCCAAAACTGAACTCTTGATTTCCTCCTCCCCAAATCCATTCCTCTCCATCTGGATATGTGGCAACACCATTCTTTCGTTGTTTAGGCCTTTTAAAAGCTCTGGAATCTAACTTACATTAAGTATATAACCTAACTTATGTACATCTAACCCATTAGCAACTCCTGCTGACCACTTTCAGCCCACTTCCAAGCCTACGACCACTTCATGTCTGGACTCCTTGGTTTTTTTTAACTTTCACATAGCAACCTTTAAAAACTTATGTCAGGGAGTTCCCGTTGTGGTGCAGTGGTTAACGAATCCAACTAGGAACCATAAGGAGCCTAGCCTGGGAACCTCCATATGCCACGGGAGCAGCCCCAGAAAAGCCAAAAAAAAACCCCATAAATAAATAAATAAAACCTTATGTCAGGAGTTCCCATCGTGGCTCAGTGGTTAAAAAACCAACTAGCACACATGAGGACGAGGGTTCGATCCCTGGCCTTGCCTTCCTCAGGGTTAAGGACCTGGTGTTGTTGTGAGCTGTGGTGTAGGTCGAAGACATGGCTCAGATCCTGCATTGCTGTGGCTCTGATTCAGGCTATAGCTTTGATTTAGCCCCTAGCCTGGGAACCTCCATATGCTGGTGTGGCCCAAGAAGACAAAACAAACAAACAAACAAACCTATGTCAGATCATAATAACCCTTTGTTTTGATTTTTAGGGCTGCACCTGAAGCAAATGTAAGTTTCCAGGCTAGGGGTCGAAAGTGGAGCTACAGCTGCCAGCCTACACCACAGCCACAGCAATGCCAGATCTGAGCTTTGCCTATAACTTACATCACAGCTCATGGCAACACCGAATCCCTGATCCACTGTGTGAGGCAAACCAGCATCCTCATGGATATTAGTCAAGTCAGTTACCACTGAACCACAACAGGGACTCCCAGAACATAATAATTTCATGTTAAAATCCTCTGTGGATTCTTTTCCATGATAAAATCCAAAGCTTTACAATGGCCCACAAAGTATAAAAATAAAAGTACATTTTGGTCTTCGGGTAACTCTCTGGCCTCATCTATTACTGTTTCTCTCTCATTCCACTTTCTCCTTTTCCTTGTCTCCAAAATGTTAAGCTTTATGAAAGCAGAAACTTTGATGTGCTCTTACGGTCTCAATGCAGGGCACGTAAAACTTGCCCAATAGGAGTTCCCTGGTGGCCTAGTAGTTTAGGATTCAAGGTTGCACTGATGTGGCTCAGGTTCAGTCTCCGGCCCAGGAACTTCCACATGCCTCACAAGGCAAAAAAAAAAAAAAAAATAAATAAATAAATTTTTGTTGAATGAAAGACTATTTTGCTGATACTGTCATATGCTCTTTCCTTTCTTCTCTCTTTATAAAATTTGGTGAACTTGACATACTGTTCCTACCAAATGAAACTATCAAAATGAAAATATTAATATAACATTAGCTCAACTCTAAAAGATGATGCTGGTATAGAAGAAAGTATATGATCACATGGGGATTTATGGGATGCATGAGTAAAACCATGAGAGCTAGTCAGATGTTTCAGTGCCCACTTGAGACTTCAAGAAGACACAATACACTAAAACAAGAAACACTGAGTGACAAGACAGTTTACCTGTGCAATAGGAACTGCACAAAGGGTTACCCCAAGTCCAACCACCACAGTTTTGTGCCATGGTCTTATCAGTTCTGAGAAACAGCGCTTCTTAAGGTTAGCCACGACTGGAACACATTGTCTGTACCTAGAAACAGAAGTCAAATTTAATAAGGCACAACCACCGATCTGTTTTGTTTTTGTTTTGTTTTTTTAAATGGCCACATCTGTGGCATATGTAAGTTTCTGGGCCAAGGATTGAACTCGTGCCTCCGCAGCAACCTGAGCTGCAGCAGTCGGATTCTTAACCCACCGTGCCATGGCAGGAGCCCACACAACCACCAATCTGTAAAAATCTTTTCAAGTTATCTGCAGGGGTTGGAAACTCAAACTCGGGCCACGGTGGAACTTAAATGACGATGTAGGATGGCCTTAAACACGACAGAGCTCCGTGGGAAGGGGAGGGTGGTGGACAGGAAAGGCCCGGACTCGCAGAAATCAGCAACCGCTACTTGGCTCCTGAGAACCATGGCCGTGCGGGAATGCGGGCTGAAAGACTTCAGAGTTTAAGAGGTACCAGGTGTGAACGTTTAAAAGGTGTCTCAAAGCTTTTAAAAATCTCATACTAAAATGCTTTCTACAGGGAAGATTAAGTCTGGACCTCTACCCTAGGCTGCAAGGTGTCTCATGCTCCCTGAGACACAACACCTGGAGCTCGCAGGCACTAAGAGAGGAGCCTAGAGGCCGTAGGGAACAGGACTCGCAGGGAGACTCAGTTCCTGGGGTTCCTCTGCCCTCAGGGAAAACTTCCTCCAGGTCTGCCGCCTGCCCGGGGCTCTCCCTCTACTCTCCCCATTGACTTCGATGCGCCAACGGGAGTCACTTCGCGGGCAAACCTTGAGCCCCCTAAAAGAAAGCCCAAGGTTGGGGAAATTCGCTTTCAGTAGGTGGAATGACGAAAAAGCCGCCTGGAAGAGAGAAAGCCCGGGCCTGGCCCAGCAAGCGGGAGACCTCCGGCCCCGGGCAGAGGCGGGACGTCTTCGGCCGAGAGAGGCGGGACGCCGTGACCCGCTCGGCCGAAAAGGAAACTGCTCGCCCGTAGGGCCTGGGCTGCGGTCGGTCACGGCGCTCTCAGCATCAACTCTCTTGGTTCGACCCTGACCTCCTATACAACCGTAGCGGTACCTGAAGAAGGAAGCTACGTTCCGCGACAGCCAACTCCGCAGAGCCGCCATCCCGCGGAAGGCGGACGCCGGACGCACACGCCGGAAGTGACGCCACTTCGTGAGCCGGGGGCGGGGCGCGGGCGCTACTTGGGTGGGCCTGGGCCCATGGTCACGCCCCCACCCCGTGACTCAGTCGGGATTGGACAGACGGGGAGGAAAGGGCGGGGCTGAGGGTAACGGCTGTAACGGCCTCGCAGGACACCCAACCGCCCGAGCTTCCTTCTGGCTGGGCGGACTCTGGGCCTGAGGGCACGGAGCAGGCGGAGCGAAGTCGGCTGTCCTGAGGGGTGGTTGAATCGGGGCCCGGGGCTTCTCCTCGAGAGGCAGCCCTGGCCCGGCCGTGAGGTGGAGGAGTCTCTCGTTAGTCAGCCTTGCGGGTCCGGCAGGACAGAGGCCACAGGACGAGTAGCTCCGGGGCGGCGGGGGTGGGGGTGGGGGGAAGGGTGGCGTAGGCGACTGGGGGCGGGAGACGGGAGGGGCGGGGAGCTGGGATGCGGCGCTGTCACTTCAGCACCAGGAAGTAGGTGGTCCAACCGGCCAGTAGCAGCGCCCCGATGAGCACGGTGTAGCTGAGGAGCACGAAGGCCAGCAGCTCTCGCAGCAGCTGCAGCACGTGGATGGTGGATGAGACCGGCATCGCTCTGCGCGGGGGGCCCGAGGACCTGCGGGCAGGGGCACCCGGGAGACCCTGAGCACGCAAAGAGGATGGTTCCCTCCCTTGCCCACCGTCTGCTGGACACTGAACAAGCACTGCTGAGCCAGGCACTGTTTTAGGCACTGAGGATACAGGGGGCTAGACTAGGTCCCGGCCCTCTAAAGAGTAAACACTTTTCTTAAGGTGAAGAAAACCCAAAGTGCTGATTTTCTTCATAGCAATCACTGGACACTGTATTTACACTACAGGATTCTTTTAAACTGAAAGTTCCCCTCATTCTTCTGCTCCTGACCTGGACCTGGGCTTAGAGGAGAGAAGCCTGGTTGTTACCAGCACCCCCCACCCCCCGCCGCCGCTGCACTGGTCTTCATCCTCAGCCTTCTCTTCCCATCCACCTCCTGCATTTTTAATGTTGTGAGTGCTGCTAATGGGCTGGTGGAATAAAGCTTGCTTTTGCCATCACTCAAGCTGCACCCCTGGCTGTCGGCACTGCTTGGGAGGGGAAGAAAAGGAGAAAGCAGCCCCCCCTGCAATACCTCTAGCCCCAAGGCTTATTAGTACACACGAGTCTGAGGATCCCTGCTTTGTGGCCAGGCATGCTTGCCCTTCTGGCCAGCCAGGATCAGAGTGCCAAGAGGTGGGTATCAATTGGATTCTGGGCTCCTCTCTTTCCCCATCGGGCTCTTGTGCATCTGCTCCAGCCCCATCTCTTCCACCACAGATGGAATCAGATGGTAACAATCACAAACCAGTTCTTTACCTCCATTGCTGCCCTGCCCAGCTCCCCTCAATGCCAGCCACTAGCATCCCCCTCTCCCCATTTCACTCACTCAAGAAAGTTTGAACGGCTCCTCCACCAGGGCAGCTCCACGGTCCCTCTCTGGTCTGGTGTCTGAAGGTAGGCTTGTGTGCACTTTCCAGTGATGTCAGTAGAGCTGAGGGATTTTCAGGCAGCAGCTGCTCTCACCAACTAGGTGTGGTCTAGAGACCAATCACAATCTCCACGTGGTCCCTGAGCTATCAGGGAGCTGCGCACAGGCGATCCCAGGCCAGTTCGGAAGCTGGCAACTCTGCACACCCTCTGCCTGTGTCACCACCACGGTCCCCAGAGCTCTGAGGTTCCCCAAAAAACTCCGGATTTAGATGGGCTGAGCAAGGGGCACACTAGGGGGCATTTCACGCCTCTTTTTTTTCTAAACACTGCAGATGGGACATAGTCCAAATGCTTTTCTTACTCCCGCTAAAAGAAGTCCCATCCTAGAGTCTCTTAGACAAGAACCACGGTACATAAAACATTCACTTAAGATTGCCCAACTAAAGCAAAAGCTGTTGTCTTAAAAAAACATGCAAGTTCGAGCATTCCTGTGTGTGTGAGAGACAGAGCAAGAGAACAAAGCACTTGAGTGCTTCTACTAAGAGTTGAGCGGTTTAGAGACTCATTACACAGTCGCCTTCCCAACGTGCACACTTGCAATTTTCAACTCAAATGCAACGCAAAAGCCAATCAGTATTTGAGCCAGTAAAGAACAGACCCTTTCCCAGAAGTAACAGTGAAGGGAAAAGACAGTGCAAACTTTATGCTGCTTATGTTTTTTTGGTAGTAGTTTATAGTTAGACTATGTTTTGACCTTAAAAAAACAAAACAAAACAACAACAACAACAAAAAAAACAGGCAGTGTGGACATCAACCCTTTTATCAACATCATCATCCAGAAGAGCAAATGGCTCTTTAATTTGATCAGGATCTCTTATTATCGAATCACTGCCCCACTGGAGCCGGGCTGAAAACAGGAGCAGAACATTATCAAGCTGCGCAGGAAGCCAGTGAGTAGTAATTGCTCCCCCAGAGAACTGGTTATCTGGAGGGTTCTGTGTCCTGCCAAGTCACGGGAAAGAAAGCATGGCGAGGTTTATACCCTCACCAAAGTAACAGATGAAGGCTATTAAAAATAGCCCTGATACTGTTCCCCTTTAACTCTCACATCCTTCAAATGGATATCACAAGGCAGTTATGTGTTCCAGCCTTTGCAGCCTCTAGCCACCACCCAGTTTGGGGTATTTTACAGCAACGGAGTTAACTGAAGCTGAGAAATATTATGTAGCTTGAAGTTCACATGCATTCATTTAGAAATAAGAGAATCAGAAATTTTATATTACTGCTTTTTCTTTTTACAGCTTCACTGGCAGCATATGGAAATTCCCAGGCTGGGGGTCAAATCTGAGCCACATCTGCAATCTACACTGCAGCAGCAATGCCAGATCCTTAACCCACTGAGTGAGGCCAGGGATTGAACCTGTATCTTCTCGGAAACCATGTCAGGAAACTGATGAGCCACAACAGGAACTCCATTACTGCCTTTTTCTGATTGTTAGCCCGATAAAAAGGCATCCTGTTTTCTATATTACCTCATTGTCAAATGATACGGCTGAATACACCAGGCTCTATAGTATAATTCAGTCTGTTCATAATTCAGTCTATTGATGCCTGTATTTCTGTCTTGCCATCTTGATCATGGCTCCTCTTCCTGGCAGTTCATTCTGGTATTTTATTTATTTATTTACTTATTTATTAGGGCTGTACCCCAGCATATGGAAGTTCCCAGGCTAGTGGTCGAATCGGAGTTACAGCTGGCAGCTTACACCACAGCGACAGCAATGCAGGATCTGAGCTGAATCTGCGACCTACACTACAGCTGATGGCAACACCAGATGCCCACTGAGCAAGGCCAGGGATTGAACCTGTATCCTCATGGATACTAATTGGGTTTGTTTCTGCTGTGCCAAAATGGGAACTCCCCATTCTGGTATTTAAATTTTTTTTTTTTTGCCCCATTCCTGCAGCAAATGGAAGTTTCCAGGCCATGGATCAAATCTGTGCCACAGCAGCTGCAGTGACGCTGGCTCCTTAACCCACTGAGCCACACGGGAACTCCTCGTTCTGGCATTTTAAAAGTATTTCCTCTTGAGTTCAACTCTGCTGAATACAAACACTTCCTGCTGGTTACAGGTGAGAGCAAGAAACAGACTGCATGTCAGATTAACCATAATCCACTTGCAGTTGAGGGCAGAGCTGTGGTGGACGATCACATAGAGACCTTCCGTTCCCAGTTCAAGAACTAAATGAGTTGTTTTTAATCCTCCTCCTTTCAACCATTAGTCTCTTGATCCACAGTTAAAGTTCAAATGCTTATTTCTCTGTTGGCTAAAATTCAAAAGTGTACAATAAGACACAAAACAGTGCCTATGTAGACTTCTTTATCTATGAAGACTTCTTTTTTGTGGGACTGCTGGTGTAGGAGAACTGTCTACCCAACTAGACAAAAGTCCAGACATGATGTAAACAATCCATCCTCTCCGAGAATAAACGTACCATTCACATACCCTTTTTCTCAGTAAGGGCATACTCCTTTGAGACAAAGACTACTTCAAGTATTAAATGAACTTACACAAAGGCGTATAATATATAATTATCCACCACTTTGTATTTGCATACAAATGAAGCAACTGATGTTTTGAAGTCTTCTGTGGAATGCATTTTTAGGAGCTGACCTAACTCTGCTCCGAGCAAGCAAGTATAGAGTCACGAGTGAATGCAGACACAACTGAGGATCTGTTCACAGGACAAAACCCCCGCCAAGGAGACTTGACTGGACTTGAATCGAATCCCAAGAGCTGAAAACACCAAGGGACAAGGTAGATTTCATTTTCTAAAGCAGCTGAGGCTGACCACTGCTGGGGTTGGAAGGTATAAGCTAATCTCCCTGGGATAGCAAGTATTTGAAAAAGGATTCCTGAAATAAGAAGAGTTTTCTTTAAGACCTTTCCAAATACTGGACGTCAAAGCCAAGTTAAATCCATTAGAAGCTAACCTTTTAAATATTCTCTCTGCTACTCCTCATTCTTAAAGAGATTTTTTATTTTTCTTTTTTGGCTCCCCGGAGGCATATAGAGTTCCCAGGTCAGGGATGAGATGTGAGCCACATCTGTGACAGCACTGGATCTCTAACCCACTGTGCTGGACCAGGGATCGAACTTTCGCTCTAGTGCTCTACAGACACCACCGATCCTGATGTGCCATAGTGGGAACTCCATTTTTTTTTTTTTTTTGGCTGCCCCATGGCATATTAAGTTCCTGGGCCAGGGATCAGATCTGAACTGCTGGAGTTGTGACCTATGCCATGGCTGCAGCAACACCAGATTCTTGACCCACTGTGCCAGGATGGGGATTGAACCTGTGTCCCTGCTGCTTCAGAGACACTGTTGATCCCCTTGTACCACAGCAGGGACTCTGAGATTTTTAAAAAATACAGAATTTCTCCTTCCCTCACAATATGCAGTGTGCTAACAGAATTCCACTAGTGAAGAAAAGTGAGGAAAATATGTATGGGTACTAGTTAATGATAGAAATGACACCTGGGAAGGGATGCTAACTTAGTCCCTGGCAAGGAGGGAGGAATCAGCTAACTTTGCTGGAAACCATCCATTTGGTCCCCTTCTTGGCCCTACCTCCTCCAGAGAGCAGGAGGGAGATTTCCTTGCAGTCTCCTGTGGCAGGGGTAGCAGCTACGGTCGCTGGACTCCAGGGTATAGACAAGCGGCACCAGAGGGGGGTGAGGTCACCAGACCAGGGACTGAATTGGAACTGGGTGTTTTCAAGTAAAATGGATGTGAGAGGCTGTATGTGGAGTGTCTGCAGCTGCCGCTGCTTACAGTACTGGATCAGCTGGATGGGAAGGCCCAGGATGGGCAGGGAAGAAAACTGAAACATCTTGGAATCAATAACACGTGCACTAAGAAAGCATCTTTAGGAGTTCCCGTCGTGGCGCAGTGGTTAACGAATCCGACTAGGAACCATGAGGTTGCGGGTTCGGTCCCTGCCCTTGCTCAGCGGGTTAACGATCCGGCGTTGCCGTGAGCTGTGGTGTAGGTCGCAGACGCGGCTCGGATCCAGCATTGCTGTGGCTCTGGCGTAGGCCGGTGGCTACAGCTCCGATTCGACCCCTAGCCTGGGAACCTCCATATGCCACGGGAGCGGCCCAAGAAATAGCAAAAAGACAAAAAAAAAAAAAAAAGAAAGCATCTTTAAACAGTTAAATTCTCAGGGAGTTCCCACTGTGGCTCAGTGGTCAACGCATCTGACTAGGAACCATGATGTTGTGGTTCATCCCTGGCCCTGCTCAGTGGGTCAAGGATCCAGCGTTGCCGTGAGTTGTGGTGTAGGTTACAGATGTGGCTCGGATCCCCTATTGCTATGGCTGTGTAGGCCAGAAGCTGTAGCTGCGATTCGAGCCCTAGCCTTGGAACATCCATATGCCACGGGTGCAGCCCTAAAAAGTGGGGAAAAAAAGCAAAACAAAAACAGAAGAAATTCTTGCTGTGGCACAACAGGATTGGCGGTGACTCTCTAGCTCTGGGACATAGGTTCCATCCCTGGCCCCACACAGTGGGTTAAGGATCCAGTGTAGCTGCAGCTGCAGCGTAGGTCCTGGCTATGGCTGAGATCTGAACTCTGGCCCAGACACTTCACACACCTTGGGGTGGCCAAAAAAAAACCAAGATACTAAAAAACAGGAGGAACCTAGAGTTCACTGGTGGTTTAGCAGTTGAGGATCCAGCATTATCACTGCTGTGGTGCAGGTTCAATCCCTGGCCCATGAATTTCTGCATGCCACAGAAATTGCAAAATAAAACAAAAACCTACCCAGAAAGAACCATAAACTTGCTTTAACGACCAGATAAAATAGAAACTGGGGACACTGAATGTAATGTGTCATGTTCTGCGGGAAAAAGAAATCTCAAATCAGTCATAATGTTAGCTCTTGGCCCCTCAACATTTAACCACTTCCATATGCATGATACATCTTTCAGAAATTCAGCACTATTATTGGGGGTTGGACTTCCCACTTTGATTTTCATTTTTACCTGCTTGCCTGCTTGGTCCCCACTTTTTTTTGGCTGCAAATTCCCAGGCCAGGGAACGAACCTGAGCCACAGCTGTAACCAGAGCCACAGCAGTTTTGGAACTGGCCCCTTTTGTGTGGCTGTATAGACTATCCAGCCTCACCATCCTAAATATATTTCCAGATGTCTCTAATGAAGATCCTGAGCTCCTAACATTTAAAAACTGGTATTTCTTTTACACAAGTTGATTCTCTTCCATTCTTCTTTCTTTAAGAAATTAGGAAGACAAAAGAGAAGTAGAAAGGAGAAAACAGCATAATTTAAGAAGCTGACCCCAGAGTAACTTCTATATTCTCGTGTTATTCCTCCATAGGGTTGCACTTCCTTCCAGCAACTTCTTCAAAGGAGCAGTTTATTCTGTAGTTCACTGGTAGGTGTACTTTGAATGCCCTAGAAAGGTTTTTCCATTAGCGACTCTATCCAGCTGGCCCCGTTCATGAGTTTAGTGGTGGCGATTACATACTCTGTACCTCCGTCTTCCAACTGGGAAAGAAATCGCAGGGCAGCAATTTCAGCAAAGGTTACACCCCCGAGGAAAAATATCAGAGTGATTCGGTTTTCTCCTGGTTGACCTAAAATTCAAACATTTCATGATTAAGAATTATTTATTATTGATGCTTCTCGTCCCACCTCTTAAAAAAAAAACAACCCCAAAACTGCGCCATTCATAAGAAAAAGTCATATATGTCCTGGTACAGATGGTTCATTTGAAACTCAAGAACATGATTTTGATCAATGTTTTTTCTGAGAGCCTCAATTCCGACATTAAAAGCTGCTACCCCTGAGGGAATAACGGGTTCTAGTGTTTACAGTATAATTCACAACAAGAGGTATACTGGACTCTGACTCCTAAGTACTTTACCAATGTATTTTGCAAAGCAACTGCACAATAGGTGGAAACCTCACTGACAGTACATAATTATCTGCAGATACCAGCCATGGACTTACGTTTCTTTTGCAGTCCTGTGGGCAATGGCTGCCGTTCCTCAAAGTGGGGCCCTGGGAGGATGCGGAGAACTTCCTCGATACTCCGCCAGCCGGGCCGGGAAAGCAGCTGGGCCAGCCGCACACTGAGAGGGGCATAGCCACTGTACACATACGATATGTCCGTGGGATTCTATTAAATAAAGGGGAAAAGCCTGTAGAGGGAGACACACACAGAGCCACCTGACTGTGGCTTTTGGGGATAATCCAAAATTATTTGATTTGGCTTTGAGGGTTAGAAACACAAACAAATCCCTGAAAGATCCTGCTCCAATCCACCCCAGCAGGGGTCTGCTCTCAGCAGCCCAGGGTTCACTTTCAACTGAAATCCTGAAAAGCCATTCAGAACAGCTCTAAGTACTGAAGGTGAAAAATTGTGACTTGGTTTGGTAAGAAACTTCTTGGAGGGTAAAGGGGAACTCTCCAGCTGGGAAACATAGCCTTTGACCTGGGCAGTTCTCCTTTCAGGCATTTATCCCACAGAAGGGCCTGTACTCCAGGAAAGAAAAGACCAAAGTACAGACATTTCAATGCTGTATGTGCCAGCAAAAGACAGCAAACAACCCGAATTCCTATCAACAGAAATCTGTTAAATCATAAAATAAGGTTTATCTGAAAAACCGTTATACAGAAAAAGAACTTAAGGAGTTCCTGTCATGGCTCAGTGGTTAACGAACCCAAGTAGTACCCTTGAGGATGAGGGTTTGATCCCTGGCCTCACTCAGTGGGTTAAGGATCTGGTGTTGCCGTGAGCTGTGGTGTAGGTCACAAACACGGCTTGGATCTGGCATTGCTGTGGCTGTGGCGTAGGCTGATGGCCATCACTCTGATTTGACCTCTAGTGTGGGACCCTTCATATACCTTGGGTGTGGTCCTAACAACAAAAAGAAAGAACTTAAAAGAATGGGGTAGCTCACAGAAGGCTCTTCAAGATACAGAGTTAAGAGGTGGGGGTTGGGGTGAGGCAGGTGTGAGCAGTGAAGAGAGCCAAACTAATATGCTCTTTGCATTGTGCAACCCAGGAATTAGACTATCTACATTCCCACTGGGGAAAAACACCCATTTTACCATTGAGAGAGGAGACTGTTTAATTATTAGCTTTTATGGCAAGGCACAGCCTAAAAAAGACCCTATGAAGAACCAAAAAAGAAGAAAAGTGAAATTTTTTTTACTTTTATTTTTTTGGATGTGCCTGTAGTGTGCAGAAGTTCCCGGACCAGGGATTGAATTCAAGCCACAGCAGTGATAAAGCTGGATCTTTAACCTGCTAGGCCATCAGGGAACTCCAGAAAAATGAAATTTATAAAGACTGGAATAAATAATAAACATAAGGAAAAGTGCACCTGCTTTGGAGACCAATGGTGCAGAATATGTACCATTTATGTAAAAATGTTTGTCTGTACACAGACTCTTTCTGGAAGGATAAATAACAAGCCAGTTATAATGCTTGCCTCTGAGGGGAAACTGAAGTTGGATGTGGGAGGAAGCTTTTCACTGTGTGCTTTCCTTTGTACTGGACCCTTCTCTGATCCTCCCCACCTTTCTCCCAGGCACCCAGCAGGTGGCCCTGGGGGACCTACACCAACACACTCCCAGAGAGAAACTGGAGACAGGACAGCAGTGTGAGGTCAGGTTCCTGCTGCCCTGACTTCCTTGTGTGACGCTGCCAAGGGTGGTTATGACCCTCTTGTGTCAGACAGCCTCTCCACACAGCTCTTCCCTGGAGGCTCTGGAAGAGTTCCCTCCCCCTGCCCTCAGGCTAGGCTGCGGAGGGTTCCCCATTGCCCTGCCTCTCGCTGACCCATCGCACCTTTAGGAAACTCCAGCTATCCCAAGTGAGAGGGCCCTCTGCTTCCTGCTGGGATTCACTCAGACACATGACATTTTCACAAACATTCTAGAGACTGTGTTGAGAAAGCAAGGCGGATGCATGCATCAAGTCACATAGGCCATTGCAATAAATCGTCAACAGGTAACCCAACTGAGTTGAAGAGGAGGAGCATCTTACTTGTTCATTTACATCATCCATCCAGAGGCGTAATGTCTTCCGGATGGTAGGGTAATTATTTCTGCCCCCTGTCTGTGGTTTCAGCAGGCCAGCCTTCTCCAGGTTGTGTAAGGTCAGTATGTGCTCAAAGCCATAGGTCTGCAAGAGAAGTTGTGCAGCCTTGATGTCAGACCAGGAAAATAGTTTCTGTGGCTTGTAAAAAAGTGCACTTCCAACAAATCAACTGGGTTTGTGCTCAGAGGCATGTTATCAAAATCCAGGCAATGACTATCTACAGGCACAGGGACAGGGCAGGGATGAGCCTGCCCTAAAACTGCTTGCCCATTACAACGAAGCCAGCTCCCTAGCTCAAGGAATGGATGTCTATTTTTTTACTTTAAAGTTAGAATTTCTGGATCCAACTTAAGTGAGGATCAAATAAATTACAGTGTATTTTTATAATCAGCTATTTAAAAAAAAAAGAACAAGGCAGATCTATACATCCTAATAAGAAAGATCTTCTGGAGTTATTCTTAAGGACAAAAACAAAATAAAATAATAGAATACTACATGGAGTAGGATTTTATTTATTTTTGCCTTTTTTGGGGGGGGGGATGCACCTGTGGCACATGGAGGTTCCCAGGCTAGGCGCTGAATTGGAGCTGCAGCCACTGGCCCACACCACAGTCACATCAATGCAGGATCTGAGCCACATCTGCAACCTATACCACAGCTCACAGCAACGCCGGATCCTTAACCCACTAAGTGAGGCCAGGGATTGAACCTGCATTCTCATGGATCCTAGTTGGGTTTGTTAACCACTAAGCCACAAAGGGAACTCCCTAGGGTTTTATTTTTGTTAAAAAAATCTAGTAAATAATAATAATAGCTAACACTTACATAACACTTCCTATGTGCAAGGAACTCTTGTGTTCTGTGCGCTTTACATATGTTAACTCAGTCATTCTTTAATTAATTTTTTTTCTTTTTATGGCCACACCTGTGGCATATGGAAGTTCCCAGGCTAGGGGTCAAATCGGAGCTGCAGCTGCTGGCCTATGCCACAGCCACAGCAATACCAGATCTGAGCTGCATCTGCACCCTATGCTGCAATCTTGCGGCAATGCCAGATCCTTAACCCATTGAATGAGACCAGGGGTCAAACCTGCATCCTCATGGACACTATGTCGAGTTCTTAACCCACCAAGCCACAATGGGAACTCAACTCAGATATTCTTATTATAACCCCACAAGGTAGATATTATTATATCCATCTTACAGAGAAGTTTAAATAACTTGCCCAACGTCACACAACTTGGATCCAGCTGGTCTCACCCCCTAGTCCCTGTATGTAAACATTACAAAAATGCAAAGAAGGGAATCTGGAAGCACACAAACCGAACTGCTGAAATCGGTCCTTTTGAGAGAAATAGGGTGGGGGGCATGGGGCGAAGGCAGGGAGAGTCACAGTTTGCACCATGTATTTCTGCTTTATTTAAATGTTATATAATGAGAATGCACATGTAATTTGTGTAATTTTTTAAAAGGAAAAAAAAAAACCCTGAAAACGGAATGAGTGTTCAATTTTAACAATAATGTACTTAACCATGACTAGTAATAGCAAATAAATAGTGCCTGAGATTTTTAAAAACAATGATGTCAGAATTCCCACTGTGGCTCAGTGGGTTAAGAACCCAACAGTGTCCATGAGGACACAAGGTTTAATC
Organism: Phacochoerus africanus; assembly: GCF_016906955.1. Lineage (NCBI taxonomy): Eukaryota > Metazoa > Chordata > Mammalia > Artiodactyla > Suidae > Phacochoerus > Phacochoerus africanus. Next base: position 30,604,604 of record NC_062558.1, on the reverse strand, counting down.
CCTGGCCTCGCTCAGTGGGTTAAGGATCTGGCGTTGCCATGAACTGTGGTGTGTAGGTCAAAGAAGAGGCTCGGATCCTGCATTGATGTGGCTGTGGTGTAGGCCGGCAGCTGCAGCTTTGATTCAACCCTAAGCCCAGGAACTTCCACATGCTGCAGGTGTAGCCCTAAAAAGAAAAGAAAAGAAAACACACCATAGTGGGCTTTTCCTATTATAAAATAATGCAGGCTAAATTTATGTAAGTCTGCTAAAGAATAATCAGAAATTTATAAAAAGTTCTCTTCCTCCTTCAAATATCTGGTTAAGAGTAAGGGCAGTAGACCCTGGATGCCTAGGTTTTAGCACTGGCTCTGCCACTTACTAGCTTGGGCAAGGTACAGCACTCCTCTGGGCCTTAGTTTTATCATCTATAAAATGGGGATGATATGAAGTATATAACAGCACTGTTGTGAGGATTAAACAAATGAAAATATATGTATATATATGTATCTTCCAGTTAAGCCCGGCAACCCAGTAAACAATGATTAATACCAAGGACAATCCCTTCAGGTATTAAAAAATTTAAAAGACAGCAGAAACACTATACCAAAATAGCAGCTTTGCGAAGTATTTTTTTAAAAAAAGATGTTTTTCCCCCTGGCAAACTAGTACTTTTAAAAAAATACACTGGAGTTCCGGTCGTGGCTGTGGTTAACGAATCCGACTAGGAACCATGAGGTTGCGGGTTCGATCCCTGGCCTCGCTCAGTGGGTTAAGGCTCCGGTGTTGCCATGAGCTGTGGTGTAGGTTGCAGACCCAATTCGACCCCTTGCCTGGGAACTTCCATATGCCGTGGGAGCAGCCCTAGAAAAGGCAAAAAGACAAAAAAAATATATATATATATACTGACCTGCAGAATTTCTCTTTTATAATAATCCAAAACCTTTTGTTTTAGTCCACTATTGCACACGGATTGGAGGCAAACCAGTCTTAACACTTTGATCAGTGGATGTTTCTGGGCAATACAATCCTCAATGTAACTGTTGACCTGGAAGTGAAGTATACACAGGTATCAGCATCTGGTTTGGGAACCAAAAGAACTTGATATTTACTATTACTTTTCAAAGTCAAATAAAGAAGCTGTGTGGAAGAATGGTTCATTCTTTTTCCACTTCCCCAAAGTCCCCTCCAAAGTAGCTCCTCCCGCCCCTGCCACACAGAGCCCTGCCACTACACAGACACACCAGTGATGGGGAGCGAGGCCGGCAAGGACACATTCAGGCAATCCAGTGGCCTGTCTGGACTCATCCGTCTCACAGACAACCTCCCGAAAGGCTGCTGCATGTCCAGGGTGTGTGTGATTTAGACCACCTAGGTAATAGCAGCAATTTACAGCACAAAGTAACAGGAATCTTTTTAGAAGATGGGAATTTTCATAAATTGAATAATTTTAAATTCAGTAATAGAGGTGGATCTGTAAAGAAATTATGTGACCAATTCTCTCAGAAAGAAAATCTATTAATTTATGTTACAGCCCTTAAAGATCTTTGATTTTAGGGGCAGGGTCTCGCCTCTCCATGCACAGCAGAAAGTGCCTTGCACACAGTCGTGTTAAATATATGATACTTGATAAAAATCTGTTTTCGCCTTCTGCATTTGCTCTTAAAAATATTTAGACAAAGCATGGGAATCCAAGCAACTGCTTTGCTAGCTGTAATCTTATGTATGATAAGGTATCAATTATTTATTAGAACAATTTTATTGTTCACATACCTTATCAGTGTCTATTCCAGACATAAACTCCTGCTCCACTGTTAATTTATCAAAGAAGTCTTCAGAAGCTAAAACAGAAATAGCAAGTTTGTAACTAAGAAAGTAAATAAATATTAATGCTTTAATACACAGAGCATGATTAAGAAACAAGACATGCAAAAAGTTTAAATTGACTCCTGAAAAGAATTTTCTAAGAAACATGGAAAACCTATAACTTTATACTCTTAAATTACATCAGAAAGCATTGATCCTTAGGACTATAATAAGATCTCAAGAATTTTTCCTCAGTATCAATGAAAGCTAATTTTCCAAGAGCATTTCACTTTCATCATCAGATCAACCCAGTTTCGTCTGATTTCTACTTCAATTAATATGAAAACAAAGGACTGATTTTCCAACACTGTTTAAGATTCAAAGTAAACAGGGCATTGTGCAATCTCCTACTCAGCTTTTACAGCCTCTGTGTTTTTTTGTGAGTTTTTTTTGTTTGTTTGGCTGCACCTGTGGCATGTGAAAATTCCCAGGCCTGGGATCGAAACTATGCCACAGCAGAGACCCAAACCACAGCAGTGACAACACCGGATCTTTAACCTGTTGAGCCACCAGGAAATTCTCCAGCTTCTGTTTTAATGAATAAACTCATCTTTGGTGCAATATACATCTTTCTTTCAAAATACTTAACATATGCTCTCCACCAATTCTTCAGTCTTTAAAGGAAAAACAAAAACTAAAAGATGGGAGTTCCCTCATGACACAGCAGAAACGAATCCAACTAGGAACCATGAAGTTGTAGGTTCGATCCCCGGCCTCGCTCAGCAGGTTAAGGATCTGGCGTGGCTGTGAGCTGTGGTATAGGTTGCAGACGTGGCTTGGATCTGGCATTGCTGTGGCTGTGGTGTAGACCAGAAGCTATAGCTCCGATTAGACTCCTAGCCTGGGAACCTCCATGTGCCTCGAGTGCGGCCCCCAAAAGACAAAGACTCCTCCCCCAAAAAACTAAAACAAACATTGTAATGCTCTAATTAAGTAATCCTTAACAACAGGAAAAAAAAAAAACAACTAAAAAATTAACCATATTATGGAAGTAAATTTATGGAAGAATTTTTTTTTTCCATTTTTTCTTATTACTCAAATGAATTTATCACATCTGTAGTTGTATAATGATCATAACAATCTGATTTCACAGGATTTCCATCCCACAGCCCAGGCACATCCCCCCACCCCCTGGAATAACTTTTTTTTTTCTCATTTTGATATTCCAAATATTTTGTTATATGATTATACTATTTTAATAAGGAAAAAGACTGAGTTAACCACAAATGGAACTTTTTTTTTGCCTTTTGCCTTTTGTCTTTTTAGGGCTGTACCTGCAGCATATGGAGGTTCCCAGGCTAGGGGTCAAATTGGAGCTGTAGCTGCTGGCCTAAGCCAGAGCCACAGCAACACCAGATCTGAGCCGCATCTGCAACCTACACCACAACTCACGGCAACGCCGGATCCTTAACCCATTGAGCAAGGCTGGGGATCGAACCTGCAACCTCATGGTTCCTAGTCGGATTTGTTTCTGCCGTGCCACGATGGGAACTCCCCAAAATGGAACATTTTTAACTATGAACATATGTATACTTAATTAACATTGAGAATCATACACAGTATTAAAAACAGAGCTGACTTTCCCAAGGGAGTATGGTGGTGCCAATGACCATGGGGTCAGACATGGTGCGTGGACGTCCTCCCCACCCAGCTGAGCATGATCACTCCCAAGGATACTCACTAGTAACATCTTTGATTAGCTCTGCAATCGAGGTATGGTTTGCGAGTGAGCCTCTTGCTGCCTGCATGTGGGGCAGCTGTGAAACGAACTGCTTGATCTCCCCAACTGTCTTGGCGTTGTGCCTTTCCTGAAACGTGTAAAACAGTAGAACCATCAAGTGGGGAAGACATTTTATTTTTAAGTGCTCTGTTCTTTGTATTATTTAGAGGACACTTAATTTATGCTAATGTGGAAAGAAAACAGAATACAAATAAATCAGGCCAAACCTACCCCCATTACATAGAAAAACAGAAAAGATAAGCTCACTGTGCCTAATTACTGCATCAATACTTCTCTCTTTTTTTTAAACTTTTTTTTGCCATGTATGAGGCATGCAGAAGTTTCCAGGCCAGGGATTAAACCCATACCATAGCAGTGACAATGCTGGATCCTTAATCTGCTGTGCCATCAGGGAAATCCACCTCAGTACTTCTTCAGGAAGCAAATGCCCAAGGTTCTTTCTTCCCAGGCACCAGATCATACTGAGTTTTGTTTGTTTGTTTGTTTTTGTCTTTTTGCCTTTTCCAGGGTTGCTCCCGCGGCACATGGAGGTTCCCAGGCTAGGGGTTCAATCGGAGCTGCAGCCAGCCGCCAGCCTATGCCACAGCCACAGCAAATCGGGATCTGAGCCGCATCTTCAACCTACACCACAGCTCACGGCAACGCTGGATTCTTAACCCACTTAGCAAGGCCAGGGATTGAAGCTGTAACCTCATGGTTCCTAGTTGGATTCATTAACCACTGAACCATGACGGGAACTCCGTATACTGAGTTTTTTTGTTTGTTTTTTCTTTTTATGGTTGCACCTGCAGCATATGGAAGTTCCTGGGCTAGGGGTCGAATAAGAACTGCAGCTGCCAGCCTACACCACAGCCATGGCAACTTGGGATCCAAGCCATGTCTGTGACCTGTGCCCCAACTTGTGGCATCACTGGATCCTTAACCTACTGAGTAAAGCCAGGGATTGAACCTGTATCCTTATGGACACTATGTCTGGTTCTTAACCCACTGCACCACAATGGGAACTCCTATCATACTGTGATAACTCTTTGTAGGGGACAGTACTAGGTTATCCACAAACATTTCTGAATGAAAATATGAGCTTCATAAACAGTGCAAAGTTTCCTCCATAAAAAAAAAAAAAATCCATTCTTACTGCTGAACCTCAATCTCAAATACTGTCCATGAATAAAGTGAACCTTGGAGCTCTAGTAATGGCTCAGCAGGTTATGAACCCAACTAGCATCCGTGAGGATATAGGTTTGATCCTTGGCCTCAGTCAGTGGGTTAAGGATCAGGTGTTGCTGTGAGCTGTGGTGTAGGCTACAGATGTGGCTCAGAACCCACACTGCTGTGGCTGTGGCATAGGCCGGCAGCTGCAGCTCCAATTCAACCCTTAGCCTGGGAACTTCCACATGTCATTGGTTTGGCCATAAAAAAAAAGAAAAGTGAAACTCAGTGACGAAAAAAATTATTTTTATAAAATCCAATAATTTAACCCAAAAGTAACTTCAGAAATTTGAAGAAAATCAATTAATGAATACAATCTTTAGAAAGACATACTCAGTGGAAAAAATTCTCCTGATTTAAGTTTCTGAAGACTAAATATGCAGAGTTTATCATCTTATTGAATTCCCATGTTTAAAAAATGAGCTTAGGGAGTTCCCGTCGTGGCGCAGTGGTTAACGAATCCGACTAGGAACCATGAGGTTGCGGGTTCGGTCCCTGCCCTTGCTCAGTGGGTTGACGATCCGGCGTTGCCGTGAGCTGTGGTGTAGGTTGTAGACTCGGCTCGGATCCCGCGTTGCTGTAGCTCTGGCGTAGGCCGGTGGCTACAGCTCCGATTCAACCCCTGGCCTGGGAACCTCCATATGCCGCGGGAGCAACCCAAGAAATAGCAACAACAACAACAAAAAAAGACAAAAGACAAAAAAAAATGAGCTTAACCAAGAATAAACCAGTGGCCGGGCAAGAGGAGGCAAGAAGGTGATAATGAGGCCCCCAATTTAAAAGCTCTGGGCAGCTGGGATTTCACTCTCTTTCACTCTCATTATCACCTACCGATTCTGCAGGGTCCCCCTGGCATGTTGGCTAAACTGGGAGCTTTTGGCCCGAGTTGCAAGTTCTATTATAGAGGATCTTTTATTTAGAGGACAGCTGGCTTTCTCTTAAGTGAGACAGGAAATAATTAAAAAGAAAGTAAGGCAAATATTTATGGTGAAAGCTTATAAACTGCAAATACTACCCCTTCCTCCCCCCAAAAGGAGAAAAACTTCACAGTTTTTCTCATGGGTCTGAGGAGGTTTAAAAAGAAAACCTTGGGTCCTCCAATGGCTGAATCTGCAGCCCTGTCTTTTTTTTTTTTTTTTTTTTGGCAATGCTTGCAGCATGCAGAAGTTTCTGGACCAGGTATTGAACCCTCGCCATGGCAGTGACCTAAGCCGCAGCAGTGACAGAGCTGGATCCTTAACCCACTGCACCACCAGGGAACTCCTGCAGCCTTGTGCACCTTAGGGTGGCTCTTCTTCCCCTTGCGGGGTGGGACCTACAGAAGCAGGGTGACAACCAGACCATCTCACCTCAAACGCTGCAGAGATCACCTTTGCTTTCTTGCTCAGCACGGAGCCTACCGCGTTGAAGTTTTTATCTCGGATCTCAGCATACAGCTCCTCCGCAGAATTCAGCTGAAGCTTCTTTGCTTCCGTGGGAAGATCCTTCCCACTATCACCCTGTTTCTTAGGTGCAAATTTCTCCGGAGGTAATTTCACAAAACCTGAACAACAGTGGAGGGAGACAAGGCCCTGAGTTCAAACAAGTGCCCAGACACAAAGCAGAATTTTCCATCTCAGGAGAGAATGGCAACCAGCTTTAGACAAAAATGGCGCACAGCACTGAGGTTCTTCTTCTTCCATGATCAAAGTACAGGATGTAGTGACTCTTTAAGAGCAATATCATGGTTCTACTTTTCTTTGGAGGCACCCATCTAAATCACAGCAACAATGTCCAGTTCCTCCACTTATTCAGGGATTAGGTCACTTTTTCACTTAAAAAAACTTAAGGATCTCCCCATTATCTTCTGGTGTTATTCAAACTGTAGGTCATGTCCCATGAGTGGATCACGAAATCAAGTTGATGTGTGGCAATTAGCATTATAAACAAACAAATAAATAAATAAAACAGCAAAAAAAAAAATATTAAGTACCATAGTATATCACATGAAGTAGGAGAAGTTTTGGTTTTTTTGTTTGTTTGTTTTTTGTCTTTTGTCCTTTTAGGGCTGCTCCCTTTGGCATATGGAGGTTCCCAGGCTAGGGGTCTAACTGGAGCTGTAGCCGCAGGCCTATGCCAGAGCCACAGCAACGCAGGATCCGAGCCACGTCTGAGACCTACACCACAGCTCACGGCAACGCCGGATCGTCAACCAACTGAGCAAGGCCAGGGATCAAACATGCAACCTCATGGTTCCTAGTCAGATTCATTAACCACTGAGCCATGACGGGAACTCCAGTTTTTTTATTTTAATAAAATTTTGCTTCAGATTCACACATACAGCATGTGTGCTACGTTATGACATAAGATACATTTCTTTCTATAGATTGTTGTTGAAAATTGTTTGAAAGCTATCAACCCACTTCCTTGGTTTTTTTTCCCCAGCCCACTTCCTGATTTAACAATAAAGTTTTATTGGTGCAAAGCCATGTCTATTCCTTATGTCTTATCTGGGGATGCTTTCACATTACAATGCAGAAGTGAGAGTCCACAGAGACACCACATGACCTAAAATACTTAAGAGAAGTTGGCCACCCTGCTCTAGAATAAGCTCCCAAATTCCTCAGCATGGTACCCAGTTCCTCCACTAAGCAGCCTGAACCTACTTCTCCCAACTCTGTTCATGTCAAAACAATTTAGTCGCCATTGCTGGGAACACCCCAGTCATCCCCATGAACTGCCTATGGCACATAAGCTAAGAAGCTTGGCAATATGAACCAAGGGCTTATAACATTTACACATCTGACCCCACAATCCTGCATCAGAGAATGCAGAGAAAGAAAGTAATATGATATAGGAAAAAATAATTTATATATACAGATGCCTTTTTTTTTTTGTCTTTTTTCCTTTTCTAGGGCCGCTTCCGCGGCATATGGAGGTTCCCAAGCTAGGGGTCTAATCGGAGCTGTAGCCGCCGGCCTACACCAGAGCCACAGCAACAGGGGATCTGAGCTGCGTCTGCAACCCACACCACAGCTCAGGGCAATGCCGGATCCTTAACCCACTGAGCAAGGCCAGGGACGGAACCTGCCACCTCATGGTTCCCAGTTGGATTCATTAACCACTGAGTCACCACGGGAACTCCTGTTTTTTGTCTTTTTAGGGCAGCACGGGTGCAACATGGAGGTTCCAGGCTAGGGGTTGAATTGGAGCTACAGATGACGGCCTATATCACAGTCACAACAACTCGGGATCCCAGTGGCGTCTTCAATCTACACCACAAATGACGGCAATGCCAGATCCTTAACCCACTGAGCGATGCCAGGAATCAAACCCATGTCCTCATGGATACTAGTCTGGTTCATTAACCATTGAGCCACAATAGGAACTCCTACCAATGCTTTTATAATCATAAAAAACCCCCAAACAACCTAAAATACCCAACATTAGGAGAACGACAATGCAAATGACAGTATAATATATGTTACGGATTTTAATTAAGCTGTTAAAATTATGCATATGCCAATAAAATGCTCATATCATTCCAGATTAAAACAGAGGTTCAAAATAATTTGTACAAGCTGGTTCTGTTTTTTGTTAGCTAAAATAAACTCTACATAGAAAAAGGACTATAAGGAAATACATAAAAACATTAACATTGGTTGTGCCAAGGTTTTGGGGGTGGGGTTACAGGGATAATTGGAGAACTATGTTTTCTGTCTTTATTTTCCCAATTTTCCCTTAATCAATGTTCGATATATTATGAAAAATTCGCTGCAAAGAAACTGTGAATTTACATGTATTCCTTCTCTTCTTGGAGAATCCTCTACTTCCAAAGCCCTTGCTGAGGCTGTCTCACAGGCCACCTCTCTGCCCTAATGCCTGGCTCCCTTCCATGGTCTCCTGGGTGTTTCACTCTCTGGGGCCTTAAGATGAGGCTTACTTATTTGTCTTTTGATTCTTTGATTCCTACCCACCAGAATTCCTCTATCAATGAAATGAAATGAATTCCTCTGTCAAAGAAACAGAGTTTTAAAAAGTATCTATGGGAGTTCCTATTGTGCCACAGCAGAAATGAACCCGACCAGGAATTAAGGTTTGATGCCTGACCTCACTCAGTGGGTTAAGGATCCAGCGTTGCCATGAGCTGTGGTGTAGGTTGCAGACATGGCTCAGATCTGGCATTGCTATGGCTGTGGTGTAGGCCAGCAGCTGTAGCTCCAATTAGACCCCTAGTCTGGGAACCTCCATATGCCACGGGTGTGCCCCCACCCCCCACCAAAAAAAGACAAATAAGTAAATAAATGAAAATTAAAAGTACCTATAATGCCATCTTTTGGAATGAATAATTAAAAAATAAGACTTTTTACAACCTTATCATTCAAGACTCTTTATTTTGTGGAAACGCCTCTTCATATCTATGTCTTTATTCCTTCGGCCATCCATCCATCCATCCTTACGGCAAAATACACATAACAAAAAATTTACCACTTTAACCATTTTAGTGTACACTTGAACAGCATTTAGCAGAGTTCCCGTCGTGGCTAAGTGGAAACGAAATCAGACTAGCATCCATGAGGACCCAAGTTCAATCCCTGGCCTTGCTCAGTGGGTTAAGGATCCCACGTTGCCGTGAGCTACAGTTTAGGTCGCAGACACAGCTCAGATCCTGAGTTGCTGTGGCTGTGGTGTAGGCCAGCAGCTATAGCTCCAATTCAACCCCCAGCCTGGGAACTTCCATATGCTGCAAGTATGGCCCTAAAGACAAAAAAAAAAAAAAAAAAAAAGCATTAAGTATGTGCACAACTTTGTACAACCACAGCTAGTATCTAGTTCCAGAATTTTTCATCCCCAAAGGAAACCTTGAACCCAATAAGCAGTCCCTCTCCCACCCTGTTCCTGAGGTCTGGCAACCACTAATCTGTTTTCTGTCTGTTTCTCCCTCCAGACCATTCCTTGGCTCCCTGTGACGTAATTCACCATGGCAACTGAGGCCAGAGACTGATGTAAATGAGGGAAGCAGGCCAGGATGGGACAGAGGGAGTGGTGGAGTCTGTTGTGAACTGGGGAGAGGGGCTTGTCTAAAGTGGGAGTGGGGTAGGGTAGTTTCCACTGGACACCAGCTGCCATGTGGGAATGTGGCCTCAGGGTTGCCAGGGCTTCAGATGTTTTTAAAGACTTGGCAGACATCAGAATTCCTGTTTTTAAATTTCCCCAATTTTTTTTTTTTTTTTTGCTGCACCATGAAAAGCAGCAAATGGAAACATACGAATGTTCCCAGGCCAGGGATCGAATCTGAACCACAGCTGCAACTTACACCATAGCTGCAGCAATGCTTGATCCTTTAACCCACTGTGCCCAGCTGGGGATTACAACCATGGCTCCGCTGCAACCTGAGTTGTTGCAGCTGGGTCCTTAACCCCCCGTGTCACAGAGGGAACTCTAAAATTTCCCTAATTTTAAATTTGGACAGAAACAAACAAACAAATATCATATAGGCCAAAACCCAATAAAACATGTTTGTGACCTCTGACCCCAAGTCGGTCAAGCCTAAAATCTTGCAGGCCTTTGAGGTCTTTCATTTAGTATCCCCAACCTCCTGTATCAGTCTTTTCTCCAGAATGTCCCCAGCTGTGCTCTCTGCCTCAGCAAGCTGGTGATACCACAATTCACTGCAGTTATCATGCCACTCCCCAGCACCCCCTCTAAACTCCATCCATCTTTCCAAACTCGGTACAAACGCTACATTTTCCAGAAGCTTTCCTGAATGCCTTCTAGCCACGGGGCCTACATTCTCCAATGCAGTGCCATCCATATTTAGCCCCTGCCCTCTGCTCAGAGAGGCAGGCACAGTCCTGTGCACTAAACATCTGCCAGCCCTTGTGTGACCAATGACGAAAGTTTGCTCAGATGTCATTAATCCTAGTGTCTCTAGGTCTAAAGTCAGTACTTTAATTTTTTCAAACATTCTCTGATATATTTAGAAAGGAAACGCCTTATAAAAAAATAGCCTTTGGAGTATATTTATCAGATTACCTCTTAGTAAAAGTTGGTGTTTCTTTACTCACTGTTCTGAATGCCATAAATCTCATCAATGAGTCCTTCGTATGTAAGCTGAGTGGCAAGAGGCGTTAATAAATCCACATTCCGATCGAGCAACAGGAGATTATCAAAAACAGGAAATATTGAATTTTGGCTTCCTGTAAACTCTCTCTTCATTCGAATCATCATATTGGCCACTTGCTGGAAACAAAACATTGGATCAGGTGGGACCCTCCTGGGACTGAGCAGATTTAAAAATTCAGCTAACAATGGAAAGCATCAAAAAAGTTTAAAAAAAGGAGGAAAACTGTGAAAGAGTGAGACTGATAAGAAACAAGCAGCTACAAGAAAAGCACATGCTGAAGGCTGCCCCTTGTGATACTTACACTTTAGCCAGTGGCAGCTGCTATTTCTCAAGAGGGCATAAAATCACGTAGTCTATTTTTGTTATGCACAGTGGTTCTGTTCTATAAAGTCACTGAGAATACTGAATCAGCGAAAACTGAACCACTGCTCCCAGGGGCAATCCACAGTTAGGGTTCCGGGAACCTTTGCTTATAACATTTTCATCATCTGATCAATATATGACCTTGTTTTATGTGTGTTTCTGTTTAGAGACACATTCTGTTTAGATTCACTATCACTAAAGCCTGAACAAAGCTCACCTAACATGAGTCTTCTCCCTAAGGTGCACCATGGACTTCCCAGCTCTGAGCACTAGACAGTGTTTTGGCACCACCCTTGTGGGCCATTTTAAACTGTAAAGTCAGCAACAAAAAAAGCACAAAAATGAAAAAAAAAAAAAAAGAAAGGAAAAAAAAAAAGAAAGTGGTATTGAGTAGTGCATGGCACTATATAGTTGAAAAAAGGACACTTGTTCACAGTATGGGCTGAAACAAGAAGGAAGAGGGTTGGTTGGTTTGACCTCAGCTGGGAACATGGACAGTGAACAACTCAAATTACGGCCTCTCTGGGCACATCCCCAAAACACGGTGGATATCGATTTGTGGGCTACAGATACATTTTAGCATGTAGGCAAACTCCCAAATAAAAACGATCGACTGTATTTGTAAATAGATTCCCACACCTCCCCCTCCCTTTACTACCAGGATCATCTGCCGATTCTCACCCGGGCGCACTCTCCTTTCCCGAAGATCTGGGGGATCGTCCCGTACAGAGCTTGCAGTGTCATCAGGCCCTTGGCAGCATGGTATAGGCTGGTCTGGTCGCTCTCCAGGTAGCATTCCTTTGGGAAGAAAGGACCGGTTATGGTCAGGCCATGGTCATCCTGGGGCCTGAGGGTGCAGCCTCTGTGTGGTGCTGGGATGTGACGGTCACTGGGTAAGACCTGTTCCACTTACTCCCCACTTTGCCAGGGAAGCTGGGGACTCAGGTCCATTTTACAAAGCTGATGTTTGGCAGCCCAGGCTACAAGGCCAACGGCTCTGCTGTCGGGGGTACCAACGAAAGCAATTCTCTCTGGGGCAGAGTGTTCACCAGGCATGCCAGCTCTTCTAAGTTTATCAGCTCTTTTTCTTAAAAAATTTTGGAGTTCCCCTCGTGGCTCGGTGCTTAACAAACCCGACTAGGATCCATGAGGATGTGGGTTCTGATCTCTGGCCTCCCTCAGTGGGTTAAGGATGTGGTGTTGCCGTGAGCTACGGTGTAGGTTGCAGATGCAGCTTGGATCATGCATTGCTGTGGCTGTGGTGTAGGCCTGCAGCTGTAGCTCTGATCAGACCCCTAGCCTGGGAACCTCCATATACCGTGGGTGTGGCAAAATAAATAAATAAATAAATAAATAAAATTAAAAAATTTATGCCTAGGGTTTTTTTTTTGTATTTTTTAAATATAGCTGATTTACAATGTTGTGCCAATTTCTGCTGTACACCATAGTGACCCAGGCATACACACACATACATTCTTTTTCTCACACTAATCTTCCATCATGTTCCATCTCGGTTTATCAACTCCTGAACAAGCTACTTATTAGGGAAGATCTACCTGGGGAAGGAGTTCTCTCCTTCACTTTGGTGAGTGTAAAGGTTGGTAGGACATTGTGAGGGAGGCACATGCCAACACCCATAAATGCACATATACTCTGACCCCCCCACAACCCCCCAAAGTCCCAGATGACCACACCACAGAACACCTGGCCATTTTTATAAACATGGTGCAGATTTTCCCATGTGCTCTGGCCCTGGGAGGAAGGCGGACTGTTCCCGGAAAGAGCCTGTGAGGAGTGCTTGGTCTTTACTGAAAGTAATACCAGGTAGCTGACATGTCAAAATCAAGAATGTCCTGAGAGGACTTCCCATTGCGGCGAAGCAGAAATGAATCTGACTAGTATCTATGAGGTTACGGATTCTATTCCTGGCCTTGCTCAGTGGGTTAAAGATCCAGCATTGCTGTGAGCTGTGGTATAGGTCGCAGGTTCGGGCTGGATCCCACATGGCTGTGGCTGTGGCCGGCAGTTGCAGCTCTGATTCGACCCCTAGCCTGAGAACTTCCATATGCTGCAGGTGTGGCCCTAAAAAGACAAAAAAAAAAAAAAAAAAGCCAAGCAAACTGATTTCGTTGACACTGTCATGCTCATAAATGTGGTGAAAATTAAAGTCTGACATTAACAAAGAAGATGCCAGACTTACTTTTTTTTTTTTTTCCCAATGTGATTTTACTGAATATGTGAACTTCATTGACTCCTCAAGTGCAGCTGTGTAAAGGAGCAGCTTCTTTTTTTTTTGTCTTTTGTCTTTTTTTGTTGTTGTTGTTGTTGTTGTTGTTGTTGTTGCTATTTCTTGGGCCGCTCCCGTGGCATATGGAGGTTCCCAGGCCAGGGGTTGAATCGGAACTGTAGCCACCGGCCTACGCCAGAGCCACAGCAACGCGGGATCCGAGCCGCGTCTGCAACCTACACCACAGCTCACGGCAACACCAGATCGTTAACCCACTGAGCAAGGGCAGGGACCGAACCCGCAACCTCATGGTTCCTAGTCGGATTCGTTAACCACTGCGTCACGATGGGAACTCCTCCACCAGACTTACTTTGAATGCACTCTCTGACTCCATGGATAAGAGATCCCCATCAAATGGAATGAGATCTAGGCTGTACTCCTCCCTATGAATGAAGGATCCCAAGACACCCAGATCCTTTAACCGCTGTTCACACAATAAGCTACGTCGTGGTACAAACAAAATGTGGAAATCTCTGGCTGGGCCACGTCTGTCTTCACTGCAAAAGAAGAAACATTTGTTAGCTTATGAGCTCTTTAGAGCCCCAGCCTATTTCACTTACTTCATTCCCATTGGCACACAGCAGGCACTAAATAAATGCTGGTTCCATAAACATATGAATAGTGACTGGTTTCAGACCAACTGTTACAGTTGCTTTCTCACTCAATCTCTCTCTCTCTTTTTTTTTGTCCTTGACAGGAAAGCAGCATTGATTCATCTTCAATATTTGTGATGCATCTTCTAGCTTTCTCTTTAACTATTTATGGGGGCATTAAAGTTCTCAGGCTTCCCGAAACAGGATAGCTATGTTTTATTGAAAACAAATGGTTCTTTAACCAAACCAATGTAGCAGCAGAGTCTCATATTGAAATGAAAGATCACTCCTGACTCCTCACTCTACTTTCCCTGACAGTGATCTTCCCAAAATAGCCCATATGCTTTTAAGATTTCAGGGGCCACAACAATCGATTGGACCACAGAGTGCAGACTGGGCTGGGATAACTTCCTCTCTAGACTAGATGCTCTATGAAATTTTAATCAGCTCTTACTTTGCTTATGAAAATCCAGAACGCTATATTCAGGTTATTGAAAAATAGCCATTATAGGTTTTGTTTTTTTAATCAGTGTCCCTTCTATTGATAAATGCCCAAACTTTTAGCAGTCCTGAAAGAATGAGGTTAACCACCCTCTCAGTTTGAACAATGTCACAAGTTTCCCATTTCCCTTCTTACATTCTTCCATGCCTATCCCAGTTTTCCCAAAGACCACTTTCCAAGAGTTTCCATTGTGGCTCAGAGGGTTAGGATCCTGACTAGTACCCATGAGGATATGGGTTCAATCCCTGGCCTCGCTCAGTGGATTAAGAATCCAGCACTGCGAGAAGCCGTGACATATGTTACAGATGCAGCTAGGATCTGGTGTTGCTATGGCTGTGGTGTAGGCTGTCAGCTACAGTTTCAATTCTACCCCTAGCCTGGGAACTTCCCTATGCCATGGGTAAGGCCATAAAAATAAAATAAAAAAAAATTAAAAAAAAAAAGACCACTTTCCAATGCACTTACAAGAGAGGGGGTTTGCAATGAAAAACTCAAGACATTAAAACCATTAGAAGAATCAACTTCTTTTGGCTCAAAGAGAAGTTCTTAGAGATACCTGAGCACATTTTCAGCAATTATATCCATCAATTCTAGCCTGGGTCTGACAAAAAAAATAATGTTCTTGACATCAGCTGCTGGCAAACGACTTCCTTTAAGTGTGAACATTTTTTCCACTTCATGTTCCTAGGAAAACACATACACAAAAGATTAACAAAAACCATTGAAACTTGCTTATCATATCCAGGCTCAGACACCATAAACAAGTCAAATGCACATCAATACTTTCTTATCAGAATTTAGATTTCTCAGAGCCAGCAGTATAAAGGACACGGTTTCAGGATGAAGCCACTGCTACTGGATCTGAATTTAAATGACCCTCAGGTGATGAACTACCACAGATACCATGTAACAGTTACTAGCAAGTAATTTGAATCATTACAGACTCACCGACCAAAGGACCACTGTGTACAAAACAGCCCAGGCATTAGTATCAGTATTTAAAAGATCAAACAGGAGATCCCTTTGTGGCTCAGTGGTTAACACACCTGACTAGGATCCATGAGGATGTGGGTTTGATCCCTGACCACACTCAGTGGGTTAAGGATCCAGCATTGCCATGGGCTGTGGTGTACGTCCAGGATGCAGGATGGATCCCCTGCTGCTGTGGCTGTGGTGTAGGCTGGCAGCTGTAACTCCAATTCAATCCCTAGCCTGGGAACTTCCATATGCTGCAGGTAAGGCCCTAAAAAGACCAAAAAAAAAAAAAAAAAAAAAAAAAGACCAAATAGCCTTGCAAGCCAATTATTCAGGAGGAAATATAAAATTCTCCTTACTGTTATTGTTAAAATACAGAATGATTAATCCCTGAACAGAACCCAAATAGGTTATTTTACCTTCAGTAATGAGTACTGTGCAATCAGGCCAAATGGTCCTGTGAGGTACTCATCCCAAACTATTGCCTGTAAGAGAGAAGAAACATCCTCTTATTACTGATAATAACAGGAAGTGCAACAATATCAACAGAAAATAGCAGTCATACATGGTAAAAAATATTGCCCTCAAAGTCTGAATTAACAAAGATTGTAACTGGCTCTGATCACATTCATATCCTACAGGTCTAAGAAAAATAACATCAGGGCAAGTGATGTTAATGTCAGTCAAGGAAAAGTTAAGAGTTGCTGTCCTAAATAGACAGAAGGAACTATAGTTTGTTGAGTATCTGTGTCATGGTATTAATTATTACACTGAACCATTTGGAAGCTGCCAATTGCAACCTAGTATTTTATATGTGTCATATAATCCAATTACAAAAATTAAAACCTCTGATACCCATACTATAAATCTTATTTTTTCTTTTTCAGCTATAACTGAGGCATATAGAAAAGTTCCTGGGCCAGGGGTCGAATCTGAGCTGGAGCTGCAACCTACACCACAGCTGCAGCAATGCCCGATCCTTAACCTACTGTGTCAGGCTGGGGGTGGAAGTTGCACCTCCCCAGAGACCACGCCACATCATCGGCACAATATGCCACAGTGGTAACTCCTACAAATCTTACTTTGACAGAAGGGGAAATTTTAAAAGGCTCAGGAAGTTTAAGTAACATGTCCAAGGCCATATAGGGACCTTGGACATACATAACATAAGGAAGTCAGGACTCCAACCTAGGACTTATAATCTCACAGGCCATTGCTCTGGGACCCTAGGAGCATTTCTGCTGCCAAACTCCAGTGGGATTTTTTTCTTTTTTCGACTGAAATTTTTAGATAACTATAGATTAATATTCAGCTGTAAGAAACAGTACAGAACAATTCCTAAGACACTTTGCTCAGTTCCTCTGACAAAAACATTTTGCAACACTACAGCACAATAGGTGTTACAACCAGCATACTGAATTGACATAATCCATGCTCTCATTCAGATTTCAGCATCATTTCCCGACTTTTAACTGAGCACCTAGGACTTTGCCTGCTTTTGTCTTCTCTCAATGGCTGCTAGCACCTACTCTACCTCTTGGGGTCCCATTCTTTTTTTTTTTTTCTTTTTCTTTTTAGGCCCGCACTTGTGGCATATGGAAGTTCCCAGGCCAGGGGTGCAACTGGGGCTGCAGCTGCAGGCCTATGTTACAGCCACAACGTGGGATCCTTAACCCACTGAGCAGGGCCAGGGATCCAACTCACATCCTCATGGATGCTAGTCAGGTTCCTTACCACTGGGCCACAAAAGGAACTCCACAGAGTCCTATTCTTTCTAATATTCTTTTCAGAGTTTTTCCAATTTTCCTTTTCTCTTCAGAGCTTTATTGCCAGTTACTTTATGGGGACTGATAAATCCTAAGGGGAGAGGGTCAAGGTAATACCACTTAAACGAAATGCTAGGAAGTCCCTTACCTACGTTTCCCATTCCATTGTGAGCTGGATGCTAATTAATGTCTAACTGGGAGTTCCCATGTGGTGCAGGGGTTAAAGAGCTGGCATTGTCACTGCAGGGCTCACGCTGCTGCTGTGGTGAAAGTTTGATCCCTGGCTCAAAAACTTCCACATGCCCCAGGGTGGCCAGGAAAAAAAAATGTCTAACAGGAGAAACAATTGTTTCGAGAGGCTGACGTTAAAAACCTCAAATGCTACCACTTCTCATAATCCATGTGAAGAGCAGGTTGTAAGACAGTGGTGCTTCAGACTTTCAAAGGTATGGTTTCTAACCACACGTATGATCTTTGTAATGAATGGACACTGGACCATCTACGTCCTCGGGCCGGCCCGCCTCAACAGTGTGTAGGGGTGGGGGTGGCACCGGATTCGCCCCTCTGGACCTGAATGGCACTGACACAAGCTGATTCGTGAGGGACTAAGGTAGCACAGTGGCTTATTCTGCTTCCACGAAACAATCGCGATGCCACGCAAATCCAGGCTGGATGCCCCAGGCCCCACCAGCTGTCCCCTCTCCCCGCCTCATCATACCCGCCGGCTCTCCTCTCTGGAAGCCCCAGGGGACCTCGTACACCCGGAGCTCAGGCGGTCAAGGACCGGGTTAGGCCAAGTCGGACGGCGGTGTCGCCGCGCACTGTCCCTCACCTTGCTTCCCGCGCACTTGTCCAGGAACTCTCGCAGCTCGCGACGCACCGCCTCGCGCAGCACGTTCAGGTTAACTCGCCCATAGGATAAGTGCGCCGCCATCTTGCCCCACCGCCCCCTATTCCCCCCTCGATCCAACTGAATCGGCTTTTCCCCAGCAGAGCCCACGGGCGCAGTCACGTGACGGCGTGTTCACGTGACCCGGGCCGCCGACCTTACGCCAAACCCGGAAACTAGAATCGTCAGCTGTCTGCCGCTTTCTTGGCCCTAACGCCCGCCGCTTTATTCTACCTCTTGGATTCTGAGGCTTTTTAAGACCACAGCCTCAGTCCAGGAGCTGTCGAGCGCTGAGAGCTGTGTTTAAGGATAGACTCTGGGTCTTACTCATCTCGTTGAAAAATCGAGAGACTTTCTTCAGAGCAGCAAGCATACCGCTGCAAAATGGTAACCAAGCTGAGCTTGAATGGAAATCTTTTCGATTTATAGCTATCGAAAGGGCCTCAGCTTTGCTCTTTCGGTTTTTCGGCTACAGTCTACAAAAATGGCTAAGGGCTGCGGGAACTTTGAGTGACTTGTCCCTTTAGCTCTTCCTAATAGACTTTTGTGTGATGTGTGGTATTTCACACAAATGGTATCCGACGTGGAATCCAGGTAAAATTCTTGTGAATTACGAGGATGAAAGAAGATGTAATTTACATGGTATAATTTATGTAAAAGGCTTAGGGCGCCTGTAATTTAACAATTGTTCAATAAATAACATTAGGAAGATATATGTATTTCAGTACTTTGAGGTGAAAAAGGCTTGAAAATGTTTGGTCTTGCCTGGTTTCCTTCAATCCTTCATATAATGTTACGAAGAAAGGACGCGAACAATTACATGGAGTATACGAAAGCGATGAGTGGAATTTGAGGATGATAAGCAGTCATACATACTAAGATACTTATACTCTCAATGTCTTGATTCTATCAAAGACATTTAGATTTTAAAAGAACTTGTTTCCATACATTCAGAGTGTTTCATGCCTTAATTCTCAACCCGATTTTCACCGTGGTTCTCAACCTGTATCCCAGACTCTTCTCACATGTGCAGGGTTTTTGTTCAACTGAGAATTACATATTGTAGCACCATCTGTGAGAGTGAACTTTGAGCTCAGCAGGCCATGTCATGAACTGTTAAATGAGAGCACAACTATGTTGAGAGGTAAAAATATCCACAGTTAGTGAAGTCATGCTTGGGTGCAAATGAGCAAAACTAGGATAATAAAGGATCCTCCTCAAACAGATCTGGCAGCTGCAGAAGGTGCAACTTAGGTTGCAACTGCAGCTCAGATCTGACCCCTGGTCTGGGAACTCAGGTGCCCTTGTGACAAAAACCAAAAAACTCACCATCAGGATGCTAGATGGTTATCAACAGACCTTCTACTTGTGTAAGACCCAATGTTTGGAGACATTGCTACAGTACTGCAGTTGCCCTAGAAACATTGCAGACTTTCGTGTTAGTTTGAGGCTTTTTTCTTTTTAAAATGCACTTTTATTGAGATATAATTGACATATAACATTATATTAGCTTTAGGTGTACAACATAATGATTTCTGTATACACTGTGAAATGATGACCACAATAAGTGTAGTTGAGTCTTTTCATCAGTTTAGTCAATGCTGTAGTCAAGGACTACTATCAGGGTATTTTTTTTTTTAAAGGTCAAAGTAATGTTCAGCTAGTAACTCTACTCTGGATTAATATCTACCTGTGGTGGAGTCAAAACTCATAAAACAGATGCTCGGTTCATTTGTCATTTTGGTAAACATCACAGCAATTTTCACCAGTTTCTTCGCAAAACTTCATGCATTAATAGGTAGTTGGTAGTACCTGGTGCCACTTACATAGCAATGGATAAGCACCTTGGGTATTTATTTTATGCTGAATGGGTCATAGAATGCTTTGAGATAACTTCTTAAAAGCTGTTTATCAACCAACTACAGTAGAAATTGCTATTTGGATCTACAGTGCTTGTTCATTTGTAGAAAAACCATTACGACAAATAAACCTGAGAATAATACCAGTTTACTACCACTGGCAAAAAAGAATAACCCTTTATTAATGTAGATACAGAACACTTGTTTGCTCAAATTTTAATACTGCTTTACATATAGTTTGTGAAACAGTTCCTATTCATGTTTATAACCAAAAATTTGAACTGATTACAGGTTTATCTTTCACTTGTCAAACACATAGTTGATAATCTCGAGGGGAAAATACATCAAAGGCATATATACAATTATAGAACTTCTTATTATACATGTCTCATGGATGATACATTTATTTATTACTTTTTACATATTCTAGAAGACATTCAAATGAAGATAAATAGATTCAAACTGGTTGATAAAAGTTCTCCTGGTTGAGGTCCTTCATTTTTATTTTTTTGTGATAAGAAAATCCAAAATTATTAATGTTGAATTTCTCATCATACATTCATCTAAAAACACAGTAAAAAAAAACTTGTAAAGATTGTAGATCGGTTAATTTAGGTGTTCTGTAGTGGCTTATTATCTAATTAAATTACTGCTGGGGATATCTGCTGGAGAAGGAAAATAAAATCCGGAGAAAAATCTCCCAGTGATTTCTATCTGATAAAGAAATAAAAACAAAAAGAAGAAAATAGCTGCAAAGCCACAAGATGCTATTTCTGGCCTAGTCTGTTATGTCCTGATGAATATCTTGAAGTGTTTTATTTTTCATAAAGGTAAAAATCTGAAAAGAAAGACACATTGTGTATGTTTTTTCCCAAAATATAGATTTTACAAAAATATATACATATAATATATAGAAGCTGAAATTATGCAAAACCAATGAACAGAACACCACAGTAGAGTACGTGGGTGCAGCATAGAGATTATAAAATGTACCCACAGCAGTTCAGGGGCTTTCCCCTCCCTTGACCTGTTTCATGATTTTATAATCACACCTAAGTATCATCAAGCATGAAATAAAGGCACTACTAACATCAGGTAGTGCAAAGAGCTCAGATAGTTTTTTAAGAATAAAATACTTTAAATGAGTAGATGAAAATGCAAAATGGCACATTTTTTCAACTCATTCCAGTGTTGAAGCTTAACCAAAACATCTAAATATACAAATGCAGCCTGGAAATAGTTTAGTGCAAATATGAAAAGTAACGGCATAATTTAAAGTTACTTAAATAAGGTATTGTAAGGGTAGGAATTGTTCTATGAGGTTTCCCTAGGGACAATAAATGTAATGGCATCCGGTGCAATGTCTGGTTAATACTTTTAAAAATCAGGAAGACAAAATTAGAGGTGAAAACTCACCTAACTATTTATTATTCTAACTTAAAAACTTAGAGGTGGAGACTAAAAGGGTGATTTGTTGACAAGCAAAATATTTTCTTAGATTTGTTGGTGGGGGTAAAAAATAAACGTGAGTTCTCCTGAAGTCCGCACACGTGATGCTGGTGGTCACTGCCTCAATGCCAGCGCATCTGAGAAAGCCCAGTTCTTGACGGGAGGCTTCATCAGAAGGTCTCGTCATCATTGCAGTTGGTTGCCCAGTGCCCGAACATCTCACAGATTTCACAGTAGGGGCGTTCCTCGCTCCGACTGCCGTGGTGTGTGGAATGGGGAGGGTCCTCAGACATCTGTGCCTGGGTGGGACAATCCTCTGTGTCATGGAGGTCAAAGCAGTCACATATGTCACAGAAGAGGCGAGGTTTCTTCTTGGACTGTTTCTCCTGATCATCACTACAATTGTTAGCGTGGGTAAGCAGAAACACATCTCCATCAGAAGAAATTCAAGAGACAAGTATCACTTGTAATGAATATAAAATAAACAAGAATTATGGGCAAGTCTGGGAGCCTCGAATGTAAGGACTATGGGTCCACATTTAAAATTTGCCTTTTTAGGGCCGTGCCTGTGGCACATGGAGGTTCCCAAGCTAGGGGTCAAATCAGAGCTACAGCTGCCAGCCTACACCACAGCCATAGCAACTCGGGATCCAAATCTCGCCTGTGACCTGCACCACAGCTCACAGCAACGCCAGATCCCCGACCCACTGAGTGAAGTCAGGGACTGAACCCGCATCCTCATGGAAACTAGTCGGATTTGTTTCTGCTGAGCCACAACAGGAACTCCTTCACATTTAAAGTTTTCACATCAAACTATTTCCACTCTCTTGCCAGATCTATGGAAACTGATTTATGGCCAAGTAACCACAAAGCAATTCACCAGAGTATCTAGCTTTAAAAACACATTTACTTAGATGGAACTAAGGTTCCCAGCAGCATTGTGTAACACAAGATACCTGTCGTAACTGTTCAGGTCGTCGCCATTCCCATTCAGAGCTGCTTCTGACATCATCTCCACCTTCATCTTGAGGTCCTGATTCTTCCTCTGAAGGTCCACTATTACTGAATTTAGGAAATCGATCTGATTTGGGGGGGGGGGACAAAACAGATGTGTAAAAGGACTGAAACATGTTCGCGAGAGCATCAATAAGTCAGGGGTACACTCTCAGGTTTTGGTTGCAGAGTGTGCTAGATGCCACAGAAGGACTGACAGTGTCCGTGGCAGAGCCCTTGTTTTATATATGTTTATACACACACACAGTTTTACAAAAAGCATAACCAGTTTTCATGTTCCATCAAACTGCAGAACCAATTCGGGACTTTGATGTTCTGTAGATCTAAAAAAGCTTATAGAAATTCCACCACCTGACATTTACTTCTTAGTCACGGTAGGAGGGTAACTGTGTCTTCAGAGGCAAATGAAGGAGTTGTAAAGAGAAGGCTTAAGGCGCCTTCCACCCAAGTGGACACTTGCGCATGCCAAGGGGGCAGCACACAGGGGACCTGGGCTGAGACTCAGGACAGTAGGGTAACGACATGACTGACAAGAGGAAATGCTCTTGTCTGAACATTTTCTTTCAAAGCAATGGCACTTTAATTTAAAAACAGTAAGTTTCTTCCCTCTTTTACAGGCCACATCAAGGTCTCATTTCTCTAAATGTCCACTGAAAAAAATCCCACTTTACACTATTAATACATGTGTGTGTGTTTAAACCCATACAAACATACTTCACTTTTAAAAGAAATATTTGGCCTTTTTCTCCCACTGGGGTGGTTATGAAACAAAGCTAGCAATCTCCAGCTTTGTGATTCTCTGCAGACTATCCCTTCCAACACTGGAAGGCAGACCCACTGAATCTCACGTCTCAAACCACATTTTCTAAGACTTTATTCTTAGAAGCTACATATCAGGAGGGGAAAAAAGCCACAAAATGGATGTGAGTACAGGGGGACATACACATGCATGCACATGTACACAACACACACACACACACACACACACACACAAACACACACGCTCACAAATTAGGAAACATGAAACAAACCATTTGCTGGTTGGAAGAAAAGTGTTGGCAGTGGCAGACGAAACAAACGGAAGCAGAAAGGAACGGGGAAAGAGAAAACATTGTTAATTAAGTTTGTGCTCATTAGACATATAAACTAAGCAGACAGTGCTATACAGGCTAAGATAGGGTGTTTGCTAAATCCTTACATGCCTTTTAAAAGAGATGTAACTAAAATCACAAACTCACTGAGGTTTTCTTTTTCTTTTTGTCTTATTGCCTTTTCTAGGGCCGCTCCTGTGGCACATGGAGGTTCCCAGGCTAGGGGTTAATCGGAGCTGTAGCCACCGGCCTACTCCAGAGCCACAGCAACGCGGGATCCGAGCTTCGTCTGCAACCTACACCACAGCTCACGGCAACACCAGATCCTCACCCCACTGAGCAAGGGCAGGGATCGAACCCGCAACCTCATGGTTCCTAGTTGGATTTGTTAACCCCTGCGCCACGATGGGAACTCTGAGGTTTTCTTTTATTTAAAAGTGATAGATGGGTTTTGTACCTTTGAATTTTGAACAGGATAAATATGTCCAAAATATATTATTAAAATTGAAGGAAAAAACAGTAGATGTTTGTTGCTTATGGGCTATACATTTCCAAAAACAGAAGAGTTTGCCCCTATATAATCCCATTTTTAATTTTTATGTTTTTGGCTGCAACTGCATACAGAAGTTCCTGGGCCAGGGAGGGATCAAACCTGAGCCATAGGAGCAACCAGGGGCACAGCATGCTGGATCCTTAACCCAATGAGCCACCAGGGAACTCCAGTATAATCCTATTTCTTAAACTAAGGCTATTTTGATAATTTTGGGTTTAGAAAACAGTTTTCTTTCCTTTTCTTTTTTGCTTCTTTTAGGGCCACACTATTGGCATATGGAAGTTCCCAGGCTAGGGGTCGAATTGGAGCTGCAGCTACCAGCCTACACCACAGCCACAGCAACGTCAGATTCCAGCCACGTCTGTGACCTACACCACAGCTCACGGCAACGCTGGATCTTTAACCCACTGAGAGAGGCCAGGGATCGAACCCACATCCTTATGGATACTAGTCAGATTCGTTTCCACTGCACCACAACAGGAAGTCCTAGAAAACAGTTTTAAAGAACCCTGTCTTTTCTTTTTAAGGTAAAGATGAGCAAAGAAGCTTCTGACAGAGGAATTCTACTTCCAGGAATCTATCCTGAAGAAATATTAGTATATCTGTAAAATGATAGGTGTTCAAGGTAGTTCATTACAGCATTGTTTATAATACACCTTAAAGATCAGAAACATCCCAAATGTCATGTCAACCAATAGGGAGCTGAGTAAATTATGGAATAGGCATATAATGGAATACAGTACAACTATTAAAAAGATAAGTGCAGCTCAGTTTAAGTAATATGCCATTTGTGTAAAAAAGGGGGGTAGACTGTATTCATCTTGGCTTGTATATACATTTTTTGAAAAATCTCTGAAAATATACATAAATATATATTTTTGGCTGCTCTGCAGCATATGAAAGTTCCCTGGCCAAGGATCAAACCTGAGCCACAGCAGCAACCTGAGCCACTGAAGTGATAATGTTGGATCCTTAACCTGCTGAGCCACGAAGGAACTCCCAAAAGTCCCTGAAAATAAATTTATTTAAGACACTAATAACACTGATCACCTGTTTAAGGGGTTAAGAACTGAGCAGAAGAGAGATGGTATTTGGAGGGGAATTTTAAAAAACTGTATATATATTTAATACTGTTTAATGTTTAGACCATATGAATATATTACCTATGTAAGAGATTAAATGATTTTTTATTTAAAAAATTTTTTACTTTATTTTTTTAGGGCCATAGGTGCACATTGAAGTTCCCAGGCTAGGGGTCAAATCAGAGCTACAGCTGCTGGTCTACACCACAGCCACAGCAACACAGGATCTGAGCCACATCTACAACCTACACCACAGGTCATGGCAGTGCTGGATCCTTAACCCACTGAGCAAGGCCAGAGATCAAACCTGCATCCTCAGGGATACTAGTTGGGTTTGTCTCCTCTGAGCCACAACAGGAACTCCTAAATGATTTTTTAAAACATCAAGTAAGCAAAGCAAAAGGAAGGAATATTACCTGACTCTCCTGGGCTCTTTCATCCTCTTCTGCCTGAGTATCAGCATTACCTTATATTTAAAAAAAAAGAAAAATGGAGGGGAGATTTTTTTTAAATTGTAATCTTTTTCCCTTTTATTGCAATGAAAGGGCCAGTGTTAGAAACCCATTCTCATGTGGAATTCTCAAGGTGCCTCTGTGAGAACACATTCAGTTCCTGTCCTATATCTGGACCACTGAGACATGGACACAGGCCCGACCCCTTCACATTTCCTCTCTCCAGGGTTGGCCCTCTGCTGGGTAGGGACGCCTGCCACATCCATCTGAATGGAGAGAGGTGAGCTCCCGTTTTCTCCTCCCCTGCTGTGTACTTTCAGAACCCATAGTTGATCTGGGATGGCAGCTGCCACCTACCATCTGATATAAATTTCTACCAACATTCAAGACCACAGGGGTGTCCAGTGTGGGGACAGGCAGGCATGCCCCGGCATGGGGCCTCATCTGAGGACAGAGAGGCAGAGTCCAGGGCCACACATGGGCTACCTTCCAAGGGCACCTCTACTGGGAAGGGCTCCTCTGCAGGAAAGACGCGCCACTCAGCTGTGGTTTTACCTGAGGAGCTGCTGAGCTGCCTCTTGTTTTCTTTGAGTTGAAGCTCCAAGTTCTTTACCTTGAGCTCAAGCTTCACCTTATCAGACTCTAGAGACTGAACAACTGAATGCAAGGACTTGGCAGAGGCGTTCTCTCCCCTGAGCACCGTGACCTGAAACACAAGGGTTGGCTTAGGGCTCGGGGTGGGGTGAGGGCAGGAGACCCAGGGGTGGCACCAACAGTCCCCTGACGTGGTACCCTACCTCATTTCTCAGTTTTTCCAGCTCTGCATCCTTTTCTGTGAGTAAGGCACTAGTAATACTGATGGATTTCTGCAAGGAAGCTTTTTCTTCATCTGCGTCTTTTATTAACTTGGATTCTCTAGAAGACCAAAGAGTTAAAAATTCCAGAAATCAACTGAGAGCATGCTCAGTGTACAAGTGTCCAAGAACAGACACACAATTGACTTTAGCGAATATAAAGGGAAAAAGTACCACAGGGAAGTTTTAGAGGGGGTTAAGGCTATTATGCTTGCAAAATTTTACTTGAAGTTTACTTACTGTGAGGGGAGAAAAAGTTTACCTATGCATAGACATGCCAGAATCTGCATATCATTGTATCCATTTGAATTTAAAGAAACAAGTTAATAACTTTGGAAGACTGTAGAATTAAACAAAACAAGACTGTTGTACCCACAAAAAATTACTTAAAAAAGCTAACCCCCCAAGATGAATTCTGTTACTTCTTGAATAAATTATTACCAAGCAATAACAACAATTAAAATACACACATGCAAAGCAATTATACAGATGTCATGCAGAGCAGTTTTATGCTGGAAGTATCAATTGGTTCTCACTAATTTCAGTAACTCTGAGCAAGTTCCAAGAATGTGTTTTGGAGATCTTATGGGCCAAAACAGTAGCAGAGATTATTACTACTATTCAAACTGAAGGAGTATTACTTTTTGTCCATTGACATTGAGTTGCTCATGGAAAGTAAAGGTAATTACATAAAGGCTAGAACAGCAACATGAAAATGGATTTTTAGCTGTAGAATGGAAACAAGGGGGCATCTGGAGGGGGAAGACCAGTGCACATGATTTACGTTCTTGGGGTTAACCCAGCATATGGTTATCAGCGGAGGGAGACATTTATTTTGGTGTCAAGGGAGTGGAAAAAGAAAGGGAAAGATGAAGGAAGACAGGGAAGGAGGGCAAGACACAAAAGAGACAACCCGAAGGGCAGGATACTCTGCATTCAACAGTGTGTGCATGTATTTACATTCTCCTGACGACAATTCCAAAGTCCCAAGGTCGTCAGAGCCAAGGAAAGACTGAGGAACTGTCACAGATTGGAGGATACTAAGGGGATGCGAAAACTACATGCAATGTAGTCTGTCCTCAACTGGATCCCAGGAGAGAAGAAAAAAAAAAAAAAAGACATAAAAAACCTGGGGAAATTTGAACAATGTCTAGAAGCTGGCCAAGAGTCTTGGACCAGCACTACCCTCTCAGTGCAGATAAAGGACGCAGGCTATAAGATGTGCACGTGAGGGGGAGGCTGGGGGAAGGGAATTCAGGAACTCTGTACCATCTCCTTTCCAACTCTTCTGGAAACTTCCAGTTTTAAAATAAATTTTAAAAAATTACATGCAATGCAAAACAAGATGAAAAGTAACTTGTATCACAGAAATATTCTGGGAGAACAAAACTGGAGAAAAAGTCCCTAACTAACCTCAGGCTGTACCACCGAGGAGGCCCTACATTTATGTAGGTAATCGTCAGGGAGTCACGGTTTAAACCACAACAAACCCAATGACTCCTGGTTCTCTTAGAAGTAGCAGGGTAATGCGGAGCATGTAATGGTTCAGTCTGTTTTAGAGTTGGCTGCAGGGATTGGAAACTGAGGCCCAGGATAGAAATGGCAGAATGTATGTCTAGTTAGTGAGACCCAAGATATCCGGCACACGAATTACAGAATTCTCATGGTTTATGGTAAATTGAACTTCTACACAAAGATGAAAATATAAGTGTTGTATTTATCTCATTGTGTGGCTGACACTTACACCCCAGAATAAGTAGTAAGAAAAGAATCTGAGACTTAATAGAAATTTCTTGAATTCAACACCCAAGTATTCTACATACACTTGGTGCTGTTAAATTACTAACTGAATAACACCTTGCTGGGGAGTAGGCTCTCATTTAAGTTAAAACAAAGGTTTTAATGAAAGGAATGTATAGGAATTTTTTTTTTCACCTGGAAAGCAGATACATCATTTTATCCAAAGATTCAATAAATCTTGGGCTACTTAAGGTTCTATTAAATTTATTTGGTAGTTCATTCTATGGTACAGCCTATTTCAAGAGGTTTACTTGTAAATCCAACTCAAATTTGGAAAATGTGATTTTAAACGTTTTCACTGAAAAAGGCCATGATTTTAGAGGTCACAGATTTAGTCTTCTGTAACTGGGACTCTATAGTTAGTCAAGATCTCGCAGCTTCTGTGCATTAGGGAGGGATGAGGACGCCATCTGCTGGCAGAAGGAAAAAGGCACAGGCCATCTTTGCTCCCTGTCCCACACATACAACATCTATGTGAGGCTACTTTCTAAGAAGATGGCAAGCAGAGGTTTCTTGCACCAGTTTTCAAAAGATGTGTGGTTAGGAAAGGGGTCTTTGAGTTCCCTGGTGGCTCATCAGGTTAAGGATCTGTCACTGGCACTGCTGTGGCTCAGGTTGCTACTGTGGTGCAGGTTTGATCCCTGACCTGGGAACTTCTGCATGCCATGCGAGGGGCAGAGAAAAAAAAAAAAAAAGAGAGAAATCATCTGACTTGTGATTTATATGCCAAATGATAGGATCAATAGACCTTGACAGGTCATCTTTGTGACAGATCCTCACTGCCAGCATCTTAAGGTGATTTCTAAGCCCAAACACCTCTGTGCAAACCAAGAGGGGCTAAATTAAACAATTTATGCCAACATTACTGACACATGAGTCACATATGACAGGAGGGCCAGGGTTACATTTAAGCCATGCTGGCTGGAAAGACTGGACATTACTAAAAATATCAAGAAGGGAAGATAAATGTAACATGAAAGAAGGGCTACAGGGGCCAGAAATCTTTCCCCGAAGGGAATTTGTTACCCAGATTCTTTCCTTACTATTTACATAAGAAATAAATTCCAGTAATGAAGCAAATACCTTAAAGTGTTACTGGGCAAGCTTTAAAAATGCAAGATAACAAGAACCAAATATTAGGAACATGAAGAGAAATGCAAATACAGTAAGGAGAACTAAATTTGCACTGAAGTTCTGTGCTGTAGATATAGAAAAGATGTGTGTATGTATGTGTGTGTGTGTGTGTGTGTGTCTGTGTATACTGCTGAGAATATTTTACAAAACAAAAGCAAGACACAGAGGGACAAAGGCAGCCAAAAATATATATATACAACAATTTGGTTTACTAAAAATATATGAAATTTATTTATTATAACGTGGATAGACTTTCTTTAGTCTTACCATTAAAGACACACAGATATAGCAAAGGAAGCAAGTTAGGAAAGGGAAAAGAGAGGGGTGAAATGAGCATTGGTAAGCAGCGCAAGCTCGGAGACAGTCAGACAGTCAGCAACCCACAGTGAGCTTCAGGAGCTGGGGTAGCAGCGACCTCTTCAGAATTGGCAGATGGTGCCCAGCCAGCTTTCATTCCTGATACAAACCCTGCGTTGACACTAACACAATTAACTCTGACCCTACAGGTCCACAGCTAAGATTTGGGCTCTGGAGTCCCTTCTTTGTCATCAAAAAGCCTGGAGAAGGGAGGGAAGCCAAACAGGTTCCCAATCTTTTTCAGCCAGAGGAAGACACTTCTCTATATTCATCAATTAGAGCAATTCAAGGTTGGCTCTGTTTTATCTACTAGGCATCTCAGAACCTGTTTTGAAAGTGTTTCGCCTAACTTGGGGACTGGTTTTCCAAAGAAATGATTACAGTTTTAAACTAAGAGAATTTTTAAAAACTACTACTACATGTTGCTTGCAATTCAATGTTAAGACAGCCAAAAACCACACCAAATACAAGAAGGTAATGCTAGTTTCTTAATGATTATTTTCACCCGCCATCAAGGGTAAGCACTGCACTTCAATATGATAAACAATATAGTCTGTATGAAGCAATTATATACTTTCTTGACTATGTAGGTTCAATTATCACCTCCAAATTAAACTGTTGGCAAAGATCTCAGTTCTGGCATGAACAACTACAATGAAAATATCTTTGTGGTTTAAATACTTTCCAGACTTTTACATTAAGAAAGTATCTAATTCTTTTTATTACTCTATGCTTAATTATTACACACCCAGACCTACATATGAATCCTTTACCAAAGTGATTTTCAGAAGGCACTTAAGTCCCCCAAATAGTAGCTAAAATATTACTTGAATTCGGATTTCTGAAACAGACATGACTTTCCATGAGGGTTAATTAACAATCTGACCAAAGAAAAAGTTCTAAATATAAAAAACTAAGTTTAAAATTTTTTCACTCCCAGAAAAATTAATCATCTTTATCTGCACTTACTGGCTAAAAGAGTGGTTTTCAAGAGACATTCTCCTAAACATATCCAGAACATTTAATGGGAGCAGGATGAAGTAAGAAGACAGGAATGGGCAAGTACCCAAATTGGTTCTATCTTTTTAAGAAAAATTCACATACATGTATGTTCACATTTTAAAAGGCATAAAATTTAGTCAAAGTCACATATTAGGGTCTAGTAAAGCATGGCATATTTCTTTTAAAAAGTAAAAATAAATCTGTAACCAATAAATGTACAATGAGAAAAGATCCCACTTAAAAATCTGAAGACCTGTAGCTTACGCCTGCATTTGAGTTCTTGGCCAAGTTGCTTAATTATGGGGGCTTTAGTTTCATCATTTTATTTTTCTTTGCTTTTTAGGACTGCACCTGCATATGGACGTTCCCAAGCTTAGGGGTCAAATTGGAGCTGCAACTGCAGGCCTACACCACAGCCACAGCAACATGGAATCCAAGCCGTGTCTTCGAATTCCACCACAGCTCACAGCAATGCCGGATCCCCGACCCACTGAATGAGGCCAGGGATGGAACCTGCATCCTCACAGATACTAATCAGATTATTTCCGCTGTGCCACAACGGAAACTCCCTAGTTCCATCATTTTAAAATGCAAGCCCCACTATACATTTCACTGGGTTATTTTGAGATGCCAATAAAATTGTGAATTAAGAAGTGCCACATAAATGTAAAGAGATTTACATCCAGCACTCACACCAATCCGTTTTTATATGTGCACTTGCCAGAATGCCTCAGGAATAAGTGCTATTGGTGTTTTCACATACCCTTGATAACGGCACACAGGGGGTTCTTTTTAAAGAAATAAAGCCTTATTTATGTAAAAGATCCCAAGGCCCACAGAGGCAGAGCTGTGTGTTCACCCAGGCACCTGGTGAAGGGATGGCAGACCAGTCACCACAGCTCATGGGCGCGTGGTGAACACCTGGCTGGACCAGAGTGTGGCAGTGATGAAATACCCATGCATTCTGATGCGAAACTTTAAAAAAGAATGGGTCTAAGGATGTCTTTAAAAAAGAAAGGGGGCAGGCACCTCTGGGCTGAGGCTTAATTTCCTGTGGAATGTAGCTTACGGAACACAGATATCTCTGTGGCTAAATAAAGTCCCTCAGTTCTGAAGTAACTGTCATGCTGCCAGGAGGGGACACTGTGTGTAAAACAGATACATCAGTTTAAGGGGCACTTCCTCTGTCCTGACAACTAAGAATAAAATGCTCTGTAAGAGCACGAAGAATTCTTTTTTTGTCTTTTTCACTGCACCAGAGGCATGTGGAAGTTCTCAGGCCACGGAATGAGCCCACGCCATGGTGGCGACCTACACCACAGCTGCAGCAACTCTGGGTCCTTAAACCACCATACCACAAGGGAACTTCCAGGAATTCTTGGTTTTCCATTTTACTTTATTTTTTTTTTTAAACAGAAGAATTCTTGATTATACTATTCCTCAAGATTTGGGGGGCGGTTGTTTTATTTTTTTTTTGCTTTTTAGGGTCACACGTGTGGCATGTGGAAGTTCCCAGGCCAGGGGTCCAATCAGAGGTGCAGCTGCCAGGCTACACTACAGCCACAGCAACACGGGATCCAAGCCGCATCTGCAACCTATGCCACAGCTCACAGCAATGCCAGATCCTTGCCCCACTGAGAGAGGCCGGGGATCGAACCCACATCTTCACGGATACAAGTCAGGCTCGTTACTGCTGAGCCACAATGGGAACTCCAAGTTTGTTTTATTTTTGTATTTAGTAAGATAAAAAAACAGGTCACTGTTGCAATGTGCTGTACAGGCAGTGGTTCTTAGCAACAGCACACACTAGACCTGCTTGGCATACAGGGTAAAGCACAGAATTTCTCTCGGCACAAACTGTTTTAAAAGAGTGGGCAGAGACCATCAGAAAGGATGAGCATCAGACCTCTAAATGATTATTCCTGGGGGCTCGTTTATCCTTACTCAAAAGTACTGGAAGCTTCCATTTGAATAGCATTTGATTATCATGAAAGAGTAACAAATAACAAAGCTCTCTCTCTTTTTTGAAAGAAAATAAATGTTTTTAAAGAAATATTTTAAAATAATGTTTTTAAGGAAACATTTTAAATGTTGTTTCCTATTATTATTGAAAAATTAAAAAATTTTATAACTGAAATTAGTTTTTATATGCAGATCAATTTACTCTAGGTAAAATAATAGTATTTTTAGTTACTGAAACTAGGAGGCAACAGCAGCAGAACAGGAGACACTCTGACTTTAGAATATTTCAGGATAAACACAACTGAATATGGCTTAAAACTAGTCCTTGTTTTAGTAATTAATACCGCAATTTTTGCAAATGGATTTTTCATAATTTTTTCCGTTCAGAATACTAAACTATTACAATGTAATTTTCTGAATATAAGAAGGTCATGTTTTCTACTGTATACATAATGTTCTAACATTTTCCTTAATAAACACACACCACATACACCCAAAACAATAGACACAAAAAGAAAGCCTACCTCTTTTTCATTTCTAACAACTGATTATTGAGCACAGATCTCTCTTCTTCCAGCTGGAAAAAAAACAACACACAAAAAAAAGTTCAGTTCATAATAAGTCCGCAGAGAGGCCAATTTCTCATTCCACAGGTCACGTTCCCACACTGCAGGACAGCGGAAGCAGTTGGCTTTCCCCAGAGGCAATGGGAAACGAGCACATGTACATCACAGTATATATGGTTTTTTTCCGTTTTTTGTTGTTGTTGTTTTTAGGGCCGCACCCAAAGCATATGGAGGTTTCCAGGCTAGGGGTCCAATTGGAGCTGTAGCTGCCAGCCTACGCTACAGCCATACAGGATCCAAGCCGCATCTTCGATCTATACCACAGCTCACAGTAACGCCAGAACCTTAAACCACTGAGCGAGGTCAGGGCTTGAACCTGAGTCCTCGTGGATGCTAGTTAGCTCTGTTAACCACTGAGCCACGACGGGAACTCCCCAGTTCTTAATTTACAGATCATTTATGACCTGAATGACTCCCCTTTCTCTGGGACCTGAGAGTTATAGTATTAAGTAATACGATGTACATGCCACATCTTAGACATTCAATAAATATTTCCTTCATTTGTTAAATGAATGAGTGAGTGAAAGCTTCACTACTAACATTCTGGTTCCTTTACTGAAACAAGAGAAGTCAAATGTCACTAACTTGTGTAGGGCCAGGAATAGGTGATTTATTCTACATGGGCCTCATCTTATGCCTATTATATTCCAGGCATTTCTTTCTCACCTATAAAATAGGAAAGTTACAAAAAGAATTCCAGTGGCCCTTTAGTTCTAAAATTTCATTTTTCTGGGAAGCTAGTCAATCTTGTGAGGAAAGGCTCACCTCTACCCCCAATCTGTATCACACAGAGTTCACCCAATTACAGTACCACTGTTTCTGTTTTGCTTTTTTTTTGGCCATGCCTATGGCATGGGGAATTCCCAGGCCAGGGATTAAACCCTTGCCACAGCTATAACTAGAGCCACAGCAATGACAATGCTGGATCCTTAATCTACTGAGTCATAAGGGAACTCCAATACAGCACCAATTTTAATTCACACTGTTAATACAACAAAGAGGTAAAAAAAACCCTCTGTTTTTGTTTTTTAAATCAAAGGATAACACCAAAGAGTATGTAATGGTTTCCAATCATTTGGGAGTGGCCCAGGATTTAAGCCACTAGCCACTAGAAGTAGTCATGGTCTTATTTCTGACTATGTGTCAAGTATGTACATGCTACATTTGAAAAGTTCTTACATGCTAACGTGTGTGTTTTGAATATAAAATCACCAAGAAATCTATAGAGGTTAACGTACAGTTTTTTCCACTGCAGACTCTCCTTTCCTAGTTCATTAAAATATGTGCTTTTGCTGCATGAGTAATTCATAGAAACATTTAGAAATTTTTAAAGAGTAAAAAGGAAGGGAAAAGAGTGGGAGGAAAACTTTAAAAAGTGAAATGAGAGAGAGAACATCTGGAGAGTGGGATGTGGAGATGACAGGGGCCCTCATTTTTTTTTTCCTTTGTGGCCTTTTATATAGTTTATATTTATTTTTTAAACAAGGAAATTGTTTTACTTTTATAGTTAAAAAATTAAAACAAAAGAAAAAAATCAACAAACTTAAGACTAGGAAATGAATCCAATGAAAATATAAATGGATGAATGACATGGCAGATAGTTCACAAAAGAGGAAAATAAAAATAATTAATAAATACTTGAAAAAATCATTCCACACTGCAAAGAACAAGTATGCAAAGATTTTCACTGTTTCTTGAGGGATATACTGTGCCTGAATTTCCATGGAACAGAAGTTTAGGATACTTATCGTACTGACTCTTACAGGAAATGATGTTTTTTTCTTCTGCTCCTGGATCCAATCTAGGATAACACATTTTATTTAGTAGTCATGGTTCTTTAGTCTAAATACTTCCTTATTCTTTCCTTGTCTTTTGTGACCTTGACAGTTTTGAAGAGCACACACATAGGTAGAATGTCCATTAATTTGAATTCATTTGATATTTCCACGAGTAGAATCAGATTGTACACTTTTTGGCAGAAACACCACAGAAGTGATCTCATGTCCCTCTCAATAAATGATATTAAGAGGTACACAATTGCTGGAGTTCCCATCAAGGCGCAGTGGAAACGAATCCGACTAGGAACCAAGAGGTTGTAGGTTCAATCTCTGGCCTTGCTCAGTGGGTTAAGGATCTGGCATTGCTGTGGCTGTGGCATAGGCTGGTGGCTACAGCTCCGATTAGACCCCTAGCCTGGCAACCTCCACATGCTGCAGATGTGGCCCTAAAAAAAAAAAAAAAGACAAAAAGACAAAAAAAAAAAGAGGTACACAATGTTGATTTTTGTGAGGCTAACTTTGATCACTTGGTTAAGAAAGCATCTTCCATGAGTATCCACTGTAAAAATATTACTATTTAGTGAAGAGATACTTTGAAATTATATAAATAGCCTGTTCTTCCATAAAATTTCACTCATTGGTTTTAACACCAATTGATGATTCTTGCCTAAATAAATTATTACCACATAGTTACCAGTGATTTCTAATCCCATCACGTCACCTATTAGTTGGTATTTTGCTTTCATTTAAAAAAATTTATTACAGTTGATTTACAATGTTCTGTTGATTTCTGCTAAATGGCAAAGTGACACAGTTACACACGCGTGTGCACACGCACACACACACACATTTTTTGTTCTCTCTCTCTTTTTTTTTTTTTTTGTCTTTTTCAGGGCTGCACCCATGGCATATGGAGGTTCCCAGGCTAGGGGTCCAATCGGAGCTACAGCTGCTGGCCTATGCCAGAGCCACAGCAATGCCAGATCCGAGCTGTGTAAACTACACCACACTTTATGGAAACACGGGATCCTCAACCCACTGAGCTAGGCCAGGGATTGAACCTGCACCTTCATGATTCCTGGTCGTATTTATTTCTGCTGTGCCATGACAGGAACTCCTCTCATAATATCTTCCATCATGTTCCATCACAGGTGACTCGATACAGTTCCCTGTGCTATACAGCAGGACCTCACTGCTTATATTTCAAATGCTATAGTTTGCATCTACTAATCCCAAACTCCTAGTCCATCCCACTCCCTCCCCGTCCACCTTGGCAACCACAAGTCTGTTCTCCATGTCCATGAGTTTGCTTCTGTTCTGTAGATAGGTTCATTTGTGCCCTATTTTAGATTCCACATATAAGTGATATCATACGGTATTTGTCTTTCCAGCTTACTTCACTTAGGATGATAATCTCTAGTTCCATCCATGTTGCTGCAAATGGCATTATTTTGTTCTTTTTTATGGCTGAGTAGTATAAGGGCTTTCATTTTTCCTTCATTTATTTTTACGTTTCCATGATATATTTTTATCATGGTTACTTATTTTATAGACTATAATATATTACTATCATTATTTCTCTTTGTCCTTTTTTTTTTTTTTTTTAGGGCCACACCCAAGGCATATGGAGATTCCCAGGCTAGGGGTCGAATCGGAGCTGTAGTGCCAGCCTACACCACAACTACAGCAACTTGGGATCTGAACTGCATCTGTGATCTACACCATGCTTATAGCAACGGTGGATCCTTAACCCACTGAGCAAGGCCAGGATTCAAACCTGAGTCCTCATGGATCCTAGTCGGGTTCATTAACCACTTAGCCACGTGGGAACTCATTATTTCTTTTGATGCTCAAATTATCTCAGATTTGGCTAGTGAAAGCCCCTTCCAACATGGTTCTAATATGTTTTTGACTAAACCCCAGTTTTCTTTAGGCATTTCCTTCCTTTTTTGGTACATGAGATATTCCAAGCCCAACCTGTATTTGTCTTGGACTAGGAATCCGCCATTTCTCTTAGTGAAGAAGAGTATTTACAAGCCAAAATCTAGGTAGTTAGGTGTGCTCATTGATTTTGTAGTGTATTACATCTAAGCCCTATCAGTGGACTTGATAAAAATTTCAAATTTCTGCTCTTCAAAAGACACTGTTAAGAAAATGTAAAGACAGGAGTTCCCATTTCGGCATAGTGGAAACAAATCTGACTAGCATCCATGAGGATGCAGGTTTGTTCCCTGGCCTCGCTCAGTGGGTTAAGGATCCAGTATTGCTGTGAGCTGGGGTGTAAGGTAGGTCGCAGACATGGCTCAGATCTGACATTGCTGTGGCTGTGGTGTAGGCCAGTGGCTACAGCTCTGATTCAACCCCTAGCCTGGGAACCTCCAGATGCCACAGGGGTGGCCCCAAAAAGCAAAAAAAAAAAAAAAAAAAGGAAAAGGAAAAGAAAAAAAAGAGAATGTAAAGACAGTACACAGACTGAGAAAATACGTACAAAACAATCTGGTAAAGAACTTGTATTCAAAACATATTAAGAACTCTCACAAACCAATGATACACAGATAACAAACCAAACTTCTAAATGGGCAAAAGAGCTGAACAGTCATATGACCAGAGAGATAAAGAAGGCCAATAAGCACAAAAAAGAAGATCAAAATCATTAGTTATCAGGGAAATGCGAATTAAAGCTACACTTGAGAATCCTGTGTTATAATTTCTAGTTTCATTCCATTGTGGTCAGAGAACATACTCTGCAAGATTTGAATCCTTTTAAATTCACTGAGACCTATCATACGGTCTACTACGGAGAATGCTCTGTGCTGTGTGTACTTGAGAAGAATGTCTTCTGCTACTGTTGATTGGACAGCTCTGTAGATTACTGATGGGACTAGCTGATTTACAGAGTTGTTCAAGCCTTCCATGTCCTTGTTGATCTTCTGTCTAGTTGTTCTACCCATTTCTGAAATAGAGCTGAAATGAAGTCTCCAAATAATATTACTGAATTATCTATTTATTCCTTTAAATCTGTCAGTTTTTGCTTTGTGTGTTTTAGGGCTCCATTATTAGGTGTGTATACACTTGTAATTGTATTTTCTGGATGATCATTTTACCACCATAAAATTTCCTTCTTGGGAGTTCCCATTGTAGCTCAGTGGGTCAAGAATCTGACTAGTACCCATGAGGATGCAGGTTCCCTCCATGGCCTTGTTCAGTGGGTTAAGGATCTGGCGTTGCCACAAGCTGCAGTGCAGGTCACAGATGCAGCTCGGATCCTGTGTTGCTGTGGCTGTGGTGTAGGCTGGCAGCTGCAGCTCCAATTCAACCCCTAGCTTGGGAACTTCCATATGCCACAGGTGCAGCCCCAAAAAGAAAAAAAAAAATTTCTTCTCTATTTCTAGTAACAACTTTTGTCTTAAAAGTCTATTTTTCTGATATTAGTATAGCCACTCCAGTTTGCTTTTGATTACTGTTTATAGGGTATACCTTACCTTTTTTTTTTTTTTTTGCCACGTCCCTTGGCATGTGTAAGTTCCCAGGCCAAGGATCGAACCCAAGCTGCTGCAGTGACAATGCTGAATCCTTAACCCACTGTGCCACCAGAGAACTCCTATGTGGTATCTCTTGTTCCATCCCTTCACTTTCAATTCATTTGTATCTTTGAATCTAAATTGTCTCTCTTATAGACAACATATAGTTAGATCATGTTTTCAAAAATTTCATTCTGCAATTTCTGCCTTCCAGTGAGAGTGTTTAACTCATTTACATTTAATGTTATTATGGGTAAGGCTACATATTTTTTCAATTAATAAATTTTACTTTTTAAACAAGTTTGAGGTTCACAGCAAAATCAAACAGAAGGTACAGATATTCCCCATAACTTCCTGTGCCAACACATGTACAACCTCTGCTGCTCTCCACATCCCACACCAGAGTGGAGCATTTGTTACAACCTCCACTACTATCTACATCTCACACCAGAGTGGTGCAGTATTTGTTAAAGCGCCCCCTACCATCAACATCCCAAAGGAGAGTGGTGCATTTATTACAATCAGTGAACAGGCACTGACACATCACTATCACTTAAAGTCCAAAGTTTACATTAGGTTCTCTTTTGATGTTGTACCTTCTATCGGTTTTGACAAATGTATAAAAACATGGATCCATCATTGCAGTATTGTACATAACAGTTTCACTGCCCTAAAACCCCTTGGTACTCTCCCTAGTCATCATTCCCTCCCCCTTTACCCCTCACAACCACTATATTTTTGTCATGATAGTTTTGCTCTTTCCAGAATGTCATATTGTTGGAACCACACAGTACGTAGCCTTTCCAAATTGGCTTCTTTCACCTTGTAATGTGCATACGTACTATGCCTCAGTAGATTCCCTGATGTATTTTCATGACTTGGTTGCTCTTCATTTTGGTGTGGAATAACATCCCATCATCTGGATGTACTTCCGTTGATTTACCCACTCACCTACTGAAGGACATCTTGGTTGCTTCTGAGTTTTTGCAATTGTGAATAAATCTGCTATAAACATCCACACACAGGATTCTGTGGACATAAGTTTTCAATTCACTTGTGTAAATACCAAGGAGCACAACTGCAGGATCATATGGATCGGAATATGTTTAGTTTTGTAAGAAACTGCTGAGCTGTCTTCCAAAGCAGCTGTACCATTTTGCATTATCATCCGCAATGGATGAGAGTTCTTGTTGCTCCACATCTTCACCAGCATTTGATGTTATCAGGGTTTTGGGCCCTGGCCATTCTAATTGGTGTATAATATTACCTCATTGTTACTTTACAATTCCCTAAGAATCTACAATATTGAGCACCTTTTCATATGCTTGTCATCTACATATCATCTTTTTATAGTTTTTAAAATATTATTTTTCCATCACGGTCTATTCCAGAAGATTGGATATAGTTCCCTGAACTATAGAGTAGGAACTTGTTTATCCACTCTAAATGTAATAGTTTGCACCTAGTAACTGCAAACTCCCAGTCCGTCCCATTCCCTCCCCTTTCCCCCTTGGCAACCACAAGTCTATTCTCTATGTCGGTGAGTTTGTTTCTATTTTGTAGATAGATTCATTTGTGCCATATTTTAGATTCCACATATAAGTAATATCATAGGGTGTCTGTTTCTCTTTCTGATTTACTTCACTTAGTATAATAACCTCTAGATGCATCCATGTTGCTGTAAATGGCACTATTTCATTCTTTTTTATACATATATATGTGTGTGTGTACATATATATAAAATCAGCCATAAAAAATACATATACACACACACACTCCACATCTTCTTACTCCATTTATCTGTCAGTGGACATTTAGGTTGTTTCCATGTCCTGGCTATTATGAATAGTGCTGCTATGAACACAGGGGTGGATGTATATTTTTGAATTATAGTTTTGTCCAGATATAAACCCAGGAGTGGGAATGCTGGATCATATGGTAGTTCTATTTTTTGTTTGTTTGTTTTCTGAGGAATCTCCATACTGTTTGCCATAATGGTTATACCAAATTTACATTCCTACCAACAATGCAGGAGGGTTCCCTTTTCTCCACACCTTCTCCAGCATTTGTTATTGGTAAACTTATTAATGATGGCCATTCTGACAAGTGTGAGACGGTACCTCACTGTAGTTTTGATTTGCATTTCTCTAATAATTAGTGATGCTGAGCATCTTTTCATGTGCCTACGGGCTATCCATATCTACGTATCTTCTTTGGTAAGGCGCTATTCAGGTCTTTTGCCCATTTTTTTTTTTTTTAATTTTCCCACTGTACAGCAAGGGGGTCAGGTTATCCTTACATGTATACATTACAATTACATTTTTCCCCCACCCTTTGTTCTGTTGCAACATGAGTATCTAGACAAAGTTCTCAATGCTATTCAGCAGGATCTCCTTGTAAATCTATTCTAAGTTGTGTCTGATAAGCCCAAGCTCCCGATCCCTCCCACTTCCTCCCCCTCCCATCAGGCAGCCACAAGTCTCTTCTCCAAGTCCATGATTTTCTTTTCTGAGGAGATGTTCATTTGTGCTGGATATTAGATTCCAGTTATAAGTGATATCATATGGTATTTGTCTTTGTCTTTCTGGCTCATTTCACTCAGTATGAGATTCTCTAGTTCCATCCATGTTGCTGCAAATGGCATTATGTCATTCTTTTTTATGGCTGAGTAGTATTCCATTGTCTATATATATACCACATCTTCCGAATCCAATCCTCTGTCGATGGACATTTGGGTTGTTTCCATGTCTTGGCTATTGTGAATAGTGCTGCAATGAACATGCGGGTGCACGTGTCTCTTTTAAGGAGAGTTTTGTCTAGATAGATGCCCAAGAGTGGGATTGCGGGGTCATATGGAAGTTCTATGTATA
Source organism: Phacochoerus africanus (assembly GCF_016906955.1). Classification (NCBI taxonomy): domain Eukaryota; kingdom Metazoa; phylum Chordata; class Mammalia; order Artiodactyla; family Suidae; genus Phacochoerus; species Phacochoerus africanus. The sequence goes on along the minus strand of NC_062558.1, from coordinate 30,562,924 downwards.
GATTTCTAAGGTATCTCCAAACTGTTCTCCATAGTGTTTTGCCCATTTTTTAATTGGGCTGTTCACTTTCTTATTGCTATGTTTCACAAGTTCTTTGTATATTTTGACTAAGGATTTATGAGCTGTGTCTTTTGTAAAAATTTTCTCCCAGCCAGTGGCTTGTCTCCTCATTCTTTTCACATTGTCTTTCATAGAGCAGAAGTTTTTAATTTTAATGAAGTTCAGTTTATCAATTATTTCTTTCATAAACCATGCCCTTGGGGTTGTATTTTAAAAGTCATCTCCTGGAGTTCCTTGGTGGGCTAGCAGTTAAGGATCTGGCATTGTCACTGCTGTGGTGCAGGTTCAATCTCTGGCCTAGGAACTTCTGTATGCTGCAGGTGCAGCCAAAATAAATAAGTCTGTCATCTCCACACTCAGTCTGTCTAGGTTTTCCCCTATGTTATTTTCTAGGACTTTTGCAGTCGTGCCTTTAACATTTGGGTCATGATCTTTTTTTTTTTTTTTGTCTTTTTAGTGCTGCATGTGCGGCAGGAAGTTCCCAGGCTAGGGGTTGAATTGGAGCTGTAGCTGCTGGCCTACGCCATAGCCACGGCAATGTCAGATATCAGCTGTGTCTGCAACCTACCACAGGTTCACGGCAATGCCAGATCTTTAACCCACTGAGCAAGGCCAGGATCGAACCCATGTCCTCGTGGTTACTAGTCAGGTTCATTACCACTGAGCCATGATGGGAACCCCAGGTCTATGATCCATTTTGACTTAATTTTCATGAAGGGTGTACATCTGTGTCTAGATTCACTTTTTGCATGTGGATGTCCACTTGCCTCAGCATCATTTGAAAAGATCATCTTTGCTCCACTATATTGCTTTTGCTCCTCTGTCAAAGATCGGCTGCCTATATTTGTGTGGGTCTATTTCTGAGCTCTCTATTCTGTTTCATTGGTCCGCTTGGTCTAATATTTTGCTAATAACATACTGTATTGATTATCAGAGTTTTATTCTAAGTCTGAAAGTTGGTAGTGTCAGTCCTTCAATTTCATGGTGTCATAGTCAGTATGCTAGTGCCCTCCGTGGGTACGAGTTGGTGGTACTTAAAAGCCAGGGTCCCTCACACACTAAACTCTCTCTGCTCAACCAGTCTGAGTGAGCTGGGGCTAGCTGTTGCTTTTCTCCCCAACTTCCCCAGCGAAATGGTTCACATTTGGGCTATTTCCATCTCTCCTCTAAGCAAGTGTTCTGAGGTCCAAAATAGCAGCTCTACCTTGACAGCACAAAACACATTCCTATTCCCTGTGTCTGAGGATCTCTAGTCTCGCCTCCCACACACAGACAGACTCCTCTTGGAAGAAAAGGTGGTCATGGGGGAAAAAAAGGAAGAGGAGGATTCAGTAATTTCTGTGGACAAGCCCTTCCAGAGAAGAAATAATTAACATTAGCTGTCTCGCCTCCCACACACAGACAGACCTCTTCATGTATATAGAGAAAGAAGAACAGAGAGGAGAGAGAAAAAAAATTAATTTTACTTGAATTTAACTGGAGAAAGAAAAACTGAATTAAAGAAAATGGTTGAGGGAAGAAAAAAATATTCTTTACCACAAAGATATATTATATTCTGAGAATTCCCACTAGGTATATACTATACATTTACTTTGTAAATTGTTTTTTTTGCCACACCCACAGCATATGGAAGTTCCTGGGCCAGGGATCAAATCCAAGCCACATCTGTCACCTATGCTGCAACTGTGGCAATGCCAGATCCCTAACCCAAATGCACTGGGCTGGGGATCAGACCTTTGCTGCCTTGGGGATAATGCCGGACCCCTACCCCACTGTGCCACTAGGGAACTCCTAAGTCCTGTATTTTGATTCATGTCTGGCTTGGCCAGATTTTATCAGCAAGCAGCCTTCCAGAAGGACACATAGATATTACAGCTTCTAAGTTCTTCCATGTTTGGAAACATCTGTCTTCTTACCTGAACAATAACTGCCTGGATGTGATGCTATCAATCATATTTTCTGTCCCTCGGAACTTTGGAAACAGTATACCATGGCTTCTTTTTCTGGCACTGAATGTGACTGCAGTGAACTGGTTTTTCTCCTTTTTTATAAGGAATCTGCTTTTCTGCCTGGGGACCTGAAGAATTCTCTCTATATTTTTAGAAATGTTCAATAGATCTCTCTATACTTCTGATGTATTTAGGAATTCTGATATGGGGTAGTTTTGGTCTTCAATTTGTTTCCTTAACTCTTCTTTCTTCTTTCTCTCTGTTCAGCTTATGTCATTTTATCATCTCTCTTTTTTTTTTTTTTTGTCACACCTGCAGCATGTGGAAGTTCCTGGGCCAAGGACTGAACCACAGTGACCTGGCCTGCTGCAGTGACAATGCTGGATACTTAACCCACTGAGCCACCAGGGAATTCCTCTGCTCCTTTGAAGAGTTGTTTTATTTACACCATTTTTTTTTTCTTTTTTGGCTGCCCCTCAGCATTCCCAGGCTAGGAATCAGACCCAAGCCACACGATCCTTAACCATTGTGACAGGATGGGGATCAAACCTGCGTCCCAGCGCTCCAGAGAAAGTTGTTTTATTTACGTCACTTAAGTTTTTATATAACAAAGAGCAGTATTTTCCTCTGGGTAATGTTTTCTCATGGCCTGAATTCCTCATCTCTCTTTCGATTTCTAGGTTCCTTTCTTTTCTTTTCCCTCTTTTGGTACAGTATGTACTCAATTGTTCATCTAATCCTGTGCAGCTCTACCTAGACCCTCTATTTGCATGTTACGTAAATGAACTTTCCTTAATGCCCCTTGTACTTTATCTGAGACGTCTAATCTTCATTTCCAAGCTACAACTGAAAAATTGGGCAGTGCAGTCTGGACATCTCTGTAGCCAGAGGGCAGTGGGGCTAGCATGGGGAGAATGCTGTCAAGGTGACGTATATCATCTGTTGGAGGTATCTTTCTGAGATTTGTCCCATGTGGTAGTCACCGCATCGGGACCGAGCTAACCCACTCCCAAAGGTGAGTGTGCTCAGCTTCAGTCTCAGGTGGATACTACAAGCTGGTTCTTTCAACATCTACTCTCACCTCCTCAGTTCCCTTCCCTTCTGGGAGGAACCCAGCCTCACTCACGGTCAGAGGTGACACTAGTATAGAGATCTGAAGTCTCCTCTCCAAATGAAAAGATAAACTGTGTGAAGAGGAGCCCTCTGCCCTTCCCCACTCAGTGCCATGCCTGGAAGTACAACAGCCACTGAGACCGAGGGGGTTAGAATTTAGGCACTGAGGACAGCAGCAGAGCAGAAAGGGAGAGGCGGGTTCATTGAGGATGTTGCTGAATGATCAGGCCCCCCTGGACCACCTGCCTATATGCTTATCATCATTTAAGACCCCCACCCACTCCTGTTTCCTTAGCCATTCAGTTGGCTAGACCAGCTATGGAAAATGATAACTAGCAGTTTTTCCTGCTCTGGTAGAATCCTGAGGGGTAGAAGAAGGCTTCTAGCTTCACGATTTCTCCTTGACTTTTCCCCAGGCTGCCTAGTCACTTCTTCAGTCTAATTTTCTCCAAAATTGGGCCTGGGGATGGGGAGAATTAAGACTGAAAATTCTAGGGATTTTGCTACTTGTTTTCCTTTCTCCTATCACTATGAACAGGGTGTCCAACAGTCAAAGCACAACTTTTTTTTTTTTTTTTGGTCTTTTTGCCTTTTCTAGGGCCACTCCTGCGGCATATGCAGGTTCCCAGGCTAGGGGTTGAATCAGAGCTGTTGCTGCCGGCCTACGCCACAGCCACAGCCAGAGCCACACGGGACCCGAGCCGAATCTGCAACCTACACCACACCTCATGGCAATGCTGGATTCCTAACCCACTGAGCAAGGCCAGGGATCAAACCTGCAACCTCATGGATCCTAGTCAGATTCGTTAACCACTGAACCACGACGGGAACTCCCAAAGCACAATTTTGTTTCTTTTCTTGGTTGTCAATTTTAACGTTTAGAGGATGAAGCTGACAGGCTTTGCTAGATTTTCCTGGAGATGTTTTTAATAGTCAAAAAAGTGTGTTCACTTCATTAGGTACTGAGGGAGAGAGATTCTGTGATCCAGCTTTGCTCAGCCCTATTTGCCCAGAGGTTCCCCTTGCCCAGACTAAAATTGATGGCCAATGATTCCAACTTTCCTAAAATAAAACATGACAAGCTAAAACTAGCCTTCTTTGTTTAAACATTCAGGTCTGGGAATTCAGGCTTTTTTAAAAGGCAGGCAATTCATGATTCATGGATCAATTTAGGTAATAACCTCAGTTTTTCGTATACTGCATCTGTTATAACCTCTGTCAGGAAGAACTGTTGATAAAAGACAGTTATTGAGTCATCTAATATCTGTCCAGTCTCCAGACGCCAACGGTAACCTCATTTTGCAATAAGCAGGGGGAAAATCAGCATCGTTCCCATAGTGACAGTTCAGTGGATCTGCAACCCTCATAAGGGGGAATACATGTGAGAATTGGGAATGATAAATCAGACATTTCCAAAGTGACTTTCCAAAGTGCTGTGTCTCTAAAGAACTCACATCACTCTGATTATTTTTAGTATTCTCTGCGAAAAGAATAATGCTCTGCATGGTTCCCATGAATCTGGAAACCACGTGACCCTGCCCCAAGTCATTGTATGCGTCCACACAGAGCAGAAGTCCCACTCGTGTGGCAGTCGGCTTTTGGGAAGCCACAACCCTCCAACAAAACCATGAAACTGGAAGTAAATGGACTTGTGGAAGAAGGCAGAAAGGGCAGTCATGCAGTCTCCCCATCCTGTTCTATAAAGCAGGACCTAAGGGCCTGGCTAAAGACGATGCTCATTCCACCCCCCATTCTATGTGCACGTCCTGCTCTACGGGTCCTGGTGTCTCAGAGCTGTCCGGGGCAGGAGCCTGAGGTGGCCACACACACAGGCTCCTGGTGTCACACACAGGGAGCCAAGGAGATGATACCTGAACTGAGGAAGGAAGCGGCCCACCTGGAGAAGGGAGGTGATGACACAGTGAGGGAAAGTGCACCCAGTGGGGAAGGGAGGAGGAGAGCTGTAAAAGCACATATGAAAACGGCAAGTGACGGGGTGTGGTAGGAGAGGTAGGAGAAGGATGAGCACCCAGCTGGTGTGGAAGAAGTCAAAGGAGGAGGGTCGGGAACACGGGTTCAGGCGCGTGGAAGGAGGCCACGTGAGTGCAGTTGCAGTGCGAGCACTCAAGCCAGGGCCATCTCTGGAGAGCGCTGGTGGTGGCAAAAAGCAGAGTAGGAGATTGGAAAGAAAGTGGGAGGGGAAAAATAAAGGCAGAAAGCAAAGGTTTGGAGACAGAGATAAGAAGCAGCTAAGGTTGTTGAGTGTGAAGAGTCTGGCAAGACTTAGCACTACTTTTGAGGAACAAGAGGATTTCCCAACCCACAAAAGATAGAAAGGGGTGATGAGATACAAGGGCTCTTGGCCGGGAGTGGATGTCAGGAGGGACAGGTGGTAGTGTGGATGGAGAAAGAAGACATAAGACACCTGGACACATGGATAAACAAAATGTGCTACATCCCTTCAATAAAACACTTCTCAGCCATGAAAAGAAGTGAAGTTCTGATACAGGCTGCAACATGGATGAACCTCAAAGATATTATGACACTAAGCGACAGACACAAAGGGACAAATACTGTATGATGTCATTTATGTGAAATATGCAGAATAAGCAAATCCATGGAGATACAAAATAGATTAGTGGTTGCCTGGGGCTGGGAGGATGGAGGAATGGGGAGTGGCTGGTTCAGTGGGTGTGGGGTTTCCTTTGCTGGGGATGAAAATGTTCTGGAATCGGACAGAGAGGATGCTCACACGACTTTGTGATTGTACTAAGTGCCACTGAAAGCACACTGCAAAATGGTTAAAAGAGTACATTTCATGTTATGTGTGTGTGCGTGCATGCATGCACACACACAGTCAGGCCACCAGGCAGGACACAATGTGAGAGTAAACACTAAACAGCTAATATTGTGACAATCTGCAAAATTGTCAGTTATCAAGAAAAGATGAATTACATGAGCTATTAGGCTGAACTACGTGAAGCTGCAAAACAGGAGCCATTTCATATGTTCAATCTAATATCATCTTTTAAAAGATAAGGCACTCTATGTGACATTTTATAAGGATTTCTGTCACAAGTGATGCCAGATGAAGCCAACACTTGTGCCTCTCACAGCCTTAACTGACCCTAGTTGTAACTCCCCTCCCCTCTTAAAAAGAAAAATCTAGGGTGTTCCTGTTGTGGCTCAGCGGCTATGAACCCTTTTGACTAGTACCCATGAGGATGCAGGTTCGATTCCTGGCCTCGCTCAGTGGGTTAAGGACCTGGCATTGCTGTGAGCTATGGTGTGGGTCACAGACACAGTTTGGATCTGGCATTGCTGTGGCTGTGGTGCAGGCCATCAGTTGTAGCTCCAATTAGACCCCTAACCTGGGAACCTCCATATGCCATAGGTGCAGCCCTAAAAAAAGAAAAAAAAAAGGCAAAATCTCACTTGGGAAGGGGGATTGGAGATATCATTTTTCACTGGAAAGGAGAACAGCTGTTAGAGCAGACAGTATGGGTTCTGTTTCTGTTTCTGGCTTGGCCAATTCCGTTCTGTAGGACCTTGAGCAAACAGATCAGCCTCCAACTATCAAAACAATTCATGGGGGAACAGGGCGCCCAGGGGTCAACCGAGTCAGAGAAGGGTTTCTGAGGACACAAAGAATCTATCATTACTCTCTACCCCACTGCTGGCCCTCTTAACTCCAGCATTTCCCACTTCACCTTTTAAGGTGGTAAAAAGAGAGAATGCTCTACAAAACCACAGTCACAGGGAGGCAGGTGATCTTTTTCTTTCCTTTTCTTTTTTGGCTGCCCAGAGGCATATGGAGTTCCCTGGCCAGAGATCAGATCTGAGCTGCAGCTGCAAACTATGCTGCAGCCGAGGCAATGCCAGATCTTTTAACCCACTGTGCTGGGCCAGGGATCAAACCTGCATCCTGGTACCTGCATCCAATCCAGTTGCTCCACAATGGGAACTCCAGGGATTCTTTTGTTTCAACAAATAAAATTATACTTCCAACTGGCAAACAGGAAATGAAATGGCTGTTTCAGGGGGTTTTTCAAGGAAATCAAAATCCTTAGCCAATGTTCCCAGCGAGAGTATTAAGATGCAGAACAGATTCTGGGATCTGGGTTTTCTAAGCAAACTAAATACTTGAGGTAGGAAAAAAAAAAAAAGTAACAAAGTAACAGTAGAATTGAAAGAACATACATATATAGGCTGCATCCACAGCATGCTCAAGTTCCCGGCTGGGCCAGGGATCAAATCAGCACCACAGCAGTGACAATGCCAGATGCTTAACCCACTGCACCACCAGGAAACTCCTATAGTGTATTTGTGAACAAAGCTGACCAATAGTTTGGCTCAACTATACCAAGTAACAAAGTGGAAATCTGAATCTGAAAGAGAAGGGATATATGTACACATATATGTATACATATATGACTGAATTACTTTGTTGTAGAGTAGAAATTATCACAACCTTGTAAATCAACTGTACTTCAATAAAACTTAAAAAAACAAAAAACAAAGTGGAAATTCTCGATTTTACATAGGTAATCGGCACTCTAGACTGTTAGAGACAATGAGTAACAGACCCGATGAATTAATCTTCTTTAGCCTAAGGCTGCTTTGAAGTTTTTGGGGTTTTTTTGTTTGTTTTTTTTTGTTTGTTTGTTTTTTTTAGGGCTACACTAGTGACATACAGAAGTTCGCAGGCTAGGGGCTGAATTGGAGCTGCAGCTGCCAGCCTACACCACAGCCACAGTAACATGGGATCCTAGCCCCATGTACAACCTACATGGCCACAGCTCAAGGCAACGACAGATCCCCAACCCAATGATTGAGACCAGGGATTGAACTTGAGCCCTCATGGGTACTAGTCAGGTTCTTTTCTGTTGCGCCACAATGGGAACTCCCAAAGTTATCTTAAATGGGGTATTCTCACCACCCTTTTGAAATGTATACACCAAGGGAAGAATTATCTGCATACTTCCTTGGTATTTGCTCTCACTGTTATCAATCTCTATCATCAAAGTCTCTCATGTTTTAGTTCACAGCTGCTTGCTTCTCTCTCCAGAGTGAAACACAGGGAAGTACAAAGGGCAAAACAACCCCTTCTTTAGAGTGATGTCACTGTCCTCATTGTTTCTTGCAGGTGCTACTTTCCTAACACTCTTCAAAGTCATTGATTTTTTCTTTTCTTTTTTTTTTGTCTTTTGTCTTTTCTAGGGCTATTCCCACAGCATATGGAGGTTCCCAGGCTAGGGGTCTAATCGGAGCTGTAGCCGTCAGCCTACACCACAGCCACAGCAACGTGGGATCCGAGCCTCGTCTGCAACCTACACCACAGCTCATGGCAACACTGGATCCTTAACCCACTGAGCGAGGCCAGGGATCGAACCTGAAACCTCACAGTTCCCAGTCAGATTTGTTAACCACTGAGCCTGACAGGAACTCTTCACTGATTTTCACATTTTTAGCCACAAAATTTTTTCAAAAGGAAAGGAATTCAAATCCCAGAGCGAGAGAGAAAGAACTGGGGGATGGAGAGGATCCCTGAAAACCTCCCTCTGCTGGGGGAATTGTGATGCTCCCCTCTTAGTCTTTCTGGTTCTGAGAGACAGAAACAAGAAATGTAGTCAACCAGTGAAGGTCATGACATGAGACGGGAGGCTGATTTCTGTGTGTTCCTCCCATTTGCAGATCCACTCTCTCCACCAAGACAGTCCACAGGAGGAAATAAAAGGAGACAAATAAATCAGCACTCAGCTGGGACCTTTTCCTTGCAAGTCTTCACAGACACACTCCTGGGAGCGATATCTGGTTTTGACGCTCTGGTTTATGCTGGGGTTGGGATGGTATGGGGGTGGAGAACCTCATTGGGTCAAGGGGCTTCTGTCTTTCACAAACTCCACTTTCTCACAAAATGACCAAGGGAGAGGGCACTGACCCTGTTTAAGTCAACCCACTTTGATTCTTTTCCAGACTGAGTCAGAAGAGGACACACGTCCCCCAGCGCTATTGGCTGAATGAAGCGGAGTCGTTACTATCTTCTTCATGCTTCCGTTTCCTCCTTTACAAGTGGGGATAATGGCAGAATTACTGCAAAGACTCAGAGGATGGCTGTGGGGTATCTGTGCCTGTCACAGAGCCACTCCCTGTGAGCTACTATTGCCCAGAGCACCATCTCCACCCTGGAGCCTGAGAGATGGGCCAGGTCTCTGAGAAGCAGGACAGTTGCGGAAAGCACTAACAAAGATGTTAAAGACTGAGGTCAACTCTTTGAAAAGCCCAGCCCTTGCACCACAAACCACACCACATCAGTGGATGTTCAATACAATTATACCAAACTACTCTATCTAAGTGAGAATTAATATTTACAAAGTATGCTCTGGGAAAAATCAAGTTTTTCCCTTGATGTGCAAAGCAAGAAACAGTGACCACACAGTAAAATTCTCTTAAAAATGTAATTTTGGGGGGAACTTCTGCTCTTAGGTTGGGTGTGACTAACAGTACTTTGATTCAAGAATAAAAAGCAGAAAATAGCATTCTTTAAAATCAGTTTTGTTTCATTGTTTAATAAACTTGTCAGAAACCTCTGTAATTTAAATACAGAAGGAAGTGGGTTGGGCTTAGCTTACAGCTCATTCCAGGAGTAGCACACACATTCCATACACAATGCACATGTGTGCACATACATACACAGTTCCACTAGGAGATGTTTAAAATTTTACTTTTAATTTAAAGAAAAGCAGACTTCTTTTTAAAAACAGTTGCCAACCCTCGCACCAAATCTGTATTCTTGGGATCTATTTCCTTAAAATCAATTTCGATGAAAGAAAAAATATCTTTGAGGAAAAAAATTGAAACCCAAGCAATAAGGGCTTCCATTGAAATGCTGTGCTATCACTGTGGTCTATGGCGTGAATGGCCAACAGGGACCTGCTGTACAGCACAGAGAACTCTATCCAATATTCTGTGATCATCCAGTGGGAAAAGAATTTGAAAAAGAATGAATGTGTGTATAGGTATAACTGAATACTTTGTTGTATAGCAGAAATGATCATAACATTGTAAATCGACTATACTCCAATAAAACTTTAAAAAATAAAAAATGCTGTGCTATAAGATTGTCTGAGATCTTATTTTCTACTTGCTTTCAAGTTCCCAGTGTTTTTTTTTTTTTTTCCTAAAGGACCTGTCAACTCACTCCTACCCTAGTCCTAAGTAGCATGCTTGAAAACAAGGAGACACACAACATAGATGACTTGAAACCCCATTTGAATCCCCACCACATGGACCGCATCTCTGAGGAGACTCGTGCATTGCCCGCAGCAATAGACAGAGTGGCAGAGCTGGGAATGCCCACCCACGGCCCACTGACCTTCTGGTGACTTGTGACTTCGTCCCTGCTTCTCCCCAGCTCCTCGGCAAGTTTCACGTTCTCCTCTTGCAATGCTGAAAGCTGCTGGGACTTCTGAGCTGCTGCCTGCTTGAGGGTTTCGCTGCAAGGACAGTGAGTGCACGGTTACCATAGAAACAAGACAGGCAAGGAAACTGTGGGAGACGACAAGCTTCACAGCACTGAGGAAAATATATCTGGGTCACGTGCCTGACAGGATCTATAATAACAGGATGCAGTATTATCCTCACGCACAGGGGGCCAGGTGGCTTGAACCTCTCAGGAGGAGGAATGCTGCCCATGATTAGTACTTTTTTTTTCAAACCTAATCTGCCCTATGTCCACCCTCTCACACCCACCCTTACCCCACTTCTAAACACTCCCATACAACACGTAGTGTTACTATAAAATAAATGACAGATGAAGTGGTCAGTAGTCCCCTTATTTCTATTAGGAAATTATACTAAAACCTATTATGTTGATAAAGTGATTTACTTTGCTGCCACAGCACTGTTCTAACTGTACAAATCCGTAATCTGTTTGTTTGTTTTTTCCTTGCAGAAATGTAAATCTAATGGTTCTGTTTGCCAGTATCTGTCAAGTGCTGGCGTGAATCTAGGTATGTTTTCAGGACAACCAGAGGTAAGATGCCCAAAAGAAATGCAGTTTTCTAATTACATAACAAGTGTCTTGTTTTAATTGTATTCTTCCCATAATGCTGACTTGTAATTAAAAGCAACAAATAAAAAATACAGCTTGCTAACCTATATCATGAATATCAGCATATAAAATGTGAGCAGGGTTAAATGTATTTATTAAACATCTTTCCATTGTTAAGCTTAATTGAAAATATGTCTCAAATTATTACCCTTTACCTATGTATATTCAAAACAGTTTATCTTATCATTGAATTTTAGTTTAATACCATAGAAGGTCTTGATGCAATTATGAATTTGAAGTCTGTGCTGGCTATACTCCATTTAGTGAGCTGTCATACGTGGCTGAATTCTGAATCAAGTCATCTGGGTAGGAATCCATCTGCTGATGCATGAACACATCTATTTTTAACTTCAATTGTCTAAAGGGTGGCAGTGCTTGGCATCTTCAGTTTTCCTGATTTTTAATTCTCCACACACCTATATCATACCTACAGGGCTGACCTCATGAAGACACAGGGGACTATGTCCACACAAAAAATGCTCTTGGCACATTAAGTTTGGCACTTTACAGAGATATTTATTTAGCAAGTGAAGAAAAACTGAGAGGGGGGTTCCCATCATGGCTCAGCAGTAATGAACCCGACTAGTATCCATAAGGATGTAGGTTTGATACCTGGCTTCACTCAGTAGGTTAAGTATTCAGTGTTGCCGTGGGCTGTGGTGTAGGTTACAGATGTGGCTCAGACCCCACATTGCTGTGGCTGTGGCGTAGGCTGGAAGCTGCAGCTCCAACTCGCCCCCTTCCCTGGGAACTTCCATATGCTGCAGGTGTGGCCCTAAAAAAAAAGCCAAAAAAAAAAAAAAAACCTAAGAAGGAATTTTAGCCTCAGGCAATTAATCATTCAAAACCTGGGAGGTAATACCCCACTCACATCAATGGACAGATCCTCTAAACAGAAAATCAGTAAGGCAACAGATATCCTAAAGCACACAATAGAAAAGTTAGACTTAATCGACATTTTCAGTAGATTATATCCAAAAAAAATCAGAATATACATTCTTCTCAAGTGCACATGGAACATTCTCAAGAATTGATCACATACTGGGGTACAAAGCTAACCTCAAGAGAAATTACTTCAAGTATCTTCTCTGACCACAATGTCATGAAACTAGAAATCAACCACAGGAAACGAGAAAAAAACATACTACATGGAGACTAAACATGCTACTAAAAAACCAATGGGTCAATGAAGAAATCAAGAAGGAAATTAAAAAATACCTCGAGACAAATAATAAGGAAGACACAACCACTCAAAATCTATGGGATGCTGCAAAAGCAGTGCTCAGAGGGAAATTCACAGCTATACAGGCCTTCCTCAAAAAAGAAGAAAAATTTCAAATCGACAACTTAACCCACCACCTAAATGAATTAGAAAAAGAAAAAGAAGCACAAGAAAAACCTAAAGTCAGCAGAAGGAAGGAAATCATAAAGATCAAAGAGAAAATCAATAAAACAGAGATTTAAAAAATAATAGAAGAAATAAACAAAACCAAGAGCTGGTTCTTTAAAAAGGTAAACAAAACGGACAAACCTCTGGCTAGACTCACCAAGAGGAGAGAAAAAACCCAAATAAACAAAATAAGAAATGAAAAAGGAGAAGTCACAACTGATACTAGAGATACAAAAAAAAACCATGAGAGAATATTATGAACAATTGTATGCCAACAAATTTGACAACCTAGAAGAAATGGACAACTTTCTAGAGACTTACAGCCTACCAAAACTGAATCAAGAAGAAACAGGTCAACTGAACAGACCAATCACTAGAAATGAAATTGAATATGTCATAAACACACTCCCTACAAATAAAAGTCCAGGACCAGATGGCTTCACAGGTGAATTCTACCAAGCATACAAAGAGAAACTTATACCCAGCCTCCTTAAACTTTTTCAAAAGGTTGAAGAAGGAACACTCCCAAAGACATTCTATGATGCCACCATCACCCTAATTCCAAAACCAGACAAAGATACAACCAAATAAGAAAACTATCAGCCCATATCTTTGATGAATGTACACGCAAAAATTCCCAACAAAATTTTAGCCATCCAAATCCAACAACATACAAAAAAGATCATACACCATGACCAGGTGGGATTCATCCCTGGTGCACAAAGATGGTTCAACATATGCAAATCAATCAATGTCATACACCACATTAACAAAAGAAAAGTCAAAAACCACATGATCATCTCAATAGATGCAGAGAAAGCATTTGACAAAGTCCAACATCCATTCATGATCAAAACTCTTACGAAAGTGTAGAGGAAACATACCTTAACATAATCAAAGCCATTTATGACAAACCCACGGCAAATGTAATACTCAATGGAGAAAAGCTGAAAGTCTTCCCACTAAAATCTGGAACAAGACAAGGATGTCCACTCTCATCACTGTTATTCAACATAGTACTGGAAGTCCTAGCCACAGCAATCAGACAAACCAAAGAAATAAAAGGCATCCAAAAAGGAAGGGAAGAGGTAAAACTGTCACTGTATGCAGATGACATGATACTATATACAGAAAACCCTAAGGACTCAACCCAAAAACTACCTGAACTGATCAACACATTCAGCAAAGTAGCAGGCTATGAGATTAACATTCAGAAATCAGTCACATTTCTGTATACTAACAATGAAATAGGAGAAAAGGAATACAAAAATACAATACCTTTTAAAATTGCACCCCCCAAAATCAAATACCTGGGAATACACCTGACCAAGGAGGTAAAGGACCTAAATGCTGAGAACTATAAAACATTAATCAAAGAAATTAAAGAAGTGGAAAGATATGCCATGCTCCTGGGTTGGAAAAATTAATATTGTAAAAATGGCCATACTACCCAAAGCAATCTACAGATTCAATGCAATCCCCATCAAATTACCCATGACATTTCTCACAGAACTAGAACAAACAATCCGAAAATTTATATGGAACCACAAAAGACCCAGAATTGCCAAAGCAATTCTGAGGAACAAAAACCAAGCAGGAGGCATCACTCTCCCAGACTTCAGGCAAGATTACAAAGCCACAGTCATCAAGACAGTGTGATACTGGTACCACAACAGACAGACAGACCAATGGAACAGAATAGAGAACCCAGAAATAAACCCAGACACCTATGGTCAATTAATCTTTGACAAGGGAGGCAAGAACAGAAAACGGGAAAAAGACAGTCTTTTCAGCAAGCATTGCTGGGAAACCTGGACAGATGCATGCAAATCAATGAAACTAGAACACACCCTCACACCATGCAGCAAAATAAACTCAAAATGGCTTAAAGACTTAAACATAAGACAAGACACCATCAAACTCCTGGAAGCAAACACAGGCAAAACATTCTCTGACATCAACCTTACGAATATTTTCTCGGGTCAGTCTCCCAAAGCAACAGAAATAAGAGCAAAAATAAACCAATGGGACCTGATCAAACTGACAAGCTTCTGCACAGCAAAGGAAACCAAAAACAAAACAGAAAGACAACTTACAGAATGGGAGAAAATCGTTTCAAACGCTGCAACTGACCAGGGCTTAATCTCTAGAATATACAAGCAACTTATACAACTCAACAGCAAAAAAGCCAACAACCCAAATGAAAAATGGGCAAAAGACCTGAATAGACATTTTTCCAAGGAAGATGTACAGATGGCCAACAAGCACATGAAAAAAATGCTCAACATCCCTGATTCTTAGAGAAATGCAAATCAAAACTGCCATGAGATACCACCTCACACCAGTCAGAATGGCCATCATTAATAAGTCCACAAATAACAAACGTTGGAGGGGGTGTGGAGAAAAGGGAACCCTCTTGCACTGTTGGTGGGAATGTAAGCTGGTACAACCACTTTGGACAACAGTATGGAGGTACCTTAGAAATCTATACATAGAACTACCATATGACCCAGCAATCTCACTCTTGGGCATATATCCAGACAAAACATTCCTTAAAAAAGGCACATGCACCCAACATGTTCACTGAAGCTCTATTCACAATAGCCAAGACATGGAAACAACCCAAATGTCCATCGACAGATGATTGGATCAGGAAGATGTGGTATACGTACACAATGGAATACTACTCAGCCATAAAAAAGAACAAAATAATGCCATTTACAGCAACATGGATGGAACTAGAGACTCTCATACTGAGTGAAATAAGTCAGAAAGAGAAAGACATCATATGATATCACTTATATCTGGAATCTAATATAAGGCACAAATGAACCTTTCCACAGAAAAGAAAATCATGGACTTGCAGAATAGACCTGTGGTTGCCAAGGGGGAGGGGGAAGGAGTGGGGTGTATGGGAGCTTGGGGTTAACAGATGCAAATTATTGCATTTGGAGTGGATTGGCAATGAGATCCTGCTGTGTAGCACTGGGAACTATGTCTAGTCACTTATGATGGAGCATGATAATGTGAGAAAACAGAATGTGTACATGTATGTGTAACTGGGTCACCATGCTGTACAGTAGAAAAAAAACTGTATTGGGGAAATAACAATAACAACAACATCAACAAAAAACCTGGGAGGCTTAATTTTAATTATGGATCAACACACACACACTCTCTCACTACAGCTAAAGGTGATCTTCTGGCCAAAGTCCATTGGCTATTGACACATCAGAAGACATTACTTATGATGAAATAATCATAAGCCAAACCGTTTGTTCCCAAATAGTCACTGCCTTTGTTACGGGCTATCTGGTCTCCACATTTGTGTGGCCTGTCAGTGAAAGTTTGTGATCCTGTTCTTTCTTTCTCAAAGATTTTCATCCTTTAAAGTTTGTTAAAATCCTTGGTTTCTATTAAGAGCCCTCAGTAAGGAAAATTAAACCAGGGGTCAAGCATATATCAAGATGCTTTAAGGTTTAAAAATAAAGTGATATTTGTTCAATGTTTTCCATTCTACAAAAGTCTTATATGTACATTTTCTCATTTCATCTTCAAAGTCCAAAGAAGTTAATGTTACCATTTATATTTTAAAGATGACAAAACTGAAACTCAGGGAAGTGAAAGATTTGTCCCAAATCACGTAAGCTGCAGAACCATGAAAACTAGAGTTAAAACTGGCAGATCAACCTCAGCTGTGATTCAAATATAGAAACACCTTTCACTGTTTCTTTAGACCAGAGTGGATATTTCATAGAGGCAGGAAGCTCTAACAGCTCAACTTCTGGACACACTCTAAGAAATAATTCTGAAAATACCTACAAATATATTTCTCACATTTTTTAAAGCTACTTTTCTTTCTACGTTGCAACAGAAGATTGTCACAGTTTTAAAACTGAGAGCCAAAATAAACATTGCTAATATTGACTGCAAACATTCTACTTAGGAATCTATCATAAATCTATTAATAACCATGCTAAATATATTCTAGATTTATTACTGTGCCAGGTGAGTTATTAAAGGCAAACATTAAATAGTTTATATGGTTTCTCCTGAGATTCAGAATTACACACCAGAGAGAAACCATTTTATTCCCTCTGTCCAAATAAAAATACGAGTTGTCTAACCAACATCAAGTGTTTTCCTAAAACCAGGTTAGTTTTAGCATAGAGGAAAGGTAACATTTAGTTACATGAGCTGGGCTTCCAGTGCCAAGGACAAGATCCTACAGGAGGTGGTACCTGTTAGAACTCCTGTGTCTACACAGCTGTCTCTTTTCCATCAGGAACCATAGTCCTGGCAGGTCAAGGGAAACACCTAAAAAGCTCTAGAGGATGTGAAGATTCCAGATATGTCTAAACCAGAGAAAAACAAACCACTGCTCATTCTCTAGCTTCGAGCGCTGGGGGATAAGGCTGAGAAACAGTGAAATGACTGTTTGTTTTTGTTTTGTTTCGTTTTGTTTTGGGTTTTTTTTGTTTTGTTTTGTTTTGAGAGGCATTATTCTCAGTATGTAGTACATTTATATCTGATGGTCCCTGAAATGTGGCCAGGTCTAGGGCAGGGAGCAATGAGTCACTGGGAGCAGGTGGCTCTTTCAACCTCTCCTCACACCTCCCTCCACCAGCTTCTCTTGGACATCACTGTGATGTCTCCTGCTGCCCCTCTGTCCTGCTAAGACTCCCTCCCGGCCATCATGTGCCAAGTCACTGGCACAAGACAGGATCCTGTGGTCTGGTTCCTGCCCCACCCTCGCCCCCACCACTGGGAAGGAGGCAGGCCTGGTGGAGGGGGATGGCAGCATGGCTGCCAGGCTTGTGTTCCCCTGCCTTCCACCACAGGCTTCAGGCCAAGCTTTCATTATTCCATGGGGTTGCTGGAAGAAGGGGGCACAAAAGGAGTTTCTCTCTTGACAGAAGTGAAACCACCACATGCTGACTAGGGGATGGGTGACGTGACAGAAAAACTGGGGACGCTGACACTGAAATACTGGACCAGTGCAATGGCCATTATGGGAGACTCCTGGGTGGTGCTGCGGGGGAGAAGAACTTTCTGACCCCCCAGAGCTCTCTCAGCTAGGTCCTTTCTGGCCCTGCCCACCCCCAGAGGTGGGCTTACGGCAGAGGGAGGTGAGTGGAGGAACATTCTCCTGCTGCTCAGAAACCCACCCACTCCCGCCAGAGTCCCCCGCCCCCCACCAGCTGTCTATGTGACACAAGTGAATGGAGGTCGATGTGGTGCTCCCAACACTCCAGGTTAGCAGAGTTACTGTGTCATGGTGGGAGGTGAGGGGTGGGGAGACCCTGAACTAACTCATCCTCTAGCTAACTCATCCTCTCTGAGCCAATTTCAACTTGTTTTTCCCATCACAGGGACTGTTTCTACTTGTGCCATTTGGCTCCAGCAGACGGGAGATTCAAGCTTCTGAGGACCATCGTCACAACTATAAATGTATACATCTGTGTAAATGGAATTGCTGGGAGCTGTGTAAACACCATCCAGAGAAGCAGCACTAAAACTTAGGCTGAGGGAAGGATGGGTTGTCAACCTCGTGAGTTGTCCATCCTCTCAGATGAGATTATTTCCAGGAGGACTTTTAGGGACTCTCAGAAGTATGAGACATCATATACTAATTGAATCCAAGATTGATCAACGAACAGTACAGAGGGTGGTGACTTGGGAATGGCAATTTGCAACAGACGCCTTTGTTTGTATCTGAATCTCGTTAATTTGTGCAAAACTGGAGACAAATAATACAAACCCTTGAAGGGCAGAGTCCACGTGAAATTCATCTTTGTATCCTTCCTAGTTTACCTGTACCTAGCGCAAAGGACACACTCAAATGTTCTCCAGACTAACTGGCTTTCCATCTTTAGGTTCACACAGTTGATACAGTGCAGTTTTCAGAATAGGTAAGCAAAATGAAACCTACTGTGTAACTACCATTCATAATGTCAGATAAATAACCACTTGCAATAATGATAAGAACCAAACTTGAAAACAGTGGTGTTGACAAAGAAAACCTAGGCAGCCTGTCTACCTGAAATCTAGGTAGCAAACTAATGAGTAAATCTTGGTTGGAAAGAGTCTTCCAGAACTCTGCTCATTTTTTTTTTCTTTCTTTTCTTTTTTTTTTTTTAGGGCTGCACCTGCAACATATGGAAGTTCTCAGGCTAGGTGTTGAATCAGAGCTACAGCTGCCAGCCTAGGCCACAGCCCAATCTGCAGTCTACACCACAGCTCACGGCAACACCGGATCCTTAACCCACTGATCGAAAATAGGGATTGAACCCAAATCCTCATGGATACCAGAAGAGTTCATAACTGCTAAGCCACAGTGGGACTCCTGGGCTCATTTAATTTCCATGCAGACGATTTGATTATTCTTAAAATCAAGATTGTTGATAATCTCCAAAGTGCAAGCTTATTTTTTTCCCTTATAGTTTTTTGTTGGTGGTGGTGGTGGTTCTTTTTTTTTCATTGCTGCACCCAGGGCATATGGAAGTTCTAGGGCCAGGGATTGAATCTGAGCTGCAGCTATGACTTGAGCCACAGCTGTGACCTACGTGGCAGCTACAGCAACGCTGGATCCTTTAACCCACTGTGCTGGGCCAGGAATCGAACCTGAGCCTCCGCAGCAACCTGAGCCACAGCAGTTGGATTCTTAACCCACTGCCCCACAGTGGGGATTCCTTCCCTCTAGAGTTCTGAAGGATTTATTAATAGAGGGTCTGAGACTGTTCCTAAGGTTGAGATTAATACCATGTAAGCATAAATGCTTTTAAAAACTCCGATTCCACTTGTACTTTCGTAAGGTTTTATAAGTCACATTTGAATATCAAATGTCCTAACTCATCAGCCAGCACACATTTCACTTTGATCCTGTAACTTTGCTATAGTTCCAACTTAACCATGGTTATAAGGATGACTTCTCAGGTCTCCAAGAGCACTGGGGGCGGGGGGGAACTACTACTTTATATACTTGTCAGGTACTGTAAAAAGAAGTGACATTGTTTTCACTTTTGCAATTTTAAATAAGTTCCACAGTTTCAGAGGAGGTAAACTTACATTTCTTTCCTGAATTCTTCCATTTTTTGATTTTCTACAGTCAGCAGTTCTTTTGATTTGTTCAGCTCTTCTACATTTTTCAAGTTGTTTTCTTTAAGTGTATCCAACTTAAAGACCAAGAGAAAAAACTTGATGAAATTATTTCATTTTCCAATCACATGAGTGGATAGACAAATCATTCATGAAAATGTGCATTAGACAGATAGGTGAAATTAGTCACTTTAAAAAAGACCTCCTAGACTGAAAAGACTACAAATGATCAACTCTATTTATAAACTGCAACTCCCCCTTACATTCAGTCAGATATCTCCTGTACACTTGGCCAAAATAACAAACTAAGTTGCTACATAAATTAAAGCAAAAATTTTCATCTTGAGTACAATTTTCAACATTTATCACTGAACTTGCTATTTGTTGTATGATCCGTCTTTTTTAAAATGAGAAGCAAATGGCAAAGACATGACATCAGCAAGGAATAATTCTTGGTCGTGAAAACAAACCCCTTTCCTTCCCACAGGTTAGTAATTTAGGATATGCTATTTTTCAATGTCAGTAACAAATTTACAGAATCATCATTACAAAAATTACTGGGGTATAGGTAGATGGGAAAAGATTGAGTTATTCATCTGAGCTTCAAAAAGCCATGTGGTGAGACTGAGAAGCACTCGCTCACATTTCTGCCCCATCACCTGTCCGAGGAGGACACAGCCAGCTTAGTGCCCAGGCCCTGGTGAGAGAGCCAGACACATTACTGGAATGAGTAGGGATGTGACCTTCCACAGGCTCTGGCAGATGGCTGGAGCTCTAAGTGCACACCCCCCAGGGATGGGGAGCCTCGTTAGGGGCAGTGCATCACACGGGCTGTGCTCCTGGTGCCAGGCTGGCTTTCTAGGACTCATCTAATTATCTCAGATGGCCAGAGGTACTTCTGCCATGTCACGTGCCACCAGAGTCCTAGAGAGTGTCTTGCTAGTTTTAACACCACCATCTTCTTTTAATGCTTTCTAACATTCAAGATTCAAGGGGGGAAAAAAACCCCTAAAACCCCTGAAATATCACAGTGGGTCCAAAAACTGATTCGCCCAGTCTGTATTCTGGCGGGGTGTGGTATGGGAGCACACGGTCTCCCTCAGTCTATCTTCAGATGTTAGAGACATTCCCTCAAATCTTCTCATTTACTTTAGCTTCTAATTTTGATCATCTGTAACTTTTACTGCTTTTGTATTTTCAGCTTAAGTCTTTTCCTAGGACTGTACTGTCCCATACATGTAACTGCTTCCTGTGTCAAGTTTTATTTACCCTTTGATTATCTCAAAATGTGCATGTCTTTATGGATTTCAACCTTGACCTTCCATAGGAGAAGGCCTGACCTTTACAGCAGCTATTCAGTGTGGCTCTCCAGATCTTCTCTTGCTTTTAAATTCTTTAACATCTTACCTATCACTTTAAAAAGCATCTAAAGTTCTATGGAACTTCACATGGCTATTTTGGCGAAGCAATCTGCTTAGGATTTACGTAACAGCTTTCCAAAGAAAGAAAGGGTTGGTACGGGTTGGGAGGGTGGGGGTGAGAGGTGGAATCAAAGAAGGGCGCAGAACGGGAAAGGCTACTTTTGGACAAAATCAAAATTATCCTGACACCACAAATTTGTCCGAGACCCAGAAGTGACCAATTCAAATGAGACAAGAGGGAACCCGTACTCAATTAAGCCAAGAGAAGGCCTATGTCAAATTCAGGCCTGAGGGACAGAATTCGGTGGCTCAAGGCTGAGAGATGGTTAAGGGAAAAAAAAAAAAAAAAATATATATATATATATATGTAATTTAAGATTAAAAAAAAAAAGCTGGAGAATGTTATCGGTACCTCCTCTCATTAGTTCTGTCGCTGAACAATGATCACAGAAAGCCACGCCATCAGGGTCTGCCCCTTCTTTTTTAAAGGTTGATCCTACTAAGTAAGTAATGAAGTGATACACTTTATTTAATATAATCATGGTTCTGGTGTACACGCGACTCCGCTAACATAGATCAAACCTGTGGGAGGCCATGCTTCAAAAAATAAACAATCCTGAGTTAGTGATCAAACATTCCATGAAGTCGATAAGCTGTCCTTTGTACAAAAAGCCATTTAAATCTGATTACTTCATTCTGCAGTTTTTCATTTGTTTGCTTGGAATCCTCCAAGGAGGCCAGGGTTTCAGTCTTCTCTTTGGTCATCTGTTCCATGATCTGCATGGCATCTTCTGCTGTTTGAGCAGCCTGAATATGAGAAAGCACCGTGAGAAATTAGGGCACCCTCACCCACCCAAGGGGGAACTAATGCCCAGGCCCTGCTGCTCAGACCAAGCACAGGGTCTGTGTGGGGGAGGGAATGACATGGAGACAGTGAAGTGAGCTGGTCACCAATCCAATGCCAAGACAGACAAAAACATCAGAGGTCTTTACTCTGAAGCAGAACAAAGGGATGGACTCTTTGTGTGCCATTTTTCAACAAGCCAATTGCAATATGCAATGTGCATATTTTCAGACCTCTCTCAGCCTACATCTTCTAAGTTCCAAGTTCCACTGTCAGGGGTGTTCATCTTTCTCAGTGGAATTTGAGTGAAATGTTTGGTGATAATGAAGAGTAACATCCTTAGCTAGCCAAATTTTCCCTTCATCATATTTACCGTTGTAGTTTAAAATACTACTCTTGCTATTTCAAATTCAGGGCTTTTAGCAATCACTTGGAATTTAGGTTGGGAACTTCTCAAATAAAAATAAAAAATTATTTGGGCAATTACAGTGCAAGGCTCAAGTGTTTGGCGAGAAGTGCTGAATGACAAGCTCTACGAGAAGCTGCAGGTGATAGATATAAGCGTTTCGTGAAAGAAAAAAAAAAGATAACATGCATAGGGGAAACAAATCCTTAGCTGTTAAGATATTGAAAAAAATCAAAAGGCGCATTAAAATCTTTGTTCAAAAGCACCTGCTTACAGTTTCACATGGTCTAATAAAGCTTATGGGAACTCTGCCTTTAGCCCTTCCCTGCTACTAGCTATGGAGATTTCCCTGGCCTCTTCCAGCTCCAAATGAATAGACACCATGAAACAGTTAAAAGCTACATAGAAGATACTGTTTTAACATGTGCCCATTTTACTACTGTTCTTAAGCCTTTAAGAACCATGGCTGCCTTTTTCCTGAAAAAGTCTCCCTCGATTAAAAACAAATCTACCCTTTTCATTCAGTTTGCAATTTTTTCTAATAGAGACGACTGCAATGAGACATTCAGTAAAGGGTTGCCCTTTCAGGTGGTGACAAATGGCTTGAGAAATGTCAGCTCAGGATTAGATGGGGTGGGTCTCCTGTGGAAACGAAGATGGGTCCCTGGGCCACTACAGGGTTAGTGCACAGTGTTAGTTCAGGTGCTCAATACTTGAACCTCCCCCTTTACCGTAAAGGAGTGCAGGGTCTCGAGCTCCCTAATTTTAAGAGTGAGCTTGCTCTTGTCTTTCCTCAAAATACGGTTTTCGTTTTGCGACTCTAGGAGGTTGGCTGAGATATGGCTGTTGGTTTTGGCCAACTGGCTGATCTCTTTCTGAAGGATGAAGTAGCTCTCGGCCAGCTTCTCCTTTTCCTTCAGGAGCTCCTCCTTTTTCAGCATCATCTCCCTCTTCTCGGCCAGGAGGTTCTTGTTATCCTGCACAGCCTTGGCGTGCTCGGCTAGGGTCACCTCGTGGCTCAGCCTCAGGTCGTCCAGCATCTTGGTGAGGTAGCTGTGCAGCTCCTGCAACTCCGACTTGGACTTGGACAAGGCGGCAAAGTCGCTCTTCAGAGTCTCTATCTTGGCGGCAAGTCGAGCCGCCTCTGCGCTCAGGAGTTCCTTTTCCTTAAGGATCTCCACCACCTTTTGCTCTGATTTGGTCTTGTCTTGGATGAGGACCACATTTTCGGACTGGAGCTCCTTAGAGCATGCTCTCAGCTCCTCCATCTCCTGCTCCAGGAGTGCCAGCCTCCCGTGGAGCTTGTTGTTCTCGTACAGGGAGGAATCTTTGTCTTGGGTTCTGGCTTCTTTCTCCAGGAGGAGGGACTGCTGCATAGTCTGCATCTTCTCATTTAACTTCTGACACTCCTCCTGCAGGTTCAACCTGTCCCTCAGCAAGATATTCTTTTCCGAAGAGCATGCCTTCAGTTCAGTATGCAAGCTCTCCTTTGCTTGCAGAGTGTTGGTGTGTTCTTTTTCTAGAGTCTTTTTGGCATTTTGAGCCTCTTTCAGCATCAAAGAGAGATCACACTTGGTGGCTGCGAGTTCCTGGTTTTCCTTTTTCCTCTCCTGAAGCTCTTTCTTCAGAGCATCGAGATTGCCGAGCAGTTTCATCTTCTCGTGCACAATGATTCTTCTGTTTGTGGACTCTTGGTCGTACTTCTTTTTAAGGTCTCCTATGGCTTTGATGGAATTCTCTCTTTCTGCAAGCAGATCTCCATTCTGCATCTCCAGGACAGATTTTTCTTTCAAGAGACTATCGTGCTGCTTTTTGAGCTTGGTGATTTTCTGGCAAACCAGCTCCTTCTCAGAAGTTAGGTATGAGATCTTCTCATTCAGGCTCATCTCGATGTGGGCTGCCTCTTCCGAGCACTTGTTGAATTTCTCAGTGATGAGTCTGTTTTCACTGAGAAGTTCTTCTTTTTCGGCCAAGAGCCTTCTCTCAGACGAGGCCAGGGTTTCTTTCTCGTGCAGAAGCTGGATGCACTCGGAGTCGGTGATCTCCCGACTCGTCTTGATCTCCTCCAGCAGCTTGCTGAGGTTCGTGTTTGTGGCCTGGAGTTGCAGAGTCTCCAACTCGGCCTTCCTCAGAGCTCTGCTGGCCTCATCCAGCTGTGCTCGGAGCCCGCTGGCTTCCGCGCTGAGCAGATGTTTGACCTGGAGGGCACCCTCCAGGCTGGTGTTCAGCTTCTCCTGCCCCTGAAGCAGCATGTCCTTTTCCAACTGCAGGTCTTTGCTGTTTTGAAGAAGATGGTCTCTCTCGACCTTTAAAGCTATGCACACGTTTTCGAGACTGGACTGCTTCTCTAAAACCGACTTTTTCTCAGTGGTGAGATCTTCAATCTCCTGCACCAGGGTTTTCTGATCTTTGACTAGCTCCTCGTAAGAGCTCTTAAGCTTCTGAATAATTTCATCTTTATCTTTAGCCAATGCAAGGTTTTCGGTCACAAGCTTCTTGATGTGATCCCCCAGGTGGTCTTTTTCTTCCCGATTCTTCTTGGACTCGGCAATCAACATATCTCTGCTCATCTGGAGCTCCTCCGTGAGTGCCTGCAAGCTTGCTTTGGAAGCTTGCAAAGAGTCATTTTCCACATTTATCTTCAAGAGTTCTTCCTGTGCAATATTGATTTCTTTCAGCAGTTTCTCTCTCTCCACAGCCAAAGCTGCTTTCTCAAGTTGTTCCTGCTGATAAAGCTTTTCAACATCTTGCTTTTCTTCCACAGCTTTCTCCCTTTCTAAATTAAGAGTTTCGTTCACTGACCATAGCTTCTGTTGGTCTTCCTGAAGTAAAGTTATTTTGGCCTCCACCTCTACAAGCTTTGACAAAAGTGAACCTTTTTCTAACTTTAAAGCATTTCCCTCCTGTGCAAGAAGCTGCTTCTCTGATTTCAGACCCCTCAGCTCTTCTGATATTAGTTCAATTTCTTTTTTGGCTGATGTTAATAAGTAAGTTAGCGACTACAGAAACAAAAAGGTGGAAAGAACGGAAAAATGATGAAATCAAGCAGACGAAAGTGAGCCCAAATAACTTAATGTAACCTAAATCAAAAAAGCTTAAAAAATGTTTTACAGTAAATAGAAACTACCTGCCTAACAGCGGAATGCAAAGCAAGTTCAGCTTGGCAAAATGCTGATCTATTGGTTTTTTTGAAATATTTCTGATAGCTACCCAGAGGATACAAACAGTACTTTGACATCAAGGCATGAGATTCTTTCTTGCCTTTCCAATTATCTCTACTGTAGAAAGGATTAATAGAAGTTTTTTTGGGGGTTTTTTGTTTGTTTTTTAGGGTCTGCACCTGCAGCATATGGAAGTTCCCAGGCTAGGGTCAAATCAAAGTTGCAGCTGCTGACCACACCACAGACACAGCCACAGCCACAGCCACAGCCACACTGGATCCAAGCTGAGTCTGTGACCTCTAACACAGCTCACAGCAACACCAGATCCTTAACTCACTGAGTGAGGCCTGGGATCAAACCCACATCCTCATGGATACTAGTCGGGTTCGTTTCCACTGAGCCACAATGGGAACTCCCATAAAAGAATTTTACAATCCAAAGCACTACAAAAAGAGAGTGTATTTTAACCAAAAATGGGGAGGAGGATGATGGCTTCTTTTCAAAACTAACTGCAGAGTTTTACTTACTAAAGGACCTGGCCTGATACTGATTTAGCCTCAATATATAACATTAAAATTACAGACAAATCTGCTAGGTTTGGGAATCAAAATGAATGGGCTTTAAAAAATGTATTGCTTTATAAAATAATCTGACCACCTGTCCAGAACTT
The DNA here is from genome assembly GCF_016906955.1 of Phacochoerus africanus. Taxonomy (NCBI): domain Eukaryota; kingdom Metazoa; phylum Chordata; class Mammalia; order Artiodactyla; family Suidae; genus Phacochoerus; species Phacochoerus africanus. Next base: position 30,536,699 of record NC_062558.1, on the reverse strand, counting down.
TCTGCAATGATGTAAATGGATGTGATTTGCACTGTCTAGTGTGATAGCCACTAGCCACACATATGGCTGGTGTGCACTTGGAGGGTGGTGAGTGCCACTGAGAAGATGAATTTAGAACAAAAATGGCCATGAGTGGCTAATGGCTGCTATACTAGACAGCACAGCTATAACTCACTGGCTCTTAGACTAGGGAACGTGGAAGTGTGGTGGGCTCCATGAACCTCCTCAACTTTCATGCAAAGCCTGCTGAGTGCACATATCAACTTTCCTGGGAAAACAGCTTAAGGTTTCATCAGATTCTCAAAAGAATCTGTGAGCCCCTGTCGCTGACAAATGTTGAAATCCCCAGAAATCAGATATCCAGACAACTTTGGAGGGGGAACGATCCTGGCATTTTAACCAAATGATCCTTATTTTAAAAAAACCAATAAACAAAATTAATAAGACTTTACACAAACTACCAGAATGCTATGGTTTGGTCAGGCTGCAACATTTTAAGGGAAACAGTAAAAAACTGGAGTCTCTCCAGGTAAAGGGATCCACAAAGATTAAAAACTCTGGAAATTATATTCAGTGTTAAATGGTTCATAAAACTGGAGCTACCTCACAGGGAAAAGATAAAGTCTTTACGGTCAGTAAGTAGAAGACAGAAAATTTAGGCATCTTACATGTGACATATATTATGTCATGCTCCACTTAATTAATAAGGTTTAAATGTTTCAAGTCCTACATACGCTCTCTTACATTTTATTTCTACTAAACTGTATTGTGTTTGTTGATATATTTTTAATATATCAACCAATATATCATTTGCTTTTCTTTGGGCAATTTAAATAGTAGAAAGAGGGCTGAATTTCATTACTTTACCAGAGTCAAAAAACATACTGGGACACTGATAAGATCCTGACAACATAAAATGAAATTCAATGTATCATGTTCTGCTCTACTTAACATGGGGTGTTTTCCCATGGCCCTTAAATCCAGCTTCCTTGTTAATAAGCTCATAGCATCTTCCTAGGGACATATAAAAACCCTTCTAATTTTTCCTATAAAAACTCTGTTCCTCCAAACAGGCTCCACTCCCTGCCCACTTGCTTCTTACAATATGTCCCTCCTACCCCTGGTGCAAGGTGGCAGCAAGATGGCCAAGATTAGAGGAACAAGGTTTCTCACAACAAATGGTCTGCTACAAACAGGCAGACAGAGCTCAAGCAGCAGAAGACTCCACATGACAGCCGGGGAACAAGCGCCATGGGAGGGGTGGCTACACAGTACATTCAGGGGAAAGACCTATAGTTATCGCCATCCCTGAGGAGGAACAGCGGCTTGTACAAACACTTGAAGTCACAGGAAAGGTAATTCACTGTCCCGCCACACATTCGGCAGGTCAATGTTTGTAAAGGCTGGCAGCAAAAGCTGTCCCACGTGCTGCTGCTTTCTAAGCAGCCCTACAGCCCTGACAGGGAACATGAGCAAGCTGTAATACGACAGCGCAGTTCCCCCCCCCCCACCTACTCTGGCTTTGCCGGCCTGTTTCTCCAGCTCCTCCATCTCCTGCAGCAAGTCACTATTCTCCTCCTGCGCGGCCTTCAGCCGCTCCTCCGTGTCCAACAGCGTCTTCTGGAGGTTCTGCAGGACTTCTTCGTGCTTGGCCTTGGCCTCAGAACTGGCTTCCTCATACCTGGCTTTCAGATCCTGACATTCGTTGTGGCTCATTTCCATCTTCTTTTCCTGCACAAACCCCGAGTGAGGAGTAAGTCATTCAACCACAGCCGTCCTGCCCTTTGCCTCCCCTTCCAGCAAGTGGTCCCACGGAGCCTCTCCTTACCAGATCTGACAATTTTTTCAGCAATTCTTTCTTTTCTTCCTCATGCTTTTTAGCTGCTTCCTGTTGGCTTTGTTCAGCTTTGAGAGTTACTTCTCCAATACTTTTCTGCAGAAAACTTGCATTTTCATTGGCCTTGGTAAGTTTTAGCTGTAATTCTTCTACATTTCTAGAACAAGTTTCAATACAAGGCATCAGACTTTTCAAAAGAGTGCTTTCAATTCTAGCGTTATACTTTAAAGAGAGTGTTAAAAATAATTGTATTAATGATTATAAATGTTATTAGCAATTAATAAGACCTGAGCAATTAATAAGACCTGCAGTAAGAAAAAAAAAATGACCTGACTTGTCCTGAAGAATAATGGTTTTTTGCGTTTTGTTTCTTTGACCCTGCCCCACAGCACATGGAAGTTCCCTGGCAAGGGCTCAAACCCATGCCACAGCAGCAATGACAATGTGGGATCCTTAACTCAATGCACCACAAGGGAACTCCCTGAAGAATAATTATAACAATTGTAATGGTTATAAATGCCTTGTTTAGAGTAACTACTAATAGTTACTCTAAATAACTATTTAGACATTTATTATTTTATATCACTAAATGAGTGAAAATTAAATATATTAGAGGAAATGAGGATTTAGAAAAGTTTCCAAATTTTAGCAGATTAGATTATCAAAGACTTGTTTTAGTGCTGCTTGAGAACAGAAGATACAAAAGTAACAATAAATAATTTGAAGTTCTAGCTTAAAGATAACCATGTGGTCCAACAAAGATGCACGAGGGCCATCAACCTAGAGAATAAGCTGTCTTCTGGACTGGAGAATGGAGGAGGAAAAGTTGGGTGGTGGTGCCTCTGGATAAAGCACCCAAGGAAGTGGAACTTCTCAAAGGCTCTGTGCCACAACTACCGGCGTGGTTATACCCGCCTCACAGCCTGTCTGAGCAATGTTAGCCAACCAAGGCCCACACACCCACCGCCCACCAATGCTGTACCATGCTGAGTGCACAGCTGGGTGTAAACAGAACTCTGCCCAGTAGTAACACTTTCAGCATCAGCAGTCTATCGGTACTAACATGTCCCCTAAAACTTTGTGCCTTATAAAATAAACATTTCATTTTTATATGGCAGCCATTAAAAGAAAAACAAATCAAAGCAAAAAGAGCCTCAGAATAGAGAGCAGAGATTAAGATAAAAGCAACTTTAACACTGAGAAAGTACAGTGTAGTGATTAAGAACAGCGAGGGCACTGAGACCAGACTGCCTAGATCTGCAATCTCAGGCAATTTACTTAACCTCATTAAGCCTCCATTCCTCTTTCTTTAAAATGGGAGTAATAATACACTGACCTCACAGGATTATCAGGAGAATTAGAAAATATACTCTGTATAAAGCTGTTAGTACAGTGTATGAGACATAGTCAGCCTTTAATAAGTATTACCTATCATTACATTATGACGGGTTCAAAAAAATTGTTTTTGGACGCACCCATGGCATATGGAAGTTCCTGCACCAGAGACTGAACCCACACCACAGCAGTGAACTAAGCCACTGCAGTGACAACACTAGATCCTTAACCTGCTGTGCTACAAACGAACTCCATAAAAATGTGTTTAACTGCCTGTAAAAGATGTTATCGCCATTGGCAAACTACTATCTTTCTTTGTAAGTTACCAAAAAGTCTACAATACTGTATTCCTTCAAAGGTTAGGTAAATAATTCAAGGATACACTGAAATGATACAGAAAAGAAGAGACAGGCAACTTTAAAACCTAACAATCCTGCAGATTTTTGGCTTACCCTCCCATCCAGACACTGCTTCAGAGCTTAACCCAGAGCAGGCACATTCATACATACCTTTCTTTCAGACGTAACTCATCATTCATTTTCGTCAGCTGAGAAGAATGGTCTCCTGACATTTTCATTATTTCTGCAATGTCATTTTCCAATTTTTCCTTTGCCTTTATCAACTGCTCTTCTCTTTCATCTCTCTCTCTGAATTTTGCCTCCATATCTGAATATATATAGAAACAATAGCACAACTGTGTTATAATCAACCAAAATGTAACAACTACATCTGGTATGCCAAGTCTTGCTTTGGCAATATTCGTATATAGCAATCCCTGCCCTCATGAAAATTATATTCTAGCAAAGCAGACAGACAATAAATAAGACAAATAAAGTGTGTAATAGATACTGATAAGTGCTAAGAAGAAAAAAAATACAAGTAGAGAAAGGAGTTAGGGAGGTTAAAGCCTTAGATAGAGCCTCTCGTGAGTTGGTGACATTTAAAATGCTGAGGGAAGTGAGAGAAGAGGAAAGGAGGCACAGGTGAAGCAAGTGCAAAGGCCCTGAGGCAGGAACAAGTTTGACAATCAAGTATCACCAAGGTGGCCCATACGGTTGTAGTGGAAGGAACAAGGGAAAGAATAAGACAGGATGAAAACAGGGATAACAGGATCTGATGATGGTTAGGACCACAGCTTTTACTGTGAGTGAGATGGCAGCCACTGGGCCATTGTAAGCAGAGAAGTGACATGATCTGACTTGATGTTGACAGGATAGCTCTGTGAGAAGTGCTGAGAAGTGACTGAAGGGAGTAAGAACCGAAGCAGGTACCCAGGTAGCCAGCTACTAAAACAGCTCAGACTAAAGATGATGCCTGGTGCAGTTCCCATTGTGGCTCAATGGGTTAAGGACCCAATGTTGTTTCTCTGAGGATGTGAGTTCCATCCCTGGCCTTGCTCAGTGGGTTAAGGATCCAGCGTTGCTGTGAGCTGTAGTGTAGGTTGCAGGTGCGGCTCAGATCCCGAGTTGCTGTGGCTGTGGTATAGGCCGGCAGCTTCAGCTCCTATTTGACCCCTAGCCTGGGAAATTCCACATGCCCCAGGTGCAGTGGTAAAAAGAAAGGAAAAAAAAAAAAAGATGATGCTTGGCTTAGACCAAGGACAGCGGTGAAAATGGTGAGATGTGGTAGATTCTGACTTGTTTGAAAACGAGGCAGAGAATTTGCTGAGGTCGACAGATCACAAACAAGTATTTTATCACAATCTAACACAAGCGAAGAATTTACGCCTGAATAGTAGATATGTTATGACAACATACTAAAATTATCTCAGATCCTAGGAAGCCTACTATATTCAAAGTTTATAGTAACCAAAGACGACGTCTTACCTGTTAAATTTTCTCTCAACTTCTCCAACTCAGAAGACAGCACGTTAAATTGCTCCTCTTTTTGGTGTAATTGATTTACAGTTTCTATTTGGGATAAAGTTACAAGTTTAATACTTTTCTTAGTTAATAAACCACCTATAGCATGATGTGTTACACCCAAATCAAATCATAAGCCTGAGATTGGGGGTCACAGGAATACTAAAGAGTCCCACTACAAATCAAGCCACAGAATAATAAACCTCAAGAAATAAACCAAGCATCTCTCTCGTTTCCCCAAATCTGTGGATTAGGCAGGCACCAGGCAACCCTTTTCCGGGCATCTCTTTCCTCCTTCCACTTCAAACTCAATAAAGCTATCAATGACTTCAGTGTAAGCAAGATAATACTTTTCCAAGTCTACCTACATTTTATTTTATTTACTTATTTGCTTTTTTAGGGCCACATCCACGGCATATGGAGGTTCCCAGGCTAGGGTTTCAACTGGAGCTACAGCTGCCACCGACGCCACAGCAACACCAGATCCGAGCGGTGTCTGTGACCTACACCACAGCTAATGGCAACGGCGGATCCTTAACCCACTGAATGAGGCCAGGGATCGAACCCACAACCTCATGGTTCCTAGCTGGATTCATTCCTCTGTGCCATGACAGGGACTCCCTACCTACATTTTAATATGGAACAAGCTTTAAGTCAAAAGAAGAAAGAACTAATGGAAGTTTGAGGCTTTGGGAAGCTGGTGGAACCCAGCATTATTGTGCATTGCAGGAACTTCCAGGCTAGCGAGATCAGACCACAAGTATCATCTATTTTGCAGATGTCAAAGGCCAGCTCCAGTTCGAGAACATGATGTTCTCCTAAGTGAACTGCTCATACTTCAGTAAGACATACCTTGCATACTTCTCTGAACAGAGACTGCCTCCTCTGAAGCATCAGCAAACTTTTCTTTCTAAAGCAAAAGAAGTGGATATTCAGAATAGGCAGAGTTCAAATTATAAGAAAAAAAATTTTTTTGATAACTACAACATTACCTATTTTTTGTTGCTGGTTTTGTTTCATTAAAGATAACTTGTGCTTAAAATATGTAGGCACCAATTACTACCATATGTATATTGTGCTTGTCTGCACATGAGTGAGGGTGGTTTGCATGTGTGTGCATGCCTGGTAGGCATGTATACATGTGAATGTGCATGCTCATGTAAGTAGATATGTGTGTGTGGATACATGCGGGCCGTGGGTACGGTTTTCCTTCATCTTGTTACCATTAAGTAGCAGAGTTTCTCTTCAGAAATCTGAGACAGTGAATAGAGCTTTGAAATGTTTTATGCCCAAGAATAATCAGAACCTAGTATCTTGAAACTAGACCTGTGTCAACTACTTTAAACCAAAAAGTCTCCTGCTTACCTACTGTCTTTTCTAAACATGAGAGGAGGCCAGGATAAAACCACGCTCCTGATTTTCCTGAGATGGAATTTGATCTAGATACATGAATAGAATTTTTAAATGAGTATTTCTAACTAATCAGGACTTTTTTTTTTTTTTTGCGCTTTTTAGGGGTGCATGTGCAATATGGAATATGGAAGTTCTCAGGCTAGGGGTCAAATCGGAGCTACAGCTGTTGGCCTACACCACAGCCACAGCAGTGCGAGATCCAAGCTGTGTCTGTGACCTACATCACAGCTCATGGGAACACCAGATCCTTAACCACTGAGTGGGGCCAGGGATCAAACCTGCATCCTCATGGACACTAGTCAGGTTTGTGTACCACTGAGCCATGACAGGAACTCCAGGATTTTATTTTTTAAATGAGCACAGAAGCCACAAGTCCATTAAAGCTCACAGGCTATCCACCTGTGTTAGGCTTCAGGCAGCATGTTTTCCATTCACAGAGCATAGAAGAATACTCTAGCTTACAAAAAAAGTTAGGCATCCTAAAAGCTCAGTGAGGAGGGTAAGAGAAATGTGAAACTCAAAACACATTTTTTAAAGGATACCATTTTTTTTTTCTCCTTGAAGTTTATTAAGCTTCTTGGATATGAAGATTCACATTTTTAATCAAATTTGGGAAGTTTATGTCATTAATAAAAATCAATATATTTCTCAAATATTATTTTTGATTTTATTTCCCATTCCTTTCCATCTGGGAATCCCACTATACAATATGTTGGTACATTTGATTTTGCCCCACAACTCTTAGCTCTGTTCATTTTTATTCATTCTTTCCCTTTGTGTTCCTTAAAATGGATAATCTCAATTGAGCTATCATCAGGTTTGTTGATTCTTTCTTCTGTCTGATGCAATCTATTTTTGAGCCCTTGTAATGAATCTTTCAGTTATTATACCTTTCAACTCCAGAAATCTGATTTAGCTCTTTTCAAAAATAAGTTCTACTTCATTGTTTATAGTACCAATTTAGTGAAACTTCATTCTCATATTCTTTTTTTTTTTTTTTTCAGACATGGTTTACTTTAGTATTTGGAGCACATTTAAAATCACTGACTTAGGAGTTCCTGTCATGGCTCAGTGGAAATGAATCCCACTAGTATCCATGAGGATGCGGGTTTGATCCCTGGTGTTGCTCAGTGGGTTAAGGATCTGGTGTTGCCCTGAGTTGTGGCGTATACATGGCTCAGACTCTGTGTTGCTGTTTCTGTGGTACAGACCGTCAGCTGTAGCTCTGATTCCACCCCTATGCTGAGAGCTTCCATGTGCCATGGGTGTGGCCCTAATAAAGGATACCATACTAAAAAACGGTATTTTCCAGGCCAACTTGTGCTCAAAATGTCCCTGAAATACTATGTGTCAAAACTGTCCAATAGAACTCTCTTCCATGACACTGTGCTGGTCAATATGGCAGCCGCTAGCACTTAAAATGCGGCTAGCGCAACTGAGGAACTGAATCAAGCCGCGTCTGCAACCTACACCACAGCTCATGGCAATACTGGATTCTTAACCTGCCGAGTGAGGCCAGGGATCGAACTGAAACCTCATGGTTCCTAGTCGGATTAGTTTCTGCTGTGCCACAATGGGAACTCCCTGAATCTTATATTTTATATAAATTTATATAGCCATATGTGGGCAGTAACTACCACAATGAACAATGGCAGTACATCATGCAGCTATATGGTTATATATAGTTATTTATACTTTTAAAAAGTATAAATCTACAACATGGGCATTTAAATAAGAAAAAAAAATCACCTTTATTCACCACTGGTATTAGCAGAGAAGTGTACCAAGTGGAGAACAGGAAGGTATAACGGGGCTCTGAGAAAAATGACCTTCGCAGCTAGTGTTTCTCTCATTGTTTTTTTCTCCATAAGCCTACAAGTCTCCCCTCCCATGATGTGTAGGTATCACTAGCACCTGCTCATGGTTTTCAGCGTTGACTAAGCCTGTGCTTTTGATGTAGGAAGCAAACCAAACAGAACAGTTGAGAAAAAGTAAAAGAAAAATAAATGTCCTACAAACTGGGATTAAGCAAAGAGGGTATATACAAAAGGAAAAGTAATTTCCTGAGGTGGAACAAACTGAGCTGTAAGAGAGAATTCTGTGAATTAGTTAGACAGCACCCTGCCATGCTAACAGAGTGCTGAGGGTCCAGGAGACCTTGCTGGCTGGCTTGCTGTCACAGGGCAAGACCTCAGTATAAATGGAGCCTCATGTGCTGGGTGTATAAACTAGAAGGTCCCTATGTTTATTGAAACTAAGTCATCAATGACATGCCAAAGCACTGCAATCCCAGAAGCCAAGGAGAGACTGAAAAGAAAAGTAAAGGAGTTCCCTGGTGGTCTAGTGTTTAGAATTCAGTGCTTTCACCACAGCAGCCTGGGTTCAATCCCTGGTCTGGGAACTGAGATCCCACATCAAGCTGCTATATACCGTGGCCAAATATTAAATTAATTTTTTTAAAAAAGAAAACTAATACTTACCTTTACTGCTATTTGGGTTTGATCCAATTCCCCTCAAGTTATTTATCAGCCAATAACCACTACATAAAATGTAAATCAATCCTTTGCAAGAGAAAGGAAATAGGCGCAATACCTCTTTCCTTAAAGAGATTTTTGCTTTTCAACAGGAACAATTCAAATGGACAGAAACCTGAGATTCAGATTCCCAGCAGGTACTTACCAAAATCTGAAGTTCTTTTTCCAAAGCCTCTTTCACTTGACTGACTTCACTCAAGTTTTCCTGAAGGTTATTAAGCATTAGCTCTTTTCCCTGCAGCTCTTTGGTGATGCTACTAGCCTACCATATAGAATTACATGGTGCAGAGCCAATGAACAAAAGGAAATAAAAAGAATGAAAAAGAAAACATAAAACAAATGTAAAAAATGTATGAGAAACAAACATAATCAAAAAAACTGAAAGAAACAAAGGCATGGGTAAAAGGCCATTTGATTTTTTTTTTAAACTCTAAGAAGCCAATGACTTTTTACACAATCAGTTCTAGATAAGATTGTCCAATGGTTATTTATAAATAGTCAAAATAGAATATTTTTCTACACCTAAATTTGGATATCAGCACGATCTAAAGCAGGGAGTACAGATGCTTACTTTCTAAATGAGAGATAAGCAATTTCATCTTCTAGACTTTGAAACCTTATGACAGGGATGGTGGATTCATGTGGACTGTGTTTAATTTTCTGTATTTTCGTACATGCTTAAAGCATTTCAACATTTAAAATAATGTTTTTAAAATGCACTAGACAACAGACATCAGAAATTCTTCCATTAAATCTTCCATTCATCATTAACTGTATAGTCTCTATTAATGAAATTTTGTGCTTTGATTGGGAGTTTGGAACCAAGTGAGGAGGTTGGAGAAAATTTTCCTGTAAGTAGTTTGTCATTTTCCACTAACGTTACTTAGTGCTTTTTGCTGTTTGTCCTAACCTCTCCCAGGTAACTGTCACAACCCTTCCTTCTCTGCCAATAGGGCAGCTTCTGCAAAAAACTCAGAATGTTCAGCATCAACACCAGTACCTCCACTAGCAGCAGGAGGACTGGGGAAGGGTATTCACACCCTGAATAACCCTTAAAAATGAAGAAGACATTTAACAAGGCTAGTTAGTAAGAAACGTAGCTGGCCAATCATTTCCTATGCCTTGATCAAAAAGCATATTTGTCCAGTCTTTCCTCACCATGGCACAGAAAAAACTCCAAAGAGATATAAATAGTGATGCAAAAGGCTCTTAACCTTCATCTTGCTGTGACTGTTACTTATCACAGCATGTTAATTTACAATAGTCAACTAAGCTCCGAGCTCACTTGCCATTTTACATGCAACCTTATGGACAAAGCAATTGTGTAGGTGGGAAAGGAGATGAGCTTGTAAGTTTATATTTTATTCATTCAGTTCATTGACCTCAACACCACCATTGGGGTTGTTTTCTATTTTAAAAAATTTATAGGAGTTCCTGTCGTGGTTCAGTGGAAACAAATCTGACTAGTACCTATGAGAACGCAGGTTTGAACTCTGGTCTCGCTCAATGGGTTAAGGATCTGGTGTTGCGGTGAGCTGTGGTGTAGGCCAGCAGCTATAGCTCTGATTAGACCCCTAGCATGGGAACCTCCATGTGCTGCAGGTGTGTCCCTAAAAAGACAAAAAAAAAAAAAGTTTTTTTTAAAGAGTTTATAGACTGGGACCAAGCTTAAACAGGAGATCACAGTAAACCCAGAGTTTGAGGAATAAAATATTCAGATACTAGAAAACCAGAATCAATGTACATAGCTGAGACATTATTTTCTCTAAGCTCCTCAGGTGAAACCATACTCAAGATACTATACTCAACTGGGATATTTGTTAGCACCAGTTTTAACTAAATTGGGAATTTGGAGGAAGAATTACCTCAACTGAAGAGTGAGATACAATGCGAAATAAGAAAAAGAAATGGAAAAGAAAAAGATGGAGGATGTCGATACAAACCTTGCCACTTTCAGCATTCTTTTCAATCTCTAAATTTTTGATCTGTTTCTCAGCTGCCTCGAGCTGCTGTCTAAGGTTCTCGATTTCTGATTTACCTTCGGAACTGGCTTTCCGAAGCGCATCAAGATCCGAGAGCTTTTCTTCGGCAGCCTTGAGCTGTGATGTAAAATTATCAATAACCTTGGTTTGTTCCTTGCATTTGGCTTGCAGTACCTCTAGCTCCTTTACCTTTATCTCGGCCTCCTGCAATTTGTTTAAGGTGTCCTCCATTTCTACGAGGTGCTGGTCTTCCACTCTGTCTAGCTTCGACTTGATGGCTTCCAGACTGTTCTCCTTCTCTTTAATGACCTTCATCAGTTTAGCCCTTAGGGCTTCCAGCTCTTTGGTGTGAGCAGACCTTTCGGAGTCTTGTTTGTTCTGCAAGCTTTCTATTTCATGCTGGTAATCTAGCCTCATCTTCTCTATTTGTGTCTTTAACTCGGCAAGTTCAGCTGTCTCCGTGCCAACCCCCTTGCTGAAGGACACCTTCAACTCCTCCATCGCCTGTTGGTGGGATGCGATGGCCGTCTCCAGCTTCGACTTCCACAGGGCTATCACGTCTGAGTTCTCCTTGTTGGCGTGATCGAGCTTGCTTTTCAGGGACTCGTTCTCTTTGGAAAGCTTCTCTGTGGCCGCCTGAAGAGCCTTGATCTCCTTCTGGTGTGTTTCTTCCCGAGCTCCAAAATGCTCCTTCAGAGAAGCCATTTCTTTCTGGTGGTCTGTGTGGGTGGCTTCTAACTTTTCTTGCAAAGAGCTTATCTCTTGCAAAAGGGAGAGTGACATGTCGACATCCCCGGCAGGCTTACTGGACTCCAGCCTCCTTCGCAGCTCAGTTACTTCCTGCACTCTGAGCGCCAGGTCTTTCTCTAGTTCCATTATGCGGGACTTTTCCGACACCGTGGCCACCTGGGATCAGCAGTCAAAGAAAAAGAGATCATTTAAATAACAAATCACAGATGGTTTTCTTTAAACTTTAAGATCTTTAGTAACTACTCCATCTCAAGCAGCAGTCAAGCCGCCCTGTGAACCTCACAGGGATAATGGGAGTTCCAATTCAAAATTACAGTCTTTGGCAAACTTTCACTGTTTTGAGATGCTGGAGGAAAACACAATGGATACTGAGTTTCGCTCACTCCAAAAATACTTCTTTTTCCCCTAAAGAACCTTAAATCAGGGGAAGGACTCATTAACTGGCATTAAGTTAATAGAAACAGTACCTTTCAAGGTTCTCATGTCTCTGCCTTCCAGAAAAAAGAATCCTTATTTTGCCAGTTTTTTCTTTCCTACTTCACCCAAGGTGTATAAACACTTATCTACATGATGGAGGTGACTTTACAGAAGTGTGCTGTCCAGCAGAGTATCCATTAGCCACATACGGCTACTCGGCACTTGAAATGTAGCCCTAAAGTGTCCAATACACATCAAATAATGAAGACGTGGGAAAAAAAGAATATATCTTGTTAATAATTTCTTATATGGATTACACGATGAAATGACAATACTTTGGACATACTGGTTTAAATATATTATTAAATTAGTTTCACTTGCTTCTTTTTAACTATTAAAAATATGTTAATGTAGGTACCAGAAAATTTTCAATTACATACATGTGGCTCATATCATACTTCCACTGGATAGCACTGATAAAATGGCGTGAAACTATCAAATGTTTTAGTGAACATCGCAATGACAGTAGAATAAAAGCCTCAAGTGGATAATGAAGAACTGATTGATTTACTAGCCTTTTTTAAGAAGGACAAAGAAAGAATGATTACTTACCAGCAGTGATACGTAAGAATCTTATACAGAGTTCCTCCCCCTTTTAGATTTTATAACTCAGCATCTTGATGAACATGTCTCGCCCCCCTAACTGAGCAGTTCTCCGGCTTTAGTGCACGTGAGGCACCACAGCAGGTGGGTGAGAGGAGGTCTATGGTGCAGATCCCTGTGCCCATCCCCTGCTGATTCTAGCTGAGCTCTGGGGTAGTGGCCAGGAATCTGCTATTTAAACAAACACCCCAGGATGAGGAAAAACGCTTCTCTAGCCTGTAGCCTCTTATTCTTGGTCAAATCAGAGCTGCAGCTGCCGGCCTATGACACAGCCAGAGCAAAGCCAGATCTGAGTTGCATCTATGACCTACACCTCAGTTAATCTTTAACCTACTGACTGAGGCCAGTGATCAAATCTGCATCCTCATAGATACTAGTCAGGTTAATTTCCGCTGAGCCATAATGGAAACTCCCAGCCTTTTATTCTTAGGAAGTTATTTCTCTCTACTATCTGTTAGGTAGTCTGTTTAGTACAGAAAATTGGTGGGAGGTGGGAGCTCCAGGCATAAAAATTAATTATTTGACTAACCTGGGAAATAGAAGGGAACATGAGTAATTTACAAACACCAGTGAGTCCCTGATTTCATGGATCAAAAGTCCTCCAGATTGCAGGCTCCCCCCGCCACTGCCTTTATCAGGACAGAAGATAATGGGTGTGTATTTCCTTCATTCCTTCTGCCCACCTATATAGGCTGTGAGATGGACAGACTATGGACAGACTAAAATGTCCACAAAGAACAAGAAAATAAAGCACCTGGGGCTCTAAAACTGCTTGATCAAGTCATTGAATATTTCAGAGACGGCCATAATTGTTGTGTTTCAGGGTTATAAATGCTTCAGGCCAAAGATTCATTTACATAGTTTTTTCGGGGGGGGGGGGCAAGAGTTCGTTACCACAAAATAATATACATTATTAAACTTCATTGTTAACATCTGTAACATAAATCAGTTACATTCGATAGGGCACTAGTTCTTAATTAGTCACAATGAAACAGTCAAACTGAGGAAGTCCCAAGTTAAAAAAAAAACGGGGAGGTAAGAATTCCTGTTGTGGCTCAGTGGTAACAAACCCGACTAGTATCCATTATGACTCCAGTTCCATCCCTGGCCTTGCTCAATGGGTTAAGCATCTGGCTGCTCAGACCCCAAGGTGCTGTGGCTGTGGTGGAAGCCGGCAGCTGTAGCTCTGATTCAACACCTAGGCTGGGAACTTCCATATGCCACACCTGCAGCCCTAAAAAGCAAAAAAAAAAAAAAAAGGGGGGGGGGGGCAATAACAAATAGTGTGATTATGCAGCATTTTCACAGCACTTCTGTTTTATATTTTATTTCTCAAAATCTGTCCTCAGGTGAAATGATGTGTCTGCCTTTGCTGCCATAAAAGTCAGGTATGATTTCTTATTCTTGCTAATGTTTCTAGAGCACCAAGCAGTGTTCATAAACTGGGCTTACTGGCTTAGAGGAATTATAAAGCACTTCCTAAAAAGAAATGTAGGTGATGAGAAACTTAGATGGGCCAGTGGTTAGTTTCATGCTTGGTAAACTGTGAGGGACGATCAACTGGCTTGTGACAGAAAGGTAATGGCTGGAATCTGAGTACATGAATACTCACTACTAAGCCTGTGAATGGATGCCTTAATCTTAGTATTAGTCCCTTGTATTTCCTAGATGGAGCCTGTGGCTCTTCAGGTAACAAAGACTTGGCAGCAGACTACCAGGATTTTTTTTTTCCTTATCAAATACCCAGGAAGTATCTTTAGTTTTGAGGCCAACTGAGAACTTTTTTTTTCCCCTCTTAAAAAATAAAAACTCATGATTTGAAGAAAAATTACTCGATTTTCTAGATTTGTAGATCAGTCAATGATTTCTCAAGAAGAGAAATTTCTCAAATACTAATAATTCAAAAGAAAAAAATCAGGATACCAAATTTGATCAGAGACAGAGTAATTTTTGAAATTTTCAAGTTTTAGAGATCTGAGTGATTTAACCAGTGACAGTCAAATCCATGATGTAAAAGGATGTATGTAAAAACATACATATATGTTTCTTATATGTAAGGGACTCAGATTACTTCTTGAATCTTTTAACACACAGCTACTTCCATAATAGACAGACTCCACCCTGTTGTGGTTAGAGCACAGACCCTGGGGTCAGATGGCCCAAATACTAATCCTGGCCCTGCTATCTCAATTAGCTATGTGACCTTGGGCATATTATTTAACCCCTCTGTGCCTCAGTGTCCTCATCTGTAAAATGCGGTTGGGATGAGATTGAATAAGTTAATTCAGTGTGTGGAAAAAGTGCCTGCCAGGAAGTAATAATCACTATATGGGTGCTAAAATATATAAGTAAGTAAAAATATGACTAATGCACTGGCTCGAGGGCCAAACACAGTGAGCTGAGGTTGTAAGAAGTCATTCTGTCCCCAACACACTTTTCCCTCCTGATCACTGAAATTTTAACCTACTGGGTAACAGAAATGCAAAGAGAGCAGGTGCTAAGAAAAAAACATAACTGGGGTGAAAGTGCTTAACTCTTGTTAAGAAGAGCCAATGTTTCAATTCCCTTCCCCAAAAGGCTAGGGAAGAAAGCAGGAAAAGAGAGCTAAAGTAAAACAACAATAACAAAAAGTTATCTCAAAAACCCACTTAGGGATATGAGAACAAGAGGCCAAATGACTGCTGGCAGCAAACTGGAGGAAGGGATTTCATGGTTTCAACACAAAGAACCTCAAAGGCAGTTGTGGATGCCCACATGGCCTATACGCTTGCAGGGTCTCTGATCTTGATTTTGGTTCAGTTAACCAAAGGAACAAGTCTTTACCTTTGACAAAAGGTTGGACATAACACACATGTGCCCACCCGTCAGCCTATGCTCCAGAGCACCTGAGCAGTACCGAGGCCAAGCTCAAGTCGAACCACTGGGTCAAGGCGTCGGCCAACAGCAAGGCCCGTCACCCGCGGTGTCCACCGTTCACAAACATGGGTCTGCTTCATTAAATAGTGAAGACCATTACCCTAGTGTCTTCTAACTCCCTCTGGAGTTTGTCAGCTTTGGTCTTTTCAAAGAGCAGGCTCTGTTCAAGCTCCTTAATGCGGGCATGCTCCAGTTTGGTCTGCGTCTGTTAGTAAAAAGGAAGAGGAAGAAACACAACAGTGCCACCATGACATGCCAGCACAGGAGGAGAGAGCGTGGCATGCAGGCTGAGCCACCAGTACCTTCCGCCAGAGGATGAACAAAAGGTTGATGGAGACGGGATGGGGGTGCACTGAGATGAGGAGATTGGGGGTGAGGATGAATACTATGGACAAGAGGATGAGGTGGGCAGGGGTCATGAGCTAGTCTATCGAGAAAGAAAAAATGGGAAACATGAGGCAAGATGAAAAGTGTCAGATGCATGCAGCCAAATATAAGTTATATTGATAAGTGAAGTTTATCAGCACAAATTAGAATAGTTAATATTCCCCTAATCTATCATTTTCCCTCCTCCCCACAACAGCTACTTGACATTAATGTGTATGTAACTGACTCAGTGATTTAAAAAAGTAGATTGACACAGGGAACTATAGCCAGCCTCTTGAGATAGACCATGATGGAAGATAATAGAAGAAAAGGAATGTGTATATCTGTATATGTACAACTGGACCACTTTGCTGTACAGCAGAAATTGGCACATTGTAAATCAACTATACTTTCATACAATTTTTTTAAAAGGTAGATTGACTCCCAAATGCTCATCATTACCACCTAAATATGGAAACAATAACGTCTTAAGTCTCAGTAAGTGTTCAGTAAATCCCTAAGCAGATCCTTGCCCTTTGGCATACAATTTGACATGAGCAAGGGTCAAGTATTAAACCTAACAAGGGGAACCTAGAAACCAGAGCTGAGGAAATCACACCAGTGGCCTTTGCCAAGATGAAGGGTCTGAGATTCTTGGCAACATTCTCACAAGTGGCAGGGGAGGAGCCACTAAAGCTCTCATTTTCCTCCCCATGGTGGACTTTCCAAAGACTGTCTGCCACTGGAAATCAAAGGAAGGGGGCATCAGGTTTAAAAGAGAAAATTCAGTAATGAGTATGCTTGAGAGTTTCCATCCCTGAGGCAGGGAGAAGCTTAGCTGGAACTGGTAAGGGGCTTATAATATTGACTCTGGGATGAAGTCATACTTCTCAGCTCAGAGGTAAGAAATGGTAACTCAACAGAGAGGCCTGAGTTTCAACTCCATGCAAAAAGAGCTGGTAAGATCCTCATCATCACTTACTTAGACGTAACCTGATGGAGAACCCAGAAAGCAATCTCTCTCTAAAAGGCTTAAGTGCAGCAGAATCATAATCACTTTGAAATAATGGAGATCAGTCTGAATGCACCTCTGTCCCTGCTCCCCTTTCCCATCCAAGAGGTCCTCAACACAATCAACTGTCAAAACCGGCTGACGGAGCTGCTCTCAGCAGCTTCTAGTTATCTGTATTAAAATCTATTTTGTGGTTCTAATTGGTCGGATTTCTCAGTCTGGACAACTCTGGGGAACCAAGAATGTAACAACAAACTCTAGAGTCCCAGAAAGTGGGCCAGAGCTTATGTGGAAGGCAGACTGTTTTACATTATAAACATTTTTACTCTCTGGGGATTTCAATGCATTCAAGACGTCACTTTTACTCTCTGGGGATTTCAATGCATTCAAGACGTCACTTTTGCTTGTGAATCAGGTATAAACCATCTAAAAAGTAAACAAAAAAATTTTTTAAATTCTTCACCTGCTTCAGCTCTTTACACTCAACAAAAATAACGAAATAAAATTCGAAACCTAATTGTCTGGATAGTCCTCTTCTTCCGCATGTGCCTTAGACAGAAGTTATTCAAATTACCTGCTTACAAGAATCTAAGCCAAATCTACATAATCGGGGTCGCAACCTCAAGAACAGAAATCCAAAATTAACAGGGAGAAGCAAAAGGCCAGCAGGACCTTTCTTCTCTTGACACTGAGTTCAGGGTCCTCTGGGTGCAAGGTCACCACTTCAAGATAAAAAGAAAATATCCACATGATGTGACCTCTTCCACCTTCCAAGATCTTCCAGGTGCCTTCTTACAGGGGAGGCTGCCCACACATGATCTGGGCTCTACAGCTGTCCCTGCCCAACCATCAGCAAGGGAACTAGCGATCCGCCTCCCTGCCACCGGATATGGTAAAAACACTACACTGAACAGGACAACTCTCCTTTTAAAATTACTCTTGTCTTAGTCTAGGTCAGAGGATCCTGAGAGCAGAGTCCTGGGGCGGGGGACTGAGAAGGAAAAGCAAAGGGTCTGTGAGAAGCACACATGAGAGGCAGGAGGCAGGTCCCATGCAGGCCGGCTCCAGATTCAGGGATGCAGCAGGAGCCTGTTTTGGAAGGAGACAAGAGACCCAGATCACTGAAGTAGCTGCACAACAAGGAAACCTTCAGAACGGAGGCTTTTTAAAAAATTCAGTCTTTGGTGGTCTGTTCCAGCTGCCAGGAGGTGGTGGGAAGAAAAAATCTGTTTTTTAATTTCGTTCTCTTGTGGTAGTAAACAAGAGTAAGAAGTTTTTAGGTGTTTTTCAATTGGCATCTTGGCTGGCAGTGTGAACCGAGAGGCTGTGCTTCTGAGGCCACTCCGGTTAAGATCTGAATAAGGTGTTTGATCCTAAACAGAGGAAGGAAGGAGAAAAACACCTCTATGCCTAGTGGTACTACTAGTAGAAAAATCTCGCTTCAAGAATAATAAACACACACAATTCTTCACGGAAGAATGCTTGCCTACAACTTCACAAACTAGGGAAAATTCTGCCCCAACAAATTCAATTTGTCAGCTGCACTGACAGCTATTGGCCAGCAGTGGGCGCTCAGGCAAAAGGCAATCAGTCCGGGACTTAATTCCTTTATTCTAATGGGGATAAAATTAAACAACTTGGGGAAACTTTCTCCCAGAATTTCTATAATAACTTCGTCTAATATGTTTTATGTTTCAATGAGCTATCATATACTTTGGAATAATTCTATTAAAACTAGAAGGCATTATGAATTAAGTGAAGGCAGCCAGGCACCTCCAGACAAAATTCTTTTGTTTTTGCCGAAATTCTTGATAGAACAAATATTTGCCTAGGTGTTAGATAAATGAGTTTACAGAACTCAGTCATTACATACAATTTCTTCAGGATTCAAATGTAACTGCTTTGAAAGCCACATGCACAGAAGTATTAAGGACAATGTCTCAAGGTCAGATTATGCAGTTAGTATTTGAGTATATCAATAAGCATTTTAATCTGTAATCAATCTGGGTGGGTTAACGAGGGAAATATCCACACAGTTAAGTGCCCTCTTACATTCTCAGGATCTTCAGAAATCTGGCTCTTTTGCTATCAGTAAAAAAATAAAAAAATTAAGCAACAACAAAAGAGAGATTCAACTAAAGTTTCAATACGTGTTAGGGTTTCAAAATAACTTTGATTAACTACAGGTAAGTTTACCAGACAGACTACACTTGCCTCGTGCTGATGTAAATCTTTTAACTTGCTCCACCTCAAAACACCACAGGCTATAGTTGACATGAATTAGATGATATGAAACTTCTAATGAGGCTTTGGGGTGTTTTTAAATGGATGAGAACAACACAAAAGTCAACTAAAGGATTATGATTGTATATGAAATGAGTGAGGAAGATATCTATTAAATTGCTAATAATTCAATAAGTTCTTGGCCTTATAAAAACGGAATTCAGAAAATGTTTCCCTTATGTGTGTTGGCTGTAAAGATACTTTTATTTCCAAAGAAATCAGAGTTCCTATTTGGGAGGGCTCTTAAAATTTAAGCATAGTGTGGGCAGTCAATAGACTCTAAAATTGTAATGGTAGAAAAAACATATATCCTAAGAACTGCACAGATGAGTCAAACTTTTACTAAAATATTTCAGATTAAAGTATCGAAAATCTGCAAAATTTTGAAAAATCTAATTATATTTGTCATACATATAGCAGTGGTCTGAAAGGCATCAAAACCATTTAATTGGTTTAAAAAACTAATAAGAATAACTGTTAAGAGGTGAAAAACTTGATGCTAAAGGAAAGTCCATTTAAAATATTTTAAATATTCTATGGAATAAAAGAAGTTGAAATACAAATTGTTTTTTTTTCTGATTACTTTAAAAAATCAATTACTAGAACATGTACTTATTTCCCATGGGTTATAAAGGATATATCAAGTGAAAAGCAAGGCTGAGATTGTTCTGGACCATCACAATGAAATAAAAAATGCTCTTTAAAATGCCATTTCTGACCATCAGAGGGATGTATAGAGCCTCACTGAGGACACACTGTCAGATTTATGACTTGATTAACTCCAATTCAAGGTTTAAATTTTGAAGCATGAGAAAGGAGCAAAGAGTTGGGACACTTAGCCACCAGGGTTGGGACACTCAGACACCAGAGTTGGGACGGCACAGGGACAGGGGCCAAGCAGAGCCACGCCCACAGCCCAGAGGCTGGGGTTCCTGCCACTCCTTCTGCTGCCTGTTCCAGCCACACTGACTTTATCCATGGTTCTGAATGCTGTACCCATTAAGCTTTAGGGAGCTGGTGGGGTTTTACCTCAAGATCCCCCTTGGTAATTGATTCTTCCTCAACTCGGAACTGAAGGTCCTCAACCTTCCTGTGGAATAAAACCAAAACAAAACACTTAAGAGAGTAACTAAGGAACACCTCTGTCTCACCCCCAAGTTACACAGATATAATATATATAATAATATATATACATATGTAATCAATACATATTTAGCAGATGATGGTGGAAACCAATACCATCGAGACATAGAAAATAAAGACATGCATCTTTAAGCCTCTGGTTTATAAATAAAAAAGCTTTACTCTACTCGGGAAGCTCCCAAGTTTTATCTGGGTATGGATTCCAGAAGGGATGAGGTAACGGTTGAGAAAAATCAACTCATTTCCTGGAGTTGCTGTCATGGCTTAGTTGTTAGTGAACCCGACTGGCATCCATGAGGATGGACGGGTTCAATCCTGGGCCTTGCTCAGTGGGTTAAGGATCCAGCGTTGCCGTGAGCTGTGGTGTAGGTTGCAGACGTAGCTCAGATCCTGTGTTGCTGTGGCTGTGATGTAGGCCAGCAGCTACAGCTGCAATTGGACCCCTAGCCTGAGAACCTCCATATGCTGCAAGTGCGGCCCTAAAAAAGACTAAAAATAAATAAATAAATAAATAAATAAATAAATAAACTGATTTCCTAGGTCACAACCACCAGAAGTGGATCCAAGCCTAAAAGAAAAGGTCTGATTGCCACAGAAATAGGAAGTCTGTAATTTCTACTTTCCAGTATCGGACACAGGGGAAAGTGGCACAGAAAACAAATCTCTATACTGCCAAACATCAGCTGTTTTAGGATGAAACTAGCAGGCTACCCATGCAGGGATCCCCAGAACAATAGGAGGACCTGTTCCAAGGCTGGGAGGACAGGGCTGCAGACAGTTTGGGAGGGAAGTAATCAAGGATTCTACTTCTTTGCTTCTAAAATGCACATTTTTTTTTCACATTTTAAAATCTCTATTTGGTGTGGGGTTCAATCAAGACCATCACAGAGTGAAATATATCAGGAGGATTTACAACATCTGCATAATGTCCACATTATGAATCTTTACAAAATTGGGTGTAAGAGAAGGAAAAAAGGAGAATGAAGTAAAAACCTACATTAAAAAAAAAATCCAAATTCACTAGCATTTCTAACAAAATTAAGAAGAAAAAAAAATTCTCTTCAGTTAAATCAGAACTATAATCATAGGTTAAAGCCCTCAAGCTTTACTGGAAAGCTGTGGGGACATTTCTACTGCCACAAGCCAGCAGACCAAGGGCTGGTTTGAGAATAGAAGCAAATGGTACTAGTGCCTTGGCATTGAGAAGAGCCTGGAAGGGCCTGTCACTCTTTCATATCCTTGTAGCCATTTTTTTAGGATTCAAGGAGAACTTCCTCTGCAGAGTGCCTCTCTCACCAGTGGGAAAGTCATTTCCTGGGTCAGACGCTGTATTATCCTCACCCACCCCCGTGCTCCCCACTACAGCAGTGCCTGTGATCATCCCGAGCCCACAGTCATGCTAGATACCACTGTATTAGGTCACTGCCATCATAAATGACAGACCACGGCAGGAAGTGCCACCTAGGACAAACATCCCATAACCCAGAGATGTTCAAATGCTTTCTGTGCAGACACTTTTCCCAGAGACCTTGTTTGTTCATAGCCTCAAGAAGACCTTTTATAAGAACAAATCTGCCTTCTCATCTCACACACTTTAGCACTGGATTTCACCCTGACCTGGATAATTCTCTAATTGAGAGTTTTGTTTTCCTATTAAGGTGGTGAGTTTCTCAAGGGCAGGGCCTCTCTGTCACCTCCTAGACACAATACAATTTCATCAGATACGTGGACAGTGTCTCACCAACACCAGTAACTGGACCCAAGATAGCCTCTCACCAAGAGGGGCTCCAGGTAGAAGCTGGGTTTGAACCAACTGACTCAGGCCCTCCTGGAGAGGATGTCTGGCACACAGTAGGTGCTCAGTACAGAATTGTTGATTTAATCAGGGCATGTCTGGCTGATTGCAAACTTCTCAAAAAAAGTCAGACCAAAGCAAACGATTCTCGGAGATCCCATTGCGGCTCAGCAGGTTAAGAACTGGACTAGTATCCATGATGATGTGGCTCGATCCCTGACCTCATTCAGGACTTGGTGTTGCTGTGGCTGTGGCGTAGGTCGGCAGCTGCAGCTCTGATTTGACTCCTGGCTCAGGAACTTCTGAGGGGTTCAATCTCTGCTGAACACACAGACAGTCCTCTGGTTCTAAGAGCTGGACACTAACAAGGTTGTTAATGGGAAGCCCTCCCTCAGGTCATTTAGGACGAGAGCAGTTTGGGGGGCACCTTTTCTCCTCTTCAAGTTGGTTGAGCAGCTCCACCTTCTCCCTGTCGGCAGCTTCCACCATCGTTCGTAGCTGGTCCATCTTGGCCTCCAGCTCCAGGACGTGCTGGGGAAGGCAAGGGCGTCAGTGAGTGGCTGCTTTCTGACCTGGATGCAGGCCCAGGGATGCCTCCCACAGGCTCCAGCTAAGTGGCAACGCTGTGGGTCAGCATCATTCAAGAGCTTGTCACATTAACATCCTCCCTATGACCCCTAATAGGTTATTCTCTGTGGCACTCCTGGGAGCTGGATGATGAAAAACCGTACCATTAAAGCAACAGGGCGCAATGCTCAAACAACTCTCTTCTTTTTGAAGCTGAAACTCATACGAGGCATAATCTACAGAACAGGAGCTGTCACCAATGCTAACCTCCCAATACACATGCTCACCTGACACACAGAGACCCAGATGTAAAGACCCAAAGAGTACGGCAGACTCGAGAAGGAAAGAACTTCATCGTTATAATCATGCAACGGGTACCCAGGCAAAGCGGGCTAACCAGCCCAGCAAAAACATTTACACTCATTTCCAGGGCTCTCAAGACCAGTTGCCTGGTGCCAAGCACCAGGTCCGATGTTCTGCCTCCTCCCTCAACTTAGAACCCGTGACCATCTCCGCAACAAGGCTGGCACCAGACTTCACCTGGTCGTGTCCATCCCGGGCCAGAGCTAGTTCCTGTTCTATCTCCCCCACGTGGCTTGTGGCCTTGGCCACCTCCGCCCTCTCCAGATCCCGCTCAGCCAGCAGCTGTTCAATGTGCTGCTGCTTCTCCTTCAGGGCCTCCTGGAGGGCGGTGGTGCCGGAGATCTTCCTGGCGTAACGGGACGAGGTTTCAGTCAACTGCAAAAGCAAAGTCAGAGAAGTGAAGAGCTGACACTACCAGGGGTGTGAGGAGGGAGCGATGCATGCATGACGGGCATCCCTTCGAAAAAGCAAAAGTGCTGCCCAAGCGCCCAGGCTCCCCGAGGATTAGGGAAGGCTTTTCATCGAGGAAGTGAGACAGCACGTGCCTCTTGTCTGCCAAACAACACATCAACACAAAGAGGCCATGGAACAGCCAGGAAGATGTTTAGAAGAAGTGGCTCAAAATCAAAGGTTCCCTGAGCTTGGTTGACAGGGTATGGGAGGAATCCTGAAAATTTTCTTAGAACCCTTGTATCAAGCTTCTCTAGACTCCATTTTGGCCTGAGCTTCATTAATTTTATTTTCATGTTATGATAATTTGGCCAATTTTTTGGTCTTCAGGCTTGAGGATAAGACTTTTTTCATCTTCTTAAGATTCTAAATATCATGAAGTGACCAAGAGGTCACCCTTGGAGTCAAAAACCTTCCTTCAATTGATTACATAGCTGGATCTTTGTCAGTGTTTTCTTCATCTTTCTTTCACCATGACAGGAGGAGCTGATTACACTCAGGAAGCCAGCCTTGAGGGCCTGAATGCTAGGCAGAGGGATTTGTAAAGATAAGAGTACAAGGAAACCTGTATTTGCCTTCTAAGCATGTGTGAGTGAGTGTGTAAGTACACACCTAAGGGAAAGGAAGAAAAGGGGCACGGGGGTGGGAAGGAAGTAGGAGAGGGAAGGAGGGAGAAAACAGAGGTTATAGAGAGGGAATGGGGTTCAGCTCTGCCTTCTGTTAATCTCTGCTGTTTCACGTACCCAGTATTCCCCCATGAGGATAATCATCATGTGAGGACAGAGAAAATAATCTTCTGTTAAAGGTTAATCGGTAATTTGGGCAAGTTGAATAATATTCTTCCAAGCTGGGCTCCAGGGCCACAAAGTTGTCCAGGAAGGGCCTCATCCCTTGGCAAATGTTTGTCCATGGCTGTTCACTTCACTCTAGATAAAGGCTGACTTGACTTCATCGTCTGCAATCAAAGCCTTCTTTGCCACTCGAATGTTCTCATCATCCATCTCCCTGAACCCCATCCAGGATACAGACTGACAGCAAGGATCTGCCGTCAATGAATAGTTGGGCAGCTGCTCGACTATGAGAGTGAATTAAACCCAAATTGTCCTTTGCTGTATCTATTTAGTGAAATTGTTGAATTACTTAAATGGATGGGGGGGGGAGCAGAGGGAGGGCAGCAATTCCTTGTTCTCTTTAACTCTCTGACTTTGATTTTCCAATTTCACCACGTGGTTATACTTTCTCGGACTAGCAATTCTTCCTGGATACACTAAATCTGAAGTTCCCAAACCCTCCACAGAGATACACCCCAGGGTGCTGCAGCAAACTCACAGGGTGCTGTGGAATGTTTCTAAATGTCTAGGGAAACAGCGACAACTGTTGGACACAGTGCAAACTACTAGCTGGAGGCAACTGGGTTTCAGTTGTGGTCTGTACTACATTCCTTTCCATAACGTCATGTCTTTCCAAAGCTGGGTTCTGGCTACTGCCAGGACAAAAAGAAAGTTCTGTGCAAAACTCCATGCAGCACAGGACATGGGGACGGTAGTGCTCGGTAAGAGTCCACCCTTTGACAGGATACACAGTGCCCAACGAGAGCATGCAACCTAATAGTAACTGTGGCTATTTAAGAATGAAAACAAAATGTTACGTTTCCTTTCAATTAACGCTTGTCATTTTTTTTTTTTTGAAGAGCTACTAAATTGTAAGGACATAAGTATTAAGTTGTTTGGACCTAATTACTTAATAAACAGGACTGTTAGTTATTTCTTTTGGCCTACAGGCACTGTGAAAAAATAACTCTTTCTTGAGTAATTTTTATTGCGTTGTACTTAAGTGTCTGTGAAACCAAAAAGTTTGGGCACCTCTGTACTCAACACTTTCAGAAGATCATTAAAGAATCTTTCGGCATTTTCATATACACACAAGGACTCCTACTGCTGAGATGTCTTTTTAGGAAGTCATGCTTTCAATTATTCTATATTTTTGGTATATTCATTTATGGTCATTTTTGCCTTAAAAATGACAGCTCTCTATAGAAAGATGTACAAAAACTAGCTGTTTTACAAGGCAAGAAAACTCATTTCTCTTTTGCTAGTTTTTGTCACTGAATGAGGTGTGAGCTAAAAGGAGTCAGAACTGGTCTAAAAAGTACAAGAGGCTAGAAGTTTCCACTATGGTGCAACGGGATGGATGGTGTCTGGGGAGCGCTAGGTCACAGGTTTGATGGCTGGCCCGGCACAGAAGGTTAAGTATCTGGCATTGCTGCAGCTGCAGCTTGGGTTACAACTGTTGCTTGGATCTGATCCCCGGCCCGGGAATTCCATGTGCTACAGGGCAGCCAAAAAAGAAAAAAAAAGTAAAAGAGGCTGGAGGGAGCAAGGAGGGCTTGGGTATTCTCCAAACAGACACTTAATTACAACGCAATAAAAATTACTCAAGAAAGAATTTCTAACCCAGGGTAGACACTTCTGCAGAATTGTTCCCGGATGAGCAAAGTAAACCAGACATACACCTTAGAGTTCACCGATCCATGCTAACAAGGCATGGTCCAAACAGAGGGGTTTCTTCACCTCCATTTCATTCAAACATCCAAAAAGTTCTTGTCAAGCTTTTCTCATAAAGTTCATTTATAATTTTTATGAAGATGCAGACTTTTTTTTTTTTTTTTTTTGGCTTTTATGTTTTAGGCCACATGTGTGGCATAAGGAGGTACCCAGGCTAGGGATCAAATCAGAGCTATAGCTGCTGGCCTACACCACAGCCACAGCAACAAGGATCCAAGCTGCATCTGTGACGTACACCACAGCTTGTGGCAACTCAGGATCCCCAACCCACCAAGGGGGGCCAGGGATCAAACCTGCATCCTCATGGATACTAGTGGGATTCATTTCTGCTGTGCCACCTCGGGAACTCCCAGATAATCTTTTATATGCAAAATGACATAGTCCGAGCAGGTTATTTATTTTACATGAACATTAGAGGAAGGAAGTCCAGCTGGCTGCAGAGGAGCATAACCCCTGCTTTAAAGAAATATTCCTCCTCTCCTCCCTTCCCTGTCCAACATCAGTGGAATGAAGGTGAAAAGAAATCCAGGGCCAGTGGCCTTACTTCCCATCATGCTTCATAATCCAACTCCCGTCTGTGGACCCTGTCATAACACAGAGATCCAGGACTCAATCTGGAGTATAGCCTTATCCTGCCATTTCAAATTCAAGCAGTGTTTGCCTCACTCCAAGTGAATAAACTAAAGGGGGGGCAGTGAATCCAAATAGTCATTGCTTTGACCCTAAAAAAGCATGACATTAACAAACAGAATGAGAGGCTGCCTGTTTTGATTCTGATGATTTTTATCTTACTGATCTAAACAGGAAAGATGGAGAGTGAGGAAGACGGAGGAGTGGGATGGGGGAGATGGAGAGAGAAGACAAAACAACACCTGGCTTTCCCTAGCATCCTTTCAAGTTCCCCAAGTTCCCTTCTGCATCCTCCATCAGGAACACTCCACACTGTGACTACTTTCAGGGGGCTCAACTGTATTAATGTAATATTGAAATTCTAAGAACATGCCTTTGCTCAAAATACTTTAGTTCCTAAAGTTGAAGTCAAAGAGAAAGAGACCCAGGTCCTTGAAGCAAAGGATCCCTCCAATGTTCCTATCATTCTTGTACCAAAATAATTTCAGAAGAAAGAATCATGCCATATATTAGATGAAGCAGTAGTTACTAGAGATTCACTAAGAACTGGGACATTTACTTAAAGCCTCAAGCATCAGAAAGGGGCTGTTAAAAACTCTATTTAAAGCTTTTATTCTTACTAGTGGTCAGTTTGTTTTCTGACATCTGTAGGGGCTCTCACACACTACAACTAGCATTTAGTGCAAGGGCAGGGAGAGATTAAGCATTTCCCAAAGCAAAGCAGGTGCACTGACGGGGTGTTGGTCATGCCTGGGATGTGGATATGCGAGGGGGGCTCACCAATCCTGTCCGACTGGGCTTGCTGCTCACGGAGGAGGCCACGGAGCTCATGGAGCTGAGAGAGGAGGCGGAGGGGCTGCGCTTCAGGCTGGCGGGAGTGGTTGCCATCACCCGCCTCACAGCAGCAGCCTTGGCTTTGGCTGGTGTGGTGGAAGGGAAGCCAATCTTGGTCACTTTGTGGACAGGAGCAAACAGGCCATATTTGGGTTGACATTGAAAATACCTTTTGAGGACAAGAATGAGAACAGTAGCAAAAAGAAACTTAATTATGAGAAATAACAACTATAACAAAAAGTTCTCCTGACTGGTAACCTGTGACTGGTTCACTGTGAATTTTACCAACCAGCCTGCAGCATTCACTTGTGTGCAGGCTGGTAAACAAACTCCATGATGTTTTAGAAAACACAGAAGGACATAACAATATGATACATAGACAGGGTATTGATCATCCGTTACCAAGATTCTACACGAAGGGAAAATATTTCTCCTATCTGATAAACATACAACAGAGGAGTTCAACAATTCAGGGATTCCACTTAAGAAAACCTTGCCAAGAGTTCCCATTGAGGCTCTGTGGTAATGAACCCCATCAGTATCCATGAGGATACGGGTTTGATTCCTGGCCTCACTCAGTGGGTTAAAGATCCGGTGTTGCCATGAGCTGTGGTGTAGGGCGCATGTGCAGCTTGGATCCCCCACTGCTGTGACTATAGCGTACACCAGCCTCCGATTCGACCCCTCCCTGGGAACTTCCATATGCCACAGGTGCAGCCCTAAAAAAAAAAAAAAGAAAGAAAGAAAGAAAGAAAGAAAAGAAACCCTTACCAAACAAAAGGAAAAAGAAATCAAACAGGCAGGTTCACTCAAATCAGGGTGGGGAAATATCAATAGCTAAGTCAGTTTACTGGACTGACACTAGAAATCTTATGACTCTAGAGAATTACAACTCTTAATATCAAGGATGGCTTCATAATCGTGGCAGCACCAAGAGATTCTGATCTCAAGGCATTATTATTATATTTGGTACATAAGGTCTATATGCTTATAATTAGTCTGTATACATTTTATAAGTAAAACGTTAACTACACCTTCTACTACTAATAATAATGCATCATACATCACAACTGTGCCTAAGGCCTTCAAAACATCTGAAGTGTGGGTCATGCCTCCTACATTCATTTGTGAGGTTTAACTCCCATCCTGTCCTGGGAGGTATGAGTGGGGTAGAGGTGTGCTTGGCGTCAGTTCTCCTGCCACAGGATGGAATCCTTGCCATCAGATATAAAGACACATCTTGCGTTCTTGTGTCCTAACAAAGGCAACTTTCTTCTCTCCACTCCCCTACCCCCAGTCCCCAACGCCCAGAAACTCACTCAGGCTCAGACTGCTATCAAAGAAAGAGAAGCCAAAGGAAAAAAGGACAGAACGCTTCCTTTCTATTTTGAAAAATAAAATGAAAATACTATACATGATACCATAACGGTGGAAAGGGGTCATTAGACACTTGTCTAAACCCCCAGAAAGTATACCAAGAATGAACTATAATATAAACTACAGACTCTGGGTGATGATGTCTCAACTTAGGTTCATCAGCTGTAATAAAGGTACCCCCTGGGTGCAGGGTGTTAATAACAGGGGAGGCTGTGCACGTGTGGGGCCGTAAGGTGAACTATGGACGTCTCTGTACCTCCCCCTAAATTTTGCTGTGAACCCAAAACTTCTTTTTAAAAAAGTCTTAAAAATAAATAAATAAACCGAATGCTTGTTCAGAATCTACTCAGATGCACTGCACATATTACTAAAAGAGACAGTAAGAAGAACAATTCCAATTCTAGTTGGGGGAAAAATCAATAGATGAGTCTCAGGAAATAGAAGTGCAGCTCTTCAAAGCACTCAGGTCCATTTTGTTATCCACTCAGCGGGATCTGCTTGGCCACGGTGATGAGCAAAAGGGTGACTAGATTCCAGCTGCATACAAACCTGGTTCCGGCAACAGCCCCGTCATTCTTCCCCAGCGGCTCATCCAACTCCACACCACACCACTCCCCCTTGGCGAAATCTGTCTCCCCCAGAAACCGGACCACGCCAGCCTTCGTGCCACCAACCTGCAGGAGGAGAAAGTCACAATGAATGAAACAATTACACTAACATGTGCAAACTAACCACCCATCCCCCCCACAATGATACAAAAGAACTTAGAAAAAAAGGAACAGACTTTTCTTTTTCTTTTTACCTTTTTTATTACTTTTTACTTCCTTTTTTGGCAGCACCTGCAGCATATGCAAGTTCCCAGGCTAGAGGTCGAATCAGAGCTGCTGATGCCGGTATACACCACAGCCACAGCACCACGGGATCTGAGCTATATCTGCAACCTACACCACAGCTCACAGCAACTCAGGATCCTTAACCCACTGAGGGGGCCAGAAGGCACTGAACCCACATCCTCACAGATACTAGTGAGGTTCTTAACTTGCTGAGCCACGACAGGAACTCCCAGACTCAAAGATTTTTGAAACCAAATTTATGGTTACCAAGGGGGAAACGTGGGGCAGTAGGGATAAATTAGGGGGTTGCAAATGACATATACATACTACTGTATATAAAGTAGATGGGTAACAAGGACCTACTGTATAGCCAAGGTAATCTATTCAATACTGTGTAATAACCTATATGGGAAAACAATCTGAAAAGTAATGGATATCTGTATATGGATAACTGATTTACTCTGCTGTACACCTGAAACTAACACAACTTTCTAGGTCAATTAAACTCCAATAAAATTTATTTTTTTTTAAAATTACAGTTCCACAACTTAACCCTTCGCAGCTGCAGCCAATAATAAAGTACTGGGTTTCATCATTTATACAAGTGGCGGTTCTCTTCGCCTTCTCTCAAATCTGAAGAATTCTCTCCAGAGATTGGCAAAGTTCACCTGGGTGACTTATTTGCTAGAGGGATTCGGTACCTGGTATAGTCCAACAATGAGATTGCCTGTGTAATGCGTAGTCATTAACATGCAGTTAAGTTACTCCTTTCTTTAAAAAAAATACCTTGTTATTCCAGAGGGAGTTTCCTGCTCCAAAATAAATATTTCCTACAAAAACAAACCACTACATCACTAAAGAAAAACAAAATTCATGCATAATCCACTGGAATAATTGCTTGTGTTTGTTTTCTCAAACTTCCTTTACATTATTATCCATGTAAAGCAGTAACACATACTTACTAAGGACATATTCACACAGCCACACACAATGAAGTGTATTTTTAAAATATTTAAAATATTGCTATTTTCAGAGTTCCCATCGTGGCACAGCAGAAACGAATCTGACTAGGAACCATCAGGTTGTGGGTTTGATCCCTGGCCTCACTCAGTGGGTTAAGGATTCGGCGTTCCCATGAGCTGTGGTGTAGGTCGCAGACGCAGCTCAGATCCAGCGTGGCTGTGGCTATGGCGAAGGCCAGCAGCTACAGCTCCAATTAGACCCCTAGCCGGGGAACCTCCATATGCCTCGGGTGTGGCCCTAAAAAGACAAAAAAATTAAAAAATAAATAAAATATTGATATTTTCAATTTTTCCACAACTATTAACATTACTGTTCTTCACATTTTATTTTACATCATCTGTTCAAAACTGTGAATATTATTAAATGTCTAACTCTTTGTCCCAGCCACTGTTTGATATAACATGCAAAAATTAATTATTTCCAAAATTTTCCTGTCAGCATTAGTTAACTATTCCTTCCTTTGCCATTATTTTTCTTTTAAATACTCATTTTATCATGCGTACATAAGAACAGATATGTCTGAGCTTTTCATAGTTTTAAAACTTCATTATCTGCGCTGGTGTCATAGCATTTAAATTACTGTTCCTTTACAATCTGTATCATATTTGCTAGTGCTGCTTTCCCTCGCTACTCTTTTTCAGAATATTCTTTTCTTTTCTTTTTTGGATTTTTAGGGCCACAGCTTCGGCATATGTAGGTTCCCAGGCTAGGGGTCTAATCAGAGCTACAGCTGCCAGCCACAGCCACAGCAATGCCAGATCTGACCCACGTCTGCAACCTATACCACAGCTCATGGCAATGCCAGATCCTTATTTTTTCTTTTCTTTCTTTTTTTTTTTTTTTTTTTGCACCTACAGCATATGGAAGTTCCCCAGCCAGGGACTGAATCCAAGCTGTAGCTGTGACCAATGCCACAGCTGCAGCAACACCAGATCCTTAACCCAATGCACCACATCAGGAACTCCAATTTTCTTACTTTTATCTAAGCTTCTTTATTTGGGGGGACATTAAGAGTCGCATGTCACTCCCCTGTATCAGTTCATGCCAGTTTATTAAACCAGACCCTGTTGGGAAACATTTAGAGTATGTGGGTTCATTTTTTTGAACAAATTTAAACATAATTTTAATTTTAAAAAAGTCCAATGGGATTGTGTTAAATGTATATTACCTTGGGAAGGTAACTTGTTTTATTGGTCATTACAAGGAACAAGCTTTTAGGTTTTTCCTTTTTGTCTTTAATGTTCTCTGTTTTATTTAATTCACTTTTTAAATTCACTTTTTATCTATCTCCTTTTTCCTACTTTCTTGTGGTTTTTTATTCTTTCCTTCTAATTTAAGACCTGTAGTAATTTGCTTTTTAATGCCAAAGGCATTTGTTTCCTGCTTTTCTTTTTTTTTTTTTCTTTTTTGTCTTTTTAGGGCTGCACCCACAGCACATGGAGGTTCCCAGGCTAGGGGTTGACTCAGAACTATAGTCTCTGGCCTACACCACAGCCACAGCAACGCCAGATCCAAGCCTCGTCTTCAACCTACACCACAGCTCATGGCAACACCAGATCCTTAACCCCCTGAGCAAGGCCAGGGAATGAACCTACATCCTCATGGATACTAGTCAAGATTTGTTTCCACTGAGCCACGATGAGAACTCCTCATTTGTTTCTAATTTTTCTCTGAATACAACTTCCTATGATACACAATTTTTTTCCAGCTCTATTTAACCTTTGTTGAAGATGGAAAATGTAAAGCCTCAAAGCTATATACCTTTTCTCTGAAAGAGAACTGTGAAACTGATTTAAGGGACTAAAGGAGTTATGGTTTAAGGTACTCTAGGCAGGAAGGGTGTGTGAAAGGTGACAGAGAACAGGCAGAGGCCAGACATTTCAGAAAATCCCTGTGTCATGACAGGTGTCACTGAGGAAAGACAGAGTTGGAGGTTGGAGAAAACTCTGCGCAGGAACCCTGTTATGTCCAGCCCTGCACCCCACAGTGCCCAGCAGAGCAGGGGAGGCACTCAACAAACATGTGCTGAAGAAATGAAAGGTGACCTTCTCCTTTGGAACTACACACAAAAGGCCACTTTCCCAGGTAAGCCAACGAAAGGACAAAGATGCCCCAAGCTTGGGGTTGACTCCGATGGCTCAGAAGTGAGCAAAGGAAGAAATATGCTGACACAGACTAAGACTGGGCTCCAAAGTTAGACAAATTCAAATGTCAGCTCTGTCGATGAGTTAGTCAAGTTATTTAATGTCTAAATCCTGGTTTCCTCATAAGTAAAATGGGCATAATTACAGGACTATTGTGAGGATTAAATAAAATATAATCCACATAAAACTGTTCAATGGAGTGTCTGACAGACAGTGTAAGAGTCTGATATATGTTTGCAGCTAGTTTGCCCATGTCAGGGAGAATACTCCATTCTAAATCTGGCAAATTGAAAAAAAATTAAAAATTTAAAAAAATAAAATTAAATAAGTAAATCTGGCAAATTGGACTTTTTAACACTCTTACTGCTAATCCTGGGATGTATGATAGTAACCTATATGAAACTGGCCTCTGTTTCCTCTTACACACCTTTCAGAGGCAGACTAACCAATATCACTCGAACAGCACATAGCACATTAGTTAAAGATGATGTAATCTCTTTAGATAATCTGTTGAATTCTTTCAGGGTGAGTCTGAGTTACTGTTATGACAATTGTTTTTCTGAGAGGCGTCTAACAGGCTGTGGGCAGTAAATTCTTCAAATAGACCACAAGCTTCACTCAGATCAGAAGCTTTATCATTAAATTACCACAAATAACAGATCAGCTACTTTTCCCCTAAATGCAGGTAACAGAATATACATCTACCCTTTTAAAAAAAAAATTGCCACAAAGTCTATTTCAAATGGATGATTACTAGTTCCTAGTTCCTAGAATGGGCAGTTTTCTTATACTTTTTCTCTCACTTAACTTGGAATTCCTGACTCATATAGCAGAAAATACACTACTTCTTCCTATAAAAGAGCCATAGTAATTATTCAAAGTATCTTCAACAGAGACAAGAAGTCACAGGAAGTCCAAAATCACTCACTTTTCTATTTAATCATTTTACAAATTTTTTCTAAGCATTTAAACATGATTTTATAAAGTTAAGTTTTATTTTTCATGTGTTCCAGGGCAGCCAGAGTATTCTCATATATGCATTTACATTGTCACAATTTTCACATGTATATTTTAGGAGACATGGAGATTACTAAAGATAAAAATTTCGGGAGTTCCCGTTGTGGTGCACTGGAAATGAATCTGACTAGGAACCATGAGGTTGCAAGTTCGATCCCTGGCCTCGCTCAGTGGGTTGGGATCCAGGGTAGCCATGAGCTGTGGTGTAGGTCGCAGACGCAGCTCAGATCCTACGTTGCTGTGGCTGTGGCATAGGCTGGCAACTGTGGCTGTGGCGTAGGCTGGCAGCTGGCGTAGGCTAGCCTGTGAACCTCCATATGCCTTGGGTGTGGCCCTAAAAAGCAAAAAAGTCACTACTGGAGATGAAATTTATTTAAACTAGAAACTCAGCTAAAGGAAATCTTAGCTGTGTTCATACTTTAGCCAATCTCAGATTTTTAAGTTTTCATTCATTCATTCGATATGCATTTCTTGTGTGCTTGGGCCCTTAGGATACAAATGTAAAGAGAATACGGTGTTGGCCACTGACAGAGAAATTCAAAAAATTCCAGTAAAAAGTGATAAGCACTTGAGATTTCTATAAAATGCTGTGGGAACAGAGACAGCTACCTTTCTTGTAAACGCTTGTGAAAAAAATAAGAACGCTGGTTAAGTTCTGCTGGGCTAATGAATGGGTCTACAAACAGGAAACACTTAACCATCCCTGAACATTCCCATCTATCCATCACTGAGTCCCACACAAGTCATTTAACCTCGCTGTGCCTCAGCTTATAAAGCTATAAAATGTCCAATGAGTGGTAATAAGGGACTGTTCCGGGAGCAACACGATTTCGTGAAGTGGCTTATCTGCCATACTGTAAGTTAAGCATCTTACTTTAAAAGGTAAATGTGGCTAATTGGTATTTACCAAATACAGATTTAGCCCTGATCCAAAACTTAATCATCTATGAGATGAAGGCATCAGCGTAGGTATTTTATGTTATCTCCACTGGAGAGCAGTTCAGCTTTGGGCAGCTCTACGGGGCAACTCCTACAGAAAGGCAAGATCTACACGGCCTGGTTTTTACCCATGGGTTTTAACTACTGGCTGTACTTTACAGTGTTACTCCTCCCCTTTAAGGGTATGATGTGACAACAGAATTTAAAACCCCTCTGACTCTTTCAACAGTATTATATGAATACCTCCTATGTGCCAGGCATAGTTCTAAGTGCTGTGGAAAAGAACGGATGAATGAGAAAAGTTTCCAAACTCATGGAAGGCTACATTCTGGTCAGGGTCGGAGGAGGGAAACAATGAACAAGTAAATAAATGAACAGATCATTTAAAACATGTAGAGGGCTATGGAAAACACGGCAGGGTCATGTGATAATGCTGTGAAGGGTCTTTATTTGGGGGGACAGGGCAAGGATGCTTGAGGAGGTTAAGGTGAGCCACAATTCAAGGACTGGGAGACACCAGTCATGTGGAGACCTGGGGGCAGAACATTCCACGCAGAAGAAAGAGCAATACTGAGATGGGAATGAGTCTGTGTGTGGAGGAGACAGACAGTAAGGCGGCCGGTGGAGCTGGAGCAGAGAAAGGGGGAGCGAGAGAGCTGAGTCCAGATCATCAGGTCCTGCGGGTCTTTGGAAGGATCTGAGATTTTGATTTTAATGCAATGGGAAGTCTACTAGAGAACACTGTGCTGGTTTTGGTCACTGCCAAATTCACAGCACCTAGAGCAACACCTGGCACATAAGAGGCACAGTGCATTTACTGAAAGAATTGGAAGGTGTTAAATACAGCTGTCAGAGCCATCTTCTTTTTTCTTTTTTTCCTTTTTCAGCCACACCCGTGGTAGATGGAACTGCCTGGGCCAGGGAGGAAATCCAAGCTGCATCTGTGGCCTATGCCATGGCTGCAGCAATGCTGGATCCTTAACCCACTTCTCCATAGCAGAAACCCCAGAGCCATCTTATTTTCTCCAGGCCAAATGAAAAGTCCCTTTCTTTCACTATTCCCTTTATGTCATCACTTTGAGTCTTCCAATCTATGAAATACGATGGTAAGTAAATCCCCTTAAAAAACTAAAAGAGCGGATGGTGTATAACACATATTCTCTTATAACTGGAACTCCCTGGAACAAACAGGTGAACAAAAGATGACATAATTAGGGAAAATACTGGTTAAAAGATATGCCTGACTCGCACATCTAACTTTTGAAATTAATGTTCCCTTCTGAAGGGCATATTAACTCCTTCAGGATCAAGGACCCTGAGAATACCAAGAAACAGGGGATAAAAGCGGGGAGAGAAAGTTAACTTGTTATCACAGAGAGGGGCATAAAACTATTTTTTAATATAAGATCATAAGCACCAAAAAATGTGACATTTTAAACTATAAGCAAGGGGTGTTCTCTAGTGGCACAATGGGTTAAGGATATGGCATCATCACTGCAGCGTCTCGGGTTGCTGCTGTGGCATGGGTTAGGTGCTTAGGCTGGACTTCCACATGCCGTGGGCATGGTCAAAAGAAACCAAAAAACTGTAAGCATGGATTCCTTTAAAAATTTTTTTAATTAATTAGAATTAAATAGGTGATATCAAAACAGACAGACAGACCAACGGAACAGAATAGAGAACCCGGAAATAAACCCTGACACCTATGGTCAATTAATCTTTGACAAGGGAGGCAAGAACATCAAATGGGAAAAAGAAAGTCTATTCAGCAAGCATTGCTGGGAAACCTGGACAGCTGCATGCAAAGCAAAGAAACTAGAACACACCCTCACACCATGCACAAAAATAAACTCCAAAAGGCTGAAAGACTTAAATATACGACAGGACACCATCAAACTCCTAAAAGAAAACATAGGCAAAACACTCTCTGACATCAACATCATGAATATTTTCTCAGGTCAGTCTCCCAAAGCAATAGAAATTAGAGCAAAAATAAACCCATGGGACCTCATCAAACTGAAAAGCTTTTGCACATCAAAGGAAACCAAAAAGAAAACAAAAAGACAACTTATAGAATGGGAGAAAACAGTTTCAAATGATGCAACCGACAAGGGCTTAATCTCTAGAATATATAAACAATTATACAACCCAACAGCAAAAAAGCCAATCAATCAATGGAAAAATGGACAAAAGACCTGAATAGACATTCCTCCAAAGAAGATATACAGATGGCCAGCAAACACATGAAAAAATGCTCAACATCGTTGATTATAAGAGAAATGCAAATCAAAACTACCATGAGATACCACCTCACACCAGTCAGAATGGCCATCATTAAGAAATCCACAAATAACAAGTGCTGGAGGGGGTGTGGAGAAAAGGGAACCCTCCTGCACTGCTGGTGGGAATGTAAACTGGTACAGCCACTATGGAGAACAGTTTGGAGATACCTTAGAAATCTATACATAGAACTTCCATATGACCCCGCAACCCCACTCTTGGGCATCTATCCAGACAAAACTCTCCTTAAAAGAGACACGTGCACCCGCATGTTCATTGCAGCACTATTCACAATAGCCAGGACATGGAAACCACCCAAATGTTCATCGACAGATGATTGGATTCGGAAGATGTGGTATATATACACAATGGAATACTACTCAGCCATAAAAAAAGAATGACATAATGCCATTTGCAGCAACATGGATGGAACTAGAGAATATCATACTGAGTGAAATGAGCCAGAAAGACAAAGACAAATACCATATGATATCACTTATAACTGGAATCTAATATCCAGCACAAATGAACATCTCCTCAGAAAAGAAAATCATAGACTTGGAGAAAAGACTTGTGGCTGCCTGATGGGAGGGGGAGGGAGTGGGAGGGATCGGGAGCTTGGGCTTATCAGACACAACTTAGAATAGATTTACAAGGAGATCCTGTTGAGTAGCATTGAGAACTATGTCTAGATACTCATGTTGCAACAGAACAAAGGGTGGGGGAAAAAAAAGTAATTATAATGTATACATGTAAGGATAACTTGATCCCCTTGCTGTACAGTGGGGAAAAAAAAAAAAGAATTAAATAGGTGAGTGGACAAATGTGACATATTCCTAAAATGAAATATATTCAGCCATTAAAAAGTAAGATGAACCTTAGAACACTATGTTAGGAGCTCCCATTGTAGTGCAGCGGAAATGAACCCAACTAGTATCTATGAGCATTCGGGTTTGATCCCTGGCTTCGCTCAGTGGGTTAAGGATCAGGCATTGCCGTGAGCTATGGTGGCTGTGAAATGTAGTGTAGGTCACAGATGTAGCTCACACCCTGCATTGCTGTGGCTGTGGTGTAGGCTGGCAGTTATAACTCCAATTCAACCCCTAGCCTGGGAACTTCCATATGCTGCAGATGCAGCCTTAAAAAGCAAACAAAAAAACCACTATGTTAAATTAAAGAAGCCAGACGTTACAAAACTGCATATGGTTAGGGGTATTTATAGAGAATATCCATGAAAGGCAAATCTATAGAGACAGAAGACACATCAGTGATTGCCTGGGGCTGAAGGTGGAGTGGGAAATTACTTACAAACTGGCCAGTTAAATAAAAGATATGTTTACCTTAAAATAAAAGATGGGGGTAGTGGATATCTGTTAGCAAGAATGAGGAGCTGGCAATGCAAAAAATCTAAATCTTCTGAGGAGCTGGCAATGCAAAAAATCTAAATGCCACCTGAGCCTCACACAGCATTTCTTTATTAACTTTTTAAAATAAAAAAACATACCAAGATGTATAGAGATACCAGAACCCAACCTCCAGATTAACTTGTGAATATTTTACCATATTACTTGAAATTTTTCTAGAGGACTACCACAAGAAATGAGCCAAGGTGTGAGAGCTAAGCATACCAAATAAATTAAATAAACATGCATATTATTAAATAGTGTGCATATTAAATAAATGTATAAATGTCTCCTAAAAAGGGTTATCTGGGAACCAGGAAGACGTCAAATAAATCCATTATCAGTCCCTAGGAGGCTGCAAAGCAGATTTCTACAGTTTTCTATCTCTATACACTCCTATTCAAAACTTCCTTTGCCCAAACTCCTTAAAATAACAATGAAACAAAAAAGCAAACAAAATTCTGTGTATTCTATAGTTATGGCTTTTTTTTTTTTTTTTTTTTGCTTTTTAGGGCTGCACCTGCGGCATATGGAGGTTCCCAGGCTAGGGGTCTGATTGGAGCTACGGCTGCCGGCCTACACCACAGCCACAGCAACGCCAGATCTGAGCCACATCTGCGACCTACACCACAGCTCACGGCAATGCCGGATCCTTAACCCACTGAGTGAGGCCACAGATTGAACCTGCAACCTCATGCTTCCTGGTTAGATTCATTTCTGCTGCACCATCATGGGAACTCCCCAGTTACGGTTTTCAAAACAGGCAGTGAAAGTGAATATATTCCAGTGTTCTACAAGTGTTTCACTTTTTAAAATCTATTTGTAACTTTTTAAAACTTATTAGAAACCAGGAGTTCCCTGGTGGCCTACCTGTTAAGGAGGTTAAGGATTCGGCACTGTCCCTGCTATAGTTTGGGTTCAATCCCTGGCCAGTGAACTATGCTACACTGTAGGTGTGGCCAAAAAAAAAAAAAAAAAAAAAAAAAAAAAACACAAAAAAAAACTCACATACACACAAAAAAACAAACACTTGACAAAAACAAAAAGACCCTGAGGAGTTCCCATCATGGTGCAGCGGAAACGAATCTGACTAGGAACTATGAGGTTGTGGGTTCAATCCCTGGCCTTGCTCAGTGGGTTAAGGCTCTGGCATTGCCGTGGCTGTGGTGTAGGCCGGCAGCCATAGCTCCAATCAGACCCCTAGCCTGGGAACCTCCATATGCTGCAGGTGCAGCACTAAAAAGCAAAAAAAAAAAAAAGACAAAAAATTTTTAAAAAGACCCCTACTAGCCCTGAGGTTGATAAAAGTGCAGAATATTTAATTTCCAGAGTCACATTCTTACGTGGCACTAAGATCAAAAAATATTCCTCTTGATCAAAATCGTACCAGCCCACTTTGCTTTTCTAGTCTATATGTTTGGTAGGCTGTAAAGACCCTCAGGCTCAAGGTATTTTTATAACTATGCTTAAAGAATTCACAGAAGCCCTATTAGAAGTTAGAAGATTCGTTCTAGCAATAGGCATTTCAACATTAGGCTCAGCCTGGGCAGTGGTCAAATCTTCCTCTCTTCAAGTCCCAAAGCTGGATGGTGTGAACTGCCTCCTCAACCTCGAAACCCCCACCCCCAGGAGCCTACACAGAGTCCTCAAGGCAGAGATACCAGCTCTGACATCTTTGGTGTTAAGATGCTGGCTTGGGTTTGCAAAAAGGACCTAATTTCCTGGTCAGCCAGGGGCAGGTTCTGAGCCCTGCAGGAAACTCCCAACACTGAAAACAGCAGCGGCAGACAGGGCACCACCACACAGAGGAAGAGTATGATCAGATCCACATTTCAGGTGCATCACTCAGTAACTGTGTGAAGAAAGGAAAAGAGATGAGGCTAGCGGCACAGACTGCCGAGTGGAGGTCTAGGTCAAGAGGATGATGGCCTAGGTCAAGGCAGCATAGGACAAGGGAGCTGAAGAGAGGAGGATGGGCAATAAAACCAAAACAGGAGGAATTCCCTGATGATGCAGTGGGTTAGGGATCTGGCTCTGCCACTGCAGTGGCTAGGGCTGCTGCCCTGGCCCAGGAACTTCCACATGCCACAGGCGTGGCCAAAAATATTAATTAATTAATCAAAACTAAAGACAGAAAATCCAATGGGCAGATGGATGAGTTTCTGCATTCCCAAGCCTCCAAAGTGAAAACAGAAGAAGCACATGGATCCTGCCTTCAAGGCTGAAAGCAATGAGCAGGAAGAGGTACCAATTAAGAACTGCTGAGATCTGACTTTACTAAACCTGGGCTGTACAAACAGGAGGAAGCTTCTCATCCAGAGTGTGATTCTCTGCATTTCCCTCCCAAACAAACCTACAAGGCTAGGCTGAGTAAGACCTAAGGCTCTGGAAAGTGAAAATGAAAATAAGCAAAAGAAGAAAGAAATGCAAATCTGCATTGCAAAGCAATCCGAATTGCAAAGCAATCAGGCTAAGCAAAGACTTAGGTGCTGGAAAAGATTTTAACATTCAGCCAAGGTGTCCACAAAGTGGTTTTCGTTGTTTGTTTTGCTTTTTTTAAGGGCCGCACCTGCAGCACATGGAGATTCCCAGGCTAGGGGTCTAATCAGAGCTACAGCTGCCAGCCCATGCCAAAGCCGCTCACAGCAACACCAGATCCGAGGCCGAGTCTGTGACCTACATCACAGTTCACAGGAACGCTGGATCCTCAACCCACTGAGTGAGGCCAGGGATCGAATTCAAGATTCCTTTCTGCTGTGCCATGATGGGACCTCC
The DNA here is from genome assembly GCF_016906955.1 of Phacochoerus africanus. Taxonomy (NCBI): domain Eukaryota; kingdom Metazoa; phylum Chordata; class Mammalia; order Artiodactyla; family Suidae; genus Phacochoerus; species Phacochoerus africanus. Next base: position 30,495,192 of record NC_062558.1, on the reverse strand, counting down.
TTTTTCTGGTTTTTCCTTTTTTTTTTTCTTTTTTTTCAGAAGTGTTTTTAACATAATGTAAACATCTGGGGTTTTTTCAACTCTGAGCCATACAAAATAACAGATCCTTCTACTAACAACCACTCTATCAGCAACCAAGGGAAGATGTCACCACATCAAGAATACCTTCTTCCCCCACTCAACCAAAAAGAGCCCAAGAACCGACCCCCCAGGTAGATGATGAACAACTAATACAGGTGCAATGTCACACCCAGACTCTCAGATTTGAGGGTTATAAGTCACTGATAAGAAGACGGAAAAAGAGGAGTTCCCATTGTGGCACAGTGGTTAACGAATCCGACTAGGAACCATGAGGTTGCGGGTTCAGTCCCTGCCCTTGCTCAGTGGGTTAACGATCCGGCGTTGCCAAGCTGTGGTGTAGGTTGCAGACAAGGGCTCGGATCCCGCATTGCTGTGGCTCTGGCGTAGGCTGGGGGCTGCGGCTCCGATTCGACCCCTAGCCTGGGAACCTCCATATGCCACGGGAGTTGCCCAAGAAATAGCAAAAAGACAAAAAAAAAAAAGACAGAAAAAGAGAAGAAATCGGATTAGAAAGGGCGCTTACTTGTACACCCTTTGTGAGAACACAAAAAGGTAAAAAGCTTTTTGGACTGTACTTTGGCAATATTTACTAAATTTTTAAATACTTATACAAATTTTGACTCTGAAATTTCATTTCTAGGGAAAAAAAGAAGGAATAATCTAAATGTCTATGATTAAATCAGGTGCCCCAAACAGTGTGATACAAAACAGCTGCTTAATATTTTAAATAAAGAGCTGTATTTACTAGCATAGAAATGCCCCAAATCTACCAAAGTGTATGGTAAAATGGTGTATATAGAATAGGATCCCACTATGTGTGAGTTTTAAGTTTATATTTTATACATTAGTCTCACAAGCAATGTTGAACAAATGAAGAAAGACACACAAGAAGTACATGCTGAATGAATGTAGTTATTCAGGGGTTATTTAGGGCTCAAACACAAGGAAAATTGCTTATAAACAGAGATTTCTTTAAATCTCAGGAAGATGTCTTTCCCTTTCATAGTGTCCAAAAGACCTACAGATTCCCATTGTAGGCTTCTTAGTTTAAGAGCCCTGGGAGCAGCTCACAGAAAGATAAAGCTTGTCACTTTGACAACAAAAGCCTAAAAAGTCTCCTTCTCATATTTGCTCATAACCTAAGAGTTCAGCATAGAACATATAGTCCCAGATATGGAGAAAACCATGTCGAAACAGGTCAAGTTTCTCAAGAACCTGACATCACATCCTGGAAATAGTGAATACACCCAAAAATGCAGCAAAACCATAGCAAAAACATTCAGAGTAATTAGTCACCCCAGAGATTCCCTGCCTGGAAAGAGCTAAGTCCTTGAGAGTCAGGTGAACTTCTTCAACCCAAAGAAGCTCATCCCACAGGACAGACGGAAACAATATTCAACTAACAAAAGCCATGGAATATTCATGAGGACAAATGGGAAAGCAGAAAGGTGAGAGAGATGGGAAGAAGGCAGGTGGGTTTGTTAAAAGCAACTCTGACTGACCCTCCCTGACAGCTCATTCGCCCTCTCAGGACTAGGAGCATGGGGAGTGGGGGTGGGGGGCAGGCTTCCCCAAGCTCGGGCTGCCTCCCTCAAGATGAGTACCCCATGCAATCCTAGTTCAGGAACCCCCACCTGGATCTTAAGGTGGTCATTTAGCTGAACCTCCTGCCTAACAGAGAAACCCACTTTCCTGCTCTGCTATTCCTGAGATTAGAGGAAGAACTGAAGGCTCGTAGGGAGAGCTGTGTGGAGAAGGCAAGCTCAACCCTTGCCCTTTCTGCACAACTTGCAAGTGGAAGGAAGCACGAGGGCACTGCTATGAGACTGGGAAAACTCTAGACCACTCCTTAACTAAAAATGATCTATTGCTCTTCATCCCATTAGATTTTTTTTTTTTTTTTAATGGCCACACCTGTGGCATATAAAAGTTTCCAGGCCAGGGACTAAATCGGAGCTGCAGCTCCAGCAATGCGGGATCCTTGAACACACTTCGCCGGGGTGAGCACCAAACCTGAACCTCAGCAGCAACTCAAGCCACTGCAGTTGGATTCTTACCCCACTGTGCCCTGGCAAGAACTCCTGGAATTTTTTATTTTTATTTATTTTCTTTTTAGGGCCACACTTGCAGCATATGGAAGTTCCCAGGCAAGGGCTCGAATTGGAGCTGCAGCTGCCAGCCTACACCACAGCCATAGTAATGCTGGATCCTTAACCCACAGAGTGAGGCCAGGGATCAAACCCACGTCCTCACAGATACTATTCGGATTCATTTCCACTGAGCCACAACAGGTACTCCAAGAACTAGAAGAATAACTGACTTACTGTATCACATTCATTCAGGAGCACAGCCTAGGAACCTGATATTCTCATATGCTACAAAATGTTCATCATGAAAATCCTAGTAACTGGCTATCACCATAATAAGTTATTACAGTACTGTTGACTATATTCCCTATGCTGTACATTACACCCTTGTGCCTTATTTATTTTAGAGGTCTGTACCTCTTAATCCCCTTCACCTAATTCATGCACTCCCCTACTCCCCTCCCCTCTGGCAACCACCAGTTTTTTCTCTGCATCTATGAATCAGTCTGTTTCTGTATCATTATGTTTGTTCATTTGTTTTGCTTTTTAGCTTCCTCATACACAAGTGAAATCATATTTGTCATTCCTTGTCTATCTTATTTCACTTACCATAATACCCTCTAGGTCCATCCACACTCTTGCCAATGGCAAGATTTTCTTTTTTATGGCTGGGTAATATTCCATTTTATGTATAGACCACATTTTATCCACCCATTCACCGATGTACATTTAGGTTGCTAACAGAATTTTTCTTTTATTAGGAAAACTCCAAATATTTCAGATTTCTGTATCTAATTTCCTTAATACATTAATTTTGAAGTAAAAATATTTTATATTTATAAATCAAAGATTTCTATGAAACAAAGCAGCATATGAAAGTAGAAAAAAACATAGGAACTGGGAACAAGAGGCCATAATGATGTGTGCACACATACATCACACACCACCTGAGGCAAGTCACATTTCTTCTTTGGGCTTCAATATTCTTCCCCATCCCACCCCCCTGCCCCCGGCTGCAGCCACAGCATGCAAAAATTCCCAGGCTAGGGATTAAACTCCCACCATGGCTGTGACCAGAGCCACAGCAGTGACAACACTGGATCCTTAACCTGCTGAGCTCCCTGGGCTTCAGTATGCTAAGCAAAAAGAGGCATTTGGTGATCGTGAAACAGTCTTTTCAGCCTAAAATACTGTGATTCTAAGGTATGCCTTTAATTTCTCCTAGAAATACCACAAGTACATACTGCCTCCAAGAACACACTCATTAGATTTAAGACTCTTACAGATTCAAATTGTCCCAAGTATGCTACTTTTGAACATGTAATTAGAAATTTCCTACAAATATGCCATTCAGACCTCTACAAACCAGTCTGCATCTGCAGATTCTCCTTCTTCCTTCCTACAAAAATGGGGAGTGTCACCATCCATCTCAATCAAAGGCAAAGCAATCCCCTGTGTGTGTTCAGGGTGCCACCTCTTCTCAGGAACCTCATTCCATCACTGATCCCTCTGCTCTGCTGACCTGTACCTGTTCCTCTAGTCCAGATGATTTTAGTCAGGATAGAAATACCCTGGACTCTGCCATCTTTAGAAAATATCTTTCCTAGATCCAGCACTCCTCTGGCATTAGTCTGCCAACCCCCGCCCCTTCAACACTCAACTTCTTCAAAGAATGGTCCCCCCATATCCACTTTCAACCACCTCCAGTCCATCCTTCCTTTTTTTTTAGGCTCACACCTGGGGCATATGGAAGTTCCCAGGCTAGGGGTCGAATTGGAGCTGCACCTGCCAGCCACAGCCACAGCAACACTAGATCCAAGCCACATTTGAAACTGATGTAACATCTTGGTACAATGCCAGATCCCTAACCCACTGAGCAAGGCCAGGCATCGAACCTGCATCCTCATGGATACTAGTCGGGCTCCTAACCACTGAGCCTCAATGGGAACTCTGAGAGTTATTTGTTTTGAAAGTGTGCCATATGCTTTCCCATTTCAGTTACAGCTAAGCACTTAGAATGGCATTGCATACAACTTGCAGTCTACTCTACAAAGTAGTCCTGGGCTAAGGTAACAGGTTTCTGACTTAACCAAAGCTTACTAGATAAATATGTACCGTAAGTCTTAAACATGTTTATGCACTTTGACCTAGTAATTCCACCTCTACCACAGACACAAAATTTAAGGGCATTCATGGCAGCAATATCTATACAGTAAACAGGGATCAGAGAGTCAGCATTAGTTAAAATGAAAAAACAAGCATCAAAAAACCTTTGCTACAACAAAAGAGCAACTGCATCAATTTTTTTTTTTTTTTGCCACAGCCATGGCATGCAGAAGTTCCCAGGCCAGGGATCAAACTCATGCCATAGCAATGACTCAAGTCACGGCAGTGCTAATGCCAGGTCCTCAATCCACTGAGCCGCCAGGGAACTGTTCCAATTCAAAACTGATGCAGCAAGTGGAGTACTAACTAAACAGACAAGTTACAGACTGAGCTGCTAGCACTGAAAATGCTGTTTTAAGAATGCTCCATTTGAGTTCCCATCATGACTCAGTAGAAGCAAATCCAACTAGTATCCATGAGGACGGGGGTTCGATCCAGCGGGTTAAGGATCCAGCATTGCCATGAGCTGTGGTGTAGGTCGCAGACGTGGCTTAGATCCCGCGTTGCTGTAGCTATGGCATAGGCTGGCGGCTGCAGCTCTGATTTGACCCCTAGCCTGGGATCTTCTATATGCCTTGGGTGCAGCCCTAAAAAGAAAAAAAAAAAAAAAAATGCTCCAAGTCCTGAAGCATCAAGCCCTGAAACTCACTATTATAACTGGAAGAAGGAACCTACTGACCTTGAAACTAAGAGCTCCAGAAGGAACCCCTTGAAGGTAACAGGAATTAAAGGGTTCCCACAGGGATGTGGGGCCTCCTGGATTCACAATGCTGTAAGACAAGCAGTCACAAATACTTCCAATTTTCAAAAATAATTTGAAAATTATACTATCAATCATCAGCTCTACATTACAAGTTCTGGAGTAAAGATACCTAAATTTAAATTGCAGAGACACCACTCTCCAGGCTGTATGACCTTAGGCAAGTGATTGTACTTCTTAGCACCTTTGCTTCCTCATCAGTTCTATGGGGGCTACTCAGTACACTGCTGAAACATTAAACAAGACGCAAGGGACACTCTAAAGGCTAAGAGCCACTCTTCTCTTTCTGTTGTGTTATTGGAAGCCTGCAAGCCTGAAGGAATTTTACGGCAGTTGAACATATATAAAGGAGACTGAAAGAGCACAGGGTCAAAGACTTCAGACAAACATCATGCTTCTACTCAACTGACTCAAGCGCTGAAAAAGCTAAATAGTAAAGCTTTAAATTTTCATCAATGAAAAATATAGCTACCATTTCTTGAGTGTTGATGGGATACCACACACTGCTAAGAATTATATATGCATCATCTAATTTAATCCTCACACCGATGCTCTGAGATTAGCACTATGATTCAACCTCATTTTTACAGATGAGAAAATTAAGAAATTAAATAACTTGCTGAGGTCACAAAGGCAAAGCTGGACCTAGCTTGTGTTTTTAGCACTACCACACTGCCTCTCATTTAAAACAAAAACAAAAAAGAATAAATCAATCACCATGTGAAATTCATGGGTTCTAAAAAGTATAGCACACAGACCTTATACACTGTGTTTCCTGCTTATTAGTAAAACAGAACCTACTACACATTTCCTTCCTTTTCCTTGATCATTTATAAGGCACAGAAATTCTGAAATAACATCCTACGATGTCTGAGTTTCCCAAGACATACAAGGAAACAGGACCTCATATTTATTCACACACTATCCTTAAAGCAAAAAATGAAAAAACAGAAAGAAAAAAAAATCCACCTTGTAAAAAATAATCCAGGTCCACCTCCGAGCTTGTTTTGTCAAACAAAGCTACCTTAATACTTACAAGCTAAAAACTCAACATTCTTTTGGCAAAGCTGGAAGATAAATTCAGAGTCAATCATTGTAACCTACATTTACACTACACACAACCTATGCAGCCAGTTTCTAACCTCTTGTACATTTACACATAAACAGAACCAGGAAAGCTGGTTAATTTCCCTATACATGAATGATCACCCTACAGAACAGATTCTGAACCAGCATGTGTGTGTTTCAACACCTCACTCAGTTCCACCCAATGACCTGGGAGGTTTCAGGACTCACCAACACTCGGTCTCCGATTTTGAGCTCTCTTTCTCCTTTCTTGATTGAGCCGGCCTCTGAAAGGTTGGAGATAGATTCACTGGCAGTTTTTGTAAGGTTGCTGATCTGAGACGTGGCCGAGGGCTCCTTTGCAGTTGGCTGGGACGATTTATGAGGAATGTTTGAGGAGGTGGCTGGAGGAGAGGATACCATGCTGGCTGCCGAAGTGGACAGGGGCGAAGTAGCTCGGGAAGCCTGAGTTGTCTGCAGGCCGTCAGCTTCATCTTCTGCCTGCACCTTCCTCGTCAACTTCGAAGGTCGGGTGAATATGCCCTTTAAAGGCTCACACTGGAAATACCGAACTCCTGCCACTGAACCGTCATTCTTGCCTATGGGTTCATCTAAAACAATCCCGGCCCACTGGCCTGGTGCAAACTGGGTTTCTCCCAGAAACTGGATAAATCCAGGTTTATTCCCATTCACCCAAACTCGCTCCCCAACACGAAAGTCATCCACAAACTCCTCTTGTGCTTCAGAGGATGGAGTGCTTGATGCTTTGTCACTGGATATTGTTTTTTCTATTGGAACTACAACTGAAAAGAGAAGAAAGGATCAGAAAAGAGTCCCGTATTTAAACAGACAACCCCTAAGCTAAAGGAAAATAAACTAGAAAACGGGCCAAAAGCAGCAGAAGTAGCCGTGGCTCTTTAAGAGGTGCTCTATTTACCTTTTTCTGTCTTCCTTTTTCTAGGAGGCAAAAGATACTTGATCCATCACTAACATTTTCACTGCTGTCAAAACTCAGTGAGCTGATAAGACTGAATCCTTATTTGCGATTAAAATTGCAAGAAATCCACATGGATGTGTACAAAATTTCACTTTAGAAAAATAATCTGTATAAGTAGATGGTTTTTAAAAAAACATCTGAAACAGTACTGTGAAACTTATTTTCTCAAAATAAAGTAATAGTAACGGGTTAAAAAAAAAAAAAGATCGGAAGAAGTCAGAGTTCCCTCATGGCTTAGTGAGTTAAGGACCTGGCATTGTCACTGCTGGGGCACAGATTTGATCCAACTTCTGAATGCCACGGGTGCAGCCAAAGACAGGGGTCAGTTGTTTTTTGTTTTTGTTTTTTTTTTTGAGTCAGTTCTAACTTTGTACATTGAGATTAACTATATATAAACACTACTATACATAAAATAACCAAAAAGGACCTGCCGCATAGCAGAGAGAACTATACTCAACATTTTGTAATAACCTATAAGGGAAAAGAATCTATAGAAGAATATATATACATATATATTTAAAATGTATAACTGAATCATTGTGCTATACAGCTGAAACACTGCAAATCAACTACATTTTTTAAAATGGTAATAAGAAAAAATAAAAAATAAAGATGGCGTGTCATGGCACATCAATGAAATTAAGATAAACTACAAAAAAAAGTCAACTCTTCATTAAGACTTTTAGATATAAAATGCTATGTCTTGGAGTTCCCGTCGTGGCGCAGTGGTCAACGAATCCAACTAGGAACCATGAGGTTGCGGGTTTGGTCCCTGGCCTTGCTCAGTGGGTTAACGATCCGGCGTTGCCGTGAGCTGTGGTGTAGGTTGCAGATGCGGCTCGGATCCCGAGTTGCTGGGGCTCTGGCGTAGGCCGGAGGCTACAGCTCCGATTGGACCCCTAGCCTGGGAACCTCCATATGCCGAGGGAGCGGCCCTAGAAATGGCAAAAAGACAAAAAAAAAAAATGCTATGTCTTTCAGTAGAAAAAACTTTTTCAAATATTTTCAAGAATATGAAGTTGTGGAGTTCCCATCGTGGCACAGTGGTTAATGAATCTGACTAGGAACCATGAGGTTGCAGGTTTGATCCCTGGCCTTGCTCAGTGGGTTAAGATCCAGTGTTGCTATGGCTGTGGTGTAGGCCGGCAGCTGCAGCTCCAATTAGACCCCTGGCCTGGGAACCTCCATATGCCGTAGGAGTGGCCCTAGAAAAGCCAAAAAGAAAAAAAAAAAAAAGAAAGAAAGAAGAATATGAAGTTGTGTAAATTAAAAAAAAATTTTAGGAGTTCCCGTCGTGGCTCAGTGGTTAACACATCCGACTAGGAACCATGAGGTTGAGGGTTCGGTCCCTGCCCTTGCTCAGTGGGTTAACGATCCGGCGTTGCCGTGAGCTGTGGTGTAGGTTGCAGACGCAGCTCGTATCCCACGTTGCTGTGGCTCTGGAGTAGGCAGGCGGCTACAGCTCTGATTCGACCCCTAGCCTGGGAACCTCCATGTGCTGCGGGAGTGGCCCAAAAAATAGCAAAAAGACAAAAAAAAAAAATTAAAGCAGAAGGCTTCTGATAAATTGAAATTTGCTTGCTATTAAGGAAAAACATCAAGCATTACCAGCTGGTGTCTTGAGGGCTGTGCTTCCAGGCTTAAGGATCTTGGTTGGGGCCTTAAGCCCACTTGGTTTTAGCATACTCATTGTCCTTAGTGTGTCAGAGCTGTTCTTCGTTTGCTTGTTGCCACTATCTTTCCCCAGTCATTGATACAACTGTAGGTGTTTCTATTATGAAGTCTGTCTCTGTGTTAAATCTGCAAAGAGAAAAATATAAAGAGTTTAGACTCTACTGGAGAAACAGTTATGTTTTGGGTTTGGGGAGGGGGTTGCCTTTTTTCAGGTCCACCACCAAGGCATATGGAAGTTCCCAGGCTAGGGGTCCAATCGCCAGCCAACACCATAGCCACAGACATGAAGGATCTGAGCCACGAGCCACGACTGCAACCTATACCATAGCTCACAGCAACACCAGATCCTCAGCCCACTGAGCGAGGCCAGGTATCAAACTTGCATCCTCATGGATACTAGTCAGGTTGAATACCACTGAGCCATGATGGGAACTACCAAGAAACAGTTATTATGAAAGTAGCTTTCACCATCTAAATTTTTCCTTATGTGGGATAATAAAACCATCTCCCCAATGAACCTAGGAAACTAGAAAACTCCAGATATTAAAAATAAGTACTACTCAGCCATAAAAAAGAACAAAATAATGCCATTTGCAGCAATGTGGATGGGACTAGAGACTCTCATACTAAGTGAAGTAAGTCAGAAAAAGAAAGACAAATATCATATGATATCCAAAGAAAAGAAAATCATGGACATGGAGAACTGACTTGTGGTTGCCAAGGAGGGGGAGGGAGTATAATTGACTGGGAATTTGGGGTTAATAGATGCAAACTGTTGCCTTTGTAATGGATAAGCAATGAGATCCTGCTGTATAGCACTGGGAACTATATCTAGTCACTTATGATGGAGCATGATAATGTAAGAAAAAAGAATGTCTGTGTATGTATGACTGGGTTACCTTGCTGTACAGTAGAAAACTGACAGAACACTGTAAACCAGCCATAATGGAAAAAATAAAAATCAGTTTTTAAAAAAGTAGATGCTGCTGAAATAGATTTAGAAGCAATTTACTATCCTAAAGACAAGTAGTTGAGGCCGGCAATCTATTCAGCTTTTTTTTTTTTTTTTTTGGTTGCCACGTACAGGATGATCTCAGTTCCCAGATCAGGGATTGAACCCAAGCCACGGCAGTCAAAGCATCAAAGCATCAAATCCTAACCACCAGACCACTAGGGAACTCCCTCACTTCTCTTTATAGTATTAATAATTCCAGCTCAGTGCAGTGCCTAAAAACCACGCAACCCATACAAGAGGGTTCAGAAAAATGTGCATCAATCTTAATAGGGGGATGAGAAGGGTGCTTTCAATTTTCACTTCACTCACTTCTATGTTGCTTAAGTTTTATGACAAGCCTATGAAACTATACACACTGTTTAATCCACAGAACTACATGATAACAATATAAAACCACATATGTTAAACTAGTGAAAGGTTCAAATTCAAACTGTAAGAAAAAGCTGTATCTGGAAAGTACTAAAGGAAAATTTGTTCTCTCTACAGAAACTTCTGATTTACTCAAGACCAAGTATGTATCTACAACTTTGGGGCTCAGGCAAAATATCTCAGGAAGACCTTGGGAAATTGGAGTATGGAAAAAATATTTCTAGACATATTAACTAAAAAAATCAGAATTCAAAGAGAAAAATGCTATTTATTGGCTCCCTCTCAAATGATGGCATTTAGCATTTTTTCCTGCTAGTCAAGCTTGGATGACAAAGCACAGATCCCACTTTATCACTGTCTCTCTTACAGGCCATGCCAAGCATCAGTAAACAACCTTGCCAGGGTTGACAGAGGAGCCTGCTATGGCCCCTGCAGTGGGTTGAACCATGGCCTCCCCAAAAGATATGCTCATCTGGAACCTGAGAATGTGACCTTATTTGGAAAAACAGTCTTTGGAGATTTAATTCAGTTACGGATATTGAGATGAGCTCGTCCTGGATTACCTATGGGGGCCCTAAGCCTGGTGACAAGCATCCTTATTAGAAGAGGGCACAGAGGAGACAGCCACAAGAAGATGGAGGCAGACTGTGGCGACGTGTCTACAAAGCCAAGGAGGGCCAGCGGCCACCAAAAGCTGAGAGAGAAGCATGGGATGGGTTCCCCCTCAGAATTCCAGAAGGAACTCCCCAATGCTGACACTTTGCTTGTGGACTCTGGCCTCCAGAACTGTGAGAACACATTTCTGTTATTTGAAGCCACCCAGTTTGTGGTCATTTGTTATGGTGGCCCCAGGAAACTAATATAGCCACTAAAGTTTTTTCTATTCAAAGATAATCAGACTGAAAGGAAATCAAACCATGACAGTGGCCTCATTAGGCCCACTCTGCAGATTTCCCATGGTTCCCAAAAGGGTCCAAAATGGCACAAAGTGTTTCTTAAAAAGTCAAAGGTAAACTAAGTGGTTTGGGGGAAGACTGTGATCAATAGAGAGAGAAGTGCTGTATACCTAACTGGTTGCCAGTCCTGGGCTCCATACCATCACCATCACTGTCAGGATGGGGGCCGTGGGCTTCGAGTCTGTGTGCCACATCAGGTGGTCCTGATTCAGTCAGATTTGAAACCACTGGTTTTACTGCCAGACCCTCACCAGACATAGTCTGTAAGTTGCAAGTAAGGTTAGCTGCTCCTACTACTGCCTTAGACCAATGGAGAGGTTTGAGTCTCCTCTAGTTGATTTACACATGCAAAGATGTTGGTAGAGGATGAGAATAAGCGAAGTGCAGAGGTTACAGTGGGGTCTTATACTGCCTTGTCCACTCTTCACCCTGGTTCAACATCACACAGGGACTGGGGTCAGGAAGGTAAAGACAGAACAGCCAGAGGAGGCATGATGTCCTGGAAAAACTATTATGGTGGTGAGAAGACAGAATGAAGTACTCCTTAAAATATTTTGCTTGGGAGAAACAGTGAATTCTTGGGCTCTGGTCAAGCACTCCTCCCTAAAGAGAAAAACCTGCCACAGTAAATGACTGGGCAACCTCAGCCAGTTTCAAAGCTTGCAGCTCAACATCCTAAGCTCACAAAAAGCTGGCCACCTAAAAGCCTCCATCTAAGAAACAGAGGTGTATCAGGCATCTAAGAATGGTTATCAACTCCAAGTTTTGAGTCTTCTGTTGTCTAATCTTCATGCCTCTGGCTCTTGGTCCATCTGAGTTACCTGAATCCCAAAGCAGGGAACTGTGACCAGGATTTAGTGAAGGAGAAAAATCTAGTCTGTCTCAATGAGAGAATTAGGAGCTACATCACCAATGTTGGTTTTTAAATCTTCCAATTTAAGTTTCTTCTTCATGCATTATTAATGAATGCCATGTCAGGCTTGCTTTAAAAAATCAGTCGCTGAGAAACAAAAGATCAAAGTCTTGGTCATGGTACCCACAAAATGTAATGACCCAGAAGCAACAGCTCTGCATAATGCTTCAAGGTTAGTGAATGCCATACTGAAACCAATCAATTCCAAAACATGCAAAAGGAAAAAAGATGTTCTTGCCTCACTAATGCACTGAGAATATTTAAAATGTTTATGCTTATGCTCATTGAATCAAGAGTTTGGGACCTGAAATAAGACACTCCAACTTTTAGAACATGTGAAAGAAAACCACAACACCAGAACCTTATAATTTAGAAATAATTGTTATCCTTATTACCCCATTTGAGCTTTACAATAATACTATGGATTATCTACTGTAATTATTCATTCTTTAATGAGGCAACACCTCAGAAAATAACACATGTATTTCCTCATCTGTCAATGACTGGCTGCCTAAAGTCATTCAGCCCAGAAGCAGAGATGGGAACATAAATCTTTCCCTAAAACTAACATTCAAACTTAGGAGAGACCACATACTACAGGTGTATACATTAGGACTAGTATTACGAAAAGGATCTACATAGGTACAGCACCAAGCATGTACAAAGCACAAATATAAAACTGCCTTATTTATGGGAGTTCCTGTTGTGGCTCCGCAGTATCCATGAAGACCTGGGTTCGATTCCTGGCCTCTCTCAGTGGGTTAAGGATCTAGCATTGCTGTGGCTGTGGTGTAGACCGGCAGCTGCGGCTCTGATTAGAGCCCTAGCCTGGAAACTTTCATATGCCACAGGTATGGCCCTAAAATTCAAACATTAATTTTTTTAAAAAATTAATAAAACTGCCTTATTTCAGTCTCAAAATAACTGTGGAGGTAGGTGAACAATTATCTTTATGCTCATTCACAGACAAAATGAAGTTATGAAACGTTAGGTAACTTTCCCAAGGTCACTCAATTAAAGAAGTGGTGGCACCTTGGGGTGCTAGTACTTTGCCTAATAGATTCACTCTCTGAAGGAACTCTTCCCCCAAGATGGTCATCCATTCATTCCACAAATATTTCCTAAGAAACTGAAACAGAAAGGAAGGGAGCAGGGCACAACTTTTAAAAGAATGATATAACCATAGAGGACACAACAAAAACTGGTTAGAACCAACTAGATCCAAGATGGTGAAAGATTCAGGAGATCTTGAGCCTCACTAAAGCTCACAGTCATACATCAGCATCTAAATGACATGACCATGGGCAACATGACAGCCAATTATAAAAGGCCAAAAAGTGGGTGGTGGCCCAATTCCTAGAATTCCCCACCCCCTTCCCCCCACCAAATGGAATAATCCTCATACTCCTTAGCCTATGAAATTACCCAGCCCATAAAAAATAACCACCCATCAACTATACTCCAATAAAATTAAAAAAAAAATAACCACCCCATATTTTGGGGCCACCCTCAAGCCTTTTGAGATGAACTGTATTCTATGGCATGTGTATCTCTCTAAATAAATCTAATTCTTTTTTAAATTTTTTATGGCCACACCTGCAGCATATGGAAGTTGCCAGGGCAGGGATCGAAACTTAACCCACTGAGAGAAGCCAGGGATTGAACTTGCCTCATCATGGATACTAGTCGAATTCGTTAACTACTGAGCCACAATGGGAACTCTCTCCAAATCTACTTCTTGCCTATCATTTTGCCTCTTGCTGAATTCTTTCTGTGTTGAGACAAAAAGAACCTGAACTACAGTAAGTCCTGAGACAAAGTGTGTGATTTTTAATTAGAAGACTGTGGGTTCAAATCCCAAACTGGGGTTTGGCTGGGTTAGAGTTCCAGCCCATGGGTTCAAGTCCCATCTGAGTTATGCTATTTCAAAACTACTACATAAAAGTTACTCTTCCATTTTTCTCATCGGCCGGCACGGTAAGCAGGAAAGGAGAAATCTCTGGGGAGTTCACAGAGTGCTGAACACACTAAATATTTGTCTTTGAGCAGAGAAACAGACACTTACTGGGGAAACATAGTAGGAATGCCAAACAGCACAAAGTATACATGAGGTTTGTGGTCATGAATTTAAAGTGAAACCAGTCACCCATTATTTGTTCTCTAATAACAAGCTTCTTTCTGCTCAGGCACAGATACAAGGAAGGTAGATAGCTAAGTTAAACTGCAATCAAAATTCTGGTCAGTTGAATTAAAATAGAAGAGAAAGGCAAGGGAGGTGAAGGTGACTTTAACGGAGGGTTTTAACGGAGTGATTAAAATGGCACAGTTCCCTGGCAGCCTAGTGGCTAAGAATCTGGAGTTATCACTACTCTGGTTAGAGTTCAGTCCCTGGCCTGGGAATGTCTGTATGCCATGGTGCAGCCAAAAAAGAAGGAACTGCATGAGGAATTAAGATGGGTAAAAAGGGAAGCGAAGACAGGGTGGGGTCTGAGAGTGAAAAATCAGATGAGAGGTCTCAAGGAGAATGAAGGATTGTTACAATGAAGATATTGGATACTCAAACATGCATACAAATCTCTTGGAATTTTGTTAAACAGCAGATTCTGATTCAGTAGGTCTGGGATGGGGCCTCAGATTCTGCTTTCTAACATTCCCAGAAGATACTGATGCTGCCACTTTGAGGACACCTCCTCCCCTTTGAGTAGCAAGGGGTCAGTGGTTAGAATGAGAAGCTTCAAGGCTCTGACCATGGGGATGGAACTCTGGGGCCTAAGTGCTAAAGGGATTCTGGGTAGGATGTGGGAGTATAAAACACAGGGCAGAGGAGGAGATGGTGATGGCAAGAAGGAAACAGAGGTTAAAAAGAACAATGGCCAGATGCTGAGGTGGGTGGATATCAGCCACAGGAGAGGTACCAGATGGTAAAGCTTCCAGGTAGCTGGGGTGACTGAAAACCTGAGAAGGAGCAGTTCACGGCATCAGACAACATGTGGTCAAGTCTGAGGTGGGCCCTTGAGAGGGCTGCAGGGGAAACAGTGTTTTCAGGGGCCAGCCAAGTTCTAGATAAGGCAAAGAGGGAAAGAGGATGCTCAGAGAAGGGCTTGGTAATATAGGGAGAAGACTGATAATCACAGAAGGGCTCAATCAGTAGATGAACCCAGCAGTATGGGAATGAATAGGTAGGTATAAAATTACACGTCCTACATTGTAGTTTGGTAGTAGGAAGGAAGGAGGAAAGAAGGAAGAAAGAAAGAAAGAAAGAAAGAAAGAGAGGGAGGGAGGGAGGAATTAAAGAAAGAAGAAAAAGTGGATTTTTTTTTGTGTGTGTGTGCTTTTTAGGGCTACATCCATGGCATATGGAAGTTCCCAGGCTAGGGGTCAAATCAGAGCTATAGCTGCTGGCCTACACCACAGACACAGTAATGCAGGATCCAAGCCTTGTCTTCAATCTGCACCACAGCTCATGCCAACACTGGATCACTGATCCACTGATCAGAGCCAGGGATCGAACCTACATCCTCATGGATACTAGTTGGATTCGTTTCTGCTGTGCCACAATGGGAACTCCTGAAAAAGTCGATTTGTGAAGAAAGCAGCCTAAACATAATGAACTTAAAATTTAACAAACAAAAAATACTGCTGTTTTGTAATAATCTGTTATAAAAATAATATAGAAAGTCAACATAATGGTAATGTTCAATTTCTTAAACTAGGGTGGGTAGTGTATGTGGGTATCCACTCCATTTGTTCATTATGTGCCTACGAATCCTGGGCATCTTGTTAAACTGCAGATTCTTACATACATATACACATACCCACACTCATCTCATATGTATAACTTAACGTGAAAATACACCAAAATGAAGAAAGGTGATCGTGTACTGCTAAACTAAAAAGCATAGCCCAAAAAGTCTAGAAAAAGAGTTAAAAAGAAAAGGTCTATTTTACTGACACTGGAGAAGGGTTCTCCAGAAAATAAACACAGGGAGTCTATAGAGCAGGTATACTGCTGACTTAGAAAAGCTGGGTAAAAATCTGTAGCATTGAGGATATTTCAGACAATGCTCCAAAATCCTGTGCTCAGATTAAGGTTTGGGTTTCTAAGAGCGAACAAAGGGAATTGTGCCTTTTGGCATTTCTCTCACCATAAATACACAAAGTTATAATTTATGAACTACCATCTCTGCATTTGTTAGTATGAGTCTAATCTCTGAATTTACAAAGTAGAGAGTGAGATCTCTGAGACAGGAATGACACTGACTTTCATTACTACAATACAGTGGTTCTCTAAGTGTGCTCCATGCACTCTGAGGGTGCCCACAGACCCCTTCAGGGAGTCAAAACTATTTTCACAATATTCCTAAACGTTACTTGCCTTTTCCCACCATGCTGACATTTGCACTGGTGGTACAAATGCAGCAGTGGGTAAACCTGTGGGTGCTCTAACACAGCAGCAGGTAGAACTACACTGCACTGTTCTTTTCTGTATTCTTTGCCACTGGAGCTTGCAGGGGAAAAAAAAAACTGCTTTCACATAGACAGGATTAAGATGGCAGAACAGAAGGACTGGAGCTCACCTTCTCTCATAAAAACAACAGAATTACAACCAAATGCTGAACAAACTTCTACCAAATGTAATGGAAACTTTCAAAAAGATATTCTACTCCAGAAGACAAAGAGGAGGCCTTATCAGGATGGCAGGAGGGGCGATTACACAATATAAGCAACTTCATACCTGCCAGGTGGGCAGCCCACAGACTGGAAAGTAACTGTATCACAGAGACTCACCTATAGGAGTAAGAGCTCTGAGCCCCAGAGATCAGGTCCCCAAATCTGGGGATCTGGCATTGGGAGAAAAAGCCCCAAGAGCATCTGGCACTGAAGGCCAGTGGGGCTTGTGCACAGGAGCTCCACAGGACTTGGATAAACAGAGCCCCATTCTTGAAAAGCGCACACAGGCTTTCATGTGCACTGGGTCCCAGGGCAAAGCAGAGGCTCCACAGGAATCTGGGTCAGACCTGACTGCAGATCTTGGAGGATTTCCTGGGAAAACACGGGGTGACTGTGGCTCGTTGTGGGGGAAGAACATTGGAAGAAAAGGTCTCGGGAATATTCATCAGTGTGTGTTCCTCTAGATGTGGCCATTTTGGGAAAATCTGGCCCCACCCATCAGTGCTGAAAAGTCCCAGGCCAAACAATAATCCAGGTGGGATCACAGCCCCACCTATCAGTAAACAGACTGCTTAAAGAGCCCCCAGGCACACAGCTGCCTCCAATCACCCCCAGAGACAATGACCCACCCACCAGAGGGATAAGAATAACCCCATGTACCAATGGGCAGGCACCAGTCCCTCTCATCAGGAAACCTACAGCAAGCCCCCACACCAACTTCAGCCACAGGGGGGCAGACATAAGAAGAGAGGCTAGGAGTTCCCATTTGTGGTGCAGTGGAAAAGAATCTGACTAGGAACCATGAAGTTGCAGGTTCAATCCCTGGCTTTTTTCAGTGGGTTAAGGATCCCAAGTTGCTGTGGCTCTGGCATAGGCTGGTGGCTACAGCTCCAATTCAACCCCTGGCCTGGGAACCTCCATATGCCATGGGAGCAGCCCAAGAAATGGCAAAAGGATAAAAAAAAAAAAAGGAAGAAGAGGTAGAAGAATGAATAAGCAAGGTGGAGGACAGACTAGTGGAAATCTCTGATGCAGAATAGAAAAGAGAAAAAAGATTGAAAGAAATGAAGACAGTCTAAGGGAACTCTGGGACAATGTTAAAACACACCAACATCTGTATTATAGGGGTGCTAGAAGGAGAAGAGAGAGAGAAAGGGACAGAAAAAATATTTGAAGAGATAATAGCCAAAAACTTCCCCAACACAGGAAAGGAACCACTTGCTCAAATCCAGGAAGCACCATGAGTACCAGATAAAATAAACCCAAGGAGGAATACCCCGAGACACATATTAGTCAAACTGACCAAAATTAAAGACAAAGAGGAAAATACTGAAAGCAGCTAGGGAAAAGAAACAAGTAACATTCAAGGGAACCCCAGTAAGATTATCAGCAGCTTTTTCAGCAAAATCTCTGCAGACCAGAAGGGAGTGGCTTGATAGACTTAACTTGATGAAAGGAAAAAACCTCCAATCAAGATTATCTTACCCAGCAAGGCTCTCATTCACATTTGAAGGAGATATCAAAAGCTTTACAAATAAGCAAAAGCTAAGAGAATTCAGCAACATTAAACCAGCTTTACAACAAATACTAAAAGAACTTCTCTAGGCAGAAAAGAAAAGCCTGCAACTAGAAACAAAACCACCACAAATGACAAGGCTCACGAGTAAAGGCATATATACAGTAAAGGTAGGAAATCATCTAAGCACAAATACATTACCAAAATTAGAAATCATGAGAAGAGGAGGGTACAAATGCAGGACACTGGAGATGCACTTGCAATTAAGAGACCAACAAGGTAAAACAATCTTGTATGTATATAGACTCCTGTATCAAAACTTCAGGGTAACTGCAAACAAACAAACAAAAAAATACAATTGATACACACACAAATAAGAAAAATCAACTCAAATACAACACTAAAGATAGTCATCAAACCAGAAGAGAACAAGAGAAGGGAAGAAAAAAGAAAAAAAATCCAAAACAGTTAATAAAATGGCAATAAAAACATACATATCAATAATTAAATGGACTAAATGCCACAACCAAAAGACATAGACTGTCTGAATTGATACGAAAACGAGATCCATATATATGTTATCTTCAAGAGAGCCACTTCACTTCTAGAGACACATACAAATTGAAAGTGAGAGGATGGAAGAAAATATTCCATGCAAGTGGGAATCCAAAGAAAGCTGGAAAAGCAATACTCATATCAGACGAAATAGACCTTAAAATAAAGAATATCATAAGAGACGAAGAAGGACATTACATAGTTATCAAAGGATCAATCCAAGAAGAGGATATAACAATTGTAAATATATATGCACCCAACATAGGATCACCTCAACATATAAGGCAACTGCTAACAACCTTAAAAGGAAAAATTGATAGTAACACAATAATAGCAGGCAACTTTAACACCCACTTACAGCAATGGACAGATCATCCAGACAGAAAATCAACAAGGAAACACAGGCCCTAAATGAAGCATTAGACCAGATGGACTTAACAGAAGGTATTTAATAGGACATTCCATCCAAAAGCAGCAGAATACACATTCTTCTCAAGTGCACACAGAACATTCTGTAGGACAGATCACATTCTGGGCCACAAATCAAGCCTCAGTTACAATTAAGAAAACTGAGGAGTTTCTGTCATGGCGCAGCAGAAACAAATCCGACTAGGAACCATGAGGTTGCAGGTTCGATCCCTGGCCTTGCTCAGTGTTGCTCTGAGCCATGTCACAGACATGGCTCAGATCTGGAGTTGCTGTGGCTCTGGCATAGGCCAGCAGCTACAGCTCCAATTAGATCCCTAGCCTGGGAACCTCCATATACTGCAGGTGTGGTTCTAAAATTAAAAAAAAAAATTAAAATTAAAAAAAAGACATAAGACCAAAAAAAAAAAAAAAAAGAAGAAGAAAGAAAACTGAAATCATATCAAGCATCTTAACGAGCTTATATCAAGCATCATCTCAAGCATCTTATACAACATTATACGACTGGAAATCAGCAACAAGAAAAAAACTGCAAAGAACACAAACACATGGAGACTAAACAACATATTACTAAACAATCAATGGATCACTGAAGAAATCAACAAGAAAATTAAAAAATACCTAGAAGCAAATCACAACAAAGATACGACACTCCAAAACCTATGGGATGCAGCAAAAGCCGTTCTAAGAGGAAAGTTTATAGCAATACAAGCCCACCTCAGGAATCAAGAAAAAGCTCAAATAAACAAGGTAACTTTACATCTAAAGCAGCTAGAGAGAGAACAGACAAGACCTAAAGTTAGCAGAAGGAAAGAAATCATAAAGATCAGAGCAGAAATCAATGAAATAGAAACGAAGAAAACCATAGAAAAGATCAATGAAACGAAAAGCTGGTTCTTTGAAAAGATCAACAAAATTGATAAACCCTTAGCCAGACTTACAAGAAAAAAAGGGAGAGGACTCAAATCAATAAAATTAGAAATGAAAAAGGAGAAGTAACAACGGACATCACAGAAATACAAAGGGATCATAGAGACTACTACATGCAACCATATGCCAATAAAATGGAAAACCTAGAAGAAATGGACAAATTCTTAGAAAAGTAAAATCTTCCAAGACTAAACCAAGATGAAATTGACAAGATGAACGGACCAATCACAAGTACTGAAATTGAAACTGTGATTTAAAAACTTTCAACAAACAAAAGTCCAGGACCAGATGGCTTCACAGGCGAATTATATCAAACATTTAGAGAAGAGCTATCACCTATCCTTCTCAAATTATTCCAGAAAATTGCAAAGGAGCACTCCCAAACTCATTCTATGAGGTCTCCATCACCTTGATACCAAAACCAGACAAAGATACCACATACACACAAAAAAAAGAAAATTACAGGCCAATTTCACTGATGAACATAATTGCAAAAATCCTCAACAAAATACTAGCAAATTGAATTGAACAATACATTAAAAGGATTGTACATCATGGTCAAGTGGGATTTATCCCAGGGGTACAAGGATTTTTCAATATCTGCAAATCAATCAGTGGGATACACCACATTAACAAACTGAAGAATAAAAACCATATGATCCTCTCAATAGGTGCAGAAAAAGCCTTTGACAAAATCCAACACCCATTTCTGATAAAAACTGTTCAGAAAGTGGGCATAGAGGGAACATACATCAACATAATATAGCCCATATGTGACAAACCCAGAGCTAACATCATTCTCAAAGGTGAAAAGCTAAAAGAATTCCCGCTGAGATCAGGAACAAAACAAGGATGTCTACTCTTGCCACTACTATTCAACATGGTTTTGGAAGTCCTAGCCATGGCAATCAGAGAAGAAAAAGAAATAAAAGGAATCCAAATTGGAAAGGAAGAAGTAAAACTATCACTATCTGCAGAAAACATGATACTATACCTAGAAAATCCTAAAGACACTACTAGAAAACTGTTAGAGCTCATCCATGAATTTGGCAAAGTCGTGAGATAAAAAATTAATACACAGAAATTGACTGCATTTCTATATACCAACAACAAAAGATCAGAAAGAGAAATTAGGGAAACAATCCCATTTACCATTGCATCAAATAGAATCGAATACTTAGCAATAAACCTACCTAAAGAGACAAAAGACCAGTACTCTGAAAACTATAAGATACTGATGAAGGAAATCAAAGATGACACAAATACATGGAAAGACATACCATGCTCTTGGATTGGAAGAACCAATATTATCAAAATGACTACACTAACACAAGGCAATCTACAGATTCAATGCAGTCTCTATCAAATTACCAAGGACATTTTTCACAGAATTCAAACAAAGTATTTTAAAGTTTGTTTGGAAGCACAAAAGACCCAGAATAGCCAAAGACATCCTGAGAAATAAAAATGGAGCCAGAGGAATCAGGCTCTGTGACTTCAGACTATATTACAAAGCTACAGTCATCAAAACCATACAGTACTGACACAAAGACAGAATATAGATCAGTGGAACAGGATAGAAAGCCCAGAATTAAACCCATGCACCTACAGCCAACTAATCTATGACAAAGGAGGCAGGAATACACAATAGAGAAAAGACAGCCTGTTCAATAAGTGGTGCTGGGAAAACTGGACAGCCACATGTAAAAGAATGAAACAAACATTTCCTAAGACCATACACAAAAAGAAACTCAAAATGGATTAAAGACCTAAATATAAGACCAGATACTATAAAACTCTTAGAGGAAAACATAGGCCAAACACTCTCCGACATAAACCACAGCAATATCTTCTTAGATCCACCTCCTAGAGTAATGACAATAAAAACAAAAATCAACAAATGAGACTCAATTAAACTTAAAAGTTTCTACACAGCAAAGGAAACCCTAAACAAAATGAAAAGACAACCCACAGAATATTTGCAAATGAAGAGACTGAAAAGGGATTAATCTCCAAAATTTATAAACACTTTCTGCAGCTCAGTACCAAAAAACAAACAACCCCATCAAAAAATGGTCAGAAAATCTAAACAGACAATTCTCCAAAGAAGACACATGGGTGGCCAAAAAACATATGAAAAGATGTTCAACGTCACTAAGTACTAGAGAGATGCAAATCAAAACCACTCTGAGGTACCACCTTACACCAGCCAGAATGGCCATCATCAAAAAGTCTACAAACAACAAGTGCTGGAGAGAGTATGGAGAAAAAGGAATCCTATTACACTGTTGGTGGGATTGTCAATTGGTGCAACCACTGTGGAAAATAGTATGGAGATTCCTCAGAAAACTAAACATAGAACTCCCATTTGATCCAGCAATCCCACTCCTGGGCATATATCCAGAGAAAGCCACGACTCGCAAGACACATGAACTCCAATGTTCACTGCAGCACTATTTGCAATAGCCAAGACATGGAAACCTAAATGTCCATCGACAGAGGAGTGGCTAAAGAAGATGTGGCACATATACACACAATGGGATATTACTCAGCTATTAAAAAGAAAGAAATAATGGCATTTGCAGCAACATAGACGGACCTAGAAATTATCATGCTAAGTGAAGTCAGTCAGACAATGAGACATCAACATCATATGCTATCACTTACATGTGGAATCTAAAAAAAAGGACACAATGAACTTCTTTGCAGAATGGATACTGACTCACAGACTTTGAAAAATTTATGGTTTCCAAATGAGACAGTTTGAGGGAGTGGGGGGATGTGCTGGGGGTTTGGGATGGAAGTGCTATAAAACTAGATTGTGATGATCATTGTACAACTATAAATGTATTGAAATTCACTGAGTAATTAAAAAAAATTCTGCAGAGAAAGAAAAAAACTGCTTTCACATAAGAATGTGATTTAAAGCACCTGATGAAGCTGAAAAATGAGTAATTTTTATTAAATTTGTACCTTGAATAAGTGCCTTTTTAATACTCTTGAGTAACAAAATAGGAAGTCCACACAAAGACCTCTGCTGCACAGCACTGCTTAAGGATGTCTCAATGAAAAGCACATGTGTGACTGGGGTGCAAGCTCCATTAGCCACTTGGTTCATGGAACACTATTTCCCCCTTCAGAGGTCTGACTAAGGTTACCCAGACTTGGTATCCACAGACATCCTCTTGAAAATGAACTATGTGAGCTTGTTACTTCAAGGACAACGATTTGTTGACAATGATAAAAATTTAAGCTTTCAGAGTTCCTGCCTTGGCTCAACAGTAACAAACCCGCCTAGGATCCATGAGGACCAGGGTTCGATCCCTGGCCTCACTCTCGTTGTTGTGAGCTGTGGTGTAGGTCACATAGACACGGCTTGGATCCTGCATTGCTGTGGCTGTGGCATAGGCCAGCAGCTACAGCTCCATCTTACCCCTAGCCTGGGAACTTTCATATGCCTCTGGTACAGCCCTAAAAAGACCCCCCCCCCCAAAAAAAATATCAAGTTTTCAAGAAACAGAATTTTAGAAAACATATCCTCTGCTGTGAGCTTAAGAGCTTCTCAATACCACAGATTTTTTCTGATGAGATTGATGGTATTAACAAATATAGTTTTTATATTGCAAAATGAAATGTACCAATATTTGGAAGATCTCATAACTCAGTAAGTCAATACTTTCCAACCAACAATGTATAATGTTACAAAATCTTTTATGGTAAAGGATTCATTCAAAGCACAAATTAGAACAATGAATTTTTATGCAACAAAAAAGTTCATTCCTATAGTTTGAGATTCCACCTTTAAGAAACTACAACCTATCAATTTTTTGAGTAATATTAAAGAAGAAAATCCAGGGAGTTCCTTTTGTGGCTCAGTGGTTAACAAACCCAACTAGGATCCACAAGGATGCAGGTTCAATACCTGGCCTCGATCAATGGGTTAAGGATCCGGCATTGCCATGAGCTGTGGTGTAGGTCGCAGATGCGGCTCTGATTCTGAGTTGCTGTGGCAGTGGGGTAGGTCAGCGGCAGCAACTCTGATTTGATCCCTAGCCTGGGAACTTCCATATGCCATGGGTGCAGCCCTAAAAAGCAAAAAAAAAAAAAAAAAAAAAAAAGAATATTCATTAATTATCTGAAAATGCTCTTCCTTTCCTATAGGCCTATGTGAGGCCAATTTTCTTTATGTACTTCAACCAAAACAATGTGTTGCTACAGATTAAATGCAGAAGTCATTCTTCCATTAAGCTTGTTTTCTTTCTTTTCTTCTTCTTTTTTTTTTTTTGTCTTTTTGCCTTTTCTAGGGCCATTCCTGCCGCATATGGAGGTTCCCAGACTAGAGGTCTAATTGGAGCTGTAGCCACTGACCTACGCCAGAGCCACAGCAACTCGGGATCCGAGCCACATCTGCAACCTACACCACAGCTCACAGCTCAGTGGGATCACATCTGCAACCTACACCACAGCTCACAGCTCAGTGGGATCCTTAACCCACTGAGCAAGGCCAGGGATCAAACCCGCAATCTCGTGGTTTCTAGTCGGATTTGTTAACCACTGAGCCACGACAGGAACTCCTATTAAGCTTGTTTTCTGTTAAAGCCAGACATTTAGAGATTTGTAAAAATGTAAAACAATGCCACCTTCTAATTAAATTTTGTACTTTAGAAAATAGTCATGCTTTCTTTCTTTCTTTCAGGGGGAGGGGGCTGTACCCACAGCATGTGGAAATTCCCAGGCCAAGGACTGAAGCTGTGCCACAACAGTTACCCAAAACACAGGAGTGACAATGACAGATCCTCAACCACTAGGCCACCAGGGAACTCCAAAAATAGTTACTCTTCATTAAAGATTTATGTAATATGCAATGGGTTTTTTTTTTTTAATGAATGAACTTTTTTTTGCTTTTTTTTTTTTTTTGCTTTTTTATGGAGGTTCTCAGGCTAGGGGTTCAATCAGAGCTATAGCTGCTGGCCACAGCCACAGCCACAGCAACATCAGATCCAAGCTGCATCTGTGACCTACACCACAGCTCACAGCAACGCCAGATCCTTAACCCACTGAGCAAGGCCAGGGATCGAACCTGCAACCTCATGGTTCCTCGTCGAATTTGTTTCCGCTGGGTCACAGTGGGAACTTAATGAATTAATATTTTAAGCTTTAATTTATAATATGCTAAGTATCATAGATAATACCTACATAAACAAAAACTTTGGAGACTGCAGTAACTTTTTGTTTTTAATGGCTGCACCTGCAGTATATAGAAGTTCCCAGACCAGGGATTGAATCCAGGCCACAAATGTGACCTATGCTGGATACTTTAAGCCACTGCACCAGGCTGGGGATGGAACCTGCGCCTCCGCAATGACCCAAGCTGCTACAGTTGGATTCTTAAACCACTGAGCCACAGCAGGAACTCCAAGACCCCAGAAATTTTTAAGAATGTAAAGGAGTCCTAAGGAAAAAAGTTTGAGAACTGCTGCATTTTTGCTTTATATTTTGAATCACATAGGGCTTGCCAGATCAAAAAGGTTTCCAGAAGCATGTGCTTCTCATGCAGATAATTTTAGATTTAGATGCCAAGTTAGCAAGTACAGAATTTATTACTGTATTACCATTGTTACAGCACTTTGCTGGGGGTTATGGGATGTAAGAAGCCCAAACTTACAATCTATAGGAAGACCAGATGTATACTCATAAAGGAACAAGAACCCAATGATGCATTAACATTGGGATACTTATATACGTAAGATAGACATTTCTCTAAGGCAGATACCAGATGGACGAATCCTCTCAATCAGCACTTTTCGAAATGTGCAGCAGCAGCAGCATTGTGATGTAGGAACTTACTAGAAATGCAAATTATTTGGGACCCTCCCCAAACCTACTGAAACTCTGGGAGTAGGGTCAGCTACCTGCATTTTCAGCCCTTCTGGTAATTCTGATGCTTAAGTCTGAGAAATGCTGCTAAATGACTGATACGATCAAAGGTTCACCTTCTCAATTCCATGCGCAGTAACGATCCACATGAACGATTTCACAAGTACCCCTACAGAAGCCTTGGTGCTTTTACTCTATGGTTTTGTTTCAGGTTTGTCACCCAGCCTTGAATGCCTTATCCAAGCCTAGCTATTTTCATCTGCTGAAACCTTAGGGGCAAATTCAGGGATGCAGCCACCCACGCAACCTCCAATCCTCACCAATGACAATGTGTTCACCCTTCAATTTCCTATAGAACTGAGTCTGTAGCTCTTTCTTATCACTGAGCACACTGAGCTGGGTGTACAAAGTCTATAGATTCTACCAGACTATAAATGCCCTGGTGGGGGGAGAAAATGTATTTTAGCCATCATTATATTTCCCATGGTACTTTATAAACAATGCTTACTCAATACAAATGAGGAAAATGGTCTCAGCTGTTTAAATATTCAGTTGGGGTATATTCAGTATTTTAAAATAAAACCAGTTGGGATATATTCAGTATTTTAAAAAGTTTTATTTAGTGACAGAAAAATATAGGACACAGACCTCAGCTCAAAGAATTTATGATGTAGCTACAGAGGGAGGACCCACATCCATGAGAAATAACCAAGAATACAATGCAACTTATGAGAAATACCGAACCATGTGATACGATGGTCCTGGATGTGTTTTAGAAGATGGGAGGGCAGAGTGGACTGAGGCAGAAAGAAAAGGCTTCCATGGCAAGGCAGGATTTGAGTGGGGGGGTCAAAGAAAACAACAGTGTCAGGTATTGGCAGTTGGGATTTTTTTTTTTTTTTGTCTTTTTGCCATTTCTTGGGCCGCTCCCGCAGCATATGGAGGTTCCCAGGCTAGGGGTCTAATCGGAGCTGTAGCTGCCAGCCTACGCCAGAGCCACAGCAACGAGGGATCCGAGCCATGTCTGCAACCTACACCACAGCTCACGGCAATGCCAGATCGTCAACCCACTGAGCAAGGGCAGGGATCGAACCTACAGCCTCATGGTTCCTAGTCGGATTCGTTAACCACTGCGCCATGACGGGGAACTCCTGGGATTTTTTTAAAGACAGAGAAAAAATCTCTGAAAAGACAAAGGAAGGAGAAGGAAAGGTACAACATATGATTAAGAGTGAGAAGCTCAGTTTGGCTAACATTAAAGGATTCTTGTAAGAATTGAGAAAGGTAAACGGAAAGGAGGCTTTAAAGAGCCTTAGAAGATGGCCAATAAGCACATGAAAAATTGCTCAACATCACTGATTACTAGAGAAATGCAAATCAAAACTACTATGAGGTACTACCTCACATCAGTCAGAAGGGCCATCATTAATAAGTCTACAAATAACAAATGCTGGAGAAGGTAGAGAAAAGGTAACCCTCCTACACTGTTGGTGGGGATATAAACTGGTAATAACCACTATGGAAAACAGTATGGAGATACCTCAGGAAACTAAATATAGAACCACCATATGGGAAGTTCCTGTGTGGTACAGCAAGTTAAGGATCCACCATTGGCGCAGCTGTGGCACAGGTTACAACCATGCCATAGGTTCAATTCCTGGCCAGGGAACTTCCACATGCCATGTATGTGACCTCCCAAAAAATAGAAAAAAAAAAAAAAAGAAATACCATATGGGAGTTCCTATCGTGGCACAGTGGTTAACGAATCCGACTAGAAACCACAAGGTTTTGGGTTCGATTCCTGGCCTTGTCCAGTGGGTTAAGGATCTGGCATTGCTGTGAGCTGTGGTGTAGGCTGCAGATGCAGCTAGGATCCCGCGTTGCTGCGGCTCTGGTGTAGGCTGGTTGCTACAGTTCCGATTAGACCCCTAGCCTGGGAACCTCCATATGCCAAGGAAGTGGCCCTAGAAAAGGCAAAAAGACAAAAAGACAAAAAAAAAAGAACTACCATATGATCCAGCAAACCCACTCTTGGGCATATATCCGGACAAAACTTTCCTTGAAATAGACACATGCACCCGCATGTTCATTGCAGCACTATTCACAATAGCCACGACATGGAAACAACCTAAATGTCCATCAACAAATGAATGGATTAAAAAGATATGGTATATATACATAATGGAATACTACTCAGCCATAAAAAAGAACAAAATAATGCCATTTGCAGCAATATGGATGGAATAGAGACTCTCATTCTAACTGAAATAAGTCAGAAAGAGAAAGACAAATACCATATGATGTCAGTTATATCTGGAATCTAATACATAGCACAAATGAACCTTTCCACAGAAAAGAAAACTATGGACTTGGAGAACAGACTTGTGGTTGCCAAGGGGGAGGGGAACGGAGTGGGTTGGACTGGGAATTTGGTATATGCAAACTATTGCCCTTGGAATGGATAAGCAATGATATCCTGCTGTATAACACCGGGAACTACGTCTAGTCACTTATGATGGAGGATGATGGAGGATAATGTGAGAAAAAGAATGTATATATGTATGTGTGACTGGTTCATCTTGCTGTAAGTAGAAAATTGACAGAACACTGTAAACCATCTATAATGGAAAAAATAAAAATCATTTAAAAAATAAATAAAAAGCCTTAGAGATCAACCCAAGAAATTTACTTGCTGTACACTTCAAATGAAAAGCCTCCCTTAAGATTCTACTGGCACAAAATGAAAGATGTCTAGAGTTCCCCTTAGGCCCTATATGTATTTCGCTTGTTCATGTTGGTTCTCTTAATCTAACCATCATCACCAAGCTAAGATTTAAACCAAAGGTTGGCAGCCTCTTTCCAGAGACATGCCTAGTCTTTATTCACTACAGCTATGGGTGCTGGTAACAGATCAGGGCTGCCAGGACAGGTCTTAAATTTCAGAGAAGAACCATGAACACAAGAAGATGATGATTAAACCACAAACAAAAAGAAAGGTGCTCATCTAAAACCCTTCAACTTAGCAAGGGTAAACTTGGAGAAGCTGTAAACACCACTGAACACACAAGACAAATTCCAGGCTTTTCTACTACTCTTCAGACTGCAGGAGGGAAGATCAGATATTCCACAGGCCACTCAGCCTTGGTAACTTTACATATCCTACCATAAATTGCTCATTCCAGTTTCTAAGTCAGGCTGAAAGCTAAATATTCTAGGTCCAATATAGTAGCTGTTAGCCACATGCACTGTTTAAACTTAACTTTATTTTCAAATGAGGAGTTCCGACTGTGGCACAATGGGCTCAGTGGTGTCTTGGGAGCACTGGGACGCAGGTTTGATTGCCGGCCTGGCACAGTGGGTTAGGGATCCAACACTGCCGCAGCTGCGGCTTAGGTCACAACTATGGCTTGGATCTGATCCCTGGCCTGGGAACTCCCTGTGCTGTGGGGTGGCCAAAAAAGAAAAATAAATAAATAAATACTCTTGAAATGAAATAAAGTTAAAAAATTCAGTCCCTCAATCACACCAGCCACATTTCAAGTGCTGAACAACCATAATGCAACATAGAAAATAATTTCCACCACCACAGAAAGTTCCACTGGACAGCACTATTCTAGAACCTCCTTCATCCAGGGACCATCTACCTGCCAAACGGACAGTGTCCTTCAAACCTGAGGAAATGGTAAGTTTATATAATAAAACTACTTTGGTCAAGTTATTTTCAACTCTTCTTTTAGAAATAACGTTCGCACGTTATTAGTGACCCAGAGCGACAGTGACCGTCTCAGTCCTTCAAATACACTTCATTAGACTTGTCTCTTAAAATGCTACTAGCTATTTCCAAAATGTGAATCCAAAAACGTCAAAAATATAATAGGCAACCACGGAACACAGCAACAATGTATCCTAGGCGCACAGGTCAATTCCAAGAGTTTCAAAAAGTATTTATTAATGGCTTATCACTGTAATTAATGAACAATACCTCCCTAGATGAATGAACTTAGGTTCTGGTGCCTTTTTTCTTTTTTTTTTTTCTTTTTTGGTCTTTTTAGAGCCGAGCCTGCAGCATATGAAAGCTAGGGGTGGAATCAGAGTTACAGCTGCTGGCCTACACCACAGCCACAGCAACAGGGGATCCAAGCCACATCTTTTACCCACACCACAGCTCATGGCAACGCCAGATCGTTAACCCACTGAGTGAGGCCAGGGATCAAACTCTCGTGCTCATGGATACTAGTCGGGTTCACTTCCACTGAGCCATAAGGAGAACTTCTTTTCTTCTTTTTTGGCTGCTCCTTTAACTTCATGGAGTTCCTGAGCCGGGGATCAGATAGGAGCTGCAGTTTCGACCTACTTGCAGCTGTGGCAACACTGGATCCTTAACCCACTGTGTCAGGCCAAGGAAGGAACCTGTGTCCCAGCACTCCAGAGATTGCAGCTGATCCCGTTGTGCCACAGCGGGGACTCCTTATTTATTTTTGAAAGTCAGTTATATTATTTTATAATCCCACTTTCCAAACTATACCTAGAATTCTTTATTTACAACTCTAACTGATGCCATAGTTCCAATATTTTTTTGAGCCAAAAGCTGTTCGTAAAATGTTTATCTCTAGAACCACTCACTTCTCAACAGTCAAAAATAACTCCTGTTTGACTCATAACATCCTCAAGAGGGAAATGTGGAGAGACATTTACTTCTAAGCACTAATCATGTACCAGGGGAAGGCCTCCTTCTGTCTGAAAGGTTTACATTTCCACCCTAAACCAGGAAGTTTTACTGCCAAACATCAACACTAGAGGAACGTTTTTTTTGTTTTGTTTTGTTTCTCTGTAACCTACAGATTTTAAGAGACAAAAAACCAGGCCTGAAATAAACAAAAATTTCTAACTAGAGTAATAGCTTGCTTCTGTGATTTAACATCAAGATGATCTAAATAACAAATATAAAAAGGCAAAATATTAACTTCAGGGAAGCAAATAACCTTAAAAGACCTACCCCCTCTTTGGTTGTGTTTTTTTTGGGGGGGGGGTTGTTTTTTTGTTTGTTTTTTTCTTTTTAGGGCCACACCCACGGCATATGGAGGTTCCCAGGCTAGAGGGCTATAGCTGCCAGCCTACACCACAGCCACAGCAATGCCAAATCCAAGCCGTGTCTGCGACCTACATCACAACTCACGGCAACGCCAGAGCCTTAACCCACTGAGCAAGGCCAGGGATCAAACTCGCAACCTCATGGCTCCTAGTTGGATTCATTTCTGCTACTCCACGACGGGAACTCCCTCTTTGGTATTTCTAAAAAAAGAAGTATGCATTGTATGTCTTGAGAATGTCAGCTTTACAGAAAGTTGAGATTTCAAAGCAGGACCATTCTTTCGCCCAGCAAAATAAACGCCTTCTCCCCTCTATGAAATCAAGCATTGGTACACATTTGTCTAGTGTGCTGGATACTGGGAAATACCAACATCTGGGGAGGTTTTGTGAAATCAAAACAATGTTGGGACATAGAAAGCATCACAAATATTAGCTATTATTAATTCTAATAATCCAAGCACTGTATTTTCCTTTCCGGTATAACCTCTCTCGATACAAGTTACTGGAGAGGAAATTACATACAAATCAATCTCCCATTCTAAACAAACAAATTTTCAGAGGGTGAAGATACAGTTCAAGACGACAGCGTTTTCAAAACATAAAACACAGACTTATTGCTGTTACTCCTTTTAAAAATCAGTTTCAAAAGCAATTACCTGTCATCTGCCTCATAAAGGTAAGAATGTTGAAAACATCCAAATAACAAAAAACATTACTTGTAGTAAATGACAATAGTGGGTTAGTTACCAGGACCTTGAAGAGGAGGAAAAAAAAGACCCTAGGAATGAAGCCCAAGTTCAGAGGTGGTACTACTCACACTTTATGCAAGACACAAAGAGCTGTTACTGTCCAGCCATCCCACGGAAGTACCAGAGTGTCATTTCAAGAGGCCTCCAGGATCACTGTTCATCTGCTAATACCCACTCTCATTCAGTCCCCATCCTCATAACCCCTCCACCAAAGAGGTCTTGCAAAGGAAACAGGAATTCAAGAGTTAAAGATTCAGTTCTACGCTCCCTGTGTAACTATATATAAACATATAAACAGAAACATTTTCAATAGTGAAAACTGACCTAAAGCAGTTAAAAATTGCCCCCATCGCTAAAACTGACTTTAAATTGGCAATTTCAAGTATCTACAACCTAAGTGCACAGGATGACTCATTTCTTAAAAATCTGTCTTAAAGGAGCTTCCACTGTGCCACAGTGGGTTAAGGATCTGGTGCTTCCAGAGCTGTGGCGTAGGTTGCAACTACAGCTCGGATTCGATCCCTGGCCTGGGCACTTCCACAAGGGTGCAGACAAAAAAAAAGAAGAAGAAGAGAAGACATCCCAGTTAAAGAGACAGACACATTTGGCACATTTGGCAGGGAACAGACCTAGCAAATCTAAAAAGGGCTCCTAGGAGTTCTCCTGTGGTGCAGGGTTAAGGATCTGGCACTGTCATTTCAGCAGCTTGGGTGGCTGCTGTGGCGTGGGTTCAATCCCTGGCCGAGGAACTTCTGCATGCCATAGGCGCAGCCAAAAAATTAAAAATAAATTAAAAAGAACTCCTATGAGTTCCCGTCGTGGCTCAGTGGTTAATGAACCCAACTAGGAACCATGAGGTTGTGGGTTCGATCCCTGGCCTTGCTCAGTGGGTTAAGGATCCGGCGTTGCCATGAGCTGTGGTGTAGGTCGGAGACGTGGCTCGGATCCCGTGTTGCTGTGGCTCTGGAGTAGGCTGGCAGCTACAGCTCCGATTAGACCCCTAGTCTGGGAACCTCCATATGCCGAGGGAGCGACCCTAAAAATGGCAAAAAGACAAAAAAAAAAAAGAACTCCTAGTCTCAAAGAAAGTAAATATTTTAAGACTCTAGGTCATATGTGTTTAGGAAAATAGGAACATATGACTTACAGAGGGGAAAAATAGAGAACACGTAAGACAATGCTTCACATACAGATGGCCAACAGGCCACATGAAAAGATACTCAACATCACTAATTATAAGAGATACACAAATCAGGACTACAGTGAGGTGGCCTAGCAGTTAAGGTTCAGTTGTCACTGCTATGGATCTATTTTGATTCCTGGCCCAGAATGTTGGTGCAGCCAAAGAAATAAAAAATAAAAAATAACTACAGTGAGCTCCACCTCACACCAGGCAGAATGGCTTTCATTTTATTTTACTATTTTATTTTATTTTATCTTGCTTTTTAGGGCTGCACCCATGGCATATAGAAGTTCCCAGGCCAGGGGTTAAATCGGAGCTACAGGTGCCAGCCTATACCACAGCCACAGCAACACGGGATCTGGGCTGTGTCTGCAACCTACACCACAGCTCATGCCAAGGCCAGATCCCCTACCCACTGAGTGAGGCCGGGGATCAAACCTACATCCTCATGGATACTAGTCAGATTTACTTCCAGAGCACCACAATGGCCATTATTAAAAAGTCTACAAATAACAAATGCTAGAAAGGATGCGGAGTAAAGGGAACCTTCTTCCTACACCATTGGTAGGAATGTAAGGTAGTGCAACCACTATGGAAAACAGCATGGAGGTTCCTTAAAAAAACTAAAAACAGAGTTGTCATATGATCCAGCAATCCCACTCCTGGGGTATATATCTGGACAAAATTGTAATTCAAAAAGATCCAGGTACCCCTAGGTTCATAGTAGCACTATTCACAATAGCCAAGACATGGAAACAACCTCAATCTCCACTGACAAATGAATGGACAACAAAGATACCATAATATATACAATGGAATACTACTTAGCCACAAAAAAGAATTTACAGCAACATGGATGGACCTAGAGATTCTCATACTAAGTGAAGTCAGAAAGACAAATATTATATGGTATCACTTATATGTGGAATCTGAAATACATCACAGGGAGTTCCTGTCATGGCGCAGTGGAAACGAATCTGACTAGAAACCACGAGGTTGCCAGTTCCATCCCTGGCCTTGCTCAGTGGCTTAAGGATCCAGTGTTGCCGTGAGCTGTCGTGTAGGTCGCAGACATGGCTTGGATCTAGCTTTGCTGTGGCTGTGGTGTAGGCTGGCAGCTACAGCTCCGATTGAACCCTTAGCCTGGGAACCTCCATATGCCGAGGGTGTAGCCCTAAAAAGACAAGAACGACAAAAAAAAAAAAAGAAAGAAAGAAAAAAAGAAGAAGCTAAAATACATCACAAACGAACTTACCTATGAAACAAAAACAGACTCAGAGAACAGACTTGCAGTTGCCAAGGGGAGAGGGGTTTGGGAGGGATGGACTGGGAGTTTGAGATTAGCAGAAGCAAACTCTTAAATATAGGATGGATAAACAACAAGGTCCTACTGTTAGCACAGAGAAACCACAATGGAAAAGAATATGAGAAAGAATATATATAACTGAATCACTTCGCTCTACAGCAGAAATTAACACAACATTATAAATCAACCATACTTCAATAAAATAAGTTTTTAAAAAAGTAAAAATCAGAGTTCCCACTGTGGCAGAAGGGGATCTTCAGCATCTTGGGAGCAATGGGAACACACGTTCAATTCCCAATCCAGGACATTGGGTTAAGGATCCAGCATTGCCACAGCTGCAGCTGAGGGCTGAGGTCGCAACTACATCAGGGATCTGATCTCTGGCCCAACAATTCCATATGCCGCAGGGTGGCCAAAAAAGAAAAAGAAAAAAAGAAGGAGTTCCCATCATGGTGTAGCAGAAACGAATCTGACTAGGAACAACAAGGTTGCGAGTTTGATCCCTGACCTTGCTTAGTAAGTTAAGGATCCCGCATTACCGTGAGTGGTGGCGTAGGTTGCAGACACAGCTCAGATCCTGCATTGCTGAGGCTGTAGTGTAGACCTGCAGCTGTAGCTCTGATTTGACCCCTGGCCTGGGAACCTCCATATGCCATGGGTGTGGCCCTAAAAAGACAAAAAATAAAAATAAAAAAATAAGACAAAATAAAAATAGGCCTTCTCTTGTGGCACAGTGGATTAAGGATCTGGTGTTGTCACTGCAGCAGCTGGGGTTGCTGCTGTGGCATGGGTTCAGTCCCTGGCCCAGGAACTTCCACATGCTACAGGCATAGCCAAAAATTGAATTAAATTAAATTATAATAAAAAGAGGTCTACTTCAAAAATGGGGATGCTTAGTCTCTAAGATAATGACATGCTTTGCTCGGAGGAAGGTACAGAGGAAGCAATTACAACCCCCAAATTCTTTGCCACATAATCTTTCAACTTAAACTCACAGAATCAAACTTAGGAAAGGGGCCAATATCTTACATAAAATAGAAGGGAATAATTTATCAGGTGCTTGCACCCAGCACATAGGAACACAAGGTTCTTTTTTTCTTTTTTTTTTTTTGTCTTTTTGCCATCTCTTGGGCCGCTCCCACGGCATATGGAAGTTCCCAGGCTAGGGGTCTAATCGGAGCTGTAGCCGCCAGCCTACGCCAGAGCCACAGCAACGCGGGATCCGAGCCACGTCTGCGACCTACACCACAGCTCATGGCAACGCTGGATCCTTAACCCACTGAGCAAGGCCAGGGATCAAACCCGCCACCTCATGGTTCTTAGTTGGATTCGTTAACCACTGCGCCACGACGGGAACTCCCGACAAAGCCCTTTTTTTAATTTACTTTTTTATTTTTTGCATTTTAGGGCCGCACCCACGGCATATGGAGATTACCTGGCTAGGGGTCTAATCGGAGCAACAGCTGCCGGCCTACACCACAGCCACGCCAGATCCAAGCTGTGTCAGATCCAAGCCGAATCTGCTATCTACACCACAGCCCATAGCAACGCCAGATCCTTAACCCATTGAGTGAGGCCAGGGATCAAACCTGCAACCTCATGGTTCCTAGTTGGATTCATTTCCGCTGTGCCATGACAGGAACTCCGGAACACAGGTTCTTAAAGTCTTTGTTTAAAGGATGACAACATTTTTTTTTGTTTTTTGTTTTTTTTTTTTTTTGGCCACACCAGTGGCATATGGAAGTTCCCCTGGCAAAGGATCAAATCTGAGCCACGGATTGAATCTAAGCCACAGCTGTGACCTACACCACAGCTGTGGCAATGCCAGGTCCTTAACCACTATGCCACAACAGGAACTCCAGAAGAACCGGCCTACGCCAGGGCCACAGCAACGTGGGATCTGAGCCGCGTCTGCAACCTACACCACAGCTCACGGCAACGCCGGATCCTTAACCCACTGAGCAAGGGCAGGGATTGAACCCACAACTTCATGGTTCCTAGTCGGATTCGTTAACCACTGCGCCATGACGGGAACTCCCAGAAGAACAATTCTTTTATTTTTTTCATTTTTTTTATTACTCAAATGAATTTATCACATCTGTAGTTGTATAATGATCATAACAATCTGATTTCACAGGACAGAAGAACAATTCTTAAGAAAATAGTATTATGTATTAACCTTAAGACTAGAATTCTGGATATTTGTGTGAACCAACATCTTTTCTTCCAACTCCAACTAAAACAAGTTGCAAAAATATGTTCAAAACCAAAATGGTGACAACTTCTCAATTGTAATACATCAGAATTTAGGGCTCTGGGTCATAAATAACTTACACCACTGAGAAACAAGTCTATTCATTCCAAAGGGTTACTTGTCTAGTGCTGCAGATACATTTTCACAGAACAAAAATGTTATGTTTATTTGTAGTGAACAGGAAAACTGATAGCAAATTTCATAATAGAGAGAGCCACTGGTTAACCACATACCCATTCACACAGTAAAATACTTGTGCTCTACTATTTTGTTTTCTTTTTTTTTTTTTTTTTTTTTTTGGTCTTTTGTCTTTTCAGGGCCGCACCTGCGGTATATGGAGGCTCCCAGGCTAGGGGTCTAATCGGCACTGTAGCCACTGGCGTACTCCAGAGCCACAGCAACGCTGGATCCAAGCTGCGTCTGCGACCTACACCACAGCTCACAGCAACGCCGGATCCTTAACCCACTGAGCGAGGCCAGGGACTGAACGCAAAACCTCATGGTTCCTAGTCGGATTTGTTAACCACTGAGCCACGACAGGAACTCTCTGTTTTCTGTTTTTAAATATCCTGCCAGGAGTTCCCGTCGTGGCGCAGTGGTTAACGAATCCAACCAGGAACCATGAGGTTGCGGGTTCGGTCCCTGCCCTTGCTCAGTGGGTTAAGGATCCGGCGTTGCCGTGAGCTGTGGTGTAGGTTGCAGACGCGGCTCGGATCCCGCGTTGCTGGGCTCTGGCGTAGGCCGGTGGCTACAGCTCCGATTGGACCCCTAGCCTGGGAATCTCCATATGCCGCGGGAGCGGCCCAAGAAATAGCAACAACAACAACAACAACAACAAGACAAAAATAAATAAATAAATAAAATAAATATCCTGCCAAAGGATATATTTTTTTCTTTGGCTGTGCCTATGGCATGAGGAAGTTCCTGGGACAGGGATCAAACCCATGGCACAACAGTAATCAGAGCCACTGCAGTGAAAATGCCAGGTTCCTAAGCCCCTGAGCCACAGGGGAACTCCCAGAGGATATTTTAAAAGTGATTTTATCATTATAAAATCATTATACTCTTTTCCAATAAAATATAGAGGGTCCAATGTCAATGTTTTTACTTTTTATCTACCCAAGTTGCAGAAAAGTCAACACAAATCTAGCAAATGATACAAACTGATACCTCATGATGTCTGTAGAATCCGGCCAGGCCTCAACTCATATCCTGGCAGAAGGTGGGAAAACATTTTGAGCAATCCTGGCTGTGAAGTCATGATGATGACATCACAAATAAAAATTCTGATGATGGTGGGCCTCTAGGTGCAACCTAGCCACTTGAAAAAAAAAAAAAAACTACAAGGTTCTGGAGTTCTGGTCACAGCTCAGTGGTTAAGAACCCAACTAGTACCCATGAGGACATGGGTTTGATCCCTGGCCTCATTCAGTGGGTTAAGAATTCGGTGTTGCCATGAGCTGTGGTATAGATCGCAGACATGGCTTGGGTCTGGCATTGCTGTGGCTGTGGTGTAGGCCAGCAGCTACAACTCTGATTCGACCCCTCTGGGTACCTCCATATGTCACAGGTAAAGCCCTAAAAAGACAAAAAAAAAAAAACTAAACAAGGTTCTGTACCCCTGAATCTGGAGCTGATGTCTCAAAAAATGCGCCTGCTTCCAGGAAATTATCCTCCCATGTGAAAATAAAACAGTATTCTCCACTACTGACCAGCACAGGCAACACAGGTAAGAAGAGAAAAGTACCTCCACCTAAGTATTCAGCTCACCACTAGGAATGTGTTTTTATATAGTTCAAGTTTGCAAGTTTTTTTGTTTGGTTGTTTTGTTTTGGCCACACCTGCAACATGTGAAAGTTCCTGGGCCAAGGATCAAACCCATACCACAGCAGCAACCCAAGACATTAGAGTGACAATACTGAATTCTCAACATGCTGCACCACAAGGGAACTCCTGAGTTTGCAAGTTTTTATTTCAGTTCAGTTTCAAGCACCTTTTCTTAGCATTCTCTCCTGGAAAATTAAGCTATATTTAAGAATTCTGAAAACTGAGTAGGAAGTAAGTTATAAACTTAAAATGTCACTTCAGCCTTGTCACTCTACTATATTGCTAACTTCCAATCCCAATATTTATTCTATTTAGTAAGGGAGTGAGGATTACAATGTGTGAGCCAGAAGTTAATTTTGAAAATGCCGGAAGTACAAAGGCTCACCACAGCTCCACAATAGTGTATCTTTGCTAAGAAAAGCCAAAACTGCCAATTGTTGTCATTGTTGTGTTTTCCCCCTGCACCTTCAATGAGTTCTGAAATTTGCAAGCCAGCACAGAATAAGAATTAGTGACATTTTATTGTTATTTCCAAGGGGTAAAACACTCAAATTGGAAGGAAATGTAACAAAGGATTAATAATAATTATCTCTAGGTGATGGGATTATCAGTCATTTCAATACCTCCTTTTATGTTTTCCTGGGTTTCTCAAACTTTATTTGATACACAGTATACTTTAACAAGTTGGAAAAAATTGTAATGCTTTTTTTTTGCATCACAGTAAAATGGGCTTCAACCAAGGAGTACGGAAGACTCTACTGAAACATGAAACCAGCACAACAGGCCAGTGTAAGCACTGAGATTTGGTATCCACAGAGAATGGCGAAGCATCACCAAGCCAACTTAGTACACTTCCCTAAGACTGACTGTATGTAAAATAAGGCTGAAGTGAATTGATAAGTGTTCAAGAGTTAGGGGACAGTGCTACTCTCTCTACTTTCCTAAATGTTTGAAAATATTCTATAATAAAAAAAGTTTTACTGTAGAAGGTA
The DNA here is from genome assembly GCF_016906955.1 of Phacochoerus africanus. Taxonomy (NCBI): domain Eukaryota; kingdom Metazoa; phylum Chordata; class Mammalia; order Artiodactyla; family Suidae; genus Phacochoerus; species Phacochoerus africanus. The sequence continues at coordinate 30,455,732 of NC_062558.1, read as the reverse complement.
TTTTAGAAATATCCCAACCCCATCTTCTTCCTCAGCCTTCATAACCTCAAAATAGCTATAGCAATTTACAGAAACAAGAGGTTCCTCAGAACAAGCAGTTCCCCAAAACAAGCATGGTGTCAATTATGTCCGAATGAAAAGGAATAATATCCCTCATAATTCTCTCGATTTCTGAAGGTTTTGTTTACTCTTCCTTGTTATTTTGTGGGGGTTTTTTGTTGCTGTTTTATTATTTTTTAGGGCTGCACCTGCAGCATATGGAAGTTCCCAGGCTAGGGTTTGAATTGGAGTTGCAGCCACCAGCCTCCGCCACAACCACAGCCACACCAGATCTGAGCCTCGTCTGCAATCTGCACCACAGCTCATGGCAATGCCAGATACTTAACCCACTGAGCAGGGCCAGGGATGGAACCCTTGTCCTCATGGATACTAGTTGGGTTTGTTACCACTGAGCCACAATGAGAACTCCTGTTTCGCCATCATTTTTGTTTACTGTTACTAAAAAAAAGTATGAAAAGAGAGTTAGCTCAGAAACACCTGGATTCCATCCCAGCTGAATGACCTTAAACTAGTATTTAATCCCTTCCTGTACCTCAGCATCCTTACCTATAACCTAAGGATACTCATTAATAAATAAGGTCAGTTTCTGACTCCGTCCTTTGGTAGTTCCTGTTTTGAATTTAAATTCAAACTCCCTAAGTGAAAGTGCAATGATACAAAAGTGAAAGGAAAGCAACTGTGACTCAAACTTTGCCAAAGTAAGAGTACTCTGCCATCAGCAAAGACAGAACCACGTCTGATAAGATCAGCCCCAACAAGTGCAGTGTCTCCTGGCACTCTTGGAGTGGCACAGCGCCAAGGTGAATCACATCTCCATACTCAGCCCCTTCACAGTCCATTTCACCCCATCAGCAAAACGAAAACACTCTTATATTTACTAAATCTGGAAATTCTACTGGGAGGCAAAGGAAAGTTGAAGAATTTGCAATGAATTTAACCTGCCAGGAAAGGGAGTTTGGCACTGAGCCTCCAGAAACAGGCTGCCTGTGACAGCCAAGTGGCCACCTGGTTTCCCCTCCACTCTGCTGGGTGACCACGAGGGGATCAAGCACCAGACAGGCTGAGTGACTTACCTGTAGACAGCTGGGCTCTGAGCTCTCTTCTAATCCTAAAACGTTAAAAGTCCACACGCTTAATAACAGAGGTAAAGAAGTTCTCAGAGTGATGGAACGTCCACTTTAAGAAAACAGATGTTTCTGAAGTTGTTTTTCAAGTCAAGCTAAAGAGAAAAAGTCAAAGGCTGTGTTCTAATGTCATGTTCCTGAATTTGGGAGGTTCATTCACAGCTTTCTCCCGTCCCCTGAAGTCATGGTTATGTAAGCGTCTGTTGTGTGCTGTGTCACTTGCTGTCCCCCACCCCCAACATGGGAGATGCCCTGTAACCTGAGCTCCTGCACTTCAGCCGCTGAAAACACTTACACAACACTCTGGTTGCTTTCCAAATTGACTTATATTTCTACTAAAGAAAAGCAAGTCATTCCATTTTTTTCCACCTTTCAGTTTCAGTCACACTGATATTTCTGTACATACGTAAAACGCAAGTAAAGTCGAAGACCATTTACATGTTTTCTTCAACTCCTGAGCAAAGCAAGGAAGGTCAGCTATTTCGACTGCACAGAAAGATATCAAAACCTAACAAATAAGCTGATCAGCTTGCCCGGGGCCAAGTAAAAAACACCTCATCTCCCAGCTGAACTGAGCTTAAGGTCCTTGTATAGGAACTGCACAGTCATGCCTGTTTATACACCCAAGGCCTATATTCGTCTGCTCCACAAGGCACATCCCCACAAAGAAGGGTTTCCGGGGGACACAGGAAATGACTCTAGAAGAACACTGGCAGACCCATCACCTCCCTTGCGGGGTCTTTTCTGACTACACTTCCTGCCCTGTCTCCTCCTTCTCTGGACTGTTCAGCCTTCTATTACTGAATGATGAATCATACACTCACCCCTCTGGTGGTATGCACATCATGCTATGACTAAGTTTCTCATGGTCAGGGATAAAATTTTTCTTTGCACCCAATGGGCCTGAAAAAGTATTTAGTACACAGAGTTCAACAAAGTACTGAACTGGAGTTCTCCTGTGACGCAGCAGGTTAAGGATCCAGTGTTGTCACTGCAGCGCCTCGAGTTGTTGCTGTGGCGGGGGTTCAGTTCCTGGCCCCAGAACTTCCACATGCCACAAGTGTGGCCAAAAAAAAAAAAAAGTCCTAAACTGACTCAACAAAACAAGAACCCCCTGGAGTTCCCGCTGCAGTGTAGTGGGTTAAGAACCTGACTGCAGCAGCTTGGGTCACTGCAGAGGCAGGGCTCAGTCCCTGATCTGGTACAGTGGGTTAAAGGATCTGGCATTGCAGCAGCTGCAGCTCAGTTTCGATCCCTGGCCCTGGAACTTCCATATACCAAGGGTATGGACATAAAAAGAAGAACAAAAGAAGCATTTACAGTAAGAGGATCTTTAAAACACCTAGTTGACAGGGATACATAATGTATAAAGAAGCCCTGCTTATAGCACAAGGCATTGCCCAGTAAAGCTGATAGCTCAACGAAATGAGTTGAAAACACACCCACGCAAAACTCAAAGCAAAGTACAGAGATCGAGTTACTGATGAAAATTTAATAAGTGTGTCTCAAGATACAAGAAAGGAAACTGAGAGGTAGTGACTGGCAGATTTAAGGGCAAGGGAGCAGGAGGTAGCATTTCAAATACAAAGAAGGGAGTGAAAGCATCGTTCTACTGAAGTGGCATCACGCTTAGCTGCCTCTGTCCTTCCCATCACAGGAAGCCAACACAGAGTCAAAGAAGGGTGGGATAAGAACATGCAGAAAGACAAGCCTGGAAACTGGAGAGAAAACCAACAGGAGAGAAAGAGAAGCTAAGGATGGACTGCACTATCAGTTGTTTCTTACCCATCTGTTATTTTTTCCCCTAAACTTTGGTAAATTGACTTTGACTTAGAAACAGACGAGTGACTACAATTTAAAATGAAAGGGAGGTCCCTGGTAGTCTAGGGGTTAAGAGTCTGCCACTGTCACTGCTGTGGCTCGGGTTCAATCCCTGGCCTGGGAAGTTCTCCATGCCTTGGGAAAAGCCAAAAAATAAAAAAATAAAAACTTAAGACCCAGGGAAAAAAAAGTATTGTCCCTTGGAGCTCCCGTTACGGCTCAGGGAGTTAAGAACCTGACTAGTATCCATGAAGCTGTGGGTTTGATCCCTGGCCCTGCTCAGTGCGTTAAGAATCCAGCATTGCTGCGAGCTGTGGCACAGGTCACAGATGCGGCTCAGATCTGGCATTGCTGTGGCACAGGCCTATAGAAGCAGCTCCAATTTGAGCCCCTAGCCTTGGAACTTCTGTATGCCACAGGTGCGGCCAAGAAAGAAAAGAAGAAGAAAAAGCACTCTCCCATGTTTTAACATCTGGGAAACTTGTCAGTCTACTAAATGAAGACACAGAGTACTCCATGGGGATGGAGAAAGGAGCATCTCCTCCAGGGCAGGGTATCTGGCCAGCAGAGTGTTCAGTGGTCAACATGCAGCAACTGATGATGAGTGACGTGAGGCCACTTAAGGTCATCCTGAGGTTCTGGCCTCCCAGAAGCTGGCCCCCTTGACCACAGAGAAAATGTGTGTGATGTCACCAAACACAGTTCAGGGCACAGGCCACCAAAGAGCACTACTTCACATCAGCGTAGTTAACAAGTGACATAAACTAGAGAAGAGGAAGCAGCAGACTGGAGCCCTTCAGTTTTAGCAGCAACTAAGTTGTTGGTTTAAAGGGTAAAAGGATAAAATCTTAAACGTGAGAGGTAAGTTGGCTAAGACTGGGTGATGATAGAAAGGGAAAATCTAAATGGCCCATCTCCAGCAGAGCATTCCAATTCTCAGGAATACTGGAAAAATTAACTGGGGAGAAAGGTCACACTGCCCTCTCAGAAATAAACACACATACGAAGTGAGAGAAAACGAGAGAATCCATCTTCCAGAGAGCTCTGTCCTTGTGAGGGGTATGCCTAAGAGGGTGGGGCTGTGTCTCAAACTTGCTTAGGAAGTTGAGCATCTGAAAACAGTGGTGTTCTTAAGAGAATACCATGAAATATTGAGATACAGAGCCTAAAACATCTACGGTCACAGTAGCAAGAGACTAAGATTAAATTAAGAAGCCCTATACAAGGTGAAAAATGATTGATATCCACTGTTCGTTTTAAAATTTCTGATATAAACTGGAAAAGGCAGCGTCTTAGTCTGCTTGAAGATCACTAGCACTCTCCAAAGACCACCTGGCTAAAGCAGCAGAACCTTCTAAGGATGGAAAGTTGCCTGATGCCACTCTCACAGTTCATTCAAGTTATTTTGGTGCTGCATTTGATAAATTTACAGTTAACCCACAAGCTGAAGACAGAGCTAGTAATAATTTATGTTTGTGGCATGCTAAATGCATACTTTTCAGCAATCTTTAAGCATGGCACACACACACAAAAAAAAAAAATAATGTAAATTAGAGGGAGGGAAAAGGAAAGGTAGGAGACACAAGTAGAATCAAAAGGTGAAAAACACAAACATGAACTCGGAGCCACTGGTCAGTACTTCTGTTCAGCCCCACATCCACTAAGTTTACTGCCCTGTTTTTACAGGATTTACTTACACTAACTCAGAATAAGAGTACTAGCAGCCACTCTTCAAAAGCATGGTCCTGACTGTCTCCACTTCCAACAAAGAATCATTTTTTATTGACTTCGGGTCAGGGTGCCTTTCATCTGGTAGACTTCTTAGCATACACCTATCCAACCTTAAAGCTGTGTCCTTTTTTAAAAATTCCACTGTCAACTATATTCATAACACCAATAGATTCTCAAAGATTTCCAACCTGAGCCCATCAAGTGTTCTTTCAAATCTGTGGTCCAGTCACTATCCAGTGATGACATCGAGAAGTGTGACAACTCTGGATGGACTGTTTGGTGGCTGGAAGTCTTGGAGGAAATACTGGTGTTTAGGAAGAGTCCAGGAGGCATAATTCTGGGTCTTCTTCAGCTTCTGTCCCTGTGTTGTACTAGAGGACCACTAAGATCTGTTTTCACTGATACTTATCTACATATGCATGTATTTATATATATTTCATGTACAATCTATGTAAACAGGCCAGACTCAAACAGCTTGAAAATCAACACAAAGATTTAAAACACAAACAGCTCTGGAGTTCCTGTTGTAGCTCAGCGGTAATGAACCCAACTAGTACACATGAGGTTGCGGGTTCGATCCCTGACCTGGATCAGTGGGTTAAGGATCTGTCGTTGCTACGAGCTGTGATATAGGTTGCAGATGTGGCTCAGATCTGACATTGCTGTGGCTGTGGTATAGTCTGGCACCTGCAGTTCCAGCTCCAATTCAACCCCTAGCTTAGTAACTTCCATATACCCTGGGTGCAGCCCTAAAAAGACAAAAAAATGAAAGAAAAAAAAACCCACAAACGACTCATTTCTAGCTAGGATAAAGTACATAAAATGAAAGTAAAGAGTGTAGTCACTGTTTGTTTAAAGGGATCAATGTGAAAAGCCCACTTAGACACTAAAGGGCTGACACAAGCCAGGAAGGGTCAGAAAATTAATTAGCTCCTTAATTCATACAGTGCTACAAGGGAGCTGTACTTCCAATTCTAACTGATAGAACCCTTACAGAGCAATTTATAAAGTCAGCCTATCTACCCAAAGTGTTGACTTGAGATTACCACACAGTAAGATGCTGAAGGTAAATAGAAAGTTTTACATCTTCTCATCAAAGTCAGAAGCAGAATGTTAAATGATTAAAGACTCAGTTTAGGAAGTTTTCCAAACAGAGTCAGGCCCAGGATGTCAGTAGACAGACAGAATCCCTTGAAAAATTTTTCTGTGCTTGAAAATTGCATGTTTTTAAAACCTGAAGTGTATATGACATAGGACTCAATCAAGTTGTACTCTGCGTTTCCAAGTCTACAGCAGTTTTTAAAAGGAGGGGGAGGGTGCCAAAACCCAAGCAAGGCAAAGAGGGCTGGAGCATTAGACACTTTTTTTCAAGACCAAACGCTGAGCCATGATGCATCAGCCTGCAATTATGAGTGTCTTTGTATAGCTCAGTTTGAGTGAGGATTTATTTTCTGTTCCTGTTACTTAGACAAGTAGAAAACAAGTGGCCTCCCAAAGTTCCTTCATCTGCAAAAGAATTTTTCTTAAAAGGAGGGGCGCGTGTAAAGCTGAATCACTTGAGCTATTCTGCTCATTTACACAAGTTTCTACAAAATTCCTGTGCCGTCGTAACTCTGATACCACCAGCCTAGAGACAGATCTTAAAAGGAACTGAAATTACCAGGCCTGGTTAGTATCTCCCAGAAGAACTTACTTAATAGGTCAGCAGCAGTCAATTACACTAATGTGTGAAAAGGAGCAAATGTGCTGAATATAGCATCATAAAATTTTAGAATCAGAAGAGACCTGCAATCTAGTTCAACTTCCTCATTTTACCACTGAGGAAATGGCTTCTAAAAAGTGAAATCACTCGTTAAGGTCACAGTTACTGAACAGTCTAGGACTTAAACCCCACTCTCCAATTTAAAGACTCCTAAACTGTGCTGCTGAATAAAAGTTTCTGATCTGTTATAAAAAGTCCCCGAGATGAATGAGTCAATCTCGAGGCAAGTTAAAACTTGCTTCCCCTCCCAGTCTCCACAAAGGAATAAGAGTAGGCATATTTTCACTTGCCCTTAAACACATTGCCCACACGAAAGCAAACGCACACCAACTGCTTGTTCTTAACAGGAAAAGGACATAAAGACAACTCACAGAAAAAAATCAATGGCTTCCTTACTGGTTTTTTGGCCTCCTTTTGAAAATGTTCTTGTTTTACTTTGTAAAGGAGCAAAAAGAACAGATGCAGATCTTTAGATCACATGGGAAAAAGAACCACATTTCTCTTTTCACAATACTGAAAGATACTCGGCTGTTTCAAATTCATTCACAAGTCCCTAAGACAGTTTTCCCTACAACCTTCCTAGATGCTGTAAATAGAAACTAGGAATTGGCCTCATCTGGACCTTAACACTCAACTTCATTGTTGGTCATTTTTTTTACCTGTGTAGGTAATTCACACAGACACACAGAAGTTCTACCAGACCTCAGACACAAAGAAGTCCCTTTTAATGAAACTGTGGGAAATAAAACTGATAAACATATAAGAGGGCCTGAAGTTTGCCAAGACCTTGGCAAGGCACAAGGTCTGACATGAGGAGCACGAGTTACTTCTCTGTGCTGAATATTTAGCTCCTCATAAATTACAGTTCTTCAGTGAAAGCTGTTCATTAACAACGTGCCCTTCAGTAGTGGCAAGGCACTCCTACTCAAATTAACTTTCTAAAACATGGCAAGAAGAAAGGTTTGCATTTCCTGGGAACCTCCATTTGCTATGGGAGCAGCCCTCAAACAGACAAAAAATAATAATAATTGGTAAATTCAGCAACAAAAAAAAACCCAATTCAAAACTCAGCAAAGAACTTCAATAGACATGTCTTCAATGATGCACAAAAGCACATGAAAAAGAATCTCAACATCGGTATCATTAAGGAAATGCAAATCAAAACTACAGTGAAATAAAACCTCATACCCATTAAGACTGCTACTATCAAAAACAAATGAATAAACCAAAAAAAAAAAAAATTAGGTGTTCCCACTGTGGCACAATGGGATCAGTGGCACCTCTGCAGAGGCTGGACGCAGGTGTTTTTTGGGTTGTTTTTTTTTTATCTTTTTAGGGCTGCACTCACGGCATGTGAAGGTTCCCAGGCTAAGGGTCCAATCAGAGCTGTAGCTGCCGGCCTATGCCACAGCCACAGCAACTCGGGATCTGAGCCATATCTTTGACCTACACCACAGCCCACGGCAAACGCCAGATCCTTAACCCACTGAGCAAACCAGGGACTGAACTCATGTTCTCATGGATACTAGTTGGGTTCGTTAACCACTGAGCCACCACGGGAACTCCTGAACACAGGTTTGACCCCCAGCCCAGCACCGTGGCTTAAAGGATCTGGAGTTGCCGTAGCTGCAGAGGAGGTCACAACTGCGGCTGGGATCTGATCCCTGGCCCAGGAAATCCATATGCTGCAAGGTAGCCAAAAAAGAAAAGAAAACTGAAACAGAAAAGAATAAGCGTGGGAGTTCCCGTTGTGGCACAGTGAAAACAAATCCTCCTAGTAACCACAAGGTTGTGGGTTCGATCCCTAGCCTTGCACAGTGGAAACAAATTCGCCTAGTAACCGTAAGGTTGTGGGTTCAATCCTGCATTGCTATTGCTGTGGCTGTGGCATAGGCCAGTGACTACAGCTCTGATTCAACCCCTAGCCTGGGAACCTCCACAGGCCGCATGTTCGGCCCTAAAAAGCAAAAAAGAGAAATACAAAAAGAAAAGAACAAGTGTGGGCAATGATAAGGAAAAACTAGAACCCTTGAGCACCGATGGTAGGAATATAAAATGATCACTGTGGAAAACCAGTATGGTGGTTCCTCAAAAAATTATGAATTAGGGAGTTCCCGTCGTGGCGCAGTGGTTAACGAATCCGACTAGGAACCATGAGGTTGCGGGTTCGGTCCCCGCCCTTGCTCAGTGGGTTGACGATCCGGCGTTGCCATGAGCTGTGGTGTAGGTTGCAGACGTGGCTCGGATACCGCGTTGCTGTGGCTCTGGCATAGGCCGATTCAACCCCTAGCCTGGGAACCTCCATATGCCACGGGAGCGGCCCAAAGAAATAGCAAAAAGACAAAAAAAAAAATTATGAATTAGGTGTGCTGAAAAAGAGAAAAAAAAAATCTAACCTTAACCGTATGATCCAGCAATTCCAGCTCTGGGTATGTACCCAAAAGAACTGAAACCAGGGTCTCAAAGCAACCATTATACACCCATGTTCACAGCAGCATTATTCACAAAAATAGCTAAAGTGTGCCAGCAATCCAAGTGTCCGCTAACAGATGAATGGTTAGGCAAAATGTGATGTAAACATACAATGGAGTATTATTCACCCTTTAAAAGGAAGGGAATTCTGACACACACTACAAGGATGAACGTTGAGGACACTGTGCTGAGTGAAATAAGCCACTCTCAAAAAGACAAACACCATAGGATTCCACCTACACAAAGTGCTTCAGAGTACTCAAAATCAAAGGGAAAGTAGACTGGTGGTTGCCAGGGGCTGAAGGAGGGAAGAATGGGGAGTCACTGTTTAATAGATAAAGAGTTTCAGTTTCGCAACATGAAAGGAGCTCTGGAGCTGGATGATGGTGATGGTTGCACAACAATGAGAATGTTCCTCCCTTTTTTTCTCTCTCTCTTTTTCAGCTGCCCCACAGTATATGGAAGTTCCTGGGCTAAGGATCGAATCCGAGAGGAGCTTCGACCTACACCACAGCTGTGGCAATGCTGGATTCACTGTATCAGGCTGGAGGATCAAACAAGTGCCTCCACAAAGACAAGCCGATCAATTAACCCACTGTGCCACATAGGAATTCCTTGAATGTCTGTCTTTAACGCCACTAAACCGTAAACATAAAAATGGTTAAGATGGTAAATTTTATGTTATATGTTCTACCTTAATAAAAGCAATTTAAAAAAAGATAACTGGTATTCTTTCATATAACCTTTTTATCCTAATGGCAACATGCTACCATTCTGCACTTTGCTCTTTATACAAATATTTTGAAAGCCTTCAAGTAAATGCAAATCAAAATCATGAGATACCAGGAGTTCCCATTGTAGTTCAGCAGGTTAAGAACCTGAGTAGTGGAGTTCCCATCGTGGCTCAGTGGTTAACGAATCCGACTAGGAACCATGAGGTTGCAGGTTTGATCCATGACCTTGCTCAGTGGGTTGCCGTGAGCGGTGGTGTAGGTCACAGACATGGCTCAGATCCCACATTGCTGTGGCTCTGGCGTAGGCTGGTGGCTACAGCTCCGATTAGACCCCTAGCTTGGGAATCTCCATATGCCATGGGAGTGGCCCTAGAAAAGGCAAAAAGACAAAAAAAAAAAAAGAACCTGAGTAGTATCCATGAGGATACAGGTTTGATTCCTGGCCTCGCTCACTGAGTTAAGTATCTGTTGTTACCCTGAGCTGTGGTGTGGTCACAGACACGGCTGGATTCCACGTTGATGTGGCAGCCACAGCTCTCATTCAACTCCTAGCCTGGGAATTTCCAGATACTGCAAGTGTGGCCCTAAAAAGCAAAACAAAACAAAACAAAACAAAACAAAAACTATACGATACCAAACTTCACCCTCACTAGGATGCCTATAAACAAAAAGATAAGTGTTGACAAGGATGTGAGAAAACTGGAACCTCATTCATTGCCGGTTGTACAACCACTTGGGAAAACAGTCTTTCAGTTCCTCAAAAGGTAGGGTTCCCATATGATCCAACAATTCTTTTCCTAGGTGTACACTCAAGATGAATGAAAACATATGTCCACATAAAAACTAATACACAAATGTTCACAGCTGCATTATATTAGCAAAAAGTAGATACAACCCAAATGTCTTATCTGATGGTGCACAAACAAAATGTGGTATATCCACACAAAGGAATGTATTTCAACCACAAAAAGAAATGACATAGGGGAATTCCTCTTGTAGCATGTACCAGTCCGATGTCATTTCTTTTTTTTTTTGTCTTTTTGCCTTTTCTAGGGCCGCTCCCGTGGCACATGGAGGTTCCCAGGCTAGGGGTTGAATCGGAGCTATAGCCTCTGGCCTACACCAGAGCCACAGCAACGTGGGATCCGAGCCATGTCTACAACCTACACCACGCTCACAGCAACGCTGGATCCTTAAGCCGATGAGCGAGGCCAGGGATCGAACCTGCAACCTCATGGTTCCTAGTCAGATTCGTTAACCACTGAGCCATGACGGGAACTCCTACAAGGATGAACTTTGAAAACATTTTGCTAAGTGAAAGGAGTCAGTAAAACTGTATGATTCCATTTATATGAAATTCCAGAATAGGCAAATCTATAGAGACAGAGAGTAGAGCTTGGGAGCCTAGGACTGGGAGAGTAGAGGGGAAATCCAGTTGACTATTAATGGGTAAAGGGTTCCTTTTTGGGGTGAAGAAAATATTCTAAAATTGATTGTGGTGATGGTTGTACAACTCTGTGTAAAAAATGAAGATATTAGTATTCCCAGAAATTTTCCTATTTACTACATAAAACCAGGTATTTCTGACCCAGCAGCATAAAAATGACTGGCATAAAAACCTTAGGATAATAAGATGCTCAAGACCAGTTAGAAGGACTCCTCCTCAGGGCAGGGAGGCCTCGCCTAGATATAAACCCAAACATCTTAATTTTATTTCCTGTTACCTGCCCTCACACTACAGAGCAGGAGACTATTATCTCCACATCCTACTTTTATGCCTTTGTTCAATCTGGCCTAGAATGTCCTATCTAATCCATCCCTGCCTAGCAACCCTCCATCTTCATCAATGCCAAATACAAGGGCTAATTCCTACCGAGGAAGCTTTTTTAATTCCCTCTCATATATACACACACACAAGCCAAGTGAACTGACCAGGGTCCCAAGGTTGTAGGAAGGGGTTCCCTGCCAGGGCTCTTGTCTAACAGCTGAAAATGAACTGTCTGAGGAGACACACATGCTGACAAAGTGAGAGACTTCATTGGGAAGGGGGCGCCCGGGCAGAGAGCAGCAGGGTGAGGGCACCCAGGAGAACTGCTCTACTTCATGGCTCACAGTCTCTGGTTTTATGGGAATGGGATTAGTTTCTGTGTTGTCTCTGGCCAAGCTTCTTTCTCGGCCCATACCTGGTCTGGCCTAAAGTCCTTCCTGATGGTGCCAGCATCTCTCAGCCAAGATGGATTCCAGCGCCAAGGATACTGGGAGGTTGGTTGTCTCCTCCCTCCTATTGGCAACCTCCCCAAATCCTCCAGGCTAGTCTTCAGGGCAGCACCTGGTTCCTTATCAGGGCCTCCTGCTGTGAGACAACTCATGCAAGCGGCTATTATCATGCCTGGACTAGATGGGCAGTTTTAGTCAATGGTCCTCTAAAGCCAGCACACGTCAGCTTCAGCCTACACCCGGCCCACAGGACTGTCTCACCTTGTGAGACAGAGCTCCTTCTACCCAGCACCGTCTTCACAGCAGTCAACAAATGTTTGATTAATCGGTATTTCTGGGGTTTTCTCCCACCCCACAGGACAGTTTCTATTGGTCGCATTCATCGAAAAAGCTCTAACCATTCGCAAAATAGGCCAGGTGACTCACAGTCAGCCAGTGACACAGACTGGTCTTTCCTTCGTCTTCTTAGGCCCCTTTGCTATTTGAAAACAATGATGACTCCCTTAGCACTGTTATGACCACCACATCTTCTTCATTAATACAGGAACCCCACCAGGTGGACAGGGCCGGTGCTACCCCCATTTTACAGAGTGAGAAGCAGATTGAGAGAAGCCAGGCAACCTGCCCAACTTCACATGACTCACTGAGTTGGGGCTGAAGCAAATCCAGGACCTCAAACTTCTTAAGAGTATTTCTGATTTCCCAGGTTGGTTTGCTGAGAATATTCTCAGTGAAAATATTAATTATTGCAAAATAAAAATATAGATCCAGTCATAAAAATAGTTTTTACACATAAAGAAAAAAAACTAGGACATACTCTGAAACACTGAAATAATTTTCTCTGGGCAGTAGGATTATGGATAATTTGCTTTTTTCTGTGTTTTTTAATATGTCTGTTATATATCTTATACACTGAAACCACATATAACTGGATAACTAATATGCTATTAAAATGTAAGGGCCCTTCAATTAAAAAAAAGATATATAGGACTTCTCTGGTGGTGTAGCAGGTTAAGGATCTGGCATTGTCACTGCTATGGCTCCAGTCGCAGCTGTGGCACAGGTTCAATCCCTGGCCTGGGAACCTCTGCATACTATGGGCACAGATCAAAAAAAAAAGACATTAGAAGATAATGTCTCCAGTAAGAAATAATTCTATGAATGAAATGAAGTTCAAAAGATTTGATTGAAAGTTTTTTTTTGGGAAACATCCGTAATCTCTCTTAGCCTTCCTGAGAAGACGGAGAAAATATGCCAAATATTTCAATGCACTATTTGACTGGCGCTCTGCAGAACAGGGGGGGGGGGGGGGGGGGGGGCAGGAATCTCATTAAAGTTGCCTTCCCTTTTACATCAAACCCAAATTTTGGATGATTTGCATGTCCTGAACATCTGGAATTTCAGGCCTTTAACTTCACAGAAGATACAGTAAATCAAGGACTCTGCAATTTTAAGTGTAAAAAATGGGCAGAGTTAAAACCGGGATCTAATCCAAACTATACTTAGAGATAAGTAAGCAAAGGAGAATACAAATATCAAGTACTTAATTCAAGTTGGAAGTATATTACACCTTATGCTTATATAAAACACTAGGGCAGCAAAATGTCTGTCTGGAGTCTCATTAGGTTTCCTAAGAAGAGGCAGATGAGAATACATTTCCCCAGGGAAAGAGATATCAGAAAGGTTTCCCAACAGGGATTCTGTAACAGGACTACTTTTCTAAGATTCTGCAAAGAATACTTCTCTGATTTTGTGGCTGAACCACCATAACATAAACAATTAAAAAACAGACCCACCCATTGCGTTAGTGCTAGTGGAATCTGTCCTTCTGGAAGTGCCAGATGGAGATTAAAAAAAAAAAAAAGCTCTTTACTAATTGTGGCCAAGATTCCTTGGTACTTGATGCCAGGGCGAGGATATTAACCCAGATGTCCTAGCCAAATTCAAGGTTGGTTAATTACAGTCTGCCAACTTCCCCCCCCCTCCCCTGAACACGAACACACACACACACACACACACACACACACACACAAAAGGCTTCGTATGTTCCCTGATTTGAAATCTGAATAAGTCACTCTTGAAATTCTTGTAGAGTGCCATCAGTCAATATGTTTTCCTTTAAAAGTGCATTGTAACTCAAATATTGATTTAAAGCATATGGATTCCTTGAGTTCCATCTACATGGGAAACATACATGTAATCCTAAAAGTATATAGGATTACAATAACAACTACACACACACACACACATATATATAGGGGATGCTACCTTAGTTTAAAGCCTCCCTAAACAGTCCTCTAAAAAATTCATATTCAGAGTAATTCTGACATTGCCTTCCAATTAAGATTGAAGGGACTTAAATAAAGGTTTATATTAAACACAGATTTTGAACCATGAAGCTTTTAAGACTAAAATGGAAGGCTCTGCTGCTAGGAAAAAGCTATATATGAAAATGTCAGTTACAAGGCCTCCCAGGGTTGAGCAAAAATCCTGCATCCAACAGCAAGTCTGAACATCAAGTACAGGTCTGGCCTTTCTGCCATCCACTTACTTAAGGTTTCATTGCCAACATGCACTGCTTAAAATAATGTATATGAGGGTTCAATTTCTAGCTCTGTATTCACTGGCTGGGTAGCCTTTTAGGCAAGTTAGTGAAATTCTTTAAGCCTGAATTCCCCCATCTTTAACTTTTTCCTCATCAAAATCACTAATAACATGGCACAAAATTATTCTGTTTCTTTCGCTATTTTTAAATACTTTAATACACATTTTAAGGACTACCATCTATATGGCCTTAAACTGTCTGCCCCTCCCAAGCTCCCACTTTAGGACCTTCGTACTTGCTGTGCCCTCTTCCTACTATGCTCTTCCCTCTGGGATCTACATTTCCTCACTTCCCCTAGATCTCTATTTAAAAGTCATTTTCTCAGCAAAGCCTCCTTTTACCACTCTATCTAACATTTCCATTTCCCTAACTCTTGTCCCCCAAACACTTCATATTTCTCCTTCATTGATTTATGTATTTTTTCTTACCATGTCTCACTTTCCAACACACAATAAATTTTATTAATATGGTTATGGTTTGCCTCCCCTGCATGAAGAAGGGGAGTTCCACATGAACAGGGATTTCTGTTTTATTTACTGCTGTAGCACCAGCTCCCAGAACAGCATCGGGCACACAGTAGTTGCTCAATGAATATTTGTTGAAAAATTACCAAATGAGACCTAAGTACTGCCCACATATAGGTACACCAGAGCTCCACAAGCTCCCTTTGGGAAGACTATCACCACTTCAAAAATAAAGAAAAAGAGAACTAGTGGCTTGCAATGATTAGGAAACAACATTGTCCATTCTGTATATCTGAGAAAAACACACTCGACCTCCCACCTCATTTTTATGAGGAAAAAAGGAAAGAAGCTAGTAATTAGGATAAAGTGGAAAAGTAACAATTTATATGAGATGAAAAGTCTCACTTTAGTTAACAATGCACAAAGTTTTAATGCTAACAAATATTAAGCCATCTTCCTGTGACTTGACTACATTACCTTCAGTTGTTTTTCTTTAGCTTTAACTTCTATAAAAACCAGTCCTGAAACTTAGGGACCTATTTTCAATTAACTAAATAATGAATATTCACTGAGCACATTGGACTGCAGAATTCTGTAGGGGGTGCTACAAAGTGAAATACAAGGTCTTTGAGATATAGATACAGACATAGATATAGACAGATATCGATATACACACATAAACATACACACATACTGGAGTTCCCGTCATGGCTCAGTGGTTAACAATCCCAGCTATGATTCATGAGGATGCGGGTTCAGTCCATGGCCTCGCTCAGTGGGTTAAGGATCCGGCGTTGCCGTGGATGGGGGTGGAGGTCGAAGACCCGGCTCGGATCCTGAGTTGCTGTGGCTGTAGGGTAGGCCAGCAGCTGCATGGCCGATCCAACCCCTAGCCTGGGAACTTCCATATGCCTCTGGTGCGGCCCTAAAAAGCAAAAAAACAAAATAAAATAAAAATATACATATACACATACATGTACACAAACATATACATTATTGATTATGTGTGCACACACACATACACACATATACATATACGTACACACACATACACACTAGGAAGAACAGAAATACATCTGCACAAAATTAAGAACAGGCTGCCAATATGTGACAAAAATCAAAAGTGCCTATCTTTGTACAGAGTATAAGAGGTCCAATTTACCTCTTACACACCATGCATTGGGATTAGAATCCCAAAAGAGATAGCACTTAAAAGGCAAGAAAACTAGACTTAAGTTCACATGCTTTTATGGGTCACATGAGATACAAGAGGCTTAATATCAGACACTAGATGAAAAAAATTTAAGGTAAATAAGAGCACCAAATTCTAAACTCCTGAAGAACAGAAACCAGATCCACTCATGTCATATTCAAACTCAAGTAGGAGCTTAAGCAATTGTTGAGAAAAACAGGGAAGAGCACCATCTTTATCTTTAGAATACCTTCGTAGGGTTCATCCAGTTTGTTTTTTTACCCTTTGAACTAGGCCTAGCGGAAGCCTAAGCTGTACTTCACTTTCTCTGAACCTTAAAAACCCAGGACAAGCCCTTGGCCAAGCAAACACCCACTGTCTTTGCTTTAATAAGGGCCAGCCTTGCTCCTTGTCAGACAGCCACCACACTAATTCAATAACAAAGCACCTGGAGTCAGAATACCTGAGCTCAAATCCTGACACCACCACTTATCAGCTGTGTGGCCCTGGGCAGGGCAAGGTCCTTGACCTTTCTATGCCTCCTCTGTAAAATGGGGATAATGATAGCACAGTCACTGGTTAGATTAATTAATAAGATAAGACACACGAAACACTAGCCCAGGGCCTGACCACCAGAAACCCTCAATAAAGGTTAACATTTCCAGAGAAAAATGCACCAAAGCTGAGGAGCAACATACCTAAGCACTCTTGTCAAAGGTTATCATTAAACCCAAAGGTCTAATACATTTGGTCTCTAGACTGTGCATACTATAGGTAGTAGCAGTTTTTAAAAAATAAAAAATAAAAATAACACCAACCAGAACCACAACCATAAGAGCAACAGCAGTAACACTAATACAAAGCTCTTATTGGCCAGGCAGGGTCCTAACCTAGAACAGAAAGAAGTCAAGGCTGCTGAACCAAAAAAAAAGAAAAAAGAAAAAAAAGATGCAGCATTTTTTCCACCCTCCCTTTTAAAATACAGTAATTGGCGCCCAGGTTTTGCTAAAAACAGGTATCGAAACATTGCAGACTGAACGTGTAATTTCTTCAAAGCAAAGAGGTGGGGCTGTGACGGGAGGGGGGGGTGGGGCGCGGTTCCTGCCAGATGGAAAAGCCACATGAAGTGGAGAAAGACGAGTTCAGGGTTTCTCCCCAGATCAAAATCAGATATTTGAAGCACAGGACCGCCAAAGGAGGGGAAGCAGTGGTGTCTGCTTTTAAAATAACCTCTGAACAAGTGTCATCTGCCTTCAGAGCCAATCCCCTGCCGAGGCAGAAGGGTCGGGTTACGGGGCAGCGGGGTTATTTCAGAAATCCCTGTCACCTCTCATCATCTACCTTCTCCAACAATCAGTCCCACTCGGGGGGCTGTGTGTGGGGGACAAAAGCCATGGCCGGCCAGGCCCCAGGCCAGTTGGGTCAGCTCGCCGCCGAGGCCACGGCCAGGGTGCCCTCCATTCCGGTTCGCGGGCACCGCTGCCAAGGGCCCGGGCAATGCTCAGGTGGCCGCCGGGGCAACAGGTCCCGCCGGGCCTCGGCCTCTCCAGGGGGTCCACCCCGCCAGGGCCGAGGGGAGCAGAGAGGGACGCCGGGGAGGGAGCGGCGCCTGGGGCGGCGCAGGGGCAAGGAGTCCAAGCTCCATCTTGAGGCGGGCGGAGGAAGGGAAGGCCGGGCTCGGCGCTGACAGGGCCGGCCACTTTTCCGGCTCCGGGGGAACACCCCAGAGACCCCTGGCCTCCAGGGCCATCCCCCTGGGGCTCCCCGGGACCCCTGTGGGGGGGGCCGGTGCGCGGGACTCGGTCCCCCTCTCGGACTCCGGGCCGGCCCCCGACCCCAAGCCGGGAGGGCGGGAGAGGGCCCGGCGGGGCGGGAGGGGAAAGGTGAGGAGGGGACGGGGAAGGGGAGAGGGCCCGCGCCGCGCCCGCTCGCCCCGCTCACCGCTCGCCGCCGCCTCGGTCGCTGCCAGTCGCCGCCACCTGCCCCACTGCAGCAGCAGCAGCCGCGCGGCCGCCGCCTCCCGCCTCCCGGCTCGTCGGCTCCGGGCGGGGGAGAGCGTGACGCGCCGCCGCGGGGCCGGGCGGGCGCGCGCCGCCCGGAGAAGACGCCGCGGCGGCTCCTCCCCGCGCGCTCCGCCGCCGCGCCCACTCCTGTCGGCCCAGCTCCTCGGACCCCGCCGCCAGCGCCGCGTCCGAGCCCCCAGCCGCCGCCTCTTTGTCTGCACCCGGGCCGCCGCTCTGGAGAAACGAACCTCAGACCCCCCGCGCGCCCGCCATCCAGCTCTCAGATCCCGGAGAGGACCGGGATGGGGAAGAAGGTGCGAGGAAACCCGAGAGGCCTGGACCAAGGGGCTTCTCATCATCTCGGTTAGTTCCCCATTTTCTGAACGTGTTCCCAGAATTTGCAAGTCACACCCGAGAGCTCCATTGAGACTTGATCGCACAGCCTGCTAATTTGCAACTGATTTTTTTCTTTTTTCTTTTCCTTTTTTGCCAGATCCAGGGTGAGAAATCCTTTGAAATAAGCTCGGAGGAGCTGCCCACAGCTGGTTAACTTTAGGGAGCGTCCTCTCTGCCCTCCTCGCCCTCCAAGTAAGACCCAGGGTGAGCAACCTCTGGGGAAAGCACTGCAGCAAATGAAGCTTGAGAAGGACCATCTCCTCCCTCCCCTTCCCTCCAGGGAAAGACCGAGAGTTTAAAAATCCCTTGAAACAAGCCCAACACTTGCTCCGTCAGTTTGAGAAAAGCCTTTTATTCGCCTCAGCCGCTTGGAGGGAAGCCCTGGTTAACGTCCTGTCCTCCCACCTCCCCACAGGGATCTCCTTTAAAAGCTTTTGAAAGGGACTGGAGGGGAGGCAGCAACAGCCTGCTCCGGGCCGGTGCAGCGGAGGGCGGCCAGCATTTCACTCCCATGGACCATGGCAACCCCAGAAGCTTTGCAGCTTCTGGGAGGAATTTGCAGCTGTGGGTGAAGCCCAGTATTTTACAACGACTTAGTAGTGGATAGGGGGCCCAGGGCTTCCCCATCCTCTCTGGTGGAAGGGAATAATCAGGAGGGTGACCCCCTTGCTGACATTTATTCAAAGCACTGGTGCTGCTTGGACCAACGGTCATGCACAGAGCAGGGGGAGGGAACTGCAATGAAAATGCATGGAGTTCTGAACAAACAAGTAAATGTATCTGCTGGCACCTCCCCTGGATTCAGGCTTAAGTCACAAAAGTCCTGTTTCCTAACTCAACATCACCTTAGTTTGCAAGTTGCAAGGTCAAAGTGTGGTGGCACCCCTGGTATCCAGTATGGATATTCCTAATCTGAAAGTCATACCTCACCCTCTCATCTGAATACTTTTCAGCACTAATGCACAACCTATATAATCATAGATGTGGTAGAAAAAGGCAGAGACTACTGTTGAGTGGGATGCAAAAATAAACACTTCTGTTTTCCTCTTATCTACTCTACTTATTCTTTTTTTTTTTTTTGGTCTGTTTCGGGCTGCCCTCTTGGCATAGGGAAGTTCCCAGGCTAGGGGTTGAATCAGAGCTGTAGCTGCCAGCCTGCACCACAGCCACAGCAACGCAGGATCCAAGCCGCGTCTTTGACCTGCACCACAGCTCACTGCAACATCAGATTCCCAAACCCACTGAGCGAAGCCAGGGATTGAACCCAAGTCCTCGTGGATGCTTGTCGGGTTCATTAACCACTGACCACGATGGGAACTCCTCCTCTAATCATTCTGCTGAGCCTATCTTTATTTCTAAATGTTGTTCATCATGGAATTTTTGGCATTAATTTCAGTGTTTAAAACATCACATTGGAGTTCCCGTCGCGGCTCAGTGGTTAACGAATCCAACTAGGAACCATGAGGTTGTGGGTTCGATCCCTGGCCTCCCTCAGTGGGTTAAGGATCCAGCGTTGCCATGAGCTGTGGTGTAGGTTGCAGATGCCTCTGGTGTAGGCCAGTGGCTACAGCTCCCATTAGACCCCTGGCCTGGGAACCTCCATATGCCTAGGGAGCAGCCCAAGAAATAGCAAAAAGACAAAAAACAAACAAACAAAAAAATCTCATTAAAATAATATTTTCCTTGAATACTGAGTTTTTAAAAGCCCCCTTAAATTTTGTGACCAAGGCCTAGTTCCAGCCCTACTATCAGGGCATTGACTGTGCTCATTCCCATGGTGTGGCTGGTGTTAGGACTAAAGAAGTTGGTCAGTTCTATTTCAAATTAAGCATTCTGTTTTTAGATGGAGCCACTGAGCTTTTTTAAATATATGTCTTCTGTAAAAGTATTAGAACAGCTCAATGGACAAGACTTTGGAAGGTGGAGGAGAGTGGCAGAAGTTGAAAGTCAGATAGGAGCTCCCTAGTCTTCATTTTACAAGGCGGGGAAGTCATTAAATACTTTTTTTTTTTTTTGGCTAGAAAGGATAAAAAATAAAAGTTTAATCATGTCATTAATTAACCAATAACTACAAATAGTGATAGACCTGTGTGGAGGGGAAGCGGTGCTTTAGTCACAACATAAATTCAATAGATCATGTCCAGAGATGATAAATAAATAAGAATATAGGTATACTTTCAGAGATAAAGAAGTTACACCTGAAGAACTAAAGGCAAAAATGTGGTGGTCTTTGGAGAACAGAGTTGGGAGGATGGGCAGAACAAACTGCTGCTGTTCATTATAAACCCTGGTGTACTTTATTTTTTGAAATGTGAATGTATTACTTTGATTTCTTAAAAAAAAAAAAGAGAGAGAGAGGGAGAGAGGGAGTTCCCATCATAGCTCAGTGGAAACGAATCTGACTAGTATCCATGAGGACACAGTTTGAGTCCCTGGTCTTGATCAGTGGGTTAAGGATCTGGCATTGCTGTGGCTGTGGTGTAAGCCAGCAGCTGTAGCTCCAATTTGACCCCTAGCCTAGGAACCTCCATATGCTGTGGGTGCGGCCCTAAAAAGACCAAAAAAAAAAAAAGAGAGAGAAGAGTTCCCATTGTGGCTCAGTGGGTTAAGAGCCTATCTAGTACCCATGAGGGTGCAGATTTTATCCCTGACCTCGATCAGTGGGTTAAAGATCCAGTGTTGTTGCAAGCTGTGGCATAAGTGGCAGATGGGCTTGAATCTGACCTGTGGCTCTAACATAGGCCGGCAGTTGCAGCTCTGATTTGACCCCTAGCCCAGAGAACTTCCACATGGTGTGGCCGAAAAAAGAAAAGGAAAAGAAAAGGTATTTAAGGATTTGAGGTCCTCAAACAAATGAGTAGAGAATATTCTCTGCAAAGTGATAGATGTTCATGGTTTGTTTCTACACAGCTCTTTAGCTTCCTTCTTTCTCTGACAGTTTTCCACAGTACAAAAGGTTGATTATGTTATTTATTACCTTACTCCACCCCTACTAGAATATAAGTTTCAAGAGAGCAAGGATTGTTGGCTCATTCATTGCTCTGGTTGCATCCCCAGAATATGATTGGGTTTTTTTTTTGAGGGGAGGATGGCAGTGAAAGTTGTTAGCTTTTCATTTTTTGTTTCTGGCTGCCGCATACCATGTGGAGTTCCTGGGCCAGGGATCAGATCCAAGCCGCAGTTTTGACATACACTCATCTCAGGGAAGGCCAGGTCCTTAACCCACCATGCTTGCTGGATATTGAACATGCCCCCTGGCGCTGCAGAGACGTTTCCAATCCCCTTGATCCACACCAACCCCTACCCCCACCCCCACCCCCAGAGTACACTGGTTCATAGTAGATTAGATTTGTAAAGAATGCAGTATAGACTTAAGTATGGTTCTAAGTAGCTGGGGACTTTTTTCCAGTGATTTTTGTGTGTGTGCACTCCTCACCCACAGCACTTGGAAGTTCCTGGACCGGGGATCAAATGGCACCATAGCAGCGACCCCTGCGGTGACAACCCTGGGTCCTTAACCCACTGCTCCACAAGAGAACTCCTGTCTTTATTTAAAAAAAATAAAAAATAGGAGTTCCCGTCGTGGCTCAGTGGTTAACAAATCCGACTAGGAACCATGAGGTTTCGGGTTCAATCCCTGCCCTTGCTCAGTGGATTAAGGATCTGGCGTTGCCGTGAGCTGTGGTGTAGGTTGCAGACACGGCTCGGATCTCGCGTTGCTGTAGCTCTGGCGTAGGCCAGTGGCTACAGCTCTGATTCGACCCCTAGCTTGGGAGCCTCCATATGCCATGGCAGCGGCCCAAAGAAATAGCAAAAAGACAAAAAAAATAAAAAATAAGTGTTCATTACATAAAAATAAAACAAGCAAAATGAAGAAAACAAAAGTTATAATCTCACATATCCAGAGAGAATTGCTATAAATAATGGTTTTAAATTCTTTACTCTTAAAATATTTTAAATGTTTCACTAAGGCACAAGTAGCTCTTATTGCCATTCAGTACTTTGTAAATTTCCAAAAAGATGTGCGGATTTATAGAGCCTTTAAAATAGAAAATGACACAAAAACTTTCAAAACAAAAGCACTCTAAATTAAATGTTTTCTGTCTTTTTTTCTTCTTTGAAGCTCCTAAACCATGATAGATAACAGTTAAAAATGTAAACCCTCCAGTTATAAGTCATGTGGATATAACATACAATATGATGACTATAGTCAATAAATTTTTTTTTGTCTTTTTTTGTTATTTCTTGGGCCGCTCCTGCAGCATATGGAGGTTCCCAGGCTAGGGGTCCAATCAGAGCTGTAGCTGCTGGCCTACGCCAGAGCCACAGCAACGCGGGATCTGAGCCGTGTCTGCGACCTACACCACAGCTCATGGCAACACCGGATCGTTAACCCACTGAGCAAGGGCAGGGATCGAACCCGCAACCTCATGGTTCCTAATCGGATTTGTTAACCACTGAGCCACGACAGGAACTCCAAGTTAATAATATTGCATTGCATATTTGAAAGCTGCTAAGAGAGTAAATCTTAAAAGTCCTCATCACAAGAAAAAAAAATTAAAAAAAAAAAAAAGGAGTTCCCGTCGTGGCGCAGTGGTTAACGAATCCGACTAGGAACCATGAGGTTTCTGGTTCGGTCCCTGCCCTTGCTCAGTGGGTTAACGATCCGGCGTTGCCGTGAGCTGTGGTGTAGGTCACAGATGTGGCTCGGATCCCGCCTTGCTGTGGCTCTGGCGTAGGCCGGTGGCTACAGCTCCGATTCAACCCCTAGCCTGGGAACCTCCATATGCAGTGAGAGCGGCCTGAGAAATGGCAAAAAAAAAAAAAAAAAAAAGAAAAAAAATGTTGCAACTGGGTATGGCGACAAATGTTAATCGGTCTTACTGTGGTGATCATTACACAATACATACAAATAGTGAATCATGTCTTATATTTGAAACTAATATAATGTTATACATCAATTATACCTCAATAAAATGTTTTAATGGAACTCCTAAGAGGTACTCCATAATTAATCTTTATAAAGAAGATATAAGAATTCATTTTCACTCTGCTATTTTTAAAATTACATCTACATTTATTAGCACTGTTTCAGAAACCAGTCACATTAATTTCATTCTCTCATCCATCAAATATTTACTGCCCCCTTGCTGTGTCCCAGGCACTGTTCCACATACTGGGGAGAGCACAGCACTGAAGAGCAAGTCCTCGCCTTCCAACCTTGACTTCTCTGTGGTTCCCTAAATCAAGGTGGGTTAATCTCATTCCACCGGTTTTATGCCCATAGGGGATGAAATGCATGAGACCATAGTCCTTGTCAATTTTATTCATCTCTGCTAAAAATTGAGAGATTTATAAAGTCAAAAACAGGATAAATGTTTAAGTGAACTTTAGTGTTTTAGGAACTATTCACATTCCCTTGCCAAGGTAAGGAGCTAGTGCTGGTTCCTTTAAACAAAAAGTGAGCGGGATAGTGCCTTAAACTACAAAGAAAGGAAAGCCAAAAATAAACCCCACAGCACATGACTAACCATTCAGATTTGTCTGGACCAAAAATTAATTTTATCACTGAAACCAATTAAGATTGTCTGCGGAGTTCCCATCATGGCTCAGGGGTAACGAACCCAGCTAGTATCCATGAAGTTGCGGGATCCATTCCTGGCCGTGCTCAATGGGTTAAGGATCCAACGTTGCCACAAGCTGTCAGATCTGGCGTTGCTGTGACTGTGGTGTAGGCCAGCAACTGCAGCTCCTCTTCGACCCCTAGCCTGGGAACTTCCATATGCCACAGGTGTAGCCCTAAAAAAAAAAAAAAAAAAAAAAAAAGATTGTCTGCTATATCTACTTATATAAACAATCCTGATAGTGGTGGTTTTGTGAAATTTTTTAAAAAGCAAAACAAGGAGTTCCCGTCGTGGCACAGTGGTTAACGAATCCGACTAGGAACCATGAGGTTTCTGGTTCGGTCCCTGCCCTTGCTCAGTGGGTTAACGATCCGGCGTTGCCGTGAGCTGTGGTGTAGGTTGCAGACGCGGCTCGGATCCCGAGTTGCTGTGGCTCTGGTGTAGGCTGGTGGCTACAGCTCCGATTCAACCCCTAGCCTGGGAACCTCCATATGCCGCGGGAGCGGCCCAAGAAATAGCAACAACAACAACAACAAAAGACAAAAGACAAAAAAAAAAAAAGCAAAACAAGGAAAGGATGACAAGCTACTAAATTTAAATGCATATTTCACTTCTCAAGGAGAAATGGAGAAACATCTTGTGACAACAAAAGCTGTATTGTACACAGTCAGTTAACAAAGAACAGTATCAGGAGGGTACCACACATCATGATGTAAACTGTATTTAGGGCCTTCTAAATAGACTGTCTCTTTGAGGGCGTGAACTTTCATGATGAGGGGGTTGAACAAGATGACTTATAATAAAATTCCTACCACAAACATTTTTAAGATTCTATGACTTTTACCCAGTGAGGCAAAACATTTGTGAAATCAGTGGTTGATGCAGCAGTTCTAATCTCATTCAGCAAATATTTGTTGAGTACATGAAAAGTTGATTCTATCTTCAGCAAAAAATCATGCAGACTCAAACAAATGCACATATATACATGTTCACAGCGGTACTATTCCCAACAGCCAAAAGGTGGAAACAAGCCAAATATCCAGCAATAGGATAAACAAATTATGGTACACACATACAACACAATAATACTCAGTCAAAAGAAAAAAAAAATGAAGTACTGATACCAGCTACAACCTGGATGAACCTTGAAAACATTATGCTGAGTGAAAGAAGCCAGATACAAGAGGTTTCATCTTGTGTGATTCCATTTATATGAAATATCCAGAAAGAATATTTATATGAGATAACCAGAAATATATAAATCCCTAGAGACAGAAAATGTATCAGTGATTGCCAGTGACTCGGGGGAAAGAGAAGTTGGAATCAAGAGTTAAATGGGTACAAGTCTCCTTTCAGAGTGATAAAAACATTTGGAACCAGATAGAGGTACATACTAAGTGCAACTGAATGGTATATTTTATTATTATTACCATTATTATTGACCACACCTGCAGGAAGAAATAAAAAATTAATACCAGATTAACTAGTTTATTTAACTCTTTAGTACCAAATTAATTGATTTCCCACCTCACAGTCTGTGTGGGTATATGAGTCTTTTGGAGTAGACGTTTGTTTCACGTAAAGAGGTCAGTTGGATTGGTGGTTGTCAATGAAACTCGTATCAGGATTTCCTGGGGAAAATATACTAATTAATATTTTATTATTCTTTAGAAAAAGCAAGGTACAAAACAGTGTATAAAATGCTATGTTGGAGTTCCCGTCATGGTGCAGTGGTTAACGAATCCGACTAGGAACCATGAGGTCACGAGTTCGATCCCTGCCCTTGCTCAGTGGTTTAACGATCCGGCGTTGCCGTGAGCTGTGGTGTAGGTCACAGATGTGGCTCGGATCCCGCCTTGCTCTGGCGTAGGCCGGTGGCTGCAGCTCCGATTCGACCCCTAGCCTGGGAACCTCCATATGCCGCGGGAGCAGCCCAAAGAAATAGCAAAAAAGACAAAAAAAAATGCTATGTTTTTTTCCTAGCCACATCTGTGACATATATCACAGCTTGTGACAACGCCAGATCCTTAACCCACTGAGTAAGGCCAGGTATCGAACCCACATCCTCATAGACACTGTGTTGGGTACTTAACCCACTGAGCCACAGTGGAAACTCCTGGAAGTACTTATTTTAAACGAAGTATTAATGCTACTAGGAACTAGTCTTGTTCCTCCTATCTGAACTTGACCCTAAACAGTGCAAGGCATTCACTTGCTATGACTGAGAGGTGGGAGAGAAAGTGAGGTAGGGTTGGTACCTAAGAAGAGAAAAGAAAAAGAAGGGAATAATATTCAGATTTGATATTCAAAACAGGATCTTTGTAAGAGCTTTGTGAGATGTAGCTCACATACCCTATAATAAACCCTTTAAAGTGTGGAGTATGTTACATTACTAACTTGTTTAAACTGTAGTTAAAAATATGTAACATAAAATTTGCCACTCTAACCTTCCTTTTTTTTGTCTTTTTTTTGTCTTTTTGACTTTTCTAGGGCTACTTCCCTCAGCATATGGAGGTTCCCAGACTAGGGGTCTAATCAGAGCTGTAGCCGCCGACCTATGCCAGAGCCACAGCAACGCAGGATCCGAGCCGCATCTGCGACCTACACCACAGCTCACAGCAATGCCAGATCCTTAAACCACTGAGCGAGGCCAGGAATCAAACCTGCAACCTCATGGTTCCTAGTCGGATTCGTTAACCACTGTGCCACGACGGGAACTCCTCACTCTAACCATTTTTAAGTGTACAACTCAGTGGCATCAGTTGTATTCACAGTGTTGTGGAACCCCCAAAAGGAATTTTGCAGGGAAAAAAAGGCTGGATATTCCAGAAATGTCAAGCAAGAGAGGATTATTAAAAATTTCTTTAGGAAGATCACTTGTGGTACAGTGGGTTAAGGATCTGGCAGCCTGGGTTGCTGCTGTGATGCGGGTTTGATCCCTGGCCTGGGAACTTCCACACATGCTGCAGGTGCAGCCAAAAAAAAAAAAAAAAATCCCTTTAGCTCTCATTTGCCATACCAAGGGCCTGAAAGACCACAGAGTTTCTGCTACAATGTATAGAAACTCCTGCCTAACATTAAGACTTAGTCAAAAGGCTGGATATGGTTAAGAAACTATATGGCATCGAAGAAAGAAGAGAGAATGCTGTACTTCCACTTCCGGTCCTGGGAGTTACAGTGGGGTAGTGTAAGAGAGCAGGTGAGGAGTTCCTGTTGTGGCTCAGTGGAAATGAGTCTGACTAGTATCCATGAGGACTCAGGTTAGATCCCTGGCCTCACTCAGTAGGTTAAGGATCTGGCGTTGCTGTGTGCTGTGGTGTAGGTCAAAGATGTGACTCAGATCTGGCATTGCTGTGGCTGTGGCGTAAGCCAGCAGCTGTGGCTCTTATTCAACCCCTAGCCTGGGAACTGCCATATGCCGCAGGTGCAGCCCTAAAAAGACAAAAAAAAAAAGAAGAAGATAGAGAGCAGGTGAAGGAAGTTCCCATTGTGACTCATTAGGTAATGAACCTGACTAATAGCCAAGAGGACTTGAGTTCAATCCCTGGCCTCACTCAGTTGGTTAAGGATCCAGCATTGCCGTGACCTATGGTGTAGGTTGCAGCCGAGGCTCAGATCTGGCATTGCTGTGGCTTTGGCGTAGGCTGGCATCTGCAGGTCTGATTTGACCCCTAGCCTGTGAACTTCCACATGCCACTGGTGCAGCCCTAAAAAAAACAAACAAACAAAAAGAGAGCAGGTGAGGAAGGCAGATCCACAGGTTGAGATCTGGGGCAGGGAGGAGGCATGTCCCCCAACAGGAGTCTCCTACTCCACATTTGAGAGTCTGGAAGAAAACCCTTAGGCAGGGTGGGCACTCCTATGTGAACGTTGTTAAGAAAATAGGCGGCAAGTGCAGGCATAGGGAAGGACCAGTTTGAGCTTCTGGGCCTCCCTCAGACCCGTGAATGGCGAGTTGAGAGCTTTGTGCACCTGCTGTAGGACCCGCTGTAGCAGCATCATGGCAGAGCCTCAGAGGTGCCAGCTGTGTCAGCGAGAAGAGGAAAGGCTGACTGACTCAGCAGGAGATGCCGGGTCTTGACTGAGCCAAGAAAGAGCATATGTTAGGAACAAACTGTAAGCAAACACTGGGACTAAGAACCAGGACCATGCCCTCGAGGAACTCAGTTATGGCCAGCTCGCTGATTGCCTACCCAAGCCCACCTCCTCTCCTTTCACTTAACAAACTCCAGTTACATTTGACATGTCAAAATGCCCAACAATTTTTTTTTTTTTTTGTCTATTTAGGGCAGCACCTTCAGCATGTGGAGGTTCCCAGGCTAGGGGTAGAATCTGAGCTGCAGCTGCCAACCTATGCCATAGCCACAGCAATGAGGTATCTGAGCTGCGTCTGCAACCCACATCACAACTCATGGCAACATCGGATCCTTAACCCACGGATCGAGGCCAGGGATCAAACCTGCGTTGGCATGGACGCTAGTTAGGTTCTTAACCACCAATCCATGATGGGAACTGAAAATGACCAACAATTTACACTCGCTTACTCAGACTTTCCCTGGGAAATTCATCTAGAGGTGCTTCTGGGAAAGCTTTTCTCTATCTACCCCTTAATACTGCTGTTCTTCAACAGTCTGTTCCCTCTTTTCTCACCCATCATTTTTCCTCTGGATAATCTCACCAATCTGCTTATCTTCAGTTACTATCTATATACAAAATAATTCCCAAATCTATATCTCCAGCCCAGAATTCTTGACTTTCAAATTAGTACATACAGATGGATATTGGGAAGTTCCCATTGTGGGTCAGTGGTAACAAACCTGACTAGTATCCCTGAGGATGCGGATTTGATCCCTGGCCTTGCTCTGTGGGTTAAGGATCCGGCATTGTCACAAGCTGCGGTGTAGGTCCCAGATTCGGCTCACATCTGATGTTTGCTGTGGCTGTGGTGTAGGCCGGCAGGTAGAGCTCCAATTAGACCCCTAGCCTGGGAACTTTCATATGCCATGGGTTTGGCCCTAAAAAAAAAGTTCATTGGGCATCTCCACTTCAATTTATTCCATAATTATTTACTGGTTGTGTCTAAGGTACAAATTGCATCTATTCACTACTGAACTGCTAACTCCTCCTCCAGGTTCCCTGTTTTTGTTGTTGTTGTTGTTGTTTTGGCTTTTTTAAAATAATATTCACAGAAGCATTCTTTTTTTTTTTTTTTTTTTGGCTGTGCCTGCGGCATTCAAAAGTTCCCAGGCCAGGGATCAAACTCACACCACAAGTGACAAACAGTGACAAACCAGATCCTTAATCTGGCGAGCCACCAGAGAAGTCCATAACAGCATCTTTACAATAACCAAGATGTGAAAGCAACCTACGTGTCCATCAAAAGAGGAATGGATAAAGAAAATGTGGTATGTAAATACAATGGAATACTACTCAGCCACAAAAGAGTGAAATGTTGCCATTTGCAACAACATGGATGGACTTGGATGGTATTATGCTTAGTGAGATAAGTCATACAGAGAAAGACAAACACTATGTTTGTGTGGAATCTAAACAATAAAACAAATTAATATAAGAAAATAGAAATAAACTCACAGGTATAGCGAACAAACTCATGATCTCCATTGGGGAGAAGGCAGGAGGGAGGAGCATCATAGGGTGTGGGACTAGGACGTACAAACTGCTGCCTATCAAATAAATAAGCTACAGGGATATACTCTTCAGTATTTTATAATAACTATAAAGGGAGTATAACATTTAAAAATCATAAATCTCTCTGTTGTACGCCTGAAACATATAATATTGTATGTCAACTATGCCTTATTTATTTATTTAGTCTTTTTTTGTCTTTTGTAGGGCCGCATCTGCGGCATATGGAGGTTCCCAGGCTAGAGGTCGAATTGGAGCTCTACCTGCTGGCCTACACCACAGCCACAGCAATGCAGGATCCAAGCCGCGTCTGTGACCTACACCACAGCTCACAGCAATGCCAGATCCTTAACCCACGGAGCGAGGCCAGGTATCGAACCCGAAACCTCATGGTTCCTAGTCGGATTTGTTAACCACTGAGCCATGACGGGAACTCCATCAACTATGCTTTATTAAAAAATCAATTAAGGGAGTTCCCGTCGTGGCACAGTGGTTAACGTATCCGACTAGGAACCATGAGGTTGAGGGTTCGATCCCTGCCCTCACTCAGTGGGTTAAGGCTCCGGCATTGCCGTGAGCTATGGTGTAGGTTGCAGATGCGGCTCGGATCCAGAGTTGCTGTGGCTCTGGCATGGGCCGGCAGCTACAGCTCCGATTAGCCCCCTAGCCTGGAAACCTCCATATGCCGTGGGAGCGGCCCAATAAATAGCAAAAAGACAATAAATAAATAAATAAATAAAAATTAAAAAAAAATAATTAGGGACTTGTGGCTTAGCAGGTTTTAAGAACCTGACTTGTGTCCATGAAGATGCAGGTTGGATCTCTGGCCTCTATCAGTGGGTTAAGGATCTGGCATTGCCGCAGGCTACAGTGTCGGTTGCAGATGTAGCCTGGATCCAGCATTGTTGTGGCCATGATGTAGGCCTGCAGCTGCTGCAGCTCGGATTCAACCCCTGGCCTGGGAATTTCCATGTGCCACAGGTGTGGCAATAATAATAATAATAATAATAATAATAAAATTACAACCCCCCCCAATGTCATAATATTAACAATTTCTGAATCTAAATGATGGTTTATGTGAATTCATTGTATTATTGGAAATTTTACCTCTATTCTTTCCCTAAATCTTACCAAAATGGTGATAAAGGGATGAAAATCCACAAGGAGAAAGAGAAGGGAAGAGATGTCAAGTGTTTTGTTGTTTTTTTTTTCCTCCTCTTTCTAACAGCACATTTTTGGAGGATGGAAGGCAGGTGGAAGAATGCTGCCTTTAGTATCAAAAAGGAAGCTGTAGGAGTTCCCGTGTGGCACAGTGGAAATGAATCCAAGTAGGAACCATGAGGTTGGTGATTTGATCCCTGGCCTTACTCCATGGGTTAAGGATCCGGTGTTGCCGTGAGCTGTGTGTAGGTCGCAGAACCGGCCCAGAGCCTGTGTTGCTGTGTCTGTGGCGTAGGCCAGCAGCCACAGCTCTGATTCGACCCCTAGTCTGGGAGCCTCCATATGCCGTGGGTGCAGCCCAAAAAAGCGGAAAAAAAAAAGGAAGCTGCAAGTAACTTCAAAGGGGATACTGATAAGGACAGGATGTAGGACAAACACAGAAAGGAGGCACCAGGCCCTACCAAAGATGGGGATAAAAAAGGTGGCTGGAGTTCCCGTTGTGGCTCAGCGGAAACGAATCTGACTAGGAACCATGAGGTTGCAGTTTCAATCCCTGGCCTCGCTCAGAGGGTTAAGGATCCGGCCTTGCTGTGAGCTGTGGTGTAGGTCACAGAGGAGGCTCAGATCTAGCATTGCTGCAGCTGTGGCGGAGGCCGGCAGCTGTAGCTCCAATTGGACCCCTAGCCTGGGAACCTCTATATGCCGAGGGTGCAGCCCTAAAATAAATAAATAAATAAATAAATAAAGAGGCTGGCCTTTTCCCACTGGATGCTTCTGGCCACGCTTTGACTTTTGGCCTTGCTGCATCCACAGGGAATCTTTTTCAGCTTTGCATGGCCTTTGAGGTTCCTTCCTCACGATTTTAAGTCTCAGTAGGTTCATCCAATTGGCCCAGCCTCGGTCCCAGGATGGAGGCAATGGAACAACACTGCCTCTTTGGTTCTGTATCAGAAAGGGGGGCTCAGAAGCAACCCCACAATTCCCCAAGTTGGAAAGGCATTTAGATTCTAGGTAACAAGAAGTGATAAATGTCCACTTCCCCTCCTAGTGCTTAAGAGTTTCAGTTCAAAGCAGTCCAAAGAGCGACTGCTGAATTTGAATAAACATCTCATCAGTCAAAATGACTGTTTTGTCAACCTTCCCAAAATGTTAAGAATGATAATTGAGTGGCAGGGATTCTCATGTTATCCTCAAGAAAAGATCCCATAATTCAAAGAGCTTAATGAAAACCTTATTTCAGTTCTTAAATTATGACTACTCCATTAAAAATCATAAGCTGATATCAAAACTCATCATCTTAAATCTTCCATTTTTCCATTTGTCCATCAAGCCCTAAGACTAATAAATCTTCTTAGCATCTTAAGTCAGCTTTCTTCATGTTGCACCCCAATGTTTTTCACTTTGTAAATATATGAAAACCATAAAAGCCAAAATTGGCATCTTTGGTGAGGAAGTTAATTTGAGTTTAGAATGTTCCTTTTGTCATTACGGAGTGCCTTAGGGCTGCTAAAGTTAATTCTCCTTTCTGTGTTTACTTCAAGGAGCTTAAGTGCAAAAGAAAATTAGTTTGTATTTTTTTTTCCATTATCTAATCTGTATACAGTGCTTCTGGTTTGGCAGTAAAAATACAAATGAGCAACAGTAACAACAACAAACACACACACACACACATGCACATAGACAAAGGCATAGGCTTTCTTTGTTTTTTGTCTTTTTAGGGCCGTACCTCGCATATGGAAGTTCCCAGGCTAGGGGACAAATCAGAACTGCAGCTGCCAGCCTACATCACAGCCACAGCAACACTGGATGCGGGAAGCATCTGAGACCTACACCACAGCTCACAGCAACACCAGATCCTAACGCACTGAGTGAGGCCAGGGATCAAACCCACAACCTCATGGATACAGGTTCATTACCACTGAGTCACAATGGGAACTCCAACAAACGCATAGGTTTTAATGCTAAATGCACAACGGGATAAGACAAATTTTAACTAAAGGAATTTATTCACATATGATATCTCCTTCAGAAAACAGAACAAATGAAGAAAGGTGGTCAAATAATATTTCTCAAGGGGAAGAAAGATACAATCTCTTCCCAGCATAAAATTCAGCTTTCCAGCTACTCATGCCTATAAAAAGATACATTAGAAAACTACCTCCCAAGAAAGCCAGCCACTTATATTTTCCATGTCTTCCAGCTAAAAATACATCCAGTGTAATAATAAGCAGTAATGCACTCACTGCTTCAGATCTCTGCATCTGAATAGCACAGACTAATTACTTGCTATAATTCTGTCTTTGTGGGAACATGAAGTATTATTATCCCCATTTCACAGATTAAAGAACTGAGACCAAGTAAATTAAAAGTTCAAGACTACTCTGTCAACAATAACTGAAACTCAAGTTCATAGGCCTTCCTACAAAATTGATACGTGTGCTTATCTGCATCCAGCCTCTTGGCAACTGTCAGGTGGAACCATGTGAAATTGCTGGCATTAGGTTATTTTTGAGTACAAAAATGTCAGCTTTTGTGTGGTTCAACCTAATGATTTGTCTACATTTATTGTGGCATAGTGTCTGTACCAAAGCACTGCATTTTCTCCTCTTTATGGTGCCCTCCAAAACAGAAGGTCCTTGACAATCTTTTGTTTGACTCTCAAACAAGTTGAGATTCTATACATCTTACATTGAACCACTGTCCCTTGTGTGAAGCATCTATTGAAGGATAACAAGTTAATCTAAAACCTAGAGGCTTGGAGTTCCCTGGCTCAGTGGGTGAAGGATCTGGCTTTGTCACTGCTGTGGCTTGGGTCACTGTTATGGTGTGGATTTGATCTCTGACCTGGTTAATTCTGCATGCCGAGGGTTTGGCAAAAACAAAAATAAAACTTAGTGACTTGAAACCATAAACGTGATCTTAACACAGTGTCTGAGGATCAGGAATCCAGGAGAAACTTAGCGGGTCCTCTGGCTCGTGGACTTTCATGAGGTTGTAGTCAAGGTGTCAGCTGGAGCTGCAGTTACTCGAAGGCTTGTCTGGAGCAAGAACATGCATGCTCTGTGGGGACTTTATTGTGCCCAGGAGCATGAAAATTTGCTCTTGGATATAAAGGTAGTGGGGGGAATCTTAGCTCTTACAATGGCTTTCTAAAGCTCAATATTACCTGCAAAAATATTTTTTTAAAGTTTTTATTAGAGTAGATTTACAATGTTGTGCCAATTGCTGCCATAGGGCAAAGCGACCCAGTCATACATATACATACATTCCCTTTATCATCCCAAATCTTATTCCTTAGTAGTATATAACTTCTCTCATTAAGGAGAAATGAAATAATTAAGATGATTACACTGGAAGTTTAATATAATTTAACATGTCTCCTTAAGGAGGTTTCTTAGTCCAATTGGACTGCTCTAACAAAATACCACAGACTGGGTGGCTTATAAACAACAGAATTTTATTTCTTTCTGTGCTGGGCTAGAAGTTGGAGATCAAGGTGCCAGCAGATTGGTTCAGTGTCTGATGAGGGCCTACTTCCTAGTTCAGAGATGTCTGCTTCTCACTATGTCCTCACATGGTAGAAGGGGTAAGAAGCTCTCTGTGGTTTTTACAGCTGTATCTGCAGCATATAGAAGTTCCCAGGCCATGGGGCAAATCAGAGCTGCAACTGAGACCTAAATTTACATCCTTCCAACAATATTTGAGAATGTCTGTCACCCTGTACTTGAACCTTTCCTAAGTGCAAAATCAGCATTACATTGAGGAGTTCCCACTGTGGCACAATGGGTCAAGGATCTGGTGTTGGTGAGGCTGTGGTGTAGGTTGAAGCTGCAGTTCAGATTTGATTCCCATATGGGAATTTCCATATGCCAAGAGTGCAGCCAAAATAAGAAGAAAAAAAAATACAGGTTATCTAAAGCTACCTGAGAATCACCATGTATAGGTTCCTGCCAGATAAAGCTACTTGAGTCTCAGATGAAATTCCTAAAGTTAAAAGAAGATCATGGTACTTAAATTTGCAGCAGCCAGTGAGAGATGGAGGTTCACATTCTGTTCAAACATTTGCTTAATTTTTTTTTTGCTTTTTTTTTTAGGGCTGCACACACAGCATATGGAAGTTCCCAGGCTAGGGGTTGAATCAGAGCTACAGCTGCCGGCCTACACCACAGCCATAGCAATGCCAGATCCAAGCCGAGTCTTCAACCTACACGACAGCCCATGGCAATGCTGGATCCTTAACCCACTGAGTGAGGCCAGGGATCCAATCCACATTCTCATGGATACTAATCAGGTTCGCAACCTGCTGAGCCACACCGGTAATTCTCCCTCTTACATTTTAACAGCATTGATTTCAGCACCTGGTCTAACTCAACCGAACTCTTAACAGAGAAACTTGTTAGTTTGCGAAGCAGGAAATTTGGAGCAGGACTGAGCTTCAGTTGAGTTGATTCAGCAACTCAAACCTTTCAGGCACCCAGAACCTTTTCCCTTTCCCTGAAGTTTGCAGAACCAATTTCATCCTAAGGCTGGTTGTGAGATTGTTGCCAGAGCAATGGGTGATACACATTTCCTCATTCATGTTTTCATGTGGCTTTCTAAGAACAAAGTCTCTCTCTCTCACTCTCTTTCTCACTCTCTCTCTCTCTCTCACACACACACACACACACACACACACACACACACACAGACAGACACGCCTACACACCCTTTGGCATGCCTCTCCTGGCCTCTGATTGACATACACTTACCCAGGTCTGTCCATTTGAATACACCTTGATCAGGGTAAAGTGAGTATTGCATTCATGACATTCACTACACTGCTTTGGTTTTGAAGACCGTGGCAGAGACTGTTAGATGCCTCTCTCCCAAACCCCCCTTCCCAATTCTTCCTTTTTTCTGCACCTGAATTTTCCAGCACACAGATATGCAGAATGAAGCCTATTTTTCCAAGCTGTTACTAGATGTGGCTATGAGACTAAGTTCTGGCCAAGCTGAAGTAGCATGTACAACATTGGAAGTGTTCTTAAAGGGAAAGGGCAGAACCGTCCCTTCCTTTTCTCCTTCCTGCTGACTGGAATACAAACATGATAGCTGGAGCTGGAATAGCAATGTTGACACCAAGAGGAAAAACCACTCATTGTGACTGACAGAGCATCAACAAGAGGGTCCTGGGTCCTAATAATGAAGGTCATTATCCATTATATTATCCATGCTAATCAGCTAACTGGGTGTATTAATCTCCCGGGACTGCCTTAACAAAGTACTGGGAACTAAGTAGTTTAAACAATTGTCATTTATTGTCTCACGATTCTTTTTTTTTTCTTTTTTTGCTTTTTAGGGCCACACCCACTGTATATGGAGGTTCCCAGGCTAGGGGCTGAATTGGAGCTAGAGCTGCCAGCATATGCCACAGCTGCAGCCATGCCAGATCCAAGCCACATCTGTGACCTACACCACAGCTCACGGCAACACCAGATCCTTAACCCACTGAGTGAGGCCAGGGATCAAACCCATGTCCTCATGGATACTAGCCGGATTCATTTCCATTGAGCCACGACAGGAACTCCTGTCTCATGATTCTGAAGGCAGGAAATCAGCAAGGTTAATTCCCTCTGGGCACTCTAAGGGAGAATCTGTTCCATGCCTCTCTTCTGCTTCCAGTATTTGCCGGCATTCCTTGGCTTGTAGATGCATCACTCCAACCTCCGTCTTCACCTAGCAGTCTCCCAGTGTATCTTTGTCTGTGTCCCAGTTTCCCTCTTGGAAGGACATCAAGTCGTATTAAAAGCTTACCCAGCTCCAGAATGACCTCATCTTAGCTAATTATAGCTGCAACCATCCTGTTTCCAGATAAGGTCCCCGTCTGAGCTTCTGGATCACATTCCACCTAGTACAAAAGCGAATGCCAGTGGTAACATCTTCAAACACAAGCTACTCTGACTCTAATTCTGGCACAAGCTGTGTGTCTCTCCTCGCAGGATATTATCCAGGGACATAGCCCAGGACCTCTACCTTTTTACCTAAGGACCAAGCCTAACTGTTAAAGTCGTTAATGTCAACAAGCATCCTTTCCACAATATTACGGCTTCAAGAAGTTTAATCTTTTCCTGAAGTTACCCTTGGGCTTCTCCTATTTGACTAAAGTATTATTGAAACTTGACACAAATAGAATCTTAGTCATATGAAGAAGATAGCAAATGGCCTAAATATTTGTGCAGCACCTATTGTATGCAGTACACTTTTCTGAGACCTCTTTACACAGAGGAGAGTCAGACTTCTAGTCCTGGGAGGAAGGAGAAAGTACATAATTAACTAGATGGGTCAACTTTCAATTTTATCAAACTGGTGTCTCACCACATTATGACACAAATGATATGACTTAAATGTGGTACTTTGGGTCAATCATAAAACAAACAATTTCTTGGAAGAGCTGGAGGAGTAATCTGTTCTTGCAGGCCAAATAGATAAGAGTAGTGTTTTAAAAATTCAGTGCACTAAAATTAGTTTGGCTTGTTAGTACTACCATTTGACATTTTTATCCCAGTAGTTTCTGATGTTAAACATGATCTTATTCCACTTAATTTCTTTCCCATTCTGGAAGTTATGTGTGTGTGTGTGTTTTTCCGCTTGCCCCTGTGGTATGTAGAAATTCCAGGGCCAGGGACTGAATCTGAGCCACAGCGGTGACCCAAGCCATAGCAGTGACAATGCTAAATCCTCAACCTGCTGAGCCACGAGGGAATTCTATGGAAGTTAACTGTTTTTAATCTCAGTTATTTCCAAAATAGGGGAATTTCAAAACAAGAGTCAATTTAGGTTACACGAGCAGAATGGTCCAGCCAGCCTACAG
The DNA here is from genome assembly GCF_016906955.1 of Phacochoerus africanus. Lineage (NCBI taxonomy): Eukaryota > Metazoa > Chordata > Mammalia > Artiodactyla > Suidae > Phacochoerus > Phacochoerus africanus. Next base: position 30,417,870 of record NC_062558.1, on the reverse strand, counting down.
AATCATGAGAAATTATAAATTATTGATGTTATAAGTCACTAAATTTTGGTATCATCCATTATACAGCAATAGGTAACTGATAATACAATCTTTAATATCATTAAACATTACCATATTATTAGCCATCTCAATTATACATATCAACAAAAGGCAGAGTTAGAAGGAAAATACCTAATAAGCAGATGTTGGAGGTAAAAATCAGTGAAAGTTAAAGAATTTAGGAGTTCCCATCATGGTGCAGTGGTTAACGAATCTGACTAGGAACAATGAGGTTTCGGGTTTGGTCCCTGCCCTTGCTCAGTGGATCAACGATCCGGCATTGCCATGAGCTGTGGTGTAGGTCGCAGACGCGGCTCGGATCCTGAGTTGCTGTGGCTCTGGCGTAGGTCGGTGTCTACAGCTCTGATTGGACCCCTAGCCTAGGAACCTCCATATGCCAAGGGAGCGGCCCAAAGAAATAGCAAAAAGACAAAAAAAACCCCAAAACTTAATCAATTAAATTAGATAATAAGAACATGAAATTTAGAAATAAATTTACTCGGTGACATTTGGCACATGGATATGTGATCATGGAATGGAATATTTTTTGCTCTTAGGGTTAATAATAACTTCCTCAATAACTCCTCAATAATAGTAATGAATAACTATCATAACTTAGGAAGATGAGAGAATTTTTTTTTTTTTTTCTTTTTAGGGCTATACTTGTGGCATATGGAGGTTTCCAGGCTAGGGATCAAATCGGAGCTACAGCCATTGGCCTACACCACAGCCATAGCAACACAGGATCCAAGCTGCATCTGCAACCTGCACCACAGCTCACAGCAACACTGGATCCTTGACCCACTGAGTGAGGCCAGGGATCAAACCCTAAACCTCATGGTTCCTAGTTGGATTTGTTTCTGCTGCGCCACAGTGGGAACTCCGAAAAAAAATTTTTTTAAATAATCGTTTAGGAGTTCTCATGGTGGCACTGTGGAAACGAATCCGACTAAGAACCATGAGGTGGCAGGTTTGATCCCTGGCCTCACTCAGTGGGTTAAGGATCCTGCGTTGCTGTGATCTGTGGCATAGGTTGCAGACTCGACTCGGATCCGGCATTGTTGTGGCTCTGGTGTAGGCCAGCAGCTACAGCTCCAGTTAGACCCCTAGCATGGGAACCTCCATATGCGGTGGTGTAGCCGTGAAAAGACCAGGAAAAAAAAAATTGTTTAAAGGAGTTCCCATCATGGCTCGGCAGAAACGAATCTGCCTAGGATCCATGAGGATGCAGGTTTGTTCCCTGGCCTCGCTCAGTAGGTTAAGTAAGGGTCCTGTGTCGTCATGACTGTGGTATAGGTTGCAGACACAGCTTGGATCTGACATTGCTGTGGCTGTGGCATAGGCCAGCAGCTACAGCTCCGATTTGACCCCTAGCATGAGAATCTCCATATACGGCAGGGTGGCCCAAAAAAAAGCCAAAAAGAAATTATTTAAGGATACAAGCTCTCAGACAATTGGATTACAATCCACAGGCTCATTAATCATCATTGTACTTTAGAAATCAATACAGGGGGTTCTTGTTGTGCCTCAGTGGTTAACAAATCCGACTAGGAACCATGAGGTTGTGGGTGCGATCCCTGGCCTCGCTCAGTGGGTTGGGGATCTGGCATTGCTGTGGCGTAGGCCAGCAACTACAGCTCCTATTCGACCCCTAGCCTGGGAACTTCCATATGCCACACATGGACACACACACACACACACACACACACAGAAATCAATACAGGAGTTCCTGCTGTGGCACAACAGGATGAGTGGCATCTCTGGAGTGCCAGGACGAAGGTTTAATCCCTGGCCCAGCACAGTGGGTAAAAGGGATCCAGCATTGCCACATCTGCGTAGGTTACAACTGTGGCTCAGATCTGATCCCTGGCCCTGGAACATCTATATGCCATGGGGTGGTCAAAAAACAAAAACAGGAGTTCCCGTCATGGCGCAGTGGTTAATGAATCCGACTAGGAACCATGAAGTTGTGGGTTTGATCCCTGCCCTTGCTCAGTGGGTTAACGATCCGGCCTTGCCGTGAGCTGTGGTGTAGGTCACAGATGTGGCTCGGATCCCGCATTGCTGTGGCTCTGACATAGGCCAGTGGCTACAGCTCCAATTAGACCCCTAGCCTGGAAACCTCCATATGCCGCCGGAGCGGCCCTAGAAAAGCCAAAAAGCCAAAAAGCCAAAACAAAAACAAACACAATACAAGAGTTCCTAGTGGGTTAAGGATCTGGCATTGTCACTGCAGCGGCTTGGGGGCTTGGGTTGCTACTGCGGCTTGGGTTCGACCGCCAGGGAACATTTTTTGGCACAGCCCTAAAAAATCAATACATCAAAAAGAGAAAGCTACATACTAATATTTTTTATAATTACATATGTAAAATCCTCAACAGAATACTAGCAAAATGAATCCACTCATACATAAAAAGGATTATACAGTATGTTCAAGTGGAATTTATCCCAAGAAGGCAAAGTTGGTTTAACACCTGAAAATCTGTTACTGGAATACACTGTATTAATAGAATAAAGGACAAAAGCTACAGGATGATCTCAATGCAGAAAAGGTATCTGACAAAATTTAATGCTGCTTCCTGAAAAAACACCCATTGAACTGGGAAAGTAACGCAACCCATCCCAACACAGCTGATTGTTTATTTGTGCCTGCGGTTTTTCACATAATCCTTTGTAAGATACATTTGGTTGCAACTCCTTCTTGAGAGCACACAATAAGGTCTATCTTTGCCTACACGTCGTAAATACACCCAAGAGTGAATCATTCACACAAAGCATCATTGAACATGATGGTAATTTGCTCCGAATAAAGAATGAGCTTAGGAAATTACTTTGGTTCATCAAAAATGAAATGCAGTTCACAGTGGAGGAAGCCTAAGTGAGGACAAAAATAGAAATTCAGGAGTTGGAAGGGACCTTAAAAATCACAGAGTTCGAACTGTTTAACCTCTGCATGAATCCACTTCTCTGCCAAGATGCCGGCCCATCTCTAAAAAGTAATAAATAAGTAGGATATTCCAACTTTCAAATATGGTCATTTAACTAACAAGATATTGAGTGTTTACTAATGTGCCAGGGACATATCAACGGAAAAAGATCCCAGCACCTGTGGAACTTAAATTCTAGGGAGGGATGGAAGACAATAAGCAATAAGCAAAGTAATTCTATAATATGTTAGAGAGTGAAAAATGCTATGGAAAAGAGTAGTAAATCAAGGGAAATTGGGAGTGATTGGGTAGTCTGCGGAGTTTTAAATCAGGTGGTTAGGGGGTTCCTGCTGTGGTGCAGTGGGTTAATGCTCCAGCTTGTTTCTGCAGTGGTGCTGGTTCAATCCCCAGCTGCAGCAGTGGTTTAAGGATCTGGTGTTGCTACAGCTGTGGCATTGGTCACAGCTGTGGCTCAGATTAAATTCTTGGGGAGATGGGATTAAGATGGCAGAATAGAAGGACTGGAGCTCAACTTCTCTCCTAAAAACAACAAAATTCACAACTAAAGGCTGAGCGATTTTCAACCAAATGGATCAGAAACCTTAAAAAAGATATCCTAATCCAGAAGACAAAGAGGAGGCCACATCAAGAGGTATGGGGGCGATTATGCAATATAAGCAACCCCATACCTCCCAGGTGCGAAACCCCACGGACTGGAAAGTAACTGGTTCACAGAGACCCACCTACAGGAGTGAGAGTTCTGAGCCCCACATCAAAATCCCACGTGTGGGGATCTGGCACTGGGAGAAAGAGCCCCAGAGCATCTGGCATTGAAAGCCAGTGGGCCTTGTGCACAGGAGCTCCACGGGACTGGGGGAAATGGAGATCCCATTCTTAAAAGGCACACACAGACTTTCACATGCACTGGGTCCCAGGGCAAAGCAAAGTCTCCATAGGAATCTGGGTCAAACCTGACTGCAATTCTTGGAGGACCTCCTGGGAAAACAGGGGTGAATGTGGCTTGTTGTGGGGGAAGGACATTGAAAGCAAAGCTCTCGGGAATATTTAGCAGTGTGCCTTTCTCTGGAGGTGGCCATTTTGGGAAAATCTGGCCCCACTCATCAGCACTGAGAAGCCCCAGGCCAAACAACAATCCTGGTAGGATCAGTAAACAGCTGCCTAAAGACCCTCCAGGCACACAGCCCTGCCTCTAATACCATCCAGAGACAAAGCCCCACCCACCAGAGGGACAGGAATCAGCTCCACCTACCAATGGGCAGGTATCAGTCCCTCCCATCAGGAAGCCTACAGCAAGCCCCCATACTGACATCAGCCATAAGAGGGGCAGACACCAGAAGTAAGAGAGGCTACAACTCTATTATCTGTGGGAAGGTCACCACACCAAAAACCTATAAAAATGAAGAAACAGAGAACTATAACTCAGATGAGGGAGAAAGAAAAAACCCCAGAAAATCAGCTAAGTGATGAGGAGATTCTCAGCCTCCAGAAAAGACTTTAGACTGTTGATGCTGAAGATGATGTAAGACATTGGAAATAAACTGGAGGCGAAGATGGATAACTTACAGGAAACACTGAGCAAAGAGATACAAGGTCTAAAACTTCAACAAGAAGAGATGCAAAATACAATAACTGAAATAAAAAATTCACTAGAAGCAGCCAACAGCAGAATACAGGAGGCAGAAGAACAAATAAGTGAGATGGAGGACAGATGAGCGGAAATCACAGATGCGGAACAGAAAAGAGAAAAAAGATTGAAAATAAATGAAGAGAGTCTCAGAGAACTCTGGGACGTTAAACGCACCAACATCCATATTATAGGGGTGCCAGAAGGCGAAGAGAGAGAGAAGGGGACAGAAAAAATATTCCAAGAGATAATAGCCGAAAACTTCCCTAAGATGGGAAAGGAACTGCTCACTCAAATCCAGGAAGTGCAGTGAGTACCATATAAAATAAACCCAAGGAGGAACACCCTGAGACACGTATTAATCAAACTGACCAAAATTAAATACAAAGAGAAAATATTGAAAGCAGGTAGGGAAAAGAACAAATAACATACAAGGGAACCCTGATAAGGTTATTTTGCAGATTTTTCAGCAGAAATTCTGCAGGCCAGAAGGGAGTAGCATGATATACTTAAAGTGATGAAAGGAAAAAACCTCCAACCAAGATTACTTTGCCCAGCAAGGCTCTCATTCAGATTTGAAGGAGAAATCAAAAGCTTCACAGATAAGCAAAAGCTAAGAGAATTCAGCAACACTAAACCAGCTTTATAACAAATACTCGGATTAAATTCTTGGCCCAGGAACTTCCTTATGCCATGGGTGTGGTCAGGGTGATCTCACCAAGGAGGTGAGGGACTTAGCCAATTGGATTTCTGGGGAAGGGCATTCCAGGCAGAGGAAACAGTCAGAACGAATGCCCTAAGGCAGGCCCAAGATACCTCTCCTCTCCTCTGATTGCTCTAATGTGAAGTTAAGTGAAGCCACAGACCTATTGGATTGAGTTTAAGGAAACTTAATGTTTCTTTCAATTATGAATATTGGCAACAGGTTCTGCTTCTACCAGCACCTCCTGTGCCTGTCCTGATCTTTCTCTAAGTTATGAAACCACATTATATTTCAACCACTTTGACATAATAGGGCCTTGAGATTCCTCCATATAGTCTCATATAAAAACATAAGCGAACTGAACCAATACAAGAAATAAAATTGCTATTGGTTCAGAGAGTCAAGGATCAGGACAGGCATGGAAGGCAACAAGGTAGGAACAGAAGGATGCTTATTAGAAGCCCGTGAGAAATTTGCCCCCGGTCCAATCCCACAACCTGTCCCAATCCAGTTTGATTTGTTGTTCTTGCTTATGACTCACGAACTAGCCGCCACAAAACCTTAAGGGCTCACTCAGGCAGCCTTGTTCTTCTGGAAGAACAATCTCCTCTGTCTGGAGTGATAGAAAGCTGAGTCAGGGTTATACCCTTGCTTTTTCAATAATTCCTCATATTACAAAAATCCCAAATGTAGCCAGATGTTGTGAATTTTGTTTTAAAAATGTATTTCTGTAGTTCCCGTTACAGCATTGGGTTAAATAAGACCTGGTGTTGTCTCTGTGGCAATGCGGGTTCAATCCCCAGCTCACTGTGGGTTAAGGATCTGGCATTGCCACAGCTGTAGTGTAGCTTGCAGCTGCAGCTTGGACTTGATTCCTGGCCCAGGAATGTCCATGTGCCACAGGTGTGGCCATTAAAAAAAATGTATTTCTGGAGTTCTCGTCATGGCACAGTGGTTAACGAATCCGACTGGGAACCATGAGGTTGAGGTTTTGATCCCTGCCCTTTCTCAGTGGGTTAAGGATCCGGCGTTGCCATGAGCTGTGGTGTAGGTTGCAGACGCGGCCCAGATCCCGCGTTGCTGTGGCTCTGGCGTAGGCTGGCGGCTACAGCTCCGATTAGACCCCTAGCCTGGGAACCTCCATATGCCGCAGGAGCGGCCCAAGAAATGGCAAAAAGACAAAAATAAATAAATAAATAAATAAACAAATGTATTTCTGATATATATATAGAACCTTCCCATAACCACAGATAAAGAGTTAGGCTCATAACTTTTTTTCCCAGCATGATCTGTTTCTCAATTTGTTTGGGTTATAAAATGTTTTGGGTATTCTGCTATAGTCATTTTTTCCAGGTGGTTTTTTTTTCTCATTTTTTTACTTTAATCCATATGTAAAAAATAATCCAGGAGTTCCCGTCGTGGCGCAGTGGTTAACGAATCCGACTAGGAACCATGAGGTTGCGGGTTCGGTCCCTGCCCTTGCTCAGTGGGTTAACGATCCGGCATTGCCGTGAGCTGTGGTGTAGGTTGCAGACGCGGCTCGGATCCCGAGTTTCTGTGGCTCTGGCGTAGGCCCGTGGCTGCAGCTCCGATTCGACCTCTAGCCTGGGAACCTCCATATGCCGCGGGAGCGGCCCAAGAAATAGCAACAACAACAACAACAACAACAAAGACAAAAAAAAAATAATAATCCAATAAAAATTAAAGACAATACCATTGTCTTTCCCAGTTTATTCAGAAAGAAAACTTACAATATAGTGATGTTAGGGTAGGGTGAACCCAATCTGGATGGCAATTAGCAAAATCATCTACATGAAAATAAACCGGGAGAGTCTTATTAATCACACAATTTAAATACTAGGGAGGAAGTAATTTTTCAATAACAGTTTCAGTCAATAGCCACATTATTGGCTATCATACAGTGAATTTGCAAAACAAATAGACTTTTGGAAAACACAGTATCACCCCAAATTGTCAATTCATAAAGGAAAAGATTCAAAGATCTGACTTGTAAGAATTTGAAACTTTTGTATCACAAAGGACCTCATGAACAAGTTAGAATATATGTGACAAATTAAAAACAATTTTGCAGAATACCTGCAAAAATACACACACACACACATATTTTAATGGCCGAACCCATGGCATATGGAATTGTCTGAGCCAGGGACTGAATACCAGCCACAGCTGCAACCTACAGTGGATCTTTTAACCCACTGAGCTGGGCCAGGGATTGAACCTGCACCTCTGCATCAACCTGAGTTGCTGCAGTTGAATTCTTAACCCTGCATGCCATGGTAGGAATTCTAATAACTATTTTTAATTTTTAAAAATTTTTTAATTTTTCTTTTTAATTTTTGTCTTTTTCTAGGGCCGCACCCGAAGCATATGGAAGTTGCCAAGCTAGGGGTCTAATCAGAGGTGTAGCTACCGGCCTACACAAGAGCCACAGCAACGCCAGATTCTGAGCCACATCTGTAACCTACACAACAGCTCATGGCAATGCCGGATCCTTGACCCACTGAGTGATGCCAGTGATCAAACCGGAAACCTCATGTTCCTAGACGGATTTGTTAGCCATGACGGGAACTCCAATACCTATTTTTTAAATAAAGGATTACTACACATCAAATAAGCTAAAAGAACAATGAGCAAAGGATATAAAGACATTTCATAGAAGAAATAAAAATTGCCCTTAAACATAGAATACTCAATCTGATTTGGAGTTCCTTTTGTGACTCAGCAGTAACTAGCCCAACTAGTATCCATGAGGATGCAGGTTCAATCCCTGGCCTCGCCCAGTCACGAGGGTTAAGGATCTGGTGTTGCCGTGAGCTGTGGTGTAGGTCGAAGATGAGGCTTGGATTCCTCATTGCTGTGGATGTGGAGTAGGCCAGCAGCTGCAGATTCTATTTGACCCCTAGCCCTGGAACTTTCATATGCTGCAGGAGTGGCCCTAACAAGAAAAATAATCAGAAACGAAAACAAAAACATATACTTATGTATTCACAGCACATTAACAAAAAATTCTTAGTTACATGTGTTTGTTCAGGAAGACACTATACCAACCTGGGGACAGTGATTTTCTCTGAAAATTATGACATTTACTTTATAGTATTGTTTTGTTTGAATATACAAAATAAATGTGTGTTATATTTACAATCTGCAACAAAATCAAGAAATCTTGTGACTGGGTCATCTTGCTGTACAGTAGAAAATTGACAGAATACTGTAAACCAGCTATAGTGGAAAAAATAAAAATCATTTAAAAATAATCAAAAAATTAAAAAATCAAGGATTCTATTTAGGGAAAGAAAAAAAATTGGGGGTTTAGAAAATTATCTGGTAAGAAAATACATTTCTAAACCATATGAAGAAAAAATTGTGTAGGCTTCCTCTATAGGTTATTTTCCTTCAAATTTATGGCTTTATTCCTTCTGCTTACAATTTAAAAAGCAGGTTTTAAACAAAAAAATCAAGTATCTTATTTTATAAATAGTTATGAAAGGGGGTAATTTAACTGCAATAAAGATGTCTTAGGAGTTGGATCTAATGCATAGATATTGAATATTAGCTCATAGAAGGGATTGGGAAGTGAGTTTTACAGAGAGGGCTGCTTTCTTTTTCTTTGTGGTCTTTTTAGGGCCACACCCTCGGCATATGGAGGTTCCCAGGCTAGGGGTCAAATCAGAGCTGTAGCTACTGGCCTACACCACAGCCACAGCAATGCAGGATCCTTAACGCAATGAGTAAGGCCAGAGATCAAACCCTCATCCTCATGGATACTAGTTGGGTTTGTTACCACTGAGCCACGATGGAAACTCTGAGAAACTGTTTTCTAAATTATAAAATCCACAAACTCAAATTCCAAATGTGGATGAGAGACATGCTCACTCAGCCATACCATGACTAGGAAGTGATGAAATAAAATTCTTATCTCAAAGCAGGACAAGAGAAGTTTAAACATAAAACTTTCCTCTGCTGGTTTGGGCCTCCTTCCTCCCCTCTAGCATCCACGGTGCATCTGTATTATTTGTTAACCAGACCTCCCCAACGGCAGAAATATCTGCTCAACCATAAAGCTCATTTTCCTTCTTCTGGCTCCATCCACGTAACTCCTTAGAAGATTACCTATTTATGACCTTATTAATGTTATAGCTATATTATTCATATTCTGCCTATTTTTTAAATCATTTCTTGCATTAAAAGATGAGTGACTGAGCCTTTGATAAAAAAAAGGATGACTTGAAATGACCAAATATATAGTTCTATAAGGTCAATGATTGTAATAGCATAGCTCCAGCTATGGGAAGAAGCAACAAGAAGGAACAGTTTCCTGAACCACGACAGACCAGTAAGACAGGTGGCCAGAGGCCTTTGGTTACTGTTAACAGGGCCTGGTCCAGTTAACAGCATACTGAGTGGCCTATGAATGAAATGCCCACCTGACCTGGGAATGAGCACCATGGGACAAATTGGTCACAAAATGACTCCCCAAACCTTAGTCAAAATTAAGACCAAAAGGGAAGGGATTGTAAAGTAAAGAATGTCACTCACTATCCAGTTCTGCAAGAATCAAGTCATTAGCTGCTGCACGCACACCCTGAAAGGACTTCAGGGCGAAGATCAGGATGAGGCACTTTGTGCTTTGGGAAAGCTGGCAGAACTGGCCCTCGGATAGATACTTTCAAAAGAAAATTTTATCAACCCAGTTTCTTGCATCTTCCCATATTTCTCAAAGGACTAAAACCATTAACTAAGCTGTTTGTTCCTTGCAAATAGTAGTAAACTTCTAAGATGTGTTAATTCATATACCTCTTCACCAAAACCACATTATATACACTGCTCTCCCCTTACCTCTTTGGAACAGTCCTCAGAGCTTTCCATTATAATTCTCAGGTTAGCTTGGATAAAATAGTCCATTTCTTTCTTAGATTGACTTTTTTTTTCTGGCTGCGCCTACAGCATGAAGAAGTTCCCAGCTCAGGGATAAAACCTGCACCTAAGCAGTGCAATCCTGGATCCTTAACCCACTGAGCCACCAGGGAACTACTAGATCTACTACTGATTACTTTTTTCATTGATAGGAGGGAGGTCTTTTAGCTTAATCTCATTTCATAGCTTCACTCCATTTCCCCCCAACTTTCTCTCACAAAATGCAGTTACGCCTTTAGAAGCCAAAAATCTATTTCAAATATAAACGTTCTAGCTAGATTGCTGGTAATTTTCAAAACATGCTTGTTCAGAGATTTCTACATTATTAAGAATATAGAAATAGCTCTGTAATTAAGAACTAATTAGAAAGGCTTTAACAGAATAATTTAATGTTAAACATTTAAAAGTGAATTTATTACCAATAAACCAAATGAAGATATTAAGTTGAAGAAAAATAATTTTCCTAAACACTAAAGAAAAACACAGGATATGTATACATGAGTTCTTGGGAACTGAGTCATAGCTTGCATAGTTGTGATTGTCACAAAACCCTTGTTGGTTTTGTGCACTTATGATAATCCACAGAGGATGAGACGGAAGGGCAAAATGATTCCAGCAGTGAAACTGAAGAATAGAACCAACTGGGAGGAAGCCTCTTGTTGGTACAAAGTAGACTGTAGCTTTGACAGGCAACCTTTTGAAAAAAGAAATTGGTCATTTGGTTATTTTAGTAAGGAGGCTGCCTTCTGAAGGAGGTAACAAAGAGCTGGCCTTGTTTTAGCAACCTGTATGACAATTCACATTCCTTTTAACTGAAGGCAAAGATGAGAAACGTGTCCCCACCCCTGTTCCAAGTCTATCCTGAAGTACAGGTGTTTGGTTATGACCTCACCTACCCACGCTTGGAGACCTGGCACAGCATGGACAAGTCCAAACAGTAACTCAGTCCTCCACCCAACACTCTCTTCATAATACTCCAAACAGAACCCATTTTGAAAATGGGGCACCCCCTTAAGACAACTACCTCCCACTTTTCTGGGTTCTCTTCTATAGAATGTCTCCTCGCAAATCACTCTTATTTCTCAAGAAACCATTTGGATGAGGTCACTTCATATTGAGATTTTTTTTTTTTTTTTTTGGCTGCACCTGCAGCATGCAGAAATTCCCAAGCCAGGGATCTAACCTGCACCACAGTAGTAACCTGAGGCACAGCAGTGACAATGCTGGATCCTTAAGCCACTGAGCCATCAGGGAACTCCCCATGCTGAAAGGATCTTTAGCAGATCCTTTTCCTTAATAAAATTCAAGCTCCAAAGCAAAGGAGTCAAGAGTCCTTAGCATCAATGAATAAATAATCCTTTTAAGTCTTTCTTTTTTTGGAGGGGGCATGCCCCAGGCCTGTAGGAGTTCCTGGGCCATGGATCAAATATGTACCACAGCAGTGACTTGAGCTGCCTGCAGTGACAATGCCTGATCCTTTTTTTTTTTTTTTGTCTTTTTAGTTTTTTCTTGGGCTGATCCTGCGGCACATGGAGGTTCCCAGGCTAGGGGTCTAATCGGAGCTGTAGCTACCAGCCTATGCCACAGCCACAGCCACGCTGTGACCTACACTACAGCTCACAGCAATGCCGGATCTCCAACCCACTGAGCAAGGCCAGATATCGAACCTGCAACCTCATGGTTCCTAGTTGGATTCGTTAACCACTGAGCTACGACGGGAACTCCTGACAATGCCTGATCCTTAACCTGCTGTGCCACAAGGGAACTTTCAAGTTTTTTTTTTTTTTCCCCACCCTCCTCCATTTCTTGGGTGTTCCTGCTTGTTTTTACTCATACCATTTCCTATATATTTCAATGTTCATTTTGTCTATGGAAATCTGTAGTCCCACTGACACTTTTTAAGGATTAGCTCAAAGGTTCTTTCCATAAGTTTCAGATACCCTTCAAATGAATATTGAAAGCCCTGGCCCTCTCTTCCCTAGGTACATTTCTCACAGCCCCAACAAAGCCCAGGTACCTTGTCTTCACATGGCCACGTGGTGAACCTCCTGAGAGGAAACCATCCATTTCCTCCTGCTAGGGCTAAGATTCTTAAAACAGATTCTTGGAGTTCCTGCTGTGGCACAGTCTGTCTCCAGCACCTTGAGTTGCTGTAGAGGTGAGGGTTAGATCCCTGGCCTGGGAACTTCCAAATGCCTCATGAGCAGCCTTAAAAAGCAAACAGAGTCTATCAGTTTCTTCTTTTCATGCCCCAAAGCACATAAAACAACTCAACACAAGTGTGCTCTCAATACACAACTGAATAAACCAAGAAATTGAGTCAATTTTTTTTGGCCTTTTAGGGCCACACCTGTAGCATATGGAAGTAGCCAGGCTAGAGGTCAAATTAGAGCTGTAGCTGCCAGCCTACACCACAGCCAAAGCACCACCAGATCCAAGGTGCTTCTGAGACCTACACTGCAGCCTGCAGCAATGCCAGATCCTTTAACCCACATCCTCATGGATACTAGTCGGATTCCTAACCTGCTGAGCCACAACGGGAACTCCAAGAGTCAATTTTTTGAAACCAGTACTTTTATAGAGCTCTTGACAGGGAGGCAGTACAGAGATTAAGAGCATGGATGTGGGGGGTCAGAGTGATCTGGATTGCAGGTCACTGGGTTACTTACCTGCTGTGTGTCTTAGGCATTTCCTTTAAAAAATGAGGTTAGCAGTAACAACAACTAGTTAACAATGCCCACCTGATGTGGTGATGGTGACAGTGGGGTAATGCACAAATAACCTCAACATGACTGCAGGATATGCTAGAGACAACTGCCAGATATCTCTGGTGTCAAATGTGAAGGAAGACTGCACAATGCAATGCTTATTAAAGGGGCATTTATTTTTTTTCTTTATTGTTATCATTTTTTTTTGGTCTTTTTTGTCTTTTCAAGGGCCGTACCTGCGGCATATGAAGGTTCCCAGACTAGGGGTCGAATCAGAGCTGTAGTTGCTGGCTTACGCCAGAGCCACAGCAACGCAGGATCCGAGCTGCGTCTTCAACCTACACCACAGCTCACAGCAACGCTGGATCCTTAACCCACTGAGCAGGGCCAGGGATTGAACCCACAACCTCATGGTTCCTAGTCAGATTCGTTAACCACTGAGCCACGACAGGAACTCCTAAAGGGGCAATTAAACAACTACCTCTGTGATTGAGGAAACAGTCAAGACTTTAGTTGGCCTGGCCTCTCAACAACCACTTTTTTTTTTTTTATTTGGTTGTGCCTATGGCATACATAAACACCCGGACAGGGATCAAACCTATCCCAGAGCAGTGACCATGTGGGATCCTTAACCACTGGGCCACCAGGGAAGTCCTCAACAACCACCTCCTGAATGCTGACAAGCCCCATTAACCTCTCTATGCTGCTGAAGTTTCCTTGTTATATACATAATGTGGTGATAATACATTTACCTGACAGAAATGTTGAGTGAGATAATGCATGTAAAGGCACTATGTAAACTACTGTAAAAGATCAGTTTTATTATGGACTTTAACTCAGAGAAAAAAAGCCAAGGGTAGTAAACATTTTATTCCATTTCTAAGATGTTCTGTGAGGGCCTTGAAAATAAATCTCCCTTTTTCATATAATTTTCCTTCCCTTTATTGTTTATAGAACAGTAAATTTGGTTATTCAAGTTCCCCAAATGAAAACTAAATCTGGAATGGTTATATTTTGCTCCCTCTGCTGGCCCGAGAGCAGAATAACACTACCTAAGACTAATAATTCATGATCTTCTAAATGTTTATTTTCATGGACTTGACTATAAAGTTGTAATGGCATTCCACATAAAGACAAAAAACATAGTTTCAGCTCTATCTTATATATGTATATGATAATTAAACACAATTTATGTCTTTCTGTTTTTAATGATCATAGGATTCAAATCTAGAAAATTATTTTTGCACAAAGGCTAGCTGCCCTCCATTTATTTTTTTTCAAAATAACTACTTTAAAAGATTCTGCTGTTTTTATATTAAAGGCTGAAATTCATTGAAAATACCCAAACTTGAAATTTCATATATTTCCCTTGCTACCACTAATTTTTGCAACCACATAGTTTACTTCTAAACTTACAAGATTGTATATACTAATTTAATTGTGAGTCTTTTTTTTTGTATTCAAAGTCTTAGATTATGTATATGAAAACTAATTTATTAAACTTTGTACACAAAGATGAACATACCTGTATAGCAAGCTTATATGAAGAATGAAGTTACAAAAAAGTAAAAGTGTTATTAAAATTGATGCATGTAAATTACTTACAAAAATACCCCAAATGGGATAAAGCTGTTCATCCCTGATTTTTCTCATTTGGTTGTCAGAGTTGAAATATGAATTTTAAATGGTTAGGATTTTTTTCTTTTAAAAAGTGATATATTAAACTTACATACAGGATAATTAGCAAAGTGTAGAAAGGGAAAACAATGTACAAAAGACAGATAAAAATCACCACTCTTGACAGACACTCACGATTCAAAAATAGTAGAAACCTTAACTATCTCTAAACCATACTTACATCTCCCTCTTTTGAGTTTTTATCAGTGAGAATAAAATATAGTAAACCAGCAAGCACAGTTTTTCCGTTCTTTAAAAGAGGCCTGACTTTAGACCACGATTAAGCCTTGGATAGATTTTTCAACATGAGAGGGACAAGGAGAACAACTCCACCTGTCCACCTAGAACTAATCACCGGAATGCACAGTTATAGATAATTAAATAGCTCTTGGTATTTTGTCAGTTATTCAGAAGTTTTTTTGTTTTTTTGCTGGTTTCGAGGTGAGTTCTTTAACAAGTTTCTTATCCTGAGGTACATTCCAGTAGATTCCGCCATGTTCTCAAACTCGAACGGCGTTATTCCGGTTGCAAACTTGCTCATGTCAGGGATGGGACTGTGGATTTTAGGGGCCGTGGCAGGACTGGTGTCCACGTGAAGGAGCTTCTGGCTGCCACCTCCATTGCTGATGGCACAGTTTGACTCGACGCTGCCATTACCGAGGGGAGCGTCTTTGCAGCTGACCTGAGCAGAAGCTTCCTTTTCCTTCTGGTCGAGCAAGGCAGCCTCAGAATCTGGACTTGAGCACTGTTCAACCTCTGATTTCTTTGTACACGTGTCTGGTACCTCAGCCTCATCTGGCATCTGCTTCTCAGATGGTTTTTCCTCCAGGGCAGGGAGCTCGAGCTCATTCGGACAAGGTGAAGAGGCAACCGAATTCCCAGTTAGAGGTGTGTCAACGGGAATGTCAGAATCACTGTTGACGCTCTCTGCCTGCTCCAGGGCCGCCCATATCCGCCTCTGCTGTTCTTCAAGTTCCTCCAAAGTCAGTGCATCCTCATCCATAGTCACAGACGCCGCTCTGGTCTGGGGTGAGTCACTGGGAGTCAGTGGTGGGGTGCCCTTGGGGAGCGGAGGGGTGAAGGTGGGTGGAGGGGTGCCCTGGGGTAGAGGGGGAGGAGTGCCAGGGGGCAGCGGGGGCTGAAACTGAAACGCTTCACTGCTTGGGACCTCTGCATCTGAAACAGGATATTGAGAAGCTGTCATGTAGCATTTGATTTTATAGATGTTTATTAATAAGACTTGGGTGGAGTCCAGAGATTCAATGGCCAAAAACAACCAGCTCAAGAGGGGATCCTCAGATACCACGACCATTGTTTAATGTCCTCAATCCACCTGAAAAGAACATCTGCACAGAGAGCTAGCAGGACATCTGGCGCTAAGAACTTGAATCAAGGGAAAGCTTTAACAAGGCAGGAAGTTTGGCTGGAAATTCGACTGCCTGGGCTCCTGAGTGGGTGGGAGCCAGAGGAGATGAAGCTGAGGAGGCAGGGCAGGAACTCCCCGGGTCTTACGGCCCAACTCTGCCCCGGGTCTAGACTGCTTGCCTGAACTGTGGGTTCATGCAGCTCACTGCTCATCACCACCTGTGTCCCACAGCACAACAGATCTGACCTGTCCAAAACAAAGGATCCTACTTGCTGTGCTCACAAATACCATTGCCAGGGCACCCAGCTGAAGTCTCCAAAACTGAAACCTGTTCGTCATCAGAGGGAGGGCCCTCCCTTCCCCCTACTCACACCAAGTCCTGGTCTTGCTGGGGTCCACCCTCTCCCATAGGTAGCCTGTCAGAGCTGCTATGTTACCTGGAGCCCATTACCACTTGTCAGGAATATGAGAGTCATTCCTGCCTCTGGACTCATCTTCCTTATTATATCCATCCTCCAAACTCTTATCCTTCTAAAACACAAATCTGATCCTCTTAGCCTTCCCATCATTTATGGGAAGAAGTCCAATCTCCTCTTTGCCTTAGGAGGCTGTCTACAACAATGAATTTGTCTGTTTCCACCATGTTGCTTCTTACTGTTTGGTTTAAATGACTCCAGCTGTCACTCTGTTGTTGGACCAGTGTGCTGCAATGGTTCATGCTCTGCATTTGTATTCCCGGTGTCTCAGACACCTTAACCCTGCTCATCTCCCTGGTAAACCTCTGAATTCATCCTTCTAGATGCAGCTCAAAGTCATTCCTTAGAAGAGGTTATGTCTTCACTCAGCACAGCTGCTCAGTTTCTCTTTGGTGCCACTGTTACAGTCGGTAACCAGCTCTGTAATACTAACCTCTGTATGTATAACTACAGGCCTCCACACTTATATTAAAATGTTTACACATCTGCAATCCTAGGTGACAGAGAGCTGTAACCAAGGGCAGCAGTTGTGCCTTATGAATTTCCCTGTCCTCAGAGCCTAGTAGGGGAGTTTGAAACACACTATGTGTATTAAAAAATTTGGAAAATTCAACCAAAAAACACGGAATTGCAAAGGCCATGCAAAACTAGTCTGAACTTTATCGTACAAGCAATAACACCTGTGGGAAAAGTAACTGTCACTTAGATTTTAAGTTAAGTCAATCAGAAAAGCAAAGAATGCATAAAAAAGTTGAAAGGAAGCATTTTTTAAATAGTCAGTTACTTTTTACTGACTAACCCAGGGAGCCAGTCTGGGGTGCTGGGCCTGGGTGGGTAGGTCTATCTAACTCAGGAATCCAGCTGGTTGGCCTAGCTGGCTTCACACCAACCAATGAGTCTTCCAACCCAGCTCTGAGCAGTAATATTGGAGATGCTCAGCTACCCAAGGATTAAATAAGACTCAGTATTTAGTCAATGTTCATAAAGAGCTTCCTCTTTCATTCAGAACTCAGGAGCATACAAATTCGTCCTACTTTCTCAATGAAATCTAAGCCACAGGAAGAAACCTACCTGAGTCGAGCTCCATGTCGGCGGGTGAGGCTGCCAAGCTGCCCTCCTTCTTCTGCTTCTTTGGACTGCTGGGGCTGGACTGAGATGAAGCCCTCTTGCTGTTGGACCTTACACTTGGCTAACGGAGAACCAAACCAAATGAATGTTAGGTGGTGGCAGACCAAGACCGAAACTCTGCCCCTTCGCTTGAATACAATGGAGCAAGCCAATCTGGCACTAGGTCCAGGTACTAGAGAATGTAGCCATCTTTTTCCTTTGGATTCATCAGAAAACAAAGAGTGCTTTATATACAAAGCAAGAAAAGGCAGTCTATTGTGTTACAAAATCAAATCCCACAGCTATAAGCAATACATTTTTATAAACCACACTGAAAATCTGTTTACCGCTTGAAAGTTAGAAGTTAGGTAACTGGCAAACACGTCTTTCTGCTGACATGCCTGCATTGGTATGGAACCGAACATCCTCCATTCCTAATGATGAAAAGAGAAGGGAAAAATAAGTATGTACTCGGAAAACACCATGCCTTGAGATCTTGCTCACTGAGGTAAAATGGAGGTCTCAAATTATAGTTCTGCTTCACATGGGACTTTTCCTTTTGCGGGGAAATAATGAAAACAGTGGTACATTGAAGAGAAAAAACCCCAGTTCTGCCTGCACAATGATCAGGACTGAAAACTAAAAGACTACTTGACTAAATCACTTGGCCCAAAAAGGTTCTATGTACAAGTAGTTACAGGCAGAAACATGGCTCCCACCCTCCCGACACACTCACAGGACTGTTCATTGCTCCTTCCTCTTAACTCACTCATGCTGAGTTTTCTATTTCCTGATTTTTTTCTTTCCAAACTGAGTACTAATCTTTATGGTTCAACATCACTTGTTTCTCTCTCATCACTGTAACACATTCAACAGGGGTTCTCAGGAGCAATCACTTCAGGCTCTTATGAAACCAACAGATTCCACGGACTAAGTCAGTAAAGTCTAAGGGGAGAAGGAGGGGCCCTCAAGAATGTGCATTTCTCATGAGCACCCCCAAGGGGACTGGAATGTAGGCTGGGTACTTGAACCCACTTCCAGAGGCACTAATGGTCTGCAACCTGCAATTTCAACCTTAATTACACACTTGTCTTTGTAGCTGTTCACTAGACTCCAAGTTCAGACCTTTAGCTGCTTCTCTATTGCCTAGACCCTTAGAACACCTAGAATGCATTTTTATTAAAATGCCACTACCACTATAGTTAGTTGCCGAATCCTGAAACATAAAAGCTGGAAAAAATTAAGGGTAGAAAAACTTTCTATTATGGGAGAAATTTTACTTTGGGGAGGAAAATGGGAAGAGTAGGAAAAAAGAATTATGTATACTTAGATTTATTGAAGGCAGAAATTTACTTCCCAAGCAATTGTATAAAGCTTACAATACTGCTTCAAACCAACCCATATTTTTTTTGTTTCTATTTTTTGGCTGCACCCACAGCATGCAGAAGTTCCCAGGCCAGGGATCAAACCCGCACCAGAGCTGTAACCAGGGCCACAGCAGTGACAGTGCTGGATCCTCAACCTGTTGAGCCATGACAGAACTGCCATTCCATATTAAAAAAAAACCCAAACCTTTTAATTTTAGAATAGTTTTAGATTTACAGAATCTATTCTATTTTAGCTCCTTTTCTTAGGGCATAAAATCAGAAAAAATCTGGGTTTTTTTCTTTTTGATGAATATAAGATTTCACTTAACATTCTAATCAACATAAAGGAAATTAAACACCAGAATTCCCACTGTGGCTCAGTGGGTTAAGAATCCGACGTTGTCTCTGAGGATGTGGATTCGATCCCTTGCCTTGCTCAGTGGGTTAAAGATCTGGCATTGCTGCAAGCTGCAGTGCAGGTCGAAGATGTGGCTCAGATCTGGTGTTGCCATGGTTGTGGTACAGGCTCCAGCTGCAGCTCTGATTCAACACTTGGCCCAGGAACTTCTATATGCCTCAGGAGTGGACTTAAAAAAGAAAAAAAAAGTTAAACATAATTTAAGTACACATTTACTTCTAACAGTAACTGCTACATAAGCTAACATTTTGAACAACCTACATAAATAAGGTCATATTCCAGAAGAATAAGAAACCAATACACTTACATCTGGAATTCCTCTGGGAGTAGATATATTAAAACCTGGATAGTTTACCAATTTCGAGAGATCATAAGTGACACTTTTATTTTGTTGTACTTCTCCAGCTTCTGTTTCTCCATCAGCACCATCTATTACAGACCATCAAAAAAGTTAATATTGCTAGATGCCCATATAAATATATCCCTCTCCAGACCAAAAGTAGACCTGGAAAGGACTTATATTCATGGTCAAGGAACCATTCTCAGAATATCTTTAATTATAACTTGTCTGAACCATTAAATAAGAATTTTTAAACAACATGGACATATCTTGGAAATTTTAGTTCTCTCATGAGTTGCTTAAAAGTCTACCTTGCAGTCATGATTTGCCTGGTGCTCTATTCCAATTCCTTTATTAAACATTTATATAATGTTTACTTTGTACAAGATAGTGTTTTCAGATAGTATTTTAAATAGTTTACAATTGTTCATTTACTTAATCTTCATATCAACACTAAGAGGTATTAAAACCACTTTACAGATGAGAGTAGTCTTCGAAGGATACCTGGGGACCATTTCATTATTTTGAAAAATACTAGCGTTGTTTCATCCATGGGGAGTTTCTCTTTTTCTCTTTTTTTTAAAATTTAAGACCAATGGTATCATATGTAAGTCATTCAGAAACTTGCTTTTTTAAACTCAGTTATTGCACAGTGATTTTGCTATGTTAGCTCATCCAGATTTACTCCACTCTTTAAATACTGCAGGGGTTCCACAGCCTAGATCTACCATGGGTTACTTAGCCATTCTCCATTTTCAGTTTTTCACTATCATATTCAATGCTAAAAAGTATCTTTATATACATCATTTCCTTGTGCACATGTGACTATTTTTCTAGAGAAGTTCTGGATTATAAGAGGGTTTATGTATTCTAATTTTATAGGTCTCCTGGCCCAGATGGGTATATTCCTATTACCATTACCAAGGAGGACAAGACCTTATGAGGACTAACTGGAGAGCTAATACTTTGGCCTAGGTAGTCCCTGAGCAAATCCAGATAACCATCTAATAATTCTCAATGAAGTTTTAGTTCCCCCCTTGTAAAACAAAGGAAAAATTATCATGATATTTTTTAGTTAACTTAGCAACCATTAAAACAAGCCAGCCACTCCCATCATATTTTACTGTGATATTTTAATTTAAAAAAAGATAACACTTAAACTGATTTATCTAACTGAACATACTGTACCTTTGCCATCGTAGAGTGCAAGCCCTGAGTTCTCTAGTTCAGCCTCTTTAAGCCAGCCTGGTGGGTATCCTAGCTGGCGCATTCGATATATAAAAGGTGGGAGACTCTTGTCTGTCACACCCAGTGCATCTTGAAGTTCCTCACTAAATAAAAATAGACGAAGAAAAATACTATATTCTTGTTTTGGATGAAAATACAATCGCTTTGATATTTTATTTTATTTATTTGACTGCATCCTTGGCACGTATAAATTCCTGGGCCAGGATTGAACCCAAGCCACAGCAGTGATAATGCAGGATCCTCAACTGCTAGGCCACCAGGGAACTCCCTGTTCTGATATTTTAAAACAATCCTATGTCTTGTATTACACAGCATGTGGCATGGTGCCTATTAAACACATCGTTACAATGTCAATAAATGTTTCTGGATTAATTGATATACACTAGAGCCTTGTTGGAAAACATTCATATCTTGATTATTACCCTGAAGATACACAAAATGTTCCAAATACCGGCAAAACAGAAACGGTGTTCACCGCTAAAGTGACAAAGGTACCTAATAACTCCTGGCTTGAACCTTCCAAATCTTTCTTCTACTTCTTCTGCATGGTATCGCTGCTGAAAATTCTGATTGTTTGTCTCACCACAGGCATCCATATACTCTTTTCTCTTCTCACTTATTCGAGCAGCATTCCGAGGCTAAGTGTGTAAGAATGGTATCAAGCATTTTAGATGTAGTTCAGAAATTAAATACAAACAATATAAACAATAAACAAATATAAACAATTGGTCTAGGTTAAGCAGACAGATGCTATCAGTTTTAATGTACAAGGAACAAGTATAAAAGAGAGTGGATATTAAAAAAAAAAAAAGCAAGGAAGAGAAGCAGTCATTGAATTTCTTACTACCTCGGTAGTATAATACAAAATCAAGTTTGAAAAATAAGCTGTCTGAAAATAAATGCACATCTTTCATTCATCTCAGATACAGAGCACTATAATGAATTATTTTTAAAAAAATCCGATGTTTCAAAATTTATATACAAATGTGAAAAGATTTCAAAGTCAAAGACTACAGGAAAGTAAAGACAGGGAAGGTGCTTCATATCACACAATGCCACAGCTGTCTTGAAAACATTAGAAAGTTCTGGTTCAAAGATTTTTTTTTATATGAGAAAAATTTACCATTGGGCAATCTTTCATTTGATGCTCTTCAGAACCACAATTGAAACAGTGAGGCTTTGGCCTATTTAGTCAAAAAAACAAAGATTTTCATATTGTAAATGGAAATATAAAAGCAAATCAACAAAATTTTATATGATACCAAATTGTTTCAGAGAAACAAGAAAGCAAGTAGGTCACAAATCACTAATATCTGTGATAATGAGTAGACATTCACCCTTAAACACACAGTAATTTTTTTTTTGCCGCACCTGCGGCATGGGGATGTTCCCAGGCCAGGGAATGAACCAGCGCCACAGCAGCAACCTGAGCTGCTGCAATGACAACACCGGATCCTTAACCCGCCGCACCACAAGGGAACTCCTAAACAAATGGTACTTTTAACTGGTCTTTTAACCAAGAACCCTTATGTTCCCAAGTGATCTGTTACCTCTGAGTTTTGTCAGTGGCTGGTAACAGAAGAATCGAGGCAAACAGATTATCTTATTTTCCTTGAGGTAATTTGGAAAGGGGCAGATGGTTATAAGACAGCAATCAGATTGACAGCAGCAATTATACGTTTCTACCCACCCAGGCATATCAGGCGTGAACCAATGATTTCCAGCATGATCAATTTAAACATTTAACATATGTCTATATGAAATTCTAGATTAATCTGTTAATTTATTTATAGTAAGCCGGCAATAAAGAATAGTAATTTTTTAAGCTAAAAGAGTTTATGGTTTTGTTAAAAAAAAAAAGAAGAAAGCAAAAACAACTCCCCACACAAACCTTTTTGCCTTTACTTGTATTTCTTGCCCTTCTAGAGAAACAATGTGGCTGAAGACTTGCTGGTACCTTTAGTGAGTTTTATTAAGGAATAGTTATCATTGTCTGCAAAATTTGGTTTGTTTGTTTGATTTTAAGGTGAACTTAATGGCAAGGTGCATAAAGATCTTCATTCACTATGTAGGATACTTGGGTATTTCCCATCCTTCCGTAAGCTGAGGGTTTTCATTTAGTAGCGGTTGCCCCAATTTATCAAGGCAAAAATTAGTAAAATACAGGACACTTCCTACAACCTGCAGAAAACAAGTCAAAAAATATTGCTATTTAAGCAGAAAAAAAAAAAGACATTAAATAATGTAAAACTATGATTAACTGTTTTAACAATTTATTTCTGGATGAAATTACTAGAAATAATCATCTCCTTAGTTAAAGGAGCCAGATTCTGATGTGTAAATAAAATCCCCATCAGTGAATGTCACCTAAGTCATTGAGTTTTTCCTCTCAACTGGATCATTACTATTGGCTGCACTCTCGCCAGACTTAAAAAACAAAAACTTGTCAAGAACTCTTGTATTTCCCTCCAATTCCCCATTTCTTTGCTTCCTTCTGCTGCAAGATTCTCTGAAAGTTGTCTATATTTTACATTCATTGTTCCCATTTCCCTTTCTCCCAATCACTCTTTTTCTTTTCTTCCAATGTTTTGGGAAGATTTCCTACAGAGAAGTTGAAAAATTGGTACAGGGAATACCCATGTACCCTCCACCTAGATTCAACAATTGTTAATTGATTTTTGTGTGCATCCCTCTCTCCTTACACACACACACACACACACACACACACACACTTTACTGAACCATTTTTAAAATGTTAAGTCGCCACCATTATCATATAATTATAAGCCATTTTTTTCTCTTGCTTGAAATGAATACAGGAACTTTCTACCCGGGTTCCAGCTTCCATACTAAGCAACTATAGATTCTTTTTCATGACACTTCACCCCTAAATGCTTCATATGAGCCGTGTAAGAACATTCTCTTACAAATCACAATACCACTGCCACACCTAAGGAAATTAATAACACCTTCATATCATCTACCCAATCTATTTTCAGTTTTCCCCAACTGTCCCCAAAATGTCCTATAGGCTTTCCCCGCCCCCAACCCAGGATTTGATTTAGGCTCACACATTGCATTTAGATGTTAAGTCTTTTTAGCCTCTTTTTGTCTAGAATAGTTCTCCCCACTTGTTTTTTAAATGACACTGCCATCCTTTTTTGAACATTTCCAGTAAGACTTCTTTCTGTGCCTAACACTGCATGAAGCTATCTAACAATAACAATGGAGCTCCCCCATCACCCCCAGACAGCCAAATTCAAAGGACAGTTCCCAGCCTTTATCTCAGCCTGTCCGCTACAACTGGCATGGTTGATTCCCCCTTCCTTCTAGACACTCCTCCTTCCTTTGGCTTCCAGGACACCATTCTCTCCGTTTGCTTGTTTGCTTCCTGACCTACTCTCCTTGGTCTTCTTTGCAAGATCCTTGTCATCTCTCCATCTTCTCTCTACTTCACAACCTAGGTGATTCATCCAGGGCGTGAATGATACGAAATAAGATTTCTATGCTGCCAACCCTCAAAGCCCAGTTCTGATGGTTCCTAAACCTCAGTCTTGTACGTACAAGTGCTGACTTGATAGCTCTCCCTGGACATGTAAGAGGCATCTCAAACTCACAGATGTAGAACTGCACTGGACGGAGTTCCCTGATGGTTCAGTGGGATAGAGATCCAGCACTGTCACTGCTGTGGTGCAGGTTCAGTTGCTGGCCCAAGAACTTCCATATGCTGTGGGCACAGCCAAAAAAAAATTAAAAAAAAAAGGGGGGGGGGGAGTTCCCATCATGGCTCAGTAGAAACAAATCTGATTAGTATCCATGAGGACACAGGTTTGATCCCTGGCCTTGCTCACTGGGTTAAGGATCTGGTATTGCCATGAGCTGTGGTGTAGGTCACAGATGCAGCTCAGATCCCAAGTTGCTGTGGCTCTGGTATAGGCCAGCAGCTATGCTCTGATTTGACCCCTAGCCTGGGAACCTCCATGTGCCAAGGGTGCGGCCCTAAAAAGACAAAAAAAAAACAAAAAAAAACCTGCACTGGATTCCTATCCCATCCAAACCTGCTTCCCCCGCCAGGCTTTCCCTTTAGAAAAGGTAATGATATTGCAGTTGTTCAGACCAAAACCCCGTCATTCTGCTCTCTCTCTTGATCTCATACTCTATATTCAATTCATCAACACATTTAATCAGTTCTACTTTTAAGGTATATTCAGGTTCTAACCACTTCTCATCATGGCCATTCACACTGTAGTCTAAGTTGCCATTTTTTCTCACATGAGATGAAACTTCCTAACTAGTTCTCAGCTTCCACATGTAACCAGCTACAGATTGTTTTCCACAGAGAAATCAGGTCTTTTAAACATTCAAATCTTGTCATGTCACATTTCTACATAAAACCCTCCAGGGGCTTCTCAGAGTAAAATCCAAAGTCCTCACCTCTGGCCTATGAGGCGACATAAGGATTAAGATGCTATGCCTAGATTCAAACCCTGGCTGTGCCACTAACTAGTCCAGGTCTGTTCCCTCACCTGTAAAATGAGAATAGCATTTTAGTACCTTCCTGAGTAGCATCTGTAATGAGCTTGAGCAGTACTGGCCGCAGTGTGCAGTATGTCTGCTTCTGCCCTGGGGCTTCTCACTTACTTCTCCTGCTGCCTGGAGTGATCCTCACTCAAACTGCAGCCCAGCTCACTTCCTCAATTTCCTCAGTCTTGGCTCAGATAGGCTGTCATTAAGCACTCACTCTCCAAACCAAGTGCCCTGCAGTTACCCTCTCATTCCCGCCCCTGCTCATTATACTAGCTTTTTTTTTTTTTTCTCCCATTCCTGTGTCCCTAGAACCTGGAATTGTCCCTGGCACCAAGAAGCATTTAGTAAATATTTATTCAAGAACCAACTGAATAAATATGCAAAATCCCCCGTTCCTAGACAAGTATCACTTTAAATCCTAGTCCTTAGAGTTTAGAAAGGAAATGAAGTTATCTAGTTCAAACAAAGAATCCTTCTTTAAAGTGCCCTCAGAGCATTGTGGTCTTTCTTTGACTCTCTCCAATAACATGGAATTCACTTAAAAAAAAATTATTAGACATATCACTTCATTTTTTTCCATCTCTGATAGAAATGTCCACTTTCTAAAAGTTGAGCTGAAATGTGCTTCTTTGTACTCAACCCAATCACTGGTCCTAGTTCTGCCACCTGGCACTCTACAGGGTGATCTAAACGACATCTTTGTAAGTAACAGCCTTTGTCACGTTTGCAGAGATGTGTACATACTGTACACATCTTTTCTTTTTTTTTTGTCTTTTGTCTTTTTTGTTGTTGTTGCTATTTCTTGGGCCGCTCCCGCGGCATATGGAGGTTCCCAGGCTAGGGGTTGAATCGGAGCTGTAGCCACCGGCCTACGCCAGAGCCACAACAACGCGGGATCCTAGTCGCCTCTGCAACCTACACCACAGCTCACGGCAACGCCGGATCGTTAACCCACTGAGCAAGGGCAGGGACCGAACCCGCAACCTCATGGTTCCTAGTCGGATTCGTTAACCACTGCGCCACGACGGGAACTCCTGTACACATCTTTTCAATAACATTTACGGGCTCTTCAGCATCCCAGCAGCCCCATGTCTTTAAAATTGTGGTATATCAGTGGGACACAATATGACATGAACGTGAAAACCAGTCTTCCTTTAATGGAATACAGGATAACATCATCTTCTTTAAAAAATTTTAAGGAGTTCCCATTGTGGCACAGCGGAAATGAATCCCGACTAGTATCCATGAGGATTTGGGTTCAATCCCTGGCCTTGCTCAGTGGGTTGGGGATCCAGCGTTGCCGTGAGCTGTGGTGTAGGTTGCAGACACGGATTGGATCCCACACTGCTGTGGCTGTGGCGTAGGCCAGCAGCTGTACCTCTGATTTGATCCTCGCATGGGAACTTCCATATGCTGAGGGTTTGGCCCTAAAAAGCAAAAAAAAAAAAAAAAAAGTTCTAAGTGGCAAAATCATACCACCACACTGCACTGACTCTGCTGATTTTTGCACAGGTACTGGAAGACCTAAATGTATGTTCATCCCTGTTATGCTTCCTCTATGTTTGCCCACCATTTGTTAACACGTATAATTTCCTATCTGCCACCTGTTACATTAGCTATTTATCACTTTCAGTTTTATCTGTCTGTAAGTTCCAAAAGCATGCTTTCTATGTCTTTATCCAAGTTTTAGAAAATGAATACACAGAGTATAGTCAGGACAAAAATAAAGTCCTCTGGGAGTATATGTACTATGCCTCCAGGTCCCAATGATATAGTTATTAAAAAGCAAACTATAATATTTAGAGACTGAAGCCTACAATGTTGTTTGTAACAAATTTAATGAAAGAAATGTGTGGTCATTTGAGGATATACAACATCATTTTCTCATTTAAATGCCACCCAACTGACAGAGGATAGGAAACATAGCTGCAGAATTTAAACTAAAATGTCCAAACTTACACTAAAAGCTTCCTTGTTGTTTTGAACGTCACTGGATTCTTCTACTTTATGGTCCTCTTGTAGCATAACACTGGATGGCTAATACAAAGAAAAACACGTCACAGAAGGCAACCAATTTTTAACAACTTTACATTTCAAATATTAGAATTTGAATACACTTACTTTACTTTCTAATACATACCATTAATGCATATAAAATTCTGAATTCATTATTGCATAATTAGGGTGAGTTTAAAAGCTAATTCAGGCAGGAATGTTTAGGAAAGAAATTTCCCAAGTGAGAAGGTCAAAAAAGATATAAAAGATAGTATCTTCTGAAGCATTAGCATACACTGTGACTTTTGTGTTAATAATTATGGAGCTTTCAACACTTAAACTGACAAGACATACTTTATCTTGAAATCAGATTATCAGAAAGATTAAAAAATATATAACTCGAGGGAGGGAGTTCCTTTCATGGCTCAGGGGTTAACAAACCTGACTAGGATCCATGAGGACACGGTTCAGTCCCTGACCTTGTTCAGTGGGTTAAGGATCCGGCGTTGCTGTGAGCTGTGGTGTAGGTTGCAGATTTGGCTTGGATCTGGCATTGCTGTGGCTGTGGTGGAGGCTGGCAGCTGCAGCTCTGATTCGACCCCTAGCCTGGGAACTTCCATATGCTGTGGGTATGGCCCTAAAAAGCAAAAAAAAAAAAAAATATATATATATATATATCAAGTTTTATATATATTACATATATAAATTTATATATATATTACATATATATACATTATATATATTTATATATATTATATATATATACATTATATATATTTATATATATATATTACATATATATAAAACTTGATATTACTGGTCAATACTGATACTATAACCCTTATAGACCTTAGGCCACTACAAATTTTGTAGTGTTTCTTGAATCAAAAATTAAATAACATTCAGTATGGTTTTTATTGTTAAATATATCTTGTTCCTTGAATCTTTAAAAATTGTATATGACAAGAGTTCCCATTGTGGCTCAGCAGAAATGAACCTGACTAGTATGTATCCATGAGGATTCAGGTTTGAGCTCTGACCTTGCTAGTGGGTTAGGATCCAGGGTTGCCATGAGCTGTGGTGTAGGTTGCATATGTGGTTGGGATCCTGAGTTGCTGTGGTTGTGGCGTAGGCCTGGAGCTGTAGCTCTGATTTGACACCTAGGCAGGGAATTTTCATATGCCACAGGTGCAGCCCTAAAAAGCAAATAAATAAATTCATAAATATAGGAGTTCCTGTTGTGGCTCAGAGGTTAACAAACTTGACTAGCATCCATGAGGATGTGGGTTTGATCCCTGGCCTTCTTAGTGGGTTGGGGATCCAGTGTTGCCGTGAGTTGTAGTGTAGGTTGCAGACATGGCTTGGATCCCACCGTGCTGTGGCTCTGGCATAGGCTGGCAGCTACAGCTCTGATTTGACACCTAGCCTGGGAACCTCCATAAGCTGTGGGTGTGGCCCTAAAAAGACAAAAAAATAAAAAAATTAAAAAAAAATTGTATATGATAGGTGCAAACTAAAGGTGATAAACAAAACAATTAATTCAAATACTCCATTCTCCAATCTCTGAGGATAAGCAGCTAAAGATCCTTATCTGACAGACTCTACTTACCTTAATTTTTAAATAATTAAAAAAAAGCCCAGAAATCACAAATTATTATTTTCTTAACATAAATTCATGCCCTAATACTCATAGAATGAAATTTCTCAGATTTCTCTGGGCATGCTATTGATTTTTAAAAGAAGTACAGGGCAAAGAAAGGATGGCCTATGAACATATTCATTTTAGACAAAAAGAAGCCCATTTTTTATGAACCCCAGAAACAATGAGGGTTTTTTTTTTTTTCTTTCTTAAAATTAATTTTCTGCCCCACACCATGTATCCCAGTTAGGGAACGGAGGGAAAAAAAGCCTTTAGGAGTTTCCATTGTGGCTCAGCAGAAACAAACCCTACTAGTACCTAAGAGGATTCAAGTTTGATCCCAGGCCTCTCTCAGTGGGTTAAGGATCCGTCATTGCCATGAGCTGTGGTGTAGGTTGCAGACACGGCTCAGATATGGTGTTGCTGTGGCTGTGGTATAGGCCAGCAGCTGTAGCTCCGATTCAACGCCTAAAGCTTGGGAACTTCCATATGTGGCAGGTTTGGGCCTAAAAAGCAAAAAAAAAAAAAAAAAAAGCCTTTAATTTTGAGTGTAGCCAGGTGTGACTATGACTCCTCTGAAGAGCAGCCGCAATTCAAAAGAAAGCTGTGCATCTGCACTTGTTAGATCGTGGAGAAGGACAGGAGGTGAACAGACAATCTTAACATTTTGATTCTGATTCACAAGGATCCCCGGAGCCTGATAATTGGCGATGAGAAGCATTACCTACTAATCTTAAAGTCTCTTAAGTTTGAAGTACCTGGGGCAAAAGATTAAAGGAAGTCTTTTCCACATCATTTTTCTGCTGTTCCTCAAATCTTTTTACTAAATTTGATACAAATTCCTCTATTTCTTGATGATATTGCCTGTGTAAGAGGACAAAATGGTCAGAACCCAGACAGAGTACAACAATGAATTGATCGAAGTCTTAATGCCATGTGTAAATTTTGTTATTTTGTTTTTCAGAGTTTATCAAATCACTGTCTCTTTGTAACACTCAGAAATCTACTCCTTAGGAAAAAATACACATTGTTACCAAGATAAGAAAATGATTATGATAACCTGACACAGTGCCTAGCATCTAATAGTTGGCAAATATTTACTGCAGAGACTAAACAGATTTTATTTCTAAATTTTACATACTTAATTTTTGAATATATAATACATGTAAATGGTTTAAAATCCAAAAGAAGGGTTACTTAATGAAAAGCTCCACTCCTACCCTGTCTCACAGCCACCTATCTCTGCAACACAATCAATGCATTCTGTTCTTCCACATCCTTCTTTCAGAGACTCTCTCTGCATATGTAAGGAAAACTCCTATATAAATATTAACTGGAGAAAAAAACGACCAAAACACAATGCAAGAAAAACTCCTGCGGTCTGCTTCCTCCAGTTTTCCAGGTCAAGGACCTGCGGCGCTCAGTGCAGAGGGGCCAAAGTTCTCTTAGCAAACTTGATCATGGGTCAGGTCTCTTTAGCTCTCACATCCTAAGATTTCTACAGGCACAACTGGAGATGAATGTGCAGAAGTTAAGACTGCCAGAAGCTTGAGTCAGAGGCCAATTCTGCTGGTGACAGTAGCACTGGAGCCCCGAGTGCCTGGCACTGAGCCCCTGTTGTGCTCACCACCCCGCTGGCTGCCCCTCAGCTTCAGGATCCGGTCCCCCTGAGATAAAGTAGGCAATGGATGTGCCACACAGCAACACCCTATGTGTGGTTTCTTTACCTTCTTTACCTCACCCAGCACATAAGATAACAATATAATTAGGTGTTGTTGGAGGGGGCAAGCAACTGCCTGAAATGTCTGTGACCATGCTCCAAGGAAGAGATAGGTCAAGGCCTCAAACCATTTCAGAACATTCTAACAAGCACTGCAGGAATGCCCCGAGTCATCCTACTCCCGAGCATGCTGGAAGACTCAAAAAGTCTTGTTTTGTTATTTAAAAAAAAAAAAAAATCACCTGGGTAAGCTTCGAAAATAGCTAAGAGAAAACCTCAGTTGCCTGATTTTGACAGAGAAATGACTAACATTATTTACGGTGGTAGGGGTTATTTTTACTAGAGGCTACTTATTATAGGTGCTCGCTTAGCTACCTAAGAGGCAGTTATTGATGGTATCCTTTTTCCAGTGAGGAAACTGATATGCAGATGGAATCAGTGACCTGTTCAGGCTCACATATGTAGAAAGTAGAGTCCAGATTCAAATTCAGGTTTATATGACTCTAATGTCCTTGCTCTCATCATGATTCCATACATTTTAAGTAAAAGGATAAAGATCGTCTTAAGTACAAATGAAAACAGCATATTTATAGAAGATATTATATCATAAATACATTAGCACATTATGTTTAGGAAAGGGAAAATTACTTACTTTGAAATAACATTGTTCATAAATAGAATCTGTAATAAAGGTCCATCTAACTTAGTATTGTTCACCAATATTCCACTAAAACAGAAGTTAAGACATATTTTTAGAAGACATGAAAGTAAAACTTGCATATGTATAAACATTGAACCCTTATAATTATTAAGTACCAAAGACTATATAATATTTTACAAATAAGATCAAGAACTACCAGGAACTCTAGTTTTCACCAAGTTTACCTACTTTAAGTTTTACAGAGGTATCTTTTATATTACGTATTTTTAAAAATATTTCACAAAAAAATTTAAAACGGAATCAGTGAATCTGGCTTGGAAATATATGAGAAATTGAAATAACTTTATAAGTGGGTAAACTCTTTCTGGAGGGCAAAGCACACTGTACTTAACATCTCAAATCCAACATTTTAAAATAGAGATGTAAAAAGTTTACTGTTCCTGTATTTAACTTTCAAATACTGCCACCAAAAAAAAAAAAAAAAAAAAAAAAAAGGAACTAGACTGCAGCCTAGAAATCTGCTAGAAATGCCTTTGGAAATCTGGGAGCAGATGAATTTTGATTTCCCCACACCTGCCTCATGTCTTTTTACCTGTAAGGAACGCGAAACAAATCTGTTACCTGGAATGACTTGCATGAAGTAGGGAGATAAAATTAAAATATGAAGACAGGCATTCCCATTGTGGCTCAGCAGGTTAAGAACCTACATAGTCTACGTGAGGATGAGGTTCCATCCCTAGCCTTGCTACGGTGTAGGTCGCAGGGGCAACTTAGATCCAGCATTACAGTGGCTGTGTTACAGGCCAGCAGCAGCAGCTCAGATTCAACCTCTAGCCTGGGAACTTTCACATATAGTAGGTGTGGCCCTAAAAATAAAAAAATAAAAAAAATAAAATATGAAGACATTCAGAAACTTGTTTCAGGAGTTCCCGTCGTGGCGCAGTGGTTAACGAATCCGACTAGGAACCATGAGGTTGCGGGTTCGGTCCCTGCCCTTGCTCAGTGGGTTAACGATCCAGCATTGCCGTGAGCTGTGGTGTAGGTAGCAGATGCGGCTTGGATCCTGCGTTGCTGTGGTTCTGGTGTAGGCTGGCAGCTACAGCTCAGATTACACCCCTAGCCTGGGAACCTCCATATGCCGCGGGAGCGGCCCAAGAAATGGCAAAAAGACAAAAAAAAAGAAAGAAAGAAAGAAACTTGTTTCAAATGGCGCGAACTTCAGTTTTAAAAAATACATCATATTTTTCAAAACTACATTCAATTTTATGACCCCTGACTGGCGGCCAGTTTGAGCAATCAGCAATAAAGGCATTCAGGTGGGGAAATCTGAATAAGGCTGGGAATGTTACTACGAAAATCATGCCAGTTATTAGGTGTAATTATAGTGTTGTGATAATACATGAAAGTCTTTTAAAAAAATACATGCTGGGGGTTCCCATTGTGGCTCAGCAGTAACAAACCCAACTAGGATCCTTGAGGACGTGGGTTCGATCTCTGGCCTCGCTCAATGGGTTAAGGATCTGTCATTGCTGTGAGCAGCAATGTAGGTTACATATGCAGCTCAGATCTGGCATTGCTGTGGCTGTGGCACAGGCTGGCAGCTGTAGCTCTGATTCAACCGCTAGCCTGGGAACTTCTATATGCCACAGGTTCACCCCTCAAAAGACAAAACACAAAAAAACCCCAAAAAACACAACCGCCCCCCCCCCCAAAAAAAAACAGCTAGAGAGTCTCCTGGTGACCCAGTGGATTAAGGATCTGTCATTGTCACTGCCGTGGTACACATTCAACACCTGGCCTGGGCACTTCCACATGCCATGGGAAAGGCCAAAAACAAAAAAAACCCATAAAAAAACCCAACAACAACAACAAAGAAAAACATGCTGAAATGTCTGCAGTAAAAAAACGCATATGGGATTAGAAGGAAATAACAAATTATTAACTGTTAAATCTAAGTGATGAAAATATGGGTATTAATTGTAATATCCTTTCTACTGTATGTTTGAAATATTTCATAATATAAAGTAAAAACAGGAAAAAACCCCCAAAAAACAAAGCACAATGTGTACTTCTGATCACGAAGGTTCCAAAGATAAGGGTTAAATCAAGAGACTTGGGGTACAAATATTTTCTAAAAAATCTTTTTTCTTTCTGCATTGGTTTTCCGTAGAATGCTTTGTAGGTCTGACAATATGGACGGCACTAATTCTGAAAAAAAAATTCCTTTTTCATGATACTAATTATTGCTTCTTATAAACTGGCAAAGGCTGTGATGCTGCTATAATCATTTGAACTCAGGTAATTATAACTTTATAAATATTTAATATTTAAAGCATGTGGTTGTCTAAATAAAATACCTTCACATACATAAAAATGGTAAATTTTTAGAAATCCTAGTTACATTTCATTTACTACCTAATACCAAATGAGTGTAGATCCACAAAGTGTGCTCAAATAATGGAATTCCTGTCATGGCTCAGCAGAAACAAATCTGACTAGCATCCATGAGGACACAGGTTCAACCCCTGGCCTTGTTTAGTGGGTTAAGGATCTGGTGTTGCTGTGGCTGTGGTGTAGGCCGGTGGCTACAGATCTGATTTGACCCCTAGCCTGGGAACTTCCATATGCCTTGGGTGCAGCACTTTAAAAAAAAAAAAGGGTGCTCAAATAGAGGAAGGAAGGTATGGCACAGGAAAATTATTCTTTGGACATATTCTAAGATATGCCTAAATTCTAAAAATCTAAAGTTTTAGTTACTAATGTAGCCAGTTACTTCAGCTGGTACCAGGGACAAAAAAGTCCATATGAAACTGCATCATGGCACACTCAAATTCTGAAAGCCTTAAAATACCATTCTATGTAATAAATTTGTACTTTAACAAATATTTTAGGTTTAGTGAGCTATTAAATTATGTTAAATTTACTCACTGTACTTTTTTCAAAAGCAACTACCTTCTCTTCTAAAATTCTGTATCTTGGAGTCCCGTTATGGTTTAGCGGAAATGAACCCAACTAGTATCCATGAGGATGGGGGTTTAATCCCTGGCCTCACTCAGTGGGTTAAGGATCCAGAGTTGCCACAAGCTCAGTGTAGGTCACAGACACATCTTGAATCTGGTGTTGATGTGGCTGTGGTGTAGGCCAGCACGTGTAGCTCTGATTTGACCTCTAGCCTGGGAACTTCTATATGCTGCAGATATGGCCCTAAGAAAATTGAAAAAAAAAAAAAGAATTCTATATCTTGCATTATTTCCACTTATGAACACACTTAAATTGTATGAATAAATCTGCACCTAGATTAATACTGTAATCTTAATTCTAACCTCCCAGAAATGTTTGGTGAATAGGAACAGCTGGGTTGATAACCTGTCTGTTCTGAACATTAAGGCAAATATTTCCAGTTCGTGTTTCATAAATATTTTCACCCAATAAGTCAGTTTCAAGTTTCAAGCAGTTATAATTTAAACTTGTGATTGTACTATCCTTTCTACTTTGTTTGAAAGCAGTTTAAGTTTTCCCTCATAAATTAAAAATAAAGGATCATTACTCTGATTTCTTCAGCATATATTGAACAAATAAAAATGATACAAAATTTCTAAACCTTCTTTTTACAAAAAAAAAACTAATTAAATATTAATACCAGGATAAAAAAACAAAGGACAACTAAAGTGCCATTTCAAGATCTCATACCTTGGTCGAGTGAGAATGTTCAATTTTCTTTTAAGTTCCTGATGTTATTCCTTGTTAAGGAGTAAGCCCTCAGTAAATACAAATATGAAGATCATAAACTTCAACTACTAATCTTACTTTTGGTATCAATGTTAGGAAAGTTAAAAGAAATATTTTGAGGATGACACACTTGCTGACCTGCTTTGTTGCAGGGCTAGGTAACAGGACCTAAAAACTAAAACATCATTTTTATCCTTTTAAACGTGATCTTTCTAAGGCAGGTTCATGCAGTTCAAAAGAGACTAACAGACAACCAAAAACGTTATTCAGACAACAGTGTCCTGTCAGAAGTTAAACAGCCACTCACTAAAGATAATTGTCCAAGTCAGCAGCATCATGATTATTCAAATAAAGTACATGCAGCATAAGACACTGTTAAGGACCTAATAAGCTAGGATGGACTCTGTGAAGATCACTGTAAAATCCTTTCAACTTTCCTGTATTTTGAAATTTCTCATAATAAAATGTTGAGGAAAAAGGCATTATTAAAAATGACCTCGAAAACCTTAAAGATGATTTACCAACCGCTTTCAGGGATCTTTCCATTAGCAAAACTACCTGAACCAAAGTTATCTGTATGAATAGTAAAACAAAACAAAAACCCTCTAAGAATGTGAAAAAAACAGACACACATCTTGCTAGAAAGACTGTAAACTAAAGACAAACGGAAACTGATTTGGCGCGTCTTCTCTAAACCTTTGCATCTTCACCACGGAAGCTATTTTAAAGTGGAAGAACTTTAAAATGAATCCTCAATGTTCTTCAAGCAATTAACCATTTTTCTTTCCGCGCTTCGAACCCTTAAGGCCCCCGACTCTACATCCCAGGACCCCTCACTTCTGCCCCGCTGGAAAGACAGATCTGCGCCAAAGTCTAAACAGCCAGTATCTCCTAACTATAACACGGCTTCATCAACTTTAGCTGGGCTGCAGAAAATGAAGTCGGGTAGTGATTCCAAAGAGAGGAAGACAAGTGGTGAAGAACCTACAATTTAACAGTTGAAACTGTCCGAAATAACCCTAAAATCCGGCCCCGGAATGGGGGCGGGGGGGCGGGAGGCGCGAATCAAGTCCAGGAGACGCATCCCACTAAGGGAGAGGTCCCGCGCCGAGGCCTGGGGGACAGTTTACGCAATCTGAACCCTAGATTCTCAGCCTGAGTTCTGGCCCTCGTGGAATTTCCGCCCGCGCTCTCCCAGGCACCGCACCCACCAAACGCCCGGGTGACACGGCCCAGCGAGGGGAAGGATATTCTCGGCGCGGAGCTGCTCGACGGTTTCCTCGCACTGCCGAAGCCGTTCCCGGAGCTCCGCGTCGCCGACTCCATTCTCATCCTCCTCGTCGCCGTCGTCTTCCTTGAAGCGGGTGTGAACGGGCTTCGGAATCGACTCCTCGGCGTGGTCAAACGCCTCGAACAGCTCTAGATCTCCAAAATCCACCTCCGCCGCCATTTTGGGCTGTGGGAAAAGACACGAGAAGAGGCGGAGCTGGTCACCCGGCCGGCGGCCAAGGTTGTTGGGCGGCACCGCTCTCCCGGCTCCGGCCGATCTAAGCCACCCAGTAGGGTTTCCTCCTAAACGTAGGCCGCCGGAGCTTTACAAGGGGCGGGCCAGTCCTGTGAGACTACAACTCCCAGAATGCAACGGCGTTTCCTCAGACCCACTTCTGAGATTGCTCCGAAGCATGGCATGCTGGGACATGTGGTTTCTAAGCGACTGTTAACTCATTGTTTGTACTGCATACTGGGATTGGTCCTTTTAAAA
This sequence comes from Phacochoerus africanus, assembly GCF_016906955.1. Lineage (NCBI taxonomy): Eukaryota > Metazoa > Chordata > Mammalia > Artiodactyla > Suidae > Phacochoerus > Phacochoerus africanus. Next base: position 30,380,881 of record NC_062558.1, on the reverse strand, counting down.
CGTGAAGAAAGCCCAACTAGATCAAAATGTTACGAGTTGTCCCTGTTATGTATCTAAGGCTGAAAAAAATCAGAGCACGATGCATGGTTTCTCACATGTTATGGTTGCGTGCCAAACTTGAGAATAAGGAACTCCAGCTTTGCCATAGGATACATTTGTAATCTTGGAGAAGCTACTTCAGTTGGTTGGTTTTTGTTTTTGTTTTTTTCATGAAGCTCAAGCTTTAGGTTACTTTAGATTTGTCTGTTGTGGCTTTTGGTGGTTTCTCCTTCAATCACCCATTAATTCAATAACATTTATTTACCACGTTCAGTGTGCTCTAGGAGCTGAGAATGCAAGAGTGAGCAAAATAGGGAGTTCCTCTTGTGGCTCAACAGTAACGAACCCGACTAGCATCCATGAGAATGAGAATGCAAGGTTTGGTCCCTGGCCTTGCTCAGTGGATTAAAGATCCGGCATTTCTGTGGCTGTGGTATAGGCGGCTACAGCCCCAATTCAACTCCTAACCTGCGAACTTCATATGCTGTTACATGTGGCCCTAAAAAGAAAAAAAGAAAAAAGAAAAAAAAAAGGGAAAAAAAATCCCTATGAAAAGGCTGAGTGGAGCCAGAGGAGGCCCGGGGTGGAACGTTAATTAGGCCAGTACTCAGAGACCACATTAGGCATATTCATTCTTCCCATCCCCAAATTGATAAGCATTTTAAACAGGTGGTGTGTCTGTGAGCTACAAATTTACATTTTGATAGGATGGTCCTGATTGCATGGTAGGAAAAGAATTGGTGGTGGCAGTCTAGGAGACAGAGGGAATAGATTTTTGTAATAAAATCAACAAATGTTAGATTAGGTAGTGGCAAGTGGTGGAGAGTTGGTATTTAATAGAGGATATTTGAAAAATAAAATTAAAGAACAGAGATAACTCAAGGGTTATGGGGAAGGAGAGGAAAGGGTTGTGAATTATTTGCCAGGATCTGACTTAACAAACTTGAATAAATGATTACTAGAGATAGAGAACAATATATGTTGACCAGGTTTGGAAGCCAAGAGTGAGTTCCATTTCGACTATGCTGTACCTTGAGATAATTTTATCCTAAAACAGATGAGTAACTTGAATAGTGGAAGAAACTTTTGAAGCACTGTTTTACTGGTAAATTGAAGGTAAAATTTTAAGCCCCAGTAAAGTTGTATATTAGGCAGCTAGATATTCGAGTAAGCTCCCCTCCCCCCCCCCAAAGTATGATCTCAAGGTTAGTAAATACAACTCTGTTATCTAGAGAATGAGACTGTATAATGAAGAGTGGAAAGTCTAGGACTTTCTAGAGGACTGGGATTGAGAAGGGTAAGACTACAGAAATTGATGAATGGCCAGTGGGAGAACTAAGAGAGTCCCAGAGAAATTATGTTTAAGTACATACTTAAATCATCTTTTCACTTGTGAAACTCTTAACTTGGAATGATATATAACAAATTAATTTCTGCTATCTTCTTCCGCCAGCCTACTTCTTACATGGTATTTAAGTTTTCTAATTTTAATCACAACCCATCATCACCCAAATCACCTCATCTTTCAATTTGGTAATCTTATCCTCAAAGCCAATTGCTCTCACACAGTTTATCGTAACTTGCCTCAAATAGAGTAGTCTTATCTTCTTGTTTACCTACCATGTCTTTGAGGTATCTCTTGGATAGCAACTTATGTTCCTGTTACATAAAAGCCATCATGGAGTATGAGACTTTGAAACTGAAAGCACAGCTTTCATAGCAGCTAGGAAAAAGTTTAAGCACATAAAAACTGTGGAGTATCTTCCCTATATACTGAAACTCATTTCCAATTGAGCCAAGCAGTTAACTTCCCAGGCCCCAGGCCTCTAATAACTGCTTCTTGAAGTTTAATTATACAAGTTAACAATTGCCCATATGCCTACCTCTAAATTGCAAGGTCCAGGATGGTTGCCCCTGGCCACATGGTGGCTACTGTTAACTTTCTTGGCCACCCCCCCAACCCCCAGCTTGTGGAAATTCCCAGGCATGAGATCAAAACCACAGGACAGTAGAGACCTAAGCTGCTGCAATGGTAACACCAGATCTTTAACACACTGCATCAAAAGAGAACTCCAGCTATTGGTAACTTCAAATGAAACCAGTCCCAACTGGGATTTTGTAAAATCTCAACTAAAAATACGTTACCTATTCAATTATTCTAGATATAATAAATGGATTAGCTACAAAAATTCTTAAAATTACTACTCTAGATGAATGCAGGATGGACCCTATCACCCCTAATGAACTGCCAGATCCTAAAATACTGTAGAAAAACAGGTAGCAGTTAATGCCTACTTTTTATATCCACAGTGCATTACAAGCCATGAAAAATTTTTTTTCTGTCTTTTCTAGGGCCACTCCCACAGCATATGGAGGTTTCCAGGCTAGAGGTTCAATCTGAGCTGTAGCCACCAGCCTATGCCAGAGCCACAGCAACTCAGGATCCGAGCCGAGTCTGTGACCTACACCACAGCTCACGGCAACACTGGATCCTTAACCCACTGAGCAAGGCCAGGGATGGAACCGGCAACCTCATGGTTCCTGGTCGATTTGTTAACCACTGTGCCACGACGGGGAACTCCAAGCCATGAAAAAAATTTTAATGAAGCCAATTCAACCTTTAGCTCAACATAAAATTCAATTTGGGATGATTTCAAAATGGAAAACCATGGTATCTTTTCTCCAGAAACATGACTTTTTGTCACTGAAGCATGAAGAGCCATCTCTCCAGAGAATCATTGTGCTCTAGGAAAACTAAACATATTGAGCAGACTTCCGCTGCTGTATTGTGCTACTATATTGTGGAGATAATTTTCAAAGGATTTTTTCCCTACGGAAAGCTAGAAATTATGACTTTGTTGTAATGAAAGCCAATGAAGTTCAAATTTTGTAGTACCCTCTCCTCCAAATTTATGCCCTAAATTTATTCAACATAGTGACAAAGTGATTTTCTACTGTTTTAGTACTTTATAGTAGAGAAAAATTCAAAAGGGATAATGAGCAAAGGGCATACAGAGAACTTGTTATAAGGCACTTTATTAAAATAAAAGTGCTTACATCCCTTTAATGTATTAATCTATTTCCTGAATAACATGGAATATTTAACAAATACTGTACACCAATTCTGTCCCTTATAGTAGGAAAACAATATTACTCAGTAAGTTTGTTCACTTCTCCCGACTTCATTTTACATTTTTGTTCACCATGGTATTGCCTGTATCAATAGTTAATTGTTCTTAAAAAAAAAAAAAAAAAAAAAGGAACTTCTAAGCCAGTGTCTTCTAATAGCAATTGCAAAATGCTACAAAAATCATAAAACAAATTCAAATAAGAATTCCAGGTAACTTAAATTAACACCAGTTTTGAGAAAACCATTTTTATTATCATCACCACCCAGCTTATTTGTGCTGGATTATGTACCAAATGGCCAGATCTTCTAAAGAACATCTACATTAACATTTCTTTCATGTTTCAAGAGATGAAAATAACTGTACAAGGTTAAGTACAAAAGTACACAAGACAGTGGACACCAAAAATCCATGTATGAGATTTTTATCCCACCTGCAGCGTTCATATATTTGAAAAGTAGAATTCATGAACTAAAAAATATTGTCCTTCTATAATCCTGTCAAGTTTAATGGAAGTGGGTTTAACCTGATTACAACACTAACACCAGTATCACTGATCTGATATTTACAAAAAATTGTATTTTTCAATAAATTAAAGTCAATGCAACACCCATGCAAGCTAGAATGCTAGCTGTTTGGTGAACAAGGACCTGACATCAGAACCAGAAGTCTATAAAGTCCCAATATTAAGTGTGATTTTCTTCAAACTGCATCCATTCCTCGCATTGATGATGTGAAACCCAATCCCATTCCTCTTTGTGTGTGAGTTTGTGATCTTGCCATTTCATACTGAGCATCCAGATTTCTAAATACTTCTTCCTGCTGTTTCAATGTCTTGTAACTTTCTTCATCAACAGAGCTACATCCAGCTTCATCTTCACTCTAAATAAGATATAAAACATACTATTAAAATGAATTCACCTAGGAATAAAAAGTGCTTCTCTCACAAGTACTGGTAGATCACATTTTTTTGCAGTATATATGTGACCTCATACATTCCTTCCATACATTCATTCAGCAGCTACAGAATTCAAGGCAATGTTCATTCTAGGTATTGGGATAGAGCAGGATATAACAACAATCAACTTCATTTCAGTAGGCATCTGAAGAGAACATGTACAACATGCTAGACAATGTACAGATAAATGCCTTTTAAAGAAAAGCAAAGTAGAAAGTGGGGGTAGAGTGCTTGCTGTTTTTAAAAAGGCAGGTGACAAAGATTCTAAGAGTGATATTTGAGCGGAAACCAAAACTAAGAAACAGCCATGCAGGTAGCTGTAAGAATAGTGCAAAGAAGGCAACAACAAAGGTCCTCTGACATGTTTGAAAATAGCCAACTTAGTGTGGCTTAGTTTAAGTCAAATATCTCTCTAATGAAGAGCCAACTCCACTAGTAGTAACCAATATCTGAACATTTGTATACCGTACCAAGTTGCTGTATAAAACCTAGTATCGTTATGCGTTATTCAACAAATCACAACTTTCTATATCTTCAAAAATCTTCCCTGAAACATTAAAAATTAAGGTGGTCCAACCCCACCAAATATAGCTGACCTTAAATGGGCAGTGATTTTTTTAAAAAAAAGCATATTCACTAATTCCTTTTCACAATTTCATTTTTACTAATAGAAACTTATGATCTTTAAGTTCACCTAATATATAAACACTAAGTAATAATAAGTCTGTGAAATTAATCTAGAGAACATAAACAAAAAAGCATTACAAAGTACCCAGAGTTGACATATCACTGAAATAACATTTGAGAACAAATGTCACCCTAAAAATATTAATAGGAATTTTAATACAAAGTGTGTAACTCACCTTAATACCCATTAATTTCCTAAATTTGACATTTTGGTCCTTGTTTCCAAAATTCAATTTCTCCCATATTTCAGCAGACTGGGATTTGTCCTGTTAAGAAACACAAAAGTCTTAGGAAATGTCAAATTTAAGTATCTTTTATGAGGATATTAAGTTATCTCCATAATATAGCCTAAGTAGAACAGCATTTACAGCATTCTATCGAGCTTTCTATTACAAAATGAAGCACAGAAGTATAATACTCCTTCAAATAAAAAACCAAGCTAAGGAACAAACTCTTTCTCCTTAATAAATGCATGGCAATAATGGCTTTCTTTGAAAGACTGACATAGATCATGCATTTTTTTCTGAATTAAACTGCAGCAAATTAAACTACTCCAGACAGGTTCTCAGAAGAAAGATAAAACCAAACCTTTCCCAATCCAAATTTGTTTTTATAAGCAACTATTAGCAATCAATGACAAAAGAGTGGAATACAAGAACTTACCCCTTCTTTCTTGCCTTGCCAAAGCATTTTCCTTTTCTTCTCTTGTTCAGCAAATTTCATCGGATTCACAGCTGCTGGGTTGTAATAGCTAGGTACAGCTATTCCGGTCTCTGCCAAGGCTTTAGCCTGCAAGGCTGCCATTTGAGCTGCCATAGCTATTTGAGGAGTTACTTGTGTTCCTGAAGCCAACAGGGCAGCAACATTGAGAACAGAACCTCCCGTAGCTGCAGCTGCTAAAGATAATTATGGATTTTAACTAAAACCTCCTGATTTATGTTAATACATTATTTACATATAAGAGCTACTAATCAAAAAGGTAGGATATTTTCATCATTTAAAAAAAAAGGCAACTTTTTTTTTTTTGTCTTTTTGCTATTTCTAGGGCCACTCCCGTGTGGCATATGGAGGTTCCCAGGCTAGGGGTCCAATCGGAGCTGTAGCTGCCGGCCTACGCCAGAGCCACAGCAACGCGGGATCCGAGCCGCGTCTGCAACCTACACCACAGCTCACGGCAACGCCGGATCCTTAACCCACTGACAAAGGGCAGGGACCGAACCCGCAACCTCATGGTTCCTAGTCGGATTCGTTAACCACTGCGCCACGACGGGAACTCCAAGGCAACTGTTTTATAGCCGTACCCACAGCATGTGGAAGTTCCAGGGCCAGGGATCAAACCCTGACCTGAGCCACTGCAGTGACAACACTGGACCCTTAACCCACTCCACCACGAGGGAACTCCAACTTAGTATTAATAAGCTTATAAGGCAACATTTTAATGAACATTTAACGTGTTCATCAATAGACATTTCTGTACATGATCCCTTAAATATACTAAAACTTCATTTACTTCTCTAAGCGTAAAGAGAATTCTGCAAATAGTAAAAAGGTGTGTGATTTCCAAGGAAATGAACTATGGTCACTGTAACTAATAAGTTAACTTTCATTTGTATAGTTCTTTACACCTTACAAAGTGATTTACACAACATCTCAACTGAAACTTATAAACATCTGAAATCATTAAACAGGTATGCACATTTAACAGATACTAGACCCAAGTTCTATAAAAGTTAAGTGCCAAGTTTGGTACTCCCACCTGCAGATTGCACTTCATACAAGCGCACCCTGATCACCTTTAAATCATTCACATAACGTGTGTGTTATGTTTAAAAACTTGGTTTCTTAACCAATGAGACAATACATACTCCAGTTATCTTTAACAAACTGCATTTCTAAGATCTTAAAGACATATACAGTGATGGCTAAAGTGCTACATGAACGAGTCACTATTCACTTGCCAAAATTATCCACACTGACCAAATCAGAATATACATGCATAAAGGTTTTATAAGGTGGAAAAGTAACTAAAAATAACATTCATAATAATTTTTAAAAAGTTTACGGCATAATCATTGGTAGTATGAAGCAAAAGTGATTGTCTTCCTATTACTTTTCTAAACTTAATATTTTACAAAGAAATGCTATACTTCCACAATAAAGAAAAAAATTACCTGCAGCCATTTCTTGTTGTTTTTGTTTTTCAACCATTTCCTTTTCTCGCTGTTCTTGTAATTTCTTTGCCCTTTCCAATCTGTCAAAGACAATTTAAATAAATTAAAAATAACAAAACCCAACATTTATTACTGTATGTACACATGCGTAGGCATAAAAAACTTTATATGGAATTTTAATTAGGTTTATTCTAATGCCCCTTTAAGTTGTTATCCACATGTGGGGAAAAAAGGTAATCATTCTTAAGATGGTATCAGTCACAATTAAATAATACTCCAATACTGATTTTAAACATTTTAAAATTCACTTATTAATAGCCAACTGTAATAGTTTTCATAATAGTTCCCTCTGAGAATGATTAAAATCATTAAATAAAAATTACTCAATCTTTATGAGTGCTAGTTACAGAAAGACAAAATTCAATCTTGCAAATTGAGACACGCTAAGCTAATATACTTAGAGCTGAGTAAATCCTAAGAGTATATTCAATAATTTACAGAACTACCTAAATGCTTATTTTTGGCTAGGCCTATGGCATATGGAAGTTCCCAGGCCAGGGACTGAAACTACCACAACAGTGACCTGAGCTGCTGGAGTAACAACATGGGATCCTTAACCTACTGCGCCAAAAGAGAACTCCCCCTAAACACATTTTAAGGGAGGCTGACATAAGATAAAGATGGTCAGAACATGCAGATAATTTTTATATTAAAAAAGACTTAATTAGTCTCTAAATTAATGAAAATTAAAAAGCCAAAAATAAAAATTTAAAAAGCAAGCAAACCCTATCTGCCATTCTCTATTATCCAATAAAGCAGGGGGGAGAAAACGCAGTATTAGAAAATTACTTTTAGGAAAAAAAGAAATTTATCATCAGCAAAGAACTAGAAATATGAAACATAAATTCATCCCCAAACAAAAACGAATTCTAGTTCACACTAAATTCACTAATACACGTACTAAGCTGTATGTGCTAATCAAGTCAGTATCTACTTGTTACACAGCAAATTATAAGTAATGTTATCTTCATAATGAGTTCCTGAAAGAGAAATTACTTTTCTTCAGAAGATTTTCTCATTTACCAATCATAAGCCACTCCCTCCCCCTCCTTGCATGTGGTATAAAGGGGTAAGGATTGGGGGAAATGTTTTTTGGGGAAAGGGGGAGGGGGCGCTCTGGGTAAAATACAGTGGTAGAAAACTGAAATTTGCTTTAAAAATTGCTGAAATTCACATACAATAAATACATAATTTATAATTTTGTTTACTTCTATTGTGCATATATGGAAGAAACAGTACAGACGTTGTCCTTAGAAATAAAAGTTTCTGACTAGGATTAACACTAAAATGTAGGTTCACAGATACTTAAAAAAACATTTCTAGGAGTTCCCATTGTGGCTCAGCAGTAATAAACCTAACTAGTATCCGTGAGGATGTGGGTTCAACCCCTGGCCTTGCTCAGTGGGTTAAGGATCTGGCATTGCCGTAAACTGTGGTGTTGGTCACAGACTTGCCTTGGATCCTGAGCTGCTGTGGCTGTGGTATAGGCCAGCAGCTGTAGCTTCTGATTCGACCTCTAGCCTGGGAACTTCCATATGCTGTGGATGTGGCTCTAAAAAGACCAACAAACAAACAAACAACAACAAAAAACAAACCAAAACCAAAACCAAAGCAGTTTTACAATCATCCTTATTCAAAAACAAAAAGGAACAAACAAAAAATGGTCTACATACTGTAGTTTAGCAACAAAAGACCACCCTTCAAATTTTTGCTGTTCTGAGATTATAGAGTATCTCATTGTACTGCCATCTGAAAATCACTAAGTTGACTTTTTTAAGTCGAAGTTATAAATGATAGTTACAGATTCAACTTTAATAAAATTCAAAAATTAAGACACAATAAATTTAAAGTAAGAACAGACTTTAAGACTCAAAAAATTCATCAAAGCTAATGGACCACTCTTTACCAGTAAGTTCAGATACTGTGGAAAAATTACTTCCTAATTCTGTTAATTTTAGTTTCAGAAAGAAAATGAGTACTATTGGCTGCATGCTGTGTATTATTTTTTTGGCCATGCCTGAGACATGTGGAAGTTCCTGGGTCAGGGATCAAACCCAAGCCATAGCTATAACCAGAGCCACGGCAGTGACAATGTTGGATCCCCAACTCCCTAAGCCATGAGGGAACTCCTTGGTTGTGTATTTTAAATGGCCATTGCAGGTTTGGAATCAACACCATTCACTAGGGTGAATGGAATGAAGGAGGGGTGAGCTCACACCTTTGCTGCTGCTGCTGTTCAGCTGGAGTTTCTGCCAGGCTGGGTTCGCAGGGCAGCAGCCCATCAGGTTACATTGTGATAACTGTATTTTTGTAATGAAAAAAAAAATAGAAACTCAATTTCATAAAGAAAAAAATATCAAAATCAAAGATTTTAGTTTTCAGAACATGGGAAAACCTGCAAACAAGGGCTTGGACTTTACTTCTTGCTTCTATAAGGCAATTCCTTCAATGGTTTTGAAGATCTCAGCTAGACAGCCTTGCTGTGTGTGGTCCCACAATTACCCATCTTTGAAACATTAGAAAATTTAAAAATACAATGACCTTACTATTGCTATCAGCAGTAAACTTTACAAGATCAAATAAATAAATTAGCTTATTATTTGCCAACCTTCAAAATAAGAAAACTTTATCAGCAGATTTCTTGTTGTTTCAGAGACTTTGTTTTCTTAAAGAAATATGAGAGTAAAAGAAAAAGTAGTTTGAGAGAAAAAATTAACAGTGCTTTAATCGGATTTAGAGGTTTTTTTTTAAAATTTCAATTGTAAATTAAAAATATTTAGGAGTCTGGATTTGAGAAAAATCAGTTAACAACAAAAGAAAAAAGAAATGTTGCAGAAGCACAACTCTTTCCAGTTGTGCAAATAAGTTAACGTTTTAAGATAAAAATTAACAAACCACTCATTGTAGTTCTGTATCACAAAGGGTGCCACAGTAGTCACGGCTAGATTTAATTATTTAAATTATCATCTGATGGAAAGCGTATACTTTATCCACACAATTGAGTATCTACCTCAAGCTGAAAAGGAGAAAAAAAAATGCATCAAATAAAAAATTATACGCACCTCCTAGCTAAAGCTTCTTGTGCATCCATTGCTGTGTTTCTGCCTCTGAAGGGAGGTGGACTAGGAGTTCGGCTCAAACTTCTGCTAAATCTTCTTGGTTTTTCAATTCTCTTCTTTCTATCTCTTTAATAAACCATATTTTACATGTCTCAGTATACCAAGTAATAATTATTCAGTCAAGATCAATTATATTTACATAATTATATTTATATGAAATTAAAACAGTACAGGAAATAATTCTGAACTTTCCTTTCCACCTCTGTCCTACATCTTTCACAAGCATCCCAAGTTCCTTGCATATAAGATTAGTTTTCTATAAATTTGCTTAACCACCCATTTCAGATGAACATTTAGGTTGCTTCCAATCTTCTGCTATTACACCCATTGTTGCAAAGACCTTCTACATTTACACTTGTGTGGGACAATATGTTGGATAAATTCCTAGTAGTGGGATCCGACAAGTTAAATGGTCCTAGAATTTTTTTTTTTTGGCCATACCCACAGCATGTGGAAGTGACCAGGCCAGGGACTGAACCCGCACTCCAGTTGTGACCTGTGCAATAGCTGGGGAAACACTGGCTCCTTAACCCACTGTGTCACAAAGGAACTTATGGTCCTAGTATTTTAATGTAAAATTTGTAAATGTTTTAAGACCAAAAGATATAAATCACTAAAACAAAGTAAAAATCAGAATAAAAAGTTATCGCTATCAGTGGTTAAAACAAGAAATGCCAGAAATAATGACCTGAATTACCCAAATAGCAATTTAAAAAAATGGTAATTAATGGTGCTATTACCACTTACTTTAAAGTTCAAATTAGGCAACATTACATACTAAAAGTTGAAAAAAAATAAACAAGTGACAAACTAGGTTATTGTAATATGAGTAGGTCCACTTTTACCCATATTTCAGTCTTTTATAGACTGTTTGACTTAAGGAACAATAAATTTAAAAAAAGCCTTTCCATTACTTTAATACCAGTATCTGTGAATATAGTAAAATACATAATTAATAACTACATTAGTAGAGGATAAACATATTCTCCAAGCATTAATCATTAAATGCTTAAAACAAAAACAGGAGTTCCCGTCATGGTGCAGTGGTTAACAATCCGACTAGGAACCATGAGGTTGTGGGTTCGGTCCCTGGCCTTGCTCAGTGGGTTAAGGATCTGGTGTTGCCGTGAGCTGTGCTGTAGGTTGCAGACGCGGCTCGGATCCTGCGTTGCTGTGGCTCTGGCGTAGGCCGGCGGCTACAGCTCCGATTGGACCCCTAGCCTGGGAACCTCCATATGCCTCGGGAGCGGCCCGAAATAGCAAAACAAAACAAAACAAAACAAAAAACAGCCACACCCTTGGCATATGGAAGTTCCCGGGCTAGGGATTGAAACTGAACCCCATCTGCAGCAACACCAGATACTGGATACTTTAATCCACTGTGCATCCACAGCGACCCAAGTCATTGCAGTCAGATTCTTATCCCACTGTGACACAGTGGGAACTCCTGTAATTAAAGGCTCTTTATTGCACTTTGTGTCCCAACAAATTAAAGCATCCTTCTAATCAAAGTTTGAATTTATTATCTTTTTGAGCATTTGAGACAGTATAACCAGCATTATCCAGTATGGTGGGTTATGTACACCTGACTTGGCTTTCAGACACATTTGGGACTAGGTCCTGGTTTTACCATTTAAGAGCTGGGCTTCTTGGGCAAGTTACTTAACCTCTCTAAGCCTGATCCAACAGACCCTGTAAGGGGCCTATTTGATTTTATTAGAGATGGATACCTACCGACTTCTACTCCTCGTCCTACTCCTGCTTCTACTTCTATGCCTGTGTCTCGACCTTGAGCGGGAACGAGATCGGATACGACGTTTTCTCTCCCTGCTTCTGGATCGTGATTTCTTCCTCTCTCTGCTTCTGGATCTTGATTTCTTCCGCTCCCTACTCCTGGACCTTGACTTCTTCCGCTCTCTGCTTCTACTACGATGACGCCTGAAATTAAAGCACACAAATTTGTAGTTACTTAGAACTGTCTTCCATTACAGACATTACAAGTTATCTATAGCATATGCAGTCAGGACAGGCAATCAATGACTCTGGTCTGTAGAGAAAGGATAACTGAGGTTTCTAATGGAAAGAGTTATAAGCAAAAAACAGACTTTTGTTCTTGTTTGATGATGCTTCCTAGGGAACACCGTAAAGTGATTAACATATCAAAAATGCAATGTACTCTAACCCAAGATTCTGTTTAATAAAGTCTATTGCCTTACCAAACTATTTTAAAGAATAACAATGAAGTTATTCTACTCCTGAAAAACTTTCATCAAATCTGTTATCATACACATACCTGCCCCACCAAACCTCCAAATATAAACACTGGCTTCTTAAAATGCCACAAAACACTGAACTATTACCTAGTTTCTAAAAAATCTTTTCAACCTATACTTTAAGAAAACCTAGATTAGAGTTTAGCAGCAAACAAATCCTGCCTTAGCAATACAAAGGGATTGTTATACTGGAAAACTATATGAACGCAGTTCAGAAATAATTTTTTTCACTCTAAGAGACAAACAAATCAGAAAGTTAAGAGAAATATATTTTCTAACTGAATACTTAAAACCATCCCTCATTCCCTAGTTTTGGACACTATTTCTGCCTTCATCAGAAAGCAAAACCCAGAAGACTTCAGATACTAGTCACATCAGTGGACAAATGGGTCACATTAACAAAAAGTTATCATTTTCTAAGATTTCTTTGGGTGTTGCTCAGTTAATGCAAAGCATTCTGTAATTTAGGAGTTCTTTAGAAGGCCATAACTTAGAAAAACCACTTACCTTTCACGAGACCTAGACCTTGAATGACTTCTGCCTCTCGATGACTTTCTTTCCTTGCGTTTGTGTCTGTCCTCACCATTTTCAGATGAATTTAGCCGCTCTCTTCCTTTATCAGAAGAATGTTCTTTGTCATTATGTTCCTCAGACTTATGTTTCTTAGAGGATTTATCTTTGGATTCATGTCTTCTTGCCTGTTTTAAGAAGAAGTTGGTTCTTTCAGGAAAATAGTGCAACAAAGAGAGTTAGTATGGGTATCAGTAGCAAAAATGTTGTGATGCAACATTAGTAACCTTAGGAGTGTGTCGCAAATTAAAAAAAAAGATCTAGTTTCATTCAGATCACCCAAATGTTGCAGATGTATATATATCACTAATTATTTTTTCCTGTATAAACCCCCAAAATGCAGTCTCCACCCCAAAATATTTTCAGTACCACAAAACAATGACTTTCAATGCTGAAATAATATTGAAAAACCATTACTTCAGAAAGAGAAATCCCTGATTTTTTTTAATCTAAAAGAATAAGGGAAGTAATATGTATCAAAATTGTTTCAATTTTTCAACAAACCTTTTAGAAACAGACCATGTATATACATCAACTTCTAAATCCAGAGTACACAGTAATGAGTTAAAAAGTTAACAATAACAGAGATAAGGACACGAAGAAATGCACCAGAAAATGCATTTCCAATTAGGTAGCTAAGTAAATCTAAGTATTAATACTTTCTACAATTTTGATTACTTTACAGAGTTGAAGTGTCCTTTTTTATAACTATACTGCCACATCCTTTCTACAAGACGGCTCTTGATTTTTCTCCCAATGTCTAAACTGTGAAGCAATCACTTTTCATCTTGCAATATCCCAACAGGCTTGGAGTTCTATTACATTTCATGTACCTAGGGTAGAAAATGGCAACCACATCTTTATTTTTATGAAATAAACTACATATAACATAATCAATCCCTGTACCATTGTATAACACATACTTTCCCCATATTCTGAAGGACCATAAAAACCAAGGCTTTCGCTTTCACAACAAATGCAATTCAGAGACTGAGCTAAAATTAACTGTATAATCAAGTCTCCATCCTACACTCACATACTGAATCAGGAAGTGCTTAATGTTAGATTTCCCCACATTAAGATTTGTTGAATCCATCTCATAGCTAAAGCTTAAAATCTTGGACATTTAAGAATCTCAATTTTAAAGCTGAAAAGAAATTCAGATCCTCTTACTCCCTTTACTTTATATATGACTAAATTAAGATCTGAAACCACAAAGCTACATATTAGAGGAGAGTTGAACCCAGATCCCATGTTCTTCTGATGCTCAGGCCACCGTTTTCCACAACACAACATTTATTTCATAGTTCCCAAAACAGACCTTAACATATTTCTGTCCACTTAAAATTAACTTTTCTTAAAAAACTTGGTCAAATATTTTGGAACATGCATAATGATATATCTGACAAGGATCATAGTATGTAATTTATTATTTTGCATAAAAATAAGAGACATGGAGACACAGCTAAATTTTAGTTTCAATGCCAGTTCTCTATAACAAGCTTATAAAAAAATATTTCCTTGATTTTGCCATATAGTGGCAAACTGGAAAAGTTTTAAGTGGTTAAGCTTCCAAAAGTTTGAGTTTATTTCAAACCAGTTTTCCATACATAACATTACTATTATTATTAAAAAAAAAAAAACAAAAAACCAACCATTAAACCCTTAACTGATTTAATATGATATACTTAAGGGAAATAGGAGTTTGAATGCTAATAGTTACCTTATCATGAAGTAGGCTTATTATTTTGCTATCTGAGTCTGCAGCGTCTTCAGTTCAGTCTCTTCGCGCATTAGCACGCTGAGTATGATTTATTATAGAAATGTTATCATGTGAGCTAAACAAAATAGTCATTTTCACAAAAACTCTCCTAAATTAAAAATTTAACAGAGCTTCCATTAGGGGAAGAGGTGAAGTCCCTGCCAAGTTTGTTTCAGGAGTCCCTTGCCCAGCCCCCATGAGACTTCTCCTCCCTTTTTGGCTGCTACTTCTCTTCCTTTGTTGGCTCATTCCTTGTCTTCTCAGGTGGGCAAGTCAACTCCTCTGCAATACAGCTGCTGCCTTTATCCTCAAGTTTTGCTGTCATCGCCACCTTTCCAACTATTCCTCACTGACACTTTTATTTCAAAATTCAACACAACTATTAGCAATCAAACCAGTTTACTAATGAAAAGGACTCTTGTTATCTTCCATAAAGAAAAAGCAGCCCATAGCTATCTAGAGTATTTCTACTTAAAGATGATTGCTATTTAAAAATTCTGAGCAGTCGTCAGGCATAAGGAGACTCGGGACCTCAGATTAATGGAAGCTCTGTGAGACAGACCTAAAAAACCAATTATATTCTTCACATGAAATTTTTATTGTGAATATTTTCACAACACAATATAATTAATAGTTGTTGAATGAACTTTTCATATAAATAACTATCTTCTTGAAAAACGATGAATCCAAATCATGCTTATTTTATAACTCAATTAAACCTTTTAAATTTCAAGTTTGGTACTTACCTTGAAAATATATATTCATACAAACATTTCTACCAGATACTTAATAAGTATTTTAAAGTGCCTATTCACTAAAAGTTTTAATTACCTCTTTGCTTCTGCTCCGGCTCCTGTGTTTTCTTCCTTCATTATCTGTAAACACACAAAAATTCACCATTAAGTAAAGGTACAGAATCATACCTTTTGGAATCTCAAAGACCAAAACTCATAAATATAACATTTCTGTCCACTTGGTTAACTAAAGAATCCATTTACCAGTTATCTTCTGTAGCCTATTTTTTTATGGGAGGAGGCAGGAGGCTTATTCTACTATATTAATACTGCACATATTTGAAACAAATTAAGCAATCTGAGCAAACCACAACATAATCAAGTAATTAAGCAAAAAGGGTTCCAAGACAAGTCCACATTCCATGACATATGACAGATATTGTCTTTTGGGGGGGGGGGGGATCACAGATTCTTAGTATTTTACAAAACATGACTGGGCTCATCTTTACAAAGGGTATTAGAGGAAAACAATTAAAAATAGGAACAAAAAAGCAAGAGAAAAACAGGTTTAATTATATTTGGTGTACTTTAAGTTTCCAAATGGATGTTTTAGTTTAGTCAACCATTTTGTAGATGCTTGTCTGTGGGTGTGAAGAATAAAGAACTAGAACTCAGGTCCTGAAACTTTTAAACTCACTTCTTTTCTACTTCTCTTTAACTACTTTATTTATTATTGATTCCTCAGCAATACATCATGCTTTCTACACCACATCAGCCCAGCTTCCTTTTTAATTTTTTTAATTTTTGGCTGCCCCAAAGGCATATGGAGTTCCCAGGCGAGGGTGTGACCCATGCCACAGCTTGGGCAACACCAGAGCCTTAACCCACTTTGCTGAGAACTGAACCTGTGTCCCAGAGCTCCAGAGATGCTGCTGATCCTGTTGTGCCACAGCAGAAACTCCTAGTTTAGTTTTTCTTATCTTTTTTTGGGGGAAGAGAGGGTCTTTTTAGGGCCATAACTAGGCGTGTGGAAGTTCCCAGGCTAGGGGTTGAACCAGAGCTGCAGCTGCCAGCTTATGCCACAGCCAAAACAATGCAGGATATGAGCCACGTCTGTGACCTACACTGCAGCTCAAGGCAACATCAGATCCTTAACCCACTGAGCAAGGCCAGGGATCAAACACGCAGCCTCATGGATACTAGCTGGGTTTCTTACCACTGAGCCACAAAAGGAACTCTCTTTTTTAAAATTACCAAATAAGGAGCATTTTAAAACACCAAAACTCATGCTTTCAGAAATATTAATGTTATACAATGTTTAACTTAATGTTAAAAGTTAAAAAGAAAAACAAGGTTAAAAACGTTCTTGTAACTTATGTCAAAGACATTAAATAAGTCTGGAACACACTACTGCCTAGACTACATCTTTCGAAATACTGTCTTACCAATGTTGAAAGGATAATAAACATCTGAGGGCTAACCAAATAGTTACTGTGACACTAAACATACATTTTGTCCTTGACAAGTTATAAAATTCCTGTATTAGAACATTTGTATTCCTCGAAATTGAAAAATTCTCCTGAAAGTTACCAATGCACTTTCACTATCCATTTCTCACCTGGAAGAACACATATTAATAATACCAGCAAAGTGAATTTGTATCTTATACACATTTCTACATAGACTATAAAAATGCTGGTAGTGGTACCATTTCCAGCAATTCATACCTGACTTCCGCTTTCTTTCTCTTGACCTTGATCGTGATCTTGAATAATGATGTTTTGAGGCTCTAGGAGAAACAGATACATCCGACTGCTCTTTTTTCTTCTCTCTATCTGGGGATGTCTTTTCTGGGGCTAGTCCATCTCGTTCTGTATCACTAGCCTAAAGGTTTAGAGAAAAATATGACTGTAAATTCTTGATTGCATTTAAAATGCTTCCAATTTCTTAAGAGTGGGAAGAGAGGAAAGATAATCATCCTTGATCTTTACAAAATTAATGAAAATAATCACAACAGCTAATTTTCAAGTAGCTAAATAGGCTTCTATTTGATAAGCAGACCTGAATAAATTGAAATGACTAAACCAGTAACAAAAAGACAAATGTAATTGGATGAATATATATTTAACTTTTTTGGTCATTTTTTAAAGGCTGCACCCTCGACATATGGAGGATCCCAGGCTAGGGGTCCAATCGGAGCTGTAGCCAGTGGTGGCCTACGCCACAGTTACAACAATGCCAGATCTGAGCCGAGTTTGCAATCTACGCCACAGCTCACTGCAACGTTGGATCCTTAAACCACTGAGCGAGGCCAGGGATCGAACCTGCATCCTCATTGATACCAGTCAGATTCTTTTTCACTGAACCACGACAGGTACTCCCTGTTTAACACTTACAACGCGGGAAGGGGAAAACAAGGGCCTCAAGTATTTCCAGTAAATATTCAAGCATAAAAAATAGAGTCCATTTTATTTTTTACTTTTTGGCCACCCAGTGGCATATGGAGTTCCCGGGTCAGGGATCAGATCTGAGCTGCAGGTGTGACCTATGCTGCAGCTGCAGCAATGCCCGATCCTTTCAACCCACTGCGCTGGGCTGATGGAACCTGCGTCCTGGCCCTCTAGAAACAATGCCAATCCCATTGCGCCACAGTGAGAACTGTGTCCATTTTAGATTTGTGACATTAATTTAGCTGAATTTACCAATACTTGTATTTTAAATTGGCATACATTAAAAAGGCATTTTAAATGCGCTATTGAAAGTTAAAACAGACTCAAGACTGTAAAAATCTTAAAAAGCACAGGGACTGCTTCTAAACTACTGTAAAAGAATAAACAGAAAATTAACTTACCTATCTGAGAACCCAATCTTAATTTCATTAACCCTCTTTAATGAAAGCCCCTTGGCACAGTGCTGCAGCAAAAATGGTCTGCCTCTCCTCACATATGCTCTGGGCTATGGAAACATTAAGTTTTCTACTTTAAAGCATTTTATAAATTATCACAACATAAATTTTTAAAAAATTAAAATAGCCAAGCATATACACTCTTTCCCAGAGACCTGATTAAGGTTACCTAAGAGAGCAGGTTCCTTCATCTAAGTATCAGTTGTTTTCCAGTTACAAAAGGCAATTTCACCTGCTTTGATCATAACATAGTATTCAGCGCAGAAATCAATCAAAAAAAAATCAAGAAATCAATTCCAGTCATGAGTTTTCCATTTAAAAAAAAAGTACTTATGTGTCTGCTGAACTGTGTGGTCCAAATTACAAATTACAGAGTACCACAAAGGAAGAAATTGATTTAAATGAATCACAGGAAAAAAGGTTAAAAAAGAAACTAGAACCTGAATGTTCACAAGTCAGGTTCTGAAAAAATGTGAAGGAAAGTTTCAATCATATGTGGAAAGTGGACTGTGGTGACCCATCTGACCAGAGAGCAAATGTGAAAATAGTCGATATTCCTGGTGAGTTCATTACTTAGGCCATGAGTTGGCAAACCGTAGCCTTTCAGCTAAGAATGGTTTTACATTTTTTAAAGGGTTGTTAAAACAAGCAAGTAAGGAATGAGACAGAGACTGTATATGTAGTCCACAAGGCCAAAAATATTTACTAACTTGCTCTTTACAGAAAAAATCTGATTGGATAAACAGTGAATCACTACACATATTCAGCAGGAGGAATACTGAACTTCTTCCCTTGAATAGTCCAGAAAACACCAAGTTATCTAAATGAGTATTTTAACAAATGAAGTATGAAAGGTGTTATCTATCTACCCAATAACTATCTTCTGAGGGTCAAAAATGCACCCAAAGAGGCGAGACTTCAAAAATAACAAATAGGGGAGGATTAACAACTTAGTTAAAATGAAAGACAAAGTATATGCTGAGCCTCCAACAATGTTACCAAAAAACAGGTAAGATACAGGAGAAAGCAACTAACTATAGTGGAGGCTCATTCAAGCATACATGCTTCTCTGGTTTTCGGATGTATGGGTGATTTGTGGAATCGTAAAATTTTTGTGCTGAAAGGCTCTCATTCCTTAGACTCAAACTCAACTTTCTGATCTTACAGATGAGATCCAGCAACATTAGCTGACTCACTTAAGATGGTACTTTCTTTGCTGTCTACTACTGTTTGTGTGCACGCGCGCGCACATTTTTTAGGGCCGCTCCCGCAGCATATGGAAGTTCCCAGGTCGACCCAGAACTATAGCTACAGGCCTAGGCCAGAGCCACAGCAACGCAGGATCTGAGCCGTGTCTGGAACCTACACCACAGTCACAGCGACCGTCGGTTCCTTAACCCACTGAGCAAGGCCAGGGATCGAACCCAAATCCTCATGGATACTAGTCAGAATCTGAACCACGAAGGGAACCGCTTGCTTTCTACTATTAATACACGATACTGTATCACACAACTAAAGATGACTGATTGTCAAAACTAACATTGGTCATTTTTCTTTTATTCTTGTTCTCACCACTATTCCTAAGGACTACAAAGGTTATGTGTTGGTAAAGTTACACTTAGCAAAATAGTAGCAAAAATGTTATGCACTGTTATCATCTCTGGGCAGGCCACTTTTCTGCCCAACAGATGCAG
This sequence comes from Phacochoerus africanus, assembly GCF_016906955.1. Lineage (NCBI taxonomy): Eukaryota > Metazoa > Chordata > Mammalia > Artiodactyla > Suidae > Phacochoerus > Phacochoerus africanus. The sequence goes on along the minus strand of NC_062558.1, from coordinate 30,360,781 downwards.
CTTTCCTGAATCACCAGCATATCTCCACTCACTTTTACAGACATCATGACTAGAGTCAAAAACCTTCCCATGGAAATGTCAGCGACTAGCCCAGTCAGTTAAGTTTTCAGTTAATACTTTAACTACATGCTTAACATCACAGAAGCCCCGAAATAGGGAAGTTAAATACTCTTGACTTAGGAGAAGGCACTCTGCAATAACTTACACTAAACATTTTCATCTGTTAAGAAATACTATAGGAAAACAAAAACCACTGTATCACTAAAAAGACATGAATAGGTGGCCACTTAGCCCAAGCAAGACTTTTATTACTTAAGGTAGCATGTGAAAAAGTATCCAGGTAAAATCGATTAGGTATTAAAACTTCTTTGAAAATGCCTAAGATTTCAACTGAGGAAGGACCTACAAGCAAATCTTAAATGCTAACTGCAAAAATGCTCTCCATTCCAGCATGTGCTCTATTAGAAAAACACCATGTTTTTAAAAAAATTACGTCTTCTTTAAAACCCTGATAACACTCAAGATATAGCATAGGAATCTTTTTCCAGTGCAAAGAAGGTACACTGGATTTAATAGTAGGCCACTTCTCCAGGGGATTGTTTTTTTACTGAAGGAGGCACTGCAGAAACAAATGTTTGAACTGTTTTTAAAAAATATTTGAGCCCAAATAAAATAATACTATTCTTTAAAGTAGATTAAGAGGCCCCAAACACGATTTAAACAAAGAAAAACACCCCATCGACTAGCTGCACAAATTACCAAATAGCCTGCCAAGCGATTTCAAACTAGTTCTAAATCGGTTAATAAAAAAAGGGGTTCTAAATCAAATCAACTGGGCATGGGAGGAGGGAGGATCTTCGATGATTTCTAAATTCCAGGTACCCCAGTGATTACGATGAGCTACAAGTTTTTAGTTATGCTTCATTTCCAAAAACAAGAAAATACAACTTTTTAGTCAATGGAAAAAGAAAACAAAATTCTCGCATTTTTCTTTTAACAGGATAAGTAAAAGGAAGTAATCACACAATAATGTGATCTATCAGGATTGGACATCTTATACCCAAAGAAGGTTTATTTTTCAAAAGTGGTGATTTAAGAACCGTACTCTCCATTTAAAATTAAATGGGCCAATGAAGAACTCTTAAATTTAAAGTAACAACGTCAGCGACAGGGCTGGATTATGTTTCTCAGACTTCAAAATGACTGCATCGAAAGCCACTTCGGAAACAGAGCATCAATCAGAATTCGTAGTGCCAAAATCTTCTCTTAATTAAATCGAATTTTTACTCCCTTCCAGAAACACGTTATCTAGCTGCTAAGGAATAAACTAAAGTACACAGATGGAACACTAATGGAAATTATGCAACTGGAATCGCCTCCTAGCACTCAGGCAAAAAAGGAAAAAACTAAAAGCAAAAACGCTACAAGACTGCTCGCCCCCCACGTTTCTATCCCTTACAGGCACCGCCTTTATGACCCAACACTTTTCACGGACGACTCCAGGTCCCACCGCGAACATATAAATGCCTAAGCCCTAACAAAATTCAATATAAATCACTAGGCTAAGCTAAACTGCAGTCAGTTCGGTGGGCCAAAAAGAACACACAGCTGGGAAAGAGATGAGGAAAGTTCTGGAAAAAAAAGACACTCCCTGAGGCTCCCCACCCCCAACGACACCGCCTCACTTCCCCCTCCCTAAAGGAGGCAGCCATGATGGCGGGCGCAGAAGAAGGCCGCGGCGCCATTTTGTCCACACACAAGCTCGGACAACAGCTCTGGGAGCCCTTCATCCCTTCTTCGGACTGTAGCAGAAAAACATCGCTGACTTTAAACTCAGATTCGGCACCTACCGCCATAGTCCAGAGTCCTGGCCGCTAGAGCGGCGCCTCCACTTGCCGCTTTCCACAGTACCGACCGCCTTGACGATTCGCCACAGACTGAATCGCTCGAACGAGAGACCCGGATGGCACAAACGGGCTAAGGCCCGGCGCGTCGCACAGCCTGCTGGGAGGAAAAGGGGTGGTGATAAGAGTTTCTGTAGCAACGCTGTTCAACGGTGATTGGTTGTTCTTTTGAAGGGGGCGTGTAAGGCCAGGGATGGGGCGGTGCCAAGAACACACCCTAGAATGCAGTTTCCTGGTTTTCGGAGCCGGTGGAATCTAGGGTGGGGCGACTTCCTATTTCGATTCTTAAACAATCTTGGCCTCCGTTGGCTGCCGTAAAAGGGGTTGGGCTTGGTGATCTCCCGCCAATTTAAACCTGTGGGATGGGCCCTGACGCGTCTAGGAGCCGCTGTGGGTGTCCGAAGAGGGGCTGTAAACTTGACTGTTCTTTAGTTTCTTCAATTGCGGGTGAGGAGGGGGAACCGCGCTGTTGTAGCTTGCGGGGGGTGGGCTTATGTTGAAGTAGCAGAGGCCTCAGCTCAGTCCGGGGTGTTTTCCCCACTAGACGCTGGCGGGAGAGAGAGAGATTGGGTTCTTGCTGGCCCCATTGTCCAGCTGAGAGCATTTACGGCCTGAAGGCCTTGCTGAAACTGTTTTTGCCTAATTCGTTCATCTTTTCACCCGGCAGCCAGTGTAATCTCAAATCGTTAATAAAATCACGTCCCTGGTCATCTTTCCCTCCCTAGCACTGAGGATTTAACCCAGTCTTGAGATTGGGGATTCACTTAGCTCCACCTATCTAGTTCCCGCACTTTTCCATTCTTGCTCAGGCCTGGCAGCCGCCCCAAACTCATTCCATCCTCTGAGCCTTTGCACCGGGCCTGCATCTTTGTTACCCCTGAGCTTTGCATAGTTGGCCTCTTGGTATTAGGGTCTCTGCCCACATGTCTACAGTTGCCAAACAGGTCCTTCTTAGGCGTTCCTCCCCCCCTTCTTTTGTACATTATTTGTAATTATGCAGTATAATAGTTAACAGCTGGTGTGAATTTGAGTCTACAAATTAGCAGACGAGTATAGCTACATCATCAATTCGCTTTAGGTGACCTTGGCCATTTACTTAGTCCCTGACTCATGTTTCTCAGCTGTAAAGTGGGTTGTTGTGTAGATAAAAGAGTGATTCATTCAAAATATCTTGCCTACTCAATACCGCAGTATATTTTATTTTTGTATGTCCTTCCTGTGAGAATATAAATTTCATACTGTATTCTCAGCTCCTAGAACAGTGACTGGCATATATTAGGCATTCAATAAACAGTTGTTGAAAGAGTTGAGTGTGACAGACCTGGGAGGCTGACACTATTTAACTATTTTTACAGAGATAGGACACTGAGACCCATAAAAATTTTCACTCCAACCTTTCCTTCCCATCTCCTCCCAACTACCACCCAAACATAGTCATTAAAGCTCTTGTTTATTCTAATATGCTTTGTTTCTGTACTCCTGTTTACACTCCTATTAAGAACTCTTTTCTTGGGCGTTCCCATTGTGCTCAGTGGGTTAAGCACCCAACTAGTGTCAATGAGGATGCTGGTTCAGTCTCTGGCCTCACTTAGTGGGTTAAGGATCTGGCGTTGCTGTGAGCTGTGGTGTAGGTCACAGAAGAGGCTCAGATCCTGCGTTGCTGTGGTGTAGGTTGGCAGCTGTAGCTCCGATTCAACCCCTAGCCTAGGAACTAGGGGGAACAGAATGCCCAGATCCTTGAGGGAGACTAGGAGGGACACTTGGGGGCACAGCCGGGGGGGCAAGGAGATCCAGAGACACCTGATGAGAGTTTCAAGGATGATATTTAAGGGAGAATAACATGCAAGGGAGCAGCCCAACAAAGGGGCTGGGAGACCCAGAAAAGGCTCGCTTGTTGACTGTCTCCTTCCTCATCAGACTCAATCCCATGAAGATAGAGCTTGTTATCTGTTTGTTCCCTGTTGTATCCCAAGGGAAGTAGCTGGCAGAGCTTCTGGGATGTGGTAGACATTCAATAAACGCTGCTGATGGAATGAGTGCGTCGTCACGGGTGCTGGGGAATGAGTGACAAGTGGCAGAGGTGCAGTTGGCTGAATCTCTTGAGAATGTGGGGATGGAGATGGGGGGGTGCAAAGCGAGGGGCCCAGACTCCTAAGGGGGTGACCAGAGGAACCAGAAGACACCAGAGTAGCATCTCACTGGGAGGTGGGAGGGAAGGAAGAGTAATGGAGGCCACTGACCCCACAGAAATGAATCTGGGGAGGCCTAGGCATCTGGGGACAGGGAAGAGACTTGGAGAGTGTTGGGAAGGAGAAAGTGGAAAACCCAGTGCCAGCTGCCAGTGGTGGGGGCACCAGGAGAAGCAGTGATTGTCTGTCCATCCATCTGTCCATCTACCCATTCATCCCAGCTGTCCATCCCTTCCTCCATTCCTCACTCATTTATCCATTCATCCTCCAATCATCCATCCACCCTTCCCTTTACCCACTTAGACCACCAGAGAACTCTCCCTCTTTTCCTATATTTAAAAAAGCTCCTGAAGTTCCCATCGTGGCGCAGTGGTTAACGAATCCGACTGGGAACCATGAGGTTGCGGGTTTCGTCCCTGCCCTTGCTCAGTGGGTTAAGGATCTGGTGTTGCTGTGAGCTGTGGTGTAGGTCACAGACATGGCTTGGATCTGTAATTGCTGTGGTGTAGGCCAGCAGCTGTAGTTCTGATGTGACCCCTAGCCTGGGAACCTCCATATGCCACAGGTGTGGCCCTAAAAAGCAAAAAAAAAAAAAAAAGCTCCTATGACCTTAGATTTCTAGCCCAAATGTTATCTGCTTCCACAAATAACAATAATAAATTAGCTAACACTGAAAATTGAGAGATTGCCACGGACAAAACATTGTGAATGTTTGAAACTCATAATAACCTTTTCGGCTGTGTACACCTATTTTTTTTTTTTTCTCTGTAACAGTCACACCCTTGGCATATGAAAGTTTCTGGGCCAGGAATTGAACCTGCACCTGCCACTGCAGACTGATTCTTTTTTTTTTTTTTCCTTAGGGCCGTATCCGCAGCATTTGGAAGTTCCCAGGCTAAGGGTCTAATTGGAGCTATAGCTGCCTCAGCAAGATCCAAGCCATGTCTTTGACCTTTACCACAGCTCACAGCAATGCAAGATCCTTAGCCACTGAGTGAGGCCAGGGATTGAACCTGCATCCTCATGGATATGAGTTGTGTTTGTTACTGCTGAGCCACAGTAGGAATTCGTGCAGGCAGATTCTTATCCCACTGTGCCACAGTGGGAACGTCTATTCTTATTTTATAGATGAGAATTTTGGAACAGAAAGATTAAGTTACTTGCTTAAGGACAGCAGGCTAGTAAACATAAAAGAGCACAAAGTCAAAACTCATTTCTTCCCTGTAATGTATTTTCCATAGATGTAAAAAGATATTTGTGCAAGCACTTATCAAAACAACTGTAAGAGGTCCTGTCATGGCACAACGAAAACGAATCCGACTAGGAACCATGAGGTTTCCTGTTCGATCACTAGCCTCACTCAGTGGGTTAAGAATCTGGCTTTGCTGTGAACTGTGGTGTAGATTGCAGACATGGCTCGGATCCTACTTTGCTGTGGCTGTGGTGTAGGCAGGCAGCTATAGCTCTGGTTGGACCCTTAGCCTGGGAACCTCCATATGCTGTGGGTGTGGCCTTAAAATGCAAAAAAAAACCCCAAAAACAAAACAGACCCCTAAACAGAAAACAAAAAAAACAGCTGTTTGGTTATTGTTCACCACTAGTCTTGAGCCAAAGATTGTTTTTCATTTCAGTATTCTATGTCCACTCAGACCCAGTAGTATGAGTTATATAAATCTTTGCTGATATAGTACTCAAGTGATTATTAAGATTACAGGAGTTCCCGTCGTGGCGCAGTGGTTAACGAATCCGACTAGGAACCTTGAGGTTGCGGGTTCGGTCCCTGCCCTCGCTCAGTGGGTTAACGATCCGGCGTTGCCGTGAGCTGTGGTGTAGGTCACAGACGCGGCTCGGATTCTGCGTTGCTGTGGCTCTGGCGTAGGCTGGTGGCTACAGCTCCGATATAACCCCTAGCCTGGGAACCTCCATATGCCGCGAGAGCGGCCCAAGAAATGGTAAAAAGACAAAAAAAAAAAAAAAAAGATTACAAATAACTCTTTGGTCATTTCAGACCTGATCCTGTTTTTTAAGTTCATCTGGAACCTTAGTGTCCTAAGTTATCCCAGACAGTCTGACTTAAGAGACTTTATTATTTAATGCTATACTGATGAAAGGATTATTTCAGGGAGTTCCTGTTGTAGCACAGTGGGAACAAATCTATTAACCGTGAGGACGAGGGTTCCATCCCTGGCCTTGCTCAGTGGGTTAAGGATCTGATGCTGCTGTGAGTTGTGGTGTAGGTCACAGACATGGCTAGGGTCTGGGATTGTGGCTGTGGCTGTGGCTGGCAGCTATAACTCCGATTCAACCCCTAGCCTGAGAACTTCCATATGCCATGGGTGCAGCCCTAAAAAAAAAAAAAAAAAAGGGAGTTTACTTCAAATGAAAAGTTGCTATAGTTTCAACTAGGCAACCAAAATACCAGAAGCTCTAGGACATAATGGTAAGATCAGAGTTGTTTGCTTATGTAGGTAAACCAATATGTTCTTCTCTAGTAACAGTCATAGTTCTAGTCCCATTTATCCTACTGATCAAAAATGAAAATGTCTAGTGACCACAGACATAACAAGAAGATAGAGAAATTTTTATATATATATATGCTTTTATATATATGTCTTTGTGTGTGTGTGTATATATATATATGTCTTTTTTTTGGATAAAACCTTTTCATTTTCCAAGGAACTGGATTCTATGCAACAGTATAATTATACTCTAATTTTACATATTGTCACAGGGAAGGCAGTGGTTCCTGATTCAGGAAAACAGTCTCAGCAACATGTGGAGTGATATTGAGCTACTAACAAGCGATGACACAGGAAGTGGGTACCTAAGTGTTGGTTCAAGGAAAGAACATGGAACTGCTTTATATCAAGTGGATTTACTAGCAAAGATCTCCTCTGAAAAGGTAATGGTTATGATGTGGGCCTTTTTCATTCACAAAATTTTTACTGAGTGCTTTGTAACAGGCCACAAGGTAGATTTTTTTTTTGTCTTTTTGCTATTTCTTGGGCCGCTCCCGCGGCATATGGAGGTTCCCAGGCTAGGGGTCGAATCGGAGCTGTAGCCACCGGCCTACGCCAGAGCCACAGCAACGCGGGATCCGAGCCGCGTCTGCAACCTACACCACAGCTCATGGCAACGCCGGATCGTTAACCCACTGAGCAAGGGCAGGGATCGAACCCGCAACCTCATGGTTCCTAGTCGGATTCGTTAACCACTGCGCCACGACGGGAACTCCAGGGTAGATGTTTTATAAATGAATATAGACCTTTCTTGGGGAATCCGGGTTCTCTATCAGATTATTACTGGAAATTTCCATCTGAATTCCCATGGCATCGTCTTAAAGTCAGTATTTAAAAAACTGAACTTTTCATAGCTCCTCTTGACATTTTGGACATACAGGTATATATAAAATGATGCAAAGAGGAGTTCCTGTTGTGGTGCAGCGGAAACGAATCCCGCTAGGAATCAAGAGGTTGTGGGTTTGCTCCCTGGCCTTGCTCAGCGGGTTAAGGATCCAGCATTTCCATGAGCTGTGGTGTAGGTTACAGACGCGGCTCCTGTCTGCTGTGGCTGCGGCTGTGGCTGGTAGCTGTAGCTCCTATTAGACCCCTAGCCTGGGAACCTTATGCCGAAGGTATGGCCCTAAAAAGCAAGCAAGCAAACAAACAAACAAAACAAAGAATGTCCACCATCAACTTAGGAAATAAAACATTAGCAATAGAATTGAAGCAAGCCTCTGGGGTCCGTCCCTGATCTCATGCTCTTCTCATGCTCCATCCCTGAGTTAAGCACTCTGCTGAGGTTGAGATTATCTGATCTTTTCCATGCACTTCCTTCTATAGTTTAACTTTTTTCTTTTAATAGCTATTCTACCATTCTCACTCCCAGCTTGAAACCTTATTCTCTGCCTTCGATGAAGAGAATTGCTGTTAGTTTTTTATCTTTGATTTTTCTTCTCAGTAATTTGCTTTTGGTAAAATATTGATGATCTTGGTAAACAGAAGTTTCTTTAAGAGAAAGTACAAAATGATCTGTCACAGTATTATAGCCTAGGATTCCTCTATAGAGGATATAGTAAGTTAATGTAATGTTTAATTTTCTAATTTAGAAAAAAAGTATTTTAGAAGAAAGGAAAAAGAGACCAGACAAGATTTGTATTTTCTTTTTTTTCTTTTTTTTTTTTTTTAAGCTATTTCTTGGGCCGCTCCAGCGGCACTTGTCTTTTGTTGCTGTTGTTGCTATTTCTTGGGCCGCTCCCGCGGCATATGGAGGTTCCCAGGCATATGGAGGTTCCCAGGCTAGGGGTTGAATCGGAGCTGTAGCCGCCGGCCTATGCCAGAGCCACAGCAACGCGGGATCCGAGCCGCGTCTGCAACCTACACCACAGCTCACGGCAACGCCGGATCGTTAACCCACTGAGCGAGGGCAGGGATCGAACCCGCAACCTCATGGTTCCTAGTCGGATTCGTTAACCACTGCGCCACGACGGGAACTCCAAGATTTGTATTTTCTAGGGCTAGAAAGGCAGGACCTTCTCTGGGGATCTTATTCAGAAAGGGCTTCAAATGTAAGCTTTTGACTTTTCTTCAGATGAAGTTCTACGTGTATTCAAAAAACCTTGTCAATAGTTTTTTTTTTTTTTTAATCATTCTTTATGTAGCTTGCATCCTATTGCCAGACTTACTGTTTCATGGCATTTATAAATCACAGAATTTAGGAGTTCCCATCATAGCTTGGCAGAAAAGAATCTGACTAGCATCCATAAGGACGCAGATTTGATCCCTGGCTTCGCTCAGTGGCATTGCCATGAGCTGTGGTGTAGGTTGCATATGCGGCTCGGATCCTTTGTTGCTCTGGTTGTGGTATAGGCCAGCAGCTACAGCTCCAATTTGAGCCCCAGCCTGTGAACCTCCATATGCTCAGGTGCAGACCTAAATAGACCAAAAAAAAAAAAAATCACAGAATTTATAATTATGAGTAGTCCAGATAAATTGTATTCTTTGGTATTAAATTGTTTATTTGTTAAGGGCAAAAATTTAAAGAATACCTTAAGTTCTGTAATGAGAAAGTGGTATTTCTTTATTTTTTAATATTACCAGCCACCTTAAAACATGTAAGTGGCTCAGGCCCCTCTTGATCTCTGAGGGCTCCTGTTGAAAAACAATAGTGTGTATTGTGAGCTTTGAACTCAGGAACTAAAATTCCATATTTTATTAGCTTGGGGCAAATTCTACATTCACAACCCATGCTAGGCACTTGGTAAGGTCACATTATCTCTTTTTAGGATCTTAAAGTTAGGCAGACAGGACACAGCAATAAAAGTTATCCAGCTTACAAGTCAATATATTCCAAAATCCAAATGAATGTTACAGACAGTAAATGCCGTAGGAATTTAGAGGATGGAGAGCTCACTGTGGGTTGGAACAATTTAAGGAACATTTTGTAAACCAGCACCTGACTTGGGCCTTAAGAAAAAGGAGGGGAAATGAAAGCACACCTTACCAAATTTGTAGAATGCAGTAAAAGGAGTGATTAAAGGGAAATCGAATGCATCTATTAGAAAAGAAGAAAGGTCTAAAATCAATAATCTGGAGTTCCCGTCATAGCTCAGTGGTTAACGAATCTGACTAGGAACCATGAGGTTGCAGGTTTGATCCCTGGCCTCGCTCAGTGGGTTAAGGATCTGGTGTTGCCGTGAGCTGTGGTGTAGGTCACAGACGCAGCTCGGATCCCGAGTTGCTGTGGCTCTGGCGTAGGCTGGCGGCTACAGCTTTGATTCGACTCCTAGCCTGGGAACCTCCATGTGCCATGGGAGCGGCTCTAGAAATGGCAAAAAGACAAATAAATAAATAAAATCAGTAATCTGAGTTTCCAGGTAGGAAACTAAAAAAAAAAGGAAGAGTAAGTTAAATCCAAAGTAAACAGAAGAAAAGAAACAAAGAGCAAAAACCCATGAAATTGAAAATAGGAAATCAATTTTAAAAAATCAGTGAAAACAAAAGCTGGTTTTTTGAAAAGATCAATAAATTCTATAAGCCTCTAGTCAGGATAACTAAGAAAAAAAAAAGAACACAAACTATTCATATCAGAATTGAAAGAGAAGGCATCACTACAGATTCTATGGACATTGAAATGATAATCAAGGAATACTATGAACATCTCTATGTCCACAAATTTGATAACTTAATGAACTGAACCAATTCCTTGATAGACACAATCTGCTAAAACTCACACAAAAAGTTGACAAAGTTTGTATGAATCATCATACTGAATGATTCCAACTACATGACATTCTGGAAAATGAAAGACAGTAAAAACATAAGTGGTTGCCAGGGTTTGGGGATGGAGGGAGGGTTGAATAGGCAGAACACAGAGAATTTAGAGTAGAGAAAATACTCTGTATGAGATCATAATGCTAGATGTGTCTCATTATACTTTTGTTAATGCTCACAGAATGTGCAACAAAAGTGAACCATAATGCGGAACTGTGGACTTTGGGTAATTATGTGTCAGAGTAGATTCATCAGTTGGAACAAATGTACCATCTGGGGAGGGATGTTGATAGCGTGGCAGGCTATGTATGTGTGAAACAAGGGATAAACGGGATCTCTCCGTACCTTCCTCTCAATTTTGCTGTGAACATAAAACTGCTCTTAAAAAACAAAGTTTTAAAAGGAAGAGGAGAAAGAGCAGTCTAGGCAGAGAAAACAGCCTGAGAGGATCTCTAGAAGGTGTGGCAAAGTTCCTTCTTCGCAATATGCTTTGGTGTAACTTTTTGCTTATTGGAGAAGCTAGCTAAGAGCATAAGAGAGGGAGTTCCTGCTGTGGTACAACAGGATCAGCGGCATTTCTAGAGCACTGGGTTGCAGGTTTGATCCCTGGCCCATCACAGTGGGTTAAGGGTCCGGGGTGCCCTAGTGCAGCATAGGTTGCAACTCCTGCTCAGATCTGAACTCTGCCCTGGAAACTGCATATGCCTTGGAGCAGCCAAAAAAAAAAAAGTGTAAGAGGAATCAGAATGTGGGGGAGGTCTCAAGAGTTACAACTGCAGAAGATGACTGTTGAAACAGGGATAAAACAAACTAATGGGTTTAGTTTGTCAGAGAAGCATAAGAATAGTTAACATTTATGAGCATATGCTACAGGCAAGTTTCCCATTTAGGCCCTTTATATGAATTAATTCACTTAATCTCCATACCAGCCAGAGTTGTAGGGAATATTAACATTCCTGTTTTACAAAAGAGTTGATGGAGACATTTGCCTGAGATGACTCAGCTAGTAAGTGACAGAGCATTCTCAACCCCTAAGCTGTCCCATCTCCTTCAGGATACATATGTGTGGGCAGCCTTAATCACCAGAAGCTGAAAACTGAAGACTCATTCGGTTTGCATATTGTTTTTCAAAGTGTTGGCTTCACTGCCCGTGTTTTTAAAAATCAGAACATTTCACAGGAAGATCCAAATTTTAATGATAAAATGGAAGCTGTGGCCATGCCAAGGTTGCCTTTCCACGGGGTTTTCATTTGGCCCCATCCTTAGTGTACGTGGGGCTTCGTATCCTCCAGTTTACAGTATACCACAGTCCCCCTGGCTGTTACATCCCAGCTACTGAGACTTTATGCCAGTATTGGTTCATTAATTTATGTCAATGCCTGCTGGCTTCTGTGGGCCCAAGATGGACCCTTACCAAAAACTTGTAGTTTGAAACCCTTTGCCCTTTCCTAGCAACCCTGGACTGTTTTCCCTATTTTAGGCTCTTGAAGGCATTAAGATATGCAAAAAGCTTGACTAAGTAAATACATGGGCTAAAAAAAAAAAGTCCTGTCAAGTAGAGTATTAAACATGGGTACATGAGATTGTGGTGATCCTATTGATAAGCATTGTTAAACATGTATAAAAATGTTTTATTTTAGTCATGCTTTTCCCTCCTACAGGCCTCGCTAAATCCAAAAATACAAGCATGCAGTTTAAGTGATGGATTTATTATTGTAGCAGACCAATCAGTGATACTGCTGGACAGTGTTTGTAGATCGCTTCAATTGCATCTTGTATTTGGTAAGTCTAATGTGATGCAATAAAATAAATTGGGAGTCAAATATATCTTGCCACCAATTTCTCCAGCATTGCTTTTTCTTTTCTTTTTTTGCTTTTTAGGGCCGCACCCGTGGGATATGGAAGTTCCCAGGCTAGGGGTTGAATTGGAGCTGCAGCTTCCAGCCTATGCCACAGCCACAGTTGTGGGATCTGAGCCATGATCCTTAATGCACTGAGTGAGGCCGGGAATCCAGCCTGCATCCTCATAGATACTAGTCATGTTTGTTGCCGCTGAGCCACAACGAGAACTCCAGCATTGCTTTTTCTTCACTCCATTATTTATAAGACTCGAAATTGGACTAATTTCAGGAAATTAATCTTGAGTACCTTTTGCTGTGTACCAGATGCAAAGGATCATGAGGTGATCCCTTTTCTCATTCAGTCTAAGGGATGACGTACATGGAAAGCTGTAACAATTTATTCGCATGCTTTTTGTATTAGAATACTGTAGAAAACAGTGGAGCCCAGTTATTTTCAAGTTCCCGAATCAACAGATATTTGAATACTTTTAGAATGTATAGCACTATAAAAACTTTTTTAAAAGTACTTATGAATTCTTCATGAGTTAAAAAGCTTTAAATATCTATATGCCAACATAGACTTAACTGTAAATTAAGGGACACATAAGACAGTGGTTATGCTGAAAAATAGGTGAAAATATTGTGAAAACTTTTTCTGAAATTTTGAGAGAAAGGTGGCTGAAGTGTTTACATAAGAACAGCTGAAACTTTGTTTTTTAAAGAAAGAACTTAGCTGAAAATCAACCAGGAGTTATGCCTCTGAGAACAAAATCTCGATCATAAAATGCAGGAGAAAAACTCTTATTTTGAGGAATCTTAGTGTATTTAACCCTGATGGATCCACAAGATTCACACTTTCTCCAGTGAAAAGTGAGGCTGTGTTTATGATACCTTGTGTGTGTGTGTGTCTGTCTTTTTAGGACCGCACTTGCAGCATATGAAAGTTCCTGGGCTAGGGGTCGAATTGGAGCTGCAGCTGCCAGCCTACACCACAGCCACAGAAATGTCAGATCCAAGCCAAATTTGCGACCCACACCACAGTTCACAGCAATGCCAGATCTTTTAACTCACCGAGCAAGGCCAGGGATCGAACCCGGGTTTTCATGGATAGTAGTCAGGTTCATTACCGCTGAGCCACAAGGGGAATTCAGAAGATACTGCTTTTGGGGGAGTTCCCCTGTGATGCAGCCAGGTTAGGCATCAGGCTTTGCCACAGCTATGGTGCAGCCTGTGCCTGTTGCATGGGTTCAACCCTGGCACAGGAACTTCCACATGCCATGCCATTAGTACATGGGAGTTCCCTTGTGGCACAGCAGGTTAAGGATGCAGCACTGTTGCTATACAGCCCGGGTCACTGCTGTGGCACAGTTTTGATCCCTGGCCCAGGAACTTCCATGTGTAGCCAAACAAAAAAAGATCTTGCTTCTGAATAACTTTGGTTATAAGCAATTTACACGATACTGCTTTTATTTCATAGCCTTCCTCTCTCCGTCTCCATCTCACTCCCCCTGGTTTTCTTGCTGTTGTGCAAACAATAACTCCCTCATCTCCTTCAAATCTTAGCTCAAATCTCACCTTATCAAAGAGGGCTCTCCCAGCACTCCAGTTAACTGCATGGCTCTTTGGAGCTCTTTCCCTGCCCCACTTTTTCTTTTTTCCTGAGAATTCATCATGTTCATATAGGTCATGTAACTTGATTACTAGACTGACTCTCATCAATTTCTGCCTTAGAATTTGAGCTGCATGAAGATGGGGCTCTTGTTATTATTCTCAGAAATATGCAAAAGGCTTAAAACAATGCTTATCATATACTATGTGCTCAGTAAATATTTGTTGACTGAATAAGAGTCTGTTGCATTTCTTTTTATGTTAATCTCTACGTTTCTGAAATATTTAAAAGAGGCTTAAATAGTTGACTTTTAATAATGAAATTTGCAAATTTTTTTTTTCTTTTTTGTTGTTGTTGTTGTTGTTGCCGTTTCTTGGGCCGCTCCCGCGGCATATGGAGTTTCCCAGGCTAGGGGTCGAATCGGAGCTGCAGCCACCGGCCTACACCAGAGCCACAGCAACGCGGGATCCAAGCCGCGTCTGCAGCCTACACCACAGCTCACGGCAACGCCGGATCGTTAACCCACTGAGCAGGGGCAGGGACCGAACCCGCAACCTCATGGTTCCTAGTCGGATTCGTTAACCACTGCGCCATGACGGGAACTCCGAAATTTGCAAATTTTTTGTTGAAGATAAACATTTTGGGAGGAAGCTCCTAACTTTGATTTGAAATTTTCAGATACTGAAGTGGATGTGGTTGGCCTATGTCAAGAAGGAAAGTTTCTTTTGGTTGGGGAGAGAAGTGGCAACTTGCACCTTATTCATGTAACATCAAAGCAAACATTACTGACCAATGTAAGATCCTGTTGTGTTTCGCATATTCATTCTAAATTCTCTCTTAGGCAAAATTTTCTTTACTGTGGAAAGGTTCATTTGTGGGAGCTTGGGGTTAATAGATGCAACTGCTTTTGGAATGGATTAGCAATGAGATCCTGCTGTGTAGCACTTGAGAACTATGTCTAGTCACTTATGATGGAGCATGATAATGGGAGAAAAAAGAATGTACATGTATGCATAACTGGGTCATCATGCTGTACAGTAAAAAGTTGTATTGGGGAAATAACAATAAAAAAATTATCTCTTAGACAACTAAAACTCAAGCAAAACATTACTTGATTTTGTATTTTAAAGAATAATGTTTCTTTACACTAAATTTAAGAGTCATACCTTAGAGGAGTTCCCGTTGTGGCTCAGCAGAAACAAACCTGACTTGTATCCATGAGGACGCAGGTTTCATTCCTAGCCTCGCTCAGTGAGTTAAGGATCCAGTGTTGCTGTGAGCTGTGGTGTAGGTTGCATACTCAGCTCAGATCTGGCATTGCTGTGGCTGTGGTACAGGCCAGGAGCTACAGCTCCGATTCAGCCCCTAGTCTGGGAACCTCAATATGCCTTGGGTGTGGCCCTAAAAAGAAGAAGAAGAAGGAAAAAAAAGAAATCATCCCTTTGATAGGCACCTTAGCTCTCTATGGCCATTATCCCATTCTTTCCCATCTCAAGTTCCTGTGGGGGTAGCTGCAGCAACTGAGGGCTTGGCAGCAGGCAGCCCATTTGTCTCCATCCTAAGTTCCCTCGTGGCTTGATGGCCACAGCATTCTTTGTTCAAATGGCGGGCAATATTTTTCATCCACAAAACATGAAATAAATGCAAAATTGAAAAATTACGGTTTGAAGATAGTATGCTTGTGGAAAATAGTTTTCCATTTTATGTTTATTTTTTATTTATTTATTTTTTGCTTTTTAGGGCCGCACCTGCAGAACATGAAAGTTTCCAGGCCACGGGTCCAATTGGGGCTGCAGCTGCTGCCCTATGCCACTGCTACAGCAACTCCCGGGATCTGAGCCGAGTCTGTGAACTACACCACAACACACGGCAATGCCAGATCCTCGACCCACTGAGAGAAGCCAGGGATCAAACCCACATCCTCGTGGATACTAGTCAGATTCGTTTCTGCTGATCCATGATGGGAACTCCCTCGTTTTCCATTTTAAAACTAAAATGTCTGGAATATAGACGAATTATTGCTAAAGATAATTGATAACCCTAGAATTTAAAGAATATAATCCTTGGTTATGTTTTTCTGGATTTAATCTTAACATTTGAAATTAATTTGCAATTAGGCTTTTGTTCAGAAAGCTAATGATGAAAATCAGCGTACTTATCGGAATCTTGTTATTGAGAAAGATGGTTCACGTGAAGGTAAGTGTTTTAATTTCTTTTTTAAGGTTTTCTTATCAATGCCCAATCAA
Organism: Phacochoerus africanus; assembly: GCF_016906955.1. Taxonomy (NCBI): domain Eukaryota; kingdom Metazoa; phylum Chordata; class Mammalia; order Artiodactyla; family Suidae; genus Phacochoerus; species Phacochoerus africanus. The sequence goes on along the minus strand of NC_062558.1, from coordinate 30,344,720 downwards.
AAACCAGATTTATAGTTAATATATAAATTACTTGGTAAAACTACACATTGTTAAAGTTTTACGGATGCAGTTAATTATTCTAAAAACCACATTTTTTTTTTTTTGCTCTTTTCAGAAACTTAAATGTACTTTTCTTAAACTATTCTAAGCTTTTATAGTTTTGAGAGTTCTGTAGATTACCAAGGAGACATAATATTCTTTAAAATGATTTTGCAGGTTTCAGCATGTTAGTCATATTTGCTTTCCTTTTTTTTTTTTTTTTTTTTTTTTTTGTCCTTTGTCTTTTGAGGGCTGCACCCGAGCATGTGGAGGTTCCCAGGCTAGGGGTCTAATCAGAGCTGTAGCCGCTGGCCTACACCAGAGCCACAGCAGTGCCAGATCCGAGCTGCGTAACCTAAACCATAGCTCACAGCAACGCCAGATCCTTAATCCACTAAGCGAGGCCAGGGATTGAACCTGGAACCTCATGGTTCGTATTTGGATTCTTTTCTGCTGCAACACAATGGGAACTCCAATCATATTTTCTTTTTAACAAATGTTAACTAGACCTTAATTTATTTTGATATAGCTGATTTTTTTTTCTGGCAAGTGAAGTTTGGTTTATAAAAGTTTCAAAGAAGTTAACATTGTTTTTGCAAATAACTTACCAATTCGTTTTAAATAACGTTTATCTATGTCATTTGATGATTAGAATTTAAATGAGCAAATTGACATATTTTTAAGCTAGGTCCAGACTCTGGTTTAAATTTTTTTTTTTTTAGGGCCATACCCACAGCATATGAACATTCCCAGGCAAGGGGTCAAATAGGAGCTGCAGCCACCAACCTACACCACAGCCACAGCAAAGCAGCATCTGAGCTGTGTCTGGGACCTATACCACAGCTCATAGCAATGCTGATCCTTAACCCACTGAGCGAGGCCAGGAATCGAGGCCAGGGATCCTCACATCCTCATGGATACTAGTCAGGTTCTTCACTGCTGGGCCACAACAGGAACTCCTAAATTTTATATACACGTGCCTTTAAAAAAAAAAAATGGTTGATTTTATTTTTAATAGGTACCTATTATATGCTGCTTCTTACAAACAATGGATTTTTTTGTATCACAAACCTTCAGCTTGTAAAGATTCAACAAGGTAAATAATGTATTATTTTCTCATTACTAATTTACAGCAACATTTCTTACTAGTTTTCCATGTAAATTTTAAAATAGTCTCTTTAAGAATATTAGTTGAATTCCATTCCATGATATTGGGTATATTTTCAAGGATTCATAATATACTTATTCTCCACAGTTGCAGCTGCCACAGAATCGGAAGACATAGGATTTTTTCATAGCCTTCAAGGACTTTACAGCTTAGTTGGGGAGACAAGAGACAGGCTAGCATAGTAATAAATGCTTTTTGTTGTGGTGAATGAGCGTGAAAACTGAAATGACTGAGTAAGTGTTAATACAGGGCAATAATCTGCTGTGTGTGCTGAGTGGTGTGGTCCTTAGATCCTTCTGAGCTGGCAGAGAATGAGAAATTGATTCAGGGCATATATTCACCAGATAGTGTTTAAAGATTCACTATGTGCCAAGAACACGCCAGATCCTGGGTATATGAGATTTAAGATACATGGTTCTGTAGTTTATTGAAGGAGCTAGGCAAGAATGAAACACCCCTTCCAAAAGGCAGTGCAAAGTGATGAAGACTTCACAGGTAGGACTTCAGAGCTTCGATGGAAGAGTTGGAACAGGGAGAAGACCCTCTTAGTAGGAAGAACCTTGGAAAGGGAAGGTAAGGAGAGGCACTACAGGACCCATAAGGCAGCCTGGCTGGCACCCTGAGTATAACATGTCATCATGGTTTATCTCATTGGACAAGGGTAAAACTGAAAAGTCACCAGCTCCGTATTAATTTCTGACCAGTGTCTTTCTCACTAGATTGTATAAAATTTCACCTTGACAGAAAAGGCAAGTGTATGTATTTTGTAAGTTAATAGTATAAGTTTAGCCTGCTTTCTCTTTTTCATGCAGCAATTGAAAAGGTAGACTTCGATACAGCAAAAAAGGTAAGAAGACAAAACCGCATTGTCCTCTTGAAACTTAGTTTAACGTCAAGTTGAAGGAAGTGTTTCTATCATTGTCTAATGGTTGATATTTGGGGAATTAGTATGATAAAACATTTTAATAACATTTCCCTTTAAAAATACATTTATAACTTGCTTTAAATAGATTTTTATCAGTCTTTCCAAGGAATTTGGACTGTGGAGCATATATATAACCTTCTTATTTTTTAAATCTTACAGTTACAAGGAGAAATCAAATCCAGTTTTATTTCTACTGAAAATTATCACACCCTCGACTGTCTCAATCTTGTGGCTGGTGATTTAGCGAGCGAAGTCCCTGTGATAATTGGGGTAATTCTTTTTAATAAAAATTTTTTTTTTTTTCAATTTTTAGGGTCACACCCACAGCATATGGAAGTTCCCAGGCTAGGGGTCATATTGGAGCTTCAGCTGCTGGCCTACATCACGACTACAGCAATGAGGGATCTGAGCCCTGTCTATGACTTACACTACAGCTCTCAGCAACACTGGATCCCCAACCCACTGAGCAAAGCCAGGGATTGAACCCGAATCCTCATGGATGCTAGTCGGATTCATTTCTACTGCACCACTACGGGAACTCTCTCTGAAATGTTTCTTCATTAAACATAGTTTGGGTCTGGGGTACCTGTTGTGGCTCAGTGGTTAATGAATGACTAGCATCCATGAGGTAGCAGGTTTGATCCTTGGCCTTGCTTAATGGGTTAAGGATCCGGCATTGCCAAGAGCTGTGGTGTAGGCCACAGATGTGGCTCAGATCCTGTGTTGCTGTGGCTGTGGCGTAGGCCGGAGGCTGTAGCCATGATTTGACCCCTAGCCTGGGAAACTCCAAATGCCACAGGTGGTGGCCCTGAAAAGCAAAAAAAAAAAAAAACCCAAACCCATAGTTTGGGTTAAATTACAAGTTAATCTGTAATGTTGCACAGCATTGTAAATCAGCTATAATAAATAAATGTTTAAAAATTTGTGGACGCGTTGCTGTGGCTCTGGTGTAGGCCAGCGGCTACAGCTCCGATTGGACCCCTAGCCTGGGAACCTCCATATGCCGCGGGAGCGGCCCAAAGAAATAGCAAAAAGACAAAAAATAAAAATAAAAATTTGTGGAGTTCCTGTTGTGGCGCAGCAGAAATGAATCCGACTAGGAACCATGAGGTTGTGGGTTCAATCCCTGGCCTTGCTCAGTGGGTTAAGGATCTGGCGTTGCCGTGAGCTGTGGTGGAGGTTGCAGACACGGCTTGGATCTGGCGTTGCTGTGGCTCTGGCGTAGGCTGGCGGCTACCGCTCCGATTCGACGCCTAGCCTGGGAACCTCCATATGCTGCAGGTACGGCCCTAAAAAGACAAAAAAATAAATAAATAAAAATAAAAATTTGTGATGTGGGGCGTTCCCATTGTGTCACTGTGAGCTGTGGTGTAGGTTGCAGATGCAGCTCAGTTCTGGCATCGCTGTGGCTGTGCTGCAGGCCGCTGGCTACAGCTCTGATTCGACACCTAGCCTGGGAACCTCCATATGCCACAGGTGCGGCCCTAAAAAAACCAAAAAAAAAATGTGTGATGTGTAACAGAAACAGGGAAATTATAAAATTAGAGTCATAAAATTAACTCAATGAATAAATCTGAGTTTCTATGTTGGAGAAAATATTGCATCTTTATTTTTGCTAATCTCTACCTGAAATTTAGCTTGTCTTTCAATTATGAGTGTGGGCAAAAACAACAGCAACAAACAAAACATTTAATATTATATTCAAGGAGTATTGAAGAATGTCATTACTGCATCGACAACATTTTTCTTGCCAAATTTATATGTTAAGAAGCAGTCGCTTGCCTCCATTTTTTATGTATCTAGTTCAGTATTTCTTTTTTTTTTTTTTTGGTCTTTTTGCTATTTCTTTGGGCCGCTCCTGTGGCATATGGAGGTTCCCAGGCTAGGGGTCGAATCAGAGCTGTAGCCGCCAGCCTACGCCAGAGCCACAGCAAGGCGGGATCTGAGCCGCGTCTGCAACCTACACCACAGCTCACGGCAACGCCAGATCCTTAACCCACTGAGCAAGGGCAGGGATCGAACCCGCAACCTCATGGTTCCTAGTCGGATTCGTTAACCACTGCGCCACGACGGGAACTCCCTAGTTCAGTATTTCATCAGGGTTTCAAATAATTTAAAACGAGTATTGATGGGGTTTTTTTTTTTCAAATTTTAATGCAAATACTTCATCAAAGACTATATTTATCTGGTAATATCAGAAGGGGTTTTGAAGCTTATCTGATGTCTCCAGAGTGAGTTGCCTGAATTTGCCTGCTCCTTATTAAATGTTCATGTGAGAACAGTGCACAGCAGGACTTTACTGATTCTTTCCCTTCCATCCACTGAAAACAAACTAAGAGAGGAACTGGAAGATAAAAGCAAGCTAGCCTTGAATGCTTAACTATACTTTGAAATTAGTCACTTGTGCACCTTAGGTGTTTCTCCTTTGAGGAGAATTCAGATCTAAAGCCAAGTTTGTAACTGATGGACTATTTTCACTTCCATAGGGAACTGGTAATTGTGCATTCTCAAAATGGGAGCCAGATGCTTCTAGGAAGGGAATGACGGTGAAAAATGTTAGTGATGCAAAGATTATTCAAGGTAAAATAAGTTATTGAAACTACTTTTGGTAATTGTGAGTTGTCATTTTCTTTTTTTTTTCTTATTTATTTATTTATTTTTTTTGGTCTTTTTGCCTTTTCTAGGGCTGCTCCCACAGCATATGGAGGTTCCCAGGCTAGGGGTCTATTTGGAGCGTTAGCCGCCGGCCTACGTCAGAGCCACAGCCAACACAGAATTTGAGCCTCGTCTGCGACCTACACCACAGCTCACGGCAACGCCGGATTGTTAACCCACTGAGCAAGGCCAGGGATCGAACCCACAACCTCATGGTTCCTAGTTGGATTCGTTAACCATTGCGCCACGACGGGAACTCCATGAGTTGTCATTTTCATGTCAATACCCCACTTCTGGCATATGAGCCATTTTACCATACCGCTCATGGAGACAAGCCAGCATAGTCTGATGATGGTACACTTATGTGACTGTTCTTGGCATGTTGCATTTGTTACTCTTCATTTTGAGAGGTTTTATGTTTTAGTGGTCATCCAAAAAACTAGAGAAGTGGAAATAAATGGGAATGGAAATGCCTTGTTTAAATATAGTTCTGCCTTTTCATAAATTGGTTAGTTTATTATTTTAAATATGGCTACATGTAACCCAGAAGCATAATCCTTATACCATTGCTTTCTCTTTTGTAGGTGCAAAGAAGTTCCAGCTGATAGACAATCTACTTTTTGTTCTTGATACTGATGTATGTTTCTGATTAGTTCCCCTTAAGTGTTTTCACTTGGTGTTATGTTTAACAACAGAAATCTTGTTAAACTTAAAAAGACCAGGACTTTAGCCAAGGTGGATTACTGTCTGTGTATTGTGCTTTATTTCAACTATACATCAAAAGATAGATTCTTTTTTTTTTTTTTCTTGTTTTTTAGGACTGCATCTGTGGCATATGGAGGTTCCCAGGCTAGGGGTCAAATTGGAGCTGGAGCTGCCAGCCTGTGTCACAGCCATAGCAACACAGGACCTGAGCTGCATCTGTGACCTACACCACAGCTCACGGCAACGCCAGATCCTTAACCCACTTCACGTGGCCAGGGAACGAACCCACAACCTCCTGGTTCCTAGTCAGATTGTTTTCTGCTGCACCACAACAGGAACTCCAAAAGATAGATTCTTAAATGTAGATTTCTGGTAATTAAGAAGATGTATCAATAAAGTGTCTCTTTTGCAGAACATGCTGAGCTTATGGGATATCTACACCTTAACTCCCATATGGAACTGGCCCTCCCTTCACATAGAAGAGTTTCTTCTCACCACAGAAGCAGATTCGCCTTCATCAGTCACATGGTACATTATGACCCTCACATTGATTTCTCTTCTGTTAGAACCAGGTTTCTAGCCTGGTTCTGTTCAGATCATGCATTATGTATTTTGTTCCAAATAACACTGTGAACAGACTGATAAGTTAAAGACCATTTCATTGTTAGCCAAATTCATCCTCAGTGAATCTCAAATAGGCAATACAAAGACCCCACCACCACCCTCCGAGTAAATGTGTTAGACAAAGTGTCAGTCTGGGCTATAAATGTTCAGAAGTCAAGTTCAGTATCTTCTGTGTGAATTAATTTTAACTTTTATACAAGGATATCACTTTGACTTAGCTTTTGTCTAGCAATTGGCTTATTTGATTCATTTAAACCTTCTTTTCTTTTTCAGGCAAGGGATTACAAATCTCAAATTAGTAGCTCTGACTACTACTAATAAGAAGGTATTGGAAAATTCATTTCAGATTTGTCCACATTATGTGTCTGAAATCACATTAATATAAAAGTACTAGTTGTTAAGTAGTGTTCACAGCATATTAGCTCTTAGTTCACAAAGATACTTGACAGATTAGAAGTAACCCTGCAGAGTTCTTTTTTCTCATTAAAAAGAAAATGATAAAAAGTTCAGCTTCACAATTTAATTAGAGCATTTCAGCAATAAAAATGTCCACAAATAAATGTTTATTATAGTGACTCTTAGCTTGTTCTGGCACTGAAGAATTTCATTTGCCTTAAATACAAATTATAGTACGGCCTATAGGTATGTGGATTTTTTTTTAGCAGATATAGAAGGTGGCATAGAACATAATTTTGTATGTAACAAATAATTTTATAACAGACTTATTTTTTGCATTTTACTTTGTATCAAGTATTCTAATCTGTGCCCTGAATTGTGGAGTTCTGTCTTGTGTTCATAGGATTATATTGACACATGAAATTAATTACTGTGCACATTTTTTTATTAGATGAAAAATCTCGTGGTATATTCATTACCTGTGATGGAAATACTATATTCTTTGGAGGTGTCTAGTGTTTCTTCTCTGGTCCAAAGAGGAATTAGCACAGTAAGTTGACATATATTTTGAACTACTTTTTTTTTTCTTTTTTTTGTTTAGTCTTTTTAGGGCTGAACCTGCAATGTATGGAAGTTCCCAGGCTAGGGGTCAAATTAGAGCTGCAGCTGCCAGCCACAGCCACAGCAACATGGGATCAGAGAAGCATCTGTGACCTACAGCACATGCCAGATCCCTTAACCCACTGAGTGAGGCCGAGGATCAAACCCACATACTAGGCAGGTTCGTTACCACTGAGCCACAATGGGAACTCTCTGAACTGCTTTATCATTAAAAAAGAAATTAAGAATAACTAAACTCAGCATGAGCGAGGCCTAGGGGAATACTGGTTAGAACTCAGGTTTATAACCATGTTTATTGTTATCAGAAGTCATCACGTACATTTGCTGGAGGTCAGTCTTCACTTAAAAAGAAGAAATTAGAACTAATCGAAACATTGGCCAAAGGCATAATCAATTTTCTTGTCTCTATAGAAAATATAGATGGTAGTTAATTTGGGGAAGGTTATTGCTTTTATTTATTTAAAATTGTTATTTACTATTTTTTCTTTTTGTCTTTTTAGGGCCGCACTTGTGGCATATGGAGGTTCCCAGGCTAGGGGATGAATCAGCGTTATAGCTGCTGGCCTATGCCACAGGTCACGGAAATGCCAGATCCTTAGCCCACTGAGCAAGGCCAAGGATCGAACCTGTGTCCTTATGGGTGGTAGTTAGATTCATTTCTGCTGAGCCTCGATGGGAACTCCTATTTAAAATTGTGATTTAAAAAAATGTTTCTACTACATTTGTTATATCCCTTTTGAAATATACACACTGTATTTTCCCAAACCATTTGGAAATTACTTGCAGACATCATGACCTGTCGCTCCTAAATATTTCAGCAGGTATCTCCTCAGAATAAGGGCATTCTTTTACAACACACTTATGATACAAAATTTAACATGAATGCAATCCTAGTATAAAATACACCAACCGAATTCAGATTTTACTAATGGTACCAATTACATGAGAACTTTTTTTTTCCTGATCCAGGATTTAGTCAAGCACCACAAATTGAATTTTGTTGTCATGGTCACATGGTAGTCCATTTTACTTTCTAAAACTTCTCAAGTCTTAGGACATTGACCTTTTTTTGAGCTCAAGCCTGCTGTGTTGTAGAATGTCCCTCTATTTGGATGTCTGTTTTGTCATGATTAGATTCTTGCTAAGCTTTTTGGCAAGAATACTGCATAGGTGATACTGTTTCCTAACTGTGTCACATTAAGGGACTCATGTCCATTTATCCTGTTATTGGTGCTTTTAAATTTGATCACTTGGTTAAAGCAGTCCTGCCAGATATCTCCACTGTAAAAGTAATTTTTATGATGTTAGTTTGAGACTATGGGAATATCCTTTTCCTCGACAGTTTTCCCCAGTAATTTTAGTATCCATTGATGTATAATTTCTGCCTAAACCGTTTTGTACTCTAGTAATAAAAAAGTGAATTAATGCTATATTTCAATTTTAAACATGTTTTTGCTGTTATTGTAGGATACTATATACCTTCTGGAAGGAATTTGCAAAAATGATCCAAAGTAGGTCATGTTTTGTTTTATCAGATAAGTTGTTACATAACAGCTAAGTTAAAATTTACTCACTAATATTAAATGATAAATGTCAATATTAAATGAAAAACTTTGTTTCAGACTCTCTGAAGACTCAGTCTCTGTTTTAGTGCTCAGATGTCTTACAGAAGCTTTACCAGAAAACAGGTAACTTCCCATTTTCTTCAAAGTCTTGCCCCTAGTGGAAAATTTGAGTTCCCTGATTAATAAAAATTTCACTGACATGTCTTTTCAATTTATCAGATTGAGTCGGTTACTTCACAAACACAGATTTGCTGAAGCCGAGAGCTTTGCCATTCAGTTTGGACTAGATGTTGAGGTAATCATTCATATATTCATTCATTCATTGAATAAGCATTTCTTCATGGGAAGACGACTATATTAAACAAAATAGGAATTTAGTGTGATCAGGCCTGTAATTAAGATAAGGCCAAAGTAGAATAGGAATTCAGAGGAGCTACTGACCCTTAGGAGGGTGGAGAGGCTTCATAGAGGAGGTAGTTTTTTATGTCAGATCTTGAAGGTGCTCGAGATGGTCCTGGGAGAGGAGGGAATTTCCAGGTATTGGGACAGATGAAGGAAGCGAGCAAGGCTTGGGTGCTTCCTGGAACTCCTAGTAATTAAATAGGACTAGTGTGTAGATTATAGGCACATAGAAGGAAAAGGAGATGATGGAGAAGGAGGCGGTCAGAGCCTGGAGGGCTTTGTTTGCACTGCAAGGATTTAGATTTTATTCTGCAGGTAGTGAGGAGCTACTGAGAATTTTAAGCAGGAGACTCTCTTGATTCGGTTGTCATTCTGTAAAGATGGGAAATTGTTTGGAAAAGGCCAAACCTAGAGGTGCAAGGACAAATTGGAGGACTGACTTGGTGCAGTGAGGTGAATATGTACTGGAGGGGAGGTCTGACAGAGAAGTGATAGAGAGAAGCAGTGGGGCTCAGTGATCAAATATAGCGGGGGCACAAATACCAGGAACAGCCCAGCAGGACTCTGACTCAGCATGCTAGTTGGAATGTGATGGCATTACCCAAAACAAGGAACATGTATGGAAGAGCAGGTTAAGGGGAAAAGATGAAGAGTTCTGCTTTATAAAAATTGCATGTAAGGGATCTTATAAGCCTTTCTGATAGGAAGTTGGAGAGTGATCTGAACTGACTCTGGAGGTAGGTAACACCAGAGGTATGACTCAGACACTTGAGAGTGTGTAGAATGAGATCTGAGGATGAGATACAGGGGCACCAACACATGGGGAATAGAGAAAGAGGGTCTGTAAATGTGAGGAAAACCACATAGAAGTACAATTATAGAAGCCAAGGAAGGAGAAATTTGAAGTTTGGTGGGGAGTGATCAGCAGTTTCAAATACTACAGGTGAAATCAAGTATTAAAACTAAAACTTGTCTGTTGGATTTAGTGGGTGGGAATTCACTGATAACCCTTAAAAAGTCCTAGAAAGTGATGAAGGAGGAAGCCTGAGGGTAGTAAAAAAGTTAAGTGGGTGGTAAGTACCCATGTGTTTGTTGCTTTTATTTATTTATTTATTTTTTGTCTTTTTGCCATTTCTTGGGCCACTCCTGCAGCATATGGAGGTTCCCAGGCTAGGGGTCGAATCAGAGCTGTAGCTGCCAGCCTACGCCAGAGCCACAGCAACGCGGGATCCGAGCCACGTCTGTGACCTACACCACAGCTCATGGCAACACCAGATCCTTAACCCACTGAGCAAGGGCAGGGATCGAACCCGCAACCTCATGGTTCCTAGTCGGATTCGTTAACCACTGAGCCACGATGGGAACTCCGTTTGTTGCTTTTTAAATGTAGCATTTTAAAACATGCAAAACAATTCTGTATATTGTTTAGAAATGTGTATGAGTAAAGGAATAAATAAATTAATGGAATAACAGGCGCCAAAATCAGAATCATGGATACTTCTGGTTGGGGGAAGGAGGGTGATATATTTGGAAAAAGAGAAAGGGATCTTAAACTGTATTAGTAATGTGCTTTTTTTTTTTTTTAATTTGGGTGAAGAGTATGTGAGTATTTGTTACCTTTTTGAACATCTAAAAATTTAATAATAAATAATATTTTTAAGTGATTGAAGCAAAAAATCAAACTCAATAAAGGGAGAAACAACTAGAGAAACTGCTCTCTCATATCAGTTTTGACTTTCAGAACCAGAGAGCCCATGTCAAATTTGGTATTTTGTTTATAAAAAAGGAAACTGAGGGAGTTCTCATGTCTCAGTGGTTAACGAATCCTACTAGGAACCATGAGGTTTCAGGTTCGATCCCTGGCCTCAATCAGTGGGTTAAGGATCCAGCGTGGCCGTGAGCTGTGGTGTAGGTCGCAGATGCATCTCGGATCCCACATTGCTGTGGCTGTGGTGTAGGCCAGCAGCTCTAGCTCTGATTCATCCCCTAGCCTGGGAACCTCCATATGCTGCAGGTGTGGCCCTAGAAAAGACTAAAAAAAAAAAAAAAAAAAAGAAGGAGCCTGAAATTTTGGTTTTTGCTAACTCATGCTTTTTCTAGCTGCTAAAGAATCTTTGATACAGTTAAGAAACTAGACATGAAATATAATCATGTCATCTTTTAAAAACCAGCTTCATTCACATTTGAACCTCAAAAGAGGGTAAGGAATGTGTCTGAAAGGAATGTGTCTTTTACACATTCCTTAGATAAGGTGCAAATGTTTACTTAGGTTTTTATGAGAATTAACTGAAGTAATTCACATAAAGCTCTTAGTACCCTGCTGGTTACATTTAGTGAGGACTCAGTAGAAGTCCTTTCCATAAACATTTAGTAATTTGGATTACCTTTCAGTCATCTCACTCTTATCTTTAATGCTTATCCTTGAACCACATGGATATTCTTGTTTTTTCATCTATAGGCATTATTTTGCTTCAGATTGCTTCATGTGGCATGTTTATTTTACAGCTTGTTTACAAGGTAAAAGCAAATGATATCTTGGAGAAACTAGCTTTGAGTTCTCTGGATACCCATGAGCAGACCAAATGGCAGAAACTTGTAAATGAAGCTAAGGAAAATCTACATAAAATCCAAGTATGTTTTCCCTGTCATATACTAGAGGATTCAAATTGATAGATTGGTCAACATTAGATTGCCTTACCATGTGTGGTATTTATGAAACAGGATGATGAATTTGTGGTGAATTACTGCTTGGAGGCTCAATGGATAACCTATGAAACAACCCAACAAATGCTAAATTATGCCAAAAACAGGGTAAGTTTTTATAATGTTTGTACATGTTAGTTTGTCTTATGCAAAAGAAATAATTTCCAAATAATAAATCCTTCCATCAGAGGCCTTTTTAAAAGTGCTTTTGTTGTTGTCCCTAATGATTCTATTTTTACTATACATCGTTCCCCTCACTGACCTTTGAATGAGTATCACTGCCAGTTATATTCCTTCAAATTAAGGTGTAATGGAGTTCCCACTGTGGCATTCCCACTGGTGTTACCACAGCGGAGGTTCTGATTTGATCCCTGGCCCAGGAACTTCCATATGCCTCAGGTGGAGCCAAAAAAGAAAAATAATTTAAAAACCCCAAAGTGTAACAGATGGACAAAATAAAATGTAAGCTGTTTTTTATAAAATTCATTATTTTTAATATATATTATTTGTTTATTATTCACTGTTCATCTCAGGGTTCAGTGCATTTTTTCTTTTAGGGCTGCACCCTTGGCATATGGAGGTTCCTAGGCTAGAGGTTGAATTGGAGCTATAACTGCCAGCGAACTCCACAGCCACAGCAACACAGGATCCAAACTGTATCTGCGACCTATACCATAGCTCACGGTAACACCGGATCCTTAACCCACTGAGTGAGGCCAGGGATTGAACTGCAACCTCATGGTTACTAGTTGGATTCATTTTGCTGCACCACAACAGGAACTCTGGTTCAGTGCAATTTAAATTTTTTTTTGGGGGGGGGGGGGGGCTGCGCCTGTAGCATTTGAAAGTTTCCCGGCCAGGGATCGAACCTGTGCCACAGCAGCAACTCAAGCCATTGCAGTGACAACACTGAGCCGCAAGAGAATACAATTAATTTTTAAATAAAACTTTTTCCCTCTAATTCACAGAAAACCTATTTTCTTTCATGTAAAACTTTTTCGTTGTTTATTAAAAAAAATTATTGACGTATCATTGATTTACAATGTTATGTTAATTTTTGCTGCACAGCAAGTTGATTCAGTTATACATATACATACATCCATTCTCATATAGGTTATCACAGAATATTGAGTAGATTTCTCAGGGCTATACAGCAGGTCCCCATTGACTATCCATTCTATATACAATAGTGTGCATATGCCAATCCCAAACCCCCAGTTTATCCCTCTACCCAACCCTTCCCCTTTGGTAACCATAAGTTTGTTTTCTCACTGTAGTTCTGACTTGCATTTCTCTAATAATTAGCCATGTTGAGCATTTTTTCATGTACCTATGGGCCGTCTATGTTTCTTCTTTAAAGAAATGTCTATTTAGGTCTCCTGCAGCATGGGGCCCTTCTAAGTGCAAGGCTTCTTATTCCATGAAGCTTACCTGTCTCTCAGGTAAGCCACACCTCCCCTGGCTTGGGGAACATGTGATTTGGTGAAACTGCACTTCCTTGGAAACCAGGGACCCTAATGTGCCACCCTGCCCATCTTTGGTTCTGACCCAATTTCCATTCACTCTCTGCATCAGCCTCTGGGTAGAGAGAGAACTCATCTCAGCTAATCTCAATTCTACCAAAGATGCTTGGCAAGGCAAAAGTAAACTGCTTTTGAAAAAAGGGAAAAATCACAGTTCCCTGGTGGCTCAGCAGGTTAAAGATCTGACTTTGTCACTGATATGGCTCTGGTTACAGCTGTGGTGCAGGTTCAGTCCCTGGCCTAGGGAATTTCTACATGCCTTGGGTGCAGCCCAAAATAAAGGGGGTGGTGGTGGAAATCAAGACATGGAGAAGTTCATTACTGCCCAGGATCACTTCAACCAGCACATGGAATTGAGGGGCTCTTTCATGAAAAACTTAATACAGTCAATATTCTGACTGTTTCTTACTGTTTATCTTAGCTTTTAAAGAAAGAAGACAAAACTATTCCTGTCTATTCTGATGGCTTAAAAGAGGTAATTACATTAGATTTATAGATTAATTTGGGGGTGAATGTTCTGTTACAATATACTTAAGATAGGTCTGCATTTTTTTCAAGAGGAAGTTCTTTTAATACATTTTTCCTTATTGTAAAATGGGAGTAATAATAATACTTAGAGAGTTATTTTGAGGTCAAATGAAAAATTTCTTATAAATCATGCAGCATAGTGCCTGGTATCTCAAATAATTGTAGACCGTGATGATAGTTTTGATGGTGCCAAAAATATGTGTGTGTACATATGTACATACAGATCTCCTTTGACTTATGATGGGGTTATCTCCTGATCAGTTGAAAATATCATAAATCGTAAATGCATTTAATATACCTAACCTCCTGAACATCATAGCTGAGCATCATCTACCTTAAATGTGCTCAGAGCACTAACATTAGCCTAGAGTTGGACAAAATCATCTGACTAAAATCCTATTTTGTAATAAAGTATTGAATAGCTCATGGAACTTACTGAATATTCTCCTGAAAGTGAAAAAAAAAAAATGGTTGTATGGGTACAGAATGGTTGTAAGTGTATCAGTTGTTTGTGATTGTGTGGTTGACTGGGAGCTATGGCTCCTTATTGTAATATATGTATATATCTATATCTATATCTATCTATCTATATATATCTTACTAGCCTGGAACAAGATCAAAGTTCAAAATTTGAAGTATGGTTTCTACTGAGTGCGTATTGCTTTTCCACTCATAAAGTAAAAAAATAGATCATAAATTGAACCGTTTAGGGACCATCTATTTTTTAACTCTTATCTCAAAGTAAATGTTTAGTATAATCCCTCTAGGTATTACCATAAGAGCATACTTATAAATGTGGGAAAATGGATTGACTTTGAAAGGTACCTACCGTTAATGTACAAATACCTTTCTCTCCTTTGCAGTTTTATTGTGTTGAGTGTGAATAGAAATTTACCATTATTCCAAGGTTTTTTTTGTTTTGTGTTAAATAAAGGCAATCATCTACGGGAATTGACCTGTAATTGGGATAAAATGAGAGTGTGTGCAAGACTTCTGAAACAGAATGGCTAATTTTGGGTGTTTTTTATTTTTATATTATTGCACACATCATTCAGCCTATCAAGTTATTTCTTTTTAGGTACTAAAGGCTCATGCAAAGCTGACTACTTTTTATGGAGCATTTGGACCAGAAAAATTCAGGTGTGTACATTCCCCATTTTTAATTCCTAGATTATGAATTGGATTTAATTTTGGAATATCATAAAAGATGCAGCATTACTTTGAAAGAGCTTGTGTTTATGGGGAATTGAAAGATGGAAAATGTTACCTTTCCTGCTAAGCTTTTGGTATTTCCTGCATCAGTCTTTGGAATTGGTACATTTAAAAGGCAGATTTAAATGCATATACCTTTTACCTTATCAGGTCACTTCTGGAAATTGATCCTATTAGATATACTAACATGTGCACCAAGAATATCATTATTTACAGATATGAGCTATAGTTACCTTGAAGTTAAGACAAGTTTATTTATCATGATAAACTAACAATGAAGGAAGCTTTATTTTTTTCCTTGTGACTAGTCAGTTATCCCAATACTATCATTAAACATTCTGTCTTTTTACTGCTGATTGAAATGTTAGGCTAAAAAAAAAAAAGTTAGGCTAAAACTCTCATATATATTTAAGTCTATCTCTGGAATATAATTTTATTCACTTGATCTCATCTCTATTCATTCACCAGCATCAACTACTTTCAATTAATCTAGCTTTAAAGTATCCCATTAACTGATATTATTTTTCAGAATTTGGGAGTCTGCTCTTTCCTGTATGACATTTGGAATCAGAAACAACTTCTCTAATTTTTTAAAAATCTTACTTATATTGGATTTTTTATTTTTATTTTATAATTGGGAGTGTGCTAACCTAAGATCAATTTGGGGAGAATCAGGATCTTTACAATATCAAATCTTTCTATTTAAGGACAGTTATGTGTCTTTCTACTCATTCTGTCCTTTTTTTATGCTCCTGAGTGGTATTTACTCAGTCATATATATACTGTTGTATATATATATATATATATATATAGTTGTGTATATATATATTTACTCAGTTCATATAGATTGTGTATGTTTTTCGTTAATTTTATCTTTCTCCCTACTAAGTGAGACTTTTCTCTATCAAATTTTCTTTTAAAGTTATCTTTTTGGAGTTCCCGTTGTGGCGCAGTGGTTAATGAATCCAACTAGGAATCATGAGGTTGCAGGTTCGATCCCTGGCCTTGCTCAGTGGGTTAAGGATCTGGCATTGCCATGGGCTGTAGTGTAGGTCACAGACATGGCTTGGATCCCAAGTTGCTGGGCTGTGGCCTAGGCTGATGGCTGCAGCTCCAATTTGACCCCTAGCCTGGGAACCTCCATATGCTGCGGGTGCGGCCCTAGAAATGACAAAAAAATGAAAAATAAAATTACCTTTTTTTTTTGTCCTTGTCCAAGGCACATGGAACTTCCTGGGCCCAGAATAGAACCCATACCACTGCAGTGACCCGAGCCTCAGCAGTGACAATGCTGGATCCTTAACCCAATAGGCCACCAGGGAACTCCTAAAATTACTTTTTAACCAGCTACCTTATTGAATTCCTTTATTACTTATAGTAATATTTCAGTTTATCTTATTTTTTCTGAGTATGCAATTATTTATGCAAATAATGGTAGTTCTGCCTCATTTTTTTCCCTGCTGAATTTCATTGACTGGTACTTGTAGAACATTATTAAATAAGAGTGATAAATAGATATCCTTCTCTTGTTCCTGATATTAGTGAAAATGATACTGTTTTATCATTTAAGCATGACACAGGCTTATAGGGTTTTTTCTTTATCATTTTAAGGAAGTATTCATCATCCATTTCTGAGCTTTAATCAGGACTGGGTAGTTGTTATAGCACTATTGGTTATAGCAAAAGACTAGCAATAACTCTAATGTTCAACTATAGGGGTCTACTTAAATAGTAGTAAATCCATGCTGTGGAAATTATGTAGTCCTTAAAAAAGAAAAATATTTATATGTGCTGATTTGGTATAAGTGCTAACATAATCAAATTGAATTTTATTTTGCTGTACCTATGGCATGCAGAAGTTTGGGGGCCAGAGATCAAATCCATGCCATAGCAAAAACCCAAGCCACAGCAATGACAATTCCAGATCCTTAACCCACTATGTCACTAGGGAGCTCCACAACTGAATATTTTAAAGTACAGATGGTATACATAAAAATATTCTCATTCAGGGGAGTTCCCATCTTGGCACAGCGGAAATGAATCTGACTAGGAACCATGAGGTTGCGGGTTTGATCCCTGGGTTTGCTCAGTGGGTTAAGGATCTGGCGTTGCTGTGAGCTGTGGTGTAGGTCACAGATGCAGCTTGGATCCTGCGTTGTTGTGGCTGTGGTGTAGGCCAGCAACTGTAGTTCCGATTTGACCCCTAGCCTGGGAACCTCCATATGCTGTGGGTGTGGCCCTAAGAAACAAAAAGAAAATTCTCATTCATTTAAAAATTATAAATTGTTGCTTGTATACATATGATTATCTCAGGAAGAACGTACAAGAATTAGTTAAAATGGTATGGCTCTAAAAAGACAAAAAAAAAAAAGAACAAATTAAAATGTGTATTAGGGTCTACTTATATAACTATATATATATATATATATAAATAAATATATATATTTAACTTCTCACTTTCTTCCTCTCTTTGACTTTGCAGTGCTAGTTCTTGGATTGAATTTCTGAATAATGAAGATGACCTTAGGGATATTTTTTTACAGCTAAGAGAAGGAAACCTTGTTTGTGCACAGTACCTCTGGCTGAGACATCGGGTAATTTGTTTTGCATTTTTTTTCTTAATGGCAAATATTTTAAATTTAAAATTTTAAAATATTGTAAAATAGGAACTTATCTCATCATTCAGACTCTAATTAGCTCCTAAACTTAGCTCAAGAAGTAACATTAGTATTTTATTTTATTTATTTATTTTTTTAGGGCCACACCTGGGTCATATGGAAGTTTCTGGGCTAGGGATCAAATCAGAGCTGCAGCTGCTGGCCTACACCACATGCACAGCAATACAGGATCTAAGCTGTGTCTGTGACCTACACCATAGCTCACGGCAATGCCAGATCCTTAATCCACTGAGTGAGGGCAAGGATCAAACCTGCATTCTGATGCATACTAGTTTGGTTCTTTTTTTTTTTTTGTCTTTTTAGGGCTGCACCTGCAGCACGTGGAGTTTCCTAGGCTAGGGGTTGAATCGGAGCTAAAGCTGCTAGCCGACACCACAGCCACAGCAATACAAGATCCGAGCCGTATCTGCAACCTATACCACAGCTCACGGCAACACTGGATCCTTAACCCACTGATCGAGGCCAGGGATCAAACCTGCGTCCTCATGGATACTGGTCAGATTCATGTCTGCTGAGCCACAATGGGAACTCTCTAATTGGGTTCTTAACCCGCTGAGCCACAACAGCAACTCTGTAACATTATTTAGTAAGCAATTTATTGATGGGCTTTCTTATTTGGGACTGGTGGAGAGAACAGTCCTATTGCAGCTCAGATTGTGGTAATGGATTGTGCATTACAATTGCTACTCTGAATCCCCTTAATGTTGATAAGAATGTTAGGTCCAAAGAGCACTAACTGGGTGTGATGCCATTAAAGACACAACGCTTTTTAGGATTTGTACTGTCACCTCCAGTTGTTTTCCTTAGAATGCACTCTGTCAGTTCCTCTGCTGCCTAATTTATTAACTAGTACTCACTGCCATGAGGTTTCATGGAATTTGTGGGTGAATCACTTGCACAGAGTAAATCACCTTTAGGGGTCATTATTAAATCCCAGTAAAATAGGTCCTGAAATGACTTCGTAATAGATCTTTCTCTTTGGGGAGACTATCAGTTTAAATTTGTTGGATAAATCTTAATTTCTCATTCTGTATAATTTAGGCATACTTCAAAAGCAGATTTGATGTGAAAATGCTTGAGAACTTGCTTAACTCACTTTCTACACCAGTGTCTTTGCAAAAGCTTTGTCCATGGCTTAAAAATGATGTGATCCCATTTGTGAGAAGAACTATACCTAAAGGACAGGTAGGTTGCCCTTCAGTATTTCCACTTTTGAGGATTCAGTTTTATATATTTTTTTTTATTTATTATTATTATTTTTTTGTCTTCGCCATATCTTGGGCCGCTACCACAGCATATGGATGTTCCCAGGCTAGGGATCTAATCAGAGCTGTAGCCGCTGGCCTACTCCAGAGCCACAGCAACTCAGGATCTAAGCTGCAACTGCAAACTACACCACAGCTCACAGCAACGCCGGATCCTTAACCCGCTGAGCAAGGCCAGGGATGGAACCCGCAACCTCATCGTTCCTAGTTGGATTCATTAACCACTGAGCCACGATGGGAACTCCTCAGTTTTATTTTTTACATTATATCATTAAAGAGTAAGTCATGCTAATACCACTTAGTTCATTTTAGTGTCTCTTGAAAGATTATCATGGAGATTTTAGATTATTTCTGTGATTATCTATTTGTGTTTTATTTTTGTTTTTCTATGATTTATCTATTTCAGAAAATTCTTGCAAAATGGTTGGAGCAAGCAGCCAGGAACCTTGAATTAACTGATAAGGTAATACCAGTGTAATTTGCACTGGAAAAGCAATTCTAGTACTCACAATGGATAAAACATCATTTTTAATGGTTTCTATTATTTTTTAAAGGCAAACTGGCCAGAAAATGGGCTTCAACTGGCAGAGGTATTTTTTACAGCAGAAAAGCCAAATGAGTTGGGATTGGCATCCTCTTGGCGATGGAGTTCTTTGGTATGATATGGAAAACAAATATTTAGTAATAAAACATTTAATTTATATTAAAGAGTTTGTTTGCCTTTAGAAATAATATCAGTTTCTTAAATTTTCTTTTTTTTTTGTCTTTTGTCTTTTTTGTTGTTGTTGCTATTTCTTGGGCCGCTCCTGCGGCATATGGAGGTTCCCAGGCTAGGGGTTGAATCGGAGCTGTAGCCACCGGCTTACGCCAGAGCCACAGCAACGCGGGATCCTAGCCGCGTCTGCAACCTACATCACAGCTCACGACAACTCCGGATCCTTAACCCACTGACAAAGTGCAGGGACCGAACCCGCAACCTCATGGTTCCTAGTAAGATTCGTTAACCACTGCGCCACGACGGGAACTCCAAATTTTCTTTTTTTTAATGTTCTTTTGATGTATACTTTTAAAATCCACAAAAAAGAAAATCAGCTTTTTTTCTTCCTGATGTTTTTGATACAATTTCAGCCTATTTTGATGTGTTTTTTTTTCTACTGAGCCAACTAAAAGGGAAACAATATGTAAACATACTCTAAATGATCTAATTGGGATTTTATGCATTGGTAGCATTTCATAGTCCTTTCAAAGGGCAAAACTTGATGCATTAGAATTAGTTTTCAAAGGTTATATCAATTAGGTTTATTTTTTTATTTAAACTGGCAAACTACTTCTGGTTGCATTTTTTTTAGACATTTCAAAAGCCATAATGGCTTAAGTATCAAAGAATTTTTTAAAATAGCAAATTGAAAAAAAAACTGGGATTTTCTGACTGAAAAAAAAAGCTGTGTTGGAAAGGGAAGATCAGAAATATTGATGTTGGAATTCCCGCTGTGGTGCAGCAGAAACGAATCCAACTAGTAACCATGAAGTTTCAGGTTCTATCCCTGGCCTCACTCAATGGGTTAAGGATAAAAAAAAGAAATACTGATTTTATATTTGATGTTTATTTGAAGTTAATGAGCTGAATTTGTAATTTGGCTCTTATTTGATTGATTGATTGATTGCCTTTTCCCAGACTAGGGGTCGAATTGGAACTGTAGCCACTGGCCTACACCACAGCTATAGCAATGCCAGATCTGAGCTGCATCAGTGACCTATAATATACCACAGCTCACGGCAACACCGGATCCTTAACCCACCGAGTGAGGCCAGGGATTGAACCTGTGTCCTCATGGTTACTAGTCAGATAAGTAGTCATTCCACTGAGCCATGACGGGAACTCCCTTACTTGGCTTTTAAATTTCTTTTTAATACATCTGGAAGTTTTATTTATTTACTTATTTGTCTTTTCAGGGCTGTACCCGAGGCACATGGAGGTTCCCAGGCTAGGAGTCCAATCAGAGCTATAGCTGCTGGCCTACACCACAGCCACAGCAACGTGGGATCTGAGCCACGTCTGCGACCTATGCCACAGCTCACGGCAACGCAGGATCCTTAACCCACTGAGCGGGGCCAGGGATCGAATCTGCCACCTCATGGTTCCTAGTCAGATTTGTTTCCGCTGCGCCACAACGGGAACTCCCAGCTTTTAAATTTCTTAAGATTGAAGGTCCCTTGTGGCATGGCAGTCCTGGCCCGGGAATTTCCACATGCAGCTGGCACGGCAATCAATCAGTTAACCAATCAGTCAGTCGGTTTCTTAAGTTCATCTATTTTTCCCTTCAGATTTCTAAAAACTAGAAAGTATTCATTATGCTGAGAAAACAAAGTGCATTCTTGGAGTTCCTGTCATGATGCGGGGGAAATGAAATCTGACTAGGTACCATGAGGCTGCAGGTTTGATCCCTGGCCTCCCTCAGTGGGTTAAGCATCTGGTGTTGCCGTGAGCTGTGGTGTAGGTCGCAGATGCAGCTCGGATCCCACATTGCTGTGGCTTTGGTGTAGGCCAGCAGCTACAGCTCCAATTGGACCCCTAGCCTGGGAACCTCCATATGCCATGGGTGGGCCCTAAAAAGACCAAAAAAAAAAGAAGAAAGAAAAAAGTTCATTCTTGTATTTTAATAAAAGTGTGTTGGGGCACCATAATTCAGTTTATAAATTAATGTATTAAGACATCTCAATACAATCTCGTCTCTAAAGTATAATGTACTTAAGGATCAGAAGGTATGACGCTATGTAAGGTCAAACATACATTATGAAGTTACATTTATCCCTAAGTTTCTAGGGCCCAAAAATAAATAATAAATTTTCTCCTGCTTTCTGATATAGCAGATTTTTGTTATTAATTATACTTACTGATTATGTGCCACTAAGAATAAAATGGGAATTTTTTTCTATAGCTTTCAAGCAATATATTGATATTATATAATCAGTATATATAATAATATATAATATGTATTGATCATTATATGTATTTTCTCACAAAAGAGCTCTTTGTCTTGCTATAAAACACTACTTTGTTTTTTTCCTAATTGCTTTTTATCAGTCGAAAATTCTGTTCCTATAACTTTCAGAAATATGATAGCTTTGTATCTGGTCATGATCTATGTGGATGGGACATTGACCATCTAATGATATTTGTGTACCTAAGCATATTGGGGTTCTGAAAAAATATTATTTTCTGTTTTTTTAAGAAAGAAAATTTATTTCACATTTCTGTTGGATTCTAATCTGTTCATTTGTACCAGTTGATTTTAGTTAAAATTCTACAAAATTGAAAGGCATAAATTGCAGGTTTCCTCTCATGTACATAATGATGGTCATTTCTTATCTTTAAATAATTCTGAGTTTTTTGTATTTCCCTCTCACACTTTTATATCACATCCTTAACTACTTCGACACTTTTGATTTATAAGGATTATCAAAACACAGAGGAGGTGTGTCAGTTGAGGACTTTGATAAATAACCTGCGAGAATTGATCACATTGCATAGGAAATACAACTGCAAATTGGCTCTCTCTGATTTTGAGAAGGTAAAATTCTAGATTTATCAGAATTATTATTATTTTATCATGGCCAACATGCCTAGAGTTTACATTTATGCCATCTTTATTCTGACATCCAGGAGAACACAACCACCATTGTATTCCGAATGTTTGATAAAGTGCTGGCCCCTGAGCTTATTTCTTCTGTCTTTGAGAAGTTTATAAGAGTTTACATGAGGGAACATGACCTACAAGAGGAGGAGCTTCTTCTGCTGTACATAGAGGTAACTTCTTCTTTAGTTCTAGTCTTTTTTTCTGGATCTGTGCAGCGTGGCATTGTATTAAATGTTTAACTCTCTAAGGAATGTCATGCTTTGCCATTGGGATTCCAGCAGCATATTGTATTGGTTAAGAATGTGGGTTAACTCTGCTACTCATTGACTGGTAACCTTGAGCAACATGGGATAATATTAAGGGCTTTCTCTAAGAGGTTATTGTGAAATAATAGGAGCATAAACAAAGTTTTCTGTACCATGTAAAACTGACAGCCAGAGTTTTGGCAGTTTTGTACTTGCTGACTATTGTTCAACATTCATAGTTAAGCAGAAGTTTTTGGGTTTTTACATATCCATACAAGCTATTTATCTCTGTGTGTGTTTTCCCTTTTTTTTTTTTTTTTTTCCTTTTTTGACTGCCCTGTGACATATGGAGATCCCTGGCCAGGGATCAGATCTCCAAGCCATACTTATTACCTACACTGAAGCTGTGGCAATGCCAGATCCTTAACCTACTGTGCCTGGTCAGGGATTGAACCTGTGTCTCAGCACTGCAGAGATGCTGCCAATTCTGTTGCACCACAGTGGAAGCTTTTTTTTTTAGTGAGAGTTTTAAATTTTTTTAAATGTTTATCCAATTTTAGGATTTATTGAAGAGATGTAGCTCCAAGTCCACATCACTCTTCGATACAGCATGGGAAGCAAAAGCCATGGCAGTAATAGGATGTTTATCTGACACAGATGTAAGTAAATAGTGACCACATAGATTTTCCTTTTGAATATTGCATCTTTTCTTTTCTTTTTTTTTTTTTTGTCTTTTCCAGGGCCGCACCTGTGGCATATGGAGGTTCCCAGGCTAGGGGTCTAATCGGAGCTGTAGCCACCGGCCTACACCAGAGCCACAGCAATGTGGGATCTGAGCCACGTCTTCAACCTATACCACAGCTCACAGCAACACTGGATCCTTAACCCACTGAGCGAGGCTAGGGATCGAACCTGCAATCTCATGGTTCCTAGTCGGATTTGTTAACCACTGAGCCATGATGGGAACTCCTGCATCTTTTCTTAAAACTTTTTTTCTACTCACAAAAGCAACATGTATTTGTTAAGGAGAATTTATATGATATGAAAAAAGAATAAAAGCAAAATATAAAAGCCACCCATAATTCTTTTCCTTAATTACAAGCCACCCATAATTCTCTTTTCCTTATTATGAAAACAAAGTGGAAATTTTCCTCATTCCCACCCCCAGAAATACCACCATAGGCTATTGGATGCCTGTATTTCTAGGCATTTCTATAGTCTTACAAACATAGAGACATTTTTAAATATGTTTACCATACGCCTTTATTTTGACTTCACAATGTTATTGATCACCATTTTAAAATATGAATAAAATCATGAAAAATATTTTGGGAATATATCATGGAAACACAGAGACTATAGGAAGTCAGAGCTATATGATTTAACATTCAGCAGAGAAAATACCTTTCAGAATTTTTTTAAATACTAAAATTGCTCTTTATATGTGAATATTGGAAGACATAATATATTTTTGCAGTGAGAAGATAACATATTGCTAATCTTCTGTACGGTAGATGCAACATTCCTGCTGTAGATTAGGCAGCATCATTAATTTGCAGGAAAAGTTAATCTGAGGAGTATTCACTGTCGGTGTGTATGTATCTCTGTAGCTCATATTTGATGCTGTGCTCAAGATAATGTATGCAGCAGTGGTTCCCTGGAGTGCAGCTGTGGAGCAGCTGGTGAAACAGCACTTAGAAATGGACCATCCCAAGTAAGATTACAGTCTACCGAACTGCTTCTTTGGTGTTTGATACACCTCACATTTTGAGTTGATATTCATCTATATTTTTCTGTCCTTTAGTTTGTCCCTTAGTATCTCATAAAAAAGATAACCCATGTTAATATCAATAAATTTATTTTTAGAGTCAAGTTATTACAGGAAAGTTACAAACTAATGGAGATGAAAAAACTTTTACGAGGCTATGGAATAAGGGAGGTGAATCTCTTAAACAAGGAAATAATGGTAAGTACAGTAATTGAAGAGTCTTTTAACCCCTTTGTTCCATTTCTAGGACAACACGGAAAATTTAACCAGATTTTATATTCTTTTTTTTTTTTTGTCTTTTTGCCACTTCTTGGGCCGCTCCCATGGCATATGGAGGTTCCCAGGCTAGGGGTCGAATCAGAGCTGCAGCCACCGGCTTATGCCAGAGTCACAGCAACTCGGGATCCAAGCCGCGTCTGCAACCTATACCACAGCTCACGGCAACGCCGGATCCTTAACCCACTGAGCAAGGCCAGGGACTGAACCCGCAACCTCATGGTTCCTAGTCGGATTTGTTAACCACTGTGCCACTACAGGAACTCCAGATTTTATATTCTTAAAAGTTAATAGAACTAGGTTATTTATTACTTTCTCTCTTTTTCTGTATTTTAATATTTTGACCTCATTTTTAAAAAAACTTTATTGAAATGTATCGTTGATTTACAATGTTGTAATTTCTGCTGTACATCGATCGCAGTGATTCAGTTATATATATATATACATATTTGTTTTCTTTTCCATTATGGTGTATCACAGTATATTGAATATAGTTCCCTGTGCCATGCAGTGGGACCTTGTTGTTATCCATCTTATATATAATGATTGTATCTGCCAATCCTTTTCTCCCCTACCGCCCCTCCCCCTTGGCAACCACAAATCTGTTCTCTATGTCTGTGAGTCTGTTTCTGTTTTCTAGATATTTATTTCGTATTTCATTTGTGTTATATTTTAGATTATACACGTAAGTGATAGCATTTGGTATTTGTTTTTCTCTTTCCTACTTTGCTTAGTATAATTATAGGTCCATCTTTGTTGCTGCAGTTGGCATTATTTCATTCTTTTTTATGGTCGAGTAATAGTCTATTGCATATATATACCACATCTTTATCCATTCATCTGTCATGGACATGTAGGTTTTTTCCATGTCTTGGCTATTGTGAATAGTGCTGCCATGAACATAGGGATGAAAGTATCTTTTCAAATAATAGTTTTGTCTGGATACATGCCCAGGAATAGGATTTCTGGATCAAATGGCAACTGTATTTTTAGTTTTTTGAGGAACCTCCATATTGGTTCCTATAGTGGCTGTACCAATTTACATTCCCACCAACAATGTTTCACTATTTTCTTTTTGTTATGTAGAATATTAATAGAGTGTTTGGCTCTTAGAGTAGTAAAGACACATATAGTAAATTAAGAAGTTAAAGGAATATATTGTATCATCATGCTGTATACATTTAATATATATAATTTTTGACAAGCCTCAGTAAAGCTAAGGGGAAAAAAGGAAGAAAGGACTGTCATTGAATTTCAGAATACAAATCAAATGTTTCAATTTTTCATACACTTTAGTTTTTGCTGCATTGTTTTAATTATATGAAACAATGATTTCTGGGTTCTCTGAGGTTTTATAATAAAGAAATGGATATTGTCTCTCTTTCAGAGGGTGGTCAGATACATTCTCAAACAAGACGTCCCATCTTCTTTAGAAGATGCTTTAAAGGTGGCCGAAGCATATATGTTGCCTAAAGATGAAGTCTACAGTCTAAGGATTATTGACCTGATTGATAGAGAACAGGTGTGAAAGTTTATATTGTCCTTTAATATGGTTTCTTTCTTTGTTTTGCATTTTTAAGATCTTAACTATCAAATTATCCAAGTAATTGGATAAAAATAAGGTTATACCAATATTGGACATTAGATTGGCCTATATCTAGTTTTTTGTTTGTTTGTTTTTTTGTTTTAGCTTTTTAGGGCCGCACCCAGAGCATATGGAGGTTCCCAGGCTAGGGGTCCAATCAGAGCTACAGCTGCTGGCCTACACCACAGCCATAGCAACGCCAGATCCGAGCCGCATCTGCGACCTACACCACATCTCACAGCAACACGCGATCCTCAACCCACTGAGCGAGACCACAGATCGAACATGCATCCTCATGGATCCTAGTTGGGTTTGTTACCTGCTGAGCCATGGTGGGAACTCCATTTTTTGGTTGTTTATTTGTTTAATTATTTTGTGAATACCTAATAAGCTTTCATAGTCTTTGATAGGTGGAAAAACTCAGACTTAGGTTTTACATATGCTGTTGAACCCTTTGGTTCCGGAATAGAATGTGGGTTTTCTTTTTGTGTTTTTAAGGGTCTTTATATAATTCTCAAACTGTATAGGCTTACCTGAGAATTTTAAAAGTACAGAGGGTGGTATTTCAATTTAGTTTTTCTGCTTGCTGTCATCCAAAGGAGAATTTCCAGATTTTTAAACCATGGGACTATCATCTATTTTTCAAAATGATGTCTTTTCATCTTTAAATGGAAAAGTAAGGGGTAAATCCAAATCGTCTTTTGCAGGTACTAGCTTTTTTTTTTTTTCCTTTCAAACTCCGTCTGTAGGGTGAAGACTGTATTCTTCTGTTGAGGTCCGTGGCTCCTGCTGAAGCTCAGAAAACTGCAGAAAGAGTAATCATATGGGCACAACTGGCATTACAGGAAGAACCAGATAATTCTAACGAGGTGAGATTCTCACTAAATAAAACGCCGATAAATCCAATTTTTAAAGAGTTCTTGTCATGGCTTAGTGGTTAACGAACCCATGTAGTATCCATGAGCATGTGGGTTCGATCCCAGGCCTTGTTCAGTGGGTTAAGGATCCAGCATTGCCATGGACTATGGTGCAGGTCGGAGACGCGGCTTGGATCTGGAGTTGCTATGGCTGTGGCGTAGGCCGGCAGGTACAGCTCTGATTAGACCCCTAGCCTGGGAACTTCTCTATGCCATGGGTGTGGCCCTAAAAAGCAAAAAATAAAATAAAATAAAATCCAATTTTTATAAATATTAATCAATAGAAGAGAAAACATAAATTTACAAATATTTGTATTTGCCCTTCTCACTGCTAGAATGACATGAAATAGAAATTCCTTTTTATTCTATAGAAAATTTACCACAAAGAAATAACCTATATGAGAAAAAAATCTTAAAAAGGAATGGATATATGCATATGTATAACTTATTTACAGTGCCGTAGGCCTGAAATTAACACAACTTTGTAAGTCAGCTATTTTCCAATAAAACTTAATTAAAAAAATTTTTTTTGTTTAAATTTACTGTACAGAAAAAAGACAGGAGTTCCCTTGTGGTGCAACAGGTTAAGGATCCAGCGTTGTCACTTCAGTGGCTTGGGTCGATGCTGTGTCACAGGTTCAATCCATGGCCCTGGGATTCCCATCTGCCACAAGAGAAGAAAAAGAAAAAAGCCACTGCTGCTGTGGAGCAGTGGCTTCGAGCCCACACTGAATAATCTGGGATCTGCAAATCAGAAGAATTAATTCAAGTGTCTGTTGTACATAAAGAGTTTTCCTTAGTACCTTGCAGTATAAACTGTGTTTTGCATTGTAAGGGACATAGTCATTACCATCAAGTAATGTCAGCCACAGAGCTGGTTTAATGGTTTCAAGAGAACCAGTTCATCTTAGAGAGATAAGGGACTGCAAACCTAATTTATCCAGAGTAGTTGTGTTTTTTAAACACTTAGAGATGTTTGCCTCCCAGCCACTCTCAGTGGTCCACTTCCACCACTTTTTACTTTTAGGGAAGTGATTTTTTTTAAACACCTAAAATTTATTATCCCCTTATTATGCACTAGCCATTAGGTTAAGTGCTTCACATGGATTCTGTATTTCTTCCTCACAACAAAGCTGTGGACAAAGTTGTGAAGAATGCCCTGTTGCTGGCTTCTTATTGCTAGATTTCAGAAACTGAAATTGTAGAATAAGTGACTTTCCCAAGGGTGTTGGAAAGTGGTAGAGCCTCATCCTAAACTCTGTGGGATGTCAAGGTCTGTGTTCTCAACCACCAGCTTCAACTACAACCCGTAGTGAAAATGTTTGAGTGCTCTGTATGAACCTAGCCCTGACTAAGCATTTTACATATATCATGTCTTCATTTAAAACTTTTCCCTCTTTGGTTTTTATCTTTTTTTTTTTTTGAGGTTTGTAATATATTTTATTTATTTTTTATAGTGATTTTTATTTTTTCTATCATAGCTGGTTTACAATGTTCTGTCAATTTTCCTTTTTTTTTTTTGTCTTTTGTCTTTTGTCTTTTTAGGTCCGCACTCGCGGCATATAAAGGTTCTTAGGCTAGGGGTCTAATCAGGGGTACAGCTGCCAGCCTACACCACAGCCACAGCAATGCCAGATCTGAGCCATGTCTTTGACCTACACCACAGCTCACAACAACGCTGGATCCCAAACCCACTGAGCAAGGCCAGGGATCGAACCTGTACCCTCATGGTTCCTCGTTGGATTCGTTTCTGCTGCACCATGATGGGAACTCCTTTTTGTTGTTGTTGTCGTTGTTTTTTGTTTTGTTTTCTTCTGTCAGTTTTCTACTGTACAGCCAGGTGATCCAGTCACTCATACACATATACATTCTTTTTTTCTCACATTATCATGCTCCATCATAAGTGACTAAATATAATTCCTGGTGCTATACGGTAGGATCTCATTGCTTATCCATTCCAAAGGCAATAGCTTGCATCTATTAACTCCAAATTCCGAGTCCATCCCTCTCCCTCCCGCTTGGCAACCACAAGTCTGTCCTCCATGTCCATGATTTTCTTTTCTGTGAAAAGGTTCGTTTGTACTGTGTATTAGATTCCAGATATAAGTGATATCATTACGGTATTTGTCTCTCTCTTTCTGTCTTACTTCACTTACTATGAGAATCTTTAGTTCTATCCATATTGCTGCAAGGTTTTTCTTATCTTAAAAAAAATTTTTTTTATAGTACTTACGGCGTATGGAAGGCATAGTTCCCAGGCTAAGGGTCAAATTAGAGCTTCAGCTGCCAGCCTACACCACAGCCACAGTAATGCCAGATCCAAGACTTGTTAGTGACCTATGCTGCAGCTTGTAGCAATGCCAGATCCTTAACCCACTGATCTAGGCCAGGGATTGAACCCAAATCCTCATGGATACTAGTTGCATTCTTAACTGAATCACTGAGCCATGACAGGAACTCCTTTTTTTTTTTAGTCTTGAAGGTAATGATTATTTCTTAGACCTCTGATTTCTGTACAAAGCAAGTTCAGTTCTTTTTAACTTTTGCAGAGATTTTTTTCCAAATGTTTTCTCAAATAATAAGTAATAACTGTTTAAAAACAGGAGTTCCGGGGAGTTCCCGTTGTGGCGCAGTGGTTAACGAATCCGACTAGGAACCATGAGGTTGCGGGTTCGGTCCCTGCCCTTGCTCAGTGGGTTAACGATCCGGCATTGCCGTGAGCTGTGGTGTAGGTTGCAGACGCGGCTCGGATCCCGCGTTGCTGTGGCTCTGGCGTAGGCCGGCGGCTACAGCTCCGATTGGACCCCTAGCCTGGGAATCTCCATATGCCGCGGGATCGGCCCAAGAAATAGCAAAAAAGACCAAAAAAAATTTTTTTTAAATAAATAAATAAATAAAATAAAAACAGGAGTTCCCATCATGGCTCAGTGGTTAACAAATCCGACTAGGAACCATGAGGTTGTGGGTTCAATCCCTGGCCTTGCTCAGTGGGTTAAGGATCTGGTGTTGCTGTGAGCTGTGGTGTAGGTTGCAGACGAGGCTCAGGTCCCACGTTGCTGTGGCTCTGGTGTAGGCCAGCAGCTCCACCTCCAATTCAACCCCTAGCCTGGGAACCTCCATATGCCGTGGGAAGCAGCCCTAGAAAAGGCAAAAGACAAAAAACAACAACAACAACAGCAAAAAACTTTAATAACAACAACAAAAGACCCACAAAACCCAAGTGCTTGTTCATCATAGCATAGCTGAAAAGTGATTTTGGGAGTTCCCGTCGTGGCGCAGTGGAAACAAATCTGACTAGGAACCACCAGGTTGCAGGTTCGATCCCTGGCCTCGCTCAGTGAGTTAAGGATCCGGTGTTGCAGTAAGCTGTGGTGTAGGTCGCAGACTTGGCTCGAATCTGGCATTGTTATGGCTCTGGCGTAGGCCAGCAGCTATACCTCTGATTTGACCCCTAGCTTTGGAACCTCCATATGCCACGGGTGTGGCCCTAAAAAGACAAAATGACAAAAAAAAAAAAAACCAAAAAACTGGTTTGGGAGATTTGCATGTCCTCCAGTATTTCTAAATCATATATCCAAGAGTCTTTATGGGTATTTTTCATGTCTAGCTTATATATTATTCAATTATGATCCATTTCTCATCTGCCCAGGTCCATTTAACACAGACCTCTCAACCCTTCAGCCATTTTTATGGCTTTTTCTGATTCTGTGCTTTTTATATTTGTATATGCACTATATATGCAACGGCAGATACAAGAAATGGATTTCATTTTGCATTTTTTTTTTTTTTTAGGACAAAGCCTGGAGAATGTCTATAGCGAAGACATCAGTAGACATTCTTAAAGTACTGTGTGACATTCAGAAAGGTAGATTCCATCCCTGTTGCCTTATCTTGGTTTAGTTCTAAAGCTGATCCTTTTCAGAAGGGGGTGGGCATCAATGACAGCTCTCATCACAACCCACAGTTTTCCTGGCTCTGGTTGTCTTTTTCATGCCGTACATTTTTCCTCATGAATAGGCTTCCTTACCTTATTCTTTTGATTAGCAGTGTAAGAACAGAAGCATCTAAGATCAGCTCATCATTCGTGTATGTGCTTCTGCTTAATGTTGGACTAGATTCCTTTGTGCCCTTGTACTTGTTACTCATATTCACTTGGCATTTGGTTATCATTGGGGAAAAAAAACATTTAATCTTGAAATTAAAAAAACAGTTAACAGAGTAACTTTGGGGGGAAAAAAATCTATAATTTATTTCAGAAAAATTGCCATTTCTCTTAAAATCCATGCACTTCTCTTTTCAACCTTCAGAAATAATAATTAAATTTCTTTTTGTACTTAAATTGTCTTCTATCAGAATCTGAAAAGAACTACTGAAGACTTGAGAAAACTAAAGTGAAATACAATTGTAGCTTTTAAATATTCTGGTAATATCGGAATTTGGATGTCTGCTATAACTTTTAAAAATTGAATTACAGACAATCTGCAGAAGAAGGATGAATGGGAAGAAACCTTGAAAGAATTCAAAAGTGTTGTTAGCTTACAGGTAAAGATGTTAAGCCATGTTGAGCAGTTTTACTTGACTAATTGGTGCATTTGACATAGATGATCAGTTCCTCCTTAAAATTTTCTGCACTAGCCTTCAGCGTCTTGAGATATGCTGGGTTTTCCTCTTTCTCTTTTTTAAAGCAGCTTTAATGAGTAAGTCACATACCATACATTTCATCCATTTAAAATGTATAATTTAGTAGTTTTTAATGTATTGCATTATTGTTTAAATTGTGGTACAGTTCACACAGTGTAAAATTTGCTGTTTTAACCATTTTTCAGTATATAATTCAGTGATATCGACTACATTCACAGTGTTATACAACCATCACCATCACTAGTATCTACTTTTCATCACCTCAAGCAGAAATTTTGCACCCACTAAGCAATAACTCCCCATTTTCTCCACAAAGCCCCTATGGATTTGCCTATTCTAAAAATTTCGTAAAAGTGGAATCATAAAACATTTATCCTTTTGTGTCTGGCTTTTTTTTTCCTTTTTTTTAGGGCTGCACCTGTGGCATAATGGAAGTTCCCAGGCTAGGGGTCTAATTGGAGCTGTAGCTGCTGGCTTACGCCACTGCCATAGCCACACTGGAGCCAAGCTGAGTCTTTGACCTACACTGCAGCTCACAGCATCACCAGATCCTTAACCCACTGATCGAGGTCAGGGATCAAACCCGAATCGTCATGGATACTAGTCAGATTCATTTCTGCTCTGCCACGATGAGAACTCTCATGGCTTTTTTTACTTAGTATGATGTTTTCAAGTTTCATCCATGTTGTAGGATGTACAGAACCTCCTTCTTTTCTCTGGCTGAATGATAGTCCACTGTGTGGCTCTACCACATTTTTGTTTATCTCTTGATGGACACTTGGGTTGTTTCCACTCTTGGGCTATTGTGAATAATGTTGCATTGAACATGGATGCACAAATATCTGTTTAAGTCCCTGCTTTCAGTTCCTTTGGGTATATACATAGGAGAGGACTTGCTGAGTCATATGGTAATTCTATGTTTACCTTTTGGAGGAACTGCTCTCCCTTTTTTTGGGCCTTGCCCACGGCATATGGAAGGCTTGGGGCCAGGGATCAAACCCACACCACAGCAGTGACAACACTGGATCCTTGACCTGCTGTGCCACCAAGGAATTCTTCCCTTTTTAAAATTGTATTCTAGTTTATGCTTTTTAAAAAAAACCATTTTGGTTTAAGTA
Source organism: Phacochoerus africanus (assembly GCF_016906955.1). Lineage (NCBI taxonomy): Eukaryota > Metazoa > Chordata > Mammalia > Artiodactyla > Suidae > Phacochoerus > Phacochoerus africanus. Next base: position 30,311,523 of record NC_062558.1, on the reverse strand, counting down.
TCTTTATAGGTTATTTACTTAACTCAGGTGGCCTGAATGATGACTAATAGCTGTCATCTATCCAGTACTTAACCATGTGCCAGACATCATTCCAAGGGCTTCACATGTGTTATTTAATTGTCACAGTATCTCTCAACAAAGGGTAGTGTTATCATTTTCCTCCATAGATAAGGAAACTGAGGCACCACAGTGTCTCAAAATATTGTGAAAGACGGTGAAGTATCTATAGAAACTGGCCCCAAAGATTACTACTTCAAAGACTACTTCATAGTGTCTTAAATTTGTTCTATATAGTTTCATTCTAGACAATTCACTTTTTCTTAAAAATTAATTTCTGTTCACTTTGAATTGATTAACTGTCTTCAGATTTGAGATTTGAACTGGATTTTATTTTGATTCAAGGGCCTTTCTAATGTGAAAAGATTTTGTAAATAGAAGGGCTGTCAGGGTTAACTGATAAGTTTCATCAAGTAGAAGATCTAGTAAATGTAAGGATCTCTTTGTGAAAACTTGAAATTAACACACCAGATTGTTTAACTCTCAACTGTATTATCTCAAAGTGTGTAAAGAAGAAATAATTTATCACAGTTTATTTTACCGTTGTTTATCAAGGTATAGCCCATGGAATCCTAAGGGTTTCTGAGACCTTTCAGGCAGTCTGTGAGACTGAAACTGTATTTATGGCAAAAATAAGAAATGATTCAAAGTTCCCAATGTGGCTCAGTGGGTTAAGAACCCGACTAGTATACATGAAGATTCGTGTTCGATCCTTGGCCTTGCCCAGTGGGTTAAGGATCTGGCATTTCTGCAAGCTTCAGCTTAGGTTTCAGATGCAGCCTGGATCTGGCATTACTGTGGCTGTGGTGTAGGCTGGCAGCTGTAGCTCTGGTTCAGCTGTGAACTTCCATATGCTGTAGGTGTGGTTCTAACAAGAAAAAAATAAAATAGGAGTTCCCGTCGTGGTGCAGTGGTTAACGAATCCGACTAGGAACCATGAGGTTGCGGGTTCGGTCCCTGCCCTTGCTCAGTGGGTTAACGATCCGGCGTTGCCGTGAGCTGTGGTGTAGGTTGCAGACCCGGCTCGGATCCCGCGTTGCTGTGGCTCTGGCGTAGGCCGGTGGCTACAGCTCTGATTAGACCCCTAGCCTGGGAACCTCCATATGCCGCGGGAGCGGCCCAAGAAATAGCAACAACAACAACAACAACATCAACAACAACAACAACAAAAGACAAAAGACAAAAAAATTAAAAAAAATAAAATAAAAATTTAAAAAATTTTTAAATTAAAAAAAGATTGAGAAACCCAGCTCTAAAGTGTGTTGTCAAAGAAAAGGTTTTCACATATTTGCACTACCTGTTGGTGTCCTTCCCTGGGCTTCAGTAGGATTTTTTTTCATTGGGTCAGAAAAATAAATGCTAGGTCTGGAGTTAGCAGCCAACCAGGAATTATTTCAGAAAAGAGCAAAGCTGACTTCTTCAAGTCACCAGGGTAGAATTATACAAACCTCACACCTCATCCCTCCCTCCTTCTGTTTATGGTTCCCTGACAACAGAATTACTGACCCAAAATGCCAGCAGTGCCTAAGTTGAGAAAACTGTTGCTTAAAGTGCTATTTTCCCCTTCTGCAACCTTTTTATACTTCAGTTACCTTTTTTTTTTGTCTTTTTTCTTTTTGAGGGCAGCACCTCATATGGAGCATATGGAGGTTCCCAGGCTAGGGGTCCAATCAGAGCTGCCGATGCCAGTCTACACCACAGCTCATGGCAACGCCGGATCCTTAACCCACTGAAAGAAGCCAGGGATCAAACCCAAAACCTCATGATTCCTTGTCAGAATCATTTCCACTGCACCACGACGGGAACTCCACTTCAGTTACTTTTGAAGCCTGGAGTCTTAAATTCTTGGCTGCCCTGAGGAATGCAGAAGTTCCAGGACCAGGGTCAAACCCAAGCAGCAGTGACAATGCTGGATCCTTTACCCACTGAGTTACCAGGGAACTCCTCAGTTTCCTCTTTTTTTTTTTTTTTAAATGGTCACACCTGCTGCATGTGGAAATTCATAGGCTAGGGTCAAATTGGAACTGTGGCTGTCGGGCGATGCCACAGCAATGCAGGATCCGAGCTGCATCTGTGACCTACACCAGAGCTTGTGGCAACACTATATCCTTAACCCATTGAGTGGGGCCAGGGATCGAACTTGTATCCTTGTGGATACTAGTTGGGTTCTTAACCCACTGATCCACAATGGGACTCCCATGGAGTCTTAAATTCTTAATTTTCAAGGGACAGAGAGGTAATCAACAGAGGTTTGAGACACACTAATGATTTTCAACCACAGATAAACTGAGCAGACGTGGGCTTTGTCTCACTTGCCTTTGCTACAGGAGAACTTTGAGGTCTTTCTCTCGTTTGGAGATTATAACAATAGTTCCCTGGTAGCAGAGCTCCGGGAACAGCACATTAAAGCTCTCCAAGATGCACAGGCTAAATGCAGATTCCAGAGGCCTGCAGAGCCCACGGATGCCCAGAAAAAGAGGCTGCACGCTGAGGCCAAGCTGCATAGACAGGCGCTGGCCCTGCAGGTATCCAGACAAGAGCTGGAGGCCGAGCTGACCTTGAGAGCCTTGAATGACGGGAACGTGGAAGCAGCGCTGAGAAAATGCAGGTGAGTTTCGGGTCCCCTCATCAGAAAGGAATACAGTCTTTGTTTATGTCTTCAGCGAGGAAGGTAGGACTGGTGACCCTTTTGCAGAAGGGATTCTTGGCTTCTCAAACTGAGAGCTTGTTTTGGGTATCTGGGGCAGGCTCTGCATTGTCAGGTAACCTAACCACTGAATTTAGGTCATCCTGCATACTAGCAGTTAACAGTATCCCAAGTAAGTTGAAATACTAAGCTCACTGTGCCTTGAAAACATTTAAAGATGTTGTAGGAAGTTCCCTAGTGGCACAGCAGGTTAAGGATCCAGTGTTGCTGCAGCTGTGGTGCAGATCACAACTGCAGTGTGGATTAGATCCCTGGCCTGGGATTTCCCTCTGCCATGGATGTGGCCAAAAAAAAAAAAAAAGACGTTTTAGATATTGTTAGTAGTTACACATTAATCCAAGAAAGTCCGGTGCACTTGCTTTCCACATGCGTATTCTAACTTCTGACACTTCCACAGAGGCTTGTTTAAGTATCACCGCAAGGCAGACACTGGGGAATTGCTGTTCCTGACGTGTCAGAAGCTCTGCCAGATGTTGGCTCATGGCATTCCAATGACCATCCCTAAGGGACTGAATCTTCCTTCTGAGATACATGATCTAGCATGCCAGGCTGCCACCATCTGCAGTCCAGGTAACAAGATTTATAATCCAGAGTTGTATGTTCTCTGCTTATATTTCCTATATATGTTCAGATACTGTCTCCTTACAACTGGACATTGTAGTGGGGAGAGAAGCAGTCATTATCTCCATTTCACAAAAGGGCACTTAAAATTCAATTTCTACTCAAATTACTGTTTTAAAATATTTCCAGAATTGAAGTTTCCACTCTGGCACAGTGGGTTAAGAATCTGACTGTGGTAGGCACAGGTTCGTTCACCAGTGGGTTAAAAGATCCAGCATTGCAATAGCTGTGGCTCAGATTCAGTCCCTGGCCTGGGAACTTCCATGTGCTGCAGGTGGGAAAAAATTTTTTTTTCCAGAATTAACAATGTCATTTCTGACTGTTGGCAATATTCACTTTCAGAAGATTGTGGAATTCCTTGCCTCCCTTATCTGATCTCACATTCCAGTCAACCTTAAGAAAAATATGGAAGTGCATTGTTTAGGGTAGTCAAAGCTGTGTGGAAACCTTTTTCCTCTGTGACTTTCCTTAGAATTTTGAATGGTAGCTATTAAAAGGCTGTCTGGAGTTCCTGTGGTGGCACAGTGGTTAACGAATCCAACTAGTGAGGAACGGTGAGGTTGCGGGTTCGGTCCCTGCCCTTGCTCAGTGGGTTAATGATCCGGCGTTGCCGTGAGCTGTGGTGTAGGTTGCAGACGCGGCTCAGATCCCGCGTGGCTGTGGCTCTGGCGTAGGCCGGCAGCTACAGCTCCGATTGGACCCCTAGCCTTGGAACCTCGGTATGCTGTGGGAGCGGCCCAAGAAATAGCAAAAAAAGACAAAAAAAATAAAAGGCTGTCTGTTATTCTGAACACATGATGTTATTAGTTTAATGGTTTTTCTCCACTTTCTTTCAGATTTTTTGCTAGATGCCTTAGAACTCTGTAAATATACGTTAACAGCAGTAGAGCTTTCCAGACAGTGCCAAATGGATGACTGTGGAATTCTCATGAAAGTAAATTGCTTTGAATTTCTTTTCCTTAAGCAAAATCCCTGCCCAAACCATTATTTACCACTTTTAAAGCACTTGCACAGTTGATAAAAATACTGAATCTACCTTATGCTTTTTCTTACTCTAGACCAGAGAACTACTTAAGGCATGAGACTACTTCTCTTTCCTAGTCATATTTATTGGCTTTAATTTGCACTATCTTTTGAAATATTGGGCCTCAAACAAGGCATCCCTGGACATTGTCCAGAGTAACAATTTAATTTAAAGTGGCACTATTATAAGCCATAGGTTGGGAGAAACAGACCACATAGTTGTATTTGACCATGAAAGCTGCATTTGACTCTGATGGATCTGATCTGGTTCTGGATTCTGCTTGGTGAAGAGGGTGTCTGTGTTTTGCAGTGGGCTTATCCATGTCTTTTCTCTGCGATTTGTTATTTAGACTTCTCTGGGGACTCATAAAGATCCATACGAAGAGTGGTCTTACAGTGACTTCTTCAGCGAAGATGGAATAGTTCTCGAGTCCCACATGGTTCTCCCTGTCATCTATGAGTTAATTTCATCACTTGTGCCTCTAGCTGGTAAATCTCATTCGTGTCATTTTTTTTTTTTTCCTGCATATTTCTGCTTCGTGCAAGTTTAAACTGCAGAGGTTAATGGCTAGTATCCAGGAGGATTCAGGTTCCATCCCTGGCCTTGCTCAGTGGGTTAAGGGTCTAGCATGGCCACGAGCTCTGGCGTAGGTCACAGATGCATCTCTGAGTTGGCATTGCTGTGGCTGTGGCGTAGGCTGGCAGCTGTAGCTCCAATTTGACCCCATAAGTTGTGGGTACAGCCCTAAAAAGAAAAACAAAACATATCTAGAGGTTTGGAAGCGGAACTACACAGGGTAATATAGATGAATCTTGTAGGCATAATGCTGAACAAATGAAGTGCAACAAAAGAGTGCATGTTGTGTGATTTCATTTACATAAAGTACAAGGAGAGTCTATGAGGAGGTCATGCTGTTAGACGTCATAGTCATGGTTACCCTTGCAGGGCTGACTGGAAGTGGGCCCGGGGGCGGCTCCTGGGTGCTAGTAGTGTTCTGTGTCTTGGTCTGGATATACACTTATCTGTGTAATTTTCTGTATGTATACTTAAGTTTGGGTTTGTTTGTTTGTTTGTTTTCCCACAGTACAGCAAGGGGATCAAGTTATCCTTACATGTATACATTACAATTACATTTTTTTTTCCCCACCCTTTGTTCTGTTGCAACATGAGTATCTAGACAAAGTTCTCAGTGCTATTCAGCAGGATCTCCTTGTAAATCTATTCTAAGTTGTGTCTGATAAGTGTTTGTTTTTTTAAGTAGCAGGTTGCTTTAGAACATTATTTGATAAGAGCACAAAATTAAAGTATCTCTGGGACCATGTGCTCTATACAAGAGTTTATTTTACTTATTGTTATTGAATTTATCCTCTTTTGTAGAAAGCAAGAGATATCCCTTGGATTCTACAAGTTTACCATACTGCTCCATCAGCGAAGGTATCTGACATCAGAAATGTACACCATTGTATTACAACTCTGTAAATGCCCAATAGAGAAATTTTTAGGGAATTCCCATCATGGCTCAGTGATTAACGAATCCAACTGGGAACCATAAGTTTTCGGGTTTGATCCCTGGCCTTGCTCAGTGGGTTAAGGATCTCGCGTTTTCGTGAGCTGTGGTATAGGTTGCAGACGCTCTCGGATCCCACGTTGCTGTGGCTCTGGTGTAGGCCGGCGGCTTCAGCTCTGATTAGACCCCTAGCCTGGGAACCTCCATATGCTGTGGGTGTGGCTCTAGAAAAGACAAAAAAAAAAATTTTTTTTTTTTGAAATTCTGAATGTAAATCTGATGATGTCCTTACTGTAGTTACTTAGTTATTACTGTTTCACAGTTACTGTTCCAAAGGGTCAGGAGAATGTGTCATTTGCCTTATAGGGTTCACTTTTATGAATTGGTTGATAAATTTTGGTCTTCCAAGTAGAGAAATGGTTTTCTTCTGCTAATTATTCAAGCATCTCAAAACTGACAAGTTATAATTACCTCAGTGTCCATGTAACTAGCTATTTTCTGCTTTAGACAAGCCTCATGTTAGCTTTCTCATTTATGACCATTACCTGCATTAAAAAAGTAGACCATGCTTGAGAACCATTTCCAGATAGGACCTTTCTTTGTCTAAAAAAAAAAAATCTAAGAGTTCCCATTGTGGCTCAGCAGGTTAAAAACATGACAGTGTCCATGGAGGTTCAATCCCTGGCTTTGTTCAGTGGGTTAAGGATCTGGTGTTGACACAACCTGCAGCATAGGTCGAAGATGTGGCTCCGATCCGGGGTGGCTGTGGCTGTGGCGTAGGCCTGCCCCTGCAGCTCCGATTCTACCCCTAGCCTGGGAACTTCCATACCCTGCAGGTGCAGCCTTAAAAACATCAAAAAATCTAAATATTGAACTATTTTACTCAAAATAACTTTTATCATTTCACAGGAAACAGTCTTGTGTTACCTGTTATCAGTTCCATCTCTGCCTTGCTTCAGAACCTTCAGGAATCCAGCCAGTGGGAGCTAGCCCTGAGATTTGTAGTTGGTTCATTTGGTACCTGTCTTCAGCACTCTATGTCAAATTTCATGAATGCCAGTTTGAGTGAAAAGGTATAGTTTTGAGAACAAATACTTTCACTCTACATGAGCATAAATACAGAAGCACTGCCCAACAAAAGCATTTGGAGAATTTCCTGTTTGGCTTTGTAGTAAGGAAATTGGTAATTTGTCAGATTTAGGAAACATCTGTTGAACATCTGTGCAGATTCAGGTGTATTCAAGGTACTTGCACACATTTTCATACCCAATCTTTACAAATAAACCTCAGAGACTCCACTTTGCAAATAAAGAAACTCAGATTCAGGGAGGTAAAGTAAGTCATCCGAGGTTTTTGGTTGCAATGGTAAGTTTTCTTATTCTAAGCCCAGTGACCACATCAAGTCAAAAGTATTGATCTGCTATTTGTGGCCCCAACTATTATAATTATTACCTGACAGCTTCATTGAAAAGATTCTAGGAGTTCCCATGGTGGCACAGTGGAAGCGAATCCAACTAGGAACCATGAGGTTGCCGGTTTGATCCCTGGCCTCGTTCAGTGGGTTAAGGATCCAGGCTTGCCATAAGCTGTGGTGTAGGTCACAGATGCGGCTCGGATCTGGTGTTGCTGTGGCTGTGGCGTAGATCGGCAGCTGTAGCTCCGATTTGACCTCTAGCCTAGGAACTTCCATATGCCGCAGGTGTGGCCCTAAAAAAGCCAAAAAAAAAAAAAAGGGAAAGAAAAGAGACTAGAATACAAAAAAAAAAAAAAAAAGAAAGGAGGAGTTCCCATTGTGGCGCAGTGGGTAACGAATCCAACTAGGAACCATGAGGTTGCGGGTTCAGTCCCTGCCCTTGTTCAGTGGGTTAACAATCCGGCGTTGCTGTGAGCTGTGGTGTAGGTTGCAGATGCAGCTCGGATCCCGCGTTGCTGTGGCTCTGGCGTAGGCTGGCAGCTACAGCTCCGATTAGACCCCTAGCCTGGGAACCTCCATATGCTGCGGGAACGGCCCAAGAAGTGGCAAAAAGACAAAAAAAAAAAAGAATACAAAAAAAAAAGACTAGAAGATAGGCTACTTGCTGATAATTTGCTTATGAAGCTGATCTCACAGGGAGTTGCATTCATTTCTATTACTTTGTTGATATTTACTAAATGCCAATTTTTTAAAAAAGTTAACTTGATCAGGGAGTTCCCGTCGTGGCGCAGAGGTTAACGAATCCGACTAGGAACCATGAGGTTGCGGGTTCGGTCCCTGCCCTTGCTCAATGGGTTAACAATCCGGCGTTGCTGTGAGCTGTGGTGTAGGTTGCAGACGCGGCTTGGATCCCGAGTTGCTGGGGCTCTGATGTAGGCCAGTGGCTACAGCTCCGATTAGACCCCTAGCCTGGGAACCTCCATATGCCGAGGGAACAGCCCAAAGAAATAGCAAAAAGACAAAAAAAAAAAAAGTTAACTTGATCAAAGTTTAGCTTTCACAATTAAAATGCTCATGTTTTAAGTATATCAAGCAATGTCACTTTATCACCAACACCACAATCAAGATTACAGAGTATTTTGGAGTTCCTGCCATGGCTTAGCAATAACAAACCCGACTAGTATCCATGAGGAAACGAGTTCGATCCCTGGCTTTATTTACTCAGTGGGTTAAAGATCCAGTGTTGTCGTGAGCTGTGGTGTAGGTCACAGAATCGGCTCAGATACTGCATCGCTATGGCTGTGGTGTAGGCTGGCAGCTGCAGCTGTGATTTGACTCCTAGCCTGGGAACTTTCATATGCTGAGGGTGTAGCCCTAAAAAGCCAAAAAAAACAAAAGATTACAGAGTATTTTATTTAATTTAATTATTTTTTTAATGATTTTTATTTTTTTCCATTATAGCTGGTTTACAATGTTCTGTCAATTTTCTACTGTGCAGCATGGTGACACAGTTACACATGCATGTATACATTCTTTTTTCTCACATTATCATGCTCCATCATAAGTGACTAGATAGAGTTCCCAGTGCTACACAGCAGATACAGAGTATTTTAAAACGTTCTTTTTTGCCCCTTCCCAGTCACTTCCCCTGCAAGCCCTAGCTTTCTGTGGTTATAGATTAAAATGCCAAATCTTTTTGCATGTAATGATGAATTTTCAAAGTTGGTGAATATTTAAGCAAAGTTTTCAAAATAGTGCACAGAAGTGTACCTAAAGATTCTTTTGTTCTTTTCTAAAAGTTGTTTGGAGAGGCCACATTAGTTAAATCCAGGGATGTGGTTATGGAATTGAAAGAGAAAGCCGTTATGTTTATCAAGGGAAATGCCACAACACTCTTGTACAAAGTGAGTATTTGTTTGTGGTAAGTGCGCAAGCTCTCATATTCTCTTCCATGCTCTTTCTTCCCCTCTCCCTCGCCTTCTCCCTCCCGGTTGCATCTGATTTCTCAGTGCGGTAAGAGTCAGGACCTGGGAGTTGCCGTTGTAGCAGAAACAATCTGACTAGCATCCATGAGGACACAGGTTCAATCTGTGGCCTCACTCAGTGGGTTAAGAATCCGGCATTGCCTTGAGCTGTGGTGTAGGTTGCAGATATGGCTCGGATCTGGCGTAGTTGTGGCTGTGGTGTAGGCCAGCGGCTATAGCTCTGATTCGACCACTAGCCTGGGAATCTCTATATGCCGTGGGTGTGGCTCTAAAAAGACACACACACAAAAAAAGAATCAGGATCTGGAAGGGATGTTGGGGATTTGAAGAGAAATAATGGATTAGTCATGCAGGAGACAAGGTAAGGGATCTGGGTTGTATAGAACTTGTAATAGTTGCTTTCCTTTAATTTATAATAGTGATAAAAGACATTAAAACTAAGCAAATAAGTTGGAACTGGTTTATTATAAATAACTTTTCATGAAACGGTTGTTCTTTCATAGGGTTTATAATTAAAATTCAGGGCAAAGTCAGCTTTTAGAGACTAAATTCTGTTTTGATGGTGAAGAACTTGCTCCTCTGCATGCTTTCTCCCGCAGGTATTTAATTGCCGCCTGGTGGATCACGACTTGGCCTTAGGATATTGTACTCTCTTACCACAAAAAGCGGTCTTTGAAAATCTCTGGAAGCTCATAGATAAAGCATGGCAGAATTACGACAAAGTGTTGGTATGACCAGAAGCACACCTTCAGTCCTTAAAATAGTAAAGATTTAGGGGAAAAAATAAAGTTGTCTTTGCCACCAGATCTTAAAGATTTAGTGAAAGAAAGGTCAAGCTAATTTACATAGTTTTTACCAGCTTTTCCTTAAGTAGTGACACACCAGTGAATAAATATGCAGATCCTAAGCATTGTTCAACCCAAAGAATAATGATATTTTCTGTTTCTTAAATCTGTATGCAGCCAGAGAGCCCCACTGCTCTGTGTATTTGAAACCAAAGACTCAGGAACTTTTTTTTTTTTTTGGATAGGTTGAGTTTAATGAATGCAAAACTTGTCTTTGATGCTATTTAAAATTTGCCTTTTGTGGGGGTCTTATATGCAAGATAGCTAAAGTTTAGCCTTTTCTTACTAAAGAAATTAAATTTATGGCAGCATACTAAAAGCCAGATTACTTAAATATTGTGTAGGTAATGACAATATACAAAGCAATGTGTAACATTCCAACTGTTAACATAAAGATTACGTTTTTTACTGTTGGGTTTTATATCAAAGGTAAAACATACTCTATTTCCATTTTAATTTTAATTTTAATTTTTCAGGCAATATCTCTGGTGGGCTCTCAGCTGGCCAGTCTCTATCAGGAAACAGAAATGGAGCTTAAGTTCTGTGAACTCAGTACAGATGCCCAGTGGGGTATTCGTCTTAGTAAACTTGGTGTGAGTATTCTTCAGAGTGTCAGGAGTTTCTTCCATTCTGATAATTACCCGGTTGGAAAGTTTAAAACAAAGATCTCATTATTCTTTAATTTTGGAGAGGTCATGTATAAATTGACTGGCACATTTTAGTTATATTTAAGTACACACATTGGTGCTTTCAAAGAAACCAAGACCTTTTGCCTCATTTCCTTTTTGCTCTATTTTGAAGGAAATTAGAAGAGGCTTGACACTTCCTCTGCTTAGCCTTCTCGTTGATAGGAATATATCTAGTATTAATTGACATTTAAGCTATTCTAGGCCTACTTTTTTTTTTTTTCCCCCACTTTTTAGGGCCGCACCCGTGGTACATGAAATTTCCCAGGCTAGGGGTCGAATCGGAGCTTCACCTTCCACCCTACACCACAGCAGTGACAGATCTGAGCTGTGTCTGCTACCTACACCATAGCTCACTGCAACACCAGATCCGTTACCCCGGTGAGTGGGGCCAGGGATTGAACCTGAGTCCTCATGGATACTAGTTGGGTTCATTATCTTTGAGCCACAACAGGAGCTCCTAGGCCTACCCTTTAACCTCATAATTTTTTTGGTGCCATTTAAAGATAATATTAAAATGTAGTACAAGTGTACTAAGCTTCAGAACTCCTAGGAAAGGTAAGTGGCCTTTATTTTTCAATTTACAGAAACAAAGCCCTGTTTTACTTGCTTGTGAATGTAAAACATTTTATTTTATTTGCAATAGAGGCAATTCCCATTGTGGCTCAGTGAGTTAAGAACCCAGCATAGTATCCATGAGGATGTGAGTTTGGTCCCTGAGCCTTTCTCAGTGGGTTAAGGATCCAGTATTGTCGCAAGCTGTGCATAGGTCTCAGCTGCAGCTCCAATTCAACCCCTAGCCTGGGAACTTCCATATGCCACAGGTGCAGCCATATAAAGAAAAAACAGAAAAAAGAAGGAAAGATGTATTTGCAAATAGTTGACTTATTAGGACTGTGACCACTACAGAAATGGGGTATGCTTGGAACCTAGTTCCTATGCAGTAATGGGACTATTTGTTGCTAACTAACAAACTTCGCTGATGAAGAGACAGTGAGTGTGACCAAGAGAGATTTGGATACATAGCCAAATATACCTGAAATTTCAGAGTGAAGTTCGAGTTGGGTGATATGATAAAAGTCAAAGGAGCTATAGAAAAATGTTTCTAGGTGTTCTCTAGTGGCCCTACAGGTTAAGGATCCAGCATTGTTCCTGCTGTGGCTCAGTTCACTGCTGTGGTGCCAGTTAGGTTATGGGCCTAGGAACTTGTGTATGCTGCAGGCGCAGCCAAAAAAAATGAAAAACATTTCTCTATAAAAATGGATAGTGCGCTGATTATAAGAGAAACGCAAATCAAAACTACCATGAGATATCACCTCACACCAGTCAGAATGGCCATCATTAAGAAATCCACAAATAACAAGTGCTGGAGGGGGTGTGGAGAAAAGGGAACCCTCCTGCACTGTTGGTGGGAATGTAAACTGGTACAGCCCCTATGGAGAACAGTTTGGAGATACCTTAGAAATCTATACATAGAACTTCCATATGACCCCGCAATCCCACTCTTGGGCATCTATCCGGACAAAACTCTACTTAAAAGAGACACGTGCACCTGCATGTTCATTGCAGCACTATTCACAATAGCCAGGACATGGAAACAACCCAAATGTCCATCGACAGATGATTGGATTCGGAAGATGTGGTATATATACACAATGGAATACTACTCAGCCATAAAAAAGAATGACATAATGCCATTTGCAGCAACATGGATGGAACTAGAGAATCTCATACTGAGTGAAATGAGCCAGAAAGACAAAGACAAATACCATATGATATCACTTATAACTGGAATCTAATATCCAGCACAAATGAACATCTCCTCAGAAAAGAAAATCATGGACTTGGAGAAGAGACTTGTGGCTGCCTGATGGGAGGGGGAGGGAGTGGGAGGGATCGGGAGCTTGGGCTTATCAGACACAACTTAGAATAGATTTACAAGGAGATCCTTGTAAATAGCATTGAGAACTTTGTCTAGATACTCATGTTGCAACAGAAGAAAGGCTGGGGGAAAAATGTAATTGTAATGTATACATGTAAGGATAACCTGACCCCCTTGCTGTACAGTGGGAAAATAAAAAAAATTATTAAAAAAAAAAAAAAGAAAGAAACAGAAGGAGAAAGATCACATACACAAGATTATCAATTTGACAAAGAAGATTTCAAAATCTGCAGTAATAGAAGTAAAAAACAATAGTAGGACAGTATCTTGAAGTAAGGAAGGGAAAAATTTGGCAGCTAGGAATCCCAAACCTCATTTAATATTGCTCAAAAATAATGATAAAAGAATGTCATTTCATGATAAACAAAGATAAGAAATAGCTTACCATTAAGAGAACTTGCTAAAAAATTTTTTGTATGTCTATGTTAAGTAAAAGGAACTTGAACTCAAAAGAAGCAGGACATGGGAAGCAATGATGAACAATAAATTTTTAAATATGTATGAAAAAAAAAAAATGGATAGTGAACCGGCAAGTCATGATGGTCCCCTTATTCTGATACATTTCAGTTTAGCATGGTTTTTGTTTTGCTCTTTTTATTTCTAGATTTCTTTCCAGCCGGTTTTCCGGCAACATTTTCTTACCAAGAAAGACCTAATTAAAGCTCTTGTGAAGAATATAGACATGGACACAAGCCTCATTCTGGAATATTGCAGGTAATTCTTTAAATTTCAGTGGTATTTTTGCTGTTAGCTTAACAAACTAGAAATTCTACTTGGAGAGCACAGTAGTAACTGATTATTTCATGTGGCCCATAGACCTCTGATGTTTTCTTTTGCTCACCCACTTTTTAATTCACTGTTTAGTCTTTTCCCAACTTACCTCAGGATAAGCATCACCTCAGGCACTTGATTAAAAATACAGATCCCTGGGTTCCTCTGTGGTGGTTCTGACTCATCAGGTCCGGGCTGAGACCCCAGAAATCTGGTATTAATAGGAGCTCCAGACAGTTCCATTGATCAGGGAAGTTTGAGACTATTCTTCTGAGCAATTAAGTTTAATCAGATCAATTTAGGAATTCCTGCTATGGTGCAGTGGGTTAAGAATCCAACTACAGTGGTTCAAGTCACTCTGGAGGCGAGGATTTGGTCTCTGACCCAGCACAGCATAGGTCACAGCTGCAGTTCAGACTCAGTCCCTGGCCTGGGAACTTCTGTATGCCATGGGTGCAACCATTAAAAAAAAAAATTCAGGAGTTCCCATCATGGCTCAGCGGAAATCAATCTGACTAGTGTCCATGAGGACGCAGGTTCCTGGCCTCACTCAGTGGGTTAAGGATCTGGTGTTGCCATGAGCTGTGGTGCAGGTCGCAGACATGGCTCGGATCTGGTGTTGCTCTGGCTGTGGTGTAGGCCGGCAGCTACAGCTTCGATTTGACCCCAGCCTAGGAACCTCCACACGCTGTCCGTGAGTGTGGCGCTAAAAAGCAAAAGCAAAAAAAAATTCAGATCACCTTAGGAACAAGGTGATCTAAAATTAAAAATTGATGAAAAGTATGATTCAGGGAGAATTTTTTTTAAATAACTTAAGTGAATAAAAAACTAAGACTAAACATTATTTATAGACACAGTTTACTGTGATAAGGTGGATCAAATGATTTGTAATTTATATCTCAGATGTTTTTAATCTAATAAATACAAAACCAGTTTGCTGACCCATTATTAGTTTCAAAGTGCTTTCCCACAGATCACCTCCTTTAATTTTTATTGTATATTATCAGCAATTTATTTATGTATTTATTTTTCTTTTTACATCTGCACCTGTGGCATATAGAAGTTCCCAGGCTAGGGGTTGAATCAGAGTTGTAACTACCAGCCTACACCACAGCCACAGTAAGGAGGTGTCAGAGCCATATCTGCAGCCTAAATCACAGCTCATGGCAACACTGGATCCTTACCCCCTAAGCAAGGCCAGGCATCTAACCCACGTCCTCATGGGTACTAGTCATGTTAACACTGAGCCACGACAGAACTTCCTGCTGAGTAAATTTAGATGACCTTTAGAATTTCAGGGAATGACTTTAAAATTATCATACTTATAGCTTTTCTTGACATTTCAGTCATTCTACACAGCAAATTAAACTATCCCTCTTTTATTAATAGGGGATAAAAGGCATTTCAGCTATTGCTTTGTCTATACTAACCTGACTCAATTTTAAAACTACTCTTTTTTCTAATTCAGATGGACCATATTAAAATTGAAGTCCCACATAATCCCACCCCAAGGGATAATCACTGTTAAAAGAGTTTGGTCTGTATTATTCACGTGGGTTTTTTTTTTTCCTTACGCATTTACTAACATGCATTTTAAAACATTTCTCAGAAACAACTGTACATTATCTTGTAGCGCATATCATTCGTGTAACAAAATAAAAATGTTGTCTTAGACTAGGACATATAGCCCTTTCTCATATCTGTTAACCCTGAGATATTCTTTTGTATGAGTCATTTAACCAGCTCCCTGTTGATGAGTTATTGTTTCCAACTTTTTTTTCTTTGCTTTTAGGGCTGCACCTACAGTAGATGGAAGTTCCCAGGCTAGGGGTTGAAGTAGAGCTACTGCTGCCAGACTACACCACAGCTACAACAAGGTGGGTTCCGAGCCGTGTCTATGACCTACATCACAGCTCATGGCAATACCAGATCCTTAACCCACTAATGGAGGCCAGGAATCAAACCTGCATCCTCATGGTTACTAATCAGATTATTACCACTGAGCCACAATGGGAATTCCCATTTCCAACTTTTAAATATCACAAGCAATTTTTACGGGACACCCTTATGTGTATCTTTGCTACTTTTGTGAAGTGTATGAAAGTGGATTTGCTCTAATAAAGGACATAAATAGGGAGATCCTGTTGTGGTTCAGCAGAAATAAATCTGACTAGCATCCATGAGGACGCAGGTTCAATCCCTGGCCTCACTCAGTGGGTTAAGGATCTGGCATTTCCATGAGCTGTGGTGTAGGTTGCAGGGACAGCTCGGATCTGATGTTGATGTGGCTGTGGCATAGGCCAGCAGCTACAGCTCCAATCCGACCCCTAGCCTGGGAACCTTCATATGCCTTGGGGTGGCCCTAAAAAAAAAAAGACATAAGTATTTTTTTTTTAATTTTTAAATTTTTTTATAGTTGAATTACATTGTTCTGTCAATTTCTGCTGTACAACAAAGTGACCCAATCATATACATATATACATTATTTTTCTCATGTTATCTTCCATCAAGTTCTATCACAAGTAACTAGATATAGTTCCCTGTGCCATACAGCAGGGCCTCATTGCTTATCCATTCTAAATGTAATAGTTTGCATCTAACTAACCCCAAACTCCCAAGGACATAAGTATTTTCAACTTTATTACACATCTCTCTCCAAGATTGTGTGAGTCTGCATACCCACCAAGAATATCTGGTTTTGGGGTTTTTTTTTTGTCTTTTTAGGACTACACATGTGGCATATGGAGTTCCCAGGCTAGGAGTCGAGTGGAAGCTGCACCTACTGGCCTACGCCACAGCCACAGCAGTGCTATATCCAAGCCACATCTGTGACCTAAACCGCACCTCACAGCAACACTGGATCCTTAACCCACTGAACAAGGCGAAGGATCTAACTTGTGTCCTCATGGATACTAGTCAGGTTCATTACCACTGAGCCACAATGGGAACTCCTCAAGGACATAAGTATTTTCAGTTTTATTATGAATTTCCCTCCAAGATTGTGCCAATCTACATGCCCACCAAGAGTAATCTGATTTTTTTTTTTTTTTTTTTTTGCTATTTCTTGAGCTGCTCCCACGGCATATGGAGGTTCCCAGGCTAGGGGTATAATCGGAGCTGTAGCCACCGGCCTACACCAGAGCCACAGCAACGCAGGATCCGAGCCGCGTCTGTGACCTACACCACAGCTCACGGCAACGCCGGATCGTTAACCCACTGAGCAAGGGCAGGGACTGAACCCGCAACCTCATGGTTCCTAGTCGGATTCGTTAACCACTGCGCCACGACAGGAACTCCTGATTTTTTTTTTAAAGGCAGTAATTAACTCTGAAAACAGGTACATGACGTGATCATGAGACTGGACAATGGAAGGGTTAGATTTCAGTGGTGGGAGCACATACCTAAATTTTCCGTGAGAAATTCTGTATAGAAATGCATGCACTCTGGGAGATGCACGTGTTATTGAATACTTCTCTTAGCACATTTCAGTTGGACTCTGATGCGGCCCTTCAGCTATTCATCGAAACACTCCTCCACAACACTAACGCCAGCCAAAGCCAGGGAGACGCAAACACGGAATCTACACAGGAGCAGCGTTCCAAACTCCTGGCCAAAGCCATCGAAATGGTCCCTTTACTGAGGAGCACAAAAGATTTGATCATCAGTCTCAGCGGAATACTGCATAAGGTAGATGAACGGTGAAATGAATGCGTCAGATCATTCAGACATCCCTCCCAACCTTCATTAATCAGATAGGTAGAGTAACAGACAGGAAATATAAGTCTTATATTTTTTTGTAAGCTATTAACTTTGAAAAAAATTTTAGATTTTTCTATTTTATTATAGTTTAATATACCACTTTTCCTGTCTCCCCCCCCCCAAAAAAAAAAGAAGGGCCCTTTTTTTCCCCCTGAACTTTTAAAAATTGCACACATCTCTCTGAAAAAGATCAAACTAGAGAAGAAAGTATAAGTCAAAAAATGAAATTTCCCTATAACCCCACTCCCAAAGATAAAAATGTTTACAGTTTGGTCAACATCTTAGACTTAAATATACTATCCTGTTACTCTTCTTTCATTTACCATATCGTCATTGTATGTCAGTACATATACATCTATGTCATTTTGGGCAGGTACATATTTCTTATCCCACTATGTAGACAAAACATCTGGTATTTAACCAGGCCTTTATGAGTAGACATTTAAACTGTTGCTAAATTTCATTATCTTAAGTTGTTAAAAATGTCTGTCTTCATGTACACATAATTTGCTCTCATCTGATTATTTTAAGATCTTCTGAGAGTTGGAATTTTTAGGTTAAGGGCTACTTTGATGGGGGAATGAAGGTGAATGGAAGGAGAAATAAAATTATAAGACTAAGAGAAATACTTCAGTTTTTATGTTTTACCTATAATTCAGCCAAAAATTACATAGACTTGCTCAAAATTCTAGGGACTATAGAGATCATCTTCCCACTTTGTTCAGTGTTGTTATTCATGTGAATTTAGTTGGCATTTAAATTTTTTTTTAATGTAATGGTGTGTGGGCAGAACTAGAACAAAGAGAATATTTCCTTTCTCCTAAATGCATATATAGAAGCCACCCAGCTTGTTCTTGCATCTTAGTATATAGTTATAGCCGGAATGAAATCCTTTGAAAAGGTTTTGTTTGAAGGTTTTGTTTGCATTTTTAATTATGTCATTACCCTCCAAAAAGGTCAGTTTTCTCCTATTTTAATTTTCTCATCATAAATGGAAGTAACAGAACTTTAACAATCTTATAAAATTTTGATATGTGTATCTTTCCAGGTTTTTAGTACCTTAACATTTTTCTTTATTCAAACTTTGCTTTGGAGTTCCCGTTGTGGTGCAGAGGAAATGAGTCCGACTAGGAACCATGAGGTTGCGGATTCGATCCCTGGCGCTGCTCAGTGGGTTAAGGATCCACCGTTGCCATGAGCTGTGGTGTAGGTCACAGACGCGGCTCAGATCCTGTGTTGCTATGGCTATGGTGTAGGCCAGCAGCTGTAGCTCTGATTGGACCCCTAGCCTGGGAACTTCCATATGCTGTGGGTGTGGCCCTAAAAAATTGTCTTTTATACAGCCTTAAAAATAGCCTTTGAGAAAATCATGGACTTGGAGAAGACACTTGTGGCTGCCTGATGGGAGGGGGAGGGAGTGGGAGGGATCGGGAGCTTGGGCTTATCAGACACAACTTAGAATAGATTTACAAGGAGATCCTGCTGAATAGCATTGAGAACTTTGTCTAGATACTCATGTTGCAACAGAAGAAAGGGCGGAGGGGAATAGCCTTTGAGACATTTTAAAGCATAGAGTTAATTTTAGAAGTTCCCAGTGTGGCGCAATGGGTGAAGAATCCGACTACAGCAGCTCAGGTCCCTGTGGAGGCACAGGTTCGATCCCTGGCCCAGTGCACAGTGGGTTAAAGGATCCAGTATTGCCATACCTATGACATAGAGTGCAACTGCAGCTTGGATTCAATCCCTGGCCTGAGGACTTCCATATGCTACGGGTGTAGACATTTTAAAAATAATAGTAATTATAGAGTTAATTTTAGAGATGAGGAAATGTTAGTTTATTTTTCAAATAACAATTTAATATTGTAGGGCACTGAGATGTTATATATGCACATAACTGAATAAAACCATCAACCAGCCTGGCAACATCTCTAATTCTCATATATTTTTGTTTTTATGCAGTTGGATCCCTATGACTATGAGATGATTGAAGTTGTCCTGAAAGTCATAGAAAGAGCTGATGAAAAGATAACCAACATTAATATTAATCAGGTAGAACAAATATATTGTAAATTTTCAAATTATGTTTTTATTTGTATCATTGAAAAATTACTGTTATCTAGTGTCTTTCTGGACTTTCCTCTGAGCACCCTTTAAACTGTCCCTTTTTTTTGGAGTTCCTGTGTGTCTCAGCAGGTTAAGTATCCGGTGTTGTCACTACTGTGGCTCTGGTCACTGCCACAGCTTGGGTTTGATCCCTGGCTTGGGAAGTTCTGTATGCTACAAGTGCATCCAAAAACAAACAACGACAAAATAAACTGCACATTTTTTTATTCTATTTCCTTTTCTTTAAAAGGGATACAGAAGTAAAAAGAGTTTTTGTGCTCTCCATATTTTATTTTAATCCATTTTGCTCTATCGAGGCAATTTAAATCTGTCCAAGAGTGCAATGTCACTGATTCGGAAGAATTCAGGCAAAAATTTTGTCATCTGGCAACAAAAACCCCAAAGCATGTGAGACCCAGAGTCAGATTTAGCTTTCTATGTTAGTAGGTAGGTCCTGGCCTCAATTCTATTTTGGTACTTTAAGCAATTTTTTTTTTTTTGTCTTTTTAGAGCCGCACCCACAGCATATGGAGGTTCCCAGGCTAGGGGTCCAATACACCACAGCCATAGCAACGCCAGATCCAAGCCGCGTCTGTGACCTACACCACAGCTCACGGCAACACCAGATCCTTAACCCACTGAACGAGCCAGGGATCAAACCCAAAACTTCGTGATCCCTAGTCGGATTCATTTCTGCTGTGCCACAACGGGAATTTCTAGAATTAGGTGATTTTAAAACACTTAAAGATTGGTTTAATCTCACTGGAAAATACTTTTTTATTTTAATATAGGCATTGAGCCTTCTGAAACATTTGAAGTCATACAGAAGAATTTCTCCTCCAGTGGACCTAGAATATCAGTATATGTTGGAACACGTCATAACTCTGCCATCAGCTGCCCAAACCAGATTGCCTTTTCATCTGATATTCTTCGGCACAGCACAGAACTTCTGGAAAATTCTCTGTATGTTCATTAACTTCTGAGGAATTGCACAGAATAGCCAAGACCTTTTTCTTAAATAAATCATGCTGTCTTTGTTTCCTTTTCAGCTATGGAACTCAGCGAAGAATCCTTCCCAACCTTGCTCTTAATTTCTAAATTAATGAAGGTAATGGGTTAAAACTCATAAAAGTCATATATCTTTTGCCTATAATTCATTCAGACCCCATGTAGAGGGATTTTATGCAGCTTTCACATAAAGCCCTTAACGGTGAACATAAAAGTCAGGCTTAACTTCTCCTTTCTTTGAAGTTCTCTCTGGACACTCTGTACGTGTCTACAGCCAAACACGTTTTTGAAAAAAAACTGAAGCCTAAGCTGCTGCTGTTAACACAAGCTAAATCCTCAACACTGATTAACAAGGAGATAACGAAGATCACACAAACCATTGAATCCTACTTGTTATCCATAGTTAACCCAGAGTGGGCTGTAGCCATTGCCATCAGTCTTGCCCAGGATGTCCCAGAAGGTATGGATTCTTCCTTTAATTGGGCTTCAGGTGGTCTGCTGTGTTGTTTTTGGAACTTGCAGTGAAAAAAATATACAGAGAAGCAGTTTAACAGCTTGGAGTTATACATGCCTCGTCTCCTCTCTTGCGGCATCACTGAATATTGTAGGGGTATCAGTGATGCTGCTTGCTCTGGGCACGAGGACACAGGCGTTTCCCAGCTTGAATACTAATTGATGAATGCTTCCCCTTATACAACCATACCTACTTTCTTTTGTTGTTTTCTTTTCAGGGCTGCACCTCAGCATGGGAAAGTTCCCAGGCTATGGGTCGAATTGGAGCTTTAGCCACCCGCCTATACCACAGCTCACAGCAACGCCAGATCCTTAACCCACTGAGCAAGGCCAGGGATCGAACCTGCATCCTCATGGATACTAGTTAGTTTTGTTACTGCCGAGCCACATCGGGAACTCCCATACCTACTCTTAATTATGAATTCTTAGATGTTGTCATGTGAGCAACAGGTACACAAACACGTGCACTTATTGCCATGTTTTTGCTTGTTAACAAACGTTAAAAATCGCTGTTTCTTTTTACTGCTCATTCATAAGGAACTGGTAAAAAAAAGAGCATATTCATAGAATGGAATACTACATAGGTGATTTGGAGAGGTATCCAAGATAAGTGTTTTTTTTGTTTGGGGTTTTTTTTTTTTTTTTTTGGCTTTTGTCTTTTTAGGGCCACACCCATGCCATGTGGAGGTTCCCAGGTTAGGGGTCAAATCAGAGCTATAGCTACTGGCCTACACCAGAGCCACAGCAATGTGGGATCTGAGCCTTGTCTGCAATTTACACCACAGCTCTCGACGATGCTGGATCCTTAACGCACTGAGTGGGACCAGGGAACAAACCTGTGTCGTCATGGATGCTAGTCAGGTTTGTTTCTGCTGAGCCATGACGGGAACTCCCGAAGATATGTATTACGTGAGAACATCAAATTATATTAAATGTGTGATCTTATCCCATTTGGGTTAAAATGTTTGTAAATGCGTGTTTGCATGCTCAGGTGGACGCACACAGGGAGGAATGTAAGAATCTAGGAAATAGGAATAGAAGCTGAAGAGGAGGGCCTTTGTGGACTTTTACTTCCTGCCTTGTTTCCTTCTGTCCTGTTTAAAATGCTTTTTTTTTTTTTTTTTTACTATCAGTATACATTTCCGTGATTGTTTTAAAACTGACTAATTTGACTAAAATACATTGTCTTGAAAGGATCAAAATTTACTTAGAAATCATTTCTTTCTCTCTTTAGGTTCCTTCAAGATGTCCAGTTTGAAATTCTGCCTGTATTTAGCTGAGAGGTGGCTACAGAACATCCCATCTGAGGTGTGTATGAACTAAAAGGTTGAGTCTCTTCTTCCTTTCTTTTTTTCTGTCTGTCTGTCTTTCTTTTATTATTATTATTATTTTTTAAGTCAAGAAATAGATTTATTAAAATAGGACGGTTGTGAGAGATGCAAGCGGGCAGGCAAGGAGGCTCTGCCTATTTTTTTATTTTCTTTTTGGCTTCAACTGCAGCATGGAAAAGATCTCAGGCAGGGAATGAACCCTCACCACAGCAGTAACCAGAGCCACACCAGTGACAGCACTGGATCCCTAATCTGCTGAGCCACCAGGGAACTCCTTTGCTTCTTGGCATTTGTAAAGAATGCTGCCATTGAACACTGGGGTGCAAGGTCTGCTTTCTCTTTAATTTAAATTGTGCTCTTATCCTTCCCTGGTGATTTCAAGGGTTGGATGCCTGAAATGGAGAAAATGGATAAAGCTTAGTGTAGAGACTGAAGGATATGACTAAGTCAGAGGGGAACTTTGATTGATAAAGATGGATTCTTAGTTTCATTTAACATTTAGAAAATGAGATCTTCTTTTTGCTTGGAATTTTTTTGAAAGGATGAAACACATGAAAAAGCTGAAGCTCTGTTGAAGAAGCTTCACATTCAATACCGGAGATCAGGCACTGAAGCTGTGCTCATAGCCCACAAGCTGAACACTACAGAATATTTAAGAATGATCGGCAAGCCAGCACATCTCATTGTCAGTCTGTATGAACATCCTAGCATAAATCAAAGAATTCAGGATTCATCTGGCAAAGATTACCCTGGTGAGGGCAAAACCCTTTTTATCTTTTCATCCAAGGAGAACTAGCCCTTTGATTCTCTCTGGTATCTTGCATTGAAAACTTGGGGTTTTCTTTTTTTAATTCTTTGTCTTTAATATCTTAGATATTCATGCAGCTGCTAAAGAAATAGCCGAAGTCAATGAAATTAACTTGGAGAAAGTCTGGGACATGTTGTTGGAAAAATGGCTGTGCCCGTCCACTCAACCTGGTGAAGTAAGTCCTTGCTTGGCCAGAGTATCTGTTCTTGAATATGAGCTGCTGGTCTTTTCTCAAAGGCTGATGGTTCATCCTGCAATGATGTGTGACCTCTAACGGGAAGCACAGAATCTTAGAAGAAGGAACGTTTGAGCTTTTTTTTTTTTTTTTTGGTCTTTTTTTGATCCACCTCTTAGAGTAATGAAAATAAAAACCTTTTTAAACAAGAACTTTTTCATAAAGTAATGAACTACACTGTAATTACTTGTCTGTAAATATCATTTTGTATATTGGGCTTTTTCATCTAATAGTTTTTCATAAGCTTATATAGCCAACCAACTTTCTTCAGTTTTTAACTTTTTTTTTCACTTTTTCAAGAAACCATCAGAATTATTTGAACTTCAAGAAGATGAAGCACTCCGAAGGTATTCTTTATATTTACGTTTGTCTACATCCCATTGCCCAATAAGAATCTTACCAATGAATGTGTCAGAGGTTGGTTTTGAAAAGACTTCCTTGATATAACATGAATCAGAACCTCTGAGAAGAATCAGTTCATTGATATATGGCTATGAATGAGTTTAAGTATCTCCAGTGAATAAATAAGAAACAACCCAGATCTGAAACTTCAGTGACTTCCTTCTAGAACATCTTTAGCAGAACATGTACCTCAAGCAAAGAAAAACCCTTCTGTAGCTAGGACTCTGGCCCCAGACCCCTATGTATTCTCTCTCTCCCTTGGGAGCTAGGCTGGTTCAGATACAGGTCTCCAGTATTCCTTTTTCCCTTGTGACCTAAATGTGAGACAAAAAAGGCACACTGGCATACTGTGCTAAGTCTGATTGGTCATGGCTTGCTCTCTTGAGAAGACAGACTATATATGTGCTCAAGTCAAAAATGTGGTACTCCATTAATGATGCCTGGCACAGGCATGGGAGAGGGAGTGGTGGCATGCATGCCAGCCTATTGCCATTCTGGTCTAGACCAAAAGTAGGTCACATCCCTCATGAAGCCCTACATCCTACATCGGCCCTGGACTTCTGATAGGATATGGAAAGATAAACCCTGGAAAGGAATTCCCCTGGTTTGGGCAGAACTGGCATAGTATCCCCTCCATGGCCTACTTTCCTGCATTCCATCATCCTTGCTTAGTCCTTTATGGGCAGGGACACCTTTGTCTAAGCAAGAAGTAGCTCCTGGGGCATTTGTCTGAACCAGCCACCTGGAAAGGTTAGAGGGAAACAGTTCAGAGAGAGAGAGAAAGCCCCAAAGAGAAGATCCCAAAAGGTACTTCATGCCCATCTCATCACTTCCTGCCTTTTCCCACTGGAAGCCACACCCACACCCACACCCACACCCTCCAGCACGCCTGATCCAGCCTGCCCTTTTCTTGGGGGGGCCAGTCAGCCTTGAGTCTAGAGGTTGAAATGTGCCACCAACACAGTCCTGTGGACTAAAACAGAAGTTCCTTTCCTTTCCTTCCTTTCTTTCCTTTCCTTTCCTTTCCTTTCCTTTCCTTTCCTTTCCTTTCCTTTCCTTTCCTTTCCTTTCCTTTCCTTTCCCTTTCCCTTTCTCTTTCTTTCTTTCTTTCTTTCTTTCTTTCTTTCTTTCTTTCTTTCTTTCTTTCTTTCTTTCTTTCTTTTTCTTTCTTTCTTTCTTTCCTTCCTTCCTTCCTTCCTTCCTTCCTTCCTTCCTTCCTTCCTTCCTTCTTTCTCTTTCTTTCCTTCTTTCCTTCTTTTTCTTGTTTTGTCTTTTTAGGGTTGTACCCGCAGCATATGGAAGTTCCTTGGCTAGGGATGGAATCAGAGCTGTAGCCACTGGGCTCTACCACAGCCATAGCAATGCCAGATCTGAGCTGTGTCTGTGACCTACACCACAGCTCACAGCAATGCCAGATCCTTAACTCACTGAGCAAGATCAGGGCTCGAACCTACATCCTCATTTCCACTGAGCCACGATGGGAATTCCTAAAACAGAAGTTTCTGAGTGGAGCATTCAGTGTGATTTGCAGCTATGGTTTGTATTAATTTCCTAACTAGAGAGTATTTAGGTTATCAGAGGTTGACTAGCCATTTCACAGATGAAAAGACTGAGGCCCTGAAGACTGATGACATTCTTTGTATTTATTATCTTCTTCAGCTCTGAAGGAACTCAAGAAAAGATTAAGCATCCTTTAAAGGGGATAGTAAAAATGTCCTTGACTCATACCCCTTTCAGCCTGTGTTTGGGATGTGTAATGACTTTTTCTATGGAGAGTAAAACAGGTTTATCGGGAGTTCGTGTCGTGGCGCAGTGGTTAACGAATCCGACTAGGAGCCATGAGGTTGCGGGTTTGATCCCTGCCCTTGCTCAGTGGGTTAACGATCCGGCGTTGCCGTGAGCTGTGGTGTAGGTTGCAGACTCGGCTCAGATCCCGCGTTGCTGTGGCCCTTGCATAGGCTGGTGGCTACGGCTCTGACTGGACCCCTAGCCTGGGAACCTTCATATGCCCCTGGAGCGGCCCAAGAAATAGCCAAAAAAAAAAAAGACAAAAAAAAACCAGGTTTATCGTTTTGCTAATCTGTCACTAAATTAAAATCTAAATGTACTTAAACATTTTTTTTTCAGAGTCCTATATCTCCTTCTGTCTCGTCCAATTGATTATAGTTCAAGAATGCTGTTTATTTTTGCAACATCAGCTACAACCGTAAGCTCTAAAAACTTATTCAAAATTGTCTTTGCATCTCAGCCGCACAGTTTACCATTGGCATGTTTGATTAAGATAGTGCTCACTTTTGCACTTATTCAAAGTATGTCTTAACTTACTCTACAAAAGGTGATTGTAGTATCTGCCGAGCCCCATTTAGTTCTGGCTTCTGAAACATCTTGCTCTGCAAGCTGAGTGGTGCACCTGTGGACAGTTCCCACTGGTTGTCCACGTCCACGTTCACTGTTTTAACACCCTGGTCCAGCTGCATTCCTAATACCGGGGGCCCAAGCCACCTGGCCTGAGAGAAGTCTCCACCTTGGTCTCCAGGCCCTGCCTGACCTGTCACAGCCTTCCCTCCCCACTAAACTAAAGCTAGTTAGACTAAACTTTCCCTTTCCCCTAAAGGCAATGTGACTTCCTTGGCCTTCAGGCTTTTGCATTAGAAATGCTCTCCTGAGGCAGCCAGAGCAGGGGGAGAGGAAAGGCATAGATAGAAGAAAGGGAAAGGCTGAGATGCTGATGTCCTTGACAGCAGGGGTGGAGGGTGTCCCTTCTTTTTCTTCATCTGATAGTCATTCTTTCAAGAAAAAGTGATGTTCCATGAAAAGTGCCTGGTTCAGCTCACAGCTCAGTCGTACAGGTGCTTCTCCCTGAAAACACTGCACCACAGTGTGTTTCTCACAAATTTCCCATAGATCATGTAGAACATGAATGAGAACAGTTTGATTAACTAATATTAGTATATATTCAAATGTGAATTCATAGTAATATATTCAAGAGTTGAGGTTTAATAAAATTTTTACCACTTCATCAAGAACCTTCTTAAGCAAATGTCTCTTTTGTTTACAGTGCTGCAAATGTGAAGAATGCAGGGGCTGCCATAGCAGTTAGGTATTCCTACCGTTCACCCACCAGAGCTTTTGCACCACCCGTGCAAATATTAACATAGTGCAAAAGGCAGACCCCCTCATGGTGTTAGGAAAGTGGCTCTGACCCTGTTGCTTCTGAAAGAGTGTGAGGAACCCCCTCACCTCACCTCACGCAGGGGTCCATGGAACACACGTTGAGAACCACTGACTCCCTGAAGGGCAGACACAGATTTTAGTTTTTTTAAAAACCAGTGTAGCTCAAATTGAAGCTCAGTGCCCTAGTTACACCACACAGGCGCAGCTCTCCAAACCTCTTTTGGTCTTACAGACGTTAGGCGTGCACCAGCTCACTTATGCCCATAGAACGCGAGCCCTGCAGTGTCTTCTCTATTTGGCTGACAAGGACACTATAGAATCTCTCTTCAAAAAAACCATTGACGAAGTGAAGTAAGTGGAATTTTTTAAGTTGTGTTCATAGAAAACAGATCATTCTTTGGAAACATAACTTTTAAGCCCCTTAGTTTGGAAGAATACATTAGGGGGGCCGTGTCAGCATTGCCTTGAGTGTCCTTGACATTCTGGCAAAGGGGAAAGAGGCCTTTAAGAACATCTTGTTTCCCTTAGTTCTTTGAGACATTTAGAACCTGAGTGTTTTCTTCATCTTGCTCAAATTGATTTCTTTTTAATATTCCATGACTGTATTTAGAAGCCTGAAATAGACATTTAACAACAAACCAGCCCAATATGTCCAAGTGCTGGCTTTTACTTTCAGCCTAAATGTGGCCAGGGAGGATGATTCCTGTCCGTGTCTCTGTTTTCCAGATCTTATTTGAAAAGTATAACTTTTCTGGCATCATTCGAGACTCTGAATATCCCCATCACATATGAATTATTTTGCAACAGTCCTAAAGAAGGAATGATCAAGGGTCTATGGAAAAACCACAGCCACGAATCCATGGTATGTACCCTGAATCACCCAATGGTGAGGGACTCTGTCTCCTCAGATGCTCTTGTGTTCACTCAGCTGCCTGCCAGCAGATTCCTGAAAGACAGAAGCAGAGAAACTCTTATTCCTGAACAGCTCTACTGCTCTGAGAGCTGCCCTACTTTCCTATCGCAGAAGGTGACAAAGCAGCTTGGAAATCCCCTCACCTAAGGCCTGAAGCCTTCCCCACCAACCAGAGAGAACACTTTTATAATCCGTCCCCAAGGCCTGTCTGTCCTCACCCAGACAGAGCAAAGACTGCCCTGTGTGGGGACTGTTGTTTCTCTTCCTCCTGGTTACTGGGGGGAATTTAGTCTCTGAGACAGTTGGAGCCCAGGGTGGGAAGGATATGAGGTCAACAGACAAATAGCAGCTAGGGATTCCTACTGTTCACCCAGCAGTGCTTTTGCACCACCAGCACAAATATTAACATAGTACAAAAGGCAGACCCCATCATAGCATTAGGGAAATGGTTCTGACCCTGTTCTTTCTGAAAGAGTATGAGGAACCCCTCTACCCCCCATGCAGGGGTCCATGGAACACACTTTGAGAACCACCAACTCCCTACTTCAGACAGAAGAAAGCAAAGGGGCAGAGGGAAGTCTGAGATGCTGTTTTTGAGTCCATAACAGCAAGAAAGAAAAAGAATAGGAGTTCCTGTTGTGGCTCGGCAGGTTAAGAACCCAACTAGGATCCATGAGGATGTGGGTTCAATCCCTGGCTTTGCTCAGTGGGTTAAGGATCTGGCGTTGCCATGAGCTGTGATATACGTTGCAGATGTGGCTCAGATCCTATATGGCTGTGGCTGTGGTGTAGGCCAGCAGCTGCAGCTCTAATTCAACCCCTAGCCTGGGAACTGCCATATGCCATGGGTGTGGCCCTAAAAAGAAAAAAGGAGTAATTGTTTTTCTTTCCCTAGGGAGATGAGGGCTTTCATTGCAATTAGACAAATAAACATACCTTGATTATAAGCATATTTTGTTTTCAGCTGCCCTACCTTTTCCAAAGGTGGTTTGATTTACTGGTGTCCTGAAACAGCAGGATATTTTTTTCTTTTTCTGCTTCAGGCGGTAAAGTTGGTGACTGAGCTTTGTTTAGAATACAAAATCTATGATCTGCCCCTGTGGAATGGACTCTTGCAAAAACTTCTTGGCTTCAATATGGTAAGACTCAGTGCCCTAGATTGCAGAGTATTTTAAAGATTTTGCACATGGAGTTCCTGCTGTGGCACAAGGGGATTTGCAGCGTCTCTGTTGTACCAGGATGCAGGTTCTATCCCCGGCCTGGCACAGTGGGTTAGAGGATCCAGCGTTGCCATAGGTCACAGCTGCGGCTTGGCTCTGATCCCCAGCCCAGGGACTCCATATGTCTTGGGGTGACCAGAAAAGAGGAAACAAAAACAAAAACAAAAAAAGAAAAGAAAGAGATTTTGCACCATGTGTCCTAAACATTTTGCAACTGATATTTGCTATTAAATAGACGTATGCTAAAAACATTCACTCTTGTTGGGTTTGTGCCCAACTAAAGAACTTGGGGTTAGGCCAGAGTAAATGCAAAATCAACTGACATAAATTTCACTGGAAACAAACAGAAGTTTCCCTGGCCTTTTTTGATGTTTGAACTCATCAGTGACCTTCTCTGGTGTTCCTCATGGAAGATAAGTTTTACTGATATTCCTTGTGAAAGTTTAAGGATCTATTATTTCACATTGGAATTTTCCTTTTTGGTGGTCTTCAGAACTTCTGTTTTATTTTTTCAGATTCCTTATCTAAGGAAGGTTTTAACAGCCATTTCTAGCATCCATTCTTTATGGCAGGTATGTAGTTTTCTAAAGTAAACATTATAGAATTTAATCATTATACTTGCTGGCCTCACTGGGACACTGGACTAAGTAGTCAGCTCCACAGTGAAGCTGCAGGATGTGGTTTGTTCCATTAAAATGTACCCGGACTTAGCTCAGGCATCACCTCCTTCTCCAAGACATCACTTCTCCCAGTTCTCAGGCTTCATGAGTCACATCTTCACTTAATGCCCTCAAAACACTTTGGCTCAGCTGTAACATTAGTCACAGTGTAGTTCAACTACTGCAGTTATACTACAGTTCACCTGCTCCTCTTAGACTTCGAAGATCCTTAAAGTCAGAGACCATGTTCTTACTCATTTTTTTTTTAATTTCATGTGTTGTTCACACATATAATCACTCTATGTATATATACATATACATATAATCATTATATGTATATAAGATCCCTGGAATTCCCATTGTGGCTCAGTGGAAATGAATCTGACTAGAAACCTGCAACTAGGATTGTGGGTTCGATCCCTGGCTTCACTCAGTCTGTCAAGGATCTGGCGTTGCCATGAGGTGTGGTCTAGGTCGCAAACTCGGCTCGGATCCAGCATTGCTGTGGCTGTGGTGTAGGCCAGCAGCTGCAGCTGCGATTCAACCCCTAGCCTGGGAACTTCCATATGCTGCAGGTGCAGTCCTGAAAAAAAATCACTATATATAAAATACATTATATATATAACACATATATATGTATATATACGTATGTGTGTGTTGTGTATATAGTATGTATATTATATTAATACATTATGTATAATAATATAATCATGTAATCACTGTATAATACATATAATCATTATATATGTAATATGTATAATACATAATAGGAATATATAATTTATTCTAGTGTAATAAAGTAAGACTATAGAAATATGTTTAGTAAAACACATAACTATGGTATCTTGGAGATTGTTTCATATCAACACATATAGATCTCTTTTTTCTTGAATTCACGTGTAAAATTTACCTTTTAAAGTATGCAGTTAAGTGGCTTTAATAGTCACAAAGTTTGTTACCATGACCTCTGTGTAATTCTAGAACATTTTCTTCACCCCAAAACTATACCCCCTATCCATTAGCAGTTACCCAATCCCCCTTTCTCCCTCACTCCAGCCCCTGGTAGCCACTAGTCTACTTTCTCTCTCTCTGGATTTGTCTCTCTATGGACATTTCATATCAGTGGACTCATATAATATGTGGCCTTTTGTCCTTCTTTCACTTACCATGATGTTTTCAAGGTTCAATTGCATTATAGCATGTTATCAGTACATTACTCCTTTTTATTGCTGAAAAATGTTCTATCTTATGGTAGACTACATTTTATTTATCCATTTATCAGTTTATGGTTTTTTGGGTTGCTTCCACTTTTTGGTTATTGTGAGTAAATGCTGCTCTGTGAACATTTGTGTACATGTTTTTATGTGGATGTATGTTTTTATTTTTCTTTAGTATATATCTAGGAGTAGAATTGTTGGGTCTTAGGGTAACCATTTAGCCTTTTGAGATATCTCATTATTTTTAACTCTTAATGTTCTCCAAAATATAGAATAAAATATAAGTTACTTAACAGCTCCCCTACTGATGAAAATTTATGTGTTGCCTTACTCTTTTTTTTTTTTTTTTTTTTTTTTTTGCTTTTTAGGGCCACACTTCTGGTATATGGAAGTTGCCAGGCTAGGGGTCAAATTAGAGCTATAGCTGCAGGCCTACACCACAGCCACAGCAATTGTGGATCCTTAACCCACTGAGCAAGGCCAGCAATAGAACCTGCGTCCTCATGGATACTAGTCAGGTTCGTTAACCACTTAGCCACAACAGGAACTGCTCCTAATTCATTTTTTGAAATTCTTTCTGTTCTTCCTCCTTTCCTATGGTCCTAGCAAAGTGTCTGGCACATAATGGACTTGGTGTAAATTTTGTTTTCTGAGTTGGATTTTGATACTTTTTTCCCAAATGGAGCAATAATGAATCATGAAAAGATACATGCACCCCAGTGTTCCTTACCGCACTGTTTACAATAGCCAAGATGTGGAAGCAACTCTAAGGCTCATCAACAGACAAATGGATAATGATGGGGGGTGGCAGGTACACACAATGGAATGGAGTATTATTCAGCCATAAAAAAAAAGACTGAAATTTTGCCACTTGCAGCATGGATGGACCTAGAGAATATTAGGCTTAATGAAAGAAGTCAGACAGAAAGACAAATACTGTATGATATTACTTCTATATGGAATCTAAAAAAGACAAATGAGTATATATGTGAAATAGAAATAGACTCACAAATGTAGAAAACAAACTAGTAGTTACCAAAGAGGAGAGTGAAGAGGGGGCAAATTAGGGGTATGGGATTAAGAGATACAAACTACTATATGTAAAATAGATAAACAATAATATTGTATAGCACAAGGAATTATAGCCATTATAATAACTTTTAATAGAGTATAATCTGTAAAAGTACTGGATCTCTATGCTGTACACCTGAAACTAATATAATATTGTAAATCAACTGTACTTCAATTTCTAAAAATGTAAATATAAGAGTATTTAACAGGGCAAATAATAATAATAACATATCAGCGAGGACTGTATGTCATTATTCTGAAATACACAATTATGGAGAAAATTATACTAGAATATTAAAGATGTAAAACAGGGAGGTATCAACTTATGAGTTTGGTCTTAGCATCAAGACTATGAGCTCTAACCATATATAGTTCTGCAGTGCAAAAAAAGGGGAGTTCATAAGATCCCAGACATGAATTCCTTAATAGGCTTGTTTCCACAGGTTCCCTACTTCAGCAAAGCTTGGCAGCGTGTGATTCAGATACCACTACTTTCAGGTATTTTTCTCTCCCCTGAAACATTGACAATAGCATTTCGTAGTTCTATGTATATATACACATTATTGTTTTTTATTCGCAGCCTCTTGTCCTTTAAGCCCCAGTCAGCTGTCAGATTGTTGTGAGAGTCTCATTGCTGTTCTGGAGTAAGTAAAATATTTGTCTTCCTAGCCCCCCAAATCAAATCTGTTGCTTGTAAAATTCCTTTCTAATAAACATTTGTTATGAGTAATTTCCATTTTACCTCTTGATTTGAAAATAAAATATCTCTCTTGTTTTTACAATGTCTACTTTCCAACATGCAGTGCAACTAGTGAACTTTATTCAATATGCATCCTCTAAAATTTGTACCCATATTTAATGTAAGTACAGGGTATCTTTTTTTTTTTTTTTTTTGCTTTTTAGGGCCACACCCGCAGTGTATGAAGGTTCCCAGGCTAGGGGTCCAATCAGAGCTACAGCTGCTGGCCTACACTACAGCCACAGTAACACAGGATCCGAGCAGCATCTGTGACCTACACCACAGCTCATGGCAACGCCAGATTCTTAACCCACTGTGCAAGCCCAGGAATCGAACCTGCAACCTCATAGTTACTAGGTGGATTCATTTCTGCTGTGCCACAATGGGAACTCCCAGTACAGGGTATCTTTTGTGAATGCTGTAAATCATACAGTGTTGTCTTATAGATGTTGAGTCTTTTAAGTATTCATCTTTAGCCATGTATAGACTTTCAGACACTCATAGCTTCAACAAGGAGTCTATGTAAATAGATTCTTTTATTCCATGAAGAGTTCCCTGGTGGCTCAGCAGGTTAAGGATCTGGTGTTGTCACTGCTATGGCTCCAGTCATTGCTGTAGTGCAGGTTCAGTCCTTGGCCTGGGAACTTCCACATGGCGGAGATGCGGCCAAAAAAAAAAATTAAAAGAGTCGAGTTACTTGTTACTAGGCATATTTAATGCTCTAGCACTTTAATGTTTAAAATTTCTGAAAGCATAGACTTGTAAGCACTGTGGAAAACTAGGAAGGCCAATATAATCTAGTATATCAGGTTATTAACTAATTAACAAACTCTCTTAAAGATGTCCAGTTTCAGATGATCTTGACCTGATCAGAGTGGCCAGGCAGTATGTCCAGTTAGACCTTCCAGCTTTTGCATTAGCCTGTCTGATGCTCATGCCCCACTCGGAAAAAAGGCACCAGGAAATAAAGGTATCTTGTAAATTATTCCTCCAGGACTGCCAAGGAAACAGAAGGGCTCAGGTTGCATGTCCCCTGCAAAAGGTTGCACTTTGTTTTTATCAAACCTGTAAAGCATGAGTGGGGTGGGAGGTAAGACTGAAGAATAGATGAAAGTTTATCTGAGGGATACCTGAAGAGGAGTTGAAACCTCATTCTTTATCCATGGGGAGCAATGAATTTTCCTGGAAAAGTGAAATGGTCAGGCAGTATTTTCGAAGGAATAGTCCCCATGGGCTTGGTCAGAAGAGAAATGTGACAAGAAGTAAAACTCTGGGAAAGCTATTGGATTTGAATAGGAATTTATCTCACTTGATCCATATCCAGCAACTCTGTGACGAGGGAAGGGAAGCTTCAGGGGGAAAGTGCCCAAAGTAGAATGGTGGCAACGAGAATGAACTCAGTGGAGAAGATGGGGGGCAGCGTGACTTGGTGACTAGATGTGGGAGAAGAAGGGAGGGAAGAGTCAGGCTGTGTGTGGGTGTCTAACAAAGGAGCCAGAAGCAGCATGAGGACAGAACTTTTAAAAATAACTCCATTCCCTTTATACTATAGAATAAATAGAACGAAGCATTTTGAGATGTTTTACAATCATTTCCCCACTGGTAGAGAAGCCAGTACCTAGAGATCTATGTAAATGAACAGGCATGTTTTTTTGTCACTTGCTCTAGTCATTGCATTTTTTTTGAAACCATCTGTGCCCATCTTTGACTTTGTTCTTTTCTGACTATTCTTAAACTCATCTGTTGATGCTTTTCAAAGTTTTAGTGTTTAAATAGATTTCTTTTGGCACTTAGAAGGACAAAATGCTTATTAAACAGTTCTTTTTTGGTGGAGGAATGGGTATTTGTAAAATGCTTTCTCTCCCTTTATTTCAGTAATTTTTTTGGTTGGTAAAGGTGTTTTTTTCCTAGTAGATAAGCTTTAAGATATTTCAGATTTTAAAATGAAAACTTTCTAGGCTTGACAGAAATTAGTAGTAATCATACTTATCTATTCATTGTGTTTTAAATTTTTTTCTTATAGAATTTTCTGGGCTCCTGTGACCCTCAGATCGTTTTACAGCAATTAGAGGAGCATATGAATACTGGCCGGTTGGCAGGGTTTTCACATCAAGTAAGAGGCATTTTCTTCTTTCGTTATGAAAAAGTTTGTTTTTAGAAGGTAATAATTTTCCCCAAACCAAGATTAAGTGAAAACTTAGCATCTTGATGTTTCTTCATATAGACAATTATTTTGCTTTCATTAAAACCTCAATAAATTTTTAAATAGCAAGGACCCTGGCTGTCCTGCTTACTGCTATGCTCAGTGGAAAATTCCGTAGCCTTCAATGCTTGTCATTGTGAACAGATTTTCCTCATAAGAAGTACTAAAGTGCTGGAGTTCCCACTGTGACGCAGCAGGTTAAGAATTCAGCATTGTCTCTGCAGAGGCATGGGGTTCGATCCCTGGCCCAGCACAGTGGGTTAAAGGATCTGGCATTGCCGCAGCTGTGGCGTAGGTTGCAGCTGCATCTCAGATTCAGTTCCTGGCCCAGGAACTTCCATTTGCTGCCTGTGTAGCCAAAAAAAAAAGAAGAAGAAGAAGAAGGAAAAAAACCCCGAAAAACTCCTAAAGTGCTTAACAACAATAATGTATTATTTATTCACTCTATGCTGACATGAGCCAAAGCCATCCCTCTTCCACCTGCAGTGATAATTTAACTCCTAATTATCAGGAATGTCTTGGTATTGAATAGGACTTGGCAAAACATGTTTTGAATATGATGATACCTGTCATTCCATAGATTAGAAGTCTGGTTCTGAATAATATCATAGACAAGAAGGAGTTTGGGATTTTGGCAAAGACAAAATACTTCACAGTGTTGAAATCACACATGATGAATACCAACAGCATCACTGAGCTAGTAAACTATTTGGCAAATGAGTTAAGGTAAGTTAATACAATTTTTAAAAAAAATCTTAATGTTGGAGTTCCCATCATGGCGCAGTGGAAACAAATCCGACTAGGAACCACGAGGTTGTGGGTTCGATCCCTGGCCTTGATAAGTGGGTTAAGGATCCAGTGTTGCTGCTGTGAGCTGTGGTGCAGATCGCAGACACAACTCGGATCCAGCATGGCTGCGGCTGTGGCGTAGGCTAGCAGCTACTGCTCCGATTCGACCCCTAGCCTGGGAACCTCCATATGCCACAGGTGCAGCCCTAAAAAGACAAAAGACAAAAAAAAAATCAGAAAAACCTTAATGTAGAATTTCCTTAAAATTTATTTTTACTTTGGAGGAAAACGTCAAATAATTTTAAAGCTATTTGGTTACAATTAAAGACTCCACATATTAAGCT
Source organism: Phacochoerus africanus (assembly GCF_016906955.1). Lineage (NCBI taxonomy): Eukaryota > Metazoa > Chordata > Mammalia > Artiodactyla > Suidae > Phacochoerus > Phacochoerus africanus. The sequence goes on along the minus strand of NC_062558.1, from coordinate 30,275,476 downwards.
ATAGCATCACTACTGTGCCACTAACACGTATTCATAGGGTACTTGTCTTGGAACCTAATCTCTTGGAACCAAACAGTTAATCAAGCTGCCTGAATTACCAAAATAGGTGTCTTATAGTCCTGCTCTAAAACCCTACATTAGGAGTTCCTGTCGTGGCTTAGCAGTAACAAACCTTACTAGTATCCATGAGGATACAGGTTCGATCCCTAACCTTTCTCGATGAGTTAAGGATCCCACGTTGCCGTGAGCTGTGGTGTAAGTGAAAGTCACGGCTCAGATCCCACGTTGCTGTGGCTGTGGTGTAGGCCAAGACAGCTGCAGCTCCAATTTGACCCCCAGCCTGGGAACTTCCATATGCCACAGGTACAGCCCTAAAAAGACAAAAATAAATAAAACCCTACATTAGGGAGTTCCCTGGTGGCCTAGTAGTTAGGTGAAAGCCTAGGGGTTTCACAAGTGTAGCCCAGATTCAGTCCCTGGTCTGGGAATAGAGATCACACATCAAGCCCTGCATACCATGGCAAATCCATCAATCTCTACGATACAACTTAAGACACTTGATCAGAAAATTGGTAGCTATCTGTAACATAAGTTTTTCTGAGTTTGGTTACCTAATTTTCCAGCACCCACAAGTTTAGAAACAGAAAGCTCCTTGGGATAGGCTTGGGAGCGGATTTGGAAAGTGAAAAATGGGAGAAATGGGCTGGCACTGAAGAAAGGAAAAGCTATCAGGATTGAAATCCTTACTGGGCCCATCCCTACATTTGGTCTGACTGTGTGGGTCACTTGGGAGGTGTCACTTTCCCGTTGCCATGCCATGGGTTTCTTTCTGCTTGTTTACCACTTGTGATTCAACCATAACCACAGGTTGTCGTGAATGAATGAGTAGTATTTTTTGAGCTAAAGTTGAGATATATGTAATAAGCTGCACATACTTCAAGTGTGCACATTTTGATACATTTTGATACATTTTGATTTGGGGAGACAGCTTGGAAGCCTTCACTGTGGTCAAGTGAGCCAACATATCTATCACTCCCAAATTTTCTTCATGCCCCTCTTCTTTCTGATTCCATAGTTTAGATGAAGCTTCGGTCTTTATAACTGAGTATTACAAGCATTGTGGGAAACCTGTGCCACCAGACGCTACTCCCTGTGAAACTCTGAAGGTAAATCTGGCCCAGAGTTACTGGGTTCTAACCTGGCACCATTTCTATTTCCGGGATTTTGAAATTGAGTCTACCTGTTCTGGCATTCTGGAGATAAATGTGTTTTTATGCATCACTGCATGTATTTTTTTGTATGAGAGAGCCCTCGATCAAGAATCAGGGGGCCTCGCTTCCACTCTCAGCTGTGTCACAAGGCAGCAGTGCTCTGAGGCCAGTAGCTGTACCTGTGCAGTCTGCAATTTTCAGATCTGGCCCTCTTGGCCTCTCAGTTACTTTCCAACATTACGTGTCCTTGTGAAGTCTTGTTTTTAAGTACAGAAGGATGTGAAAAACTGAACTTTAAAAGGCATTGATTGGAGTTCTCATTGTGGCTCAGCAGTAGCAAACCCGACTAGTATCCATGAGGACTCAGGTTCAGTCCCTGGCCTCACTCAGGGTAAGGGTCCCATGAGCTGTGGTCTAGGTCGCAGATGCAGTTCAGATCTGACATTGTTATGGCAGTGGCATAGGCCAGCAGCTGCAGCTCCAATTTGACCTCTAGCCTGGGAACTTCCATATGCTGCGGGTGCAGCCCTAAAAAGATAAAAAAAAAAGGCATTGATTAATGTTGTGCTTGAGTATTCATTGTTTTTATTTCTTTTCCTTCTTTAATTAGCTAAGAGATGTAGTTCACTATAGGAAAAAAACAAATTTGGAAGAGCAAAAAATAAAAATCCAATAAAACTGATCACTGGAAATCTCAGTAACTAGAGATAAGATCAATGTTAACATTTTGGTATACATTCTTCCAAATGTTTTTTATATAAAATATGTATGTAACGAATCCGACTAGGAACCATGAGGTTGCAGATTCGATCCCTGGCCTCACTCAGTGGGTTAAGGATCTGGTGTTGCCGTAAGCTGTGGTATAGGTTGAAGACATGGCTTGGATCCTGCTTTGCTGTGCCTGTGGTGTAGGCTGGTAGCTGTAGCTCCGATTCAACCCCTGGCCTGGGAATTTCCATATGCCAAAAAAAAAAAAGCCTCCATTTTGTTAACATCCATTAATAACTTCACTTGTCACTTCTGATCTCTAGTGCTCAAAGGCATAAGATTAATTTTTTTCAAAAAGAGGGAATATTGGAAACTTCCATATGCTTCATCCATAGCAAAAAAAAAGAGAGAGAAAGAGGGGGAGAAAGCGTCTTGGTTCAAATTTATGGCCCTTAAATGTATGATTTTCTTCGAGCATATCTGTCTAAAAAGCCAAATAATTTTATACATAATTTTTAGTAATATAGTTTAGTCTTAAAGTTTATAGTTTATCAAACCACTTTCTATTTAAAAAACTGACACTCATGAAAATGCTTCTGTGTTTCTTCTCATTTAGATGTTTCTTAATGGATCATAGTAGATCATCAAACCTTTTTCCAAGAAGAATAAGAAGTTTGGATTCTGCTATTAACTGACCATATTTATTGTAGGTTTAAATTGTGCAGTGTGTGTTATAGCTATTGTCAAATGTCCTTCAAGAAGAAATAACCAAGATGCTTAATAATAGACACTTGTCCCATAAAGAACTCATGTCTTGAATTAATAAATCTTTTTTTTTTTTTGCCAGTTACATATATGACTTATAGAAACTCTCAGTTTTTTGCACTCCATTATGAAGGAAAGTATTTTGCTCCTCCCCCGTAAGAAAAACAACTACTTCTATTTTGTTTCTTCCACCTATATAAACATCAGTCTTTTTAATATCATTCTGGTAAATATGTATATAATCTAAGCTGCAGAGCGTATCAGTCAGTGACCAGCCAGAAATATGGCAGCCACCCTAGGTAGTTCAAGCAGAGAAGGATTGAGGGTCAGGAATTGATTACAAAGGTGTCAAAAGGACTGAAAGGCAAAAGGGAGATGGGAGGGTAGTGCTGGAGAAGCTAAAGGGAAGGGGCTGTTCCCAGAACATCAGAAGCTGCCTTGCCTCTGAGCTGGGGCGTTGGGAGAACTGCTGTTCAGGTGGCTGAGCCTCGGCCCCAAAGCTGCCGAGTCATGCTGCCGGCTGCTAAGCCATCTCTGAAAGGTAAGAGAAGCAGCATTTTGCTTTCTCCCACCTTCTAGTTCTCTAATTGGCGTCAGTGCCAAGAAATGACAGGACTGAACAGAAGCCATCTGGCAGGGAGTCTGGGGGAGGCTGTCTGCAGGCCGGAAGCCTCCAGTAGGGCAGAGGCTGGCCTGCAGGGGCAGCATGGAGCTGGAAGGCGGTGCTGATGCCCCACTCACAGAATTGCTCATCACACCTCTCTCTCCCTTCGCAGTCTTTTGTTCTATTTGTGAATAAACTCAATTTGATTCTGCTAGAATTCACTTGCCTTTGTTTTGCCTGTTGAGAAAAATAGTATTTCTCAATATATAGAAAAAGTATTTTTAGTATTTCTCAGTGTATAGAAAACTCAATGTAATATGATTCAATAAGATGGGTTTGGGACTAAAACCAGTCTGGGTTTGACCTCTGACTCTCGCCTACTAACTCTGTGCTCCTGGGCAAGTTACATAACATTTCAAAGCCTTAATCCCCTTATTTGTAAACCTCTTACTTGTAGGAGATTTAAATGGTCATCCACTTACTCTTCTGGACATTTGCACCAATATCTTTCACAAAGCTTTTTCTGTATTGGAGTTATGTCCTTAAGATACATTCCTAATAACAGATTTACTGGATCAAAGGAAATGAAGGACCTTTTAAAGACAAAGCGAAAATGGCCAAACTGTATGCATTTCTAAAGGTCTTCTTCACAGAAGCCAGTTCCTACCAGAAACCCTTGTCTGTTTTACTTTCCCTATCCTCCCCAAGGATACTTTTTAAAACTTGTTGCTACTTTGATAGGTGAAAATAGTGTCTCAGCATTTACATTTGTGTTTCGTCAATGTCTATGTGCACCTTAAGAAAACTAATTATAAGGCTGAGATGATAAGTAGAGTCTGTGACAGTATTCTTGGGCATGAATGTGCAAAAAACGAAAGGGTCAAGTGGTGGCACTAGAACGCAGCAAATGGAAATGAAATTTCGAGCTTCCTGCACTCAAGTCGGGCTAAAAGGAGTTCTTTCCCAGCCTTAACCCTGGTTTCATTATTCAGTATAAAGTTCTGGATGTTAACTAGATTTATTGTGACGATCATTTCCTAGTATGTACAAATATCAAACCCGTGTTGTATACTTGAAATTGATGTTATGTCAATTTACCTTAATAAAATAATTTTAAATTGGAAATAGATCAAATAAATGGGAAGATTAACACGCATACAAATTCTGACAGGTAACGAGTTTTTGATAAGCCAAAGAAGTGATTTTTTTGTAATATAAATATATTTGGATTTAAGTTCAAATATATTCTGCTGTATAGCACAGAGAACTATATCTAGTCACTTGTAATGGAACATGATGGAGGATAATGTGAGAAAAAGAATGTGTGTGTGTATATATATATGTATGTATGACTGGGTCACTTTGCTGTACAGCAGAAATTGACAGCATTGTAAGTCAACTATAATAGAAAATAAAAATCTTAAAAAGTTCCAATACATAAGTAGCCAGGATCCTTTTTGTTGACTTATTTATTATATTTTTATTATTTTTTTTGGCCACACCTATGGCATGCAGAAGTTTGGGGGTCAGGAATCAAACATGCACCATAGCAGTGACCCAAGACATAGTGGTGACAATGCAGGATCCTTGACCCCCCGAGCCACAGAGAACTCTGTTACTATATTTTTATTTACCATGGTGTTATTTTTATTCCACTCTTGGCTCCATACAGCCATTCTTCATTCCCTTCCCTAAGTATATTCTTAAAACATAAGCTGGGGTTCCCTTGATGGCACAGTGGGTTGGGGATCCGGCATTGTCACTGCTGTGGCTCAGGTCACAGCTGTGGCGCAGGTTCAGTTCCTGGCCAGGGAACTTTCTTGTGCCATGGGTGCAGGCAAGAAAAAAAACAAAAGCGAGATCTCACCATTGTCTTGCTTCATACTTTTTACTGGCTCCCCATGTCACTTAACAAAATCCAAGTTGCCACCTGAGGCACACTGGCACCTTTGTTCAAATTAGAAACAGATCTTGATGAAATAAAAATACACATTTTAAGACAAGAAAGGTTTAAACAAAACCTTTTCTCTGCTCGTTTTGTCCTCCCTCGTGTGCACTGTGCTTTAGGCATCAATCAGACTCCACAATGGCAGAAATACCTGCTCAAGCGTAAAGCTCAGTTTTTCTAGCACCAGTCATGTAACTCCTTAAAGATAACATTCCTGTCTCAATCCTACAAGGGGTCACAATGACCCCCCCATTCACCTTGTATGTGGAGACGTCTTTGGTGAACACTATGTAAAATGCCAATACAACAGTTCTCTTGAAAATGGGTGCCACCCAGGCTGGTCAGGCGACCTGGGGAAGTACGGGGCCACACCGAATTGGAAGTTCTTAGCTTAAGTTCTTAGTTCTTATGACTTTATTAATGTTACTAGCTGTGTTACGTATATTTTGCCTCTTTTACAAAATTATTGTTTCCTTGCATTACCAAACGTATGACTGCACCTCAGATAAAATTAATGATGATTAGGCAACTTGCAATGATGAAAAACATAGTTCTATAAGATCAATGATTATAACAGTGGAGCTCCAGCTATGGGAAGAAGCAACAAGAGGGAACAATTTTCTGAACCATAACAGACCAGTAAGGCAGGTGGCCCAGAGACCTTTGGTTACTGTGAACTGGACCTAGTCCAGTAATGGTGTATTGAGTAGCCTATCAACAGAATCCCCACCTGACCTGGGAATGAGCATTCCTAGGACCCTGGGACAAATTTGTCCCAAAATGCCTCCCAAACCCTGGTTGCAATTAAGACCGAAAGGAAAGAATTATAAATAATGCTATAGTTCCTGTCGTGGCTCAGTGGTTAACCTAACAAGTATCCTTGAGGATGAGGGTTCGATCCCTGGCCTTGCTCAGTGGGTTAAAGATCCGGCATTGCTGTGAGCTGTGATGTAGGTCGCAGACAAGGTTCAGATCCCAGGTTGCTGTGGCTTTGGCATTAACCTGGCGGCTATAGCGCCGATTGGATCCCTAGCCTGGGAACCTCCATATGCCACGGGTGCAGCCCTAGAGTGCGGCCCTAAAAAGACCAAAAAGAAGACAAAAAAAATAATGTTGCCCACCATCCAGTTCTGCAAGAATCAAGTCATTCACCACTGCAGTCACTAACCTCTAAAAGCGCACCCTGAAAGGAAATTAGATCAGGGTGAGGCACTTTGTGCCCTGAGGAAACTGACAGAACACAGATATTCTCGGGAGAGGATTTTGTGAACCCAGTTTCTTGCCTCTTCCCACACTTAGAAAAGCACTAAAACCACCAAGATATGTTCCTGGTGACTAGCAATAACCGTCTACCAGAAGTGTGCTTGCTTGCACGTACCCCTTCACCAAAATCACATATGTACTGACCTCCTGGCTTACCTCTTTGGAACAGTCCTCAGAGCTCTCTGAGACATTGTCTCCCAACTTTTTTTTTTTTTTCTTTTTTTTAGGGCCACACCTGCGGCATATGAAAGTTCCCAGGCTAGGGGTTGAATCAGAGCTACAGCTGCCGGCCTACACCACAGCCACAGCCACAGCCACGAGGGATCTTTAACCCACTGAGCGAGACCCTGGATCAAACCTGAATCCTCATGGATACTAGTCGGGTTTGTTACTGCTGAGACACAATGGGAACTCCCAGGCAGGTCACATTTTTAAGAGAACAGAGTTTGAAAGCCAGATCACAGTTAGAGCTCAGTGCTACCTACCCTTCCCTTCCATAGCTTAGAAGTGGATCCAGCCCCATCTGCCTTTCCAGCCTCAGTGCCTACCACTCTCCCCTTTTCCCTGGCTAACCTCTTCCCATCCCTTGGTAGGGCATGAACGTAGCCTTCACAGTACTATGCAAAGTTATCTTCACTGCCTTCTTCATTAGCTCCCTATTCATGTTTTTGTTCCCAAACCTTAGCACCATGCCCATGTAGTAGACTCTTAACACAGATCTGTGAGATAAATGAACTTAGGCTACCCACATTCGGGGTAAAATTCCATCCTTCAGGAGTTCCCGTCGTGGCGCAGTGGTTAACGAATCTGACTAGGAACCATGAGGTTTCGGGTTCGGTCCCTGCCCTTGCTCAGTGGGTTAACGATCCGGCGTTGCCGTGAGCTGTGGTGTAGGTTGCAGACGCGGCTCGGATCCTGCGTTGCTGTGGCTCTGGCGTAGGCCGGTGGCTACAGCTCCGATTCGACCCCTAGCCTGGGAACCTCCATATGCCGAGGAAGCGGCCCAAAGAAATAGCAAAAAGACAAAAAAAAAAAATTCCATCCTTCAGTGTCTTAAGGGTCACATGAACAAATGAAGCCATCTCATTATGCATAACAAAAAAGGAGGAATTGAGCCACTAAATAAGGTACTATAGTTAGTTTTCATGACTCATACACATTCTTTCATCATCCCTGTTTTACACGAGGTGGCTCAACTGCTCTTCCTTGGACTAGTTGGAGTAGAAAATTTAATTAGTGGGGCCCTCTGCCTGCCCTTCCTACAGATGGAAAATCTGGTCTGACAAGGTGCAGGATATTCAGTCTTCATTCTGCTTGTTTTTTCTGGGGCCCAGAGATTTGGAATCTACTTGCTATGCTTATGTAAACACATGGGTAGTTTCTGACGGTAATCTTTATTTATTTATTTTGCTTTTTTAGGGCCGCACCCATGGCATATGGAAATTCCCAGGCTAGGGGTCCAATCGGAGCTATAGCTGCCAGCCTATGCCATAGCAATATCAGATTCGAGCCAAGTCGGGACCTACACCACAGCTCACGGCAATGCCGGATCCTTAACCCACTGAGCTAGGCCAGGGATTGAACCTACATCCTCATGGATCCTAGTTGGGTTCATTAACTGCTGAGCCACAAAGGGAATGCCCCAACTTTTTTTTTTTTTTTTTTGTCTTTTTGCCATTTCTTGGGCTGCTCCCATGGCATATGGAGGTTCCCAGGCTAGGGGTCTAGTTGGAGCTGTAGCCGCAGGCCTATGCCACAGCAAGGTGGGATCCGAGCCACGTCTGTGACCTACACCACAGCTCACATCAACACCCGATCCTTAACCCCCAAGTTATCTTTAAATAAGAGAATAACACTAAATAGTTTTGGTGATCATGTCCAGCCAGATGGGAGTAGCCAAGTAAACATACAGATGTGTTTAAGATCTCCAGCTGGTTCCTTTTGTGTTGAATGTTGGTACCCTAGGTATAATAGACTCGTGGTCCCCCAAGTTTTTAATTGCATGCCCTTCAGTAAAAACTTTTGGTAATAAATCATAATAGAAAATAATATGAAAAAGAATACGTATATGTATGTGTATAAACAAGTCACTTTGCTGTACAGCAGAAACAAGCATAACACTGTAAGTCAACAATGCTTTATTTAATAAGATAAATTTTTTTAAAAAAAAACTTTTGAGGAGTTCCTCTCATGGCTCAGTGATAACTAACCCAACTGGTATCCATGAGGATGCAGGTTTGATCCCTGGCCTCGCTCAGTGGGTTAAGGATCTTGCGTTGGTGGCATTGCCGTGAGCTGTGGTGTAGGTCTCAGATGCGGCTTGTATCTGACGTTGCTGTGGCTGTGGTGAAGGCCGGCAGCTGCAGCTCCTATTTGACCTGTAGCCTGACAACTTCCATATGCCACGAGTGTGGCCCTAAAAAAAAAAAAAAACCAACCCTTTTAAGAAGCTCCTATGTGGCTCAGGATCTGGCATCATGGCAGCAGCTCCAGTCGCTGCTGTGGTTCGGGTTCGATCCCTGGCCAGGAAACTTCTGCATGCTGTGAGTGAGGCCAAGAAAACCCCAACATTTTTTTGTGTGTCTTTTTAGGGCTGCACCTGTGGTATATGCACATTCACAGGCTAGGGGTTGAATCAGAGCTGTGGCTGCCAGGCTACACCACAGCTCATAGCAACGCCAGATCTGAGCCACGTCTGCGACCTATACCACAGCTCTCAGCAACACCAGATCCTTAACCCACTGAGGGAGGCCAGGGATCGAACCCGTGTCCTCGTGGATGCTAGTCAGGTTTGTTAACCACTTAGCCATGACGGGAACTCCTACATAAATCTTAAGTTCAAAGCTGGGTTACTTTTTATAAGCTGTATAATGATAATCTTTATCAAAATACAGAACATTCTAGCACCCCAGAGGACTACCTTGTGCCCCTTCCCAGAGCAGAACCCCCACCGGTAACCACTGTTCTCTATAATCACTGATTATTAGTTTTACCTGGTTTTGAACTTTATATAAATGGACTGTTACAGCATCTACTCTTGAGTCTGAATTCATCGCTCAACGCTGTAATTGGTGGACAGAAGTCCTCACAACCAGTGGGTGTGTTTCAGGGAGTGGAAGTGCATTAGTAAATATTGCCACATGGTCTTGCCAAAGGGGTTGTACCATCTACATGCCCACCAGCCACGTGTAAGAGAAGGATTGCTTCATATCCTTGACAAGGCTTTGAATCATCAGTCTTCCTAATTTTAGCCATCTTGGTGGGAGACCTTACAGTGCTCTTGATGACGGGGGCAGAGATACCAGGACAAACATCTTGTCTTCCCTCTGGCTTATCCCCACTCCCTTTCCACTTGAGGTTTGTGGAGAAGTGAGGTCCGCAGTGTATCTGCACATCTCAGAGTCTGGTGGCCATCACACTACACTATGTCGATGAGGACGCCCAGCAGGATTCTGAATCTTAGCTCACAACAGCTAAGTCTTACCCCAAACTTGACAAGAGATTAGAGAACTACAGAGTGGGTTTTGTTTTGTTTTTTTCCCTGTTTGTTTGGTTTTTTCCTAATCTGCGTTTTTTTCTTTCAAGCACTCTTGATGTCTTCAAAAGCAACCAGAAAACAAAGGCTCGTGCTTTCAGAACAACCAAGGCTGAATGTTTTCTAAAGGGAATAAAGAAATTTCTAGAGCAATTTCTCTTTCTGAACTCTCCTTCCAATGTCCATAGGACCCAAGAATACCACCTCTAACTTGACTTTCTGGAGTTCCAGGAGGGATGCAACAGGATCAGCAGTATCTCTACAGCATCAGGACTCAGGTTCAAACCCTGGCCTAGCACAGTGGGGTAAGTTAAAGGATCTGGTGTTGGTGCAGCTGTGGTATAGGGTACAACTGAAGCTTGGATCTGATCCCTGGCCTGGGAATTCCATATGTCACAGGGTGGCCAAAAAAGAGGACAAAAAAAACCCAAACTGACTTTCCCTTGATAAGTGATCCTACAGCTTAAAAAAAAAAAAAAAAAGACGTGCTTTATTGAAATGCAGTTCACATACCAAACAACTCACCTAAAGCCTTAAAGCATACAATTCAATGGTTTTCAGTATATTCACAAATACATAAACCTTCACCGCAATTTTAGAACATTTCCATCACCTCTAAAAGAGACCCCATACTTTTAACTACCATCCCCCTCCTCTCCTTCAATCCCCACTCCCCACAAGCCACCACTAATCTACTCTCCGCCTCTATGAATTTCCTATTCTGGACATTTCCTATAAATGGAGTCATACAATATGGAGCCTTTGTTCACTTAACATAAGTTTTCAAGGCTACCTACGTTGTAGCCTGAGTGGACACTTCGTTCTTTTTTATGGTGGAATAACAGCCCCTTAAATAGACCCCATTTTGCTTATCCATTCATCCATTGATGGAAATTTGAGTTTTTTCCACCTCTAAGCTATTATTTTAAAAAATATTGCTATATCCTACAGCTTTTTAACCACCTCGATTCTTTTAGAGGTTTTTCTTTAATTTTATGGCCACACCTGTGGCATATGGAAGTTCCTGGGCCAGGCAGGGATTGAATCAGAGCCACAACTGCAACCTATGCTGCAACTGCCCTGATGCCCAAATCCTTTAACTCACTGTGTTGGGCCAGGGATCAAACCCACACATTCACAGTGACCCTTGCCACTGCACTTAGACTCTTAATCTATTGTGCCACAGTGGGAACTCTTGGGTGTTTTATTAACTTATTTTCGATATGTATACACAGACTTGTTCATTCTTAAGATATCAGGTAAGACTGTGATCAGATTTTTTTCCACTCCCTGTCTTGTCTCTGGGAAAAGTTCTTGGCACATACTATGCTGTTTCCTTTTTTTCTTTTTTTCTTTTTTTTCCGCTTTTCTGGGCTGCACCCTCCACATATGGAGGTGCCCAGGCTATGGGTCCAATCGGAGAGCTACCGCTGCCTGCCTGCCTTCCGGCCTATGCCACAGCCACAGCAATCCAGGTCCGAGCCGAGTCTGTGACCTACACCACAGCTCATAGCAATGCTGGATCCTTAACCCACTGAGCAAGGCCAGGGATCGAACCCACAACCTCGTGGTTCCTAGTTGGATTCATTTCCATGGCACCACGATGGGAACTCCCAAACTATGCTCTTTCAAATCTTTGTTCCCATTCCCTTTGCCTAGTTACCTCCCACTCTTTCTTCATTATATATTTACTCAAAACCCAAGTTCCTTGAATAACTTAAGAGAATATCTCATTTATATGATTATGTATCTATGTATGAAGTGTTAGGATATTCTTTGCATTCAAAGAAATATGAACCAGGAAGAATTGCATTTATTTCAAAACCAAGATCATTGTCCACTCATTTTTTCAAGACTTTATCTAGACCTGATTTTTTTTAAGTCTTAAAAGGATATGTTACTCATAATCCATATATATTTCATACCTCAAAAGAAGAAGTGGTAATTTACAAAATTTCTTCCTCTTTCTTCCCACCCCATAATATCACATGTTGAGTAGCTGCTGCTGTTTTCGTTCCTGTGCAACCAGAATATCTAGGAAAAATTTTGTCATCAAATGACACGGATGCATATGCTGGTGCTTCAATCTCTGCTTTTTGTTTTTTGGGGTTTTTTTTGGCTTTAGAGCCTTACCAGAGGCATATGGAGGTTCCCAGGCTAGGAGATGAGTCAGAGCTTCAGCTGCCGGCCTACAGCACAGCTATAGCAATGTGGGATCCAAGCCAAATCTTCGACCTACACCACGGCTCACGGCAACACCGGATCCTTAACCCACTGAGCAGGGCCAGGGATTGAACCCTCATCTGCATGGATCCTAGTCGGGTTCGTTAACCACTGAGCCACGAAGGGAACGCCTTCAATCTCTGTTTTTAAAATGACTCTTAAACAATCACATTCTACAGTATTGATTGTAATATTTCATTCATTTATAAGTTTTCATGCTCTTATATTAGCAGGTGGCCTTTTGTCAGGAAGTTCCATGCTTTTGGTTCAATTGAGATTACTGGTGGGATTTTACTATATTTTCATTTTGACTTTCATCTCCGGGCTTAGTGAAAGTGAAAAGAAAATGTAAGTGGTGAGGGCTGTCAGGAGAAGTGAACGAAGACACCTTAGAGGAAAAGGAACCAGAAGGATGAAAGCCAGTGACCAAGTTCTGCCGTGACATCGTCTTCATCCAGCATCCTTTGTTAGGCCTCTGAAAAGGCAGTGGAAAAAACTCAAGTTTGTCTCCTATCTGCCGCAAATATCTCTGTATTCACTTTCTAGGCCTGTCAGAATGAAGGATTATTAACCGGGTGATTTAAAACATCCAAGAGGTCCCACTAGGGTTCAGTGGGTTAAAAACCTGACATAGTATCTGTGAGGATGCAGGTTCAATCCGTGGCCTCACTCAGTGGGTTAAGAATCTGGTGTTACCTAAAGCTACAGGGGAGGTTGCAGATACAGCTTGGATCTGGTGTTTTTGTGGTTGTGGTGTAGGCTGGCAACTGCAGCTCCAATTTGACCCCTAGCCTGTGAACTTCCATATGCTGCAGGTGTGGCCGTAAAAAGAAAAAAAATCCAAAACTTACTCTCTTACATTTCTGGAGGCCAGAGACCCAAATTAAGGTGTCATCAGGACCACATCCCTCCAAAGGCTGTAATGGAAAATCCTTTCTTACTTCAGCTCTTGGTGGTTTCAGGTGTTCCTTGGCATCACCCCAACCTCCATCTCCATCATCACATGCATCGCATGCATGGCCCTTGTCGTGTGTGTGTGTGTGTGTGTGTGTGTGTGTATGTGTCCTAATCCCATGTGACCTCATCTTTCTGTTTGTCTTTTTACAGCCGTACCTGCAGTATATGGAAGTTCCCAGGCTTGTGGTCAAATCAGAGCTGCAGCTGCCTGCTTACACCACAGCCATGCCAGATCTGAGCCACACCTGCAACCTATGCTGCAGCTTGCAGCAACACCAGATCCTCAACCCACTGAGCAAAGGCAGGGATCGAACCCGCAGCCTCATGGAAACTATGTTGGGTTCTTAATCCACCGAGCCATATCAGGAACTCCTCGTCTTCTTCTTCTTCATATTTTTTGGTGGCATGTGGGATTTTCCCAGGGCCAGGGATCAAACCTGAGCCACAGCAGCGACAACTTAACCCACTGAGCCACAGAGGAACTCCCTGTGTGATCTCATATTAATCCTTACCTTAATTATATCTGCAAATACACTATTTCCAAATAAGGTCACATTTTGAGGTTCCAGGTGAACATGAGTATTGTGGCGGGGGGTGGGGGGGGGCGGCAGGGGACAACCTTCAACCCACTCCAACCTCCTTCTTCAAATTCTACCGCTTCTGCCTTTTGGATAAAGTATTCCTTTGAGTGCCACTGAGCTCTCTTACTTTGCCACTGATAAGAAACGACTGTCTGATTTTTACCAAACTAATGGACAGAAAAGTACAGAAATCGTAACAGATTTTTCACAAAGACTATGCGCCCATGAAATAATAAGCACCTAAATCAAGACGTAGAAGGGAAGGAGTTCCCGTCATGGTACAGTGGTTAACGAATCCGACTGGGAACCACGAGGTTGCAGGTTTGATCCCTGGCCTTGCTCAGTGGGTTAAGGATCTGGCATTGCCGTGAGCTGTGGTGTAAGTTGCAGGCATGGCTCAGATCCCAAGTTTCTGTGACTGTGGTGTAAGCCAGCAGCTACAGCTCCAATTGGACCCCTAGCCTGGGTACATCCATATGCCACGGGTACGCCCTAAAAAGCAAAAATCAATCACTCAGTCAAGACATAGAATGTTCCCAATATAGATTAGGATCCATAGTCTGTCTCTTTTTTGTTTCTATTAAAGAAAAAATTTTAAAGGTGGTAAAACACGCATAAGACAATTTACTATCTTAATTTTTTCTTTTTTTTCAATTTTTTCTCTTTTTTTAACAATTTTAACAATTTTTTAACAATTTTCTCTCTCTCTCTCTCTCTCTCTCTCTCTCTCTCTCTCTCTCTCTTTTTTTTTTTTTTAATGACTGCACTCCTGGCCTATGGAAGTTTCCTGGGCCAGGAGATTGAATTTGACCCACAACTGCAACCTAGGCTGCAGCAATGCAGGATCCTTTAACTTACCGTGCCAGGCATCGAACCCACACCTCCCCAGCAACCCAGGCTGCTGCAGTCAGATTCTTAGCCCACTGTGCCATGGTGGGAACTCCATCTTAACCATTTTTAAGTGTACAGTTCAGTGGCATTAAGTACATTCACTTTGTTGGGCAACCATCCCACCATTCAGCTCCAGAACTTTCCATCTTGCAAAACAAAACCCCCAGCCCTGCTAAATAATAATTCTCCCAGCACCTGGTAACCACCATCCTACTTCTGCCTCCATGAATTTGACTACCCTAGGGACCTCATGTAAGTGGAATCATATAGTATTTGTTCTTTTGTGTCTGGTTTATTTCACTCAGCATAATGTCCTCTTGGGTTCATTCATGTTGTAATATGTGTCAGAATTTCCTTCCTTTTTAGAACTGAATAATATAGGAACCATGTTCTTTTGAAAGGTGATGACAACCTCCGATGGATTTTTATGGTTAAACTTGTACTTATTTTCATCCCTGATTCTAATGAATGAACAATGAATGTATCATTAATGTTTTCCTCTTTGGTGATTTTAGAGTTCAGTTTTTCAGGTGTTTCTTTTTTTGTCTTTTTGCCTTTCTTAGGGCCACTCCCACAGCATATGGAGGTTCCCAGGCTAGGCGCCTAATCAGAGCTGTAGCCGCCAGCCTACACCAGAGCCACAGCAACTCGGGATCCGAGCCGTGTCTGTGACCTACACCACACACAGCTCACAGCAACGCCGGATCCTTAACCCACTGAGCAAGGAAGGCCAGGGATCGAACCTGCAACCTCATGGTTGCCAGTCGGATTCATTAGCCACTACGCCACAACGGGAACTCCCAGTCTTTCAGGTTTTTAAACCAGAACCTAGCCCTCTGCTCTGTGGTTTCAGCTGTGTTACCCCATCTCACGTGCATTTTAATTATCCCACTGAATCTATAGAAGCTAAAGAATCAATGGCTTTCAAAAGTGGATGAGAGTAACCACAGGGGCAAGCCTTAAAAAAAACATTTTAGGAGTTCCCATCGTGGCTCAGTGGTTAACGAATCCTACTAGGAACCATGAGGCTGTAGGTTCAGTCCCTGGCCTTGCTCAGTGGGTTAAGGATCCGGCGTTGCCGTGAGCTGTGGTGTAGGTTGCAGACGCGGCTCGGATCCCACGTTGCTGTGGCTGTGGTGTAGGCTGGTGGCTACAGCTCCGATTGGACCCTTGGCTGGGAACCTCCATATGTCGCGGGAGAGGCCCTAGAAAAGACAAAAAAAAAAATTTTTTTTTAATTAGTCTTTCCAGAGTTCCTGTTGTGGCTCATGAGGATATGGGTTTGATCCCTGGCCTCCCTCAGTGGGTTAAGGATCTGGCATTGCTGCAAGCTGTAGTGTAAGTCACAGATGTGGCTCCAATTCTACCTCTAGCCGGGAAACTTCCATATGCCACAGGAGTGGCCCTAAAAATAAAAAATAATTTAAATAAATTTGTCTTTCCTCTCCCTTTCTTTGCAGCTGACTCACAGGCAAACCTCGAAGGACCTTGACAGTAAGTAGTTTAGATTTAACTCAATATCCTCATCCCGGCAGCCCTCTGCAAAACACAGAATTCTGTGTTTTGTTTCCTTTTATTTAAGCACACTTACTCATTGTTTTGGAAATACCTCACATTCCAGGAGATTCAAGACTCTCTTGAATAAACCAGTCACCTCTTTTTAAACAAGACCATTGAGTATATGTGAGGATAGGAATGTAATCCCTTGTACCTATTAGAGATCCGCAGAAGAATACATCTTAATTCATTTTCATCATGGCTACAGCCCTGCAACATTTATAGACAAACGTAACACCTTCATCAGCAGAAGGACCTAGTTCCCTTAATCCATCAGCTGGAAAACAGGTTTTTACCATAGGCGACTTAAGTCATTTATTTCCATAGTTTACACATTATGCAATGATTTAGGACTGAGAGCCAAGAAATAGAGTTAAGCGCAAGACAAAATCCAACCACATTTCAGGTATTAATGTCTACTCTTAGCCCTTAAATGCCCTTATGAAAGCCACCCAGCTGCATTATCCTTTCTCTGAAATCTTTCAACTTGCAGAGTAGAGCAGGCACCTTAAAGGGTGGCCAGGCCAGAACTTTCCAGAACCATAGAAACATGAGGCAAAAGTGGTGAAGGAACCACTTATCTTTCTCTGCTTGCTCCCAGTCACAGCCTAATGATGCAGAAAGGTCAACCTGATTTTGAAAAGGGATCACCTTCACCGCATAGAATTAATGTTTCACACAGAGAAAGCGTGAGTTGTCTACAACGTCTGGTCCTGTTTGAGCGTTAGATGGTAAACTCAAAAACTGAGAGAAGCTGCACAGACCTGATGGTGTGGCCAGTGACTCCATCTTTTCTGCAGCACTCAGAGCCGACAACTCTAAAGTATCACACGTACACCTAGCCCATCCAGTTTTTGAAACACTAAGACTGGCTAGAGACAGGGAGCATGGGATCTGGGTTCATTTGGGGGATCACACACACACCCCCACACCCACACACACCCTTTTTGCCTTACCCTGAGAATGAGCTGCAAGGGAGAATTCTTCATCATTCGCTGTCTACCTACAAGCTAAAAAGGTTTATTTCTTTCACTTTCGCGGTAGCAACACATTATGTTATCCTTTCTCTCCAGGGAGAGACACAGAAAATGAACATGGCTGCTGTTATGAAAATGAACCGGTCTTATGGTTCTGCTCCCATTGGGATAAAATCAATACACTTGCCTTGCTTTTTCAGAACTTTCCTTGGGTCATTTTGGTTGCAAGTAATAAAGTCTCAACTAGAAATGAGTTTAAGTAAAGAAGGCATTTACCATCTTGCATAATCAGAGGTTCAGATATGGAGTTTCCAGAATTTACCAGTGATGTAACCAAGAGCCCAGGTTCTTTCCATCTCTCTACTCAGCTGTCCTTTAATGTGCTGTTTTGGCCTTATTAGCTTGTCTCCTCACAAAAGGTCTCAGCTGCTCCAAACATTACATCCTCAGGCAAGAATTTCCAAATGTCCTCTTTTTTTTTTTTTTTTTTTTTACAGTTGAGGTGAAATGCGCATGACATAAATAAAGTTAACCATTTAAAAAGTGAACAATGCAGGGAGTTCCCTTGCGGTGTAGAAGGTTAAGGATCTGGCATTGTCAGTGCAGGGGCTTAGGTCACTGCTGTGGTATAGGTTTGATCTCTGGCCCGGGAAATCCTGCATGCTGTGGTTACAGCCAAAAAAGAAAGAGAAAAGAAAGAAAGAAAGGAAGGAAGGAAGGAAGGAAAAGTGAATAATTCAGTGGCATTTAGTGCCATCATAAGTTTTGTAACCACCACCTCTCTTGAGTTCCAAAGCTTTTGCCTTACCCCCAAAGGAGACCCTTTGCCCGCTAATCAGCCCCCATTCCTGCTGCCAAAACCCAGCCTCTGTGCACTAACATCAAATGGAATTTGGGGTGAAGGAAGAAAGTGCCTTTTTTTTTGCTTTTTATTGCCGCACCTGCAGCATATTGGAAGTTTCCAGGCTAGGGGTCAAATGGAAGCTATAGCCGCTAGCCACAGCTGCTCGCCACAGCCACAGCCACAGCCACACTGGATCCGAGCCATGTCTGACACCTACACTGCAGCTCACGGCAATGCTGGATGGATCCTTAACCCACTGAGTGAGGCCAGGGACTGAACCTGCATCCTCATGGATATTAGTCAGGTTCTAACAACAGGAACTCCAGGGGAAAAAATAGCTTTACTGCTTTGCCAGGCACATCAGGCTTAAGCCTTCGAAAACTGTGTCCCACCCACCTGACCGGAAAGATCTGGTGAGGAGTTTTATAGCAATGGTTCAAGGGTGGGGTTGCTGTCAAGAGTCTGGTATGTGCAGGGCCTGCATTCCTTTAATCTGGCTTCAGGTGGTCTCCTGAGATGCTGATGTGGTTTGAGGTTATCAAACTGTGACCTTCTCTCTGGAATGAAGAAGGCTGCATCAAGTAGTTAACATCTTCCATTTGTTGGGGGAAGAAGAGCGCAAAGATATTGTGTACCCCTTAATGGTACACAGGCTGTACCATTGCTTCTCCATGGCTCCTCCCTTGTCTCCGCGTCTCCTCCCTTCCCTGATCAGTAACTGTTTGAACCTGACCTTCAGAACACAGGAAATGTCATGGACACTGAAACCTATTCCCTACAAACAAGAAGTTTTGGGTTGGTAGATGCAAACTATTACATTTAGAACAGATAAATCATTGGGTCCTACTGTACAGCCCAGGGAACTGTGTCCAGTATCTTGGGTTAGAACATGCTGGAATATAGTATAAAACAAAAAATGTATATATATACATATATATGTGAGTGTGTGTGTGGCTGGATCACTTTGCTGTTATAGCATAAGTTGAAGGAATGTTGTAAATAAACTATACTTTAATTAAAAAAATTATTTTATTTTATTTTTTTTGTCTTTTTAGGGCCACATCCGAGGCATATGGATGTTCCCAGGCTAGGGGTCTAATCGGAGCTACAGCTGCCGACCTACCCCACAGCCATAGCCACACCAGATCCGAGCTGCGTCTGCAGCCTACACCACAGCTCATGGCAATGCCAGATCCTTAACCCACTGAGCGAGGCCAGGGATCAAATCTGCATCCTCATGGATGCTAGTCAGATTCATTTCTGCTGTGCCACGATGGGAACTCTGAAAAATTTTTCAAAAATTAAGAAAATAGGAGTTCTAGGGGTTTTGTGGTATAGGCTGGGAACTGTAGCTCTGATTGGACCCCTAGCCTGGGAACTTACACATGCCACTAATGCAGCCCTAAAAAGCAAAAAAAAAAAAAGAAAGAAAGAAAGAAAGAAAAGAAAATAGGAGTTCCCACTGTGGCTCAGTGGTAATTAACCCAACTAGTATCTATAAGGATGCAGCTTCCATCCCTGGAATTCACCTATTCTGGACATTTCATGTAATTGGAATCATACACTGTGGGGTCTTCTGTGTGGCTTTTTTCACTTAGTCTCATATGTTCCAGCTCCATCCACATTGCAGCATGCGGCAGGGCTGCGCCCTGCAGGCCTCCAAGGCCCTGTGCTTGCCCAGCTTCAAGATGGGAGTCGGCAACAGGGACGTCACTGGTTTAATGGATGGGGGAGCTTAAACGTCAGAAGCAAGGTCCTGGAGTGACATCCCACAGTGTGTGGCTGATGGTGGGCAGGACACGGTGGCAGTCTTTGCTTTGCTTTTTGGTGGGGGAGGTTGCCAGTTACAGGGGGAATTGAGCCCATCAGGTGGGCTCATTAGTTACCATAGAAACCAGCAGGGAGCATGTGGAGCACGCCCTTCACTGCCCCTTTGATAAGCTGTCACTTACTAGCTGGGGTTGGGGCTCGAGACAAGTTCATAGGAAGGTCAGTCATGTGTAGGTAAAGCAGGCGTTGGCCAAGCAGGGGATGTCCAGAGAGCAAGAGAATAGCCACCTTGGATGTTCTGACCATATGTCAGCTTCAGTTCTTCATTTGTTTGTTTTTTGACCACAGCACACTCGGCACATGGAAGTTCCTGGGCCAGGAATGGAACCCGTGCCTTCACCGTAACCAGAGCTACGGCAGTGACAACACTGGATCCTTAACCTGCTGAGCCAGTGGGGAACTCCTGTACTTCGTTCCTTTTTACAAAATGCCATTGCATGGAGATGCCACCTTTAGTTTATCCATTCAGCTGTTGATGGACATTTGGGTTGTTTCTACATTATGGCTGCTATGACGAGTGTGGCTGTGAATGCGCCTGGGCGTGTCTTTGAGTTCTTTGCGGGGCATACCTAGGAGTGGAATTACTAGCCGTTTTTCAGAAAAACATCCCCTCACATCCTCCAGATGAGAATTCTCTCACATCACTGTAGCTGAAAAGTGACCTCTGTTCACAGACACCAATTCAGTCTCAGAGACAGAGTTTGGGGTGGACCAGAAAGCACAGCTTTATTGCTTTGCCAGGCAAAGGAGGCCACAGCAGGCTAACACCCTTAAAACTCCTTGTCCTCCCTTGAGGAGGGATGGCAAGGAGTTTTATATGTTTAGCTTGAAAAATCAGGGCTGTTGATAAGGATTAGGGAGACTGCATTCTTCTCCCTCCATAGATCATTTAAAAGTCATCAAGGACGGAGTCAGGGTGTCCGGTGATGGTTTCTGGTGGTCTTTGGGGGTTGTCTTGATTTTCTCTCTGCAGCGAAGATTGCTCCCAAAATGAAGAGGGTGTTGGGAAAGGAAAACACAACACCAGGTGCCATATAACTCTAACTAGCAAGCAACCATTAGTAAAAGAGCAATTAAGCAAGGAAGAAAGCATTTGTGAAAAGCCAGTTAGAGTCAGTGAGTGGGACAAGGCAGGGTGTAACATTATGGAGACTGTTTTAACTAGTTTTTGGCTGCATCAATGTTTCCTAATCATTAACTTTTTTTTTTTTTTTTGTCTTTTTAGGGCCCACGGCATATGGAAGTTCCCAGGCTAGGAGTTGATCACGGCTGCACCTGCTGGCCTACACCACAGCCGCAGCATCGCAGAATCCGAGCCATGTCTGTGACCTACACCACAGCTCAGATCCTTAACCCACTGAGCCAAGGCCAGGGATCCAACTTGTGTCCTCATGGGTGCTAGTCGGATGCGTTACCGCTGAGCCACAACAGGAACTCCTAATCATTAACTCTTGAGTCAGCTTGAGGCTGAGGGGAGGCCTGAGAGACTAAAGGAAAAGTCTTTTACTTCAAAACTCAAAGACTCAGGGGCTTGTACATCCCCAAACCTATGACAACCTCTTAACAAGGAGTTGAGACCAGCACGACAAGATGCACTCCTCACGGTTCACCCTCTGTAGCTGGGTTGGAACCCAGTCACCTCTGAAGGACACCGTCACTCGGAAGAGGGCCATTTTCTGAAGGTGGTGAACTTGAACGTGAATGCCATGACACAGGTAGGCAAGCTCTCTGTCAATCAACCCTCCCCATATTGTTAGAGCCATTTGTATTCTGTTCAAGGGTGTGAACTTGTCTGTTCTAACTGCCGAGCAGCCTTTCCTCTGGGGATTGTTTATTCTCTAAGCACGTGCCTTAAGGAAGAAGGGTGGAAACTAGGGTCAGGACAAACATGATGTCAGATGATGAAGGCTGTTGCTGAAACTTGGCCTCTGTTCACTGGTGCCAAGTAGAAATGTGGAGACAGGGTTTTGGATAAAGCAGAAAAGAATAGCTTTATTGCTTTGCCAGAGAGAGGGGGCCACAGCAGGGTGGTGTGTCCTGCCCTGGGGTGGGTAGTGAGGAGTTTTACAGTGTTCAACCAGCAGGGCATGATCTGCTCGGGGACATTCTTCTGACTGGCAGGTGGTGAGGTCATTGGAGTCAGTGTCATTGACCTTCTGGTTCCAACCAGTCTAGGGTCTCTGTGCCTGTGGGAAGCTTAGAGTTCACGTCTTCCACCTGGTGGGGGTTTCAGAATCTGCAAAACAGCTCAGAGGACATGGCTAGGAGTATTACCTATAGACCTTGAATAAGAACTAAAGGTCCTTGACTTTGCTGAATGGCTAAACTATTATGATTTTTGTCTTGCCTCTCTGTATTTTTCTTTCTGCATTTTCTCACTTCTCTGATTTAATTTATTCTTTGACTAACATTCTTCTACAAACAAAAGGCAGGCAGAGGGCATGGGTGGGGGTCTATTCTGGAAAGGCCCCATAGGGTCCTGATCAGTTATAAGACTATGTGACAGGGAAGCTCTTAAAAAATACTAGAGGGGAGTTCCCTAATGGCCTAGTGGGTTAAGGATCTGGCATTGTCCCTGCAGTGGCTTGGGTCACTTCTGTGGCATGGGTCCAATCCCTGGCCCTGAACTTCCACATGCCTTGGGTGTGGCTAATAATAACAATCTGTTTTATTTATTTATTTATTTATTTATTTATTTATTTATTTATTTATTTATTTATTTTTGCTGTTTAGGGCTGCACACAGGGCATATGGAGGTTCCCAGGCTAGGGGTCGAATCAGAGCTACAGCTGCCAGCCTACACCACAGCCACAGCAACTCAGGATCTGAGCTGCATCTGTAACCTACACCACAGCTCATGGCAATGCCGGATCCTTAACCCACCGAGGGAGGTCAGGGATCAAACCCACAACCTCATGGTTCCTAGTCGGATTCGTTCACCACTGAGCCATGACAAGAACTCCTGAGTCTGCTAATTTTTTTATTCACTAGTATGTTGTATTTTTTAGATTCCACATATAAGTGATATCATATAGTATTTGACTTTGACTTATTTCACTTAGCATAATGCCCTCCAAGTCCATCCATGTTGCTGCAAATGGCAAAATTTCATTCTTTTTGTGGCTAATATCCCATTGTGTGTGTGTGTGTGTGACACCTTTTATCCATTCATCTGTTGATGGACACTTAGGTTGCTTCCATATCTTGGCAATTATTATAATGCTGCTATGAACATTGAGATTATGCAGATCATTTTAAAATTAATATTGTGATAAATGGGATGAAGGGGAAAAAAAGAGTACTATGAAAATGTGGGAAAGAGGAAGTAGTCCTATTGGAACCTCCATGACGATAGACAAAAAGAAAGACTGCACCAGTTCCTTGTAATGAGGGGTTAAGGGAAAGCGGTTACTTCAGCCAATGTCAATGAAGTCCCTCAATTAGCCAGCAAGGCCAAATGCAGGCTCCGGGACACTACTTAGAGCATAATTGGGATGAATTTGTTTTCAACTGAATGTTCACAAGAAAAATAGTACTAGATTTGAAAATGAAGGATTGTTTTAGACCCATAAATGCTAGAGGTAGGGAAGTTTTTAAAAATCGAATTGCAGGAGTTTGCCTCGTGACTCAGTGGTAACAAACTTGACTAGTATCCATGAGGACACAAGTTTGATCCCTGGACTCACTCAGTGGGTTAAGGATCCAGCATTTCCATGAGCTGTGGTCTAAGTAGCAGACTCGGCTTGGGGCCCACATTGCTGTGGCTGTAGCTGTGGCATAGGTTGGCAGCTGCAGCTCCGATTCAACCCCTAGCCTGGGAATTTCCATATGCTGTAGGTGCAGCCCTAAAAAGACAGAAAAAAAATTGAATTAAAATCTCTATATCACTCTGTATTGTGCTGGAAGAGAGGCCCATGGCTCAAGTACCATGTCCTGTCCCTAACTAGACCAGCCCCAGGAAGTCATCACAGGCTGACTGGCAGCCGTGGGCTGGCCTGGTACATAAGCTTTGCTCAACAACGCACTCCGTTCTAGTTCTAGAGGCCAGAAGTCTGAAATCAAGGTGTTGGTAGGGTCCACTGCCCCACAAGTTCTAGGGAAGGCCCCTTCCTTGCCTCTCCTGGCTCTACTGGCCCTAGGCCCTCCTTGACCTATGGCTGCATCCCGCCCGGCTCCTCTGTCTTCACATGGACTTCTCTCTGTGTGTCTCTCTTTTTTATTTATTTCTTTTTAGAAAAGATACAAAAGGTTATATATATATCCAGGCCAGGGTTCAAATCTGAGCTGCAACTGCTGGCCTACGCCACAGCCACGCCAGATCTGAGCCTTGTCTGTGACCTACACCACAGCTCATGGCAACACCTGATCCTTAACCCACTAAGTAAGGCCAGGGATCAAACCCACATACTCACATAGACAAGTTCAGGTTCTTAACCTGCTAAGCCACAATGGGACCTCCTCTGTGTGTCTCTTATAAGGATGCTTCTCCTTGGATTAGGAGCTTATCCAGATAACCCAGGATGATCTTATTTTGGGGTCCTAAACTCAATTGTATCTGCAAAGACCCTTTTTTCGAAATAAGGTCACATTCTAAGTAATGTTCTGGGGTTAAGCCAGATGCAGATGTAGTTCTGTGAATTTTTTCCTTATTGTGATAAAATATATGTAACATATAATTCACCATTTTAACCATTTTAAGGTGGCATTAACTACATTCACAATGTTGTGCAACCATCACACCACTACTAGTTCCAGAACTTTTTCTTCATCACAAACAAAAACCCCATACTTGGAGTGCCTGTTGTGGCTCAGCAAGTTAAGAACCCAACTAGGATCCATGGGGATGTGAGTTCAATCCCTGGCCTCGCTCAGTGGGTTACAGATCCAGCGTTGCTCTGAGTTTTGGTGCAGGCTGGCAGCTGCAGATCCGATTTGACCCCTAGCCTGGGAATTTCCTTATACCACACATTCAGCCCTAAAATAAAAAAAAAGAACAAGGAAATAAACGAAAACCCCATACCGATTATTAAGCAAGTACTTCCCAGTCTCCCATCCTCCTATGTCCCAGGAGACTACTAATCTATACTCTGTCTCTATAGATTTGCTTCTCTAGACAATTCCTATAAATGGGACCCTAAAATAAGTGACCTTTTGGAGTTTCTGTTGTGGCTCAGCAAATTAAGGACCTGACTTGTCTCTGTGAAGATGCAGGTTCAATCCCTGGCCTCGCTCAGTGGATTAAGGATTCAGCGTTGCCGTAGTTGCTACATAGATTGCAGATGAGGCTCAGATCTGGGGTTGCAGGCTGTGGTGTAGGCCTGCAGCTGCAGCTCTAATTTGACCTCTGGCCTGGGAATTTCCATATGCTGCAGGTATAGCCATAACAACAACAAAATAGATAAATATGTGACCTTTTATGGCTTCTTTCACTCAGCATCATGTTTTCAGGGTTCACCCATATTGTAGATATAAGTACTATATTCCTTTTTTGGCTTAATAATATTTCATTGTACATATGATGGATGGACTATATTTGTTTATCCATTCATCTGTTGGTGGACAATTGGGTTATTTCCACTTTTGGCTCTCATAGATAGTGTTACTATGACCACTTGCATTCAAGTGTTCGAACATCTGTTTCAGTTCTTCTGGATATATTCATAGGAGGGGAATTGCTGAGTTCCTATGGTAACTCTACATTTAACTTATCCAAGAAATGCCAAAACATTCTCCACAGTGGCAGCACCATTTTACATTTCGCAGTATATGAGGGTTCCAGTTTCTCCACATCATTACCAACACCTCTCCCCCTTTGAAAGTTTAATACCACACATATACCGTGTATTTATTTGCGTACTCTGGTCCTTTCAAGGGCAGACTTTGTGTCTAATGGAAACATTTGCAGGGGGTCACAGAGTCAGAAGCCTGCAGGAATTCATAAAAACACTGCTGGCTCACCATCAACACATCTGCCAGGCCTTAGGGCCAAGCAGGTTGCCTGGTTGCAGACATTGATTTTATTTTACCAGCATGTGTATAGGGTGGATGTAGCATCATTTAATCAGTCATTTATTCCATTGTTTCCCTTTTCCTTTGATGGGTATTCACTTTGTGGCCAGTTTCTGCACGCACGCGCACATACACACACACACACAAAAGACCTCCAGTAAACATCCTTGTCCTTAAGTATTGCTGTTTTCATTTCTTTGGGATGCATTCCCCAGAGTGGGATTAATAGGTCAAAGGACTTTGTTTCCATTTTCACAAATGTTGCCAGATTGCTTTCCCAAATGACTGCAAAACTGCACGTGTATCAGAGCGGCCTTTTGTCCATATTCCTGCCAGCACTTGACAGCATCACTCATTTTAATTACATCAATCAGTCTGATGCATGTAATGTCTTATTATTCTTTCTTTCTGTCTTTCTGTCTTTCTGCCTTGCCCAAGGCATGTGAAAGTTCCCATGCCAGGGAATGAACCCGAGCCGCTGCAGCAACAACTCGGGATCCTTAACCTGCTGTGCCACAACAGAACTCCTTATTGCTTCTTTAATTTGCATTTTTCTGACCTCTGTTGGATTGGAAGTTCTTTACATTTGTTTGCCGGCCATTTGGTTTTGCTCCTCCATAAATAATTAGTTCATAATCTCAGTCCATTTCTGTCTTGGTTGTTTGTCTAGATCAGGTCAATGTACAAAAGCTCTTTAGATCATGTTCATTTGGCCTTTGGCTTTATCAAGGAGAAATGATTAAGAGCCTTGTTCTCTGGGGCAGGCTGCCAAGGGTCACATCAGAACTCAGCCCCTGACTGGCAGTATGATGCTGGCAAGCCATTCAACTTTGTTATGCCTCAGTTTACTCATCTATAATGTGGCGACCATCACCGACATCATCATCCCTGCCTCATGCTGTTGTTCTAGACACAAATGAGTTCATACCAAGTAAAGGCAACAGGACTGGTGCATGGCACACAGTTAAGTATAGTCAAGCACAGTTGGTGACTATTATTTATATTACAAATATTTTTCCAGCTCCATCATTTGCACTGGCTTTATTTTTGGTAAACTTTGTCACATAAAACATTTTAATGTTTACAAAGTCAAATACCCAACTTTTCTTTCATAGCTCTTGAGTTCCCAGGCTTGGTTAAGCTCTCCCCAGTTCCTTGCTGATGAATTTCCTTATTCTGCTCATTGGAGGCATGTAACTCACCACACCCACCCCGAGAGGCACTGTCCTTCCATCTCCCACATCTGTTTCCTCCCTTTCTCCCTCAGCCCAAGGAGACGACACCTTTAGGACGCTTATACATCCTCCCTCTCATTTACTTCCCCATGTTCCCTGCTGAGACCCATAAAACATTTTTCCTTCCCGTCTCCTAGTCACCAGTCTCCAAGGTTTGGCTGACATAACATAGCATTTGTTAGTTTCCTTTTTTTTTTTTTTTTTGTCTTTTTGCCATTTCTTGGGCCGCTCCCAGGGCACATGGAGGTTCCCAGGCCAGGGGTCCAATCGGAGCTGTAGCCACCGGCCTACGCCAGAGCCACAGCAACGCCACATCTGAGCCATGTCTGCGACCTACACCACAGCTCATGGCAACGCCGGATCCTTAACCCACTGAGCAAGGCCAGGGATCGAACCCGCAACCTCAAGGTTCCTACTCAGATTCGTTAACCACTGAGATGCAGTGGGAACTCCTTGGCCTTTTGGCTATGATCAAGTGTCAGTGTCTGTTTTTAGTCAGTGTCCTTGGCTGAACTGTAGTTGAAGGCTAGAGGGCAGTGTCCTTGGGGAGTTCCATAGTATATTGGTTGGGTGGCTTAGATGGCTGGGAATCCAGTCTGCATATAGAAGCAGCCTATGACCCAGGACATCCTGGCCACCTCCGCCAGCCTGCAGCCATACACCAGGGACCTGCCTGTGGCCGCCAGAATCAGCTGGACCATCTCTCCTAGGAATTTCTCAGGCTTCTCTCTGGCAACTGGTTGGTTCTCCTAGATTGCATTTATTTCATTCTATCAGTAATAAAGGACTGATCACTGGGCA
Source organism: Phacochoerus africanus (assembly GCF_016906955.1). Lineage (NCBI taxonomy): Eukaryota > Metazoa > Chordata > Mammalia > Artiodactyla > Suidae > Phacochoerus > Phacochoerus africanus. The sequence goes on along the minus strand of NC_062558.1, from coordinate 30,247,537 downwards.
GTTGAGATGGTGGGGAAGTGTTGGCTTAGCCCTCAGTGGAAAAGACATATGAAGAGTATTGACAGGAGTTTGAATTACATGCCCTGGCTGTCCTGTTTTTCTCAAGCCTATTATACATATATCTGAACAAAAGCCTCTTGAATGGAAGAACATAAGAAAGTACTCAAGGAGTTCTCTAGTGGCCTAGCAGTTAAGTATTTGGTGTTACCACTGCTGTGGCTAAGATTTGATCCCTGACCCAGGAATTTCTGTGTTCCATCGGTGCAGCCAGAAAAGGTTTTTGTTTTTTGTTTTTGTTTGCCACGATCTGGGGCAGCTCTCTGGGATTTTAGGGGAGATGAATGAAAAGTTCTGGAATTAGACAGTGGTGATGGTTGCACAAGTTTGTGACTATACTAAAAGCGGCTGGACTGTATTTAAAAGGATGAATTTATCATTTATCCAAAAAAAAGGAGTTCCCATTGTGGCTCAGCAATAACAAACCTGACTAGTATCCATGAGAATGCAGGTTTGATCCCTGGCCCCAATCAGTGGGTTAAGGATCTGGCGTTGCTGTGAGCTGCGGTGTGGGTTGCAATGGAGCTTGGATCTGGCGTGGGTGTGGCTGCAGCTGCAGCTCCTGTTTAGCCCCTAGCCTGGGAACTTCCATATGCTACAAGTACAGCCCTTTAAAAAAAAAAAAAAAAAAAAAAAGATTGTATACAAGAGCCAATACAAAAAGTGACCTAAAAAAAAAAGAGATGGATTTTGGAGTTCCCGTCGTGGTGCAGTGGTTGACGGGTCCAGCTGGGAACCATGGGGTTACAAGTTCGATCCCTGGCCTTGCTCAGTGGGTTGGGGATCTGGCGTTGCCGTGGGCTGTGGTGTGATTTGCAGATTCGGCTTGGATCCCGCATTGCTGTGTCTCTGGTGTGGGCCGGCAGCTACAGCTCTGATTAGACCCCTAGCCTGGGAATCGCCATATGCTGCGGGAAGCGGCCCTAGAAAAGGCAAAAAGACAAAAAAAAAAAAAAGGATGGATTTTATAGCAGGTGAATTATAACACAATATAAAATATATCCATAGCTCTAAGTGTCCTAGGCCTGGGACTGCTTTCATCATCTTTGCATCTCCAACACCTGGCCAATGAGTGGGAAAGCAGGAATTTCCACCCAGGAATGTCTGATTCTCTTTTGCCTCTACCATGTTGGTACCAGGCAACCTGGTAGCTAAGTCATGCTGAGCTGGAACTTTATTCTTTTGATAATTGAAGGTTTTTGAGGTAGGAAAAGAGGCATGATTCAATTTTTGTTTCAGAAGGATAACTTTTAGGAACTTTTTTTTTTTTTTTTTTTTGACTGCCCTGCGGCAAATAGAATTCCCAGGCTAGGGATCAGATAAGAGCCACAGTATTGACTTAAGCCTCAGCTGCAGCAATGCCAGATCCTTAACTCACTGTGCGGGCCTGTAGATCAGACCTGCATCCTAGTGCTCCCAAGACGCCACTGATCCTGTTGCACCACAGCTGGAACTCCTTAGAAGCTTTATGTGAACATTCTTTGTTAGAAATAATAGCAGTAGATAATACTATTCAGCAATTTTTTTCTGGATGGATGGTAATAATTTAAGTAGTTTATTTATTTATTTATTTATTTTGGTTGCATTATGTCATATGGAAGTTCCTGGGCAAGGGATTGGATCTGAGCCACAGCTGCAACCTACGCCACAGCTGCAGCAACACTGGATACTTAACCCACTGTGCCACAAGGAAACTCCTTAAAAAAGTGTTTTTTTGAAGTCATGACTGAAATATCAGCTTCTGTGGGAGCCCCAGAGAGCAATAAGATTTATTTTCTCTCATTCAGTTTTTTAAAATATGCATTTTAATGAATTTGGAGATTGGTTTTCTTCATTAAATGAAAGATATTCTGGAGAGAGAGAAGGAGCAGTTGGGCAATGTTTGCCTATGAAAAGTCCACCTGTCTTTAATGCTTTTCTTCTTCCTTTTCTAAAATCAAATTTTTCTGCTGTGTAGCACAGCAGGCCTTGTGTGAAGTTCTACTCAAATGTATAGGTGATAAGAGGTTTTAAATAAACACATACGGCATTCCAGCCGAGCTCTGGAACCACTGGCTGACTGAAGCATAGGATGAAGATGATCGGATGCTGTGTGAGCTCACTCAGGCCGCCATGGCAAAGTACCATAGTCCAGGTGGCTTACATGGCAGAAATTTTATTTTCTCCCATAGTCCTGGAAGCCAGAAGTCCAAGATCAAGGTGTCAGCAGGGTTTGTTCTGAGGTCTCCACTTGCTTTGTAGATGGCTGATTCCTCCCTGTGTCTTCACATGACTGTCCTTCTGTGTATATCTGTGTCCTAATCTCCTCTTCTTTTCTTTTTTTCTTTTTAGGGCCACATCCAGCATATGGAAGTTCCCAGGCTAAGGATCCAAATGGCGTAGCTGCCGACCTACACCACAGCCACAGCAACTCGGGATCTGAACTGCATCTGAGACCTACACCACAGCTCACGGCAACACCAGATCCTTAACCCACTGAGTGAGGCCAGGGATTGAACTCGTGTCCTCATGGATACTAGTTGGGTTTGTTAACCACTGAGCTACAACAGGAACTCCCTAATTTCCTCTTCTTATGAAGATACCAGGGAGTTCCCTAGTGGCCAAGTGGTTAAGGATCTGGCATTGTCACTACAAAGGCTTGGGTTTTTGCTCTGGCTCCATTTCAATCTCTGGCCTGGGAAATTCTGCATGTCACGGACTCAGCCAGAAAAAAAAAAAAAAGATACCAGTCTTATTAGATTAAGGCCCCACCTCTATTGACCTCATTTTAACTTAATTACCCCTTTAACTACAGTCACACTAAGAGTACTGGAGGAGAGTTCCTTTGTGGCACAGTGGGTTAAGGATCCAGTGTTGTCACTGCAGCAGCTTGGGTTGTTGCTGTGGTGTGCCTTCAATCCCTGGCCTAGGAACTTTCTGTGGCCAGAAAAATAAATAAGAGGTACTAGAGATTTGGACTCAACATAGGAATCTGGGGGTGACACAAATAACCAGCTCATAACAGACACCCTGGTTCATGTCTTGCTTCACAGGGCTGTAAGAATGAGGAAAATGTTTATACGAGAACCACCTAGTCTAGAGATGACCAGAAATCCAACAGACACTGGCTCATACCTAGTATCCCATCAAATGCTGCCTCTAGGGAGGGAGTTTTGCCTGACCCAACAGGGTTTTTTGTTTTTTTAAATCAGGTGAAATTCACATAAAATGAACCATTTTATTTTATTTTTATTGTAGTTATTTACAATTTCTGCTGTACAGCATAGTGACCCAGTCATATATATATACACACGCATTCTTTTTCTCATATTATCTTCCAAAATGTTCTATCCCATGAGATCGAATATAGTTCCCTGTGCTGTACAGTAGGACCTCCTTGCTTATCCATTCCAAATGCAGTAGTTTGCATCTACTAACCCCAAATTCCTCATCCATCCCACTTCCACACCCACCCACCCTTTAGCAACCACAAGTCTATTCTCTATACGTTTGTTTCTGTTCTATAGATGGGTTCATTTGTGCCATATTTTAGATTCCACATATCATGAGGGAACATAAGCGATATCATACAGTATTTGTCTTGCTCTTTCTGACTGACTTCACTTAGTATGAGAATCTCTGCTTCCATCCATGTTGCTACAAATGGTATTATTTCATTCTTTTTGGCTGAGTATTCCATTGTATATATATATACCACATTTTCTTAACCCATTCATCTGTTGATGGACATTTAGGTTGTTTCCATGTCTTGGCTATTGTAAATAGTGATGCATGAACATAGGGATGCGTGTATCTTTTTGTTTTTATTTTATGAATTTTTTGCTATTTAGTGCCACATCCGCAGCATATGGAGGTTCCCAGGCTAGGGGTCCAATCTGAACTACAGCTGCCGGCCTACACCACAGCCACAGCAACATCAGATCTGAGCCGTGTCTGCAACCTACACCACAACTCACGCCGGGTCCTTAACCCACTGAGTAAGGCCATGGATCAAACTCATGTTTCCATGGATGCTAGTTGGGTTCGTTAACCACTGAGCCTGATGGGAATGCCAAAATGAACCATTTTAAGGTGAACAGTGGGCGTTCCCTCATGGCTTAGTGGGTTAACAATCCACCATTGTCACTGCTGTGGCTCTAATAACAACTGTGGCCCAAGTTCAGTCCCTGACCTGGGAACTTCCATGGGCCCAGCCAAAAATTAATTAATTAATTAAAAAGTGAACAGTTTAGTGGCATTTAGTACATCTTCAGTGTTGTATAGCCACCATCCTATCCAGTTCAAAAATTCTTCATCACTCGAAAAAGAAACCCTCCACCCTTTAAGAGATACATGATGTTTTGCCACCAGCACCTCTAACTCCAGAATGTTGCAAACCCTGACAGGCATTCAGTCCCCACCCATGTAATGGGTCAAGGCATTCACCCTATTTTTTCAGTTCACGCGGCTCATCTCTCCTGTTTTTTCATAAGTTTATAGGCAAAGACTCTGGAACCAGACTGCTTGCATTTATTCTCTTAGCTCATCACTTACAGGTTATATGACTTTGGGAAAATTATTCCAGTTCTCTGGGCTTCAGTTCCCTTCTCTGTGAAATGCAATAGCACCTACCTACCCTATGAAGTTACTGAAAGGATGAAATGAGACTATAAGACTGAAGTCGTTCCTACCTCTCTGCTCCTTCCTCCTTCACTTGTGTACTCATTCTAGTAGTCCTCTGTCTGAATTGTCTTTCCACTCTAAAAAGACTGCATACCATAAGCAAGAGTCTGCCAACCAAATCGAAAGGATGAAATGAGATCATCTGTGTAAAACACTTAGAACAGAGTAAATCTTATGTATAGGAGTTCCCGTTGTGACTCAGTGGAGTAAGAACCCAACTAGTGTCCATGAGGATGCGTGTTTGATCCCTAGCCTTGCTCAAGGGTGTTGCCGAAAGCTGCAGTGTCGGTTGCAGGTATAGCTTGGGTCTGGTGTTCCTGTAGCTGTGGCGTAGTCTGGCAGCTGCAGCTCTGATTTGACCCCTAGCCCAGGAACTTCCATATGCTGAGGGTATGGCCCTAAAAAGAAAAAAAACTTAGGTATAAAAAATAATCAATGGCAATCAAATGATGATGAAACAGCTCTCTGTGAGTCTATTTTTGCATCATGCCGCATTACCAAAGTAAAACAATTGATTTTTTTTTTTTTTTGGTCTTTTTGCCTTTTCTAGGACCACTCCCACGGCATATGGAGGTTCCCAGGCTAGGGGTCGAATCGGAGCTGTAGTCGCCGGCCTACACTAGAGCCATAGCAACGCCGGATCTGAGCCGCATCTGTGACCCACAGCACTGCTCACAGCAACGCCGGATCGTTAACCCACTGAGCAAGGGCAGGGACCGAACCCACCACCTCATGATTCCCAGTCGGATTCTTTAACCACTGAGCCACGACGGGAACTCCCAACAATTGATCGCTAATACCATTTTTTCCTACTGAAATACTATGTTTCAGAGGAGGGACATTTTGTAAGTACGGAAAAGAAACCCACTGTTTTCCAACCTGATAACGTCAGTAAGCAGCAGTTTTCTTTTCAGTTGCCTTGGGAATGTCATGTATGGTTCTCAACATGTATTGATGCCTATTAATCCCTCTCTGGGTGTGGCCAGAGCGCCCAGTATATCAATATTTGTTAAGAGCCTTGAAATGCTTGTCTTTCATAGGACAGGGCTGTGGGATTGTGGTCAGGCCTGATGTTCGTAACATCACACGAAAACCCCTTCTCCTTGAAGAGATAGAGGAGGGTCAGATCTTAAATTTGAGCCCCAAGAAAATCCATTGCTGATGGAAAATAGCCATGTTTCACTTGTCCTAGAAGACACAAAACTTTGTTAACAGAATGTCATGGCCAGGTACTCCCCACAGCTTTGCATGCCAAAGAGTGTTTCTTTGACTCAAGGTAATTAAGCAATATATAAATTACAAAGACTTTAAGCCTTCAGAAGGGCTCTAGAATTCAACATCTGGAGGCACCTATCAGTTTCGGTTGGGCACAGTGTGAACTGTATTGCTTCCTGAAGTCTGGCTGATGACCTCTCTGTTCCCAAGACTTGTGTAACGTGGCAGAAATTTTGCAAGCAGAAGAACTGAGATCAACTCTGCTGAAAGCCCAAAATGCTTTTTTTTTTTTTTTTGGCCACACCCATAGCATGTGGAAGTTCCCAGGCCAAAGATCAAACCCACACCACAGCAGTGACCCAAGCCACACCAATGACAATGCCAAATCCTTAACTGCTAGGCCACCAGGGAACTCTCAAAAATGCTTTTTAAATGAGTGACATGAATGATGATCTGAAATGTTATCTGAGGAACACCTGGCAGAAAGCATGTATTTACACAAACTAATTTAAAATACCCTTGGAGTTCCCGCTGCGGCTTATTGAGTTAAGACCCCAACATGGTGTCTGTGAGGATTCCGATTTGATGACTGGCCTCAATCAGCGGGTTAAGGATCTGGTGTTGTCACAGGTTGTGGTGAGGATCACAGATGCAGCTCAGATCTGGTGTTGCCATGGCTATGGTGTAGGCCTGCAGCTGCAGCTCCAATTTGACCCCTAGCCTAGGAACTTCCATATGCTGCTACAGCCTTAAAAAGAAAAGAAAAAAGGAAAATAACCTGACTGCAGCAGCTTGGGTGGCTGTGGAGGCATGAGTTCAATCCCTGGTCTGGCCCAGTGCATTGGGTTAAAGGATCAGGCATTGCTACAGCTGCACTGTAGTTCACAGCTGAGACTCAGATACAGTCCCTGGCCCAGGAACTTCCATATGCCATGGGTGTGGCCACAAATAACAATAACAATAACAATAATAATAATAATAAATAAAAACAGAAATACCCTTTAGTGCTACCAGAGGGAGTAGGGGGAGGAGGGAGAATTGGATGAAGATGATCGAGAGGTACAAACTTCCAGCTATAAGCCACATAAGTCCTGGGAATGCGATGGACAACACAATAAATACAATGAACACTGCTGTATGTTATATATCAAAGTGGTTAAGAGTAAATCCTAAGAGTTCTCATCACGAGGAAATTTTTTTCTATTTCTTTAATTTCATATCTATATGAGGTGCTACATGTTCACTCACCTTCCTGTGATAATCACTTCATGATGTATGTGAGTCAAATCATACTGTGCACCTTAAACTCATACAGCGCTCTAGGTCAATTACATCTCAAAAAAACTCAAGCCTTTACACAGCCACTGCATGACTATTGTCCTTATGACCCTGTTACGAAGTGTGGGTTGGAACCAGTCAGATTCTCTCACGTGAGAAGCTGATCTGAGAAACACAGTTTTTGTTTGTTTGTTTGTTTGTTTGTTTGTTTTGCTATTTCTTGGGCCGCTCCTGTGGCATATGGAAGTTCCCAGGCTAGGGGTCGAATCGGAGCCGTAGCCACCAGCCTACGCCAGAGCCACAGCAACGCGGGATCCGAACCGCGTCTGCAACCTACACCACAGCTCACGGCAACGCCGGATCCTTAACCCACTGAGCAAGACCAGGGACCGAACCCGAAACCTCACTGTTCCTAGTCGGATTCGTTTACCACTGCGCCATGACGGGAACTCCGAAACACAGATATTGAGGGTTGAGTCACGTTCACGGTTCAGAGCTGGGGTGAAGAGCTATGAGCTGGTCTCCTGGAACTGTCCCCAGCTGATTTCATTCCCTCTCAGTTTCTGTGAGATATAGTGCTATATTTCTTTATATTTTTAATTGTTTTACTTAAGTCAAATTTTTTTTTTCTTTTGGGCCACCCTGAGGCAATATGGAGTTCCTGGGCCAGGGATCAGATCTGAGTCGCAGTTGTGACCTAAGCTGCCCACAGCTGTGGCAATGTTGGGTCCTTAACCCACTGTGCCAGGACAGGGATCATCTTTGCCACACAGCGGGAACTCCTGCTTAAGTCAATTTGAAGTGTGTTTTAGTTACTTCATCCATAAGCACTTTGAGTTAAACAATTCTAGTAAGGCATCTTTCTCCTGCAATAAAAGAGGGGGGGGGGGGGGGGGAAAAGAATTTCCAGTAACATGAATAGCCCAGCCTCAACCATTGAAGAAATTCATCAAAATCTCCTTTCTAATTTGAAGTAGCCAATTTGAACCAAAAGATGGGGAAGCAGGAAATGACCCATGTCTGCATTGGCTTGTATGGTCAATTTCCAGTACTTAGGGGCTCCACCAAGCTGCTGTGGTCAACCAAATTCTTCAGCTAAATTCAGATTATACAGGAGTTCCCTTGTGGTGCTGCGGGTTAAGGATCTGGCATTGTCACTGCGGCAGCCTAGGATGTTGCAGTTGCTCAGGTTTGAACCATGGCCTGGGAACTTCCACATGCCACAGGGTTTGAAAAAAAAAATGCTGATTATAAAAGCAAAGAGGGGAGAGAGGTTAACAGGGCCTTATTGACCTTCTGTGAATTCAACCACTTGTTGTAAGCAGGAAGGTCAACAGATGGACAGACCATCATCAGGAAGTATTTTGAAACTTAGACCAAAAGGCATATTAAGAACCAGAGTACTAGGTGCAATTTAAACCCCCTTCCTTCAGGCAAGGTGGCCTGGGGTAGGTAGGCTAATACATTTTGAAAGAGAAGGGAGTTCCTAAAATCAGAAACAAACACGACTTTGCACTCCTGATTTTATAGGTTCTGTATTTCTGGGTAATCTCTTAAAGCTTGGAAGACACTGGGGACAGGGAAACAGTAATACTACTTTTTTCTTTTTCTTTTTCTTTTTGGCTGCACCTGTGGCATAGGGAAGTTCCAGGGCCAGAAATGGAATCCTTAATGCACTGCATCACAGCAGAAACTCCAGGAAGTCCTACCTTTCATTCTGCAGAGAGCAGGTTCATAGAATCACGACTCTAAAAATTGGTACCCTCCAAAATAAAGAGGAAGTTATGAGAAAGATGCAGAACATCTTCACACAATAGGGTTCTTTACCTCATTGTGTAGCAGACCTCCATTCACTGTACCCGGTGATGCTAGCCTTGCTTCTGTTCCTCCTTGTGTTGTCTGAAGAGACTGATGTGCTGACAAAGCAAAAGACTTTACTGGGAAGGGGCACCTGAGTGGAGCAGCAGGGCAAGCAACACAGGAGAACTGCCACGTGGCTCACAGTTGCTGGTTTTATGGGAATGGGGTTAGTTTCCAGCTTGTCTCTGGCCAGTCATCTTTCTTGGCCCATTTTGAGTCTGATCCAGAGAGAAGAAGGCTATGTGGAGACAGAGGCAGAGATGGGCCTCTGGATATATCTGCAAGCTGGGAAATGCTAAGAACATTCCTGACAGCCATGAGAAGCTGCGTTGGGGCATGAGGTTGATTTTCTCCCTCAGATCCTCCAGAAGGAACCATCCCTGCCCCTGCTGACACCTTGACTTGGACTTCCATGCTCCAGAACTGTGAGAGAAGATTTCCCTGTTCTACGCCACCAAGCGTGTGGCCCTTTATTATGGCAGCCTTAGGAGACAAATACCCTCACATACACCAAACATCCTCACCTCAGGGCCTTTGCACTTCCCATGCCCTCTGCCTAGAATGCCCTTCCCCCAGATGTTTGCATTGTCTGCTCTGTCTTGTCATTGATGGCTCAGCTTGAGGTCACTTCCCAGTCACCCCAGCCCCACTCCCTCTTGAGCCTGTCACTCTTGGCTTCATAGTCCTCACAGCCATCTCAAGTTCCCCTTCCTTTTGTTTACTGACCGCCTCACCCACCTTGAACTTGAGTTCTATGACCAGAGGGTCCTGGGGACCTTGTTCCTTGCTCTCTTTCCATTGACCACTCAGAGCAGCATCTGGCACACAGTTGGTGCTTAATACACAAAAGCTGATGGAATGAGTGAACAAAAGGATGAATGTGAACAGATTAGTCCTGACCAGATTGGAGTTTCACCACCGGGCTCCCTGCTGACTCACACGACCAAGGATGGGGGAATCCCTCCTTTCCTCTGAGCTCATCTTTGCTCAGCCCTTCTTTCAATGACGAAGAAAGTGATCTCTGTTTTTAACTGTCAACTCCTAGGAGATCACTGGAAAATCAGACAAGCAGACAGCTCAGTAAACACTTCAGAAACTCCAGAATGTCTTTCTTCATTTATAGCCACACAACTGTGGCTGGGAGTCTGAGTATCTGTGTGTCTTATCAGTGTTCAAGTCACCATGTCAAAGCAAGCCTCATCTTGCTAAAGAACCAGGAGTGACAGGAGCTGGAAATGAAAGTGTAACAGAAACTTGGACCGATCACAGACTCAAACCAGCACATCTCCTTTCCATCTCAGAACTGAGAACTGAAACCATTCTGTAGGAAGTTCTTTCTTCCCCCTCCTATGCAAAAATCCCAGTCTGGCCAGATTCCTTTTTTAACACACAAATACTAATAGCAACTTTCACCCAGCCCTAAGTAAAACGAACTGCTCTTGCAATCCTGTCTGTACTACCCTTCCAGATTAAATTGTCTTTATTTACTCCCAGCCCTGTCTCATTTTGTCCTAATACATATGGAATTTTTGCTTAACAATATCATGATGCAGCTCAGAGTTCACATCCTTTTCTTAATTTACAGTACATGGTATTTTTCTACCAGGGCACAGTTAACAACCTATAAAGGTCTCCACTTAAGTAAGGCGTTCCTGTCTGTGAACCATCACCCAGACACATGGAATATGAAACTGTGTGTCTCACACAAAAGTTTATTGAAGTGGTAGATTTCTTATAGGTACAGAAACACAAGCAAATGAGCCAGGAGGAATCTTTCCCCCCTGCCTCTAACCTTAGGCATCATCTCCCTTTTAATGATAAAAGCAAACAGAGGTGGGAAGCTGCTCTCCTCCCTGAAGTCTCTTGAACTGCACAACCTTCAAAATTAGTGTCGATTAGTGGCAGATTGTAGCATAAATGCCATGTCCTTTCCCTTAGCAACACTGTTTTCCTCAGTTCCTCCTGGGACTAAGCCCCTTCTTACCACCACTGGCAACTCAGATGATTAACCAAAGCGAGCGCGTCTGCTAGTGCGTCTAGTCCGTTTCTGCTAAAGCTTGGCTGGAAGCTGAATTGGTCCCCTGAAATCCAGGTGACATGAAACTACTGGCTTGTTTCATGATGTCTGAGCTCCCTACAGGAGCAACAGTCCCCTCCAATTACTTAGCTTTTCTTATCCCACTGGGAGCCCACGGGCAAGTGAGACATCGGCCCAGGAGCTGAGAACCATCCAAGTCTCAGACAGGTGAAGCAAAGAGGCTGGTGAGTCACAGGTGCCAAGGGGTGTCTCTGGGGCACCAACTCTCCGGCAGCAGAAAAGTGGACAGTTTGACCATCTTCAGTTCTGCAAGGGTCCGAGATTGATCAGAAGCTTCAGACGCCTAGGAACTTCATCCTCCGTTCCCCACAAGATGCCTGTGGAGACACTCGGCAACCAGGCAGCCCACGCTGCCACACCAGTTCCCTAAATCTGATTCTCTTGAACCTGGAAGTTCTGGGAAATTGCGGGCCAAGGCTAATGATGTTAGTCTGGGCACCAGCCAAACCATTTCTCCAGAGATCCTGGTCCTTGGTGACCATCTCCCTTCCTGGCTTGGTTGTTTTAATGAGAGGCTGGAGTCAGGTCACAGGGGCTCAACGGCTCCCTGGGATCGGCCACTGAAGTATCAGGAACATTCCTGATGGTGCTGGGTTCCCCAGTGAGCTCGAGGCTTGTGCTGCGGTTATTGTTGGACTCCTCCAGCACCTTCCTCCGCAGGCAGCGGTTGATCAAGGTGGATAAGAAGTTGGGGAAAGATGGGCTGGAGAAGTAATACACCAAAGGGTCCAGCATACTGTTCATGTAGGTGAAGCTGAGGGTGATATAAAACGCCAGGTCCACCGAGCGGTAGATGTCACAGTTCTCCGTTCCAGCAGTGCGGAGAAGCCAGAAAATGCGGATGCGCACAGCCACGCTGGGCAGGAAGCAGATGATGAAGACGATGGCCACCACCATGACGAAGTTGATGGCCCTCTTGATCTTGACATGCCGGTCCATTTGTCGTTGCCGCAGGCTCCAGACAATCCTGGCCGAGCAGAACAGGATGATGCCCAGGGGCAGGAAGAACTCCAGGAGGAACATGGCATCATGCCAGCGGAAGGTATTGCAGATGCTGAAGCTACTGCACAAATACGAGTCGTGCTTCTTGATTAACATCGTTTTGTTCAGGAGGTGGACCGTCAGGCCAATCGTGAGGCCCCACAGGAGGCAGGAGATGATGGCTGCTGTGCGGTTGGAGATCTTGTTCAGAGCGTGGTGGGGATGGACCACCCGGAAGTACCGGTCCACGGCCACCACTGTGAGGAAGATGATGCTGCCCTGGCGGTTCATGGCCAACATGAAGAGCATTATTCGGCAGGGGATGTCCCCAAACCTCCAGTCCCACTTCCTCACATAGTTGTCCGTCAGGAATGGCAGGCAGATGATCAGGAGAAAGTCAGCCACTGCCAGGTTGAACAGGAAAATCCGGCTGGATTTCCAAGACTTGAGGTGGAAGCAGAAAATCCACAGAGCAAGGCCATTACCCAGGAGCCCGAACACAAACTCCAGCCCCACCACCGGCGGCAGCACCTTGGCAATGAAGTCATCCCGGAACACACAGCAGTTCTTGCCGCCTATTTTCAGAAAATGATTCTGCTGGTGGGACGGGTTCATGATTGAATTGAGCTGGTTCTAGGGAGCGCCTCACCTAGCCAATGCTCAAAGAAAGAGGTGTGGGTCTGAGTGGCGAACCTGTGGTTCAGTGCTCGCCTTTATGTCATGTCAGGGTGTTGAAATAGATGACTGAATGGTTACCAGGAAGCTACGAAATCGCCTTAAAAAAAAAAAGAAGCCAGCAAGGCTCTTATGCAACCCACTGTTTGCATAAACAAGTAATAAAAAAAAAAAATCCCCTGGGCAGACAGGAACCCACAAATTCTTCTAAATGTAAAGAATATGTTTAGACAAGCAGACTGTCATTGTGAATTACTGAAATGTGGAGGGCCTCCTTGTGGAAGGCTGCATGCCTGTATGCTGAAAACATAGCACGGGAGAATTAATTCCCTGTCCTGTGGTTGGCTTACATAATGAACGAAACAACAACAGCAATAATAACTTACTATACTCAACAGAAACATGAATAATTAGTATGGAATATTGCCGTGCACGTATTTTAAGAAATGGTAGAATGTGTATGCGGTTTTGGGGGGGGGGTTCGTGTTTTTATTTTTTGGAAAAGCGGAGAGGACAGTGATTTTCTAATATTTTATGAGGACAGATGTGTTGCGTTTGATGTTCCCATGCCATCTTCTCTGTACAAACATGGGTTGCTTTGCTACACCAGACCGTTGCAATTAATCTCTAGTAATTAAAAAAAAAAATGCTATTTGAGAACAGCATGCAATTTCATAAGATGTTTGAAAACTTGAACCCTGTGTGGCTTGCCAGTGCTGTGTTACAAGAAGTTGGGGTTTTTTCTTTGTGTTAGATTTGGAGATACCTCCATGCTCAAGTAAGTAATGCATTGTTAGGCCCATGATTTTTTTAATTAGCGAGTTTTATTTTTTTAGAGCAGTTTTAGGTTCACAGCAAAATTGGAAAGTACAGAGCGTTCCTGTATATGAGCTGTCCCCAAATGCACGCAGCCTCCCCTATGAAGTGCGTGGCATTTTAAAAGCCCCCATTTTTAGAAAATTAAACTTAGAGAGCCTGAGAAGACTTTGAACTCTGCCTCACGGCCAGTCACCAGTTTCACACATCATTTCTTTGCTTTTCAGTGTAGTTGGGTGTAGCCAGACAGAACACTTCCACCCTGTAATATTTGGGGCTGACAAATTCCTGCTGTGCAAGAGCTCCTGAGTTGTCTTGCTTCTACTTTGAGTGAGAAATTGTTTCTTTAGTTGCACACCCACGTCCCATAATAGGGGTTTGTAGTCTCTTCACAGTAAAAGAGGGTCAGGATGATCTCATGTTAGACTCACCTGGGAATGAGAGGCACCTGATGAAGATGATGATGAAGATGATGTTGGCACCTACTTCACGGAGAGCTTCCCATAGGCAGGAGACCACGCTTGATGCTTTCAATATGTTATCTTCTTTTACCCTGACCCTGGCCCCGAGATAAGGACTATTACTGATTCCGATCTCAAAATGAGGAAAGTGAAGCTCAGAGAGGTTGGTCATATGTTCAAGGCTACATATCTAGTAAGATTTCAATCTGGCACTGACTTCAAAGCCTGTGTCTCTAACCATTACACAACACTGCCTCTCACTGTATTCCTGCTCCATCTATAAGGATGCACTGGATTGCAGTCACATTATGTGAGAGTAGGAAGCCTCGAGTGAAATGACTAGTATCTGTTCCCCCGCTTTACTGCCTGTGAACATCCTGCTTCCTTCTTGGGTGAATATCGACTTGTCAATGACATTCATAAAGTAAGCCTAAGGGCCTTTTTTAATGAAGAGTCAGAGAAACTGACTATTCACAAGAGTTATTTCTTTTTCTTTCTTTCTTTCTTTCTGGCCACACCCTCAGCATATGGAAGTTCCCAGGCCAGGCACTGCCCAAGCCACAGTTGCAACCTACGCCTCAGCTGTAGCAATGCCAGATCCTTTAACTCACTGTGCCAAGCCAGGGATCATACCCGCACCTCCGCAGAGAGCAAAGCCTCTGTAGTCAGATTCTTAACCCACTGCGCCTCAGCAGGAACTCCCACAATAAGTCATTTTTGGGAGCTGGAATTTGCCAGGGAGCCTCCCTTTTGAAGTTTTACAGTTTTATTTATTTACATATTTTTTTAATTTTTAAAATATTTTTTTCTGGCTGCCGCCATGGCATATGGAAATTCCTAGGCCAGGGATCAAATCCACGCTGGAGCTGTGACCTATACCGCAGCTTCAGCAACACCAAATCCTTAACGTACAGCCCTTGGCCAGGGTCTGGGTTTGAACCGGTGCCTCCACAGAGACAAGCTGAATCACTAACCCACTGCACCACAGTGGGAATTCCTACAGTTTTATAATTTTTTTTTTTTTAAACAAGTCATGGGTAAAGTTAAGAAAGAACAACAAATATTGTTACATTTGGAGAAAAAAAGAGAAACAAGAGGCCCTGGAGTCTTATTCTGGCTCCGTCGTGAATACCTGAGCTTTCTCACAGGTAAAGTGAGGGGTGAGGCCATCTTCCACCTTCCTTCCAGCTCTCACATCCTGTAAGTCTAAACTGAAGTTCTCAACTACTCAGAATGGCAGTTCCGGCCTCCCTGGATCCTGGCCACTGCTATGGGATTTCCAGTCTCCCCGCTGGGTGGCTGGCATGTTTTATCTTGCTTGGGTCCTTCTTTCATGTATTTTTTTTTCCTTACTGGTGCATGAGTTGTACAGAAACTTGTGACAGTGAATCATTTCAACTAGTGATTCCACCCCAGTTTGGTGGAAACTCCACTTACCATCGTGACTTTCACAAGTAACTCCAGTCTCCATGCCTAGTTATCTTATCACAGATGGAAGGTGCCCCTGACCTGGATGGAACTACTCTTTAAAATTAAAAACAGGAATTTCTGTTGTGGCTCAGCAAGTTAAGAACCCAACTGGTATCCATGAAGATTTGGGTTCAATCCAAGGCCTCGCTCAGTGGGGTTAAGAATCCAGCCTTCACCATGACCTGTGGTGTAGGTCGCAGACGTGGCTCAGATCTGGTGTTGCTGTGGCTGTGGTGTAGGCCAGTGGCTGTGGCTCCAATTTGACCCCTAGCCTGGGAACTTCCATATGCTGTACCAGAGACCCTAAAAAGAAAAAATAAGAGTAAAAACGATAACTCTCATTTACCAACTGCTTGCTTAGTGCCCAGCATTGTGTTAAGAGATGTACACACATGATCTCATTTAATCCTCTCAAAAACCCTCTGAGAGGTCTTATTACATCATCATCTCCATTTTGCAGATCAGAAAGCGAGGCTTAGGAATTCCTGCGTGGCGAAGAATAAACTGGAAATTGGACTAGTATCTATGAGGACAAGGGTCTGATCCCTGGCTTCGATCGGAGGTTGGGGATCCAGCGTTGCTGTGTCGAAAAAGAAAAGAAAGGAAGAAACCTGAGGCTGGAGAGAGGTTAAGTGTCATTTATTCTTTGTTTTTGTTTTTGTTTTTTTTTCTTTTTATAGTCACACCCAAGGCATATGGAGGTTCCCAGACAGGGGTCGAATCTGACCTACAGTTGCTGGCCTGCGCCACAGCCACAGCCATAGCAATGCCAAATCCGAGCCGAGTCTGCAACCTACGCCACAGCTCACAGCAACGCTGGATCCTTAACCCACTGAGCTAGGCCAGGGATGAAACCTGAGTCTTCATGGATAATAGTCAGATTCGTTTCTGCTGAGCCACAGTGGGAACTCCCACTCTTTGTCTTTGAATATAGATCTCTGTTTTAGTTTTCTGTTGCTGTGTCATAAACCGCCACAACATTTCATGGCTTATAACAGACACCATTGCATTATCTCTCATAGTTCTATGGGTTGACAGGGCTCAGCAGGCGGTTCTTCTCTGGGGGTAGCTTCATTGGCAGCTGGGCTCAAGCAGAACATGGGATGCCCGGCTTCACTCCCTTTTGGTAGACTCTGTGTCTCTCTCTATGGCATCTGCACACAGCCTCTTCACACATTCTTTCCACAGGCACACCAGACTTCTTACAAGGCTACACATCCCTTCCAAAAACACACAAGCATCTTTTTATTTAAAAACTTTTGGTTTTGTTATAGTTGATTTACAATGTTCTTCCATTTCTGCTGTACAGCAAAGTGACCCAGTCATACATATACATACATACTTTTTCTCAGGTCATCTTTCATCACGTTCTATCACAAGAGATTGGATATAGTTCCATGGGCTATACAGCAGGACCTCATTGCTTATTCATTCTAAATGTAAAAATTTGCATCTGCTAACCCCAAACTCCCAGTCCACCTCACTCCCTCCCCCTCACTTGGCAACCACAAGTTTGCTCTCCATGTCCATGAGTTTGTTTCTGTTCTGTAGACAGGTTCATTTGAGCCATATTTTAGATTCCACATATAAGTGATATCATATGGTGTTTGTCTTTCTCTTTCTGACTGACTTCACTTAGTATGAGAATCTCTACTTCCATCCATGTTGCTGCAAGTGGCATCATTTCATGCCTTTCTATGGCTGAGTAGTATTCCATTGTGTATATGGTATACATCTTCTTAATCCATTCCTCTGTCAATGGACATTTAGGTTGCTTCCTTGTCTTGGCTATTGTGAACAGTACAAGCAGACCATTTTATGCCCGAGCTCAGAACTCCTAGAACATCACCTCCACCACATTCTGCTGCCTCAAGCAAGTCACCAAACCAGTCCAAATTCCACTGGGAATGGCCACAGCAGCGTGGGAGTTCAGGATGCATAGTTCATTGGTGGTATCTGGGGAGATTTGTCTCTGCAGGGGAAACTGATGTTGAATTGGGGCACTTGGCAAATGAGAGACCATGAAGAAGATGAAGTAAGAGAAACTGGGAAGTAAGGGGGTAGAGGAAGCTGATGATACTGACTAGAGCAGACATTAAAAGAAAGGAGAAGGGTATTTCAGAGTTTTGAAATAAGGTATTAAGTTTAATGAACAAAACTGAAGGGAAATCCAGAATAAACAAATAATCTTGAAAAAGAAGAACAAAGTTGGAGAACTCACATTTCCTGATTGTAAAACTTACTGCAAAGTTACAATAATCAATGTGGTCTTGAGGGTAGATATAAAGATCAATAGAACAGGATTGAGAGACAGAAACAAACTCTTGCATTTACTGTCAGCTGTTTTTCAACAAGGGTGCTAAGACAAATCAATGGGAGAAAGAATCATCTTTTTTTTTTTTTGTCTTTTTAGGACTCCCAACACATATCCAGGCTAGGGGTCCAATTGGAGCTGTAGCTGCCAGCCTACAACACAGCCACAGCAACACAGGATCTGAGCTGCATCGGTGACCTACACCACAGCTCATGGCAATACCAGATCCTTAACCCAATGAGTGAGGCCAGGGATCGAACCTGAGTCCTCATGGATGTGAGTTGGGTTTGTTAACTGCTGAGCCACAACAGGAACTCCAGAATCATCTTTTTTTTTTTTTTTTTTTTTTTTCCCCCTCTTACAGCCAAACCTGTGGCACATGGAAGTTTCTGGGCCAGAGGTCAAATCGGATCTGCTTCTATGGGCTACACTACAACTTGCGGCAATGCCAGATCCTTAACCCCCTGAGTAAGGCCAGAGATGGAACCCTCATCTTCACAGAGACAACGTTATGTCCTTAACCCACTGATCCACAATGGGAACTAAAAAAAAATGCTTATTAAACAAACCAACCAAACAAGGACCTGTTGGCAGGCATGTAGAAGAAGGCTTTTTCATGCACTGTTGGTCAGAGTCTAAGGTGGTTCTGCCTTTTGGTTGAGTGATTTGGTGGTATCTATCAAGGTTATGTTAAAAGCTAAAATGACAAGAGTCAGTACAAGATAATAATAAGAGTTAATAGAAGTAGAGCTTACTCTACATTGGGTGCTTTATACAGTAAACTCATTTAGTGCTTAGAACATCCTTAAGGGATAGATACTATTCTCTTACAGGCAAGGAAAATAAAGAAGTGAGAGGTTAAGTAACTTCCCTGAGGTCACACAGCTAGTAAGGAAAGCAGATAGGATCTGAACCCACAAAGTGTGATTCCAGGGGCTGTACTCTTGGCTGCTGTGCATACTACCCCACCCAGCATGCTTGTCCATTGACCCAACAATTCCATGTCTAACATCTGTCTTCTAAAACCTCTGGCACAGGTACCTAAAAATACATCATTCAGGATATTCACCATAGCATGGTGGCAATAGAGGGAAATTAGAAATAACTTAAATGTCCATTTGAAGGCTGTTGGTTAAATAAACCATACGTGGTTTGTTTATACAGTGAAATATAATTAAAAACAAGGAGCTTATCTCGGTTCTGATGTAGGAAGCTATTCAAGATAAAAATATCTAACACTAAAAAAGAAAAAAAAGAAAGAAAAGAGAAAGGTTAGGGATCTGGGCTTGTCCTGCAGCAGCTTTGGGTCACTGCTGTGGCATGGGTTCAGTCCCTAGCCTGGGAACTTTCACATGCCAAAGGTGCAGCCAAAAAAAAACCTTGGAAAACTATATCTATATCTGTCTATCTCTATATTGCTTTAGGAGAACAAAACGTTATTTTTGTGCAAGTGTTTATGTAGCCCAAATGTTAAAAGACATTACCTCTAAAAACTGAGATAAAGGAAGGTTTTTACGCCTTAATTTATGTATTTGCGTGATCCTTTTCTTTCTTTTTTTTTTCTTTCTTTTTTTTGTCTTTTTAGGGCTGCACTGGAGGCATGTGGAGTTCCTGGGCTAGGGGTCGAATGGGAAATGTAGCTGCCAGACTATGCCACAGCCACAGCAATAGGGGATCTGAGCCGTGTCTGCGAACTATACCTCAGCTCATGGATCCTTAACCCACTGAATGAGGCCAGGCATCGAACCTGTGCCCTCATGGATGCTAGTAAGATTTGTTTCTGCTGAGCCACAACAAGAACTCCATTGTGTGATCCTTGAGTTTTGAATAAAAACATGTATGCCTCTGTAATTAAATATATTTAATTCTTGTTTAAAAAGAAAGGGGGAGAGTTCCCGTCTTGGCTCAAAAATAACGAACTCAACTAATCCATGAGGACACGGGTTCAATCCCTGGCCTCTCTCAGTGGGTTAAGGATCTGGCACTGCCCTGAGTTGTGGCGTAGGTCACAGATGCGGCTCAGAACTGGCATTGTGGGAGTTCCCATTGTGGCTCAGTGGTAAGAAACCTGACTATTATCCATGAAGACAGGGGTTTGATCCATGGCCTTGCTTAGTGGATTAAGAATCCAGTGTTCCCGAGAGCTGCAGCGTAGGTTGCAGACACAGTTGGGATCTGGTGTTGCTGTGGCTGTGACGTAGGCTGGCTGCTACAGTTCCATTTCAACCCCTAGCCTGGGAACTTCCATGTGCCTCAGGTGCAGTCCAAAAAAACAAAATAAAAAAGAAAGGGGGTAGTTCCCATAGTGGCTCAGTGGGTTAAGGACCTAACGTTGCCTCTGTGAGGATGCGGATTCAGTCCCTGGCCTTGCTCAGTGGATTAAGGATCTGACATTGCTGCAAGCTGCAGCGTAGGTCGTAGAGGCAGCTCGGATCTGGCACTGCTGTGGCTGTGGTGTAGGCCAGCAGCTGCAGCTCTGATTTGACCCCTAGCCTGGAACCTCCATATGCCCCGGGTGTGGCCCTAAAAGAAAAAAAGAAAAAGAAAAGGTAAGGAACCCATTCTGAGAATAGAAAAGAACTTAAATTTTCACACTATCAGCACCAGTAAAAGTTACCTCTTATTTTTTCCATACAATTCCTTTTTCTTTTTGGCCATACCCAGAGCATAATATGGATGTTCCTAGGCCAGGGATGGAACCCTTGCCACAGCAGCCACCTGAGCCACAGCAGTGACACTGCCAGATCCTTAACCCCACTGAGCTGCCAGGGTACTCCCATACAATTCCTACACGATAATGGTCTACTGTCCCTTGTGGCTTTTATGTGACATTTCCTGGAAGACTCTGGGTAAGAGGAAACAGCATTTTCTTCTAAATCAATTACATTTTCCTATTCCAGGTAGTTTAAGCTTTGTTAACAAAGTTCTACTCCTCTTCCTTACAATTTCTGAAGAACACTTCTTAATAACGTTTTTTTTCATCACATTCTATGCATTTTAAAAAGATATGCAAAATCAGAGTCAAGACTGTGGTTAGGCTTGTGATTTTTTTTTTTTTTTTTTGGTTTGTTTGTTTGTTCTTGCTGGTTTTTAGTGAGAACTTTGCCCTACCGTGAGCTTCTGGATCTTTTTCTTTGGAAGTCTCGTAAGTCTTATAACATAGGATCACACAGAGGACGGGGGCTTTCTTTCACAATCTGTTTTTATTAAGAAGAAGCAACAAGGAGGCAGCCCAGGGAAGAATGAACTAAGGACAGAATTTAAAGCAGAGTGTGGGGTTTTCACAGATTTCTATCAGGAGGATATATAGTTCTTTGATGCTGATAAGAATCCTTGCTTTTACTTCTCCCCAGGCAGCTGGGAGCAGGGGAACTCAGGCGGTGATCATGAAGTAGCTACTTAGGGCCTTTGGACCCCAGGGGAGATTGCTTCTATGCCTCAGTTTCTTTATGTGTAAAGTGAGTTAACACAATATATTTATAATATTAAGCTCTTAGTGCCAGACATTATGCTTAATGCTTTACACACACTTAGCCATTCACATATTTCCTAAGCACCTACTATGTGTGGGCACATTTCTAGGCTCTAGGGATGTAGCAGTAAACATAGTCCCTGTGTTTCAGTATCTTACATTTGTTAAATGTGCCCAACGACCTTTCCAAGTCAGTGCTATCATTACCCCCGTTTGACAGATGAGGAAATTGAAGCTAAATGTGGTTGAATACAGTCTGCTCCCAGATCACTCTTCCAGAAATCGGTTGAGCTGGGGTTCAAATTTAGATTCATCCGACCTTGTACAGCCCGTGCCCCTGAAAAAGGAATTAATTAGAACATCCCAAAGCGGGTATTTTGAGGCCAAAGCATGAGAAGCTGGTAAGGTCCTTAATTGCAGGGGGGGCCCTGGGAATTTTAGAAAGTGGAAATAAAGAAGCCAAGAGCACTTTGACCACTTTGTGGCTTAAGAACAGAGCTATGGTTGGCTTAGAATCTTCCCCCCAATCTAGGGCAAAGGAAGCTTGTCATTTCATGCAATCATCTAGTTTCTGAGGGCTCCATGTACATATTTGGGTGATTCATGTGCAAAAGGGACACTACAATTTCCATCCGTTGGTGTTTGTACAGAATCCTACAGTAAGAGGAATGCACTGAAGTTTGCAGAGAGCAAGTCTATTATAGTCATGGAAAGGGTGAAGGTCACTAACATCTCTGCTCCACCTCCACACACACAAGAGCTGACCAATAACCATCCAGGTAAAAGGGACACTAGCACAGTGCCAGGCACGGAATATTATTTCAGTAAATATGTGGGAAGTGAATGATGGAATAATTTAAATTCAGAGTCATATAACAAGCAGCCAAAGCAATTATGCCAGACTCGGCACTTCCTAAAGGCTAACAGGATTTTTTTTCAAGCACTCAGCTCCCACTGGAAAAATCAGGGCAGGTAAACACATCCCTCAGCACCTTCTTTGAAAGGCAAAGACTTGCAGGAAAACGTGGAGCTCCGAAAAGGTCAGAGCAGATTGTTTTTCTGTCATTCTTCTGGGGCTCCTGAGAAGTCAGAAATGTGCAGAGGGGCCCCGGGGAAGATGAAAACCATCAGGATCAAGACATCCCAGTCTAAAGAGCCTCATACTGCCTGAAATAAAAATATTGACTTACCCCAGTTTCTATTTTCCAAGACAAGTAAGGAATGAAGGTCAGAAGACAGGTCATTAAATTCACTAACTCCCCCAGAGAGCAAACCTGAAGGGTTTAAACCTTAGTACCTATTGACTGAACCATTTTAAATTACACAGGAGCCGCGCTCTTCCAAATCCCTCCACCTACCCCACCCCATACACACATTTGTCATTGGAATCAAACCATATACATGCAACCGACTCACTTCTCCACTGGAACCTTCCAAAAATGCACAGGGATCTGAATTTCACTTCCAACAGACTGAGGATACAGCAAGAAAGAATGGCATTTCCAAAGCTCATGAATTTTTTCTAAACGACCAATTTGATCCTCCTTGATTTTGTCTGTCCATCAATTCTGATGCCATCCATCACATCTGGGGATCCCACTGCACATCTGATTGACTTTGGAAGCTATTTGCCACACTGATGCAACTCTTGTGACAAAGGTTTGAAATTGGCATCTCTTCTGGCCTCTTGGAGCGTCCTGGATGCTTAGGTCTCAAGCTGCAGATTTTGAGCTTGGAGTAGAATTTGGGGAACGAGGGACTTGAAAAATAATATACCAGGGGATCCAGCATGCTGTTCATGTAGGTGAAGCTGAGTGTGACATGGAGGGCTACATGGACAGAGGGGTCACAGACGCTGGAGGGCACCGTCCAGAGGAAATACAGTCTGGCTGACACGCTAGGCAGGTAGCCCGTGATGAACACAACTGCCACCACCACGATGAACCGTGTAGCCCTCTTCATCCGAGCCTGCCTGGCCAGGTGCTGCCTCTGCTCCAGGCTCCAAATGACCTTGAAGGAGCAGAACAAGATGATGCCAAGGGGCAGGAAGAACTCCAGCTGGAACATGACGTCATGCCAGCCATTGGCTGACTCCATGATGAAGCTCTCACAAGCTATGGTCTTCTCTTGCACACACAGATGGTTCTCCATCAAAAGATACAGAGTCCCCACGATGACCATGGTCCAAAGGCCGCAGACGATGCCAATTGCGGTCCGGTTGGAGATGGCATTCACCATATGGTGGGGGTGGACCACTTTAAAATACCTGTCCACAGCCACCACCGTAAGGAAGACAATGCTCCCGGCCCTATTCATGGCCAGCATGAAGAGCACCGCTCGACAGGGAATATCCCCAAAGGCCCATTGCCTGTGTCTGCGGTAATAGTCCGTCCGAAAGGGCAGGCAGATCATGAGAAGAAAGTCAGCCACAGCCAAGTTGAAAAGGTAAATAGTGCTGGGCTTCCAGGTCTTCATGTGAAAGCAAAATCCACACAGGGCGATACCGTTGCCCAGGGCACCGAGCACGAAGGCCAGGATCAGCAGCGGCGGCATTGCCTGGGAGATAGGGTCCCCCTGGATGAGGCAGCATGACCCGTTGTCCATGGTGGGCAGAGGACCAGTGCTCCGTGTGCTCCCACAACACCACAGATGCTTATCTGAAAGCTACCCCTCACCCAGCTGCCCTGGGATGCAGGCACCGCAGGAAGAACAGAAACTTCAGCTGGGAAATGAGAGTCTCGGGGTGGTCCTTCCTCTGAAGTCTGCGTCACAAGCTGCCCATCTCCCCGAGAGCCGAAGCAGGTATTGCCACAAGGCTTTGCAATTTCACCCGAGCGGTCACTTCTGGGGAGCAGCTGGCAGGTCTGTTGGGATTCATGCTGGAGAGGAGTTGCTGGGTCCTGCCCCAGAATAATTTTTATGTTCAGCCTCTCTCTTTCTCCTAAGATTCTCTCTGAGCAGGAGAATGAGCAAAGCTACCCAGAAGGCACGAAAAAAAAATCTTGTTTGTCCTCCCTCCTGGTAGAGAAACACAAACATTTCCTGGAGCCGTTCTGGGCCTCTGCCTTCGCTTTCCTCCCTAACCTTTGTCTCACTGCCCCGTCCTTTCCCTCATCCCGTGGGGCGCTCCCAGGCGGTGCCAGAGAGGGGGGGTTTTGCTCCGCAGCTCCTTGGGGCCACTTCCTGTGCCCAGACCCAAAAATACAGCACTTAAAAATCAGAAGGATCTGTGGAGGAAAAAAATTCCTTAAAATAGCACTTGTTGGCTGTTAGAAAATTCTCTGCAGTGGCTGTCATTCCTCCCTGCCTTTCGCACCTCCCACTCTTTGCCTCCTTCCTTGGACCCAAGTGACCAGTTGCACCACCAGCAAGGCCATGAAATGGATCCGAAGCGACTTCTTACATCCATCTTCCCGAAACAGCCTCTTTGGGAGCCAAGTCCTCTCTCAGCCATTAGCAAGAGAGGATTTGACTCTGAGTTTCCCAAATTTGGCTGCTTAAAAGAGCCGAACGCTGTGATATATATGTTTGGTTTGTTTGTTTCAAATGGCCCAGACCGTGGCAAGTGGAGGTTCCTGGGCCAGGGATTGAACCCACGCCACTGCAGTGACAACACTGGATCCTTAGCCCACTGAGCTGCCAGGGAACTCCATGTATATCTGGTTGCCATAGCAACCACGGGGTCCGAGCCACATCTGTGAACTGTACCACAGCTCACGGCAACACCAGATCCTTGACCCATTGAGCGAGGCCAGGGTTCAAACCCACGTCTTCATGGATGCTAGTCGGGTTCGTTTCAGCTAAGCCACAATGAGAACTCCCTTTATATGTTTTTATGTTAATTACATGCCGAGCCCAATAGTAGGGGTCGAACGAGGGTTGAGGCAGTTGGTCAAGGGGTCTATCTCGAAAATGATCTTGAGTAAAATTAGTCTGCTCTGAAGACTAGAATCTTTGCTGAAATTTCCTGTCCTTTGGCTTAGAGATGATCTGTCTGTCCTTTAAGCTTTCTGTTTAGGAAAGGGTGAGGGGAGGCAGTGCATCAAAAGAATATAAACACCTTCTTCCAGATGCTGATTAAAGCTAAAAGCCCCCCACTGAATCCTGGACTCCAAATCACCCCAACAACACTCCCCTCTGTCCCCACCTGAGGATGGATCACTGTCACCTCCCTCCTGTTGAAACCACTGAGTCTCCCAACAAGTTTCCTTTCCTCTTGTCTATTTTCTGTAATGTCTCTTCCACTCTACAGTGTGATTTTTTTCTAAAGCAGACATATGATCATATCTTCCCCCCCCCCCTTAAAACCCTTCAATCTACCAAGGTCATAGCCCTATGGCTTTGAGACACATCTGCTTTGAAATCCAGATTGATTTGGCCCACATGTTTTAAAAAACCTATGGCTGTCCTATAAAAACCTGGATTTTAAGCCTCTTTTGGAGATGGGACCATCTGGCCACACTGGGCCAGCAATCCCACCTGTCAGCTGGAGCTGAGAGTAGCTGTGCCCTTGAAACCAGGCAAGACTTTCCATTTTGCCACAGTCCCCACCCATCCCTATTACCTGGTCGGTTTCATTCATTCGCACGCCTGGTCTCTGTGGGATTTTAAGTTTGTCACCCCTACTCACATTCCTTGGATGGGTAGACAAGGCCCTTTACAGATGGTTCCCAAGATAACTTTCCAATATCATTCTTTTACTTTCCTCCTCACTCTCTACTTGTTAGTCTCCTAGCTTCTAAGAAATAAGTGTGTCCATCAAACATGTACAGAAGGTCTCTCGTGGCTCAGCGGGTTAAGGATCCAGAGTTTTTATGTCAGTGGCTCAGGTCGCTGCTGTGGTGCAGGTTCAGTTTCTGGCCTGGGAAATTTCATGTGCTGCAGGAGCAGCCAAAAAGCAAAAACAAACACAAAAAAAAACCCAAATATGTACACTTAGCTCCCTCACTAATCCAAGAGGTCTTTGGAGATAAAGTCCTTGTCCTTGGCAGGAAGGGCATAGAAGAAGGATCTGATGATTAACTCCTATTTTTCCTGAGAACATTCACCCTGGGCCTCTGTAAATCTGTGAGATGTTAACTGTGGGGGCGGGGGGAGTAACCACAGTAGGTGGGAGCAGCCCAAGATGAGGCTGGGTGGAGAACTCTGAGCACCTCAATATGGTCAGGCCGGATTTCTCCACTGCAGCAAAGGTTCTGCATTCTGTGTTAGCTGATACCATCGAGATTCTTGGAAACACAAACATGAGTGTTTCCCTTTTCCTGAATGGCTAACTTTCGACAACCATTCTGTCTTATCAAATCTCTTCCTCTCCCCTCTCTTCCTCTTTCTAGAGTTAGCTGAGGATTAAGGAAAGAGAGGTTTTGCTGACCATTGACTATTGTTTTGTCTTTTTAGGGCCGCATCTGGGGCATATGGAAGTTCCCAAGCTAGGGGTCAAATCGGAGCTGCAGCTGCCAGCCTATACCACAGCCACAGCAATGCCAGATCCAAGCTGTGTCTGTGACCTATGCTCCTGCTTGCAGCTACGCCAGATCCTTAACCCACTGAGCAAGGTCAGGGATTGTACCCACATCCTCATGGATAATAGCTGATTTCTTAACCTGCTGAGCCACAGCGGGAACTCCTGAAAGTCGATTCTTAATAATAAGAGACACTGTGCATATGTGGGAAATCTCTGTATTATCCCTCCAATTTTGCTGTGAACTTAAAACTGCTCTAAAAAATGTTTTTAAAAATTTTTAAGCCATTTTATTGCCGATCTCATTTTTTACTTCAAGCTACTAATTACAGTGCCCGATACAAAATAGAGGCTTTATTGATTAAAAATGTTTATCCAAGGTGTTCCTGCTGTGACACAATGAGATCAGAGGTGTCTTGGGAGCACTGGGACACAGATTTGATCCCCGGCCCAGCACAGTGGATTAAGGATCCAGCATTGCCACAGCTGCAGCTTAGGTCCCAACGGCAGCTCAGATATGATCCCTGGCCCCAGAACTCCATATGCCCCAGGGCAGCCAAAAAAGAAAAGAAAAAAAAGTTTTTTCAGGAGTTCCCCTGTGGCACAGCAGATTAAAGACCCAGTGTTGTCACTGCAGGGGTTCGGGTCACCACTGTGGTATGGGTTTGATTCCTGGCCCGGGAAAATTCGCATGCTGCAGGGATGGCCAAAAATAAAAAATAAAGTTTAGTCAATAAACCTCTGAGGTACTAACACGATGCTTCAGGATCCCTAAAATGATATTGTCTGCTCTCTGGAGGTAAATGTTTAAGAGGAGAAATAAGACAAGTGCATAAAATAACAATAAAGGAAAAGCAAATCGAATACATGGTTCAAGGCAATATTTTCCAAAATGCAGTAGGCATGCCACAGATGATATGTGAGAATATTTTAGATGACAAAAAATAATATCCAATGTACTTTGATTTTATAGCTATGACTTTAGTTTAATGTGCATTTGAAAAAAAATACAACTGGCTTATTGGAGTTTTTTGGCTGAGGCAGAAATAGGAGGAACAAGGTGTTCCTATTGTGGCTCAGAGGTAAGAAACCCAACTAGCATCCATGAGGACATGAGTTCAATCCCTGGCCTTGCTCAGTGGGTTAAAAATCTGGCATTGTCGCGAACCATAGGTCAAAGATGTAGCTTGGGATCCCACCTTGCTGTGGCTGTGGCGGAGGCTGGCACCTGCTGCTCCAGTTTGACCCCTAGCCTGGAAATTTCCGTATGCCATGAGTGCAGCCCTAGAAAGACAAAAAGAAAGGAAGGAAGGAAGGAAGGAAGGAAGGAAGGAAGGAAGGAAGGAAGGAAGGAAGGAAGAAAGAAAGAAAGAAAGAAAGAAAGAAAGAAAGAAAGAAAGAAAGAAAGAAAGAAAGAAAGAAAGAAAGAGAAAGAGGAACAGCCATTCTGAACAAAATGAGGAACATGGAAAATGTAGGGCTGGAGGGGGCCTCTGAGGAACATTTGAGGCGTTTGGAATTTGGAGTCTATGTCACAGAATCATAATGAATAAAAGAGATCATGTTGAGTGGGCCTGTTTTGCAGGGGACCTTGCCATCAGCGGCAGAGGAGCCATTTTTGAGTGAGTGGCATTTAAAGGATTGGAGGAAATAGTTGAAAAAGCAACAGGCTTTTAATATGTGCCCCCCCTCCCCTTCCTGTCCACTGCTGTCACCTGTGAATTCTGCAGGCTCAGAGCCCATGATTTTTCTTTCTAGCATGCTTGGTGCTTGGTGGTGAGCCACGGTGGGGAGGGGAGGTTGGGGAGAGGATGTTATGGAGGAATGAGACATTCCGGATAACTGAAGCTCACCCCGTTAAGTACCAACACTTAAAGTTTCTTGGCCTCTCCCTCTGATTCCCCATCAGGCAAAGGGAACTGTCAGCATTATCCGAGTAGCTCAAGCCATGAGTTTAGTTTCCTCTTCGTCCTTGGCTGCCACAGTCCCCCATCTATTGATCATATACCTAAACCTCTCTCTGCCCCCACTGCTCCCACTTTGGGTGGTCCAAGGTCCTGGAGGAATGCAACCGCCTCCTGATTGGCCTCCTGCCTCCTGCTGTACTCCTCCTCCATTCCATTCCCCCCAGACTCAAATCTGATCGTCTCACCTGCCCAGCTGAATGCTCCCATGCTCCCTGTTGTCCTTAGCAGGGAATTCAAGATCGCCAATGACCAGGCACCATAGGAACTGGCCTCGATGCCCCCAGCATGAGCCATAACAGTGTCTAGTGTCCAAAAGCTGTCTTAAAGGGACCGCCAGGAACACACTTCCTTCCCTCCTAGTCCTGGATAACCCCTCTTTTGTCGGCTTCAGCCTAGACCAGCATCTTTTTTTTTTTTCTATTACTCAAATGAATTTATCACATCTGTAGTTGCATAATGATCATAACAATCTGATTTCGCAGGATTTCCATCCCACAGCCCAAGCATATCCCCCCACCCCCCAAACTGTCTCCTCCAGTGGCCATAAGTTTTTCAATGTCTGTGAGCCAGCATCTGTTCTGCAAAGAAGTTCTGTCTGTCCTTTTTTCAGATTCCACATGTCAGTGAAAGCATTTGATGTTGGTGTCTCGTTGTATGGCTGACTTCACTTAGCATGATAGTTTCTAGGTCCATCCATGTTGCTAAAAATGCTGTTATTTTTTTCTTTTTGATGGCTGAGTAATATTCCATTGTGTATATGTACCACATCTTCTGTATCCACTCCTCTGTCGATGGACATTTAGGTTGTTTCCATGTCTTGGCTATTGCAAATAGTGCTGCAATGAACATTGGAGTACATGTGTCTTTATGAGTCGTGGTTTTCTCTGGATAGATGCCCAGGAGTGGGATTGCTGGGTCAAATGGTAGTTCTAGGTTTAGTTTTCTGAGGAATCTCCATGCTGCTTTCCACAGTGGTTGCACCAATTTACAGTACCACCAACAGTGTACTAGGGTTCCTTTTTCTCTCTCCAGCACTTATTTTTCCCTCTCCAGCACTTATTGTTTGTAGACTTTTGGATGATGGCCATTCTGGCTGGTGTGAGGTGGTACCTCATCCTGGTTTTGATTTGCATTTCTCTAATAATGAGTGACGCTGAACATCTTTTCATGTGTTTCTCAGCCATCTGTATGTCTTTTTTGGAGAACTGTCTGTTTAGATCTTCCGCCAATTTTTGGATGGGGTTGTTTGTTTTTTTGGTATGGAGCTGCAGAAGTTGTTTATAAATTTTGGAGATTAATCCCTTGTTGGTCGATTCATTTGCAAAGATTTTCTCCCATTCTGTGGGTTGTCTTTTTGTGTTGTTTAGGGTTTCCTTTGCTGTGCAGAAACTTTGAAGTTTGAGTAGGTCCCATTTGTTTATTTTTCTTTTTATTGTCAATACTCTGATAAGTGGATCTGAGAAGATGTTGCTGTCGTTTATGTCAGAGAGTGTTTGGCTTACATTTTCCTCTAGGAGTTTGATAGTGTCTGGTCTTATATCTAGATCTTCAATACATTTGGAGTTTATTTTTGTGTATGGTGTTAGGGAGTGTTCTAATTTCATTCTTTTCCATATGGCTGTCCAGTTTTCCCAGCACCACTTATTGAACAAGCTGTCCTTTCTCCATTGTATAGTCTTGCTTCCTTTGTCATAGATGAGTTGGCTGTAAGTGCATGGGTTTAATTCTGGGCTTTCTATCCTGTTCCATTGATCTATATGTCTGTCTTTGTGCCAATACCATGCAGTTTTGACGACTGTTGCTTTGTAGTATAGTCTGAAGTCCGGGAGCCTGATTTCTCCAGCTCCATTTTTCTTTTTCAGGATGTATTTGGCTATTCTGGGTATTTTGTGCTTCCAAACAAACTTTAAAATATTTTGTTCAAGTTCTGTGAAAAATGTCCTTGGTAATTTGATAGGGATTGCATTGAATCTGTAGATTGCCTTGGGTAGTATAGTCATTTTGATGATATTAACTCTTCCAATCCACGAGCATGGTATATCCTTCCATCTATTTGTGTCATCTTTGATTTCTTTCATCAGTGGCTTATAGTTTTCAGAGTACAGTAGACCAGCATCTTCTTATCCAAGTTTCTACAATGATGAAGATGTTCTGTACTATGCATGTACCTCTTGGGCACTTGAAATTGGGGCTGGTGGACCCTGAATTTTCAATATTATTTTATTTAAATTAATTTAAAATGTAAAAGCCACATGTGGTTTGTGGCTATCATATAGGAAGCTGAGGGGACACCACTTCCTCAAACCCCCAAGCTTTCTGGGCTCCTCCCTCTCCAGTTTGAGTTAAGCCCTCTACTCTGCCCATTGTCTGCCACCTGCACACCTACCACTCAGTATTGTAGTGGTTTACCTCCGTGTCTCCCCTCAGCCTCTTGTCTCTGTGAAGCCTGTGTCTGATTTGGTGTTGAATGCCCAGACTGTAGCCTGCCACCAAGAGGACACTCAGGAAGTATGTCTCTTTTTAAAATTTTTTTATTATAGTTGATTTAAAATTTTTTATCAATTTCTGCTGTAAAGTGACCCAGTCATATATACATATACTTTTTTTTTTTTTTTTTTTTGCTTTTTAGGGCTGCACCTTCGGCATATGGAAGGCCCCAGGCTAGGGGTTGAATCAGAGCTACAGCTGCTGGCCTACACCACAGCCACAGCAGTGCAGTTCCAAGTTGCATCTGTGACCTACACCACAGCTCAAAGCAATGCCAGATCCTTTAACCCACTGAGTGGGACCACCAATCAAACCTGAGACCTCATGGATACTAGTGGGGTTTGTTTCTGCTGAGCCACAACGGGAACTCCCTATAGATATATTCTTTTTCTCATATTATCTTCTATCCTGTTCTGTCACAAGTGGTTGGATACAGTTCCCTGTGCTGTACAGCAGGACCTCATTGCTTATCCATTCTAAATGGAGTAGTTTGCATCTGCTAAACCTGAACTCTCAGTCCATCCCCCTCCCTCTCGCTTCCCCCTTGGCAGCCACAAGTCTGCTCTCCACATTCAGGAAGTATGTCTTGAATACACGAATAGCTGGGGAGCAGATGGCCCCAGACCTCTGTAGTTTACTTATTCTCCTGACTGTGAAGAGACACAAGGAGGGCAGGTTGAAAGGACGTGGGACCCCACCTGCCAGGGTGATCTGGCTCTTGGACCCCATCCAGTCACCTCACCTGTTGTTTTGTGAGATAACATTTCACTTTATAAGTGACAGGGGCAGGAGGTAGACCTGCCTGCAGGGGGCTGCCCAGCAGGTGGCAGGAGTTGGGATGGTCTGCGTGGCGGGGTGTCGGGAAGGTGCGCTCCTCCTGGGCGTCTCTCCTTCCCTTCGGCTCCTCCGCCACATTCACAGCACTTCTGATGCCAGATATACGGGGGCTTTCCCCCCCACACCACACAGTTGTCTGTGACACCAACTGTAGGGTGTCCTACAATTTGACTCGATTCTGACACCAACCAGAGTTAACACAGACCCCGCAGGTTAAAAGCTCCATCCCTCGGGACTGCCCCTATCCAGCCCCCTTCAGATGCCAACTGCACATCGTGGGTCCCCTGGTAACTCACGATTTTCATTCCACTTGGCTGCCATTCAAGGTCCCCCCCCCTCCCCCGGATTTGATCATGTGCTAAAAGAGCCCACAGAACTCATGGAAACAGTTGTGTTTACCAGTTTATTATATAATGGACGTAAAGGATACAGAAGAACAGACAGAAGAGAGGTAGAAGGCTCGATGTTTGGAAGCGCCTGAGTGCAGGAGCCTCTGTCCCTATGGAGCTAGGGACCTGCTGGTTCATGAACATGTTCACCAACCCAGAAACTCCCCAAACCTCTTAGAACTGGGATTTTTGTGGAGGCTTCTCCACCTAAGCACAACTGATTATTAACTACATTTCCAGCCCCTCTTCCCTCTCTGCAGAATGGGGGAGGTGAGGCTGAAAAATTCAAACTTCTAATCATGGCTCCATCTTTCTGATGACCAGCCCCATTCAAGGGTCCACCAAGAGTTACCTCATTAGAACACAAGACGATCCTTTCACCCAGGATTTAGGAGTTCTGTGTCAGGAACCAGGGGCAGAGACCAACACCTGTATTTCAGTTATGTCATAGATAGAAATTCAGGGAGTCCCCATTGTGGCTCAGCATGTTAAGAACACAACATAGGCCCCATGAGGATTCAGGTTTGATCTCTGGCCTCACTCAGTGGGTTAAGGATCCAGCGTTGCCCCAAACTGCAACTGCAGGTCGCAGATGAAGCTCAGATCTGGTGTTGCTGTGGTGGTGTAGGCCAGCAGCTGCAGCCCCAATTCAACCTCTGGCCTGGGAACTTCCATATGCTGCACGTGCAGCCCTAAGAAGAAAAGAAAAAAAAAAATTTTCAGGGGCTCTTCTCCAAAATGCCTTTCCCAGCCAGAGGCCTGAGTATGTGACTATGACTTCCCCTGGTGACTATAACAAATTTCCACAACTTGGTGGCTTAAAACAACAGAAAGGTGTTCTCTCACAGTTCTGGAAACTAGAAGTCTGAAATGAAGGTATCGGTAGGGCTGTGCTCCCTCCAGAGGCTCCAGGGGAGAGTTTGCTCCCTGCCTCTTTCAGTTTCTAGTGACTGTTGGCCATCCTCGGGTTGTGGCCCCATCACACAGGTCTCTGCCTCTGCGGTCACACAGGCTTTGCCTCTGTGTGCCTCTTGTGAGGACACTTGTCATTGGATTTAGGATGTAGATCCTCCAGGATGATCTCATCCCAGGATCATTAATTTAGTTACATCTGCAAAGATTTTATTTGTATATTTATTTATTTAACCACCTTGCAGCATATGGAGTTCCTGGGCCAGGGATCAGATCCGAGCCGCAGTCTCAACCTAAGCACGTGGCAATGCCGGATCCTTAACCCATTTAGCCAGGCCAGGGATCGAACCCGAGTCCTAGTGCTCCCAAGACACCACAGCAGGAGCTCCAACTATGCAAAGACCCTCTTTCCAAGTAAGTTCATATATACCGTTGAGGGGGGGCAGGTGAGGATGTGGATATGTCTTTGGGGGAGGGGTAACCACTCCACCCATTACAGAAATATTTTTAACGTCAATGTTAGTCTTAGAACTCCTTTCTCCTTGGAACTATTTCCAAACACCTTCTCTGGAAGGAAAGAGGAATTACTGACCAAATTTAAGGTCTCAATGATTTATCACATTTTTTTGTTTTGTTTCCTGCTGCCTGGAAGAGAGGTGGGGATCTGAAGGCTGAGGGGAGGGATGGGGTTGCTTCATAGGGTGATGAGGAGAGGAGGGAGGTTACCCTGACCTGACACAAGCTGACAAGGAAGTTCCTCATCATTTCAAAATGAGTCTCAAAAATTGCAGACATTTTTCCCCCTGCGTATAAAGCATAAGAAAAATAAAAAAGAGCAGAGGAAACTATAGATTCAAAGAGATTTAAGAGCTATAGTAACTAGCTGTTTTTACTCTGACTCAATGCCGGCTGGCGGTGCAGTAGGTTAAGGATCTGGCATTGTCACTGCTATGACCTGTGTCGTAGCTGTGACAATTACTCGATCCCTGGCCCTGGAACTTCCACATGCTGTGGGGGTGGCCAAAAAAATGTTTTTAGTAAAAAATGAAACATACTTTAGCGGAGTTCCTGGTGGTCTAGTGGTTAGGATTCAGAGCTTTAACCACTGCAGCCTGGGTTCAATCCTTGGTCTGGGAATTAGATCCCACATCAACAAATAAACAAAAAAACACTTTAGGAAGTTCCTGTTGTGGCTCAGCGGAAACAAATCCAACTAGTATCCGTGAGGATGTGGGTTCCATCCCTGGCCTCACTCAGGGGTTAAGAATCCGGCCTTGCCGTGAGCTGTGATGTAGGTCACAGAAAGAGCCCAGATTTGGTGTTGCTGTGGCTGTGGCATAGGCCAGCAGCTGTAGTTCCGATTCAACCCCCAGCCCGGGAACTTCCATATTCCATAGGTGCGGCCCTAAAATGAAAAAAATTAAAATTAAAAAAGAATCTGGAAGGGAGTTCCCTTTGTGGCTCAGCGGTTAACAAACCCAACTAGGATCCATGAGGATGCAGGTTCAATCCCTGGCCTTGCTCAGTGGGTTAAGAATCCGGGATTGCCATGAGCTGTGGTGTAGACTGCAGACTCGGCTTGGATCGGATCCTGCATTGCTGTGACTGTGGCCTAGGCTGGCAGCTACAGCTGCGATTCGACCCCAAGCCTGGGAACTTCCATATGCTACAAGTACAGCCCTAAAAAGAAAAAAAAAATCTGGACAATAAGAGTATGCTGGAGTTAGGCTGCCCCGGCTTAAAGTTAATGTGAGATCCATAGGCAAGCTATTTCCCTCTTTAAGGCTCAATTTCCTCAGGTGTAAAAAGGAAATGATAGTGCCCACATCATTCTAGTATGAAGGTAAAATTGTAATAGGGAAGAACCTTTGTATTCTATTACAAGTTAATCACTAAAGGGATGTTGCCTATAAGCTTAAATTATACATAATGGCCCATCTCAGGGAACACTGCCTCCCATGTAAGGAGCTTTAAGCTGAAATACCTTGGTTTAGCTCACAGGGAGCCTCCTGACCAGGCCCTCCTGTGAATGGCTGCAGGAAGAAAGAAATTAACACATCCCCGGCTGAGTATGACAGGAACCAGGACTTTACGCCTTCCCCTTTTAAAAGAGGCCTGAATTCTCACTTTTTGGGACACTCATCCACCATTTTCTCCATCTCTGGCTTTCTGAATAAAGTCCCTATTCCTTCTCCCATAAACTCTTCTCTTGATTTATCGGCCTGTTTTGCAGCGAGCAGCACAAGCCTGGAGTTGGTAACAAAAGGAGTTAATCTATGCTAAGTACTTAGAGCAATATACAACATTGAGTAAATGTTGTATACATTTTAGCTACTATTTCTTTTCTTTCTTTTTTTTTTTTTGTCTTTTTGCTATTTCTTGGGCCGCTCCGGCAGCATATGGAGGTTCCCAGGCTAGGGGTCCAATCGGAGCTGTAGCCCCCGGCCTACGCCAGAGCCACAGCAACGCGGGATCCGAGCCGCGTCTGCAACCTACACCACAGCTCACGGCAACGTCAGATCCTTAACCCACTGAGCAAGGCCAGGGACCGAACCCGCAGCCTCATGGTTCCTAGTCGGATTCGTTAACCACTGCGCCACAACAGGAACTCCTAGCTACTATTTCTATTATTGTTATTATCATTATATGCACCAAGCTGTTAATAGCACCCTGGAGAGGGGTATTTTTTGTTTGTTTGTTTGTTTTTACTGCATACATTTTGAATATTTTGTAATTATTTGTGAGAGTTATTTATTTATTTATTGCTTTTTAGGGCTGCACCCTTGAAATATGGAAGTTCCCAGGCTAGGGGTCAGATTGAAGCTGCAGCTGCCAGCCTATACCACAGCCACAGCAATGTGAGATTGGAGCCAAGTCTGCAACCTACACCATAGCTCATGGCAATGCTGGGTCCCAGATCCACTGAGGGAGGCCAGAGATCTAACCCACAACCTCATGGATACTAGTCAGATCCATTTTTGCTGTTGCCACATCAGGAACTCCTATATTTGAATGTACTGTAATACAACTCTCAGCATGTCAAGGGGCTTTGGGCCTTTACAGAGGGCTCAAAAAAGATGGGTTTCACTGCAAACTTGATCAGGTGCCTGTCTCATCATGGTATAATTGTATCATCTTTGTAATTTAATCCTCCTCTGTATTGAATATTTATGGGCCTCCTGGGGCAGAACTGGTTGTATCCCTTGTTAGTCCTGCATTGCTGGAAGAGCATATGACTTATGAAGCTTTGTCTGCTTTTTGAAGAAGCAGAACAGGTTGGTTTTCATCACCCTCTGTCATGTCTGCTCCTTCATCATTTCAGTCTCTGGATCCCTCCTCCTTTGAGCAGGCTTCTGGGATCAAGAGCTCGGAGTTATAGGCTGTTTTGGTCTTGCGGGTGTCTGTGTGCTTCCTTTTGGCACTGACACCCTGATATCCTTTGCTGACTCATCCATTCCTGAGGTTTGACTATCTTGGAGGTTTGGAGGATCTGGTTCCATCCCTTGGTTCTAGGAACAGACATGTGACTTGGCCTGACCAATCAGATTGTTTCATACCTGCAGCCATTGTGATTGGCTCAGAAAGGCACAGGACTCAAAGGACTAATGATTCCAATTGGGTTGCTATAACCAAATACCATAGACCAGGTGGCTTATGGATAACAGAAATTTATTGCCCACAGTGTTGGAGGCTGAGAAGTCCAACAGAGGTGCCAGCAGATTCATTGTCTTCTGAATTTGTTGTCTCCTCACTGTGTCCTCACATGGTAGAAGGGCGTATGGAAGTTCCCAGGCTGGGGGTCAAAATGGACCTGCAGCTGCTGGCCTACACCACAGCCACAGCAGCATGGTTTCTAAGCAGCATTTTCCACCTACGCCATGGCTCACAGCAACACTGGATCCTTAACCCACTGACCAAGGCCAGGGATCGAACCCAAGTCCTCGTGGATGCTAGTCGGGTTTGTTACCACTGACCTCTGGGATCTTTTTTATAAGGGCACTAATCCCATCATGAGGGCACCACCCTCCTGATCTAATCACCACCCACCTCCTAAGACCATCACATTGGGAGTTAGGATTTCAACATAGGAACTCTGGGGGGGATACAAAGATTCAGCCTGTGGCATATACCAACCTGAGTTGTTTACTAACCATCAGAAAAGATAGTCTTTCTTTCTTCTGGGATTGCTAAATTAGTAGACACTTTGGGGAAGTATTTGGAGAGTATGACAAGCATAGGGAGACAAACATGAAAGGAGATGTTTTCCTTTTTAAAAAACTTTTAAATTTGAAATAACTTCAGAGTTCCCTGGTAGCCTAGTGGTTAAGGACCTGGCATTGTCACTGCTGTGGCAAAAATTCTGCATGCCTCAGGCATGGCCAAAAAAATTCTTTTTTTCAAAATAATTTCAAACCTACAGAAAAGCTATGAGAATAGTACAAAGTAACGTCCATGCACATACCCAGAAGTACCAAGTAGTAGCATTTTTCAAATTTGCTTTATAATTTTCTTGAAGAAGTTGTTTTATCTCTAGGATCCAACTGGGCCTGAAACTGGAATCCACTCCTGGATTCCTAAAAAAATTTTTCCTTTTGGCCACCCTGTGGCATATGGAGTTCCTGGGCCAGGAATCAGACCCCAGCCTCAGTTTTGACCTATGCTGCAAGTGCAGCAACATAGGATCCTTTTAGCCCACTGTGCCAGGCCAGGGATCGAATATGCATCCCAGCTGGGAATAGCTGTTTACGATATTGTGCTTTGCAAGAGCATCGTATCTATTGGGAGTATTATAGTGGGGAGAAAATATTAGGAAACAGTGGGTAGAACAAGTCTTAATAAACCCCTATGAAGAGTTCCCATTTTGGCTCATTGGTAACAAACCCAACTAGTATCCATGAGGACGCAGTTTCAATTCAATCCCTGGCCTTACTCAGTGGGTTAAGAATCCAGTGTTGCCATGAGCTGTGGTGTAGGTCACAGATACGGCTTGGATTTGGCATTGCCATGGTGTAGGCCAGCAACTGAAGCTCTGATCCAACCCCCAACCTGGAAACTTCGACATGCCTCGGGTACAGCCCTAAAAAGACCAAAAAAAAAAAAAAAGTACTTTGAGAGTGACATTCCAGATCAAACTGGCTTAAGCAAAAATCAAAATTTGTTGACTTTTATATAGAAAAATTGAGAGTTAGAGCTGACCTCAGATGTGGCTGTTATCAGGGGTCAAACATTTTCCATCTCTCAGCTCTGCTCTCCTTCATATTACCTTTATTCTCAAACCACGTAGTAGCAGGATGGCTGCCAGCAACTCTACTGTGCATCGTCTGAGACTCAAGTCCAGTGGGAAAGACAGAGCCTCTTTTCTAGAAGATCCTTCAAAAGTGTGCTGGGATTCACTCTGATTGATCTACCCTTGAATCACTTAATCACTGTTACCAGCAGTACACCACATGCTGATTACCCAAGGCCTGGGTCACATGTTCCCCCCTGAATGGAGGGTTGTGATGGTTCAATCAGACCACATGGGTTGAGTGTGGGGAAGAAATGAACCCTTCCAAACCAAAATGGACCTGTTACCAAGACCCTCCCCGTCAACAAATATCCACACCCCCTCAAGTGACCATCTTGAAAATGCCCAGAAAGAACCAGATGAAAGAAAGGATCTGGCTAATGGCCAAGGCATCCACAAGAGTGGAAGAATAAAACCCATGACTTCTTGAGAAAATAGATGATGCTATGACAAGGTAAGAAGTCATTTGTCATTCAAGGAGCCCAGATCAGGTACTTTCATTCTCTTTGACAGACCAGCTTCTCAGAAATTAAGTGTCAGAATGCTCCTTCCTCCACCCTTCATCTGAATGATGGGTCTTGCAACATCACTTCCCATCATCTTTTAGCTAGGTTCACCTTTGCCTCCCTCCTTCAGACCACAGGTTCCCATCTTGTGTTAAATGAAACATTTCGCTTCTTGGAGTTCCTGTCAGGGTGCAGTGGAAATGAATCCAGCTAGGAACCATGAGGTTTCTGTTTCAATCCCTGGCCTCGCTCAGTGGGTTAAGGATCCAGGGTTGCCATGAGCTGTGGTATAGGTCGAATACGTGGCTTGGATTTGGCGTTGCTGTGGCTGTGGTGTAGGCTGGCAGCTGTAGCTCCGATTAGACCTCTAGCCTGGGAACCTCCATATGCCGTGGTTGTGGCCCTAAAA
Organism: Phacochoerus africanus; assembly: GCF_016906955.1. NCBI lineage: Eukaryota > Metazoa > Chordata > Mammalia > Artiodactyla > Suidae > Phacochoerus > Phacochoerus africanus. The sequence continues at coordinate 30,207,923 of NC_062558.1, read as the reverse complement.
AGACAAAACCAAACAAACAAACAAAAAAACCCCGAAATATCTCACTTCCTGACAGTATCCTTTAGGAATATGTTCTGTATAATAGGAAACCCCACTGTATTAGTTTAAACAGACTAGGAGTGGGGTCAGGGTAGGGATGGGCAAATGTTCGTCTTTCATGGTAGGAAGCTCTGGAAGAGGGACAGTCAAGAACAGATATAGTGACTCAACACTGCCATCAGGGGAGTTTCGCTGTCGTGCAGCAGAAACGAATCCCACTAGGAACCATGAGGTTGTGGGTTCCATCCCTGGCCTCACTCAGTGGGTTAAGGATCCGGAGTTGCCGTGAGCTGTGGTGTAGGTCAAAGATGAGGCTCAGATCTGGTGTTGCTGTGGCTGTGGCTGTGGCTGTGGCTGTGGCCGGCACCTGTAGCACTGATTGGACCCCTAGCCTGGGAACCTCCACATGCTGCAGGTGTGGCCCTAAAAAGCAAAAAAAAAAAAAAAAAAAAAACCCGCCAAAACCAAAAAACAAAAACAACAGCAACAAAAAACAAACACTGCTATCAAGAACACAGGCTACTAATGTTTCCAGTTCCAAATACTTAGCATATGCATCTTCATTCTCAGGCTTGCAAGATAGTTGCAAGCCATCCTCATGACTGCAAGATGGCTTATGTTAGTGTTTCAATGGAAAAGAAGACAGAAAAGTCAACAGATTTTTCTTTGGTTGTTGTTTGTTTTTTAGTGATGCTTTGCCATTTTATTTAAGTGTTCAGTGATATGTATTTTTGGAGGGTGGGGCCCATGCCCATGGCATGTGGAAGTTCTAGGCCAGGGATCGAAAACAAGCCACAGCAATGACCCTGCAGTGGCAACACCAGATCCTTAACCTGCTGCCCACAAGAAAACTCCCATGATAAACTTTTAAAAGAAAAAAAGGATTACTCTTATCCAATTATAAATAAACATGTGTCAAAGATTTTATTTCACTCATTAATTAATAAGGATATTAGCAGATGTTAAAACCAATTCAAGGGAGAATTTTTTTAAAAAACAAACACATACAACCACATATACATACAGAAAAAATCAGAAATGCTGAAATGGATTTACAAGAAGATGGGAAACTAGTCAACAGAGAAATAATCAATGACAGCGCCACCAGGCACAGTCATTTGCATTTCTATGGACAAGAGCAAATTGTATTACCATCAGTTCTCTACAACTTACAAAATTATGAAATAGTTCAAAGATGGAGTTCCCGTCATGGCTCAGCAGAAACGAATCTGGCTAGCATCTATGAGGAAGTAGGTTCGCTCCCTGGCCTTGCTCAGTAGGTTAAGGATCTGGCATTGCCGAGAGCTATGGTGTAGGTCACAGATATGGCTTGGATCTGACGTTGCTGTGGCTGTGGCGTAGGCTGGCAGCTATAGCTCCAATTCAACCCCTAGCCTGGGAACCTCCATATGCCTTGGGTGCGGCCCTAAAAAGCCAAAAAAAAGGAAATAAAATAAAATAGCTCAAAGACAATGAAAGATAACACTAAAGAGAATGCTAAACAGCAACAACAAGAAAGGTGTTCTCTGGTGGCACAGCAGGTTAAGGATCTGGCATTGTCACTGCAGCTGTGGCGCAGGAATGATCTCATTGATCAGAATTGTGTCACATATCCACCGTCATTGCAAGCGAGGCTGAGAAGGAAACTATCCTTAGCTGGACACACTGCTGTCTCAAGGGTGAGGAACAGAACTGAAGGCATTGGGTCTACTAAAAAGAACTGGCCGCTTATCTGTATTTTACCACATCTAAGATGCCATTGATTGTAATGATCTTGGAGAGACAGCAGTGAGACAGCTTGAAGTGAGATCTGAATTCTCTGCTCAGGAATTACCCTGGGCAGCCTGGTTGAAAACCAGGAATCCTAGCCACTGGACTAACTAGAGGCTAAAAATAGAATTGCCCTGATTCTTACCCCCACTGAAAGCAAGAATGTTTCCAGGAGGCAAAGCCCGTAAAAACAGTTATAAAATTTATAGTACAACATGTGGGAGGTGGAGTTCCTGTCGTGGCGCAGCAGAAACGAATCCAACTAGGAACCATGAGGTTGCAGGTTCGATCCCTGGCCTCACTCAGTGGGTTAAGGATCCGGCGTTGCCATGAGCTGTGGTGTAGGTCACAGACGCAGCTTGGATCTGGCATTGCTGTGGCTGTGGCGTAGGTGGGTGGCAGCAGCTCTGATTAGATCCCTAGCCTGGGAACTTCCATATGCTGCAGGCAGGTGCATCCCTAAAAAGACAAAAAAAAAAAAAGTGGGAGAGCACGGAGAAGTGGTCTATTTATTTAGCTCCGAGGCAAAGCACCAATACACACCCAAAGGAGAGCAGGTGCAGGCGTCCCCCTGAGTGAGGAGTGCCAGAGAGGTGATGTAAATCACTTAAATAAGACACCTCTTCTGGGTCTTTGTTTTCCTTTGGCCAATTGTCTTGTTTTATTTCTCACACCTGACTGGACCCAGGGCCCTCCCCATTATGCACGTGCATCTTTTTGGCCAAGATGGATTCCAGAGCAAAGTATTGTGGGAAGGTGATCTATAGACATACTGTGGCCTGGCATCTGCTCCTTTTCTGACCCCTAGGAGTCTTTCTGCACATGTGTAATTGGGGAGGTCTCCTGGACCCCAGAAATGACTGAAGTGGTCATCTTATCTTTTTATTCCAGCAGAGCTCAACTCCTACCATGAACTTTCTCTTTGAGGTGTCAAAGAGAAGCAAGGCCCAATTTACTCAGCCTAACAAGTCCCAGCTGTTCCCAGCCCTCGGGGGCCCATCTGCCTGCTACCTCAGTAAGATGCACCATTATTTTATGCATCACTAAGAAAGAAAAATGCTGCCAAATTAATCTATGACACAATGCTAAAACTTCATCCATTGCAGTGCAGCTTGGTATGAGAGATGCAAAAATGTGAAAAAAAAAGTGTGTCTTAAGATCAGTAACATGCTATTAGCTGTGCGATCTTAAGAATATGTGAATTTAATTCATTCCCACCTTTGAGCTTCAATTTTATCATCTATCCCAAAATTAGAGATAATACCTACTATTTGGGTTTTTGTAAGTCTAAGACTGTTAAGTTCAGTGAGAGTATGGACTTTATCTCTTATTCACTGTTTCCCCAGTGCCTAGCACAGTGCCTGGCACATGGTAGGAACTCAGGAAAGTTTGGGGATGAATCCACCTGGAGTTCATCTCCAAATGAGCAGGTTCTTGGCACATAGTAGGAGGTGGGTGTCAATAAATGGAAGCTATTATTATTGGAATCAAACAGGCTCAGGAACCAGATCTTTCATTAATGTCATTTAGAATTGACTCTCTTTTTTGAGAGGGGAGGAAACTCCTCTTTTACTTAAGGAAGATGGGGAGTTCCCTGGTGGCCTAGTGTTAAGGATCCAGTGGTGTCACTGCTATAGCACAAGTGTGGAGTATGATTCCTGGCCAGGAACTTCCCCATACTACGAGTGCACAGCCAAAAAAAAAAAAAAAAAAAGACAGCAGAGTAGAGGCCACAGTTTCTGGTGCAAATGATTTTGCCAGATGGTTTCATGCAAACATAATTGTTTGAGCAGAAAACTAAGGGCAGTAGCGGTGGTGGCAAAGGAATTTACAGGAAGGAGGGGAACGAGGCAGATGTGAGTGGAGGATAAAGCAAAATAGAAAAGAACAACTTCCACCATCTACAAAGCACTTTTTTTTGTTTGGTCTTTTTAGGACCGCACCCCCGGCATATGGAGGTTCCCAGGCTAGGGGTCTAATCCAAGATGCAGCTGCCGGCCTATGCCACAGCCACAACAATGCCAGATCCGAGCCGCGTCTGAACCCACATCACAGCTCACAAAAGGCCGGATCCGTAACCCACTGAGCGAGGCCCAGGGATCGAATCCTCAACCTCATTCGTTTCCGCTGCTCCACGACGGGAATTCCTACAAAGCACTTTTTAATCACCATTTCCCTAACTCTCCTAGCTCTGTGAGTGTTGTAGTGTTACTTCCATTTCACAAATAGGGCTCAGGCTGAAGATGGATATGAAGGGTTTTTCCCAAAATGAAATTAGGTTGGAAGCAAAGCTAAGACACACCGTGTGTGAAAGCCTGACATGGGAGAAATTAATTCCAATTTACAACACATATAAGGAGTGGTAAATATGAGGAAGCTGTGAAAATAGGGTGGTGAGATTGTGGGGAGACGAGAAAAATGTAAATAGCACTCATTTTTTCACGATGAATTCTGCCAATGTAGGGTATGGTGTTGTAATGAAAACAAAGGCCTTTTCCAGCTGCAATCTCCCTGCGGAGGATGACTTAATACAACAGGCTGGAGGTTTAGTCAGGACTCCAGGATGCACCCCAGACCCCTGGGCAACATTCCCAACCCAGTAATAAAGAGTCATTGCTGACTTAGACGCACGTCTCCGCTTTCGCGTCGCGACCCCTGACGTGCGCGGACCGCCCATCCTGTGCTACGGATAACGAGCACCGCCTGCTGGCTGTCAGCCGCTAGACTGTTTAGCCCCGCCCCCGAGCAAAATGCGCAGGCTCCCTAATCCTCTCCGCCCCCGCCTTCAGGTTTCTCGCGACAGCCGCCCAGCGGCGGCCTTAGTCTCGCGATAAAGGGTTATTGTCTCGCGGGACCGCGGCTGGCAGACGGGCTTTCGGGCGGCTCTGGGCAGGGAAGAGGAGTCGCATGTGTCGCTTCAGCTGGCGGTAGTGGCGGGAGCGGAGGCGGCGGAGGCTGTGCGACCGCCTGGGTAACGACCCCTCGTGCCTCTCCCGTTTCCAAGAAGCTCGTAGAGAGCGTGGGGGAAGCTGAGGTGCTGCCCGGCGGAAGGGGGCTGGGCCGGGCGTCTCCACACCCCCGCCCACATGGGCCCCTTTGGTGTCCCCGGGATTGCCCCTTTACCTCAGGTCGCACCCCCACATCTGGCCGCCCTTATCGCCTCAGTGCTCTTACATCTGCCCCTTCCTGGTACTTCTGCCCGCATTTTCTCTCCTCAGATTCTGGCCTCCCTGCCCCCTCCCACTCCCATCCCCTTTCGTGACTCCTCAGCGTCCCTTCCTTGTCATCAAGCCGACCCTACACCTTGCACTCCGGGTACTTCCGGTGACCCATCCCTTCTTCCTAGGTTTTTCCATCTTCTTTCAGATGCTTTGTGGTTTTTCTCTGTTGTTGCAGTTTTCTTCCCTTCCAAATCACCCCCAGACGTTTTGCCCCGCCTCTACCGAGGTCACCCTCCCCATCCTTTTCCCCATTGCTTCCTCTTCCACGAGTACCCCCCCACCCCCTAGTTGTCATGGTCCATTAGCTATGAATCTCACCTGTACACCTGGAAAAGAATGTGCCCGAATTACTTCTTTAAAAAAATTTTTTTATTGAAATACAGTTGACTGGATTACTTATTTTATGAATCCTAGTGCAAATTGTACCTTTAATTCAGCAGAGAATTGAAACAGATTTGGGGGGTAGGGGGATTTCTAGTAGGAGGAGGTGAGGCTACACCTGAACACTATTTCTCTGGGAGTCTTGCTCCAAAAGAGTGAAGTTGTGTTATTTTCCTTGCTTACAGGTTTGTGAAATGGCTGCTGACATTTCTGAATCTGGTGGGCATGATTGCAAAGGAGACCTGAAGAGCAATACCAAGTTAGATGCAGATTACCCACTTCGAGTCCTTTACTGCGGAGGCAAGTGTTGGAAGGCAGCAAATGGCTTTTATTCACTGTATTATGTGTTAAAATAAGTGGTTTCACATTTGCTGGTAGTAATCCTTTTTTCCTGTTTTTGTCATTTGGTGAATATTTAATTGGGAGGTGGGGAGATTGGGGAAAAGGAGGCATGGATTAACAGATTTTCCCAGCCTTGTGACTTGTGTCTTGCTACTTGGCCTGGAGAGATTTGCAGTCCAATAGAGATGGGCAAATAGATCATTTCAGCTTAATGTTATTTCCTAGTCTAGCTATTAAAGGTGAGCTTCTTGGAAGGTACTGATTCTTAAGGGATGGCAGGGACTGGATGAGGAATTGGGGAAGGGCATCCCAGATGAAGCAAAGGGCTGCCAAGATAAAGCTTGATGCATTTCTGTGGAGAAATAAGCAGCTTTGGGAGTTCCCGTCGTGGTGCAGTGGTTAACGAATCCGACTAGGAACCATGAGGTTGCGGGTTCGGTCCCTGCCCTTGCTCAGTGGGTTAAGGATCCAGCGTTGCCATAAGCTGTAGTGTAGGTTGCAGACGCGGCTCGGATCCCGCGTTGCTGTGGTTCTGGCGTAGGCCGGCAGCTACAGCTCCGATTCGACCCCTAGCCTGGGAAACTCCATGTGCCGAGGGAGCGGCCCAATAAATAGCAAAAAGACAAAAAAAAAAATAAGCAGCTTTGTCTTAGTGTAGTATAGGGCTGATGTCAATAACAAGTGGAAAATGTTGAGGTTGGAGTGATGGGATGGTCTTGGGAAAGTGGGTTTAATTAGTAAAATATAAATCAAATTTTTTTCCCCTTTGAGTGTTTTTCCTCATTTTCAAAAGAAATATTTGTGAATTGGAAATACTCTAATTTTACTAGCATCTTGGAAAGGTTCAGAAAAACTTGAAGATACAAGACAGTAAAGTAAAAGGGCAAGTAAATATTACTTTTATTAGTAAGTTTTTTTTTTTGCCACACCCACAGCATATGGAAGTTCCCAGGCCAGGGATTGAATCTGAGCTGCAGCTACCAGCCAGAGCTTTACCCACTGTAGTGGGCTGGGATTGAACCCTCGACGCTTCAAAGACAATGCCTGATCTTTAACCTGCTGGGCCACAGTGGGAGCTCCTTCAGTAAATATTTTCAACCACTTATTATGTGTCTAGCAATGTTTTAAGTGCTGGAGACTGAATAAGGAATAAGTTAGAAAAGGTTCTTGTTCTCATGGACCTTACATTCTTGTGTGTGTAATAGAGATTTCATCTGGAGTTTAATTACTTTAGAGGAAAGGTGATATCACTGAGTTAAAAAGTTGAATCAACTTATTTACTAAATATCTTTGAAATAAAATTAGTGTAAAATACCTCAAAGAGTAGACAGGGGGACTTTTTGTGGGGTTGATTGAGTTTTGCTATCATGCTGGTCTTATATGGTTAAACTGTTTGCCTTTGGAGTCATGGACCAAGGATTGCATCCTTATCTAGGGCGGCGTCAGCTGCTCCTGCTTAAATTCTAGCTGTGTGACCTTGGGCAAATTACCTGATTTCACTTAGGATTAGAGGTCTGTTTCTTATGGTCAGATGAAGGTGATGATTACATCTTAAGTTAGATAATTCCTATAAAGCTAGTTCAGCAACTAACATAAAAATGGGATGCAGTAAGTGCTATTATTAGGAAAGTATGTCAGTTTAGTATAATTTATCCATCCTTGTTTGTCAGATGTTCTTAAGAGCTATTATTCTTTATATCTTAGTTCATCGAATCTAAGTCTCCATATTTTATTTTATTTATTTATTTATTTATCTTTTTGTCCTTTTTAGGGCTGCACCCATGGCATATGGAGATTCCCAGGCTAGGGGTCCAATCAGAGCTGTAGCCACCGGCCTACACCAGAGCCACAGCAATGTCAGATCCGAGCTGCGTCTGCGACCTACACCACAGCTCATGGCAAGGCCGAATCCTTACCCACTGAGCGAGGCTAGGGATCAAACCTGAAACCTCATGGTTCCTAGTCAGATTTGTTTCTGCTGCACCACGATGGGAACTCCTAAGTCTCCATATTTTATTCCTAAGTCTCCATATTTTATAAGATGCACCATTATTTTAGGTTCTACTAAGAAAGAAAAAATTGTTAGATTGATATACCATCAGTATGAGATGAATCTCTCTAAGAACAGGAAAAAAAATAAAAATTGATGAATTACAGTATATGAAAGCCATCCTGTTCAGTTGCTTATGTCAGCTAAGATGGATTGAACAGCTGCACTAAATAACAATCCATCCCAATGATAATGTGTTGACCAGAGGTCCCTAATCTTTTTAAGAAAGGTTTATTTTTATTTCCCTCCTTAGTTTGTATTGATACTCCAGGCATTAAGATGGAGATGGAGTTACCTTTTCCTCAAGGAATTTAAGGTCTAGTTGTAGGAGAAGCACTTAGGGAATATTAAATTGTGCTGACTATAACTACGAAATAGGATATCAGGAAAAGGAGGGATCTTTGTTCAGAGGGAAGCTGGGAAGGTGAAGTGAGGGAGTGAGAAGCCTTAGGTAATAGGTAGAATTTGCAAAGAAAGCTGAAGGAATTCTTTAGAATTATACAGTGGTGGAGTTCTCACTTTGGTGCAGCAGAGAGGAATCAGACTAGTAACCGTGAGATTGCAGGTTCGATCCTTGACCTCAATCAGTGGTTAAGGATCCGGCATTGCCGTGAGTTGTGGTTTAGGCTTGGATCTGGCGTTGCTGTTGCTTTGGTGTAGCTCCAATTTGTCCCCTAGCTTGGGAACCTCCATATGCTGCAGGTGTGGCCCTAAAAAAAAAAAAGAATGTGGTAAGATTTAATATGGTATCTTCAAGGTAGAGGGCAAATAAGGGGTGATTGGAGCAGAATGCTGGTTAGAATATAGTGAGAAACAAGAGCAACTAAGATGGGGTCATTTCCCAGGCAACATTTATCTACAAGACTGAGGCTTCAGAATCTGAAGTCATCTGAGTTTGAATCCTGGCTTAGCCATTTTCTCACTGGTTGACCTTGGCCAGTTCCCTCATCCATAAAATGGATAACTGTAGACCCTACTTCAGAGGGCTATTGAGAAGAATAATACTCCCAAAGGCCCCATTTCCTATTCCCATCATATTGGGCATTAGGATTTCAATATGAATTTTGACGGGACACAGACATTGAGATCAGAGCAGAAGGTTTCATGGATGATGAGGCTTTGTTCTTCATATTGCATCACATCAGCAGGTACATAATGTCAGGTTGTTCCACTCTTAGTGATATGATTAGTGACAGCTAGATCTTTTCCTTGAAAAGCTGCAGTTTTATAAGTAGCAAATTCATAAATTTTATTGTGGCCACAGGTCAACAGCAGAACACATGACAGGGCTCAGATTCTCCCTGCCAGTTTTATCTTTTTTTTTTTTTTTTTTGTCTTTTTAGCTATTTCTTGGGCTGGCTGCTCCCACGGCATATGGAGGTTCCAAGGCTAGGGGACTAATCGGAGCTGCAGCCACCGGCCTACACCAGAGCCACAGCAACGCAGGATCCGAGCTGCGTCTGCAACCTACACCACAGCTCACGGCAACGCCGGATTGTTAACCCGCTGAGGAAGGCCAGGGATCGAACCCGCAACCTCTTGGTTCCTAGTCAGATTTGCTAACCACTGCGCCACGAAGGGAACTCCCCAGTTTTATCTTTTTTTTTTTGTCTTTTTGTCTTTTGTTGTTGTTGTTGTTGCTATTTCTTGGGCCGCTCCTACGGCATATGGAGGTTCCCAGGCTAGGGGTCGAATCGGAGCTGTAGCCACCGGCCTACGCCAGAGCCACAGCAACGCAGGATCCGAGCCGCGTCTGCAACCTACACCACAGCTCATGGCAATGCCGGATCGTTAACCCACTGAGCAAGGACAGGGACCGAACCCGAAACCTCATGGTTCCTAGTCGGATTCGTTAACCGCTGCGCCACGACGGGAACTCCCCCAGTTTTATCTTTTAAATTAAATACAAAGAGGTACACACAGTCGTCTGTGGAGAGAAACTGACTTTAAAAGCAAATAACAACTTGGAACTTGAAAGAATTGTCCAAAGTTTTTCATTGTATTAGAATTTTGCCGAACTGAATATTATTGAAGTGGTGTACAGAGTTTTATGGTTTTAATATTTGCTGTAATGGGATTTAACCTATAATTATATCCTGAAAGTGTGGCTGAATATCTCTACCTTCTAGTATTTGAACTTGAACTTTCATAATTAGCTCTGGTTAACCAGGGAGAGCTTTAGGGAAAAGAATTCTAAACTTGAAATAAATGCTGGATTCAGTTTTCTTCTGCCATATATCAGCTGTGTCATTGGATGAGCTATTTTGCCTTTTTCAGGGCTTCATCGATAAAAGAGTGATGGTGGGCTGGCATATAGCAGCCTTGCCTTTATGTTGTATGATCTAATTTAGTGGTTAAGAGCACGAGCTTCAGAAACAGACCAGGGTTCAAATCTTGTTCTTTTTTTTTTTTTTCCCCAAGTCCTGTTTTAATGAGATGCAAATGAGTTACGTGTTCTAATACTTGTAGTACAGGGATGGTATATCTTTATAGGGTTGTGATGATTAAACATAATATGAAGGAGAACAAAGTGCCTAGCATGTACCCAGTATGAAGTAATTAATTAGTAATGTTATACCACCCTTCCTCTCTCTCACAAATATCAAGGTGTTGGGCACACTGAACTACTCCATTCCTCACCTTAAAAATAAAAATAAAATAAGCAATTTATGCAGTAATACAATTATAGTTAAAAACAGGGAAGCTTTTTGAGTTTTTCTTGTTCCTTAGCCTTTTTCAGTTATTCATTGACAAGATTGAAGCAACTTTCCCTCTAAGGAAGGAAATTCATACTTTATCTTATGTAGCAAACATCAAAAAGAAAAGGAAAAGTATATGGCAAAGAAATGGTAGTAAAAGTGCTACTAAAATCTGTAAATACGTTAGTATGAATAAAAAGTAGTAGGTGTCTTGGTGGGATTATCAAAAGCAATAACTAACTCCATTCAGGCTTTGTTATATGGGGAATTGTTCCCATCTTAGCTTAGTTTCAGACCCATTGAAGTGGTTGTGGTAAAACCTTAAGTCATGCCAGATAGTATAGTTTGATGTGTCATCAACTGAAGAGACATTCTTTAGATCAAAAAAAAGAAATCAAGATAATATCTCTATTAACCATGTGCTGTTTGCTGCAAAAAAAAAAAAGGCACATGATGGGGTAATATTTGAAAGTGTTACAGAAAAGTTATAGGAAAATATAGAAGCATTTTGTCAGATTTTTTTTAAAGTTATTTTAAGGTATGTGTGTGTATACATATTTATTTATATTTTTAAATCTTTTTTTTTTCTCATTTCCCCAGTCTGTTCATTACCAACAGAGGTAAGTCCTTTTCAGAGTTCTTTAACTTTGCATTTGAGATCATTGACTTGAGCTAACTTGGGAACTTAATTTTCTTATTTTTCATTTTCTATTTTTTGATGGCAGATTTTCAACCCTTTTTAGAGAACGTTGGTTTAGAATAATTATGTGGTCATGCAAATTGTTTTCTTTAGACTTTGAGTCACATATGTGCATCTCTTGCACTTGGCTATATGTTTTGATTTTTACATGGAATTCATGAATAGTCAGCTAATAAAACAAGAATATCCTTAAGGCCAAAATTTAACATCTTAACAGAGAAGAGAAAGCATAAATAATGTGTAAGACTTTTCTGTTGATAAGTTGCTAAGTCTGGCTCTGGGCAAGTCTTGAAAATAATGAGAGACTGTTAATGTACCCAAAGGATGAAACAGACATACTTGTTTTTGTTTGTTTCTTCCTTTTCCTCGCTTTCTTCTCTTTTTTTGCCCATGCCCATGGTACGCAGAAGTTCCCAGGCCAGGGATGTGACCCAAGCCGCTGCAGTGACAACGACAGATTCATAACTCGCTGCGCTATAAGAGAACTCCCGTTTTCTAATGGCCCATCTGCTTGTGGATAGGAAATAAATTGCTGCAGGAGGAGGTGTTACTCAACTTTTAATATCTTATGGGGCATTTCCTGTGGATAAGATGTCAGGTGGGAGTTGGTTTTATCATTCTATATATAGGAAGCATAGGGAATGATTTTTAATTAAAATGATTACAGATGTACTGTTGTGATTCAGTTTGTCTTTTTTTCCCCCCCTCCAGTACTGTGAATATATGCCTGATGTTGCTAAATGTAGACAGTGGTTAGAGAAGAATTTTCCAAATGAGTTTGCAAAACTTACTGTAGGTATGAACTCTTTTTTTTTCTTTCGTCAAAGTTTATATACCTGAAACATGCACATAAGGCATTGTTTTAAAGATATTAACTTTAAAACTGTTTTAAGCTCTTGGGTTAAAATTCCTTATGTAAAAATACAGACAGCTTCATTGTCTTATCTCTGAGAAAGGATAGGTCAGGGTATCAACTTTTTTTGTTGTTGTTGCCTCGCCCGCCCAAGGCCTGCGAAAATTCCCAGTCCAGGGATTGAACCTGCACCACAACAGCAACCTGGGCCACTGTAGTGACAATGCTGGATCCTTAACCCACTGTGTTAACAAAGGAACTCCTCAACTTTCTTATATAAAGAAGAGTAAATGATACAAGGGCATGTATATTTTTACTCATTCATCTAACAACTTATTTTCTTATAAGTACACTATATGCTATACAATGTTTTATATGCTAGAGATAAAGCAGTAAACAAAAGACCTACTCTTTGGAAATTATATTCCATAAAGAGAGACAGTAAAACAAGACAAATAAGTACATTAAATTATAAGCATGGAGTGAAGAAATAAGAATTGTTGGGAGGGAATTCGAAATTTTAGTTAGGCCTGAAAGATTCTGCTGCAGAGATGGCATTTGAAGAAAGACCTAAAGTAAGGGAGAGCGTCATTTGGATATCTGGGAGAAGAACATTCCAGGCAGATGGTACAGCTAGTGCAAAAGACCTGAGGCAGATGCTTACCAGCATGTTTAGAAAACAGCAAGGAGATCTTTGTTCCTGGAGCTTATCGAAGGACAGGGAGAAAAATAGGAGATAAAGTCAGAGAAATATAATGAAGGGACCTTGGCTTAAAGGCTGCATCTCGACTTTTCCTCTCAGTGAGGTGAGGAGCTGTTGGAGCAGTTTGAGTAGAAGAGTGATACTAAGATCTGACTTTTGTTTCAACATCATCTGGCTGCTATGTCACAAACAGATTGAAGTGGGAGTTCCCTTGCGGCGCAGCGGGTTGAGGATCCGGCATTGTCACAACTGGTTCAATACCTGGCCCAAGAACTTCCATGTGCTGTGGGTGCCCCCCCCCCCAAAAAAAAGAAGAGTAGACTGGAGAGAGGCATAGTCAGCAAAGCAGGGAGACCAGAGAGATGGCTCCTGCAGTTGTCTGTTAGAATGATAATGACTTAGTCTAGAAAGGTAGCAATGAGGGTGATGAAAATGGTCCGATTGTGGATATATTTTGAAGATAGAGCTGACAGTCTTCTGATATGTGAAAAGAGGGCAGCTAGATTTTAGGCCCAAGCTCCTAGAAGAAGAGTTGCTATTTTCAGAGGTTAAGAAGCCTGCAGAAGAGAACAGATATCCTCAGTTAGTTACAACTGATGGCTTCTTTCACAAGATTGGTAAAAACGAAGGCAGTAGCAGGAAGAATGAAAATCCTGGGCTGGAAACAGGCCTATCAGGTGTATCCAATAGTGTTAGTCCCCTATTTGAGGTCGTTTCTTTGAGGTCCAATCCCTGAAACAACATAGTCACTGTCCGTGGCTGTATAAGAACCCCCCAATCTGATGTTATAGTCAGTCCTCGTAGTGGGCCCTGAACATGACCCCCTAGGGTATAACTTCATATCCAAGACCAGGCTTGCTGTTAACAGAATTAGTATGCTTAGACTCCTGTGGAGTCTTGAGTGTTATGTGTGCCTTTAATGTGGCTTAAAAAATTACAATCTTCACATATCAAAGACTTCTTGTCTCATGTCACCATACATCTACCATAATGACTTCAGAATTAGGCTTGATAGGAATCTAGCAATAGAATCATTTGTTTCATAAATGTTACACTCCTTTGTTGGTAAAATATCTAATTTGTGTATGAGGTGCCTCAAAGGTCATTTTTTTCAAGGTTTACATGAAGCTTTTGGATTTTGTTTTTACATCTAGAAAATTCACCCAAACAAGAAGCTGGAATTACTGAGGGTCAAGGTACAGCAGGGGAAGAAGAAGAGAAGAAAAAACAAAAGAGAGGTGAGACCAGAATCTATGATTTGATTCTATATAACATATCCTACTTCTGCTAGAATAAGAAATGAAAGCATTTCCAAAGTGAGCATCATCTACCTTTTACTATAATTCGCTATGTGTACCACAGAGGGATACAGAAGCATATTCTCAGGATGACTGGATGTCATATGATTTAGGATTTATCAGGAAATTGGACCTAAGAAAACATGCTTTATTTGCTGTAAGAAGCCACCAGATAGCTTGTTGATGACTTAAAAATCTTGTTACCTTATTAAAATACCTGTGTATTCTACTTAGAGTGAGGACATTGAGAAAAGATTTTGTTCTCTCATTACTTCTGTTAGCTCAGTTGAATTTTATAACTGTTGCATATACCTGTATGCCTCTCCTCTTTCTCTTTTTTTTTTTTTTTGTCTTTTTTAAGTGGCACACCCAAGGCGTATGGAGGTTCCCAGCTAGGGGTTAAATCGGAGCAGTAGCCACTGGCCTATGCCACAGCCACAGCAATGCCAGATCTGAGCCAGTCTGAGCTACACCATAGCTCATGGCAACATCAGATCCTTAAAACCCACTGAGTAAGGCCAGGGATGAAACCTGCATCCTCATGGATGCTAGTCAGATTTGTTTCTGCTGAGCCACAACAGGAACTCACTACCTCTCTTTGTAAAACAAATTCCTCATGCTCTGAATCCTGTCCCCGTGTATTTCTTCTCCTTAATTAATCCTCCCCTGACTGAAATTAGCTTACAAATATTTGTAGGACTCTGCCTTCAAAGAAAAATGCCCCCAAGAGCTTGTGTCTTTTTTTGCCCTGTTTACCTCCCTCTTCCCTTCTTAGCCAGACTTAGTAAGACTAGACTCACTACCCCCTTTGAGTTGTCATTCACTCTGTACTCCTCAGTCCATCCTAACCTGACTTCCATGACACTGAAACTCTTCTAACAAGGGTCACAAACAGCTAGGTGATTGCCAGATGGTAAGAGTATTCCCTTGAGGTGTTGTGTGTCCTCCCTCATTGTCCTTTCACTCCTCTTCAGTCTTACATGCAGACTTCTCTTCTCCCTTCTGTTCCTTAAAAGTTACTGTTTCCCAGGATTCTGTCCTCAGCCCACTTACCTTCTCATCCTGTACCTCCTCCCTGGGTGATTTGTCCACATCCTTAACTTGCGCCACCACTCTATGCTTACAGTTCCCAAATTCCATGTCTCTAGATTGGAAATGCTCATGGTTCCACAGACACCTCCAGTGCAGCATTTCCTTAATAAACTTACTAAGTCCCAAATCTGCATCTTGTTTTCTCTACCTTTGGTATTGATGGCACAGTTTATCCAGTCTTCTCAGCCAGAAACCCTGAGACCCGTCTTAGCTTCTCTCTTGTTGCCCCTTTTAACCAGTCCTAAATCCTTCCTCTGTTTATCCTTGTCTACTGATTACTGTTGCCCCTACTTTGTTTAGGGTTTTTGTTTTGTTTTTTAGGGCTGCATTTGCAGCATATGGATGTTCCCAGGCCAGGGGTTGAATTGGAGCTGCAACTGCCAGCCTGTTCCACAGCCACAGCAACGCCAGATCAGAACTGCATCTGCCACCTACACCACAGCTCACGGCAACTCTGGACCCTTGACTCACTGAGCGAGGCAAGGGATCATACTCGCATCCTCATGGATACTAGTCAGGTTTGTTACTGCTGAGCCTCTATGGGAACTCTCTATTTAGGTTTTGTTTAATTTCTGCCTGAACTACTGTAGGAACCTCTCAGTGGCCTCTCACACTTGCTTATCATGGACTCATCCTCCACACTGTACAGTGATCTTGAGAAAACATAAATTGGTTATTTCACTCCTGCATAGTCAGTTGTTCACTGGCTTCTCTTCTTTGCAGTATAAAATGACAGAGCATGATGTACTAGTCCTTCAGTGACTGGTATATAATCTTTGCTTTTCTGGCTTCCTCTCCTACATATCCATAAGGTTCCTTCATCGAGGCAAGTGTATTTGCAGCCAGTTAAGCCAACCATGCTTTTATCCCCAAGGGCGTCTGGTGTGCAGTGGCTTACACAATGCCAACCAATGAGTCCTACTTTCCTGTCCAAAAAAAAAAAAAATACAAGTATAGTTCTCAAATATAATGCCCTTTCTTATCTTTGTACTTATTTCCTTTTCCTAGAATATCCTTTTTTTATATCTCCCCAGCCCTTCTCCCTTCAAGTGGACCATTCCTTATTTTGCAAGAACTTAGATGCCACTTCCTCTAGGAAACTTTTTCTGTCCTCTGGAAGCAGAGTAAGCCATTCCTCTACATAGCTATGTGGTGCCATATTCAGGGGGCCTATTACAGTATACATCTGGTTGCTCAAATTATTTTATCTTTCGTCTCTCTGCACTAGACTGAGAATCCCTGGAGTGCAGGGACTGTGGTCTTGGTCTGTTCATCTTTGTGTCCTTAGTCTTTAGTGCAGTGTATATAGTACTTAATAAGTACTGATTGAATGAACACTCATGCATGTGTTTATTAATTTTGTATTAAAAAAGGAAGCTTTAGAAATTAACATTTGATACCTTTTGAGAATTAAGAAATTTAAAGATGGTACTGTGTATTTATGATAAAAACCAAACAACTAATCCTGAGCTCTTTCTTAATAAATAAAGGTGGAAGGGGTCAAATAAAACAAAAAAAGAAGACTGTACCACAAAAAGTTACGATAGCCAAAATTCCAAGAGCAAAGAAAAAATACGTAACAAGAGTGTGTGGCCTTGCAACTTTTGGTGAGTCTAAGCTTAAGTATGTTTAAAATGTGTGAACTACATTCATTTATTCATCCTCTTTTTATTTATTTATTTGCTTCTCAGGGCTGCAGTTGCGGCATATGAAGTTTCCCAGGCTAGGGGTCAAATAGGAGCTACAGATGCTGGCTTACAACGCAGGATCAAAGCCATGTCTGCAACCTACACCACAGCTCATGGCAACACCAGAACGTTAACCCACTGAGTGAGGCCAGGGATCAAACCCGAAACCTCATGGTTGTCAGATTTATTTCCACTGTGCCACAACGGGAACTCCCATCCTCTCTCTAATTTAGTCTGATATCATGAAAATTTTACAGTTCTGTTTTTTTGCTAGGAGGATCCAAAATGAGATTTTGTGTTTCTAACTGTGGCTTCAAAATCTTTTTTTTTTTTTTTTCCTGCTTTTTTGGGCTACACCTGCAGCTTATGAAAGTTCCAGGGCTAGGGATTAAATCAGAGCTGCAGCTTCCAGCCTATACCACAGCCACAGCAACGCAGGATCCAGGCCACATCTTGGACCTATATAGAAGCTCATGGCAACATTGGATCTTTAACCCACTAAGTGAGGCCAGGGATCAAACCTGCATCCTCATGGATACTAGTCAGGTTCATTTCTACTGAGCCACAACAGGAACTCCCAAAATCAAATTTTGAAGCAACTTAAAGATTTTTTGCAGAGGGGACTGGTTTAACTTTTTCCTTTCAAGGATTTCTGCTTGGGCACTTACGTAGAATGAGGAGGGCTAGATAGATTTCCCTTTAAACCTACCAGTCTGCTCCTCTGTTCCTGAAGGCTTCCCTCAGTTGCAAAATTACCTGTCCCCTCTGAGACAACAGTAGAGGGTAAGAGAAGGTGGTTAGTAGCAGAATGTCCTGCTTCAAAGCCCCTTCATTTCCTAGAGGCCTTGAATGAATAGTGAAACTGGGAAGGATAGATTCCTTCATTTGACAGACAACATGAATTGAAAAACAGTCACTAGACCACATCATAAATATTGGGCTTGTTTCTCTACTGTAAATTTTTCTTTCATAAAAAAGGGATAAACAAAAGAACTTCATGAACTTGGAAATATATATGTAAAGTTGCAATTAATGTGTCCTGGATTTATTTTGATCTTATTGTATGAGTTATGAATAGTATGGATGATCTTATTTTTATGTACTGATGCTTTATTTGACCTTGAGAATAGAAGTTGAATTGTCAGATCACTTCCTGTGAGTAGTTTCTAATTATTGTTCTGAGGGGAACATGAAACCCATTAACACAATCTGCTTTATGAATTTAAAATGCAGATTAAATTTCAAAATGGGAAAATATCTTTGATGTATGATTACAATTATAGTCTTGCTGTTTCTTTTTTTAAAATAACAGAAATTGATCTTAAAGAAGCACAAAGATTTTTTGCTCAGAAATTCTCCTGTGGTGCCTCAGTAACAGGGGAGGATGAAATCATCATTCAGGGAGACTTTACAGATGACATAATTGATGTCATTCAGGAAAAATGGCCAGAGGTGAGTATTTGGAATATGTGTGTCTGCAGAAGTAAGTTATTAAAAAAATAATAAGTTATTGAAGCCAGTTTCTTCCATGTTAGTTGATACCACAACTCATGCAATGTAATTATTTGTGTTTTATAGGTGGATGATGATAGCATTGAAGATCTTGGCGAAGTGAAGAAGTGATTTTGAAAATTTGTATTTAATGATCTGAACTGATTGTTGATATGGCCAAAGGGAGAGAGGACTTTTAAAAATATATATATTTATCCTACAGTAAAACTGTAGCCTGCCCTCACCCTTGGCATTTTCACTGTTCTATACAAGGCTGCTTGTTTTTTTTTATTGCCAAAGTCTAATAAACAGGGGAGACTGTCATGCTTATGCATGAAATAGAATTTAGTTAAATAAAAATTTTTGGTCATTTGGTACTGACTTTTCTCTTTCTTTTTAACTTTATTTTTGGGAAAACACTGTAGACTTTCTGTGGAAAGCTTTTCTATTGATTATTTTTAAATAATCATGATTTAATCAAATCATGGTTTTGTTTGTTTTTCAGAGCTGAGTAATATTTTAAAGAATTTGAATTTGGCTTCATCACCAATAATAACTGTCTCCTTGCTTCTTTGGTGTGATAGCTTTGAGATGCTTGAGCATCTCAGAGATCTGTGGTTGAATTTGCTTCATTTCCAACCAAGTTCACTTTGTGGGCATATTAACATATTGTTGGATAACAGTTGTTCAAGCTATTCTGGAGATTATTTGGTAAAGTATATTAAAAGCCTTAAAACCACCTACACTGTTTGACCCACTTTCTTTAACATTATCCTAAAGATACAATGTCTGGCTTAAAATTATGGGTGAGGGTGTTCATCACAGTGCTGCTCATAATGTCAAAAAACTGCAAGTGATATAAATGAACACTGGGAAATGGTTAAAGAAATGATGTGTAGTATGGTAGAATATTTGCATATAATTAAAGTATTTTCCAAGAATACATGGAAACATGGTTTGATAATGTTAAGCAGGAGGTCAGACCCCCCCCCAAGATCCATTTTATACATTATTATTGTTTTGACTGGACAGCCATTCAAAGAGGCTAAGTTCTTGTTCTGGCTATAAATTTATATGTAAGTGAAATTATGCTAATCAATTGAAAACATACTGCATTGCTCAATATATAGTCTGGGAGACAGCAGTTGAAACATTTTTCTCACAAGGGAAACAGTGACAATGAATTTTAATGAATGCATTAAATGAATTTAAACTTGGTTTTTATAAAGGTCTTAAGTCAGCTGCTACCAATTGAAAAGATTCATGGTATTTTAAATTGCTGTAGACACCTTGAAGAAATTTAGAACCCATTGTTCATTACCATGCAAATTACAATCTTGAATGAATAAGTGGGTTTTTAAAATAATTGAAATCTTAGAATGTGTAACAAAGACGTAAATTAAGAATATGAAACTCTGCATTAACTGTGAATTTAGCTAAATAAAATTGATGAAGCAAATTTATCCATCAAAACCATTTGGTATGTGTTATGTATGTATTCTTTTGGTGCTGGAAGATGTCTACGTGATCGTATCAACACGTGACTTCATGTAAAGATTCTTAATGTTCACAGTTCTTGACAAATGCAGTTTCAATCCATATATAGCCAGCAGTGGATGTTACTGCAGGAAAATGCAAGATTAAAATAATCCTTGTGTATAATATGTGTAAATCTTTTCTTCCTTTTTTTTTTTTTTTCCCCTCGTCTTTTTAGGGTCGCACCTGCAGCATATGGAGGTTTCCAGGCTAGGGGTCTAATTGGAGCTGTAGCTGCCGACCTACACCAGAGCCACAGCAACGCCGGATCCAAGCTGAGTCTGCGACCTATGCCACAGCTCACAGCAACGCCAGATCCTTAACCTATTGAGCAAGGCCAGGGATTGAACCCGAGTCCTCATGAATGCTAGTTGGGTTCGCTAACTGCTGAGCCACAACAGGAATTCCTAAATCTTTTTCTTTTACCTGAAATTTAAAATGCAACAGTTAAATCTCTGATTAAAATGTACTAGTAGTTTAAAGATTGATTTTAATTCATATGGTCTGTGTATGTTTGTATTAAATAAATGCTTTCACAATCTAGTATTTTAGCAAAAACAATGTTTTTTTTTCCCCACCCCTGTGGCACGTGGAAGTTCCTAGGCCAGGTATTGAACTTGCACCACAGCAGCAACTCAGGCTGCTACAGTGACAATGCCAGATCCTTAAACCGCTGTGTCACAAGAGAACTTCCAAAAGAATACTAACCTTTAAATAGACTTATTTTATGTATAAGAGAGTTGCCATGAATATGGCAACTTCAAATGCAAATACAGTTTTTTGTTTGTTTTTTTGTCTTTTTAGGGCCCACCTGGGGCATAATGGAGGTTCCCATGCAAGGGGTCCAATCGGAGCTGTTGCTGCCAGTTTACGCCAGAGCCACAGCAACGCCAATCCGAGCTGCATCTGTGACCTACACCACAGCCCATGGCAACGCTGGATCCTTAACCCACTGAGCGAGGCCAGGGATTGAACCTGCAACTTCATGGTTCCTAGTCAGATTTGTTTCTGCTGCGTCACAACGGGACCTCCCAAATACAGTTTTGATAGGTGGTCTTTTATTTATTTTTAAAAAATAGATGCTGGATGGAGTTCCCGTTGTGGCGCAGTGGTTAACGAATCCGACTAGGAACCGTGAAGTTGCGGGTTCGGTCCCTGGCCTTGCTCAGTGGGTTAAGGATCCAGCGTTGCCGTGAGCTGTGGTGTAAGTCGAAGACAAGGCTCAGATCCTGAGTTGCTGTGGCTGTGGTGTAGGCTGGCAGCTGTAGCTCTGATTTGACCCCTAGCCTGGGAACTTATATACTTCGTGTACAGCTCTAAATAGACGGAAAAAGAAAAAAACACCACTTCTTTTTTATTTATTACATAGAAGCCCCAGTAAATCAGCTGTCTCTTAAGGTATAATCCATGTTAGCTTTCTCACTCTTAAAAGTTGATAAGTTAACTTTATGTTTTTTGTTTTGTTTTCCTTTTTGTCAGCATGCTTGGCATGTGGGGAATTCCTGGGCCAAGAATCAAAACTGGCAGTAACCTGAGCCACAGCAGTGACAGCACTCGAACCTTAACCTGCTGACCCACAACAGGAATCCAAAATAGTGAAATTTTTGATTTGCAACTAGTCATAATAATCCCTTACCATATTCAGTTAATATTTACCAGCCATAATCTTAAAATGTCAGCCTCATTTCTTACTGCTTCCTGTACCTCAACTCTTACAGTTGAGTGTTAAGCATGTGGTTGTCTCGTGAACAATGGCATTTTAGAGCTTCCTAAAAATACCAAATTTTACAAAGGTGAAATTTGAGAAGTATGTGAAATATTAAAATGCTCCTCAATTGGAAAACTGACATTCAACCACATTCCTTTTTTTTTTCTCATTCCACTACCAAGAGTTACTGCATAATCAGGTACTGATAGGCCATTTTTAACAACTAGTCAGCATTTGCTTTCTTTCTTTTTTCTTTTGCCTTTTTAGGCCACTGTGCAGCATATGGAAGTTCCCAGGCTAGGGGTTGAATCGGAGTTGCAGCTGCCAGTCTACACCATAGCCACAGCAACACAGGATCTGAGCTGCATCTGGGACCTACACCACAGCTCACAGCAATGCCAGATCCTTAACGCACTAAGCAGGGCCAGGGACTGAACCTGCATCCTCATGGATATTAGTTGGTTTCATTATTGCTGAGCCACGACAGGAACTCAGAGCATTTGCTTTCTCGATTAAGTTCGAAGGCACTGTCTTGTCCATTCTCAACATGATCTTGTCCTAAGGATGCAAGTGTCATCCAAATCAGTAAAGCTTCACAGTAAGAAATTCAAATTTTATTTTTTCATTTTCGGATCGTCTTTTATAAACACAAGGGCATGTCTTGCTAATTTACACTCAACCAGAAAGTAAAGGTGAAATACTATTAAGACTGTGTTTGGTAATCTGTCTTGACAGGAATTCCATCTTACAAGTTAAGCAGCAGTGGGTGGACAATCAATCAGAGGTTAAATATAAGCTTTTTTCATTTTTCAGCTGTGCTCTCTGGCATGTGGTGGTTCCCAGGCTGGGATCTAACCCTCACCACCAGGAACTCCAATTTTTTTTTTTTTGTCTTTTTGCCATTTCTTGGGCCGCTCCTGAGGCATATGGAGGGTCCCAGGCGAGGGGTTGAATTGGAGCTGTAGCCACTGGCCTAAGCCAGAGCCACAGCAACGTAGGATCTGAGCCATGTCTGCAACCTATACCACAGCTCATGACAATGCTGGGTCCTTAACCCACTGAGTGAGGTCAGGGATCGAACCCACAACTTCATGGTTCCTAGTCGGATTCGTTAACCACTGAGCCACGACAGGAACTCCGGTTTTGGGGGTTTTTTAGGGCCGCTGCACCTGGGGCATATGGAGGTTCCCACACTAGGGGTCAAATCGGAGCTGTAGCTGCTGGCCTACGCCACAGCTCACGGCGACACTGGATCCTTAACCCATTGAGCAAGGCCAGGGATTGAAGCTGCGTCCTTATGGGTGCTAGTCAGATTCATTTCTGCAGAGCCACAGTGGGAACTCCTCCAATTATTTTTTTATAGTTCAATTCCTATTATAACATGAAGAATAAAATGTAGAAGAAAGGGTGAAAAAAGCTTAGTATCAGAGTTCTCCTCTGGTGCAGTGCGTTAAGGATGCGTTGTCACTGTGCCAGCTTGGGTCGCTGCTGCAACACAGGTTCAACCCCTGGTCCAGAACTTCCACATCCCTCACACAGGGCCAAGGAGAAAAAAAAAAAAGCTTAGTTTCAACCCAGAACAGTAAATGTTGTCACAACAAAGTGCCAAGTTTCTCATTGCAATTCAAGAGCTATATCAAGAGTCCAAAAAATTGTTTTCTTTTTTCACCTGATTCTTAGCTTAGGCCTGTCTGCTAGGATGGTCAGCAGCTGACTATGAACTGCCAGGGCTGGCTTCTGCCTCCAATCTCTTTGTTGCCTGAATGCCAGGGGTACACAGCAGCTAACGACCGTGTTCACAGTTTGGCAGGAGATCATGGAGCAGAAACAGCCATTCGTTGCTTTATCATTCCCTGGGTGATGGTTCTTTGCAGGCGGTGGGTAATGGCTTTTACATCGTCAGATATGCCTTTCAAGAGCCCCCAGGCCCGGATTTGGAAGAACAAAATGCCCGGGTAGGAGCTGGCTTCCCGCGGGATCGCGCAACCGGCCACCGGGTGTCGCGAGAACCGGGGCGGCCCCTTAGCGACCCTATAGGCCGGGCAGGCCGGGCACGCTCCGCGGGGCTGGCGGTTTAGGCGGGCTTGCTTGGGCCAGCGAGGGCGCGGGGCTCCAGCGCTCGGGGCTGGCCCCCGCCGCTCCGGGCAGGCGCGCCTATGGCGTTTCTAAGGTGACGCTGCGCACACTGACTCTCCGGGGGCGGAGGAAACACCTATGAACCCTTCGGCCTCCTTCCTGGCCGGGCGCCAGGTGAGCGGCCGCCGCTTGGCGCCTCCCTCCCGCCGCGGGCGGACTCGCCGTTTCCGCCGGCGGGTCGGTGGGAAGCGGAGGGCAGATCTCGGGGACAACGTGTGTCTGGGCCGAACGTGGCTGGTTTTTCGGGAACCGTTTCTGCTTAAAACAATACTCGGGATGTAGAGGGAAGAGGGAGCGTCACATCCGTTTCCTTCCCTTAATAAAATCTTGTTATTCAGCCCAGGCGCAAAGTCGAGTGGCGAGTATTAGGTGCTGCTCACTTTTTAAGGGTAACAGTGGGCATTTGTAGATCTGCATTTATATACGCCTTCTCGCTTCCTGTCCTTAACGTTGCTTAACAGCAGCCTGCTAGTGGAGCGGCACTCTTATAATCCATTTTACTAAAAAGTCTTGAAAATAAACTTGTCTGACATTTGCATTTACCGGTATTGGTTGAGTTGAACGGGATGTGTACACTTGGGCTGTTGCTTGTGTTGCTAGACTAGAATACGTGCTCCTTGCCGGTGAGCTCAGTGCTGTATCCCCAAAATGGCGCTAAATGTTGAAGGAATGAGTAAATGAGTGAATGACTTACCAAAGACTGGAATTCAAGTTTGTGGACTTGGAATCCCTTGACTCCAAATTCCATTTTCTATGTTTAGAAAGTAACTGAAATTCACTCGTCATTTTTATTTATTTGCAATTCTTTATTTTTCCAGAAAGCAGTAGTGATGTACATGGGCTCCTGGTGAACTTTAAATTACTGTTTGTAAGGTAGATTTTTTTATTTTTTTGGTCTTTTTGCCTTTTCTAGGGCCGCTCCCGCGGCATATGGAGGTTCCCAGGCTAGGGGTCTAATCAGAGCTGTAGCCTCCGGCCTAGGCCACAGCCACAGCAACGTGGGATCCGAGCCGCGTCTGCGACCTACACCACAGCTCACGGCAACGCCGGATCGTTAACCCACTGAGCAAGGGCAGGATTCGAACTTACAACCTCATGGTTCCTAGTCGGATTCGTTAACCACTGAGCCATGACGGGAACTCCAAGATAGAATTCTTTTTCTTTTTTTTTTTTGTCTTTTTGCTATTTCTTTGGGCCGCTCCCGCGGCATATGGAGGTTCCCAGGCTAGGGGTCCAATCGGAGCTGTAGCCGCTGGCCTACACCAGAGCCACAGCAACGCGGGATCCGAGCCGCGTCTGCAACCTACACCACAGCTCAAGGCAACGCCGGATCGTTAACCCACTGAGCAAGGGCAGGGACCGAACCCGCAACCTCATGGTTCCTAGTCGGATTCGTTAACCACTGCGCCACAACGGGAACTCCTCAAGATAGAATTCTTAAAGTAACACTTTCAGGTTTTTTTTTTTAATTGAAGTACAGTTGATTTACAATATTGTGTTAGTTTCAGAGTAGAGCATAGTGATTGTTTCGTTTTTGTTTTTCAGCTATTTATTTCATAGATGCAGACAGTATTGTACTTTGAAATGTGACTTACAATCTTAATATAACAATAATAATTAATGTTTGTTGGATTGCTTATGATGAAACAAAATTATTATTATTATTTTTTGGTTTTTAAGCCCGCACCCTCGGCATATGGACGTTCCCAGGCTAATCAGAGTTACAACTGCCAGCCTACACCACAGCCACAGACGCATCAGATCTGAGCGAGTCTGCAACCTACACCACAGCTCACGGCAACGCCAGATCCTTAACCCACTGAGCAAGGCCAGGAATCGAAGTCACAACCTCATGGTTCCTAGTCAGATTCGTTTCCACTGCACCACAACAGGAACTCAAAATTATTTTGAGGCAGGATAAGAAAAATTTAACATAAAGTTTTTTCTGCCATTTGAGCCACTACCTCCTCCACTTTAGTGTACATTATGTATCTGCATTATACATTAACTAGATCTCTTTAGAAGACAGGAATGCCTACTTGCCCCCCGCCCCCAAAAGCAGTTTTCTCCTGGCACCAGTAGGTTTACACCTTAGAAGATAACAGTCTTTTCTCAATCCTATAAGGGGTCAGGTAGTGACTCACCTTGTATGCACAGATCTGGACTGTGTAAAGGTCAATGTATTATTTATCTATAATCCTTTGTCTTGAAAACATTCCTTGACATCTTACAGGCAGAACAGCCCTCAGAGCTTTCAGAAAGACTGTCTTCCAGGTTATAATCCTTAGGTTGGCTGGTATAAAAGTTTCCATTTCAGGAGTTCCCATCTTAGGTCATCGAAAACAAATATGACTAGTATCCATGATGATTCAGGTTCAATCCCTGGCCCCTCTCTGTGGGTTAAGGATCTGGCATTGCTCTGAGCTGTGGTATAGGTTGCAGACACGACTTGGATCTGGCATTGCTGTGCCTGTGGTGTAGGCCAGGCTGGCAGCCGCAGCTCCAATTGGACCCCTAGCCTGGGAACCTCCATATGCCACAGGTGCAGCCCTAAAAAAAAAAAGTTTCCATTTCTTGGAGCTCCTGCTATGGCGCAGCGAAATTGGCAGTGTTTAGGGAACCCTGGCACTCAGGTTCGACCACTGGCCTGGCACAGTGTGTTACGGATCTGGCGCTCTGGCAGCTGCAGCTTAGTTTGAGGCTGTGGTGCCAATTTGATCCCTGGCCTGGGAACTTCTGCCTTCTGCAAAGCCCAGCCAAAAAAAAAAAAAAGAAAGAAAGAAAAAGAAAGGAAGGTTGAAACAGATGTGCCAAAATCTTGATAGTGGTACAATCTAGGTACTGAGCAAATGGAAATTTATTGTACTATTCTCTTGTCTTATGTGTATATTTGAAATTTTTCCTTTACAAAATATAAGTAGATATGTTGAGTTTGGACCAGTTACATTTAAGCAGTAATTATTTCCTGTTTCCCTTTACTTGATTGCTCTAGAATTGTTGATTGATATGAGAGGGCTGAGAGCAAAGAATAAAATGCAGAACTGAATTTGTTGTGATTAACTAGTAGAGTTTTATAAATTGGTCCCACATTTTAAGAGTGGTGAATATGGCATGACAGAAATGATTGAGGCAGGGTGCACAGTAGATGTGAACTTGTTATCAATGAATAAAACATAGTTAAACTACCTTGAATTGACAGGAAACGAAGATATTGTTGTTTGGAAAATATACTTTGGCCGATTTGTGTTGATTAGTTTTATTTTGACATAAAGCCACTTTCTATGTTTAGAACACCGGATCAGAAATTGAGATTTCCACTATCGAGAAACAACGGAAAGAACTGCAGCTGCTCATTGGAGAATTAAAAGATCGAGATAAAGAGCTCAATGATATGGTTGCAGTACATCAGAGACAACTTCTTTCGTGGGAAGAGGATCGGCAGAAAGTGTTGACTTTGGAAGAACGTTGCAGCAAGTTAGAAGGTCAGACAGACATCCAGCAACATCCATCATGCACTTGTCTATGCCAACACATTCATTACAAGGGCTCATAGGAAAGATAGAGAAGGAACATCTCAATACAATCCCTATTGTCCTGGAGCTTATTGTAACTGAAGATGGGAGGACTTCACCAACACTCACAACCAAACAGACAAACACAGAGTGAGTTAAAGTAGGGCAAGCAAAGTACTTAACCGGAGAAAGAGTGCGAGGAGAACTCCAGTCAACATGGAGTCAAGAGGGAGCCTTTAAGAAATTCATTTTGGGCTAGAATATAAATGAAGATGCCACAGGACTAGCCATTTCTCTTGAACTGACTCAGAGACTTTAAACTTTTGGTATTGAACTTGATCTCAAATACCTAAAATGGTCATCTTTCAAAATTAGAGCAGTCTCAAAAATGACTCACGAAAATTTCCTTTTATGCCCTCTTATTCATTTTGGCCACACCTGAGTCATGTGGAAGTTCCCAGACCAGGAGTTGAACCCATGCCACAGCAGTGACCCAAGCCACAAAAATGACAACCCACTGTACCACAAGAGAACTCCAATATCTGGTTTAAAGATGAGCAAGACACTCGAATGGGCATTTCATGGAAGCGAAATGAGTGGTCAGTAAATATACCAAAAAGTTCTCATTCTCATTTGTAATTAGGGAAATGCAAATTAAAGCCATAATGAGGCCTCTTTACACTTATCAGACGGGCAGAAAATATCAGGTATTGGTAAAAGTATGGAGCAAGAGAAAGCTCATTCACTGCTGGTGGGAGTGTCAGTTGGTACAACTACTTTGGAAAATCATTTAACAGTTCTGTTAAAGTTGAAACAATACATGACTTATGGCCCAGCATTTCCATTTCTAGGAAATATACTCACACTTTCAGATGCATATGAGTTACCTAGGACCTTGTTAATACATAAATTGTGATACAATAGGTCTGGGGCCTAAAAGTCTGCAGTTTCTAACAAGTTCCCAGGTAACATCAATGCTGTAGCTCAAGGAGCCACATTTGGAGCATCAATTGCAAAAATGCACCAATATGCATCTGCAAGAATATTCAGGGGTTCCTGCTTTTGGTACAGTGGGTTAAGAATCCAGTGTTGCTGCAGCTGTGGCATAGGTCACAGCTTTGGCTTGGATTTGGTCCCTGACCTGGGAACTTCTCTGCCTCAGAGGTTGCTGAAAAAGAAAAACAAAAAAGAATATTCAAGGAGTTCCTGTCTTGGTTCAGTGGGTTTAGAACCCAACAAACACAGTGTCCATGATGATGCAGGTTCGATCCCTGCTCTCACTTAGTGAGTTAAAGATCTGGCCTTGCTGCAAGCTGAAGCACAGGTCACAGTTGTGGCTCAGATCTGGCATTGCTTTGGCTGTGGCTTAGGCAGCTCCGATTTGATCCCTAGCCTGGGAACTTCCATGTGCCCCAGATGGGGCCCTAAAAAGAAAGAAAATTCAGAGCAATATTGTTGTTCTTAATAGCTACAAAGTGGAAACAATCCAAATGACCATCATTAGTAGAATGCACATAAATTTTGGCATAATTATATAATGATATTATATAGCAACGACAGTGAGCAAACAGGAGTTACCCACAGCCACATGGATACATCTCAGGGTCATAATCCTAAGCAAAAACAAATAGAAGAAATAATTGAGTATAATTCCACTTGTGTATGCTTCAGATCAAACTGTTTTGGGGGGAGTTTCTGTCGTGGCACAGCGGAAACAAATCCGACTGGGAATCGTGAGGTTGAGAGTTTGATCCCTGTCCTCCATCAGTGGGTTAAGGATCTTGTGTTGCTGTGCGCTGTGGTGTAGGTCGCAGACAAGGCTCGGATCTGGCGTGGCTGTGGCTGTGGTGTAGGCCAGCTGCTGTAGCTCCGATTGGACCCCTAGCCTGGGAACCTTCATGTACCGTAAGTGCAGCCCTAAAAAGCAAAAAAAAAAAAAAAAAAGTTTTTAGGGATGTGGTCATAGGTAGTAAAACTATAATAAAAGGCAAGGAAAGGATTAAGATCAGGATGGTGGTTGGGAAGGTGGGAAGTTAGAGACTGTTGTCAGGAAGTGACATACTGTACACGGGCTGATAGTGTTTTATTTCCCAACTAGGACACAGTATTGTGTGTTTCATAATAAAAATTTTTTTTTGTCTTTTTAGGGCCGCACCTGCAGCATATGGATGTTCCCAGGCTAGGGGTTAAATCAGAACTGTAGCCACCAGCCTACCCAACAGCCACAGCAATGCCAGATCTCAGCCACGTCTTCAACCTGCAGCACAGCTCATGGCAACACCGGATCCTTAACCCACTGAGTGAGGCCAGGGATCAAACCTGCTTCCGTATGGATGCTAGTCAGATTCGTTTCTCCGGAGCCACGATGCAAACTCCTAAAAACTTTTTTTTTTGTCTTTTTTTTTTTGCCTTTTCTAGGGCCAAACCCTCGGCCTATGGAGGCTCCCAGGCTAGGAGTCTAATCAGAGCTACAGCTGCTGGCCTACGCCACAGCCACAGCAACATGGGATCCGAGCTGTGTCTGCAACTACACCACAGCTCACGGCAAGGCCAGATCCTTAACCCACTGAGCAAGGCCAGGGATCGAACCTCCAACCTCTTGGTTCCTAGTCAGATTCGTTAACCACTGAGCCATGGTGGGAACTCTGTAAGCTCCTAAAAACTTTTAAAAGAAGAATTATCCTGTAAAACATGTCTTAGCACACTTATTTTTTAACCATGTATTTAAAAACAATGCATTTTCAGCCTCATATCAGACCACGAATAAGTTATTGATGAAATTTCCCTCAGGTGAACTACATAAAAGAACTGAAATAATTAGGTCACTCACAAAGAAGGTAAAAACCCTTGAATCCAATCAAATCGAATGCCAAGCTGCTCTTCAAAAGACTCAGCTACAACTTCAGGAAATGGCTCAAAAGGCAACCCATTCCTCTCTCCTTTCTGAAGATCTTGAGGTTGGTTTTATTGTAAGATAAACTTTGCTAGCCTAAATGCTGTTTGTGTTTCAGTTACTGAAAGATTAGATATAGATGTTTCCATTAAAAATGCATATGTGTGTGAATGAGAGTCTATTCATCATCATATTTCGTATTCACTGTGGAGATTTGTTTAGCTGCCAGCCCTCTCCTCTCTTGGAGATGAAGCTTATTACAAGCCTTTTCTAACTGTTAGGTCATTTGGTTTAATAGCATGTATCATTTTATCAACAATGGGTTACTTTATTTTATTTTTATTTTGAGACATATGGAGTTCCTGGGCCAGGGATCATATCCCAAGCCACAATTTCAACCTACTCCACAGCTACAGCAATGCTGGATCCTTAGACCCACTGGGCTGGGGATCGAACCTGTATCCGGGAGCTGCAGAGACGCTGATCTCGTTGGGCCACAGCGGAAACTCTGACAATGGGTTATTTTAGAAACCCTTTCTCAAAGTCTGAGATCAGGATCAGCAAGTAGCTTGAAATTATGCTTTCTAAATAACTGAGTCTAATCTGATAAGACAAATATCTACGTCATTGTTGGCCTTTTGGGAAAATCTGTAAGAGTAGTGTTTCAGTTTTCAGTTCTAACTGGTGAGTAATTAGATAATTTTTGAGCTCATGCATTTTGAGAGGCACAGAGAGGAAGATTTTCTTTCTTTTTTTTTTTTTTTGGTTATAGGCTCCATATTCTTGTTTCATAATGATACTCAGTATAGATCTTGGTAATATAGTGAGTCCTAATAATTCCTAATAATAGATTTTATTTTATGTCTTTTTTTTCCCAGATTACACTGTACAGTTTCTAGTCATAAAATAAGTAAAAACTATTTTGGAATTTCTTGATTTGTTGAATTAAAAAATGGAAGTGTGGGAGTTCCCTAGTGGCCTAGTGATATCCCTGCTGTGGCTTGAGTTTGATCTCTGGCCTAGTTCCACATGCCACAGGCACAGCCAAAAAAAAAAAAAAAAAATTGGCTCAGCAGTTCACAAGCTAAACTAGCATCCTTGAGGACACAATTTTGATCCCTGTACTTGATCGGTGGGTTAAGGATCCAGCATTGCCATGAGCTGTGGTGTAAGTCACAGCCTACATCATAGTCACTGGCGTTGCTGTGACTATGATGTAGGCTGATGGCTACAGCTCCAATTTGACCCCTCACCTGGGAACTGGGAACCTCCATATGCAGCAGGTACGGCCCTAAAAAGACAAAAATAGATAACTAACTAAATAAATATTGGAAGTGTGTTGGGTTGGGCTGCCATAACAAAAGACTGTAGACTAGGGGGCTGCAACAACAGACATTTTTCTCCTTACAGTTCTGCAGGCTAGAAGTTCAAGATCAGGGTGCTGATATGGTCAGTTTCTGGTGAGGGCTGTCTTCTTGGCTTGTAGATGGCCACCTTCTTACTGTGTCCTCATTTGGCAGGGCAAGAGAGACAGCATGTGAACAAGTTCTCTGGGGTATTATGGGGACACTAATGCCATCATGGGGTCCCCACTCTCATGACCTCATCTATACCTAATTATCTCTCAAAGGCTCCACCCCGACATACCATCACATTAGAGGTTAGGGCTTCTACATAAGCATTGGTGGGAGGAGGAGTGCAGTTCAGTCATTAACAGGAAGATTTTGTGGGTCTTTTTGTGATTTTAGGGCTGCACCTGTGGCATATGGAGGTTTCCAGTTTAGGGGTCGAGTGGAATCTGTAGCTACTGGCCTACGACACAGCCACAGCAATGCCAGATTTGAGCATCGAGTCTCTGACCTACATCACAGCTCACGGCAACACCGGATCCTTAACCCACTGAGTGAGGCCAGGGATCGAACCTGCTTCCTCATGGATACTAATCAGGTTTGTTACCACTGAGCCACAACGGAAACTCCAGGAAGATTTTTTTTTTTTTTTTTAACCAATAAACTTGATTTTTTAGAACAGTTTTAGGTCCATAGCAAAATTGAGTGCAGTGTACAGAACTTTGTCACAGACCCCTGCCCCCTCCCCCAGCCTCCCCCAGTACCAGAGTAGTACATTTGTTGTAATCAGAGAATCTACACTGAACCTCATTGTCATTCAAGGTCCATAGTTTACATTAGGATTTACTTTTCATGTTGTACACTCTGTGGGTTTTGATACATATTGATCTGTATCCGCCATTGTAATATCACACAAAATAGTTTCATTAGCCAAGAAACCCTCTCTGCTCCATCCCTCTCCCTCAGAACCCCTGACAACCACTGATCTCTTTACTGTTTACATAGTTTTGCCTTTCTCCAGATTATTATATAGTTAGAATCATATAGTATATATGATTCTTTTCAGATTGGCTTCTTTCAGTTATTAATACAGATTTAATTTTCCTCCATGAAGATCTCTTTCATGTTTTTTTGTCTTGTTTTTATGGCCACACCTGCAGCATATGAAATTTCCTAGGCCAGGGATTGAATCTTAGCCACCGCTGTGATCTACGCTACAGCAATGCATTATCCCTTAATCCACTGCGCTGGGCTGAGGATCAAACCTGTGCCTCTGCAGCAACCTGAGCTGCTGCAGTCAGATTCTTAACCCACCACACCACATCGGGGACTCCTGAAGATATCTTTTAAAAAGGCTGATTTTTTTTTCCTAACCAATAAGCACATTATGTACACAATTTATCAAGTACAGATCAGTGGTTTAAAAAAAGCCCTGATAGGAGTTTCTGTCGTGGCACAGTTGTTAATGAATCCGACTAGGAACCATGAGGTTGCGGTTCGATCCCTGGCCTCACTCAGGGGGTTAAGGATCCAGCTTTGCCATGAGCTGTGGTGTAGGTCACAGACGTGGCTCAGATCTGGCATTGCTGTGGCCGTGGTGTAGGCCGGCAGCTGTAGCTCTGATTAGACTCCTGGCCCGGGAACCTTCATATGCCAAGGGAGCAGCCCTAAAAAGACAAAAGACAAAAAAAAATTAAAAGAATAAAAAAAATTAAAAAGTCCTGATAAATGAGAATACTCCAATATAAAAATGCCCCAATATGAAGTTATTATTTTTTTCTTTTTAGGGCCACATCTGTGGCGTATGGAGGTTCCCAGGCTAGGGGTTGAATTGGAGCTGCAGCTGCTGGCCTACACCATAGCCACAGCAATGCTGGATCCTTAACCCACTGAGTAGGGCCAGAAATCAAACCCACATCCTCACGGATACTGGTCAGGTTCATTTTCACTGAGCCATGACAGGAACTCCATGAAGTTATTTCAACATAGTGTTAAAAAAAAAAAAATGCACAGATGTTCACAAATGCTACTTTATTTTAGCAAAGGAAATCTCTTACTAATCCAGTTTTCATTCATTCATTCATATTCTTCTTTCTTGCCAACTTAGAATTATACAAAAAAGGAGTTCCCGTCGTGGCGCAGTGGTTAACGAATCTGACTAGGAACCATGAGGTTGCGGGTTCGGTCCCTGCCCTTGCTCAGTGGGTTAAGGATCCGGCGTTGCCGTGAGCTGTGGTGTAGGTTGCAGATGCGGCTCGGATCCTGCGTTGCTGTGGCTCTGGTGTAGGCCGGTGGCTACAGCTCCGATTCAACCCCTAGCCTGGGAACCTCCATATGCCGCGGGAGCGGCCCAAGAAATAGCAACAACAACAACAATAACAACAACAAGAAGACAAAAAAAAAGAATTATACAAAAAAGATATTAGGGAAGAGACATGTTTATAAACATAACTGATAGAATTCAGTAGGGCAAACACAAGTTTTGAGAGGATGCTACAGATAATGGAGAAATAGATATTTGTGTTCCTTTCTGACAACTTCTTACTTGGCCCATTTTGTTACTAAAAACGTTAAACAGAAAAAAAACGGAAGAATGAGCATGGATTGTGGCTGGGGAGAGTAATGAAAGCTTCTAAATGACTCAATCAGTATTTTCTATTGTTCCCTCATAGGCTAGAAATGAAAATCTCAGCAACACATTAGTGGAACTTTCTGCTCAGGTGGGTCAACTGCAAGCTCGAGAACAGGCTCTTACCACCATGATAAAGCTAAAGGTAATTCGGAATAACCACACCTCCATTTGCCAGGCGCTCTGTGGGCTCTAACACATAGTCACATGCATTATCTCACTGAAGTCCCACAGCTCCTGAGGTAGGTTGGGCTATCAGTGTTGCTCTTTTTTTTAAATTCTGCTTTTAGAAATGAGGGAGACAAGTTTAAAATGATGTCCCCAAGGCATTGAGAGAAGACAGGACTGCAATGAGGGTCTCTGTCTCCAAGGCCCACCGCAGGCGTGGATTAACTTGTTTTCCTCTAAGGTATCCATTACTAGGTCTCATAAGGTCATTGGTGGAAGTTCCTGTTGTAGCTCAGTGGTAATGAATCCAGCTAGAATCCGTGAGGACTTGGGTTTGATCCCTGGCCTTGCTCAGTGGGTTAAGGATCCGGCGTTGCCATGAGCTGTGGTGTAGCTCACAGATGCATCTCGGGTAAGGCAATGCAGTAGCTGTGGTGTAGGCCGGCAGCTACAGCTCCAATTTGACTTCTAGCCTGGAACTTCCATGTGCTTCGGATATGACCCTAAAAAGACCAAAAAAAAAAAAAAAAATCGCCGTTGGCAATCAGATCACGTATTAATTTTTTTTTGTCTTTTTTTTTTTTTTTTTTTTTTTTTTTGCCATTTCTTGACCCGCTTCTGCAGCATATGGAGGTTCCCAGGCTGGGGGTCTAATCGGAGCTGTAGCTACCGGCCTACGCCAGAGCCACAGCAACGTGGGATCCGAGCCACGTCTGCAACCTACACCACAGCTCATGGCAACGTCTGATCCTTAACTCACTGAGCAAGGCCAGGGATCGAACCCGCAACCTCATGGTTCCTAGTCGGATTCGTTAACCACTGCACCACGATGGGAACTCCAACATATTAATGTTTTTTTTTCAGTTGAGAAGAAAACTTAGCACTTAAGCAGTTGATATGGTCACTAACATTCCGTAAACAGTGATTGATAAACAGTTTCTTCTGTTGGCTAAAACATGTGTTGGACCACAGGTGAATAGACGAGTGATGTTGGTATAATAGGAGTTTGTTTAACTGTTCATATACTCAATAGGACTACTGTTTTTTGCTGAGGGTCTGATGACAAAGTTCCATCTGTTTTTGAATGGTCCGCCCCAACTGTATTTTCCCATAAGTCCTCTTAATGTGAAATGTGCAAACAGTGAAGTGTTTTAGGAATGCATGTATGAAGTTATAGTGTAAACCTTTTCCTTAAGCAAAGGTAAAACTTGCTAACATTTATTCCATGTGAGTAGAGGAAGGGGAGTACTTTTATGTATTACTTTTATACTTTCAGGTATTATTTAAATTGATTTTTGGAGTTCCCTGATGGTGCAGCAGATTAAGGATCCAGTGTGGTCACTGCTATGGCTTTGTTTATTGCAGTGGCAGGGGTTCCATTCCTGGCCCAGGGAACTTCTGCATGCTGCGGGCACAGCCAAAAAGAAAAATAAATAAATAAATTGCTTTTCAACAAGCAGATAACTCATATAATTAAAATACCCACTTCAACATTAAGAAGTTCTGATGTGGGTAGGTTTGGGATCAGGTCTTAGAGTCTGACATTTTAACAAGCTGAAAAAACAGGGAGGCAGCAGGGGCCTATGAGATTCGTCTGTAACCCAGAGAATAAGCCCCCATCAAGGGCCACCAGCCCTCCTTTTGCTATTAGTTTCATAAGTAATCTGACGTTTGGTTTTAAACTTTCTGCGACAGTAAGCTATGGTGGTGTGTGCATGGTTTCAGGAGCTTCATCTCTAACTAGTTGTGTAACTATGGCCAATTTACTATCAGCACCTCTGTCGTGTGGGGATAACACTAACCCCTACCTCACAGTCACTGTGAGAATTAAATGAGTTTACACATGGAAGTGCTTGGAATGAAACCAGGTACACAATGAAACCTCGATAAGTGTATCCTTTTCATATTGATTCATTGGAATTTAAAAATCTTACGTAACAGTTTTCACAAATTTGTTTTTTAGGACAAAGACATTATTGAGGCAGTCAATCACATTGCTGACTGTTCGGGTAAATTTAAACTGTTAGAGCATGCCTTACGCGATGCCAAGATGGTGGAGTCCTGTATTGTGAAGGAAAAGCAAGATTATAAGCAAAAATTGAAGGTACTTAAGATGGAAGTCAACAAACTAAAAGGTAAGGAAGAGACATACATCTAAGCATTTTATCTTAGGAATATATTTCTTCATTTGGCTTCACTTAATCTTATAACTGAGAGTAGATCCGTTTGCTGGCTTTAGGTCCTAAATGAAATGGTCATTTCATTTGTATAGAATTATACTGCCTTTTTTGTGTTACGAGATAAATAACAGAGTTGGGGAAAATTACTTAATGCATTGTATTTTTATTTTATTTTATTTTATTTTTTTGTCTTTTTGCTATTTCTTGGGCCGCTCCCGTGGCACATGGAGGTTCCCAGGCTAGGGGTCGAATCGAAGCTGTCGCCGCCGGCCTACGCCAGAGCTACAGCAACGCAGGATCCGAGCCGCGTCTGCAACCTACACCACAGCTCATGGCAATGCAGGATCGTTAACCCACTGAGCAAGGGCAGGGACCGAACCCGAAACCTCATGGTTCCTAGTCAGATTCGTTAACCACTGCGCCACAACGGGAGCTCCTGCATTGTATTTTTAAAATAATCCTGGAGTTCCCGTCGTGGCGCAGTGGTTAACGAATCCGACTAGGAACCAAGAGGTTGTGGGTTCCATCCCTGGCCTTGCTCAGTGGGTTAAGGATCCCGCGTTGCTGTGAGCTGTGGTGTAGGTTGCAGACGCGGCTCAGATCCCGCGTTGCTGTGGCTCTGGTGTAGGCCGGCGGCTACAGCTCCGATTCAACCCCTAGCCTGGGAACCTCCATATGCCTTGAAGCGGCCCTGGAAAAGGTAAAAAGACACACAATAATAATAATAATAATAATAATACTGCCTATGCTGTACCAGTTAGCTATGGCTATGAATGCTCTATAGCAACCAGCAACCATATCTCAGTGTCATGCAGCCAGGAGCATTTGCTAAACTCATGTATCTGGAAGCCACATGGGAATGGGCTGATCTCTGTTGGGCCCAGCTGAGCTGCTCCCCTGGGGCTGCTTGGCTTCCTGTATCCCGTCTTCCCCTCCCTGGTCAGCCAGCCTGGGCATTTCTTCCCATGTTGAAGGCAGAGGCTGAAGAGAAGCAGCAGAAAGATGTGAGGACCTGGTACCCCATCATGTCCCCCTCATCCTGTTGGCCAAAGCAAGCCAGGCTGAGCCCAGAGTCAGGAAGTGGGGAGATAGTCTCTGCCCCTTTTGTGGCAGGAACTGCCAAAAAAGTGAGGATGAGGAGTTACCACTAACTGCACAAACTACCAGAGTGGCATTTTGGTGCAGGTTTTATTTTTAAAAATTCCTTTTGCATTCTCCTTTTCCACTTTCATTCCCACAGTAACTCCACCATTTATTTTTCTACTACTTGAAGTTTTCTTTTTTTGGTCTTTTTTTTTTCCTTTTTTAGGGCCATACCTGTGGCATATGGAAGTTTCCAGGCTAGGGATCGAATTGGAGCTACAGCTGCTGGCCTATACCACAGCCACAGCAACATGGGATCCGAGCCGCGTCTGCAGCCTACACCACAGCTCACAGCAATGCCAGATCCTTAACTCACTAAGCAAGGCCAGGGATCAAACCCGAGTCCTCATGGATACTAGTCGGGTTCGTTAACCACTGAGCCACGATGGGAACTCCTGAAATCATGAAAGGTTATGGTAGCAGGCTTAATTTAAAAGACTCCACCTCCTAAAGTCTTGTTCTTAGGATGCCCTCAGTGATGGCAGATCATAATTTTGTCTCCATTTGTAGCTCCAGCTAAAACTGTAATCAGACTTACATAATATCCCTGACAGCAGGGACGGGCTCTGTCCTCTCTTTTTCTGATCTTTGGTTAATAGCACAGTCCCTGAAGTACATTGCAGGCATTCGATAAGTGTTTTTTGAATGTTCTGTATACCTAGGAAAGATAAAAAATAAAAAGCAGTCTGTTTTATCAACTTTTATGCCTTATTTTATAAATTCATTATTAAAAAATAAAAATAGGATCATGGATAGAGGGCTAGGAAGTGAGGGAAAGAGACTCAGTTAGGGTGTGCTGCGAAGACATCTTTAAAGAGAACATTTGAGGAGTTCCCGTCGTGGCGCAGTGGTTAACGAATCTGACTAGGAACCATGAGGTTTCGGGTTCGGTCCCTGCCCTTGCTCAGTGGGTTAACGATCCGGCGTTGCCATGAGCTGTGGTGTAGGTTGCAGACGCGGCTCGGATCCCGCGTTGCTGTGGCTCTGGTGTAGGCCGGCGGCGACAGCTTCGATTCCACCCCTAGCCTGGGAACCTCCATATGCCGCGGGAGCGGCCCAAGAAATAGCAACAGCAACAACAACAACAACAACAACAACAAAAGGAAAAAAGACAAAAAAAAATAAATAAAGAGAACATTTGAGCTAAAACTTGGATGATGGGAGGATGTGTGAAGATCTGGGCCAAGACCTTCCAGGTAGAAGAAACAGCAAATGCAAAAGCCCTGGGGTGGGTTTCAATGTCGGGTCAAGTTTAAGGAACAGATTG
Organism: Phacochoerus africanus; assembly: GCF_016906955.1. Classification (NCBI taxonomy): domain Eukaryota; kingdom Metazoa; phylum Chordata; class Mammalia; order Artiodactyla; family Suidae; genus Phacochoerus; species Phacochoerus africanus. The sequence continues at coordinate 30,169,075 of NC_062558.1, read as the reverse complement.
AAAGGCTGTGCAGGGCTTAAGATAATGAGTTTGTATTTTGTCCTAAGTGTAGCCTGAGGGCTTTTAACGGAGAAGTGACACCAGCAGATGCCTCTGATTGCTCTGTGGACAGAAGACTGCAAGGGGAGATGCAAGGTTTGAGTGGGGAGATGGCGGAAGCCTTGGCAGGGTCATTGCCAGGGGTGCCATGAGATGTTGAATATGGGACATGTTTTGGCTGTAGATCCAACTGTAGATTTGGCTATAGATTCATATTAACTGGAAGAGGGTGCTGAGGACACGAGAAGTATTCACAGTGTATATTCTTCTAGAAACTAGTATTTATCTGAGAACTTTCTATTCCTTCCATCTGTGAAGAGGATCTCAATGAAAAGACAACAGAAAATAACGAACAGCGAGAAGAGATCATTCGCCTCAAGCAAGAGAAAAGTTGCCTGCATGATGAACTAGTTTTTACTGGTAAAAATAGATAACTAGTTTAAGTGACTGTATAGTTATGTATTTATAACCTGAACTTTCTATGATACTGTCATGACAGGAGGTAAAAGAATTGTACCTCCCACAAAATAATTTAACACCCTTTGAGAAATGAGGAGGGACCAGGTAGGGAATTTTAAAGCTGTTATTATGCCTCCCAGTAACCCTGTTTCCTCTTCTGTAAAATGAGGAGCAGCGCTCCCTTTCAGCTCAAGTGCGTGACTATGCTTCTCACTAAAAACATAATACTTGTGCTTAATACCTACATATTACTACATAATACATACATTTTAATACATAATACTTCATTAATGAAGAATATGAGCTGAAGAAGGAAGGATGTTGATGCTTTTACAACTAGTACTAGATAAAAATTAGGAATTTACCATTTTTCCGGGTTTGCAACTATATTACCTGTAATTGTTACAGTTGGAAAAATACTCATGTGTCTTATTACATCAGTATGACCCCAAAATAAAAATGTTAGAGATGAATATTTCATGATTTAAAAGCAAATTTGTCAGAGTTCCTGTCGCAGCTCAGTGGAAATGAATCCGAAGGCATCCAGGAGGATGCAGGTTCAGTCCCTGACCTTGCTCAGTGGGTTGAGGATATGGCATTGCCATGAGCTGTGGTGCAAGTCATAGATGTGGCTCAGATCCCACGTTGCTGTGGCTGTGCTGTAGGCTGGCAGCTACAGCTCCGATTCGACCCCTAGCCTGGGAACCTCAGTGTGCCTTGGTTGCAGCCCTACGAAGACCAAAAAAAAAAAAAAAATTATCAATAAGGTCTAACTTAGGGCCCCTTCTCCTAAGTAAAAATTGTGCTACATCCCCATTATTCTCCTACACTCCACCCCAACCACCCCCGTATGTCAGAGTTTCCTCCTTTCTCTACTCTCAACTGAGAACCACTGGAATATAGATCTAATCTATATATGGCCCTGCTAGCCAAGAAAATTTTGGTAGTTTGTATTAAGAAAATCATAGATTTGGAGGTAAAGTTCCAAATAGAAATAAAGTGAACATTTTGGGGTCTGCCCATTACCCACCTTCAGTGTCCTTCCTTCTAGGAAGACAATACAGAGAACACAGCTCTGTAACTTAAAGCGCAAAATGGGGTAATTTTTTTTTTTTTTGGCCCCGTCTTATGGAATTCCTGGGCCAGGGATTTGAATCAGCGCCAGAATTGCAACCTACACCACAGCTGTGGCAACACCAGATCTTTAATGCACTTCGCCACTACAGAGACACCATCAATCCCACTGCGCCACGGCGGGAACTCCCAAAATGCATTTTCAAATGAGATTCCAAATTTTATTCTCATATGATTAAAGTTTGGGGAGATGCAGTTTTGTAACACTAGAGGTCACTATTTCCATTATTTCCAGAATTGCTGCATCTCAAAGTAATACTGTATCTCTTACATAAAGATACATATTGTATCCTTATGTATGTAAATATATATATAGATATATATTTGTATATATACATATATATGTATACACACACACACATTTTTTAGCTTTACAGTTGAATTCCCACAATGTTTGGATCAGCTTTTGTGTGCCAGGCACTTTGCTAGTGACTAAGAAGCTCACTGGCCACAGATTTTAGTCTATACAACTGCTATGAATAAAATGCTGTGGGAGGTCAGAGGAAGGAAAAAAAAATTCACAGGCTCTTTTAATAGTCTCCTTTGATTCATCTATGTTTACTCATACATTCTCTTATGTGTTACAAGGTAAATTATCTGGAATTTGTTAGGTAATACAGTAATGGGTCAATTTTGTGAAATAATTTTTTTCATTTCCTAAGCTGATTTCTTTAACATCTTTTCCACTCATATCCCTTGTCTCAGAACATTATTTTATATGTTTAAACTACAAAAATGAATTAAAGGGGTTCCCTTTGTGGCTCAGTGGTAATGAAACCAACTAGTATCCATGAGGATGCAGCTTCAATCCCTGGCCTCGCTCAATGGGTTAAGGATCCGGTGTGGCTGTGACCAGCAGCTACAGCTCCAATTAGACCCCTAGCCTGGGAACTTCCATATGGCGCAACTGCGGCCCTAAAAAGCAAAAACCAAAAAAACCGCACTAATAAAAATCTAATTTTTGGAGTTCCGTCATGGCTCAGTCGTTAACAAATCCGACTAGGAACCATGAGGTTGTGGGTTCGATCCCTGGACTTGCTCAGTGGGTTAAGGATCTGGCGTTGCTGTGAGCTGTGGTGTAGGTCACAGACACGGCTCGGATCTGGTGTTGCTGTGGCTCTGGCGTAGGTCTGATTGGACCCCTAGCCTGGGAACCTCCATATGCTGTAGGAGCGGCCCAAGAAAAGGCAAAAAGAAAAAAAAAAATCTAATTTTGAAAAAAATGAATAAAGCCTAAAAATAATATTTAAAGGCTTAACATAATACACTGTCAGGTGCCATGGCTAAAAATTCACACACGTTTATTGTCTTTTTTTTTTTTTTTTTTTTTTTTTAGGGCCGCACTTGTGTCATGTGGAGGGTCCCAGGCTAGGGGTCAAATTAACCAGCCTACACCACAGCCACAGCAATGTGGGATCTGAGCCTTGTCTGTGACCTACACCACAGCTCACAGCAATGCCAGATCTTCAACTCACTGAGCAAGGGCAGGGATTGAACCCTTGTCCTCATGGATGCTAGTCAGGTTTGCTAACCTCTGAGCCACGATGGGAACTCCTAAAAATTAACGCTTTTAATTTGAGGTTGGAAGATATCTTCAAAATTTAAGTCCAAAACGTTTTTTCCTCTTGTTGAAGTTTTTCACCCAGGCTTAGAGACATGTTTCATTTGTTTGTACATGTTGTTATAAGAAGTTTGCAAACAGGAGTTCCTGTTGTGGTTCAGTGGAAATGAATCTGACTAGTTACTGCTGAACTCCAAGCAGAAAGTCTTTAAAGGACCACTGGGCTTTTATTAAAATGGAAATACAAGTTTGTCTGCCTCTGGGGGTCACAAGTATCTTTAGCTCAAATATCATAGGTCCAAAATATCTTTAGTCTTTGGTCAGTGAGAATACATAGGTGGATCTGAGGTTCTGTGGCTGTAGCGTAGGACAGCAGCTATGGCTCCAATTCGACCCCTAGCCTGAGAACGTCCATATGCCACTGGTGCAACTCTAAAAAGACCAAAAAGAAAAAAAAAGAATACATAGGAATGGGCTGATTGTAAGATTATATCAGAGTGACTCATATACTGGTGAAAACAGTAATTTTTTCACCACTTATAATGTTAATTTTCTTTTTGTTGATAAAAGCAATATATTGTTTGGATTTTTATAAGGAAAATGCATCATAAGTTATCTGTGTAATATAAAATGAATAAAGAATAAAATAATATGTATTAACTTTAGAGATTAGAAGTTACCCCCCCAAAAAAAGAGGAAAATAATTTGATTAATACTTTCATCTAAAAATAACTTCTGGGAGTACCCATCATGGCGCAGTGGAAACAAATCCGACTAGGAATCATGAGGTTGCGGGTTTGATCCTTGGCCTTGCTCAGTGGGTTAAGGATCCAGCGTTGCTGTGAGCTGTGGTGTAGGTCGCAGATGAGGCTCGGATCTGGTGTTGCTGTGGCTGCGGCCTAGGCCAGCAGCAACAGCTCCTACTAGATCCCTAGCCTGGGGACCTCCATATGATGCAGGTGCAGCCCTAAAAAGACAAAAAATAAAAATAAATTAAAAAATAAAATAAAAATAATTTCTGGAAGTTCCCATCATGGTTAAGTGGTTAACAAATCCGACTAGGAACCAGGAGATTGCGGGTTCCATCCCTGGCCTTGCTCAGTGGGTCAAGGATCCAGCGTTGCTGTGAGCTGTGGTGTAGATTACAGATGTGGCTCGGATCCCACATTGCTGTGGCTCTGGTGTAGGCCAGCAGCTACCTCCGATTAGATCCCTAGTGTGGGAACCTCCTTATGCCTTGGGAGCAGCCCTAGAAATGGCAAAAAAAGACAAATAAATAATAAATAAATAAATAATAAAAAATAAAAATAACTTCTGTTGGAGTTCCCACTGTGGCTCAGCAGGTAAGGACACAATGTTGTCTCCACAAGGATGCAGGTTTGATCCCTGGCCTTGCTCAGTGGGTTAAGGATCCAGCATTGCCACAAGCTGCAACATAGGTGGCAGCTATACCTTGAATCCAATGTGGCTGTGGCTGTGGCGTAGGCCTCAGCTCCAGCTCTGATTTGACTCTTGGCCTGGGGAACTTCTACATGTTGTGGGTGCAGCCAAAAAAAAAAAGCATTATTAAAAAATTTGTTGGAAATGAAGAAGTTTGTGTTGATATGGCTGATAGAAAATATTTTAATAATAATTGTTCTTAAATAGAAGAGAGAGAAAAAAGGAAAGATGAGTTACTTGATATCGCAAAGTCAAAGCAGGAACGCATGAATGCAGAACTGCACAATCTGAGACAGGTGGGTCCCAGGTACCTTCTGTATTGAATGGGAAACATTTATAAACTAACATCAAATTAGGATAAGTGTATGCCTGGTGATTTTGCTTATGGTGCTTTTAGAATCCTAACTACATTAAAGGTGTATCGTATTAACCTAAAAGATGGTGTCTTGCTTATGGTAATGAAAGGTGAGAAGATTAGTTATATTAACAAGTCTCATTATTAACATGGGGAAGCTAGAAGCAAACATATTTAGCATATTACCCGTCACTATTTGATCTGTTTTAGCATTTGAAAGTGCCAGTTGTCGCTTTAGTTTTCTTGTTGCACTTGCATTGATTTATCAATATCCGCTGCAGATTTACGTAAAACAACAACGTGATCTGCAGTTTCTTAATTTCAATGTGGAAAATTCTCAGGAATTAATACAAATATATGACTCAAAGATGGAGGAATCAAAGGCCCTGGAATCCAGGTAATCTTAGTAAGATGCTATTAATATGATCTTGTATTTTTTTCCATCATGCAGTCAATGTTTGTTAAGTATCTACAGTGGGCTAGCACTTACTACTGTTCTCTAAAGTGTAGGGAATAAATCAACGTGAGCTAATAACTATCACTATAATCCTGGGTTGTAGTAGGATGTGATCTTAGAGTTATTAGGAGTTCCCGTCGTGGCTCAGAGGAAACGAATCTGACTCAGATTCCATCCCTGGCCTTGCTCAGTGGGTTAAGGATCCGGCATTGCTGTGAGCTGTGGTGTAGGTCACAGATGGGGCTCGTGTTCCACATTTCTGTGGCTGTGGTGTAGGCCGGCAGCTACAGCTCTGATTGGACCCCTAGCCTGGGAACCTCCATATGTCGTGGGTGCTGCCCTTAAAAAAAAAAAAAAAAATTGTAGGCATGATCCTACTCTAGTCATTTGATAAAATTCATTAAACACAGTATCTATGTGTTTGTTATGCAGAAGGCTTTGAGCTAAAGTAGAAATTACAGAGATGAATCATTTATTCATTCATTCAGTATGCTCACTATTTTAGGCGCTGGGCTAGGAATAGGGGAAATAAAGATGTACAGGGCACGGTACTTGCCTAAAAGAAATAATGCCAAAGAATGCAATAAATTACAGCAGTTGAAGTTCAGCTAAGAGCGATCTCTGCTCTTAGCTTGATTTTCCTGTTTTCCTTGTTAATAGGAAACGTTTACTACTCTTGCCTATAACAGGCAGTGTATGAATTCAGTTGTAAAGCTAGAATATAAATACATGAGGTGTGGTTTAATTTAACAAGCATGTAACTGTCCTACAGTTCAATTTAATCCACTTCTCCAAGTAGAAATGACACAGGGAGTCGTGGAAAGGAACAGGAATTCAGGGAGTTCCCCACGACTGCGCGTAAGGTCAGAAGCCTGGCTGGGAGCCGCAAGATCCTTTCCCCAGGGAGAAGAGTTCAGGGTGGGGGTGGTTAGTAGTTGCAGGGAGGGTTGTAAAAAGCAGCTGTTTCCACAGACAGTGTGACTGGGGGACTCACCAGAACTTGCTGCATTTGCTGTACTTTTTCTTCGAAGTCTTTTTCTGGGCACCATTACACTATTCTGTATCCAGCTGCAGCTGCTGCTAATAAACCAAACCAACCCAGCGTTCTCTCGCAGGCAAACCCCCTCACATATTGGCCCTTCCTTTTGGCACTTCATTTCCCCTGGGAGATACCTGGGCTAGATGACCGAGGCTGTTCCTTAAGAATGTAAAGTGGCTTAGCCCATTCTTGAAGATTGCATCAGAATCACACAGATTAGAATACATGTGACATGAAAAACCGCAACAGATGATTTATTAAAGGGTTATCACATTTTCAGTTCTGTTTTGTGCACATGTGTCATTTTTACTTTAGACCAGCTTTCAGTCTATAGCTACGTAAGAATCCAACAGATGAATGGGAGCTGGTCAAGAAAACAGTGTGGTAAACACATTTGGTACTTTACAGTTTATTTTTTGACCTTGAATCTCCACTGCCTTTCAGTCCTGCCTTTACCTCCATTAACTGTGAAACTAATGGAATTAAGAAGAGAAATAAGAGATAATCAACCAGTATTTATAGAACACTTAGTATATACTAAAGGCTGTCCTAGGTGATAGGTGCCAGGAAGATTAATAATGCCTCTACCTGTTAAAAATAAAAGTCTATGGAGGGAGTTCCCGTTGTGGCTCAGTGGTTAACGAATCCGACTAGGAACCATGAGGTTCCGGGTTCGATCCCTGGCCTTGCTCAGTGGGTTAAGGATCCAGCGTTGCCATGAGCTGTGGTGTAGGTTGCAGACGTGGCTCGGATCCCGCGTTGCTGTGGCTCTGGCGTAGGCCAGTGGCTACAGCTCCCATTCGACCCCTAGCCTGGGAACCTCCATATGCCTCAGGAGCAGCCCAAGAAATGGCAAAAAACCCAAAACAAAACAAAACAAAAGAGTCTATGGAGAAGACAGGGTATTTGTATGAAACCATCAGTGAATGATATAACAGGAAATTTGCTGTCTGATTAATTAGATAATATAATCAGTGAAATAATGACTTGCAATATGGATGGTAAGTACAGTGGGCATTAAGGATGGTAAGAGGAGAGTGGGTCTGTGGGCTTGGTGATCAGAAAGACTTCCTGGAGGAGGTTGGGCTAAAATCGGGCTCTGAGGAATATAAAAATTCTACCTTGTATTTTCAACTCAGACAAATGGGTCTTAGTAGAGTTTAGCACAACTGATAAGGTTTGAGTGAAATATTTAGGATGACAGTATCATATCAAGTATACCTTATAACTTCCGTTTTTTGTAATGCCACCATAGCAGAGACATGTGTTTATCAGACCTTGAAAATAACCACCTAAAAGTCGATTTTAAGAGGGAGAAAAATCAGAAGTCACTGGTTAAGGACCAAAAATTTGAGACCACGTTGGTTCAGCAAAATAGGTCAGACAAGAGCTCTTGTGATGTATGCAAAGAGAAGAAACTACAGGTTAATACTTCATTTGGGGGAAAAAGTGTAATTGCTATCTCATCTCTGTTTGCAAAAGACTTAGTGGAGAAACAAAAGTCTTGGTCTTTGGGAGCAAAAATCCAGACTGAACCAGAAAACACAAGTACATTTTGCAAGATCCATGCAAAGTCACCAAAAGGTAATGGAATTGGGGTTCAGAATGAAGAGAAACAACTCTCAGAGACATCAACGTCTGTATCCGACGAAAAGTGGCATGACGTCAGTGTTTACTTGGGCCTGGCCAACTGTTCCGCCTCCAAACAACCAGAAAAGCTGGATACCGAATGTCACGATCAGCTGGAGAGGTCTAAAGTCTCCTGTTGCCATAAAAATGAAGCCTGTCTGGATGAAAGTAACATGTGGGAGTCCAAGTGCTGCCACCCGAGTAACTTTGTGATTGAAGCCCCTGGCCACATGTCTGATGTGGAGTGGATGAGCATCTTTAAGCCTTCCAAAGTGCAGAGGGTCGTTCGCCACAAATCCGTGTGCACTTGTGCCGAAAGTGCCAGTGGAACCAAATATAACTCCTCCACCAGGTTAGTCACCTTTCCTGTCGGTAAACACCCAGGAAGCCAGCTTAGACATATCAAGGGGGCTACAGTAGCCACTTCAGGCCGACCATTAGAGGGAAAGCAGTATTTGCAAAGAGAAATTGCGCTTAAGACAAGCCATTTCCTCTTTTCATCACAGCCTAGGCTGTTGAGTAGTTTTTGTTGGTGGTTTTTTTTTCTTCGTTCTGTTTTGTTTGCTTTTTAGAGTCACACCCGAAACATATGGAAGTTCCCAGGCTAGGGGCCCTATCTGAGCTGCAGCCACCGGCCTACACCACAGCTCGTCGTCGCAACACAGGATCCAAGCCGCATCTGTGACCTACACCATAGCTCACAGCAACGCCAGATCCCTGACCCACTAGTGAGGCTGAGGATGAAACCCACATCCTCATGGATACTAGTTGGATTCCTTTCCGCTGTGCCACAACAGGAATTCCTAGGCTGTTGAGTTTTTGATGGTGCAAAGAGACTGTATTAGATTCCAGTGAGAAGTTTGCACCTAGGATAGCTTCTGAGGCAAAGGTTTTGCCTAAAAACAAAGCCAGTTGTCCCAAGCTGAGCAAACATGTTTTATTTTAAAACAAATGGGGAGGTCACTTTATAGAATAGAATGCTGCTCTGGGGCATTCCTCACCCAGGATCCTTTTGAATTGATAAGCTCTTCCTTTCATGTCCAGATTACATTCCCAGACCCCAGATAAGAAGTTCTTTTTGCCCCCATTGGCTTATTTATACATCTAACTGCTTTGGCCTTTGTGTTCACTTTACCTTTCCCAAACTTATTTTTTAAAATCATGCAAGAGAAAGAATATTTGTATTTAATAAGGTGGTAAAAAAAGTTATTGGGTTTTTTTTCCTTCCAGATGTATTGGGATAATATCTGACCTACCGTACTGTGTAAGTTTCAGTGTACAGCATAGTGATTTGATTTAAATGCATCTTGAGGAGTTCCTGTTGTGGCTCAGCAGAAATCAATCTGACTAGTATCCATGAGGACGCAGGTTCTATCCCTGGCCTCACTCAGTGAGTTGGGGATCCAGCGTAGCCCTGAACTATGGTGTAGGTCACAGACACAGCTCAGATTCCTAGTTACTGTGGCTGTGGTGTAGGCCGGCACTATAGCTCCAGTTCCACCCCCAGCTTGGGAACTTCCATATATCTCGGGTACAGCCCTAAAAAACAAAACAAACAAACAAACAAAAAAGGCATAATGAAATGATAGCCACAGTGAGTTTAGTGAACATCCATCATCTCATATAGATACAAAATAAAAGAAAAAAAAATATTTTTTCCTTGTGATGAGACTATTAGGGTTTACTGTCTCAACAACTTTGATATATAACATACAGCAGTGTTAATTATATTAAACATACTGTACATTAAATCCCTAGTTCTTATTTATCTTATAACCGGAAGTTTGTGCCTTTTGACCACCTTTATCCAACTTTTTTTCATTTTTTCATTTTTGGTCACCCCACACACCGAGTTATACGGAGTTCCCTGGTCAGGGGTCATATCCAAGCTGCAACTGTGGCAACACTGGATATTTAACCTGCTGTACAGGCTGGAGATCAAACCTGCAACTTGGTGCTGCAGAAACACCGCTGATCCTATTGTGCCACAGCAGGAACTCCCCCAACTAGGTATTTTTGTTTGTTTGCTTTTTGTCTTTTTAGGCCACACCCACGGCATATGGAAGGCTAGTGATCGAATCAGAGCTGCAGCTGCCGGCCTCTGTCACAGCCATAGCAATGCCAGATCTGAACTGCATCTGCAATCTACACCATAGCTCATGGCAACACAGAATCCTTAACCCACTGATCAGAGGCAGGGATCAAACCCCATCCTCATGGATCTGGTTGGGTTTGTTACCACTGAGCCACAACGGGAACTCCCCCACTAGTTTCTTTAAGAGAAGAAAATGGATTTGTTTTTAGCATATACAGTCTGTAATAAAGTATACTGTAATAAGTTATTATTTAGGCTCATCTTATTAGAATTACTGAATCTTGTAGTTGAGTGGCACTATACTAATGTCTGCTATTTTTAGAGAAAACCTAGCTCTTTAATCTTAAATTATAGAAAAGGTGAAGTTTCTATATTGAGAGCCTTATTTTAATCACCATATTGACTTTCATAGGATTTTATGGTTTTTATGGAACTTCCTTCCAGGAGTTCCCACTGTGGCACAGTGTGTTAAGGATCTGGTGTTGCGGCCACTGTGACATAGGTCAAAACTCCATCTCAGATTGGATCCCTGGCCCGGAAACTTCCCCTATGCCTCAGGGTGGCTGAAGAAAGAAAAATAAATAAATACATGCAAGAAATTTAAAAGTAGCTTTACAGTTTTCTTTCAAGGCCCTTTTTTACGTCCTTGGCATGAAATAACTCACATGACTCCTTGTCCTGCCAGCAGAGACACATGCCAAGTCATCGCATGACAAATATGTGATGCAGTAGAAAAGATAATCGTGTTTTCTTATTTTTTCCTTAGATTATAAGAGCTTGTGTACCTGCTTTGTTATCTGACAAAACTTGGCGTTTATACCACTGTTCCATCTAACAGAGAGGGGTTTACCTGTGGAGGGAGAAGCCTGCTCTGCCTTGGTTACCGGGTCCAGGAGGCAGAGGCTTCCAGGGCCTCTTTTGCTGTTATCTCTGCTTTGAGCCCAGACTTGAATCACATCCCAGAAGCTTAGCTACATGTGTTGTTCTCTAACTACCAAGAACTGATAGAGAATTAAGGATATTAACAACAGTGCTATTCTACTTTCACAAAAGGATTTCTGAAAAACCATTAACATGAGTTCCCTTGCAGTGAAGTAGGTTAAGGATCCAGCGTTGTCACTGCTGTGGCTCTGGCCGCTGCTGTGGCACTGGTTCCCTGGACTGGAAACTTCTACATGCCTCAGGTGTGGCACCCAAAATTAATAAATAAAAATTTAAAAGATAAACCATTAACGAAAATTAATCTTACAAATCAAAAACCTAAAATTTTTTTTTTGTCTTTTTTGCTATTTCTAGGGCCGATCCCGGGGCATATGGAGGTTCCCAGGCTAGGGGGTCTAGTCAGAGCTGTAGCCACCGGCCTACGCCAGAGCCACAGCAACGCGGGATCCGAGCCACGTCTGCAACCTACACCACAGCTCATGGCAACGCTGGATCCTTAATCCACTGAGCAAGGGCAGGGACCAAACCCACAACCTCATGGTTCCTAGTCGGATTCGTTAACCACTGAGCCACAACGGGAACTCCTTATTTTTATTTATTTATTTATTTATTTTAATTTTTAAATTTTTTTTGTCTTTTGCTTTTTTAGGGCCGAACCCACGGCATATGGAGGTTCCCAGGCTAGGGGTCTAATCAGAGCTGTAGCTGCCAGCCAACACCACAACCACAGCAATGCTAGATCCGAGCCTCGTCTGTGACCTACACCATAGGTCACAGCAACGCTGGATCCTTAACCCACTGGTCGAGCCCAGGGATCGAACCTGCAATCTCATGTTTCGTAGTCAAATTCATTTCTGCTGCGCCACAACGGGAACTCTGGAAAAACCTACAATCTTTACACGTTTAACCTTATACTATTTTTTTTTTCTCTTATGGATGATGCTGTCCCTCAAATCTGCTTTTTTTGGAGGGGGGTGGTTAGTAGGAGGAGGGAAATTCTCTATAGTTACCCTTTACGGAAGAATTTTGACTTCTTATTGTGAAGGGTGTGTATGAATTTATAATACTCCACACAAATATTCACATCTATAATATTCTATTCAAATTGAGCTGCTTCAGTCAAAAAGAAAAAAAAAATTTTTTTTTTTTTGTCCTGTTGAGATACTTACAAGTTTGAGTCTTGGTAACACATAAGTTTGCTATTATTTCAAGCTGCCTGTCTTTGATGTTGTTCACAGTGAGCTGATTGCCATCCAACATTCCCGATGTTTGGGTTCTTCCCAATCTGCCTTAAGAGAGGATGAGAAGTTGAGAGAGACAGAGTCCTCTTCTGATAAAAAGAACTCACCTAAGATGTTGTTAATTAACAAAGATGCAGCATTGCCCAGTGAAAAGGTTTGTATTTCACCTAGAAATACCCAGCTTACTCAAGCAAGACTTCTCCTTGAGCATCCTTTTCATTCTCCTGTAGCACTAATTGTTAGCATGCTTCATTTTGGCTATTCTTCAGTTTTCCTTTCTTTTTTTAATTATAGGACTATAATTATATTTTTTAACTGAAGTCATAGTTATTTACCTTCTGTTTCCTTACTACTTTTTTTTTTTTTTTTGACTGGGCTCACGGTGTGAGGAAGATCGCAGTCCAGGGATCAAACGCACACCACAGCAGTAACCAGAGCCACAGCAATGATAACGCTGGATCCTTAACCTGCTGAGCCACTAGGGAACTCCTTGATTTTTTTTGTTTTGTTTTCATTTTTAAAGTTTTATTAAAATATTATTGATTTACAGTGTTGTGATAGGAACGCCTTTTTTTATTTTTTGTTTCCCTTCCGTTTTCTTTTTCTTTTTTTTTCTTTTTAAATCCACACCTGCAGTATATGGAAGTTCCCAGGCTAGAGGTCAAGTCAGAGCTACAGCTGCTGGCCTGCATCACAGCCACAGCAATATGGGATCTCAGCCACATCTGCAACCGACACCACAGCTCATGGTAACTCCAGATCCTTACCCACTGAGCAATGCCAGGGATCAAACCCACATCCTCAGGGACACTATGTCGTATTCTTAACTCAGTATACTTTAGATTAGCTTCAGGTAAGGTGTCCCTCAGGCCCTCCAAGTGATTAATATATCTTTTTTTTTTTTTTTGGTCTTTTTGCCTTTTCTAGGGCCGCTCCTGCAGCATATGGAGATTCCCAGGCTAGGGGTCCAACTGGAGCTATAGCTGCCGGCCTACACCAGAGCCACAGCAACACGGGATCTGAGCCAAGTCTGCCACCTACACCACAGCTCTCGGCAACGCCAGATCCTTAACCCACTGAGCAAGGCCAGGGATTGAACCCACAACATCATGGTTCCTAGTCATATTCATTAACCACTGAGCCACGACAGGCACTCCGATATATCCATTTTTAATAAATATTTTAAACACACAAAAAATGAAAAATACAACAAATGACTATGCACACCTACATTCAGATTTAATATGATTCCATTTTGCCATATTTGCTTTATTTTTCAACTTGTTAAAGAGATAAAATGTTACAGGACAACTCCATGGGCCATCCTGTCCCTGTCCCTTCCCCCTACCAGTTAACCCTGAAGCTGCTTCCATACTTGTTTTATGATTTTACTCCGTAAAAGTGTACACTTAAACATTGCATACTCTTGTTTTGTGTGTGTTTAAAATGTACTTAGGAAGTTCCTTTGTGGTGCAATGGGTTAAGGATCCGGTATCGTCACTATAGGGCTTGCGTCATTGCCATGGGGCAGGTTCAGTAACTGGCCTGGGAACTTCCACATGCCACAGGCACAGGCAAATAATAATAATAATAATAATTAAAATGTAAATAAATGATAAAATGCTATCTATATCCTTTTGCCACGTGTTTTCCAACTTTGTCAGTATTTTGTGACCTTCATCCATGCCAACACTTGCGGATCTCCCTCTTCATCTTGACTGTTGACTGATGTGCAGTCCATTGACTGAATCAACCACAGTCTGTCCACACCCCTACAGACAGGCCGGGAAGTTGTTTCTACTTTTCATTATTGTGAATGAGCCAGCGTCTCCTCATCATGAACAGGGTCCTCATCACAGTCCTTTCATAAAGAAAATAAGTTCAAGTAAACTTAGTTGCTTTTGGTGATGTTATTTTGGGAAGTATCTGGCTCTGAAATCAAATCGATCTGGGTTCAAATCCCCATTTTGCTTTGTCTTAGATCAGTGACCTTGGGAAAGTTATTTCATTTCTTTGAGCCTCCATTTCTTCACCTGCAAATGTGCAATGAGAACATCACAGTTGCTTGGTTTAAATGAGATGTCTTAGGGCCTGGCCCCTGATGGGTGTTTGATGTGTGTTAGTTCTCTTTGTTAAAAACTGACCATAGCAAATGTTGACTAGAATCAGGAGCAACTGGCCCTTTCAGTCACCCATGTTGGGAATGTAAATAGTATAGCCACTTTGGAAAACATTTGGGTTGTTTCTTTTAAAGAACTACTTAAAAAAAAAGCTAAATATACACCTACTGTATGACCTGGCTATTCAAATCCTAGAGAAATAAAACCATACATCCACACAAGTACTTAAGTAGCTTTATTTGCACTAGCTAAAAAAAAACTGGAGGAGTTCTTGTTGTGGCTCAGTAGTTAATGAATCTGACTAAGAACCATGAGGTTGGGGGTTCAATCCCTAGCCTGCTCAGTGGGTTAAAGATCTGGCGTTGCCGTGAGCTGTGGTGTAGGTTGAAGACGCGGCTACAGCTCCGATTAGACCCCTAGCCTGGGATCCTCCATATGCCATGGGAGCGGCCCTAGAAAAAGCAAAAAGACAAAAAAAAAAAAGAAGAAGAGAGATGAAAGTATGTAAAGTATGTAATGCATTTGTATAAAATTCTGGAAAATGCAACTAATCTCTGGCGACAGAAAGCAAATCAGTAGTTGTCTGGGAATGGGGAGAAGGTACTCAGGCAGTAATTCCATAGGGGCATAAGTGTGGTAAATGGAGGAGGGGTAAGTTAGGCATTTGGGATTAACAGATACACACTACTAATGTAAAACAGATAATCAGCAAGGACCTGCTGTAGAGAGCACAGGGAACTCTACTTAATAGTCTGTGATAACCTATATGGGAAAAGAATCTGAAAAAAATGGATATATGGATATAACTGAATCACTTTGCTGTACACCTGAAACTAACACAACATTGCAAGTCAACCATACTCCATTATAAAATAAAAATTAAATTAAAAACGTGACCCTTGGAGTTCCCGTTGTGGCACGGTGGTTAACGAATCCGACTAGGAACCATGAGGTTGCAGGTTCGATCCCTGGCCTTGCTCAGTGGGTTGGGGATCCGGCATTGCCATGAGCTGTGGTGTAGGTTGCAGACGTGGCTCAGATCCCACGTTACTGTGGCTCTGGCGTAGGCGGGTGGCTACAGCTCCGATTCCAACTCCTAGCCTGGGAACATCCATATATCTCGGGAGCAGCCCAAGAAATGGCAAAAAGACAAAAAAAAAAAAAAAGTGACCCTTATTCATTGTGGGGATGGTTTCATGGATTTGTACATATGTCAGAACTCATCAGATTGTACACTTCATTGTACAGTTGTGTGTCCACTGTGGAAAACTCAAAGATTGTACACTGTGGAAAACTTTTTACACAAAGTTGAAAATTAAACAAGAACAAACAATCTAAGGCAAATTTCCACATATTTTTAAAAGCTAACAGGCCATTAGTTTGGAGTTACATTTTGTAAGTATTTTGACATGGTCACGAAGACCTCGGCAAGTTGATTTAAGAGAGGTAAACAATGCCTAGGATTCTTTTATCACGTGGATATTACTTAATTAGTTGTGATAAGTTCTATTTAAGTGGAATGATCTAGCCAAGTAGGTTCTAAGAAGAAGCAGAATTTGGCTCTCCTGGGATTTAATGTCCTACTTTGACCTGTAATACCTAAAGTCAAAGAAATATTAATGAAGCGTTATTTGTATTTGTCACATTCCATTTGTGAACATGCACAGGGAAAAGTGCTTCTTGATTTCACAAAGGCTAATGTTGTGTTGTCTTTGCAGGATGACTTTTCACCCACAAGTAAGCTTCAGCGTTTGCTGGCAGAATCTCGTCAAATGGTCACTGATCTGGAACTGAGCACTCTGCTCCCCATCAGCTCTGAGAATCTCAGCAGTGGCGCCAAAAACGTACGTGGTTCCTATCCTTTTGACCACACCCCTGGTGTGCAAATCCTCCAGTAGCTGTGTGCAAACCTCACTCTGTTAGAATGAAAGTGTCTATGTCTCTCAGGGCTGCAGGTAGCATGCCAGTTTTAAGGAAGAAAGAGAGGGCCATACACAAACATTACCACACCTACACTTCCTCTTTCCAATTATCTGGGCCAATGCATAGAAATTCCAGGGGACTTTTCAAAAACATTTCAGTATAGAAAATTTCAGGAGTTCCCGTCGTGGCGCAGTGGTTAAAGAATCCGACTGGGAACCATGAGGTTGCAGGTTCGGTCCCTGCCCCTGCTCAGTGGGTTAATGATCCGGCGTTGCCGTGAGCTGTGGTATAGGTTGCAGACGTGGCTCGGATCCCACGTTGCTGTGGCTCTGGCGTAGGCCAGTGGCTACAGCTCTGATTAGACCCCTAGCCTGGGAACCTCCATATGCCACGGGAGCAGCCCAAGAAATAGCAAAAAAGACAAAAAAAAAAGAAAATTTCAAATACAGAAGTAGAAAGAATACTCATAATCACAAAGCTTCAGGGACCCTCCGCTTTCTTCTGTTTCTGTTTTAACCTCCCCCCATCCATACCTGTTTTCTTCTGAAACATTTCAAACCAAATCTTGGACATCCTATCTTTTTGCTTATATGTACTTCATTCTGTATCTCTAACAGATAAGGACCCAAACAAATGAACAGTAAATCACTGGAGTTCCCTCCCTGGTGCATTGGGTTAAGGATCCCACTGCAGTGGCTTGGGTCGCTGTGGAGATGTGGATTCGATTCCCAGCCCAGTGTGCCACAGTTGCAACCTACACCACAGCTGTGGCAATGCCGGATTCCTTAACCCACTGTGCTGGACTGGGGCTTGAACCTGCATCGTGGCACTGCAGACACTGCACCTCTTGTCCCATAGCGGGAATTCCTTCTTTCTTTGTTTTTAATGCTGTTCATTAAAGGAAACATGGGTCATTGTCCTGTAAAATTTTCCACAACCTGGATCTTGCTGACTCCATCTTCACCGTCATTTCACACAGTCATCTATCCTGATAAACTCCTGTAAACTAGTATTTCCATCTAGCGACTTGATTAGACTTGGGATCAGTTTCAGTTTTTTGTTTGTTTTGGCACAACTCGTCATGGATGATGCAGTCTACCTCCTATTCCATCATATCTGGAGACCCTCATATCTGGTTGTCCCACTTTTGTGGGTTGTTTTCTTTTTTTTTTTTTGCTTTTTAGGGCCACACCCACAGCATATGGAAGTTCCCAGTTGGAGCTACAGCTGCCGGCCTATACCACAGCCACAGCAACACAGGATCCGAGCCCCGTCTGCATCCTACACCACAGTTCATGGTGACGTCAGATCCTTAACCCACTCAGTGAGGCCAGGGATCGAACCTGCAACCTCATTCACTCCTTTTTTATTGCTGAGTAGTACTCCATTGTATGAATAGACTACAGAATGTTTATTCTCATGTAGATAGGATATTTGGGTTGTTTCCAGTTTTGAACTAATACAAATAAAACTGCTATGAACATCTTTACATTAGCTTTTTTTTTTTAATGGACTTACATTTTCATTTCTCTAAGGTAAATACCTAGAAGCAGAATTGCTAGTTCTAGGATTTAACTTTTTAATAAACTGTCAAATCATTTTCCAAAGTAATTGTACCATTTCACATCCCTACCAGCTGTGTTACGAGAGTTCCAGATGCTCCACATCCTCACCTAAACACATCTAAGATAATGAAAGGCAAGTGATAAACTGGGAGAAAAATTCATTACATATCTGTAATTGGTTTTGTCAGTCCCTTTGATTTTAACCATTCTGGTAAATCCAAAGTGGCTCATCACCGTAAATCTCCTTGCCGTTTAGTAATTTGCATTTTCCTACAACCTCGTGATGTGCATCTTTTCCTATGCTTATTGTCCCTTCATAGATCTTCCTTTGTGAAGTCTCTTTAAGTCTTTTGCCCATTTTATTTTATTTTTTTGTCTTTTCTATGGCCCCACCCATGGCATGTGGAGGTTCCCAGGCTAGGGGTCCAGTCAGAGCTGTAGCCACCAGCCTACACCACAGCCACAGCAACGCTGGATCCTTGACCCACTGAGCGAGACCAGAGACCAAATCTGCAACCTCATGGTTCCAAGTCGGATTGTTTCTGCTGTGCCACAGTGGGAACTCCAGTCTTTTGCCCATTTTAAAATTGAGTTGTTTCCTTTGTTATTGAGTTATAAGAATTTTTCATATAGTCTAGACACAAGTTATTTTTCGTTTGTCAGATATGTAATGAATTTTTCTCCCAGTTTATCACTTGCCTTTTCATTATCTTAGATGTGTTTCGAAGGGCAGAAATTTAAAATTTTGTTGAAGTCCAGTCCATTTTTTTCTTTTTTTTCTACGTGGTGCTCTTTGTGTCCTAAGAAATCTACCCTAAGATTGTGAATATTTTCTCCTCCTAGAAGTTTCATAATTCTGTTTAGGTCTGTGGTTCATCATGATTTAAATTTTGTGGATGGTGGGAAGCAATGATCAGTGCGCATTTTTCTCCATACAGATTCAGCTCCAGCATCATTTGTTGAAAAGACTGCCCTTTTTCTGTTGAATTACTCTCAGCAACTTTGCTGAAAATCAATTGACTGTATATTCAAGGGTCTATTTCTAGACTCTCCAATCATTTCCATTGATCTCGTTGTTCTCCTCACACCAATACCACGCTGAGTTGATTATGTAATGCTATAGAAAGTCTTGAAATCAGTATTGTCTTTGACTTTCTTCTTCTTTTGAAAAATTTCTCTGGCTAATCTAGGCCCTTTGCCAGGTCCATAGCAATTTTAGAATCAATTTTTCAATTTCTATTTTTTATTTTTTTATCTTCATTTTATTTATTTAAAAAAATTACTATAGTTGGAGGAGTTCCCGTCGTGGCTCAGTGGAAAGGAATCTGACTAGGAACTGTGAGGTTGCAGGTTTGATCCCTGGCCTCCTTCAGTGGGTTAAGGATCTGGTGTTGCTGTGAGCTGTGGTGTAGATCACAGATGTGGCTCAGATCTGGCGTTGCTGTGGCTGTGGCGTAGACCGGCAGCTATGGCTCCAATTAGACCCCAGCCCTCGAACCTCTATATGTCCTGGGTACAGCCCTACAAAGACAAAAAGACAAAAAAAAAATTATAGTTGATTTACAATGTTCTGAATTTTCCAATTTTTAAAAGTACAATCTGGGCAGTTCTCTGATGACCTGTCGAATTAAGGCTCCTTTTTTTTTCACTGCTCTAGCTCTGGTCACTTCTACGGTGCAGGTTCAATTCCTGGCCTGGGAACTTCCACATGCTGTAGGAGTGGCAAAAAAGAAAAAGAGAGAGAACCTGAAATAAACATTGCAACTCTCATTTTTTTTTAAAAAAAAAAAAGGATACTCTGATATTTTCTGATTTTGTGATTTCATTGAATTTAGATTAATTTAGGAAGAACTGTTATCTGTGAACAGAGTATATCTCCATTTGTTTAGATCTTTCTTTTCTTTGGACCATGTTTTGTGATTTTTATTGTAGATATCTTTTGTTAAATTTATTCCTAACGTTTTGTTTATTGATGCCATCGTATATCGTATTTTAAATTTCATTCTCAAATTGTTTTTTGGTGATAAAGAACTATAATTGCTTTCTGTAAATTGCATCTTTGCTTAATTCACCTGATATTCAAGTAGATTTTCTTAGGATTTTCTATGTAGACAGTCATGTCATTCATTTGTGAATAAAGAGTTTCTTGGAGATCCTGTCGTGGCGCAGTGGTTAATGAATCCGACTAGGAACCATGAGGTTGTGGGTTCTATCCCTGGCCTTGCTCAGTGGGTTAACGATCCGGCGTTGCCGTGAGCTGTGGTGTAGGTCATAGATGCAGCTCAGATCCCGCGTTGCTGTGGCTGTGGTGTAGGCTGGCAGCAAAAGCTCCGATTAGACCCCTAGCCTGGGAACCTCCATATGCTGCGGGAGCGGCCCTAGAAAAGGAAAATAGACCAAAAAAAAAATTTATTTACATTGTGTCAACCACACTTCACTTATTATCTCATTTAATCCCCTCCCCTCCAGTGGAGCCTACTGTTACCTTGTTTGTTTGTTTTTGCTTTTTAGGGATTGAACCTGCAACCTCATGGTTCTTAGTCGGATTTGTTTCCAATGAGCCACGACGGGAACTCCCTTTTTTTTCTTTTTTAAGATATCTCCCCCAAACCCACCCAGCTAAAACCTCAGTAGGCAGTGTAATGGATTAAAAAATTGATTCTTCTTGGTGACCACTGTCTTTACATGGGGCTCACCCCGAGGTCTATATTAAGCTGACAAAGACCCGGTTACATCTGGGCATTAGCTGATTGCCAGAGTTTAGCCATAACACACACAGTAAAGCAAACAGAGCATTCCAACTATGGAATTAGAGACAGAGGGGCCCCATGCATGAATGGGAAGTCAGTATATCTTTGCTGGGTGGATGGTTGGTGGCCGTATGAAATTACTCCATTGTATTTCATTCATTCCCTAAGGTCTTTTAAAGGCATTTCTGCTGTATTTGTATATTGTCCTCTTAAGCATTTTCTAATTGTCCTATCCTGGGTACTAATTTGGGAGTTGTTTTGTAGAATGTGGAAGTCTCAGAAGAATCAGCTGAAAAAAATACCCTTCTCAGTAATTGAAGAAAACAAAAGCCAACCTCAGAATTCATTGTGATCATGGGTAAGTCACCTTTCCTTATCCCACCTTGTATCTCAGTTGATATTTAATAAGTAACTTGGGAACATTGATAATGTGGAGTCACGGCAGGCAATGCGTTTGTGTAACCTGTAATCCTTTCTCTTTTGCTTGACCTATTTATACACACCTTCTAAATTTAATCAGAGGAAAAGGTCAGTTACTTATAAGAGAAATGCAGATCAAAAACTCTTATTCTCACTACCCAGAATTTTAAATCTAAAAATTGAATACACATAGATTTTAAACTCAGAAACTCAACTAACATTGCAGCATTTTGGAAAGAAGGCTTTCAGTGGGGTTTCAAGACTTATAAAAAGGCTTATTGACCCAGTAAGCACTTTCCTGATTTGTGTTTCCTTCTGTCAGACCTTTATTTCACATGTAAAGTTGCTTTAGAATCTAGGTGGTGGTGTTGTTTTTTTAATTGACGTGTAGTTGATTTATAGTATTGTGTTAATTTCTGCTGTACAGCAGTTATTCAATTTTATATATATATATATATATATATATATATATAAAATCCACTTTGATAAGATAAAAGGCAAAGTCATTTCAGTTGTTTTCCATTTAAACATAGGGGAGCATTTTTTGGAGTTCCCTTCGTGGCTCAGAGGTTAACAAACCCAAGTAGGATTGGTGAGGTTGCAGGTTCGATCCCTGGCCTCGATCAGTTGGTTAAGGATCCCGTGTTGCCATGAGTGGTGGTGTAGGTCACAGATGCGGCTTGTATCCTGTGTTGCTGTGGCTGTGGTGCAGGCTGGCAGCTGTAACTCTGATTTGACCCCTAGCCTAGGAACTTCATATGACTCGGGTTTGGCCCAAAAAAGGAAACAAACACACAAATAAGTAAATAAATAAATAAACATAAGAGCATTTTAATTAATTTATTTATTTTTATTATGATGATGATGATTTTTGGTCTTTTTAGGGCCACACCCACGGCACATGGAGGTTCCCAGGCTGGGGGCCAATTGGAGCTACAGCTGCTGGTCTACACCACAGCCACAGCAATGCCAGATCCGAGCCACATCTGCAACCTACACCACAGCTCATGTCAATGCCAGATCCTTAACCCACTGAGCGAGGCCAGAGATCGAACCAGCAACCTCATGGTTCCTAGTCAGATTCATTTCTGCTGAGCCATGACGAGAAGTCCTTTTTTTTTTTTTTATATCTTTTTAAGACCATTTTTAAAACTGTGAAAGCGGTGGACTTGAGTAGCCCTCTCTCTATCTCCCTGTCTTCCATTCTTACTCTTGGCTCAGATGTTTTCACATTTATAATATTTTGCATGACCTTATTTTGCATAGAGAATCAGGATGTGTACTTAATTTTTTAAAGACTAGGAGTTTACAGCACACTATCCAGTGCCCACTGATTTTGATTTTATTAACCCTGTTTCCTTCCTGCAGAAGCTGATTTCTCATCCATGTGGAAGGCAGGAAGCAGACATCAATACCTAATACTTAACCTTGCAAACAAAAAGAGGGTTGTAATCCTTCGTAAGCAATATTTAATACCAGAGAGGAGCAGAAACTGAAAGTTAATTTTCAAACATCTATATTTTGTTTGTTTTCAGGTCAACCATTTCCATGTGTAAGACATATTTTTCATGTATAAGAACTTAGCCCTTATTGTATATTATGTATAATATACAAACTTAGAATTATGCTAAGAGAGAAAAAGGTTCTCTGTAAAGATGCAGACAACAGTTAAATACTAGAAAAATCTCTTTAAGAGTGTGAGCATCGCATGGAGGATCCTTGCATAGAAAATGCTGTTTTAACTATCTGATTTTTTTAAGCCTGTGCATACATTTAAATTATAACCAGTAGCTTACCAGAGTCGGTTCCAAATACATGAGAAATGGTACTGTCTTGCAGTTTTACCCCTGAACTTTGCTGTGTAAATAGATTTAAAATGCTATAATACGAAATATGTTTAACTGAAAACTATCTCCTGGGTTACGGACATTCGAGGTCCTTCTGTTCCAAAAGCTGAGCAGAGCCCCACCTTGTGTGGGTCAGTAGCAGTCCCATCAATTTATACAAACAAAAGCTTGCTGGAAGATCAAATTTTATATAGATTTTTTTTTATCATTAAAGACTAAAACATTTCGGCTTTAACTTATAAAAGTATTTGATTTTTTAAAGGATATACTATGTGCCTCTGTCCCTTCTAAGAACTGATCAGCTTCAGTCAATAAAAATATTTTTAATAATGAAAATAATTTTCTTTGGTTTCTTTTTATTATGCAGGGGTGAAATAAGGAGAGTTAGTCTCTTGAAACCAAACCTGGCAAGTTAATTTCCTCAGGAATGGGAATGTATTTTTTTTAAGCCATTGCAGATATCAAAGTTCTATTGTGCTGTATAAATGCCCCTTTGTTAAAAGGTCTCAGTGCTACTTCAGAGATGATTTTCATGAGAGTGGAAGAGCCACCTCGTTTAGCCTTTTTAATTAGGGTGCTGAAAAGAGAAATCGGGTGAGGTTTGATTCCGTTCTTTATAAATGCCTGCTTTCTCCCCCAGGCCAGGCGGGCTTGTACAGAGCATGACTGGAAAAGGTATAGTTGATTCTGAACTATTGCCTCTCAGTTAGAAACCTGAAATGTCCCTGGAGAAGCTGACTTTCACTCTGAGAAACAAAATGTTAAAATTTTCCCCTAGTCTTTATGACAGGTTCATGGCTGCATGTCAACTTGGAAAGAGAACAGTGATTAGATGCTAAGTAGAACAATTTGAGGGAACTAAAGGATTTGAAAAGAAGTCAAAACATACTTTGCATCTAAATGTATTGTAGCTCAGAGGTTTATAGTGTCTACAGCGCCTCTTCTTACCCTTCCACATTCTTGTGAATTACAGCACATGCAGTTGAAAAATGGAAACCTTAATATTATCAGTTTATCTCTCTCAACCTAAGTTATTTAGATATGTGAGCAATTTCTCTTAAAAAGAGGCAGCCTCAGAATGTTTGAAAGGGTTGCAAGATAAAACTAGATCTGAGCCTTAATATTTTGACATCAACATTCTTTCGTCTTAAGAGGAGGTAACTAAGTTGTCCTCTAACTTGCCTGCCAGAAATTATCTCAGCCATCATCAAGAGACTGCTGTAAGTGTATTTTCAGAGTTAGTGAACAGATCTGCTAAACAGAAATAGAAATATCCCCAAAGAAAGAAATTCTGAATCTAAATCATACATAAATACCTAAAAACAGTTTTACCTAAAAAGTACTAATAGAATGCATGGGCTTGAGAGGCTCTATGGGGCAAGGTTGGTTCATTTCAGGAACATGGCTGAGGTTTGGAACCTTGTGAAATGCTGCAGCTAATTGATGCTGGAGGTTCTTTTGGGTGGCTTTGACCTGCGATTTTCTTTTTCTGGTTAGATACCTGTAGCTCTATGCCTGTCTCAAAATTATGCACCTTTGTTTCTCTTGAGCCATGTAATGACACTTTTGTTAGAGACCATTTCAGGAAGGTTCATAGGCCTTAAACAGAATCATAATAAATTGAAAAAAAAAAAAAAGGCAGAATCATCTTAGCCACAGCTTCACACATGATTGGGAACAGTGAATAAGATCAGATTAAGAAACCAGACACATTAATCAGGACCACAGCTGACAAGGTAGGTTAAAAACCAGAATGATCTTTGAGAGGAGTTTATCAAATGAGGACACAGTCAGTCCTGCAAATGATGATTTCTGGGTTCTCAGCCAAAAGCATGCTCAAGATAGCTAACAAAAAAAGGCAAAATAATTTGAGCACACACTAAGTATTGCTTTGCTGGCCGCTGGAGACAACAACAGTGAGCAAAGCAGACTCAATCTTTGTTTACAGTCTAGTGGAGGAGACAGAGCTTAATCAAATAATCATAAATAGGTCATGAAAAACTAAGTGCTATGAGATAGAGCTTTGAGCTACTGTGTCAGCATGTAACAGGAGCACATAGGTCAAGGGCAGAGGGTTCAGGGCAGTGACATCTGAACTAAGCTGAAAGATGAGTAGATGCTAACTAGCAAACAGGAAAAGCATTCCAGACAATGGTAACAGCATGTGCAAAGGCCCTAGGGTGGTAAGGAGCATGACACATTTTTGGACCTGATGGACTAGGATGGTGCAAGATGGAGTTGGAAAGAGAGGCTGAGGCCATGTGTCACGAGGCATTGTTGGGATTGCAGCACCATCATTTTAGTAAGCCTGATGATGGAAACTCTCTGTCTTCTTGGGTTTTCCTTGAAATCAGGTCTAAATGTTTTTGCCTTTGTGATAGCCTGGGGAAGCATTAAACAGGCTGGAGATACACCAGCATGGCACTCTGATTCTGACCACAAGGAGAATCTCAGCCAACCAGTGACAGAGCCAGTAATGGAACCTGGTCTCCTGTCGGAAAGTGTTCTGAGAGGTGAACCTGACAAATTAAGAGTGGGGAGGCTTGTATCCTTGGGTCCCCAGGAATGCTCTTTCATAAAACTAAGCTATATGTTGAAGGGTGTTGAATTACGGAGGGCTCATTTTTTCAACTCCTTCATTTCATTTACTGGACATTGCTAATGCACCAGACACGCTGCTAGGCACTAGGGGTATTTAACTGAGTAAGACAGGGTGGTCCTTGCCCCCTAGCAGCCTGAAAATCTTCCCTACAGACAGAGTACAGTTCATTAGAGATGTTTTAGCCAAGTGCTCGGGACCCCTGACAATGTTGAGTACAGCACCTGCGACAGTATTAAACTCTTTTTTTTTCTTTCTTTTTTTAGGGCCGCACCTGTGGCATGTGGAGGTTCCCAGGCTAGGGGTCAAATTGGAGCTACAGCTTCTGGTCTATGCTACAGCCACAACCATGCCAGATCTGAGCCATGTCTTCGACCTACACCACAGCTCACGGCAACGCCAGATCCTTAACCCACTGAGCGAGCCCAGGGATTGAACCCACAACCTCATGGTTCCTCGTCAAACTCATTTCCGCTGCACCACGATGAGAAAGCCAATAAACTCTTTATTATTGGAAAGAGTGGTAGTTGGTTGCTGGTTGCTGTAGTAGACGTTCTAGACCCAGAGGAGTTGTTGCCTGGTTTAAAAGAAGATGCTGTGTGGGGTTCCCGTCGTGGCGCAGTGGTTAACAAATCCAACTAGGAACCATGAGGTTGAGGGTTCAATCCCTGGCCTTGCTCAGCGGCTTAAGGATCCGGCGTTGCCATGAGCTGAGCTGTCACAGACGTGGCTCGGATCCTGCATTGCTGTGGCTCTGGTGTAGGCTGACAGATATAGCTCTAATTAGACCCCTGGCCTGGGAACCTCCATATGCCGTGGCTATGCCGCGGCAGTGGCCCTAGAGAAGACAAAAATACCAAAAAAAAAAAAGAAAAAAAAAGATGCTGTGTTAAGAGTGAAGTTCACAGGATAAGTGCTTTTGTTGGGTGTGGAAAAAGGAGCCTGGGAGTACTATGGCACCGCAGGTCACTGTAGCAGCTTGAATGCAGCCAAAGGAAAAAAAAAAAGTTTGGAGCCTGCAAGTTCCTTCACTGCAGGGCTTATTCCACCACAGCTATTGATTATGGTATTGATTATGAAATAATACATGTAAAGGATTTAGCCCAGTGCGTAGCAAATAATAAGCATTCAGTAAATATTAGCTATTGTTCTTCTAGTAAAGAGGCTTTTCAGTGATTGGAATTAGTAAAGCAGGGTTAATTCCTCTCCTTAGGGGAATGAGAGGAGAGGCTTGTCAAATACATCTTTCACATTCCCGGTATCAGTTCTGGGACTAGGCAGTGAGGAACCAGTGAGGTTACAGAATAGACAGGTAGACAACCTTCAGGGTAATGTCTCAAGGGGAGTCTTTAGTACCTATATTGGGTGACTTCATACCTATATTCTGAGAGGAAAGCTGAGGGTAGCAGAAACAAAATAACCATTTGAGAGCAAACACTGTGATTTTTTTTAAAACTTAAGTCTTGTGGACCAATAATTTAAAAAGCAAACCAGTAATAATGTTTTTTAAAGTCTCACACCACCTCCTGTGGCATCTGTTCATGCAGTTTGATGGCCCAGCTCTGTGGTTCAGATCTGACTGTGGGCTGCCCCAGCCCTGCCTCAGCTCTGGCAAGGTGTCTGCCTGCGGAGCCTGCAGTCTCTGAAAATTCATCCCACAGTCCCGCGTTGATAACAGTTGCAGTTACATTAGCGATGCACACAGAGAGGACAGCTCAATTGTATGCATTTGACACATAAATATAGGAAAGAAAAGATGTCTAGTTGTGCTTCCATTGATTAGATTCACTGGGTCTAGGTTTTGTCCAGTTAACCAGATCCTGACTTACTGAGTTTGGGGTGGAGAGTGCGCGTGAGGAGTGTGGAGCGATGGCTAGGGGTGTGGAAGGGCTGGGGCCACCTCCCGACCTGTGCCCAGCCTGGCCGGGGCTGGGCGGGGCGGGGGGGTGGCCGGCACCGCCCCCCGGGCAGGGGCGGGGCGGCGGACGGCTCCTCCCCCAGCAGGCGGGCGGTGCTGTGCGGCGGGCTCCTCTCGGTGCCTAGGTTTGGGCGGTCGGCCTGGAATCGCTCAGACTCGCTGAGTCCGGGCTGGGTGTACAGGCGGCGGCGGCGGCGGCAGCGGCGGAAGGATGAACAGCATCAAGAACGTGCCGGCGCGGGTGCTGAGCCGCAGGCCGGGCCACAGCCTGGAGGCCGAGCGCGAGCAGTTCGACAAGACCCAGGCAAGCGGCGGGGCCGCGGGCGGGCGGGCGGCGCCCTCTCCCCTTCCCCTCACACGGGTCCCTCGGGGCTCGGCCTGCGCCCGCCTTCTGACCGCGCAGGGCTCTGGTTGCCTCCTGGCCACCTCGCTCCCCGGCCACTTCGCTCCCCCGGCTGCCTCTCGGTCACGGCCACCTAGCTCCCCGGCCTCCGCCACCCGAGCCGCCCAGCGCGCAGGTGAACCGGAAGCGCGCGCCGGCGCCGGGGGCCCAGGTGGGGAGGGATCGAGGTGACTGGGGACCAAGATGCGGCCGAGGACTGAGATGCGACTGGGGACCCAGGTGGTTGGGGACCCAGGTGGTGGGGGACTGAGGTGTCCAGGGACTGAGATGCGGTTGGGGACCGAGGTGGCCAGGGACAGAAGTGTCCGAGGACTGAGATGCGGCCGGGGATCAAGGTGGTCAGGGACAGAGGTGGCCGGGGACAGAGGAGTCCAGGGACTGAGATGCGTACGGGGACCAACTTGGCTGGGAGCCGAGGTGGCGAGAAGTGGGACCCAGGTGAAGGGGGCCTAGACCGGGCGGTGGACCAGGTGGGGATCAAGGCGCATCCCGGGCCTGGATGCGTCCGGCGGCGGTGGCGACCCAACTGCATTTCTCTGCCCAGGCGGCGCCTCCCCTCCCAGCTCCTGCCACCTTCTTACACGCCTTGTAAAAATGCCCCCCTCCTTGGGAAAGCAATGCATTTCCTTAAAGGAAACTCCCTGCTTCCTTTTCTCCTGAGCTGTTTTCCAGGGCCGCACAATATCTTATTATCTGCTGGGCGAAAAGTTTCACGTATGTAGCCAGACTTGTTTGCCCGAGCGCTGGCCCACATAGAAACAGGTTCACACCCCCTTATTAAATGCCGGCGCCTGGCAGAAACTTCCTGGGGCTCCCTTCCTGCACGTCCCACGCTTGGGCATCTCTTCCAGAGGGTGGCCTATCCTGGGAAGTTTAGTTTAAAAATGAAACAATGACGGGGGTGTATATTCCTCCATGTGTTCCTACTGAGACCACACTGACTAGGGCGTTGCTGTGTTTCTGGTTTTCTGTTCCTTTTTATTTTACAAACACTGAGGTGTTCTTATGCCTGGGGGCCGGGAGGGGAGAGCCTACTTGTTTATTTGCCAAAATAAGTTAGCCAAGACTGAAACAAACAGCAGAACATTTTTTACTTTAGAAATAAGCCAAAAGGACCATGCTCACCCCTGTCTGAAGCAGGGTGGTGACATATGTGTCTGCCATTAGCAAGTTCCTTACCACCTCTCCCTGCCCAGAGCAGTAACTTCTGTGGCTTTCAAATCAAGTTAGCACATGCAACCTACAGCCACTTTCGTTTTGAAGTAAGAAAAAATGCAGGGGAAACATCTAACCTTTGTACTTAAGATTAACCAGGAAAATGATAATAAAACCTTGGCTCTACAAAAGCCTAGTGCTAAACCAACTTATAGCCACTAATTACTCATTTATCCCTGTGATCATCATCATCATCTGGCCCACGGTGTATTTTCAGCCAAGATGGAACGTCATAAAAACAAATGTGGTGGAGTTCCCATTGTGGTGCAGTGGCAACGAATCCGACCAGGAACTGTGAGGTTGTGGTTCGATCCCTGGCCTCGCTCCATAGGTTAATTATCCGACATTGCCCTGAGCTGTGGTGTAAGTCACAGACGCAGCTCGGATCCTAGCCTGGGAATCTCCATTTGCCTCGGGTGCCGCCCTAAAAAGAAAAAAAAAAAAAACAGAAAAAACAAATGTGGCATTTAGTGTAAAGACATTAATCCATAATTAATTGTGCCAGAAACTTGAGGAAGGACAGGGAGAAAAAAATTAATTGGCAGAGAATCTGGATGTTGTCAGAGCGTTATTCATTCACTGATCTTCCGTTTTTTTCCGTGCTTTGGAAGAGGTATAAAGAGGTCGGATTGCTACATGGAGGAGGTGAGGTTTAAAGGGCCAAGTTCATTGATCTTACTCTTAAATTGTTGTAAACCTTCCTGAATGTCAAAAAGGAACATTCTCTGATACAGCACCACACATTTTGGTGGTTGGTTTAGTAAACAAGAGGGTTTTGTTTTTGCTGGTTGGGTTTTTCTCAGGGGCCGAGAGGGTTACTTATGCTGAATAATTCTAATAGGTGAATCTCCTAGAATTTACCCATTCCAGGGTTCTTTTTTTCTGGAAAGATGGAGCTCATGTCTAGATTCCCTTGTCTTCAAAGTGACTTATGGAGGGATGTAGGAATAAGGTTTTGTGCATGGTTAATATTTAATTAGCTTGCTCCCAGAAATATCTAGTGAGCTGCCAGCCAGGCCCTGTTGGTAGAAAGGACGTGAAGAGCTGAGGTCGCTGCTTACACGTCTTCTTCTGGGCAGATAATTGTACATCCAACCCACAGATGAACCTGCCCTTTGAAAGGCACCGCCTGTTTTCACATTGACCACGGTGCCCTGTGTGGCAGAGGGGTACTTTGGCTTCCTGAGAATTTTTTTTTTTTTAGGGCCACAGGTGCGGCATATGGAGGTTCCCAGGCTAGGGGTTGAATCGGAGCTACAGCTGCCAGCCTACATCACAGCTCGCGGCAATGCTGGATCCTTAACCCACTGAGCAGGACCAGGGATTGAACCTGCATCCTCATGGATGCAGGTTTGTTTCTGCTAAGCCACAATGGGAGGCCCAAGCTTCCTGAGAATTTAAGTCCCCACGATCCTGCTGGCCTCGATTCCTCCTGGGTCAAGTGGAGGAAAAACACTTCCATAGCTTTCTTGACAGGCCACACTCTGTTTGGCAAAAAGATTCCTTCCCCACCCTGGTCGGAAGTGTGAAGGGAGGGCAGTGGTGCTTCTCACGGTGGGTACTTGTGATTGTTGCATGATGCGAGTATGTGAGTGTGTGTGTACAATCCCAGTGGCAATGTCCAGAAGACCGGTCTGTTCTTCCTCATGATTTTAGTCCCTTTGGGATAAAACCCCTTTTCAAAATGGAAGTGACAAAATATCGTATTGGCTTTTTGTTGTATTCTGAATACTGTGGAATACAGTATACCTGTGCTCTGAACCCGAAAATTGCCCATCTCATTCAAAAGATGGTACAGTATCGTGGAAAGCAGGTAGACCTGAATGCTAGGCTGTGTTCTTAGGCAAATTACATAACTCTTGAATCTGTTTCCTCATCTGTAAAATTAGAGATAGGAGTTTTCTTGTGGTGCAGCAGGTTAAGGATCTGGCATTGTCACTGCTGTGGCTCAGGTTACTGCTATAGCGCAGGTTCAATCTCTGTTCCCGGAACTTCTGCATGCCATGGGCATGGCCAAAAAAAAAAAAAAAGTGGGGGAGAAAGATAATTGCATTTTCTTCCTAGGGCTGTTTTATGGTGGGATAGGCCACAGAGTGGCCCCTCAAAGATGTCTAATTGCTACAATCTGTGAATATGTTAGCATCCTCAATAAGAAAATGCAAATCAGCTGACCTTAAAAATAGGGGACGGAGCCTGCATCCAGGTGGGCCCAGTGTAGTCACAGGGCCCTTAAATGTGGAAGAGGGAGGCTGGGAAGGAAGTCGGGGGACGCCGCCAGACCTTGCTGGCTTTCGTGGTGGAAGAACGTAGGCATTCTCTAGAAGTGGAAAAGACAAAGAAACGGATTCTCTAGAAAGAAACGCAGCCCTGCCAGCACTTTGATTTTAGCCCCACAGAAGACCTGTTTTGGACTTCTGACCTCCAGAACCGTAAGATGATCAATTTATGGGGTTTTGTTTTGTTTTTGCTTTTTAGGGTCGTACTTGCAGCATGTGGAAGTCCCCAGGCTAGGTGTCAAGTTGGAGCCATAGCTGCCGGCTTGCATCACAGCCACAGCAATGCGGGATCCAAGCCAAGTCTGGGACTTACACCACAGCTCACGACAACGCCGGGTCCCGGACCCACTGTGCGAGGCCAGGAGTGGAACCCACATCCTCATGGATACCAGTCAGATTCATTTGTGCTGTGCCACAACGGAAACTCCCAGTTTGTGTTGTTTTAAACCACTGAGGGATTTGCGGCAATTTTGTTAGAGCAAGCGTAGGCAGGGAATACCTACAGGATGCAGAAACATGCAGTACTGTGCTCTGCAAATGGTCAGCCAGCTGCCTTCTTCCTCCCCACCCCCCAAAAAAAAGCTTTAACATTTGACAATGATTTCAGACTTTCCGTTGGAGAGGGGCTCCATCTTCCAGGCATATTGTGGGTGAGAGCTCAGCACATAGGAGTCCCAGAAATGTTAAACTCCAAGCTTGTTTTGTCCTTGTCTGTGAGC
Organism: Phacochoerus africanus; assembly: GCF_016906955.1. Classification (NCBI taxonomy): domain Eukaryota; kingdom Metazoa; phylum Chordata; class Mammalia; order Artiodactyla; family Suidae; genus Phacochoerus; species Phacochoerus africanus. The sequence goes on along the minus strand of NC_062558.1, from coordinate 30,136,929 downwards.
ACACTTGTTGCCTGGGCCCCACTTTGCCCTACAGGATATGGAAACAGAGCCCTAAGCTTCCTCTTGGGTCAGGACGAGAGATGGGCCACACGGTTCAGTGAACCAAGCCCAGTGCGGGTGGAGAGGCTTAGATACAGACGTATGGGTAAAACTACCCAGGTGTCACGGGTTTTCTGAGGTGCAGGGACTGAGCTGTGGAGGGTGAGCAACAGGAGAAAAACAGTTCGTAGGTCCAGTTTTCCAGACCAGTGACACATCCCCTCAGCAGCCTCTGTGGAACCCACATCTTGTGAAGATTAACATTTATTGACACTCAGGGCTTCTCAGCCTGGCTTGCATTAGAACTACGCTGTCCAGTAGAAACAGAATAGGAGCCGTGTGTGTAGTTTTTAGAGTACTTTGCCACAAAGACATAAACAGAAAACAGGTGCAATTCATTTCCATCATCTATTTTATTTAGCCCAGTGTATCCAAAATCTAACCATTCCAACACATAATCACTATAAAAATTATGAATGGGCTATTTTACATTCTTTCCCTCCTACTCAGTCTTCAAACTGTTTTGTGTCTGATACAGCACATTTCAATTTGGGCTCACATTTCGGGTGCTCTGTAGCCACCACATGGCTGGCGGCTACAGGAGGAATGGTAGGGTCTTAGGATCACCTGGGGAGCTTTTTAAACTTGTCAGGGTCTAAATATTGAAGATCTGGAGTGGTTTGGCCTGGATTGGTGCCCTGGGTGCATAGGTCTGTTGTCTTAAAGATCCCCAGCGAGGGAGGGGATCTTTAGAATTTCAGTATTCAAGGCACACTGCAGGACACAGGGGTTTGGGAACTTACCTCATTTCTGCTTCGAAGGCTGTTCCCAAATATGCGATAGTCTTTTGGACGCCCCATCCTTTGTATATGCTGCTCCCTCTGCCCTGCCTTCCCTCCCACTTGCACCATCACCTCCCCACCTCCCCAGTGCTGGACAGGTAAACTTACGCATGCTCCTTTTCTGTCTTCATTATTTCTTACAGACACTGTGGTGTTACAACACTCTAGGCCACCAACCCCTTTCTGGGTCTCATTTGCCTGTTTATTTTTAAACATAAAAAAAGTTCCCCCACCCCTGAGTTTGGGAGGAAATCTAAACCTTGTGGTGGAAGCCAGAACACCCCCAGCGTCTGCCAGCTCCCTGAGGGCAGGGGCTTGGGGTGGGTGTAGGCTGGTTGAGTGGCTGAAGAACAGGCGAGCCGAGGCTTTCTGAAAAGGAGGAAGGGAAGAACCAGGCTCACAGCCCCCCAGGACGCTGCCCACAAAGCTGCACCTGGGCTGCTCCAGCAGCTTCTGTCTTCCTCCGAGGTCCCTGGAGGTGGGCCAGCTGGGGTGGGTCGTGGGTGGTGAGCTGTGCCTTTCCTTCCAACCACATTGCTGGCTTCCCCTAAGACACCCCCCGACCTGGTGATGCTCAGGGCAGCTGACTTTGTGGTCACTGGGATTTCTTCCCAGAATCCCTCTGGGCTCCCCGGGTATCCAGTGACCTCTTGGTCCAGGCCGGGGTGGGGGTGTGGCTGCTTGTCTTTCCCCTCCACCTTCCCATCTTTGATGTACGTTTGTCCCATGACATGTTCACGAGGATCACTTGCTGTGTGTTGGCTTGTTTCTGGTGCCTGGGGTGTGCTACCTATGGGGAAATGACGAGCCTTCTCGTCCCCTTCCAAGGATCCTCATTTCAGCGAGGGAGGCGGGAGATGGGCAGGTGTGCTGTGGCAGAGCTGTGAAGAGCCAGACCATGTGCCTCAGTCTGCTTATCTGCCAAATGGAGATAATCCTAGTACCCCATAGAGCCCTGGGGTGGCTACGAGGCTTTACAGGACATCACAGTACCTGGTGCAGAGTAAATGCTGCACTGAGTAGCAGCTAGCTGTGCACAGGAGAGCAGGCTGGACTGAAGGAGTCGAGCTAGTGCCTTCATGGGTTCTGTCCCTGCACACCAGCCTGTAAGTGAGGAGGGTGGGAGCCAGGGCTGCTGGGAGAGAAGCAGATCCGCCGCAGGGGGTGGGCCGACTTGGGAAGGCGGAGAACAGCCCATCCTGGAGGAGTGGTCCTGTGGTGCCCCCCTTGTCCAGGACAGCAGGTCCTGCCCCCAGGTGATGCCATCCTCTGGGAGATACTCAGCAGTGTGTGTGTGTTGGGGACCCCAGAGAGGTCAGGGGAAGCCAGCTGTGACTTCCTTGGCAGAACGGCCACCCTCCTGACCTTGCCCCCAGGCCAGCGCCCCATTTGTGAATGAAACCCTCCTGGGCACCGAGTCCAGCAGCTCGAAGTGGAAACTGGGGTTGAGCCTCGGCCTGTTTGGCTGAGGGACAGGGAAACCCAGCCAGCTAACCTGAGAGGCCCGCCTGAAGAGCCTCTGCCAGCCGGTCTGCTGTCAGCAATACCCTTCCCCCTGCTCCACCTGATCCCAGGGTGGACTCAAGTATCACCTTGTTTGCTCTCCTGCTTGAGCTTTCCCGGGCTTCCCTAGTTCTCGCGATATTATTCTTCCCAAACACTGCAGCCACACCGTGTTTAGATCTGGTCACAGAGAGAGAATTCCCTTGTCTCCTCTGAGCCCCTAAGCACAACTCCTGAACCCCCAGATCCTCAGGCAGGGACTGTGTTGACTCCTCTTGTGCCCTAGCACCCAGGAGTGCCTGGCTCAGGGGACACGCTCAGCCTGCGTGCGCTGAATGAATGGGTGCCACCAGGACCTGTGGGTCTCCCTTCTTTGATGTGGCCTCTCGGTGAGGCCTGAAAGGCTGTGGCACCCCCTGTGGGGAGAGATTGAGCCCTTGGAGAAAAGTTCAGTGGACGTGGGATTGTTTTTCCTCTTGCTGAAATAAACACAATTCTCTAAACTGCAATAGGTTCTCCCACCAGGGAGTGACTCAGCCCCCTGGCTTGAGGGACAGACAGGTCTGTGAAGTGATGTCACCAGGGCCCAGGGAAGGAAGCTGTCTGGGCTGGCTTCCTGGCCATCCTAGAGGTGGGACTCCAGCCACATCTACCTCCTCCTCACACGTGTCACCTGCAGGGCCAGGGGAGAGGTGGTAGTGCCCTTTGCAAACCGCATCCTGGTGAGTGGGCGGATCCTGCCTGGAGCTCACGCCCTCCTGCAGAGAAGGCGGCCACAGCAGCCCTGCCTCCACTTGCATAAACAGACAGTGTGGGGACCAGGGGGCGTGAATGAAGGGAGGAGTTCAGTCGGCAGGATGGCATTGCTCCACAGACTTCCCGTCTGTTGAAACAACCTTGCTGCAGACTTCTGGCCCAGGGTTCCCTACCGCTTTGCACATGACCACATCCAGCCACCTTCTCGGTTTTAGAAATCCTGTGTTTGCTTTCATTAGTGGCCTTTGAGGCAGCAAAGCATTTGAATGACATCTTTCTGTCCTCCAAACAACTCCTGGGAAACCCTAAAGCAGGATAACCCACCTCTCTACCAGTCTCTGTGCCCTGGCTCTCTGAAGGACGTCTTTGTCCCTGCCAAGTGCTGCCTTTAAGTGTCGTGATAACAGTACAGGGAGGTTGAAGTATGATTCATTTCAGGGTTGATTTTAAAAATAGAATTTGTTTTATAGTTGCCTTTACTATTTAACTCTAGTGGCTAAATTATTAGCTGGAGAAAGAGACACTCACTGCCTTGCATTTAACCAGGACTTCTGTTTGAAAGCGCTTTTGTTCATTCAAGTGTTCACTCTTTTACTCATCCAGTAAAGATTATTGGCCACCAGGCGCGGATTTGGGGATGGGAGGTACAGCAGGGAGGGGCCAAGACCAACAGGATTCCTTGTGTCAAGTACTTCTGCTCAGGTGTCGGAGGTAGAAACAGAATACATGGTAAACAAATAAGATGGTTTCAGAGAATAAGTGTCCTGGGTGAAAATAACCAGGAGGATGCTCTCGTGTGTGGCTGGGGAAGGCTGCCTGGGAGGGCTGTTTTAGCTCAGAGCTGGGTGGCCCCAGAAGCACAACCAGGCCTGGAGGTGGGACCTGGCTTGCCCTGTTTGAGGGACAGAAGGGGAGACAGTGTGGCTGGAACAGAGAAAGATGTTCCAGACACGTTTTGTGTGTGTTTGCATTCTAGAAGAGCCAACCCAAGGGTCTCTTTTTTTTTTTTTTTAAATGGCCTCACCCATGGCACATGGAAGTTCCTAGGCCAGGAATCGAATCTGAGCTGTAGCTGCAACCTACGCCACAGCAGCAGCAACACCGATCCTTTAACGCACTGCACTGGGCTGGAGATCGAACCTGCAGCTCCACAGGGACCCGAGCCACTGCAGTTGGATTCTTAACCCATGGTGCCACAGTAGGAACTCCCTGAGGGTTTTTTAATGTAATTAATTTTTTCCTTTTTTTTAACGGCCACATCTGTGGCATATGGAAGTTCCCAGGCTAGGGGTCATATCAGAGCTATACCACAGCCATAGCAATGCCAGATCCGAGCTGCAGCTTATGGCAACACCAGATCTTAACCCACTGAGTGAGGCTAGGGATCGAACCTGCATCCTCATGGATATTAGTTGGGTTCTTAACCTGCTGAGCCACAGTGGGAACTCTTGGAGAGTCTTTTTAATTCCTGCTTCCCAGTTAGGAAAGGGAGAGTTTCTAAAGCAAAGGCTCTCCAGCGAATCCAGGGTGGATCGGACCAGGGTCTGCGGACAGCGGTGCCACAGATCTGTATTTGTCCCATTCACAGGGGCTGGGGTCTCCCCAAGTCCACGTTCTTCTGCTGTGCAGAGCTTCCTGTGACCTGGAGGATGTCCGGTCTCACTGAGAGCAACCAGGGCTTCAGCCTCTGTGGTCCGAGCCCTTGCCAAGGGTGGTGGGTTCCCAGAATGGTGTCGTTGATATGAGTACACATTAGGCTGAGGGTCTGTGGCCCCACGAGGCACCTGAGCTCCTGCTCCCTCCTCAGTGGCCGTCCTCTCCCCAGGGCCCCACCCCTGACTGTGTGGCTCTTCCTGGGGCCCCTTTACCTGGCGTGAAGCCCCACAGGTGAGGGGGCAAGGACGGGCTTACTGGGTGTAGCTGCTGACCAGTGTCCCAGCTTGGTCGCCTGGCTTGGCTGATAGCATCCACACCCCAAGACTTCGGTCTCAAGCCCCCACCAGGTGCTGAGCGTCTTGGGAGCAGCACCTGCTGGGGCACCTGCCCTGGCCCCACTGCCTCATCCTGGTCTCGTCTCTCTTGAACCGGCACCACCATGCTTTCTCATGTGTCCCTTTCTCAGTTACCCATCAGGGGACAAATGCCATCCGTAGCTCTGTCCAGCCTGGTCTTGGGATTGTCTTCCCAGGTTGACTCCCAGGGCCTCCTCTGGCACCAGACTGGGTTTTTATTGGACAAACAAGAACAAGATTGTTCCTGGAAGCAGGGGCAGGTGTGTCCTGAAGCTCAGGCTCCCATGGACCCAATGGGGCCCTTGTAAGAGGCCTTCCCGGACGTCCCCACCCTGGCCGCAGGACAGAAGCCGCCTGGGGAGGGAGCCGGAAGGAGCCAAACTGAAGACTGGAGTCAGAGAGCCTTGTCCCCAAGAATAGGGGCGCCCCGAGAGCTGCTTGGTGCCGTCCAGATACTGTTATTACCCATGGTTTGAACAAATCCCGGATCTAGAATCTGCATCCTGACTTGAAGTCAGGCCAGGTCCTCTCTGTGTGGTAGCAGGCCCTCTGGAGCCAGGTCCCTGCAGTGGGACAAAGCAGGACGTCTGTGCTGGCGCACGGCTCCCCTCTCCCAGTGAGAGTCGGCCAGGGTCCCGGTGGCTGAGGGGACAGTCTACAGAGCCAGGCAGCCTGGGTTCCAGTGCTGCCCAGCCACCTTGGGAACTGCTAGACCCAGGTTAATGGGGGAGGGTGGTGTGAGTGCTGTCTGCGGGGGGACAGTGCTTAGAATGGTGCAAGCGCCAGGGCAGCATTTCATCGTCATGACCTTGAGCAAGGGATTTCCCGTTTTGAGCTTTGATTTCCTCATCCACCTGCTTCCAGGTTACTTAGGAGATTAAATGAGAGAATACCAGTGAGGTACTCGGCCTGGGGCCTGGCACATGGCTGAACTTGATAAAAATAGTTTTGTTACTCAGTTTTGAGGCCAGTTTGCTGGCCTTGTGGTATGAAATATGCCTCCTGCAAGCTTCCCAGTGCCAGTGGTTCTGTCTTTGTCTCCAGAGCCTGCTGGAGCCTTTCTGCCCCTTGGCCTGTGGCCGCCACCAGCATTGTCCCTCCACTACCCTTCAGAGGGCAGGCTGCTCACCATGAGGTGGTTCCCCGGGACCTGGGCTTGGATTTTTCCAGCACAGCAGGGGCGGCAGTGGTCTGAGTGCCCATGAAGCCGTTTAGTCAGCTACCCTCGTGGGTCTGGGAAGTGTGTCTCCCCACCCTCTGCTGCCTTTGCAGACCCTCCCCCTCCCTCCCCTGGGGTCTCCCTCGGCATGTCTGGGGGTCTCACAGACCCACTGTTACTGCTCTTGTCCTGCTTTGCTGCCTCAGTTCAGAAGTGGGGAGAGCTGCTCCCTGCCCCCAATCCCTCACCACTCAAAGATCAAATGGGAAGTCAGAAAAACAGACAAATCCCTAAGATATTCCCCACCCCATCCCGCCCCACCCCAGCACCCTCTCTCTAGTAGCTCTGGCTCTTCCATTTCCACACCCAGACCCCAAATCAATCCCTTCCACTCAAAGCTTCTCTCTCCAGGAAGGCTCTCTCTATGGTAATTGATCCCATCCGTTGCGAGGGATTATACTCTCTGTTGTCAGAGCCACCCAGTGGCTGTACCAGGGTGGAGGGAAGCTTTTCTCAAGCTGACAGACTAGAGAGAACCCACACAGTGGGCCCTGGTGCCCCTCTGACTCCCCCTCATCCTTCAGTTTCCCCATAGTTACCCATTGGGCAGGTGTGAGGACACTATACTGTGTAGACAGAACCAAGAGTGCCATGCTGTGTAGACAGAACCAAGTGCTGCAGTCAGAGCTGCGTCCCAACTGTAAACCTAGAAGCTAAGCCGAGTCAGAATCGCACAGCACAGATTCCAGGGCTAAGGAAAGGAACCCAGTGCTCTCCCCACCACTGCGGCCCACTCAGGACATTCGGGGGAGGTGACCGGCGTCCTGGGGCCTGCTGTCCCCTCCTGGGACGGGCTTGGCTACTGCGCCTGGTAGGAAAAGCAGGCCTGCACAACATCCACAGACCCCCTCTGTGTGAGCACTGTGCCTCCTTGTGAGGCCTCCCGGACACACATCTGCCGCCTGCACACAACGGGGCCGTGTTCCCGCCGGGAGGGACCCTGTTCCTGCAGCCGGTGCGGGGAGCTGGCGGCACCCGGGGACGGGGGATGGGAGGAGGCCTGGCGCCCAGATAGACCATACCGTGTGTGTCTGAGTCACCACGTCTCTCTGGGTCCCCGGAGCCTCCCTCACTGCTTTTGAAGACCTTCCATGTGCCAGGCACCATTTGGGGGCTGGGGGTGCAGCAGCCCCAGAGAGGCAGAACGCTCCCCTCACAGTGTTGACGTGGGCTCAGGGGGAATGGACAGTAGGTAAATGTGGAGGACACGGAGAAGCGTAAACCAGGGGAGATTTAAATAAGGCGGTGGCAGGAAGGTGACAGGTGTGTGGAGTCCACAGAGATGGGCAGCTGCTCTTCCTGGGGGTCCAGTGCCCAGCTGTGAGAGGGTGCTCAGTGTACATCCATAGACCAGTGATGAATTAAGAGCCTGTGCCTAGCGGCCTCGGGGAAAGGCTGAGAGGCGGGAATGCTTAACCTGGGGCCCCAGCTCTGCCCGCTCTGCCGGACCCCAGCCAGCCCTTTTCTTCAGGGTGTGCCTTGTTTCTGCTCTGGGTCTGCAGGTTGCATCTTTGCATCCACAGCCTCCTGGGCAGTCTGCTTTGCATGTGTAGCTTTAAATCTGCTCTGTTCTTGCCCCGGATCTTTGGGACCAGGTGGCTGTTGTAAGAAGAGCCAGCTCAGGTGTCAGGGTGACTGGGGGATGGGGTTACACATCCCCAGAGACAGGCCCTCCCAGCTCATGAGCTGGCTGCTGTGGAGGAGGCAAGCCCCCTACCCCCTTGCCCCTGCCCTACTTTGGTTGCCCATCTCTTCCCAGCTCTGTACCTGTACTTGGAGGGGGTGCCTGGGAGCTGTATAGGGGACTCATTAAGGACACACAGTGTGGAGTCAGCCAGACTTGCCTTATTAGCTGTACAGACAAGATACCTGACCATCCTGAGCCTCAGTTTCCTCATCAGGAAAGTGGGCTTATGGAATTCCTATTGCAGCTCAGTGGTAAAGAACCCAACTAGTATCCATGAGGACTCAGGTTCTATCTCTGGCCCCACTCAGTGGGTCAAGGATCTGGTGTTGCCATGAGCTGTGGTGTGGGTCGCAGATGCAACTCAGATCCTGTGTTGCTGTGGCTGTTTCATAGGCCAGCAGCTGCAGCTTCAATTCAACCCCTAGCTCAGGAACTTCCATATGCCATGGGTGTGCCCCCCCACAAAAAAAGGAAAGTGAGCTCATGACCGTTTGCTGGAGTGGTTGCTGGGAGTGTGTCGCCTGTGCCTGGTGCAGGGGAGCACCAGGAATTGCTAGTTTTTGGTCATCATCGTCTTCGCCTCTGCTGTGAGCAGAGTTCCGCCTGGTGTGGGATGATGGTCTCACGGGCCAGGAGCAGGTCAGTCTCAACCCAGCTTCTCTGACACGGATGCTTGTGGAAAGAAGGCAGCCGCTGGGGCCCTGGGGAGGTCGTGCTGGCAGAGGATTGGCAAACACAGAGCAGATGGTGAGGGAGCCTTTGGTGTCTGGCTTGCTGAGGCTTTAAGAATAAGAGAAGCCAGAGCCTGTTCGTGTTTCTCTTAGGACCCCAGTACAGCGAGGCTGGAGCCTCCGTCCCAGCCTGGCCTTGATGCTGGGAGCATGCCCCCTCCCCCCCCGGGGGCCTGGGGTGTGGGGTGCTGCAGGCCCTGCTCTCCCTGCGCCCCCATGAATGGCCACAATGGGCGCTGTGTGTGAAAGGAGGTCAGCCGGCCTTGCTGGGGTGGGTGGGTGGGAGGGGCCGAGGGGCCCAGCCCCACCAGCCCCATGGTCTGCCAGTCTGAGCAGAAAGCACCGTGGCTCCCAAGGGGTTGCTTTTCTTGTGGAGTCTCACAGTCTCGCAGAGCAGGCCCACAGTCAGGTCACAAAGGACTGTGGATGAGTGAAGTCGCCTCAGTGCCCGGCAGGGGCAGTTACTATTGTTCCCATGCCTGAGGTGGAGAGAGGAGTGGCCTCTGGGTTGAAAAGAAAGCAAGCTCTGGCTACCGCCAGGGCTCCCTCTCCGCCCCGTCCAGCTCCTGCTCCCACCCCTGCTGGGCCTGCTATGGGCAAGTCCATGCAGGGCTGGGCTACAGGGTGAGAGTCCAGCACTCTGACCCTGTCGACTGCCTGAGGAAAGGGCAGTGTGGGTCCTGTGGGAGGACCTGTGGCAGACTTGGGAGAATGGACTGGCCTGCAGAGGAGGCTGCCTTGGTCAGGGACCCTGCCCCGTCCTCCCACCACTGGCACCCGTGGCTTTTCCCACTCAGCCCACAAGCACGGATGCCCCCGACTCAGTCCTAGGCAAGTGGACCGAGGCTGACAGGGCCTGCTGCCAGGTGGAGGATTAAAACATATCCACGAGTAACCCAGGGCCTGTGGGGGTGACAGTAAGTGCCCTCAGCCTTTGATGAGGGAGTGGTCCCATCCAGGAAGCCTTCTTGGAAGAGGAGGCATTGAGCTAAGGGGACAAGATAAGACAACAGTGGGTGAAGATGGGAGGGGACCTGTGTCAAGGATGAGATGGCCACTTGCTCAGGGCCCGAGTGGCAACAGCAGGTGTGCTAAGTGGTTCCCCCTTCCTGCTACTCCCGGTGAGGCTGCATCTCCCATCTATGTCAGTGGGGTTGGGAGCTGAGTCTGGACTCGCTCCACTAGGGTGCATGCAAACAGGCGATGGGGCCTGTTTTATCCTGGTTTCCACATCGTGGCTATGGGGGCCTCATCTCTCCAGGCCAAGCCCCATGGTAAAGTGGAGGTGACACGCATCTTGGGGTCGGTGAGGGCTCAGACCAAGGCAGCCTCTCCCAGAGGAGAGACTGGATGGAGAACATCATGTGGGAACTGGCTGCCCCCCCTGGGGCCCAGGGGCCACGCCTACTAGGGAGAAGGAATCGCGTGCAGCTTTCAAACCAGAGTTGTTCTCCTGCAGCACAGCCAGCTCCCGTCCTTATTTCCCATCCCCCAGAAGCTCTCAGTGGCTTTGTAGCATTAAGCATTAGCTGTTGAGCTGCATTTGTCAGGTGGAAGAAAAGTCTTAGTGTTTCCTGGTGGGCCCAGTGGGTTAAGGATCTGGCGTTGTCACTGCTGTGGCTCAGGTCACTGCTATGGCATGGGTTTGATCCCTGGCACCTGGGAACTTCTGCATGCTGTACATGTGCCCAAGAAAGGAAGAAAAGTCTTGAGAAATCTGGTTTGCTTGGATTAGAGAATTTCTATTTTCCCTTCATCTCTCTCCTCGCCATTAACCATTGGGAAGAATCAGTCCTGTCCAGTGTCCCCCTTTCTCCCTGTGGGGGGTCTCTCCCAGGAGGGCTGCCAGGTGGCTTTCTGACCTCTGCCTCCTCTGTTCCTTCCCAGGCCATCAGCATCAGCAAAGCCATCAACACCCAGGAAGCCCCTGTGAAGGAAAAGCATGCCCGGCGTATCCTCCCACCTGCTGGCCAGCCGGCCTCTGTCCCTGTGGGCCCATGGGGGAGGCAGGGAGAATGAATTTGGGGAGCCGCGGGCACTGCAAATGACCTGATGAGGCGTGTCCCCTGTGGCCTTGGGCAGCCTTGCTCAGCTCCGTCCAGACCCTGAGTCCCATCTCAGGAAGCCGCCTGTTGTCTTAGGCCTTTGGGCTTTGCTACATTCATGCCCTCTTCTTGCTGGGCTGAGAATCTGGCTCTTGGGCTGAGGGAGGGGCGTGCAGAGGGCCCACCTTCCGCCTGTGTCTCTGCCATCAGTTACTTGTTCAGCTGCACCTGCTGAACACCCTGACCTTCCCCACACTTGAGTCTCTGCTGCCTGCACTTGGCCTTGACCCTGCTAGGCATCATTCTGGGCACTCACCACGAGAAGGGGGCCTTCACTTTCTGGTCCTATGCCATCGGTCTACCTCTTCCCAGCAGCTCCATCCTCAGCTGGAAGTTCTGCCATGTCCTCCACAAGGTCCTTCGAGACGGGCACCCCAATGTGAGTAGCTGTTGCCCGCTGGTACCCTGTTGCAGCCACCTCACACTTCCAGGGCCCCGGGCCCTCCCTCTGCCACCCCCCGAGCACCCCAGGGAAGCAGAGCTATATCCTTTGAAATGAGAAATTGTCTCTGTGTTTGTGTCCCTCGGCTCCGGGCTGGCCTAGCCGCCTGCAGCCCCCACCCTGTGCCCCTGCCCTCGGCACCGCATCTGGCAAAGGAGCATGTTTCAGGACCCCTGCTGGAAGGGCCTGGCTCCTTCATCCTCCCCTCTGAACCCCCGCTCTGTGCAGGTGCTGCACGACTGCCAGCGGTACCGGAGCAACATTCGGGAGATTGGAGACCTGTGGGTAGGTGTGGGGAGTGGGCACCCTGCAGATGGCACTGCCCAGAATGTCCACTGCCATCCTGCTTGGCATTCGGGCCCCCAGCATGCACAGCCGAGGGAATGGGGCCCCTGCGGCCGGTGTCCTCCTCCTCTCAGAGTTAGAGCCATTATTATGTGAGGCCACAGAGGAAAAGCAGTAAATGCAAGCGTAGCCTCGCTTTTAGGGCCTGGCATGGAAAGTTCCAAATGCATCATTCATGGGCCCTCTGGCTCCGGAGGTCACCAGCCCTTTAGTCCGAGTGAGCTGGGAGATGTGGCAGTGTCCCCACCCTGAGCCCAGACTCCCGGCCCCCAGGCCCAGCAGCTTCTGAATCTTGGACATCTGCATTGTCAGCAAGCTCCCCAGAAGATTGTCATCCACTGTGACATGTCAGAGCCCCAGGAGCTTGCATTCTAGTTCACTCCATGACACTTGGGAGCTAGGGGGTCACCTGGGTGGAGAGAGGGCCTTTGGCCTTGCTTGTCCTCTGGGAACACTGCTGGGGCCCTGGGAACTGTCTGGCCTACAGAGAGAAAGCCCCTCAAAGTAAGAAAACCAGTGTCCCTGGTGCCATTTGCAGACGCAGGCTCAGCTGGTGTGGCCACGAGGGATGTGGTGTTTGGAGGTGACAGAGGAGGCATCAGGGAGGATGTGTACACGCGCCTGTTAGAATGTGCCTCCCTGGCTGCCACCAGCATTTTAATAAAGTATCCCAACTCTGAGCTGGCCTCTTGCCCTGAACAAAGAGCTCTCTTGTCACAAGAGTTTCTTTGGCAAGAATAAGAAGAGAGAGCAATAGGCAGAGAGGGAGTTGGCAGAGGCTCTTGGGAAAGAAGTTTGGCCGCCTCTACAGGGTTGAGCAATGTTTGTTGAATGAATAAGTGACAGCGTGGGTGGGTGAAGGAATGATACCTCCCTGGTCACCTTGCGTCTTCTGGCCTCAGCTTCCTTGTTTGCCCTGAGGAATTCCTGGACGTGTTCCAGACGCATCTTTCCCCTGCCTTTCTCCACAGGGGCATCTGCATGACCGCTATGGACAGCTAGTGAACGTGTACACCAAACTCTTGCTGACCAAGATCTCCTTCCACCTCAAGGTAGTTTCCTCAGGAGTCGTGGGGCTGGAGGGGCCCTGGGCTCTTCCCTCTGTGATGTCCTGGGACATCGTGGAGGGTAGGGTCTGTCCTGGCCTGACCCCAGGGGACTGTCCTAAGGCCCTGAGGCTTTTCTAGACATAGGTGGTGGTCTCAGTCCCACTCTGCGCCCTGGCTGGACGTCCTTGTCCCCTCTCCCCGGGTCATCTGGGCAGATGGTGGCTCCATAGGCTGGGGGGCTTCTCCCACCCCTCCCCCTCCCTCAAAAACTGGAAGTGGGTCTGGGCCAGAGCCAAACGGGGCTGCGGTTGAGTGGTGGTGTCCTTTCTGCAGCACCCCCAGTTTCCTGCGGGCCTGGAGGTGACAGACGAGGTGCTGGAGAAGGCGGCTGGCACTGACGTCAACAACATGTGAGTGCCTTGGTTTCCCCATCTGTCCCTGCAGTGTTCCTCACCCGGGTCCCCACGGGGGCTGTTTTCTGTCCGGGGCTGAGATCCTGTGCCTGGGACATGAGGCTAAAGCTGAAGGATGGGGCATACTTGGGACTGGGCGCTGGGGCTGTTGGACTGCTGTCTGTGCAGAGGTGTGTTTTGAACTGTGTTCCCTCCTCCCACGTGGGGGGGGGGGGTGGGGGTGGTGCTGGTCTCACAGACCCTGCCTCTCAGCCCTCCCTCCTCCTTCCTCCTTCCCTCTGTCCGTAGCTTTCAGCTCACCGTGGAGATGTTTGATTACATGGATTGTGAGCTGAAGCTCTCCGAATCAGGTGAGCCGGCCAGATCCAGGGTCTGGGGGTCAGTCTCCGGGGCTGGGGTTGGGACCAGAGGGAGAGAGGCCTGCCGCCTCCAGGAGGCCAGCCTGACTTACCACTGATGACCGCACCTGCCCCCAGGGGTCCACGCCCCCGCCAGAAGCAGGTCACAGGGCCTCCAGGGGAGGTGCCCCCAAAGCACCAGGAGGAGAGGCCTCTACTGCCCCTGCAGGACGCCAGGCCCCCCGACCACGGTCTGTCCAGGGCAAGATCTCAGCTAAATGAAACCCACTCCATTGGCCTCAAGGCAGGGAGAGTGGGGGTGGGAGGGGGCGCTGCCAGGAGCCTCTTCAGGTTCCTGATCCATCTCCCTCTGGACTCGGGTCTGCAGAGCCTGCCCTGAGACAGCTGCCTTGGGCCGTCTCGCCCATTCCCTGCTGTAAAAGGCCTGTTCCCAGTCGGGAAACCTCAGGGGGCTCACCCTCCCTGGGCTGCAGAGGTCATTGTTTGGGCAGAACAACTTGTGGGTGACTCAGTGCTCTCCATAGGAGAGTGAAAAGCAAATGCCTTTTTAAGGGAAATCAGAGTTAGAAAGAGGTGGGTCTGGCAGCCTCCTGGCCTGCCAGGTTCCGCACTCTGAGGCTGGCTGAGTCTGGGGGGCAGCCGTCCTGCAGAGATGTGCCTCGCCCAGTGTTCCCCTTGAGGGGAGGTGGGCACCCCACCCCACATGCCACCATATCCCTGAGAAAGAGTGTGAGGGGGTTTGTAACAGCCCCAAACGGGAAGTGTCCTGAACACCCCTCAGATGATAAGTGACTATGATGTATTTAAAACTCTACATAGTATTTCATGGGTATTTAATTTTTTTAATTAATTATTTTATGGCCATACCCACAGCATGTGGAGTTCCTGGGCCAGGAATTGACTCCAAGCTGCAGCTGTGACCTATGCTACAGGTGCAGCAATGGGGATCCTTAACCCACTGTGCCAGCTGGGGATCAAACCCACACCACCACAGTGATCCAAACCGCTGCACGTTCTTAACCCACTGTGCCACAGCAGGAACTCCTTGCGTGTATTTTCATTTTTTACAAGGAAAATGTACTTGATGTGGCACATAATTAAGAATTCGGTATATCTGTCCCTTCTCCTCCTATTTGGTCCATTGGATGAAAGAAAGGCTGGTTCTTGGGGGCAGGGGAGATTGACCCCAGGTGCAAGTGAAGTTTGGGGGTCCCTTGGGGTTTGCAGAACTGCATCTTGAGTGAGAACCGCTGCTGTGAAACAGACCAAGCCCAGGTCTCCATCCTTCCCTAAGATTCAGGGGGAGCTGGAGGCCCATGGGTGCAGGACAGTCAAAGTCACCCTGTCCCTCCACATCCTGGGCCCATCAACCTGGAGGCGCTCGGGAAGCCCTGGCCAAGCTGAGCTGGGTTTCATTTGCCCCCACCTTGTCGTCACTCTCGTTCATGGGCCCAGTGGGCCTCGGTCTGTGGCAGTTTCAGCACAGGGGGTCCATTCCAGCCTTGAGGAGCACGTCACTGTCCCAGGGCCTGGAGTAGAGTCCCGCTGCCCATCCGGGACCCCTAAAGCTGGTTTCTCAGGCGATTGCCCCATCTTCAAACCTACCTCCTGAAGTTGCTGTGACAGTGCCATGAGATGACAGCCAGGGCTTATGCTCAGCCACTGTCCTCAAAGTGGCATCACTATGCCTGTGACCAGAGTGGGCTCTGCGCCTGCTTCTCCCGGCTCCCTGTGCTCAGTGTCCTCCTCCCAACCCTCTCTTTTGCAGTGTTCCGGCAGCTCAACACGGCCATTGCTGTGTCCCAGATGTCCTCGGGCCAATGCCGCCTGGCGCCCCTCATCCAGGTCATCCAGGACTGCAGCCATCTCTACCACTACACTGTCAAGCTCATGTTCAAGCTGCACTCCTGTGAGTTCCCCCCAATTCTGCTTGCCTCAGGCCCTGAGGGTCAGCCCAGAGGAGCTGTGTTGATAGACACTATCAGGAATGGAAACCAAGCAACTTTGAGATATTTATTAATTAAGCATAGCAATAATAAGCTCATTACCCATTACCATAAATAATATACTTGTTATTTTAAAAATTGCTATTTTCCTAAAGCAGCTGTAATGGAAAAAAATAAAAATCATTAAAAAAAGAATAAAATTAAAAAAATTAAAATTGCTATTTTCCAAAACAAAGATTTAGTGAGAAGAGCTGCTGCTAGTTTTACGTGTTTTGGTTCCTTTAAGCATCTGGCCTTGGAGGTGGCAGTGGGCCTCACCCCGCTTGCTGAGGCGGCCTGCGGCATCTCCTTAGTGTTCAGAAAGGGCCACTGGCCGGGCGTCTGTGAGCCGCTCCACCGTCAACCTCAGGCAAACTAGAGAGAGCGGTGTGACAACACAGCAGGGCTGGGGTGGAGCTTCTGTCCCCCTGCCTTCCCTCATCCAGTCCAGAGCTGAGCCCTTCACGGGGGGCGGGGGGGGGGGGTTGGCTGGCCCTCCCCATGAGGGGTGTGTCCCAGCTTGGCGGCAGGTGATCTCACTAATCTCTGCGGATTTCTAGAATGTGGAGGAGGGAGTGGATCTGAAGTGTTAGGCAGAGAGCAGTGAGCAGAGAGGAAGTCCCGTTACACCTTTCTGCTCCCAGGTCTCCCCGCAGACACCCTGCAAGGCCACAGGGACCGGTTCCACGAGCAGTTTCACAGGTAGCAGACTGGGCAGGGCTGAGGATGGCCGGGAAGAGATTCAGTGGCTCCTGGCCACATGGGCTGGGGCTGCCGGGCCGGGGCCTGGCTCCTCTGACCGCCCGCATCCCTCCCCCGCAGCCTCAGAAACTTCTTCCGCAGAGCTTCTGACATGCTCTACTTCAAGCGGCTCATCCAGATCCCCCGGCTGCCCGAGGTACTGCGCCCTCTAGAGGCTGCCGCCGGGCTGCAGCCCTTTTCCTGCCGTGGGCTCTGGGCTCTGTGTGCTTGAGGACCTCGGTGCCTGGTGGGGGTGCCGCTCATGGGGCTCCATGTAGGCTATGGGCTCGGCAGAGGGAGGGCTTCCTGGCCGGGGGGCGGAGAGTGCTGAGCAGTTTCCACCTGCCACCCCTGCAGGGACCCCCCAATTTCCTGCGGGCTTCGGCGCTGGCCGAGCACATCAAGCCCGTGGTGGTGATCCCCGAGGAGGCCCCCGAGGATGAGGAACCCGAGAACCTCATTGAGATCAGCACAGGGCCCCCCGCGGGGGAGCCAGCGGTGAGCTGTCCTCTTCTCGCATGGAGCATTAGGGGTGACCTGGCTTCAACCTTCTTCCCCTCCCCAGGCTTGGGGGAGTGGGGGCAGGGGTCATTGTGCTTTGCCGTGGCAGGTGGTGGCTGACCTCTTCGAGCAGACGTTTGGACCCCCCAATGGCTCTATGAAGGACGACAGGTGAGGGCCTGGGTAGCCGATGGCACAGGGAGGGCCGGAAACAGCAAACTATAGTCCGGAAAGGCCACATGGAAAACACGACCCTGAGATCCCCTGATGGTCCTGGTTGACGGAACTTGAACGCCAGGACTGACTGGGCCTTGGAAAACCCTGTCTGACCTCTGTCTCCAGGGACCTCCAGATCGAGAGCTTGAAGAGGGAAGTGGAGACCCTCCGTGCAGAGCTGGACAAGATCAAGCTGGAGGTGAGGGCGTGGCCAGAGGGGTTGGGCTGTGCAGCTGCCCCGCCCACAGGACCCTCGGCCATGCCCCTCCTGCCCCACAGGCCCAGCGGTACATCTCGCAGCTGAAGGGCCAGGTGAACGCACTGGAGGCAGAGCTGGAGGAGCAGCGGAAGCAGAAGCAGAAGGCCCTGGTGGACAACGAGCAGCTCCGCCACGAGCTGTCCCAGCTGCGCGCTGCCCAGCTGGAGGGCGAGCGGAACCAGGGCCTACGCGAGGAGGCCGAGAGTGCGTGCGCGGGCGCGGGCGGGCGCAGGGTGGGGGTCAGGCCACCAGAATGGGGTTCACGGCCTCCCCTTCCCCCGCAGAGAAGGCCAGTGCCACGGAGGCACGCTACAACAAGCTGAAGGAAAAGCACAGTGAGCTCATCAACACACACGCCGAGCTTCTCAGAAAGGTAGGCTGGGCACCGAGGCAGAGCCTTGGGAGAGGGGGACCCTGAGCAGGGCAGGGCCTGAGCCACAGCCTGTCGGCCTGTGCAGAACGCAGACACCGCCAAGCAGCTGACTGTGACGCAGCAGAGCCAGGAGGAGGTGGCACGGGTGAAGGAGCAGCTGGCCTTCCAGGTGGAGCAGGTGAAACGGGAGTCGGAGATGAAGGTACGTCCTGCGAGCACAGATCCTGCCTCATGGCTCCCCTCACCCTGGAGTGGCTCCCCTCAACACTGGAGTCCTGCAACTCTACTGCCCTAGTGATGTCATGTCCCATCCCATCCCAGCTGGAGGAGCAGAGTGACCAGCTGGAGAAGCTCAAGAGGGAGCTGGAGGCCAAGGCAGCAGAGCTGGTGCGCGTGCAGGAGGCCCTGAGCCGCACAGAGCAGGTGTGGTGGCCTCTCAGGATGGGGAGTTGCGGTTGGTTCAGAGGGGACCTCAGTGGTCTTGGGTGTCGCTCGGGGTCTGCTCTGGAAATGGGACCTGGTCCTTGTCGCTTAGTCAGCTCTCAGTCTAATGGGGCCCTAGGAATTGTCTAAACTTGGGTGGGGGTGAGGGCAAGTGGGGGTGAGGGCAAGCGGGGCCTCTGGAATGCCAGCCCTGCTCATGTGCCAGATGTTCACAGAGCGGGTCGGAGCTGAGCTCGAGACTGGACACCCTGAGCGTGGAGAAGGATGCACTGAGCAGCACTGTGCGGCAGCGGGAGGCTGACCTGCTGGCAGCCCAGAGCCTGGTTCGGGAGAAGGAGGCGGCGCTGAGCCAGGAGCAGCAGCGCAGCTCCCAGGAGAGGAATGAACTGCAGGGGCGGCTGGCGGACAAGGTAGCGGGCCTGGCCCTTGCCCCCACCTGATTCTTGCCCCCACCCTGGCCCGTTTCCACCTTCACTTTCTGTAACAGCTGAACCCAGGCAGAATTCCCGGACGGCCGCCCCACTCTTGAGAGAGCAGCCCAAGCACTGGGGGTGGAACAGGGCCTCTTTTCAGACCCCCCCCCCTTCCCAGGAGGGTCTCCTGGGGTCTGGCTGGCTGACCCTGGGGGGACCCCAGGGTGGAGGTCTAAGCTGCCTCTCCCCTCTCCGGCTAGGAGTTTCAGGAGCAGAGGCTGCAGCAGAGACTCCTAGATGAGCAGTTTGCAATGCTCCGGGGCACTGCTGCTGAGGCCGAGCGCATCCTGCAGGACGCCATGGGCAAGCTGGACGACCCCCTGCACCTGCGCTGCACCAGCTCCCCGGGTAGGGGCACGTGCAGACACTCTGGCCATTGCCCTTTCCTCTTCCCACCCTGAGGGAGGTGGGTGGAAGGGTGGTGGGACCTCAGGCCCAGCGCCACCCCTTACTTCTCCCTGCTTGCAGATTACCTGGTGAGCAGGGCCCAGGCAGCCCTGGACTCCATGAGTGCCCTGGAGAAGGGCCATGCTCAGTACCTGACCTCCAGGGCAGGTGAGTGGAGCCGCAGGGACAGGGTGGGGCAGGGCAGAGGCAGCCAGCGGTGGTGGGCCAGGTCCCACGGCCATTGCCACCTCCTGCCTTTGGGGAGGTTCCCCACATGGGTGCTTCTTCAGGAAGCTGAGCAGATACCCACCTCCCCAACCCTGAACCCTGTTCTCTGGGTCTGAGGACAGGTTTGGTCTTGCTCTGCTGATTTCTAGCTGTATGACCTTGGCCTAGTGACACCCCACCTCTGCAAGCTGGGGTGCTGGTGCCTGTCTTGTCTTGCTGGGCAGGGGAAGGGTACAGCCTGCCATGAGGTAGCAGCATTAGGGTTCCTTGTCCTCCCTGCACAGATGCCTCTGCCCTGGTGGCAGCCCTGACCCGGTTCTCCCACCTGGCTGCAGACACCATCGTCCATGGCGGTGCCACCTCCCACCTGGCCCCCACTGACCCTGCTGACCGTAAGTGGGCCCAGGCTTGTGTCATGTGCATGTTCACAGCAGACCCAGGAAAAGAGGGTACTGCAGACGGGCCGAGGCATCAGACCAGGGGTCGTCCAGGGCTCTCAGCCCCTGCTCCCCTCACTATCTGCTCCCCCCAGGCCTGATTGACACCTGCAAGGAGTGTGGGGCCCGGGCTCTGGAGCTCGTGGGCCAGCTGCAGGATCAGCAGGCTCTGTTGCAGGCCCAGCCCAGCCGGGTGCGGACCCCTCTGCAGGGCATCCTTCAGCTGGGCCAGGTAAGGTGTGCAGCCAGGACGGCAAGCATGGACCAGGGTCTGGAAGGGGCAGCGGGGCCGGGGTGGGGCCTGGGTCCCCAACTGTGCATCTTCTTCCAGTTTGGGCTGAACAGGTGCTCATGCGCAGAGCCAGCACTGCCCGGGCCTGTCTCCCAGTCTCTGTGGGGTTGCATCCACCCTGTCTGACTCCTGGATGCCCTCATCCCTTAGGAGCTGAAGCCTAAGAGCTTGGATGTGCGTCAGGAGGAGCTTGGGGCTATGGTGGACAAGGAGATGGCGGCCACGTCTGCGGCTATCGAAGATGCCGTTCGGAGGATAGAGGTGAGGACCAGGGTGCTTGAGGTCTAGGGGTTGCCTGGATGCAGGCTGCACCTGCCTCAGCACTTGGCCTCCATGCGAGGGACGAAGAGAGGCTAGGAGGTCAGAGCTGGGAGGGGTGGGTGGGGCCCTGGCTTTCCCGTCCTGTCTTGCCCTTCCTCCCACCCCCCACTCCTCACCCAGGGGCTGATAGGGAGGCTGGTCCAGTGCGGGTATCCCACTTCCTCCCACGCTGCCCTCCTCCCAAGCCCACTCAAAGCTCTGTCATTGGGTGTAGGACATGATGAACCAGGCCCGCCATGCCAGCTCTGGGGTGAAGCTGGAGGTGAATGAGAGGTGAGCCCCATGTTTGCTTCCCAGTCCCCTTAGGGAGGGTTCCCCACAGCTTTCCTGTGTCCGTGGCGGGTTCTGCCCTCTCAGCGGCTGCACACCCTGCCCTGTGGACCCACTTGAGGAGCACCAGGCCCCTTATGCCCCGCTCAGTGGCTTCTGGGGCCGCATTACAATTCCTTCTCTTTCTCTTCTCCGCTCCTTCTGCTCCCCCCAGGATCCTCAATTCCTGCACAGACTTGATGAAGGTGAGTGGCTGGGACCCAGGATGGGCCCTGTACCTGGCAGGGCCGCCTGAGAGTGATGTGTTTGATTTTGGCAGGCCATCCGGCTCCTGGTAACAACGTCCACCAGCCTGCAGAAGGAGATTGTGGAGAGCGGCAGGGTGAGCTGGGTGTTGGCCTGATGCGGTGTCCTTGGCTGGGTCAGGTGGGACCCCTCCCTAATGGGCAAGCCACACAGCGGGGCCAACGAGGGACAGATTCCTGAAAGGGGCCTGACCCCAGAGCCCTCTTCATCCAAGACCACACCACCCTGTGGCTTAAGCTGACACTGGGGCTCCTTTTGGGCACAAGATGCCGGAAGCGTGCAGAATGGTGGCAGACGCTCCCAATGTGTGCAGCACACCTGGAAACCCCAGCTGAACACACCACCTTCCTACCCTACTCCACCAAAGGCCCAGGAATTTGCCCAGTGGCTGTTGCCACCCTATGATGTCCTTGACTGGTTCGCCCTGCCTTCTTGTTGCCACTAGGGGGCAGCCACACAGCAGGAATTTTATGCCAAGAACTCAAGGTGGACGGAAGGTCTCATCTCTGCCTCCAAGGCCGTGGGCTGGGGAGCCACGCAGCTGGTGTATGTCGCCCCAGGTGGGGGTGGGGGGCAGGGTGTGTGGTGTTCAGGGTCTGGGGAGGGAGTGTGGGAGCGGCCCAGCTGCCCAGGGGTCAAGGACCCAGCCCCTGCCTGACTCCACCCACAGGGAGTCAGCCGACAAGGTGGTGCTTCACACGGGCAAGTACGAGGAGCTCATCGTCTGCTCCCACGAGATCGCAGCCAGCACAGCCCAGCTGGTGGCGGCCTCCAAGGTGAGGCTCTGGGCTCAGCCTGGCCTCTCACTGCGGGTTCCTCAGCTCCTGGCTGTGGCAGAGGCACCACGGGGTGGGGGTGTGAGCCTGGTGGCCCACCCTGACCTGCCCCCCGGCTCCCCAGGTGAAGGCCGACAAGCACAGCCCCCACCTGAGTCGCCTGCAGGAGTGCTCACGCACCGTCAACGAGATGGCTGCCAACGTGGTGGCCTCCACCAAGTCAGGCCAGGAACAGATTGAGGACAGAGGCGAGTGCCAGGCCTTGGTGTGGGGTGGGCGCGGGGGTTGGGGTGGGCGCCCAGACACTTATCCAGCCCCCTCTGGCCACAGACACCATGGACTTTTCTGGCCTCTCCCTCATCAAGCTGAAGAAGCAGGAGATGGAGACCCAGGTAGGCCCTGCCCCCTCCCACCCTCACACCTGTCCCTCTCCCGTGGCTGAGCTCCGAGAAGGGCACCTGCTGAGTGCCTGTGCCGGACTGCAGGTGCGGGTCCTGGAGCTGGAGAAAACCCTGGAGGTGGAGCGGGTGCGGCTGGGAGAGCTGCGGAAGCAGCATTACATGCTGGCCGGGGCCGTGGGGACGCCCAGTGAAGAGGAGCCCAGCCGGCCCAGCGCCGCCCCCCACAGTGGGACCTCCAAGAAGCCACCCCTGGCCCAGAAGCCCAGCGTGACCCCCAGACAGGACCACCAGGTGCCAGGCATCAGTGCTGGGAGGGGGTGAAAAGAGGGGCCCCTTGGGGTGCTGTCCTGGCCTCTGCTCCCAGGTCTGCGGGGCACCAGGCCTTGGGGAAGGTCAGAAACCACTGACCCGCAGGAGCAGACACGCCCCATCAACATGGGGTGCTTGGCAGGTGCCGAGGAGAAGCAGGGGGTACTGGGGCCTCGCCCAGGGTATGTCATGCACTCCTGGCTGTGGCCACTGAGCCCCCCTACCTTTGACTCCTGCAGCTCGACAAAAAAGATGGCATCTACTCTGCTCAACTCGTGAACTACTAGGCCCCCAAGGGGTCGAGCGAGGAGGCTGACAGGCAGGCCTGGGCCTTGTGGCTGAGGAGCCTCTGAGAGGCCCAGCCCCCTGCCTCACAGCCTGGATCAGTGTCCTGGAGCTGCCCAGCCCCCGCTGAGCCCAAGGGTTCAGGGCAGACTGGAGCAGTTCCAGACAAGAGCCTATTTATCTGCAGCAGAACTTGTGAGAGCAGCCAGGACCCAGCAGGCCTGAGCCACGGCTCTTTGGGAAATACACAGCGGTTTTAATATTTTGAGTTAGATCTTTTATGAGTTCGTGTTCAGCACACTGGAAAGCAGGGCCCTTGGCTGGGGGTTTGGGCAGCGTCTCCCCTACCCTTTGAATATGAGCAGAAAGAAGATGGTCTATGCTGACTGTTGGGACAAGGGTAAGACATCCCCTGTCCATGGCCTTCTTGGGGCACAGGTTCCATGGAGACAGGACCTGGTGTGGCTTCAGGCAAAAGCAGGATGCTCTCGGGTAGGCTGGTGCATTGCCCCTTGCTCCTTACTTTAGGGCATCAGTGATGTGAATGCCAAGGGCGATGAGACCCTTGTCTAGGAAGAGGCGGGCCAGGCACTGCTGCTGAGCCCCAAGTCTGTCCGGGACAGTGCTGCCGTCCTGGAGCCCCTGTTCCTGCCAGAATCTGTGGTGACCCTCCTGCTCCGTTTTTCTTTCTGATCCAGCTGCCCCTCTCCATGCCCACCTCCCTCGCCCCTCACCTCCTCCATCCTTACCTGCCCTGGGTGCTTTCCAGCCCTCCTTAAGGCCTGTCCAGCTCAGCCAGAAAAAGCCCAGACCCTAGGAGCCACCTGCTTGCTGTGCAGATCCCAGGCACCCTGTGCTCTGCACGGAGAGGCCTCCGCTTGGCCAGGCCCCCCCAGAGGGAGGAAGGCTTGGACGAACAAACGTCCTCCCCATGAGTGCCTCCATCATGGGAAGGGAAGGGAAAAGCTCGGTCTGGAGATGAGCACAAGGAGTCAGCTCTGGTTTGCATTTAGTGTTTCCTTGTGTGGAAATGTCAGATTGGCAATAAAACGCACTTTGACTGTTGCCACCTTGCCCCCCACCATGAGGGGCTGCACCTGCTTGTTCATTTCTCCGGGGCCAAGAGGCTGGGCAGGGAAGGGAACCACTTAGTTCCTGCAGGCGAAGTGGAGCACTGGAGCCCAGAAAGCCTTGCTGGTGCTGCTTCTCGTTCTGTCAAGCGTCTGGCTTGTTCCCTGTGAGGTCTGTGACTCTGGGACACCTGTCTGGTGAGTCTTGAGGCTTTTCTGAGAAGCCACAGGTCCAGCCAGAGGCCCCCTCCCCCTGCCCTGTTGGAAGCCATGCCTCTTTCAGGAAGGGAGGGGGTGAGGCTGACTTCTCACGCATGTCTGAGTCTGGTGCCGGTGACCCTGGCCCCTGGCTGGACTAGACTGTGGCGGCCACACACAGCCTTTAAATTGGAGAACTTAATTAGGTTCCTGAGTACAGCTGGCTGTGTCCGCACCCCACCTTCCCCAGGAGCACCCAGTGTCCTCAGAAACCATGCCCCTCCCCCCAGGTCACCAGCACTTATGGAGCCAGAAGACAGGTCAGGGGAGATGGTTGCTTTGGTTGGCTCCTGCCACGTGGCCTCAGGCAAGCATCCCAGTCCCTGTGCCTGTTTCCTGGAGGATGACGTGGGGCCTGGCTGCCCTCTAGCGTGGCTGTGAGGGTGCAGGTGGGTGAGGTGAGAGAGTGCTTTGAAAACTAACCTCCAGGAACAGGAAGGGCCCCAGAGCAGTGTCTGGTCCCTGTGCGCAAAGGAAACGGCTTCAGCAAACAGACTTTAAAGGAGGCGATTCTACCACACACAAACCAATGAAAAATGGTCTGCGCTGACTACACAAGTCCCCAGTGAGTCTGCCTCTAACTGGAGCCCCAGTGCATGGCCTCGGGGTCACTGTACCACCTACCGCTCTGGTTGAGGTCGGGCACTGGTCCTCCCTGGACATCCCATGAGCCGAGGGGCCCAGAGGAGGGAGGAGAGGAGCAGCGTGGCCTGTGAGCAAGAGTCAAGTAGAGTCCAGCACAGCGGCCCACTGAGCGTGGACTGCAGATTTGATGGTAAGTTCCCTAGCAGCTACTGAGAGAAGAAAAAACTGTCAGACACATTCTCTTAAAGCAAGTTGGCTTCTCAGGGAAAGCTTCCCTCTTACGGGAAAAACCACAGCAGTGTCTCCTAGATGCCCTCACAGCAGTGACCTGAAGGGGATGGCATCTGGCTGGAGACAGGGACGGGGAGCTTTCACAGGCAGCTCTCCCTGCACCTCATGCTCCCACCAGCACCCTAAAGCAAGTCCCTCCCCGGGACCCAAAGGCCTGACACAACTCAACCCAGCACCATGGGTGGTGAGGGTCCCTCCTCCCAGCCTCCAGCAGCAAGTGACTTGGCCACAGGTCACCTTTAAACACATGTGGGCAAGTTCCCAGAGCAAAATGCTGGCTAAACAATTCTATCATTTACTGGAAATGAGCAGAGTCCTACTAGAGTTCCCCTCAGCAGTGCAGCTGGCCCTGTGGACAGAAGCCAGGGAGGGACCCGGCTCTGAGGGCACCCTGAGGCCCCTGCTGCAAGGCCCCGGGCAGGGTGACCCAGACCCCAAAGACGCCTCTGGCACAGAAACACACTCCTGCCTCTTACTGACATTTAAGAATCTCATAAAAACAGTGCCTGGGACCCTGGGCCAGGTGGACGTTTCAGCCATCTCCATGGCCTTTGGCTTAACTTCAGGAGTTACACCAGTCAGCTTCGCAGTTGATGTTCCACAACCAGACACGTCACGGACACTCCCCAGGCAAACAGAGGACAGGGCTGTTACCAACAATTCCGTTTATTAAAAAGGGTCTTACAACTTTACAACCCTAGCTCAGATGTGGCCCTGGAGATGCTGAGGCCAGCCGGGCAACCCCTTCCCCACATCAATGCCAAGCTGGCACATTTGGCTGTGCCCCGTGTGGGCGGTGGGCACCCCCCAAAGCTGGGGCAGATGGCAGAGGTAGGGGTGGGTGGCCTCTCTCCAGATTCACAGACGTGGCAGGCCCACCCGATTGGCAGGGCAGTAAATCGTCCTGTTCGGCTGTTCTCCTTAAAAACAGTCCTGACACAGTAGAGTTCAAGTCCAGGAATATAACTGTACAATAACTGAGGACAAAGGTTGGTGGCCTCGCCCGTGGTCTGCTTGGACAGAACTGGTTTCAGCTCTGTCTGCATTCTGTCACCTGAGTAGTAGCCAGGTGGGTAGTCACAGGCCAGGGCCAGTACCATAACTGAGCATATGGGCCTTTTTTGTCAACAGGATGGTGGTAACACTACCCCTGGGCCCTGGGAATCCAGCACACATGGCACGTGTAGATGAGAACCAGAGGGTCAGGGAGAGCCTGGGGTGTAGCAAGAGCAGCAGAGCTGCTGGCACCCTCTCTGATGGCCAGCGGCTGGCTTTCTCGAGACCCCACGGGTAACCCTCTGTCGCACCCCTGCCCCATCTGTGCCCTGATGCCCAGCGGGAGGCAGAGGATATTGGCTAAGAGTATCCTGGTTAAGGTGGGTGGACTTTTCTTCCACCTGCAACATGACATCGGACACAGACAAGCCCCTCCGAGAACACAGAGCTGCTGGGGCAGCAGCGGCAACTGGTGACACCACCCCACAGCCTGGCCTGCCCCCCACCTGCACCAGGTGAAGCTAAGGCACAGCACGGCCTCCCGAGGGTGCAACCGTGCACTACTTGCAAGAAAGGAAACTACATCCACTTTATCTGCATCTCAACCTCTCAAAACAATATGTGCATTTTTTATAAAGTTTCCCTGAATGGTCTTGTGGTCAAAAAAGTTTTCTTTCTCAATATAAAACAGGACAATTACACATGTAGTAAAAATATTAGAGGAACATTTCTTCATAGAAACCCTCAGGGGCTGGCTCGAGGCAGAGGAGGAGCTGGAGACATTACATCTGCTGTGCAAAAGGCCAGCTCGCACCCATCTCCTCACCCGCCGCAAAGCGCCTGGGTTCTGGATGTGGCAGAGGGCCAAGTGCAAACTCTGCAGGTGGCTCTGAAGCATCCAGGGTTGGGGAGGGGGAGACTGTGAGGCCCGCCAGCCCACACAGAGTCAGTAAGCACCTTCTGGGCTGGCCCACCTGACTGACCACCACCAGGAGTCGTGGTGGGTGGTGGGTTGGGACACACAGAACCGTCTTGAAAATAAAGCAGAAATGATGAACCATGCTGCGATGGGAGGACCACGAGCCTAAGTGGGAATGAGGAGGGCTTTTTTACCCAACTCATGGGTTCATCGACACCAGACTTAGAAATCATACTAAGAACACAAACCAGCGCGACCACGGGGATGCCGGGCCAAGGCCCGGTGCGCAACCACCTAGGTGTCCAAAACCAGGGTTCTATGTCTACTTACCACTGACCTACAGGCTAAAACCAGATGGATGCCCGGGCCTGAGCACCAGAGCCCCTGACAAAGCAGCCGGCGCTTGCACCTCCGTGTGTGCGAGCCCCGGCCGGCAGCGCAGGCAGAGGAGTCCCCAGGAAGGATGAGGGCCACTCACTGGAGGATGAAGCCTGGCTGGTGTGGAGGCAGCCGGGGCGGGGGTCTCTGGGGCAGAGCTGGCGGGTACGGCGACACAAACTGCGAGAAGCCTTGCTGCGGGGGGAGGCCCACGCGGGGTGGCAAGGGAGGGCACTGTGACGCTGGGTACGGGAAGGCCTGTCCCGAGCCCACGGCGGCAGTAAACGGCGTGGCTAAGCGTCCTGCAGGCACTGGGGGTGGTGGGGGCGGGATGCGCCGAGGCATGACGGAGGGGGGCCCGCTGGCCTCTGGGGTGGGGTAGGGCAGGGGCACAGCCGGCACCGGCTCGGGCACCCTGGGTGGCAGTGGGGCAGGCGCTGGGGCCTGGGGAAGTCTCTGCCCCTTCAGCACCATCTCCTGGAGCTTCTCGATTTTAACTCTTCGCATGTGGGCCAGTTTCCTCTTGTTCTGATAGACATCAATGAAGGAGTCCAGAGGAAGCTCTCCATCAAGAAACTTCTCTGCCATGTTCTGAAAGAGGCAGCAAAAAGCCAGGTATGGGCCAGACCGGCCGTTAGGGAAGGAAGCCCCCTTAACCACCCAGGGCGCAGGAAGAGGCAGGCCAGTTTCCCTCCAACACCTATCCCGTCCCCGCCCCATCTGCTCCTGCGGCAGACGCTGGCTGACCCCGGGGGAGCCCCCACCCAGGCAGAGCTGTTGGGAAGAGAGGTGGGCAGGTCCCACCTGCCCAACCCTTTGGAACCGCCAGCTGGACAGGCAGCAGGCCTTGCAGAGAGCCAGCCTTCAAATGAAGGGGGCGCAAGCAGCTAAGTCCCCAGTCCTAGAGGAAGTCATTAAGCCAACGCTTCCTTCCCTCCCTTCCCTCCAGCGGCTGCGTCCTGACACACTCGTCCTGACACACTCGTCCCACTCCGGGTCAGCAGGACAGAAACTTGCTCGCGCCCGTTAGGGCTCCCTCCTCGCACCCCCTCCGCCTGATCATTAATCAGACCACACAACCTACCAACCCCCTACAAACAACAACTTTGACCCTGACTCATTTCGTTACCGCTTAGTGAGGCGTGAGCCTCAGATGCTCAGCTGGCCGTGCCAACATGCTCTGCCCCACCAGCTGACTCAGACCAGGGGGAACTCAGCCTTTGGCCCCCACAGGACAGGTGCCGATTCATGGTGCGGCATGTGCTCCTTACCTCAGGGCCAGATGGCCCACTCCTGTGCAGCCTCCTATCTGGCCATGGACAATGGGTCCAGAAGGACTGCCCAGGCCACTGTACTGGGCCAGCCAGCTTTATTTACCTCTGTGTCTTCCTCGATCTTGGCCCCTTCTGCCTGCAGAAGTGCTAACAGGGTCTCCAAGGAAGCACTGCTGGATTGCTTATCTGCAAGAAGCAGGAGGCACAATGGGGTGAGGGGGCACCGGGTCACCCTGACAAATCACAATGACCCCCAGCCCCTCAGAACAACACGCTCCCCCAGTCTCCTCCCCACTTCCTTTTCACAGAAAGAGTGTACCTTAGCTGGAAAGGTGACAGGAGAGTCATACCTACTGAGCTGACTTTCCGGGAAGACGAAAGGGAGAGGGCCTTAACACCCAGGACAGGATGGAGTCCACAAGGTTGGGGGTTGTAGTGGCCACTGTCACCCTCTGCCTTACAATACATGTGACCTAACACTGGTATCACCCCATTACATATCTCCTTTGGATTTCTGAGTGATAATTTACATAAATAAAATATACACACCTTAAGTCTGTGACCTGAATTTTTATACATATAAAAAACTTTTAATATATATAAACCCAATCACCATCACCCAGCTCACAACACAGAACATTTTCAAAGGCTCCCCGGGCCTCTCCCAGAGGTGCTGCCCCCCCCCGCCCCGCCCCACCAGCCGAGGGTTCTGCCTGATTCTGAACTTGACACAAGTGCAATCACACATCGTGTGCTCTGCCTGGCCTCTTTCACTCAGCACATCTCTGAGACCATCTGTGTTGCTGCACAGACCGGCAGCTCATTTCTTTCAGTGCTGTGTGGCAGCAAAAGCTGTGTAAACATTACAACTCACCCCTCATTCTGTACATGGACATCTAGATCGCTTCCTAACTGAGCTATTACAAATAAAGCTATGATGAACATTCGTGTGACTATCTTTTGAGAGACATGACGTCCACTTCTGTTGGGGATAATACCCCGAGTGTGACTGTGAATCACAGAGGATGCATGTGTTACGCTGTAGCAGGTACTGCCAGACAGCTTCTCCAGTTCTCCCTTCTCCCAGCAATGGAAGCAGTCCACATCCTCAACGGCACTGCTGCTGCCAGTCTTTTCACCTTTACTGGTTCAGGTGGGGTGTGTTGGAATAAACTGCTATGCTGTCATAGACATAATAGAGATCATGGGATGGATGTCACCGGAGACCTCACTGAAGGGGATGATTTTTTCTTTCTTTTTTTTTTTTTTTGCTATTTCTTGGGCCACTCCCGCGGCATATGGAGGTTCCCAGGCTAGGGGTCGAACCGGAGCTGTAGCCACTGGCCTACGCCAGAGCCACAGCAACGCGGGATCCTTGCATTGTCTGCAACCTACACCACAGCTCACGGCAATGCCAGATCGTTAACCCACTTAGCAAGGGCAGGGACCGAACCCGAAACCTCATGGTTCCTAGTCGGATTCGTTAACCACTGCGCCACAACGGCAACTCCTGAAGGGGATGATTTTTAACCTTCTCTTAATCTGAGTTTCCTTGAAAGCTATTCCAAAGCACTCAGACCTCAACAGTAGTCAGTTCCTGCATCACTTCATAATGGCTGCAAATTAAAGTGTGACATTAAAATATTCTTGGAATTCCTGTTGTGGCTCAGAGGGTTAAGAATCTGACTAGTATGCATCCATTAGGATGCAGGTTCAATCTCTGGACTTGCTCAGTGGCTTAAAGGATCCGGCATTGCCCTGAGCTGTGGTGCAGGTCGCAGATGTGGCTTGGATCCCACGTTGCTGTGACTGTAGTGTAGGCTGGCAGCTACATCTCTGAGTCAACCCCTAGCCTGGGAACTTCCATATGCCAAGGATGCAGCACTAAAAAGAAGCTCCGCCCCCGCCCCCCGCTGACAAAAAAAAAAATACATCTGCCTTTTTTCTGTGCTGTTTGGAAAAGGTGAGTCTTCTTTTTCTAAATTCGTAACACAGGCGTTCCCATTGTGGCACAGTGGTTGACAAATCCGACTAGGAACCATGAGGTTGTGGGTTCGATCCCTGCCCTTGCTCAGTGGGTTGAGGATCTGGCCTTGCCGTGAGCTGTGGTGTAGGTTGCAGACGTGGCTCGGATCCCACGTTGCTGTGGCTCTGGCGTAGGCCGGTGGCTACAGCTCCGATCGGACTCCTAGCCTAGGAATCTCCATGTGCCACGGAGGCGGCCCTAGAAAAGGCAAAAAGACAAAAAAAAAAAATTCGTGACACAATTCTATATATAAATTATTTTTTTGCAGCAGTAATCACTGTCTTAATCTGAAATTGCCCCAAAATAATATTTCTCTCCTGGTAGTACAAGAGCTTGAAAACGTGCCCTTCTCTCAACTCTTTATTCCTGAAAGATCACCCTAAAAGAGTTACCTAATTTGGTCTTCTTTATCTGATAGGCTTCAAAGAGCACCTGGAGTTCTTGGTACTTTTGGGTCAAACGTGCTTTCAGAGAGTCCAGCTGGGGCTGGTACAGAAGGTTGCCTTCCGCCAGGCTCCGGTTGCTGGCCAGCGTCATTTCTTTGTTAAGCTGAACGTTCTGCGTCTGCAAGGACCATACAGGGTGATGAGAACCAGCATGTTAGTCCCCGAGCCCCACCCCTGGGGTAGGCTGAGCAGCTAGCCGCCCCCACCCTGACTCCAGTCCCGATTTCTAGTTTGGACAGTTTGGATGCTGCTCCCCATTCTTAAAGAACAAGGCCACTTTCTCTCCAATGTGTCTGCAGGACAGGCTCTGTCCCAGGAGCTGCCTATCGATGCTTTCGCCCCAGCAGCTGGGCTGTGACAGGAATTCCTTACCACGGCTGCCGTGCCCTCAGGAGTGAACAGCTCTAAAGACATAGGGCTAGATTCTTCCATAACAAGCCGCTGCTGCTCCAGACAAGTTAAAGAACCACTTTTTATCAGAGGAGGGCCAGTTGGCGTAGTGTCAACTCAGGCTTACTCACCAGGCTTCGAGATCAAACACTGAGACTCTGGGAAGGAATCTGCTCAGTGACCCTGTTCTATTCTCTCCCCACGCCCAGCACTGGCTCTTCTGTGTCTGAGCTCCCTGGCTCCTGTGGGAGATGCCTGGACCCCAGGAGTGAAAGGGGGAAATGGGAGGTCTGAGAAAAGGTGAGCAAGTCCTAGGAAACATAACCCAAAGCGTATGGGAACAGAAAAGCAAAAACACCAACACATGGCAGCCTAGTTTCCTTTCCACTTGCTCAGGATGGGCTCCTCCACCACAGTCAGCCCTTGGCAACCTTGCCTTCAGGATCTGAAGTCTCAGTAGTACTCGATTCCTTCCCCTCCCCCATCTGCCCCCGTTTCTCTCAGAAGCTCGCCTTCAGCCCCACACCAGTCATCTCATTCTTCCCTTAATATTTTCTACACCCCACCCAAGCTGGGCTATTTTCACCACTACTTCCTTCCTCTTGCTGGTCTGACTGCAGATTCCCGGCCTCGTGGCCTCTGTTCTGCACCCCTCCCCCCTCTAGCCATACCCTTTCATGCCTGTGCACAGTTCCCAGTGTGCACGTGCACGCGCATGCGCGCACACGTTGGAGAACAAAGAAAAAGCCCTTGGAAGCGGGTTCCAGCAGGAGGCCCTGAGCACTAAGCAGGGGGGGAGGCGTCCTTGGCAGATGCATGACCTGCATCTCCTACTGGGAAGACAGGCCAGGGCCCTCAAGATGAGGCTCAGTTTAAAGAGGAATTTAAATTAAAATAGAAAATTAAGTCTCTAGCTCAACACTATAAAATCAGTGCTGTAGAAATACTCAACTCTTTCGGCTTTTAGCCAGCAAGGACAACGAGGCATGGAAGATCTATTTTAAGTGGGGTTCCTGGTCCTGCAGGGCTTTGGAAGGAAGGGGGCTTCCCTCACCCCTGAATCCCCCACCCACAGCAGCTTGTCCTCCAAGTGCGCTGTATCCCCAGGTCCTGCAGAAGACTCTTTCCTTAGATTAAGCCATTAAAAAGAACAAAGAAACAGAAAGAAGCCATTGTACTCTGGAAAACAGCTTGGCAATCTCCTTTTTTTGGCTATGCCCATGGTATACAGAAGTTCCCAGGCCAGAGATCGAACCCTTGCCACAAGCAAGAGACCAGAGCCGCTACAGTGACAATGCCAGATTCTTAATCTGCTGCACTACAAAGGAACTTCACTGGCAATCTCTTTTAAAACTGAATGTGCATCTACCACACCATCTAGAAATGATACGCATGGGCATTTATTCCAGAGAAATCAAAATTTATGTTCACACAAAAACCCACACATGAATGATCAGAACTGCTCTCTCTGTAATCAACCCAGGTGTCCTTCAGCAGGTGAGCAGTTAAAGAGAGGGCTACCTCCGCACCTCAGAGCAGAGTCCAGGAATAAGGAAGATGAGCTGACCCAGGGAATTAGGGTAAGTGGGGAAAAAAAAAAAAAAATCAGGGAATTCCCATTGTGGTTCAGCAGTAATGAACCCAACTAGTACCCATGAGGATGCAGGTTCAATCCCTGGCCTTGCTCAGTGGGTTAAGGATCAGGTGTTGCCATGAGCTGTGGTGCAGAGGTTGCAGACAAAGCCTGGAGCCTACATTGCTGTGACTGTGGTGCAGGCCAGCAGCTGTATAGCTCTGATTCCACCCCTAGCCTGGGAACTTCCATGTGCCACGGGTGCACCCTAAAAAGAAAAAAAAAAAAATCAACCCAAAGTGTCACAGATCCTATCCTTCTGTGCATACAACATTCTTGAAATTCGCAAACTACAGATATGGGGACAGATCATGGTTGAGGGGAGGGAAGCAGCTACAAGAAGGCAATACAAGGAGTTCCCGTTGTGGCTCAACAGTAACAAACATGACTAATACCCATGAGGACACAGATTCAATCCTTGGCCTTGCTCAGTGACTTAAGGATCCAGTGTTGCCCTGAGCTGTGGTGTAGGTTGCAGACCCGGCTCAGATACTGCATTGCTGTGGCTGTGGTGTAAGCCGTCAGCTGCAGCTCTGATTCAATCCCCACCCTGGGAACTTCCATATGCTAAGGCGCAGCCCTAAAAAGCAAGGGGAAAAAAAAAAAAGGCGGCTACACAAAAGCTCCTTTTGGCTATGGGTCCCTGCTCTGACCAAAACCCTGATGCGGGAATGGACTAGAATTTTGCAAGATGTCATTGGGGGAATCCGGGCTCCAGGTACAGAGGATCTCTCTGTTCTTACACTATGTGTGAATCTATAATTATCTCAAAATTTCAAGTTTAACGGGAAATAAACACTTGATGAGATCTTTTGCTCACACTGGTCTCATCTGATAGACAAGACAAGGACGGGTGTTCAAGGTGCCCCACATGCCCTGTCATTCTGACTCAATCCGTTCTGTGTTTAGTGAACACTTACCGAGCAACTATTACCTTCCAGGTCCTAGGTTAGGCAGAGAACTGAAAGGAACAGGTGCATTCCTATCCTCAAACTGAGAATCAGCAAAAATGGAACCAAAATCATTGCACCCTGATCTCTGAGCCCTGGGGTGACCTGTCATCTCACTTGCCCCATTCTGACAGTTCTGAGAACAAACAGAGATCACCCCCTATAGCCACCCCCAGCTCCTTCTCATTATTGGGCCCAAGCTTAGCGTCTTGTTCGCAGAGGCCTCCCTGACCCCAGGCCAGCAGCCACCCTCTGTCACAGCGCCCATTTCTTTCCTGCCACTAAAGGCAATCAGTAGGCACTGGGTCTGTGCTCCCCACTGGAGCATTACCGACAGACAGTATTCTTTTTTTTTTTTTTTTCTTTGTCTTTTTGCCATTTCTAGGGCTGCTCCCTTGGCATATGGAGGTTCCCAGGATAGGGGTCTAATCGGAGCTGTAGCCTCTGGCCTACACCACAGCCACAGCAACATGGGATCTGAGCCATGTCTGCAACCTACACCACGGCTCACGGCAATGCCGGATCCTTAACCCACTGAGCGAGGCCAGGGACCAAACTTGCAACCTCATGGTTCCTAGTCGGAGTCATTAACCACTGAGCCACGATGGGAACTCCAACTGACAGGCAGTATTCTATCTGTGACGTGCCAAGCACCCAGCACGTACCAGCCACTCAGCAAGGATCTGCTGAATGAATCAGAGACCCTCCCCACCCCCAAAAAGCCAGTCACTTGAGGCCAAGTCTGGCAAAGAAGGTGGGTAACAAAACAAGGAGTTTAAAAGAAGATGAGCTGTGCTTGTCAAGCAACACTCGCCCCAACTCCTTTACACAACAGACCAGCGCCCTCACTAGAGCCCTTTGGGCCTGCATCTGTCAAAGGTCTCACACACCCCGGATCTAAGGGTGCTCCAAACTTGGAATTTCCCTGTCTTAAGCACAGGTCTCCCCAGGGGCCGCTGCAGGGGCACTGCATCAGCGGGAGCACACGGTCCTGGCACACTGGCAAGCACCACCCTAGAGCAGGGGCCCTCAATGTCAGCTAGACATCAGAAACACCTGAAGGGGAGGGGGTGCTGATAAATCCCCAATACCCAGCCCAACACTGATCAGCCCAATTCTTTAGGAGGGGCCAGGCCTGGAGAGTGTCTGCAAAGCGCCCCAGGTGATCCCAGCGTATGGCTAAGCATCACTGCTTCACAGCTTCACCTAGAATATACCTACCAATCAATTTTATTCTCATAGATCTAAGTCAGGTCAAAATCATTTCTCCTACGTGTCATGCACAGGATTGACAAAGGCAAAATAAAACTTCAACAGACAAAGATAAACGTTAAACTGGTATTCAGGTATTCAGTGTTTTTTTTTGTTTGTTTTGTTTTGTTTTCTCTTTTGGCCGTCCCCTGGCACATGGCGTCCCTGGGCCAGGGCTCAGATCCCAGCCCCAGTTTGGACTTACATCCAAAGGCGTGGCAACACCAGATCTTTTTAACCCAGTATACTGGGCCAGGGATTGAACCTGTGTCTCTGGTGCTGCAGAGATGCTGCTGTTCTGCTGCACCACAGCAGGAATTCCCAGATATTCAGATGTTTTTACATAAGCATCTTGAAATTCTCAGGGGCCACCCAAGGTGCACCCACAGCATTCTCCAAGTGGACAGTGGGGACAGTGGTAGTGAGGACAGTGGCCAGGGTGTAGGATGAGGTGGGGAGAAGTCTCTGATAAAGCTCTTCCAACACAACCATCAGCCCTGCACAGCTTCTGATGCTGCATTAGAGAGAGACCTTCCTCCCCAACATTCCTTTCCATCGTTCCAGTTGAGAAAAAGGGAGAGAAGCTGCCAGCCTTGTCCTACTGTTTGCAAAGCAAAGGCAGGGACAGGTCTCTGAGGGGTCATGCACATCACACTCAGCAAGGCCCACATGGTGGCCACTCTGGGCAATGTAGGATCCCACCGATCTGTACGACTGACCAGGCATCTGAAGAGGCCCACTTACTCCAGGAGGCCTTGTGCAGAGCTGAGATGCTGAAATTGAAAATGGGGCCCAACCTATTAATGGTTTCTCATGATCCTCTTTCTTAACCATTGAGAAATATTTTCAGGAAATAATCTCTCTGTGGTAATGAAACATTTTTATAAATGTGCTCAGTTTCACTTCCATTCCTTTTTCTGTTCATAATCAAAGCAAACTGAGATGGGCGACAGCAGCACTTAGAGTAGGATCCATTTATATAATGATTTCTGTGCCTCTGTCCATCCATGAGCAGAGCTGTCTGAAAGGATTGCCACTTAACGCTGACAGTGACCTCTCAATGGTGTGGCTCCTTTTCTTTTCCTCTTTCTACTTCTGCACAGTCTTTCACTATAATAAGCATATATAAATTTAAAGAAAGTCTTTGTTTCATTAAAAAAAAAATCCCTGTTAGATATTAATAGAATCAGAGGACAGAGGCTCTAGGGAGATAAGCAGCCTTTTTTTTTTTTTTTTTGTCTTTTTGCCATTTCTTGGGCCACTCCTGCAGCACATGGAGGTTCCTAGGCTAGGGGTCTAATCTGAGCCATAGCCACCGGCCTACGCCAGAGCCACAGCAACGTGGGATCCAAGCCACGTCTGCAACCTACACCACAGCTCACGGCAACGCCGGATCCTTAACCCACTGAGCAAGGGCAGGGATCAAACCCGAAACCTCATGGTTCCTAGTCGGACTTGTTAACCACTAAGCCATGACGGTAACTCCAAGCTGTCTTTCTTTAAAAAAAAAAAAAGGAGTTTCCTGGTAGCCCGGCAGTTAAGGATTAGGATCCAGCACTGTCACTGCTGTGGTTCAGGTCTGATCCCTGGCCCGGGAACTTCCACATGCTCTGGGCACCACAAAAACAAAACAAAAAGGTCTTTTAAAGATACTTGTCCATGCAGAGGGGAGACCCCTTTACCTCCTGGGAGCTTTGCATCACACAGGACGTTCTCAGAGAATGTACACTCTACCTCAAATGCACGGGTCACCATTTATTTATTTGGGTCAGGTGAGTGTGGCAGAAGATAAAGTTGGTTAAGAAGGAAAACAGGCACGAACTCCCCTCTGGATGACCCTCGCCATGGTTACAAACACGAAGCCCTCGAGGAGACCGCCTGCACCCCACTGTCCAGGTTGGGTCAAGGTTCAGGTCTGCAGTGGATGTTTTCCAAACCAGATGTTTCTACAATGTGAAGTTCTGACTCAGGCTGGCTGGCCTCCCCCTTCAGCTATAATCGTACTTGTGCCTTCCTAAACTGCACAGCGGGCCAATCTGCCCATTTCCAAGCTAAATCTTTTCATGGAAAAGTACTCAAAGTGGTCCCTTACTCCTCCTTTCCATTCAATATAATCCTTATCATAACAAAGTCAACTGAATTACATTAGCAAATTTTAACAAAATAGATGGAAATGTTTAATCTTATTGGAAGTTCTTTTTTTTTTTTTTTGTCTTTTTGCTATTTCTTTGGGCCGCTCCCTCAGCATATGGAGGTTCCCAAGCTAGGGGTTGAATCGGAGCTGTAGCCACCGGCCTACGCCAGAGCCACAGCAACGCTGGATCCTAGTAGCCTCTGCAACCTACACCACAGCTCACGGCAACGCCGGATCGTTAACCCACTGAGCAAGGGCAGGGACCGAACCCGCAACCTCATGGTTCCTAGTCGGATTCGTTAACCACTGCGCCACGACGGGAACTCCTGGAAGTCCTTTAAATGCTCAAAATTCAATAAGTACTCAATCTGGGCTAGAGAACCAAGATGCAAACACAGGTTTGCCCACTCACCTACCACCATGATCAGAAGGCCTAGTATTCATATACAGTCAACAATCTCATTTTCTTTAACAAGTGAACCTTTGTGCGGTAAATAAAGCTCCCTGGCCTGGAATGCCCTCCTTCTCCAAATCCCTGCCTTGGCAATGGCTCTGGGCCTTTTTTCGACCCCAACAGCCACATGAAACTACTCTTGCTCACCGATCGCAGGGCGCTCTCTGAGGCACAATTCACACACCACTCAATCCATCCATTCAAAGTGCTCAACAATGGAGTTCCCGTCGTGGTTCAGTGGTTAACGAATCCGACTAGGAACCATGAGGTTGCGGGTTTGGTCCCTGCCGTTGCTAAGTGGGTTAACGATCCCGTGTTGCCATGAGCTGTGGTGTAGGTTGCAGAGGTGACTAGGATCCAGCATTGCTGTGGCTCTGGCGTAGGCCGGTGGCTGCAGCTCCGATTCAACCCCTAGCCTGGGAACCTCCATATGCCACGGGAGCAGCCCAAGAAATAGCAAAAAGACAAAAAACAAAAAAAAAACCCAAAGTGCTCAACAAGGTGTCAAACCGCATCAGCCCTGAGGATGTCTACACCCACCATCTCCTTGGAAAGCAGGCCTTTAGTAAACGCCTCCCACCCCTGAGTCCTCCAAGCTGAGTGCCCCCTGTCTTGCCAGAGGCCCCAGTGATAAAAGTGAACTGGCTTTCCCTATAAAATACAATGACATTCGAGCTTATTAATGACTAGTTTTACTGTGTGTGCTAGTTCACAGTGCTTACAGTTCCTCTGCTTACTCAGTTCATCTGGAAAAGGACCTTCTGAGGTGCTGTCACCTGTTGGCTCCAGGGAGGGCAGGCGATGGACACAGGAGTAAACCCTGTACTCGTGGAGTGCCCACTCACTGAAGACAAATTAAAACAAAGTCACACTAACTGTTATTACCATGTCAAACGGAGTTTTAACTCTGCTGGGAGTGACGGGTGCTTGTAGTAGGCTGAATGGTGGGTCCCAAAAAGATATGTCCACATTCTAACACCTGGAACCAGGGAATGTGACCTTACTTGGGGAAAGGGTCTTCACAGATGTAATTAAGTTAAAGCTCTGGAGACAAAGATCATCCAGGATTATCTGGGTGGCCCTAAATCCAACGAAAAGTGTCCTTATAGGAGACACACAGCAGAGAAGGCCATGTGAAGACAGAGAGGAGAATGAAGTGATGCGGCCACAGGCCAAGGAAGCCAGCACCACCAGAAGCTGGAAGGGGCAAGGAATGGACTGAGCCAGAACCTCTGGAGGGAGCATGGACACCCTTGAGTTTGGACCTCTGGCCTCCAGAATTGTGAGACAATCAATTTCTCTTGTTTTAAGCCACCAAGTTTGTGTAATTTGTCATGGTGTCCACAGGACACTAATCCAAGGCTGGAAGCTTCCCTCTCTGCTTGAAATCCACTCTCCATCCTGCTCTGTGCCCCAGAGGCCAACTGGCTGAACTACATCCATCACTTCAACTGACCCCTTGCCTTCAGGATCCATCTGGATTCAGTGGTATGGATGGAGAGGGGGAGGGGATTCTCTGGGTCTCCGCCCTCTGAGGAGAGAGGGGGGTCACTATAGGCAACCACCTCCCCCACCCCAATCCAAAGCAGCCCTCTCTCCCTCTCTGGTTCTCCATGCCCTGCCTCCATCCCTCAGGCCTGCAGGTAGGAGTGCCTATCTATGGCAAGCCCTGCACTAGCCCAGCAGGGTCTACACCCACATTCCCCAAGCTGAGTGCCCATCTTGCCAGAGACCTTACTGATTCGACCAGAATGACTTTCCTCATGAAATACAATGACATCTGAGCTTGCTCTCACCCTTTTGATGAGAACTTTCGGCACCTTAAGATGAGAACCGTGCCTTGTTCACTCCCCAATGCCCAGAACTGGCACAGTACCCAGGACAACATGGGCATACTGCTAAATACTTGTTCAACTTAACCTGGAAGACTCCTGACTGCTGGTGCCTCAGGCCACTATCTGTCAGTTGTTAAAACCTTGCTAAGCTGTTCCAAAGATTAGCATCTTTGAATGTTTATAATAAATTTGTAGACAGTAACATAGAGTAAATAATTCTTGTTACGAAAAACGAGTTTTTAAAATTTGCACCCCTATTTCATCTCAGGAGTGATAAAAGTTTGGAAGCAAAACAAAGGGAAAAAGTTGAAATTATGACAGTGATTGCTCTAAAGCACAACTACTTATCATTGCGCAGAGACATTAGACATGCACCATGTACTTGGAAGCTCCTCAGACACAGATCAGCTTCACACAATCCCATTTTCAACCAAAATTCAGCCCTCCTGGAAAGCGCGTCAGAATGTTGGAGTAACACTAAGATTGCAATGGCCTTGAAGCCACTATATTTTTTTTTTTTTTTTGCTTTTTAGGGCTGCAGGTGTGGCATATGTAAGTTCCCAGGCTAGGGGTCAAGTCAGAGCTGCTGCTGCCAGCCTACACCACAGCAACTCCGGATCTGAGCTGAGTCTGCAACCTACACCATAGCTCACAGCACCACCAGATCCTTAACCCACTGAGTGAGGCCAGGGATCAAACCTGCATCCTCATGGGTCCTGAACAGGTTCGTTAACTGCTGAGCCACAAAGGAACTAATTATCTTTTTTTTTTTTTTTAATCACTCAAACTCCAGTGCCTAGACTATACCTCACAACAGCCACAAGAATACACTCTAGGAGTTCCTGTCATAGCGCAGTGGTTAATGAATCTGACTAGGAACCATGAGGTTGCAGGTTCGATCCCTGGCCTTGCTCAGTGGGTTAAGGATCCGGCGTTGCCGTGAGCTGTGGTGTAGGCTGCAGATGCAGCTCGGATCCCACGTTGCTGTGCTCTGGCTTAGGCTGGTGACTACAGCTCCAATTCGACCCCTAGTCTGGGAACTTCCATATGCCGTAGGTGTGGCCCAAGAAAAGGCAAAAAGACAAAAAAAAAAAAAAGAACACACTCCAACACAGTGGTTCATCCATTCAAGAAATACTTATGGGACTTCCCATCGTGGCACATCGGAAACAAATCCGACTAGGAACCATGAGGCTGCGGCCTCACTCAGTGGGTTAAGGATCCAGCGTTGCCGTGAGTTGCGGTGTAGGTGGCAGATGCAGCTCCAATCCTGCGTTGCTGTGGCTGTAGTGTAAGCCGTCAGCTGCAGCTCCGTCAATCCCTACCCTGGGAACCTCCATACGCCGTGGAAGCGGCCCAAGAAATGGCAAAAAAAAAAAAAAAAGCACTTCTGAACACCATGTTGAGCACTTACTGCATGCATGGCACTGTGCCACCTTCCCTCCCTGCATTATCTTCCTTTATTCCTATAAGGGTGAGACAAATCTGTCCCCACTTTACCCAGGAAAAAGGAAATGCAATCTTATGAAGGCTTCAGAGACCACCAAAGTCACAAGTGCCAGGAAGTACCTTCAGAGCTATGACACCATTAGGATATTTTGTCTCCAAGTGTGTTTTCTACATGATTAAGCCATGAATTACGCCAAAGAATCTACTCTACTACATAGAATTCAATCTACTGACACTTCTCTGTTTTCAAGTTCCTATAATCACCTACCTAAATTTCCCTTCTATTTATGTTTTTTTTTTGTTTGTTGTTGTTGTTGTTGTTGTTGTTGTTGTTGCTATTTCTTGGGCTGCTCCCGCGGCATATGGAGGTTCCCAGGCTAGGGGTCTAATCGGAGCTGCAGCCACCAGCCTACGCCAGAGCCACAGCAACGCGGGATCCGAGCCACGTCTGCAACCTACACCACAGCTCACAGCAACGCCGGATCGTTAACCCACTGAGCAAGGCCAGGGACCAAACCCGCAACCTCATGGTTCCTAGTCGGATTCGTTAACCACTGCGCCACGACGGGAACTCCTATTTATGTTTTATCTTTCTTTTTTTTTTTGACATGTGGAACTTTCCTGGCCAGGGGTCAAACGCACACCACAGCAGTGACAATGCTGGGTCCTTAACCAACTGCACCACCAGAGAACTTCTTTTACCTTTTTATTAAGAATATGTCAAACACAAAGCACAAGCGGAGGTTAAGTATAAGGAATCCCCTTGTGGCCTCCTCCCAGGTTCAACAATTAGCAACATTTGCCAATCTTGTATCACCTATACTCCCATTTGGGGGGAGAGTATTGTAAAGCAAATCTTGGCATCCTGTCATTTCACCCTTAAAAACTTTAATATGTATCTTTGATGGGTAAGAACTTTTTAACAAAATGCCATAACTACACTTACTAAAATTCCCTAATTTCATCTTCTGGAAGTATTGGCTTGAATTCCTCTATGAGCATTTTGCCTCACCTGTGTGAATATCTGAAATAATTTATGTAGGGAAAAGCAGGATGATTTGATTACACCATCCCTCTACTTTTTTTTTTTTTTTTCTGTTTTCAGGCTGTACCTGTGGCATATGAAAGTTCCCCAACTAGGGGTCAAATGGGAGCTGCAGCTGCCAGCCTACACTACAGTCAGGGCAACAACAGGTCCAAGCTGCATCTACAACATTCGCCAAACTTGCAGCAACGCCACGCCAGATCCTTAACCCTCCTGAGCAGGGCCAGGGATCGAACCCACATCCTCACAGACACTATGTCAGGTTCTTAACCTGCTGGGCCACAACAGGAACTCTGCCCCTCCACTTTTAAAACCAACTTTTAGAGGACTGAGTTACTGCCCAAGCAACCTCCAAGAAACGGCCAATAAGCTTTTCTGGAAATACCATTTTTATTGTGGTTTTTTTTTTTTGTCTTTTTGCTATTTCTTGGGCTGCTCCCGTGGCATATGGAGTTTCCCAGGCTAGGGGTCTAATCGGAGCTGCAGCCACCGGCCTACGCCAGAGCCACAGCAACTCGGGATCCGAGCCACGTCTGCAACCTACACCACAGCTCATGGCAACGTCAGATCCTTAACCCACTGAGCAAGGGCAGGGATGGAACCCGCAACCTCATGGTTCCTAGTCGGATTCGTTAACCACTGCGCCACGACGGGAACTCCTATTGTGTGTTTTTAATGTTTTAATCAGCTGTTGTCATTAATCTTTCCAATGCTCATACTGTCCATGGCCAGTGGGAGATACACGGAACTGGCTCTGAGGCTGACAAATCCCAGAGACTTACAGCTTCCCTGCTCTCTGGTAAAACAAGATGTCCCAGATCTACCTTACATGTGCTGCCCCCAACCCAGACCCACCCTTCTCAAAGAAATACTGCTTCTTTTTGTGGGAAATTCATTTTGATTGATACTTTCCTCTCCAAATAAAATAGAAAGTGATATATAATACAAAGATAAAAAATGAAAGAGGAGTTTCTGTCGTGGTGCAGAGGAAACGAATCCGACTAGGAACAGCGAGGTTTCAGGTTTGATCCCTGGCCTCGCTCAGTGGGTTAAGGATCCAGCGTTGCCGTGAGCTGTGGTGTAGGTTGCAGACATGGCTCGGATCCCGTGTTGCTGTGGCTGTTGTATAGGCTGGCAGCTGTAGCTCCAATTAGACCCCTAGCCTGGGAATCTCCATATGCCTCGGGTGAGGCCCTAAAAAGAAAGAAATCTTAGCCTTTGTGCTTTCTACTATTTCTTTATTTAATTTATTTTGGCCATGCCCACAGCATGGGGAAATTCCCAGACCAGGGATCAAACACACCACAGCAGCGACCCAAGCCACTGCAGTGACAACGCCAGATCTTTAACCTGCTGCGACATAAGGGAAATCCCTGTGCTTTCTACTAAAAAAGTTCAGGTTGCATTAAGTCTTAAAAGATAGAGCTTACGTATTAGGTGACAAAAAAGGGTAGCAGATATTCAGCAAGGTTAACCTCATCTCTTTTTGTTGTGCTATACTTGATCTAGCTCACCAATTAATTTTAGGGTAGATTTCACAAAAGTCACATGCAGTTTGAGTTTTGGGCTTTAATACTAAAAATTAGATTGGAGTTTCTGTCGTGGCTCAGCGGTTAGCAAACCTGACTAGCATCCATGAGGACGCAGGTTCAATCCCTGGCCTCGCTCAGTGGGTTAAGGATCCGGCGTTGCTGTGAGCTGTATTGTGGGTCGCAGATGTGGCTCAGATCCTGTGTTGCTGTGGCTGAGGCGGAGACCAGCGGCTACAGCTCTGATTGGACCCCTAGGCTGGGAACCTTCATGTGCCACAGGTGCAGCCCTAAAAAGACCAAAAAAAAAAAAAAAAAGTTATATTATTAGAAAACCCAAATTCATCTTCCCAGTAATGAACTCATTTCACCTGAGTCTTCCAACTTACAGCAGGCTTTCAGGTGGAGCCTGCAATCCAACCCTACAGTATGTCAGAGGTGAGCTGAAAACACAACTCAAAGTGGCTTGATTCAATCCAAAATGTAACAGTTGTTGAGTTGGGGTGTTTAACATGTTAACAAATTAAGGATCTGAAAATACAAATAATACAGTGAAAGAACATTATGAAACTGTTCTAAAATTCAACAATCTTGTGGGTTGTGTGAAACCATCTCCAAGGCTACAGCCTACTCAGGAAAGGGAATGTGCCAGCTGCTTATCAAATGTTCCACCAAAACAACCATTCAACAAACAGCATATTAGATTAATAAAGACTGCTGTTTCTTTCTTTCTTTTTTTTGGCTTTTT
This sequence comes from Phacochoerus africanus, assembly GCF_016906955.1. NCBI lineage: Eukaryota > Metazoa > Chordata > Mammalia > Artiodactyla > Suidae > Phacochoerus > Phacochoerus africanus. Next base: position 30,092,762 of record NC_062558.1, on the reverse strand, counting down.
AGGGTTGCACAGGCCGCATATGGAGGTTCCCAGGCTACAGGTTGAATCAGAAGCTACAGCTGCCGGCCTACACCACAGCCACAGCAACACAAAATCTGAGCCACATCTGCGACCTACACCACAAATCACGGCAACGCTGGATCCTTTAACCCACTGAGCGAGGTCAGGGATCAAACGTGCATCCTCATGGATGCTAGTCAGATTCATTTCTGCTGAGCCATGACAGGTACTCCCCAAGACTACTATTTCTAATCGAAGATGGCAAGATCCTTCTTGCTGAGAGAAACTTGCTGTCCTCAGAAAGCAGCAAGCGATGGGATGTAGACTCAACCAGTCTTTTCCATATGGAGCTGGCTTGTATCTTAAAAATTAGTATGTTATTCATTGTATGTGCAACGGACCACAGAAATGCAAAAAGCTAGGCTTGAAAATAAATGGACTAGCCCCAGGGAAGAATTAAGCGGTCTCAGTGACACACAATTTGGGAGTTTCAACTTTTGGCAGGCACAAAATACCAGGGTGTTCCGATGTTTTTTTTTGTCTGTTTGTTTTTTCCTAGAAGACTTATTTCCTAGTATTCACAAGTGGAGGAAAAAAAAAAGATCTCCCTACTTCTTGGACCCTTGTAAATAGCAGTGTCAATAATAAATGTTACTTTCCTGGTATTACTGGCTTTGTAATTCCTGGGGACTAGGGGTAAAGGAAGAAAGAGGTGAGGAGAAGGCAGGATGGAACCCAAACTGATCACAATGTTACCTGACTCTGTCCTTTCTCCTAAAAGCAAGGGGCTTGTCACACTTGGCCCCACCCTAGTCCTACAGAATCAGACTCTTACAGCCAGTAAGCCAGTAAAACACAGAGCAGCCCTCATTTCATCTTATAAGAACCTGTTAGAACTGAGCAGTTTGGTTTAAGCAGTAAATCACCAAACACAACATTTTTCAAGACATACAACATTTATCCATTTTTTTTTCCACTTAAGACAAAGGTCTTTCCTTAGAGAAAGGGGCCACTTGCTCAAGTTCCAAAAATTCTTTACCCAGACTGCATCCTCTCACGTGGGGAACTTAGACACTGGACAAGCAAGATGAGAGCAGAATCCTTCTGGAATCTTCAATTTTCCCCCCAATTCATTCCATACCTAACTTACTAGCAAGCTTTTTTTCCTTAGTGAATCACCTCATTTATTCACTAGGGGAAAAACTCTTTCCAGAACACTGTTTTCACACTCTCTTCACATACACGGTTCATCAGCTGCAGAAGTACTTAATGAAATCATGTAATTATGGTAACAAAATCAGAATGAGCAGATCTGAAAGCAAACACACCTGACACTTGGTAATTACACAACTGCAGGGTGGGAGCAGAAATGTCTGGGCATTTAATAGTGATGGGGGGCATTAATCATTATATCTGATGAAGGGCTAGAGAGCACCAATTACTGGAATACTTTAGTTAAGTGGGGGGAAGTCAATTAATAGTGTCTACTGTAATTTTGAAAAGGAGCTTCCTGCTCCCCTGTCCAAAAGAAAACAGCCCTTAGAAGAAAGAACTCACTCTGCTTTTCTTATGTGTAGTTTCTTGCCGGGAAAACCAACCAAAGCGTTCATTTGTTTAGTAAGGGCTTTGGGGTTTTCTCCTTTTCTCTTCCTCTTAACCACAACATCCCAGAAAAGCACGTGAGATTTTCTGGGATAGTCTTTATACAGGTGCAGATAAGAAAATGCCCACCCAGGTAGATCCCAGGTGTGTATCAAGACTACATCTTTTAGCAATTTTGCTTTTACCTTTAAAATACATTAGGACATGAACTTTCCAACACCTGACTTAAGAATTCAGTTTAATAGATAAAATTTACTTTCACATGACTGAAATTATTCATCTTCTACTCAGTATGAGAAAATGCTATTCTAATAACGAGGTTTTGTGGGTTTTTTTTTTTTTTTAGTCCATGGGTAGAGAAAGGGATTAGTCAAAGGAGAATCAGACACTCTAAATTATTCTACTTAAATTTCACAACAGGAGTTATGTTATGGCTCAGTGATAACAAACCCAACTAGTACCCATGAAGACACAGGTTTGATCCCTGGCCTCACTCAGTGGGTTAAGGATCTGGCATTGCCATCAGCTGTGGTATAGGTCGCAGACGCAGCTTGGATCCCAGTGGCTGTGGCATAGGCTGGTGGCTGCAGCTCTGATTCAACCCCTAGCCTGGGAACTTTCATATGCCAATTATAACCGATTTAAGGAATAAGATGTTCTAACTAAAAGAACTGCCTAGATACTTAAGACTTGCCCATTTTCCAAAAAAATATTACATGTTGGTATTTGAACTGTTGTTCATTCAAAGATGTTTAATTGCAATACAATTTATGAAAGCAAAAAACCCGGCACCTAAATTTCCAATAATAGGGATGGTCACATAAATTATGGCATACCCACATGATGAAATAACATACAGCCATAAAAAATCACATCATGTAAGAATCTTCCGACAAAAAAATAAGAAAATGTCCAGAGCATAACTTTAGGTTAAAAAACAATACAAAACAGGAGTTCCCATTGTGGTTCAGGGGTTAACAAACCCGACTGGCATCCATGAGGTTGAGGGTTTGATCCCCAGCCTTGTTCAGTGGGTTAAGGATCCGGCATTGCCATGAGCTGTGGTGTAGGTCACAGACGCGGCTCAGACCCTGCGTTGCTGTGGCTCTGGAGTAGGCGGGTGGCTACAGTTTCAATTCAACTCCTAGCCTGGGAACCTCCATATGCCGTAGTGCGGCCTTAAAAAGACCAAAAAAAAAAAAAAACAAACCTCTAGAATACAGAAGGATCCCAGTGGGAGACAACAAGTAAAGAAAACATAAAATGTTTAACAATGTTTATCCCTGAGCAGTGGTATTACGTGCGACACTTTTCTTCTTTATAGTTTTCTGTACTTTCAAATTTTTCTATAATAAACAAGCTAAAAAAAATTTCATTTTTAAAGGTTTTGACAATTGGGATCATAAATTGTAAATACTATATTACTTTCTTGCCTTCTTAGAGTATCTGAAAGTAGGATAGCCTTTGATGAGAAAATCGTCAAACACCAAGTAACTATAGTGCCGCCTGGATAAACCAATACCCCTGGGCTGTGGAAGCAGATGGATACATTTATCCCCTTAAATAAGCATTTGCCAAAGTGTGCCCCAGGAAACCTAGCCCCACGAGATTGATTGACTGAGTTTGACTGAGTTCTGTCATGTAGTAAGTGTGGGAAATACTGTGACACACGCTGGCAGTAAGAACCAAACCAAACAAAGCAAAGCAAAGCAAAACCTCTCTTATTTAGCCACTGATTTCCCACGTTTCTTTACCATGGAACCCCTTTTGATGTAATCACCATTAGTAGCCACAGAATTAGGCAAACACCCTAAAATCAAACAGTCCCAACTACTTCATTAACAACTATCAAAGAAGTTCCCGTTGTGGCTCAGCGAACCTGACTAGTACCCATGAGGATGTGGGTTTGATCACAGGCCCTGCTCAGTGGGTTAAGTATCAGGTGTTGCCATGAGCTTCCGTGTAGGTCGAAGACGAGGCTCAGATCCTGGATTGCAGTGGCTGTGGTGTAGGCCAGCAGCTATAGCTCGGATTTGACCCCTAGCCTGGGAACTTCATCTGCTCCAGGGCGGCCCTAAAAAGCAAAACGAAACAAAACAAAAAAACCAATCAATTATCACAGCTTCATTTACTGGGCGTTTATTATTGTCACGTGCTATGTTTCAGCATTTACAAACATTATTTTATTTAATCCTCCAAAAAACTTCTAAGGATGGTATCTTAATACTCCCATTTTAAAGATGAGGAAACTGACATTTAGGAAGGTTAATCTGTGTCCAAAATCTAGCAACCCAAATCCTATCTTAATCACTATGCTTAACAAAGCTGATCTTACATTTTTTGTGCAGCTTCATTTATTTCTCGATGGTAAAACTGGCTCTACTAGCTTCCCTCTACACACTTTTAAAAATCTGTCACTTGGAAGTTCCCGTTGTAGCTCAGCGGTAACGAACCCGACTACTTCCATGAGCATGTGGGTTCGATCCCTGTAACGAACCCGACTACTTCCATGAGCATGTGGGTTTGATCCCTGGCCTCGCCCAGTGGGTTAAGGATCCGGCGTTGCCATGAGCTGTGGTGTAGGTTGAAGACATGGCTCGGATCCAGCATTGTGGCTGTGGCACAAGCCAGCAGCTGTAGCTCTGATTAGACCCCTAGACAGGGAACTTCCATATGTCACAAGTGTGGCCCTAAAAAGCACAACAAACAAACCAACCAAAAAAAAAAAAAAAAACCTACCACATACCACCAAACGTAAGTTGCATGTTGACTTCAGAGATGTTAAAGTGTGAACAAATGTGTCGTAAAATCAATAAAGTATGATACGAAAAAATAAAAATAAAAACCTGTCACTGATAGATAAGCCACAGGACCAAACACGTTATTTGAACTGTATGTAAAGCAAAACCCAGCAGGCTATGCACAGTGTAAGTAAGCTCTTCAAGTCAGAGATTTTGGCTGGCTGAAAATCTTTTTTATCAGTCCTCTTTCAGCCTTCTAACGGATCTCCCTGCTTTCTGGTCTTACCCCTCAAATCCATCCTCCCCTGGCTGCCTAAACCATCTACATAAATTGCCCAGTATGTCCACACCACTCGCTGGCTTAAAATCCACCAGTGGCTCAAAAAAAAATTAAAAAAATCCTCCAGTGGTTCCCTCTGACTGGAGGGTGAAGCCCAAGCTCCCTCAGCAAACTCAGGCCATCTGGTCTCTGCCTGCCTTTCTAGCTTCGTACCCGACCCCACCCCACCCCCCATGCCCAGTCCCCTCCGCAAGGCCAGCAATATTCCCTGCACACTTCCTCTGCCTCTCTCCCCTGTGCCTGTTCCTGCTACCCAGCCCCATGCCTGGAAGCCCTTCTCCCTCATTACCTGGTTAACTCATCCTTCAATCACAGCCCATGAGTCATCTCCTCCAGGCCCAGGGAGCACTGGGTCTCCCTCCCACTAGGGCGTGTCCTCACCTCTACTGTTTCACATGTACACTGTTTTGTGAAATCGGTTTTTGCATACCTGCACAATCCCAAAAGATGAAAACTCTGTGGCTTAGTGATTTCACATCCTCAAGGTGCTCCATAAAGGTTGAGTAAATGAATAAACTTCCTCGACCTCAGCTGTGCTCATATTAATGAAAGCTGCTGTCCGATCCAAACATTAATTAGCACCTACTCTGTCCCTGTTCCAACCCTGGCCCTGGGCTATGGCTATGAACATAACCTCAAGGTGCCATTAGCTAACCTTGGAAATAATAAAAGATTTGATTTGAAAGAAATATTAACTATGACACTGTCTATAATATAACAACTATTCAAACATCTGCTTTTCACACACTCTCCTTGGTACAACAAACAATGTGGCTCACAATTCCATGAGAAATGCTTTTTAAAAGCTTTCCCCCCATACGCTGCCATGTAACCTACTGACAGCAAAGCTACATCTACCATTCTACTTCCACTCTTTCCTATGAAGAAACTCTGCAAAGAGCTTCCCTCTGTCTTTGTTCCACTGGGTAAGATCGTTTTCCTGAATAATGATGGGATCTGAAAACCCCACAGCTGAGGAAGGATATACACCAGCTAGAACTCTTGCCTCAGCGTGTTCTGAGCCTCAGAGATCACACCCGTGAGCGCTGGCTGACACACAGGTCATTATAGATAACTCTGCACTGCTACCTGGCATAATCCCCATAGCAACGTTCTGCGACAAATACTGTGATAAAAGTCAAATCTACAACAAAGTTGGCTTAGCTTGAGAGCGCCTCAATTCTGCACATGACAATGAGGCTAAACAAGTTCGGCTTGCTTCTGGGTTCCTCTTTTGACTAGTCTGTAAGCATGCATAACAGGATGTCAATTTCTTTGCAATGTCAAAGCATCAGACCCCTTTCTCCCTGTCCTTCAACGGCACCTTTCTCTCAACCTACCAGTTAGTCTTAGTGGCCTTTCAAACTTTTATATTCTCCTTGATTTCAACAAGCCCTTGGAGAAGGAAGCCCCACATTTGTTATCTCAAAGCAGACTGTTCCCATGGGCTCCAGAACCACACTCCTAACTGCCTGCCAGGTGATGCTATATAACCTCCCTGCTTGTCCCCCACACCCAGGCTACCACGATCCCCTCCTCCTGCCTCACTCTGGCCCACTCTCCTACTCACTTCCACTCTAAGCCCAGCTATCTCACGTGGCAGCACTAAATGGACACATCCTATGTGCCAGGCGTGTGCTAGATGCCAAGGACACAGGGAAGCAAGTGACTTACAAAATGTGTGTCAAGTGCCACAGAGGAGGCATACAAAGAGGCTAATGGGCGGTGTGTCTGTGACTGAGAGGGGAGAGCATTGGGAAGGCAAAGCTGATGGGGTCCCTCAATGGACAGGGAAGGGGGAGGGGCAGGTCCACAAGGCCACTGACTTGTGAAGCCAGTCCAGACATCAGGGCAGCCTCCCCACACCTCTAGCCCAAATCCTAATTTCTTCTGACCAGCACTTCTGATCCCATCTTCAATCTGGTCTTCCTGAACCTCCCGACGCCAAGCCAGCCTACACTCTGCTGCCAACATAATCTCCCTAAAGCGTTCCTCTGATCACGCTGCTATTCTGCTCCAAAAAGCAAGGGAAACTCAGTGCTACCAAATTAACCACCGCTGAGCTCACGTCCTGGCTCTCTGCCCTCACCAGCTTTATTTCTCGTCACTTCCCTTCTCACAAGCAAATCTGATCTGGCTAAAGATGGTAACTCACTGGTCATAAAACCTGTCCCATGCTTTCCTGCTCAGTGCCTGTGCTCAAGCCGTCACTCCTTCCTTAGCTCCCACTTTTGTCCGTCAAAAATACCTAATTCAAGACAGTGGCTCCCTGGAGGATCACGCTAAGGATGTAGCAGAGGGTTTTTCTCTAGCTTGGTCATGTTTTTTCCTAAGCTGCTGGCAGGTACACAGACGTTCTTTACATCATTCTACACTCTCTTACAGAAATTACTGCATTTGACCATTTATTTTCTTGCTTCTCTTTTTTTTTTAAAAGGCCACCCCCATGGCGTATGGAAGTTCCCAGGCTAGTGGTTGAATGAGAGCTACAGCTTTCACCAGAGCCACAGCAATGGGGGATCCAAGCCACATCTGTGACCTACAACGCAGCTCATGGCAATGCAGGATCCTTAACCCCCTAAGTGAGGCCAGGGATCAAAACCACATCCTCTTGCAACAGAAGAAAGGGTGGGGGAAAAAATATAATTGTAATGTATACATGTAAGGATAACCTGACCCCCTTGCTGTACAGTGGGAAAATAAAAAATAAATAAATAAAATTAAAAAAAAAAAAAAAACCACATCCTCATGGATACTACTCGGGTCTATTACCCCTGAACTCCTTATCACTTATTTTCCTAAATCTTACCCGCCTTTCGAAACCCATCTCTTGTAGTGAGTTCCCGTTGTGGCTCAGCAGAAACGAACCTGACTAGTATCCATGAAGACGCAGGTTCAATCCCTGGCCCTGCTCAGTGAATTAAGGACCTGGCGTTGCCGTGAGCTGTGGCATAGGCCAGCAGCTGCAGCTCTGATTCGATCCCTAGCTTGGGAACTTCATCTGTCCTTCAACATCATTTACAATGCACCTGTGGCCTTTCATATTTTCTTTTTTTTGTTTTGTCTTTTTGCTATTTCTTTGGGCCACTCCCGAGGCATATGGAGGTTCCCAGGCTAGGGGTCGAATCGGAGCTGTAGCCACTGGCCTACGCCAGAGCCACAGCAACGTGGGATCCGAGCCGTGTCTGCAACCTACACCACAACCTACACCCGCAACCTCATGGTTCCTAGTCGGATTCGTTAACCACTGCGCCACAACGGGAACTCCCTTCCTTATTTTCTAACTCTCTCTCCCTCTCTCTCAGGGCCACAACACATCATATGCAAGTTCCTGGTCCAAGAGTCGAATTGGAGCTGCAGATGAGGCCTACACTATACCACAGCCACAGCACACCAGATCTAAGCCACATCTGCAACCTACATTGCAGCTTATGGCAATGCCAGATCCTTAACCCACTGAGCAAGACCAGGGATTGAACTCGCATCCTCAGAAACATCAGGTCCTTAACCTGCTGAGCCACAACGGGAACTCCTATTCTTTCTCTCTCTTTTTTCTTGGTCTTTTTTTTTTTTTTCTTTTGTCTTTTCAGGGCTGCACCCACGGCATATGGACGTTCCCAGGCTAGGGGTCTAATCGGGGCTGTTGCTGCCAGCCTATGCCAGAGTCACAGCAATGCCAGATCCGAGCCACGTCTTCAACCTACACCACAGCTCACGGCAACACCGAATCCTTACCCCACTGATCAAGGCCAGGGATCGAACCTGCAAACTCATGGTTCCTAGTCGGATTCATTTCCGCTGCGCCATGATGGGAACTCCTCCTATTCTCTCCTCTAAAAAAATTTTTTAAAAATAAATAACTGTGGTAAAATATACACAACATAACCATTTTTTTTTGTCTTTTGTTGTTGTTGTTGTTATTGTTGTTGCTATTTCTTGGGCCGCTCCTGCGGCATATGGAGGTTCCCAGGCTAGGGGTTGAATTGGAGCTGTAGCCACCGGCCTACGCCAGAGCCACAGCAACCACGGGATCCAAGCTGCGTCTGCAACCTACACCACAGCTCACGGCAACGCCGGATCGTTAACCCACTGAGCAAGGGCAGGGACCGAACCCGCAACCTCATGGTTCCTAGTCGGATTCGTTAACCACTGTGCCACGACGGGAACTCCAACATAACCATTTTTAAGGGCATACTTCCAGTGGCATTAAGTATATTCACACTGTTGTGCCATTATCACCAACAACAACTTTTTTCCTTTACAATGCCTTACACACAGTAAGTGCTCCACAGCCGTGGAACTGAAATGGAATCTTCCTGAAATGGCAGCAAGGACACTATGCCTTTTAGTTTTAGCAACAAAAGCTAACAATAACAACTTACTGAGTGCCCACTCTGCACCAGGTGCCATGGTAAGCGTCTTAAATACTTGCCTCATTTAGCCCACCCAACAATCCTATGAATGGTAGCTCACCTTTATTTTCAACGGGAAAACTGCAACTGGAAAGACTGGATACTTGCCAAAGGTCACATTGCTGGTATCAAAAGCCAGTTCTGTACTATACCACCCCCACTGCACTTTTAATCAGTGGAAAAGAAGTGAAGAGCAATTAAATAAAATAAGGGATCAGATTTCACTAAGCCAGTCTAACAACTCTGAAAATCTAAAAAGAAAGGGAGCTAACCTCTACTGAAAGCTTCCTCTGTACCAAGTACTATCGTCACCTGCTATTTCGCTTCGCCTCACAAGTACCCAAAAAGGTAGGCATGGTGACTATCCTCACTTTACAGTGGAAGCACAGAGTTTTAAAATAATGAAGTAAGTCACAAAACACTGATGCCTTCTTTAAAAAGAAAGGTAAGATCAGATAAAATTAGATTTCAGAAAACATTCTGGGCCACAGTAATTTTTTACTGAAAGAGCTAAAGTAATAGATCCACGGAAGGGAACATTTAAACATATAAGTTGAAGCCTTCACGTATACAATAATGACTGTACAACATGAACAGAAACAAACTCCAATAAATAGACACTCAAAAGAGTTTTAGATCTTCGCTTCTAAAAACCAGTCCCACCAGCATTCAGAGCTTGTTTGAGGAAGCAGTCCCTGGATTTAAAGTAAGGTCGGTACATTTCAATGAGCCATTATGATTCATGCAGCAGCTTCGCAGCCCCGCACCAGAACACGCCTTAGGGAAACAGCTTCTTCCAGACTCTACTTTCCACAAAACAATCTGTTTTTCAGACCCTCAGTTTTTTACATGTGGGCATTTTCACTTGCCACAGGAACAAAAATCCTTAATTTAAATCCTTAGTTAACACCAACCAATCAGCATTTCCTCAGAAAGCACACTGGGAGAAGTGACCCAAGAGGTGCGGTTTAGCTGCCTAATCCCCTAAGCGACAGTTCCTTTTAAGGGAGTGCCCTGCAAATCCAATGGGGTTAACGTGGACAGATAGAGACAGGCGCATTCCACTGCCATGAAAAAATAACTTCAAATAAAAATAAAAACGTGTGCATAAGAAACATCAGCCCAGAGCAATAGGAAAGACCCTAAAACCACTAGGGATACACTACAACTGCAGACAGACAAGAGGAACAGGAAAAGATAAACCCACGGGCAGAGAAAATGAGAATGTCTACAGCTCTGACATGATTTGAATCTAGTCTCCAGCTGGACTAAAGCTCAGATGTCACAATTAAAACAATGTAAGAGAAGCATAATGCGCAGCTGTATTTAAACCTAACAGCGAATGCCTTCAAACCTAGCCACACTTTCCAGTTGCCACAAAATAGCCCCTCAGGCTTGAAGAAGCCTTACTCTACAATTTAAAACACTTCCTTCTGCCAATTTAAAAAAAAAAAAGAAAGAAAGAAAGAAAGGCTTTGGTTCTGGGTAAGAGATTCTACGCTATGAAAGCCCTGTTCCACTTACTGTCTCATCCTTGTCCTACTGAAATAATCATTTTGACCACAGCAAGGTAAAATGTTTCTTAGGGTAATGGCAAAATTTACTGTAAATTACTGAAATAAGACCCTAATAACTGGTTGGGATGATCTGTATTCATGACTGTCAGTGGTCTTTCTAAAAAGAGAACTACAAATGACTGCTAATTACAATTACTCTTTGTTGAGCACTAACTACATGCCCTGTTAAGGAGTTAACTACCTACCTGAGGAGTAATTTAACTTAACCATGTGATCTAATCAGGAGGCGTCAGTGTTGAGATGCACTCTCTCACATAATCCCCACACTGATTCTAAGAAATAAGTATTTCCATATATTCTTCCCCAGCAGAGGCTCACAGAGGTGAAGTGACTTGCCAGCAGTCACACAGCTGAGAAGTGGCTGGGTCCAGCCTGGAATATATGATTCCAGAGCCCGAACAATTAACACCTCATTTGGTGCCATTTGGTCAAGAGTGGACAGTTCACAAAGTGTTTTCTTCTACTGTGTCTCACAGCCACCCCAAAATAAACCGAAACATGACGTCAGCAGCCGAGTGAAACCACCATGGCCAAAATCCCGGTTGTTCACATTACACCTGTTCTTTCAGAAAAGCACCACATGACCAGGGCAACTCGGCTAGCTGAGCTACCTGGCTAAAGTATTTTGGTCTGCACATTCAGTTTCCTTGTTTTAAAAGCACTACACCCTGAAGAATAAACTTCTTCGGAGTAATTTAACTTAACCATGTGGTCTAATCAGGAGGAGTCAATCCGTATTTGTATAGGGTGCTCTGGTATGAAGGTCACCTTTACTCCAAAAAAAAAAAAAAAAAGTCCTAATTTGCCTAACCCTTTAAGTAATAATCTCCTGTTTCTGAGGTAGAGGAAACAAGTGACACTGTCCCTAACAGCCAGAGTCAGCAGAATGACTTGACTCCACAATCTTCCCTCCACTAACAGGCAGTTTTTTTCTATTAATGTTCTACTAATACAACTACAGTACTCTGTTTTTACTTATACTGGATAGTCACATATGATAAAATAACTTGTAGGCAGTGTTACATATTAGAGAAACATACCTATCATTTCATTATTAAACTAGAAAGATGCCTGCTGGCAATCAACAAAAGGTCTCCCGGCAACTGAAGAACAGAGAAACTCGGCAAAGATTTTCTTTCTTTTGGGACATGAAACTCTCATTCAGTCAAGAAAGATGGATTTTGTCACTTATTATTCTCTAAAATGGAAAGTGCCACAAGGAGACCAAAAATGGGGTAAATTGCATCTCAGAGCAATGTTATATGTGCCAAGTTACAAAGCCCGTGAATACAAGGGGTGGATTAATGGAAAGACTGATACCATCTTACTACAGTGGCCTCTCTGTAGCTCAGGACAATGATCTGTTGAGGGTTTTCCAGTGATTTTGAATGTGCCTCCATACAAGCCCCCTTTTAAGGGGGCTGGCTCACTGCTGAACAATCCCTCTCCGGAAAGAAAGCCAAAAGCCCCCACACAGGCTTCTGGGTGAGAAGCTCAGCCCTGTAGGCGTGGGAAGGCTCAGGCTTTAGAAGACAAAGGAGTAGGAGTGGGAGATGGGCTGGGGAAAACTGGATCAGCCTGGGTCCACCTGCCTGGAGAAGACCCAGACTCACAGGATTGGACTTTCAGGGAATGAGTTCAAAAGGGCTAGGAGAAAGGACGAAAAGAAAGCACACACTGCCAACGCAAGAGTGAAGTCAGCTACCCCTGAGAACAAACCACACCACAAGGGATGGAGTGAGACAACCAGAAACAGCAACGGGCATGTACGTTCCCGAGATTGGGTGGCCCCTCTACTATCAAAGAGGTGGAGGTTGGCTGTTAGCTCTCCCCCGCTTTAGCTTCTCCCAAAAACCATCTCCAGGAGTCCTCCTTGGCCCCAAGAAGGAAGGACCCTGTGGGGCAAAGCAACCGTACTAGAATTACCACATTCCCTTCTTCCATGAGGGGGGCAACTCTTCCCAGTAAGGGGATCTTGCTGCCACCCTGAGGCCCATCCACAAGACAGAGGAGAATAAGCCCCTGGGATAAGGCTGTTAAGACTGAGACCCCTTCCAAATGAAGTCAGACCCTGCAGTGCCCCTCTGACACTGAGGGACCTTCAGACACACAGATAGGTCAAATCTGAACCTGGGAAGTTGGTGGCCTTCTACCTCCCACCTGGGAGACCCCTGCCCAACCCTAAAGCCCATCTCAGAACTACCTCTTCAGACATAGCTACAGACACTCCGCCCCCAAAACTCATCCTGGACCCCCAATCCTCTAAGATTTATATCTAGCTAGTCCACTCAAGCCCCTCAAAACCTATTCTCAGACCCCAATAACTACTGATTCCGCCGTACCCCTCAACCTTCCCCTCAAACACTCCCACGCCTGCCCAGACCTAGCCCTCGGTCCCCTCCCTCAGTCCAGTCCCAGGCTCCCCTAATCCTCGACTACCGCCCTCCCCACCCTGTCCAACCTAGTCTCGACACCCTAATTCCCTCCTCCAGACTCGGCCACAGCCCTCCACGTCCCAAATGCCCATTCCAGGCTGTCTAATCCCCGCTCAACTCCCTGTGTCGGGTCCTCGGCCTGAGGACCCTAGCCGCCTCCTCAAGCCCCGTCCCGGGACGCTTTCCCCAGCTCCACCCCAGCCTCGGTCCCCTCATCCCCGACCCTGTCACAAGCTCCCCCATTTCCCATCCCAGGCAACCCAACCTAACTTGAGGCACCGCGACCGCCTCGGGCCACCACCAGCCCGCCGCCGGACCCCCGCGCCCCCCCCGCGAGGCCCCGCCGCCGCCGCCGCCGCCGCCTCAAGCCCCGTCTCGGCTCACCTCCTCCATCTTCTGCACCATCTCTGTCAGCTGCCCCTCGTCTTCCAGCAGCTCGTTGAGCTGCATCAGTGACAGCCCGGCGAACCGAGCTTCGCTCCCGGCGCCAGCCATCCCCGCGTACCGGCCGCCGCCGCCACCGCCGCCGTTGCAGCTCTGGCCGCCAGGATCCCGGACCGGAAGCGCTGCCCGCAAAGCCCGCCCACGGCGGGGGGGGGGGGGGGGCACGTGACGCCAGACCCGGTCCGTGACGTCATCGCCGCGCGGGCGGGCGGACGTGACGTAGAAAGCTGAGCACCTGGCGCGACCCGTGCTAGGGGTCGGAAGTCCTCCCTGGAAAGGGTGAGAGCTTCTAAGGAAAGGGGATGAGACCTGGGATGGGTTTGTGACCCAGCGAGTGGCGGCAATGATGTCACTGTGGCACAGGAGAGTGGGCAATGATGTCTTGAGAGCTTTTCCTCGAGGGAAACGCTGAGATCCAAAGAAAGCAGGCAGGATTTTCCTTCTGGTGCAGCAGAAATGAATCTATTATCCATGAGAATGCAGTTCGATCCCTGACCTTGCTCGGTCGGGGATTCTGCGTTGCCTTGAGCTGTGGTGTAGGTCGCAGACGTGGCTCAAGTCCCCCGTTTCTGTGGCTTCTGTGGCCAGCAGCTGTAACTGATTCGACCCCTAGCCTGAGAACTTCCATGTGCCCGGGGTGCGGCCCTAAAAAACAAAAAAATAAATAAAAAACAGATAAGACAGTGGAAGGATGTTCCTGCAGCCTAAGCCCAGCCTGACTCAGGGAACCACAAAGAAGGGGACTTTATAGGGAAACAAGTTTAGATGCCTTTGGTTCCTTGGAATTGTGGAGCTACCAAGTCATTCATTTCACATATTTGTTAAGACCTACCATGTGGACTAGGAATTGGGTTTAGAGTTCTAAATAAAATAAAAAGGACCCCTGCTTAACATGGAGCTGACAGACAGACAAAGCAAACAAAAAACAAAATGATTGTAAACTGGAAGCATGCAAAGAAGGAAATGAATGCTGAAACAGGGAAGACCTTCTTTAGAAAGTTAGAACATTCTTTAGAAAGAAAACTTTTTTAGAAAGTTCTTTAGAGTAGTGAAAGATGGCTCTCTCAGAGAAGATGACTTGCAAGGAGATCTGAAGGGTGGAACCAGCTGCCATTCCTGTAGGAAGCCCAAGGCACAAGACCAGCATGGGCAAAGGCCCTGAGTCAAGACTAGCCTGGTACATTAAAGGAATGGCAGAAAACCAGTGTGGCTGGAGCATGGTGAGCAAGCCCCACCGAGTGGCTGCTTTGCATCACCTCAGAAGTTGGTGTTTAGACATCCAGGTAGGCCAAGCTGTGCTCTTTCAGAAATGACATGATTTAGGGTGCCATTGCTCAGTATCCTCGGTGTCTAGAAGCCTCTCAAGATCTAAGAGTCTAGGAACTCATTATCCTGCTTTGGAATCTGCCACAGTTCTAGTTGGAAGAAACCAAAATCTGAGGTTAGCCCGCTACAGCCTCCTCATTTTACACATCAAGAAACTGAGGCCCTGGAAGGAGGAAGTTTTTGGGTTTTTCCCAAATCAAATAATTGGCCAATCTTCTGGCTCCCAGTCTGGAATCCGCCACGCTGGCACCCTACTACACTGACCTCGTCACATAACTCAGCAGTGAGCACAGTCGAGGCATTCAGTAAACCCTTATTGGCTGACTGATGAGCTTTGTGTATGAAGATGATGTCTCTGCTTCCCCATCTAGAGAACATAAGGTCTGAGTTGTCTGCCCATACATTAGATTGGGCTCCACTGACCCGTTGTCTCTCTCCTTCTAGCCCCTGTGACTAAGGGCACCCATTTGTAGAAAATGAGGAAAACGAGAACAAGCATTTCCTAATATCTGCAAACAAAAAGTTCTATTGAATTCAAAAAAGGGCACTCAGTCCTTTTCTTTCTTTGAGCTTGTTATATTGGGTCCAAAAATGTGCCTTTCAGGAAGAAAAACCACGATAAAGAGGAAGTAGAAAGTCAAGTTTAGGCAGCTCTGATTAGACCCCTAACCTGGGAACTTCCATATGCCGAAGGTACGGCCCTATAAAGACAAAAGACAGGAGAAATAGAAGAAAGAAAGAAAGTCAAGTTTAGGACCAGGGTACTCACTCAAGCTTTGTTGTGTTTTTCCTGTTCTCTCCTGGAAAATAGACCTGCCAAATTGAGGTTAGGAGCTTTATTTCCAGGAAACTCACACATGAGGCTTAAGATGTTGCCCAGAAATTTCTCATAGTTCCCACAGAAGGGAAGAATAAAGTCCAGGTCACAGCACTCCACAATATAGAGAAATGAAGTGACTCATTCAAGGACACACACCAAGAACAAGCCCAGTTCTAAATGGCACACCTATATGCAGTGGCCACCAGAATGCTCAGTCTAAACAAGGTTCACAGCTCAGCCTTGCCCAGTCCTTTTATAACCCTTCTCAAACCTGCTTTCTGCCATCGACTTATTTGAGTCACACACCACTTCCTTTGTCAAACACGGCAAACCACAGAAATACCTCGTTCTGCTGCTCTAAAAACTTCTCGTTGCTCTCAAAAGTGGTTGAGAGAAGAAAAGAAACATCAGAAAATCCTTGCATTGGTGTCAAAACCTGTTGATTGAAATGCGTGGGTGAGCCTGTACCTTTCCCTCTTTCTCTTTTTTGTCTTTTTAGGTCTGTACCTGCAGCATATGGAAGTTCCCAGGCTAGGGCTCGAATTAGAACTGCAGCTGCCAGCCTACACGGCAGCCACGGCAACACCAGATCCTTAACCCACTGAGTGGGGCCAGGGATCAAACCCATATCTTCATGGATACTAGTCAGTCATCTGATGAGCCACGACAGGAGCTCAACCCTTTTTTTCCTTTTGTTAACTGATGTTGGGATTTCTCTGCAAACCTACGTCTGCCTATGATATTTGCCCATTCATGAAGATTTTGCTCTGGCAAATCAAGGGCAATGTATGTACGTGCCAGGGCTTCTGTCTCAATGGGAGTATTGTTATTACTTAGAAATGAATATCCTGGAGTTCCCACTGTAGTGCAGAGGAAAGGAATCCGACTGGTATCCATGGCCTCACTCATTTGTTCGGGGATTTGGGGTTGCCATGAGCTGTGGTATAGGTCGCAGATGAGGGTCAGATCCCATGTTGCTGCGGCTGTGGCTGTGGCCAGCAGCTGCAGCTCCGAATTGACCCCTAGCCTGGGAACTTCCATATGCCTTGGATATGGCCCTTAAAAAAAAAAAAAAAGAAAGAAAGAAAAGAAATGAATCTTCTGTTTTGCAACATGGGGAAATAGTTTGGAAAGCACACTCCAAAAAAACCCCTGTAACCTTCACATAGTTGAGCCTTCTGATCTTCTAGCCTTGAGATTAGAATTCTTTCTCTCCAATGGAAGTTAGAATTATTCATAGATGTTTTCCAGTCTGAGGAACTGGGAGAAAATGTGTTGACTCGATGACAGGATCTCCATAGCATATGTTATGCAGCTATGTGTAGGCAGGAGAGGAATTATTCCCCAAGGCATGCCCCTCTCAGCCTGATGACACCACCATTGTCATTGTCATCTACTAATATCTAAATGCCCAACATGACCAAAGCACAAGTCATCAAAAAGAAAAAAAAAAATCATTTTAGACACAGTCCCTACTTTGGAGAGTGAGGGAAGATTTTTAAAATTATATTTAAGGTTGATGTTATTTTGATGTGCTGTAAAGATGGAGGATGAAGGAAAGTTGGTTATTTTTATTTGAGGTTTGCCTTCCCCCCCACCACCCCTCTTTTTTTGGCTGTCCCTCTGGCATATGGAAGTTCCCAGGCTAGAGATTAAATCCAAGCCCGAGCTGAGACCTATCCCACAGCTGCAGCAATACTGGATCCTTAACACACTGTGCCACAGCAGGAACTCTGCCTTTTTTTTTTTGTTTCTGGATTTTTCTATTTTTTGCTCTCTTGTGAGGTTTATTTAATCAACTATTACAGTCATAGAAGAAAAAAAAAAAAAGGAGGGAGAGAGAAAATATAACACTCAGAGTTCCTGTTGTGGTTCAGCAGTTAATGAACCTGACTAGTATCCATGAGGATGCGGGTTTGATCCCTGGCCTTGCTCAGTGGGTTAAGGATCAGATCCAGCGTTGCCATGAGCTGTGGTGTGGGTCACAGATGAAGCTCGGATCCTGAATTGCTGTGGCTGTGGTGTAGGCTGGAAGCTGCAGCTCCAATTTAACCTCTAGCCTGGGAACCTCCATACTCCTCGGGTATGGCCCTAAAAAGACAAAAAAAGAAAAAAAGAAAATATAACACTCATGTAACTCCGAGGTTAAGGGCTAAAAGATCACAGGCACAACTGAAGCCCAAGAATCCTTTCTCCCTCTTCAGAGGGAAGCTACTGTCCTATTTATTTTACCTTACGTGTATATCTCCATAACCTTAATTTAAAAATACATACATATATACATGTATCTTTCTGCTACTTGCTTTTTTGGGGATCAGTGTTAAGTTTCTGAGATGCATCCTTGTTGATTCATGCAGTTTGTTTTGCTTGGCTGACCAGCAGCATTCGGGAGTTTGATTCATGTAGTTTGAAACATTCTTTTTTCACATCTTTACAGTGTGCGCTTGTATATATGTATGACCATTTTTTAAATCCTTTCTTCTGTTGTTGGGGATCCTTGGGTATTGACATCTTCAACTTTACTGGATATTGCTAAATTGCTTTTGGCAATGGGCCTAACCATGTTTCTTGTTTTATTGTGGTCAAGTCTACATGAAATTATACATGAAATTTACCATTTTAACTATTTTTACAGTCACAGTTCAGTGGCACTAAGTACATTCACCTTGTTGTGCAGCCGTCACCACCATCCACCTCCAGAGCTGAAACTCTATAACCATTAAGCAATAATTCCTGTTTCCCCTTTCCTCCAGCTGTCTCTAGGAATCTGGCTATACTAGGTACGTCACATAAGTGGAAGCATACAATATTTGTCCACTTGTGATTAACTGATTTCATTTACTGTCTTCATGGTTCATCCATGTTGTAGCATGTGACAGAATCATCTTTTCAAGGGTGAATATATTCCATTATATCTAGAGACCACATTTTGTTCATCTGTCGGTGGACATTTGGGCTGTTTCCACCTTTCCTGTTGTGAATAATGCTGCTATATGATCATTGGTAAATCTCTGCTTTCAATCCTTTTGGGTGTATATTCAGAAGCAGAATTGCTGGATTATATGGAATTTTTAACTTTGAGGAATCACCATGCTGTTTTTACATAATGACCGCACTGTTTTATGTTCCTACCAGCCATGCACAAGGGTTCCAGTTTCTCTGTGTCCATGTCAAACTTGTTTTCTGAAGGTTTTGTGTTTGTTTTAATAATAGCCATCCCATGCTTTTTTGTTTTGCCTTTTTTTCTGATTAGGTGTCCTTGTCCCCCCAAAAAATGAGACTTGAAGGATAACCATCACCTCATCTTTCACTTAGTGCAGGTCAGATGCAGGATGTCTGAAAAGTTCCAGAAGCCAGCTATTATATGTCAAGACAACTTTTCTGGATCTCTGACCTTCAGGAAGTAAGGTGTAAAGAGAGTCCTGGATGAGAATTGAATGTCTCTGTATATAAAAGACATGGCTCATTTTAAGACTGAGAACTTGAAAACGATGAGAGGAATGGGAAACAGATGGCTGTCGGAGGCCAGACGCCTGGGGCAGCCATCCTCCTGACATCGACATCCTTGAGTAGCCCTCTGCCTCCTTCTCCCGGGGTTGGGCTGAGTGATCAGTAGAATACAGCAGAAGTGATCTCTTCCTTTCTCACATGATGAGCTCTCGGGGAAGCTGGTTGTCCCATCAGGAGGATGTTCAAGAAGTACATATGATGAACTAAGCCCTACCAACTCCCACCCCCAGTCCAGCCTCAGAGACCCTGAACCAGAACCACCTAGCCAAGCTGCTCTGGGCTTCTTGACCCTCAGAAACCATTTGAGATAATGTTTTTTGGGAGGTCCCATGGTCTGGTGGTTAGGATTCAGTGCTTTCACCACGGAGGCCCAAGTTCAATACCTGGTCTGGGAACTGAGATCCCCCATCAAGCTGCTGCATGCCTCGGCCAACAAAAATACTAAAGAAGAGATGTTTAAAATAATGTTTGTCGTTATGCTCCCAAGTTTGGATGTAATTAAGATAACTAATTCAGGAGTTCCCACTGTGGTGCAGTAGGTTAAGAATCCAACTGCAGAGGAGTTACTGTCGTGGCTCAGTGGTTAATGAACCTGACTAGCATCCATGAGGACTCGGGTTCAGTCCCTGGCCTTGATCAGTGGGTTGAGGATCCGGCATTGCCATGAGCTGTGGTGTAGGTGGCAGACTTTGCTCAGATCCCCAGTTGCTATGACGTAGGCCTGCAGCTACAGCTTTGATTCCACCCCTAGGCTGGGAACCTCCATATGCAGTGGGTGTGGCCCTATACACACACACACCACCCCCCCCCAACTGCAGCGGCGAGATTCTATCCCCGGCCTGGCACAGCTTGTTAAGGATCCAGCATTACCGAAGCTGCAACTCGGATTCCATCTCTGGCCCAGGAATTTCCATATGCCCCAGGTGCAGCCATTTAAAAAAAAAAAAGAAGAGGAAGAAGAACTAATGCAGCACCTCTAGATTGGTCATAAGAGAGAAGGATGAATAAAGGACCATTATTATGATAAATTAAATGGCCAACACTAAGAATGGATAAGTCTGGTTGGTAAATGGGACCAATGGTATATTTAACAGCCATTCATATAAGCAGCAGAAAGACAATGAAAAAAAATAGGAGTTAGTTAACATCATAGTAGAAAGGCAAAACATAGATGTGTCCACATACCGTGATTATATAACCAAGGACAGGAATTCCTGTTGTGGCACAGTGGAAATGAATCTGACGAGCATCCATGAAGATACAGGTTCGATCCCTGGCCTCGCTAAGTGGGTAGGGGATCCAGTATTGCTGTGAGCCATGGTGTAGATTGCACATATGCCTTGAATCCCATGTTGCTGTGGCTGTGGTGTAGGCTGGCAGCTGTAGTTCCCATTTAACCCCTCACCAGGTAACTTCCATATGTATCAGGCATGGCCCTAAAAAGGAAAAAAAAAAAAATGTATATACATAAATAACCAAGAACAAGTCATGTTTGTATATAAATGAAGTCTTTTTTTTTTTCATTTTTGGCTACCCCAAAGCATGTGGAGTTCCCAGGCCAGTGATCAGATCCAAGCCACAGTTGTGGCACCACTGGTTCCTTAACCCACTGTGCCGGGCATTGAGCCTACATCCTAGTGCTCCCAAGACGCTGCCAATCCCGTTGCACCACCACAGTAACTCCAAGACTAGACTTTAAATTGTTGGTGGATAGGACAGTAGATTAAAGTTTTTTCTTCTGAGTTATGCTGACAACTTGCATGTAGGTTTTTTTTTTTTTTAACAAAAATAAAAAGAAAATTGATGTAGCTTCATTTTAGCAGTTACTGACAACTTCAGAAAAGGTTTTATTGAACATCAGTGCAAAGACCAAAATAATCACACACGTACATACACACACACACACACACAAATCAATGAATTCCTCAAACCCCAGATTTATATGCTGAGCAAACCCACAAGAAGTAAAAATGTGTTGGCTCATGTACCATGAAATGGAGGAGTGCAAGTTTTCACCACCTGATTTCCTTTACATTTTCTAGTTAAGTGTTGCCAAAATATTACTCTTCTCACTAATTATTAAAAAGAAGAGTTCCCACTGTGGCTCAGCAGGTTCAGACCCTGACTAGTATCCATGAGGATGCGGGTTCAATCCCTGGCCTTGCTCAGTGGGTTAAGGATCCAGCGTGGCTGTGGCTGTGGCCGGCAGCTACAGTTCTGATTCAACCCTTGGCCTGGGAACTTCTATATGGAGTGTGTTCAGCCCTAAAAAGACCTAAAAAAAAAAAAATATATATATATATATATATATTTTTTTTTTTAATGTTGGCTTTGCTTTTTGTACCTCTCACCAAAAACGATTCTGTTTTTCACCACTATTTCAAACAAAACTCCCAAGAGATAGTAAAGCTATTTACTCTTCAACATTCCCCTCCTGATCAACCAAGCCCATTTCACAGGGAGGATCATCTGTAAGATTGCTTAACTTTTGCTCCCCTGAAGAACAGCTTCACAGACTGTCCCTAGAGAGGACTCTAAATATTTTCAAATTCCAGAATTTTTGTTTTTCTCACCAAAATGGCCTTATGTGTTCAATATTTTGGCCTGCTTTTCCTTGACACTGCAGATAAACCACAGAGGCAGTGAACAGCCTGTTCTGGGCATGTGTGCACTGCAATTGGCTGGACAACTCCAAGAATATTAAGTTCATATTATGTCTAAGAAATTAATTTAGCTCTAAATTTCACTTCCAGCCTTGACCAAGTTTGAAAAACCTGACATATGAGCAGGGGTTGTGACATTTAAGGTGATTTACATGTAGATAAAACTAGCAAGACATGATTTCCAGGCAATGTGCTTGCAGACTCTCTAGGGAGAAACTGAAACTTTCTCAAGTTGGTATTTAAAAAAAGAAACTTTATTGAGTTTGAGTTTTGGGTTTTTTTTAAGTTATAAAATTAATTTGCATCTTTCATTTCTTAACTGAGTAATGGGTTTATTATGTTATTCTCTTGTTTGGCGAATCTGAAATGCTTCCTAACAATATATACAACATTCAGATACTTAAAAATAATATTTGTTTACTGTGAAAACTGTCCAAACAGTAAAGATGTAATGTTAAAAAGAAATCCCACTAATCTCATATCCAGAGGCAACCACAATGAACAGTGTTGTTTTTCTTTCTAGATTTTTTTCTAAATCTAGATAAACACACACGTGTAACGTCTTATTTAGCAGAAGTAGGATTTTACCACATACTTTGCACCTCGAAGGTTAGTACTTTTAGCCATGTCTATATATAGGCAGGGTGGGGGGATGTGCCAGGAAGGTCTGGGGCCAGGGATCAAACCCAAACCAGAGCAGCGACGCAAGCTGCTGTATTGACAACACCAGATCTTAACGCTTTACCACAAGGGAAACCTCCCCCCCACCTTTTTTCCACTACAGTCTTTGTAACAGCTACGTAGCATTTCCAAACGACTTCATGGGCGTCTAGGTTTCAAGTTGTTCAATGAACTCTCCCGTACACATCTTTGAGACTTCCATCAGTGTACACGTAGGAGAAGTTCCTCTAAATTTTTTTTTTTTTGGTCTTTTTGCCTTTTCTAGGGTCGCTTCCCACGGCATATGGAGGTTCCCAGGCTAGGGGTTGAATCGGAGCTGCAGCCAGCCACCAGCCTATGCCAGAGCCACAGCAACGTGGGATCTAAGCCGTGTCTGCGACCTACACCACAGCTCATGGCAACGCCGGATCCTTAACCCACTGAGCGAGGCCAGGGACCGAACGCGAAGCCTCATGGCTCCTAGTCGGATTTGTTAACCACTGCGCCACGACGGGAACTCCATCCTCTAAAATTTTTAATAAACTTCTAAAGACCAGTTTTATTAGCACCAACTCTAACCAACTGAGCTAACCAGCCACAATTAAAGGTCAGTTTTAGAGTTAACAGAAAAATTGAGATAATTCCCTTATTTTCCCTCATCCAACTTCTCATTATTAATGTCTCATATTAGTAAGCTACACTTGCCACAATTAATGAACCTACATTATATATACATGTAATATATATATATATGTGTATATATATATATATATATATACACTTTTTTTGTCCATAGGCACCCACAGCATATGCAAGTTTCCAGGCTAGGAGTCAAATCAGAGCTGCAGCTGCTGGCCCATGACACAGCCACAGCAATGCCAAATCCGAGGCTCATCTGCAACCTACACCACAGCTCATGGCAATGCCAGATCCTTAACCCACTGAGCGAGACCAGGGATCAAATCTGTATCTTCATGGGTACTAGTCAGATTGTTTCTGCTGAGCCACATGGGAACTCTTCCCACCTTATCTTTAAGTGAAGTCGTACTTCATTTAGATGTCCTTTGTTTTTATCTAATGTCCTTTTCCTGTCCCAGGATCTCATCTAAGACACCACATTAAATTTAATGATCGCATCTCCTTGGGCCCCTCCCAACTGCGGTAATGTCTCAGACTTTCTTTGGTTTTTAAGGACCTTGATGGATTTGAGGAGGACAGATATTTTATAGGTTGTCCTCCATTGGAATTTGTCTAGTGTTTTTCTCGTGATTAGACTGGGGTTAGGGTTTGGGGAGGAAAGTCGTGGAGGCCAAGTGCCATTGTCATCACATCACATCAAGAGCAAAGAGAACCAGACACACTATCACTGACGGTGTTGACCCCGATCACCTGTGGAGCCAGTGGTTGTCAGGTGTCTCCCTGTGAAGTTACTCCATTTGCCTCCTTGCCTCCTTTCCACACAGTCCTCTTTGGAAGGAAGTTACTAGGCATAGCCCACACCTAAGGGGTTATGCTCCCCTTACATTTTTTGGGGGGAGGTCTTTTTACAGCTGCACCTGCTGCATATGGAAGTTCCCGGGCTAGAGGTCGAGTGGGAGCTGTAGCTGCTGGCCTACATCACAGCCACAGCAACACCAGATCCAAGCTGTGTCTTTGACCTACACCACAGCTCACAGCAACACCAGCTCCTTAACCCACCAAGTGAGGTCAGGGATCGAACCTGCGTCCTCATGGATACTGGTCAAGTTCTTAAGCCTCAGAGCCACAATGGGAATTCCTCCCCTCACTTTTTAATTTGTTTATTTTTGGCGGCACCCACAGCATACGGAAGTTCCCAGGCTAGGGATCAAATCCGAACTGCAGCTGTGGCAACTTAACCCACTGCACCACAGCGAGGAACACCCCACTTTTTAATTTTTAAAGTCACAAAATGGTATAAAAACCAAATCCAAACAGTTGAGGAGGTAAGACAAAAACCATTGTTAATGGCCTCTTGTGTTTCCTTCCTGGAATTTTTTTTCAAGGCATATTCAAGCGACTACGTTCATACCTACCCTCCCACCCACTCCTCCACCCTTTCTAAAGGGGGATCATATTTGATCTACATGGCATCTGTCATTTTGAAATCATGTCACTGAAGAATAAAAATCAAAGTGACTCTCTAACAACAATTATCCCACCCGAGGAACCTTTCAAAGTCGCTAGAAGCTCACTCAGCAGATACAGCCCCCATTTACATTTTCTCCATCAGCACTGAAAACAGATTGAGCGGGTTTTTTTGCCTGTTAATTCCGTGTATTTTTTTTCCCAAGTCAAGATTTGTCTCAGCAGAAGGTGTTAATTCAGGCACTAAATCTGGAACACTCTCATCACTGCGAAGTTTTGCATGTCTCATCTTCAACAGAAAATGTGCGAAGATGAGGGCTTATTCCTTACACCTCCCAGCTCCCAAGGCGGCTCTTCTCACGCTTACATCATCTCACGCTTCAGTGGGCTCCCAACCTCGTGTTCCTAGCTTCCCGGCTTCCAGAAGCCCACCTACCACCTCTCTTCTTTCAAGAGGGGCTGCCCTAGCTGATGAACCCCAAATCCGCTCTCTCCCCCCAAGCCCCTCACCTCTTACGTGTATAATTTTCATGACATTAATTGTACAAATCACACGTGAATTGTGAATCCCTCTATTTTCAGCTCCTCTGGCTGCTTTAACAAACCACTACCCCTTTAACACAAATGCATTCTCTTACCAGGCTGGGGGGGGGGGTCAGAAGTGTGAAGTCAAGAAATCCTAAGGTGAGGCTGCGACAGAATGGGCTCCTTCTGCAAGCCGAAAGGGGAGAATCTGCCTCCTTGTCTTTCCTGCAGCTTCTAGAATCCACTGTCATTCTAGAAGCTGGGGGCCCCCTTCCCTTATTCAAAGCGCACCCCCTTGGAGTTCCGCTCCAGAGTCACGTTTGCTCCTTGACGCTGACCCTCCCGCTTCCATCTCATCAGGACCCTGTGATGACATGGGGCTCACCCGGTCCACCCAGGAGCCCACCCCCCACACGATCCTTAACTGAACACACCTGCCAAGCCCTTTGCCTCCCCCATAAGGCAATGTGCTGAGGATTAGGATGTTTAGGTGGAAGGTTATTATTCAGCCCCCACACCCTCTTCCTTCACACAGACATAAGTCTGACCTAAGAGCTCCTTTGACCACTAACTTTCAGCTCCATCCTGTATCACAGGAGCGGCCACTGTTAACTCTACTTGGGGTGTCTTTTTTCGGACCATTTTTATTCTTGAACGTGTGTACGTAGATGCATGCAGCATATTTATTTAGTATCACTGGTGGTGGATTTTTTTAAATTAAGAAACCCAAATGGCATCATATTATGCAACAAGATTCTGTTCTGAGATCCATGTCTATTAATACATGCAGAACTGGTGCAGCTGCCACCGTTTAAAAAATGCTTGTGTATTTTAATAAAATACATACAAAATTTACCATTTTAACCACTTTTAAATCCGTGGTTCAGGGGTGTTAAGTACAATCACTGTGCAACCATCACTGACATCCAACTTTAGAACACATTCATCATCAGACCAAAACTCTGTCCCCCGTAAACAACAACACGCCATTTCCCCAGCACCCCCCAGACCCTCGGGACCTCTCTTCTACTTTCTATCTCTGAATTTGCCTCTTCCAGTACTTCGCAGAAGAGGCATCATACAGCATTTGTGCTCTCATGTCTGATTTTGTTTCACTTTGCATTTCTTCAAGGTTCCTCCCATCACAGCAGGTTCTCAGCACTTCATCAGGCAATCCTCACCTTCCCTTTGCTCTCCATCAACTTCATTTGTTTGCATTCTCTTTTGTAAGCTGTCTGAAACCTCTTCCACCTGGGTTTGATCTGGCCTTGCCAATGAACTTTAAATGAGGACCAAAGGAATTCCCTGGTGGCTCCCTGGGTTAAGGACCTCGTGTTGTCACTGCTGTAGCAAGGTTGGATCCCTGGCCTGGGAATTCCTGCATGCTGAGGGCGCAGCCAAAAGAAGGAAATGAAAGAGAGAGAGAGGAAGGAAGAAAGGAAAACTGTCCCCTCCAGAGTCCGCTGGCAAACTGTACACACCAAGGACTTGATTCCTAGTTGTGGGTGATAATGTGGTTACGAGAACAGTCTGGTCTGGGTCAGCGGAGCACCTGGGTTCTGGCAATTGCAAGCAGGAGCAACTGACTTCACTTCTTGGACCTCACTTTTCTCATCTGGAAATGGGACTAATTTCTGTCTTAGCTCCTTCCCTGCAAAAATAAGGCATCATAGCTATAGAAAAGGCTGGAGGGGCAGATTTTGCCTCCTTGGCAAGTCAGTCCATCCCTGTCAACCCCCCCACAACAGCCTGGTCTGGGTGGCAGGCAGGCAGTTCCCCTGACGCCCGGTAAGGGCTTGACTGAGGGAGTAAAAACAACACAAACTCTTTCCAACCTTCTTCCCTCCTTCCCTCTTAGCTGGAAGGCCACTTGGATGGTTTTGCGGGGCTTGAAAGATTTCCCTTTGTTCCAGGAGAGGGAAACTAAGAAGGCTGAGCTGTTCCTCTTCCCTGAGGGGCAAGTTTCGGAGAATCTCTGAGGCTGCAAGCTGAGCTTGTCACAGCTCAGTAGCCGGGCAGCATTCCTCTTCCTGCATGTCTATTTTAAACCGCACAGATAACTAGGGAGGCGAGTCGAGACAACAAAGGCTGAGCCGTGGGTGAAGGACATCTGGCACCAGGAGCTGGCAGCCGGCTGATAGGATTTCAATTCTGTCGCCCGGTTCCCACTGTGTGCAGAGCCTGGGAGCCGAGTGAACCCCCACCCTGCACAGCTCACTTTTGAGGGGAGGGAGAGGAGGGAGGGGTCGGGCACACTTATCAAGGAATCTTTCATGCACTTGTTCACTCATTCAGCAAATATTTAGCCTCCTCGAGTCTGTTAGCTTGACATCTTTACATCAGTTCTGGATAATTCCCAAAACTCTCTTAAAATGGTTTCCCACACCATTCTCATTTACCTCTCTGTCTGAAACTTTAAATGCATAAAAAAACTTCTGGAAGCCTCACCTTCTTGGTTTTTTTTTGGTATTTTCTATCTTTTGGGGTCTATGTTACAATTCTGGATCATTTCTTCTTTTTCCTTTTGCGGCTGCACCCAAAGCATGCAGAAGTTCCCAGGCCAGAACAGCAACCTGAACAGCTACGATGGCAACGCTGGTTCCTTAACCTGCTGAACCACAAGAGAACTCCTGGATCATTTCTTCTGATATCTCACGAATCCTTCTGCTGTGACCAATCTTCTGGCAAATACAATTATGTTTATTATTTTAATTTCTATCAGTTCTGTTCTTTATCAAATCTGTGATATTCCTTTTTATAGTTTTCTATTCCTCGTAAACATTTTTCAAGCTTGCTGATGGTTTCCTTAACCAGGATGAGCCTAACTGCTTTAGAATCTGGATAATTCCAGCCTCTGAGGTCTCATGGATCTGTTTCTGCTGCCTCTTGCTTCTGCTGGTTCTTACTCGTGGTGCCCTGTTTCCTTGTGAGCTAGGTTTTCTTCAAATGCATGTTGGTCATCGCACTTGGAAGTGGGGATTCTCCGAAGCCTGGAATGAATGAGCTGTCCTCTGAAGATTTGTGCTGGGTCTGCTAGACTCTTAGGGCACCACCAGCCAGGGCCATCTCAAATCAAGCTCCCAGCTTCTGTTCCCTGTGCACCAATGTGTATCCATGGGTGGCAGGCCTGCTGCAATGACTTCTTAGGAATTATTTTCTCTCTGTTCCTTTTTCTTTTTCCAGCTTGCTCATCATCAAGAGAGACAACTCTACCATCCACTGGGGATGGGATGGGTCGTGTCCCCCAGCAATGTCTAGGTCAATGTTGGGCAGTCAACTATCCGGGAGAAAAAGGCTCAGAGTTGCAGCACCTGCTGCTCCCTGTGGTATAAATACTCCCACCGTGGTTGGCTTCAAGCTGCCAGCAGGAAATCATGAAGGAAGTGTTTGGAAGACACTGTGAGTCTGATCCACTCTCACTACCCTAAACGGCCAGTTCACGCTTTGTTTTGCTTTGTCTTGGCTGATCACTGCAAGGCCACAGTGGAGATGCCTGAGGCACAAGGACCACAGGTGTGATGTCCTGTTGATAGTATGTATCATTGACACGAGTGATGACGATGGCACTTGGTCTCTGTGGTCTTTCCCCTGCCCCCAAGCCCACGACCTCAGTCTGATCATGAGAAAAACATCAGACAAATCCCGAGGAACATTCTACAAAATACCTGCCCCGTCCTCCTCACAACTGTCAAGACTGAAAAACAAGGAATGTCAGAAACTGTCACAGCCAAGAGGAACCTATGGAGACGTGACGGCTAATTGTAACATGGTCTCCCGGAGGAAGTTCTGGGGCAAAAAGAGGATATTCGGGAAAAACGAAGGAAATCTAAATAGAACGTGGACTTCAGTTAATAATATATTGCCTAACTCATTGTAACAAATGTATCATACCAGCGTCAGACGTTAATAAGAGGGGAACCTGGGTATGTATATCACATTCCCAATTTCTGTACTATAGTCCCTTTATTTTCCTGTAAATCTAAAACTGAAAAATAAAGGCTAGTTGAAAAAAAAGAGGAGTTCCCTGGTGGCCTAGCAGTTAAGGATTCAGTATTGTCACTGCTGTGGGGTGAGTTTCATCCCTGGCCTAGGAAATTCTAGGTGCCACCAGCACAGCCAAAAGAAAAAATTAAATTAAAAAAAAAAAAAGAAAGAAAGGCATTCCCACTGGGGTGCAATGGGATTGGTGGTGTCTCTACAGCGCCAGGATTAAGGTTCGATCCCTGGTGTTGCAGCAGCTGTGGTGTAGGGCACAACTGTGGCTTGGATCTGATCCCTGGTCTCGGAACTCCATTTGCCTTGGGGCGGCCAAAATAGAAAAAAGATAAAATAAAAACTAAAAAAAGGAACAGGTGAAGATAATTAGAAAGAAAGGACTGGGGGGAGGAAGGAAGAAGAGAAAAAAAGAGAAAGAAAGAAAGGCTCAGTGGTTAATGAACCCAACTAGCATCCATGAGGACTCAGGTTCGATCCCTGGCCTCACTCAGAGGCTTAAGCCTCCGGTGTTGCTGTGAGCTGTGGTGTAGGTCACAGATGTGGCTTGGATCCTGCGTGGCTGTGGCTGTGGCTGTGGCGTAGGCCAGTGGCTGCAGCTCTGATTGGACCCCTAGCCTGGGAACCTCCATGTTCCATGGGTGCAGGAAAGGAAGGAAGAAAGGATAGATCGTGCTGGCTTCTGTGTGGAGAAGAGGTTATAAGGGCGGGGCAGGATGGGAGCAGGGAGATGAAGATTATTATTGCAGCCCTGCAGGTGAGATATGGGGCAAAGGAGATGGAGAAATTGAATCCGACTGGGCAGGTTGAGCAAAGAGCCTGACAGATCTCGCCCAGAGAGGAATTGCAGGGATGAAGAAAGGGAGGAGTCGGTATGATGGGCCCAGGTATTTGGACTGGAGCAACTGACAGACAGTGTTGTTAACTAAGAAGGAGTTTGTGTGAGAAAAACAGGTTTGGGAGGAAAATCTCCAGAGGCTGCATTTCTGTCGTGATGAGTCTGAGGTGGCTTTGAGACATCAGAAAGGAAATATCGAGTAGGAAAGGAGATGTACAAATTCCTCTGGCAGTTAGGGTTAAAGCACCTACTATGAGCAAGGAGCACACCTACTATGTGGGGACCCAGATGTGAAGAGGCACAGGTCCTACCTTTAAGGAGCTTCTAGTATGTTCAAAGAGCAAGCAACATGCCAGGGAAGCCTTGACAAGTCAAATAAGTGAGGATGGAGGGGACCAGCTGGGGTAGTGAGAAATCCAAGAAGACTGCCTGGAGGCAGAGGGGCACAAAAGATGTCCTCGAAACAGCCATTTTCCTGTTCAGGAAAAGCCTGACCTTGACCAGAGCCAGCCCACAATCAGTCCAGGCTTCCAGCCAGGCTCCTGTTTGGAACTAGCCTTCCCTTTCCCTAGGCCAATGTCCAGAAAAGCTGGATAATTGAGGGTCAGAGGTCAGGGAACACACACCTGGCAGGTGACCAGGCCTCAGGGCTCTGCCATGAGTCAGTTCTTGAGGTCATGGAGCCTGTGACTCTGGGCGTGAGCTGCATTGATCTGGAGCCAAGGGAGGTGAAGGGCCTCTATTGCTCTCTATCCGGGGCTTGTATTGCTGCCCCGGGGCCCTTGGTGACTGGCAGAGCAGAAAATCCCTTGAAGTGTTTCTCAGAGTCCCAGGCCCCCTTCAGTTATGAACACCAGTGGGATACCCCAACAAGGCTTGCAGGGAGGCCCAGAGATGAAACAATCGTGGCACCTCCCACTCTGAGCCTACAGACTGGGGTGAGCCCAGGTCTGGATGCCTGGGGCCGGTACCTATGCCTCCCTTGGCCCCGCAGCAGAGAACCGGAAATCAGTCAAGTCTGATCACTGCCCCTCTACACTCTCCACCCTTTACTGAGTAAATCACACACCTTCCTAGAAGCTGCCCAACCATATCCCTGCCTTCTCCCTCCCTCCTCCACCTTCTGCACGCTTCCATTTCCTACTCCGCCAATGTCCAACCTTATGGTGCTTTGTGGTCTTTTTTTTTTTTTTTTTTTGTCTTTTTAGAGCGACACCCACGGCATATGGAGGTTCTCAGACTAGGGGTCTAATCAGAATTGCAGTTGCCGGCCTACACCACAGCCACAGCAACGCCAGATCCGAGCTGCGTCTGCAACCTATACCACAGCTCATGGCAACGCCGGATCCTTAACCTACTAAGCAAGGCCAGGGATCGAACCCACAACCTCATGGTTCCTTGTCGGATTCATTTACGCTCCTTCTTTTCTTTTTTTAATGTAACCACAACAGAACATTAAAGTAAATTCAGTGATTATTAAAATTAAGAATGAAGTAGTTATACATAATAAAACACACCCACTGCTCAAGAAGTTGAGAAGGCATTCTAAAGAGAAGGAAGCAGAGCAGGAATGCTAAGGCAGCTGAACCAGCTGAGCCAAGATTCTCTGCTTTGTGGTCTTTATAGCTGCCACACTTTTGCCCAGATCTAGCTTTTTTTTTTTTTTTTGTGGCTGTGCCTGAGGCATAAAGAGGGTTCCAGGCCAGGGATCCAACCTCAAACCTGCACCATGGCGTGGCCTGAGCCTCCACAGTGAAATGCCAGATCCTTTCACCGCTAGGCTGCTGGGGAACTCCAACCTGGTTCAATCTTTTCCACCCACTATCTCTTTTGTCCTTTAAAGAGGTGCAATTCACATAATGTGTGTTTAACCATTTTAAGGCTTGCAAGTTCATTGGTATTAGAGTATTTCCAATGTGATTATCACCAGGTCTTGGGAGTGACAAAATTCTCTTGTCCCATAAAATCCCCTTCTACTCAGCAAAGCAGCCACTGCTCATTTCCCCCTTTCCTATGCTTTGGTGACCTCTAACCTGTTTTCTGTCTAGAGATTTGCTTATTCTGAGTATATCATGTAAAAGTAATCATATAAAAGTATATTTGTGACTGGCTTCTTTTATTAGTGTAATGTGGATTCTTTGGGCCTTCCCATGGCATATGGAGTTCCCAGGCCAGGGATCAGATCTTAGCAGCAGTTGCAACCCACACCACAGTTGCAGCAACGCCAGATCTTTTAACCCACTGTGTGGGGCTGGGGATCGAACCTGCGTCCTGATGCTGCTGATCCCATTACACCACAGTGGGAACTCCATCAGTGCAATGTTTTTGAGGTTCATCTACACATTCTAGTCTGTATCAGTACCTAATTCCCTTTTTTTTTTTTTTTTTTGGTTGAGCCCACAGCATACATGTTTCCCAGGCTGGAGACTGAACCTGTGCCATAGCAATGACAACACTGGATCCTTACCTGCTAGGCCACCAGAGAACTCAGAACTTCATTTGTCTGTATGGCCGAATAATATTCCACTGTACTCGTACACTGCAGTTTGTTTATCTTCTCGTTAGTTGATGGACACTTGGGTCATTTCCACTTTTTGGCAACTGTGAATAGAGCCATTTTAAGCGTTCAGGTACCTGTTTTCACTTCTTTGGGGTCGACACCTAGGAGTGGGATTGCAGAGTCAAGTGGTAACTAACTCCATGGTCAACTTTTTGAGAATCCGCCGGACTCATTCTTAGCCCCAGACATTCGGGGCTGACCCTGCCTCCTGATTCAGCCCTTGGCTCAGATGAGACCTCCTTGGATCACCCCAGCTCAAACAGCACCCCTCTCCCAAATCACTCTCTTGTCTTTTCAGTGTTTGGAGCTCTTGATCCACTAGAACATAGGTGACCCCGTACCTTTCATTTTCCTCGGTGATCTACAGCCCCATGCAGGTACCCAGGACACAACAGGCATCGGATAAATAATAATCAGTCATTGCCGAATGACTGATCTCAGGTCCTCAAAGGTGATGAGCTGCAGCAAATTGAGATGGTCCCTGGCATCTCAAGTTGCAGCTGGGACCACCCAGGATGATTCAGCTGTCTTAATGTACTACTTCCTCCTGACCTGAGGAAAAATCAACAACCAATGGAAGGAAATCACTGATAGTGCTGTTTCTCCATCCCTTCCTGTTAGTGACTCAGCACAAACATCTCTTCAGCAAGCCCCAACTCCTTGGCCTGGAGCAAGTAACACTTAGTGACTAACTGCAAAGGGGGAGAAAAAGACAAAGGTGTAAAAGAATTTGGGTGGGAAATTGGGGGAGTTCCCATCGTGGCTCAGTGGAAACAAATCCAACTAGTATCTATGAGGATGCAGGTTCGATCCCTGGCCTCGTTTAGTGGGTCGGGGATCCAGCATTGCCGTGAGCTGTGGTGTAGGTCACAGACATGGCTCAGATCTGGCATTGCTGTGGCTGTGGTGTAGGCCAGCAGCTGTAGATCTGAATTGATCCCTATCCTGAGAACTACCATATGCCATGGGTGTGGCCCAAAAAAAAACCAAAAAAAAAAAAAGAAATTTGGGCTCCTGTCTTTCTATACACATCATTTAGTCTTATTTTTCCTTTTTGGAAAAATGGGGTCAATAGTAGTAGCTGCCTTGTAGGCTTGCTATAAGGATTAAAAGAATTATTATTGTTAAAAACAGAGTTATAATTATAATTATTATTATTATTATTTTGTCTTTTTTTGTCTTTTTAGGACCGCACCCACAGGACATGGGAGTTCCCAGGCTAGGGGTTGAATCGGAGCTGCAGCTGCTGGCCTAGGCCACAGCCACAGCAATGCCAGATCTGAATCTGCAAGCTACACCACAGATCACAGCAATGCTGGATCCTTAACCCACTGGGCAAGGCCAGGAATCGAACCTACGTCCTCGTGGATGCCAGTCAGATTTGTTTCTGCTGAGCCACAATGGGAACTCCTAAAAGAATTATTATTATATAAATTATTTTGCTAGCACTTGGTGCATTGAAAATGCTTTCTCACCAGGATATTCCTAGTGGTTCAGTGGGTTAAGAAACTGCTGTGGCTCAGTCACTGTTGTGCTGCTGTGGTGTGGTTTGATCCCTGGCCTGGGAACTTTTGTACAGGCGCAGCCAAAAAAAAAACCTTTCTACCAGAATAGCCATCATTACCATTCTCACCACACACCCATCTCTGTACTGATATTCGAAGCTGGTCTTTCAGATGATAGGAGAGATAAAGGTGTTTTAAAAAGTTAGAGGAAAATCATGAGTGTACTTAATGCCTCTGGGCAGAATTTAAAACAGTTAAAACAGCCAATTTTATGTACCACAATTAAAAAAGTAAACATGAACTTCCTTTTGGAGTTCCCATTGTGGTTCAGTATTAATGAACCTGACTGGTATCCATGAGGACGTGGGTTTGATCCCTGGCCTCACTCAGTGGGTTAAGGATCTAATGTTGGGAGTTCCCGTCGTGGCGCAGTGGTTAACGAATCCGACTAGGAACCATGAGGTTGCGGGTTCGATCCCTGGCCTTGCTCAGTGGGTTAATGATCCGGCGTTGCCGTGAGCTGTGGTGTAGGTTGCAGACGCGGCTCGGATCCCGCGTTGCTATGGCTCTGGCGTAGGCTGGCGGCCACAGCTCCGATTAGACCCCTAGCCTGGGAACCTCCATATGCCGCAGGAGCGGCCCAAGAAATAGCAAAAAGACAAAAAAAAAAAAAAAGGATCTAATGTTGCTGTGAGCTACGGTGTAGGTCACAGAAGTGGCTGGGATCCTGCGTTGCTGCGGTGTAAGCCAGCAGCTGCAGCTCTGATTTGACCCCTAGCCTGGGAACCTCCATATGCTGCAAGTGCTGCCCTAAAAAGACAAAAAAAAAACCCAACTTCCTTCTGATCCTCCGGTCCCCAACTGCCCCCCCCCCAAAAATGGTAAAGAATTTCTCTGTATTATTATTTGAAATAGCAATAGCTCTCCTACCTGGGCCAGAAATAGCCACCTCAGCAGAAATGGCTGTTTGGGTGCTGGATTCCAGAGTCCCTGCTCCATGGGATTTTCTAGAATTTCAGGCCCTGGAGGAGGGCAGGGTTACAGAGTAAAGTCCTCAGGGAAGAAAGAGGGAGCTGCCCACAGTGGACCCCAGGTTTTGCAAAAGCTGCAGAGGACGTGCTGGCTGGCTGTGGGGCTTCTCAACAACTTCTGTTTTCAGTAAATAGAAGTCAGAATAGCTGCTTTCCATCTTCTCCCAGGAAGCCTTCTGGGGCCCCTTTGGTGCTTATCCTGGGAGGGTTGGGTTTGTTTTGTTTTGTTTTTTAATAGGGGAAGGTGTTTTTTTATCTTTTGTCTTTTTTTTTAGGGCCACATCTGTGGCATATGGAGGTTCCCAGGCTAGGGGTCTAATCGGAGCTGTTGCTGCCGGCCACAGCCACAGCTACACCAGATCCAAGCTGCATCCTCAACCTACACGACAGCTCACGGCAACACTGGATCCTGAACCCACCGAGCGAGGCCTGGGATCGAACCTGCAACTTCGTGGTTCCTAGTCGGATTCGTTTCTGCTTCG
Organism: Phacochoerus africanus; assembly: GCF_016906955.1. Classification (NCBI taxonomy): domain Eukaryota; kingdom Metazoa; phylum Chordata; class Mammalia; order Artiodactyla; family Suidae; genus Phacochoerus; species Phacochoerus africanus. Next base: position 30,057,192 of record NC_062558.1, on the reverse strand, counting down.
CCACAATGGGAATTCCTGGGTTAGTTTTAAGTGTTCCATCCCTCACCCCTGGGGGAGACCATACCCGCAATCGCAAAACAAACACACATGCACCCCCCACTCAGAACCAACCACTGTTAACGTTTTCTTCTATTTGCTCTGAATACGCTTTTATTCTTAACAAAAGAGTAAAGCATTGCCTGTTTTTGTCCCTCTGTCTCCAGTTGCCAAACTCCAGGATGAACAGAGCCTGAAGACCCCCGGCCTATTTATAAGCTTTGCATCTATATATTTGTAGATCCAAGAGATAGATTTGATACTGTTTTGTGTATTAACACAAAAAGTTAACTCTATCATAATCTTTTTTCTGCAGCGTGCTTTTTTGGGGCTTGTTTTTATGCTTTTAAGATCTATCCAAGTTAATCTATATAGATCCGATGTACTCCTTTTCCTCCCACGTAATATTCCACCATGTGTCCTGTACCATACTTTCAAAAAACAAATTAAAGACATTGGCTGTTTCTAGTGTTTACAAATACAAACCAGGTGGTCACTGAGGTCCTTGGGCTAATTACTCCAGAGCAGTGTTCTTCAAATTGACTAAGACATGACTGGTGTCATGAAATCAAATTTTTCTTTTTTTTTGTTTTTTTCTTTTTGTTGTCTTTTTAGGGCTGCACCCACAGTATATGGAGGTTTCCAGGTTAGGGGTCGAGTCTGTACTGCAGCCTCTGGCCTACACCACAGCTCATTGCAACACCGTATCCCCAACTCACTGAGCAAGGCCAGGGATCCAACTCGTGTCCTCATGGATACTGGTCGGATTCATTAACCACAGTGGGAATGCCTCGAATTTTTCTTAAATGGTATAGGGTTATTTATAATGAATACTTTACTCCTCCTTGGTGAACTTTTTGTTTTATGGGCCTGTGTACCTGGCAGGAAGGTGAAAACGTTTTTCTTCCTAAGGACTGTAGTGAAAACAAAGTTTAAAAAACGTTCCTCTCCCATCAGTTCTACCCAAGAGAAATGACATGTACAGCCCCAGGCAAACATGGACACAAATGTTCACAGACGCTCTATTCACAACGGCCAAAAGGAGGAAACAACCCAAATGTCCATCAACAGATGAATGGAAAAACAGAAGTGGTCTAGCCCTAAAACAGAATATTATTCCACCCTAATAAGGAATAAAAATACTGACACATGTTCCAACACAGATGAACCTTGAAAACATGGTGCTAAATGAAAGTGGCCAGGCACGAAAGGCCACACGTTCCTGATTCCGTTGATATGAAATGTCCTGAACAGACAAATGCATAGAGACAGAAAGCAGATCAGTGGTTGCCAGGGGCTGAGGGGGAGGAATGCAGAGTGACTGCTTCAGGGGATGGATTTTCCTTTAGGGCGATGACAATGCTGTGGACCTAGAGAGTGATAATTTCACAGCCTTGTGGATTTACTGACAGCCACTGAATTCTACACTTTAATATGGTTGAAAAGGTGAACTTTACTGTAATTTTTTAAAAAGGAAAGCCACTCCTTGAAGGCGTTCTAAGAGTGGACTTGTGCACTGCAGACTGTGCACATTTCAACTACGTTACTAGCCGTGGCAAACTGCTTTCCAAAAGGGTTGCCCCAATTTGCATGGTCACAGCAGTGAAGGAGAATTTCTGTCTCCCCAACCAACACTTCGTACCCAAGAGGAGAATGGGAGGATAACTCAGAGCTAAATTGTGGGTATAAACCGCAGGTCCAAAGCTAGAGGCCCAAGGACTTGTTTTGTTTGGCTTGTTTGTATTTTTTTTAATTAATTATTTTTTTGTCTTTTGTTTTTTTAGGGCTGCACCTGCGGCGTATGGAGGTTCCCAGGCTAGGGGTCTAATCGGAGCTGTAGCCGCCGGCCTATGCCAGAATCACAGCAACCCCAGATCTGAGCCACATCTGCAACCTACACCACAGCTCACAGCAACACCGGATCCTAAACCCACTGAGCAAGGCCAGGGATCGAACCCACAACCTCATGGTTCCTAGTCGGATTTGTTAACCACTGAGCCATGATGGGAACTCCCCGGCTTGTTCGTATTTATAAAAGTTTGAATTAGACACCTACAGTTAAAGTTGGGAGATCACAAAATCTGGTTTGCCCACTTTCCTTGAGACATTGGAAATCCTGACCCCATTTCATACACTTTGCCTTGTGGTGACCATGGCAGAGGTGAGGGGCAGATGCCCCCTTTAAAGGAGGAATGAGGTTTCATTTCACCATAGTCCCCACTGCTCCCTAATGTCTTACAGCTGGTCCCATTTACTGCTTATGTTCCCCCTTTAGCCACGTATTCCTTCAAGCGCACTCACCTGGGGTCTAGTTTTGAGCTCTAGATGGGCGTGACTGGGGGGCTCACTCTTAAAGCTGAGCCCCCTCATGCAGGACACAACCTGCACAACTGTACCAGGGTAGCTCTGATGAAGAAGAGGACTGATGATCTCCAGGGGCATTAGCTCTGGAGAGTTCCTGAGGTAGAGAGGGTCTCAGCCAGACGTGGGGAGAAAAGCAGACTTGGGAGCTTGGCAAGAAGGTGGGGTCAGAGCCCTGGCATAGCCGTCACGCAGAGGACAGGGGAACATGCCATGGAGGGAGTGTCACTCCAGTGCCCACTTGAGGATGCTCGGCCTCAAAGAGCCCGCCTTCGGCATCCTCTGCAGCTCTGCATCCAAGGAGCAACATCTCAAGCCCCTGGGTTTCTGTCCTTGGAGCTGTCGGCTCTGACCATGACCCCAAACCAGATTAACAGCCTCCTCCCAACACACATGCTCTGGGTCAGAGACTGCAGACAGCAAGCAGCTGTTTGGAAAAACCCATCTGCTGCCTGATGCCCTAAATTCCGCTTCAGGGGCCAGCTTGGGGGAGGGCAGCGGAAGGGAAGGGGGTGACCTGCAGCAGGGGGCTCGGGTGAGAAACACCCAGTGTGACAATCTGGGGTGGGGAGTAGAGCGCTGATTATAGAAGCCTCTGTGCTTTTTATTTTTCTGTCCACACCCACGGAACGTGGAAGTTCCCAGGCCAGGGATTGCAGGGCGGCAGTTGTGACCTGTGCCCACTGCACCACAGGCAGAACTTGCACCACTAGTTGCAGAACTTCCTATGCTTTTTCAATGTATATATTTTTTAAAAAGCCCCCTCCCCCAGATGCCAAAAATGCAGCTTAGGTGAGAGCCAACCCCCTCAACCCCTGCCTCCAGTGAGGACAACTACCCAAGACCAGCTACATAATTTGCGGGGCCTGGTGCAAAGTGAAAATGCAGGATCCCTTGTTCAAAAATGGAGAATTTCAAGACGGTGGCCACAGAACTTTAAACTAAGCGCAGGGCCCTTCTGAGTGTGGGGCCTGTGCAACTGTCCCTGCCCCCACCCCTGCCCCCTAGAAGCTGGTCCTGTCTCTACCCTTTCCCTGTTCCCAATCCTTCATGAGGAAGAAGGGCTGTGTGGCTGGAGTACAGCATTTGAGGGTCAAATCTGAGGCTCAAAGGCAGGCAGAGGCCCTGTAGCCATGGGGAGGGGTTAGATTTGATGCACTGAGACTCTGGGGAGGTTTTTGGCAGCCAGAGGTCAGAATCTGATTGACAAAGGGACACATGAAGCTGGCAGCAGGCCGGTCCAGACCAACACCTCTACTTCCAGCTTCATAATCCCCATCGCAAGCAGCCTGACCCAAACCCGGCTGTCCTTGCCCTCTGAGCGTTTAATCCCCCCACCCCCCAAGCCAAATACCAAGTCCTCGGGTGGCCCTGGGCCAGGGCAGCAGTCCCTGAGGAGAGGAAGAGTGAGGAATGCAAGGGCATGTGGCTGAAGGTTACAAGGTCCCCCCAAAAGAGATCCACATCAGATTCCTGAAACCTGTGAGTGTGACCTCATTTGGAAAAGGGGTCTTTGCAGATATGATTCAGAATCTCAAGATGAGATGATTCTGGATTACCCACTTGGGCCCCCCATCCAATGACAAGTGCCCCAATAAGAGAAAGGCAGAGACAGATTTGAGACACACAGGGAAGAAGGCCATGTGATGATGAAGGCAGAGGCTGGAGGGAGGTGGCCACCAGCCAAGGAAGCCTAGAGCCCCCAGAAACTGGAATAGGCAGGAAGGACCCTCCCTAGAGCCTTGGAGGGAGTGCGGCCTTCTGGACATCTTGAAGTCAGACTTCTGGCTCCCAGAACTGGGATAGAATAGGTTTCTGTTGTTTTAAGGCACCCAGTTCATGGTCGTTTGTTACAGCAGCACCATAAACCCATGCACCCTCCTCCTCATCCCCAATCTCATCTTCATCCTTGCAACACATCCCCCTTTACAGGTGAGAACACTGAGGCCCAGAGAGGGGACAATAAGCAGGGAACAGGTGTCTCAACTTTCTCCTGCCTGAATTTAACTCAGCTAGGTATCTTGTTGGGTTTTCTCAGTATTTCAAAATCTGTATTTATTTTTCTTATGGAATGGTAAGCACAGGAAAAGAGTCCAGATGACACAATACCATGCAACTTTTTGGTTCCTACTCTTGGGGGGTTCAGCTGTGGGGTCTTGGTTGTGTGGCATAGGGTAAATCAATTAATCTCTCTGAGCTTCAGATTCCTTAATTTTAAAACAGGGAAATGGGAGTTCCCTAGTGGTCTGGTGGTTAGGATCTGGTGCTTTCATTGCTGAGGCCCGGGTTCAATCCCTGGTCTGGGAATTGAGATCCCACATCAAGCCGCTGCACAACACGACCAAAATAATTGCATGGTGGGGGGCGGGGGGGGGGAAGCTAACGGTTAAAATGAGAATGGATGCTAAGCACCTGATGTCTCTCTGATTCCACCTGAGACCCCAGCCTGAGCCAGAACGCATTCTTGCTATAGGACCATGGTCTCAGGCTCACAATGGGTTTCTCAGGGAGGGAGCTAGAGGGCCCTGGATGAATAAGCTGCTTGAGGCAGGGCCAGGCCCCTGCCCCAGGGCAGGCATGGAGCTGGTTTGTGCAGTGTGACTGTACCAGTAGTTAAAATCCTGAAATACTCTACTGCGGTAAAAAGCCACTGCCCCAGCCCCCCTCCTGGGACCCCAGACTCACACACAATCCAGCAAGTAAGAACCATCGGGAGTCTTCCTGCATCCAATCCTAAGCCTCTCTTCCAACCAGGTTGTTCTGCTGGGTAATATTTCTTGGCGCCATGGGTGTGGGGCGTCCTGTCTTTGATGGAAAAGAACAGGTGGCATTTGCTAGGTCTCCGCTTTTCTGGGAGGCAGAGAAGTGGCAGGGATTTAGAGCAACTATGTCTCTGCTACCCTGCACAAGCCCTGGGGAGACAGACAGATGGACAGATGTGAATGTTAGCATCGGGGGTCCTGGGGAAAGGACCTGAAGGGCACAGACGGGGCTCCTGGACACTGGGGGCAGGCCCAGGACCACCCAAAGTCTCCCACGACTGTACGATGTCAGGCCAGAGCAGAGATGGTCTAATGGAGAAACCAAGCCAGGCGATGAAGCAGAAGGCCCAGGAAGAGGTCAGAGGTCAGGGGTCAGAGGTAGTATACTTTATTGACCGGTTCTCCCAACATCTTGCAACACCCCCCTCCCCCCACAAAGCCAGACCTAGGCTTTGCCAGCATCCTGTCCATCAGACAGGGAAGAGAATGCGTCTCCCAAACATCCGAAGGGCGTCGAGGTGACTGTCATTGTTGGGAAGGGGCCGCCAGCCGGGGTGGGGGGAGGGAGAGGCAAGGCAGGGGGAGGGGCTCAAGCTGGGTGCTGGGCTGGGGACACCCCGAGGCTTTGCCAGGCCTGGCCAGCCCCTCACTCCCCCAGTTAAGGTTGGTAGTGGTTCACAGTGAGACTGGCTTAGATCTGGGCAGGCAGGAGCCTTCCACTCCCGCCCACCCTTGGCCTGACTCACGAAGCTGGGAAGAGCAAGAGACAGGAAGTCCCCCGCCTGGGATGGGGAGCCCCTTCTCTCCAGGGGCAAAGGGTAGAGGCTGCATACTCCCCTGATGTCCCCCAGGTTCTGAGGAAGGGTCATATGCTCCCGGCTCAGAAGTTTCTAGAATGTCTTGGTGAACTTGCCAGTCATTACTCCCAATTAGAAAAACGTTTTTGAAATCTAGGAGATGACTGGGGCCCATCAAACCAAGCAGTAAAAAATCTGGTTAAGATCTTGGTTTAAAAAGGTAGCTCTACCTTCGCTTAGCAGCCTTGGGAGCCAGATGGAGAAAACAGTGGTATCTCCACCGCCAAGACTGGAGGGGGTGGCTCACGGCAGCAGGGGGCTGGTGGTGGCCCGGGGAACAGGGTGGGAACTGGGGGCAAGGTGCAGGAAGCAGTGACACGTGGGACAGGGCAGGTGGCCGTCCAGTGCCTTGGGCCTGGGCTCAGAGGGCAGTGGGGGTGGTGAGGCCCTCCTCCCCCACCATGGGCCCATCTGCCAGGCGGGCACTGGGGCCGCTGCCCCACTGGGAGAGGTGGGGCCATGGTCAGGCCTTGTGATTGCCATTGCCTGGCATTTCCTGGTGGCCGGCTATGTAGTCTGAGGCGGGCTCGAGCCCCAGCATCTGCCGCTGCACCAGCTTGGCGTAGAGGCCGCCCTGTGCCAGCAGCTGCTGGTGGGTGCCCTGCTGCACGACTCGGCCCTTGTCCAACACCACGATGAGGTGCGCCCGCTCCACTGTGCTCAGCCGGTGCGCGATGATGAGCACTGTGTGCTTCTGCAGGTTGCCGTGGATGGCCTGCTGGATCTGGGAAACAGGAGGGGCCAGCTCACCCTGGCACCACCCCAGCCACCCACCACCCCGCCCAGCCCTGGCTCAGATCCCAGATCTACCACATCCTACAGTTGCTCAGCCTCTCTGGGACTTCCGCATTTATAAAGCCAGGACTTGCAGAGGACTTGCTTCCTGGATATTTGTCTACAGGGGACAGAGTTCAAAGCCTGACAACAGGGCAGCGCTCGATGACTGTCAGAGGCGCCCCAAATAGGGTTGTCCCCTGATCTTTCTGCTCCTTCCTCTAACTTGGCCGTGGTTGATGGTCTCATGGGAAGCCCCGAAGCTCAGGCCGACAAAACAAGGCATCACCCTCAGTTTTTTTCCCTGGCCACCCAATTCCAGCCCAGCAGCAAATCCTGCAGATCCATCTCCCACGTGCTTTGTCCTGCTGCATCTTTCCACCTCTGCCACTGCTCCTTCTTTCCTGAATGCTTGCAACTTTCCTGCCCCACTCCCAGCCACTCTCCATACGGATTTAAAGTTTTTCTTTTTCATTTTACAGCTGCACCTGCAGCATATGGAAGTTCCCAGGCCAGGGGCTGAATCAAAGCTGCAGCTGTCAGCCTATGCCACAGCCATGACAACACCAGATCCGAGCTGAATCTGCAGCCTATGCTGCCGCTTAAGGTAATGCTGGATCCTTAACCCACCCAGAGGTCTGGGATCAAACCTGCACCCTCACAGAGACAACATTGGGTCCTTAACAAGCTGAGCCACAATGGGAACTCCTGGATTTAAATTTTTTAATCAAGTCTTGTTGAATTCCTGCTCCAAGCCCTCTAAGAGGTTCTTGTCCCATTTAGGGTAAAATCCAAATACCTGGGGGAGTTTTAGGTCCATGAAATTATTCTACATAATATGACATTCTGCATTTTTTCAACACAGTGACCCCTGATGTGAACTCTGGCCTTGATACCAGTGTGTCAATTGGAAGAAATGTACCGCTAATAAAAGATGTAACAGGCGACACTTTTTGCGGGGGTGGGGGGAAGGGGGGCCCTGAATACAGGAACTCTGTACTTTCTGCTCAATTTAAACCTCAATCTGCTCTAAAACAAAAAAATCTATTAATGGAAGAAAAAAAAAAAGCTAAATTCCTTAGGGCCTGAGGAGCTTGTGTCACCCTGTGACTCTGTTCAAGCCTCACTCTGCCCAACCCCCAGCCACCAGCCATGCTGACTTGCAGGCTTGGCTGTGGACCTGTTCTTTGCACCCACTGCCCCCTCTTCCTGGGACGCTCTTACCCAGACCCCGAGGGCTGGGTTCTTTCCTTTCTGGTCTCAACTCAATTGGTACCTGGTGACCCTGGTTTTGTTGGTGCAAACTGCAGAACTCCTGGCACATGTGGCCCCATCCAAACCCTGCCCTGAGACAGCCTCACTCCAGCCCGTCTCTAGGATGACCCCAGCCCCCTAACTGCTCAGCTGCCAGGAGAATTCACCTGACTGGGCCCTGAGCTCCCCTTCTTAGAGCATTTACCAAAAAGGGCTTATAATTGTAAATCTATAATTGTAATATATATATATCTGAGGGACAGAGCCAAGATTTGCATATATATGCAAATTTTTATATATTGCATATATATATATGCAAATCTCCTAAAACTCAGGACTGTCTTTCTCAAGGACCTGAATGCCATCCCTTTGAAGTGTAATCATCCTAATCACTGGAAGGATAGAGCCGCACCGCCCAGCGGAGTCCAGGTGGGAGACTTGAACCCCAACCCCAGTGGTTGCCGGCTGCGGGGACCACGCCCTTCCTATGCCCGCAATCTTTTTTTGACCATGCTCTCCTCAGGCAGAAGTTCCCCGGGCCAGGGATCAAACCCGAGCCACAGCAGAGATGATGCTGAATCCATAACCACTAGTCCACCAGGGAACCCCCCAATCTCCCTTTAAAACACAGTCACCAGTGTCACCCATGTATGAAGGGAGTTCAGGCCCGTTTCTACGGGCAGAAGCTACAGAATAAAATCTGTTTTCCGGGCTTTAACATCCCGGTGGCCTCCTCCCCAGTCCTCTATCACATGACTGTTTCATTTTCTCCGCAGCACAGGCTCCAGGGCGAACTCACGCCTGTCTCCTTGTCATATGCCTCGCCCCTGGACTGGAACCACCTTGGGGGCAGGTAACCCCAGCACCTAGAGCAGTGCCTGGCACCCAGGAGGAGTGCATCACATCCCTGTGTAATAAATGAATTGATCCACGGAGAGACTGAGGTAGCTAGTCAGCTTCTAATACACTACTGGACCCTCTTTACCAACGAGCTGAGACTCAGTGGGGTGAGAGACGCACTGAGGTCCTGAGCTGAAGGGCGGAGCTCCTAATCCACATCCTGTATTATACGTTTCAACACCTACAGCCCAGAGGCTGGGCCAGAATGACTAGGCCCTGGGCTTCCTCTGCCCTCGCAGGCACTCATGTAACACCCTAGCCCAAGAAGCTGACAGCTGCCCTGAGCCCCTCCCAGCGGAGTGGAGGGGGACCTCTGGCCACTGGAGCTACTCCCCTCGCCCACCACCCTGCAACTCACCAGGTACTCGCTCTCTGCATCCAGGGCGCTGGTGGCTTCATCCAGGATGAGAACGGGTGGGTTCCGCACCAGAGCTCGGGCCATGGCCACCCGCTGCTTCTGGCCACCTGACAACTGGGCGCCTTTCTCCCCTGTCTCTGTGTGGCAGAAGCACAGGGGTCCAGTGAATGGGAGGTGTGGCTGGGCAGCCCCCTTCCTCTGCTGTTCCCTGCTGCCCCGGGGAGCAGTGCTCCCCAGGAAAAGGTGTGGCTAAAGAGGCCACAGGCTGGAAAATTCAGGAAAGGACGCCCTCTCTCCCTGTTCACAAGAGGCATGCAAATTATGACCATGTGCAATTGGTAACAAGATACCAATTTTTACCTATTAATTTGGCAAAAATCCAAATGTTTGATAACACACTGTGCTGGTGTGGTTGAGGCAAAATGGGTACGCCCCGGTCTTCCTGGGGTACACCTGGTGTCATCTCTGTGCTGCTGCGCGCACACCTGTGCATCTATTGGGCTGTGCTGTGCCGGTCTACGGATCACAATTGCAAATGCACAACCCTTGGACCAGCAAAACGACCTCTGAGAATATTTCCCACAGTCACTTATTTTCTCACGCACAGTGACTCACAGCATTGTTATTGCAGAAAACAAACAAAAAACAACAAAAAAATCCAAGCTAAAAGAACCCTCAAATGCCCATCAATATGAAACCGGAAATCAGTTATTTTGATGTAAATTATAAAGCCACACAATAGAATACTATGCAATAGGTGTGTTGTTGTTGTTGTTGTTGTTGTTGTTGTTGTTGTTTTAAGCAGCTTTCTAGGAATCAATATGAAAAGGTCACTTTAAAAAGCCAGGTGCAATGGTGCAATGGTGCAATGGTGCAATGCAATGGTGCAATGGTGCAATGGTGGTTAACGAATCTGACTAGGAACCATGAGGTTGCAGGTTTGGTCTCTGACCTTGCTCAGTGGGCTGAGGATCTGGCATTGCCATGAGCTGTGGTGTAGGTTGCAGACGCAGCTCGGATCCCTCGTTGCTGTGGCTCTGACCTAGGCTGGTGGCTATGGCTCCCCTAGCCTGGGAACCTCCATGTGCCACGGGAGCGGCCCAAGAAATGGCAAAAAGACAAAAAAAAAAAGAAAGAAAGAAAAAAATAAAAAGCCAGGTGCAGAATATAAGGTGCTGGGTTTTTTTTTCTATAAAAGGGTAAGAGGGAATAAAAATACATGTGCATATTTGCATAAAGAAACTCCAAAAGGACATGTAAGAAACTAATGAAAGAAGTTTTGTTGGGGGCAGGCACAAACTGGCAGTGAAGGTTGGGATGAAATAAAACTTTTCATTGGATATTGTTATGTATATTTTTTAGCTTTGCATTATGTGAATAGCCCCACTGCAAGAGTTATTTTACAATATATTAAATAAATAATAATATATGTTAATTAAAATAATATGAATATATCAATAAGCTAACATATTCAATTTATTAAATTAAAATACTTCTTTTTCTTTCTTTTTTTTTTCCACACCCATGGCATGGGAAAATTCCTGGGTCAGGGATCAAAACCATGCCATAGCATCAACTTGAGCTGATAAAGTGACAACTCTGGGTCCTTAACCTACTGAGCCACCAAATACTTATTAATATAACAGTAACTATAATGATTATAATTCATAAATTATTTTATTTATTTATTTATTTTTGCTTTTTAGGGCCGCACCTACAGCATATGGGAGGTTCCTAGGCTAGGGATCATATCAGAGCTCTAGCTGCCAGCCTACACCACAGCCACAGCAATGTGGATCCAAGCTGCATCTGTGATCTACACTACAACTCATGGCAAATGCCAGATCCTTAACCCACTGAGCAAGGCCAGGGATCGAACCTACGTCCTCATGGATACTAGCCAGATTTGTTTCCACTGAGCTATAACAGGAACTCCCATATGTTATTTTAAAATAATAAGGTTTTTGGAATGAAATAGAGGTGGTGGTTGTAAAGCACTGTGAATGTTCTAAATGCCACTGAATTGTTCACTTTAAATAGTTAAGATTATGTTACGGGAATTTCCCCTGAAATAATAAAGAGCAGCTGACAGAGGGCAACACATAACTCAGAGGGTTGAATCCCTGAGGGTGGACCTTCAGGCACAGCGGAGGCGATGCTCCAGGCTCTGTACCTGTATTGTAGCCGTCCTGGAGCTCCATGATGAAGCCGTGGGCATTTGCCTTCTGTGCAGCTTCCACCACCATCTCGAAGGGCACGGTGGGCAGGCCATAGGAGATGTTGTCTGTGATGGAGCGGGCAAACAGCACTGGCTCCTGGCTCACCAGGGAGATCTGTGGAGGAGGAAGGATGGGGCATGAGAGGCTGAGAGCACGTCAATCCAGCTGTCACCAGGAACCTCACAAGCCCCGGGCCTCGCTGACGCCAGGGGCCTCAGGTCTGAAATCTGATCAGGGTTTGCGCCTGGCTACCACATTCAGCTGCCTCTCTTCTTTCCAAACAGTGGAGTGCACTTTCTGCACGAGTCCCCTGCCTCTCTGACCCACATACTGAGGGCCACTCAGCTTGCCACCCTGATCCAAGCCAAGCTGTCTGACCTCCGAGATAGAGCTCATTGGCAGCCCCTGTCCTGGAGGCAAAGAGAGAGAGTATAACTCTGTGAGTGGGTCTGTCCCTGCCAGAGGCAAGAGGCCACAGCAGGCCCAGGACACAAGGATCTTCCTGGCTGGTACCCCCTCGCTTTAAGAGAACAATTTAAAGGAGCTATTGTCACAGAGTTCCTGTGTGGCTCAGCAGGTTAAGGACTGGTGTTGTCACTGCAGTGGTTCAGGTCACTGCTGTGGCATGGGTTTGATCCTGGCCTAGGAACTAACCTTTCTTTTTTTTTTTTCTTTCTTTCTTTTTTCTAGGGCTGCACCTGCGGCATATGGAGGTTCCCAGGGTAGGGGTCAAATTGGAGCTGTAGCCATAGGCCTACGCCACAGCCACAGCAACGTGGGATCCGAGCTGCGTCTGTGACCTACACCACAGCTCACGGCCACGCTGGATCCTTAACCCACTGGGCAAGGCCAGGGACCGAACCCACAACTTCATGGTTCCTAGTCGGATTCGTTAACCATTGAGCCATGATGAGAACTCCGAAACGTCCATTGAAAAAAAAAAAAAAAAGGAGCTATTGTCTCATGATCCCAGCTTCATGAATTTGTATGTAGTTGGAGGATATCATTGCAATACCGTAAATAGCAGAAAAGGAAAAAAATAAACAATCTAGTTGTCCAAAAATTGAAGACTGGTTAGGTGACTACAGTGCACCCATAAAATCAAACTGCAATAGGAGTTCCCACTGTGGCGCAATGGGATTGGTGGCACCAGGACGCAGGTTTGATCCCTGGCCTGGCACAGAGGGTTAAAGGAGCTGGTGTTGCTACAGCATAGGTTGCACCTGCAGCTCAGATCTGATCCCTGGCCTGGGAATTCCATATGCCTCGGGGGTGGCCAAAAAAAAAAAAAAAAAATCAAGCCGCAATATATGTGTTACGATCCTATTTTTGTTGGGAAAAAAAAAAAGCATGTGTGCCTTTATACATAGATATGCTTATATAAAGAGAGGAAGCAGTTTGGAAAGGATATTGACTGAACTGCTAACATTGTTCCTGCCATGCGGGAGAAACCAAAAGGTGAGATGGAGGGGTTCTCACATCTTCTGTATGAGATTCTCTGAACACATGGGAATGTGTTTAGGTAGATGAGTTTTTCTGCTTTGGGTTTATGACAGTTAAAATTTTAAATTTAAAGAGAGAGTATTCAGGAGTTCCCACTGTGGTGCAGTGGAAATGAATCCAACTAGTATCCATGAGGATGTGGGTTTGATCTCTGGACTCACTCAGTGGGTTAAGGGTCTGCATTGCCGTGAGCTGTGGTGTAGGTCGCAGACGCAGCTTGGATCTGGTGAGGCTGTGGCTGTGGTGAAGGCTGGCAGTTACAGCTCCAGTTTGACCCCTAGCCTGGGAACCTCCATATGCCGCATTGTGCAGCCCTAAAAAGACAAGAAAGAAAGAGAGAGAGGAAGGGAGGAAGGAAGAAAAAGAAGGAAGGAAGGAAGGAAAGGAAGGAAGGAAGGAAGGAAGGAAGGAAGGAAGGAGAAAGAAAGAAAAGAAAGAAAGAAAGAAAGAAAGAAAGAAAGAAAGAAAGAAAGAAAGAAAGAAAGAAAGAAAGAAAGAAAGAGATTCACAAAAGAGGAAATCCAAATGGCCAACAAACTTATGAAGAGGGACTTAATATCTTTAGTTCCCAGGAAAATGCAAGAGGTCTCAATGAACTACCTCCAGGCCTGCACCAACTGGTACGGATTCAGGACTGGCTCTATCAACTGAGAAGACGAAGTGTCTGAGTATGTTAACCACTACACAGCCACAACAGCTCTGTCCAGGAGCCTTTTCCAGAACTCCAGTAGGCAGCAGCCTGGTGGTGGCCCACCTGGGACGACTTTTTCACCTGCACCAGCTACCCCTGGTCATACACACACAGGCAGGAAGATTTCACAATCTGTGGCTTCCACCAACAACTTGGCCGGGAGTTGTGGAATCTCTGTGCCAACTTTCAGGCTCTCACATAATTTAATGTACGTTGATGATGTAAATGGCGCCTGCTAAACAGCTGGTGTTTTTTAATTTTTTTGTTGTTGTTGTTGTCTTTTGTCTTTTTTTAGGGCCGCACCTGCGGCATATGGAGGTTCCCAGGCTAGGGGTTGAATCGGCTATAGCTGCTGGCCTACACCACAGCCACAGCAACACAAGATCCGAGCCACGTCTGTGACCTACACCATAGCTCACAGCAATGCTGGATCCTTAACCCACTGAGTGAGGCCAGGGATCGAACCTGCAACCTCATGGTTCCTAGTCAGATTCGTTTCTGCTGCACCACAACGGGAAGTCCAAGCTGGTGTTTTTTATATGGTGTGCAACCTGAGCAACCATCCAGGCCATTCCTGCTCTCATGCCAGCATAGGATCAGGTGTTGTGTCTACTTTTCTGAGAGGGTTACCAAAAACTGTATGGTCATGAACGGCCTCCTTTAAGTACTGGAGATAAATGTGGAACAACTTGAAGTCTCATCCACTGCTAGTGGGAATATAAGTTAAAAAAAGAAAAAAAGTAAAGCATTTCAATGGCAGTAACTCCTAAAGCTGAGGATATGCATCCACTCTGGGAGAACAGACCCACCCATGCACACCAGGAAACATGGACAAAATTATCCATATCAGTATTGTGGGTAATAGTAAACAAACAAACAAAACAGGAAACAACCCCAAATATCCATCATGAACAGAATATGTAAACAGACTGTGACATGTTTACACAGTGGATTATCTTCCAGCAATGAAAAATGAATGAACTACAAACACATCCTCAACCTGGAAAATTCACGAATAATGTTGAGTGGAAGAAACAAGACACAAAGAATATACACATTATGATTCCAGCCAGAAGAAGTTCAAAACCAGCCAAACACAGCTATGCTGTTTGGGGAGGCACAGAGAGATGGTAAAACAAAAGAAAAGCAAGAAAAGAATGATCATGAAAGTCAAGTGAGATGTTGCATCTTGGGGGGATTAGAAAGGACACATGGGGGGCTTCTGGAGAGCTGGAAGGTTCTATTTCTTGACCTGGGTGGTGTTACATTGGTGATAATTCTTTGAAACTGTACAGGTATCTTTTTTTTTTTCAGCTTTTTAGGGTGGCACCTGCAGCCTATGGAGGTTCCCAGGTTAGGGGTTGAATCGGAGCTGTAGCTGCTGGCCTACGCCACAGCCACAGCAACACTGGGTCCAAGCCATGTCTGTGACCTACACCACAGCTCATGGCCATGCTGGATCCTCAACCCACTGAGCAAAGCCAGGGATCAAACCTGCGTCCTCATGGATACTAGTCAGATTCGTTAACCACTGAGCAACAACGGGAACTCCCTGAACTGTATAGGTATCTTGAACCCTCATCCCTGCATCTGTCTTAGAGCTCACGGGAGAAGGTTTGATAAGGAAAGGGTGGAGAAGGGAGGCAAAGGCCCATCTACATACCGCTCGGTGCAAGTACTTGTGGTCATAGGCGCTGATGGGCTTCCCATCCAGCAGCACACGGCCCCCCTCCAAGGGGTAGAAGTTCTCCAGAATGTTGACACAGGAGCTCTTCCCACTGCCCGATGGCCCCACAAGTGCAGTCACCTTTCCTGGGGACAGGCTGAAGGAGACATTCTGCAAGGAACATGCAGACACGGTGTGGGGCCCTTGGCTCAGATGCCCCGGCCTCAGAGGCAAGTGGGCACCCTTCCCAGCCTTCCCCCCTGCTGGACCCCAGCAGGCTCTCCTTTCCAGAATTTGGCAGCATTTTTATACTTGAATCCTTTGCCTGGAATGCTCTTTCTGCTGAGAGATGTCAGCTGGCTCCTGCTCCTTCTTTAGGTCTCAGATCAAATGTCACCTCCTCTGAGAAGCCCTCCTTGACTGCTAATAACATCTGTGTAGACTACTCTATCCCACTACCCTGATTTATTGCCTCCCTAGCACTTATCCTGAAATCCTTTCATTAATGATCTGTCTTCCCCAACTAGAGCCCACACTCCAGGGTGGGGAGGGACTCCCCCTGTCATACTCCTGGCTGTAGTGCCACAGCCTGGCCTGCGGGAGGTGTGCACACGACAGGATGAGGGAAAGGAAGATGGGGGGAGGGAGCCTCAAACCCCCTCTCACCTGTAGGACTTGGGTGTGGGGCCGAGTGCGGTAGGTGAAAGTCACGTTCTCAAAGTCCACCCGGCCCTCCAGATGGTCAGGGGCCAAGTTCCCGTCATGCACCATGGTTGGCTGCCGGTCAATGAACTCGAACACCTTTTCTGCGGCTCCCACTCCTTGCATCAGGCCACTATAGACGGAGCCCACAGACTGCGAGGGAACAGACACATTCCAGTCCCACTGACATCCCAATCCTGGGACCCCTCCTGGTGCCAGAGAGATGAAGGGGGTGCAGAGAGGGCAAGAACACAGCAGCGGCTCCAGGGGGGGGGCCAAAAGAGGCTGCTGGAGCTCCACCTGCTAGTACAGCAGATGAGGGCAATAAAGAAAAAATGAGGACAGACAGCAACAGAAATTACTGATGCCACGTGTTTTATAGCTAAACCTCACCACTGGCCAGCGGAGTAGGTATTATATCAGCCTCCCAGAGGAGGAAACGGAAGCACACAGAAGTTAAATGAACCAGCCAGAATGTGGCAGAACAGGAATCAAACCTTCCTCTTTCAGCAGCCGCAGAATAAAAATTTCAATTTTAAAAGGGGCTCTTAATTTATACCATACATCTCCATGGGTAAAAACATACACAATATAAATGTGAATAATGACTCCTTTCACTGAGCACTTTGTATATGTCACAAGGTAGGTTCTATCATTATCTCCTTCGTGGTGATGAGGAAACAGGCCCAGAGAGCTTAAGTAACTTCCCCCAGGTCACACAGCCAGAAAGTGGCAGAACCAGGACTTGAATCCAAGCATGTCTGGCTCCCAAGCCCTGGCCCTTACAAGCTGTGACTGCAAATCCTGATTGGTGAAATTGGGGTGGTATCAGCACCAGTGCCACGGTTCTGTGAAGACAGTGCTTGGCACATAGTAAGCTTTTAATACTCCACAGCCATGGCTGTTATCGTTAATAACCAGAAACGACTGTCCATATTAAGATACAAGTGCAGTGCATAAGTTGTTGTGTCTCATCCCAGAGGCGGCCCCGGTTATCCAAGTCCTTTCTCTGTGCATTTAGAAACACATGTACATATATCATTAAATAATTTTGAGATTAAAAAAACCCCACAAAAACACAAATGGGAGTTCCCTGGTGGTGCAGCAGGTTAAGGATCCAGTGCTCACACTGCAGTGGCTCAGGTTGCTGCTATGGTGTGAGATGGGTCCCTGGCCAGGGAACTTGCACATGCCAAGGGTGAGACCAAAAAACCAAACCAAATCAAAACAAAACCAAAAAAACCACAAATGGGATCAGACCAGCCCAAGGACTCAGGGATTAGTTTTTTCACTAACAGTGTGTCCGAGGGTTCTTCCCAAGCCAGTGCACACAGCTCTATCTCACTTCTGTGGCTGCTGCCTAGTGTTCACAGCTCAGATGGACTGTGTCTGGAATAAATACGTACCGTATTCACCCAATTCCTGGTTGATGGGCACTTGTTTTAACTTTTCACTCTTACAAAACAAAGCTGCACTGAACATCCTGGGACATGTACGTATGAACTGGTGTGGGTATGTCTCTGCCCACTGGTGTGGGCATCTCTGGAGCATGGATTCCTAGATGCTGACTGAAATGACACAGCATGTGTGGCTGTAGCTAATGCAAAGTGTCATCTGCAGCAGGTGCTAGCCCGCCCCCTTCCCCAGGCCCCCCAATCCTTGAGTTTAATCATTGCAGGACACAGAGGCTCCACCTCAATGCTGGAGGCCTTTGGAGAGGGTGGGAGGCAGACCAGAGAAGTAACCGCATCACTCCAAGCTTCCTCCAGCAGTGCCTCATGGCACTGGCATAGGCACCCCAGCTCCCCTGTCTCAGGACCTGCTGGTGGGGGAGCCAAATTAAGACATAATCTATTAAAAAAAAATCAAAAGACCTATTTTCCCCATGAAAAGCTACTCTTTCTTCTTCTTTTCTTTTCGGCTGTGCCCATGCATGGCATATAGAAGTTCCTGGGCCAGAGATCGAACCCATACCACAGCAGTGACCTGAGCCACATCAGTGACAACCCTCCATCCTTAACCTGTTGAGTTGCCAGGGAAATCCTGAGGTTATTCTTTTTTTTCCTTTTCTTTTTAGGGCTGCAGGTGCAGCGTATGGACGTTCCCAGGCTAGGGGTCGAATTGGAGCTGTAGCTGCCAGCCTACACCACAGCCAGAGCAACACCAGATTCGAGCCATGTCTGCGACCTACACCACAGCTCATGGCAACACCAGATCCCCGACCCACTGAGCGAGGCCAGGGATCAAACCCGAGTCCTCATGGGTACTAGTGGGATTCATTGCTGCTGTGCCACAACAGGAACTCCGGGGGCTACTCTTTAAAGCGGGTGAAAATCAAGTCAGACTATCTGGCTCTGAGCTTGTTTAACCCCACAAACGTGGTGGGCAGGGTGTTTAACTACACTGAGCCTTGGCTTCTTCTTCCAGGACACGGGGTAGGGGGTTTGGGTGGGGGGCTGGGGCGCCACCCAGACCTTGCATATCGCTCTCAGGAGCAGTTTCTAAAATAATCTTTGTTCCTGCCACTTTGCTCCATAAACAGAGTTGCTGTCACTTAAGTGTATTAGTCTCATTATTGGTATTATTACGTTCTGTCCCCCACCGACTTGGGAAAGAAGTACCACCTCCCTCAAACCCAGGAGTACCCTCTTTAGATTCCTCTCCCTCACCCCTCCCTTCTCCCCAGGACCCCCCTCCCCCTGCCAGCCCCTCACCTCCATACAATCTCCCAGCACAAACTCGTAGATAATGAAGGAGATGAGATTGCCGCTGGTCATCTGCCCCGAGATGACGAGGTGGCCCCCGTAGTAGAGAATGCTGACCTGGACCACCAGCAGCGTGAGCTGGAGGGCAGGGGGAAAGGGGGTCTGAGTCGCAGGGCAGTTCACAGACTTTCCCCTCAGCCATCTGCCCCGCCCCACAGGCCACAGGGGAGGGGAGAGGAGCTGTGGGCTCTGAACTTACAGCCACAAACTGAAACTCCAGCCAGTGGCAGGGATGGTGCCCCTCGGTCACTCCTGTCCTCCCCGCCCCCGCCAGGGAGTTTTCCCCTTCAAAGGCCCCAGCTGGAACAGCCCTGAGCCTGGCTGGGAACAAGGCTTTCTTTGTAAGGCCCTGGCGTGCGCATGCAACACACACACACACACACACACACACACACACACACACACACACACACACACACACTCAAGCAGCCCCAAGCGCACACACACACACACACACACACACACACACACTCAAGCAGCCCCAAGCACCTCAGCGAGGCCAAACTGGAGCTATTGGTCTTCTCATTGGGAAAAGCATAGTTCAGAGAGGCTGAGTCCACTGGCTGAGGTCACACAGCGAGCAGGGCAAAGCAGATGAAGTCTGTTTCCATGAAGGAGGGGTTGATCCAGGGCCTGCTTGCCTCCTGCCCCCCAGACACCTGGGGGAGTGTCTGAGAGGGGAGTGGAACCTGTGTACCTGGGGCAACCCACTCAGGGTCTCTATTTGCCCCCCATCCCAGGCTAGCGATGTTGGGTCAGAACTAGATCCATGGCTAGACCACAGTGCATTTGCACAAGTGGCAAGAGAGGCTTGGGTAGCTGAGCTGGACTGAAGGGCCGTCTCCTCCCTGGCTGGGCACTTTGAGGGGTGGCCTACCCTAGGGGGACCTAGAAGGTCCTTGTCCCCTGCTTCCATGTAGACCACCACCTCCTTCTGCCCCTAAACTCCAAACCCTCCTCATTCCTGGCCCAGCTCTTTCCTGACAGCTCACCACCCCTCTATGTGGCCAGTGCACAGCGACAGGACCCACGTGCTCCCTCTCCTGGGGCGCAGGGCAGGGGACTGGGGGCTGTAGCTCACCCCCAGAGAGTGAGGTGGACACTCTAAAGGGGCGTGTGTGTGCTTGTGACACAGGACCTGCCGGAAAGCGGCCGAGGTTGGGTCCTGGCCGGCCTGGGGGTGACTCCCCTCTTTGGCAGGGATGTTTCCCCAGTTAAGAAAAGAAAATTCCTGCCCCGCTGCCCCAGGCCCAGGCAAGGGGAAAAAGGGGGTGCCCTGTGAGGACATGCACTGGGACCCCGCCTCCCTCTCCAGAAAGATTCTCTGGGGACAAGCAGAAAGTTGAGACAAAGTCACCTGTCACACCAACACGCCAGGACCTAGGCTGACATCTTGATCGAGGGGGTCCCCCATCTTTGTGTCCCGTCCCCCCACGGTCAGACTGCCCAGGCCAAGGCCACGTACCCCGCTGCCCCAGACATAGTACGTGTAGGCTGCGGCCTCCTTCCTGTTCAGCTTGTACACCTGCTGCAGCTTCCGCGAGTACACCTCCGCCTCCTCCTCCTCGTTGGCAAAGCTGCGCACTGTCTTCATGGCGCTGATGGTCTCCTCGGCCGTGCTGCTGGCTCTGGCCAGGGCATTCTGGACCTCTTTAGAGAGCCTCTATGGGCAGAATGGGGGACAAGAAGGAGAAGACCCCAAAACAGACAGTCTATCTGAGCCAGACAGTCTCAGCTCTACCTGAGCCCTCAGGCCTCTCTGGGGTTTTCTACCTTTACATGGTGCCAGCTCTATGCGGGGAGCTCCAGGGACAAGAGGATGAGACTCAGCTCCCCTCTCTCCCCCATCTCCTTCTAGCTTGATTTGATGAACTCAGAGAAAAGACTCCAGGTGGGCCCTTGATGTGAGCTCCTGAGGGGTGGGGGCTGATCATGAAGTCATCTCCAGAATTCAGGGGAGGTTATGCACAACCATACAGTTTGTTTGTTTTTTGTCTTTTTTTTTGCCTTTTCTAGGGCCACTCCCATGGCATATGGAGGTTCCCAGGCTAGGGGTCTAATCAGAGCTGTAGCTGCTGGCCTATGCCAGAGCCACAGCAATGCCAGATCCAAGTTGTGTCTATGACCTACACCACAGCTCATGGCAACGCTGGATCCTTAACCCACTGAGCAAGGCCAGGGATCAAACCTGCAACCTCATGGTTCCTAGTCGTATTCGTTAACCACTACGCCACAACAGGAACTCCAACGACCATACAGTTTTTGATGACCCTCCCAGAAGAAGAGTCTCAATCCCTGATCCTGTGCTGACATGTAAGCAGGCATGCCCTGGATGGTTGCTCAAGCTGCACATTATACAAGTAATGCCAATGCTTAAGCAGGCACCATACATCGTGAACATATATTAAGTTATGTGAAAGCCTGAGGGTGGACACAGAGATTCCAGAACTCCTGGCCAGGTTCTAGATGGTGGTGGAGGCCAGGGGCTATGACAGCTGCCTGCATTGTGTGCTTACAACTGGGGATAGATGGCTGAGAAGCAGTTCCAAGTATATGACCACCAGGCTGCTGCCCACCAGAGTTCTGGAAGCGGTCCCTGGGCCGCACTATTTAGGTTTTGTAATGGTTACCACACACAGAATCTCACACCAGCCAGGAAGGCCGCCTGGGAGGCCGGGACAGGCTCATACATAGGCATGTCCCATGATCTGCGAGTCACGCCCAGGCCATCAGAAGCATGCGGTGTACTCAGGCATCCTGGGAGGAGCCATGCCGTGCCTTGCATCATGTCTGGCTGTGGGTGACGTGTGTGGCTTGTGGCGATGACTCGTGGCTATACAACACATTTGGGTACAGGTATGAGACTGACATAGAACTTCCTTTAAGGTCCCACCTGGCTGAACTTGAAGGTGGAGTCTGAGGTGTGCACAGAAGTGCGGCAGAAGCAGGGGGAGCTCCAGGGTTTCCTACCCCCTCCCAGGGGCTGGCAGGAAGGCAGGAAGGGTGGGGTGGGGAGCAGAGGAAGGGAAATGGCTCCAACTCATATATTTACTTTTTCTGCTCAGGGAGGAAAACAGTGAGGCCAGTGACCCAGAACTGCAGCAGGAAGGGTGCTCACAAGTGGTGGGCTCTGCTAGAAGGTGACACAGTGGGTTGTGGGAATGGATCCATGCTGGGGCTGGCCTCAGGTCACGGGCACCAAGGGTCTGACTGAGGTGGGGACCCTGAGCCAATCACCTGTCGAAGTGCTCTGGAGTGCCCCTCCCCGCTCAGGCCTGGATCATGGCAGGAAGGGCCACTTGCTCCTGTCTGAACCCAGCCTAGGTCCCTTAGGGCTCAGGGGTGCCCACTATCCTGGGAAGGAGGAAGATGAGGCAGGGGCCGAGCTTACAGGAAGACCCTTCCAACAGAGGGGTAGGCGGGCTGGAGGGACTGCTGCCTGCTCATTGGTGAGTTGCAGGTGGTGGCCCAGAGCCACCCCCACATGGACATACACTCTGGAGAAAGAGAGAAAACTTTGCACTTAGTGAAAACCAAACTTCTCTCATAAAGGCCTATACCATGTGCTCCCCCTCACCCCCATCACCTCCCTGCTCTCCCCTCACTCCTGGCTCCAACCTTACCAGCCTCCCTGAGGTTCCTCCCACACACCAGGTGCACTCCCACCTCAGGGCCTTTGCACTGGCTGTGCCCTCTGCTTGGAAAGTGCTTCCCCAAGAGGTCCACCTCTTTACTTGCATGCCACCTTCTCAGAAAGACCTATTTTTTTTAATGGCCACACTGGGACACATGGAAGTTCCTGGGCCAGGGATTGAATCCAAGCTATGCTGCAGAAATGCTACATCCTTTTTTTTTTTTTTGGTCTTTTTAGGGCCACACTTGCAGCCTCTGGAGGTTCCCAGGCTGGGAGGCGAATCGGAGCTACAGCTACCGGCCTACATCACAGCCACAGCGACTCAGAATCCGAGCCGCATCTGTGACCTACACCACAGCTCACAGCAACGCCAGATCCTTAACACACTGAACAAAGTCAGGGATCGAACCTGCGTTCTCATGGATGCTAGTCAGGTTCATTAACCGCTGAGCCACAACAGGAAACCCACTGCACCAGGCAGGGGATCCAACCCACGCCTTCACAGTGTCCTAAGCCACTGCAGTTGGATTTTTAACCCACTGTCCCACAGCGGGAACTCCACAAAGACCTATTTAAAATCGCAACGAGCCCAATGCTCCCCACCTCTCTCTTCATTTTTCTCCTGAGCACTTACCATCTTTTACTGTATTTTCATTATTATTATTATTGTTTTTTGCTGTCTGTCTTTTATTAGAACACAAGCTCTCTGTGGGTAGTAGTCCTATCTGTTTCATGATATATCCCAGGGCCTTGGACATAGTAGATGCTCAATAAGTATTTACTGAATGAATAGACATGTGAATGAATGCAAATGCAGCCTCCAGATGTGTGGTGGCCCCCTGATCCCCTCCTAAGCGGTCCCTGGTGGCTCCCTGAGCCCCTCCTAAGGGGTCTAGGGGTCTCTCGGGAGCTGCCAGTGCTCACAGACCCCAGCAAGGACCAGGCGGGGCCTACCTTGTAATACTTGCCGTAGATGTCAGACACCATCATGATGATGGGAAAGCCCATGAAGGTGACCAAGGAGAGCTGCCACGAGAGGCTGAACATGAAGACCACCACGCCCGTGACCTTGACCGTGTTCCGCAGGAAGATGTTGATATTCTGGGAGACCAGGTCGCTAACCATTGTGGTGTCCGAGGTGAGGCGGGAGATGAGGTCCCCTGGAACACAGGCAGCTCAGCTCCCGCTACAGCAACGGGGCCACTATAGGCTGGGGCTGGGGACACTGGAGAGCTCAGACCTTCCTCACCTTCTGGGCGGGGTGTGGGGAGGGTGGAAGAAGAAGAGCAGATGCCCCTTGAGGGCTGCTCCAAGCCCAGCTCTTGTCACCAGCATCTTGTTTCAGCCTCAGCACCTCCCACAGCAGAGAGGAAGCAGCTGGGGCTCAGAAAGGGGAAGACGCCTGCTCAGGGCCACACAGCATGTCCGTGACTGACCCATGACTCCTCCCTGTCAGTGCCAGAGGGGTAACTTCCCTCTTCCCTCACAGAGAAATAACAATCTGGGCTGCGGGGAGCAGAAAGGAGCAGGCGGTCTCTCACCGACTGCTGGATGCTAGGCTAAGACCCTCCCAACAACTCAATGGTGTAGCTCCCTGTGGCACATGGAAGGTCCCAGGCTGAATCGCAGCTGCAGATGCTGGCCTATGCCACAGCCACAGCCACACTGGATCTTTAACCCATTGACTGAGGCCAGGGATCAAACCTGCATCCGCCTAGATACTAGTTGGGTTCTTAACCCACGGAGCCACAGCAGGAACTCCCATGGCTCCCATGTTAGAGGAGAAAACGGAGGCTCAGAAGGGTGAAGGAAGTGACCAGGCTTGCATCCAGGCTGGTCTGCCTCAGAGCCTGGATCTCAGCCAGATGCTGTGATGTCTTTCCTGCTTCGCCCTGCACGGCCACCCTGCTCACCCCCATAGGCACTGAGCCTCTCAGGCCACAGGCTGGGGTAGTCCTGGCCTTTGTGGTTCCCACAAGGCAGTGGAAGGTGAGGCCTTGGCTGCTTCAGGGACATCGGGTGACCTGGTCAGGATCCTCATAGTGGCTGCAGCTCAGTAGGCCAACTCCCCAAGGATCAGGCAGGACCAGAGGCCCAAGCCAGCCTCTCCAGGGGTTCCCAGCCTGAACTGGATGGCAGGAAAAGTCAGCAGGACTGAGAGCACCGATGTCCCCATTTAAATCCTCAGCGAGGGCAAGCCCACCTGGCTGGGCCCGGCCCCAGGTCACCCCAGGCCCTGGGAGGACCCACCTGTGCGATTCTCATCAAAGAAGCTCGTTTCCTGAGACACCAGCGAGCGGAAGAGACGGTTGCGAAGGCGAATGTTCAGTCTGGCAAATATGAGGGTAAAAATGCCGCCCCGAATACCTGCGGCAAATGAGCTAATTGCAGATAAGAGATGTTATGTATAGCTCGACGTCCTTCCGACAGCCAACCTCCACCCCTGCCGCCCCTCCCACTGCTGAGGGCCCTCGCGGGGCAGAGACCAGCAGGACCCCAACCTCGAGCCCACTCTCCAGGGCTGGCACCACTGCGGGGTCTCCCTGTTCCCAACAGGAGCCCTCAAGGTGAGGGCACAGAGGGGACTGAGTTTACTGCGGGCGAGGGACCCAGCTTCGCCATCCAGACCCCTCTCCTTCCAGAACAGCATAGACAAGGCTGGCCCTTGTTTCCTGCTTGGAAAACAGCCCAAGGGGTGGGCGGTGTGAAAGGGGAACCCCGAGAACAGAAGCCATTCTTCGGGACAAGAGGGTATGGTTCAATCAGATGGATGGGACTAAGCCAGTTGGGTTGTTGGTCACCACAGGGAGAAGCGGAGGGGCGGGATCCTTGGGGACATTTCTTGGGCCTCCCCAGCCCAATTTCCTCCCAGGGGCTGGTCCTGACCTCCCTCCCTCCCTCCTGCAGGCGTGGGGTGGAGAGCCAGCTACCTGCCGATGGCCAGTGCACACATGACAATGACCGCCGTGCTGAACTGCTCCATGCTCTTCTGGATGACGATGCCGTCGATGGCCCGGCCAGTGTAGTAGGGGAGGAAGGTCTCTCCTGCCGGCAGACGTGTGGGCTCAGGGGGTGCCTGCAGCCAGGGGTGCCTGGGTCCTTCCTCCTGAGCCCTGGAAGCTCCCACACTGCTTACCCCACCCATGGGGTTTCCTCTCTTGGCAAAGTCCCACTTCTCAGCATGGCAGGAGGCTGGGGAGGGGCCCCACTGTCTAATGGCCCTTTTCAGAGAACGGGAACGCAGGGAACAGGGGTTATCCAATCTCTACAGAGTACGTTGTGTCATGAGCAACAATGGCTACAGGGATGGAGCACACAGAGCCAAGGGGCTCCCGTGCGATTGTTCGCTCCCTCTGTTTGTAGACTCGGAACTTGGCCCTGTCATCGCCCATCTTACACATGAGGAAAGGGAGGCCAAAAAGATGAGCTAATGCTCACCCAGCCACTCAGCCAATTGGTGGCTGACAGATGCCAAAGTTCACTTCCTTCTTTTCTTTGCCTGAGGGTTCAGAGTGCAAATTCTTAGAACCTCAGAAGATAAGGGACATTCTCCTTCCAAGCGATGCTGGAAATTGGCACCCAACTCCTCTTGGTGGAGCTATTCGCCAGAAAATGTCTTACCCTTATGTCCTGCTGTCTCTTCACAACTATCCTCAGTAAGAGTGGGAAGAGGGGAGTTAAGCAGGGATGTCATCCCCATTTCATAGACGTGAATGCGAAACTCAGAGAGGCCGAGTAATTTGCCCAAGGTCACACAGAAATTAAGAGGAAGGGCCAGGACTCAAACCCAAACCGGCATCCAGTCTGGGAGCTCATTCCTTACGTCTTCCCTCCCAGTAATCCAAAATGAACACCCACTCTCATCTTATGGAAATGATGGATACGGAATGGAGGCTGGTCAGACCAGGTTGTGTCCCATTTTCAGTGCAGCTCTTTCAGCAGGTATAGCCTGGCTCAGGGCTGAGTATACAGGAGGTGCTCAATAAAGGTCATTGAATAAACCCTGGGCATCTGGCTGGTGCCTTCCTGGTCAGCCCTGCAGAGCTGGCTCAGCCAGGACAGGAAGACCTTCAACGGGGTTCTGGTGCCCTCTGCTGGTCACAGTGCAAGGACCACAAGGTGGCAGCCTAGAGAGTCTCTTCTTTTCCTGCCCCATCCCTGGACCCATGAGGTCTTCAGCCACCGCTGTGAAGTTCTCCCTCAGCTGAATTTCTGCCTCAGTTTACCCACAGGGAAGCACTGGGCATCAGCGAGCTCCAGCCTCATTCTGATTCCAGCAAGGTCCAATGATGATATTAACCTCAACAGAGGTTCATGGAGCCCTCGCTGGGTGGGGTGCTGTGATAAGCACGTGTGCAAACTCTTGCTGCATCGGCACAAGAACCACATGAACTCTCCAGTCCATCAGCAAATCCTGCAGCTCCACCTTCAAAATATTTCCAGAAGTTGCTGCCTCTACTGCCCCACCTGGATTCGTCTATCTCCTTGGGATTATCTAAGCCAATTGCTGGGTCTCTCTGCTGCCACCTTTGTCCCCATCAGCCTGGTTTTCCACTCAGCAGACAGCAGAAGCTTGTGAAACCCAAGCTGGCTCTTGTCAGCCCTCTATTCAAACAGTCCAGTGGCTCCCATATCATCCAGGATCAAAGTCAAAGTCCTTACAGTGGCCAATAGCACCCTGTGCAATCTGGTCCCTGCTAGTGATCTGTCTCACCTTCCACTCCCCCCCCTCCCCCACATACACACACACATTCTGCTTGAGCTACACTGGCCTCTGTGCTTTTCCTTTAACCATCAGGTAACTTTCTACCTCAGGACTTTGCATGGGCTGTTCCCTCTGCCTGGGGCACTGTTACCCCATAGTTGCTCCCTCATCCCTTTCAAGTCTCAAATGTCTCCCAATAATTCCATAAGTGTGGTATTATCATTCTTCCCATTTTACAGATAAGGAAACTGAGGCTAAGTCATTTGCCCAAGGTTATTATGGTTAGGTTGCCAAGAAATCCATATTAAAGAATCTCAATGGGAGATACTCAACACTAAAACTAACCTTTTTTTTCAGAACAGGCAATTTTTCTTTTAGATTGTGAGGCTTCAGAAGAAGCATCCCTACTGGATGCTTGCTGATGGAAAAATAATTGTTAATAATCAGAGTACCTAGCTTTTATGAAGTACTTAGCTCTGCCAGGCACCGTGCTTCACCTCATTTAATTTCCACATTCTCCTGACACAGCCCTCATTTCAGGATGAGAGACTGAAGCTTGGCCAGGTTAAGTAAGCTTGACTACAGCTACTGGTGGAGTCAGGGGCCTGATCTCAAGTTGAAGCCCTTAAGCCCCAACATCATCCTGCAGGCTGGCATGATCTGCGTGGCTGTGTTTTAGGACATCTGCATTCCCTGAGGGCACACCAGCTGACAACGGCAACCTGGCAGGTGAGGAAGACAAGACTGTGGGGCTGCAACTGCCAACAGGGGCAGGACAGTGGTTCATTCATTCACTCACTCAGTGAGTCTGACTTTGGGCCAGGTATCGGGGCTCCAGATGAGTCAGACCTGGCCCCTGGCCCCGTAGGGCTCGGAGCCGGGTAACGGAGGCAGGAGAATGTACAGGTGATTTTCATGTCACCCACGCTGAAACTAAGGGTCACGGTAGGTAGAATCTGGGTAGGCTTCTCAGGAGGGGACATTTGGGCCTTGAGGCATGAGTAGGAGCAACTATCTGGTTAAATGGAAAGTACTCATCCCAAGACTCACAAGTGCTAACATTTATTAGAGGCTTGCTGTATGCCAGGAGCTGTACTGAGGTATCTTACATGTATTAGCTCACTAAACCTCGCGACCTTGCAACTGTTGTGATGCCCATCTTATAGATGGGGAGACTGAGGCTTAAAGAGGTTAAGAAACTTGGAGTTCCCATTGTGGCTCAGCAGAAACAAATCTGACTAGGATCCATGAGGACACAGGTTCATTCCCTGGCCTCGCTCAATGGGTTGAGGATCTGGGGTTGCTGTGGCTGTGGTGTGGGCCAGCGGCTACTGCTCCCACTTGACCCCTAGCCTGGGAAGCTCCATATGCTTCGGGTGTGGCCCTAAAAAGATGCCCCCCCCCCAAAAAAAAAAAGTTAAGAAACTTGCCTGAAATCAACAGTGCTTAAGGGGCCAGGACTGAGAGGGCGGAGGGCAGACTGTATGAGGAAAGGGGCTCTGGGGTTTGCCTGTGCTCTTTGAGATCACTTTGGCTATGTGGCCAGACTCTGTCCCTGTAAGTGACACATGGAACAACTCAGAGCAGCTAACTCATAGCAGCGTTAGCTACTGTGGTACTATGGTACTCCTGTACTTACCTGTTCTACCAAGCTCTGTACCCCTTTCTTCTCTCTCTTTTTTTTTTCATTTTTAGGGCCACACCTGCAGCCTATGGAAGTTCCCAGATTAGGGGTCAAATTGGAGATGCAGCTGCCAACCTACACCACAGCCACTGCAATGCTAGATCCGAGACACATCTGTGACCTACACTGCAGCTGTAGCAATGCTGGATCTGTAACCCACTGAGGAAAACCAGGGATCAAACCTGCATCCTCATGAATACTAGTTGGGCTCTTAACCTGCTGAGCCACAAAGGGAACTGCTTCTCTCTGAATTTATTCAAGCTTTACAACACCATGAAATAAGGACGCTACCAATTCCCATTTCACAGAAGGAAGTGAGGCTCTGAAAGATTTGATCAATTCCCCCAGGTCACACAGTCAGGCATGGAGCAGGACTAGGATTTGTACCTGGGCCTTGTCACCCCCAGAACCCATGGCATTTCCACCCTGTAATGTCACCTTTGCACTCAAATTGCTGCGGTGGTGCTTTATACTGCTTGGATCAGACCCATGGTAACAGATACAATAACATCACCAACCAGGAAACACACCCAGGCACACACAACTAAAATAAAATTTTCACGAAACAATACTTAGTCTTAGCACAGACTACATACACCAATGGCTCTATCCTATCCTGTTTCATTACAAAAAAAAAAAAAAAAGCTTTGACCCAGAGATGCCACTTCCAGGAATTTCTCCTACAGATATACCCCCATTTATATACAGTGTGTATGAACAAGAGAAAAAGACTCAAAACAACCCAATATCTCAGGAAACCCACTAAATAGTTTATGAGACAGCCAGTAACAGCCAAATAAAAGAATGTGGTACTGATTGGGAAAATTTCAGAATATATTAAGTCAAAAAAAAAAAAAAAGCAAGACACAAGGAGTTCCCATTGTGGCTCAGCAGGGTAAGAACCTGACTAGTATCCGTGAGGATGTGGGTTCAATCCCTGGCCTCACTCAGTGGGTTAAGGATCTGGTGTTGCCGCAAGCCGCCACGCAAGTCACAGATGTGGCTTGGATCCTGCGTTGCTGTGACTGTGGTGTAGGCCAGCAGCCGCAGCTCCAGTTTGACCCCTAGCCTGGGAACTTACATATGCCACAGGTGTGGCCTTTAAAAAAAAAAAAAGAAAGAAAGAAAAAGAAAACACAAGACACAAAATAGAGAATTAAGAGGTAAAGAGAGTGATATATAATTCTTTGCTGCATAAGGAAACACCAGGAACACATATAAGAAATGATAACATCTGCTTCCTGCCACTTGAAGTTTCCAGAGCCTTTTCCTGCAGTCGGCCCTGGCAGGGGGATCAGGTCAGGGGCAGAATTAGGAGGGAGTGTCTCCGTGTTTACCTTTGCATATCAATTTGATGTTTGAACCATGTAAGTATGATGTTCAAACTCTGAGAGGAAGGAAGAGGTGGTTATTTCTTGCTAAACTGGCTTCCTGGGTGCCAGCCAGGCCCCGGGGGTCTGCACTTACCCAGAGCCGCCACGATGAGGAAGAAGGAGGCTGCCACCAGGAAGGCTATGTCGGGCTTGGTGTAGGACAGCAGCTTCTGCAGCGTGGCCCCGGACGCCTGCTCGGCCGGGGGCTGGTCCTCCCTGGGGAAGCCCTCTGCCTCGGGCTCGGTGCCTGCCCCCCGCTCGAGGGCCTTGGCGTTGGGCAGCACAGTGGACAGCAGCCACCAGAGCAGGAAGGAGGCAGCGAGTGAGAGGTAGGTCCACACGAAGAGGGCCCAGAACCACGGGTCCCGGACCGGCTTGCGTACCTCGGAGAAGAGCAGCAGCTTCACCATGGTGTAGATGCCCCCGAAGAGGCACACGAGGGCGATGACCGTCCACGAAGCCCGCAGCCGCCGGGGCCCCAGGGCGCTGTTCTTGGCTACGCCGATGGTGGCCCCCAGCAGCAGGCAGCTGCGGTACAGGCAGGCCGCCCAGAGGTCCAGCACCGAGTCAAAGATGTTGAAGTGGCGGATATCCTCCAGCAGGCTGCGGTCCCGGTGGCTGAGGACGTAGATGGCTGTGGTCAAGCCGACGTCCATGCTCATGAAGGCCAGGGTCACCGCCACTGCCTTCCACAGCTGCATCCTGCTGGCGGGAGGCAGGCAGGCAGGCACCGAGGGGCAGGCTCTAGCTCACGGGGGCAAAGCCATTGTCTGTGGAGTGAGGCCAGATCTGTAGGGGGAACATGGTGAGGGGTTCAGGTGTGCTACATGCTGGCCGTGTGGACTTTAGCAAGTCACTTGACATCGCTGAGCCTCAGATTCCTCATCTGCAAAATGTCAATGATCAGGAATACCCATTGGGAAGGTTCTATTCCTTTGGGGAGTATTTATCAAGCACCCTGTGTGGGCCAGACTCTGTTCTTTGTGCTGGGGAGTTAACAGTGAACAAAAATGACAGAGATCCCTGCCCCTGTGGAGATGACACCCTCATGTCAGAGACAGATAATAAATAAAATAAAAGATACAGTATGTTAAGGGAGTTCCCATTGTGGCTCAGCAGTAACGAACACAACTAGTATCTATGAGGACATGGGTTCCACCCCTAGCCTCTCACTCAGTGGGTTAAGGATCCAGTGTTGCCATGAGCTGAGGTGTAGGTCACCAGCACAGCTCAGATCCTGCATTGCTGTGGCAGTGATGTAGGCTGGCAGCTGAAGCTCCAATCCGACCCTTAGCCTGGGAACTTCCATATGCTGCGGGTGTCGCCCTAAAAAGGGAAAAAAAGAAAGAAAAGGAAAGAAAACAAACACAAAAAAGCAAAGGCCCAAGCCAGAACTCGAGCCAGTGTGTAAAGGGTCCCAGTACCTAACTTGCAATCTGTGTACCACATGCTCGACACACAGCAAGTGCCTAATAACTACAAGCAAACAGTTCCAAAGCACAGCCCTTCCTAGCAGCCTGGCCCTTTCTATGGGCCACATGCTTTATATGTGTCTGCTCATTAACCTCACAACAAGCTTGTGAGATCTGCACTATCATCTTCTCCATTTAGCTGATGGAGAAACTCAGGCCCAGAGAGGTTAATAATTTGCCCCAGATCACAGAGCTGGGATTTGAACCCAGAGTTTTCTGGTTCCAGGAGCTGGGCTCTAAACTGCTAAGCTAAAATGCCTGTCAGTATAATAAGTGCTTATTTACAATAGCCAAGACATGGGAGCAACCTAAATGTCTGACAGATGAACGAACAAAGAAGACATGGTACCTATACACAATGGAATACTACTTAGCCATAAAAAAGAATGAAATAATGCTATTTGCAGCAACATGGATGGACCTAGAGATTCTCACAGTAAGTGAAGTAAGTCAGAAAGAGAAAGACAAATACCATATGATATTACTTATATGTGGAATCTAAAATATGACACAAATGAACTTATCTATGAAACAGGATCAGTCTCATAGACATAGAAAACAAACTTATGGGAGTTCCTGTTGTGACTCGGCAGTTAACAAACCTGACTAGTATCCGTGAGGATGAGCGTTCAATCCCTGGCCTTGCTCAGTGGGTTGAGGATCTGTCATTGCCGTGAGCTATGGTTGTACACGTGGCTCAGATCCCAAGTTGCTGTGGTTGTGGCGTAGGCTGGCAGCTTCAGTTCAACCCCTAGCCTGGGAGTTTCCATATGCCAAAGGTGCAGCATGAAAAGACAAAATACAAAAAAAAAAAAAAAAAAGAAGGAAAACAAACTTATGGTTACTAAAGGGGAAAGACGATAGGGAAGGGATAAATTAGGAGTTTGGGATTAGCAGATACAAACTATTATATATAGAATGGATAAACAACCAGGTCCTTCTGTATAGCACAGGGAGCTATATTCAATATCCTGTAGTCAAACATAATGGAAAAGAATATGAAAAATATGCATATATACGTATAACTGAATCACTCTGCTGTATACCTGAAACTAACACAACATTGTAAATCACCTAGCAAATGCTAATAGAGAGTGTTTATTGAAGAATAGAGTTATAAGAGGGAGCTCAGCCAAGAGGCAGAACTGATGACAACAATAAAAATGACAAGGGAGCAACAAAAGTAACAATAGCTGACACTGATGTTATCATGGGCCTGGCATTGTTCTGAGTTATTTACAAGCATTTATCCTCAGAAGAATCCTATGAGGTATGTTCTATTATTATTATTACTTACTTGTTTATTTTCTTGCCACCCTTGCAGCATGTGGAAGTTCCTAGCCTGGGGACTGAACCCATATTACAGTTGTAACCAGAGCCACAGCAGTGACAATGCTGGATCCTTAACCCACTGAGCCACCAGGGAACTCGAGATAGGTTCTATTATTATCACCAATTTACCATCAAGAAAATCGAGGTGCTTGGAATTTCCCGTTGTACCTCAGCAGTAAAGAGTATCCCTGAGGATGCAGGTTTGATCCCTGTTCTCACTCAGTGAGTCAAGGATCTGGTGTTGCTGTGAGCTATGGTGTAGGTCACAGATGCGGCTCAGATCCTGCCTTGCCATGGCTGTGGTATAGGCCAGCAGCTGTACCTCCCCTATTTGGCCCCTAGCCGGGACCTTTCATATGCTGCAGGTGTGGCCCTTAAAAAAAAAAAAAGGAAATTGAGGCACAGAGGGGTTAAGTAACCTGCCCCAGGTCACACAGCTAGGAAGTGGTAGAGCTGGGATGTGAACCTGGGTCTTCAAGTTCCAAAATCTGTGCTTACAGCAAAAGCTCTCAGGGTATGCAAGACCTGTAATGATGCTCAGGAGGGTCTGAGATGCAGAGGGGACCCAGGGGCATGACAGTCCCCAAGCCTGGGCCCTGCTGTCACCACAGCACTTCCAGGCAAACTCAAGTCTGTCCCAGAGAAGGCAGCTGCCTTGTCAGCAGCTGCCCCTTCAAGGAAAGCCAGAGCTGAATGGGATCAAGGGCAGAGGAGGGAGTGAAGGTGGGGATGAAGGAACAGACACCCCCTGTCCAGGCCCTTATTCCCCGCCAACCCCCAGTTCCACCAGCTGGGCTGCCGGTGCAGGCTCCTGTCTGCTGCAATGCAGAGGCCTCCGGGAGCCAGTGAGTGGGTGAGTGTGAGTCGGAGCCCAGGGAAGGATGCTCTTGGCCTGGTGCCTCACCAGGCCTCCTGGCCAAGCCTCTGCCCACTGCCCAGACCCTGCCAGCTACCTCAGCTGCAGCTTACCTCTTAGTGGGCACAAGGATTGCTCAGCCCCTTGGGAGGAGCTGGAATTCAGAAGTGGGGCAGGAGGCAGATCTGTCAGAGACCAGCCCAGGGGCTCGGCAGCTCTCCCCACCCCCACGCCCAGTGACTGGGCGTGGGGGTGCCTTCCCAACAGCCTCCACTTCAGGTCATGTCAATCCATTTGACAGCCACCCACCTGGGAGCCCCAGCTGCTCATCTTCTTCACCAGAACAAGCAAATTTTCACACTCCAGCATCACGGACTATTTGAACCACATCCCTTACAGATGGGGAAACTAAGGCCCAGAGTGGGAAGGAGGGAGCCTTGTCTAGGGCCACCCAGTGAGCTGGGGACAGAGCAGCAAGAGCACCAGGGTCCCCAGCTCCCAAATGCTGAGTCCTCCTACTCCAGGCTATGATGGAGCAGAATCCAACTCGGGTCAGGTTACAGTCCTCAGTGGGGACAGACTACTCTGTTATTTTTAAAGTTACTGATTAGGAGGGAGAAGGGGACAAGACCACCAGCCAAGACTGGGAGGAGGGCAGGTTGGGGACCAGTGGGCTGCTTGGAGCCATGTCCCTGCTTCCCATCTATCTGACCTGGAGGAAACAGCCGGGCTTGGCCAGGTGGAGCTGGAGGGCAAATCGTGGGCACATGGTGATGTGCGTGCCCCAAGGGACAAGGACAAGGTGGTAGCCAGAGGTCCAAGCACTGCTCGGAGCCCGATGTGCCCAGGAAGACAGGGGCAACTCGCCTTGACCCCAAATGCTAAGGAATGGCACAGGATTAGCAAGTGACCACATCCCCGCTGGGGGTCCTGTCAAAGGCTTTTCTTCCCCGTAGAAGAAATGGTGGTTGGGGCACCTCCAGCTGTCAGCTCTACAAGAGGAAAGTTGGGAAGAGCCAGGAGATGATAAATAGCAATTTTTATTACAACCACAACAGCTCCTGTTTACGAGGTGCTACTAAGTGCTCAACAATGTGCTAAGTGCCTGGCACTTCCCATCCCATTTAATCCTCACCACTACTCTGGGAGGTTCCCACAGTTATCACCCCTATTTCACAGATGGGGAAATGGAGACTTGAGGAAGTCAAACATCCAGCAGAGAATAGATGAAGGCAGGGCTGAAACCCTATATTCATTCTCTGGGCTCAGGCTATTCAGGACTCCTGAGAAAGGGTCCTGAAGAAGCTGGGTGGCCCACATGGCTCGGTTCACCCCCAACTTAGTGAACTTCTCATTCCAAAGAAGTTGTCGCCCAGCTGATGGGGCTGGTTCTGTGGGGCGGTGTCCCTGTGGGGTCTCTGGATGTAGGGTCAGGACTAGGCTGGGTCCGTGTTATTCCATCCTGACTTCCATGCTGGCTGAGCCCCCACATTCCACGCTGGGACTGGCCTTCACGCAGGGACTTGGGGAAGTTGTTTCAGATAGCTCAAGGCTCTAGGTGAGGCCAACTGGGGCGCTACAGTGGCCTTCCTCTTGTTACCTGGCACCTGCCCACCTGAAGCTGGGGGATGGAGGCCAGCCAATCTCGGAGGGGGGGGCAGTGGGCAGAAGGGCATCCTGTCAGACTAGCTAAAGCCATCTTAACTAACATCAGGTCTGGGGAGGGGGCACCCTGTTTTAACAGTCCTACAAATAGGGGAGCCTTGAGAACCCACCAGCCTAACTGCCAGGGTAGATACAGAGGAGGGTCAGCGCGCTGGCTAACTAGGGGGACTGAGGGAAGGGTGTTGTCAAGGTCGGCAGGCCCAGGTTGGCTCCCCAGGCTTCAGCACAGCCAGGCCCTCAGGATCTGTGGGGCAGGGCCCACTGTAGGGTGTGGGGAGAGGACAGTCATTCTGGATCCCCCCAAATGGCACCCCCACCATTTTCCAAGAGGCTGCGGCACCTGAGGGGTTAAATAAAATGCAACATTTGCCCTGCAGCATGGAAAGGATGCTGCAGGGATGGGGGGCTGGGACCTGCTGCTGCAGGCTCTAGGGTACCATGGCGGGGGCCAGGAAGTCTCCCAGGAGGCTCCCATCTTCAGCCAAGATGCCTACTCCACCCCAGGGGCAGGGGATGCCAGATCCGCCCCCAGACTGTGCCGAGACTGGCACCTGGACCTGAGAAGGACCCGGATCGGGGATCCCAGGCACCGCACTCTTACTTGTTACCTTACCTGGCACCAGGTGAGTCGTGGGGAGTGGGCACAGCTGACTAGGGTCCTCAGGAGCGCAGATTCCGTGCGGCTCATTGGAGACTGCGTCCTGACGCTCAGCTGCTCCCGCCGCTCCCTCCTCCCGTCCGCTCCTCCCTGCCTCCAGCCGGGCTGAGCCGCAGCAAGGTCGGAGCGCAGCTGGGCGGGCACCCAGGCCAGCTGACAGGTGGGGCGGGGCCTCCCGGTGGGAGGAGTCTTCGTGGGGCGTGACCCGAGCTAGCCGCCCGCCCACCAGCAATAAGCCCCGCCCCCTTCCGCATGTCCTGGCCCTTGGACTCTAGCTCCTGCCCTGGAGGCCTGGACCCATTCAGAGCAGAAGGAAACGGCCACGCCTGCTCTTTAACCGGCCCTTTCCTCTAGAGCTACAGCCTGCCAGCCCTGGAGGGTGGGGGTTATGATCCTCACTCATTCATTCATTTTTAAAACAATGTTTGTTGAAAAGCACCTATTATGTGCTGTGCATTATTCTAAGCATTTGAAATGCGACAGGGAACAAAAGATCTTTGCCCTTCCGGAGCGGACTCCTAGTGAGGGAGTCAAGCGATGCACAATGAATTAAGCCTAACTATTCATTGTGTATTGGAAGGGAATACTATTGTATTATAACTACTGGACAGGAATACATTTTATGGGAAAGAATAGAGCAGGGTGGTGGGGATTGGGGGGGGGCAGCAATATGGTCTCAGTGATTGCTAGGTGCTAGGGGCTGGGTGCTGGGCGTGAAAAGACAGAAAAGGAGTTCCTGTTCTGGCTCAGTGGGATACCCAACGAGTATCCATGAGGTTGCAGGTTTGACCCCTGGCCTAGCTCAGTGGGTTAAAGATCTAGCATTGCCGCAAACTATGGCGTGAGGTCCCAGGTATGGCTAGGATCTAGCATGCCTGTGGCTGTGGTGTAGACTGTCAGCTGCAGCTCTGACTCCACCGCTAGCCTGGGAACTTCCATATGCCGCAGGTGTGGGCCTAAAAAGATAAAAGGGGGAAAAAAAGACAGAAAACTACCACTCTTCGTGAAGGAGGGGAGACAGGAAATGAAAAATATCTAAGATAATTTCAGGTAGTGATAAGTATTATTTGTTTCCTGTAAAAGAAATAAAACTGGCTGTGGCAATGCAAAGTCATGGGGCTATTTTAACTGGGAAGGACTCCCTGAGAAAGGTGAAAGTGAGGAGCGAGCCATGGCCAGGTCTGGGGGAAGAACAATCTCGGCGAAAGGTTCTGAGGTAGAAACTTACAGGGCACAAAAAGAGATCAGTGCGGCCTGACAAGAGCTGGGGAGAGGAAGTCAAGCCCGGGTGGCAGAGGTGGCAGGTGGGGCAAGATGGGCCCCCATCTCTCTTGCATTCAGTCAGAAGCTAAAAACACTCTCTGAATTTGAAACAGTCTCTGCTACTCACACGGGAAAGCCTCCTCCAAGGGGAATTTGACAAAGCTCAGAATTTACTTTTATTTTTTTCTTTTTATAGCCGTACCTGCAGCATATGGAAATTCCCAGGTTAGGGGTCGAATTGGAGCCACAGCTATGCCTTATCCACCACAACACTGGATCCAAGCTGCATCTGCGAACTACACTGCAGTGTGTGGCAATGCCGGATCCTTAACCCACTGAGTGAAGCCAGGGCGGAACCTGCAATCATCACAGACACTATGCCGAGTTTGTAACCCACTGTGCCACAAAAGGAACTCCTCAAAATTTAAAATGCACTTTTTTTTTTTTGACCCAGTAGGGATTTCTTCTATAGACAGACTAGTGGAGGGAGCAAAGTTACTAGCTGGCAGATAGTTATTGGAGTAGCAAAATTCTGGAAATAACCTAAATACCCTTCCATAGGGAACTGGCCAAATAATTACAGAGCATTGCTCAATAGGATACCCCGTAAGGGACGGGGTCAGGGGGGAGGGGGGGGACTATATATCTATATGCAAAAGTTACATAAAGGTATGAAATGACCTCCTAAATGTTGTGTTCAGTAAAAACGAGAGAATAGAATCAAGTCGAAGTATAATATTGTTTGTGCAAAGACCAAAAGCAAATATGTAATTGTATGAAGCTTTTGGATGGATTATCCAAAAGCTGAAGTGACTTGGAGTGGGGGGCCAATTCCAGGCTCTGTCATTTTTGCTGTGTGAAAACAGCCAGCACACAATATTGAAGGAGTAAAACAAAGTTAGTGTGCTGACACTACCTGACTTCAAGACTTACTGTAAAGCTGCTGTAATCTGGACAGTGTGGTGTTGACAAAAGAACAGACAAATGGATCAATGGGACAGAATAGAGAGCCCAGAAACAGACCCATATAAATAAAGTCAACTGATCTCTGACAAAGGAGCAGAGGCAGTACAATGGTGCAAAGACAGTCCTTTCAACAAATGGTGCTGGAACAACTGGGCATCCATGTGCAAAAAAAAAAAAAAAACTTGACACAAACCTTATACCTTTCACAAAAATTACCTCAAAATGGATCACAAAC
The DNA here is from genome assembly GCF_016906955.1 of Phacochoerus africanus. Lineage (NCBI taxonomy): Eukaryota > Metazoa > Chordata > Mammalia > Artiodactyla > Suidae > Phacochoerus > Phacochoerus africanus. Next base: position 30,018,501 of record NC_062558.1, on the reverse strand, counting down.
CTAAACATAAAACACAAAAGTATAAAACTCCTAGAAGAAAACCATGAAGTTGCTGGTTTGATCCCTGGCCTCACTCAGTGGGTTAAGGATCTGTCACTGCTGTGAGCTGTGGTGTAGCTTGCAGACTTGGCTCGGATCTGGCTGTTGCTGTGACTATGGTGTAGGCCAGCAGCTGTAGCTCCAATTTGACCAATAGTCTGGGAACCTCCATATACCGTGGGAGCGGCCCTAGAAATGGTAAAAAGACCAAAAAAAAAAAAAAAATTCAACAGTAAGAAACAAATAACCCAGTTAAAAAAGAGGCAACATACCTGGATACCTCACCAAAGGAAATATACAGATGGCAAGTAAACCTATGAAAAGATGCTCAACATAATTTGTCATTAGAAAATTAAGAATTAAAACAACAATGAGGTACCATTACCTACCTAAAAGAATGGCCAAATCCAAAACACTGACAATATCAAATGCTGACGAAGATGTGGTGTAACAGGAACTCTCACTCATGACTGGTGGGGATGCAAAATGGCACAATTACTTTGGAAGACAGTTTGGTGATTTCTTACCAAACTAAACATATTTTTATCATAATATCCAGCAATTCTGCTCCTTCGTATTTACTGAACATAGTTGAAAACTTGTGTCCACACAAAAACCCACACATAGATGTTGATAGCAGCTTTATTCATGACTTCCAAAACCTGGAAGTAACCAACATGCCCTTCAGTAGGTGAATGGGTAATATGGTACATCCAGACAATGGACTATAACTCCATACTAAATATAAATAAATTATCACCAGGTCACCGGTTAGCTCAGTTGGTTAGAGCATGGTGCTGATAAAAATAAATGAATTATCAAGCCATGAAAAGACATGGGGCAGATATAAATGCATATTACTAAGGGATAAAAGCCAATCTGAAAAGGCTACATACTGTAGGATTCCAACTACATCATATTCTGGAAAAGATAAAACTCTGGCGGCAGTAAAAGGATCAGTGGTTGCCAGGAGTTAAGGGAGGACAGGGGGATGAACAGGCAGAGCACAGAGTATTTTTAGAGCAGTGAAACTATTCTGTATGATACCACAATGGTGCATATATGACTCTGAACATTGTCAAAAACCATAGATTATACAACTCCAAGACTGAGCCCTAATGTAAACTATGCACTTTGGGTGATAATGACATGCCAATGTGACAACTGATTACAACCAATGTACCATCTAGTGTAGGATGTTGATAGCAGGGGAGGCTCTGTGGGGGGAGGGCAGGAAGCATGCGGTAAATCTCTGCATTTTCCACTCAATTTTGCTATGAACCTGAAACTGCTCTAAAAAATAAAATCTAGGAGTTTCTGATGTGGTGCAGTGGTTTATGGATCCGGCATTGTTACAGGTGTGGCTCAGACTCCATCCCTGGCCTGAGAACTTCCATATGCTGTGGGTGTGGCCAAAAAAGAAAAAAATAATAATAAAGTCAAATAAAAATTGTTCAAATGGAGTTCCCATGGTGGCTCAGTGGTTAACGAATCCGATTAGGAACCATGAGGTTGCGGATTCCATCCCTGGCCTTGCTCAGTGGGTTGAGGATCCGGCGTTACCGTGAGCTGTGGTATAGGATGCAGATGCGGCTCAGATCCCACATTGCTGTGGCTCTTGCACAGGCCAGCAGCTACAGCTCTGATTAGACCCCTGACCTGGGAACCTCCATATGCCAAGGGAGCAGCCTCAGAAAAAGGCAAAAAGACAAAAAACAACAACAAAAATGGCTCAAATGGCCAATTTTATGTTATATAGATTTTAACTACAATAAAAATTGTTCATGGCAGCTTCATTCATGATACCCCCAAAGTGGAAACTGTGCAAATATCCATCAATTGTAGAATGGCTCAGTGAATGGTGGACTGGTCCACCTGGTGGAATACTATGCAGCCACAAAAAAGAATGATATGGACAAATCTTAAAACATAATGCTGGGGGCGAGGGAGGGATAAATTAGGAATTTGGGATTAGCATTCAACCTACTATGTATAAAACAGAAAAACAAGTTCTTACTATATAGCACAGGGAACTATATTCAATATACTATAATAACCTATGGAAAAGAATCTGAAAAAGAATATGCATAACTGAATCACTTTGCTGTACGCCAGACTAACACAACATCGTAAATCAACTATACTTCAATTTAAAAAAATAATGCTGAAAGAAGCAGTCTACAAAATCATACATAGTGTATGATTTTATTTATATCAAATTCAAGACAGCCAAGACTGACCTTTGCTCTTAGAAGTCAGAGTAGTGACTACCCTTAGGAGGTGGGTAGTGACCGATGAAGACATGGATTGGGGGGTGTTTCTGTTGGGATGGTATCTTCTGTTTTTGGATCTGTGTGGTTACAAGGGTGTGTCTGGTTTCTGAAAATTCACCAAACTGTTCATTTGTGATTTATGCTGTTTTGTGCATGTGTGCTGTCAAGTCAAAGGAATATATATAGTGACACATACACACACACGTACACAACATATATCCATACACACATACACATCACTCCGGATACAAAGGGTGGGTACTCCTATTCCAGTTCTGCATGCACTAGGTTTATGAGCCTAGATAGGTCCTTGCACTTCACCAAGCCTCAGTTTCCTTGTCTGTAAAATAGGGATAATGATACCTCACAAGGTCGACAAAAAACACATGTCAGTGCTGGCTGTAAGCACACTGATTCAGGGCTTACTATTAATATTCTGCCTGCTGTTCCCTTAGGTGGCTGAGCCCAGGCAAAGAGGGGGGCAGGGACAGGTTTCCAAGGAAGAGGTGGGGCCAATCTATGGGAAGCAGAACATGGTGTAAAAAGAGAACTCTCATCAGGGAGCCAAGAGAGGCTGGATGTGTCAGGCCTGCGTGGTGGCTGCCTGGGGAGCCACCTGCCGTGGCCCTCCGGTGGAAGGCAGGTGGGGGGAATGGACGTGGAGCTGGGGAACTGGACATCTTCCTGGAGAGCAGAGCCCTTCACTATCACGGGGCAATCGAGACGGCTGTAAAATTTTAATCACCTTTTCAGGCTACACAGCTGCGGGCTGGGGAGTGGGGTCTTGGGGGGGAAGGGAAGCATTCTTCTTCCTGGGGAAGCCTGGTAGCACCAGGAAACTGGGCTGGGTCCTAGGATCTCTGTGGCCCAGTGACCTGGATTTCACGCCCCAGAAGGGGAAGGGGCACTGACAGACCTGGCTGCGCCTTTAGGAACAACCCAGCAGAATCAGACTTGGTTCCCTTTCAGACTCCACCACCTATGAGCTGTGTGACCTTCGGTGGGTCATTCAACTTCTCTGAACTTCATTTTCCACTTTTGTAAAATGGGGACAGTTCTTACATCATAGGGTTTGTTGTGAGGACTAAACAGCTTCCCTTTGCACACAGAGTAAAATTCACAATGTTAACTGCACCCAATGATTTGATCCCAATACCATTCTGGCCTCATTCCCTATAACTGGCCCCTCTTGTATACTTTTTGCTGTTCTTCAAGCATGCCAAGCTCATCCCACCACAGGGTCTTTGCGCGTTTAGTGCTGCTGCTGTCCTGCTTTGAAATGTCACTCTTAGGGAGCCCTTCCCTCGCCACCCATCTAAAGTAGCCACTTCTAGGCACTTGCCATTGCATCATCTGAGTGCCTTCCTAGCACTTACTTATTTTCTTCTTTTTTTTTTTAGGGCCACTCCTGCGGCATATGGAAGTTCCCAGGGTCGAATTGGAGCTGCACCTGCCAGCCAGCAGCTGCACCACCGCCACTGCAACGCGGGATCCGATCTGCATCTGTGACCTACACCACAGTTCATGGCAACGCCAGATCCTTAACTCACTGAGGGAGGCCAGGGATTGAACCCGAGTCCTCATGGATACTAGTTGGGTTCTTAACCCACTGAACCACAACGGGAAGTCCCTTACTTATTTTCATTGAATGAAAATAACCTGATCTCATATCTGTTTCCTTGCTTGCTCCCGTCTCCCCCACTTGACTGAGAGCTTCAGAAAGACAGTAATCTTGTGCGTCACTCAAAAACACTACTCACATGCTCACTTGCACACCTCGCACACTCAAAGACGCACTATACACTCAGGAGGGCCCTTTCCCAGGCAGTGTGAAAACCCACCAGGCTGTTGGTGCAGGCTTTGCCAGGGAAAAGGGGCCCTCTCCTGGTCCCCCAAGGTGCTGGGGAGACTTTGCTGGCTAGAGTCTTGGACCCCCAAATGTGCTGATGGAGATGGCTGGGAGGACAGAGGGCCAGGCACCAATCACAGGGTCTCCCATCTCCAGTCTGGGGCCCCACAGCTTCAGAAGCAAGGGGTGGGACATGGAGCCATAGCGAAGAACATGGGCTGTGCTGCCTGTGTCCGTGAGTACAGGTATGAGGATGTGCATGAGTGTGAGATATGGGGTGTGTGAATAAGAGTGTGTGGCTGTTGACTATACGTGGAATGTTGTGTGTATGGGTAAGGGTGAGTGTGTTGATGGTATATGTGGGTTTTTTTTTGTTTTGTTTTTTGTCTTTTTAGGGCTACACCCCCAGCATATGGAGGTTCCCAAGCTAGAGTTTGAATCGGAGCTGTAGCCACTGGCCTATGCTGCAGCCACAGTAATACTAGATTCGAGCCACGTCTGAAACCCACACCACAGCTCATGGCAACATCGCATCCTTAACCACTGAGCGAGGCCAGGAATGAAACCTGTGTCCTCATGGATACTAGTCAGATTTGGTTCCACTGAGCCATTATGGGAACTCCTGCCCATGTTTGATTGTGCATGAATTATGTGAGCATGTAAGAGTGTGTCTGAGTGTGCTTGAGTGTGGTGAGTGTGTGAGCATGAGCCTGTGTGGATACATGGGGAAAGGAAAGCAGTCATTTGAGCCCACAGGCTCAAAGAGAAAATTCAAAATCCCTCCTAATCCTCAGAGAATTCCTAGTGTGGGGAACAGGGAACTGAGAGGAGAGACTGTTGGGTTCAGACTCCATATTTGTCCCTTACTGGAGAGTGACCTGGAGCAGGTCACTGCACCTCTCGGAGTCTCAGTTTCCGCATCTATAACATGGCGATGTAATAGCACGTAATTCAAAGGTTTGCTGTAGGGATGGAAGGAGATGGGGGGGGGGGTGGTAGATCTGTTAGCTCAGGTCCGATAGAGAGGAGGTTCAGCCAACAGTAGTCATCTGTAGAACACTGTTTACCTGGGGTTAAGAGCTGGAGTCTTGAAGCCCCGTTCTTCCTTCCTATCCCCATCCACGCACCATGCTGAGCCAAGGAAGGCACTCTAGGGCAAGGATTAAGGGTCAGTCCAGGGGACAAGACTTCCTCCTCAGCCGAGGGCCTTAGTTCTGCCAGCTTAGCAATATTGCCACCCAAGATTCTTCCCCGGGCTTTGAAAACCGGGGCCCTGAGGGTGCATGTTGGACCATGATGGGGTTACCACGGTATGGTTTGTGTGTGCTACGACGGCTCTCTCCGCGGCTGGGGTGCACGCTCCATATCACAGAAACATACCCATCTCACTCGGCGGCTGCGCACAATTTGAACCTGGCTGCGCGGGGTGGGGCCAGTGACCGACCACGCCCTATTGCCCGCCAAACCAGAATCCATCTGGAGCGCCACCGGAAGTCTCGTGGGGACGGAGCGTTTTCGTAGAGACACTAACTGGGGCGACCAGCCGCGAACCCTAAGAGACAGTGGCGGAGGCAACAGAAGCGCCGGGCAGGGACCCGGGATAAATGCCAATCTGAAGCTCAGACGCACAGAACTGGAGAGCAGTTGGGAGGAAACGAGATCCGATCCCAGAGCTCTGTCCTCGTGGAGTTGGCTGGCTCTCCAAAAGCTCCGAGCAGAAAAGGGAGGCAGCACTTAAGCAAGTCTGGGGATTCTGGGTCTCTACTTCTCCACGTCCTGGGAAGGTGTGACTCAGGTTGGCCTCCTGGCTGTAAAGTGGGACGATTAATCCTCACCTCCGTCGGTGGGGAAACTGTGGAGCGGCACGAGAAAGCCGCGTGCTCTCAACTAAGGCCGCCAGACCCATCCTGGCCCGGAAGCATCTTCTCGCATCGCAGTTTTCTGGGGCGGAATCTTCGTTCTTTTCTGTACTTGAGAATTTAGAACCGACCCTCGGCCGCTGGTTCCACACTCCTCGCCCCCGGCTGGGGGCGTACCCGGAAGTGCTCCTACGGAAACCGGTGGGGCTGCTCGCGGCTCTTCACCATGGGGACCGCGGCGGCTCCTGTGCGCTTCTGCCGCTGCGCTTGCTTCTGCTCTGAGAACCTGTACGTGGCGCGCTATGCGCTGCACGTGCGCTTTCGGAACGAGCAGCAGCTGCGCCAGGACTACGGCCCGGTGAGGCCTGTATTGGCTCTGCGGATAAATGGGAGGAAGGGGTGGTGGAGGAGGTACCTCAGTCCCTGGTGTCATAGTCTTTGCCTTTGACACGCCGGATCTGATAACAATAATGACTTAACCTCTAGGTGCCTCAGTTTTTTTTTCCGCCTTAAATGGGGATGATGGTCATCTCTTTAGTGAGACTGTCGTGACGAAAGAATCGATGAACACACATGGAAAGTGTTTAAGGCAGGGCCTGGCTCTGAGTATTCTGTCAGTGTTACTACCAAGAGCAGCTGGGAACTCTGCTCAGTCCTGAACATGCTTATTGCATTTCATTCTTAGAATGATCCTGCTGAGGTGAGGGCTCTCATCTCCATTTTAAGGAGAAACTGAGGCTCAGAGATGTTAAGTGAATTGCCCGAGGTCACAACGTCCCACTCTTTGTCTTTCTGCTCCCAGATCTTGCGCAGTCGAGGCTGTGTCAGCGCCAAGGACTTCCAGCAGCTGTTAGGAGAGGTAACACTCCCCACTCTCGGCAGCCCCCTCCACACTTAAGCCTCGCCCTTCCTCTTTAGACTTGTGTCAGCAGTTTGAGGGGTCTCCCGGCCCCAGGTCTGCCAGGGCCAGATCCCTAAAGGGCTCCTTAGACCTCCTCCTTTTCCTTTCCTGTACACACTCACCACAACATCGGGTCTTGGCATTAGAAAAAGAGAAAGCAGGAAATGCCAAGTTGTCTTTGTCATGCTCTTTTGAAATAAGAAACTTGGACTCCAGGGGAGGAGTCATCTGCCCAAGGTTTTACAGCAGGTGGAGTTGAGATCTCACCCAGCGCTGCCTGGCTCCTGATCCCTACCCCCACCCTGCTTCTGCCGCTACCCCCGCTCATCTAATCTAGGGGTTAGTGGTTGGAAGCTTCCCAGGACAGCTCTCTGCAGCCTCTGCTTTTTTTTTTTTTTTGGTCTTTTTCGGGCCGCACCCGAGGCATATGGAGGTTCTCAGGCTAGGGGTCAAATCGGAGCTGTAGCTGCTGGCCTACGTCAGAGCCACAGCAACGCAGGATCTGAGCCATGTCTGCAAACTACACCACAGCTCCTGGCAACACTGGACCCTTAAACCACTAAGCAAGGCCAGGGATTGAACCTGCGTCCTCATGGATGCTAGTCAGTTTCGTTAGCCACTGAGCCATGACGGGAACTCCCCCCCCCCCTTTTTTTTTTTTTTCCTCTGCAGCCTCTGGAACACAAGACTTGACCAAGACACTGTTCCCCTCCCTGGGTGGGCTCAGCTGGTTGAGGAGCATCAAGGGGCTCACATCTCAGCCAGGCTCAGGCTGGTGCAGCTCTGAGTGGGACAGGCCCCCTTCTGGAAGGAATCCCCTTCAGCTAACAGCTTAGCACCTGCCATTTACCTTGGTAGAGTCAGGAGCACAGGGAGACTTGGCACCCAGCCCTGGGCTTCCTGAGCCTCAGTTTCCTTATTAGATGGAATGTGGCCTCCGGGTGGTAGGGGGAAACTGGAGGTCCCATCCTGGTAACCAAACCCTGTGTTACCCCAGCTTGAGCAGGAAGTGGAGCGGCGGCAGAGGCTGGGGCAGGAGTCAGCTGCCAGGAAAGCCCTCATTGCAAGTTCCTACCACCCCGTTCGGCCTGATATCTACAGCTTGCTGCAGGTACGAGACAGGGGACGGTCACTGGAAGGAGGTGGAGGCATCTGGGCCAGGGGGCTGTCTGCCCCATGGCTGGTGTGTTCTACCCCTAGGATGAGGCTCTGGCCCCCGAGTTTCTGGCTGCAGCTGAGTACAGCACGTCACCAGGCGCAGACCTCAAGGGCCTTCTCCAGCGGCTGGAGACAGTGTCAGGTGAAGTTTTGGCCTGTCACCTGGCAGTATTAGGGGTTGGGGGCTGGTCCCTCACCCACCATATCTGCCTCCAAGAATCAAACCAGCAGGAGTAAGAAGGGCCAGCGGGACAGACCTGCCAGGAACAAGGCATCTGTATTCGTTCACTCATCCAACACAGTTATTCAGTGCCTTGTGAGAGACCTGGGCCATCCTGCACACTGATGGGGGTGACTGAAGAGGTTAACGAAGGGACGGTTAAGGGTGGGGTAAGGGATCAGCAAGGGATGGTGAGGGACCCATCATAGGGCCAGGAATGGGGCAGGGGGGGACAGTTCTTATCCTGAGACCTGAAGGAGGGGGCAAGAGTAAAGTTTCTTGAACCTGCCAGGCCCAGAGCTGGGGGAGCAGGGCTGCTGGACAGCCCCTGTGAGCAGAGGCACAGCCACACCAAATTCAGGAATGCCTCATCACTCCTCCTGCCCGGGCCTCCCACAGGCTAAGCCCTGCAGGAGATCACAGGCCAGGGAGCCCTTGTAAGTCCCTTCATCGCTCTGCCTCAGTGTCCTCAACTGTGAAATGGGAGCAATAATAACACTCACCTCAAAAAGTGTGGTGATGATTAAGTGAGGTAAACAATGAATAAAGAGCTCAGCACAGGTTTAGAAATTATTTTCTAGTCTTTTGTTTTGGCTGAGCCCATGGCATGTGGAAGTTCTTGGGTCGGGAATTGAGCAACCTAAGCTGCACCCATGACAATAGTGGATCCTTAACCCACTGATCCACAGAGAACCCCAAGTGTCTCCTAGTCTTATGATTACTGTTTTCCTAGGTCTGGGGGATACTGTGGGGAGAGATGTAAAAGTCACCCCCTCATGGAGCCCGTGCTTGTAAGAGGTCATGGGGTGGAATGTGGAATGAAACCCCTGTCCGAGCCTCTTCCTCATTGCCCCCCACTCCTTAGCAGGTGACACTGGGTGGAGGCTGGCTGAGTGTGGCTGGAGCTGGGCTGTGAATTGGCCCAAAGTATGGGGGGCACACTAGCCCCGAGCAAGAAATCTTTGCATTTCCATTCTGAGCCTGGCCTCTCCTCACTGGGACCCAGCAAGAAAGAGCAGACTCTCAGCCTTTCCGTGTGGGGAATGAGGCTCCCAGAGACACCTGAGTTGGGTGGCAGCCTTCAGTGGTTCATCAGAGGAGGGGCTGCAGAGGGAACCTGAGTCTGGCTCTGTGGTCCCGGCGTGGCTCCATCGCTGGGCTGCTGGGTGGCCTTGGGCTGGTCCCTTCCCATCTGGGCTTCATCAGGATGCAGATCAAAATCTGGAGGCTAGGAGTTTCCACTGTGGCTCAGCGGGTTACAAACCCACTAGTATCCGTGAGAGTGCAGGTTCAATCCCTGGACCCGCTTAGTGGGTTAAGGATCTGGTGTTGCCATGAGATGTGTAGGTCGCAGATGCGGCTTGGATCATGCATTGCCATGGCTGTGGCATAGGCCAGCAGCTACAGCTCTGATTTGACCCCTAGCCTGGGAACTTCTATATGCCTCGGGTGCAACCCGAAAAAGCAAAAAGGAAAAAAAAAAGAAGCTAGACCTTAGGGCAGAATGAGGCTTTGAGGGAAATGGGGGGCCCAAGAATAGGGCTCCTTGGCCACATGTGTTATGTCCCTTGATCATCACAATAGCCCTGAGAGGTGAGCACTCATCATCCTCCTTGTATAGATGAGGCAACCGAGGCTGGGGGAGGGGAAAAAATTATGGGGAGGTTGAAACCCACACTGAGCTCGTGGTCAACCAACCGGCTGTCCCCTCCTTCTGCAGAGGAGAAGCGTATCTACCGGCTGCCAGTGTTCACAGCGCTGTTCTGCCAGGCGCTGCTGCAGGAGCTGGAGCACTTCGAGCAGTCAGACTTGCCCAAGGGAAGACCCAACACCATGAACAACTATGGGGTGGGTGAGGCTCCAGCTGGTGGGCCTGGGGAGGTGGAGGTGGGGACATCAGTCTGGTCAGAGGTCTCCTCAGCGCTGCAGACTCTCCAAGCCTTGGTCTCCCTGTCTGTAAAGCAAGATCATGGCCACATTATTATGAAGTTAAGTAAGTTGATGTCTGCAAAGCACTGAGCACCGTCCCCCGTAAGGGACTCCCTCATGGACCCACGGTGGGGCCCCATTGGTTTCCCCGCTGACCCCGGGACCCCCCTTCCAGGTGTTGCTCTACGAGCTGGGCCTGGATGAACCGCTGGTGACACCACTGCGGGAGCGCTTCCTGCAGCCACTGATGGCCCTGCTGTACCCAGACTGTGGTGGGGGCTGGCTGGACAGCCACCGTGCCTTCGTGGTCAAATATGCACCAGGCCAGGACCGAGAGCTGGGTTGCCACTATGATAATGCCGAGCTCACCCTCAACGTGTCCCTGGGCAAGGCCTTCACAGGGGGCGCCTTATACTTTGGAGGCCTCTTCCAGGTTAGTGTGTGTGATCCGTGGGGCAGGGGCCAGGGCCTCAGGGAGTGCCCAGGCCTAAGCCCAGCTGTCTGCAGGTGCCTTCAGCCCTGGCCCATCCGCTGGAGGTGGAGCACGTGGTGGGCCAGGGCATCCTGCATCGGGGGGGCCAGCTGCACGGGGCCAGGCCCCTGGGCACCGGTGAGCGCTGGAACCTGGTTGTCTGGCTCCGGGCCTCTGCTGTGCGCAACCGCCTCTGCCCCATGTGCTGCCGCAAGCCCCAACTGGTGGACGACGAGGGCTTCGGCGATGGCTTCACTCGCGAGGAGCCTGCCACAGTGGACTTGTGTGCGCTGACCTGAGCCTGGTTGGATCCAGCAGAAATAAACACCCTGCAACCCTCAGTACTTCTTGGATCAAAAGGATGTGCAGGCTTCTGGGTCATTCTTTCAGTAGACAGGCTGGCTTAGGTCAGGGTTTTGTTTGTTTGTTTTTGCCACCCCTAAGCATATGGAGTTCCCAGGCCAGGGATCAGATCCAAGCTGCAGTTGCAACCTATGCCGCAGCTGTGGCAATGCCAGATCTGTGCCGGGTCGGGGATTGAACCTGTGTCCTGGCACTGCAGAGATGCTGCTGATCCCATTTTGCACCACAACAGGAACTCCCTTAGGTTGGGCTTGTTAGAACCAGAGCCTGAGATGGGGATTCCTGTGCAAGTGGTTTAAGGAGGGAATACTCTCAGGAGAAGGGGAACCAGGATAGGGCAGAAGCAGCTGGGCCAAATGTGGTTTCAAGAAGGATCCAGCTTCAGCCCAATCTTATAGGCTCTTTGCAGCATGAATGGTACCACAGTTTGCCCCCAACATCAGTTAACTGGCTTTAAGGTATTTCAGGGTAGGGAGGGGGTGAGTAACTTCCCAGACATCCATCTCCAGTGGCCAAGGGAGTCGTTCAGAGAAGGGCACAGGTGTGAGGTGTCAGCAGCAAATACCACGGCTTGGGGCGAGTACACCTGTCTACAAAGAGGATTTGGGCCAGCCACCTAAGACATCTTCTGGATGGTACAGAGGGGTTACTGCAGAGGGATTAAAAGCAGGGACTCTGGAGCCAGACTGCCTGGGTTCTAATTCTGATTTGATCACTTCCACCTGTGACTGTGGGTAAGCTGTGTGACCTCTCTGTGCTTTACTTTCCTCACCTGGTGAGTATGGCCTAGAGTTGTTCTGGGGCTTCATGTTTATAAAGTGATTTTTAACAGCCCTGTGTCTGCTGCTATCATCACTACTGAAGAGTTTGCAACTTGGCCCCAAGACTGGATGAGGCATGTAGCTATGTTGAAATCTTGAGTTCTGACTTCTTAAGGGAGTGGGAAGATCTGGGAACACCAGGCCCCAATCCGTACTGCAGCAATCAGCAGGGTCTCAGCTGTCCCCACTCTAGACAGGCCTGTGGTGGTCTTGATCACAGGGTCCCTTCATTCACTGCCATGATCCCTCTGGTCCTTATGGACGTTTGAGTTTGCGATTTCTGTATACTGGGTGGGGACGATGGAAAGACCAAAGCTCTGGAGCTCGCAGCGCGTTGCAGTGGACACATCCGAAGACAATCCAGAAAGGAAAAGCGGCGCGCAGTAGGGTCTTCTTCCCTGGGGCGCAAGGGAGTCTGGAGGTGCTGCAGGCTCGCCGAAAGAGCAGCTGCAGCAAAAGGCCTGCAAGCTCCAGGACTGGCGCCAGGCTGGAGAGCAGGTCTCTCGTCTCGGAGCTCCAACTCGCCTCTCCTGTGGTGATCGCGCCAGGTTCCGTTTTTTGGGCTGCCACAGAAACGGAACCTGGGGCTTCAGAACTAAAGGCAACCGCGCCTCGCTTCGCAGTCGGACTGCCTCCCGAGCAGCACCCCCAGACCGGAAGTCACCCAGCAGCCACTTCCTTACTCTAAGGCGCGGTGCAGGGCTGGTGGTCCGGCCAAATGGACGGTTGAGGCGGGAGCGGAGCAGCTTCGGAGACTTTCTTTAAGGCGGCAAGGCCGCGAAGGGCGCGGGGTGGAGGGTAGGAGTACGCGGAAAGGGATAAAGAACTCACCTGGCAGCTGAGGAACACTGCCGTTCCTAGGGCTCCTGAACTGGATCGCGCAGGCGTGGAGCGTCCGGGCGGGGGCGGGCCCTTAAAGAGGCCGCAGCGGAGAATCCAGGAGCCCGCCGAGAACCTGGGATACCTGGGGGCGAGGGGCGGGTGCGGGTTGTGCGATTGCGTAGATCCCCTCATATCCCTGCCCCGGGTGGTGACGGGTATCGATCCCTAGAGGACCAGGTTCTGAGTAGAGCCGCTCTTGGAACCCAGTCTGCGGACCGGCCCAGGGACCCCCAGTTTAAGCGCGTCTCCCCGCCTCCAGCCCGCGGCGCTATGGCTCACGTCGGCTCTCGCAAGCGCTCGAGGAGTCGCAGCCGGTCCCGGGGCAGAGGGTCGGAAAAGAAAAGGAAGAAGAGCAGTAAGGACGCTCCCAGGAGCTGCTCGGCTTCTAGATCCCAAAGCCGCAAAGCCAGCACTACCTCCTCTGGGGCGGAGGGTGAGGATCAGAGGGAATGGGAAAGGGGTGAGGGAACTTCATGGAGGAAGTTGCAGGCAGCTGGGCGGGCTTTTCCCGACTGGCTTTGGGAAAATTGCAGAGAGCACTATTCAAAGGAGGACCCAGAGTGTAGATCCTGGGTATCTGGATTGAAGGATGCTCAGAATCCAGGGGCTGGACCAGCCCATTGAATACTGAGTGAAAGGAGCACTTAATCATATCTTTGGTGCAGCTGGGCGGGAGATGTGGGGGCTGGTTGCCCTGCTCCTGGGTGGTCAGTGACTTGGCAGCCCAGAAAGTGCCTCTCCACAGGGTGCTGATCCCTTTTCTGGAAAGCCCTGCCCGAGGGCTTCATGCCTCTGGGGTCAGCCTGAGCCTGCTACAGGCCAGAGCAAGGGGACGAAGGTTTACTTCTTCCCCTCCTGGCCTTCCAGCCTCACCTTCTCCATGCATCACAGAGAGAAGCAAACACAAGGCCCGGAGGAGACCACGATCCAGCTCTTCCTCCTCTTCTTCCAGTTCTTCTAGCTCCTCTTCCTCCTCGTCCTCCTCCTCTTCCTCCAGCGATGGCCGGAAGAAGCGGGGGAAGCACAAGGACAAGAAGAGGAAGAAGAAGAAGAAAAGGAAGAAGAAGCTGAAGAAGAGAAGCAAGGAGAAGGCCAAGGTGCAGCAAGCTGAGGCTCTGCCTGGACCTTCGCTGGACCAGTGGCACAGAGCAGCCGAGGAGGAAGAGGATGGCCCAGGTACTGTGCTGCCCGTAGTGTGGGAGGCGGGGGAAGGAGGGTCCCTTCCCTGAGGGCTCCCCCACCTCCCTGCCATCTCATCTTCCAGTCCTGACAGATGAGCAGAAGTCCCGCATCCAGGCCATGAAGCCCATGACCAAGGAAGAGTGGGATGCCCGGCAGAGCGTCATCCGCAAGGTGGTTGACCCTGAGACAGGACGCACCAGGTGGGAAGCCTGGCCCCACAGCTGCGACTGGGCACTGGCTCCAGACCAGCACTCTCAGGAGGGGGGCGGTAGCTGCTGTTGCTCTAAAAAGGCCAAGGATGAGAGGGAAAAAACAGTCACTTGGTGGAAATTTCTCAGGCCATTCCTTCCCATTGCCCAGAGCAAATGATGGCAGGGGCTGGAAGGGTCTTGAGAAGGGTTTTCAAAGGGCCGCTGTCTAATGGCAGAGCCTACCAGGCTGCTTTTATCCCAAGGTTGGGCGTGGCCTGGCTCCACCCACTCAAGGTGGTGGGGGCCTGAGGTTTGTTGCTTCTGCCAGGTGCTTCTGCTTCTGTTGCCCTGGCCTCTTAAGTTAGAGACTCAGCCTGCCCCGCCCCTCCCCCCTCCAGGCTCATTAAGGGAGATGGTGAGGTCTTAGAGGAGATCGTAACCAAGGAACGACACCGAGAGATCAACAAGGTGGGTGTCGTCCCTTTGCCTAGGCCCACCCCCAGCTCCGCTGCTCATGTGTCCCCTCCTGTGTGCTCTCTTCCCAGCAAGCCACCCGAGGGGATGGTCTGGCCTTCCAGATGCGGGCAGGGCTGCTGCCCTGAGGTCCCCCCCGCCAGAGTCTTCGGACAGTGTTGGTAGCATGGCCTGGAGGCTGGCCTCAGGGAGGGCAGCAGGAGCTCAATGGGTGCTATTTGCCTTTCACCTGCAGACCGACCTCTGGCCCAGCCTCCTCTCAGATGCAGGGGGTGGAGGGCAGAGTCACTGGCCTAGTCAGCTCTCCCATCTTCCCAAAGAGCGCAACTTCCCAGATATTAAACGTTCCCTGGTTGGAGAATTCCTTTGTGCTGTTGCTTTTTGTGCTGAGAGGGAGGGAAGGGTGCAACCTGGCTTCCAGAGCAAAAATAAGGGCTCCAGGAGCTTTGGGGGAAAGCATAGGCCACACCAGCCACCTTTGTCCTCCTTGCCCTCAGATTGGCCTGTCTGGACCAGACCCCCACCCCTGACTCCCAGCTGAATCCCAAACCCAGAGACTGGGCTCTAAACTGGATTTTCCTTAGATCTGGAGAGAACCTGTTGCCCTCACTGTCCATTCTGTGGATGACAGCAGCTGAGAGTCCTGGGAGGAGTCTGGGCCCAGCTGTATCCTCTGTGAGGCAGAGGCTGACGGCACCCCCCTCCCTCACCGGGGTGCTATGAGGACAGACTGAGTTCACACCTAGGAAGGGATTAGAAGGGGGCCTGGCCTAGGTAGGGCCCACTGAGTCACTGATATTACTGTGAGCATAGCTGGCACCATATACTGGGTGGACAGCCTGGGCCACCATCGCAGCCCCCACCCCCATCCACACCCTGACCCACACCTGGGCTCTGGTTGCCGGCGCGGTACTGAGATCCACAAGGAAGCCTTCCTGCTTCTTTAATTGGTGTAACAGACAACAACACTGTACACAGAGCACACTCAGGCCCGATGGAGCAGGGACAGCAAGGGCGGGGGGGTGGGGCGAGTCAGGACACTGCTCACACATGGCCCAGACAGACAGACGGAGGGCCAAGACACGCAGACTGCGACGCGGCAGGCGGGCAGCTCAGACCGAGCTGGGAAGGGAGCGTGGGGGGTCTCTGCTGAATCCCTCTTTAGAAATCAAAGAGAAGGCAGGTGGTTGGATCTGGGGAGGCGGGCTCAGTCCTGGGGTAGGGTGGGGTGGGAGAGGGACTAAGGCTTCTACTCTAACAGGCCTGGGGTGGGGTGGCAGTCAGCGAGGCCTGCCTCACCCTTTGGTTACGACTGGTCGGGCCTGAGCCCTGCAGCTCAGCACCCAATGCTGTAAACATTTTTTGGTATTTTTAAAGGACTCTGTCCTCCCTCTCTTAGTTTCCAAAAAAACTGGTGCTTCCTTAAGAGGATAATGTGCCAAAAGGAATCTTAAAGGAAGCAGAAAGCAGACCTGGATATAGAGAGACGTCAACGGGGAGGGCGGGCTGCCCACCTCACCATCTATGGCTAAGGGCCGCTGGGAGAGGCCCAAGGGACTATTGCTGTTGTCCTTGGCATGGCCGGCGGCTGGGTAGGCAGGCAGGCTGGGAGGTCGGAGCCGTGGGGGAGCCTCCCGCTGGGAGAGGCCGAGCCCACTGCCCACAAGGCCTCCCAGGACCAGGAGGCCTCCTGGCCTTTATTGCAGGCGGGTCAAGACTCTTCCAGGTGCTCCTCTGGATGGCTGGTCACCGAGGTGACAGACGGTCACCAAGGTGACAGGCGAGATGGGGTGAGGTGGGACCTACAGAGGAGGAGGCACTGGCCACGGGGCCCCTCACCGGGGCTGTGATTGTCGGGCCGAGGGAGTCCCGCTGGGAGCAGGGGGTTAGATATTGCACTTTCACTGCAACAGTTACATTAAAACTTGGTCCATAAAATAATCGTCGCTTTATACATAACGCCTGAAACAACAACAAAAAGCTACATCTTAAATAAGAATAAACCCTGAAGGTCCCATCCCTCCAGATGTTTTTCTCTGCACAAAATAAATAGCTCTCACTCTGTACAGACCCACTTTTGCAGAACATTTACACAACCCTTTGGCTATACATATCTACACACGGGAAAGTGTTAACATCTGTCTGTGCGCCTCCCTGTCCCAGCCCACAAGACCCTGAGGCCATGTCCAGGTTGGCAGCAGCTTCTCACAGAAGGAGCCTGGTCACTGGATGGCTGGCTGAGGCCCGGCAGGCTCCTCTGCTCTCGGAGCCGGTGGGTGGAGCAGCAGAGAGGCTGCCTGGAGCCAGGCGCCACAGCTGAGATGGCCATCAGTTCTGGGAAGGGAAGGTTGCTGCTGCTCAGACCCAGTGCGCAGGATGGCATGGTCCTTACTAGGCGGGAAATGAAGTTGTGGCTGCCTGCCCTCAAGCTAACTAAGCGAGTTGTGGCTTTTTAGATTCAGCATCAAAATGGAATTGGCATTAAAAAAACCTAAGTGTGCACCCCACTCATCCCAGAGTAGAAATTCTGGGGAATTCACGGGGTCAGGTGAGGCGGGGAGCCCGTGCCCCGCTGCCTGGGCAGGGGCAGGCCCTGGGACCCAGAACCAGGCTGGACTCCGTCACAGTGCTGGGTGTTTTCCTGTGGAGGGGCTGCGTTTGGTACTGAAAGAGTTAAGAAAAGGAAGCAGCCAAGGATTGCTTATTTTAAAAAAACCTCATAGAAATCAGATCAGAGAAGTAGAAAGGTGTAGAAACGCGGGAGGGAGGGCCGAGGCACAGGGCCTTGGCTGATGGCAGGCGAGGAGCAGAAGAGGAGGGCGGCCTGTCCAGGCCCTGCAGCCCGAGGCAGGGCTTCTCAGGAGCCACTTCTGGGCTTCACCGGCCTCACGGCCTGGGCTGGGCCTGGGGTCTGAGATAACGCCAGGCCCACAGCCGGACTGGGTTCCAGGTGGGGCAGGTGGAAGGGACCGGGATCCGGGGCTGCCATGGGCTGGTGGGCCAGGCGGAGCTGCAGAAATTACAATATGGCCTTTCTCTCCTGCTTGTACAAGGATTCTCCGTCCTGGAGCCTTCCGTGTGGCGACAGGTCCTGGATCAGCAAACGTTGAATTTTCATGCACATCATGAAGTCTGTAGCCATAGGAGATGGGAATGGGTCTCCGCTCTCAAAAATCAGTGCAAAACCAGTGAGGTTGAACAGTTGAGTAACTTGAGTTAACAAGAAGCAGGCTGTCCCGTTGGAGCTGCTACCGAGTGGGAGGGGACCTGGGGGGTCAGGGCGAGCTAGTGGACAGGAAGTGCCCAAGCCTGGTGTCAGGATGCTGGGAGGTCAACACAGGGCAAGCGTCCAGGAGTGCCTTCTGGGCCAGTCCACGTTCCAGGGTCCTGGTCCCTCTGTCTTCCCAGGGCTGGTTGTCCTGCCAGCTGCCACGACAAGCTGGAGCTCTGTAGACCCTAGGACGTGAGGCAGGGCTGGGAGGGCATGTGTTGCACGGCCCATGTCCTCCTCCAGGCCTGGGACGAGCTTGGCCCCAGCCGACCGTGCATGCCCAGGCCAGGCCTCCTGGCAGGGCGGGCCACCCTGGCCTAGCACCATGGAGACCACAGCGCCTCACTCACGGTGCCCTACTTGGGGCCCGTGGAGGCCCCTGGCTCGGGCCGGCCGGCCATGGTGCGGCCCCAGCAGCCGGCCGCCATGCTCATGCTGCGTTGTCCCCGCTGCTCGCTGTCCGCCTGGCTCTGCGTCCGCTCATGCCGGTGGCCAGGCCCGCTGGGCTGGGCCGAGATGGTGCGGAGCAGGTGGTTCCGGGAGCGCAGGAAGTCGCCCTGGCCTGGCAGGCCGAAGCTGCCCTTGCGCAGTGCCATGCGGGTGGCCGCGTTGCGGGCCGGCCTCGCCCGGTGGTTGTACTTGAGCTGGGCCAGGTGGGCTGCGTAGCCATCAGTGATGAACTGCAGGGGAGGACAACCGGGGGGACGTGGTCACAGGCCAGGGCTCCCGGGCTGCCCGCCTGCATGGCCCACCACGGCGCCCACCTGGCTCACCTGGCACTGCTGCTGCAGCTTCTTGGTGGGCCGGCCCACGATGTAGATCTGCATGGGGGACAGGCTGATGGAGCTGTAGACTGCCACGTCCTTGGTGGAGCCGTAGGCCGCGTGCACACGCAAGTGCAGCTGTGGGCGAGACCGGCGTGGGTATGGGCTCAGCCCTTCCACCCTCACCCCGCCCTGATCCCTTCTGCCCAGGACCCACCTCGGAGATTAGCAGCTTCAGGAAGTTGGCCTTGTGCCGCAGCGGGTCATGCACCAGGCCGTCACAGAAAGACACCACGCCATGGGGGAAGTTGTGTTGGGCCAGCCATGCCACCACCCGCTGCTTCTGCATGTCAGGTCGGCCCGTCACGTAGATGATGAGGTAGCCCAGGTCCTGCCAGTGCCTGGGGGCGAGAGGCAGGTCTGGGTGTCCCACAGCTGCACTGTCCTCCCTGTCTCCTTGCCCAGCTAGTCTCCACTTGGGCTGCCAAGAAGCTCGTCTTGGATCCCACTCCAATCGTAGCAACAACACTGACGGTGGCCCCCACGTGGTGCTCGTGGCCCAGGTCTCTGATCCCCACCCACGCCTTCTGCAGCAGGTGTACCTGGTCTTGCTAGAAGATGCCCCACTTCCAGGTGAGGGAACTGAGCTATCAACCGCACCAGCTGGGAAGCAGTGCTGCCGACTCCAAGCTGCAGGGTCCCTGCCAAGTGTCCCTGCTCTGGCACCCAAGCCCTCCCCCACCTGGCCTCCAAGAGCTTCCCGCTTCCCAGCCTGCCCACCAGGCCGCTCCAGGCTACTCACCGCACCACGTCCACAGCCCCGGCCCGCACTTTGGGGTCGCTGCCCATGATGGACACACTGGCGGCAAATGAGCCATCGATGCTGAAGACCACAAACTCTGTGCCCTTGGGCAGCACGGTGATGTAGCTGTCAGCAAACGTGTGGTCTCCCCTGGGAGGGGGCGGCCTATCAGAACCCATCAGAGCCGCTTCCTCCCGCCCCAGATGAGGCCGGCCCGGCCTGCTCGCTCCCGGCAGCACCTACCTGACCACCATCTTGATGGGGTAGACGCCCACGCCCAGGCGGTGGGTCTCGGGGATGGTGTAGGAGACACGCCCACTGCTGTTGGTCACCAGCGTGTCCAGGTACAGCCACTCCCCTGAGGGTGGCTGCATCATGATGTGCACATCCACCTGGGGGCCAGGCAGGCTGGTCACAGGCAGGTTGTGCCTTGGGCCTCCCCACTCCCAACTCCCAGCCAGAGGGAGGCCAGGCAGGAGCTCCCTTGGGCTCCCTGCGCCTATACCTTCTCCCCGGTCAGGGTGACCATGTCCAGGGGCCCGTACATGAACCGGCCCGTCAGGACCTGGGGGCCATCCTCATTGGCGACTGCGTCATTGATCCGGTGGTTGGCTGTCACGTTCTGGGGGAGGAGGAGCAAGGCTGGGTCAGGGTGGGGGATGGAGGGGCGTCTGGGGTCTCCTCTCAGGCTCCCCATGGGCCTGGGTTGCGGGGGTGAGGGCAGGCACAAAGCCAAAGGGCCTGGATTCAAGTCCAGCTTGGCCACTGAGCTATGTGGCTTTGGTGAGGGTCCCTGTCTGCAAATGGGGTAACAGCTCCAGCCTTAGACTGTGAGGATTAAGACAGCACCCTTCTCTGAGACTCAGTTTCCTTATCGGTAAAATGGGCTCTTCAATAGGACAATAGGACAAGAGCCCTGGGGCCTGGGCACCAGAAGACCCCTTACCCGCAGCTTCACATGGGTCCTCTTGCGCTGCCACTTCTCTCTTGGCTTCGAGGGGGTGAACACCGAGACCTCCTTGCCATCCAGCTCCAAGATGCTGGAACTGTCGTGCCTCATGACCTGGGAGGAGACAGGGGGAGACCTCAAACCTGGGGCTTCCTATTCCAGTGAGGAGAGGCCAGCAGCCCTAGGGGCCAGACTAACTCTCTGAGGGTCCAACTGTAATAGAGTCCACCCTCTGGCCCCACCGAATTCACACCTGTCCCATGAAGGAGCACATCCATTCACTCCATCTCAACATCCCCCCAGCTTCCTCCAGCCTGCCTGTGGTGGGTTCTGCTGGGGCCGGGAAGTTGGGGCCCCCCACTGTCCTCAGCTATGAAATGGGGCCAAGTCAGCAGGTGCCACTCAGGGGCCTCCTGAGAGATGCGGGTGTGCCTGGTAGTGGGACCCCGGGTACCTGTCTCAGCAGGAAGGAGACCACATCCGTCGACTCCCAGTAGCTGGCGTGGAAGAGGTGGGGCAGGGCCACGGTAGGGAAGGCCGTCAGGGCATCGGGGCAGTACAGGGCATAGTCGATCCGTTTCTGGCCCCACCACTTTGCAGCAACTGCCAGGAGGAGGGGCTGTGACTGGGCTGGGCCCCAGAGGGTCACCTGGCCGCTCCAGGGACTCAGGACTCAGCCCCTCAAGGACTCAGCCCAAAGGCAAGACCCTCCTCTGCCCAGAGAGGGCTGCAGCCAAAGCGAGTCTCCTCCTCCCAGGCTGGGCGACAGATGAGCGGGGGAGGAGGCACAGGACAGCCGGGACAGCAGCAAGCAGCCAGAGCGCCTGGGGGGCGGGGCAGGGGGGTTTCGGCTCAGCGGAGAGGATGTGGAGTTAGAGGGGTTGGGACAAGCCCAGGTTGGAAGCAGGATTCCCAGTCCCTGGTCCTGTCCACCCCCTGCCCTGGTATCTCTGCCCTTTCCAGCATTTCTTGGACCTGTCTGTCCCTCAGGCCTCAAGACTGTGAGAGGCTTCACGGAGGTGGAGTCTGAGTTCCTGGGCCCCAAGGCAAGGCCTGCTGTGCTCAGCATCTGGCAGGCTGAGTGTGAAGTGAGAGCCTTCAGTTAGAAGAGCCTGCCTGTGAATCCAGCCCCCACTCTGGATGCCAGAGACGAGGTTTGCCAGGAGCCCCCTGGTGGCTGCACCCAAGAGGTGCACCTGATTAGGGTCAGGGCTCCCCTGCCCTCTGCCTGCAGCCTGCCTGACAGGCAGCCTGGTTCTCACCCGGCCTCCGTCCAGCTCCCACCACCCCCCAGCCAACTCCAGCTGCTCCTGCCTCCTCCCTGGATGTCTGAGTGCTCCCAGCCCAAGCCTCCAGCTCCCTGTTAGGCCTCAGCGGGGCCTGGCATGCTGGTGAGATGTGCCTGGAAACGGAGAGTGACCCCAGTTAGAGGAGGACGTGTGTGCGTGGAGGGCCTGTGATGCCAGTACCTTCTCTGATGTCCAGGTTGGGGAGGCGGGGGGCCCTCTGCGGGCAGGAGCCCGGGGTGGTGGGGACTGGGTGGGGAAGGGCAAGCAGGGACAGGCGCCTGACGCTGGGGGTGTGGCTGAGCGGCCCTGGGGCCTCTGAGGAGCAAGAACAAGGGATAAGGGCTCAGCCATGCTGGGGTACCACAGGCCAAGAAGACACCCACGCCAGCCTTAGCCCTGGCACCCCTTGCTCTGACAGGCAGCCTGAGAGCCGGTCATGTGTCAGGAAGGCTGGCAGGGGGTCACTGGCCCCTGGGGAGTGAGCAGCGGGGTCGGTGGCGGGGGGGCAGTGTCACCAGGATGGAAGACTCCACTTCCAGCTGCTGAGGGGCTTCTGAGATGGGCAGAAAACCAGAAGGAGCCAGAGGTTGACTCAGCCCTCTGGGGCAGCCGGAGGGGCAGGCACAGAGAGACCCTGCCTCCCTGCCTCCCCTGAGCCACCCCTCCAGCTTCTCCAGAAACAGCCACACAGATTTTTCCCTCAAGGAGCACCTGCCACCCAGGAGCTAGGACCCCTCCTCCCAGACCTATCACCCTCCAGCTGAGATGGCACTGCCAACCTCCTACCACCTTGACTTGGTTGTTCTGGGTCACCCCTTTTAATGCTCCTTCCTTCCAGAGTCCTCTATGGACATTTGGGGCCAGATCACTTTGTTGTGGGGCCGTCCTGGGGACCATAGAGGGGTTAGCAGCACCCCTGATCTCTACCCAGCAGATGCCAGTGGTGCCCACCCCAACTGTCTCCAGACACCACCAACTGTCCTCTGTGGGTCAGAGTGGCCTGACTGAGACCAGCTGTGACAGAGAGAGGGTGCAGGGAGGGCAGGCCCCAGCGCTGCTGCACTCACTCTGAGCAATGCTGGACGCCGTGTAGCTCTCAGCCATGCCCGACACCTGGCTGGCAATGCTGATCTCGCTGGCTCGGCGGAAACCTCGGGTGGTGGGGGCTGAGCCAGGTGAGGAGGGGGCTGCGTGCTCTTGGAAGACCGTGTTGTGGGTCTGGAGTGCATCCGCTGCAGGTGGAAAGGGACCAGAGACCAAGGGTGAGGAGGCCTTGCCCAGCCTGGACCCCTGGGCCCCTTAGCAGAAAGGGGATAGCCCAGTGAGTGCCTGGGCTGGGGCGGTGGCTATGCCAGGCAAGGCCGACACCTCCAGCTGCAGACAGATGAAGAGAGCTGGCAGGGAGGATGGGCCCAAGCTTGCCGGGGCCTGCCTGCTCAGGGCCGATGGGGCTGGGCCCTGAGCAGAGGCAGGGGAGGAGGGAGGGTGGGGCAGGGATGGACAGGCGGACTGATACGAACATAGTGGGCAGGAGGCAAGGTGGCCAGCTTCATGCGCTTCCCCCCTACCCTTCCAGTCTCCTGGTCTAGTCTAGGTTTCTTGGCCTCTGGGGTCCAGCCCCGCCCGCCTGACTCCATGGCCTGCAGCAGCTGGGTTTGAGGGGTGCTGACAATGGGGGCCTGGGGCAGCTTTCCAGGGATGCCCTATACTGAGGATCAAAAATGAGGCACCTGTTATGGGCCACCTCGAGCCAGCCCCAAATAGGCATCTGGAGACAAAGGCAGTGTTGAGGCCTGGGCTAGGGCAGGGCAGCATGGGAGAACAGGGCTCCACTACTGAACCCGCATCTAAAGGGGATGCAGGAGGTGCCCCGACCTCCTCAGAGAGGGAAAGAGTGAGGCTCTGAGAATGCAATCCCTTGCCAGGACCGAAGGCTCTTCGTAGGGGGCGGGTGGGTGCTGTTGGGCCTCACCCCAACTCCTGGCTGCCCCCACTTTTACCCTCACAAATTGGGAACAGAACCCTGGGACTGACACCTGTGCTGGGTGACCCTGGACAGCTGCTCCCCTCTCTGGGCTCCTGGGACTCCTCTGCTTGGGGTCCCCTCCCCACTCTGCCCAGATCTCAACCACAGTCCCGCATCCTCCCGGGGGGGTCAGCATGGCGGGAAGGAGGGCCTGGGGTTCCTGAGGACCAGCAGTCAGCCAGCGAAGCAGACACCACCACGAGCAGGGTAGGTTACACACACTCAGCACAGCCCGGGCTCGGGCGGGGCCCGTCTTGCCAGGTGAGCGCGGGAACGGGGATACTGGTTTCCAGGAAGCCGTCCCCATGAGGGAGAGGGCCCAGGGGGCCGCCCTCCAGGACCAGCTCGGGGTTTCTCTGCACGGTCTCGACTGGAGGCAGACGGGGAGAGAACAGAGGACAAGAACAGACACTCATGTGTACGCTCTGACAGACACGCAGGGCTCCTCAAGGACCAGGACAAGACAGGACGGGACACACGGTGGTGGTGGTGGTGGTGGTGGTGGGCCAGGCTGTTCTCGGGGAGGGACGAAAATGAACCATGGACAGACTTCATTTTCGCTCCCTGCCCCCGGATCTCATGCCCCATCTCCAGGCCAGGTGAACTGCGGGCTCTGAGCCAGCTGCCTTCACAGGGCTGGACAACACCCAGGACAGTCCGCCAGGGCCTCTCGGGTCCTCGGCTCTGCCTTGGTGGGGCAGTGGGGAGGGGAGCGTGGCCCCAGCCTGCCCCCTGGCTCTGTGGGGGGACGTGTGTCATTCCTACCTCGTGGGGATCTGTGGGGCTGATGCACCTGCACCTACACCGGGTGTCCAGCTTCTAAGGCGTTTGGTGTGTGCCACCCCTCCTCCCACTGTCCCCCCACAGCAGGGCCACTCCCTGCCTGGGGCACCCAAGGAACAGGACCAACTGCCACCCTCCCCCAGGGCCCTCGGCCTCTCACCCAGCAGCGTCGAGCAGCCGTCCCCCAGTGGGTAGCGCTGGTAGCGAGGGATGCTGAAAGGCGGCAGGGCGTGGAATCGCCTCTCCAGCAGCGGCTCCAGGCGCGAGGCTGACGGGTCAGCGGGGTGGAAGAGGTTGTAGACTTGCTGGCAGGCGGGCCGGAGCTGGAAAACTGGGGGGCGGAGAGGGTGGGAGTCGCAGAGCCTGGAGCTAGTCACACCCTCCGGAGGCAGGCATAGAGCAGGCTGAGGTCAGGTAGGGTGGATGGAGGTCAGGGGTCATGGACAAACCTGAAAGTGTGTCTCTGGGCCACTGTCCCTTTATTAACCAAATTTGTTTTTTGTTTTTTTGTTTTTGTTTTTTGTCTTTTTAGGGCCGCACCTATGGCATTTGGAGGTTCCCTGGCTAGGTGTCCAATCGGAGCTGCGGCTCCTGGCCTGCACCACAGCCATAGCAATGAGGGATCCGAGCCACGTCTGCAACCTACACCACACCTCACGGCAACACCGGATCCTTAACTCACTGGGCGAGGCCAGGGATTGAACCTGCAACCTCACGGTTCCTAGTCTGATTCGTTTCCGCCGCACCACAATGGGAACTCCCCAAATTTGTTTTAATTCAAAAAACTGTAACAGTATTAAAAACATCTTAAAGAACAGGAGTATATACGATAAAAGACATATTAACGCAAGGCTGCCTTCCACCCCAGAGCCCCAAGCTGGAGCCCCACCAGCAACTTTTAGGAGCCTTGTGTGCATACGCGGCCCGAGCAAGCTGGAGCCCATCCGCTTGGATTGGAAAAGACTGGACTGTGCGGTTGGACTGGGGCTGCTGGTCCAACCACTTTGCAGTTGGGAAGATCATGTGAATATATGTATAAACTATTAGTTATATATATATATATCACTTTTAAAAACACATAATCTATGCTTTTTGAACTTGGCTTTTTTTTTTTTCCATTTAACACAAACAGTGTTGGGAGGCTTTCACATTGGCATCTTTAGCCCTGCCACATTTTTTTTTTTTTTTTTTGCTTTTTAGGGCCACACCTGTGGCATATGGAAGTTCCCAGGCTGGGGGTGGAATTGGAGCTACAGCTGCCAGCCTATGCCATAGCCGAAGCAATGCAGGATCCGAGCCCCGTTTGCGACCTACACTGGCAACACTGGATCCTTAACTCAGAGCAGGGCCAGGGATAGAACCCTCATCCTCATGGATACTAGTCGGGTTTGATACCGCTGAGCCACAATGGGAACACCCTGCACCATTCTTTTGAACTGCAGTGGGGTATTCCATTGGATGGCTATGCTGGAATTGATTTAACAAGATCCCATTCCCACAGTCAGAATTTTAAGTTGGTTCTGGTTTTTCATGATTATAGATGATGTACATTTCTATGGCAGCCACTGCTAACTTGCCCATGGGCAAGTGACTACACCTCTCTGAGCCTCAGTTTCCTCTAGGGGCCCTGCACAGCTGCTGTAGGATGGCAGGTATCCTTAGGCTTCACTGGCTGATTCAGGGGGCATTGGGCAGGGACGGCTGCTCTGATGGCGGCTTAGTCCATGTATCCTACCTCCATCTGTGTAGCCATGAGGAGGGTCCTTGGAGCTATGTGGCTATAGCCCTTCTCGGGCTGGGAGCCTAGTGCATTGAGGAGACTTTGGGGATGCCTGGCTTCCCATTTCTTCCTTATGGGAAGACCTTGATCCTGGGGCAGTGCTTTCTATCTCTGGACCTCAGCTCCCAGGGGATGCCTTGGAGATTAAATGAAACATCATGTTGCAGGTAGGTTAGGGGCCAGAGACTGAGCTGCTGAAACAGGAGCAAAGGACAGCAACAGACCCTTGGTGGTGGTAGTGGGGCTTAGAAAGGCTGCTGACACAGGAAGGGGCCTGGTATGTGGCCGTGGCCTCATGATAGGGGTCCACTGAGACCCTCTGTCCAGCTGATGTCCCCTCTGCCCTGTCCCTCCCCTGTAGGGCTCTCACCATCCAGGGAGGGGATGACAGTCTTCCTCAAGGCTAGGACCAGCCCCAGCGGGCACCCGAAGAGGAAGAGGTCCGCAATCTCAAACTCGAACTTGCCCACGGCCCCTGCGCCATCCAGCATAGTGGAGCTGCTTGAGCGGCGGGAGCTGGGCTCGTTCCTCAGCACACTGGCATGGAGGCTGCAGACAGCGGGGCAGGAGGCAGGGAAGATGCCCAAGGTCACACCGTGGTCCTTCTCAGGGCTGGCCTGCTCTCAGACTCCTGAAGGAGGCTCCTCGGGGGTCATCAGGCCCAAACAGGGCTTGAACCCTTCAGCGTCCAGCTGTCCAGCTCCTGCTGGGACACCCCTGGCGACAGCAAGCCCCAGCCTCTCTAGAAAGTCCACTCACCTTTAGGACAGCCCTGACTGGGCCCATGCTGCCCCTGGTCAGTTCTGCCCCCTGACCCTGCCATCCCTCAATCTGTTCCCTCTGACTCAAGACGGCCCAGGGCATGTACAAGACCACAACCGCACCCAACATGCCATTTCTCCTGGCTGAAGAGCCGTGAGCCAGTCTGGGGATCCCAGGACCCAGGCCCAGGCCGCCAGGACCCTCCAGTTGGCCGTGGGCACAGCCTGGTTCATGTCCTCACTTCTGAGCCATCCCTCTGCCTCAGAATCCCCGTGCTCACCTGGCGGTGGGCCTCATGATCTGACCCCCGCCCCTGCTGGCTCCACCCACCTGGACAGGAAGGCCTGGTGCTGCTGGATGGTATCCAGCTCGTAGGTGGACGAGTCGCTCCTTTTGCGGGGTAGCTGCCGTTTGGGGTCCTCAGCGCCATTGCTTCGGGGGATGTCAATGTTGCTTCGGCTCAGATGCCGGCTGCTCTCCAGGTTGCTGCCACCACCACTGTGTGCCGCATTGACCATCGTGCCAGGGGACAGCAGATCAGTGTCCTGGAACGGCCCCATGCAGGCTCACTGCCCGGTGAGCCCTCTTCAGTGTCCTGGGAGCAGTGTCTTCCTTCCTGACTCCAGGCCCACTGGCCACTGCCCAGCCAACCTCTCACCCAAGCCAGAGAGGGGAAAGCCCTATCCCTCTATGCCCCATGGTCCCTCCAGCCTTCAGTCCTGGCCTGGCTTGTCCACCCGGGCTATAGTGATCTCCTGCTGCCTTGCCCAGCCCACCAGGCCATTTGCTGCACTGTAGCAGAGGGATCTCAGATCCTCTCTCCTGCTGGGAAGCTCAGAGGAGTCACCCCCAGGACCAGAGCCCCCAGCGCAGACCCTGCTTCATCTCCTGCTGAAGTTGCCCCCGCCGCTAGGTGCAACAGAGCCTCAGCTGTTCACCCGTCCCATGTATCCGCCCCCTGCCTCTGGGCAGCTGCCTTGGCAATCTATGCCCTTCCCCTTTACCACAGGCCTCTGGGATCTTTGAGCCAGAAGGTGACACAGCCCCCCTCCTGGAGGTCCCCTGCTCCAGGGCCCACAAGAAGCTGATACCTGCACGCTGGCCACACTGCCCCGGCGGCTGCTGCTCTGACTCTCAGACACCGGCTGGTTGCTGCAGCATAAGGCATCAAATGCCAGGATGCCCCCGACGCAGTCCCCGATCAGGCAGACCTGGAGGAGGAGAGGCCCAGGGACCTGAGCGCCCGTCCTGCTTGCTGGGGTGCTGCTGGGGAGAGCCCTGGGTGGGGGACATGCCAGCCTACCCTGCAGGGTTTCTGTCCTCCATCCCACGACTCACCTGCCCATTGAAGGTCACGCCCTCCTGGGACTTGATGAAGTCGCCATAGGCGAGGTTGGCCCGCTGAATCACTGTGGCAACGGCCTCCTGGTACTGGGGTGAGGAGGTCGCCAGCAGGGGCAGGGCAGCCAAGGGGATGTGGTCCTGGCTGCTGGACAGACAGCCTTCATCGTGGCTGTAGGGGCTGAGGCTGGGGGAGGAGGGCGGGTCAGGAGAGCAGGTGGCCTCAGCTCAGCCCAAGGGCCCCTGTCCCTTGACCTGTGACACCCTGAGAGCCTCAGCCCTGACTGGGCAAGCCTCGTGGTGATGCCTCTGGGCCAGGCGTGGAGAACAGAGCCAGGGAGTAAGGCCAGTATCTTGGAGGCAGGTCAGCATCCCCACATCACAGATGTGGAAACAGGCTCAGCTTTGGGCCCGGCCCCTCCTGGACTGTAAGCTCAGACATCTGCATAGGTTTTGCTGCAGGTTTGGATGTCAGGACCGTGGTCCCAGTCCTGGGGGAATCTCCTGACCCTCAGGGCCAGGGGAGGGGCAGGTGGCAGCGGGCCTGGGCACTCACTCAGAGACAAGGGCGAAGGCATCAGAGCAGATGGGCGGGCAGGGCACCAGGCGGATGGCAAGGTGGCCCAGGGTGCTGGGGTAGTGCACACGCATGACAGTGTCAAACACCGTGGCGATGGTGTTGGCGTCGCCCTGCTTGGAGCTGGTGTCCCCAGTGCCTGTGTCCAGGATGGTGCCTCCATGCAGCAGCAGCAGCAGCACGTGGATCTTGGAGGGTGGTGCGGCCAGCGGCGGGCTGACCTCATCCTGTGTGGGTGGGGGGTGGGGTCAGCTCCCTGCGTACTCAGCTTCTGTCATGCTGGGAGGTGGCCTGTCGCAGCCCAGTCAATCCCTCTTAAAACCCCGATCTGTTCCTCAGCTCCTGGTACCAGAGCCTTAACCCCCTCTGCTGGGTTGGTCCTTTCCCTTCTCCCTGCCTGCAGCCCAGCTCCCGCTGCTGCCCTGATCCGGGCACGGAGCACATGGGGGAGAGGGGGTCTATCCCTTCCAAAGCACAAGCTCCACTCCCCATGGTGGGGGCCCAGGCAGGGGCTTCTGGGGCTTTGGGCCCTGGGGATGAGAAGGAGGCTCACTTGAGAGGGGCTGGGGTCAGGGACTCAGCCTGGCCACATAGCCAGCAGCTCTGAGCTCTCCCTCCATCTATACCCCCAGCCCCCTACCCTATGGCCCCAAGGCCCTGCCATTGCCAGACCAAGGTCCTGGAGTTCCTGCCATGGCACAGTGGGTTAAGAATCTGATTTCAGGAGTTCCTGTTGTGGCTCAGCGAGTTAAGAACCCAACTAGTATTCATGAGGATGCAGGTTTGAGTCCTGGCCTCACTCAGGAGGTTAAGGATCCAGCATTGCCGCAAGCTGCTGCGTTGGTCACAGAAGTGGCTTGGATTTGGTGTTGATGTGGCTGTGGTGTAGGCCGGCAGCTGCAGCTCCAATTAGACCCCTAGCCTGGGAACTTCCATGTGCCGCAGGTGTGGCCTTAAAAAAAGAATCTGATTGCAGTGGCTCAGGTTGCCATGGAGGTGTGGGTTTGAGCTCCATCCTGGTGCAGTGGGTTCAAGTATCTGGCGCTGCAGACTCAATCCCTGACCCGGAACTCCCATATGCCTCAGGCATGATCATAAAAAACATGTTTAAAGTCCTCAAGAGCAGAGCTGTCCCATCAGTGGCAGAGCCTCAGCGTGTCAGAGCAGGGAGGGCAATGTGTCTACCTGAACCCCCCTTGTTTGTGATGGGTAATGCCCTCCACCTCTTGCTGGTCAGGCTTCCTTGTGAGGTCCATGTGTGACTGAGACTTGCACACACGCCATGGGGAATGGAGCAGTTCCACTCAGAGACAAGGTGGTGGTGGCCCAGAGAGGCCAAAGGACTTGCCTGATGTCACACAGCACATCAGTGCTAAGGTGGACTGGAACCCAGAGCTCCTGTCACCAGCTCAGTGCTCTCCTGCTGCCCTGGGCTGTGGTCCCATCCTCAAGGGTCTCTCCCTGTCCCCAGCTTCTGGTGTGTGACTGTGGGAGGCCAAGGCCAGGGCTCAAAAGAAGCCACTGTTGGGTGGCTCAGTAGGTTAAGAACCCGACTAGCATCCATGAGGACTCAGGTTCGATCCCTGGCCTCACTCAGTGGGTTAAGGATCCGGCATTGCCACGAGCTGTGGTGTAAGTCACAGATGCAGCTTGGATTCTGTGTTGCTATGGATGTGGTATAGGCTGGCAGCTGCAGCTCTGATTCAACCCCTAGCCTGGGAATCTCCATATGCTGCAGGTGTAGCACTAAAATGACAAAAAAAAAAAAAAAGAAGAAGAGGAGCCACTGTTGAGTATTTAGCATGCCCATATTATGCTAGGGGGTGAGGTAGCAAGAAAGGAAGCTGAAGAGAGGGGCCTGGAACTGGGGAGACAGAACAAGAGGCTGAAGACATCTGGACGGCCCATGTTGGGGGTGTGGTAGCTGGTTCTCAACTGGGCTATGGGATGTCAGGAATGGGGCAGCAGCAGGACCCAAGTGTCAATACAGAGCCCATGAGAGGGGTGGGCAGTGCACGTGCTGAACCCAGGGGCTGGTGAGGCCACCAAGAATGGGTCAGGCTGGGCTGGGAGCCACTTAGCAGCAGAGGGTTTGGGAGGAAAGGTGATGGGTGGTACTGGGCCTGGGTTGGAGGCAAGGCTGGGCTGCCTCAGTCCCCAGGTGGGGGCTGGTCATCAGCCGGTCATGGGCCACCTAGGCAGGAATGCGTGTCACAACGTGTGCAGGCCGGCCTGGGTAGGAATGAACTCACAGTCAAAGGCAGGGTGGGGCTATAGGCTGCCTGGACCACAGACCAGGACAGAAGCCCCAAATAGTCCCAAGGACTGGTCAGCACAGCCAGGTGAGCAGCTCATGCAAGAAATGATTTATAGCAGCTTCCCTGTCACCCAGACAGGCAGGACTGGGCCAGGGGTAGCTGAAGGCATTCTGCCTGTGCCTGGCTGCTGGGACCCGGCCCTGGAGGCTGGTGACTGTTCAGGGACCCAGGAGGTCAGTCTGGGACACAGCTTTCCTCCCTTTCAACCTGCTTTCTCTAGGGACACGCCCCGCCTGAAACTCGAAGCCCAGTGGGAACAGAGGCCTGGGGAGGTGGGGCAACACCGCAAGGCCTGGGGGCCAGCTCTGGAGAGCAAGGCGATCCCCATCAGTGACTCCATAAAGCTGTCCTTCCTCTGCAAGGCTGGAGAGGAGGCTCCGGTCTGGGAGCCATTGCAAGCAAGGGAATCTGACTCTGGAAGGCAGTGGCCCAGAACCTGGGTCCCAGTGCACATCCCGAGGCAGATCCAGGGCCAAAGGCCCCTTCTGCCCCTCCAGAGGGGTGGGGGGCATCAGAGCTGTGTGCGCCGTGGGTGGGGAGGGGGCTCCATTTGCTTTATCACCAATAACTGGCACTTGGAAATCAACTCTCCTCGTCCCAGTAACCCTTCCAGAAAAGCAAGCCTTGACCTCAGATCTCAAAGAAAACCCCAAGAGGAGGAGGGAGTGTGTGGCTGCTCCCTTTCCCCCTCCAAACTCCCCAGGGGTCCTGAATCCCCAGGGGTGCCGCCTCCACCTTGGGCCGCTAAGAGGCCAGAACAGTGTGGCAACCACGGGGTGTGATGGCCCCACTCCGTCCTGGCTCCTCTCCCGGATGCCAACAGCTCTGACCGCCCACAGGTGGGGGAGGAGAAGGGGCGTGAGCTCTGTGCAAAGAACCCCCAAAGCGGACACAGGCGCTCTACCAAGACAGCTTTATTGGACACTGAGAGCTCCGCCCCGCCCCCCCACAGGGCCGCCACCGCCGGCCACTTCACTTCTGCCTAGATGGCTCTCCACTCCTCCCCTTCCATCTCTTTTTCTTCAGGGACTTCAGACAGGCTGAGCAAAAGGTGAAGATCTTATTTTTGATCTGGAATTTACAAGTTTCTTGTTTTACTTTCCGGGGGTGGAGCTGTGTTGAGGCCTTCCTGGGCAGGCTGTCTGCTGTCCCTACTGGTTCTCAGGGAGATGGGAAGGGAGGGGCCCCAGACCTCTCTCCAGCGAGGCCCAGGCCAGTGTGGACGGGAGGCTGCGAGGGCCAAGTTCTGCCTCCATAGCCCCTGTGGGACCAGCCCTTTGCACCCTGACCCCTCCCCCTGTGCCGCCTTGGCACCCACCTCAATGATGTTCAGCTGCTCCACACTGGAGGCCACCCTGAACTCAGGGGCGCTCTGGCGGTACAGACCGTCTGCAACACAGGAGCGGCGGGGGCTGTGAGTAGAGGGGCAGCCCCAAGCCCACCAGCAGAGGCTGTCACAAGCAGGACCCGAGGTGTCCCCCCAGCCCTCCTGGTGGGTGCCCAGCCCTGCACAGGAGCTGGGTCAGGGAAGAGGGGGCGTGGCCCCGCAGTGGCCCTCCCCGGCCCTCAGCATCCTTGCCTGTTACCTTGTGTGTCCTCTGGCTCAGGGCTTTCGATTTTGTCCATGAGGTCGTTGGAGTTCCACTTGGTGATGTCCTTGGGGAACATTTCCTCTGAGTCAGACAGGTCCTCTGGGGAAGAGAGAGAGAGGCTTTGGCATCTGGGTCAAGCACAGGGATGGGGGTGGGGGAGCTGGGAGGCCTGGCTTTGAGGGGCAGGGCCCTAGGAGGGGGCATACTTCCCTGACCCTGGAGCCCCTCCAGGCCTAGTGCCCTCCCCCTTCCTTCGCAGGTGAGTACACGGCCACACACCCAGGGGCTTCTGCCTGACGTTTTTTTAAAAATTGTGGTAATGTCCCCTTAACATAGAATTCATCACCGTAACCATTTTTTTTCTTTTCACAGCTGCACCTGTGGCATATAGAAGTTCCTGGGCTAGAGGCTGCATCGGAACTGCAGCTGCCAGCCTACACCATAGCCAAAGCAATGCAGGATCCTAGCTGCATCTGCGATCTATACCACAGCTTGGGGCAATGCAGGATCCTTAACCCACTGAGCAAGGCCAGGGGTGGAACCTGCATCCTCATGGACACCAGTCTGGTTCTTAACCTACTGAGACACAAGGGAGCTCCTACTAAATGCTACTTTTTTTTTTTGGCTTTCCAGGGCCACACCCATGGAATATGAAGGTTCCCAGGCTAGGGGTTGAATCGGAGCTACAGCTGCTGGCCTATGTCACAGCCACAACCACGCCAGATCCAAGCCGCATCTGTGACCTACACCACAGCTCACGGCAACGCCAGATCCTTAACCCACTGAGCAAGGCCAGGAATCGAACCCATAACCTCGCAGTTCCTAGTTGGATTCATTTCTGCTGCGCCATGACTGGAACTCCTAACTGCTACTTTTAAATGGTTACAATGGTGGGAGTGACTGCAGCGTAGGTCACAGATGCAGCTCAGATTCAACCTCTAGCCAGGGAACTTCCATATGCTGCAGGTGCGGCCCTGAAAAAAAAGAAAAAAAGTAACATTTAGTGCCTTCATAATACTGTGCAACCATCAGCTCTATCTAGTTCCAGAACGTTTCCATCTCCACGACTGGAAACCCTGGCCCCATTAGCAGTCACGACCCACACCCCCTCCCCCAGCCCTAGCAACGTCCCATTGAGTTTCTGACTTTATGGATTCACCTATTCCAGATGTTTCCCATGCATGGGATCACACAGCACATGGTCTTTGGTGTCTGGTTTCTTCTACTTGACATGGTGTTTTCAAGATTCAACTACATGTCATTGCTTCATTCCTTTTTACTCCTGAATCATAGTCGACTGTACGGGTGGGCCCTGTTTTATTTCTCCTTGTTTTATTTCCTTACTGTTGCAGTGTCCACAAAAGTACAGCTTAGCGAGCAGCGCTGCTGTGAACAGTCCCAACCATGACTCTTGTTTCTGCTTTTCTGAGGACTTCCGCCCATAACCGCTGGGTGGATGGTGGCCATTTGGGCTCTGGCAGGAGATGGGCCCTCTTCAGTGGGTCACTGGGCCACTTTCCCCAAGACACTGCTGCTCTGGTCTCATCTGCTTTGCTGTCCCTCCCTTTCCAGCTTTTTCTCAAGTTTCTACATTAGGTGTGTACTTCCCTCATGCCAGGGACAAAGAGCCAGGAAGGGTGCAGCCTCCTGGCCTAGCTGGAGGGAGGTTGGGGTGGGAGATGCTTCAGGGTCCCCGCCCCTCCCCCCCCTGCCAGGAGACTCCAGGAGCAGAGGCCAGCTCGAGAAGGAAGTACCTGCCTCCTCTTCCAGGTCCTTGCTCCAAGGCCAAACCCCCTTCTGCCCTGCTGAGTGCCAATGGGCAAGTCCCGGCCCCTTTCTGAGCCTGGGTCCTGCTTTGTAAACTGCAAACCCATCTCCCTGCACCTGTCTGCAGGCACCTCTTACTTCCTCGAGAGGAACGACCAAGTCTGGAGCAAAGACGCTTGGTCCTTCCATCTTCCTGGCACAGGTGGGCGATTCATCAGGCTGCACGCCTTATTTGGGGCTTAGTGGGAAAATGGGCACTTCACGTGTTTTCTGCTTGTTTGTATTTTCTAAAGTTTCTGCATTAGATTGTGTTAATTTAATTGCAAAATAAGATAATTAGAAGATTAGAAGGGATGCTTTTGTAAAGCTTCTTAGGAAATTAAATTCACATATAGAAAAAAATGCCCCCATCTAATTGTAAATCTTTTTTTTTTTTTTCTTCTTAGGGCCTGCAGCATATGGAAGTTCCTAGACTAGGGGCTGAGTTGGAGCCTCAACTGCGACCTACTCTGAAGCCAGATCCTTAACTCACTGAGTGAGGCCACAGACACGAACCTGAATCCTCCTGGATAGCAGTGGGTTCTTAACCCACTGAGCCACAACGGGAACTCCCTGCAAATCTATTTTTTTGGGGGGCCATTGAGAGAACAGTGCCCACCTTGCCAGACCCAGTATGCAACCTCTGCTAATCTGGTGAGGGTGGATGTGAGACCCCAGACTCCTGGTGACTTCATCTCATCCTGTACCCCTTTCCCCACACCCTGTTGTCCACCCAGAACTTTCCCCAGGTAATTTCCACCTTGACCCACATCCCCCACCACGACTCTTTCAGACCCCTCCTCTCCCTCTCTTGGGAGGGCCCCCACTGTGTTCCAGGGAGCCCACATACCATGAGCGTCAAAGAACTCGTCGTCTGAGCTCTCATCTGAGTCGCGGGCGATACTCTGCATCCTCCACTCTGAGATGCTGTGGCGGGAAGGACTTGCTGGAAGGCAAAATCCCAGAGTGACCTACCACCCAGCTGCGCTGGGGTGTGGGCAGTGTCATGAAACCAGAGCAGGGCCAGGAGGGCTCGGGAGGGGATGAAGTGGAGAAACAAGGACGGGGCAGCCCTGGTGCCTCCCAGTCCACCTGGCAGAACACAGTAGAAGTGGGAGAGGGTCAGCTATGAGGCCAGGACACACAGTCCTACAGGCCTGGGTCCATTCCTGTGCCCTTGATCTAGTCTGCCGAGGACCAGGCCCCTTAAACTCTGCCACAGAGTTCTGACTCCACTTTCAGAGTCAGAACCCTGGCAGGGGCACGGGGCTGACTCAGGAGGGGCTGTCGCAAGGGAGGATGAGTAAAGGGCAGGGATGCTGCGTGGCGAGGGTGCTCACCTCCTCGCTTGGATGACCGGGACGACTTGGAAGATGTGGACCACTGCTTCTTCAGGCCCCTGCCCGCCAGGGGCTCCCCACTACTGCCACTGGGCTGGGGGGACTCCCTGGGGGCCTGGTCCTGGGTGGCCTCGTCCTTGGCCAGCTCTGCGGCCTCCTTGTCACCCTCATTGAACTGAGCCATTTTTCGGGACAGCATGAGCTGTGCCTCCTTCTCCAGCTCCCGGATATTGTCCATGTTCAGCCCAAACCACTCGTCCTGCCAGCACCAGGCCTGCCGATGCGCCCTCACCATCACCTTCCGCAAGCCTGCAAGAAGGAGGAAGGCCCATGTTAGAGCCCCCAGAGACCCCTAGGCAGGGAGGCACCCCACCCTGCAGGTCGGGCTCTGACCCACCCCCACTGGCCCTATGCCTCAGTTTCCCCCCGTGTGCATGAGGGGCTGGCTCACAGAGGGCCTCCCCAGCTCACAGTGGTTCTGTCTCTGGGGTAGAGCTGCCTCCCAAGGTACTGTGTCTGCACAGAAGCCACGCTGAACTCTGGGGAGGACTCCCATCTGGGGGGAGCTGGAGGAGGACTTCCCAAGTGTTTCCTGTCTCAAAGTCTACTACACTTTTCTTGTTGAATTTCCCACAGGAAAATCAAGTTCAAATTGGATGCAGGTTGCTCCTTTCTTTTTTTCGGGGCCAGGGGGAAGGGGCTCACCTGTGGCACAAGACTGAACTCGAGCCACAGCAGTAACCAGAACCACAGCTGTGACAACACTGGATCCTTAACTTGCTGAGCCACCAGGGAACTCTCAGTCCCTTCTTTTTAAAATAGAATATATATACATATAAAATAAGTTCTAAAATACAGTAAAGTAAGACGAGTTCCCATTGTGGCTCACTGGGTTAAGAACCTGATATAGGCACCCATGAGGATGCAGGTTCGATCCCTGGCCTCGCTCAGTGGGTTAAGGATCTAGAGTTGCTGAAAGCTACAGCATAGGTCACAGACACGGCTCAGATCCCTGCATTGCTGTGGCTGTGGTGTAGGCTGGCAGCTGCAGCTCTGATTTGACCCCTAGCCTGGGAACCTCCACATGCCACAGGGGTAACTGTAAAAAATAATAATAATCAAGTAAAATATATAGGATTATTATCATACATAGAAAATAAAAGACTTTTAAGGTATAAAGAATAGAAGAACCACAGGGACAAGAAGCAGATGGGGGCTGGGAGTTCCCGTTGTGGTGCAGCGGAAACAAATCCAACTAGGATCCATGAGGATGCGGGTCTGATCCCTGACCTTGCTCAGTGGGTTAGGGATCTGGCATTGCTGTGAGCTGTGGTGTAGGTCACAGACACTGCTCGGATCCAGGGTTGCTGTGGCTGGAGGGTAGGCTGGCAGATGTAGTTCTGAATTGATCCCTGTCTTGGAACTTCCACATGCCTAATGTGCAGCCCTAAAAAGACAAAGAAAAAAAAAAGAAGAAGAAGAAAGCAGATGGGGGCTGCCTTGGGTGGGGATGAGTGTTGGATGACTGGAAAGGCTCTGAGGTAATGGAATGTTCTAGAACTGTGCACCACCCTACAAATACATTCAAACTGATGGAACTGTCCTCTTACAATGGATGCACATTTAGGCCTCAATAAGCTGCCTAAAACCATGAAGAAGAAATAAAGCACCCCCTCCACATCACCCATCAAGGGCCTCTCCTGAATTTTGTTTTTATTACCTGCTATTCTTCTTGGTTTTAGCCCCCGAGTGTTTTTCCACACAATGTGTTGGGTTGGTCTCCATGTTGTTGACATTTACATGTATGTGTCACACTGCATGTCTTTCTTTTTTTGTGCCATGTGTTTTTCTGGGTGAGTTTCCGGTTTGCTGCTGAAGGGTATTTATTTGTTTGAAATACCACATTTTATTTATTCCTTCTCCTGCCAATGGGTCTTTGGCTCACTTTCATCGTTTGTCCGTTTTGCTTTTTACCAACCTGCTGCTCTGAACATTCCAGAACGTGCATTTGAGTTTCTCCAGGGGGCAAGCCAGGAGGGACATCCCTGGGCCTTCTGTACACTTTCCTAGAGAAAGCGGAGCAGCTTCCCAGGCTGGTCGTCCCCACTCTGGCCTCGGGTGATCCTTTCTGATTCCCACTCCCAGCTTCGCTCAGGCCGCTCTGCCTCTCCAGCTGTCCTTTCTAAATCCCTTCATTCCCAAAAGTCCACCTGGGAGAAACTCCACCTCATATCCACTCCTGGGAGAGTGCCCCCCAGCCCTGAGCCATGGCCTAGGGCTACCCTCGGGGTCAGCCTGCACTCACACTGGACAGACCATGTGATGAGATGCTCCTGCTCACTAGAGTGAGAATATTACATCTGGACAGATCTGGGTTCGAACCCTCTGCTGCCTCCTTTGCAAACGAAGGTGACAGTGGCCACTCTCCAGGGCCATGGAGAGCTGCTATGACACCCGTGAAGTCTACCATCAGTGGCGTGGGTCTGGTCATGGCTACACAAGGTCACCCTTGCTCTTAAGAGTCAACAGCTGTCTGCTCGGGTGCCACTCCTGGATCACGAGCTCAGACCAGGCTCTGGGCAGTGACCTCTGCTACGACCTTGGGGACAGGGAGGGAGCTGAGGGCTCCAGGGGAGGGTGGAACCCAGGGCAGCTCTAGCTGTGCAGGGAACCCCTGGTTGTCTGTGGGTCCCCTCTTCCTTGGGCACTTGCTCTGGGCCAGGCTGGCCTGGGTGTGAGGGCACGAGGATGTCCAAGATACTCTCCCCTGGGACTTCCAGGTCAAACTGGGGACAGCACAGGGGCAGGGCTGGCGTCTGGCCTCAGGGTGCAGAGAAGTGCTATGAGCAGTCCTCTGGGGCTGCTCCCCTATGGGGGGTCGGGCATTACATGTTACAAACACCAGCTAGACGAGAGTGTCTGGGGGCAGGACGTTCCCTCCCTGTCACCTGTGGATGACTCCGCAGGTGTTTATGTGGTCACAGTAAACCAGGTGGGAAGCTGCACATGGGCCTTGGGGTCACCTGTCCAGAGTAGCATAGAAACTTGGATTCCCAGGCAGACGCAGAGGGAGGAGGTGGGCAGGCGGGGGCACAGGCGGAGAGGCGAGCGCTGGGCATACTCACCCGTGTCGTGGATGAACCTCTCGATCTTGGACTGCATGCCCCAGTAGCGGAACTCCACCTTGCAGAGCTTGTAGGCGCACATGATGGGGAAGACCTGCTGCTTGTACTCCTCGATCCAGTTCTCAGACAGGGGCCCCCGCTGGGTCTTGGTCGAGTGGAACAGCTTGGGGTCCTCTTCCGTCTTATACTCATTGGGGGGCACGGGGTCCTTGACAATGTCAATGAAATCTACAGGGAGATCCCTTGGTCACTGCACTGCCCCAACCGCATCCCCATCCAGTCTCCTCCCATGTCCCTGCCACCCCCAAATCTTCACAGGGTCCTGGGCCTCGATGAACCACAGGGCCTGGCGTGGGTGGTGAGGATGCTGCTGTGGTCCACTCTGACCCCGAACCCCCGACCTCAAGGCCCAAGTCTTTCCTTACTGCCTTTTCAAATCATTTCAGCAAAGCTCATGTTTCATGCACACCTGCCAAAGCAGGTAAATAAGGTGACAAGCTGGGGAGGGGAGATGGAATTCCACGGAGGATGTAGGATGGGGTAGAAGTGTAAAAGCTTCCCAGAAAAGGTGGTATTTCAGCTCCAGGAACAGAACTGTGAGGCTGACAATGCCCCAGAATGTGATGCTTGACCAGGAGGTGGGGGTTGGGGAACGAGCAGGGTGTCTACGTGGAAAGAGGTGGCAGGGATGCAGCTGGACACGTTGGCCACCCCTCACCGGCTTTGTGATGTGGCACTAGAGGAGGCTTTTAAGGTGGGCTGGCCTGCTAGGAAGCCCCTCTCAGCCAGATCAGCACGAAGGGCCCAGTGGGAGGTGTCAGGCCTGAGCGGGTCCAGGATGGGCCTGAGAGCGGGTCGCAGGTGCTGTGGGACTGGACACTTGGGAAAGACGACTGGGGGCTGGTGAGACCTGGGTGGGGAGGTGTGACAGTGACTCTGGGAAGGGTTACCTTTCGTCATAGGCCTCCTCCCCCTGGCTCCTGAGGTACGTGTGTGTTAGGCAGGGCTGTGTACACACTTGGGGAGAAGGAACCCAGGGCGCGGTCTGTGGTGCAGAGAGCCCTCCTTTCAGATGGGTGGGGACGATGGCCAGGTCCGGGCTGTCTCATCTCCCTGGCTTGCTGGCGGCCTGGGCTGTGGTTTACGGCCACAGACATCGGCCCTCACCGAAACCAGCGAGGGGTCAGGAGTGGCCCAAGGGCAGAAGCAGTTGAAGCGGGAGGCACATCCTTCCTGGAGCAGACATGTGCCCACCTGCTCAGGCAGGCAAAGGCCACCAAAGGGAGGGCTGGGACTTAGGAACAAGGGCAGGGGGCCTCCAGAGGGAGCCTGCAGCTGGCCAGACAAGAGCCGCCAGAGGGCCTGCGTCATGCTGGGCCCTTCCTTTCTGTTACGGGTAGAATGTGCCCCAACCCCAAATTCAGACATTGGCATTCTGGCCCCCAGGACCTCAGAATGTGACCTTATTTGGAGACAAGGTCTTTTTTTCTTTTTTAGGGCTGCACCCAGGGCCTATGGAGGTTCCCAGGCTAGGGGTCGAATCAGAGCTGCAGCTGTCAGCCTACATCACAGCCACAGCAACTCGGGATCTGAGATGTGTCTGTGACTTACACCACAGCTCACGGCAATGCCGGATCCCCAGCCCAGTGAGTGAGGCCAGGGATGAAACCCGTGTCCTCATGGATGCTAGTCGGGTTTGTTACCACTGAGCCATGATGGGAATTCCTGGAGACAGGGTCTTTAAAGAAGAAATCAGATTAAAATGAGGTCATTAGGGTGCACCTTACCCAAAATTATTAGCATGCTTATAAAAAGGAGAAATTTGGCTTAATTAAAAAAGAATGCAGGAGTTCCTGCTGTGGCGCAGTGGGTTAATGATCCAGCTTGTCTCTGTGGTGTTGCTAGCCAGCACAGTGGGTTAAGGATCCAGCATTGACACAGCTGTGGCATAGGTCCCAGCTGCAGCTTGGATTGGATCCCTGGCCCTGGGAACTCCTACATACCGTGGATGCAGCCAAAAATGGAAAAAAAATATACCTGAGAAGCGGTGATGAACCCAACTAGTATCCATGAGGATGTGGGTTCGATCCCTGGCCTTGCTCAGTGGATTAAGGATCTGGTGTTGCTATGAGCTGCAGTGTAGGTTGCAGACAAAGCTTGGATCTGGCGTTGCTATGGCTGTGGCGTAGGCCAGCAGCTGCAGCTCTGATTCAATCCCTAGCCTGAGAACCTCCAGATGCGGCAGGTATGGCCCTAAAAAAGCAA
This sequence comes from Phacochoerus africanus, assembly GCF_016906955.1. Taxonomy (NCBI): domain Eukaryota; kingdom Metazoa; phylum Chordata; class Mammalia; order Artiodactyla; family Suidae; genus Phacochoerus; species Phacochoerus africanus. Next base: position 29,977,098 of record NC_062558.1, on the reverse strand, counting down.
AAAAAAAAAAAAAAAAAAGACACCTGAAACTAACACAATACTGTTAATCAACTAAACTTCGATGTTTTAAGAAAAAGAGTAATTTGGACACGGGCATGTACACAGGGAGAATGCCATGTGAAGATGAAGGCAGAAATTGGGGTGATGCACCTACAAGCCAAGGAATGCCAAAGACTGCCAGCAGCCACCAGAAGCAAGGAGAGACAGCAGGAACAGATTCTCTCTCGGGAGCCCCAGAAGCCTGCCGACACCCTGATCTTGACTTCTGGCCTCCAGCACTGTGAGACTATACGTATCTGTTGTTTTAAGTCCTTCAGTCTGCGGTACTTAGTTCTGGTTGCCCCAGCAAACTAATGTATCCCCCAAGCCCCAGAGGAGCCCAAAAACTCTGGCAGGAGGGAGAGGTGTCAGGGAAAAGCCCCATAACATCAGAGGCCACCTGGGAGTTTGTCAATACCCCTCCAACAGCAGCTGTGCACCGTCTGAACCCCTCCACAGTGGCTTGTTCCTGTGGGCCTGGGGACTGTTGAGTGGCGGCTGGCCCACAGATGTGTTTTGTTTGGCAGGCAAAAGCTTATTGACAAAAATTTATGATTCGTTGTCAACAGTTAGGAATTGGGGGATTTCACATGAAAACCCTAATTTCTGGCTTCCCTTGAAAAAGAAGATTTAGGAGTTCCCACTGTGGCACATAGGATCGGCTATATATCCACAGCACCAGAATGCAGATTTGATGACTGGCCTGGCAAAGTGGGTTAAAGGATCCAGCCTTGCCACGACTATGGCATAGATGGAAACTTTGGCTTAGGTCTGATCCCTGTCCTGGGAACTCCAAATGCCGCGAGGTGGCCAAAAGAAAAAAGCTTTAACAGATAGGGTCCATTTCCAGCAATGGCATCGTCAGCAGGAGGGGACTGGAGAAAAGGCCACCTACCATCCAAGGGAAACATCCTTTGTGTGCCCCGCTGCACTCACACACAACCATCGGCCTGAGGTGACCCCACCCCACCCAAGCACACACCTCGAAGGGATGGGGGGAAGGGGCTTGAGTGGGAAAGGCACTCAGCCTCAGTGTGCACATCAGGAAAATGGGGTCGAGGGGGCCCGTCCTGGCTCCCCTGCCCACCCCCTAACCCCGAGGCTTGCTTAGACTGGGAACTCCCAGCCCAGGATAGGAGCCCATCTGAGGCCTGCCAGGCCCGGAGCAGAATCAAGAGGCCCACAGACAGGGAAGCCAGGAACTGGCCCATCCCAGGGTGGAAGCCTTAGGGTGGACAGTTACCGATGGTCAGCTGGTTCTTTTCCACAGGAGACAGGCTGAACACATTGGGGTTTTCTCCAGCGTCGGTTTTATAAAAGGTTTCGATGTCAATGGAGAATTTCTCCACAAAAGGGCAAGTGAACCTGTGGGGGAAGGAGCGAATCCATCAGGACCGGGCTGGGTAGGGGTGGGGGTGGGGGGCTGGGCAGCGGAGGAGGGCTGGAGTGGTGGCCGAGGCTCCCGGGCCCTGTCCGCCTCCTGGACTCTCACCTCATCCCAGGAAGAGCCAAGTCCAGGCTGGGGGGAGGGGAGGGTGCAGGGGAAGAGGAAGTCATCGCAGGAAGCCGCCGGCAGCCCCGAGTCTGCGTGCGTGCGTGCGTGCGTGCATGAGGCATGGTGTGGACACAGGCACAGGCAGACAGGCCACAAGCACAGGGAAGGTGGCACCGTGCTGAGTGGGCTGAATCTGGAGCAGCACTCCGTGTGACATGCCACCCCATCCCTTGTCCCCCAAGAAACTGGGTCTGGCAACAAGGAGACAGCCCCTCTCTTTTGGCTGGTGATGAGCTCAGAGGAGGAAAGTGCTGCTAGGAAGAGGAATGACCCTCAAGGATGCTCTCGCAAAGCCCCTGGCCCTTGCTGATATGCGGAAGGAAGACTCAGGACACTTGCAGGGACTCCACCTGTTCACCAAGTGGGAGCAGCTCCCTATCTATTCTAACCAAGCAGTGCTCAGCTATATTGGGTAGGGAGCACAGAGGGAAGAGCCCTTTGCCAGGGGGGATCCAAAGAAAGCCCTGCTCAACATGGTTTGTTAGGAAACATCATCATAGTCATGGCTGGTCTCTGGGCCATCTGGTCTACCCTCAATCCGTGTTTCTTCCCAGCTGGTTGATTGCTCTGCATTCCAAGGTGAACATTAAAGTGAGTTTGTGTTTCCTGAGCCAGATGGCAAAGGAGTCTTCGATGGCCCTCACTGGACTCATGCCTTCCTGGTATCCACCCCCTGGCAGGCTAGGAGACACCTAGGGGTGCCTCCTCCCCTCTCCTGCATGTTCCCTGAAGGGGATCCTGGGGGGCATTCAGGGTACTGCTCAGAGAACAGAGGCTCAGCTTCCCGGGAACCTGGGCTCCATAGGGTGTGGGAATTAGCCAGTCTGGAGGGCCAGTCCTGGGATCTATGCCACAGGTTTGCCTCCCCAGCAGACGGCATGGGGCTGAGGGCAGGCTCACCTGGTTCGGGTATAGGGGTAGGCATTCCAGGACTCCTCCACCACCCGCAGGGCTGCCTTGGGCAGGATGGAGCGGAACCAGCTGGGGATGTGCATGCCCACATGGTACACCTTGTGCGTGTACTGCCCAGAGCCGCCGGGCCCGTCCGTGTATGGCCGGTTCTCCAGGATCTCCACGCCGCTGCCTTCGCCGTACGTCTCATTACGGCTCTTCTTCTGTGGAGACAAAAGCACGGGCGTGTGTGGGTCCAGAGCACTTTGCAGAAGGGGACGGGCTCAGGAGCCTGGGCCAGATTGCTGAGGGGAAGGAGGGGCTCTGGACAACAGGGCTGGCTCCTTTTGTGTCATTTCAGGAACCTCCCCAAAAAGGAAACCCAGGCTCCGTGTGCCCCAGCACTTGTGCAAGAGGCTGGACTCCAAGCCCAGCACTGCCCAGCACTGCCCCTGTAAACTCCTCTGACACCTGTCTGTGCCAGGACTGAAAGTATTCCTAAAGTCAGGAAAAAGACCAGGATGCCTGCTTTCTCACTTCCAGTCAACACTGAACTGGAGGTTCCAGCCAGAGAAATTAGGCAAGATAAAGAAATAGTAAGAGGCATCCAAGTTGGAAAGGAAGAAGTAAAACCATCTCAGTTTGCTGATGACACACTCTTATCTACAGAAAAGGCTAAAGAATCCCCCCAAATCTGTTAGGTCTAATATATAAATTCAACAGAGTTATGGGATACAAAATCAAAACACATAAAAAATAGGACAGGAAATAAAGAACTCACTTCCATTTATAATAGTATCCAAAAGACTAAAATATCTAGGAATAAATTTAACTCAGCAAGAGTTCCCACTGTGGCTCAGTGGTAACGAACCTGACTAATAACCATGAGGATGAGGGTTCGATGCCTGGTCTCGATCTGTGGGTTAAGTATCCTGTGTTGCTGTGGCTGTGGTATAGGCCAGCGGTTGCAGCTCCAATTTGACACCTAGACTAGGAACGTCCACATGCCACACATGCAGCCCTAAAAACAAAACAAAACAAAAATTTAACCAAGGAGGTGCAAGACCCGTATACAAGAAACTATGAAACACTGTGGAAAGAAATGAAAGAAGACCTAAATAAATGCAAAGACATCTCTCTTTATGCATTGGGAGATTTAATATTGTTAAGATGTCAATATTCCCCAAAGCAATCTACAGATCCAGTGCAGCCCCTATCAGAATCCAATGGCATTTTTGGTAGGGATTGCCTATCAAAAGGAAAAACTGATCTTAAAATTCATATAGAGTTTTAAGGGATCTTAAATAGCCAAAACAATCTTGAAAACAAACAACCTTGGAATGCTCACATCTTCCTATATCAAAACTTACTACAAAACTATAGGACTCTGGGAGTTCCCGTCGTGGCGCAGTGGTTAACCAATCCGACTAGGAACCATGAGGTTGCGGGTTCGGTCCCTGCCCTTGCTCAGTGGGTTAACGATCCGGCGTTGCCGTGAGCTGTGGTGTAGGTTGCAGACGTGGCTCGGATCCCGCGTTGCTGTGGCTCTGGCACAGACCGGTGGCTACGGCTCCGATTCAACCCCTAGCCTGGGAACCTCCATATACCGCGGGAGCGGCCCAAGAAATAGCAACAACAACAACAACAACAACAACAACAAAACTATAGGACTCAAAATAATGTAGTACTGGCATAGTGCGGATCTATGGAATGGAGATGAGAGTCTAGAAACAAACCCACAGATCTATACACTATACATACTGATGTTCAACAAGAGTGTCAAAACCATTCAATAGGAGTTCCCATCACGGCTCAGTGGAAACAAATCTGGCTAGCATCCTTGAGGACGCAGGTTCAATCCCTGACCTTGCTCAGTGGGTTAAGGATCCAGTGTTGCTGTGAGCTGTGGTGTAGGTCACAGATGTGGCTCAGATCCTGTGTTGCTGTGGCTGTGGCATAGGCCAGCAGCTACAGCTCCAATTCAACCCCTAGCCTGGGAACCTCCATATGCCTTTTTAGGGTGCTGCCCTAAAAAGACAAACAAACAAAGCCAAAAACAAAAAAATTCAACAGGAGAAGGAATAGTCTTTCCAACAAATGCTGCCGGGATAACTGGATATCCACATGCCAAAGAATGAAGCTGGACTATGACCTCATACCACATAGAAACTCAAAATGGATCAAAGGCTTAATTGTAAGAACTAAGAGTCCTATGACTCTTAGAAGAAAACATAGGGCTAATCTCCATGACCTTGGATCTGACAATGGTTTCTCAAACACGACACTGAAAGCACAAGCAGTCAAAGAAAAAATAGGTAAATTGGACTTCATTAAAAATTTTAAAAAGGATTTCAAACCTGACCAGTATCCATGAGGACTCGGGTTTGATTCCTGGTCTCACTCACTAGATTAAGAATCTGGTGTCGCTGTGAGCTGTGGTGTAGATCGCAGACACAGCTTGGATCACAAGTTGCTGTGGCTGTGGCAAAGGCTGGCAGCTGCAGCTCCAATTCGACCCCTAGCCTGGGAACTTCCATATGCCGAAGGTGCAGCCCTAAAAAGAAAAAAAAAAAAAAGGCAAAGGAAACTATACCTCAATAAAATTTAATTTAAAAAAATGGACAGGAGTTCCCATCATGGCGCAGTGGTTAACGAATCCGACTAGGAACCATGAAGTTGCGGGTTCGATCCCCGGCCTTGCTCAGTGGGTTAAGGATCCGGCGTTGCCATGAGCTGTGGTGTAGGTCGCAGATGCGGCTCGGATCCCGCGTTGTTGTGGCCCTGGCATAGGCTGGTGGCTACAGCTCTGATTAGACCCCTAGTCTGGGAACCTCCATATGCCACGAGAGCAGCCCAAGAAATGGCAAAAAGACAAAAAAAAAAAAAAGGACAAAGGACTTGAACAGACAAAAGGACCAATAATCACGTAAAAAGATGCTCAATACAACTAGACCTTGGGGAAATGCAAATCAAAATTACAATGACATACCACTTCACACCCACTGGGATGGCTAAAAAGCCGGACAATAAGTGGTGGTGAGGATGTGGAGAAATGGTCATGCTTATACTTTACTGTTGGGAATGTAAAATGGTGCAAAAATGGTGCAGCCAAAAACGGTTTGGCTGTTCTTCAAAAAGTTGAACATAGAGTTAGTTACCATATGACCCAATAATTCCACTCCTGGGCATATACATCCAAGAAAGTGAACACATATGTCAACATAGAAACTTGTAACCAGTATTTGTAACCAAGATTCATAGCCACATTAGTCACAATAGCTGAAAAGTGGAAGCAACCCAAATGTCCATGAATTGATAAATGGATAAACAAATTATATCCATGCAATGAAATCTGATTTGTCTGTAAGAAAAGAAGGAAGGAAGTACTGACACATGCTACAACATGGATGAAACTTGAAAACATGCTGAGTGAAAGAAACCAGACAGAAAAGGCCATACACTGTACGATCCCATTTATATGAAATGTCCAGAACAGGCAAATCCATAATCAGAAAGTAGTTGATTCGTTGCCTGGGGGCTGGGGGAAAAATACAGAGTGGCTTCTCTATGGGGTGATGAAAACACTGTAAAATTGTGATGGTTTCACAACTCTGCGAATATGCTAAAAGCCACTAAACGGTACACTTTAAATGTGTGAACTGTGTGGTGTGGGACTTACATCTCAATAAATCTGGTATAAAATAAAACAAACAAAAACCAATGCCACCTCTTGTACTCACTAAGCTCTCAGAGAGCTCAAACATGAGGAGTGGGCAGGGCCTTCGGAGGCACCACCTGAGAGACAGGATGCCTGGGTCACCTCTGAGGGTCCCTTGCCACAAATGCCCTTCCCAGGGTCCAAAAGTTCAGGTTTCTGCTTCTGCACAAAACCTCACAGTCAAGGTGCTGGTGACTTTTAGGCCCAGCATCTGTTTCCATGGTGACATGACGGCATTGCCAAGGCCATCCTCGGTCAGCTTCCTGAACAGCACGTGTGCGCACACTCCCACACACACACACAGACTCCCAACAGCACCGCCTCGCCTTCGGGGCACGACCCTAGGGCACAGAGACATGCTCTATCTCCACGGCCAAAGCCACGGAGTCCCCTTCAGGAAAAAAAAAAAAAAAAAAGATCCTGGTTGAGGTCATAGATGAGGTCAGAGCAGGGACATGCCATTCCTCGCTCTTTAAAGGAGTCCTGGAACGTGGCCCAGATTCCGTAAGGAAAACAGCGACTGTTTCCTGGACGCTTTCCAAGCTCCTGCTTCTTACAGTAGCTTCGTTTATTAGTGGCTGTGCTAAGTGCTTGGTATGGTGTTTCTCTTTTAGTGACCACAACAACCCCTTGAGAAAGGTTTGGGGCTCCTATTACCGCCAACGTACAGAAAGGAAGGTGGAGGCTCAGAGAGGTCACGTGACCTTTCCAAGGTTACAGTTGTCAAATGGCAGAGCGGGGACCAGCTCAACTTGTTAGAATCTAGGGCCTGCTCATCTGAGGTATTGAGCACCTCAAGGGAAACACCTCGGCACAAAGTAGGTGCTGACAAACAGTTATTAGGCAAGTAAACAGACCCTAGTGCCAGCTCCATGACCTTCTCTCACCCGGGACAAATTGCTTCTTCTGTCTGGTGTCAGTTTGCAAAGCTCTAAGTGGGGATGGAGCTACCTATCTGCCCAAGCCCTAATGGACTGGGTTTAAGGGCCCTCCAAAATCGATGTCCCCACCTGGAATCTCAAATTGTGACCTTACTTGGCTAGAGGATCTGTGCAGAGGTAATGAGTTAAGAGGAGATAATTTTTAAAATTTTTTCTTTTATTTGTTGGTTGCCTCAAGGCATATGGAGTTCCTGGGCCAGGAATCAGATCCGAGCCATGGCTGTGACCTATGCTACAGCTGTGGCAACACAGGATCCTTTAAGTGCCTGTGCCAGGCTGGGGACTGAACCTGTGTCCTGGTGCTGCAGAGACACTGCTGATCCTGTTGCACCACAGTGGGAACCCCAAGAGGAGGTCATCCTTTTTTTTTTTTTTTTGCTTTTTAGGGCTGCACCCAGAGCACATGGAAGTTCCCAGGCTAGGGGTTGAACCAGCGCTACAGCTGCTGGCCTATACTACAGCCACAGCAATGTGGGATCTGAGCCTCATCTGCAACCTACACTACAGCTCACGGCAATGCTGGATCCTTAACCCACTGAGCAAGGCCAGGGATTGAACCCGCATCCTCATGGACACTGGTCGGATTTGTTTCTGATGCGTCACAACAAGAACTCCGAGAGGGGGTCATCTTAACTTAAATGCGTTACATGATTAATGGTGGGATATCGATCCAATGACTGTTGTTCTTATAAGAGGAGAAAATGGATGACACACACACCAAGGGCAGGTGACCAGGTGATGACAGAGGCAGAGACTGGAGTGAAACAGCTTTAAATCAAGGGATGTCAAGGACTACTGATCACCACCAGAAGGTGGGACAGGAAAGAAGGATCCCCCCCCAGCCCCACCCCACCCCAAGGCTTTCAGAGGGAGCACTGCCCGCTAACACCTTGATCTTGGACTTCTGCCCTCTAGAACTTTGACAGAATACATTTCTGCAGCTTTAAGCCACCCGGTGTGAGTTGCTTTCTTATGGCAGCCTCAAGAAACGAAGCATCAGGAGAGCTAAGTGGCTGGGTGAGAAGAAGATGTGCATGTTAGAGGACCAGGGCACTTGAAGCCTCTGAGGGCTGAGGTGGGCACCAGGCCTGCCAGAGATCCCAGGACAGGGAAGGCACAGGGAAAGCCAGCCAGGGAACAGGGGCTGGAAGGGTCCCTCCCACCTGGCCTCGCTGGGGCTGCACAAAATCCCCCTGCCATTCAGGTGGCTTTGGCCCGAGTTGCCTTTATTCTTCCCTCCCAGGAAAGCCAGTCTGCCCCCCATCTCCCCTAGCAGCTCCCTCCAGAGGCTCAGGGGAGATGCTCCCTTGCCTTCTCCAGCTTTTGCCAGCCCCAGGCGTTCCTCAAGTGGATGCCTCCCTCTGTCTCTGCCTCCACTCTCACATGTCTTTTTCCCTGGGTCTCTCTCTGTCCTCACCTCTCCTTACAGGGACTGCAGTCATTTGATTTAGGACCCACTCTAAATCCAGGATGATCTTAAGATCCTTAATAAATTACATCTGCAAAGACCCTCTTTCCCAATAAAGTCACAGTCTGAGGTTCTGGGTGGATGTGAATTTAGGGGACACTAGTCAACAAGTGTCCTCCATCCCTCCTGTGAGTGAGCTCCAGCCTCCCTGTGGGAAAAACAGGAACAATACCCTTATGATCCCACACCTCCCTGACACGGGAGCCCCTTGCCACCTCCTCCCAGGCTCCTGACACTCAAAGCCAGGCCTTCAGCCACATGAGTCTTCTGGAACCAGCACATTCCCCAATAGTTGTGACTTTAGAGAAGATAACAGCTGGGTGGACAAGTACAATGGAAGAGGCAGCTAGACATGCTTGTAGATAAAGCGTGGCTGCCTTGAGCCAGCTGTGTATCCTTAGGCAAGTTCCTTGACATCTCTGAACTTCAATCTCTCAACTGTAAATTGAGGACAAATACCACTACCTTGATGGGTATGGTGAAGATTAAAGTAAATAACACATGTCAGGCTCTTGGCATCCAGGCTACCATCATCAATTGTGACAATGGCTATGATCACTCAGGGGTGTGAGGGCCACAGAAAGCAGTAGTAGAGCCACTGGCACCCAAAGTGGTCCTGAGTCTGGACACCTTGCGTGGCACTTTGGCGCCTCTGTACAGTAGATGCTTGGTAAAGATTGGTCAAGTGGGGAGTTCCCATCTTGGCTCAACTGTAACATTCCTGACTAGTATACATGAGGACACAGGTTCGATTCCTGGCCTCGCTCAGTGGGTTAAGGATCTGATGTTGCTGTGAGCTGTGGTATAGGTCACAGATGTGGCTCAGATCCCAAGTTGCTGTGGCTAAGGTGTAGGCCAGGAACCTAGCATGGGGACTTCCATATGCCACAGGTGTGGCCCTAAAAAGACGAAAAAAAAAAGGGATTGGTCAAGTGAACAAATGGACTCTGATTCCAACTGTTATCAGTTCCCTCCAAACCCGGGAACCCCTTCAGCTTTGGGGCGGGCACCTGGGGGCTGATCTCTGGCTCCCTTCCGGCGATGGCATCTGAGCAGGGGTGTGCCCCCCAACCCCCACTGAGGGCACAGCTGAGGTTGTCATGCCATTTAGCTCTTCTCAAATCACACTGATCTCTGCTCACACCGGAAGCCACTGCCCATCCCTGCCAACCCCTCCCGTAAGCAGTGCTGTGGTGCCATCCCTGAGACAAGGGGCAGACAGGCAGGAGAGATGCACTGGGGGACGAATGCCCAGTGTGAGCTTGACCCAGACCCCCCCTGCTTGCCCACGCAGGCTGGGTGGGGAATTCACCCCTCCCCCTTCTATCCCCTCCCCCACCCCTGGGGCTTGGGGGTTGCAGGGGAGGAGCCCAAGCCCCCAAAGGCCTGGTGCAGAAAAAGCATCGGATGAAGGGGGTGGGTGGTAAAGGATTCAAAACCAAGAAACCCCTGCCAACCGGCGCCCTCAGAGCTGTCCAGGGTCCTGGCTAAACTGCTTCTGGGCACTCCCTCTGCTGGGCACCTTAACGGATGGAAGGCTCTCCCAGCCGGATCAATTTTTCTTCTTCTTTTTTATTCCGGTCTTTTCAGTGTCGCACTTGTGGCATGTGGAAGTTCTCAGGCTGGGGACAGCACAGCCCACAGCAACGCCAGATCTGTAGGTCTGCGACCTACACCACAGCTCATGGCAATGCTGGATCCTTAACCCACTGAGCGAGGCCGGGGATCATCCCTTCATGGATGCTAGTTGGGTTCATTACCACTGAGCCACAACAGGAACTCCTCTTCTCCTTTTTTCAACCTTGAAGAACATGCACACTGTGCGCTGATCAAGCAGGTATGAGGCAGTTTGACATATGAGCCCATCTTGTTCACAACCTCAGGGAGGGAGTGGCTCGTGCAGAAGGCAGGCCTCTTCCTGGCATGCCACCCTAGCTGGTAAGTGGGATAAGCCAGCAATGAACTGAGGTCTTGCTCTCCTCTCCACAAAAACAATGCTGCCTTCCTTGATGGTCCATCCCTCTTGCAGGCTCAGCTGAGAACAGAGGCCCTGCTGGGGCACTGGGCCCAAGCCCTCAGAAGCACTGGGCTCCCCTCCCCCGGTCCCGTTGCTCTGGCTTATATTCAGTGGGCTGTACACACATCCATCTCCTCGCAGGCAATCCTGGAGCACAGAGGCACTTTGCATTCATCTCTATAGCCCAGTCCTTGGCCCAAGCCAGGCACGGAAAGTCTGGCAAATTTAACTCAGTTTTTTTTTTTTTTTTGTCTTTTTGCCATTTCTTGGGCTGCTCCCGCGGCATATAGAGGTTCCCAGGCTAGGGGTCCAATCGGAGCTGTAGCCACCGGCCTATGCCAGAGCCACAGCAACACGGGATCCGAGCGGCGTCTGCAACCTACACTACAGCTCACAGCAACGCCGGATCGTTAACCCACTGAGCAAGGGCAGGGATCGAACCCGCAACCTCATGGTTCCTAGTCGGATTCGTTAACCACTGCGCCACGATGGGAACTCCTAACTCAGTTTTTTAGCAGCTTTATGGAAGTATGATTGACATACCATGAGCCATATATAGGTAAAGGTACAGCCTGTGAGCTGTGATGTATGTTCATACCCATGAGGCTGTCACAGAGTGGAGATAATGGGCCTGTCCATCACCCCCACTGTGGATGGACCCCTCCCTCAGGAATGCTGGGGCCAGGGGGAGGTAAGACAAATGCTAGAGCGGAAGCAGAGGAGGCAGACAATGTCAGTCTCTGTAGAGCCCACAGGCAGCCCCGGGCCTGCAGGAGGCATCAAGTAGGAGGCTGGGAACATCTCACGTTAATTGGCGGCACAAGGGTAGATGCCTTTAAAAAAAACACCTTAAGACAGTTGGTGAGGATGGTAGGTGTTCCGAGGAGCCCTGAGTCAGAGGTGATTACATGCTCATGAAAGCCGTGATATTCTGGGAACTGAAAGTCAGTCCCCTGAGAGCTTGAGGCCCCTGGCCCCTCCCTGGCTGAGGGTTGCCTGCTGTGGTCCAGGGCTCCCCTGGCTCAGGAGGAATTAAGAAGCCGCAGGACCAACCGCGCCTTGGGCAGATCAGCCTGGTCCTCGAACAGTCTGAGCAATTTCCAGAGTGCTTAGCGCTGGGGGGCTGATGGAAGTCTCTCCTCTCCCCACTCTCCAGGAATAATTACGGGGTAAGTGGTTCGAGAGGGAATTGAGTGGCGCTTCTGAAGCAGCGTGGAGCAAACAGCACCCCAGAGAGGCTGAGTTTGCCTTCTGTTCTCTTCCCTGTCAAGCTTCCCACGCTGAGGACCGGGGCAAGCTTGGGATGGAGGAGGAGGTCAGAGACAGGCTAGGGGCAGACCCCCCTGCTGGGAAGAAAGCTGCCAGGCCACGCAAAGGGCTGGGGCACCGAGGACAGGCAGGAGGCTGGCAAAGAAGCCAGGATGGGGACCCACAGGGAGCGGGAATTGTGGTCACATCTGGGCCATGAGCACCCCATCCTCAGGCTCCCCATTCTGGGCTCCAGGTTAGCCAGGCACTGAGCAGGGAGGCCAGCAATGTCTTGGCTGGGGTGGTCATCATTTCTGGTTTGTCCCAGGACTGGTCCTCCTCCAAGTCATTTGTGACTCTGTCAATCAGCCACACAGCTGAGGGCAGTGAGGAAAGTGTGTACCTGGAGCCGGGAGGCAGGCGGTGTGCTCCTGGACAAGTCATTTAATGTCTCTGGACCTTGCACCTTCCTGTCTGTCAAATGGGTTGTTATGGGCTGAATGTTTGTGTCCCCTGCTCCCCAGATTCATATGTTGGAGCCCCAACCTCCAAGATGATGGTGCCAGGAGGTCAGGCCTTTGGGAGATTATTGGGTCATGGAGGTGGAGCCTTCATAATAGGATTGCTACCCTTATAAAAGAGGCCCCAGGGAGTCCCTCAATCCTTCCATCCTCCCGCCACGTGAAGACACAGTGAGAAGGTGGCCAGGAAGAGCACCCTCACCACACACCAAATCGATCAGCACCTTGATCTTGAACTTCCCAGCTTCCAGAACTGTGAGAGATAAATGCCTGCTGTTCAGGCTGCCCAATCAATAGCATTTCGTTATATAGCCCAAGCCAAGTAAACACGAGTATATCTGGATTGGCAAGAGGATGGGTATTAAATACAAAGAGTATTTTGTATTCGTCAGTGCTGTGAATACAGTGCTGGCGTGACAACCCAATGCCACTAGCATCCCCAGCGTGTTGCCTGTGCCTGGCATCATGCTTGGAAGCCAGAGCTCCAGGGCCATTCAGACACTGACCAGGAGCCTACCGAGCAGAAACTGCTGCAAAGGCCATGGTGCCATCCTAACCCACACACTGGTGTCGAGAGCTGCTGTGTGCATGGTGGGGCCCACCCCGGCCCCACCACCTACCTGTATCATGTACAGCTGGGCGATGCGGTACTCCTCCACAGTCATTGGCAGAGGAATCCGATATTCCTTTATAATCATCTTGGAGTCCAAGCCTTCCCGTCAATGGGGAACTGCGTGTTGGGACTTCTAGGCAAGGTTCCTTAAATAACCATGACAAAATTCACCAAGGACCCCTGAAAGAGAAAGAGAGGGCAGGAGAGTTACTTTCTGCAAAGGCTGGTGTGGGCAACAGCACAGGAAGGGCCTGGTCTAGACTGGAGGCTAGGTTCTGGTCTCGATTCCGCCATGAGCCCACTATGTGACCTTGAGCCCACCGAGTGACCTTGAACACGTTCCCTCACCTCCCCAGCCTCCATATTCCCTGTGTGCTAAGCAACTGTGTAAAGGATGTATATAAACTCTGATCAGCCACGGGGAAATAAGGGATTGTTATCCTGTTTGCAAGGGCCAGGCAATGGGAGGGTATCACATCTCTGAAAGTAAAGAGGCTGCAGCTTCAGCTCCCCCATATTCTGGAGTAGATGGAGGAAGGCATGGTGATGGCAGCACATGACAATGGCCAGCAGCAAGGTGGGACAAACAAAATGATGAAAAACAGATGTGAGGAATTTAAAAATTGGCGGTCTGGGACCCTTCAGTGTTGGGGCAATTGGTTCTGCTCCTGTCACTGGCACAGATGGCAATGCTGCTTCCTGGCAAGAGGTCCCAAGTTATCCGAAAGAAGAGACATTACGTATGGCTTCACTTCGATCCAAAGCCAACGGCTTATTGCTGTCTACTCGACTGCTGACCCTGGGCTAGGTCTTTGCGGTGGAAGAGAAAAATAAGACAAATGGGTAGATTGTAGAGCAGGCGAATGATACCTCAATAAAGCTATTTAAAAATAAAAGCAAGCAATGCGTTCATAGCATCTTGTGTTTAGGATGACAATAAATTCCATGAAGACTTTTTTGTCTTTTTAGAGCCGAACCCACAGCATATGGAGGCTCTCAGGCGAGGAGTCGAATCAGAGCTGCAGCTGCCGGCCTTCGCCACAGCCACAGCAATGCCAGATCCAAATCGCATCCTTGACCTACACTGCAGCTCACAGCAACGCCGGATCCTTAACCCACAGAGAGAGGCCAGGGGTCAAACCCACATCTTCATGGATACTAGTCAGGTTCATTACTGCTGAGCCTACGATGGGAACACCAGAATCAGAAGAGTACTTTAGAAGAACCACGCTGGGGACAGCAGGTGGTGAGGACCCATGGTGACAGAAGGCAGGATGCCAGCTAAGTGATAAAAGCAAGGGCCTGACCAGGCAGACAGCTTCCCCAGGGCACTGTGTATATGATGCCTGAGCATCACCCAGGCACTAACGTGTTACTGGAAAACTAACGAGGCTGGGGAAAGCGTATATACCAGAACTCTTGGGAGAGTCAGTACATAAGATGCAAAGAAATTCTTTAATAAACCACCTAAGGAGAGAGATGGAGGGTGGGGGGTGTATATAAATGGGCCAGAGGTGGCAGCCCCAGTGTTATTAGCTTTAAATGACCCCTGTATCGTTTACTTCTTTACAGCAGGTAGGACTATTAGCCCCCAAAGCCCCCCAGCACCAAACTCGACTTCTCACATATCCAATTGCATTTTACTTTTTACAGCCGAACCCGTGGCATATGGAAGTTCCCAAGCTAAGGGTCAAATTAGAGCTGCGGCTTCCAGCCTACACCACAGCCACAGCAATGTGGGATCTGAGACGGGTCTGCAACCTATACCACAGCTCATGGAAACGGCGGATCCTTAATCTACTGAGCAAGGCCAAGGATCGAACCCGCATCCTCATGGATACTAGTTGGGTTCATAACCCACTGAGCCACAATGGCAACTCCCCCAATTGCTTTAAATACATCCAGATCATCATCTTTTTTAGCCAGTTAGAGTTCATTTACTTTACATACCCTTGAAACAGCCTCCAACATCTGCTAACCATAGATAAGACAAACCCAGGGCCTGGAAAAGACCCCAAAGAGGGAGTTTTGTGACCTAGAGCCTCTCCATCGTGTGATTCTGAGCCATGTCACCTAGACACGTGAGCCCCCTGCCTGAAACCCCCTTCCTTTCTGGGTGGAGGTCCCACCTCACTGAATCTGGAAGGCCTCTTGCTGGGAGAAACTTTTCCACTTGCACAACCATCCCAGCACCATCCAGTAAAGCTTGTCATCACTCCTTATGCTCATCCTATGTCTTCTCTGATCAACTGTGAACCCCATGTGGAGAGGACTCAGCTCTTCAGAGGCCATGTTCACCTGTAAACATCGTCGCTGACCGTCCTTGAAGTTGTGGGCCCAGCCAACAGCTGACAAGGCACGTCAGCTGGGACACCAGCTAAAATTGTCCAGGAGGACGAGATGGCAGAGGCTGCAGGCTACCTGGACTTGGCTCTGAGACCCACTGGTCCAAGCTCAAGTCTGGCTGGGAGCTGAGGCCACAGGAGAGAAGAGTGATGGCCTAGAGCCTCAAGGTGCCACCTCCTTCCAGGAGAGGGTGGGAAATAAGACCCTGGGCTCGGCTGGGGTGGCAAGGCTCCCAGGCTGACTCTCTCCAGAGGCATCCAATTTGGGAACCTCCTGACACAAAGGAGAGAGAACCATATGCTTGGGAGAGGTTGGAGGAAATGAGGATTGGAGACAGGAAAGGGAAAACCTAGGTTCAAGAGGGGCCATGTTTGCAAAGATTTTCCACAGGGTTAAGTGGCCTCCTTCAACTGCAAGGGGTAAATACAATGACCCAGAGTGACCTTGAGCAAGTCCCATGTCGTCATCTAAATAACAAAGAGGGAGTTCCCTGGTGGCTCAGTGGGTTAAGGATCCAACTGTGGCTCAGATTGCTGTCATTGTCACTGCTGTGGCTCGGACTGTTGGTAGGTGGGTGGGTTGGATGCCTGGCCTGGGAACTTCTGCATGCCACAGGCATGACCAAATAAATAAATAGATAACAAAGAGCTCAGATGCAATCTCTAAATATTCTCAAGAAACTTGAGGAGTCTAAACAATCTGCCTTTCTGGAGTCCTCACAGCTCTATAGTAAAGGACCCACCCACGCTCACCTGCACCCAAGTCAGACCGAGTGTCTACTCATTTGCCTCCTCTAGCCCACCAGGCACCAGGGCAGGATATGGGGCAGGACTGTGATTATTCCTTAGGAGCCTCCATCTCTTCCTGATGAGCTACACTTCCAACGCCATCCTTAAACCTGGACAGGACCTCAGAGCACGAGCTGGCACCCAGACACGGGCTTGACTCTCAGATTTCAGAGACCCTGTGGACACGTATCTGGAGCATGTACAGAATTACGTTCCTCTCCTTCCAGAGTCTCCGCTTTCTTCTTCTTCTTCTTCTTTTTTAAATTTAGGGACACACCTGTGGCATAGGAAGTTCCAGGCTAGGAGTCGAACTGGAGCTACAGCTGCCGTCCTACTCCACAGCCACAGCAATGCGGGATCTGAGCTGTGTCTGTGACCTACACTGCAGCTCATGGCAACACCAGGTCCTTTAACCCTCTGAGTGAGGTCAGGGATCGAACCCGAGTCCTCATGGATACTAGTCGGGCTTCTAAACTGCTGAGCCACAACGGGAACTTCCCGGGTCTCTGCTTTTCTTCTCCCAGAGACAACCTGCCTGGTGAGCTGTAATCACACAGGTGGTGTCCACATGTCCATGTGCAGGGGGCAGAGGGCACAGAGAAAGGGAGGGGACACACCCAGAGGTCCCTCAGTGGCTCCTCACAGGCCAAGCTTCATGCCAACCCAGGGCAGTAACCCCAAGACGGTTCCAGAAGACAACATGACGCTTAGTGCTGCTCCATCTCCTGCTGGGCTGGAGAAAGACAGCTCTGCTTCCACCCTAGAGGGCTAAAGAGCTGGGGCGATATGGCCATAGAAGGAAAGAATAGAATAAATGGTTCTGTCTAGTCACTGTAAAGTGCACAGTTACTAGTAACAGCAGAGAGGGGGAAAAAAAAAAAAAAAAAAAAGGAGTTCCCTGCTGGTCTAGTGATTAAAGATCTGGCATTGTCACTGCTGTGGTGAGAGTTCCATCCCTGGCCCAGGAACTTCTGCATGCTGAGGGTATGGCCAAAAAGGAGGGAGGAATCAGAACTCTTAAGAGTGACACAAGATACGTGGGCAGTCATAGCTAGAGCACCATCCTGAGACCTGAGGTCAAAGCCTGACAATGTGCACCCACGTGTTCATTGCAGCTCTATTCACAATAGCCAAGACATGGAAACAACCCAAATGTCCATTGACAGACGATTAGATTAGGAAGATGTGGTATATATACACAATGGAACACTACTCAGCCATTAAAAAGAACGAAATAATGCCATTTACAGCAACATGGATGGAACTACAGACTCTCATACTGAGTGAAGTCAGAAAGAGGAAGACAAATACCATATGATATCATTTATATCTGGTATCTAATACACAGCAAAAATGAACATTTCCACAGAAAAGAAAATCATGGACTTGGAGAATAGACTTGTGGTTGCCTGGGGGGGGAGGGAATGGGATGGATTGGGAGCTTGGGGTTAATGGATGCAAACTATTGCTTTTGGAATGGATTAGCAATGAGATCCTGCTGTATAGCACTGAGAACTATGTCTAGATACTTATGACGGAACATGATAATGAGAGAAAAAAGAATGTATACATGCATGTGTAACTGGGTCACCATGCTGTATAGTGGGAAAAAAAAATGTGGTGGGGAAATAACAATAAAGAAAAAAAAAAAACTGACAATGCTTTTCCTAGCCATGTGACCTCTGTGCCTGCCAAGCCTTGGTTTCTCCATCTGTTAAACGGGGATAACAGCACCCACTGTCCAGAGTCAACACAGTGTCACAGAGATAAGGGCAGGTGAAGTGCTCACCTGCCAGGGTGTGTTTGTCACCCAGTCCAGAGAGGACCTGGGAAAGGTCTCATGGAATGTGGAGCTTTAAAACCACGTGAGCTGGGCTTCTGCTCAGTAGGGCAGGTGGGAGGAGGCCACTCTGATAGAAGGACTAGCACAAGCAAAGCCCCTGAGGCAGGAATGTGCTGTCCCATGGCACCCACCTCCCCCTGGTGCATCCCCAACATCACCATGGCCCTGGAGGGTGGGGCTGGGGTGGAGGGTAGGCAGAGACCACCTGCAGCCTCTCTTCGTGGGGCAGGATGTGCTCATGACTAAGAGCAGGCTGCCCCCAGCAGGTGGGCATGACAGCCCCTGCACCTGCCTGTGAAGTTCAGTGTCATGGAGGGGAGCAGGGTGTCAAGGGGGCTTCGCCTGCTTCCAGGAGACCAGCACCCTCTCCCATGGGAAGAAAAGACACACTCGCCAGACGGGGTGTGACCACAAAGCAGATGTTTCACAACCAGCACTTCCATGCAGAAGCAAAGCTGTCTTTCCGAGAAGCCCCTGGGGAAGGGCTGTGGTCACCCACCCGGCCGGGGCTGGTCTCAGGGACACAGTCACTGCCCCTCCCCCCTCGGGTCCCTGTCAGCAGCAGAAGCGGAACTGAGGAGAGGGACGCTGGCCACTCTGAGGGCTGTCTTTCAAGGGGATCACTCTGAAGGGGCTGACAGTCTCTTATCTCGTTAGGTACTGGTATTTAAAGTTAAGAAAGTCAGGCCTATTTCTTTCTGCCCCTATGCTAGTGGGTTCCGACAACTGTCCTGACTTCCTGTTGAAGACTGTGAGGTATGAGCATTTCCACTCTTGAAACAACACAGGAGGACTAAAGATAGAGAAGAGTCACCATCGCCACAACACGAGGAAACGGCTGCAACCCCAAACCACAGGCCATGAAGGACACCAGCCAGACACCAGGTCTGAGCTGGGAGGAAGAAGCATGCTGAGAGGGGACAGGTGCCACCGCAGACCTCAGACACAGAACGACGGAGTCTGGGGCTGTGGATGCCCTAGGGGAGGGGAGCCATCACCCTGCCTTTGGTTTTCTCCTTTTTGCTGACATATGACACACATCCAAAAAAGTGCACAAATCATAAGTACAGATATATTTTCACAAACGGAACACACCCATATGACCAGCACCCAGATCAAGAAGCAGAAAATGAACAACCCCAAAGTCCTCTCCCTCTAGGCCCACCTCTCTAACCATGGATAGACAACTGCCATCCTGCCTTTTGCCTGAGCTGTATTTTGTACTAGTGTTGAAGCCTATGAACTGCCAACATCCAACTGTCTCTGACCCACCGAACAAACAATTGCTTATGGAATCAGGCTTTATGTGTGCTTTTGATTCTGGCTGCTTTTGATCAACATCCTGTACCAATTTGTTGCACGTAGCTAGAGTGCTCACTCTCATTCTGGTCTAGCATTTCACTGGGTGAATATTCTATAATCGATTTAACCATTCCATTGCTGATGGGCATTTAGGTTATTTCCAATTGGAGGCTGATGGGAAGAGTGCCGCTGTGAACAATCAAGGACATTGCAGAGATGCAAATTCTGGAATAGAAGAGGAGTGAGAGCTAATGGGAAAATCACACCAATATGCCATTTCTATGCCAGAACCTAGTTTTCTGGGTAAGGGAGTGAAGTGGGGCTGGGGAGGAAGAAGGGGCAGTGAGGGGCTGGTCATAATACAGACAGTCAAAGACCTACAGAGCTTTTCTGTGACTGCATGAACCCCCAAATCTTGAGAGAGCTGGAATCTCTGGGCACAGGATAAATAACAGCTCTGGGAAGAGAGTCTTCCAGACAATATATGAGCCCAAAGTGATCTGCAGACCGTTCCAGATCACTTCCTACATTTCCCACATGTTGCTATTTAGAAGGCAGCGAGAGAAAAGTAATCAGAAAGGAAACCACATGAGTCCTAAGCATTAGGGATGGAGGGCCAATGAAGAACATGCATCACAACAGAAATCATCCAGAGAAATGCAGAAAGACTTCAGAAAAACAGCTCTTGGAGTTCCCTGGTGGTGCAGTGGGTTAAGGATCCGGCATTGTCACTGCTGTGGGTTGGGTTGCAGCTGTGGCACAGATTTGATCCCTGGCCTAGGAACTTTTGTAGGCATGCCCCCCCCCCCAAAAAAAAAGAAAGAAAGAAAAGAAAGAGAAAAACAGTTCTCTGTAGACTCAGATAAATTACAGGATATAATCTCTTAGAAACAGATAGGGGATGGAAAGAAACAAAAATCTTTTTATTATCATTATTTTGCTTTTTAGGGCCATACCTACGGCATATGGAGGTTCTCAGGCTAGGGGTCTAATCAGAGCTATAGCTGCCGGCCTACGCCACAGCCACAGCAATGCAGGATCGGAGCCGCATCTGTGACTTGCACCACAAGACATCCACAAGGCCTTAAAAAATTACCTGATGCTAAAATCCAACCAAACAAAAGATAAATAAAAGCAAGTTCATCAAGGAGGAATCCTGGTGAATACTGAATTAATATTTTTGAAATCATGGTAATTATGGTTGTTGAAGAGAATTTTAAAAATCTTGATAAGACACACAAATAATATAACTAACAAAAATTGAGAGTGGTACTGGTACAGAAACATATATACAGACCAAGGGAAATAGAGAACCCAGAAACAAACCTAGACATCTATGGTCAATTTATCTTCAACAAAGGAGGTGAGAATATAAAATGGGGAAAAGACAGTCTCTTCAGCAAGTGGTGCTGGGAAAACTGAACAGCTGCATGTAAATCAATGAAACTAGAACAAACCCTCACACCATGCACAAAAATAAACTCAAAATGGCTAAAGACTCAAATATAAGACAAGACACCATAAAAATCCTAGAAGAGAACATAGGCAAAACACTCTCTGACATCAACTGGACAAAGGTTTTCTTAGGTCAGTTTCCCAAGGCAATAGAAATAAAAACAAAAATAAACCAATGGGACCTAATCAAACTTATAAGCTTTTTCACAGCAAAGAAAACCATTAAAAAAAAAAAAAGACAACCTACAGAATAGGAGAAAATAGTTTAAATGATGCAACCAACAAGGGCTTAATCTCTAAAATATACAAACATATACAACTCAACAGCAAAAAAACCAGCAGCCCAATTGAAAAAAGGGCAGAAGACCTGAATAGACACTTCTCCAAAGAAGATATACAGATGGCCAATAGGCACATGAAAAAATGCTCAACATCACTAATTATTAGAGAAAAGCAAGTTAAAACTACAATGAGGTACCACCTCACACTGGTCAGAATGGACATCATTAACAAGTCAACAAATAACAAATGCCAGAGAGGGTGTAGAAAAAAGGGTACCTTCCTTCACTGTTGGTGGGAATGTAAATTGGTACAAACACTAAGGAAAACAGTATGGAGGTACCTCAGAAAACAAAATATAGAACTAACATATGACCCAGAAATCCCACTCCTGGGCATATATCCAGACAAAACTTTCATCTAAAAAGATACATGCACCCCTATGTTCACTGCAGCACTATTCACAATAGCTAAGACATGGAAACAACCTAAATGACCGTTGACAGATAAATGGATTAAGAAGATGTCGTGCACATGCGCAATAGAATACTACTCAGCCATAAAAAAAGAATAAAATAATACCATTTGCAGCAACATGAATGGAACCAGAGACTCTCATACTAAGTGAAATGAGTCAGAAAGAGAAAGACAAATACCATATGCTATCACTTATATCTGGAATCTAATATATGGCACAAATGAACCTGTCTACAGAAAAGAAACAAACTCATGGACATGGAGAACAGACTTGTGGTTCCCAGTGGGAAAGGGGAGGGAGTGGGATGGACTGGGAGTTTGGTGTTAGTAGATGCAAACTATTGCATCTGGAGTGGATAAGCATTGAGATCCTGCTGTATAGCACATGTAACTGTAACTAGTCAATTGTGATGGAACATGATGGAGGATAATGTGAGAAAAAGAACACACACACACACACACACACACACACACATATGACTGGGTCACTTTGCTGTACAGCAAAAATTGACAGAACACTGTAAATTAACTATAATAAAAAATAAATTTAAAAAATTGAGAGAGGAGTTCCCATCATGGCTCAGCAGAAACAAATCTGACTAGTATCCATGAGGACACAGGTTCAATTCCTGGCCTCGCTCAGTGGGTTAAGGATCCAGTGTTGCTGTGAGCTGTGGTGTAGGTCACAGACTTGGCTCAGATCCCGCGTTGTTGTGGCTGCGGCATATGCCAGCGGTTGCAGCTCTGATTCGACCCCTAGCCTGGAAACGGATGCGGCCCTAAAAAGACAAAAGAAAAAAAAAATTGAGAGTGGAAGAACAAAGGTGGATGATAATGTCAATTTCCAGATCATGGAAGATGATTCATTATGTAGGTTAAAACATTAATGAGGGATGAATAGTTGGAGCACAGAAATTTTTAGGGCAGTGGAACTATTCTGCATGATACTACAATGGTGGATGCATATCATTATACATTTGTCAAAACGCACAGAGGAGTTCCCTTGTGGCAGGTGAAGGACCCACCATTGTCACTGCAGGGGCTTGGGTCAATGCTCTAGCGTGGGTTTGATCCCTGGCCTTGGAACTTGTGCATGCTTCGTGAACAGCACCCCCTCCCTCCAAAAAAACACTCATAGAATGTACAATGACCTCTAGAATATAGTGACCTCTAATGCAAATGACAGACTTTGGGTGATAATGATATGTCCATTCAGGGTCATCGGTTGTAACTAATGTACTATCTGGTGGGGGCTCCTGCTAATACGGAAGGCTATGTACTGCGAGAGCAGGGAGGATCTGGAAAATCTCTGTACCTTCTTCTCAATTTTGCTATGAATTTAAAACTGCTCTAAAAATAAATTTTATTAATTCAAGTAATCAACAACTCCAACTTTTTCCTCTCAGGAAGTAGATTAGAGGTTACGAGGGGCTAAGGGAAAGAGAGGAATGGGGGGTCATTGTTTAATGATAATGGATTTTTGATTCGGGTGAGGAAAAAATTTTGGAAATATAGTTGTACAACATTGTAAACGTACTAATGTCACACAATTATATACTTTAAAATGGCAAATTTTGTATTATATATAAATATACATCATAATTTTAAAAATAAATGTAATATGCTAAAAATCATTGAATTGTACACTTTAAATGTGAATTGTATGGTATGTGAATTATATCTAATAAAACTGCTAATTTTTTCCCCTCTTTTTTCACCTTAACTTTAACCTGTTAGAAGTT
The DNA here is from genome assembly GCF_016906955.1 of Phacochoerus africanus. Lineage (NCBI taxonomy): Eukaryota > Metazoa > Chordata > Mammalia > Artiodactyla > Suidae > Phacochoerus > Phacochoerus africanus. Next base: position 29,953,855 of record NC_062558.1, on the reverse strand, counting down.
ATCACTTATGATGAAGAAATATTTTTCTGAAGTTTAACAATTCCCTTCTGTTTCATATTAGATACATGCAAATAAGTGATTTGTCTTCGGGTAGATTCAGGTAAAAATAAATTTTTAGATTTTCCTTTTTTTTCTTTTCTTCTTAGGGTCACACTTGCGGCATATGGAAGTTCCTGGTCTAGGGGTCAAATTAGAGCTATAGCTGCGACTACACCATAGCCACAGCCATGGCAACACCAGATCTAAGCCACACCTGCGACCTATGACGCAACACTGGGTCCTTAATCCACTCAGTGAGGCCAGGGATTGAACCCTCATCCTCATGGATACTAGTCGAGTTCTTAACCTGCTGAGCCACAACAGGAACTCCAAATTTTTTAATTTTTAAAATGCATGTAGAGTCTCACCCATTTAAAAAAAATCATTACTACTCTGTATGTATTTGTATAGAGTTTTGAGAAAATCTACATTGGATGTTGAAGAGGGTTATCTCAGATTGATGGAATTTGGGGCAACTTTTACTTGCGCTTTTTGACATGACTCGATTTTTCACAAGGCGGCAGTAGCAGAATGTGAGCAGTATGTGTGTAACTGGCCAGAGAAAGGCAATCTGTGTAGCTGTGAAAATGATGGACTTTGAGTCAGCCAGACCTTCTGCCATCTCCTGGCAGTGACCGTGGGCAAACTGCTTAATCCCTTTGATCTTTCATTTGATCTTCTACAAAACAGGGTGGGAACAGCACCTACCCCGTCGGGCTGTCTCAAGGATTAAATGAGATGATGCATGTAATGCTGGTTCCAGTCAGCGCTCAGCCAGCAATGAGGAGGTGTTGCTGTGCTGAGAAGGGTCTCGAAGGCAGGTGCCTGGAGAACAGGGCCTGCGGGCCTCCAGGTGCAAGTGCAGGTGTAGACACCACACCCACCGTCATCAGGGAAAACAGCTTGGCACTCAGGGCACCAATGTCCGAGGGACAAATGGCCCCTTGGCAGGTCCTGGCTGGCTTTGCAGCCAGAATGTGGACCTGGTTAGGGCACAGGAGTCCCCTTGTTGCTTCTGGGCTGTCTGAAGTAAGGGGTGCAGGTGGTGGACCCCAGCCCCCTAATGAGAGAGGGTAGTGTGACTCAGTGCCTTCCTGTCCTCTGAGCCTCCTCACCCAGCAGCCGAACCCTCAGACGGTCTCATTACGCCCACTCGGGCTGCCTGGGCTTGCAAGACAGACACACATTTCATCTCTGTCCCCGATGGAGTCGTGATGGGTTAGACAGAATTGTATTTTACTGCCTTCCACAGGGCAGCTTTGGGGGCTGGAATAATGAGAGGGAAAGAAATATAAAAGTATGCAGCGGTCTCACCCCGCCCCCCCACTCCGGTGCCGTGCAGGACTCCAGGCGAGGAGTCTGTGCGACCATCTTGCATAACCCCTCTCCCCCAGCCCCTCTGTAGGGAGAACAGGCGCAGGCCCCCTAGAAGGCCTTAGATATAGCATCTGTCTCTAGAAAAGCCTTGGGCTTCCAGAACCTCTGTATCCTGAGCCTAGGAGGGACCTCCAGCCTCCACATTCATGGGCATCTGTAGGGAAGCAGAGGGGCCAGAATGTCAGGCAGGGGTGGGGGGGCAGGTGCACTTGGCATGGTGATCAGGGAGGCCAAAGGGGGTGAACCAGGCTGAACAAGGTGCACAGTCCAGGCTGCATCCAGCTGTGCCCAGAGCCCTGGTCTGGATGCTGGCAGGGGGTGGGGGGGGAGTTGACCCTCCTCCTCAGCAGCCTGTCCTACCAGAACCCACATGGAAAGGGGTCTGCAGTTGACCCAGAATGTCTGATGCTGCCTGAGGACTCAAGGGTGGGGTGTCTCTCAAGGCCTCCCAGCTGGGCACCCCAAGGTCCTCAGGGACCCTGGGGGTCATTGGTGAAGGTCGGTGGATTATTAGGGTTTGGCTCAGAAGGGTGGGCAGACCCAGCAGGTAGGAAGGCCCGACAGCCCCTCCAAGCCGAGGCCGTGGTGAGACGAGACGCCCCAACTGGGAGGGGAAGCAAGGGAATTGAGTTTACAGAACCTAATCTGTTTTTCCACGATTAGCCAGGGGTGGGGGGTGGGTGTTGACGTCACAGATGGAATTTAGGAGTGAGGCTATGCAGAGACAAAAGAGAATGGAATCCTTCCGAACACAATTCATCTGCATGCTGGCCATGAGGTCTGGAAGCTCCTCCAAGCTTGGCCAGCAGAGCCACAGTAGGGAGGGCCGCTGGTGGGCAGGAAGGGGGGCCTCCTGGCAGCTCTTTGGGTTTCTCTCCCTCTTTCTCTAGGAAAGCCCCCTCCTACTGCTCTCTGCTTCCCAAACCTGTGGATGCCCAGTCCGGGGCCAAAGTGGACAGAATAAAAAGAACTTCATCTGCCCCCAGGTGGGCAGCTCCCTCCCCCACACCTTCCTCCTCTCATGTATATCTGCGGAAGGCAGGCTCAGGTGAATAGCAGGGGGTGTAGAGGGGCAAGAGGACCAGCTTCCAGGCCTGGGGTCGGGTAGGGGAGCGTGAGTGCAAAGTTAGCACTGATTCTCTGTCTCCTGGAGGGAAAAGTGGGAGCAGACACATCCCCCACGGAAGTCCGAGCTGGAAGGAGCGGGGCTGGGGGAGTCAGGGTTTGGGGGTCCAATCCCTGCTCCCACAGTGGCTCACTTTTATCTGTTAGACAGTGGCCTTCCACCATGATTTCTCTGGAAGAAAGTATAGGACTCCTCTGTTCCAGTGCAACCCTCCCTTTGTAAATGGGGAGACTTCATGGGTATGAACAGCTAGAGGACACAGACCCTCTCCAGGTCCCATAACCCTTTGAGAAAACACAGCCACCCCCCCAAGCCTGAGTACTGAAGGGAGCCCTCACAGAGCCCCAAAGCCCTGGGCACCCCTGCAGGTACTGCCAACCCAGGAAAGGCCATACATCTCATCGTTGTTCGCTTGCAGTGCCAACCTGGGGATGACTGCCAAGGCACTGCGGGCCTCGGTCATCAGGACCCAAGGTACAGGGGGCCACCTGGGGGCGCCGCAGAGCAGCAGTACTCCGTGGGGCTGGGAACGTGGGGTGGTGGGGGTGGGATCTTTGGAAAATACAGCATCTCATCTGCAACACCGCAACTCAAACAGCAGCCAGGGGGCTTAGCAGGAGACTGTTTTACTGCTATGGTGCAGAGAGCACAGCGGGCACCCTGCTCAAGGACACCTGCAGGCCAAGGGCGATCAGCACCCCTGTATCATGACTCCTGTTCCTTGGCCTGGACTGCCAGCTCCAACCCCGCTCGTCAGAAAACAGGGAAAGGAGATTTGCACGTGAGGGATTTAAAACCGAGACCCAGATCCTCCAAGACGGGCACAAGGGGGCACAGCCCAGAACTTGCCCTCCCTGTGCCCTGCCAGCTACTCATGGCCCTTTGGGGACCCTGCTGGTCACTGCTTCTGTGACCATCCCCACAATAGCCTCTAGGTGCTCCCCACCATTAGCACTGAGTAGAGCTCAAACAAGGTGGGGCCGTGCTAACAGATGGTGCTGAATGCTTAGAAGTCATAACAGAAACGCAAACCCAGAGGGACCTCAGCCCGACAGTCTAGCTCCAAGCTGTGCTCGCACAGCCGTCACCTGGGGTTGGCTCAGGCGTTCCAGCTCCAGGGGGCCACCCCTGCAGCAGCAGCAGCTCCCAGGTCACTCTCCTGTGTCAGCGGTACACACGTCTGCTCACCTAAGGCCCTGCCTCCAGGCCTGCCAGGAACATGCTGGCCTTAGAAATGAGCCCTCGTTTAGGGGAGAATGTCCCCCAGCTACTGGGGCAGGAGGGAGGACCCACCCATCCAGACGCCTGGAGGCCAGGAGCACCTCCAGACGGGGAGGGCTCTGGTCCAGCTGGTGTTGGGCACGCCACTTATGGCTGGTAGGTCTCTGCCGCAGACCGTGCCCCAAAGCATCTCCACTCATCAGTGCCCTAGGCAACAGAAGCTTCTCAGCACCAGAGTTAATAATAAGCTCCAGAGTTGGGATTTTCACTAGAACTGGGGATGAGCTGTTGATGATGTGGTAATGACAATATAAAGCTCAGGGATAGTCACAGCTACCGGGGCAAGCGCTCGCTTCTCGGGCCAGACTGGGATTCAGGTTTTGGTGGGCACTTTGGGTGGGCCCAGCACCCAGCAACCCTATTCCACTGCTCCAGCTCCTGCACTGCTCCCCTCCCCCACTACTATTTTATACCTTCTCCCCGACTGTCTCCCTTTATTCCTTCAAGTTCACACCACGGAATCCACCAGCCTATCTGCTCCCGTTACAATGGAAAACAGGCTTGGCTCCCATGGTGGTCAGTCTCTCAAGCACTGAGACCCATTCTTGTCATTTAAGAACCTTCTCCAGATGGGCAGGAGGACTGAATAGACATTTTTTTTCCCAAAGAAGCCATACAGATGGCCAAGAGGCCCAGGAACAGATGCTCAACATCGCTAACCATCAGAGAAACGCAACTCAAAACCAAAATGAGATATCACCTCACACCTGTCAGAATGGCCATCATCAAAAAGACCACAAAGAAGTGTTGGCAAGAATGTGGAGAAAAGGGAGCCCTTGTATACTGTCGATGGGGATGTAAGTTGGTGCAGCCATCGTGGAGAACAGTACGGAGGTTCCTCAAAAAACTAAAAATAGAACTACCATATGATCCGGCAACCCCACTACTGGGTATACATCTGAAGAAAATGAAAACATTAATTCAAAAACATGTATGCACCCCAATGTCTGTAGCAGCACTATTTACAAGAGTCAAAATATGAAAGCAACCTAAGTGTCCATTGACAGATGAATGGATAAAGAAGAGGTGGTGTATATATACACAATGGAATACTACTCAGTCGTAAAAAGAATGTAATTTTTGCCATTTGCAACAACATGGATGGACCTGGAGGGTATTAGGCTTAGTGAAATAAATCAGGCAGAGAAAGACAAACACTGTGTGTTGTCAGTTATATGTAGAACAAATGAATGAATATAACAAAACTGAAACAGACGCACAGACAGAGAGGACAAGTTAGTGGTCACCAGTGGGGAGAGGTAGGGTAAGGGATTAAGAGGTATTATGTATAAAATAAGCTACAAGGATATTTGTACAATATTTGTGCAAGGATACTGGTACATAGGGGATATAGCCAATAGTGTATAATAAATTTATTTTATCTTACTTATTTTCTTTTCATGGCCGCACCTGTGGCAGATGGAAGTTCCTGACCTAGGGATTGAATATTGGAGGTGCAGCTGCTAGCCTATGCCACAGCCACAGCCACATGTGTGACCTATACTACACCTCGTGGCAATGCTGGACCCATAACACGCTAAGCAAGGCCATATCCTCATGGAGACTATATCATCCTTAACCTACCGTGCCACAATGAAAACTCCTTTATAATGAATTTAAATGGATATAATCTGTAAAATATTGAATCACTATGCTGTCCACCTGAAACCAATGTAATCTTGTAAATCATCTATAATTTACAAATAAGTAAAAATTAAAAAGCAGGAAAAAAAAAAAGAACCTTCTCCTAAGTTAACTCTCCCCTATCAGTTTCTGCCTCTCTACTCCAGCTCCCACCCCCATTAGCAAGCAAACATGCTGGTAATAGGTCCCATGTTAAAACCAAACAAACGAAACCCCCATAGCTCACTCTCTCTTTCTTAAAGGTGTTTTTTGTTGTTGTTGTTTTTTGACTTATAATTGATGTATAACATGCTATTAGCTTCAGGTGTACAACACAATGATTCGACCTTACATCTCTCTAAATCCCACTTCCTTCTCTTGGAACCATCACCCCATTTCTCTGCTCCCCTTTACAGCAAAAATCATCTCAAGATTTAGCTATTCTTGTGGTTTCCACTCTCACCTCCCAATGTCTTTTCGGACCACCATGCCCCTGAAATTGCATCGGTCAAGACCAGCAATGACCTCTGCATGGCTAAGCCAGGGGCCAGCTCTCAGTCCTCACTTTCCAATCCTTTGTTAATTCCTGAATTTAACACAGACTGATGGAGCATCTCAGGATTGCAGGCAGGTAGCCCGGCCCCTGAATAGATTTCTGGCTAGACAGGTGCTTTTTGCTCCGCCAACACACTTAACTAGCAAACCTCCACTCAGAGCCAACTGTGTACAAGATTCGGGCACCCAGGCTCTGTGCCAGCTTATTCAGGGCCTGTTTGCCATCAGCTGCAAATTATGACTTTTGCTTGTTTGTTTCAAAAAAAAAAAAAATATCTGGTGTTGTGCAGGCTGCATGTAGCCCTGTGGAGCTGGCCCCAAATCTGGAGGGACAACAACCCCACAGAGGGAGTTTTAGGAGCCAGTGTCCATGATCCTGCCCCCTTAAGCCCACCCTGCCCACGGCACCCCAAGGTTCTGCTCTCCCACAGCACCTTCCATAAAATCTACAGTCCAGTGGGGCCCAGGGCCAGTGCTTTCTAGGTGCCCCAGTGGAGAATTAAAGCCCTTTAGCTCTGACAAACTGCCCACAGTTCCCCATGTTGCCTAAAACCACATTTTCCAAATTTTCTGATCCCAGGAACTGGAATGAAGACAGAGATTCCAGAGCAACTGAAGAGTCAGAGACCAAACCCCACCCCACCCAAATTCTCCAGGGGCACCACAAGAAGCATGGACAAGAAAATACTGTGCATCCTCCCCTGACTCTCCTTAAGACTCTACCAGGCTCATCAGACCCTGCATCCCAAAAGGTGAAACAAGATTTTCTGCTTGATCCCAGGGTGTATAGAAATCCCTTCAATCACTTTACACATTTGGCTACACGAATAAACTAGGAGTTACTTAATCCTCCAGACTGCCTTGAATTAGACATATTACCCCGTTCATCCATTTATTTTATGGAGATGTAATCTGCACCCTTATAACATGTATGATTCAGGGAGTTCCCACTGTGGCTCAGTGGGTTAAGAGCCCTGACTTTGTCTTGAGGATGCGGGTTCGATCCCTGGCCTTGGTCAATTGGTTAAGGATCTGGTCTTGTGGCGAGCTGCAGCACAGCTTGAAGATTCAGCTCGGATCTGGCACTGCCGTGGCTGTGGTGTAGGCTGGCAGTTGCAGCTCTGATTTGACCCCTAGTCTGGGAACTTCCACAGGCTGCAAGTGTGACCCTAAAAATGAAAAAAAAAAAAGTATGTAATTCAGTGGGTTTCGGTGTATTTACAGAGTCGTGCAACCATCACCACTAACTCCAGAACATTTCTCATTCCAAAAGGAAACCTCAGGCCCATCATTACCCACATCCCACCTCCACAGGCTAGGGGTTGAAATAAAGCTGCAGCTGCCGGTCTATACCACAGCCAAGGCAACACAGGATCGTAGCCATGTCTGCAACCTATGCTGCAGCTCACAGTAATGCCAGATCCTTAACCCACTGAGCAAGGCCAGGTATCAAACTTGCATCCTCATGGATACTAGTTGGGTTCTTATCCCATTGAGCCACAATGGGAACCCCTAGACATTTCATTTCAATGAAATCATATGCTATGTGGCCTTTGGGGACTGGCTTTTGTCACTCAGCATCATGTTCCCAAGGTCCATGCCATGGCCTGCATCACTACCTCACTCCTGTTTGTGCAGAATAACATTCAACCTCATGGCTATAATGTCCATTCTCTCTTTTTTTTTTGCTGTTTTTTTGGGGCTGCACCTGCAGCATAGGGAAGTTCCCAGGCTAGGGGTCGAATCAGAGCCACAGCTGCCAGCCTATGTCACAGCCATAGCAACGCAGGATCCGAGCCACGTCTGCGACCTATACCACAGCTCATGGCAATGCCAGATCCTTAACCCACTGAGTGAGGTCAGGGATCAAACCCGCATCTTGTGTATACCAGTCGGGTTCTTAACCCATTGAGTCGCACAGGAACCCTACGTCCATTCTTACATCTGAGGAAATTGTGGCTCTGTGGCATTAAGGGATCTCGTTCCCCGTCACTCAGTACTGGCTGGAATCAGGTTTATCTTTCTGTGCAGCCAGGATAGAAATAGCTTAAGAACTGAACAACTGTCATCTAAATTTATAGAAATTTATATAAATATAGACCCCTAACCCTGATAATAGCATTTTATGGTTTACAAATGCTTTTAGCTTCTTATTCTCACTTTTGCAGCTCAATCCTCCATGGTGGAAAAGGCCAACTGTGCCCCATTTTTGGAAGGAATAAAAAATTTCAGTGGTGTATTCAAGGCTGGAGATATTTATTGATGGATTAGTGGGGGATGCTTCCGAATCTTGGATATAATGTGAGCAAACAGGTTTAATGTCTGCTTAAAAAAAAAAGTTTGTTTAAAAAAACTGTAATGCTTTTTCACAAAGATGCATGATTTGGAGAAATCATTTTTTTTCTTTCAGATTATTTTAGAGTGAGTGCAAACCTTGGAGCTGAGGGATAACCCCATGTAGACGTCATCCAAGACGGATTACTTGGCTTTACTTTGATGTTCCTGGCTGGTCTTGGAAACAAAGGTGGATGTTTCTTCCCAAACAGACTCCTTGGTTCCACCCCATATCTGCTGCATTGCAGAGTGAGGGACCTGGAAATACGTATTTTTAAGAAGTTCGCTAGGTGGCTTGTAAGAATAGGAAAGTGCCTAAAAGCTGAAATCTTAACTCTACAACTTTGGCAAGTAAGGTCCTTACATTCTAGGCTCAACAAGTCCCTCCAACATCCCCTCCCAGCAAGAAATGTGACACTAGGACCACTGTGAACCTCATGCAGCCAGCGGTGTTTACTAAGCCAGATGTCAGACTCTGAACTGGGTGCTGGCGGTGCAGGGGACCAAGACAGAGCCTTCAGGGAGCCCCTAGCCTACTAGGGAAGATGGACATCTCACAAGTCATCAAAGATCAGGTGGGGAATATTATTCAGCCTTAAACAGGAAGGAGAATCTGTCATCTGGGCCCTGCCTTCCTACCCTCTAGCTACCTGGGCTGCTTCCTTCAGTGGGATATGCCAGGATAGTTCCCAGTCCCAGGCCTCCACCATGCCTATTAAACACCTGTCCTCCAGGCCATGGTACAAATAACTCCTTGTCATGACCAGATGCCATGCCCCCTTGGTGGAAGAGTATCCCACCGCCTCTGGCTGATCACCCTCTGGAATAGTCTGATTTTTTGGGGGGGGTGGGGGGCTGCTCCTGCAGCACGCAAAAGTTCCCAAGCCAGGGATCTAACCTGCACCACCGCAGTAACCAGAGCCACAGCAGTGACAACGCTGGATCCTTAACCCCCTGAGCCACCAGGGGATGGTCTGATTCACCCCTTTCCCCGACTGCTGCACTGGCAGCTGACCCCATGTCAGGGACCTCGCCTGTCTTATTCATGCTAGATGAGTGCCCAGGCAGATGCAATGACAGCAAATCTGTCCTGTTTGTCTTTTAACTCTCAGCAGGTGCTAGGGAGCAGAAGCCTGCCACCCAGTAGGTACTCAGAAAGGCTAACTTGGCAAACATTCAGCCAGCCCCTCAACAGACAGATAATGCCGCTAAGCAGCCAAAGTGCTAATTACAAACTGCTCCGTTAGCTGCTCCTTGGAGCAATGAAAGGATTCTCCAAGAATAGCGTACCCTCCCTGCCATGTCCCTGGAAGAACAAACTGGGTTTCTTGACAGCGTCTGTGACTCAGACTGTTCATGGCGCCAGACTTGCCTCCTCCCCACCCCTAGCAGTGTGCACAGGGGTACAAACCTCAGGCAGGCGGGGAGAGGGCTGGGAGCTGCTATCCAAGGCGGGGCGTGCACGGGCCCCTGGGGTGATTTCAGGCTCCTCCCAACAGGGCGAGTATAGGAGAGTCAAGCCTGGCCCTGAATGAGATATGGCAGGGATAGGTGGCCCCAATGGCCTTAGGGAGGCTGCCACCCCCTCTCAGATGTACATGGTACCTTACTGTTTTTCATGCTTGGAAAGTCAATGCTTGAGAGCAGCCAGGGCAAGGCAGGAAGACAAAAGCCCAGAGGGGCTGAGTCATTCGGAGAGGCTATGCAGCAACTCAAGGGCAGAACAACACTAGAATCCACATTTCCTGGCCTGGGATCCAGAGCCTGATCTACTATGCCCTTGGGTAAGCAAGGGTCCAGGTGCCTCAGGCCTCAACAATTGGATCTAAATGCTCAACTCAGAAGAGAGCAGACCCGCCGAGCTGGATGCTGGGTCAAAAGGCCTGGCAGTGACCCCAGGGGGAGGTGTGCACGTGTGTGCACATGCAAATCCATGCGTCTGTACAAATGGCCCAGGTCTTGCTCCATCTCACCACGTGAGTAGTGTGGCCTTTACAACCAGGCCTCCCAGGGCTGCTGGGGAGCACAACACGCCTGGAAAGTTTCCCAGGTAACTGGCTCTTCTTTACAGACATTAGCTTCCATTTATCACCCCATAAAATCCTCCCACTGATGATGGATGCCATCCCTCAAACAGGGAGGGAGAGAGGAAGGAAAGAAAGTACAAAGAAAAAAAAATAGCTGGTGAAACTGGGAAAGCCCCACGATTCCATAACTTGGAAAGAGAAAGCATCAGAGGTAGCTGGGTTGCCTAGTTCGGTTGCACAGGCCGTGCACTGCCCAAGTCCAAACAGTGACATTCTCACGGACTACAATAGGATTGGCCTTCACTTGAGTTGGGTAGTACAGGGCAAGGGCCCTGCCTGATTTGGAGGATTGTCTCCAACAGTCTCAAGGTTCACTCCTCATTGACATCTTGCCCTTGCATGAGAACCCATCAGTTCTCAGGAACTGAAGACCAGGACCTGAGAGAAGAATCAGCCATCTTTCAGGAGCTGAGTTCCATATACTTCTCCAGCATTTTCTTCACCTCTCTCTAAACTACTCTCCATTCTTACCACTGTCTTTCATCAATTATAGAAAGTTCTTAGCAATCATCTCTTCAAATATGGCCCCTGGTTTATTTCCCTCTTTTCTCTCTGGAACTCTGATTAGATACATGTTAGGTGTTCTCTTTCTCCATGTGTCTCATCTCCTCCACAGCTACCTTTCTTCCCAATCAACACATCCTGGGTATCCTCGATTCACATCTGGCTTTCAGTCACTAATCCCTGTTTTAACTAGGACTGCTCTTCTAGTCAAGTTCTATTTGTTTCTTTTTCAAATCTGCTTCTTGATTTTTTACAGCTTTTTAGCCGCTGGCATGTGGAAATTTCCAGGCCAGGTATCAAACCCTCGCCACTGCAGTAACAAGGCCGGAACCTGAACCAACTGCACCACAAGGGAACTCCTCCATGAACATATTTTTGACCATGCCTTTTATTCATTAAAATTCATCAAACATAGTTATTTTATCATCTAGGCTTAAATACTACTGTATCTTAATTCCTGAGGGGTCTGTTTCTGCTGCAAATTGGCTGGGCTGGCTCCGGCTTATGGCGCCTGATCTCCTCTGGGCTCAGTTACTTTCGACTGTGAACAGATCATTTTCTGTAGAGGTTATTTGTAGAAATCTTCTTTTTTTTTTTTTTTTGTCTTTCATGTTTTTAGGACTGCATCTGAGGCATATGGAGGTTCTCAGGCTAGAGGTCGAATTGGAGCTGTAGCTGCCAGCCTACATCACAACACCACCAGATCTGAACCATGTCTGAGACGTACACCACAGCTCATGGCAACGCCGGATCCTTAACCCACTGATCAAGGCCAGGGATCGAACCCACATCCTCATGGATACTAGTCGGGTTTATGAACCACTGAGCCATGATGGGAACTCCTGTAGAAATCTTTTGAGACCTAGGACATGGATCTGTTTTTCTTAAGGGAATTACATTTACTTCCCCACATGCCTAGGTTATTCCTCATCTGAGATTACCTTGAATTCCCAGCTAGCGGTCACTTTGAGCCACTGGGTGGTTTGGGTTTACAATTAATTTTCATTAATCTGTTCTTTCTCCCAAACAGCTAGTGAGTATATTTGTTTCTTGGGGCTGCTGTCACAAACTGGATGGCTTTAAACGATGTTACTGTATCCTCCCACAGTTCTGGAGGCCAGAGGTTGACCCTGAGGGGTCAGTGAGGTTGGCTGCTTGCCCTGTGCCTGTCTCCTGGCTTCTGGGAGTTGCTGAATGATCCTTGGCTTGCAGCTGCACCACCCAGATCTCTTCTGTTGTCACCTGGCCTCTCCCTGTGTCTCTGAGTGCCTGTGTCTTCACATGGCCTTCTTCTTCTCCTTTTTTTCAATACAGATAGATTTATTAAAATGCATGGGCTATAATTTAGTGGATGGTTAGTTGGCACTGTTCCTAGTCCCCCATTGTCAAACTTTAAAAATAAGTTGTTTTGTTGTTGTTGTTGTTGTTGTCTTTTCGCCATTTCTAGGGCCGCTCCCACGGCATATGGAGGTTCCCAGGCTAGGGGTCCAATCGGAGCTGTAGCCACCAGCCTACGCCAGAGCCACAGCAACGCGGGATCCGAGCCGCTTCTGCCACCTACACCACAGCTCACGGCAACGCCGGATCCTCAACCCACTGAGCAAAGCCAGGGATCGAACCCACAACCTCATGGTTCCTAGTTGGATTCGTTAACCACTGAGCCATGACAGGAACTCCGGTGTGATATTCCTTTTATAGATGTAAACAACTCCTTCACCTAAAATATTTTTCACTTTTAGTTCTCTTTTATCTGATATTAATATTGCTATATTTGCCTTCTTTGCTGTGGTCTGTTAGGAATTTCTTTTTTTATTCTTTTATTTTCATACTTAAGCTGTTTCTTTTTTTCGGTCTCATTAAATAAATTCTAAAACAAATTTTTAGAGACTATCTTTTAATTAGTGAATTTAACATTCATATTTATGGTGCTTACTGGTGTTTAGACTAATTTCATATTTATTCACCATATTTCTTTCCTCTTTTTTCCCTTTACTGCAGTCATTTCGTTTTGGTAGATACATCTTTTTTTCTATAATAGGTTGGATGTTATGTTTTATTTTCATTTTTCTTTTTCTTTTTTTTTTTTTGTCTTTTTGCCACTGGCCTACACTAGAGCCACTGCAACATGGGATCCAAGCTGCGTCTGCAACCTACAGCAGAGCTCACAGCAACGCTCAGGACGGGAACTCCTATTTTCATTTTTCTAGAGCAGAGGTCAGCAAACTTTTTCCATTAAGGGCCTTGTGGTAAATATTTTAGGTTTTGTGGGCCACATCGTCTCTGTTGCAACTACTCAGCTCTGCCACTATTGTAGGAAAGCAGCTATAGAGAAGCATTAACAAATAGGCACGGCTGTGCTCCAATAAAACTTTATTTACACAGACAGTAGGCCAGATCTGAACTGCGGGACATAGTTTGCTGACTCTTGTTCCAGTTACAGTCTTTAAATATTTAAACACATGTACTTAAATGTATACTTCTCCAGAGGACCTAGATTTAATAAGGGTCCTTCCTCCCCAGTGGGAGAAGAAATGTAACTATTGTATTCATTCTACTTCCTCTTTATCCCCCAAACTCTCTAAGTCAGCCCAGAACCCCTTCCCGCTCCTCACGTCACATCTAGGCTTGCGGCACACCTAGACAACTCTCTCCCTCCTGGACACAATTTTGGCCATTGTTTCCTTTTTCAGCCTAATCGCATTTTCATGCCATTGTCTGGGAATTCCTCATGGTCTGTCACACACTAAAGGCATCTCATCGCCCACACAAATATTTACTAATATCTATTCTGTCACATGGAGGGACCTGGAGCAGGATGGGAAGGCTGTGGTATGCCTTCAATCTGCACATAGCCATCTCGCCCCTCCTTAAACTTCCAAGGCTTTTTTAAAAATGTGGGATCAAAGAGAACATGCTTCTGTCCCTTGCTGGTGGCAAAGGCAGGGAGGCTGTCAGCAGCTATGTCCCTCCACATAGCCAGTCTGAGACAATGGAACTGGCACTCAGGCTTCAACAGAGCTGAGTGGGAGCCCAAGTGGCATGTGGATCTGCAGCTCCACTGGCTGCTGAAGCTGACTGCTCCCATCCTCCCTCTCATGCTGATGTGAGCATCCAAGGAGGTCCCTTTTCACCAGAGCTAGCTTCTGTTACTCACAACCAGGGCGATCCTGACTAATAGGAGGATGATGCCCTCTTCTCCTTCCCCCTCTTCTTTTGGCTGCAGCGTGCAGTGGCTGGATGTTGGATCTCAGTTTCCAGACCAGGGACTGAACCAGGGCTATAGTAGTGAAAGCACTGAATCCTAACCACTAGACCACCAGGGAACTCCCTGATGCCTCTTCTTTTGATCGTTTGCAGGTTATTCACTTGCTGAGCAAACCTTTCTCTCCCCAAGGTCAAAAAATGATATAATTTTTTTTTCCAAATCAGCTAACTGAGATTCTGAAATCTCAGTCTTTGTCCATGTAAGCTGTGGGGAGTTGATCTGGTGGGGGGAAGGGTGCAGCATGTGGGCAGTCACGGGTGACATGAAGTCCCGGGTTCTGGACATGCTCCGCCTTCCATCACGCAGAGATATTATCTGTGAGCTCTGGGCACTTCCTCTGAATCTGAGGGGTTGCTCTGGGCTTCTAACAAATCTGGTTCCACTTGCCTGGAACTACCTCAAAGCCTTCTTCCCTCCAGGAGGCGGTAACACCACCAGCTCCACCTGCCCGGTGTGCTTGGGACCATGCAGGCTTGGTGCTAAACAGATACAACACTGGGGACCAAAATAAAACCCGGCTCAGTGACATCCCAAAGCAGCTTTGCAGGAACAGCAGGCTCCCAGGCACACATTGTCCCACTCTGCACGGCTGTTTGTAAATTAATCACACATCTCTAGACTCAGATTCACAAGCTTCTAGATCACTCTGAGGGTAGCTGAGGCTATGGCATCTTCCAACCAACTTTAAAACCAGACTCATCCTTTCAACAGATCCTAGAGGGGAATTTTCTTTCTTCCCAGACCCCTAAGCCATCTTCATCTTGCTCCTCTGCCCAGAAGAAGCATAAGAGGCAGGGGAACCAGCGCCAGGGGCTCCTCAGGAGCCCGGTCCACAGAAGTGCCCTCAATATACTAAAATGATGGTTTGAAGACAGACAGACACACACACACACACACACATGCACATACTTAAGATGTCAGTGGAAGCTGTGTGAAGGCAAGATTAGGAGTGGAGAGAAGGTAGTTAGAAGATAGAACTTTCTTTTTTTTTTTCCTTTTTATGGCCATACCTGTGGCATATGGAGGTTCCCAGGCTAGGGGTCGAATCAGAGCTAAAGCTGCCAGCCTACAATGCCAGATCTCAGCCACATCTGTGACCTATGCTGCAGCTTGTTGCAATGCTGGATCCTTAGCTCACCGAACACGGCCAGGGATCGAACCCACATCCTCACGGACACTATGTTGGGTTCTTAACCCGCTGACCCACAACAGGACCCCAGGAAGCAGAACCTTTTTTATGTGTTCACGCCTCCCCCGGGCCCCCACCTCCTCCTGGCATTCTTTACTGTGGTGCTCACCTGGCCCCACCTCTGCTCCCAGGTCCACCTGTTCCTGAACATTGCCCGGTCCCAGGCTGCACTGACTGCTTTCTGAGTCAGCTCTGAGCATCCCTGAGGACTGAGTCCCAGACCCTGGGCCAGCAGATGGTCAGCGGAAGCCTGAGCTTGACAACTTGTACTCATCACATAACCCTGGCCTCAGGTTACTCCCTGGGGAAAGGAGAAAGAATGAACTTTGCAGGAGCGCTTGGGCAGTGCTGGGTACCCACGTGGAAGAGTGTGGGCTGGTAGCTCACGCTCATGTTGCCTGGGAAACAAACTCCTCTTCTATTTAGAGCTGCCCCACAGTGTTCTGTGCCAGCTTATCACTGTGAAGGCTTCACCTGAGTGGACCAACACAGGGAATGGACCGACACAGGGATGGTGCCACCATAGCTGCTCACCCTGGAAGCTAGAGTCAGGTTCTCTGTGTCAGCACCCCCACCTCAACACCAGGAAGCCAGAGACCAGGCCACTACCTCCTTCTGCTAGAACTGAAACATGAAGGAATTGAACTGCCCTGCCCTCCCCTTCCAGTAAGTCCTCCAGGGTTGATGGAGAAAAGTTCACATTCTTTCTGCCCTCTCCTGACCCTATGTGACACTGGACCCTGTCCCTGTCCTTGAGGCAATTGCACACAACCGGGCCTCAGGATCTGGCTTTCTCCACGTTCGGCCCAGTGAGGAGGTCATGTGTGTTTGGCTGTTCCTACAGAATTGTAGTAGAAATGAGGCCAACAACCAGAGTGGAACATGCCTTAAAGTTTCCCCTACAGGGCTTTTTGTCCCAGGAGTTCACTGTTCACTGAGATCCAGCCCTTGGCCTTGAATAGGGACCAGGCAGGTGTGCTGACATTATTGCTGGCTTTGGGCAAGCCCTCCGGTCCCGAACGTGGGAAGTGTGTATGTGTGTGGGAAGCCCTTACCAACAGGGACGTTGGGAAGAGCAAAGGAAGGCATGTTCCTGAGAGTGCAAGTGGTACCACTGGTCACCTCATCCTATAAATATTACCAAGTGCCCGACCTAGACCTCGAGAGAAATGAGGGAAGGGTAGAAGGGAGTCCTTAGAAGGTTTCTAAGGACTTTCTCCACTTCCACAGGCAATAGGCCTACAGACTCCAAAGGAGGGATGCCCCAGGGCCCCTCAAGGCCTGGTGTGCTGATGGTACCAGTTCAGACACCTGGACGCCTGGCTAATTTCAGGGAGCCTCCAGGGCTCCCCACCCATCCATGCCCCATCCTGAGTGAGGCACAAGCCCCAGGAGGCTACAGAAAGCAGGAAGGAAAGCAGAGCCCTCTGGCTTGTCCGGAATTACAGAGCACAGAGGAGGAGGTGCAGGCGAGGGGGACTGGGGTCAGAGAGGGGGACTGGGACCTTTGGCTGCACAAACCCAAGGGATCTCAAGGTTCAGTCATGACCTTGGGTAGCAGCTGGGCCACAAGCCCTGGGGCTCCTCCTGTCCAGGCAGCAACAACCCAACCACGCCTCATTCCCTGAGCTTCTACTCTTCAAAGGAGTTGTGAAGCAACGCTCCTCATTCCTTCCTTCTGGGCATTCTGCAGAGTAAACCAAGGCCAGATGAGGTCAGGCAGCTCAACCAATGTTTCCTGATGGCCAGGGACCTGGCCAGGACACCTACCAGGCCCTAAGCGCCACCTGAGGATCCTCCCCGTGGACCTGACATCAACAGGCAGAACCGGAAGTCTCTGATTTGCCCCACCTGTTGTCCCCCAGAAGCAGGCCCTGTCAGCCCTCCCTGGGCGGGCAGTACAGCTTCCTCTTTGGTCTCCAAGCCTCCAGTTTAGATCCCCACCCCCAACCCAAAGTTGTCCTTGTAAATGCCTGAAGAGTGCATTTGAGCTCCACATCGCGCGCCAGAGCCTCACGCAGATGGGAGCCCTGCCCCCCAGCTCACTCACAGCCCTCAGCTCCACCCCAGGACCCCAGGCAGCTCTGCGCCTCCAGTACCTCCTCAAGGGCAGCGCTCACACACTCCCCAGGTCCCCAGTGTCTGGCGCGTGGCTGGAGCTCCCTCACTTTGCTGGAAGCATTTGCTGAGATTCACACTTGCTGTTCCTTCTGTCGAAAAGCCCTTCCCCACCTGGTCCCCCTGGCAAACTCCCAAAGTGTCCTTTAAGCCTTAGCTTAACCAGCAAGCGTTTTGTGGGCTGAAGCTGGGTGCACGGGGTGTTGCCAGAGCACCTTGCTCCAGCTTTCACACAGCCCATTCCCACTGCCTGTCCCCAGACCACGAGGCTCAGGGCAGGGCCCGTGTTGAGTGCATCCTGGGTCTGGGTGCTGTGGTCCAAGAGGCGCTCTGCAGACCTGCATAAATACCTGGCAGCCGCAGCTGCAGGGGGGTGGGGGTCCTGGGCAGGTAGAATACCAGTCCCCCCTTGAGGCCGGGCACACAGAGTCCAATCAGAGAGAGAGAGAGAGAGAGCGCTGCCTGCTTGGGGCCATTTCTGGGGTATATTCCTGGGGGCCTCCTGGACAGGGGCCAGCACACAGGCCTCCTCCCTGTGGACCAACCCCTGCGCCCTTATAAGGTGGGCAGCTTACATGGTGAGCCCTTAGCCTGGGTCCTGGTGAAGGATCTAGACAGGGAGGTGGATCCAGAGAAGGCCAGGAAGGACCCTGCTTGGGCCAAAGTCACCACCTGCCACTGTGGCTTCTGAAGCTGGGTCTGCTGTCAGGACACTAGCCAGCCGCACGCCCTGTCCTACAGCACATGGCCACACACACACACACACACAATTAATGCCCCCCCCAAGGGTGCAAGGGCTGCTTCTCCCAAAGGTCAAGCTTGCTGCTGACTGACTTGCGCTTTTTTTTTTTTTTTCTTTTCACAGACACACCTGCGGCACATGGAAGTTCCCAGGCTAGGGGTCAAATAGAAGCTGCAGCTGCCAGCTGCACAAGGTCGGATCATAGTTAGCAGCAATGTTAGACCCTTAATCCACAAAGCGAAGCCAGGGATGGAACACGCATCCTAACAGACACTTGGGTTCTTAACTCACTGAGCCACAACAGGAACTCCTAGTTCGGTTTTTTTATGTTATGTGAATTTCATCTCCAAAAAACAATTTTTCAGAAAAAAAGTCAGGTAAAGCTTCATTTATCAGTTTCACTTCTTTACCCAATATGTCTTGGCAGCCACCCCTTTTTCACTGAACCAGCATCCTGGGTCTTAGGGGCTCAGAGCATCAACCATGGGTCTTAGGGGCTCAGAGCATCAACCATGGGTGAGCTTCCCAAGTTACCCCTTGATTTTTCACCATAGACTCCCCAGCTTACTGTAAGAGAGGGGACTTGACTATGCCACCTTCCTGCTTAAAATCTTCAAGAATTCACTTTTATCATCCTGGCACTCAAGGCCTTATATAAAGTAGTGATGGGACAACCTCATGCATGGAGGTCCCCAGCTGGTCTGGACGCCTGCACTAAGTGCCATCCTCTGGGTCCCCATCTCCTAGAGGACCCCCAGCCTAGCGAGCTGAGCCCTGCCGTCCCTGGCCCACAGCCTCCTTAGCCACAGCTGCCTTCCCTCCACCAAGCTCTCTGCACGGGGGACATGGGTTACCGTGGAGAGTGCTGCTCCATGCCTGTGCTGCTCCATGCCTGCGCTGCTCTGAGATCTTATTTTCCTTCACCAAACGGAGTTCTCCAAGGACCAGAGGCCACATGTCATCTCCTGTGGGTCCCCAGGGCCTGATGCCACCGCCAATCTGCCCAGCTCTAGAAAGTGTCATTCCCTCCTACCTAAGGGTGCTCACTTCCCACCACTGTTCACTCAGGAGTTCATCCTGAATGGGCATAGAATCCCCCCACCACACACAAACAAATGGTTCTGTCACAAAAGAAAAAAAAGAAAAAAGTCAGAAGAATACACAACTGAGTAGACAGGCAGAGCCCAAACCGCATACATGGGGAGCGGATGAAGGCTGGGGCTGAGGCCAGCCCTGGGAACACACAAAGGGCAGTTGGAAAATGAAACCAAGGGAGGGCTCCAGAGCCCCTGGGCACAAGTGCGGTGCTCTGCAGGAAGGTGCCTGGAGTGAGGAAGGGGTCTTCAAGGGTGCTAGGTTGACAGAGATGGAATCACAGAACTCAGAAGCTGAAGGCGCACTTGTTACCCAACCATATCATTGTAAGATGGGAAATTAAGGCCCAGAGAGGGGCAGGGGGTTGATCTGTTTATCTATCCATCAATGCGTCTATTCATCTCTCCATCTACCCATCCATCCAACCATCTATCCAACCATCCATCCACCCATCCACCCCTGCATCCATGCCATGCATCCATCCATCTATGCATCCATGCATCCATGCATTCAAGCCTCCTCCTTCCTCTCCCTCTCAGGAGCCAGAGCAGAGCTGGAACTGGAGTCTAGAGCCCTAGCCTCTCAACCTAAAGCTCTCTACAATGGGCCACAGCAGACTTCTTTAAGTCCATGACAGCTCTGGGAAAGTTTCTAACCCCAGAGGCAAGCAGGAAGAAAGTCCCTGCTAGTGGATCTCATGTCAAAGCACATACCGTGTCAGGCAGCTGCCCTAAGGCCAGTTCACCAACAGCTCAGTGAGGGCAGCCATTCCAAGCCCACCCTGCAGATGAGGAAACTGCAGCCCTCACAGATGGGCTCTCGCCCAGTGCGACAGCACTGCAGGACAGGTATGGCTTTGCTAGTGGGTGGGAGGCATTCTCAGTGGGCAAGAGGCTGAGCAGAGGCTCTGAGGCAGGGTGGCCATGGAAGGTGAGGAGGCATCCTTGGGTGTCACAGGATGGTGGGAGAGGCATAGGAAAGAGCTTGCACACTGGGGAGCTCACACCCTTGGGGACTTCGGGGTCTGCCAAAGTTCCCAGATGCAAGGAAGCTCCTGAAGGTTATGGGGGGGAGCCAGTCCACCCAAAACAGCAGGCAAATGGGGTTATAGGGCAGTTATGCCAACTCCCTGGGTGCCTGCAGTCAGAGAGTACTGCAGAAAAGACCCAGGGGCCAAGCAGCTATGAGTGCTCTCAGCCACCAGCTGCTGGGAACAGACAAGTGAGGGGGATGACACAGGTGCAACCGGGGATAGGCAGTAGGTCCCAGGGGAGGCTCTGGAGCGCCAAGGGTTTCCTGCTTCTCCCCCTCCTCCCTGCCAGGGGATGGTCCTGGCTTGCATCTGTCTGCACCCCTGCATACACATCTGGGACCCAGATGTTCCCTCCCTCCCTGTTTCAACAGGCTTTGGCTGGGCTTTGGCTGCAAATTGAAGGAGTTCATTGCTGTGTCCCCAGATTCCCGACAGAGAGACAGCAAGATGGGAGGGCAAGTTTGAGCCTTAGCACTTCCTTTTCTCCCCTGTCTGTCCTTAGATATGATACTTAAGAGTCTGAGTCTCAGTTTACTCATCTGTAAAAGGGGGGGCTGGTGATTCATCTAAAGAAGGGTGTCAGACTACATGCAGGGAGCACCCCACACCATGCCTGGCACCAAAGATGTGTTCTATCATCCAGAGTGAATATGAAAACATCTCTCCACTGAACACTGCCACTGGTGCTGGGTGGAGTCCTGGAGGCCCCTGTGAGTGGCATCACCACTTTAGCTCCAGGAAGGGGACACTGGGAGGGACACTGGGTAGGGGTAGCAGGGGCAGAGGCTATTTGCAACTGGTACAAAGGGAGAAGGCTGACCCTTGGGGTCAGATGCATTTAAGAATTCAGAATGCCCTGCACTTTAGATGGGTACTACTGCGTATTTCAGCAGCATCTAACAGTCAAGTCTGTGGACACTTCTGCAGCAAAATACATGAACATAGAATACATAAGGGCTATAAATAGCTTCACTTGGACTATAAATAGCCTCACCTCGGTTCAGGCGGGATTTTGCTGCCAAATGAGTTATGAAAAAGTGTTTGGTTTTCAGAGCTTGCTGGAGTTCGGAATTGAGGATGAGGGCTTGCATCTCTGCATGTCAATGTTTTTCACCACAAAACAGGGAGACAACTGTGCCTCAGCCCTGGTTCATCTCACAGCTGACGAGGTCCCAAGGAGACTCATATGCACCCTGCCCCTAAACCCTGCCAGGTCCTGACCCAGGGGACACAGCACAAGGAGACCAGTCACAAAGCAAAAACAAACACACGCACACACATAAACACACATGGTGATGCGTATAAATATAACCACACCAGCTGCCAGCGTGGAGACAAACAGCATCGGAAGCCTGATCTGGGGATGGAACCCAGCTGGGCAGCCCCCAGTGGCCACAGACACCTGCTCAAGCCCACCCCTGCCCATGTGCGCTTGTGCCGACAGAGGAGGGGGGGGCAGGAACAAGGAAGAGGGCTGGGGCGTGGGGGCCAAGGGCTTCCCACTCTCTGGACCCAAGAGGGTCAGCAAGAGTGCTGGGCAGACTGGGAGCAAGTCCTGGCACTACCATGTCAGAGCCAATGTCCTTGAGGGTGGCTGACCTCACTGAACTACATTTCTTTCTCATTTGCAGGGTCGGAATAATCAGGCCTCCCAGGGTTCTGCCAGGAGTGGGAACACACCTCAGGGCCTGTGCTTGGGAAATGCTTGCTGGCTGTTTTGTGAAGCTGCTTCAGTGTACAGCCTAAAAAGGGGGGTGTTGGAGTGGGGTGAGGGATAAGTTAGGAGTTTGGGATTAGCAGATACAAACTGCTATATACAAAATAAACAAGGTCCTATTGTATAGCAAAGGGAACTATATTCAATGCCTTATAATAAACCATAATGGAAAAGAATATGAGAAAGAATATATATTATTCTGTTACACATATATATGTATATATATATAACTGAATCACTTTGCTGTATGCCCAAAACTAACACATTATAAATCAACTGTATGGAAATTAATTAATTAGTTGAAGGAGTGACCCCTTTAATTCCAGAGATGCCTTTACATCCCAGGGCTATTTATTTATGTACTATTTTATGGCCGCGACTGAGGCATATGGAAGTTCCTGGGCCAAGGGTAGAATGGGAGCTACAGATGTGGGCCTACACCACAGCCATGGTAACACCGGATCCAAGCCATATCTGTGACCCATGCCACAACTTGCAGCAATACCAGACCCTTAACCCACGGAGTGAGGCCAGGGACCAAACCACCATCCCTACAGAGACAAAGGTGGGTCTTTAACCTGATGAGCCAAAATGGGAACTCCACTCTTTTTTTTTTTTTGGCTGCATTTGTAGCATGTGGAAGTTCCTGGGCCAGGGATCAAACCTGAGCCACAGCAGTAACAATGCCGGATCCTTAACTCTGTGCCACTGGGGAACTACCCCCAGGGTCCTCTTTGGAGATCAAGCCTTAGCGGGGTTACCTATGTCAGGTTCCCTGGGTGACTATAGACAGTATCTCCCAGCTGCTCTGTCTGACAAAGGCAGTTCCCAAGAGATTGGGTTCAGGATCTGGAGGGCAAAGCCTAGAGCAGGGACCGGCTTACCCTGGAGGAGGGGGTAAGAGAGACATCAAAGACAGAACCCAGGAGTTCCCGTCGTGGCTCAGTGGAAACAAATCTGACTAGGAACCATGAGGATGCAGGTTCCATCCCTGGCCTCGCTCATTGGGTTAAGGATCCAGCGTTGCCATGAGCTGTGGTATAGGTCACATCCACGGCTTGGGTCTCACGTTGCTGTGGCTCTGGTGTAGGCTAGAGGCTACAGCTTTGATTGGACCCCTAGCCTGGGAACCTCCATGTGCCGCAAGTGTAGCCCTAAAAAGACAAAAACAAAAAACAAAAAAAGACAGAACCCAGCTTTGAAGCTAGACCAGGGTTCCCATGGCGGCTCTACCCTTCACTTGGTCTCGCAAATTACTCAAGCTCCCTGAGCCTCAGTACTTACATTTACAGAAGTAGATCTAATACACTGTACACCCCGCAGGGTAGTCTGGGGGATAAATGAGGAGACAATGACTGTAAAGTGCCTGGCACACATCACACAAGAAACGGCAGCGGCTGCCATCAGTAAGTACCACGATGAAGGGGGTGGTGATGCTGGGACAGCCCTGCTAGTGGAGGGCTTCCCTTTGAACTGTATCCTCACACTCAAAACAGACAAGATGAAAAGAAATTCATCGATATTATTATCACCAGTCTTTCCACCGCTGTTTGGGACCCTGTCCCCTGATGACACATGAGGCGGAGGAGAGACGCTCTCTCCCCATCTCCAACTGGAAACTGAGGCCAAGAGGCTGACGGGGATGTGGTCAAGGTCATGGGGCAAGTTAGTCATAGCAAGGGAATGAGAACCCCAGGCCCAGGGCTACCCACCCCAGCCAGCACCCCAAAGCTGGCAGCCCCTGGTGGCCTCTGGGCACTCCCGAGAGTGAAGCCACCTAAGGGGACACCAGGGTATGAAGCAGCATCTGGGGGCCTGGGCTGGGGGAAGCTCAGGGCAGGCGAGCTTGAGGGAGGGAAGAAGAAGAGGGGGTGGCTAGGGTGCAGGGAACTGAGTCATCTTAACCGGTCCAAGCCCATCGCACACAGTCTGGCTCTTCTATCTTTGGCGGGGAGCCTGAGGCTATTTTGGGAAGCTCTGCACACAGCCCGCCACTTCCCTGCCAGGCTGACTGGGTCAAAAACAAAACCAGCCCGGCAACAGCCCCGTGTCAACAGGGTGGGGAGTGAGGAGGCACTGAACAGCCCCACACTGAACAGCAGGGACGGGGGTGGCGGGGGCAGGCACCACCACCCACCCCTGCAAAAAATAAAATAAAATGAGGTGGTGAAACAAACAAACAAAGCCAGTCAGAGGCATCGAGACGGGTGGGGAAGGCTGGCTTTGGAACAGAAGGGCTTAAGTTCGAATACAAGCTCTGTCTTGGAGCAAGTCCTTTAACAGCTCTGGGCCTCAGGGGGTTATGTGCGATTACAGGAGATGACATTGAGGCTGCGCACCTCTTACTGGAAGTGAACTCTCATCTCAGCTTTACACGTCTGGTCGACCCTCCAAAGCTGCTTAAAACTCCTCTGCCCTTGCAGCCCACCTGCCCCCCTCCTGCAGCCCCCACCCACCCAGAGCAGGTGCTCAGAAAACACCTGTGGATGGAATGAAAACGAGAACGGGGCTGGCAAGAGAGAGTGGAGGTCCAAAGATGAGAAAACAGCCATTTAAGGGGTTTTCAAAGGAGCTGGGCACCGTGGGGTGGCTGATGCAGATCGGTATGTCTCACAGATGACAAGCAAGGGCTCAGAGAAGGGAAGGGACATGCCCAAGGTCACTGGATGTGTCAGAACCCACAAAAGGCCACCCAGCTCCAGTGAGGGCTGAGGTTCTCAGCAAGCTATGTCCTGATCTTTCTGGCGGAGAAAACGGGGCCTAAGGACAGGGAAGGACATGGCTCAGAGAGGAAGGTACAGGTAGGTGGGGCTCTCTGGAACGATCATTTTTCTACTGGGGCCGGGGCTTAGGAGCTAGAGCTCATCATAGATGACGTGGGGGTTGGAGCATGTGCTGGGAATCTGACAGCCCAGTCAGACCCCTGGCCCTGACTCTTCTCACGAGACTCTCAAGAAGCTCCAGGGCTGCAGTCACAGTAGCCAAAAGATGGAAGCAACCCAAACGTCCACTGATGGATGAGCTGATGAACAAAGGCGGTCCATCCATACAATGGAATGTTACTCAGCCGTAAAAAGGAAGGATAGTCTGACACAGGCTATGATGAGCATGAACCTGGAAGACATGATGCTATGTGAAATAAGCCCGACACAAAAGGACAGGTCCTGGACAATCCCACTTCTACAAGGCACCAGGAGAGATTCATAGTGACAGAAAGGAGAATGGGGTTGCCAGGTGCTGGGGGGAGAGAGAAGAGGACACAGTGTCAGTTCGGGGAAATAAAAGAGTTCTGGAGATGGACGGTGGTGATGGTGGTACAACAATGTGAATGTACTTAACACCCCTGAACCATACATTTAAAAACATTTAAAACGGTAAATCTTGTTACGTGTATTTTATCACAATTTTACTAAAATAAAACTCAACAAAAAAAGAAAAAAGAAAAGGGAAAAAAGCCCCAGAATTGGGTACAGGATTTTCTTTTGGAGTGATGAAAATGTTTTCGAACAAGACAGAGAAGCAGTGGTTACACAACATTACGAGTGTACTGGAGCTCCCAATGTGGTGCAACAGGATCAGCAGTGTCTTGGGAGCACTGGGACGTGGATTCAATCCCTGGCCCGGCACAGTGGGTTAGGGATCCTGCATTGCCACAGCTGCAGCTTAGTTTGCAGCTATGGCTCAGGTATGATCCCTAACCCAGGAGTTCCATATGCAGCAGGCAGCCAAAAGAAAAAAAAATATAAGTGTACTAAATGCCACTGAATTGTACACTCTTTTTCTTTCTTTCTTTCTTTTTATGGCTGTACCTGCAGCAAATGGAAGTTCCCAGGCTAGGAGTTGAATGGGAAGTGCAGCTGCTGGCCTACGCCACTGCCACAGCAATGCCAGATCCGAGCTTCATCTTCAACTTATGCCGTAGTTTGCAGCAATGCCAGATCCTTAACCCACTGAGTGAGGCCAGTGATCAAACCCGCATCCTCACAGATGCTATGTCAGGTTCTTAACCCATTGAGCCACAATGGGATCTCTCTGAGTTGTATACTTTAAAATAGTTTTTATGTTAGGTGAATCTCATCTCCATATAAAAAAAATTTTTTTGGCCGTGCCCACAGCATGCAAAAGTTCCCAGGCCAGGGATCAAACCCATGCCATCCTGCAACCAGAGCCACAGTCGTGACAATGCTGGATCCTTAACCCACTGAGCCACGAGGGAACTGTAATAAAAATTTTTTTAGCCACTGAGTATGAGGCAGGCGGCTCTGGTGGACAGGCATGCTGGGCAGAGCTGGGAACCAGCAACGACTGCATCACTGTGTCTCAGTTCTTTCTAAGCAGGAGGATCTGAGGGACATCACGGGTGTGGGAAGGATCAGATAGGTGGCTGAGGTGCCAGCAGCCAGGCAGCCATGGGGTATCTGGTCCCAGCAGTGAGGGGTGCATGGATCTCAGGCACTGTGTCAGGGTCGCCCCTCCATTGCCCCTGGATGTAAGAGGTGTCTAGAAGTCAGACACAGGAAGGGTATCACACAGCAGCAGGATCCGTCTTTGCTTAGCTGAAGGGGACACAGGCCCTTTGAGGGGCAGGGACACGGCCGGGGCTTGGCTTCAGGCCTTCCAACAACCTCCAGCCTGGTGTACGTGCAATTGTGTGGAGATCGACCTCAATCTCACTGCTGAGACATGCTCAGTGCATCTCGTCTGGGACAGCCCTGGGCACACAGGGATGGTGGCTCCTGCAGGTGCCAAGCATCTGGATGACAACTCTACAGTGTAGCTCGGGTGCTGTGCCCAGGGAGGGCTAGGCGCTCAGAGAGAGAGGCAGAGTGGTGGGCAGGCAGAGTGCCCGGACAGCCCCTGGAAGATGTAGATGCAGGATATGGAGCTTCAGGACAGAAGTGGGTGGGAGACCCAGCTGTGCAAGCCGATCGGATGGGAGGGGCAGAGGTACTAGGGCCCGGCCTTGCAGAGGAGTAGAGGCCATTGCATGGGGGCACCCCTCCCCCTGCAAACCCACAAGCCAGCCAGAGGGAGGGTCCAGAGCTGGCTCTACCACATCTCCTTGGCTGCCCTTGGGTGAGTCTCTGAGCTGGACCCCTGGCGGTCAGAACAGGGAGATCAGTTCCTGACAAGTGCAGGCTCAGAGCTCTTGGGGTGGGGGTGGGAATGCTCTCTGCAATACCCACACTGCACCCTGCGAGGGCCACCGGGGTACCTCCCAGGACGGGATGTTCACCACTACAAGGTCCTGCTGGAAAGTTCTTTTTTTTTTTTTATTTTATTATAGTTGATCTACAATGTTCTGTAAATTTCTGCTATACGGCAATACATGTATAAACATTCTTTTTTCTCATATCTTCTATCATGTTCTGTCACAAGAGATTGGATATAGTTCTCTGTGTTGTAGAGAAGGATTTCATTGCTTACCCATTCTATTTCTTTACTTTTTAAAATTTCTTATTGTCTTTTTTTCTTTTTAGGGCCACAACCGTGGCACATGGAGGTTCCCAGGCTAGGGGTCTAATAAGAGCTGTAGCTGCTGGCCTACGCCACAGCCACAGCAACTCGGGCTCTGAGCCATGTCTGTGACCTACACCACAGCTCACAGCAACGCCAGATCCTTAACCCACTGAGCGAAGTCAGGGATCGAACCCACAACCTCATGGTTCCTAGTCAGATTCGTTTCCACTGCACCATGACGGGAACTCCTGCTTACCCATTCTAAATGTAATAGTTTGCATCTACTAATCCTAAACTCCCAGTTGGAAAGTTCTTATACTGAGCAGTCCGCCTCCCTAGGACTCAACTTGGTCCTGGAGCTGGCTCTTCAGAGCCTTGTTCAGCTTTTCTTCTCCAGGACGCCATAAAGCCAGCATCCAAATGGCACACCCTCTCCAGGGTAGCTGCTTCCTCGACCACCACCTCCTATGCTCTGTGCTCTCTGATTCTATTCTCAGAGGCAAAGCTGCCTTAGCTGACAACAGAGCCTGAGGCTGCTAAAAGGCCCAGATCTGTTTCCTGGGACCAGCTGCCAGCCCACCACTCCCCCTATCAGCTGAACAGACCTGCCCTCTACCTGGTAACACTCTGCCTGCTGGGTACCACAGGTGGGAGAGTGTCCCCTAAATGCAAGTCCACCTAGAACCTCAGAATGTGACCTTATTTGGAAACAGGGGCTTTGCAGATCTAACTAGTTAAGAAGCTCGAGATGAAACCATCCTAGATTTAGGATGGGCCCCAAACCCAATGATGGTGTCCTCATAAGAAGACACACAGAGGGAACGACCCTGGGGACACAGAGACGGAGATCAGAGAATTGAGCCACAAGCCAAGGGACACTTGGGGCCACCAGAAGCTGGGAGAAGCCAGGAGGGACCCTTGCCTAGCAAGGCCCTGCAGACTCCTTGATTTCTGATCTCTGACCTCCACAATGGTGACAATACACCTCTATCATCCTAAATCACCCAGTCTGGGGTCCTTTGTCATGGTAGCCCCAGGACACTAGATCACTGGGTTTACAGCATCAGGAACCAGGACGTACCCCAAGTTGACCGCAAGGACCTTAGCCCGTGTCTGCCTGCTCTGGGAGCCCTCAGGAGAAAAGGCAATGGTGTCCTGGCCAGGAGGGTGACACTGACGTTCTGGCAGGACAGAGAAAGCCTGTCACCAGGTTCTCACCAGAGCTGCAGCCCAATTAGCTAAGGTCACTTGAGGAGCTGGCAAGAAGCCCTTTTCCATCTGCCTGGCATCCCTGCTCTCCCCACTCCCGGCCAGCCCAGCCCAGCCCAGCCCAGCCCAGCCCAGCCCTGCTGGAGTCCTCAGGCGCCCCAGCCCCAAGCAAGCAGCTGTCACCACTCCTTGGGCAAAGGCCTAACCCAGGGCTATAGTTTCTCTGCTGAGAACTGCTAAACATCCCACCCTGACCCTCAGCTCAGAATGCCCTACCCGATTTTTGGAGAATCTCTCGTTGGGTGTGCATGGTTGGTCAAGGCTTCCAAAAGCTTCAGGATCGAGACCAGGGTTCCCCTGGGTTTCTGCCGGGCATGGGAGCTCAGACAGTTGAGCAGCAGCAAAGCCCTGGCTCTCCACCCTCCCAGCTCTGCAGATGCTGCTATGCCAAGGGGCAAGGTTAGGGCCATCGTGGGACTGATGGTGTTGGCACTCAAAGGGCTTCATCATGGCCAAGTCCAGCATCTCTCCAACTGAGGGTGAGCTGCTTTAGACACGTCTCATGAGCTTGTTCAAAATGCAGATTCCTGGCCCTCCCTCCCAGGCTTAGCACATGAGAACCCCTGTGTGAGAGGCTCAGGACCCTACTTTTTACACATTCCCCCAGGACACCGGGGAGTCCACCAGACGGTCAAACACATGGTCTGGTTCGACCTCTTGGTGCAGGTAG
Organism: Phacochoerus africanus; assembly: GCF_016906955.1. Classification (NCBI taxonomy): domain Eukaryota; kingdom Metazoa; phylum Chordata; class Mammalia; order Artiodactyla; family Suidae; genus Phacochoerus; species Phacochoerus africanus. Next base: position 29,924,371 of record NC_062558.1, on the reverse strand, counting down.
AGAAAGCAGTCATAGTACAGGGCTTGCTTGAGGTCACACGGCAGAGCCAAGACCAGAATGTACTAGAATGGTGGGGAGCCGTATGCCTGTGTCCCTCTGGGCCTGGAATCAGATGACTGAGCCTCTTTGTGCTCAAAGAGTCCTTCTCCCAAGTAAGGCTTCCCCCAGGCCAGGTCAGCTCTGTGGGCACCTGGCTCTGACTTCTTTCTGGCCTTTATCAGACTGTAGTGTCACTGCATGCTTGCCTTCTGGCTCAGGCCCCATGCCTTGCTCTCAGCCATTTCCCCAGGGCCTGGCCAGAGCAGCTGCTCAAAAAAGGCAGTCACCCAGCAAGTGTTTGTTCGGCAAATGATGTGAAGTCCAAACTCTGTCCCAGAGCTGCTATTTGGCCTCAGGCAGGCAGCTCACTCAACTCCTCTGCCCCTGCGTGGAAAAGACTCTGGTCATCTGCTGTGGCCACTCCACAGGGCCACAGCCAGACTCAGCTAGTAAACCAGATGCCACATGCTTTGGAAACTGCAAAGCCACATCTAAGCACAAGCTCTGCACTCTGGTAATCATCCAACCATCACATATGCATTAAAAAGGGGGGGGGGGAGTTCCCCAGTGGCTCAGTGGGTTAGAGATCTGGTGTTGTCACTGCTATGGCACGGGTTTGATCCCTGGCCTGGAAACTTCCTCATATTGTGGGTGTGGCCAAAAAAAGTATGCATTGGAGTTCCCATCGTGGCTCAGTGGTTAATGAATCCGACTAGGAACCATGAGGTTGTGGGTTCGATCCCTGGCCTCACTAGTGGGTTAAGGATCTGGTGTTGCCACAAGCTGTGGTATAGGTCGTAGACGAGGCTCGGATTTGCCGTTGCTGTGGCTCTGGCATAGGTTGGCAGCAACAGCTCCGATTAGACCCCTAGCCTGGGAACCTCCATATGCAGCGGGTGTGGCCCTAGAAAAGACAAACAGACAAAAAAAAAAAAAAAGTATGCATTGATTGACAATGAGCTGAGAGTCCAGGGCAGCAAGACAGAGGCAGGAGACTGCTGATGGCCTGGGGCAACGGGAGAGAGCCTAGGGCAGGAGAGCCCTCCCTGCCACCTCCCACCTTCTGGACATGGAGTAAGTAGGTCCCTGGCCCTCTGCGGGCCTCAGTTTCCCAGCCTTAGCAGAAGGGTTTGAGCAAGACCAATTCCAAGGGCCCTAGGACCATGCGGGCAGTGGCTCTGTGCCCTTCAGGCCCCTCCAGAAGGCACCTGCTGGTCCACCATCCCCTGCAGAGATAAGCCTCATGGAGCACCAAGGCCAGGCAGCTCAGAGGAATGTGACACTCGCCAGACCAAGGCTGGCTGCCAGATGCCAGTCATCGGCGACTGCCAAGTGGTCAGAGGGGAGCACAGCTGCCTGTGCAACGGACACTCTTCTCCAAGGCGTGCTGGGCAGCGCCCCTTCCTCAGCCTGCCTTCTAAAGGATCTCATGGAGCCAATCGGTTCTTCAGCCCAGGCTGGTGGTGGGTATGCCCCTAAGGGGCCTGCATGACCTACATGCCCCTTCATGCATCAGCCCAACCCAGATCAACTGTTGGCCAAGAGGCAGCCTGTGAATGCTGTGACTTGCTGGAGCTGCACAGAAGGGGTGTCACCAGCACAGCCATGGCCACAGCTGCAAAGTTGGGAGGGGGAGTTGTGGCGGAGGGGTCAGTGCAGACAGGAAGGTGGACTCTGGCTCCCCCCTGACCCTCCCAGCCCAGCCCAGGGTGACTCAGGAAAGTTCTTGCATCTCTGGGCCAGTTCCCTCATCTCCTGGGCCCAACCTGGAATCCTAGTGTATTGGCTGTGGCCAGGGAGCACTGAGGGCTGCAGTCATGCCGACCTCTGACCTCCAGGCCAAAGGTACTGGGAGTTGTTTGAAGCATAAATTCTGGCCCTTCCTTGACACTGTGGCCACACCCAGCTCCAGCAGTGAGATACACCCCTGTGCCTTCGTTTCCCCCGTCAGCAGCACTGCTGAGCTACGTGCCCATAGGTCCCAGGCCTTCCGCTTCCAGGCCACAGGCCGCTGAGTGACCATATCCCTGACAGACTGTCCCACTGGCCATGACACAGCACTGGCTCTCCAAACATTTAGGAACATGAAAAGCAGCAGGTGGCCTGGCCCGGTGCATCCTAGGACAACTTTTGGCCATTCGAAACAAATCCTACTCTTTTTTTTTTTTTTTGTCTTTTGTCTTTTTGTTGTTGTTGTTGTTGTTGTTGTTGTTGTTGCTATCTCTTGGGCCGCTCCTGCGGCATATGGAGGTTCCTAGGCTAGGGGTCCAATCGGAGCTGTAGCCACTGGCCTACGCCAGAGCCACAGCAACTCGGGATCCGAGCCGCGTCTGCAACCTACACCACAGCTCACGGCAACGCCGGATCGTTAACCCACTGAGCAAGGGCAGGGACCGAACCCGCAACCTCATGGTTCCTAGTCGGATTCGTTAACCACTGCGCCACGACGGGAACTCCACAAATCCTACTCTTAAATCCTACCCTCAGGAGAACCCCATGCAAGAATCACCATCACCGTCTCACTCCTTCTGAGGTCCCATCCTCACCCTATGCCCTGTGGCAGGAGGGTCGCCCTGTTTTGTATAGAATGTAACTCAGGCTCCCAGGATTAAGCGACTTCTGCAGGTCACACAGCTAGGACAGCCCCATGGCTAACAAATTGTGCTCTTCTGGCCACCCCAGAGCAGTCTCCACCTCCCAGTCTCCCCATCCTGGAATCCACACAATTAGCAGGGGCCCAGCAGGCACATGAAATCAGGTGGCAAGAGTGTTTGAAATCCCCCGTCCCCAGTGCCCTGTCTGCACAGCCTGCCGCGGCCCTGACAAACCCATTCACAGCCACAGGCTGCGATAATGGTCTGTCCACGCCCGGAAAGCTGTGAAGTGCTTGACTTGACAAGGGCACAGGGAGACAGGCGGAGTGAGGGCACCGGCCTGGAACACAGCACTCTGCATGTGTCCTCCCCAGGTCCTCTCCCACCCTCTCCCGCCCCCAGGGCACGGTCCCCGCCCTTGTCGTGAAGACCAGGAAACTGAGGCTCGGAGAGGTCGAGGGCGTTCTCTGAGGTCTCCCTCACCCCGGGCTGATGGCAGAGTGGAGACAAGCCAGGTGCTCTGACTTGCTCCCACCTCTGCTCCCCGAGTGGGTGGTGTGCACCCGAGGGTGTGAGATGGCCCAGAACGTGCCCAACGCTCCCCTTCCAGGCGCCCTCCGTCCCACCTGCTACTCTCTGAGCTGCTATCAGAGAGTCAAGGGGGACCCGTGAGGCATGCTTCTCTCGCCACAGCAGTTAGGTGGTAAAACTGAGGCTCTGACGGGGCAGCTGCTGTGGGGGGAGCGGAGATGGGGAACGGAGCCGGTGCTGGTGCCTGGTCCCTTCTCTCCCACCTCACTGGCTTTGTAGGGGGATGATGGGAGGCTGGGGTGGGGTGGGGGGGTCTCCCTCCCAGCAACCCTCAAGGATTTACCCAAAGGGGTTCTCAGGAGTCCAGGGGTATCAGGGGGCAGCAGAAGGCCACGAGGCTGACATCAGGGGGACTGTGCTGCAGTGTGGTACAAAACTAAACCAGCGCCCCATCAAGATGCTATCAGCTCTGTCCTGCTGGGTCAGGCAGCAGGATCTGGACCAAGAGACTCCGACCCTGGGGAAGGAGTCACCCAACCCACGGATGGAGCTGGGGAGGAGCCTGACCTCAGAAACCCTCGTGTCTTAGGAGAGCCTGGCTTAGCCACAGCCTGAAAGGGGCCCCCACAATGGCTCCATCACCCCCGCAGGGCTGGCCGGACACTGAGTTTGTTCACATGGCTTCTTCTGAGCTCCTTAAGGTCCCAAACCTCCTTTGTTATGTCACTATTCTGTCTACCCTTGGGGGAAAAGCCTTGAATCACTTTTTTTCTTCTTTCTTTCACATAATCTCTAACTTCCAGGAAAGTTGCAAAAATAACCTAAGAACTCTCGTATTCTCTTTGTCCAGAATTGCTGTGTAAATATGGGCTTTACCACTGGTGCACTCTCTGCATAGCTACATGCACATATCTGTATACTCGATATGCTTACAGTCTTTTCTGAGCCATCAGAGTAAGGGACAGGGATATCTAAATGCATGATAACAACCCCCATGCCAATTCCTGGGTTCATCGCCAAGCACCTCACACCCACCTCCTCCATTTTGAGGTGCATGAAGCACATGGGCCTATCTCTGGGTTACAGATGAGGAAACTGAGGCACGGTGTCCTGGGGTACACGGCCCCCCTACTGTACTGAGCCACCCACCCAGAAGTTCTCAGCATAAAACACACATACCCACTCTGCAGACGGTCTCCCTGATGACATGACAGTGTCTTAGTTTTTAAAGGAAAGTCAGCCAGGCTACCCCCACCGCAGAAAAGAGAGTGGGCCAGGACCCAGGCAATGAAGATTCTCTACAGTGCAGCGGGCAGGTGTGTGGGCGGGCAGGCAGGGGGTCTCCCCGCTCCACCCTGGGCCGCCACCTCCTCAGGGCTGCCCTTTGTTTCTTTTCTTTTCTCTCCTCAGACAACAGGGACAGAGGAAATCCTCAGTGGAGGGCGAGGACTGGGTCTGTCCTTCTTCCCAAAGCCCAGGGGCCTGGGCCCCAAGGCAGAGCAGGCTGCATGTGTAACTGATCAATGAATGAGTAAGTGAGTGAGTGAGTGAGTGAGTGAGTGAGTGAGTGAGTGAGAGAGCTGAGTTCTGCTTCTGCCACAGGGAGGGCTACTCAACTGCTCTGAAACTTGGTTTGCTCACATGGAAAATGGGACAACACCAAGCACTTCTAAAGTGCTTGCAAACTGTTAAATTAGATGAGATTTGTGAAGGTGCCTGGGAGGTGGGTATTAAGATCCAGGTTCAGAGTTTGCTAAGGGAAATGAACCAGAAAAGGAGAAAAATGGAAAGCAAAGCTGAAGATGCCTAAATATGAACAATGTAGAGAAGGCACAGACACACACACACACATGCACACATGGCCTTGCAGCTCAGCCTCTCTTAAGCTTTGCAGTCTCTGAGAACCCCTCTTCCTTTCAGTTTGAGACCCCCAAGATGTAAAGCTGGTACCTGAGTTTCCCCTGCAGACATGAACGTGCTAATATCTATAGCACACCTGATCACGGAGCAGAGCCTGGGAGGTTGTGGAAAGAGGAACAGCAGGAGAAGGAGCAGCACTTTCCAGAAGTGGACACGAAGGGTTTGTCTCACTCAGGTGAGACCCAGAGCTCAAAAGCAAAGCAGAAAGAGGACAGTTGTGCAATCTTATCCATCCCGGGAACTGATTATAGGAGATCATGTTATCAAGGGCAGAATGCCAACTGGTCCATGCACCCCTGATGGCAGAAGGGAAAAATGTGTGTGTGTGCTCACTTGTGTGTGTGTGTGTATGTGTGTGTGTGTTCAGAGACATCACAAGACAGACAGGGAGAGTTTAATGTTCATGAGCTTCTGTTCTCCTGCATAATGTCTTAAGCCATTTGTGGAAAAGGATGAACTGCCACCACTAACAGATGTTCTTGGGCTGGGCACGGGGTTGCACTGGGGCAAAGGTTCAGCCTTCCAGGCAGTCGTGGTCCCAATCCTAGAATCCCTGACACTGAGCCAGCACCACCTATCCTGCCCGACACAGTCCAGGTGGGGGACGCCAGCACGCAGGGGAAGACAAACCAAACTTTGCCCAAGGAGCTTTGCGGGCTTCATGAGGTCTATCTGAACCACCAGGCTTCCCACCGAGCCCTTCCCCGAATCCCAGTGCTCCTGTCGAATTAAAGAAGAGAGAGCCACTTACCGTCTGAAAGCCAGCCAACCCGGGGACTATTCCACTTTTCCTGGAATGAGCTTTCCACACTCTCGCTGGCTGGAGCCATCGGCAGCCAGAGCTCCCACCTCTCCGACCTGCTCTCACACCCTCTGCGGCTCTTTACGATGCTTTCAAGTAAGGCACCGCTACGTGAAATCGCACTAAGAAAGGAGGCTGGCTCCTTGCGCCGGAGGACACGAGAGGGAGTGGGGGAGGCTGGCACGAGGCACTCAGGATTCACTCTGGATGAAAGCAGGAGGGTTGGCGGAGCCGTGCCTCCCTCCTCCTCCAAAACCAGCCCTGCTCTGCCATCCTGCCGACTCGCCACTGGCTTGCCGATTAAACACACGTGGATCGCCCGAGCAACCCCCACCCTGGACGCCCAGGCAGGACCCTAGGGCAGAGTAACCCCAGCTGTGGTGGCACCGTGCCAGTCTCCTGTGGAGGCTGGGAACAAAGCTGAGAAGGAGTGCTGCCATTCACGGGGCTGACCTTTTATGTGTCACATCAGATTTTCCGTTCACCGGCAGGCCAAAACCCAACCAAAGCAAACCGGCACACTGCCTCCCCACCCTTCACACAACTCGTAAACCCATCAGAATTTACAGCAAACCAACCAGAATCCAGACGTGGGTAATGTCATTAAGAAGCCTGCACGGCGCCCAGATGCCAGGAGGGTCTCAGTGACAGACTCCAGCCTCAAAGCAAAGGAAAAGCAAGACCCAGCAGAGACGCTGCAGACACAAAAGCATTCTTCTCATTCTGCCCAACAGGAACCGATCTGATTATCCAAGGGAAGCACCAAGGATTCAGGGTCAAAGGCGGCTTTAGAGAAACAGGGCTTTGGAGATGAACAAATGTCATTTAAAGAGACCCGACCACAGTCCCAGATGGGGGTGGGGTGGGGGAGCCCTGCCTTGGACCGTCTGCTGTTAAATCAATCTGCCTGAGCTTACGCTGAAAACAAAATACATAATCCAATCAGGCGCCTGACTCTGAGACACATACCTGGGTGTCTAGACTCCCGACTTTTTCAGCCCCCAAGGTGGGGACCTCATTCAGTCAGAGCTGACTTGTTTTCCTGATAACCTGCACCAAACTTTCAAGCCTCCCGGTGAGTCACCGGTGTTCACTTTCTATTTAAAGATCACACAGGGCTTCCTCTCAAGCACCATTTAAACCCGTGGCTTCTAAGAACTGGGTGCTAAATCCGTTTTCTTCGGGCCTCACTTTCCATCAACACCGATGTTCTAGTTGACAGCGAGGGGTTCTTTTTTCCATCATCCGCTGCCAGAAGGCAGAGGTAATGAGAGGGGCGAGGATCCCGAGACTGCCCCTGGGACTGGCAGCTGGTGGATGAAACCTCATCAATTCCCTCCAGGAGAGCCATGCAGAAGCCATCCTGAACGCCATGGCTGGAAAAGGGAAAGGTGAGATGGAGACTCTTGACCCACTGGGCAGCGGGCGTAGGATCCTGTCTGAACCTAAACTCTGCTGAGGGGCTGGCCCAGACAGATGGTGGTGCTGCCCGGGGCAGGCTGCCAGGACCGCTCCACCCAGAACCAGCCAGAGGATGATTCTAGCTACACCATCTTCTCAGAGATGCCTGGTTTCAAGCACAAAACATTTCCTCACTGAACTCCATTTTCAGGTGAGAAATGATTAGACAGAGAGACCTGCATCTAGCCATCGCCGCTCAGGGGCCCTGTCCCACCTGGGGTGCACATGCATGCCTCTAAATTCCCACCCCCTCCCCCTGGCTGGACCACAGTCCACGAAAGCAGACTGTCCGTGCTGTGTAGCCACTGGGCTGAAAAATGGAAGTGCAACAGACAGCCTTAGACTCGAGCATCAGGAGTCTGGAATTGGCTACTCACGGCCGCCCTGGAGGAAAGACCCCCACACACAACACACCCCCAAACTCTGTTGTGTCCCCTCCGAGCTCCAAGTCAGGCCATGCCTCTCCCTCCCTCCCTCACTCCCTCCATCCCAGCTACTTCCAGGGAAAACAAGCAGACCACGTGACCAGGACCGAGCCTGCCTCGCTAATAAACCCGTCCAAAGGCTTTGACAGTTTGAGTAGAAAATTACCTTTCAGGAAGAAAATGTAAGGAAGGGGAAGAGGGGAGACAAAGTGTTAGAGCTGGGAGCCGCACGCCACAGGAGCCGACCCAGGGCTGGTCCAGCAGCCCCCCAAGTCTGCGGAGGTGCCCCAAGCTCCCCATGCTGACAGCCTCAGGGAGCCACCCCCGACACGAAGCTCCGCCGGCAGCCCATGCTTGGAGACCAGAGGGCGCCCCGCAGATGAGGGACAGATGGGTGGACGGATAGATGGACGGAGGCTCTGCGAGCCCGGCAGGGACGAGGGAGGAAGGGAGGCCAAGAGGAAGGGGTGGGGAGAGAGGAGAGGGAGGGAGGGAAGAGGGGGAATCGATTCTCTCTCCTCCGCTGGGACCACTGAGCTAAGTTGCCATGGAGAAGGGGGAGCCGCTGGCAGAGCCTGAGGCGGCGGAGGAGCCGTATGCCTATGCCGAGGGAAGGCGTCAGCTGAGAGCCAATCCCCACACTTCTGGTACAGCCTCCCCCAAACCAGGCCTTCTGGGCCCGAAGCGGCCACGCTGGGAGGGGAAGTGGCCTGGCCCAGTAGGGCAAATAGCTGCTCTCTGGCCAGGGAGGAGCTGGGGGAGGAGCAGGGACCTCAGAGCTCCATTGCCTCTGCTGAGAGCCGCGCCCTCATCTCACGCCACGCGGATCACCAGGCAGCCCCATAGATTCAGGGCCACTGAGGGGACCAGAGCCCCTCTCAACAGCCAGGGGAACACCTGGGACCCTGGTGTTTGGGGGAGCATTTCTGACCTCCACCTGCCTCCCTGTTTTCTAAGAATTAGAGTTACCAGACCCTGAGTCACATCTCCCCGTGAGTTCAGCCCCATCTCCCATCCTCAGGAATAAGATGTCCAACTACTTTGATGCCCAGAACCTCCTATGCTGGAAGTGGAGGAGAGAGTTGAAGGGAGTGAGCCCTCCCAGTGGACAGCCCTTCCCAGTGGACTGCATTTCCTAGTGGACAGCACTCCTGGGTGGACGGCACTCCCTGGTGGATGGCACTTCCTGGTGGATGGCACTCCTGGATGGAAAGCACTGCTGGATGGACAGTCCTCCCCTGTAGACACCACTCCCCAGTGGATGGCACTATTGGGTGGACAGAACCCCTGGATGGATGGCACTCTTGGGTGGATGGCCCTCCCCAGTGGACGGCCCTTTCCAGTGGACAGCCTCCCAGGCTCCATGGCTCCCTGTGGTTCTCCCTGTGGTTCTACCTCACCAGGCTTGCTCCTCCAACTGCCTGCACCAGCCCTGCTGCGGCTCCTGTCCACGACTGCAGCTCCAGGATCAGCCTTTGCTACTGGCCCCGCATACACTCCAAGCTGCAGAAACGGGGCTGTGCAGAGACTGGGGAGGCCTGGGCTGAGGTCTCAGCTTATCCTCTTGGAAGGAGCACATTCAGGCCCATCTTTGGGCCTCTGCTCCTCATCACAAATGGGGACAACCCTGTCATACCTGCCATCCCCTAACCTGCACTCCTGGTCATTTTGATACCACATCAGGGCAAAGGCCACAGAAAGGCTAAAGCCACCCCAGAGGCCAAGGCCTTGCGGCTCTGACACAAAAAGACCACAGGGCTGCCCCCTCAGAGTCATCTCTGAAGGCCGTGTCCTTGGGAACATTTTTTTTTTCACAGTCCTCTTCTCACTTTTCCCCTTGACACATTATTATGAAAACATTCACTTGCATGGCCAAGTAGAAAATATCCACATAAGCATCACCGAGATCCTGCCATTTCCTCTCACTTTTGTTTAGTGCAGCAAAACACCTACAAAATTGACTACTTTAACCAAAGTTCAGAGGCATGGAGCGCACTGGTCATGCTGTGCCACCATCACCTCTAATTCCAGAACACTGTCAACACACCCAAACCTGACAGGCCCTCCACTTCTCAGCCAGCCTCCCTCTCCCCCCCAACCCCGGCCCCTGGCAACCACCAGTCTGCTTTCTGCCCCTGTGGATTTACCTATTCTGGACACTTCATGGCAATGGGATCATATGCATGTGGCCTTTGGGTCTGGCTTCCTTCCCTCAGCATCTTGCTTTGGAGGGTCTTGCACTTGGTAGCAGCTGTCAGTGCTTTTGCTCCTCTATGGCTGAAGCATACATAGCATTGGATTCGTCTGCTGATGGATGTGAGTTGCTTCTAATTTTGCCTATTGTTCCCTCACTTTTTTTTTTAATAGAGAACCCTATTGCATTTTATTGCTTTTATATATATATATATATATATGAATATATAAAATGATTTTTGGAATGGATTAGCAATGAGATCCTGCTGTGTAGCACTTGAGAACTGTGTCTAGTCACTTATGATGGAGCATGATAATGGCAGAAAAAAGAATGTATACATGTATGTGTAACTGGGTCACCTTGTGTACAATAGAAAACTGACAGAACACTGTAAACCAGCTATAATAGAAAAAGTAAAAATCATTATATTCCCTCACTTTTAAAGTGAGTTTTTTCAGAGTCCAGGGACATTTCTTGGAGCCCCCTCCTATGTGATTTGGGATTTGGTCTCAAAGGTGCAGGCCTGGAGGCCCCAAACGGAACGTTAATCCCTGTTTGGCCTTTTCACTACAGCTCCCCACTGTGTAACCCAGACTGGGGGGCTCTGCCTGGCCCTGGGGACCAAGGCAGAGGTCCCAGGGTGTGTGTGTGGCCAGCGTGGGGGCCTTGGTCTCCTCTGTCTCCTCTGGGCAGCAGACACATGTGCACGCTGCCCCCACGTCCATGCTCTGAGACCAGATGGACCTGGGTTCGAGTACTCCCTTATATGCACCAGCTATGTGACTATGGAATGATTTCCCCTCTCTGAGCCTCGGCTTCTCCATCTGTAAAATGGGGGCAACAGTCTCTGTCTCACAGGGTTGCTCTAGAGATGACACTGGTCCTGCCCCAGGGAACTTTCTGGGATGATGGACATGTTCTCCACCTGCACTGACCAGGACGGCCGCCACCAGCCCTATGGGCTACTGAGCACCTGAAATGTGATGCGTGTGACTGGACAATGGAATTTTACATCTTATTTCACTTTAATTTAAAATTAAGGTTAAGAAGTCGCATGGGGCTAGAGGTGGTTGTCCTCGGACAGAGCAACTCTAAGGACTTAATGAGACAGGAACGCAGGGCACACAGTTCGGGCCGAGCTCTGTCTTCTCCTTCGCCCCTTCCTCTCCCTACTTACCCCACGGTGTCTGAGCAGTGGAGCAGGCTTCTGCCTGCAGCCTGGCCCCCAGGGCCCCCTCTAGAAGGACAGAGGGTGGGCAGTTTGGCTCTCAGGGAACAAAACAGGCACCAGCTGGGGAGTGGGCTCGGTGGACTCCATAATGATGTAGGTCCCTGAACCACTGACCCCTCCACCTCTCCTCCTGTCCCTATTGGCCCCAGACCCCTATTCTAGAACCCCCACCTCCTGCTGTTTCCCCCAGCAACGCCTGAAGTCATCCCTAGAATGTCTGGGTAGGAGCTGGAGGACTAGAGCAGAGCCTCCCCCCAATTCTGAAAGTGGGAGCGGGGACCCCCCACCCCACCGTGAGGATGTGCAGGGGGTCCATGGTTTCAGGTGAGGCTATTCCAGGTCCTCGGGGAGACCTTCCCACTTGCATGGAGCTGTTCTCGCAGGCTCGCTGCCCTGGCACAAAGTCTGGTCTAGAAACCAGACCACATTCTAGTCCAACCTTCTCACTATGTAGATGCAGAAACCCAGACTCAGCTGGAGGAGCACACTGAGAAGGCAGGAGGAGTCGGGGCTGAAGCCCAGGCCCCTGACGCCCAGCCTGGTCTGCACAGGCCTCCTGTGAGGTGAGGTCAACCCACTGAGTCACAGCAGAAACTCCAGGACCCCATGACTTGATGGTAGGCTTTCCCTCTTCCCCCCGGACGTGGCACATCTATGGGAGGATTATTTGAGAGACAGACGGGGTCCGCAGCGTGGCCATGGTGATCTAACTTAGAGCCGCAGAGTGGACCCATTGACAGAGAGGAGGGATGGAGGGGAGCAAGGGCCTGGAACACCGGATTCCACCAACCGAGTAGGGAGGCCAGCACAGTCCAGGGAGACCCAGAGTCCGGTCTGGTCCCAGCCACTACTCAGGAGAAAGGCTCACAATCTTGGTGGCCCCTCGTCCTTCACCTTCTCCTCATCCTGCCTGGCTATTTATAGCCTCCTCTCTGAGAACTCCTTTTTTTTCCTGTTTCTAGGCTCAGAAAATCAAAGTAAGGCGGACCCCTCCATCCACACAGCAAGCCTGAAGGGACAACAGCACTCCAGCCAGGCTGGCCAGGGCTGGGAGATGCAGGGGGCTCACCCCTTGCCAGACATAGGCAGAAGGTGTCCTCGAAGAGGGCAGTCAGACCTCAAACAGGGGTGCTGGAAGACGGTGACCCCAAAAGAACCCAGATCACCCCTGAGAGCTCCTCTCCATTCCGGGAAAACAAACAGACTGGGACAGTGATGAAACAGCTGTACCTTTAAACGATCTGGCCCACAGATATGAAAAACACTTGCCTGTTGAAGCTGTGTGCATGTTGGGTTATTTTTAGGGTGAACCCAGTTGCTCCCCTTGGAACCGGATGGAGCCCAGGAGGCACGTAGTCCTCTTTCCCAGAGGGGGGTCCCAGTCCTGCATCCCTGGGAACTAGGGCTTGAGTGTGAGAGCTCTGGGGCTGGTGGGCTCAGCAGGGAGCCAGGGCAGACCTGCTGGGATCTTCAAGAAGATGTGACAATGCTGACAGCACAGTTGCCCACCTGGGTCCAGAAAGAGGCCCCTGCCTCTGCCCAGAGCAGGGTTTGAAGGGAAGGAAGCTGGAGGCACTTCCTCCACCCATGCCAGGCCGAGCTAATGGGAATATTTTGCTGACATATTTCTAGAACAAATGGCAATTAGAACAGATTTTCTCTTCCACTCCCCCTCCCCAAAACAGGAATAAATCAGTCCTACCAATTTCCCAGCTAATGATTTCCTCCATTAAATTAAAAAGAAGAAGAAGAAAATGTTTTTTTAAATGGATTACCAGCCCTGTGCTTTCAGAGACCACGTGACCTGTCAACTCCTCTTAAGTCCTGATACATCAAAGTCTCTTAATTAATTTTTAATAAATAAAAAAGTCTTAGCCTAAGAAGCACTCTTCCCCCATTACCTGCTCCCAGTCCCAGCATATGAGGGCCAGCTCCAGGCTGGCCATGATGGGGAGCCAGCTCGATTGGGCCAAAGATAATCTAGAATCAGTGCACAAGATCTCCTTCACAGATGAGGAAAACAAGGCTGAGACAGAAGCACCTAAGCCCACAGATGACTCAGTGTGGGATGGGGTTTTGGCTTCAAGGTGTGCCCACCTAGAGAAATGCAAACAGGTGAAGCCAGGAGCCGGGGAGTCCCAGCTTCGGGGATAGGGACGATGTGAGTTCAGATCCAGGACCTGGGCTTCTCATCCTCCTGTTCCTTGGCAGCTCCCTGTTCAGGGGCTCCCATACACCTCATCTATTTCTAAAAAGTCCACCCCCTAACAGCATGGACAGACCCTGGAAGCACTGTGCTAAGTGAAAGAAGCAGATACCATAGGACAAATACTGTGTGACTCCACTGGAGATGCCTGGAGTAGGCAAGCTCACAGAGGCAGATGGTAGAAGGGTGGGTACCAGTAGGAAGGGGGAGGGATGGGGAGTTAGTGTTTCATGGGGACAGAGCTTCTCTTTGAGGAAAGAAAAGCATTCTGGAGATGGAGGCTGGTGATGGAGGCACAACAACTTGAATGGACTTAAAATGCCACCGAACTGGAGTTTCCGTTGTGGCTCAGTGGGTTAAGAACCCGACATAGTCTCCGTAAGGATGTGGGTTCCATCCTTGGCCTCGCTCAGTGGGTTAAGGATCTGGTGTACGTTGTTGGCGTGGCTGTGGCGTAGACCAGCAGCTGCAGCTCCGATTCAGCCCCTAGCCTGGTAACTTCCATATGCTGCAGGAGCAGCTACAAAAAGAAAAAAAAAAAAAAGAAATGCCACCGAACCGTGTGCTTAAAAACAGTTACAGTGATGTCTTATGTATATTTTACCACAATAAAAAGATACAAAAAGAAAAAGGTCCACCCTTCAAAATGCTATACAGGAGGGGCTGACAACTCCACAGTGACTCAGGCAACACCCTCTGTGCCTGCTGCTAGTCAGACCTCAATTCCCAAAGAACAGCTGGATGGCTCATGGCCCCCTCCAGTCACACAGGATCACGATGGACCTTCAGAGAAAGGCCCCTTCTGTTAGCCAGTGTCACCAAGTCAGGATTCCCTGATGGCCTACCAGACACCAAAAGGCAGGCAGAGGTTCAGGAGGCCCTGGGAACACCCTCTCCTAAAGATGCCTCAGGGCTTTTGCACTTGCCGAACCTCTGCCTGGAATGCATTTCCCCACATACTACAGGACTCACTTCCTAAGTCCATTTAGGTTTCTACAGAGAGGTCCACTCTGGACCATCCTATAGTCAGATGCAAGGAAGGTCACTAGGACCAGGCAGGGGGCCTTGAATGAGAATGGGAAACCAAGAGCCCTAAGCATCCACGGGAAGCCAGCACCATTGTGCTATTCTTGGCAGGACAGAAGCAGCTCGTGGATGGGGATGGGAGGCAGTTAGATCCTGTCTCCACCACTACCAGCCAGAGGGCCCTGGCAAGTTTCTTCACCCCTCAAAGCCTCAGTTTTCTCTTCTACAATATGGGAGGAAAACAGGTTTTTTGCGGACTATTTGAGATGATGCATTACACTGTTTAGCATATGGCTGGATATGCTCAAAGGCTGATAAATGGTAATGATTCTAGTTATAATCCCCCAAATGCTCAGGCCTGTGCATTCAAAGAGGGTCTGGGGCAATGATCCCAGACAACTCAAAGAAGGACATGCACTATGGACAGAGAAATGGATAAAGAAGATGTGGTACATATATACAATGGACTAGTACTCAGCTCATTACAAAGAGTGAAATAATGCATTTGTGGCAACAGATGGACCTAAAGAGTCTCATACTAAGTGAAATAGTCAGAAAGAGAAAGGCAGATACCATATGATATCATTTATATGTGGAATCTAAAATACGACACAAATCAATATATCTATGAAACAAAAACAGACTCACAGACATAGAGGACAGGACTTGTGATTGCCAAAGGGGAGGAGGGTGGGGGAGGGATGGACTAGGAGTTTGGGATTAGCAGATGCAAACTCCTATATATAGGATGGATAAACAACAAGGTCCTATGGTATAGCACAGGGATCTATATTCAATATCCTGTGATAAACCACAATGGAAAAAGAATATATATGTGGTACATACATACAATGGAATATTATTCAGCCATACAAAAGAATGAAGTAATGCCATTTGCAGCAACATGAATGGACCTAGAGATTCTCACAGTGAGTGAAGTAAGCCAGACAGAGAAAGACATATATCATATGATATCACTCATACATGGAATCTAACAAAAATGATACATAGTAACTTCTTTGAAAAACAGAAACAAACTCACAGATTTCAAAACCAATCTTAGGGTTACCATAGGTGAAACCATTGGGGGAAGGGAAGAATTGGGAGGGTGAGCATAACATATACACACTACTGTGTAAAGTAGATCATTAACAGGAACCTACTGTATAGCACAGGAAAATCTACTCGATAGTTTGAAATAAGCTGGATGGGAAAGAAGAATAGCTATATTTATATGTATGACTGATTCACTTTGCTGTACACCTGAAACTATACAACAGTGTAAATTAACTATACTCCAATAAAATTAAAATTAAAAAAAGAATATGTATGTATGATGAAGTCACTTTGCTGAACAGCAGAAATTAACACAACACTGTAAATCAAATTCAATAAAATGTTTTAAAAGGACACACAGTACTCATCACTGTCAAGGCAGAGGAGGGGGCCTGTGGACTTACTGTGTGCTATATGTGATGTAACTAATTTAATCCTTTCTGTCCCCATTTTGCATACTAGGAAACTAAGGGGTTAGTGACTTATTTGGAAGGAAGGAAGAAAGGAAGAAGTGAGGGAGGGAGGAAGAGAGAGCGGCCCCAGAAAGCAGAGGCAGATCCACAGTCAGCTTCTGCAGGTCCGACGTCCAGGCTACGTGAGCTCCCAGAAGCGGAGGGAAATGTCTCAGAGCAGGCCCCTTGAGGAAGCCCACAGCTCAGTGGGGACCGTCCTGGTTCCTCTTGAAGGTCTCCAAGGTCAGGCCCAAGGTCTTCCTGCTTAGTTCCACTCAGCCCAGCTGCACTGGTCAGCACCCAAGTGTGCAATTACCTCCCTCAGAACCCAGGCTGTGGTGGGGGTGGGGGAATAGCTCTGCCTTATGATGTCTCCCCGCAACTCAGAGACCCAGGGGACACCTGAAAGCCCGTGGTACCCCTTCAGCGGCTAGACATGGGGGAACCTGCACACTGGGGGGTGATTCTGTGTGCCTGCCTAAAGGGCAAGCAGCTTCCAACACATTCTAGAAGGTGATTCACTTTGCTTGATGCTACCTCCTAAAGAATAGGTATAAACCTCTTAATTAGCAACTCACTTAGGCTACCGACACACAGAGTTTCTACCTAGATCCCCTGCTTCCACTCCATAGGGCAGCCAAAATCAGCTTTTTTTAGGCCGTATCCGAAGCATATGAAAGTTTCCAGACTAGGGGTTGAAAAGGAGCTGCAGCTGCTGGCACACACCACAGCCACAGCAACATGGGATCTGAGCCGAATCTATGACCTACACTGCAGCTCACTCGACAATGCTAGATCCTTAATCCACTGAGCAGGGCCAAGGATCGAACCGACTAGTCGGGTTCCTTACCACTGAGCCACAACAGGAACTCCCAAAGCAAGAATTAAAATGTAAATGCAAATAGGAATATGTCATGCCTCTACCCCAACACCTTCCAGCAACTCCCCCACACTTAGGATTAAGTCCAAAGTCTTTATCATGACTTACAAGTCCTCTGAGATAGCACCCCTGATGCTGCCATCTGGCTGTCATCTCTTATCTTTCTTCTCTTACTCCTCAAACATGTCAAGCACACTTCTACCTCAGGGCCTTTGCACCTCCTGTTACCTCTTTCTCAGACATTATATGACTTGAGTCCTGAGTCTGTTTAGGTTTTCACAGAGAGGTCCTCTCTGACCATACTATCTAAAATTCCCTACTTCCCCCACCCTCTCTATTCTCCTCGCTTGCTTACTTTCCTTCCTGGCATTTAGTACCACCAGAGTGGTACTAAGGAAAGGATTTTATTTAGTTAAGTCTGAATCTCCAGTGCTCAGGATAATGCCTGGCATATGAGTAGGGTCCAAAATCTCTATTGATGGCTTTAGAAGTGAGGATGGTTGGTGAAAGTCAGGGAAGCTTCTAGGGATGGCTGATGTCCTGTTCATCGAGCTGGATAGTCAGTCTGTACAGAGTTAGCAGAAGTCCACTTAACATCTGCACATTTTCTGCATCTTTGTGACACTTCCATAAAAAGTTAAAAAAAAATTTTTTTTTTAGGAGTTCCCATCGTGGCGCAGAGGTTAACGAGTCCGACTAGGAACCATGAGGTTTCAGGTTCAATCCCTGGCCTTGCTCAGTGGGTTAACGATCCGGCGTTGCCGTGAGCTGTGGTGTAGGTTGCATACGCGGCTCAGATCCTGCGTTGCTGTGGCTCTGGCGTAGGCCGGTGGCTACAGCTCCGATTCGACCCCTAGCCTGGGAACCTCCATATGCCGCAGGAGCGGCCCAAGAAATAGCTAAAAAAGACAAAAAAAAAATTTTTTTTTTAAAGCTCTGTTGAGGAGTTCCCATTGTGGCTCAGAGGTAACGAATCCAACTGGTATCCATGAGGATTCAAGTTCAACTCCTGGCCTCGCTCAGTGGGTTAAGGATCTGAAGTTGCCATGAGCTACAGTGTAGATGGCAGACATGGCTTGGATCTGATGTTGCTGTGGCTGTGGCATAGGCCAGCAGCGATAGCTCCAATTCGACCCCTAGCCTGAGGACTTCCATATGCCATAGGTGCAATCCTAAAAAAGTGAAACAAAACAACAAAAAAGCAAAAAAAGCTCTGTCAACCGAAGGGCTTATGAATAACTAAGTAATGAAAGATTTACTATAAAGCTTTTTAAAAGTATGTACAAGCCATTATCTTATAATACCCTGAAGTGGAGGATAATCTGCAAATATATTGAAACACTATCTGTACAACTGGAAACATATAATACTCTAAGTCAACTATACTTCAATATAAAATAAGTAAGTAAATAAATAAAGCATGTAGAAGAGTTCCTGATACGGTCTTGGGAGGGCTGGGATGGAGGTTCTATCCCCAGCCCGACACAGTGAATTAAGGATCCGGTGTTGCTGCAGCTGCAGCTTAGGTTGCAACTGGGGCTCAGATCTGACCCTCAGCCCAGGAACTTCATATGCCTCTGGGCAGCCAAAAAGGAAAGAAAAAAGAGAGAAAGAAAGCATGTACAGGAGTTCCCATCGTGGTTCAGCGGTTAGTGAACATGACTAGCATCCATGAAGACTTGGGTTCGATCCCTGGCCTCACTCAGTGGGTTAAGGATCCAGCATTGCTGTGAGCTGTGGTGTAGGTTGCAGACGTAGCTTGGATCTTGTGTTGTTGTGGCTGTGGTGTAGGCTGGCGGCTACAGCTCTGATTTGACCCCTAGCTTGGGAATCTCCATATGCTACAGCTGCAGCTCTAAAAAGACAAAAAAGAAAAGAAAAAAAGAGAAAGCATGTGCAGACTTAACAAGTACCTGCTGAGCAGATCAAAATAAGCAGATGACAGCACTTTCTCTCTGTGAACCACATAAAGTCATCTGCTTTTTATGGAGAATGAGAAGCTAAGGGGCAGGCTCTTCAGGACAAGGTAGCCACAAAGACGTTGCTGAGGCATCTTAGGGGGAACATCTACTGCCCTTTTGTGCTAATTTGGAGAAGCTTGAGGCTGTAAAACTCTGTCCCTGCTGGGCATTTAGAGATGAAATCGTTGGTCAGGACTGCACTTTCTTGCACCTGACCAGTGACATCAGTCTGTTTGTGTGTTCAGGGCAAACGTCAGGGACATCACTGGCCAGATGTGCTCCGTCAAAGGAGACAGACTGTGCCCGACCTGGCTGCCTGGCCTGTGCCCCTCCAGCTCCTTCCTATGGCCTTCTGCTCACACGGCCTGCTTCCCAAAGGGACCTTCCCACCGTCACTGCTGGCCCAGAGCCTTCTCCTGGGAAGACCAGCTGGCTGCCCCTGGTTCCCTTCTGGGTCCCAAAGTGAGGCTCTACAGTCTGATCTCGAAGAAGCAAACAAATCTTTGTCTCAGGTGTCTATCAAGCTGAGCCAAGGGAAGAGGAAGAGAACACAATTCGACCCCTAGCCTGGGAATTTCCACATGAAGCAGGTGTGGCCCTAAGAAGCAAAGTAAATAAATAAAATAAAATGATGAATGTTTATCATTTCATGCTGTTTCGAGGCATCCAGAATCTGAAAGAGGCCTAGCTGGATGGTTCTGGCTCCAGATCTTTCAAGAGGTCATAGTCTAGAGGCTGACCAGGACTAAGGTCATCAGAAGGCTCAGCTGGGGCCAAAAGAGCCACTTTTTTTCCCCCCCGCCATTCCTGTAGCATATGGAAATTCCCAGGCCAGGGGTCGAATCGGAGCTACAGCTGCCAGCCTACACCGCAGCCATAGCAATGTGGGATACAAGCCCCGTCTGCGACCTACACTGACGCTTGCAGCAATGCCAGATTCTTAACCCACTGAGTGAGGCCAGGGATCAAACCCGCATCCTCATGGATATTAGGCAGGTTCTTAACCCACTGAGCCATAACAGGCACTCCAAGGCAGGCATTTCTACCTTCAGCTTACAGACATAAAAACTGAAGCTCTGAGAAGGTAGCTGCCTCAAGTCCCACCAGGAGTTACAGACCTGGCTGGCACTCTGTCCTGCCCATCTGCTCCTAATGACCACCAACTGGGCAGTTGGGCCTCCAAAAGGAGTCCAGAGCCAAGCCAGCAACGCCCAAGCAAGTCACCTAGTCTCTCGACACCTCCTTACCTGTAAATGGTTAGGATCAGTGCCGACACTGGGAGATAAGATAACGTGAGCGAAGTCTCAGCTCAGCACCCATTGTAGGACAAATACCCAGTAAATACCAGCGGCTATTAGAACATTTCATGAACTTCACATGTTAGACAGTAAGGTTCTTGCAGGCCCACCTGCCCTGCTTCCTCAGAGTGGGGAGGACAAGTTGGAAGCTATGTAGTGAGGATGCGGCTGGAGCATCCAGGAGAAACAGCAGCTGTTAGTCTGTTCACACGGTCACCCCCCTGCTGATGGGGCCACCAGCTACGGTTTACACCATTTACAGCTGCTCAGAGGCAGAGGACACGGGTGAAAAATAGTGGTCCCTCCAGCTTCGAGAGCTGCCCTCTGTCTCACAGTAAAATGCAGTAAAACTCGACAGAGGCTGATCGATGTCCCCCCACTTCATTCTCACCACCACAGACAAGGGGGGTAGAGGGAGTTATTAAGTCCATCAGTCTAATGTCTCCACATCAAGTCGACATTCTTGACACTGATTACTCTTTCCCGGCACAGAGCTGGGTGGAGGTGGGTGGGGATGGGCCAGGGGTGAGAGGAAACAGACGCCAGTATCACCATGCGCCTGAGGGTCAAAGGCAAAGCAAGCGTGAGAGTCAGCTTGGCTGATGTTTTTTAAAAGACACTGACATCCCCGGGCAGGCCAGACTGATGCCACATCTTCCTGCTATTAGGCAGAGCCTTCGGGAGCCTGGCTGTCAAATGCAGAAAGCTGCATCCCCACACTGTTCTGGGAGGAGACCCCATCTCCACCAGCCTGCAGGTCTTATGCAGCCCTCCTCTCTGGGCCGCCCCGTCGTGTAAAGAAGAGCATCATAGAGAGTTAGGGCTGCCGACATCCACTCGCCAGCTAGGGGTCCTCACCCATCACCCTCGCCTTGCAGGGCCGATGCAGGGATCATATTAAATAAAGTAGACAAAGCCTCCCTCGGACGCCTGACCTCCAGAGATGGTCAACACAGGAGCTGTTTCTCAGTGCCTCCTGGCCCTCTGGTTGAGTTCTGGAACCCAAGGGGGTCTTTGCAAGCAAAGAAATCCCCCACCTAATGTTCCCCACTTACAGCATCTTCCCTGGGACCACTGGCTGAGGCCCCTGGACCCAAGAACCAGCCTGCAAGAGCTGCGAGGTGTGGCGCCTTTCAATAAAAGACTTTATCCTCCAAAAGCAGTGCCACATGGCAGCCTTAAACAGGATTACTAGTCACTCTGTTTGAAAAGATCAGACAATTAGAGCAAGATTAAACAAAAGCTTTATAGCCCTCCCCTAATCCCTGGGTTGTAATCAAACAGGCCGGCTCTAATCTGGGATCCTACTGAATCTGCCTTCCAGGCTCCTGGAGGCCTTAGATGTTGGCCTCAAAGCGCAGCCTCAGGACATACACACTCCAAGGTTCCAGCCTTGGACTGAGGCTTTGTCAGCAAGGATGGCTGCCTTCGCTGAGGCTTGGCACTCTCCTCATCTGCCCATCTCATGGAAAGAGAGAAGAAAAACTGCCAGGAAACCCAAAACAGACCCTCTCCTTCCGGTCCCCCTTGTCTGTCTCAAAGGGCCCCTCAGGGAAAGAACATCCTCCCTCTACCCGGAAGCCCCTCTTGGAAGCTGCAGTTCATGCTATTTGCACACTCAGCCGATGAAAGGAAAACAATATGTGGTCATGACGTATGATTCTGCCAGGAAAGGGGGTGAGGCGCCGGCACGGGCTGCAACATGGATAAACTTGAAGACACCACGCTGGGTGGAAGAAGCCTGGTACAAAAAACTGTAGGAGTCCATTTACTAGAAATGTCCAGGGGAGGCAAATCCACAGAAACAGAAAGCAGATGCATAGTTACCAGGGCCTGGGGGTTTAGGGAGCCATGCAGGGTGATGTGCAGGGGTTCCTTTTGGGAGTGATAAATATGTTCTGAAACTGACAGGGGTGATGGCTGCACAACTCTGAGACTATCCTAAAACCCACTGAATCATATACTTTATTTATTTATTTATTCATTTATTTTTGTCTTTTCAGGGCTGCACCTGTGGCACATGGAAGTTCCCAGACTAGGGGTTGAATCAGAGCTGCAGCTGCCGGCCTGCACCACAGCCGCAGCAATGCAGGATCCAAGCTGCTTCTACGACCTACATACACACAGCTCAGAGCAACGCCAGATCCTTAACCCACTGAGTGAGACCAGGGATCAAACCTGGATCATGGATACTAGTCAGATTCATTTCCGCTGGGCCACGACAGGAACGCCTGAATCATACGCTTTAAATTAGTAAATTGAATAGGATGTGAATTATATTCCAAAAAGGCTTTTAAAAAAATGCAGAAAAAATAAAAAATAAAACCAAACCCATAGAAAACAACCACTTGTAAACAACCAAGTAAGGCTGCTCTGAAGTGGAGCCTCCCTCTGCTCCTGAGTCCCAACCCCCTTGTCACTCACGGGACAATGCTATCCCAAGCTCACTCTCATCCCAGAAGCCCCAGCTCTAGGGCCAGTGCTGGAGGAAGAACAGGAAGATGCAGCCCCCCAGTCCCCCAGCTACATCTACAGAGCCAGAGGCCCCAGGAGACAGGCATGGGCTGGGCAGAGACTGCTGCTCCTCATCTTCCACCCCCTCCCCCCTCGCAAAGACGGAAACCCCCAGGGAATCCCCCAGGATGCCAACATCCACCTGGGGCCATCCTCTCTCTGCTAAAACAACAGCAGCAAACAATAGCAATGAGACAGGGTGCAGAGGCTCAGCAGCATCCTGGACAAGTCTCCCAGCACCCGGCCTCCAAGAATCTCAGGAGCGGGGCGACAGTGGTCAGAGGAGACTATGGTCAGGGTGGGGAATCTGAGGTTTGTGGGGACAGAGCTGGACCCCGTCATCTCAGGGATGAAGCCTATCACTTGAGGGAGAGATCACCACACGCAGGCTGGGGTCCGAGGGCACAGCTGGCCCAGGGCAGATGGGGCAGGGGTCGGGGCGGGGGGGGGCTACACGAAAGGCTTATCAGGACCAAGTGGACAGCAAAGCATTGTTCAACATGCCAGACTGAGCCAGGCCACATGGGACAGCGTCACAGACTTTTTTTCATTTTTTTTCTTTTTAGGGCCGCATCCGCGGCATATGGAAGTTTCCAGGCTAGAGGTCAAATCAGAGCTGCAGCTGCCAGCCTGTGCCACAGCCACAGCAACACCAGATTTGAGCCGCATCTGCAACCTACACCGCAACTTGTGGCAATGCCGGATCCTTAATCCACTGACCAAGGCCAGGGATCTTATGGAACCCACATCCTTGAAGAGACTATGTCAGGTCCTTAATCCACTGAGCTACAATGGGAACTCTGTCACAAACTCTCTACCAAACTTATTTCAGAAGTACCTGTCTTATTTGAGCCTTGCCAACCCAAGGGCTGACCAGACATTCTGGGGACATGGGTGATCAGCTCAGATCACCACTCAGGGGAATGGAGTGGAGGGGCACAGCTGTGGGTGGGTGGCGGGGCAGGGCTGGAGTACAGAGAAGCTCAGGGAACTTCTAGCTTCTCTGAGAGCTCAGATGGGGCTTCCCAGGGGTGGTGCAATGGTCCTGAGGTTTCTGTTATCTGCTCTGCCCCTGGAAAGCGGGCCAGTTCTCTGGAGACTTTATCCAAACAGCTGCCTCCAACTCCAGCCATAAAGCAAGGAAGTTGGGAAGCTGGTAATGGAGCTCTCCCCTCCCCCACATGACCATAAATCCTGGGCAGCCCTCTACCCAGACACATCAAAGGCTCAATGTCTCTCTGAAACCACACCCAGGTGGTGGTGTGGGATATAGGATCTGCTTTTCAAAGGCCCTTAAGGACAGGGCGGGGGAAAGGGATGGGTGGGGTGACAGGACTGGCAGCCTTGGGGGAGGTAGCCACACATTTATCCAGAACTGGTTGAGCACCCAGTGCCAGGTTGGCAGGGGCCGGGGCGGCGGAGGGGGGACGGACTACGACACCCGCCTCCTCCTCCCTTGATCAGGGAGAGGTGGAAGGGCCCTTCCTAAGCCTGGGCTGAGGGCCTACAGACCAAAGGAAAGAAGTGATGAAGAAACAGAAGGTTCCTAAAAATCTCCCCAAATCCCCTAACACCAGCCATTAGACCCCAGTAAGCACTGGCCTGGACTGTGTGCTTAATCTCTTGGGCAGACAAGGACACTGGAGTCCCTGGGTGGCTTCTAGATGACCAGAGACCCTTCCATTGTCCCTGGCCACCTGCAGCATACCCCCCAAGGCAGAGGAGAGAAGTCCCTGTGCTTAAGGAACGACAGAGGCCCCAGGAGAGCATTGGCTCTGTGACCCTCCCAACTCACAGCTTTCCTGAGCCTCAGTTTCCCTAGCAGTGCAGAGGGATCATAAATACCTCCCTCAGGGAGTTCCTCTGGGGCTCCACAGGTCAAAAACCAACTCGTATCGTTCAGTGGGTTAAGGATCTGGTGCTGCTGTGACTGTGGTGTAGGCTGACAGCTGCAGCTCCGATTCAACCCCTAGCCTGGGAAGTTCCACATGCCACAGGTGTGGCCCTAAAATGCAAACAACAACAACAAAACCAAACCAAAAAACCACCTCCCCTCAAAGGACAGCTGAAACAGGCAGGTTAAGGACCCGTGTGTGACTTGGCCTGCTTGAGCTCATTTCTTTTCTTTTTTTGAGCTCACTTCATCCTCGCTCCCACCCTAGAAGGTGACATTTTATGGTTCCCATTTTGCAGAGTGTGACTGATGGGGCCCTTTCCGAGACCACAAAGCTAATACCCATTTGACTCCCAGGCTCAGGATCTCCACTAGTCGCCAACCTGCTTTCTGAGCCACACGTGTTAGGCACTGGCCATCCTTCCCTCTGAGCACAAGCACCCTGGGGGAGCAGGTGGGTGAGAAACCGAGGCGGGAGCCAGGTTGGCCAGCAATGCTGGTCCCTCTGCGGGTTAGGGACAAACAGGATAGAGGAGGCATCGGAATGCCTCTGGGGTTCCCGCAACCAAGCTTTCAGCTTTCCATCTGCCTGGGCAGGGGAGGGAGTGACTTCCACAGGCCCCAGGACAGACCCAGGGGCCAGGCTCTGCCACTGGGTCCCTTGTGTGCCTCTGCACACCTGTCCCCTCACCCAGCTCCATGGTGATCAGTCTCCTATGATGCTGTGATATAACAAGCAATATATTTGGGCTTCATCTCCCAGGAACCAGCACGGAGCTCCTAAAATCCTTGTCATTTCCTGGATGAGTGTTTATATAATGCTAATGAGATGACAGGGGCTGGAAGCCAGAAAGACCAAAGCATGATGAAAGGGCCAGAACTTTCAGCCCCACTCCCCGACCTCCAGCAGGGGAAGGGGCTGGAAGCTGAGCTAATGCCATAGAGTGAAATCTCCATGATAGGTTCTGGGAGCTTCCTGTGGATGAGCACATCAGGAGGGTACGGCAGCCCAACTCCACGGGGGCCCTTCCGGACCTCGCCCCAGGGACCCCTTCCTCTGGCTATTCATCTCTATCCTTTATCACATCCTTTATAACAAACCAGTAAAAAGAAGTAAACGTCCCCTGAGCTCTGTGAACTTCCAGCAAATTATTAAACCAGAGATGGGGGAGGGTAGGAACCCCAATTTGGAGCCAAGTCAGAAGTGGGTAGCAGAGTTCCCCTTGTGGCTCAGCTGGTTAAGAACACGACTAGTATCCACGAGGATGCAGGTTTGACCCCTGACCTTGCTCAGTGGGTTAAGGATCCGGCGTTGCCACAAACTGCAGCATAAGTCACAGATGTGAGTTGGTGCCGGTGTTGCTGTAGCTATGGTGTAGGCCAGCAGCTGCAGCTCCAATTTGATCCCTAGCCTGAGAACTTCCATATGCCATGGGTGCGGCCCTAAGGGAAAAAAAAAAAAAAAAGAGAGAAGTGGGGCATACAGGACCCACTTCCAGTGACTGGGGTCTGAGGCGGTGGGGAACAGTCTTGTGGGATTGAGCCCTTGAGCCAAGGGGTATGCACTAACCCCGGGAAGTTAACATCGGGATGGAATTGACTGGTAGGACATGAGAGTGGTGCCCACAGAGAAAGGGAAAATTGCTTGGTGTGGAAAACCCATACATCTGATGTCAGAAGTGATGAGCAGAGAAACAATTTTCCTTTATTCTCCATCAGAGAAATGAAGGACTCAGACTGGAATGACCTTTAGAGGCTCCTGGCTGATGTCAGGGCAGTGCTGGACTTCTGACTCACATGGTTCTTAACAAATACCACACCTTCCCCCAGAGGCAAGATCAAGGCCACACAATCTCTCCTTTCTTTCTTCTATTTATCAACAGACACTTGTGGAATCATAAATACATGACAATATTTACATGACCAGATTAACTTCTGGGTTCTGAGGTTCACTTGAGCAAACATGTTTATCTTTCCATCAAGCAGCACTTTGAAAGTCACTTCTTTTTCGGGGCGCTGGAACTCACAGCACAGCATCTGCAGTGTGAGGGTGAGGACGAGAAAGTGGCAGGCTGGGCAGGGTGCTGAGAGCCACACACCAATATCCTTTTACAACCGGCTGATATGGAGTCAGAGCCTGGAGTGGGACGCCCGGGTCACAGGCTCAGCCCCTTGGGAAGCAGTTATCTCGGCTCTAGACCAGAACTACTAGCAACAGCTAGACTTGCTGGACAAAGTCACCCCTCTGGTGACAAGGGGACTTGAGCAAGTCTGGGCCCCTTGCCTGGCCCTGCCATCTTTAGAAACCCTCGTCTCTCAGGCAGGCACCCACATGCGTACATCCCGGATTTTACAGGCTCAGTTAAAGAACAAAAAAAATTCTTTCAGGTACTCAACACTGCAAGACATCGTGATGCTGCCACCAGCCTGCCCCCTCCTCCCCCCGCCTCCGACCTGTCAGCCGCATGAAGTCAGATGAAGCCTTTTCTAATACATACATCAGAGCATGACGTGCCTCTGATTTAAGCCCCTCAGCGCTCCCCCTCGGTTTTCAGGATGACATCCACTCTCCTTAACCAGCGCACAAGCCCCCTCACCCCTCCACCCTGCCCTGGCTCCTTCCCTGGGCTCAGCCAGTGCTCCCAGCACAGCCCCCAACCCCACTGCACCTTCCCCTGGCCTCTGCGCCTTTGCACTGGCGATTCCCTCTGCCAGGAAGGCCCTGCCCCACCTCCTGGCTGGGGTGAACTTGGCACTCTATGGAGTCCAGCTCAAGAGTCAGGGCCCAAGGAGTAGACCCAGCCCCTCATCGTGTCATGGCATCACAGCTGCCTGCTGACTCAGTCCTTTTAGGTGGCCAATGAGCTCATGAGAGTGGGGACCAGACCCGATTCATCTCTGCAACCCCTGCTCTGAGCCCACACTTGGGGCTGAAGGACGGGTACAAGCAAGTGCCGCCCACTCAAGAAGCCAAAGTGGCCGGTGGTTCCATTTGTCTTCCAAGATCTAAAACCCCGTATAACCTTGGGCAGGGGTGCAGAAGTGACTTCGCAGGATTAAGCATCATGTTCTTGCTCCAGCCCTGTGTGCACACGCCCATGGGCTTTGTTCAACGAGGCCTCAGAGGGGAGCTGGCTCATGGGAAACCACGTCCCACAATTAGTGACTGCACAGCAGGGTATTTTATTCACGAGGACGTCACAGGATTCTCACCAGCCTACTGACTCCTATCCTTTTCCACAGAAAGTGTCTCCTGGGCTCATGTCCTGGTCCTTGCTAGGTGCCAGCCCAGGTATCTGCTGCTGCCTAGGAGGGGGCATCAGAGGTGGGGAGCAGGCAGACTGAGGCAGGCAGGTGTGAGGAGGGGAAAGAGGCCAGGAAGCCCCCGGACTCCCTCCTCTTGCAACTGTAGGCTAAACAGGGGTCACTAGGTGGCTGGCCTTGGCTGAGCAGTGAGGACTAGGGACCAGGAGATAAACAAGGCTGAGCTCTTGTCAGGAGATCCAGAAGAGAACACAAGCAGAAGACAGAATGTGGCCTGAGAAAGCAGGGGAGCTGCCCCGCAGGCCCAGAACCATCCAGGCCCAGCCCTTGTCTGCCAGCCGCTCTGCCATAGGAGCCAGGCTTGTGGAAGCTGGGTGGCTGAGGATGCTGGACTGGGACCACTGGCTGGCCCCCTTTCTAAGCTCCTAACAAGCAGGCACTGAATAGGAACCACCTCCAGGGAGTTCCCGCTGTGGCTCAGCAAGTTGTGAACCCAACTAGTATCTACAAGGATGTGGGTTCAATCCTTGGCCTCACCCAGTGGGTTAAGGATCTGGCACTGCTGTGACTGGCAGTGTAGGTTGCAGATGTGGCTCAGATCTGGTGTTGCTGTGGCTGTGGTAGGCTGGCAGCTGCAGCACTGATTGGATCCCTAGCCTGGGAACCTCCATATGCTGCAGGTGCAGCTCCTAAAAAAAAAAAAAAAAAAAAAAAGAACCACCTCCAGGAGTCCGCCCCTCCGTGCAAGGTCCTGACAGATGAGCACCCTCCTTCCCTCTCCTCCCACAGACCCCTCCTCCTGCCCTCCTCTACCACACGGCCCCCCCAGGGCACAAATGTGCTTTGGGAGGGAGCAGCAAGGAAGTCTGTCTTCCCGCACAGCACAGCTCAGTGGCAGCGTGGCTGGGGAGGTGTTCCAGCAGACTTATTTATAGCCAAGCACCCCGGCCGCGCTCTCCAGCGCTGCCTGCCTCGCTTGCCTGCCTCACTTGCCTGCCTGCTTGCCTGCCTGCCACTAGGGCTTTTCAATCCATGTCTATATTTATCCCTCGAAGCCGTTGGGATAATGGCAAGGCCAGAAATAGCCTTGAAGACATTCACGTGAAGATGATGGACAGGTATCCGGCTCCCGCTGACCTCGCCCCCTGCATCTGCCACTTGGCCCTGGGTAACAGGGAACAGCTGGATGGGGCTGGGAAGGCAGTCGAAGCCAGATGGGAACAACATAATCCCTCTTTCCCTGCTGTCCGCGGTCCTCTGTGGTGATGCGGTGGACAAGTCCAAAACGATACATCATAGCTGCCGGGCTGCAGGGAGACCAAAGTTGACATGGTCCCCTGACGGACGTCAGCATGTTAATCAGCTCAGAGAGAGAATGGAGACTCAAACCAGTAGGCATGAGGGCTTGGCCAGTTCCCAGGCACACGCTTACCAAAAGCAGGTCACCCATGCACCAAGGTTGCAGGGAGATGCCCTCCCGGCTTCCCCCCTCCCACCAGGACGCAGTCACAGAGCAGTGGAAGTGTGTGCACCGTCTTCTGCCTACCCGACCACCTCCCACCTCCTGGAAGGGAAGACAACTCGAAGACAACCTGGCAGGTCAGGAAAGAAGAAGCAGGGACCTTAAGGGAACTAATGGGTGGCTTCTGCTCCTCAGCTTCAGCATCTGGAAAGAATTCACCATCTGGGATCAGATGCATATCAGAGAGAACAGTGCATCAATAGAGGGAGGCACAGGGTGCAGCCAGAGCCGAGAGAAGGCAGCAGCCGACGACCTGATGGAGAAGATTTCATAGAAAAGGGGGCATTTCAGTAGGGTTTTGAAGGATGCACAGGAGTTTACCAGGAGAAAAGGGGAAAGGCACAGGGAACAGCATGAATCCAATGCCTTTACTACTCAAAATGTGTAGTATGTTTGTGGAATGGGAGAAGGGCTAGGTGGCACAAGTATAGGGTCAAGAGTGGTGAAACGGACATCAGATGGGGAAGAGGCTGGACCCAAACACAGATCTGATGTGCAGAGTTTTTGAGCACATGGGATTCAGGAGACTCACCCAGCACCTTGTGGCTGTGGCTGTGGCCTTACTAGGATGTTCTCTGACCTATCACTGCTCCTAACAGGGAGGAGATTTTTTTTTCTTTTTTCTTTTTTTCTGTCTTTTTGGCATTTCTTGGGCCGTTCTTGCGGCATATGGAGGTTCCCAGGCTAGGGGCTGAATCGGAGCTGTAGCCACTGGCCTACGCCAGAGCCACAGCAACTCAGGATCCGAGAGCCACGTCTGCAACCTGCACCACAGCTCATGGCAATGCTGGATCCTTAACCCACTGAGGAAGGCCAGGGATTGAACCCACAACCTCATGGTTCCTAGTCAGATTCGTTAACCACTGCGTCATGATGGGAACTCCCAGGGAGGAAATTTCTGATCTCATGCTGCCCCCCTCCTATGACAGGGCCCCCCACCCTGCCCAGATCTCTAGCCCCCAGTCCCAACTTATGTCTGACTCTCTATCCGTCCCCACCTCCCATGAGCCCCAGCCTGTGCCAGGTCTCCCCAGGGGAGCCCAGGGCCCTAGGAGCACCCTCCCAGGAGAGAAAGAACCCCAGTCTGTGGAGTGACCACAAAGTGCTGGGTGCTCTCCCTGGAGGGCTCCATTTTGGTTCTATGTAATCTTGGAGACTGGACAAGATAGGTGTCAACCTGTCCATTTCACAGATGATGACATGAAGCCTCTGGAAAGTTGAACCTCCCAATCTTCTAAAGGCTATGCTATAGTTGGGAATGGAGCTGGGTTTGGAATGAGGTTCATCTCAACTCTGTAGGTAGCAATTTTCAGCTTCTTCCTTCCCTCCTGGAAATCCTTGATGTGTGTGTGTGTGTGCGCGCGCACGCGCGCGCATGTGTGCACGCATGCTGGACTTTTACAGCTTCTAGCCCTCCTTCTGGCCTGATGGCCATTTCACCATGCTCAACCTCACACTTATGCCACCTGGCCCTTCTCCCATTTCCCAAATAAACCACATATTTTGAATGCTAAAGGCTGTTCCCTGTGCCTTTACCCCTTCTCTCCTGGTAAACTCCTGTGCATCCTTCAAAGCCCAACTGAAATGCCCCCTTTTCTAGGAAATCTTCCCCATCAGGCAGTCAGCTGCTGCCTTCTCTCTGCTCAACACTCTCTGATATGTGTCTGATCCCAGAAGGCAAGTTCTTCTCCCTCACTGGGCCCCATTACCTGGCAGAGTAAACATCTGCCCAATGAGTGACAGCACCCAGAGCTGTCGTTTTTGTCCCCTACTCCAATGGTTTTCTAAGCATGGAACCTCACACCAGGGCTCCCTTGAGTGATCAAGGCAAACAACAAGCCCAGGTGTTCTCGGACTCTGCCTCCCCATCTGGGTGGCACACAGGCTGCCAGGCTTTCCCCCAATCCTCAGAGAACACCCAGTGCTGCCAGGTTGGGGAGCTGCTGCTCTCCCAGGGCTCCCACAGCAGGACCACCCCTGGGTGAGTGAACAGGTCTGTTTTTGTGCCTGGGGGGCAGGGCAGCAAGGCCCTGGGGACTCCAGGCCACATCAGCAGCATGGGGGCTCTGGGGACAGTTGCTGGACTAACTCTCTGCATGGGGGTGGGGGCGGGGGGCTCCTGCTGGGGACACAGCCTCCTCGCAGTGGTGGATCACAGAGCAGGAGCCTAGGTGCCGAGGAAGGAACAGGGACCACACAGGGCTGGGTCTTGCTGCTTCTGAATTATCCAAACTGCTCCTGATTCTGGAGGCCTGGCTCCAAACACTCCTTGCGTCCTTGGGTTTAAGGTTGAAGTGCCTCTTGGAGTTGAAGCCAGTCTGGGAACCACCGGCAACCTCACAGAGCACTGTGCCAGACCCTCCACATGAAGCGAGATTCCAAGGGTGCCAGACGCCTAGAGGGCCTTCCCGGAGGTGATCAGAAGAAACTCTGAAAAGAGGGGCACCCCAAAAGCAAATTCTGCATCCTTTAAATCATCATGGGTATATTCCCTGAAGTGCACTCACAGTCCAGGGAAAAATACTTAGAACATCAAACACGGACACAGCCCTCACCAAGCATTTTATAAAGATATTCTTGGAGTTCCCACCACGGTGCAGCAGAAATGAACCCAACTAGGAACCATAAGGTTGCATGTTCGATCCCTGTCCTTGCTCGGTGGGTTAAGGATCCAGCATTGCCATGAGCTGTGGTGTAGGTCACAGATGTGGCTTGGATCTGGCATTGCTGTGGCTGTGGTATAGGCCGGCAGCCATAGTGCCAATTAGACCCCTAGCCTGGGAACCGCCGTATGCCGCAGGTGCGGACCTCAAAAGACACACACAAAAAGATACTCTCTTTAATCCCTATGATGACATGCAGAGAGCATTAATCTTATCATTTTACAGATAAGGAAACGGAGGCTGAGAGAGGTGAAGGGGCCTGTCCCAACTCCCCCAGCCAGGTCTGAACCCAGGCAGCTTAGTCCTGCATTAACCACCACACTATACAGTTCTCCACAGCAATGTTATAAAACAGCGTGCGCTGAAAAATGGGACGGCCACCTTGGAAAAGTCTGGCAGTTCCTTCGAATGTTAAACAGAGAATTACCGTGTGACCCAGCAAGTCCCCTCTGAGGGTCATACCCAAAGAAAATGAAACGTAGGTCCACACAAAAACATCTGCATGAATGTTCACAGAAGCATGAATCACAATAATCAAAAAGTGGGGAAAATGTAAATCCTTATCAACTGATGTGTGGATAGATGAACAGCGGTCCACACACTGTGGAATGTTATTATGCAACAGAAAGGAATGAAGTACTGAGGCAGGCTACCACCTTGAAGAAGCTTGAAGAAGCCAGTCACTAAAGGCCACATAGTGTAGGATTCCATTTATACGAAACGTCCAGGGGAGGCAAAGCCATAGAGACAGAAAGCGGATGAGGAGTTACCAAAGGCTGGAGAAGGGAAGGGACAGCTAAGGGGTGTGGGGTTTCTTTGGGGTGGGGGGATGGTGGAAATGTTCTAAACTTGACCGTGCTGATGGTTGCACAGTCAGTGAATATACAAAATACCCACTGAATTGTACACTTCTTTTTTTTTTTTTTTTTTTGTGGCTATGCCCATGGCACACAGAAATTCCTGGGCCAGGGATTGAACCTATGCCACATTAGAGACAATGCCGGATCTGTTAACTGCTGTGCCACAAGGGAACTCCGGGATTGTACACTTTAAAATGGATGAACTATATGCTATGGGAATTATATCTGCATTGAGTTTAAAAAGAAACTATGCAAAACCAGAGGTGTGTAAGCCCAGCTGCTCGGGGAGCCAGGGCAAGGGAGTCCCTTCTGCCTGCGGGAGGGGCAGCCTGGGCATCTGGGTCGCCACACCTGGCATTCCGCTGGCTTTCCATTCTTCTGCAAGCTGGTCCTGTCCCCTACCTCCTATGTCACACGTGAGACTCAGGACGTGGTGCACACTGTATGGAAGACAGGCTGAGGCTATCTGTCCTCCAGCACCCGCCTTGGCACTGTGCTGCCCTAACTCCGAGTGCGCAGTCCTCCACAGATGGAAGGAGCCATTCTCCCCCAGGCCCTGCTCCCCACGCAGACACGGAGAGCTCTGCCAGCCAGGTGCATGGTGCCTGTCCCACAGCAGGGTGGGCCCGGAAGCCTCAGCCGACTCTGACGGGTAGGTTCACTCACGTTAGGAAAGGAGCCCTGATTTAAGGAGCACCTATTAAGCGCCAGGCACCAGGCAGGGCGCCCCACACCGCTTCTCCCCTCTGGTCACATTCTTTTCAAATCTAGGTCATCTTTGCAAGATGCTTTCATGGTTCAAGAAAACAGGCCCATGACCTCAGAGGTCCCTTGCGATGGGAGTAGAGTGCATGCGTCACAGGGACGAGGCTAGCCCTGGGGCGATGTGTGACGCTGGCAGAGTCCTTCTGCTGGGAGGCCAGCTCCCCACCGTCACCTCATCTGGTCCTTGCCCACTTGGCCCACTTCTTGGGTCCACTGAATAAGCTTATTCACAGGAAGGTACCAGGGAGGGCGTACAACACACTTTCCAAGGGTGTTTATAACTTGAACGAGAACTGGACGGAAGACATGGAGGGAAAGGGGGAGGCATGGCCTTCCTCCCAAGCCCCTCAAAGTGCAGCTCTGATTTCTACCTCCAGCACACAGCACCGCTCAGTCACACAGAAGGAGCTGAGCACCCATTAGAAAAATAATCGCTGGGGAGTTCCCGTTGTGGCGCAGTGATTAACGAATCCGACTAGGAACCATGAGGTTGTGGGTTCGATCCCTGCCCCTGCTCAGTGGGTTAACGATCCGGCGTTGCCGTGAGCTGTGGTGTAGGTTGCAGACGTGGCTCGGATCCCGCGTTGCTGTGGCTCTGGCGTAGGCCGGTGGCTACAGCTCTGATTCGACCCCTAGCCTGGGAACCTCCCTATGCCGTGGGTGCGGCCCAAGAAATAGCAACAACAACAACAACAACAAAGACAAAAAAAAAAAACAAGAAAAGAAAAATAATCGCTGGACTTAAGGCAGCTCCTTCTACCTGGGAGCCTGTCTCCTGGAAAGCATACTGGGCAGACAAGCCAATGGACTCACTTTTCTCAGGGACACTGATACCAAGAGATGTGAATCCTGAAATGCAGCACCAACGTGGTTGCACCCTGAGCATAGCACCTGACCTCAGCTGTCCTGGAGAATGGGTGCACCTGTCCGGGGTTTGTTTGTTTGTTTGCCACACCCATGGCTTGTGGAAGTTCCTGGGCCAGGGATCAAACCTACACCACAGCAGTGACAATGCCAGATCCATTAACTGCTAGGCTACCAGGGAACTTCCTGCCCAGGTTTTTTTGGTTTTGTTTTCTGCCGTCCCCCTACCTCCTCTAGCCTCCAAGGAAGATGCCAAAGAAAGGACAGGGGCTGGCCTGACAGACTCAAGCCTCACTTCAGCTGTCAGGCCAGGGATCTCCCACCTCTGAGCACCGCACTGTTATCAGCCCTGTCCTGGGCTCACCTGTGGTCACCAGGGTGCTCACCAGACCCAAAGGCACAGCTTCTGGCCGGCAGATACAGCTCTGATTCAATTCCTAGCCTGGGAACCTCCATATGCTGTGGGTGTGGCCCTAGAAAAGACCAAAAACAAAACAAAACGAAACAAACAAACAAAAAAACCAAAACAGCTCTGGAGACAGCCCATAAGTTGCTCCATGGAAGGAATTCCAACTTGGCTTCAACAGTACAGTACTTCTGTTGTGATAGGGACAGAAAAGTTAAAAGGCTGAAAGAAAAAAATCAAATGGAATTTTCCCCTCTTTGGCCTCCACAGAGAGGAAAAGCAAAATCTCTCTTTACCTTCCCCAGATAACCCATGCACCGAGGAAACTGAGGATGACACCCAGATCCAAGCTTCACCTTCCAATGGCCTTCTGGATTCCGAGGACCACCAGTGACCTTAAAGCCAGCCATTAGAGCAGGCAGGCAGTCTAAGAAAAGTTACCTGCCCATCACCCTTCACAAAGAAGCACACAGGAAGTCCCCACAAGAAAAGGTGCCTCCTGGGGTAGGGGACGCCTGGGTCCTCACAGTTTAAATGAAGCCTGTGCCTGCTGACTTGGCTCTAGGCAGCAAGATCCCAGCCCCCACCGACACTCCTTGTTAACTCTTATTACAAGTGATGACTCGTGGTTTAAACAGAGCACCTTGGGGTACAGACAGAGGCCTGCATTCCCTGGGGTATCTGGTGGCTGCAGTGGCTGTTTAGCATCTGTCCTCAGACAGAAAGCCTGAGTGTGGACAGCTCCTGCACGCAACTCACATGTGGGCCCCATCACCCACCATCACCAGGGGCGTTCCTGGTTCACCTCTCCATCTCCATCTCACCTCTATCTCTCTATTTTGCTTTTTAGGGCCGCACCGCGGCATATGGAAGTTCCCAGGCCAGGGGTCAAACCTACGCCACAGCCACAGCAACACAGGATCCAAGCCATGTCTTCGACCTATACTGCAGCGTATTGCAATGCCAGATCCTTAGTCCACTGAGTGAGGCCAGGGATCAACCGTCACGGATACTAGTTGGATTCTTAACCCACTGAGCCCACAATGGGAACTTCTCAAGGACGTCTTATCTTTGGGCTGGCACTTAATAGACGCTCAATAAAATCTTCAAAAACATGCACAGGAGCATTGCCTCCGATCTGCCCAAGAGCTCAAACATGACCACCAAGACCTCTGCCCACCTGAGATCGAAACACAAGCCCAAAGAGAGTCGTTCAAGGCCCAGGGCACCCAGAATGGTCAACATACAATACCCCAGATTTCTGCCGGCTCCTGGAGTGTGCCCAGACCCCATGCTCAGCTGCAGCATCGGGGGCCAGCCATTCTTCCCTGGGGCCTCAAACCCCTGCAGGTTTCCTCCAAAAACCATCCATTGGTTCAGCTACAAAAACTGCAGTATTGGAGCCAGAAGCCCAAGTCTTGGCACTGACACTGACCGGCTTGCTGTGTGATTCTGGACAAGTAACTTCCTTTACTGGGCCTCAGATTCCCCACAGCGTAAGTGAAAAGGTGGCACTGGATGACTTCTTGGGTCCTTCCAAGTCCATGAGAACCTGCTTTTTAAAAGACCACGCAATAGGTTTTTCACAAAGATGGCACCAAAGATGAAGAAGGAAGCCCCTGGCCTTCCCAAGGCCGAAGCCAAAGCAAAGGCTTTGAAGGCCAAGAAAGCAGTGTTGAAATGCGTCCACAGCCACAAAAAAAAGAAGATCCAGACGTCACCCACCTTCCAATGGCCCAAAACACTGCAGCTCAGGAGGCGGCCCAAATATCCTCGGAAGAGCACCCCCAAGAGAAACAAGCTTGACCACTATGCCATCATCAAGTTCCCCTCACCACTGAGTCAGCCATGAAGAAGACAGAAGACAACTACCTTATTTTGTGTTCACTGTGGATGTCAAGGCCAACAAGCACCAGATTAAACAGGCTGTGAAGAAGCTCTATGACATTGATGTGGCTAAGGTCAGCACTCTGATCAGGCCTGATGGAGAGAAAAAGGCATATGTTCAACTGGCTCCTGACTATGATGTTTTGGATGTTGCTAACAAAATTGGGATCATCAAAACTGAGTCCAGCTGGCTAATTCTAAATATAAAAGTCTTCACTAAAAAAAAGTAAAAAATAATAAAAAAAATAAAAGACCACACAACAGGGGAGTTCTCATTGTGGCTCAGCAGGTAGAACCCAACATAGTGTCTGTGAGGATGCAGGTTCAATTCTTGGCCTTGCTCAGTGGGTTAAGGATCCGGCATTGCCATGAGCTGCAGTGTAAGTCTTAGATGCAACTCAGATCTGGTGCTGTTGTGGCTGTGGCGTAGGCCTATGCCACAGCTCCAATTCGACCCCTAGCCAGGGAACTTCCATATGCCTCGGGTTCGGCCCTTAAAAAAAAAACAAAAAAGCTACGTGGGATCCAAGCCTCGTCTTCGACCTACATCACAGCTCATGGCAACGCTGGATCCTTAACCCACTGAGCGAGGTCAGGGATTGAACCTGCAACCTCATGGTTCCTAGTTGGATTCGTTTTCACTGTGCCACGACAGGATCTCCTTTCCAGACTTACCTTTAAAATACACCTGGAGCCCACCTTCATCACCTCCACTGTTGCCATCCTGGTCCAGCACCTGCCACCCCACCCACTGCATCTGTCTCCCCACCAGCTTCCCTTCACCCCATTCAGTCTATTCTCAACAGAGCAGCCAGAAACCATCCTTCAGATCCTGGCCCTTCTCTGGTCAAACTCTGGGGTAGCACCACATCTCACTCAGAGTCAAGGTGAAAGTCCAGACAGGATCACAAGGCCCTGTTAGATTCAGGCTCCCATAGTTCTCCAACCTGCTCCCCTGCTCTTCCTCCCCTCACTCACTCACTCACTCACTCAGATTTCTTGAATACCCCAGACAAGCCCCCGCCTCAGGGCCTTTGCACAGGTGGTCTCCTCCACCTGGGAAAACCTCCCAGCTCTCTCTCTTACTCCTTTAGACCTTTGCTTAAATTTCCCTGACTTGGAGTTCCCATTGTGGCTCAGCGGTAATGAACCCTACTAGTGTCCATGAGAACACAGGTTCTATCCCTGGCCTCACTCAGTGCGCTAAGGATCCAGCGTTGCCGCGAGCTATGGTGTAGGTCACAGATACAGCTCAGATCCCGCATTGCTGTGGCTGTGGTATAGGGTGGCAGCTGCAGCTCTAATTTGACCTGGGAACTTCCATATGCCATGGGTGTGGCCCTAAAACCAAAAAAAATTTAAAAGTCTTGAGAGGCCTTCTCTTCCCCTGTTCATTTAGCTTGGCTCTCCATCTGATGTACTTAAATATTTTACTGCATATTTTGCACACTGTGCATCTACCCTTGCTAGAATACAAGCCCGGGAAGGCCAGAGTTTTAAATGCTGTATCACTCCTTTATACCCAGTTCCCAGAATAGCAGCTACTCACTAAATACATGTTGAATGGCTATGTTTTGATCGTCTGTGGGTTCAACCACACTGCTAAAATGAAAAGTCTCAGGCCACACACCCTTCCAGCTTGAAGGACATCATCTCAGGAGTTCCCCAGAGAATCCCAAGCTCTGGACGCCATCTCCAGGAATCAAAGTGATTGTTGCAGGCAGGTTCGCAGCTCAGGAAGCACGCAGAGGAACAAAGCAAGGAAATTACACAGACCTGGTCTGGTCCCTGGGAGGTGTGAGGGTCAATTCAGAAGCAGACGCTTGAGATGCCTCCTGGCCAGGCCAGAAGAGGTTATCAACATGGGCGTGTTAGTGTACCGGACACCCATTGTGGGGAAAGCACAGGAAAGAAAGCTCAAGCAGCGGGCTCTTCATCAGAACCAACAAAAGGCAGACGGGGGGATGGGAGAGCAGGAGGCAGCCAGAAGCGGGGCTGCCACGCTAAGAGCCTGCAGGCAGAGCTCCAGACAAGCCCTAGCCTGGCCCAACGAGGCTGAGACAGCGCCACACCCCAGCCTTGAGCAGTTTCGCAAAGGCTAATAAGCCAGCCACTCCCCCGGCCCTGCTGACCCCAGAGTGTGTGAGCAGGGGGCACTCAAGCCTGGCTCTCTGGAAGATGCTTGTGCAAACGTCCACAGTGACTGGAGCACAGACCAGAAACAAAGCCAGAGAAAAGCAGCTCCTGCCACTGGATGAAGATGAAGTGGGCTCTCGGGAAGATGTGTGTCAGCAAGGCCCAGAGGGCAAACCCAGGGAGTGGGCACTCAGGGCTCTTGAGAAAAGGAAGAAGGCTAGATTTTTAGCAGGGCATCACTCACAGGGGCACAGAGAGAAGGGGAAGGTCAGGCAATCTCCCTCCTGCTACCCGGGTCCTGGGCAGGACTGGCTGGGTGCCAAGGCATCACATTAGAAAATGGAATATGGATGGAAGCGATCAGGACGAGACATGGGGGGAACGTGAGATCCCACCCAGCTGCCTCCCAAATGCTGTGAGGGGACAGCAAGGGAACACAGGACAAGCCCCAGTCTTTGTGCCTCAGTCGTGGGCTCCTGGCCCTCTGTGCACATGTGCAGCCTCCTTCACTGGCTGCAGCCTCTAACTTGCTACCCATCACAGACCTAAACCCCGGAGCAACCTACCAACCCTCCTACGTGGGGCTGGGGTCCCTGAGGGGTGGGCGGTTGAGCTTCCACTGGTGAAGAAAAGAAAACTTACCCCTCCCTCGGCCTCCATCCAGGGGCCCAAGGGGAGGCAGGGAGACCAGCACAGCGGTGGGGACGGACAAAAAGTGTGTCTGTTGCTGCTATGGTCTGAGGTGCTGCCCTTATCATCAGCCCTCTTCCTTCTCAGGAGACAGTGACCTTGCTGAGGACTTAGAGTAGACAATGGCAGGAAGCGCCCCTCCCAGTGAGCGGGGGAGTCAGGAAGGAAGTGACCCACACGGAGCCTGGGCCCCAGGACCCTCCCTGTTAAGCCCCCACCCCAAGAACACCTAACTGTGTGTGCTAGAAGCTCTGCTCACCTGCTCAGAATGGCAGATGTCCCCAACTTGGACGGGGTGGGGAGGCGCTAAGGGTAGATGCTCTTCCGACTGGGACCCCTTCTTTAAGGCAGACCCTCTGCAGATGGGTGTCTCCTGACAGGTTGAGCGGATGCAGAAGACAGCCAGGCTGGGTTGAGCTGAGACAACTCCAGCTGCCCCCTGCCCTCCCCCCGCCCCACCCCCACCTCCTGGAAGGAAGGGCTCCGAGTTCCTCCGGAGCAAGGAGCTTCTCTAAAAATAAACCCTGCTCCTTAAGTCCTTTCCTTCCCCAGCCCCCTGCGGAGGA
The DNA here is from genome assembly GCF_016906955.1 of Phacochoerus africanus. Taxonomy (NCBI): domain Eukaryota; kingdom Metazoa; phylum Chordata; class Mammalia; order Artiodactyla; family Suidae; genus Phacochoerus; species Phacochoerus africanus. The sequence continues at coordinate 29,884,264 of NC_062558.1, read as the reverse complement.
GATGACTTCACATCTCAGGAGGGCTGTCTCTCTACTCCCCACCTCCCACCAACTTCTGCCATCCAGGGCCCAGTGGTCTCCATGGCCAATAAGGCCACAAACTCCCAGGAGGAGCTCGGAGGCAGGTAGGGGACAACCGAGATCATCCCCATTGTGGGGGAGCCCGTGGTGGAGGCAGGAAGAGGGAACCTCAGGGCACTGGAACAGCATATGCAAAGTGCAGAAGTGAGAGCGTAGAGCAGGTGCTGGGCCAACACCAGGGCAGAAACACCACACAGGCACCTGGGAGCGCACCTGGTCCATACTAAGCACTCAGTAAACGTTTGCTGGGAAACGAACGTGGCTGAGGAATTCTAAGAGAGGGCCTGCAAATGAGATGGGCTGTAAGGCCACCATCTCTAACACCAGGGAACCTGGGCATGCGGTTGTCAGGAAGGACAAGAACCCCTTCCTGTAGAAGAGGAAACAGGAAGCAAAGGCTGTGCTAGAGCAGAGCCCCTCTAACCCACGTGATCTGGTATCAGCGCTCAGGCCAGGTCGTGCAGGCAGAGAAGGGCTCACCAGGCCCCCTGGCCAGCAGGACAGTGAGTGACTACAGAGAGGCTGAGAGTCAGGGCCCCCACGCCCAGGCCAGCCCTCCCCACACCCAGCTGCCACCTTGGAAAGAATTAAAACAAGCAAACAAAACATACAACCTAGCACCCTCCCTCCTTAGCACTTGGAGGCCTTTTCACAGCAACTGAAAAGAATGAGCAATTATAGGAGGCAGCCCACAGAGCTGATGCGGAAACACAGAGTGAGGGGCCCGCAGCCAAGGCCTTGTCTGCTGCACCCCATTTTCCAGGGAGGAGAGGAGGCCCTGGGGAGGGCCGGAACTCACCTGGAGCCAGGCCCCCCAGGCCACGGGCAAGTCCAGCCATACTTGGAAAACCATGTCATGGGCTTCAGAGTCTAGACTTGGAGTCCATTTCCAAACCCACCACAGATTAGCTGTGTAACCTTGAGCTAGATACTTGCCATCTCTGTGCTTCATGTAAAGCGGGTATTGTTAGGGCTTCTGCACTGGTTATTATGTGCCTGGCACTGACTCTGCTCAGTGAGGCCTGTTCCTGAGGCTAGGGACCTACAGTGAAATAGGATGGGGATGGACTGGAAACCCAGAGCGGGGGTGGGGGTGGGGGTGGGGGACCCTGCTCCTAGACTCAGGGCAGGAAAGAAAGAGCCAGGCCCCTGGGAGATTCAGCCACTTGTCCTGACTCCACGGAGGACCCCAGCACACCACAGTCCCCAGCCTGTTTCTCATCAAAGGAGGTGTTACCTGAAAATGCATGTGCACATGCGAGCGCTGACACAACACACACACACACACACACACACACACGGTTGTTTCCGTGCTGCTCACCACGACTCATGGGAAAGGGTGAGGCAGCGCCCAGGCTGAGAAGCCCCCAATCTCCTGGCCTGTCTGGGGTGGGAAGGGCCAGGCTGAGCCAGGCCAGCCAAGAGAAGAGAAGGTGATCTCTACAGGGGAGAGTAACACAGGGCACCAGGAGAGGTTTAATTTGGAATCCAAAGCTACTAGAGACATCAGTCCTACCTACTTGGTAGAGAGGAGTCAATATTTGCAAGGAATAGCATCAATTAATACTACCTACCCCCATGTAAGTCAGATAAAGTCGGATGTTTAGGAAGAAAGACATGGCAACAGAGCTCCAACACCCCCAAACACCAAATCTGGAGGGGGGTCCTTACCTGTGGGTCTGGGGGAGAAGGCACTGCCGATGTCCTGCTCTTGGGGCCCTCAGAAGGGAGTCGGGGACGAGGACACACTTGCCAGCATCCTGCAGGGAGAAGCCCAGCGGGGGAAGGGTGAGATACACGGCTGATTGATCACTCAGCACCACCGAGGAAACTGACAAAGCCAGGCCTCATCCTGAGCAATGCCAGGGACCAGAAATCCAGATGTGCCCAGAGCACAGAACAGGGGAGGCCTGGCTAGAAGAATCTTCATTTGACAAAAGGGACCCGGTCCAGGATGCATTTCTGTACGCAGACACACCCAACACTGCCCAGGGCTCCTCCTGCTCAGGAAGACTGCTCAGGGAACCAGAACCCACACCCCTGGCACACGCGGGAAGTCTTCTTATTTCAGAAGCCCAGCTCGGAGCTCTCAGCCTCAAACCTGAGACTTTTCACCCATCAACCTTTGGGATCGTGGGACCTCGGGAACTCAAGCTGCAGAGGGGAGGCAGGTGGAAGACAGGGCAGGGAGGGGGCACAACACGCCAGCCCAGATTGCTCAGGGAGCAGCTGCCAGCATCTTGATGCCTGGGACAGGGTCACAGTCAGCATCTGGGGTGATGCAGATGACCCTCCCCTTCCTATCAAGCCCCTGAACTTAGGCAGTGTGTGCCTGGAGGCCCATGTCCGCCAGAAACCCAGAGAGCAGAGACAAGCGCAACCAAATGAAAAAGGCAGCGAAATAGATGTCCTGAGTGTCCCAGGTGCAATCGCCTACAAGACGACTGAAAAGGCACAGGTATCACTAAAGCCACCACCCAACCCAGGACTCCCAGCAGGACCAGGGATGCTCCCATGGCCCACATCTGCAGCTTAACACATATTCTTGTTTGTCTGACACATCTGCATCCCCTGTAAGGTGCCCAAGAGGCAGGCAGCAGCCCGGAGGCCTTCCAGTGACCAGGACAGGTAGGCAGCCCCCTGCGGACTCCAGAAGCCCTGAATGCTCCAGGAACTGATTCAACTCCAGAGCAAACCTACTCCAAGGGCTGAGGCCAGGCATCAGGTGCTCTGGGGACACTAGAGGTAAAAGAGGGGAACTTCACAGGGGCTCAGAACGACGAAAGTGATCAACTGCAGAGTGAGGATGCAGGCAGTAAGAGTTCAGAGGAGGAAGAGAAGCTAACTAGGGAGGTGAAAAGAACCAGCAACGGCACAGCAGTGGGAGGTGTGGCTGCAAGCCACAGAGACTGGCTTTTCACACGCCGCCCACCCCAGCACAGTCCCACACTCCCTCCTGGGGAAGCCATGGCCAAGTCTGCAAATTCCTCTTTGGGTCGAGACTGAAGGGGTTGAAGCTCCATCTTTGCCCTGCACCTCCATCCCAACACACACGCTCGACTCCCCAAAGAACAAAATGTCCCAAGGGTCCTGGGTTCCAGAGCCCTGCTGGGCACATGAGACACGCAGGATCCCCTACTCCATTCCACCAGAACCCATAGCTCACCCTGGCACACGCACCCTACCTCTGCAGGGTTTCTCCTCCATCCCACTTCTTAGCTTTCATCACAACACCTCCAACCCCTCTGGGAGGTCAAGACGAGTCTCCCCATTTGAGAAGTCAGGAAACCTGGCCTAGAGGGTTAGAGGTTGCCATGGCAACATAGTAGCCCCCGCCCCCACCCCACCGTGAAGCTTCTCCCAGGGTGAGGAGGTCAGCTGTGACTCATACCCGCCCAAAGGAGATCCGCAGGGGCGGCGAGAAAGGATGCATACTACTCACACAGAGGTGCACGGTGAGGAGAAGGTTTTTCTGACAAAAAAAAAAAAGCATTTAAAATCCAAAAGGTTGAACACAGGGTCAACTTAAGAAGTGAGGCAGCTCCTAGGAGGACAGCGCTTTAGGGGCAGGGGGCGTAAAAAGAACCTGGAAGGAAGTAGGAAGATGCTGCCAGAGGACCTGGGTTTCCTCCAGCGACCTCCCCCACAAAGAGCGAAAAGCACATTGGCCACTCCCTTAAGGGGAATGGAAAATCAAAACAGAACACAATTCCGCAGAACACAATTCTGTGCTGGGCTTTGTTGCATGCGTGTTCCAGGCGCACCTGTAGCTGGGCTCCTGGGGGGTCAGAAGGGGAGCTTCTGGAACTAAATAATGCATGATGTGTTGCTGTTTGCCAGGAACACAAAGAAAACACTGCATTTCTTCGAGTTCCCCTCCCCAGTTTTATTGAAATATAATTGACAAATAAAATCATGAGATATTTAAAGTGCATAGGGTGATAATCCAACAGACGTATGCATTGTGAAAGGGTTTCCACCGTGGAGTTTATTATTCTATCACCACATTTTTTTTTAATTTGTGGCGAGAACCCTTAAGTTCTACTCTCTTTGCAAATCTCCCTTACACAGTACAGTGTGATCAACTGTAATCATCGTGCTGTATCTTAGAGCCTCTCTTTATAAGTCTTAAATCTAAATAAATCTTCAATGTGCCTCTTGAATGATTTGGAAAACTGCAGGAGGGAAAAAAGAAAAAAAAAAAAACACCTCCATCCTTGGAAGATAACACAGAAGTCAGAATTGCTTTCCTGAAAAATTTTCAGATCTCTAACTCTTTCAGTCAGTGGACATGAATTAGTAAATGAATCTGTTTCTCTACACAATGTCTAATAATAGAATATCAGTCTCTGCTCATGCCCACTAAATAAATGTCAAACAAACACTTAAAGAATACTGGTTTGATGGGGTGCCAAATTTCTAGCTCGCCCAGACATCCACATGTCTCAAGCTGGCCCTGGTTGAAAGTACAAGTTCCAAATGAGTGGGTAGCACGGCTGGAGTTAAACACTGTTGTTTCCATGCCCCGTTGACATGGAGACCTGGAGGCAGGTGGCTAAAAAGAGGGACGGATGCAAATGGTAGTGGTACCAGGTTATTCGGCAACAGCTGGGGGCAGCCCATCCTTTGATCCCATCTGAAGGCATGGCTCCTAATTTTTGGATTTGTCGAGATGTAATTCACATGCCACAGAATTCACCCTTTTAAATTGTACAATGCAGCGGCATATAGTACCTTCACAAAGTTGGGCCATCATCCCCTCTATCAAGTCCCAGAAGATCTTCATCACCTCCAAAGGAAACCCCATACCTAGTAGCACTCACTCCCCACACCCCCTCCCTCCAGCCCCTGGCTAACACCATCTGCTTTCTGCCTATGGATTTGTCTATTCTGGGCATTTCACATAAATGGGATCATACAGCATGTGGCCTTTTGTGTCTCGCTTCTCTCACGCAGCATCATGTTTTCAAGGTTCATCCACATAGGAGCATATGACAGTGCTTCATTCTTGAATAACACTGCATTGTGCAGATCGACTGTGTTTCATTTACCCATTCATCAGCTAATGGACACTTGGGTTGTTTCCACTTTGGGGCTATTGTAAATAGTGCTTCTGTGAAGATTCATGTGCATGTTTTTGTGTGGACATATTTTTTTGGTTCTTTTAGGTACATACCTACAAGTTCTTAATTTTTAATAAAATAATTTAAAACAATACATTTGAATTTCTTTTTCTTTTTCTTTTTTTTTTTTTTTTGCTTTTTTAGGGCTGCACCTGTAGCACATGGAGGTGTCCAGGCTAGGGATCTAATCGGAGCTGCAGCTGCCAGCCTACACCACAGCCACAGCCGCACCAGATCTGAGCCTTGTCTTGTCTGCAACCTACATCACAGCTCACAGCAACGCCGGATCCTTAACCTACTGAGCAAGGCCAGGGATGGAACCCTCAACCTCATGGTTTCTAGTCAGATTCATTTCCACTGCACCACGACAGGAACTCAAGACATTTGTTTCTGAAAAGATTTTTTTTTTTTAAAGTGTGAGAGTGAGTTTCTCATCCCTGTTCCCTGGCACCTGGTTCCTCTCCCCAAAGGCAAATTAACCTGGTTCCTCTGGTTAATTCTCCCAGAGATGCCGAGGCACAGTGTACACACCACTGTATTTTTTTTTTTGCAGTTACTTTTATTTTTATTTTTAAATGATTTTTATTTCTTCCATTAGAGTTGGTTTACAGTGTTCTGTCAGTTTCTACTGTACAGCACCCCCACCGTATTTTAGTTTTGTTTGTTTTTTCCTTTTTAAGGCCACACCTGTGGCATATGGAAGTTCCCAGGCTAGGGGCTGAATCAGAGCTGCAGCTGAGTCCTACGGCCACAGCTCATGGTAACACCAGATCCTTAACCCACTGAGCAAGGCCATGGATCAAACCCAAATCCTCATGGATACTTGTCAGGTTCTTAACCCACTGAGCCACAATGGAAACTCCCTATCCCGCTGTATTTTAAAGACAGCTGGCAGGAGGAAACCCAACAACTAGTTGAGGCTGGAAGCAGCTTAGCAAAGCTTTAGAAAGGGCCCAGTCTGAGTCCACCTCTTCGGTCCCTCGGCACACCTGCCCCAGGAAGCCGCTGAGTGAAGAAAAGGCGCCATGGAGCTGGACGGGTCTTTTTTTCTTTTTTTTTTTTTGTCTTTTTGCCATTTCTAGGGCCGCTTCTGCGGCATGTGGACGTTCCCAGGCTAGGGGTCAAATCGGAGCTGTAGCTGCCGGTCTACACCAGAGCCACAGCAACTCAGGATCCGAGCCACGTCTGTGACCTACACCACCGCTCACGGCAACGCCGGATCCTTAACCCACTGAGCAAGGCCAAAGATCAAACCCACAACCTCATGGTTCCTAGTTGGATTCGTTAACCACTGAGCCACGACGGAACTCCTGGACGGGTCTTAACATCTGGCCTCCACCATCTTTTGGCTCTGTGGCCTCAAGCCAGTGGCTTAACCCCTCTGGACTCAAGGTCCTTATCTCTAAAGAGCGCTGACTCTACTACCTACATCATGGGACCGCCAGGAAGCTCCCAGGAGCTCATGAAAGAAAGTGCTGAGCACGGGGCCTGGCACACAGTAAGCACCCAGTGTTTGCTGCTGTGTAATTACCACTGCTACTGTTTGCTCCCCTGTGACCCGATCCTCCAATTCCCCACCTGGAAAACACCAGCAGGCACCTCTCATGCACAGTCACCATGTGGAACACATGAGTCCTCTGGGCATGCCACCGTTCCCAGTGGGAGCTCCAGAAAAAGTCTCAAGGAAAAAGGAAGACCTTGCATCCTGGACCCCACCCCTGGGTTGCTTGGCTGGAGTTCTTATTTCTTGTTCCTTTCCCACCAACGCCCTTGTGGATCCTTCCTTCCGTTTTCTCAACACCCTCTGAACCTGAACTTCTCTCTCTGAAGTCCAAACTGTTGGAGGCAGCAGAGGAACCCTCGGACACCTTCAGAGTAGAGCGGCCTCAAGTGAGGAGGAAACAGCGGCAGCAGGGCCATCAGAAAGCTGTTAGGAGTGATTTTCTTGCATCTGGCAAAAGGCAAAACAGAGCCTGCAGAAACAAACTCAGGCCCAGGAGGGCAGGGCAGAGCGAGGAGCTGAATGGTGCTGCCTTGCGTGTGCAAAAGTTCATGGGGGAAGACACTCAACACACACACACACACACACACAGAAACACACGCACGCGCATAACAAAAAGGAGAAATTCTTAGCCTGCAGCAGTTGGTAGCATTATGTAAAATCCCAAGCCCATAAAAATATCATTTGGATGATAAAAAGTTAAATTTAGCTAAGTACAGAGTGACTAATACTACGAGGGAGGGGCAGCACCCCCAGTTGCCTGGAGCTGATACAGCTGGCTTTTAGAAACTTTTGACAAGTAACCAGGGCTTGGTGGGGCCCAGAATAACAGATTATGTAATAAGAAGCGCAGCCATTAGCGATACAGAGCAGACAGCGAGGGCTCCCAGGAGGGAGGGGACAGCTGGGGTCCGGCTGGAGCTTCTCCAATAACAGAACCCTGCCTCTGGAAGCATGGGCGTTCCAGAGGCATCTGAGAGAGGGCCCAGGACTTGGTGGGTGTGTGTGAGTGGATCCACCTGGCCTCTTCGGCAAAGAGCTTTTCCCAGAGTGGCTGTGGTAGACCGTTACTTGGGTGGCTCTCAGTGGGCCCCTATGGAGTCCCCGTCTGTTTTTTTTTTTCCGTGGCTGCACCTGCAGCATATGGAAATTCTTAGGCCAAGGACTGAATCTGAGTCACAGCTGCTACCTATACATTGCAGCTATGGCCACACCAGATCCTTTTAACCCACTACACTGGGCCAAGATAGAACCTACACCTCTGCAGCAACCGGAGTCAGGTTCTTAACCCACTGTGCCATGGCAGGAACTCTGAGTGTCCTTTGAATCTAGTCTGGCCCTGTGACCTGTTTTAACCAGCAGAACGACAGGGGTGGTAGGGGGAGGGAGTAACATCATGTGGGGTTTGGACCCGAGCCTCAGGAAGGCCTGGTTAAGCACTGAAGGTGGAGACTGCAGTGGATGTCAGCACACTGCTCACAGCAGCGCTGTTCACAACAGCCAAAGGTGTGCACACCAAGTGTCCACGGATGAGTGGATAAGCAAAATGTGCTCTATCTATACACAGGAATAGTATGCAGCTTTAAAAAGGAAAGCAATCCTGGCACATAATATACCGCAGATGAACGTGGAGGACATTATGCTGAGTGAAGTCAGCCAGTCACAAAAGGACGAATGCTGTATGGTTCCATTTCTATGAGGAACCCAGAGGAGTCAAATCCATAGGGTCAGGAGTTACCATTGTGGCTCAGCAGATTAAGCACCTGATGTTATCTCCATGAGGATTCAGGTTCAATCCCTGGCCTCGCTCAGTGGGTTAGGATCTGGCGTTGCCTCAAGCTGCAGTGTAGGTCAGAGATGTAACTTGGATTTGGTGGCACTTTGCTGTGGCGTAGGCTGGCAGCTACAGCTCTGATTCGACCCCAGCCTGGGGACTTCCATACACTGCAGGTGCGGCCATAAAAAGAAAAAAAAAAAATCCAGATATGGAAAGTAGAATGGTGGGTGCCGGGGGCTAGGTGAAGGGGGACGGGGAGTTAGAGCTCAATAGGGACAAAGTTTCGGCTTTGCAAGATGAGAAGAATTCTGTGGATGGTGGTAACGGTGACAGAACAATGTGATTGTACTTAATGCCACTGAACTGTACACGGAAAAAAGGTTAAAGTGTATGCCTGAAACTAACATGATATTATAAATCAACTCTACTTCAGTTTGAAAAACGGTTGAAGCGGTACATTTTACACTACGCGTGTTTATTACAATAAAAAATTATATTAAAAAGAAAAGGATGGAGGATGAGGGCAAGAAGGCATGGCTGTGTCTGTGTTTTGCTCCCTGGCAGCAGCAGCCATCATGTAGCCATCTCCAACGGCCTGGAGATCACTGAGCTGTGGAAAGCCCAGTCCAGCCAAGTGGAGGGGTCACGCGGAGGAGAACCCATCCTCAGCGGATACGGCTGAGCCCGGGTACTGACCTGCTAGCAATGGAAGCAGGGCCATCTTGGAAATGGATTTCCACCCCAGGTCAAGCTGTCCAAGCCAACACCAGCAGAGCAGAGAAGTTCCCACCAAGCTCTGCCCAAGTTGCCACACCATGAACAAACAAATGGTGCTTTAAGCCACGAAACTGGGGAGTGCTTTGTTGCAGGGATAGAACTGACCAAGCATCAGGCTCTTAAAGGAGCTTAGGGGAAACGTCTATCCGTAATGTGAGACTTTGGAAGATCCTCTACATGCTCACGTGTGAGTCACTGAGAGAAGTCAGTACTTGAATAAGTCTGAGGAAGAGACGCATTTTCCACTCCCCAAATCCCTATGGAATAAAGGCTGAAATCACACCCTGTGCTGAGTTTCAAACAGCTGCTGGAAAGGCTGGTGGATTCCTCCAAGGAGCCAATGGGCTAACCAGGCTATCGGTTGATCCACTCAAGCCGTCACTCAGTTACTTGACTTTTGATTGTCCTGTCCAGAGCAGGGCCTGGTACAGCGTGGACAGAGTTCCAGCTGGCCCCTCTCTGGGCCTCAGTCTCCCCATCTGTACAATAAGGAGGTTGAGGTCTAAGAGGCCTCTCCAGTCAGCACCAACATTCTGCAACACTGTAGTTTTGGCCGAAGGGAGAGCAACACTGAAACATAATCCAAAACACTGACTAAAATCCAAATGACCTGTATCTAGTTTACAAGGCAGACACACTCATTGCAATCCTCACCTCTGTCCCCTTGGAACCTCTTACTCTAATCTCCATTTCCTTCAATTGAATGTGTTCATTCTGCAACATTTCTTTCCAAGTCTGGCTGGGTCCAGTTTCCTTTCCCTAAATTACACTTTTGCTTTCCTGGACTCAGCAGGACTGTGTGGTTAGTCCTATCAGTAGAGAGATATACACCCCCCACCCCCAGGCCTGGCCCCTAAAACACTTCACATGATCCTCTATACTAAGACTCCTAATTGCAGACAATCTGCATGCAAATGAGTTTAAAAAAAAAAAAACCAAAACTTAGTTGTGGGCTTCCTGGTAGGCAAAGCATAGAGGGAAATATGCTGGCCACAGAGCTCTGCTAACAGTGAAAAACATACTATACATAATGAGAATCAAACTTTGTCTTGGCTGAGGAATTCCCATTGTAGCTCAGTGGAAATGAACCTGACTAATATCCATGAGGATGTGGATTCGATCCCCGGCCCCATTCAGTGGATTAAGGATCTGGCGTTGCCGTGAGCTGCAGTGTAGGTCACAGACACGGCTCAGATCTGGCGTTGCTGTGGATGTGGCGTAGGCTGCAGCTCCAATTCGACCCCTAGCCTGGAAACTTCCATGTGCTGAGCACGCGGCCCTAAAAAAAACAAAAAATAAAATAATAACAAACTTTGTCTTGGCTGAGAGCTCTGAGAGGAAGGCTCCCCAGGGTCTCTGGATGAGGGTCCCCATGTCTGAGAAAGAGGCAGCAAGAAGAAACCAAGCTTGGGGTTCCCGTGTCTGGATGAGGGTCCCCATGTCTGAGAAAGAGGCAGCAAGAAGAAACCAAGCTTGGGGTTCCCGTGTGGTGCATGGTTGACAAATCTGACTAGGAACCATGAGGTTGCGGGTTTGATCCCTGCCCTTGCTCTGTGGGTTAAGGATCCGGCATTGCTGTGAGCTGTGGTGTAGGTCGCAGACGTGGCTCGGATCCCGAGTTGCTGTGGCTCTGGCGTAGGCCAGCGGCTACAGCTCCGATTAGACCCCTAGCCTGGGAACCTTCCATATGCCACGGGAGTGGCCTTAGAAAAGGCAAAAAGACAAAAAAAGAAGAAGAAGAAGAAACCAAGCTTGCCCCCAATGCCGCACCCTCCTGCAGCCTGTCTGGCACTTGACTGCATCAAGCGTAATTCTTCCTTCTTGTTAATGTCAACACGGCAGCACCATGATAATGACGGAAAATATTTACATACCCGTACAACTGACGGGTTGTTTAGACCATCTGGCTAATGGATGCGGTAAATAGTGTCAAACACATGGCCTGTCCATGAAAGCTGTCTTAGCCCTGATGGCAGCCGGGCTCCAGGGTTCAGGTGACATCCCCAGGGCCCATCCCCACCACAGGCTGGGCCAGGGGGAACTCCCGAGGCCCCAAGGTCGGCCTCAGGTCAGGAACAGAGCTTTCGAACTGCCACCCCTGCTGTCCGGGTGAGCAGCAATGATAACACCCAGCGCTCCTTTATCAAGGATCTCTTCAGGACTCAAGTGCTCCAAACAAGACTTCACTCAGCAAGACAGCTCCGCTTCTGTGGGCACCCTCGGGATTTCTCCAGTTGCCTCCTGGAACCACTGGGAATTCTCAGCGGCAAACAGAAGCTGCTTCTGCCTGAGCTTTGTCTCACTAGGGAGGCAGGGACAAGGATTAGGTACCACCACCCCCAGAAGGATGGAGGATGAGGAGCTTAACCTCACCTCCGTGTGAATTTCCTCCTCCTTCTGTCCATGTGGCTCTGCTGAGATCTGAGGCCAGGCTGAATAACAGATTTTTTTCTGGGTTGATGTTATTTTATTTCCTTTTTCTTTGTTTCTTCTTTTAAATTTGGGGTGTTGGGCGGGTTGTCTTATTATTATTTTCTTAATTTTAGTAAAAGCAAAAAAGTTCCATTCGGAGCTTGTTTCAAAAGTAGCAATTTTCTTAATGGGAAGCATACGCTTGCCACCCACGAGCGGAGCTGTGTCAGCTCAGCAATCACAGCACCCTGTGAAGATGGTTAAGTCGTGTCACCTTCTTGACAACCATGAGTCAAATGGAAACTTGTCACAGGTGGCTGCACCACCAGCGGGCTGGTGTGATGCTCTGACAGGAGCTTTTGGAGAAGCACACCTGTAGGGCAGGTCGGCGGTGTTTCCATCAACTATGAGCCCAGAGCTTCAGAGTCTTTTTATAACCAACACCCTCGAAGATTTAAAATGCATCAACCAGAGCATTCAGGGCCTAGGGCAGCACACGGACTGGGTTCAAGTGCTAGCCAGCTGCCTTGCCTCCTGGAATCCAGATTTTGACTGTAAAGTGAGGGTTATCGACACAGCTGGAGGCAGCATCTGATCCTAAAAGTCATGAGCTGGCAGCAGTAATGAACCTGACTAGAATCCATGAGGATGCGGGTTCGATTCCTGGGCTCACTCAGTGGGTTAAGGATCCAGCACTGCCATGAGCTGTGGTGTAGGTCACAGATGCAGCTCGGATCTGGCATTGCCATGGCTGTGGTGTAGGCCAGCAGCTATAGCTCCCATTCAACCCTTAGCCTGGAAACTTCCATATGCCACAGGTGTGGCCCTAAAAAGTAAAGGTTCTCCAGTCATCAGGTGGCTGGGACACATGGGCCCAGGTCAGGGGTCTCTGAGGCCAAGGAATCAGTGGAAGGTCATGGTCTTTCCTGGGACTAGCACTTCTCCCTCTGCAAGGAAGGTGAGGACCACAAATCCCACACACGGAGAAAGGTGCGTGAAAACAGAACCCTAGGCCACACATGGCATAAGGTTCACTCAGCATCAGGGGAGCCCTGGCCAGGACAGTGAGCACATGGGCACGTCCATACCTCTGAGGGCACTGAGACCGGCAGCAGCGGTGGCCTGGCGATGAATACAGTCTGGGATGGAGATTTTCACTCGTAACACCCAGTGCCCCAGGGAAGCTGGGTGGCCATGCCAAGGCCCATGTGACATCTTTGGGAAGCATTTCCTTGCCAGTCAGATACCTCCAGCTCCAGCATCTGCTTGGAGTATCTGCAGTTTGCTACCAAGTAGTTTCAAACAGACACCTGCTCCGCTCACTGGCTTCTTGACAGGGCTGGGCAAATGTTCTTTTGACACATCAAGCTGCTGGGGACACAGGAATATCATGATGAGGAACGCACCCAGGTCGCTGCTTGCTTCATTCTTATCAGGCTCCAAAAACATCCAGCAGCAAGCCCTGGACAGGCTTCTTGTTTAAAGACATAGCAATGAGACAGCCAAGAGTAGGCCCAGCACCAGGGGCTGAGAGTGGGTTAGCCCCAACCTCCCAACTGGGAGATGGGACTCTTGCCAGGACTGTGGAGGCCCTGCAGTCCCAGCCCAAGCTCCCTCCATCCCCAAGCCCCAACGCCTCCCGGACGGGCTCCGGTACCCTGGCAGGCAGGCTGGCACCAGGCACCATCAAGACAGTTCAGGGTGAAATAGAGAAAGCGGTTATAAAAGTGCCATTTATTCTCTTTTTATTCTTAGATTAGATCTTTTCTATTTCTTAGTGTCCTTTAGTTCCTAGGAGGATGGCTACAGGGGAACTGTAGCTTTTCTGAGTGTGTGGTTAATTATATATCACATCAGTTTTACCATTTGAACCATTTTTAAGTGCACAGTTCGATGGCATTAAGCACCTTCACATTGTTGTGCACCCAGCACCACTGTCTGTTTCCAGAGCTTTCTCATTGCCCCAAACAAACAGAAGCTCTATAATCATTAAACACTAACTCCCTACCCCTCTTTTCCTGCAACCCCCGGTAATGGCCGTGAACAGTCCCTCTTTAAAAATAATGTCCTTACTTAGCAAAACTATTTTGTAATTTTACAGATCCTGGTGTCATTTTAAAGCTCCCGGTGCTTCTCAGCTATGTGGTGGTGGACTAGCTGACAGAGGAGGACTGGGCAACTGCCACCCCCCCGCACCACATACTCACCAGGAAGGAACCTTCAAGGCCAGAGTCTGCCTGGAGGAATTGGGGTCGCCCTCCTCCGTCATGCAAGGGTGGGCACCTAATGGGCTGGCCAGGAACTCTGCTAGAGCTGCCCTTTGTGGTAGAAAGGCTCTCACACGGTTTTCTCCAGGTTTTCATTTTACTTAAAAGCTCTTCCTTGCCTGGGGTTTTGAGGTTAAAAACCACTGCCTAGCGCTCCCACGCTCTAAGTGGGAGTGTCAATTGGTCCTACCATCATGAAGAGCAGTTATGCAGTAGCTTCTGAAAATAAAAGGAAAATACCCCTTGACCTGGCAATTCTGCTTCTGGAAATTTATTCTGCAGATCTGAAAGTCTATTTGCATGGAAACCTATGTATCAGGAGACTCACTGCGGCACCGTTTGCTCCCAATTTTCTGAGTTACAATGCAAAACTCCATGGAAAGGGAGCTGGTTTAAGAAATGGTGGTGCCTCTATCAGCAAAACACTGAGCCCATCATTAAAAAGCCCCAGACACAGGAGCCCCCATTATGGCTCAGCAGGTTAAGAACCTGACTAGAATCCGTGAGGATGCAGGTTCGATCCCTGGCTTCATTCGGTGGGTTAGGGATCCGGCATTGCCACAAGCTGTGGTGTAGGCCAGCAGCTGCTGCAGCTCCAATTCAACCCCTAGGCTGGGAACTTCCATATGCCGCAGGTGCAGCCGTAAAAAGGGAAAAAAAAAAAAGCCCCAGGCAGCCCAAATGAACCAAAAGTGGATCACCTTCAGACTGAAGAATTGTTAGGTCAAAATAGCAGGTGTATAAAGGAGGCAGTCGTGAGTGAGTGAGTGTGTGTGTGTGTGTGTGTGTTTTAAAGTAATATATAGTCACATATACACAGAATCTCCCTGAAAAGTACACATACTGGGAGACTGCAAACAGGGAATAAAGAAGTCTAACGTATGCCTGTTGGCCCGTTGCCATTTGACATCAAGTATAATGTATTACTTATCAAAACCATGTTTTTTGTATCATATGTGGTCTTTACGAACTCTTTTGTTATTTGACTACTTTATTGTAACCTAAGGACTTGTAAGTTCCATAAATTTAGTAATGTATCTAATTACCTTTTTTCTTCTAGTTTTATTGAGATATAATTGACAGACTATATCTCTACATGCATTTAAGGTATACAGCATGATTTGATCTAATTTATCTTTCAAAACCTTGTCAATGTCCAGTAACATCACATATAACTTTTGGGATATTCTAGTAATTTTTTTTAGGGCCACACCCTGCGGCATATAGAAGTTTCCAGGCTGGGGGATCTAATCGGAGCTGCAGCTGTAGGCCAATGTTACAGCCACAGCAATGCCAGATCTGAGTCTGGCGGCAACGCCGGATCCTTAACCCACTGAGCGAGGCCAGGGATTGAACCCTTGTCCTCATGGATACTAGTAAGGTTCTTAACTCGCTGCACCATGACAGAAACTCCATTTTTGAAGAAATGAAAGACTAAATGAGTGAAGCATTGAGTGAATGACAAGTGAAGAAAAGCAGTGGAAAAATAAATGCTATTCTCTAAACACTAGAATACTGTGAGTCTTGAGTTGCGAAGGAAGAAGCTGAGGGGAGAGAGAAACTGATCATTGAGATCTACGTAGGAAAATCAGTCTCTGATATTAAAGGAAGACAACACCACAGATAGGGCAGTAATGCTGATGTTTAGAGTTTAATAGGGGAGTTCCCGTGGTGCTGCAGTGGAAACGAATCCAACTAGTATCCATGAGGATGTGGGTTCAATCCCTGGCCTCGCTCAGTGGGTCAGGGATCCAGCAGTGCCATGAGCTGTGGTTATAGGTCACAGACGCAGTTTGGATCATACGTTGCTGTGGCTGTGGTGTAGGCCGGTGGCTACAGCTCTGATTTGACCCCTAGCCTGGGAACTTCCATATGTTGCAAGTGCAGCCCCCCCAAAAAAAAGCGAAAAACCTACCTTTTTTGGAGTTCCCGTCATGGCTCAGTGGTTAACGAATCTGACTAGGAACCATGAGGTTGTGGGTTCGATCCCTGGCCTTGCTCAGTGGGTTAGGGATCCGGTGCTGCAGTGAACTGTGGTATAGGTTGCAGATGCGGCTCAGATCCTGTGTGGCTGTGGCTGTGGTGTAGGCCGGTGGCCACAGCTCCGATTGGACCCCTAGCCTGGGAACCTCCATATGCCATGGGAATGGCCCAAGAAAAGGCAAAAAGACAAAAAAAAAGAGTTTAATAGAACAAGAGTTTTTTTAATTTAAAAAACTATTTTAGATTTTTTTTTAGATTTTTTTTTTTAAAGCCAGCATTCAATGTGCTTTTTCAAACAGCAGATTGCAAAAGGAAGAGGTGATCTAAACAATTTTAAAATACTTTTTTTTTTTTTTGGCCGCACCTGCAGCATGTAGAAGTTCCCAGGCCAGGGATCAAATCCAAGCCACAGCAGGGACCCAAGCTGCTGCAGTGACAAAACCGATCCTTAACCCACTGCACCACCAGGGAATTCCTAAAATACATTTTTTTTAAACCATATTACAGACTACCTTTTCATTCCATGAAGAACATATTGCTAAAGAATCAGAAAGTAGATCAAAAAAACCATCACCTTCCAACGAGTTGGTTACAATGTTAGAGCTCTCTCCATGGATGGGTGCATACACTACCAGCTTGTGCCTGTGATCCTCCATGATCCTGCCAGCAAGCGGGCAGCAACCCTGACCATTTAGACGTGTGCTGACCTGCTGAGCAAGGTGGCCAGGCTTCAAGGAAAAGCTTCCACAAAGCAGGAGGACTTCCATCCTGGGCAAGTTATACTAGTTCTCTTGGCTCCCTTCACAAACAACTATGGCTAAAATAAGACAAAAGAATTAACAGTAGCCAAACCTCACTAAGATGGAAGGAAAAGTAACAAGGAGGAAGGACCGCTACCTTACAAGGAATTAGGGGCACCCAGTGCTTCAACTAGAGGGATTTCTGGCAGCCTCACCCCCATCCGGGTCTCCCAAGACCTCCCAGGATGGTCCAGTTCTTGACCCCGAACTTCATCCGCTCCTTGGTAGCCCTCGCGAGCCATTGACTCGGCGATCCCTAAAAGACTGAATTTTCCAGAGGGCCCATTGTTTGTTTGTTTGTTTGTTTATTTATTTTGTCTTTTTGCCATTTTTTGGGCCGCTCCCTCGGCACATGGAGGTTCCCAGGCTAGGGGTCGAATCGGAGCTGTAGCTGCCAGCCTACGCCAGAGCCACAGCAACGCGGGATCCGAGCCGAGTCTGCAAACTACACCACAGCTCACGGCAATGCCGGATCCTTAACCCACTGAGCAAGGCCAGGGATTGAACCCGCAACCTCATGGTTCCTAGTCGGATTCGTTAACCACTGCGCCACGACGGGAACTCCCAAGGGCCCATTGTTTATTCAAAGAGAGGTTAGAAGTGCCTTCGAGAAAGAGCAGGATCCTTATTGGGGAAATATGAACAATCCCTCGGTCCCCATCAAGCTGGCCGGTAGGATGTCCTCAGATGAATGACAGTGCTGTGGTTGCGCCAGTACACAGGCCTCTCTAACAGAAGTTTGTGATTTACTTCCGACAAGCAGACTCGTCGCATTGGCATCTTGTTTTACTCAACATGGTGGCCTCCAGGAGACCAGAGCCAGTAACCTTTGACAAAGCTGGCAAGTGGTGGGGGGGACTCCCAAAGTCTTGTCCCCTGGAAGAAGGAAGGTCCAACCCTCCTCTGGCTGCTTGCATTGTCCAGGGTTGGTGCTGAGCTGAAGTAACAGCCTCTGAAACTGTGTAACAATAGCTCAGTGGTGTGGGAACAGAGTTTGAAACTTCAAGGACCCTGTGAGGATGAGGTTGTGATCCCTCCCTCACAGATAAGGAAATTCTGGTCCTGGGAGGCTAAGGAACTCATCCTAAACCCCATAGCCACCAAGTGGCCTCCTGACTCCCAGTCACACCCCCGAGACTGAAACACTTAAATGGGTGGCTTAGCCCAGGACAACACACAGTACTGAGCCGGGCACTATTGCCCTTGCATTTCCCTGGAAATCTGGGCTCCAGAAGCCAAAGGTGATGCTGACAGCTGCCCGAGGCTGCCAGAGTGTTACTCTCATTTCTAACCAGAAAATAAGGCCACTGGCTTGTCGACACCTGAACAAACAGGTGCCAGAGTTGTTCCAGTGACGTTGACCAACCAGTTTCCACCCCAGAAAGTGATGGCGGGTTTTGTTTCTATCTTTTGACTTGGCCACCATACCATCTTATTACTTCTAATTATTTTTCAGTGTATCCCCTTTGAACACCTGAGCAGTATCCATCTCAAAACATCAATTCTGCAACCTTGTTTCTAAGAGTTCTAGTCCCCTTCTTTCCTAGCCCAGGGCATTGGCTTCAATCTAGAGTGATGATTATCAGTGATAAGAGAGGGTCTGCCTGTCTTGCAACTGACACTGAGGGAACACCTTTTAGAGCAGCGCCTCCTGCCTTCTAAACGCTGTTTGGTCCATAATCTCTTTTTCACGCAATCCCCAGTCGCTTTCTGTGCTCCTCAAACACACCTTGGAAAATGCTTTAGAGTGTTTTGCTATGAAGGATTAAGTTGTTACAGATTAGAGAAGTTCTTTATCATGTTGAAATCTGCACCTGCCCCTCAATCGCTATGTTTTTAAGAGGGAGAGATGTTAACCTTTATCAAACGCCTTTCTGGCACCCACTGAAACCATCTAGGTTCTTTTTCTTTCTTCCTTTTGGTATATCTCCTAGTATTTAATTATCTGCTTATGATTTTAAGGCTGATTCACAACACAATGTAACCCACCCTGTGCCGGGTGCCAGACTGGGGGAGCACAGACTGAGACGTAAAGCGAATTGCTCCTACTTACAGAGGAAAGGGAGGGGAAAAGAACGTGGAGACCCGACACACATACCTGCATAGCATCAGAACAGCATTTGTGAATTCATGTATCACACATGGGGCACAGGGAGGACCCTCAGAACCACATATAAATCAGGTCAATCATAGAAGGCTTCCTTCAGGAAGTGGCAGGGAATTCAGAGACAGGCTGGGAATAAGGGCATCTGGATTTGAGTCCTCCCTCTTGTGGGGCCCAAGGACACGATTTCCTGGCCCATAATTTTCTCAACAATAAAACAGAAATAATTATAGACCAAGAGACCTTGAGAGGCACCCAGGTTAGCTTCTTTAATTTGTAAACTCTAGAGGCCAAGGTCCAAAGAGAAGAGCTGATTTGTCCAAGATCACCAAGCTATCCCTACCATCTTTCTTGGTACCAAGGGGGAGGGGAGAGAAACAAAGAAAGCTTTGAGATCTTGGGCAGGAAGGAAGCAGAGAACACTGGATGTGTCATGACACTTTGCCTGTAATAAACATTATTGTTGTCACCTTGAAAGCTCGCTGAGTCAGGAAGCAGGAGAGTGCAGAGACCAGCAGTCAAGGAGCCTGCAGGGAAGAGGGTAAGATCCTGGAGCTGCCCCTGCAGCAGCCCTGGGTCTTCTCCATCAACACACCTGAGCAGACGTACAAGGATGGCTTTTTACAGTCATTCATCACTTACCCATCCACTCAACAAATATGGAGACTATACTGATTTGAAGAGTGTCCCCCCAAACTCATGTCCTCAAAATGTGACCTTATGTAGAAATAGGATCTTTGCAGATATAATTAAGGCAAGGTCATATTGGAATAGGAATGGGGTCACCCCAGATCCACTATGACTGGTGTTCTTATAAAAAAAGGGAGAAGAGGGATTTCCTGTCATGGCACAGTGGAAGCAAATCTCACTAGGAACCATGAGGTTGCAGGTTCGATCCCTGGCCTCGATCCGTGGGTTAAGGATCCAGTGTTGCCGTGAGCTGTGGTGTAGGTCGCAGACTCAGCTCGGATCCCAAGTTGCTGTGGCTGTGGTGTAGACCAGCGGCTGTAGCTCCGTTTGGACCCCTAGCCTGGGAAGCTCCATATGCCATGGGTGCAGCCCTAAAAAGGCAAAACAAAACAAAACAAAAAAAAAGGGAAAAGAGACACAGAAACAGACACACAGAAGGAAGACAACATGTGAAGACAGAGGCAGATGGAAGGGTGGAAGGGGTGCCTCTATAAGTCAAGGACACCAAGGAAAGCCAGTCACCACCACAAGCCGGGAAAGGGGGATGGTACAGGTTCTCCCTCCACACCTCCAGGAGGAAATCAATCCTAAATCTGAATTCTGATCTCCTGAACTGAAAAAGAATAATTTCTGTTGTTTTAAGCCACCCAGTTTGTGGTGCTTGGTTACAAAGACCCGGGAGCCCAGGGCTTGACCCACAGAACAGGAGGCTCTGGGAGGCAGAAGGAGGGTTTGGTCTGGAATCACTCAAATCACATCCCCCCTCGCCCCCAATCAATAGTCCCTACCCTCTCAGCCACCATGCCTACCCTGTGACCAAGCATTCCAGCACCTTCTGGGGCCAGACATGGGGCTCCAAGTGCTCAGTAAGCTGTGAGGCACCAGGTACTGTACTAGGCACTTGCGCACACTTTGTCCTTAAACCTCAGGATCAGCCAAAAGGCAGGTGAGGACAGAGCAGCTCCGAGAGAGAGCAGATCCATCACAGAAGCACACTCCAAATCCAAGCTGTCTACTCCCCCTCCCTGGAGCGGGCGGGGGGGGGGGAAGGGGGGGTGTCGATTCTTTTGAACACCCCACCACCAGCATCCCTGGGGCTGCAGCACCTCCCCCCACAGGTCCATCTCCCACTCGCTCTGCAGCTTGGGGACCCTGGGCAGTTGGCACTGTTCTTTGAAAAGGTATTTATCTTTCCACTCCCTGACAGTGAGCAAGCAAGAGCCATAAAAGGCCATGCCCGACCTCAGGTGCACAAGGGTTCCACAGAGACAGATGTTGTTCACACACAGCGACCAGGCCCAGCCAGGAACTGCCAAGGATGCCTCCCCACAGAGCATGAGAGCCTTGCATGTGGACTTTCCGCTGAGCTGGCAGCTCAGCCAGGCCTCAGATGCAAGCAGCTCCCCGGCGCCTGGGGGAGGCCAGGTGCTCCATATATAAGCAAAAACAAGGTGCGGTCCAGCCCAAGGCCCACCTGAGGCTCTAGCACAAGCCTAAGACTTTTTTGTGTGTGTGTCTTTTCTAGGGCCGTTCCCGCGGCATATGGAGGTTCCAAGGCCAGGGGTCTAGTCAGAGCTGTAGCTGCCGGCCTACACCAGAGCCACAGCAACGCGGAATATGAGCTGCACCTGTGACCTACACTACAGCTCACGGCAATGCCAGATCTTTAACCCACTGAGCAAGGCCAGGGATGGAACCCAAAACCTCATGGTTCCTAGTTGGGTTCGTTAACCACTGCCACAACGGGAACTCCCTAAGCCTAAGATTTTTGTTTGGGTACCACTTTGATCTTCTCTCTTTTTTTTTTTTTCTTTTATGGCTGCACCTGCGGCATATGAGAGTTCCCAGGCTAGGGGTCAAATTGGAGCTACAGCTGTCGGCCTACACCACAGCCACAGCAATGCCGCATCCTTAACCCACTGAGAAAGGCCAGGGATTGAACCTGAATCTTCAAGGATACTAGTCGGGTTTGTAACCCACGGAGCCACGATGGGAACTCCCTGTGATTTTCTTCTTTTGGATAAGAGCCGAGCCTGAGATGTTAGAAGAAAGGAGAAGGCAAGTGCTAGAGAAGCCCCGGACAAGGCTGGCTGGTGTCTGTCCACTTTCTGCTTGCTGTTCTCTGCAGAGCTGGAGAAACACAGGCTGGAGAGTCAAGAGAATTCAGTTCTGGTTCCAGCACTGGTGCTTATGGCTGTGCAACTCTGGATACATACTTTAACCACTCTGAGCCTCAGTTATGTCCACTGTGGGAACAGAGCAAATGTGCTGAGTGTCACTTCCTGCAGGAGGTGGGGCTGTAAATCTATGACAGCAACGGAAGACAGAGTATTTTCAGAAACTCCATGGGGGCGGGGCAGGGGGACACAGGTGGCAGGAAGGGGGATGGAGTCAACCTCCCTCGATAGATCTTTTATGATAGTGTATGGAAAGGACTAGAATATTTTCCCCTTCAATCTCCTCTTTCCCTGCCTTTGAATGAAGCCAATATACAGGGAAAATTAGACAAAGAAGAAGTAGGAAAAATTCTAGATGACCTATTGAGGGCAACCTTGGCATTAGAATAATTACTCAACACACACAAACACATACACACACAGCACTTGAACCTCATTGTAGATTCAAAATTTGCCCAAATTGATTACATCATCAGATCCAGAGAAGCAGGTACTAGGCAGGAATTATTATCCCAAATTTTCAGAAAGGGAAATAAAGGCCCAGGGAATTGAGGTAACCCTGCCCAAGGTCACACAGCATAGCCAAAATGGGGCCTCTGGACTCCAGTGCAGTTCGGCCAAAGCACAAGATGGTTATGGATGATGGGCTCCATGCAAGGCCAAAGGAGAGGGCTAGTTCTTTTGCATCAGCATCAGCAACATCTGTCTGTCTGTCTGTCTGCTGTCTCCCTCACACACACAAACACACACACACACACACACATACACGGGTGCACAACGACTAAGGTCTCTATCAGGCAGCCCAGGTTGCCTGGGGAGCCACATTCCAGGAAAGAAACAGGGCCTTCCTTCCCCACCAGCAGGAAAAGCGCAGCTGGCATCTTCATAGTGATACAATCACAGAGGCTGTGGGGCTAAAAATAAAGTCTGTACCTCCTGAAACCCCCGTCTTCCCAGCTGCAGCTGCATGAGGGCTTAGTGATGCTTGGTGACCAACACCTAAATTGCAAAGGTGGCCCCTCCACCCTGAGAACGGGAGACAGCATGCCCAGGACACCAGGAATGAAACGCCACTTGTGCTCCCAAGGAAGAGTTTCCCAAGGTTGTCATCCATGGGGTCCCGGTCAAATGGGTTCCATGTGGGTGGTGCCAGAGAGCATAAGGTACTGCGCCCTCTGGGCACAAAGGTTCCTACACACACACAAGTGATCCGTTCAGAGCAGGCCTCCTGGGGAGGCGCCTCTTGCGACTTGAGAGTAAGAAGTGTTCCTTCTCCAGGGGCACCAAGGGTTTTCAAGTTTTCCCACTTAAGAAAATAAAAAGAGTAGTTCCCTGTGGCTCAGTGGGTATTGAGGATTTGCTGTTGCCATTGCTGTGGCACAGGTTTGATTCCTGTCCCAGGAACCTCCACATGCCAAGGGCGCAGCCCCCAAATAAATAAATCAATAAACTAAAGTAGCCATTTAGCCTAGAATTTCAAAGCCAGACTGCTTGGATCAGAGTCTATCAGCCACTCGACCTTGGGGAAGGCAGCTTTCCCCTCTGGGCCTCAGCTTTCTCATCTGTCCAATGGGGTTAACCTCAGAGGGCCGTGGAGGACCTGGCATAGAGTAAGTGCCCCTAGAGCCCAATCAATCGGCGGCCTGGTGCATCGTGTCCTGGAGGGTGGGCTAGCCTGAGAACCCAGACGTGAATGGACACTCCCTCTGAAAGCAGCCTTTCCAGGTACCAGCTGTGTGTGGGCTGGAAACCGCCTGCAGTAGCCTGCTCTACACATGCTGAGCACCTCTCACTCTCCATCTACAAGACCTTGCACAAATCAGCCCTTAGCCTTGGCTTATCTTCCCAATAATCTATAACACGGATCGTAACCTACAATTTCTAGCATGGTCATTAACCATATTGCGGCTAATTCTGAACGGTCTTAAAATTCTCAAGAAGCACACAATGAATGCAACTCCTCATTAGCCACGCAGCCCTAAGTTAATAATTAAGCAGCCTTAATTGGTGGATATGGAAATGTCCGGATCGGCTTCCTAGGCACCACTGCACACGAACTGGCCCAGCCCAATAATGGATTTCCTAAGTCAGCTCACAGAGCTAATTCACATAGAAAGTTAATTAGCCTAATGAAGGCAAGTGTGACTTAGTGAATTCCAGCCTGACTTTCTGCTCTGACTCAGCCACCCCAGAAGGCTGCCAATGTCATCCTCCAGGCTTTGATTTCCTGGAGCTCAAAGGAGGGGACCCAGGGGACAGTGCTTCAGGGACCGTGGGTCCCTGGCTCCCCTAATGTGATCAGTTGGGAGTCAGTGAGTGTTCAGAAGGCCACTGAGATGCAGGATGCACCTTCTTTTTTTTTAAAGGGCTGCACCTGTGGCATATGGAAGTTCCCAGGCTAGGGGTTGAATCAGAACTGCAGCTGCTGCCTACACCACAGCCACAGCAACACAGGATCCGAGCCCATCTGCAATCTATGAGGCAGCTTGTGGCAATGCTGATCCTTAACCCACTGATCAAGGCCAGGGATAGAACTCACATTCTCACAGATACTAGCTGGGGTCTTAACCCACTGAGGCACAAAAGGAATTCTGAGGACATACCTTGTGGATCTGGTTCTGGAAGCTTTGTGAGGGAGCAAGTGGAAGTCACTGGTGAGTCCCCAGACATCACCCACCCTTATACGTACAACTAAAGAAGAACAGGGCTGTCCTTGACCAGAAAGCCAATGGCTCATGTATGCAGGGCAACTGAGAGTTCACAAAAACACCCTCTCATCCAGACTCTCAAAGCATGCATACAGCATCCCTGGAAGGGAGCATCACTCCCCACCCTGTTCCCCCTGTTGGATGGATACAGAAACCAAGGCACAGAAAAGTACGATCTTCAAAGGCCATTCTACCTTGGGAACAGTACAACTCATGCCTCACAGACCCACAGGCCCTCCTGGTCCAGTTTTCTTTCACTGTTCACCATCCAGAGGCAAGCCAAAGCCAGCATCTCGTCAGTCCAGAAACAGCCGAAGAGTCTATCAACAGATGAGTGTTCTGTCTGTCCACAAAGTGGAATATTACTCAGCCAAGAAAAGGAGGGTGATTCTGACACGTGCTACCACATGGATGAACCTAAAGGACATTGTTCAGTGACCTAAACTAGATACAAAAGGACAAAAACTGTATGATTCCACGTATACGAGGTACCCAAAGGAGTCAAATTCACAGAGACAGAAAGTAGAAGGGCAGGTGCCAGGGACTGGAAGGAAGAGGAAATGGAAAGTTGCTGTTTAAGGGGGACAGAGTTTCAGTTTGGGAAGATGAAAAAGTTCTGGAGATGGATGATGGTGATGATTGCACAACAACGTGAATGTACTTAATGTCACTGTACTGAGCACTGAAAAATGGTTAAGATGGTCAATTGGATGTTATGCGCATTATACTACCCACAAAAAGAGAATCAAGTACTGCATGTGCCAAAACATGGATAAACCTCAAAAACATCATGCTATGTCAAAGGAGCAAGACATAAAACGTCACATATTATATGATTCCATTTATATGAAATATTCAGAATAGGTACATCTACAAAGACAGAAAGTAGATTAGTAGTGGTCTGGGGCCAGGGGAGGAGGGAGAATGGAAAGTGACTACTAATGGGTGTGGGGTTTCCTTTTAGGGTGATGAGACTGCTCTAGAATTAGACAGAGGTGTAGGTCGCACAGCATCGTGAATGTACTATGTGACACCGAACCATACATTTAAAAATGGTTAATTTTAAGTTACGTGAATTTCACTTCAGTTTTGTTTGTTTTTTGTCTTTTGTCCTTTTAGGGCCACACCTGCAGCATATAGAGGTTCCCATGCTAGGGGTCGAATCGGAGCTAGAGCTGCTGGCCTACGCCACAGCCACAGCAACACCAGATCCGAGCCGCACCTGCAACCTACAGCACAGCTCATGGCAACGCCGGAACCTCAACCCACTGAGCAAGGCCAGGAATCAAACCCGCAACCTCATGGTTCCTAGTCAGATTTATTAACCACTGAGCCATGATGGGAACTCTGAATTTCACTTCATTTTTAAAAAAAGGAAAGAAAATCTCCCATTCCCCAACTTTCTCTCCTTCTGTATCCAAACCTTGCCCAATGCCCTCTTTTTCTGCTAGGCATCTGCCCAGCAGCCCTTCCTGCCCCTCCCAGGCTCTGCACACACCAGAACTTCCATTTTTCTCTCTGCATCCAGGCCTGAGCATAGCCAGAGGCTTGGAATCCTTCTGTGTGCATCATTCCAAGCAGGTTAGGATTTCATTGAGAGCAGGAAAAATTTGGAAGGCATCCTCCTGGGAGAGCAGGTGGGCCAGACCACTTTTTTCAAGTTTCCTTTCATCAGAGGCTTTGTTAAACCCTCTTCCAAGTTCTGAATCAGTCAAGTGCTCCAAGGAAGCCAAAAAGGCACCACTCAGCCCTGCCCCTAGGAGGGAGGCCTGTGGGTAGGACGCCTGGACCCCAGAAGCCACATTAAGACGACAGTCCAGGGTTTGGCTTAGACAGCATAGGGAGATCTAGGGAAAGCAGATCTAACTCATTTTGGAGTTATTTTTTGTGCTGTTGTTTTTCTCTTTAGGGCTACAGATGTGGCACATGGGAGTTCCCAGGGGAGGGGTCACAAGCCGGCCACAGCCACAGACAGGGCAACATGGGATCTGAGCCAGGTCTGCGACCTACGCTGCAGTTTATGGCAATGCTGGATCCTTAATCCACTGAGTTGAGGCCAGGGATCGAACCTAGTCATGGATACTAGCTGGATTTTTAACCCACTGAGCCACAACAGGAACTCCTCAGACCCTCTAACTCTTGCTGAAGGGACCCCACAGGGGCCCCCATGTCTCTTCTCAGCCCAGTGGCCATGGGCCCTTCAGCTCTCCCACCTCAAAGGAGCCACAGTCACCAGAGATGAAGCGCTGGCCTCCATCTCCTCCCTTAACTGCTGCCACATCCTCACGAGGCCACTTTGGGGCCCTGTTCTTTCTCTAATGAGTGAGGAAAAGGGCAGAGGGGGGCAGGAAGAGAGGAAAAACCCAAACCAAACTGGCCTACACCACAGCTGCAACAACGCGGGCTCAGAGCCACATCTATGACCTACACCTCAGCTTGCAGCAACACCAGATCCTTAACACACTGAGCAGGGCCAGGAATCAAACCTGCATCCTCATGGAGACTATGTCGGGTTCTTAACCCACTGAGCCACAACAGGAACTCCATGAACTGTGTCCTTTTTTAAAACTCGCCTGCCCCACCCCCATAACCAGGTGGTCCTATCTCAGCCAGTCTGAAAGATGTTCTCACTTGAGGGATGCAAAAGGCACCACCTCCCAAGACCTCAACCAAAGCCTCCCAGGTACATGGCTCCAAGACTTGACAACAGGATCACAATGGGGTCCCCAAATCATGTAAATGGCCATGGCCCTAGAGTGGGCAATCCTCTCTCAGGGAATGGAAATCCTGCTCTATTCCCACAGTGTCTCTTTGAATAGCGAAAGCTATACAACAAAAGAATAGAAATTCCATTTTCCCTCTGGAAAAAAATTAAAAACGCACACAAACCCAAACTAGAAACTTTTGGGTGCTATTCAGACTGTACTGGATCAGAAAATACTTGGATTAAAAAAAAACATAACAATATGCATAGGCCTTGTGATGGACATAACTGAACATGAACTTGAGGAATGGGCGACCTAGGTTAGGACAAGAATCCTGCCAGCAGGTACTGCCTCTGTGGCTGGCCCAAATCATGACCTCCCTGAGTTGCGGTGTGCCCGAATGGGAAACATGACAGCTAAAAGCACTGGGAGCTAAATCATAGCCTCTCCTAGCCTCGGTTTCCTCACCTATAAAATGAGCACAGCAGCACTTTTGGGTGTCACAAGAAGCATAATAGGCAGAAGCACCCTGTGCTGTAGAGGACGTTACACAAAAGGTGGATAAAAGAGAAAGGCCGCTTTGCCTCTGGACCTCTAGCCACTGCCTCCTCCAAAGTGGTTATCAGGTCCTAAGTCTCCACCAGGCCACTGTGAGGCACTGGGGACTCAAAGACAAATAAGCCAAGGTCTCTGAGTAGTGGAGCAGCTGGGCTAGACCTGGGATCCCTACAGTTTGGAGAGGGAAGGGATCTCAGTATCCGGAAAAGTCCATCATCAAGCATCAACCTAGCTGGGTACCAGATGGGGGGCCACTACCACCCTCCAAACACCAGTCCTGAAGCTCCTATGCCACCAGGACAAACTCCAGTGAACCGAACATCCTAGATCTCAAAAGCCAGCCTCCAGTTCATGTCCTGTCCTGAGTCTCAGTCCTGCTCCTCACCCAGCCTAGAATGGTCAGGACTCAGGGAAATGGAAAGTCCTCCTTAAAGGTCAAGCCCTTGGATTTTTTTTTTTTTTTTCCCCCACTGTACAGCATGGGGACCAAGTTACACATACACATATACATACTTTTTCCTCCTTTTGTTGTGTTGTGCTGTAAGTATCTAGACATAGTTCTCAATGCTACACAGCAGGATCTCATTGTAAATCCATGCCAAGAGCAATAGATTGCATCCGTTAACCCCAAGCTCCCGATCCCTCCCACTCCCTCCCTCTCCCCCAGGGCAGCCACAAGTCTGTTCTCCAGGACTTGGTTTTTTCCAATGTTCCTTCCGCTCACCTATTCTTGTAAGATGCTGAATTCCTTTTTTCCCCCCTGCTGGCAGACAGAACATCCCTCAGGAGAGGGGTCAGGTCTACCAGAAGAAATAACCAAGGTAAAAAGAGAAATGGGTGTAATCGGTGTTCTAAATCTTGGTACCCAAGGAATGCAGGCAGACTGCGCTGGTCAGCAGTCAATGTTGGTGAATTCACTCACAATGCTTTGGTGAGTCACCCAAGGCTGGGACCCGAAATAAATCACACAGCTGGGAGCTCAAGGGAATATTGATGTGAAGATCTGTTATCCACCTCCCTTGCTACTCCTGGCAGCAAATGCCCAGGATGGGGGGGGGAGCAATATAGAAATTAATGAGCCACTTTCCCCACTGGGTTAATGAAAACTGTGCTCTGGACCAATTAAAAAAGCCACTTCAGAACTTTGCTTCGGCTGTGTTGGAAAATGTCACAGGCGGGAGGGGAAAAATGAGGTCCTAAGTTATGCATGTCCATTTGATGACTCAACAAAGGGGAGCTTTTGTTATTAATGGTGTTTTAGTGTTGGGTTCTTAAACACATCAAACAAATTTCCTTCAAACTGGTAGTTACCGACTGCCACCGGGAAGGCTGCAGGCCTCCCACCTCCCAGATGGCGCAACCACAATGAACGTTTGGCCTGTCAGATGCACAACACTGATGAACTAATTGAAATATGCTGCAAAAAGCAAACCCCAAATAAATGTGAATTAGCTGTTTCCTTACAGAGGAGTCCGCCGAACTGCCTCCGTGTCTGGCCGTCCCAGCCGACTGAACGTGCCCGCCCCCCCCCCCCCGGTGAGCATCGCTGCCGTGTGGTTTTCAAAGGACTTAAATGCTTTTTTCCATTGTGATTACCCAAGAGGGAAAAATTCTAATTGCAGAAAATGTTTGATTTTTCTCCCTCTTACGGAAAAAAAAAAGAAAAGAAAAGAAACCAACCCGCAAGGAAAAGTCAACTCTTACAAAGTGCCCAGAAAAGCAATTAATGGGCTCTCCAGCAGGACAGAGGAGGGCGATAAATCCGGGCTCCGCCCTTCAGACCTGCGGGAAGCCCCGCCCCCCGGTGGCTCCTTGCAAAAGGGAGCTGAGGAACGGCCACCTCTTTCTACCACGATTCCCACCCCCCACCCTTCAAGATGGGCTTTCTAAGGGCAGTGAAGAGACAAGCAGAGTGACAGCTGGAGGCACCCTAGTAGCTGTCCCTCCACGCTCAGCACGCAGGATGCTGGCGCCTGGTGGGCCACCCTGGAGCCTGATTCCTTCGTGGACCGTGGCCAGGCGAGGCCAGGAGGTTGCAGGGCCTGACTCAGTCCCGCAGGGCAGCAGCAGGAAAGAGCTCTCGCCTCCACAGCTCAGCTGATGAGTCAGCCAGACCACGGAGACCTGGGGGGGAAAGCCCCCCAGCTGTCAAAAGAGAAAATTCCATCCTTCACCGGGAACCATCTTTGAAAAGAGGACTAAAGACCCTCGGAGAGAAGAACGAACAGAAATCTCTATTACCTGTGTACCAACTCTTAACAGGGCACACAAGGCAAAATATTTTTGAAAAGCTTCCCAGAGAAAGAAGGCCAGAATTTGAGGGCTGGGGCCCCAGGAAGTCCCACGTTGGCCCCGAAATGCCTCCTTAAGAGGGTCATTCCTCTGGGAGAAGGGCTTTCTTTAGCTTCTCCCAGCGAAGACCATTTCTGTTAGAGGGACCAACCTGGGACTGCAAACACCCCTTTGTGTGTGAGCACATGGGCACCTCCTGCCAGCAGGCTGTGGAAAGGAGAGACAGTTG
Organism: Phacochoerus africanus; assembly: GCF_016906955.1. NCBI lineage: Eukaryota > Metazoa > Chordata > Mammalia > Artiodactyla > Suidae > Phacochoerus > Phacochoerus africanus. The sequence continues at coordinate 29,854,080 of NC_062558.1, read as the reverse complement.
TCCTTCTGGAAGGGGTATAGGAGGGCGATAAAGAGCAACAAAGACGGAAGACGCGGTCCTTGCTGGGGTTGGGGGCGGAAGGGCGGCCAAGGAGGAAAGAATCTCGCCGCGGATGCGGCAGGAGCTGAGGAAAAAGAACCACACTTGAGATCAGCCGGGGTGGGTGCAAGTCTTGGCCTGGTCCCAGCTACCCGTGCAAGCTCCAGCAAGTCACTGACCTTTCTGAGCCTGTTTCCTCTCTGTAAAATGTGGCAATGGTCCCTCCTTATCTCTCAGGAATGCTGTGTTGTGGAACTACCTTGTTCTCCCTATTCACGGATTCGGTATTTACAAATCCGCCTGCTGGGTGATACAGCTTAACTGTACCCCAAATTAACTATTGAGGTTCTTGAGCAGTCATTTGCAAATGTGCACTGGGCCGGGGGGCGGGGGTGTGGAACTGAGTCACCCAGCATGCCTGATCCCAGCTGAGGTCAAAGGAGCTGGCCCTTTGTCTTTTGCTTCAGTTCAAACTGTCCACAAGTGTCCTTTCCGTGATCCGTTTAGTTGTCAGTTTTCACACTTTTGTGCTTTTTGTTTAAATTTAAAATGGCCCCGAGCATGAAGCTGTCTGGTGCTCAGAGTCAGGAAGACTGATGTGCCTCACAGAGAAAACACGTGTTAGATGAGTTCTATCCAGGCTTGAGTGATGGTGCTGTTGGTTGAGTTCAATTAATGAATCAATAATATATATTAAATAAGGCATCTTTAAAGACAAACACACATAAAACAAAGCTATGTATTGATTAGTGGACAAACATGTTGCAACCAGAAGCTGACAGGAACAGCATTTCTTCCGCATTTCCCCTAAGTAGTCCACTGCACTTTACAGAACTGCCAGGGAGGGGCCTGGACTGTGTGCACACATGACCCAGGATACCTTATGCTGGGAGGTCTTGGCTCTGCTGGGCCAAGGCTCCTGCAGCTGAAGGTTGAGTGTCCACACCCAGCCTATCAGCATCACTTGGAGATGGGAATCAGCCCTGGACCTTGGAGTCCTGCCGCCGCTTTTAATAGCTTTTCCTCTACACTCCCAACTCCCCACAGCTTCCCACAAGAGGGACTCAGAACTGGGGGTGAGGGGGGCATGGAGGAAAAGCTTTATGAAGGATGGGGAACTTCAGCGAGGAGAGGGTGGGAAACTGCTTTCTTGATACTCTTCCCCAAAGCTCTTGCTTGGGTTTTGATTTATCTGTTACCAGAACCCTGCCTGTTGGTTAATTTTGTTTCCGTCCTCTGGCAAGGGCAATTGTTAATATGAGTAATTGAAGCGAATGCTAACTCTCCTCTCCAACAGTGCTCTTTCTGTCTTTTGCCATAAAGGCTTCGCAGGGGTTTGTCACAATGTTTGCCAGACTGGGTGTTAAGGAAAGCAGTAACCCTATACCCATTTTACAGGGAAAAGAGGGCTCATGTACAGGGCTGCTGCCCATTGTCTGCCTTGCAGGTATAAAGAGTCAGCACTGAGCTGGTAATTAGGGACCTGGGTTCCAGGCTGCAGGACAGGTCTTGGGCGAGTTACTTCTATTCTGTCGGCCTCACCCTCTCATCCTTAACGGGGTGCGTGCAGCCCTCCCAGCTCCAGTGTCCTCCCCCAGTCACTGCTGGAGGAGACTTGCAAAGGCACCAGCAGGCTCGCCACCTTCCCTCCAGACCAATTCTTCCCTCTCACACCAGAACTTTTTCTGGTACAGCCTTGGTGATAACCACTGATTTGAGACTCTAAATGCTACACCTTTACAGGTACAGGGCTATCAAAACTCCACCCATTCTTCAAGGCCTCCTTCACATCCCACCTCTTTCAGGAAGTCAACCCTGACGGCCTTACCCAGAAAGAGCATCTCCTCCTCCAAACCCTGCCTGACATTTAGGCAACTCTTATCTCACATACCTGGTGCTCCCTGTGGGGCCCATCTCCCTGACCACACCATGAGTTGGCCCCGGTTTTAGGTGCAATGTTATTCACTGTTACTCAACTCTTATCTGTCCAGTTTTCCAGAGACTTTTTTTTTTTTTTTTTGCTTTTAAGGGCTGCACCTGTGGCACATGGAGGTTCCCAGGCTAGGGGTCCAATGGGAGCTATAGCCGCTGGCCTACACCACAGCCACAGCAATGCAGGATCCAAGCTGCGTCTGCGACCTACACCACAGTTCACAGCAACCACAAATCCTTAACCCACTGAGCGAGGCCAGGGATCAAACCCACAACCTCATGGTTCCTAGTCAGAATTCCAATGTGCTACGACAGGAACTCCCTAGAAACCTTTTGTGATCACTTATAAAGAATACAGATAGGAGTTCCCATCGTGGCGCAGTGGTTAACGAATCCGACTAGGAACCATGAGGTTGCGGGTTCGGTCCCTGCCCTTGCTCAGTGGGTTAACGATCCGGCGTTGCCGTGGGCTGTGGTATAGGTTGCAGACGCGGCTCGGATCCCGTGTTGCTGTGGCTCTGGCGTGGGCCGGTGGCTACAGCTCCGATTCAACCCCTAGCCTGGGAACCTCCATGTGCCACGGGAGCGGCCCAAGAAATAGCAACAACAACAACAACAAAAAGACAAAAGACAAAAAAAAAAAAAAAGAATACAGATAGATTTACACATCCATGTACACACACACATAGACAGTAAAGGAAAAGAGAAATAAGTATGCCGACCACAAAGATAAGTGAATTTAGTCTTGAGGTGAAAATATCCCACTGTGCACCCAGCATCCTGGAAGGCAGGGAAGAAGTGGTAACCATAAACAGTTGCAAAGACAGCATGGGTGGAATGGGAAGGGTCCGGCAGAACTAGGTACAAACCCAGAGAGTCTTTGAGCAAATGAGCTGACCTCCCTGTATCTCACCTTCTTTCTCTGGGGAAGTGGAAGAGAGTTCGTGGAGCCACAGGCACAATGTACGAATACAGCACCCAAACCATACACGTTTTCCTTCCCTGCTTCCTTTTTCACTATCAAGGGAGGAAGCAGCCCAGTTTCCCACCCAGCGTGCTGGGGAGGCAAAGCTTGCCTGGCCCTAAATTCTAAAGGAAAAATTTCCACATGCGACTCCATAAGAAGACCTGAGCAGAGAGGGAGCGACGCCCCATGTCACGGTTTCCCCTGGTTTTAGAGCAAAGCAGGCAGGGATTTGCCATGGCTGCCATGGCTCTGTCTGAACATCCCAGGTATCCAGTGAAAGCCTAATAAACACCAATGGAAGGACCTACAGAGAAGCTACTTGCAGACCACTCAGCTGTACTGGGGTCTAATGGCAAGGGGTCCTAGTGAGCAGGTTTCAGGGTGGCGGTGTGGAAGCATGTGACCTCTGGACTGACCACCTCTCCTGCCCATGGCTGAGGGCACAGGCATGAGATCACTGTCCTTCAGTGACAGAACACACGCACCCCCCTCACCCCCACCTCTCATCGTCTTTTCCAAAAGCAGCCAGGCAGGGATCTTGATGCACCAGAAGTTTCCTCTTCTAATCACTACAAGTTAACTGCACATCCTCCATGACTGGCTTTTCTTGGAGACCAAGTTGGAAAGCCTTAACCGGATGGGATGGTTAGGAGAACCTCTGCCTGGTTTGAAAACAGGCCCCTAGACAGGAAGGAAGGCAAAGTGGGGTCCTCATGAGAGAGAAGGTACAGTCAACCTGGAACAAGGGCTCTTGGCTTCTCACCACTTATCCAATTATGAGAACCCCCCACGTGCCAGGCACTATGGGGGATACAGAGAAATGAGATTCAACTCCGAACCCCCAGGCACAGGGGGAGGGACAGGTAACCTTTAACTGCCATATCACGTGGATTAAGGTGACATATAAATTGGATTAAGGTGACACAAAGGTGGCACGAACAATCCTGGGTCTCAATAACAATTGATAAGGCAGAGGATGCCGCCCCAGGTCCTGAAGGACCTCATCCAAACAGAGGAATTTTCTTTCAGATTCCATAAGGACCACTCAAGACCAAGAGAAACCAAGGGACTCAGGGAAGCTCGTACAGACCTTATGGGGATGATCAGGCCTGGAACCTTGACTCCTACAATCCAATTCTACATCCTACTGCCTCCCATGCCTCGTGAGTGCAAAGGCCAAAGAGAGATGTCCATTCCACACCCAGCGCCTAGGGAGCCCAGTCTGGGCCTGGCCATCATCACAGCAGAGCATGTACTGTCCTGGTCATTTGGCAAGTCACTCCCTACCAGAAAAACAATGGCTTCCTAACTGGGTTTCTCTCTGCAAAGGAAGAAGACTGGGAATCTCCCATCACAAAAGAAGAAGAATTTAACAGAGACCATCAGGGGTCAGATCAATTAGGGCCTCAGAGGCAAGCTAGGGACAGGGCTTCTACTCTATCTGGACACCGATGCTGAGAGTGCACAGGGTGCTGACCCAAGGCCACCAGGGACAAATCAAACTGCACCTGTCCTCCATCCTCCAGGAGCTCACAATCCAGCGGGACAGATAAGCCAGGCACAAAAGTAACTATAAAATAAGGCAGGAGGTGATAAGAGTCACACAAGAGACACAGATAAGGTGCAGTGGGAGTTCAGAGCAGAGATGAGTCACACTGGGGGCTTGGCCGTGGGGGAGATTCAGGTGAAGGGGAGCATTTACTACATTCCCCTCAGAAAGGAGGTGAGGGGGTGTCTAGCCTCTCAGCCCCACTGGCTCCCAGGTGGGGGCTGCTTGAGAGCCAGCAGCGGACTAAGAAAGAGACCCCAGTCCATATTTCAGAAGTTGGGAGAGGAGTGTAGGATGAGGAATCAGGAATGTACACAGAGGCAGCAAATGCGTTGAAAAGGGACAGAGCTAGAAGATTTGCCTTGAGATGACATTTGCCTAGCAAACACACTCTATTTACTTAGAACTTCCATCTGAGGTTTCCCGGGGGAGTGAGTGCACATCATGGGGGAGGGGAGCTCTAGGGTCTCCTCCCCAAGTCACCCATCAGCCCTGCCCCTGAAAAGAAAGGATGGGGGTGGGGGAGTAAGGAGGAAGCTGGCTGCCCTAAAACAGAGCTGGCACCTCAGGTTACAACAGGAAAGGGAGACTCACAGGATGGAGATAGGCCAGGTTTTCTTCCAGCGAGGGGGACGGCGGCAGCACTTCTTCTAAGTCCTGGCCCCTTCTCTGAGGGCCACAGCCCATGCTCCGGCCCCAGACACCCACCTGGCTGGAGGGCTGTCTGGCCGGAGGCGGGAAGCCCAGAAGACTGGACAGAGGGCTTCGGCCACCACTTCCTCTCAGAGCGCGGGCCGGCCCGGGCAGGCCCAGCACCACACACACACACCTGCCCCTTGACCGCCGTGACACTTGGCACTGGGGGAGGGGAGTCCTCCGCGCCCCCGGCCGGAACCGACGGAAATTCGGAATTAGCGCTAGGGCCCCGAATCCGGAGAGCCAGCGCCTCCCCCGGGGGCCGGGCTGGGGGCGATTTCCTGGGCCCGGGGTCCCCGCGCGCCACACCCTCCTCCCCGCGCCGGGCGGCCAGGGCCAGGTCTCCCGCTTTTCCCTCCCACCCGGCAGGCTGCCGGCGTGCCTGCTCCACGCCCCCACATCCCCGGGGTTCGCCGGGGGCCTGGGGAGGGGGGCCGGCCGCTCAGTCTTCCGGCCCGGCCGCCGCCACACTCACCCGCTCCGCGCGGCGCGGCTCCGTCCTCTTCGGCCGCGCTGGGCCGCCGCCGCCTCACGCCGCTGGGGAGGCGCCGGCCCCGCGGCCCCGGCCCGGCCGGCTGCGCCCTGCCGCTCCGCGCGCCGCCGCCGCCGCCGCCAGCTGGCCCCAGGCGAGCGGCCGGGCCCCCGCGGGCATGCTCCCCGGCCGTCGGCGGGCGGGAGGCGAGCGGGCGCACGTGCCGGCCGCCACGGGTGTCGGCGCACCGTGCGCGGGCCGTGGGCGAGGGGGAGGCGGCGGCGGCCGGCGGGGCGCGGGGCCAGGCGCGCCCGCGGACCGGCCTGACAGCTCTACGCCGCGGCGCCGCCGTGCCCCGCGCGCCCCAGCGGCCGCTGCTGCCCGTGCGCGCCGGGCCCGCCTTGCATTCCCTCACTCGGCAGCGGGCCTGCGCCTCCGTCAGGCCACGCGGGGAGCCGCCCGCCTGTCCCGAGGGCCGGCCTCCGCCAGGAGCCACCCGGCAAACTTGGCGACCCCTGCCCCGGCCACCCCCGAAGGCCCGGGGCTCGCTTCCACGCAGGGAGACCCCGGGAGCGGAACCCAGCCCACGACCTCAGGCCCTCTTAATGCCGTCAGCCTCGCCTGATTCGCTGACACTCAGGAGTCCATAGAGGAAGGGAAGGGGCAGTCTGCAGGAATTGGGGGGGTCGGGGGGGGGGGGGAAATCAAGTCTTTTGGTAGTAAAATGACAAATTAAGGGGAACGAATGCTGGAAACCTTCGGAAGGCATTTGGGATGTGTGGACAAACAAGTCAATCGAAGTCCAAACCTTGATGCCTGGTACTTATATTCATTACCGACCAGATTTGCAAAAATAGTTCTCTCTTCAAGACACCAAATATGGTCTGGGCCAAAAACTGAAAAGCTCTTTGGTCATCGAAAGTAGTGGGAAACAGTGGGAGTAATAGTAGCCAGAGGGTAAGTTCTAGTTCTCGACCTCAAGAAGGAACTGGCAGAGGATCAGAAAATGCTTCATGTTGATGTTCCCTCCCGATTGGACTCTCCAGTTGGAAAATAAAAAGACCAGGAGGGTACTGAGTGAAATTTAAAAGAGAGCATAAAGTGTCTGTTTAGAGTGAGCAAGAATGGCTTTGTCTGCCAAGATCTGAAATAATGGAATTAACCAGGGCACACCTAAAACCTAGTGGTAGTTTACCTATTGCCAAGTATCACCTTACAAGGTTGAGGAGCCAGGAGTGCTTTTCCCTGGAAGGGTAAGTGCAAGCTAAAGTTAAAGCAATCCAAGACAGTTCAGATACTGGGAGAGAGAACAACTCTGACCAAAGGTTGTCCCATCTCCTTGGAGACTGAATGGGCCAAGAAAGCCATCATAACACAGCTCACCTCAAAACACAGTCTTGTGATGTTCATACTGAGACAAAGGGTTCCCACAAATATGAAACCGTCAACTCCTTCCCTCCACTAAGAGGTTCCCAAAGACCCATTAAAGGTATTCTGAGTACACAGATCTCCAGAGTGAGACTCTGCCTATAAGGCCAGTCAGAACCGAGCACCTGGATGGCTGCCACTGTAACCTTGCAATGATCATACCCGACCAGTTACTTAAGTACTTTAAGGACTTAACACCATTAAAAACCAGATCTCGGGAGTTCCCGTTGTGGCTCAGTGGTTAACGAATCCAACTAGGAACCATGGGGTTGCGGGTTTGATCCCCAGCCTCCCTCAGTGGGTTGAGGATCCAGCGTTGCCTTGAGCTGTGGTATAGGTCGCAGACACGGCTCGGATCCCTCGCTGTGGCTCTGGCGTAGGCTGGTTGGTGCCCACAGCTCCAATTCGACCCCTAGCCTGGGAATCTCCATATGCTGTGGGAGCGGCCCGAGAAAAGGCAAAAAGACAAAAACAAATAAATAATAAAAAACAGGTCTCAGTCGGTAGGAATAAATATACCAATATCACAAATATCCGTATCCACAAATATTTATTGAGTACCTGTATGTGAGAATGAAAAAGATGGCCCCTGTTCTCATGGAGCTTACAACTTCATTACTCCAGTATTTGGCTAGATTTAAAAACTGCAATAAGCACTGCTCTTTTATCTAACCGTCAGCAACAAATTCCTCACATTTATTGGTCAGTGTTACAGTAAAACTGTGAATAAAACATGGTCTTTGAAGTCTGTAGTCATAGCAATGACATGGCGTATAATGTCCAACAAATACAAATTTATGGCTTGATTCCTCCTGTTTGAGAGGGGCCTATTACAATAAAACACAACGCAGCTTAGTAACACAGATCCTAAGAATACCAGTGTAGTTTATTATTAAACTGCCACAGAACTCTTGGCAAGGCAGGAAATTATTTCCTGCAAAATTTGTGCAATATAATTGGTTTAATTAGACCTGCAAATCTCATAACCATATACAATCACTTGTGATGGGTAAATATGATTTACCTTTATGAGTCCTAAAGGGCTCTAGGTATGCATTTATTTTTTAAAGCTTCTTAAAGACTCACAGCACAAGTGGCACATTAAAATTTAGTGAAAACTGCTTTTGAGATATCTAAAAATTGGAGTTCCCGTCGTGGCACAGTGGAAACGAATCTGATTAGGAACCATGAGGTTGAGGGTTCAATCCCTGGCCTTGCTCAGTGGGTTAAGGATCCGGCGTTGCTGTGAGCTGTGGTGTAGGTCGCAGACGCAGCTTGGATATTGCACTGCTGTGGCTGTGGAGCAGGTCAGCAGCTACAGCTTCAATTAGACCCCTAGCCTGGGAATCTCCACATGCCGCACCCTCGGCCCTAAAAAGACAAAAAAAAAAAAAGATATCTAAAAATTAAGATGACAGGAGTTGCCGTCGTGGCGCAGTGGTTAACGAATCCGACTAGGAACCACGAGGTTGCCGGTTCGGTCCCTGGCCTTGCTCAGTGGGTTAATGATCCGGCGTTGCCGTGAGCTGTGGTGGAAGGTTGCAGACGCGGCTCGGATCCCGCATTGCTGTGGCTCTGGCGTAGGCCGGTGGCTACAGCTCCGATTCAACCCCTAGCCTGGGAACCTCCATATGCCACGGGATCGGCCCAAGAAATGGCAAAAAGACAAAACAAACAAACAAAAAAAAGATGACAAAAGTCTTAACTTTTCTACATATATAAGTACAGAGTTCAGAATTGAAACAGCATCCAGCAAAGCACCTGGCTTTTCTGAGCTGAAAAGGGGAACATATTTTGGTTGATAATCAAACTACAAAAGCAAGTCACAATCTTCATATAGATCTTCAAACATTCAGTGGCAGCCACTTCCTTCATATGGTCCTGTTTCACAAGCCAGCACCTTTAGAAATCTAATTACGGAACACTCAAAGGAGCAACAGTTTTTGTTTTTTTTTTTGGTAAAACAGCCTATATCAGATAATCCGCAAATCACTTATTTAAGAGCAAAAGACTTCTGAACTTACACAGGTAATCAATTTTTTTATTACTCGTTTTTTAAAAACCACACACACACCAGAGGGAAGCTCATTTTAACTCCAAGAAAGCTCTTTTTTTTTTTTTTTTGTAAAAAGAGAACATAGACCACCTAACAAATGTCAACCAACTCAAGGCAGGTTTTAAAGTCAATTGCTGGGGAACACAGTCTACTTTTCTATCTAATAAAAGGATTAAAACTGCTACTTCAAAAGCCTACTTAGTAACTCAGGATACATCTGAAACGGACCATTTATTGAAAGCTTACTAAACACCAGCCACTTTACAAGCTGTCCCACAATGGTAGGAAGCTTCTTATCGCCTCATCTTCTCTTTACTAGTGGAGGAAGGCAGGCCTGAGCAGGGTGTGGGACCCAGGTCTGTCTGGCTTGCCTGTCCACTGCCCAGTAGCTACATCTAGTGACATCAGTCCTAGTGCTGCCCAGTAGCTATGTCTACTTGGGGCCCTTGTGGGACACCTCAGGCAGCTTTTCTGGGAAAGGAAGGGGGTAGATCTGGGTGAACTGAGAGCAGTAACTCTGTTTGCATTTTAAAAGGCACTTCCCAGAAGTGGAATATTCTCTTTACAAACAACTGCAGCTTAGCCCCAGCCAGCAACAAAAGTAGTCTACCTCCCTGGGCAACAGCTGCTTTTAAAGCCTGCCACCTTTCCATGTTTTAGGTTTTTTTTTTTTAAAATAGAATATTTGTACTGTGTTACCAAAGGAAAAGACAACTGAAAGCAAGCCATCTTCTTCACAGCCTCAGAGCAAAAAAATTTTTTAAAATAAGTGACTGATAATTCCAATTTATTATACACTTTACAAATCAAAGCATATGTTTTCTGAGGCACAGAAGACAGGTTTTAAATGAGCTTAATACCTTTCTTCTTCTAAGATAACTCGTTGACAAGATAAAACTAATCTCTTCTGAAATGACAATTTCCTATTCTTAAGACTGTAACAGACTTTTATAATAAAAGTAGGGAACAATGAAATATCCTAATAACTTTCAAGTTAGTCTTTAAAGCCATGGAACACATTAAAGGGGCTATCATTGTAAAGTCAATCCCTTTATTAAGTCTTCACACAAGTTATACTGGAGCTTGATTAAAATGAACTTTTTCTTCACTATAGGAGATTCAAAAGAAATGAGGCTAGGAAAAATACCAAGAATAAAGGCACTTGATTCTGCTGATGAGCAATTTTGATTAGCTGGAGGTCTTTAACAGGTCGCAGGAGTTGGGAACAGAGGTTTGAGTCAGAGAGAAGGAGCAAGAGAGGCAGCTGTCAGACCGCCCCCCCTTGCCAGGAACTTGTCAAGCTGAGATGGGGGCATGGCTATAGGCACCAGGCCTGGGGCTCAGCTTGGTCAGGCTTTGGTAAAGGGGGCTCAAAGGCATACACATACCCTAATAATGGCTAGCTTGGCTCACTGTAACTACATGCCACTAAGAGCTACATAAGGAGAAAAAGCTCAAAAGTAAACCAAACTTTAAAATTTGGATCAGTGAGAATCAATGCTGAAAGTCTGGAATGAGTCTGTTTATCAACACATACCAAGTTTGAAACATGTGGGCACTGGGTCCTGACCAGCCACCAAAAAGTGGGCAGCTAAGCAGCTTAGACTTGACCAGGCAGGGGTCAGGACAATACCTGCTGGTGCTCCTAATCAGGGCACAGTCTCCTGCCCACATGCTACTCCAGGAGGCACTATCAAGGCACTGGGCTGGAGCCCTCTGGCAAGGCCAAGCAAAAGGAACCAAGCTCTATCTAGACAAGTTCCCTGACCAGTAACCAGCAGGGCAGGGCACTCTGATCTCAACCTACTGTTCTCACAGCAGCTACTTAGGGAGAAGTTACTTTTCTTTTTGGTAGGGGTGGAAAGGGGTTAAAAATGTCTTCGTGAAGACTCTGACAACAGAAGCCATGTACATTGCAGGAACTAGGGCTGCTCTTACAACTTCACTCAGTGGTGGCCTGTATTTCATCATGAAAGCTCTATCAATTCATTGTCAAGGGTGTGAGACCCAAGTTACATTCAGAATGATGGGCAGAAAGCTACAGCTCTCCAACTGTTTAACTTTCTGAAAAGTATTATATACATCACAATGTTAGAGAATTACATTGCTCTCATTTCTCTTTCCTTACAAATGATAAAATTTAAGGGAAACAAAGATATTCTTCAAAGCTTTCCAATATTTTGTTATTTTCAATATTTCCATTATTAACTATTCTAATATTTATTCTAAGACATTTCAGACAGGAACTGCATTACCACTTTATTTTTTTTTAATTTTTTTTCTTTTTACAGATGATTTTATTTTTTTTTTTTGCTTTTTAGGGCCGTACCCGCGGCACAAGGAGGTTCTCAGGCTAGGGGTCTAATCAGAGCTACGGCTGCCGGCCTACATCACAGCCACAGCAACAGAGGACCCAAGCCGTGTCTGCAAACTACACCACAGCTCACAGCAACACCAGATCCTTAACCCACTGAGCGAGACCAGGGATCGAACCTGCGTCCTCATGGATGCTAGTCGGGTTTGCTAACCACTGAGCCAAGACGGGAACTCCTGCATTACCGTTTTAAAAAACCTTCAACAACTAACTCCAGGGTGTGCTGTAATTTTCTTTTCTTATATTCAGCATGTATTAGTCTATCATTATGGAAGCTGTTCTTAAGCATTTATTTAAAAAAAAAGAATCATATTCACAATGTAGAACAAGTGTATAAAATTGGTGTGCAAAGTTAACTGTAAAAGGATAACACTATTTGTTTAGAAACAAGCTGCCTCCCCTGTTTACATTTCCTTATTCTTGATATAAACTGGAGACATATACTATTTAAAAATAATACTTTTTAAATAGTAAAATATACAAGAGATTCCTGAGCATAACAAAAATATCTTGAAAATATGTGGCCATTTGGAGTATAAAATAGCAAGTGTAAAGAATAGCATGATTGTAAAACTACTGTTTGAAGGCTTATAAACAGTACAAAATAGTTTGCCTTTTCTGAGTGCATAATTATACGTTAGTGCAAAAAAAAAGTCTCAAAATTTAATGGCTACAAATCTCAAAGATTTGCAGAGGTGCGTAAAACATGAAATTTCTTTAATGTCATGCGAACTGAACCCAGCTCTCGATTAATCTTCTCCAAACGATCTTCCAAAGCTTCCTAGGTGAAAATAATGGAAAGGCTTAATTAGAACTCTACATCAAGTTCAGTGGTACTATAATTACCATCAAAATGACCTTTCTTTTAGCAAAAGAGCAAGTATAAAATCAAAATCACAGGTTTTTTTGTTTGTTTTGTCTTTTGTCTTTTGAGGGCCGCACCCAGGGCATATGGAAGTTCCCAGGCTAGAGGTCTAATCGGAGCTGTTGCTGCAGACCTACACCATAGCTCACAGCAACGCTGGGTCCTTAAACCCACTGAGCAAGGCCAGGGAGCGAACCCACAACCTCATGGTTCCCAGTAGGATTCGTTTCCACTGAGCCATGACGGGAACTCCAAAATCACTTATTTTGGTTTTTACATAAATCATCATTTACATTCTTTCTTTTTTTGCCATACCCACAGCATGCAGAAATTCCCAGGCCAGAGATTGAACTCACGGCACAGTAGTGACCCGAGCCACAGCAGTCGACAATGCCAGATCCTTAACCCGCTGAGCCACCAAGGAGTTCCTACATTATTTCTTTTAAAGTGAACATAAGTCAGAATTCCCTTGTGACATAGTAGGTTAAGGATGTGGCATTGTCGCTGCTGTGGTGTGGGTTTGATCCCACAGATGCAGCCCTCCCCCCAAAAAAACCCACTAAATTAAACATAAAACAATTTTTCAACCATTCAAGATATCTGCTGAGCTTTAAATACAGAACAGTATAAGAGGAACCTAGGAGGTTCTTCATGTATTTCACCAGAAGAAACAGACACATGACTGGTACCATATCCCACTTAGGAATATATGAAATAATTTCTTTTTTTTTTTTTTTTTTTGCTGCACCAGCAACATGTAGAAGTGCCCCGGCCAGGAAACAAACTCATGACACAGCAGGACCCAAGCTGCTATAAGTGACAATACCAGATCCCCAACCCACTGTACAAGAGAACTCCTGTTTAATACATTTTTAAATAATGACTGTAAATGCTTAAAATAAGACTTAAAGCGGCACTAGTTTCTGTTCATATGTGTCAAAGCTATTTCAATCCAGCAAGAAGACAAATATATAAACAAATAATATATATATAAACAAATGTTTCATGTACATCTAGAATTAGAGTATCAACAAGTTTTCCTTCTGCCTTCTCAGTGTTGAGTTTTATCCAAATTATTGGATAAAAACTTTCAGAACTAAAAATAATAATGAACAGAAAGTCAGAAGAAAAAAAAAAAGAGAAGTTAAGGATATAGACCCTAGAAAAAGACCTCTGCTATTTTCTGTGTCTTTCTTTCCAATTGGTATCATACATCAATCTGAAAATGAACTTTTTCCTGACTTCAAGGCACTGAAAAGCCAAAACACGTATGTAGTTATATAAGAGATATATTCCTGCTGTTAAGTTTAAAATGTTACAAAAAGAACTGATTTAAAATGTCCATGGTTTCGTAGTTCCCGTCGTGGCTCAGTGGTTAACGAATCTGACTAGGAACCATGAGGTTGTGGGTTGGATCCCTGGCCTTGCTCAGTGGGTTAAGGATCCAGCATTGCTGTGAGCTGTGGTGTAGGTTGCAGATTCGGCTCGGATCCCACATTGCTGTGGCTCTGGTGTAGGCCGGAGGCTACAGCTCTGATTGGTCCCCTAGCCTGGGAACCTCCATATGTCGCGGGAGCAGCCCAAGAAAATGGCAAAAAGACAAAAAATAATAATAATAATAAATTAAATAAAATGTCCATGGTTTCATGCATTTTAATTCTCAACTAAAAGAAATGCACATAGGCCACTTTGTCTGCACCATCTCCTGCTCAAAAATGGAATCATACCTCTCTTTCTAACCTCACATCCTGTCCAACTGCAAAATCCAACTGTTTTACATGTTTACTAAATGGAAAGGGGTTCAGAAATAAAGCACAGACTGGGAAGGAAAAAATAAACATAAAAGAGGAGATTTATGTAAAATTTGTTAACAGACATATTGTCATTTGCTCCCAAATTAGTTTCTTGACAACATAATGGCATGAACACCTTTTTCTTGGAAGTTTAAAGGTAAAATCACTTTTATTCCTGAAAGCTTATATGTAATTATGAAATATGCTATAACTACCAAACACTTCCTATAAAAGCTAAAAGTTTTCATGTGGAGCTCCCTGGTGGCTCAGGAGGTTAAGGACCTGGTATTGTCATCGCTGTGGCACAGGTTCAATCCCTGGCCAGGGGAATTTCTGCATTCCATAGTGTGGCCAAAAAAAAAAAAAAATCATTACAGATAAATAGAGCACTGACCAGCATCAAGCCCTCAAAGGAGATTCAAGCTAAGACACACCTGGTTTAATCTTGTCTGCAAAGTGGTTCGTCCTCCAGTAGAAGGCATTCGACTTAGAGCTGCCTCAATCTGTTAACACACAAAAAATGTTTAAATAAAAATAGAAGAATTCTAATTACTGGCAGGAAGGTTTATAACAGAATGGAAAGACTTCAGCCTAGTGCTTTCTTATCCATCTCGACTTCACATAAGTTGGCTTTGTCATAATTAGGCATGACAGCTCAGTCACGCATGTGTCCCGCACAGCTTTATGTGTATCCACAGCAACTTTCCCCGTGGGTTGACTCAGTAATTCCCTTCTGACTACTCCTCAGACATAAGCATTAAGTTCAGAAAAAGATCTAAAACACTTTTGTTTGTTTTTACCTGGTCTTTTTCTTTTGTAAGTTCGTCAAAAAAACGTTCCGTTTCAGCTAGAGTCCTAATTTTTGCCGTGTACTCAAAGTCATTACCCTGTGACGAGGCTGAAGTGGACTGCCCAGGTTCATGGCTAAGCGGTTTACTCTTCTCCCAAGCTGGCCTCACAGAGACTTTCTTCACCCCATTTGGCAATGGTTCAGGGGAAGAGCTATGATCAGCATGGATGTCAGTGGCTTTTTCTGAGTATTTTTTTTCTGTCAGAGGAAAAAGAAATTTATTTTATCCCTTATCAACTTTTCTAACAGACCACAGGCATACTAAATTTGTTCACCCAACTTCACTTTCTGGAAATGGCTGCTGCATGGCCAAAACATGTAATGAAAAGAGATATGTAATCAATCATATATACTTAGTTTTTTTTCCTTCACAGAATTTTAAAAGCCTTGCCCTCTTCACAAACTCCCTAAATGAATATAGCAAACTTTCTGTAAATTTAAAGCAAAAAAAAAAAAATTTAAAAGTGAAACAACACATTTAGTGAACATGTAACAACACTACAGTTAACATTTTAAGGGCCTACTTGAGTGATTCCACATTCCTTTTAACTTTATCCCAAACTTAAAATATAAATGAGAAAAAGAAAAAATTATCTAAAGCCTAAGTTGCGTATAAGTTATAGAATATAAGAGTAAAGAGGAAAACTGAACAGTATGGCCCTGGTAATCAAACATTAACATGCCCTGGACCTCAGTTTCCCAACCTTCCAATGAGGATAACAACATTGACAGATAATACGAGCGTCACGAATGCTTATTTTTAGAGGCCCTTGGGTTAAAAAAAAAGGGTTGAAGTGCAGGATATAACATTTAGAACTTTGAAAAGATACCAGAAACTCACAAAATCAATGACTAAAACCATAACTAATAATGTTTTAGGAAAAGATACCTTCCAAGTCATCTAGAGGAAGAAACTGGAGTTGTTTCCTTGGATTGGTACGTTGTAATGTAGACACAGGAACAGTATCTAAATCATCCAAAAGTATATCAAATCTATTGAATGAAGCAAGTTACTTGTGAGAAAAAAGTGTTAACTGATTATCTCCACAAGAAAGATGAGCTGGCATCCAGATAACTCACATATTTACATATTTTCAAGAGAAAGCTGGTCATATAATTTTTTTTAAAACTGAAACAATATTTTCTAACACAAAATTATATTTACCTACTGGCGACTTAAAGCATTAATCAAGACATTATCTCATTTGATCTTCATAACAACCACATGAAATAAGCAGGTAGGCATTATTATCCCCGTTTTATAGAAGAGGAAACTGAGGTTCAACATGCTTCAGCAATTTCCCCAAGAGCCTGATAGAGCTGGGTCACCAGGTCCCGTGTCCTTAGCAGTCAGTGGTCTTCCCACCGCAGCACACTCTGCTGACCACACTTCAGGGGGAGAACAATTTTCTCAGGAGCACAGGTAACCTTACGTTTAGTGCCAGAGCCATACCAGGACAGCCCACTTTTCTATACAAATGGCCCTAAATTTTCCCTGCATCTTAAGCCTTGTCAGTAAAACAAAGAATTATCATTGTATATCCAAAGGCTGGAAGTGGTTCTGAGGTGGTATTTAAATTTTATAGGAGCCAATTTATAAAGTTAAGTTTTCATGTATTGTAGTACTTTCTTACTTCTAGTATGGCATTCATTTAAATGATTTATATCCATAGAATTCCCATTGACAACTGAAAAATTAGTGATAGCTATAGGCATAAGTTGACTTTTTTGTCTTTTTTTTTTTTTTGTCCTTTTAGGGCCATGCCTACGGAATGTGGAGGTTCCCAGGCTAGGGGTCGAACTGGCTACACCACAGCCACAGCAACGCAGGATCCCACACATGTCTGTGACCTATACCACACCTCATGGCAATACCAGATCCTTAACCCACTGAGCAAGGCCAGGGATCAAACCTGCATCCTCATGGATGCTAGTTGGGTTCGTTAACCGGTGAACCATGACAGGAACTCAAGTGGACATTTTTAAAAAAGCAATAACATCTATATTTTATTCTACTATTTTACAGAACTTACCGAATCGGACTGCTTTCATTTTTGCTAAGCAGATGACTAAATCCTGGGGACAAATTTTCTTTAGGGGATCGCTTTGGACTATAAGCCACAGTCACTGGTGTTAACATAATCTCTCTTTTTGCTAGAGAGGAAAAGAAGAGGAGTTAGTTTTTCCTTCTAGGTATATACTACGTTGGCAGAACATATTCCTTTTCAGCACTTTTTTTCTAACTTTAAAAGAAATAATTTTCATTGTAACACTTTCCAAAAGATAAATAAGAGTATATGAAATAAAAATAATTCATAATCCTAACATCTAGAGGAAACCACTGTCAACATTTTAGTATATTAGACTGTAGTTTCAGCACTCTGACTCAAAACTGGTTTTTCAGGATTTTAGAAGTCGACTGGAAATAAGATGGAAACACCAGTGCTCTAGTGAACATTCCTATTAACACAGTCATATCTCCTTAGCAGTTACAGAAACAGAAATTAAGGATACAGAAATCCAATGCCTAACTTTAAAACCATACTTGTAACTGGCTAAAGAAAACAGTGACTAATGCTGAGTAACCTTAGAGTTAAATACCTGGGGGAAAAAACACCTTTTTCCAGGCCAGCTTAATTTGTTAGAACAAATGTTTAAGTACATAGTCATCAAAATAGATAGCTGAGTTGGTCTCAAAAACTGTGAAGTGATATTAGTTGCAAAACACTTGTGGGACACAAGAAAATCTCACTTTGATAAACAGTGAGAATTTCTTCAGTCACAGACACAGCAACTGGGCAGCCAGACAGTATCAGTGGACAAGAGCGCACTTAGGGCAACTGTTCAGAGCACTGTACTAGTGCTAGGACAGGAGGAAGGGAAACTGAGAGTCAAACAGTGTGTACAGCTCAGATGTCCCCCTTCCAAGCACAGAAGACCCAGACCTCTAACTCTTACTTGGAGCACTTGATTTACGATTTGATGGTGGTAAAGATGACGATCTCTGCGAAGCAGAATGAAATCGCTTCTGTCTCTGCTGGGCACCTTTCTCTGGGGACTGACCAGCGTTGACTGAAGTGTCAGCTTGCTGGGAAGTCACTAATTCTATAACAGAAACATGTAAGAACAAACAAACAAACAAAACAAACCTAGCTTCAGTGATCTGCCTTTATTAACAGATGGTTGGACCAAGCAAGCAATTCTTCTATCTAGATTATAATGATGATTTGCACCACATTACAATGATTAAAAAAAAAAAATGCTTGATGAAGAAAAATGTGGGAGTTTATAATGAATTCATTCTGGTTCTCTGTTTACATTTGGCATTCAAGGTGATTTTTCAAGAGAGTTTATTTTTAGAAAGCAGGTCACTAATTTATTTACTAGGAGAAACTGCTTTGGAGATGGAACGCCAGAGACGTTAATGACACGATTAGCAGGCCCCACCAAATACACACCAGAAAAAGTACAATTGCCTGGACCTGTGGGAAAAAAAGGTATTAAACATACTTCTTGTCCCAATGACAGAGGCTCTCTCCCAAGAAAGGGAGAGTAGGCAATGTAATATCTCACCTCAAGGGCACCAAATGTCTGTCATACCTTTTTGGTATGAGCATCTAAGACAGAAAAATTTTCAAATATCTTTAAGAATGCCATGTAAGGAGTTCCCGTCCTAGCGCAGTGGTTAACGAATCCGACTAGGAACCATGAGGTTGCAGGTTCGATCCCTGGCCTTGCTCAGTGGGTTGGGGATCTGGCGTTGTCGTGAGTTGTGGTGTAGGTCGAAGACGCGGCTTGGATCCCGCATTGCTGTGGCTCTGGCATAGGCCAGTGGCTACAGCTCTGATTGGACCCCTAGCCTGGGAACATCCATATGCTGCGGGAGCGGTTCAAGAAAAGGCAAAAAGACAAAAAAAAAAAGAATGCCATGTAAATCTTTAAGAATTAGAACTAATATGTCATTTGCTTTGTATAAAAGGTACATATGTGAGGCGATGATAAATCAACAACTAGGGGATTCAACTATCTAAAATGGGGCTGAAGCAGCAACAAAACAAATTTAACTTTTTATTTCATTACTTGAGGTATTTAATTTTAAGAAGGTAATATCATTGGGGGGAAGGGGGCAGAAAAATATATATCTATACTGATGTCAAACAAGGAATAAAATACTTACTATTTGAGGCGTCTTCTTTCTCTGTCTGTGTGCCCCAATTTTTAAATATTTTTTCTTCATCAAGTTCTTTCAAAGCTTTCATGATTGGTGCGTCTGAAGTCTCTCTTTGTTTTTTTATCAATAAACTTGAACTTCCAAGTGAAGGATCCTTTTCCAGAGGAGAATGGTACCTTAAATAATAATTGTAAGACACACAGTGCTATGGACTGAATATTTGTGTCTCCCCCAAATTCTTATGTTGATGCTCCAATCCCCAATGCAATGGTGTCTAGAGGAGTGGGGCCTTTTGGGGGTGATCAGGCTGTGATGAGGTCATGAGGGTAAAGCTCTCCCTGCTGGGATTAGTGCCCTTTTAAAAAGAGGAAGAATCAGCTTGATCTGCACACATCCACCAGGGAAAGGCCATGTGAGGACAGAAGCAGGATTCAGCCACGCTGGCACCCTGACCTCAGACTTCCCACCTACTGAACCATAGGAAATAACTGTTTCTTAAGCCACCCAGTCAAGGGTAATTTGTTAGAGCAGCCTGAACAGTTTACTGAGATTATCAGGGGAATAACATGAAGGTTGACAGTTATACCCCACAATGAATATGTATGCTTTACAATGCAAATCAATAAAATTAAGCCTCCAAGTAATAGACCAGTGCCTCCCAATCTTTTTCATGGCCTAGAACATACAGAAATACGATATTTACATGGACTCTGGAGCAAGGAAATGATGTTGCTCATGGGGTCTCCAGCTATCAGAGGGTGAGGATCAATCTCTTGTCCTAACCACGAGCACATGTGTAAGGCACACCACTCTGCACAGCCTACGAAAGGACCGTTTCCTAAAAGCACTAGCCTTTCCAAGTGAAATAAAAATCAGATCCTTGAAATTAAAACATTAAAGAAACAAGGAGAGGGTTCTTTCTACCTTCCTCAACTTTGAAAGGCAACTGAAATTATAATAGTTCCTTTGTATGTATGATCTCCGACGAAGTTATTTTACCCAGGAGTGCAGGTCTCCTCCAGCTGGTTGTCCACCTGACCATCCTGCGTGTCCAGAGGCTGGCCGGTAAAGATAGAATATTCTGCTCCGGGTATCAGCCACTTCCGCCTGCTGACATCTGCGGTTGCTAGCGTGCTATTGGGAAGAAGTGCTCTCAGGCAGGGCAAGGTTTGCACTTCAGTTTAGATTGAGCACATACTGAAAACACCCTGCTTTGATATATTATTTACACAGTAATTTAAAAAGCACACAGAACAATCATATTTTAGATGAATTCTATTTTATGATTTTCATTTGAATTGAATTGTTATCTGGGTTTCCTAAGAACAGTGAAGAGTCAGAAACTCTCATATGTACACAGCTCTGAACACCTCCAACCAGCCCCCTAACACACGTTGTACCCTTTACACCCCTATTGTAGCTCAGGCTACAGAGGGGAAGCAAGAGTGTTCTTGTTCCCCTCAGACCAGCACTGCTGACAGAATTTTCTCCGAAAACAGAATCTGCCCTCCAGCTGCATAGTCCAACACCGAAGCCACTAGTCACATACTGCTACTGAACACTTGAAACATGGCTAGATTTATGTTGCTCTGTGGCTACTGTCACTGCTGTACTGACCAGGGCAGTTCTAAACCATCACATTTCTTGCCACACATTATGATGAAACCCTCCCCAGCTGAGGCTCGCCCCATCACACATTACTGGTCATGCATGGCCTCATTTTCTCAGCGCCTCCCGCTGCCCTCAGCCACGTGCACACGCATGTGCTCTGGACCTCTCTCCAATGACATTCTCTCTTCTTCCTCAGTCACCCCTTCACAAGATACACACTGGACTACTTCATCCCTGAGAATACAGCCCCCTGCAGAAATCCAAACTCCCACCAAGCCCCGGCTCATGTGCTCAGGCATCTCTGTGGCACTTCCACCGCTAGGCCACTTCCACCTCGACGCCATGATCCTTGGCCTCGCCATTCCCCCATACTCAGCCCCTCCGAACCTTACTAGCGCCTCTTTGGCTCCTTCTACGTGCACACTCCTGGTAATGATTACTCATTGCCTTGACTCCCTTACCCTGCTCATTTTCCATCACAGCTGACAGGTAGCAAACACCGAAGCTTGGACGACTACAATGATCTCACTTTTCCTCAGTGTCTGTACCTCCTACAGTTGAGCTTCGCAGGAAAGAAACTGCCAAAGTGTAGACTGGGGTATCATTGCAGAACCACTATCACTACTTCAAGTGGACACTGGTGCTGGCTGGCGACATATCTTCCTATAATCAAGGAGTTCCAATTCCCCAGTGTGACTACCTTACACCCTCTCCACTCTCCTTAAACCTCTCACCCCAGCCTTGACTGTCAGGCATGACCTCACATTGCACTCCAGAGAGAAAATAGAAACCTCCTGTCTTCTTCTCTCTACTCCCTTTCACAACCAAACTTTTTTCTCTCTTGTCTGTTTTTTGTTTTGTTTTGTTTTGTTTTGCCTTTTAGGACAGCACTCACGGCATATGGAGGTTCCCAGGCTAGGGGTTGAATAGGACCTACAGCTGCCAGCCTACACCACAGCCACAGCAACACCAGATCTGAGCCTCATCTGTGACCTACACCACAGCTCACAGCAATACCAGATCCTTAACCCACTGAGCGAGACCAGGGATCAAACCTGCAACCTCATGGTTCCTAGTCAGATTCATTTCCATTGCACCACAAGGGGTACTCCTTTTATCTATTTTCATTTCAACTCCTAGTCACTCCTTTCCTCCTTAATTTTTTTTTCTTTTGGCCATGGCATGCAGTGGCTTGATGTGGGAATCTCAGTTCCCAGACCAGGGATTAAACCCGAGCCATAGAGGTGAAAACACCAAGTCCTAACCATTAGGCAGAAAGGGAACTCTCCCCCTCAATTTTTAAGCTTATCTTTTTTCTTTTTAGGGCCACACCTGTGGCATATGGAGGTTCGTAGGCTAGGGGTTGAATTGGAGCTGCAACGCCAGATCAAGCCATATCTTCGACCTACACTGCAGATTGCAGCAAGGCCAGGGATCAAACCTGCATCCTCATGGATACTAGTCAGGTTCTTAACCTGCTGAGCCACAATGGGAACTCCTTCCCTTCAATTTTTAAATTAAGAAGCATTTCAAACATTCTTAGAAATTTACGAAGGGTACAATAACAAGCATTCACTCATGCTTAATTTTAACAAATGTTATCATCTTACCATATGTGTTTTTAACTGTAAGACAGAAACAGTATATGGTTGGTTGTACTTTTAAAATTATACAAAGGGCATAACATATACATCCTTTTAATACTGCATTTTCTACTCAATATTACGTTTGAGATTTACTTACGTTAATATATATATATAGCTCTGTCCTTTTAATCATTTATCCACAGTATGACTGTATCACAAGTTATTTATTCTTTCTCCTGTTGATGGATGTTTAGTTTCTAATGTACTACCTTTCAATAGTGCTATGATTAACATGTGTAAGAACTTCTCTAAGCTAAATACCTAAAACTAGAACAGTGAAATGTGTGGTGTGCACATCTTCAATCTTCCTGGATATTGATTAAACACTCCCCAGATGTGCTGCACCAATTTTCAGTCCAACCAGTAGTTTAGAGTTCCTATTTTTTTCACATCTTTAAGAAACTTTACAGTAATTAGATTTTAAGTTTGGCCTGTCTGGTGGTGGGAGTGGTATTCCATTACTGTTTTCATTTGCATTTTTCTGATTGCTAGCGAAACAAGCATTTTCTCATTTTCATTAGTCATTTAGGTTTCTTTTTCTGTGAACAGTTCATACTCTTTTACTACTTTTCTATTGAGGGTATCTCTTTCTTTTTTTTCTTTTCTTTTTCTTTTTTTGCCTTTTAGGGCTGCACCTGCAGCATACGGAAGTTCCCAGCCTAGGGTTTGAATCAGAGCTGCGGCTGCTGTCCTATACCACAGCCATAGCAACGAGAGATCCAAGCTGAGTCTTCAACCTATACCACAGCTTGTGGCAACCCCAGACCCTTAATCCACTGAGCAGGGCCACTGCATCCTCATGGATACTAGGCAGGATCATTTCTGCTAAACCACAACAGGAACTCAGAGGGTGTTTTTTTTTTCTTCTTTTTTTAGGGCTGCACCTGGAACATATGCAAGTTCCCGGGCCAGGGATTGTATCCAAGCTGCAGCTTCAACCTACGCCACAGCTGCACCAGCACCAAATCCTTTAAACCACTGCACCAGGCTGGGGGTTGAACCCATACCTCCACAAGGACTCAAGCCACTGCAGAGACAACACTAGATCCCTAACCCACTGTGCCACAGAAGGAACTCCTCTGGGTCCTTCAAACACAAAATTAAACTCGTTCCTAACTCAGGACTCAGCAAGACCAACATCTCTGTCTGGAACACCCCTCTTCCCTCCCCACTTTCCACCTGAACAACTCTATACACATTTTACCTCTCTGCTTACATGTCACCTCCACAGAAAGGCTTTTCCCCAACTCCAATCTAAATCTCTCTCTTCTTTTATTGGGCTACCCTGAAGCACATGGAATTCCTGGGCCAGGGATCAGATCAGATCCAAGCTGCAGTCGTGATCTAAGCCTAAGCTGTAGCAATGCCAGATCCTTTAACCCTACTGAGCAAGGCCAGGGATCAAACCTGTATCCTGGTGCTGCAGAGACACCACCAATCCTGTTGTACCACAGCAGAACTCCCTAATACTCTCTTTTGTTCAATCTCAAATGTCCAATTTCAATTATTCACATAACTTTCTCTTTAAATAGTTCATTATGTCCCACCGAGATTAATTAATGAAGAGCTAGAAAGTTTCTCATTTGACAATTACAACATAGAAAGATTAACATTTACAATTTTATCTTTTTTTTTTTGGCTATTTCTTTGGGCCGCTCCCACGGCATACGGAGGTTCCCAGGCTAGGGGTCCAATCGGAGCTGTAGCCACCGGCCTATGCCAGAGCCACAGCAACCCGGGATCCGAGCCACGTCTGCAACCTACACCACAGCTCACGGCAACACCGGATCGTTAACCCACTGAGCAAGGGCAGGGACCAAACCCGCCACCTCATGGTTCCTAGTCGGATTCATTAACCACTGCGCCACGACGGGAACTCCCAATTTTATCTTTTTTTAATAAAATGTCAATATTAGGAAGTTAGGCTCTACTCATTTAATGTTCTACAACAAAATGATAGTAAAAAGCAATTCTAATATGACAAAATACTCTATAAATGTATCATCAAGATAATGCCCTTAAATTGTAACGAAGCTAATTTAGAAAAACTAGGGAGTTCCCGTCGTGGCGCAGTGGTTAACGAGTCCGACTAGGAACCATGAGGTTGCCGGTTCGGTCCCTGCCCTTGCTCAGTGGGTTAACGATCCGGCGTTGCCGTGAGCTGTGGTGTAGGTTGCAGAGGCGACTAGGATCCAGCGTTGCTGTGGCTCTGGCGTAGGCCGGCGGCTACAGCTCCGATTAGACCCCTAGCCTGGGAACCTCCATATGCCGCAGGAGCGGCCCAAGAAATAGCAACAACAACAACAAAGACAAAAAAAAAAGAAAAACTAAAAAGAAAAATCCATACAACCTAATAAAGATCCATCTTCATAAATCTTTTTTTTTTTTTTTTGGTCTTTTTAGGGCTGCACCCAAGGAATATGGAGGTTCCCAGGCTAAGGGTCAAATTGGAGCTGTAGCTGCTGGCCTACGCCCACAGCCACAGCAATGAGGGATCCAAGCTGAGCCGAGTCTGTGATCTACTCCACAGCTAACAGCAACATCGTATCCTTAATCCACTGAGCAAGGCCAGGGATCAAACCTGCGTCCTCATGGAAGCTAGTCAGATTCATTTCCACTGAGCCACGACAGGAACTCCCCATCTTCATATGTCTTTCCATTAACATGGGATAAAATTTCTGGAATTTCAAGGCTAAAAGAACTTTTGAGATGTTCTAGCCCAATGTCCTTGTTTTTACAAATAATAAAACTGAGCTCCAAAAAAATTAAGTGATTTTGCCTGAAGTCACACAGAAAAGCAGAGTCAAAAACCAAAAAACATCCTGATTCTCCCAATTCCTATTCTGATTTTACCATTTCCTCCTTTTGGCAAATGCCTCTGCTTATGAGAGCTATCCTGATATCTAACAATTAGATGTTTTATGCATCAAGTTCTAGATACATCTGAGTTCTATAATGATATTTAACCCTGTCTTTCTCATGATTTAGACAGACAAGTGTCTCAGTGCAATAACAGGGTGCACCTATCTCTAGCTTTACAGAGATTAAATGAAATAACTTACTTGGCACGTGAGGGTCTCATGGGAGTTTTAGAATTATGAAGACGACTTAACATATTTTCATGCTCAACTTGTTTGACCTGAGCTTCAAGTTTTGAAATTGTTCTAATTCAAAAACAATAAGATAAATTAAGTGCATTTCAACAATAGCCAAAAAACCCCCACATAGTTTAATTACAAATTACTTATTTAACAAACACTTCCAGGAAAGGGTGACAAAAGAGCTACAAATCCATAAACCTTTTTCATAGTAAAATGTTACCTTTAAACTTTAAAAAGTTTAACAAAACCAGGGAGAATAAATATAAAAGGCAAATAGAAAAACTCTACAAATCAGCATTTTAAATGCTACAATTTAAGGAAAAGGGAACAACAAATGTACTTAATATAACAAGTAAAAATTATAAATTTGACTATAGATCAAAATACACAGTATAAATTAAAATGCAAGCAATCAAATAAATTGCAATTTGAACATTTTAAATTCTGCGTGTATTCATATGAAATATATATAGGTAATGCTCTAACAAAAGAAGAACCAGGTTTACCATCCAAAGCAGAGCTATTAAAAAGAACTTCCTGTTCTGAATAACTCTCAACCTACGGGCAGCTCATCTAATTTGTGCCATATTCAAAATAAAAGCTAATCTTCAACTTTACCAACAGAAATTAAATACTCTGGCCAATTGTTTTGAGGGTATCTTGGCATTCTTTCTCTTCTTTTAAATTTTTAATGTCTCCATTTCATCTTTTAAAACTCAAATTCTTACCTATTCTGTTGCAAGGAAGGTTTGAGAAAGAAAGCTTTAACAGGGCTGATGCAATCTGATAAGGAATCTATCCCTAGAACTGTATGTATCACAGAAAAGACTTGCAAAGATGAGAAAGCTGGACATAGTTACTGTTCTTCCCTATGGCAAGTTCTTAAGGAAGGAAAATCTCTAAATGGGGATATTACTTATCTCCAAATAAAAATGTAAAAATATGCTCTAAAGCCAATTAGAAATATCTAATCATTTGCCATAGAGGCCATTCTTGATACTGTTCCTACCCAATTAAGCAAATCAGATCATGACCACAGCCCCAAACCAGGTTTTTGAGGGGATTTTCTAGCAGTAGCAATACTAGTTTCTTCCCTTCCTTTCCTTTCTTCCTCCCTCACTTTCTTTCTGCCACATCCATGGCACGTGGACGTTCCTAGGCCAGGGATCAAACCTACACCTCAGTTGCAACCTGTACCACAGCTGTGGCAACACTGGATCCTTAACCCACTGTACCACCAGGTCTTTAAGAAAATAGATGACTACAAAATTGGTGTGAATGTTATTTTCTTTTTGGAGCACAAAAATAATTCAGTGAACTAGACTGCTTCTTAAAATTCTTTTCAATGATTTAGTATCACTTGGGTTTTACCTGTGCTAAGAAAATACATCATGTTTGGAGACACACACCTTTCAGGCACAGCCTCCAATATATTCTAATCATTTAAAAAATGTTGGCTGGAATCAAACATATTTCCAGACAAAGAGAAGATGTGGATAAAAATCTAATCTCAAAGTGCTTAAAACCCTCAAGAAAAGCTTTCTTTTATAGACACATATTTAAGAGCTGAAAGAACAATTAAAGGTATTTGCTTATTAGGAAGACAATATAGTTTATTTACCTTTTCAAATCAGAAATCTGAGTATGTGCATCAAGCAATTTGTTTTCAGTTGTATTTAATGTATCCTATGAAAATAAAGAAAAATTTTAATAACTAAAGTTACATACTCAGGTGTATTCCTTTTATTTTAAAATGGATAATATAAAACTAAGGCTACATCAGATAGTTACAAAGAAAATTACGCAGATACTCGGGCAAGTACGGTATTAACCACAGAGCCAATATAAAATGTGTGTAACCCCCTGTTTAATAAGTAAAGCCTATTATGCTTTACTTCATCAGAAACAATCAGTGTTGAAATGGACATATTTTAAACACAAACTTGACTGAAACCCCAGTAAATGGCAAAGCTAATACCTGCAATGATGAGATTTCGGATATAATGACTGGTTCCTAAAAGCCCAGACCTCTTGGCTACTCGATATGCAGGCCTTTTCCCTAACCTTGAATAATCACAACCCTGCATTTTCTGCAACAGAATTACCCGGATCCTACTTACTTATGGTTGGGTTTCACTGAATTCAAATATGTAGATCCCTAACAGAATTTTAATTAAGAATTCAAACTTAATCAACTCAACCCCACAAAAAGCTAATGTTTTGGAAAACAAAACTTTATATTTAAATGGTATTAAGTAATTCTTTGCATCTGTATGCCATTTTATACTCTTCTAAAAATTTTGTCTCATCTCAAATGTAACAGCTACTCAATACCTATTTGTTAAATTAACAAACTTGTGAGGTAAGTGGGCAGATATTTGGAAATTAGGATACTGACAGGATGAGTGAGTGGTCTAGGGCAAATAGCCAAATGGGGCTGGAGAAGGGGAGGGGAAGGGAGAAAGAGGGTCAAATCTTCTGATTGTCACTCAAATGCCTATACCCCTACAGGAGGTCCAGAACATGAATGATTGCTGTTCCCATCATGGTGCAGTGGTTAACGAATCCAACTCGGAACCATGAGGTTGCGGGTTCGATCCCTGCCCTTGCTCAGTGGGTTAACGATCCAGCGTTGCCGTGAGCTGTGGTGTAGGTTGCAGACGTGGCTCGGATCCCGCGTTGCTGTGGCTCTGGTGTAGGCCATTGGCTACAGCTCCGATTCGACCCCTAGCCTGGGAACCTCCACATGCCGCGGGAGCGGCCCAAGAAATAGCAAAAAGACCAAAAAAAAAAAAAAAAAGAACATGAATGATCAACAATTACCTTTACCCTTTCGTGTTCTTTTCCAAGGGACTCATACTCTCCTAGAAGCTACAAGGAAAAACAAAGAATTATATCACAAAATTAAATATAATATCAACTGAAGGATAGTCTATACTCTTCAAATATGCCAATATCATGAAACAAAAAGATTAACACATTGTTTCAGATTAAAGGCAACAAAAGAGATGAGTGAATGTAAGGCACCATACTGAGTTGGATCCTAGACTAGGACAAAAAGTGCCATAAAGGAACAATTTGGATAGGAACTGCATCATTATCAGATTTCTTTACGTTGTTAACTCTTCTGTGGCTATTATTTCTTAGGAATACATACTGAAAGTGTAGGGGTAAAGGGGATATGACGTCTATAAATTAACGATTCGGGAAAAAAAATTTATGTGAAAAAAATACATATATATGTCATGATAAAGCAACCATGGCAAAATGTTAACAACTGGTATGCCCAGGAAAAAGGAATAGGTCAGTTCTCGCAAGTTTTCTCTAAGTTTGAATTTATTTCGAAATAAAAAGTGAAACAAATAATCTGTATCAGTCAATACCCTTAAGTAAGCAGTATTTGAAAAGATTAAAATGTGTGTTGTTCTCTTTTCAACTGCTGCACGCTACCTTTTGTAAAGTTAGGTCCACAGAATAAAGCTACAACCCCTAGAGTCTAATATAATTAGATAATTCATCTTTTAAAAAAAATATGTAAGACTTCCAGGCAAAAAGATTCATTATAGGATTTTCTTCACATCCTGAGATCCCACTAAATTAACAATGAAGCAATTAAAGAGAAAACAAAAGAGCAACAAGGGAGAGATTTCAATGAAGATGCTGCAAAGCAGAAGCCACTACAACTTCCAGTACCTGAGGAAAGGATACTAATGGCAAGCAGTTTGATATCTTCATAACTTAGAGGCTTAGAATTTGACCCCAGGTTCAGTGGTAGACAGAGTTGAAGTGGAGAGCTGGCCACAAGGAAGTGGTTCAAAGTCCTGAGTTAGAGCCCAGGATCTTTTCCCAACCTATACAGCAGTGGACTGCCCAGCCAGACAATAGGGTATGGAAGACATGATTGGGACAGAAAAACACAGCTTTGGAAACCCAAGTAGAACAGCAGTGGGTGGAAGGTGGGTGTGGCAAAGGGATTGAGAGAAAATGACTAAGGGAAAGTCTTTTTTTTTTTTTTTTTTTAATCTTTTTGCCTTTCCTAGGGCCACTCCCGTGGCATATGGAGATTCCCAGGCCAGGGGTCTAATCCGAGCTGTAGCTGCCGGCCTATGCCAGGGCCACAGCAACGTAGGATCCAAGCTGTGTCTGCAACATACGCCACAGCTCATGGCAACACCGGATCCTTAACCCAGTGAGTAAGGCCAGGGATTGAACAGCAACCTCATAGTTCCTAGTTGGATTCATTAACCACTGCGCCACGACAGAAACTCCTAAGGGAAAGTCTTAAAAAAAAAAAAAAAAAACACAACTTGACTCCCCACCTCTCTCACTGCCACCAGAGCCTGGGAGACTCTTCTTTGGGAAAACTCAACAACCCCAGAAAAAAGACCTCTACATCTGAAGGTTCCCTAACCAAATGCCTAGTACGTTGCTTATGACTGCTTGTTAATGAAGATTATAACAGGAAATAAGTCCTATCTGTTCATGCACAGTCTCCAAAGAGCTTTTTTTTTAGCCACACCCAGAGCATGCTGGAGTTCCCAGAGCCAGGGATCAAACCCATGCCACTGCAATGACAACACTCAATCCTTAACTGCTCAACCACAGGGAACTCCCCAAATAGCTTTTTATTGCCTCCCTCTTAAATGTGAGCCTACCAAAGAACCAAAATAGAAAACAGAATTCAGGAGTTCCCATCGTGGCTCAGCAGTTAACGAACCTGACTAGTATCCGAGAGGACACAGGTTTGATCCCTGGCCTTGCACAGTGAGTTAAGGATCCCGCATTGCTATGAGCCATGGTGTAGGTCGCAGATACAGCTTGGATCCTGTGTTGCTGTGGTTGTGGTAGGCCTGTAGCTGCAGCTCCAATGTGACCCCTAGCCTGGGAACCTCCATATGCTGTGGGTATGGCCCTATAAAGACAAAAGACACACACAAAAAAAAGAAAGAAAGAAAACAGAATTCAAATCCAAATGAGAGGTTAACTTAGAAGAAATAAAGAATGAAAACTGAAGAAAAGTGTTGAAAGAAAACTATTATTAATATCTTCAGAGAAATTACAATGTTATAAAATAAGAACAGAAGGCCAAGGAAAAACTAGCAATGACAGAATAATAAAGAGGTCTTAGAAACTAAGAGAAGTTAAATAATACATACTAAGACCAAAAGATAACAAAGAGGACATGATGGACACTGAAACATAAATAAGTCTTAGAGGATCAACCCATGCAATACAGCATCTACTCATAAAAGTTCCAGAGAGAGAGCCGAGAGAAGTAGGAAATTAATCGAGAAAGAATAGCAAGTTTTGTAGACTGAAGGATGTTAATTTCCAGATTGAAAGTACCTATGCCCCAAACAATGAATAAAAAAACACCTATATCAAGGCATACTGTTATGGACTATCAGAACACTAAAGATAAAAGAAGATCCTAAAAAGCTTCCCGAAAAATTGTTTACTCGTCTGGAAAAAAATGAAGTTCAATTCTAATCTCACATCAAGGTGAGAGGTACTTTGAGACAGATTAAAGGCCTAAATATATAAAGTAGAGCTTTTATAATTTTAGGAGGCATTATATAGAAGGTCATTTTCCAATCTTTGTGTAGAAAAAGATTTTGTAAACCAGACATAAAAGAGGCCCAGAAATTCCCATGCAGCAGGTTTAGGATCCAGCATTGCTGCAGCTGGGTGGAGGCTGAAACTGTGGCACAGGTTCAATTCCTGGCCTGGAAATTTCCACATGCCATGAGTGTGGCAAAAAAAAAAAAAAGAGGCCTAAACCATAAATGAAAAGACTGCATTTTGGACATTAAAATACAAAACTTGTACCCTGTAATGACACCACAAATAAAATGAAAAGCTGGCCACAAGCCAAGAGAAGACAACTGTAATACAGGTAACTATTTAACATCAATCAGCTTGGCAAAGAGGTTTGACAAAACCAAACACTGGAAATAATCTAGAAAAATAAAAATTCTCATACATTGCTGGTGAAAAATAACCATTCCAGAGAGACATCCAGCAGTTATCTGATGATGAAGACAGTGCTTCTAATCTATGTCCTAGTCACTGCTCTCATTAGCATATGCTCTGTGTGACAACAGCACTATTCCCAAATGGTCACAGCAATATTTTTGTTCACACGAGCTCTTCCAGAATCTTGTTACACACCACCAAGAGCTGGTGTCTATTTCCTCTTCTCTGGAACCTGGGCAGGACTTTGCGACTGCTTAACAAACAGAATGCGACACAAGTGATGCTGAATGGTTTCCAAGGCTACTCATAAAAGGCACTGTGGCTGTTAGGAGGCTCTTTTAGGACACTTGTCCTTAGTACTCAGCCATCATGCTGCAAAGAAGCTTAAAAGAGGCCACATGGAAGGAACTGCAGCCTTAGCCTTAGGAACTGCTTCATCAAAGGCCCCCAGCTTCTGAATTTCCAGTGGAGGTCCTGGATAATGTAGGGTCCAGATAAGCTGCCCCTGTTATGCCCAGTCCTAACTTCCTAGACCACTTAAGTCCAGGAGCAGAATATGTCCAGTTTAGGGGTCATTTGTTTTGCAGCTCTAGTAACTGCAACAATACCCTAGAGGTACTGGCACACATATGCACAGGAGACATGTATGTGAATGGTCATGGCAATGCTGCTCATAACAGCAACAGAAACTGGCAGCAAGAAAACCGATAAATAAACTGTGGAAGATTCACACAATGCAATACTACATAGGAATGAAAACAAATGAATTAGTGCTGTGTGTATCAGTTTGGATAAGTCTCACAAATGCAAACAATTTCAGGATAGTAAATACAGCATGACAGCATTTATGAATAGCTTTAAGATAGGCCAAACAGGGAGTTCCCGTCGTGGTGCAGTGGTTAACGAATCCGACTAGGAACCATGAAGTGGCGGGTTTGGTCCCTGCCCTTGCTCAGTGGGTTAATGATCCGGCGTTGCCGTGAGCTGTGGTGTAGGTTGCAGACGCGGCTCGGATCCCGCGTTGCTGTGGCTCTGGCGTAGGCGGGTGGCTACAGCTCCGATTCAACCCCTAGCCTGGGAACCTCCATATGCTGAGGGAGCGGCCCAAGAAATAGCAAAAAGACAAAAAAAAAAAAAAAGATAGGCCAAACAAGCAACCATACACATAATGATATAACAACAGACATGGGAATGACATTCACACCATTCACACTTCTAGGAAGGCAGAGGTGACCAGAAAAGGTATATGGAGTCTTCAATGGTACCTGCAGTATTTATTATCAAGTATTAATTATCAAGGTGGGTGGTGGGTCCTCATGTGTTTGTTATATTATTCGCTACACTCCTGTGTATACCAGAAATATTTCAAATGTTTAAATAAAAGTGAATAAAAGCTACACGTATCGACATGGTAAATCTTAGAAACAATGTTGAGAGGAGAAACCAGGTTCCAGAAGGATACAGTGCATATATAATAGTGCATAGTTCAGGAACATACAAAACATTACTATATATTGTTTATAGACACATGCATGTGTAGTAAAAGTAAAAGGAAGTGCATGGGGATAACCAAGAGTGTAATGAGCACAGCAGGTACCTCTAGGATGGGAGAGAAAGAGAAGAGGGTGTTTCCACAGTATCTACAGATGGCCAATGTATGGGGTATTCAATATATTACTCTACATACCTTTCTGAATGCTTAAAATATTTGACACGATAAATGCAAAGAAAGTCAGTGTTATCACTGGCAATATTCATATAATTTCAGCTGAAAACCACATTCTACCTATCCTTTGCTTTTTTTTTCTTTGCTGCTCTATTGCTACTCAAACATAATTGTGGTGGGCTTTTGATTAAAAACAATGACATCCCAGAAGCAATGAACATATCTAGATCTTAAGTTTCTAAATAGCACTTAAAGGAAACAGGGCTCTTCAGAAAAAATGACTGATTTAGGAATGAACTATAAAAGTACTATTTGGGCCTGAAAAGTCTTGCAGTGGCAGGAAGTCTGGGTGTGCTCAGAGGAACATGTCAAAAGGCCACACAAGGCTCTGGCGTAGGCCGGTGGCTACAGCTCCGATTGGACCCCTAGCCTGGGAACCTCCATATGCCGAGGGAGCGGCCCAAGAAATAGCAAAAAGACCAAAAAAAAAAAAGCCACACAAGTCAGCTTCACATGTATCCCTCCAGCCAAAACTGACAAAGCACCAAAATAATTACCATAGTTAAAAAAAAAAAAGACTAGCTCATTGAATAAAATAAGAATCCATGCATTCACACTGATATGCATAATTAAAGGAGAAAGGAGAACTTCTCCTTGCGGGAAAGTGTAGAAGGAATCATAGAATTAGAAAAAACACCATTTGGAGTTCCCATTGTGGCTCAGAGGTAACGAACCCAACTCGTATCCATGAGGATGTGGGTTCAATACCTGGCCTTGCAAGGTGGGTTAAGGATCCAGCGTGGCTGTGAGCTGCGGCATAGGCCAGCAGCTACAGCTCCAATTCAAAGCCTAGCCTGGGAACTTATATGTGTCACAGGTACAGCCCTAAAAAATAAATAAATAAATAAATAATAAATTTTTAAAAATGAAAGAGGAGTTCCCGCCGTGGCTCAGTGGTTAACGAATCCAACTAGGAACCATGAGGTTTCAGGATCGATCCCTGGCCTCGATCAGTGGGTTAAAGATCTGGCATTGCCATGAGCTGTGGTGTAGGTTGCAGATGCAGCTCAGATCCCGTGTTGCTGTGGTTGTGGTATAGGCTGGCGGCTACAGCTCTGATTAGACCCCTAGCCTGGGAACCTCCATATGCCAAGGGTGTGGTCCTAGGAAAAAAAAGACAAAAAGAAAGAAAAAAAAAGGAAAAACACCATTTGGCAACCACCTCAGTAATTACTGGTTTCAGGCAAGACTCATCGAGGCATATTGCAGATAGCGGTTAAAAGTTTGATTAGAGGAGTTCCTGTCGTGGCTCAGCGTTAACAAACCCAACTAGTATCCATGAGGATTCGGGTTTGATCCCTAGCCTTACTCAGTGGGTTAAGGATCCGGTGTTGCCATGAGCTGTGGTGTAGGTCACAGACGTGGCTCAGATCTAGCGATGCTGTGGCTGTGGTGTAGGCCGGAAGCTGTAGCTCCGATTAGACTCCTCGCCTGAGAACCTCCATACGTCGTGGGTGCAGCCCTAAAAAGACAAAGAAGAAAAAAAAGTTTGATCAGAAAAAGGTGATTGAAAGACATGATTTTAGTCTGAAATTATCCCCTCATAAGTTACTTATTAATTCCAATGGGGGAGGGGCACTATATAACTTTACAGCAGAGACCCCTGGCAAACCCCACCTTACCCAAGTGATTGGAGTTAACACCCCAAAGTTATCATGTCTCGACTAACCAGAAATGCTGAAAGGCTCCTACGCTTCTTGACAAACTGAATCTAACAGTGAGGAAATACACACCCAAACTGAGGACCATTCCTCAGTGTGCTATCCAAGAGACCTCTCTGCAATGATGGAAGTGTCTCCCTCTGCAGTACCCAACCCACATGTGACTACTGAGCACCTGAAATGATCCTAATGCTACTGAGAAACTGAATTTTTATTTTATTTAGTTACAATTGATGTAAATTTAAATGCTCATATGTGGCTAGTGACTTCCATGTTAGAAAGCATAGTTCTATAAAATAATTAGTCTATAATCTTCAAAGAGTTACGGTTCTAAAAGACAAAGGAACTGCTCCAGATTAAAGGAGATAAAAGAGATATGACAACTCAATCAACATGTAACCAGGATGAGGACTTCCTGTCGTGGCGCAGCAGAAACAAATCCAACTAGGAACCATGAGGTTGCAGGTTTGATCCCTGGCCTCCCTCAGTGGGTTAAGGATCCAGCGTTGCTGTGAGCTGTGGTGTAGGTTGACAGCTACAGCTCTGATTAGACCCCTAGCTTGGGAACCTCCACATGCTGTGGGTGTGGCCCTAAAAAGATAAAAAGACAGAAAAAAAAATGTACCCAGGATCAGATACTGAACAAGGGAAAAGAAAGTTTCTTTTGCTATTTAGGAACATCTGTAGTATAATTTGCAAAAATTGAATGGTATGTAAATTAAATAATGACATTAATGTTAATTTTCTAATTTTGCTGCAGTTATATAAAAGACTGTTCTTGTTTTTAAGAAATATACCTTGAAATACTTAGAAGATAAAGATGCATTATATCTCCAACTTACTCTCAAATAGTTTAGGAAAAAAATCTTGGAGTTTCCATCATGGCGCAGAGGAAATGAATCTGACTAGGAACCATGAAGTTGTGGGTTCACTTCCTGGCCTCAGTCAGTTGGTTAGGGATCCAGTGTTGCTGTGGGCTGTGGTATAGGCTGCAGATGTGGCTTGGATCCTACGTTGCTGTGGCTACGATGTAGGCCAGCAGCTATAGCTCTGATTCGACTCCTAGCCTGGGAACCTCCATATGCTGTGGATGCAGCCCTAAAAAAAGGCAAAAAAAAAAACTTTTATTTTTTAGGGATACACCTGCAGCATATGGAAGTTCCTGGGCTGGGGGTCGAAATGGAGCTGCAGCTGCTGGCCTGCACCACAGCCACAGCAATGCCAGATCCTTAATCCACTGAGTGAGGCCAGGGATCGAACCCGTATCCTCACGATACTCAGTGGGTTTCTTTTTTTTTTTTTTGTCTTTTTGCTATTTCTTTGGGCCGCTCCCGCGGCATATGGAGGTTCCCAGGCTAGGGGTCCAATCGGAGCTGTAGCCAATGGCCTACACCAGAGCCACAGCAACGCGGGATCCGAGCCACGTCTGCAACCTACACCACAGCTCACGGCAACGCCGGATCGTTAACCCACTGAGCAAGGGCAGGGACCGAACCCGCCACCTCATGGTTCCTAGTCGGATTCGTTAACCACTGCGCCACGATGGGAACTCCTCAGTGGGTTTCTTAACCCACTAAGCCAAGATGGGAACTCCTAGAAAAAAATCTTTTAACTATATACAGACAGAATGATAAAGCAAATATTGTAAAATACTAACATTCAGAATCTAGGTGATGGTATACGGAAATTCTTTACATGATTTTTGCAACTTTCTATAAGTCTGTTATTACGTAAAGGAAAAAGTACAAGAAGTTTTAAAAACCAGGAGTTCATGTAATCACACAAACTAAAATTATACTAATGATGCTTATGAATAAGAACAGTAATAACCAAACCATGTCAAGTTCTAATCAAATATGGCACACTCAACACAGTGTTCATATGCACTCCCTCCTAAAACTTTACTAAAATGATTGCAAAGGAATAGAAAATGTAGGGCTTGCTGATATGACATTCCAAAAATTGTACTTTACCTCTATGATTTTCCTCCTAATAACCCCAGTCTAATCATGAGAGAAATATCAGACAAATCCCAAGGGACATCCTACAAAATACCTGCCCAGTCATTCTCAAAACTGTCAAGATCATGAAAACCAAAGAAAGTCTGAGAAACTGTCACAGCCAAGAAGAGCCTATGGAGACATGTTAGCTAAATGCAATGTGGTCTCCTGGAGGGAGTCCTGGAGCAGAAAAAGAATATTAGTGGGAAAAAAAGGAAATCTGAATAAACTATGGCATTTACTTAATAATAACAATGTATCAATATTGGTTCATTAATCGTGGCCAAGGTACCATACTAAAGCAAGATGTTAATAAGAGGGGAAATGATGTGGGATATAAAGGAACACTACTTTCTCAATTTTTCTGTACATCTAACTGTTCTAAAAAAATAAAAAAAAAATTTTTAAGTAAAGTGTGACTGCATAAAAGTTTTCAGATATGGAAGGCCTCAACACTTGTCTCTCATGCTTTCTTTTTCTCAGGAGATACACTCTAGCAAAACAAAGTTAAACTAGGAAAGATGATCTAGAATCCACACAAAATGACAGATTCAATAAAGGAAAGAAGCAAAGATAATTTCCAGGATGATGACAAAGGCAAGTCCTAGAAATCTGAGTATCAGATCTCAAGGGCAATTAGTTCAGAGTGAAGCAAGGGGACTGGGGAGGTGGGGTAGAGTCAAGTGCTATGCAGGTAAAAAAAAAAAAAAGCAGATAAAAAGACAAGGAAATTATTAAGCTGAAGAAAAATAAAAGTTGTAAAAGAAAGTAAATACAGTCACTAAACACTGCAGCTTAGCACTGAAAAATATTTGCATAGACATAAGAAATACTGAATCCCTTTTTTTTTATTTTTTGGCCGCCCTGTGGCATATGGAATTCCTGGGCCAGAGATCAGATCTCAGCTGCAGCTGTGGCAATGCTGGATCCTTAATCCATTGTGCCAGGCCAGGGATTGAACCTGTGTTCCAGCACTCCCAAGATACCACCAATTAGATGAACCACAGCGGGAACTCCAAGAAATACTAATTTCTGATTAATCTATAAATTATATCATATTTAAAACCTAAGACACCACTAACTAGAAATCATACTATTTTATTTAATGCCATTTAGTAAAATACTAAGAAGAAAAAAATGATGCCAATTAAAATATGATACTATAGTGTAAAGATTCATTTCAATTTCAGAGTTGTTTGGAGTTCCGGTTGTAGCACAGTGGAAACGAATCCGTCTAGTATCCACAAGGATGAGGGTTCAATCCCTGGCCTTGTTCAGTGGGTCAGGGATCTGGCTTGATATGAGCTGTGGTCTCGGCTGAGAGCTACAGCTCCAATTCCACACCCTAGCCTGGGAGCATCCATACACCATGCGTGCAACCCTAAAAAGCAAAAGTAAATAAATAAATAAACATTTTTAAAAAAAGGAATTTCAGTTCCTGTCATGGCACAGTGGTTAACAAATCCAACTAGGAACCATGAGGTTGCAGGTTCAATCCCTGGCCTCGCTCACTGGGTTAAGGATCCAGTGTTGCTGTGAGCTGTGGTGTAGGTTGCAGACATGGCTCGGATCCTGAGTTGCTGTAGCTCGGGCATAGGCTGGCGGCTACAGCTCCGATTGGACCCCTAGCCTAGGAACCTCCATATGCCAAGGGCGTGGCCCTAGAAAAGACAAAAAGACAAAAAAAAAAGGAATTTCAGAGTTGTTTGAATGTAAAAGAATAAGCTTCTTAGAATCAGTTTAATACACTAATCACATTGGAAGGAGGGGAAGAGGTGTATTTTGGGGGAGTAAATGGCTTAAGAAAGCTAAACTGTGACTGTACACAGGAGGAAGTCAATACAGAATGTCTGAAACTGACAGAGAAAAAAAGGGCAATATAAGTTTACTATTAGAAACACGAAGCCAAACTTTAGAACAAACAGCTTAAAGAGCTGAAAATAATGGCTGCTATGGTAGAGGACTCCAAGGTAGGGAGAGGTAGAGAAGACTACTGTTTCTCATTCAAGATTTAAATCATTTATATGCATTATACTTCAAGAAAATAAAAAAAATTTTTTTTTGCCACACGTGCGGCATGCAGAAGTTCCTGAGCCAGGGCTCAAACCTGAGCCACAGTAGTGACAATGTCAAATCCTAAACTGCTAGGCCACCAGGGCACTCCGAAAAAAAAAAAAATTATATATATATATATATAAAATTTTTTTTTTTTTTTGCTATTTCTTGGGCCGCTCCCACGGCATATGGAGGTTCCCAGGCTAGGGGTCTATTTGGAGCAGTAGCCACCGGCCTATGCCAGAGCCACAGCAACACAGGATCCGAGCCACGTCTGCCACCTACACCACAGCTCACGGCAACGCCAGATTGTTAACCCACTGAGCAAGGCAGGGACCAAACCCGCAACCTCATGGTTCCTAGTCAGATTCGTTAACCACTGCGCCACGACGGGAACTCCCGAAAATATATTTTAAAAACAAAGCAGCAAGAATCAAATCTAGGAATCCCCACTGTGGCTCACCTAGGTTGAGACTGACATAGTATCTGCAAGGATTCAGGTTCAAGCTCTGATCCCACTCAGAGGGTTAAGGATCAGGCGTTGCCACAAGATGTGGCATAGGTCACAGATACAGCTCAAATCCAGCAATGCTGTGGCTGTGTGGCAGGCCTACACTGCAGCTCCAATTCAACCCCAAGCGCAGGAACTCCCACATGCCACAGGCCTTAAAAAAGAAAAAAAAAAAAAAGTAAATCTAAAGCTACTAGAAAGAAAATTTCAACAGCCAAAATACAACCATTAAAACAAACAAACAAACCACAGTCGGGGATCCAGCATTGCTATGAGCTGTGGTATAGTTCATAGAAGCAGCATGAATCCCAAGTTGCTGTGGCTGTGATGTAGGCCAACAGCTGTAGCTCTGATCTGACCCCTTGGGAACTTCCATATGCCTCAGGTGCAGCCCTAAAAAGGAAAAGAAAAAAAAAATCTACCTGAAACCTTATCCAGTTTCAATGTTATACAAATCTAAATTTTAAGTGAAATGAAATCAAAGTGAAAAATTTTATCAAGTCTATTCTAAATCTGGTTCATTTTACCTGTCAGACACACAGATGTTGATTTAAGATAGGTCAAAAGCTGACCTGCTAGAGACAGAAAGGTGAGGGAATGACACCATTGATCTCAAAGCCCTGACTTCCTGCTTCAAGGTAACACCCAACTAACTTGTTCAGAAGGTTGTATGTACACTTGCAGCTATAGCAAAGTTATGTAAAATGAAAATAAACATGGAAAAAGTCATAGTAGCTTGTTAAGGGTACAATAACTGAAATTACTTTTAGCCAACCACATCAATGAGTTACCATTACTTGTCACTTACATCTTGAAACATTTTGTTTTCTTGTTTTAGTCTTGCTTCTTTATCATCTGAGAGTTTGTAAGCATTCTCAAATGCCTCTTCTAAATCTTGAAGTCTAGATTTCAGACGAATGATGGTATTGTCTTTTTCTTTATTACTTGTTCTCATTTCTTCAATCCGTTCCTGCAAAATTTTGGAGGCACTGCTGGCTGCATTGAATCGTTCTCTGAAATCACTCTACAAAACAAAGACAGGATAATACACTGTTCAAAAACACCCCATACATCTCAAAAGTAGCTAATAAACTGTGGACATTATAAAATAAGGGGTTCCCATTGTGGCTCAGCTGTAACAAACCCAACTAGTATCCATGAGAACGTAGGTTTGATCCCTAGCCTAGCTCAGTGGGTTAAAGATCCGGCTCTGCCACAAGCTGCGATGTAGGTTGCAGACACAGCTTGGATCCAACATTGCTGTGGTGTGGCGTAGGCCAGCAGCTGCAGCTCTGATTCGATCCCTAGCCTGAGAACCTCCACATGCTGTGGGTGCAGCCCTAAAAAGACAAAAAAAGAAAAAACATATATATATAAAATAAAAGAGAAGTGCCCTGATGGCACAGTGGGTTAAGAATCCAGCATTGTCACTGCTATGGCTTGGGTTGCAAAACCCTGGCCTCAGAACTTGAACATGCCATAGGCAGAACAAAAAAAAAAAAAAATCTATATATCTATATATACATAAAAGAAAACACATAAATGGAAATGAACAAATTTGATATTTTGTTATATGCTGGGATGGAGAACAGAAAGGATTACCCTATAGAATAATACACAGAAAACCACTGTCTGAGATAGCCTGATTCCAGGACTCACCTGTAGATCATTTTAAGGAGGAAAGACTAACCATGCCTATTAGGGAAATTATTCTGAAAGCACAGTTGGAATTTGTTGTCCCACATTAATATTTAATGAAAAAAAAGCTTTCGTTAACCTATTCTCTCACAATGAAAATAAACAATTCAAAACACATCTGATATGATAATATACATTAAAAAATCATTAATGTATATATTATTATTATTATTATTATTACACTATCATTTATAATAGCCAAATGGTGAAAATAGCTCAAACAGGAGTTCCTGTCATGGTACATCAAAAATGAATCCAACTAGGATTCAGGTTCGTTCAGTGGGTCAGGGATCTGGCGTTGCTGTGAGCTGTGGTGTAGGTTGCAGACTCGGCTCAGATCCGTGTAGCTCTGTCTATGGCGTAGGCCAGCAGCTGTAGCTCCAATTCAACGCTTAGCCTGGGAACTCTATATGCTGCAGGTGTGGGCCTAAAAAACAAAAAACATAAAACAAAAAAAAAAAGAAAATGTGGTGTAGCCATATACCATAGAATATCATTCAGCCATAAAAAAGAGTGAAGTACTGGTCCATGATACATTACGGATAAACCTTAAACACATGATGCTAAGTGAAAGAAGCCAGATACACAAGGCCACACATGGTATGACTCCATCTACATCAAATGTCCAGAATAGGCAAACCAAAAGAAACAAAAAGTAGAGTAGTGGTGCTGAGAAGGGTGTGTATGAGGGGCTAACAGCTTAGGGGTTCAGGGCTTCTTTTTGAGTGGGAAAAAAAAAGTCCTAAAATGGACTGTGGTGATTAATTGGATAAATTTGTGAATATACTAAAAACCACTTTATTTTATTTTTTAATTGCTTGGCCACATCTGCAGCATGCAGAAGTTCTAGGGCCAGGGATGGAACCATAGCTATAGCAGTGACAACTCTGTGTGGTTATGCCATAGGCCACAAGAGAAATCCTAAAATCCACTTTAAAAAGGGTAACTTTTGACACCTGAAACTAAGACCAGTACACATCAAATATACTCCAACAACATTTTTTTTTGTCTTTTTGTCTTTTCTAGGGCTGCACCTGTGGCATACGGAGGTTCCCAGGCTAGGGGTCTAATCGGAGCTGTAGCTGCCGGCCTACGCCAGAGCCACAGCAACGGGGGATCCGAGCCTCGTCTGAGACCTACACCACAGCTCACAGCAACTCTGGATCCTTAACCCACTGAGCAAAGCCAGGGATCAAACCCGCAACCTCATGGTTCCTGGTTGGATTCGCCAACCACTGCGCCACGATGGGAACTCCATAACCAATGTTTTTACAGAATTAT
Source organism: Phacochoerus africanus (assembly GCF_016906955.1). NCBI lineage: Eukaryota > Metazoa > Chordata > Mammalia > Artiodactyla > Suidae > Phacochoerus > Phacochoerus africanus. The sequence goes on along the minus strand of NC_062558.1, from coordinate 29,811,622 downwards.
TTGTCTCAGGAGTTCCCCTTGACACAGCAGAAACAAATCTGACTAGGAACCATGAGAATTCAGTAACTGGAGTTTCACTGCAATTCAGCGGTTAGGAACCCAACTGGTATCCAGGAGGACTCAGGTTCAATCCCTGGCCTTGCTCGGTGGGTTAAGGATCCGGCATTGCTGTGAGCTGTGGTGTAGGTCGCAGACGCGGCTCAGATCCCGTATTGCTGTGGCTCTGGCAACAGCTCAGATTAAAACCCCTAGCCTGGGAACCTCCATATGCCTCAGGTGTGGCCTTTAAAAAAAAAAAAAAAAAGAATTATTCGTCTCTAAGTTCAATAAATAAAAACATTTGTGTGATTTTTTAAAATTAAGTCACTAGAACGACAACAAAAGTTAGAGTACTTACTTACCACTTCTCTTTCCAGTAAGTTATTCTTATTTTCAAGTGCTCTCACACGACTAGTAGCTTCGTTCAGAGCACTGTCTAACTGGCCACATCTAAAAACCACACATTGAAACAAGACAGTAAGAAGATAAAATCCTTTCCCTTAAAAGCATTATAAAAATCAGAGTTCCTGATGTGGCTCATCAGGTTAGGAATGTAGTGTTCATTGAGGATATGAGTTCAATCCCTGGCCTTGCTCGGTGGGTTAAGGATAAACCTCAAGGACATTATGCTGGGTGAAATGAACCAGTCACAAAAGAACAAATACTGTATGGTTCTATTTACACAAGGTACCCAGAGAATCAAATTAATAGAGACAGAAAACAGAATGATAGTTGTCAGGGCTGGAGAAATGGGTAATGAGGCGTAGTTGTTAAACAGGTACAAGTGACACTTTGCAAGATCAAAAATAGTTCTGGGAGTTCCTGTTGTGGCTCAGTGGGTTAAGAACCCAACGTAGTGTCCATGAGGATGTGGGTTCGATCCCTGACTTGCTCAGTGGGTTAAGATCCAGTGCTGCCACAAGCTGCGGTGCAGGTCGCAGATGTGGTGCAGATCTGGCATGGCTGTGGCTGTGGCATAGCTGGGAGCTGTAGCTCTGATTTCTACCCCTAGCCTGGGAACTTCCATAAGCCATAGAAAATAAAAACGAAAGTTCTGGAAATGGATGATGGTGATGGTATAGCACAACAATGTGAATGTACTTAATGCCAGTGAATGGCACACTTAAAAATGGTTAAAATGATGAAGTTTATCATTTTACCACATTATAAAATAAAAATTAAATATGCAGGATATAGAAGAGTGCATAAAATAGCATGATCTCTTTTACAAAAAAAAAACTATATATGTATATGCATTATGATTTCTAGAAAGACGCCAAAAATTAAGTCTAGGATGTGAAAATAGAAGATGGGGTAGAAAGATTTCATTCTGAATCCTTCTGTACTGTTTAAAATTAGTATGGGACTTCCTATTGTGGCTCAGTGGTAATGAACCCTACTAGTATCCATGGGATACGTGTTCAATCCCTGGCCTCGCTCAGTGGGTTAAGGATCCAGCACTACCATGAGCTTGGATCCTGCACTGCTGTGGCTGTGGCTGTGGTGTAGGCCAGCAGCTGTGGCTCCAAATCGACTCCCAGCCTGGGAATTTCCATGTGCCACAGGTGCGGCTCTAAAAGACAAAAAAAAAAAAAGTATGAATGGTATTATTCTAGTAATTAAAGAGTTTTTTTGTAAAGTTAATTACTGCAGAACCTAAAAATAACAAAATACATAAAAGAATCTGGTTACCATTTTCACTCAGTGTTTAACGATGTAATGTGAATAAAAGCTACTGTTTATTTGGCACTGATTAAACACTCTATGTTAAGCACTTTGCATTCATTCTCACAATCCTGCCAGTGAGGACTGTTTTCATTCCCATTTTAAAGATAAGGAAACAAAGAGAAGTTAAGTTCCTCCTGAGTCACACAGGGATTCCAAGCCAGGCAACAGCCTGACCCTGGAGTTCCTGCTCCATTCACTATGCATTAAGGCCTTGCAGAAATGTAATATTGATAAAACTGGTCTTGAAACAAAGATCACAAAATAGTCAAGTGCTGGTATGTAATTTTTCTCTTCTAATAACCACACTGACTCTGGTATGCCAGAGATCTCAGCCACCAAGTTGCAGTGTGTGACAATATCAAATGGTCCATTTGCAGTAGCAGTGGGATTCTCCAATTTGCAATTTTAAGCTTTTTTTTTTTTTCTTTAGGGCTGCACCTATACCATAGCTTGCAGCAATGCCAGATCCTTAACCCACTGAGCAAGGCCAGGAATTGAACCCATATCCTCATGGATATTAGTCAGATTCTTAACCTGCTGAGCCACAAAGGGAACTCCATTTTTTTAAGTTTTTAAAAACTTTTGTTTCCACATACAGAAGTTCTTGGGCTAAGGATTAAACCCATGCCACAGCAGTAACAACCCCAAGCCCTTAACTACTAGGCCACCAGGGAACTCATTTTCTCTCTACTGCCCTCTGTAACAGTTTTATACTGTAGGCCAATCAATACCTTTGGGGGTAGTTAAAGTAATGTGTTGCTCTTCATTTGTATGCCACCAGTACATTTAATGCAATGCCCTAGACTGCTGTTATTGTCATAACACAACCACTTATTTTAAAACCCTGACTTCTAATTTGCCCCTCCTACATCCTCTCACTGCTCTGTGTGCTCTAGCAGCTTCTAGACATAAAAATGTTTTACTTGGCTCCACATTACTACGTGTCTTCTTTGGCACCTTTGTCCAACAAGGTCTACTGGTTGGCTTCTTTCACATTTCTCTTTTCCAACAGGAAGTACCTGTGGTCATCTGCACCTTCTCAAAGAACAAAACAAAAACAAGAACTAACTTCCCATAGTTAATAGTCTACCTATTCTTTTATTTTTGTACTAAAAGAAGACCGTTTGGCTTTTTTCCTGGCTCTTTTCAAACTACTTCTCTCTGCCACTGTTCCCCCATCCTCACCACCAACCGTAAAATGGAAGCTACAGAAATGATTAGGATTAAGATAGCATGTTAACCACCACAGCAACTGCTAACTAGAATATAATCTAGTTTCCCTAGAATTCTGCAAGTCAAACTGTTAACTGGACTAGAAGATTTCAGTTCCCTCCTAATCTTTCTCAAGGGGCTTTGTCTGTTTTGCCCTAGAGAAGACTTCTTTGTTGTTATCCGGACCTAATCAGTTTTCAATCTGATTAATTCCATTTGTAACGTATGTTACAAGTACATTGTTACTAATACTAGTAAAAGCATCAAATTTTGTAAATGATTCTCTCTCTCTAAAATAGTGGAAAGATGGAGTTCTCTTGCGACACAGTAGGGTAAGGATCCGGTGTTGTCACTGCATCAGCTTGGGTCACTATTGTGGCAGTGGGTTCGATCCCTGGCCCAGGAACTTCCACATGCCATGGGCACAGCCCCCTCCCCAAAAAATAGTGGAAAATTATCCCTTGTGTGTCTATGGTTTTTCCGAATGAGATAAATGTTTTCAGAAGTTTATGAGTAACTACGTTAAAGTTATGCATACCTGGGTATGAATAAAATGTTGAGAACTGCCCCAGAACATCAGTCACAGACTTACTACGGAAGCTGTACAGAGCACTTATCCTCTCATAAAGAACAGTTCTTTACATAAGCAAAATCTGCTCAACTGTCTCAATATCTCACCCAGATGAAACAAATGTCCTCATCAGTTATCAGTGTAGAGGCAGGCTCATCTTTAAAAATAATTACTTAAGCAAACACGTTTCTATGTGAAAAATTTCAAATCTAAAGCACATACATGTTCTCAGTGTTTTGTCATCATAATACATTATACTGTGGGGAAAAAAAACATAACCAAGTTGGAAAAACACTAATTTTACAGTTAAATTACAAGTTTTAGGAGTTCCTGTCTTGGCTCAGCATTAATGAACCCAACTAGTATTCATAAGGACTCAGGTTTGATCCCTTGCCTTGCTCAGTGGGTTAAAGATCCAGCATTGCCATGAATATGGTATAGGATGCAGACACGGCTTGGATCCTGCGTTGCTGTGGCTGTGATGTAGGCCAGCAGCTACAGCTCTGATTCAACCCCTAGCCTGGGAACTTGTATATGCTGCACACGCGGCCCCCAAAAAGAGACGAAAAAAAAAATAGTTTTACCTATCTATAAGAATTTGATTGGTTTTCTTCCAATCTTCAACAGCAGAAATTTCTTTTTCTTCCAATTTCTGTTTCAAAATATTTATTTCTGATTCATAATAAGCTCGAAGATCTGCTATGTGTCGAGCATGCTTTTCCTTCAGACTCTGCCTAATCCTGTTGGTGAAAGGAAAAAAAATTATTAAGAAAGCATCTCCTATCTCAATAAGAAAAACCAAGAACACAATTATTTTCATAAACAAAAACACAGCTTTTCCTTCGTACACCCACAGAAAATGTAAAAGTTGACAACTAATAAAGCAAAGACATGGATTATTTCTTAGGAACTCTACCTTATAAATGTTATATTATGTTAAATTTCTTTTTTTTTTTTTTGGTCTTTTTTGCCACTTCTAGGGCCGCTTCTGCGGTATATGGAGGTTCCCAGGCTAGAGGTCGAATTGGAGCTGTTGCTACCGGCCTACACCAGAGCCACAGCAACGTGGGATCCAAACCACGTCTGCAACCTACACCACAGCTCACAGCAATGCCGGATCCTTAACCCACTGAGCAAGGCCAAGGATTGAACCCGCAACCTCATGGTTCCTAATCGGATTCGTTAACCACTAAGCCATGACAGGAACTCCTCTTATACCTTATTTAAGATCAATTAAAACAACTGTCATCATTCAAGGAGACATCATAGAAAATCTATTAACATTGCAAGCCATTCACTGAAATACATACTTAGACAATGTCACAGGGTCTTCCAAGGAAGTCAGTGAAATGCATTCTGGGACACTGTTGGCTGTACCTGGAAGCTGGGACTGACTGACCGAGGTGCAAGTTACCAGGGCAGTGTTTTCTTCATCTATAGTGTTGACTGAGATGTCATTACTACCAATAGTATATACTGAAGGAAACGTGGAACTGGTCCTACTTTCATTTTGGAAAGCATGATTCTTCCAAGAGTCCACTGGTGAAAGTTTTGTATTTGAAGGATATTTTGAGAATCCAGACAACTGAGAAGCGATATGACTTGCTTGTGAAAACGAGTCTATGTCAGAGTGACTAGACATACTAGGTTCTAGAACAGAGTCCGGTGAAAAGGATATTCTGTCATCAAGGGCATTCAGAAAGCCATGTGGTTGAATCCCTGAAATCTGCTGATTTGGTTTCATGTGCAGCATTGGGTCTAGAGCCAGCACCTAGAAATAAGACCAACAACAGTAAGCTCTCGCCATTGGTACTCAGGTTGATTTTTAAGTGAGTAGACTTTAGATCTCCTAGGAAAAATGAAGCTCAAGATGAGAGTCAGATCATGAAGCATCTTTCATTTTCACTCAGCAGAGTGTTGACAACTTTACCTCGGGTGGATGATTTGGGTTGGAAGCATAAGTGAGATTCCTCGCAGGTAACTGCTTGTTTTCCCTTTGTTTTTTATGATAAATATCCTTCAGTGATGGTAGCTTCATCTCATTACTAGTATTAGACTTAAAGATATGAAACAAAATTATTTAAATATTATCAATAAATCAATGATGAAAAAAGTTTACTTTCCTGATATCAAGATCAGCACCATAAGAAGACTTTTGAAAAATTTTAAATACTGAGAATCTAGGCTATAAGATTTGGAAAGAGTGCAAGTCTTACCTACTATGTGAAAAAATTTTCATATTCTCTAACAATAAATATTAAGGGGATAATTTGAACCTAACACATTTATCAAACTAAGAACTTCCGAAGAATAATTTCCTTACTCAAAATAAGAACCAAGTTTGGAGGAAAGAAAAGACCTCATAATGAATGAATGAAGCAGGACAAAAAAAACTCTAGCCAGATTTATTTCCATGACTCAAAGGGACAGGTGTCAAGAGGTGAAGTTCCACAGCTATAATCATGTTTAAGAGTTGGCAGACAACAAAAAGTGTTAAGAAAGAAGTTACCCAATGAAAATAGACAATTTTTGCCTTTTAGGGCAGCACCCGAGGCATATGGAGGTTCCCAGGCTAGAGGTCTAATTGGCGCTACAGCTTCTGGCCTACATCACAGCCACAGCAACCCCAGATCCAAGTCACATCTGCGACCTACAGCACAGCTCATGGCAACGCCAGATCCTTAAACCACTGAGCAAGGCAAGGGATTGAACCTGAAACCTCGTGGATCCTAGTCAGATTTGTTTCCACTGCGCCATGATGAGAACTCCGACAATTTTTTTTTTTTTAGGACCTAGTCAGGTTCTTAACCCACTGAGCCACAACAGGAACTTCCCAAATAGACCCTTTTTAAATTAGTAAAATAAAAAGATACCATCCTAACTTTTATAGCTTTGCTACTGCAAGTGTTGCAAAGAGGTCTAAGCTCCAAATAGTAATACCTGGGCTTCAATTATTTCAAGGTGGGACTTATGGCAGGGTGTGACAAGGGGTGACAGGGGTACCATATAACCCTGGCCTCAAATTTAAACTGTAGACATTCTCTCAAATGAAATTATAGATTCAGCAAGAGATGCACTGAAAGAACACATTTACCACATAGCTTTAAACTTTTAAACTGTCCTATTCCAGACCCTATATAGACTACACAGGAACATGAATATTTTTATTTTTATTTTTTTTTAATTATTTATTATTATTTTTTTCCCACTGTACAGCAAGGGGGTCAGGTTATCCTTACATGTATACATTACAATTACATTTTTCCCCCAGCCTTTCTTCTGTTGCAACATGAGTATCTAGACAAAGTGCTCAATGCTATTCAGCAGGATCTCCTTGTAAATCTATTCTAAGTTGTGTCTGATAAGCCCAAGCTCCTGATCCCTCCCACTCCCTCCCCCTCCCATCAGGCAGCCACAAGTCTATTCTCCAAGTCCATGATTTTCTTTTCTGAGGAGATGTTCATTTGTGCTGGATATTAGATTCCAGTTATAAGTGATATCATGTGGTATTTGTCTTTGTCTTTCTGGCTCATTTCACTCAGGATGAGGTTCTCTAGCTCCATCCATGTTGCTGCAAATGGCATTATGTCATTCTTTTTTATGGCTGAGTAGTATTCCATTGTGTATATATACCACTTCTTCCGAATCCAATCATCTGTCGATGGACATTTGGGTTGTTTCCATGTGCTGGCTATTGTGGATAGTGCTGCAATGAACATGCGGGTGCACGTGTCTCTTTTAAGTAGAGTTTTGTCCGGATAGATGCCCAAGAGTGGGATTGTGGGGTCATATGGAAGTTCTATGTATAGATTTCTAAGGTATCTCCAAACTGTTCTCCATAGTGGCTGTATCAGTTTACATTCCCACCAACAGTGTAGGAGGGTTCCCTTTTCTCCACAGCCCCTCCAGCACTTGTTATTTGTGGATTTCTTAATGATGGCCATTCTGACTGGTGTGAGGTGATATCTCATGGTAGTTTTGATTTGCATTTCTCTTATAACCAGCAATGTTGAGCATTTTTTCATGTGTTTGTTGGCCATCTGTATATCTTCTTTGGAGAAATGTTTATTCAGGTCTTTTGCCCATTTTTCCATTGACTGATTGGCTTTTTTGCTGTTGGATTGTATAAGTTGCTTATATATTCTAGAGATTAAGCCCTTGTCGGTTGCATCATTTGAAACTGTTTTCTCCCATTCTATAAGTTGTCTTTTTGTTTTCTTTTTGGTTTCCTTTGCTGTGCAAAAGCTTTTCAGTTTGATGAGGTCCCATGGGTTTATTTTTGCTCTAATTTCTATTGTTTGGGAGACTGACCTGAGAATATATTCATGATGTTGATGTCAGAGAGTGTTTTGCCTATGTTTTCTTCTAGGAGTTTGATGGTGTCCTGTCGTATATTTAAGTCTTTCAGCCATTTTGAGTTTATTTTTGTGCATGGTGTGAGGGTGTGTTCTAGTTTCATTGATTTGCATGCAGCTGTCCAGGTTTCCCAGCAATGCTTGCTGAATAGACTTTCTTTTTCCCATTTCATGTTCTTGCCTCCCTTGTCAAAGATTAATTGACCATAGGTGTCAGGATTTATTTCCGGGTTCTCTATTCTGTTCCATTGGTCTGTCTGTCTGTTTTGATACCAGTACCACACTGTTTTGATGACTGTGGCTTTGTAGTATTTCTTGAAGTCTGGGAGAGTTATGCCTCCTGCTTGGTTTTTGTTTCTCAGGATTGCTTTGGCAATTCTGGGTCTTTTGTTGTTCCATATAAATGTTTGGATTGTTTGTTCTAGTTCTGTGAAAAATGTCCTGGGTAATTTGATAGGGATTGCATTGAATCTGTAGATTGCTTTGGGTAGTATGGCCATTTTTACAATATTGATTTTCCCAATCCAGGAACATGGAATATCTTTCCATTTCTTTACATCTTCTTTGATTTCTTTGATGAAAGTTTTATAGTTCTCGGCATATAGGTCCTTTACCTCCTTGGTCAGGTGTATTCCGAGGTATTTGATGTTGTGAGGTGCAATTTTAAAAGGTATTATATCTTTGTATTCCTTTTCTAATATTTCATTGCTGGTATACAGAAATGCAACTGACTTCTGAATGTTAATCTTATATCCTGCTACTTTGCTGAATTTATTAATCAGTTCAAGTAGTTTTGGGGTTGAGTCCTTAGGGTTTTCTATGTATAGTATCATGTCATCTGCATACAGTGACAGTTTGATCTCTTCTCTTCCTATATGGATGCCTTTTATTTCTTTTGTTTGTCTAATTGCTGTGGCTAGGACTTCCAAAACTATGCTGAAGAGCAGTGGTGAGAGTGGGCATCCCTGTCTTGTTCCAGATTTGAGTGAGAAGGCTTTCAGTTTTTCCCCATTGAGTATTATATTTGCTGTGGGTTTATCATAAATGGCTTTGATTATATTCAGGAATGTTCCCTCTATACCCACTTTGGCGAGGGTCTTGATCATGAATGGATGTTGGACTTTGTCAAATGCTTTTTCTGCGTCTATTGAGATGATCATATGACTTTTGACTTTTTTTTTGTTAATGTGGTGTATGATGCTGATTGATTTGCGTATGTTGAACCATCCTTGTGAACCTGGGATGAACCCAACCTGGTCATGGTGTATAATTTTTTTGGTATGTTGTTGGATTCGGTTGGCTAAGATTTTGTTGAGAATTTTTGCATCTATATTCATCAATGATATTGGGCGATAGTTTTCTTTTTTGGTGGTATCTCTGTCTGGTTTTGGAATGAGGGTGATGGTGGCATCATAGAATGTCTTTGGGAGTATTCCTTCTTCTTCAACCTTTTGAAAGAGTTTAAGGAGGATGGGCACCAGTTCCTCTTTATATGTTTGATAGAATTCACCTGTGAAGCCATCTGGTCCTGGACTTTTATTTGTAGGGAGTGTTTTTATGACCTCTTCAATTTCATTTCTAGTGATCGGTCTGTTCAGTTGGTCTGTTTCTACTTGATTCAGTTTTGGCAGGCTGTAAGATTCTAGAAAATTGTCCATTTCTTCCAGATTGTCAAACTTGTTGCCATATAGTTGTTCATAGTATTCTCTTATGGTTTTTTGTATTTCTGCTGTATCCGTTGTGATTTCTCCTTTTTCATTTATAATTTTGGTTATTTGGGTTCTTTCTCTCCTCTTTTAGTGAGTCTGGCCAGGGGTTTGTCAATTTTGTTTACCTTTTCAAAGAACCAGCTCTTGGTTTTATTAATTTTCTCCATTGTTTTTTGAGTCTCTATTTTATTGATTTCTTCTTTGATCTTTATAATTTCCTTCCTTCTGCTGACTTTAGGCCTTTTTTGTTCTTCTTTTCTAATTCGTTTAGGTGGAGGGTTAAGTTGTCAATTTGGGATCTTTCTTCTTTTTTGAGAAAGGCCTGTATTGCTATAAATTTCCCTCTGAGCACTGCTTTCGCAGCATCCCATAGATTTTGAGCGGTTGTGTCTTCATTATCATTTGTTTCAAGGTAGTTTTTAATTTCCTTCTTGATTTCCTCATTGACCCATTGGTTTTTTAGTAGCATGTTGTTTAGTCTCCATGCAGTAGGTTTTTTCTCTTTCCTTTTCCCATGGTTGATTTCTAATTTCATGGCATTGTGGTCAGAGAAGATACTTGAGATAATTTCTATGCTCCTAAATTTATTGAGATTAGCTTTGTGTCCCAATATGTGGTCGATTCTTGAGAATGTTCCATGAGCATTTGAGAAGAATGTGTATTCTGATTTTTTTGGATGTAGTGTCCTGAAGATATCAATTAAGTCTAACTTTTCTATTGTTTCCTTTAGGATCTCTGTTGCTTTATTGGTTTTCTGTCTAGAGGATCTGTCCATTGATGTGAGGGGGGTATTAAGATCTCCTACTATGACTGTATTCTCATCAATATCTCCCTTTATGTCTGTTAATATTTGTTGTATGTATCTGGGTGCTCCTGTATTTGGGGCATATATGTTGACAATACTAACATCCTCTCCTTGGATGGATCCCTTAATCATTAAGTAGTGTCCTTCTTTGTCTTTCTTTATGTCTTTTGTTTTAAAGTCTATTTTGTCTGATATGAGCATTGGGACTCCTGCTTTTCTGTCATGTCTATTGGCGTGAAATATTTTTCCCCACCCTTTCACTTTCAATCTATATGTATCTTTTGTCCTAAGGTGAGTTTCTTGTAGGCAGCATATTGAAGGTTTTTGCCTTTTTATCCACTCAGCCACTCTGTGTCTTTTGATTGGGGCGTTCAGTCCATTGACATTTAAGGTGATAATTGATAGATGATTATTTATTGCCATTTGAACCTCGTGAGGAACATGAATATTTTTAAATAAACAATAAATATAACTAGCTTGTAAAAAAATTATACTTTGTGTATGCATTAAAGGCATGGATTTGTTAACTGTAAACCCTTAAAATTTACCACTTCAAATTTTTATTTTTTAATTTTAGGGCCACACCCTCGGCATATGGAAATTTCCAGGCTAGGGATCAAACTGGAGCTACAGCCGCTGGCCTACGCCACAGCCACACCAGATCTGAGCCATGTCTGCAACCTACACCACAGCTCATGGCAAAGCCAGATACCTGACCCACTGAGTGAGGAGAAGGAATGAACCTGAATACTCATGGATACTAGGTGGATTTGTTTCCACTGCGCCACAATGGGAACTCCCAAATTTTACTTTTTATATACAGACAATGTAGAAGCCTATGCCAAGCAGCAGCAGCAGCAGCAGCGCTCTGGCTATATGTCCTGAGGAATTATGCCTGGGGGCCCAAATGAAGAGTTGCAATTACTCAGGGTAATATGAGGTAACATTTTTCACCACTTTGATGATTTCTCTTCTTTTCATTATTATTTCTCCCCCCTTTGGCTGCACCCAAAGGCACGTGGAAGTTCCCAGGCCAGGGCTGAATCCATACCACCGAAGTGACAGTGCCAGATCCTTAATCCTTTAGTTCTTTTCATATTTTAACACCTCTGAAGTGAGGATGCTTCTTGTAATTGATGGCATCTTACAAATGCTTTCGCTCAAGTAGGAACTGTGAGGAGTTCCTGGTGTGGCACAACAGGATTGGTGGCATCTTGGGAGTGTTGAGATGGTTTGATGCCCAGCCCAACACAGTGGGTTAAGGATCCGGCATTGCTACAGCTGTGGCTTAGATTGCAATTGTGGCTGCGATCTGATCCCTGGCCTGGGAATCCCATATGCCTCGGGGTGGCCAAAAAAGAAAAAGAAAAATTAGCAGCAGCTGTGACGTAAAAACAAGAGAGAGATGTATGGAGTGTAAGCTCCATAGGTAAAGAAGTTTCAGCCAATTTATTTCACTTATATTCTCCTTTTTTGGTATGTACAAGAACTACATGATAAAAATGTTTAATTAATTCTACAAGCTCCTTTTTTTTTTTTTTTTTCTGGCCACATCCATGGCATGTGGAAGTTCCTAGGCCAGGGGTTGGACCCACACCAGAGCAGCAACCTGAGCCACAGATGTGACAATGCCAGATCCTTAACCCACTGTGCCACAGAATTCCTACAAGCTCTTTTATAAGAAAAACATGTAAGTTCTAAGAGATAAGAAAGCATCAGTCTAATTGATGTTTTTCTTGATAAATTATGGAATAGGATGTCTTGAAATCGATGCCAATTTAGAGTCAACAAAATGTAATGTTAATTTATTGGTGATACAGATCAACACACATACATAGTGAGCCCGGTAACTACAGAGCCCACAGTCACCCAGGCCCCTCACAATCTCACTTCCCCCTCCCTTCCTTCTTTGTGTTTATCTGTCTTTTTCGATCCTTTCCTGAAGGATGGAACACTGGTTCCCGCCCTCTTGGGGACTCTGATATCAGCAAGCACATTGGTCCCACATTGTCCTGTCCGTTCATGCCTGTTGTGAGTGTTTACAACTCTCCTGGACGCTAACTGTATCTCTCCTTTCCCTCAACCTATCCTTTCATCTCCTAATCTAAAAACAGAAATGAGATACATACATTGATATACACATATTGGATTTTTTTTTTTTTCTTTGCTCTGAAGTCAACAAAATATTTACATTTCTGGTTCAAAGAAAATCAACACAGCAAATTAAGTTGTCCACAATGATGGTACAAAAGGATCAGAAGAAGGGTATAACAGAATGGCAAGTCAAAAATCAGGTCTGGGAACAGGGGAAGAAGTTTATCTGTGTACCTACTATATTTAAAATAATGGGCATAGGAGTTCCCATGGTGGCTCAGTGGTTAACGAATCTGACTAGGAACCATGAGGTTGTGGGTTCCATCCCTGGCCTTGCTCAGTGGGTTAAGGATCTGGCATTGCCATGAGCTGTGGTGTAGGTTGCAGACGTGGCTCGGATCTGGTATTGCTGTGGCTCTGGCATAGGCTGATGGCTACAGCTCTGATTAGACCCCTAGCCTGGAAACCTCCATATGCTGCAGGTGCAGTCCTAGAAAAGACAAAAATAAAATAAAATAATGGGCATAAAATTGTGTCATTTAATTTCACAAAACACTAACTGGGAATTTTTAATTCCATTTTGAAGTAAGTTTCCTAAGATCATAGGTAATGAATGACAGAGACCAAGCTTGATAACAGGAAGTTTTGTTTTTTTCTTTTGGTCTTTTTAGGGCCATACACACAGAATATGGAAGTTCCCAGTCTAGGGGGTCAAATAAGAGTTGTAGTTGCTGGCCTATGCCACAGCAATGTGGTACCTGAGCTGGGTTTTCAACCTACACCACAGCTCATGGCAACACTAGATCCTTAACCACTGAGCAAGGCCAGGGATCGAACCCGAGTCCCCATGGATCCTAGTTGGGTTCGTTACCACTGAGCCACGACAGGAACTTCAGGAAGGTATGATTTAAAGCCAATGCTTTTTTCTGTTTATCAGCAATTGAAAAACACAAAATTTATAAATGAACTAGAGTGCATAATTATGTAACACAAATGCACACATACATGTTATCAAATTACCTGGCTTGATGATATATCTGTGGAGGGGGCCGGTGCAAACATCTTCTCTAAAGTCTCAGGCAAAGACTGATACATGTCCTTCTCCTCCAGTTTCCAGTAAGTCAGTCCTAACGTGAAGAGATACACAGAATGGACAAAACTGAGGAAAAAGAACAAAAATGTCTTCTACCACAACTTACTTCTACCTAAAGAATACTAAATACGGGAAGTAACCACTTTTTGGCTATCTGGACATAGGAAATTGAATTCAGAGGGGAAAAAATTCACAGGTAAGGGTCCTAAATTACTGATCCAAATATATAAAATATATATATATATACACACACACACACACACACACACACACGTACATATATGTACATATATATATATTTTGTCTTTTAGGGCCGCACCCACAGGATATAGAGGTTTCCAGGCTAGGGGTCAAATCAGAGCTATAGCTGACGGCCTATACCAAAGCCACAGCAACAAAGGCTCCAAGCCCCGTCTTCGCCCTACACCACAGCTCATGGCAACACCGGATCCTTAACCCACCAAATGAGGCCAGGGATTGAACCCTTGTCCTCATGGATACTAGTCAGATTTGTTTCCACTGAGCCACAACAGGACCTCCTGATCAAAATAATTTAAATTGAACTCTCCATTATTAAAAGTCAAGATAAAATAGTGTAATTTAAAATACATTTCTTGAGGAGTTCCTGTCGTGGTGCAGCGGAAACAAATCCCACTAGGAACCATGAGGTTTCAAGTTCTATCCCTGGCGTCACTCAGTGGGTTACGAATCCGGTGTTGCTGTGAGCTGGTATAGGTCCCAGATGAGGCTCGGATCTGGCATTGCTATGGCTGTGGTGTAGGCTGGCAGCTGTTGCTCCAATTCGACCCCTAGCCTGGGAACCTCCATATGCTGCAGGTGTGGCCCTAAAAAGCATAAAAAAAAAAGAAGAAAGAAAAAAAATTAAAATTAAATATATTTTTTGAAAAGACAATAATTTCTTGGCGTTCCCTGGTGGGACAGTGAGTTAAGGATCTGGCACTGTCACTACTGTGGCAAGGATTTGATCTCTAGCCTGGGTAATTTCTGCATCCCGCAAGTACAGTCAAAAAAAAAAAAAAAATTTTCTTTATGCATAGTATGGACTTACAGAGAAGCAATCTAAAGAATTCAGTAATTGGAGTTTCACTGCAATTCAGCAATAACGAACCCAACTGGTATCCATGAGGACTCAGGTTCAATCCCTGGCCTTGCTCGGTGGGTTAAGGATCCAGTGTTGCCGTGAGCTGTGGTATACTCAAAGACATGACTCAGATCCTGAGTTGCTGTGGCTGTGGGGTAAGCCAGCAGCTGGCAGCAGTAGCTCCGATTCAACCCCAAGCCTGAGAACTTCCATATGCCTCGAGTACAGCCCTAAAAAGACAGAAAAAAAAAAAAGAATTCAGTAATTCATGTACTTATGGAGTGTTTACTCTGCCAGATAGGGGAGGAGGCACGAAGAGTGAGTCATGAACAATAAGGTGATCACACCGAATATATACTGTGTTGGAAGGCAGTATAAGCACTCTGATGGCAAAATTTAAAAATTGAGTATATGAGTTCCCATTGTGGTGCAACTGAAATGAATCCAACTAGGAACCATGAGGTTGCAGGTTCGACCCCTGGCCTTGCTCAGTGGGTTGAGGATCCAGCTTTGCTGTGAGCTATGGTGTAGGTCACAGACACGGCTCGGATCTGGTGTTGCTGCAGCTCTGTTGAAGGCCGGCAGCTATAGCTCCGATTGGACCCCTAGCCTGGGAACCTCCATATGCCGAAGGTGCAGCACTAAAAAGACAAAAGACCAAAAAAAAAAAAGAAATTGAGCATAAGGGAATATGTAGTATGTGTGTGGAAGGAAGAGCAGGTGTTTTTTTCTTTGAAATGGCTCATCTACAGCATATGGAAGTTCCCGGGACAGGGACTGAATCCCAAATACACTGCAGTCAGGCTGTGGATCGAACCTGCACCTCCATGCAAGACCAGAGCTGCTACAGTTGGGTTTTTTTTTTTTCCCCTACTTTTTAGGGCGACACCTGCGTCATATGCAAGTTCCTGGGCTAAGGGTCGAATCAGAGCTATAGCTGCCATTCTGTGCCACAGCCACAGCAACTTGGGAATCCGAGCAGAGTCTGCGACCTACACCAGAGTTCATGGCAGTGCCAGATCCTTTACCTACCGAGTGAGGCCAGGGAATCAAACCCAAGGCCTCATAGATACTAGTTGGGTTCTTAACCCAATGAGCCACAGTGGGAACTCCCGCAATTGGATTCTTAACCCACTGCACCATAGCAGAACTCCAGGAGCCTTTTTTTTTTTGCCGTGCCTATAGCATGTGAAAGGTCCCATGCTGGGGACTGAACCCTCCGCCACAGCAGCAACCCAAGATGCTGCAGTGACAATGCTGGATCCTTAACCCGCTGTGCCACAAGGGAACCCCGGCACTCTTTTTGAACAGGGTGGTCGAGGCTGGCCACATATGAGGGAATTCCCACATAAAGAAGGGAAGAACATTCCACATACAGTAAACAGTCAAAGCAAAAGCCCTAAAAGGAGAACTCGCCTCGCATATTTAAGCAAATAACCTCCCTGCTGAAGCAGAGAAAGGGAGAGAGTAGCAGACAGTGAGGTCAAAGAGACGAGGCCTAGATGTCTCTGAGCCTGTGGGCCTCTGTAAGGGCAGATTCTGGCTGTTATTCTAGAAGTGAACCCACCACAAGGTCTGAGCAGAGGAGTCACACGCTCTAACTTGACTTTAAAAAGGCTCTCATTGGGAGTTCCCATTGAGGCCCAGCGGGTTACAAACCCAACTAGTATCTATGAGGATGTGGGTTTGATCCCTGGCCTCACTCATTGGGTTAAGGATCCAGCATTGCTGTGAGCCATGTTGTAGGTCACAGATAAGGCTCAGATCTCATGTTGCTTTGGCTGTGGCATAGGCCAGTAGCTGCAGCTCAGATTCAGCCCCATATGGAATGTCCATAAGCCACAGGTCCCACTCCAAAAAGCAAAAATAAAATAAATAAATAAAAAGGCTTGCACTGGCTACCGTGTTGAGAACAGATGGAAGGTGCAAGGGTCAAAGCAGAGGGCTGGTTAGGAAACTCACAGGAACCTAGAGGACAAGTCACGGTGCTCTACTGGCATGAGAGCAGGAAGGTGAGAGGTGGTTGGATTCTGGCAATTTTCATAAGACAAAGCTAATTCATCCTGAATTGGATGTGGCATTGTGGGAAAAGGGAGTAGCTAAAGCTATCAAAACTAAAATAAGCTCACTGTGAAGAAAAAGAATGGCTGTGGGAGGTTCTGAATTTCTTAATTCATTCCTGAGATGATTTCTGAAACTGTTGGAATTAACTGCAAAAGTACTTCTTTCCATCTTTACAGAGCTTCTAATACAAATTAAGACAAGTAAGGAAACTACAGCTACCAGAGGCACAAGACTACACATGATACATTTACAGAAACCACTCTAATACACTGTAGGTGATTATTATCTATGAGAAGTGCACATAAGTTATTTAACTCTTTAAAAATATAAGCATCATACCTGTTCCTGAATCAGACATCCAAGAATTTGGATTCTCATCTGGTTTGTTGAGGTAAAAAGCTCGAGGCTGTGTAGCAGCAGTGAAATCAAACTACAATTCAAGAAAGAAAACAATTGACAGCTAAAAATCATTAGGCACAAACTGCTGACCCAAGGAATAAGAGCCAGGTGTCAAACCCAGGCATGGAGAAACAGAGTTTCACAAAGAAAGCAATCCTGGTTTTCCCCATGGTTACAAGAATGGCAAAATAGGGAGTTCCCGTCGTGGCTCAGTGGTAAACAAATCTGACTAGGAATCATGAGGTTGAGGGTTCGATCCCTGGCCTTGCTCAGCGGGTTAAGGATCCAGCGTTGCCATGAGTTGTGGTGTGGGTCGCAGACAAGGCTCAGATCTGGCATTGCTGTGGCTGTGGTGTAGGCCAGCAGCCATGAGCTCCGATTAGACCCCTAGCCTGGGAACCTTCATATGCCGTGGGAGTGGCTCTAGAACAGGCAAAGATTAAAAAAAAAAAAAAAAAAAAAAAAGAATGGCAAAATAGTAGGAATTAAGGTGAAAGATGTTCTATTCCTGTGTCATTTACGAAATCTATTATGATTCTCCGTGAGCTGGAAGAAACTGGGAGCAGGTATCATTGAGTTCAGAATGAAAATGTGTTTACAGTTTGTCAGTAACTTCCAAAAGAAATTTCAAGTGCCTAGAATTAAAGTCATTCAGTATAAAAATTAATGCAAACCAATAAAAATTCATTTTTATTAGTAAGACTAAAATAAAACAAATTAACTCTGAAAACCTCCTATGAATAATTAATATAAACTTTAAAGAATAGGCTGCATCTTATACACAAATAATTGGTTATCAGAAAAGGCTAAAAATGCTTACTTATCCTCAATTCTAATAAAAATTCTGTGCTAATCTCTCCTCATAATCTCTCTGGCATTGTCACAAAAAGTCTGTTTCCAAACAGAGATATGTGAAAAGATTATTTTTATTGGAATTTTTCTTATCAGTTCCACCATCATCAAACTTTAAAATTCCTGTTAAAGAGAATTTAAGCTCCAGTTGCTTAAAAACACCCGTGGACCCACTGCAAAAGCACAAGAGCCCTAAGCTGATAGCCTTCTACCTATCAAGGAGGGGTCATCCCCTCAGCCTTCTAAGGCACCACTTTAGCCTCTTTTGCAACAAATGTCTCTTCTAAAACTCTTACCTGCTCAAATTTCTGTCTCAGTACTTAGGAGACCAGGAAGAGCTGGCTGCAGAAGACTAAGTAAAAATTCCAAGTAAAATATTTCCACCTTTCCTCGGTCCTAAGGTGTAAACCTTAATGAGCTCAGCCAACATGCACCCTTCTTGGCTGGAAAGGGCTCACCTTACATGGCTGCCTGAGCATAGCTGTGAACTGTTCTGAGCACACAAGGCATTGGCTGAAGAAAGCAGGCCCAGCTTTTAATGAGAAAGGAAAGCATGGTGCAAGGAAAAGCCCCTCCCAAGAAGCTGGCCTCAGTCTAATACAAGGACAGTATCAGGAACAGTCCAGCAGCATCTGAAAAATCACCATGGAGCCCACAGCCCAGGAAATGGTAACTTCCAATCTGTCCCAGACAAAGGACCAAGGAAACAAAGACCAACCTGAGCTTTGGAAAATCCTTCTGCTAAACAATATCCAATTTCACAATATGCTCCAAAATTGCTAGGACCCAAAATAAACCACATTGTGAAAAAAAAAAAGAAAATTGGATCCCAAGAGAATTCTGATTTAGATTGAATCTAGAAAAGCAATGAGAGATTCTCTGATTTAGATTGAACCTGGAAAAAAAAAAGCAACAGAAGAGAAACAATGAAATAAAGAGCAAAGTTCCAGCTTTTGTGACTCCACAGAATTTGATTCAGAATTAGGCAGGTAAGAAGTGCATTTCAGGTGTGGTGTCTCTGATTCCCCAACCACCATTACCTGAAAGCCATTTAAAACTTCAAAATACCAAAGAAACTTGATTTCACCTAAGTATTTAATACTAAAATGATCTAATTCACCTTAAAAAATAAGAAAAATCAAACCTGTCCAGGATATAATAAAAAAATTAAAATAAAAATAAACAACGCCCTTTTCACGGCTTCACCCTCTGCCCCACTGACATCCCCAGAAGCAGAACAGGCTACTAGGCAGACCCAAGGGCATTTCTCAGGCAGTGCCTCTGATCCTTTGGTTGCTGGTCTGATTCTCCACTGAATCCAGGAAGAAAATTGGGCTAGATCAGTAGTTCCAAGCTTGATAGCACAGGAGAAGCACCTGAGGAGTGCTCATACCACCTGATCACAGGCCACAACCGCACCAATGATGGCAGACTACCTGGGGCTGGCAGTAAGGAATAAGGAGACTTTTAAAGTTCCTCAGGTGACTCTAATGTGCAGATTTGGGGAACGATAGGGCTACAAGAACAAATGCTAATCTACAGTCACAAAAGATAGTGAATCTACCAAGTTAACACGTCACAAACCCAAAGTTTATCAGAAGTAAAAAAGTCTCTCTGCGTTCCCATAGTGACACAGGGGAAACAAATCCGACTAGAAACCATGAGCTTCTGAGTTCGATCCCTGGCCTAGCTCAGTGGGTTAAGGATCTGGCATTGCCGTGAGCTGCAGTGTAGGTTGCAGACGTGGCTTGGATCTGGTGTTGCTGCGCTCCGGTGTAGGCTGGCAACTACAGCTCCGATTAGACCCCTAGCCTGGGAACTTCCATATGCTGCGGGTGCGGCCCTAAAAAGTCAACAACAACAACAACAAAAAAAGTCACCGCAGACTGAGTTTCAGTTAAAAGAAAAATAGGAAGGAGTTTCCTTGTGGCACAGTGGGTTAAGACTCTGGCATCACTGCTGTGACTGAGATCACTGCTGTGGCACAGGTTCAATCCCTGGCCCAGAATGGTCTGCACAGCCAAGAAAAAAATTTTAAAATTAAAAAAAAGTCTGGGAGTTCCCGTCGTGGTGCAGTGGTTAACAAATCCAACTAGGAATCATGAGGTTGCAGGTTCGATCTCTGGCCTTGCTCAGTGGGTTAAGGATCTGACGTTGCTGTGAGCTGTGGTGTAGGTCACAGACGGGGCTTGGATCTGGCGTTGCTGTGGCTCTGGCGTAGGCTGGCAGCTACAGCTCTGATTAGACTCCCTAGCCCAGCAACCTCCATGTGCCACGGGTGCAGCTCTAGAAAAGACAAAAAAAAAAAAAACTCTGAAGTTCTCTTGTGGCACAGCAAGTTAAGGATCCAGAGTTGCCGCAGCTATGGCACAGGTTGAAATGGCAGCTCAGGTTTGATTCCTAGCCAGGGAACTTCTACATGTAGCAGGTGGAACAAAAAAAAAAAAAAAAAAAAAAAAGTAAAAACAGAAAAAAAAGAAACAAGCATGAAAACATTCTCCCTATCTGGCAACCTATTCCAATGAAAAAAATCAGCTTTCACCTCAGTCTCCAAATGCTTTCATGCCATCACATCAAACAAGGATATACCATGCTTGGTGCCTCACAGGCTCAAAAGAACAGAGCTACCAATGCAGCACTAGCATGCTTCTAGGCCCAGAGGCCTGCAGGTTCAGGTGACCTCTTCACCTTCATTTCCCTCCTCAACACAAGTCTGAATAAGTTCAAAAAATGACATTAGGAAGTGTATCATGGGTTGAAGAAAGAAATGTACTGAAAAAAAGAGAAGTAGTGCCTTATGAAAGCTGAGAGGACTGTCTTCTTATGACTTCCATCTATTCTTTTCTATTTAGGGCCGCACCTGCAGCATATGGAGATTCCCAGGCTAGGGGTCAAATCGGAGCTGTAGCTGCTGGCCTATGCCACAGCAACAGCAACACGGGATTGGAGCTGCATTTGCAACCTACACCAAGATCATGGCAACGGCAGATCCTTAACCCACTGAGCTAGGCCAGAATCAAACCTGAGTCCTCATGGATGTTGGTCAGATTTCGTTTCCCCGGGCCACAAAGGAACTCGTTTTGTTTTTAATTTTTTTTGTTTTTTGTTTTTTGTACTTTATCCCTCATTAGTTTTGACTTCCAGTCTACTAAAGAACCAGTATTTAGAGAATTGTTTCCCTTTGAGACACAAAACAGCTATGTCAATGGAAGAAATTAGCAATACAAAAGGAAAGGCAAAAAACTTATGAACATGTGGTAAACAACATAATTATCTTAATTATCTGTAGCTGAAGCATGCCAGAGTAAAGTGACTTATCACCTACTTTCTCAATTGGTGACTTCTTGGTTTGCTCATTTCCTTGCATAGATTTTGAACACCCCTCTTCTTTATGTGCTCTATTTGGTTGGTTTTGCTTCAGCTTTTGAGCCCATGATGTTATCGATTTACTAGTTTAAAAGAAAAAAAAAAAAAACCTCTCTTTAGATGCTGTTCTTCACAAATAAACACTAGTAGATACTACATTGGTGGAAAATGCTTTGAGTTGTTTTTCTAATAGCAGAGAGAGGATGAGTTTTTACTCATTCATATAAGTTTCTAATATTAGAGGCAAAATGAGCAAAAACACTGAGTAGCAGTGATTAACAATAAATACAGTCTATAGCCATGAAATAGAACAAAAACCACCATTTGTGGCCCCTTCAAATATTAAGTGTATCTCTATAGTGAAAGCATATTTATTTAGATGGACTTATGCTCACGGGTACCCAAGATTTGTGTTGCTACAACTAAATACCTTATATTAGATGACATATTTCAGAGACATAAAACTGAACATAATTTCAAATTATTATTTGTTTCACAAAAATTCAGTAAAGTCACTTTTACTAAAAAGTCCCCTGGGTTAATCAAAATGTCATTCAACTGCAGCCCACACTGTGGTACAACGGTATTGGCGGCATCTTGGGACGGCTGGGACACGGGTTCGATCCCTGGCCTGGCATAGTGAGTTAAGGATCTGGTTGCCACAGCTACAGCTTAGGTTGAGACTGCAGCTTGGATCTGATTCCTGACCCAGCAGCTCCATATGCTGCGGGGCAGCCAAAATGAAAAAAAAAAATGTCATTCGACTTACAAAATCTCTCTTTATATATAAAAAACAAAATTGAGTATGCATAAAATTGAGTATACAATTTTTGGTTTCAAATTATATGAATATGTGTGACAATATTTCACTGATAATATAGTTCTGTACTCTAATTTTCAGTGAGTCTCAGTAACTAGAAAATACAAAAGGTATTTTTCTGGCAAGGCCTCCCACCTTAAGAATTTTAGTGGTCTTGGAGTTCCCATCATGGCTCAGCAGAAACGAATCTGACTAGTGTCCACAAGGACACAGGTTTGATCCCTGGCCTCACTCGGTAGGGTAAGGCTCCAGCATTGCCATGAACTGTGGTGTAAGTCACAGACACGGCTCGAATCTGACGTTGCTGTGGCATAGGCCGGCGGCTACAGCTCCGATTCAACCCCTAGCTTGGGAATCTCCATATGCCTCAGGTGTTACCCTAAAAAACAATTAAAAAAAAAAGAATTTTAGCAGTCTTATAGCATTGTAAATGGGAAGAGAGATGTCATTAGAATATTAATGTGCTTTGTTAATTTCAATTTCCCACAGGCAGTAAATAAATGAATTTGATAAAACAGACATTCAAGCACATCTCTTTCCATTATAGTTTAACTAAATGGAACTGTATTTACTAAACATGTTTATAATAAATGTAATGAACAAGTAAAACGCCCCAGAATGATGGGGAAATTCTACTTACCTGTTTGTTTTTCCACTGTATACTTCTGATATCTTATTTTCACCAAGAAAATTGTGTTCAAATTCACCAGGAAAAATGGGAATATATTCCTTTAAAGATGCGCAAAACTCTTCATTAGTATGTATATAAAAACTCTGGTCTTTCACACCATCTGCAAGCGACTCTGTCTGCACCACAGGTGCTCCGAACTGTCCTTCAGAAACCTCTGCGTGCTCCATGAACTCTTGAGCGGCCTTAGATTTGTAGGTATTTAGTTCTGAGACACAAAAGGTACCATACCCACTGCTCACTGAGCTACTATCCACATTGCAGTCTTGTTGTGATGTGGATGTTTCTTGCTGCATTTCAGGTTCTTTAGACTTAGGAAGACTGATAACAGATTCATTTCTCTCACTGTTTTCAGAAAAAAAACCCATTTGACTTTCTGAAGATATCTGTTTGCTTAAAGAACTTCTATCACAGGAAGCCCAGGAAGCATTATTGGTCTGCAATTTGACTAAATTTTTTATCTCCTCCTGTATACGCTGAAAATAAAAAATTACAGATTTGTCTAAGAAAGTACATTAAACATCACATTTCTATAAATGTCCTGAAAACTCTGTGTTTAAAAATAGATACTAGGAGTTCCCGTCGTGCCGCAGTGGTTAACGAATCCGACTAGGAACCATGAGGTTGCGGGTTCGATCCCTGGCCTTGCTCAGTGGGTTGCGGGTCCAGCATTGCCATGAGCTGTGGTGTAGGTTGCAGACACGGCTCGGATCCTGCGTTGCTGTGGCTCCGGCGTAGGCCAGTGGCTACAGCTCCGATTCGACCCCTAGCCTGGGAATCTCCATATGCTGCAGGAGCAGCCCAAGAAATGGCAAAGACAAAAAAATAAGTAAAAATAAAGATGATACATGTGTATTACCTTTAGTTTATAAACAAAACTGACACAATTAACTAACTGGTTCCTCTGCAAATTTTACAGTATAAAACAAGAATCAATATAAAGAACTTACTTGAATTTGATTGTGGAACTGCTCCTGCTGGGCAACTATCTGCTCCTGGCATTGTTTTTCCACCAAATTGAATAGTTGTAACCACCTGGTCTATTAAATTATAAAATATTTTAGTTTAAAAATAATTTTAACCCAATATTTCACAGAAATATCCCTCCAGTGGGAAAAACTTATTTTTAATGTAAAAATGATAAGCTAAATTAGTTATAAAACTATATCGGCGTTCCTGTCATGGCACAGCAGAAACGAATCTGCCTAGCATCTGTGAGATCGCAGGTTGAATCCCTGACCTTGCTCAGTGGGTTAAGGATCTGGCATTGCTATGAGCTGTGGTGTAGGTCACAGATGCAGCTTGGATCTGGCATTGCTGTGGCGTAGGCCAGAGGCTACAGCTCCGATTTGACCCCAGCCTGGGAACCTCCATATGCCACAAGTGCAGCCCCAAAAAACAAAACAAAGTTACAAAAATATGAAGACATAGGCTTGGGCACCCCTTTCTTAAGTGACCTGTGGTCTGGGTAAATTTGAAGGTCTGAATAAATCCTATTTTTCAAATGGCATCTTAATTTGCTGTCATTTTTTTTTAATGACATAAGTTTTTTAATGTAGTTTATTTTTATTATGATTTTTATTTTTTCCATTATAGTTGGTTTACAGTGTTCTGTCAATTCCTACTGTACAGCAAAGTGATCTAGTCATACATATACACACATTCTTTTTCTCACATTATCCTCCATCATGTTCCATCCATCACAAGTGACTAGACATAGTTCCTCAATTAATAAAGAACTGCTGACAGTTGTACTTTACATTTGACTTAAGTTTCTACTGTGGCACAACAGGATCAGTGGCACCTCTGGAGCAGTGGGATGCAGGTTCAATCCCTGGCCCAGTACAGTGGTTAAAGATCTGGAGTTATTGCAGCTGAAACATAGGTTACAACTGCACTGTAGGTCGAAACTGAGGCTTGGATCTGATCCCTGGCCCAGACTCCATATGCCGTAGGGAGGCCAAAAAAAGAGGAAAAAAAAAACAAAAAAACAAAAAAAAAACAATCTGGCTCTAGTTGCTATGGAGGTGTGGGTGTGATCCCCCAGCTGGGTGCAATGGGTTAAAGTATCCCATGCTGTGCACCTGCAGTGTAGGTTGCAGCTGCAGCTCAGATTCAGTCCCCGACCTGGGAAGTTCCATAGGCTGCAGGTGTGGCCGTAAATGGGAAAAAAAAAAAAAAAAAAAAAGAACTGCTGACAGTTGTACTTTACATTTGTCTTAAGTTCTTCCTTTCCTCATAATAGCCAAGGGTTTTCTTAAACACTAACTTGGACCCAGAAAAAGAATCCCACATCTTAAAACAAGAGATAGTTTGGTATTAGGAGAATCTGACCCCTAATTTAGTTGTTCTTCAAGTTAAAAAAAAAAAAAAAAACTTTAAAAATCAGATATTAAAGTGTTTTAAAGCACTGTAGCTGAAAAGGAATGAAAGGATAACTGTGAAAACCTATGGAAGTGGCCTATAACTCCCTTCGCGGCCACTTTTAGATCCTGATCCACCCTGACCCCTGTGAGTAGTTAGTGTTAGTGTAACTAGTCTAGGCCAAAACAGGGCAGGAGAGGGAGCATGGAGTTCTCCAGAGGCTGAATTCGACCTAAAGGTTGGTCTACCTTAAGTAATGGACTGCAAGCGGTAATACATAAGGTCATGACAACCAGCTTCCCTGTTTAAAATTTTCCAGTGTCTTTACAATTTTGTCATTCCCCATAGGGCCCTGCAGGATCTGGCTCATACACACCTCCCAGTTTCATCTCAGGTCTCTCTGTCCCATTCTCGACACACCCCAGGCTCTCTGGCCTCCTTCTGCTCCCTGAACGTGCCAAAACTGTTTTATACCTCAAAGGTCCCATACCTGCTTACCCTACCTGGAAAGCTCTCTCCCCAGCTCTCCACATGGCTGGCTTCTTCCTATCCTGGGATTTCAGCTTGATTATCATCTTCTCAGTTTCCCAAACCTTCCTCCCAGTTACTCTCTTTTTTGGTATCCTGTTTATTTCCTTCAGAACACTTACAACAATCAGAAAGTATCTCATTTGTTCACTTTGGTTTTTTGTTTTTGTTTTTTTGTCTTTTTAGGGCCACACCCATGGCATATGGAAGTTCCCAGGCTAGGGTTCAAATCATAGCTACCGGCCTACACCAGAGCCACAGGAGCACAGGATCCAAGCTGAGTCTGTGACCTACACCACAGCTTACAGCAAAGCCAGATCCTTAATCCACTGAGCGAGGCCAGCGATTGAACCTGAGTCCTCATGGATGCTAAAGAGGGTTCGTTACTGCTGAGCCACAATCGGAACTCCTCATCTGTTCACTTTGTTAACCTGCCTCCCAACACGGCCCCTGCTCTATCCCCAGCATTCAGGACGCAAGGCCACATTAAAAGTGGACACTCAGAGACACAGTATAAACCAGTGTATAAAAATGGATGCTGCAAGCTGCACTTTTTCTTAGTTATTACAGACTACACAATCCAGAGACGACACTTCAGGTTAATGGTGAAAGCCACTTACATAAAAGAATTAAGCTGAAACTTATATACCATATTAAGGTAAAGGGGGAGAACACCTCAAGACTGGAAAAGGAAGCCTTAAAATGAAATATGACCATACTAATAGGAAGTGTGAATTCTAAATCAACTGACTTCAGGACAAGTTGGTCTAGATCAAATCAAGTTCCTTACCTTCTCAACTTATAAAGCATCTTACATTAATCAAAACGAAAAAGAAATAATCAGAGAGTTCCCGTCGTGGCGCAGTGGTTAATGAATCTGACTAGGAACCATGAGGTTGCGGGTTCGATTCCTGGCCTTGTTCAGTGGGTTAAGGATCCGGCCTCCGACTGGACCCCTAGCCTGGGAACCTCCGTATGCCGTGGGAGCGGCCCTAGAGAAGGCGAAAAAAGACAAAAAAAAAAAAGAAATAATCAGGCAGAAGTTTTCTTATAAAGTTATACCCTTATACCTTTAGGGGTTATTTTTAAATCTTATATATAAAGTTATTATTCACATAAAACTAAATTATAATAATGACAGAACAACAATTTACTTAACAAAAAATGGCTTCACAGTACTGAGACAGTTGATATTAATCACACCTTATAATCATTTTCTCATTTAGGATATAAATGAATAGAGTTCATTTAGTCTATAAAATAGCGGAGATTTTGTGTTTCCTAATCAGACTTTATAGTTAATATTCTAATTTTAAATAAACTTAAGAACATTATGAATACAACAAGTAATATTATTCACTTAATTACAAGGGCTACTACTCATTTCAAACCAAACTGACTTACACTACCTGCATTTTACATATAGTTGGAGGATATGGGCATCTAATTAAAGTTTTCCCCTACACACACTTTTTGTTGTTTTTTGTTTGTTTGTTTTCTTTTTATGGCCACACTTGTGGCCAATGGAAGTTCTCGGGCTGGGGTCAAATTAGAAGCCAGATCCATAACCCACTGAGCGAGGTCAGGGGTCAAACCTGCATCCTCACAAACAGTCGGGTCTTAACCTGCTGAGCCACAACAGGAACTCCGACACTTACATATTTGATGCTATTAGCCTGAATGGGATTTCTATAGTCTGGCTTCGTAAATATCCTATGGGCTTTTTCCTGGGTCTGACTCCCACCTCTCCACTAACAACTAGTTCCTTGTTTCCTAATTATAAAATGGGAATAACCACACCTCATGTGTGGCCAGGAGGATTAAGTTTTAAGTTTAAATATGATGTATGTAAAGCAGTGATCTCAATGGGGGAACTATAATTTGAAAACCTAGAACGTTTCCTTGTGGCGCATCAGGTTAAGGATCCAACGTTGCCACAGCTGTGGCATAGGTTCAATACCTGGCCTAGGAATTCCACATGCCTCAGGTGTGGCAAAAAGAAAAAGAAAAAAGAAAATCCATGAGGTCATGGTCATGACAGAGATAGTAGGAGTACATGAGCATTTAGTGGGCACGGTCCAGGGATGCAAATCACAGGAGAGTACCCTGTTTTAGAGAACTGTCCTATGTCCATTTTTAATTCTAAAAAGTTACACATATTTTGTAGTTTTTAAATCACCAAACTGTCCAGAAATGCAACTAACAAGACATTTCAAAACTTGCTCAGAAATTTGTTACCGTTTCAGAAAATCATGTCACTAGCTGCAGTGCTAGATCAATACAAGGCAGCTGTATTGGTCTGTGTCAGCTGCTGCAGTCATGGTTGAGTCTACACAGAGGTAAGCACCAGTCTGCTTCATTATATCTTCTAATGTAAATGTGTCTGAGCACGTATACATTGAAATACATATTATCTTATTATAAATAATAGTACACTGATCCTCCCGTACCTCACAGTTAGGACATTATACTGACTTTTTTTTTTAAAGTGGATACAGGCAGGTTACATCACTTCTGAATTTCTTTTTTCTTTTTTTGTCTTTTTAGGGCCATACCCACAGCATATGGAAGTTCCCAGTCTAGGGGTCTAATCAAAGCTGTAGCTGCCAGCCCACACCACAGCCACAGCTACACTGGATCGGAGCTGGGTCTGCGATATACACTACAGTTCACGGCAATGCCAGATCCTTAACCCACTGAGCAAGGCCAAGGATCAAACCTGAGACCTCATGGATACTACCGAGGTGTATTACCACTGAGCCATGAAGAAAACTCCAACCTGTGAATTTCATTTCAGGAAAAGATATTGATGTTATTTAAAACCTGTTACAATAAGAGAGCTTTCAGCCTAATAAGTTGAGTGCCACTGATAGTGTCTAGTATACTGCCCAGCAAATACTCAACAAATGATATTGGAATAATAATTATCAGAAAACCATTACTACTATATACATCATCAGCAGTGCTAAATAGTTAAAGTGCCAAAATAATTTTTAAAAATTTGTTAATGATGTGTTTTAAAATTTTCTCACAGTTTCCATTGTGGCTCCATGATAACAAAACTGACTAATATCCATGAGGACGTGGGTTCCATCTCTGGCCTCACTCAGTGGCTTAAGGATCCGGCCTTGCTGTGAGCTGTGGTGCAGGACAAAGACGAAGCTCAGATCCTGAGTCACCATGGCTGCAGCATAGGCCAGTGACTATAGCTCTGATTTGACCCCTAGCCTGGGAACTCCTGTATACCGTGGGTGCGGACCTAAAAAGACAAAAAAAAAATTTTTTTTCTTACAATTATAGAAATGTTAGCAAGTACTTAAGAATGTATTAAAGTATTTGTGTGTAAACATGTTAAATTCTTTCCTGATTGAATAAAAAAATATTACCTTCCCAAGTTTAAGCAGTGATAAAAATTCCAAGAGAGAGGTGTTATAAAGGAATTCTAAAGATTCAGATCATCTCCAGATTTCCTCCAGAGCTCTGTGGAAGGTTTAGTGTTTTGTTTTAATAATGCAGATTAGTCTCTTATAAGTGGTAGAAATCAGACAAATATTAGTATTCCAAAAGAAAGGTGAAATTCAGGGAAGAGTTGGGGATTAGACTTATACAGCCCTTACCCTCCCCATGCTTTCTAAATCACTATGCTAAAACATCAGAGGCTTTTATCTTCATAGGCTAGAAAAACATACAAAACATGGAGTGTGCTATGGTGCAATGGGATTAATGTGTCTTGGGAGCGCTGGGACCCAGGTTTGACCTCTGGCCCACTGCAGTGGGTTAAGGATCTGGCATTGCCACAGCTGCAGCATACGTCAAAACTGTGGCTCGGATCTGATGCCTGCCCCAGAAACTCCACATGCCAAGGGGCGGCCAAAAGAGAAAAAGAAAAATGCGTGCACACACACACAAACACACAAAACAAATTCAACAAGTTCTACTGAAATGGCCCTAGGAGTATTTCATAATCTGTCAAAGTCAGAAATAGCTTATAAAACTAGTGAATAATCAATTATATATCTACAATATAAAAATTAAATAGTCAATTAATGCTAAATGTAATAATCTGTTAGATCACAAGAGAAGAAAGGACACAAAGAAACTGGTTCAAATTTTAAAAGATATAAGTAGCTGGCTGGTATTCTGGCTTATAATAATCTGTGTCTTAAATTCAAATATACATTCTGATTCTGACTTAAGATGTTGATTTCAAAGCTTAAAAGTAACTATGAAGTTGCCAGAGGTCAATGAGTCATTTCTTTTAAAACATGTCAATTCTGGCATTATAAGCTAATGAATAATTAGGGGAAACATTTCATAAAGCATTCCAGTATTATTTACATGACTTTACAATGGCATTTTATATGTCTTTTGCATTAGCATGTACTTATCATTAAATGAAAAAAGTATAGGAGTTCCCACTGTGGCTCGCCGTAATGAATCCAACTAGTATCCATGAGGACTTGGGTTCTTCCCTGGCCTCGCTCAGTGGATCCGGCATTGCCTGAGCTGTGGTGAAGGTCACAGACACAGCTAAGATCTGGCGTTTCGTTGCTGTGGCTGTGGTGGAGGCCAGCAGCTGCAGCTCCAATTCAACCCCTAGCCTGGGAACTTCCTTATGCCAA
Organism: Phacochoerus africanus; assembly: GCF_016906955.1. NCBI lineage: Eukaryota > Metazoa > Chordata > Mammalia > Artiodactyla > Suidae > Phacochoerus > Phacochoerus africanus. The sequence continues at coordinate 29,781,211 of NC_062558.1, read as the reverse complement.
GGGTTCGGCCCTAAAAAGACAAAAATATAAATAAATAAAAGTATAAAAACTTAAAACTCAGTTTTCTTTTAAGTTTGCCATAATACTCAGTCACTTTAATTAAGTCCAATGATTATAAGTAATTACACTTAGGGATGGCTGCTACTGAATTCTTTATTTTTATTTTATTTTGCTTTTTAGGGCCACATGTGTAACATATGGAGGTTCCCAGGATAGGAGTCAAATCCAAGCTACAACTACAAGCCTACACCACAGCCACAGCAACGCAGGATCCAAGCAGCGACTACAACCTACACTGCAGCTCAGAGCAATGTCAGATCCTTAACCCTCTGAGAGAGGCCAAGGATCAAACCCGCATTCTCATAGATACTAGTCGGATTTGTTTCCACTGCGCCACAACAGGAACTCCCTTTATTTTTTTGCTTTTTAGGGCTGCAGGTGTGGCATATGCTACTGAATTCTTTTTTTTTTTTTTTTGGTCTCTTTTTTTGTCATTTCTAGGGCCACTTCTGCGGCATATGGAGGTTCCCAGGCTAGGAGTCGAATCGGAGCTATAGCCACCGGCCTACACCAGAGCCACAGCAACACAGGATCCAAGCCATGTCTGTGGACCCACACCACAGCTCACAGCAACGCTGGATCCTTAACCCACTGAGCAAGGGCAGGAATCAAACCTGCAACCTCATGGTTCTTAGTCGGATTCGTTAACCACTGCGCCAAGACAGGAACTCCTGCTACTGAATTCTTAAACCAGATAACTTTTTATTCCATTTATTCTACATTCTTACAAATAGCAAATTATAGTTTACAAACTATGATTAACATGTAAAACAAAATCTACTGCTCTCTAAATAATTTGGAGTTCCTATTGTGACATAGCAGAAACAAATCCAACTGGTATCCTTGAGAATGAGGGTTCAATCCCTGGCCTCACTCAGTGGCTTAAGTAACTGGTATTGCAGTGAGCTGTGGTGTAGGTTACAGATGTGGCTCGGATCCCGAGTTGCTGTGGCTGTGGCCAGCAGCTGTAGCTCTGATTCTACCCCTAGCCTGGGAACTTCCGTATGCTTCCGGTAAAACCCTAATAAGCAAAAAAAAGAAAAGAAAAAAGAAAAAAGAAAGAAAAGAAAGATTTTAATGCCATACATTTCTACAAGCATTACCAAATCTAGCCTTGGAAAAGTCTATCTTGGGGATTATTCCATGAAACAAAACTTAATAAGTATTTTTTTAACTGTTAAACTTTTATATTACAATTTAACCTATGGGAGTTCCCGTCATGGCTCAGAGGTTAATGAATCTGACCAGGAACCATTAGGTTGCGGGTTCCATCCCTGCCTCACTCAGTGGTTTAAGGATCCGGCGTTGCCATGAGCTGTGGTGTAGGTCGCAGAGGCAGTTCAAATACCGCACTGCGGAGTTCCCGTCGTGGCGCAGTGGTTAACGAACCCAACTAGGAATCATGCGGTTGCGGGTTGGGTCCCTGCCCTTGCTCAATGGGTTAACGATCCGGCGTTGCTGTGAGCTGTGGTGTAGGTTGCAGACGCAGCTCGGATCCAGCATTGCTGTGGCTCTGGCGTAGGCCGGTGGCTACAGCTCCAATTCAACCCCTAGCCTGGGAACCTCCATATGCCTCGGGAGCGGCCCAAGAAATAACAACAAAAAAAAAAAACTGCATTGCTGTGGCTGTCTTGTAGGCCGGCGGCTACAGCTCCGATTAGACTCCTAGCCTGGGAACCTCCATATGCCTTGGGTGCAGCCCTAGAAAAGACAAAAAAAAAAAAAATTAACCTATGAACCACAGAAAGAACCACTTGACCTAAGCAATCAATATAACTCAATGGAGCAAAGCTAAATGCGATATTAAATAGAAGCCTTAATTAGTACATTCAAAATATTTCAAAGTGGACTTAGGTTTTACAAAATGATGACAATTCTGTGTTAAGTTACTTAAAACATCAGAATTAGTAACAATATTAACAATTTTGGAATTCTGATTTTTCTGAACAAGTATTTTAGTTCACATTTAAAATATAAATTAGAATGTCTAACCACTAACATATCGTTGAAACACACTTTTGATCATCTTTTTCACATTTGTGCTATATTGTTCCCAAATTAATATATTTGATCACTATGAGGATATAAATTTCTCATAATTTAGAGTTTAGTAGAGGCATATTTATAAATAGAAATTTTTTTAAATTTCAAATATAAAACAAAACTAGATACCTCACAGTTTTTCCAAAGTTCCGAATCAGTCTTTCCACTGTTTTGTAGCTCTTGCATTAAAGAGGTTAGGACTTCAACTGTACCTTGAATTACAGATGGTCTGGTCTTCCCTGAGAAAGAGGATACCCCATTTGTACTAAGGGGACTACTTCTGTTGAAACATAAATAATTCAAATGGTTTTCTTCATTCTACTAAAGTGTTGAATAATTCAGCAGTTCAAGATTTAGCAGAGCAGCACAAAACTACTGATATTTAATCCTTCCTAATGGTACCTCATTTGCTGAAAATCTGATCACAGGTTTGTCCATGAAAGGAAAATAGCAGTGAAAAGACAGATTACTTAATTATATTTCTAAGAACACAACAGAAAGACCACCTTCAGAAGTGAGAGAACACTCCAAAGTACCAGCAGAAAATAAAAGTTTCTGCTAAACGATAAGAAAAATTATAAGCTACTCATATTTAAATTATGCCAGAAGATTATTTCGACCCCACTTTAAGAACGGCCATTTATTCCAATGAAGATTCTTTCTCCATTGCCCAGAATTACAGTCAAGGGTTGTTAACTGGATCCCCCTAATTTGGTGTGATAAACTGATGCTTATCTTTGCACTGTCTTTGAATAAAAGTAGTGCCAAGCAAATTAGCAAATATTCAGGACTTATTTAGCCTATTCAGTATGTAAAATAGCACTGATTCTTTCCAGGAGGACTGCTTTACCAAATTTGAGATGAGTTTATTTCACATTTGTTTTATAAAAACACAAGGCATAATTAGGGATATTAAGATTTATTTAAATTCTAATCATTGAAAGGTCACTTTCATTTACTTATTGATACTCTGCTTTGTTTCATAAACAATTTGTGAAAAAGAGGACACTAATGAAAATAACAGTAAAATAATAAAGAATTAGGATCAGAAAAAATATTAATAAAATTCAAAGGAAATACATGTTATCCATTAGGGGTTTCACATACAATCATAGTTGGGTAATAATCAAGTTTAAATCTGGCCAATTTAACTGCCAGTCACAATAAAAAGGGAGGCAGTTCAGTTCCATAATTTTCATTAGCAAGGCACATTTAGGTTCTTCCAAGCAAATCAAACACTATGTTCTACAAGAGATTTCTTCTAGAAGTAGGTCTCAAAGGGGCCGCCAAATGATATAGGAAACAAAAAGCGTGTCCAACAATCAGAAAGTGGGTATAGATTATCACGGCAAACATTTCTGGACCGTGTCCCACGATTTCCACCTCACCTCTCCATCCTAACTTTCCGCTTTCTCCTTTCATTTTATGTATTTTTTTAATTATAGTTGATTTACATTATTGTGCCAATTATTTTATATAGTCTTACAAGCTGCCCTAAATTCCTCCTGAGGAGTACAGGAATTTATTTACAATACACAGTTTCTTCAAGACCTATTACTGTGTGTAAATTTGCTCCTTCACCAGTAGCCCTGACTGCTGTGTTTTTGCTTTACTGTACCTGTTTTTTATAGGTGGTCGCCTCTCTAATGGTCCCTGCCACTTTGTTTTTAAGCTACTGTAAATTTAGAAACCAAATAATTCAACTTATCAGTCTATGTACAAAATGAGAGTAAACAGGACCTGATTAAAAGCAAACCAAACATGGAATAATTTAAAAGGAAAATGCTTAAAATGCTGTTTGATAGCATCTATTTTTGTCAACTTACAGCCTGCTTTTTTGCTACTTCCCAGCATTCAACTTTAATTGCTATTGTCCAGATTGGTGAGGTATTACTGCAATGTGAAACTATTCACCCTCTTAATTTCAAAATGGAGAATAATAGTTAGGCAACTAAATTTTAATGACCATGCTTGTCACTTAACAAAAACAACAAAAGTGTAAAGAAAACTCCAACTAGCCAAACAAGTTCTTCTCACAATGTTCCCCATGTAAAAGTACATCTCTGGGAGAAATGAAGAACATGAAAGGACTGAAATTTTCTTCACTGAAACAATGGTCCCTCAACAGTTACCATAGTTTTGTGACTTTTTAAATGCAAATCAGCAACTATGATACTATTTGGGGAAACTGGTAAACTATGCAAATTAAATTATTTTGATATGTCATTACTCAAAAAAAGAGAAATCTATCTCATTCTTACCTATTAGTAGTATTTAAGTTCAGTCCAAGAGAATGGGAAGAATTTTTTATCTTGGATTCTACAGAAGATGACGCTTTTTGTAAGGGTTTCCCCAAGTCAAAATCTTCCATAGTGTACAGAAATTGTTACACTCTCTCGTTTGGAAATGCAGACTCTTTCACTGTTTGAAGAAACTGAATCCGAGTCATCTTCAGATGCTTCATCGTCTACAGGCATTTTCAGTTGCTGACATTCAGAACTGTGAAATGTCCTAAGCTCCTGAGAGAGTCTGAAAGTGAATGAGGAACAAAAATTACAAAAAGCCACTAAACCTAGCAACTGTCTTTTCAAGATTTTGAAAACCTTGATCCTTTTATATAAATCTACATTAAGGATAGCAACATTATTCATAAGAGCCAAAATTCAGAAACAACGCAAATGTCCATCAACTGATACATGGATAAACAATGTGATTAGCCATATAATGGAATCTTTTTTCATCACAGAAAAGAATAAAACACTGATTTATGCTACAATGTGGATGAACACTGAAAACATTATGCTAAGCAAAAGAAGCTCAATAAAAGACTATGTATTGTATGAGTCCATTCATAAGAATTATCTAGAGTAGATAGAAATGAGATTAATGGTTACCAGGAGCTGAGAGAAGGAAAGAATGGGAGTGACTGAAAGGTCTGAGGTATCTTTTGGGGCAGATGAAAAGTTCTAGAATTAGTAGTGATGGTTCTACAATTCTATACTAGTGAATATACTAAAACTCACTGAATTGTATACTTTAAAAGAGTAAAATTTGCAGTATGCGAATTATCTCTCAATAAAAAAACTACAATAATGGTAATTTGCAGAAGTGTTTCTTTTCAGGTTATATTTCAAAACATGTTTGATAGGAGTTCCTGTTGTGGCTCAGCGGAAACGAATTTAACTAGCATCCACAAGGACGCAGATGTGACCCCTGGCCTTGCTCAGTGGGTTAAGGATTCGGCGTTGCCATGAGCTGTGGTGTAGGCCGACAGCTACAGCTCTGATTTGACCCCTGGCCTGGGAACCTCCATATGCCAAGGGTGGGGCCCTAAAAAGATAAAAAAAAAAAAAAAAGTTTAATAATCAAAGTTCCAGACACAATTCTACTAGTAACAACTGGAATACTTACATGCCTTGTTCATTTCTTTAACAAGTTCTACCACATTATCTATGCCTGTTGATTCATACAGTGAATAAATGAATAGGAACTACTTAGTATTTAATTTGGTACTGAAAACAGCCAATTAAACTGTTAACAATGGCTTTTTCCCCCAATGGCTGGAAGATGGAGGTGGAAAGAATGGATTTTGCACCATATACTATATGCACGGAGTACTTTTGTACTCTATTTTTTAAGAAAAGAAAAAACTCTATGCATATCCAAAAGTACTCTATGCATATATTACTTCTTAAAAAATAACTATTTGCCAGGTCAACTATAATTTAACTGAAGCTAGATGTACAGAGATAAACTGGTTATAATAAGTCAACTCATGTAGTTTAAAAAAAAAAAAAAAAAAAGGAGCCAGGGAGTAAGGGGAAAAAATAAAGAAAACCTATGCTGCTTACAAAACGGAAGTGTTAAGGAATGAGAAAGAGGAAAATTAACTATTATTCTGGTTCCTCTAGGTTCCCACTTTCTAGGGCCTGGTTTTACAAAGCAACCTTGAAAACATCAGCTCATAAAGGAATCATTTCCTTCAGGGACAGGTGTGAAAGCCAAGGGTAACCGGACCTAGCTAAATGATTTCTCCCCAGTGACTCAGCCCATCACCAACGACAAATGGGGTATTGAAAAAGTCAGAGGCTGCACCTTCCATCTGGCAACGAAAATACCGGAATTCAAATCACCTTGCTCTTCTAGCAGGAAAACACAAGCTCTCCAGGGAGGTGCATCTGCATGCAAATGATACCCCATCAATTATTTCCCCCACTGAGTTAATCCGGATGCAGTAGATGCAGATGGAAAACCATGTGAAATGCGATGAGGCTTCCCCAGTTTGGGGGAGGAGGAAGAGCTGGGTGACAGCAGAGATAAATTTTTAAAAAACTGATATAGGAGTTCCCTTCGTGGCTCAGCGGAAAGGAATCTGACTAGGAACTGTGAGAACGAAGGTTCGATCCCTGGCCTTGTTCAGTGCGTTTAGGATCCAGACATACGGTGTAGGTCGCAGAAGGGGTTCGGATCTGGCCTGGCTGTGGCTGTAGCCTAGGCCAGTGGCTGCAGCCTAGGCCAGTGGCTGCAGCTCCAATTCGATAGGGGTCGAATTGGAACCTGGGAACCTCCGTATGCTGTGGGTACGGCCCTAAAAAGATAAAAAACCGATACACAATGCAAAATTTTAAAAAGCTGCTGGAGAATGTATGTAAGAACTGAGACATTTTTGTATCTTCCAGCAACAAAATATGATGCTTTTGATGTCTCCAGCTCCTAGCAAAAAAAAAGGAGTTACGGGGAAAAGAACAACTGATTCACTGAGAATATGTTAACTAGGCGTTCTGCTTTGTTGGGAACCTGAGAAGGGGGACGGAAGGGATGATTTCAGGTTTTGAGGCCAGGTCCTGACATTCTCGTGCTCACAGACGCACCGCAACTGCTGCTGGCGGCTCTCGGATTAAAGTAGGAAGGCGAGGGAGGACCCACGCAGTCGCCTCAACTGTAGATAGTGGAGAGGCCAGAGTTAAAGCCACTGCTCCAACCAATAAACTATAATCATAATCCCCCAAAAGTAAGCAGAGGAAGCTGAGCGGGAGGTGTGGGGGGAGAAAAGCGAAATCCCTCAAGCCCCCCGCCCCTCGGGAAGAGGTGCTCCGCGATTGGGCCGTGCGGATGTCACTCAAGGGCACAGAGTCTAGAAAAGGCTCACGTCCGCAGGCAAAGCCCCACACGCCCGCGGGTTTTGCTGCGGTGGTTTCTGCTGACCGTTGGCTACCCCCGCCCTAACCCATCAGCACACCCAAGGGTCCGCTGAGTTGGTGTCTTCGATGTCGCGTCCCCTTTCCCCCGTGACTGGCAGCTCCCCTCAGGCCGGCGGCCGCTTACCTGGCCCCGGCTCTCACTGCTGATATTACGGTCGGGCGAGCGGCCTCTCGTGACCGTTAAACTCGAGGGAGCGTGCGCGCGCCAGACGTCTTAGATGCAATTGGCTGCCCGGAAGGGGGCGGAGACGGCCGAGCCGCGGCCAGCGCGTCGACTTCCAAAGGCCAGTCCCCCAACTCCCAAGGAAGTGGCTGTCGGATGCCTGAGAAAAGAGAGGGGGCGGGGCTGCTGTCAGGTCCTCTCATCTGATTGGCTCTCTGGGAACCTACTGCAGCTACGCGGGAAAGTAGCCTCTGTTTCCCGCATGCGCAGTTAGTAAGATGAGGGGACTCAGGTGAGCGGGGGCTGCGGCAGGAATACCGCGCGTGCGCAGGCCCGGGATCGCGTTTGCTTTCGCGGTCCTGCGATGATTCCGGTTCCCCCAGAACATTGGGGGCGGGAGGCCATTCCTGAGGTCAGGTAAGCGTCTGCGGAGAAGCCAGGTACCACGATTGCCCACGATCGTCAGGGGCTCCTAGAGAGGACTGGGAACTAGTGCCCCTGTGTTTCCCAGTTCGCAACCCTGAATCGCTCAGCTCATTGACCTGAGGCCCTGCTGGCGGTGAGGTGAAGCCAGCCCAGACCCCTGAGCTAAATTTTCCCTGAACCTGGTTTACCCTAGGCTGGTGGGGATTGGCAAGGGCTCTTCTCGGACCTGAAGTGGGAGAGGAGGAGAGCCCACTTTTGTGGAGAAAACAGTTCCACCGAGGCCCGAGGGCACATGAACGATGCTCATTTACTCTTTAGGCAGAGCCTTAGGGAGCTGTAAGTGAGCAGCAGGGCTTATTTCAGGCATGGTGGGTGTTCTGCTCTTGCCAGTCCTTTGGAAGGACCAAGGAGAACCCGCATCCCTCCCCGTGGGCCCCCAGCCCGTCTTACACGCGCTGTTCAGTTCTTGTTCTTCAGACGAAAAGTTCTTAACCTTTAAGGTACTTCTAGCTGTTAGATTTCCCTTCAGGTGACCTGAGCACACAAGAAAGGGACTTTGCTAGCCCTGTCGTTGAGAAGCTAGGATGGAGAAGATATTTGCCCTTGGAATAGCAAATCTATCAAGAGACCTTCCATCTGATCTGAGCCTCTTAAGAATACCTAGCAATTTTGTTTCAACAGTAAAAATTCAGTCTGCCCGAAACTCCATATGTGAAACATTTCAAGTTTAAATAAATCCTCCCTCCCCAGTTGTGTAAATCCCCAATCAGTACTGTATGTGTAATACTTAACCAAAACTTAAAAAAAAAAAAAATTTTTTTTTCTACCTTGCTGCTTGTAGCAGCTTGAAGTAAGATCTCAGCTTCCAGACCAGGGATTGAACCCCAGGCGGTGAATGACCCAAACTCTAGCCACTAGACCTCCAAGGAACTCCCAAATCAAATTATTTTTAAGCACATGGCTTTCTTTTCAGTGACCATGTTTCAAGCCCCCCCCACACAAAAGTTTTATCACTAATTTCAGTTGGTTACAAAATTTCTATTTGAGAATCTTGCACTCACAGAAAGATGGGAACGGGAATTCCTGAGACAGGTCTAGGCAGAGGGAGGTATGTTTTCTTGCAAGAAAAATGTTAAGTCCAAAATCAAGTAACGGGGGAGTTCCTGTTGTGGCTCAGCAGTAACAAACCTGACTAATATCCATGAGGATGCATATTTGATCCCTGGCCTCGCTCAGTGGGTTAAGGATCCAGCGTTGCCGTGAGCTGCAGTGTAGATTGCAGACTCTGCTGAAATCCCACATGGCTGTGGCTGTGGCTGTGGTGTACGCCGGCAGCTACAGCTCCAGTTTGACCTCTAGCCTGGAAACTTCCGTATGCAGAGGGTGAGGCCCTAAAAAGCCAAAAAAAAAAAAATCGAGTAATGTAGATTAACAATACAAGAGACAGGAGATCATTGCTTTTTGCTACAAAATCAAATGGACTTTGTTTAGTTTGAGTGTGTTTTTGTTTTTTGTATTTGCCAGTGTGCTTTTATTATTATAATTGTGGGTTTGTTTGGGGTTTTTTTGTCTTGTTTTAGGGGCACATCCGCAGCATATGGAGGTTCCCAGGCTAGGGGTCAAATGGAAGCTGTTGCTGCCGGCCTACGCCAGAGCCACAGCAACACCAGATCCGAGCCCCCATCTGTGACCTACACCACAGCTCACATCAGTGCCAGATCCTTAACTCACTGAGCAAGGCCAGGGATCGAACCCACAACCTCATGGTTCCTAGTCAGATTCATTTCCGCTACACCACGACGGGAGCTCCTGGCAGTGTGATTTTAGATAACTTTCAAAAAAAATCTGTTAATGTCTTAATAAGCCAACATGTTCAGGAGCTAGTATTCTGATTAATGGAGTTATTAACCAACTGATGTGAAATATTTTGGTAAGGTTATGCACACCATATTTTTTAATTTAGGTTAAGCTCTTTGGTAGGGTCTTAATATTTCTAAATTCATAGTGGGAATTGACTTTTGCAAATTAGACTATAGCAAAGCTTTGTAAAAACAGCTAATGAGGGAGTTCTCCGTGGTATATAGCAGGTTAAAAGTCCGGCATTGTCACTGCTGTGGCATGGGTTCGATCCCTGACCTGAGAACTTCTGCATACCGAAGTCTCGGCCAACAGATAAAAAATAAAGTCCATGGAAATTATTTCTGAATATAGAAAACAGAAGTAGAAGTCTTCAGAAATTCAAGTATGTATTGAGTATAATAATGATTCATCTAATTTACCCTCCCCCTCCCTGTCCTCATACTGGAGATTTTGCATTACTTGTACGCAAGATTACACCACTATTTTATGGCCTTTTATAAGGGTATGATCACCATATGATTTTATAACATCATATTCCCCAAGTATTTCTCTTTTGCCATGAAGGCTTCAAGTTGACACTTTCACTCTGATTAGGTTAAGATTGGGCTATTAAGTAATAGTAGCCACTTATGGCCTGAGGCATTTCATGTCTGTTAACCAGGGTGTTACTTTGTGTCATTTATTTTTATATCCAAACAGCTTGTCATTGGTAGGGGTTTGGGGAGGGCAGTTCTCCAAGCAAAAATGAGGAACTCTGAAACTTAGTTCAACCATTAAACATGAAAGGAAATGTTCAGGTATATCTTTAAATATGACTTTTTTCATCTTTCCTGTCCTTTGTGATTTTTCCAACTATGTTGGATAATTCTTAAAGATCTCTATATTTAAACCAGGACTTGCTTTGATGAAGGTAGTTTTTAATCTTTCAATTTGAACTTTCTGGGAAGTCAGGCTGTATTCTTGGCATCATAATTATCTCTTTGATACCTGATTTCATAGACCACAATTGTGACCTCACCAAACAGCATGTCTTCAGTAATTTCGTGGTTTCCAAGTATTTTTTTCTTTTTAGAGCCACATCTTTGGCATATGGAAGTTCCCAGGATAGGGATCAAATCAGAGCTGCAACTGCCAGTCTACACCACAGCCACAGCAATGCAGGATCTGAGCCGTGTCTTCAACCTTCACCCCAACTCACAGCAATGCCAGATCCTTAACCCACTGAGCGAGGCCAGGAATCAAACCGGAGTCTTCATGGATACTAGTCGGGTTTGCTACCACTGAACCACAATGGGAACTCCCAAGTATTTCTTAAACTGGACCATACCAAGTAAAATAGTTTGCAGGTCATGTTCTATATACCTTTTCACTCTGAGCTTCTAAAATAAAAGTCCATGAAATAATCAGTTTTCAGATTGGGCTTATGGGGTAAGACCATGGTTTATATGGTATGTTAGCCAGAGGTTCCTGAGCTTTGTAGTAAAGGATGCCAAGGCATTTTACACTTGTGGCAGCATGTATCTTTTTCTTCTCTCCCAGGGTGGTATTGCCTCCACTTGACAGATGCAGAAATGCAGCCAGAGTTGCACAGTGAATAAATTGTGGAGTTGATGTTGACACAGGTCACGCTGACTATAAAGCAGCATGGACTTTCAGGGGCAAAACAGTAAGAGAAGCAAAATAGCATGGACTTTCACGGGCAAAACAAGAATAGAAAGTTGAAGGAGTTCCCTGGTGGTCTAGTAGTTAGGACTCGGCACTTCACCACTGCAGCCTGGATTCAATCCCCAGTCTGGGAACTGAACTCCCACATCAAACTGTGGGATCTCTTCTTTGGACACTGTGGCCAAAGAAGAGAAAGTTGAAGAAGATGAACTAACAGTTTTAAGGAGCTAGGGAAGAACAAATCTGGAGATGCTATGAAAGGTAAAGAAGCAAGTGATAGAAAGGATAAATTTAGTTAAAAATTATCTAATATTCTTCCAAAATAAGTCTTCCTGAAATAATCCTTTTCAGGAAGTATGCATTCCTTTTTTCCTATGTTTGTATGAAATACAATAATGTATTTGAACATACTTTGAAAACGTAAGTCCTTAAAAAATACACATCATTAGTGGTAATAATGTATTTGAGACTTTGAGAGGAAAATGTGGAATGTTGTTATTGCGGTCTTATTTTAATAGTGTAGTTGATAAATTATAAAGTTCCTGTGAGATGCCATAAATAGAACAGAGTCACAGTGATGCATCCAAATAGGACAGGTGTAATTGTGGCTTTGAAGTTTTCTGTTTTAAAAAGAAAAGCAGAACAGAATGTTGGTATTTTATGAATCGAAAGCTTTTCTCTTTACTTTATTCATTGTCTCTTGAACTGTGCAGCAGCAAGCCTATTAAATGAAGACCAAACCCCCCAAATCAAGGATGACAGCTCTGTTGCCCTTTCCTGCTCCATCTATTCTGCTTTTCTTATTTGAGAAATAACTCTCTGGAAACACTTACTGTGGGTGAAGGTGTAGATCCCCCAGCCTAGGGAATGACAGAGTCTGTTTCAAGCCTGAGCTAAAATTCCCCGTGGCTCTGTTTGGGGAGGTGTTGCAGCCCTCCTAAGGATTTCAGGCAGCTAGAACAGGAGGATGAGCTAGACGTGAAAGAGAGAGAAAGCCTGCTTTATCTTAACTCCCACTCAATAAGGAGCACCTAACACAATTTTAAAACAAATTATTATTAAGCAGTTCCCAGAAAATCATTCTCTCACTTAGCTTCTGGTGCCATGGGGTGGCCGTGTTGTCTTTGTAAAGCTTAATCTTGCAAGTCGGTCTGTTCAAGCTCACTGTGTTAGGTCCTTCACCATTGATTAGGTCGTTGTGGTCAGACCTATTTTAATCTTCTTATGGGGGCGGGAGAAACAGGACCATGACTAAGCAGGTAATCAGCACTCCCGAATTCCGATCTCAGCTTTGGAAATATTACACACCTAAGAAACAATAGCTTTTTTTTTTATTCTTTTTTTTTTTTTGTCTTTTTGCCATTTCTTGGGCCACTCCCGTGGCATATGGAGGTTCCTAGGCTAGGGGTCGGATCAGAGCTGTAGCCGCCGGCCTACGCCACAGCCACAGCAATGTGGGATCCAAGCCAGGTCTGCGACCTACACCACAGCTCACGGCAATGCTGGTTCCTTAACCCACTGAGCAAGGCCAGGGATCAAACCCGCAACCTCATGGTTCCTAGTCGGATTCGTTAACCACTGAGCCACAACGGGAACTCCAGAAACAATAGCTTTTAAAAGTGTCTGTCCGGGAGTTCCCGTCGTGGTTAACGACGCGCAGTGGCTAACGAATCCAACTAGGAACCATGAGGTGGCGGGTTCGGTCCCTGCCCTTGCTCAGTAGGTTAACGATCCGGCGTTGCCGTGAGCTGTGGTGTAGGTCGCAGACGCGGCTCGGATCCCACATTGCTGTGGCTCTGGCGTAGGCCGGTGGCTACAGCTCTGATTGGACCCCTAGCCTGGGAACCTCCATATGCCACGGGAGTGGCCCAAGAAATGGCAAAAAAAAAGACAAAAAGTGTCTGTCCTACGCAGGTCTGATCCCTGGCTTTACTCAGTGGGTTAAGGATCCGGTGTTGCCTTGAGCTGTAGTATAGGTCACAGACGCGGCTTGGATCCTGCATTGCTATGGCTGTGGTATAGGCTGGCAGCTATAGCTCTGATTTGACCCCTAGCCTGGGAACCTCCATAAGCTGAGAGTTCAGCCCTAAAAAGCAAAAAAAAAAAAAAAAATTGTCTGTCCTAGCGGCTGGAAGAACTTGCTAATTCCTGTGTCCTCTGCTGCTCAAAACTCAATGTTCCCCTGAGTCACGTGAGGATACAGTGAACATGCAAGTTCTCATTTCGAAGGTCTGGGGAAGGGCCTGAGGGCCTTCACTCCTGACAAGCTCCCAGGGGATGCCATTGCTGCTGCCCTGGGACCACACTCTGAGTAGCAGGGTTCTCAAGCTGCCTCAGCCGGTGCAATAGCCACTTTGGGTATGCATGGCTAGTCCGCACTGACATGTGCTGGGAGTGAGACCACACCTCAGATCTTGAAGACCTCATATGAAAAGAATATCACTATGTTTTTATATTGATTACATGTTAGAATAATACGTGGGCTATGTTGGATTAAATAGATCAATTCATCGGTCACTTTTTACAGTTTTGACTGTGACTACTAGAAATTTTAGAATTTCACATGTGGCTTGCACTGTATTTCTATTGGACATTGCTGTTCTAGAACATTAATGTAACAGAAGCAGCGTTTTTGGTGTTCTTTTTTCAGATGACCCAGTTTCTCAATCCCCTTGTGACCATTTCACCTTCTCTTTTAGCTCAGCTCGATAGTAATTTAATTCTTTTCTCTAAATGTCTTCCTTTGCCACCTTCTCCGTCTCCATCACTGCCATCATGATCCTAGGGCTCCCACCCGGCAGTCAGGCCCCAGAGCCAGGACTTAGGCAGCAACCGCCTCACCTGGGAGCTGGTTAGAAATGCAGGCTCTCAGGCCCCATCCCAGACCTAACGAGCTGTCTCCTGTTTAACAGGACCCCCGGGAGGTTTTCTGTTTGTGAAAGTTTGAGCCATGAGAGCTTTAACAACCATCCTTCCTAAAGCACCCATTTCGGCTAATCTCCACATCTGTACTTCAACAGTGGATTTTAGGCAAATGGCATCCAGAAGGTGGATCCAGAGATTGAAATCCTATGCCTTCCTGAAAACAGAGTCAAGTATCCTCTCTCTGTCACAGGCACAAAGGAAAGGCAGTGGCCCCCTTACAGCTCTCCGGAGCCTTTGAGTGGTGTCAAAATAAGCCTCACCTCACTGCGTCCAGTTGAAATCCGATTGTTTTCTCCTGTCACCTGCCACAGTCTAGAGGTGAACATGCCTTCCGTTTGCCAGGCATCTGTCTGGGTTTGGGCTGATTGTGGGAGCCAGAGGAGGGACCGTGTGCCGGCAGGGTCCAGTCAGGAAAAAAGGCACCTAATTGGACTCCCAGCGACCAGCAGTCGGGGGGCGTGGGGGGCGCAGTGAAGTTGGAGAACCACTGCTCTACAGCACATGATCCATCCTGGGCTCTGGCCTGTACTTTTATGCTGAGGCCCACGCCTGAAAATATTCACTGGACAAACGAACGTCCCCCACCCTAAAGGCCATGTTATCTCTAACTTGACCAAGAAGGATGCTTTAACTTAGATGGCAGTCAGCTGTTGGGTGCAGACATGGCCCTCCAAGGAAAAGCAGAGCTGAGACCAGTCAGGGTGGAGAGGCGGCAAGTAAGCCAGGCACACGGTCATGCCTCCTGGCTTCCCCTTACACACATTGCTTGCTTCCATTTTTCTTTTTCTCTTTTTTAATGTCTCGATGAACTGTCATTTGAGTTGTTTTTATTGTTCCCCAAAGACTATGGGTTGCTCTGTGGATACCATGAAAACTGAAATCAGTCCATATTCTCCTCTGGGCTCTGGGGAAGTGGAACCTTGGGTCTGTTTGTCATTTTTAGCTGTCGCTGGAGTAGAGCCAGAGCCCCAGGAGATACTAAAAGTATTTGGAATCGTCCGGTTGGCTGTCGGAATTAGCTGTTAAACAAAGCAGCCGGCAACTGGACACTGGGGGCCTTCCTGAACTCCAATCGGGCGCGAGGCCTTCCCGTGTGCGTGTCAGCTCCGAAGTAGGACAGCTGGCTAGATTTGAAGCCCCATGGGCTGGTGACAAAGCAGCTGATGAAAGTGTTCTCCTCTCCACCCTTTGTCTGGGAGTTTCGCCCTGTCTCAGACCTGCTTTCTTTCTTTGTCACTGCACTGTATCCTACCACTGTCCTGCCTGGTCAGATTTACTAACAGAAGAGAAGGCCCAAGGGAGGCACTGGGCTCCTTTTCCATCATAAACCTAATCCAGGGACTAGACACTGCCTGGTACAGAGAGGAATTCTGTCTGTGGACTGGAAGCAGATATAAGGGGAGGGAAACTTTGGACACTGACTTAGGCTTATTGAGAGGAGAACAGAGTCTTTGTTTCAGAGATTTCAAAGTGCCTGGGCTTATCGTTTGTGTATCTTTTCCTGAGGATACACTGAAGTATGTCACACCCAATAAATAAAACCTGTTTTTAAATCACCACTTTCACCAGCCTACTCTTTCAAAAGATCTCCCTGGGTAGCCACAGAGCACCTTACCGACCAAGACCACCTCAGTTATCACCCGCTGGGACAGAACATGCCCAACATCATATTTTTCACAAAGGTTTGAGTTCAGGAAGTTCCCATTGTGGCCCAGCAGGTTACGAACCTCACTAGTATCCATGAGGATGCAGGTTCGATCCCTGACCTCACTCAGTGGGTTAAGGGTCCAGTGTTGCCGTGAGCTGTGGTGTAGGTGGCAGACAAGGCTCAGATCTGATGTTTTTGTGGCTGTGGTGTAGGCCGGCAGCTGTAGCTCTTTTTAGACCCCTAGCCTGGGAACCTCCATATGCCGCGGGTGTGACCCTAAAAAAAAAAGAAGGTGGTATAAGTTCAAACCCTTGTAACAATCATAGAATTGAAAACTAGCGTTGGTGTAAGGCTTGAAAAGTACATCTCGTTATATTTTTTTTCCATAGAAATAGTAGAGATAGAGATGAAGCATACCATATCCATTCTAAACACCACCACTGTCATCCATACTGATAATTAAGATAGGCACTTAGCTTTCAGGTAACAGGAAATGCTCCTATTTGGAAAGAAGCAAGGCCTAACAGCATTTGTCTGCAGTAAGCCTCCTGAGTGCTTATCTAGAGATCGATGTTGGGCCCCATGGATGTTAGCAGTCAGAACTGTTGGTGGGCACAAGGTAAATGAGCCTAGAGAAAGCTGGTGACATAATCTGGTGGATGTGACGTTCCTTTTGCCTGCAGAAGTTGGTTTAGGGAAATGCCAGTTCCTATCTGTATGAGAGACCAGTTGCCACGAGCTAGAATTTACAAGGTTTCAAGTGGTAAGAGAAGCTGTGTAGAGCGTCTAGCTCTCACTGACCTCACATCCCTCTCTATACCTTGCATGGTATTTTGAACCTAAATACCAGGCACCTTCACAGGAGGCCGTTTTCAGGGCCTGCATAATCCTCAGTCAGGAAGTATAAGCAAGTGGCACCTTCGCAGTTCCCCATATCCACCTGGGGGACAGGGATTTTGCTCAAAACCAGCCTCCTGCCTTCAGAGGTATCAACAAAGCCCTTTCCGGAATACAGTTTCCTCTGACTTCACACTTAGCCTGCGTGGGACGTGGGAAGAGGGCTATTCCCCCATTTTCCAGATGAGAAAATGGGTTGTGACTGCCCCCTCCCTGTTCACGTGGGGAGCATGTAGTCTCGGGAAAGGTGATCCCTTTCAGATCCCCTGCCTTCCTCACCTTGGAACAGAAGCAGAGGCGTGTGGGAGTCCCCATACCCTCCGGCCCTCATTCTCTGTACTACTCTCTTGTCTGCTAAGCCCCTTCAGCCATAGGCTGGGCTCAGATAGTTACCGAGATGGCTGGTTCAGCACCTACCACTTTCTTTTTCAATAGCTTCTCTCTCTCTGACTAGACTGTGAGCTCCACGAAGGCAGCGTCTAGCTCTCATTGACCTCACATCCCTCTCTATACCTTGCATGGTATTTTGAACCTAGATACCAGGCACCTTCATAAAAAAAATCCATTGACTCGGTAGTTCTCATGATGAGTACCAGTTGGATCATGTTACTGGCAGAGCTTCCGAGGGAACAGATGTTCCTATTCAAATCCATGAAACTGGAAACATTAAAAAAAAAAAAAACCAACAATCATGACATTGATTGATAGTGATATTTACTGTGTCAGACTGTTTAAGCTCAGCTATAAAATAGACTAGCACATACTGTCGTCTTTCCATTTTGATTTCAAAGACTCTCATACGCTTAAATAATGTCACTTGACTCTGATTCTAATTCCTGGTTGATGTACTATGTAATATTTTCTTATCAAATTACAGCCCTGTTCTTTTGACTCTCACAGTCAAACCCCCTCCTTCCTGAGAAAGCAGCATCTTTGGGTGCTTTGAAGATATTTTTGGCCCCTAATAAGAAACTGTTTATCAGTTGGCAGGGCATGTACTGCTGAGCCCAACCATGGTAGGTGATGTGAGGCTGGAGGGAAGTGTGTGTTGCTGAGTAACCTGCCTGCACCAATTTTCTAAATCCCCCACCAGCCAGATGGGTGGCTTTCGCTTGAAGTGGTTCAGAAAAGGTGGTCTAGGATGCTCCTGTTGTGCCTCAGTGGGTTAAGAACCCAGCTAGTATCCATGAGGATGCAGGTTGATCCCTGGCCTTGCTCAGTGGATTAAGGATCCAGCATTGCCACAAGCTGCAGCATAGGTCACAGATGCAGCTCGGATCTGACATTGCTGTGGCTGTGTTGTAGGCTGGCAGCTGTAGCTCTGATTCAACCCCTAGCCTGGGAAGCTCCATATACCACAGGTGCATGTGTAAAAAGAAAAAAAAAAGATGGTCTTAGAACCTGAAGTATAATCTTGAGAGCAAACCAGGCTGAAGGAATGTCCTTATACCACAGGTGCATGTGTAAAAAGAAAAAAAAAAGATGGTCTTAGAACCTGAAGTATAATCTTGAGAGCAAACCAGGCTGAAGGAATGTCCTTTCTGTCCCATTCAGGTTCTGAGCAGTAGAGCTGCTATGAGCACCTCGGGTCTGCTCCGATTTCCCACCTACCTGGCCAGGATATGCACGGTGCCAAGGGGGCTCAGGCTCTGCCAAAAGCCGGAGCTCCTATCCCCGGGAACAGCGGGTGCTCCAGTGCAGGCAGCGGGCAAGAAGGACCGCCCTGCTCTGCTCTCCCTGGACGAGCGTGAACTTGAAGAGCAGTTTGTAAAAGGACATGGTCCAGGGGGCCAGGCAACCAACAAAACAAGCAACTGCGTGGTGCTGAGGCACATCCCCTCGGGCATCGTGGTCAAGGTAGAGAAAGGAGGTGGCGGGGTCCCCAATCTCTCCCAAGTGAAAATGATGGGCAGCTGACACATGTTCTCATTGTGGCCCCAGCACCAGAGGGACTGGGGATCTGGTGCCCCACCTTGTGTACTCCTCCCAGGGAGGGCCTCCGAAGCCTCAGGAGCCTCCTTCCAGGATCCTCCTTCCAGGATCCTTTGTAGCCAGGCTCTTATTGTTTCCATCCTTGAACCTGGCAGGCCCCACGGTTGTCGAGCCACTGGGCTGCTGGGTGGCTGCAGAGCCCAGTGGCACTGCTTTGGGCTCTAGTCCCCAAGCAGTCCACCCACAGTCTCAGCCCCTAGCCTGATTACTCAGATGATCACATCCTCCGTGTCCCCCCATTCCCTCTTTGGTAAATGTCAGTGACATTTACCCTCCTGGAGGACTGAGATGATGGAGGCAAATTTTCAGCCATCAGAAAAAAAAATCCGCCGGGCGCAGCTGCCTGTAGACCTTAAAACAAAACCAGCCTCTGATCAGACTATTGCCAGCTGTCAACAGAGTCTGAACCTCTAGGAATGGTGCAGTGCTTTCTCTGGTTTCCTGGTTTGGTAGCAGCCCTGCTGCCCCTGGGGAACTGCCAGTCCATTCCGTTTCCTGAGGGCCCTGGAGGCAGCACCTGCCTTGTGGTGAGGTGGAGAGCAGAGGCAGGTCTACACTAGTGGTACTATTAGCAAACACTTCCGTGTCACATGAATACGTGGTCAGCACTGTTCTAACAACTTTACATTTGACTTAACTCTCAGTCCTCACAAGCCCATACTCATGGTGTGGGACCTGAGGCACAAAGAGGTTCCTACAGCTGCAGGAATCAGCCCAGAACCCAAACGCTATTCCTAACAGGTGTTTTTCACTGCCACATTTCTGAGCCAAGGACCTATTAGTTAAAACCTCACTTTTCTTCTCCTCCTTGAAAAAAGTGAAACAAGTAAAATTCTGAAACCTGACAGAGTTAATTTGTTTATTTTATATAATTTACTCCAAATTTGCTTTTAGTGCTATTCTTTTACCCTAATTTCACAGGCTGTCTTTTTTCAAAGACCTTTTAAGGCATTTGGCCAAAATAACAGAGATATTACATAGTGAATATGATGGTCAGTCAACTGGTAATAAAGAGGCTATTTTCCTCCTTCAGACAGAAGTTTACATTTATAAAGGGTACGCACAATAGGCTTGTTCCCTGGCCACAAGCTAGATATACTTGATGTTGAAAATTATTTGGGGACTTTAAGTTCCTTGAAAGCTCTTGTTTCGTCTAAATAAAACAACACTCCTAATAATGGAACAGTCACAGTGAAAGCCACATAATAAAACTGGGGTGTGGGAAAGGGCAGGGGCCTAATAGAAGCTGGAAAGGGTACAGCCTTTGCCCTGTCACTGACCCACCAGGACTCTGGACAAGTGGCTTTGCCTCTGGGGGCCTGTCCCCAACTCGAAAGGTACTAGGTTGACTTTAATGATTCCTGAGGTCCCACCCAGAACACACTGGCTTTCACATTATGAAATATTATCTCTTACAGTGTCACCAGACAAGATCCGTTGACCAAAACAGAAAGCTAGCTCGGAGAATCCTGCAAGAGAAAATGGATGTTTTCTACAATGGTGAAAACAGTCCTGTTTACAAAGAAAAACGAGAGGCAGAGAAGAGAAAGCAAGAGAGGAAAAAAAGAGCAAAGGAAACACTAGAGAAAAAGAAACTCCTGAAAGAACAATGGGAATCAAGTAAAAATGTGCCCAGAGAAAGGACCGTGAGTTCTGACTGGAAGAACGTGCCAGACGCTTCCAGGGATGGCAGGGTGAGCCCCCACCACCAGCGCTGTGACAGCGCCTCTGAAGGAGACCGTGTGACAGACTCCAGGGACAGCAAGGTTTCTCAGTAACAGATGAACTATAGAGAGATGCATACTTTGAGAATAAAACTATAAAGAGAGGAGTTTCCATCATCGTTCAGCAGAAATGAATCTGACTAGCATCCATGAGGACACAGGTTCAATCCCTGGCCTCACTTAATGGGTTAAGGATCCGGCGTTGCGGGAGCTGTAGTGTAGGTCACAGATGTGGCTTGGATCTGGCATGGCCATGGCTGACAGCTGCAGCTCTGATTCAGCCCCTGTCCTGGGAACCTCCATATGCCTCGGGTGTGACCCAGAGGGAGGAAAAAAAAAAACCTATTAAGACACACCAGGAGGTCATTGCTCTAGATGGACAGCAAACTTCTTGAGGGAGGAAAGGTGGTGGTTGTGAAGCAGGGTTAGGAAGAGCTTCTGGGCAGCTGAAGAGTTCTATTTCTTGACCTGGGCAGTAGTGAGAAGGATGTCACCTTTTAAGCTACACATTTGTGTGACTGTCTTTTTTATTATCAAAAGTAAGAAATGAAAAAATTTTTTAAAAAGCGTTAATAAGGGAATTTTTGGTGTTCCAGTCATGGCTTAGCCTCATTAAGAACCTAACATACTGTCTGCAAGGATGCAGGTTCAATCACTGGCCTCACTCATTGGATTAAGGATCAGCATTGCCTCAAGTTGCAGTGTAGATCCCAGATGCAGCTCGGATCTTGTGTTGCTGTGGCCGTGGCATAGGCCTGCAGCTGCAGCTCCAATTTGACTCCTGGCCTGGGAACTTTCATATGCTACACATGCAACCATAAAAAGGGGGCAAAAAAGGAAATTTTTTGGCAGGGGTGGCTATGCTTGTGGCATTGCTGAAGTTCCCAGGGCAAAATCAAACCCACTCCACA
Organism: Phacochoerus africanus; assembly: GCF_016906955.1. Taxonomy (NCBI): domain Eukaryota; kingdom Metazoa; phylum Chordata; class Mammalia; order Artiodactyla; family Suidae; genus Phacochoerus; species Phacochoerus africanus. The sequence continues at coordinate 29,759,696 of NC_062558.1, read as the reverse complement.
GCAGTGACCTAAGCCTCTACAGTGACAATGCCAAATCCTTAACCTGCTCTGACACCAGGGAAATACTGATAAGGGATTTTTTAATGTAAAAATGTAGAACTGGTCAAACATTAATAGCATTTAGTGCCCCTTTGTCATCTCCTGGGAGGTTAAGGCTCAGTGATATATAGGTGTCAGTTGCCTTAATGTCAGGTTAAGAGAACAAAAGAAAACAAGATGCTGAAAGATTTACGAGTTAGTAAGTTACTTGCCCCTCTCCCCAACTAGCTTAACACACTGTTGACCGGTAACCTCTGATGTAGAAATACACATATCATGCTCAGATGCCAATTTACAAGTAGTAGGTTTATAAGAGATAAGGTTTCAGAAACCTCATTTGTTTGTGAATTTGCTTGATACTATCCCTCAAGCTGGATGTGACCTTACAAATTGTTTAGAAGTTTTTAGGCATGGTTAGTAGCTTGGTTTGTTAGAACACACTTGGAGTTTACGCATAAGACCAGTAAGGAGGAGTTTCCTGGTGGTGCAGGGGCTTAAGGATCCAGCGTTGTCACTGCTGTGGTGCAGGTTAGATCCCTGGCCGGGGAACTCCCATGTGCCCTGGGCACAGCCAAAAAGAAAAAAATAAATTAAAAACAAAAACACAGCAAGAGAAGGCCACTGTCAAGGCATAGAATTTGCTTTATTTCTTCAGTGAAGGCCAGATTGCATGCATCCCAATAGATTACCTGTAGGAAGCCAGTTAGGGCTCTTCTCACCTTGCAGTGGCCTGGTTTGGAAGTTTAGCTCTATGCAAGGCTCTCTAGACCTCTGGTCGCAGTGTGCAGGGCCCTTCCAAGTTCCAACCTCCTTTTAGAAGGCAGCCACCAAGTGAAGTATCTGGAATGGTACACAAGAAACCTTAATAGTGGAAGGGAATCTGGGGAGCCTCCGACAGGAGGAACAGGCTTCGATTTCCATCTCCTTTCCCGAACCTTTTTTTTTTTTTTTTGTCTTTTTGCCGTTTCTTGGGCCGCTCCCGTGGCATATGGAGGTTCCCAGGCTAGGGGTCTAATCGGAGCCGTAGCTGCCAGCCTACGCCAGAGCCACAGCAACGCAGGATCTGAGCCGCGTCTGCGACCTACACCACAGCTCACAGCAACTCTGGATCGTTAACTCACTGAGCAAGGGCAGAGATCGAACCTGCAACCTCATGGTTCCTAGTCAGATTCGTTAACCACTGCACCATGGTGGGAACTCCTCCCTAACCTTTTTGAATTTCCTATCATGCACATGAAGGAGATGCAGACAAGCTGACCCGTCTCTAGCCTTTCAAGCTGCCTTTCGAGCTGCCGTGGCTAAGACCTGGCCTCTTGCCTATACAGTCTCCTTCCTTTGTCTCAGGCCAGCCCTCACCACACTAAATCCTCATCACATGGGGATCAGTGCCTAAGGAATACAGTCAAGATGACCTCAAAGTCCCTTTGGAAGGCACTGCTCTAGACCACCACATGGATCCTCAATACATCCAAGGCAACCTGGTTTTCCCAGTACCGGGGCAAGTAGTTCTTCCACTAAGCATGGCATAAAGTAGCCAGCTCAAGTTTAATGGCTGCATTAAATGAAAAAAAAAGAGGAGGGAGTTCCCATTGTGGCTCAGTGGAAACAAATCTGACTTGTTACCATGAGGATGCAGGTTTGATCCCTGGCCTTGCTCAATGGGTTAAGGATCTGGTGTTGCTGTGAGCTGTGGCACAGGTCGTAGACATGGCTCAAATCTGGCATGGCTGTGGCATAGGCCAGCAGCTGCAGCCCCAACTTGACCCCTAGCCTGGCAACTTCCATATGCTGCAGATACAGCCCTTAAAAAAAAAAAAAAAAAAATCACCCATAGTGCAGCTTCACCTGATCCCAGCTCATCGTGTCCTTGACCGGTGTGCTGCTGACATTGTCACACAAATGTTTCTCAGCTGGACGGAAAATGCCCTTTGACAGGCCTCTTGCCCCTCTCACTGAGGAGCTGTTCTTAAAAAGAGCACCAAGAGGAATTCCCGTCATGGCGCAGCAGAAATGAATCCGACTAGGAACTGTGAGGTTGCTGGTTCGACCCCTGACCTTGCTCAGTGGGTTAAGGATCCGGCGTTGCCACGAGCTGTGGTATAGGTCACAGATGGGGCTCAAATCTGACGTTGCTGTGGCTGTGGCATAGGCTGGCAGCTGTAGCTCCAATTCACCCCCTAGCCTGGGAACCTCTATGTGCTGTGGGTGAGGCCCTAAAAAGAAAAAGAGAAGAAGAAAAAAAAAAAGCACCAAGAATTCAAGAAACTCACATCTTAATACAAGCTGTTAATGAAAATAAGCTTTATTACATCAAGTAATAAATACAAAGATGCAAACAGTTTCATTTTCTTCCAGATGTTTGGATCAACTTCCAGGAAAGGCAGAACTGAAATCTACAGTACAGTCTTAGGAATAATTTCGGGGGTCCCTGTTAGGTTTGGTTTGGGAGGCTGCTCTTTCTTCTGTATTTATAACTTGTGCATTTTAAAAACTGACTTCAAAGCACCTAGGAGTCATGCAAATGCTTAAGCAAAAAAGAAGTTACAATAAGCAGAATCTACACTGTATGGCAAACAAGGGGACCAGCTACTAGGTTAAGTGTGTGCTGTCAGTCCACACTACAAAAAAAAACCGTTCAAGTTGTATCAGTTTACAAAAAAGAACAGAGAACAATCTTGGTAACATAACTTCAAAAAAGGAAAGCCAGACACCTGTATCTTGGGGGCAAACTAGTTTGCTTTAAGATAGGTAACTTTTACGTGCATCTTTTGAATCAATGCTTTAAAAAACAAACACCTGGGTAGTTCCTATTTAAAATGTAAATCCTAATCAACTGCAAAATCTTTCCTCAAATCTTAAGAGACTATAGGTTCAGAGCCTAGTGAACCATGGGAGGGACAGTGGGAAGGAGAAACCAGATTGTTACCATGTTGAAAACAAAGTTTCATCTGAGCAAGGGAGATGAACTGTAACTTCTCTGGGAAGAAGATGGGAAACCTTCCAGGCTCACAAAGCAGCTAGGACCTGGCGTTCCGTTCCGTTTCAGCCAAGCACTCCCTCACCAAGCCTCTAGCGTGGATGATGCCTGGAAGAGAAGCAGAGGCGGGCATTAGCAGTGGCACCCACTGCGGAAGGGGGAGGGTCCTTTCACAGCCAGCCATGAAGCCCTCAGACCAGAGGAAACCTGCGTCCAATGACTCAAGTACTAGAGCCAGTAAAGGCTCTAAGGAGACTTCCCTGGTGGCTCAGTGGGTTAAAGATCCCATGTTGTTGGAGTTCCCAGTGTAGTTCAGCGGGTTACAAACCCAACTAGTATCCACTGGACGCAGGTTCAATCCCTGGCCTCACTCAGTGGGTTAAGGATCCGGCATTGCCATGAGCTGTGGTGTAGCTTGCAGACATGGCTCAGATCTGGTGTGGCTGTGGTGTAGGCCAGCAGCTATAGCTCCAGTTCGACCCCTCACCTGGGAGCCACCATATGCCTCAGGTGTGGCCCTAAAAAGACAAAAAAAAAAAAAAGATCCGGTGTTGTCACTGCTGCAGCTCGGGTTGCTGCTGTGGTTTGGTGCAGGTTTGACTGCTGGCCCAGGAAATTTCCGCATGCCATGGACATGGCCAAAACAAACAAACAAAAGACTTTAAATAATAAATAAATAAAAGGCTCTAACAAATCCCACCCCACCCCTCAAAGCCAAAACTCCTCTTTTAAAAATCTCATTCTATGCTCAAGGTGACAACCAGGAAGCTCTCTTTTCATTACTCCCTATTCAAACTATGTTACCAACCAGATGACAAGAGTAAGTGTGTCTCCACCCCAGTTTTTTAAGCCAAACCCTCTGGAGATTCCATGCCCTCAAATCATTATTTTTTCTAAAGTCTAGAAAGGACCTGGCAGTGTCACAGCCTGCCTGGTTCAGGTACAAGAGAACTACTCACTTGGTCCACTGCTTCGTCCTTCCCCCAGGGGACCTGCAGCATCTATTCCACTATTATTCGCCCATCATCTTTTATCTCTATGGTTTGGGAGTTATCTATTGTTTGCTTGGGTTTCTTTAGGAGGGGGAGGGCAGGCTTTACTCAACTTCATGAAACATTGATCTCATTTTAATAGGCACAAGAGAATCTATTCCTTTTTTTTTTTTTTTCCAGACTTAAAAAAAAAAAAAATCCCTTTATTTTAGTCATTTTGAGCAGCTACAACAGAGTACCATAGTCTGGGTGGCTTAAACAACAAACATTTATTTCTCACAGTTCTGTAGGCTGGGAAATCCAAGATCAGAGAATCTATTCCTTCTAAGAGCTGACCCCCAGAGGGCAATGGGAGTGAGTGACTCCTCAAATCACTCAGGTGTCCCCACCTTACAAATCTCATCCCCCAGAACTTCTGAGCTTTGAGACCTTCTGTAAAGGGCTATACAAACAGACTCCCAGACAGAGGACAGACTTGTGGTTGCTAAGGGGGAAGGGCAGAGGGAGGGAGTGGGATGGAGGGGGAATTGGGGGTTAGTAGATGCAAACTATTCCATTTAGAATGGATAAGCAAGGAGGTCCTGCTGTACAGCACAGGGAACTATATCCAGCCTCTTGGGATAGACCATGAAGGAAAATAATATAAGAAAAGGAATGCATATATATGTATGACTGGGTCACTTTGCTGTATAGCAGAAATTGGCACAACACTGTAAATCAACTATATTTTAATTTAAAGGGGGGGGGCTGTATAGCCACTGTCACAGCTACTCCACTCTACCGTGACAACAGCAGCAGACATTATGTAAGCAATGGGTGTGGCTACGTTCCAACAATACTTAGAGACACTAAAGTCTGAATATCACATCATTTTTACATGTCACAACATCTTTCTTTTTCTTCACCATTAAAAACCACAAAAAACAGTCTTGGCTCCTCTTGGTGCCTGACTCCCTCTTGCCCTATGACCCTTTTTACTTGCTATGACATAAACTTGGCAAGCCTGCTCAGCTTCTGGTCAGGGTGACTGTGGGACCAGCTGCTTCCCCAGGATGTGCCCTGGCTGCCCTGGCGCAGTCACTAGGTGTATCCAGGCATGGACTTGAACTGCTGGCTTTGTTGGGTGGCTGCAGATCACCTGTCAGACAGTCTCTGGGGTCCAGCATCTTCCCAGGCATCTCCAATCTGGTAACCAACACCCCAGTTACCAGGACTGGGTGGCATGATGCCCACCTGACCCCCAGGGTTGGACTGGAGGTAAGCTCCCCCCCTCCTCCACGCACTCTTCGTTCCACCCTCTAACTGCCAGTCCCCCTCCCCACACCTGTGCTCTTATTACCCAACCCAGTTCCAAAACAGGTTAGTCTCTTCACAAAGGAGTCATGAACTGGGTAAAGGCCACTGCTTTGGGTAGGGGCCTGACCTCAATCAGCCTTGCCCATCACTGAAGTCACGGCTGCAACTGCAGCACCCCGTACACCCCAGATTTATAACTAAGAAGTGTTTCCCTTTCCTATTTCTCCAAAGTTACTTCTCTGACCTTCAGAAAAACAAAAAAACCTGAATCCCTCCTGAAATTAAATTCACACATAAGCCACCACATTCTGAACCACCACCTTCTAAAATAGAAATCCTTTTCTCCCCTCCACTCCCAACCAACCTATTTCACTGCCTGCTGAAGTCAGCTGGCCAGTCACATCTTCACGTGCAATACCTTCTTCCTGTGGTACCATCCTCCAGTGCCCTCCCTCTCTAATCAAGAAATAACTTCAGGAGTTCCCGTCATGGCTCAGTGGTTAATGAATCCGACTAGGAACCATGGGGTTTCAGGTTCGATCCCTGGCCTCACTCAGTGGGTTAAGGATCTGGCGTTGCCGTGAGCTGTGGTGTAGGTCACAGATGTGGCTCAGATCCTGTGTTGCTGTGGCTGTGGCACAGGCCAGCAGCTACAGCTCCAATTCAACCCCTAGCCTGGGAACCTCCATATGCCTTTTTAGGGTGCTGCCCTAAAAAGACAAACAAACAAAGCCAAAAACAAAAAAATTCAACAGGAGAAGGAACAGGACACAGCTCGGATCCTGCGTTGCTGTGGCTCTGGTGTAGGCCGGCGGCTACAGCTCCAATTAGACCCCTAGCTTGGGAACCTCTATATGCCGAGGGAGCGGCCCTAGAAATGGCAAAAAAAAAAAGAAAAGAAATAACTTCAAAGCCTACTTGCTTTCCCTCCCCAGACTAGCACAGACCACACCCTCCTGGGGCACTGCTCCAAAAGAGGACAGCAGAGGACCCTGCAGCCCCCAGTCACTGGCCTTGCCCAGAGGAGAAGCCTGTTGTACTGGGTGGCTTGGGGCTCCCTGGGGCCAGCGATGGCCAAAGGGAGCAGAGCAGGCCTGGGGCAGAGCTGCACCATCTGGGTCTAGACTCCCTTCTAAGACAGATGGACCCACCCTTACCCCAGGGAAGCATGCAGGGCGAGGGCTTCCCTTCTTAGACACCCCATCTGACAAGTGGCCACCAAGACCCTTCCTGTCAGATCCTCAGGACAGCCTACACTCCACAAACCCAGTCACGCTGCCTGATGCCTCCACATCCAAGGGTAATTCTGTAACAGGGCAGGAACCCCTGTGTCCTGTGCCGCGGGGTACTCTCCTGTCTATCATCCTCCATTTTCAAGAGAGAAAATCTTTCAAGACAGTTACTAGGCCAGAAGCAAAGCGTCACCTGACAGTGGAGTCCAGGCCCATGACCTACCTCGTTTTAGTCTCTCCATTGCGCTCTTGCTGCCTGCATAGGTGGGTCTGATCTCTTTCCCCAGCTCTTCGATGATGGCCAGCAGCTCAGCGTATTTGCTCTGGGGCACCTGGCTGTTACCGGTTCCCTAGAATCAGAAAGAAAAAGGTTCAGGGAGTTCCCATTGTATCTCAGTGGGATACAAACCCGACTAGAATTCATGAGGATGCGGGTTCAATCCCTGGCCTCGCTCAGTGGGTTAAGGACCTGGCATTGCCATGGCTGTGGCGTAGGCCAGCAGCTGCAGCTCTGATTTAACCTCTAGCCCAGGAACTTCCATATACCACAGGTGCAGCCCTAAAAGAGGAGAAAAAAAAAAAAAAGTAGTTCAGATAGATTGAGCCCAACCTGACCCCAATGCCATGGTCAAGGCCCCACCACATGCCAGTCTCGCAAGGGCAGGGGCAGATGGTGGAGAGAAAGTGGCCTGGCCTAAACTCTCAAGGTTCCTGCCTCTGCTAGAGCCAGGTTCGTCCTCTCTGGGGGACAATTATAGACCAGGAGCCGGCACTCCCTACAGTCCCTATGCACTCAGAGAAACCACCCAGCAGTCTACAGAAAGCTGTTATCATCTCAAATGAAAAAAAAAAAAAAAGGACTGGCTTATCAACAGCAAAGGGTTCACTGGGAATTTCCTAGGAAGGAGCAGGATGGACGGGCTTGAGGGATGGAGTGAGTGGACGAGATGGAGGCCACACCTGGTTTGGCAGGACTATAAAAACCGCCAGAGCCCCAGATATGTTTAATTCATCCATCTTCCCCTACTGGCAGAGCCCACAGCACAGAACTTTCTCTCCAGACCCCTAGCAGCCTGAGGAAACACCCAGATCAATGAGACCAGGTTCCTGCCTGGCTGTGGGCGGAGACTGCCAGTTCAGGCCTCACCCCAACCCTCCCTCTCCCGTCCCCCTCCCCACAGCTGCATCAGAGCAGCTGTGTCCCGACCAGGAGACCCTCGCCTGCTCCTCCCTCCTCTGCTGCCTGTTTCTTGGCTTCCCAATCCTTCCTCCTCTCCTTGTCCTGCTCCTCAGCATCCTCCAGGAGCCTCCTCCGGGATCCGTGGCCCTTCCTCTCTTCTGGCCGCTGCCTCACAGCCAGGGCGCTGTGGGGCCTATCCAGGCCACACTTGACACCGTCCTCCCACCACCGCCTCTTCAAAGGGGTCTGCGCCCACTTCCCCTTGGGGGCTAGGACAGCCTGGCAGGGCATGGCCAAGAGCCGCCACCTCATCCCAGAGGCTGGCCTCCATGGCGACCTCGGAACATGAGTTCCAGCCACTACAGGGGAGAACCTCACAGCTGGCAGCCCAGGCACCAAGGGCAAGGCCTTAGGGTTCCCCCCTTTGGGCACCACTTCCTTGGCTTTCTCCACTGATGGCCCCCCAACCCAGTGGGAAGACCAAGTCTTGGCAAGGCTGCCAAGTAGGGGTCATGGTCCTGTAACTGGTGGAACGAGGTGTGAAACTCAGGGGCCCCCAGCTCTCTATGAAACCCACCCGGACTCCACTAGGACATGGGCCCCCACCTCTCTGACGGGGCCACAACCTTGTGGGGAATGAGTGGGAATGGGCACCCCCTGACACCAGCCTCTGTCCAAGCTCAGAGCAAGAGTTGAGGCCATACCTCACTTCCCTAGGAACCAAGCATGAGAACCCCCCAGGGACATATGTGGGCTGGTAGTCCCAACAAGACTGTGGCTCTTGGAGTTTCCAGCCTCCCACATGCAGCATGTGGAAGTTCCCAGGCCAGGGATTGAACCCGCACCATGGCAGTGACCCAGGCCGCTGCAGTGGCAGCATCAGATCCTTTACCCACTGAGCTATAAGGGAACTCCCATCACCCCTCTGTTCTGAAGCCCTGGCCTTGAGTTGAGGAGGCTCAGATGACCGCTCCATTCCTTCATCTCTACTCCTTCCACAGCTCCCCCTCAGGGCCCAGGCTGCCCTCAGAGCCCCTCCCCCTGAGCATCACCCCCACTGCTGTACCTGGGTATAGCCTAGAGATGGTGGCCCATAGTCACTCAGCAGCTGGCGGTACTGTGAAGATGTCGCCATACTGGTGGAGGGCGGGTGGACACTCCCAGCTACGGGGAAGGAGACAGGAGTTAATAATCAAGTAGCCTTGTCTAACTGTACCAGAGATGAGGACTCTCAGTCAGGCCTCAAGCCATCAACAGTACTCTTTTATCTCCAAGGACAGAGAACCCTACTCTTGCTCCTGGTTTGGCCATGGCTGACAAGCAGCCTAGATGATTGATGGTAAAATATAGCTAATAGGCTCCTGATCTTCACATACGCCAACCACCACAGCAGACATTGCTAATCAAACACAGAAATCCTTCCCATCCATTCAGTTTAGATTGGTACCAAAGATGAAATCGGCTGCTATTTCCTGCCTAACCCTTGCAAGTCCCCTTTCCCTGGGTCCTGCTCCCCAGAGGCTGATACCCTAGAGCCACAGGCCTGCCACAGGAGCCCACTTGCCACTAAGGCTGGCCTGCTCCTGGGCTAACACTTCCTCTGTGCCCTAACCTCTGCTGGACTATATCGTGAGGAAGACGGGGGACAGTCGAGAGGTTCTGAGTCCCAACCCTAGCGGGGGACTGGTGTTCTAGACACAAAGTCAGGAATCTGGAGTACATCCCAGCCTGCATGTCCTCAAACAAGTCCCTTACCTCTGAGCTCCTGTCGCCTCTCCCCAAAGAGGGGACAAGAGCCTTGACAGTCTGAGTCTATGCCCAGATGGCTTGCACCCTAAGAGAGGAGGGGTCAGACCCTACTGGGAGACACTGGCCCGCAGCAGAGGGGCCACGTGGGGCCAGGGCCAGGCCCAGAATGGAGTCTCCCAGATGGCAGTTGGGAGATGCTCAGCAGGGAATTTTCCAGCTCCAGCTCAGTAGCTGGAAGCATGCAGACCCGTAATGGCGTCCGAGTGGCCATTAGCGGGTAAAGGATGTCCTGCAGAATTACAAACAGCGGTAACCATGGAGAATTTACCTAGCCCTCCTCGGCAGCTGCCCGCCTGCCTCCACGCCTGGCCGGGGAGCAGCTTCCCCTCTGCCTGCCGCCCCCAGAGCCAAACGGTCCCTCTCTCACGCACACAGCAGGCTCTGCAGACTTGGCCCCGGGGATGGACAGCTGGTGCCAGGCCGGCCAAACCGACCAGCTGCTCATCTGGTGTGGGCAAGGGGAGGGGCAGGGAGGAAGGAAGTCAGGAGCTCAGGCTGATAGAGCTGGAAGGAGCCCTGGAGCCCCTCCCTGGAGAGAGAGCAACACAGACCAGAGAGGGTGGGCGCTGCCCCAGGCCACACAGTGCAGAAGCAGCTACCTGTCCCTCTGTCCAGGAGCTGGGGACAGCCCCATAACCAAGATGTCTCCTCAATCTCAAGCCTGCCCTGGAATTTTTCCACTGGGGCCCGGATTTATGCTCAAGCACAAGATGTGCAGTCAGGAAACATGGATTCTGCCACCTCTAGGCTGCAGACTGGGCACAGCGCTGTGCTGCTCGGAGCCTCACTGCCACGCCTCTAGAGCAGCGATGCTGAAACACCTGTGGTATGGAACTACAAGCACGTGAGCACATGTGGGACCTCTGTCTGAGGTAACTGTGAGTGTGCAGTGTCCAGAACACAAGAATGTGTGGCAGGGCGGGTGTCCCCCCACCCCAGGTCTCCTCACCACATCAACCAAACCCCAATTTCCTGATCTTCTGATGTGGGTGGTGAGTGCGGTCTGGGTAGCTCAGGCTTCGCCATCCCAGACCCAGGTTCAAGTCCTGGCCACTACAAGGTATTACACCATTCTGTAAGGCCAGGATGCTAAATGCCAAGACTGGGGGCAAGGGGTGGGGGATGAACTGCACTGTTCAGCACTTTGAGGCATCTAGAAGATTCCAACTCCCTGGCAGGAGGTGAGCTGGACACCTGTCCTCCTCCTCTTATTGCTGTCTTGCATTTCTTGCCTCCCTGACCCCATCTTCTCTCCTACAGGCAAGGGCCTGGACTAGGAGCCAGTTCAGCTGTGTGACTTAAGGCAAGGCCCTTCCCTCTCTGGGCCTCAGTTTATCCGTCAGTTTGAGGCAACGGTTCCTAACAGAATGTCTAAAGGCTCTAGATCCTACTCCTCCGCAATGCTGGGGTTAGGTCTTAGGGGAGCTCTGGGAAGAGGGAGGAAGGAGAGCCCCCACGTTTTGGTTAGGGGTGTGGAGGGAGGGGGAGATGGGAAACAGCCCAGGGCTTGACTTGCCCTGGGTGATGTGGTAGGGACCCCGAATCAGTGGCCTCACTTGCTGTTGGCAGGGAGGGTATCTGCGGCCCTAGGGAGAGTTTGCAGAAGGGCCCCGAGTTCCACTCATGCCCACTCCTTCCCGCAGATACAGGGAGGGCCAGCGGCTGCCGAAGGCCACAGAGAAAACCAGACTGGGCGTGAGCACGGCTGGCCGGCCGTCTCGGAGCATCGCAGACAATGCGCACAGTGTGCGGGGGACCAGGGAGGGCCCAGAGCTGAGGGAGGGATTGGCAGAGGCCAGCAGCTCCTGGGGCCAGGCGCGGCTCCCCACCCCCACGCCAGACAAAGAGCAGCCTGGGCCTGGGGAGCTGGCGGCCTTCCCGCCACTTGGGGCGCCTGGGGGGGCTCTCTGGCGGGGAGGCAGGGGCTTTGTCTAACTCAGCCACTGCCACTGCCGGCCAGGCCGCGGCTTGGCAACTCGCGAGCAGGAGGCAGGGCTGGAGGGCGTGAGGGATGATGACAAGGAAGCCGGAGGAGCGGCAGCGGAGAGTCCATCTTGGATGCAAATGGCAGGGGGAGATCGGGCTTTCCAAAGGGGTCCACAGGGAGGGGAGCAGCCTGCCACAAACCTGGGGACCTCAGCACTCCTCCTGGAGTTCACCAGAGGAGAAAGAAGAAAATCTGTGCACAGGTGCTAGCCAGCCCAGAACAGGACTTCAGGGGTGCTGAGTGGCTGCCTCTGCCACCGTGACCCCAGTCCCCAAAGGTCCCAGTTTAGGGTCCCTGCCTCAACTGTACCAGGGCAGGCCTGAGATATCCCACCTGTCCAGGCAGCAGCAAGATCCTCCATCCTTCCCACAGTCAGATGAAGGAGGCAGTGAGAAATACTACGGGCAGCAAAGCTTGTCTTTATAAGGTTTGCAGACCCCAGAAGAGGTGAGAACATTTGAAGAGAAAATAGTGGCTGTTTGCTCTTGAGGCTTAGAGCCCACATTTGACCAACCCACCCAATCACATCCTGAATCTTAACCCTTTCCACTCCCCAATCTGTGTCTAAGAAGTTAAAAAATAAATAAATATTTATTTATTTATTTACATGCATTACTTTTCTGGGTCCCCTTTAGGATTTTTGGAGTTATGGAGTCAACCATTTGGAGACAAGGCTCAAAACTTTCGGACAACTGCCAGCGTGGCATTTCGGACCAGAGACGCCAGTCTCCTCCCCGCCAATCACACCCCCCCACGCCCCCACGCGCCTAGCTTTTTGGAAGTTTGTTTCCCACCAAGAGTCTAAAGGAGAAGGGCTATAGTGAAGGGAAAGAGCAAATCACCCCTAAAACCCACAATTTTACCCTTCCCTCCCCACGGTGCCTTTCGTCCCTGGGAGGAGACCCTGGGCACAGCCTAAAGCTGCCTGACAACTTCTGGAGGAGTTTCCTGGGACCGTCCAGTTCCAGCCCCAAGGAAGGGAGAGGACTGCCCCTAGGCTTCTGCGGGAGGGGACCTTCCAAACCTAGAGTTGGGGGCTCAAGATGCGGGGCCCCGAAATGTGGGCCCCAGGCCGAAATGCCGCCCCCACCCTCCGCCTGCAGGCACTCCGAAACCCCGGGTCTTCAACTTCGCTCATTCTGCCGCACACGCCTGAGGGGACCTTCCCGCGAGCCCCATTTTGGGCACCCCGCTCCCACGCGCCAGGCCGAGCCGCCACCGATGATGTCCCCTGCACCGCCGGTGACCCCAGCGGACCCGGGCCCTCAGGGCGGTCTGCACTTGGCATGCTCGCCACCCCGCAGCGCTGCCGCGCGTGGCCTAACCTTGCTCACGTGCACGCAGCAGTCTCGGCCCCCGCCCGGGCTTGACCCCCGCTCCCCAAGGGCGGCCCGCGCCCCGCTCCCGGCGCCCCGCTCCCCGCGCGGCCCGGCCGCTCCCGACTCCCGCCGGCAGGGGCCCTCGCCGAGCCGCCCAAAAGCCGGAGGAAAACGGAGCCGAGAAAGCCTCCCCCGCCCTCGCTCGCCGCGCTCCCCGCGAGCCCTCAGCCGCCGGCGTGGGGGGGACCGCGGCGGCAGCCAGCGCCCCGGGCCCCGGCCCGGCCCGAGGCCCGGCGCGGCACAGGGCGCACCAGCGAACTTTGGCGGCGTGGGCGCCGGAATCATGGCGGCGGCGGCGGCCCCGCTGCCCCGGGCCGGGACCCGGTGCCTGCCACCCCCGGCCGCCGCGGGTCCCCGGGAGCCGGGGCCGGGCGCGCGGGCCCTCAACTTGGCCGCACTTGGGGCGCGGCGCACGCGGCCCGCAGGGCGCACTCACTTACCGGCGTTGAGGGAGGCGGCGGGCATGTGCGCGGTCAAGTTCGGTTTGTAAGACATCCCCCCGAGCGGCGGGGCGCGCCGGGGCGCAGCGGGGCCAGGCCCGCGAGGGCGACGGCGGCGGCGAGGCCGGACGGCGGCGAGGCGGCCCCGGCGTCCGTGCGCCCGTCCGTGCTCCCGCCGAGCTCCCGCGCACTTTTTGTTGTTGACGGCTCGGGCCGCACCGGCAAATATGGCCGTCCCTCACCCTGACACCCGCTGCAGTATATCACCCATACATCGGGCGGGCGCGCGGGCGCAGGGGCGGCCGCAAACTTTGAGCGGAGCCAGCGGGGCCGGCCCGGGCCGGGAGGGGGCGGCCCGGCGCGCCGCGGCCCGGCGTCAGGGGGCGGCTCCGCCCGCTGCCGCGCCCCGCGCCTCCGGGCGCGCTCGGCGCCCGCAACTTGGCAAAGTTTGGGGGGCTGGGGTCCCGGCGGCGCCCGAGGCCCGCGTGGGTCCCTTTCTTCTTCTACGCAGGCGGCGCCTGAAGATTTGTTCTTTTACCGATTAATTTTTTTTAATAGCTAGGTAGGATTGCAGAATTACTTTTTCCCCCCTGGACTGTGGGGGCAGGGATGGAAAATTACCTGGAGAAAATGGTGGCGAGTGGTATTTTTAAGCGCGTAGATCTTTCCAGACGCCAAGGTCTGGCTACACCCCAGAGTAAGAACAACCAATTCTTGACATTGATTTCAAATAAATTTCACGTCCCTGTCGGTATTAAGTGGTTTTTAACCCTTTAGGGGCCTAGACACCTTTGAGACTGTACAAAAGCCAGCAGCCTCCTCCCCTGGAAAATACACCCGAACATTCACACAATTTTGCATCTTAACACATTCAGATATTTAAGAAGCGCCTACTGTGTGCGGTGCACTGTTCCAGGTGCTAAAGATACAGAATAAACTTGACAAAGTTTCTTCTCTCCTGGAGAATTTTTTTGCAATTTTTGACTCTCCTCTACCCCCACCCCAGCCCACTTCTCAGATCTGACTGAAACACAATCACCAAATGTATTTTGCATTAGGTGATGAAGCTTTTGAAGGTAGTATTTCTTGGAGTTCTGCTTGAATAGTAAATCTTGTCAAAATACAAGAGATGCCCACCCTTTTCTGCCCTTTGTAATCGCCATGCTTTGCAGAATTTTTTTGATTAGCCACAGACATTCAGATACATCCGGATCTACTGAGGAAGGCATCAACATTTTTGCCTGAAAGCAAAGGGACACCATCCATGCCTTCCCTCCATCCCTTTAGGAATGAAGGTACAGGTGACACTCCCTTCTCAGCACCCCTTGTGATAAGCTTTAGGCTGGTTGAGCCAAGAATGTTCAGTGATTCTGCTGTTAAGCACCGGGGACTATATCCAATCGCTTGTGATAGAACATAATGTGAGAAGAGTGTGTGTGTGTATATATATGTGTGTATGTATATATGTATGAATGACTGAGCTCTTTGCTGTACAGCAGACATTGACAGAACATTGTAAATCAACTATAATAAAAAAAATTTTTTTTAGGTGTTCCCATCATGGCTCAGCGGCAACAAACCCGACTAGTATCTATAAGGATGCAGGTTCGATCCCTGGCCTTGCTCAGTGGGTTAAGGATCTGGCATTGCCGTGAGCTGTAGTGTAGGTCACAGACTCGGCGCAGATCCTGCGCTGCTGTGGCTATGGCATAGGCTGGCAGCTATAGCTCTGATTCAACCCCCTAGCCTGAGAATTTCTATATGCTACGGGTGCAGCCCGAAAAAGACAAAGACAAAAACAAACAAACAAACAAAAAAAAAAAAAACGTTTTTTTTTAAGAATGCTCAGTGAAATTTTTTTCACGAATAAATTAATATCACCCTTTTCCTACCCTGCCTCTAGAGGACCAGTACTCTAGAGTAGCATTGTCCAAAAGAAAAGTATCGCAGGCCACGCAAATAATTTAAAAGTTTTAGTAGTCACATTTTAGAAAGTAAAAACTGGTGAAATTAATCTCAATTATAACAGTTTATTTAACATAATATACCCCAAAATGGTATGATTTTGATACATAATGAATATAAAGCAATTATTAAGATACTTTACATTCTTTTTTATGATACTAAACTCTTCAAAACCCAAACTGTATTTTACCCTTACAGCTCATCCTTATTCAGACTGGCCACAGGTCAAGTGCTCAGTAGCCATAATAGCTAGCGATTTTCCTGTTGAACCAGTGAAGGGCTAGAAACTACAAGAATTGGATTCATAAGGCCAACAGACCTGGGTATTCATTCTGGCTCCATCACCTGCCAGCTGTTTGACAAAACCTCCATTTCCTTGCAGCAAGAATCCAGATCTCTGTGGCCTGCCTCAGTCCCTTCTACAGATGCTGTGGGCTCTTTTCTTTCTATGTTGTGTTTTTAACATGCTGCCCACCATCCCCCTCACTAATCGTTATTGAAAAATATTTTTCCTTTTGTTTTTAATTGAGATCTAGTTCACTTAGTATAAAATTTATCCTTTTAGGAGTTCCCGTCGTGGCACAGTGGTTAACGAATCCGACTAGGAACCATGAGGTTGCGGGTTCGGTCCCTGCCCTTGCTCAGTGGGTTAACGATCCAGCATTGCCATGAGCTGTGGTGTAGGTTGCAGACGCGGCTCGGATCCCGCGTTGCTGTGGCTCTGGCGTAGGCCGGTGGCTACAGCTCCGATTGGACCCCTAGCCTGGGAACCTCCATATGCCGCGGGAGCGGCCCAAGAAATAGCAACAACAACAACAACAACAAAAAGACAAAAAAAAATTTATCCTTTTAAGTGGTTAAGGATCTGAGATGTTGATACTGCTGTGGTGGGAGTTCAATCTCTGGCCCAGGAACTTCTGCATGCCACTGGTGCAGCCAAATAAAATAAAATAAAATATACAGTTCAGGGAGTTCCTGTTGTGGTTCAGTGGTCAACGAATCCTACCAGAAACCATCAAGTTGCAGGTTCAATCCCTGGCCTTGCTCAGTGGGTTAAGGATCTGACGTTGCCATGAGCTGTGGTGTAGGTTGCAGATGTGGCTTGGAACCCACGTTGCTGTGTGACTGTGGCGTAGGCCAGCAGCTACAGGTCCAATTAGACCTCTAGCCTGGGAACCTCCATATGCTGTAGGTGCGGCCCTAGAAAAAGACCAAAAAAAAAAAAAATATATATATATATATATATGCACACACACACACACACACACACACACACACACACACACACACACACACACACACACAGTTCAACAGTTCAGTGAGTTTTGTGATCACCACCACCACTATCTAATTCTAGAACATTTTTGTCATCTGAAAAGGAAAATCTATACCTAACAACAGTCACTCCCCATCCCCCACTACCCATAGCTTTAGGCAGCTGCTAGTCTACCTTCCATGCCTATGGATGTGCCTATGGATGTACCTATTCTGGACATTTCCTATGAATTAAATCATATAATATGTGTACAGCCTTTTTCACTTAGCATAGTGCTTTCAAGGTCCATTTATATTGCAACATGTATCAAGACTTTGTTCCCTTTCATGGCTGAGTATTTCCACCGTATGAATAGACCACATTTTGCTTATCCATTCATCAGCTTATGGATATTTGGTTTGTTTTCACTTTTTACTATTATGAATAGAGCTGCTATGAACATTTGTGTACAAATTTTTGTGAATATGTATTCAATTCTTTGGGGTATATACCCAGGAGTGGAATTGTTGGGTTACATAGTAACTCTATGTTTGACTTTTTGAGGAATTGCCACTCTATTTTGCATAGTGACTGTACCATTTTACATTTCTATCAGCAATGTGTAAGGTTTTCAGTTTCTCCATATCCTCACCAACACTTTTGTTATCTGGCTTTTTTATTTTAGGCATCCTAGTGAGTGTGAACTGGAATCTCATGGTTTTGATTTGCATTTCTTTAATGGATGATGATATTGAGCTTCTTTTCATGTGCTTACTGGCCATTTGTTATCTTCTTTGGAGAAACATCTATTCTAATCCTTTACCATTTTTAAACTTGAGTTAACTTTATGTTAAGTTTTAAGATTTTTTTTACTTTGGATACTAGTCTCGTCTCAGACTTAGAGTTTGCAAATATTTCTCCCATTCTTTTCTCCCACCCTGGGCCTTAGTTTCATCTGTAAGATTAGGGAGGTTTTGGCTTTCTGGTTTGTTTTTTATTTTTTTGCTTTTTAGGGCCACACTTGTGGCATATGCATGTTCCCAGGCTAGGGGTCTAATCAGAGCTACAGCTGCCAGGCTACGCCACAGCAATGCCAGATCCAAGCTGCGTCTGTGACCTACACCACAGCTCATGGCAACACCGGATCACCGACCCACTGAGCAAGGCCAGGGATCAAACCTGCCTCCTCATGGATACTAGTCAGATTCATTTCTGCTGCACCACATCGGGAACTCCTAGAGAAGTCTTGATGAGAGGAAGCACTAAGAATTCTGGAAAGTCTAATGCCCTAAGAAGGCAGACAGACAACACGTGCCATTTTCTCCAATGAAAAACATTAGCCCAAGAATGCCTTGAAATCATTTTGAAACTTTCTGTCAATCAGCTCCAAACTAGGATGCACCTGCACTAGGTGGTAAGAGGGGTAACTCACAGGAATGAGGGAATTAGAACCCTATTTATGTGGAGTTTAACATGTGCATA
This sequence comes from Phacochoerus africanus, assembly GCF_016906955.1. Taxonomy (NCBI): domain Eukaryota; kingdom Metazoa; phylum Chordata; class Mammalia; order Artiodactyla; family Suidae; genus Phacochoerus; species Phacochoerus africanus. Next base: position 29,741,663 of record NC_062558.1, on the reverse strand, counting down.
TTATTAGCATAGTAGCACACAAACAACTTAGAAATAACTTAATAGGAAGTTCCCATTGTGGTGCAGTGGAAATAAATCTGATTAGGAACCATGAGGATGAGGTTTCCGTCCCTGGCCTCGCTCAGCGAGGTAAGGATCTGGAGTTGCTGTGAGCTGTGGTGTAGGTCACAGACATGCCTCACATCTGACGTTGCTGTGGCTGTGGTGCAGGCTGGCAGCTGCAACTCCAATTCAACCTCTAGCCTGGGAACCATATTCCACAGGTGCGGCCCTAAAAAGAAAAAGAAAGAAAAAAAGAAACAACTTAATAAACAATATAAGTATGCTCAGAAATGTTTATTAGACTATGTGACCAAAAAAATTCGGAGAACATTGACCTAAGAAAGTAAGGTCAAATAAGAGCAAAAATAAACCAATGAGACCTAATCAAACTGAAAAGCTTTTGCACAGCAAAGGAAACCAAGAAGAAAACTAAAAGACAACTTACGGAATGGGAGAAAATAGTTTCAAATGATGCAACGGACAAGGGCTTAATTTCCAGAATATATAAGCAACTTATACAACTCAACAGCAAAAAAGCCAATCAACCAATGGAAAAATGGGCAAAAGACTTGAATAGACTGTTCTCCAAGGAAGATACGCAAATGGCCAGCAAACACTGAAAAAAATGCTCAATATTGCTGATTATAAGAGAAATGCAAATCAAAACCACCATGAGATACCACTTCACACCAGTCAGAATGGCCATCATTAATAAGTCCACAAATAACAAGTGCTGGAGGGGCTGTGGAGAAAAGGCAACCCTCCTGCACTGGTGGTGGGAATGTAAACTGGTACAGCCACTATGGAGAACAGTTTGGAGATACCTTAGAAATCTATACATAGAACTTCCATATGACCCCGCAATCCCACTCTTGGGCATCTATCCGGACAAAACTCTACTTAAAAGAGGCACGTGCACCCGCATGTTCATTGCAGCACTATCCACAATAGCCAAGACATGGAAACAACCCAAATGTCCATCAACAGATGATTGGATTAGGAAGATGTGGTGTATATATACACAATGGAATACTACTCAGCCATAAAAAAGAATGACATAATGCCATTTGCAGCAACATGGATGGAACTAGAGACTCTCATACTGAGTGAAGTAAGTCAGAAAGACAAAGACAAATACCACATGATATCACTTATAACTGGAATCTAATATCCAGCACAAATGAACATCTCCTCAGAAAAGAAAATCATGAACTTGGAGAATAGACTTGTGGCTGCCTGATGGGAGAGGGAGGGAGTAGGAGGGATCGGGAGCATGGGGTTATCAGATACAACTTAGAGTAGATTTATGAGGAGATCCTGCTGAGTAGCATTGAGAACTATGTCTACTCATATTGCAACAGAACAAAGGGTGGGGGAAAAAATGTGTACATTTAAGAGTAACTTGATGCCCATGCTGTCAGCAGGGGAAAAAATTTAATAATAAATAAATAAATAAAAATTAAACTAAAAAAAACACAAAAAACTAAAGACAGCTAAGAAAGTTAAGAGGCAGCCAGACCCAAGAGTTTGACAGAGAAGTTGTGGGTGAAGTGTAATTAACTTAGTAGTTAGTGACTCCAATGTGTTTTATGTGCTCAGGACACTAAAACCATATTTTATATCAAGTTGGGTTTTCATCAGAGGTCTACATTCAAATTTACTCATTTTCAGCTTTGTTTCTGCCATGATTCCTGTTTTATTGACCTGAAGCCAGCGAGCTTTTCCTGTAGAGTCAGATAGTACATACTTTAAGCTTTGCAGGCCACATAAGTCTCAACTGAGCAAGTCTGCCATTGTAGCACTACCACAGCCTTAGATGATGCTGCATAAAAAAATGTGCATGACTGGGTTCCAACAAAACTTTATGAACACTGATATTTGAATTTCATGTTTTTTTGTTGACAAAATTTTTCCTTCCTTTACCTGCAACATATGGCAGTTACCAGGCTAGGGATCGAATTGGAGCTGCTACAGCAATGCAGCATCTGAGCTGCATCTTCGACCTACACTGCAGCTGGTGGCAATGCCAACCCTTAACCCACTGAGGCCAGGGATCAAACCCGTATCCTCACAGACACTATGTTGGGTTCTTAACCCACTGAGCCATCAAAGGAGCTCCTAAATAGGTTTTTCCAACCATTTAAGAAAGTAAAAGCTATTCTTAGCATCCAATGTCAAAAACAGGTAGTAGATTGGATTTGACCTGTGGACCACGGTTTTTCAATCCTTGTTTTAGACTCAAAAGTTTGTTTCTTAAGTCTGCTTTGCTGCAGATAGAACACCAAAGATGGGACATGCAAACATTTGAGGATATCATAAGTTTTCATATTAATACTTCCGAATAGGAAACAGGAAACACTTAACTTTCGACTGAGGGCTCATGAATTTGCAATGTTCCTGCAATTAATAATTTATTCTAGTTTGGATTTCTTCTGTAATTAAAGGGCTTACACATCCATCTTTGTGAAAAAATGAATCTTGCCTGGAACCAAAGGTAAACAACAGAGGCTAGAGCAGTTTTTGTGATACTCCAAAATTTACCCTCTCAACTTCCCCAAAAAAGGATACTGAAGAAACTGGAAAAAATGTCTGCCTTAGAAAGAAGGGGTGGGGCAAGCAGGAGGAACAGAGGGAAAATGTTCCCTGTATGTTCTCATCTCCCTGTTAACTTCTGTTATGCGCTGGTGTTATTTATTCAAGCAAAAAACCAATAAAAAAACATACAAATTAAGTATTCCAGACTAATTAGTGTCCATCTCACCATCTTACCTTTGCATGATACCTGGTGGTAATTCTTCTCTGAATAATGACTTAGAACCAGTAGCATGGCACTTGCCTTTCCTAACCCAATGATGCACTTGACGACCAGAGTGGGCAGCTTTTGGAGGATGAAGCCAACTTGCTAAGAGTTGGGCTCTAAAAATAAACATTTTGCACATTTCTTTTAGCCTCCTTTCTCTCCATAAAGGCCTCCACAGATGGCTTCTTTACATCATGCTCTCAAATGACTAGCTGATAAATATTCATACTTATGGAAATTGTATTGTACATACTCCAAGCCCCCGGCCAGCTAACATTTGTATTTTCAGTATCTCAACGTTGGTGCCCATCCCCTTGTTCAAGGGGCTTGTCCTCTGTGAAACACACATGAACTTGTGTGCACACACATTCAAAGACACCAGCATTGTGTCTCTTTATGACTAATTTGCTTTGGTGTGATTTTGGTCCTCAGAGGACGGTGGGCCATGTCTAGAGACATTTGGGGTTTTCACAGCTGGGGGACTCAGGGTATGCAGTGTGTCCTACTGGCATCTAGTGGTAAGATCCAGGGATGTTGCTAAACAGTCTACAATGCACGGCATAGCCTCCACCCCACCCCACCCCTCCACAAAGACCAGCCTGGCCCAAACATCAATGGTATGGAGGCCCAGGGGAACAAAATGTGATGCTGAAAGCAGACTTGAGTTACAGATAAAACATTGAAGGGGTACAAGGTCAAAGCGAAACGGAACAGAAAAAACTCAGTGGGGACAGTGGAGGCATGAAGTCTGGTCTCTCATTTCTTATACTCAATTTACTAAGGTAATACATTTAAGAACAAGCTTCCTTTCAGTCTTCAAGCTCATCTTACAAATATTTTAGTAAATTTTTGATTAAATGTAAAATACTCCATTTCACTTGTTCTTCAATTAATGCTCAATTATCTCACATATTCGGCAGACCAAATTCCCCTAAATGTTAACACCATTTACAAGCTTGATTAAATTCCCTTAAGCAATTTAAGCTACAAATTGAACATGACTCTCTCAAGCATTTCAAACCCCACACATGGAAGACTCACAAACAAGCCATATTCCAAATATTAAAACAGCCTTTGTTCACATCTAGGACAGCAGCACAGACTCCTGGTCCAGACCACCCCTCATCGGCTTCCTGACCTCTCTGCCCATCTCCTCATGTGTAAAGTGAGAGGACAACACACACACGTCAAGGGGGCCAGGAGATTCCCCTCCACCCCACGGGGCAAAGGATCTGGTCACTGTTCTGGGTATTCTGTGGTATCTTTTCTCCTGTTCTTTCCCCAATTATCTGGCTTCCCAAGTCCAATGCAAGGAGCCAACAGGTGCTCAGAACCCAGACAAAGAAAACAAACAGAGAGGTGCATATTAGCCAGTTTAATTTATTTAAGAATCTTACAAAAAAAGAAAAAAAGAAAAAAAAACAGAAAAACAAAACCAAAAAACACAATAACAAAACCTCAATACAGAATGTATTACGTTTCATGGTTGATCATTTTTACTTGCGAGGGTTAAACCTCGCTAAATGCAGCCAATACATTTTTATTGCATGAGATCCAATTTTTAAAGTTACAAATCAAAATGGTCAGAACAATCATTTCTGGACACTCGGTACTGTATTACCATGGAAGGCTGAAGAAGCAGTGCAGTATCCTCAGAACAGTGCGTACCCTTCACACTGATGGACATTCAAAACAGAGTAGCAATATAAAAAGAGAGATTTTAAAAAAGAGAACGAAACGAAAACAACCAAAAGAGTTTACATCCACCTTTGTTTCAAATTGTCTTTGGATTCCATCATGTTGTCTCAAGATGCACCATGTCAGATTAATAAAGGAGGAAGATCTATGCCTACGTATAAAAGTATCCTTTGCTCAGCGGAGGTAGAACCTGGCAAATTTTATTGCAGAGACACAGCGTACCTCTTCCCACCTCTCATGGTTGATGGTAGATACAAGTGGTTATTGAAAAATAACATCAGTAGTTTGCAATTTCAGTATAAACCATGAAAGGGATGATTTTTTTCTGATGGTGGTGAGACTGCAATGTGCTACGTAGAAAAACAGCTCTCTGCCCCATAAAGTGGAAGTCAGAAAGAAGGCTCAAGCTTCTTTATCCTCTTCAGTGCCACAAATACTGTCACAGCAAGGAAGGCCCTCAGTCAGGGTGGGCAGGAAAGCCAGGGGGTTCTCACTAAGAGGTCTGGGGACCAACCCTCAGCCCCAAGGAGGCCCGACTTGCAATATCAAAAAGAACCGACATTCCCAGTGGCATCCCTTGCTCTGCACTCCAAGGGCGCAGTCTGTCGGATGGAGTCCTGACAGCTGCTGCTGCAAACGGCGCAGTTCAACTGCCCCAGGGTGCCAGAGGAGGAAGGCTGGGCAGGAAGAGCTGGGACAGGGATTCCCAACAGACCTCACCTCCGACAGGCCCTAGTTTACAACAAATTAGGTTCCCAGAACTTACCTAAATGCAGACAACTTTAAATTAGTCTCCCAAGTTCAACAGTAATGAATGAAATGTATACATGAATGAAAGGCCCAAGAAATGTTCATGTCTATCATTCCTGAAAGTTATAGAGAATGTCTTCAAAGTGCAAAATGTTTAAGTAAAAACGCAATGTCCGCCTCCGGGGTGACGATGACCACTAAGTATTTTGTGAGCCACCTCTGGGTTTGCCCTGCTGGCAACACTAACTCAATTGTTAAGAATACCTTAATCCAGCTCTGCTCCTAGGTTTATGGTTGATCTGGTTGAGATCAATTCACCAGTACAGGATGGCGGAATAGCTCCAGGGTCCTACTGGCCAGTCCCTTTTACCTGCCTCTTTTACCCTCAGCCCATGAGCTGAAGGTGCATGGAAGCCTCCATAGCAGTTGTGTTGCTCTATTTGGGAGGACAACTGTCCCAAAAGTACATTCTCTAATGTTACTGTCAGTATGGACACTGGCATGTACCAGGCCTATCTCCGTGTCTAAATATTCTTAACTGGTGGGAGCAGAAGCAGATTACCTGTGGTCGCTACAAAGTAAGTTTCTGATTTTTATTTGTAGGTGAACAGTACAGGCTCGGCTTCTTACAGAAAAAGAAAATTTGCAGCAGCAGCAGGCCATAAATCACTGTTCAAATCTGCAAAATTTTTCTCTTAGCTACAAAGCCACAAGGATGAAGGATTTGGTGCAGACCTCAAAAACTGCAAGGGGTGGAACAAGTCGGGTTTACTGAAGAGCTGAGTTTGACCCCAAGTGCACTGAAGAAGTTAGAGGAGCTTAAAGGAAGTGTTGGGAAAAAAATTTTTAGGTGAAAACATCAGGCTCACTATAGCTTCCAAAGAGCAACATAAATGAGCATAACTAGTCATATAATGACAGTATCAGAAATTGCACTCAAGTACATTCCCCCCAATACAATGCATTGCACAGAGTAAAAATTTGTAATAAAAATGCAAAACACAATCAGGCATGTTGAAAAATATTAACACAAAAGACAAAGGAATTCTAGAGTAAAGATGCAAAACTAAATTCTAAAATACATGAACAAATTCAACCCAAGTTTGTAATACATTTCTACATCCAAAAAAAAAAAAAATGTAAGAAGCCCCCCATGGGAAGTCAAGAAAAGAATAAATAGGATTGAAGGAAGGAGGAAAGAGAAAAACAAGTGGGTGGGGTCCCAATTTACATGAAATATTTACATTCAGAATCCAAAAGAACTCAACATTTCTATATATACACATTATATACATATATATAAGTACAGCATAAAATTAGAAGGTGGGTTTTGGATTTCACCTCAAGTACTCAGAAAAAAATTACTAGCTAGCTCTAACTGCAGGTATCTAGATGTGTTTCCTTCATGTACATGCCCTTAAAAAGACACTGCCTTTGTATTAGACAACTGGCATCCAATAAGGAATTTTTACAAATGGGTTTTTGCTCACAGCTGTAGCCACAACATGGACTGCTTGTTGTATATTCCAGCAACAAAGTGTGTACAGTGCGTGTGCATGGATGTGGTGTTGGCCAAGGAGGTCCCAGATGTAGGAAGGGGTCCTATCCAGTGGCTGCCTTTGTCGCTGGGGTGCCTGCACTAACTAAACATCTGTTAACTGGATACCAGCCTAACAGCAATTCTTACATAGCACCATTCTTAGAAACTATCAAATATCATTCAGGTACATTTTTTAAAATGAGAATATTTAGATAGGGACCTTCCTCTTAATATCTACTCAAGAAAAGGACCCAAAAGAAAAACACTTTTCCTTTACTCCTACTTTCATAAATTGAGATGCATTAATCATTTCTAATCTATTGCTTTTTTTCTCTCCTGCTAAACTGGAAAGTAGGGGGAACTATGGAAAAGACTCCCATTACACAACTGTAAATGCTGCCCTGGTACTCTTTCTTGTCATGCCTGGGGGAAGCTGTTCTGATAGTATCACATGAGATTAGCAAATAAGTGCCCCAGGGGCTATAACCAGAATATTGTGCCTCTAAAATATTATATTCCCCTGGATCTTGGTAATCTAGAACTTTTACACATAAAGCAAAATAAAACTAAAAGGTTTACTGATGCAACTCAAAAAAGTTTCTGAAGTGCTAATTGGACTGGAATAAATATATATATATAGATATATACATAAACACATTACTACACTGCTTTGGATGCAGGTTTTTGCTAACTTATATACAGATGGTAAAGAAAAGATATTGAAGAGCGTATCTGCAATAGAGCAGCAAAAAGGGAAAACTGCTTAAGATACTTAGTTTTTCATCAAGTTGTGTTTAAAAATACCATATTAATACTTCTAGGAATTCATATCATTGATACGTATCTGGATAATAATCCCATTAAACTGCAGCTGGAGACCATGTGGTATGCAGAATGCTAAATTAGGGAACACTACTCTCCCAATACCATCTGAGCAGCTCTGGACTAGGAAAGTGGATTTTAGTACAATCCGCACTGTTAACTCTGAGAACACTAACATGATTTATAATCAGATCTTTGTGCTCAGAGCCATATTGCTTAAAAAGGGAAAAAGGCATTGCAGAGGCCAAAAGGACTCACACTGGGTTCAACAAGGCCCCTTGGGTCAGACGTGGCATTCAGATCCTGAAATACAAGAATCTGTTTTATAGAAGTTAGCTATTGTTAAGACTTGATTTTTTGACAGGGGAGGACCTTGAATACTGGGTTTTCCCATGTTGACCAACCTAAAACTTGCTGACTTGGATAAGGGCACAGTGTAAAGGTCATACGTTTATCTCCAGAGAGGACAGGCGGCAGACTCCAGTGCTCACTCACAACCCACACTATGATGAGCGTGGGCACCAGCCCTCAGCTCCCCATCCATTTACTGGTTCCCCCTCTGAGGTCTACTTTGAGAGTGGTCAGAGGCCTTATTTCCGGACCTTTTTTAAAAAAGCAAAACAGAGCTGGTCTATAAAAAAACAGAATATACATATGCCCCTTTGTATCAAGATAGCTATTCCAAGAGCAAACATTACATCATGACTAGAGGGTCAACTAATTGCATGCTAAACTATCTTCATACTTAAGCTGCTTGGAAAAAAACCATAACCTGCTAAAAAAGACATCCCCACATACAAAAAGGGGAAGTTGGGCCAAGCCTACGAGAGTCTCTCTTCCCCTCCACAGTGCTAGTTCATCTTAGGATACTGGTGGAAGCTGATCAGGCTCCTGATTTAAAAAACAGAAGAACTAATAACTGGGAAGTTTTGGTGCAGGTGGACAATTCTGCTCTTGGCTGCCAGCTGGGTCTAACGGCCCTGACAAGGGAAATTAGTTGATATTCATATGGATCACTGCCTGAGATACAAGAACTAGACTGAGGATAAAAGTTGCATCCACTGGGCAAAATATACCAAAAAACAGAAATTATTTGCAATTTGTTCTTTTAGGCATTGAGAATAAATAGATTCAAAGAAAGAAAATTTATGGTAAATGTCACATAACCAAACTCAGGCTTGAAGAAACACAAGAGGATGATAGCCCTAGCTTTCCCATTGTTTAACGTACATCTCACCTGATTCTGCAATAAGTCTACAAAGTAACAAAAGAGAACAGCTCAACTTGAGAAACATTCATCGAAAGTACTATCATTTGCCCCTTCCTCAACATCACTTCAATTTTGAGGGGTAAGTTTTAAGCCAAAATATAAGGCTACCTGGAATGTTGAGCAACACGCAAGTTATGCAGCATCCCTGGCACAGACTACTTCTGAAGGTGGTGAGGGCCTAAACAAGAGTCCACTTCTGGTTAGTATAATAAATTTTTATTTGACATCTACAAGACTGTGGTATCTTGCAGTTTTTGACCAGGTTTTATACAATCTCAATTTTTCAATAGTGCAACCTGTGCAAGCAAAAAAAGGGGGAAGAAATAAAAAGGAAACAAAAAGACCAATTGTCCCCTCACTTGTTTTTATAAACATCTATTATAGGCGAAACAAAACTTACCCATATTATAGATAAGTGTCTATTCACATTTGTACATTACCATTTTTAACAGCTTGAGATAAACTCTACAATGTCTTAACAACACATTAAACAATATTCAAGTTACTGGGTAACAACAATAACAAGAAATAAACATACAGCAGAAGCCTCAAGTGTTTCCTCATTGTCTAGTTTACAACTCAAGTACGGTTTCCATTTTTACGAGTGACAGAGCAAATGAAGATAAAGAAGTAAAAAAAAAAAAAGATGGTTTGCAAGATGGAAGCCAATTTGTACTTCTTTCTACAACTATCCTTAAGAAAAATGTAATTTTAAGAAAAGCGGGCTTGTAGCCATTTTGCAGCACACATTAGGAATACTATTAATACATTAAAATTAACTTTTAAGAGTTTTATCACAAAAAAAATGTATGTACTCATTACCTTGACAAGAAACCTGGGGCAGGAAGGGAGAATGGGGGAAGTGGATTCTGCAGGGTTTGAAGCAATACCCAGGTATAAACACTATAAAAATGCAATAACCAATGCTGTACATCTACAAATGTTTCTCTCTTACTTGACATCTGTGTTAATCTTGTTTACGCATGCTTTCAAAGACATGCACTGTCAGAACAAAAACTAGAAAAGAACCTGAATGCATGATATGCAACCTTTCATTTCATGCTTTAATAAACCTACTGTTTTAATAAGTTGGAAAAAGAAACCAATATATATTTTCTCTATTTATAGACTCAAAACACATGCATTCGGGGATAAGTCCCATAGCAATGGCATGGATGTACTGCGTTAACCCTGAGCACTGTATAAAATAAAGTAAAGCCAGTTTGGGAAGTTCCAAGCATTTTAAAACCAATTGTGGTTCATAGCTTTTAACAAACTCACAAACAAACAAACAGACGGACACACAAGCACACATACCCCTCTGCTCACCCAAAGTAAATGCATATGGGAAGTACCATGGGAAAAGCAAAAGGAAAGACATATGTACCACCATCGGCACTGCTGATTTTCAGTTTTGCTATCTATTCCAGGTTTGTCCTTATTCCCGAAAAAATTAACTAGAGAGAGCACAACTGAAAAAAAATTATAATTCTTTGGAAACTGTCCCTGATTTTTATGCAAATGATATGCTTCAACAGCATTTCAGATACATCCATGTTAAAACCTGTCTGTTCTTATGCGTTGCTCAAATTGGCGATACTCTGGGGGTGACGCTGCTGCCAGAGCTGTTTCTGTTGGACTGCAAGCTGTTGAGACTGGTCTGAAGTTGACAGGAGATTTACAAGAGGAGACACACAATTTGCAGGAATGATCAAACCTGCAATTAGACACAAGAATTTATAAAGATTGCATCCAGGTGAAATCATACTGTATTATACAGCTTTGCAGCAAATTCCAAATGAGGCATAATATTAAGTTTAATGAATAAGACTATACAAAACTAAATGAATACCTGATAACTGATCTGGCCCCTTCAGAAGTAACCTGATTCCTGAGCAGCATTACCCACAAATGAGCACATGCACGAGTCTAGTGCAGTATCACCTTCTTGCTGGAGTAACAGAAGGCCAAGTACAGTACTCTATTTACTGTCTTTGCGGCTCCATAAATGTATGCAAACACCACATTCTCTGGCGGGTACTAATGTACCAGAGAGACTACAAAACAGTGTAGTTTGAAACAGTAATGCTTACTGAAGCAGTAATTTCCAAGTGGCATAGTATGGATGTTAGCAAACTGCAGAGTACATGTCCTGGGTAAGGGAACTTTAATTCCTCCCATGTGGGAATAGGGGCTCAATGTTCCAAGCTTCTCAGTGTTGTTGTTTTGAAAGACAAAAATCTAGTCTTCTGATTTTTAAAAGCTGGCAACTAATTCAAATGAAATCTCACAACCAAAAATACTTGAAGATCAGTAAAATGTTCATGGACTGACTGGCCCAAAGGCTACCAGTGTGCAACCCATCACACAGAGGAAGGTTGTTGCAAAAGAAACAAAGAAAAAAGCAACAGGACAAGTGCAAGAACTTGGTGGATTCCCACAAAGCCTGTCCTTGATAGGGTAGTAGGAACAGCCAGGCTGGTCTGCCCTTGCTCCCTGCAGGACTACAGACCATCTCTGCACAGTGGCTTCGAGTTCCATAGTCTCTCCATGGTGTGGCTCAGAGGTAGACTTCAGACAATCCTAAGAAAGAGGCTGAGCTTAGTCTTCAAAGCAGGGAGCCTGCACGGACATCAACAGTGAGGAAGGGGAGCAAAAGCACGGAAAGCAGCATGACAGAAACAACTATATCAGATCTTCAGCCAGAAGCAAGAGACAATCCTAAGAAAGAGGCTGAGCTTAGTCTTCAAAGCAGGGAGGCTGCACGGACATCAACAGTGAGGAAGGGAAGCAAAAGCACGGAAAGCAGCATGACAGAAACAACTATATCAGATCTTCAGCCAGAAGCAATAATGTCCACTCAAAAGCTTAATTACGGAGTTCCCGTCATGGTGCGGAGGAAACGAATCCGCCTAAGAACCATGAGGTTGCGGGTTCGATCCCTGGCCTCGCTCAGTGGGTTAAGGATATGGCATTGCCATGAGCTGTGGTATAGGTAGAAGATGCAGCTCAGATCTGGCATTGCTGTGGCTCTGGTGGAGGCCAGCAGCAACAGCTCTGATTAGAACCCTAGCCTGGGAATCTCCATATGCCAAGGGTGCAACCCTGAAAAAAAAAAAAAAGCTTAATTACCATTTAACCTTTTAACAACATAATAAAGCAAGCACTATCCCATCACTGGAATAGATGCTAAAATTCTAAGAGGTAAGAAGTAGGGTAAGAAAAAAAAAAGGAATTGATTTTTTTTCTCACAGCTTGAACCAAAAAAAAAAATTAAGACTCACCTACAATCCGTTGTCCATCCTCTGTTCTTAGCCGAACTATCTGCATTTTCACATTTGTGCCACTGACAGATGCTAGAACACCCTCGACTTTCGTCCAGACACTCAGTACTGAGCCACATAATACATAGTATGTGCGGCACCGAAGACCAATTTCACAAACTAATCCCAAGCTTGCTTTTTTGCAATTACCACGCCTAGGATAGATAAGGAGGAGAAAATGTATTAAACATACACAAACACATGAAAGGCCGGCAAGATCTACCCAAATTTCAAGTGGAAAAAGCCCTACTATCATTGGCTTTTACTGACAGTTTTGTAGGTTGTAATCCTTTGACATATTGGATTATCCTTTCCAATTTAAGATATCACTACTGATTTTAAATCTACAGTTATTTCTGGGGGTCTGATTCCCTACAAGAAGAGCTGATTTATTGGCTTTGATACCCATTTAAACATTTCACATCTTAATACCCATTACTTTACTGTATGAATGGCAGTCATTTCTATAGTGTTAAACTACCCATATATTGTGCTAAATTAGGTAAGCGGAAAAGGCCTCAACAAGCAAAAAAATAAAATCACATGTAAAATTTTCTAAACTGTGAAAAAAGAGGACTTACCAAAAATTTTTTTTTGGCTATATCAATGGCATTCCAGGGCCAGGGATTGAACCTGCGCCACAGAAGCTATGAAAGCCAGTAATGACAATGCCAAATCTTTAACCTACTGAGCCACCAGGGGACTCCTCAAAATTTTATAGTTAAAATTATTTCCCTAAGTCAATAAAGTTTTCCAGTATTAATATGTTAACACTTTGCTTGCTAAAATCCAAAGCAAACACTTCAGAGGACTTCTGCAGGTTAACTTTTTACATATTTTATTTTAAAAGACTTTAAGTTAATTTCCAATAGCACTAACTTTTTTTTTCTTTTTTGGAGTTCCCAGGCCAGGGACCACATCTGAGCTGCAGCTGCCACCTAGGCCGCAGCTGCAGCAACGCTAGATCCTTAACCCACTGTGCCGGGGTGGGGAATGAACCTGTATCCAAGCTGTTTCCAAGATGCTGGCAATCCTGCTGCACCATAGCAGGAACTTCAACACAAACTCATTCATAAAATTTAAAAAACCTTGCTCACATCAAAGCAAATTTATCTACCTACATATGCCTACATAAAAACCTAGCTGAAGTTCATCTACATCCTCTATCCTTTTACATAAAGTCAGCCAGATACTCCATTTACAATGCCCTGAAATGAACATGACTTGAGAACACCTCTGGCTAGCTAGTAGCAGAGGAGGATTAGTCCCATGGCTCATTACAAAGTTTTCTAGTGCTGTTAGCCACCTGAGGCATTTCCATGGTTTCCTAGCCATAAAAATGTTGGGGAGTTCCCCTGTGGCACAATGGGTTAAGGCCCTGGTGTTGTCAATGCAACAGTTTGGGTCACTTCATGGCACAGGTTTGATTCCTGGCCTAGGAACTTCCACTTGCTGTGGGAATGAAAGAATAGAAAAATAAATAAATAAATATTTAAATAAAAAATAAATAAATCTGATTTGGGACACCAAAAAACCTTGGGTGGGAAAAAAGAGAGGAAGGAAAAATAAAGGAAGAGAAGGAAGGAGAGGAGAAAGAAAATCTCAACACTAAGAATGATAGTTAAGTCCATACTGGCAGTCAATAGTAAGGAAGCATCACTGAAGAACAGAAGGGATACCTAAAACAGCATGTGGTCCACAGACTTCCAACAAGTACCTCTGCTTGAAGGAATGATACCAAGCAATTGATAATTTGCTCATCGTGTACTTATAGGGACAGATAGCTAAGAGGGAAGAGGTGTTTCAATTAATTCTTGATCATAGGTTTGGAATATATGGTGAGAAAAATGAAAATACTAACCAATAAGCATGAGTACAAGTATCTGCAGATGAATTATACTGATCTAACCAGTGGACCAGGGCATCATCTGACACTACCTGTGAAAATAAGACAAAAATTCCATTGAAACTGTATTTTTTTCAACAAATTAGTTGCCTTATTTGGTCTCAAAAAAAAAAAAAACCAACTTAAAGTACTCCCTATATAGAGAACCTGGTCCTTGCTACTGCTTCCATCTGAATGCTATTCATAAAGCTCTGCCACGAGGTTCTTCCTGTGCAATGAACATCTCAAACAACTAACTTACTAAAATTGTTTTCTTCTCTTTTCTTTTTGCCACCTCATAGCAGGTGGAAGTTCCCGGGCCAGGGATCAAACCCACACCACAGCAGCAACCTGAATTGCTGCAGTGACAATGCCAGATCCTTAACCCACTGAGCCAACAGGGAACTCCCAATTATAACTGTTTTCAAAAATGGCTAGGAATAACAGTAATATAAGGTAATACTAACAATAATAATATAGTAATGTCAGGAAACAGTTATTCACTGTTTTGAGAAATCATTGCAAAATATAAACACATTTCACAATAAAACCAAGAGTTGGTGGGAATGAATTTCAGTCTTTTATATATTCTCTTCATTTAAAAATTCTAATTTTTGTAGTTAGCAATAGAGACTTTCTTTTTCTGACAACGTAAGCTGTTTCAAATAATCTCTCTCTCTCTTTTTTTTTTGTTTGCTTTTTAGGGCTGTACCTGCAGCATATGGAGGTTCCTGAGCTAAGGGTCGAATCGGAGCTACAACTGCTGGCCTACACCCCAGCCACGGCAACGCCAGATCTGAACCACATCCGTGACCTACACTGCAGCACATGGCAATGCTGGATCCCTAACCCACTGAATGAGGCCAAGGATCAAACCCACAACCTCATGGTTACTAGTCGGATTTGTTTCTGCTATGCCACAAAGGGATTTCTTCAAATAATGATCTTTATTAAGTTTCCTAATGTTGATAACATTAAGACTAGACCTAGGAGTTCCCACTGGGGCTCAGTGGAAAAAAACTGGACTGGTATACATGAGGATGTGACTCAAAGACCCCTGGCCTCCCTTAGTGGGTTAAAGGATCCAGCGTTTCCTCAAGCTGTGATGTAGGTTGAAAACATGGCTTGGACCTGGCGTGTGCTGTGGCTGTAGCTCTGATTCGACCCCTAGCCCAGGAACTTCCATATGGTGCACCTGCAGCAAGATTATAATTAATTTTGCAAGGCTTGATCAAACTTTTTCTAAAAACATTTTGCCAGTAATCAAATAGGAAAAATTGACAATTTTATATATACACACAGTTTCAACGTAAAGAACAAGTATTCATAAGATAGCATCATATACAATTGAAAAAAATACCTTCTTATATTTCTTCTTTAGATCAGCATAAATTTCTAATTTGAGCTGTTTCCCAGTATTTGGTCTATAAACTAAGAAAAGCTTCTTTTTAGGATTCACTTCTTTGACTAAGATGGCAGTTTTCTTGTTGTTTCTTATCTGTTAATAGAAAAAAACAAAACAGGTGAGAAAACATAGTCAATACTGCACACTTGCAGATAGGCTTATTTTTTGTACCATCATTTCAGCAAATATAATCCTTTCAAAGACTATAATGCCAAGTGAGTACATAAACACATAACTGTAAGGACAGGCTGACCTGTGTAACTGAGTGGAATGAGGTCTCACCACAATGAAGGCTAACAGACCTAAACTCTGGGATGGGCTGAAGATATTAAAGGATAGGATAGTTTTTAGAAAACTATGTTGAATAAGATTTAAAGCACCAATGTCCAGTGGAGATAATTTCGATTCTTTTAGTCCACGACACTGAACTCACAGCTTAATGAGCCTCAGAGATATGAAGCAAAAATCCAGCTATTAGGCATGAAGGGTCCACAGGGAAATAACTTTTACCTCTTTTATATGTTACCCTCTTTCAGTTTACAATGAAATATAACCTTAAAGGTAATGATTCTGATCACCTATAGTCCTCTGATTTAATCTAATCCATCAGTGCTACTATCTATTCTTATGGTTGTGTGAGGGCGAAGTATCACATAATAAATTGATCTGTAAACAGTAATGCTTTAACAGGAAAAAAAAAAACCAAATGATGACCAAATAATACATAAATATGATGGAGAAGTGGAAGGAAAGGACGAATTAGACAACTGATGGAACTTGCCTTATTTAAAATTAAAAAAAAAGGGAGTTCCCTTCATGGCTCAGTGGTTAACGAACCTGACTAGGATCCATGAGGATGCAGGATCAATCCCTGGCCTTCCTTAAGGATCTGGCATTGATTGCTGCGAGCTGTGATGTAGGTCACAGACGTGGCTTGGATCCTGCACTGCTATGGCTGTGGCTTAGGCCAGCAGCTGTAGCTCTACTTCGACCCCTAGCCTGGGAACTTCTATATGCTGCTTTTGCTAAAAAGCAAAAAAAAAAAAAAAAAGTATGTTTGGTTTTTTTTTGGTCTTTTTGCCATTTCTAGGGCCGCTCCCGCGGCACATGGAAGTTCCCGGGCTAGGGGTCCAATCGGAGCTGTAGCTGCCAGCCTATGCCAGAGCCACAGCAACGCAGGATCCGAGCTGCGTCTGCAACCTACACCACAGCTCACGGCAACGCCAGGTTGTTAACCCACTGAGAAAGGCCAGGGATGGAACCCGCAACCTCATGGTTCCTAGTTGGATTCGTTAACCACTGTGCCAAGACGGGAACTCCTGTTTTTTTTTTTTTTTAGAAGAGGTTGGACTTTTTGACTAAGAGGAGGGAGTTGTAAAAAGCCCCATTTAGCTCAAAGAAATATAAGATTGGGAAGTGAATATGTGTTTTAAGGAATGGTGAACAATTTCAAAGCAATAATCTCTGGAACAAAAATGAAGGAAAAAGAAGTTTCAAAGTAAAGACATTTTCCCAGATCCTCTACAAAATAAATCATTTGTTAGCTACTAATGTTTCATATAAGATAATTCTTACAAGGACAAAAGACTTAATATTTTACTTTTCTCTTTATGGATATTAAAGATTCTTTGTCTTTCACTTGTTCAAATGATTTGTAATATTGTTTAATTACTGCAAAATCTATGAAACGACAGGAAAAATACATTTAAAATGCATCGGCTAGGAGTTCCTGTTGTGGCTCAGTTCCTGTTAACAAATCCAACTAGGAACCATGAGGTTGCGGGTTCCATCCCTGGCCTTGCTCAGTGGGTTGGGAATCCGGCTGTTGCGTGAGCTGTGGTGTGGGTTGCAGACGTGGCTTGGATCCCGAGTTGCTATGGCTCTGGGGTAGGCTGGCAGCTACAGCTCCGATTCAACCCCTAGCCTGGGAACCTCCACATGCTGTGGGAGTGGCCCAAGAAATGGCAAAAAGACAAAAAAAAATAATAATAAAACAAAATAAAATGTATCGGCTAATATGAAATACTCAAACTTACTATACTTTAGGGCAGTGTTTAAACAGTGTGATCTGTCTTGACAGTGCCAGGTTAATTTAACATAATTATAAAATAAATCGTCACACTACAATGGAATTCAGTGATTCTGATACGGTTTTCCTGATGTTAACACACGTTAAACAAATTCTAAGTGCATCTGCTTGTTGCTAAGGAGGTTCAAAGAAAACAGCCTAAAGCTTCTAGGTAGGTCTCTTCTCACATCCAGCTGCCTGCTGCCACGCAAAGAATAACAAAGCACCAATGTTACCACATCCATTCACTCAAGGGAAACTGGTGGGGATCATCGGGTTAAGAATCCAACTAGTAACCATGAGGATGCAGGGTTCATCCCTGACCTTGCTCAGTGAGTTAAGGATCCGGTGTTGCTGTGAGCTGTGGTTGTAGGTGGCAAACACGGCTCAGATCCCCAGTTGCTGTGGCTATGGTGTAGGTCAGTGGCTACAGCTCCAATTCGACCCCTAGCTTGAGAACCTCAATATGCCATGGGTATGGACCTAAAAAGACAAAATAAACAAACAAACAAAAAACCCCCAATAACCTTATATGTACTAATCAAAAATCCCATCCAAGACCCTAAAGAAATCTGAATAAAGTCTGGTGAATTGTATCAATACCCTAGTTGAGGAGTTCCCGTTGTGGCTCAGCAGTAACAAACCCAACTACTATCCATTAAGATTCAGGTTGGACCTGGCATTGCTGTGGCTGTGCTTTAGACTGGCAGCTGCAGCTCCAAAATGGCCCCTAGCTTTGGAATGTTCATATGCCATGGGTGTGGCCACAAAAATAAATTAAAAAAAAAATCCTGATTCATATCACAACATTGTAAATCAACTATACTTCAGAAAATCTAAGACCCCGAAATAGGCAATGAATTTTTTTACTCCGGACACAAAAGACAAAACATAAAATTTGTAAAGTAATAAATTTAACATCAGGAGTCCTCAGGCTACCGTCCAGGCAGTTTAGGCCAGCTTGACACCTAGATGAGTACTAGATGAGTCTCTTTCTCTCTGGTTATTTTTGCACTGTGTTAATAACAAGCATGTTGAAATGACCCCTGGCTGAAGCTCCTGAGTTCTACATTGTTTGAGATAAAGCGCTCCAGCCTAGCTTGCCGAAGTTGTCTGCGTTGGATTGGGTCTCAATCCCACCTAACAAAAGTGAATTTGCCTTAAAAAAAAAAAATCCTGATTGATATTACACTGTAGTTTTGTAAAATGTTACCACTGGGAAAAATACTGTACAAGAAATTTCTCTATCATTTCTTATAGTCTCATGAGAATCTAAAATAATCTCAGCAAGATTTTTAAACAAACACATCTAGGAGTTCCTGTCCATGGCTCAGTGTTTAAAGAATCTGACTAGCATCCATGAGGACACAGGTTCGAACTCTGGCTTCATTCAGTGGGTTAAGGATCCGGCATTGCCATGAGCTGTGGTGTAGGTTGCATACATGGCTCAGAACCCAAGTTGCTGTTGCTGTGGCTTAAGCTGGCGGCTATAGCTCCAATTCGACCCCTTGCCTGGGAACCTCCATATACCACAGGAGTGGCCCAGAGAAAAAAAGAAAAGAAAAGAAAGAACAATCAATCAGAAGCCAGACCTAGTCTGAGAGCTTTGCTCTTCAATCAGAAACCGGTACCCCAGGCTTACAGACCATACCTGGCCTGAGGCTCCTAAGTTCTTTTTGATTTGCTTTTGTTTTTGTTTTTTGCTTTAAAGGGCCGTACTCATGGCATATGGAGATTCCCAGGCTAGGGGTCTAATTGGAGTTACAGCTGCCCACCTAGGCCATAGCCACAGCAGCGCAGAATCTGAGCGAGGACAAGGATCAAACCCACAACCTCATGGTTCCTAATAGGATTTGCTTCCACTGCGCCAAAACAGGAACTCCCAGCTCCTAAGTTTAAGAACACTTTAAGGATGGATGAAAAGGAGGAAGTTAGGAAGAAAAAAAATCCACAAAGAATAGTCAGCAGAGACTGCAAAACCTAAAAATACTTACTACCTGGATTTTGGAAGAAAAAGTTTAGGGATTCCTGATCCAGAGTTTATTTATGTTTCACACTGCCTGTGGTATTATCATATTTGATCTCCCTTACACAGTTGCTTCTCTTTTTGGCCGCACTTGTGGCATGTGGAAGTTCCCAGGCCAGGGATCAAACCTGCACCACAGCAGCAGCAACACGGGATCCCTAACCTTCTGCGCCATGAGAGAACTTCCTACACAGTTACTTCTTTTTTTTCCTTGGGTCTTTTTAGGGCCACGCCCGTGGCACATGGAAGTTCCCAGGCCAGGGGCTGAGTCAGAGCTGTAGCTGACAGGCTATGCCACAGCCACAGCAACTCAGAATCCAAGCTGCATCTGCGACCTACACCACAACTCACAGCAACGCCAGATGCTTAACCCACTGAGCTAGGCGACAGATTGAACTTCCGTCCTCATGGATCCTAGTCAGGTTCAAAACCACTGAAACACGATGACAACTCCACAGTTACTTCTTGCACCAGGTCTTCATTTTCAGTTGTTACTCCATAAATATTTGCAAATATGCAAAATGTGCTTATATGTAGACAGTGTAATATTAGACACAAAAAGTAATGAAGTCCTGACACACACTACAACAGGGATGAACCTTGAAAACATTATACTAAGTGAAAGAAGCCAACACAAAATGTCACGTTACATCATCCACTTACACGAGGTACCAAGATATGCAAACACACAGAGGCAGAAAATACAGCAGAGGTTTCTCAGAGGCTAGAGAAAGGAAAATGAGGAATTACTGTTTTTTTGGTTTGGGCCAGGGATTGAACCTGCACCAAAGCAGCAACCTGAACTGCTGCAGTGATAACACTGGATCCTTAACCTGTTTGTGCCACAAGGGAACTCTGGGATTTATCATTTAATGGTGGCGGCTTAACAACCCTGTGAATATAATTAATGCCACTATATCGAACACTTTAAAATGGATAAAACAATTAAAAGAATTAACAAGGTAAAATGCTAAAAACAGCTAATCACATCCTCAAGTGGGTGAATTGTACTAGATGTGAAATGTATCTCAATAAAGCTGTAAAAGAAAAAGACATGAAGAAAGAGATTAAAAGGATCCAAGAGAGGAAGAATTCTTTTGTGGATCAGTGGGTGAGAGGACAAAGGTGTGATCCTTGACCTTGCTAGAGGATTAAGGATTCTGCGCTGCTGTAAGCTGTGGGGTAGGGCAGCAGCTGCAACTCCAATTAAACCCCTAGCCTGGGAACTTCCTTATGCCTCAGGTGCAGCCCTAAAAAGGAAAAAAAATAAAAAAAGAAAGAAAGAAAAATGAAAGTAATTCAAAAACTTTCTGAAGTAAAGATGTGAATCTACATGTTGAAAGAGCATATTACAAATCTGAGAATACTGGACAAAAGATGACTAATACCAGGATGTAAACTAGCAAAATGATCAAACTTATCATTCACACATATAGGCACAAAAGAACTAAATTAATAAGGGAAAGAAAATTAGAGCACCATCAAACTATGGAGTTCCCTTGGGAGTTCCCGTCGTGGCTCTGTGGTTAACGAATCCGACTAGGACCCATGAGGTTGCAGGTTCGATCGATCCCTGCCCTTGCTTAGTAGGTCAAGGTTCCGGCATTGCCATGAGCTGTGGTGTAGGTTGCAGACACAGATTGGATCCTGCGTTGCTGTGGCTCTGGCATAGGCTGGCAGCTACAGCTCCGACTGGACTCCTAGCCTGGGAACCTCCATATGCCATGGGAGCAGCTCAAGAAATGGCAAAAAGACAAAAAAAAAACAAAAACAAAAAACTATGGAGTTCCCATAGTGGCTCAGTGGTTAACAAACCCAACTAGCATCCATGAGGATGTGGGTTAGATCCCTGGCCTCGCTCAGTGAGTTAAGGATCCGGCATTGCTGTGAGCTGAGGTGTAGGTCACAGACGTGGCTCCAGTCTGGCACTGCTGTGGCTGTGGTGTAGGCTAGCGGCTACAGTTCCAGTTCAAGCCCTAGCTTGGGAACCTCCGTATGCTGCTGGTGCGGCCCTAAAAAGACATAAATAAATAAATAAATTCAACAAAAAATAATGTGAACCTAATAAAGATTTCATGTCTGGTAAAACTGTCTTTCAAGTACAAAGGCACAAAATTCCCAGCAGGCAAGAACTCAGGGAACTGAGGGTTTCCATAAGACCTTCTTGAGGAATCTATTAATGTCTGGGCGCCAGACAAAATGACTAGAGAGATATTAACCTAAGGACTAGTGAGTGAGTGGTGAACTTTAAATAAATATAATTACCTGGAGAACTAATGTTAATTAGGGTTAAAAGAAGAGCATACTATATAACTGCCATACAGTGACATGCAGAAATGGTTTAACTATTTTTTAAATTAAGTGGGAAAGGGGAGTTCCTGTCATGGCGCAGTGGTTAACGAATCCGACTAGGAACCATGAGGTTTCGGGTTCGATCCCTGGCCTCACTCAGTGGGTTAAGGATCCGGCATTGCCGTGAGCTGTGGTGTAGGTCGCAGACTTGGCTCGGATCCTGCGTTGCTGTGGCTCTGGTGTAGGCTGGTGGCTACAGCTCCGATTCGACCCCCAGCCTGGGAACCTCCATATGCCACAGGAGCGGCCCTAGAAAAGGCAAAAATAAATAAATAAATAAATAAATTAATTAATTAAAATTTAAAAAATTAAATGGGGGAAGCATATACCAAAAAATATTTTATCATCCTGGAGACTAAAGATTATCAGTGTGGAAGAGAGAAGAAAAAGGAAGAGCTGACATCAGAGAAAGATGTAAGAGAAGAGGTGAGATTAAAATCCTACAGTTTCGGAGTTCCTGTTGCGATGCAGCAGAAACAATCTGACTGGTAACCATGAGGATGCAGGTTTGATCCCTAGCCTCCCTCAGTGGGTTAAGGACCTGGCATTGCCATTAGCTCTGGTACAGGTAGCAGATGCAGCTCATATCTGGTGTTGCTGTGGCTGTGGTCGGCAGCTGTAGCTCCGATTTGACCCCTAGCCATGGGAACTTTCATACGCCACAGGTGCAGCCCTAAAAAGCAAAAAAAAATTAAAAGAAAGTCCATAGTTTGACCAGGACAAATCATATTTAATTAATTCACATCATATGCATATTTCATATAATTCAAGATGTTATAACATTATGAACATATGCATGCATTTATTTGTATGTATGTATATGTCTCAATATAAATATGCACACATACATACTTCCCCTCTTTGGCTCTATCCACAGGCAAATACTAAACCAAAGAATGTAGTCATACTAACAACTGAAAACTGACTCTTGAAGACATAAAGCATTTTTTTTTTTGGTCTTTTTGCCTTTTCTAGGGCCGCTCCCGCAGCATATGGAGGTTCCTGGCTAGGGGTCCAATCGGAGCTGTAGCCACCAGCCTATGCCAGAGCCTCAGCAACACAGGATCTGAGCCAAGTCTGTGACCTACACCACAGCTCACGGCAACGCCAGATTGTTAACCCACTGAGCAAGGGCAGGGATTGAACCCGAAACCTCATGGTTCCTAGTCTTGGATTCATTAATGACTGAGCCACAATGGGAACTCCATAAAGCATTATTAAGACTAAAGAAAGTCACTGTGTTACGGGAAAAAGAGTTCAATTTAATAAGAATACTTTATAATTAGAGGAGTTCCCATCGTGGCTCAGTGGTTAGCGAATCCGACTAGGAACGAGGAGGTTGTGGGTTTGATCCCTGGCCTTGCTCAGTGGGTTAAGGATCCGGCATTGCCATGAGCTGTGGTGTAGGTTGCAGACTCGGCTCGGATCCTGAGTTGCTGTGGCACTGGCGTAGGCCGGTGGCTACAGCTCCGATTTGACCCCTAGCCTGGGAACCTCCATATGCCGTGAGAGCAGCCTAAGAAATGGCAAAAAAAAAAAAAAAAGAATAGTTTATAATTAAAAACTTGCATTTAACAATATCCCTCAAAATGCATTCACTCAAATTACAACTATAAATTATCAAAACCAGAGAAAACTAAATAAAACTGGAAAATCAACACAAAGCAAACAGATAATTACAATTACAGGATTATATATCTTAACAGTTAACATTTTAAGGGAACAAATCTTACTTGCAATGACAAATAAAAGCCATCATCTGGTCCTGTCAACTCAGCCCAAATCTTGGTAGCTTCCTCCCAGGACATTCCCCTCTCTACACTTATCTGTAGAAGAAACAAAATTTAAATGAAACTCACTTCTATGAAATGCCTATCACAGAAAGACATTATACTTGAAAATGCATGTTTTCAAAACTTACTGTGTATAATTCTACGTGGCCAGAGGTTGAATATCCTGGAGTCAAAAACTTCTTAACGTCACTTTTCCTCACTTTTTCATCTCCAGAACCAAGATCTTGAACAAGCAAAAGCAATATATAATTATAAAAGGAACTTTTCATAGGAGTACACATGATGCTTTAAAGTTTTACCACTTACCTAAGATTCCCATATCATATCTTCCATTTTTTTTGGCATTTTGA
Organism: Phacochoerus africanus; assembly: GCF_016906955.1. Lineage (NCBI taxonomy): Eukaryota > Metazoa > Chordata > Mammalia > Artiodactyla > Suidae > Phacochoerus > Phacochoerus africanus. Next base: position 29,717,539 of record NC_062558.1, on the reverse strand, counting down.
ACAACTGCAGTAAGTGTATCTGCAAAATACTGAAATAATGCATTCTGTTGATGCACTTCCATGCCCAAAATTCTATTTAAGAATTTTCCTATGTTGTTATAATCTGCAATGACAAGATTATGTGAAAGATTTAATGCATTCATATGGCAATTTAAAAACGTATCCATCTAAGCCTAGTTCAAGTCTCACTTTCTCCTATAAGTCTTCTTTTACTCCCAGGAGAGGGCTATCTATACTTTGATCACTTCTACCTCTAGCAATTACCACGACTATACTACATGCTTTAAAAGATGTTTGCCAAATTGAATTTTTGCATCTTCAACTTCACTTACTGAGAGTATAAACACAATTTAACACATGCGAATGTTTGTTTTCCAACATTAAGTCTTAACTCCAAAAGTTCTAAGTGCTTTAAGTCAGTGAAACTCAACTCTGGCTGCACAAATAGCCTAGAGCTTTGGAAAATTACCAATGTCTGAGATCCTGCCCTGGCTTCAGTACTTTTTAAAAGCTTGACAGCTGACCATAAACGCAACCTGGTTCTAGAACTGCTGCCACGCAGACAGAATAGAAGTTTAATCTCTTGGAGTTCCCGTCGTGGCGCAGTAGTTAACGAATCCAACTAGGAACCATGAGGTTGCGGGTTCGATCCCTGGCCTTGCTCAGTGGGTTAAGGATCCGGCGCTGCTGTGAGCTGTGGTGTAGGTTGCACACGTGACTTGGATCCCACGTTGCTCTGGCTGTGGCCGGCGGCTACAGCTCCAATTGGACCCCTAGCCTGGGAACCTCTATATGCCATGGAAGCGGCCCTAGAAGAGGCAAAAAGCCAAAAAGCCAAAAAAAAAAAAAAAAGTTTAATTTCTTGAATAACCACAGTAGGCAAAACCTAGAATGCTTTGTGAGCATTCAGTAACGAAGGATTGAGACCTACAGACATGATGTAGCTTCCCCTTCAAATTGACAAAAGCACAAACAATAAAAAGGGCTTTACTTACTGATACAGCAACAGTTTTATATATATATGAAACTTACACCATTACCTTTATCTAGAGTAAGAATTCCGGAACGATCTTCTACATTTATCAGGCCAACGCCTATTAGTCCTTGTCGAACATCTATAATAATAAAATAAGTTTATAAAAAACTCTGTAGGCCAAATGAGTCAGAGTCATTTGACTAATCAAACTAAATCAAGTTTTAGCATATAAACCACAGTCTATGTATCTTCCATAGTTCGTATTAGCTAAATTAAATGGAATCCACAGCCCCTGAAGATCCTTTGGCACTTCTAAATCCTGGAGTTCTCAAACCTCACATTACATTTTATTCTTTCACTAACATGTCTTAGCTTTCAAATGATAGTCTTCGGGAGTGGAGATTCTTAGCTATGCAGTTTTTACCCAAAGAATCTGAACAATTTTCAACAGGCAACAGGACACCGATTAAATAATTGTGTAAATAAGATGTAAATAAGGAAACAATCATGCTTTCTTCCCACTTTATCTGTCAGTATTGACAATGCAGAAGATAAGAAACATGTATTAACAGTCAACATATTCTCAATTACATTAGAGGAGACAGTTTATAAAGCTTTTTAAAAATACTTGATGAGTTCCCGTCATGGCTCAGTGGTTAACGAATCCAAATAGCAACCATGAGGTTGCAGGTTCAATCCCTGGCCTTGCTCAGTAGGTTAAGGATCCTTCGCTGCCGTGAGCTGTGGTGTAGTTCGAAGACGAGGCTCAGATCCCTGGATCCCGAGTTGCTGTGGCTCTGGTGTCGGCCAGTGGCTACAACTCGGATTAGACCCCTAGCCTAGGAACCTCCATATGCTGCAGGTGTGGCCCTAGAAAAGACAAAAAGAGAAAAGGAAAAAAAATACTGGTGTCCAGACTCCAACCCAGACTTAGAGAATAAGGGTGTAAGAAAGAGAAAAGGGTCAATAGGGAGCATAATTATATCCTATTTACATGTTTATGTAATCAGCTAGACTCTGCTACATGCTCAAAATGTTTAGATTCTGTTGGTAAAAACTCTGTAGCCAAAAAGCTTCAATGCAAAAAAATCTTCATTTTGAGAACCCATCCTATGGGAAGAAATTACCTGAACAGAAGGATAGCCATTATAATTCCAGCACTGTTTGTGATGCAAAAAAAATGAAAATTACTTGAATATCAATAAGGGAATAACTGAAGAAACTCCTATATAAGCTAGAAGTAGATAACACACTATTAAAAAATGTGCTAGTGCTACAGCTATTGCTTTGTAAGGGATATCTGTGATGCATGAAAGGAGAAAACTATGTTACAAGTGATACTGTCAGCATTTAAATGAAAAGCTCTGTGTTTTAGACAAACATGCAGAAAGGTATATTAAGGCTGCCCCTGTTCAGACTGTTGATAACTGTAACCTCAATAGGTAACAGTGGAAAGTAGTAGTTAAGGTTAAAGTACTGACTCTTCATTATACACTTTGAGATTGTTTTCATTACTTACAATGAATAAGTAACATGTAATTTTTTTAGAATTAGAAATAAATTGGCAAGTTGTTTTTAATTTTTCCAATGACCAAACAAAAAGAAAAAGAGAGAAAGAAAAGGAGAAGGAGAAAAAGCAGAGGGCTAAGGCTTTACTAGGTTTCTGATGGCATTTGTTGAGTGCCGTCAGTGACTATAAACTGCCCCTGCAAGCTATGTCAATACAGACTGCTACCAACACTAAACAGGTCAACTGGAAAGGATATCCTACTGAAAAATGCTAACTCTATAATAATAATGTTTCAAATATCTCACATCTATTTATTTTTTTAAATATCTTCAGTTTCCCAAAGCATTAAAATCACCCAGACTACTTCTACTATTGGGGTAAAATCTGATCTACAGATTTTCTAGACATATTTAAGAATTTATATAACACTCTTCAGTGCTTTTTAATATAAAAATTTCCTAACATACACAATTACAGAGAATATTCTATGAACTACATATACCCATTACACAGTGTTTCTTTTTTCTAGGGCCGTACCTTACCTTCCGCATATGGAAAGTTCCAAGGCTAGAGGTTAAATTGAGGTGCATCTGCTGGCCTACACCACAGCCTAAGCAACACAGGATCTGAGGAGTGTCTGTGACCTACACTACAGCTCACAGCAATGCTGGATCCTTACCTCACTGGGTGAGGCCAGGGATCAAACCCACAACCTCATGGATACTAGTCCTTCATGGATGCTAGTCCAGTCCATAACCCACTAAGCCACAACGGGAACTACGCCATAACCCAGTTTTAACAATTGTTACTACATAGCTTATTTATCTACACTTCATGTACATGTCCTACCAACTTCCAAAGATTATCTACTTAGATAACTGAAATTTGAGGAGTTTCCATTGTGGCACAGCGGAAACGACTCTGACTAGTAACCATGAGGTTGCAGGTTTGATCCCTGGCCTCGCTCAGTGGGTTAAGGATCGGGCATTGCGGTGAGCTGTGGTAGGTCAAAATGCAGCTCAAATCATGCGTTGCTGTGGCTATGGCCCAGGCGGGCAGCTGTAGCTCCAATTTGACCCCTAGCTTGGAAACCTCCGTAAGCCGAGGATGCAGCCCTAGAAAGCAAAAAAAGAGAAGCTATCTGGCATATTTTTAATTAACCTAACAAAACCACTTTTCCTCTATTAATCTATATTAAACAACATGCAATAAGCTACATCTACAGTAAAATAATTTCACCTGAAGAAAATTTAATAAATCTACTGATTATGTCAATTTAGATGTCCGGTAACCATCAATTTCTTAATTACATACAACTTATGTTAAAAGAAAACCAAAAACAACATGTTAGAACAGTTTTAGTACCTTCTTGTCAATACTCATTATGATTATCTTTAATTTTTGCTTTTTAGGGCAGTACCTGCAGCATATGGAAGTTCCCGGGCTAGGGTTCAAACTAGAGCTACAGCTGCCAGCCTACACCACGCCACAGCAACTCCAGATGCGAGCCAAGTCTGTGACCTACACCACAGCTCATGGCAACACCGGATCCTTAACCCACTGAGCAAGGGCAGGGAATCAAACCCATGTCCTTGGGGATACTAGTCAGGTTTGTTGCTGCTGAGCCATGATGGGAACTCCTGTTATGATTATGTTGAAAAGTTACCTTTAAAGAATTCTCCAGGATAGTCTGGAGGTGGTGAGACCATAGGAGAATCCAGGTTTACAATGGATTTCATGACAATTTCTAAAGCATTTCTTCCATACTGCAATGAAAACCGAATCAATTTAACCAGTTTTAGCATTTGGATACTCTGCAATCACATGACCAAATGAAAGTTAGAAAAATTATTATTATACCAAAGAGTCAAAAATAGCAGAACTCAATTATCTTTATTTCTATTTTAAACTGCCTAGTGCCTAATTCACATCTATGCATAAAATAGGCATTAAATAAACAACTCTCTATACTTCTGGGAACCCACACTTTACTCATAAGTATTTATCAGTTTATTTTCCAATAAGAATGAGAAGATGATTATATAGCAGAGTTCATCACCAAAGATCTAACTGCTATGTCTTAAGGAAGCCATGATTTTACAGCAAAACCATAAGAGGAGGCAACTTTAAGTTTTAAACAGTAACCACTTTCCTTTTCTGTTCCATAGACATCATATGTTGCCAGAAATTTCCAGATGTTGGAAGGTGAATTTCACTTACCTTATTATCAAAGTTGAATCTGCTCAGATCTCTAGATTCTGTTGCTCTTCTGTCTCCATGTGTAAGTGCACCCTATCCAAACATAAAATTTCCAATCAAGGCATAGAAGACAGGTAACATACACCATCTTTTACACAGATCTATTTAACTGAACAACTTGGAGTTGCCATCTTGGCGCAGAGGAAATGAATCCGACTAGGAACCATGAGGTTGCGGGTTCAATCCCTGGCCTCACTCAGTGGGTTAAGGATCCGGTGTTGCCGTGAGCTGTGGTGTAGGTCACAGATGGGGCTCGGATCTGGCACTGCTGTGGCTCTGGCGTAGGCTGGCAGCAACAGCTCTGATTAGACCCCTAGCCTGGGAACCTCCATATGCCTCGGGTAAAGACAAAAAAAGACAAAAAAAAAAAACAACCTTACCAAACTCTCAAGTCTTTTAGCAACAATAGATGCAAATCTCTGTTCTCCTGCCAACTCAGAAATCAGAAAAACGTATTCAGGAGCAGTAACTTGGTTTGATCTATGAGTCCGTCCTGTAACGTCAAAAAAAAAAAAGTCACTGATTGTATTCACTTGATACTAGTAATCTGAGACCTATCCTAGCAATTAACACCTAGCTAGTATCCAGAAATGTTTAAATTAGAGGAAAAATGAAAGAATATAACAATTACAATACTCCCCAAGAGATATAAAATAAAAAGCAATGACTTGAACAACATCCATATTCAGAACAATACTTCTCTTTAAAAGGGAACAAAGACTACAACAGAACTGTTAAATGATAAACACTATTACTGCTACCCCAGTTTGGCTGACCACAATGTTGCTCATGCACAGCTGATCTGGATTCTCCTGAAATTTTTTTTTTAGATCACAAGGTCACAGGGACATGAAGATGGAAGGGAGGAGCAATGTGCCCTCACTGAAGCCACTGAGGGTTGAAAAGGACATCAAGTGGCAGCTGCTTTGATATGGATAACACACATCCTTGGAGGTCACAATGAAGGTACTCCTGAGGAGCCCCATTCTTGAACATGGGAAACCCTAGAAATCCTACTGCAGGTCTTTTACAACTTTTAAAACAGCTAAGAAATAAATTCATAATGCACTCTTATATTTTAAAGTATATGCAATACACAAACATTTCTAAAACCTGCACATACATATTTTGAGTTTTAATATGTCTGACATTAAAACATTTCCCCAGTGATTCTTAGCTATTAAGTGAAATTCAGCATAGGAACTTACCAAATTGCTGAATTGCTCTATCAGCACTCCATGGTAATTCCAGAGTCATGTGAACTCTTCGTCTTTGATTTTTAGCTCTCCTATCTGCTTGTAATGAAATACCTGAGCTAGCAGCTTCTGAGATGATAGCAATATTCTATATTAAATATAAGGAAGAAAGAACAAAAGATCACGTTAGCACAAAAACAAGCAGGAAAATGTCCACCAACATACTCTCCTTTACTTCCTAAATTATAAGACCCTCTATTTTATTTTTTTGCTTTTTAGGGCCGCACCCACTGCAGGTGGAATCAGAACTGCAGCTGATGGCCTACACCACAGCCAGAGCAACATGGGACCCGAGCTTTGTCCACGACCTACACCACAGCTCATGGCAATGCTGGATCCTTAACCCACTGAGCAAGGCCAGGGATCAAACCCACAACCTCATGGTTCCTAGTTAGATTCGTTAACCACTGAGCCATGACAGGAACTTCCTGACAATCTTTAAAATGTGTAACATGAACTCTTAAATACATTTAAAAAGACAACTTTGACAATGGTAATATAACTATTACCTATTTTCTAGTTGCAGAGACAAAAACATTTTTTGAAGTAAAAGCAAAATGTGGATAAGAGATAAGATTTTATCCTGTCCCCTTTTAGATTAAGGAATGATGTTGATGTGGTGCCCCTACCTATTTTTTAGCAATCTCACCAGCAAATACAGCAATTCCACCTAGGTGGAAGAAATGATCTGAGAATCTTAAAACTGATGAAGTTTACTTAACAGTAAGAGCATACTGAAAGGGCCTTTGGAGGAGACCACAACTACTGCAGTGGTCAGATAGGCAAGTGTAATCTACAACCACTCAGAATAAATCATCCTGATAAGACATGGCAAGATGAGAAACAGCAAAATCAAAGGATAGTAATAATCTGGGGATGCTTAAATATATTTCTAGACTCAAAATTACACTGGCACTAGAGTGTGGCACGAGATGTAGTACCCCTAGGATGACCTGAGAAAACACAGTATTTTAATACTTAAAGACTTCAGGAGTTCTCGTCGTGGCGCAGTGGTTAAGAATCCGACTAGGAACCATGAGGTGGCGGGTTCGATCCCTGGCCTTGCTCAGTGGGTTAACGATCTGGCGTTGCCGTGAGCTGTGGTGTAGGTTGCAGACGCGGCTCGGATCCTGCGTTGCTGTGGCTCTGGCGTAGGCTGGTGGCTACAGCTCCAATTCAACCCCTAGCCTGGGAACCTCCATATGCCGCAGGAGTGGCCCAAGAAATAGCAACAACAACAACAACAACAAAAGACAAAAAAAAAAGAAAAGACTTCAAAAGCCTCCAAAGCCATCAAGAGTTACATATAATTCTGTGCACAAAACACCATATTCAATTTAAAAGAAAATAATGAAAACATGTAAAATGTTCAGTGATTATGTGTAATTATTAAAAAAAAACAAACCATGTAGAATAAAAACATTCAACAGATGATTTAGTTAAAAGAAAAACCTTCTAAAGATTAAGCTAAATGTATGGGTATTTCTTTTCATTGGAAAGCATCCCAGAAAAACATACCTTATCTCCATCCATAAATCTTTGTTTTTCTGTGATATTTAGTATTTCCACAGGGACATCGAGTTCAGATCTTGATTCGTAAGATATACTTCCATCATCATTGCTTACAACCCTTCCCTTGCGGCCAGTCATCTGCAAAGCCAAACAGGGTCAGTGACAATTAACGTATCTTGATTACAGTGCATGAAGCTCAGGACTCCTTCATTAGAGAAAGTGAGAGAGAGGTGAAAGGGATAAAGAAGCCAACATGTGCTGTGCAGCTTGTGGTGCACCAGGCACCTGGCGAGAGAGAACATTGCAACACAGTGCCTGGTTTTGAAAAGTTCAAATTCCAATGGAGAGAACAGAAGTGTAGCAATGATAACAAAGTCTGCATGACAGGTGCAATAACAGAGATCTATGTCTTGGGGTAGATACTCAAGATACTAGGGGCAGGAATTCACTTGCTCTAGGATGACAACTAGAGTAGAACAAGGGTTCTAAGATCTAAGAGAGGATATTAGATACTTATAAGATGATACTAGTTATATCATTCATTCTAAAGGGCTTAAAAGGTTTGGCAAAAAAAATTACCTAGAGGAGTTCCCATCGTGGCGCAGTGGTTAACGAATCCGACTAGGAACCATGAGGTGGCGGGTTCGGTCCCTGCGCTTGCTCAGTGGGTTAACGATCCGGCGTTGCCGTGAGCTGTGGTGTAGGTTGCAGACGCGGCTTGGATCCCGCGTTGCTGTGGCTCTGGCGTAGGCCGGTGGCTACAGCTCCGATTCAACCCCTAGCCTGGGAACCTCCATATGCCGCGGGAGCGGCCCAAGAAATAGCAACAACAACAACAACAAAAAAGACAAAAAAAAAATTACCTAGAGACACAACCCTGATCAAGTCATATTTACCTCAGCAACATTCTCAGGACCACCAAGTTCATCAATAAGTTCATCCAAGGTATTAGGAGGAAGGTCTTCAGCTAATTTTTCTAGTTTATCAAGTAGGTCTTTCTTCATCTGCTGGGCTCTTTCCACAGCATCCTGACTTGTTATAAGGCTACTGTTACTGTTGATGTTACTGTTAGCTAGATAAAGTACATTTGTTAAAAATCAACACAAAGTTTAAATATTTATTTTGTATAAAAGTACATTTCATAGACAAAAGCAAGCTTCCACATGGATACCTGGTGCACTGTTAGGAGTAGGTGAAATAACTGGTGTAGATGAAAAACTAGGTCGTTTTGATCCAAGACCTGATGCTAATAAGGCACTTTGAATAGAATCTGGATCTATACTTTTCCTTTTTTTTTTATCTTTGTTTTTCTTGTGGTCTTTTCTGATTAACCAGGGATCTGAAAGTTAAGGAAAGACACAAATCAAATTGTTAAAACAAGTACTGAATTTCCAAGGGAAAAAAATCCTGAGTTTTTGTATTGTTAACTGACAACCTGTAAACTGCTGCCAACTGTCCATGAGGTAGATTCCATGCTCTGAGCTTAAACATAACTGCACAAAACTGAGATCACAATCTCACATAAATGAGCTAAACCTCCAGAAGATGGACAAGCTTGGAGCTCCCACCAAACAAAGATTAGAATCTGTGTGATGGTATCTATAGGGAACAAAAGGCTTTAGCACAATATCCCATTTCAAATATACAGAAATAACTACCCTTTAGTTTACATTTAATATATTCATGAACTTACCATCTTCATCATCCTCACTAGACTCATCTCTAAAGGGGTTGAAATCATCATCATCTCCAGAACTCATGTTTTTAGAGCTCTCGTAGTCGCTTTCCTCATTATCAGAGGCATCAGATCCACTTCCACTATCATCAGAACTGCTACCAGTAAGGCCACCAACTTTTCGTGCTTTTTTGGCTTCTCGAGTTATTTCCTCACCTACCCTCAAAACCCAAACAAGAGAATTAGCCAAAACACACTGTCCTAAAGGTCCAGGAAATTACATACAGTTCATGAGTTAATACATTTATTTAATCTATGTGGGAAAAGAATCTGAGAGAATAAATATGTGTATATGTATGACTGGGTCACTTTGTTGTACAGCAGAAATTATCACAACCTTGTGATATTCTTCAATGAAACTTTAAAAAAATTAAAAAATAAGGACAAGTACTCACCTTTCCGTTTCTTTATTTTATTTTCTTTACAAGGACTATCTCTTGGTGAGCTGTTGTTACTTGGAGCTGTCAAATCAATTCCTAGTAAACTATAAAGTTTTTTCCTGTCTGGAGCAGGGAAGTGTTTTTCAATGAGTGACTGCAACACTCCTCTATTTGTAGAAGAGAGAAAAAAGTGACAGTGGTTCAGAATGCAAAATAATTTATTATATATAAAGTCTTACTCAATGTATTTGCTTAAAATAAGTATACATTATGTAATCTTACAAAAAATGTCCAGCGCAAATAAATTTTAATATTCTAGGCCAAGGTTGTCCAATTATTTGAAACATAATGCAAGCGAAGCACAATTTTTACATTTTCTAGTAGCTACATTAAAAAGTAAAAGAAAACTGGTGAAACTAATTTTATAATATTTTATTTAACTCAACCTATCACATTAACATGTAATCAATGAAATATTTTACATTACATTTCCTTAAGTCTTTGAAACCTGGTGTGTATTTCATACTTAAAGCTCATCTCAATTTGGACTAGTGATTTCAACTGCTCAACAGCCACAGGGAACTAGTACCATTTTAGAGGCAGTACTAGGCAGCAAGCATAGAAAAGTACAAATTAGCAGGTGTATGTTTTACTTTTAAAAACAGTTTTAAATTGTATCTATCTTAAATTGTCTCTTGAATGTATCCCCTAAGGCAAAAGAGAGCATGGTGGCAAAAATTTTGTTAATTTTAACACCAGAGTTAGAATTGTCCGGTTAAGCAAACTCAAAAACAATGTCTAAAACAACTTAAAAAACTCCTTTGGGGAGTTCCCGTCGTGGCGCAGTGGTTAAGAATCCGACTAGGAACCATGAGGTGGCGGGTTTGGTCCCTGCCCTTGCTCAGTGGGTTAACGATCCGGCGTTGCCGTGAGCTGTGGTGTAGGTTGCAGACGCGGCTCGGATCCCGCGTTGCTGTGGCTCTGGCGTAGGCCGGTGGCAATGGCTCCGATTCAACCCCTAGCCTGGGAACTTCCATATGCCGCAGGGGCGGCCCAAGAAATAGCAAAAAGACCAAAAAAAAAAAAAAAAAAAAACAACAAAACTCCTTTGACTCAGTATTACTTACAATTTTTATATCAGAGCTTACTAAATTGAGGCAAACTATATTATACTGCTCCTCTGGATAACGGCAATTTCAAATACACCAAACCAAAACTAAACTGAAACTAAACCAAGCTGTCAAATTTCCAAGATGCACAAAACAAGCTAAAATCAAGCCCCTTCTATTTGTCCAAATACTGGGAGACAATACTGTCAAAATACTTAACATTTCAGCATTTCTGTTACTGTTTTCCAATAGGTGTAGTATTATGGATACACACAGAATTGCAAAAACTAAGATTAGAAAATCTTTAAAAGACAAAAATTTGCCCCCAGGAAATCCCAATATTTAAACTAATCTAAGTAAAAACTCAAAACCATAAACATTACTTGGCAGTTGAAACAAAATCATTCAATTCTCCCCCGCCCTCTTCCAAGGCTTCTAATGTTCGAGCTTCTCCTGTAGACTGCAGACCAATTACAACACACTGGAGGGAAAAAAAGAATTTTTAAATTACAAATAAGAATATGCGTGTGATTTAAGACGTTTTATTTTATTTTTTTGCTTTTTTAGGACCACACCAGCAGCATATGGAGATTCCCAGGCTAGGAGTCCAATTGGAGCTACAGCAACATCAGATTCAAACCATGTCTTTGACCTACACCACAGCTCACGGCAATGTTGAATCCTCAACCTGCTGAGCAAGGCCAGGGATGGAACCCACAACCTCTTGGTTCCTAGTCGGATTCGATTCCACTGATCCATGATGGGAACCCCAAGACATACTTTAAATATTTAGTTTAAAAAATTTTCAGGAGTTCCCGTCGTGGCGAAGTGGTTAACGAATCCGACTAGGAACCATGAGGTTTCGGGTTCGGTCCCTGCCCTTGCTCAGTGGGTTAACGATCCAGCGTTGCCGTGAGCTGTGGTGTAGGTTGCTGCAGACGAGGCTCGGATCCTGCGTTGCTGTGGCTCTGGCGTAGGCTGGCAGCCACAGCTCCGATTAGACCCCTAGCCTGGGAACCTCCATATGCTGCAGGAGCGGCCCAAGAAATAGCAAAAAGACAAAAAAAAAAATTCAAACATTATTGTTTACACTCATTTATTTATTGGACATAATTTGAAACATGCTATATGTAAAACACTTAGATAGAGAAGAGTATTACAGCAGTGGATATCATAGAAGTCCCTGCCGCTGTTCTTTGTGTTTTAAGTGACTTGCCAAAAGGATAAAACTTTAAGGCAATATATATCCATGGCTAGAGTGGTTATACCCATGGATAGCCAATTTATAGCAATGTTTGTTTATACTTTTTCTTGGAGCTATCCAAATTCTTTACAAACATGTATGACTTTTATTATCTTAGAAAATGTACTTTTTTGAGGATCTGGCATTGCCGTGAGCAATTGTGGTGTGGGTTGCAGACGTAGCTCGGATCCCACGTTGCTGTAGCTCTGGTGTAGGTTGGTGGCTACAGCTCCGACTGGACCCCTAGCCTGGGAACCTCCATATGCCATGGGAGCGGCCCAAGAAATGGCAAAAAGACAAAAAAGAAAGAAAAAGTACTTTTTAAAGTCTTACTATGTTAATACTTCCACAACTATCCTTTAGAAAGAAAAGGGTTTTACAAGTTGAAAACCTCGACACCCAAAAACGACCAAAACAAATAACCAAAGATCAATCTCCAACTTACTTTTCCATTCTTGATTTCTTCTCGAGCTAGTTGTACAACCCTTTTAACTTTGGATGCAATGCACAAGTATTTAAAAAATCTCTGGTGAGCAGACCAGAACTGACCCCACATGGATTTCTTCATTCGTTGCTCAGCATCAATCAGATCCGCGGCTTGCTGAAAACGCTCTCTGGCAATGACCCACTGAAAGTGCACAATCAACATTTTAGATATTTCAATCTTTTGAGTGTGAATTATTTTTAAATGAGTAATTCAATAAAAATGTTACATGCAAAGTATCATTTAACATTAATTTAATGAAGCAGGAGTTCCTGCCAGGGTGTGATGGGATCAGCAGCATCTCTGCAGTGCCAGGACACAGGTTCAATCCTGGGCCTGGCACAGCCAGTTAAAGGAACTGACATTGGGAGTTCCCATCGTGGCTAGGCAGAAATGAATCTGACTAATATCCATGAGAACGCAGGTTTGATCCCTGACCTCGCTCACTGGGTTAAGGATCCGGCATTGCTTAACGTGTGGTGTAGGTCACAGACTTGGCTCAGATCTGGCGTTGCTATGGCTGTGGCAAAGGCCAGAAACTACAGCTTCAACCGGACCCCTAGCCTGGGAACTTCCATATGCCTTGGGTGCAGCCCTGAAAAAAAAAAAAAAAAAACGCAAAAGAAAACAATGAAGCATCTTCAGTAACTTGGGAATCTCTAAACCAATGTTTTTAGAATGTTCACATAGAGTTGACCCCAAATTCTTATTAACTAATGCAGTCATATTAGGAAAGTTACACTGTGATTTTTAAAAAACTGCAACTAGGAGTTCCCGTCGTGGTGCAGTGGTTAATGAATCTGACTAGGAACCATGAGGTTTCGGGTTCGGTCCCTGCCCTTGCTCAGTGGGTTAACGATCCGGCATTGTCGTGAGCTGTGGTGTAGGTTGCAGACTCGGCTCGGATCCCACATTGCTGTGGCACCGGCGTAGGCTGGCAGCTACAGCTCCGATTAGACTCCTAGCCTGGGAACCTCCATATGCCGCCAGGAGCGGCCCTTTCAAGAAAAGACCAAAAGACAAAAAAAAAAAAAAACAAAAAACCCTGCAACTGAAATAAATGACAATTTTTCATAAATTGCTTTAACAAACAGAAAACTTGGAAAATACAGAGCCAGTGTATCTGTTGCTTTTTAGCAGAAATATACTGCTGTGGGCTGATAAACATTGCAATGGACAAAACTGGCTAACAGAAACTTGATCAGTGCAACAAAAGTACCAGGAGTTAAAATGCTCACCAGTTTGACTGCTTTATTATACATTTTAACATAGCTCTGAGAAAGAAGAACTTCCTCAATTTTGAAGGTCACTCCAGTAAAGCTCAGCTGTCGAGCAATGTACATTCCTCTAAGCTTCATATCCATAGCAACTATTTCCATGGCACCAACACCTCTGAATAAAAACACAGTATCATTAAATATAGTAGAGCTTTAACATACATGGAAGAGGTTTTAGCAACAACATCTCTTTTAGACTGCTATTGAGAATAAATAGTATACACTGTCAATCGCATTACCTCCGTTCTACTGCCTGAATAAAATCACTGAATTCTCTAAATGGAGTTCCTTCACCCCATATTCCAAGACGGTTCATATAGGCCATGTTTCGTGGTTCAGAAGCACCTGAAACACCCCAAAATAAACTTACTGTAGTTGAAAAAAATTAACACACACGTGTGTATATATGTGTGTGTGTGTGTGTATATATATATATATATATTTTTTTTTTTTTAAACAAATAACTACTTACCAGTGGCACTAGCATAAACAACTCTGGCTTTTGGTAATTTGTTCTGAAGCTCTAAAACTGCTAAGCCTGTCTTGGTGGGCTTTGAAGAACCAACAGGACATAAGTTTTTTGCTTTATGACATTCATCAAATACTATCTGAAAGGAAAGAATTAAGGAACATGTCACATTACTAGCAAGCATCTCTGCTTTTCTGGGAAGAGTTAACTTTTATTTCCCTGAGGCTTTGGGAAACATTCAAAATTTCTACGGTGGTATCTGGAGTTTAAAAAAAAAAAAAATCAAGATTATCAGAGGGAGGAATGCTGTTGATAACAAGTCCCCAAGCATTAACTTTTTTTTTTTTTAACACCCACAAACCTTAACATTTTGCCAAATTTGCTTTAGATTTTTTCCTTAAAATAACAAATATAAATGAAGCCCTTTATGTGCCTCTCCTTGGTTTCCATATTTCCATATCCCACCCCATCCCCAGAGGCGTTTACTGATTTGGGCATTAATTTTTTTGGCTATGAGGAGAGCATGTGGAAGTTCTTGGGCCAGGGATCAAACCCACACCACAGCAGCACCCCAAGCCAAAGTGACAACACTTGATCCTTAACAAGCTATACCATAAGAGAACTCCATTTTGGCATTAATCTTAACTGGATATTTAATTCTTAATTAGAATGAAGGAAAGGACCCATTATAGCTAAAATAGTCCACCACAGATAATTTTGGCAAATTCTGTTAAGTGAAAGCACAAGTGATTACCAACTTAATCAGCATTTCAAAAACTAGTGTTCCTCATGCAGGATGGTAAAAGGCGTGCTATGACAAAATAATTTTGGAAATCACTAACTTTAAAAGAGAATAGAGAAGAAAAATAAAAAAAGAACAAAAAAGGAATTGGGTATTCAGACTATCCCATTCCTAATAACATTCTCCTAAAGCAGGGACCTAATTTCTGGCTCCCTCAGACTCTATGTAATCATTAAAGTTCTCATCCCAACCTAGTCTTTTTATTTAACCTCAGAATTCTTATTTTCCAAATGTTTATCTTTACATTAACTTTTGTGTCATTAAAAAATATAAAATTTGTTGCAAAGGATACCACTCCATCGAAGTCATCACCGCACCAATGCAGAAGTTGTTTCAACCTCGTTTTATATTTACCACCAGACTGACTTTCACCAATAAGGGAAGAATAGGTAGCAAAAATAACACCCTTCTTCACACTCCCATTATGTTTGGAAGAAATTTTTCCATATTTAAACTAAAAAAGAAAAGAAAAGAAATATTTATTATCTGAAATATTTATCCCATACAAATTTCTACAGTAGGAAACTGGTGGGACCATGATGGGTTTTAGGAAAATCAAAGGACCTTTTAAGATCATAAACAAAATTTCTCACATACATGTGTGTACACATATACCCACACACACACCCTTGCATATGTACACACGTACTTTAACCTATAAGGATCCAGTTTTCAACGAAGTTTCAAAATTAACAATATTCAATCTACAAATATTTATTGTGCATTTTATACGCAAAGCACTGTAACTGAGTTCTAAGGGATATATAAGAATTATGATTGCTGTGCCCTTCTTCAATTATACTGAGTCAGAAATCAAAAATATTTCTAGGTGTCCGTTACATGTTTTAGTTCTGAACTGTTAGTATTCCTTCAAGACACAGTGGCTTGTCACATCATGGCTCAGCAGAAAAGAACCTGACTAGTATCCATAAGGACACAGTTTCAATCCCTGGCCTTGTTTAGTGGGGTAAGGATCCAGCATTGCCATGAGCTGTGATATAGGCCAGCAGCTGCAGCTCCAATTCAACCCCTAGCCTTGGGAACCTCCATATGCTGTGGGTATGGCCCTAAAAAACAAAAAACAAAAAACAAAGCAATAAAAAAAAAGAGACAGTACTTTTACCTACCAGTCTACTTAGTAATATTCACCCAAAAATGTCAGTGATGGGCAGGGCAACACTGAAGCAACTTAAGACTCACACGGAAAATAGATTAACATTTATTTATTGTCAAAGGGCTAACAGGGAAGCACTTGCAAGAACTAGTTTTGTCTATTCTACCCTTTTGACTCCAACAATTAGTACACGGTAGGAGGCCAATAAAGATATACTAAATGAACATTAAGATTCTAATCACATTAAACTCTGCTTCTTGACAATGAAACAAATTTTCTTCCACCTGACAGAATTTGTTTTAACATAAATACAGGTACAAGTATCAAGCCCATCTGAACATACATATATCTAAACCAATCTCCAAACTGCAATTCTCTGAATGCTGCAGTGGGAACACCACTTGTCCATATATATTACACTGCATCATTATACTTGGAGATATATGAGTTTCACCCATGTAAAGTTACTTCAGAAACAGACAAAAAGAAAGGAAAAAAAAACCCCTGAAGACTAAGAGAATAAACCCCACAAAAAGAGACAATGCTTATTTTGTTTGCTACTACATAACCCTACCTGAGGTATTATTTGAAACACAGTAATCCACAAACCAACAATAGTGGCTAGCCCTCACTTTGCTTTCTGTAAAATAACTCAATTAATCCTCTTAAGAACTCTTGAAGAAGAAACTATTACTCCCATATCTCACAAATTAGTCAATACCTACTGAATGACTAAATTAATAGAAAATTTTCATACCTTATTTAATGAATGGACCAAAATGTTTTTTGCTCCAATATCCCTCAAATCTCTTTCAGCATCATACTTTAAATCATTTGAAACACTGAACCTGCAACCAGAAAAGGGAAAAGAAAAATATACAAATCAAATGCAAATTCCATCATTCTAGCATCACTCAGGAATAAATAAAAGCAGGCCTAAACACTTCAAAAAAATACACCTACTCATTAAAAACCCATCCCCATATGTTGGATTATTCACAAATGAAAGCTTCCATAGCCAGTTTTTAAGCACTTACCACAAAGCTCTTTTTCTACTCAATAAGTAATTTTCATAGATGATTCCTGCTATTGTCCTTCCTTTTCCTACACCAGCACCATCACCTATTAAGAAGCCAGCACGATCCCCATTAGGTAGGAATGTTTCATGTTGCTGGGAAAAAAAAAAAAAATTGGTAATGAATTACTCCTTTAGATATTTTGGCAATTAGTCTTTCATACATTGTTTTAGAGATATATTAACATTACTTCATTACTTTTATATAAATGGCATATGGTTGGCTTAGTGTGGATACTTTATATCTACTACATAAGCATATTTGTTTTACTTTACTGCATTTTTTTTTTTTTGGTCTTTTTAGGGTTGCACCCATAGCATATGCAGGTTCCTAAGCTAGGGGTCGAATCGGAGCTGTAGCCACTAGCCTATGCCATGGCCATAGCAACTCGGGATCTGAACTGCTTCTGCAACCTACACCACAGCTCATGGCAAAGCCAGATCCTTAAGCCACTGAGTGAGGCCAGGGATCAAACCTACATTCACATGGATACTAGGTCAGATTATTTTCCACTGAGCCACGACGGGAACTCCTACCTTACTGCACCCTTTACCTTACTGTACTCACTTTACTGCACTTCAGTGGAAAACTGAAAGTCTCTGGCAACCCTGTGTCAAGCAGTTCTATTGGTGCCATTTTTCCAACAACATTTGGTCACTTGTCTGTGTGTCATATTTTGGTAACTCTCACAATACTTCAAACTTTTTCATTATTATTTTATGTGTTATTGTGATCTGTGATCAGTGATCTTTGTTTCCACTGAGCCACAAGGGGAACTTCTGTGATCGGTGATCTTTGACGTTACTATTTTAATTGTTCGGGGGCACAACAAACCCTGTCCATCTAGGACAGTTAACCTAATAAATGCTGAATGTGTCGTGACTCCTCCAAGGACTGACCATTTCATCTCCCTCTCTCCCTCTCCTTAGGCCTCCCTATTCCCTGAGATACAACAATACTGAATTTAGAGCAATTGGCTTCTTTGAGCATTAAAGTGAAAGGAAGAGCTGCATGTCTCTCACCTTAAATCAAAAGCTAGAAATTATTATACATAAGTAAGGATGCATGTTGAAAGCTGAAATAGGATGAACGTTAACTAGGCCTCTCACTCCAAACAGTCAAGCAATGAATTCAAGGGGAAAATTCTTGAAAGAAATTAAAAGTGCTACTTCAGTGAACAAATAAGAAAGTGAAACAGCATATTGCATTAAGAAACTTGTAGTGGTCTGAATTAAAGATCAAAACAGCCATAACATTGCCTTACAACAAAGCCTAATCCAGAGCAAGACCCCCAACTCTCCTTAATTCTGTGCAGATTGGCAGAGGTGAACAAGCTGCAGAAATGTGAAGCTAGCAGAGACTGGCTCATGAGGTTTAAGGAGGGAAGCCATCTCCATAACATAAAAGTGCAAGGGGAAGCAGCAAGTGCTAATGTAGAAAGTAAAAGTTATCCTGAAGACGTAGCTATGATGATTAATAAAGATGGCTACACTAAACAATGACTTTTTTTTTTTTTTTTTGGTCTTTTTAGGGCCACACCTGTGGCATATGGACGTTCCCAGGAAAGGGGTCGAAATGGAGCTGTAGCCGCTGGCACATGCCACAGCCACAGCAATGCCAGATCCAAGCTGTGTCTGCAACCTACACCACAGCTCACAGGAATGCCAGATCCTTAAGCCACTGAGTGAGGCCAGGAATTGAACCTGCATCCTCATGGATACTAGTCAGATTTGTTTCCGCTGAGCCATGATGGGAACTCCTAAACAATGATGATTAATAAAGGTGGCTACACTAAACAATAGATTTTCAGTGCAGATAAATCAGCCATCTATTGGAATTTAGATGCTATCTAGGACTTCCACAGCTAAAGAGAAGTCAATGCCTGGCTTCAAAGCTTCAGAGGATAGGAAGACTTTTTAGTGGCTAATGCAGCTGGTGACTTGAAGTTGAAGGCAATGCTTATTTATTTCCCATTCCAAAAATCCTAGGGCCTTTTAAGAATTATACTAAATCTACTCTGCCTGTCCTCTAAAAGCAGAATAACAAAAAGCACATCTGCTTACAACACGGTTTACTGAACATTTAAAAGCCACTTTTGAGAACTACTGCTCAAAAAAAAAGATTCCTTTCAAAATATTACTGCTCATTGACGATGCACTCAAAAGGTCTGATGGAGATCAATGGCATTTTCATGCCTGCTTTGTAATACAACATCCATTCTATATAGCCCACAGATCTAAGAATAGTTCAGCTTTTAAGTCTTTCTTTTTTTGGGGGGCAGGGGGGAGGTGCCACACCCAAGGCACACAGAAGTTCCTGGGCCAGAGATAGAATTCATGTCACAGCAGCAAAGAAAACACCAGATCTTTAACCCTCTACACCACCTAAGAATTACAGTATTAAAGTGGTTTTTCCTTTTTTTGGGCTGTGCCTTCTGCATGTGGAAGTTCCTGGGCCAGGGATCAAACCCACATCACAGCAGCAACCTGAGCCTCTGCAGGGCCAACATTAGATCCTTAACCAGCTGAGCCATAAGGGAACTCAAAACATTAAAGTATTTTAAAGTTCATGTATAGAGTTCCAGTTGTGGCGCAGTAGAAATGAATCTGACTAGGAACCATGAAGTGGCAGGTTCAATCCCTGGTATCACTCAGCAGGTTAAGGATCTGGTGTTGCCCTGAGCTGTGGTGCAGGTCACAGACGCAGCTCAGATCTGGTGTTGCTGTGGCATCATAGGCCACCAGCTACAGCTCCAACTGGACCCCTGGCCTGGGAACCTCCATACGCCGAAGGTGCAGCCCCGAAAAGACCAAAAAATAAAAAAAATAAAGTTTATGTATGCACACTTTTCTTTTGGACATAATGCTATTCCGCACTTAATAGACATTATAGTGTAAACACTAAATTTTACATGCACTGCAAACCAGAAATTTCATGTAACTTTTTTTTTTTACTGTGATGTATGTTTTATTATGATGGTCTGGAACTGAACCTGTCATATCTCTGAGGTGTGACTGTATTTTTTCTTTCCACCCTCACATGTAGCAAGTAACTAAAGCTAACAAATTGGTGGGCAGTCTTCCATAATTCTTTCAAAGACTGCACAATCAAATACAAAGTTTTTTCTGGCCGTGCCCATGACATACAGAAATGCCCAGGCTAGGGATCAAACTCATGCCACAGCAGTGACCCCAGCCACTGAAGCAACAACCCACTACATCACAAGGAAATTCCCACAGGTATTTTTAATTTTAATACATATTCCCAGTGAATTCCAAAAAGGTTATGACAGTTTGTCATTTCCACTAGAAATGCATTCCCCACATCCACAGCACCCTTTAATTTTCCTAACACATGAAACTTCCATAAAAATCAAGTTCTGGAGTTCCTGCTGTGGATCAAGAATCTGACTGCAGTGGTTTGGGTCACTGTGGGGGTGCAGGTTCGATCCCTGGCCCAGAGCAATAGGTTAAAGAATCCAGCAGTTGCTACACCTGTGGCTGAGATTCAATCCCTGGTCAGAGAACCTCCATATGCCATGGGTACGGCCCTAAAAAGAAAAGAAAAAAATCACACTCACAAATTTTTCACGCAAGGAAAACTTAACTTTGAAATAAAACAACTATATCGTATGAACTAAGATTAAAGATAAAATTGTAAGCAGTTATAAAATGTTATAGCTTACCTGGGCTGCATATGTAATTGCTTCAAGCTGTAATGCTGATAACCAGCCATTATCAATGGTTTCTTCAGAAATAGATGTTTTGTACCAAACATCAGGAGGAGTAACACTGGATAAAGAGCTAGTTTCAACTACTGCATCTGGGTGACGTAGGCCAATTTTTACTAAACAAAAATTTAAAAATACTTCATTTTAATTATTCTAAGTAATAACACTCCCAGTATTACCACAGAATATTGCAATATTTCTCCTCCGACACAGAAAATGTTAAGTAACTATACACTCTGGGATCCTATGTAAAGTCAATGATTGGCAATGAAGTACTATTTAAATCTGACTAAAATGACCTATTTATCAACTACTTATAGTTTAAACAGAGACTTGCTGATGAAAATGATCTAGAGGGAGTTCCCATGTGGCTCAGTGGATTAAGAATCCCACTAGTATTCATGAGGATTCAGGTTCGGTCCCTGGCCTTACTGAGTGGGTTAAGGATCTGACATTGCTGTGAGCTGTGGTGTGGTTCGCAGATGCGGCTCAGATCCTAGGTTGCTGCAGCTGTGGTGTAGGCTGGCAATTGCAGTTCTGGTTTGACCGCTAGCCTGGGAACTTTCGTATGCCACAGGTACGGCCATAAAAAAAAATAAAATAAAGACCTAGAAAAACACCACAGTTCATACCACTAGGTTCACCCTTATTAACAGAACATAATCCTAGATTAAAGCACCATTTTAAGTGACCAGAAAACTATAGGATGTTGGAATCCATACTAAGGTAAACAGATTTTTGGTTTAAGTGGTCTAATTAGTGACTTTTTAGAGAGACAAAGAACATATGAGAAAAATTCTAGAGACAAATTCTAGCCACAGATTTTTTTCCCCTTCTTATCCTATAAAATGAAAATGTGAGAAAAAAAAAATTTTTTTTTTTGCCTTTTCTAGGGCCACTTCCCACGGCATATGGAGGTTCCTGGGCTAGGAGTCCAATTGGAGCTGTAGCCACTGGCCTACGCCAGAACCACAGCAACATGGGATCTGAGCCGCGTCTGCAACCTACACCACAGCTCACGGCAACGCCAGATCCTTAACCCACTGAGCAAGGCCAGGGATCAAACCCGCAACCTCATGGCTCCTAGTCAGATTCGTTAACCACTGTGCCATGAAAGGAACTCCGAAAAATTTTATATAAAAGCTAAAAATTAATTTTCAACAATACAGTGGCCACTAAAAAAATGAATCACAGTCATGGAAAAAGGGTAGTAGAAATGGTGTTAATGTAAACCACTGAATTCAAATAGCACATTTTAAAGATGTCTGAGTTTTTAGAATTTCTTCTCCTAAGCCATATAAAGCTAAGATATATGTTTACATTTCTGTAATTTACTATGATTTTACAATCACTGCTGATATGAGCAAAATTAACTTGAAAGGAAAAAGCTTTTTAACTCTTGGTTTTAAAAGACCTCATTCTAAAACAAAGTTCTAAATTTGTGTAGGAAAATTTTTTAAAAAGCAGAATTTTCATGTAGCTATTTTAAAACATACTATAGTTTAAAACATATTATATATAAAGCTCACACTTTTCAAATACTAAGGTACCCAATAGGATAGATCATAATAGATAGCAATGTCTGTGGGAAGTTTTTATAAGTTCAAAAGGAAATCAGAAGTCTTTCATTACTTTGACAAATCCCAAAGACATACATTTTATTGGCATATACTCTGCATAGGTTTCCGCATGACCCATTTCTTCTTCGTCTTCTTCCTCTGGTTCATCTTCCTCTTTCACAACAGGGACCTTCTATAACACAGAGAGAGTAAAATCAACTCTACATCCAGACACTGGAGGCCCAAAGAATAGGAATACCCACTATCTCTAATCTCGGAAACATGCCATACAATACCATTTTTGTATTCCCTAAAATTTAGGTCATACTTTGTGACTTCTTTGCATCTCCAATGATGAGCACAGATAATCCATGACCTACCCTCACCTCAAACACACAAATGGATCACCAAAAGGGCTCCGCTATCTTCTTAAACTACTTTCCCCCTCAATACCCTCCCTGAAGCCCAGCATTCTCTCTAACCTCCTCCAGTCCTCACTCTTCATTCTAATACCAGAAATAGAAAGAGCAAGAGATATGGAGAGAAGAGAAAAGGTGGATGAGCCCCAGAAGCACATCCTACAGTGTCATGGGCAGAAACTCTCTTTAAATGTCGCATCCCACCCTCTTTTCAATTCATCTCCCAAGTTCCCCTGCCAGGGATCAAATACAAGCCACAGCTAGGACTGCAGCTGGGACCTATACCGCAGCTGCGGCAAGGCTGGATTAATGCACTGAACTAGGCCCAGGACTGAACCTATGCCTCTGCAGCAACCCAAGCTGCTACAGTCAGAGTCTTAAGCTGCTGTGCCACTGTGGGAACTCTAGGAATGCTCTTTATTCACACATGCTTGATCAGAAAAGAGTGTAGGGAAGAAGCTATGAGAGCTGGTATACCAAGGAGGGGAGAACAACAAAGAGAAGACCCAATCAGAACACACACAGGTAATGCCAAGGATAACATGGAATTAAAAGGTAAGGTCAAATTCCTCTTTTACTTATTTTTACTAATTTATTTTAATATAGACTACAGCAGCATATGATGACACACAGATGCTCAATAAACATGGGAAGGAAAAGGGAGACAGGAGATAAACATCCAGCCAACATCAACCCAGAGTCCTTAGAAAAAAATCCAAAAAACTCCAAATGCTCTCAGAAAGTATGCTAAAATGAAACCCAGTTTCAGAAACAAAGACACAAAATGGGGCTAGCCAAAGAAACAGATACCAATACAGTTCTGCTCTTGTTTGTGTGGCCTAGGGCAAATTACTAAAACTCTTAAGTCCTCCCAATCCCCTCCTTTGCACCTTTTTATAAAGTAGGAATGCAAACTATGCTAAATGACCATATAGCATAGCATCCTTTCTCCCTTTATCTTTTATTTCCCTACTGAAAAAAAGAATTTACCATGGGTATAACTGGAGGATTAATTAGTCGCAAAATGCAGGGACAAGGCTTATATTTCTAAGCCAGCTGGATATAAAATGGCAGCAGGTAGCAAGCTTAGGGTCAAGGAGATACATGAAGGGGAGGGAGACTGATACTGGGGAATGCCCGACCAACACAGAAAGTAAATGTTCAACTCTAGGCATGTTAATACTAGGTGGGAAATGTGTGCCCAGTATTGTCAGGTACTATTTTTCAAAGAGGACCTAGAAATTGGGATTTTTATGTGTTAACAACACATTCAAAAATTTTCAAAATAATGTGGACGCCAAACAAAACACATCTGTCAACTGGTTTTGGTCCACAGGTTACCAGTTTGCAATCTCTGTTAGATATTTCTTTTTTTTTTTTTTGTCTTTTTGCTATTTCTTTGGGCCACTATTTCTATGGAGGTTTTGCTATTTGCTATTTGCTATTTCTATGGAGGTTCCCAGGCTAGGGGTCAAATCGGAGCTGGAGCCACTGGCCTACGCCAGAGCCACAGCAACTCGGGATCCGAGCCACGTCTGCAACCTACACCACAGCTCACGGCAACGCCAGATCTTTAACCCACTGAGCAAGGGCAGGGACGAAACCCGCAACCTCATGGTTCCTAGTCGGATTCGTTAACCACTGCGCCACGACGGGAACTCCCCTCTGTTAGATATTTCTTAACTGCTAGAACAATATAGAAATTTTGGCATGCTATGGGCAACATGGGCTGGACTGGGAATTTGGGCACTAATGTTAAACAAAAATGCATTCCTATTTTCCAAAAAATCAACTTTCAAGTAAGCTGCTGGCATACAACCATTAAATAAACTGATATTGGAGTTCTGCGGAGCATCAGGTTAAAGATCCGGCGTTGTCACTGCAGTGACTTGTGTGGCAGCTTGTCATGTGGGTTTGATCCCTGGTCAGGGAACTTCCACATGCCATGGGCAGGGCCAAAAAAAAAGTAAACTGATAATGCCAGCAGTTGCTCTCCTGGTCCCCATTCAAAACCTCAGACACAGGTTGCTTTGCTATCTCTCCAATTCCATATTCCATTCCCAGTCTTATCAATCCTCTGATATGACAATGTACAATCACCTCCTATTTTCTTTTTTTCCTTCCCCTCACCCTTTCCAATCACCCTGTACTTATCACCAAACCTTCCAACCTGTCTTTTCTTCCCCATCCCAACCCATTGTGAGTCACTAACAGGTCCCTCTACACCTTCAATGGTGCTGCTCTAAGGCCCAAGTCCATCAAACACAATTCAGGACCCTCCACAGAGCCCCCAATTTATCATGGCAATTTCTTCCCTTAGCCAAGTATCCTAAGCACACAGCTATCACCTCCTCTGTGCCTATTAATGCTGCAGTTCCTTTCCTAAAATGCCCTCTCAAAGTTTCTCCACACTCAACACTCAAGCTCCATGATATCTCCTCCTCCATAAAATGAAGTCTATGGGCTACTGAGTCTTCCTCCAAACTCATAACCCTTACTGCGAGCATCACAATGTACCTCTTGCTATGTCTTATATTACTACTTAAACCCTGCAGTGTTAAATTGTACGTATATTAAAAGTGAGAGTCAGAAACCTACCTCATAGGTAGGGATATACACTGCATAAGTATTAAATACATGTATAGAATCAATTTACCTGAACCACACAAAAATACAGATACTCACCATAGTTGGGGAAAAACTCCTCATTTTCATATCATTTATCCATATTCTTGCTACTTCTTTATTAGAAGACTCTTTTTTTACTGTGCCATTGCTTACGTCAGCTGAGGGGGAGAGATAATTTATCTTTTAGAACAAAATCTCTATTTTCTTACAGTTTTTAAAAATTTCAGTAAGTTTACCCACTTCACAACCCAAATAATAAACCAATATGCTTACTGAATTAAACGTAAAGATAAAAATATGCAAAACTGTATATAATTACAGAGGTAAAAACATTAGAAAACAACTTAAAAAGAAATGTGTGCACAGGAAATCTAGCAACTACTTATCAAAAAAACACCTTAACTAGAACACTGTTTTATTCAAAACAAGTTTATTCAAAACAAGTACCAAGAGCCAACATTACTCTAACACATTTCACTTGGTTCATTAAAAACAAACAAACAACAACAACAACAAAAAAAACCCTGGCGTTAACACTGAGAATCAGTCTCACCTGATTTGGAGGTACTTACTAACTTCCAAGGCAAAATAATTATTTCTGGAAAGGGAAAAAGACTAATTTGGGAACTATATTGTCTTCCTTCCCTCAGAATAAAGATCCAAACAATGAAGCTGTTTTTCTTTTTTGGCTGCTCCGAGGCATATGGAGTTCCCCAGCCAAGGATCAGATTCAAGCCACAGCTACCCCAACACCAGACCCTTAACCCACTGTGCCAGGTTGGGGATTGAACCTGGGTTCCAGCACTCTAGAGACACCACTGACCCTGTTTCACCACAGTAGGAACTCGTTCAAACTACTTTTAGATACAGCAGTAGAACCTCTCATTCAGAATATCAATCAAAGTGGAACTGCTTCATTGAGGATTCCAAAACCCCTAAAACTAGCCTCCATCCTTCAAGTATCCCTGAAGCACTCCTAGTACCTGGTATTCACAACGTGAAAATCACACCTGGAGAACTAATTAGCACCTTATGTGTTCTACTATATGGGAAGTACTTGGGCAGCCTGTCACTTGGGACTACAAAATAGCTAGGATTAAAGTATTAGCAAAATAAGGAAGCTGGTATAGAGATAACAAATTTATTTGGGAGCACAGATTTGTTTAATATGACTGTAGGAAAGCCAGCAAACAGCTCATAGGAAGAGTTATACAGGAGTTCCCTTCGTGGCAGAGAAGTTAACGAACCCAACTGGGATCCATGAGGCTGCAGGTTTGATCCCTGGCCTTAGTGGGTTAAGGATCTGGCGTAGCCGTGAACTGTGGTGTAACTCCTAGAGGCTGCTTGGATCCCATGTGGCAGCTGCAGGTGTTGCTGTG
Organism: Phacochoerus africanus; assembly: GCF_016906955.1. NCBI lineage: Eukaryota > Metazoa > Chordata > Mammalia > Artiodactyla > Suidae > Phacochoerus > Phacochoerus africanus. The sequence goes on along the minus strand of NC_062558.1, from coordinate 29,690,622 downwards.
GCTGTAGGCCCGCAGCTGCAGCTCCGATTCAACCCCTAGCTTGGGAACCTCCATGTGCCACAAGTGCGGCCCTAAAAAGCAAAAAAAAAAAAAAAAAAACAACAACAGAGTTCCCGTCATGGCACAGTGGTTAACGAATCCGACTAGGAACCATGAGGTTGCGGGTTCGGTCCCTGCGCTTGCTCAGTGGGTTAACGATCCGGCATTGCCGTGAGCTGTGGTGTAGGTTGCAGATGCGGCTCGGATCCCGCGTTGCTGTGGCTCTGGTGTAGGCTGGTGGCTACAGCTCCGATTGGCCCTAGCCTGGGAACTTCCATATGCCGCAGGAGCGGCCCAAGAAATAGCAAAAAAAAGACCAAAAAAACCCAAAAAACAACAAAAAAGAGTTATACGACTGGAGCTCAATTCAGAATCCAAAGAGAAACCCAAAGAGCTAGAGGGTTCAAAGGGGGTAGCACTCACACAGAAAAGAGAACATGCAAAACCATGCAAATCCTTGCTCTTTACAGTGTCATACTTTTAATGTTCTTCCCTTTCAATAAGATGACCCTTTCAGAGATCCTGCTGTGGCGCAATGGGATCAGTGGCGTCTTGGAAATGCTGGGAAGCAGGTTTGATCCCCGGTCCAGCATAGTGGGTTAAGGATCTGGTGTTGCCAAAGATGCAGCTTTGGTAGCAACAGAAGCTCAGATCTGATCCCTGGCCCAGCAACGCCATATGCAACAAGGCAGCAAAAAAAAAAAAAAAGACCCTGTCCTACAATACAAACATTGCTTTATCTTTAGCATTCACTTACTATGTTTCTTTTTCAGCCCTGGTCTAAGCTAACAATTTCTCAGGCTTCCACACAAGGATGGCCCTGACTTACAGCCTTTTGTCCTTTAAAAATTATACTTCGGGAGTTCCCGTCGTGGCTCTGTGGTTAATGAATCCGACTAGGAACCATGAGGTTGTGGACTCAATCCCTGGCCTTGCTCAATGAATCCAGCATTGCCATGAGCTGTGGTGCAGGTCACAGACGCGGCTCGGATCCCGAGTTGCTGTGGCTGGGGTGTAGGCTGGCAGCTATGGCTCCAATTTGACCCTTAGCCTGGGAGCCTCCATTCCCAGAAGGTGCAGCCCCAAAACAAAAAAACCCACACATTTTCTTCACAATGGAACAGCAGCAGTCTTTCTCATTAAATTCAAAGACTTTAATGAAAAGCAGCTTCCACTAACTGCTGATCATCCCCAAGTCTTCCAAGAGCCATTTCAGATGGTGCCCTGCACCTCAGCTAAGTCAGGGCCACGGTCGTGCTCTCCATGGCAAAGAATGGAAATCAGTCTTAAGATGCTTAAAATGATTTCTCAATGGGCATCTGGCTGCCAGGCTCCACTTAGTTCAGGACAATAACCTGAGAGTGAAACTACAGCCATAAGGCACAATGGTACAGATTCAAACTCAAAGATTATCTGATTTTTAAAATTACATTTGTCACTAGAGACAAAGTTAGTTCTGAATCACCCTACAAACACCTCTTGCCCATTCCTTTAGAATGCCCCAGCCTTAAAAACACACTGACATATAACAAAGAGAGACAGTTTACTCTGTTGAAAACAAAAAGACTTACTGGCTGCTGTTGCAACTGGCTGAGCAATATTGGCTGGTGGCTTCAGTTTCATTAGTTCATTCAGACTATTATTTTTTAGTAGGTCCTTCAGTTGAACCTGGTCTTTTGAAGGTGCAGAGGTCATGGCATTTCGCACTGCTGGTGCTGAGACCGAGGGACGTGTGTTTGCAGTAGTTTGAATAAATTTTGTTAAAGTGATGGTTTGCCTATTCGTTGTTACAGGTGGTGTTTTAGTCATTACAATTGTAGATCCCAAGGTTGGAAGCTGATTTATTTGATTCAGCACAAATGTTGTCGTAGATGGAGGCTGCTGCTAGAAAAGAAAACCATACACATCACACCCGTGAAATTCTTTATTCTCTAATCAGACCATAGCCACAAACACAGTGGTCCAAACACAGCAGTCCACTTTTTAAAGTCCATTTAAAAATCTAAAATGGACTCAAGGCGCAGTGGAGACAATCCGACTAAGGAACCACAAGGTTGCGGGTTCAATCCCTGGCCTTGCTCAGTGCGTTAAGGATCCGGCATTGCCCTGAGGTGTGGTGTAGGTCGCAGACATGGCTTGGATCTGGAGTTGCTGTGGCTGCGGCATAGGCCAGCAGCTACAGCTCTAATTTGACCCCTAGCCTGGGGACCTCCATATGCCACAGGTGCGACCTTAAAAAGACAGAAATACAAAAATAAATAAATAAAATAAAATAAAATTGACTTAAGAATCTCACCTAACCATTGGCACTTCATTTCTAATATTAACTATTAGACTACTTGGTAGCTATAAACTACAGAGTTAAAATACACCTTTGAGGAAAAGAAGGTATGATAGTAGTATTGGGGGCAGCGAGCATAAAATGAGACCATCCTAAGCAAGCTGTGATGTACAGTAACCCACATAATACAGGGACTAGGAACATAATTTCTAATCCCAGCACTGACTCAACTAATAAGATAACATTTGGCAATTCACTCCACCTCTGGAGGCCCACAATCTCTGAGGACCATTTTCCATTTCTAACACTCTATAATTTCTGTTCAATGCTTTGTCTGCAATCATACAGATTCCACTAACATTTATCTTAATAATACCAGTAAGATAATGCCAACCAAGCACAGTTGTTTTAAATTCCAATGGTACATGAATGATCCACCTAGGTAAATTACAAATATTAACAATAATGTGGATGCTTCCTTTGAGACTAAGGCAAAGCTACACAGCATTTTATTTTTTATAGTTGGGGAAGGGAGTAGTTAGGAGCTGGAAAAAAATGAAATAAAAGGTCAAGATTTGAGGACAACAATGTCTGCTACAAGTAACTAAAGTACAACTAAGATATTTTTATAAATTTAAGTCTATTTCTACTTCCATTCCCCTTCAAATTATTTATTTCTCCATGACTCCTCTACCAAGAATCTTTTAGATTACTATCACTTTTGCTTTTTTATTTTTATTGTCTTTTTAGGGCCATACCTGCGGCATATGGAGGTTCCTGGGGTAGGGGGCAAATAGGAGCCGTAGCCACTGTCCTACACCACAGCCACGGCAATGCCACATCCGAGCCATGTCTGTAACCTTCATCACGGTTCATGGCAATGCTGGATCCTTAACCCACTGAGCGAGGCCAGGGCTCGAACCTGAGTCCTCGTGGATGCTAGTCAGATTCGTTTCCGCTAAGCCACAACAGGAACTACAGATTACTATCACTTCTAAATATATATCTCTCAACAATAATTTATCACAAGTTACCAAATTTTAACCTAATAGTTTACCCAATAGTTTTATACCACTAGGCTTAAGTTAATAATTGCTATGGTTAAAGCAAGGTCAGAGGAACTCTATATTTAAAGAATAACAATCACAAAAATTACATATACCAATAGACAAAAGCTGAAATAAGTAAAAATGAAAAGTGTAGTAATGTGTAGTTCATCTTTACTTCACAAATTTTGTATCATTTGTAATAAATAAACTTAAAAAATGTTTTTTTTCCTAATTATCTTTTGATCGGCATTACTCCATAAGAGTGAAAGAAATGTTTTATAAAGGGAGGTGAGAGTAGAATACTGGGAAACAGAAAAAAGCAGAAATAGTGAAATAAAACTATTTCATATCAAAGCTTATTTTCATACTATAAGCCTAAACTATTTTCACAAATCTAAGTAATTCTTACCCTAACATTTAATAATGCTGGAGTAGATACCGTCTCTGGTTCTTGTTTAACAGGAACTGCTGCTTCAGTCTCCAAATTTAGTTCTAATGCACTAAGTGGCACTGACTGGAGAGAAAACAACATCAGAGAAAGAAATAAAGAATGATGGCAGTGAATTCTGTTTCAAGAACAAGAGATTATTTCATTAAAATAAAAATTTTCCAAGCTTTACATTCAAATATCACTGATATCAGGTATAAAGTAACAATCTTTGCAAGCATAACATCTTCACTAAACTACACTAAACTACACTAACTAAACTACACTACACTAAACTACACTAACACCAGAATCTTATTTTTGCTTTCAGAGAATGTGTATACTGAAACCTTAGAAAAACGCTCCTACAAAGTAAGAAGACAACTATTGAGATTAGTGATCTCCCACAATAACTCTAAGCAACTCATCTCTTACTTTTACATTATATATCAAAGCAGAAAATGTCCTGATTTTCATTGCAAGTGTTTTTCGCCTTGTGAATGAAGACTAATACTCAACATAAACATGACAATTCACATAAATATTTGAAATTAAAGCTTGGAGTTCCTGTTGTAGCTCAGTAGGTTAAGGACCTGACATCTCAGTGAGGATAAGGATTTGATCCCTGGCCTTTATCAGTGGATTCAGAATCCAACTTTGTGGCAAGCTGTGGCTCCAATTCAACCCCTGGCCTGGGAACTTCCAAATGCTGCAGGTGTGGCCATAAAAATATGTAAGTAAATAAAATTAATACCTAATTCTGTAAGAATAAATTAAAATTTAGAAAAAAATCACTTTGGGGAGCTCCCCTTGTGGCTCAACAAATTACGAACTTGAGTATCCATGGGGATGCGGGTTCAATCCCTGGCCTTGCTCAGTGAGCTAAGGATCTGGCATTGCCATGAGCTGTGGTGGTCACAGATGTGACTCGGATCCCATGTTCCTGTGGCTGCGGCCTAGGCCAGCAGCTGAAGCTCAGATTTGATCCCTAGCCTGGGAACTTCCATATGCCAAAGGTGCAGCCCTGAAACACACACAAAAAAAAAGAAAAGAAAAAACTCACTTTTTACAGAAGCTTTGGAAAACTCTTACCTGTTGTACTGGAGGAGTAGGTGTCAGAGTTGCAAGCCCCGCATCTCCACCATCAATATCAAAGAGGTCATTCGGACTAATTCCACTCTCACTCAAAGCAGCAAGCAGTAAATCTTGCCCTGGCTCCACCATCTTTAGAAAAAAAATATTAAATAGTAACATAAAATACTTAAAATGACAACTAAATCTCTTCTAAATATAAACCAATATTTTCTACCGATCCATTCATTCAATATTTACAAAGAATCTGTAACATATCAGGTAAAAAAAGGATGAAAGAGAGTAATAGTCTCTGATCTCAAGAAATTCAAATTAAAGATGTGGTCAGGAGTTCCTACTGTGGCACAATGGGTTAAGGATCCTGCACTGTCTCTGCTTCAGCATGGGTTCCATCCCCAGCCGGGTGCACTGGGTTAAGGATCCCACACTGCCACAGCTGTGGCATAGGTTGAAGCTGTGGCTGGGACTGAAGCCCCGGCCCAGGAACTTCCATATGCTGCAGCTGTGGCCAAAAAGGAAAGAAAAAGAAAGGACAGACAAGTACATAAATCACAGCAAGAGTATATGTCTACAAAATGCTGTGAGAACAGAGAAGGAAATGCTAAATTCACCTGAGAAGAGAGGTTACAAAGATGACAGTGGAGCTGAGTCTCAAGGAAGAATTCCCCAGGCAGACAAGGATCTTTTGGAAAGTGCATTCAAACTCACGGGGACATAAAAGACACTGGCACCCTAAGATAGCTAGAGTAGTTTAATTCCACATGGGTACGAAAGCTCAGAACAGAAATAGAAGGTTCATGAAGGTGATGGCAAGAGACAATGAATTTATCACCCATAGACTTGTACCCCATGCTAAATAGTCCATTTACTCCTGTGAGTAACAGGGGTCACTAAAGGATTTTCAGATAGAGAACACAGTCAGATTTGTGACTTAGAAAAATTACTCCACAGCAATGTGGAAGCAAACTGAGAATTCACAGGGTAAGATGCAGGGACACATCTTAGGCAACTGCTACAAGAGACCAGGAAAAAGATGATGTGCAGGATGTGGAGAGAAAGTAGGGGGAATGGCTTCCAAGACATTTAAGGAGAATCCATGAGACTAAGTTTAAATGAAAGCTCAAAATGGAAGAATGTGAAACACACAAAAAAAAGCATGAATTGATGAATGATTAGAATTGAGCCAAGAGAAAATGAAAAAATAATGGTTGAGCCCAGGAGATCTTTTAGGTCTCATCTTTTAGATAAGGAATATGGAGTTTGGGGGGGGGGAATGCCTATTTCAATATATTTTCAGTTGGATTTTCCAACTGTACTCATAGGAACCAGATCAAACTATTCAACCACTAAGATGGATTTTTATCCATTTTGTAGGGAAAAAGTTGAACAGTTTTCTCAATTTTAACTTTGCTCATTAATTTATCCAAAATAATCAATTCATATATATAAACATGCTTACAGGGAATCTGACTTATTTTTCTCAGAGGACTAACTTTTTTTTTTGGCTGCCCTGAGGCACATGGAGTTCCCAGGCCAGGTATCAGATCTTAGCCACAGTTTTGACCTAAGCCACAGCTGTGGCAATGCAGGATTCTTAACGCTCTGTGCTGGGCCGGGGATCGAACCCTTGTCCCAGAGCTCCCAAGATGCTGCCAATCCTGTTGTGCCAGTGGGAACTCCTCAGAGAACTAATTTCATATTACATAAATAACACACTAGCAGTTCCCGTCGTGGCTCAGCAGTTAACAAACCCAACTAGTATTCATGAGGATGTGGGCTCGATCCCTGGCCTCGTTCAGTGGGTTAAGGAGCCGGCATTGCCATGAGCTGTGGTGTAGGTCACAGATGCGGCTCAGATCCCCCGTTGCTGTGGCTGTGATGTGGGCCAGCAGTTAGGCTCTAATTACACCCCTAGCCTGGGAACCTCCATATGCCATGAGAACGGCCATAAAAAGACAAAAAAAAATTAAAAACAAAACAAAAAACTAATTGTCAGCTAGTCATCTGCTCTCAGACCAGGCAATAGAATTAAATTTGTTTCATTACGTCCTACAAAAAAAAAAAGTAAAAAAGTGTTACCCAAGAATACCGTGAACCATGACTTCCAATACATAACAACTACTATTTTAGATGAAAGCAATAGTGAAATTCTCTACGAGGTAGATCTATGTTGCATAAGCTTGTAAATTATTTAGAAACATGTTCTAAAGGAACTATGAATGAGTTTAAGGTGAAAACCACAGAATCCAGAAAGTAAACTAAGGGCAGACTTATTTAAAGGATAGGAGGAAGACCACATGGCCCAAAGGAGAGTTCCCCAAAACTTTTCAGAAAAAAGAAAAGTCTAAGGAAGAATACATTCTTAGCAAGCAGGAGGAAAGAAAGGGAAGTGACAACGACTAGTATCTTTTACAAGCCTGGCACAGTGTTAGGTCCTTTATGTATATCACTAGCCCATGACAACCCTGAGCAAGATAGGTATTATAATTCTAGAGATGAAACTGAGGCTCAAAAACCTTAAATTACCTGCCCAAGGTCACAACCATATCTAGACTGTTCAAACTCCCAAAGCCCATGCATTCCCTTTCCAATGAGTAAATCAAAAAGTCAATGTTGGTACCCTATGAAGTTCCAATACTTAAATGCCAGTCTGAGATTAAAATTGGAAAAGGGGGAAAAAAAGACAAAATTGGAAAGGTCTAATATCATTAGTATTAGACAGCAAAATGAAAGTCATATGAAGGAACTAGATGATAGAGGAGACAAATAGGAGAAATGTCCTAACATGGATTTAATATAAAGGTTTTTTTTAACTACTCAATGAATTTTATTACATTTATAGTTGTATGACGATCATCATGGATTTAATATAAAGATCCATTTTTCTAATACAGACATGGTGGACCATACTTTACAAATCAGCCCAGTATGTACCACAAATACGTACTGAGAGAAATGAACCAATGCTTTAAAAATATTTTCAGGAGTTCCCGTCATGGCTCAGTGGTTAACGAATCCAACTAAGAACCATGAGGTTTCGGGTTCAATCCCTGGCCTTGCTCAGTGGGTTGGGGATCCAGTGTTGCTGTGAGCTGTGGTGTAGGTTGCAGACACAGCTCGGATCCCACGTTGCTGTGCTCTGGCGTAGGCCAGTGGCTACAGCTCCAATTGGACCCCCAGCCTGGAACCTCCATATGCCGCGTGAGCAGCCCAAGAAATGGCTTATGGCTCAGCGGTAACGAACCCAACTAGTATCCATAAGGATGTAGGTTCAATCCCTGGCCTCACTCATTGGGTTAAGAATCTGGCGTTACCGTGAACTGTGTGTGGTATAAGCCAGCGGCTACAGATCCGATTCAACCCGTAGCCTGGGAACTTCCCACTAAGTATGCTGCAGGTTCAGCCCTAAAAAGCCAAAAAACAAAACTTTCATTTATAAAATTTCATTACGACTGTGGGGATATGGAGTCTTGGCCCACTTGCCATGGCTAATTTCGACCTAGATTAACAATTTCTTAGATTAACAAAATGTCATTTTTATAAAATAAACATTGGAAATAATTATTTATTCAAAAGTAGGGAAATATCATTAATTAATTTTGACCAAAAAAATAATCAATGAGGGAGTTCCCATCGTGGCTCAATGGTCAGCGAACCTGACTCGCATCCATGAGGACTGGGGTTTGATCCCTGGCCTCGCTCAGTGGGTTAAGGATCCAGCATTGCTGTGAGCTGTGGTGTAGGTCGCAGACGCAGCTCAGATCCTGAGTTCCTGTGGCTCTGGCAAAGACCAGCAGCTATAGCTCTGATTGGACCCCTAGCCTGGGAACCTCCATATGCTTCAGGTGTGGCCCTCAAAAAACAATGAAAAGTGTTGCTGAATTTATGAGGTTTTTTTTTGTTTTTTTTTTTGGTCTTTCGTCTTTTTAGGGCTGCACCCGCACCATGTGGAGGTTCCTAGGCTAGGGGTCTAATTGGAGCTATTGCCGCAGGCCTATGCCAGAGCCACAGCAACACCAGATCCAAGCCAAGTTTGTAACCTACACCACAGCTCACAGTAACGCCAGATTCTTAACCCACTGGATCAAACCCACAACCTCATGGTTCCTAGTCAGATTCGTTTCCACTGCGCCAAGATGGGAACGCCTATGAGTGCTTTTTGAAATACATTTTCTGAACAATTAATTGGCATTAAAAGTACAAAAATAGGAGTTCCCGTCATGGCGCAGTGGTTAACGAATCCTCGAATCCATGAGGACTGGGGTTTGATCCCTGCCCTTGCTCAGTGGGTTAACGATCCGGCGTTGCCGTGAGCTGTGGTGTAGGTCGCAAACAAGGCTCGGATCCTACGTGCTGCGGCTCTGGCATAGGCTGGCAGCTACAGCTCCGATTCGACCCCTAGCCTGGGAACCTCCATATGCCACCACAGCGGCCCAAGAAATGGCAAAAAAAAAAAAAAAAAAGACCAAAAAAAAAAGTACAAAAATACCAGGGTTCCTGAAGTGGCGAAGCAGAAACGTAGTATCCTCAAGGATGCGGGTTCAATCCCTGGCCTTGCTCAATGGGTCGGGGATCCGGTGTTGCCGTGAGCTGTGGCTCAGACTCCCCATTGCTGTGGCTATGGTGTAGGCCAGTAGCTGTAGCTCTGATTCAACCCCTAGCCTGGGAACTTCCATAAGCCACGGGTGCAGCCCTAAAAAGAAAAAAAAAAAAAAAAAAGTACAAAAATATTGTCATGGAAGGGAGGAACTTGGACTAAAAAACTTGTGGTGTTCATACAAGAGATGGCAAAAGTTATAAGCAACATTATCAAGTGATCTACTCAAGTCATTCAGAGGAATCACAATTTGAGGCTCTCCGATCTGAGAAGTGACCTAGTAGTGATGATGTCTAGGTGAGAGACATTGTCTTTTACAAGCTATTAATGAAAGGAATTTTGATTTTATATATGACTTACATACACAAACAAAATCTAAAGATCTTTTCTCTCAAGCCAATTGAATGCAAATTCTCTACTTGCACTTTTTTGCAGTGAGAAGGGGGAAAGTAGATAGAAAGGAAACATCTATGCCATTCTCTAACTCCATTAAGCAAAACCCTTAATATTTAATCATATTCCTATTTTCAAACTACTAGATTCAGAATTTCTTTCTTTCTCTCTCTTTTTGTCTTTTTAGGGCACCCATGGCATATGGAAGTTCCCAGGCTAGGGATCAAATCAGAGCTGTAGCTGCCAGCCACAACCACAGCAACAAGGGATTTGAGCTGCATCTCTGATCTATACCACAGCTCATAGCAACAATGGATCTTAACCCACTGATCAAGGCCAGGGATCGAACCTGTGTACCCATGGATACTAGTCATGTTCATTACTGCTAAGCCATGATGGGAACTCCCCAGAATCAGAATTTCAGAGCTTAAGTTGAGAAAGCTCTTACAAGGTTATATTACTCAATTTTCTCATTTTACAAACAAGTGAGATTTATTACTGAGAGGAAAAAGTTTTTTCACTTTGAACCCACTAAGTATAACATAAATTCAAACACTGTTAGGGAGTTCCCGTTGTGGCGCAATGGTTAACGAACCCGACTAGGAACCATGAGGTTGCGGGTTCGGTCCCTGCCCTTGCTCAGTGGGTTAATGACCCGGCGTTGCCATGAGCCATGGTGTAGGTTGCAGACATGGCTCGGATCCTGCGTTGCTGTGGCTCTGGTGTAGGCTGGTGGCTCCAGCTCCGATTGGACCCCTAGCCTGGGAACCTCCATATGCCATGGGAGCGGCACAAAGAAATAGCAAAAAGACAAAAAAAAAAAAAAACACTGTTAGGTGCAAAAGAACAGTTACAGTGTGTCTACAAGGATTTTACACACCTCAGGTGACATTTAACATGTATCAATCTAACAAACCCAAGTTACTAACCATAGAGTGATTCTAAATAGAATCACAAAAACAAACCAAAAAAAGTGGAAAACAAAAAGATTCCACTTTTATCATAAATGTATTTGAAAATATCACTTATTTCAAAATAGTACACCTATGAAAGCATATATAATAAGGAACAATGACACAGTAGCGGGAAGAAACTGAGAGACATCCTTAGCAGGAAGAGAATCCTGAGAAACAATAACCCATTAGAAGAATCAAAGGACACAGTTCCCACTGAGAATACCAACACAGAAACCTATCAAGGGCAAGGTTCCTCTTGTTGACACCAAAACAGATCTTTACAGCTCTGGGCAGATACAGGGATGTATCTGCAGTGGCAGCAGCACACCACAGAGGTTGAGGAGACTATGAAGTCAAGTGAAACCTGGTTTCAAATAAAGGCTGTGTCATCCACCAGTAGTATGATATAGTCAAATAATAACTTTTGTGACTCAGTTTCCTCATCTCCAAGTAGGAATAAAAACAAAACCTTATAGGATTGCTGTGCTGAGTAAATGTTAAAGCTACTTATAATAAGTATTAGCTACTAGCTATTAAGTATCATTTTAATAAACATTACTATCATGTTCAAAAATGATTTCTTTCAAATTGCTTATGCAACATATTACATCCAGAATACAAACTTTACTTGTGGGCAATTTATTCAATAATTAACTTCCACGTTAGTTCTCTAAAATACTAGCTCCCTTTTCCCCAAGTGTCATACACCTGGTTTGTCCAGTTAATCAGTTAGTGTATCTAGAGGAAACTGGTGGACATCTTCAAATGTCATTTAAGAAGTATCTCTGGGAGTTCCCATTGTGGCGCAGCAGAAACGAATCCAAACAGTATCCATGAGGATACGGGTTCAATCCCTGGCCTTGCTCAGTGGGTTGGAGATTCAGCATTGTGGTGAGCTGTGGTATAAGGTGTAGACATAACTTTGATCCCAAGTTGCCATGGCTGTAGTACAGGCCAGCAGCTGTAGCTGTGATTCGACCCCTAGCCTGGGAACCTCCATATGCTGCAGCTGTGCCCCTAAAAAGCAAAAGACGAAGTATCTTTGCCTTAAAAGTATTTTTTCTCATTACTTAATAGTGCTAAGCATGTCTGATTTTTGATCTAGCGTCAACTTTGCTTTTATGTAGCCAGGATGTGATAGATGACATTCAGTTTAGGAATTTGAAGGACAGGACTTACCATTGTGGCTCAGTGGTTAACGAACCCAACTAGTGACCATGAGGTTTTGGGTTCAATCTCTGGCCTCAATCAGTGGGTTAAAGATCTGGTGTTGCCGTGAGCTGTAGTGTAGGTCGAAGACGCAGCTCAGATACTGTGGTGCTGTGGCTGTGGCATAGGCCAGCAGCAACAGCTCTGCTTCAGCCCCTACCCTGGGAACTTCCACAAGTGTGGCCCTAAAAAAAGACCCAAAAAACCCCCAAATATTTATTGTCTACTGAGTGTTGATTCCTTCAAGAGTATCAGGAGGAGGAAGAGAGAATAGGTATAAAAGTTTGCTAAATAAAATTTTCTTTAACTAAAAGGATATAATCTGCATTTTTTAACGCCTTCTAGCAGCAATTGCCTAGTAAAGTGTCCCTCCCCTCACTCTCATTGCAAAACCTATAGGAAGAATGGAATTACAAAGGAATGTGCAGATTATATACAAGTTTCAAAAATGCTTTGAAAAAGCACAAGAATGTGGCTGGGGAGGTGGGCTGAGACTACTTTCTTGTTTACAACATCGAAAGCTGGCTACTCTTCTGGACTATTTATTATACGGTTGGATTTTGTTTCTACTCTCAAAATAATACATGAGTAAAAACTACCTGTTATCTCCCTGCCACTTAGAAACCAAAGCTGGGAGTTCCCGTCATGGCGCAGTGGTTAACGAATCCGACTAGGAACCATGAGGTTGCGGGTTCGGTCCCTGCCCTTGCTCAGTGGGTTAAAGATCCGGCATTGCCGTGAGCTGTGGTGTAGGTTGCAGACGCGGCTGGGATCCCGCGTTGCTGTGGCTCTGGTGTAGGCTGGTGGCTACAGCTCCGATTGGACCCCTAGCCTGGGAACCTCCATATGCCGCGGGAGCGGCCCAAGAAATAGCAACAACAACAACAACCAAAAAAAAGACAAAAGACAAAAAAAAAAAGAAACCAAAGCTTAGAGAAATGAACTATAACAAGGTAAGACTAAAGCAAGCTTGAAGCAGAATTATAAACCCAGGGGGGCTGACACCAAACCCTTCCAATCTTAGCCCCAGTTATTTCTTAATCCAGTATTTTTTGCTTGTTTGGTTTTTAGGGCCATGGCATATGGAAGTTCCCAGGCTAGGGCAAATCAGAGCTGCAGATGCCAGCCTAGGTCACAGCCACAACCACAGCAACATGGGATCTGACCAACTTCTACAACATACACCACAGCTCAAGGCAATGCCAGATCCCCGAACCACTGAGTAAGACCAGGGATCAAACCTGCATTCTCAAAGATAATAGTAAGATTTGGTTCCGCCGTGCCACGACAGGAACTCCCAACTCCAGTATTTTTTAACCAAGTATTAGGGCAGTTTCCGTCATGGCTCAGTGGTTAACGAATCTGACTAGGAATGATGGGGTTGAGGATTCGATCCCTGGTCTTGCCCAGTGGGTTAAGGATCCGGCGTTGCCGTGAGCTGTGGTGTAGGTCACAGACGCAGCTCAGATCTGGCGTTGCTGTGTGGCTGCTGTGTGGCTCTGGCGTAGGCCAGTGGCTACAGCTCCAATCTCTGATTAGATCCCTAGGCTGGGAATCTCCACATGCCGAGGGTGCAGCCCTAGAAAAGACATTAAAAAAAAAAAAACCCAAGTATTTTTCAAACTGCTGGTCATAACACATTGGGTTGTCAAATAATTTCAGTGCATTGTGACTAGTATTTTAAATATTTCAAGTATAGAATATTCAAATATTTTAAATACAGAATTAGAGCAGCACACACAGAGAGGGTAAACATTACTTCAGGAAACTCAGTGCTATGCGCGTATTATATACCAGGTCACAATGTAAAACATTTCTTACTGTGGAATGCAGTAAAAAGATTTGCAAATCATTGCTCTGTGCTACTTACTGTCTCTCAAGAAGTAAAAAGTTAACTGACAAGTTTTTTTCTTCTTTTTAGGGCTGTAACTGTGGCATATGGAAATTCCTAGGCTGGGGGTCTAATCAGAGCTACAGCTGCCAGCCACAGCCACAGCAACGAGGGATCCGAGCCACATCTGTGACCTACACCACAGCTCACGGCAACTCCAGATCCTTAACCCACTGAGCAAGGTGAGAGATCGAACCTGCAACCTCACGGTTCCTAGTTGAATTCGTTTCCACTGCGCCATGACAGGAACTCCTATTTTGACAAGTTTTGTACCATATATTTTTGAGAAGAGTTCCTGATCTTCCAAAGTCTATCCATTTCATCTACAGAAAATTTCAGTGGTATCCCAAGACTGTCCATGATACTTTAGTAAGTTCAACCAGGAAAGTGGATCTGTCAATTAGCATTAAAGAAAAAGACAAGTGCAAAAACTTAAGGATTACATCATTTTGGTTATTAATTGACTACCCTAATGGAAAACAATTCCACTCAGAAAGCATCTTTACTACCTGAATTTCTGGCAGGCAAAGCATGAAAACCCAGAGCCTTATGAAAAATCAGCTAACTTGCTAAAACCACACCTCAGACCAGAGTGCTGTCTTCCTTCATGAGCAGGGCAGCAAGTCTTAAAGCTCAATTTAGACACTAAGTAAAGCCAAAATGTATCCGTAACTAAAGTCCTTGAGAAAAAAAAAGACTTTGAGAAGCATGAAGAGAATCTTCATACTGCATGATTTTAAATAGTAACCTCAACAAAGCCCATAAACACGTAAAACTGACACATAAGAACATTCAATGGATGAACGAATGAATGAATGGATGAATGAAGGAAGGAACTGTAAGCCACTAAGACTCCCTTTTTAACACTTACACAGCAACTAAAGTCAAATTTTATTTAAAACTCTTAAGAATCGTCTGGCATAAAATTAGGTTAGGAATAAAGTTACATTGAGAGATAAAAAGCAGAAGCCAAAAAAAAGGTAAAGATGTCCTCTCTGGTAAGATAAACTTTGGAAACAACTTCTTTAAACATGAAAAAGTTCCATTGTTTGCAAAATTGATGTCGCAAAGCACCAATAGCAAATTCTGCATTTTATCTTAGAAGTTCAATACAAACTATCTTTTGTGCAGTGATTAAGGCTTTCCCCACTGCTCATGAAAATCTGTTTTGACTGCCGCAAATAACTGGGAAAAAATGAAATCCCTCTGCACTGTTAGCTGACTTAAGTGTCTGCAACTGCTAAGAGGAATCGCACTAGACTAACTCGGGTTTGACAGCTTTCTGGACCCTCCTGGCAGACTCTTTAGATACCCTATTCTGTCTCTAATTCTGGCTGCCTGAAGAATATGAAACATTTAAATCAACATAAACTGCTAATAATCAACTTTCAAAGGTCAAAGGGGGACCCAGTTTTAACCTCTCACCAACACGTGTTCAGTACAAACTTCCGGGTGAGGTTACAATTGGCTGCGCAATTCAATGGATAAAAACGTTGCTTTATTTGACTCTCATTTTCTCGCCCTTTCTTTTCCCACGTTTCTCCACCAGCGACTCCCCAAAACAAAAGCCTCCCACAGTAAACGGAGCATGCACATAAAAAGAGTTCCTCTGTGCGAGGATCAAGTTAGTGGTCCGCAAACATTAACCAAACAGAAGCACAAAGCCGGGGTGGAAAGGGGAGGAGCTGGATGCCAGGGTCAGGAAAGAAACAATCACAAGGGTTCAGGAACATCCAAATCTCCTCCGCGGTTAAACCGACCCCAAACCACTTCTGGGAAACCACCAGGGTATACTGGTTTGGGGAACTTTAGATGCTCGTTACGCCAAACGCTCTCAAAGTAAGCAAATCCCGGACCGCCTTTCCCTCCCAATAGATTCTTACTTAGGGTCCAAGAGGCGAGCGAACGAGCTCCAGGCAAAATTAACCTAATCACTGGGTGAAGCGTGAAGGTGGCCCCACGTGTCCCACGTACCGTCCCTACTACCCTGAGAGCAAGGTAACAAGCAAACCGTAGGTGTGGGGGGTCCACATCTTGGGCAAACCTGTCGCCTTCCGCACTCGCCCCGAACCAAACCAATTATCCAGCGGAAGACTTTTGAAGGGTTGTGGAGCTCACTTTCCTACGAGTCCGGGACCTCGCATCCCCTGGTCGAGACGGGGGAGCAAGGGGGGCGACCCCGGCAGAGTCAGAGCTGGCGTCCGCAAACGCTGCCTCCTCGCCCAAACGGGGTGCCTTCGGACTGGGACAGCGGGGCCCCAGGAGCCCGACAGCCCCACGCGCGGCGACCGCAGGGCCCGGCGCTGACCGACGGAGGAAGCCAGCGCGTCGGGGCCGCGGCCGGGACCGTGCCTCCGAGGACCCCGGGGCACGCAGCTGAGAGGGCAGCAAGGGGCGCGGGAGGCCCGAAGCCGGGGTGAGGTGGCGGCCCCCCCCCCCAAGCCTGGCCCCACACGGCCCCCTGAGGAGGGTGGGAGTGGGAGGCTGTCCGGGAGGGGGAGTGTGGAGGCATAAAAGGGCTACAGGGAGGACTTACTTTCCCTACAGGATCTGACGCTGGAACACCTTCTCCCGGGCGGCGACAGCTTGAAGGACCAGAGGCGACTGGAGCGGAGGCGGCGGTGGCGGCGGCAGCAGCAGCGTCCGGCTCTGCCTACCTCCCCGCCGCCATCTTGACGCCCCTCCCCCAACCCCCCCCGCCCCGCCGGGAGGGGGTGGGGCGACGGATGAGGCGCCGCGCGCACGCAGCGCGCGCCGCAGGACCCACGTGACTTCCTCCCTCCCCCCCCCCCACCGCAAACCCCAGCCCCTCTCTCCGCCCCGCCTCTCTCCTAGGTGAAGTAAGATGATTCCCCCCCCCCATCTTGGCCGCCCCCCGCCTTTTCCGCCAAGCACGGACTCCACCGGCTCCCGTCGACCCTGTACCAGTGGTTGAATCCAAAGGAATTCTGGAACCCAAACGGTCCATTATCGCGGCTCCGGGGTGGGCGAGGGGTGAGGGGGCCGGGTTTCCGAGAAGGGGGAGGGGGGAAGACGAAGGCCGCCTAGGAGAGTCACGTGTCTACTGCTTCCGCCGGCGTTTGAAAGACTCGCGAGAGTTCGTTTTCCCCTCCCTTTCTCCCTCGCGGCATGTCGGGAGGAAGGTCTGATCTGGGTTGCTCCGAGCAGGTCAGCCGGTGGGCCGTGCGCATGCGTCCCACACCTGCTTTCAACGTCGGGCTAGGAGGGGCTAGAAGCTGTTTTCGAAACCTTTTTGGTGCGTGGCTATGGCTCAGGAAGTTACCTAGTGGCTTCTTTGTCACTTTGAAAAACTCGTTACCTTAGTTAATTCTAGAAAAAAATTCTCGTAATGATTTCTTGTTAGGCTCTCCTAAACCACTTTATTCAATGTGAGACCGCAAGGAACTCGGAGCCCCTCTACTGCTCCGACTGCTACAATCATATCCTAATGAGTGAGAGCGCAGTCAGCCCGGTTTCCTTTTTTCTCGCGCGCGCACGCACACATACACACACCTGGTAACCTGAACAAACTATTGCTCTGAATTAATGATTGCTGCATATCTGTCGCTACCGCCTCTCACTTCCTTATTTTTGTATTATCCATTATGATGATTATTATTGCTACTACTTTTAAGTGACCTAACAGAATAAACAAATTAACTTCTTGGTAACCCTTTTGTAAAGTCATTCTGAGAATGCTGTTTGAACCCGTTGCTTAGGTAATAGGCACGCCTAGGTGATTCTTGCCCCCTACTGGCGGTCGCTTTGCTGTCGCCTTGAGCTCAAAGCAGACCTAAGTCGTTCACTTAGTTGTTAAGGTGTGAGCTCTTCAAGAGACAGTAAGGGGCTAGAGGAGAGGAAAAAAAGTAGTCATGGAGAGAATAATTATGAAACTTTCAACTTAGTGTTTATATACATAAATATGCATTATATATGTATGCATGTAAATAAACATTTTAAAATGCCAACAAATCACTTTGCTGCTGTTACTTTGTTTAATCCTCACACGCACATTAAAAACCTATGAAGGTTGGGGGGGGGGTAGTTCCTGTGGTGGCTGAGCAGAAATGAATCTGACTAGTATCCATGAGGATGCGGGTTCCAACCCTGGCCTCGCTCAGTGGGTTGGGGATCTGGTGTTGCCATGAACTGTGGTATAGGTCGCAGAGGGAGCTCGGATCCCACATTGCTGTGGCTGTGGTGTAGGCCAGCAGCTACAGCTCAGATTGACCCCTTATAATAATAATAGTTCCATAAGAACAAGGCCTTCATCTGTCTTGTTCCCTACATTCCACTAGCCTGGTTTATGGTCTAGTGTAGATGATGGCAAACAAGCAATTACAAATCTGTCACGTTATGAAAAGAAAGAAATATGAAAGAATGCAGCAAAGAAATCTAAGATGTAGTTAATGCTTCAGTGTCTTTGGAGCTTGGTTGAGACAATTCAGTTTCAAAGTGGCCCCCAGGAGTTCCTGCCGTGGCGCAAAGGGATCAGCAGCGTCTTGGAAGTGCTGGGACACAGGTTTGATCCCCGGCCTGGCACAGTGGGTTAAGGATCTATCATTACTGCAGATTTGGCTTAGGTGGCAACTGTGGCTCAGATTTGATCCCTGGCCCAGGCACTCCATAGGCTGCGGGGCAGCCAAAAAAGAAAGAAAAAAATAGAGGCCTCCAAACAAGTTGTACACTAGGACTAGATGAATCCTAGATTGTGAAACCCAAGGTTTAACCTAGGAACTCCCACCTTTGAGATAGTTCCTGAGCATCTGAGCCAGATCCTTACAGCTATCTCTGCATAATCTCTTTACCTTGAACCAAAGTAAAAGATGATGTTTCAGGGGATATTTATAATACAACTATACATATGCACCCAAACGTTATGCATAATGTTATTCATTGCCGCACCATTTGTAGAAGCAAAAGATGGGGAACAACCTTAAGGTTTTCTGAAGAAAAGGTTAATTGACTAAGCTGGCACTCTCCTATAGCGAAAAAGTTGTTCGAAAGAATGGAGCACTTTCAAATAAATAAATATAAATTTTTGTATATATATATGTGTGTGTGTATATATATATAAATTTATATATATATATAAATTTGGGGGTTCCTTGTGGCTCAGCGGGTTAAGGTTCCAGTATTGTCACGTCTGGGGCTCTGGTTACTGCAGTGGCACAGGGCCTGGCCTGGGAACTTAAGCTGTGGGTGCAGTCAAAAAAAAAAAGATAAGGGAGTTCCCGTCATGGCGCAGTGGTTAACGAATCCGACTAGGAACCATGAGGTTGCGGGTTTGGTCCCTGCCCTTGCTCAGTGGGTTAACGATCCGGCGTTGCCATGAGCTGTGGTGTAGGTTGCAGACGCGGCTGGGATCCCGCGTTGCTGTGGCTCTGGCGTAGGGCGGTGGCTACAGCTCCGATTGGACCCCTAGCCTGGGAACCTCCATATGCCGCGGGAGCGGCCCAAGAAATAGCAACAA
Source organism: Phacochoerus africanus (assembly GCF_016906955.1). Taxonomy (NCBI): domain Eukaryota; kingdom Metazoa; phylum Chordata; class Mammalia; order Artiodactyla; family Suidae; genus Phacochoerus; species Phacochoerus africanus. Next base: position 29,671,215 of record NC_062558.1, on the reverse strand, counting down.
CAACAACAACAACAACAACAAAAGACAAAAAAAAGATAAAAGAATGGAGCACTTCTATCAACAAGAATATATAATGATATATTTTGCTCACATGTACACTTGCAGCATCTCAGAATAAAAACACAAGTAGCAGTTATTCAAGGGATAGGAACTGAGATATGAGGGTCAGAGGCCAGGAGGAAGACTAGTTTGGTGCATCCAAACCAGAGGTACTGCTGAAAACAGATGATTCAGAAAAATCTCTATTCAGACATGGTATTGACTCCCCTCCCCCACCCCATGGCTATTTACACTATACTTGTCACTTCATTCAACAAATATTTATTGAGCCAGATACCATGTTAGAGGTTAGGGACACAAGTTTAAGAAAAACAATTTGAGGAGTTCCCATCGTGGCGCAGTGGTTAACGAATCCGACTAGGAACCATGAGGTTGCAGGTTTGGTCCCTGCCCTTGCTCAATGGGTTAATGATCCGGCGTTGCCGTGAGCTGTGGTGTAGGTTGCAGACGCGGCTCGGATCCCGAGTTGCTGTGGCTCTGGTGTAGGCCCGTGGCTACAGCTCCGATTGGACCCCTAGCCTGGGAACCTCCATATGCCGCGGGAGCGGCCCAAGAAATAGCAACAACAACAACAACAACAACAAAAGACAAAAAAGAAAAACAATTTGAGGGGAAGGTGGGAGTGGTTCCTGCCCTTGAGATTAATCCCCTTACAGTGGAGTCCACTTTAATCCCCAAATTACACAAAATGTAAACTTGTAACTGTGACACTGCTACACACAAGCTAATAGAGCCTATTAAAGAGAAGTTTGACCTCCTTAGGAAGTCAAGTCTTCCTTGGAGTGAGAACTGAGGAGAGATTTGGAAAGTAGGTGTTCACTAAGCAAAGAGAAGATGGAACTGCACTTCAAGAAGAAGAAACAGGGAGATCCCTGCTGGACCTGATAAGGATCCTGCAGTTGTCACTGCTGTGGCTCAGGGCACTGCTGTGCAGCGGGTTCCATCCCTGGCCTGGGAACTTCCTTATGTCATGGGTGCAGCACAAAAACAAAAACAAAAAAGAGAAACAGCTCATGCAAATGTCCTGAAACAGACAGGAGTAAAGCAAAGAGAAGAGACAGTAACAAAGTAAATGCATCAGTTATTAAGGTATTGTTTCTCAGCTCCAAACCCAAGCAAGCACGCTCTGCTTTGTGGTGCACTGGAAAACTACATTTCTGCTTTGCCAGCTGTTTCAGTGTTAGACTTTGCAAGAGGGAGACTGCTAGGTTGGAGGAGGAAAAGTTTCCTGTGAACGTCATCCCAGCAACACTTCTTCACCCTGGCATATGCATTCCCTTCCCATAGCAGCAGTTAGATTCAGTTTGCAGTTTTTCCCACACTTGCAGAACAGGCCTCATCATGCCAAACTCTCCTCCCAGACACAAGAACCTGGAAGAGCCAGCCTCCACAAGGTCACTCTCTAAGCTCAGAGACACTAGCACCAGCTGGGCAGAACCACTCATTGGATTTTGGGTTTCAGCAACCTAGGGCCCCTCTTCTACATTTCTAAGCTTTTTTTTAATTTTTTTTTAAAATATTTTTAGGCCTGCACTCACGGCATATGGAAGTTCCCAGGCTAGGGGTCTAATCGGAGCTGCAGCTGCTGGCCTACACCACAGCTCAAGGCAATGCCAGATCCTTAACAGGGATTGAACCTCCATCCTCATGGATACTAAGCCGGGTTTGTTACCGCTGCGCCACGACAGGAACGCCAACATTTCTAAGTTTAAATTTACCAACCTATTCCTTTTGTCCCTTTAGCCTGAGTGGTAAGAACTGCTTCCTGCAGTTGCAACCTCTGTGATACCCTAAAATTCTCTTTCTCTCTCTCTCTCTTTTTTTTTTTTTTTCTGCCACACCTGCAGCATGTGGAGGTTCTGGGGCCAGGGATCAAACCTGTGCCAGAACAGTGACCCAAGCCACTCCAGTGATAATGCCGAATCCTTAACCGGCTGTGCTACAGGGAACTCCTATGATATGGAATTTTGAGGGGCCTATAGAACAACCAAGTGGCGATGTCTAGCAAAGAGCTGGATGGAGACTACAACCCGAGGATCCAGATGGGGATTAAACATGAGAGAAGTGCACCAGGTGCACCGCAGGGCCCCGAAATGGAGGAGCTCTGCAAGTCCCAGCCACCGCTGGCTGTAGCGATATGGGCCCGGGAGGCGAATGCGGTGGCGGCGCCCCCTCTTGGGCCCCGGAGGACGCCTGGATGGGCACACACCCTAAGTATTTAGAAATGTTGGAATTAGATATAGGAGATGCCACCCAAGTTGGTTTACCTGGACCTCATGGAGAGTAAAAGTTGGCATGAAGTGAACTGTGTGGGATTACCAGATCTCCAGCTCATCTGCCTTCTCGGTCCTGAGACAGAAGGAGAAGGGGTACAGACTGTGGTGCCTACACCCATCAATGCATCCCTCAGCCAAACAGGATAAGGGAGATCTTGAAAGCATCTCGAAAATTGCAAGGTGATCCAGATTTGCCGATGTCTTTTATTCAGGACATAGTGGAGTCTGATTCCACCGTAGTTTATTACAAACTTACTGATGGATTTATGCTGCCAGATCCCCAGGATATTGCCCTTAGAAGATGACACCTCTACCTCCCAGTACTTACTTTATTCGTACAAGATTGGATTGAGACCCATCAGACTGGTTCACCTTTAATCGCAGAGATAATCAGGGTTGACTTAGCTGGTCCCAACTTGTTGTTGCTGTTTTTAAGAATAAAACTTTCCCAGATAGAAGAATTTATTGTAATAAAATAGAGTAGTTGCTGTAAAACTTTCTTGCCTGGAGACAGGTTAATTATAGCTGTATACACGTTTATACCTAAGATGTTTTCAGAAGGGTAGAGCACATGTGTTTCTTCTGTCATTGCTGCCACTGCTAGCTCATTGTTGAGACTGGCATCTCTTCTCTCTACTCAACTCTCAGTTCCTTTTGGTCACTACAGAAAGCTTGGGATGGCATTTATATACACCTTGACACCTAGAGAGTTTACTTGAGCTGCTTTTTCACCCCCAATAGAAAGTAAACATTTTCTTTAAGTTGGTTTTCATGTTACAATTATTGTTACTTCCCTCTTTGGTTGACTTTGAATCAAAACTAATTATATGTTCATCCAGTGTGTAAAACTACATGTCCAGCTTAATAGGGACCAGAGAAATGCTACCTACAAGAGTATTGGGCCTTTTTTTTTTTTTTCATTCTTATAACTACCACCCTTACTATATCATAACTAAGAGAGAGAGTGGGGGACAGTGTCAATCTTGAAAATAGCTTTCATGGAGTTCCCATCATGGCTCAGTGATTAACGAATCCAACTAGGAACCATGAAGTTGCAGGTTTGATCCCTGGCCTTGCTCAGTGGGTTAAGAATCTGCTGGTGCCATGAGCTGTAGTGTAGGTTACAGATGCAGCTCGGATCCCGTGTTGCTGTGACTGTGGTGTAGGCCAGCAGCTACAGCTCCGATTAGACCCTTAGCCTGGGTACCTCCATATGTTACAGGTGTGGCCCTAGAAAAGGCAAACCCCCCCCCCAAAAAAAAGAAAACATCTTTCTTAAGTAGACCCAGTTACTCCACTTTTGTTAACACCTCCCAATTAAGTTGCCTAAAGTTTAAAAAATTATAGGCACCAGGATGTTTCAAGTGACATTTTGGGGCATATAATAGCCCAAATTATAATCCACTTGAAAGATTAAGGCAAGGGTCAGCAGACTTTTTCTGGAAAGGACCAGAAATGTTTTTCAGGCCATACAGGCTTTCTCACAACTTCTCAACTCTGTTCTTTGTAGAACAGAAATAACCATAGAGAGTATGTAAATGAATGGATGTGGGTATTCCAGTAAAATTTTATTTACAAATGCAGGGCCATAGTTTGCCAACCCCTAGTCTGGGGAAATGGTCAATAAGAATATATAGAGAATGAATGGTATCATTATGTACCCATTAAAAATTAGAACTGAATATAATAAAAGCCATGAGAAAATACTTATTTAAAAAAAACCCCAAGATACAGAATGAAAGAATGGGTATGATCCTGACTGTAAATAATACCAAATATGTAATAAAAAGATGACAAAATAAATTAACTGTGGTTATAATAGGATGGCAGGGCAGTAAATGGATGACTTTGTCTTTCTTCAATATTTCAGTTTTTCTTTATTTGTATTACTTTTATAATAAAAATGTTTTAAAATTTAAAAAAAATGAGAGAAGATTTTAAAAACATGAGAGAAGATAAAATTGTAACTGAGGAGGTCCCACTGTGGCACAGTGGGTTAAGGATCCAATGTTGTTGCAGCTGTGGTGCAGGTTGCAGCTGCAGCTTGGATTCAATCCCTTGCCCAGAATTTCCACATGCCATGGGTGCTGCCGAAAAAGAAAAAAAATAAACTGTACTCAAAGCGAATGCAGACAGAAGAGCAGGGGGTTCAAGGGAAGAATCCTGAGGTCCTATATCTAAAAAGTGAACAGGAGTACCCACTGCAGCAAAATGGTATTGGCAGTATCTTGGGAGCACTGGGATACAGGTTTGATCCCTGCCCGGCATAGTGGGTTAAGGATGTGGCATTGTTGCACCTACAGTGTAGGTCAAAACTGTGGCTTGGATCTGGTGTATGGCCTAGGAACTCCATATGCCTCCGGGCGACCAAAAAAGAAAAAAAATAAAAAGGTGAATAGAGAAGACTTAGAAAGGTCAATCAGAGGAGTTTGCAGAGTGGGTAAATTATCCTGCTTGTCTCTGTGGTGGCACCAGCTGGATTCCCAGCATGGTGCAGTGGGTTAAGGATCCAGCATTGTTGCAGCAGTGGCAAAGGCTTTGAACCCTGGCCCAGGAACTTCCACATGCATCGGGTGCAGCCTAGAAAAAAAAAAAATTCAATCAGAAAGGTCAAAGCAGGAGTTCCCTTTGCAGCCCAGCAGGTTAAGAACCTGACTAATATCCATGAGGATGTGGGTTCAATCCCTGGCCTTGCTCAGTGGCTTAAGGATCCAGCATTGCCACAAGCTGTGATATAGGTCGCAGATGCAGCTTGAATCTGGCATTGCTGTGGCTGTGGTGTAGGGCTGCAGCTGCAACTCCAATTCGACTCCTAGGCTGGGAACTTACATATGCCACAGGTTCAGCCCTAAAAAGAAAAAGAAAGGTCAAAGCAGAATCAGAGAGAGATTATTTCATGGATGCCAAGGCAGTAGCATTTTAGGGAATGAGTAATTACGCAACATGTAATGTAGCAGAAAGCACCAGAATGTGGCTGAAGCCCATATTGGATTTTTGAACATGGCAGACATCATTGTGGACAGAGGTTTTGTTGTTGCTGTTATTGAGGAAGATTTTACTTTTTGAGCACTTTTAGATTCACAGCAAAATTGAGGGGAAGGTATGGAAATTCCCCATCTGTCCCCCAGCTCCCACATTTGCATAGCCTCCCCCAATATCAACAGGCCCCACCAGATGGTACATTTCTTATAATTGATGAACCTACATTGACACATCAGTATTGCCCAAAGTCCATAGTTTACTTCTTGGTGCTATACACTGTATGAGATTGGACAAATGTATAATTCCACACGTCCATCATTACCATATCATTCAGGATATATTTACTGCCCTAAAAATCATCTGTTCTCTGGAATAGCAGTTTTCTTGACTGCCCAGAATCTATCTCTCTTTCTTCGGATAACAACATCTTCATTTTTTCCTTTTTATTTTTTGGCAGCATCTTCATTTTATCACTCCCTCTCAAAGTCCATGTGGTTCGAAAAGTGCTAACCATCTCTCATGTACATCACTCCAGCACAGAACATGTAATCTTGGTGCAGAAACTCGAATACTGGATGCACTGCCAGGCCAACTTGACTGGCTTAGCGCCAGCCAATGAGTTTCCATTCCAGAACTTGGTATTGAAGAAAATAGGAAAAAGACATTCCCTTGCCAAAATAACATTGGGAAGTAGGGGCAGGAGCCATGATGTCCAGCTGGAGACCAGGCTGCAAGGCCAACCTAGAAATTAGTGGGGCAAAGAACAGGATGGGGGGAGAGAGGGAGAGACTAAGTCCTGATAACATCCTTTAATTCCTTGCATCCTGTCAGGCCTAATACTCTTACCTCTGAACTTCTATTGTCTCTTATTTTCTTGAACTAGGTTGAGATTTTTTTCCCCTCATTTGCAATCCAAAACAATCTTGACCAATACAGATATAATTAAAATGCAATGTTGGGAGTTTCTGTTGTGACTCTGTGGGTTAAGAATACGACTAGTAGGAGTTCCTGTCCTGGCTCAGTGGAAACAAATCTGACTAGCATCCATGGGGTTTCGGGTTCGATCCCTGGCCTCGCTCAGTGGCTTAAGGATCTGGCGTTGCCGTGAGCTGTGGTGTAGGTTGCAGATGAGGCTCAGATCTGGCATTGCTGTGGCTGTGGTGTAGGCTGGCAGCTACAGCTCCAATTTGACCCCTAGCCTGGGAACCTCCAATGTGCCGTGGGTACGGCCCTAAAAAGACAAAAGACAAAAAAAAAAAAAAAAAAGAATACGACTAGTATCCATTAGAATGTGGGTTCCATCCCTGGCCTCCTCAGTGTTTTAAGGATCTGGTGTAGCCACAAGCTGCAGTTTAAATTACAGTTGCAGCTTGGATCTGGTGTTGCTGTGGCTGTGCGGAGGCCAGCAGCTGCATCTCTGATTCAAGCCCTATCCCAGGAACTACCATATGCTGCAGGTGCGGCCCTGAAAAGAAAAGAAATGAATGAATGAATGAATAAATAAATAAATAAAGCAAGCAAGCAAGCAAACAAGCAAGCAATGTTGAGGGAGTTTTACCTGTGGCAGATCAGGTTAAGGATCTGGCATTGCTACAACTGTGGCTCAGATTCAATCCTGGGAGTGGGAACTTCCATATGCTGCAAGTTTGGCCAAAAAAGGAAAAAAAAAAAAAAAAAAAAGCCTTTAGGAGCTCCTCAATAGGTTCAGTAGGTTAAAGACCCAGTGTTGCCACTGCTGCAGCTTGGGTTGCTGCTGTGGCTCAGGTTTGATCCTTGGCCTGGGAACTTCCACATGCCACTGGCATGGCCAAAAAGGAAAAAAAGAAAAAACTTTGTAGGAGTTCCCTAGTGGTACATTAGGTTAAGGATCCAATATTGTCACTACTGTGGCTTGCATCACTGTATGGCACGGGTTCAATTCCTGGCCCAGGAACTTCTGCATGCCATAGATGCCACCAAAAAGAGCACAAAAACCCCTAAACTTTTAAATGTATTTATGATGGATGCCCTGCTATTCATTTCATAAACTTTTCCTTAAGACGATAATTTTTTTCTTTTTCAGCCACCCTTGTGGCATATGGATGTTCCTGGACCAGGAATGGCATCCGAGCTGGAGCGTTAACCCACTGCACCAGGCTGGGGATCGAACCAGTGTCTCCACAGAGATGAGCCAGATCATTAACCCACTGCACCACAGTGGGGAATCCTCCCCAAAAGCACCGTATTTAAGATACCAAAATTAGGAGTTCCCATTGTGGGTCAGCAGTAATGAAACCAACTAGTAACCACAAGGACTCAGGTTTGATTCCCAGCCTCAGTGAGTTAAGGATCCAGCATACCTTGAGCTGTAGTGTAGGTTGCAGATGAAGCTGGGATACTGAATTGCTGTGGCTATGGAGTAGGCTGGCCACTGCACCTCAGATTAAACTCCTAGCCTGGGAACTTCCATATGCCATAGGCGTGGCCTTTAAAAATATACATATTCATTTGAAAAAAATACTAGGGAGTTCCCATTGTGGCTCCATGGGTTAAGAACCTGACATAGTCTCCATGTGGATGTGGGTTTGATCACTGGCATTGGTCAGTGGGTAAGGATCTAGGGTTATTTATTTATTTATTTATTATTTTATTTTATTTTTTGTCTTTTTGCCTTTTCTAGGGCCACTCCCTTGGCACGTGGAGGTTCCCAAGCTAGGGGTGCAATTGGAGCTGTAGTCACCAGCCTACGCCAGAGCCACGGCAACGCAGGATCTGAGCTGAATCTGTAACCTACAACACAGCTCAGGGCAACGCCGCATCCTTAACCCGCTGAGCAAGGCCAGGGATTGAACCCACAACCTCATGGTTCCTAGTCAGATTCGTTAACCACTGAGCCATGATGGGAACTCCCCAAACTCTATTTTTTAATGGGTTGAATTTTGTCCCCTGTGAATTCAGATGTTGGAGGTCTAACATAAATCTCAGAATGTGACCTTATTTGGAGATAAGGTCTTTACAGATCTAATCAAGTTAAAATGAGATCATTAAGGTGGGCCCTAATCCAACATGACTGTGTCCTTATAAAGGGAAATTTGGAGACAGATATGCAGATAGGGAGAATACTATATGAAAATGAAGGCAGGGTGATGCTTCTACAAGTCAAGGAATGCCAAAGAAAGCCAGTTACCACTAGGAGTTAGAGGGCGGGCGAGGAACTTAATCTTCCTCACAGTCTAACCCTGACAAGATCTTGGTTCTGCACTTCCAACTGCTAGAACTGTGAGGCACTACATTTTTGTTGTTTAAGCTGCTAAATTTGTGGTGCTCAGTTATAGCAGCCCAAGCAAACTAATGCAATTATTAAGAACATCTCTCAGAAACAAAATGATAACATTCATTTATCTCTTCAAACTCACAAAATAAAAGGTCTGTCCAGGGAGTTCCCTGGTTGCTTAGTGGGTTAAGGATCTGGAGTTGTCACTGCTGTGGCATGGGTTTGATCTCTGACCTGGGAATTTCCGCATGCCCCAGATGTGGCCAAAAAACCCAAAACCAAACAAAAACAAAAAAAAAATCTGGCTTTGAAAACAATAAAAAAACTACTGTTGCTCATCAATACATACATTTTCCATGTGCTTTTTCAATAAAATTATTATTTTTATTTTTTATTTTTAAATTTTTTGGCCACCCTGTGGCATATGGAAGTTCCCGGGCCAGGGATCAAATCTGAATCAGAGCTGCGATTTATGCCACAGCTGCAGCAATGCCAGATCTTAAGCCACTGCACCAGGCTAAGGATCAAATGGGGGCCCCCACAGAGACAAACCAGATCATTAACCAACTGCACTACAGCAGGGACTTTGAGGAATTCCCAAACAATTGAACAGCTAGTTTGTAATACTTTTTTGAGGGGCAGGGGTGGCCTCACCCACAGCATGCAGAAATTCCCAGGCCAGGGAACAAACCCATGCCACAGCAGTGACCCAAGCCACAGCAGTGACAATGCTGGGTCCTTTAACTGCTAGGCCACCAGGGAACACTTGCACTACCTTTTCTTAAAGAGAGACGTGTGGAGAAAAGACATACCTATTTTTAACAGATGAGAAAAAAGGCCCATCAAGTATAAAGCCATTGGCTGGCTATTTTCTGATGCCCAATTTTAACACTGCAGATACCATTTTTCAGTTCATTCAAGTTCTAATATCCTAACACACCAAAGGAAAGAATGGGGAATAAAGTGTTAATAACTCCAAGTTATAGCAATCCACTAAGATGCAATTCTATAACTTTATTCAAAAGTTCATTACTAAGTGGTTACCATTTCAAACTTCTACACCCCCATATGCTTTATATTCATTCTCTCATGTAATTCTAACAATAAGCCTATGCCCTTCTATGAGTATTGTTTTATTCTCACTTGCTTGAGTTTCAAGTATATTACATATATTTTATATATATATTGCACATATTAACATATATCTATATATACATATGGGGGGATTTTATATATTTATATATTGGCATGTATCTATCCATCCATGCATGTGTGCATATATATATACACACACAAATATATAATAGGCAAATGTGCATGTTATAATATATATCCACTGAGGGATGGAATGAGGTTAGTGGATCACAGTGGCCACCAGCTGTGGAAATTTAGGATACATATGTTCCATTTTGTAGAAGCTTATAAAAACTGATGCTAACAAAAAGCATTTTCTTCTTTTTTTTTTTTTCCATCTTTTTGCCTTTTCTAGGGCCGCACCTGCAGCATATGGAGGTTCCCAGGCTAGGGGTCTAATCGGAGCTGTAGCTGCCAAGCCTATGCCACAGCCACAGCATCGCAGGATCCGAGCCGCGTCTGCAACCTACACCACAGCTCAGGGCAATGCCAGATCCTCAACCCACTGAGCAAGGCCAGGGATAGAACCCACAACCTCATGGTTCCTAGTCGGATTCATTAACCACAGGGCCATGACGGGAACTCCTCTTTTTTTTGGTCTTTTTGCCCTTTATTTTTTTAGGGCTGCACCTTTGGCATACGGAGGTTCCCAGGCTAGGGATCTAATCGGAGTTGCTGTTGCCCACCTACGCCACAGCCACAGCAATGGCAGATCTGAGCCACGTCCGAGAACTACACCACAGCTCATGGCAACGCTGAATCCCCGACCCAATGAGCAAGGTCAGGGATTGAACCTGCAACCTCCTGGTTCCTAGTCGGATTCATTTCCACTGCGCCACGACAGGAATTCCACAAAAAGTATTTAATTTAATTTTTTTTCTTTTTTGGTGGCCCCGCAGCATATGGAGTTCTTGGCTCAGGGATTGAATCTAAGCCAGAGCTGCAACCAATTCCACAGCTATGGCAACGCCGGATCCTTAATCCACTGCACCACACCAGGAATCAAACATTGTGCCCCAACGGGAACCCCACAAAAAGTATTTAACAATAGCAAAATCCTGGAGCAAGTATTAATGCAAAGATAACACTAGATTAATGAAAATCATCTCAGCACTGCTGTGATGTCACCCCTGTGGTGTTGAATTTTAGGACAACAGAAAGCGTTAAGCAGACATTCCCAAAGCAGTCACATTATTCCAAGATTCCAAGTCTCACTGCAGATTACTGTAATTTACATAACTATATGCAATCATTCTGTTTGTGTAACTGTTTGCAAAATTGCTATTCAGATTCATCAATCTATCTATTGTTGGCTTAAAACCATGGCTTAAAGCTACTGCTGGCTTCTTATTAGACATGGAATAAAAGTCCAAGTCCTTACTAATGGCTTTTGTGTCAGTCAAGGTCTGATCAGGAAAAAAGAACTTAAAATGGGAAATTCATTAAACAGGTGGTAGAAGATGGAAAAAGCAAAAAGGGAACACTGAAGTAATTTAATAACTGCAGGAAGCAGTTCCCACTTCTAAGGCTGGAGAACAAAGAGAACAGTTGGGGTGAGCAGAGCAAGAAGAATCAGAAGAGGATTCCTGGGGAGCTGGTTCTCCTGCTTCTGAGAAAGGGGCACCTTGACGTTGGTGCTGGCCCTTCAAGAGTTGGTGGGGGGGGGGACTGCTAAGATGGAGCTTAGAACTCTGAAGAAGGGCTGCTACTATTGAGGCTATTTCTGGAAAGAACCTGGAGAATGAACCAAATGCCCAAATGCCGGAAGCAAAATGTCATTACTTAGGTGACCATGATAGGAATAGCATGCAAATAGGCATGAGTGAGCCCCTTGTCCTTGCCCCTGCCCTCCAGTCTCCCTGTATCCTTTCCTGTTGACGGAACCTAACACTAGCTGACAAAGGTGCAGTACAGTTTGCAGCCCTGATATTGCAGCACAGTGTGGAGAAAAGTGGATTTGGAGCTGAGAGACCAGCACAGTCTTCAGTGGCCTCTGTGATCAAGCCTCTGCCTACCTTTCCCACCTGATTCTCTCCATTCTCCCCATCATATACTCTATTCCAATCACACTGGGTTTCTTTTTCTATCCCAAGACAACCAAGCTTATCCCCACTTCCAGGCATTTACACTCATTATTGCCTCTACTTATAAGTACCTTCTCCCTTAAGACTCACTTATTTAGGGTATAACCTAAAGCCACCAACTCAAAGAGGACTTCTCTGACTTCACCAATCTATAGAAGTAATGATCTCCCCACTCACACTCTGTAAAATTCCGTATTTTCATTTCACTCATAGAATTAATTACTACTTAATATCATCTTTTAAAATGTGGCTTCTTGTTTGTTTCTTCCCTAAAAAATATGAGAATGGGGAGTTTGCTGCTGATCAATGGTTGAGGACTTGGTGTTGTCACTGCTGTGGCTTGGACAACTGCTGTGGCTCAGGTTTGATCCCTGGCCTAGGAACTTTGACATGCCAAGGGTGCAGCCAAAAGTAAATTTAAAGAAAAATGGTAGATCTGTCTTATTTGCCACTGTATCCTTGGGGGACCAGACATGCCAATAAATGATGAATTAATGCATTTTAGAGAAAGTAAAAACCTCTAAGTATTTATGGAAGCCGGAAGGAATCTTGGAGATCACAGACCAACTCCAAGATTTGGCAGCTGTGTAAGCTGAGCTTCAGAGAGCTGAAATGATATACCAAAGGGCCCACGGTGAGTGACAGAATGGTCACTTTCTGCTTTTCACATACATCACCTCATTTTGCTCTCCCTGCTTTCCTGGTGCAATGACAGGGTCTTTGGGCAATAGTGGGCCTTCCAAAATTTTTTTGGGAACCAAAGAGAGAGAATGGATGAGTGACCTCTGCTCATATCTCCAGGAGGGGTCCCCAGGAAAGAGCTGTAACTGGACACTTTATCTGTGTTCAAAGCAAAAAATACCCACGACACCTGTGTTTCTCTGGGAACTTACCAACAGAGGCTCTCCCAGAGTGGGAAAAGGTGCAGAGTTGTTTCCCTAGGGTTAAGGTAGCCCTCTAGTGGACTAACAGTCAAAAGACTGATCTAGGACCTGCAATTAAACTGCTGGTGACATTGGGCAGCAAGTAAGTTACTTGTTAAAACTGGTCCTCTGTTTCCCCATCTCTAAAATGGTTGGGATATGCTGGGCTAGGATCGCTGTGGACTGAGAGTTTGACTCGGTAAGAGCCGTGCCCGCGGGCTTTGAATACTGGAACAGACTCGATAAACCTTTCAACTCGATAAACCTTGACCTGCTGGAATGGTCAAGGTGCTGCAGATGTTAAACTGCTGGGGGCTAGGCTTCCCAGGTCATAAGGGGAGGTCGAGGGGTCAAAGGTCGTGTTCCGGTCAAACCCACTAAAAACCGGAAGTCCCGAGGGGGTCTACTCAGAGCTGGGGCCTCAGGCCACATGACTAAACCTTCCGAGGCGGAGCTTCAGCAGCCGGAGAGGGCGGAGTTTGGGGGCCTCCCAATGGCAGCGTCGGTGTCCTTCCAGTGCAGCCTATCAACGTGGGGCGACGGTAAAATTTAAACCCCCCCTCCTCTGGGACCTGTCCTGAAAGCGTTTGTAGAAAGTGCGGCCACTCGCCCCGCCCCTGCCATGGAGGCGGGGAGAAGGGCGGGCTTTCGCTCTCAAGTTCGCCTATCATAGCTGGCAATTTGGGGAGAGGCAGGTGGTGGCGCCAATCAGCGCAGCAGCCGAGACCCGGCGGAGCAGTTGGCTACAGTTGTTGCAACTTTTTTCGAAAGCTGCGTTTCCCGGGAGATCCTATGCGGTGACAGAGCTGGGCTATGGCTAGAGGTATTGGCCCAAGTGGCCAGCGCCGGGGCACCTGCGGTGGGGGGTCGCGCTGGAGGCGGGACTGAGGTAGCGGGAGTGGCGGCGGGGAGGCGCTCTGCCGCGGGCTGCTCGGACCGAGCGCGGGGACAGGTGGGGGCGCGGGGGGGAGGGGCTGCGGAACCTTCTCATCCCCACCCTCGCTCCGGTACCCCCCCAGAAACCCGTTCCACTCCCGTTCCTCGGTTTTCCCTCTCTAAACTGTGGGCACTCGGTGGCCTGCCTCTCCGGAGGCAATGGGGCCATATGTCAAAGCTGTTTGGAAACTAAAGCGCAGGGCACCTCCAGGGAATGGTTGTTATTGATACAAATAGGGGAGAGAGCGAGGCATCGTCTGCTTAGGGGTTCTCTCTGGTTGGGAAGGAAAGCAAACCGGATGCGAGGGCGCAGATCGGTAATTTACAAGGTGGGGAGCGCGTCGGAGTGGACATCGCGGCAGGCGCCTTCCACACAACCTGAGTCAGCTCTGCGCCGCCGGGCGGGGACGGGCCCCGCTGGCTCACTTTGGGTTAACACGGATCCCCTGCCACCTCCTGGGGCGGCCCTTCTCTCCATAGCTGATCAGGACTTTTGCCCACGGGACAAGGCTTGGTGGGATTGTGCAGCCGCGAGGGAAGTGAAGTCCCTGTCTGAAGTTCCTTGTACAGTTTACTGGCAGAATAGTAAGACCCATGTTATGCGGCAAAGTGATCTCCAGCCGCTGATCACGTCCAGCTGCTGTGTCTCTTTCATGCAAAAACTTGAGCGTGACGATTCACTTGAATTATTATTTAAAAGAAGTTGAGGTTTAACATTTTCTCAAAAGTCCAAGTTCTTACATATTAGTAGGAATTTGCCTTAATGCAGTATCTTCCTTTTGTGATCATAATGAATAAAATAAGGATTCATTTAGCAAATATTTATTGGGCTTCTCTGTTTTCAGCCCCTGCACCCAGTTGCATCATTTATTCTCCCAGCATCCCTTTAGGGTCTTTTGGGACAAGACTTACCTAGATTATGATTAAGAAATGAGGCAGGAGTTCCCGTCGTGGCGCAGTGGTTGACGAATCCGACTAGGAACCATGACGTTGCGGGTTCGGTCCCTGCCCTTGCTCAGTGGGTTAACGATCCGGCATTGTCGTGAGCTGTGGTGTAGGTTGCAGACGCGGCTCGGATCCCGCGTTGCTGTGGTTCTGGCGTAGGCTGGCAGCTACAGCTCCGATTAGACCCCTAGCCTGGGAACCTCCATATGCTGCGGGAGCGGCCCAAGAAATAGCAAAAAAAAGACAAAAAAAGAAAAAAAAAAGAAAAGAAATGAGGCATAGTGAACTTCACAAGAGCTTCACAACCCAGTCCACAGAGAAAACTAAGACGCCTTAAATATTTTTCTTCAGAAATGCGTTAAGCATCTAAAAGTATATTTAATAATATCTGACTAATTTATCTGACATAGCTTAATAAATCTATGCATCCCTGATTCATTTTTCCCATCACAGCAAAATCATTTAAACTACCTGTTTCAACAGTAGTGCATTAAAAAAAAGCTTGCTTTGACCAAATTAATCTTTGGGGGAAACACAACTTTGCCATTGAAATACTTAAATACTTAATATGGGAAAATAATAATTACCATTGAGGGCCAGGCACTTTATTATGTAAGTTAATCTTTACAACCTGTTATTTCCATTTTTCAGAGGTGGAAGCTGAAGTCCAAAGTCACTGTCCAGGCTCAGGCCATTCTCTGTCTTTACTTGTTCCACTCCACCTCCCTTATTTAACCAAAGTGAAGATGAATGTTCCCAGCTTCTACCATGACTGGCTTACAAATCATCTTTGTTATGTACTGATTAGTGATTCTCACTGGCTCACTTGAACACCCCCCCTCCAATCTTCCCCCCAAATTAGTGGTTATTTATTTCTTAGACTTCATTTTTTTTTTAGACTTCATTATTTTTACAAACCATTAAATTGGCCACTTAGTGTCAAGATATCTTGTTCAGTTCTTCAAAGGAAGGGTCTGTCTTTTTCTTCTAGAAAATCAGTCTTCGTTCCTAATTTATAGTTCATCTTAAGAGCCCTGCTGAGTCACATGAACAAAATGTTCAGATACTGGACAACTCGTCTCTGGTTTTAAAGTTTTACAATCATGTGAATATTTACAACCTTGAGGGTATTAGTTTGAGCAGGATACTTCTATCTACATTTCTCCATTTCTACTGCCACTGTCAGATGGCCTCCTCCTTGGTCTCCCCCTTTCCACTGTTACCATCTCCAGTTGATCATGCTTCAGCAGCTAGGGTGGTCCCCCAAAACACAGATTTTCATCCTGTGACCCTCACTACTCCCCCACCCCCAGCCTCCCCTTTGTTCTTAGGATCAAATCCCCAGTTCTCACCATGGTCTAGAGGGCCTACACACCCCTCTGGCCTCACTGTTCTTTATCTTTCTGTATGTTTATTGTTGTGTCTTTAGCAGAGGGCTTGGAACACAGTTGGTCGTCAATAAATGCTTGTTGAATGAATAAATTGGTATTTTAGTGTCTGAGTTTGAGGAAAGCACTATACTTTCTTTTTTTTTGTCTTTTGTCTTTTTTGTTGTTGTTGTTGCTATTTCTTGGGCCGCTCCCTCGGCATATGGAGGTTCCCAGGCTAGGGGTCCAATCGGAGCTGTAGCCGCCAGCCTACGCCAGAGCCACAGCAACGCAGGATCCGAGCCGCGTCTGCAACCTACACCACAGCTCATGGCAACGCCGGATCTTTAACCCACTGAGCAAGGGCAGGGACCGAACCCGCAACCTCATGGTTCCTAGTTGGATTCGTTAACCACTGCGCCACGACGGGAACTCTTTTTTTTTTTTTTTTATGGTAAAGTACCCTCATACAGCAGAACTGGGTTCAGATCCCAGCTCCATCAATATCTTAGTCATGTAACCCTTAGGCTAGTGATTCATCTTCCCCAAGCCTTAATTTCTGCCTCTGGGAAATAGGCATACTACCTTCTCCTAAATAGTTGGAAAGGTTAGATTAAATAATGCATCATTTTATACTATAAGGGCTAACACAGTAAAAATTCAGTTAAGTGTTAGCTATTAGTATCGTTGCTGTTGAATTCTAGTTTGTTTGGTTTTTTTGGCCGCACCCATGGCATGTAGAAGTTCCCAGGCCAGGGGTTGAACCCGAACCACAGCAGTGACAATGCTGAGTCCTTAACCCACTGTGCCAACAGGGAATTCCTGATTTCTGTTTCTATGAGATCCTGGGCAACAGTAAGAGATTTTCTTTCTGTTAATTGGTAAATGTATTTGTTATATATGTGTGAACACCTCATGTACAGAGAAAACATGTTTTGAAACTTCACTGAATGATCTCTACTACATTTTCTAGGTACTAGAGCTTCAGAATTGAGAGGAATAGGTACTAGACTTGCATTTTAATGTATGCCCTGCATTTGTAGGCTGGAGAAATCTACAGCCATGAGTGTGTGTGTGTGTGTGTGTGTGTGTGTGTGTGTGTGTGTGTGTAGTGGGGGTGGGGAGTTAAAATAGTATGAGAAGTGGACAAGATGATCTGAGCAGCTACTTGCTGCCTCCAAATCATGATTTCCATAATAGTTTGGCATCAAACTACAGACCTGCTCTGCTCTGCAGAGGTAACAGACACTTTCAAATAGCTCAACCTGGGTGCCAGAATGTCGCTTTAGAATCCTCTTTAACTCTCTGTGTAGTCTCTTCAGTCTTCATGTGGGCAGAGTACCACCAGAGTTAGTGGTTGGGTGGGGATGGGGGAGGGGCTCCTCAGCCCTGCTCTGAAGGATGCTAAAGCATGAGCTGATTTGGGAGGCATTGTCCTGAGCAGTGTCTTGCCATTTAATCCACTCTTATCCCTTCTAAAGGGAGGCAGCTATTTAAAGTGACAGCCATTTGTTTATTTGTGGATTTTGGAAGGTGCCCTGGGTGGGTTATGGAATTCATAGTTCTTGGGGGGTTTTTTTGTTGTTGGTTTTTTTTTTTTTTTGTCTTTCTGCCATTTCTTGGGCCGCTCTTGTGGCATATGGAGGTTCCCAGGCTAGGGGTCAAATTGGAGCTGTAGCCACCGGCCTACACCAGAGCCACAGCAATGCAGGATCCGAGCCACATCTGTGACCTACACCACAGCTTACAGCAACGCTGGATCCTTAACCTACTGAGCAAGGGCAGGTATCAAATCCGCAACCTCATGGTTCCTAGTCAGATTCGTTAACCACTGAACTACGGGAACTCCCATAGCTCTTGGTTTTTATCCATGAGGATGCTGAGATCTAGACTGGGTCTCAAAGCACCTCTGGGGCAGATGCAGGGAGAGATACCCAATCTTTGTCTCCCAGGCCATAACCCAAGGCTAGATGCCCTGAAGTGTCTTGTTTGCATCTATGACTTTGCACAAATACAGAGACTCTTTGGCTGTGGGCCCTCAAACCCCAATGGCTATGCTACAGCACAGTGGTTCAGGGCAATAAGCTATGCTGAGGTAACTGCACTGCCTAGAACTCCTGCTTGCCTCAGACATTTTCTCTTTGGGGGACAGGAGGCTTGGGTGACTTGCTAAACCGTTCTCTAACACACTTGCTCCTTCCTACTTATTTCCTCATCTGTAACCAGGAAGATAGTGGCTAAGACTACAGGCTCTGGGGTCTGTTGGCCTGGAAATCTATTTCTACTTCTGAGAATTTGGCCAAGCTTCTCACTTTTCTGAGCATTATTTTCCCTATCTGTGGAGGAGGTAATAATGGTGACTACCTTCACCCGGCTGCTGTGAGGTTTGACTGAGATAAGATATGCAAGAGAAGCACCCAGCAAACACACCATTATAATTCCTGGCTCTGTCTCCCCAGGGTCTGCACCGGTCCCGTGCAGACCAACTGGGTTTGACACCTGACCTGGTCATGTTCTAGTTCAGGTGGCCTTAGGCAAGCAGCTGCACTTCCCCGGAGGCTCAGTATCTTCATCAAAACGGGCTATGCACAGGACCTGCCCCCCACCCCCGGACTTGCCGGAAAGATTAAGTGCCCGAAAAACATTCTGTGAGCACAGGCTCGGGCACCCCGGAGGGCTCTCTCGCCTGTCGCATTCACCGCTGCTGACTGCGCCTGGCTCGGACGGGTCTCCCGAAATATCTGAGGAGCGGGCCAGAGAAGGACCCTGGCAGGCGAAAGCCGGGGCTGTCATTATCATGTTTCCCACCCCTTCTTCCCGGAGTGGCTGAGAACGTGCGAGAGGGGGCGCGCCCGAGTCGGGATTCGTCGCGGCCGCGGGGCCCGCCCTCCCTCTCTCGCTCCCCTCCCTCCCTCCCTCCCTCGGGAGGAGCCTTGCAGCACCGCCCCTGCCAGCCCCCTCCCCGGCCGGGAGCGGACGGTGGGCGGTGGCGGCGGCGGCGGCAAGCAGGCGGGCCGCGGGGGACGCGCCGCCAGCGCCTCCCTCCCTGCGTCCTCGCTCCCGGGCTGGCCCGGGCTGCCGCGGCGCGCGGGTGCCGGGCCCTGCCTCGCAGGCCATGGGGGAAGGGGGCGCCGTGGGGCGCCGCCGGCCCTTCCCCGGGGCGCCGCGGCGGCGCTGGTGGCGGCGGCAGCAGCAGCAACAGCGGCAGCGGCAGCGCTGGTGGCCGGGCCGCGGCGGCGGCGGCGGCGAGGGCGAGGGGCGCGCCGCCATGGGCCTGGCCGGGCTGCAGGTGGGTGTGTCGGGCCCGGCCGCGCGGGGGGCGGGCGGCGCGGGGGGCCCGGCCGGGCCGGGCGGCGGGAGGGCGACGCGGGCCCCGGCCTGGCCCGGCCGGCCGGCCTCGGCCTCTCGGCGGCACGGGCGGCCCGTCGCCGCCGGGTCCTCGGAATATGGCTGCGGCGGGAGGCGCCGCCGCGGCGCCCGGCCCGGGCGGCCCCGCTCCCCGCCCCGCCGCGCCCTGAGCGCCCCCTCCCCCGCTTCCCCCGGGTCCCCCTCTCCAGGCAGGAAGATGTCCAAGCCCCGCGCGGTGGAGGCGGCGGCGGCGGCGGCGGCGGTGGCAGCGACGGCCCCGGGCCCGGAGATGGTGGAGCGGAGGGGCCCGGGGAGGCCCCGCACCAATGGGGTAAGCAGGCACCCTCCCCGCACTCGCTCCGCGCGCCCAGAAGGGCCATGCGCCCCCGCCGGCCCCGCTCCGATAGCACGTGGGCGCGCCGGCGGCCCTGGGGCTGGGGTGCGGGTGGGGCGCCCCGCCGGGCAGCTGCCTGCCTGGGAGTGGCGTCCACACTCGCTCCGCCATGACCCTGGCAATGTTTGACCTCGGAAAAGTTTGTGTCTTTATGACATTTCCGTAACCCTAGACCTAGCCACCGCCGTGGTGACTGCCTTCCCAGTGTGTGCGGGGCCTGCCCGGGGCCCTCAGGGAGGTCACGGGTCTTGCTGACTTGGTGTTGAATGGCTCACCAGGCAGAAAGGCCCAGCCGTGTTTCTGGGAAAGCCCTCCTCCCGTCTGTGCTTACTCAGAGGAGAGGCCCCACACCCAGAGACACCAGCGGTGACCTGCACCCGCCCCACCGGCCTGCCCACCGCAAATAGAGTGACCGCCCTAAATGCGCCGGCTGTAGGCAGCTGCTTTCGTTAGCTCTGCACTTCCCCCCAGTTAGTCTGAGAATTACCCCAACCGCAGTCTCTTCCCGCAGTCCTGGGAGACTGTTGGGCTGCATGATTTGAGAGGAGCCAGGCCTGGGCACACAGAAGGCTCAGCAGTCATGCCAAGTCAGTCCTCCCTGCTGACCTCAGAACCAAGAAGTAGTTAATCGGGTTCTCTGAAGCCTGTTTCTGTGCTAGAGCCCCTGCACCTCTTGCCAGAGCAGTCAGCTCCTGCACCTAGACCAGCCCTTCAAAATTCTTGCCTTGTTTTCCTGGGTCATTCTGACCTCCCTGCTGTTGGTAGGTTGCCTCCTTCTTGAGTAGACAGACCTTTTGTTGATAGCCGGTTCTGCTTCTGGCCAGGTGTCCCCCCCCCACCTTAGCAACTGGAATTAGAGACAGATTTGGACCTGGGGGAGTCTAAACTGGGCGGCTTCCCCTGGTAGCCCAGTTTTTGAGAGATATTGTCTATTTTTTGTCTCTGGTATTCTGATTGCCCCTTCTCTGCCCAAGTGCTGTGAGATATTCTTCTTCAAGCCTCTTTCAGAATATACATTTGTCGTTTTAGGAGAATGTATTTACCGGGCAGTCAAAGATCTATACCTACATGAGCCCGAACAAATGCTCTGGAATGCGTTCCCCCCTTCAGGAAGAGAACTCAGTTGCACATCATGAAGTCAAATGCCAGGGGAAGCCATTAGCCGGAATCTACAGGAAACGCGACGGTAAGCCTCTGAAATGGCCCTCTTCTGACCACAGCTGGTTGGGTTGCACCCTACGTAACAATGCATGTATATTATATTCTTATCCAGCTTTTTCAAGCCAAAGTTGGAAAGGTTTGAGCCATGTTCTGTCTTGCTGCTAAGAAACACAGACATGGGGGAGAGAGCAGCCTGTTCCAGGGTGTGTGCCTTTTAGTCTAACAGGTTCTCCCTGCTTTCACAAGAGTTACCATGTCCTTCAAGCTGGATTATCTTGTCAAGTTGCAAAAATAAGGCACCTGACCTGTAGTTAAAGAGGTTCACGGGTGCCAAAAGTACAGAAATTATGAGTCTCGGTTGCCCAGACCAGATGCTTGTATTCTACTGGAGTCCTGTGGACCTGAGTAACTGACTTCTCTCCCTTTATGAGTTGGCCTTGACCTCACTTCTCTAAAGTATTTTTCTGGAGTTCCCGTTGTGGTTCAGTGGGTTAAGAACCCAACTAGTATCCATGAGGATGTGGGGTTGATCCCTGGCCTTGCTCAGTCGCTTAAGGATGTGGCATTGCCGTGAGCTGCGGTGTAGGCTTGGATCCCTCGTTGCTGTGGCTATGGTGTAGCCTGGTGACTGCAGCTCCAATTCAACCCCTAGCCTAGGAACTTCCATGTGCTTTTTAGGTGTGGCCCTAAAAAACAACAAAATAATAATAAAGTATCTTTCCACTCAAGTGTTCAATGCTACTCTTTGAAACAGCATACTCTGGAATGAGATTTGGAGTTAAAATGTGGAGCAAGAAGATATATGGTCAGTTCTGTCTAGCCCTGCAAAACATGAAACCTCTTAGAAATTTTGCTGTAATCCAGATATCCCCTTTTAAAGCTGCAGTAGGGGGGTATATAGCTTGCCCCAGTTTACCATGTTCCCTTCTAATTAAAACTTGCCTTGGGCATCCTCTGATGGCCTAGTGGGTTGAGGCTCCTGCATTCTCACTGCTGTGGCTCTGGTTGTTGACCCCTAGCCTGAGAACCTCCATATGCCTCTGGTGCAGCCCTAAAAAGACAAAAAAGGGGAAAAAAAAGGAAAAAAAAACCAAGAGAGAACCTGAAATAAATGTTGCAGCTCATTAAAAACAAACAAATAAACAACCCCCCAAAAGAACCCTTGCCTTAAAGAAGCAGAACTCTGGGTACCAGCAGCTCCGTACAGGGAAGCTTTGTACTGGTTAACAGAAAATTCATAACGGATGGGGTAGGCCAGCCTTTGGGGCCAGATCTGAGAACCAAGGGCAGGAGCCAGCCCTCACCTGATTCCCTCTGGTGCACAGGGTGATGTTATTTCTGACAATTTGGGTTCTAATCCTAGTTCTGCCTTTTATAAAAGGGAGGGCCATGAGCTGTTTGCTACTCTTTTCTGAGCTTCAGCTCTCTTGTCTGTATGGTGGGAGAGAGAGGAGTCTGCTCTTACAGGGCTATTCTGAAGGTCAGTTAAAGTGCTGATGCAAAAGGGCTTTGTGAGTGCCCCATGCTGTCAGCCCTGTCTCCACTGGACTGCTAGCATCATGGGCTACACCTCCCCATACCTCTACATCAGGAACACCTAGGATATACTCACCACCCTGGGTCTGGGGAAAGGGCCTTCTCGATGGCCAGCCAGTCTCATCCCTGGGGCGGGATATAGACTTTCCTAAATGGGGACACAGTGCCCAAGCTAGCTTATTTTGTAGTGTTACTAAGAGGCAGCAATTAGAATTGGGGGCCAGATATACATTGGAGAAGACCCCAAGGGCCAGGCTCTTGTCCGTGATTCTTGACTTTTTTCCTGCCTTGATGCAGCCTAATGTGACAGCTGGTATTCACAGGAGGCTCCCCCTCCTAGGGTCATGCCCAGCATCTCAGCCTTAACTCCATCTTGTCCCACTCAGGAAGGCGTATAAAGGAGTGAGAATCGTCTGGATGGATTCTGATGAATTTCTTTTTCCCTTTTCTTTATTGAGATGTAATTCTGATATTCTGAAGTTCCCTTTTTGGGGGGGGTGCTGCCCATGGTATACGGAAGTTCCCAGGCTAGGGATCAAACCTGAGCCACAGCAAGCTACAGCTCCGAGTCCTTAACCACTAGGCTACCAGGGAATGCCCCGAAATTCATTTTAAAGGGTACAATTCGATTGTTTTTAGCGTATCCACAGATATATGCAGTTGTCACTTCTGTCAGACTCCAGTATGTTTTCATCACCCCCAAAAGAAACCCTGTGCCTCTTCACAGTTACTCCCTATTCCTCCCTTCCCCAGCCCCAGCCAACCACTGGTCTATTTTCTGTCTCTATGGATCTGCCTATTCCAGACATTTTATAAAACAGTCATACTATACGTGGCCTTTTGTGTCTGGCCTCTTTACCTCATTATAGTGTTTTCAAGGTTCATCCAAGTTGCAGCCTGTGTCAGTACTTCATTCCTTTCTGTGGCTGAATAATATTCCATCGTGTGGATATACCACGTTTTATTTACCCATTCATCAGTTGATGGACGTTGGAGTTGTTTCCATTTTTTGTCTATTATGAATAAGCTACTATAGACGTGTTTTTTGTGTAGACGTGTTTTTAATTCTCTTAATAGATGCCTAGGTCTTGGATTGCTGGGTCACTTGGTAACTCTTTAACGTTTTGAGGAATTGCCAAACTATTCCAAAGTGACCGTGCCATTTTATATTCCCACAAGTAATGTGTTATTTACTTATTTTTAAAAAGTGAAATTTTTTTACATCTTTTTAGGGCTGTACCCACAGCATATGGAGGTTCCCAGACTAGGGGTCGAATTGGAGCTGTAGCTGCTGGCCTACACCACAGCCACAGCAACACTGGATCCGAGCCACATCTTTGACTTACACTGCAGCTCATGGCAATGCCAGATCCTTAACCCACTGAGCAAGGCCATGGATAGAACCTGCGTCATCACTGATGCTAGTCAGATTTGTTTCCTCTGTGCCACAATGGGAACTCCCTTTACTTTTTAAAGTAAAAAAAAAAAAAAATTATTTAAAAATCTTTCAGCACTGGTTCTTTACAGCTATTTTTATTTTTTAATTTATTACTTTTTTCTTTTTTTGGCCACCCTGCGACATATGGAGTTCCCATTGTGGGATTAGGCCAGGGATTAGATCCGAGCTGCAGTTGTGACCTATGGCACAGCTGTGGCAATGCCAGATTCTTTAATGCACTGTGCTGGGCCAGGGGCGGAACCAGCATCCTGGCACTACAGAGATGCCACCAAACCTGTTGCGCCACATTGGGAATGCCCACAACTATTTTTAGTAACAAGTCACTGACAGGTGTTGGGGCACCATTCTGAGAACCACCATGAAAGCTGGGCTTCATCCCTATTAGAAGAGGGAGTTTTTTTTTTTTAAAAAAAGAGTCTGAGGGTCCCTTGTGGTGCAGTGTGTTAAGGATCCGGTGTTTGTCACTGCAGCAGCTTAAGTCGCTGCTGTGGTGTGGGTTTAGTCCCTGGCCTGGGAACTTCCTCAGGCCGTGGGCATGAACACACACACACACTCTGAAATGAATCATGCCAGGCAGCTAGCTCTTGGGGAGAGAGGTCTTTGCTGGGGAGACGTTCTGCTTTATTGCTTCCTCCTGTCCACCAATGCTGTCCCATTCTTTCAAAATTTAGCCTTTTTTTTTTGCCTTTTCTAGGGTCGCTCCTACAGCATATGGAGGTTCCCAGGCTAGGGGTCTAATCAGAGCTGTAGCTGCTGGTCTATGCCACAGCCATAGCAACTTGGGATCCGAGCTGCGTCTGCGACCTACACCACAGCCCACAGCAACACCGGATCCTTAACCCACTGAGCGAGGCCAGGGATTGAACCCTCAACCTCATGATTCCTAGTCGGATTTGTTAACCACTGAGCCACGACGGGAACTCCAGTTTAGCCTTTTTTTTCCCCCGGGGTCTGCAGCCCATTTCCTGAAAAGCCACTGATCTTGCCTTTGTGCCAATCTTGCTGGCCTTGATGCTTCTGCTTCGAGGACTGTTACCCTCAAGGCCCGATATGTTGATAAATTCTATGGGAGGAATCTTTCTCCAGCATATATATCAATTCATCATGGTGTAACACTTCAAATATCTTGTAATTGTATTAACTATTTATATCTCAACAAAGCTGGAAAAAAAAAAATGCAGAGAACCGAAAGCTCTGCCCAGTGTCTGGGTCCAAAGAGTAAAGCCGAAAGGTTTTCCTAAGAAACCATTAGCAGACATCAGCCTTAGCAGACCAAGGGCACTGCTGCCCAGCACATCTATGCCCCTCTCCTTTCCGAAAGCCTGGCTTTGAAGGCAGCTGAGGGCTGGAAAGTGGGAAACGGAGAGTCTGGAATCAGCCCGTCTCTCTCCACCCTTTGCCCACAGAGAAAAGAAACTCTGGGAATGCAATACGAAGCACCGTGAAGTCCGAGGAACAGAAGATCAAAGACGCCAGGAGAGGCCCCCTGGCACCTTTTTCAAACCAAAAATCTGAAGCAGCAGAACCTCCCAAAACCCCGACCTCGTCTTGTGATTCTCCCAATGCAGCCGCTGCCAAGCAAGCCCTGAAAAAGCCCATGAGGGGCAAACAGGCCCCCAGGAAAAAGTAAGTGCCAGCCCGCCCCTAAGACCGGGCAGTCTGGTCCTGATACTGGCGTGGCCTGTCCAGTGCCAGCCAGGTTGAGACCATCCCTGCTCTCAGCCCCTTTTGCATTAGAGCTCAGATTCCTGAGTCGCCACTAGGGATACCAGTATTAGTCAGCATTTTGTCTGGCACAGGTACAGAGCTCAGGAGCCCCCTCCCCGCCAAGAGCAGGCAGTCTGTCTTTGACACTCTCTCTGAGGCCCCCCTGGGCAGCAGAGCCTTGAGTGACCCTGGGACACCGTGGACAAAGGTGTTTAAGTGACATCATTCTCAAGGAGCTCTCTCCTAAGGGCTTGTGTGCTTCCCTCCCGGATGTGAATGTGGTCTCCGTGCTAATACTTGCTTTCTCCTCTTCCTTTCCCATCCCAGAGCTCAAGGAAAAACACAACAGAATCGCAAACTCACGGATTTCTACCCTGTGCGGAGGAGCTCCAGGAAGAGCAAAGCTGAGCTGCAGGTAGAGGCATGTGGTTTTAGCCTCGGCTCCTGGAGGGGCAGGGAGGCCTGGGGGGCAGTGCAGGTAGTGTGCAGGACCTGAGCTCTCTTTGTATCATCTGGGGACAAGTCTCTTGGCCTCTGTGGCCTCGCTATTCTCCTTGGTCTAGTGGGAGCAGTCATCGTGATGTTCTGGGTCACCGGGAACCTTAGTTAAGATGCCTCTGTGAAGGAGCCTTGTGACCTGTAGCATGTGGCATGGAAAGTCAGGTGTCACCATGAAAGCGACTTTTCCGGACATGTTGGCAGGGCCGTAGCATCCTGGGTCTGTGGGGAAGGCTGCTGTCTAGAAGTTTCCATGTCTTGGGGTAAAGAGGAGCAGCTTGGGAACTACTTACTGTGTATGTGACCTCAGGCCTGTACTTTACCACCCTGGGCCTCTCTATGCTGTCTGTGAAATGGGATAATAAAGCAGCCCCGCATGGCGTATTTGGGAGGATTCGATTTGTTAATGCACGCAGAACACTTAGAACTGTGCCTGGTACACAGTGAGACCTGCTAACTATTGTCGCTGTTGCTTCCCTGCTGTGGTCCCTTTTGGAGGCGCCTCTCTGCTCTTCACTTGTTCCCACCCAGCCATGGTCCCCCAGAATCTGTGGAGGCCAGCCAGGAGGTGAGGCCCCGCCCGCCGTCTTTGCAGAGTGCTGAGCTATGCAGCAGTTGATCAATATTTGATGCAGTGAGGTGTGGTGCTTGCCTTTCTGTTGAGGAAACTCAGGGTGTGGCCTGGCCCTGTGGCGTGCTGGGTGTGCAGATTAATTAACCTGGTGGCTGGCAAGTAGTGCTCCAGATTGCCGCCCCCACCGAGGGGTGGGACATCTCAGCCCGCGCAGACCCCTTCAGCATTTAGATGGTGAATCTGTGGCTGTACATACAATGATCTAGTGTATCTCTTTCTCTTTTTGCCTTTGAATTGACAGGGCTACATTAAAAAACCAACAACAGAAGTGGGGGGGTCCGTTCCTCCTCCCTTTCTCCCCCCTCCCCGGCTCTGCTCCAGAGAAGCTTTGGCTTTTATTTCTTTAGAAAGGCAGTGTTTTTCAGCCAAGAACAAGCTGTTACAAAATGTTTGCCTGCAGTGGGAGGCTGTGCTAGGTCACTCTTGGAGACGGCACTGCAGAGGGCGAGGCGGTGCCAGCCCCAGATCCCGGGACACTTCCCGGTTGCAGCTAGAGCCCCAACACCCACACAGGGAGCCTGGGGGTCCACCAAGGGCCGCTGTGGGCTGCAGGATAGGGGTAGCTGAGTTTGCCTTTTTAATGAAAAAAAAACGGCTTTTCTGTCGAGGAGTGAAGGCTGCAGAGGGCTGTGATGCAGGTCTCCTGTGTGTTGCAGCAGATGAGTAGAAGAGAACAGGCACTTGCTGCCCCAGGGCTCAGTCTGCAGGCACAGTAAAGCTGGCTCTGTCACTGGACCAAGAGCCAGTCGCTAGGGAGAGCCGTGTGGTGCCTGCCATCGTTTGTGTTGGCTGTCCTGAGTGGGCACTGTGGCCAGGTGGTTGCAGGCCAGGACAGTGAGGTGGCTGCTGGCCGGGTGGGGCTGTGGCCTGCAGGGTGGTGTCTCCTCTTGATTACAGAGGTGAAGCCCAAAGGCGGGGCGGCTGCATCTCCGCTGAGGGGGTGAGGTCAGGGACTGCCCTTCTGGGCTGGGCAGAACGGAGGCCTAGGTGGATGGGATGTAAGCAGGGGTGCAGATAGCTGGGGTGAAACAGAGCCCTGCAGGCACCTCGCTGGGGCTGAAGACTGAGTGGGCAGGACTGGGTCCAGGGTCCAAGTCCGGTCCAGAGGAAGCTAGGCCTTGGAGAGATGCCCTGAACCCCTCATTTGCTGTGGGAGCCGCTTCGCTGGCTGGACTGGCTGTGGGTGGGGTGACAGCCAGCTCTGGGGCAGGGACTGCAGTGTTGGCAGTGCCCTGGCGTCATCATCCCCAGCCCAGCCCTGG
This sequence comes from Phacochoerus africanus, assembly GCF_016906955.1. Classification (NCBI taxonomy): domain Eukaryota; kingdom Metazoa; phylum Chordata; class Mammalia; order Artiodactyla; family Suidae; genus Phacochoerus; species Phacochoerus africanus. The sequence goes on along the minus strand of NC_062558.1, from coordinate 29,643,256 downwards.
GCCTGGTGCAAAGCAGCTGCTGGTTCCAGCTCAGGAATGTCTCGGGTCATCCCTCCTTCCTCACTTTCTTTCAGACCTTGCTCCCCACTCCACTCAGGCCCTGGGTCCCCTGTGTGCTGCTGCCAGAATCCTCTTTTGGACACTCAGAGCTGGTCGCTCGCATGCCCCAAACACCTGAGCCTCCAGAGTGAAACTCAGACCCTTTGGCTCTGCATTCAGGGCATCTCGGCTGGCCCCAGCTCAGTCCTGCTTATTCTGCCACAGCAGGAAAATCCCCAGCTGCCTATCCCAGATTTCCCATGATTGTTCCCATTTACGTCTGCTCACTGGTCTCAGCATGCTTGTAACTAATTAATTATTCAACAAGGTGGTTGTGTGTGTGCCTATGGCAGAGTTGCTTTGAGGGCTTACTGTGTGCCAGGCACTGTTCTAGGCCAGGAGACTCCACAGTGAACAAGATCAGATGAGGCTCGTGAACTCACAGAGCTTATATTTAAGTGAGGAGTGATTAACAACAATAACAAAAAAACTGAAAAGCAAGATAATTTTGAAGCACTCTGACATTTGTTAATAAACCCCAGTAGTTGGATGGTGTGTCTAGGCCAAGGCTAATTTAGCCATAGTAGCGAAGTTTCTCTGAGGAGGTGCCTTTTGAGCAGAGCTTGGAAGGGAGGAAGCAAGCCAGGCAAATGGATTAGGGAAAGGATTTACCAGGCAAGGGAATGGCAGATGCAAAGGCCCTGAGGCAGGACCAAAGCTGGCCTTCTGAAAGAGCCAGCCATTGTGGCCAGAGGGTGGGAGCCAGGGTGAGGCTAGGGCCTGGATCCTGCAGAATCTCAGGGCCGTCAGACAAATGGGTTTTATCCCAGTAGCAGAGCAAAGCTACTGAAAGGCTTTTGTTTTTCTTTAAACTTTTTCTTTTGGAATAATTCTTGATTTATAGAGAAGCTAGAAAGATAGTCTATTACAGAACGTTTCTGTAGACCTCATCTTAGGGTTCCTTGGTACATTTGTCACAACTAAGGAACCAATGTTACTGTTAAATAAACTTCCTGGAGAACTTTAAGCAAGGGAATGACCTGATCTCCTTTACATTTTTAGAAGATCCCTCTGGCTGCCTTGTGGAGAAAGGGGTGGGGGGCTGGTTGAGCACATGCCCCTGCCCCCGCCGTCTGATCAGCCCAAACTGGTTTTATATGAAATCAGAATTCTGATTTTTACGTGTCAGCAACTTAGATTGTTTTTTTAATTCTGCGTGGGCCAAGCAGAACACAGCCACGAGCCCAATTCTGCCCTTGCACTACCACTGTCTCCCTTCTGGTCCATCTGAACCCCAGGTGGCGAATTGTCCCCCTTCAAAAGGGCAGTGAGAGAAGGACGGGTGCTTGGGCAGCATCAGGGACCAATGCCATGGAAGCCAACTGTGAACGACCTGTGATCCCAGGCAGCCAGGGCTACTGGAATGGCCCAGGAGGGAATGCTGATGTACTTGTTTCTTTTTTCCTCCCCACCCAGTCTGAAGAAAGGAAAAGAATAGACGAATTGATTGAAAGTGGGAAGGAAGAAGGCATGAAGGTAAGGGGCAGCAGGGCCCACTGCATGGAGGCTAAGGCTGAGAGGTTGCACCTTCGCTGGTCCAGAGGCCACAAAGAGCCATGCCGCTTGAACCCTCTCACTGTCAGTGTGACCAGGAAGACTCTTACAGGGACCAAATACCAAAACTATTGTTAAGGGAATGCCTCATGAAGGAAACATAATGGACCTTGTATGTGAGATGTTATCCTGAGGAAACTTTTTAAAAATTACAAAATACATAAAAAAGAAAATTTATCCTTGTAACCTTTTATCTATGTATTTATTTGTTGCTTTTTAGGGCTACACCTGCAGCATATGGATGTTCCTGGGTTAGGGGTCTAATTGGAGCTGTAGCTTCCAGCCTACACCTCAGCCATGGCAACACGGGATCCTTAACCCACTGAGTGAGGCTGGGGATCGAACCTGTGTCCTCACGGATACAAGTTGTATTTGTTTTCACTGCACACAATGGGAACTCCCAGGGAAACTTTTAAAAGGACAGTGGTAAGTTTTTTCTAGACTATTTTCCTAGGGAATGGCATGCCCAGGGGATTTGGTTTTCTCTGAGCATATTTCAGACATACTGGGTAGATGAAAGGGGAGTAGCTCTCCATTAGTGGTGGCCAGATGGATCTGGACTAGTGCCCAGGGTTAGAAAGCTTCAGTTTCTACTCACCATTGAGGGGGTTCTGGATTTAAGCCTGGGCCCCTCAAGCAGTCACTCCATCTCCATTTATAATGGAATAAGGAGAAACCCAGGAGGCTAAATTAGGGAATAAAGGAAAGACTCAGAACACTGGCTCCTGCTATGCCCCTGAAGAGGTCAGGTTGTGGATTTGGGTTTGTGCTACACTGCTTCCCAGCTGATCTCCCATGAGGATCCAGTGTAACAACACTTTGCAAATAGGCACAAGGAACTCTTTGGGGTGATGGATTGTGGCAATAGTTGCACAACTGTGTACATTTAATAATACCCGTCGAATTGTACATGTAAAAAATGAGTGAATTTTTTGGCCTACCTCAGTAAAGGTGTTAATAGAACAAGGTGCCAGCCTCTGGCCCCTGTGAAGCCGGCCATGTACGGTGGCCTTTGTTGCTATTATGATCTAACCCTCTTGGCACTTCCCAACAGATTGACCTCATTGACGGCAAAGGCAGGGGTGTGATCGCCACCAAGCAGTTCTCCAGGGGTGAGTTCGTGGTGGAGTATCATGGGGACCTCATCGAGATCACCGATGCCAAGAAGCGGGAGGCTCTGTATGCACAAGACCCCTCCACGGGCTGCTACATGTACTATTTTCAGTATCTGAGCAAAACCTACTGGTAAGTTACTCCCCTAGTGCCTCAAGGGGCCACAGAGGGCCCCTGATGTTTCTGCTGCAGCTCCCTCCCCAGACCACCCCGCCTCTTATTTTTTAGGGCTGCACTGTGGCACATGAAAGTGCCCAGGTTAGGCGTCTAATCAGAGCTGTAGCTGCCAGCCTGCACCACAGCCACAGCAACGCTGGAATTCGAGCTGCATCTGCGACCTACACCACAGCTCATGGCAGTGCTGTATTCTTAACCCACCGAGCAGAGCCAGGGATCAAACCCACATCCTCATGGATACTAGTTGGGTTTGTTACCGCTGAGCCACAATGGGAACTTCCTGCCCTTCCCAATTTTTATTTTTATTTATTTATTTATTTTTTTGTCTTTTTGCTATTTCTTTGGGCCGCTCCCACGGCATATGGAGGTTCCCAGGCTAGGGGTCGAATCAGAGCTGTAGCCACTGGCCTACGCCAGAGCCACAGCAACGTGGGATCCGAGCCCCATCTGCAACCTACACCACAGCTCACGGCAACGCCGGATCTTTAACCCACTGAGCAAGGGCAGGGACTGAACCCGAAACCTCGTGGTTCCTAGTCGGATTCGTTAACCACTGTGCCATGGCGGGAACTCCCCTTCCCCATTTTTAATTTTGGGGGTTAGAGGTGAGCCAGTCACACAAAAGCCTGTATAGGGGTTGCCCTGGTCTCTCTCTGGGGCACGTGGCCAGAATAGCTGTGGGAATCACTGACTTCTGTTCTCAGTGTGGTAGTGTCATTGACTGTTTTTTTTGTGTTTGTATTGTTTTTTAATAGACTTTGTAGAGCAGTTTTAGGTTCCCAGCAAAACTGAGTGGAAAGAACAGAGAGTTCCCCTATACCGCCTGCCCCCACTACCAACATAATGACTTGTATTCATTGATTTATTATTCACAACTTCACAGTGACCTCCCAAGCCTCCAGTGAGAGCCTTTTGCATTCCCTCCTGCACCTGTCCCCCTCCACCACCTCAAACTCCACCCAGCGCCTCTCTGCGCTCTTAAAGATGTTTCTTTAAGGTGAATTGCTTTCTCCCAAAACTTGGCTATAAATCACCATCCCACCAGCTAGTGTGACTCTGACTGGGTTCAGAAGCCTTTTTATCAGTTTAATCCTCTTGTCTCCCTCCCTCCCCACCAGCGTGGATGCAACTCGAGAGACAAATCGCCTAGGAAGACTGATCAATCACAGTAAATGTGGGAACTGCCAAACCAAACTGCACGACATCGACGGCGTGCCTCACCTCATCCTCATCGCCTCCCGAGACATCGAGGCCGGGGAGGAGCTCCTGTATGACTATGGGGACCGCAGCCGGGCTTCCATCGAAGCCTACCCTTGGCTGAAGCATTAACCCAATGGCCCCTCCCCCCTCCCCCACCCCATCTTTAATGGACAAAGTGCCCTCAAAAGGGAATTGATTTTTTTTTTTTACACACTTAATCTTAGCAGATTACTTCAGATGTTTTTAAAAAGTATATTAAGATGCCTTTTCACTGTAGTATTTAAATATCTGTTACAGGTTTCCAAGGTGGACTTGAACAGATGGCCTTATATTACCAAAACTTTTATATTCTAGTTGTTTTTGTACCTTTTTTGCATACAAGTCGAACGTTTGTGCTTCCCGTGCATGCAGTCAAAGACTCGGCACAGGTTTTAGAGGAAAGAGTCGAACATGAACTAGGAAGCTGGGCGATGCTCCTGTCTCCAGCTGAAGAGCCAGGACTCTCTCCCCCACACCCCGACATCCCAGTGCGGGTGGGTGCCAGGAAGACGCCGCCTCCCCACAGCCTGGATGGGATGTCCCCAAGCTCTTGTTCTCCTGACATCTCGACAGGCGCACATTGAAGTGTATGAATATTTTTTAAAAGGTTTCACAGTAAAGATAGTCTTCCCCTCTGCTTTCTCGAAAGCTTACCGACCCAGTGGCTCACGGGCCGGGGCTAGATTTACTCTTCCACGGGTTGCCGCTTTTCCAGGCACCTCGAAGCATCAGGGCGGGGAATCAAAGCAGATGTGGGCAGGGACGAGCATTGCTTACCTAGCCCTGCCAGGGCAGAGTTTCCCGAAACTGGGTTAATTTCTTTATAGAAATGTGAACACTGAGTTTATTTTAAGAAAATAATAAAAATCATAAAACAAAAAAGAAAAAAAAAACCACAGAAGACAACTTACATGTATATAGGTCTTGAAGTGAGTGAAGTGGCTGCGCTTTGGTTTTGGCTCCCCCCCCCCTTGGTTTTGTTTTTATAGAAGAGATTTGAGATGGTACACTATTCTAATCAAAAATAAAGTTTTGTAGTGGGACCAGAAATTACTTACCCAATTCTCCACCCCCACCCCCCACCCCAACCTGATTCTGCTGGGCTGAAAGTTCCAGACTTGCTGTCAAGGCTTTTGTTTGTCAGACCACCTGGTGTACATCCTGTGAAGGTGCAGTCATGAACTGAAGGATGAGCCTGTAAGTGGCAGAGTGCAAGGCCTCTGCCCCAGCTGCCAGGCTGCAGGGGATCATGGCTGAGGGTAGTCTTTGACTGTGATGGCAGGAGGAGCAGGTGGCTTCCTCCCAAAGGGGGACCCATTCCCACATTCTGTTAACCTGTAGTTCAGGGACCCTGGATCCGTGGCCTGGGGTCTCCTGGTCCTCTTGCTCCCAGGTAAATGTGAATGGAAACAGAGCCTGTCCTCAACATTGATGCCCCCCCCAACCCTGGCCTCACGACGGTGCTACCTAAGAAAGTCTTCCCTCCCCACCCCCCACTTGCCTGGTCAGTGGTCAGTGAATTGGAGGAGGATCCGATGGGAGTGTGTAAATGTGAGATAAAATGTCTTGGTTGTACCTGTTTGTGGTTTAGCTTTGTATTTAAAGAAAAAAGGAAATAAACTTGAAAATTATTTGTCATCATAAAAATGAAACAAATTAAAATATTTATTGCCAGGCGAGGCTACCTGTGTTATTCTGGTTTTTTCTCAAGGCAGAGGTAGGGAAAAGTAAGGTTGGGTTTTCTGTTTTCTTTATTTTACACCCAGAAGGGCCACAGACCAGTGTGAGTCAGTTTTGGTGATTGTCCGCCTAGAGATATTTTCTTACTGGATCTTTTTTTTTTTTTTTTGTCTTTTTAGGGCTGTACTTGCGGCATATGGAGCTTCCCCAGGATAGGGGTCCAATCGGATATGTAGCCGCCAGCCTACGCCACAGACAGCAGCGCAAGATCCAAGCTGCGTCTCTGACCAACACCACAGCTCACAGCAACGCCAGATCCTTAACCCACTGAGCAAGGCCATTGACCTGCATCCTCACGGATAATAGATTTGTTTCTGCGGCACCACGATGGGAACTCTAGTTTCTTCCGTATTATGGGGGTCAGAGGGTGCTTTTGGAGATGAAGAGTTAAGCACGTTGTCCCCTTAGAACGATACCTGGCTTGTAGCATAAATTTTCGCCACTATTACAGTTTATAATTGTTTCTAATGTGCTAGATTTGACTCTCAGGTAGGCGTTTCACAGCAAGGGTGCTTGTCTGGTGCTGAAATTCCCCCATTCAGCCCAGATCTCGGCTCCCACTGCACTTTCCACCCCAGAGAGGCTTTGTTCCCTCAGCTCCAGGCACAGAGGCAGATTGGGACTGGGGTGGAGTTAGTTTACAGGCACAATGATCCATTCCTGGCATCTGCTTTAAGCATTTGTCAGCCATCACCTGAACAAATCACTTACCCTCTGAAATGTGTCCATTAATAGGAACAGCCTCTGCCCACCTGCCTTGCAGGGGTTTCCCGAGAATTCAGTCATATGTTACTACACCTCACCTGGGAAGAGACAGTGGCCAAAAGTGCTCAGCCCTGGAGTGGAACCTCTGGTTCCAGCCACTTAGCAGTTGTGTAACCTTGAGCGGGTTACCTAACCTCCCTGCGTGCCCTTTCCTTCTCTGTGACATGGAGTCGATACTAGTGCTTTTGAGGATTAAATGAGTTTAAGACATAAAGAGTGCCTGCACATAGATAATCCTCAGTAATCAGTGTTAGCTATTATTAGGATGAAAAATTGGGGTGGTTTCTCTCTCTGTTTACAAGTGCTGAGAGAGAGCGCTTCCACGTCTGTTCCTCTAGGTGCTGAGTTTGGAGAGGGAAGCCTGCAGTGTGGGAGCAGCTATAGCTGTTAACCTGTGGTCACACAGGGCCCAGCTCCCAGGGAAATGCTCCCTGGGGGGCTTACCTTCTGGAACTGGAACGCCCACACGCAGCATTTGTGGTTCTGAAGTCAGGAGGCTTGGATTTGTCTCCAAGGTGCAGAAATCCTCCTCTGTCCCTGCTGTTAAGCGGGGAACACCCAGTCGGGTTATGGTGTTACACAGGGTTACAGGAGTTAGGAGCCACTGCTGAGATGGCATTCAGACCAGACACTTAAACGTTGCTTTTCCTGTTTGCACCTGGGTTCAAGTCCTACTTCTACCGCTTTCCAGCTGGGGCCGTGACAAGCCCCTTGGCTCCACCTCACTGGCATCTGCTTGGTAAACCATGGGGATAAAAATAACACCCATCCCATAGGGGCAGGGTGAGGCAATGTATGTAGATGTGGGCAAGGCATGCAGTAAGTTGCACTCGTTATTGGTTGATTTTAGCTTTTCAGGGCCACACTTGCAGCACATGGAGGTTCCTAGGCTAGGGGTCAAATTGGAGCTGTAGCGCTGGCCTATACCACAGCCCCAGCAATGCCAGATCAGAGCCGCAGCAACAGCAGATCCTTAACCCACTGAGCAAGGCCAGGGATCGAACCTGCGTTCTCATGGATAGCAGTCAGATTCGTTTCCCCTGAGCCATGACAAGAACTCCCCTCAATAGCAACTTAATGCTATAATTTGCAGCATTTTTTCTCTCACAGCAACACACAAAGTAATGGTGCATCGCTTAAATTCAATGAAATACCTGTGCACCATATACATACCACCGTATTTGTTTATATGTATGTATATATGTTTTATATATATATATATATACACACACACAGAGACACAGAGACACAAGGGCATGTGTGTGCGTGCATGTGTGTGTGTGTGTATGTGTGTGTGTGTATTTGGGCCTTGAGCAATGCAGGGAGTTATGGATGTTCCCCTCCCCACAGCTGAAAAATCTGCATTAGCTTACAGTCATCCCTCCTTATTCAAAGTTCCTCCATATACACGAATTCAACCAACAGCTGCTTGTGCAGTACTACAGTATTTTTTTCTTTTTTTGTCAGTACTACAGCATTTACTATTGAAAAAAATCTGTCCTACTGTATAGCACAGAGAACTGTATCCAATCTCTTAGGCTAGAACATGATGGGGGATGATATGAGAAAAAGAATGTATATACATGTATGACTGAGTCTCTATGCTGTGCAGCAGAAATTGACACATTGTAAATCAACTATACTTTAATAAAAAAAAATCTGAAGTTCCCGTCATGGCTCAGAGGAAATGAATCCGACTAGGAACCATGAGGATGTGGGTTTGATCCCTGGCCTCACTCAGTGGGTTAAGGATCTGGTGTTGCCAAGAGCTGTGGTATAGGTCACAAATGCAGCTTGGACCCCGAGTTGCTGTGGCTGTGGTGTAGGTCAGCAGCTTAGCTCCCATTCAACCCCTAGCATGGGAACCCCATATGCCGAGGGTGCGGCCCTAAAAAAAAGCAAAAAAAAAAAAAATCTGTGTGTGAGTGAGCCTGATCCCTTCTAACTGTGTTTTTCAAGGGTCAACTGAATACAATTTACAGATTTAGAAACAAAGATTCCGGGAGTTCCCTTGGGGTGCACAGGTTAAGGATCTGGCATTGTCCCTGTGGCAGCTTGGGTCTGATCCCTGACCCAGTCTGTATGCCTCTGGTGCGGCCAAAAAGAAAAAAAAAAGGGAAAAGAAGCCAAGACTCTGAAAAGCTAACGTATCTTACACAAGATCACAAAACTCAGGAGTTCCCATTGTGGTTCAACAGTAACAAGCCCAACTAGTATCCACGAAGATGTGGGTTCCATCCCTGGCCTCAATCAGTAGGTTAAGGATCCAGCATTGTGGTGTAGGTCGCAGACATGGCTCGGACCTCAAGTTGCTGTGACTGTAGTGTAGGCCAGCAGTTGCAGCTCCAGTTTAAGCCCTAGCCAGAGAACTTCCATGTGCTGAAGGTGCAGCCCTAAAAAGCAACAAAACAAAACAAAACAACAACAAAATCACGGAACTCTAAGACACCACTCTGAAACGCTTACAGAAAGTATAAAAAGTTTTTTTACTTTAATTCAAAGTCATGTAAAGAAAGTTGTGTTAGCAAAATCAAATATTCACTAAATATCAGTGAAGGCATCACTGGAGTGTCAATACCTTGTTTTCCTGCATTTTCTTCTCCCCACCCACTTTGGGCTGGCATATGTCACTGCTACACAGTAAGAACCTGGGTCATCCATGGGCCAGGAGAAGCAGAATGCGCATCTGCATTCTGGAGGCCCCCTGGGTGGTTGAAGTGGGGCTGCATGTGGGCCCCCTGGCACTTTCCTTCTGTTTTCTTTGTGTCACTTCATCTGCTCTGGCCCAGCCTTCGAGGGTGTCCAGTTCTGCAGCTAGGGAGAAAACGTTTCCCCTTCCTTCTCAGACAGCTTTGAGGAGAAACAAAGCAGCATGTGCAGTGGGTACGCGTGGCACTGAGAGATGATTTTGGAAGTTGTCTTTGTGAGCTGTTTTCTGAGTCTGAGAACTTAGTCGTGGCCTCAGATCTATGTCTGCTTCCCTGATCCGAAAGAGAACCTGGGTTGGGAGAGAGGCGGGGGGTCAGAGGGCATTGAGAGTGTTCTGAAGCAGGGAGTGCAGAACCCCCTGGAAAATCTGTAAGCAGCTCCTGCAGGCCATTCACTCAAAGATTTATTTCCTCGGGGCTCATTATGGAACAGACAGGCACTGTTCTGGGGCTTTCCATCTATTAGATCATTTTGCACTCTTAACAACACCGGGAAGTGAATACTATCAATATCCCCATTTTATAGATGAGCAAACTAAGGTTCTGGAGTTAAGTAACTGGCCGAAGTTCACACAGTGCATCTTGGAATGGGGGTTGGAGCCAGTGCCCACTTTTAACCATTGTGCTGAACTGACAGATGGGAGTTTGGAGTCTGGCACCTTTTTGAAAATTTTTTTGTGATTTTATTATAGAGGAAGTGATAACTTCTCAATATTACCTACAATTAAAAAACAGATCTTTGGGACTTCCCCTTGTGGCTCAGTGGGTTACAAACACGACTACTATCCATGGGGATATGGGTTCGATCCCTGGCCTTGCTCAGTGGGTTAAGAATCCAGTGTTGCTATGAGCTGTGGTGAGGGTCAGAAACATGGCTCAGATCTGGTGTTGCTATGGCTGTGGTGTAGGCAGGCAGCTGCAGCTCCAATTTGACCCTTAGCCCAGGAACTTCCATATGTCACAGGTGCGTCGCTAAACAGCAACAAACCAACAAAACCCCCCCAAAAAACCCCAGATCTTTGCAATGAATAAAGATTAACATGTAAGTTCTTGGATATAGCAGATAAAACATATAAAGATATTATCCCCTGAGGCATGAGTACCAAACTTTCAGTCTCCCCTCATGCAAAGTTTTGAAAAGGAAGTAATATCAGTTGATCACAAAGAAGAGCCTCAATGCTATTTCCAGTTATAGGAAAGATACAAAGAAGGCCTGTTGGCTGAAAAGTCAGATGGAGATGTGGACTCTTATTTCTCCTGTAAGACAACCCCCCTGAGCACTGCCAGCAGTTCTGCCAGCAATGGCAGGGGTGCAGGGGCGAGCCCTTGACTCATGAACCTCCCCCTGAACCTGTGCATCCCCCCCCAACCCCCACTTCCTTGTCTCAGGAAATGACTTCATCTCCCCCAGTCATTCAAGCCAGGAATCTGGGAGCTTTTCTCAACTCCCCACCGCCTCACCCCACCTGCTGTATTTTAGTCATCATGACCCAAATATAGTTCCTAACCCCACCACTTCTCATCTCCTCCACTACCACCCCCAGGCTAAGCCACCATGAGGAGCACAACAGCTCCCCTGTCGACCCCTGCAAAACAGCAGCCAGAACGACTGTGTCACTGTGCAAAGCTAAGTCATTCCTCAGCTTAAACCTTTCCATGGCCCCCCAATCTCCTCAGGACACAGACAAAACGAGAAAGTTTTAGACCTACTTCTTCAGAAAGTCATTCATTCATTCATCCATTCCATCTGCTCTGTAAGCTTGTATGATATGATCATGAAATTGTGGCCTTACACTCTTTAAACATATGTCCTCAGGCTAGATTACAAACATTTTTGCCATATCGGGCTCAGACTCCAATTAAGAGACCCAAAGAATTCCCCTAGAAGAGGCAGAAAGAGTCAGTAGCTTTTGCATTTGGAAGCCTTGTTTACCATGGGATACTCAGCCAATGAACATCCCAAATAAACACCTTCAGACCCGACCCCCACTGTAGGGTACAGATGCTCTTTCATGCATTATCTCTTACCTCAAGAACCTTTCTTGGGAAAGAAACACTCCCACTGGCCCTGCACTGACTCTGTCCCCCTAGCCCTTTTCCACAAAGCAGCCAGAGTGAGCTTTTCATATGTGAATATGGACATGTCACTTCCCAGCATAAAACCTTCCAAGGTCTTTCCAAAGCACTTAGAATGAAACCCAAAGTCCTCACCAGGATCCACGATCCCCATGGCCCTGAATGATCTGATCCCTCCCCTTCTCTGACTTCCCTTCCCTTCCCTTTGCTGCTCCAGCCACCATGATCTCTGTTCTACAAGCTCTGGCTCTGGCCTTTACACCTGCTATTCCCTCCACTAGGAATGCAGGGAAACTCAGGTAGTTATGGTCTTACAGGGCTCAGCTTGAATGTTGCCTTTTCAGAGAAGCCTTATCAACCTTTCAGCACCCTATTTTTTTTCTGTTTTTTTAGGGCCACACCCGTGGCACGTGGAGGTTCCCAGGCTAGGGGTCGAATTGGAGTTACACCTGCTGGCCTACGCCACAGCCACAGCAATAGGGGAACCGAGCCGTGTCTCAGACCTTCACCACAGCTCACGGCAACGCCGGATCCTTAACCCACTGAGCGAGGCCAGGGATTGAACCCAAAGCCTCATGGTTCCTAGTCGGATTCATTTCCACTCTGCCACGTCGGGAACTCTAAAGTCTGGTAATACTTAGCTGAACAAAGTAGATGCACATTCCAGGGGCTGTTTTCCCCTACAGAACCACTTCCCCCTTCTCTGGCCTGCTCTCTGCTCCTGGAGGCTGACATCTAAGGATGATCTCAACAAGCTCCCTTGTTGTCCTCTAGCTTCTGGCTGGGCTCAGCCAATGGGAAGCACCAGCAGGAGCTGGGAGGGTGGGAGGAGAGAGGGGTGGGGGTATTCATTCCCTGGCTCTGTCCCTGCCAGTCCCTGTTTTACTATTTACTGTGTGTTCCTCTTCTGAAGGCCATGTTCTTGTCTGACTCCCCCTCTTCCCCTCACAGCTCCCTCCCCTCGCCCCTCTGCTGCCAGCCCCAGGCTGCTTCTCCATCCCTTATCTTGGTCCCTTCTTTAAATCTTTTCAGTGGCATCTTCTGAGTGAGCCTTTGTTTCCTGATAAGCAAGAACCCTGGCTTGACAGACTCTGTGACTGTGCAGTGTCGCTCTTGGTTATATATCCCTGGGAAATTCACACAGAGGTCCACGGATAAGCATGGACATATTCACTGAAGCACTGTCCACACTGGGGGAATTCCATCACTGGGGTTAGAAACAAGTTGAATTCCAGGGACCTGCTGTAGAGCACAGAGAACTCTACCCAGTATTCTGTGATAATCTATGTGGGAAAATAATCTGAGACAGAATGACTATGTGCATATGTGTGACTGGGTCACTGTTGTACAGCAGAAATTGCCACAACCTTGTAAAAGAGCTATACTTCAATAAAACTTAAAAAAAAAAGATACATGCAATAAAAAGAAAGAAGTTGGATTCTACACTGCTATAGTGTAGACCTTAAAAACTGCTTAATGCCCAGCAACACATGAATAGATAAATAGAAGGTGGTTTACACACTGGGCCTTAAAAAGGAAAGAAATTCTGGAGTTTCCTTCATGGCTCAGAGGTTAACAAACCCAACTAGGATTCATGAGGATGTGGGTTCCATCCCTGGCCTTGCTCAGTGGGTTAAGGATCCGGCGTTGCCATGAGCTGTGGTGTAGGTCACAGAGGCAGCTCGGATCCCGAGTTGCTGTGACTGTGGTGTAGGCACAGCACAGTAGCTACAGCTCCAATTCGATCCCTAGCCTGGGAACTTCCATATGCCGTGGATACGGCCCCCCCACCAAAAAAAGGGAAAGAAATTCTGGAGTTCCTGCTGTGGTGCAATGAGATCTGCAGCGTCTCTGTATCGCCAAAGGCAGGTTGGATTCCCAGCCCAGCAAAATGGGTTAAAGGGTCCAGTATTGTTGCAGCCACAGCATAGGTTGCAACTGTGGCTTGGATCTGATCGATGGCCCAGGAACTCCATATGCCTTGGGTCAGCCAGAAAAGAAAAAATAGAAAAGAAAAAAAAGTGAAGAAATTCTGATACATGGTACATCATGGATGAAACCTGAGGACATTTTGCTAATGATGTAAGAGCCAGTCACAAAAGGACAAATACTGTATGTCTCCACTTACATGAGGTCCCTAGAGTAGGGACAGAGACAGAAAGCAGAATGGTAGTTGCCACTCTTTTTTTTTAGGGCCGCACCTATGGCATACAGAGGTTCCAAGGCTAGGGGTTGAATCAGAGCTGTAGCTGCCAGCCTACACCACAGCCACAGCAACGCCGGATCCTTAACCCTCTGAGCGAGGCCAGGGATTGAACCTGTATCCTCATGGACACCAGTGGGGTTCGTTATTGCTGAGCCACTCCAGGAACTCCGAAATGAAGGCGTCTTAATTAAATCTGCCGTGGAAGGTAACCCAGAATCTCTGACCCCTCGAAATTATTTCCCTGTGAAATGGGCTGACAGAGTCCTTGCAAAATGGGTCACTACAGTATCCCCACCATGAGCGCCATGCCTGGCAGACAACATAGACTCAGTGAGGTGTTGTTGACTCACTAATGACCAAATGAATGACCCCTCAGCTCCCCACCAAGCTGCCCTCCCTCAGGGAAGGACTAACTAAGCGACAGCCTGATGGCAGCAGAGGACCCATTACAGTCTGCATGCTGGGTCATTTGGATTGCAGTCTATTTTTCAGCTTAAATTATTTGCCTGCATTTGGAAATCAAATTCCACGAACCAATCCAGTTTTTCTGGCTTTTCTCAAGAATCAGAAGCTCTGGTAATATGTTATTCCTCGGCCAGAGAGAATGGAGGGGCAAATGTCCCCCACCCCACCCCACACTCCCATCACTCATCCACATTAAGAGTTTGGGCCCCATAGGCTTTTGAGTTTGAGATCCCTAACCGAGGCTGTTTCTCAATTTTTTTCTTATTTTCTTTTTATGGTCACACCTGTGGCATATGAAAGTTCCTGGGCCAGGGATGGAATCTGAGCCACAACTATGACCTACACTGGATCCTTTAATCCATTGCACTGGGCCAGGGGTCAAACCCACACCTCTGCAGGGGCCCTAGCCACTGCAGCTGGATTCTTAACCTGCTTTCCTCTCACTTTTGATCCAAAAGCCCAGAGGTTGGTAAACTGTCACCAGGCCAGATATTCTCAAAGCAACCAAGGCAAACATGCTGCTTTCGTCAGCATGCAGTAGAGGAAAGGGGTGCCTAATTGTATTGACACCTGGTGATGGAAAAGGCACATCTCAGGGTGTAGTCCAAGGGCTCCCCATATTAGAATTGTCTGGGAATTTATTTAAAAATCCAGATTTCTGGGCTTCATTCCAGAACCAATGACTTGATTTCTAAGAATCTGAAATTTATTTTCTTTTTTTCTTTTTTCTTTTTGAAGAATCTGAATTTTAAACAAGCATCCCACGCTCAATGGTTTGAGGTGCAGCAACCAAAGAAACAAGGGATTAACCATGGTGCATGGACATGAGCAGGGTACTCAGAGGAAATGGCATTACATGTCCCAGTGTTGGAAGAGGAGGTCCTTTAAGGTTGGAGGTGAGAGAGGTGATGAATTAGCCCCCTTTAAAATCCAATAAAATCCAATAATTTACTGTGTTTTTCTTGTTGCTGTAATATTATTTGGATATTGTTAATATAGCATAAGAGGCAGCAGAGCTGTAGACGCTGGACTTCTTGGGTTCAAATTCTGACTTCACCATTTACTATCCGTGTGATCTTTGGTACATTACTTGACCTCTTAGTATCTATTTCCCCATCTGTCAACTGGGGACAATAATAGTTCCTACCTCATAGGATTGCTGGGATGAGTTAGTGAATTAATATACATCAAGTGTCTATACCAGTGCCCATCAGATAGTATAATACCCTGGCACTGAGTTTTCATATCAGCTGCAGCAGCACTACCAGGAGAGCAGGACCTCCTCCTCTCACCCCACTCCTTCCTTTAGCAATTATTTAGTGGCAACAGGGGGCAGCAAGGTGACTTACAGCTTCCTTATGATTGTCTTCTCCTCCTTGTTACTCCTGGCATTGCTGGCCCGAGCAACCAGAGTATCTTTTTCTTTTCTTCCTCCTGGGCCTTCTCTTGGTGGAATCAGGCCACTGGGAAAAGGGAGACAAATAAATCGGTTGTTTTACTGACGATCTCTTACCTGTGCAGCTCTGAAAATGAAGGTTTTTTTTTTTTTTTAGGGTCCTACCCACAGCATATGGAGGTTCCCAGGTTAGGGGTCAAATCAGAGCTACAGCTGCCGGCCTATGCCACAGCCACAGCAACGCAGGATCCGAGCCCTGTCTGCAACCTACACCACAGCTCACGGCAACGCAGGATCCTTAATCTACTGAGTGCGGCCAGGGATTGAACTCACACCCTCATGGTTCCTAGTTGAATTCACTTCTGCTGTGCCACGATGGGAATTACTGAAGGTCCTTAATAATTTTTTTTTTTCAGAGAAGAAAGCAACAATCTACATTTTGTTTGTACCTGCCTTTAACATGTGCATAAACTCTCAGGGGCCCTCCCCTCATCTGGGGGGATGGATGGTAGGTTCTGGAGAGAAGAAGCATCAGAATGTGGACACAAAGTTCAACAGAAGGTCTTGTTCCCCTGACAGGAGGCATCCCTGTAAGGCTGGGACTTGCGCTGACCTCCTTCCCCTCCAGACTAACTGTGAATCTGCTTTTTTTTTTTTTGGTCTTTTTAGGGCCGCACCCATGGCATATGGAGGTTCCCAGGCTAGGGGTCTAATCGGAGCTGTAGCCACCAGCCTACGCCAGAGCCACAGCAACGCGGGATCCGAGCCGTGTCTGCAACCTATACCACAGCTCATGGCAACGCTGGATCCTTAACCCACTGAGCACGGCCAGGGATCAAACCCACAACCTTATGGTTCCTAGTCGGATTCACTAACCATTGAGCCACGACGGGAACTCCGAAATTCCCTTTTGTACTTAAGATAGTTTGAATTGGATAACTGCCTCCTGCAAACTGAAGAAGCCTGAGCATGACAAAGCACTTCAATGTATGACCCAGTAAGCTTGTTAGATTCACTTGGATATTTTGTTGTTGTAGCTACTGGTTAATTTATGGCCCATCATGTTTCCCCCTTGCTATAGGCTGAACTGTGTCCCCCAGAATTCATATGTTGAATACCTCCAATGTTGTGGTATTTGGAGGTGGAACCTTTGAGAAGCAATTAGATTTACATGAGGTCATGAGGTTGGGGCCCTCATGATGGGATTAGTTCCCTAGCAAAAGACACACCAGATGGATTGCTCTCTCTCTCTCTCTCATTCTCCCCACCGTGTGAGGACGCAGTAAGAAGGCAGAAAGTTGTCTACAAGTCATTGATAGTCAGAACCAACAACACAGGCACCTTGATCTTGGACTTCGAGCCTCCAGAACTATGAGGAAAGAAAGTTCTATCATTTAAGCCTGTGATGTTTTGTTATGGCAGGCTGAGCTGACTGAGATACTTGTTTAGGTATGAGTGTCAGAGATCAGAATTTACCCTTTTCTTTCCTTTTTTTGCAAAGACTGGGTTCTGATTACTTAATATTGTTCTTTCTACTTTTATTATATACATTTATTATCATAATATTCATATAATTTAATAAGAGGCATCATCTAAAAATTCCTTTTGTCACTATTTACTGTTACATAAGACTACAACTTAATGATTTTGCTTAGTTTTTTCTTTTTTGGCTGCCCTGTGGCATATGGAGTTCCTGGGCCAGGGATCAGATCTGAACCACAGTTGCAACCTAAGTCACAGCTGCAGCAACACAGGATCCCCAACCTACTGTGCTGGGCTGGGATTGAACCTATGTCCCAGAGGTCCCAAGATGACACTGAGCCTGTTGCACCACGGCAGGAACTCCTAAAACTTAGTGATTTTGGAGTTCCCTGGTGGTGAAGCAGTTTAAAGATCCAGTGTTGCCACTGCTGTGGCATGGTTCGATCCCTGGCCTGGGAACTTCTGTATGCCATGGGTGTGGCCAAAACAAACAAAACAAACAACAATGATGATTTATGACTTCTCATGGTGGCTCTATTTCTTCCCCCTTTTTCTTTCTTTTTAAGGCTGCACTGGTATATGGAAATTTCCAGGCTAGGGGTTTAATCAGAGCTACAACTGCCGGTCTATGCCGCAGCCAGTCACACCAGATCCAAGCCACATCTGTGACCTACACTGCAGCTTGTGGCAATGCTGGATACTTAGCCCACTGAGTGAGGCCAGGGATCGAACCTGCATCCTCATAGAGACTATGTTAGTCCTTAACCCCCTGAGCTACAATGGGAACTCATCAATTTTTTTTTTTTGGCTATGCCCACAACATGAGGAAGTTCCAGGGCCAGAGATCAAACCCATGACACAGCAATGATAATGCCATATTTTCAACCTCCCGAGCTATCAGGGGATTCCACAGCAAGGCCTTTTACAGCTAGGAAGCCAAACAGCATCACTTCCACCACATTTGACTGGTCAAAGCAAGTCAGAGGGCTGTCCAAATTCAAGGAGAGGGAGAAAAGACATACCTTTTGATGAGAGGAATGGGAAAGGAATGTCAGATGGGAAAAATTGTTGCGGCCACCTTTGGAAACAGCCTACCAGATCTGCTTTCAGTTAAAACCGATCATTAGTATGAGCGTGGGCCTCCAAACTGATGCAGTTGCTAAGAGAACACCTCAGTTGACATGCTGGTTTCTCCAGAATACATAACACAAGAGATTAAATAGAATCCTGCTGTCTGTCTATCGGCCTGTACCAGATGGGAAGTGCACATCTGTTGTTCTCTGGGAATTCAAAACTGGAACTAAAGTGTGTTGCTTTATTCACTAACAAGCTGCTCATGGCATTGGCAGTCTAGCAGTTCCTCTTTTTAACTACCTGTGTCTAGAGTACTTGCTAAATGAGATGAAGATAGGTCTTTCCATTAACATGGTTCCAACCTCAGCAGAAGGAAGACAATTAAATTCTTGCTGGCAGAACTCAACCCTTTTGAATTTGGCCTCCTAGAACATTTTTATTTTGCTGCTCTCTTAATGAAGCCACCCTGAATGAATTTGAAGAATAATATAATTGGGGCTTTGTTTTATTTTGTTATGTTCTGAATCAGAGTAATAGCTTTACTTCCAAACTTTCCAAGTCCAAATGTGGCATGATAATTAACAGCTCAGGTGCTGATGTCAGGATGTCTGAGGTCAGGTCTCAAGGCTGCCACTATACCAGTCCTGGCACTTCAAGCAGGTACTTGACCTCTCTAAACCTTAGATCATCTTGGGGATAACTCACAGCCTTACTGTGAACACTAATTGAAATGATCCTGGGATACACTTAGCAGAGTGCCTGGCACAAGGTAAGCACTGATAAAATATTAGCTGGCATTATGTTTTTATTCTCTTGGTCTTTGTGTGTGTGTGTGTGTGTGTGTGTGTGTGTGTGTGTGTCTTTTCAGGGCTGCACCTGCATCATATGTAGGTCCCCAGGCTAGGGGTCAAATCAGAGCTGTAGCTGTTGGCCTATACCACAGCCACAGCAATGCCAGATCCAAGCTGTGGTCTGCAACCTACATCACATCTTACGGCAATGCCAGATCCTTAACTCACTGAGAGAGACCAGGGATTGAACCCATGTCCTCATGGATACTAGTCAGGTTTGTTAGGGCCATATTCGTGACATATGGAGGTTCCCAGGCTAGGGGTCAAATCGGAGCTACAGCTGCTGGCCTACAACCACAGCCAAAAAAAACACAAGATCTGAGCCGAGTCTGCGACCTACACCACAGCTCATAGCAACGTTGGATCCTTAACCCACTGAGCAAGGTCAGGGATTTAACCTGAATCCTCATGGATACTAGTCAGGTTCATTACCACTGAGCCACAACAGGAACTCCCAACACTGGAGCAAGGGCAGGATCGAACCTGCATCCTCACAGACACTATGTCAGGTTCTTAATCTGCTGAGCCACAAAGGGAACTCCACGGGGTGAATTTAGAGGTGGCTCTGGGCTCAGGACAACTTTAGGCAGCCTGTCTGCTGATGGGTGCGACTGTTTTCTCACCCTGTTGGTTGTTTGGCCTGAGATGTCCCAGCACTGAAGCTTGCAGGCTATTGGGTGGGGGCAGGTCTCAGTGCCATTTGGGAGAGCTTAGCTGATGTGTATTCCCTGGGTTCTCTACCACCAGTGTCCTTGCCTCCACTGTGAGCCACAGCCAACTCCCACCTCCCCAGGAGACTCTCAAGACCCATAGGTGTCTGTTTCAGCTCCTGTGGAGTCACTGCTTTGTCCTGGGATCCAGTGCACATGAAGCCTTGTGTGCACCTTCCAAGAGTGGAGTCTCTGTTTGCCCCAGTCCTGTGGATCTCCTGCCCTCAAGACCCACTAGCCTTCAAAGCCAAAAGCCCTGGGGGATCCTCCTGCTGATGCCACACCCCCAGGCTGGGGAGCTGACGTGGGGTTCAGAACTCTCACTCCTATGGGA
Source organism: Phacochoerus africanus (assembly GCF_016906955.1). NCBI lineage: Eukaryota > Metazoa > Chordata > Mammalia > Artiodactyla > Suidae > Phacochoerus > Phacochoerus africanus. The sequence goes on along the minus strand of NC_062558.1, from coordinate 29,623,267 downwards.
GAACCTCTGTGATATAACTATTTTCCAGTTTATGGGTTGCCCACCTGGCCAGTATGAGATTTGATTGTTTTGGGGAAGTGCCCCTCCTAACATCTTTTTGTGGCTTCTTCTTTGTCTTTGGGTGTAGGATGCCTTTTTTGGTGGTTCCCATATTTTTGGTTGATGGTTGTTCAGCAGTGAGTTGCGATTCTGGTGTTTTCATGAGAGATGAGCTCAAGTCGTTCTACTCCGCCACCCTGTCTCCTCTCCCCAGACACTAGAGCAGGCCCCTCCCACCCCCTGCACCCCCATCCCTGGCACTCCACTCTCTGCCATGTCTCCTTGCTCTCCATTCTCTTCATCATCTACCACCATTATCTTGCGTGTTCATGTCAGGCTTCCTGGCTAACTGCCTGTCTTCCCCCTAGACTCGCACAGATGTTCTATTTCATTCCCTGCTCTACCCTCAGTGCCAGGAGTAGTGTCTAGCATATAGTGGGTCTTCAATAAATTGGTTAAATGAATATAAGAACAAATATATAACCTACCACATAATTCCAGACAGGAGCCCCCCCCCCCCCACAAAAGCAGCACCACCCCACCTCTTATAGCACTGCAGCTCCTCCTGTGCCACCAGCAGCTGCGACTTGAGTTTGTTGCGCTCCTGTAGCACATCCCTCAGCTCCTGCAGAGTAAAGCGTGGTCGGTTGGGATCTGTCAGGTCAACCACCATTTTGTCTGGTCCCAGGTTCACCTGTAAGAAAAGACATTGCTGATACAGTTTCCTTCCTGAGGGTGAACTGTCATCCATCCCGGAAAGTTCTCTTGTTCTGTTACTCCCAAGGACCCTAGGAGATGCTGCCTATTGGAAGTGTCTGGAAAAGCAAGAGTTCTAAGAACCATTCTCCAAGAAAGGAGCCAGAGCTCCTTGGAGAACGGCTGAGTCCAAGGCTGGAACGGGAAAAGTCCAAGATGAGTCTGGGACATTTCACTGTGTCAGAGATGGAGACAGATCAAAAGGACACAGTTTGAAGGCTCTCCTACTGGCCAAACCGAACAATTTAAGTACCAACATGAATAATAACAGGAATGGATAACCACCCATCAAATAAGAGGAGAGAACTCAGGAATCCATACTTTACATTTTTTATTTAAATTAATTAACTAGGAGTTCCCATCGTGGCTCATGGTTAGCAAATCCGACTAGGAACCATGAGGTTGCGGGTTCGATCCCTGGTCTTGCTCAGTGGGTTAACGATCCGGCATTGCTGAGAGGTGTGGTGTAGGTCGAAGATGCAGCTCGGATCCCATGTCACTGTGGCTCTGGTGTAGGCCGGTGGCTACAGCTCCGATTAGACCCCTAGCTTGGGAACCTCCATATGCCGCAGGAGCAGCCCTAGAAATGGCAAAATGCCGAAGAAAAAAAATTAAATTCAATTAAAAATTTTTAAAAAATTAATTAATTAATTAGCTAACTAATAGGGATGTAATGGGCTAATTTTGTGTGTCAACTTGACTGGGCTAAGTAACGCCCAGATAGTTGGTTAAACATTATTTCTGGGTGTGTCTGTGAGGGTGTTTCTGAAAGAGATGAGCATTTGAATTGGTGCACTGGGTACAGCAGATGGCTCTCCTCAGTGTGGGTGGGAATCATCCAATCCATTGAGGACCTGAATAGAACAATAAGATGGAGAGAGGGTGAATTCACTCCCTGTTTGAGCTGGGACATCCCTCTTCTCCTGCCTTGGACATCAGATATCAATGCTCCTGGTTCTTGGGCTTTAGGACCCAGACCAAGACTTATACCATCAGCTCCCTCTTATACCATTGGCTCCCCCACCTCACACAGTTCAGAGGTCTTCTGACTTGGATTGAGTTATACCACTGGCTTTCCCAATGCTACAGCTTGCAGACAGCAGACTGTGAGACTTCCCAGCCATAACCACATGAGCCAGAGCTATAAGAAATATTCTCATTTATATCTATATGTGCATATCTATCTATATCTCCTATTGTTCTTCTTCTCTGGAGAACTCTGACTAATATAGAGGAGGAGGAGGGGAATCGGTACTTTAGAGCAGAATGCCAATTTATAAGTATAGATGCTAGAGTCAGAAAATTATCCTTTTGCAACCAACTTAGTAATAATTGATTCAGCAAGACGAATGAGTGGATCTAAAACCTTTGGGTGAAAGTTTGTTGGAGAACAGGATTTTTTTTTTTTTTTTTTTGTCGTTTCTAGGGCATATGGAGGTTCCCAGGCTGTGGGTCTAATCTGAGCTGTAGCCGCTGGCCTACGCCACAGCCACAGCAATGTGGGATCCGAGCCAAGTCTGCGACCTACACCACAGCTCACAGCAACGCCGGATCCTTAACCCACTGATGGAGGCCAGGGATCGAACCTACAACCTCATGGTTCCTAGTCGGATTCGTTAACCACTGAACCACGACGGCAACTCCGAGAACAGGATATTTTACACAAAGTATTTTCCCATAGGCTACTTATACATTACAAAGGGGATAAAGGCATTCTTACAGTGCAGAGCTCTTGCAGACATCATCTTAACCACAGAAGTTAACATCACCAATAACAACAAACTGAATCAAGTGCCTCCTGATAGGAACCACTGAGAAGGACACAGTATCGCTTAAGTGGTATCCCTGATAATCATGTATAGCTTGAATCTAACCATGAGGAGACATCAGAACAGGCCCAAGTTGAAAAACATTCTACAGACCAACTGATTTATAACCTTCAAAAATGTCAAGGTCATGAAAGACAAGGAAAAGCTGAGGAACTGTTCCAGACTAAAGGTGACTAAAGAGCTATGTCCTGAAGTTCCCGTCGTGGCTCGGTGGAAATGAACACGACTAGTATCCATGAGGATGCAGGTTTGATACCTGTCCTCGCTTAGTGGGTTAAGGATCTGGTGTTTCCGTGAGCTGTAGTGTAGGTTGCAGATGCGACTCGGATCTGGCATTGCTGTAGCTGTGGTGTAGGCCGGTGGCTACAGCTCCAACTTGACCCTTAGCCTGGGAACCTCCATATGCCATGGATGCGGGCCTAAAAAGACCAAAAAAAAAAAAAAAAAGCACTAAATAAATAAATAAATAAAGAGATGTCTCCTAAAGGTACCATTTATCCCTGCACTGGATCCTGCATCAGAAAAAAAAAAAAAAACTGGAGTTCCCATTGTGGCTCAGCAGGTTAAGAACTTGACTAATATCCATGAGGATGCAGGTTCGACCCCTGGCCTCGCTCAGTGGGTTAAGGATCTGGCATTGCCAAGAGCTGTGGTATAGGGTCACAGATATGGCATTGCTGTGGCTGTGGTGTTGGCTGGCAGATGCAGCTCTGATTCGACCTCTAGCCCAGGAACTTCCATATGCCACAGGTATGGCCCTAAAAAAACAAAAGAAAAGAAATGCTATAAAGGACTTATTATGAATTTGGAATAGGGATGGTATATTAGTTCTTAGCATTCTACCAACTTTCCCCCTGAATTTGATCATTTATTGTGGTTAGGTATCAGTATGTCTTAGGAGGTACACACTGAAGTATTTACTATTTAGGGTGAAAGATCCTAGTCTTTTACTTACCCTGCAACTAACATAATATCTGAGCAGATTTTTTTCCTTTTTTTTAGGGCTGCACCTGAGGCATATGGAAATTCCCAGGCTAGGGGTCTAAATGGAGTTGCAGCTGCCATCCACAGCCACAGCAACGCCAGATCTTAGCCACCTCTGTGACCTACAGCTCGCGGCAATGCTGATTCCTCAACCCACTGAGCGAGGCCAGGGATGGAACCTGCATTCTCATGGATACTAGTCAGGTTCTTAACACAGTGAGCCACAAGAGGAATTCCCCAGTTGAACAGATTTTGAGTGAATAAATAATATATATATATATATGTAAATACTTGTTAGATACATGTGTATAAATTTTTCAATATGTATCTCTTAAGATATACTATATACACACAGAGACACATATATACACACACCTGAATACAACACTTGAAATGAGGTGAAAGGTATACAAGGGGTCATTATGCTTGCAACTCTTCCATGGGTTTAACATCTTTTCCAACTAAAAATAAAGCATATATTTGGAAACAACCTAAATGTCTAATAACAGAAGCCTAGTTAAACTAAGGTGTAGCTACACTCTGGAACTAAATTCTGGTGATAGAAGATGAGGCACATTATAAAGAAAAATGCAAGAGTGACTACATTTCTTCTATGGGATTAACAGGCATCAGAATGTTTGAAAACACAGTGTTGTAAAGGCTCCAATCTCTTTAGCCCTTTTGGAGTGCAATGTGGCAATACTTATTCAAATGTGGCTTTCCTTTGATCTGGTCAGTCCACTTCCTCAGGGGCCAGCTGGTCTATGTGAGAGTAAGTCACTGTTGCTTGGACTAGGAGCAAGTGATTGGAAAATAAAGGTCTTTTGATAAGAAGCTGGTTAAAGCAATGATTCTTAACTTTTTTTTTTCCTTTTTAGGGCCACACCTGCAGCATATGTAAGTTCCCAGGCTAGGGAATATATGCCACAGCAACACAAGATCCAAGCCAAGCTCCTGATTCATATGCCACAGGTCTAATAAATGCAGAACAAAAACAAAGTTTTGAGATAGGTACTACACTGTAATAGGATATGAAAATATCTGTGGAGTTCCCGTTATGGCTCAGTGGTTGGTGAGTCCGACTAGGAACCATGACATTGCAGGTTCGATCCCTGGCCTTGCTCAGTGGGGTTGGGGATCCGGCATTGCTGTGAGCTGTGATGTGGGTTGCAGATGCGGCTCTGATCCCAAGTTGCTGTGGCACTGGCGTAGGCCGGCGGCTACAGCTCCGATTTGACCCCTAGCCTGGGAACCTCCACATGCTGCAGGAGCGGCCCTAGAAATGGCAAAAAAAAAAAAAAAAAAATCTGTGATTTCTACTGGTGACTGTCATAGGTACTGGTAATATTACTGTGTTTTGCTGTCTATACTCATAACTGAAGAAACAGATACATTTCAATTGGAGGTTGGTGAAAATAAAAATATGATTTTTTTCCCATGCAAGTTCTTGGACCTCTTGGATTAGAATTATGATCCTTTCAGGGGATTCCAAAAACTCCAAGTTGGGAACTATGTCTAGTCACTTATGATGGAGCATGGTAATATGAGAAAATAGAATGTGTACATGTATGTGTAACTGGGTCACCATGCTGTACTGCAGAAAAAAAATTGTATTGGGGAAATAACTACTAAAAAATAATAATAATGAAAAACAAAAAAATTTAAAAAACCAAAAAAACCCCACAAAAACTCCAAGTTAATAACCCTCAGGTTGAACAATTGAGATACTGTACAAAGGAAGTTTTCAAAAGCCATTAAAAAATGAGGGGGCTCTTCATATTCTGAGTTAGTATAATTTTCATGACACGTTAAAAGAAAATAAGCAAGAAGAAGAAGAGGGTATATATTATAATATCATTTGTGTGAATAATGGAAAAATACGTTCTTATCTGCTTGTGTTTGCATAAAGTATCTCTAGATATTTTAAGAAACTGATCATTTAATTTTTTTTCCAGGGAGGGTAAGGGAGTGGCTGGAGGGTGGAACAGGATGGGGAGGAAGATTTTCCAAGGCAAATATTTTTGTAACTTTTGAGTTTTGAACTCAAATTTACAAAAAGAAAGGGAAAAACTACACCCAGTAGGATGGCTACTGGGATCAAACAAACAAAACAGAAAATAACAAGTATTGGTGAGGATGTGGAAAAATTGGAACTCTTTTTTTTTTTTTTCTTTTTAGGGCCACACCCATGGCATATGGAAGTTCCTAGGCTAGGGGTCAAATTGGAGCTGTGGCTGCTGGCCTACACCACAGCCACAGCAATGCTGGATCCAAGCTGCATCTGTGATCTACTAGTTGGGCCCTTAACCCACTAAGCCACAACAAGAACTCCCCAAAATTGGCACTTTTGTGGGCTGCTGGTAGGAATGTAAAATGGTATAGTCACTATGAAAAACTGTATGGCGGATCCTTTAAAATTAAAAGTAGAATTACCAGAGTTCCTGTTGTGGCTCAGTGGTTAACGAATCCAACTAGGAACCATGAGATTGTGGGTTTGATCCCTGGCCTTGCTCAGTGGGTTAAGGATCTGGCGTTGCCGTGAGCTGTGGTGTAGGTTGCAGATGCGGCTCGGATCCCGTGTTGCTGTGGCTCTGGCAGAGGCTGGCAGCTACAGCTCCACTTAGACCCCTAGCCTGGGAACCTCCATATGCCACAGGAGCAGCACTAGAAAAGAAAAAAAATAAAAATAAAACTAGAACTATCATGTGATGCAGCAATTCCACTTTGGGGTATATACCCCAAAGCCTTGAAAGCAGGGACTTAAAGAGAGATTTATAGATCCACGTTCATAATTCACATTATTCACACAAAAAGTGGAAGCAACCCAAGTGTCCATCGGACAGATGGCTGGATAAACAGACTGTGGTAGATACACAATGAAATATTATTCAGCCTTAAAAAGGAAGGAAATTCTGAAACATGCCACAATATGGATAAACCTAGAAGACATTAAATGAAATAAGCCAGTGGCAAAAGGACAAAGATTACATGATTCTACTTACATAATATGAAATACCTAGAATAGGTAATTTCATATGAACAGAAGGTAGAACAGTAGTTACCAGACGCTTAGGGGAGAGGGGAATTTTTTAGTGCTTTGTGTGTATAGAGTTTCAGTTTCACAAGATAAAAAGAGGTTTGGAGAAGATGGTGGTGAGGGTTGCATAACAGTGTGAATGTAGTTAATGCCATTGAACTGCGCACTTAAAGATGGTTAAAATGGAAAATTTTATCTCTATCACAACTAAAAATAATTTAAGGGAGTTCCCTGGTGGTCTAGTGGTTAGGATTCAGTGCTTTCACCACTGCAGCCTGGGTTCAATCCCTGTCTGGGAACTGAGATCCCACATCAAACTGCTGCATGCCATAGCCCTCCCCCCAAAAAGAAGTGTAACATTTTAAAAGAAAAAGGCATATTTAATAAACTGTCTAGTGGCACTAAACATTCATTCTCTCTGCCTTTTTCCCAATCTCCATTCTTAAGACTACAGCTTGGGAGGAAAACGTGCCGTCTCATCAAGCTTCTGGTTGATGAAGCTTGTCTGCTGCACCTTGGACAGGAAATGACCCAGCCCCTGTGCAGACCACATTGTTCATGGTCTATGACGGGGCTTCCTCTATATTCTTGTGACTGGAGTTGGAGGTGACAGGGAAAGAGCACAGAATATGAGCTCAGAGATCTTGGGCAAGTCATTTAACTGCTCTTGAACCTCAAGAGTCAGGCCACTAATCATGATACTCAACCACCTCACATGACAGAAACTGAAGAAGACTAATGAGTAGGTGGAATAAAAACGTACCAAGGAAGCTACCAGAAACCTTCATTCTTCTCTGTGAATTTCAGCCACCCTGTTCTATTGTCCTTTTCTCACTTCCTTCCTTCCTCCATCCCTCCCTCCCTTCCATCCTCCCTTCTTTCTTGCTTCTTCTTCTTCTTTTTTTTTTTTTTGTCTTTTTGCCATTTCTTGGGCCGCTCCTGTGACATATGGAGGTTCCCAGGCTAAGGGTCTAATCAGAGCTATAGCCACCAGCCTATGCCAGAGCCACAGCCACAGCAACGCAGGATCTGAGCAGCGTCTGTGACCTACACCACAGCTCATGGCAATGCCGGATCCTTAACCCACTGAGCAAGGCCAGGGGTCAAACCCGCAACCTCATGGTTCCCAGTCAGATTCATTAACCACTGAGCCGCAACGGAACGCCGTCTTTTTTGCTTCTTAAGGCTGAACCTGTGCATATGGAAATTCCCAGACTAGGGGTCAAATTGGAACTGCAGCTGCCAGCCTACACCACAGCCACAGCAACTCGGGATCCGAGCCACATCTGTGACTTCACCATAGCTCATGGCAATGCCAGATCCTTAACTCACTGAGTGAGGCCAGGGATGGAACCTGCATCCTCATGGATACTACTTGGATTCATTACCACTGAGTCACAGTGGGAACTCCCTTTAAATATTTTTATTGGGGAGTTCCCGTCGTGGTGCAGTGGTTAACGAATCCGACTAGGAACCATGAGGTTTCGGGTTCGATCCCTGCCCTTGCTCAGTGGGTCAAGGTTCCGGCATTGCCGTGAGCTGTGGTGTAGGTCGCAGACGCGGCTTGGATCCTGCGTTGCTGTGGCTCTGGCGTAGGCTTGGCAGCTACAGCTCCAATTCGACCCCTAGCCCGGGAACCTCCATATGCCGCAGGAGCGGCCCAAGAAATGGCAAAAAGACAAAAAAAAAAATTTATTGAAGTATAGTCGATTTACAATGTTATGTTAATTTCTGCTATACAGAAAATGATTCAGTTACACACACACACTTTCAAAAAATATCCTTTTCCATTACAGTTTATCATAGGGCATTGAATATAGTTCTCTGTGCTATACAGTAGGACCATGTTGTTTACCCCTGCTGTTCTTTCATGGCCTGCTTCTCAGTCTGTAATATTGTGGTCTAGTTTCAGAGGTCTGTGTGTCTTATCTCTTCCGCTAGATGTGAAGCTCCATGAAGGCAGGGACCTTGTCTAACTTAGCTCTATAGCCCCTAAACCTGCACAGTGAAGTCTCTCATCAAATGTTATAAGTAAGGTCATAGGTCTGTATTTCAGTACAGTGTGGTTAAGGTTAGCATCTCTGTGTTCAAATCCTGCCTCTACCTCTTTGGCAAGCCCTTGGGCAAATTATATAACTGTTTTATGCCTCCATTTTTATAAAATGGGCATAATAATAGCGTGAGAATTAAATGAGATAACCCACTTAAGGCAGCTTTTTTTTTTTTTAAACTGTAGCTGGAGAACCACTAGTGAGTCATCACATTAATTTATTTAGTTGCAAAATAATTTAAAAATTCATAAAAATGGAATAAGAAAGTATGACTATCATGTTTAGAAAGGTTGAACTAGGGTAAATTATTTCTTGAAACTTGTTTCATCAATACTAGATATGGATGTAAAATTTAATTTTGTAAAATGGGGGTATAACACATATACAGAAAAATGTACCAATCAAATTTATAGCTTTATGATTTTTAGCATATGTGTATATCCACATAGCCACTATAAATTTCCCTCCTGCTCCTCCCAGCACCCTCTCCTCCCAGGGTTACTATCAACCGATCTTCTATGTTGTAAAGGTTATTTTGCCTGTCCCTGAATTCCACATACAGTAGGCTCTCTTTTGTACCTGGCTTCTGTCTCTCAATGTAACACCTGTGAGATTCATCCATACAGTTGTGTGTATTGATATTCAGATCTTTTTCATTGTGGTGTAATATTGCATTGTACGAATATACAACAATTTAAAAAATCCATCCTTCTGTTCATTTGGATTGCTTTGAGTTTGGCACAATTATGAATAAGAACGCTCTGAATATTCTTGTTTGGGTCTTTTGCTGGTCTTAAGCACTAATTTCTCTAGTTGAAATGTATTTCTTACTCTAAGACAAAGAGTCTCAAGGTGGGATACTTGGATCAAGAGTATCAGCATCAACTGGGAACTTGTGAGAAATGCAGATTCTCAGGTCCGATTCTAGACCTACTGGATCAGGAACTCTGGAGCCGGGGCCAGACAAAATGTGTTTTAAGGAATGCAAGGTGATTCTGATGCATGCTAAAGCCTGAGATCCACTGCTCAAAGTCCCAGTCAAAAACGCTGAAAGCCACTGATTTAGACAATAATCGGCATAGGGCCCAGCATTAGTAAATGCTCAATTAATGTTAACTATCATTATAATCTGATAGTTATAATCATTGTAATCTGAGGATCTGGACCCTCCCAGTGATTTGTTTTGAGGGGCTTGGATGTTCAAGAGAGGAAAGCTGCTTCCCGGCCAGTCGACGCACATCCCACGGCTCCTCGGTAGAGTCCCGTCCCTCCCACACTCACCTCTCCGCCGGCCGCGGAGCCCTCTCTCCGCAGCCCCTCCACCTCCGTCCTGAGGTTGTCCCGCTCCATTCTCAGCTCCTCCACCGTCAAGTTGCCCTCATTCACCAGCGTCTCCAGCATCTCCAGAACACGGACGATCTTGAACTGCAGCTGTGTCACCCGGGGGTCGCTGCCCAGGGCCATCAGCTCTCGGCCCATCACGTAAGAGATGTCATATACGTCTTCGGCTGTCAGCTGGAAGGGGCTCTTGCCCAGAGCCCCCTCGGGCCCCGCCTCGTCCCCTTCCTCCTCCTCCTCTCGCAAAGGGGGCTCCTCCATGGCCTGCCAGACCTCTGCAGCCTCCGTAGCTGCCTTCTCAAGAGTCTCTAAATGTCCAACTTCCTCCCGGCGCAATAAACTTTCCGCTGGGCAGAGTACTCTATCTGCTCAGGGCGGGGGGATGGTCCAGAAGCCGCCAATCAGCGCAGCCTAGAGGTGGGCCCGGGAATGCGGCGGGAGGAGGCCAAGCACCAAGGCTCTCAGGCCCGGACTCCCGTGCAGCTTCCCAGCCGAGCGCCGTGCGGCAAGTGCGGGCTCCAGCACGTGATTTGGGCCACGAAAGGACAGCAGGCAGGGAGGGCAGCCGAAAAGAGGAACGGAGAGGTGAAGGAAGGGGTGACAGTGATCGCTCCCAGCCTGGGAGCTGTTGCAAACTGGGGGAGGGGCGGCGACGCCGAGCTCCGCCCTTGGTGACCGCCAAGGCAGAGGACGGGTTTCCACGGAGACGGGGCGGAGTTTCCACAGCGAGTCTGGAAAAGAGGCACACGACTTTTCCCTTTCTGCACTCAAGTCTTCCAGCCACAGAATTTACATATAAGGGGAGGTAGATTCTGTTTCAAAACAGCACTTTGTGGCAGCGCGGGGCAGACAAGAGGCCTGGGGTGCGCAGAGCTTCCAGGCCAGTTGTCGCAGGGAGCTGCGGCATCTAACGCTCAATAAAACGGAGACTCCCTGAGCTATGTACTTTGCCCTTTCCTGGAGTTTTCTATTTGACCAGTGTGTGGCCTTGCTACTTAAACTCCTTCAAACCTCAGTCTATCCTCAGTAAATAACGGTACCTACGGAGTAGGGTTGCTGTGAGGAATATATGAGAGCGTGAGACAAGGTATGTGCTAAAAAGCACTTGGGAAGTGCTCAAAAAAATATTAGCCGATATTCTGCATTCTTCCCTCCAACAAACACTAAGCTTGTGTGGCAGACGGCAGGAGTAATAAACAAGACACAAATCACTGCTTTGAAAATTAGAAAGCATTCTGCAGATATACATGGTATGACTGAGAATATTAGCAGTGTGGATTTCAAAACGGGTTATTTTAGGTTTAATTAGAGGTTTGTAATAGCCATAGGCAGAAAACCCAATAATGGAGTTTGTCTCTTCCAAGAACATATTGGCAGTTTTCTCTGCGACAGATGTATGGGATTTTCTCCATAGTGAAATTCTAGAATCCACATGAAGAGTGGACAGGGATAAAACAAACAAACAAATTAGACACTATTTTCAGACTGTAAAATGTTCTACTGATCAAAGAAAGGTCCTGGGCAAGGGCTCAGTAATCCATTAATCAGTGACCTGATAACATCACATGATTAAATGCAGAGATAAAATATTAGGCTTACTATAAGTAAAATGTGGGATAGCCACACAATGGAATATTATTCACTCATAAAAAAGAATGAAGGAATTGAATAGAGCCCAGAAAGTACCCTCTTATATGCAGTCAAATTATTTTCAACAAGGGTGTCAAGACCGTTCATTGGGGAAAGGACAGTCTTTTCAACAAATGGTGTAGGGAAAACTGAATAAGCATAATCAAATGTGTAAATTTGGACCCTTGCCTTATACTACATACAAAAATTAACTCAAAATGGATTGAAGACCTAGACCTACAAAACTCTAAGAAGAAAATATAGTGGAAAAGCTTTATGTCAATGGATTTGGCAATGATTTCTTCAAAAACACAGGCAATGAAAGAAAAAAGATAAACTGGACTACATTGATGAAATAAAACTTACATTTTAAGGTAGGGCAAGAAAAGTTAAACACTGGAGTTCCTTGTTCCATTGGAACAAGGGTTAAGGATCCAGCATTGTCACTGTAGTGGCTTGGGACATTGCTGTGGCTCAGATTTGATCCCTGGCCTGGGAACTTCCACATGCCTTAGGTGTGGCCAGAACCCCCCCCTCACAAAAAAAAAGAAAAAGGAAAGTTAAACTTCTCTCTCTGTCCATTTGTGCTTCCTTCCTCCCTCCCTAATGTGCAATTTGCATTTGTGTTAAAAGTTAACAGGGCTCCTCAAAGGTGGGAATGCCTTCTCCAATGTTAAGATCAAATTTTTCACCGTTTCTTCTGAAGCTAGCAATGCAACCTCTTAAAGATTAGCATTCTGGAGTTCCCGTCATGGCTCAGGGGTTAACGAATCCGACTAGGAACCATGAGGTTGCAGGTTCAATCCCTGGTCTTGCTCAGTGGGTTAAGGATCTGGCGTTGCTGTGAACTGTGGTGTAGGTTGCAGACGTGGCTCGGATCCCGAGTTGCTGTGGCTCTGGCGTAGGCCAGTGGCTACAGCTCCGATTTGACCCCTAGCCTAGGAACTTCCACATGCCACAGGAGCGGCCCAAGAAATGGCAAAAGACAAAAAAAACCCCAAACAAACAAACAAACAAAAAACATTAGCATTCTGGCTGTTTGCTTTGGACTAGTGGTTAGTACTTTCACGACTGTGGCCCAGGTGCAATCCTTGGTCCCTGGTCTGGGAACTGAGATCTCATGTCATTGGTGCTGCACGCCAAAAAAAAAAAAAAATCAATCTGTGTAAGCCACCATATCAACAAGCTATCCACACAAAAAGCTAATCACACAAAAAGCTATCAGAGCAGAGTTCCCATTGTGGCTCAGCGGGTTAAGAACCCCACTAGTATCCATGAGGGTAAGGGTTTGATCCCTGGCCTTGCTCAGTGGGTTAAGGATCTGGCATTGCTATGAGCTGTGGTGTAGGTTGAAGATGTGGCTCAAATCCTGTGTTGCTGTGGCTGTGGTGTAGGCCGGCAGCTGTAACTCTGATTTGACCTCTAGCCTGGGAACTTTCATATGCTGCAGGTGCGGCCCTAAAAAAAGAAAAAAGGAAACTAATAAAATGAGCTCAAGGTTGCAGCATACAAGATCAATATAAAATATCAATTGGACTTCTATACACTTGCAAGGGATAATATGAAAATAAAATTAAGAAAACAATTCAGTTTACAATGGCACCATAAAGAATAAAATACTTAGAAATAAATTGAGAAAAAGAAGTATGACTTGTACACTCAAAACATCATTGAAAAGATTTGAAGACATAAATAATTGGAAAGCCAAGTTCATCAATTTTAATACTTAATGTTGTCAAGATGGCAATGCTCTCCACCTGACATCTTCAGAATCAGCACAATCCCTATCAAAATCTGTGCAGAAAAGAGTTAACACCAGGGAGTTCCCATCGTGGCACAGTGGTTAATGAATCCGACTAGGAACCATGAGGTTGCGGGTTCAATCCCTGCCCTTGCTCAGTGGGTTAAGGATCTGGCGATGCCGTGAGCTGTGGTGTAGGTCACAGACGTGGCTCGAATCCTGTGTTGTGGCTTTGGCATAGGCCGGTGGCTACAGCTCCAGCTAGACCCCTAGCCTGGGAACCTCCTTGCCACGGGAGCAGCCCTAGAAAAGATGAAAAGACAAAAAAAAAAAAAGAGTTAAACACCAGGCCAAAGAATGCTATCACTTGAAAATCCTGCTTGCAAGGTGGGCCTTTGCTAGGATCTGGGAACTTGGATTTGGGAAGGGTTCCCACCATCCTAACTGATAAGAGTAGCTCACTGTGCCTTAACTCTTTGTGCAAACAACACGGTCTGTGGTGAATGTGCTAGGCAGGGGGTGCATGCATGACCAGGCACAGAGTTTCTGATGCTTCCCTCACAGACAATATTTCACACACGTTATCACAACTCATTACTTAGAAGTTATTCTAAGTTAAAGAAGCCAGTCACAAAAGATTTCATAGTCTCATTCCATTTATTTATTTAAAAAAAATTTTTGTGAGTTCCCGTCGTGGCGCAGTGGTTAACGAATCTGACTAGGAACCACGAGGTTGCGGGTTCGGTCCTTGCCCTTGCTCAGTGGGTTAACGATCCGGCATTGCCGTGAGCTGTGGTGTAGGTTGCAGACGCGGCTCAGATCCGACGTTGCTGTGGCTCTGGCGTAGGCCGGCGGCTACAGCTCCGATTCAACCCCTTGCCTGGGAACCTCCATATGCCGAGGGAGCGGCCCAAGAAATAGCAAAAAAAGACAAAAAAAAATTTTTTAGCCACACCCAAAATATGAGGAATTTCCTGGGCCAGGGATCAAACCTGTGCCACAGCTCTAACCAGAGCCACAGCCCTGAAAATGCCAGATCCTTAAACCGCTGAGCCACAAGAAAACTCTAATCTGATTTCATTTATATGAAATGTCCAGAACAGATAAATCCATAAAGACAGAAAGTAGATTAGTAGTTGCAAGGCTGGGTAGGTATAGGGTTTCTTTTGGGGGTGCTAATTCTGTGAATATACCAAAAAATCATTGACCTGTACACTTTATTTATTTATTTATTTATTTATTTTTGCCTTTTTGCCATTTCTTTGGGCCGCTCCCTCGGCATATGGAGGTTCCTAGGCTAGGGGTCTAATCGGAGCTGTAGTCACTGGCCTACGCCAGAGCCACAGCAACTCGGGATCCCCGAGCCACGTCTGCAACCTACACCACAGCTCACGGCAACGCCGGATCGTTAACCCACTGAGCAAGGGCAGGGACCGAACCCGCAACCTCATGGTTCCTAGTCAGAATCATTAACCCCTGAGCCACAACGGGAACTCCCCTGACCTGTACACTTTAAATGGGTAAGTTGTATGGATGTGATTATATTTTGATGAAGCTGCTATTAAAAAATTTAAAAATAATGGGCAAAGGACTTGAAGAGACATTTTTCAAAAAAAAGATACAAAACAGAGTTCCCTGGTGGCTCAACGGGTTAAGGGTCCAGTGTTGTCACTACTCTGTGTTGGGTCGCTGATGTGGTGTGGGTTTGATTCCTGGTCCAGGAACTTCTGCATGACTCGGGTGCAGCTAAAAAAAAAGATACATGAAAGGCCAATTAAGCACAGGAAAAGGTGCTCAATGTCATTAGTCATTAGGGAAATGCAAATTAGAACCACAATGAGATATCTCCTCACACCCATTAGGATGGCTATTATTATTATTTTTTAAAGGCAGAAACTAACAAGTGTTGACAAGAATGTATAGAAATTAGAAGTCTTGGAGTCCCCGTCGTGGCTCAGTGGTAACAAACCCAACTAGTATCCGTGAGTACACAGGTTCAGTGCCTGGCCTCATTCAATGGGTTAAGGATCTGACATTACCATGGGCTGTAGTGTAGGTGGCAGATGAGGCTTGGATCCCATATTGCTGTAGCTGTGGCATAGGCCAGCGGCCACAGCTTTGATTTGACCCCTATCTTGGGAACCTCCGTATGCTGCGGGTGCGGCCCTAAAAAGACAAAGACCCCCCCCCAAAAAAAAGAAAGAAAGAAATTAGAACTTTTTTGCATTGCTGGTGGGAATGTAAAATGGTTTAGCCACTATGGGGAATAATATGGTTGTTCCTCAAAAAATAAAAATAGAATCATAAGATCCAGCAATACCACTTTTGGGTACATATCTAAAAGAATTGAAAGCAGGGTTTCAAAGAGATATTTGCACACTTATGTTCAGAGCAGCATTATTCACAATAACCAAAAGGTGGAAGTAACCCAAATGTCCATCCATAAATGAATGAATAATCAAAATGTGGTATATACCTATAATGTAATATTAATCAGCCTTAAAAAGGGAGGAAATTTTGACACATGGTACATCAACGAACACTGAGAACATTATGCTAAGCGAAGTAAGGCAGTCACCAAAAGGTAAATACTGTATGATTTCACTTACATGAGATATCTAGTGCACAAACTCATAGAAACAGAAAGTAGAGTGGTGGTTGCCAAGTGCTGGGGTGAGGGGGGATGGAGAGTTTCTGTTTAGTGGGTATAGAGTTTCAGTTCTGCAAGATGAAAATGTTCTGGAGACGGGTTGCACAACAATGTGAACGTACTTAGTACTGAACTGGACACTTAAAATGGTTAAAATGGTAAAATAGGAGTTTCTGTCGTGGCTCAATGGTTAATGAATCTGACTAGCATCCATGAGGACACAGATTCAATCCTTGGCCTTCCTCAGCAGGTTAAAGGATCCGGCGTTGCTGTGAGCTGTGGCGTAGATGGCAGACGCAATTCGGATCTGACACGGCTGTGGCTGTGGTGCAAGCTAGTAGCTGCAGCTCCAATTCGACCCCTAGCTTGGGAACCGCCATATACCGCAGGTGTAGCCCTAAAAAGCAAAAAAAAAAAAAAAAAAAAGGATGATAAAATAAATTTTATCTTATGTGTACTTCACCAGATTTTTTTTTTTTGCTATTTCTTGGGCCGCTCCCGCGGCATGTGGAGGTTCCCAGGCTAGGGGTCGAATCGGAGCTGTAGCCACCGGCCTACGCCAGACCCACAGCAACGTCGGATCTGAGCCACGTCTGCGACCTACACCACAGCTCACGGCAATGCCGGATCGTTAACCCACTGAGCAAGGGCAAGGACCGAACCCGCAACCTCGTGGTTCCTAGTCGGATTCGTTAACCACTGCGCCACGACGGGAACTCCCAGATTTTTTTTTTTTTTTTTTTTTTGATGCATGAGAAAACTCTCTGGAGTGATGAAAATGTGCCATATCTTGATCGTGGTGGAGGCCACGTGAGTATGTACATGGGTGAAATGTTGTGGAGCTGTATGCTTAACACTGTGCATTTCCTTTAGGTAAATTATACCTCAATAAAGTGCTGGTCCGGGGAGGGAAGGAATGCAGTTCTGATACATGCCACACCATACAGGAACCCTGAAAACATTATACTGAGAGAAAGCCACAAAGGCCACAGATTATATGATTCCATTTATATGAAATTTGCAGAACAGCAACAGTGATTAGTGGCTGTCTAGAGCTGGGGGCAGGGAATGGGGAGTGACTGCTAATGCAGACAAGGTTTCTTTTTAGGGTAATGAAAATGTTCTAAAATTAGACTGTGGTGATGGTTGCACAACTTCGTGAATATACTAAAAACCACCAAATTGTACACTTATTTATTTATTTATTTTTGGTCTTTTTGCCATTTCTTGGGCCGCTCCCTCAGCATATGGAGGTTCCCAGGTTAGGGGGTCTAATCTGAGCTGTAGCCGCCGGCCTACGCCACAGCCACAGTGACATGGGATCCGAGCCGAATCTTTGACCTACACCACACCTCTCAGCAATGCTGGATCGTTAACTCACTGAGCAAGGGCAGGGATGGAACCTGCAACCTCATGGTTCCTAGTCAGATTCGTTAACCACTGCGCCATGATGGGAACACCCAAATTGTACACTTTAAATGGGCTAATTTTATGATAATGAATGATGTCTCAGTGCTGTTGAGACGTCATTGCTGGAATTTAGCCTTCTCGTAGCAATACTATCAGAAAGAATTTAATGTTGCTGCATTTCTTTCTCTCTCTCTCTCTTTTTTTTTTTGGTCTTTTTAGGGCCCCACCTTCGGCATAGGAGGTTCTGGGCTAGGGGTCTAATCGGAGCTGTGGCTACCAGCCTATACCACAGCCACAGCAATG
The DNA here is from genome assembly GCF_016906955.1 of Phacochoerus africanus. Classification (NCBI taxonomy): domain Eukaryota; kingdom Metazoa; phylum Chordata; class Mammalia; order Artiodactyla; family Suidae; genus Phacochoerus; species Phacochoerus africanus. The sequence goes on along the minus strand of NC_062558.1, from coordinate 29,605,500 downwards.
CCAGATCCGAGCCGTGTCTGTGACCTACACCACAGCTCACGGCAACGCCGGATCCTTAACCCACTGAGTGAGGCCAGGGATTGAACCCGAAACCTCATGGTTCCTAGTTGGACTCATTTCTGCTGCACATGACAAGAACTCCTTTCTTTCTTCTTTCATGGCCACATCTGAGGCATATCACATGGAAGTTCCCAGGCCAGGGATTGAATCTGTGCTGCAGCGTGGCAACACTGGATCCTTTAACCCACTGCACCGCCGGACTGGGGATTGAACCAGCACCTCTGAAGCGACCAGAGATGCTGCAGTTGGATTCTTAACTCCTTGTGCCATGGTGGGAACTCTGGATTTCTTTCTTTTTTACCTTCAGGATTCCCAGCTGCCACCGCTGGTATGAATCTCTTCCGCACAATTATCCTCTTTTTTTTTTTTGTCCTACACCTGCTAGATGGGAAATTCCCAGGCCAGGGACTGAACCCAGGCCACAGAAGAAGCCAGAGCCACAGCAGTGACTACGCCGGACCCTCAACCTACTGAGCCATTAGGGAATTTCCCGCAGTCCTTTTCAAAAGTTCCTTCTGCTCTGAAATTTCTCTAGAAACACCCTCTAAGGTGCCTTATCTTCCTTCCTTGTTACACAGTGAAATCTAGTAAATTATGTTTTCAAAACGCCAAAATGTCTTCGACTGAGTAACCTTAGGCTTTTGATATTTTAAAAAGCTCCAGAAGTTCCTGCCATGGTGCAGTGGAAACAAATCCGACTAGAACCATGAGGTTGCAGGTTTGATCCCTGGCCTTGCTCAGTGGGTTAAGGATCCGGCGTTGCCATGAGCTGTGGTGTAGCTCACAGACGAGGCTCGGATCTGGCATTGCTGTGGCTGTGATGTAGGCTGGCAGCTACAGCTCATTAGACCCCTAGCCTAGGAAGTTTCATATGCTGAGGGCGCAGCCCTAAAAAGACTAAATGAATAAATAAAAATAAAAAGCTCCAAAGATTTTTCTGTTCATCATTTAACAACTAAATTACTGAGCATCTACTAGGTGCAAAGTCTGTATAGTCAACAGGGCTATGGGGTCAAGCAATCTTAGACTGGAATCTCATGATTGCTACTTGCTCACAATTACAGACTTGATCAGTTTGATCAAGTTCCCTAATCTTTCCAAATCCCCATTTCCTATCAGTCAACTGGGAAAAACAAAAGCATTTCCCAAAACTGCTGTGAAGATTAGATAACACATGAAAAGTGCTTCATCCAGTGTCTAGCACATCATAAGCATCAATGGTCAGTGGTTATTACTATAGAGTGTTGGTGAATTTTCTTTTTTTTTTTTTGCTTTTTAGGGCCACCCCTGAGACATATGGACGTTCCCAGGCTAGGGGTATAATTGGAGCTACAGCTGCTGGTCTACACCAGAGCCACAGCAACGCCAGATCCAAGCCCTGCCTGCAACCTACACCACAGCTCACAGCAACGCTGGATCCTTAACCCACTGGGCAAGAATCAAACCCGCAACCTCATGGCTCCTAGTTGGATTTGTTTCCGCTGAGCCATGAAAGAACTCCAAGTGCTAATGATTTTCATTCATTTTTTTTTTTTTTGCCATTTCTTTGGCCACTCCCTCGGCATATGGAGGTTCCCAGGATAGGGGTCTAATCGGAGCTGTAGCCACCAGCCTACGCCAGAGCCACAGCAATGTCGGATCTGAGCCGAGTCTGCGACCTACACCACACCTCTCAGCAACGCCGGATCGTTAACCCACTGAGCAAGGGCAGGATGGAACCCGCAAGCTCATGGTTCCTAGTCGGATTCGTTAACCACTGCGCCACAACAGGAACTCCTGATTTTAATTCTTAGATCCCTCATCGAATTGGATAGTCTGTTGTAAGTAATCATAACCCTTCTCTGTTGGGAAATTATGAAAACAATTATGAGTTACAGCTGTTAAGAACAAAATTCAACTGAGTAAATCTGAAGATCTAATTGGCTTTATCTGAGGATTCATGAGTTGGGCAGCATCCAATCTAGCAAGCAGAAAGGACCTCCAAGGATCTGTAAATATGAAAGGTTTTCATAGGCAGAAAGGAGAGATCAAACAAGGAAGAAATAAACAAAAGAAGGGATTATTTCAGGTAAACTCTCCTTCATCTGGGGCAAAGGCAGGGGGATCTATCAAACGGATTACCTCACTAGAGTTGATCAGAAAATCCCACACTAATTGGTTTAAAAACCCACCCCTGGGGAGAGGCTGAAATTGAAAATAGATAATAAGTTTTAAACTATTTCAAAAGTTTCAAGGAGTTCTCCGGTGGCCTAGCAGGTTAAGGATCTGGTGGTGTCATTGCTATGGCTTGTGTTTGATCCCTGACCAGGGAACTACTGCATGCCCTGGGCATGGCCAAAAAAAAAAAAAAAAAAGTCAGCCAAGTCCAGGATATTATTGGCCTCAGCATGACAGGTCTTGATTATCTCAAGAGGGAATGTGAAGCGAAAAATGAAGTTATGATTTTTGCTCGATGCTACCAACCAGTTGGAAGAAAAATAAGAGGAAGAGGAAAAAGAGGGAGATGCTCCTTTTAACACTGACTTAGAACTGAAATATGGCGCTTTTTCCAATTTTTTCTTAAAAAGGACTTCCAAACCAAGCAGTAGAATTGGGGTCATCTTTGAAATAAATAACGAATTAGCATGTTAAAAAAAAAACATACTGAGTTTTAGTTTGGTGATAGCAGGCTTATTTAGCACAAGTGATTCCACTTTGGGCCTGCTGTTTATTTTTTAACACAGTAGAGGTTTTTCAAGTGTGCTTCCGAGACCAGTAGTATCAGCATCACCTGGAAACTTTTTAGAAATGCAAATTCTTTTTTTTTTTAAATCTTTTTAGGGCCGCACTCGCAGCATATGGAGGTCCCCCAGGCTAGGGATCCAATCGGAGTCACAGCTGCTGGCTTACACCACAGCCACAGCAACACTGCTGGATCTTTAACCCACTGAGGGAGGCCAGGGATCAAAACTGCATCCTCATGGATGCTAGTCAGATTCGTTTCCGCTGAGCCAGGATGGAAACTCCAGAAATGCAAATTCTTGACCCACTGAATCAGAAATTGGGGGTGGGCCCCAGCAATCTGTGTTTTAACAAGCCCTCTAGGTATAATTCTGATGCACAGGCACCTTCAAATTTGAAAAACTATGAGTGACAGCACAGTGTTCAAGGTGGGTTCTAGACCAGTCCACATGTGTTCAAATCTTGATTGGTTGTCACTTGCAAGCTGTATGATGTAAGGCAAGTAAATTATCCCTCTGGGTCTTGGTTTTCCCAGCTATAAAATGGGGATAAGGATAACATCCATTTCATAAGATTGTTGTGAATTGCTTTAGAACAGTGGCCCATGGTAAGTGCTCAATAGATGTTGGTTATTATTATGACTATTACTACTTTTATTATCATTAACGTATAGAATATGTTCTCAACAAAGCTTTGAAAAAATTCCCAATGCTATGTCATTATATAGTTTAAAAAATAATTTCAAAAACACTCTTCCCCTGAGATTTAAGATGCGTATGCTGCAGTAGGCAGCTGCACTTTTTCCCCCACCCTGCCTTTAAGTAGAAACCAAACTGACTGCAAAATGAGCATTAAAATAAGGTCATGCCCTAGTCATGCTTGAACAAAGAAAAATGTGAGATGGGAAACAAAAGTAGTGGGTGGGTCACGCTTCATAAATGTAGAACCATAAATGTTTGGGGGTTAATTCCACCTATAAGAATGTTCCATTAGCAAATATCTGGTGGTCCTATTTTGGTACATCTAGCAGAGTAAGTTTCCCGCTCTTCTGAATATCTGTGGCATCTTTAATTTTCTGAATGACACACTCAGTATGTCTTTCTTCCTGTTCTCTAAATTATTTTCATATCTTGTTACCCTTAAATCCTGCATGGAAACAGTGAGGGTTTTGGAGATTTCCCAGTTGGGCTTAAGTACTGCGTGCAACCCTGGGTCAGTGCCAGAAGTTGAAGATCTTTAGAAAAGAATTTGTTAGCAGGAAGGGTGGTGCCCAGGGCTCTTGTTTTTAGTGGTGTTTGCATAAGAGCTCACTTTTTAAAAAAAACTTACCCGAAATGTTTACTCAGGGTAGTGAATGGGCAGATGGCAGTGTGTGGAGTAGCATGGGGGAGTGTGGCGTGGGTGTGGTGGGGGGAAGAAGCCTTAAAGGAGACCATGGCCAAGGAACTAAAGTCCTCCACCCTACTCTCCAGGTCAGTTCTTGTTCCACCGTGGAAGGTAACAATCCACTCTGCAACGAGTTGTTCAGGGAATGAAATGAATTTAGTCCAGTGCCTGGCAGGTAACACTAAATGCTTGCTTTAAGATGGTGTTAGACCAGTGGTGATCATGTTGAAATATATAGAAATATCGAATCACTATATTGTGCTCCAGGAACACAGTCTTACAGGTCACTTATACTTCAAAAAGAAAGAAAGTAGGAGTTCCCTTTGTGGCTCAGCAGTTAATGAACTTGACTAGGATCCATGAGGATGCGGGTTTGAACCCTGGCCTCACTTAGTGGGTTAAGGATCCAGTGTTGCTGTGAACTGTGGCATAGGTCGAAGTATTGTGTGTTGCTATGGCTGTGGTGTAGGCCAGCAACTGCAGCTCTGATTCGACCCCTCATCTGGAAACTTCCATGTGCTACGGTGCAGCCCTAAAAAGCAAAAAAAAAAAAAAAAGAAAGAAAGAAAGAAAGAAAGAAAGTAAAATGCAGAGAAAAAGAGATCAGATTTGTGGTTACCAGAGGTGGAGGATGGGGGGACATCTCTAGTAGGGTAGTTTATGTAGCCCTCCAGATCCTCTGCTTGCTTTCTATTTTGTTATATAATTAATTTGTATATAATTAAATTTTAATTATATTATATAGATGTGGCAGTCATGGAGATACCTTTTGGATAACTTTTCAAAAGTCCAACAGTCTACAGACAATAAATGCTGGAGAGGGTATGGAGAAAAAGGAACCCTATCACACTGTTGGTGCAAATGTAAATTGGTGCAACCACTGTGGAAAACAGTATGGAGATTCCTCAGAAAACTAAAACTAGAACTACCATTTGATCCAGCAATCCTGCTCCTGGACATCTATCCAGAGAAAACCATGACTCGCAAAGACACATGTATTCCAATGTTCATCGTAGCACTATTTGCAATAGCCAAGACATGGAAACAACCTAAATGTCCATCGACAGAGGAGTGGATCAAGAAGATGTGGTCCATATACACAATGGAATATTACTCAGCCATTAAAAGGAACGAAACACTGGCATTTGTAGCAACAAGGATGGACCTAGAAATTATCATGCTAAGTGAAGTCAGTCAGACAATGAGACACCAATATCAAATGCTATCACTTACATGTGGAATCTAAAAAAAGGACACAACGAACTTCTTTGTAGAACAGATACTGACTCATAGACTTTGAAAAACTTATGGTTTCCAAATGAGATAAGTTGGGGGGTGGGGGGATGCACTGAGGGTTTGGGATGGAAATGCTGTAAAATTTAGTTGTCATGATTGTTGTACATCTATAAATGTAATAAAATTCATTAAGTAATAAACACCCACAAAGCACAAGGCTAGCATGGTTCCCCCCCCAAAACCCCCCAAAACCAAAAACCAAAACCAAACAAAAAACCTCCTCCAAAGTCCAACAAATATATGAAAAGATGTTGGAGTTCCCATCGTGGCTCAGAGGTTAACGAACCCAACTAACATCCATGAGGACACGGGTTTGATCCCTGGCATCGACCAGTGGGTTAAGGATCCAGCGTTGCTGTAAGCTGTGGTGTAGGTCAGAGATGCGGCTTGGATCCCGTGTTGCTGTGGCTCTGGTGTAGGCCAGTAGCTACAGCTCCGATTCAACCCCAAGTCTGGGAACCTCCATATGCCATAGGCACAGCCCTAAAAAGACATATATATATAGGAAAAGATGTCAGCATCAATAATTAGAGAAATGCAAATCAAAACTACAAGGAGATATAACTTTTGCACCCATTAGGTGACTATTATTAAACACACACACACACACACACACACACACACACAAAACAGAAAGTAACAAGTGTTGGTCAGGTTGTGGAGAAATTGGAACTCTTATGCACTACTGGTAGGAATATATAAGATGGTGTAGCCACTGCGGAAAACAGTATGGCAGTTCTTCACAAAATTAAAAATAGAATAACCATATGCTTCAATAATTACACTTCTGGGTACATATCCAAAAGAACTGAAACAGGATCTGGACGAGGTATTTGTACACCTATGCCATGGCAACATTATCCACAATAGCCAAAGACGGTAAACAATCCAAATGTCTGTCAACAGATAAATGGATAGGAATTCCCTGGTGGCTCAGTGGGTTAAGGATCTGGTGGTGTCACTACAGCAGCTTAGGTTGCTGCTGTGGCACAGATTTGATTCTTGCCCAGGAATTTCTACATGCCTTGGCCATGGCCAAAAAATAAAAATAAAAAAACCTAGGTAAATGGATAAACAAAATGTGATCTTGCCATCAATGAGATATTACTCTTTAAAAAGGAGGAAATTCTGACGTATGTTACAACATGAATGAAACTTGGGAACATTATGCTTCAACATTAAGTGAAATAAGCCAGTCATAAAAGGCCAAATACTTTATGATCCCACTTCTATGAAGTACTTAAGAGTAGTCAGGAGTTCCCGTTGTGGCACAGTGGTTAACGAATCCGACTAGGAACCATGAGGTTTCAGGTTCGATTTCTGCCCTTGCTCAGTGGGTTAATGATCCAGCGTTGCCATGAGCTGTGGTGTAGATCACAGACGTGGCTCGGATCTGGCGTTGCTGTGGCTCTGGTGTAGCCCGGTGGCTACAGCTCCAATTAGACCCCTAGCCTGGGAACCTCCATATGACATGGGAGCCGCCCAAGAAATGGCAAAAAGAACAAAAAAAAAAAAAGAGTAGTCAAAATCATAGAGACAGGAAGTAGTGATGGTTGCCAGGGGCTGGAAGGAGGGGGCGTGGAGAGTTAGCATTTTGTTTTTGTTTTTTCTAGGGCCACACCCAGGGCATATGGAGGTTCCCAGGCTAGGGGTCGAATCAGAGCTGTGGCCACCGGCCTGCACCACAGCCATAGCAACACGAGATCTGAGCCTCGTCTGCTACCTACACCACAGCTCATGGCAACGCTGGATCCTTAACCCACTGAATAAGGCCAGGGATCGAACACGCCACCTCATGGTTCCTAGTTGAATTCGTTAACCACTGAGCCATAACAGGAACTCCAAGAACTCCTATTTTTAATTTTTTGGTTCCCACATATGGCAGCTTGATGTGGGATCTCAGTTCCCAGACCAGGGATTGAACCTGAGCCACAGCAGTGAAAGTGCCAAATTTTAACCACTAGACCACCAGGGAACTCCCAATAAACTTTTAATTTTAGAGCAGTTTTATAGAAAAATTGGGAAGACAGTACAGAATATGGGAACACAGTATACATACCCAATTCCCCTATTATTAACATCTTACATGTCTGGTATGTTACAACGAATGAACATCATTAACTAAAGTCCATATTTTATTTAGACTTCCTGTTTTCCCATTGTATCCTTTTTCTGCTCCAGGAATCCCTCTAGGAATTACCATTTAGTCCTCATGTCTCCTTAGGTTCCTTTTGGCCATGGCAGTTTCTGACTTTCTCTGCTTTTCACGATCTTGCCAGTTTTGAGGAGGACTGCATGTATCTTGTAGGATGTTCCTTGGGATTTGTCTCACATGTTTCTCACATTAGACTGGGGTTATGGGTTTGGGGTAGGAAAACCACAGAGGTAAAGTGCCATTTTCATCACATCATATCAAACATACACATTAGTGACTTATACTGTTTTTGTTTTGTCTTTCTGTCTTTTTAGGGCCGCACCTGCGGCATGTGGAGGTTTCCAGGCTAGGGGTCTAATAGGAGCTGTTGCTGCTGGCCTGTGCCACAGCCACAGCAACGTGGGATCCGAGCCTCGTCTGCGACCTACACCACAGCTCACAGCAACACCGGATCCTTAACCCACTGAGCAAGGGCAGAGACCAAAACTGAAACCTCGTGGTTCCTAGTTGGATTCATTTCTGCTGCTCCACGAGGGGAAGTCCAGTGACTTATACTGTTGATGTTGACCTTGATCACCTGGCTGAGGCACTATTGGTCAGGTTTCTCCACCATGAAGTCTTCCCTCTCCCTTTTCCATACTGTATTGTTTAGATGAAGGTCATTATACTCTGCCCACACTTAAGGGGTGGGGACTTACCCTCCACCTTCTTGAGAGAGGAGTTATCTAGAGAAATTATTTGGGGTTCTGCATGGGAGACATGTCTCCTCTACGCATTTTATGTTATTTTATTTTGTCTTTTTGTCCTTTTTGACGGCTGCACCCACAGCATATGGAGGTTCCCAGGCTAGGGGTCGAATTGGAGCTATAGCCTCTGGCCTAGGCCAAAGTCACAGCAATACCAGATCTTAGCCACGTCTGCAGCCTACACCAGAGCTCATGGCAACGCCAGATCCTTAACCCACGGAGCGAGGCTAGGGGTTGAACCACAACTGCATGGTTCCTAGTTGGATTCATTTCCACTGCGCCACGATGGGAACTCCTACGCATTTTATTTATTTAATCATTTATTTATATCAGTATAGACTCATAGATATTTATTTTATATTTTGGGTTATACTATAACACTATTTTGTTGCTCAACTTGTTCCTCTCTGGCTGTTGGAAGGTCTCTCAATTAGCTCCTGTGTCCCTTTGATGTCATCATTGGTGGGTTTTTTGGTTTGTTTTCAACACTTCTTTACTTCCTGGCATTACATGTTGTTCCAAGTTCACCTTGTGTATTTCTTGCCCCAGTCCTAGAATCAGCCATTTCTCCAAGGTACTCTAGTTGCTTTTACTGGAGAATGACATTAGAAACCAAGATCTGGGTGCTAGGTGGTGCTTGTTGCTACTGGGGTACACAGATTTAATTAACAACACTTTTATTGTGGTAAAATACACATAACATAAAACCATTTTAACCATCTTTAAGTACAGTGAAGTGGCATTAAGTACATTCACAGTATTAGGTAACCATCACCATCCACTACCAGAACTCTTTTCATCATCCCAAATTGAACGTCTGTACTCATAAAACAATGATTCTCCTTCCTCCAACCCCTAGGCCTTAGCAATCACTACTGAAAGTGAAAGAGAAATCACTCTCTCTTGCTATGAATTTGACTATTCTAGGTCCCTCTTATAAGTGGAACCATAAAATACTTGTCCTTTTGTGTCTGGCTTATTTTACCCAGCATAATGTCTTCCAGGTTCATCCAAGTTGCAATTATCAGAATTTCCTTCCTTTTTAAGGCTGAACAGTATTCAACTGCATGTATATACCATACACACATATTTTTAAATATAAATGTTTAAACTATAGATATGGCTCATTTTTAAACTCAATACATTTTGTTAATGAATTTTAAAAAAACGTACTATATGGAGTTCCCCTTGTGGTTCACCTGGTAAGAACACGACTAGTATCCATGATGGTAGTTCTATCCCTGGTCTCGTTCAGTGGGTTAAGGACCTGGCATTGCTTCAAGCTGTGGTGTAGGTCACAGATGTAGTTTGGCTGAAGTGTTGCTGTGGTTGTGTAGGCCTCAGGTGCAGCTTTGATTTGACACCTAGCCTGGGGACTTTCATATGCCATGGGTTCAGCCCTAAAAAGCAAGAAAAGAAAAGAAAATGTACTATAAAGAAAGCTATAGATATTCAGGACCTTTGCTTCACGTACAAAATAGATTCAATAAAGACTAAGAACAGTAATACATCCTTAGTAAATGGTGACTTGGCTTACCTTCTAAGAATAAGATTGGAAGCAAAATGAGATGAGTTGTTTGCAGAAATCACCCACTTGTAAGAATGAATCAGAAAATGAGTGAATGAAGAACATCATGAGATACTCATCATCAGATTTATGAAAGCACAACTGTATCAAGTAATTCGTTGTTCAAGTCGTAATCTACCCGAATACACTGACCTAACAAAAAAGAAACATAACATAGTCTGAATGTATACATCTACCTACTCTATAAATATTTACTGACCACACGGGTCTCCCCTCCCACGCCCTGGTTTTAAATCTGGGCATGGGGAGTTCCCGTCGTGGCGCAGTGGTTAACGAATCCGACTAGGAACCATGAGGTTGCGGGGGTTCGGTCCCTGCCCTTGCTCAGTGGGTTAACGATCCGGCGTTGCCGTGAGCTGTGGTGTAGGTTGCAGACGCGGCTCGGATCCTGCGTTGCTGTGGCTCTGGCGTAGGCCGGTGGCTACAGCTCCGATTCAACCCCTTGCCTGGGAACCTCCATATGCCGCAGGAGCGGCCCAAGAAATAGCAAAAAAAAACAAAAAAACAAAAAAAACAAAAAAACCTGCATTGCTGTGGCTGTCTTGTAGGCCGGCGGCTACAGCTCCGATTAAACTCCTAGCCTGGGAACCTCCATATGCCGCGGGAGCGGCCCAAGAAATAGCAAAAAGACAAAAAAAAAAAAAAAACCCAAAAAACCTGGGCATGGGTTCTTAAAGAATCATTTGGGGGAGTTCCCGTCGTGGCACAGTGGTTAATGAATCCGGCTAGGAACCATGAGGTTGCGGGTTCGATCCCTGGCCTTGCTCAGTGGGTTAAAGGATCCGGCGATGCCATGAGCTGTGGTGTAGGTTGCAGACGCGGCTGGGATCCCGCTTTGCTGTGGCTCTGGCGTAGGTTGGCGGCTACAGCTTCGATTTGACTCCTACCCTGGGAACCTCCATATGCTGCGGGAGCGGCCCAAGAAATAGCAAAAAGACAAAAAAAAAAAAAAAAGAATCATTTGGGGACTTTCCAAAAAAATACATTTTTTCAGAGATGCTAAATTCAGAGATCTCTGTGAGGCTCGGAAAACGGCATTTTAACACGCTTCCACGCGATTCTTCAGTTTCCGAGCTCACTTTGAAGAAATGTTTTGCTTGTGCGGGGAGCGAATCTGTTAAATTTAGGGGTTAGAAAAACTCTGGGAAAACATACGTACACAGTTTCCTTGTGAACTAGCATACGCATTTTCTAAGGAAAAAAACAAAACAAAACAAAATCAATTTCTCACAGTGAATCTGAGAACTAAAAGTCTCACTGGCGCTCAAAGATCTCTTCAATAAGGAGAGCTATTCTGCGAATCTCACAGAATTAGCAGCACATTCGATAGTCCTCCAACTCAATTGTTCAACTTAGCAGTTTTTGTCCTGGCGAAAAATTTTAGAAAAGCGAAAAGTTCATTCTTTTTGGAGACGATACTCAGTGGAGCCTTCGATGCTCAATGCATGCGATTAGATTTTTTTAAATGAAAGCAAAAACCAAATCAGGGCCCGTGACGAATCTGTAGCTCCCGATGTAAAGTTCCGGTCAGGCGGGCCGGAAGAACCTTCCGTCGCTCCATGCTCGGCATCAGTCTCCATGGGAAAGGAAGCCCGAGTCTTCTGAAGTGAACCGGAGCGGTTTAGTGGGAGCGGGGCCCGCTCAGGCGAGGAGGACCAGGGAATTCCGCCTGGACAGTGTGTCGGTTAGTGTGTGGGCCGCCATGTTGAAGCCGGGCAAATGGGGAGACGTTTTGGGTTTATGCTGCGGGGAGCGGGGGCAATAGCTTGGTTGGCAGGATGCTTCCTTCAGTCTTGCGCCTACCTACAAGGTGAGGGGCTGGGAGAGGTAGTCTGAAAGGCCGGCGGCCGAGAGACCGAGGTGCTGCGAGGGGACTGGGAGTCCCCTATCACAGAGACTATCACAGAGACTTCCGCCTTGGCTTCCATAGCCTCACTGCGCGTGCTCGGAGGGCCCTGTGGTCCAGCCTTCAGTTTCCCACTTGGGAAGCTCGGGAGTGTTTTACTATGTATAATCAGCCTGGAGAGGTGTGTCTTGTCTGTTTACTTGTTTAATAATAGCTTTTATTTACATAATGCTTTATAATTATAAAACACTTTCGTAGGCCTTCTGTTATGCAGTGAAGAGGCGCTTAGCAACATTTTACAGATGATTTAAATTTTGCCCAAGATTGCACTAGGTCTTAAACCTGGGTATTCTGACTCTAAATCTTGCGCTTTTTCACTTTCCGCCCTTCGGTCTTTAATGGTTCATTGACGCACCCATCTTCACCACCCCCCCACGATTCATCTTTCACATCCCATCCTCGTTAATGAAGTAATGACGAGAATATAAAATTTCAAAGAGATTGTTGAAGATAATCTCAATATAATGTTGCAACGGAGAAAATACAGCTAGAAAGAATGAGAAGCCGTGAAGCCCGCTGTTCTCTTGGTATTTAGTATTGATAGAAGCATGCAGATCGGGAAGGAAACAAAATTCATTTTATCCCTTTATAATTCTCTCCATATTTTAATTTGAAGAGCTCTTAAAGCTTTGAACAGGACCTCTGACTATGTACAATTATGTCAAAAAATTTTTGGTGGATCGTTGTGAGCTTGTGGAATGGGGGAAGGGGTTTCTCTCCTATTTGGTTGCAGGGGTGGAGAGTGTGGGGGTTTTCAGCCTCAAAACCCAGACCTGGTCAGCTTTTTCCTGTCCCTCTCTCCAAAGCTTTATATTTTATCTAAGAAAATAGTTAAGAACTTAATTTCTGGAGTCAAGAAAGCCCTTGGTTCTCATTACCTGGCTGGGCTACTTCTGTTTTGGGACAAAAGACAGCCGTTTTTGCAGCTCACCTTCCACATCTGAAATAGCAATAGCAGAAGTACACGTGTCCTGGTATTGTTGAGAAGTGAAGGGAGATAAGTGCTTAGCACAATGCCTGGCACCTCCTAAGTGTTCAAGACAAGTTAACTATAATTGTTATGGTCTTTGGTTTTTGTTTTTTTTTTTTTTTCTTGCAACCTTATGATGGAGGTAGGAAGTAAGATTAGAACCTTAAGTGAGTTGGAGGCAGAGCCCAAACCAGACCAAAACCGTCTGAAGCTCCTTCCCTTGTTCTAGCTGTTCGTCATCCTTTTACAGATAAGGATACCAGAGAAGTGTCTTTTCCAAAGTTGCTCGCTAATGATGACACACATATACGTCCTCCATGTACAGTTTGGTGGGAGATGATGTAATGTCCTGCCTCTCAGTTTTCCTTTTGTGTTTGTTTTCCTTTTGCTTTTTAGGGCCGCACCCACAGCATAAGGAAGTTCCCAAGCTAGGGGTGAAATCAGAGTTACAGCTGCTGGCCACAGCCACAGCCACAGTCATGCCAGATTTGAGCCACGTCTATGACCTGTGCCACAGCTCATGGCAGTGCCAGATCCTTAACCCAATGAGCAAGGCCAGGAATCGAATCAGCATCCTCATGGATACTAGTCATGTTCTTAACCCAATGAGCCACAATAGTAACTCCCCCATGACCATTTTAAGTCTCTGAAAGGCAAGCCTGGATTTTGACCCATGTTGTAGCGTCATAACGTAGTTGGTATGCACCCTACCATGGTGGTATACGTCTGTGTTGAGCTCAGGCCTTTGCCTTCTGCTTCTTCCAAGGAGGAGGGCGAGAGAGTGGGTGAGGGCATCCTTGAGCCCTCTGCCCAGATTTGATACTGTCTCCCCTGCTTTCTAACCAGGAGGCTTCAGCCTCTGAGAATCCACCTCCTTCTCTTTTGGAAGAGGTGAATAACAGTATCTGCTTCATGGAGTTGTTGGAAGGATTAACTGCATAGCTTGTGGTAGGTGCTGCATAAACGCTTACTGTGCTCCTCCCTAGAACATGAACGATTGGGTGCCCATCGCCAAGGAGTACGACCCACTTAAAGCTGGCAGCATCGATGGCACTGACGAAGACCCACACGATCGTGCAATCTGGAGGGCGATGCTGGCACGATACACCCCCAACAAAGGCGTCACAGGAGACCCCCTTCTCACTCTGTTTGTGGCCAGACTCAACCTGCAGACCAAAGAGGAGAAGTTAAAGGAAGTGTTTTCACGCTATGGGGATATCCGGCGGCTTCGGCTGGTGAGGGACTTGGTCACGGGCTTCTCAAAGGGCTACGCCTTTATCGAATACAAAGAGGAGCGTTCTCTGCTCAAAGCCTACCGGGACGCTGATGGCCTGGTCATCGACCAGCACGAGATATTTGTGGACTATGAACTGGAGAGAACCCTCAAAGGGTGGATCCCTCGGCGATTGGGAGGGGGTCTGGGGGGGAAAAAGGAATCTGGGCAGTTGAGGTTTGGGGGGCGGGATCGGCCTTTTCGACAGCCCATTAACTTGCCAGTAGTTAAAAACGACCAGTTTCGAGAGGGAAAGAGGGAGCGGAGGGAGCGATCTCGATCCCGGGAAAGACACTGGGACTCCAGGATGAGGGATCGGGGCCATGACAGGGGCCGGGACAAGAGGTGGCAGGAGAGAGAACCAGCAAGGGTGTGGCCTGAAGGTGACTGGGAGAGAGAGAGGGACTTCAGAGATGACAGGGTCAAGGGGAGGGAAAAAAGGGACAGAAGTAAGTAGACCCCCCCCATCTCCCACCCCCCTTGCCAGAGGAAGGTGCATCAGTAAAAGTTCAGGGAGAACTACCTCACTTGTATATGGATTCTAAGTCCAGGGGTGGAATAAAATGTACTGATGATAATCAGGTTGAGGTTTCCTTTTGATGACTCTGGAACCCAGGTTCTACCTGAACATGTTGATACTCTGCATTTTCTCTTCATCTTAGAGTTTTTTTTGTTTTTGTTTTTGTCATTTTTGCCTTTTCTAGGGCCGCTTCCCACAGCAAATGGAGATTCCCAGCCTAGGGGTCTAATCAGAGCTGTAGCCACCGGCCTACACCAGAGCCAAAGCAACTCGGGATCCGAGCTGTGTCTGTGACCTACACCACAGCTCACGGCAACGCCGGATCCTTAACCCACTGAGTGAGGCCAGGAATCGAACCCGAAACCTCATGGTTCCTAGTCGGATTCGTTAACCACTGTGCCACGATGGGAACTCCTATCTTACAGTTTTAAGGACATGTTATTTGATAAGCTTGAGAAACAGTTTTGTAGGCACTGGCACCTGTATGGAAGGACCTGTGTAAGGAGCTACCACTGTCATTTAATTTGGCAGCAGAGAATTCCCCATCTATTGGAGTGTCCACTCGGAAGGATTGACAAAAAGAGGTGATGACCAAAAATCATTTGCATTGATATGTGACTCCTGGGAACCCCAGTTTCGTCAGAATCTAAGTTGGATCTTTTCTATCTTTTTTTTTTTCTGTCTTTTTTTTTGCTATTTCTTTGGGCCACTCCCACGGCATATGGAGGTTCCCAGGCTAGGGGTCGAATCAGAGCTGTAGCTGCCGGCCTATATCACAGCCACAGCAACGCGGGATCCGAGCCGCATCTGCAACCTACACCACAGCTCACGGCAACGCCGGATCGTTACCCCACTGAGAAGGGCAGGGACCGAACCCGCAACCTCATGGTTCCTAGTCGGATTCGTTAACCACTGCGCCACAACGGGAACTCCTATCTTTTCTATCTTTATGTCCATAGTGCAAGGTTGGTTTTTGTTTTTTTTTGTTGTTGTTTTTTTAATTTTTATGCCCTCACCCTCGCCACATGGAAATTGCCAGGCTGGGGATTGAGTCTGAGCTGCAGCAACACCGTGTTTTTTAACCCACTGTGCTGGGCTGGGAATTGGAACTCACACCTTCACAGTGACCCTGCTGCTGCAGTTGGATCCTTAACCCACTGCGCCACAATGAGAACTCCCACAATGCAAGGGTTTGCTGAATTGAAATAAAAATGGGATAGAGAAATGAATCCAAGGAGAATGTCCAGGGACTTGGTACTACAAGCCAGTCTTCACAGTGATCTAGATTGGCAACCAGCTTCTCTTGAACAAATAGAACTCCATTCTCAAGCCAAATGCTACTTTTTCCTTTCCTTTTTTGGTACAGTGGCTGGCGTGTAAGATAAAAGAACCCAGAGTTGCAGGAATAGTCTGTGGCAATCTTCCAGCCCTCTGAAGGAGAAAGCTCAAAAGAAGTGAGAGTGAAATGCAAGGGAAATCAATGAGAGGTTCATGTCTAGTTCTGATGGATTGATTTGCTTTTTCCCTCTTGATCATCCAGGCTTTGTCTTTTTGAGAGCTGGATCTACAGACCTTAATTTCTGAGGGCTTCGAATAAGTTCCATACTGTTCACGTGATTTTCAAGAAAGTTGCATTTAACATTTTTGTTTTATCCATGATTGTATCTTTGAATTTGAAAATTCAGGTTCTTAAAATTTAAGATGTCTCATGCAAAATGTTTGATTTTAGCATCAAGACTCACATTCATTACTAGGAATATGAATCTCATTGTTCTATAGGGAACCTATGGTATCTTAAAATTGCTCTCAACTGTTAGAACCATTTAGAAAAATATACTCTTTGTACATTTCCAGTGCAGAATTTTACTATCTCCTAAGTCTCAGAAAACAGCCTTGCAGGAACACCCTTCTGATTTCACCCCCATTTCATTTACAAAGTGTGTTGTAAGAAAAAAAAATAAAAAGGAAAAAGAAAGAAAGAAAGAGAGAAGTTCCTTTTGTGGCTCAGCAGAAACGAGCCCAACTGGTATCCATGAGGTGGGTTCGATCCTTGGCCTCGCTCAGTGGGTTAAGGATCTGTCGTTGCCTCCAGCTGTTGTGTAGGTCACAGACACGGCTAGGATCAGCAGCTACAGCTGTAGGTTGGCAGCTGCAGTTCTGATTCCGACCCCTAGCCTGGGAACTACCATATGCCGTGGGTACCGCCCTAAAAAGCAAAAAGAAAACAGTGCATTGTGGGCTAGAGTTAGGCACGTTAGCTAACAGGAGTGTTCCACATCAGGGAAGGTGTGTTGTGTGTTAGATTCAGAAGATGTATATCCAGTGGCAGCTTTTACATAGTCTGAGCTGGCAGTTGTCAACCCTGAGTACCAGAACATGGATGAAAAAAATGTGCACACTCAGACCCACCCCTGGACATTTGGACTTAGTCTTATATCAGTCCTAGTAACTAAAAATTACAAAAAAAAAAAAAAAAAAGGACCTCCTTGACAGGGACTGTAGTTAATGGTAGCCACCAGCATGGCAAAGGCAGACACCCACTAATCCTACAATTTTACTTCTAATGTATTCTGCAGACCGATGGACATGTGTGAAAGTGTGAGTGCTGTTTTAGAAAGAATGGAAGGAAGCTACCTGTCCACCAGAGGGGCCTGGACAAACATGAATAAATTCGATCCCTGACCCAGGAACTTCCATATGCCTCGGGCTCAGTTAAAAAAAAAAAAAAAAAGGTCTCCAGAGAGTGCCAAATGTCCCTGCAGTCCAAAATCACCTCTGGTTGTGACCCACTGTCCCCCTCCACACACAGCATATGGAGTTTCCCAGGCCAGAGATTGAATCTGAGCCACAGTTACAACACCAGATCCTTAACCCACTGTGCCACAGCAGGAACTCCAGTACTATTATACTGAGAATAAACTCCATAGATAATCACATTGGGCAGTCAGGTTGGAAAAAGACTGCTCTAAAACAACATTATCCTGTCTGATCATTTTTCTCAGTGATCTGGAAACAGAGTCCATAGATTCTGTAAACCGACCTGATGGTTTCTTAGTAAACCATCATAGGATGTGTAGAAAGCAGCCCAGTGAGATGTACTTGAGTGCTGTTAGGAAATGGGGCCTCCCTCAATCCAGAAGTACCTCGCCTTGCCTTGGGTGCCCCATGGGTGGAGAAAAAGCATTATTTGGGCAACCCCCCAAGCTGCCAGTTGCAGGCGTCTGGCTCCCTGTCTGCCACTGCAGCCCTGTAAGTCAGTCAGACATGAGGTCCCCAAGCCATCCTCTCACCCACTGCCCTTGGCAAGTCTGTCCCACTCTGGGGCTCTGCACCCCATTCCTGATCTGCTTTGGGACATGTGTCCTCTTTGCTGGGGACTAAGTGACACAGTGAATGCTGAAAGGAAGCAAGATGCCAAGAAAAAATCCACACAAGAAAACATTGCCATGTCTCATCCATAGCAACTTTGTTTGGTTAGTACTGCAAACTCACAGCAGATTCCAAGGCACTGGCCTTGAACATTGCTACATGCTCTAGGCATTATCAATAACAAGGTGCAAGAGAGAACCACAGGCTCTTGCAAACTCGTCTCCAGTTTCAGGGTGGGAGGGCTGTCATCCCTATTTTTTGTTGCTCTGTGTCTGAGCTGGGCCAGCTCGTCCTGTGACGTCAGAGGCCCTGCCTATCGCCTCTATTCATCCTAAATATTATGTTACCACCATGACAATTTCATGAACGTCACTAATGAAAACCTACCACTCCCCTGCCTCCCACTTAAGTAAGACAAACATGATCATAAAACCTCTACGTAGAGAATTTCATACAAAGCACGTCAAACAGCAATTTTAGCGGCGAGTGATGTATCTGGTAAAGCTTGTGTTACTGAAGTTAATGCAAAACTCGGCCTCTCGTGTTATAATTAAATATGTATCCTAAGGGATCAGAGTCATCTATTAGAAATGGTGATAGCCCTGGGCATAAATAAACGTCTCTTTTAAAAGTTTGGCATCAGTTTTCCAACGTGCTTCCTCAAAGCAGACAGTTTGTTTGAGGGATCAGTTTTGAGGGGCATGAAACCTAGAACACAAGGCAGTGACACCTGGGGAGGCCAGGTTCCATGGCAGGCGCTGCCGGTGGGCGGTTCAGGTGTGAGGACAGAGGTAGGTCACAGTCACAGGTGCTGTAGGGCCTCCTGTCCTTGCTCCGTGTAACCGTCGTCACGGTGGGAGTTGGCCCACTGGCCGAAGGACTCGTGGATGTGCACGTTTCTTTGTGTGTTGGCCAGACGCTTCTTATCTCGGGAGAAGAAGCTAAACCTTTGGGAAGAGAAAGAAAGAAATGAGGGCCTGCCCTTGGCTGTGCACTTCAGTTTTCTGCAATGCCAGGGACGCAGAGCAGCATACACGAAGGGAGCAAATCAACTCAAGGTGGGAAAGTAAAAGTTGGGGATGCGGGTCGAAGTTATTCCAGAAAGCAGCAGGGGATTCTGCGTGTCATTGTCATGGTACTCAGAGGTGACAGTGTGAACAGGGCGTGCACTTATGTGATGTGCAAGGCACCTCCCGCCTTAGGCTCTACTGAGGATTTCTTCTCTTACTAGTGGAAATAAAAAAGCTACTGGAAACCTATGTAATGGCTTTGTTTATCTTAATGATGCAGAGAAAGCAATACTTGAAAGCCATAAGGAATGTAAGATGATTTTAACATAAAGACAAGTGCTTTGAATATAAGTAACTGTATTTATTTAAGGTGAATCAGGAAACCAGGTAAGCACTATGTCAAAGCCCAAATTTCATAGGGCTCAAGATGAGGTGAAAGTAGTTAGTTAAGAACAATGAAACAATTTTTTTTTTTTTGGATCTTATCTTTCTGCCTTTTTAAGGGCCGCACCCGAGGCACATGGAGGTTCCCAGGCTAGGGGTCGAATCGGAGCTGTAGCCGCTGGCCTACACCAGAGCCACAGCAACGCCAGATCCGAGCCACGTCTGCAACCTACACCACAGCTCACAGCACCGGATCCTTAACCCACTGAGCAAGGGCAGGGATTGAACCCTCAACCTCATCGTTCCTAGTCGGATTTGTTAACCACTGAGCCACGATGGGAACTCCGAGAACAATGAGGCAATTAAAATTAATATTAAATAATAGTACACATGGTCCTCTAAATAAACATTGTGAATATAGTATGTGAATGAAATGTGGGAAACCTCAATTTGGACAAGTGACAAAATTGATTTAATGATCAAAGCCTGAGGTTATCAGAATAGCTACACAGCAACAAGTAAGAGAGACCAAGCGGTCTTTTAAAAACAGCCATGACTACTGATCATCGATCAACCAGGATGAACCATCTGATGCCTAAAAGATAAAGGTAGAAATCTCAGGCAAAAAGCTTATAAAGTGGTCCATTTAAAACAAGGTCGGCTTAAACTTCACCTAAACAGAGACTAGGACCCTGGCCAGTCAACCTGGGCTGGCCCTTTTTGAGTATTTCCCCAAAGTCCTTTCTAAGTTGCCAATGGTTCTTCCCTACTCCCAGCCTCTAATTAAAGGTTCTTTCTATCCCCCCCCACTTTTTTTTCCTCCCAGGGCCACACCTGTGGCATATGGCGGTTCCCAGGCTAGGGGTAGAATCAGAGCTGCAGCTGCTGACCTACACCACAGCTCACAGCAATGCCAGATCCTTAACCCACTGAGCAAGGCCAGGGATCAAACCCTCATCCTCATGGACAGCAGTTGGGTTCGTCATTCACTGGCTGAGCCACAACGGGAACTCCTGAGGGTCCTTCTATTCTAAATACTACACTTGAATTCTGGCTTCTGAACTTGGTAAGAGATTTAGTAGCTCTTTTGTTTTCCAGGGACAGGAATGGGAATGAACCACTGAGAAATCAAAGCTTCAGAGCAACTATTTTTGGTTCCTTCTGTCTCTTTGAGTTTTTGTTTTTAGTGCTGTGGCCTATAGAATTCAGTTTTAATCACATCAGGTGAAAATGATCTTCCTATTCTGTGGTTACTGGATCCTACAAACACTTCTAACCAGGAATAAAGTGTAAACTTAGGGCAAGCCAAGTTTGTCTGGAGAAATCCTCCCTGCCATCTAAAGTCTCTTTTTTCTACAACCAATATGTGTACTGGCACATGAAGGCACAACTTTCATTTTGGGTTAATTTGCGAACAATTTTTGGAGTGTAATCAAAAGTGTAATCAAAGCAATTAGCTGGCCCCCAGTACAGCAGAATCCATTACTGTGATGGTTCCCGTCTACCTGGCTCAAGCAGAAAAGCCACTTGCCACTTCCTGTCCAAGGGGACACAGAAAGAATCAAGACAAAGGTCCCCTCCTCTGCTTTTCCTTTAAAAAAAAAAAAAAAATCCAAGATCAAATGGCTCGCTGATGATGGCTTGCCCAAACAAAGCGGTTTAGAAAGCCAGGGCATGGAGATTGAAAACACAGCGTTAGTGTCACTCAAGGGTGTGGGTCGTGGTGGGCGTTGATTACTGACCCGTCACTTAAAGGACCTTCTTTACTGGATCATGAACAAGGTGGTTTTAGAACGGAAACAGAAAAGACAAAAAGAATTATTGGTGACAGAGCCGAGAATTCGAGGCTTCACTCGTGCAGATTGAGCGTTCTGAGCGGCATGTCTGAAATCACACTCAACACCCACTTCCGCTGGGAACACACAGGTGATGGCCATGCAGCTAAAGTGGCTGGAGGTGACAGGTCAGCCTCAGCAGCAGCCGCAGCAGACATTCCAAAGGCACAGCTCAAAAAGAAACCAGAAAAACACAGTGCCTACGAGGGACACAAGTCGTCGAACAGGCTGCAGTGTAGGGTCATCTATTATTAGTCCGGCTGCTACCATGGGCATTATGGCTGTAAAGATCCTGGTTAGGAAAGTACAGACAGAGAAGATCAAAACAGGGGAGGCATGAAAAAGAAACACTACAGACAGATCAGCAGAAGGGTTCGCTTTTGGTCTATGTTATAAATGGGACCTTGCCCCTCCCCCCAATTCACATTTCGATCTTAACTCCAGTAACTCAGAATGTGACTTCACTTAGAAATAGAATCCTTGGACATGTAACTAGTTTTGGTGAGAGCATACTGGAGTATGGTGGCCCAAATCCAATACAACTGGTGTCCTTATATTTATCTATTTTTTTCTTTTTTACATCTGCACCTGTGGCATAATGGAGTTCCCGGGCTAGGAGGCCACAGCTGCCAGCCACAGTCACAGGCACCCGATCTGAGCCACGTTTGTGACCTACGCGGCTGCTTGTGGCAACGCTGGATCCTTAACTCACTGAATGAGGCCAAGAATCGAACCTGCATCCTCACGGACATTATGTCTGGTTCTTAACTCACTGAGCCACATTGGGAACTCTATAAACTGATGTCCTCATAAAAGGGGGCAATTTGGACACAGACATGCATACAGGAGGGCCAGATGAAGGTGGAGGCAAAGTTGGGGGTGACGCTTCTACAAGTGAAAAAAGGCTAAAGGTTGCCAGTAAACCACAAAAAGTGAGGAGAGAAGCATGGAACAGATTCTCCCTCGTGGCCCTCAGAAGGAATCCGCCCTGCCAACACCTTGATCTTGGACTTGTAGCTTCTAGAACTGTGAGGCAATGCCTCTCTGTTGTTTAAGCTAATTAGTTTGTGGTACATCGGCCCCAGCAAACAAATAACAGCAAGTGATGACCACCTACGGAGGATCGGTGGCCTCAAGAGTGGGAAGCAAAGGGTCAAAACCTGCTGTGGGGGGGTCAGTGTTGACACCCTTGGGTGTCTTTCAGTACCTCCTCCCCAAGTGTCATGAGCTGCCAGCAGCCCAGGGAGACCCAGGAGAGAGGGCGAGGCAGCCCAGATGGGCTGGGCAGGACAGAGCCTACATAATCACCTGCTTGGAGAAGTTGGAGCTGACAGTGAGTACTCATCGGTTCCTTGTCTGGACATGGAAAATGAAGAAGAAACTCCAGCCAAGCCTCCCGAGCTTGCTTTGAACAGCTTTAGATTTTCTTTTAAAAAGAAGTTGTCTGGGAAAAGCTATGAATATCTATACATATATTTTTTTTTTCTTTTTTGGCTGCCCTGCAGCATGTGGAATTCCCAGACCATGGATCATATCTGAGCCACAGTTTCGACCTAAGCCACAGCTACAGCAATGCTGGATCCTTAACCCACTGTGCCAGGCCAGGGATCAAATCTGAGTTCCAGCCCTCCCAAGATACCACTGATCTCATGGTGCCATAGTGGGAACTCTTGGGAAAAGCTATAGTACGACGATCTCAAATGAGGTTTGAGGATTCTATGTCTGGATCACCTTTGATGCAACTTCACAGAGTGGCTGGGAGTTGGCATCCTGGCAGAACCATCTGGATGGCTTCCCATGATGACAATGAGAAGAGGGGATTCCATTTGGTAAACGAATGGGCCCAATCCCCAAAGGCCAGGCTAGCGGGTATCACTAGCTTTCCAGGGGCTCTAAGTCACAAAGTTCTGCACTCACCTTTACCAGGACCCATTCTCTCAGCATAACAAGGAACCTCCAGAGACACAGTCATTGTTTAGATGATGGCCCCAGAGGTGGGGTGGGTATTTTGCCTGGACAGATGTTTGCCCGCTGGAAAGGGATGGACTTCACTAGGGGCTTGATCAGGGGCCAGACTAATGCACTGGGGCCTTGGGAACCCTGGAGGGTTCTGGCTGAGCTGCTGTCTGTGTGTCTCACTGGGATCACTGAAAGGACAGCCCCCTTCCCTCTCTATTCCGGTGCCTCGCTGCAAAAGCCACCTCCTCTAGAGGGACTGCCACTTCCATGGAAAAAGACTGGCTTATCTTGGTCAGAAGTTATGTCCTGGATATGATGTAGCTGGTTTCCAACTCCCCACCCCACCCCCACCCCTCACCCTTGACAATTATTTCTGGAAGACTCAAACCAAATGAAGTTCTAACAGTGGCATTTCAGGCAGTGTAATGGGCGGCAGTGAAGAAGCTATTTCTGGGCTGCAGTGAGGAGGGCGGTGGGTAGGAGGACAGGGACAGAATGCATCGTTGTCGCTACTGTCGGAGACTTGGGTGGCCGCCTGCTCCAAGGCCAGACTTTCCGGTGTGGGAGGCCAGCTGTTCTGATCGCAGCTTCTCCGGCTATGCCTCTGTACCCACTGCCAGTTCCTGCCTCCCTGGTCCCCTGCTTCCCACGCCCCTGCTCAGCAGCAAGCAGCTGTGTGGCCTGTTGCACTGCGCTTGAGAGCTGGGGGCCACACAAAAGGGGCACTGGTGCCTGGTGTCCACCAGGGACGAGGCTGCAGTCACTCAGGCGCTCCCTCGTGACCTTCCCAGGCAGTGCCAGCCCGGACTCTGCAGCCAGCAGCTGCTCAATCACAAGCTATTCTTGGAACGTCGTCTGGGCACGTTGTTTTGACAGGCGGCTGGAGTTTCTGTTTCCCTTGACCAGTTCAGCCCAGAAATGTGGACTGGCTGGTGATGATTTGGGAGATAAGGGAACTGGGCAGTTGGCCCACAGATGATGACTTGGGAAATGGGGTGAAAGGGGGGCAGGGAGGCCAAAAGAGACAGCTGGGGCAGGCAGGGGGTCGGGTGGTAGACAAAAGGCATGGGTTCCGATTGTGACTTTGTTCCTTCCTGGCAGAGTCATCTCAATGAAGTCAATGGGTGACTTTGGGCCCCAGTTTCCTCATCTGAGGAATGAGACTAATTGTTCCAGCTTGGAATCTCTGACAGGATGGAAGACCAGACCCCCTAGTTCAGGTGCTCCAAGCCATAAAACCCCTTCGAACCTCCACGGTAGCTGGTGGTTGCTTACTGGAGGGGGGCAGAAATGGTCAAGGGCGGGAAGCCGAGCTAGAGAAGAGCTGTGAGCTGCACTAAAGAGGTTGAGTAACTAATACTCTGCAAAAGCAAGGATGAAGGGACCTGACGGACCCAGAGGGGTCCCTGAGAATGCAGGATGGAGAAGGAGACAGGCATGGGACCATCTTAAGAACTGCCATTCCCCCTGTCCCAGTCCCCAGGGAAGATCTGTCTCTGCCCCAAGCTCTGAGCTTGCAGCCACACTGATGCAGCTCCTGGTCAGTGACTGAGGTGGACAAAGGCGACCAGTGTCCTGTGTGGGCTGGTCAGAAGTCTTTTGTGCCAGTTTGATCTTCCACTTATGCCCTAGAAGGCTGGGGTGCCCATAGGACTAGCTACTGGCACCCAGTGGATGGGAGATGCTGACTTCTCTCTACCTCTCTGCCTGTCTGTCTCTGGCTGCCTGATTCTAGTGGCTTCTGAGAGCCCCAAGTCTTGCAGAGCAATCAGATGCCAAGCTAAAGGGGAGATGGGCTTTGAGAACAGGGCCTCAGGGTCCTTTGTGGAACAGTCTGGAAAAGAGGACTGGACACCACAGCCTATTCAGGTGTGGATAGAAGAACTGTAGAAAAAAAGATTGCTGGCTACTTCTGATAACTTTCCTCTAGATTTTACGCAGTTTGAGATTTGCAAAAGCCAACTCTTAATTACCTGTTTTAGAGAAAGGGGGCTGGAATGGCAAAGTAGAAAGTCAGAACAACCCTGCTTCAGAAGGAAGCCTTAGAATTATACATGACTTGGAATTACAGTGCCAGAGACACTGCAAATGCAGCACACTTGGAGCAGAGATACTAGAAAGGTCAGATTGTTAAAGGGAAGGAACTTCTGAAGGAAGATGGTGGTCTCGTGGTCTCTTGGTCTCAGCCCTCCCTCAGCCTAGGGAGGGACTGTGTGGCCTCCTGAACTTTTTCTCAGTATCCCCAGATTTTAACTCAAAGCATGTAAACGGATTCTGCTCATTCTTACATGCAAGTAGGGCTGGTGGATAGATCAGGGTCTAAGCAAAGTCAATCCCATTTCTTTTTTCTTTTTTTTTTTTGGCCACATCTGTGGCATGTGGAAGTTCAGGGCCAGGTATGGAATTTGTACCACAGCAACAACCTTATCCACAGCAGTGACAACACCAGATTCTTAACCCACTGAGGCACCAGGGAACTCTGTTCCATTTCTTACCAAGCAATGGATGGGAGGCTCTAGCCAAGAGTACAGAGTGCATCATAGAACTGAGATCAAAGGGCTCCCTTTCCCTCAGGATGAGGCTATTAGTGGACTCTCATTACATTTGTCTACTCAGCAAATCAATCTTTTTTCTTTCTTTTTTTTTCTTTTTAAGGGCTGCACTGGCAGCATATGCAAGTTCCCGGGCTAGGGGTTGACTCAAAGCTATAGCTGCCAGTCACAGCCACAGCAACTTGGGATCAGAGCCACGTCTGCGACCTATACTACAGTTTACTGCGAGGCTGGATCCTTAACCCAATGCGAGAAGCCAGGGATTGAACCTGCATCCTCATGGATACTAGTTGGGTTCCCTACCACATAGCCATAACAGCAAGTCCAGCAAACGGATCTTGCTTGGGGTCTTCCCTTCCCCTAATTTCCCTCCAAGGGAAGTGGATGGAGTTTAAGCTACTCTAAGGTTCAGGCATGAGAATGAGACTCAGACCAGGCCTATGGATGCACTGCCCTGTGATTGGCTTAATGCAGTCATGTGACCCAGGCAGAGCCAATGACTGGATTCTGTGACTTCTGTGGTAGATTCTCTCTTCCCACTGGACTTTCAGACAAAAAAGCAAAAGCCTGAGCCAGATGGCTTCCACAGTGCCACCTTGAGGAGCCAGCACACCCAAGAATATAGCCCAGAGAAGGAAAACCAAGTTCGAGGTAGCAAGAATGAGGAAGAGTCCAGATGATAAGGCCTGGGGCCAGCTGAGTCTGAAGCCAGGATGACCTGAAAATTTTTAGTTGCTTGGCCAACAGTTTTTCTTTCTTTTCTTTTCTTTTTTTGGTCTTTTGTCCTTTTAGGGCCACGCCCAAGGCATATGGAGGTTCCCAGGCTAGGGGTCTAGTCAGAGCTGTAGCTGCCGGCCTATGCCAGAGCCACAGCAACACCAGATCCGAGCTGCATCTGTGACCTACACCACAGCTCACAGCAACGCTGGATCTTTAACCCACTGAGCAAGGCCAGGGATCGAACCTGCAACCTCATGGTTCCTAGTTGGATTTATTTCTGCTGCTCCACTATGGGAACTCCAGTTTTTCTTAAGTTACTTTGAGTTGAGTTTCAAGTGTCAGCAGACAATTATGAACTACTACGTGGACAAAATGGTGCTGGGATCCACAGGAAGCCTTTCGGGTTCCAAGCTTCACCCCCAGGATATATTTACCCCTGACCGGAAGTGGGGACCATACTCCCTCCCAAATCCAGCAGGTGAACAAGTCACCCCTTTCTAAGAGCAGAGGGTCCAGCAGGTGCAAGGCTGCAAACATTCTGCATTCCCTTCCCATCCCCCAATGTTGAGGGTTAAGTCCAGTCACAGGATAAGAACTAGCCAAGGGTTTCCAAACATAACTAAAATTTAAAGGTTGAGGCATTCGAGTAACATCCCAATTCCTTGCCCCACACACTCCAACCCATGCCATTCACTTTCACAAAGCTTCTACCAGGGCTTGCGGGGGAGAATAGAGGCCTCTTCTATACGAAGCTGGAAGGCCAAGAGCCAGGAAGACCCTTTCTGGGAAGATGATGAGGTCACAAGACACGTGGGAGTAGGAGGCCCTCCTGCAGAGTTTAAAATATGTTCTCTGGGCCAGACTGCCTAGGTTTGAACCCTGGCTCTGCCTCTTGTTAGCTGTATGACCCTAGGTGGGTGATTGATCTCAGTGCTTCAGCTTCCTTAACTGTAAAATGGGAATGACAATGCCTGCATCTTACAGGGCTGCAGTGGGGACTCAATGCCATTATCTGCAGTATCTGGCACATAGCAGGTTCTTGGTGGAT
Organism: Phacochoerus africanus; assembly: GCF_016906955.1. Taxonomy (NCBI): domain Eukaryota; kingdom Metazoa; phylum Chordata; class Mammalia; order Artiodactyla; family Suidae; genus Phacochoerus; species Phacochoerus africanus. Next base: position 29,578,002 of record NC_062558.1, on the reverse strand, counting down.
ATTAGCTAACCAGACTAGAGCTTTAACCCTTTGTCAGAAGGGCTGCAGGGGTCAATGAACCTGAAACTGTTTGCAAAATTGTCTGATTCCCACCCCCCTGCGCCCTCCTTATCAAAATGAGAAAGGGTCTGCAAACTCTCATCTGAATCTCAAAGGAATCTTTTTTTTCCTTTTCTCTTGCCTGCTTCTACAACATGTAGAAATTCCTGGGCCAGGGACTGAACCTGAGCCACAGCAGTAACCCAAGCTACTTCAGTGATAACACCAGATCCCTTTTTTTTTTTTTTTTTTTGGTATTTTTAGGGCCACACCCATGGCATATGGAGGTTCCCAGGCTAGGGGTCAAATGAGAGCTGTAGCCTCCGGCCTACGCCTCGGCCACAGCAATGCTGGATCTGAGCAGCGCCTGTGACCTACCCCATAGCTCTTGGCAACACTGGATCCTTAACCCACTGAGTGAGGCCAGGGATCGGACCTGAGTCCTCACGGATGCTAGTCAGGTTCGTTACTGCTGAGCCACACCAGGAACTCCATAACCCCAGATCTTTAACCCGCTGAGACACATGAGAACTTGTCAAAGGAATCTTTGGATGCAAGGAGCACTGACGTAGCCTTAGGTCTAGTTGAGGGCAAGGACTAGGTGGCCCTTTTCCCGTGCACTGACACAGCAACCAGGACATGTATCGTGCACCAATACTTAAGGGAGAGATGGAGGAATAGGTGAAGTCATCACAGAAAAGCACGTATTGGGGGGACCTATGCCCATTATGGACACCTCGGAGCTCAGGTTTCAAGCCCTTAAGATGCAAGAACTTTTCCCCACCCCCACACAGTATTTGCTGTCCTCAAAGACATGCCCGCCCCCTCCAATCCATTCAAGCGAGCCCTGAGCATCAGCCATAGGCCCCAGCTCTTTCCCCTCTCAGCCTTCACCAAACCTCTTGGCCCAGGGACCCTACCCCCCAGGAAGAACTCAGCCTTCCAGGGACAGATGAACTCAAAGTCAAGGGCCAGCCCCAAGTGCCCCAAGGGTTAGGCCCATCTCAGCAGGAGGTGGTTAGTAACAAGCCTGGCCCTGGAGCAGGTGCCCAGGAGAAGTGAGAGGCTGTGTGAACCACCAGGACAGCCACAAGCGAGCAGCCCCAGATGCTGGAAGTGCAGCACTTACAGTCGCTTGATTCCAGACTCCGGCTGGGGGGACATTCTCGGGTGGGCGACGGGTGGAGGTTGGGGTATTCGATTCTCCTCTTCTATTTCTTCACTGGAAGGAGTTGGGAGGTGTGAAATAAAAGAGTCAAAAATTCCATGAGAACTGGGATATTTCCAGGGTATTGTGTGATGGTCTGGGAGCGCTTGTACTTTTTCAAGGGAGTGGAAGTAAAGGGACCCAGGAGGACAGCAACAGTGGCCTCTGCCCCATAAGGCTTTCTGCTGTGGGGTCTAGCCTCTGGCATGGCCAGTTCAGAGGAAGGGTCAGTTCTGGAGGCAACAGACACAGGTGCCTTGCAGGCCCTTTTGCCTGGATGGTCATATGTGAGACATTTCAGGAAGGTACTCACATCTCTATTTTAAGTTTACTTTGGACAGTCTAGCCAAATAGAATGACTTCCTGTTTCCTGTTCTTGCCAAAAGCTTCCTTGTTTCTACACCTTTGTGGTTTATTCTGCCTGGAATATGCCACCCACAACATCTCTCATATCTAAAAAGTACCCTATCCTTTAGGGGGATAGGCCCAGTTCAAATGCCACCTCCTCCATGAAGCCTTCCTGATTTTGACTCCATTCCCAAGCTAGAAGTGTTTTCTCCTTTCTTTGAACAGCCAGGGTATACGCTGTCATAAAACTTTCCTGTGTGGCAAACTCACAGTGAGTTTTCAATAAAAATATGTGGCACTGTACTTTCCCTGATGTCTTATCTTCCCTGCTGTGGCAAGGACCACATCTGGTGCACCTCTCCTTCTTTCCAGCTCTCCATCAACAGATAATTGTTGTGCACCTACTCTGTGCTAAGCTGCATTCTGAGTGCTGGGGACTTAGTCATCAACAGGACAAATGAGGTTTCTGGTCTCATGCTGTTGTAGTCTGGTGTGGAAACAGACAATAAAACAAGCACATTCATAAACAGGATAATGTGAGATGGTGAAAAGAGCCATGAAGAAAGCAAAACTGGGAGTTCCCACTGTGGCACAACGGGATCACTGGCATCTCTGCGGCACCAGGACGCAGGTTTAATCCCTGGCCAGGCACAGTGGGCTAAAGGATCTGGCATCGCTGCAGTTGTTATGTAGGTTGCAAGTGCAGCTCAGATGTGATCCTTGGCCTGGGAACTCCACATGCCGCAGGACAGCCAAAAAAGAAAAGAAAGAAAAACTGGGTAAAATGATAGACAGTGACTAGGATGGAGTACTCCTTTGGAGGGGTGGTGATAGGGAAGGAAAGCTTCTCCTAGAAGGTGACACCTGACCTAAACCCTGAATGACCAGGAGTCAACCATGGGAAGCACCAGGGGAATGTTTTCCGAGCTGCAGGAGCAGCATGTGCAAAGGTCCTGAGGTAGAACAAAGCATGGTGTGTTTTGCAGAATCGAGAGAAAGGCAGGGTGTACAAAGCTAAATGAGTAGAAGGTGACATGATATGAGATGGTGGTCTGAGTCAGGAGCAGTGCTATCCAAAGAACTTTCCACAAGGATGGAAATATTCTCTATCTTTGCTGTCCAATATGGTGGCCATTAGCCACAAGTGCCAATGGTACACTTGAAATGTGGCAAGTGCCACTGATGAACCGAGTTTTACATTTTACTTAGGTGTAACTCATTTACATTTAAATAGCCACACGTGGCTAGTGGCTACCTTATCAGACAGTGAAGCTCTAATATGTGCAAGTTCATGGGCCACAGATAGACTAAGTGAACAAGGCTGTTTAGCTCCAACATCTCTTATCTGTAATTCCCAAATCCAAAGAGCTCTAAAAACCAAAATTTATTTTTTTGTCATTCATTTGGTGGCAAAACCTGAAATGAAATCTTGTGAGGCTGTTTATAATTTTAATCCCATTTAACATAAACATTCGTAGATTTTTTTTTCTTTTTCGGCTACACCTGTGGCATGTGGAAATTCTTGGGCCAGGGACTGAATCCAAGCTGCAGCTGCGACCTCTGCCATAGCTGCAGCAATGCTGGATCCTTACTCCAATGCACTGGGCTGGGGATCAAACCCAAGCCACCACAGAGACAAGCTGGATCATTAACCCACTGCGCCACAGTGGGAACTCCCAAGGGTTCATATCTTTTGCTACAAAAATTTTCATGTGTTTGATGTGGGGAGCTGCCCCAGAACCTGCTGGTAGTATAAGATAATAATACCATATGTGTAATGTTCCTTTCTAACAGCTGGGAAAGCTCTGACGTAAGATGCACCTGAGCCCAAGAGTTTCAGAAAGGAATTCTAAGTACTTCAGGCCAGAGACGGTCCCCACAATGAATACAGATGCAATCGAGTCTTCCAGGTGTTCATTTGTCCCCAGACTCTGCACAACTTCAGAGTCACCTGGGAACTCCCCGGACACTCACCTCTTATAGTATGCCAGTTCCTCCTGCAACAAAAACACCTTGGACTTGAGCTCGTTCCTCTCGTGCAACACGTCCCGCAGCTCCTGCAGTGTGAATCGGGGGCGGTTGGGGTCCTTGAGATCCATGGCCACCTTCTCCGCCTCGGAGACACACTCCTCTCCGCCCGGCTCCATCTGGAGGAGGCAGAGATGCTGCTAATGAATTCCTGGCCGCAGCCACCAGCACCCACTCTGCATCCTGCCGGAGCCCGAATTTCCCACCCTTCTTGGCCCTGAGCAGCTTGCCAAGGGTGCTATTTTGAGAACTCGTGGGCGGCCATTGCTCACGTTCTGTGCAGTCACGTCCCTCTGGAGCTGAAAGCCAGCGGCCACCTGCACAGGGTTTGCCTTCTCAGTAGCCAGACCCAACGCCTCCCCACCTGACTCAGGGTTTTATTACAAATGGCATTAAAAGGTAACCAAGGAGAAGAAACAGTGTACCCCCTAACGCTGCTACCCTCTTAAATTTCCCTGTTTTCCCTCACCCATGTTCCTCCCTCTTACCTTTTTTTTTTGGTCTTTTTTCCCAGGGCTGCACCCTTGGCATACGGAGGTTCCAAGGCTAGGGGTTGAATCTGAACTACAGCTGCCGGCCTACACCACAGCCACAGCAACTCCAGATCCGAGCCACGTCTGCAACCTATACCACAGCTCACAGCAATACCGAATCTTTAACCCACTCAGAGAGGCCAGGGATCGAACCCGCATTCTCATGGATACCAGTTGGGTTTGTTACTACTGAGCCACAGCGGGAGCTCCAAAAATTACAATTTTAACATACACAATTCAGGAGTTCCCGCTGTGGCTCAGTGGTAACAAACCCAACTGGTATCCATGAGGATGTGGGTTCAATCCCTGGCCTCGCTTAATGAGTTAAAGATTCGGCATTGCCACGAGCTGTGGTGTAGGTCACAGACACGGCTCAGATCTGGCATTGCTGTGGCTGTGGCGTAGGCCAGCAGCTGCAGCTCCGATTCAACCCCTAGCCTTGGAACTTCCATATGCCGAGGGTATGGCCATAAAAAAATAATAATTAAAATAAAATACACAATTCAGTAGTTCCTGCTGTGGTGCAATGGGATCAGCATCGTCTCTGCAGCCCCAAGGACAAAGGTTTGATTCCCAGGCCCAGCACAGTGGGTTAAAGGATTTTGCATTGCAACAACAGTGTTGTAGGTTGCAACTGTGGCTCATATCTGACCCCTGGCCCAGGAACTCCATGTGCTGCAGGATGGCAAAAAAGGAAAAAACAAACACACCAACTCCCCCACCCCCCCACACACAATTCAGTGGTGTTTAGGAGACTGTCAATGCTGTGCAACCATCACCTCTATCTAGTTCCAAAACATTTCCCAGAGGAAACTCCACACCCATTAGCAAGCAGTCACTCCCTGTTTTGTGCCCCCCTTTCCTGCTAGCCCTTGGCCACCACCATCTACTTTCTGTCCCTATGGATCTGCCTTCTCTTGATATTTCCTATAAATGGAATCTAACAATATGTGGGGGGTTTTGTCTGCTTCTTTCACTCAGTATCCTGTTTTCAAGGTTCATCCACACTGCAGTCTGTGTCAGTGCTTCATTTTTCTTCATTGCTGAATAATATTCCATTGTGTAAATCAACCACATTCTGTTTGTCCTTTTATCCACGGATGAACATTTGGGTTGTTTCAACCTTTTTGCTATTGTGAATAGTGCTGCCATGAAGAAAATTTGCTTGAACACCTGTTTTCAGTCCTTTGGTGTCTATAGCTAGGAGTGGAATTCCTGGGTCTTATGGTGACCCTATGTTCAACTTTTCCAAACTGTTTTCCACAGTGGCTGCCTCATTTTATATTCCTGCTAGCAGTGTAGGAGGGGTTCAGTATTATTCACACCCTTGCCAACATTTTTTTCCTTTTTTTTTTTGATATCATGGCCGTTTTTGCAAGTTTTCCAAGTCAGCTGGCCAAATCTGCAGGTGGCCCACCCTCTCCAGGCAGTGCACTATTCCTGAGCTGCTAGTGTCCCATGATCATCGAGCAGGTGTGGACAAAGCTTAGGACAACAGTGAGAGAGCAGTGGCGTAGGGGAAAGAAGGACTGAAATACAGAACCACTCTCTGCCTCCTTCCCTGAAAACCCCACAGAAACGCAAGGAGAAAGAGACTCCAGGAGTTTCCCTCATGGCACAGCAGAAACGAATCTGACTAGGAACCATGAAGTTTCGGGGTCAACCCCTGGACTCGATCAGTGGGTTAAGGATCCTGTGGTGTAGGTCACAGACGCGGCTCAGATCTGGCATTGCTGTGGCTGTGGTGTAGGCTGGCAGCTGTGGCTCCAATTAGACCCCTAGCCTGGGAACCTGCATAAGATACGGGTGTGGCTGTTAAAAAAAAAAAAGAGAGAGAGAGACTCCAAACTCGATGGGCCAGGATGTTGAAGGGCTCCAGAAGGCAGGGCTGAGATGCCTCTCATCCTGAGAGAGGTGGGGACATGCTGTTCTGGGAAAGGACATTTGAAAGGAGACACCACCCACCAGGGCAGATCAGTTGACAGAAGAGCTACCTGACAGGCATGGGATGGGAAGCAGATCTGACCAGGAGACAGCACAGAGCAGTTGGGTGGTAGGGAAGGTGCCTAAAACCTGACATACACTGCTCCCCAAGATGGCTGGGCCGTGGAGTAGGGTCTCTTCCCGCCCAAGAACTAGGGGAGGAAATGGTGTCATTTGTGTCATATTTTAGATTTCACATATAAGTGACATCACATAGTATTTATCTTTGTCTGGCTTATTTCACTTAGTATGATCATCTCTAGGTCCACCCATGTTGCTGCAAATGGCATTATTTCATTCTTCTTAAGAGCTAAGTGGTATTCCATTGCATATACATGTATATATATGTACCACATCTTCTTTATCCATTCCTCTGTCAAAGGCCATTTAGGTTGTTTCCAGGTCTTGGCTATTGTCAATAGTGCTTCTATGAACACTGGGGTGCATGAATCTTTTTGAGTTAGAGTTTTCTCTGGATAGATGCTCAGGAGTGGGATTGCTGGATCATACGGCAACTCTAGTTTTAGGTTTTTAAGGAACCTTAATACTGTTTTCCATAGTGGTGGCACCAATGTACATTCCTACCAGCAGTGTAGGAGCCCAACCCCTCACTTTCCCAGAGGCCTTTGGGCAAGCTGCCCGCACCCCTCGGGCACTCATTTCCCCATCGAGCCCTCGAAAAACCAGTATTTCTAAGAGCCCTTCCCACCAGACATTGGGGTACTCCTATGAACCCATGCGTTCAAGCCACAGCAGTTCCCTGCTCACCCCCTTGGGTTGTCATCACCCAAGACAAGGGCTTCCTCAGGACTGGAGTGTTTTTTGTTTTTGCCACACCCACATCGTGCAGAAGCTCCTGGACCAGAGATTAAACATGCCCCCCAGCAGCGATCCAAGCCCCAGCAGTGAGGACATCGGATCCTTAACTTCTAGGCCACCAGGCAAATCCTCAGAGTTCTTTTTCTTTTCTTTTTTTATTTTTAGGGCCTCACCTGCAGCACATGGAAGTTCCCAGGCTAGGGGTTTAATTGGAGCTACAGCTGCTGGCCTATACCACAGCCACAGTTAACACCTGATTCTCAACCCACTGAGAGGCCAGTGATTGAACCTGCATCCTCATAGATACTAGTCAGATTCTTAACCTGCTGAGCCACAACAGGAATCCCTCTGAGTTCTTTTCCTCAGGAGAAAGCATGGTTCTTTTATCAACAGAGCCACCTGATCCCCTTAGAGCATGGGGGTTTCCCAGACAGGTTTGCAAAAAAGTTCTGACTTCTGGGACTACTGCCTAAAAGTGCAGAAGAAGGTAAGCTTGGGGCTTCAGCTTTTCTGAGGCCTCCAGGCACTGATGCAGCACCTTGGGCAGCCCAGTCTTTGAGAGAAACTGTAAAGGCTCTTCCCAACATGGCAATCGGGCTGATTAGCAGCAGGCCGGCTAGGCTTACTTCATGAGGGACCTTGGACGTGGCTCGGGTTATCGCCGACTGTCGGCTGGTCCCCTGAGGCTCTTTGGGCACAGCTTGAGGGACATGCCTAGGCTCTAGCGGCTCTCCAGGGAGGCCTGAGAGACCAGCCACCAAGCAACGGGGACCATCCAGAGACCTTAGGGGGGCCTGGCCTCCTGGGCTTGCTCCCCACTGCCTGGGTACATCAAGGCTACTTCCTGCATTCTTGCAGCCCCTTGAAACATACTTCTGAGTGGCCCCTGGCCCAGCAATGGGGAATGACTGTCCACTGGTCATCCTTGGTAGCACCAGGCTACCACAACTGAATTTAGCCCCCAAACCCTGCTTCACAGGCCAGCCATCAGGCCCCTTGCTGCTTTCCCCACGGACTTAGAAAACCCCAACTTACTAAGAAATCAGAACTTGTAAGGCAGAGACAGTGACATCAAGGAGGCACTATGAACTTTACAGGTTGCTTTTTTTTTTTCTTTTTTTTCTTTTTAGGGTTGTACCCTCAGCATATGGAAGTTCCCAGGCTAGGGGTTGAATTGGAGCTGCAGTTGATGGCCTACGCCACAGTCACATCAACACCCGATCTGAGCCACATCTGTGACCTATACCACAGCTCACGGCAATGCCGGATCCTTAACCCACTGAGTGAGGCCAGGGATCGAACCCTCAACCTCATGGTTCCTAGTCAGATTCGTTTCTGCTGTGCCACAATGGGAACTCCCTAGAGTTTTTTTTTTTTTTTTGGTCTTTTTTGTTGTTGTTGTTGTTGCTATTTCTTGGGCCGCTCCCGCGGCATATGGAGGTTCCCAGGCTAGGCGTCGAATCGGAGCTGTAGCCACCGGCCTACGCCAGAGCCACAGCAACGCGGGATCCGAGCCGCGTCTGCAACCTACACCACAGCTCACGGCAACGCCGGATCATTAACCCACTGAGCAAGGGCAGGGACCGAACCCGCAACCTCATGGTTCCTAGTCGGATTCGTCAACCACTGCGCCACGACGGGAACTCCCCTAGAGTTTTTTTAAAATTGATTTTATGTGAAGTTCTTTAGACAGGAAACCAACCTCATTTTATTAAGGATTTATATGTCTAACTGTTAAAGGCAGGAAAACCATCAGTTAAAAAACAAGGAGCTGGATGAACTAGAAACATGCTGAGTGGAGTTCCCGTCGTGGTGCAGTGGTTAACTAATCCAACTAGGAACCATGAGGTTTCGGGTTCAATCCTTGACCTTGCTCAGTGGGTTAAGGATCTGGCGTTGCCATGAGCTGTGCTGTGGGTCGCAGACGCGGCTTGGATTCTGTGTTGCTGTGGCTCTGGTGTAGGCCAGTGGCTATAGCTCCGACTGGACCCCTGGCCCTGGGAACCTCCATATGCCGCGGGAGCGGCTCAAGAAAAGGCAAAAAGACAAAAAAAAAAAAAGAAAAAAAAAGAAAGAAAACATGCTGAGTGAGAAGGCAGTCAGGGCCACATGTCATATGAGTCCATTTCAATGAATCGTCCAGAATAGGCAAATCCATAGAGACAGAAAGTAGATGAGCGGCTGCCAGAGGCTGTGGGGGAGGCAGAGATGGGGAGTGACTACTAATGCGCAGTACGGGTTTCTTTTGGGGGTGATGAAAATATTCGAGATGTGGTGATGACTGCACAACATAGTGAATACACTAAAAACCAGTGACATGTACACTTCAAATGGCTGGATTGTACAGCATGTAAATTATATTTCAATAGCCGTTATAAAAATGCACAAAGAGGAGTTCCCTTGTAGCGTAGCAGGTTAAGGACCTGGCATTGTCACTGCCATGGCTCAGGTTGCTTCTCTGGCTCGGGTTCAATCCCTGGCCTGGGAACTTCCACATGCTGCTGCCATAGCCAAAAAACAGGGGGCAATGATGAGAATGGATTCCTCTCCAGCTCTGGATCCCTCCATAGCTCCCATCTTCCCTCACAAATCCTGTGTCAGGACTAACCACCACCCCAGCCACACCCTGCATGTTCTCTAGTCTGGATCAGGCTATTCTTCCTGTCTGGAATGGCCTGTCCCCCGATCCACTCCTGGCCATCCTACCCATGCCACAAGACCCACCTCAATGCCTCCGGGCCTGCATTGCCCTCTCCTCCCCACTCAGAATTCACTGTGTTCTCCCCTGATCCCACTGCCCTCACTTCCAACCGCAGTATTAGATCTACTGAATCAAGTCAAGTTCATTCCCCTCCTGTTTGTCAGATAGGAAACTGACCATCAAAGAGATGCATGGGCCCCCAAGTCACATGGCAGCAGGTGATGAAGTCACCACAACCTGCTGCTTCCCTGGCTTGAGTGACAAGCATCCAGAATTCTACTCAGCTCTAAGGGATGGCGTCAAACCTGCCAAAGACGCTCTGGGTTGGGAACAGACGCTGTGAGGCAGCTCAGCGGGTTAGTCATAACTGCTACCTGATTTTACTCTCCTGTTTCTGTCCCACCCCCATGGTGCCAGAAAGGAAACTGAAACCAACCTGCAGCCAGGCCAAGGAGGTGTAAAATGTCCCTGTCCCAAAGAGGTCTTGGGCGGGGCTCAGAGTCTCGTGGCTGGCATGACATCCTTGGGACCCAGGCTTGGACTGGGCCCTGTCTGCCTAGCTGGGGACAGGCCTAAGCTCTCATGGGGCTCAGAAGGTTGGAAGGGGAACACGGGGGAAATGGGAAGTGACTGTCTCAAGGTGCACCTACTGGCTCCTCCCCTCCATCCATGCTATAGACTTGGTCCCGCCCTTGCATGGATGATTGCAAAGGGCTCCTGACAGCCATGTCTGCCATCAGCTCCTTGTTCAAACTGTTTCATCTGTACTTCATAGGGAGTTCCCATTTTGACGCAGCGGAAATGAATCCGACTAGTATCCTTGAGGATGCAGGTTTGATCCCTGGCCTCACTCAGTGCATTGGGGACATGGTGATGCTGTGAGCTGTAGTGTAGGTCACAGATTCTGCTTGGATCCTGAGTTGCTATGGCTGTGGCATAGTCTGGGAGCTGCAGCTCCAATTTGACCCCTAGTCCGGGAACTTCCATATATCTTGGGTGCAGCCCTAAAACGCGGAAAAAAAAAAAAAAAAAAAGAATCCACATCCCTCACTGCTCAGGGTTATGTGTGTGTGGTGTTCTCAGCTCCAGACCCTCTGGCATCTTAGGCAACAGCTGTTATCTCTGCCTGGCCTGTACCCGTTCTTGCTCTTGCTTGTCTCCAGGCTGAGTCATCGTAATTCTCCTCTGAAGAAACTCCCCTCTCCCACTCTCCATGCGTGTGGCTTAGATGGGCACCATCAGGGGTAACCCTGTGGCTTGAGAATGGACAACATGAATATTCTCAGACCACAATGACTGGCTCAGTGATGGGCTAATGAGAGGGTCCCTGAGACACTTGCTGAGAAATGGAGAAAGAGGCAATTTCTTTCCACTGGGGTTGCCAAGCTGATTAGTACCAAGGGCCACTATATGGCAAGAAGCTGCTTGAAAATGATACCAATGAGAGGAAAGCAAAGCTGAGAGAAGATTTGAAACAAATTCCTGACAGCATCATTGGGGCACCTGGAACCAGCTATACCTGAAGCCATCATTAACTCAAAGCTTTTAGTTACACAGCCAAAAATCCCTTAAAAAAAAAAAAAATCCTCAACCCTTTTAACTTAGGCTTCTGTCACTTTTAGCCAAAAGCAGACTCTACCCTCTCCCTTTTAAGACCTCTTTCCTTTACCTCCCTATCTGTATCCAGAGATTCTTATCCTTCAAAGAACGTAGAAGTGTATGGCCTGAATTCACAAGATACTTAATGACTGTGCTGGGACTTGAGCCAACCTGAGGGCAAGCTCCTCTGTCTTACCTCCCCCACCTGTAACCCCCAGGAGTCTGGCATAGTGCCTGCAAACCTTAAACAGTCCATACATATTTGTTGGGAAAAAAGAGCAAGCCCCAAGATTTTCACTAACCTTTCATTATATTTTTCTGAGACAGCATATCCATCTTCTACATCTACCTATCAAAATGTTAACATTATTATCACTGACATCCAGCTGGAAACAACAGCTGGTCCATGAAACTCCACACCACCCTCATCAGGATTAACTGCCTTATCTCTGTATTTGTGGCACATTCTGGGGGCACACCTGTCAGACAGACACCTCTGGTGCCCGTCACCTCCGGGGTCTACCTGAATTTTCAGTGCAGTTCCATCCATATGGACAGGGTCCCACCTCAAGCACACACTGTATGTCTTTCCTTTTTTTGCCCCGCACCACGTGGCATATGGAGCTCCTGGGCCAGGGACTGGATCCAAGCCGTAGTTGCTACCTAAGCCACAGCAGTGGCAATGCCAAATCCTTAACCCACTGTGCCCGGCCAGGGACTGAACCTGCATCCCAGCACTCCCAAGACTCCTGTGTTTCTATTTTTGCCCCAATATCCACTCCGTGAGTTCTCCTGGAAGTGTTGGGGAGATGACACCCCCCAGAGGCGGCCCTTAGCTAATTGGGTCAGGCATTTGTGGATAATTGTTCTAAGCCTTTTGCCTCCAAAAAGACAGTTCCTTTTTTTTTTTTTTAATTTTCACTTTTCACTTTTTAGGGCCACACCCGAGGCATATGGAGGTTCCCAGGCTAGGGGCTGAATCCGAGTTACAGCTGCTAGCCACAGCCACAGCCACAGCAACCAGAGCTGAGCCTAGTCTGCGACCACAGCTCACGACAACACCAGATCCTTGACCCATTGAGTGAGGCCAGGGATCAACCTGCGTCCTCATGGATACTAGTCAGATTTGTTTCCACTTCACCACAAAGGGAACTCCCTGCAGAAAGAAAGTTCTGAGAGGCATACTATGATGCTTCTCAGAGGTCCCAGTGGGACTGACCTGTGATCTCAGTGACATACCCTCAATTTCCCTTTTCCTCCTTCCCAGTCTCACTCCTCTGGTCTTTGGGGTCACCTGCCAGATTATCCTCCTGCTCACAGTCCCTTTCTCAAGTTCTGCTTTGAGGGAACACAGACTAAGACAACCTCTTACCCCTCCTGCCTTAAGTTGGCTGCTAGTCTCCAAGTCTGTCTCCTGTACTAGGCTGTAAGCTCTCTGAACCTCCACAGCACCCATCGCAGTGCGTGCAGACAAAAAACCAAACTCCACTCTACAGCCTAACTGGCCTGCAGCACTGACCCCTGGCAACCTCTCTGACCTCATTCAGACCCTCTCTCTGCCCCATCAGCTTGCACACCAGTCACCCTTGCCTTCTTTTCTTTTCTTTCTTTCTTTCTTTCTTTCTTTCTTTCTTTCTTTTTTTTTTTTTTGGTCTTTTTAGGGCCACACCTGCAGCATATGGAAGTTCCCAGGCTAGGGGTTGAATCAGAGCTGTAACCATTGGCCTACACCACAGCCACAGAAACATAGGATCCAAGCCTCATCTGCGACGTACACCACAGCTCTTGGTAATGCTGGATCCTTAATCCAATGAGCAAGGCCAGAGATCAAACCCACATCCTAATGGATCCTAGTAGGGTTTGTTATCACTGAGTCACAACAGAACTCCACCCTTGCCTTCTTATACCTCCTCGATTGCACTCCCGTTTCTCCTGCCACAGGGCTTTTGCACATGCCATGCCCCCTTTACGTAGTTCACTCTCACTCATTCTCTTGATCACCTCCTTGAGGAAGCATTAATGACTCCCCAGACAACCATGATAAAAACAATAGCTAACACTTTTTTTCTTTTTTTGTCTTTCGTCTTTTCAGGGTCGCACCTGAGGCATATGGAGGTTCCCAAGCTAGGGGTTTAATCAGAGCTTACAGCTGCTGGCCTACACCACAGCCACAGCAACTCCAGATCCGAGCCATGTCTGCGAACTATACCACAGCTCACGGCAACACCGGATCCTTAACCCACTAAGCAAGGCCAGGGATCGAATCTGCAACCTTACGGTTCCTAGTCGGATTTGTTTCTGCTGCACCACAATGGGAACTCCAAGAACAACAGCTAACACTTTAAATGAACTAATTCATTTAATTCTCATAACAGTAATCTGGGGTAAGTGCTGTCATTAGGATTTCCATTTTATTTTATTTATTTTTGGCTGTGCCTATAGCATGCAGAAGTTCCTGGGCCAGGAATCAAACCCTAGCCACAGCAATGATAATGCTGGATACTTAACCACTGGACCACCAGGAAACTCCAGTTTAGTTACTTTTATTTATTTAGTATTTCCATTTTAGAGATGAGAAAACTGATGCACAGAGAGGCTAAATAATTTATTCCATGTCACGAAGGTAAAACAGGCTAGATTTGAACCGAGGAAGACTGGCTTGAAAGTCCATGCAATTAGCTACACAGTCCAGCTCCTCCCTCAGTTACAGGGCCTCCTGGCACCACACCTCTCCTTTAGCATAAATCACCTTTTTGTTTTTTGAGATATAATACATGCACCATAAAAGAGTATAGAATTCAGAGATTTTCAGTACATTCAGTTGTGCAACCATCATCATGATCTAATTTCCATCATCCCCAAAGAAACCCCAAACCCATTAGATGTCACTCCCCATTCTCCTCTCTCCCCAATCCCTGCAACCACCAATCTGCTTTCTGCCTCTATGGATTTTCCTATTCTGGACATTTCAAATAAATGGACTCATAAAATGTGGGCTTCAGTGCCTGGCTACTTTCATGTAACATTTTTTTTTGTCTTTTTGTCATTTCTTGGGCCGCTCCCGCAGCATATGGAGGTTCCCAGGCTAGGGGTCTAGTCGGAGCTGTAGCCGCCAGCCTACGCCAGAGCAACAGCAACGTGGGATCTGAGCTGCGTCTTCGACCTACATCACAGCTCATGGCAATGCCAGATCCTTAACCCACTGAGCAAGGGTAGGGACCGAACCCGCAACCTCATGGTTCCTAGTCGGATTCGTTAACCACTACACCATGATGGGCACTCCTCATGTAGCATGTTTTTGAGGTTCATCCAAATTGTAGCATGTGTCAGTATTTCATTACTTTTTATGGCTGAAGAGTATTCCACTGTATGGCTAGATCACATTTTACACATTCATGTGATGGACATGTAGGTTGTTTCTACCTATTGGCTATCAGGGAGTGTTGGTTATGAACATCTGTGTACAGGTGCTTTTCTTCCTTTGGTTTTTGGCTGCACCCACAGCATATGGAAGTTCCTAGGCTAGGAATCAAACCAGAGTCACAGCTGCAGCAACACCGGATCCTTAACCCACTGTGCTGGGCAGAGGATCATATTGGCAACACCACATAGATAAGCCAGATCATTAACCAGCTGTGTCGCAGCGGGAGCTCCAGTATATACAGGTTTTGATGTGGACGTGCATTTTCAGTTTCCTTGGGCATATGACTAGAAGTGGAACTGCTGGGTCATAGCATTTATTATGTGATTATCTGACTAATGTCTGCCTCCCCTGCTGGCTCTAAGCTCTGTATAGACAGGAACCAGGTCTCCATTTTATCCCCCATGCCTGCAACACAGTCAACAATTATTTTTAAAAAATGAATGAGGAGTTCCTGTCATGGCGCAGTGGTTAACGAATCCGACTAGGAACCATGAGGTTTCGGGTTCGGTCCCTGCCCTTGCTCAGTGGGTTAATGATCCGGGGTTGCCTTGAGCTGTGGTGTAGGTTGCAGACACGGCTCGGATCCCACGTTGCTGTGGCTCTGGCGTAGGCTGGTGGCTACAGCTCCAATTCAACCCCTAGCCTGGCAACCTCCATATGCCACAGGAGTGGCCCAAGAAATAGCAAAAAGACAAAAAAAAAAAATGAATGAATGGCAGGTGCCCAGTAACCAGCACCAAGCCTGATACTATAGGCTAGAACATGGGGAGTACTGGGCTCCAGACCTAGTGCTGCCTCCTCCCAACTGTGTGTCTTCTAGCCAGCAGCTGGCTCTCCCTGGGCCTCCTAGTTCCCTCAAGTGTAGAGAGGAAAGCAAGGCAGCCCTGCCCACCTTGAGCCAGACTGTAGACCTTCCCTTCCACATCGCCTCAGCAGCCGGCTTCCCACTCACCTCAGGTTCCTCATCTCCATTCTGGCTGAGCTCGCCTTGCAGCCTCTCTCGCAGCTTCCCAAGCTCCGCCCGCAGGCTGCCCATCTCCTGCTCCTTGGTTTGTAGATCTGCCTCTAATTCTACCTTCTGTTCAATCAGGGCTTTCCCCTGGGCCTCCACCACTGTGACGCGGTGCCGGAGGTCATGGTTGATCTTCATCAGCCGGGTCTGCTGCTGCTGCAGCTGTAGAGAGAGGAAGGCCAGGTCTGGGGCTGCAACATACAGTAGCTCATGTTGTGCACTGCACAAGGGCAAACCATCTACAGGCGTGCCATTCATACTTTACATGTCTTGATTCCTTTGAAATGTGTTCAGATTCTACCACGAGGTTGTGGGTTCGATCTCTGGCCTCCCTCAGTGGGTTAAGGATCTGGCGTTGCTGTGGCTGTGGTGTAGGCCGGTGGCTACAGCTCCGATTGGACCCCTAGCCTGGGAAGCTCCATATGCTGAGGGTGCGGCCCTAAAAAGACAAAAAGGCACACAAAAAAATGAGAAATGTGTTCAGATTCTTATAATACTGTTGATGCCAGAGATGGACAATTTGTGTATTTACTATGATAATTTTATGAGAGATGCAAGCTAAGTGTCTTGTTAGTATATTACAACAATTTCCTTACAGATGGAAGTAACATGCCTTGAGAAAGGAACATCTTTTTCTAATTTAGGCAGAGACATCTTATAGATTCCTGAAGCAGCCTGGATCATACTGTGGCATGAAGGAGGTGGGATGGAGAAGTCTCAGGGTTAGAACAAAGGCTGACCGGGCCCTGGGGACCTCCTAAGTGTGTGGAAAGAGGTCACTGGGCAGTGCCATATTCCCTCCTACTCCTCCAGTGAAGGGTCCTCCCCACAGCTACTGTTTTAGGGCTGGGCCCATAAAGCCACACACGCAGAGCCCAAACAGTTTAAATAAGAGAGAGAGGTAAACTCACCTGCTGGCTCCACCCCACGGAGCCCGTGTAGCGAGACAGGGGGAGAAGGGAAACCTTCTTTTTTTTCCTTTTTATGGCCACACCTGTGGCATATGGAAGTTCCCAGGCTAGGGGTTGAATTGGAGCTGCAGCTGACAGTGGGCCACAGCCACGGGAACACCAGACCAGAGCTGCATCTGCGACCCATGCCGCTTGGGGGCAACAAGGGATCCTTAACACACTGAGCGAGGCCAGGGATCGAACCCGAATCCTCACGCACACTATGTTGGGTTCTTAACCTGCTGACCCACAACAGGAACTCTGAAAAGAGGAGCATCCTGAGGGGAGGGTCCAGTCTCTTGCTGGTACCTGCTGGCAGGGAGGGTGGGCGTGGGGGCGGGGCTCATCACTTACAGCCTCGACATCCTCATTCTTCAGCCCGAGCTCCCGGTCCTTGGCACGGATCTCGTCCCGCTGTTTGTCTACCACTTCCTTCAGCTTCTTCATCACCTGCCGTTCCCGTTCTGACATGCCTGGGTGGGATGAGTGGGACCAGCAGGTGAGTTTACCTCCCTCTCTTATTTAAACTGTTTGGCACACCTTTCACCAGCCAGAATGGCCATCATCAAAAAGTCTACAAACAATAAATGCTGAGGTGTGGAGAAAAGGGAACTCTCTTACACTGTCGCTGGGAATGTAAATTGGTGCAACCACCATGGAAGACAGTATGGCGAGTCCTCAAAAAACTAAAAATAAAATTACCGTATGATTCCGCAGTCCCATTCTTGGGCATCTATCTGGAGAAAACCATGACTCAAAAAGATACACGTACCCCAATGTTCACTGCAGTGCTATATACAATAGCCAAGACATGGAAGCAACCTAAATGTCCATCAGCAGAGGAATGGATAAAGAAGATGTGGTCCATACACACAATGGAGCTGATGCTTGTTTTCTTACTTGCAAATGGGGATCATGCAGAGGCCCCATCTGGGGTGGCTCTTGTGAGTTTGCACATGTTAATCTATAGGAAGTACTCACAAGCTGACGCTTGTTTTCTTACTTGCAAATGGGGATCATGCAGAGGCCCCATCTGGGGTGGCTCTTGTGAGTTTGCACATGTTAATCTATAGGAAGTACTCACAATAGGCACAGAGTAAGAGTCTCGAAGTGTTAGCTGTCATTTTGTCTATAAGAAATACTAGCTCTCCCTGCTCCAAGAGTGGTTATAAAAGTGCTTTGAAAAATCAAAAGGTTAAGTGTTTTTAATAGAATCACAGACATAAGGAAAAGCTGGAAGATTTCTTAGGAATTGTTTAGTCATCCAGAAAATTCAGGATCCTGGGATCAAGATTAGAGAGATATTCAGGCAAATGCACAGAAAAGCCAAGTCCAAGATCAGTCCCAGGAGTTGAGTGCGCAGTAGTGAAAACTGGTAATGATCTACACACCCAGGAGTGGAGTTCTCTTGTGGCACAGAGGTTAAGGATCCAGCATTGTCACTGCTGTGGCTCTGGTCACTGCTGTGGTGTGGGTTCAAAACCTGGCCCAGGAACTTCTACATGCCACAGGCATAGACCTCTCCCCTGCCAAATACTCTAGCAAGGAAATGGACAAACAAGTACTTTCTACACAATGGGACACTATATAGCTGGTTAAAGAAAAAGGCAAGTGACAAAGTGATAGCAGCACTATTCACAACAGCCAAAAGGTGGAAGCAGCCCAAATGTACATCAACAGATGAATGGTTTTAAAAAATGTTGTCTGTCCATATGAGGGAATTTTATTCAGCCATAAAAAATAATGAAGTTCTGAGACACGCTACAATGTGATGAACCTTGAAAATATGATCTGAGTGAAAGAAGCTAGTCTCAGAAGGCTACATAGTCTGATTCCATTTATATGAAATGTCTGGAATAGGTAACTCTATTGAGACAGAAAGCAGATTAGTAGTTGCATAAAGCTGGAAGGAGGGAGGTTTGTGGATTGATTACTACTGGATGAGGGGTCTCCTTTGGGGGTGGTAAAAATGTTTCAGAACTAAACAGAGGGAGGAGTTCCCACCATGGCACAGTGGTTAACGAATCCAACTAGGAACCATGAGGTTGTGGGTTCGATCCCTGGCCTTGCTCAGTGCGTTAACGATCTGGGATGGTTGTGGCTGTGGCTTAGGCTGGCAGCTACAGCTCCAATTCAACCCCCTAGCCTGGGAACTTTCATAGGGTGCAGGTGCAGCCTGAAAAAGAAAAAAAAAAAGAACTCAATAGAGATGATGCACTAAATATTACTGATTTGTGTACTTTATTTATTTGGCCACACCCAGGTAGGCAGAAGTTCCCAGGCCAGGGATGGAACCCACGCCTCAGCAGTAGCAATGCTGGATCCATAGCCCACTGAGCTGCCAGGGAATTCCCAGTACTTAACTCATTTTATCCTCAGAGTACTTTACAAAGTAGACCTCTGTTGTTCCCATGTACAGCGGAAGAAACTCAGGCGTCCAGCACCATACACAAGGTTACACAGCTAGTTAGTAGCTAGTTAGTGGCACTTTCAGGATTCAAACTCAGGCCGCTGACTCCAAAGTCCACACTCTTGCAACCACACTACTGCCTCTCAAAGTCTCACAGCCCAAGCTCCTTATGTTCTCAGCAAGCATACTGGAGAGAATAATGTCCCTTCAAACTTCACATCCAGAACCTCAGAATGTGACCTTTCTTGAAAATAAGTCCTTGCATATATAATTAGTCAAGAGGAGGTCATGCTGAACGAGGTTGGGCACTAAATCTAATGACCAGGTCTTCCTAAGAGAAAAGAAAGGGAGATTCAAAGAGACACACACAGGAGGTCATGTGAAAATGGAATGATGCAGCCACAAGACAAAAATTGTTGGCCACCACTAGACACAGAAGAGACAGGAAGGCTTTTCCTCTAGAGCCTCTGGAGGAGCACAGTCTTGCTGATACATTGATTGTGGACCCCAGGCCTCCAGATCTGTGAGAAAATACATTTCTGCTATTTTCAGCCTCCCAGTTTGTGGTCATTTGTTACAGCAGCCCCAGAAAACTAATACACAAGCATATGGAGAAAGTCTCAGAGAAGATACACAGATGGTTTGTTTTCTTCTTTTTTGGACATACTAAGTTCCCAGGGCCAGGGATCAGATCTGACTCTCAACTTTAATCCACACCACAGCTTTGGCAATGCTGGATCCTTTAATCCACTGTGCCAGCTCTGGGAATCAAATGTGCATCCTGGCGCTGCATAGGTGCTGCAGAGATACAGCAATCCCATTGTACCACAGCAGGAACTCCTTTTTATTTATTTATTTATTTAATTAAAAAAATTTTTTTGGTATTTTCGCCTTTTATAGGGCCACTCCCTCGACATATGGAGGTTCCCAGGCTATGGGTCAAAACGGAGCTGTAGCCACTGGCCTACGCCACAGCCACAGCAACACAGGATCCGAGCTGTGTCTGCGACCTACACCATAGCTCACGGCAACGCCAGATCCCTAACCCACTGAGCAAGGCCAGGGATCAAACCTGCAACCTCATGGTTCCCAGTCAGGTTCTCTAACCACTGAGCCATGATGGGAACTCTAGGAACTTTAAAAAATTTTTTTTTTCTTTTTTAGGGCTGCACCCACAGCATATGGAAGTTCCCAGGTTAGGGGTTGAATGGGAGCTGCATCTGCCAACCTACACCACAGCCACAACATGGGATCTAAGCTGTGTCTGCAACCTACACAACATCTCAGGGCAACACTGGATCCCTGACCCACTGAGCGAGGCCAGGGATTGAACCCTCATCCTCGTGGATACTAGTCGGTTCATTACTGCTGAGACATGACGGAAACTCCCTAAATTTTTAAAAATTTATTTGTTTGTTATTATTATTTTTTGTGGACGATTTGCATTGAGGTGAAATTCATACCAGCCACTCCTGGTTCCCACATGAGGTTCAACTGGTAGGACAAAATTGACATAATTGCCCTCAGGGCTGTCTTCTCTTGGACAGTTCTGTGTTTGATGCTGTACAGACTTTTTCGCAACAGTCCTGGGAGTCAGGATTGCCATACTCATCTTACAGGTGAGGATCCTGAGGATGGGATCAGAAGTACCTTCCCAAGGTGACCCAGTGGTAAGGATGGGGCTGGGTTGTGAACTCAGGGCCACCCCACTCCATAGCCCATTCTCCTAACAAAGGACCACTCTACCCAGCAGCCCCTGAGAACACACTCTAGCTGTGTGTATCCAATGTAGCAGCCACTAATGGCAAAGGAGCACCTGACACAGGACATGTCCAAATGAACACATGCTGTAAATGTAAAATACACATCAGCCATCCAGAGATGGATGGATGGATCAACAAAATGTGGTCTATCTATACTATGGAGTAGTATTCTGCCTGAAAAAGGAAGGCAATTTTTTTTTTTCTTTTTAGGGCGCAACTGCAGTGTGTGGAAGTTCCCAGGCTAGGGGCCAAATTAGAGCTGCAGCTGCAGGCCTACACCACAACAACAATGGATCTCAGCCACATCTGCAACCTACACTGCAGCTTTTGGTAACACTGGATCCTTAACCCACTAAGTGAGGCCAGGGATCAAACCTGCATTGTCACAGAGACAATGCCAGGTCCATCCTTAAGGCTGAGCCACAACAAGAACTCCAGGAAGGCAATTCTGACACAACTACAACATGGGTCAAACTCAAGGACATTATGCTGAGTGAAATAAACCAGTCACAGAAAGACAAATATTGTATGATTCCACTTATGTGAGGTATCCAGAGCAATCAACATTATAGAGACAGAAAGTAAAAAGCCAGTTGCCAAGAACTAGAGGAAGAGGAGTGAGGGGTTTTTGTTTAATGGGGATAGAGTTTTGAATCTGCAAAATGAAGAGTTTCAGAGACTGGCTGTACAACAATGTGAATGTACTCAATACTGCTGAGCTGTATGCTTAGAAATGATTAAGATGGCAAATTTTTGGAGTTCCTGTCGTGGCGCAGTGGTTAACGAATCTGACTAGGAACCATAAGGTTGCGGGTTCGGTCCCTGCCCTTGCTCAGTGGGTTAACGATCCAGGGTTGCCGTGAGCTGTGGTGTAGGTTGCAGACGCGGCTCGGATCCCGCGTTGCTGTGGCTCTGGTGTAGGCCGGTGGCTACAGCTCCGATTGGACCCCTAGCCTGGGAACCTCCATATGCCGCAGGAGTGGCCCAAGAAATAGCAAAAAGACAAAAAAAAAAAGATGGCAAATTTTTTGTGCATTTTAGCACAATGAAACATATATACATATTATATAGTACATAAATGAATAACCATTAAGTTTCAAAGACCATATGAAAAAAGTGCAAAATACTCTACTGATTACTTTTTATTTTGCAAATAAAAATATTTCAAAATTTTATTTATTTATGTATTTGGCCATCCCGAGACATGTGGAGGTTCCTGCACCAGGAATTGAGTTCACATTATCCATGCTGGAACTCCATACCAATAATTTTTTAGTTGATTACATGTTAAAAGGATGACAACTTGGATCTACTGGGTTAAATAAAAATATTATTGAAATTATTGGGAGTTCCCTGGTAACACATGGATTAAGGATACAGCATTGTTACTGCTGTGGCTCAGGTCACTGCTGTGGTGTGGGTTTGCTCCCCGGTCTGGGAACTTCCACACGCTATGGGCATGGCCAAAAAAATTATTCAAATTACTTTCACTTGTCCTTTTTACTTTCTTTAATACCACAACTAGAAAAACCATCACATACGCCTTACATTTTTTGGTAAAAAGTGAAAGATTTATACGATTAGAAGAGAAATCAGGAGTTCCTTTCGTGGCTCAGCAGTTAATGAATCTGACTAGGAACCATGAGGTTTCAGGTTCTATCCCTGGCCTCCCTCAGTGGGTTAAGGATCCAGTGTTACCATGAGCTATGGTGTAGGTCGCAGAGGCAGCTCAGATCCCACATTGTTGTGGCTGTGGTGTAGGCCGGCAGCCAAACTCTAATTAGACCTCTAGTCTGGGAACCTCCATATGCTGTGGTTGTGGCATAGGAAAAAAAAAAGAAGAGAAACCAGAGGAGTTCCCGTTGTGGCTCAGAGGAAATGAATCTGACTAGCATCTACAAGGACTCAGGCTCGATCCCTGATCTCGCTCTATGGGTTAAGGATCTGGTGTTGCTGTGGCTGTTGTGTAGGCCAGCAGCTGTAGCTCCAATTCAACCCCTAGCCTGGGAACCTCCATGTGCCAAGGGTGTGGCCCTAAAAAGACAAAAAAAAAAAAAGAGAAGAGAAACCAGATTATTGCCTTACTTTTTTTTTTTCAGACAGTGCTGTTCTCAGCTGCCCTTCAGAAAATGACTATGTCCTATTGTATAGCAACATGATGGAAGATAGTATGAGAAAAAGAATGTATATATAAATATATGTGTGACTAGGTCACTTTGAAATGAACCCGACTATTATCCATGAGGATGAGGGTTTGATCCCTGGCCTCGATCAGTGAGTTAAGGATCCAGCGTTGCCACGAGCTGTGGTCTAGGTTGCAGATGCGGCTTGAATCCTGCGTTGACATGGCTGTGGGGTAGGCCAGCAGCGACAGCTCTGATTCGACCTCTAGCCTGGGAACTTTTTTTTTTGTCTTTTTTTGCCTTTTCTAGGGCCACTCCCGCGGCATATGGAGGTTCCCAGGCTAGGGGTCTAATTGGAAGCTGTAGCCACCAGCCTACGCCACAGCCACAGCAACAAGTGATCCGAGCCGTGTCTGCAACCTACACCACAGCTCACGGCAACGCTGGATCCTTAATCCACTGAGCAGGGCCAGGGACTGAACCCTAGTCAGATTCGTTAACCACTGCGCCACGATGGGAACTCCTAGCCTGGGAACTTCTATATGCTGCACCCATGGCCCTTAAAAAAAAAAAAAAGAAAGAAAGAAAAAGTAAAAAGAAAAGAGGAAAATGGCTATGTGCTCAGTTTTCATCCTCTCCTGATGTCAGAGTTGTTTGTCCAGAGTCTAAGAGTTTTTTCCTGACTCCTGATGCACCTTTGCATCCCCAGCCCCCCAGCCATAGCTTCAATATCTGTAATGCATCTCCATATGTGCAAACTAGTAGTTTCCAAGTGCTGACAAGATGATTTCCACATAGAAGAGGCAGGAAAGGGCTTTTTAACCTGGAGACTTGCAGGGAGTGGGAGATAGCAGCCTGGCAGGATGCTCTGAGCGCAGTGCCCAGCATTAACCGCTGACAAAGCAGGGCTGTTCTAGGCAGGACCAGCTCTAAGCCGACACCCCATCCCACTGACTCCTTACACTGCACAGACAGCAGCACCCCAAATCCTCAGTTTGCCCACAGGCCTCACCCCACAGCTCAAAGCGGTGCCAGACACACAGCCGAACTTCATGGGCTGCCCCACCACCCAACGTCTGATTCTCTACAGGTGGAAGGAATACTTTTGTCCTCGTTGTGTTCCCATGGTTTCCCATGCAAAATAAAAATAACCGTGAAAGGCATGCCTGGCATCTGCCCAGTTTTTCCCTGTGGGTGGGGGCTGCCACTGAGCAGAACTCCCGAGCCTTCCTGAGCTCACCCCATGGGAGCTGGACCCACGCGAGATGCCAATTAAGTGAATCTCAAATGGCACCCGTGTGGGCTGTTGCATGATGAGCCCGGCAGGGATGCAGGGAGCCGAGGCAAAGCTCTCCCACACGGAGGGTGCTTCGTGCACACAGATGCAACAGGGCACCAATGAAGTAGCTCAGGGTGTTCAGGACCAGGCCTGGGGGCCCTGAGGCCTCCAGGGCATCACTGTGGAGTCAGGGGACTTCCCAGGTCACCCCAGAGGCCTCTAACATTCCTTTAGAACTAACACTGACAAAAAGATGACTTTGGGTACCTCAGTAAGTTCAACAGTTACCACATGACCCAGCCATTCCACTCCTAAGCATATACCTCAAAGTACTGAAAACATATGTCCACACAAAAACATGTACCAGAATGTTCACAGTGGCACCATTCTCAGTAGCCAAAAGTTGGAAAGGACCCAACGTCTACCAATGGATGAACAGAGTAACAAAATGTGGTCCAAACATACAATGGAATATTACTAGGTCATGAAAAGGAAGAATGCACTCTCTCAGCTTGTTTTCTTCCTCTATTCAAAAAGGAGATTGGACTAGAGAACAATTATTCACATAGTAATAACAGTTCACACTTGCTAAGTGTAGGCACAGGTACTATCCTATGCAGTTTATACGTATTAATTCACTGAATCCTCACAATAACCTTATGAGAGAGATATGGTTATTTCCCTCATTTTTGGATAGGGCATTTACGCAAAGGAAGATCAAATAATTTGATCAAGGTCACGTAGCAGGTATCAGGTTAGGATTCACACCTGGGCAGCCTGGTTCTCAAGCCAATGCTTATCACCACTAAGACTTACTTTCACTGCATTACTCACCTCTCAACAAAGGAAACCCAAGGAAAAGAGAATGCCAGCACCTGGATCGAACATTTCTTTTTTTCTTGGTCCCTACAGTCCTTAGAAAGTGTGCTATATTTTCAGAGAGTTGTAACCACAAGTTCTGAACTTCAGACCCCCACAAAGTCCATCCCCTTGGAATTTCTATCGTGGCACAGTGGAAAGGAATCCAACTAGGAACCATGAGGTTTTGGGTTCAATCCCTGGCCTCGCTCAGTGGGTTAAGGATCTGGTGTTGCCATGAGCTGTGGTATAGGTCACAGACGCAGCTCAGATCCTGCATTGCTGTGGCTGTGGCGTAGGCCAGCAGCTGTAGCTCTGACTAGGCCCTAGCCTGGAGACCTCCATATGGCGCAGGTGTGGCCCTAAATAAATAAACAAATAAATAAAATCCATCCCCTTCCCAACAAACATGAGGAGGGGGCTTAGGTAGGAACCCAAGGAGTTTACCCAGACTAAAGAGATGATCTGAGATTCCTTGGGATCAGAGGCAGCCTCTGAATGGGAAGGATGCTGCTGGGAGTGTACAGGGGCTCAGAACAAACCCCTCTGTCTGTCTTTGCCTCTCTAGCACCAGCAGAAGGCCCGGAACAAAGGTTGTAGAAAACTGTTGGTAGGATGAAAGACTGCTGAGGGGCTCCAGTACATTCAGATCTGGGTGGCCATCCTGGGTTGCTCATTGGGGCTTTTTGAGATTTTTTTTTTTTTGGCTGAGCCTGCAGCATGTAGAAGTTCTCAGGCCAGGGGACTGAACCTGCACCACAGCAGTGACTCAAGCCACTGCAGTGACAATGCCAGTTCCTTAACTCACTGCACCACAAAAGAACTCAAGGATTTGCTCATTGTTAAACATGTGCCCGAGACAAACAGCTCAGATTTCTTCCCAGCACACTTAGAATAAAGTCCAAACCCTGGCCTCTAAGGCGCTAGGTGATCTGACCCCTCTGACCTCTCCTTTAACTACCCTTGGCTTCAATCATCTTTTGTGACACTGATCTCTGTAAACAGTGTTTGTTTTCCATAAACAACCATGCCTCAGGGCCTTGGCACTTGCTTTTCCCCAAGATATTTACATGACTTCATTAGGGCTCAAATTTCACCTCATCAGGGAGGCCCTCCTTGATGACCATATTTAAAGAAGCTCCCCACCAAGTCACTCTGTCATAGCCCCCCATTTTATTGATTTATTTATGTATTTATGTATGTATTTATTCTTTTTAGGGCCGCACCTGTGGCATATGGAAGTTCCCAGGCTAGGGGGTCGAATCAGAGCTATAGCTGCCGGCCACAGCCACAGCACAGCCACATCTGAGCCGCATCCACAAGCTACACTGCAGCTTGTGGCAATGCTGGAGCCTTAACCCACTGAATGAGGCCAGGGATTGAACTCGCATCCTCATGGACACTGTATCTGGCTCTTAAGCCGCTGAGCCACAACAGGAACTCCTCAGCCCCATTTTAGTTCTTCCATAACCCTGGTCAGCATCTGGAATGGTGCTATCTATTTGTTCATATATTTACCATCTATCTCCTCTGCACTAGAACATACGCTCCCTCAGGGCAGGGAGGGCTTTGTCTTGTCCAGCGTATATACCCAGTGCCTGGAAAAGAGTCTGGAAAATCAAGGAATCTCCGACAATTTGTCAAAAGGACCTCTCGCTTTCACCTTCTGTCAACCGGGCTAAAGGATTTC
The DNA here is from genome assembly GCF_016906955.1 of Phacochoerus africanus. Classification (NCBI taxonomy): domain Eukaryota; kingdom Metazoa; phylum Chordata; class Mammalia; order Artiodactyla; family Suidae; genus Phacochoerus; species Phacochoerus africanus. The sequence goes on along the minus strand of NC_062558.1, from coordinate 29,551,236 downwards.
TCTCCAGGCAGAGTGATGGTGAGAAAGCAATGTGACACTACAAGACAGAGGTTTTGGAAATTGGAAACCACTGCTCCGTCCCTCAGGCTCCGTGCTCATTCCTGTCACTGGCCAGGCCGGTGAGGAGAGTGGGAAGAGCCTGCCCCTCACCTCCCGCTGGCCCCTCCTCTTACCTTCATGCTTCTGAAACTCCTCCTCAGAGAAGCTGACGTCCTTGTGGGAGAGGTTGGTCATGAGCTGTTTGTTCTCCTCCTGCAGCTGGGCGATCTGGGAAAGGAGGTCTTGAGCTTCCCCTCGCCACACATCCTCTACCAGCTCCAGCTCCTGCCAGGGCAAGGGGCCAGCGTGGGGTCATGGTGTGCCCAGGGCAGCAGCCCCACCCCCCTGACCCTCGGGAGCAGCTCCGGGTGGCCTGGGCTTTAGGTTGTTTCCTTCCTTGTGACAACCAGGCATCCTGCGTGGCAGCATTTATGAGGACCTAGCTAGGTTAGAACTGCCCCCAAGATAACCACTACCCTAGAACTGTACCTTTTAACCATGTAAAAAGGAGAGAGAGTGCAGGGGTAGCCTTAGTCTACAGGGACTCAAACATGCCCAACCACTCCGTGACCTTCAGGTAGACCCTCCATCAGGACAAACCTCTCTCTGAGGGAGGAGGAGGCTGCAAAGGCCCCAGGGAGGCCACCCAGCCCTGGATGAAGCTCCCTGTATATGTGAAACAGGCATCTCTTCAAGTGGCCTTGAGCAACTAACTTTAGAACTCTGAGCCCCAGCTTCTCTTGGCTGGGAATTCATAATAGAAAGACTCACAGTGAAGAAAACAAAAACACTAATTTAAAAAGATCCATGCACCCTATGTTCACAGCGGCATTATCTACAACAGCCAAGATTCGGAAGCAACCTTAAATGTCCATCAGTAGACGAAGGGATAAAGAAAATGTGGTGCATATGTACACAATGGAATATTACTCGGTCATAAGAAAAGAATGAAATCTTGCCATTTGTGACAACATGGATGGACCCGGAGGGTATGATGCTAAGTGAAATAAGTCAGACAGGAGAAAAACAAATACCATATTCACTTATTCATGGAATCTGAAAAACAAAACAAAGCAATAAACAAAACAAAATGAAAACAGACTCATAGATACAGGTGGTTGCCAGAGGGGAAGGGCTGGGAGGGGAGTGAAACAGGTGAAGGTAAGAGGTACAAACCTACAACTGCAAACGAAATAAGCCACGGGGATGTAACACAGCATAAGGAATATGGTCAATAATACTGTAATAACTTTGTATGGGGAGAGATGGTTACTAAACTTACCATGGTGATCATTTCATAAGGTATGCAAACATCAAATCACACCCAAGACTAATATAATATTGTGTGTTAGTTGTATTTCAGGGCGAAAAAAAAGGCTCACAGAGTTGAATGTGAGGATAAACGACATGCCTATTAAAATTATTTTGTGGATAGCTGTAATCAGAGAAACAGACAACCAGTGTTGGCAAGAATATGAAGAGTCCCTGGCCTCGCTCAGTGGGTTAAGGATCTGGCATTGCCATGAACATGTGGCTTGGATCCTGAGTTGCTGTGGCTGTGGCACAGGTTGGCAGCTGCAGCTCCGATTAGACCCCTAGTCTGGGAACTTCCATATGCCACAGGTGTGGCCCTTAAAAAAAAAAAAGAAAGAAAAGAAAAAAAAAGAAAGTGGAACCCTCCAGCATGGCTGCTAGGGATGTAAAATGGTGCAGCTGCTGTGGAAAACAGTCTGGCGGTTCCTCAGTAAGTGACACATAGTTACCATATGACCTATGAATTCCATTGGCAGGGCCCCTCTGCCCAAAAGAAATGAAAACATGTCCCCATGTAAAAACATGTACATGAATATTCATTCACAGCAGCATGAGTGATAAAAGCCAAAAGGTAGCAACAACCCAAATGTCCTTCAACTGTTGGACAGGTAAATAAAACGTAGTGTATCTCCACAACAGAATATTATTCAGTCAATAAGGAATGAAGCCCTAACACAGGCTACAATGTGGATGAACCCTGAAAAGAGGATGTAGAATGAAAGCAGCCAGTCAAAAAAGGTCACGCAATGCATGACTCCACTTATGGGAAATGTCCACACTACGTCAATCCATAGATACAGAAAGCAGATGGGCAGCTATCCAGGGGCAGAAGGGTCAGGGGGAATGAGGAGTGACTGTTAATGGGTCTGGGTTTTCTTTTTTGGTGTAATGAAAACATTCTAAAATTGAAGTATTGTTTGAACAACTCTTTGAATAAACTAAAAGGCCCTGAATTGCATGCTTTGAACGGGTGAATTGTATGGTATGTGAATTATATTCAATAAAGCTGTTACAGAAAAAAGGTATTTTGTAAAACCATAAATTAAACAAAGCTTTATTACTGTTGCCTGGATAAAATGTTGGTTTAAAGCACGGATACTGGGGCCTGTTGACCTGAGTTTGAATTTTGTTTCTGACACTTACTAGCTGATCTTGGACAAGTTATTCAACCTTTGGGTGCCTTGGAAATGAGGAAAACAGTGTATATCTATGCCTGAGGGTTGTCACAAGGATTAAATGGCTAATATAAATAAAGGCCTGGGATAGTGCCCAGTACCCAGAAAGTACTAAAGAGATGTCTGCTAATTTCTGGTCCTCCCACAGCCCATCACAAGCCGGTCCAGGTGGCCGGATGTGCAGCATCGCCTCCGTTCCTCTTTTAAATAAGTTCCTAAATCCCATCTCCTTTGTCAGGAGGCCTGAGGCACCAGGGAAATGAGAGGTAATAACTAAGTATTTGCACAACTGGTTCAAGGTCACCAGAGGAGCTGAAGGGTGGGGCCAGAGGGTGGAAGTGTTGGTGGAATGATGGAGGGGCATGGGACCTTCCCACATGCAGGTGTGGGCTGGAAGCAGAGTTAGGCTCTCCCTGCCCTGGTCCTCTCTGCTCCCACCTAACATAGGCTGAGCACAAAGAGGGCCCCAGTGCAATCAGTCAAAGGCAACTGGCTGGACACAATGGAATATGACTCAGCCATAAAAAAGAATGAAATAATGCCATTTGCAGCAATGTGGATGGACCTAGAGATGATCCTACTAAGTGAAGTAAGTCAGATATAATCTGGTATCACTTATATGAGGAAGCTAAAAAAATTCATACAAATGGACTTATTTACAAAACAGAAATAGATTCACAGACATAAAAACACACTTAGGATTACTAAAGGGGAAATTAGCGGGGAGGGCTAGAGAATTTTGGATTAACAGATATACACTACCATATATAAAACACTGTATAGCACAAGAAACTATATTCAACATCTTATAATAACCAATAATGGAAAAGAATCTAAAAAAGTATATACACGTGTGTGCATATATATACATATATATATAAAACCATGTGTACATGTATATACATATATATAAAACACATATACAACTGAATCACTCTGCTGTGCACCTGAAACATTGTAAATCAACTATACTTCAACTGAAAAAAAAAATGTGTAACTGGCTGGGGTAGGCAGAATCATGGCCCCCAAAGATGTCCACATCCTCATCCCTGGAATCTGAGAATATGTGACTTTACACAGCAAAAGAAACTTTGAAGATGTGATTCGGTCAGGACCCTGAAATGGGGAGATGCCCCTGGGTTATCCGGGTGGACCCAATGTAATCACAAGCGTCCTTAAAAATGAAAGAGGGAGGCAAGAAGGGTCAGAATCAGAGATGATGTGGTGACAGAAGCAGGGGTCAGAGTTGAGATGTGAAGATGCTGTGCTGCTGACTTTGAAAAGGAAAGAAGGGGCCACAAAACTAGGGATGCAGGTGGCCCCCAGAAGCTGGAAAGGCTAGGAGATGGATTCTCCCCTAAAGGCGCCAGAAGGAATGAATTTCCTGACACTTTGATTTTAACGCAGGAAGACTCATTTTTGACTTTTGACCTCCAGAATTCAATCTGGTATTATCCATATCAATATTACTCATAATATCTTATTATTCAGTATGATAATAAATTTATGTTATTTTGAGCCAGTAAGTGTGTAGTAATTCGTTTTGGCAGCAATAGGACATGAACACAGAATTTAACCCTCAGGTCTTTTTTTTTTTTTTTTGTCTTTTGTTGTTGTTGTTGTTGCTATTTCTTGGGCCGCTCCCGCGGCATATGGAGGTTCCCAGGCTAGGGGTCCAATCGGAGCTGTAGCCACCGGCCTACGCCAGAGCCACAGCAATGCGGGATCCGAGCCATGTCTGCAACCTACACCACAGCTCACAGCAACGCCGGATCGTTAACCCACTGAGCAAGGGCAGGGACCGAACCCGCAACCTCATGGTTCCTAGTCGGATTCGTTAACCACTGCGCCACGACGGGAACTCCCCTCAGGTCTTTTTTTTTCTTCTTCTCGCAATGAACTAAAATTGATGCTGACGAAGCTGCTTCTTGCCTCTAAGCTGACCATGGAGAATTTTTTTCTTTTCCTTTTTTTTTTTTTTTGGTCTTTTTAAGGCCGCGCCCTCAGCACGGGGAAGTTCCCAGGCTATATGTTAGATCAGAACTACAACTGCTGGCCTACACCACAGCCACAGCAACACGGGATCCGAGCTATGTCTGCAACCTACACCACAGCTCACGCAACGCCGGATCATTAACCCACTAAGCAAGGCCAGGGATCAAACCCGAATCCTCACGGATACCAGTCGGGTTCTTAACCTGCTGAGCCACAATGGAAACTCCACCATGGAGCATTTACTCTTGCCTCCATACCAGCTAAAAAGGCTCTTTTAGGAGATGCCTCTGATTGATCACCTCCTTAGTCTTGTCCTTTCTTTTTTTTTTTTTTTTTGTCTTTTCTAGGGCCACACCCCACGGCATATGGAGGTTCCCAGGCTAGGGGTCTAATCGGAGCTGTAGCCACCGGCCTACGCCACAGCCACAGCAATGCCAGATCCGAGCCACGTCTGTGATTTACATCACAGCTCATGGCAACGCCGGATCCTTAACCCACTGAGCAAGGCCAGGGATTGAACCCTCAACCTCATCGTTCCTAGTCAGATTCATTAACCACTGAGCCACGACAGGAACTCCCTCCTTAGTCTTTTCAACACTGTCTGCTAATTCCTTATGCTGGCCCATGAGGCCCAGCACAATCAGATCCTTGTACCTCCCTAACCTCATCTCCCACCCGTCTTCCTCACTTGCTCTGCTCTTATTATTACCAGCCTTCTTTGTGTTCCTTGAATACACCAAGCTCACTCCTACCTCAGGGCCTTTGCACTTGCTGTGCCTCCTGCCCAGAATAACCCTCCCCCAGATCTATGGTTGTCATCTACCCTTCAGATCGCAGCTCAGTTGTCATCCCCTCAGGGAAGCCTTCCTGACTCCCCCATCTACAAGACCCCAACCTTGACCAGTCTTTTTTATATTTCTCTTATCTTCTTCATGGCTCTTAACATAAACTGAAATTTTTTAAATTAAAAAAAATTATCTCCTCACACTGGAATTGCACCATTGTTTTTTTTTTTTTATGGCTGTATCTGCAGCATATGAAAGTTCCAGGTCAGAGACTGAATCTGAGCCACAGCTGTGACCTGCACCACAGCTATGGCAATGCCAGATTCTTTAACCCATTGCATTGGGCCAGGGATCAAACTCTCGGCTCTGCAGCAACCTGAGCCACTACAGTCAGTTTCTTAACCCACTGTGCCACAGAGGGAACTCCACACCATTCTATTAGAGTAGCCACTAGTTACACGTATCTGCTGAGCACTCAAAATGCTGCTGGTCCAAATTAAAACATATCATAAGGCTTAAACACACTAAATTTCAAAGATATAGTTGGGTAAAAAAGAATACAAAATATCTCAAAAAAAATTTTGTAACTATGTGTAGTGATGGTTGTTAACTAAACATTATGGGAATCATTTTGCAACATGTATATATCAAATCATAATGTTGTAAACTTAAAACTAATACAATGTTATTACATGTCAATTATATTACTATAAAACAATCTTTTACACTGATTACATGTTGAAATAATATTTTGGAAAGTCTGGGTTTGACAAGGTATGTTATTAAGGCGTTCCCATGTGGCTCAGTGGGTTAAGGATCTGGCATTGTCACTGCAGTGGCTTGGTTGCTGCTGTGGCATGGGTTTGATCCCTGGTCTGAGAACTTCCATACTGTGTGGGCATGGCCCCCCCAAAAAAAACAACCCGAGGATATGCTATTAAAATTAACCTCATTGGTGTCTTCTCCCCCCTCCTTTTTCAGCAGTGCCTGTGGCATATGGAAGTTCCCCGGGCCAGGGATCAAATCTGAGTTGCCCCAGAGACAACACCAGATGCTTAACCAGCTGGGCCACAATGGGAACTCCTGATGTCTTTATGTTAAAGTGACACACCACGTTATATTTCTATGGAACAGCACTGTGCTAAAAAGTCAGATCCTTGAGGTCTAAGACCTCTTCTGCTGTGGTCACCACTGTCTCTCAGAACAGTGCCTAGCACATAGTAGGTACTCAATAAATTCTATTGAATTATAAATGAACAATGCTGTTTACATTTAGATGCAACTGTGGAGTCCCCGTCGTGGCGCAGTGGTTAACGAATCCGACTAGGAACCATGAGGTTGCGGGTTCGGTCCCTGCCCTTGCTCAGTGGGTTAACGATCCGGCGTTGCTGTGAGCTGTGGTGTAGGTTGCAGACGCGGCTCGGATCCCGAGTTGCTGTGGCTCTGGTGTAGGCCAATGGCTACAGCTCCGATTAGACCCCTAGCCGGGGAACCTCCATATGCCGCGGGAGCGGCCCAAAGAAATAGCAAAAAGACCAAAAAAAAAAAAAAACCCACATTTAGATACAACTGTATATACACAGCTTTCGAAAGTCTATTTTTTTTTTTTTGGTCTTTTTGCCTTTTCTAGGGCTGTTCCTGCAGCATATGGAAGTTCCTAGGCTATGGGTCTAATCAGAGCTGTAGCCACTGGCCTACGCCAGAGCCATAGCAACATGGGATCCGAGCCGCGTCTGCAACCTACACCACAGCTCACGGCAACGCCGGATCCTTAACCCACTGGGCAAGGCCAGGGATTGAACCCGCAACCTTATGGTTCCTAGTCGGATTCGTTAACAACTACGCCATGATGGGAACTCCTCAAAAGTCTATTTGTGTGTGTTTCCTGTCTTCCCTATTACCTACCCACTGCCTGAGATGAGGACCTGGTTTTCCTTTCCTCTACATCACCCGTGTCACCTAGGAGGGCACTGCAAGCTGTGGTCCATCAATGGGGTTACAAAGTGAGTAACCAGGTAGAACATAAGACTATGGCCTGGGACTGAGTGATGAACAGAACTGATTCTGAGGGTCTTTTGGGAGGAGGAGTTGGTGGAAGAGAGGGTGCATGCTTTACTGGAGCTATAACTGTTGAAAGAGAAGAAGGAAGGAAAAAAGGAAGGAACGGATGGAAGGAGGGAGGGAAGCAGGGCAGGGGAGAGGAGGAGGGAGGAATGAATAGACAGACAGATAAGAACAAGGATATGCCAAGACTTTTGTGTAAATAACACCTTGAAGAGCCTTTGAGGCTGCGGGGGGAAAAAAAAAAAAATCAATGAGTCTTTCTTGATCCCAAGAATACGAAAGAACAGGGACTGTGGTTGTGAAGGGGAAAAAAAAAGGTTTTGTCCTCCAAATTAGAAAAGATTGTCCTCAACACTTACAAATAAGCTCTGACTCTGAACACACTGGTGTTTACTTCCTGGCTGACAGCGTTCCAGAAGTGACAAGTGCAGCTGGCTGGGAATGCCACCTAACTCCAGGCCTAGTGGCCTCTGATGGCTCCCAAGGGTGTCTCCCAGCTCGGCTGCAGCAGACTTGAAATGCTTGGGGTGGGGACAGAGATGCTGGGACTTGTGTGACCTGGGCTAAGCCCCTTAGTCAACTGCCCCAATAAAAGGCAGTTGTATGAGAGGATCTCAAGGTTCCTTCCTTCCCCAAACCCTCTGGGAGAGATAGAAGGATCTGGAGAAGGAGTAGCGGTAACTGAGGTGGGGCGGCATCTCCATTTTCAGCCTAAGAGCACTCAGTGAAAGCCTTTCCTGGTCTAAATGCAAGTTAACACTGGTAAAGCCCTCAAAATGGGCCAGTATTTGTCTAGGGTACTTTAATTCTAACCATAATCCTATGAGGTGGGTACTATATTATTATCCCCATTTTACAGCTGTGGAAACTGAGGCACAGAGAGGCAAGGTAACTTGCCCAAGACCACACAGCCTGTGAGGGAAAGAGTTTGAAAACAGGCTCTCTAGCTCCAAAGTCCCTGCTCCTAGGAATCCTGACCTTCATTACAGGACAGGGACATTGTCTAGCTCTCAAGTTCCCTGTGATCTTGGAAATGGTGCCTAAGGTTTTCTCAGGAGTGTGAATCTCCTATCTGACCCCAGAGCATAGGGGCCTATGAGAACAAACACAATCAAACCTCCAAAACACTAGTGCTCTTAACCACCTAAGGATCTGCCCTCAGGTTAAGACTGCCTAGGCTCTGCTCCTTGAAAAGACACAGACCTCAAAGTACACACAGTAGGTGATGGCTGGTCAGATAGGTTCAGAGAGGCTCAGTGTATTTTCTGAGGCCACAGAGCAAGACAGAACCTGCTCAGGCACCCTGACTCCTCAAGGAAAAGCATTTCCTCCCATTCTCAGTCCGAAGGGTCTGACAAGAGCTTCCTTGGGCTGTGGTTGGGGCAGGAAACCACACATCTCCCACTTCCTTTTCCCCAGGCACCTTGTCTGGCCTCCAGGCCCAGTGAGGAGGCCCTGATTCTTGAGTCCAGAGGGATTCTTCTTCACAAGGCAGAGGCTTGGGCATAAAACTGCCTGAAATCATCCTCCCTCAAGGGAAGAGGCACAAGAACGACCTCCACCGGGGCTGGGACTCTGTCTGCACTAACTTGAGACAAATCCCCTGTCAGCACTAACTTGAGACAAATCCTCGCACTCTGATCCTGTTTCTTCATATATAAGATGAAGATAACAGTCCCTACCTCACAGAGTTGTGTGAAGATTAAAGATAAAATCACCTCAGGTTAATAGACTAGAAGAAACCCTGCAAAGCCATTTGCAAACTGGAACTCAGAGACTGAGGGTCAATGAGCTTAGTGGCTAGAGGTCATATCCTCTTGGCTCTGGAGGGTTCTAGAGGAGGATGAAGAAAGGGGCCTGGTGTCCTAGCTTCTCAGGTGACACTGAAGGGCAGGGGGACTTATTTCATTTCTGAAAAAGAATAACATTACTTAAGCACTCAATTTTTTATTTTTAAATTTTTTTTTTGTCTGTGTCTGCAGCATGTGGAGGTTCTGGAGTGAGGAGTTGAACCCTTCCCACATCAGCAACCCAAGCCACTGCAGCGACAGCTGGATCCTTAACCTGCTGAGCCTCAGCGGGAACTCCTAGCTAAGTACTTTAGAAAACATTCCATTTAATTCTCTTTTTTCCTTTAAATTTTCCATTTTAACTTTTTTTTTTTTTTTGGCTGCACCTGCATGCTTAAGTTTCTGGGACAGGGACTGAACGTGCACCACAGCAGTGACAATACCAGGTCCTTAACCCACTTAGCCACCAGGAAACTCCCCCATTTAATTCTTTTTTTTGTCTTTTTTTTTTTGCTATTTCTTTGGGCCGCTCCCACTGCATACGGAGGTTCCCAGGCTAGGGGTCCAAACGGAGCTGTAGCCCCCGGCCTACGCCAGAGCCACAGCAACGCAGGATCCGAGCCGCATCTGCAACCTACACCACAGCTAACGGCAACGCCAGATCGTTAACCCACTGAGCAAGGGCAGGGACCTAACCCGCAACCTCATGGTTCCTAGTCGGATTCCCTAACCACTGCGCCAGGACGGGAACTCCCCCCCCCCCCCATTTAATTCTTAAAAGGTGGATCCTATTAGTATCACCATCTGATATGTGAGGAAATAAAGCACAGAGAGGCTAAATAACTTACTCAAGGTCACACAGCTATTAAATGGTAAAAGTAGGACCGGAACTTAAGTCTGACTCCAAAGAACTACCCTTAATCTCTGGGGGTGGTATATGCCAGGTCCCCTAGACTGGGCAAAAGAGGGCCGGGGCCTCCATCCCTATCCCTGTTGCCTATTCTCTGTGTACACATAAGTGTCACCTACAGTTGTCCTATACGAAAGGGCCCCTAGGTCCCAGTTGCTCCACTGCCCGGATGGGCAGACTGAGGCTACTGCCCACCTTCTGGTGCTTGCGCTCCTTCTCGATGCGGTCCATCCTCTCCAGGCGCAGACGGTCCAGCTCGAGGCGCAGTTCGTCCAGCTCTGGTGCGACGTGGTGGCGGCTGACTAGCACCTCCAGAATCTCCAGGACGCGCACGACCTTGGGCATGAGGCGCGCGATGGCCTCGCAGCCGTGCTGGTCGATGACCCGCTCGAACTCGTGGCCCACGAGCGACGCGATGTCATACACGTCCATGACAGTCAGCTCCGCCACATTCTTCTCCAGCGCTGACTCGGCCGCTAGCGCCGACCCCCGGTCCTCCTCCATGGCCCCCCGCCCGGCCTCTCTCTCACCCCGCAAACTAGTGCAACTCCCAAACTTGCCGCTGTCGAGGGCAGCGCCGGGCCGGGCCCACCTCCCGCTGCCGCCGCCGGCCCGCGCTTAGCTGGTCCTCCGGCGAGGGCGCACCGGGCGGGCGGCGGGCGTCGGCATGGGCGGAGGCGACGGGCCGGGAGCCAGAGGTCAGCGCGCCGGGTGCGGGTCTCAGCGCCCCGCTCGGCCCAGAGCCTGCTCCCCAGTGGGGGGAGAAGGAGGAGGAGACGGAGGCGAGGAAAGCGCGCGCGTGCGCAGGCCCGCGGCGCCTCCCAAGTTGGGAATCCGAGTTGGGCGCAATGGAGGCGCGGGGTCTAGCTGGAGAGGGGGCCCCTACTGCCCTCGGAAACAGTCCTCGCCCGAAGCTCGCCCACACGCCCGGGGCCTGGAAAGGAAGGGCGGCCGCGGCCCCTCCGGGAAACTTTGTCCGCGGCGACGCCGGGTGACCGGCTCCCCCCGCAGAGATGCCACGCGCCCCGCCCTGATCCCGGCCTGGAGAGGGGCGCGCCCAGCTTCCGCCGCCCGAGGGCGCCCTGGGGCCCCCACAGGCACCGCACCCCCACCCGCCAACACCGCAGCCCCCCGCCCCCCCGGACCCCCAGCTCCACCCGCGGGACCTTCCTTCCCTCCTGCAGCCGGATCCCCCAGCGTGTCCGGAGGCGCCACCCCCTCCTCGGGCCCGGTCCTGGCTCCTCCTTTCCCACTCTCGCCTGGAGGGGTCAAACTAGCCCGGAGGAGAGGGAGTGGAGGCGGTGGGGATGGGGGTCGCCGGTCTCTGGACGATTCACAGCGTCAGCGGGCAGCCCCAGCTTTGGAGAGAAAAGGAGGGTTCCGGAGGTGGACTATGGGGTGGGGAGTCGAGGACCCGCCCCACTGACCTGGTCACCAGGCAGACCTGGCGACGCCAGGCCCTGTGCTCCAGAAGAGGCGCCCGGGAGAAGGGCAGAAGAGTGGTGCGGTCCTCTGCTCCCTGAGCCGCGGGGCTACGCTGCCTGCCGGGCCACGTCCATTAGTGGCTCCTTGTGACATAAACACCACTTCACAGAGGTGAGGCCGGGGTTTGGATTTCAGCTTTCTTGTCCCAAGCCCTCTTTCCTTTTGACCTGGCTAAATCCGCTAGTCCATCAGACCACCCATCCCCGCCCAGGTGAGCCTTCCCTGAACCCACAATCCCACCCTTCACACCCTCATGCATGGGTAATTAGGGACCTGCTTTTGCATCCACACAGCCTGCTGCCTACTCCCATAAAACTGCTCTTAGCACAGTGAGTTTTAACGTAGTTACAGGTAGCCTCCCCCATCAGATTGTGAGCTCCTTGAAGGCAGGAAAAAAAAAAAACCTTTAATGTCTTTGTAGCTATAAAATCCACCCCAACCTGATACATGTGGATTAAAACTGAAGACTTTCAAAGTTTAAAATGTACTGAGCGTGGGTTAAGAATCAGGTATTGCTGTGGGCTGTGGTGTAGGTCGCAGACACGGCTGGGATTCCGCATTGCCCTGGTGTAGGCTGGCAGCTGCAGCTCCCATTCTACCCCTGCCTGGGAATTTCCATACCCCGCAGGTGCAGCCCTAAAAAAGCAAAAAATTAATAAATTAAGTAATTAAAATGCACTGAGCATTTGCTTTATATTTAGTTTAAAAATATATAGTGTTTACCATGTGCCAGATGTTATTCTAGGCCTATTATAAATATTTCCTCATTTACTCCATGGCTTTTCAAAAGTGGCCTGAGAACCACTGGGGTTCCCCAACACCCAAAGAGTCTCTTTGAGGTCCCTTTTGCTAGCTATGTATCAGTGAGAGCCTAAATGTTCTTCATATACTTAACACTACACAGCCCATCATGATAGACTGAATATGCAGATGGAGATTTGAAGATCCAGATCTCTAATAAGGAACTAGACATTAAAGAGACTTGCAAAAGTAGGAACCAACGTCACAGCTATAGTCCTCGGTACCTTTTTGTTTTGGAGCATAATTGATTTTTTGTTTGTTTGTTTTGTCTTTTTGCCATTTCGTGGGCCGCTCCTGTGGCATATGGAAGTTCCCAGGCTTCCAGAGCTGGAAGGAGCTGTAGCTGCCAGCCTACGCCAGAGCCACAGCAACGCAGGATCCGAGCCGAGTCTGCGACCTACACCAGAGCCACGGCAACGCAGGATCCGAGCCGAGTCTGCGACCTACACCACAGCTCATGGCAACGCAGGATCCTTAACCCATTGAGCAAGGCCAGGGATTGAACCCGCAACCTCATGGTTCCTAGTCGGATTCGTTAACCACTGCACCACGACGGGAACTCTGGAGCATAATTACTTTTTATTAAAAATATTCATGTTAGTATGTTATGTGTCTGTTTTAAATAAGTCAATATTTTTAAGAACTGTCAGTTTAAATTTCTAGTTTACAATAGAGATCAATAGATATAACGTATCTAACAAAATCTTTTTAGGGTCTTCAGTGGTTTTTAAGAGTGCCCTCGGAAAAGGGTCCCTGAGAGCAAAAATTTGAGAACTGCTACCATCCAGCATCCTAAGAGGTATTATTATCCCTACTTTACAAAAGAGGAAAGTGAGGTACAGAGAAGTCAAATCACTCACCCTGGTGGCCAGGCAGCTGGTAAGTGCTAAAATGGGGTTAGGAGTTCCCTGGTGGCCTATCAGGTTAAGAATCCGGCATTATCACTGCGGTGGCTCGGGTCACTGCCATGGTGCAGGTTTGATTCCTGGCCTGGGAATTTCTGCCTGCCGTGGGTGAAGCAAGAAAAATAAATAAATAAAAAGTAAAAAAATAATAATAAAACCAGGGTCAGATCTGTGCAGAGCAACTCAAAAACGTGGACCTATGATTATCCCCATCCTAAATCAAGGACAGTGAGGAGCAGGGAAGGGCATTCATTTCCTGTAGCTACTGCACATTGCCACAAACTTGCTGACTTGAAACAATAGAAGCATTCTCTGACAGTTCTGGAGGCCAGAAATCTGAATGAAGGTGTTGGCAGGGCTGCACTCCCTCCGATAGTCCTAGCAGAGGGTCCTTCCTCACTTCTTCCAGCTTCTGGGCTTCCTTAGCTTGTGGCTGTTGTGATTCCAGTCTCTGCCTTTGTCTTCACATGGTGTTCTGTGCCTCTGTCTTCTGCGTATCTCTTATAAAAGTACTTGTCATTAGATGTAGAACCCACTCACACAATCCACAATGATCTCATCTCAAGATCTTTAATCATAACTGTATAGACACTTTTAAAAATAAGATCAAGGATTTCCTGTTGTAGCTCAGTAGGTTAAGGACATGAAGTAGTATCTATGAGGATGTGGGTTCCATCCCTGACCTTGCTCAGTGGGTTAAGGATTTGGTGTTTCTTTAAACTACAGTGTAGGTCACAGAAGTGGCTCAGATCCCATAGTGTTGGCTGTGGTGTAAGCTGGCAGCTGCAGCTCCGATTTGACCCCTAGGCTGGGAGTTTCCCTATGCTGCAGATGTGCCCTGACCACGCCCCAGGCAAAAAAAAAAAAAAAAGAAAAAAGAAAAAAGAAAAAAGAAAAAAAAGACACAATCACATTGAGAAATTCCAGGAATTAGGATGTGAGGGTAGCTTTTTTGTTATGTTATGGGAGGTGGGTGTCAGGAGGGCTGGTACCATTCAACCCGCTACTGGAAGTTGAATAACTTACCTAAGGTCCCAAGGCTGGGAGGGATGGAGCTGAACATGGTGGGTGCCCATGGCAAACTAATAAAAAACAAAGGCCCAGATTGGGACGGCTTTGCCCTAAAGTCAGCAAAGACTTACTGAGAGTCTGCTCGGAGGGGGCGAGAGTGGAGGAGCCACAGCACCAGCCTGCAGCCTAAGCCTCGGGACCAGGGCAGGAAAAAAATGAGAGAGTAGAGGGGGTGGAAATGACATTAGGGAAGGAAAGGGGAGGCAGGCGTTCCAAGGTGACAACCAAATGCTAAGCCTGGGTGCTTAGGATAGCATTCACAATCTTGAGAAAAGTGGGGAGAGACAGTTGATCCTGGTGGTTAAGCTTCCAAATCTTTCGGTGTTCCGACCTTGGTGTGGTCACTGACCTGGTGTGTGACCTTAGGCAAGTCCCATGACCCCTTGGGGCCTCAGCTTTGCCCACTGTATAATGGGTTCACAGAGGGTAATTGTGATTATTTAACAAGTCAACATATGTGCTGGCCACACAACATTGTATAGAAGAGTTAGATGATGATGATGATGATCAAAGAAACCTGGAGGAGATACCTGGTTTGGGTGTAGATATCCAAGTGACAGGTGGAAATGGGGACCTGGAACTCAGGACTAGAGCAGTTGATGTGATAAAACCTACATCAACATTCATTCATTCAATAACTACTTAGCTTTTAATATATTACCAGCTTCTCTGCTAAACTATGGGCTATGGTGATACATGAGACAGGAGGAATTCCCTGATGGCCTAGTGGTTAAGGATCCAGCGTTGTCAGTGCTGTGACACAGGTTTGATTCCTGGCCTCGAAACTTCCACATGCTGGGGGCATGGTCAAAAAAGAGAGAGAGACAGGATTGCAGCTCTTGTGGGAGAGAGTAAACAAGTAAAACTAAAAATAATTTCAAAGAGAACAAGAGGGGATTGAGAAAGGGGAGAATCAAGAAATTAGCATGTCACAGGGAGTTCCCGTCATGGTCCAGTGGTTAACGAATCTGACTAGTATCCATGAAGTTTGATCCCTGGCCTTGCTCAGTGGGTTAAGGATCCGGCATTGCCATGAGCTGTGGTGTAGATTGCAGATGCGGCTCGGATCCCGCATTGCTGTGGCTGTGGTGTAGGCCAGAGGCTATAGTTCTAATTTGACCCCTAGCTTGGGAACTTTTTAGGTGTGGGCCTAAAGAGCAAAAAAAGAAAGAAAAGTAAAGAAAGAAAGAGAAATTAATGTGTCACATTAACCAGGTGTGTTAGCACAATTCATTTGCAAAAAAGGAGTCGCAGACACCATATTTTCTCACTGACAAATATCTTGATATGTATTCCTAAAGCACACTGAAACTATAAATCCACAGTATCATTCTCACTTTTGGAAAAGTTAATAATTTCTTCATATCAAATATCCAGTGTTCAAAATATCATTTGTCTCATCAATTTTTGTTTGGTCGTTTTTTATGGCTGAACCCAGGGCACAGGGAAGTTCCCAGGCTAGGGGTTGAATTGGAACTGGAGCTGCAGCTGCAGGCCTATGCTGCAGCTTGTCACAAAGCTGGATCCTCAACCCACTGAGCAAGGCCAGGGATTGAACATGTATCCTCATGGATACTAGTTGGGTTCGTAATCCACTGAGCCACAACGGTAATCTTTATATCATGTTTTTAAGGTTCATCCATGTTGTAGCAGGTGCCAGCACTTCATTCTTTTATATGGTTGAATCATATCCTATTGTGTGGATGAACCACACTTTGTTTATTCATCTATCGATGGACTTTTGGGTTGTTTTCACCTTCTCTGTTTTGCCTGTGGTAAAAACACTACTTTTCAAAACAAAAAACCAACAACAACAAAAAACCCGCTACTTTTCTTCAGATCGCTTCATAGGAACATATTCTTCTCACAGAACTCCTTGTTTTGGGATATGAACCAGGCTCCGGAAGAGGGTAGGAAAGAAAAGGGAAAAGGGCTTTATCCAGCCAGGGAGCTCACAGCTGTAACGTACCTTCTGTGTGTCAGGTGGGGCTCCCCTGCAGCCACCAACCTTCTTCCCACCTATGCATCTGCCTATTCTGGACATTTGGAATAAATGGAATCATTCCATAGTGAGGGAACAAGAGAAGACCACAGGCCGTGTGTGAAAACCCCAGGGGAAGAATCAGCTTGGTTTGTGTGGGAATCAGCACACTGAAACTGGATTGGATGGAGCAAGCTGGGGAGCAGTGGGGAAGGAAGTTGGAGAGAGAACCAGAAATTGACTGTAGGGCCAAGTTTGTGTTCGATGTAGTAGGTGTATTATGTGATCTTTGGCAAGTCGTTGAATTGTTCTGTCTCACTTTTGTCATTTGTACAATGGGAATGATCCCAGTGATACTTTCCTCCTGGATTTTTGTGGAGATTAAATGAGTTAAAACATGTTGGAGTTCCCATTGTGGCTCAGTGGTTAACGAATCCGACTAGGAACCATGAGGTGGCAGGTTCAATCCCCAGCCTCCCTCAGTGGGTTAAGGATCCAGCATTTCCGTGAGCTATGGTGTAGATTGCAGATGCGGCTCGGATCCCGAGTTGCTGTGGCTCTGTTGTAGGCAGGCAGCTACAGCTCTGATTAGACTCCTAGCCTGGGAACCTCCATGTTCTGCAGGTGCGGCCCTAAAAAGACCAAAAAAAAAAAAAAAACCCAAAATCATGTTAAGTGTTTTGATCAGAGGCTGGCACATAGTATGAGCTACATTAATGTTAGCTATTGCTATCCATATTATTGTTGTTGTTGTTACTATTACATTTGCTGGTATTGTTACCAATGAAGCAATTCATTCAGAACAAGGACATCTTGGAATCAACCTGCTTTCCATCTATGCATCTGCCTATTCTGGAGTCTGTTGTCTTGGAGTTCCCACTGGCTTAGCGGGTTAAGAACCCGACTTAGTGGGAGTTCCCTTCGTGGCTCAACAGCTAACGAATCTGACTAGGATCCATGAAGATGCGGGTTCGATCTCTGGCCTCACTCAGTGGATTAAGGATCTGGCATTGCCATGAGCTGTGGTGTAGGTCACAGACACGGCTCGGATCTGGCTATAGGGTGGCTGCTGTAGCTCTGATTCGACCCCTAGCCTGAGAACTTCCATGTGCCGCAGGTGTGGCCCTAAAAAGCAAAAACAAACAAACAAACAAACAAACAAACAAAACGAACCCAACATAGTGTCTGTGAGGATGCAGGTTTGAAGGTTTGACCCCTGGCCTTGATCAGTGGGTTAAGGACCCAGTGTTAACAAGCCACGGCGTAGTTTGTACAGGCAGCTCGGATCTGGTGTTGCTCTGGCTGTGGTGTAGACCTGCAGTTGCAGCTCCAACCGCCAGCCTAGAAACTTCCATATGCTGCAGGTGCAGCTCTAAAAAAAGAAAAAAACAAAAAAACGCTGTTGTCTGACTGTGGTGTGAGGAGCTATTAGAGGAATTAGAAATAAGGACAACCAAGTCCCATCAATTCTACCTCCAAATTATCTCTCAAATTCTTCCACTTTTCTTCACCTCCCTATTACCATCCTAGCCCCACTTAATATTAAACGGAAGGCTACAGTAGGCTTCTGAGTTGTCTGCTTCATCTCTTCTTCCTTCTAATGTCTTCTACACAGCAGCCAGTAAACTTGATAAAAACATGGCATTTTATCATGCCGGTTTTCAATGCCAAGTTATGATACGCCCAAAGTCCCTCCCATGACTGATGTGACTTTCATAGTCTCGTCCGTGTCTACCTCTCCATCTTCATCTCACATCTAAACACATCGCTCTCCAAGCACCAGCCACCCTGCTATTCTTTTAGGCCTATGTAACATGGTTTATCTGTTCCAAACTCAAATCCCTGGTGAACGCATCCAAATGGCTGAGCTTGGGTCACAGTCCATGCCCTGGGATCAGGGGAAGAAAAGTTTAACTTTTTTTTTGTCTTTTGTCTTTTTTTGGGTTGTTGTTGCTATTTCTTGGGCCGCTCCCGCGGCATATGGAGATTCCCAGGCTAGGGGTTGAATCAGAGCTGTAGCCCCCGGCCTACGCCAGAGCCACAGCAACGCGGGATCCGAGCCGCGTCTGCAACCTACACCACAGCTCACAGCAACGCCGGATCGTTAACCCACTGAGCAAGGGCAGGGACCGAACCCGCAACCTCATGGTTCCTAGTCGGATTCGTTAACCACTGCGCCACGACGGGAACTCCAAGTTTAACTTTTTCAGCTTAAAAAAAGCTGGACTTTTTCTTCTTTTCGTAGAAGGAGTGAAACTCTGCTTTCACCAAGCATCACATTGGGATGGACAGACCAAGCTTAGGAAGGGATTTCAGATGCTGAGCAGGTTACAATGCATGACTTTTTGAGGAGGACATGCAAATTTGGGCCAGAGCTGAATTGTTGGGAAATAATAGAAAGGGGATTAAAGGTCACATCCACTCTTCCACTTGAGGGCCTCTTTCTCCATCCATTCCACACACAGCACTCAAATTCCCCTCTTGGTAACACGGAAAAACTATTTAAAGACTATGGGGAGTTCCCGATGTAGCTCAGAGGAAACAAATCTGACTAGCATCCATGAGGACACAGGTTCAATCCCTGGCTTTCCACAGTGGGTTAAGGATACAGAATTGCTGTGAGCTATGGTATAGGTCGCAGACACGGCTCGGATCCCGCATTGCTGTGGCTCTGGTGTAGGCCAGTGGCTACAGCTCTGATTTGACTCCTAGCCTGGGAACCTCCATATGCTGCGGGTCCAGCCCTAAAAAGACAAATAAAAAAATAAAAAATTAAAAAATAAAGACTATGGGCTTGCTAAAATACTTATGAATAAAATTATGTAGTGTCTGTGAATTGCTTTAAAATAACACACTGGGAAGGTGGAATGATTAGGAATATGGATGAAATGAAGACTGGTCTTTTTGCTAATAATTGTTGAACCTGAGTGATGAGTATAGGGAACTTCATTATACCATTTCCCCCCGCCACCTTATTATAAAGTTAGAAAATTTTCAGTAAAAACTATTTTTTAAAATTTGGAGGTCCCAGTGTGGCTCAGTGGATTAAGAACCCAACATTGTCTCATCTTTAAGGATGTAGACTTGATCCTGGGCTTTGCTCAGTGGGTTATATATCCGGCATTGCTGTGAGCTGTGGCACAGGCTGGCAGCTGCAGCTCTGATTGCAGTTGGTTGATATGTCCCTTAGTCTCTCTCTCTTTTTTTCCTTTTTATGGCCACCCCTGCAGCATATGGAAGTTCCCAGGCTAGGGGTTGAATCAGAGCTGCAGCTGCTGGCCTACTCCACAGCAATGCCAGATCCTTAACCCACTGAGCAAGGCCAGGGATCAAACTAGAGTCCTCATAGACACTATATCAGCAGAGTCACAACTGGACTGGGTACATGGAACTTCATTATACTATTTTCACTCCTTATGTAATATTAGGAGGTGTGGTTCAGTGTTGTCACAAGCTGTGGTGTACGTCAAAGATGAGGCTTGGATCCCATGTTGCCGTGGCTGTGGCGTAGGCCCCAGCTGCACCTCTCATTCGAT
Source organism: Phacochoerus africanus (assembly GCF_016906955.1). NCBI lineage: Eukaryota > Metazoa > Chordata > Mammalia > Artiodactyla > Suidae > Phacochoerus > Phacochoerus africanus. The sequence goes on along the minus strand of NC_062558.1, from coordinate 29,531,385 downwards.
CCCTTGCCCAGGAACTTTCATATGCCACGGGTGCAGCCGTAAAAAGAAAAATAATTAAAACAGACTATGAGCTTGAAGGCATGGCAAAAATATTAGCTTTCCTGGGATGACCGTGAGTCGTGCTTCAGGCACGGGTGGAAGAAGAGAAATTTGATGCAACCAACTGGAATAGAAAATCTGGAGTGGGGGGAAGGGACGAGTGGGTGCCTGGAGTGGGGAAAAGGGATTGCCTGTAGTTCAAGGAAGGAGGAAGAGCTGAGCCAGTGGCTCTCTGCTGGGCACGTGGCAGAGAGAAGCAGTGATTGTGTGGAAGAAGAAGTTACTGCTTCCTGGAAAATCAGGCCACCAGGGCCTGAGAAACCTCACTAGGACTCGAGAGGGAACTTTGGGGCACTGCAGTGTAGCTTCCCTGTGCTGCTGCCACAGACTGTCTAATAGTCCAGATGTCTGTGCCCCTCAAATTCATACGCTAAAATCCTAATCCTGGAGTTCCCACTGTGGCTCAGTGGTAATGAACCCGACTAGTATCCATGAGGATTCAGGTTAGATCCCTGACTTTGCTCAGTGGGTTAAGGTTAACCTACTTGAGCTATGGTGTAGGTCGCAGACATGGCTCGGATCTCGCTTTGCTGTCGGGCCGACAGCTGCAGCTCAGATTTGACCAGCTGCAGCTCAGATTTGACCCCTAACCTGGGAACCTTCATATGCCGCAGGTGTGGCCCTAAAAAGACATATACACACATACACAGACACACACACAAAAGCCATAACAGCACTGTGTAAGTTTAAGGTATACAACGTGTCGATTTGACACATTTACATATTGCAGTATGATTTCCGCTGTAGCATTTGCTGATATCTGCATGTCTGTGATTTTTTGTTTGTTTGGTTTTGTTTTTGTTATGGCTGCACTCACTGCATGTGGAAGTTCCCAGGCCAGGGACTAGATCTGAGCAGCAGCAGCGACCTACATGATCCTTTAACCCACTCATCCAGGCCAGGGATCAAACCCACGCTGCCACAAAGAGAAGACTGTATCCTTAACCTGCTGCACCCCAGTGGGAACTCCTGTTCTTTTTGTTTTTTGTTTTTTTATAGCAGCCCAAGCTGACTGAGAGACTATTTTATGACGACTTCTGTTTTTTAAGAATCTGAATAGTCTTCTTATTTACTTGCCTTGACCCTTGGGCTGGATCCCAAGGGCTGACAACCTGAAATAGCCTCACACCCCCCTTCTACCCATGACAACCTTGGCTTCCCGTTGTTGCCAGTCTGGATTCTCATTTCTTTTCCTTACTGCCCTCCTCCCCCACACTCCTCCTCTTTCTTTAATTTGACAAGCTTGAGATAGTTATGAACAGTTTTGATGTCATGGTTGCATCTTTAAATGCCAGAAATGCCACATGAGACTAAGTCTGCTCTGCAGTGATTCTACTTAATAGTCACCCCTTCCCCCAACTCAAGGACATTGTATGGAAGATATGATCAGGCTCCCAAAACCCATCTTGGAAAACAGGAAGATCAAACCTTAGCAACAAGATTCTTTAAAGTTCATTGGGCATGCTCTCTGAATTTCAATGTCCACCTGAAGAGAGGTTACTTGTAAATGCTAGGTCTTCCATTGCAGTTACATTAATTTGGTAGTGCATCTCTGCTTTGAGGGTCTTATCCATTTAAATAGTTGGGCTCTTAAAGGGAATAGCCAAGAAAAAAATTTTTTAAGAAAAAAAAAAATATATATTTTTTGGGTCTTTTTGCTATTTCTTGGGCCGCTCCCGTGGCATATGGAGATTCCCAGGCTAGGGGTTGAATCGGAGCTGTAGCCCCCGGCCTACGCCAGAGCCACAGCAACGCGGGATCCGAGCCGAGTCTGCAACCTACACCACAGCTCACGGCAACGCCAGATCGTTAACCCACTGAGCAAGGGCAGGGACCGAACCTGCAACCTCATGGTTCCTAGTCGGATTCGTTAACCACTGCGCCACGACGGGAACTCCAAGAAAAATATTTTAAAAGTAAAAAAATATATATATTGCTCATTGCCTTTGTATGGGTTCCTTAAAAAGCTTAGAAGCTGGAGTTCCCACTCTGGTGCAGTGGGTTAATGGGCTTGCTTGTCTCTATGGCATTGGTTCCATCCCTGGCCCATTGCAGTGGGTCAAAGATCCAGTGTTACCACAAATGTGGCTCGGATTCGATCTCTGGCCCAGGAACTTCCATTTGCTTCAGGTGTTGCCAAAAAAGCAAAAACAAAGAATCAATAACCCTCCCAACACCCCCTCCCCCCCCAAATCTAAAACCTTATGAGCTAATGCTTTCCTGGAGGGTATAATACCAGGGAAGCAAGAGTCAGGGAAGGAGATAAATGAGGATGAGGGGAGTAAATTCAAGATGGAATATCACCTAAGTTGGCCTAGCTTAGCAAAACACTTACCTGGCTGCTTAATCTACGGGGATGTCTCTGGGGAGAATGTGTGAAACCACTGCATCTCAGAACTGTCCAAGAGCATGGACAGGGATATTGGAAAGATGGTGCAGGGGTGTGAGGGGGGAGAGATGGGGGGATGGTAAGCAATTTATCTGCCTGCTCCTTTATGTCTCTCATCAGTCCTCCCCTGGAATATGCACTTCCCCCATCTCTAGGCAGAGCCCCACTGGTTTGGGTGGTCCTGGGTGCTGAGGTGGCTGTACGCTTTGCCCCAGTGGTGTTCTGGGACCATCAGAATTGTTAGGAGCCAAGGTGACCCCAGCACTCCACACGTGTCTATATCCATGGGAACAGTGGCTGATGCTGTTCATGCTGGGGAGCAAGGCACTTAGCCCCGGTGGGGGTTGGGGAAGGTACAAGTAGGACGAACAGATCTGGGTCTGCCATTCCTATAATCTGACCACTTACAAAATTTCATATGTAGGAGTTCCTGCTGCAGTGTAATGGGATCGGCAGTGCTAGGTTTCAGGTTCAATCCCCTGCACAGCAGGTTAAAGGATTGGGTGTTGCTGCAGCTGCGGTGTAGGTCACAGCTTCAGTGTAGTTTAAAACTTCGGTTCGGATCTGATCCCTAGCCCAGAACCTCCATATGCCATGGGGTGGCCACAAAAGAAAAACAATTAGTTAAAAAGATTACTTATTTAGGAGTTCCTGTCATGGTTCAGCGGTAATGAACCCAACTAGTATCCATGAGGACATGGGTTCCATTCCTGGCCTCACACAGTGGGTTAAGGATCCAGTGTTGCCATGAGCTGTGGTGTAGGTTGCAGACTCGCTTCCGATCCCGCTTTGCTGTGGCTGTTGTGTAAGCCGGCAGCTACAGCTCCCATTCAACCTTAGCCTGGGAACTTCCATATGCTATGGGTGTGGCCCAAAAAAGCAAAAAGAAAAAAAATTATTTAGTAGGATTCCTCCCATCCCGCTTCCACCCCCAGGTAACTATTGTTGACAGTTTGATCCATGTTCTTTACATTTTTTTTTTCCTGAGAATGTGCATCTATACTTAAACACACATTTATTTTTTAAATGGAAGCGTGACATACATGTTAGTGTGCAATCTGCTTTTTTTCACTTAACATTACCCTGTAATCATCTTTCCAGCTCAGCATAGATACATCTACCTTGTTCTGTTTTCTTTTTTAAGAGATAACCCCTGCCTCATTCTTCTAAATGATTGTATAGTTTTCTGTCTTATGGATGTACTGTCATTTACCTGATTATTTATCCCTTGATAGACATTTATGCTATTTCCTGGTTTGGACTATTTTTTTTTGTCTTTTTGCCTTTTCTGTGGCCACTCCTGTGGCATATGGAGGTTCCCAGGCTAGGAGTCTAATCAGAGCTGTAGCTGCTGGCCTACACCAGAGCCGCAGCAACGTGGGATCCGAGCCGCATCTGCAACCTACACTAACAGCTCACGGCAACACCAGATCCTTAACCCACTGAGCGAGGCCAGGGATCGAACCTGCAACCTCATGGTTCCTGGTCGGATTCATTAACCACTGAGCCACGACGGGAACTCCAATTTTATTTTTTTAACATAAAGATTTCTATTTTTTTCATTATAGCTGATTTATAGTGTTCTGTCAATTTACTACTGTACAGCAAGGCGACCCAGTTACACATGCATGTATACATTCTTTTTTCTCACATTATCATGCTCCATCACAAGTGACTAGACATAGTTCTCAGTGCCACACAGTAGGATCTCATTGCTTATCCATTCCAAAGGTAATAGTTTGCATCTATTAACCCCAAGTTCCCAATCCATCGCACTCTCTCCCCCTTTCCCTTGGCAACCATAAGTCTCTTCTCCAAGTCCATGATTTTCTTTTCTGTGGAAAGGTTCATTTGTGCCATATATTAGATCTCAGATATAAGTGATATCATATGGTATTTGTCTTTTTCTTTCTGACTGATTTCATTCAGTATGAGAGTCTCTAGTTCCATCCATGTTGCTGCAAATGGCATTATCTTGCTCTTTTTTATGGCTGAGTAGTATTCCATTGTGCATATATACCACATCTTCCTAATCCAAGCATCTGTTGATGGACATTTGGGTTATTTCCATGTCTTAGCTATTGTGAATAGTGCCGCAATGAATATGCAGGAGCATGTGTCTTTCTTTCTTTCTTTCTTCTTCTTTTGTGTGTGTGTGTGTGTGTGTGTGTGTCTTTTTCTAGGGCTGCACCTGCGGCATATGGAGGTTCTCAGGCTAGGGGTCTAAACGGAGCTGTAGCTGCTGGCCCACAGCAATGTGGGATCTGAGCCATGTCTGTGACCTATATACCACAGCTCACAGCAATACTGGATCCTTAGCCCACTGAGCGAGACCAGGGATCGAACCTGAAACCTCATAGTTCCTAGTTGGATTTGTTAACCACTGAGCCACAATAGGAACTCCTCCCTATACCATTTTCTGGCTTAAATCTTTTCCATGGAGTTCCCTGGTGGCTTAGTGATTAAGGATTCAGCATTGTCACTGCTGTGGCTCAGGTTGCTGCTGTGGTGAGGGTTCAATCCCTGGTCTGGGAACATCTGCATACTGCACGGGCAGCCAAAAAACCAAACAACCTCCCAAAACTTTCCATGATTTCCATTGCTTTTAGGGGGTTGAGGTGGGACAGGGTCTAGTCCTTCTTTATCCTCTGTATTTTAACCACATGAGCCTTTTTCCCCCCAGTTTTCCAGTCTTGCCAAGGTTGGAATCCTCGTACAGTGCTGTTAGGGGTGTAATTGGTAAATCACTTTGGGAAACGGGCACTATCCACTGAATCTAAACATAGAGCTTCCCGGTGACCCAGCAATTCTACTTCTAGGTTTATATCCAACAGAAACAAGAAAAGGATGTCAACAGCAACTTTCCTCAAAATCATCTAAAACAGGAGATAAATTGAGTGGCCTTTTTTGGGGTCCAGCTTTTTTTTTTTTGGTCTTTTTTTGTCTTTTTGCCTTTTCTAGGGCCACTCCCGTGGCATATGGAGGTTCTCAGGCTAGGGGTCGAATCAGAGCTGTAGCCTCCAGCCTACACCACAGCCCATGGCAACACCAGATCCTTAACCCACTGAGCAAGGCCATGGATCGAACCGCAACCTCATGGTTCCTAGTCGGCTTTGTTAACCACTGTGCCACAAAGGGAACTCCCAGAATAATGATTTTTAAGTTTCATTTAAAAGAGTGCTGTGGCTCAGAGGGTTAAAAACCCAGCCTAGTGTCCATAAGGATGTGAGTTTGATCCTGGCCTCACTTGGGTTAAGGATCTGGCATTGCCACATGCTGTGGTGTAGGTCGCAGATGCTTCTCAGATCTGGCGTGGCTGTGGCTGTGGCATAGGTCAGCATCTGCAGCTTCAATTCAACCCCTAGCCTGGGAACTTCCATAGGCTGCAGGTGCAGCCATAAAAAGAAAAAAAAGATTCATTTAAATTGCTGTGTGTATAAATAGCATATTCCTTTTTCTTGCTGAGTAACACCACACTGTATGGCTACGCCACAGTGTGTTTATCCACTCACCAGTGGATGCACATTCGGGTCATTTCCAGTTTTTGCCTAGTTCAAATACATTTGCATGCAAGTATCTGCATGGACACACATTCCTTTCTTTAGGGCAAATACCTAGAAGTGAAATGCCTGTGTTGCACAGGCAGTGGATGTTTAATCGCCAAACTGCTTTCCAAAGTGGTTGTGTCATTTTATGTTCCCACCTGCAGTGATGAAGAGGAATAGACCTGGGCCCCTGTCATTGTACAAATGCCCCTGGGTGATTCTGCTACTCACCCATGTTTGAGAACCACTGGCTCAGAGGGGGATGGAATTGGTGGCCTTTTCCTTCAGGAAGTGACGTTGCCACAGAAGCCTGGGTAAAGTGAGAGCATGAGGCTCAAGGCAACTTGAGGGAGACTGTCTCAGGCAGAAGGGACAGAAAGAGCAGAGCCCCCACATCAGGTATGTGCCTGGTGTGGTGGAGGCCCAGCTGGGGGTCCAAAAGGCTTGAGTGGAGCTCAGAAAGAAAGTGTGAGAACAGACTGTCAGAGAGAATGGGGCCAGATCATATAGGGCCCAAGGGAAGGATGAACATATGGATTTGATTCCAAATGAGCTTGGGAACCATTGTAGGGTTTTTGAGCAGAAGCATGATATGATTTTCTCACTGAGGAAACTAAGGCTCAGAGAGGTGAATTAAATTGCCCCAGGCCACACTGTAAGTGGCTGAGCTGAAATTCAACCCAGGTGTGTCTAAGACCAGAGAGTATGTTGTTGACCTCTGTGCTGTCTTTTACCTGGCTTTGGTGTCAAATAAATACATAAAAAGTGGATATTTGGAAGCAGTCACTGGCCTCACTTGGGTTAAGGATCTTGCATTGCCAGCCAAAGACCAGTAAGAACACACTGGTAGTTAAGCGTGATGGGCTCATAACTTGTTGAGGTCAAGAAGAACTTGAACCCTGGGGAGCCAGGGAGCTTCTCAAGTAAGACTTAGAGGATGTTGGGGAGACACTATTAGGAGATTTGGGCTTTGGTTGGGTGGTTCTAGGGACAGTTTAAAGATCTGGGAGATGTGGCACAGTGGGTTAAGGATCCAGCAATGCTACAGCTATGGCATAGGTTGCATCTCTGGCTTGGATTTGATCCCTGGCCTGGGAACTTCCAAATGCTGTGGGTATAGCCAAAAAAAAAAAGGGGGGGGGGGCAGATCTGGGAGTTTGCTCTAGAGTGGATGCTGTCAGAAAGCAGGGATGATTCTAGAACTGGGATTCTTAATAAAACTCATCTATACAGAGGACAGACTAGAGCCAGGCTAAGGCTGGAATTGGTATAGAAGCAGCTGTCACTCATATTAGCCAAGAGAAGGGTACCTCTGTCATTTTGTGGCCTGGACTATGTTCATGTTTTGTCTCATTCCATCACCGTCCCAGAGTGGCCTCATCTGATGTTGCTGTTCTGGGAAATTGTTATCTGAATGGGAGAACACCAAGGCCAGCTGAGAGTGCCAGGCCAGCAAGTGGCCGTCAGGCACTGCTCTTCTCTTCCTCAAAGCCATGAACTTTGATATTCAAGGTGGAAACAGGGTCTAGGAAAAAAAAAAATGCAACCCTGACTAGCTTTGTAACATGATCAAATCTCAAGGGCACAGCATCTCTGGACTGTCCTTTTTTTTTTTTTTTTGTCTTTTTTGTCTTTTTGTTGTTGTTGTTGCTATTTCTTGGGCTGCTCCCTCGGCATATGGAGGTTCCCAGGCTAGGGGATGAATCGGAGCTGTAGCCGCCGGCCTACGCCAGAGCCACAGCAACTTGGGATCCAAGCCGAGTCTGCAACGTACACCACAGCTTACAGCAACGCCAGATCCTTAACCCACTGAGCGAGGCCAGGGTTTGAACCAACATCCTCATGGATCCTAGTCAGGTTTGTTAACTACTCAACCATGAAGGGAACTCCCTTATATGTTTGTTTGTTTGTTTGAAACAGCTTTAGGGATATATAGTTCATATGCCATAAAAGCCACACATTTGAAGGGTACAATTCAGTGGCTTTAATTTTTTATTTTTTTGTCTTTTTTTTTTTTAGGGCCTCACCCACATCACATGGAAGTTCCCAGGATAGGGGTCAAATCAGAGCTGTAGCCTTCGGCCTATGCCACAGCCAAAGCAACTTGGGATCCATGCTGAATCTGCAACCACAGCTCGAGGCTGTGCCAGAGCCTTAACCCACTGATCGAGGTCAGGGATCGAACCCGTGTCCTCATGGATACTAGTTGGGTTCCTTACCGCTGAGCCATGGTGGGAACTCCTCAGTGGCTTTTAGTATGTTTACAGATACTTGCAACCATCACCACTATGTATTCCTGAACCATTTTCATTGCTCCAAATAGAAGCCTCATTAGCAGCCACTCCTCCTCTCCTCCCTACTCCCACCACAGCAAAAGGAGGCCACTAATCTACTCTTTGTCTCTATGGATTTGCCAATTTTGGACATTTCATAGAAGTAGAATCATAGGAGTTCCTGTTGTGGCTCAGTGGTTAATGATCCAACTAGGAACCATGAGGTTGAGGGTTTGATCCCTGGCGGTGGTGGGTGCATTGGGTTAAGGATGTGGTTGTTGGTGGTGGGTGCATTGGGTGGTGGGTGCATTGGGTTAAGGATGTGGGTTGGATCCCTGGCCTTGCTTAGTGGGTTAAGGTTCTGGCATGGCCAGAAGCTGTGGCAAAATTTGCAGAAGAGGCTCAGATCCTGAGTTGCTGTGGCTATGGCATAGGCTGACGGCTACAGCTCTGATTCAACCCCTAGCCTGGGAACCTCCATATGCCGCAGGTGTGGCCCTAAAAAGAAAAAAAGATGAAAAATGAACCAGCTGAAAACAACAATAATTATCCTTCACACCTTCTGCCAATCCAGAATTCGGGAGCAGTTTTGGCTGTGCAGTTCTGATACAAGGTCTCTCAGGATATTGTGGTCAAGATTGTGGCAGGGATGGGAGTTTCCTGGTGGCTCAGAGGGTTAAGGATCCAGCATTCTTACTGCTGTGGTGTGGGTTTGATCCCTGGCCTCGGAACTTCTGCATGCTTCAAGCATGGCCAAAAAAAAAAAAAAAGAAGATATTGGCAGAGGCCGCATCTGGAGGCTTGACTGGGGCTGGAGGAGCCACTTCGAAGACGGTGCTCTCACATGGCTGTTGATGGGAGGCCTGAGTTTCTCTCCATGCAGGTGTCTCCCGGGGTTGCTTGAGTGTCCTCCTGTCATGGCAGGTGCCTTCCCCCAGAGGAAGCGAGGCAAGAGAATAAAGTGGAAGCAACAATTCCTTTTATGGCCTAGCTTCAGAAGTCACACACTGTCACATCTGCCACATTCTCTTAGACAGAAGTGAGTCACCCAGTCAATTCTGCCTCCCAGTCCGGAGAATTAGGCTCCACCTTTTGAAGGGAGGATCACAGAATTCCTGGATATATTTTGAAACCATCACAACAGGCACTCTAGAGCTGAGAAGGCAGACAGGATGGTGAGACAATGCATAGGTTAACGAAAGCAGAAAGACACTACCCCTTAGGACTAGGGACATGAAGGAGAGAAGTAGGACTATCAGAGCCCAGAAGCCAGGACCACCTTCTTTATTTTTATTTATTTATTTATTTATTTATTTATTTATTTATTTATTTTATATATACATTTGTCTTTCTGCCATTTCTTAGGCCGCTCCCACGGCATATGGAGGTTCCCAGGCTAGGGGTCCAATTGGAGCTGTAGCCACCGGCCTACACCACAGCCACAGCAACACGGGATCCGAGCCGAATCTGCAACCTACACCACAGCTCACGGCAACGCCGGATCCTTAACTCACTGAGCAAGGCTAGGGATTGAACCCACAACCTCATGGTTCCTAGTCGGATTCGTTAACCACTGAGCCACGACGGGAACTCCTGGAACCTGGACCTTCTGAAGAGCTGGAGCCTTGAACGTGCAGTCACTAGCGGAGGTGCTTTCCAAAGCAATGAGGGAGACAAAGGCTCTGGCTTCTTCCTTCCTCTGCCTCCTGGTCTTCCAACAGTGCCTGCAACTAGCCACACTTACCAGGAAGCAGAGTGCAAGGGAGCCTGGGAAACATACTTCCTGGTGATGCAGAGGTGAGCAAAGAGGGCTGGGATGGGTTTGAGATCAAATGGGCAAAAGTCTATCATGGAGTCCCCCAGAATGCCTTATATGATTAGGTGGCAATATTGTGGTTAAACTTGTTTTGAATTTTCACTATTTTTACATATTAATATTGTTCTCATTGCTGTGGCTGTGGTGTAGACCAGCGGCTACAGCTCCGATTTGACCCCTAGCCTGGGAACTTTCATATGCTGTGGGTATGGCCCTAAAAAGCAAAAAAAAAAAAAAAAAAAAAAAAAACCCAAAAAACAAAAAGGTTCTAGTAAAGTAACATTTTAAAATTACAAATGAAAAAAGAGAACGATGATAGAAAAATTCTCCAGTCTCCTTTACTCTTCCCTAATTTATTTTTAAATTTTTTGGCCATACCTGAGGCATGTGGTAGTGCCTCGGCCAGGGACTGAACATATACTGCACTTGTAGCCTACATCACAGCTGTGGCAACACCAGATCCTTAACCTGTTGCACTGCAAGGGGAACTTCCAACTCTTCCCTGATTTTATTTATTTATTTTATTTAAAATTTTTTTTTGGAGTTCCCCTTGTGGCGCAGCAGAAACGAATCTGACTAGGAACCATGAGGTTTCGGGATCAATCCCTGGCCTCGCTCAGTGGGTTAAGGATCCGGCATTGCTGTGAGCTGTGGTGTAGGTCACAGATGCAGCTTGGATCTGGCGTTGCTGTGGATGTGGCGGAGGCCAGAAGCTACAGCTCCAATTAGACCCCTAGCCTGGGAACCTCCACATGCCTAGGGTGCAGCCCTAAAAAGACAAAAAATAAATGAAATAAAATAAAATAAAATATTTTCTTATTAGGGCCACACCTGGAGCATATGGAAGTTCCAGACTAGGGGTCGAATTGGAGCTATAGCTGTCAGCCTACACCACGGCCACAGCAAAGTAGGATCTGAGCCACATTTGCGACCTAAACCACAGTCACGGCAACGCTGGATCTTTGACTCACTGAGCGAAGCCAAGGATCGAACCTGCATCCTCATGGATAAAGTCAAATTCTTAATCTGCTGAACCACAACAGGATCTCCTCTTCCCTAATTTAAAAAACTATTTTTTATTTTTTGTCTTTTTAGGGTCACACCCACTGCATATGGAGGTTCCCAGGCTAGGAGTTGAATCAGAGCTATAGCCGCCAGCCTACACCCAGCCACAGCAATGCCAGACCCGTGCTGCATCTGTGACCTACACCACAGCTCATGGCAACACCAGATCCTTAACCCACTGAGCAAGGCCAGGGATCAAACCTGCATCCTCACGGATGCTAGTCAGATTCATTTCCACTGAGCCATGACAGGACCTCCCTCTTCCCTAATTTTAAAGAAGACTTCAATGGGACCAGAAAGGAAGGGGAGTGTTAATCCCAGACAGCAGAAAACTGATCTAGCCTTTCTATGGAAACAGCCTTTGTTATTCTCTTTAAATCCTGACTATGTAACTGATATAAATTCCTCATCAATTTCTACTTGGTATCCTAGTCCCTGCCACGTCAAGCTTCTGATTCCAAAAAGAAATAATTTATCTTGTCTGTGCTAGGTATATACTCAAGAGAATTGGAAACGTATGTCCACACAAGAATGTGTATTGAGGAGTTCCCGTTGTGGCATGGTGGGTTAAGAATCAGACTGCAGCGGCTCAGGTCAGGTTCGGGTTTGATCCCTGGTCCAGCGCAGTAGGTTAAAGGAGCCAGCATTGCCACGGCTGTGGCGTAGGTCTGCTTAAATTGTATCCTTGGCCCAGGAACTTCCATGTGCTGCTGGTGGGGCCATTAAAAAAATAAATGAAGGAGTTCCCATTGTGGTGCAGCAGAAACGAATCTGATTAGAACCATGAGGTTGCAGGTTCAATCCCTGGCCTTGCTCAGTGGATAAGAATCTGGCATTGTCATGAGCTGTGGTGTAGGTCGAATACATGCCTCGGATTCTGCATTGCTGTGGCTGTGGTATAGGCCAGTAGCTACAGCTCCAATTCGACCCTTAGCCTGGGAACCTCCATATGATGCAGGTGTGGCCCTAAAAAAAAGACAAAAGACAAAAAAAAAAATTAAAAAAAAATAAATGAAGAATGTGTAGTGACTGTTCTTAGCAACATTCCTAATAACAGCCAAAAGTGGAAACATCCCAGTGCCTATGAATAGGTGAGTGGATAAACAAAATATGGTCTTCTCACATAATACAGTATTATTTTGCCATAGAAAGGATGAAGAAGTTCCTGTTGTGGCATAGTGGAAATAAAGCCGACTAGTATCCATGAGGATGCAGGTTCGATCCCTGGCCTCACTCAGTGGGTTGGGGATCTCGCGTTGCTGTGAGCTGTGGTGTAGGTCGCAGATGCAGTTCAGATCCCACATTGCTGTGGCTGTGGCTGGCGACTGTAGCTCCAATTCAACCCCTAGCCTGGAAACTTCCATATGCCTCAGGTGTAGCCCTAAAAAGAAAAAAGAAAAAAAAAAAAAAAAGAAAAGAAAGGAAGGGAGGGAGGAAGGAATGGAATACTGATGATTGACGATTGCTACAACATGGAAGAACATTGAGAAATTATGCTAGGTGAAAGAAGCATGTCACAAAGGCCACATATTGTATGATTCCCTCCAAACTAATAGATACAGAAAGTAGACTAATGGTTGCCAGGGGCAGAAGAGAATGGGGAATGGGGCATGACTGCTAATGGGTTAGGGTTTCTTTTTGGGGTGATGAAATGTTTTGGAATTAGACAGTGGTCATGGTTGAAAACCTTTGTGGGTGACCTGACAAGTCCTGAGAGACTGTAGTTCTTTGAATTAATTTGTCTTCAGATCCTGAAATATTGTTGAAAGATGCCTGATGAGTAATTATGACAAGGATGCTAAAAAGAAAAACCTGAGCAAAGAAAAAAGCATACCAGGTAGTTAATTGTGATTATTTGATAGTATTATGATTAGAGTTACTTTTGTCTTTTTTCCAACTTTTATTTTTTTGGCCATGCCTGCAGCATGTGGAAGTTCCTGGGCCAGGAATCGAACCCATGCCAGAGCAGTGACCCAAGCCACTGCAGTGACAATGCCAGATCCTTAACCTGCCTCATCCCAAGGGAACTCCTTCAGTGTTTAAATAGCACAGTTACTTTTTTTTTTTTTGTTTAGGGTTGTACCCACAGTATATGGAAGTTCCCAGGCTAGGGGTCAAATCGGAGCTACAGCTGCTGGCCTACACCACAGCCACAGCCACTCGGGATCCAAGTTACATCTGCGATCTGCATCAAAGACTCACCGGCAATGCCAGATCCTTAACCCACTGAACGAGGCCAGGGATTGAACCTGCATCCTCATGGTTCCTAGTTGGGTTCATTAACTGCTGAGCCATGAGGGGAACTCCTAATAGCACAGTCACTTTTAAAATAGAAAAGATAGGAGTTCCCATTGTGAGTTAGCGGGTTAAGAACTAGACCAGTATCCATGAAGATGCGGGTTTGCTCCTTGGCCTCCCTCAGTGGGTTAAAGATCTGGTGTCACTGTGACCTTCAGTGTAGGCTGGTAGCTGCAGCTCCAGTTTGACCCCTAGCCTGTTCAATATGCCACAGGTTTGGCCACAAAAAGCTAAAATCAATCAATCAATCAATCCCTGAACAGTGGAGTTAGAATGTTAATCATTTTGAAAATGAAAATTAACCTTTAATACCTAGATAAAAACAGACTTGAAAAAAAACACCAGGATTATTCTTGGCACTTTTCTAGAGTTGAGTTGCTTGAGAAGTTGAAAAGGCTGTATTCATCAATTTAATTCAGCTTAATAGGAAACCTCTGAAGGTATTAAATGCAAAAAAGATTTACTATAGGAAAATACAAGCTCATAAATGGGTTGGTGAAGTTGGAAGGGCAGGCTCTAGGCTGAGCCTCCCTCTAGCTATGGCTGTCCGGATAACACTGCAGAACTGACCTGCCAGAAGAAGCAGGGCCTTTGCCACAGTTTGGAAGGTGGGGAATCAGGGGACCATTACTAGAACTCTGAGTTCGATAACGCATTGTCATAGCCTGGAATCTTCTTTCACAGTACCTGCATCTGTTTGACACCTGAGCAGGAAACTGGATACTGGGCCACTACTGCCCCCTATTGTCCAGTAGTCTTTGAAGAAATAATCCTTCAAACTTGCATCACTTATTCACATAAATGGTATCATCTGATCTTCATGATAACTTTACATGATAAGCATAAAATGTGCTATCACCCCCTTTATACAGATAAGGAAATTGAAGTTCAGAGAGTGATGGAACATAATTAAGGTTACACAACTATGTGTAAAACTGGAGTAACAACCCAGGTCTCCTCATCAGGCCAGTTCAATGAACTTGATGTGTCAACTAACACATCATGAGTGAGATCTTTTGTGACAGCATATATGTACCAAGACTTGTGCCTCATGAGTGACACAGACTGGTAAATAAGTATAACTTAGCGGGTGCAAATCTACCTTGTAAGGCACATGGGAAGGGGCTAGAATTTGGCAGTAGGAGATCTAGGGACATTTCAAGAAGAGGAGAGGTGACATTTGAGTTGGGTTTTGAGGGGTGTGTAGGAGTATGCCAGGAGGCAAAGTGTACAAAAAAATTGTCCCAGTAGCTGGCAAGAGCAATGGGGCCATGGGCGTGGCAACTAGACTCTAGGGAAGTGAGAGAATTCTAACTTTGGAGGATGTAGACAAGGTTTTTTGTTTTTTTGTTTTCGGTAGTTGTATTATATATACATACAGTGAAATAAGGTGTATTAAGTATACAGTTTCTTTAGTTTTTAAAAAGGCGTATGTAAACACTCATGTACCCATCGTTTAGGTGACGATGTGAAACATTTCCAGCATCTCAGGAGGTTCTCCCTCGTGCCCTTTCCCAGTCTCTATACCCTTCTCCATCCTTCCTCCGTCGGTTTTTGCGAGGTGAGGGCAGGATAACATAAATATTAAAGCCCTTGGTTTCAGCTCCATTTCCTCCTTCCACTCCTATTACTGCCTCCAAATCTTCTGCCATCTTTATGGACAATCCTAAGAAGATACTGCACTAGGGGGAGGAGGGTTATTGCTACTGTTGTTTCCTCGTGTGGTCCATGTGAAATTTAAGTTGTAAGCGCGACTGGAGAGAGGAAGAGGACGATGGTTTCTGGTCCTTCGGAGCCACCGTCCAGGCTCGGCACGCGCGGAGACGCCTTGTCCCTCGGCGGCTGCCGTGCGTCCGTTACGTGGCAGCTGCATGCGCCCGCCAATCCACGGCTCCCGCATCAGCCCCCTCGGGTGGCGCAGCCGGAAGGGGCGGGGCTGAGGCAGGCGGCGGCTGAGAAGGTAGTGGTGGCGGCGGCGGCCACGGCGGCTTTGGAGGCCGCACTCCCGGTCCTGGCTTCGGCCCCAGCCCCACCATGGTGACGCTCGCTGAGCTGCTGGTGCTCCTGGCCGCCCTCCTGGCCACGGCCTCGGGCTACTTCGTCAGCATCGACGCACATGCCGAGGAGTGCTTCTTCGAGCGGGTCACCTCGGGCACCAAGATGGGCCTCATCTTCGAGGTGGCCGAGGGCGGCTTCCTGGACATCGACGTGGAGGTGCGGGCGCGCTGCCCGCGACCGAAGCGGGGTCGTGCGGCCGCTCGGGGGTTGCCGGCGCGCGGGGCCCGCCAGCGCGCGGGGCCCGCCAGCGCGCGGGGCCCGCCAGCGCGCGGGGCCCGCCAGCGCGCGGGGCCCGCCAGCGCGCGGGGCCCGCCAGCGCGCGGGGCCCGCCAGCGCGCGGGGCCCGCCAGCGCGCGGGGCCCGCCAGCGCGCGTGGCCCGCCAGCGCGCGGGGCCCGCCAGCGCGGCGGGCCCGCCATCGCGCGTGGGCCCGCCAGCGCGCGGGGCCCGCGGGGGGAGCGGGACATCGAGGCCGCTGTCCGAGTCCTGGGAGGGGCGCTGGCTGCCACCCAGCGACCCTCTAACCTCCCTTTTCCCCGCATCTCCCCTGATTCCGGGCGCCCCACGGGATACGTAACCGTTGCTTGATTGCTTTGGATTCTCAGCTTGAATGGGGGGTCCCCCTTGGAACCTCTTGCCGAGCTTTGTCGACCAGGCGCCGCGTGTCAGATCTGGGCCCAGGAGGCGCTTCACAGTCTCGTTTAGCTGGTGGCGGGTCTCGATCGGTCAGCAGCTGCTTTCTTCCATAGTGCAAATTAAAGTTAGCACGTGACATGGAAACTTCTGAAAAAGTAAATCGAAAGCTATTGAGATATGTAGGCAGACGTTCGCGTTGTGTTTTATTTTTCATGGAAATGATCCAGATTACCCGATTTTACGTGAACCTCCTGATACCTCGTTTAGCCATCTCCAGCTAGGGGAGTTGAGGCTGGGTTATGCATTTTAGGTGTAATGACTGCAGCGAAGTGGAGAAAACGGAAAATTATTTTAAGAAGCCAACAGTCTGTAAATTATTTCCTATGTCTTGTTTTAAGCCAAAAGAATGATTCGCCTCTTTTTTTTAGAAAACCAGATGTAATTAATATTTAAAGTCACCCGTTAGCATGATTAATTAGGTCTAAGGATTTTCCATTTGACACTGACCCTCAGCGGAGTTGGGCATAAATTCCACAAAACAAGTGAAATCCAGAAATAAGGAGCTACTGGAAGGAATGACTGTTAAAATTAGCTGAGAGCTTAAGACACTAGCTATTCCAGTCTGCAAGTTTTACAGGTGGCATAGGCTTCATAAGAGAAAGCAACTTGAACAAAGTCTAACAGCTGATATGCAGCAGCCTAGGATGAGAATATGGGTCTCAGAATATCCAATCTAGTCCTTTGTTTTATGTCTTCGGGCATCTCAGATAAAGCAGATT
The DNA here is from genome assembly GCF_016906955.1 of Phacochoerus africanus. Classification (NCBI taxonomy): domain Eukaryota; kingdom Metazoa; phylum Chordata; class Mammalia; order Artiodactyla; family Suidae; genus Phacochoerus; species Phacochoerus africanus. Next base: position 29,514,428 of record NC_062558.1, on the reverse strand, counting down.
CCTTTACTGGCTGGCAGTAATCAATTAGCGAGACCCAGACGTGCAGCTTGCTCAAAATTCTTAGGGTTTTGTTTTGTTTTGTGTTTTGTCTTTTCAGTGCCGCATGCACGGCACATGGATGTTCCCAGGCTAGGGGTCTAATCTGAGCTGTAGTTGCCCGCCTACACCACAGCCACAGTAACATCAGATCCCAGCCGTCTCTGCGACCTACACCACAGCTCATACCAAGGCCTGATCCTTAACCCACTGAGCAAGGCCAGAGATCGAACTCGAAACCTCATGGTTCCTGGCCAGATTCATTTCTACTGCGCTACGACAGGAATTTTGTGGAGTTCTGTCATTAAGTGAAATGGAGTCAAGTGCAGGTTACATTTTCTTAGTGAATGTCCTGTTGCCGATAGACTTCACTTTAGAAGTTTATGATTTTGAATCTTTTGTGTAATCTCACACATTTCTCTCCTGCCTCCAGATTACAGGGCCTGATAATAAAGGAATTTATAAAGGAGACCGGGAGTCCAGTGGGAAATACACATTTGCTGCTCACATGGATGGAACATATAAGTTTTGTTTTAGCAATAGGATGTCCACCATGACTCCAAAGATAGTGATGTTCACTATTGATATTGGGGAGGCCCCAAAAGGACAAGACATGGAAACAGAAGGTAAGATGAACATTCTAAAGATTTTTTTTTTAATCATGTTCCAAGAATTAATATTCTGTAAATTTTATCTGCCTGAATGGAGTATTTATTTTGATATCTTATTCTAGGTTCAGTCACTATCTTTACAACCAAAAACCTTTTGTGAAATAAACTTTATAATTATCCAAATCTTCTGATTAACAAAAAGAAGTTACTGGAAGTTCATGTTTATGTTTCAGTCTTTACAGTTGCCATTTCTGGCCGCTTTTCTTAGTCACTTTGTGCTCTTGTAAGCATGTAGGTTACTTGTATCTTAGGTTGTTCAGTTAACTTGCTAATTCTGGTATGTACATCTTTATTTGCTCATTTGTGTACATGACTAGTTGAGCTCAACTTTTTGTTTTTGTATGTGTTTTATGTCTTAAACTCTTCTTCAGGTGGTGGAGATACCTGGGATGGTATGTGGATTGCTTTTTGACAGCATCCTGCCTTTGCATATTTTTATTGGCTACTGTCTAATTTCTGCTTTCCTACTTTCTAACCTCAGTTTGTTAGCATGAGAGTGTTTTTTCTTAGTTAAAAAAAACAAAAACACTGCAACTAATTAGAGTTTTAGAGTGATTGTTTTTGGTGGTTTTTATTCAATTACAGGTGATGTAGTTTAGGTCATTTTAAATTAATAGCACTGGGAACACAGTGGTTGACATTTTAGTAATAACGTACTTCTTAAAATGAACACTGAAAGGTGGAAAGATTCAAATACAACTGAACTAGTAGAAATCTTAAAGCATAACTAATAGCACATGAAGCTGTTGATGTTGTAGGAAGTATTTTATAGGCTTGTTTTACCGTTATTAACATTCTTTAACTTGAAACTTGGTTGGATTTGAAATGCAGTTCTAGGAGCCATATCTAGTTAGGTGAAAAAAGCTCTGCAAGACATGCATTGCAGTTAGATTAATTTTTATTCTTCAACTGACCAGCAGTGAACCCTAAAATGATTCTTTTGGATCAATTATCAGGAATCAGCACATACAGTTTTTTTTTTTTTTTTTTTTGCCATAGTTCATTTCAAGATTTTTGGAAATTAGTTCAACCCATTTCATAGTATTAATGTGATATCATTTGTTCTAGATATTGAGCAGTTAGTAGAGTATTAACGTAAAGAAGCTGAACTATCTTTAGATTTTGAAATAAATAGAATTTAGAGAATCATACTACTAAGAAATTTCTGTGCTTGCTTTTCAGGGCCATTTGCAGTTCAGGATTTGGCTAATTTTCTAGGAGAACGAGGAGTTTTGAGGGGCTTTGTCTTTGTTCATTTTCTGGAAATTCGTCCTTCCTAAATAGTTAGGAAATGTTTGCTGATGAACATGAATTAAAAAAAAATAATCTTTTAACACAGTATTTTAAATTCTTGCTCTTGCTTGTTAATATCAGTGAATGGCAGCTATTGAATCAAGCTTTCCTCTAAAGCAGTGGTTCTCAGCTTAGGATAATATCGCCCCCCGCCCGCCCCACGCGCGCGCTCCAGAACATTTGGCAACACCGGGAAACATTTTTTGATTCTCAGGCTGGGTTGGTGGTCCTGCAGTGCATTGGACAGCTGCCCATGGCAATGGTTTGTGTGGTCCACAATGTCCGCAGTGCTTCTTCTCCTGAGAAACCCTGCTCTAAAGGTTCCACCTAGTGCATGGGCTTCTGACATTACATTCGTGCTTCCAGCTCAACTACCTTAAAATGGGAGAGGCTCTTGGTTTCTCTTAAGAAATTTAGGAGTATCTATGGCAATTTGGAATTGTGATTGTGGTCCAATCTTGGACAGTCATGAAGAGACCCCTTTGATGGCAGTCTTTCCTGTGGTGTATTTTTTCCCTGCTTGTTTGTTCATTGTCATAATACAGCACTACCTAGAAGCATACACTTATTCTTCAGAACTGTTGGTTTACCCTGTATGCATTTTTTGCTCAAGAAAATACCTGATTTTAAACCTTGAGCAGCTGAGAGTTTGTTTCTTTGGTTGCAAGTGCCTGCTGTTTCCCACTGTAGTCAAATTAATTGCTTTGATTTAATAGAAGAATATTGAGTTGGTGTGGATTTTCCTCAGAGGTCTGTGTTTTTCTCTGTTGGTTCATAAAGATTAAAAGTCAGTTTTGATACTACGTCTAAATTAACATTAGAGTTACATGGTTTTTAAGAGTAGATTTTGTTTAAATGTTATTTATTATTAGGGTTTTGTTTTATATTTTATGGTGCTCCCCCTCCCCCATCTTTTTTCCCTCCATTACTGTTAACCTTCACATAACAATTCCTTAGAAGACATTTCCAAGGGTTAATTGTTTCCTTTAGTTAGTAAACATTGTTACTATGTTTACTACTCTGAAAGAGGTTTCTCTACTGGGAATGAATTTTAAAAAAAAAGATTTGAAAATTAAATTGTCATCAGTAGTCCAAAATGATATCTGAGCCATTTCTTAAAAATAGCTTCTTTTGTATGCCTTTTCTGAGGACTTTTTTTTTTTTTTTTGCTTTATAAGTATTTTTCGAAAAGAGATTGCCAAACATGTGCTAATCTGTTTTCCAATCCTTCTGTAGCTCATCAGAACAAGCTAGAAGAAATGATTAATGAGCTTGCAGTGGCAATGACAGCTGTAAAACATGAACAGGAATACATGGAAGTTCGGGAGAGAATACACAGAGCAAGTAAGTTAATGCTTTGACTTTGCAGTATGAATTGGTAAAGGTATATTATCCACGAGCCTGTGGTTTTTTTTTTTTTTTCCACGAGCTTGTTTGTGTTTTCCTCATTTGGAAATTTTGCAACATAAACATATTAAAGTATTGGCTTAAAAAAGCAACTATACAAACATATTTTTTGACTATATATGTTTATTTGTAGAGCTTTGTACTAGACTAGTTTATTATTGGAACATTCATTGTAAACAATGCTATTAAGATTCAGCACAAGCTTTTAAGCGTTTTAAAAAAATGTGTGGCCATAAAGCAGAAAGGAAAAACATTGTAAAATGGGTATTGCATTGGTTTTAAATCACATGTCTGAAACTTTTGTGCCAGTGTAATTAATATTATATACTGAAGCTTAGCTGTTTTTCTAAAACCTAAGTCTAATTAAAATAGAAAGCACTAAAACATGAATAGAGGTACTGACCAGGTGAAAATGAGTTTGGGTTCCCAAGTTTGTAAACAGACCTGGGGATGTGTTTGTCTTTGGAAACACTGATGATTGGAATCCCACCTTAAGTTGCAGAAGTCTGTTTAGCCCATGGTGTAGCATTAAGATGCTTTTGCTTTTAAAACCAGAGCTTCCACATATTGACATGCAGACCAGATAACCATATTTTAGATCCAGGTCCACACTCATTCAGTATCTTCATCTTCCAAGTCATTTTGAGGATAGACTTCGCTGGGAGCAGGTGCATCTGTAAATGCAGAGTGGCTTGTGTCTGAAGTCTTTGTTCTGAAGTTGGGGTGGGAAGTGGAGAGAAGAGTGATTCAAATAGACCAAACAGATGAGGACTGATGGATTTCTTCAAGATGTGGCTTCTGTTCTTTCCCACCCTCTTACATCTATTCTTGCCACTGATGGAAAGGCGCCTTTAGGACCTAGAGCGTAGATTTTGCTTCTCCTTAGAATAATGAGTACTTACAGCAAACTGGAGAAGTGCCTCTGTTCTCAGCTTTTTGGGGTGGAGGGGGCCCTGAGATAGACAAGACTTGTATGTCTGCACTCTGGCCTCTTCCACCATGATTCCTTCTCCTTTCCTGCACCCTTAATCTCTGCACCCTTTGGCATCACTCTGTTCTCTCCCTCACCTATCGGTTTTTTTGCTCCCAAGTGGGGGCCAGACCATTCCAAGATGAGAAGGGCAGTGAATAGTGTGAGAGCTCAGAGCTTTCACTGTTGTGTAGTTTAACTAGTTTAGGCCAGAGGGCTTTAGGATATAGAAGGTCCTTGGGAACACAGCAACCAGAGGAAGCACCCATCTTCCAGTCTATGGGGATGGACATCCAGCCTTGTTCTCTCATCTTTGGTTTGTATGAGATACTCCTGTATTTGTTTAACAAACAAAATAGAATTTTAGACATTCAGTTTAATTTTGCAAATCAAATAGTTCCCACAACGTTGGTTATTTTTTGTGTATCTTCCTATAACACTCACTACTCAGAGATAGTTATAGTGAGGCTTTTCTTTTTTTTTTTGTTTTTTTTTTTAAAGCTGTAAGTAGAACTCTTCCTGAGACCTCATTTGTTTTGTTTTGTTTTGTTTTTTTGTCTTTTTGCTATTTCTTTGGGCCGCTCCTGCGGCATATGGAGGTTCCCAGGCTAGGGGTTGAATCGGAGCTGTAGCCACAGGCCTACGCCAGAGCCACAGCAACGCAGGATCCGAGCCTCGTCTGCGACCTGCACCACAGCTCACGGCAACGCCGGATCGTTAACCCACTGAGCAAGGGCAGGGACCAAACCCGCAACCTCATGGTTCCTAGTCAGATTCGTTAACCACTGCGCCACGACGGGAACTCCAGGCTTTTCCTTTTTAACTACAGTGTTTTAATAATACTGTGTTGCTTCTGTATCAGGCTAATATGTGAGTGGTTTGAGAACAGTGTCTTATATACACACCATTTTCCTAGATGGTTACTTATTTATTATGCTTCAGTGTGTTCTAGATGCATTTTTCTCCAAGTGAAGGAAGAGAGAAATGCTTCTTTTTATATGGTTGCTTAGTATTTTGCAGTAATTACTCATCCATTCCCCCTTTAGACAAAATTTTCAGTTGCCAGTTATTCAGTTATGCTAGAAATTGGTTACTAGGTTTGCAGCAGAAGTAAACTTCATGCCATGGAATTAGGACTAAAATTTCAGTGTTGATAGTTTTTAGAGCTCTAGTTAATGTTCTTGGGCATGTGCCTATTCTTACTCTGGGAAAAAAAAGCCACATTTGTTTTTTCTTGAGTAACTGTAAGTTATGTTTTTGCAAACATTTAATTGCTTTTCATGCCTTTTTTTTGTTTGTTTGTTTGTTTTTGTTTGTTTTTTTCTGGGGCTGCAACCACAGCATATGGAGGTTCCCAGGCTAGGGGTCTAATCGGAGCTGTAGCCGCCGGCCTACGCCACAGCCACAGCACCTCGGGATCCGAGCTGCGTCTGTAACCTACACCATAGCTCACAGCAGTGCTGGATCTTTAACCCACTGAATGAGGTTCCTAGTTGGGTTTGTTAACCACAGCGCCACAATGGGAACTCCACTTTTCACTTCTTTTTGAGTGATCATCAGTCCAGTAGTTACTGCAATTCTAGTTTATCTTTTTATTAAGTGGTATACATACATCTGAAAGTATGGCAGTCACTTATTCAGCTGTATCACTGTATTGCTAATTACAACTGCTTTCGTATTGGCCATTTACAGAAAAATCAGAAATTACTCAGTTTTGGTTTTTTATTATTTATTTTTTTGTCTTTTTAGGGCTGCACCTGCAGCGTATGGAGGTTCCCAGGCTAGGGGTCCAATCTGAGCTACAGCTGCTGGCCTGCACCACAGCCACAGCAACGCAGGTTATCCGAGCCACATCTGCGACCTATACCACAGCTCATGGCAGCGCCATATCCTTAACCTACTGATCGATGCCAGGGATCAAACCCAAAACCTCATGGTTTCTAGTTGGATTTGTTTCTGCTGCACAACGGATGGGAACTCCCACTTTTGGTTTTTAAAAAGTTAAGGAATTTGATCAGGAACTTGAAAGAGTGTGACATAAATTCAGTAAATTAATATTGTCATGGCTGGTCCTTTGATGACCAGATTCTTAGCTTAAAAATGGGGTAAATCATGAAACCAGTTCAAGTTTGTCTGGCAGTGGCTGCCAGCAATGGTTCATAAAACGAAGAAACCTCTCCATCTAGAATAAATGCAAGGTACATAGTGGGTGCTCAATAAGTATTTGAATCAATGTTTAAAGAAAAAGACACTTAGACTAACACATTTTGATCTGGGAGGTGGTGCTTTTTGGGTAACTGTGATATTGAAATACCTCTTGATTTTTTTGAAGTCAATCTTCTGATTCAGCCAAAAAAAAAAAAATCATAATATAGGGATTTTCTAATGTGAGGGAAAAAGAAGGTTGTTGGGTTTTAACCCTAGAATGTGACTTTGGGCAGGTCACTTTCCTCTCTGTTCCCATGTATAAGAAGTGCGGACTTGACTATGTTCCATGGATTGCTAAGGTCTCATTTAAATCTAAAATTCTCTATTCTAAGTATGTTAAATTGCTGTGGACAGAAGACAAAGATATCTAGAGTACTTTGAATGCTGTGCGAAAATTACTGTCACACAGACTTAAGACTAGGGAATAATTTATGATGCCTATGCTTTTTTGCTTGCTTGGTTTTTTTTTTTTAAGGGGTTGTTAAATTTTATGTGTTTGTTTGCCCTCAACAGTCAATGACAACACAAACAGCAGAGTGGTCCTTTGGTCCTTCTTTGAAGCTCTTGTTCTAGTTGCCATGACATTGGGACAGATCTACTACCTGAAGAGATTTTTTGAAGTCCGGAGGGTTGTTTAAAAGGCCTTTTCCTAATGATCCCAAGCGCATAATTTCACTGTTTACCAAACATCTTGGTCATAATAATGCATCAATTTCTACATTTTTATTTTTTGAACTGTACATTCACAGCTTATGTTTCTTTGTGACTAATAGATCTGGGGGAAACACCTTTTTAGGAAAGTTATAGTGAGAAATTTATGTTTGATTGGCATAGTTTCATATTTGAATTCTGCCTCCATTACACAGATCCTTCCAGAACTCAAACACTGTAAGTGGAATATAGGTGTATAGTCCTTATATCTTCTCCTTTTGTTTTCATAATACAATGCAGTTTGTTCAGGATAGTACTTTATTGATAGTACTTTACTAAAATGACTGCATTCTTGTGATCCCTTATCCTGCAGTTCAAGTCATTAAAGATTCAGTTTGTTGAGTCCCTATGAGAAACAACTGTCTGAATCTTGACATTTTCTCTCCAGCCTGAAGGTTGGTACTTTTATCCTTTGTCTATCTTGTTTTTGCTTTAAAGATAAGACTTATTAATCCAACAACATTTTTTCCTCCTAAAGTTTTACTTTGAACCTTGCTTTGAATTCAGTCACCTCCACTTAAAATTATTGACACAAACAGCTAATCACCATTTTATGGTTTCTGCCTAACCTTTTAAGGAGGCTCTATTAGAGCCATTTCTCTGGGTGTTTCAGCGAATGGTAACACTTATTCTTTCTCTGCTGGCACATCCCCTTTCTCCACTTTTGGCATGTTGGAGGTATGCGTTCACTTAATTGGAAAAATCTGGGTTTCTGATGCCAAAGGATTAAGCCTCTTGAATTTCTTTGCAGTGATATACAGCCACTATTTTATTTTTATCAGTGGCATTTTGGCCACTGTTTAATTAGGGTACTGAGCAGCATTGTCAGTACTAGGGTTTTTGTTTTCCTTGGGTCTTTCTTTTTTGGCACATGTGAATTTTGTTTTGTATAAAACGAAATGACTTTCTCTTGGTCGCTGATGATGGGTGTAAAATTAAAAGAGCATCTGGTTTTGGCGTGGGGATGATCCAGGATTATGTTGTGACTAATGTATATTAGTTACTTGTACAATTTTTTTGGATCTTTGCAAGGGGACAACTTCAAGTAACGAGTTTTATATAATTAATTTAAATTTGTTAAAGGTTTTCATGTTCAGGATAAACAATTTTTCAACCTTGGGTGAAAATACTTGCAACAGTTTAAGGTAACCATTTTACCTTAGGACAACTGTTGCATGCCAATTTCTGTGTGTCTGTGTGAAAACACTTCAAAATTGAGTTAAAAGATGTAAATTTAAAATTGGTTGTGTATCTAATCTTCCCCAGGTTCAGTAAATAAACAATTCTTTTTAAAAACAGCATGGTATTCTGTGTTTTATATATTAGTGATTTTTTTTCTTCTGTTTTTTCTAGGGCGCACCCGCAGCATATGGAGGTTCCCAGGCTAGGGGTCTAATCCGAGCTGTAGCTGCCAGCCTACACCAGAGCCACAGCAGCATCTGCGACCTACACCACAGCTCATAGCAATGCTGGATCCTTAACCCACTGAGCGAGGCCAGGGGTCGAACCTGCAACCTCATGACTCTTAGTTGGCTTCATTAACCACTGAGCCACGATGGGAACTCCTATATATTAATGATTAATTCACATTTGTTAAATACCAACTTTCTAATCATATTTTCTCAGTAATGATGCCTCAAAGTTATATTTTCTCAGTAATGATGCCTCATAAATATCTATTTTTTATGTCTGTGAATAAAAAATAGTGATTAGGATATTGAGGATATTGATTAGGAACCTAATTTTAGGTTTCCCTGTGTGGCTTCTCTAATGGGTCATTGTTTTTTTCTTTCTTTTTTTTGGGTGTCGGGGAGCTCACCTGTGACATATGAAGGTTCCCAGGCTAGGGGTCAAATCGGAGCTACAGCTGCTGGCTTACACCACAGCCACAGCAATGCCAGATCTGAGCTGCATCTGCAACCTACACCACAGCTCACAGCAATGGGCAACTCTGGATCCTTAACCCATGGAACAAGGCCGGGGATCAAACCTGCAACCTCATGGTTCCCAGTTGGATTTGTTTCCACTGTGCCACCAGTGGAACTCCTGGTGGGTCATTGTTAACATCTTAAGTATTTTTCTCATTTGGGAAAAAACCCAACTGAGTTATTTTCACTCAATCACTTGGTTTATAGATGTGAGAAATAAGTTTAAAAGGGATTAAATGATTTGCCCAAGGCTCCCAGATGAAGAGTGATTGATGGGACCAGAATCTAGATCTCTGCCTCTAGAAATGGTTCCACTTCCTCTATTACACTAAGGGCTGCTAGTAATGAAACTACTCTATCCACCACTGTGTGATGCGCCTGGTGTAATGCTAAGCTCTTTATAAACTCTTGTATCATTTAGTCGTCAAAACCTCCATTATCTTGTGTGGTATTATAATTCTCATGGAAGTAAGAAAGATGCTTAGGAGTTCCTGCCATGGTGCAATGGGTTAAGAACCTGGCTTCGGAGGCTTGGGTTCAACCCCTGGCCTGGGACAGTGAGTTAAAAGACCTTGCGTTGCTGCGCTTGCAGCGACGGTTGCAGCTATGGCTCAGATTCAGTCCCTGGCCTGGGAAGTTCCATATGCCGTGGATGTGACCATTAAAAAAATTTAAAAAAAAAGGAGTTCCTGTTGTGGCTCAGTGGTTAACGAACCCACATCCATGAGGACGAAGATTCCATCCCTAGCCTTGATCAGTGGGTTAGGGATCCAGCATTGCCATGAACTGTGGTGTAGGTTGCAGACTTGTCTCAGATCCCACGTTGCTGTGGCTCTGGTATAGCCTGGTGGCTACAGCTCCAATTGTACCCTTAGCCTGGGAACCTCCACACGCCTTGGGTTTGGTCCTAAAAAGACAAAAAGATGGGGGGGGGGGGAAGCTTGGGAAGTGTCCTAGGTCCCTAGATGAAAAATTAGTAAATAGACCTCCCAAATGCAAATTCAGCTATACTCTTTCCCTCTGTATTTGCTTTCAGACCTGTCCAGAATTCCTATTTTGTCAAACAGTTGTCAAAGGCATTTTGAGGATGTGATTATCACATTAAATGAAAATGTTGCCTCAGGCTTTTCTCTTTCACTTTGTCTAGTTTGAGGTGCCTGAGTACTATTCTCATTTATTCATCCCCAACTGACTGCTATGTGGCTACCAGTTGTAGCCACTGAAATACAGAAAACAGAGAAAAATCCCCATTGTGGGATTCACCTTTTAGTGGGGGAGATTGACCTAATAGGTAAATTATGTGGCATATTAATGGTTAAGTGCTATGGGAAAAAAATAAAGCAGGGTAAGTAGTTTTAGTGATTAGGAAGGAAGACTTCACCGAAATGACATTTGAAAAGTCCTGATGGTTGTCAGGGAACAAGCCAATCCGAAGAATACTGGCCCAGCACATAATAACTGGTCAGTAAAAGCTTGCTGACTGACTGTACGTGGAGGAATCAATCAATCCAGTGCTGAACACAGGAGTAAGATACAAAGTTCGTGTTTAGGTCTTTGACCAACTTCTTGGAAGTAAATCATTTGTTACACACTAGGCAGTGGATCCCCCATCCACAGTCTATTTTGCGTATCTGTTAACCCGGGGCTCCGGGAATGGGGTACATTTCCGACTACTCTCTCCAGCCCCACTGGACTCGGCCCTGTCCTTTGGACAGTTATGTCGTGCTGCCACCTGCCTCCGACAAGCGGGGAAAGTGTGCAAGCCGAGGCAAAATCCCTCTTCCCAAATGCCTGTTCCGTAGGAAAGACGCCCCGAGCCCAAGTGGCTGCGCTAAACAGATAACACAACTACCGCCCGGCCCCCCTCTGTCCACTTTCATTAGCTGGAGGCCCTCTTTCTCCTCTCTAGCGGCCAGAGCGCCTTTCCTGCCCTCCGGAACTATGCGACTGCAGCACGGTTCCCGGTCGGTCCAGTTGGTAGCCGGAAGCGGAAGTGCGCCCGGGAGACGTCCGAGTGGTAGATGCGGTGGCAGAGAGAGCCATGGAGCACGTGACGGAGGGTTCCTGGGAGTCGCTACCCGTGCTGCTGCACCCGCGGGTGTTGGATGTGCTGCAGGAGCTGGGTTTTCCGTACATGACGCCGGTGCAGGTACTCAGCGCGAGCGGTGGGGAGGAGGGCCCTCGGTGCGCGGGGGGTGGGGGGGGAAAGGGGGGGGCTCAGCGTGGGCGTGGCACCGGATTAATCGGACGCGGCCAGTAAGTGTACAATTAGGATTCGCATCCTGGAGTTTTCACCTCTCCGGCCGGGACTTTTGCCGCGTCTTCTTACTCCTCTGACTCGGGTGGTGCCAAACTAGCTAATGATCTCCAGGCAGAAGCGGCAGGCGGAGGCGCACCTGTGTCGGGATCTTCACAATACCGCCACCCCACCAGCCCTTAGGTGCTGGGACATAAGTGCCTGGATATATCCTGGCCCTGCCCGCTCTAGCTGTGCTACCTCGTGCACATGACTTAACCTCTCAGTGCTTCACTTCCTTTCTCTGTGAAATGACAAGAATAACCTTACTCAGAGAGTTATTGTAGGGATTACATAAGGCAGGGGTGGGCACATTATGAGCTGTCAATAAATGTTATCTGTTATTATTATGTGGACCTAAGTGTCCTGGTTCAATTTATTCGTTTATTCAATAAATTTATTGAAGAAAACTATGTAACAGGTACTCTTTTCTAGGCTTCAGAGATTTTGCAGTCTTGGTTCCATTCATGGGCCTTATTTTCTAATGCAGGAGAGAGAAAGGAGTAAAGGAATAAGGTAATTTTAACTGGCGATAAGTTTTATGGAGAAGACAGTGACAAGAAGTTCCAGGATAGGAGAAAAGATAGGGAAGGCCTCTCTGAGGAGGTGTCATTAAACTGATACCTGAGTGATTGAGAAGGAGCTGGCTGTAGGGTGGCTGGGGGCAGGATATTCCAGCATAAGAGAAATGCCAGTGCAAATGTCCTGGGCCTGGAAATGAGCTGGAGGAACAGAAAGAAGGCCTTTGTGGTTGGAGCATTCATGAGTAGTGTTGTGTAAGAGATGAACAAACTGGGTGCTGGATTGTGTAGGGTCTTATTTGTAGGAGCTTGTATTTTATTCTCAATGTAATGGAAAGCCATCTTACATGGGAAGCAGTGCAGGAAGAAGAGGGCTGTGAGTGCTGTGTAGAGAATGGATGTTAGAGGGGTAAGAGAAAAAGCAAGGAGGTCAGTTAGGAGGCTGTTGTCAAGGTAGAGGTGATGGCTGCTTGGAGTAGAGATAGCTTTAGGGTTGCTAAGGGGCCAGATGTGGTAGTTATGAAAGAGGATTCTAGGAGTTCCCTGATGGCTCAGCAACTTAAGGATCCATTGTTGTCACTACTGTGGCAGTGGTTTATTCTCTGGCCCCAGGAACTTCTACATGCTGTGGGTGCGGCAAAAAAAAAAAGGAATTTAGAGGTTTTGGTCCTTAGCACCTAGATGGATGGTGGTATCATTTAATGAGATGAGGAAGGCTGGGAGGGGTAACAGGCTTCAAAGGAAAAAATCAAGAAGATTCTATTTTGAGGTGGTTAAGTTGAGATATCCATGAGATCCTCAGGAAAGATGTGGAGGAAGCAAGCAGTGCTCTGTGCCATGCCTTGGGATCGTAGAGCAGACAAGACCCAATGTCTGCGATGCGAGCCGTCCAGTATGGTTGACATTTCCATGTGGCAATTGAACACTTGAAACATTGTTCAAGTTGAAATGTACTCTAAGTGTAAAATGTACGGTGGATTTCAAGGACTTACTATGAAAAAAGAGTGAAAAATGAAGTTCTCTGGTGGCTAAGTGGTTAAGGATCCGTCATTGTCACAGCTGTGGCACATGTTTGATCCCTGGCCTGGGAACTTATGTGTGCTGTGGGCGTGCCCCCACCCCCAAAAGTGTAAAAATTTCATTCATTGTTAGGATAGTGAATGTATTATTATTATCATTTATTTTTTTTGGTTGCCCAGTGGCATATGGAGTTCCTGGACCAGGGATCACATCCCAGCTACAGCTCATGGCAATGCTAGATCCTTAACCCACTGAGTGAGGCCAGGAATTGAACCCACATCCTCATGGATATTAGTTGGGCTTATTTCCACTGAGCCACAACAGGAGCTCTGTGAATGTATTATTAATATTCATTTCACCTATTTATTTCTTGTTTTTGCCTTTTTTTTTTTAGGGCCATACCTGTGGCAAATGGAAGTTTCCAAGCTAGGGGTCCAATTGGAGCTACATCTGCTGGCCTAGGCCACAGCAACAGCAACTCAGGATGTGAGGCGCATCTGCGACCTATACCACAGCTCACAGCAACACCCGATCCATTGAGCAAAGCTGGGGATCGAACCTGTTTTGTGATACTCAAGCTGGGATGGGCTTTAAAACTCAGTGTCTCCAAACCCCTTCGTGGTCCAGAGGGGAAGAGTAGGCGAGGCAGGGCTAAAACTCAGGACTCCCAGATCCTAGTTTGGCTGGCTCACTTCCCCTCCATGCCATCTCTGTAGACACCACTGTGTTACCTATGAGCTGACCCCCACTGGGGTTCCTGGTGGTGACTATTCAGATAAAGTCCACTTGGTGGTGGAGTCCAGGGTGACCAAGGCCAGTGCTGTGTTCCTCGGCCTCATCTTTGGTGTCATGGCATCCCTAACCAGTGCTTTGCCATCTCTTTCAGTCCGCAACCATCCCTCTGTTCTTGAAAAACAAAGATGTTGCCGCTGAAGCGGTGAGTACCTTGTGTAAATGCAGCCTGTCTTCCTGTTTTTCCCTCAGAAATGAGCTGTGAGGAAAAGCACACCAAAACTTTCTCCCCTTTGCAGGTCACAGGCAGTGGCAAAACACTTGCTTTCGTCATCCCCATCCTGGAGATTCTCCTGAGAAGGGAGGAGAAGTTAAAAAAGAGTCAGGTGAGGTTAGCCAAATGGTTTATTTTCACATAGTCATCTCAGAGTTCACAGCTGAGTAAGACTCTAGTTAGAAGATTGAAAGCATTTTTTTTTTCTTTTACAGTACAGTCTGTTCTCATTACTTGCAGATTCTGTGTTGATTAATTTCTTGCTCCTTAAAAATTTATTTGTAGTTCTTCACAGCAATACTCAGTGTGCTTTTGTGCTCACACGCGGATTTGCATGGGCCAGGGGTAGATTAGAATTGCCTGAAGGGCACGTTCTCAGCTGAGTCTGCACAGGGCAACCCTGCCTTCTTGTTCCAGCTCTTGGGCTGTAAGCAGGTGTCCTTTTCTCGGTCTGTCTGCTGCTGTGATTGTGTGTGTGTGGGTATGTGTGTGTGTGTGATTTCACTGTTTAAAATAACCTCCAAACATAGTGCTTGAGTGCTGTCAAGTGTTCTTGGGCTTAGAGAGGCTCTGATGTGTTTTATGGAGAAAATCCATGTAATATGTACATACACTGTTTAGTGCTGTGGGCTGTGAGTTTAGTGTTAATGAATCCATAATATATATTAGATAAGGTGTCTTTATTCAGTTGAAGTATAGTTGCCAAAGTAAGGTGTCTTGAAACAGAAATACACATTAAACAAGCCTATGTGTTGATGGGTCGTCCGAAGTGTGTCCAGAGGCTCTCTGGAACCTAACCCCATTTCCCCAGGAGTATTTGCTAACTTAGCATTTGTGCCCACTTTGTAGAACCACTGTGAATAATGAGAACTGACAGAAATTCAGACTACAGTTGACCCTGAACGCCATGGATTTGAACTGTGTCGGTCCACTTAGCTGTGGATTTTTTTCAGTAATAACTCCAGGTCTGCATGAGCCTATTGGGGATATGGGGGAACCAGACTGGTTATACGGAGGGCCAACTGTAAATTATATGTGGATTCTTCCACCATGCCCCTGACCCCCACATCATTTGAGGGCCAGCTGTAGGCATTGTGAATGGGTGCTGCTGAAAAGCCCAGGAATACTATTTCTCTGGGAACTTTCCTCCATGAGCTGGAGAGTATAGTCGTGTGAGTTCACCTCTGGGAGCCCCCAGCACTGCTAATCACTTCCCTTCCCCCCACTTGGGCAGGTTGGCGCCATAATCATCACACCCACACGAGAGCTGGCTGTTCAGATAGATGAGGTCCTGTCGCATTTCACGAAGCCCTTCCCACAGTTCAGGTAAATTGGACGCAGGGTCTCTGCCAGCCATGGGCTGTGATTTGGCCTGCCCTGCTTAGAGTCCCTTTTCTTGTTTTAGCCAGATTCTCTGGATTGGAGGCAGGAATCCTGGAGAAGATGTCGCCAGGTTTAAGGAACACGGGTAAGTTTGCTTCTTTCGCTCATTTCTTTACCTGTCCTTGGCATTGAACTCAAGAGGAATGGATGCATAATCTTGGCCTAACTGGAAATTCCCCCTGCAGCAGCACCCTCCCCACAAAAAAAAAAGTGTTTCCTCCTAGCCAACCGCCCATTTTGCTCAAGGGCTCCTTCCTCTGCAGCCCTGATGAACAGTTGCATCAGTCTCACCCCTGCAGGGCAGAAGGAAGGTGGCGGTGTGCCCCCCTCATCTCCTCAAGCCAACCGTACCCAGGCTTTGGGCCCTTGCTCGTCTCCCTCCGGGCTCTATAAATGGTCTTGCCCCTTCCTCGGTGGCCCCTGACCTCACCCCGATCCCCAAGCCCACCAATAATCCACTTGTCTGCCTGGCATCTCAAAGCTGTGGCGAACACGTCTAAAACAGGCTTGGCATTTTCATCCCCAGACTTGCACCTCCTCTGGAGTTTCCTGTTCCTCTCTCCCCCACTTGCTTCTCCCGAAGTCTGAGAGTCAGTTTTGACTTCTCACCATCCCATCCATTTCCCCCCCTTACAGTTAACCGCCACCAGGTCCTGTGTATTTTCTCTCCAAAGCTTACCTCTATCAGCTCTTCCCATTGCCCCCTCTCCTACTGGCCTCTTGCTGTGTCTTCCCTGGGCTCCTGCAGTACTTCGCTCTCTCTTCTCTGTGTCGCCACAATTGACCCCCCATAATTCACTCTCCACGTAGCAACCAGGATGCCAGGCACATTGCGTCATGCATTGAAAACTTTAGTGGCTCTTGCTGGCCCTTAGGATAGATCCTAATGTTACTACAGGGCCTGTGAGGCCACCGTTCTCCTGGACTGCCCTCTCCCTACTCTGCTCTGCTGCTGCAGTGAGCTGGCTTTCTCCCAGGTCCTGCATAGGCTCTGTCACATCTCCAGGAGAATCGGGAGAGTTGGGGTGGTGTCTGTCTCATAGCATTTTGCTTTCAGGGCCTGCCATGGTGCTAAGCACAAAGCATGTACTTAATAAACGTTAGAATGAATGTTTGAATACACGATGGCCTATTATCCCACCATGAATAAGGTTTGTAATGAGCAGCACTAGATTTGTGCCTAATTTGTTAGTGGATCTTAATTAAGAAAAGTACTTTTAGAGTTCCTTCATGGCTCAGGGAGGGGTTAATGATCCAGTGTTGTCAGTGCTGTGGCTCAGGTCGCCATTGTGGTACAGGTTCAATCCCTGGAACTTCTGCATGCTACAGGCATGGACAAAAAAAAAAAAAAAAAAAAGAAAGAAAGAAAAGTACTTTTTTTTTTTGTCTTTTTGCCTTTTCTAGGGCCACTCCTGCAGCATATGGAGGTTCCCAGGCTAGGGGTCCAGTCGGAGCTGTAGCCGCTGGCCTCCGCCACAGCCACAGTAACTCGGGATCCAAGCTGCGTCTGCGACCTACACCACAGCTCATGGCAGCGCCGGATCCTTAACCCACTGAGCAAGGCCAGGGATCGAACCTGCAACCTCATGGTTCCTAGCCAGATTCGTTAACCACTGCGGCACAACGGGAACTCTGAAAAGTACTTGTCTTGATTGCTCACTGTGTTCCAACTACAACATGAGATACTTTCCATCAGGGGTCACAAGTCCCTACAGGGGTCAGAGGATAATATCAATGTGTGAAGGGGACTGGCTGGGTATTGGGAAGAAATGGCTAGTTTTTGCCTGAATATTCATCTCCAGCTGATAGTTGCCTGCAGGACTCTGGGCTCAGTATTTCCAGGCTTTGAATTTTTTAAAGAGAATATGGAATTCCAGATTTTTGTGTGTTATCTTTTTTTTTCCTTTAAAAAGAAAAAAAACCTGTTATAATGTAGTTGACATTAAAACGAACGAAAGCCTTCTTGCAGGTCACCCAGTTTGTGGAGGCCACATTTGGCCTTGAGCCTGCTGTTTGTGGTCTTACATAAAATTACCTCTATTCCTGTTGACATTCTCATTTTATAGATGAGGGACCTGGGCCCTGAAGTGGTTGAGTAACTTGTAGGTCAGGGGTCAGCAGACCCTTTCTGTAAAGGACCAGATGGTAACTCTCTTAGCTTTGTTGATCATGCAGTCTGTGTCATAATGGCTCCCTCTGCTGTTACTGTGTGGAAGCTGCTAGAGGCAGCAGTGAATAGAGGAGGATGCGTTGTTATGTGCCAATAAAGTGTCACAAAACAGCGGAGGCCAGATCAGGCCAAAGGGCCAGTTTGCTGACCCCTGCCCTCAGTCTCACCTGGAACCCAGGCCCAACCCCTCCTGCACAGCCTTCTCTTCCACCCCCCTACCCCCATCCCCAACCCCCAGTGATCACCCTTCTCTCTACTGGGATTTAGGTGGCTTTTGGGGGTATAGAGAACTTGAAGTTTGGGATCACACAGATCCCTGAGGTCCAGAGAGTGTGGTAAATGCTAACTTTGTTTTTCTAGTGGGAATATCATCGTGGCGACCCCAGGCCGCCTGGAGGACATGTTCCGAAGGAAGGCTGAGGGCCTGGACCTGGCCAGCTGTGTAAGGTCCCTGGATGTGCTGGTGTTGGACGAAGCGGACAGACTTCTGGACATGGGGTTTGAGGCGAGGTACTAGATTTTGGACTTCGTGGGCTTTGGGTGACACAGTATGAAAAGGAGCCCAAAATGGGACTCTTTATCACTCCATGACTCTCTGTGAGCCACCTTTGAATTTCAAGTCATTAGGTTGTCTGAGGCTTTAAATTCTGCCACACAGTTTAAATTCCAGTTCTTCTGTCTTTGAGGTTCTTAAGATGCATTTTCCTTCATGACTTCTTGAAAAGTTACTGTGTATTTTTAAAAAATAAATGGCTTTATTGGTGTATAATTCATATACTACATAATTCACCCATTTAAAGTATATAGTTCAATAGCTTTTAGTCTCAAAAAGTTTTGTTCTAATTTTACTCTTTTAACTGCCCCCATTATAAAAGTATAACTATATGCTTACACCGAAGAAACTTTGGGAAAATGAGAGTATGAGGAAGAAATAAAGATTGTCCGTAATCTCACCTCCCAGTAGTAGCTATTGTAACTATTGTGATTGTTTCCAGTCTTTAAAAATACCTGTTTAGAGAGCTCCCACTGTGGCACAGTGGGTTAAGAATCCATCTGCAGGAGTTCCTGTTGTGGCTCAGAGCTTGATGAACCCGACTGGCAACCATGGGAATGTGGGTTCAATCCCTGGCATTGCTGTCATAGGTCATAGACTTGGCTCGGATCCTGTGTTGCTGTGGCTGTGGCGTAGGCCAGAGGCTACAGCTCCAATTGGACCCCTAGCCTGGGAGCCTCCATGTGCCGTGGGTGCAGCGGCTCAGGTCACTGGGGAGGTGCAGGTTTGATCCATTGCCCAACACAGTGGGTTAAGGGATCCAGTGTTGCTGTAGCTGCCTCTTGGATTCAGTCCCTGGCCTGAGGATTTCCATATGCCTCCGTGTGGCCATTAAAACAAAAACCAATAAAAACCCCGCCTGTTTAATATCATAAAGCACCAAGCTTATATTGATTATGCTGACAAGTGAGGGGTTAAGTTGAGCTCGCTCTCTCTTTTTTTCTTTTTAAAGCATAAACACCATCTTGGAGTTTTTGCCGAAGCAGAGGAGAACAGGCCTTTTCTCGGCCACTCAGACGCAGGAAGTGGAGAACCTGGTGCGAGCAGGCCTCCGGAACCCCGTGCGCATCTCGGTGAAGGAGAAGGGGGCGGCAGCCAGCAGCACACAGAAGACCCCTTCCCGCCTAGAGAACTACTACATGGTGAGCCCTGGCTGTTCTCACTGATTCCTGTGGTGCAGCAGTGGTGATGACTGGGGTCTAGGGTGCAGTGTGGTCACTGTAGTTAACAATACTGTATACTTCAGCAGTTCTCCTGTGGCTCAGTGGGTTAAGGATGTAATGTTGTCACAGCAGTGGCTCGGGTCACTGCTGTGGCATGGCTTTGATCCCTGGTCCAGGAACTTCCACATGTTATGGGTGCAGCCAAAAAAAAAAAAAGAAAGTACCGTTTACTTCAAATTGAAATTCACTAACAGAGTAGTTCTTAAATGTTCTCACCAAAAGATAAAGAAGAGAACTATGTGAATTGATGGATATATTAACTTGATCATGATAATCATTTCAGGGTATATGTATATGTATATCAAGTCATCACAATGTACACCTTGAATATATACACATATATATTTTTAATACATAAATATGCTTAAATGTGTACAGTTTTTATTTGCCAATTGTACCTCAGTAAAGCTGGAAGAAAAAACAGGTATTATAAGCCAAAGCAATTTACTGGAAAAAAAGACTAATTTTTTTGACTTGAATTGCTTTCACTAAACTTAGTTCTGTCTTTCCTTTTATGTATTTATTTTTATTTATTTTTTCTTTTTATGGTGACACCTGTGACATATGGAAGTTCCCAGGTCTAGGGATCAAATTGGAGCTGCAGCTGCCCATCTTCCGTTTTTTTTTTTTTTTTTTTTTGGTCTGTTTGCTATTTCTTGGGCCGCTCCCACGGCATATGGAGGTTCCCAGGGCCAGGGGTCTAATCGGAGCCATGGCCACCAGCCTACGCCAGAGCCACAGCAACGCAGAATCCGAGCCGTGTCTGCAACCTACACCACAGCTCACAGCAACGCTGGATCGTTAACCCACTGAGCAAGGCCAGGGATCGAACCCGCAACCTCATGGTTCCTATCGGATTCCATAACCACTGCGCCACGATGGGAACTCCCATGTGGCACATTTTAAGATACATTTGGGACAGAGCTGGGGCACATGGTATGTGTGATGATACTTGTCATTCAGCAAGGAAGTGAGTAAGTTAACATGGGCACCATTGTTTTTGTCTTTGTTTTTTTGCTTTTTTGCTTTTTAGGGCTGCACCTGCGGCATATGGAAATTCCCAGGCTAGGGGCAAAACAGAGCAGTAGCTGCCTGCCTGCCACAGCAGCATGGGCTCTGAGGCACATCTGCGACCCACACCACAGCTCACGGCAATGCCAGATCCCTGACTTACTGAGTGAGGCCAGCAGTTGAATCTGAATCCTCATGGATACTAGTTGGGGTTGTTTCTGTTGTGCCACAAAGGAAACTCCCTGCACCACTGTATTTTAAGCACAGTCTCCAAGGGTGGTGTGTATGGACCTCCCACCCCCAAGTGATCAAATGATTTTGTGACATGTGCGCAGGGTGTGCTGGGTGTGGGCTCAGGAAACACTGGGCTCCCAGCCTGTTTGTATGAGCCTGAGTTAAGAGAAGGGCACAGCCAGACATGCCAGTGAGACACAAAATCTGAAGGGACTTTGTTGAGTGACATTCTTCTGCTCTGTAACCTAAATGTTTGGTCTTTTTGATTTGCAGCTGAGACTTGCTGAATTTGCAGTGGTAAATACTCGCTGCCAATACCTGTAGTTTCCTCACAAGACATTGGGAAGGCTTTTGGAAATGTGGTTGTGAGTCATGAGGTCACCCCCTCTGTTCTCTTCCATCATGGGGTTGGGCCAAGAGGCAGCAGGACAGGATGGTCAGCCAGGATGGCAGTGCCACTTGGGAACTGGGAGAACCTAGAGGCCAGTGTCACCTGCTCACCAAGACACCTCTGAATAGTCAGCCAGGGGACTGGGCTTTTCTTGTGGCTGAGCAAGGCTCCTGTTCACAGAAACAGTGACATGTTCGTAGAGAAGTGGGCTGTTAACAAAGCAGTGTCCCTAGCGCTGTGAACTCTAAGGG
Organism: Phacochoerus africanus; assembly: GCF_016906955.1. Classification (NCBI taxonomy): domain Eukaryota; kingdom Metazoa; phylum Chordata; class Mammalia; order Artiodactyla; family Suidae; genus Phacochoerus; species Phacochoerus africanus. Next base: position 29,493,145 of record NC_062558.1, on the reverse strand, counting down.
CAACAAGGCTGCTGTCCTTTGTGTCAGTTCATGGGGGGATTGAAGGAGGAAGAGTTTGCACATCAGAAAGCCGCCTCTGGTGCAGCTTCCTGGAGAATGTTTTTGAAATCAGATGGGGGTGTTATACTTGGTGTTGACATTTCTCCCTGAGGCTAGGCTGGTAAGGTCAGGAGGCCGGCTCTTCCCAGGGGAAGGAGGAGGCGATGGACAGTGGTTAAGAACAGAGAGGCTGGAGGGCCACCCAGGTACACATCTAGGCTGAAGGCGTCCCTTCCTGACTGAAATAGGTGAACTTACCAGTGTATCACCTGTAAAATGGGCGCTCTAGTAGGTTCTAACCCTCACTTCTTAGGATTGCTATAAGAATTGGTTTATTGCACAGTTGAAGGTTTTTAGGCCAGTGCTTTGTACATAGTTAAGTGCTGATAAAGTAGCTTTGGAACCCAGTGGCTGCTGCTGCATTCTACTCTTTTGCATTCATTTAAGTGATTGCATTTAGAGATGTCTGAGAGAAAGAAATTCCAAACTGAGGATTTGGTCTTGCTAAAAATGGGGAATGCATTTAGGTGGACTTAAATGTCTCCAGTTTAGGGGCCTGAGTGGAGCACTTGACTGCGTTATTGAGGGAGACTGGAGTCTGTCTCTGGCGAGGGGGAGGGGGGTCTGTGAAATAAGTCTGTGTGTTCCACTCTGGAGACCTGTGTCCACCTTAGAGCAGTGGTTTCTGAACGTGGCTGTGCCTCAGAATTTCCTGGACACTCTTTAAGTAATGTGGACTCTTGGGTGCAATTCTAGAACCACCGAATCAGTCTGTGTGCTGTGTCCAAGAACCTGCATTTTTTTTTTTTTTTTAGGGCTGCACTTGCGGCACATGGAAGTTCCCAGGCTAGGCGTTGGATCGGAGCCACAGCTGCCAGCCTACACCACAGCTCACAGCAATGCCGGGTCCCTGACCCACTGAGTGAGGCCAGGGATCGAACCTGAATCCTCATGGATACGAGTCGGGCTCGTTTCCGCTGCACCACAACAGGAACTCCCCAGGAACCTACATTTAAACTTAGCCTGGGCATGGTGGCATGGCTGGCATGGTGCTGTCTGCATTTGGGATTTGGGAAGCACTATGTTGAGTGTCTCCTGCCCCCGTCCTCAGTTCTGGGATTTTGTGACTTCTCTGTGTTAGCAGCATGAGCTCAAGTTTATTCCGAGCTCAGTGGACTGAGTAATATTCTGACAAAAGTCTATCCTTTTCGTGGAGGAAATTAGATTCCTTAAAATTTAAGGCCAAAACTGAAAATAGCTATGGGGTTATTATTGTCAGCAAATTTGTTTTGTTTGTTTGTTTAGGGCCCCACCAGCAGCATATGGAGGTTCCCAGGCCAGGGGTCTAATCAGAGCTACAGCTGCCGGCCTATGCCACAGCCACAGCAACACCAGATCAGAGCTGTCTCTACAGCTCACGGCAGCATAAATTTGTTTTTGTTTTATTGGTTTCCCTTTTTATTTTGCAGGTGTGTAAGGCAGACGAGAAGTTTAATCAGCTGGTCCATTTTCTTCGAAATCACAAGCAGGAGAAACACCTGGTCTTCTTCAGGTAATCCTTCTGGACTGTGTAGGCAAGTCTCGGGTTCAGCCACACCCAGGATGTGCACACGTGTGTAGCCACCCTCAGGTTTGAAGTTCCCTTTAGATTGTTTCTCTCTTAGGAGAACCGCAGCATCTGGCTGCAAATAACTGAAAACGCCGTTTCTGCAGCTCAAGCAGGAGGAATTTATTTTTCTCCTGTAAGAGGAAGTCCAGAGGAAGGCAGTTCCTGACACTGGTTTCTGTCTCAGCAACGTCAAGGCCAGTAGTGTGTCTGCAACTGTCGTGGCCTTTCCTTCCTGTAGGCCACCCCCTAGTTTCAAGTTGCCGCTGTGACCCCTTTGTCTCATCTGCACTGAAAGCAGATAAAAGAGGAAAGGCAGGGGGAGGGGCTAGGGCAGCATTTGCCATCTCAGACCCTTTTAATCAGAAAAGCAGAAGGCTTTCTTAGAACTGCCCCCCATCCCCACTGACTTCAGCTGTCATTGCATGGGCCAAAGGTGGGTCACTCAGCAGTGCCTCACTTGGAGAGGTGGGGAAAATGAGTGGGTCATTGTCCCAGCCTCTAGCAGAGGGAGGTGAAGGAGGAAGGGGGTGGGATGGCGTTTTATAAGGCAGCCTAGAGTCTGCCACACTGGGGTTCCGTCCTGTTGTCCGAGTACAAGGTAGGAGGTGTGTACTCTTTGGGCTGTTTTTTCCTCCTACACATATACCCATGGTGTCATTTTTTTTTTTGGCAGTGCCAAAAGACTTGTATGTTTCTTTTCCGTCGTCATTTCACCAATAGTATGCATGTAGCTGTACAGACCCACAGTTAGAAATATAACCTGGTACACACACACACACACAACTGAAAGATTTCACAAAACTGTACTTGGCTAGGTGGGCACATTCTGATGCTTTCTATTCTGTTGTATTCAAAATGATTGTTTAATAATGCTGGTCCAGACCCATTAAATTGATCTCAGGAACCACTAGATTGCTTTCAGGATCCATGGATTGTGACTCTCAGTGTGTAAAACTGCTTCCTTATGTACTGGTGGTGCAAACAGCAAGAAACCTGGTAGCAGTCCCTTAGCACAGGTGTTTAGACAAGAGCTGGCCCACACTGGCACCTGAGCCCAGCAGAGTGGGAAGAACATCAGGGATGGAGTCAGACCTTCCCTCTGGCTCTGCCATGTGCTCCTCTTGCCTCTCTGTAAGCCCAGTTCCTTCATCTGCAAAACCACGTGACATCCCTCTGGAATCCCTCAAATAAAAAATGGGGAGGGAGTTCCCGTCGTGGCGCAGTGGTTAACGAATCCGACTAGGAACCATGAGGTTGCGGGTTTGATCCCTGGCCTTGCTCAGTGGGTTAAGGGTCCGGCGTTGCCGTGAGCTGTGGTGTAGGTCGCAGACGTGGCTCGGATCCCGCGTTGCTGTGGCTCTGGTGTAGGCCGGTGGCTACAGCTCCGATTGGACCCCTAGCCTGGGAACCTCCATATGCCGTGGGAGCGGCCCAAGAAATAGCAAAAAGACAAAAAAAAAAAAAAAAAAGGGGAGGATTGGGGTGAACTTTATTAGAAGACTGCTATGTATGGATTCAGAGAGGAAGTTGGGTGTCTGTGCTCTAGGGAAGATTGGATCCAGGGTCCCTGGAAAGCTCCGTGGCCATCTCTTGAGGGGTGATCCTGCTCCAGCCCCTGCCGGCCTCTACTCTTCAAGTCCAAATATCTTGGGAGAGAGGACCTGATTTCTCTAACTTGGGTTACCTGCTGAGCCCTGGGGAACCACACTAGGGAAGCAGTTCCCTGAAGGAACTGTACTTCAGATGTTGCTGTACTTGCTGTGAGGGACTGCTTCACTTTACTTAGCTTCCTAGGGGCCAGGGACAGCCCCTTGCTAGGATAGCCTTAGTGGGAATACATGGTATGGGTGTTCACTCTTGCTTAAGGGATATTGTCAAAGGATTGGCCATTCACTGGCCAAGAGCTTAGTGGTGGAGGACCTGTGCAGCAATTCTCTGCATTCCCCTGAGAGGACTGGGGTGGGGGTGGGGGTCTCTCTCTCGCCAGCTGTAGAGGGACCCAGGCAGCCAGTGACACAGCCCTCTGTCCCTCTCCCAGCACCTGTGCCTGTGTGGAATACTACGGAAAAGCCCTGGAGGCCCTGGTGAGGAGTGTGAAGATAATGTGCATCCACGGGAAGATGAAATACAAGCGCAACAAGATCTTCATGGAGTTTCGCCAGCTGCAGAGGTCGGTCAGCTTCCTGGGAGGTGGCAGACCTCCAGCCACTCTGCTCTTCTGCAGGTCACTCTGCTTCAAAACCCTCACATGTGTTGTTTCCCTGCCTGCAACCCTCTTCCTCCTCTAGCCATGATCACATTCTCTTTGTATAAATGCCCAGTTGACAGCTGAACACTGTCAACTTCCCCGCTAGATTTTAAGCTCCACAAGATCAGGAACCTGTGTTTTCTGTTCACTCCTGGACTCCCCAGTAACTTGACACAGGGCCTGGCCAGTGGGGGTTTGAAGAGCTATTTGTTGAATAGGTGGACAGAATGGATAAGAGCAACCCAGTAAAGGCTCCAGGGTGTCAGTGGGTTCCCTGTAGGGCACTTGTCTCCAATGACTGTAACTTGATTCTCTTTGCACATAGAAATAATATTTTGCTGTTTTTCTTAATCATTGAGCCTTCTGGCTATGTTAGAAGCAATCTTTTAGGGAACTTAGAATTGACTGTTACAGCTCAGTCTGAGGGAAAAATCACTTTTTTTTAAGGCTGCAAAGGATTAGACCAAATACATTCCACCCCACCTCAAATGGAAATATGCTACTTTAAAAAAACCCTTTCACTGTCTCCTCTCCATCTCTAATTTTCACTGGAATATGTAAAGTCCCATAGATTCTTAGAGGAAGAAAAATCAAAGTGTTATTACTAGGAGTTCCTGGTGTGGCACAGTGGGTTAAAGATCTGGCGTTGTCTCTGCAACAGCTTGGATTGGACCCCTGACCTGGGAACTTCCATATGCCGCAGGTGTGGCCAGGGGAAAAAAGCAATTACTAAGTATTTGATTATGTGGGATTCTGGAACCTGTGTATTAACTGCCATCATCATCAAATCAGTAAACACTGCTTGATGGTGATAAAAATGGTGGCCTCCTCACTCACAATGATGTTTTCTCATTTTCTAGTGGGATTTTAGTGTGTACTGACGTGATGGCCCGAGGAATAGATATTCCAGAAGTGAACTGGGTTTTGCAGTACGACCCTCCCAGCAGTGCAAGGTACAGCATGATAGAATGTTACCCGCTCTGCCAGGAATCTAGTCTAACAAAATAGGAATCCTGAGGAAGATAAACGTTATTTGAAATAGCAAAAAAGTAGGCGAACTGGTGAGTAATCATTGATGTGTCTATAGTGATCCTGTAGTATGCAGAAATTAGCTATTTTCAAATACTTTTTAAAGTTCTTGCAGAAATGTATGTGATATGGAGTTCCCGTCGCGGCGCAGTGGTTGGCGAGTCCGACTAGGAACCATGAGGTTGTGGGTTCGATCCCTGCCCTTGCTCAGTGGGTTAAGGATCCGGTGTTGCCGTGAGCTGTGGTGTAGGTTGCAGACCTGCCTCGGATCCTGCGTTGCTGTGGCTCTGGCGTAGGCTGGCAGCTACAGCTCTGATTCGACCCCTAGCCCGGGAACCTCCATATGCTGTGGGAGCAGCCCAAGAAATGGCAAAAAGACCAAAAAAAAAAGAAATTCATGTGATAGAATGTCTAAGGGAAACCGAAAGCAAGCATATGTTCCTAATAAATGCCTCCAAACATAAGAAAATGCTCATAAATACTTGCTGGTGGAGGCGTGGTTCACAGGTCACTTTTATTTTCTTTTTTATACCTTCCATTGTTTCCCAGGTTTTCTGCTGGGACCATGTCTTCCTACCTGTATTATCAGATGTATAAATTTAAAAGCTTTAGACCTAACGTTAAAACTGTCCAACAGAATCCTCTCTGGTTTGCAGTATTTTAATCGGCAGTTCTTCTGTATCACTAGGAAGGAGCAGGGCTGAGATTAAGCTGCGGAGACTGGTGACTCCTGGTGTCATCTTAGCTGCATCAGCTGCCTGGCTGCAGGTTTTTGCTCTGTCCAGCCCCCATTACATGGTAACCGTATTCTGTTCCGTGTTGTTCACAGTGCCTTCGTGCATCGCTGTGGCCGCACAGCCCGCATCGGCCACGGTGGCAGTGCGCTTGTGTTCCTCCTTCCCATGGAAGAGTCCTATGTCAATTTTCTTGCAATTAACCAAAAAGTAAGCTCTCTTCTTTTTTCAGAGAATGTCCAGTGCTAGGGTGGTTGGAAAAGTTCTTTTCCAGCAAGTCGCCCAGAACTAAGATCAGGGGTTCCAAACTCACAGGAGCCAGACTGGTACTGTCATTGTGGGAACCTGGCTGGCTTCATGGCTGTGGAGGGGCTCCAGGGTCACAGCCTCTGCTTGGCACCAGCTGAGTTTCTCTACTTGGGAACACAGAGCTCATGTTGCCATACTTTCCAACCAGAAATCAAGATTATTAGGAAAAATCTGATTTTAAACTTTGCTTTAAAAATTTTAAAATACTTTCTGGACCAGGTAAAATATTTGGGTTGAATTTGGGTTTGAAGGACTTTGCTTAAAGATTAAAATGAATTGTTTTGCCCTTGGTTTTATTGGCACTGACTCTGTAGAGATAGCCTTGGGAATGAGGTGATTCCAGCCAGAGAGTGACGATGTGGTCCCTGTACAGTGCCCCCTGCAGGTGATGAAACTCCAGAAAAACACAGTAGATCTCCTTCCAAAGCTCAAGTCCATGGCCCTGGCCGACAGAGCCGTGTTTGAAAAGGGCATGAAAGCTTTTGTGTCATACGTCCAGGCTTATGCGAAGCATGAATGCAACCTCATCTTCAGATTAAAGGGTAGGTTGGACTTGTTCACATAATTGTGTTTCCATCTGAGACACCTGGCAGTTTTACAAGTATTACAAGGATGTCAAGTCTGTGCCAGGGTTAGTGTTTTCTAAACATTTAAAAGAAAGTCTTCCCTGGGTTTGAGCAGACAGAATACACTGGCTGCTTAGTATTTCTTTTCAATAAAAAAAAAATAACTTTTAATTCTAATTAAAATGAGTCCATTAGATCATTTTAGGAAAAAGTAATATTGCTAAGAATAATCCATGGGTTGGAGTTCCCTACTCGTTCAGTAGGTTAAGGATCTAGCATCACTGCTGTGGTATGGGTTCAGTCACAGGCTCAGGAACTTCTGCATGCCGTGGGCATGGCCAGAAAAGAAAAAAGAAAAAAGGAATATTCCATGGGTTGATGCTTATAATCCTGTTTTGGGTGTGCTAACTCCGGTGTTTTGGTTTAATCAGATCTTGATTTTGCTAGTATTGCTCGAGGTTTTGCCTTGCTGAGGATGCCCAAGATGCCAGAGCTGAGAGGAAAGCAGTTTCCAGACTTTGTGCCTGTGGATGTCAATACAGACACCATTCCATTTAAAGATAAAATCAGAGAAAAGCAAAGGCAGAAACTATTGGAGCAACAAAGAAAAGAGAAAACTGAAAATGAAGGGAGAAGAAAATTCATAAAAAATAAAGCCTGGTCAAAGCAGAAGGCAAAAAAGGAAAAGAAGAAAAAAATGAATGAAAAAAGGAAAAGAGAAGAGGTAAAGTTTGTAGATTTATTATTTAAACACTCAACTTAGGAGTTCCGCCAGTGGCACAGTGGGTTAAGGATCTGGTGTTGCTGCAGCTGTGGTATAGGTGGCAGCTGTGGCTTGGATTGGATCCCTGGCCCAGGAACTTCCACATGCCATGGGTATAGCCAAAACTTAAATAAATAAGTAAATAAATACTCAGAATTCTGAACAAATCTCACTTCTTTTTTTTTTTATTTTTATTTTTAATTTTTTTTTGTCTTTTTGCTATTTCTTGGGCCGCTCCCGCGGCATATGGAGATTCCCAGGCTAGGGGTCCAATCGGAGCTGTAGCCACCGGCCTACACCAGAGCCACAGCAACGCGGGATCCGAGCCGCATCTGCAACCTACACCACAGCTCACAGCAACGCCGGATCGTTAACCCACCGAGCAAGGGCAGGGACCGAACCCGCAACCTCATGGTTCCTAGTCGGATTCGTTAACCACTGCGCCACGATGGGAACTCCCAAATCTCACTTCTAATACGAATAGAAATTGTATAGGAATCAGGTTTCTGTATTCTGTTGGTGGGACGTGCTGTGTGGAAGCTGATCTGAGGGCATGTAGTTCCTGGTTAGAAATGGCCGGTTTCACTTATAAGATTTGCTGAGAGATTCAGTAGCTTTGTTGTTCTCTTTTGCACTTAGGGTTCTGATATCAATGATGAGGACATGGAGGAACTTCTCAATGACACCAGGCTCTTGAAAAAGTTTAAAAAAGGCAAAATTACTGAAGAAGAATTTGAGAAGAGGCTGTTGACAGGTGGCAAAAGATCAGTCAAGACAGCAGGTTTAGGGATCTCAGATTCGGAAGATGACGTCTGATTCCCGTCCCCCCGGTGAAATGCAAGAGGGCAAGGGACCTGTGAGCTGGCCCCGTGCACCGAAGCAGCCAGTCCTTGTTTGCTCCTACTCAGCGTCAGAACCCCAGTGGCCAGCTCAAAGCTGCTGCTGCAGACTGGGGAGACAGGAGGGGTTTCATGCTCATGGATATTTTATTAAACACACACCAGCCTGGCAGAAGAAAATGTAAAATTACTTGAGTGTAAATAACAGATGTCAGTATTTATTTTGATGGGTTACTTCAAGAGCTCATTTACTTGGGGCTATTTTATGCTTATTTTTTAACATAAAGATCATGCAGTAGACTTGACTTTAGGTCTTTTAAAGTTCCTCAGTGTTTTTAGACACCTGACCTCCCTAGGTGTCCTCACCCCCTGGATGTCAGTTCTCTTGGGATGTCCTACACAGAGCCCCTGCACAGTCTCTAGTATTGTTTTGTTGGTGAGTATCTGAAAAACAGGAAGTCATTCTGGGAAAGAAAACTCTTACGCCTTCTGCTGAATAAACTGTATTTCCTCCTCATTAACTGTGTCTCAAGTGTGTGAATGTAGCTGCGTAGCCTTTACCAAGATGGACAAGACACTTGGGCCTGGGGTTAGCTTGCAGTACTGATGCAACACCATTATCAAAATCTTTCATACAATTTATTTGAAAAGACGTGAATTTGTTCCCAAGAACAGTTTTAAAAAAGCTGTTCAGAACCCAGTTGTGTTTAAATTCATATAAGAGTTTAAGTTTGCAGATATGTCAGTGGTTGAGCCATGCATGGTACTTTGCCTGCTTTGCCTGCTGTGGGTTCTCACAGTAGTTTCTACTCCATTTGACTTGTTCTTTTTGCAGAGAAGACAGCCCCGGCTTGTATCTACCACTAGGAGCCTCATGCAGATGCAGCGTTACCTGCCTTTCTCATATCACACGAAGTGCAGCCTGTGTCCCAGGCAGCTGACAGCTGCTGTTAGGACTCCTGCTCTCTCAGGGCTGCAGGTCTTTCACTGATGCTTTTGGCAGATGAGTCTGGAGTATCTGGAAGATGAAGGGAGTGGGGATGGGCACATCTTTCATTAGTTAGTAATCTAACTTGTATTTCTGAAAACCAGAAATGAAAAAGTGTCCAGAAAAATGTAAGCACACTTTAGGCTCCATTTTAGGGGAAACATGAACATTGTTTTTTTCTTTTTTTGGCCGCTTCAGGGCATATGGAGTTCCCTGGCCATAGGCTGCAGTTGTGGACCTATGAGGCAGCTGCCACAAAGCTGGATCCTTTAACCCACTGTGCCAGGCTGGGGATCCAAGATCCAACCTGTGTCCCACTGCTATAGAGATGCCGCCGATCCTGTTGCACCACAGCTGAATTCCAAGAACATACCTTAGATGGGACTTAAATGAATAAAAAATTCTCTAAGGCTTATACTTTTAAGTCCTTAGTCCATAAAACTTCATAAAAAATTCAGTTTTGGCCTGGGCTCACTGAGAGGTCAAGAGGCTGCTCCCAACTTCATCAGCTTTCATTCATTTCCAGTTTCCAGACATACAAGTTAGATTATTGGCTACTTGACTGATGAAAGAGGAAGACGTGCCCCGGCCCCTCCCTTCCTATTCCCTGCATTCCAGATGGATCTCCAGAAGCATCAGGAAAGGGCCAGAGGTTAGAGATAGAGCTTGATGAGTTCGTCGCTGACTGCCGAGGGCGTCAACACCCCCAGGTCCGTGAACAGCAGTGTGATCAACGAAGGGGCGGTGTAGTCAACCCATGGGTGCTCCTCTTTGAGGTCCTGTCCAGCCTGCACAGACTTCAGAGTATCTGCCTTGTACTGAAGAAACAGGAAGCACACGTTAGTCTGCCCCACACGTTCAGGGCTCTGAAGTGGTGAGGCTGTGGCCTGAAAGTACTCTGGAAAGTGGGGGAAGCCAGCTGTGGGGCACACTGGTGAGGAGGGCTGAATGTGGCCTGGGTGAGCCAGAGAACTGAAGAGAAACTTAACTCTTGTGTCCCCTTGGTGTGCTCGATTAACTCTTCCAGACAGCCACAGAGAGGATATACAGAGAGCTTAGTGCCAGGCACTATGCTAAGGTCTTCCTGTGGCTTGTCTCAGAGTTGTCATAACCCTGATAATATTAAAACCCCATTGTACAGACAACTGAAGTTTACAGAACTTAAAATGAAAGGACTTGCCAAGGTCAGTGGTAGGTTAGTAAGTAGTGGAGATGGCAGGTGACCCCAGACATTTGACCCCAAAACTTTGACTATCACCCGCCTCTTTGGCCCATATGCAGTGCTTAAGTGAATGAGAGAAAGACAAATTCTGGGGCCAAATTAGACTGATCAGCAACCACCAATTGATTTTTGTATCCCGAGTATTAGAGAAAATAGCAATGGGAAGTGAATAACTTATTGGAACATTCCTAGCACTGTGTTTTTTGAAAGGTTTCAGTTTCAAATACCCCTTCAAATACGTAAAACTCTTGCCTTAAACTTATCTGGGACGTCTTGCTGATTTAGTGGGAAGAGCCGTACAAACTTGAAACTCTCTGCAACAACATAAAAAGGCTTGTTCTGTGCTTTGGCGCATACGGCCATCTGGTTGGTTCCAATCTGGGAAGTCAAAGAGAAATGGAGAAGGATGAGGAGTTAAAGCACATCACAGGTGGAAGCAACAGAAGTATATGAGTTAACATACCATATGTACTTCAGATTTGGAATTAAAGAGAACCTTTTAAAAAAGAAAATAGTAGACTTTTTTCCAAAGATATACAAATGGCCACTAAACACATGAAAAGATGCTCAAGATTCTTAAGTCATCAGAGAAACACAAGTCAAAACCCCAATGAGATACTCCTTCACAGGTACTAGGATGGCAAGAATTAGAAAAAAGGTGTTGGAGTTCCTGCCATGGCACAGTGGCACAGTGGCTTAAGAAACTGACTTTATGGCTCAGGTTGCTGCGGAGGTATGGGTTGGATCCCTGGCCTAGCACAGGGATCTGGTGTTGCTGCAGCTGTAGCATAGATTGCAGCTGTGGCTCAGATTCAATCTCTGGCCTGGGAACTTCCATATGCTATGAGTGCAGCCATAAAATTAAAAAAAAATAAACAACAAAAACAAGTGTTGGCAAAGACAGAAATTGGAATCCATCCTTATACATTGCTGGTGGGAATGTAAAATGGTACAGCTGCTGTGGCAAACAGTTTGGCAGTTCCTCAAAGCTAAAAAATACCATATGACCCAGCAAATTCACTCTTAGGTACAGACCTGAAAGAACTGAAAATAGGAACTCAGATAACTATACACCATATTCATAGCAGCATTAGTCACAAGAGTCAAAAGGCAGAAACAGCTCAAATATCCATCAACAGATGAATGGATAAACAAAGGTGGTGTATGCACACAATGGTCCTTATTCAGCCATAAAAAAGTAGTGAAGTACTGACACATGCTTCAATGTAGATGAGCTTTGAAAACATGCTAAATAAAATTATCCAAATTCAAAAGGACAGGTACTGTATGATTCCATTTACGTAAAGAATCCGGAGACAGAAAGTTAAGATTAGTGAATGAGGGAGTAAAGAAAATTTTGCTTAATGTTGACAGAGTTTGCTGAGGGTGATGGAAAAGTTTTGAAGGCAGACAATGGTGATAGTCAAACAATAATGTGAGTGTAATTAATGTCACTGAACTATACACTTAAAAATGAAAATGGGAGTTCCCATCATAGCTCAGTGGTAACGAACCTGACTAGTATCTATGAGGATATGGATTTGATCCCTGGCCTCGCTCAGTGGGTTAAGGATCCAGTGTTGCTGTGAGCTGTGGTGTAGGCTGGCAGCTGTAGCTCCGATTCGAACCCTAGCCTGGGAACTTCCATATGCCAAAGGTGCAGCCCTAAAAAGACCAAAAAAAAAAGAAAAAAGAAAGAAAAAAAGATGAAGATGGCAAATTTTATATGTATTTTACCACACACACACACACAATCATGAAAGTTTTCCATGTTAAGCAATAGAGAAATTTTAACCCATTATATTGTGTCAAATATGCTCATTTAAAAAGAAAATTCTGGGAGTTCCCTTTGTGGCGCAGTGGTTAACGAATCCGACTAGGAACCATGAGGTTGCGGGTTCGGTCCCTGCCCTTGCTCAGTGGGTTAACGATCCGGCGTTGCCGTGAGCTGTGGTGTAGGTTGCAGACGCGGCTCGGATCCTGCGTTGCTGTGGCTCTGGCGTAGGCCGGTGGCTACAGCTCCGATTAGACCCCTAGCCTGGGAACCTCCATATGCCGCGGGAGCGGCCCAAGAAATAGCAACAACAACAACAATAACAACAACAAAAGACAAAAAAAATAAAATAAAATAAAAAATAAAAAGACAATTCTTGGGAGTTCCCATTGTGGCTCAGCAGAAACAAATCCGACAAGGAACCATGAGGTTTCGGGTTCAATCCCTGGCCTCTCTCAGTGGCTTAAGGATCTGACATTGCTGTGAGCTGTGGTGTAGGTTGCAGACACGGCTCAGATCTGGCATTGCTATGGCTCTGGTGTAGGCTGGCAGCTACAGCTCCGATTCGACCCCTAGCCTGGGAACCTCCATATACCATGGGTGTGGCCCTAAAAGGACAAAAGACAAAAAAAAAAACCAACAAAGAAAATTCTCCTCTTGTGTGGCACAGTGGGTTAAGGATCCGGCATGATTACTGAAGTGGCTTGGGTCACTGCTATGCTGTGGGTTTGATCCCTGGACTGCGAACTTCCACATGCCACAGGAGTGCCCAAAAAACCAAAATGAATAACCCAAAAATGCCAATTCCAGCTAAAGCATGTTTGGAGAAAATATAAACTACATTCTCCTAATTTACACAGCACAGATCAATCGCCAAAGCAGAAAGAAATCTCACCGGAATTTGACCAACCACCACAATGGCTCATAGGAACTAGGAAAGTGCTGGCTACAATGGTGGAGCCTGGAGCCCTGGAGTTAGAGGAACAAAGCGTAATACACGATGCGGGTTGCGTATCCGAGGTCAGCCATGGAACCACGCCCTGAGCAAGGACCTGTGTGGGCTACTGGTGCTCCTACCTTGTTAATAATTCCTCCGTTTTCAACAACTCCTTCAGCGCCGACTATGACAAGATCCACTTTCTCCATGATGTAGCTAAGGAAATTAAAAATAATTTTTTAATGCTTTCTTTTCTTTCCTCCTCTTAGTAGTCTAATCACCTGCAAAGACTAATACTCCATTTCACCAGAGTAAGCTCCTCTCATAACTAACTAGCTTCCACAGGGCAGTGAACACAGGAGATAACACCTGGCCAGTTACCAGTTCTCCTACAGGGGCACTGAGACCCATTTTTTGTTTGTTTCATTTTTTTAAGGCTGCACCTGCAGCATATGTAAGTTCCTAGGCTAGGGCTTGAATTGGAGCTGCAGCTGTCAGCCTACACCACAGCCACAGCCACAGCCACAGCCACATGGGATCCAAGCCACGTTTGCGAACTACACCACAGCTCACAGCAATGCTGGATCCTTAACCTACTGATCGAGGCCCGGGATTGAACCCACATCCTCATGCACGCTAGTTGGATTCGTTTCCATTGCACCACAATGGGAACTCCCAAGACCCATTCTGATCATGACACAATAAGGTGTAAAACTCACGCTGCCACCCAGTACACGCACACATACATGAAGCAAGGATTTCGTGATTTATCCTTACTACACCTATGGCACACTCTGTTTTCTGTCCTAGCTCAATACAAACAAAACAAAAACATAGGGAGTTCCCGTCGTGGCTCAGTGGTTAATGAATCTGACTGGGAACCATGAGGTTGCGGGTTTGATCCCTGGCCTTGCTCAGTGGGTTGAGGATCTGGCGTTGCCATGAGCTGTGGTGTAGGTTGCAGACGCGGCTCGGATCCTGAGTTGCTGTGGCTGTGGTGTAGGCCAGCAGCTGCAGCTCCAATTCAACCCCTAGCCTGGGAACCTCCATATGCCGCGGGTGCGGCCCTAGAAAACGCCCCCCCCCCCAAAAAAAAACCAAAAATATAAAAACCAGATGTGATCTAAAGTTGGAAAAAGGTGTTACATAGTCCAAGAATCTTATAGGCAGGGTGAAGGCCAATGTACTTTTTATTTTTTAAAATGAGCAATTAGTAGAATTCTTTAGAATGCTTACTCTTAAACCGTTCCTAATTTCCTTAGTCATCTCCTTATGTGTTTTCTTTTCAAAGGATTATAAATCCTGTTTTCTCCTGTGAGGACCACTGCTAATCCATAGAGCACATCATCCCTGCTTCAGGAGTGAAGTAGCACAGATGAGACAAAGAATACCTGAGGGCCGCAGAGGACAGCCCATGCCTTCAGATGAAAGGCCCGACCTCTGCACCTTGCCCTTAAAATGCACCCTGATATTACGCAAACCACTCCCACTCTCCCTGGCATCCTCCAGCCCTGTCTTTGTGTACACTGTCAAGACCTTGTAATAAGCGTGCTGGTTTAACAGATATCAATTAAGAAGCAGGATGCTGCCTGGTCCAGTTTTATGAATGAGACTCAAACTTTCCATCTGGAAAGCCTGCTCCAAACCAACCCTGGGAGCGGGTGAGGGAGAATAATTGTGGAGGGCTGGGGGGAGCCGGGCGCTTACCCAACAGCAGCATCCAGGACCACAGTGACGGGGACATTGAGATGGCAGAGGGCTTTGGCCATTTTCTTACTGCAAATGAAAATTTGAGAACATTAGAAAAAGTCCAAGAAAGTCTCATAGGGGTATATGGTGAGTCAGTTAATCTGGACAACAATAAGTCACATTAGCTTGAAACTCAGTTAATATTCATGGATTAAGGGACAGATCTGAAGACTTTGGACTAAGGAAGCAAGAATTTGCATTTTTCACAGTTTTCAAGAAAACTACTCTTAGCGACTTGGGGTAAGATATGCAAATTCAGGAAAAAAAAGTTTTTCTTTTATTATGTTTTGGATAGATCAGAGATGTGAATTACCTATTCCCTGATAAAAATCTTTCAACGTACACAATCTTTTTTTTTTTTCTTACTAGGGCTGCACACACAGCATATGTAAGTCCCCAGGCTTGGGGGTCAAATCAGAGCTGCAGCTGCTGGCCTACACCATAGCTCATGGCAATGCCAGATCTTTAACCCACTGAGAGGGCCACGGATGGAAACTGAGTCCTCATGGATACTAATTGGGTTCATCACTGCTGAACCACAACGGGAACTCCCCTTAACTGACATAATCTCTTGCTGTTTTCTCTAATTCAAGTACTAAACAAGACCCCTAGATCCTGTACTGTGACCTACTTCAAATTCACCAGTGGTTTTTCTTCCAGGGCCAGAATCGGGCACTGTCAAAGGCAATGCTAACTGATAGGCAAATTTCGGGCATGTTCTGGTCCCTCTTAAAGTAGATTCTAATCCTCAGTTTGCTCTTTAAAAGGACTGCTAGGCATAAAACCAAATGGAACGATACTTGCCCTGACAAGTCAGGCTGTGACTCTGTAATGTATACACTGAAACGCTTCTTGGCTGCCACGGCTGCTTCCAAGACTCTCAGGACCACTCTGGAGTAGGCGTGAGTTAGTATTCTCTGCGGACAGAGGAAGCTCAGTCAGAAGAATGGCCCATTCCAGAGGTCACCCCTATTCTTTGCCATGAATACATGTTCCTAAAGCTGCTCTGCATGCTTTCTCATAAACAACTGTAATCAGAAAGCAGATCCTTGATGGTACACACTGAGTTTTAAACCCATGTACAAATTGAAAAAGCTTTCTGCCAAAGGAGTATATAACAGGTCTCCTCTTCGCATGACAAGTGCAGAAGTGGCATCTCCCTGTGGGGTTATTCCCAGATACATAAGCCTTAGTATCCGAAGGCTGTTAGGTTCCTTTGGGTTGGTTTCCCTGATTCTAAGACATGGTTTGCATGCTTGGGCTTACAGGCACCTGGCAGGTAGCATAAAGAGATGCAGTGGGCTGGTGGGGCCAACAGCAAAGTGGGAAGAAAAGGCTGAGTTCCAGCTCTTTTTACATGGGTCCCTCTGATTTTTCTAGAGGAGCTGAAAATCCAATATTTCAATGCTGACTAATTTTTAAAAATTCATAAACACTGGGGTAAACACAACTCATCTGTGGACTGCATACAATTTGCAGATACTTACTCAGAGGTAATTTCTCTGTCTTGTGTAATGCAAGCTCCCTAGCTCCTTTTTGGGCCTGGCCTGAGAGCTTGTTAGAAATGTAGATTCTCAGGCCCCCACCCCAGGACGAATGAACCAGAATCAGCATTTAAAAAAATCCCCAGGCAGTTCATTCTGTATGTTCAAATTTGAGCAGCTCTGCTCTAAATTTAGCTGAAATGGTATTGCTGCAGGTGGTTAATACACATTAAACTACACTAGGGCAAGCAAACCTGCAGGAGAAGAGTCTGCCGGAAGGAGAAGGCCCTAGCAAGAGGCAGTCCAATTGCACCTCTGCTAGGCCCCAAATGGCTTTGTTTGCAGCTGGCTTTTGTAGAGTCACTTACATCTATTATGTCATTTATTTAATAAAATTCTTCAAAGACTGGGAAGGGGGTAATAAAACAGAGGACATGATCTCAGAGCCCAGATGCAAGTAAATACTTTCCTAGTTGGTGGAGGCTTAGCTGGCAAAAAAGAGGTGTGCTGCACGTTTTATGACCCCTTTGCTGGGAGACTGACTTAACTTGCCACTCCTGTCTTTCCTCACTTAGCTTATAAACACTTGGCAGCTTTGAGGCTCTGTAATAGCATCTACAGTAAAGACGAAAACCTCAGTCCAGGGATGACCTTCCAGCAGGGAGACATTCAGTATTAACCAGTGACAAGAACTGCTCTGTGTTGATTTAATTCAGATTAATTTAGAATATTTCCAGTAATAAAAAAAAAATACTTCTTTAGTAAGACATCTTTCAATCAAAATTAAATCATTAAATCAAAAAAATCTTCCATCCTGTCCCAGGGTTTTTCTCTGCCTGTTTAAAATGACAACCATCTATGGAGTTCCTGTTGTGGCTCAGTGGTTAATGAATCCGACTAGGAACCATGAGGTTGCGGGTTCAATCCCTGGCTTTGCTCAGTGGGTTAAGGATCTGGCATTGCCGTGTGCTGTGGTGTAGGTTGCAGACGCGGCTTGGATCCTGTGTTGCTGTGGCTGTGGCGTAGGCTGGCGGCTACATCTCCGATTAGACCCCTAGCCTGGGGAACCTCCATATGCTGCAGGAGCGGCCCTAGAAAAGGCAAAAAAAAACAACCATCTATTATAATAATATTTAGACAATGCTTACTATGTGCCAGCATACTGCGGAGTCCTTACACTACACCTACCATCTCATTAACCCTCATAACAACCGTATGAGATAGGTGCTATTTTCACCCTTATTTAACAGATGAGAAAACTGCAGCACAGGGAGGTTAAGTAACCTGTCCATGGATGCACAGCAAGTAAGTGGCAGAAGCAGGATTTTACCCTAGGAGTCTATACAGTTCTTGCTCCTGCTTCTCTATACATGATCAAGATCAACTCACCGCCCCATCTTTGATGAAAGTATGGCACATATCTGCAATTTTCTTTCTCGACAGTGATATTCTCCTGAGAAAAATCTCTCCCCGCTCAATCATGATCTTTTTACATTTGGAGTAATCCTAGGAAGGAAAGAGCAAAATGAGGTGATGACGGAGATCCAGGCAAAGCTGAGAATATTTGTGGCCAAAGAGAGAAGTAGAGAGGTGGCTGAGGGAGGGCAGGGGCTTACAGAGTATTCCAGGGAGGTAAGGCTGATGAAGCGCAGGAAGAGCTCCCCGCCTGAGGACACGGCCACAGAAGAGTCCACGCCACACAGGGTCTCTATGGCACTGGTGAGATTCGCTCTCAGGCCCTGGATTGTCTCCCCTGGAATGATCGCGTGAGGAATGTGAGGTTCATTTTAATATCACAGCCCCTTGATGAGTCTGCAATTCATTTACTCATCCAACCAGTGCCTATTGGGTGCAGGCTGTATGCTGGGCATTATTTGCAATGCCAGAGATACATCAGCGAACTTGACAGACAGGGGTCCTGCTCTGAGGGAACTCCTCTCCCCCCCATTTTAACGGCTACACCAGAAGCATATAGAAGCTCCTGGGCCAGGGATTGAATTCAAGCTGCAGCTATGACCTACGCTGCAGCTATGGCAATACCAGATGCTTTAACCCACTGCATTGGGCCAAGGATGGAACCTACACCTCCACAGTGACCCCAGTGGTTGCAGCTGGGTTCTTAACCCATTGTGCCAGAGGGAACTTAGGAATTCCCTTTCTAGTGGGAGAGGTGGAAAGTAAATAAGCATACAGTGAAAGGAACAAGTTAATTACGATTGAAAGGAGCAGAAATGATGGGAAAAAAAAGGCAGAATCATGAAAAAAGTGGAGCTACTTTAGACAGAGTAAACAGGGATGACCTCTTGGAGTGGGCCATTTAAACAGAGACCTGAATAAGAAAGGGTCCAGCCACATAGAGATCCAGTGGGTAAAGTCTCAGATGCAAACTATAACAAATTGAAGGCCCAGAGATGGGAACAAACGTAGTATGAGAAACAAAGAGGCCAGAGGGAAGCATAATTCAGTAAGGGACAGTATGGAAGGAAATTAAATAGCAGCATCAGGAGAGGCCTGCGAGGTGGTGCAGGTAAGGCTTAGGTGTTTAGATGTCATAGATACTGGATGTTGTCTTAGAGATATGCATCTCTAGGCCAGCCCTTAATTTTTTTTATTTGTTTTTGGGTTTCTCTGGCTGCTGCTCTCGGCATGTGGAAGTTCCTGGGCCAGGGATCACATCTGTGCCCCAGCAGTGACCCCAGCCACTTTGGTGACAATACCAGATCCTTAATCTGCTAGGCTACCACAGCACTCCTGGGCCAGCCCTTTACATTAAAGAAGGCTCTACTATTATTATTATTTTGCTTATACCCAGATACTCACATTTAGGATGCCTGAATTAGTAGTAATCACAATGATGACATGAAAACCAGAATTTATACTGGAACATTCTCTATAGCAACTGCACAGAATGTGTCACAAGACAGAAGCTCAATAAACATTAGTAAAGTTGAACTACTGCTATAATTTAAGCTTCATAGTAACTTGGTATAAAATGGTCATTCTTGATTCAGAACAAATTTCATTTGTGAAATGCCCCCCATTTGATGATAGTTGGAGAGCTCTCTTCATGTTATGAGGACTGAAATGAAGGGAGAAGCTGAGCATATGGCACCTTATGCAGGCATCTTATATACATCTCTCGATTTACACTTCTTTTTTTTTACCTTTTTTTTGTCTTTTTTTTGTTGTTGTTGTTGTTATTTCTTGGGCCGCACCCGCGGCATATGGAGGTTCCCAGGCTAGGGGTCCAATCAGAGCTGTAGCCGCTGGCCTACGCCAGAGCCACAGCAACGCGGGATCCGAGCCGCGTCTGCAACCTACACCACAGCTCACGGCAACGCCGGATCCTTAACCCACTGAGCAAGGGCAGGGACCGAACCCGCAACCTCATGGTTCCTAGTCGGATTCGTCAACCACTGCGCCACAACGGGAACTCCTCGCTTTACACTTCTAATGGTGATGAGCAGACTTTCCTCACACCCAGAGTGATCGAGGATGACACTCTTTACCTTTATCTCTCTTCAAGTACTCCAGCAAAGTCCGGATGGCAGCTACTGCTGAGGCCATATCAGGATCTTCTTTCATTTGAGACTTAAAGTATTCAATTAACTCTGCGAAGGGAGAAAACAGTGGTTTATCAAGGTAATTTATTGGGATGGACGACCAGAGTTTATCAATGACTGTTGAGCTTAAAAAACAAGCTAATTTAAAAATTATTTTCTGGAGTTCCTGTTGTGGCCCAAGGGGTTAAGGACCTGACGTTGTCTCTGTGAAAATGTGGGTTTGATCCCAGGCCTCCCTCAGTGGGTTACAGACCTGGTGTTGCTGCAAGCTTTGGCTGTAAAAAGAAAAAAAATATAAATGTATATATTTTCTTTGCAGGGTGTTTGGCTTCAGGGGCACATCAATTTTGATAGGACTAGAGATGACATCACTTTACTATTGGCAAGCTTTCTCAGTCATTTTGAAAAAGCTATCCATGTACAATGGCATAAAATTTAAGCTCCACCAAATGATAGTGAAAGGTCATTCTCCCCCTCAATCTTTCTTTTTTTTGGATGTGCCAGCAGCATGTGGAAATTCCTAGTCCAGGGATCCAACCCCGGCCACAGCAGTGACCAGAGCTGCTGTAGCAACACCAGTTCCTTAACCCACTGCACCACAAGGGAATTCCCTTTTTCTACTTTTTTTTTTTTTTGTCTTTTCTAGGGCCGCACCTTCTGCATATGGAGGTTCCCAGGCTATGGGTCTAATCCGAGCTGTAGCTGCCGGCCTATGTCACAGCCACAGCAACGAGGGATTGGAGCCTCCTCTGCGACCTACACCACAGCTCACCGGCAACGCAGGATGCTTAACCCACTAAGCGAGGCCAGGGATCGAACCCGCAACCTCATGGTTCCCAGTTGGATTCGTTAACCACTGAGCCACGACGGGAACTCCTCTCCCTTATTCTTGATCCCAAGTGCAAAAAGAATCCCAGAACCAATCACCTTACCGATTTCTTCTGCACCCCTCCAGATAGTGTATGCCAAGTAAAGCCTATTCGCTTACATACATATGTACGTGTATGTGTATGCAGAGGTCCACCTTTCTCTAATTTTTTCACATGAAAGGTATTATATATTAGTTATTTTTCTTCACTTAATAAAACACTTTCATAACCACACTAGATGAACACAAAAACGCCTTTTGATTCTAGTACCAGATCCAACAGGGCAGGGAGTCTTACTCATATTTCACATATGAGGAAATCAAGACTTCGAAGACCTGCACACTTCGTCCAAAGTCTCACTTTTTCGGAAGAGGGCACTGGAAGCCTGGGAGGGGGGGTGTCCAGGGATGCTCCCAGGACCTATTCCCTGGATACAGGAGCAGCGAGAGGGTTTTAGTTGTGACCAGAAGAACTACATCCAGCCAAAGAGCCAGAGCTCGAAAAGTGACTACTCTCGGAGCTCAGTCTGGGTGTGCGAGGTGAAGGGATCCCTGCGCGTCTCCGCTTTGGCCCAGCAGGCCCGTCGCGTTCCGATTTACCCTTGTCATCCATGGTGCCCTCCGGACCGCGGAGCGCAAAGGACCGAGAACCACACGCGATGTCTTGCTGTGTCGTGCGACCGCGCGGACTCCAAGTCACAGAAACTGACAGCGCGCGGTGCAGCGCCGCACTCCACTTCCGGCGCCGTGAGGGCGGGGCCGTGGATAAGGGCTTGCTGCCTGAGCCAAGACTCTTTTTACGTCACTCGGTAGCGCCGGAAGTTGGGGCAAGCGGAATCTGGGAGGTTCGCCTGGCGGCAGCTGCCGATACGCTGAGGGACGCTGGCCGCCATGGTCTCAGACGGTGAGGGCTGCGCTGGCGGGACCCGGACCCCTGGGCTGGGCAGAGTTTGCCCGGCCAGCATCAACCAAATGGAGTTTATCTTAGGGGCTGGGTGGAACCTGTTTGATCTTTAGAGAAGTAGCGAATGCATTCATTCATTTAGTAAATATTTTTGGAGCGCCTCTTGTGTTCCAGGCGTTTCTTTATGCTCTGGGGCCGTAGCAGTTGTCCATGCATCCTTCAAGTGTTTTAATCAGTATAACAATCTTGTGAGGGAGGCCGACCTGGTGTGGTCTCTGTCTACAAATAAGGAGGTGGAGACCCAAAGAAAGAAATTCACAGGGACATTCCATGTGTATAGCTACACATCTCTCCTGACAGGTAACAATTTCTTTTTTTTCCAGGCTTGATAGTAGCAAGGAACGTATGGCCCTGAGAACTGTGGGATGGGGCTTGATGGGAACTAAGGCCAAAGACTTATGGTCAGAGGAATGAGGGCCTGTGAGAGACAGTTATTAGGTGCTGCTTTGTGCTAGGCACTTTGTTGTGTGATTTACACATTCCTCGTTAAGGAGTCCAGGGTTTGGAGGGCAGAGTTGGGAAGAGAGATCAGAAACACAGCTAACTGTAAAATGAGCTAGTGAGTACTGTCATTAGGAGAGGGGAATGCTGTGGGCGGTCAGAAGTAGGCAGTGGGGCATAAAGAGGATTTGAATATGTAAGCAGAAAAGATGAGGTGAGATTATCCTAATCAGGAGATGAAACTGGAGGAAGGACGGTATGAGGACAGGGAAGGCATTTTTGCTTTTTGCTGTTAAGTGAGCATCCTGGGTTTTTAATAACCATTGTGTGCTGGCAGGGTTCATGTCTGTCACCTCAGTTAGAATGTAAGCTCCTTGGTAGTGGGACCCAGTATCCCCAACACTTGACACTGGTACTTAGTGTAAATATTTGACTGAATTAATGAGTTAAATTAGCCTCATTAGCTATGTCTGTCACTTTGGAGTGTAGCCTAATTCCTTTCACAGTGGAATTCTTACATAGCAGTTGCTTTTCCCTCTGGTTTTCACCTTTTAGAGATAGGTACATTATTATAATTGGCTTTGCTGCTAGGTGATTTGAAGGATTTGAAGCTATATTGATTCTCTGCCTTTAAACCTCCCACCCTTTCCTGCCCCATGCCTGCAATTCTATTACTAGAGATCTTACTACTGAGTAATCATTGCCTTCTGTCCTGCATTTTATCTTCGGGTTTATATAATGGTCATTTATTAAGCATCCACCACTGGCCAGGCAGTGTGCTGGGATCAGAGGATAAGCAGTGACAAAACAGACAAAAAATCCCCATCACAGAGCTTACATTCTAGTGCCTGAAAGGTGTAGATGTACGGAAGGCAAGCAAGAGCTTGCTAAGGGACCACAGAGCTTTAACTTTTATTCCTTTTGGCTGTACCTGCAGCATGGGGAAGTTCCTGGGATGGGAATAAAAGCTGCGCCACAGCAGTGACCTCAGCCACAGCAGTGACAAGACCGAATCTTTAACCTCTTGGCCACCAACTCCAAGCTTTAACTCTTTAAAAGAACTTGGATTTCTGTTAATCTCACTGTAGGATGATAAACATGTAAAGGCTTGTAGTGGTGCCTGCCCTGAATTTAATTTACAAATTGAGAATCTTAGCTTTATTGCATTTTTGTCAGGCTAATATTTTTTATTTTTTGTTAATATTTTCAGAAGATGAATTGAATCTTCTAGTAATCATAGTTGATACCAACCCAATTTGGTGGGGAAAGCAAGCATTAAAAGAATCTCAGGTAAGATTGAGAAAATTTTTGGATAATTCTGGTTTGCTTGAGTATGTGCGTGTGTATGTGTATATATGTACATGTATGTGGGTTTATATATATGTGTGTGTGTGTATGTGCGTATATATATTTTTGCTTTTTAGGGCTACCCCCACAGCATATGGAGGTTTCCAGGCAAGGGGTCGAATCAAAGCTGCAGCTGCTAGCCTACACCACAGCCACAGCAACACTGGATCCAAGCCACATCTATGACCTACACCACAACTCGTGGCAACACCAGATCCTTTAACCCGCTGAGTGAAGCCAGGGATGGAACCCGAGTCCTCCTCATGGATACTAGTTGGAATCGTTTCCACTGCCCACAGTGGGAATTCCACCTAAGAACTCTTAATGTAGCCCTAGATCTTGAAGATTTTCACCTCTATCATCTGTGAAAAGTTTAACACTTTAATCTATAATCCATTTTGACTTAATTTTTAAGCCATGAAGTTAGGTTGAGGTTTTTTTTTTTCTTTTTTTAGGCTGTGCTTGCAGCACATGGAAATCGCCAGGCCAGGGATCAAACCTGAGATTTTTTTGTGTATGTGCCAAAACAAGATGCCCTGTTTCCTTATTTTATCTTTTGCCAGTATAATGTCCAGAAAAAGTTATCTCAGTATGCTTTTGGTATGTTTAATGGCTCTTTGCATTGCCCGTTGTTCTCTTTGGCTATTCCTTTTCTTTTTTCTTTTTATATTATTTGTGGACAGTCTTTGTATTAAAAGGTTAACTCATTGTCTGACATATGTTGCAATTATTTTTCTCCAGTTTGTAATTTGCCTTTCAGTTTTGTTTATTTACTTTTTGCTGTATAGAAATTTTAATTGGTTTGTTTTACATTTAAAAAAGTGAAATTTATCAGAGTTTTATCTTCTGCTTGAAGTATTTCTTTAAGAGAAACAGACTATTCTATGATTATAAAAGCATCCATCTATGGTTTTTAGTAATATTAATATAATAGGATGTAAACTCCACGGAAGAATGGGTCTTTGCCTGGCACATAATAAGAGCATGACATACGTAGTGAGTGAATTGAAAAATTTTACAAACTGCCAATTTAATCAGTATGTATTAATTGTCTATTCCATGTGTAACAATAGTTTGCTAATAATTTTATCACTGAAATTGTGACATGTTTGCTATTTTTGGAATGTTACACAGAAGATATTTGTGGAATATTGTGCTGATGTAGAAGTAAAATGAGAAGACTATAGTTTCAAGTGTTTTTGTTTATGACTTTGGAGAAGGGAATTCCCGAGAAAATTTTTAGCAGAGAATAATTATCTAAAATTTAAATGAAATCTTATTCATTGGAGGACCTAGTAGTTATTTGGATAACTAATTTACTTTTCTTTTGTCTTCTATTTTTAAACAGTTTACTTTATCAAAATGCATAGATGCAGTGATGGTGCTAGGAAATTCTCATTTATTCATGAATCGCTCCAACAAACTTGCTGTCATAGCAAGTCACATTCAAGAAAGGTATGATCATTATGATACTTTTTTTTTTTTTTGTCTTTTTAGGGCCACACCCAAGGCATATGGAGGTATCCAGGCTAGGGGTCTAATCGGAGCTGTAGCCACCGGCCTACGCCAGAGCCACAGCAACTCGGGATCCGAGCCGCGTCTGCAACCTACACCACAGTTCACGGGCAACACCGGATGCTTAACCCACTGAGCGAGGCTAGGGAGCGGACCAGAAACCTCATGGTTCCTAGTCGGATTCGTTAACCACTGAGCCATGACGGGAACTCCATGATACTTTTTTATGTTAAGTGCTTAGGGACCCTTGGACCAGATATTACTGGGGTAGCTAAATATACCTCAAATAATAAACTAGTAGTGAATTAGAATTTGGTATGAATCTCTTTTATTTGTCATCTGAGAAGGTAGAGTGAGAACCACTGTAAAGCATTTCAAGAGACTATAACCCAGTACCTCATTTCTTCCTTTCATTTTGTTGTTGTTGTTGTTGTTGTTTGTTGTTGTTGTTGCTATTTCTTGGGCCGCTCCCGCGGCATATGGAGGTTCCCAGGCTAGGGGTCCAATCGGAGCTGTAGCCACCGGCCTACGCCAGAGCCACAGCAACGTGGGATCTGAGCTGCGTCTGCAACCTACACCACAGCTCACGGCAACGCCGGATCGTTAACCCACTGAGCAAGGGCAGGGACCGAACCCGCAACCTCATGGTTCCTAGTCGGATTCGTTAACCACTGCGCCACGACGGGAACTCCCTTCCTTTCATTTTTTTAAGAAAACAGTGGAATCATCAAAACAGTTTATGGTAGGAGTTTCTATCCTGGCTCAGCGGAAATGAATCTGACTAGCATCCATGCAGATGCAGATTCGTATAAGTCGCAGATACAGCTTGGATCTGGTATAGCTGTGGCTGTGGTGTAGGCAGACGGCTACAGCTCCAATTCGGTCCCTAGCCTGGAACCTCCATATGCTGTGGGTGCCGTCCTAAAAAGACAAAAACAAAAACAGTTTATGGTAGTAGACTTATGTTTGCCAATTTTCCTATTTTAAACATTTTTTTAAAAACTTTTTTTATTTTTTTTTATTTTTTGTCTTTTTGCCATTTTTCGGGCCGCTCTCGCGGCATATGGAGGTTCCCAGGCTAGGGGTCCAATCGGAGCTGTAGCCACGGGCCTACGCCAGAGCCACAGCAACGCAGGATCCGAGCCATGTCTGCAACCTACACCACAGCTCATGGCAACGCTGGATCGTTAACCCACTGAGCAAGGGCAGGCATCGAACCCGCAACCTCATGGTTCCTAGTCAGATTCGTTAACCACTGCGCCACGACGGGAACTCCTAAACATTTTTTTAAAACTAAAATTTATTAAGGAATCTTGAGAGTCTGGAATTGGTATGGTTTTTGTTATCTCTGCTAAATTTCATTTTGTGTTTAGTAAGGGCACTGAGTCCTAGTGTAACTAGCTGGGTTTTTTTTTTTTTTTTTTGCTTTTTTGTCTTTTTTTTATATTTCAGTCGATTCTTATATCCTGGAAAGAATGGCAGACTTGGAGACTTCTTTGGAGACCCTGGCAACCCTTCTTCTGAATTTAATCCCTCAGGAAGTAAAGATGGAAAATACGAGTTGTTGACAGCAGCAAATGATGTTATTGTTGAAGAGATCAAAGATCTAATGACCAAGAGTAACCACTTTCAGCTTTTTTCCATCCATTATTGCTATTTGCAAATTGCATCAAATGTGGAGGTCTTTGAGGTTTCGAATCCAAAAATTTGAGGTTCTTGATACTATTTCATTCTTTTTTCTTTTTAAAATTCATTTCCATTAAAGCCTGTGTATTACTTGCCTGACCTCTATAGCATTCAACACTGTTCATTCTCTAGCCCCCAGTTCTTGAAACATTCTTTGGTTTTTAAGGATTATTGTATTGACCTGTTTTTCTCTTTTGGACCTTTCTTTCTTCCATTCTGACTTTTCCTTCATCTTGTTTCTTAAAAAATATATCTTTTATTCTGCCGATTTATTTTCCTATTTTCCTCTGTATGTTCCCATCCACTCTTGATATTAGTTATCATTTATATATGAACACTTCCCAACCTTTGTCTCTAATCTGGCCTTATTTTCAAGCTGCAAATGTCTCCATTTAAGTGTATCACGGTCTCATTAACACGCCCCAGACCAGTTTCATTAGCTTTTCCCTCAGCTACACCAACATTTCCATTTCCTATTTCTTTTCTTCTTCTTTTTTTTTCTGTCTTGTTTTTTTTCAGGGCTGCGCTTGTGGTATATGGAGGTTCCTAGGCGGGAGGTCTAATCAGAGCTGTTGCTGCCCGACTATGCCAGAGCCACAGCAACGCCAGATCTGAGCTGCGTCCTCAACCTACACCACAGCTCACAGCAACGCAGGATCCTTAACCCACTGAGCGAGGCTGGGGATTGAACTTACAGCCCCATGGTTCCTAGACGGATTTGTTTCCACTGTGCCACGACAGGAACTCCCTCCATTTCCTATTTCTGCCACCCCCATCCACCTCCTTTCCCAAAAGCTTTCATTTTTGACTCACATCCCATATCTCATCAGCTGTTAAATCCTATTAATTTAACCTCAGAAGTACCTCCACCTGCCATCTAGCTCAGTCTTGGCACTGCTGACATTTTGGGATGGGTAATTCTTTGTTGTGGGTTTTCCTGTGCCTTGGAGGATACTTAGCATCCTTGGCCTCAACCTACTAGATGCCATAATATCCCCCCATTGTGACAACCAAATGTCCCCCATGGGGCACAGTTGCCCAGGTTGAGAGCCTTTGCTCTCCATCATTGTAGACAGCTTCTTTTTTTTTTTTTGTCTTTTTAGGGCTGCACCCGTGGCATATGGAGGTTCCCAGGCTAGGGGGTCAAATCAGAGCTGTAGCCATGGGCCTACACCACAGCTACAGCAACACCAGATCCAAGCCACATCTGCGAACTACACCACAGCTCACGGCAACACAGGATCCTTAACCCACTGAACAAGGCCAGGGATCGAACCCACGTTCTCATAGATAATAGGTTCGTTAATCACTGAGTCACAATGGGAACTCCTGTAAACAGCTTCTTAACTGACTCCTGCCTCTCCTGATTCAAGTCTTTCCACCCTGCCTCTGGAGTAATTATCCTCAAAATCAGAGCTGCTTTACCCTGGCTTAAAGCCTTTTACTGGTTACCTGTTCTCTACTGGCAGTGGTTTCAAACTGTCTCCTGTGTCCAAGTCACCTTGAAGAAAAAAGGCAACTCTAGAGACAGAAAGTGGATTAGTGGTTTCTGGGGGCTGGGGAGGAGCAGGAAAGTTACTGGGAATGGGCCCAGGTGGTCTTTGAGGTGATGAAAATGTTCTCAAATTGGATTGTGGTAATGATTTAAAGCTCTATAAATTTACTAAAAATCATTGACTTGTGCACTTAGAGCAAATTTTGGAGTACCCTTGTGGCCCAGTGGGTTAAGGACCCAACATTGTCATTGCAGTGGCTCAGGTCACTGTTTTGGTGTGGGTTCAATCCCTGGACCAGGAACTTCCCATGGCACAGGCACGGTCAAAGAAAAGAGAATGAAT
Organism: Phacochoerus africanus; assembly: GCF_016906955.1. NCBI lineage: Eukaryota > Metazoa > Chordata > Mammalia > Artiodactyla > Suidae > Phacochoerus > Phacochoerus africanus. The sequence goes on along the minus strand of NC_062558.1, from coordinate 29,464,633 downwards.
TTTGTGACCTGTTAGGTTATACCCCGATAAGAGTGTTAAAAGCCCCCTGGAGGGCTTGTTAAAACAAAGTGCTGGGCCCCACTCCAGAGTTTCTGATTCTTTGGGTCTAGGGAGACCCCAAGAATTTGTATTTCTATCTCAGGTGTTATTTCTGCACCGGTTCTAGAATCACAGTTTTGACGCCGCCCCCACCGTGGTAAAGTGGTAAAGTGGTCTGAGCTCCCCATAGGTGTCAATGCTCCTGGATCAGTTGCAGGCCCTGTTTACACAGGGTGTCAGCCTGGGCTCCCCACCTTGAGCTGAAGGTTTAGAAGTTTGGTTTTCATAAGAGTGACTTCTTTTCTCTCAAGTCTCCAGAGGACTTGTGACTTCATCTCTGTTCCCCACAGTCAGGGGGGTTTCTCCAGTCCTGTTTTCACTGGTCCCGCTTTCCTGAGAGGAAGGGGGAGAAGGAGGTGGTGGGAAACGGTGGGGGCCTGGCCCGACACCACTGTCCAGACTGCCTATAGTTGCACATGACCTTTTGTATCACTTAGATCTTTTTTTTTGCCTTTTTGCCTTTTCTTGGGCCGCTCCTGTGGCATATGGAGGTTCCCAGGCTAGGGGTCTAATCCGAGCTGTAGCCGCTGGCCTACGCCAGAGCCACAGCAACGTGGGATCCGAGCCACGTCTGCAACCTACACCACAGCTCATGGCAACGCCAGATCCTCAACCCACTGAGCAAGGCCAGGGATCGAACCTGCAACCTCACGGTTCCTAGTTGGATTCGTTAACCACTGCACCACAATGGGAACTCCCTGTATCACTTAGATCATTGAGACACCAGAACCTTTCCAAATAACACCAGGATACTTTTTATTATTTATTTTTTATTGTGGTATACAAATACCAAATAATAAAGAATTTACCATTTTAACCATTTTTCTTCTTTTTGGCCACATCTGTGGCATGCAGAAGTTCTTGGACCTGAGCTACTGCAGTTATAACACTGGATCTTTAACTCCTTGAGCCACAAGAACTTCCCATTTTGACCATTTTTAAGTGTACAGTTCAGTGGCATTAAGTACATTCACATTGTTGTGCAAACACCACCACTATCCATTTCTAGAACTTTTTCAACATCCCAAACTGAAACTTTATGCTCATTAAACAATTCCCCACACCCCACCCCCACTTCAGCCTCGGACCACTCTGGTATTTTCAATTGAGAAAATGTTTAAAAATCGCTTACCTATGTTTTTAAACTCACTTTGAAAATGTCATCTGATTTCATTCATGAAGAAGCATGCTTTGGGTTAAAAATGATTTTTAGTGCAAGAAAGTACCTAAAAATTCCCTTTTTAATTTTTTTTTATTATTTCTAGGTGACATAGAGGGTCAACATACAGAAACTCTGCTGGCGGGATCCCTCGCCAAAGCTCTCTGCTGTATCCTTGCTGTTTTAGCCTAGTCAGAAGGGGTTTTTTGGTAATAGAGCCATCTTAACTTGAGATATTTCTTAGAACCTTGGGTGCCCATGTTAAGGGAAGGCGTATGTATTCTAAAGTGGTAGATAATAAAAAAATAGTTTATCTTGCCTTTCAAATGCTTTTAGGACAAACTCTAAGAACCAGAAAACTCTAGTTTCTCCAGTGTATCTTCCTCACAATGAATTATTCTTCAGGATGCTTTGTTTCTTATTAGACAAGTTAAAATTTTTTTTTCATCTCTCTTATGTTGGAAGCAATGTTTGATTTTAAAAGCCGTTTACTGGCCCTGGGGCTTATTAAATGAGTAGCTGCTTTTCCACAGGTGTATGGGTTATTTTGCCCTCCTTTATAAGCACTTTGATTAACTATGTTTGTATGATATTTTCTCAGTCTTATGTAATTTAATTTGTTTGTACAGTATTAATTCCTCTGTTCCAGACTGTGATTTGGGGGTATCTGATCTTCTGAGTATGGTTTTCAAATTCATTTTCATTTGATTGGCTCATTGATTTACTTCTGGTCCCCATATTCAAATCTAGGACATAGTGGATAATCCTAGAACCATCATTGGTAATTTTAATTTTCTGGGACAAAGATCATCTTGGTCAGGTTACAAAGCCCACTTGATTGCAGAGTTAGTAATTGGAGGTGCCCAACCACTCTTCTTTTGCATGTTTATCATGGCATTGGAGCTTTTCCTTTTTTCAGCTTGGTGGATGCTGGATTTATTTAACTAAAATTTAAGTTATTTTTTTCTATTTACTATTAATATTTATGAAATAATATTTTAAAACTCCTTAATGCTAAGAAAATAAGACATTCATAGAATGAACAAGGAGGTTAAAGGTAGGAGCCTCTGTTTTTCTATGGGACTATAATCTTTATTTTACTACTGCAACTTTGAGGGACTATTTATAATCTATTTTTATCTCTTTATAGATAATCAGGAAATGAAATCAAGGATATTGGTAAGATAAAAAGAAAATACTATGTTCATATACCAACTGTAGCCAGTGAGAAAACAATGGGAAATGAGACCCATTTATAATAGAAGCAATAAATGTTAAGTATCCAGAATCATTTAATAAATAATGTGTAAAATTGATGGGGGTGAAAAACCAAATTTCTGAGAAACAGAAAAGCATTGAATATATGGATAGCAATATATATGTATATATTTTTTATTTTTATTTATTTATTTATTTATTTTGGTCTTTTGTCCTTTTTTTTTTTTAGGGCTGCATCTGTGGCATATGGAGGCTTCCAGGCTAGGGATCTAATCGGAGGTACAGCTGCCAGCCTGCTCCAGAGCCACAGCAATGCCAGATCCCAGCCGAATCCAAGACCTACACCACAGCTCATGGCAACGCCGGATCCTTAACCCTCTGAGTGAGGCCAGGGATCAACCCACGTCCTCATGCTAGTTGGGTTCGTTAACCACTGATCCACAAGGGGAACTCTGAAACTCTTCTTTTTAAAATTTTGTTTGTTTTTGTCTTTTTAGGGTTGCACTTGCAGCATATGTAAGTTCTCCGGCTAGGGGCTGAATTGGAGCTGTAGCTGCTGGCCTACACCACAGCCACAGCAATGACAGATCCAAGCCATGTCTGTGACCTACACTGCAGTTCACAGCAATACCAGATCCTTAACCCACTGAGCGGGGCCAGAGATCAAACCCATATCCTCATGGATACTAGTTGGGTTTGTTACCACTGAGCTACAATAGGAACTCCTAACATTTTTTAATTGAAGTATGATTGATGTGCAGTATTTTTTAAGTTACAGTTGTCCAATATAGTGATTCAAATTTTTAAAGGTTATATACCATTTATAGTTATTGCCCTCCATGTTGTACAGCATACCCTTATAGCTTATTTTCTACACAATAGTCTGTACCTCTTAATCCTTTACCCCTGTATTGCCCCTCTCCTCACTGGTAACCACTAGCTTGTGGAGACCCATACTTTGTTCTTGGATGTCAGTTTTTCTTTCTTTCTTTTTTTTTTTTTTTGTCTTTTTGCTATTTCTTGGGCTGTTCTGGCGGCATATGGAGATTCCCAGGCTAGGGGTCCAATCGGAGCTGTAGCCGCTGGCCTACGCCACAGCCACAGCAACGTGAGATAAGAGTCGCGTCTGCAACCTACACCACAGCTCACGGCAACACTGGATCCTTAACCCACTGAGCAAGGGCAGGGATCGAACCCACAACCTCATGGTTCCTAGTCGGATTCGTTAACCACTGCGCCACGACGGGAACTCCAGTTTTTCTAAAATTAACTGTAAATTCACTGCAATCTCAAAATGTTAATCAGTTTTTTCTTTTTTTCTTTTCCTGGCAGAGTAGGGGGTTTTAAGAAAGTAAACAGTTTATCTGAAAGAATAAATCAATGAGAATAGCCAGTTTTCTGAAAGAAAATACTAGGTAGGAACTTGTTTTGGTTGACTAAAAGGCACACAACATGAGAGTTGTGAGTTTGTTTCATTCAGGGTCTTACTGAGGATTATAGCCCAGGAGACAGGCTCTCAGTTGTGAGGAAACTGCCCCAGAGAGGTAGTTTATATATGGTTTTGTGGAGCTAGGAAATTCATGTAGTCAAGCATACATCTTGGTAAAAGATTACTGTTAGGAATTTCAGATCAAGTTGGTGATTTTACTGCTTTTCTGTGTATAGAAAGAGATAAGAATTTGGGATCATTGAAATTCTTCTGGAGGTATGCATCTAACTAAGGCCTAATCATCCAAAGCATAGAGTGCCTCATCTGTTTTTCATCCTGAATTCCCCTCAGGGTGCTCTGTAGGTGGGCAACTGCAGTGGGTTCCCACCTAACCCTCATAGAACTAGGTGGTGAGCAGGGCTATTTGTTCATATTCCTTTAGGCATTAAAACTACTATAAAATGGCATTATACAGCTATAGTAGGTGTATGATCCAGCTTGTCTCCATGGTGTGGCCTGTTCAATCCTTGGCCTGACACAGTGAGTTAAAGTATCTGATATTGCCACAGCCACAGGTCGCACATGTAGCTTGGATTCAATCTCTGGCCCAGGAATTTCCATAAGCTGTGGGTGTGGCCAAAAATGGGAAAAAAATTTTTTTAAACTGTATATTTAGAATAAAAATAAAAATTAAAAAATAAAACTACAGTAACAATGTGGTTCTGGTACAGTAGTAAGCAAATAGATAATGGAAAAGACTATAGAGCCTAGACTAAGTACACATGCAATTTGACATGTGATAAAGGCATTTCAAATTTTAGTGGGAAGGAAATGGATTATTCAATAAAAGGTACTGGGCCACTTGGTTGGCCATGTGGGGGAAAACAAAGCTGGATCTTATGGCTTACACCTAAATGCATTCTAGTAAAGGTCAGACATTTCAGTTCAAATCATATGAATGATAGAAGAAAATATCCAGAGAGTTCCTGCTGTGGCTGAGTGGGTTAAGAACTTGACATAGGAGTTTCTCTCCTGGTGCAGCAGAAATGAATCTGACGAGGAACCATGAGGTTGCGAGTTCGATCCTTGGCCTCGCTCAGTGGGTTAAGGATCTGGCATTGCCATGAGCTGTGGTGTAGGTCGCAGATGTGGCTCGGATCTGCTGTTGCTGTGGCTCTGGCGTAGGCTGGTGGTAACAGCTTCAGTTAGACCCCTAACCTGGGAACCTCCATATGCCTCAGGTGTGGTCCTAAAAAGACAAAAGACCCAAAAAAAAAAGAAGAAAGAAAAGAACCTGACATAGTGTCTGTGAGGATATGAGTTTGATCCCTGGCCTTATTCAGTGGATTAAGGATCCGTTGTTGCTGCAAGCTGTGGTGTAGGTCGCAGATTCAGCTTGGATCTAGTGTAGCTGTGGTGTAGGCTGCCGCTGCAGCTCTGATTTGACCCCCTAGCACCCTATGAAGCAAGTGTGGCCGTAAAAATAATAATAATAGGGAGAAAGATGATATTGGTTATAGTTTGAGGTATACTGTGATGACTTTTGAGAGTACTAGGATGTGGCTGGAAGGTGCTAACTCAGATGTGATTTTTAGGTGATTAAGGCTGCAGAAGACAGTGCGTTGCAGTATATGAACTTCATGAATGTCATCTTTGCAGCACAGAAGCAGGTGAATTGAGAGCCTTCTTTTTAAAGAAAACTGGCTTCATAATGAATTAATTTTATTGTTTGAATGACCTACTTAGGTATTCTGACTAAATACTTGTTAAGGGATTGGGTATTTGGATTCCATATTTTGGACTAGTCATTTCTCTATTATGGGTCCCCAGAAAAACATGCCCTCAAACAGTTTTTTGCATGTAGTTTTGTGGTATTCATGAAACTCTGCTTAACCCACCTGTGGAACCCCAGGCTAAGAATCCTGGGTTTTACAGTTTGTTGCATACCTTGCATCACTTTCCATGTCTCTTCTCTTTAAGGAGATCTTATAAAGATTTTATTTATTTATTTATTTAGTCTTTTTAGGGTTGGACCTGCAGCATATGGAAGTTCCCAGGCTAGGGATCTAATCGGAGCTGCAGCATCTGGCCTATACCACAGCCACAGCAACACCAGATCTGAGCCACGTCTGCCACCTACACTGCAGGTCATGGCAATGCTGGATCCTTAACTTACTGAGCAGGGCCAGGGATTGAACCTGTGTCCTCATGGATGCTAGTTGGGTTTGCTTCTACTGAGCCACAAGGGGAACTCCAAGGTTTGATATTTTTACTTTGCAGATATCTGAAGTGATATATTTTCTTCTTTGATATGTTAAAAAATTTCTTTAAACTTCAATTTTGACCTAAAATGCTGCTCTAACCACATATATATTTTCCATATTGGAATAGCAGTTTGGTATCGTGAAAAGACCATGGACTCGGGACAGGCAGCCTGGGTACACTGCTTTCCTCTGGCTCTGTGACCATTGCTCAGCCAAGGCCTGGGTGCTTCAGCTGTAAAATGCAAATCACTTATCTACCTTGAAGAGTTATTATGCATAGTGAATGATCCATTTTAGGAATAGAGTCTGGCACATAGTAGGTTTTCACTGTAAGGTAGTCATTATTCCTATAATATTTTTTTAAATGTTCATTTCAGAATATTTTGATTGATGCCTGCGTTTTAGACTCCGATTCAGGACTTCTGCAACAGGTATATTTCATTTATTTTATTTTATTTCTGTTTTTATTTTGGACATGCCTAGCCGGGAAACTTCCAAAGTTGATCAAAGTTTATTTATGTAAAATATAAATAAAAATTTCAAAAGAACCTGAGAGATGTTGGTGCTCTAATCTAAAGCATCATACAGGCTGTGGAAGTTTCCCGGCCAGGGATCGAACCTGAGCTGCTGCAGTGACAACACTGGATCCTTAACCTGCTGTGCCACAAAGGAACTCCCCAAGTCTCTCTCTCGCTATATATATGTGTATGTATATTTTTTCCTTTTTTGGGCCACACTCGTGGCATATGGAGGCTCCCAGGCTAGGGGTCAAATTGGAACTGTAGCTGCTGGCCACAGCCACAGCAACGCAGGATCCAAGCCATGCCTGCAACCTACACTGCAGCTCATGGCAAAGCCAGATCCTTATCTCACTGGGCAAGGCCAGGGATCGAACTTGCATCCTCATGGATGCTAGACAGATTCGTTTCTGCTGAGCCACGATGGAAACTTCCCAACATGTATATCTTAAACGAATGCTTGATGTTGGTGGTTGTGAAAGCATGATATGTTCTGTTACACACTGTTAAATGCCTTTTGCCAGTTTTCATGCATTTTCAGGGATTAGCCCGTATGATGCTTTAAAGCACCAACATCTCTCAGGTTCTTTTGAAATTTTTATTTGTATTTTACATAATGACTTGATCAACTTTGTAAAAGTAATTCACACATTAAAATGAATTCAAGTAACACAGAAAAGTGTTTTTAAAAAGAGTGAGAAGGAGTTCCCATTGTGGCTCAGTGGGTTACGAACCTGACTAGTATCCATGAGGATGTTGGCTCAATCCCTGGACTTGCTCAGTGGGTTAAGAATCTGGCATTGCTCTTAGGTGTGGTGTAGGCTGACAGCTGCAGCTCCAATTCAACCGCTGGCCTGTGAACTTTCATATGCTGAAGGTATGGCCCTAAAAAGCAAAAACAAAAAAAGGATGGGAAAAAAATCCCTTCATATCCTATCATCCAAAAGTTACTGTTGTTAATATTAGGTGAACAGCATGACAGGTCACTCTATATATAACAGATGGAAGAATAGATCACTAAGCAAAGAATTTCATAAAAATTGGATCATGTTCCATATCTCTGTATCCTTTATGGTATGGCTGTTGAGCTCTTGAAATGCGTCTGGTCTGAATTGAGATGTACATATATATACAAACTAAATTTCAAAAAAAACTAGTGTGAAAAACAATGTAAAATAGCTCATTAATGATTTCTGTACTGATTACATGTTAAAATAACTTTGAATATATTAAGCAAAAGATGTTATTAAAGTTTTATCTATTTTTCCTTTTTTATGTGATTCAAAGATTTAAAATTTCATATGTTGCTCATGTTCTATTTCTGTTGGACAGAGCTGTTAGAGGTTGCTTTTAATCAAGATTTGAAACTGAATTTTACTTTAACCAAAAAGAAAAAAAATGGAAATAAGACTGAAGAAATTACTAAGTTTTTGATAAGTGTTTTTGACCACAAGAAATATAATTTCCTAAAAGATCTGTTAAAAGCACAAAATTATAGTAAACTTTGAGTTTCGATTACTGCTGGGGATGAGTGAGGAGGGGAGGTAAAATCAGCCTCAAAGCACACCAGCCTCAAAGTTTCTGGGATTGTCCTATTGGCAATGCTTGATGGTAGGTGCATGGTATCTGCTGGGAATGTAAAATGGTACAGCCACTTTGGAAAACAGTCAGCAAGTTAAACATGGAATTACCAGTTGAGTCAGCAATTCCATTCTTACATATTCAATAAAAATGAAAAGATGTGTCCACCCAAAATATTGTATGTGAATATACATAGCTACACTATTCATAATAGCCTGGAAGCAGAAACAGCTCAAATGCCCATCAGTGGACAAATGGGATAAACAAATTGTGGTCTGTCCATACAATGGAATGTTATTCAGTCATAAAAAGATTATGAAATACTGATACATACTACAATATGGATGTATCTTGAAAACATCCCAAGTGAAAGAAGCCAGTCATAAAAGGACACATGTTGTCTGGTTCCATTGATACGAAGTATCCAGAATAGGCAAATCTGTAGAAACAAGGCAGATTAGCGTTGCTAGGGGCTGGGGTAAAGGAGGGGTGGGGAGTAACTGTTAGTGAGTGGGACATTACTTTTTAGGGTGATGAAAATGTTCTGCAGCTAAATAGTAGTGCAGCTGCAACAACTCTGTGGATCTTCTAAGATCTAGTAAGTTGTACACTTTAAAAGGGTGAATTTTAAGCATGTGAATTATATCTCAAAGCTGTTATTAAAAAATATAATGAAAATGAATGAATATGATAAGAATAAAAATTTGTCAGTAGCAAACAAATAGGAATAGGGACATATACTGCCTTGGACTACAGTCTTCAAAGGGCGAAAATCTGTGGGCTAGGGGGAAAAAAAAAGCAAGATATTTGAACTTCTTGAGAGGTAGTTACAAGTTTCTGGTCCTCCTTCCCTCTGGAAAGAGATTCCCTTGTAACTGGCTGTGTCCTATCTTCCTCTCCATTTGGAGACGAAGAGTTGCTGGTGAGAGTGTCCTCCCTGTGGAGAAGCTAGTAAGCAAGTGCTGGTTTGTCAGAGAGCCCTTTATGTGTCTTGCAGGCTTGTGATATCACGGGGGGACTGTACTTGAAGGTGCCTCAGATGCCCTCCCTCTTGCAGTATTTACTGGTAAGGAAATGGCTACAGTGAGTCTAATGCCTTGAGTCAAGGGAGACCACTGCTTCCTGGGGAACGAATGGGAGCAAGATGACTGATGCCTGGTAACTCCACGAAAGGAATAAGGGGTGACCTAGGGGATTCGAGCTTAAGTATGAAGGAGTCTTTGGAACTTGTAAGCTGTGTGAGGAATGTTGTATGACTGCAGAACAGCGCCTGAGGGTGGATGAGCACAGTAATTGTGGAATGAGTGAAAACATACTTCTCAATAGAATTTCAAGGAGAATCTAATTTAGTATTCTCAGTGGGGTTTTTTTTGTTTTTTGTCTTTTTAGGGCCACACCTGTGGCATATGGAAGGTCCCAGGCTAGGGGTAGAATCTGAGCCGCAGCTGCCGGCCTATAGCACAGCCACAGCAACGCCAGATCTGAGCCTTGTTTGCAGCCTATCCCACAGCTCATGGCAATGCTGAGTCTTTAACCCATTGATCAAGGCCAGGGATCAAACATACATCCTCATGGATACTAGTTGGGTTTGTTACTGCTGAGCCACAACAGGAACTCATGTCAGTGTTTATTAGCTAATATCTGGTATCAGTGTCCTGACTTCTGATTATTATTATTATTATTTTTTTTACAGTGGGTTTTTCTTCCTGATCAGGATCAGAGATCTCAGTTAATCCTCCCACCCCCGATTCATGTTGACTATCGGGCTGCTTGCTTTTGTCATCGAAATCTCATTGAAATTGGCTATGTCTGTTCTGTGTGCTTGTCAAGTAAGTTCATGTACTGAGTTTTTCTTTTTGTGGGGGAGTATGCAGAAAATATCTCAATTATGTGGTTTTTAAACCATTCTGTTTGATTTTTGTCTTTTCAATCTACAGTATTCTGCAATTTCAGCCCTATCTGCACTACATGCGAGTAAGTATCTGAGGTTGTGTGGCTGGCTCGAGCTTTAAAGACTTAGAGTATTAAACAGTATTTTCTTCTCTGTATCATTTCAGGACAGCCTTTAAGATTTCTCTACCGCCCGTACTGAAGGCCAAGAAAAAGAAACTGAAAATGTCCTCATGATAGTAAAAATTTTTTCTCCATCATGTAGAGCTGTTAGTAGATATTGTGTGGCAGAATCTTTGTTAGGAAGATTCTGGGAAAAAAAAAAAAAGATATGTGTAAGGTAATTTTAATGAACTTTACTATTGGACATATTTATAAAACATCATCCTTATCCTGTGCTTCTGGGGGCCTGATTTGAGGGAGTCATTCTATGCAATATATCCTAAAATCTCTTCTGACTGGTTTTTGTCCAGAAAGAGGGAAAAAAGCACAAATTTGTAATTTTTTTTTTTCTTCAGTGAGATGACTGTCAAAGCTAGTCTGTCCTTACTGATTGTAGGTGTCAAAACCTATTACCCAAGTCTAGGTTCTTCCTGTGAAATGTATGATGTGAAATTTGAGCACAGTTTTGGAAAAAGTGACTATTTATGGAAGAGTGGTGTTAATCAAGATAGAACAGGTTACTTGAGTTAACAGTTGACTTCCACAATAGTCACCTAAATAAAACCCTTATCATCTAGATTGAGATTTAGCTGCAGATACTAGCAGATATTTATTCTTTTTGTCTGACAGTATATGTTTGGACAAAGTTATCCGAATGTTAGTTTGTCAGTGAATAACTCTAAAATCTGATTTTATATGAGTAAGGAGAGTGAGCACAGCGGTCTGATAGCAACTTTCTTTAAAAGCAATTGTGGGAAGAGCTTATTTGTGAAAGCCAATGTCTGGGTTCTGAGGGGGAATTTCTTGGGGAGAATGGCTTCTTTGCAGTTACATGTTACCCCCCACATAGAATTCATCCTTTTTTTTTGATGGGGGTGAGGGGAAGCATTGATATTAGAGAACTGTTCTCTAGAAGCTTTGGGTTTAATACTGAAAAACTTAAGTTCAAAAGAAAAGTTATTTGTAACTTGTGATAAAAAAACATATTTTTCGGAGTTCCTGTCATGGCTCAGTGGTTAACGAATCTGACTAGGAACCATGAGGTTTCGGGTTTGATCCCTGGCCTCTCTCAGTGGGTTAAGGATCTGGCGTTGCTGAGAGCTGTGGTGTAGATTGCAGACGTGACTCTGATCTCACGTTGCTGTGGCTGTGGTGTAGGCCAGCAGCAACAGCTACGATTGGACCCCTAGCCTGGGATCCTCCATATGCCACGGGTGCAGCCCTAGAAAAAAAAAGACAAAAAAACCCCCCAAAAAACCCAAAAAACATATTTTTCTATGTAAGCTTGAAGTTACTAAAACTCCCTTTAAATTCCATCATAATGTAGGAAGGGTTTTCATGAATGAGCTGGTTTGATTTTTTTTTTTAATATATTGAGATAAACCCATTTGTGTATACAACCTTGTATACAGATAAGATTTTACTTTTCTCTTGATACCCTTTCAGAAACTGAGTCTCATTGAAGCAATTGGTGTTTGGTTAGATTATTTCAGGTAAAGTTTGTATTCTGGATTTATGATTTTGTTAACAAATACACACAAGATTTTGGTGATCACTTTTCAAATATTTATTAACCCCGAGTTTGAGAATCTGTTTGTCTCTTTAAAATAACTTAGGAGTTCCCTGGTGGCTCAGCAGATTAAGGATCTGGCGTTGTCATCGCTGTGGCTCAGGTTATTGCTTCGGTGAGGGTTCGATTCCTGGCCCAGGGACTTCCGAGTGCCATGGGCACGGCCAAAACAAAAATAAAACCCCTTAGCCTAAGTGTAATGGAGATCATTATTTTAAGTCTAAAAAATAAAGCAGCATATATCTAAAAGATGAATAACTTCAAACAAGCTGATAAGGTTTTTAAAATTTGTTTTATCATTTGAAATGTTTTATGTACTTGCTTAATTCTTGTTTAAATTTTATGTTTAACTTGTGTTTATAGTTGGTATAAATTTTTATAATAAATTAATTTACATTTTCATATTTGCTTGCATTATTTTCTCTTACTCATTTTTTATTTCATGCTCATTCAGTTCATCTTCAAGTGTGTACTTTTTAACTGGGTTTGGTCATATGTCCTGCCAAAACTACACAAAAATATTGTTATAAGTATTATACAATTATAGATTGGTATGAAGTTTTTAATATACAATTTCTAAGTATGAAAGATTTAGAAGAAAGATTTAAATGTTTGCTTGTAATTTTATGTTGCAAGCAATATTAACAAAATTTCAATTATTTGGTATTTTCATTGGATAGAGCAGGCCAATTTTAAGGTGTATTTATATTTTGTCAGAAAAATGGGATACTTTTTTAATCTTATAATAGTTTTAAAGCCATGAAATTCTCTTACAGGATAAATAATGAAATAGTTGTTAACTATCTAGCCTGCTATTCTAAAGGCAGTCGCTTAGGCTTTATCTGCAAAAGGATTCATGCTCTGTTTAAAAAAAAAATTGATTATTTTGTTTATTTCAAATAATCCAAACATGATTTATAAAAGTATCAGTAGTTCCTCAAAGAGAGCATGAGTATTTCAAGATCCTACTTCTTGCTGTGGCACAGTGGGTTAAGAATCCTACTGCAGGAGTTCCCATCATGGCTCAGTGGTTAATGAATCTGAAGTTGCAGGTTTGATCCCTGGCCTCGCTCAGTGGGTTAAGAATCCGGCATTGCCTTGAGCTGTGGAGTAGGCCGGCAGCAACAGTTCCGAGTCTACCTCTACCCTGGGAACCTCCATGTGCCACAGGTGTGGCCCTAAAAAGAAAAAAAAAAAAGAAAAAGAAAGAAAAAAAAATCCCATTGCAAAGGCTTGAGTGACTTCTGAGAAACCGGTTCTATCCCCTGCCTGGTGCAGTGGGTTAAAGGATCTGGTAGCGGCCTCAGATGCCATCCCTAGCACAGGAACCTTACATATGCCACTGGATGTAGCCATAAAAATAAGTAAATAAATAGGAAGTTTCCATTGTGGCTCAGCGGTAACCAGCTCTACTGACGGGGAATCAATGGGTTAAGGATCCCTCTTGCTGAGAGCTGTGGTGTAGGTGGCAGAGGCAGCTGGATCCCAGGTTGCTGGGGCGTAGGCCGGTAGTTGCAGCTCTGATTGGACCCCTAGCCGGGGCACTTCCATGTGCCACGGGTGTGGCCCTAAAAAGACCAAAAATAAATCAGTAAATAGAAGCAATTCTATAATTACAGAATTATAGCACTGCAGGCCAGCTTTTTGTTCCTCCACCTAAAAACTCCATAAAAATCAAGCTTATTAAGGTTCTTGTTTAGCATCCAATACCTGTAGGGTAGCTCTTGCAGCATTACTGAATTAGCTCTGGGTGGGGGAATTCCCGGTTTTAAATTGGACGCGCACGGCTACGGTTCTGTGATCCTTTACGTGGACTGAGGGAGCCCGGAGGACGAAAGGCCTGTGGGTGGGCCCGGGAAGCTGCGGCCGGATTTGGGGGCGGGTTTTCCCTACGGCTATTCCAATCACGAAGCTCCGCTCCGTCAGGCCGGAGGCCGATTGGTGGTTGCCATAGCTCCGGGCGCGCTTGACAAGATGGTGGCAGCGAGGCAGTCAGGACGGAGTTACGGCGTTCCAGAGTTTCCAGGCTTCTAAGGCCGGCGCGGTCCTGTGTTGCCGGCCACGGGAGATCCCAGGCATGCGCTTGCTGCCGCCAGTCTCTCTGCTCTTGGGGTTTCTCCTTCTGCAGGGAGTCTTCAGTCCGCTCTGGGGGGACCTGGGTGCGTAAAGCTGCGTAGGGGGCCTGCGGGACTGGGGCTGAGGGTGAGGACGAGGGTTTTGAGGCCTGATTTGGGTCTCCTCCCGGAGCTCTGGAAAACACTGCCTAAGAAAGCCACCACTCAGCGTAGGCAGCGACTCTGCAACTATTAACTCTTCCCTGTCCCTTTCTCTCCACCTAGTTTTCATCCCTCCTGTCATCCGCATGTCTGGCCCTGCGGTCAGCGCTTCCCTGCTCGGAGGCACCGAGGATGTGACCGTGTCACTGACTCTGCTGCAGGACGAGATGGGTAAAGAGTCCGGCCCTTCCTGTAGGGAGGGAGGAGATTGGGACCAGGGCCAGGCCGCCCAAGAAGCTTAGTCCTCAGGGTTCCTGGCCTCTCTGACCGCTGCAAAGTTGGGATGAGCGGCTGCTGTGGACCAGAGGACCAAAAGACAGATTCAGCGAAAACCTGAAATCATACTAGTTAGCATTCATTGCGCTATCTCCAGGTCTTAAATGCATTACTTCATTTTTCTCATATGAACAGTAGTATCTTTTAATCCCATTTAACGCGTGAAGAAACTGAAGTTCAGAGAGTTTGTTGCTTGTCCAAAGCCACACAGCTTCCATCCTAGAAGCCTGATTCAGGAGTGCACCCTCTTAGTTGCCGGACAATACTGCCTTGCTTTCTAATCTTCTCTCCCGTAGGATTATTCCCAGTTCCCGATTGTGGAATGCTAAGCAATGAGACTGGAAACTGGAGTTTGACTGTCACCCCCAGTATGGTAAGACCAGAGGTAAAAGCCTTTTCAGGAGTTCCCGTCGTGGCGCAGTGGTTGACGAATCCGACTAGGAACCATGAGGTTGCGGGTTCCATCTCTGCCCTTGCTCAGTGGGTTAACGATCCGGCGTTGCGGTGAGCTGTGGTGTAGGTTGCAGACGCGGCTCGGATCCCGCGTTGCTGTGGCTCTGGCGTAGGCCGGTGGCTACAGCTCCGATTCCACCCCTAGCCTGGGAACCTCCATATGCCGCGGGAGTGGCCCAAGAAATAGCAACAACAACAACAACAACAACAAAAGACAAAAGACAAAAAAAAATCCTTTTCAGTAGCACCTGCAGAGGCCCATAATTAGAGTTCCTGCATGGCTTTCTTGGTTGGACAAGATGGATCTTTCTCAGTGCTTGGAACTACCATGAAACTGTGGGCTATCAGATCACCTAGACACGTATATAGCCCAGAGGTTCTTAGGAGTTTTTGAGTTAGTTTCAAAAAGTCTGTGAGGAGTTCCTGCTGTGATGCAGGGGGATTGGCAGTGTCTCTGGAGCACAGGAATGCAGGGTCCATCCTTGACCCAGCACAGTGGATTAAGGATCTGCCGCAGCTTGGATCTGATACCTGGCTTGGAAATCCATATGCTTCTGGGGTCACACACACACACACACACACACAAAAGAAGAAGTCTGTGAACACTCTGAAATTGTGTTTAAAATTGTGTGTGTGTGCGTGTGTGTGCACACATGCATGCACATTTTTTCTGATAAGGGTTGCCAGCTTCCATGAGATTATCAAATGGATCTGTGACCCAAAAGAGCTTCATACACCATTGATCTCACCCAAATCTGAGCTTATGTGTAAGGACACTTGAGCTTAGAGATATCAAATATTTTCCATTTAATGAATGTTTTATTCAGTGCCCAGTGTGTGTAAAGTATCAACTTCAGGGATAAAGGCTAAGAAAGGCAGACTTTGCACTCCAGGAACCAGGTCTGTTTTCACGGACATTTTTTGTATTACATCTGCTGGTAGCTTCTAGTACCTTTATAGGTGCTAGACAAACTGAGTTAACTTATCACACTTGTGTTCAGCTTTCTCTAAATACCTGAAAATTGCTTGCTTTTATGTTAAATTGAGCATTAGGAATCAGGGCTTGATATTGCCATAGGTTTACGTGGTAGAATTGAACAGAATGACGTCATCCTTGTGTACAGTTTTCCTTTTGTAAAATGAACCGAGGCTGATCGCAGTTTCCATTGTGTGCCCTTATAAATATAGATGCTGTTTTGAGTCACTATAAAAAATACAGCAATATTTTCCTTTCAGAATTCATTGGAAGTGACAGTGAGGTTGAAGAGAGATCTGCAGTTCTGTTCCTCTAATGAGACAGCTTCTTTCTCAGAGTCCCCGTGTATTGTTCAGACTCTTCTGGTTTCAGCCTCACATAATTCATCCTGTTTAGCACATCTACTCATTCAAGCAGAAATTTATGCCAACTCCTCTCTGGCCCATAATGCATCAGGCAAGTAAAATCTCTGACTATCAAAACCTTTACTGCAAACATTATCTGATTGTAAGTATACGCCATGTAATTTGTGTGCTTTACTCATGAATCTGTCTTGCTTTCCTATGCTTATTTTCCTTTTGTTTAATTTTAAAAGTTTCCACTTTGAATTATTTTACTTTAAGATTCATTGTATCTTGATCTGTTGTTTATATGTTTGTAAGCCACCTTAAATCCTTTTTGAGAGAAAGTCAAGTTTGTTTCCTTTTATTGATTCCTGTGACTAAATCTCAGAAGGAAGGGAAAGACTCATGAATGAGTTTACAGAAAACCAGCAGATTTTCAATGAACTCTTTTTTTTTTTTTTTTTTGCTTTTTAGGGCCGCACCCACAGCATATAGAGGTTCCCAGGCTAGGGGTGGAATCAGAGCTGTAGCTGCTGGCCTACACCACAGCCACAGCAATACCAGATCCGAGCCGTGTCTGCGACCTACACCACAGCTCACGGCAACGTCAGATCCTTAACCCACTAAGCGATTCCAGGGATCGAACCCAAAACCTCATGGTTCCTACTCGGATTTGTTAACCACTGAGCCGTGACAGGAACTCCTCAGTGAACTCTTTTGACATCCAGCTCCCTTTTCCCAAGGCAGCAGGCTAAATTTTGCCTATAGAAAACACACATTCCCTTCTTAAAGAACAAACACAGTAATAATGCACAATTTGCTGTTCTGTACCTTTAAAGAAATAGTATAACTTAGAAATTGTTTCATACAAGTACATATACGTTTACCTCATTCTTTTTATATTCTTTTAAATGTCATCTAGTTCTTAGATTCTTTTTAATAGCTGCATAGTAGTCTATTGTGTGGCTACATCATTGTTTATTTAACTATACTCTTAGTTTTGCAGGGTTTTGGTTTTTTTTTTTTTTTTGTCTTTTTTGCCGTTTCTTGGGCCGCTCCTGCAGCATATGGAGGTTCCCAGGCTAGGGGTGGAATCGGAGCTGTAGCTGCCGGCCTAAACCACAGCCACAGCAACGCTGGATCTGAGCCGCATCTGCAAACTACACCACAGCTCATGGCAATGCCGGATCCTTACCCCACTGAGCGAGGCCAGGGATCGAACCCACAACCTCATGATTCCTAGTCAGATTTGCTAACCACTGAGCCATGACGGGAACTCCAGTTTTGCAGTTTTTGATACTATAACTAGTGCTACAGTAGATACAGTTGTGCGTTGTGCCCATGCATCTTTGGATGTGAGGAAATGGTTCTGTGTTATCCTCTCTTTCACATCATGGCAGTGTCCTAAGAACAAGAGATGTGAGGTGGAGGGGTCCATGTCCATAGGTGCCACCTCCCACCATGTTCCCTGTCCCTTGTAACAAACTATAGCATCTCTTGCCTTTACAGTCACCTGGGAGGACGGGAAAAGTGTTGCTTTTTCTTTTTTTTTTTTTTCTTTTTTTTGGCCTCTCCTATGGCATCCAGAACTTCCTGGGCCAGGGATTGTACTTGCACCACAGCAGTGACAATACTGGATCCTTAACCTACTAGGCCATCAGGGAACTCTCATGGAGCATTGCTCTTTAATAGAAAAGATCTGTCACTTTGAGATTCCCACATTGCCACTTCCCACATCACATCTCCTAACTGTGGTCCTCCTTGTGGTTTTAGAAGATGAGGAGGGTTAGATGTGTTATGATAGAGCCATTCAGTAGGCTTCTCTGCCCTTAGTGTATTTGCATGGAAAGACCTCCAAGATACATTGCATAGTGCAAAAAGCAGGTGCAGATGGGTGCATATAGCATAGAATAAGAATATATTTATTTTTGTACAAAGAAATTCTGGAGGGCTCTCTGAGAAGGTAACAGTGATCGGCGGGGATGGGGTGGTGTGATGTGGGAATAGGGAAGGGCTGAGAGTGCACCTCTTTTTTATATCCTTTTGATTTTTTGGAATCATGTGAACTCTTGCCAATTTAAAGGTTTAGAGTTTTGTTTTTATTTTTTATTTTTCACTTTTTTGGGGGGCACTGTCTCGCAGCATATGAAGTTTCTTGGCCTGGGATCAGGTCTGAACTGCAGTTGCAACCTAAGCGGCAGCTGCAGCAATCCTGGATCCTTAATCCACTGTGCCAGGCCAGGGATTGAACCCACATCCCAGCACTCTCAAGATGCTGCTGGGTCCCATTGTGCCACAGCGGGAACCCTTGAAGTTTTGTTCTTAGAAGAGAAAGCATTATGAATGCTTAAAATTCAGAACAAACTAAAAAATAATATTCAGTGGATGCTTTAAAAAAATGACAAGGAGGGGTTAATGGTGGCTATTGCTGTTCAAAGCAGTGACTTTGAAAGAATATGCATGACTATATTTAGGTAGTGTCTTGGAATGTCTTTGTAAAAATAGCCAAACTTAGAAAAATTAGAGCTTTTCTATATTGGTAATTATGAGATGTCCATTTTGACCCCATGAAGGAATGAAAATTTTTGCACCCAGTCAGGCAGAGATCAGAACAAGAAAAAGCATGGAAGGAGAGTCAGGAGGTACGTGGTACACGTATTAACATAGAAGTTAGCAAGCAATGTCGGAGACATATAGATAGACCTACAGACATCTATCTATATATCACATAGTAAAACCCTATTCTAAAATACCTTGCTTCTGTCTCACGGCCTGATTATACTGAAGGTCAGACCGTTGCCCTTGTAACATGGTCTATTACTTGGACTTTCTCATTCCTGATATATTCCTGAGAGCCTTGACATACTAGGGTTCTACTATATTGTGGCATAGAGTAGTTGTTCTTTAGACGCCTCAGCTGTCCTGTTGTTGACGTTAGCTCTTACATAGAGTTTAAACAAATAATCTCTGCTTAGTTTTCCAACTATTAGTCTCTGGATTCTGAAATGTAATACAACATATTCCTTTTCCAATCAGTGTACAAATTATTAATTTCCCCCACACTTGAACCAGCATCAGAATGAAGATTTGGATTTGCAGTGTGGGGGGACTTGAGGTTGAGTCTGTCGCCTAATTAAACGTCATCTCAGGGTCAGATGGCTTCCAGATCAGGTGACTGATAAACTGTCACCATGGCGTCAGTCCTGTCTGCTTAAAGCGGTAATGAATGTGAAGGAGTAAATGCTCAAAATCAGTTTGTGTGGTGAAAAGTGTTGTTCGGTGTACTGGGAAATAAAATTGGAGCATCAGATTTATCTTAACTTGTGAATGTCAGTCACTTGATTATATTCAAGGTCAACTGTGACTTTTTTGGTTTGTGTGACTATCTTATTTTCTTCTTTTCGGGTTTTTGTCTGGGGAGCAGATACAGGCCTTGATTATGCTTTCTGCATAGCTCCTTTCGGGATTCCCTAATGTGGAATATTGGAAATGGTGATTTGTAAAATGATGATTCAGCTCTCTTTTGACTGTCAAAAATGTGGTAGTGCTTTGTCAGAGTGTTTCACAGCTGAGCTTTTCTGTTGTTGGTACTTTTCAGAGAACATGACTGTCATTCCTAATCAGATGTACCAGCCCCTTGGTCCCTGTCCTTGCAATTTAACAGCCGGGGCCTGTGATGTTCGCTGCTGCTGTGACCAGGTACGCTCTTCCTGATTATTGGGCACAAAAGCTATGGGACCTGATTGCATGTGAAGAAGACCAGTAGTTCCCCATCAGCAGCTTTGGAATGGATGATCTTTCAAAACTGAGATTATATTTTGTGTTGCAGATGGTTTTCAAATTGAGATTTTCCTTATCTAGCATTTTTAGCCTAGTTTATAGATGAAAAACATAAAGGATATCTTTGGATAAAGTCCTGATTGTGATAATGCTGGGAAGATAGTTTTAATGTCTTGATTAGAAGCCTTTAAGAAAATATAAAAAGGGGGAGTTCCTGTTGTGGCTCAGTGGTAACAAACCTGACTAGTATCCATGAAGATGGGGTTTCCATCCCCCGCTCAGTGGGTTAAGGATCCAGCATTGCTGTGAGCTGTGATGTATGTGGCTTGGATCCCATCTTGCTGTAGCTGTGGTATAGGCTGGCAGCTGAGACTCTGATTCAACCTTTAGCTTTGGAACTTCCATATGCAATGGGTGGGGCCCTAAAAAGAAAAAAAAAAGAAAATATAAAAAAAAGAAGATACATTTTAAAAAATAATTTTTAGTAAATTTATAGTCATACAACTACCTCAATAATCTAATTAAATTAATTAATTAATGTTCTTTTTTGGGCCACACCTGAGGCATGCAGAAGTTCCCAGGCCAGAGACTGAACCCAAGCCACAGCAGTGACCTGAACCACGACAGTGACAATGTTGGATCCTTAACCTGCTGAGCCACCAGGGAACTCCCAATCTAATTTAATTTAATTTATTTTATTTTTTAACTGAAATATAGTTGATTTATTATGTTGTGTTAATTTCTTCTATACAGCAAAGTGATTCAGTTATACGTATATGTATATGTATATATACACACTCTTAATATATATTCTTTTCTGTAGTTTATCATAGAGTATTGAATATAATTCCCTGTGCTAAACAGTAGGAACTCATTGTCTGCCCATTCTAAATGTAATAGTTTTCATCTGCTAACCCCAGCCTCCCAGTCCATCCCACCCCCTCCTCCCTCTCCCTTGGCAACCACAAGTCTGTTCTCTATGTCTGTGAGTCTGTTTCTGTTTTGTAGATAGGTTTATTTGTGTTATATTTTAGATTCCACATGTAAATGATAGCATATGGTATTTGTCTTTCTCTTTATGAATTACTTCACTTAGTCTGAGAATCTCTAGTTGCATCCATGTTGCTGCAAATGGCATTATTTCCTTTTTTTGGCTGAGTAGTAGTCCATTGCATATATGTAGCATATCTTTATCCATTCATCATGACAATCTAATTTTAGAATGTTTTCCCACCCTCAAAAAGAAAGCTTGTGTCCATTTGCAATATTTCCCATTTCTGTCCACCATCCCCAGGCCACTTTTTCTTTTTTTTAACTTTTCACTTGAAATTAAGTTTTAAATTTTATTTATTTTTGCTTTGTAGGGCCACACCCATGGCACATGGAAGTTCCTAGGTTAGGGGTTGAATTGGAGCTATAGCTGCCAGCCTATACCACAGCCACAGCAATGCCAGATCTGAGCCATGTCTGCGACCTGTACCACAGCTTATGACAACACCGGATCCTTAACCCATTGAGCAAGGCCAGGGATTGAACCCACATCCTCATGGATACTAGTTGGATTTGTTACCACTGAGCCACAATGGGAACTCCAAATTTTATTTATTTTTTACTGTAGTATTGTTGATTTTAAAATATATGTTTCAGGTGTGAAGTGGTGTTTCATTGTGATTTTGATTTGTATTTCTCTAGTGGCAAATGATATTGGATATCTTTTCATGGGCTTATTGACTGTATATCTCCTTTGAAATAATGTTCATTTAGATCCTTTCCATTTTTCAGTTGGGTTGTCTTTTTGTTGTAAAGTATAAGAGTTCATTATATGTTCTGGATACTAATCTCTTATCAGAGATATGATTTACAAAAGCTTCTCCAACTAAGAAGCACTGTCCAGTTTCTTGTTAGTGTCCTTTGAAGCCTTGAAGTTTTTTAATGTGATGAAGTTCAATTTATCAGTTTTTTTTCTTTTGTTGCCTGTGTTTTTGGTGTCAAATCTAAGAAACTGTTGCCTAATCCCAGGTCAAATACATATTTTTAATCTTAATTTAATTTAATTAATTATTTTATTTTTTGCTATTTTAGGGCTACACCTGAGGCACATGGAGGTTCCCAGGCTAGGAGTTGAATTGGAGCTGTAGCTGCTGGCTACATGGGATCCGAGCCCAGTCTGTGACCTATGCCACAGCTCAAGGCAATGCTGGATCCTTAACCCACTGAGCGAGGCCAGGGATCCAACACGCATCCTCAGGGATCCTAGTCGGGTTTGTTAACTGCTGAGCCATGAAGGGAACTCCTTTGATCCTTATTTTAGATTGAAGGTGAATAAGAAACAAAAGAGGCACAGGTATAGGATCCCAGTCACCTCCACTTTTGGAAGTGCAGCTATATCATGGTGGTTTTACAAAACAGAAAAGGAAAAGTTAGGGTCTTAATTTATATTGGAATCTCATACTAGCAATTGTATTTATAATTACAATTATGTTTAATTTTTAAAATATAGCACATCATAATCTGTTTAGGTACAACAGAAATGTCAAGTGGTATTCTCTCCCTCTTTCTTCCAGACTATATCACTGGGCCCTGTTTCTAACCTCCTTGTGTTTGCTATTGGTAGTGTAGAGATACATGTAGCACGGACCACTGGCATTATTTAGGATTCTGGGTCAGTGACATCTTCAGAGAGCCGCAATTTAACCACTTCACACATAATCAGTTTTTAATTCAAATGGCCCTTGTTTAAAACAGTAAAGGGAGTTCCTGTTGTGGCTCAGCAGTAACAAACCAGACTAGTATCCATGAGAATGCGTGTTCGATCCTGGCCTTACCCAGTGAGCTAAGGATTGGGCGTTGCTGTGGCTGTGTGGTAGGCCAGCAGCTGCAGCTCCTATTTGACCCCTAGCCTGGGAACCTCCATGTGCCACAGCTACAGCCCTAAAAGGAAAAAAAACAAAGCAAAACAAACAAACAAAAAACCCCAAACTGCAATAGATCAGTGGCAGGGATGGACTGGAATTTGGGATTGGCATATGCTCGCTAGGGTATGTGGAATGATTGGCCAGTGGGGACCTGCTGTATAGCATTGAGAACTCTACCCAATATTCTGTGATAATCCATGGAAAAAGAATCTGAAAGCGAATGGACATGTGTTTATGCATACATGAATCACTTTGTTGTACAGAAGAAATTACCACAACCTTGTAAATCAACTATATTTTAATAAAACAAAAAATGTGGAAAAAATAAAACAATAGATCAGGGGTTCCTATTATGGCTCAGTGGGTTAAGAACCTGACATATTGTCCACGAGGATGCAGGTTCAATCCCTGGCCTTGCTCAACACAGGTTAAGGAGCCTGTGTTGCCGCAAGCTATGGTGTAAGTCACAGATACAGCTCGGATCCAGCATTGTTGTGGCTGTGGCTTAGGCCTCAGCTGTAGCTCCGATTCAACCCTTACCCTGGGAACTAACATATGGTGCAGGTTCAGCCATAAAAAGAAAAGAAATAAAAAATATAAAACAATAGAGCATATATTTTTCTACCTTCAATAAACAAGCAATTTAGGAAATTTTAACCTTTAGTTTCTCAGTCCTTTGTAAAATAAGAACACAGATGAATGAATGAGAGTGTGACATCTTGATGGCGTTAATTGGGTCATAATATAACAAGAGTGAGGGCTTCAAGGATCCTTATGGAATATGGACTGTCTGCTCTAACTCTAAATGTCCTTAGGTTTCTCTGTGCTAGGGATTTGCATGGTGATGACAATTGAAAAATCTTCCATTTGGGGTCTATTCCGTATTACCTTTTTTTTTTCTCATCTTGGTTTTTTTGTGGACAAATCTTATGTCCCCAGTTATGATGTGGTTCCCTTGAAGGTTTGAAGTTCCCTACTTGGAGGCTCAGAGGGAATTAGCTAAAGAAATTTCTAGCACAGTTTTACTGTCTGTGAGCACCAAGCACTCTGCACCCAGATAAAGGCTGAGTTAATTTCCTTCTTGCTCAGTGGTGTCCGACAGCATGTTCATCACTCTGGCCAGGAGATCCTGAGGGCTGGCCCAGGGGAAGCTGCGTCTTCTCACTGCTCCTTTGCCTCTTCTTTCCAGGAATGCTCATCAGATTTAACAGCACTATTCAGGGAGTCCTGTTTCCCCGGCATCTTTGGAGGAGACGTGAATCCTCCCTTTGATCAGCTCTGCTCTGTTCAGAAGGTGCATGGAGGCCCCGACTGGTTTCCATTTCTGTGTGTGCAACTCGCCAACTCACCCTTCTTGGGGTACTTCTACCACGGTTCAGTGTACGTGTCCCGGC
This sequence comes from Phacochoerus africanus, assembly GCF_016906955.1. NCBI lineage: Eukaryota > Metazoa > Chordata > Mammalia > Artiodactyla > Suidae > Phacochoerus > Phacochoerus africanus. The sequence goes on along the minus strand of NC_062558.1, from coordinate 29,440,329 downwards.
TTTTGTGGGAGGGGGCCACACGCTGAGATGGCCCTTGAACTTGGCTCATGTCTTTCTTGGGACCTCACTGGAGGCTCCTTGCTTAAATTACTCAGTTCTTGAGTCTGTTCTAGATTTCAGTTAGTAACTTTATTTTGTGTTAAGTACTGGAAAGAATTGGGCCTCATGGAAAAGAAGTGGACTGCACAAAGAGTAGTGGTTATCTGGGTTGGGGGAAAGAATGGTGAACTCCTGGGGGACTCTGAGTTTCTGTCTTTTACGTTTCTGTCTTGTTGAAATTTTACAGCTATATCATTATTATTGAAGTAAAATCCTTGTAACGTGAAATTAACCATTAACCACTTTAAAGCATACAGTTTGGGGCATTTAGTACAAATATTATTTTTACAATTTAAAACATTAAAAAATGTAAGAGAAGAATTGTTTTTAGTACAGAATAGCAGAAAGTATTAGTGATGGTCTTTCTCATCGATTTACAGTTCCCCGGGACAGCACGCTTCCTTTGAAGTGTATTTGCATACTGACCTAAAAGACTTTTCAGACTTTGGTTATAAACAAGGAGATCCAGTTATGACTGTAGATAAGGCATATTTTACTGTCCCTCAGGTAACAATTTACACTTTGGTATGCTAGAGCCTTTCCTTATTTTTCCTATCCTTTTGTTAATTTAATACGTACTGGTCTGAAAAAATTCTCTTCCTTAGTTGCTTATTTTTCTCCTGTGGACTTTTCAGGCACTCAACTATTTATGGTCTCTGAAATTTTTTTTTCTTTTGCTAGTCACTAATCTGTCTCTGCTGAATCTCAGAGTGAATGTACTAAACAAAACCAAAAGACTTTCTAGCAGTTTCCATGGAAATAACTATCATTCTGCTCTTCTATTAACTAACCGATATCTAATAAGCTATAAACATTTAACATAATGTTGCAGAATTTTGAAAAATATTTTAAGACTAGAGAGTTTTAAGTGAAATGTTTATTTATTTTTTATTTGCTTTTTAGGGCCACATCTGTGGCATATGGATGTTCCCAGGCTAGGGGATGAATCAGAGCTGCAGTTGCCAGCCTACACCAGAGCCACAGCAACACCAGATCCAAGCTGTGCCTGCAGCCTACACAGCTCACGGCAATGCTAGATCCTTAACCCACTGAGCGAGGCCAAGGATCGAACTCGCATCCTCATGGATACTAGTCGGATTCGTTTCCGCTGAGCCATGATGGGAACTCCTGAAATCTTTATTTTTTTAAGTTCAAAATTATGAGGAAAAAATATTTATGGGAAGAAAACATTGGAGGTTAAACGATTTATCTTTACTGTCCATATGAATCCATTTTCTGGTGATTTTTAACAAAAATCTGGTTGAAATGAGGGAGAATAAACAAAGTTGAATATAATCATGTTTCTGCAAAGTAAATGACGAAGGGCAGGGAATCTTCTTTAGCAATACTTACTGTGCTTCCTCAAGCAGTGGCTTCCAGGCTTTGAGTAGCAAGTCAACTAGATATTTGTTACATCTTTTTTTTTTTTTTTGACTATTCCTGCAGCATGTGGAAGTTCCCTGGCCAGGGGTCAAACCCACACTGCAGCAGCGACCCAAGCGGCCGCAGTGACAGCCCTGGATCCTTAACCTGCTGTGCCACAGGGAACTCCTTAACTACATGTTTAACTGAAGTGGGTCAGCTGGTCAATGTGGGAGCCGTGGTAGAAGCTAACCCCTCAGTAAGAACAGGCTGTAGAAAGAGTGCTTTTCTGAGACACTGATCTCTTCTTTCTGATTAGAAGGGAGCTCATAAATCTGTCAGGATTTCTCCTGGCCCTCAGGTGTCCTTAGCTGGGCAGTGCATGCAGAACGCCCCAGTGGCATTCCTTCAGAATTTTGATGTTCAATGCGTGACTAATCTGGAAATATTCCCAGAACAAGATCGTATCATCAACGTGAAGATAAAGAATGGTGCAATGGGAGGTACGTTCCACTTGTTTGAAAAAAGATCTCAGACCTGAGTGTTGAGATCAACTCTGATCTTATGGGCATGGAAATCACTTCTACTGCATCAACTTAGGGTAATATTTCACCTGCCCATTGAGGAGGGTGTTTTCTATGGAAAAAATTCAGTTCCATAAGATAGCATATTATCTATTCTTTTTAAAAAAAATTTGAGGAGTCTCCATTGTGGCTCAGCAGTAACGAACCCGACTAATATCCACGAGGACGTGGGTTTGATCCCTAGCCTTGCTCACTGGGTTTAGGATCCAGTGCTGCTGTGAGCTTCGGTGTAGGTTGCACACACAGCTTGGATCCCACATTGCTATAGCTGCAGCATAGGCCAGCAGCTGCAGCTCCAATTTGACCCCTTCCCTGGGAACTTCCAGTAAAAAAAAAAAAAAATTGAGGTAAAATTCACATAACATAAAATTAAACGTTTTAAAATTTTACTTTTTAATTAAAAAAATTAACGAGGAGTTCCAGTTGAGACAAATCTGACTAGCATCCATAAGGATGTAGGTTCAATCCCTGGCCTTGCTCAGTGGGTGTAGGTCGTTGCCTTGAGCTGTGGTATAGGTCACAAATGTGGCTGGGATCTGGCATTGCTGTGGCTGTGGTGTAGGCTAGTGGCTACACCTCTTATTCGACCCCCAGCTTGGGAACCCCCATATGCTATGGGTGCGGTCCTAAAAAAAAAGACAAAAAAAAATTAACCATATTAGGAGTTTCCCCTATGGGGCAGTAGCTTAATGATCCGTCTTGTCTCTGTGGAGGCACTGATTCCATCCCTGGCCCTGCACAGTGGGTTAAAGATCCTCTGTTGCTGCAGCTGAGGCATAAGTTGAAGCTTTGACTCAAATTTAATCCCTGGCCTGGGAACTCTATATGCCATGGGTAGGAAGAAAAAAGAAAATGAAAATTAACCCTTTTAATGTGTGCAGTTCAGTGGCATTTAGTACATGCACAACGTGGTGCAACCTTTGCCTCTATCTAGTTCTAAAGCATTCTCATCACCCTGGAAGGGGCCCCCACACCCATTAAACAATTCTTTCCTTTCTCCCTTCACCCTGATCCCTGGAAACCACCCTATGGGTTTACCTATTCTAGACTCTTCATATAAATGGAATCATGTGGCCTTCTGTGACTGGCTTCTTTGACTCAACATCATGTTTTTGAGATTCATCCACACTATAGCATGGATTAGGACCTCGTTCCTTTTTAGGGCCAGATAATATGAAAACACCACACTGTGCTATCCTTTCATTTGTTAATGGGCATTTGGGTTATTTCCAGCTTCCATCGATTGTGAATAAGTCTGCTCTGCATGCTTGCGTCCAGGTGTCTGTTTGGACACAAGTTCTCATTTCTCTTGGGCGGATACCCAGCAGTGGGAATTTCTGAGTCATATGGTAATTTAACTTTTTGAGTGACTGCACCACTTTATAATCCCACCAGCAACGTGCTGCATATTAGTTCTTCCGTGAGCCTGACTCTCCACATTATCGTCAATGACCTTTGAGATTCAACCCCTCAGTTATAATTATATGCCAAGAACAGTGGGACTCCCATTTGGTGGTGTTCAGGGAGTAGGAGAGAGCTGTGTAGTTGGCATACAGGGCAGGCACAGTCGTCGTATTTGCTTGGTGAACTTGCATTGCGTAGATATATGTGATCCTGTTCGGTTATGTCGTCTCATGAAAGTTCATTTATGTATCTTTTCAGGCATAGTTACACCAAAAGTAATCTATGAAGAAGCAACTGACCTAGACAGAGTCATCACAAATGCAGGTATTTTAATGTTATACTTTTATATCATTTCTTTTTTATTGAAATAAATTAAGCTTTTTGGGCTGTTTTCCCAATCTAAGTCCATTAATTGTTTTTTAAATAAATTTTATTGGCATATAGTTGATTTTATTTCTATGAGAATATATGTCCTTTTTTTTTTTTTTTTTACAAATAATATATAGTCCCAGAGGAAAATGCATTTTTATTAAGAATTATAGGAGGATCACAACTTTAGAAAGCTATCCCATCAACATTCTGCATATTGCTTATTCCATTAAGCATACTTTGGAGTCACATCTGTGACCTTGAACCATACCCTCCACAGTCCTGGATTGTGTGTGTTCCAGGGTCCTTCCTCATTCTCAGGGCCTATGGACCTTTTCTGAAATGTTTTTCAGATAGGTAAAGAATTACTGAGGATCCAGCTTTTTTTTTTTTTTTTTGGTCTTTTTAGGGCCAGACCACAGCATAAGGAGCTTCCTAGGCTAGGGGTTGAAGCAGAGATGTAGTTGTGGGCCCACACCACAGCCACAGCAATATGGGATCCAAGCCGTGACTATACCACAGCTCATGGCAACGCTGGATCCTTAATCCACTGAGCAAGTCCAGGGGTCAGATCTGCATCCTCATGGATGTTAGATTCATTTCTGCTGAGCTGCAACGGTAACTCCAGATCTAGCATTTTCACTTCTTGCTTGCTTTTCCTTTTTTTGATAATTAAATTTTGATTGTGATGCAGCCAAATAAGGTACTTAGAACTTGGCCAATATTACCAGCACTTTTTTTTTTTTAAAGGGCCACACCCACAGTATGTGGAAATTACCAGGCTAGGGGTTGAATCCGAACTGTAGCTGCCAGCCTACATCACAGCCACAGCAACGCTGGATCTAAGCTGCATCTGAGACCTACACCACAGCTCATGGCAATGTCAGATTCTTAACCCACTGAGAGAGGCCAGGGATTGAACCCATGTCCTCATGGATACTAGTCGGATTCGTTTCTGCTGTGCCACAATGAGAACTCCTGGGGTCTTTTGTTTTTAATAAAGGATACTACTTGTGTTTCAACATGTTGTAATTCTTGAACTCATTCTTTACTTCATCAGATATTGGTACAATATAGTAGTGCACTAGATAGCACATCCCTGCTCTTACAGAGCTGACATTCTGTTTTTTGTTTTTTTCTTTTTTCCTTTTTGGCCACCCTGTGACATATGGAGTTTCCAGGCCAGGGATCAGATCCAAGCTGCAGCTCCAACCTACACCACAGCTGCTGCAGTGCCAGATTCTTTAACCCACTGGGCTAGGCCAGGGATCAAACTTGTGGCCCAGCACTGCAGAGACGCCACTGACCCAGTTCCACAGTGGGAACTCCAAGAGCTGACATTGTGTAATCTTTCACTTAACATTCTTCCAAGCGTGTTCCATATTGAGCTATGAACCAGACACCCGGGATGTAGGCATGAAAGGGAGAAACTTCACTCAGGATGTTGAGATGGTGTAGAGGAGGTGGCTCTGCTGACTTGGGTGGAGGCCTGGGGAAGGCCTTCAGAGGAAAAGTTGACCCTGTTGTGTTGGGGAGTTGGGTAGGCAGGGTGGAGTTGGGTGTGGGGGGAAGGCCACCCAGGTGGAGAAAACCACCAGTAATAGGCTTGAGCCCAAAGAAGGCCTTTAATTTATGAAAATATTGCTTTCTTTGCAGAAACACTTTTGAGTAGTGGACCAGCCCCCAGGAACGTGAATGTGGAAGAACATTATATTTTCAGATGGAATAATAATACAATCAGTGAAATAGATGTCAAAATTATTAGGGCAGAAATTAATGTCCACCAGAAAGGTAACTTTGTGGAGGGCAGCAAGAATGCTCTCAGTTTATTTTTTTGCTTTCTTCATAACTGTGGTAATTATAACAGATAGACTAATTCAGACCTGTTTTTCTTATTTGTATTCATGATTGAATCATAGAATTCTTTTTTTTTTTTTTTTTTTGCACGTCAGAATGTAGTTGTAAGGTAAAGAGAATAACACTATGAGGGGTCATTTCTTTTTCTAGTGAAATGTGACATCGTATTTTTATTTATTTATTTTTTCTAGGGATCATGACACAGAGATTTTCAGTAAAATTTTTAAGCTCTAACAGTGGTACTGAGATGGAATCATCTGGAAATCCAGGTGAGGTAGTGGATGTCAATCACCGATCTCACAAATGTACTTTGGTTCAATACTCCTACACTGTAAGGGTGATTATAAATAACTCTCTCCAATTTTTTTTTCAAATTTTAATTTTTATTTATTTATTTATTTTTGCTTTTTAGGGCTGCACTCGTGGCATATGGAGGTTCCCAGGGTAGGGGTTGAATTGGACCTACAGCTGCCGGCCTACGCCACAGCCACAGCAACGCCAGATCCAAGCTGTGTCTATGACCTGCACCACAGCTCACAGCAATGCCAGATCCTTAACTCACTGAGCGAGGCCAGGGATCGAACCCTCTACCGCATGGTTCCTAGTTGGATTCGTTTCCACTGCACCACGACGGGAACTCCATTCTCTCCAATTTTAGTTTGTGACTCAGACCTTTGTCTTTAAAAATAAAGACACAGTGTCACTTTGTGACACTGAGTTTTTTTCTGATAACTACTTAATTTTCTTACATAAACTGTATATTGTAAATGCAGGCAACAAAACTTCTTAGCTACTGGTCTTTTGAAAAAGAGGTAAGGCATTTGAAGTGTTGGTGAAATTAATTTTTTTTTAAATAAGCTGCAGTTGGTGGGTTCCTAAACTGCAATCCAGGGAGAGACTTCAACAGGGACTGTGCACTTTTTGAATACATTATTTTCTTTTGGCCACATGCCCAAGACATGTGGAAGTTCCTAGGCCAGGGATTAAACTACTGCCACAGCAGAGACACTGCTATAATTATTCTAAAATCAAACATGAAGTTTGCATTATATTTCCATTGGACAACACTGGCTTAGACCAGAGTAGGTGTTCAGTAAATATTTGTTCAATAAACCTATCATTTTTTCTAAAAAAAAAATTCTCCCCCCTTTTACTGTCCTTCATCAGGCAGTAATTAATCATGAAGGAACAACTTTTTTTACTTTTAAATAGCCTTATTTTTCATGCTCTTCAATATTTATATATACTGATTTAGTTATACATGATCCATTTTATATGTATGTGTACACACACACACATCTATATATACATATACATATTTGTTTTCTGTTAAATCAGATTTTAATATACTTGCTAATGTGGAGTTTGGAGTTTATTGGTGGCTTTGAAAGTAGGCTCCTGGAATCTAAGAGTTTTTATTTCACTGACTTAATTTCACAAGATTTCTGAGAAACACTGTCAGAATAAGGGAAAAATGCTTGTCAAAAAAGAGTAAACTGCTTAAGAGCCAGAACTGATCAGGCAGCGAAACAACTTGTGAGTTTAGAGCCATTGTCTCTCTAACACTTTCTGAGGGTTGACAGGGATTTCAGAGGACTGCACCACCTGGGCCCTGTCCTTGAGGAATTGACTCTCTTATTTGGAATGACAGCACCAAGTCACAGGAAACAACAATGAACAATCCAAGATAATTAAATAAATTTTTTTCTGGAAATACAGTTTTTAAAAAATTTTATTGAAATATATATATATATATATATATATTTTTTTTTTTGGCTGTGCTCATGGCATGCAGAAGTTCCTGGGCCAAGGAATAAACCTGCACCACGGTAGTAACCAGAGCCATAGCAGTGACAATGCCAGATCCTTAACTGCTAGGCCACCAGGGAACTCCAATCCAGGATGATTAATGTGCACAGGACTCAGGGACAGTTACTCTAGGATTCAGAGGAATAGAATGTTGATGGCTCACCCAGACCTCTCATCACTCAGGAACAGTGTTGCATGTCCAGCACATGCCAGCTTCTCTTCTCACAGAGGGAGAGCAAGTCAGAGCCCTGCCCTGGATGAGTCACCGCTCTGGGCAGCATGGAGGAGACTGTGCCTTGAAGAGCAGATAATTGGAAAGGGTGAAAAGGAATGACCTGGGGGAAGCCAAGGAGGCAGATGTGAGCATGAAGTGCAGGGGGGCAGGGGCGGACCAGTGGCCTGAGACATAAACACTGTGCATGAACCTTGGTTGCATCCTGATTTTGTAAAAACAGTGCCAAAACATTTTGGGGGAGTTCCCATTGTGGCTCAGTGGGTTAAGAACCTGACTAGTATCCACTAGGATGTGGATTCGATTCCTAGCTTTGCTTAGTGGGTTAAGGATCAGACATTGCTGTGGTGTAGGTCACAGAAGCAGCTCAAATCCTGTGTTGCTGTGACTGTGGCGTAGCCCGGCAGCTGTAGCTCCAAATCGACTCTTGCCTGGGAACTTCCATATGCTATGGGTGTGGCCATATAAGGAAAAAAAAAAAAAAACACATCTGGGGGGGGGACAGGAAGAAATAGGAGCATGAATTGGATATGATATGATAAAGGGATTATTCATAATTTTTCTTAGGAGAAATACTTGCATAATGGTGACATTGGGGAATAACCTTAATTTCAGAGATGAACAATGGAACTTTTGGGGATGAAGTGTTATGATGTCCACAACTTATTTTCAAATGGTCCTACCTCTCCCCCCAAATATATATGCTTAGGTAATGTAGATAAGACAAATACAGCTAACTATGGGCAGTTGTTGATTTTAAGGGTTGGCTGTATTGAGTGAGGTTCACGGTATTACTTTCAACTTTTCTGTACTTGTGACTTTTTCATATTAAAATGATGGAAACAATAAGCTGGATTAACAGGAGATGAATGGGAAAAGGACCTAAATCAGACCTTGAGGTTGAACTGGTTTACTGGAGAAAGGTTCCACAGGGAAGATTACTTTGGTTTTAGTTTCCCTTAGGAGCCCCTGTGATAAGCAGATAATGCTGATCACTCCACAAGCATTCAGGAACCGGCCTGCCCAGCTGCTTGTTGTTCTCCAAGGTGAGAGATCCAAGACTGACCTCCCTCCTACTTTTCACTTTTCAGATTTTACTTTAAAAATGTATTCAGGAGTTCCCTGGTGGCTCAGCAGGTTAAGGATTCAGGTTTGTCACTGTAGCATCTTGGGTTGCTGGTATGGCACTGGTTTAATCCCTGGTCCAGGAACTTCCACATGTCTCAGGCACGCGGCCGAAAAAAGAGAATGTATTAAAAAAAAAAAAAAAAAACCACAGGGACGTTTTTGTTTTAGAATCTGAAAAAGAATATATGTATAACTGAATCACTTTGCTGTACACCTGAAGCTAACACAACATAGTATATCAACTATACTCCAGCAAAACCCAAACCAAACCAAAACAACACCAATGAAGCAAATGAAGGTGGCATCCTTCTCTCAAGGGTATTCTGAAAAGCTTTGCCTGCGTACTGCCTTTCCTTGTGGATTCCTCCTTTCTGTTGTTTGATTAGTTACCACGGGTTGTGTTGGAATAACTTTGGGAGGACAGATGCTCACTCTCCTGTGTTGTGTTTGACTAGGTTACCAACTTGGCAAGCCTATTCGAGCTCTAAACACCAACAGGAAGAATAATGTCACAACTTTATACCTTTGGCAATCAGGTAATGTGGTTTGGTAGGTCTCTGGTGACCTAGAATTGGAAATATTACTATATTTTGCATCTGATTAAGTAATCAATTACATTAAAGCCCAGTTTATTTATTTAGCCTGGGAGTGGTTGTTTTCCCTGCTTTGCAGCTTTCCTCCCTCCCTTCCTTCCTAAAAAAAAGTTAAGATTTAAATATGAAATTGAAAATAAAAAAAAAATAAAAATAAATAAATAAATAAATATGAAATTGCCCCCGAGAGTCCATTGTCATTGATTAGCTTAGTATGGAGCTAATAGGAGACATGAGAATAGTTTCAATCCAGATCTTGGGAAATCTGCATCAGTGGTAATTACCCACATCTGCCAGAGGGCATTAAATTTCAGGATCAGAATAAACTGTTGATCCTCTCCCAGGTATTTCGATAAGAAAGACGCCTTTGTTCAGCTCTCAGAGGATTAGAGTAACAATAGCCTCAGTTCTCAAAAACTGGAAACTTTATTTCTGCTTATTGTGTGCTCTCTTGAAAGAAAACTTTGAAGTAGATCTTCTGCTTCCTTTTATTTTGCAAAAATAGTTAGAGGATAATCTTTTTATTTTATAGCTGGAAGGGGTTTATGTACATCAGCAACTCTCAAACCTATTTTATTTGGAGAAAATGCGCTGTCTGGGTGCCTTTTACAAGTTGGAATGAATGAAAACTGTACTCAGCTCAGGTGAGTGTCTCATTGATAAATTTATCTGCATTTTGAGTGGTTTGCTTAAATTTAATTCACCACAAGAATACTTAAAACAAAAGGGTGAAAAAAAGGAGTTCCCTTGTGCTCAGTGGGTCATGGATTCGGTTTTGTCACTGCTGTGGCCCGGCTTTGATCCCTGGCCTGGGAACTTCCACATGCCATGGGCATGGCCAAAAATATACTTATATAAATGTGTTAGTAGGGAGTTCTCTGATGGCCTAGCAGGTTGAGGCTCCTCTGTTCTCACCTTGTGGCTCTGCTGCTGTGCAGTATAGGTTCAATCCCTGGCCCAGGAATTCCCACATACTGCCTGTGTGGCAAAAAACAAAAAACAAAAAAAAAAGAGAACCTGAAGGAAATGTTGCAACTCTCATTAAAAAAGAAAGTGATAGTATAAATACAAACTTGCAGAGTTCCCGTCGTGGCGAAGCGGAAACTAATTTGACTAGGAACCATGAGGTTCAGGTTCGATCCCTGGCCTTGCTCAGTGGGTTAAGGATCCGGCATTGCCATGAGCTGTGGTGTAGGTTGCAGATCTGGTGTTGCTGTGGCTCTGGTGGAGGCCAGTGGTAGCAACTCCGATTAGACCCCTAACCTGGGAACTTCTATGTGCTGTGGGTGCAGCCCTAAAAAAAAAAAAAAGAAAAAGAAAAAGAATGAGAGCCAAATATGGTTGTTTCGATTAACATGTAAAGAATTCTTGGAGTTCCTGTCGTGGCTCAGCAGTTAACAAACCCGACTAGCATCCATGAGGATGCAGGTTTGATCCCTGGCCTGGATTGGTGGGTTATGGATCCAGTGTTGCTGTGAGCTGTGGTGCAGGTCACAGACGAGGCCCAGATCCTGCGCTGCTCTGGCTGTGGTGAAGGCCGGTGGCTATAGCCCCCATTTGACCCTTAGCCTGGGAACCTCCATATGCTTCAGGTGTGGCCCTAAAAAGGCAATAAAAATAAAAATGTGAAAAATTCTTAAGCATTCTATTACATGATGTATAAAGAATTTTCCACCTTATTGTCTGGGTGGCATTTGGAAAATTTATGGATATATATATACACACACACACATTCTTTTTTCTTTTGTCTTTTTGAGGGCTGCACCCGAGGCATATGGAAGTTCCCCGGCTAGGGGTCTAATCGGAGCTGTTGCCACCAGCCTCCACCAGAGCCACAGCAACACCAGATCTGAGTCGCATCTGCAACCTACACCACAGCTCATGGCAATGCCGGATCCTTAACCCACTGAGTGAAGCTAGGGATCGAACCTGAAACCTCATGGTTCCTAGCTGGATTCATTTCCGCTGCGCCATAACGGGAACTCCAATACATTCTTTTTTTTAAAAATTGAGGTGAAATTCACACAGCATATTCATTCATTTGTTTATTTTTATGGCACATGGAAGTTCCGTGGGCCAGGGATCGAATCTGAGCCACAGCTGCATCCTACGCTGCAGCTATAGCAATGCCAGAGCCTTTAACCCACTGTGCCAGGCCAGGGATTAAACCCTCACCTCTGCAGTGACCTGAGCCACTGCAGTTAAATTTTTAACCCACTGTACCACAATGGGAACTCCAACATAATCATTTTAAAGTGAACAGTGGCATTTTGTACATTCATGATGTTATGCAACCACCACCTCTGTTTCGTTCCAAAACATTTTCATCTCTGCAAAGTGAATCCTGTACCCTTTGGTAGTCATTCTCTATTCCTCCCTCCTTACAGCTCTGGCAATAACCAATCTGTGTTCTGTCTCTATGGATTTACCTATTCTGAATATTTCATATAAATGGAATCAAACCTATGTGACTTTATGTCTGGCTTCCTTCACTTAGCATCCTGTTTTGGGGGTTCACCCATGTTGTACCCTGTATCAGTACTTCATAATTTTTCATGGCTGAATCAGATTTCCTTATATGGATATACTCTGTTTTGTTTATGCATTCATTAGTTGTGGACATTTGGAGTGTTTGGCTGTTATGAATAGTGCTATGAAGATTCATGGATCAGTTTTTTTTGAACACCTCATTTCAGTTCTTTTGGGCATATACATAGAAATGGAATGACTGGGTCATATGGTAATTCCATGTTTAATTTTTTTAGAAACTGCCATATTGTTTCCCACAGCAGCTGTACCATTTTATTTTCCTACCAACAATGTGAAAGGGCTCCAATTTCTCTACATCCTTGCCAGCACTTGTTACTTTCCATATTTTGGATAATAGCCATCCTAGTAGGTGTGAAGTAGCATCTCCTTGTGGATTTTTTATTTGTTTGTTTTTTGGCTATTCCCATGGCATGTGAAAGTTACTGAGCTAGGGGTTGAAACTGCACCACAGCAGTGACCCAAGCCATAGCAGTGACAATGCCAAGTCCTTAACCCTTAGGCTACCAGGGAACTCCTTTGTAGTTTTAAAAACATATTTTGTTTTTAGGAGTTCCCATTGTGGTTCAGTGGTTAATGAATCTGACTAGCATCTGTGAGGACACAGGTTTGATCCCTGGCCTCGCTCAGTGGGTTAAGAATCCAGTATTGCTGTGAGCTGTGGTGTAGGTCACAGATGTGGCTCGGATCCTGCATTGATGTGGCTGTGGTGTAGGCCGGTGACTACAGCTCTGATTCGACCCCTAGCCTAGGAACCTCCATATCCCATGAGTGCAGCCCTAAAAAGCAAAATAAAATAAAATAAATAATAAAAATACATTTTGTTTTTAAAAATTTTTTATTTAAGTTTAGTTAATTTACAATGTTTATTAATTTCAAGTGTAGAGCAAAGTGATTCAGTTATACATTCCTTAGATTCTTTTTTTTTTTAATTTTTTATGCTTTTTAGGGCCATACCCACAGCATTTGGAGGTTTCCGGGCTGGGGGTCTAGTCAGAGGTACAGCTGCCCACCTACAGCACAACCACAGCAATGCCAGATCTGAGCTATGTCTGTGACCTACACCACAGCCCACGGCAACACTGGATCCTTAACCCACTGAGCAAGGCCAGGGATCCAGCCCGAAACCTCATGGTTCCTAGTCAGATTTGTTTCCTTGTGCCACGATGGGAACTCCTATTCTTCAGATTCTTTTCCATTAGAGGTTATTATAAGGTATCGACTATAGTCCCCTGTGCTATATAGTAGGTCCTTGTTGTTTACATATTGTATATATAGTAGTATGTGTGTGTTAATCCCAGACTCCTAGTTTATCCCCACCCCCCTGCCGCCCCCTTCTATCCCCTTGGGTAACCATAAGTTTGTTTTCTTTGTCTGTGAGTCTGTTTCTGTTTTGTAAATAAGTTCCTTTGTATCATCTTTTTTTAGATTCCACAGGTAAGTGATAACATATGATATTTGTCTTTCTTTTTTTTTTTTTTTTTGCTTTTTGCTTTTTAAGGCTGCATCCACGGCATTTGAAAGTTCCCAGGCTAGGGGTTGAATCAGAGCTGCAGTTGCTGGCCTATGCCACAGCCACAGAAATGCCAGATCTGGGCCACATCTGCGACCTACACCACAGCTCACAGCAATGCCAGATCCTTAACCCACTGGGCGAGGCCAGGAATCGGACCTGTATCCTCATGGATACTAGTCGGGTTTGTTACTACTGAGCCATGATGGGAACTCCTCTCCTTGTGGTTCTGATTGCGTGTATTCTCACACCCGTTCCATCTGAAATATAGCCCACGTGGTGCAGTTCTTTGGGGAGAGGGAAGAGATGGGGGAGATGTTGAGAAAGGAAGAACTGTGGGTAGAAGTTACTCGCAGTGGCTTCTGATAACAGGGTGCGAGGCCTGAGCCCACCGTCAGTCATTCCCTTGTGGTTCATTAGATTTGTACCGCCAGTGATGTTCCTGGAAAGGAGAGATGCTAAATTCCAATTCCTAATCTTTGCCTAATTTTATAGCTCAAACTTCTAGCTACATATTTAGGTTCCTTTTACCCTTGGGTCACTCTGGCCTGTGAATTGATCTGTGATCCTACCTCCCAAGTTCTCTGGTCCTCAAAGGAGCCTGGAAACCATGTGATACTAACATAAGTTACTAACATTTTAAGTCCAAAGTGAAAGCTTGCTTCTATGTGTCCTCCCTTAGCTGCTAAGGTTCATCCTGGGAAGCCCACCTGAGAGAGGTAAGGCTCCCAGCCATGTCTGTTTGCAGTTTTCTGTTTAGGCATCCATCAGGCACAGCCTGGACACGCTCTGCAAGGACTTCAGGACAAGACCTGCTGAGCAATGTCTTCCTTACTTGCAGGGAGAATGCTGTTGAACTCCTTGATTCATTAATACAAGCAACTCATGTTGCAATGAGAGGCAACTCCCATTACAACAATCTCAACAATGACTGGCTTGAAATAATACGTAAGTCAGAGCTGCATGTGTGTAAAATGTGTGTCTTGGTTGCTATGGCTTCATAGCGTCAAGTGTGGTTTTAGAGCCTGACCTGGCAGGTTGTCTTTCTTTTCTGTGGCCCAACTGACATTTGTTCAGAGGTTAGCTCTCCAGGCAGTAGACTCTTCATATCTTTTACCTCTTATTCATGATGGCTTTTTTTTTTTTTAAAGAGGAAATCTACAGGAAGTTCAAATTGCCCAGTTGTTTTACAAGCTAACGGTCTTTGGGAAAGGAAGTCTTAATGAAATTTGTGAATTTTCCGTGCATATCAGTTTGCATGGCAATTTTTTTTTTTTTTGGTCTTTTTGCCTTTTCTGGGACCGCTCCCATGGCATATGGAAGTTCCCAGGCTAAGGGTCTAATCGGAGCTGTAGCTACCAGCCTACACCAGAGCCAAAGCAACGCAGGATCCGAGCCCTGTCTGCGAACTACACCACAGCTCATGGCAACGCTGGATCCTCAACCCACTAAGCAAGGCCAGGGATCGAACCCACAACTTCATGGTTCCTAGTTGTATTCGTTAACCACTGCACCATTATGGGAACTCCTGCATAGCAATTTTTGACTGCCAGGAATATGGGCAGTTGAGAACTGGCTTTGTAATTTACAAAAGAAATTTTGTTAACTTAAAACAAGGCGAGGAATTCTCTTGTGGCACAGTGGGTTAAGGATCCGGCATTGTCACTGTGGTGGCTCTGGTCAATGCTGTGTCACGGGTTTGATCCCTGGTTTGGGAACTTCCACATGCCTCAGGCAAGGCCGAAAAATGAAAAGAAAGTAATAGGAAATATGCTAGATGAAAGGAGCCAGATGTAAAAAGAGCACATACTATATGATTCTGCTTATATACAATGTCCAGAGCGAGCCTATCTGTAGAGATAGAAAGCAGATGAGTGGTTGCCCAAGGCTGGGTACATTTTACTTTTTTTTTTTTTCTGTCTTTTTGTGTTTTCTAGGGCCGCTCTTGCGGCATATGGAGGTTCCCAGGCTAGGGGTCGAATCGGAGATGTAGCCACCGGCCTACGCCAGAGCTACAGCAACTCGGGATCTGAGCTGCGTCTGCAACCTACACCACAGCTCACGGCAATGCCGGATCCTTAACCCACTGAGCAAGGGCAGGGACCGAACCCACAACCTCATGGTTCCTAGTCGGATTTGTTAACCACTGTGCTACAACAGGAACTCCCATTTTACTTTTTTAAAAAAATAAAGAAACAGAACTCAGAGGTTGGGCTTTGCCATCTAGGCCAGTGAGATGGGCTGTGGAATCCCCGAGGGATTGAGGGAAGGGATCAGCAAAGCACCTGAGAAGTAAAACGTGTGAGAAATTTCAAGACAGAGAACCAGAGTTGGTCAGGTAAGAAATCAGAGGTGATGGCGTTTTGTCACCTTCAGGGTGGAAGCTGTTAGTTTCTATTTCATGTCTAAGCTGAAAATCAACCCTGATCCTGGTTAATAAACAGAAGAGAAATGATGTTGAATTCATATATCAAGGAAGAACTTGGAAACAGTGTCGCCGACCTTCCAAAGCCCTGAAGGAGCGAAGTCATGCCCTCTAGAGTCTCTATAAGACTTACCATCCACATCCTATAACTGATCTTGCTATTCCCCCCCACCCCGCCCCCAGGGCCAGGTTTCAGGATGAATGCAAATTAATCTCTTATTCAGCTTTTTTTTCTTCCATTTGTATTACTGCTCTGGCAACACATCAGGAAGTTGCTTTTGAACTATTTAATCCATAGGAACTAAAGTTGTTAGAATGGACTTTAAATGTCTTACAGCGCTTTTACTAGAACAGTGGCTGCATGGGATAAGTCTCATGGCACTTTACTGCAATTATATGGGATTTCTGTTAAACTCCAGGTGGGTTTCAGTGAGGAGCTTGGGAACTGAATCATGATTTACGGTTTTACTAAGGGTCAGGGATTTTAAAGCGCCAGGAATTGACTTAACACAAGGAAACAAGGGGAGACAGATACTGAGTGACCTATAACTAAAGCCTGTTAGAGATTAAAGCCTCATTCATGTGATTCCTGTCTAATAATTCCCATTCTGGGGCATCGTAGGACCACTGTTACTAAATTATTCTTTCCAAAATGCACAACTTAGGAGTTCCCTGGTGGCCTAGTAGTTAAGGATCCGGTGTTGTCATTGCTGTGGTGCAGGTTCTATCCCTGGCCTAGGAACTTCTGCATGCCGTGGCCGTGGCCAAAACAAACAAATGAACAAAGAAACAAATAAAATGCACCACCTAATGTTTCTGTAGGTACAGATGCCCCTGATACAGGAGCAGACCCTACTGTCAGCAGCTCCAATGGCGTCTGCCCAGATGTTCCTGCTCAGCTGAGTATCCGCATCCTCTTCTCAGATGCTGGTGCCGTGGAAGGGGTCACTCAGCAGGAGATACTCGGTGTAGAGACAAGGTATGAGGGCATCTCAGGTAAGTATAGTTTGGGGAGAGTTGGTAAAGTTGAGGGCGCTCTAAAGTATAGGGAAATGCTAACTTAGAATCTGATTGCTATATTTACAAATTGCAATGATTAACAATATGGTTACATGTATAAATGGAATATGGAAGGCAGCTATGCTCACCACTGTTCCACCAACACTGTAAATGGAATATGGATAAACTACATTTGTAATGGAAACTCAGTTTCACTTATAAGCTATGTATAAGAGATTCTGCAAGGGATTTTAGGGGGTACAACGATGAATAAGGGGCTGCTTAGTGCTAGGCATTTTTGAAATTCATGAATATTAATTGGCATACTGATCAGGGAATATTGCCTAGTGGTTAGGGATTTTAGTGGCAGATAGGCGGGTTCAAATCACGGCTAGTCCCCGTATGATATCAGTTATATGTGGAATCTAAAATATGGCATAGATGAACTGATCTGCAGAACAGAAACAGACTCATGAACATAGAAAACAGACTTGTGGTTGCCAAGGGGGAAGAGGAGGAAGTGGAGTGGACGGGGAGGTTGAGGTTAGTAGATGCAAACTGTTACATTTAGAATGGATAGACAACGAGGTCCTACTGTACAGCACAGAGAACTATATCCAGTCACCTGGGATAAACCATAATGGAAAGGAATATAAAAAGAATGTGTATATGTATGTAACTAAGTCATTTTGCTGTACAGCAGAAAATGGCACAACGTTATAAATCAACTGTATTTTAATAAAATGAAATACAATTTAAAAAAATGGCTATTCCACAATGAGCTGTGTGACCTTGGACAGTTACTTAACCTCTTCTGAACTTCAGTTTCCTTATCTGTAAGATGGTGATAACACCTCACGTGTCAGACCTTTGTCACTTTTATTTTGTTTTGTTTTGTGTTTTTGTCTTTTTGCCATTTCTTGGGCCGCTTCTGTGGCATATGGAGGTTCCCAGGCTAGGGGTCTAATTGGAGCTGTAGCTGCCAGCCTACACCAGAGCCACATCAACTCAGGATCCGAGCCGCGTCTGCAACCTACACCACAGCTCACGGCAACGCCGGACCCTTAACCCACTGAGCAAGGGCAGGGATCGAACCCGCAACCTCGTGGTTCCTAGTCGGATTCGTTAACCACTGTGCCACTACGGGAACTCCCCTCTGTCACTTTTATTTTTTTTTATTTTATTTATTTTATTTTATTTTATTTTTTTTAGTTCTGTACTTTTACTTCTGTTTGAATAGTAACAGTGCCCTGAGCCATGCAGCATAAGCAGTTCATTCCTCCAAAGATGTTCACATAGTTATGAAATGAAATACTCCAAGTGATTCTTTTTTTTTTTTTTTTTTTGTCTACCCTGTGGTACATGGAGTTCCTGAGCCAGGGATCAGATCAGAGCTGAAGTTGCAGCCTACAATGCAGCTGTAGCCACACTGGATCCTTTATTTTTATTTTTATTTTTATTTTTATTTCCCCACTGTACAGCAAGGGGGTCAGGTTATCCTTACATGTATACATTACAATTACATTTTTCCCCCAGCCTTTCTTCTGTTGCAACATGAGTATCTAGACAAAGTTCTCAATGCTATTCAGCAGGATCTCCTTGTAAATCTATTCTAAGTTGTGTCCCTCTGTCACTTTTAAATGACAGTCCTAGTTGACACTGACTTAGCAAAAGAGGAATTTATTGGTTCAAATTATAAAAAGTTCCCATACAGCTAGTTCATTGCTTATGGTTCCCATGTGGAAGAGTCTTTTCCCCTTTATCTCCTCTTTCCTTTGGGTGGGCTTTCCTCAAGAGAGGAAGGTTTTCCTCAAGAGATGGCAAAGGTGAGCACCAGCAAATCCAGGCTTATCAGTTTAGCAAATCTAGTGGAAAGAAGGTACCTTCTTTCCCCATCTTTTTCAAAAGTCATCTGTGTGACTTTATTTGTTCAGTTTCAGTCATGTGCTCCTTTCTGTACCAATCACCATGGCCAGGGCAATAAACATCTCAATTGGCCAGAAGCAGGTGATGGGTCCACCCCTAGATTCAGATGAGTCCCTTCTGGTCCCTCAACTGAGAGTAGAGAGGGGTAGTTCCCAAGGCAAAGTGTTGGT
Organism: Phacochoerus africanus; assembly: GCF_016906955.1. Classification (NCBI taxonomy): domain Eukaryota; kingdom Metazoa; phylum Chordata; class Mammalia; order Artiodactyla; family Suidae; genus Phacochoerus; species Phacochoerus africanus. The sequence goes on along the minus strand of NC_062558.1, from coordinate 29,421,312 downwards.
AGGTAGGCATAAAAAACATGGAAAGCCCTCAAAAGTCACTAGCTGCTGCTGCTGCTGTTATCATTATTGAAGTTATTATCATATTGTTTGAGAGAAAGAAGTGATAAAACACATGAACCTTTTTCCTACTGTGGTGCAATGGCTTAAGAATCCGACTACAGGGGCTTGGGTTCATGTGGAGGTAAGGTTTTGATCTCTGGTACAGGAGCTTCCATATGCTGCAGGTGTGGCAATAAATAAATAAATAAAACAAAAGCACCAGTGTGAAATGAGATGATAGGGGAGGAAATATATAACAGAACTGGCAAAATGTTGGTGGTTGCTATAGCCTGTGATAGATCCGCAGAAGTTTGTCATGTAACTGTCTCTGCTTGTATGTGCATTTGAAAATTTACATAATACAAAGGGGGAAAGAAAAGCGCCGGTAGAATGTGAAACTTCTTTAGGAGAATCCCAGAACTTATTGTTGTATCAAGTTTGTTTTTGTTTTTGTTTTTAAGGGCCGAACCTGTGGCATATGGAAGTACCCAGGCTAGGAGTTGAATTGGAGCTACAGTTGCCAGCCTGTGCCACAGCCACAGCAATGAGGGATCCAAGCCATGTCTTCGACCTACGCCACAGCTCATGGCAACTCAGGATCCCCAACCCACTGAGGGACGTCAGGGATCGAACCTGAGTTTTTATGGATACTAGTTGGATTCATTTCTGCTGCACCACAGTGGGAACTCCCTGATGTTCTTAATTGGAAATGAGGGGTGGACCTGTTGCCTGTACCACCTTTCCTTCTCAGGTTCTCCTCGGTGACCTGGCAGTATCAGTGTGGGCTGACTTGTGAGGATGAGGCTGACCTTTTCCCCATCAGTGCATCAGTCCAGTTTATTAAGATACCTGCGCAGTTACCCCGTCCACTTACAAGGTAATACAGTTGCTGACCTAAGTGATGTTAGGCCAGAAGCAAAATAAATACATGTTCAAAAATGTTTATTTCTTTAATCAGGCTTTGATGGCTCTCATCAAAAGCATGCTTTGCTGTAGCTATTATAATGTTCTAAAATGTTTTGTAGATTCCAGATTAATTTTACCGAGTATGACTGTAACAGAAATGAGGTGTGTTGGCCGCAACTTTTGTATCCACTGACCCAGTATTATCAAGGTAGAGTAAAGCATATTTCCAGAATGGTTATCATTATGCTACATGAATCAAAAAACTTTTGGAGTTCTTTGGTGGTGCAGTGGGTTAAGGATCCAGTGTTGTCACTGCTGTGGCTTAGGTCACAGCTGTGGTTTGGATTCAGTCCCTGGCCTGGGAGCTTCCACATGTCTCAGGTATGGCCAAAAAATAAAAAAATAAAAATAAAAAAAGCGTTATGTGTCACAGAAAACTTAAAACACATAGAAAAGTTTTAAATAGAAAACTTTTATTGATGCTGCCACTTAGAAATGATCACTATGTTTTAGCTTATTTCTACCTAAATAATTACCCGTAAAGTTAAGAAGTTAAGAACGTTGCTTAATTTGATTCATTGTCTTGCAGGGGAGCCTTATTGTCAGTGTGTGGCCAAGAGTTTACTCCTGGTATCCTTCATCACATTGGCTGTGTTCCTCAGTAACCCCTGGACCAGAATATGCAAAGCTTGGCATCCATCTACCATCTGACTTCTTACAGATCATCTGTTTTTACTTCAGGGCTTTGCTGTCCTCCTGGGTACCTTTCTGTAAAAGCTTAATAAATGAATTATTTTATTTTTATAGAAAAGATTATTAAGTGCTCTGCAAATTTAACTCATGTATATAGCTATCCAGATGTTCAAGCAATGCAGAATGGGCGTCCTCTCTGCTATACCAGACTCAGCAAAATGCATGAGAGGGTCAACTGAAGAGATAAATATTGTTAAATTTGAGTTCATCACAAATTATGAAAGTCTTAGGAGTCTTGGTGCAAGTGTCATTTGCATCATAGAGAGTCAGTCTTTAAATTTGGTATATATTTCTGTTGAACTGATTAGTTTCCACTATTCCAAAGAAAAGATTAAAAATGCATTAAAGTCTTAAAAAGTTTATATAGTACAAAAGTAAAAAAAAAAAAAAAAGGATGAAGAAGGATGTGGGGATTGGGGGAAGGAAATAGAATAGGAGTTAAGTAAAACAAAACCAGAAGTGAACACAAGCCCACAAAGATATATATGCCAAGGATCTTGTATTTACCAAAGGTAGATCCCATATTTAGCCTTCAGTTTACAAAAAACCAGTATGATTAGCTACAGGAATCATGGGATCCACAGATTAGAAATAAGCTGGCTTTCAATGAAGGACATTTTTCCCTAGTTTTTATTTTTATTATTATTTTTTAAGATATTTTTATTTCATTTTATTTTTCAGGGCTGCACCCATGGCATATGGAGGTTCCCAAGCTAGGAGTCTAATCAGGGCTGTAGCCACCAGACCACGTCACAGCCACAGCAATGCCAGATCCTTAACCCACTGAGCGAGGCCCAGAATTGAACCTGCATCCTCATGGATACTAGTCAGATTCGTTTCCACTGAGCCATGATGGGAACTCCTATTTTTATTATCATTATTTTTTTAATGGCTGCACCCATAGCATATGGAAGTTCCTGGGCCAGGGACTGAATCTGCAGCTGTGATCTATGCTGCAGCTGTAGCAGCACTGGATCCCTAACACACTGCACAGGGCTGGGGAATCCACCCCACGCCTCCCCAGCAACCCAAGCTGCTGCAATTGAATTCTTAATCCACTGTGCCACAGTGGGCACTCTCTTAGTTGAGTCTTAAGAGAAATTTCTCCTGGGGCCCCAGGAAGGGACAGACAGCATGATGCAGTAGGGGTTGGGATGGGGTGGGGTAGGAAGAAGGGATGTCTTCAACCACAGCCCTAGAGTGGCCACACTGTGATCACTGTGAGGTTTCTTTGGCGGCCAGATAAATTTATTTATTTATTTATTTATTTATTTATTTATTTATTTATTTATTTTTGTCTTTTTGCTATTTCTTTGGGCCGCTCCCGCAGCATATGGAGGTTCCCAGCATATGGAGGTTCCCAGGCTAGGGGTCGAATCGGAGCTGTAGCCATTGGCCTACGCCAGAGCCACAGCAACGCGGGATCCAAAGCCGTGTCTGCAACCTACACCACAGCTCACAGCAACGCCGGATCCTTAACCCACTGAGCAAGGCCAGGGACCGAACCCACAACCTCATGGTTCCTAGTCGGATTCGTTAACCACTGTACCACGACGGGAACTCCCACGGCCAGATAAATTGTCTTTGTTGAGCACTGTGGATAAATCGAATTTTGAAAAGCAACTCTCTCCTGTCTCACAAGTTTTGGTTGAGTTCCTGATGCCTCCTGTGGTCTCCACACCACACAGAATGTGTTGTTCCATCTTCACTCAACATTCCCAGGGGAGTTTCAAATCTTACTTCCACTCTAAGTCTCGTTCTCTTTTTTCCTAATTCATATTAAACATGTAACAAATGACATAAAAATTACTCCCTTGGGTATTCCCTGGTGGCCTAATGGTTAGGACTCTGTGCTTTCACTGCTGTGGCCCTGGTTCAGTCTTTGGTCTGGGAACTGAAATTCCATGTGAAGCTGCTCAACAACAACAACAACAAAAAATCCTCCCTCCAGCACCACTGTTTGTATTACTCTGTGGAATCACTGCTTTCTCCCCAGCTGTGCTTCTTTTTCTTTGATGTGGATCTCTGTGGGTTAAAGTCATTACACTCTCTAGGAGTTGAAAATTATCTTTTGTCAAAGGAAAGGAAATACTACCTGATTAACTACAGCAATTCAGTCTTTCTATGGAAGTTAGTATAACTAGCTCTAGAAAGTGAATTAATTAATTAATTAATTTGGTCTTTTGTCTTTTTAGGGTTGCACCCGTGGCATGTGGAAGTTCCCAGGCTAGAGGTCTAATCAGAGCTACAGCTGCCGGCCTACGCCACAGCCACAGCAACGATGGATCCAACCTGCGTCTGTGAGCTATACCACAGCTCACGGCAACGCTGGATCCTTAACCCATGGTTCCTAGTCAGATTCCATTCACTGCTCCATGATGGGAACCCCAGAAAGTGAATTTAACATTTTCCAGTAACCAGTAATTTGACCTGATTTTGTGGGCTTTTGTTAGGGTGACTTTATATTTATGAAGGGGAAAAACTTACTTTAGCAGTTAGAACAGGATTGGGGGGCATGCTATATGGTTTTGACTTTTCTAAGTTTATACATGCATTTATGCATCTAAGAAATATTTATTGAGAGGCTACTATGCGCTGGGACTTGCAGATACCAAGACTGTGTCCCTTGTCTGGTGGAGCTGTCAACTGGAGAAAAAAGCACAGCCTAAAAGCTGAAAGTTATGTTTCATTCAGGGCATTTATTGAGGAATATAGCCTGGAAGGCAGTCTCTCCCTTACCTAAATTTCCTGGCCTGGGAACTTCCATCTGTCATACATTCAGCAGTGAAAAAAAGGCAAAAAAAAAAAAAAGATTACTGCTAATCACAAAAAACAGACACCACAAGTTAATGATTTTAGCGCTTATATATGTATGGGGAGATTCGAGTCTGAGCTTATCAAAATTATTTCTTTAATATGCATCTTAACTAGGGCTAGTATCCTGTTTTTCTCCATTCTGAATTCCTCTGAGGGTGAACTGTTGGGGGCGGCTGCAGCAGACTTTCTTCCCTCCAGACAACACAGTCTAGTGGGGGAAAACTGGCAATAAACACCCATGAGATAATTTCAGTGATAGGTGCTATGAAGAAAATAAAACAGGGCTATGGTGGGATGGGATGGTAGGTCTACTTTTGCTAGGAGTCAGGAAGCACCTTTCAGAGCCAGGGACTTTTGACCTAGGAGCTTTTTTTTTTTTTTTTTCTTTTTAGGGCCAGACAGACTGCATATGGAAGTTACCAGGCTAGGAGTCGTATTGGAGCTACAGCTGCCCGGCCTTCGCCACAGCCACAGGGGATCCGAGCTGCGGCTGCAACCTACACCACAGCTCAGGGTAACGCAGAATCGCTGACCCACCGAGCAAGGCCAGGGATTGGACCCACATCCTCATGGGTACTAGTTGGGTTCGTTTCTTCTGGGTCACGTCGAGAACTCCCAATAGGAGCTAATTTTGAGAAGGTCTGGGGGAAGAGGTGTTCGAGGCCGAGGGAGGAGAGGGGTCAGTAAGTTCAAGTGCACGGACCTGGAAAGCGAAAGAAGGCAGGTGCGGAGGTGGGGCGGAAGGAGAATAGAGCTTGGGGAAGGCAGAGGTTAGACACCCGTGGGTAAGAAGTTTGGATTTTATGTAGAACACAGTGAGAAGTGCCGGAAAAATTTACGTAGGCTCACATTAGATTTTCGTCTTGTCAGAGATCACTGCAGCTGCTGTGCGCAAGATCGTAAAAGGCAAGAGCATCCCTCAGGATTATAGTGCCGCGCATCAGACTCTGCTTTCAGGTCCTCACAAAGGCCAGGAACCCAGAGAGAAGCCAGAAAGGCAGGAACCAACCGCAAACACCACTTGAAATTGTAACTCCGTCGATAGGCAGATCTTTGGAGACAAAGATTCTCGGAGCTTGTCGGGACCTTGGGGATGGGAAGGGGACTGACTGCAGCTGAACAAGAGGAATACTTCTGGGGTTGATGGAAATGTTCTAAAAGTGATTGTGACGATGGCTGCACAGCTGTAACTTTACTAAAAATTACAAAATTGTATGCTCTAGTTGGGTGAACTTCATGGCATTTAAACTCAGTAAAACTCCTTTTTAAAAGCGCCCAACCGCAGAGCGACCGGCTGTTTTCCGCCTGGGTCCGGCAGTGTTCGGGTAGCCTCCGCAGTGCCACTGGGGTTTGCGCCGGTTGGCCCCGCAGCCGCAGCCGTGGGCAGCAACTCCGGGTGCCATTGGTCGGCCGGCGAGGTGGGGGAGGTGGGTGAGGGGGAGGAACCGGAACCGGCTGCAGTCGGGGGGCGGGGCCTCGCGGGCGGCGGTGGCGGCGGCTGGAGCGGCGGCCGCGGTGGCAGGTTCGGGCGCAGCTGCTGCAGCCCGTAGCCCCATGGTGCGGGGCCGCGGCCAGGCCTCAGGAGGAGCCGGAGCCCCGGACCGTCCCGGCTTGACCGTGCGGGCCCGCGCAGCCCGGAGTGCCCGCTGCCCGTCGGGCCCCGCGGGGGCGCGTCCCGGCTGGCCATGGGGTCTCTGTTCCGAAGCGAGACCATGTGCCTGGCGCAGCTCTTCCTGCAGTCCGGCACGGCCTACGAGTGCCTCAGCGCCTTGGGCGAGAAGGGCCTGGTCCAGTTCCGAGACGTGAGTGTCGCCCGGGAGACGCGGGACCGCGAAGCTACCGCATCGCGCCTTTCGCTCGGGCCTTCTTTCCGGGGATGCCTGGGCAGGGACGCCCCGTCCTCCCCATTTCCCAGGCGGGGAAGCTGAGGTCCACTATCCGGCCTGAGCTTCCGCAGAGCGGGGCTGGAGCCCAGGGTCGCCGGATGTCTGGTCCGCGGCCGCTCTGGCGGGGTTAGTTAGGAACGCTCCTCGTTGTTTTCATCAGCTCGGGTCGGACCATCTGATGCTTCGGAGCGCCGACTCTGTGCCAGGCACTGGGCTAACCAGGAGAACAAATCTGATGAGGCCTTTCAGAGCCCTTCTAGAACTTACAGAGGTGGCAGAGGAAAAATATTGAGCAAAAGAATACGTAAAAAGGAATATGTTTGCTACACAGAAAGTAAACCGAGGTGGTGAGATGGTGATTCCGGTGGGGGTGATCAGGGAGGCCTCTTGAAGGAGGTGTCCTTGGGCTGAGACCTGAATGGGAAGGAGCCCGCCCTGGGAAAATTTGGGGGAACAAGGTCCCAGGTGGAGGGAACAGGAAGAGTTGGAGCCTGAATTGGGAATGAACTTGGTGTAGGCTCCTGAGGGTAAGATTTTTGAGGGTGAGTGTTTTTGTTCACTGATGATGTACATACCGCTGTCTAGTAAGGAACAGGAGTGCAGTCAGAATGGGAACGCTCCCTAGCAAGTAGTAATAAACACTTTTGTTTATGCATCTGTTTACTTGTTTATTGTTTGTCTCCACCATGAAAACTGTCACACCTCCCCCCCCATTTAAGGACCTTGCCTGAGCTTTTTCATTCCTGATTCCTCAGTACAGTCCCTGGCTTTGTGGGCATTAATAAGCATTTGTTGAGTGAATGAACAAGCTTTTATTGAGTGCTTGCTTGGTCCAATTCGGAGTTTGGTGCTGAGGACTCAGGGGTGAGCAGTGTGGACAAGGTCCCTGTGTTTTTATTGTTGACAGTTAAGGAGGAGACAGAATCGCATTCTGATTATGAACTGTGATAAGTGCCATGGAAGGAAAAGAACAGTGCGAAAGGGGGATTATGAAGCAGGACCTAACGCTGGCTAATTGAACTGAAAGTCACTTGAGTGAACATTTTATTTCCTGGGACCCAACTTTCAAATCCTGTAATTTCCCTTCATCTTTCTGAGGGCTCCTTGGTTTCAAGATGGAACAGCCGTGCCTGAGATCTGATATCATTGATCCTTGGGTTGGCCTCACAAGGCAATTGCAAGGTCAGAGAGAAATGCCTGAGTGACAGGTGAGCTCTTCCTGGTTCCTGGAGCCATTTGGGCTTCAGCACGTGGTGCCCACTTTCCTGGCAGGTGCTATGCTGAGCTGTGAGTAGCACCTTCTGAAAGATTCAGGAAACAGTTGTGAGAGAAGCAGCCTCCTTTCTTTCTTTTTTTTTTTCTTTTGACCATGCCCACAGCATGTGGAAGTTCCCAGGCCAAGGGCTGAACCCATGCCACAGCAGTAACAGCGCTGTATCCTTAACTTGCTGCACCACCAAGGAACTCCCCAGGCTCCCTTCTTTATAACAGGGAAATTCCTTCCATCCTGTTAGTACTCAGGCCAAGACACTTAATTCATGCTTAAATCTTAGAGGTTTGAACAAATGCTCTAATTACTGCAAAGATTCAGGTTTCATTGAGTGCCATTGCTTAGATAGTAGAGGATATTTGGGATCCTTTGAAATTGAAAATCAGTGAGAGAAAAAGAAAGTGCAGTTCATCTTTTTCCAGAAGAAAAACTAAAATGCTAAAATGAGCTCTTCTTTGTGTGGTGTTATGTTTCAGAGCTCAGATGTGTGTGTGGAGTGACTGTCAGGCAGCACAGGTGCTAGTGCAGAAAGCTCCATCACACCTGACTCTTTTTCTGCTCTCTTCTGAAGTGTCTTCCTGACTTTGTGCTCACCAGGTGGGACTGCTGACATTGGTGTTTCCTGGTTGGCACAGGCTGAACAGTTTCCCCCTTCCCTTTTAGTAAAACTTCCAAGGGAGGGGAGGCAAGGGTTTCTGTAGTGACAGCCAAAGAGAAGACCTGGGAAAGAAAGATTATTCAACTAACCAGTAGGACCCAGTGATGGGGAAAGTACATCTCACTTTGTTAAGGGCCTAGAGTCTAAGAACTGTGTTCACTTTTTGTTATTAGATGCCGGCGTGGGATGATAACTTGTGTGGACACTGGTTAAAAACGGCACCCAGCATCCTCTGCCAGTTTTCCTAGATTAAATGTTAGTCTTCAGCTGAATCTTCATTAAAATGTACTTCAAAGCATTAACCTGGAATTGGGGTGATGTTGCCTCCCTCAAAGAAAGCAGAAGCAGGAGTTCCCACTGTGGCACAATGGGATTGGTGGCGTCTCTGCAGTGCCAGGACAAAGGTTTGATCCCTGGGCCTGGCACAGTGGGTTAAAAGATATGGCATAGGTCGTAGCTATGGCTTGGATCTGACCCTGGCCCTGGAACTCCATATGCTGTCAGGTGGAGGGGTGGGGACAAAAAAAGAAAAAGAAAACAGAAGCAAAACTTTATAGAAACCATGCAACAGAAAAGAAACATTGTACCTTGTAAGATAGTGATGGCGTATGTCAAGTCCAATCATGTTTTTGTTGTTACCACAGAAATTTGCCTCTTCATGAAGATTATATTTGTGAAAGCATAGTGTCCAATTTGAATTTCCTAGTGTTTGATATTGAAGAAGGAAAAATTGAAACCGAGAAGCTGTGTCATTTATAGACAGGTTTTGATGCATGGCTTCCTCAGCCCATTCTTAGTTCTGTAGAGGTAGACTGTGTCTGAATCATTAGGAACTTGAAAGTGGTCACTACTTTGGATTAGTGTGACTTCCAGAAATGAATGCAAATGTGACATACAGAAGTGAAATTCAAATTTTTATCTTTCTTCTGGTTAATTCTTTAAAAAAGAAATTAAAAAAACTGAATGAGAACTGAGCCTTTAGCTTAGACATTGTCAGGTTGTTCAGTTTCAGGCCAAGCTATTTCTACTTCTCTTTTTTGAGTTGCCCAGTACAATGCTAGATAAGATAAAATTCTTACCCTAAATGCCTTTCCCTGTGAATAATTACTGTCATTTTAAAAATGGTAAAATTGGAGTTTCTTGGTGGCTCATTGGGTAAAAGATCCAGAGTTGTCACTTCTGTAGCTCAGGTCACTGCTGTGGCATAGGTTCGGTTCCTGGCCTGGGAACTTCCACATGCTGTGGGTGTGGCCAAAAAAAAAAAACCGCACATACATATATATTTCAAAATTAGGACCACACTGATAATATCTTTTTGTTTGTTTCTGTTTTTGTTTTTTAGGGCCGTACCTGTGGGATATGGAAGTTCCCAGGCTAGGGATTGAATCAGAGCTTCAGGTACTGGGCTATGCTACAGCCCTAGCAATGGAGGATCCGAGCCTCATCTGTGACCTACACCACAGCTCACGACAGTGGTGGATCCTTAACCCATTGAGTGAGGCCAGGCATCGAACCTGAATCCTCATGGATCCTAGTTGGATTCATTTACACTGCACCATGACAGGAACTCCCTGATAATACCTTTAATCTTTTTTCACAGGCAAATCTTGACTAATTTCCTCATTTTATTAAATATTTTTTTTAACAGAGTTTTTTATTGTTTTTTAAATTTTTAAAAATTTTTATTTATTTATTTTTTTTGTCTTTTTGCCATTTTTAGGGCCGCTCCCGTGGCATATGGAGATTCCCAGGCTAGGGGTCTAATTGGAGCTGGAGCCGCTGGCCCACGCCAGAGCCATAGCAACGCGGGATCCGAGCTGTGTCTGCAACCTACACCACAGCTCACGGCGGATCCTTAACCCACTGAGCAAGGCCAGGGACCGAACCCGTAACCTCATGTTCCTAGTTGGATTTGTTAACCACTGAGCCACGACGGGAACTCCTGTTTTTTATTGTTTTAAGCTTTGTGTGATAAGAAGTAGAGGGAAGGGTATATGGGAACAGTCAATTTTCACGTACCCATAATATAAACTTATGGCCACTCTTCCACCCTCCCCAGCTCTTCCCAGACAAGATCATTTTGAAGCAAATTCCAGATGTATAATTTCATAAATATTTCAATACGTATCTCTAAAAGGTAAGGACAATAAAAAATCAACAACCACGATACCATTATCATACTTAAATTTTTTTTTGGCATGCCCATGGCATGTGGAAGTTGCCAGGCTAGGGATCGAACCTATGCCACAACAGTAGCCAGAGCCACAACAATGACAGTGCTGGATCCTTAGCCTGCTGCACCACAAGGGAACTCCTTATACCTAACTTTTTTTTTTTTTTTTTGGTCTTTTCTAGGGCCATACCTGCGGCATATGGAGGTTCCCAGGCCAGGGGTCCAGTTGGAGCTATAGCCGCCAGCCTATGCCTGAGCCACAGCAACACAGGATCAGAGCCGCGTCTGCGACCTATACCACAGCTCACGGCAACGCCAGATCCTTAACCTACTGAGCAAGGCCAGGGGTTGAACCCACAACCTCATGGTTCCTAGTTGGATTCGTTAACCACTGTGCCACGACAGGAACTCCCATACCTAACATTTTAAATCATTTTTTAATATAATCAAATATACAGATATTTAAAACATAGTTTTTCTTTTTTGGGATCACACCTCTGGCATGCGCAAGTTCCTAAGCCAAGAATTGAACCCTAACCACGGCAGTAACCTGAGCCACAGCAGTGACAATACCCGATCCTAACCGCTAGGCTATCAGGAAACTCTAAAACAAATTTTTTTTTGTCTTTTTAGGGCGACACCTGAGGCATATGGAGGTTCCCACGCTAGGAGTCAAATAGGAGCCATAGCCACCGGCCTACGCCACAGTCACAGCAATGCCAGATCTGAGCCCTGTCTGTGACCTCTACCACAGCTCACAGCAAGGCCGAATCTTTAACCCACTGAGCAAGGCCTGTGTCCTCATGTTTACCAGTCAGATTCGTTTCCACTGAGCCACGATGGGAATTCCAAAACATAATTTTTAATAAGTGCATAGTAATCAGTTACATCACTGAACCATAATTTTTATACAGCTTTATTGATGTGTATCATGAGATTCACCCATTTCAAGTGTACAGTTCATTGAGTTTTAGAAAGTTTTGTGTGTCCATTGCTGCAATCCAGTCCTGAAACATCACATCATCCCAATAAGCCCTCTTATGCTCACTTATAGTTCATCCTCCTTTCTACCCCAAGACCCCAGCAATCACTCATCTCCTTTCTGCCTCTGGGTTTTCCTTTCCTGGACCTTTTTTTTTTTTTCCTTTTTTTTTCTTTTTAGGGCCATAGCCATTAGGGGTCAAATGGGAGATGCAGTTGAGGCACACCACAGACCCAGCAACACTGGATCTGAGCCGCATCTGTGACCTATGCCACAGCTTGTGGCAACACCAGATCCTTAACCCACTGAATGAGGCCAGGGATTGAATCTGCATCCTCATGGATACTAGTTGGGTTCTTAACCCACTAAGCCACAATGGGAATTCCCTCCTGGACATTTCATAGAAATGAAATCATACAACATGGGGCCTTCGTGTCTTCTTTCATTTATGTTATGTTTCTGAGAGTTCTCCATGACGTTGATGTGTCAGTTCCTTTTTTTTTTTTGGTCTTTTGTCCTTCTAGGGCCACACCCGTGGCATATGGAGGTTCCCAGGCTAGGGGTCTAATCAGAGCTGTAGCTGCCGGCCTATACCACAGCTACAGCAATACCAGATCTGAGACGCATCTTCCACCTACACCACAGCTCATGGCAATGTCGGATCCTTAACCCACTGAGCAAGGCCAGGGATCGAACCTGCAATGTCATGGTTCCTAGTCGGATTTGTTTCCGCTGCGCCATGACAGTTTGTTCCTTTTTACTTCTGAGTAGTGTTCCACAGTGTGGATCTAGACTATAATTTCTTTAACCAATTTTCTGTTGTTAATCATTTTTTCTCTATCCCTGAGGTTGATACTCTTTTAGATAAATTTTTATCTGTACCTGTAGTTTTTTCCTTAGGTTGAATTTCTTCATGGGATATTTCTGGGCCAGAGGATATTTTTCAGGCTTTTTTTTTAATAACAGTTACCAAATCTCTTTCTAGAAAAGTTGTGTCAGTTTATACTCCTATTCAGTAGTATCTGAGGATGTGCTTTCCCCCAAAATACATTTTAAGAATATTTATAAAGTCAAAGTTATTTTTAAATTTTAGAAAATTCAAAGCAAAATTGTCATCCTTTTCTCAGCTCAACCAGAATGTGAGTTCTTTCCAAAGAAAATTTGTTGGTGAAGTGAAGAGATGTGAAGAGCTAGAGCGAATATTGGGTGAGTTTTAATTTTAATAAATAATTGTTTTTATGTAAGCAAACATTCTCTTTAGAAAAGCTAGAAAAACTGGATAAGCAGAAAGAAAAAAAAGAAGTTGTCTATATTCTCACCATTCAGGTAATCATTCTTATGTAGGTTTATATTATTTTTCCACAATTTTTTTTTTTTGGTCTTTTTGTCCTTTTAGGGCCTCAGCCACGGCATATGGAGGTTCCCAGGCTATGGGTCCAGTTGGAGCTGAAGCTGCCAACCTACACCACAGCCACAGCAAGGCGGGATCTTAGCTGTATCTGCGACCTACACCACAGCTCATGGCAACACCGGACCCACTGAGTGAGGCCAGGGATTGAACCCATGTTGTCGTGGATGCTAGTTGGGTTCCCTAACTGCTGATCCATGATGGGAACTGCTATTTTTCCGCACTTTTTACTATTCATCTATAAAAGGAAAAATTTACATGCATAATCATCAGGTTATTTTGTTATTAGCTTTGTTTCTCGATTAGTGAAACTTACTGCAACTTCTTTTTATGGCAATAAACAGGCTCACCCATCATCGTTTTTGTTCTTTTCTGTTTTGGCTGCCCCTCAACATAATGGAGTTCCCAGGCCAGGGATCAGATCCCAGCCACCGTTGCAACCTATGCCCCAGCTGTGGCAATGCTGGATCCTTTAACCTACTGCCCTGGGCCTGAGATCAAACTGCACCACCACAGCCACCAAAGCTGCTGCAGTAGGTTCTTAACCCACTACGCCACAGCAGGAACTCCAATTGAGCATTTTTAAGATCAAAAAAGACTTTTTAGTCATCTGAAATCAATTCTTTGCATATTGTTGGAGATCCTAGTTATCTGTGTGGATCATATAGGGCAGACTGACATCATATTCCTATCTTTACCTCATACATGAGTTATTGGACACGTCGTGTATTTGGATGGTTTTCAAAGGCAAGGCAAGAATGACAGCACATTAGACATGTCCAGGACTTCCTGCAGCTTAAATTGTTTCCCCAAAAAAAAAAAATGCAGACTTAAAATGAATTATCAAGTAAATTTAGGCATAAATAGGTTAAAAAAGTTAACCTCCATTTCTGGAAACCTCTTAATCTCAGTGCTTTGCTTTTTACTTAGCTTTCTTGTTGGTAACATGTCCTAGCTCTTCTCCTTCCCTCTCCCTTCCTTCCTTCCTTCCTTCTCTCCCCTCTCTCTCTTCCTCCTTCCTTCCCTTTCTTTCTTTCTTTCTTTTTTTTTTTTTTTTGCTTTTAAGGGCCGTACTTGCAGCACATGGAAGTTCCCAGCTAGGGGTCGAATTTGCAAATTGGAGCTAGAGCTGCTGGCCTACACCACAGCCACAGCAATGCAGGATCTGAGTTGCATCTGCAACCTACACCACTGCTCATGGCAACGCCAGATTCCCAACCCACTGAGTGAAGCCAGGGATCAAACTCACATCCTCATGGATACTAGTCAGATTTGTTTCTGCTGCACCAGGACAGAAACTCCCTGTTTTTGTTTTTTGTTTTTGACCATGCTCGCAGCATGTGCAAGTTCTCAGGCCAGGGGTCAAACCCACACCACAGCAGCGACCCAAGCTGCTGCAGTGACGGTGCCAGATACTTAACCTGCTATGCCACAAGGGAGCTCCTTTCCTTTCTTTCTTTCCAATAAAATAACTAATGACACTTCTCTAAAATACCATATCTGGTAATGACTTTACCAGGTATTATGACTTTTATCCTAAGGAGAAAGAATGCTCATGGGATTAAAAGTGTAAACTAAAGACATTAATTTTTGCTGGCTCACTATTAGTTTCATGAATCTAGTGTTTAACGTAAGCAGGGAAGGCAGTGTAAGTTGTTCTGAGTCAGAAGATCACGTCTAACTGGGGAATCAGGAGATCCTGGCTTTCTGCGCTGTAGTCTTTCCTTTTTCTGATAGAGGTGGTGTTTTTCCTTATGGATGTTTATTTCCTCCTAAAGGGGTCTTCAGGTAAGTCGCACTGATGTCTCTAGTGGGGACAATTTTAGGTCCTTCATTGGATTATTCCCACACTTCCTAGTGTGTCCTTGACCTTCTGCTTCATCTGTAGGTAGCTCCAAAGTTCCTTAGAGTTTTAGACATGAAGGATGTGGAGAATTTCAGAAAATGTTTATCCAGGTTGCTGTTGCAGGCTATATCCCCCAAGGCAGAATTCTTTCGCAGATCTTTGGAAACAGGCTTGCAAATGACATTCTATCATTCACTTGGGACAAGTAAGATTTTTGTACATGTAGGCATTAGTTTCTTCATGACCTGGGAAGAGTTGGGATGTAAAATGTTGTAACTGAAATGTCCTGTGGTAGGTTCTGAGTCTAATTTGTTTAACTTTTATCTCCACAGCATACTTGGTGCAGGAAATTAATCGAGCTGACATTCCCCTTCCAGAGGGAGAGACTAGTCCTCTCGCACCACCTCTTAAACAAGTTCTCGAAATGCAGGTAACTTGTTTCTGAAGAAGCGGTTTTAAGTTAGTCATCTCACATACTGCTTGTTTACCTATTTTATATTGTCTGGTGCTTTTCTGCCTTTCATCTCAAGCCCATGGAATGAAAATTAAAGAGCTATGTTATGTTACGGTTATCTGTGATACATTTTATTTTATTTATTTTATTTTTTTCACTTTAAACAAGAAATTTATTTAAACAACAAGACGCTTGACTTGAAGGGAAAACTATCTAGGATTCATTTCTTTTAGAGTAATTTATCCCTACTTAAAGACAGATTGCCCTACATGTAACAACTATGTACAAAAAAGTTATAAAGTTGTCCTTGGTTTTACAATGATAAATGAAAACATTAAAATTCTCCAATGGAACAAGATATGCAAGGATTTTTATGTTGTCCTTTTTTTTTGTTAAACAGTGAGAGCAAAATAACTTACTGGAATATAAAGATACGAAATGAATGAGCATGCCACTAATGGAGAAAGGGCGCCTTTTCACAGAACCAGTATTTTTCCCCATCCCATCTCCATTTGATGTCAATTAAAACATACCATTGGCCATTTAGTTAAACAAAAAATACGACATGCTTGTGCACATATACCAGTTACTTTATGTACAATAAGGGAATGGGGAAAGGGAAAATGAAAGAATAGAGAAAACTGTACTGTAGTAGTCAGGATGTGGTAGAACCAAATTGTGGTTTTCTAACTGAGAATGTCTTCTTGGCCTGGGGGAACAGAATTCTGGAGTAAAGTAACAGCTCCCCTTTTTAGTAAACACCTCCTGTCTGCTGCTGCAACACATCAATTGTATCTTCATCCTCCAGTTCCAACTGTGCAGGTGTGTCTGTTTCATTGGTTGGCTGCCCGTCAACTCGGAATCTGATCTGCCTCATTGACAAACCCTGTCGTTCACAACAGGCTTTCACCAGTTTACTAAGTGGTGTATGCCTCCTAATCTTAAACTGTGCCACGGAACCATCCTGCCCCGCCACCTTCAAATTAATAGATCGTTGTTCTCAGTCTTGACTCCTTCCTTGGGCTTTTCATCGGCCAGGGTGAGCGCCGGAGTCTCCTCAGCTGCCGCTTCACAAAAGAGGTACCAGGCCTGCACGGAACAAGCACACGAGCAGCACCAGGAGCGGCAGAAGAAGGAGGCGGCAGCCGTGGAGGAGGGAGAGGGCGCGTGTGCTCCCTCCCCCCACCCTGCCTGTGATACATTTTAACAGTAATTCAGTTTCCTTATAAAATGTAAGACAAGTGGTATTGAACAGAGATGAACTGGAATTAGGTCGTCACATCTGGTTCTTGGTCACCTAATGTTTCCGAAGGTCTTCTGTGCTTCTCTGGGCCTTAACGCGCCTCCTCTACTCTCCCTGCTTCCTCAGGGCCTCAGCCCTGTGCCCTTCACATGCTTCCCAAATTCATTCTGACCCTTCTCCCTGCCATTTTTAGAAGCTCGCAATAGGTTGTTCCCCATGGGCAGCAAATAGGATTCCTTCTCCCTGAGCCCAGTATCTCAGGAGTCAGGGGTGCCTCAGCTGGTCTTGTTCATTAGTACCTCCCCACCCCGGTGAAGTATCTGTTGAGGTTTTGGTCTAATCATCTGTTAGTTCATCACACTGGGAAATAAACTAGAGCACTTTACAGCTGCCCTAAAATAATCAGTGCTGTATAACTATGAGCTTTCCATTGCAGGCTGCTCTCTTTGTTTTTCTGGGAGGAAGTCACTTAGCAGTTGGTATATGAACACACTCTAGAGAGAATTATGCAATCAGATGGGAGCAGTCATCTGGTTTGGCCTGTTGGGTATGTGGGTTATGATGTCATAACTCAGGCAGTCATTACTGACTCGTTTTTATAAGGTAATGAATGGAGTATGTTAAGTGATTTGTTTGAATACAAATTTTCATTGAGTCTATGTTGATTTACAGATTTCTGCTTCTGTGGTTTTAGTATTTAAGTATTTGGTATGTAATTAACTATTTTTTAATTTTTAAATTTTTTTAGGGCTATAGGTGCTGCGTGTGGAAGTTCCCAGGCTAGGGGTCAAATTGGAGCTGCAGCTGCCAGCCTATTCCACAGCCACAGCAGTGCCAGATCCAAAGCATGTCTGTGACCTACACCACAGCTCAAAGTAATGCTGGATCCTCAATCCACTGAGCGAGGCCAGGGATGGAACTCACATCCTCATGGATACTAGTCATATTTTTTTTTTTGTCTTTTTGCATTTTCTAGGGCCACTCCCTCAGCATATGGAGGTTCCCAGGCTAGGGGTCTAATCCAAGCCGCAGCCACAGGCCCACGCCAGAGCCATAGCAACTCAGGATCCAAGCCGAGTCTGCAACCTTCACCATGGTTCACAGCAACGCCAGGTCCCCAACCAACTGAGCAAGGCCAGGGATCCAACCCACAACCTCATGGCTCCCAGTTGGATCCATTAACCACTGCGCCATGACGGGAAGTCCTAGTCAGATATTCTTAACCTTCTGAGCCACGACAGGTACTCTGTGTAATTAACTATTAGAGAAAATTTGTTCTGTGGAGTTCCCTGGTGGCCTAGTGGGTTAAGGATCCAGCATCACTGCTGTGGCTCTGGTTACTGCTGTGGCACAGATTTGATCCCTGGCCTGGAAAATTCATGCAGTGGGCACAGCAAAAAAAAAAAAAAATTGTTCTCAAGAATTTGTATGCCTAATTGTGTAAGTGCAACTGCATAGAAGCTCTTAGGCTAGAGATTAGGAGTAGATGTGTTTGGGGAAGATGATCTAAGAGTTTTCTGTGTTGCAGATAAAAGGGAAGGTAGTCTCGGGTGTTCCTCTTCTGGCTCAGTGGAAACCTCTGCTGATTGGAACCAGGCCTGGGAGTTCTCTGGTGGCTCAGTGGGTTAAGGATCTGATATTGTCACTGTTGTGGCTTGGGTTCAGTCTCTGGCCCTAGAACTTTCACATGCCATGGGCATGACAAAAAAAAAAAAAAAAAAGAAAAGGAACCAAGCTTGGAACTAACCCAGCTGCCACTGTGTTTCAGGAGCAGTTGCAGAAGCTGGAAGTTGAACTGAGAGAAGTCACCAAGAATAAAGAGAAACTGAGGAAGAACCTGCTGGAGCTGATCGAGTACACCCACATGCTGCGAGTGACCAAAACCTTCGTCAAACGAAATGTGGAGGTATTGGCACACTCGGGGGGGGGGGGGGAGTGCATCCCTTCTAAAAATTTCCCATTAGGTTTTAGGCTTTGTTATCAATTCCTGTAGATGTGTTTGTTTATTTTTTTTTTTGGTTGCAGCATGCAGTGGGTTATGTGGGATCTCAGTTCCCGACCAGGGATTAAACCTGGGCCATAGCAGTAAAAGTTCTGAGTCCTAACCACTAGACCACCAGGGAACTCCCAATGTGTTGATTTTAAAAGAGGCACATTTTGATCTGAGCTTTATTTTATTTATTTATTTATTTATTTTGTCTTTTTGTCTTTTTGCCATTTCTTGGGCCGCTCCCCTGGCATATGGAGGTTCCCAGGCTAGGGGTTGAATCGGAGCTGTAGCCACAGGCCTATTGCCAGAGCCACAGCAACGCGGGATCCGAGCCGCGTCTGCAACCTACACCACAGCTCATGGCAATGCTGGATCCTTAACCCACTGAGCAAGGCCAGGGATTGAACCCTCAACCTCATGGTTCTTAGATTCGTTAGCCACTGTGCCACAATGGGAACTCCCTGAGCTCTATTTTTCAGTTGGATTATATGACATTAAAATAAGCTTCAGGGAGTTCCCATTGTGGCACAGAGGAAATGAATCTGACTAGGAACCAGGAGGTTTCGGGTTTGATCCCTTACCTCTCTTAGCGGGTTAAGGATCCAGCGTTGCTGTGAGCTGTGATATAGGTCGAAGATGCGGCTCAGATCTGGTGTTGCTGTGGCTGTGGTGTAGGCCAGCAGCTGTAGCTCCAATTAGACCCCTAGCCTGGGAACCTCCACATGCCTCAGGTACAGCCCTAAAAGGACAAAAAGACAAAAAAAAAAAAGAAAAAAAAGAAAAAGGCTTAAAGCTGAGTGAGGCCAGGGATCGAACTCACAATCTAATGGTTCCTAGTTGGATTTATTTCTGCTCTGCCACAACGGGAACTCCCAGCCTTTTTCTATGTTGATTGGTTATAGCAATAACTACTTCCTATTTGTAAAATGCTTTAGTTTGCAATGAAAAACTCTTTTTATGATCATGAGAAAAAATTGAACAGTGGAAGTCAAACTCTAAAATTTAGTTTTGTTTGTTTTTTTCCAATTGTTAAGAGTAAAGGAAGTTAAAAACAAACCCTCTTAATTCATAAGAACAAAGAATAGTCCATGTTGGTGTTCCTCTGTGGCTCCGCAGGTGAAGGATCCACCATTGTCACTGCTGTGGCTTTGGTTACAGCTGTGGCGTGGGTTTGATCCCTGGCCTGGGAACTTCTGCATGCCTCAGGTATGGCCAAAAAAAGAAAAAAAGAATAGTCCACATTGGAGTTCCTGTTGTGGCTCAGTGGTAATAAACCTGACTAATAACCATGAGGATGTGGGTTTGATCCCTGGCCTCGCCCAGTGGGTTAAGAATCCAGCGTTGCTGAGAGCTGTGGTGTAGGTCGCAGACGCAGCTCAGATCTGGCATTGCTGTGGCTGTGGTTTAGGCTGGCAGGGCAGCTCCCATTTGACCCCTAGCTGGGACCTTCCATATGCCACTAGTGTGGCCCTAAAAAGCAAAAAAAAAAAAAAAAGGCAAGAAAACCACTCCTTGTTATAATCAGTTGAGTATCAGAGAGGGCAGAAGTATATCTCTTCTGAGCTCAGTTTCACATTGTGTAGTGGTAACCTCTGATGAAGTTAATCTGTCTTGGATTAAGGCAATGACATAAATTATCCTTCTGTGTAAATGCCTTCAGGTAGCTTACAGATAAGGAACGGGGAAGTTATCCTCTTTATTTATCAGAAGTGAGTCACATATCTGAGTAGTCCTGGGACCATGGTACCCAGATCTGAGTTGTTTATGAGGCTCTGCAAACTTGGTTGGAAACATGACTTGAGAAGTAAAGCAGCGTCTTCAGTGAGACCCACTTGGTTTCATGTCTCTTTGCAGTTTGAACCCACTTATGAAGAATTCCCTCCCTTGGAGAGTGATTCTTTGTTGGATTATAGCTGTATGCAGAGGCTGGGAGCAAAACTGGGGTAGGTGACAACTGGTGTGATGAGCTTAAAACTGTCCTTCTTGCCAGTAGGAGAGGCGCCCAGAGAGTGGAAGAACAGGCACCATTTGAAAGCCAGTGATGGAATGAAAGAACTTGTTTAAGAAAACACTGTATTCCTGTATCTATTGAGTTGAATCACTTAGATGGGAAGTTCTTCTTTTGGGATAATGTGCTGGAAAAAAGGAACATTTATGCCATTCATTGGTACTCTGTAAGCCTAAAATAATTGGTCATTGAAACATAAAGTCCTGTCTTGTTTGGTGGAAACATAGGGGCTAAACTGAGTTGGTTAATTTATCGATTGTATTTTAAGTGTCTTTTTCTACTCTTTATTCTTTCTTTTGATTTGAACTAATGGTAACTTCCTCATATGATTTGTGATTTCTTTTTATTATGAAGTTCTATTCCTTATCTGTAGGAATTCAATGACGTTTAATTTGAGGATGTAGTCCTTCAGAGAGAACTGCTGCTGCTTTTTTTTTTTTTTGGCTGTGCCCATGGCATGCAGAAGTTCTCGGGCCAGAGACTGAACCCATGCGATGACAGTGACCCAGGCTGCTGCGGTGACAGCAATCCTTAATTTACTAAGCCACAGGAGAGCTGGAGAGAACTTTATTTTTTTTTTATTTTTTTATTTTTTGTCTTTTTAGGGCCACACCTGTGGCATATGGAGGTTCCCAGGCTAGGGGTCTAATCGGAGCTGTAGCCACAGGTCTACACCACAGCTACAGCAACGCCAGATCTGAGCTGCATCTGTGACCTATACCACAGCTCTCAGCAATGCCGGATCCCCGACTTGCTAAGTGAGGCCAGGGATTGAACCTGCAACCTTGTGGTTCCTAGTCAGATTGTTTCCGTTGCGCCATGATGGGAACTCTGAGAATTTTATTTTTATAAATGTTATGGAAATTCCCTCATAGAACTTCCACATGCTGTGGGTGTGGCCAAGAAAAAAACCAACCCATATGTTATGTACTTGAGAGCACTTTCCCAGCCTGGAATCATTTTACATTAATTTCTCAATTTGAGATTTTTTTTTTGTTTTTCTGTTTGCTTTCTCACTATGTATATAATGTAAATTTCATCCATAAACCTGAGTGAATTCTAACCATTGTTGTAAATTCTGAAGGAAGATTCTCCCCCTCTCTCAAAAACGAAAGCTGAAATAAACAAGTTTGCAAGGTGGATTTTTTCTAGTCCACCCATTCACTTAAGCTGTAACCCTTTTTTGGGGACAAGAATCCTAACTTTAGGGGTTTGGGGCTTCAGTTCCATCTCTTCCCTGATATAGACCCAGTCTCCCATGTTGGCTTTGAAACTCAAGGCCTTAAGATTCTGGATCAGGAGTTCCTGTCGTGGCTCAGTGGTTAACGAATCCGACTAGGAACAGTGAGGTTGCGGGTTCAATCCCTGGCCTTGCTCAGTGGGTTAAGGATCCGGCGTTGCCGTGAGCTGTGGTGTAAGTTGCAGACGCGGCTCGGATCCCACGTTGCTGTGGCTCTGGTGTAGGCTGGCGGCTACAGCTCCCATTAGACCCCTCGCCTGGGAACCTCCATATGCCACAGAAGCAGCTCTAGAAATGGCAAAAAAGACAAAAAAGACAAAAAAAAAAGATTCTGGATCAGTGTAATATGTCAGGATATAGCTGTGAGGTCCTGTTCTATTTTTGGATTCCAAGAATTTATCCAAATTATGGGCTCAGCTAACCATTGAAGAGGATGTTTCAAAAATATCATATCCCACATTTTAGATATTTTGCAGTTGGTAGGCTTTCAGAGTATTGTCACCATTTTGTCAGAAAAATAAGTCTTCATCTTTTTAATGCCATTTGATAATATTTCATTGCTTTTACTTGACTAGAGCCTTTCTTGTCTCACAGATTTGTATCTGGCCTAATTAACCAAGGAAAAGTTGAAGCATTTGAAAAAATGTTGTGGAGGGTCTGCAAAGGGTACACCATCGTGACCTACGCCGAGCTGGATGAGCCCCTGGAAGACCCTGAAACAGTGAGTAATGTCACCATCACCTTTTAACAGTGACAGACTTGCCCCAGAACTGGAGGCACAGTGCAGAGTAAGTTGTTCACCAGACACCTTGTCATCCTTGGGCACATTTGGGTGTTTGTGCCTCCTAAAATCAGGGACTTTGTCCCACACGACTGTAGTAGGACCAGGACATTAATGTGATTACGTCACTACCCTTTGAATCTCAGATTCCATCCATTCAGTTTTACCAGTCATCTCAAGACTGTCTTTTATAGCAGAGGCTGTAGTTTAGAATCAGACTTTGGATTTAATTGTCACATCTCTTTGGTCTCCTTCATGTTGGGACAGTTTCTCAGTCTTACCTTGACCTTCATGACCTTGACATTTAAAAAGTATTGCAGGAGTTCCCATTGTGGCTTAGCGGGTTAAGAACCCGATATTGTCTCTGTGAGGATGCAGGTTCGATCCTTGGCCTCATTCGGTGGATTAAGTATCTGGTGTTACTACAAACTGCGGTGTAGGTCACACATGTGGCTTGATTCAGGGTTGGCTGTGGCTGTGGTCTAGGCCAGCAGCTGCAGCTCCCATTTGACCCCTAGCTCTGGAACTTCCGTATGCCGCAGGTGCAGCCCTAAAAAGAAAAAAAAAAATTATTGCAGACCAGTTTTTTTTGGTAAAGTGCCCCTCTATTTGGGTTTGTCTGATGTTTTCTCATGATTAGATTCAGGTTATGCTGCTTTGTCAGGAATATGACAGAAGTGCTGCTGCATCCCACTGGTCACACAGTTCATTTGTCCCATTACTGGTGATGGTCATATCTCTAGGCTTCTCCACTGTGAAGCTGTTACTCCTTTTCCTTTGTAATTAATACATGTTTTTGAGGAAGTGCTTTGAAACTCTGGAAGTATTCTATTCCTCATCAGATTTTCAGGGCATTAATTTCATTCCTGTTTTATTCAATGACTTATACTCTGTCACTGTAATTCTTTATTTTGATATTCAAATTCTCGTTTTGGCCATTGGAGACCATTCAACTGGCTTTTATATTTCTTTTCACACATTACCGTCATTTTTTGAACCCTTCTTGGCTTTCTTGCATAATGGTATGTCCAGATTCATCTTGTGATTCCCCTCATACAGCTCTAAAATCAGCTGTTTCTCTAAGGAGCCTGGTTCTCTTTAGCAGAGAATGGTGATTAGAAGCCAAGATGTGGGGGAAAAAAAAAATTAAAAAAATAATAATAATAAAAAAAGAAGCCAAGATGTGGTCTCCAGGTGTACTCATTGTGACTGAGGTGTTGCTGTTCCCAGCTCTGTCAGTGACCCTCTGGGATGCACACACGCACATGGCTGACACACACTCACAACTTTTTTTCTGTACCTGTGTGTACATAGGAAAATTGAGTTTACATTCAATTCCAATTCAGCACTACTGGGGTCATCGTGCATTTCTCCATTTCTGAGTTTATAACTCCTTTCTTCAATGGTGAGAAACTTGGTTGCCAGTATTTTTTTTTTTGTCTTTTTGTCTTTTTAGGGCCGCACCTGTAGCATATGGAGGTTCCCAAGCTAGGAGTCTAATCGGAGCTGTAGCTGCCGGCCTAGGCCACAGCCACAGCAACATGGGATCCGAGCTGAGTCTGTGACCTACACCACAGCTCACAGCAATGCTAGATCCTTAACCCACTGAGCAAGGCCAGGGATCGAACCTGCAACCTCATGGTTCCTAGTTGGATTCATTAACCACTGAGCTACGATGGGAACTCCCCCAGTATTGTTAATATACTTATTTGTTCAGTCTCCTTGCATGTGACCAATTTCCCATCAAACACGTATCTCTGCTGCCCACTTCTTCTCCCTGCATGGAGCTCCGAGTTCCCCAGCCCCCAGCTTGGGTGGCCCCCTGGCATGCATACCTTTCTCATGCAGCCTGGACAGTTCCCCTACAGCATGACCTCCTCACCTTGTTTGGGCTCTGACTCTGCCCTGGGCCACTGTTGCTCCCCCGCTTCTCTCTCCTGGTCCGTCCTGAACACACATCTAAGACTTTAGGAATAAATTATTCAGGAAGGGAAGCTGAGGGGCTGGAGAGAGAAGGAGCCATACTTACCTTTTAAAATAACCATGTGTTCTTTTTTTTTTTTTTTGAAAGACTTCACCATAGGAGTTCCCGTCGTGGCTCAGTGGTTAACGAATCTGACTAGAAACAATGAGGTTTCGGGTTCAATCTCTGGCCTTGCTCAGTGGGTTAAGGATCTGGCGTTGCCGTGAGCTGTGGTGTAAGTTGCAGACTTGGCTCGGATCCCATGTTGCTGTGGCTCTGGCATAGGCCGGTGGCTACAGCTCTGATTAGACCCCTAGCCTGGGAACCTCCATATGCTGCAGGTGCGGCCCTAAAAAGCAAAAAAAGACCAAAAAAAAAATTTTGGGGGGGGGAGTTCCCTGGTGCCCTAGTGGTTAAGGACACGGTGTTGTTGTCACTGCTGTGGTGCAGGTTTGATCCCTTACTCAGTGGCTGGCGTTGCCATGAGCTGTTGTGTAGGTCGCAGACGAGGCTTGGATCCTGCATTGATGTGGCTATGGCATAGGTCTGCAGTTGCAGCTCCAATTTGACCCCTGGCCTGGGAACTTCCATATGCCAAATGTGCAGCCTTAAACAAACAAAAAAAACATGGTCACACACACACAGCGCACACACGCAGCTGTAACTACTTCTGCATCTCCCTATGCATATATATCATAAAACCATTTGTTCACACTATAACCTACAGTTCCAGTTGACTCTTTTTCTATGTTTTTCCCTCTCTTCTGACAGCAATCTATCTCCCCTTATTCTCAATGTGGCTCATGAATTGCAGGGTTAATTTACTTGCTTGTTCAGTGTAACCAGTCTTCCGACCACATCAGCCATCTCCTCCACAGTCTCCCCACAGTCCTTGCCTTTAGGACTCAACTGCCTGTGCTTTAGCCTGAGGCTCCCCAGCCTGTTCCCTTGTCCCCTCTGCCGCAGGCCTCCATTCTTGGACTGCTTCTCTCCTCTTTGCCCTTAGGGATCCCATGTAATTTCATGGCTTTAAATACCCCCCCCCATTCCCCCGAGTGTGGATATCTGGCTTGGATCTCTCCCCTGAATACCAGACGTCTATTTAATTGGCTCCTTCGTATCTTTGAAGTTTCTGGAAGACATTTCCACCTGGTGCTGAAAGCTGAACTCCCAGTCTTCCATCTCAAAGCTGCCCTTCCAGGCTTGTCCATCTCATAAGTGGCAGCTCCGTCCTTTGACTGCTCAGGCCAAAAGCGTTGTGGGCATCCTTGACTCATCTCTTGGTCCCTCATGCCTTGAAGCTAGTCCATTAGCAGGTCGCCCTTTATTTTTTTGCTTTTTAGGGCCATACTCATGGCAAATGGACATTCCCAACCTAGGGATCGAATCAGAGCTACAGCTGCTGGCCTACGCCACAGCGAAGCAGGATCCGAGCTGTGTCTTTGACCTACACCATAGCTCACGGCAACGCCAGATCCTTAACCCCACTGAGCGAGGCCAGGAATTGAACCTGAAACCTCATGGTTCTTAGTCGGATTCATTTCCACTGCGTCACGGCGGGAATTCCAGGTGGCTCTGTTTTTAAAACAGGAAGAGAATCTGGCTTCTCACTACCTGAGTCCCCTCTCTGGCTCTAGGAGATGAGTAGTTACACCTGAAACACCTCCATTTTGCAGGAGTCTCTCACCTGGGCTCCTGCCCTTTCTGCCTCTGCCCCACTCAGCTGTCTTTCCTCCCAGCTCCCAGTCAACCCCTCCAGCTTTATTTTCTTTATAGCCCTTGTTCCATTGGTCATATTTTGTCCTTTCTTTGTGTCTCTGGCTGCCTACTTGAATATAAGCTTCCCTCTCCTCCCTTTTCTCCCAGGTGAGGGATTTTTGTCTCTGCTCACTGCTGTATTCCTAGCACCTGGAACAGGGTCTGGCAAATAGGCCAAAACCTGTTTGGTTTTATTTGTAGAATATTTGCAAATATGGTCAATTTTTGTTATTTGTAGTAGTTATGTTGCATAGTCTCGGTGAACCGTTGCTCCTACGGGAAACAGGAGGTTAGGTTCCTGAAAGCCTTTGGTCACAAGGTTTTGTCAGCCAATCAATACATAACCTTGTTTTGTATGTGTTTCTACTTAGACACCTTATTTAATATATATTTAAATATTAACTATATGTAAATATAAAATATGAAGTATTTTACGTGATTATATAAATATAAAAATATAAAAGCCTTATTTAATATATTAAAATTTTATTGAAGTATAGTTGATTTACAATGTTGTGTTAATTTCTGCTGTATAGCAAAGTGGTTACACACACACACACACACACACACACACACACACACACAATTTTTTTCATACTCTTTTTCCGTGATGGTTTATCACGGGATATTGACTATAGTTCCCTGTGCTATACAGTAAGACCTTGTTGTTTATCCATCCTATGTATAATAATTTGCCTCTGCTAATCCCAAACTGCCAATCTTCTCTCCCCACCTCCTTAATATATATTCATGGTTCATTAACATTGAACTCATGACTAACTGCACTCATGTCTGAACAAAGCTTATGGGACACAAGTAAGGGCACGTCACAGCCTCCTGCATGCAGGAACACCAGACCGCACTTCTGCACCACCCCCAAGGACCATTTTGAACAGTGAAATCAACTAAAAGCACAAAAATATGAAAAACTAAACAGACCACAAAAGGACATTTGTGTACGTATGAGCTGAAGCAAGAGGGCAGAGGGTCATCTCATTTGACCTTAGCTGGAATATACATGTTAGGTGACTCAAAATTTTTGTGTCTCTGCATGTCTACAAATGACCCCCAAAATGCTGTGAGTATTGATTTGGGGATTATGATGATCTCTGGGGTGAATTTGCAGTTATGGAATCTTGATAATGAAGATGGACAGTATTTGTTGAACAAATGAATGAATGAATGAATGAACGAACTCTTTGACAGTGTGAGCTGCCAGAATTTTCAAAGTCCTACACACAGAAGTAACAGTTATCTTTATCCTTTGTAGGGACAAGTCATAAAATGGTATGTGTTTTTGATATCCTTTTGGGGAGAGCAGATTGGCCACAAGGTTAAGAAGATATGTGATTGGTAAGAAAAAGAAACATTTCATCTATTTCTGTATCTTCGGTAACTTCTAGTTTTCCTTAAATATATCACTGTTCTAGGGGAAATACAGTGGGTGCAGAGGCTGCTGGCTTTTGTTCCATGTTTCCTTTGCTGTAATACCGCATTTTAAGGCATTTGTCTTGTCTCTTGCCCATGTAACTCTTAAGAATAATTTAAAGGTAGACACCATGTTAACCACATTCCCAGATTTGATTTTTTTTTTCCCTTGGGAATTAGGGCTCAAGATCAGTTGGAGAAGGAATGTAGTTTTAATATTCAGTGCCTTTCTTTTGCTTTTAGCTACGCCTAGTCTTACTTGGCATCATGGGGCATATGGCTCATGCTTTGCCCAGCCCTCTGTGGTTAGCTTCTTTGCAGCCTGGGGAGGGGGCATTGAGAGGTGGAGAGGGAGTTCCCGTGATGGTGCAGTGGAAACGAATCTGACTAGGAACCATGAGGTTGCGGGTTCGATCCCTGGCCTCGCTCAGTGGGTTAAGGATCTGGGGTTGCCGTGAGCTGTGGTGTAGGTCACAGACCTGGCTTGGATCTGGTGTTGCTGTGGCTGTGGTGTAGGCCACAGCTCCAATTAGACCCATAGTCTGGGAACCTCCACATGCTACAGGGAATTCCAGCCAAGCGGGATCTGAGCTGTGTCTTTGACCTACACCACAGCTCACGGCAACGCCAGATCCTTAACCCCACTGAGCGAGGCCAGGAATTGAACCTGAAACCTCATGGTTCTTAGTCGGACTTGTTTCCGCTGCGCCACGGACGGGAACTCCTTCATTTTCTTTTTTTAAAGCTAATTATTGTGTGTTCTTTGTGATTTGTGTTTCCTACTTGTGTGGTAATTCGCAATCCAAGGGTGGTGGTGAATTTCAGAAAGTTGGAATCAGGAACATTTTTGATTTCTGGGAATCATTAAGGGCAGGAATGGAATTTGGAGCCAGGAGAGTTTACTAAATCTGTTGAATTCAGTAGAAATTTGCTGACTGTCCATGGGCAAGGCCTTACCATGGCTGGGCGCCTGGGTCTGCACTGTTTTCTCCCAGAAGGCTGCTTTTATTCTATGTTGGAAGGAAATATGCCCAGGTGGTGGAGTGCATTTAGCTCCAGTTTTTGATGTAGCTTCTTACAGTTCTAGTGGATGTGGTGCTGAGTTGAATTCTGTCTTCTAGTTACCACTGCCACGTCTACCCCTACCCCAACACTGCTGAGGAGCGGAGAGAGATTCAGGAGGGACTCAACACCCGCATTCAAGATCTTTATACTGTGAGTAAACCAGAAATTGGCCTCCTTATTCAGGAGTTCCAAAACATGTACAAATCCATTTATTTTCTCTCTCTCTCTCTTTTTTTTTTTTTTGCTTTTTATGTCTACACTTGCGGCATATGGAAGTTCCTAGGCCAGGGGTCACTGGAGCAGTAGCTGCTGGCGTGCGCCACAGCCATAGCAATGAGGGATCCTTCACTTGATGAGGGAGGCCAGGGATAGAACCTCATGGATACTAGTCCGGTTCATTACTGCTAAGCCACAATGAACTCCTACTTTCTCTTTTAATATGAAAAATTTTGATTGTGGGTGTTCCCGCTGTGGTGCGATGGGTTAAGGACCCAGCGTTGCCCCAGCTATGGCTTGGGTCGCAGCTCTGGCTCACATTCACTTCCTGGCATGGGAATTTCCATATGCCACAGGGTGGCTGAAAAAGGGAAATTTTGGTTGTGGACAAATCAAGATGTTTTAGGGAGATTGGAATGTCACCTCCTTCCTCTTCATGGGAGTTTCATTTTATCAGCCTGTTGGAGACCTGAATGGTTGCTAAATGATGGGGCTTTTAAAAAGATTATCTAGTCATCTTTGATCTGTCAGAGTATAATTCTTCATCAGAGAGGACAGGCAAGCCCTACTTAAAGTGGTGGCTATAATTTTGCCAGCACTGTTCATGTTTCTGCTGAGGTCAGTGAGGGCCCTCGCTGGCAAGAAGTGAACTCTGACTCACTTGAGCGAAAGGGGGTTTCTTGGCAGGCTGGAGCGGGAAGAGAGTTGGTGGAGCACAGGGTTGACAGGGAGCGGGGGGCCACGGCTGGGACTCTGTAAGAGCCAGGACTCTCTGGTTCCAGCCAGGCCATTGTGCAGCCACAGTGACTGTGACTTCTACCCATTTCCTGGCCCCTGGGTCCTGTCCTGGAGAGGCAGCCCCTGGGGCCTGGAGGACGAGGGCTGAACCGCTTCTTGAACTGTCCCCAGGGAGGCAGGTGCCAGGCATCACCCCCTTCACTGAGGAGGAAGTCCTCCAGAGGAAGTTGGGTGCCCCGTAGACAAAGCAGCCACCATGCTGAAGGTCTGTCTCTGTCCTCACTCAGGTGCTTCACAAAACTGAGGATTATCTGAGGCAAGTGCTGTGCAAAGCCGCCGAATCGGTCTACAGCCGCGTCATCCAGGTGAAGAAGATGAAAGCCATTTACCACATGCTGAACATGTGCAGCTTCGACGTGACCAACAAGTGCCTGATCGCTGAGGTCTGGTGTCCCCAGGCTGAGCTGCATGAGCTGCGCCGGGCGCTGGAGGAGGGCTCGGTGAGTCCTCCTTCCCCTCCCTGCCAGGGCCTCTGGGTGGCTCCAGAGATCAGGGAGATGAAGGAGAGGAGGAGGGGACACTGGGGTCTTTCAAGCTGGAATTAATGCAGAGTCAGGCACTCGAGGCTGTGTGTGTGCATCTGCATTTTAAAAATCAAAGTATAGGAGTTCCCGTTGTGGTGCAGTGGTTAACGAATCCGACTAGGAACCATGAGGTTGCGGGTTCGATCCCTGGCTTTGCTCAGTGGGTTGAGGATCCAGCGTTGCTGTGAGCTGTGGTGTAGGTTGCAGACGTGGCTTGGATCTCGCATTGCTGTGGCTGTGGCATAGGCCGGCGGCTACAGCTCCGATTCCACCCCTAGCCTGGGAACCTCCATATGCCGCGGGAAGCAGCCCTAGAGAAGGCAAAAAGACCAAAAAAAAAAATAATAATAAAAAAATGAAAATAAAGTCTAGTTGATTTTCAGTGTTTCAGTTGTACAGCCAAGTGATTTGCATGTGTATTTAAAAATTTTTTTTTTAATCTTTTTGTCTTTTTAGGGCCACACCTGTGGCACATGGAGGTTCCTAGGCTAGGGGTCTAATTGGAGCTGTGGCCACCGGCCTATGCCAGAGCCACTGCAACACCAGATCTGAGCCGCATCTGCGACCTACACCACAGCTCACAGCAATGCTAGATCCTTAACCCACCGATCAAGGCTAGGGACCAAACCCGCACCCTCATGTTTCCTAGTCGGATTCGTTTCTGCTACTCCGTGATAGGAACTCCTATTTTTGTTTTTTCAAATTAAAAAATTATTTTTTTGGCTACACCCGCAGCACTGGCATAGTTGCTGGGCCAAGGATTGAACCTACGCCACAGCAGTGACGACACTGGATTCTTAACCTCTAGGCCACCTGGGAACTCCCTGCATATGTATTTTTAATTTGCTTTCTTGAGCAAGTGATTTAATCACATGGTTTAAAAGTCAAAAACATATTAAAAAATATAAAATATCCCGGAGTCCCCATTGTGGTCCAGTGGGTTAAGAACCCGGCAAAGTCTCCATGAGGACACGGGTTTGATCCCTGGCCTGGCTCAATGGGTTAAGGATCTGGCATTGCTGCAAGCTGTGGTGTAGGTCACAGAAGAGGCTTGGATCTGGTGGTGTTGGGTCTGTGGTTAGGCCAGTAGCTCCAACTGGACCCCTAGCCTGGGGACTTCCATATGCCATGGGTGTGGCCATAAAAATAAAAAAATTAAAGATCCAGTGAAGTGGCTTTCTCCTACCATAGCCTCCTATGTCTAGTTCCTCTGCTCAGAGATAACCCTTGTTTTAGTTCTATTATGTCTTTGAGTTTCTTAATCTTAGATGAGCAGATAGGATTACATAAAGGGAAGGAATTCCTTTCCTTCACAAAAGATTGTTCTTATAATAAAACTTCCCTGGTTTTTTTTTTTTTTTTCTATTGTTGCGATTGAATACTACTTTGAAAGGATCTACTATGGCTTATTTAACTAGTTCCCCAGTCATTGAGGTGGTTTCCTATTTTATGAATACCAGTGTAGTGACTAACACTGGACCTTTGATGGTTCATATGTGCACAAACGGATCTCTGGGTAAATTCCCAGCATGGACTTACTGGATCAGCTTTGACAAATATTGCTGGCAATACCAATATCTTATTTTAAGTGATATTGAGTATTTTTGTGTGTGTTTAACAGCCTTTGAATTTTCATTTTTTTGGTCAACTCTCTGTTGATGTGCTTTTTGCCCATTTTCTACTGGGTTGTTGGTCTTATTCTTACTAATTTCCTTGGCTCCTGGTCTGTGTCACCAGAACAGATATTTTCCCCAGTTTGTCACTTGTCTTTTGGTGTTTGTTTGCTTTGGTCATGCAGAAGTTTTTTTGTTAAATATACTTGAACCCATCAATCTCTGCTCTTATGGCCTTACGGAGGTCAGTTCCCCACGTTTCTGTGAGGGTGTTTTTTGTATCAAAACTTGGTTCTTGGAGTTCCTTTTGTGGCTCAGCAGGGTAAGGACCCAACATTGTCTCTGTGAAGATGTGGATTAGATACCTAGCCTGGCTCACTGGGTTAATGGTCCTGTGTTGCCATGGCTGTGGCGTAGGCTGGCAGCTGCAGCTCTCATTTGACCCCTGGTGCGGGAACTTCCATGTGCTTTGCATTTTCCAGGTGTGGCCATTAAAAAAAAACCCAAAACAAAAAAACTTAGTTCTTTACTGGAAATAATAGGTTTACATACTTCAGGTGACAGTTAAAAAAACAAATTTTAAATTTTCATAGGAGTTGTTTTGGTTAATTACCTTGTCTCATTACATAATTCTCTGATGGCACAAACCTAAAATACCCAGTGCTGAGAAAGACGGGAATACATAAATAGTCTCAGGATCATCAACATAAAACTAGAATTTACTGGTTTATTGCTTAAAAAATGTTCAAGAGGGGAGTTCCCATTGTGGCTCACTGGGTTAAGAACCTGACTAGTATCCATGAGGATGTAGATTTGATTCCAGGCCTTGCTCAGTGGATTAAGGATCTGGCGTTGCCGTGAGCTGAGGTGTAGGTCCCAGACGTGGCTTGGATTCTGCGTTGCTGTGGCTGTGGCATATGCCATCAGCTGCAGCTCCAATTCAACCCCTAGCCCTCGAACTTTCATATGTCTCGGGTGCGGCTGTAAAAAAAAAAATGTTCGAGAGGAATTTAGAGCAGCTGCAAGATTACCTAATACAACTGAAAAATAGACAAGAATAAAGCAAAATGTCATCATTAGTATGGCAAAATTTGGGTTTCTTCATGTCACACCTGTCACTGCCAGCCCTTCATCTTGTTTGCTTTCCCACCCCGAAGACTTGGTTCATTCAACCTTCCTTCTGCAAGATGCCCCCTACCCACCTCCCGTGCTGCCCTCCTGGAACCTCCCCAGTTCTTTGCAACAGCCTCTCCTGCTATCCTTGAACCTCATGGAGAATGATGCATACTGTCTCACATAGAGGCACAGAGCTCTGCCACAGCATGTGATCACAATCTGTTGAAAGAGCTCTTGGGTGGTAATGGGGTTTTTTTTTTTTTTTTTTGCTTTTTAGGGTCACACCCGCGGCATATGGAGGTTCCCAGGCTAGGGGTTGAATTGGAGCTGTAGCTTCCGGCCTACACCACAGCCACAGCCACATGTGTTCTGAGCTGCGTCTGGGACCTGCACCACAGCTCACGGCAATGCCGGATCCTGAACCCACTGAGCGAGGCCAGGGATCGAACCCTTGTCCTCATGGATACTAGTCAGATTTGTTTCCGCTGAGCCACAGTGGCAACTCCAGTATTGTTTTCTTTTCCTTTTTCTTTCCCTCTTTTTTATATGTGAAAGAGAGAGAGCGGTGCTACAATCCCCTCATTTATGAACACGATCCCAACAAAAGAAACACCCCCAACTCTAATCCGAACAAACAAATTCACTGAGGGATTTCAGAACATCGTGGATGCCTATGGAGTTGGGAGCTACCGAGAAGTGAACCCAGGTTGGCTGCCTGAATTTGCAAACCTTTGTGTTTTATACACTGTACACATCATTGCTGCTTTTTTCCCATAGAGGAATGTAATAGATATTTGGAAAAATAGGCTCACTCTTACTGTTTCGTTATCTTTTTTAGTATAAAATGTTCATTTTTACCTGTTAGTTCTCTCTGGAGAATTTGGGAGGAAGTCAAGGTCATTGTACATGGTTGTATTTTGAATTAACTAGAATTTTCTGCCTTTGCTGTGAACTACAAATCTCTTGTTCTTCCCGCAGCTCTCTTCACCATCATCACTTTCCCCTTTTTATTCGCTGTGATGTTTGGAGACCTCGGCCATGGCTTTGTGATGTTCCTATTCGCCCTCTTGTTGGTGTTAAATGAAGATCATCCCAGACTCAGTCAGTCACAGGAGGTAAACACATAAGCATGCCGGCTCGCTATATCTGGTTGGGCAGCCTTAGTAGTGATTACCTTCTGAAAAAAGCCATTTATTTAATTTTTATTTTTTTATTTTTTGCTTTTTAGTGCCACACCTGCAGCATATGGAGGTTCCCAGGCTAGGGGTTGAATCAGAGATGCATCTACTGGCCTATGCCACAGCCACAGCAACGAGAAAGCGACATTTTTAAAAGGTTTAGTTTTTGGCGATAATGTTACCTGCCTGACTGAGACATAGGGGTGTCCTCTTCCTGTAGGATGGGGCCTCCATTCAGCAAGCTCGCCTCTGGGGAGCCCGATAGGAGTGGTTAAGATGGGGAGTTTGGGATTAGTAGATGCAAACTATTCCATTTAAATAGATGGCCAATGAGGTCCTGCTGTACAGCACAGGGAACTCTATCCAGTCTCTTGGGATAGAACATGATGGAAGAGAGTATGAGAAAAAAAAATGCATAAATATGTATGACTGGGTCACTATGCTGTACAGCAGAAGTTGACACAACACTGTAAATAAATTGTCCTCTAATAAAAGCAAAATAAAAAATAAAATAAAAAAGAACACGTGCAAACCAGCTCCATCACATGGGCGTTTCCCTGCACCACCACCACCACCACCACCACCACCGCCCCGTCCGGTGGGCCTGCTCCTCTCACCAGGCTTTGCTCCTCACAGATCATTCGGATGTTTTTCAACGGTCGGTACATCCTCCTGCTGATGGGGCTGTTCTCAGTGTACACAGGCCTCATCTATAACGACTGCTTCTCCAAGTCCGTCAACCTCTTTGGCTCCGGGTGGAACGTGTCCGCCATGTACAGCTCCAGCCACAGCCCTGCGGAGCAGAAGAAGATGGTTCTGTGGAAGTACGTGTCCTGCTGCCAGATGGTATTTTGGGTGATAGTGCCTTCCCCTGAGGCCCCATCACCGCCTCGCCCAAAGCCCTCTCACTCTGCCTCTCTTTGCAGTGACAGCGTCCTCAGGCACAATAGGGTCTTGCAGTTGGATCCGAGTGTCCCCGGAGTGTTCCGAGGCCCCTACCCTCTTGGCATCGACCCAGTGAGTGCACCCCTCCCACACCCCCATGAGCTTGGGTTCCTTGGTGGTGCCGCCTAGTTTTAACTGTCACTGCGGTTTTTCAGACTCTTAGTGCAGTTCAGGTGGCCGAACCCCAGGGGGATGGTGCTCTGGGGTTTCTGCCTGGATGCCAGCGGCTCACCGCGCGTTCCCAGTCAGGCTGCTGTGCAGATGAAGCTGACTGGCCCCTGGGGAAGCCAGGGCCAGTTCCCAGACAGAAGCCCAGAGAGCTAGGGCTGCATCCTATCCTATTTTCTGATCTGTTCGATCCTAGTGAAAAGTGGCACCTGTGAAGCCATGAAATGTACACTTCTTAGATTTCTTCTTTGTACATGTGCATTGTATTCTAGATTGTCTGATTTAAAAAGTAGTATGGGATTTTAGAGCCAAAACGGAGCTTAAGCTTATCATGCCGCTCCTTGAGGTCACTGTTTGAAGGGGAAGGGTGTTGGGAGAAGGCAAGTGAAGCAGTGTCTCCAGGGCCAGAGGTGCCCCCAGCCCCACTCCCACAAGGCTCCGCAGTGTTTCCCTCTTCCTGAGGAATCTCGTCCTTATAAGAAGAGCTTAGAGCAGCTCCCTGATGGCTCAGCAGGTTAAGGATCTGGCATGGTCACTGCAGTGGTGTAGGTTTAATCCCTGGCCCTGAAACTTCTGCATGCTGTGGGTGCAGCCAAAAAAGATGGGGGTGCAAAGAAACCACCACAGAATGGGTTTGGAGGGATGTGATGCAATTAGGTACAACAATGAAAAAAGTCCAGCATTCCTTCATCTGTGTTCTCTGAGGTAGCTCTCTCCTCATTGTTCATAACTGTTCATTCTCGTCTCTAAAACATAACTTATTAAAGGTGGTTACCATAAGTCTTATGTAATTGCAATCTTAAAAAAAATGTACAATTTTCTTAAGGTACAGCACTTTGGAGCCAGATTCCCTTATAATAATTTTTTTAAAAATTTTTAATGGCCACACCTGCAGCATATGGAAATTTCTGGGCCAGAGATCAAATCCAAGCTGCAGCTGTGACCTACACCACCGCGGGATCCTTTAAACCCACTGCACAGGGCCAGGAATTGAACCTGTGCCTCTGCAGCGACTGGAGCTGCTGCAGTTAGGTTCTTAACCCACGGTGCCACAGTGGGAACTCCCATGGCCTTGTTTTAAGGAAGGAGATGTTTCTAAAAAAGGCAGAAGAAAGTTAGAGTGGGTTTTTTTTTTTCTTTTTTCTTTTTGGTGGGTGGGGGAGAAGGAGATTGGGGCATGATTTGTCTTCTTTTTGCTTCGATTTAACTTGAAAAACTGCATTACATTCATATGGTTCAAAATAGATCTGTGGACATCCTCTCTCTATGTAAGAGGTCTCCTCCTGTCCTGTCCTTGTCCCCTTAGTTCCTACCTTCTCCACAAAGGAACCACTGGTGTTAGTTTTCTGTGTCTCCTTCCAAAGATTTTTTCATGAATTAACAAGTAAGCAAAAATATATGTTCTTATTCTCCCTCTTTTGACTCCAAAGATAGTTCTTATAGGCCTTTTTTTTTTTTTTGGCCATTGCTTGGGCCGCTTCTGCGGCATATGGAGGTTCCCAGGCTAGGGGTCCAGTCGGAGCCATAGCCTTCAGCCTATGCCAGAGCCACAGCAACATGGGATCTGAACTGCATCTGCAACCTACACCACAGCTCACGGCAACGCTGGATCCCTAACCCACTGAGCAAGGGCAGGGATCGAACCCGCAACCTCACGGTTCTTAGTTGGATCTGTTAACCACTGAGCCACGATGGGAACTCCCAAAGATAGTTCTCTACCAAGCTTTGTATGTATGTATGTGTATGCATTTTTGCTTTTTAGGGCCACAGGTGCGGCGTATGGAAGTTCTCAGGCTAGGGGTTGAATCGGAACTGCAGCTGCTGGCCTACACCACAGCTCACGGTGGCACCACTGGATCCTTAACCCACTGACTGAGGTCAGGGATCAAACCTGAATCCTCATGTGTGCTAGTTGGGTTCATTACCGCTGAGCCATGACGGGAATTCCCCCAAGCTTTTTTTTTAAATTTACTATGTAGAGGTAGACTTTCCTATTGTACATTATCTTTTGGCCATGCCCAAAGCATGCAGAAGTTCCCAGGCCAGTGATCGAACCTGTGCCATGCATGCAGAAGTTCCCAGGCCAGTGATCGAACCTGTGCCATAACAGTGACAACACTGTGGACACTTAACCTCCTGCACCACTGGGGAGCTCCTCCTCTTGTACATTTTCACATATTGTACCTTTGATAGTTTCCCATTTTGCTGCTTTGCTTTCTTTTCTCTCTCCACCTCTCTTGTTCAGTCTTCACTTCCCTGAGTGATCATTGTTTTCAGGCTTATCCCACTATTTAAATCGGTCAAATTGACTGTCCTTCCTTTTACCTCACTTCCAGCTCAAAATAGCTCATTCTAAACTTTTATTTTCAGAATTCCTGCTATGTTGCAGCAGGTTAAGGATCAGCTTTGGCACAGGTTGTAGCTGTGGCTCGGATTCAATTCCTGGCTGGAGGAACTTCCATATGCTGCAGGTGCAGCCAAAAAAACCCCACAAAACCAAAAAAACCTATTAAATTTTCACTTTAAAAAAATGAGTCTTTCTGTCCAGCTAGGCCCTGTTTTCCCTTTTTCGAATCTCCCTGAAGTGGGGACTATAGAAATTATTTTTTCAAAGAGTAAGAGAAGTCATTGGTGAGGGCAACCTGGAGTGGGTGTGGGTCGAGGCAGCCCTGGGGACTCAGCCTTGGGGCCTGTGGGGCACAGCTCGACCACTCGCTGCCTTTCTGCTTGCTTTCTTGCTTTTTCTTTCTTTCTTTTTTTTTTTTTTTGTCTTTGTTTTAGGGCCGCACCCAAGGCATATGGAGGTTCCCAGGCTAGGGGTTGAATTGGAGTTACAGCTGCTGGCCTACGCCACAGCCACAGCAACACCAGTTCCGAGTGGCATCTGCAACCTACACCACAGCTCTTGGCAACGCCGGATCCTTAACCCACTGAGTGAGGCCAGGGATTGAACCCGAAACCTCATGGTTTTGTCGGATTTGTTTCCCCTGAACCACAACAGGAACTCCATTGCTCTTCTCTCTTCCTTGCTTTTCATTACTACTCCTTCCTAGGCATGAATCCCTAAATGCAATGTTGTTTCTTTTGGCTTTCTTTGAACTTTATATTAAATACAGTTGGTGGCCCTGGCTTAAGAAAATTAGTGGTTCTCAGGTCAAAGGCATCAAGAAGAAAGT
This sequence comes from Phacochoerus africanus, assembly GCF_016906955.1. Classification (NCBI taxonomy): domain Eukaryota; kingdom Metazoa; phylum Chordata; class Mammalia; order Artiodactyla; family Suidae; genus Phacochoerus; species Phacochoerus africanus. The sequence goes on along the minus strand of NC_062558.1, from coordinate 29,382,910 downwards.
CTGAATGTTGCTTTCTTTTAAAATTTATAACTGCTTTTAAATTTAAAATGAGAACTTTCTCCAGTGTTTCCTGTTTTTGCTAATGGTTTCTCGTTTTGTTTTGTCTTTTTGCCTTTAGATTTGGAACTTGGCCACAAATCGTCTCACTTTCCTAAACTCTTTCAAAATGAAAATGTCTGTGATTTTAGGAATTATTCACATGACTTTTGGAGTCATTCTTGGAATATTTAACCACTTGTAAGTACAGATTTTTTCCTAAACCAGTATTTATAAGCCATGCTTGATATTAAACTTGGATTTTTGATGGTAGATGATATAGGTGTCTCTTTTTTTTTTTTGTCTTTTTGCCTTTTCGAGGGCCGCTCCCGAGGCATATGGAGATTCCCAGCCTTGGGATCTAATCAGAGCCATAGCCACCGGCCTACACCAGAGCCACAGCAGTGCAGGATCCAAGCTGCGTCTGTGACCTACACCACAGCTTATGGCAACACTGGATCCTTAACCCACTGAGCAAGGCCAGGGATCGAACCTGCAACCTTATGGTTCCTAGTCGGATTCGTTAACAACTGCGCCACGAAAGGAACCCCTGATATAGGTCTTAAAGGCAGCCAGTATGGTGGTATATTGTATGATATGATTCTGTTTTGATAATTTTTTGGCAACTTCTTTGATTCATTTATTCGGCAGTTACTTGTTCAGCACATAGAATGTGCCTGGTGCTGCTCAGCGAGGAGGATAGAAACAGGTTTTTACCCTCATGGAGTTTACATTCAAGTGAGGGAGACACACAACATGTAAATTCATATTTATTTCCAGAAGTGATTTTTGTCATATTCGTTTTTCATTTGATAAATTAGAAGAAGTTTTGTTTGCTTCTTAGAGCTGGTATATTAAGAGTATGAGATTATGTCTTTTTTTTCTCTAACTGGATCTGATAATGAAACACTAGTCTTTTTTTTGTCTTTTTAGGGCTGCACCTGCGGCATATGGAGGTTCCTAGACAGGGGTTGAATTGGAGCTGCAGCTGCCAGACTACACCACAGCCACAGGAACACCAGATCTGAGACATATCTGTGATCTACACCACAGCTCACCGCAACGTCGGATCCTTAACCCACTGAGTGCAGCCAGGAATTAAACCTGAGTCCTCATAGATCCTTGTCCGGTTCATTACCACTGAGCCACAACAGAAACTCCAGATACTTGTCATTTTTATTGCCCTCAATTCTCTTTTCTTCATGGGTGGGTCTCCATCCCCATAAGACAGATTAGGCTGAGATAGTCTTGGTCACAAAGAATTCAAGATTAATTTACTCTTTGCTTCTTATCTTGGTTCAGTCTTGTTCATGGACTGATCGATTCCTTTTTTTTTTTTCCCCTAGGCATTTCAGGAAGAAGTTCAATATTTATTTGGTTTCCATCCCAGAACTTCTCTTCATGCTCTGCATGTTTGGATACCTCATATTTATGATTGTCTATAAGTGGCTGGTTTATTCAGCAGAAACCTCCAGAGTTGCTCCTAGCATTCTGATTGAGTTTATTAACATGTTTTTATTCCCGGCTAGTGAAACGAGTGGTCTTTATCCAGGGCAGGTAAGCAATCATTTTTTTTTTTTTTCCCCACTCTTAGGAACTCAGAGGAAGTCCCTGATGGCCTTTTTGTTTTGATCCATAGAGTGATTAAAGTTGCTTCCCACAGGCTTCCCAGCACTGAGGGGATTTCTGTTCCTCTGTGTGTTATCACACGAGGGCACCATCTGGCTCTGAATGCCGTCTTGGGGCTCTGGGCCAGCTCTATAATCCAGACTTGCTGCCACGCTGAAGCCACCAAAACTGGTGGGAAGAGAATGTATTACTGGAGGTTCCTGGGGCTGTCCATCCCTCCGTTTTCTCAATTTCTTTAAAGCCAACCTCTGACTAAGCCAGGTCAGCAGAGAACTGGCCCTTGGACCATAGCCCACCAGCCCTCTTCCCAAATGGCTTTTCCATCATTGTGCCTTTGTGCGCTGCCACCCACATCAGCCCTGAGTTTAGGAAACGAAAGGGGAAGACCCCCTGGCAAATGCTTGTGTTCACTTTCTGTTCCCTGTTAATAAATAGACATTCTGCTTGATTTTCACTGGTTTCATTTAACTGCGCCAACACTGTTAGCATGCCTTGCGTTTTAGCTGACTCCCTCCCCTTCTGCATCAACAGGAGCACGTCCAGAGGCTGCTGCTGGTCGTCACGGCGCTGTCTGTCCCTGTACTCTTCTTGGGAAAGCCACTCTTTTTGTGGTGGCTACACAATGGACGCAGTTGCTTTGGGGTCAGCAGGGTAAGCCTGAATTTGGATGCAAGTTTGTGGATGGTGATCTAAGTGTGTTTTCAGTTGTGAAAGAAAACACCTTCCTTGGGGCCCCAGGCACAGATTTAAAAGCCAGAGTTTCCTTATTGAGAACTTTGGTGTGGTCTGTTCTGCAGAAGCTTGGTATAAAGATCCTGCTGTGCCTGGGCATGGAGAACAGGTCCCCCTGGAACTCGAACCTCTAACCTATCAGGAGGCTGAACTAAATAAATCCTTCAGCTTGTCATTAAAGCATTTTCTTTTTTTTTCTATTTTGTTTTTATGACTGTGCCTGTGACATATGGAAGTTCCCAGGCTAGAGGTTGAATTGGAGCCCCATCTGGGGTCTATGCCACAGCCATAACGACACTGGATCTGAGCCCACATCTGTGACCTACGCCACAGCTTTCAGTAACACCAGATCCTTCACCCACTGAGCGAAACCAGGGATCAAACCCACGTCCTCGCAGACACTATGCGGGCTTCTTAATCTTGTGAGCCACAACGGGAACTCCCATTAAAGCATTTTTGTTCCTTAGTCTTGCCTCTTGATTTTTTAAAAAGTGTTTTTTAACTTAAATATCACAACTAAATTATAGGAAACATGGAAAATACAGAGAATAGTGCCCTTAAGGTTTCCCACTGTTATAACCAGTGTTAACCTTTGTTAAGTTTCTTTCCAGACTGTTTTCCCTTGTGTCTCTTTTCTCATTTTATTTCTTTTCTAAAAATTGTGGTAAAATATATATAAGATAAATTTTCCATCTTAACTATTTTTTATTTATTTATTTATTTATTTATTTATTTATTTTGCTATTTCATGGGCCGCTCCCGCGGCATATGGAGGTTCCCAGGCTAGGGGTCTCATCGGAGCTGTAGCCACCGGCCTACGCCAGAGCCACAGCAACGCTGGATCCGAGCCGTGTCTGCAACCTACACCACAGCTCACGGCAACGCCAGATCGTTAACCCACTGAGCAAGGGCAGGGACCGAACCCGCAACCTCATGGTTCCTAGTCGGATTCGTTAACCACTGCGCTACAACGGGAACTCCATCTTAACTATTTTTAAGTAACAGTTTAGTGGCATCAAGGACATTCACATTGTGCCACCATGTTCACCATCCATCTCCAGAACTTTTTTTTTAAGATGTTTATTTTTTCTATTATAGTTTATTTATGATGTTGTGTCAATTTCTACAGTAGAGTGAAGTGACCCGGTCATACATATGTGTATACATTCTTTTTCTCACATTATCTTCCATCATGTTCCATCACAGAGACTAGCTATAGTTCCCTGTGCTGTACAGCAGGATCACATTGCTTATCCACTCCAGATGCAGTAGTTTGCCTCTGTTAACCTCAGACCATCTCCAGAACTTTTTCATCTTGAACTGAGACTCTTTACTCACTAACACTAACCTTCTGTGTCCCCTTGACCCAGCCCCTGGCAACCACCCTTCTACTTTCCATCCCTATGAATTTGGCTACTTTAGGAACCACATATAAATGGAATCATAACATTTGTCTTTTTATATAAGACTGGCATTTTTCACTTAGCAAAATTTCTTGAAGATTCATCATGTTGCAGCCTGTGTCAGAATCTCCCTCCTTTTTAAGGCTGAATAATTGTATAATACTTCATTGTATGAATAGACCACATTTTGCTTATTGGTTCATCCATTAATAGGCACTTGGGTTGTTTTCACCTTTCAGCCACTATGAAAAATGCTGCTATGCACATGAATATATAAATATCTGTTGGAATCCTTGTTTTCTGTTCTTTTGTGTGTATACCCAGAAATGGTAATTGTTTCGTTTTTAGGGGAGCCACCAAACTGTGTTCCACGGTGGCCGTACCGTTTTACATTCCCATCAGCAATGCACAAGAGTTCCCGTTCCTCCACACCCCAATCAACACTTATTTTATTTTTTATAATAGCCATCCTAGTGAGTATGACATGCTCATTTTCTTTTAATGGACTTTTTTCTTTTTATTCATAAAAGAGGTGAATCTTTAAGAAAAACAAAGGGGCTCTAACTTTGATTTTGTCAAAACCTTGTGGTTTCAGACACTGACTGTGTATTCTTTGGGTTGTTTTTAGAGTGGTTACACACTTATAAGGAAAGATAGCGAAGAAGAGGTGTCTTTGCTGGGAAGCCAAGACATAGAAGAGGGAAGCAACCAAATGGAAGATGGACGCAGAGAGGTGACGTGTGAAGAGGTAACCTTTTCACTTACTGTTGGTAACGTTAGGTAAGGAGCCAAGCTTTCGAAGAGATGATTGCCATTATAAGAGCGATAATAATCATCTTTAAAAAAACAAACACACCCAAAGCAAAACAACTGTTTCTCAAAGCTTTCCACCTGCTATTCTGGCCATACAGTCATCATCATGATCTAAGGATTTTAGGTTAACATTTCCTTGTTCTCAGTCTTGCAGTGGGATTTACAGTGTTGTTTCTCCTGGGGCCTCTCTCCGTGGCTTGTGGACGGCCACCTTCTTTGCCATGTCCTCACGTGGCCCTTGTGCTGTGTGCCTTTCTGGTGTCTCTTCCTCTTCTGATGAGGACACTGGTCACATTGGGTCAGGCCCCACTCTTATGACCTCACTTAACCTTAACCACTTCCTTAAAGGCCCCATCTCCAAACAGTCACACTGAGGGTTAGGGCTTCGACAAATGAATTTTGGAAGGAGCACAATTCAGCCCATAACAACTGTGGCTGAGGATACAGGGTTAGGTAGGAGAACAGCCCCTCCCACAGAAGGGAAGCACAGTGCTGGCAGACAGAACAGGTCTGCTACTCAGGTCTGCTTTATTTCCTCCCCTCCTCCCTCCCTCCCCCCTCCCTCCCTCTCTTCCTCTCTTCCTCCCTTCCTTCCTCCCTCCCTCCCATGCTTGCAACTTGAGGAAGTTCCCAGGCCAGCAATTGAACTCACACCACAGCAGCCCCTCTAGTCGCTACAGTGATAACACTGGCTCCTTAACGCACTGTGCTGCAGAGAACTACTGCTTTATTTTCTTGGAAAGTTTTTTGGTTGTCAGATGAGGACTAAGACAATTTCTTATACAACCTTTTGGGTTTATTCTGTAATTTAGTGTTTAATTTGGGACAGTTAATAATTTTTTAAGTTAAAAAACAAAACAAAAAGCAGAGCTGGAGAGAACATGCGAGTCGTCTTGCCCAATGTTCTACAGCCTTTTCACCATCAGAGACCGGTTTCCCCTTGTCAGCCTTGTATCAGAATGTTCTTATCTATTAAACAGGCGCACATGCACAGTCTTCTAGGCTTATGGTTGGCGGATGTCTGTTATTTTCATTACTAAGAGTAGCTCAAGAACCTTGCTGGGCTCTTTGGAGGGTGGTGGCCTCACAGTACTGGTCCAGCGCCTTTGGTTTATGCTGAAGACACCGAGGCCTGGGAAGGAGGGCCGGGAACTCTGTAGGCTGAGGAGCTGGCGAGGGGCAGAGCGCAAATCTCCTGACTCCCTGCTCCTCACCTTCCAGCACGTCCTCCCCACTCTTCCAGAAGCCGGTTCTTTCATTGCAGTCCTGAAAGTGGAGCAGACTTTTAGTTTGTGGAAGCATGGCTGTCATGTATGGAATCTAACCCCTGTTGTGTGATCTCTCTCAGTTTAATTTTGGAGAAATATTAATGACCCAAGTAATCCATTCCATCGAATACTGTCTGGGCTGCATCTCCAACACTGCTTCGTACCTGAGGCTCTGGGCGCTCAGTTTGGCTCACGCACGTAAGTTTTTGCCTAGACCTGCAGTTCCTAAACTCTGTGCCAAGACACCCCTCAGCACCTCGGTTAATTAACTCACCGGGGATCGTGGGACATTTAAAAAAACATTTTTTTCTCAATGAATTTTATTGCATTTATAGTTGTACAATGGGATCATTTTATTTTTGGCCACACCCATGGCATGCATGAGTTCCCAGCCCCAGGACTTGGTGAAGTGCAGAAGGTGCAGATGGCTCAGAATTGATGCCACAGGAACTCTAGGAGGTATTTTAGGACAGGGAAGGTGCAAAGCATGCTATGTTGGAAGCTGATCCAAGCTTCAAAATGCAGGAAAAAGTGCTGAGTATTAGAAAAGATACATACTTTGTGTAAGGGATCCCACCTTGCCCAAGATACATGAGAAGACAAGCCTTGTTCAAATCACCCCTCGATAAGTCCCCAGCAATGTATTTCTGGGGTTTTTTCTTTCTCCCTCATCTGAGTTATAGTTCTCTGTCTTTTCATTTTTATAGGTTTTTGGTGTGGTGACCTTCTTACAGATAATAGAGTTGTAGCCTCTCTTACTTCTGATGTCTGCCCCCCTGTGGCTGAAGTCAGTATGGGGGCTTGGTGTAGGCTTCCTGATGGGAGGGGCTGATGCCTGCCCCCTGGTAGGAGGAGCGGATTCTAATCCCTCTGGTGGGTGGGGCTTAGTCTCTGGATGAGATTAGAGGCAGCTGTGTGCCTGAGGGGTCTTTAGGTAGCCTGTTTACTGAGGGGTGGGGCTGTGATCCCACCTGGGTTGTTGTTTGCCCTGGGGCTTCTCAGCAGCTGACAGACTGGGTGGGGCCAGATTTTCCCAAAATGGCCCCCTCCAGAGAAAGGCATGCTGCTGAATATTCCCGAGAGCTCTGCTTTCAATGTCCTTCCCTCACAACAAGCCACATTCACCCCTGTTTTCCCAGGATGTCCTCCAAGAACTGCGGTCAGGTTTGACCCAGATTCCCTTGGAGACTTTGCTTTGCCCTGGGACTCAGTGCACGTGAAAGTCTGTGTGCACCTTTTAAGAGTGGGGTCTCCGTTTCCCCCAGTCCCGTGGAGCTCCTGCGCACAAGCCCCACTGGCCTTCAAGGCCAGATGCTCCGGGGGCTCTTTCTCCCTGTGCCAGATCCCCACATGTGAGAGTTTGATGTGTGGCTCAGAACTCTCACTCCTGTAGGTGAGTCTCTGTGAAACAGTTAGTTTCCAGTCTGTGGAGCTTCCCACCCAGGAGGTATGGGGTTGTTTATATCACGAAATCGCCCCTCCTACCTCTTGATGTGGCCTCCTCTTTTTCTTCTGGAGTAGGGTATCTTTTTTAAGGTTTCCGGTCCATTTTGGTGAAGTGTGCTCAGTCTCTTGTTGTGAATTTTGTTGTTTTTAGGAGGGAAGTTGAGCTCCAGCCCTTCTATTCCGCCATCTTAATCTGTGTTTTCGCCCCAACAATGTAATACTCAATATTTCTAATGTTTGAAGAATAGATTTACTATTGTTTGTTGGGTTTTTTTGTCTTAGGGCCGTGCCCACAACATATGGAAGTTCCCAGACTAGCGGTCGAATCGGAGCTGCAGCTGCCTGCCTATCCCACAGCCACAGCTACGCAGGATCCAGGCCTTGTCTATGACCTAAACCACTGCTCACAGCCACACTGGAACCATAATCCTACTGAGCAAGGCCAGGGATCAAACCTGCGTCTTCATGGATACTAGTCAGATTTGTTTCCGCTGCGCCACGCCGCTCCGGATTTGCTATTTTCATATCTCTATGCATTTATAACCAACAGTAAGAGTTTTTAATGTTTCGAGAAACAATTTAAAGGTCCCAGAATAATTGCAGTTTTTCCTACTGACCATTAAAGATGCTTTGAACGACTTCAATTGCATGGTCATTGTTATGCTGCATTGCTGTGCAAAGACTGTACTTGGGAAAACTGCTAGATGATAGAGTTTTTTGTTTGTTTGTTTGTTTTCTTTTTTGGCCACCCTGCAGCATATGGAGTTCCTGGGCCAGGGATCAGATCCGAGTCTCAGCTTTGACCTACGCTGTAGCTGTGGCAGTTTTGAATTCTTTAACCCACTGTGCTGGGCTGGGGATTGAACCTGTGTCCTGGTGTTGCAGAGATGCTGCTGATCCTGTTGTGCCACAGCAGAAACTTAAAGAGTTTTTGTTTTTTTTTTTTTAATTGCTACATTGATATTTTTATAAGCATAGCCACATGGCTAGAATTTTCAGGCTGGAGGGAATGCTGTGGTCCATCATCTTCCTGTTACAGAGGAAGAGACTGAAGCCTAGTGAGAGTCACTGAGTTGGTCAGTTAGTGGCAGAGACAGGACTGATGGTCTGCTCCCCACTGCCTGGCCCAGCACTGCACTGGGACAGAGCCAACTGGTCCCCCATTTGGGTCAGCATCTCTCACTGGCAGGCCTCTGATTTCTCTGGAATGTCAAGTCTTCCTCAGTGCTTGAGATGATCAAGTTGCTGGTTAACTTACGCAAGAAGCACATTACCTGTGTATTATACAGGTGTGTATTTTAGGGACAACTATTCGGAGTTGTCAGAAGGAATCCCAGTCTAACTGAAGTGATTCATCGAATGTAAACAGAAGTTAACAATGCAAAACAACTCCTTTGCAGAGTTGTCTGACGTCCTGTGGGCCATGCTAATGCGTGTGGGGCTCCGCGTAGACACGGTTTATGGGGTCTTTCTGCTGCTCCCGGTGATTGCGCTGTTTGCAGTTTTGACAATTTTCATCCTTTTGATCATGGAAGGGCTTTCTGCATTTCTTCACGCCATACGCCTCCACTGGTGAGTTTGGGATTTAGCTTTGGAACTGTTATTTAAAATAATCTATCCTCTCCCCACAGATGTATATATAACAATTCCAAAGCGCGCGCTCTCTATAATTTATTTTTTTTATTTTTAATTTTTTTTTGTCTTTTTAGGGCCACACCGGCGGCACATGGAGGTTCCCAGGCTAGGGGTCAAATCGGAGCTATCGCTGCCGGCCTGCACCACATCCGCAGCAACACCAGACCTGAGCCAAGTCTGCGACCTACACCACAGCTCATGGCAACACCAGAACCTTAACCCACTGAGCGAGGCCAGGGATTGAACCCACAACCTCATGGTTCCTAGTTGGATTCGTTTCCACTGCTCCATGACGGGAACTCCTCTATATGTAATTTATAATTTAGCCTAGTTCTTCCCTTGTCAGTATTGGGATCCATATTCAGATCCTCTGAGTTAAAGTTGTACTTTGTTTCCGAACTGTTATCACTAACAGGTAAAAGCAAGTTTATGCTTGCTGAATACTTATGTATATTTCATACTTTGGATTTACCATGGGCCTGACAGATTGCTTTATCTTTGTTTGTGCCTTTTGTTTGTTTGTTCTTGGCTGTGCCTACTTCATGTGAAAGTTCCCAGGCCAGGGATCAGACTCTCACCACAGTAGCAACAACTTGGGGTCCTTAACCCACTGAGCCACACAGGAACTCTGGATTGCTTTATCTTATTAAAACATACTTCTTCCATATTTCTTAATGGTTTACATTCATATATATCAGACTACTTGTCTGTGTGTCTAGGTACCAAGAAAGAGAGGGAGTTTCCTAATTCTCGGGTGTCTGTAGGGAGGAGGTAGTGTGGGGTGTGTTTCCTTCATGAGAAAGCCAACATAGGGCTGGTATGTGTGTGTGTGTATTTTTTTTTTTTTTTCCCTTCTGGTCTCCAGCTTTATTTCATTAGGGTTTCTGTTGATTAATTTTTGTATAGCACTTTTGTGTGTGTGTGTGTGTGTTTTTGCCATTTCTTGGGCTGCTCCCGAGGCATATGGAGGTTCCCAGGCTAGGGGTCAGATCGGAGCTGTAGCCGCCGGCTTACGCCAGAGCCACAGCAACTCGGGATCCGAGCTGCGTCTGCGACCTACACCACAGCTCACAGCAACGCCGGATCGTTAACCCACTGAGCAAGGGCAGGGATCGAACCCGCCACCTCATGGTTCCTAGTCGGATTCGTTAACCACTGCACCACGACGGGAACTCCTGTGTGTATTTTATCTAAGGAAATGTATTTGTGCCAAGAGCGTATGTGGAATGAAGCAACTCCAGAAACACAGAAACTTTTTGTTTAACTTACAAATGTTGTCTTAAGAAATGTAGGAAATGCTATTCACAGTCTTTCATTAATACATGGAATTTTTTTTCTTTTTAGGGTAGAATTTCAGAACAAATTCTACATTGGTGCAGGCACCAAATTTGTTCCTTTTTCATTCAGATTACTTTCTTCGAAGTTCAGTGACAACGTGGCATGATCATATTGCCACGTCCAAGAAGTTCCAGATTAATGGAGAATTATCATGTTGCAGAATTTCACTCATGTTAAACTGATGATAGGAAAACTTCCATCTTCATTGATTGCCTTATGAGATAGCCAAATACTTCTGTAAGATATACCTCTTCCTCATAAGTTAAATATTTTGTAAAGTTTCTCAACTTCAGATATATAAATTTCTTTCAGTTTTTATGATGAGCAAATATAAGTTAATGTCAAAAAGTTATGTGAAAGTTATTTTTAAAAATATAGGCTTGGGGGAGAGAAGCCAATTTTGAATGGCTCATTGAAAATGGTCTTAGATACTTAATCCCTTTTCACCTTATTTAAAAACAAAACAAAAAAAAGCAACAGAGTTATTCTGTCACCTGAAGTTGTCAAATAGTATTTTCCAACAGCTGAAGTTAAGTAGTTTTTTAAAAAATTTAATGATGGATAATCAAAGATTCACATTTATTTTGCTCGATTAAAAGTATGCCAGCTTTTTTTTATCGTATGCTATCTAGAATTACAAGTAGAATTGTTTCTACAATTTTTCTTGTTTTAATAATTGGAGAAAATGGGATAAAATACAACAAATGGCTATCCCACTTGTATATTTTTTTAAAGACTCTTATCCTGTTATCCTCACATAAAACCAATTATGATAATTGTATATTTGGGGAGATAAACTGTATACTGAGCCTTAAAACCCAGTGTGACTGTAGAAGATGTAATATGGATGTGATTTAAACTCAGTGACCAGCTTGGCTGATGTTACTGAACCAAAAGGAGTTTATACAGAGTGAAGGAAAGGTGAAAAGTAGTATTTTGTATATTTTTATATTAAATATGAACTGAGATGTTTTACCATGAAGAGATTGCACCTTTCCTTGAGAACAGTATTGCTATGTTTCACTTTTATGCTGATTATAAATACAAGTCTGATAAAGGCATTTAGAATTAAACTTTAAAAAACAATTTAGATCAGTTGAAAACCAATTCTTACTAAGCCACTAATGTATAACCTTTAGTTTAAATTCGTCGTTTTAGTTGACGTTTGGGTCAGTCCTGTTGAACAGTTTGATCTTTTCTGTATTCTTATGAATGGTGGTCATTTTTCCTATTTTCCTGTAATTGATTTTAGATAATTGTTTTCAAAAAGAAATATGTGGTATTTTCACTTTCTTAACATTTTGAGTAACACACATGAAAAGGCCCACTTGTCTCCCTAACCCTTCACCCTGGCTGGTGGTAGAGAGTTTGGAGTTTTCCTTATAAGCTCAGATCATAGTAGCCCTGAATTTAAGCGTATCTTTTCAGGTAACTTCAAAGCCTGTTTGCTGAGAGGCATGAATTGACCATCATGACATAACTGTGACTCTAACGTGAAACCTTTTTAATTGGAGTAAAGATTCTATGCTGAGATGTTGCTTCTCATTAAAATATCAAACAAAAAACCATACTGATGAGACTCTTGAACATGGTTCTGCTTTCAAAGTGAAGGTTCCCCAGGAAGGTGTAAGGTTGGACACTTTTGTTGGGTGAACACGAAATCTGAATAATGCCTTCCGGGTTTCAAACTTGTCCTTCACAAGTTCTTATTTGTATGACTTTACTCCAAGGATCTGTTGTAATTAAATGGTAACTAATTCATCCCTAGGAACCCCCCCCCCCCCATGGTTTCAGGGCACTGTTAACTGATGAGTACACAAGGGACACACAGTATCCGCTAGAATTCTTTACTGCTCCCCACTGGTAATTGTCATGGGGGCTACTTTTTAATGTCAGTTAATACCTTTATCAGGGTATAGAACAGAGTGAAGAGTCATTTTTCAATTGAAACCTGTGTAGTAGTTGTGTAGAATGTAATGATATATAAAAGGTGAATTATTAGTCCTGTATTTTGTTAAAGAACTCACTAGAATTATAGTGTGATGGTGTCTTTTAGACATAATGGTAAATTTCATTTCTTTATAAAGATACTGATTCCAATGTCATGTTACCAGAGCAATTACTCAGTTTTGTTTGTAAGCCCTTTGGAAGAACTATTATGTATACAGTTTTTAAGATATCACTTCATTCCCTTGATAGCAAATGTCCAGAGGAAAAATGGGTCACTCATCTGGGGGATGCTAGATACTTGTTTATTTTCCTAACATAAAATGTAGGGATTGCCACATTTTCCAGTTTACATCCAGGTGTTCATCCTAAAATAAAAATCCAAGGGATTTCTGCAGCAAAGTAGAGTTGATCATCTTACAAGGGTGAAATCATTTAAGAAAGAAGTGCATTGGGGGTTCGGTGAGTTCAGTGGGGGTTACACTGAGCCTGTGGACTTGGCCATTCATTGTGGCCAGGACTTTGTAGAGCCTCATCTTGCACTGAATGCCACTCTGTCCTCGTTTCTGAAATGGGTATTTTATAACAGCATTCTGAACTCAATTTTCATTCTGCACTAGTTTAATAAAGTGTAGGATATTTACAGCAGAGGTTAACACTTCTGTTTATGAATTCAGTATTCAGACATTTTAGGGCCTGATCGATTTTGGAAAACAGAAAAAATAACTTCTACAACTGTTCTGCAGTCTGCATTTTCAAACAAATTTCTTTATTAAAAATGCCAGGTTTGCTTGCATGCCATCTGGTGTATCTCCATCAAGGTTATTAAGAAATCTTAATTCAAGATGATGAAAATAAGACAGTTCGGAGTAATAATTTTCCAACAGCCAGACAGACCATTGAAGCTGAACTCTGGTTTAGAATTTTAATACTTAGAACATTCCACTTGTTCCTTGATAGGAAATTCCAATGAGAAGGCTAGGTTCTTAAGGTCAGCCAATAAACTAGGGACTTAACTGTGAGGGGAAATGACAGTGAACAAGTTAAAGATCCACAAGTGCATGAAAAGACGAATTTACATCTTCCTATCAGTATTGAACTTCCTTTTATTGAAAAATAAACATATCTCTATTTTTGAAACGTGGGTGTTTTGCTTTATTATGCTGTAGCTCGGCTAGAAAGCCCAAGCCCTGGGCTCATTCTTCTCTGATCCTGTAGCCAGTGTCCCTTTTGGGGACTCCAGCTTCCCTGATCTTGGCACACCAGAAGGAACTTGACCCTTCATGGAACTCTTGGCTATGCATTTGCTCTTCTAACACCCTTTGAAACGGAGACCTTAGACTATTGTTCTGCCTTGAATCCAACTTTGCGGTGACCTTGTCACTTCTCACGCCTCTGTTTCCATATTTACAAAATGGGCAGGAAGCCCCAGACAGGGTGGCGGTGACAATCACTGGAGGCCTTGCTCATCCAGCGCTTCCGAGGCTCCTGTCGCTCCGCGAGGCCTTTAGTCCACCTCCCTTGGTCAAGGTGTCTGACACAAGCTCAAAACGTCTTTCTGCCCCAGGGGCTTGCGTACGGCCACCCTGCTCACCTCGGTCCTCCCAGGAGGAAGAGGGCGCCCAACGGGGAAAGAGCCGCTGGCGCCCCTCTGCGCGAGTGCGGGGGCTCCCGTTCCTTCCCCAGGGGGCTCCGCGCCACAATCCAGTGTCTCGGTTCGCGCCTCTGCGAGCGCGGGGTTCCAGGTGCAGGCGGGCCTGAGCACCGTGTGGCCCCGGGAATGTGTGACCACGCGCCCGCGGCGGCCGTTGCCTGGGCGCCCGTTGCCAGGGGCGCCGTTACCACGGACGCCCGCCGGGCGCTCGGCTCCCAGGCCCAAGCGCTTCGGGCCCTGAGGCGCCATGGACGACCTGAGGGTGCTGTGGATGCGCGACCGCTTGTACACCGCTTTCGGCATCACAGACCCCCAGCTCTTCGAGGAGCTGCTGAACCGCAACGACGGCGAGGTCGAGGACCTTATCCTGCACTTCCTCAACCAGAGCAGCGACGAGGAGGGCGCTTCGACTCTCTTCTTCTACCGCAAGGTGGTGCCCGAGGAGGTGGAGGTGGAGGTGGAGATCGGTGAGCCCTGCGGCCGCCCTCCCGCGGCGCCCCACCTGCCCGGTTCTCTCCCCATGCCCGTGAGGAGTGCAGACCCCCAGCCCACCCGCTGCTCTTGGCCTCTAGTGCAGTCGGCAAATGTTATGGTCGCCCACTGTGCAGGCGTAGTCCAGGCACTGGGCGGACTGGGCAGGCGCTCACAGTCCACTTGGAAAGTCGGACTTTGAATGAATAATCACAGCAAACAGTCATTTATCGCTTACTCTGTACCAGGTAAAGTTCCAAAAGCTTATATCAACTATTAATCCCATGAGGTAGGTGTATTATTACCCCTATTTTACAGATGAGCAAGTTGTGGCACAGAGAGGGTTAAGAAACTCACCCCGCATGGGTCACAGAGTCAGTAAAGACTCAGAAGAATATAAGTCACTGTGCAATGACATACAATAGATGGATAGAGAAATGGCCCTGGGGCTGGGAGGGACACTGCATCCTCATCCTCCCTGATGGTGGCAGGGTCTCTGGAGGTGGAGAGGAGCACCCTTCACATCTTCCTGGGCTCCCCACATGCTGTTATAGAATAATGACAGAACAAGGTTTTTAAAAAATTTTAGACAATGTACATGTTTAGCAGTTGAACCATTTAGCATTTCAAATAAAAATAATGACAGTGACTGGTCACCCAGAACCCTCTGTGGTGATGGCTGGTCCAGCCCAGGGACACAAAGAGGGCCTGTGGGGATGGGGTGTTTGTGTGTAGGGGGCGGGGAAGATAGGACAGAGTGAAGGAGACACTCAGGTGCTTGTCAGAGAAAGAGACTGAGAAACACATAAGTTCTCCCCTAGCAGGAGCACCAGCATCAGAGCTGTTGTCATGGACAGACGGGGTTTGTGTTGTGTGTGGCATGAGTGTCAGCCTCCTGTGCTAGTCTCACATCTTCACGAAACTTCTGGATCCCCCAAAGGGCCTTTCACAGGGTGGAATGGTTTGCCAGGCAGAACTTTTTTTTTCCTCCTAAAAGGGTAGTAGTCGGAGTTCCTGCTGTGGCGCAACGGGATTGGCTAGGTCTCTGTAGCACTGGGATGCAGGTTCGATCCCCAGCCCAGCACAGTGGGTTAAGGTTCCAGCATTGCCACAGCTGTGGCATAGGTTGCAACTGTGGCTCAGATATGATCCCTGGCCTGGGAACTCTATATGCTGTGGGGTGGCCAAAAGAGAGAAAAAAGGGTATTAGGCATATCCATTTATTTTAGTTATATGTTCTTTGCAAAAGATAATACACATATTCATGGTAGAAAAATCCAAACCCACAAATAAACAATAGTAAGTTGCAAGTGACACCCAAAGAGATGACCCTCATAACGTTTGGAATCTAATTTATTATTCCCCCTTCCCTTCCGTGGCAGACCTTTGGACCTGAATATTACTTTATAATAGAGACCTTGAAGTTCTTTTTTTTTTTTTTGTCTTTTTGCTATTTCTTTGGGCCGCTCCCACGGCATATGGAGGTTCCCAGGCTAGGGGTCAAATCAGAGCTGTAGCCACTGGCCTACGCCAGAGCCACAGCAACGCAGGATCCGAGCTGCATCTGCGACCTACACCACAGCTCACGGCAACGCCGGATCGTTAACCCACTGAGCAAGGGCAGGGACCGAACCCGCAACCTCATGGTTCCTAGTCGGATTCGTTAACCACTGCGCCACGACGGGAACTCCCGAGACCTTGAATTTCTTTCATGATCACCAAGTGAAATTACGGTTACAAAGATACACTAACAGTACCAAATTGTACCAAATTTTAGTAACCCTGATTTTGTATACTTAAAAATATGTTGGAATTCCTTTTGTGGTGCGGTGGAAACGAATCCAACTAGTATCTATGAGGATGCGGGTATTGATCCCTGGCCTCCCTGGCCTCGCTCGGCGGGTTGGGGATCTAGCGTTGCGATGAGCTATGGTGTAGGTTGCAGATGCAGCTTGGATCCCTGTTGCTGTGGCTGTGGTGTAGGCCAGCAGCTGTAGCTCTGATTCGACCCCTATCCTGGGAACCTCCATATGCTATGGGTGTGGCCCTCAAAAGACAAAAGACAAAAAAAAAAAAGATACAGTATTAAGTAATTGATATTTACTTCCAGTAAGCATTACTGGAAAGTGTTCTTTTGAAAATTCACATGAGGGCGTTCCCATTGTAGCACAGTGGAAACAAATCTGACTAGGAACCATGAGGTTGCAGGTTCGATCCCTGGCCTTGCTCGGTTGGTTAAGGATCCGGCATTGCTGTGAGCTGTGGTGTAGGTCACAGACTCGGCTCGGATCTAGCATTGCTGTGTCTGTGACTATGGTGTAGGCTGGTGGCTATAGCTCTGATTAGACCCCTAGCCTGGGAACCTTCATATGCTGTGGGTGCGGCCTTCAAAAGACAAAAGACCAAAAAAAAAAAAAAGAAAAAAAAGAAAAAGAAAAAGACCAATAAAAAAAAAGAAAAAGACCAATTAAAAAAAAAAAAAGAAAATTCACATGACATAGAATTGAGAAACTAGAAAATAGAAAGTTAATAAGTAATTCTTCACTCTCCCCTAAGCCCTAATCCCATTCTTGTAGGTTACTACTGTTGGTAATTTGGTATATATCCTGCCAGATCTTTTCCTAAATCAATTGATCTATCTGTCTATCATCATTTATGTCTCTCTGTATAATGGTGTGTATATAATGATGATATGTAGGTATATATATATATATATATATATAGAACTAAAATCATAAATAAGATCATAGGTCATAGTATTTTGTGACTTGGTCTTCCTTAAAGGTATCTTAGAGAATTTTTCACGTCAGTACCTATGGATCTATGTAACTTTATAGATTTTAAGTCATAGATGAACCATATTTTATTTATCCACTCCCTAATGAATAGACATTTATCTTTCTACAGTATTTTATTTTACAATGTCACAGTGTGCATCTGCCTTTGAACATTTTCTGTATTTCTGGGGCATACATTTATCAGAGTGGACCTACAGGTTTAGTGGGTGCGGCTGTCTCCAGTAACTGAAACATTTCCGTAGGACTGTGCGTTGGTTTGCAAACTGCCCCAGACCAGAGAAAGAGGCAGCCAGTGCAGATGAGTATGTGGTGGTGGTTTGGGTGTGGCTGGACGAGCTCACTGTCTGCTCATTGGCATCTTAGTGTTTATAGGAGGTCTTCCTGGGGTTCAGGCGCCCACACCATCCAGAGGGCTCAATACCAGATCTCTCCAAGTACATCTTTGAAACAGCTCCCACAGTGGGCACGGTGGGCAGAATGGACATCCTGAGGACCAGGCAGGGGCCTCCGACGCCCAGGCCAGCTCTCGGGTCAGCTGGCGATCCTGTCATCTCCATCACCTCCTCCAACAGACCGCTGTGCACGACTCCCCCCGGGCCATGTCCCAGCCCTCAGCACCAAGGAGAGAAGTGATGCCCCATATCTCACACCACAGAATAATTACGTTGTATTTTATTTTATTTTTTTTTATCTTTTTAGGGCCACACCTGCGGCATATGGAGGTTCCCAGACTAGGGGTCAAATCGGAGCTGTAGCCACCGGCCCACACCACAGCCACAGCAACACCAGATCCTTAACCCACTGAGCGAGGCCAGGGATCGAACCTGTGTCCTCAGATTCATTTCTGCTGAGCCACAACGGGAACGTCCATGTTTTATTTTTTTTCCCTTTGCTTTATGTGGCTGTAAAGACAACTTTCCTGGCCCGGCTGAGGAGGAAGAGGAAGAAGAGACTGAGTCTCGAAGAGCAGAGTCAGTGGATAGAGCATCAGGTCTGGAATCGGGGGGTTGCGATGCTGGGCTTAGCAGAGCCCAGGGGTTGGGGGGAGGGCTTTCACCTGGAGAGAGGGGTCCGCCTGCCTTGACTAGAATCAGTCTCTACTTTTTATCTTCTGAAGCTGAGACTGGGTATGAAGTCCAAGGAGAAAGTGTTGGGTGTTAATAGGTTCATTGTGAGTTATCTGGAGCTGCCGTAACTTGGTGGCTTAGAGCTATGGCAGTGTCTTCCCTCACAGTTCTAGAGGCCAGAAGTTCAAAATCAAGATATTGGCAGGGCTGTGCTTCCTCAGAAGGCCCTGTGGGAGGATCTTTTCTGGCCTCTCTCAGCTTTTCTTGGCCATCCTGGGCTTGTGGACGCATCCCTCCATCTCTGCCCCTGTTGTTGTGTGGCTGTCTTCCGTGTGTGTGTGTGTGTGTGTGTGTGTGTGTGAGAATCTCCTCCTTTCTCTTATGAAGATACCAACTGCTGGATTCAGGGAACACCCTCTCCACTCTGACCTGTTGATGAAAATAATAAGCAATCCGTAACAAAAACAGAAAAGAGTTTATTTGAGCCAAACTGAGGACTAGCCTGGAAGCCAGCTTCCCAGGTTACTCTGAGTAGCTCTGGAGAAGCAGGGTTTACAGCACAATTTTATATTTTGTCAGAACAAGAACATTAACAGTTCCCTGGTGACTCAGCAGGTTGAGGACCCTGTGTTGTCACTGTGGCGTGTGAGTTCAGTCCCTGGCCCAGGAAAACCCCCACAACAAGTGAACAGTAAACAAATCAAGGGTGTATTTCTTCAAGTTTAAAAAAAACAACAAACAGACCCACATGTACATGTACTTCACGTACAGTGTGGCTTTGGCACCTGGGAAGGGAGTCTTATCATCGTACGGGTCCCAGTGTTGGTGTCCCAGGAAGAGGGGCATTTAATCTGTATTTTTTTTTTTTTTCTTTTTTGGCCACCCTGAGGCATATGGAGTTCCTGGGCCAGGGATCAGACCTGAGCTGCAGGTGTGACCTTTGCCACAGCTAAGGCAACAATGGATCCAAGCTTAACTCCCTGTGCCGGGCTGGGGATTGAACCTGCATCCTGGGGCTGCAGAGATGCCACCAATCCTCTTGTGTCACAGCGGGAACTCCTGATCTACATTCTTAACATGGACATTCTTTACTTCTGGTCAGTATGCCTATTTCTTTAGTAACTAAGGCAGATGGGCAATATATACTTGATAGGCCACAAACAGGCTATTTTAGTTAGCATAAAATCCAAGTTAACTCATGTGTGAGCCGGAACGACTTCCCTGTATCTCAGTATGTGAATGTTTCTTTTATCAGACGTCATCTTCACTAATTACATCTACAAAGACACTACTTCCAAATACGGATCACATTCTGGGGTCTTGGATAGATGCAAATTGGGGGTGGGACACTGTTATAGCCAGTACAGCACACAACATAAAATACCCATTCTTGGAGTCCCCTGGTGGCTCAGCAGGTTAAGGACCTCCGTGTCATTGCTGTGGCTTGGATCGCTCCTCTGGTGTGGGTTTGATCCCCGGCCTGGGAACTTCCATATACGACGGGTGCAGCTGGAAGAGGAAAAATAAAAAGGAAAAAAATCTCAGAGAAGCCACTCATTGGGCACCGTAGCTAGAACATGCACACACCCACACACATGTTAAATTTTCAGCTGAAGACTCATCAAGACTGCAGCACACTTCTCCTAATTATAATGAAAAGCAAGGCTATGGTAGGATTCATTTGTAAAAAATACGCATACAACCTTTTGATCACCTGCTGATTGAACAAAATATGCTGTCCTGCAAGAGGCAGGTCTGGTCGGGGATGGTAGGAAACCTCGTTTTCCATATATTTCACCTCACTCTCTGAATCATGCTTTGCAGCTAAGAGTTTGCATCTAAGAACATATTCTGCAAACCAGCCCTCTGTCCGCATCGAGAATGAAGAAATGAACCAAGGGAGTGAGGAAAATGCCCCCGTCAAGGTACACATGGCTCTTTCTCCTCTTGGGTGGGGTAATGGGGATTCCATGCCCTCACACATATGCACACACGTTAAATTTCCAACTGAGGGAGCTCCAACTGTGGCCCAGTGGGTGAAGAACCCGACTAGTATCCATGAGGAATTGGGTTCTATTCCTGACCTCACTCAGTGGGTTAAGGATGTGGCATTGCCACAAGCTGCAGTGTAGGTCACAGATGTGGCTCCGATGCCACGTTGCCATGACTGTGGCATAGGCTGGCAGCTGCAGCTCCAATTGGACCCCTAGAAGTTTCTGTATGCTGCAGGTGTGTCCCTTAAAAAAGAAAGGAAGAAAGAAAGAAAGAAAGAAAGAGAAAAGAAAGAAAGAAAGAAAGAAAGAAAGAAAGAAAGAAAGAAAGAAAGAAAGAGAAAAGAAAGAAAGAAAGAAAAAGAAAGAAAGAAACAGGCATTCCCTTCATGGCTTAGTGGTTAACAAACCAGACTAGGATCCATGAGGATGTGGGTTCAATCCCTGGCCTTGCTCAGTGGGTTAAGGATCCGGTATTGCCATGAGCTGTGGTGTAGGTCACAGATGTGGCTGGGATCTGATATTGCTGTGGCTGTAGCAAAGGCTGGCAGCTGTAGCTCTGATTCAGCCCCTAGCCTGGGAACTTCCATATGCTGTGAGTGCGAATCTAAAAAGCAAAAACAAACAAACAAACAAAATTTCCACCTGAGCACCCATCAAAATTCTAGCACAACTCTCCAAATGTAAGTCAAGGCTTCATTTGTAAAATATATATGTACAGCTTTTTGATAACTTGCTGATTGAACAAAATATGAGTGAGTCTGGATCACTGACACAGTTCATATAAAGGAACTTATCGTTGGAATAGAGATTATAGAATCTTGTGTTGGGAGTCCCTGAGGTCACCCTCTGATTGAGTGATTTGCCCCAGTATTCACAGGACCCAGAAAAGCTTTCATTCTTTTTTTTTCTCTTTTTCGGCCGCCACCCAGCATATGGAGTTTCTGGGCCAGGGGTGGGATCCAAGCTGCATTCTCGACCTACACCGGATCCTTAACCTGCTGTTCTGGGCCAGGGATCAAACCTGTGTCCCAGGGCTCAAGAGATGCCACCGATCCCGTTGTGCCACAGCAGGGACTCCCAGAAAAGCTTTTAGATTCATGGTTATAGTTTACTTCAGTTTAGAATCAATAGGGAAAGAGACATGGAGGGCAGAGTCCAGGAGGAAACAGACACAGGCTCTCCTCTCCTCCCAGTTGGGTTGCATAATGGTGCCAGTAGCTCTCAGCACCATGTGCGACAACACATAGGAAGTTGGGCCAATCTGGGAGGCTCACCCAAGCCTTGGTGTCCAGGGTTTTTCCTGGGGGTCACTTATGTACGTGTGCAGGGTCCACAGTTAGTCTACAGCTCCCCCACTCTGCCAGAGGTCAGATGCAGTGTGACCCAGAGTCCCAGGCTAACAAAACCAGACCTTTACCACAAAGCACATTGTTGGTATAAACTATCCAGCATGGGAGTTCCTGTCGTGGTACAGAAGAAATGAATCTGGTTGCCAGTTTGATCTCTGGCCTCGCTCAGTGGGTTAAGGATTTGGCGTTGCCATGAGCTGTGGTGTAGGTTGCAGACTCGGCATGGATCTGATGTTGCAGTAGCTGTGGTGTAGGCCAGCAGCTGCAGCTCCAATTTGACCCCTAGCCTGGGAACCTCCATGTGCCATGGGTGTGGCCCTAAAAAGAAAAAAAAACTATCTAGTATGACCCAAGACCCCAGGTATACAGAGGCACTTACATCAGCCAGGATGTCCCCAGGGCTTCGAGGTTATCACCCAGGAGCTGGTTCAGGGCTGGTCTTGAGAACCTCCGGAACGTGCAGGGTTTGGCCAGCCCAGGCCTGCTGAGTTAACTCTTTTTTTTTTTTTTTATCTTTTGTCTTTTTTTGCTGTTGTTGTTGTTGTTGTTGCTATTTCTTGGGCCGCTCCCGCGGCATATGGAGGTTCCCCGGCTAGGGGCTGAATCGGAGCTGTAGCCACCGGCCTACACCAGAGCCACAGCAACGCGGGATCCGAGCCACGTCTGCAACCTACACCACAGCTCACGGCAACGCCGGATCCTTAACCCACTGAGCAAGGGCAGGGACCGAACCCGCAACCTCATGGTTCCTAGTCGGATTCGTTAACCACTGCGCCACGACGGGAACTCCTGAGTTAACTCTTTACTGTGCAGATCCCAGGGGTGGAGTGTAAAGCGAGGATGTATGCATTTGGCCTGAGCTGTGCTAAATGAAATTATACTCAGGGGCTCCATGAATGTGCCTCCTCACAAACCAAATGAAACAACAACAGATTCAAGTTTGTTGCAATTAATGGCCCAGCAAAGCTCTATCTGGCTGTTTCCCAGGTTAGTTTATTCAAGTGTGGCTGCCGAGACCAGTTAGTGAAAGAGTTAGGCTTAGCATTCAGAGTCTGGGTGTATCTTAGCTCCTGTGTGTGGTCTGCTGGGAAGCGAGTTCAGCCGCAGCATAGAGAGGAGAGCTGACCTGAATCTTAGGTTGTTTGCGTGCTCGCATATATCTCCATGTGACTCTTCTGTTCCCCATGTTTCAGAAAACTGTTAAGCAAATCGTGGAGAAGACTTACCTCCATGTGCTTTGCACTCCTGTTCCTGAGGAGTTTCTGGACCAGAATGTGGTGTTTTTTCTCAGAAATACAAAAGGTATATTTCCAGTGTGAGTGTGTGTGAGTGTGTATATGTCCGAGACTCTTAACCTTTTACATGTTCTTTTGGGGGGGGGGTGCTTTTTAGGTCCATACCCGGGGCATATGGAGGTTCCCAGGCTAGGTGTCAAATTGGAGCTGTGGCCACCAGCCTACGCCACAGCCACAGCAACACAGGATCTGAGCCGCATCTGTGACCTACACCACAGCTCACAGCAACAGATCCTTAACCCACTGAGTGAGGCAAGGGATCGAACCTGCAACCTCTTGGACACTAGTCGGATTCATTTGCACTTCACCACAGCGGGAACTCTCTAAACAAGGTGTCTTTAAACAGAAACACACATAAGGCAAAGTTATGTACAGGCAGACTATGTATTGCACTGCTCAGATATTGCATTTTTTTGCAGAGTGAAGGTCTGTGGCATTTCCGAATGGAGCAAGTCTACCTGGGCCATTTTTCCAACAGCGTTTGCTTATTTGTATGTTTCTGTGTCATATTTTGGCAATTCTTGCAATATTTCAGATTTTTTTTATTGTTACTCAATTTGTGATGGTAACCTGGGGTCAGTGGTCTTTGAAGTTACCATTGAAAGTCACTGAAGGCTCAGGTCATGGTTAACATTTTGTTTAAGCAATAAAGTCTTTTTAAATTAGGGTATGTACATTTTTTTTAAGACGTAATGGTATCACACAGTTCAGAGACTACATTATAGGGTAAACATACTTTCATTTGTCCTGGGAAACCAAAAACTTCATGTGACTTGCCTTATTGTGCTATTTGCTTTATTTTTTTAATTACTCAATTCATTTATTACACTTATAGTTGTGCAACAGTCATCACAACCACATTTTATAGCATTTCCATCCCAAACCCTCAGTGTATCCCCCCATCCTCCAACCTGTCTCATTTGGAAACCATACATTTTTCAAAGTCTGTGAGTCAGTATCTGTTCTGCAAAGAAGTTCATTGTGTCCTTTTTAAATTATTTTTATTTTTATTTATTTTTTTTCCTTTTCTAGGGCCAATCCCGCGACATATGGAGGTTCCCAGGCTAGGGATCTAATCAGAGCTGTAGCTGCCAGCCTATGCCAGAGCCACAGCAATGCAGGATCTGAGCCGTGTCTGCAACCTACACCACAGCTCACGGCAACGCCGGATCCTTAACCCACTGAGTGAGGCCAGGGGTTGAACCTGCAACCTCATGGTTCCTAGTTGGGTTCATTAACCACTGCACCACGATAGAAACTCCCATTTATCTTTTTGAGTCAAGGTTTTCTCTGGAAAGATGCCCAGGAATGGGATTGCTGGATCAAATGGTAGTTCTATTTTTAGTTTTCTGAGGAATCTCCATACTGTTTTCCACAGTGGTTGCACCAATTTACATTCCCACCAACAGTGTAATAGGGTTCCTTTTTCTCCATCCCCTCTCCAGCACTTATTGTTTGGAGACTTTTTGATGATGACCATTCTGGCTGGTGTAAGGTGGTACCTCATAGTGGTTTTGATTTGCATTTCTCTAATAATGAATGATGTTGAACATCTTTTCATGTGTTCTTTAGCCATCTGTTTGTCTTCTTTGGAGAATTGTCTGTTTAGATCTTCTGCCCATTTTTTGATGGGGTCGTTCATTTTTTTGGTATTAAGCTGCAGAAGGTGTTTATAAATTTTGGAGATTAATCCCTTGTCAGTCAATTCACTTGCAAAGATTTTCTTCCATTCTGTGGGTTGTCTTTTTGTTTTGTTTAGGGTTTCCTTTGCTGTGCAGAAACTTTTAAGTTTAATTAAGTCCCATTTGTTTATTTTTGTTTTTATTGTCATTAAAAGGTGGATCTGAGAAGATGTTGCTGTCGTTTATGTTGGAAGAGTGTTTGGCCTATGTTTTCCTCTAAGAGTCTTATATCAGGTCTTTAATCCATTTTGAGTTTATTTTTGTGTGTGGTGTTAGGGAGTGTTCTAATTTCATTCTTTTCCATGTGGCTGTCCATTTTTCCCAGCATCACTTATTGAACAGGCTGTCTTTTCTCCATTGTATATTCTTGCCTCCTTTGTCATAGGTTAGTTGACTGTAGGTGCATGGGTTTAATTCTGGGCTTTCGATCCTGTTCACTGATCTATATGTCTGTCTTTGTGTCACTACCATACAGTTTTGATGATTGTTGCTTTGTAGTCTAGTCTGAAGTCAGGGAGCCTGATTCCTCCAGCTCCATTTTCAAAAGATCCTTATTTTTAAAAAAAATTTTTATTATAGTTGATTTACAGTGTTCTGTCAATTTCTGCTGTACAGTAAAGTGACCCAGTTATACATATATATATATATATATACACCTTCTTTTTCTCACATTAGCCTCCATCTTGTTCCCTGTGCTATACAGCAGGATCTCATTGCTTATCCATTCCAAATGCAATAGTTCGCATCTACTAACCCCAAACTCCCAGTCCCTCCCACTCCTTTCCCCTCCCCCTTGGCAACCACAAGTCTGTTCTCCATGTCCATGAGTTTGTTTCTTTTCTGTAGATAGGTTCATTTGTACTCTATATTAGATTCCAGATATAAGTGATATATGTGGTATTTGTCTTTCTTTATCTGACTTACTTCACTTAGTATGAGAGTCCTAGTGCCATCTATGTGGCTGCAAGTGGCATTATTTTGTTCTTTTTATGGCTAAGTAGTATTCCATTGTGTATATGTACCACATCTTCTTAATCCATTCATCTGTTGCTGGACATTTAGGCTGTTTCCATATGTTGGCTATGTGACCAAGGAACCTTTAAAGTGTCTACCGCCTTGGTTGGTGCTGATTGATTTTTGGTTGGGGTGAGGGGTGGGGAGGGAGTGAATGCATGTTAAATAAAAGTTATGTGAGGAGTAGACTGTTCCCAAACATGTCTTTAAAAACCCCAAGACTTGAACGGTGCTTTGGCGATTATTCGAGAAGTTGCTGGGAGTGGGGAGACAGACCAAGCAAGGAACCCAACAAATATTTCTAGAAAACCCAAATTGTTTCTATCCTTGTCCAACTCTAGACACTCCAACCAGATCATTTCCTCTGTGTAGCCCTGGGGTGTTGTTCCTGTGAACTCCTGAGCCATAGAGGGACCATCAGCATTTGCTTCAGTTTCTCACGAGCAGAGGGATTCACTTGAATAGAAATGAGCGAGTATTCCGATCTCTGCCTGGAACATTCCTTGGGAGAGAGGAGCTGGTTCCCGTACACTTAGAAATATTAACTCTGTCCACTTACCCCTCATCTCATGCCCCGAATCTGTTCCTATTTAGAGACCATCGCTGAGGCTACCGACATGAAGGAAGCTATGGAAATTATGCCCGAAACACTGGAGTATGGAATTATAAATTCGAATGTGCTTGGCTTCCTGAAGGATATTATATGTCAGGTAAAGATGGGCAGAAAAATGAATCTTAATACTTTTTTTAAGAGTTAGGCCATCTTGGAATTCCCGCTGTGGTGCAGCAGGATTGGCGGCATCTTAGAATTGCTGGGATGAGGGTGTGATTCCCAGCCTGGCACAGTGAGTTAAGGATCTGGCATTGCTGCAGCTTCAGCATAGGTGGCAACTGAAGCTCAGATCTGATTCCTGGCCCGGAAACTCCATATGCCACAGTGCAACCAAAAAAAGAAAAAAAAAAGCCATTTGATTTACTGATTCCATGAAGAGGTAGCAGGCCAGCTCTTAGGTTCTAGGCACTGTCATGGGCCCAAGAAGAGCAGTGAGAAGGACAGATGACATCGCTGTGTTCCAGGAGCTTATACTGGGGGAAAGACACAAAATACCAACACACAAGAAAGTATCAGGTAGTGACAGGTGGCAGGAAGAAAATAAACCTTAGTAATATGATAGAAATGGACTGTGTGTGTATATGTGTGTGGGGGGAGTAGTGCTAAGGGACAGTCTTGCTGGGAAGGTGCCATCTGAGCTTTCTGATAGACAAGCCCTTAATCAGGCTAGTCCACTCATGATGCATTATTAGGGATATGTAATAGGTGGTACTGAGGTGGTCAGGAAAGATCTCTCAGAGAAGAGGTCTTTAAATTGAGAGGGGAATGAGGTGAAGGCATCAGACACATGAGGACTTGGAGGAAGAGCACCCTGGGCAGAGAAAACAGCATGTGCAAAAGTCCTGAGGTAGGAACAGACTTATCTTGGTCCAGAAACAGAAGGATGATCAATGCAGCTGGAGAGCAGTGAGAAAAGGTTGGAAAGGAAGGTAGGTTTGTAACAGGGGAATAAAATAATCTGGTTTGAATTTTTCTTCTGGCTCTTGTGTGAAAAACATATTACAGGGGCAAGAGCTTAAGGAACAGGTAGACCTAAGAGCAGGTCATAGAAGTGTCCAAGTGGAGGGTGATGGTTGTTTAGGCTCCAGAGTTGAGTCAGGGGAGGGAAGCAGATAGTATGAAGAATATGTTGGGGATGGAGCCAGCAGAACTTGCTGATTACTTTGATATGGAGGTTTAGGAAAAGAGAGCCTCAGGAATGACTCCTAGGATTTGAGTTTGAGCAACCAAGGGGATGGTGGAGTCATTATTGAGCTGGGGGGATGGAGGGGTCTGGAGCAAAAAACCCTAACTCTTTAGCACATGTTAAATTTGAGACACCTCTTAGACCTCCAAGCTGAGGTGCGAAGGAGTGTGTATAAGCCTGGACCTCAGGGGAGAATTCAAGGGGATCCTCCAGGAAATATTTATTGAGCACCTACTGTGTTTGTAGCAGTGATCAACACAGTCAAGGTCTCCACCTCACAGACCTTACATCCTAGCCAGGAAGATTTACATTAAACAAGATCAATGAGAAAATACACAGCATGTTAGATAGTGAAAAGAGTTAAGGCGAAAGATGAAGCTGGGAAGGGGGTTAGGAAATGTTGGCAGGTGGTAAAGGTAGGGCTTTTGAAGTTTTGGATAGAGTGGCCAGGAAGAACTCAATATTGTTTTTCGCTAGGACTATTGCAGTTGGCTAATAGACCTCCCAGCTTCTGCTCTTGCCCCTACAAAACATACTAAACATGCCAACCAGAGAGATCCTTTAAAACATGGGAGCCACTGGCATGGGGATGGTGTCAAATAAAGAGACTGGATGAAACAATTAAGGG
Source organism: Phacochoerus africanus (assembly GCF_016906955.1). Lineage (NCBI taxonomy): Eukaryota > Metazoa > Chordata > Mammalia > Artiodactyla > Suidae > Phacochoerus > Phacochoerus africanus. Next base: position 29,354,912 of record NC_062558.1, on the reverse strand, counting down.
AGAGAATATAGAAGAAGGAGATGGAGGTAGGAGGAAAACTAGGAGTCAGGATGATTGGGAACCGATTTATTGGGTTTTTTGTTTGTTTGTTTGTTTTGTTTTCTTGTTTTTTAGGGCCACACTAGTGGCATACGGAAGTTCCCAGGCTAGGGGTCAAATCAGAGCTATAGCTGCTAGCCATGCCACAGCCACAGCAACGAAGGATCCAAGCTACATCTGTGACCTACTCCATAGTTCATGGTAATGCCAGATCCCCAACCCACTGAGCAAGGCCAGTGATCGAACCTGCATCCTCATGGATACTAGTTGGACTCGTTTCCGCTGAGCCATGATGGGATTTATTGTTTTGAAAATTAGGCAAATAAAAGGAAGGATCCAAGCATTTACTCTTGCCTTCTCTATATGAAATACACTGGATAATCAAATAGTGGATAAGATAAGGGTCTCTTTATAAAAGGGTTTCAGCTTTTAAAAAAAGAAAGTTGTGGGGAGTTCCCGTTGTGGTGCAGTGGTTAACGAATCTGACTAGGAACCTTGAGGTTGCAGGTTTGATCCCTGGCCTCGCTCAGCAGGTTAAAGATCCAGCATTGCCATGAGCTGTGGTGTAGGTCACAGACGCAGCTTGGATCTGGCGTTGCTGTGGCTGTGGCATAGGCTGGCGGCTACAGCTCTAATTAGACCCCTAGTCTGGGAACCTCCATATGCCATGGGAGTGGCCCTAGAAAAGACAAAAAAAAAGACAAAAAAAAAAATAAAAAAAAGAAGTTTTTTTTTTGCCATACCCATGGCATGTGGAAGTTCCTGGACCAGGAATCGAACCCGTGTTACAGCTGTAACCAGAGCCACCATAGTGACAATGCTGGATCTGTAACCCATGGAGTCACCAGGGAACTCCCTAAAAAAAAGAAATTTTAATTTTTTTTTAAATTTTTATAATTTTTAAAAATTTTCCCACTCTACAGCAAGGGGGTCAGGTTATCCTTACATGTATACATTACAATTACATTTTTCCCCCACCCTTTCTTCTGTTGCAACATGAGTATCTAGACAAAGTGCTCAATGCTATTCAGCAGGATCCCTTGTAAATCTATTCTAAGTTGTGTCTGATAAGCCCAAGCTCCCGATCCCTCCCACTTCTTCCCCCTCCCCCTCCCATCAGGCAGCCACAAGTCTCTTCTCCAAGTCCATGATTTTCTTTTCTGAGGAGATGTTCATTTGTGCTGGATATTAGATTCCAGTTATGAGTGATATCATATGGTATTTGTCTTTGTCTTTCTGGCTCATTTCACTCAGGATGAGATTCTCTAGTTCCATCCATGTTGCCGCAAATGGCATTATGTCATTCTTTTTTATGGCTGAGTAGTATTCCATTGTGTATATACACCACATCTTCCAAATCCAATCCTCTGTCGATGGACATTTGGGTTGTTTCCATGTCCTGGCTATTGTGAATAGTGCTGCAATGAATATGCGGGTGCACGTGTCTCTTTTAAGTAGAGTTTTGTCCGGATAGATGCCCAAGAGTGGGATTGCGGGGTCATATGGAAGTTCTATGTATAGATTTCTAAGGTATCTCCAAACTGTTCTCCATAGGGGCTGTACCAGTTTACATTCCCACCACCAGTGCAGGAGGGTTGCCTTTTCTCCACAGCCCCTCCAGCACTTGTTATTTGTGGATTTACTAATGATGGCCATTCTGACTGGTGTGAGGTGATATCTCATGGTAGTTTTGATTTGCATTTCTCTTATAATCAGCGATGTTGAGCATTTTTTCATGTGTTTGTTGGCCATCTGTATATCTTCTTTGGAGAAATGTCTATTCAGGTCTTTTGCCCATTTTTCCATTGATTGATTGGCTTTTTTGCTGTTGGGTTGTATAAGTTGCTTATATATTCTAGAGATTAAGCCCTTGTCCGTTGCATCATTTGAAACTATTTTCTCCCATTCTGAAAGTTGTCTTTTTGTTTTCTTTTTGGTTTCCTTTGCTGTGCAAAAGCTTTTCAGTTTGATGAGGTCCCATGGGTTTATTTTTGCTCTAATTTCGATTGCTTTGGGAGACTGACCTGAGAAAATATTCATGATGTTGATGTCAGAGAGTGTTTTGCCTATGTTTTCTTCTAGGAGTTTGATGGTGTCCTGTCGTATATTGAAGTCTTTCAGCCATTTTGAGTTTATTTTTGTGCATGGTGTGAGGGTGTGTTCTAGTGTCATTGCTTTGCATGCAGCTGTCCAGGTTTCCCAGCAATGCTTGCTGAATAGACTTTCTTTTTCCCATTTTATGTTCTTGCCTCCCTTGTCAAAGATTAATTGACCACAGGTGTCAGGGTTTATTTCCGGGTTCTCTATTCTGTTCCATTGGTCTGTCTGTCTGTTTTGATACCAGTACCACACTGTTTTGATGACTGTGGCTTTGTAGTATTTCTTGAAGTCTGGGAGAGTCATGTCTCCTGCTTGGTTTTTGTTTCTCAGGATTGCTTTGGTGATTCTGGGTCTTTTGTTGTTCCATATAAATGTTTGGCTTGTTTGTTCTAGTTCTGTGAAAAATGTCATGGGTAATTTGATAGGGATTGCATTGAATCTGTAGATTGCTTTGGGTAGTATGGCCATTTTTACAATATTGATTTTCCTAATCCAGGAACATGGAATATCTTTCCATTTCTTTACATCTTCTTTGATTTCTTTGATTAAAGTCTTATAGTTCTTGGCATATAGGTCCTTTACCTCCTTGGTCAGGTGTATTCTGAGGTATTTGATTTTGTGAGGTGCAATAAAAAAAGAAATTTTAAAGTGAGAATATTTCACTTGTGCAGCTCCCACTGGGTTCAGGGATCTAGGCATTGAACATCAATGGATGCTAATATCAAAAAAGAAGACATTATTTGTCTTCTGATAGAAAAAACACCAGTAGTCTTGCCAAAGGGATTCTGATCCAGCCTCTGGATGTAGCTGCCAATTTGCAGGAATTGTATGAGAAGCTAGTTGAACTCTACCATGAGTGTACAGTCAGCAAAACCTAGGCTGGAAATTCAGAACATTTTGGGTTGTTCAATAAATTGGAAGTACGTGTAGATGAAAAAAGTCGTAATAGGTATAACGAATTTTAAGAAAAATAAACTAAAAACCAGAGCCCAACCCAATCAGCCAACCTACCAACCAAACCAACCAACCAACCAAGCAACCAGCCCATGGGCATTTGTATGTCATGATCTATGTGAGGGTAGGTTGCGTAATTGTAGTCAAGCGACTTCATAAATTCATGCTTCTTTTCTCAGCTAAATTTCCCAGAGACCGTGTGCTCAGTATCTTCTTTATTTTAACCCTCACTCCAACCTGGAGCTGAGCTGATGGGTTAACACACAGCCCTTCCTTCCCTGGGCCATAGTTTCTAACTCAGCTGCCTTGTGGCCGGCAGCAGCTAAAGAAATACGATATTACTTCTGGGTAATCACCTCACGCTTGGTTCCAATTCTTTACCCTTCAGTCTTTGAAGTCAAACATAGTTTCTCTTCCTTCGGATCTGTGCTCTGGGCTGGAATAGTTTACTTTGCTGTATTTTTACTTCCTATTATAATGAATTCAAAGCCAGAGGCATGAATTATTGAACGTGACCTGGTGTGATTAGTTTCTTAAACTTGGCATTTCAGGTTTTCTTACCAGCCTTGTCCTTCAGTCAGCACAAGGAAGCTAGCCTTGGATTCACATCTGGAGAGGTCTTGGACACTACTGAGTATGACACAGACCTACCTACCGTGCCGGGGGAAGCAGTAGAATATCACAGCATTCAGTTAATACGGGATGAGTTTTTAATGAACATCCAGAAATTTGCAAATAGTATTCAAAGAACAATGCAACAACTCGAAGGTGAGGCTTGATTCTTCTCCTCCTTAATTGGGCATGATGAGTTTACTTTGAGAAGGATTTAAGAGTTCAGGAGATCTTTTTTGTTTGTTTTTTGATAAGTTATTTTATTTTATTTTTTCTTTTTTGGCTACCCTGAAGCATCTGGAGTTCCTGGGCCAGGAACCAGATCCGAGCTGTGACCTAGGCAAATCCTTAACCCACTGTGCTGGGTGGGGATTGAACCTCCAGAGACTCCATTGATCCTACCATGCCACAGTGGGAACTCCAGGAGATCTTTTGTTTTAATTTATGATCGTTCTTGTTTACCTGCTCATGATATGAAAGACACTGAGCTGGTCATTGTAAGAAACACAAGGAGGAATCCTTGTCCTCAAGGATCTTATAATCCAGTGCCTAAGAACTATGGCAGAATAAGGGGTTTAAGAAAGCTGTTAGAGTCTTCAGGACTTGGAAGAGGGAGACCATGTTGGAGAAGTGAGTAGGGGTGGAGGGGAGGAATCAAAGAGGAATTCCTGAATGAGGCAGCATTTGGCCTCATTTGAAAGGATGAGCAAAGTGTTAGGTGGAGTTGGAGAGCAAGGGCGTTTCCAGCAGGGAGAATAATAGCCTGAACAAAAGAAAGGAACTTGGAAAGAGTGGGGTTTCCGTGAACAAGAAGGGATCAAGGGCTGGGTCCTGGCTTAGTTTCTTTGTGTCCACAGCCCAGGGCCCCACTCATAATGGGCCTACAACAACTGCTGTAGGATGGAGCTGATAGACACCTCCTTAGATGGGGTGGGTGGTGTGGCTGGACCCCAGAGCCTGGCTGGGCAGGAGGCTGTTGCCCTGAGTGGAGCCCAGCAATGTGGAGATGCTGTCTCAGGGAGGAAATTGAGCCCCGTTTGCTGCTTCCACTTTTGAAAGTCCTGCCTTGTGAAAAACCAGCAGAGGAATTCCCGTCGTGGTGCAGTGGTTAACGAATCTGACTAGGAACCATGAAGTTGCGGGTTCGATCCCTGCCCTTGCTCAGTGGGTTAACGATCCAGCATTGCCTCGAGCTGTGGTGTAGGTCGCAGACGCAGCTCGGATCCTGCGTTGCTGTGGCTCTGGCGTAGGCCAGTGGCGACAGCTCCGATTGGACCCCTAGCCTGGGAATCTCCATATGCTGTGGGAGCGGCCCAAGAAATAGCAAAAAGACAAAACAAAACAAAACAAACAAACAAACAAAAAACAGCAGAGCCTTAATCAGCCAGGGGTCCTTGGGGCTGCAGGATAGTGCTGCTATTCTTGGGGAAAAAAACCTTCTCTTCCCTTTAAAGTAAAATTGAACACGTCCCCACTTCGTGGGAATTTTCTTTGTTGGAAATGAAACACGTATAGAGATGCAGACTCTACAACATGCTCTGGAAATGTTTTTTTCATTCTTCTCTTTTAGAGTGCTCTTCCCAGAGTTCCCATTGTGGCTCAGTGGGTTGAGAACCCAACTATTTTTTTCTTGTTGTTGATTTCCAGTCGTATAGTGTTGTGGTCAGAAAAGATGCTTGATATGATTTCAATTTTCTTAAAGTTACAGAGGTCGGATTTGTAGCCAGGATGTGACCAATCTTAGAGAATGTTCCATGTGCACTTGAGAAGAGTGTGTATTCTGTTGCTTTTGGATAGAATGTCCTATAAATATCTATTAAGTCCATCTGGTCTAATGCTTCATTCAGGGCCTGTGTTTCCTTATTGATTTTCTGTCTGGTTGATCTGTCCATTGCTGAAAGTGGGGTGTTAAAGTTCCCCACTATGATTGTGTTATTGTTAATTTGTCCTTTTAAGGTTGTTAGCAGTTGCCTTATATACTGTGGTGAACCTATGTTGGGTGTATAGATATTTAAAATTGTTATATCTTCTTGGATTGATCCTCTGATCATTATGTAGTGACCTTCCTTGTCCCTTAAAATATTCATTTTAAAGTCTATTTTATCTGTTATGAGTATTGCTACTCCAGCTTTCTTTTGATTCCCATTTGCCTGAAATATTTTCTTCCATCCTCTCACTTTCAATTTGTATGTGTCCCTAGAAGTGAAGTGTGTCTCTTGAAGACAGCATATATATGGATCTTGTTTTTGTATCCATTCAGCCAGTTTATGTCTTTTGGTTGGGGTGTTTAGTTCATTAACATTTAAGGTAATTATTTTATTTTATTTTTTTACTGTTCTATTTTTTTTATTTTTAATTTTTATATATTTTTTTATTTTCCCACTGTACAGCAGGGGGGTCTAAGGTAATTATTGATATATGTGTGTAATTATTGCCATTTTATTAATTACTTTGGATTTGTTTTTGTTGCTCTTTTTTATTCCCTTCTTCTCTTGTTCTCTCCTCTTGTGGTTTGATGACTCTCTTTAGTGTTGTATTTGAGTTGACTTTTCTTATTTGTTTATGTATCAATTGTAGATTTTTGGTTTGCAGTTACTCTGAAGTTTTGATATAAGAGTCTATATATATATATATGAGATTGTTTTAAGTTGTTAGTCTCTTAATTGCAAGTGCATCTCCAGAATCCTGCATTTGTACCCTCCTCTTCTCATGATTTCTGATTTTGGTGGCATAATTGTGCATGGATGATTTCGTATCTTTACTGTATATATGCCTTTCCTGGTGAGCCTTGTTATTTGTGGTATTTTTGTTTCTGGTTGCAGCCTTTTCTTTTCTGGCTAGAGAAGTTCCTTTAGTATTTGTTGTAAAGCTGATTTAGTGTTGCTGAATTCTCCGAGCTTTTACTTATCTGTGAAGCTTTCGATTTCTCCTTCAAATATGAATGAGAGCCTTGCTGGGTAAAGTAATCTTGGTTGGAGTTTTTTTCCTTTCATCACATTAAATACATCATGCCACTCCCTTCTGGCCTTCAGAGTTTCTGCTGAAAAATCTGCCAATACCCTTATTGGGGTTCCCTTGTATGTTTTTTTTTTCTTTTCCCTAGCTGTTTTCACTATTTTCTCTTTGTCTTTAATTTTGGTCAGTTTGATTAATATGTGTCTCGGTGTATTCCTCCTTGGGTTTATTTTATATGGTACTCGTTGTGCTTCCTGGATTTGAGTGAGTAGTTCCTTTCCCACGTTGGGGAAGTTTTCGGCTATTATCTCTTTGAATATTTTTTCTGTCCCTTTCTCTCTCTCTCTCTTCTCCTTCTGGCACCCCTATAATACAGATGTTGGTGCATTTAACGTTGCCCCAGAGTTCTCTGAGACTCTCTTCATTTCTTTTCAATCTTTTTTCTCTTTCTGTTGAGCATCTGTGATTTCCACTAATCTGTCCTCCACCTTGCTTATTCGTTCTTCTGCCTCCAGTATTCTGCTGTTGGCTGCTTCTAATGAATTTTTTATTTTGGTTATTGTATTTTGGATCTGTTCTTGCCTTAGTTTTATATCTTTTATCTCTTTGCTCAGTGTTTCCTATGTGTTATCCATCTTTGCCTCCAGTTAATTTCCAATGTCTTGCATCATCTTCAACATCAACAGTCTAAAGTCTTTTTCCTGGAGGCTGAGAATCTCATCACTTAGCTGATCTTCTGGGGTTTTTTCCTTTCTCCCTCATCTGGAGTTATAGTTCCCTGTCTTTTCATTTTTATAGGTTTTTGGTGTGGTGACCTTTTTACAGATAATACAGTTGTAGCCTCTCTTACTTTGGCGTCTGCCCCCCTTGTGGCTGACAGGGGTTGGGGGGTGCTTGCTGTAGGCTTCCTGATAGGAGGGACTGATGCCTGCCCACTGGAAGGTGGAGCTGATTCCTATCCCTCTGGTGGGTGGGGCTTTGTCTCTGGATGGGATTAGAGGCAGCTGTGTGCCTGGGGGAACTTTCAGCAGCCTGTTTACTGATGGGCAAGGCTGTGATCCCACCTGGATTATTGTTTGGCCTGGGGCTTCTCAGTGCTCATGGGTGGGTCCAGATTTTCCCAAAATGGGCCACCTCCAGAGAAAGGCATGCTGATGAATACTCCTGAGAGCTTTGCTTCCAATGTCCTTCCCCCAGAACAAGCCACATTCACCCCTGTTTTCCCAGGATGTCCTCCAAGAACTGCAGTCAGGTTTGACCCAGATACTTATGGAGACATTGCTTTGCCCTGGGACCCAGTGCATGTGAAAGTCCGTGTGCGCCTTTTAAGAATGAGGTCTCCGTTCCTCCAGTCCCGTGGGGCTCCTGTGGACAAGCCCCACTGGCCTTCAATGCCAGATGCTCTGGGGGCTCTTTTTCCCAGTGCCAGATCCCCGCACGTGTGAGTTTGATGTGGGGCTCAGAACTCTCACTCCTGTAGGCGAGTCTCTGTGATACAGTTACCTGGGAGGTATGGGGTTGCTTATATCGTGTAATTGCCCCCTCTACCTCTTGATGTGGCCTCCTTTTGTCTTTTGGAGTAGGATATCTTCTTGAAGGTTTCTGGTCCATTTGGTTGAAGTTTGCTCGGCATTTGGTTGTAAACTTTGTTGTTTTTAGAAGAGAAGTTGAGTTCCAGTCCTTCTATTCCACCATCTTAATCCCATCTTCTTCTTCTTTTTTATATTTTTATAAAATAACAAATGATTTAATATTTTTTGACAGGGCTCCATGGTTCAAATCCAACCTATTGCCTGTTTTTGTGTGGCCCCTGGGCTAAGAGTAGCATTTACAGTTTTCACTGGTTACATTTTAAATGATTATATAAGGACCTATATTCTAGCTTCAGTTTTGCTTCCTGGACTTCAAAGACTATAATACTTACTGTCTGGTGCTTTAAGAAGTTTGGAGTTCTCACTGCATCTCTGCAATGCCAGGATGCAGGTTTGATTCCCAGCCTGGCACACTGGGTTAAAGGATCCAGTGTTAATGCAGCTTGAAATTGTGGCTTGGATCTGATCCCTAGCCTGAGAACTCCATATGCCATGAAGCGGCCAAAAATAAAAAAAAATTTTTAAAAAGGAGTTTCCGTTGTGGCTCAGTGGAAATGAATCTGACTAGTATCCATGAGGACACAGGTTTGATCCCTGGCCTTGCTCAGTGGATTAAGGATCTGGCATTGCCACGAGCTGTGGTAAACAGTTCACAGATTCTGCTTAGATCTGGCATTGCTGTGGCTGTGGTGTAGGCTGGCAGCTACAGCTCTATTTCAATCCCTAGCCTGGGAACGTCCATATGCTGCGGGTGTGGCCCTAAAAAGCCAAAAAAGACCAAAAAAAAAAAAAAAAAAGCTTGCTGGGAATTCCTTGGTGGCTTAGTGTGTCAAAGATCTGGCATTGTTGTTGCTGTGGTGAGTGTTCGATCCCTGGCCCAGGAACTTCCACATGCCATGGGCATGGCGTGGGAGGTGGGAAGGTGGAAGAAGTTTGCCAACCCCTGTTCTATTATGTCATCTTGGGGAAGAAATTTGTGTTTATTTATGGGACAGTTAAGAATAACTTTTTGGCCACAAGCTGTGATGTAGGTCACTTCCATATGCTACAGGTGAGGCCCTAAAAAGAAAAATAGAATAGCATTTTGTAGCTTATTGGCTGTTGATTCAAAAAGCTCTTTTACCCTTTTTCTGTAATATGTGTGAGGCCATAAATGTCAGGCAATCTGTTGTGGAGTGACTTTTTTTTGTGTGTGTCTTTTTGCCTTTTCTTGGGCCACTCCCGTGGCATATGGAGGTTCCCAGGCTAGGGGTCCAATTGGAGCTGTAGACGCTGGCCTATGCCAGAGCCACAGCAGCGAAGGATCCGAGCCACATCTGCAACCCACACCACAGCTCACGGCAATGCCAGATCCTCAACCCACTGAGCAAGGCCAGGGATTGAACCTGCAACCTCATAGTTCCCAGTCGGATTCACCAACCACTGAGCCACGACAGGAACTCCTGGAGTGACTTTTTAATATAAGTATGTTATATTTGTATGCTTATAGCAAGTGTGCTTCCATTAAACATATTAATAAACATATACATAATTATGTAACAAATACCTAGTAAATATAATACGTATGCATTATATTTTCTTAAAGTAATATATACAGAAAGTTTGAAAAAATTAAATAGTACTAATACATACAAATGAGTTGGCGCCGTCTTTTTTTTTTTTTTTGGCGTTTTTGCTATTTCTTGGGCCGCTCCCACAGCATATGGAGGTTCCCAGGCTAGGGGTCCAATCGGAGCTGTAGCCACCGGCCTACGCCAGAGCCACAGCAACTCGGGATCCGAGCCGCGTCTGCAACCGACACCACAGCTCACGGCAACGCCGGATCGTTAACCCACTGAGCAAGGGCAGGGACCGAACCCGCAACCTCATGGTTCCCAGTTGGATTCGTTAACCACTGCGCCACGACGGGAACTTCCCGCCGTCTTTAATTCTTTTTGTGTTTCTATTGATGGTCAATGCTGATGCTGCTGTGCTGAGCTGCTGTCACTCCTTAATTGTAGCTGTTAGTATTATTTCCTGCTATGATGATGAGGATTTGTCTCCCTGCTCCCCCCGCTAGCTTCCTTTAGAATTGCATTATTCTTTTCATTATGTAGTGAACCATGTTTTTACATCATTATAGCTATGGGAATGTTGTTTACTACAGAGCAGAGTAGTGTTCTTGGATAAGGTTTCCTTCTTTTTTTTTTTTTTTTTTTGACTTTTCTAGGGCCACTCCCGTGGCATATGGAGGTTCCCAGGCTAGGGGTCTAATCGGAGCTGCAGCTGCCAGCCTACGCCAGAGCCACAGCAACGCCAGATCCAAGCCCTGTCTGTGGCCTACACCACAGCCACAGCAACGCCGGATCGTTAACCCACTGAGCAAGGCCAGGGATCGAACCCGCAACCTCATGGTTCCTAGTCAGATTTGTTAACCACTGCACCACAATGGGCACTCCAAGGTTTCCTTCTTATGTAGCTTTTCTCCTCCTCTTCTGGTATTTCCAGTTGCCATTCCTTACTTAAAATGTCTTCTTGGAGTTCCCTTTGTGGCTCAGTGGTTACCCGGCTAGGATCCATGAGGATACGGATTCGATCCCTGGCCTCACTCAGAGGGTTAAGGATCCAGTGTTCGGATTGATACTGGAATCTGGGTTTTTGTTCATGGCAGTCGAAGAATGAACTCTGAGAACACACAGGCAGCAAGCAAGCAAAATCTTTATGAAAGAAAAGCAAATAGCTCCCAGGGCTGCTGGGAAGGGGGAGAAGGGCCCTCTTCTCTATTGTCCTGTAGGGATTTTTTTTCTCTTAAAAGTGGGGAGGGGCACCAACGTGGGGTCCAGAAAGATGTGGTTTGCTCCCATTGGCCTTGCTAAACTACCCATATCAGTATTTGTCCAAAAGGGGTTCTAGGGTAGGAAATGTCCCATGAAAGTTTTATGGTTTCTTTGTCCTTTTCTTTCCTTAGATTAAGTCACCATTCCTCTCATTCCTTTTGTATCAGTTGAGGAGTGGGCTAGATATTTGCATTTCCTATGGTAGACAAAGCCTGTGGGGAATGTGCATTTCCTATGATAAAACAAGGCCTGTGGAGGTGTTACTGCCTGGAGCCCTTAAGCCACAAATGTTAATCAATATCCGTATCAAAAGAATGTATCCGAGCCCATATTCCTACACTGAATACCTGAGTTAATATTCTGCCTCCCCTTGAGCTGTGGTGTAAGTCACAGATGTGGCTTGAGTCCTGTGTTGCAGTGGCTGTAGTGTAGGCTGGTGGCTGCAGCGCTGATTCAACCCCTAGCCTGGGAACCTCCACATACCACAGGTGTGCCCCTAAAAAGCGAAAAAAGAAAAAAAGTCATCTTGTGCAACCTTCTTTGTTTTTGTTTTTGCAAAAGCCCCTCCTCTTATTAGATATCCTTCTAGCTTGCTGTTGTAAAGTGGGCTAGATGCTCCGTCAGCATGACACATAGCTGTCTCCCCAGATTCAATGTTTCCTGGATCCTAGGTTGAGAGTCTTAGTTGGATTTTGCTCCCTCATGTGTGAGAGAACATCCTTAAGTAACTTCTTTGGAAAAGGTGTGTGGGAAGTAATTTTATGAGAACTTACGTGTCTGAAAATGCCTTTATTTGGTCTTTACAGTTAGTGAATAGTTTGTCTAGGTATAGAAGTCTATATTTAAAATAATTTTAGTATAGAAATTTGAATACAGTTTTTTTCATCATTTTCTAGCACCCAGTGTTTCTCATGAGAAAGTGGATTCTTTTTAGGTTTGCCTGCCTTCTTCGTTCCTTCCTTGCTGCTTTCTTTTTTCTTTCTCTCTTCCTATCTTTTTGCCCCCTTCCCTTTCTGTAAACTTTTAGGATTGTCTCTTTATTCCTAGAGGGTTTTTTGTTTGTTTGTTTTGGTTGTTTTTTTTTGCTGCACCCCTGGCATTCAAAAGTTCCCAGGCCAGGGATCAAATCTGAGTCACATCAGTGACCATGCTTAATGCACTGAGCCACCAGCGAACTCCTATCCCTAGTGTTTTAAAATGCTATGATAATGGACCTTTGTGTGGTTCTTTTTCAATTCGTTTTGCTACCTACTCTATGAGATTCAGGTTTTTTTTTTTTTCTTTTTTCTTTTTAGGGCTGCACCCCTAGCACATGGAGGGTTCCCAGGTTAGGGGTCTAATTGGAGCTGCAGCTGCCAGCCTAAACCACAGCCACAGCAACCCAGGATCCGAGCTGCATCTATGACCTACACCACAGCTCATGGCAATGCTAGATCCTTAACCCACTGAGTGAGGCCAGGGATCGAACCTGCAACCTCATGGTTCCTAGTCAGATTAGTTTCCCTTACACCACAACAGGAACTCCAAGATTCTGTTTGTTAGGCACTCTATATATTCAGTCTGAAGACCTAGGCTTTCAGTCTGAAAAATTCTCTTGGTAATTTTCTCCACTATTTTTTTAATGGCCATACCCTTGGAATGGGGAAGTTCCCTGGGCCAGGGATTGAATCTGAGCAGCAGCTGTGACCTTTACTGCAGCTGTGGCCACACTGGATCCTTTAACCTGCTGCACCGGGCCGGGGATCAAACCCACGCCACTGCAGTGGCTGGAGCCGCAGCAGTGACAACACCAGATCCTTAACCACTAGGCCACCAGGGAAATCCTTCAGTTTTTAAATTGAAGTCACTAAGTTGTAAACTCAGGAGTGTCTTAAATAACTAAATCATTTTGATCGAGTTTAACACTGGAACATTGATCTAATTATCTAAATGCTTTAGTTACAGTCTGATGGAAGAGAATGAGATACAGACATACTAGGACAAGGACATACTAGACCATATACTGATATCTGGAGAGAAGATCCAACTGATGAAACACTAGAGTCCATAATGATTTTTCTTAAGCCAGTGGCTGACTTCCTGTTTTTATCCCACTAGGTGAGATCAAGTTAGAAATGCCAAGCATCAGCATAGAGGGAGATGTGTCCGACCTGGCAGCTGACCCAGAAACTGTTGAAATTTTGGAGCAATGTGTGATAAACTGGTTGAATCAGATATCTGCAGCCCTGGAGGGCCAGATGAAAAAAACACCTCAGGTAATCCAAGCAGTACTTTTGAAGATCCCTGGACCATCCAGTTCATGCTTGCCTTCCCGAGAAAAAGCTGGGAGTCTGGGGATCTGTGTGATCTAGCCTCTTTTCTGTTTCATGATCTCCTTAAAAATATCAAAGTAAACCTACCCAAGATATCATGCCTGGGCTTTCTGAGGTTTGTATTCTACTGCATTACTCCCTGGATTGATAAAGATAATACTGTGTATCAGTTAGGATGTTTGGACTGGAAAATAAAAAACAAACCAATCAGAAAACCCAACTCAGCTGGCTGAAATAAGAAAGAGGATTTGTTGGCTCAGGTAACCAAAAATTCCAGAGGTAGATCTGGTTTCAGGTGTGGTTTAATCAGGACTCTGGCACTTAGCCATGTTTCTCTGCATGTCTCTTGGTTCCCTCTCCTCTATGAGGGGGTCTTCCATCACAGGCTGGTTTCCTTCATGGTGGCAACTCATAGCGGTTTTGGGCCGCACACCCTCATATCACCTTGTCTAGAGAGACATGGACTGTCTTTGTCTAACAGTCCCAACTAGAGTCTGAGATTCATCCTGAACCATCCTAGGTCAGGTGCCCACACCCTGAAGTACTTGTATGGTTTGGGCCCTAACTGGAGAATTTGGAGGAATGACCACAAGTGTCCACTCTCCGCTAATGATGACATTGTTTGTGTGCTCCTGTCACCTCTCAGGGTAATGGTCCTCTGGCTGAAATTGAATTCTGGCGAGAAAGAAATGCCACCCTAAGTGCGCTCCACGAACAAACAAAGCTTCCAGTAGTCAGAAAAGTCTTGGATGTGATCAGGGAATCAGATTCTATGCTTGTGGCCAACCTTCAGCCTGTCTTAACAGAATTATTCAAGTTCCACATGGAGGCTTCAGATAATGTGCGGTTTCTTTCTACGGTGGAACGTCATTTCAAGGTATGCTGGGTGCACTGTAGCTGGGTGCAGAAAGTCATGCTGGGTGAAAGAAAGTCAACCCTGTAAACTAGATGTCCCATGGATTTAACTTCCTTTTGTTTATTCAGCATGTAAAAAATTGTAGTAAACTATATATCACATAGTATTTATTACTTTAACCACTTGAAAGAGTACAGTTTGGTAGCATGAAGTACATACACAGTGCAGGGTACCCATCATCATTGTCTATATACAAAATTTTTTCACCATCCCTGACACACTCTGTGTCCCTTGAACAAAAACTCCGGTTTCCCCCACCCTCTGGTAACCTCTATTCTATTTTCTGTCTCAATGAATTTGTCTCTTTCATATAAGTGAAACCATACAATACTTGTCTTTTTTTTTTTTTTTTTTTTAGGGCCGACTTGTGGCGTGTGAAAGTTCCCAGGCTAGGGTCCAATTGGAGCTGCAGCTGCTGGTCTACTCCACAGTGACATGGGATCTGAGCCACATCTGCAACCTTCACCACAGCTTGTGGCAATGCCAGATCCTTAACCCACTGAGCAAGGCCAGGGATTGAACCTGCCTTGTGGATACCATGTCACATTCGTAACCTGCTCAGCCACAACGAGAACTGCAATATTTGTCCTTCTGTGTCTTATTTATTTCACGTAACATCATGTTTTCAAGATTCATGCATGTGGTAGCATATGTCAGAATCTCATTCCTTTTTAAGGCTCAGTAATATTCCATTGTATGTTTCATTTATCCATTCATCTGTTGATGGACATTTGGGTTGTCTCCACCTTTTGGCTGTTGTGAAGAAGGCACCTGTGATCATGGGTGCATTGATATCTGTTGGATCTCTGCTTTCAGTTCATTTGGGTAAGAACCCAGGAGTAGAATTGCTGGGTTCATATGATAAGTCTATGTTTAACTGTCTGAGATACCACCTAACTCTTTTTCCAAAGTGAAGCACCGTGGAAGCATCGGCCCAGGTCCCGAGCACTCCATGTCTGCATAGGTGACTTTTCTGAGCCAGTCTCCTTTTCTGGAAAACTGGCATCATGAGAGAACCTACCTCAAATGGTTGCTGGAAGGTTCAAATGAACTTAGTCGTGCAGAGCACTTAGCACATCAACAGCTGCATAGGGAAAGCAACTGTACAAGTGGTACCTGTCCAGACTGTACGAGTGTAACTGTACCTGCACAACAATTGTACAATGGTACGCACAGGAGAACTTATGTATATGTTCTTGTATAAGTGATACAATAATCGATCCAGTCTGAGGGCTTGAGGGCCAAGTGGAATCTGCCACTGAGTTGATGTTAATGACAACACCGTTTCCTCCTCTGAGATTTGTTGATCGTCTCTGCAAAATGAGTGGCTTGCAAAGATCAGTGAGAGCCAAGCTTCCTTCACTCACGTATCATTTTTGGATTTTTTGCCATCCCTTTGTGTGTTTGAAACATGTTTACGTTGACTTTAAATGTATTTATGTCTATTTGTGTGTATATGTGTGTAATTTAGCCTCATCTTAAATGATAAAACCTGCGTAGTCATAGCTTTGATATACAGTTATGTATTTTTCTAATAGGCATTAAGATAAGTATATATATATTTTGGCTATGGCATGTAGTGGCTTGATGTGGAATCTCTGTAGACCAGGGATTGAACTGGGGCCACAGTGGTGAAAGTGCTGAAACCTAACCACTCGACCATCAGGGAACTCCCAAAATACGTATACTTTTTAGACATTCTGAGTGCTGTTGCAAACACCTCATTTATTGCCACACCCATTTTCTCAAACTCTGGAAAATCCTGGCACTGATAAGTGCACCTCTAGAATGCCAGCTTCAATTCATTCAGTGGCATTCTTGTCGCAAAATATAGTATAATTATATATAAATAATATGTATACACACACTCATACTTCACATACACATCTGCAAATTGCTGTACTTTTTATTTTTATTTTTTTGTCTTTTGTCTTTTTTTTTTTTTAGGGCTGCACCCTCGGCATATGGAGATTCCCAGGCTAGGGGTCAAATTGGAGCTATTGCTGCTGGCCTACGCCAGAGCCACAGCAATGCCAGATCTGAGCAGCTTCTGGGACCTACACCACAGCTCACGGCAATGCTGGATCCTTAACCTACTGAGCAAGGCCAGGGATTGAACCCAAAATCTCACGGTTCCTAGTTGGATTCATTTCCCCTGCGCCATGACGAGAACTCCTATTTACTTTATTTTTTATTTATTTTTTTCTTTTTATGGCCACACCTGCAGCATATGGAAGTTCCCAGGCTAAGGGTCAAATTGGAATTGCAGCTGCCAGCCTACGCCAGAGCCACAGCAACGCAGGATCCGAGCTCCATCTTCGACCTACACCACAGCTCATGGCAACGGCAGATCCTTAACCCACTGAGCGAGGCCAGGGGTTCAACCCACATCCTCATGGGCACTGTGGGCACTACATTGCGTTCTTAACTAGCTGAGTCACAATGGGAACTCCTGCTTTATTTACTTTAATTGTAAATCTTACCTGTCTTTCCGTGTCAGCACATACAGACCTATTTCACACTTTTTGGTTTGTTACACATTTTCTCTCACCCTAAGGACCTTTTTTTTTTTTTTTTTTTGATTAAGAAGAGGGACACTTCCTGCACACTTCTCACTTTATCACACTGTTTGCCCCAAGGCTAAGGTTGCTTGCCTTTCTCTTTTGCCCATGTCTCTGGGTTAGAACATTACGCATGGGTCTAACTTCCACGTCGTCTTGGAAACCATCCCGTCCATGATGAGCGCCCTGAGGATGGTGTGGATCATCTCCCGACACTACAACAAAGACGAGAGGATGATCCCGCTCATGGAGCGCATCGCCTGGGAGATCGCGGAGAGAGTCTGCAGAGTGGTGAATCTGCGGACTCTGTTCAAGTAAAGAAGAACGCCCCTATGTTTGTCCTAAGACCTTAAAGAGCCTTGGGGAAAGTAGTTCACACACCATGCAAGTCGCCCATTTGAAGTGGACAATTTAATGCTTTTAGTATATTTGCCATCATTGATTTTATTTATTTGTTTTTATTTTTTTGACAGCAGAGGCATGCCTTTGAGGTTATGTCTTTTCACTACCTTTTTTTTTTTTCAGTCTTTTTGTCTTTTTAGGGCCGCACCTGCATGGCACATGGAGGCACCCAGGCTAGGGGTCCAGTCAAAATTGTAGCCACCGGCCTATGCCACAGCCACAGCAGCATGGGATCCAAGCCATGTTGGTGACCCATACCACAACCCACAGCAGCGCTGGATCCATAACCCACTAAGCGAGGCCAGGGGTCGAACCTGCGTCCTCATGGATGCTGGCGGGGTTCGTTAACCGCTGCGCCACAATGGGAACTCCATATTTATTTATTTTTAATTAAAAATTTTTTTTTCTTTTTTTGGCTGCCTCACAGCATATGGAGTTCCCAGGTCAGGGATCAGATTCCAGCTGCAGTTTCAACCTATGCCACAGCTGCAGCAACGTAGGATCCTTAATCCACTGTGCTGGGCCAGGGATCGACACTGGGTCCCAGTGCTCCAGAGATGCCACCAATCCCATGTGCCACAGTGGGAACTCCACCATCATTGATTTTAGACTATTTTCTTCATCCCAGAAAGAAACCCTGTATCCTTTAATGGTCATTTCCCCCCTTCCAAACCCTACCCCCAGCCCTGGGGAACCTCTGATCTACTCTCTGTCTCTGTGGGTTGGCCTAGGCCATGCACTCATACAAATAGAATCACACAGCACGTGGTCTTTTATGACTGGCTCCTCTTCTTACTCAACATCATCTTTCAAGGTTCTCACATGTTGTAGCTTGTATCAATGCTTCATTCCTTTTTATGGCCAAATAATACTCCACAGAGTGGATTAATCAAGACTGTCTTCCTTAGTTATTCTTGGAGAGACTGAGGCCGGTGGTATGAGGGAACCTCACTCCCAGAGCCCAGACCCCACAGGTGGCAAATCCTCTGAGGATCAAATGTTGAAGATCTTTTTTTTCCTTGTCTTTTTTTTTTTAGGGCTGCAACTGTGACATATAGGTTCCCAGGCTAGGGGGTCGAATTGGAGCTATAGATGCTTGCCTAAGCCACAGCCACAGCAACTTGGGATCCGAGCCTTGTTTGTGACCTGTGCTACAGCTCATGGCAATGCGGGATCCTTAACCCACTGAGCAAGGCCAGGGATCAAACCCACATCCTCATGGATACTAGTTGGGTTTATTACTGCTGAGCCACGACGGGAACTCCTTTTTTTTGTTTGTTTGTTTTTGGCCCTGCCCATGGCATTCAGAAGTTCCCAGGCCCAGGATAGAACACATACCTCAGCAGTAACCAGAGCCACAGCAGTGACAATGCCAGATCCTTAACCCGCTGAACCACCAGAGAACTCCTACTTTCTTAAAAAAGAATGTCTATAAGTGAAATAGGTCCGCAAATCTCAGTATTTTCACTTTGCTCCTATGTTGCAGTCCCCACTGTTGACTTCTGGCCTGGGACTCAGTACTACCTGCTCTCTTTCAAGCTCAGACAGAAGGCTGCCCAGGTGGCCCAAGCTTTGCATGTTGTGATGGGGAGGAGCAGCTGCAGCGAAAGTCAACCTGTGCCACGCAGTCTGGAATTCCTGCCTGCACCCTTGCCGATTTTGGCAGAGCAGCAGCTGGCCCCAGAAACTTTCTGTGATGAAGCTTTCTGTGACATCAGAGAGGCTCTGCTCCTTGGTTAGAATTGTCCCTTTAGGAGTGTCTGTTGTGGCCTAGTGGAAATGAACCCAACTAGTATCCATGAAGATGTGGTTTCCATCCCTGGCCTCGCTCAATGGGTTAAGGATCTGGCCTTGCTGCGAGCTGTGGTGTAGGTCGAAGACACAGCTCAGATCTGGAATTGCCGAGGCTGTGGTGTAAGCCAGCAGCGGCAGCTCCAGTTCAACCCCTAGCCTGGGAACGTACCTGTGCTGCAGGTGCCGCCCTAAAAAGAAAAACAAACAAACAAACAAAGCAAAAAAGAACTGTCCCCTTAGAAGCCTGCCCCCCACCTCTCTTGGGTGGTGATTCAGACCCACTGCAGCTCTGCCCTCCCGCTCATCACAGCATCTCTTTGCTTCCCAGAGAAAATCGAGCGAGCGCACAACACAAGACCTTGGAGGCCAGGAACACCCTCAACATGTGGAAAAAGGCCTATTTTGACATTAGGGCCAAGATCGAGGCCTCGGGGAGAGAAGCTCGATGGGAGTTTGACCGAAAACGACTATTTGAGAGAACAGATTACATGGCCACCATCTGCCAGGACCTCTACGAAGTCTTGCAGGTGGGGAGTCTGGGGTGTGCTTTCATCAATGCATGTGTAGGTGGTCAGAGCTGGGATTTGCATGGTGGAAGGCAGTTTGGCTTTTTGTTGGTGGGTCTCCAGGCTCCATGTCAGGTGAGAATCAGAGAGGGTCTGGCTGGAGAAACACCTGCAAGAGCAAACAGAGTACCAGAGCACACCAGCCCTTGGTCGCTTTCCCGTGAATTGTGTGACATCCCTCCCTCTCCACCTGCTTTTGTTTTTAATTAAAAATAATTGAAGTGTAGTTGATGTACATCATATAGATTACAGGTATACAGTGTGGTGATTCACAATTTTTAAAGATTATACTCCGTTTATAATTATTACAAACTATTGGCTGTATCCCCCATGTTGTGCAATGTATCCTTGTAGCTTATTTTATACCTAATAGTTTGAACCTCTAATCCCCACCCCCTGGGTTGCCCCCCACTGCTGGTAACCAGTAGTTTATTCTCTGTATCTGTGAGTCTGCTTCTTTTTTGTTATATTCACTAGTATGTTGCAGTTTTTAGTTTCCACGTATAAGTGATATCATACAGTATTTGTCTTTCTCTGTCTGACTTACTTCACTTAGCATAATACCCTTAAGTCTATCCATGTGGTTGCAAATGGCAACATATCATTCTTTTTTATGGCTCGGTAATATTCCATTGTGTATATATACACCACATCTTCTTTATCCACTTATCTGTGGATGGACACTTGGGTTGCTTCCATGTCTTGACTATTTTAAGTTGTGCTGTTCTGAACATTGGGGTGCATGTATCTTTTTGAATTACAATTTCCTCCAGATAGATGCCCAGGAGTGGGATTGCTGGATCATATGGTAGTTCTGTTTTTAGTTTTGTTTTTGTTTTTTTGTCTTTTTGCCATTTCTTTGGCCACTCCCGCACCATATGGAGGTTCCCAGGCTAGGGGTCTAATCGGGGAGCTGTAGCCACTGGCCTACGCCAGAGCCACAGCAACGTGGGATCTGAGCTGCGTCTGCAACCTACACCACAGCTCACAGCAACGCTGGATCCTTAACCCACTGAGCAAGGCCAGGGATCGAACCCACAACCTCATGGTTCCTAGTTGGATTCATTAACCACTGTGCCACAACGGGAACTCCCTGTTTTTAGTTTTTTGAGGAACCTCCATACTGGAGGTTTTCTTTTGACTCTGGCCACTCTTTCTTGGTGTCTTTTGCAAAGTCGTCCTCCTCTACCTTTCCATTAAATGTCAGGTGATCTGAGACCTTCTTCTTTCTCCTGAAGCTGCATTGTCCCTGACATTGCTGTGACTACCCTTCTGTCTGGTAGTGCTTCCCTTTGATCTGACCCCCCCCCCCCCAACGCCCCCCGCCTTGTGAATGAATGTACAAAGAGCTTAGGGGCTGATCGGATGAACTAGCCAGGCCTTGTCTCATGAAGGTCCAGCCTTTCATTCATTCTATTTGTCAAGAACTCACAACGTGCCAGGCACTTGTGCTTCCTGCTAGAGAAATGATGGTGAGCAAAGGCCAGGGCCGGGTGTGTGGCCACAGTGCCCAGTAGAGATGTGGACTCCTTGTTCAGTAAGCAAGAAAAAAAAGGCTGTGAAAAGTATAGCAATATAAAGCCTTTCCACTTCTTCAGCTATTTCTTGCCTTGGCTTGGCTTTATCATAACAGCAGCAAAGTAAAAAAACAGTAAAGGAAAATTATACATTTAAATTATTAGCATGGATTTTAGCATTCATCTTTTCTTATGCAGTGTTGGCTTAAAATGCAAATAGAAGGGCATTAACTGGTGTGTGGAATCACTGAAATGACACAGTTTGTATTTTGGAGCTATTTTTATTTTTTGGCCGTGCCCGTGGCACATGGAAGTTCCCAGGCCAGGGATCCAACCTGTGCCGCAGAAGTGACTTGAGCCATAGCAGTGACAACACCATATCCTTCACTGCTGGGCCACCAGGGAATTCTTAGTATTTTGGAACTCTTAAGTGCAGATGTATTTCATTGTTACCGATCAGTGGAAACGCTGCACACAACTGTGGTTTCATTTCACCTCTGGATGGGCGCCCCTTCTACCAGAGGTCTCTGCCTCAGCTCCCTGGTGGAGAAGAAAGGCTGAGAGGTTAAGGAGTTGTGTGTTTTCCTACCTCCACTGTTCCTTCTGCGTCGTCATTTTCAGTGTGAGCAGTTGGCTGATACAGGGAAGGATGAGAGTGAGAAACAATATGGCAGGCAGAGTTCATTGGCCAGGTGTGTTTCTTAGAATGTTTCTTTGCTTTCTTTCTGTGTTGGAAGCAAGCTCTGTTTTTGTTTGTTTGTTTGTTTGTTTTCCCTATTTTGGCTGCCCCATGGCAATTGGAGTTCCCGGGCCATATCCGGAATCAAATCTGAGCTGCAGTTTCCACCTCCACTGCAGCTGTGGCAATGCCAGATCTTTAACCCACTGTGCTGGGCTGGAGATTGAACCTTCGTCCTGCCACTGCAGAGATGCTGCTGATCCCATTGTGCCACATCAGGAACTCCTAATAAGCTCTGTTTTGAAGGGAGACTGGCCTCTCTGAGCTGTTGGTGTCCTCGTTTACTTATCGTAGATGCAACTCGCTTACCTGTACTGACTCTGAGTCTCCTAGACCTCCTGAGCACCATGGGTTCACGGTACTCTCTGCTCGAGGGGCCTCACACTGTGTGTCCGCAGATGTATTGTGAACAGCACACACCCAGCTCTCACCTCCTCTGCTCACACGTGTGCATGATTGTCCCACCAGACTTCCTTCACCAAACACAAACTCATAAATAAAATGATCAAGAATCTCAAGATGGTAAGAGCAGAGCCTTGGGAGGTCCTGTTGTGGCTCAGCAGGTTAAGAATCAGAGTAGTATCCATGAAGATGTGGGTTTGAACCCTGGCCTCACTGAATGGGTTAAGGATCTGGTGTTGCTACACGCTTCGTCTTAGGTCGCAGATATGGCTTGCATCTCTTGTTGCTGTGGCTGCAGCCCTGATTTAAGCCTGGGAACATCCATATGACACAGGTGCGGTCCTAAAAAGAGAAAAAAAAAAAAAAAAAGAAAAAGGCAGAACCTTAGGCCCAGCCTGGTGCTCTGGAACCTGGACTCCTGAGTCCCACATCTATGAAGCTGGCCCCTTCGATATAGAGTCTATGGCTCATGGAGCTTACAGTCTAATAGAAGAGAATGATAGTGGACACGACAGTCACACAGATCCATTGCTACAGCTGAGGTGAGCGCGACGGAAGGAACAGTAGAGGGGCCTCTGGAAGTGAGCACTGGGGCCTGACCTGTTCTAAAGCATTGGACGTGATGAAGGGATATTTAATAATGAGCAGTAGCTACCTAGGCATTTTAAACTCTTAAGTGCAAAGGTCTTGAGACAGGAAGGAACCTGGGATTCAAAGAGGCTGGGGGTGGCTGCAAGGCGGCGGGGGGAGAGCCATGTGGGAGGAGGTGAAAGGAATAGGTGGGAGCCTGAGTGTGCAAACATGGTAAGCTATGTCAGGGCACCTGGAATTTGTCCTTTGTACAGTGGGCCTGAACGTGCAAACGTGGTAAGCTGTGTCCAGGCATTAGAATCTTGTCCTTTGTACAATGGGCCTGAGCGTGCAAATGCGGTAAGCCGTGTCCAGGCATTGGGATCTTGTCCTTTGTGTGGTGGGCATGGTACCAAAGGGCTTGGACTGGGAGGAGGTTACCTGTGTGACATGACTCTTGCCCTCAGGCAAAGCCAGATGTCTCATTCGGACATCGCGAGAGAACCAAGGGGCCACTTCCTCGTGTTTCTGATTGCACAGGTTATAGAGGAATTCTACAACATCTTTGGTCCGGAGCTGAAAGCAGTGACAGGGGATCCCAAGCGCATCGATGATGTCCTGGGCAGGGTGGACAGCCTGGTCACCCCCATGGAGAACCTGACCTTTGACCCTTTCAGCATCAAGTGCTCCCAGTACTGGAAATATGTCATGGACGACTTCAAGATTGAAGTCCTGGCAAGTAACACATCCTTCGATTTGTTGTTGGGCAAAGATACCATGTTTCCCTCATGTTTAATCTGTTGGGTTATTTAGTTATGATTAAGAGTTTTTTTTTCTTTTTTTTGAGTCATAAAAAGGGATACCTGCCTTTTTAATAAAAATACAGAGGAGGAGTTCCCTTGTGGCTCAGCAGGATAAGGATCTGGCATTGTCACTGCTGTGGCTCTGGTTATAGCTGTGGCTCGGGTTTGGCCCCCGGCCTGGGAACTTCTGCCTGCCATGACCGCAATG
Source organism: Phacochoerus africanus (assembly GCF_016906955.1). Taxonomy (NCBI): domain Eukaryota; kingdom Metazoa; phylum Chordata; class Mammalia; order Artiodactyla; family Suidae; genus Phacochoerus; species Phacochoerus africanus. The sequence continues at coordinate 29,331,054 of NC_062558.1, read as the reverse complement.
GAAAACAAGTACACAAATAAAAGTACAGAAGAGCATTAGTTAAAAGTGAATGTTCCTCAGCCTCCCTTGTCTCCTACTCTGCAGGTGGAATAAGTTTAAATCCAGCTAGACACAGGAGCATGTCTACAAAGGTGGTTTGGTGATTGGAGGGGATGCAGGACGGCCAGAGAGAAGAATGGGATTTAATTTAGTAAGCAGTGGGGAGCCATGGAAGGTTGTGTACCAAGGGAGTGATATAGTCAGAATTATATCTGAGGAGCATTTTTCAGGCCCCAGCATAGGCTGATTTTGGCTAGGGAGTGACAGGAGGTAGGGAGATGATATTTGAGGTTGTAGCTGAGATATGGGGAAGGCAGTGCTGGTTGACAAGAATATGATTTCACTGCACACTGTGTGCGTAGGATGGCCCATCATGCTCACTTTTTCAGCCTGCATGGGAAGCACTATCAGTAACATCCCCATTTTAAGTAAGTGTTGTGATAACCCCAGAGCATCTTTTATATGGCAACCTCAGTTCTACTTGGGTTATATAAACAGCTCCATTTAAATTGTATCCAATTTATCCTCAGCTTCTATTTTAAGTGTTCTTTTTTCCTTCTTCCCTCTTTTGGTGGCCCCGCAGCATATGGAGCTCCCTGGCCGGGGAACAGATGGTGTGAGCCGTAGTTGCCACCTATGCCACAGCTGCAACAATGTCAGATCCTTAACCCACTGTGCTGGCCCAGGGATTGAACCTGTGTCCCAGCACTCCAGAGATGCTGCTGATCTGATTGGGCCATAGCAGGAACTTCAGAATGTTATTTTTTTTTTCTTTTCCTCCTTTCTTTAAATTAAAGTGTGGTTGATTCACAATGTTGTGCCAGTTTCTGCTGTACAGCGAAGTGACCCATTCATGCATGTACATATATACACACACACACACACATGTGTGTGTGTGTGTGTGTATGCATTCTTTTTCTCATGTTATCTTCCATCCTGTTCTATTCCAAGATGTTATTTATTTTTAAATTGAATGTCAAAGTTACATAGTCAAGTAATGCTAAAAGGCTCATGATAAGAAAAAGCATCTCCATGTTTGACTCCTCTCCATCCCTATTCTTGCTGTCATTTTTCACAATTCTAGATGTCTCTTTTACCTCCATATTTCCTAAAGAATACATCAATGTGGTTACTTACTGATTTATCAGATTTAATCAATTTAGACACCTTCACTTTTCTTTCCTTTTTTTTTTTTTAGGGCCACACCGAGGCATATGGAGGTTCCCAGGCTAGGGGTTGAATTGGAGCTGCAGCTGCCGCCCTCACCACAGCCACAGCAACGTCAGATCCAAGCCACGTCTGCGACCTACACCAGAGCTCACGGCAACGCCAGATCCTTAACCCACTGAGTGAGGCCAGGGATTGAACCAGAAACCTCGTGGTTCCTAGTTGGATTTGTTTCTGCTGTGCCCCAACAGGAATTCCACCTCTTTACTTTTCAGAGTAGAAAGAAATTTGACTGTTTTATTTTTAATGCTCTTTGCCTCTCTGTCATCTAACACAGTTTTAAATAACTTTTGTTTAAATTAATGGTCAGTGTTTACTCCTTATGCCTGTGCAAATATTTTTACTGCTGAGCCAGGAAGCTCATCAGGACCATGCCACCTCTCTTGTCCAACCCTTCATTTTTCCTGGAGTTAATCATTGCATTTATTTTCATTTGCCTGGTTAATTACATATGCATTGTTAATTTTTCAAGCTGCTCTACAACTAGGACTTCTACAGCTACCTGTGTAATGATCCTACTCCATCCCTGTCAGTGTCATTCTGATTCAATTTTTCTAGACCTAACCTTCTACTCTATATAGAGTGGGGTGGGGACAGAGATGCATAATGAGTGGCTTGACTGTGTGGGGTGAAGGGCTTTTCTGTTTGCCCCTCCCCTTCCTGGTGCCTCCAAATGCTCAGCCTCCCAGAGGTTTCCATGGGGACAAACAGCTGCTCCCATCTGTTCCCCTATTGCCAGAATTCTCTACCTTCTGTAAAGTCAGTTTCTCTCCTTCCAAAAACTCCTCGACTCTCTCCTCTGCTGCTGTGTACTCTCCCATTTCCTTATCTATCTGATTTATACTTAAAAAAATCCTTTTCCGTCGTTTTGAACTGGTGGAGGGGAGAGAACAGAAAACCAATGCAGCCCATCTGCCATTTTTAACTGGACACCACTTCCACTAAAGCACAATGGAAATCCTTTTCAGGGCACTGATTTGTTTTGTTTTTCTCCTTTCTTGCCATTTCATTTTTTTGCAGGATAACTCTAAGGTCATAAGGGCTTTTTTCTTGACTCTTTTTTGGCAGGTTATTGAGAAAGAAGCAAAAAATTTTATTGACGAATCTTTTAAGACCCTTCGATCGGCTGAAGCAGCATTTGACATGCTTTTAAAATTTAAACACATTCGTTCACGGGAGGCCATTAATCGACAAATGATGATGAAATTTAACGATATTCTGGCACAGTATTGCAAAGAGGTAACTGAAAAAAAATCTATGGCTGCTGTAGCAGTCAAAATACACTTGGCAAAATGTCATCTGTCTTTCAAATCTAAATTCAGAGAAACTGTGGCATTTCCCCAAACAAGCATGCCGTCTAACCAAGTCAGGTAACCAAAACGAAGTGGGTTTGTTTAGTGGAGAAATCCAGTAAGAATTTATGAAGTACAATATAATCTGCTGGTCTTAGTAATCGCAATAGCAATAGGTGTATTAGTCCTTGCACACGACACAAGGTCCTGCAAGGTCAAGTATATGTCAGGTACACATTCCTGTGGTAAGGGACCCTTTGGTACATTGGACCCACCCAGATAATCCAGGGTAATCTCCTGATTGGCAGCCTTAGCTCCCTCTGCCACCCAGTTCTTCTTCTTTTCGTTTTTGCTTTTTAGGGCTGCACCCGCAGCATATGGAAGTTCCCAGGCTAGGGGTTGAATTGGAGCTGCACCTGCTGGCCTACACCACAGCCGCAGCAACAGAGGATCCGAGCTGCATCTGTGACCTACACCACAGCTCAGGGCAACACCATATCCCCGACCCACTGAGCGAGGCCAGGGATCAAAACCACATCCTCATGGATACCAGTTGGATTTGCTTCTGCTCGACCACAACGGGAACTCCCGTACCTAGTTCTTCTCTATCGGGTAACATAACATATTCACAGGTTCTGGCATCAGGACCATCACTGGGTCAGGTATCGTTTACCCTCTGACACCCGGTTACTTGCATGAGATTGCAAAATGCTTATTTTTATTTTTAGATTTATTTTTATTTTTTTTCTTTCTTAGGGCCACACCTGCAACGTGTGGAAGTTCCCAGGCTAGGGGTTTCTAATCAGAGCTGTAGCTACCCACCTATGCCACAGTCACAGCAATGCCAGATCCTTAACACACTTATCGAGGCCAGGCATCGAACCAGCATCCTCATGGATACCAGTCCCGCTGAGTAACCCGCTGAGCCACAGAGGGAACTCCAAAGATGGTAAATTTTATGTCATGCGTATTTTACCACAATTTAAAAAATTATAGGAGTTTTTGTTGTGGTTTAGCAGGTTAATAACCCTACTTGGTATCCATACGGATGTGGGTTTGATCCCTTGCCTTGCTAAGTAGGTTAAGTATCTGGTGTTGCTGTGGCTGTGGTGTAGGCCGGCAGCTGCAGCTCCAATTCAATGCCTAGCCTGGGAACTTCCAGATGTGGCTGGTGTGGCTGTAAAAAATACAAATTAAAAAATTACATAGGAGTTCCCGTCGTGGCGCAGTGGTTAACGAATCCAACTAGGAACCATGAGGTTGTGGGTTCGATCCCTGGTCTTGCTCAGTGGGTTAAGGATCCGGCATTGCCGTGAGCTGTGGTGTAGGTTGCAGATGTGGCTCAGATCCTGCGTTGCTGTGGCTGTGGCGTAGGCCGGTGGCTGCAGCTCCGATTAGACCCCTAGCCAGGGAAACTCCATATGCCATGGGAGTGGCCAAAGAAATGGCAAAAAGACAAAAAAAAAAAATTACGTAGTATGGGGGTTTGGGATGGAAATGCTGTAGAACTGAGTTGTGGTGATTGCTGTACAACTATAAATGTGATAAATAAAATTCATTGAGTTAAAAAATTACATAATAAATAATCACAAAATTTCAGTGGCACATGCACACTCACACACAACACAACACACGATGCATGCTTGGCATCATGTCCAGAACAAATTTTAGAGTTTCCAATAAGTTGGCCAAATAATTGTACGCAGTCTGTAATTATGAGGCTGTTTGGATCATTGCCTCTGTTAAACCAAGCAAAAAATTACTATAGAGTATAAGAAAAATAGGAAATGATAGGTAGTAAAAGCACCATTCTGTAGCATAGAGTATTTCTTCATGTTCCATGTTCACTTCTTTATTTATTTTAGTTATTCGTCTTTTTGCCATTTCTTGGGCCGCTCCTGTGGCATATGGAAGTTCCCAGGCTAGGGGTTGAATCGGAGCCATAGCCCAGGCCTACACCACAGCCACAGCAACGTGGGGTCCGAGCTGCATCTGCAACCTACACCACAGCTCACAGCAAATGCCAGATCCTTAACCCACTGAGCGAGGCCAGGGATCAAACCCGGAACCTCATAGTTCCTAGTCGGATTCGTTAACCACTGAGCCACGACGGGAACTCCCACGTTCAGTTCTTTAAAGATACAACTCAAGGTAAATCTTTTCTTGGCTCACATGCTGAGGCTCTTACGGAAGACATTTGTTTGATTGCTTTGCAGATTGACATAGTTAACAAAATCTTTGTTCAGAACCTTGACAACCCACCGCTGTACAAGAATCACCCCCCAGTGGCAGGTGCCATCTACTGGGAACGGTCCCTGTTCTTCCGGATCAAGCACACCATCCTCAGATTTCAAGAAGTAGAGGAGATACTGGACAGTGAACGAGGACAAGAAGTAAGTTGCCTCTGCTGGAACTGCCCTCTTTTGAATTTCACGGTTTAATTTGAGATAGGTGACCTCCCCAGTCATGTCCAGGAGAATTCTTAAATCCAGGTGGCTGCTGGCATGGAGCGGGCTACTCAGAGTTGCTTGCCTGAGAAGCAGCTCCATTTCAAATCTCTGTCTGCAACTTTGAAGGTCTTCCCTGTGATTCCTGGGGACCACATCTCCATACCTACCTCTGACATCTTCCAGGTGGCCGTCACATGGGTTTCTCCCTGAACTTGAGCTTCAGCCTCTCCAGAGGGTATTATCTTCCTGATAATACTCTCCCTCCCCGACCCCTGCATTTTTGTCTTTTATATCACAGGGGTGGCACGCCTTTTCTTTCTCTCTTTCTCTCTCTCCTCCTTCCCTCCCTCCCTCCCTTCCTTCTTTCCTTCCTCCCTCCCTCCCTCCCTCCCTCCCTCCCTCCCTTCCTTCCTTCCTTCCTTCCTTCCTTCCTTCCTTCCTTCCTCTCTCCCTCTCTCTCTTTTTCTTTCCCCCTCTGTCTTTCTTTCTTTGGTAAAGGAAAGTGCAGAATTTATTCTAAGCTGCCAAGCAAGGAGTCCAGGCAGCTAGTGTGTAAAAGACCCAAACCCTTGGATAGCTTTCGGGGAATGGAAAACCTTTTCTTTAAAGGTTCAGAGAGTACATATTTAAGGCATTTGCAGGGCATACGGTCCCTGTTGCAACTACTCGGCTCGGCCTGTTGTAGCAAGAAAGTGGCCCTAGATTACATGTACGTGAATAGGTGTGGCAGCGCTCCAATAAAAGTTCACTTGTGGGCACTAACATTAGAATTTCATATGGTATTCACATGCCAGGAAGTCTGGTCATTCTTTTTGAGTTCCTTCATTCTTAGCACCAAATGCAGCCTGAAAGCTGAGGATTGTGAGGCCTACTAATCAGTCTAGATTTCAAGCCCGTACCATGGCAGACAAGCCCTCCAACGTTTGTGCCCATCTGCCTGCTTCCTTTTGCAAAACATGTGAACATATTTTTTTCCCTTTTTTTTTTTTTTCTTTTTACAGCTGCACCTGTGGCATATGGAAGTTTTTGGGCTAGGGGTTGAATTGCAGCTGCAGCTGCCGGCCTACACCATAGCCACAGCAACACTGGATCCAAGCCACCTCTGTGACCTACACCACAGCTTTTGGCAACGCCAGATCCTTAACCCACTGAGCCAGGCCAGGGATCTAACCCACATTCTCATGGACACTATGCTGGGTTCTTGACCCACTGAGCCACAACAGGAACTCCCAGACTTTTTTTTCTTTTTTAGAGAGAGGAGAAAAGGTTCTTTCCTGGGACAAAATGACAGTTGCTTGCCTTCTTTGCTAGGTAAAGCAAAAATATTTGGAAGTGGGTCGGATAATGAAGGACTACGAAGATAGAAAGTACGAGCAGTGGAGAGAAACCACAGAGCTGATCCTGCCGACGCTCATGAAGAAGAGTCTGCTGACGAAGGTGCGTCTTTCCAGGTCCTTGTCCCAGATTCCAGCGGCCGTGGAAGGTGATGGTGTCTCTTGTTTCCTTGAGGGTTAACGGGTGGAGACTCAGGAAGCTGAGATGTATTTCCGAAATCAAAGGCAAAGAAGGGAGGAGGTTGGCCACGAAGGGAAGAGAGGCAGAAAGGGAAGAGATGGAGGCAGCAAAATATCCTGGTCTGGCTGGGGTCAGGCAGCCCTCCCGACTCCCTGGGGAACTGGCTTAACTCTGAGCCTCCGTGACCCTGTCTATAAAATGAGCTGGATCTGGTGACATAAACGTGCAAAGTATTAGGTGAACTGTGTATGAAACAGCAGACAGTTGACCCCCCTTTTTTAAAGACCTGTAGAAAAGTGTCATTTCATGTGATCCCTCCTCACATTTAGTGTAGGGCCTGGCACGTAGCGGGTGCTCTTGAATAAACCCTTGCTTTGAGGGAGGACAGACCTGGGGGACCTGTTGGCTGTAGGTGTTCAGTCTCTGCAGTTCTGACGAGGTAGTAAAATGCGTGAAGAGGCCTGGTAGGGGGCCGATCAGGAACTGGACGTCTTGGGTTCTATCCAAAGGGGTAGATGCTCCCTACTCCAGGCTATTCTTGCCCCCTCCCTTTTTTTTTTTTTTTTTTTTTAATCAGCTTTTCCAGTTTTTCAACAGAAGCCAGAATTCTGGATTTTTGCGTGCATTATTTATTTTTTTAGGGCCACACCTGCAGCATATGAAGTTCCCAGGCAAGGGGTTGAATTGGAGCTGCAGCTACCGGCCTACACCACCGCCACGGGAACAGCAACTTGGGATTCGAGCCACGTTTACAACCTGCACCACAGCTTGTGGCAACGCCAGATCCTTAACCCACTGAGCGAGGCCAGGGATTGAACCTACATCCTTTTGGATACTGGTAGGGTTCTTAATCAGCTGAGCCATGATGGGAACTATGCAGTTGCATTCTTTTGTTAAAAATTTTTTTGGAGTATTTTATTTTATTATTATTATTATTGTTATCATCTTTGGCTGTGGCATGCAGCAGCTTAATATGGGATCTCATTTCTCAGACCAGGGATGGAACACAGGCTGCAGTGATAAAAGCACCGAGTCCTAACTGCTAGACTACCAGAGAGCTCCCTACAGTTGCCTGATTTTTGAATGCGGGCAGCTAAATTGAATTCTTTAAGTACTCTGTTCACCAAAGTATGTATTCTAGCTAGCTCCAGCTGGCTCCCCAGTCTGTCAGGGCAGCAAGGACCCTCCACAGATCCTTTTCAAGTTCAAGTTTAACTTGGGTTGTATTGACCTGATGGCTCCTTGGACCACCCTCCCCACACTTATGAAACATCATCTTGTCCACAGACTTCTGCTGTTGCTGATGAGGCCCCCAACTCTGACAGGGGTGCTGTCTTTGCAATCAACTTTTCACCTGCTCTCAGGGAGATTATTAATGAAACAAAGTACTTGGAACAGCTGGGCTTCCCTGTCCCCGAATTAGCAAGGAACATCGCCCTCCAGGAGGACAAGTTTCTTAGGTAAAAAGATTCTTCTCTGAAACCAATGGTAAACCTTTCCTGTCTTGGGACCCTTTAACACTCATCAAAATTATTGAGGGAGTTCCCGTCATGGCGCAGTGGTTAACGAATCCGACTAGGAACCATGAGGTTGCGGGTTCGGTCCCTGCCCTTGCTCAGTGGGTTAAGGATCCGGCGTTGCCGTGAGCTGTGGTGTCGGTTGCAGACGCGGCTCGGATCCCGAGTTGCTGTGGCTCTGGCGTAGGCCGGTGGCTACAGCTCCGATTAGACCCCCAGCCTGGGAACCTCCATATGCCAAGGGAGCGGCCCAAGAAATAACAAAAAAAAAAAAAATAAAAGATCACAGTTGTGGCTCAGATTCGATCTCTGGCTTGGGAACTTCCATGTGCCAAAGGTACAGCCAAAAAAAAAAAAAAAATTATTGAGAACCCCCTTATCCCACGCCAAAGCTTTCACTTTTTGTGGATTTTATAACTACCAATATTTGCCACATTAAAAATGAAATTTAGGAAATGTTTAAAACGTGTATTTATTCATTCATCTAAAGGTAACAATGATGAACCTATTTCATGTTAACCTAAATAACATTTTAAAATTGGAAGTTCCTGTCATGGCTCAGTGGTAAAAAACCTGCCTAGCATCCATGAGGATGTAGGATCGCCTTGGCCTTGCTCAGTGGGTTAAGGACCTGACGTTGCAGTGAGCTGTGGTGCAGGTCACAGACTCTGCTTGGGTCCTTTGTTGCTGTGGGTGTGGTATAGACTGGTGGCTGCATCTTCAATTCGACCCCTAGCCTGGGAATTTCCATATGCTGCAGGTGCGACCCTAAAAAAGACAAAAAAAAAAGTGACTGGTATTTTCCCAAAAAAAGAAAGTTAGTGGGAAGAGTGGCATTCCTTTTTTTCCTTTCTTTTTCTTTTTTCTTTTTTGGCCACAGCGTGGCATATAGATTTCCCAGGCCAGGGATCAGATCTGAGCTGCAGTTTTGACCTGCACAGCACTTGTGGAAATGCCAGATCCTTTAATCCCCAGTGGTCCATAGGCGCTGTAGATTCCATTGTGCCACAGCAGGAATTCTGTACTATTCTATTTTATTTTAATTAATTCATTAATCAGTTAATTTTTGGCCACGTTTGTGGCATCTGGAAGATCCTGGCCAGGGATTGAACCTGCACCGCAGCAGCCACCCAAACTGCTGCAGTGCCAGTGCCAGATCCTTTACGCTTTGTGTCACAAGGGAACTCTATTTTATTTTTAAATGTATTTATTTTTTTCTTTTTGGCCACACCTGTGGTGTGCAGAAGTTCCTGGGCCAGGGATTGAACCCTCACCACATCACTGACCAGAGTCACAGCAGTGACAATGCTGGATCCTTAATTTGCTGCACCACCAGGAAACGCTGTTAAAATTTTTATGCTGGTTAATGGTCTTCTGTAACTGATCAGTAATGTTATTAAGCTTTTGTTGAATGCTGTGGCACTTTTTTCATGTCAGTGACTTTCCTGTAACATGCAGATACACAGATGGGATACAGCGTATGTTGGATCATTATCACATGCTCATAGGAACGTTAAATGAAGCCGAGACCAATCTCCTTGATGATCATTCCCAGGAATTAGTGAGAGTGTTTAGGTCTGGATATAAGAGGTTAAACTGGAACTCACTAGGTAATATAATTCATATCTATCTATTGCCTTGTAGACTTTGGGATGCAAAAGAGGAATCATTCTTTTGGATTGTCTTCATTGAACTGTAATTTTTGTGTAATGGTTAGCAAATATGTTTTGAGCATCCGTAAAGCACACTTTGTGGAACGCAAAATTCATCTTAAGGCTCTAGTTAGGGGTGAAGATCCCATAACTGGGGTGCTATTTTGACATTCTGCTGACCCAAAGCTTTCTCCTCCAAGAATAAAGTAACCTTTTATTTTTTTCCCCCTCACATTGAAATTTTAATTTCTAGATAATTAGAGTCATCTGCAGTTGTAAGAGTTCACACAGGCAGATCCTGTGTACACTTTGCCCAGTTTTTCCCCAGTGGCAATTTTTGCAAAACTGTGGTACAAAACCACAGTCCAGATTTTGACTTTGACGCAGTCAAGACACAGAACATTTCCATACCACCATGATCCCTCATTTCACTCTTTTAAAGTCACACCCACTACTCACCATATGCATCCTTTCCTCAACCCCTGGCAACCACTAATCTGTTCTTGATTTCTATAATTCTGTCATTTTAAGTTTTTTTTTCAGTGTAAACATAATTTTTAATGAAGTATAGTTGACCTACAATCATTTTAAGAGTGTTATGTAAAGTATATAATCCTTTCAAGGCTGGCCTTTCTCACCCAGTGCAATCATAGATCTCTGAAGATTTATCCAGTTCTCACTTGTATCAACAGCTGAACTGATCAGAAGTGCTTAACCCAGGTTTACCGTTCACTTTCTTACCATTTACTTTTCTCAGCAACAGGGCCAAGGAGACTGTAGGCAGGGTGGCGTGGCATGGAGGGCTTGGGTTGCCATGGCAATGAGAAGACAAGAGGATTGGACCTCCTCTTTCTCCCCACAGTGCTTGAGATATGATTATGCTAAAATGTGAACAGAAGAAATGTATTGTTTGGTTGGTTCTGAACACATGACTCCTTATTCCAGCCCCTGGAACTGAGTGTATCTTTTTGACCTCCAAGATCCAAGGGGATGGAGTGAGCAGGGTCCTTCTGTGAAGGGGTGCCGGTATTAATGTTATAGACATTTGGTGAGATGACTATGGACGAGAAGAGTTGAAAGCCAACTACCTTTCTTTGGTTCTTTCTCTTTTTCTCTAAAGGAATTGCTGACTACATAACTCGATGCAAACAGGCCATTGGGAAATTCGAGTCCCTCGTCCATCAGATTCATAAGAATGCAGATGACATTTCTTCCAGACTTACCTTAATAGAATCCATTAATCTCTTTAAATATCCAGCACCTAAAAGTGAGGATGAACTCCCAGGTAGAGCTGACTTCTTGTTTCTTTGATTATGGAAGGAAAGGAAAAAACCACTTGGTCATGGTGGCCCACACACATGCACCGATGGAATAAAACCATACCTCACAATCTCAGGCCTTTACTTGAAAAGATCATGGATGATTGCTACTTTTCATCATGTTTTATGTGTTGTTTATATAGTTTTACAAATTCCTGAGTCCATGAAAATCAGTAGTAGGTTTTTTGTTGTTGTTTTTTAGGGCCGCACCTGAGGCATATGGAAGTTCCCAGGCCAGGGGTCAGATCAGAGCTGCAGCTGCCAGCCTATGCCACAGCCATAGCACTGGATCCTTAACCCATTGAGCAAGGCCAGGGATCAAATCCGCATCCTCATGGGTATTAGTCAGGTTTGTTACCACTAAGCCACAATGGAAACTCCTCACTAGTAGTTTTGTCAGTAACTTTGTAACAGTAAAGTGAATTGTGTCCTTATGGACTCACACTTACTTGTTTAAACAGGATATTTTAAGGGGCGGTTGACTAGTCCATAAGGAACCTGGGACTGCTCAACGAGTGATTCAAGACAAGCAAGAGTGCCCAAAGACCTCACGTGCTCACTTGGCATTCATTCCCATGTTGTTGTGTATTTTTTGCTTTGAATGCATCTTGCTTTGGGTGGTGTTGACTTATTTTCTGCTTTCGGTCAAGGTTAGAGGCTGCTTTTGTACTTGCAAGATAGAAGCCCTAGTGCTTGGGCTGCTTTTTGAGTACTGTCCTTCCCTTGTTCATGGACAGCTGTAACAGGTGTCTCCCACTGCAGGCGTCAAGGAATTCTTTGAGCACATTGAACGAGAAAGAGCCAAAGATGTGGACCACATGGTCAGGTGGTATCTTGCCATTGGGCCTTTACTGACCAAAGTCGAGGGGTTGGTCATCCATACCAATACAGGCAAGGCCCCCAGGCTGGCCTCCTACTATGAATACTGGGAAAATAGAATTTACGAAGTCTTGACAAAGCTCATCCTGAAGTAAGTTAATCTTCATGTTGCATATTTCAAAGATGGAATGCCTAGATTAAAATATCTTACACATATGAATAGTTAATAGGGGCCACAAGGTACAGAATAAAAATCAGCTGGACAGTAAGTTTGCTTTCTGACCAAAGGGCACTCATAGGATGGAAGGATAACTTCCTGTTTTGACTTATGTTCTTGTTGGGCCTCCTCAACATCCAGAAAAGGAAATTACCCTGCTCCCCACTGTCTGAAAGAGGTACATGTGTCTGTGTTGAATTGGTAACAGAGAATTGCCATCACTCAGTGCCAAAATTCTAGACAATGCCCTCACTGACATTGAGAGAGGCTGATTTGAAGGATATATGATGCATCGATTCTTTAAAAAAAAGTATTGAAATATAATTGATTTACAACGCTGTGCTAATTTCTGCTGTACAGCAAAGTGATTCATTATAATATGTATTCTTTTTCACTATGATTTATCACAGAATATTGAATATAATTCTCTGTGCTCTACAGTAGGACCTTGTTGTTTATCAGTTCTCTATATAATAGTTGGCATCTGCTAATCCTAAGCTCCCACTCTATCCCTTCCCCACAGCCCGCTTTGGCAACCACAAGTCTGTCCTCTATGTCTGTGTGTCTGTTTCTGTTTCATGGATAGGTTCCTTTGTGTCATATTTTAGATTCCACATATAAGTGATATCATTTAATATTTGTCTTTATCTGACTTGGCGCGATAATCGCTAGATCTGTCCCTATTGCTGCAATTGGCATTGTTTCTTTTTCTTTCTTTTCTTTTCTTTCTTTTTGTCTTTTGTCTTTTTAGGGCCACATCCTCAGCATATGGAGGTTCCCAGGCTAGGGTCAAGTCAGAGCTGCAGCCGCCAGCCTATGCCACAGACACAGCAATGCGGGATCCGAGCTGCATCTGCAACCTACACCACAGCCCTCGGCAATGCCGGATCCTTAACCCACTGAGCAAGGCCAGGGATTGAACCCATGTCCTCATGGATGCCATTCAGGTTCGGTAACCACTGAGCCATGACAGGAGCTCCTATTTCATTCTTTTTCATGGCTGAGTAGTATTGCATTGTATATATATATACCATATCTTCTATATCCATTCATCTGTCAATGAACATTTAAGTTATTTCCATGTCTTGGCTAGTGTGACTGCAGTGAACATAGGGGTGCATGTATCTTTTTGAACTATAGTTTTATCTAGGTTTAGTTTTGTCTGTTTGCCAGTGATGGGATTACTGGATCATACGGCAACTCTGTTTTTAGTTTTTGAGGACCCTCTGTATTGTTCTCCACAGTGGCTGCACCAATTTACATTCCCACCAACAGTGCAGGAGGTTCCCTTTTCTCCACACCCTTTCCAGGGTTTGTTATTCATTATTTTTTATTGATGGCCATTCTGACTGGTGTGAGGTGGTGCCTCATTGTAGTTTTGATTTATGATGCCTTAACTCTTCCTAATGATCTAAAGTAACCCCCTGGCTAGAATGGACAGCTCATATGTGTTAAATGCTTATTGTGTGTGCCGGCCTCAGGCACAGAGGAGGCTGCCCTTCCCTCCTGGAGCTCATAGACCGTAGCCCTACAGCTCAGCCCTACAGCTGAGTTGAGTGCCTGGACTGCATTACATTGGCTAAGGGTCATTCTAGAAATCAGCCTACAAAATTCATCACTGTCGCTGTTATCTCCATATTGTTAAGGGTGGTGTTCATTTCATCACACAATGTCTTTTTTTTTTTTTTGTCTTTTTGCCATTTCTAGGGCCACTCCTGCGGCATACGGAGGTTCCCAGGCTAGGGGTCCAATCAGAGCTGTAGCCACCGGCCTACGCCAGAGCCACAGCAATGCGGGATCCGAGGCGCGTCTGCGACCTACACCACAGCTCACGGCAACCCACTGAGCAAGGGCAGGGATCAAACCCTCAACCTCATGGTTCCTAGTTGGATTCGTTAACCACTGCGCCACAATGGGAACTCCTACAATTCTTTTTTTTTTTAATTTGTCTTTTTAGGGCCTCACCTGTAGCATATGGCGGTTCCCAGGCTAAGGGTCTAATTGGAGCTACAGCTGCTGGCCTATGCTACAGCCACAGCAACGCCAGATCTGAGTGGCATCTGTGACCTACACCACAGCTCACGGCAATGCCTGATCCTTAACCCACTGAATGAGGCCAGGGATCGAACCTGAATCCTCATGGATAGCCGTTCGTTACTGCTGAGCCACGATGGGAACTCCATCGTCACACAACATCTTGTCTATGAAGGACCTCAGACGAAATCTAAGTTCCCTTCTGATCTTAGCCTCCTGAGAAAGTGTTTCTCCTCTTCTTTTTCCTCTTTCTTTTTTCGTTTTTTTTTTTTTTTTTGTCTTTTTGCTATTTCTTGGGCCGCTCCCACGGCATATGGAGGTTCCCAGGCTAGGGGTCTCATCGGAGCTGTAGCCACCGGCCTACGCCAGAGCCACAGCAACGCAGGATCCGAGCCACGTCTGCAACCGACACCACAGCTCACGGCAACGCCGGATCGTTAACCCACTGAGCAAGGGCAGGGACCGAACCCACAACCTTATGGTTCCTAGTCGGATTCGTTAACCACTGCGCCACGACGGGAACTCCTGTTTTGTTTTTAAATGGTATGGACACTATGAATTGTTGACTTCATAGATTTCCCTTTTCTCCATGGCCACTAGGAAGCTTAGAACTAAATTTGTAGCCTGAATGCAGCAAGTGTATAGGTATTTATGATTTACATGTTTAGTCTCATTCTTGATTCTCTAATTTAAAAGTTTACATGTGTGACGGCGTCTTCTGCACCAGGCTCATATTATGTTCTTTAATGATTCTCATCCCCATTTTAGAAAGGGCACTGACTATTGGGAGAGTAAGTGATTGGCCTACTGAGGCCACACATCTAGTAAGAAGAGAGCTGAGATTTGAACTCGGGCCAGAATCACTCCACTAAGCTGCTCTGATTAGCGTTTTCTTCTTTTCTTATTTTATCCACTTTGATTTAGTAGTCTCTAACTATAGTTAAAGTGTCCTTGTGAGCTGTTAGAATCCATTTTGGAATAATGCATTAATAAATAAAATAAAGACCTTTGGTCTTCCTTTTTCCTGGACACAGATTTGACACACTTCACTAAGTCAATCCTTTAAATAAATCTGTTTTTGACATACTTCACTTATTTTTCAATGTTGCTTCTACCTTAGATTCTTGAAGCAGCACCTCATATAGGGCTTTCTCCTGAGTGTTTCCCTTTATAGTATGCTCCGTTCTCCCTTCCTCCATCCATCCACCCGTCTATCCATCAATCCATCCATTCATTCACTCATTCATGCCAAGGTTTATTAGAGCCTGCCGTGTGCCAGCCACTGGACCAGACAAAGTCCCTGTTTTTCTGGATCTTTTCCATCCTCCTATGAAATAGATGCAAGACTCAAGGAAACAGATGATTTCTGTGAAAGAAATAAAACAGAATAATGTTCTGGGGAGAGGATGGAGGGGCTGTGGGATTAGAATGGTCAAGAAAGGCCACCGAGAGGCCACGTTTTAGCTGAACCCTGAAGAGCTAACTGAAAGAGGGGGAGCTTTCAGGAGAAGACAGTGGCCAGTGTGAAGACCCAGAGGCCAAGTGGGAGGAACAGAAGGAAGGACTGAAGACGGTGAAGGGAGAGGGAGGGAGAGGAAGCTGAGGGGGCAGCAGGGGCCGGATCCCAGGGAGCCTGGAAGGAGGTTGCATTTTATCCAGAGAGCAATGGGAGGCTCTGAGAGAGAGAGAGAGAGAGAGAGAGGGAGGGAGAGACAGACAGAGAGAGAGACACAGGCAGAGACAGAGACAAAGAGAGACAGAGGCAGAGACAGAGAAAGAGAGAGACAGAGAGGTAGAGACAGAGACAGAGGAACACAGAGACAGAGAGAGGAGTTTCATACTTTATTTCTTCAGCATAAAGAAGTTCCCAGGCCAGGGATCTTAACCACAGCAGTGACAATGCCGGATCCTTAACCACTAGGCCACCAGGGAACTCCAGCACGTTTTAAACACTCTCTCTGGCTGTAGGGGTTACAGCCAGAGAAGTGGGATGCGGATGGGGGGAGCCAGAAGACCACTGTCTGCCCCAGTGTCCCCCCTTATTTGATCTTGGAAAGGATGGAGTCGGGTCTGGGGAGAGGACATGAGTGTTCATTTCTCCTGAACCAGAGTCAGGAGACAGCTTTTGGAGTGATCATTATTAAATACCCTCTGCAGTTGGGTCTGTTTCACCCTGCTGAGGACTGAGTCTGTTTTATGAACCCCTCCTAGGAACTTGAAGTCTTTTAATTCTTTAATCCTTGGAAACGTCCCTCTGTTCCAAACGGAAACTATCCTGACGGCGCCTGAGATCATCCTGCACCCCACTGCCAATGAGATCGACAAACTGTGCATGCACTGTGTCCGAAACTGCGTGGAGGTCACCAAGGTAAGGGCCGAATGCGTGTGGTTTGACGCGTGGCCCCTCGTCTCAGAGGGTCGGGTCCTCCAGCTGTGGACAGCTGGGGATGCAGGAGTGCAAGAATTCGGGCTCCACTCTGTCCTTGTTTTTGTTTGTTTGTTTGTTTTTCCCTTTAAGGCCACATCCTCGGCATATGAAAGTTCCTGGGCTAGGGGTCGAATCGGAGCTGCAGCTCCCAGCCTAAACCACAGCCACAGCAACCCAGGATCCGAGCCGCATCTGTGACCTATGCCACAGCTCAAGGCAATGCCATATCCTTAACCCACTGAGTGAGGCCAGGAATCGAACCTGCATCCTCATGGATACTGACTAATTGCGTTCTCAACTTGCTGAGCCACAATGTGAACTCCTGTCCTTTGTACTGACTGATTTAGTCTCTTCCCGGCTCCCTCCTCTGTGAATCTCTAAAATTTGGGGTGTTCCAAGGCTGGCTGAGGCTCCCTTTTCTTCTCTGTCTTCTTTCTATATCCTCGCAACCTTTCCCTTGGGTAAGACCAGCTCTGTGGAGGCGATCACCCCATTTCCATCTCCAGCCCAGACCTCTCTACTACACAACACACTTCTTTAGCCAGTTGCCTACCAGCTCTCTCCCCTTGGACCTTGGACTTGGATGTCCAGGATGGAATTCTTGGCTTCCTGCCTCACCATCTGGTCCTGCCCCAATTTTCCCTCCTTCAGGCAACAGCACCATTGGAATCATTGAGTTCCCTTTGTGGCTCAGCAGGTTAAGAACCCAACATGGTTTATGAAGATGCAGGTTTGATCCCTGGCTTCGCTCAGTGGGTTAAGGATGTGACGTTGCCATGAGCTGTGGTGTGGATCGAAGATACAGCTTGGATCTAGTGTTGCTGTGGCTGTGGTGTAGGCTGGCAGCTACAGCTCCTATTCGACCCCTAGGCTGGGAACTTTCATATGCCGAGAATGTGGCCCTAAAAAAATGACAAAAAAAAAAGAAAAAAAAGACTTATTGCTGACTATAATATATAGTAGGAAGCAAAATATATCTCAACGGACTTTCTCTTCCCCTGATTCCTATTTTGCCAGAATTTTGTTCGCTGGATGAATGGCAGCTGCATAGAATGCCCCCCTCAGAAGGGAGAGGAGGAAGAACTTGTTATAATTAGCTTTTACAGCGACATCTCACAGAACCCCCAGATAATTGAGCAAGCCGTTATGATCCCTCAAAATGTGCACAGGATTCTGATCAACCTTATGAAGTACCTGCAGAAATGGAAGCGGTATCGACCCCTCTGGAAACTGGACAAAGCCATCGTGATGGAGAAATTTGCCGCCAAGAAGCCCCCTTGTGTTGCCTACGATGAGAAGCTGCAGTTCTATTCCCGGATCACCTCCGAAGTGATGCACCACCCTTTGATCAAGGACGAGCACTGCGTCCGGCTTCAACTCGGACCCCTGGCGCACACCGTGCAGGAACACGCCAAGTCCTGGGTGTTCTCGCTCGGACGACTCCTCAATGAGTCAGCCAGAGAGGAGCTCCACAACCTGCATGAAGAGATGGAGGTAGCGCATCGCTGAGTTTCTCTAAAACCTCTTTTCATGGTGGTTGGGGTACTTCGTTTGGTACTGGATTTTTTTCCCCTTATGCTTAGTTGGCGTCCTTTTGAACTTTCTTTTGTTGTTGTTGATTTACAGTGTTGTCTCAATTTCTGCTGTACAGCCAAGTGACCCAGTTATCCCTTATATATATATATTCTTTTTCTCGTATTATCTTGCATCATGTTCTATCCCAAGCGATTGGACAGAGTTCCCTGTGCTGTACAGCAGGACCTCATTGCTTATCCATTTTCGAACTTTCTTTTATAGTTCCTGGCTAGAAACCTGAAGAAGAGCCCCAGTACCCTGGAAGATCTCAAGTTTGTCCTGGCCACAATTGCAGAAATTAGAAGTAAATCTTTAGTGATGGAGCTGAGATACCGGGAGGTCCAGGAGCGGTACCGCACCATGGCCATGTACAGCCTCTTTGTAAGCAAGCTCTCATCTTAAGCATTTTATGGTTGGGTTGACTTCTAAGGCCCTTTTCAGGAATACTTCTCAAATATACTGCCAAAGATTTGTTTATGATTTTAAGTCATGAAAATTTAAATGTCAGGCAACCCCATGGGTTATTTAGAATAAGGACCTAGAGGTTTGTTCATTTGTTCTTTCTTTTCCTTTTCTTTCTTTTCTTTTCTTTTTTCTTTTGCTTTTTAGGGCCCAAACTGTGGCATATGGAAGTTCCCAGGCTAGGGGTCTAATTGGAGCTGTAGCCACTGGGCTACACCACAGCCACAGGATGGGGCATCTGAGCCATGTCTGGGACCTACACCACAGCTCACGGCAACACTGGATCCTTCACCCATTGAGTGAGGCCAGGGATCAAACCTGCGTCCCCATGGATACTAGTCAGGTTGGTTACCGCTGACTCACAACAGAAACTCCTAGAGGTTATTTCTTGTCTTTTTTTCCTTTTTTTGGCTGTACCTGCGGCCTATGGAAGTTCCTGGGCCAGGGATGGAATTCCAGCTACAGCTGTGACTTATGTCACAGCTGCAGCCATGCTGGATTCTTAATCCACTGCACCTGTCCGGGGATTGAACCCATACCTCCATAGTGGGCTAAGCCACTGTAGTAGGATCTTTAACCCACTGCACTACAGTGGGAATTCTTAGATTACCACACTGATTAATTCTTGATCTTGCATGGCTCAAATAGTACTTTTTTGTAGAGCGGGCTATAACTGCACACCATTTTGACCTTCCCTCTTCCCTTTCTTTCTTTCTTCTTTTTTATTTTTTATTTTTTGCTTTTTTAGGGCCACACTTGCAGAATATGAAGTTCCCAGGCTAGAGGTCGAATCAGAGCTGCAGTTGCCAGCCTACGCCACTGCCACAGCAACACCAGATTTGAGCCATATCTGCCACCCATACTGCAGCTCATGACAACACTGGATCCTTAACCCACTGAGCGAGACCAGGGTCAAACCCACATCTTCATGGCTACTAGTCGGGTTCGGGTTCATAACCCGCTGAGCCACAACGGACACTCCCCTTCTCTTCTCTTCTCTTCTCTTCTCTTCTCTTCTCTTCTCTTCTCTTCTCTTCTCTTCTCTTCCCTTCCCCTTCCCCTTCCCCTTCCCCTTCCCCTTCCTCCCTTCCTCCCTTCCTCCCTTCCTCCCTTCCTTCCTTTTCTTCCATCCATCCTGCCTCTCTCCCTCTCTCTGTTTCTTTCTTTCTTTCTTTTTTTTTGGCCGCCTCTGCAGCATGTGGAAATTCCTGAGCCAAGGATCAAATCCACATCACAGCAGAAACCCGGGCTGCTGCAGTGACAATGCTGAATCCTTAACCCATTGCGCCATGGTAGGAACTCCCCTTTCTTTTTTTGCCTGTTAATTTTCTTTAATAAATAAAGAGCTGTTGCACAAATGATAAGGGGAGAGGGATAAGATGATAAAAGAAACTGGAAGAAGATAATAGTTCAATTGTTTTTGTTTAGAGTGGTGAAATGTGGGTTTCAAGGAGCTTTAGATGCCATGGATGAGTTTGAGGGGGTCTGGGATCTCCTTGAAATTGCGTGTGAAATTTTGCATGCTGTGCATCACATAATACACGCAAAGTTTCTGCTGGAGAAACAAACTAGAAGGGAGAAACAAATAACTACTATAAGCCTGCATTTGCATAAAATTTGTATCTCAGCATTTTTATCGCTTGAGTGCTTTGAACACCTTCACTGAGCATTAACCTTGGCTGAAGGCTGGAGGTCTCATCATCAGAAAAGTGCATCAGTCCCTGGCCTGGGAACTTCCACATGCCAGAGACATGGCCAGAGAGAGAGGGGGAGAGGAAAAAGAAAAGGAAAAATGCACTGTACAAACTGTTAGGTACTGAAATAACGAATACCTATGCTGTGCCCCTGGAGCAAACATAGTGTTGTAGGTAAGTTATACTTTAATAAAAAAGCAATAGAAACTAAAAAAGGAGATACTTTTTCTTAAAAACTATCTGTTTACCCTGAGACACAGTTTCTAGAACAAGGGCAGGTTAAATCCTTGATCCTTGCCCTGTATTTGCATGTTTTCAGGATAATAAATTAGTTCCCTAGTGTCCTGCAAAGGTGAAAAGAAAAAAAAATGCACAGTATACAAAATGTATACTTTTATAATCAACATAAAGTCAAAATTTCCAGTTTTATCTTTTGTCTTTTTTTTTCTTTTTTTGTCTTTTTGCCATTTCTTGGGCCGCTCCTGAGGCACATGGAGGTTCCCAGGCTAGGGGTCTAATCAGAGCTGTAGCCACCAGCCTATGCCTGAGCCACAGCAATGCGGGATCCAAGCCGCATCTGCAACCCACACCACAGCTCACAGCAACACCGGATCCTCAACCCACTGAGCAAGGCCAAGAATCGAACCTGCAACCTCATGGTTCCTAGTCAGATTTGCTAATCACTGAGCCATGACAGGAACTCCTCTTTTGTCTTCTTTATTAAGTAAAATTATTTAAAATTCTGTGTCTTAGGACCCCATCACTGTCTGCTTGTATTGCCTGTGTATCTCTTGGTTTCCTTCAAGTCATTAGTAGTCTTATCCTATTATTTCTGATTGAGTTCTGGACGTCATACATGACAAATCGGAGAGAGAATTGGAGGCTCCAGATGATGTTATGTTTCATCAGAGGAGATTTATTTTTACTTCTGACAGCACAGCTGGGTTTGTTAGCAAGTGAAGATACCCCCTGCCCCTTTTTTTTGTCTTTTTAGGGCTGCACCTGCAGCACATGGAGGTTCTTAGGCTAGGGGTCAAATCGGAGCTATAGCCGCCAGCCTTCACCACAGCCACAGCAACACCAGATCAGAGCTGCATCTGTGGCCTACACCATAGCTCACGGCAACACCGGATCCTTAACACACTGAGTAATGCCAGGGATTGAACCTGCCTCCTTATGGATGCTAGTCAGATTCGTTTCTGCTGAGCCATGGTGGGAACTCCAACATAACCTATCTTAATCAGAGATGAAGTTGATTTGAAGCTGGATTTTACTTTATGAAGGGCTTATATCTCTAGCTTTATTTTTCTCTCTCTCTGTCTATCTACCTATGTTATCTATCAGTTAAACAAAAGTATTTTCTGGAGTTCCCATCGTGGCTCAGCAGAAATGAATCCGACTAAGAACCATGAGGTTTTGGGTTCAATCCCTGGCTTCATTCAGTGGGTTAAGGATCCGACATTGCCATGAGCTGTGGTGTAGGTCGAAGATGCAGCTTGGATCCTGAGTTGCTGTGGCTGTGGTGTAGGCTGGCAGCTGTAGCTCTGATTGGACCCCTAGCCTGGTAACCTCCCCTCCATATGCCACATGCACAACCCTAAAAAGCAAAAAAAAAAAAGAAAAAAATTCTCCTGGAGTTCCCTGGTGGCACAGTAGGTTAAGGATCCAGCATGTCACTGCTGTGGCTTAGGTCACTTCTGTGGCACTGGTGTATTCCCTGGCCTGGGAACTTCTGCAGGCCACAGGAGAGAACAAAAAGATAACAAAATAAAATAAAATATTTTAAATTAAAAGAAAATGATTTTCTCCTGATTTTATTTTAATTATAAAACTCTAATTTCTACCATTCAACCAGCTTTTTATGTGGGTTCAAATGACCTAGCCTTTACCGGATGCAGAAATCCTGGGGCAGTAGCTTTGACCAGAAATTTCACTTCCAAACAGCTGATCATTTATTGTTTGTTCTTTTTTTTTTATTAGCCTTCTGATGCAGAGAAAGAACTGGTTGACAAGATTGAGAGCATGTGGTTAAATCTGTTTAATGATTCGGTGAATGTGGAGCATGCTCTGGGGGGCATAAAGAGGACATTCACAGAGGTACCTTGAAATATTTCACTTTCTGAGTAAAGGTATTGAAAAATATCCGGTAGACTCAATTAATGCAACCCTGCCTTTCTCAGATTACTCGAGGTGAAATATCAAACTACAGACAGCAGATAGAGGACTTTGCAAAACGTTTTTATCGTGAAGGCCCTGGTTCTGTTGGTGAAGATCTTGATAGTGGTAAGAATATTCACGTTGGTCTTACTGAGGTCTTTGAATATGTTTTGCTTAAGAATTCTGTGGGGGGAGTTCCCGTCGTGGCGCAGTGGTTAATGAATCCGACTAGGAACCATGAGGTTGCGGGTTCCATCTCTGCCCTTGCTCAGTGGGTTAACGATCCGGCGTTGCCGTGAGCTGTGGTGTAGCTTGCAGACATGGCTCGGATTCTGCGTTGCTGTGGCTCTGGTGTAGGCCAGTGGCTACAGCTCCGATTGGACCCTTAGCCAGGGAACCTCCATATGCTGCAGGAGTGGCCCAAGAAATAGCAAAAAGACCAAAAAAAAAAAAAAATTCTGTGGGAAGACAGGATGGACTGGTGCTTCCACTTGTGGTTGCCTACACGCTGGGTTCATCTGGGGATCTCTAAAAACCACCTGGGACCAAGTCCAAACAGTCTTATTCCATTGATCTGGAGGGTGGTCTGGATGTTGAGATTTTGAAAAGCTCCCATGGGGCTTCTAATATGCAGCTCGGGTCAGAATCCTCAGGAGGCAGAATTTCCTCCCTCTCTCCCTTCCTTTCTTTTTAGGGCCGCACCCGTGGCATATGGAAGTTCGTAGGCTAGGGGTCCAGTCTGACCTGCAGCTGCCGGCTTACAACACAGCCACAGCAATGCCAATCTGAGCTGTGTCTGTGACCACCACAGCCACAGCAATGCCAGATTCTTACTTAACCCACTGAGCAAGGCCAGGTATCAAACCTGCATCCTCATGGATACTAGTCGGGTTTGTTACCACTGAGCCACAATGGGAACTCCTCTTTTCTTCTTTCATTCTTGGGCATGCCTGTGGCATATGGAAGATCCCAGGCCAGGTGTGTAATCTGAGCTGCAACTGCCAGCCTACTCCACAGCCATGGCAACATTGGATCTGAGCCATATCTGCGACCTGCGCTATAGCTTGTGGCAACACTGCATCCTGAGAGAGGCCAGGGATCAAACCCGCATCCTCAGGATGCTATGTTGGGTTCTTAGCCTGTTAAGCCACAACAGGAACTCCTAGGAGACAGAATTTTCTAACCAGAGGAGTTTGCAGATGTAACTAGCCCTCTGGTTTTAGTTAGAATGATGTCAAGATAAAGTCTGGTCATTCTAAATTTGGCTTCTATGGATGAGATGATAGTTTTGGTATATTGTTCATGATTTTTTGTTTGTTTGTTTGTTTAGCTGTGCCTGCTGCATTCAGAAGTTTCCAGGCCAGGTATCAAACCTGAGCCACAGCAGTGACAACACCGTGTCCTTAACTGCTAGGCTACCAGGGAACTCCCAAGATTTCTTATTTAAGTCTGTCTGCCTTAAAATGGTATGCATTCATTTATCTGCTTATTTACTTATTTACTAGGAGTAGACCTTTTAGCTACTTTTGAAAAAGAGCTGATGAGACATGAAAAGAACCGTCAGGAGTTGGCTAATGCTGAGAAACTTTTCGACCTTCCAATTACAATGTACCCAGAGCTGCTGAAAGTGCAGAAGGAAATGAGTGGCCTGAAGATGATTTATGAGCTCTATGACGCACTGAAGGTAAACGTCTACCCCTGGACTCTGTCTCCTCGAAGGGGATGCAGCTCAGCAGGCCTTCAGGCCACAAAATCTCTTTACTGTGACCTAAAGGCCCACTGAGCTGCATCCCCTTCAGGGAGAGGAGTTCTTGCCTTGGCACAACAGGATCGGTGGCATCTTGGGAGCCGATGGGATGCAGGTTCAATGCGCCGGTCCAGCACAGTGGGTTAAGGATCTGGTGTGGCCACGGCTGTGGCATAGGTTGCAATTACGACTCGGATCTGAGTCCTGGCCGGGGAACTCCATATGCCACGGGGTGGCCAAAAAAGGAAGGAGGGAAGAAAGAAAGAAAAAGAGAGGTGGCTTCAAATGGGAGGCAGGCAGAGTCGTGATGAAGGTCTGAGCCCAGGTGCAGAGATACTTCTAGTGAGAGACATTGAATGTTCTGTTCTGATTGCTCCGGTTTCCCCAGGGGCGTGCACAGCAGTTTCATCAGCAGCGAGGACCTGAGTGGGGGTGCTGGCTGGTTGAGGATGGTGGAGCAGGGGTGAAATAGTCGTCTAGAAGGATGGGGAGCAAGAGGGCCGAGGTGATGTGGAGTGACCAGTGGTGCTGTCAGGGTCTCCTTAGGATTTAGACTGAGGCCAACAGGCAAGTGTTTTCAGCAGTCGTGGTTGGCTGCCCTGGCGTTAGTGTCAGGCACTGATAAACGTGGGGGAATGGACTTAGCCATAGTTGTGGTTTTAGCAAGTGCCCTCAGTGGAGAGTGTCGGACAAAGGCATGGAAGGAGGTTAAGGGAAGGCCTTGTTATGATTGGCTGGCCGAATATCGAGGGGTTGAAACTCCGAGAAGTACTTTAATTTCTTTGGGATTTCTTTCTAATTCATCTCTCATTAAATTTTTGCAAAAAAGGAGGTCATGGATCTTGGGAGACATCTCACAATCATCTAGAAATGTTCGAGCTTTGCATATCTTTCTAGAAGGCAAAGAGAAATGAGAAAATGTAATTGCATCCTGTAATGCCACTTACACCTTGTGTTTAAACAATTATGATTCACATATTTCATCAAATAACATAATTTCCTGTTGACTGTGCTTCATGACCAAGCACCTCTGTCAGAATTAGGTATCACAGGGTCCAAATGCCAACTATCCACGATAGATATATATATATTTTTGGCCGCACCCACAGCATGCAGAAGTTCCTTGTCAGAGATCAAATGTACGCCGCAGCAGTGACTTGAGCCACAGCAGTAACAATGCCAGATATTTAACCCACTGCTCCACCAGAGAACTCCCAAGATGGTAAATTTTACGCAAGACAGTATTTTTTACATTAAATCTCAGGGAACTAGAACACTAAGTCTTTTCTTCATGATATTCAAGCAGGGTTATCTATATTGTAGGTATTTTGTAACCTTAACTGCTTCTATCAGGAAAGGACAATGCCTGAATAAAGTATATGCTTTAAGACACAGGTGACTCCCTGATTTAAAAACAGCTGTTTTTTGGAGTTCCCATTGTGGCTCAGTGAGTTAAGAACCCAAGTAATATCCATGAGGATGTGGGTTCCATCCCTGGCCTTGCCAGTGGGTTAAGGATTCTGTATAGGTTGCAGAGGCAGCTTGGACCTGGTGTTGCTGTGGCTGTGGTGTAGGCTGGCAGCTGTAGCTCTGATTCGATCCCTAGCCTGGGAACTTCCATATGCTTCAGGTATGGCCTTGAAAAGAAAAAAAAATCCCTATTTTCTGATAGCCTATTTCTCCCCTTCCCCTGAAGGAAAGGAAGACATATTTTTGAATTCCACACGTTCTCAGATACAGCGTTATTCTTTTGAGGGCCTAAAAATGTTGGAGGCTTTCGTTTGTGTTTCAGAGCCTAGGCATTGATCTTTCCTTGTGAATCTGAGGTTGTTGTGGGGCGATGGGTGATAATATTTGGAAAGAAGTGGGCATGACCGAGGCTTGGGAACGCGAGCTCCTGATTGAACCGCCTTTGAGTTTCCAGAGGGCTCTTGTTAATGGGATGATTTCCTGCTCATTTTCCAGGTTGCAAAAGAAGAATGGTCTCAGACTCTCTGGATCAACCTGAACGTTCAGTTTCTCCAGGAAGGAATTGAAGGTTTTCTCAAATCCCTCAGAAAGCTGCCCCGGCATGTCCGGAACTTATCTGTGGCCTACCATCTGGAAGCAAAAATGAAGGCATTCAAAGACTCAATTCCTTTACTTCTTGACTTGAAGCACGAGGCTCTACGAGACAGGTTTGTGGGAACAGCTTTTATTTTAAAATATGTCTTTGCTTAGATATGATGTTGAACAACAAGCTTTCGAAGTTCCAGTCGTGGTGTAGCAGAAATGAATTCCAACCAGGAACCATGAGGTTGGGGGTTCGATCCCTGGCCTCGATCAGTGGATTAAGGATCCGGTGTTGCCGTGAGCTGTGGTGTAGGTCACAGATGCGGCTCGGATCTGGCATTGCTGTGGCTGTGGTGTAGACCAGCAGCTGTAGCTCCAGTTTAACCTGGGAACCTCCATATGCCATGAGGGTGGCCCTAAAAACACAAAAGACAAAATAATAATAATAATAATACTAATAATTTATAGCTTTGTCTTATGGGTCACAGTCTCCCCCAAGTAGATGGCAGTGTTTCCGAGGGCGGGGGCCTTGCCTTTGAGACACTTGGAAACCCCCGCTGCCTGCACAGATTTACCACTTTCTGAATATTTATCGAACACATTAGTGCTGGTAATTTACACCAGGGTCTCAGACAGACTGAGTGATCCGAGACAGGTCATGATCACGCACCCTAAAGACTGTGCAGAAGCAGTTACCAACACATGAAAAGTTGTGTCTTTTCTTAGGTGGTAGTGAAGACTAGTTGTCTAAGAAAATATCTTACTGGATACTGTTTCCTGGATTAAATGCCTGTGGCCAGTGGGATTTTGGAAAACTTTGGACATGTAATTCCAGTGATGGCCTCATATTTCCACATTCATTACAAGAAGTGTTTATCATGGGATTTACCTTGTTGTTGAAGGGGGACTAATTAAACCCATCACTGAACTGGTAGATGTAAAGGTATTAATGTGGATTCACCTTTAGGCACTGGAAAGAGCTTATGGAGAAAACGGGTGTGGTTTTTGAAATGACGGAGACGTTCACCTTGGAAAACATGTTTGCTATGGAGCTTCACAAACACAAGGATGTTCTCAATGAAATCGTAACATCGGCCATCAAGGAGATAGCCATTGAGAAGGTAGGACTGTTTTTAATTATGAAACAGTTGAATAGTTGAGAAAAAAAAGAGAATTTTTTTTTTATTCAAAGAGAAAACC
Source organism: Phacochoerus africanus (assembly GCF_016906955.1). Taxonomy (NCBI): domain Eukaryota; kingdom Metazoa; phylum Chordata; class Mammalia; order Artiodactyla; family Suidae; genus Phacochoerus; species Phacochoerus africanus. The sequence goes on along the minus strand of NC_062558.1, from coordinate 29,303,658 downwards.
TGTTTGCTCTGGTACCTGTTCTGTTTGAGGAGGAAGGAATTATTGGTTCTAGAAATAGAATTTCTGCCTTAGTTAAATGTTTTAGATTCTTAATTGCAGTTTCACTTTCAACTTATTTATTTATTTATTTAGGTCTTTTGTCTTTTTAGGACTGCACCCACGGCATATGGAGGTTCCCAGGCTAGGGGTCTAATCGAAGCTGTAGCTGCTGGCCTGTACCACAGCCACAGCAGTGCAGGATTTGAGCCACGTCTGCGACCTACACCACAGCTCACGGCAACGCCGGGTCCCCAACCAACTGAGCAAGGCCAGGGATCGAACCCACAACCTCATGGTTCCTAGTCAGATTCGTTAACCACTGGGCCACAACGGGAACTCCGCAACTTATTTATTAAAGAAATAATAGGTGTTCAAGGTAGACAACTGAGAAAGTAAACAAACCATTCATAATTCCACACTTGAAGATAAATTATTAACATTTTAATGCATATCCTTTACCACTTTAAAATGCATATACAAGGGGAAGGGAGTGGGATAGACTGGGAGTCTTGGGTTAATAGATGCAAACTATTGTATTCGGAGGTGGGTAAGCAATGAGATCGAGATCCCGTGTACAGCACAGGGAACTGTATCCAGTCAGTAGTGATGGAACATGATGGAGGATAATGTGAGAAAAAGAATATATATATATGTCATATGTATATATATGTGTATATATATATGTGTGACTGGGTCACTTTGCTGTACAGTAGAGATTGACAAAATGCTGTAAATCAACTAAATGGAAAAAATAAAAATCATAAAATAAAAAAATAAAATGCACATACACGTGTACACATATGTACACTTATACACCTATATCCAGACATATATGTACATACACATCACTGTATAACACAGTACGTATATAATACTATATACATGAGTACTATGCTCATAAATATATGTGCGCACACATATGCACATATATACATGTATACAAATACACTTATATCACACACACATACACGTATATACAAGCATATGTGTGTATATTCACAAGCATATATATACACATATGGTATGTACACGTGCATGCTTATACACGTATGTGCATACACATACACAAATATTGGCAGTATTTTTTGAAAATGCAATACAAAATAGGCATATTAATTTGTAATCTGATTTTCTTGCTTAATAGTAGAGGAAACTCTGGGGCAGGCTCTCATGAGGATGCAGACTGGAGGCAGATGAGAAGATTTAGACCCTGGTTCTGGCACTCAGTAGCTGAGTGAACTTGGCAAGCCGAGCCCCCCTCTGAGCCTCAATTCCCGCCTCTGTAAAGGGTGGGTGATAATAATCCCTCCCTCACTGGTGCTTTGAGGACTAAAGGAGATCACGTGTATCATGTGCTTACTTGACACAAGTGCTGGGTAAGTGATGACTAGGATTCCCAGGACAGAATCTCTGCTGATTCAGAACACTGCTGGGAACTCTGGGTTGAGACGTTCATCCAGGGCAAACTCAGGAAGCTGCTGTTGGGTTGCGGTTCTTTTTTTTTGTTATTCAATTCGTCTACCTGGACCATTCTGTTCCTATCCCTGACCAGGCTGTGAAGGAAATCCTGGACACGTGGGAAAATATGAAATTTACTGTGGTCAAGTATTACAAAGGCATCCAGGATCGAGGCTACATCTTGGGGTCTGTGGATGACATTATCCAGTGCTTGGATGACAACACTTTCAACCTGCAAAGCATCTCAGGAAGCAGATTTGTTGGGCCTTTTCTCCAGACTGTTCACAAATGGGAAAAAACGCTTTCTCTAATAGGGGAAGTCATTGAGGTAAGAAAAAAAGACACAAAAGATGGAGAGAGGAGTTCCCATTGTGGCTCAGCAGAAATGAACCCCACTAGTATCCATGAGGATGTGGGTTCAATCCCTGGCTTCGCTCAGTGGGTTAAGGATCCGGTGTTGCTGTGAGCTGTGGTGTAGGTCGCAGACATGGCATAGATCTGGTGTGGCTTTGGGTGTGGCGTAGGTTGGTGGCTGCAGTTCCGATTTGACTCCTAGCCTGGGAACTTCCATATGCCACAGTCCTAAAAAAAAAAAAAAAGATGGAGAGGCGGTAGTCCATAGTGAGAAAGAACAAAGAGAATGTTTTGTGCTCAGAAACTAATGATCCTCTTTCATACTTTTTCTCTCTGATTTATTTGCGGGGAGGGGTGCATGATTAGAGGAGTCAATCTCAGTTTTTATTTCGACAAATGCATTTTTAACTTGCAAGACTCCTAATCAGTGCTTTTTCATACGTCCTTATTCTTGTTTAATATTACCTGTTCTTATTGCAAGAATACTTTCACCTCTTGTAACACACTGAAGAATCTAAACATATTTAAAGCCTTTCTTTTTCTGATTTCCTTCTACTTTTTCTTTTCTCAGGCCAGAATTTTCTTCTTTTTTTGTGACTTTCTTGGTAGTGGGTTTTTCTCTGTGTGATTTTAATTTTTTTTTTTTAGTTCATCTTACATGAAATTTTTTTGGCCTGTGCTTGCTTCATTTCAATATGTGTTTTTGCAGTTTCTTCAACATGACCCATCCTGTTGGGCAGCACCAGACAAGTTCTTATATTAGGTGGTTTGGGGCTTTCTTCCTTTGTGTCCAGCCCTCTGTGAGCAACCCTGGGTCATTTCACCAGTTTTATGTGGCTGCCTTGTTTTCCTCCCCAGGCCACAGGCAAGTGCCTTGTACCTGCTGCACCCTGGGCTTGGGGTGGGGTGGGATGGGATGATGCCAGGCCTGGTTCCCTGTCTAGGATGTGGTCCAGGTCCTCACCCCCATCATGCCTGGGCTTCCTTTGCTTGCTTTTTAATTTTTTTTTAATTTTATATTTTTAATTTTTTTTTCTTTTTTGGCCACATCACGGCATATGAAACTCTCCATCCAGGGATCAGATCTGCAGTCTAGACCCAAGCTGTAGCTGTGGCAACACCAGATCCTTAACCCACTGTGCCAGGCTGGGGATTGAACCTGCGTCCCGGTACTCTCAAGATGCCACTGATCCCATTGTGCCCTAGTGGGAACTCCTTCACTTGCTTTTTAAAATATGTTTTTTGTCTATTACTTTTTCTTTGTGGAAGCTGTTAGCTAGTATATATTACTGCTTTTTTTCTTCATTAGTATAAATTTTTTTAAGTGACACGACATTTATATAACATAAAATTATGCTTTGTTTCTTTGTTTTAGCAGCGCCTAGGGCATGCAGAAGTTCCCAGGCCAGGAATCAAACCCACGCCACAGCAGCAACCCGAGCCACAGGAGTGACAACATCGAATCCTTAATCTGCTGAGCCACTAGGGAACACCCAGTTTACCCGTTTTTTTAAAATGTACAATTCAGGAGTGTTTATTAGTTCATTCACAATATTTTGCAACCACCCTCTCTATCTAGTTGTAGAACATTTTCATCATCTCTAAGAAATTCCTGTGCCCATTCAAAAGCAGTTACTCTCTACTTCCCCTCCCTCTAGCCTCTGGTAACCATCAGTCTGTTTTCTGTCTCTATGAATTTACTGATTTGGGGTATTTAATATACATGGAATTATATAATATGTGCCCTTTGTGTCTGGCTTCTCTCACTCAGCATCCTGTTTGCAAGGTTCATCCATGTCGTAGCCCGTGTCAGTGCTTCCTTCTTTTTTTGTGGCTGAATCATATTCCATGGTGTGGATGGACCATATTTTGTGTATCCATTCACCTGTTGATGGGCATTTGGATTATTTCCACTCTTTGGTTACTGGAAATAGTGCTGCATACGAGCATTTGTGTACAACTAATTTTTGAGTCTCCGCTTTTAGTTCTTTTGGGTCTGTGCCTCAGGGTGGAATGGTGGCTCCCAGAGCATTTGGACCAGCTTTTTTCTGGGGCTCCTGTGCAGTCTTTCCTTTGTTCCTTTACAGGGTTCCAACCCCTGCTCACAACTGTAAGTGTCCTCCCTGTCCCAGCCTTGTATGGAGAGTTTCTTCTGCTTTTGAGTGTGGCTTTAGAATATTTAGCTCTGCTTTCTCCATCATCCATGTGTATTTGGGAAGGAGTGTATGTGCTCACTCTGTGGAAAGTGGTTTTTTTTGGGGTGGGGGGCGTACCTTCGGCATATGGAGGTTCCCAGGCTAGGGGTCGAATCAGAGCTACAGTTGCTGGCCACAGCCACAGCCACAGCAATGCCAGATCTGAGCCGTGTCTGCAACCTGCACGACAGCTCATGGCAACGCCAGATCTTTAACCCACTGAATGAGGGCAGGGATCGAACCTGCATCCTCATGGTTCCTAGTTGGGTTTAACCACTGAGCCACAGAGGGAACTCCTTTTTTTTTTTTCTTTTTAGGGCCACACCTGTGGCATATGGAAGTTCTCAGGCTAGGGGTTGAATCAGAGCTGCAGCTGCCAGCCTACACCACAGTCATGGCAACGCCAGGTCCAAGCCGTATCTGCAACCTGCTCTGCAGCTCATGGCAATGCCAGATCCCAAACCCACTGAGCAAGGCCAGGGATCGAACCTGAATCCTCATGGACATTATGTTGGGTTCTTAACCCACTGAGCCACAGTGGGAACTCTGCCCTGAAAGTGTTTTGACCTGAGTTGGTTAACTATGTCCTGTGTTATTTATTTATTTATTTTTTGTCTTTTTGCCATTTCTTGGGCTGCTCTCTTGGCATATGGAGATTCCCAGGCTAGGGGTCTAATTGGAGCTATAGCCACTGGCCTACACCACAGCCACAGCAATGCGGGATCTGAGCCACGTCTGTGACCTACACCACAGCTCACGGCAATGCCGGATCCTTAACCCACTGAGCAAGGCCAGGGATCGAACCCAAAACCTCATGGTTCCTAGTTGGATTCGTTAACTACTGGGCCACGACGGGAACTCCCTGTTCTGTGTTAGAGTGGGATTTTGCCAAACACACCTTGAGGTACGTGTGTTGATGATAACATTGTGTATTTACAGATTTGGATGTTGGTTCAGAGGAAATGGATGTATCTGGAAAGCATCTTTATCGGTGGAGACATCAGATCACAACTTCCAGATGAGGCAAAGAAGTTTGACAACATTGATAGAGTATTTAAAAGGGCAAGTGACTGGCTTCTATTTTGGTCCACAAAGGAGGACAGGGATTTGAGATACTTTCATTTATTTATATATGTATTTATTCATGGTCTTGCCCACAGTATACAGAAGTTCCCAGGCCAAGGATTGACTCTGAGCCACCTCAGTGACAACCCCCAGTCCTTAACCACTGGGCCACCAGGGAACTCCTGAGATACTTTTATTTATGTATTTGTAAGTAGTATTTTGTCTATTGGTAGCTTTTGAATTTGTGCTATCATCGTATATGATTTTAATCCTTTCGGTAGAAATTTGTTTGATCTGAAGCCACTGGCATATGGCACTCCAACATTTTTATATTATTTCTCTTTCATTATAAAAGTAGTACCTGTTTAAAAACCTTGGAAAAATGTAGAAAAGCAGGAAAAATATATCTTCCATAAATCCATCACCTTTAATATGTCATATTTATTATTATTATTATTTTTGTCTTTTTAGGGCCGCACCTGTGGCATATGGAGGTTCCCAGGCTAGGGGTTGAATTGGAGCTGTAGCTGCCGGCTTACACCAAAGCCATAGCAACTCAGGATCCAAGCCGCCTCTGTGACCTACACCATAGCTCATGGCAGCGCCAGATCATTAACTCACTGAGCGAGGCCAGGGATTGAACCTGCGTCCTCATGGATGCTAGTCAGATTGGTTTCCGCTGAGCCACGACGGGAACTCCACATATTTCTTCTTTATTTTAATGAATTTATTACAGTTTTAGTTGTACAATGATCATCACAACCCAATTTTATAGGATTTCCATCCCACAATCCCAGTGTAACCCCCCCACCACCCGAACTGTCTCCTTTGGAAACCAAAAGTTTTTCAAAGTCTGTGAGTCAGTATCTGTTCTGCAAAGAAGTTTAGTCTGTCCTTTTTTCAGATTCCACATGTCCGTGAAAGCATTTGATGTTGGTGTCTCATTGTCTGACTGACTTCACTTTGGCATGATAATTTGTAGGTCCATTCATGTTGCTACAAATGCCGGTATTTCATTCCTTTTAATGGTGGAGTGATATTCCATTGTGTGTATGGACACATCTTCTTGATCCAGTCCTCTGTCGATGAGCATTTAGGTTGTTTCCATGTCTTGGCTATTGCAAATAGTGCTGCAATGAACATTGGAGTACATGTGTCTTTGCGAGTCATGGTTTCTCTGGATAGATGCCCAGGAGCGGGATTGCTGGATCAAATGGTAGTTCTATTTTTAGTTTCCTGAGGAATCTCCATACTGTTTTCCACAGTGGTTGCACCAATTTACAATCCCACCAACAGTGTGATAGGGTTCCTTTTTCTCCACACCCTCTCCAGCACTTATTGTTTGGAGACTTTTTGATGATGGCCATTCTGGCTGGTGTAAGGTGGTACCTCATAGTGGTTTTGATGTGCATTTCTCTAATAATGAGTGATGTTGAACATCTTTTCATGTGTTCTTTGGCCATCTGTATGTCTTCTTTGGAGAACTGTCTGTTTAGATCTTCTGCCCATTTATTGATGGGGTTGTTTGTTTTTTTGGTATGGAGCTGCAGGAGGTGTTTATAAATTTTGGAGATTAATCTCTTGTCAGTTGCTTCATTTGCAAAGATTTTCTCCCATTCTGTGGGTTGTCTTTTCGTGTTGTTTAGGGTTTCCTTTGCTGTGCAGAAACTTTGAAGTTTGATTAGGTCCCATTTGTTTATTTTTGTTTTTACTGTCAATACTCTAAGAGGTGGATCTGAGAAGATGTTGCAGTCGTTTATGTTGGAGAGTGTTTGGCCTATGTTTTCCTCTAAGAGTTTGATAGTGTCTGGTCTTATATCTAGGTCTTTAATCCATTTTGAGTTTATTTTTGTGTGTAGTGTTAGGGAGTGTTCTAATTTCGTTCTTTTCCATGTGGCTGTCCAGTTCTCCCAGAACCACTTATTGAACAGGCTGTCTTTTCTCCATTGTATGTTCTTGTCTCCTTTGTCATAGTTGAGTTGGCTGTAGGTGCATGGGTTTAATTCTGGGCTTTCTATCCTGTTCCACTGATCTATATTTCTATCTTTGTGCCAGTACCTCCATATATTTCTTTTATCTTTTTTCTGTGTATATGGGTTGAAAAACACAAGTTGTAATGATATTTTGTAAAATTTCATCCTACAATTTTCTTTTCATATTACAAGGAACAGTTCTTGTTATGAAACCATCTGATAAATTATTTTAATGCCTTTATATAATGTTCCATTGAGTGGCTTGACATTAGTTGATTATTGTCTAGTAACTGGACATCTTGTTTGAAGCGAAATTTTTTCTTTCATAAATAATTTGCATGTTTGTGCCTAAAGATTACTCCAAATTTAGGGTGAATATCTTATAACAGATTGTTTAAAAGTAAATTATCCATGAAAGACCATGTTTATTTTAAAGTCCTTTCCAGAAAAGATTTTACCAGTGGTCCCTGCTGCTAGCAGTTAGTGGGGCAAGGACTTTTGCCCAGCCCACCTGACCTCAGTGCCTGAGTACTTTTCTACTCAGCAATGCTGCTATATTCTTCAGTATGGGCAGCCAGCTCACGTTTGGGTCTCCTTTATCCATTAGAGCTTGTGATTTTTTTCTTATCCACCTGCACAAGCTTTTTTAATAGAAGGATATTTATTTATTATAGAAAAAATTAAACATAAAAAAGCAAAAAAGAGGAGTTCCTGTTGTGGCTCAGCAGAAACGAATCTGACTAGCATCCGTGAGGACACAGGTTCAATCCCTGGCCCCGCTCAGTGGGTTAAGGATCCAGTGTTGCTGTGAGCTGTGGTGCAGGTTGCAGATGCGGCTCGAATCTGGTGCTGCTGTGGCTGTGGTGTTGACTGGCAGCTACAGCTCCGATTCGACCCCTAGCCTGGGAACCTCATATGCCGCAGGTGCAGCCCTAAAAAGACCAAAAAAAAAAAAAATCAAAAAAGAAAAGAAGAATATACCCACAACCCCATGCCCAAGATAACCATTTCAGTTGTTCAGCACTATCTTCTAGAATTTATTTATCCCTATGTTTATGTATTATTTCATATATTATATTAATATATATCATATATCCCAATAAATAATTATTCTACAAAGTAAGACCATTGTTATCGATATGGTCTTTAAAAAATTTAACATCTTTTTCATACATTTCAATAAGCATCTAAATTGTCACTTGTAGCAAATTATTGACCTAATTCCTTCTTGGTGGACACTTGGGCTATTTCTTTTTCTTTTTCTTTCTTTTTCTTTTTTTTTGCCATTATGAAGAGTGCTGCAGGGAATATTCTGGTGTATACAGATTGCTCAGAGTGGAATTGCTGGCTTCATTCATCCAGCAAATGTTGATGGAGGGCCTGCTATGTGCAGACACTAATGTAGGCTCATGGGGACACAGTGAGCAAAGACAGGAAAATCTACCAGGGCAGCTGACCTTCCGCAGGACGATGGAAAAAAAACCCATTAGAAATAAGTTGTCTATAGTACATTAGAAGGTGCCTATTTAAACACTCAAGAGCTTTTGCCAATTTGGCCTCCCTGAAGGCCATGATTCTGATTTATTGGTTTTGCTTTTTCATGCATAGACCCTGGCAGATGCCCACCAGGGACAAGAGCAGAGCTCCTGGAGTTCCCTGGTGGCCAAGCGATCAAAGATCTGGCATTGTTACTGCTGTGGCAAAAGTTTGATCCCAGGCCTGGGAACTTGAATCCCTGGGCATGGCCAGGAAAAAAAAAGAGCAGGACTCCTGTTGTCTTGGAGTGACCTCTGTCTTCTTGACCTTGTCTAGATCATGGGCGAGACCTTGAAAGATCCTGTGATCAAGAGATGCTGTGAGGCCCCAAACCGCCTCAGTGACCTGCAGAACATCAGTGAGGGCCTTGAGAAATGCCAGAAGAGCCTGAACGACTACTTGGACTCCAAGAGGAACGCCTTCCCCAGGTTCTTCTTCATTTCTGATGACGAGCTGCTCAGCATCCTGGGGAACAGCGACCCCCTTTGCGTCCAGGAGCACATGATCAAGGTCAGCCTCCGAGGGCTCCCACAGGAGCGCCTATGCAAGCTCTGTAACTGCAGTTAGCTTTATTGAGTCCTCTACACTGTTCAGTTCAGCCTAGAGGTTTAAGACTGTGAAATGCTGCTGGGGTTTTTATTTGAGGCATAAATCTGATGAAATCAACTGTAGTTTGAGGTTAGATCAGCACGCAGCTGCTAGTTATTGCTCATTTTCCACAGTTCCCCAAACAACATTTTTTTGGTTTTTTTGGAGAAACTAAAACAGTACAGAAATACACACATAAAACAGAAGCAAACTTACAGATTTTGAAATCAAACTTATGGTTTCCATAAGGGAAACCGTTGTGGGGGGAGGTATAAATTAGGAGGATGGGAAAAACATATACCCACTACCGTATGTGTATATAATAGATAATTAACAAAGACCTACTGTATATCGTAAGGAAATCTGCTCAATAGTCTATAATATCCTATATAGGAAAAAAGAATGGATATGTGTATATGTATAACTGATTCACTTTGCTGTACATCTAAAACTAATACAACATTGTAAGTCAACTATACTCCAATAAAATTAAAGAAAAAATACACAAAGACTAATATATTAATATAATAAGTGGAGAGGTAACACAGGATGATTGTTTAGTACACGAAATGTACAGCCAGATTATCTGGATTTAAATCCTGGCTCTACATGGATTTGCTGTGTGACTTTTAGCAAGTTACTTAACCTCTCTGGGCATCAGTTTCCTTATCTGTAAATGCAGATGACTCCAATAGTTAACCTGCCTTAGTGGGGTTGTTCTAAAGATTAAATGAGTTAATGAGTAAAGTTTTAGTACAGTGCTTGCCTTATGAACTTGGCTAAAGAATCTTATCCACCAGTCAGAATTGGCAAGCTTGTTACCATTTAGTCACATTTGCTTTGTCTCTTTTTTTGTAAAATAAAGTTGTAGAGATAAGTTAACATGCTCCGTGTCCCATCCCCATTCACAATTCTTCCACTTGCAAGAGGCAGCCATCATGGCTTTGTTGCCATTCTTTCCAACCCATGTTTTCATACTTTTGCATAAACCTCTGTGTCTCTGTGAGCGATACTGAATGGTAGGAAAGAGGACAGACAATACTGCCTCTTGTTGTTGTTGCTGTTTTGAAGACCGCATATGGAGGTTCCCAGGCTAGGGGTCGAATCAGAGCTATAGCTGCAGGCTTACACCACAGCCACAGAAATGCTGGATCCGAGCCATGTCTACAACTTACACCACAGCTCACAGCAACACCAGATCCTCGACCCACTGAGTGAGGACAGGGATCGAGCCCAAATCCTCACATATACAAGTTGGATTTGTTTTCGTGGAGCCACAGTAGGAACTCCAATATTGTGATAGAGAGCTAGAGCGTGGCGAGAAATAATCTTTGATCAGCAAATCAAAGCTCTATATTGAGTATCAACCCAGAGCAAGGTTTATCAGCCTTCACAGTTGCTGTCTTGGGTCAGATAACTTTTCTGTGTGTGTTTGTGTGTGTGTGTGTGTGTGTGTATGTGTGTTGGGGAGTAGGAGTGGGGGGCTATCCTGTGCATTGTAGGATATTCAGCAGCATCCCTGGCCTCTATCTGCTGGATTCCAGAAGCATCCCTTTCTGGCTGTGACAACCAAAAATGTCTCCAAACATAAACCTCTGTGCCCTGGGGGCAAAATCATCTGTGGTGGAGAACCAGCATTGCAGAGCAATTCCTTATTCCAAATAAACAAATCGCTAAGGATCAAGTACTGAATGCCATGCTTTTCCTTTAATAAATGCTGATTTCCTTCTTAAGAATCATAGTTTTGATTGCATGTTTTCCGTTCTCTAAGGGGAGGCTTATAGTCTGTTTCTGCTTTCGTCAACAAATATTTTACTGTTACAGAAAAACGTGTTCTTAGATACACTTTTTTTTTTTTACTGGTAGCCCTCTTTGCAAACCGCTGATTTTATTCTTCAAAGCCTGTTGCCTTTCTCTCCTTCTGTCTGATTTCCAGAGCGCCTTATCTTAAATCATGGGCCCTAAATGACTTGTTTTCCTGAATATTATTCTGATTAGTAACAATGGGAATAGCCACCAAACGCCTAGTAAGTAATGAGCTGGCATTTCCTTGCTTGATTTGATCTGTCGACCTTATTTTGTGGGTGCCATAGTTATGTTTATTCCAGGCTGAGAGAGGAGAAGCAACTTGCTCAAAGTCACTGGATTGGACAGTGCTGGGGGGGTGAGGGGTGGGATTCAACCACTGGTCTCTTAATTCCTCAGCCCTAGGGTGTTTAGTCACCAAGCTATTCTGCCCCTCCTGTGTTCAGTCTGTCCTTAAGTCCAGATACCTCTCCATCCCAGCATACACCCTGGATTCTCAAGTGTGGGAAAGGAATCTGTCTTTTCTTTCTTTCTTTTTGTGTAACCCACCACAGATCTTTGCACAGTGCAGGATAAACAAAAGTACCCAGTGGACATTTGTCACTGGGTGATTGGATGTCTGTTCAGCATGCAGTCTCTGTTGCTGTCGCTGGCATCCTGGCAGCTCTGATGTGGGATGAGGCACCTTAGGCTGTTCTCTGATTCCAGAACCCAGTGAAGGTTTTACAGGGTGGCTTCTCCCACTTTATTGCAGATGTACGACAACATAGCACTGCTGAGGTTTAATGACGGGGACAGTGGAGAAAAGCTGGTGTCTGCCATGATTTCAGCGGAAGGGGAGGTCATGGAGTTCCGGAAGATCATCCGGGCTGAGGGGCGCGTGGAGGACTGGATGACGGCAGTTTTGAATGAAATGCGAAGGACTAACAGGCTAATTACCAAAGAGGCTATTTTTAGATACTGTGAAGACAGAACCAGGTAGGATTGTAAATGTGGTTGTGTGTTTATCATATTAATGGTCGTACTGGATCCATTTTCAGGGTTTGGAATAGACCGATTGATATTTCAGTGAGGTTTTCTTTTCCTCCAGCTAAATTAGCTGATAAATAGCTGTCCTTTAAGGGTCACCTCATATAGTACTTCTCAAAGCTGGTCCCTAGACTGGCATCATCAGAGCCCCCGGGAGCGTGTTAGAAATGCAGATTCCTGGGCCCTCCCCAAACGTGCCCCATCAGAAACTCTGGGGATGGGGCCTAGGGATCTGAGTTTTCATAAGCTCCGAGGGGATTCTGAGCTCAAATGTGAGAACTTAGTGACCCACCAGAAACCAGGTGTTCGCTCCTGGTCTGGGAACTTTTTGGGTTGCAGTGCTTTCGCATCTCCCGATTTGTGACTCTTTAGGTCTGTTGTCCTTTGCAAGGTCCGTCTTTGTGCATCACTTCACTGCTGTCCTCTCTACCTCCCTTACCTGTTACATCTTTCTCGTGTGTAGGGACCATAGTTGTACAGGCTATTTCGGTGTTAGAGGCACGACACAAATTTTTTTTTTTTTTTCATGTGGAAGTTCCTGGGCCAGGGATGGAATCTATGCCATAGCAGTGACCTGAGCCACAGCAGGGACAATGTCAGTTCCTTAACCAGGAGGCCACTCAGAGGACTCTAACCACACAATTTTAAAACAAGACGTTAAAGCCAAATACTTTTCATTGTTTTAAGCATTCTTTTTTTTAACTTTTTTTTTTTTTTTTTTTTTTTTTTTTAGGTCCACACTGGTGGCAAATGGAAATTCCTGGGCTAGGGATCGAATTGGAGCCACAGCTGCCTGCCTACACCACAGCCACAGCAATGTGGGATCCAAGCCGCATCTGCAATCTATGCCACAGCTCACAGCAATGCTGAGTCTTTAACCAGTGAGCGAGGCCAGGGATCAAACTTGCATCCTCGTAGACACTAGTAAGGTTCTTAACCCGCTGAGCCACATTAGGAACTCCTTAAGCATTCTTTCAAATTTATTTTGCCTTTCACTATACATCATCAAGATAAGGACTAAAAATTCACTGTCACTTTTACTGGATTGGAACTTAATGGCCCTGGGTCCGTTTTTTTGAAATATAATTTAGAAAAAAAAAAAGTTTGTCCTAATGTAGTTCAAACAGCATTATTTCATTCTTTTTTATGGCCAAGTAATATTCCATTGTATATATGTACAGCGTCTTCTTTTTCCATCCCTCTTTTGATGGAAGGAAATACATTCCTCTTGGGACCACTCTCGGTCCCAAGCCTGGGAAAATCTCGGTAAAGATGTGCTTTTCCTTTAGGGTGGACTGGATGCTCCTGTACCAAGGGATGGTGGTGCTGGCGGCCAGCCAGGTGTGGTGGACCTGGGAGGTGGAGGATGTCTTTCGCAAAGTGCAGCAAGGGGAGAAGCAGGCCATGAAGAACTATGGCCGGAAGATGCACCAGCAGATCGATGAGCTGGTCACTCGGATCACCATGTCCCTGAGCAGAAACGACAGAAAGAAGTACAACACCATCCTCATCATCGACGTGCATGCCCGAGATATAGTCGACTCTTTCATACGGAGCAGGTAGGGACCTACCTGGGCCACTAGCATGGCAAAACCTGTCCTTCATCCTCTGGCCTCTCTCAGCATCTCTCCTTGTGCATGGTCCACCTCCTCTTCCGCCTCATCCCTCCCTCTTTCCTTATCCCACCACCCCCTCCATCGTTGTTCACTTTCCAGCATCCTCGAGGCCCGGGAGTTTGAATGGGAAAGTCAGCTGCGGTTTTACTGGGACCGAGAACCAGACGAGCTGAACATCCGCCAGTGCACAGGGACCTTCAGCTACGGCTACGAGTACATGGGTTTGAACGGGAGGCTGGTCATCACGCCCCTCACAGACCGGATTTACCTGACTCTCACTCAGGTGACTGGTGACCTGGCCCCTCTGGTGCTTATCATTCACCTGGGGTTATGTGCTATTCTCTACGTGAGACAGTGGTAGTTGGGATGGTGTACTGGCTTGACCCCCAAATTCATGTCCGCTCAGAAACCTCAGATGTGAACTTATTTAGAAATAGGGTCTTGGAGTTGCCGTTGTGGCTCAGTGGTTAACGAATCCGACTAGGAACCAGGTTTCAGGTTCGATCCCTGGCCTCACTCAGTGGGTTAAGGATCCGGCGTTGCCTCGAGCTGTGGTGTAGGTCGCATACGCGGCTCGGATCCCGCGTTGCTGTGGCTGTGGCATAGGCCGGTGGCTACAGCTCCGATTCGACCCCTAGCCTGGGAACCTCCATATGCCTTGGGTGTAGCCCCAGAAAAGACCAAGAAAAAAAAAAGAAAGAAAAAAAGAAATAGGGTCTTGGGGATGGACTGGGAGTTTGGATTGGCACATGCACACTGAATTATGTGGAATGAGTGGCCAACGGGGACCTGCTGTAGAGCACAGGGAACTCGACTCAGTGTTCTGTGATAATCTGTGTGGGAAAAGAATCTGAGAGAGAATGGATATGTGTATGTGTGTGACTGGGTCACTTTGTTGTACAGCAGAAATTATCACAACCTTGTCAATCAACTATACTTTAATAAAACTTAAAAAATGCAAAGAAAAAAGAAATAGGGTCTTGGCAGATTTAATTAGTTTAGGGTTGTGGGGGAGAACATCCTGGATTCAGGCCTTCACACCCATGACTGGTTTTCTTGTAAGAAATGAGGAGGTTGCAGAGTCTTGGGGAGGAGGATGTGAAGACGCAGGCAGAGACGGGAGGGAGGTAGCTGCGGGCCAGGAGATGCCTGGGGCCACTGGAAGCTGGAGATGGCAAGGGGGCTCCCTCCCCTAGAGCCTTCAGAAGAAGTGTCACCCTTCCCACACCATGATTTCAGACTTTTTTCCCATGCAGAACTGTGAAGTAATACATTTCTGTTGTTTTAAGCCAGCCGGTTTTGTGATCCTTGGTTGTGGCAGCCCGAGAACACTAACACTGATAGTAAGGGACGTCATCCTTTGCAAAAAATCTGTGTAATTGCTGCCTTTCAGGATTGGGCTGTTGCAAGTTCAGGTGGCCCCTAAAATCACTTGGGTTCAATAGTTTGCTAAAAGGAATTACAGAATTCAGTAAAGCCATTATAGTCATGGTTATTATTATTATTATTTTTACGGCTGCACCTGTAACATATGGAGGTTCCCAGGCTAGGGGTCAAATTGGAGCTGCAGCTGCTGACCTACACCACAGCCACAGCCACAGCCACACCAGATCCAAGCTGCATCTGCGACCTATTCCAAAACTTGCAGCAACGTGGGATCCTGAACCCACTGAGCAAGACCAGAGACTGAACCCACATCCTTATGGATAATTGTTGGGTTCTTAACCTACTGAGCCTCAATGGGAACTCCCATGGTTATGGTTTTTACAGGTCAAAATCAGCAAGGGGAGAAAGCATAGCACAAGGTCCAGGGAGGCCAGCTCAAAGCTTCACTTTCCTCTCTAGAGTGAGGGTGCATACAGCACTGTGTCCTCTAGCAACAGCTTGTGGCCACATGTGTGACGCATGCACCCAGGGAAGCAGACCAAGCCTTGGTGGCCGGGGTATTAACCCGGGACTTGTCAGGCAGGCGTGACTGACCACCTGAGTGGTTGACCCTAGTCTCCATACCCTCTGGAAGCTGACCTGACGGTACCATGTGGCCCATGCCTCCCACCATAAATCACCCTGTGGGACTGCCCTGTATGGCCCAAAGAACCCAGATAAACAAGGACACTCTTCTCAGGCAGGACATTCCGAGGGCTTAGAGGTCAGCTCCTAGGGTCTGCAGACAAAGGACCAAATCTTACTTTGGGCAAAATGAATCCTCTGCAAAGATGTCCGTGTGTCCCTGAGCCTCAATTCTGGGGACTTCTGGGCATTGTCCTCAGGGTGGGGACAGATTCCAGCTCACTGCTCTGTCCCTGGTATGCTGGTCCTTGTATAATGGGGGATGGGAGTCTGTGGAGATCACTAGAGAAATGTAGAAATGTTAAAACTGGTAGAGTTCCTGTTGTAGCTCTGCAGGTTAAGAACCCGACTAGTATCCATGAGGATGTGGGCTCGATCCCTGGCCTCACTCAGTGGGTTAAGGATCTGGTATTGCTGTGGCTGTGGTGTAAGCCAGCAGCTGGTGCTCCAACTCGACCCCTCACCTGGGAACTTCCCTATGCTGCAGGCGCCGTCCTAAAAAAACAAAAAAAAAGTCAAAACTGGTGACTCTCAGAAAAGGTGAGTGTGACCTCGTCCATGGCTATTTGTATATTCTGCAGAGATTGTCACAGACTGGGAATTGACACCTGTTTCCTTCCATGAAGCAGACAACGTATGTTTTGCATTTGACTCATAACAGGCACTGTCCATGTATCTGGGTGGAGCTCCTGCTGGCCCAGCAGGTACTGGCAAAACTGAGACCACCAAGGACCTGGCCAAAGCCTTGGGCTTGCTCTGTGTTGTGACCAACTGTGGTGAAGGCATGGATTACAAAGTAAGGCTCTGGCATCACTTCCCGTTCTATCTTCTTAGGCAGAGAGCTAAAAGTGGGACATGGTAGGAAGGCACTTCGCCTCATACGCTTCCATGAAATGACACAGGGACAGATGGAGAACTATGGTAGGAAGGCTTTCACCATCACAGTCTCAGAACTTGGATGTATCTCTTTGTTACCAGCATGGAGAGCAAAAGTCCAAACTAAATGCCCACCAGAGTCAGGTAGATAATGTAAGTGAGTGAAGCAGCAAGCAGAGACAATAGAGAGTGTTGGGGACTGTGGCTAACTGAAGAGCAAAGCTCCATCTAAAGGGGGAGCCACTGTTCAGCCTAGGGCAATTGTTGCACTTGGAAAAGAGGACCCAGTATTGCTGGATTTTCCAGCATCTCAAGAGAAGCCAGAAATATGAATTTTTACTTAAAACCTTGAATTTATGAAATGCTGTGAGTGGGAGCTGGCCCATCGGGGGCCTTGAAAGTCTTGTCAGGAAGATCGATTGGTGGGGTGGCTGGCTGACCACTCCTGTGCCAATCTGATAATCCTCATTTCCCTTTACTTTAGAAAATTGTATCCATAAATGGACTGCTTGCAGTGTTAAAGATGAAAATTGCCCTTGTCCTGACATTTCTGTCATCCTAGGCTGTTGGGAAGATTTTCTCGGGCCTTGCTCAATGTGGGGCTTGGGGCTGCTTTGACGAGTTTAATCGCATAGATGCCTCTGTGCTCTCAGTCATCTCATCTCAGATTCAGACGATCCGAAATGCTCTGATCCATCAGCTGACCACGTTCCAGGTGAGGATAAGTGTGAAGCCCACCAGGATGGGAACATGTGGCGTTTCCTCGAAACATCAAATGGTGGGGAGTTTCCATTATGCTCAGCAGGTTAAGAACCTGACTAGTATCCATGAGGATGCAGGTTCGATCCCTTGCCTCGTTCAGTGGGTTAAGGATCCGGTGTTGCCACGAGCTGTGGTGTAGGTCGCAGATGCAGCTCAGCTCTAGCATTGCTGTGGCTGTGGTGTAGGCTGGCAGCTTCAGCTCTGATTCAACCCCTAGCCTGGGAACTTCTATATGCCACAGGTGTGGCCTTAAAGAGAAAAAATATATTTTTTTCTTTTTTCAGATGATTTGCCTGACTTCTACTTTCAAAATGGAGATAATTGGGTTTCCTCATATTATCAGTATCTCTTATTTTATTTATTTTTGACTGAATTTATGGCATATGGAAGTTCCTGGGCCAGGCATTGAACACATGCCCAGTTATGGCCTGCAACCACAGCTGGGCCACAAGGGCACTTCCTATCAGCCTCTTTTAAAAATTAAAAATAATTTTTTTAGAGCAATTGATTTTAAATACTTTTCTTTCTCTCCTTCCTTCCTTCCTTGCCTCTGTTCCTCCTTCCTTCCTCCTTCCTGTGGTGTGTAGCAGCTTAATGTGGGATCTCAGTTCCCATACCAGGGACTGAACCCAGGAGCAGCAGTGAAAGTGCCTAATGCTAACCTCTAGACCACCAGGGAACTCCATCATTATCTTTGATGATTAAAAATTGTGGTATTTTAAGAACTTCAAAATAATTCCAGACATGTGGCTAATAGTTATAGATTCGTAGGGCATCGCACACAAGTAAGTGAAGTATAAGACCCCCTTTCAAGGTCAAGGTCAAAAAAAATATTCCTAGCAATTTCCCAAACTTGAGAAAAAATTGCCTTTAAAAAAAAAAATCAATGATCCTTTTAGTCAAAATGTCTTCAGTAGAAATTTTCATCACAGTGAACAAGAAATGTTGCCTTCCTTCCTGGTAAAGCTAGGGAATTATAATGAGCAAGGTCGTTAAGGTTGTCATTGAAGTGGAAAGGCAAATTAAAAAATTTTTTTGAGAATTTACTAATCTCTCCCCATCCAGCAATACATTTGTAGACTCAAATCTGAGACGTCTGTGTTAATACATCAGGTTAAACTGGATCAGAATTTGGAGAAACATGACTTTATGTCATTTTGGCAGCCAAGAGCGAGTTCTCTGTCAACAGGGACCAGAGTGGCTGGCCTTTTTCCCACACAGGGTCCTTCTGGTCCCAACTTGCTCTTTTGCGCCTCAGACCACTGTCCTTGTCCCTATGTGCCCTGCACTCTTATTACTTCATGTCATTTGCTGCAGAGACATACCTGGCCTTGGGACATCATACACATCCCTATCTGCCTGGAATTGTCCTTTCTTCTCCTTTACCTGAAAACTCCTGTGCATCCTCCAAGGCCCTCCAGAGCCTCATTGGGAAGTTCAGGACCCAAGTTCGGCTTGGGTTGGTGAGGATTACACTGCGGGCACCTCTGCAGCCCTGACATCCTACCTTTTTTCTCCCTGGACCTCAGTGTGGCTCATGATCAAGAGATTATGTAAACTGGATACTCTTAGACATTTGAGGTTGCTGGTAAATGTTCTGGATGGATTTCCATTACTTAGTTCTTCTGAAACATTTTAGGGCTGAGCTATTGCCACGGAAGGCACATTGGACCTGCAATGAATTTGGGTTTCTAGAAGCAGTGTTTTCAAGAGCAGTCCTGTCCGTCATCTCTAGAGGGTGATCTGGGACCCAGGTGGAATATTGAGGAGTGGGTAAGGGTGGTCTCCCTGCAAACTTGGGGTGGAGACAGTGGCCTCCAAATATGTTATTAATTAGTCTTTTTTATTATATACTATTTTCTTTTTCTTTTCTTTTCTTTTTTTTTTTTTTGCTTTTTAGGGCCGCACCCACGGCATATGGATGTTCCCAGGCTAGGGGTCTAATTGGAGCTGTTGCTGCCGGCCAACAACACAGCCTCAACCATGCCAGATCCGAGCCGCATCTGCAACCTACACCACAGCTCATGGCAACGCCAGATCCTTAACCCACTGAGTGAGGCTAGGGATTGGACCGGCATCCTCAAGGATACTAGTCGGGTTTGTAACCTGCTGAGTCACAACAGGAACTCCCTATTATATACTATTAATTAACATCCGTGTTATTAAAAATATTCATTTATTTAGTTAAAAAAAAGATAGCAGCCTTCATTTGAGGGAGTATCAGCTGTCTGCTGGGCTGCCCTCTTGTCACTGAGGTAGATGGTGCCTCATAAAAATAAAAAAATTATAGTTCCTGGAGTTACTTTTGTGGCTCAGTGGATTAAGAAGCCAGCTAGTATCCATGAGGATGCAGGTTTGATCCCTGGCCTCATTCAGTGGTTTAAGGTTCCAGTGTTGTTGTGGCTTTGGCTGTTGCTGTGGCCAGCAGCTGTAGCTCCGATTCAGCCCCTAGCCTGGGAACGTCCATATGCCATGGGTGCAGCCCTGAAAAAAAAAAAAAGAAAAAAAAATTATAGTTCCTGAACAATCAGCTAGACATCTGATGTCAGATTCTCTGCAAATGGGGCTGGGGATCCCCATTTTAAACATGCCCTTGAGTTCTCATCATGCAAAATAAAGATTGAGAATAACCACTTGGAAATATTAACAAAAAAAATTTCTGTCTTCTGTCTAGCTGGTGGACCATTAAAAGAAATAAAATAGGAGTTCCCATCATGGCTCAGTGGAAATGAATCTGACTAGCATCCATGAGGACACAGGTGTGATCCCTGGGTTAAGGATCCAGCATTGCCGTGAGCAGTGGTGTAGGTCACAGATGCGGCTTGGATCTGGCGTTGCTGTGGCTGTGGTGTAAGCCAGCAGCTGCAGCTCCGATTCAACCACTGGCCTGGGAACCTCCATATGCCATGGGGGCAGTCCTAAAAAGACAAAAAAAAAAAGAAATAAAATAGTAAAATCTTAGTAGGAGGGAAAGTTAAGACAGTTGAAATTCGCCTATAGGCTAAAGAGACTCAAAATGGAGAGATTTCTGCCCTTGGTTGGTACATGAAGCACCTAGAGGACAAAGGCTGGTTTCTCGAAGATGTGAGCTGAGGTTCTGGAGGAAGGGTCCACGTGACATCCAGGCCGCCAGACCAACACGAAGGTGGAAATGGGGAGGGAAGTGACAACCAACACGAATGAAGGTCCACTTTGTGGGAAGTGGCGGGGCGGGGGCTCTGGACTACATTGTCTTGTTTAATTGCCACAACCTTGCAGAAACGGAAACTGAGACACAGAGAGGGTAAATGATCTGTGGCGAGGGGGGGCCCACAGCGCCTTGAATCAACCCCAGGCCGCACACTTTCCCAACATCAGCTCCTTCTCAGGTCCACAGACCCTTGATTAGGATCAGAGTTTGGGGGTCGGCTGAGCCTTGCCCCCCAGAACACTCAGGCCAGAAGCATGAAGACGCTGCATTTATCACAGGGAACAGGCAAGAGATGGGTAGTGTCTGCTTCGCAAAACATGGCTCCCGAGCCTCCTTCCTCCTGGATGGGCTGGCAACCCCTCCTTCCTTTCTCTTTGTTCTCTAGTTTGAAGGGCAGGAGATCTCCCTGGACTCAAGAATGGGCATCTTCATCACCATGAACCCCGGCTACGCAGGCCGCACAGAGCTGCCCGAGTCAGTGAAGGCCCTCTTTCGGCCCGTGGTGGTGATCGTGCCGGACCTGCAGCAGATCTGTGAGATCATGCTGTTCTCCGAGGGCTTCCTCTGGGCCAAGGTGAGCACCCCCCAACTCTGCACCCCCCCAGCCCTGCATTCCACCTGGATCTGCTCTCAGACAGGGGTCTGGGAGGTTTTTGTTCTGTGGGGCTTTTTAAATTGTTCTGCTTCGTCTCTCCTTCCCTTTCTCTCTTCATCAAAATCCAATTTTTTGGGAGTTCCAGGCTGGCTCAGCAGGTTAAGGACCTGGTGTTGTCACTGCTGTGGCTCGGGTTGCTGCAGTTTGAGTTTGATCCCTGGTCTAGGAATTTCTGCATGCCATGGGCTTAGCCGAAAAAAATCATACCTTTTATTTCTTCCCCCCCCCCCCTTTTTTTTTTTTTTGCTTTTTAGGGCTGCACACGAGACATACGGAAGTTTCCAGGCTAGGGGTTGAATCAGAGCTGTAGCTGCTGGCCTACACCACAGCCACAGCAAGGTGGGATCTCAGTCACGTCTGTGACCTACACCACAGCTCATGGCAACGTCGGATCCTTAACCCAATGAGTGAGGCCAGGAATCGAACCCGCATCGTCATGGATACAAGTTGGGCTCATAACCCACTGAGCCACAATGGGAACTCCTTATCTTTTATTTCTACATCACTTGACCCACAAGAGGTGGCAAGAATAGGACAGAGAGTTGCGGTGCCCCTTCTCCCAGCTTCCTGCAGTGATAAAATCAAAACCAGGAAACTGGAGTTCCTGTTGTGGCTCAGTTAAGGACTTGACATTGTCTCTGTGAGGATACAGGTTCAATCCCTGGCCTCAGTCAGTGGGCTAAGGACCCGACATTGCCACAAACTGCAGTGTAGGTCACAGAGGTGGCTTGGATCCTGCATTGCTGTGGCTGTGGTGTAGGCCAGCAGCTGCAGCTCTAATTAGACTCCTGCCTGGGAACTTCCATATGTTACCGGTGCAGCCCTAAAACAAAACAAACAAAGCAAAAACACGGAGGACCCATCTTGCTATTTGTTAGAGGCAAGATTTGCTTGTTTATGGAGCAGTTTCATCTAAACATCTTTATGTCATCTACTGTCTTTTCTTTGTGTCATGATGTTCTGGTGCTTTCAGGGCATTTTCTTCATTTATTTTTCATTACCTTTTATCACCAAAGACTCTGGCCAAAAAGATGACCGTTCTGTACAAGCTGGCCCGGGAGCAGCTCTCAAAGCAGCATCATTATGATTTTGGCCTCCGAGCCCTGAAATCAGTGTTGGTGATGGCTGGTGAGCTGAAGAGAGGTTCTCCTGAACTGAGGGAGGTAGGGGCCACGTGCATGAAGTTCTCTGGGTTTTCATTTGGTTCTCGTGTATTTGATCAATGCTGGGCTGGAGGTGATGGGGAGCAGAGTTCTCAAGGGAAAGGTTTTATTCTTAGTTGTCACTTCACTGAGGTGTCTGACCTTCGTTTGGTCTCTTATTCATTATATTATTTTCTTCTACCTTGGCGTGTTACCATAAGGTCCAGTTCAAGATCTTCGTGGCACCAACCTTTGTGATGCTTCAGTGATAATAATCAATCTACAATTGCAGGATGGTGGGGTGGAGGGGGTGGGCGTAAACAAAATTCTTGAGGAAGCATGAATATCCGTTTTTTCCTCTTTGCAATAAAAGCCAGAGAGGCAGTCATGCTTCTTTCACACAGGACTTACTCCTTCCTAAAGAGTTCAGTCTGTGCCGCATTGTGGGCAGCAGGCTTGTGTGTTTCCCTCGAGAATGTGCTTGCAGTGCTTTATGTTTCATATTTAGTGTAAGATTTCATTTTTTATTTCATAAGAGGATTTCTAGACTAGCCCTGGGGGCTTTTGGAAACATCTTTGAAGACACCCCTGTTTTATTCCATCCAGGACGTGGTGCTGATGAGGGCCCTTCGAGACATGAATCTACCCAAGTTCGTGTTTGAGGACGTCCCTCTTTTCCTTGGCCTAATTTCCGATCTGTTTCCCGGACTAGACTGCCCACGGGTTCGCTACCCGGATTTCAATGATGCTGTAGAACAGGTGCTCCAGGAAAATGGCTACGTCATCTTACCTGTCCAGGTAAAATGGTGCTGAAGATGAGACGTCACCGACATTTTCTGGGTCCTTGCCTTTTTTTTTTTTTTTTTCATTTAAAAATAATTGTGGACATTCCTGCTGTGGCACATTGGGTTAAGGTTCCAGCATTGCTGTGGCTGTGGCATAGGTCTCAGCTGTACCTTGGGTTCGATCCCTGGCCTGGGAACTTCCATATGCTGGCCATAAAAAACTTCTGTGGTGCAGCCATTAAAAAAAATAATTGTGTGGGTGTTTCCATCGTGGCACAGGGGAAATGAATCCCACTAGTCTCCATGAGGATGCAGGTTCAATCTCTGGCCTTGCTCAAGTGGGTCAGGGATCTGGCATTGCAGTGAGCTATGGTGTAAGGTCAAAGACTTGGCTTGGATCCAGCATTGCTGTGGCTGTGGTGTAGGCTTGCAGTTACAGCTCCAATTTGAACCCTAGCCTGGGATCTTCTATATGCTGCAAAAAAAAAAGAAAAAAAAAGAAAAAAAATGTGGTAAAATACATGTAACATTTACCATCTTAACCATTTCCCACTCCCTCATTTTTTAAATTGTGGTAAAATCCATATAATAGAACTCTTACCATCTGATCCATTTTTAGTAGAGTTTAGCAGTGTTAAGTATATTCCTATTATTGTGCAAGATCTCCTGAACTTTTGCATCTTGCAAAACTGAAACTCTGTCCCCATTAAACAGTAACTCCCCGTCCCCCCTCCCTCAGCCCCTGGTAACCACTCCTCTACTTTGTCTCTATGAATTTGACTCCTCTGGGAACTTCACATGAGTGGAATTGTACAGTGTTTGTCCTTTTTGTTTGTGGCTTGTTTCGCTCAGCAGTGTCCTGAAGGTTTGTCCATGTTGTAGCGTATGTCAGAATTCCCTTCCTTTTTAAAAACTAACTTTTATGTTATATCAGAATATAGTTGACTTACCATGTGTTAGTTTCAGGTGTACAGCAAAGTGAATTGGTTATAGTCACTGATTATTTTTCAGATTCTTTTTCAGCTTCTTTTCCTATATAGGTTGTTACAGACTACTGAGTAGAGTTCCCTGTGCTCTACAGCAGGTCCTTGGTGATTATCTATTTTACATATAGTCGTGTGTATCTGTTAATCTCAAACTCCCAATCCATGCTGCTCCTTGACATTTCCCCTTTGGTAACCGTAAGTTTGTTTTCTAAGTCTATGCATAGTCTGTTTCTGTTTTGTAAATAAGTTCGTTTGTATCTTTTTAAATTTTTATTTATTTATTTATGGTTTTATTTATTTATTTATGCTTTTATTTATTTATTTATTTTAGGGCTGCACCTGAGGCATAAGGAGATTCCCTGGCTAGGGGTCAAATCAGAGCTGCAGCCGCCATCCTACACCACAGCTACAGCAATGCAGGATCCGGAGCCACGTCATGCCACATCATGGCAGCTCTGGATCCTTAACCCACTGAGTGAGGCCAGGGATCAAACCCACAACTTCATGGTTCCTAGTTGGATTCATTTCTGCTGTGCCACAATGGAAACACCTGTATCTTTTTTTTCAGATTCCACATATAAGTGATATTATATGGTATTTGTCTTTCTCTATCTGATTTACTTCACTTAGTATGATCATCCCTAGGCCCAGCCATGTGGCAGAATTCCCTTCCTTTTTAAGACTGAGTAATATTCCACTGCATGGATACACCACTTTCCAATTGTTTGGCACAATGTGATCAGATAAATTAAGTATTTTGTTTTGGGGCCCAACCATCTGTTGTTCTTTTCCCACCCCACCTTTTCTCCCACTAGGGTCACACTTAAGAGAAAAAAATTTAAATTAGATATTACAGGTAGAACTTTGATCATCTGAAAACTGTGAGGTTGTATATGTTGTCTATAAGCCACATATTATTGCCAAAGTATTCTGCTGAGAATATGAGTGCCAAAGATTCAGTATCAGGGCGGCTGCCTCCACAAGGCCCACCTTGGGGTCCTGGCTACCCAGAGGCCTCAGGCTGGGGCAGCAGACACTGACTACAGATGAGAACTCTCTGCACCTATCCTAGTCCTGATGGTTTCCACTGGAGGTGGCTGTTTCTTTTTCTTTTTTTTTTTCTTTTTAGGGCCGTACCCGCAGCATATGGAAGTTCCCAGGCTATGAGTCAGTTGGAGCTGCAGCTGCTGGCCTACAAGATAGCCACCACAATACCAGATCCGAGCTGTGTCTGCAACCTTCACCATACCTAGCGGCAGTGCTGGATCCTTAACCCACTGAGCGAGGCCAGGGATTGAATCCACATCCTCATGTGGTCTAGCCCTACAGTGGAATATTACTCGGCCATGAAAAGAATGAAGCACTGACATGGCTACACTTACAGATAAACCTTGAAACCATGATGCTAAGTGAAAGAAGCCAGACATCCAGGACAACATACTGCAGGATTCCATTTATATCATTCCATTTGTATGTCGAGAATGGGCAAATCCATGGAGAAAGAAAGTAGATTAGTGGGTGCCGGCGGTGGGGTGGGGATGAGCTTGAGAGACACAACGGGCACAGAGTTTTTTTCTGGGGAGTGGGGTGAGTGATGAAAATATTCTAAAATGGAATGTGGTAATGGTTTTGCAACCTTCTGAACACACTATAAACCATTGAATTGTTGAAACACTTTCAGTAGGTAAATTATAGGGTATGCACAGTCTAGCTCGAGAAAGCTGTTTAAAAAATTTTTTTAAAGATGTGTTTTGACCCAGCTGCCAATGTTTGTTCCGCAGGTGGATAAGGTGGTTCAGATGTTTGAGACCATGCTGACCCGCCACACGACGATGGTGGTGGGGCCCACGGGAGGCGGCAAGTCTGTGGTTATTAACGCTCTGTGTCAGGCCCAGACCAAGTGAGTATGGCATCCATGGGGAGGGCTTGGTCGCCGGGGCAGTTTTGTGGTAAGGTCAGTGGTGGTGTTCTTATTACCTATGCCCAATTTGTTGTCTGATTTCCTGGGAGGTTAAATTTGTTCCAAACACTCTCTTT
Organism: Phacochoerus africanus; assembly: GCF_016906955.1. Lineage (NCBI taxonomy): Eukaryota > Metazoa > Chordata > Mammalia > Artiodactyla > Suidae > Phacochoerus > Phacochoerus africanus. The sequence goes on along the minus strand of NC_062558.1, from coordinate 29,277,496 downwards.
AAGCCCAGAGTGTCTTGTTACATTACTGAGTTAACTAATACATTTCAGAAGGCAAAACTGTTATCTTTTTTGTGCATCAGACTGTAAATAGGTTTATTTGTGAGATGAGTATTTCACAAATTATCTTATAAGAATGCTTTGAGGGGGTTCCCATCATGGCACAGCAGAAACGAATCTGACTGGGAACCATGAGGTGGCGGGTTCGATCCCTGGCCTCACTCAGGGGGTTAAGGATCTGGTGTTGCTCTGAGCTGTGGTGTAGGTCATATCTGTGGCTGTGATAAAGGCCGGCAGCTGTAGCTTCGATTTGACCCCTAGCCTGGGAACCTCCATATACTGCAAGTGAGGTGTGGGTGCAGCCCTAAAAAGAAAAAAGAAAAAAAAAAAAAAGGCTTTGGAAATTAAGTCACTGTTGTTTCCTGGCATTCAGATTGCTCCTTTAAAGGCAGTCAGGACCTGCACTGTTATGCAACATTGTTATAGAATCAGTGGCCAAGTGCGTCCCCTACCCAAAGGCCTTATCATTACCAGCCCTGCAGGAGCAGTGCTGTTTTATGGGAAAAAAAAATCATCTCACACCCTAATACAGAAAATCACAGAGACCTGTAGGGAATTGATAGCCTTATACTGAAAATGGGTTTTCTGACTTTTTATTTTTCTCCTAAGCAACAACTGCATTCCAGAAAATGTCAATGCCATACTGATAGTCCAGCAAAAATCTAACTCAAGCTTTATAATCTTTGTGACTTAATCATTTCCAGATAGTCTATAAAATCTCATTGAGTAAGTGACTGTCTTTTCTTCTTTTGTTTCTCATGAGTAAACTGGTGGACAAAGGCTTGCTGACATCTTTTTCTTTTTCTTTTTTAGGACTGTATCTGCGGCACGTGGAGGTTCCCAGGCTATAGCGAGGCCAGGGCTCGAACCTGTATCCTCATGGATACTAGTCAGATTCATTTCTGCTGTGCCACATCGGGAACTCTGATTTTTTTTCCCCTTTTTATGACCACACCTGCAGCATATGGAAATTCCCAGGCTAGGGGTTGAAACAGCTGCGGCCAAGGCCTAAGCCACAGCCACAGCAACACTGGATCCAAGCCACATCTGCAACCTATGCAGCTTGCAGCAACGCTGGATCCTTAACCCACTGAGCAAGGCCAGGGATCCAACCTACATCCTGTGTTGTGTTCTTAACCCTCTGAACCCCAATGGGAACCCCGATTGTTGATTTTAAGAGGGTTATTCCATAGCCACCCTGTTGCTTTTTCTTTAATTCCTTATTATATAATGTATAGAGCGATCACATACAGATGTGAGTAAATGCATGCCACTATTATTTATTTATTAGTTTGTTATGAACTAGGGTTTGTATGAACTGTAGTTTTCGGAAGATGAATTAATCCCACGGCACTGCAGGAGTTTATAGGCATTATAGTGGGAAATGCCCTGTCTACGTAATTTTTTTATGAAGTCAGCAACATAGAGCAGATGTCCTCTGTCAATACGAGGGACCGAACATCGAGTTCAAAGGTTTTATGTTATCCTGATGTCTGTTATTTCCTCTGCCCTAGGCTAATTGTGACCTCTTTACATAAATATGCTGTATGCATGTATGTGTAAATATATGATGAAATATACATGGTTAGCGTCTGTTGCCCTCAGAAGTCAAAGCAGAGTTATCAGTTCAGACCTCAATGATGTTGGGGCCACGATTCCGGGGAAAGGTGGTTCCCTTGCGTTTAGTATAAGCCATTAACAAGGAGTGGGAAGCACAGTGCAGAATTTGCATGGATCACATTTTAAATTTTGGCTTGGATCCAAAACATCAAATCCCCAACATGGGTGGCCTAGGTTGTTCTCTTAGTGTGTTTAGTCTGCCCGAGCCACGGCTGAAGCCTCTCCTTTGATTTAGGCTCGGGCTGGTGACCAAGTTGTATGTCCTGAACCCCAAGGCTATGAGTGTCATAGAGCTCTATGGCATCCTGGACCCCACCACCCGAGACTGGACAGATGGGGTGCTGTCCAACATCTTCAGGGAGATCAACAAGCCGACGGATAAGAAGGAGCGAAAGTGAGTTTTTTGTTTTGTTTTGTTTTGTTTTGTTTTGCCTTTTCTAGGGCCATGCCCGCGGCATATGGAGGTTCCCAGGCTAGGAGTCCAGTCGGAGCTGTTGCCACTGACCTACACCACAGTCACAGCAATGCGGGATCCGAGCCACCTCAGCAACCTACACCACAGCTCACAGCAACACTGGGTCCTTAACCCACTGAGCAAGGCCAGGGATGGAACCTGCAACCTCATGGTTCCTAGTGGGATTTGTTAACCACTGAGTCATGATGGGAACTCCGAAAGTGAGTATTTTTGTAAGGAATGCAGAGCCTGGGTTGACTCATCATGAAATCAGCTAAACCTCACGAATAAACAAAGGATGTGTAGTAGTGTAGTTTCATGCTTGGAGACAAACACACTTACAGTCAGATGCTGGAGGCTCTCTTCACAAAGGACCTGGTGCTGTTTATGTGTTATCTCAGTCGCCTTGACTGCAGCAGGCCCCGCTGACCTTGGAAGAAGCTGAGGTCCAGGGAAGGGAAGGGAAGAACTCGTCCCGGAGGCCAGGGATTTGAACTTGGGATGACTGAATCCAAGCCCTCAAACCCAGCCACCACACCAGGAAATCCAGGATGATTCCATCAAGGTCCTTAACTTAATTATATCTGCAAAGACCTTTTTTTCCAAATAAGGTCACACTCACTCACACTCAAAGTTCAGGGTAGAACTATTTTTTTGGGAGGCCACCATGCAATCCACTACACATGGGTATATGAAATACTTACCTTTTAACTTTACCATAAGAGAATTAGGTGTCAAAACCAGCAACTGATGCTCCGTCTCAGATTTAAGAAAAGAATGAGATGGACTGTGGCATTTTCTCTTTTCAGTGGGCAGCAACTTCCCAGGCAGGAAGGCAGGTCTGTACTGTCAGACCTCCCCATTTGCCAGAGAAGCAAGAAATCCAGATTGTTGTGAAATTTCCTGATTCTTAAATGTTGGTGACTAACTCAAATAGTTTATATAACTCAAACAGTTTATATATACACATACATATACATACATATGTATATATATATATATATATACATGCACATATATAGTAACCTATATAAATATAATAAATGATATTGTGTTATTGGGTCACATCTCTGGAGGGTGCTCTGTCTCAGGTCTTGGTTAGAACACCTTGGGGAAAGGCATTCAACACAATTGGGAAGGTTACACCAAGTTCACAACAAGAGGCTTACTAGGACTCATGGCTCACTTTTCTCCTGTTGCCACAGGTATATTTTATTTGATGGTGATGTGGATGCTCTGTGGGTGGAGAACATGAACTCGGTGATGGATGACAACAAGCTCTTGACTTTGGCCAATGGCGAGCGTATTCGACTTCAAGCACACTGTGCTCTGCTCTTTGAGGCAAGTAGTGATGAAAAGTAATTTGGAACATGTCTTTCTTTTCATTAACATTTTTCTTTAAGAGCCTCACCCGTGACACATGGTGGTTCCCCGGCTAGAGGTTGAATCGGAGCTGTAGCTGCTGGCCTATGCAGAGCCACAGCAATGCTAGATCTGAGCCACACCTCGGACCTACATCACAACTCACAGCAACGCCAGATCCTTAACCCACTGAGCGAAGCCAGGGATCGAACCTGTTTCCTCATGGATACTCGTCAGATTCGTTCGCGCCGAGCCACGATGGGAACTCCATTTCAAATGCTTATTGAAGTTGTTATAAATGTAGATGACTAAGGAAAACTCAAACAATGCAGACGAATTTATGATAAGGACAACTTTTTGTTCTCTACCTATTCCTTCATCCCTTCTTATTGTATCCCAGAAGTAACTACTTTTCACTCTTGAGTTGTTTCTTCTGATGGTTTCCCTAGTATCCATAAATATTGCACTTTGCATGCTATTTCTTCCTTTATTAAGTTCATACATTCTCTATTGACTGGCTGCTAGGAAACTAAGGGCTCATTATTTATTTATTTGTTTGTTTATTTTTTAGGGCCATGCCTGAAGCATATGGAAGTTGCCAGGCTAAGGGTAGAATCGGAGCTGCAGCTGCTGGCCTACCCCACTGCCACAGCGACACAGGATCTGAGCCACATTTGTGACCTACACCACAGCTTGCAGCAATGTCAGATCCTTAACCTGCTTAAATGGGGCCAGGGATTGAACCCTCATCCTCATGGATACTAGATGGGTTCATTTCTACTGAGCCCCAACAGGAACTCCAAGGGTTCATCTTTTATACCATCTGCCCACCTCCCCTCCTCAGAATGCTATATCACTCAATCACTTCAACCAGTAAGCATATGTACATCACTATGAAAAAGGAAATATTTACTGTAGAGCCAGCTAGTATATTGTGATATACTTGCTAGTGAAGCAAGAAATCCAGGCACTGTAATACATTTACTTTCTTTTAGAGCTATTTTTTCTTGTCTGGAGTTTGTAGTTGCCTTTCATTTTCTCTTGCACTATTTGCTTTATCTTCATTTGTTTTTTCAAACTTTCTATCATATCCTCCAAACATTTTTTATAGTTGTGGTTCTGAGACTTAGCTTAATATTGCCATTCCTAACTTGGTGTGCAAAATTGGTCACTGGATGAGTATTTGTACATATCATTATCTTTTTTTTTAGGGCCGCACCTATGGCATATGGAGGTTCCCAGGCTAGGGGCTGAATCAAAGCTACAGCTGCCGGCTTACGCTACAGCCACAGCAATGCAGGATCTCAGCCGCATCTGTGACCTACACTACAGCTCACAGCAACGCTGGGTCCTTAACCCACTGAGTGAAGCCAGGATCAAACCTGCAACCTCATGTGGGTTACTAATCAGATTCGTTTCTGCTGTGCCACAATGGGAACTCCCTCATTATCTTATTGGCTGACAGCACAGTGTCTTTTTTTCAAATAAAGAGAGACAGGTGTGTTAATATTGCTGGTTTAGATGCATACTTATTGTTTCATATTATCTGACCTCAATTATGTTTAAAAACTTAGGAAAAAAGACTAAGATAATAAAGAAAAAAACACTTCAAAACAGTGTTTGTTTCTTGGTGGTAATAGTTTGGATAACTTATTTTCTTCTTTATGCTTTAAAATTTTTGCCAGATATTCTATAGCATGTTAATTTTCACATTAATTTTATGGTAAAGAAAGCTAAAAAGTGCTACATCAGAGATGCATAGTCTTCCGATGACAAACCCAGGTGTTCAATTAGAAGCCTCATCATCTAGATATGACTTGGGTTTTATGCAGTTATAAAAACTTCGTACAAGCAAGGGCTTTTAAACATGTATTCCAATTGCTTATAGTGGTAGGAAACACTAATTTTGATTATTTCTCCAGGTTGGAGATTTACAGTATGCCTCCCCTGCGACTGTGTCTCGATGTGGAATGGTTTTTGTGGATCCTAAAAACTTGAAATATCAACCGTACTGGAAAAAATGGGTTAATCAAATACAAAACAAGGTGAACGTTATTTCCAAAATGACTTAAAGTGACTAGTATTGGTGGCTAGTTGGATAAACAAAACTCAGAGGGATGTTTGTAGTTGAAGGCCAGGACCTTGACCTTGACCTGCCCATGATCTTCTCGAACACTTAATGTTCTAATACAGTAAGTTCTAGGTTGGATGAAAACAAGGAAGACACGCTTATTAGATTTCCAGATAATTCACAGCTGGTGGGATAGGTAGTGATTTTGTTAGTCTAGACCAGAAGTTGACACATTTTTTTCTATGAAGGGGTAGAAAGCAAATACCTTAGGCTTTGTGGGTCCTATGGTTTCTTTTGCAGCTACTCCAGCCTGCTGTTGTGGTGTGAAAGTAGCGACAGTACATGAATGGGCACAACTACGTACCAATAAAACTTTCTTTACAAAAACAGGTGTAGGGCCAGATTTGGCTTATGGGTTGACAACCCCTTCTCCAGCCAAGCCCAGCATTTGAGAGGCTTGTCTCCAGGAGGTACCCAGCTCCTCCTGTTTTGCTCAGTTGGATGAATGCACTGTGCGAAGGAGTTAGTTTGTCCTGGAATTGAGATCCGATGGTTTCCGTTGACCTCAAACCCTGTGATGAGTCACATGGCTGCATTGTCTTAATGATCAACCTCACTGAAAAGTGCAGATAGATGTGACAGTCACCGGAGAGTTGTGGCTTGACCACACGCAGGACACCATGACCACATTCTCAAAGGGACACAGGATGTGTCTCTAGAAGGATCACTAGGCTGATGGTGAATTGGAAACCAGGACATAATTACCCCAGAGAAAGGAAGCACAAGGGAAACATGATAGGACCACTTGAGACCCGCTGCCATGTGGTGAAGGACCATCCACCCATCCCTGGTGGTCATCAGTGCCTTGGTAGGGAGACGGACCTTCTACTGCTTTGCACTCTTTGCTGGGTGACTGAAGCCATATCACTTGAGCTCTAAGACAATCAGTCCTTTTTCTGTCAAATGGGACCTTTTCTTTTTTTGGCTGTACCCACGGCATGTAGAAGTTCCTGGGCCAGGGATTGAACTCCGTATGTGGCAGGGCAGCCCCAACAGGCACTTTTATTTTATTTTATTTGTTTGGCTGCCCCACTGCACATGGAGTTCCTGGGCCAGGGGTCAGATCTGAGCTGTAATTTTGACCTACACCACTGCTGCAGCCATGCCAGATCCTTTAACCCACTGTGCCGGGCTGGGGAGCAAACCTGTGTCCTGGCGCTGCAGAGATGCCTCCGATCCCATTGCACCACAGCAGGAACACCAACATAAGGCACTTGTAAAAGAGTTTACTCACCTGCCAAATTTATCATTCATCAGAAAATGTTTCTCACCCCCTGTCTTCTTCTTCTTTTTTTTTTTAACAAGAAAAGCTTTCCACTAACTTCCTTTTATTTATTTTTATTTTTTAGTCTTTTTTTGCCATTTCTTGGGCCGCTCCTGCAGCATCTGGAAGTTCCCAGGCTAGGGGTCGAATTGGAGCTGTAGCCTCCAGCCTACACCACAGCCACAGCAACATGGGATCCGAACCATGTCTGCGACCTACACCACAGCTCACGGCAATGCTGGATCCTTAGCTCACTGAGCAAGGTCAGGGATCGAACCCGCAACCTCATGGTTCCTAGTCGGATTCATTAACCACTGAGCCATGACGGGAACTCCCCTAACTTCCTTTTAAATAAAGGAACACTTGAACATGCATTCTCTGTTATAGGTGGAGCAAGGTGACTTGCAGAGACTATTTGAGAAATATGTGCCCTATCTCATTGATATGATAGTGGAAGGAATCGTGGATGGAAGACAAGGAGAGAAGCTGAAGACAATCGTTCCTCAGACAGACCTAAATATGGTAAGAAATGATCATTGTTAGCAGAAAGGAATTCTTCCCTAAAGATGGACCCACAGTGGGCTTTCAAGGGAAGCAAAGATGCCAAATGGGGAAGCTCTAACATTGCCAATACTGATAAGAAGGACATCCTGCTTCCTTTTGTGACCCGGTGCAAGACAAGGTATGGGGACTCCATCTGTCCAAACCAATATGGCGAGTCTTACAGTTCCCATCACTCTGAGCCCAGGATTTCTGACCAGAACTGACCCTGGTGGGGATGTCTGTGGAATACATGGGCTGAGCCAGGGTTTTTCCTGTGAACCAGGTAACCCAGTTAACCAAGATGCTGGATGCATTACTAGAAGGAGAAATTGAGGACCCTGATCTTCTGGAAAGCTACTTCTTAGAGGCTCTGTACTGTTCTCTGGGCGCCTCCCTCCTTGAGGATGGAAGGGCTAAATTTGACGAATGTATTAAACGTATTGCTTCTTTGCCTACTGCTGATACGGATGGAGTTTGGGCCAGTCCCGGGGAACTGCCAGGTAGGTACCAAATATAACCTGTTTTCCTGCTCAGAATGCTTTTGAGAAGGACACGGCCTTGCTTTTCCATATGTATGCTTATATGGGTTTTCCGGGTTATTTGCTTCTGGAGAGAAACGTGCCATGGTTAGAGCACCTGGTGGTACCGTCAGGAGGTCAGATGCATGAATTGCTATAGCAGAAGCCCAGCTCCTTTGGGTGGCCTTTTAAAAAAGAGATTACTATTGAAGTACAGTTGATGTACAATGTTATGCTAGTTTCTCCTGTACAGCAAAGTGACTTATTTATACATGTATATACTTTATTTTTTGGATATCCCTTTCCATTACAATTTATCCCAGGCAATTGGATAGAGTTCCCTGTGCTGTGCAGCAGGGCCCCATTGCTTATCCATTCTAAATGGAATAGTTTGCATCTCCTAACCCCAGACTATGAGTCTGTGTCTGTTCTGTAGATTGGTTCATTTGTGCCATATTTTAGATTCCACAGATAAACGATATCATATGATATTTGTCTTTCTCTTTCCAACTTAACTTGCCTTAGTATAATAATCTCTAGTTGCATCCATGTTGTTTAAAATGGGATTATTTTATTCTTTTTATGGCTGAGTAGTATTCCAATGTGTGTATGTACCGCATCTTCTTAATCTGTTCATTCGTGGATGGACATTTAGGTTATTTCCAAGTCTTGGCTATTGTAAATAGTGCTGCTATGAACATAAGGGTGCATGTATCTTTTTGAATTGTTGTTTTGTCTGGGTATATGCCCAGCAGTGGGATTGCTGGAGCATCTGGTAATTCTATTTTAGTTTTCTGAGGAACCACTATACTGTTTTCCATAGTGGTTGCACCAGTTTACATTCCCACCAACAGTGTAGGAGGGGGTCCCTTTTCTCCACACCCTCTCCAGCATTTGTTATTTGTAGACTTTAATGGAGGGCCATTCTGATCAATGTGAGGTGCTCCCTCACTGTAATTTTGATTGCCTGGATGGGCTTATTTATTTATTTATTTTTGTCTTTTTATGGAAGTTCCTAGGCTAGGGGTCGAATCAGTGCTATAGCCACCAGCCTATGCCACAGCCATAGCAATGCCAGATCCAAGCCTCATCTGCCACCTACACCTCAGCTCATGGCAATGCTGGATCCTTAACCCACAGAGCAAGGCCAGGGGTTGAATCCTCATGGATACTAGTCTGGTTCATTACTGCTGAGCCACAGTGGGAACTCCCTGTATGGCCTTCTTTGATGGGTTGAAACTTTTCTCCCTCTAGCTTGGTCACTTGCTTCCTTCACTGTGTTTAAACTCTTTAAAATTTTCACATTGTCCATGTCTTTGAACTTCTTCGGGATTCTCTCTTTTTTTGAAACCATCTCTCTAAAGTTCCACAACTTAATTCATCTGCTATATTCCTGAGTTTTTTGCACTGTAGGCAATCACCTGTGTATCTGTAGATCATTCATGTGAGAAATCATTATATTAAGGTTTACATTTTTTTTTTGGTCTTTTTACCTTTTCTAGGGCCACTCCCGCGGCATATGGAGGTTCCCAGGCTAGGGGTCTAATCAGAGCTGTAGCCGCCGGCCTAGGCCAGAGCCACAGCAACACAGGATCCGAGCCATGTCTGCAACCTACACCACAGCTCACAGCAACGCCGGATCGTTAACCCACTGAGCAAGGCCAGGGGTCGAACCTGCAACCTTATGGTTCCTAGTTGGATTCATTAACCACTGCGCCACAACGGGAACTCCTGAGGTTTAAATTTTTGCATGAAAAATATCCTCAAAGCACCATCTATGGTGAAAATGTTGCATTCTCCAAGAACTATAGGTAACACCAGGATCCTTCTTTGTCCATCTCTTAGTGACGTTTAAATATGGCTCAGCAGGGAGACCTAAGTTGTGTTCTGTAATCATTACCTGGGCTGTTCTTTTTAAAGCTCAAAGTAAAATGATTGCAGGTCTTTCTCATGGACAGATATTGAGCAAATAAAAGATGTTTTACAAGTCCCTGCTCTTTTGGGTGTTAGTTTGCTTGCACTTTCTCAGGATCCCGAGTCTCCTTTGAGGGGGCTGCTTCCCAGCTCTGCCCAGCATGCTGGCTGAATGCTGCTGCTGCTGTCTGTAATCCCCTCATGCAGAGACGATGCTGCTCCTGGTCTGGTCTTTCTCCCCCAGTTTGCCCTCATTGTGGGGACTTGAATGGCCCTGTAGACAACCCACTTCCAGATGCCTACTGTACGAAGCTGTAGCATCTGGGTCCCTGGACCTCATCCTAGCTCACGACACCCTGACACTCTTCTGTCTGCATCTTAAATTCATACCTTCCACTCCCTGCCCAGAGAGCTTCTGTGACTTTGGCACCTGTGTTCCTAGCTGGCCTTGTGGGGACTGTCCCCCACCTTCTATTCTTCCCACCACCTTCTAAACTTTCTGAATTCTTTTCTGTTGCCCAATCACTTCATCCTCTCTTGCCTAAAATCCCCCACTCTCTTGTCTCATTGTCCTTCTGTTGATTCCCTCTGAGAAAACCCAAGCCCCTGTCCAGAGGCCGAGTGATGCTGAGAAAATCACACAGCCACGAAGACCAGTGCCTCTGTAAATTGACTTGAACTCTCCTGCCTGTCTCTACCGGGGCAGGTCATCTCCCTTTTCTCCATATCTCCACCTGGCCTTCTCCCCTATCTCTGCAGATGACCCCTCTTCTTCCTTCAGCGGGAAAAATGGACATTTTTCCAGCTCCCATCTTCTCCCGGCTCCTTTCTCAGAGGGGAGGAGACGCCCTCCTGGCTGAGCTGGAACCCCCCCCTGTTGTTTGAGGGCGGCCCCTTTCCCTCACCCTCCCCACCCCCATCTTGGGCTCCTGGCTTCACCAGTATTGTCTTTCCGGGATATATTCCATCTGTCCCTCTCCACTAGGCTTGTCCCGTTGGGTCTTAGCTGTGATCTAGGAAAACCTTCCTAAACCGAGCGTCTTCCAGAGCTTGTCTCTCTGCCTCTGCCTTTTAAAGCCATGCATCCTTGCCTTCAGGATGGATTAGCAATGGAATACTGCTCTGTAGCACTGGGAACCCTGTCTAGTCACTGATGATGGAACATGTAATATGAGAAAAAAGAATGTATACATGTAAGTGTAACTGAGTCACCATGATGTACAGTAGAAAAAAATATACACATAAATAAAAGATTAAAAAAATAAATAAATAAAGCCACCCACCCTGAAAGGTTATCTGGAGCTACTTCCTCTCTCAACCCATTAGTTCTCAACTCCCTGCTCCCCACCTCCCATCCACACAACTAACTGCTGCCAGCCAGCACATGCACTCCCTCCTCGTTGCCCAGTCTGATGGGCTCTTCTGGCCCTTGCTTCCCTAACCTTCCTCCATGGTTGGCTGCTTTCTTCCTTCTTGAAATACTCTTCCTCCATCCTGTTCCATCCTGGCCGTGCGGCAGAATCTCCTTGGTCAAGTCCCCTTCCTCTGCTCCTCCCTCCCATCACAATTTGGTCCTGGGCCCTCTTTTCTCTCTTTGTGTCCTCACTGAGCCCTTCCACCCCTGCCCACAGCTCTGACCTCCAGTCTCCTTCCTGCTGAGACTTCTCCTGGGTTCCCTAACTCAGTTATAGTTAAATCTCTCTTTCTCTCTGTCTATCTATCATCTGTATCTTATCTGTGTGTCACTCTAACTGTATGTATCCACCCATCCATCTTTATCTATCTCTCTCTATCTATCCATCCATCAATTCATCCATATCTATCTATCTATCTATCTATCTATCTATCTATCTATCTATCTATCTATCATATACCATCCATATCTATCTGTCCATCCATCTCTCTATCTTTGTTTTTGTTTTTTTGTTTTTGTCCTTTTTTAGGGCCACAGCCGCAGCATATGGAGCTTCCCAAGCTAGGGGTCTAATCGGAGCTGTAGCCGCCGGCCTATGCCAGAGCCACAGCAATGCGGGATCCGAGCCGCGTCTGCGACCTACATACACCACAGCTCACAGCAACGCTGGATCCTTAACCCACTGAGCAAGGGCAGGGATCGAACCCGAAACCTCATGGTACTTAGTCGGATTCGTTAACCACTGAGCCACGATATGAACTCCTCTATCTCTGTTTTTCACGTTCTTGACCTTGACGCTTTCTTCCCTCCCCAACCCATCATTTCCATCCCATCCTCTCTATGCCTGAAATACCTCTTAAATCGTTCATTTCTCCCCACACCATTGTTCCTATCCTCTACTCTGGACAAAGCAGGAGCTGCAGTAATAGATCGCTCCCTGTTTCTACTCTTACTTTCTTCAAATCCATTTTCCTATCATGGCCGTATTCATCTTTTGCAAGTCTGATCACGTCTCCCATAGAAGGGTTCAGGTCGTGGACTCCCCAGAAGCTGCATGGTGGAGAACAACTACCTCTGGATGGCCCCACAGGCTCCTCAGGGTGTGGCTTCATCTCATCTGCCCCTCCACTCCCTGCCCACGTAACTCTTTCCATCCCTCCATCCTCCCTGTTGCCGCCTGGTCCCCCTCATGCTCTCCTCTTCCTCTGACAGAGCCTCCCAGCTGCCCCACTTCTCTTGCCCCAAGGTCACTCATCTTCCAGGTCTCCTTTTGGTTGGGATTTCCTTTGGGAAGCGTTCCTTGCAGGGGTGGCTGTAAAATTTTGTATTGGTGGGGCCTGCCTGTGGCAGTCTGTTTGGGAGAGAGGTGCATGAGGGAACTTTGCCTAAAGCTGGGTGTGCAGAGCAGTCCTGGGGTGAATGATCACAGTACGGAACGTGCGGGTGGAGGCTGATGATGATTTTGGGAAGGACCAGGGGCCCCCAGGCTACCAGTGACAACTGCTGCTCCTCAGATCTCTTCCCTGCTCTCCTTGGCTAGATGCCTTCAAGCGGTGCCTGTTGCACCTGTGCTTTGCCCATCGCAGCACTTAGCACTGCAGTGGAATCGCCTGTTTACTTGTCTCTACCCACCTCCACCCAACCCACCAACAACGTGAGCATAGGGGCCAGGATCGTCTGCCCCACTATTGTAGTCCCAGTGAGTCTCTGTCCAGTGGACGGGGAGCATTCATTCCAAATACTCAGTACCCTGTAAGTATCTAACCAGTGAATGAGTAGCAGTCATTCAAAGCACCCAATTAAGTTATTGTCCAGGAAGCAAATAGCATTAGTTTATGTCAAGCATGAGCCAGAGCTGATTCTGTGATTCCGTGTCCATGATCGAAGCGAAACAGACCGCTGTTTATTACAGGTCACCTTTCAACCTTGTATGACTTTCATTTTGATCCCACACAGAAGAAATGGATACCGTGGAATAAATTAGTTCCAGAGTATGTTCATTCCCACGAGAGGAAATTTACTGACATCCTGGGTAAGTGAGAACTGAACCCTCAGTTTAAGAACCCTTGGAGTTCCCTGGTGGCCTAGCAGGTTAAGGATCTGGCGTTATCACTGCTGTGGCTCCAGTTCAATCCCTGGCCTGGAAATTTCCAAATGTGAGCGTGGTCAAAAAAAAAAAAAAAAAAAAAAGAGTGTGTGGTTCTCAATCCGGGAGGAGGGGAAAAAGATCCTGTGGTCCTTGTGGTACTGAGACCCACCTGGAGTGCCAGTTGAGAGAAACTGAGGAACGTGAGCCATGGGCTTTGCCAAGAGGCGGGTACTTTTGATTCCTTTCATGTGCTGCTAGCTGTGAGCATCCTCAGCCATCTGTGCCTCTCAGCTCCTCTGGGGGAGGGCGGGGGGCAGGTGGATCCTGATAGGTGGGGGCAGAGAGTGGAATGGGTGGGGTGCTTCTCTGCTTCCCCTCCCTTTGCGGGGGCTCCCTCCCACCCATAGAACTGGCTGGGCATGGGGATGAGTGAAGAAAGGGGAGAAAGAGGGATGAATAGGGCCTCATTCTGTAATAGATGCTGCCTCAAGAAGTCGGGGACTGTGGGCCTTGTGTATCGAGCTGTATTTTACACAAGCATCTCTGGCTATTTGGCTCTAACACAGAGGCTGAAGAATTTCACAAACTGAACATCTGATTTTGGTTGGTCTGGTGTTCTGATAGAGGCAGATGTACCTATTTTCTCAGGAACCAATCAGGATTAAAAACCACCCCTGTGGGCATGAGCCAGACCTGACTGTGAGGCTTTATGCTCTCTTCAGAAGAAGCTGTTGCTCAGGAAACCAAATCCTGCAGATAAGTGAGTGACCTAAGCTGTGGAGAAGTGAAGGTTTTAATATCCTGAGTGAAAATCAGAACTGGATATTAAAACCGTTTGGGTAGCCTGCACCTGGAGGTGCCGATGATGACAGCTGTAGGAATGTATCAAACGTACCAAATCATACACTTAAAACTGGAGTGAATTTTATGGTATGTGAGGGATATCTCTGTAAAGCTATTAAAATAATCTTTGTGGTAATGAGGTGCTCCTGAGATTTCACCCACATATACATTTTCAAGGTCACCGCTTAGGTTTTGGCCAATGCTTTTTATGGGATTTATAGGATCCTGTGAAACTCCAGGTTACCCAAGGCATACCTTGTTGGCATTTCATAAATTCTTTAGTACACACAGGAGTTCCTGTTGTGGCGCAGTGGTTAACGAACCTGACTAGAAACCATGAGGTTGCGGGTTCGATCCCTGGCCTTGCTCAGTGGGTTAAGGATCTGGCATTGCCGTGAGCTGTGGTGTAGGTTGCAGACGTGGCTTGGATCCCGTGTTGCTGTGGCTGTGGTGTAGGCCGGCAGTTGCAGCTCCAATTAGACCCCTAGCCTGGGAACCTCCATATGCCGTGGGAGTGGCCCTAGAAAAGGCAAACAGACAAAATAACTAAATAACTAAATAAATCAATTCTTTAGTACATACAGTGGACACAACCCGAACTACCTGGACGCTGGAACAAATGGTGAAGATTAGGCAACCTGTCCTTCTGGTTGGTGAATCCGGCACCTCCAAGACAGCCACGACCCAGAACTTCCTTAAGAACCTGAATGAAGAGACTAATGTAAGTCAGTGTGTGTGTTTGTTATCTCTGCGGCATGACGGATCGTCCCAGCACAAAGCGGTTCACAACAACAAACCCTAGCTCATGGTTTCTGCAGGTCAGGAATCTGGGAGTGGCTTAGCTGGGAGGTTCTAGCTCAGGCTAGCTCAGGCTCTCTCATGAGATTGCAGGGTTGTATGAAGCCTTGACTGTGACTGGAGTACCTTCTTCCGAGATGGCCGGCCTCAGTTCCCCACCACGTGGACCTTCCCAAGGGCCGCTGGTGTCCTCTTGACATAACAGCTGGCTTCCCCCCGAAGGAATGTCCAAGAGAGCAAAGCAGCTGCTACCATGCCTGGTGTGACCCCGGAAATGACACAGCATCACCTCTGCCACCTGATGTGGGTCACATAGGAACCACTGTGGTCCACCTCCATACCGCATGGGAGGGGGCTACGCCAGGTGTGACTATATGGAGGTGAGGGTGATGGAGAGGCATCCCGGGGGCTGGCAGTCACATTCCTCGTCACCATCTTGTGGTTTTTCCTTTCCTTCCATGTGGCAAACGTGGGAGGGCCTGACAGCTGTGGGGCACTGAGCCCGCTGGGTGTGCCAGGGCAGGTGATGGTGAACAAGGCTATGAAGGCCCGATCTTGTTAGGTGGGGAGATGAACATGAAAGTGAATGCAAGAAACATGATTGTGCAGAATGTGCTCTCTGCATGGAGACCTTAGGAAGGAGGGTGGCATTTCTCCTGTGGATTCAGAGTGGTCCTACGTGGCCCGCCTGCTCACATGGCCCTGCAACTCTTCTGGCTTTCGACGAGTTTTTTGTTTTTTTTTTTTGTCTTTTTGCCTTTTCTAGGGCCAGTCCCTCGTGGCATATGGAGGTTCCCAGGCTAGGAGTCGAATCCCGAGCCATAGCCACTGGCCTACACCACAGCTCACGGCAACGCCGGATCCTTAATCCACTGAGCAAGGCCAGGGATTGAACCCGCAACCTCATGGTTCCTAGTCGGATTTGTTAACCACTGAGCCACAACGGGAACTCCTCGACGAGTTTTACTTAATGTTCTGTAACTGACTGAAGACTCTATCTCCCCTGTGATTTTCAGGATGTCCAGCTGTCATATACTTGTCACCAGATCGAGGCACCCGCTCAGTTCTATAGGGCATTTGTTTTGTTTTGTTTTGTTTTGTTTTTAAATGTTATGACTGCCCCTGAAGCATGGATATGAGTCAGGTTCTTAACTTGCTGAACCGCAATGGGAACTCCCCAGTAGATGTGATTAAAATCATCTTTCAGGTGAGAAAAATGAGGCTCTGAAGGGTTAAGTGATGGTTCTGAGGTCACCTGGTTAGAACTGTGCAGAGCCAAGTCCTCCTTCACCCCCTCCACCACAATCCATATTGTCACACACATTGTCTGTAGTTATTGCCTCATACAACCTGCCCAAAGGAAAGAGGAATTCTTGCTTTAGAACTAAAAAAAGTAAGGAAGAACAGACTCATATTGAGTTATAAAATAGTTCTGATACCAATGTATTTGCAAAATAGGCAGTAGCTGATGATCAAACGTTTCCTGCAGGTACCATGAAGAAAAGAGGAACCTTTTGGGATAATCTTTGTCTGTTTCAGATCGTGTTGATGGTCAATTTCTCCTCCCGCACCACATCCATGGATATCCAAAGAAACTTAGAAGCCAATGTGGAAAAACGAACCAAAGACACTTACGGCCCACCCATGGGGAAACGCCTCCTGGTGTTCATGGATGACATGAACATGCCCAAGGTGGGCTGAGGTTCCGCGGGCGGGGGCAGGGTGCCGTGTGCTGTGTTTCTGAGGCTGTGTGTGCGCCTGGAATGAGTGAGGGTAAGAACCTCTATCTTTATGCTGCACAATGTCTGCAAGGCCCAGGTTATGAGGAGCCAGCTTAGGGGACAATGTGACTAGAAGTCTCTCTCTCTCTTTTTTTTTTGGTTTCACCCCCTTTTTTTATTGGCTTCACCCACAGCATGTTGAAGTTCTTGGGCCAGGGGTTGAACCTGCACCATGGCAGTGCCAGATGCTTAATCCCCTGAGCCACCAGGGAACTCCTGGGAAGCTCTTCTTAAAGAGAGGGATTTTTTCCTTATTGATTGTGGTCCTTAGTGTTTCAAAGGAGTAAAGCAGGCAGCAGGCAGCCTCTGAAGTATATTCAGCAAATGTTTGAGTAAGTGGTTTCCAAATGAGCTGTACTTTAGATAGTAATACTATTCTCAGCTCCATATACCTAGGAAATATAAGGGCAGGCATTTCCTAAGAATTGTGCTGGATTTACCAAGGAAAGCGAACTGTAGCATGCAGGATGAGTGTGTTTCTGAAACCAGAGCCTGAGAGGGGCAAAGTTTTCTTAGTACTGGGATTTAAAGTTATATCATTTCTGCAGAACATTTTTTTTTTCTTGAAAAATCTGTCTTTCGGGTTGACTGTTTACAAAACCAGGATCCATCCATCCATCCATCCATCCACCCACCCATCCATCCACCCATCCATCCATCCATCTATCCACCCACCTATCCATCCATCCACCCATCCACCCATCCATCCACCCACACATCCATCCAACCATCCATCCATCTATCCACCCACCTATCCATCCATCCACCCATCCACCCATCCATCCACCCACACATCCATCCACTCATCCATCCATCTACCCATCCATCCACCCACACATCCATGCACTCATCTATTCATCCATGCCATCTATCCATCCATGCATACATGTGTGCCTGCGTCCATCCACGCATGTTTCTATGCATCTAGCCATCCTTCCACACACCTGTTTATCTGTCCATCCATCCATCCAATTAATATATTTATTGAGCACCTCGTATGGGACTGGTGCCATGAAGTGATGAGCAAAATGTATGTAGTTCCTGCCCCCATGGAGCTTACAGTCTAGAGAGGACACAGATGTTTTTAAAAATTACAGATGAATATGTAGAATTGCCAACTTTGTGTAGCCCTATAGAACTCACACCAGAGTGTTCTGAGAGGGTATGCAGAGTGATGAGGTTTAGTTCAGATGGTCAACAAAGGCATCACTGAGTTCTGCCTTATGATACCACTGTTTTTTCTTTTCTTTAAAAAAATAATCAAGGTGGATGAGTATGGCACACAGCAGCCGATTGCTCTGCTGAAATTGCTGTTGGAGAAAGGCTGCTTGTATGACCGGGGGAAGGAGCTGAACTGTAAAAGCATCCGAGACCTTGGCTTTATGGCTGCCATGGGGAAGGCTGGAGGAGGCCGCAACGAAGTTGATCCCAGATTTATCTCACTGTTCAGTGTCTTCAATATTCTGTTTCCTTCGGAGGAGTCTTTGCACTTAATTTATTCCTCCATCCTCAAAGGCCATACCTCGGTAACTTGATTTTGATTAGAAGTCTGAACCAGAGGGCCTTGTGTTGGGTAGAAATGTATGCTTTTGGCCCAGCAAGCTGAAAGCCTACAGCCCACGTGCTTTTAGGGGCCCACAAACATGTTTTCATTTTTTTCAAAACCATAAGAATAGAGTGAATATAATTCATCCTGGATTATATTCATCTTTATACCTATGTGCTCATAATATATATATATATGTATATATATATGATAATATATTTAGTTATAATTAAAATAAGCTAATATATAAATATACCTTTTTTGGGGCCATACCTGTGGCATATGGAAGTTCCCAGGCCAGGGACTGAATCTGAATCACTGCTGTAGCAATACCAGATCCTTAACCCACTGCACCAGGCTGGGGATTGAACCTGTGTCACTATAGAGACAATGCCAGATCCTTAACCTGCTGTACCACAGTGGGAACTCCATAGATATACTTTTTTTTTTTAGGGCCACACCTGTGGCATATTGGAAGTTCCCAGGTTAGGGGTTGAATCAGGGCTGCAGCTGCTGCCTACACCGCAGCCACAACAACATCAGATCTGAGCTGCCTCTGTGACCTGTTCCATACCTTGCAGCGACATTGGGTTCTTAACCCACTGAGCAAGGCCAGGGATTGAACCTGCATCCTCATAGACATTTCAATGGGTTCTTAACCCGCTGAGCCTCAACAGGAACTCCTATGTATGTATTTCCTATAAATGCAATACATGCAATATGTAATCTTCTGTGTCTGGTTTCTTTCACTCGGCATCATGTTTTCGGAGTTCATCCACATTGTAGCCTGTGTCAGTGCTTCACTCCTTTTTATGCCAAATTGTATTCCATAGTGTGGATAGACCACATGTTGCTTATCCATTCGTCCACTGACAGATACTTGGGGGATGGGTGTCTTTTCATTTTGTAGGTGTTTCATGAGAGCATCGCGGCTGTGAGTGACAAACTGACCTCCTGCACGTTGGCACTTTACAAAAACATCGTTCAAGATCTGCCTCCCACCCCATCTAAGTTTCATTACATCTTTAACCTTCGAGATCTCTCGAGGGTTTTTAATGGTCTTATCCTCACTAACCCAGGGCGGTGAGTTTGTTTTTTCTCACTAAAATGTGCCCCATCCTATGTGGTTTTTCTCACACTTTTAAGACAGAGGAGCTGTCAAGGAATGTGATGTGAAGCAGTGTATCAATTAATTACCCAGTGTCTATTTGATTAAGTGAAGAACAGAGTCAGATACTTGGTTAAGATCTGATGCCTTTTTTTTTTCCCTTGCTTTTTAGGGCCATGCCCGCAGCATATGGAGTTCCCAGGCTAGGGGTCTAATTGGAGCTACAGCTGCTGGTCTACACCACAGCCACAGCAACGTCAGATCCAAGCCCTGTCTGCGACCTACACCCCAGCTCACGGCAATGCCAGATCCTTAACCCATTGAGCGAGGCCAGGGATTGAACCCACAACCTCATGGTTCCTAGTTGGATTTCTTTCCACTGTGCCATGACGGGAACTCCAAGATGTGATGCCTCTTGAGCCCTTGAGTTGAAGCCAGATGGAGCCAAGAGGGGCAGATGTGTGGCCACATGGATGGAGCTATCTAACTCCTCAGTGGGACTGCAATGCTGAGCATTTGTTCTCAGTCCTCAAGGTGGAATTTGCCCACGTGGAGCCTTTCAGCCACCCTTTCATTCATCCAGTTCATCCAACTGAATTGTTTCCAGTTGCCAACAGGTGATGTTAGATGTGTTTTTGGGAGAAGTGAGTACAGAGGACAGAAGGGTTTTAAGTCTGGGTATAGAAATTTACTCATGAAAGCTAGATTTATTTATATATCTACATGAACGTATACTTTCACCTATGTGGATCTGTACGGATAGTCCAATTTTGTGGATTCAGGTTATGAATCTGCAAAATACTGAAAAATGAAGTAGAGACTTTTCATGTACCCACACGGGCTCTTGGGTACCCTTGAAATTCAGGAGAGGACAGCCCTAGGTGTTTAGGGTGGAGTGAGGGCTCTTGGCCAGAAACCAGAGAAAGATCCAGAATGGGGGCTCCTTTTCTTGGAAAAAGGAGCTGCCTGTGATCCTGATGCTCATATTAAATTCATATATTTCAGCAAGTGGGAGTCATACCAGGTTCTCAGGTCATTTACCTCATGTATCGACAATGTTCTCTTTCTCTTTTTTTCCCTGTCTTTTTAGGGCCACACCCGTGGCATGTGGAAGTTCCCAGGCTAGGGGTCAAATCAGAGCCACAGCTGCCAGCCTATACCACAGCCACAGCAACATGGGATCCGAGCCAAATCTGTGACCTACACCACAGCTTACAGCCACGCCGGATCCTTAACCCACTGAGTGAGGCCAGGGATCAAACCCAAGTCCTCATGGATACTAGTTGGGTTCATTACCGCTGAGCCACGGCGGAAACTCCTATGTTCTTTTTCTTCCCTGCAGAAGGACGCATTCTAAATGACAACTCTATGGTCTTTACGCTTAAGTCGTTAGCTTCCATTAAATTTCCTTATGGGAGACCAGGGAGAGAAAAGGATGATAGAAATATTGGTCTTTTCTGCACCCTGTATAGCCATCTGAAAATAGTGGCATTCCACCCGATATTCTCTAGATGACTTTGAGGCTGATTTTGCCCCTTCCATCCTGTAGGTTCCAGACAGTGACCCAGATGGTGAGAGTCTGGAGGAACGAGTGTCTGAGAGTTTTCCACGATCGATTAATCAGTGAAACAGACAAGCAGCTGGTGAGTGCCTTGAAAAATGTACCAGCAGGAGTTCCTTTGTGGCACAGCATGTTCCATTGTCACGACAGAGGCTTGGGTCGCTGCTGTGGCGTGGGTTCGATCCCTGGCCCAGGAACTTCCACGTCCTGAGGGTGTGGCCAAAAAAAAAAAAAAATGTACCAGCAAATGCAAAAAACTCTAACCACAAAATTCTTCTCTGGGTAAAAAGAAAAAGTACAAAACAAAAAACCCAAGGTATTTTTTACATGGGACATTGCAGAAAAATAGAGACTAACGATGAAAAATCAACAGGTAAGCGGGGGGGTGGATTATTAAGCACCTTGTAGCAAATGCAAAAAGAAAAAAAAAGTCAAATGCAGGTTACTTCAAATAATCCTAACGTGTGCTCTTTTTGTGACAAGTTTTAGCACATACATGGTGTTGAGTGTGAGTCCTGACGTGGTCTTATGTTGTAAGGTCCAAGAGCATATAGGAAACTTGGTCGCGGAGCATTTTAATGATGACATGGAGGCAGTGATGAGGGATCCCATCCTATTTGGAGACTTCCGGATGGCTCTGCACGAGGAGGAAATGCGCATTTATGAAGACATCCAGGATTACGAGGCAGCCAAAGCTCTGTTCCAGGTGTGGCTGGGGCTCACCTCTCCTGGGAGCACATTGATGGCTGCGCAGAAGGTGGAACCGGGAAGAACACCCATGCCTCTGTCTCTAGGTTCAGAATGTGGGC
This sequence comes from Phacochoerus africanus, assembly GCF_016906955.1. Lineage (NCBI taxonomy): Eukaryota > Metazoa > Chordata > Mammalia > Artiodactyla > Suidae > Phacochoerus > Phacochoerus africanus. The sequence goes on along the minus strand of NC_062558.1, from coordinate 29,255,684 downwards.
TTGTGTCCCACCCCATGGTGTCCACGTCCAGTGGTGCGTGGAAATGGCCTGGTGGATTTGTTAAACCCCTAGACCCTTGGAGCCCCTCCTTATGTGTTTCCCTTCATCAAGCCCATGGCGAGTGCCAGGGTTCCACTGCACAGCCAGCTTTGGGAACCACTCACCTGATGCCCTGATATGCATTTTCACTTTTTTAAAATTTTTAAAAATTGAAGTATAGTTGATATTCAGTTTCACCTTAAACCCACAAGTTGAGCCTTGTAATCAGTGTTGGCTTGCTGCTGGCCAACCACAGACCAGTAGATCGAAATCTTGGTGAAGAAAGCTAGTCTTATAAGCACAAATGATTTAACTATATCAACCACAGTAGATACTCAGAAAAATCTCTCCTCCATTCCTTTTTTTTCTTTTTCTTTTTTTTTTTAGGGCCATACCTGTGGCATATGGAAGTTCCCAGGCTAGGTGTGTTGAATTGGAGCTGTAGCTGCCAGCCTACACCACAGCCACAGTAACATCAGATCTAAGCTGCTTCTCCTGAGTTTCAGCATAACTGAACAGGACCAGGGATTGAACCCGCGTCCCCATGAATACTAGTTGGGTTCGTTACCACTGAGCCACAGCAGGATCTCCTTTCCTGTGTACTTAATCTCTCCTGCCCAAAAGGGAGAGAGTCTGTCTCTTCAAAGCCAGTGATCCTTGAAAAAATTTGTTTTTTAATTCAGGAAATTCTTGTGTTTCCCCAGGAAATTCTTGAAGAGTATAACGAAAGCAACACCAAAATGAACTTGGTGCTCTTTGACGATGCTTTGGAGCACCTGACCCGTGTCCACCGGATCATTCGGATGGACCGTGGCCACGCTCTGCTGGTCGGGGTCGGGGGCTCTGGGAAGCAGTCCCTTGCCAGGCTGGCTGCCTTCACAGCCGGCTGCGAGGTGAGCCGAACTCCCCTCCCAGAAAAGGGTTTGATACGCCAATGTCTGCAGTTGGTAGTTCTTGCAAATATTGGAACAATCTACAGCAGATCATTACACAGTGTTTTCATAGAGTGTATAATGGGTTTTTTTGAGAGGGAGAGTCATATTTTAATTGCCTATTTGAAGCATCTAACTATTGTTTTTGGAGCAGAGTATGTCAAATCAAGTTTGAAAGTCAAAGATGAACAAATTCTGTGATTTTATTTTTGTTTTTTATTTTTTAAGGTCCGCACACATGGCATATGGAAGTTCCCAGGCTAGGGGTTGAGTTGGAGCTGCCAGTCTACACAACAGCCACAGCAATGCCAAATCCGAGCCGAGTCTGCAACCTACACCACATCTCGCGGCAACACCAGATTCTTAACCCACCGATCGAGGCCAGGGATTGAACCCACAAACTCATGGATCCTAGTTGGGTTCTTAACCCATTGAACCACAATCGAAACTCCCAAATCCTGTGCTTTATGACATGCATCTGTGTAGAGGAGGGTTTGGCACAAACCTCTGTGGACCCAGCACTCAGGGTCGGCAGTTTTGTTGGTTGCTGTATCTGTGCAACCAGCACACACAGATCCAGGCCATTTTTAGACTCTGAAAAACAAAACAAAACAAAACAAAAAAACAAAACCCAGCTTTATTGAGGTGAAATTCACAGACCATACAATTCATCCATTTAACATGTACTGTTCAGTGTTTTTTAATGTATTCAGAAGGTTGCGAATCCATTACCATATTCAATTTTAGAATGTTTTCATCCTCCCAAGAAGAAATCCCAAGCCCTTCATCTATTGCCCGCTGCCTTCCTGTCTCCCCAACCCCCAGCCCTAAGAAACCACTGATCTGCTTTCTGTCTCTATCGACTTTCCTGTCCAGGATAGGTGTGGGGACAGTGGGGCCAGAGAGAGCTCTTCTTGCGGGGGTGCCGGGAACTGCCGAGGGAATGTGTGAAAGCTGGGCTCAGGGAGGATGAACGGGGTCTGCAGGCGGCAGGCAGAACTGGAGGCCAGGTCATATTTGGCCGAAGGGCATCCATGTGGCCTTGAGTTTGTGTGTGTGACTGTAGGTGTGAACACGTGTGTGTGTGTGAGAGAGAGAGAGAGAGAGAGAGAGAGAATTGAGGTGTAGAGGAAGGAGGAAATGAGGAATCTTTACCATAAATCTGAGCTGAGTTGGAGTACCCTGGTGGCCTAGCAGTTAGGGATCTGGCATTGTCACTGCAGCGGCGTGGATCACTGCTTCGACCTGATTTTGATCCCTGGCCTGGGAACTTTTTCATGCCTCGGGCACAGCCAAAAAACAGAGCCATTTCAAAACCGATGGTTGCTGGTCGCAGTTAAACTGTTACGCGTCTGAGCTGGAGGAAATGCTTGAACAGAAAAGACGTGGCTTACATTTGTGTCCTTATTTCCACTTTTAGCTATTTTGTGTGTAAGAGGATTTTTGAACTTAAGATTTTGAAATTGACTTCTTCAGTTTTCTTTCTTTCTTCGGTTTATTTATACATCTTTCCACAATTGATCTAGTTATAACTGAGCTCACACTGTGATGGTGCACACACCCGTTTCCTCTGTTGCCTGGCCAGTGCTCTGCCCTCCCTCCCTCCCTGTAACTCAAACGACTCATTTCAGTGACTGAGGCTATCCCTTCCCTGATCCCCCGACCCCCTTTTTCCTGCCCTGTTCCTAATCTTTCTGGACTGGCCTGTTCCCTTGCACACTCTCACCTCGCACACATGTGCCCTGCACAGAACGTCCAGCATGGTTTGACAAGAAGGAATGTCAGAGTTCTCTGGGTCCTGCGTTTCTCAATTGCATTTTGTGAAAATGGCCCAGATCCCCCAGTTTTGCCGCCCCTGGTCCCTCTTGGACAGTGGCTCAGCCCGACGGTGCCTTCAGTCCCCGAGCCGCGCTGCTGGGAACTGTTCTCTCTGTCTGCACTGAACATGATACCCTCCCGCGGACCGGTGGTCTCATGAGGGTGCTCTGCTCTGTGTCGGCAGGTATTTGAGATCCTGCTGAGCCGGGGCTACTCTGAGAACAATTTCCGGGAAGATCTGAAGAACCTTTACCTGAAGCTCGGCATTGAGAACAAGATGATGATCTTCCTGTTCACGGATGCCCATGTGGCCGAGGAGGGCTTCCTGGAGCTCATCAACAACATGCTCACTTCAGGTACCTGGATGCCGCTCAGCTTTCAACTGAGGCGGTCTGATAAATAAGCATGACCATTGTGGTTTTTTTGGCCTGTGGCATGTGGAAGTTTCTGGGCAAGAGATCGAACCCAAGCCATGGTAACAACCAGAGCTACTGCAGCGACAACGCTGGATCCTTAACCCACTGCACCACAAAGGAACTCCCCAAGCATTACTTTCTTAAAGCACCTCCCACAGGAGTTCCCGCTGTGGTGCAATGGGATGGGCAGCATCTTGGGAGCACTAGGCTGTGGGTTTGATCCCTGGCCTGGCACAGTGGGTTCAAGATCCATTGTTGCCACAGCTGTGGCATAGGTCACAACTGCGGCTTGGATCTGATCCCTGGCCCAGGAACTCCATATGCCTCAGGGTGGCCAAAAAAGAAAACAAACAAACAAACAACAAAACCCCCCAAAGCCCAACTAGCCAGAATCTTGCTGTTTCTTGTCTTGAGGGGGCTCTCCCCTGCACACCTCCATTTATTTAATTATTGTAACATTCATCAGGCCTAAACCTTGGAGTGTGTCAACTCCTAACCTCTCCCACATTTGTGAATTCTTTTTTTGTCTCTGAAGATTGTTCCCTCCCTTGCATTCCCTTTATTGTCTAAATCAGACCCTTATCATATCTGACCTTGACTTTTCACAGACATCTCTGTATTGATCTTCCCGCTTCCTAAGATCCACTCTCTGCACGTGTCATTTGTATTTTCTTTGCTCTGGGTCTCTATGGACCAATTTCTTTCTCAGCAGTCTAGCTGCCTTTCTCTTCTCATTTCCTGGATATAATCTTTGCATCCTGCCTATGCAGCTTACCCATACTTGGCACACTCTCTTTCTCCCTCCCTTTTCATCCTCCATGGTTGCAAGTGAGAAGCTCAACTCAAACTGGCTAATGTGAAATTAAGGGGAAATGAAGGAAATGAAGATTGAATCTTGAAACAGAGAAAGTCGGGGTTGAATTTGGGTGTTCAAATGATATCATCATGAACTGGCCCTTCTCCCATTCTTGGCTTTACTGTTTTTCTTTTATTTACATCCTTGGGTTCTCCCAAAGTAGTTTTTTAAAATGGCACTAGAAGCTGCAGGCTTGCATCCTCTTTGCTCAGCTCAATGAGTAAGGATTTCTTCTTCCCAGGAGGTGTGGCCTAAGTGCCAGGCAGGGCTCTCATTGGCTATCTCAGGTCACATGCCTGTCCTTCAGCCAATCACTTTAGTCGGATTGATGCAACACCACATCCAGACTTAGAATGGATGGGAAGCAGTTCTCCAGAGGAAAAGAGGGACCTACGACAAGGAATGGAGGGATGGATGAGGATTGGGGGCACAAACAGCAGAATGTCACTTTCCAGTTGCCACCAAGAAAACATTCCTCCCAGATTTAGCTCTAGTGCCTTGCAAGGTCTCCCTCCTCCAAAAGCCTCCTTGATGGTGGAGATTTCCTATCTCCTCGATGCCTGGGGCACCCGTGGTCCAGGCTGCCTACTTGGCATTTAGCACACATGCCCTTGGGTCAGCAGCATATTCTAGGTGGATCACAAGCTCCTAAGCGTGGATGTAAGTGTCAGCCCTGTTCTCTGTAACCCCCACTGCAGAGCTCATGTTGTGTTTTCTATGAAGACCGAGTGGGGTCTGATGGGCCCATTTAATAGTATTCCAAATGATCGAGGTCAAGTATCTCTGACGCCCTCATGCTTTGCTGCAGCACGAAGGCTTTGGGTCTCACCCTTGGCACGAATGACATTAGGGACTGGGCAGTTCTTTGCTGGGGGGGGGCGGTGCTGTCCTGGGCATTATGGGATGTTTAGGAGCATCCCTATCTTCTACCCACTAGATGCTGTTAGTACCACCCCTGATACGCACATACATACACACACGCACAGGCACAACCAAAAATGTCTCCAGACACTGCCAAATGTCTTTTGGGGAGGGAAAAATTGTCCCTAGTTGAGAACTCCTGCCTTGATACTCGTGCTAACCCTCCCAGGTGAGCCTTGGGGCTCAGAGTCGGGACCTAGGCCCTGGCTTTTGGATCTGGCATCTACTACTCTTTTGTGACGCTATCCTTCTGCCATGTCAGTGCCCAGAGAGATAATAACCCAGAGACTTTAAAAAAAAAAAAAAAAAAAGACCCTTGTCTTTTGTTTTCTAGGAATCGTGCCTGCGCTTTTTCCAGAAGAGGAAAAGGAGTCAATCCTCAGTCAGATTGGACAAGAGGCTTTGAAGCAAGGGATGGGCCCGGCCAAGGAGTCTGTGTGGCAGTACTTTGTGAACAAGAGTGCAAATAACCTGCATATTGTCCTGGGCATGTCGCCGGTGGGGGACACTCTGAGGACCCGCTGCAGGAATTTCCCAGGTGCCCTTGAGCAGAGGCTGCAAATCTGGTTTCGCCCTTCAGCAGGGCTCATGCCTTGAGGAGGGAATGACACATACCTTGAGGTTCCACCAGCAAAGTGACACATGACATTAGGTTGAAATTTGGACCCTATCCCATAGGATCAGCCCCGAGCCACCTCTCACAGTTGCCAAAAGGCTCTGGCACCGCTGATAGGAGGCTGATGTCTTCCAACACCTGGAAACACTGGTCCCAGGTACAAGGCCCAGAGGAGGTGAGGCAGGGCTCCCTGTTCCCTTCCATTGGGAAATATTCTGGCAGACTCATGGAAGGTGGAAGTACCTGCCCCTAGAACAGAGGTTCTCAGGTGGGGAGCAGTTTTGTTCCCCCAGGGGACAGTTGTCAATGCCTGGAGACATTTTTTGGCTGTTACAACTGGGAACAGTGGAGTATACCACTCTATCTGATTGTGGAGTTTCTGTCGTGGCTCAGCAGTTAATGAACTCTACTGGCATCCATGAGGACGCAGGTTCGATCCCTGGCCTCGTTCTGTGGGTTAAGGATCCAGCATTGCCGTGAGCCATGGTGTAGGTCACAGAAGCGGCTCAGATCTGGTGTGGCTGTGGCTGTGGCATAGGCCAGCAGCTGTAGCTCTGATCCAACCCCTAGCCTGGGAACCTCCATTTGCAACGAGTGCAGCCCTTTAAAAAAAAAAAAAAAAAAAAAAGACAACCCTATCTAATTGATAGAGGCCAGGATGCTGCTAAAGATCCTACAGTGCACAGAGAGCCCCACCCCGGACGATTGACCAGCCAAATGTCAATAGTGCTGAAGCTGAGAAACCCTGCTTTAAAAATATTTTTTTAATTAAAATATAGTTGATTTACAATGTTCTGTCAGTTTCTACCATACAGCAGAGTGACTCAGCCATATATATTCTTTTTCTCATTTCTTCTATCATATTCTGTCAGAAGTGATTGGATAGAGTTCCCTGTGCTGTACAGCAGGACCTCATTGCTTCTCCATTCTGAATGGATTAGTTGGCATCTACTAACCCCAAACTCTTAGTCCATTCCACTCCCTCCCCCTTCCCTTTGGCAACCATAGGTCTGTTCTCTATGTCTGTGAGTCTGTTTCAAAATCCTGCTTTCGATCATTATTTTGACACATCCAGCTCATTCACCAGTTTGCTGGGTACCAAAGATGGTATCCATGCTCTTGAGTGTCTCAGAGTTGCAGAGGGATCATCTCTTTTATCTCCTTTTCTTTTCAAGGTCTAGTAAATAACACTGGTATTGACTGGTTCATGCCCTGGCCTTCCCAAGCTCTGCATGCAGTTGCTAAGTCATTTTTAGGTAAGTGACAACTCATACAGGGACCACAGTAACAGTACAGCAAAGCAGTTTGTCATCCTTCTTCTGACTTTGAATTTTGGTCCAGCCAATTCCTTCGTCATTAACGCCCATGGTCACAAATGGTGTTTTAGTGTATTAGTGTCTTTTGGGTGTATGTAGTGTTTTAGTCCAAAGAGATTTCAAGGGATCTACAAGGACAATGTAGGATAAAAATTGACTAGGTATCAACCAAAGGAGGGGTTAGCAACCATGGCCTGCGCCTGCCCCTTGCTTTGGTAGATAAAGTTTTGTTGGAACCCAGTTAATGAACATACTGTCTGTGGGCTTTTATGCTGCATCCACAAAGTTGAGTAATTGCCATGGAGGCTGTACAGGCCACACAGCCTAAATGTTTACTGTTTGGCTCTTGGTAGAAACAGTGTGCTAATCCCTAAACCCAAGGATGCCTGAAGGACCTTTTGGTAAACCAGTTATCCCTCAGTGCTGCATTTGCTTTAAAATTTCAAACCCCTAAGGCCTTGGTTATTAATTTTAGTCTTCAAAATAAGAAAGCAAGCCTATTTATCTTTGAGGAAAAACTTTTTATCTAAACCTAACTCGAGCAGATTTATGACACTGGCCGACCGTGTAAATAGTGTCAGCCTTATAAATATGTATTTAATAAATACGTAACTCGTCCTATTCTATAGGCAGGTTGCAGTTTGAGGTGGGGAAGGAGGCTAAGAGAATGCCTCTTTCCTAATGATATAACTCAGGGATCAGCAAACTTTCTGTAAAGGACCAGATAAATGTTTTCAGCTTTGTGGGTTGTATGGTCTCTGTTGCAACTGCTCAGTTCCACCATTGCATTAGGAAAGCAGCCATAGACAATATGTAAATGAGTGGCCATGGCTGTGTGTAAATAAAACTTTATGTACAAAAATAGACGGCGGGCCAGATTTGTCCTGTGGGCTGTATGTTGCCAACCCTCATGTAGATGCACCTGAACTTTCACAGGCTTGTTTGCCATCTCTGGGTATTAGCACTTAGGTTTGCTTTCAGTATTCAGTGGTTCAGTATCATAAATCATACCAAGTGGAATTTGCTTAGAATTGCTTCCCTTAGAAGATATTACCATTATTGGAATGAATAGGTATGGATCTGCCCATTAGGTATGGATACTTGTGAGGCAAAGCTTTCCATGTGTGCCATAAAATTGGGCCATGGGCTGTGGGTTGCTGACCCCTTGGTATAATTTGAGATCAAATATGCAGAATCTGGGAGTTCTCTTTGTGGCTCAGTGGTAACAAACCTAACTAGTATCCATAAGGATGAGGGTTTGATCCCTGGCCTTGTTCAGTAGGTTAAGGATCCGGTGTTGCCATAAGCTGCAGTATAGGTCACAGACGAAGCTCAGATTCCTGCACTGCTGTGGCTGCAGCATAGGCTGGCAGCTACAGCTCTGATTTGGCCCCTACCCTGGAACTTCCATGTGCCTTGACCCCCCCCCCAAAAAAAAGCAGAATATGGATGGATGCATACTTTTCACCAGTCTTCCTCATTTTCTGCTTTGAGGTGATGGTATTTTGCAATCTGTGAGATAATTCGAGCAAGGTGATTTTGGCACCAGGAGTGATTATTAATTCTTACAGCAGATGTATAGGAAGGCCTACCTTGTGCCCAGCATGTGCCTGGTACACTGGGTGGATTTCTCTCCTGGAATTTCAGGTCCTTCTCACATAAGTGCCTCAGCCTTTAGGGAAACAGACCTTCCTACCAGTAGGGAAAGAGAATTGGCTTTTTGTGTTAGAGAAATTGCCAGAGTGTGAATATGTACTGTGGTCCAGAAAAGCCACTCATAAGCGATAGCTGATCTTCTTTCTTTTACTTAAAAAAAAATTTTTTTAAGGGCCGTACCTATGGCATGTGGAAGTTCCAAGGCTAGGGGTTGAATTGGAGCTACAGCTACCGGCCTAACCCACAGCCACAGCAGCACCAGATCTGAGCTGCATCTGCGACCTACACCATAGCTCTTGGCAATGCTGGATCCTTAACCCACTGATTGAGGTCAGGGGTCGAACCCGCATCCTCAGGGGTACCAGTCGGGTTCATTTCTGCTGTGCTGCCATGGGAACTCCTTGCCTTTCTTTTTTGTTAAAACATTTTCCTGTCATTTTTATTATGGTAAAAGATATGTAACATAAAATTTTCCATTTTAACCATTTTAAGTGTGCAGTGTTAACACTAATTACATTCACAATGCTGTGCAATCACCACCACCATCCACCTCTAGAACCTTCCTCGTCTTTAAAACTGAAACTCTGTCCCCATTAACCACTCACTTCTCTGTTCTCCCACTCCCAGCCCCTGGTAACCTCTGATTATGTCTCCATGAATTTGCTGATTCTAGATAGTTCGTGTAAGTCAATAGATAGTTCATGTAAGTCAGATCATGCAACATTTGCCCTTTCGTGTCTGGCTTCTTTTACTTAGCACATTTTCCAGGCTTATCTACATTGTGCCATGTGTCAGAATTTCCTTCTTCTTTAAGGCTGAATAATATTCCATGCATGGAGAGACCATGTTTTGTTTATCCATCCAACCTTTGGTGGACACTTGGGCGGTTTCCACTTTTGCTACTATGAGTAGTGCTACTATGAACATTGGCATCCAAGAATCTGCTAAAGTCCATTTTTCGGTTCTTTTGGGAACACAGGAGTGGACTTGTTGGGTCCCATGGGAATTCCATAGTTAACTTTTTGAGGAACTGCTCGTTTCCTTTCTTTGAGAGCCACACTTTTCCATTCCTTCCTCTGCAGGGACTAATCCGATGATCCCTGTCGAAAATATAGAAGATCTGGTAGAACATGTTGTTTTGGTTCATGAATCGGTGGGCGAATTCAGCAAACAGTTTCTACAGAAACTGAGACGCAGCAACTACGTAACTCCCAAGAACTACCTTGATTTTATTAACACATATTCAAAATTGCTGGATGAGAAAACGCAGTATAATATAGGTAAGACCTGAGAATGGGACAGTTAACAGGAATGGTTATTACTTACGAGTAAGGATCCAAATGCTGATCTTTTTCTGAAGCAGATGCTTCTTAGCAAGCTGGAGCATACTCAGGATTGAGGCAAAGCAGAGCACATTTTGGATTTTGCATTTCAAAGAGTGGTTCGTCTGTGTGGGCAGGGCCCTGGCATGTTTTATTTTAATTTTTCTGGGTTAGGCCATGCACTTACTAGCTCTCAATTTTCATTGCATTAGAGCATTGTGCTCTATTGGAAAATGCCATTTATAAATACTCTGCCTCTGGCTGCTGGCCAAACGAAGAGCTGTTTTCAGAAATATATTCATTTTGGGAGATGCCATCCCAAAATGGCAATGGATGCTTGACATCTCATGAAAATGATTTTTGCCCCAGTGAGCCCAAGCTGGATGCATTGCACTGGCATACTTGCTTGGGTACTGGGAACAGCGCCCCCTTGACCATGAAAGCCTGTGTTGCTTTTCCTCAGCTCAGTGCAAGCGTCTGGAGGGGGGGCTGGACAAGCTGAAGGAGGCCACCATCCAGCTGGATGAGCTGAACCAGAAGCTGGCCGAGCAGAAGATCGTGCTGGCAGAGAAGTCAGCTGCCTGCGAGGCCCTGCTGGAGGAAATCGCCACCAACACTGCCATAGGTGAGTGCAGGGCCAGCTCTGGGGGTGGGGATCCCCCAAAAAAGGACAGGGCTTCACTGGGGGACATTCCTGGGAAGCCACTTGTAAGAACTGGTTTGTTTGTTTGTTTTGTCTATGTCTGCAGCATGTATAATTTCCTAGGCCAAGGATTGAACCCGAGCCACAGCAGTGACAATGTGAGATCCTTAACCCACTGAGCCACCAGGGAGCTCTGGGAACTGGCATCTTTTGACCCTCCCATTGCTCTTTTTTGCTGCAGAAGCATCAAGCCCCCCTGGAATAGGCACTCGGATCCTATCATAGGCAGGACCCACACAGCTGGTAGCTTGAGCATTGACAGCTCAAGCTACCAGCTGTCCTTCATCCTCAATGAGCTAGTGAACTGGGTTGGTTTAAATTGACCCCAGCCTGTGGAGTTCCTGTTGTGGCTCAGCAGGTGAAGAACCCGACTAGTATCCATGAGGATGCATCAACCCCTGGCCTTGCTCAGTGGGTTAAGGATCCGGTGTTGCCACAAGCTGCCACGTAGGTCGCAGATGCAGCTCGGATCCCACGTTGCTGTGGCTGTGGTGTAGCCTGGCAGCTGCAGCTCCAATTTGGCCTCTAGCCTTAGAACCTCCATATGCCACAGGTGTGGCCCTAAGAAGAAAATAGATACATACATAAATAAACAAACAAACAAACAAAAAAAACAGATATTTATTTGTTCTCACTGTTCCAGAGGCTAGAAGTCTGAAATGAAGATCTTGGCAGGGCCTTGCTCCCTCCACAGGGTCTAGGGGAGGAACCCCATTGCTTCTTCTAGCTTCTGGTGGTGACCGACAATCCCAGGCAGTCTTGGGCTTGTGGACCCATGCCTGCAATCTCTGCCTCCATCATCCTATGACCTTCTTCCCTCTCTGTTGCCTTATCTTCCACTGACCTTCTTGGTCACACCCTAACCCAGTATGACTTGTGTTAACTAATTACTTTTGCAAAGACCCTCTTTCCAAAGAAGCTGGCGTTCTGAGTTTCTGGGCAGCCGTGATTTTGAGGAGGGTACTGTTCAACCCCCGACCTCTACCCTGAGCCAAGCCTTGTTCTAAATGCTGGGGTACCAGCCCTCAGGGAGATGCTTACATTTCTTGAGTGGAGCCAATCAACGAGGCAGTAATCAGATGACGTTTCAGATTGTGATTAGTGTCATGAAGCCGACAAACAGCATGACGAGATGGAGAGTGGCCTTGAAGAGGGTGGCTTTTGAGCTGGGCGGGGTGAACAGAGGTGATGCAGAGGCAGAGAGATCCTGGGGAGCCAGTGGGGTGGGGAGGGCAGCCTGGCGTCCTCAGCTAACCCTGGCCAAGCAGGGCCAATCTCGTGGGATGGAGCGGGTGGGTTGCAGGTGGGCCAGTCAAGGAGGCTCAGAGTCGCAGCAGCTGTCCCTATGTTGGGGATGCCAGGCGCCATGGGGATTCCCTTTCCAGTGGGAACACGCAAGGCCGCCATATTGGAGGAAGCTCATTTGACCCCCTACGCCCAGCACCCACCTCTGGGGGTTGTGCTGCTTTGGCCCCATAGCAGTGGTCCATTCTGCCCATGCCCCTTGCCCAGGAATTTCACCAACCTCCTCCTTCCATCCACAGCGGAGGAAAAGAAGAAACTGGCGGAAGAAAAAGCCATGGAGATAGAGGAGCAAAACAAGATCATCGCGGTGGAAAAGACGGAGGCTGAAACAGCCCTTGCCGAGGTCATGCCCATCCTGGAAGCCGCCAAGCTGGAGCTGCAGAAGCTGGACAAATCAGATGTGACCGAGATTAGGTAACAGGTTGCCATCTCCAAGTGTGCCTGGCCACCAGTCTCACGCCTGACAGTAATTGCAATAACCAAGGTGGTTTGGCATTTCTGCGCCGGCCACTGTGCCCAGCCCTTTTCCATGGTGGGGATTATTGTCATCTTCATTTGCAGATGAGGAAAGAAGTCAGGCCAGGGCGGTGAGGTGACTTGCCCCAGGCCCCGCTCCTTAACCAGTAGGTAGAACAGCCTCTTGGCCTTGAACCCAGGCCGACTGATAGAAGGAGACTGGGTTCCAGAAGGTGCTGTGTAGGAGATGTGTAAGTGGGTCTTCTTCATGGGAATGTGACACAAGTGTCTGACCTGAAAGAGGAGGGCCCTGGCTGGGCAAGGGGTACCACAGGCTGAGAGCACCTGGGAGATGCCCTCATCCATTTCTAGCCACATGGGCTTTGGAGGGTGGGGAGAGTGAGTCTTTATTGGCATTATGCAAGTCAATCTGTAAAGTGACTCCATCCCCCACCACTGGGGGGCTCTCCTGGTGTCAGGAAGAGGGGCCTGCTGGAGGGGGTATGGGCGAGCTTCTCACTCCCGTGACATGGCCTCCCTAGGGCGCCGTAAGGGGTTCTCATTGGTAAGCTTAGTGCCTCGGGCGGATCCAGGAGGAAACCGTGTCCTGTCTGCCAGCACCCGCCCACCCCGCCCACCCCGCCCCCGTCCTTGTGCAGACTGGCCCCTCACACTATCCCTGGACCAGGAACCTCAGCTCTCTCCTCTCCTCATGCCCCATCTTGTCCTCGTTTCCTGACGGGTTTCCATCCTTTTGGCCACATAGTCAGGTCTCATGTGAGAGAGACTTCGGTGTCCAGGTGGAAGCTGACTCTCTGTTTTGTGTTCCTGGCGAGATGGTGCTGCTCATCTGAGCGCCGCTCTTTTCCTAAGGGCTGAGCGGCATCCCTTGTCCAAAGCCGTGCTCTGGCTGTTGGCTCATTGGTGAGACTCGTGGACTGGAACAGAAGGTTCAGCCGGTTCCAGGGCAGGGGCTGAGTAACTCTCGGGAGGTTATCTGGAGATGCAAGAGGTCGTGATTTCAGAGTTTTTGTGGTGTGATTCCAATGAAGGTATGAGGGTAGACATTTTATTCATTCATTCATTCACTCATTCATTCATTCATTCATGCCACGCCCATAGTCTGCAGAACTTCCCGGGCCAGGGATCAAATCCAAGCCACAGCAGTGCCAAGGCCAAATCCTTAACTGCTAGGCCACCGGGGAACTCCCTAAGGGTGGATTTTTTTTTTTTTTTTCTTTTTAGGACCACATGTGCAGCACATGGAAGTTCCCAGGCTAGGGGTCAAATGGGAGCTGCAGCTGCCAGCCTACACCACAGCCACAGCCATACCAGATTTGAGCTTCATCTGTGACCTATGCCACAGTTCATGGCAACGGCAGATCCTTAACCCACTGGGTGAGGCCAGGGATCAAACCCACATCTTCATGGATACCAGTTGGGTTCTTAACCTGCTGAGCCACAATGGAAGCTCCGGGTGGATGTTTTAACTGCAGTAGTATATGTTGGAAGTTTAGACTGGTGTACCACAGCAAAGTAGAAATGCATACGCAGCTGAGCTGAGGGAGAGACCAGCTGCATGCGCATTTTCAAGGGAAATGTCCAATGACCACTTATATGGATTTGGGCCACTGCTCCCAGGTCAGCAGCATAAAAACATTGTGAGGGTAGAGAGTTGAGAAGGATTTTTTTGAGGGGGATGTGTTTGGAATGAGGGGTTGTGAGTCCATCCCCTCAACACTCCAAGGTGGGGTTTCTGTGGGACAAGATGGAAAGCTTGCTATGTGTCCCCTGCAGTTAGACAGGGTGCCTCTACCACCCCTGATGCAGCTGTCAGAGGGGTGCCCAGTTCACCCCTGAGAAAGTGAAAGTGGCCTACCACCTAAAAAAGTCATTATTGGAACAGGGAACATGTTCATTCATGGCTTTCCTTTTTATTGGCTGTGTGACCTTTGGCAAGTCACCTAACCTCTCTGTGCTGCAGTTTCCTGGTGAGTAAAATGTGGGTGATAATAAATTGTTCTTATAGCACCAGGTTTGTTACGAGGATCAAATGTAAAGAGCTCTCAGAACTGAGTTGAGCACACGGTCAGTACCGTGTAAACATTAGCCAGGATCACGGTTCCATCATCACAATGACATGCTTTGAAAGGCCCCCTCTCACCTGTCCCCCGTCAGCGTAGCTCTGCTCCCCCATACCGTGTATCTATTTCTCATATGTCCATTCAGGGTTTTTGTGCATATTCAAGGCCACCGGATACACTAATGACTCTTCAGTTCCCAACGTTGGATTCTAAGCATTGTAGCAAAAGAGATACCTGTATATCCTTTTTTCTTTCCTTTTAAAATGCCGTTGGTTGGAGTTCCCATTGTGGCTCTGCAGTAATGAGCCTGACTAGTATCTATGAGAGTTCGGGTTCGATCCCTGGCCTCGCTCAGTGGGTTAAGGATCTGGACTGCTATGTAAGTTGCAGACACGGCTCAGATCTAGCGTTGCTGTGGCTGTGGCCCAAGCCGGTGGCTACAGCTCCAATTCGACCTCTAGCTGGGGAACCTCCACATGCCGCAAGTGCGGCCCTAAAAAGACCAAAAAAAAAGATATATGTACTTGGCAATACACTGTACATATTTTTCTGGGTCTTGGCTTTTTTGTTTAACATTACTGGACACCTTGGAGATCTTTTGCATGTTGCTGTATGGGAATTTTCTCAATATTGAAAAGTAGCCCATCACATTTCATTGGAGAGCCATGCCATCCTTTATTTCATCAGCCCCAGTTTGTGGTTTCCCAGTTTGTGATTTTCCCAGTTTGTGTTTTAGCTGATTTCCAGTCTTTTGCCTTTAGAAACAGTGTAGCAAAGAATAACCCTGCCTTACTTCACTCTGCACCTGGGAAAGACCAGGGGAAGGATGCATTTGCAGAAGTGGAATTGCTGGGTTCAAAGGTGTGTGCATTTGCTAGGTCTAAAGTTGTTGCCTTGTGCCTTCCACAGAGTTGGAACCAATTTATAGCCCCATGGCCATCCATATGAGTGCCTGCTTTTTCATAGCCTCACCAACAGAGGGCACTACTAAACATTTGGAATTTTGCTTGTTTTATAGATGAAAAATGGTATTGATGTAGTTTTAGTGTGCATTTCCCTTACGATGAGTGAGGCTGGCCTTTTTTTTCATATGTGAAAAATATGTGTTAGTGTCCTGTATATTTCATCTTCTGTGAACTCCCTATGTACTTTGTCCAGCAATCTGCTGGATTGCTGTTGTTACTCTAGCTTTTTTTTTTCTTGTCTGTTTCCAAGAACTTTTTTAAAAATTTTTTTTTCGTCAGGCCCATAGCATGCTTAAGTTCCTGGTCCAGAGATTGAATCTGAGCTACAGCAGTGATAATGCCAAATCCTTAATTGCTAGGCCACCAGGGAACTCCCAAGGGACTTGTTATATAATGGGGAGATTAGCTTTTTCAGTGATGCGACTTGCAGATAATTTTCCCAGTTTGTCATCAGCCATTTGACTTTAGGAGGTTTGTGTTTGTGTTTGCCATACGTAAATTTTTATTCGCATGTGGCAGGTTTTAGCAGAGTCTTATTTTGTGGCTTTTGGATATTACCTCATTCTTAAAAGGCCTTGCCTCTGATAGACTGTAAAATAACTTCCCCAAGGTTTCCTCCTGTTTAGCTGTTTACATTTAAATCTTTGATCTCTTTGGGGTTTTCCCTTGGGTTTGATGTGAGTTTGGCTCTAGAGGACTGCAATCTGGCTTTGTTTAGGCCATTTGGATGTTAAGGGTGATGAGCCAGCACCAACGTCCTGACAACTTCATAATCCTTTAATTCTTTAAATAGCACTTCCTTTCTCTAATGCTCAATCCCTTTCGTAGAAATCATTAAGTGTTAAGGCAGGAAGATTAGGAGGAATGAAGATTAGAGGTGAATGTTTCTCTCTGGTGTATAAAAGCCTCCCTTTGTGACTGGCCTGCGATGTGACTTTCTTTCCTTTCCTCCATTCAATAGTCACTGAGGCCTGCCGCCCACCCACCCTGCCCTGGCCCTGGGGCTGAGGGGCAGCGAGCCAGGCAGGGGGTCTTTGCTGCATGGAGCCCATGGTCTGGGGGAGGCTCGGGTGTGCACATGGGAATCTCACATATACAGTAAAATCGCCTGGGAGGGTCTTTACTGCTATGACTGTGGATAACGGAGGACCTGACCCTGTCTGGGGGCTGGGCAGTCAGGAAAGGTGAACCCCAGGAAGCGACATTTGAACTGAAATGTGGGATGGAGGCTAGCGGCAGGAGCTGGAAGGAGCGTGGCTGGAGGGAGAAGCAGAGACAGACTGTCTGGGGTGGAGTGAGGGGAGGAGGGGAGTGGGGTTTGTAATGGTTATTCTCCTCCAGGGAAGGCAGCCTGTCATCCCCTCTCTCTCTGCCTGGGTTTCTTTTGTGATAAAAGACAGGAACCACTTGAAACAGAAATGTTTTCATTTCTCAGACTTGTGACCTTAGTATTCGGGACCCTCAGTTACCTGGCAGTACAGCACTGTATTCTGTATAAACGAGGTTCCTGGGACTGGTTTGTAAACAGAGAACTTCTTTTTCTTTTTCTTTTTTTCCCCATTTCTTTCTTTCTTTTTTTCTTGGCCATGCCTGCGGCATTGAGAGGTTCCCAGGCCAGGGATCTAACCTAAGCCACAGCAATGACTATGTTAGATTCTTAATCCTCTGAGCCACCAAGGAACGCCTTTTTTTTTTTTTTGGTTTTTTTTTTTCTTCCAGAGAACTTCATTTTCATAGATTCAAAGGTTTGGGAAGCTGGAAGATTCCAGCTCCTCAACCCATTTGATAGATGGGGAACACTGAGAACCCTGGATCATTCCTAACTTGCCCAAGGGCTCAGGACCCACCCTGCCCCGAGGCTTTTTCCATCTTGTGTTGGAAAATATCTCACTGGTTCTCTCCCCCTCGGATTATTCAGAGAGCCATGGCCTGGGCCTGGCCTTCATCGACCCTGAGGGAGCCTTTTAAAAGCGGTTGACAGCATCACTGTTTTCATAAGCACCTAACGCCGGCATAATTGAACCTTTTGCTGTTTGACTCAGGATCATTACTTTAATTGTCGGGCTTTATGCTGGAGTCATTGCCCTGGCTTGTCCTTGTGCTGTGTGGCTTCCTCGTCTGCAGGCCAGTGGGTTGGGGTCCAGGGCCAGGAGGGGTGGGGGTTTGGGGTTCAGAGAGTCTCCACACTGCTATGCGGTCGGATTGTTCTCTGTCTCTGTCTCTCTCCCCCATCCTCCCTCTCCTCCTCTGGGGCACCCCGGCCTCTCCCCTGGCTGTGCCATGCCCCAGAGGGGGCTCTGTTACCTCCTTCTCTCCTCTCTTCCTTTCCTTTGCCTTTTATTCATTGTTTTCCTTCTTCTTTTTCTTTTTTTAAATTTTATATATTTTTTGGCTGCACCTGTGACATGCGGAAGTTCCAAGGCTAGGGATGAAAATCACGCCACGGCAGGGACAACACTGGATGCTTAACCTGCTGAGCCACCAGGGAGCTCCTTCAGTGTTTTCCTTCTGATTCTGTCACCTTCACGGCTATGGTGTCTGCACCACTCATGTAGCTTCTATGGACTTGGCCAGGCAGCTGGCAGCCCGGTGCCCCCATGGGGTACAGTGTGTGACCCGCTCCTTCTCGGGCCTTCGCGCCGATGCTGATGTTCCTTCCCCTGTTCCTGTCGGGCCTCCAGTTCCCCGGAGGGCCAAGGGTGTGGATGTCAGTGTGTTGTAGCAGCAGAGTGATAGTCTGGCTTCATCAAAGACGGAGACATCAATTGCCATAGCCTGAAGGAGCCCAGGCCCCACGGGCTGTGTGGACACAGACAGGCCAGCCAAGCACCTGAGTCCTGACGGAAAATAGGATGGTGATGATGTTAATGACAGTAATGACAGTGGCTGCCGCTTAGAGTCTGAGGGATCACCCCATAGTGTAATCGAAAGCACAGATTCTCAGGCTCCACCCTGACCCACCAGTTCAGATGCTCAGGGGCGGCCTGGGTTTGCACTTAATGACACCCTGCTGTGTTCCTGATGCCGGTCAGGTTCCAGGAGCCTGGTCTGGCACCTGATAGGGGAAACCCTGTCCCTGCCCTTGGAGAAGCCCACCCCTAGGAGCCGGTCAGTGTTGGGACATGGCTTCCTTTGTTTCCAAGCAGCATCACCCCCAAGAAATGACTCTGGATGGAGACGTTTTTATCCGTAACTCTCGTTCAGGCCAGATCCTGGCCGCATCCTGCATCTGACCCACGTGTGTTTCCGTGTCTCCCCAGGTCCTTTGCTAAGCCCCCAAAGCAGGTGCAGACCGTCTGCGAGTGCATCCTCATCATGAAGGGGTACAAAGAGCTCAACTGGAAAACTGCCAAAGGCATGATGTCCGACCCAAACTTCCTGAGGTCCCTGATGGAGATTGATTTTGATTCCATCACCCAGGGCCAAGTTAAAAATATCCGAGGTGAGGAGTTCCCTCGTGGCTCAGCAGGTTAAGGATCTGGCGTTGTCACTGCTGTGGTGCGGGTTGCTGCTGTGGCACAAGTTTGATCCCTGGCCCTGGAACTTTTGCATGCTGCAGGCGCAGCCAAAAAATATATAGAATCTGATTGCAGTGGCTTAGGTCGCTTCAGAGGTGCAGGTTCGATCCCTGGCCCAGTGCAAGGGTTTGAAGGATCCAGCATTGCCATAGCTACAGCATAGGTCATGGTTGTGGCTCAGATTCAGTCCCTGGCCTGGGGATTTCCACTTGCCTTGGGTTCGGCCATTAAAAAAAAATATCAGAGGTAAGTGTAGCCAGATGTAGGAATAGCTGGGTTGCAACCTGTGTCCCAGTCTTTGGGGCAGGGATGGAGAGTGAAGAGGGGGCTCGTCACAGGCAGACTCTCCCCTTGTGTTCAAATGATGTCCCCGTGGCTTTACTGATGGGAGAGGGGGAATGAGTTGTCCCCGGGGAAGATGGCAGCATAGTTGCATGAAACAAGGAAGGTGGTTGCTGGATGGGCAGCAGATGCCCGATGGATGTTTGATTCAGCCCCAGCGCTGGTTCTCCATAGTAGGGAACATGACTTTTCTTATGGAGCCCAGCCCGGCCTGTCTACTGTCCCTCTTGTCTGATGGGGCATGGTGGTGCCAAGAACTGGTCTACCCTGGACTTCTCCCCTTGTGCCTCTTGCCTGGGGGATGGGCAAGGAGGAGGAGGAGTTGGCGCCACCCACAGCCATGCCCTCTCTTCAGTTACAGGTGCCCACCTTCCCTCGGAGCCTGAATCCTGACCTGTCCCAGAGCTTAGCCAGTGGGAATGATGTTAGTCAAAGGCAATACAAGTTCATCGTGTCCCTGTTTATCCTGATGGTTCATTCACAACTTCATCATCAATGCTTTTTTTTTTCCAGTCACTTAAAAACAAAAAGAATCAACTATATTTTCATTTGAAAAAATTAAAAAGTAGCAAAAAAAAACCCAAACTAAACGAAAAGCAAACGATAGCAACTACAAAAACCCAACTATTCCATTTAGAATGGATAAGCAGGAGTTCCCGTCATGGTGCAGTGGTTAATGAATCTGACTAGGAACCATGAGGTTGCGGGTTCGGTCCCTGCCCTTGCTCAGTGGGTTAACGATCCGGCGTTGCCGTGAGCTGTGGTGTAGGTTGCAGACGCGGCTCGGATCCCGAGTTGCTGTGGCTCTGGCATAGGCCGGTGACTACAGCTCCAATTAGACCCCTAGCCTGGTTACCTCCATATGCTGCGGGAGCGGCCCAAGAAATAGCAACAACAACAACAACAACAACAACAACAAAAGAATGGATAAGCAATGAGGTCCTGCTGTACAGCACAGGGAACTATCCAATCACTTGGGATAGAACATGATGGAAGATAATATGAGAACAGGAGTGTGTATGTGTGTATGTGTATATATATATATGACTATGGGTCACTTTGCTGTACAGCAGAAATTGACAGAACATTGTAAATCAGCTATACTTTAATAAAAATTTTTTAAAAATCTATAACCCATTAAAAAAAAACAAAACAGGGAACTCTCTCTACCCGTATCTCAATTGGATGGTTTCCCATTTATGTGCAGTTACTCCCAGGGTGAGGGTGTGGTGGAGGTGATGATGCCTCTTCATGACCTATGAATCCCAATTAGCTGCCAGCTCTGAGCCACCTCGGTGCCTAGTTGGAGGTCCCCACTGATGCCCTGCGTCCCCAGGCGCTGCTGGGTGTCATATGGAGGCACCTGCATCCTGGGGGCAGTAACCTGTGCCGCCCACTCACATCTGAAACATCCACTTGCACAAAACTCATTTGGGGTTGGATCTATCTGTCGTCCATGGGCGAGCGGTCCAGATCCTGCTCCCAGATTTACCAAAGAGTAAGGAACTTGTTCCACATACTTTGTTCATAAGCAATTTATTTTCCATTTTATTCTCCCAAGATGAAGCTCGCCACTCATCGAAATCCTTGTGTCTTTGACCTCTAGGCCTCTTGAAGACTCTTAATACCACGACCGAGGAAATGGAAGCTGTGAGCAAGGCAGGCCTGGGGATGCTGAAATTTGTTGAAGCTGTCATGGGCTACTGTGATGTTTTTAGAGAAATCAAGCCCAAAAGAGACAAGGTATTACCCACCCTTGATACCTACACACTTCTGCCAAGAGACCATTTTGAAGTCAAAATTAATGTATCCATAGCTTTACTGGAAAAATTCTGGCAAGGTTCTGGTTTTAAACTGTACTGGAGTTCCTGTTGTGGCTCAGTGGGTTAAGAACCAGACACAGTGTCTGTGATGATAGGGTTTTGATCCCTGGCCTTGCTCAGTGGATTAAGGATCCAGCATTGCCACAAGCTGTGGTGGAGGTCACAGATGTGGCTTGTGGCTTGGATCTGGTGTGCTGTGGCTGTGGCATAGGCTGGCAGCTGCAGCTCTGATTCAACCCCTCGCTTGGGAACTTCCATATGCTGCAGGTGCAGCTATAAAAGAAAAAAAAACAAACTGCATAAACATTTTTCCCCGAATAAATGAAAACTCTGAATTACGACTCTTATTTAGACATAATGTGAACTGGCAGAACCAAATTCTGAAAGATTCTCAAATGAAGGGGGTAAAAATCATTATTGGGGAGTTCCTACTGTGGGGCAGTGTGTTAAGAATCTGACTACAGGAGTTCCCATCGTGGCGCAGAGGTTAACGAGTCCGACTAGGAACCATGAGGTTTCGGGTTCGATCCCTGGCCTTGCTCAGTGGGTTAACGATCCAAGGCGTTGCCGTGAGCTGTGGTGTAGGTTGCAGACGCAGCTTGGATCCTGTGTTGCTGTGGCTCTGGCATAGGCCGGTGGCTACAGCTCCAATTAGACCCCTAGCCTGGGAACCTCCATATGCCACGGGAGCGGCCCAAGAAATGGCAAAAAGACAAAAAAAAAAAAGAAAAAGAAAGAAAAGAAAACAATCTGACTACAGTGGCTTGAGTTGCTGCAGAGACTCAGGTTAAATCCCCAGCTGAGTGCAATAAAGGATCTGGTGTTGCTGCAGCTGCATCTCTGATTCAATCCTGGCCAGGGAACTTCCATATGCCAAGGGTGCGGCCATAAAAAATATATATATATATCATTCTCGGTTAAAGCAGAGCTTCTTAACTGGGTGCTATTGCTGGTTTGTTTTTTGGAGTTTTTTTTTTTTTGACCATGCTCACAGCATGCGTAAGTTCCTAGGCCAGGGATGGAACCCCTGCCACAGTAAAGACTCGAGCCATAGCAGTAATAATGCCAAATCCTTAACTCGCTGCACTGCCAGGGAGCTTGATCTATTGCCGTTTTGGATTGGATCCTTCTTGGTGGGGGGCGGGGGGCCTGTCCTGGGCACCTTAGAATGTTGAGCAGCATCTCTGGCCTCTACCCACTAGATGCCATTGTGCCCCCCCCCACTCCATGTTTCAACAACCCAAAATATCCCCAGACACTGTCATGTGTCCCTTGGGGAGCAAAATCAGTCCCTGTTGAGAGCCACTGAGCCAAAGTTTCAGGAAGAACATGCAATTCAAAGAGAATTATAAGGCTGAGTCCATCCTTTTGAGACATGTTTTGACATTGCTCTATAACTCAGAGTTTTATCACTCAGAAAACTTGGAACCTAACAGTGGGACCAGTATTATCTTCAAAGCATTCTTTTGAGTTTTTGACTTAGAACCATCATTTTAGAAACTTCGTACACATGAAAATTAAGCCATCTGCTAACTTGGAGGCAGGACATCTTTTTTGTAATGGGATATAGGACTTGTGCAACAAACCATAGAGGAGGTCACTAAGAAAAGAAGCTGTGCGCCTTGTGATGACATATGGTGGCCCCAGGGGGTGTGGACAGCATCAGGACTGGAGGTGGATCTAAGCCTAGGTGTGTGACTGTATCAGCCTTGCCTCGCGACCATCTTTTTTTTTTTGCCATGTCTTGGGCCGCTCCTGCGGCAAATGGAGGTTCCCAGGCTAGGGGTCTAATTGGAGCTGTAGCCACCGGCCTATGCCAGAGCCACAGCAACTCGGGATCCGAGCCGCGTCTGCAACCTACACCACAGCTCACGGTAACGCCGGATTCTTAACCCACTGATCGAGGTCAGGGACGGAACCCGCAACCTCATGGTTCCTAGTCGGATTCGTTAACCACTGAGCCACGACGGGAACTCCATCTTTTTCCCCAGCGTTCTGTGAATTGTCTTCACGTAGGTGGCCAGGCTAGAGCGGAATTTTTACCTCACCAAACGGGAGCTGGAGAGGATCCAGAATGAGTTGGCAGCCATCCAGAAAGAACTGGAAGCTTTGGGGGCCAAATACGAGGCGGCCATCCTGGAGAAGCAGAAGCTGCAGGAAGAAGCAGAAATCATGGAGAGACGGCTGATTGCGGCAGACAAGCTCATCTCCGGGCTGGGGTCTGAGAATGTCAGGTCAGCTGGGTTCACAAGCCCTCCTGATCAGCGGTTCTAAGTGCAATTTTGTGGTTTGTGAGTGGGCGTCATCTGCAGAATTTCTCACCATGTGGAGTCTTTATTCTATGCTGCATTTTGATCTGAAAACTGTGAAAAGGTTCTGATTTTACCATTATCATGTTTCAGGTGGCTAATGGCCGCTTTATAGGTTCATTTTATTTTATTTAAAAAAATTTTTATTACAGTTGATTTACAATGGTCTGTCAATTTCTGCTGTACAGCAAAGTGACCCAGTTATAAACATATGTATACATTCTTTTTCTCTTATTATCTTCCATCATGTTCTACTAGCAGTGATTGGATATAGTTCCCTGTGCTATTCTGCAAGACCGCATTGCTTATCCATATAGATTCATTTTATTTATTTCATTTTTGGCCATGCCTGAGGCATGCAGAAGTTCCTGAACCAGGGATAGAACCCCTGCCACGGCAGTGACCTGAGCCCCAGCAGTGACAACACTGCATCCTTAACCACTGGGCCACCAGGGAACTCCTATAGATTCATTTAAAATTAGGAATCAAGTGTTATTAACTGAGTAGCTATTAAGAGGAAGCCGTGCAGCTGTGGAGACAAGGAGACCACCCCCACCCCCACCCCGCTGTGGTGTCTGGCCAGGTGCCCTAGGTTCTGGGAGTGTTTGCTTCTTGAGGCTCTTTAACACACCAAGTCCCTTCTGGGTGAGTCTGAAGGAGGAGATCATCTTAGTTGCTGCATCTTGTGGGTGGTTCAGTCCTAAGCTTCACTGTTACGTACATGGAGCTGTTTGATTCCTGTGGGCAAGAGGGCCACTTAGCCGCAACAGGTCCCCTCGATGTGATGACATTTTCTAACCTGGCACCTGTAGAAATGACATGGAAAACGCTGGAAAATACTGTCTGCTTGTGGGAAACAAATCATTTTCAATAGGTCTACAACCCAGAAGACATTGGCCATTGACCAGAAGAGGCCAAATGCAACATCGGCTTTCTTTTATCTTGGGTAGAATTTTGTCACCAAGCAGGACTAGAGCTCCTGCTCTGCTGGGCCCACTTAAAAGCTTTGGATTAAGCGTTTGGCAACACTTAGTATGTATCTTTGAGACAAAATGTACCCCACAGACATTTAGAGGTCCTGTTAGATGCTGGGTTTCTGCCAAGCCCTGGAATTGAACCAAGTCTTTGAAAACATGGGGTTTGCCAGGCAGGGCGATGGAAAGAATTTCTCAGGAGGTGTTTCCTTGTGTCAGGGTGGTTCGCCTAGAATGTTCTTTTGGGTTGTGCCTGAAGGCAAGTGCTTACGACAGCCCCTGCCTCCCGTACCAGGTGGCTGAACGACTTGGATGAGCTGATGCACAGGCGCGTGAAGTTGCTGGGCGACTGCCTGCTATGCGCCGCGTTCCTGAGCTACGAGGGTGCATTCACCTGGGAGTTCCGGGACGAGATGGTCCACCAGGTGTGGCAGAGTGACATCCTGGAGCGGGCCATCCCCCTGAGCCAGCCCTTCCGGCTGGAGAGCCTGCTCACGGATGACGTTGAGATCAGCAGGTGAGGGGGACCCTGAGCCCAGAGGACCCGGATTGTGGGGGGAGCCCCAGGGGGCGTGGCAGGAGTCCCAGGTGGGGGTGCAAAGCCAGAGGTGCGTGGAGACAACAGGGAGCACCTGGTGCCCTGAGACTCAGAGGTTCCCTATTGGTTCACAACTTGGCCAGAAAAGGCCCCACTGCCCCTGTCACTGTCTCCTCCAGGTGGGGCTCCCAGGGACTGCCCCCCGACGAGCTCTCGGTGCAGAACGGCATCCTCACCACCCGGGCCAGCCGCTTCCCCCTCTGCATCGACCCCCAGCAGCAGGCCCTCAACTGGATAAAGAGGAAAGAGGAGAAGAACAACTTGCGGGTAGGGAGCCGGCACATCCTGCCCCATGTCCTCCCCTTCTTGCCCAGCCCTGCTTGCCCACCGCCCACCACCTCTCCCTGGCCTCTCAGGCCCCCACCTGCCCTGGTGAATCTCGGGGGCGGCTTGAAGCACCGTGAACTTGACACTGCTCTTTGCCTTTGTGTTGCCCTATAGGCTGTGAGCAATGTAGGGCCAAGAGGGTGCTTTGTTCATCTTTGTGTCCCCCCCATACAGTGTGGGCTTGGTGGCCTTAGATTCTTGATCACTTTCTTTTTGGAAGGTGGCGGAGGGGCTCGATTGTAATTCACATACCATAAATCCACCCATTTGAAGCATACAGTTCAGTGGCTTTTACTGTATATTACACACCCAGTTGTGGAACAATCACCAGGATCAATTTTATCACCCCCCCAATGTCATATCCTTTAGCTGTCACCACATCCCCAAAACTTCCATTTTGCCTCCTGTCTCCTCACCACCAACCTCTGACAACCTCGAGTATATTTTCTATTTCTATAGATTTGCCTGTTTGGAGCGTTTCGATGGTACTTTTGCGACTGGCTTCTTTCACTTAGCATAATGTTTTCAAAATCCATTTTCCCTGCCTGGCAAGCCCAACATTTTCAAAGACTTTGGTCAATTCCAGGGCTCGGCAGAAGCCAGCATCTAACACGGGCCTCCATAAGTGTCTGTGGGACACATTTTGTCTCAAAGATGTGTATTAAATAGTAATCACATTGCTTCCAAAGGCTGGATCTGTGCATATTGTAGCATGTTATCAGTTCTTCATTCCTCTTCATGGCTAAATAATAGCCCATTGCATGGATGGACTGCAATCTCTTTATCTACATCAGTTGATGGACGTTTGGGCTGTTTCCACCTTTTGGCTGTTGTGAATAATGCTGCTATGGACATTCATGTGAAGTTTTTTTTTGTTTGTTTGTTTGTTTGTTTTTGCGGGCAGGCGTTTTCCATTTTCTTGAGTGAAATTGCTGGGGCCCAATTACTTTTTGCTGAAATGATAGACAAATTCATGATTGTCTGTTTCAGCTTTTCCTTATTTTTTTTGGTCCTGGCTTCTAGGTATGTACATGGGGGAAGCATCCTAAGTTCAGGGGAACTTCTGCCCCTAAAATTCACATGTAGTTGTAGTTGTAATGGGGCAAATATCATGAATACAAGCATGTTTCTTTTCTTTTCCTTTCTTTTCTTTTCTCTTTTCTTTTCTTTCTTTCTTTTTCTTTTTAGGGCTGCACCCTCAGCATATGGAGGTTCCCAGGCTAGGGGTTGAATTGAATTGGAGCTTCAGCTGCCAGCCTACATCACAGGCACAGCCACGCAGGATCCGAGCCGAATCTCTGACCTACACCACAGCTCACGGCAACACTGGATCCTTAACCCACTGAGCAAGGCCAGCAATTGAACCTGCAACCTCATGGTTCCTAGTTGGATTCATTTCCACTGTGCCACGATGGGAACTCCAGGAATGTTTCTTGATGTCCCTCTTTCCTAAGCCTGCTGGAGAGCTCTGCAATTGCCAGCCCCCTCCTAGTCGCCAATCCTTCTCCTATTCCCATCCTATCTCATAAAGAGGGAGGGTTCAACTTAAGGGGTGAGTGGCTAAATGCATCAATGTAATAAAAAAGGGTGGAGAGAAAGAGAAGAGGAGGCCCCAGGGGCTGAAACAGAGGAAGAGTATTTCCAGATGTTTTGAGGAAAGTGATAAGAAAGCAGTTGTGAGATTTGGAAGGAAGTGAATAAAAGAGGAGAGAAGATTAAAGCAAACTTTTTTTTGTGTGTGGGCTCTGTGTTTGGATCCTTTTTGAGGTCTTCTAGAGATGTAATGAGATTCTTTCCTGATTACTTTTGGCTGCTGATTGGTGCTTTTTCAACAAGAGGCTGCTCAGAGCCTGAACCTCATGGATTTCTGGATTTATACGGGTTACACACCCCACTTCTCTCCCTGCTCTGTTTTCCCCTCTGCCTCCCTTCAAGGTGCTAACATGTCCATGGCCACCTCCAAGACTTTCTCCCCTTCAATTTGGCAAGTGGGCCGATTTTCAACATTGGCTTCCTTTCCCTTCCAGATGGCTTCCTTTAATGACCCCGACTTCCTCAAGCAGCTGGAGATGTCCATAAAGTATGGGACCCCATTCCTGTTCCATGATGTGGACGAGTACATCGACCCTGTGATTGATAACGTCTTAGAAAAAAACATCAAGGTCTCCCAAGGACGGCAGTTTATCATACTGGGAGACAAGGAAGTGGACTACGATTCGAATTTCAGACTCTATCTGAACACCAAGCTGGCCAACCCTAGATACAGCCCATCCGTGTTTGGGAAAGCCATGGTGATCAATTACACAGGTAAAGATGCCCAGAACCTCAGCACCACACTTAGGTGGAGGCCGCAGTCGGACCTCCGGGCTCTTACGGACGTTGTTTTGTTCAGTGAATGATTCTTGTGGTCGTGTCTCACATAGTCAACTGAGCAGTCCCTTGGTCCCTTTAAAAGGCCATGAGCTACGTATATTGAGACGTGCCGAGTCTGGACCATGGGGCTCAGACAGTCACACTTGGAGTGAGGTGAGATCCCTTTCTGTTGAGGCAGGAAGTTATTCTCTATTTGCAGAAGTTTCTGCGCCAGGGTTTGAACCTGTGCCACAGCAATGACAGCACTGGATCCTTAATCTGATGCACAACTCCTCTGTTTGTGTATGTATGCATGTATGTATTTATTTGTCTTTTTGCCTTTTCTAGGGCTGCTCCCGCGGTGCATGGAGGTTCCCATGCTAGGGGTTGAATCGGAGCTGTAGCCACTGGCCTATGCCACAGCCACAGCAGCGTGGGATCCGAGCTACATCTGCGACCTACACCACAGCTCATGGCAATACTGGATCCTCAACCCACTGAGCAAGGCCAGGGATTGAATCCACAACCTCATGATTCCTAGTCGGATTCGTTAACCACTCAGCCGTGACAGGAACTCCTGTTTGTGTATTTAAATGCATGGCGTGCTTTTGGATTTCCCCCTCTTCCTCTCACTTGATTTCTGTTAGGAATGGAACACCACGTCTCACATTTTCTAGGATGGTCACCCAGGTTCCTAGGTAGGTTAACCAAGTTTGGGTGTGTTTTCAACAAGGTGTCCCAAGATGTGGCAGCTTTGGATTTGATTTTAGTCTTCACTCTTGCTGTCCACTCCTCCAGGGAGCAACTTTCCTGCTTTTTGTTTGTTTTTTCTTTTTACGGCTGCACCCGAGGCATATGGAGGTTCCCAGGCTAGGGGTCAAATTGGAACTGCAGCTGCCAGTCTACACCACAGCCACCGCAATGGGGGATCTGAGCCACTTCTATGACCTATGCCACACCTCACAGCAATGCCAGGTCCCTAACCCACTGAGTGTGGCCAGGGATCAAACCCGCATCCTCATGGATACTGGTTGGGTTCTTAACCCACTGAGCCACGACAGGAAATCTGAGTCCCAGGTTTGTTCTGTTGGAATTTTCTACCTGGGGTTTTAGGGTGGTTTTGGTAAGAGAGCTGGTCCTCATGTTCCTGAAATGCTGCCCCTACCCCAGTCGCCTCAGGCACTGCCATATAGGCGAGAAGACACAGTGACCCACTTGTTGCTGGGGACACAGTGGTGAGGTCCTCCCCTTGTCCCCCCACAGTCACGCTGAAAGGCCTGGAGGACCAGCTGCTGAGTGTGCTGGTGGCCTATGAAAGGCGAGAGCTGGAGGAGCAGAGGGAGCACCTCATCCAGGAGACGAGCGAGAACAAGAACCTGCTGAAGGACCTGGAGGACTCCCTCCTGCGGGAACTGGCCACCTCCACAGGGAATATGCTGGACAATGTGGAGCTGGTGCAGACCCTGGAGGAGACCAAATCCAAAGCCATGGAGGTATGAAATGCATGGGAAATGCATCGGGCCTGGAAGGGGCATCCCAGAGGTGTTCCCAGGGGTCCCTGGGCATCAGGTCAGCCTCTCTCAGTCAAGAGCGGTAGAAAACCCAGTCTGAAGGGAATTTATCGGCTTAAAAAACAAGAAAGTCCAGGAGTTCCTGTTGTGACTCAGTGAGTTAAGATCCTGATTGTCTGTGGGGATGCAGGTTTGATCCCTGAACCCACTCAGTGGGTTAAGGATCCGAAATTGCTGCATATTGTGGTGTAGGTAGGTCACAGATGCAGTGTGGATCAGGTGTTGCTGTGGTTGTGGTGTAGGCTGGCAGCTGTAGCTCTGATCCAACCTATAGCCTGGGAACTTCCACGTGAAAAGAAAAAAAAAAGAAGAAGAAGAAGAAGAAGAAGAAGGAAAAAAAAAGAAATCAGGAAAGTCCAGGGATGGCTTCAGGCAGGGCTGGATCCAAGACTTCAAACCTATCATTAGGATTTGGTTTCTCTCCATTGCTGGTCTGGACCTGCTGCTATGTTGGCTTCATTTTCTGCCTCCCTGTAGAGCCAAGCTCCCCTCATGGTCCCAAGCTGGCTCTAGCCTCATGTCCCTTGAGGTTCCAGCCGAAAGAGAAGAGTGAGAATCTTTTCCTGTCCCTATCATAAAGGTCCTGAGAGTCACTTAATTCACATGCCAACCCCAAGCCATTCCTATGGCCTGGTGGTGCTACGTGTGGATTAGCTGGGCCTGAGTTAGACGCTCCTCTCCTGGAGTGGTGGTAGAGCTCCACAGATGAATGAAAGGAAGAAATTGTAAGTCTCTATGGAGTTCCTGTTGTGGCGCATTGGAAACAAATCCGACTGGGAACCATGAAGTTGCGGGTTCGATCCCTGGCCTTGCTCAGTGGGTTAAGGATCCCGCGTTGCTGTGACTGTGGCGTAGGCCAGTGGCTACAGCTCCGATTAGACCTCTAGCCTGGGAACCTCCATATGCCGTGGGTACAGCCCTAAAAAGACAAAAAAGAAAAAAAGAAAAAGAAATTGTAAGTCTCTAAATAAAATCCAGGGACTGTTATGAGAAGGGGGCATGGGAGCAGAGAGTCAAGCCACAAGTATCTACCACATCTGCAAGAGGGTGGGTGCCTGTCCAATCCCCGAGAGCTTTGCGTGGATTTCTTTGCCGCTGCCCACCTCCCCCACCCCCACCTCTGCCTTCTCCCTTTCTTGCCCATTTCCTAAGTCTTGCTGGTTATGGCTGTAAGTGGCGACGTGCAGCCTTTCTTTAGGTATCAGAGAAGCTTAAGCTGGCGGAGAAGACCGCCCTGGACATCGACAGGCTGCGGGATGGCTACCGGCCGGCTGCCAGGAGGGGGGCCATCCTGTTCTTCGTGCTGTCGGAGATGGCCCTGGTCAACTCCATGTACCAGTACTCCCTGATCGCCTTCCTGGAGGTCTTCGGGCTGTCGCTCAAGAAGTCACTGCCTGACTCCATTCTTATGAAGCGATTAAGGAACATTATGGACACGTTGACATTCAACATCTATAACTACGGCTGCACAGGTGAGCACTGGTTTGCACTGGTTGGGACCACTGAGCTCCACGTGTGCACCACAGTGTTCGCCTGTGAGTCTGGATTTCCTTTTTTTTTTTGTTTTTTTTCATGGCTGAACTAGTGGCTTGTGGAAGTTCCCTGGCCAGGCAATGAATCCCTGAGCCATGGCTGCAACCTAAGCTGCAGCTGAAGACATGCCAGATCCTTTAACCCTGCCCCATGCCGGGCTGGGGATCGAACCCTCACCTACGCAGTGGATTCTTAACCCACTATGCCACAGCGGGAACTCTGAATTTCCTGGTCTTATAAGGACACCAGTCAGACTGCATGAGGGCCCATCCTCACAGCATCATTTTAACTTAATCACCTCTTCCAGGCCAAGTACAGTCCACGTTCTGAGGTATTGGGGAGTAGGGCCTCAACTTACAGGGATGAATATTTTTGGGGGAGGACATAATTTTTTCCCTTTTTTTTGGCTGCCACTGTGGCATGTGGAAGTTCCCAGGCCAGGGGTTGAACCCACACCATAGCAGTGACAATGCTGGATCCTTAGCTGCTAGGCCACCAGGGAACTCTTGGGTGGGGGACACAATTCAGCCCATACCAGTTGGACAGGAAAAAGATTGAGGACCATTGTTCCTAAAGGGCTCATTTAAGTAATCAGCCCTCCTGACACTTATAAAGTAGGATTCAAATCACATATTTTGACTTACACTTTTTTTTTTTTTTCCAGGAACACATTTCTTCTGTTAAAAAAAAAAAGGAGTTCCTATTTGGCTCAGTGGGTTAAGAACCCGACATAGTGTCTGTTGGAGGAGGATGAGTGTTAAGGATCCCTCAGTGAGTTAAGGATCCAGTGTTGCTGAAAGCTGTGGTGTAGGTTGAAGATGCAGCTTGGATCCCACAGTGCTGTGGCTGTGGCTGGCAGCTGTAGCTCCTATTCGAGCCCTAGCCTGGGAACTTCCATGTGCTGCAGGTGCAGCCCTAAAAGGAAAAGAAGAAAAGGACTCTAGTGTTTTGCATCTTCCTATCAATAAAAGTCTGTTGGTGGAATGTACTTATTTTACATTAGAGGTTGGCCAAATCTGGCCCCCTGCCTGTTTTTGTAAATAAAGTTTTATTGGAACACAGTCACACTCATTTCTATTCATATTGTCTGTGGCAGCTTTCACAGTACAGCAGCTATGTTGAGTAGTTATGACAGAGACTGTCTATTCTACGAAGCCAAAACTATTTACTCTCTGGTCCTTTGTAGAAAGCTTGCTAGTGCTTCTTTTCGACTGTAAGAACTTTAGCTTCGAGTTGGGCAAACAACCAGCCCCTCATTGAGAAGGTGGCTCTGAACCTCCTTCCCCCGGTCGTCAGTCCCCTCTCCTCTTCCCAAGAGGCCACGGTAAGTGCTGCCCAGAGGCGTGACCATTTCAGATGCGCTCAGAGATGTGCTCGTAGCGAGGGTCACCGCAGCCTGCAGGTTGAGGCAGGACGTGTAAATTGAGCTCCTATTTTTTGCATGCATTCACGGACACCAAATGCCGAGAAGGCTAAAGTCAACTAACTGTGCAGTTGAGGTGTTTCGTTTCATTTCTCTGAAATTTAAGCATGTTGTGCATAAGAACCCCAGTGTTTAAATGAATTTATTTGATCCAGACCCATCTGTTGTTTCTCTTCAGGGTTGTTTGAGAGGCACAAGTTACTTTTTTCTTTCAATATGACTATCAAGATAGAACAAGCAGAGGGGAGAGTCCCCCAGGAAGAATTAGATTTCTTCTTAAAAGGTAATGAATTTGCCTCATTTCATTCTTTCCCAACTCCCTGCACCCACGTTACACAGGCACATGAGTTTATTTGCTAAAACAAGCAACAGCAGAGGTTCTCCTTAAAACTTGGCTTCTAATAGCTCTGCTTTAGTAAGTACTTTAGTTGACAGTTTTAGTCTCAGAGATGG
The DNA here is from genome assembly GCF_016906955.1 of Phacochoerus africanus. Taxonomy (NCBI): domain Eukaryota; kingdom Metazoa; phylum Chordata; class Mammalia; order Artiodactyla; family Suidae; genus Phacochoerus; species Phacochoerus africanus. Next base: position 29,223,056 of record NC_062558.1, on the reverse strand, counting down.
TTCATGTTAACTCAGAGAAACCAGTCTCTGCCCGAAGGTTGCACTGGGGCTGGAAGTCACGCAGCGTTTCCTGGCCAGAGTCACGGACAGTGACTGGGGAAGCTATGCCTTTTGCAAAGTGGGATCCGCCCTCCCCCCGGATGAGAGGAGTCCAAGTTCAGAGCTGCTTACTCTTCCTGGTACGTTGGGGTTGGCTGTTTACTTCTCTTCTCCTGTTGTGGTTAGGAAACATTTCCCTGGAGAAAAGCAAACGAAAAAAGCCTTGTGCTTGGCTGTCTGACCAGGGATGGGAGGATATCATTCTTCTATCAGAGATGTTTCCAGACAGCTTTGGGTCTCTTCCCGATGATGTGGAGAAACACGTGACAATCTGGCAGGAGGTGAGCCCATGCTCCCTTTCTCCTCCTTCCCTTCCCTGGATGTCACTAATCTCCATACTTAACCTGTAGCCTAACTCTTCACTGGTGAGAAGATAAGCCATTCAGAGTGTAGTCAGTGCCCTCTAACTCCCTGGATGGAATTCTCCTTTATCTAGTTCAGTTAGTTTTGTGGGAGAACCATCTGATTGTCCTGTCAATCTGTCTATCTCTACACCCTTCTATCCATCCTTCCATTCAAACATCTATCCTCCATCCTTTCCTCCATCCATCCATGAAATTTTTTGAGCATCTATGGGTGGACCATGTCCCTTGATGGGCACTGAGGACTCAACAGGGATTAAAACTCAGCCCTCCCTTCCTGACATTCATGGTTGGGGTGGGGGGCAGAGAATGACAGAACTGACTAGAAGTGGCCTGTAGATTTCATTGCTCTATGTTCTTTGCTCTTCCCAGTGGTATGACCTGGATTCCCTGGAACAGTTCCCCTTCCCCCTGGGTTATGATGACAACATCACCCCTTTCCAGAAGTTGCTTATTTTGCGCTGTTTCCGTGTGGATCGGGTCTATCGGGCAGTGACTGACTACGTGACTGTAACAATGGGAGAGAAGTAAGTGCGTGGTTTGTGTTTGCTGGGACCTTTCTGTGCGGTAGAGTATCTAACGTTGTCCCCACCTGCACTCACGGAGGGCAGTGGCTGGCCAGCTCAGGGGAGGATTGTCTCTGAGCATGATTCGGGAGCCACTATAGAATAGCACTCACTATTCAAGAGAAATATCATGTGGAGTTCCCACTGTGATGCAGCGGGATCAGTGGAGTCCCAAGTGCTGGGATGCAGGTTCAGTCCCCAGCCCCGCACAGTGGCTAAAGGATGCAGTGTTGCCACAGCTGCGGTGTAGGTCATACTGTGGCTCAGATCTGATCCCTGGCTGCAGAAGGTGGCCAAAAAAAAAAAAAAAAAAAAGAGGAATACAATATGAGCCACATATGTCATTTCAAGTGTTCTGGAATGAGTTCCTGTCATGGCACAGTGGAAATGAATCCGACTAGGAACTGTGAGGGTTTGGGTTTGATCCCTGGCCTCCCTTGTGGTTTGGGTTCTGGCATTGCTGTGAGCTGTGGTGTAGGTCACAGACATGGCTTGGATCCTGCGTTGCTGTGGCTGTGGTGTAGGCTGGCAGCTGTAGTTTCAATTAGACCCCTAGCCTGGGAATCTCCATGTGCCGCGGGTGCAGCTCTAAAAAAAAAAAAAATTTCTGGTAGCCACATTCAAAAAGAAACACGTGAAATTAATTTTAATAACAATTACCATAAGTACATAAAATATATCAATATAGAGCAATATATAAAATGATACTTATCCATAATATGTCATATTTAATGCACATATAAAATTATTGAGATATATTGCATCTTTTTTGTGTGTGTTAAGGCTTAAAAATCTTGTGTGAATTCACACTTACAGCCCATCACAGTTGGGACAAGCCATAGGTCAAGCGCTCAATAGCCACGTGTGCCTGATGGCTACCATATTGGAAGCTCTAGAATGGAGTGCAAAGCCAGATGGCTAACTCAGGGTTACAAACCCAAATATGCCTTCACAGCTGGCAGGTGATAGAGAGGAGTGAGTGAGGCTGGGTGGAGACTGTGATTGGAGAGGCCCCTTAACTCCTGCTGACTGATACCAGGTGGCAGTGGGGACCCAGATCCTCGGACTCTTCAAAGGAAGCTAGAAATTTGGATTTCCACATGCACTCTCTCAATCCCTACGTGTTGGCAACTATTTTTTTTTAAAATCACGAGATGTGGGCCATTTAGGACACATCTAAAGGAACTGCTGGTATGGGATCTCCGGGTTCAGTGCCACCTGCAAGGCACCCCCCACCCCCCATCAGGAGGCACTCAGGTCATACGGGGCTACTAAATCTAATCTGAATGGACCAGGCTGTGCAGAGGGGTCCTTGTCACTCAGGGGCTTCCCATCCAGAGTGTGAGAGGTGCATAAGAACTGGATTCTATTCTGTAGATGGGTTCATCTGTGCCATATTTTAGACTTCACATATGTGATGTCATATGGTATTTGTGTTTCCCTTTCTGACTTACTTCACTTAGTATGAGAATCACAGGGAACTATATCCAATCACTTGTGGGAGAACATGGTAGAAGATAATGAGCAAAAGAATGTACATATATGTATGACTGGGTCAATTTGTTGTAGAGCAGAAATTGACAGGACATTGTAAATCAAAGAGTGATATCAGAGGAACAGTCAGAAGGTTCTGGGTACCAGGGGACAGAGCACGGGTCCGACCCAGCTAGCCCCTGCCTGGAGCTGTTCTCCCAGGAGCGTTTTCCAGTCGGGTTTCTTTCCCCAGGTATGTGCAGCCCCCGATGATCAGCTTTGAAGCCATCTTTGAGCAGAGCACCCCCAACTCTCCCATCGTGTTTATCCTGAGTCCTGGCTCTGACCCTGCCAGTGACCTTATGAAATTAGCTGAGCGCAGTGGTTTTGGAGGGAACCGCCTCAAATTCCTTGCCATGGGTCAAGGTCAAGAAAAGGTAAATTGTTGCTGGAAGGAACAAGCCCTAAATGCAGGTGAGGTCCCGGGCCCTGTTAGTTTCCCTGAGTTCCGATCCACACGTGGGCTCCATGCATTTCTGGTTTCCGGAGGAGCAATGGAATGTTCCACCCATGTGGATAGTAGTATAGTTTTAGATCTAGCTCTCTGTGATTGCCTGACCTTGCTGCATTGTGAGGTTCTGCTGTTCTCAAAGTCCTTTCACACACACTCATTATCTCCCTCGGCCTTGGCATATGTAATACCAGATGCTATAATACTTCCAGAGGAACCATAGGCAGAACACTCTGCCTACTGCTGATCAGAGCTGTCACCGCCCCAGTGGCAAGGCCAGGGAACTGGTCAGGGTACAGGTGTCCAAGGTTGGAGCTCTGGGGACTGAGGGAGGCCAGTGAGTGCAGTCCAGTGGATGTGGGCGGCCCTGGAGGAATCCTAAAGGATTGTTCGTTCGAAGGCTCCCTCTGTAGCTCCTGGACCGCTGGCTCCTTTGTGGTTTCTGCTGCAGAGGCTGCTAGTTTTGTGGGAGTTTGAGGGGAGGCTCTGGGGAACACACGGTGCTGTGGCTCTGGGACACCAGCTCGTCCCTCTCTCGCCTGGGGGCAGGTGGCATTGCAGCTCCTGGAGACGGCAGTGGCTCGTGGTCAGTGGCTGATGCTGCAGAACTGCCATCTCCTGGTCAAGTGGCTGAAGGATCTGGAGAAGTCCCTGGAGAGGATCACCAAGCCCCACCCCGACTTCCGCCTGTGGCTCACCACCGACCCCACCAAGGGCTTCCCCATTGGGATTCTGCAGAAGTCCTTGAAGGTCTGGCTGCGGGACCCCAGCTCAGTTCCTCAGCTCACTCCCATTCTGCTGTGGGTGTATGTGTGTGTGTGTTTAGAAGTAAACCCAGGACTGGATATAGTTGGAACCCCACGGACACCCCCTTCCCAATTCCATCTCTCCTTCCTTCAGAGATAAGCACTGTCCCAAACAGGAAATTCCCTTTTTTTTTTTTTTTGGCTGCTCATGCAGCATGCGTAAGCTCTTGAGCCAGGAATCGAACCTGCACTGAGCAGTGACAGTAACCAGAGCCACAACAATGATGCCAGGTCCTTAACCCGCTGAGCCAGCAAGGAACTCCAGCACTGTCCTGAATAGGGTGACAATTATGAGGTGACAGTGATGCCTCCCAGGCCCATGCTTTCACTTCTGCATGTACCAAAACAATTTCTGGGTTAGTCTTCATGGACCTCACATTTACTAAACCTCCTTTTCATCTCTAATGACCGGCCCACCCACAGCCTGCAGGACTCGGAGGCTTGTGTGCAAAAGTTTTGAGGGGTTGACATGTCCTGTTTAATTTTGTCTCCAGAGACATTTGGGGGAAAGGTTTTGTGATCTCTGTGTCTCTTGGACAAGGAGAGGGAAACTTAACTACTTCTATATTACATTTGAGGATCTCATGGTTCAGAGAGGGATTAAAGAACCTTCCTGGGGTTATTAAGGAGAGAGCTGGAACAACATCCAGTCTTTTTGTTGTTTGGGGTTTTGTTTGGCCTCACCCTCAACATGTAGGAGTTCCCAGGCAAAGGATCAAACCTGAGCCACAGAAGTGATAACGCTGACTCCTTAACCATTAGGCCCCCAGGGAACTCCTAACCTCTTTTTTCTTTTTCTCCTGCAAATGCAATACGTGGAAGTTCCCCGGCCAGAGACGGAACCCGTGCCCAAGATTGTGGCAAGGCCAGATCCTTAACCTGCTGCACCACTTGGGAACTTCTGTGACCTCTAGTTTTTTTTAACTCACTCCTGGACCCTTGGCTTTTGCTATTCGGGGAATAGGGAGGACGGTTCTGTAAGGATGCAGGGAAAGCCAAGACGCCTCCGTCTGCACACTCTTTCTCCAGAGTCCTGCTGGGGGGTCCAGGCTTCCCATCACGATGAGGCTTCTCTCCCGGCAGGTTGTCACCGAGCCACCCAACGGGCTGAAGCTCAACATGAGAGCCACATACTTCAAGATCTCTCACGAGATGCTGGACCAGTGTCCGCACCCTGCTTTCAAGTCCCTGGTCTACGTGCTGGCCTTCTTCCACGCAGTGGTGCAGGAGAGGAGGAAGTTTGGGAAGATCGGGTGGAATGTGTACTATGACTTCAACGAGTCTGACTTTCAGGTGAAGATGCAGCTGCTGCCTCCCCAGGGAGACGCACCCCCGCCCTTAGTTGTTTCCGCGCAGGCTTTCAGAAAAGAGTCAGAACACGAAGGACTTTGTGCATGTGTGATACCCAGGCCTGTGCCTCCTCTTTTAAGGTCTGCATGGAAATCCTGAACACCTACTTAACAAAAGCCTTCCAGCAGCATGACCCTCGGATCCCGTGGGGCAGCCTCAAGTACCTAATTGGAGAGGTAGGAGCCACCTGGGGACCCTCTGTGGGCTGCCCCACCCCAGGCAAGCTGGGCTGTGGTCTGGTGCCCCTGGTCTGTGGTCCCTGAGGCCTCTGGGACTCTTCTCTTGCACTGCTGCCCATTCGTCCACTGAAGGCCCCTGGGTCTCTGTGAATACCCCTGGGTCATCACTCGTTATTCTTTGTCCTAAGTGAGTGACCTTCACCTCTGGGTTTTAGATGCGTCACCGCAGGAGTCATACTCCCCACCTAGGATGCCTTAGGCTTGTCCTTGCAGCCGAGCCCCTGTTCAGCAGGACTGGAGGTCCACTCTGGTGGCCATGACCTCATACAGAGCTCCTGGGAAAGCTTCCCCTGCAGCCAGCATGTGGCTCAAACAGCCGTATCACCACTGCAGAGACCAAAGTGGCTGCCGGCTTCTTGGGTTGTCTTGTTTGCCTGCTCCCTCTGTCTGGGGCAGTTTTCTAACTGCACACTGGCTCCCAGCACATCATAGGAACTGCTCCCGTCTTGGGCTGTATGAGTCTGCACACAGGCCCTCTTGTGCATAGTGGCCCAGAGGTTGTTCGAGCTGTGTGCTGTGACCAGGCAGCCAGAGTCTCACCAAGGGTGCATATGGCCGTGACTCGGGGCTGTCCGCTGGGCCTGGGGCCTTGGGGTCCTCCCTGAAGGTGCTGGGTCCCACCAGCTCTCACTCCCTGTCACGTCAGGTCATGTATGGAGGACGGGCCATCGACAGCTTTGACCGGCGCATCCTGACCATCTACATGGACGAGTACCTGGGGGACTTCCTTTTCGACACTTTCCAGCCATTCCATTTCTTCCGGAACAAGGAGGTGGACTACAAAATTCCCACGGGTGATGTCAAGGAAAGATTTGTTGGTGAGATATCTCAGATCGTGGTTTTGTTTGTTTGTTTGTGTTTTAACCAATCTACATCTATTTATTCTACATTCTACATTTATTCTACAGGCTACATTCCCTGACAGGCATGTTCCTTCATGCCTGGGGGTACATCAGGCAATACAACAAAACCCTTGCCTTTTGCACCTTGTCTGTAGTTTACAGAAGGGAGGAAGATAATAAATCTAATAAATATGTACATTATATGGAAATTAGAAGATGATAAATGTTATAGAAAAAGCAGCACAGTAGGAGTTCCCATTGTGACTCAGTGATAACGAACCCGACTAGTATCCATGAGGATGAGGGTTTGATCTCTGGCCTCGCTCAGTGGGTTAAGGATTCGGCATTGCCGTGAGCTGTGGTGTAGGTTGCAGATGCAGCTCAGATCCGGCGTTGTGTGGCCGTGGCGTAGGCTGGCAGCTACAGCTCTGATTCGACCCCTAGCCTGGGAACTTCCATATACTGTGGGTGCGGCCCCAAAAAGACAAAAAAGGAAAAAATGGCAGGGTGAAGGAGCTAGGGGAGCTGCTGTTTTAAATTGGGTATCCAGGGTAGACCTCCCCGAGAAGGGACAACTGAGCAAAGATTTGAGGGTGAGACAGCAAGCCACCCAGGTATCTGGAGAAAGAAGACTCAGGAGCGAAAAGAGTCAGTGCAAAGGTAGGCCCTCAGGTGAGCATTTGCTGAACAAGTCGTGAGAGTCAGGAGATGTGAGACGCAGGGGCCGTGCCTTCAGTTCTAAGAACTTTGGCTTTTACTCTGGGTGAGATGAGTAACCATTGGACAGTTGTGTCCAAGGTCTACCAGGGCAGTCTGGTACTGGAGTCAGTGCTCTCAGGATAATAGAACCAGTGGCCAAACGGCAAGCGCCCTATACAGGCCAGCTCACTACTGTGGCTGCCACGATGCTCTCACTTAAACCCCGCTCCAACCTACTGCCCTCTAGTTTCCCGATTCCTGGGCTCTGTAACCAATTAGTCTCCACGTAGCGCTTCCTCAGCTACAGATTGCCCAACTCAAGCCTGACTTGTGTGTTTGAAATGTTTTATTCTAAGGGAGCCCATCCTGTTCTGTTTTCTGTGGTCGGCTTGATGGTTCTTCTGAGCCCACTCCTGGTGGGGACCCTTGGGCTGGTCAAGGTTGTTCACTTATGCCTTTTACGGGGGCCCAGAGGGCTCTTCCTGGCCTCAGAGCTGATGGCGTTAGTTCAGACTTCCTGTCCTGGAATGATGATAAACAGATCAGATTCTCCCTGGAAGGATAGAGTGGTCCCTGGGACAGTCACTGAGCCCTTTTCATAAAAGATGCACATAAAGCTGGACTGGGCGTTGTGTGGAATCCCTATATTAATTAACTAATTAATTAATTACTTTTTTGCTTTTTAGGGCCGTACCTGTGGCATGTGTAAGTTCCTGGGCTAGGGGTTGAATCGGAGCTGTAGCTGCCGGCCTATATCACAGCCACAGTAATGCCAGATCCGAGCTGCGTCTGTGACCTACACCACAGCTCACGGCAATGCTGGATCCTTCACCCACTGAACAAGGCCAGGGATCAAACCTGTGTCCTCATGGATACTTGTTGGGTCCATGCTTGCTGAGCCACAACAGGAACTCCTGGAATTCCTACTTTTTAACACGTCACCTTCTAAGAAGTGGAAAGTAGGTCTAAGGTATCTGGGCATGTTGGGGCTGTGGGCCTCAGAAATTGGGGGTGGCAGGGTGGTGTAACCTCTGTTCTGTCTGATTACAGAAGCCATCGAGGCCCTCCCACTGGCCAACACGCCCGAAGTGTTTGGTCTTCACTCCAATGCTGAGATTGGATATTACACTCAGGCGGCTCGAGACATGTGGGCTCACCTGCTAGAGCTTCAGCCTCAGACAGGTACCGTCCACCGCGGAGGGCGGGGCTCACTGGGTTGGGAATGGAGGGACTTGGCCCCAGCTGCTGGTTTGGGTTCTGACAGTTTCCATATGGCCAGTGCCTCTCCTGGACCGGAAGGTGCAGGATGCCCCCATCTTGCCCTTGGGTGCCTTGCTCTCGCTGTCTCTAAAAAGTGTCCTGCTTTCAGGGGAGTCCAGCACTGGCATCAGCCGAGATGATTACATTGGCCACGTGGCCAAGGACATAGAAAACAAGATGCCCAAAGTCTTCGACTTGGACGTGGTCAGGAAGCACCTGGGGGCGGGCATCTCCCCCACCTCAGTGGTGCTCCTGCAGGAGCTGGAGCGCTTCAACAAGCTGGTCGTCCGGATGTCCAGGTCTCTGGCTGAACTTCAGAGGGTAAGCCTGTTGCTCAAGGGCAGATGCCTGCCTCAGGGTAGCACCCAGTTTCCTTGCCTGACTGCTCGTGGTTCTGCAAACAGGCTTTGGCTGGAGAAGTTGGCATGAGCAGCGAATTAGATGATGTAGCCAGGTCACTCTTCCTGGGGCAAATCCCTAATATCTGGAGAAAGCTGGCCCCAGACACCTTAAAGTCCCTGGGAAACTGGATGCTCTATTTCCTGAAGAGATTCAGCCAGTACACGACATGGGTGAGTGAGAGGGCATCATTGCTTGCTGCTCAGGGTTCAGCCTGGACCCCCTCAAACCCCCACCCCGACTCCTCCTGCCCCTAGCAGCCCCTCTGTCAGTAGCTGATTGGGTGTTCTGGAAATGGTCTCCGACTCTGCAAGCACATCTGTATTTTTGTCCCTTCTCTCTCTCTTTTTAAAAAGCATACTATGCACAATGTGATTTATTCATCCAAGAGTCTGTTTTGGCGATTGTTCCATCTAAGTACATCTAGATCTCATTCTTTCTGTTCCAGCTCACAGGTATCCCACAGCCTTTCCCTGATGGATATTTAGGTGGTTACCATTGGAGGTTTTTTTGGGGGGGCGGGGGAGTTGCTAGTACATAACAACATTCTAGTGCACATGCCTTCTGCTATTCATATCACTATATTCCATGGACAAATTCCTACCATGAGAGAGTTGGGTCAGAGTGTGTGCATTTTAAATTGACAGCTCTTATCAGATGGTTTTCTAGGAAGCTGAAACCACGATGTACAAGAATGATTTTTTCCTCACCTCTCTGCACCACAGTGTGCTCTTAATATTTTGGCTCTTTGTCTCCCTGGTAAAGGAAAAATAACAAGCTCAGCTTTTTTTTTTTTTTTTTTTTGCTTTTTTGTCTTTTTAGGGCCACACTCGTGGCACATGGAGGTTCCCAGGCTAGGGGTCGAATTGGAGCTGTAGCCTCCGGCCTATACCACAGCTCACAGCAACGCTGGATCCTTGACCTGCTAAGCAAGGCCAGGCATCGAACCTGCAACCTCATGGTTCCTAGTCAGATTCGTTTCTGCTGCTGTGCCATGATGGGAACTCCACAAATATTTTTGATGTGCATTTCTTTAATTATGGTGTGGCTGAGTGTATTTTACATGACTACAGACATTTTGTGGTTTTTTGTGAATTGTCTTTGTATCTTGATTTCATTTTTATTAAATTCTCCACCTTTTCTTTTTCTTTTCAGGGGCACACCTGCAGCATATGGAGGCTTCCAGGCTAGGGGCTGAATCGGGCTGCACCTGCCAGCCTACACCACAGACACAGCAACGCCAGATCCCAGCTGCGTCTGTGACCTACACCACGGCTCATGGCAATGCCAGATCCTTAACCCACTGAGCGAGCCCAGGAATCGAACCTGCATCCTAATGGATACTAGTTGGGTTCCTAACCTGCTGAGCCTCAATGGGAACTCTGAGATTTCCACCTTAAAAAAAATTTTTTTTGTTTTGGCCTTACCCACACCAGGGGCATGTGGAAGTTCCTGGGCTTGAGATCGAACTTGTGCCACAGCAGTGACCAGAGCCACTGCAGTAACAAAGTAATGCTGGATACTTAACCTGCTGCTTAAAATTGATTTTTAAGAGCTTTTTGTACATCAAGGAAAATAACCCCTTTGTGAACTGCTGACGTTGCAGATATTTCCCCAGCTTGTCATAAGTTCTTCAGTTTTGTGGTATTTTTTCCATAGGAGGGTTTTCATTTGAATGTAGTCAAACAGATCAGTCTTTTCTTATGGCTTCTAGGTTTTGTATTCCCCACTCCAAGATTCTGAAAGCAATCAATGGAGATTTGCTTTTATAGTTTTTTGGTTTTATTCTTTTTATGTTTAAATTTTTGCTTGATCTGGAGTTTAGTGGTCCATCTTGTTTTTCCCAATGGGCCGCCACAAAAACATCGTCTTTGTGTCACTAAGGTGAATTACATCTTTTATCATGAGCTCAGCTTGGGTCAGCTTTGACCCTGGCATTTGATGGCTCCCACCAGCTGCCTTCCCCTCGCTCCAGGTCACCGAGAGCGAGCCCAGTGTGATGTGGCTCTCAGGGCTGCACATCCCAGAATCCTACCTCACGGCCCTGGTGCAGGCCACCTGCCGAAAGAATGGCTGGCCACTGGACCGCTCCACCTTGTTCACCCAAGTGACCAAGTTCCAAGATGCAGACGAAGTGAATGAGCGGGCAGGACAAGGTACGGCTAGCTCCCTGTGGATTCACAGCTGCTCAGGGAAGGCTCAGGGAGGGTCTCCCTCCCTGAGCTGGCCCTGATCCAGAGAGGTGAGCCTAGCATGGGCCCAGAAGGGCCAGGCATGTTTGAAAGTCAGACTGCTACAAATCCTGGCTGTGTTTGGGTGCTACCCACGTGGGTCTTGGCGTCTCCAAGGGTGAGTATATACATTTCTCATCCAGTTTCTGGGCTGATGTCAGGGGAGAGCTAAGCCACTCACCCTGCTCATCTGTGGGAAGTGGGCTCCTAGGTTAGAAATAGCTTTTGCAGAGAACTGGATCGCCAGCCAAGTGGCTTTCCTGGAAACTATGAGAGCCCAGGGGTGTGGGAGCCTGAGAGCAGGACAGACTAGGTTGGAACCATTCAATTGTGCTATAACCTCAGGTCCCTTAGACGCTGGTTACAACTATGCAGACTGCGCCTGGAAACTGCTTTTTTCCTGGGTGCATTTAACTAGGAGCACCCAAAGCCCTCTTGAGCTAGCCTGGGGGAGGGGACTTTCAGGGAACATCCAGAAACACTCAGTCCTGGCTGGAGGCCAGTGAGGTCTCAGAGGGGCTGGCAGTGCTGGGGCCTCCACTCTCTCTGGGCTGAGCGGCAGGGCTCTTCTCTGCTCCTCCTCCCCAGAGACCACTTTGTCTGCAAGGCTTTGACTCCCTGCTCCACAGTCACTTGGGCTCTGGGGGCCTTGGGGTTGCAGTGGTGCCAGCTGATTCTGGGGGCTTCATCTTTGTAGCCTGGGAGCCCAAGGCTGTTAAGTCTGTGGGCCTGGATGCCAAATTGCTGGGGAGAGGCGACCAGTCCTTGTTCATGACACTGCGGCCCTAGGGAGGGTTGTGGGGTTTGTGGGGTGTCCCATCTGGACTGTTCCTCTACAAAGGAAAGGGGGCAGGGTAGAAACAATGGCTTCCTCTGCTGTGTCTAGGGAAGGAGAATGAATTAGTTACCTTTTTGTCCGAAATGCACTTGCTAGAGCTGCTGCACAGTAGAATGGCAGATGCCCCCATGTAAGTCCTGCTCTCTTCCCGGTGCCTCTAGGATGCTTTGTCTCAGGGCTGTATCTAGAAGGTGCTGACTGGGATATAGAAAAAGGATGTCTTATCAAGAGCAAACCCAAGGTGCTGGTTGTTGACCTGCCCATCCTGAAGATCATCCCCATTGAAGCGCATCGTCTCAAACTGCAGGTGAAAGCCCAACGACTGTCCCCTTTCCCCTCTTTCTCTGACTGGAGTTTACACCAGGTGGTTTCCAATAGACTCGCCTTTCAGTACAGGTGCCGCCTGTAACCTTTCTTGTGGGGGGGACGGGGGGAGAAGCCTTTGAGTCATGTTGGGGGAAGTGCATGCATGTGCATGCATGTGTGCAGCGCCTTCCATGGGAGGCCGGGATTCAAAGTTGGAGGCTGTGGTCAGATCAGCTTCAGGAGGGGCTCCTCCCTTCTTGTGAAATTTTGCGGGCATGGCTGGGATCAGACGGTAGTTATGCCTGGTGTGGACAGCAGGGGCCTCCTGCTCTGCCTGACCTGCTTTTCATGAGTGTCTGCAGACACCGCTCTTAGACTGGCTTTCCCCCTCCCCTGGGGACGAGGGCCCTCTGCCCACGTGGGCACCTCACACCCCTTTCCTGTGCAGAACACCTTCCGGACGCCTGTCTACACCACCTCCACAAGAAGGAACGCCATGGGGGTTGGCTTGGTTTTTGAAGCAGATCTCTTTACCACAAAGCACATTTCTCATTGGGTCCTGCAAGGGGTGTGCCTCACCCTGAATTCTGATTAACCCTCGGGGTGAAGAACACGGCACTGTGCATTATGTCTTCGGCTGGTGATGGATGTGCTGGGAATACAACTGACCATCATCTGTCATTTCTCTGGAGGCAGGAGAGGGATTGACACTGACTTTCCATTTGAAACCAGCTATTTTAATCTCTTATGTTAACTTGAATAGTTAAACTATTTTTTTAAAGGATTCTGTGTATTCAAAAAGTAAATTCAAAAAGAGCATTTTAAGGTATGTTGAATTTTCTTTTCTTCTCAGAGGAAACACTTCAGCAAAAATGCCCAGCATTGTCAACGACACAACTGAGATTTCTAATAATTTGACAATTCAATAAATTGTCAAAGGTGTTTTTTTGATAATCCAGGTCTGTTGCAGCAGATGCCTCTTTTGAGCAAGAGCCGTGTGCTAGAGTGTGGGGTAGAAGGCAAGGCTGCTGGGCAGGGTCAAGCAGGGACCGCCTGCCAGGAGCAGAGGTGGCCAGAGTCACCCATAGACTCCCCCTTCCAGAACTCTCCTGCCCAGCTCCTCTGGCACTGGCTACCAGCATGCAGGTGAGGATGCTGAGCCTGGTGTTTAACTCCTGCATGAGCTCCTACCCGCAACCTGCCTGTCTGTGCGGGTTGGGTGCAGACTTAGAACTTCCAGGATCAGCGGCTACTGGGCTGGTCTGGAGCCCTGGCCAGGCAGGCCTTGCTGGAGGTAAGAAGCGGCTCTGCTCTGTGAGGGAGGGATAGGGCTGAGCTGAGCGACAGTGTAAGACAGGAGGGCGGGGCTAACCGCGGGGAACAGCGGCTTTTGCCAGAATCTCGGAAGTGCAGAACGTTCTATGGGACAGTTCTGGGCAGTGAGAGATTAACAGGGTACCCCTCTTTGTGGAAGGGAACCCCCACCCAGAGCGGGGCCTACCCCTGGGTGAGCTCACTGTCTGAGCGGCAGATAGTTCTCTCCCCTCCCACTTGTCTCCCCCAGGCCCGCCTCTGGTGGTTTAATGAAAGACACAAAACAGAATGAAGGCAGGTTTAGAAAATAAAGTTTGTTGGGATCTTGAACATTTTGGATAAACTAACAAAAAATATGAGCACACATTCAGGTCGTGGTGATAATGAGGAGTAACGTCATCTTATTTAGTTCCTGTGACAAAACACATACAGCTGCTCGGTTATCGGTGCCGCCCGGGGAGAGGGTGTCAGGAGGTTACCGGGTCTCCAGGAGGGAGCAGGGCTGCTCCAGACAGGCTGCCCTGAAACCGGAGGGCTGAGATCAAGGTCTCTTATGTGTTGCTCCGACTTAATAATTAGGCGTGTGACTATCTGAGCTCTTGAACGTCGAGCAGTAACGCAGCTTGTGGCCCGTGCTTTGTCCGCGAGCGTACTGAGGTTACACGGCAGTGGGGCTGCAAGCAAGCGAGTCAGCACACAGGTGTTTGGCCACAGCGACTGGTAAATACGGATTTTTGCAGCAGGGACGCGATCGTGTTGTGTCAGTAAGAGGGCTAGAGGAGCAGGGAGAGAATAATCTGTTGACAGGTCTGAAAAAATTTGGCATGCATGGGAATTTTTTAAAATAAAAGAAAGGAAAAGGTGCGGATGAGTTTTTCCTAGTAGTGATCACAGTGCATCGACAGCCGGGGTGTAGGGCGGCCCGGGGCCTTCACACAGTTCTGTCGGTCCCTGAGTGCTTCCTCACCACTTTACCTGCGTTCACCTGGTCCACCGCCAGCGTCTCCACCTCGGGCGGGGCCTGCGGCGGGGTCACGTGGTGGATGCGGTGCGCCACGCCCACGTGCGCCTTGTGCGGCTTCTCGCGGGCGGGGCTGTGCTGCTCGCCTGCGCTGCGGTCCGAGGCGATGGGCGGGATGACAAGGGGCCGCTCCTTGATGAGGTGGACCTCGGCCGACTCCCTGGCCAGCAGGAACGGCGTGGGGTCGGGCATGGCGTCCACCGGCTCCCGCAGAAGGAGTTTCCGACTCTCGGCCCCGAATCGGTAGACCTCCTCGAACTCGGGGTGCAGCGGGGCCGAGAGGCTCTTCTTCATACGGCGGCGGGGCGTCTCGGGCAGCTTGTCCTTGGGCGGGGCCGGCTTGTAGCTAGCCAGCACCGGGCTGCCTGATGGGCTGCCGTCCGAGGTCCCGCTGGAGCTCAGGAGCTTCCTCTTGGTGGCGTGCAGCTGGGAGGTCAGGTAGGCGATGGTGCTGGCGCGCTGCTCCAGCTCGCTGGTCAGCATACCCAGCTTGTGGCTCTTCACCTTCAGCTCCTCCAGGTACTTCTTCTCCCTCTCCTTGATGGTGTTCTCCAGCACCGCGATCATCGCGTTCTTCTGCTCCAGCTCTTTCAGCAGCTCGTTGTTCTCCTCTTCCTTCAGCTTCAGCTGAGCCTCCAGGTCTTCACATCTTTTCTTGAGTTCACTGCTTCTAGAAGATCCGTCTCCTAGAAGGTCAAGCCGAGGGAGCAGAGTAAGAACCCTCCGAGCAGGGTGGCCAGGCCCTGGGGGGGCAGGGAGGATGCTAGGCTTGCTTCACCTCCCATGGCGCAGGGATGGTGGATGGGGTGGGCCTGCCCAAGATGGGGCACCACAGGCCACAGGGAAGGCAGGTCCTCTCCCCTTAGGAAAGCTGGTTGGGGCGGGGGAGATAGATCAGGTAGTCTTTGGAGCACCATCAAGCTCCATTCCCTGGCCTACTACACAGAGGATGTCCCCAAATTTCAAAAATGCTGCATTATTAAAAGGGGCAATTTTAGAGTATTAGGCCTTTCCAAAGGCTTAGGATTAAACTGTTAGCAGGGCCATCTGTCTGCTCCATTCAAAGCACAGTTGGGAAAGACCAAATTGCACTTTCTCCATGTCTAAAGCACAAAAGCTCTGAAGTCGAGCAGACAAGATGCCAGGGTGCCACCCTTCCTCGGACATGGGTCCCCACTCAGCATCTCTCAAGAGAGTGGCGTCCTGGGCCTAAGCTCAGGCCCCTTCTCGGTCCTCGGCCTGCCCCTAATACCACAGAGGCTATGGCCATTTTGCACCCCCCACCCCAGGGTGTGCCAGTCATAACCAGCCCCTCAGCAAGACTCTCCCTGGGCTGAGTTCGTGCCCATGCAGGGCGGCTGAATTGGGTGGGTAGTTCATGAAGGCAGGAGGCCCTGGTGATCAGGCTGAACTAGCATTTGTGTTACTGTAAAGCAGTGATTTTCACCACCTGAGGCCCACCTGCCAGGCTTGCACTCTGCCTCCACATGAGAGGCCCCGAGCCAGTGGTTACTATGAGGCCCAGATGAGGGGCTGGGTTGGTGGGCAGGTGGGCTTGGGACTTAGGGCTAAGAACCATGCCTGGAGAACCAGGTATGGGACAAGAATGGTGTTTCTTCAGATTAGCCTGGGCCCAGACGGAACCAGAAGTGAGGACGGACTGATTTTGGTGACATGAATGGCAAGGATGTGGGCCAGGGTCCCCAACAGGAGGTGGATATCCTGTCTCCTGAATCCCTTGGAGGCCCAGTTCCTGGCCCCAGGTCTGTGGAGGGAGCACCTGGCATCCCTCCCCCGTCTCCAGGCCCCCCTCTACCACACACGGAAAGGGGTCCTGGCTCCTGGAAGACTAGACAGAGTGATGCAAATGGAAAGTCACTGCTTGATGGTGCACTCCGACTCAGGGAAACCATCCTAGTGTTTCACAAGGAAATGGACACATTCGTGACTATTAACCACCAGTGTGAAGCTTGTTTCAAAAAAGCTGTCTTGGGAGTTCCCGATGTGGCTCAGTGGGTTAAGAACCCATGGATGGACTAGTATCCATGAGGATGCAGGTTTGGTCCCTGGCCTTGCTCAGTGAGTTAAGGATCCAGCATTGCCATGAGCTGTGGTGTAAGTCATAGACACAGCTCTGATTTGACCTCTAGCCTGGAAACTTCCATATGGTGTGGGTGCGGCTGTAAATTTTAAAAAAGAAACGAAAAGGTCATCTTGACTCAAATGCGGTTTCTGCACTTTCTAAATCCTCACACTGAACTGGGAAGCAAGCTATTTGGGACAGGCCACAGAGGCCCTGGTTTCTAGCTCCTCTGCCCCAGCTGCCATCAGGCCAATATCTGTGGGAGTCCCTGATGATTTTGGTTTCAGGGGAGCATTTCTGACTGGAGTCTAGGGAAAGGTGTTCAGTGGTTCTTAGGGGGCCATCCAGTAATTTGCTCCCTCGCTCAACCACTATGTAGGGAGCATGTGCTTGGTGCCAGGTCCTGTGCTGAGCTTGACAGACACAGAGGAGGCAGGACCCTGCTCCCTCTCCCCTTTCTTCCCGGTTTAAATTACATGTGTTTCTTGATTACAGAAGGAACGCACAGCCACTGTAAAAAATCAGGAAACCCAAAAAAGCATATAATAGGCATTCCAAATACAGATGTCAGTCAA
This sequence comes from Phacochoerus africanus, assembly GCF_016906955.1. Lineage (NCBI taxonomy): Eukaryota > Metazoa > Chordata > Mammalia > Artiodactyla > Suidae > Phacochoerus > Phacochoerus africanus. The sequence goes on along the minus strand of NC_062558.1, from coordinate 29,206,082 downwards.
GAGAAAATGAAAGCACTTGTCCCTCCCACACCCTCTCCCACTGTCCAAGCTGCTCTCCCAGCTTTTCTCAAGAGGGCCCAGGGCACACGTGCGACTTTTCACAGCAAGTGTGTTTTCTTCTTTGTGTGTAATCAGTGAAAACAGATGGCGCCAACATGGACAACAGGAAACACCACCAGCTTCTGGGGAGGGAGTTCTTACCTGTCTGATCCGAACTTTTGAGTGTCAGCTCATACGTTAAATCTAAAAAGGAGATCATATACATTAATTTTGTGTGATTATGGTATATTTCAAAATCTTCATCAGCTCTAAAAACACAGAACCAATTCCCATGATCAGCCCGAGTCCTGCCCAAATAGAGCGAAGTCTGGCAACATTAGAGGCAAGTATGAGGACAGCAGAAACCATCAGTGGCCACTGCCCTTACAGAGGTTCAGCAGGAACCCCTCTTTTCCCTAATACACATCCCAACAGCTACGACTGGCAAGCAGTTTGCTCTGTGGATTACATTTTGGTAAATTTTAAATTCTAACCATTGTATTTAGATCCTCCAAGTCCTCAGTAGGCTAAGAACTGGCTTTACAGCTTTATGCTTGATGCATGTGGATTTGGCAGAGAGGATGATGTAAGGCATTCAAATGGACTCCAGTGATGATGGGTTAACCAGAGAGAGGAAAGAAAATCCCCCTTCTCACTCACCTGGCACAACTTTTGCACCAGCCAGTCTAAAACTGTCTTGATCACAGGTTCTGCTTTGCTCTATAGCCTGGCAGGCCTGGGACTGACCCCCACCCGCCATCCCCGGAGGTCACTGGACCTCCGTACCTGTGCAATGTTGCTGCAGCCGCCTGATCTCAGCGTGCAGCCCCTTGAGCGTGCTGGCGTGCTCCCGCTGAAGGAACAGGAGGTTCTTCTGTGCACTGTGCAACTGGTTCTCCAGGTTTGTGGCTGCCATGCTGACATCCAGATGACCTGCGGGGAGACAAAGACCCTGGTGGCTGTGCCTGACAGTGAGGGTCACAAGGGGGTAGGCTGGAAGAGGACGCGGCCTGCCGCCTGCCCTCCTTGGCTTTTCGGGGTGGAGGGCAGTGTGAGGCCCTGCTCTGGATGCAGAGGGAATACATAGAGTCCAGGGCTCCCAACTCTAAATCCTAGCCTCTCCATAGGCTACCCAACTTCAACGGACAGAGGCCAAAATCACTCCCAAAAGATTTCTGAAGAGGTGAAGCACCGGCTGCCTCCTTGGAAAAACTGGATGCCTGGGTAGTTGTATCTAGAGCTGCCAGGCCAGGAGTAGGGGGAAGACGAGGGGGGAGTTTCAGAGCGACCCCTGCACTTCACAGAGTTGACAGCCCCCAAATCCTTTTCTGGGGAATTTCATGAGAGTGATCTCTCAGGGCCACAAGGTGACTGAAGGCGTCTGGAGTCTGTCCGCAGACCCCGTCCCCGCCCCCCTCCACTGAGGCCTCCATCATCAGTCATCAGCTACTCACTCGGGGCCTCAGCCTCCCGGCCTTTACTGTAACTCGAGAAATGTGGTGAAGGCAATCGGCCTTTCTGGAAAAGCTACCAGAGTAATTCAAGATGCCTGGCGCAGCACTGAAAAATGCTAAGGATGAAATGTGGATTACTTGCCTATAAATTATTCTTGTGAGTACAGAGCTCAGCGTGCTTTTTCCTAATCTGCTAGGTCAACGAGTGCCCCCAGAGGAAAAGCCACTTCTCAGAGGGCTTCCAGTGGGGATGTGGCAAGGCAGCAGGATGCTCGAGGGTCTGCTCTGGAGGTGACACATGCCTGGCAACACCAGTCATACTCTTATCTGTAAGCACGACAATATTTACACCCCAGCTCTGGAGCTAAGAATAGTGTATACCTAGAACCCAGGATACACATTTTCATTCACACAAGAAAGCTGCTCCAGTGGGAAGTGAAGATGCAGAGAAGGATGGAGAATGTACCAGACAAAGCCTGAGAGGGCTGTACACTGACATGTCCTGGGAAGGACATTCCCCTTGGGGAGAAGCTGATGAGAGAGACCCGAGACGAAGAGGAAGCAGAAAGCATGGTTTTGGGTGGGAGTGTTCACTGCATCTTATCACAGGAAGTGCTTTGGCAAAGTATCTGCAGCCTTAGGATTTATCTTCCCTCTGGCTTAGCAATTCCAGTTCTAGGAATCCACCAGAGGGAAATAATTACTCCTGTGTGAGAAGATATAGCTGTGAAGATGGTCACTGAAGTGCAGTTTAAGTCAGAAAAGATGAAGCAAACTCAGAATCCAACAGGAGCAACGACCTGAATAAATGGTCATTTCTATGGAAGGAAGATCAGATTTCCCCAGGCCTTGAACTCTATCTAAATAAAATATGGCTGCAGATAGTGCCAGAGCTCCCATCAACCAGAGCTTCCCTTGGGGGAGCTAAGAGCAGCCTTTCCGCAGGAGCAGGAAAGTTTCCCACAACTGGAATTGTTTCTCTGCTGTAGCTACAAGCTCATTCTAACTGGAAACCCACGGTGCCTGAGGCCCCCAAACTGTAAGGTCAGCACATGGCCTTGGGAGGATGCTGACCTAACAAAGGAGCCAGCTTGGAGCAAAGCAAGCCCAGAACCTGAACCATGAAGGGCGGCAGAGTGTCTGAAAGCTGAACAGCCTCAGTTGGAGGCAAAGATAGGACCTTTTGGTAGAGATGCGTATGTTTACTTCCACTCAGCAACCCTGGGTCGGTCTGGCATCAATTCCTTGGATCTACGATGGGCTCTGCAAGTGGCAACTCTAGAAGAGACACCTTGCCTTTTACTTTAGGACAGAGCCAAACCTGCACTCCTTTTGGGGGTTTGCCATTGGTGAGAAAGAACAACTTACACCTGCTCCAGGACTTGGTCTGGAAAGGTAAAGAACGGACCTGGGCACATGGTGGACTCCAGCATCTACCACCTCGTCCTAGTGACCCTACTTGGAAAACAGTTCTCAAATCCACTTGCTTTTCTCTGTCTCTACACCTAAGCCACATCACCCCTCACCTGAATGCCTGCAGAAACCTCCTTCTGGCCTCTCTTGCTTCCTCAATTCCATCTCCACATAGTAGCAGAGTGGTTTTAACAGAACCTTCCATGGGGCCCACTGCCGAGTCAGGCTGGTTCAGGGGGCCCCAAGGCCAGCCCCTATGCCCTTGGTGCCAGCTGGTCCTCTGCTGGGCCTCGCTCTTTTCTTACCTTGGGCCCCTCTGCCCAGAACACTCCTCTCAGGTCCTCCCTTTGGCCTACCTTTTCTGTGAGCTGATATCTGCACGTCCCTTACTTCTTGGCACAAGGTCACAGGTCACCAGCTCTGGCCCCCAGGCTGAGTGAAGTCATGTACTCTGGTACCTCACCGCTTGCCCACAATTCTAATTAACTGTCTCCCATCTCCATGCACAAACTGCAGGCATCTTACTGCTGTGTCACACAGTGCCTGGCTCCCAGGAGACCCTCAGTCAGCACTTGCTAAACCAGTGGCCCCAGTGCCAGGCTGTGGAGTGTGGGTGTGACATCAGGGGAGCTCAAGGCTTTCAGGGCTGAAAAGCCTTTTTTTCCATGGGCTTCTGACATAACTTACAGGCCTGCCTTGCTCAAAGAAAGCATGACATATTAAAATTGCAAAAACGTTTCATCCAGCACCAATAGTACAAAATGAGGTGTTCCCAAACCCAGAAATAAGTATTTGCTTCTATGATCTGCCATAGGGGCGGGGTGGGGGGAGTGGGAGCGTGGCCACAGCAGGCACCCCAGTCCCCTCACAGTGTGGTATTAAATTTTATTTGTAACAAATTTAATATGATTTAAGTAAGTAGTCACATTCTAACTGCCTTGATGAGTCAGTGACTTGAATTGTACTAAATCTGTAATTCATTATTAATTCACCATCATAAGAGAGTACCCTTGAAGCTTCCCATTACCCTAGGCAGCAGTTTGGGGAAGGAGGAACACAGGGTGAACAGAAGGGTGTGATTATGTAACATTTGAAGCCAACAAGGGAGCTTCGACGGCTCTGTGTGTGCTCTGATGGTCAGAGGACAAGGGTTTTGCAGCCCTGTGATATTCTGTTTGGATGCTGTTCTCCCTTTCCCCACATTCTTTGCTGACTTAAAAGGCCTGGATGAGGAGATGACATTTGTGGTGGGTGTTCTCTGCTTGCTGGATGTATGTGAACCAGACAGGTCCACTCAGGTCTGAGGAAACAAGTCACATCTCCAAATGGGATCCAAATTACATTATTTTCTCATTACCTGAAAAAGATAAACAGGGTCCCTGACTTCCTGAGGACAGAGTTGCTGCTCCTTAAAAGAAGGTGATGTTTGGAGTTCCCACTGTGTCCCAGTGGGCTAAGAATCCGAATACAGCGGCTACAGTCACTGTGGAGGTGAGAGTTCGATCTCCAGCCCAGTACAGTAGGTTAAAGGATCTGGCATTGCTGCAGCTGTGGTGTAGGTCTCAGCTGCAGCTTGGATTCGGTCCCTGGCCTGGGAACTTCCATATGCCATGAGTACAGCCATACAAAAAGAAAAAGGTGGTGATGCTTTAATTACGTATCCTTGGCTACTGATAATGTGGAATCACTGTAATGACTTAATCTTCCCAAGAAGCTGATGTGAACGAAGCATCCTGTTTAGGCCAAGGAGACACAGCTGAGAGATGCAGCTCATTTGCAGGAATGGAGTTGGTCCTAGGAATCTTAATTCAGAATGTCTAAGACACTATGGAAGTCAGAAACGTGAAGGAGCATTTGTGACCCCTACCTAAAAGGGTCAGCATGATGGATGAAGGTAAAATGCAGGCATCTGCTGCAGATGAATAATGTGTCCTGCTTGAGTAAAGGCACTCAGCCCAGCTCAGCCGTGTCAGCCAGTAATGGAGGGTGACATTCATAAAGCTTGGCTGCAAAACGCTGCACTTTCTGTGTCAAAAGGGCACATGCTACACATTGTGGGCTCTTTGTATTGCAGCTTTTTGTCTCCAGGCAATCCCATTTTGTTTCTCAGCATTACTAAGAGCCAAAGGCAATTTTACAGTTATTTGCTCAGTCAAAGGTGGCGTGGCCTAGACGTGGGCCCTCTTTTTCCCTTGGAGACACAGCCCTCACTGAGGAGGATGGGGTTTGGCAGCCAGAGAGCAAGCCTGCCCCAGCCAATGGGGACATTGCCTGCTTTCTTCCCACAGAACTTTAGCAGAAACAAAGGGAATGGGCATCTCAGAGTGAGACCACCTGTGGAACAGGTTACCTTGACCTTGCTCAGGAGGTTAGGCCACATCCACAGTTTCTCCTGTGGCAAACTCACTAGGAGTTAAATTTCTGTGAATTTACTCTTTATATGTTCAGCAAGTTAACAGATTCTAGAGAGATGGGCATCTGGCCAAGACAGTTTCCAGGAGCTGGGAGGGGTACTAACATCCGCTCGTGGTGATAACAAGCTCTTAATGACGGTTCTGAGAGACGTGAGGACCCCGACCACACTGGATCTCAGCAGGAGGACAAGTGGCCTGTCAGCAGTTCATGCCCAGTTCTCATCCTAATTCAAAAGTAATGTCCTTTCCTCCCTTTCAGGCCTCAATGTACAGATGATGACATCATGATGTTATTTATGGACCATCTCCACTTGCACAGGCAGAGTGCTTTCCCACCACTTACATCATTTTTGATTGTTTTTATAACACCCCTGTGAGGAAAAACAGGAATATCCTACCCACAAGCGAACATATAAATCAAGAAATGCTGCATCTGAGCCTTGTAGCAGCTCCTAGCCCTCAAGTCCTATGGGTGAGAATCTTGAAGGTGGATTTCAGTTTCATGCAGAAATTCAGATGCTCTCCAAAAAAACCTACATCAAACCGGTAATGCTCTGAAACGGGGGTGCTGGGGGGAGTAGGCACCGTCCATTGCAAGAGACTCTTGGCCCAGGAAGAGCTGCAGCGTCCCCCAGCGGATTACCAAGCCAGGGTGCTGTGACCTGTCTGGACCAACACTGCTCTTGGAGGCAGGACCCATGGCTCCTTATGCTCCCAGTGAGTCAGTCAACAACTGAAAAGGCTCTGCTGACCATCCAAGATGGCTAAAAGACTCACCGACGGGTCTTGCTTTTATTAGCAGCAGTTTTCCAGGCAGTTGGGTGAGGGCATGTGGGCCCAGCCAGCGCCTTCCTGAAGCAGCTGGGCTGGCTCAGGGAGAAGGAACGAGGCACCAGTGCATGGCTTGTATGTCCCCATCCTGGGATCTGGCAGGTGCCCAGGCGAAGAGCCAGGGCCACACTCTCTTGTCCTCTCCAAGGCCAGGCTAACAGAGCCCTCTGCGGGCTGAGTCAGCACTAAGGCTACTCCCAGGCCAAATGCAGTGCCTCAGCTCGGCCACCAATGGCCAGAAACAGTTGTGACTTACAGCAGGGAGGAACCAAAGCCAGACTCATCTTTCCCCCTTTGGAACACGTCCCTTTCTTTTTCTCTGACCCTCTCCTAAGCACACACAGATCGTGTCTACATCCTCATCTGCAGACACAGCCCTGATGGTGTTGCACATCCCTCGGATGCTCTTGGGGCCAAGCCCCATGTCCCCAGAGGCCCTGCCTGGGGCCCCTCCCCAGCCTTGCCCCACACCCCCTGCACTCTGTCACATTACCCTCCCAACACGGCTTCTTGCACATCTCTTCCCTCTGTCCGCAGTGCTCCTGGCAAACCACCTCCCACCCTGCTGCCTAATCAGCTCCCATTCTTCCTTCATGTCTCAACCCACGTATTACGGTACAGGCTTCAGATAATTCTATATGGCTTCCTGATGGTGCTGAGTGGAGATCTCAACAAGAATTACATGGCATTAATCAAAAAGCACTGCAGCAGCACTGATTTGAACATGACCTCATCCCATAATTTCTTCACATGCCTGGAGCAATATTTTAAAGTACCCCTGGACCACATTTCTTAGACTGAAAGAAATGGAATATCTTTGATAGGAAAGGGTCTCACGGTTTAGAAAGGAAATTTCTTTGTTTCTGGGCAATCAAAAGTAGACTTATCTTTTCGCTCAACACACAGCTGGTGGGAATAGGGTAATGATTTTTAGAATCTGAAAAAAAAATAGCACACCAGTACTCACATGGTGCTGCGAATTAGTTATAACAAGCTATTTTAGACTCTAGTCATGAATAAGTTATAACCCATTCACATTTGGTTCTCATGCCACAGAGGATCAGAGCGTATGGAGTTGTGCTGCTGCTAGCACGTGCTCTGCGGAGCCTGGGGCCCGGCTGGCTCTGCACAGACTGTGGCGTCAGAGCGCCTGGTGCACAAGGACCTCTGTGGCTTTTTCATGGGAACTTTCAGTGCCTCCCTGGTGTCCTTCAGCCAAAAGCACTGTCATGGAGAAAATGAAGGTTGGCCAGAGGACAGAGGTAGCAAGTGCAATGATTAAATGTAAGAGGAGAAGAGATGGTACCCAGCAGGACAGTGATGTCCTAAGTAGATCCATGGATGCAGGAAATGCTGAGGGTGGAAGAGACCTTCAAAATCAACGATTCTACTGTCACTTTATTTCAAGATTAAGAACCTGTGGCCTGGAGTTCCCGTCGTGGCGCAGTGGTTAACGAATCCGACTAGGAACAATGAGGTTGCGGGTTTGGTCCCTGCCCTTGCTCAGTGGGTTAATGATCCGGCGTTGCCGTGAGCTGTGGTGTAGGTTGCAGACGCGGCTCGGATCCTGCGTTGCTGTGGCTGTGGTGTAGGCCAGTGGCTACAGCTCCGATTAGACCCCTAGCCTGGGAACCTCCACGTGCCGTGGGAGCAGCCCAAAGAAATAGCAAGAAGACAAAAAGAAAAAAAAAAAAAAAAGAAAAGAACCTGTGGCCCACAGAAGATTTGCTTATTATTAGCACAGTGGGGTAAAAGGGAGCAGAATGGCCAAAGTCTTGAGGTGCCAGACTGTGTCTGGGGTTAAATCTGTTTTTGTTTTTTGTTTTTTTTTGTCTTTTTGCTATTTTTTTGGGCCACTCCCGTGGCATATGGAGGTTCCCAGGCTAGGGGTCTAATCGGAGCTGTAGCCACTGGCCTACGCCAGAGCCACAGCAACGCGGGATCCAAGCCGAGTCTGCAACCTACACCACAGCTCACGGCAACGCTGGATCATTAACCCACTGAGCAAGGGCAGGGACCGAACGCGCAACCTCATGGTTCCTAGTCGGATTCGTTAACCGCTGCGCCACGATGGGAACTCCATGGGGTTAAATCTGAACCCTATCTTGTCACCTAAACCTAAACCACCATGGTATGTAACTCATAGAGTTGTTTTAAGTGCTAAATGCAATCACTTATGGGGTCTGGCATGTAGTAAGTGCTCAGTAAATGTTAGCTATATTATTTATTTTTAGCTATATTATTGTATGTAAATATCAGTCAATATATAAATATATCTCCGAGTTGTTTACTTAGTCCCACACTAGTGTACATAGCCTGAACATCACCTAAGTGTGGAAGTGAGCTAGCAAAGGATTCCAGTAACTTCCAAAGAAGGAAACATAAAAGCAAACAGAAGCGTTTTCTGCTGGCCTTTATCTTCCAGTTTCACTGGAGAGGAGCCATTCAGGGAAGTAAATAATGAGAGTCAGGCAGAACCAGGCACCCTAAGGGACAATAAAACCTCCTTACTACTTTGAAACAATCTATAGTACTCTCTATAAGAAGCTAAAAAAATGTCGAAGGCTAATTAGGCCATCAACTCTCAATCCAAAATACTGCTTTTAGGAAAAAGACACTTACCGTCTCTGAAAAATGAATCCCCACTTATTCTGAATTCACAATCCTGGATAAAGAAACTGTTTTAAGCAGCACGACCCTGTTATTTCTACTTGTACGTGTATTTAAGAAATTCAACTGGGAAGTTGTTTGAGAATCCCCAAGAGTTAGGGCACCAAGAAAAATGACAAAATTTTAAGGAAGAGTAAGCACACTACAATCACTCCAGAAATATTTCAGTAAAAAGAATGAACACCATTGGAAGAAAAAACAAACAAACATTGAAAACAAAAGGTGCAATTAATTTTTTAAAGTGACAAGAAAATCTTATTTATTATCACTCTTAAAGAATCAGGATAATTTTTAGAATGCAACAGGAAGTCAACACCTTAGCACAGGAGCTCGGGCTCCAATTCGGACTTGGCCACATTTGAGTTGCGGCCTGTGCCCTCACCTTTTTTTTGCCATAACATGAGGCACAATAGCAGCCCCTACAGAACATAGTAGTTGGGGATAAAGTGAGATATCTTATATAAAACACTTAGCATACCTCTGGTATATTGTGATAAGGTGGTAACAATTAAATTTGCACTTATTTGAATGCGAAAACTGAGTGGAAGTGTTTGGTGGGGTTCTGTTCTCTGTCTGGGTAGGCAGAATGCATCATCTTTTAAGAGATGGTCTCTAAAAGTGAACTCCAGTAGAAAAGGTGATCCATTTCAACTGATTTTGTAAGATAACCACCTTACAAAGTGGTTGCCAGTGTCTGCCAATGAGGGGTTAGTATGGTAATCTAAACTAGGATATCATTAAAAATGATAACGTAGATATGTATTTAATGACAAGTAAATACATGTATAATAGGTTAAATCAATAGTATATTAAAAGCTGTATATATCATATTTTTGTAGATATAAGTAGAGAAAAATCTACAAATATATATAACAAAGCATTAAAAGCATTTATCTCTAGATGGTAGGTTGTGAGTGATTTTTACTTTAAAAAATTCCATTTTGGGGAGTTCCCATCATGGTGCAGTGGTTAATGAATCCGACTAGGAATGATGAGGTTGCGGGTTTGGTGCCTGCCCTTGCTCAGTGGGTTAAGGATCCGGCGTGGCCGTGAGCTGTGGTGTAGGTTACAGACGCAGCTCGGATCAGGAGTTGCTGTGGCTCTGGCAAAGGCCAGCGGCTACAGATCTGATTAGACCCCTGGCCTGGGAACCTCCATATGCCTTGGGTGCGGCCCTAGAAAAGACCAAAAAAAAAAAAAAATCCATTTTGGTAATATCTAAAGCTTCTATAATTATGAACATATAATAATTTATAGTCAGAAAAAATTATAAAGCAATTTCACTTAAAAAGTATAACCGCTAGCAAAGTGGTATTATATGTTTTAACTATATTGTTCTAGGATAGTCTTGGGTTGCTTTACCAGAACCAAGAAGAATTAAGGAGAAGGCAATTTTTATAGTAGCAACAATTTAGTGTCCCTGAGATATGCAGAAAGTGATCATGATAGGACTCAAGTACCTCCCCACCCCCAGGCATTATACATTCCTGCAATTCTCTGACATTATCCATCATAAAATATAAGGCCCATCAACAATTATTTAGACACTGACAGCCATTTCTTTCTGAAAGAATGTACAGCCTAACATTAAAGTTGTAATAGATGTGATTAGACGGATCGGCAATTAGATGGGGAAATATGATACATGGTTGTCTGGGAAGTCTGCAGTCACTGGAGGCCTACGTGATGGATTTATGAACCGTGTTTCTCTGCAGTCTGATTACCTCATACTCCAAGAGTTTCTACTTGGCTTCTATTTAAAAACCATGTTAAGTGTCTGTACACTGGTAGGGGCTCAGCCCTTCTGTGCAGAAACATCTCAGGAAGAAAGCAAGTCTGTTTCAGGCTGCCTAAAGTTGCTTCTAAGTGGACTGCGCCGGCCACAGTGGACAAATGTATGAGCTCCCACAGTCTGATATCATAGAGTGCCTTTTGGGAATGCCTGGGCCTCCTGGAAAACTGGGTGACTTCATGGCCCAAATGCCTGTACCCTGTGGCAGACCCCAGGAGGCAGGAGTGCCAGCACCCCATCTCCTAGCTGGGAGGGGCTGCTGTCCAGGCATAGGGCCAGTATGCAGCTGGCTTGGAACTTCCTACTTCAGGGAAGTTACTTCTAGGGAAGAAGGTAGCCAAGTGGCTGGTGGGGCTGCGGTGGCTCTGCTCAGCCCTTCCTGTTCTCCCTGCATCCTCCTCCTGCCCTTTCTGGGTGGCCTCCAGATGACAGCCCTCTGGGATCACCCAATGGCTTCATTTCAGCAGCTAGAGCAGAAAATATTTGCAACTAAATGGAGATGCCATTTGTGAGCTTCTAACAAGCTTGTCATTTACCAAGATGATCCTGAGCCAACAAGTTAGGGACATATAAATCTCACAACTTACCACACCAACAGTTCTACCTAGTGATACTTTCCTTTAAATGGAAAGCAAAAGCAGCAGGTCATACCTGATTAGTGTTTCCATTTCTACACCTGACTGTGATTACTGCAGATTTTAACTGTCTGCTGGTTGATAGCTAAAAGGTACGGTGACCCAAATGCCAAGCTGTCTTTTCACACTAATGAAAAAGGAGCTACTTCGTAAATCTTCGTGCTTCATGCTAATCCTTCTGAGGCTGAGAAGACACATTTACTTGCTTTAAAAATCTCTCTATAGTGTGCCAAACAGGTGAGCCATTTCAACTGGCTTAACTGATGGGGCTTCTTTTATCCATTTTGTAGGCCTGACTCATTATTGCATAAGTTTTAAGGAAAGAAAGATATTAACTGAAGCTCTATACACTTTAACCATAATTTCCCTTTATTACTTACAATAAACTAAGCAAGTCAACTGTGTCATTAGTGCTAATAGAACATATTTAGCTGTCTTTACTGGGCATCTGAGAAGATGATCACTTAGAAAAGACTCTACCTTTGTGATACAGTAGAAGGAGCTCTGCCTAGGCCCAACCATGTCATCCTGGACAGCATTGTAATTTAGTTAGGCAATCAAGTGGAAACAAATAACCTCCTCTGACTTGCCCTTCTACAAGATGGGCCCATACAAGTAATTTCAGAGGACTTTAAACAGGGAGGATAGAAGAGACCTTTGGAATTGTTAAAACAGTCCAACGACAATCAATTCACTGACCAAAAGGCACCAGGGCCAAGCATTCCATTTTAGCAATTACATACCCTCTGGTGATCACTCATAAAATAACTTCATGGGATTTTTTTTTTAACCTAAGAGTAACATCTTGAGCACAAATATTTCTAAAAGATGACACACTTACTCTTTTAAAAAGGCATTTACCTAGATCTTCATTTGCTATAGCTTTTTTGATGGCTGTGGCATGTCCACCTGAGGCTACTAGCCCTCTTGATCTTCCATCTACTGCTCTGAGAGTCCCAACATAGACTATCCACTTCTTAAAAAGCTTCCTTTCTGTGAGCTTCCTGTGCTGTGTAGAATAAATGAGGCAAGTTTACTGATGACATTTCAGGCTGACTCCCATAAAGTTCTTTCTACTCACAGTGATTCTTTATTGTGTCAGGGAGCGAGAGAATTCCCAGAATCCTATATTCTAGTTCTTTAGTAAGTTGTGCATTAAGCTCCTGGGGAGGAGAACTCCACACCATACACTGATCCATTAAGAAGGTCTGGCATTGAACATGAACAGGCAACAATGAGATCTGGATGAAGCTGACGAGCGTGAGAATAAGGCAAGGTACTCGGGTGCTATGCATGTAATTCAGGATTTGTCTTTGCAATCAGATTTGGGTCATATTAGATAAATGAGCCCTCAGTACATTAGCCCCACAGAAATAAATGAAAACATAAAAGTAAAATTAGAGGTAGGGCAACTGTAGTTAGTAGATTATCTGTCATTGTGAGAGGAGAGCAGAAGAAATTGGAGAAAGAAAACAACCACTGCATCTTATACTCTTTTGGATTTTTCAGAGAGTGGGATGCAATTCAGTATTTTGTGATTCTTCACTGTCCTTGACGTTGACACTATTTTTCTTTTGCACTTTTGTCACTTTTTCCATTTGTACAATGGTCTTTGTTTTCCTCTCATGTTTGACCTCATGCTCTCACAATGGGATTAATTATAATCTTCCATTCATGACACTCTTTTAGGGCCCACATTAATTTACCTTTAAAAATAAGCGTACCGGGGGGTGGGAGGATATGCTTGGGCTGTGGGATGGAAATCCTGTGAAATCAGATTGTTATGATCATTATACAACTACAGATGTGATAAATTCATTTGAGTAATAAAAAAGAAAAAAGAAAAAAAATAAGCGTACCATGTGGCCACAGTTTTGGAACTTGGCAATTTTGGTTTAGAGCACCCAGATTTTCCATTTGAAGTCCAAAATTCTTGGGTTAGGTGTTTCAGCTTCTTCTGGTTGATCCAACTCTGGTGACTTTACTGGTCAGCTGGGAGCACATGGAATTTGTTTTTCCTCCCATTTTTCATAATGGGAAGGATGGTACCTCAGATCACATGGGGCACTCTTCTTGCTGGTTGTGGGAGGATGTGAAGCAGCTCCCATCTGAGTGAAACAGCAGTGATGTGCGTGCCCAACGATGCTTTTCAGCTGGCTTTCCCCTCCTCTTCTAGGGTGTGACCCCTGCAATTTAAAGTGGGCTTGCTGATGGTGATGGTGCTGGGTTGACAGTCTGTTCCATCTCCCCCAGCTCTACCCTGCACAGCATCTGGGTTGGTCTAAGGCACCTGGGTCTTAGGTTGTTATAGCATTTATCACTATTTAAAATTAGATCATTTACTGATCTTTCTTACAGAATTAGAATGTAAGCTCCATGAGAACAAGGGCTTTCTGTCTGTCCCCTGCTATAAAACCGGCACCCAGACCAAGGAATGCCTCCTGTTAGTAATCTGAGCTGTCCCTTTCAGAAAAGGTCCTCCCTCAAAGAGAATTGGTGGTAATTTCTCCTGACACCCCTCCCATCAGCCGCCCCCCCCCCCCCCAGCATTAGGCAGTGTATGACAGAACTTGGAGATTCTTCTCTGCCTGGCATGGGAATAAGGCTGGAGAAGAAGGAGAACTCATTCATGCATGCCTTCGGGAAGCTCGCAAATAAAAAGGCCAGCAAACTATCAAGCCATGTGCAAGTGAAATCAAGTTTAATTTCAGTGGGAGGGACAATGTGGGCTTGTTCAGGACATTCTGCAGATTTTGTGACATTCAGGATCTCACTGGGTGCTGCTGCTTTACACCTGGCAGTTATTTCTGTTAGGGGCTGACAGCGTGAATTCCTGGAGCTGACAGTGGCAACGAGCCCAAGAGGTGGCTCTGCTGTATGTGAACCGGGCTGGGTTCAGGTTTCTGAATTTTTCAGTGGAGGCAGAGATTTAGAAACGCAGGAAATGCTCATGCTGAGCTTTGATGATGCTCCTCCTGGCCCGTGACAGAATGAGAAAAAAGAGGGCAATAGCTTTTTTCCATAAAGCTAACTTTATTCAAAGGATACATCCTTATTTTCATTTTAGAACTTCCTAATTTAAAAAGGCACTCTTCCATGAGTTCTATAAGCCTGGAAACCACTCTAGTCAACAAGAGGTTATGGTGATTGCCAGGAGCTTAGCATCACCGTTGATTTTGTCTTTTATCTTTTGAAGTTTACAAGGCCCCTTATAACAGGCTGGGCAACAAAGCCTCCATTTAAATATGCACTCAAGGTTAAAGATCAAGCCAGCATGTATTCCAAAGGGCTCGCTGTGTACTGAGTCCCGTGCCTGCAGCTTACTGGGGATGTGAGACTCAGCTACCAAAGTACAAAGAAAACAATGTATAATTAAACCCTCATGGGGATGCCAAGTAAGGGGCCGGGATGGGTAACCCGCCACAGCACTTGAGGCTCTTTCTCCCTTACCCGCCTGGCTCCCGTATGAGGCTGTGAACAACCTTGGCAGGTGGGGACTGTGTCCTGATCATTTTAGCGTTCCTGGTACCTTACACACTGCCAGGCACACGGAGGTGACTAATAAGCGTTGAGAGGCTAAGGACTGCAGTTTATCAAGACGGTCTGGCTCTGAAGAGGCAGGGACTGGAGCTGACGCTTAAGGATGGGTAGGGTTTACACACGAAGAGGTAAATGTGAATGAAGTTTCAGAGTCACAGTGAGACCATTATATTGTCTGACATGGAAAGAACATTCTGGGGAGTGGCAGAAAATAAAGTCAGAAAAGCTAGGGCTGGATTTGAGTTGCTTATTAAAAGCTACTCAGAAAAGCCGAGATGGAAGAGAAGAAATGGGGCAAAGTGGAATTTTTGCCCAATGAAGGCAAATGTTGTATCAGAGGGAACTGAGGCTGGGGTGGGGTGGGGGGATGATACAGGATGAAGGGAAGGGAAGGGCACAGCCACACATCCTGTAGCTCCAGGGAATCGGCGTGAACACAGAACGGCCCTGGACCCAGTGACACACCATTATAAACCCTCTGATGACCAGACATCCTCCTGTTTCACGCAGTAACACACGAGCTCAAGGGGTTACATGACTTCTTTAAAGTCATAGCTAGCAAGTGGCCAGTGGAGCTTCATCCTAAACCAGGCTAACTCCGGGTGCTCGCCCTTGGCCATGAACTCTGCTGTTCTCCCCAGGCGAAGATGAAAGGAGTGTACACTCCACACAGGCAGAGCGTCATTTGCTCCATATTCCACCTGATAAAACTCCTCTTCTGCTCTTTCCTTTCTCATGTTAAATTTTAAGCCTCTCAGGTCTACTTGTTTTTGCTCGGTGAATTCTAGTGCTTATTCTTGAGAATGCTGCTTGTGAAAAAAATCTCAGAATAAGAGAAAATGTTTCTACACTTCTAAAGCTGCAGAAAAGCAGATACTATTCTGGATTAGGCAGCTAGTTCTGTTGAAGAATCACAAGCTTACTCTGCTTTTCAGTGTGGAAACATGTATAAAAATGTGTACTTCTGTTGTATTACCAAACGTATATTTGAAGACATCTGGACTTTAGAGGTTGTTGCTGACTCACTTAAAAATGTCACTTTTAATTTCTGAAAGTCTACATTTTCTTTTTAGGGCTGCACCCAAGGCATATGGAGGTTCCCAGGCTAGGGGTTGAATCAGAGCTACAGCCACCGGCCTACACCACAGCCACAGCAACAACAAATCCGAGCTGCGTCTTCGACCTACACCACAGCTCACAGCAATTCCGGATCCTTAACCCACTGAGCAAGGGCAGGGACCGAACCCGCAACCTCATGGTTCCCAGTCAGATTCGTTTCTGCTGTACCACAATGGGAATGCCCCTGAAAGTCTGCCTTTTCAGTTGGTGGCCTTGATAATTTTATCATCTTAGCAATACGATTTTTTTTTTGTCTTTTTGCCTTTTCTAGGGCCGCTCCCTTGGCACATGGAGGTTCCCGGGCTAGGGGTCGAATCAGAGCTGTAGCCACTGGCCTATGCCAGAGCCACAGCAACACGGGATCTGAGCCGTGTCTGCAACCTATACCACAGCTCACGGCAACGCCGGATCGTTAACCCACTGAGCAAGGGCAGGGATCGAACCTGCAACCTCATGGTTCTTAGTTGGATTCGTTAACAACTGCGCCACGACGGAAACTCCTTAGCAATACAATTTAAAGAGGAAAAAAGACATCCCCTTTTTGAAGACAATTTTTAAGGTTTCCTGGTTAGTTAGAGGGGGGCCTGGAATTTCTCTCTTCATACAGAAGGTTGAGTTCAGTACAGACACTGACACATCCTTTATTCAGATGAAGTTTGAGTCTGCCCATTCAAATCAACAGTTGGCTAACCAGAAGGGGAGGAGAGAGAGGAGGATGGAGTCTCCTTGCTGAGCCAGCCAAGAGTGGTCTAGGTAATTCCCATCAGGTCTTCTGAGGAACAGGCCTGCTTCTGCCATCTGACTAGCCTGCGTGGAATGGTCTCTACGTAAGATTTTTTTTCCCCCTCAGAGAATCCACATAGTTACTGTTCTAAAGCTGATACAACCTACAGTTAGGTTTTGGGCCAAAGGATACATGGAATTAGTGTATAAATGTCATGACTTGAGACAAGTGCAGGTAATCAGTACTGGAGGGAAAACACCCTGCTGGTGAAGCCCATTTGTGGGGCTGATCGAGTTAGGCAGTGGTGCCCCTGGGGAGACTGGCAGGGACAGGAGATGTGGTGGGCTGTCACAGCCAGGGGACGGTCACTTCTGGCATCTAGTGGGTAGAGGTCAGGGGTGCTGCTAAACAGCCTAAAATGCACAGGATGGCCCCCAAGACACAGAATGGTCCTGCCTCGAAGGTCACAGTGTTGTGGTTGAGAGACCAGGGATTAGTCAATCTAATCTGAGGCAGGACTTTTCCCTTTTGACTTGAGGTTTAGTCTGCTCCCCTTGGGTTTCTGGGGTTGCTAGTAAACCAGGGCTGATGGAGCTCTCAGGAGGGACAAGTCCCAGCCCCATGCAGACTCCTTCCTATAACAAAGGGCTAGTGGCCTTGGAGGAAAGGCAGCTGTCAGTGAGTAACTATGATGGGGCCTGTTTGAGAGAGCTTCTACCCCTCATCTTCAACTCTTGGTGAGGCAGGTGTGCAGAGAGGCACTGCTTCACTCACTTCCCTGTGCCAGGTCAGAATATACACATTTCCTTTCTTTCTCTTGCTTGGAAGAAAGGGGCTGCATGTAATATTTGCCTAAGAATATAATAATTTTCTTCCTGTTACTGGACAGTATGAGATTTTGTTTTTCCTGTTGAATGCTTAAGTGAACTGAGAAATGGAGAGGGTGAATGCAATTCTGGAACCCCAAGTGAGCAAGTGCCTCAATGGCTGAAAGTTGCTGCTCTGTTCCACCAGGATTTTCTGGTCTGGTCACCAGGACTTAACCAAAAGATAAAGACGACTCACTATCAAGGACAAAGATTGAGCCCTCCGTGAAAAGGACAGGCCCTACCTAATAACCCCTGCTATAGCCTTATCAGTGGGAACATAACATTCAAAAACAAACCAACAAACCCTCCTTCATCTTTCTCGTCAATGTGCAAGATAAATATTTCTAAAAAACTGGACCTTCTCCCACATGCCACTGAAGGAGAAATACCCTTTACCTGGGTTGATGTGTGTCACAGTTGAAGAGACAAAGGCTAAAATGTCAGGGTATTGTAGGATCCTGGCCTCCTACACTCGTTCATCAGTAGAAAAATCAGATTAGACATTATTAGAAAAAGATGGCGATTCCTCAATTTAAGTTACGACAGTGATGGAACTGTATCTTGGGGAGCCAGTATTTTTACACCGATGTTACACCAAAGATCACGCATTTCTAGGTAGAACATGCAACGTTAAGAGCAACAGCATTGTAATGATACTGGGAATTCTAATTTATATGTGGCAGCAATGAGTGAGCAATGTCACATAAGAAATGCCTCACATAAAAAAAGAAAAAACTAAAAAAAAGAAAAAGAAAAAGAAATAGGGTAGGAAGGAAATCTGAAGAGCAAAAGATAATGGATCTCACGTGGATCTAAATTTAACATGCTAAGTGTTGTCAAAGAGGCAATAAAGAGAAAAACTGTAGCAGCAGAGCATCATTATATGCCCCAAATTCCATTTATTAAAAGTGTTCTTTTTCTTTCTCTTTTATTGTAAGCTTTCAGCATCCCAGGCCTGCTCTTCTGTGCTAATCGATAGAATTTCACTGCTCAGTCCTAAGAATCTGGCTAGTAGAAAGAATCTCACAAAGAGGGGACACTTCTTCCCTCTAGCTCCAGAGGACTAGAGACTTCTTGCTTCAAACTGTTATTTCTGATAAAGTGGTAAGCCGGGATAATCACCAAAGTTTCAGTCTGCTCCAGTGTGGAAACTTGCATAAAAACACAAACTCCTGTTTTCGTATTAACAAAGAAGTCTTTTAAGCGATCTGTGAGATGCCCTCAGAGATTATGGCAAGGAGCTGTAAAATGTAACCTTTCACCGCTAAAAAGGCTGTTTTCTAACTGGTTGCCTTACTTGATAATTTGTTGTCCTGGTCGTAAGATTTAAAGTAGCATCTGTGATTTTTCTTCCCTGGAGGAATAAATACTTGTAAGATTTTCTTATTTTATTTTTTTTTGGTTGGTCAGAAGAACTCGATCTTCTTATCTTGCCCCTTCATGCATAAAGGATAAATAAATGATGCATCCCTGGTTTAAACAAAATGAAAAATCCCTGTCTTACTTAATCCTTGTCACACCCAAATTCGGCTGGTGGATAATAGGCACAAAGGTATGGGACAGACTCATTTACTATAGAGGAAAAGAGAAGAACCATTTTTTAAAAAGTTTTAAAAGTTAATTACATGTAAACATTAATTCAGAACTGTTCCTCCCCCCTACCCCAGCTTATTCCTAAATGGGAGAGGTCAGAGTCTGGTTTAAATCAACTGGCCTCGTTACCATCATGCTCCACTTAAATCCTTGTGCAGACAGCATTTATTGGGTTCTCTGTTGTCACTGGAGGTTCTGCTTTGCTCTGGTCCTTGGCCACAGACAGAGTCCTAACTCTGCTGACCCACTTAATACATGTATTGTGATTAACAGTCAACAGCCTAATCTTTGTTATAACAGATAGATCTTCGTTCCTATCGTTGATAAATTATCACTCCCACATTTGCCTTAGTACAAACTTTTTCTTCTTCAAATACAAAGCTCCAATTCATCTAATCTTTTCCATCCACTGTAAGTCTGCTTCTCTTCAGCTGCTTTACCTGCCAGCATGTAATTAAAAACAAAGCAGACATACTGAAAAAAAAAAAAAGTCCAAAGCAACTTACTGTAGGTGGATATGACTGGACTTTTTGCTGTGAAACTTGAGTCATGTTTGAGTAATGAAATAAACAGAAACTAAAATGCAGAGCAAGCACAAGAATCAGCCCTTAATGAGTATCTTTCAAAAAAAATAATTTCAGCTGAGAAAAACAAAATCTATTCACCTTTACAACCTGCTGACTCTCAAAAGAATGACATTCCATTTTTAAAAAGAGCTTAAAAAAAAAGACTCCTCTTCTTGCCTTCTTAGAAAAGGATAATTTTCCTCTTGATTAGATGTTTATTATAGAAAATAAAAGCCAAAGGAAGAAATAATTAAGAAGAGTCTTTAAAAATAAAACATTGAATATGAGAGTGCTTTATTACCTGTAAAGCCCCCCCTCCCATGCAAAGTAGCATCAGAATCATCTCGATATCAGGTTGGCCTCTACCTCAGTAAAAATCTTCCAAAGGTTGAGGCAGGTGTCTGGGATGTCATTATGCCCACAACTGCAGAAGCCAGAGTAAGAAATAAAATAGAGTGAACCACAATGCCCTCCAATCCAGTTGCCCCTGGGTCCCTCGGTGCCCCTCTGGGAAGGCCTGTCTCACACCAGTGTGGTATCTCCTGGAGCCATTCCTGCCCAATGGGGAACCAGCTTCTCCCCACACTCCAAAGGAAAGAGCAGCAGTCCCTTCTTTCCACTGGAGGTTCTAATCATAAGCAAAATGCGCTTTTATATCAGAGTGAAGTTTGTCTTCCCATAAGTATAGGAACTGGGGAAATACTCTAAATATACCAAATCCCTCTGCTACACAACAGATCTTGAATAGCTGAAGACAACGAGGACACATTTGCTTTCCTGCCCAACCTTTCTGCAGGATTAAACATCAAAGCTGGAGACGTGAAAATTGGTGTCATTAAGCTAGCACCTACCTAACTAGTCTGGAACGTAGATCTGAGTCAAACATTTATGGCGCCCTTGGTGTGTGAGGCATATAAAGGTGCCTAGTCTCTGCCCTTTAAGGATACCCAATTCAGTAGATATAATTCATCTCAGTTAATAAACAGTGTGCCCATGACGTCTTAACTTTTTATGGCTAACCTTGCTCTAGATAAAAGAAAAAAGGCCCATGCCTTCCCCTGACAGAAATATGAGAAAATGGTGAATATAATATAAAAGCAAGTGTTTCTTAAAAGCCTTAACATTGCTGTTAACATCAGTATTGCTGCAAGTGCACTCCATCAAATAAATAATGATGTTAAAATGAATTTATCCAATGAATGACAGATGAGCGAGTTAAGGACCTACATGAATGATTTTCTGTCGTTAAATAAAAATAATTCATTTTAAAAAAAGAATTAACAATAAAAAATCTAATTTCCAAGAAACCTACTGATTAGACTGATATATTTACATGGTGCTACAGTAAAAATCTGATACACAAAAATTATTGTCCAATACTTTAGATTTTACATATACCCAAACTAAATTTACTGAGTAATTATGACATGATGCAGAGGAATAATAAAAGCTATTTTAAGATTTTCCAGTAGTGTGTACATATATGTAAATACACATAGATAAATCTACATCTCACAAGCCTTAAATCCTTATTCCATAAATATTTCACATAAGGTGAACGTTTAGCTACAAGAAATACATAAGTTCAAAACATCTTTGGAGATTTAAAAAAAAAAGGTCACTTTAAATGTTAGCATTTTTCTCCATTACAATTCAATGGCAAGAAAATGCAGGGCAATCTTGACTGTGCAAAACAAAAAAATCATGTAATAAAACAATAACAATACTCCTCAAATAAGTATCAAACTTAAAAGTCTTAAAACGGCAATTCTAGCTTTAACACTCTTACAGGTAGGTTTCTGGAAATGCATACTATATTACCATACTACAGTCTGGCCGCTTGTATTTTGTTGTAAGACATTGCTGCACCTAAATTACAGAGCTCGATCATACCTCCTCGTAGGCCACTTCATCATTGGAATAGATCACACTGAATACCAAAGCTTGAAGTTAATACAGGTCAACATGAAAACGTGTTAAATGAACTAGAGTAACTCGCTGTAGCAGACGGCAGCCCAGTAGCCCAGCCTGGAGCTCTGTTGCATATTTGCATTATACTCAGTTTCATGAATCACAAGCAAATCGTTATTTAGGGTAAACTAAAACCTACATCAAAGCGTCAGAAAAGGGCTGTAAAGGTAGAGTACTTACGTAAAGGGTTATCAGGACAGGAGACAATGCAACTTATCTGGGAGGATCTCTAACATCCACTGGGTGGTAAAAACGCTTTTAAAAAGGCGATGTGGATTCCGACGGCCTCCTCCCCACAGCATCCCAGACAAAGCAGGGCCAGGCCCTTGGGCGCTCCTGGTGCACCTGCAATGCGGATCCCTCATCCTACAATCCCACCCCGGGACTGGCAGGAACGGCCCCTAGGCTGCTCTCTTCTCCCCCTTCGGATTGGCTTGGGTGCGCCGTAGGGAGGGACCGCAGCCTGGACTGGAGCCCGAGCAAGGGCATAGCCCGCCCCATAATGGACTGGAAGACCCTGCAGGTAGCCAGCGAGGGGGTCGTTGCGCCTCACTTTTGTCCTTCTTTCAACCTCTTCGTTCTCCTCTTCCGGCGATGTCTCCTCAAAGGGACACCCTTCCCTACCCTCTGAGCGGTGGGGGTGGGATGGGAGCACCCCTCCCCCTGCAGTGAGGACTTTAAATATTATCTAAATGAGTTCTTGCCCCGACAGGTGCCTCCGGCCCCCGCTGGCGCCCAGAGAGCCTCCTGGCAGGTACCGCCAGGTGAGCGGGGATGGACTCGGTCACACCTCGGGCCCCGCCTCACCTGCGGGCGCGGCAGGCTTGGTCCTTCAGGCAGCTCCCCGCCTCGGCTCGGTCCTCCCGGCGGGCGGCAGCGGGGGCCGGTAGCCCATGGGCGGGGCGGCGGGCGGGGCTGGCTCCCGGCTCCAGCCCTGCCCCGGCCGGGCCGCCGAGGGAGGTCAGTGGGCACCGCCCGCCGAGCGCATCTCGCCGGCTCCCACCCGAGCGCTCGCCGCGGTGCACGCTGGGAGCGGGGGCCCGGGCGGCGAGGCCTGGCCGCGCTGACCAGGCGGGCTGCCGAGGCGCCGGGGAGACTGCGGGTCTGTGTCTGCGGGAGGGGCGGGGGAAGCCGATCGATACTCACTTTGCTAGGAGGGGGCGACGCCCCCCTCCCGAAACTGTGCGGGGCTGGGGTACCGACTGAGGGGAAGGGAGGGTCTGGCGGGTGGGACGCAGGCGCACAGCTCAGGTGCGGCTGCACTGCGGTTGCCCAGGGTAACGCGGGGCCCTGGTAGGGCGGGGGGAAGGAGGAGCTAGGCGGGCGAGCGGGAGCGTGCGCGCTCTGGGCTGTGGGGTGTGTGTGGGGGTACCCTGGACCTGCCTGGGCTTGGGGGGAGGGCGCGCGCGGGCGGCCAACGGGGGCGGGGGCAAAGGCGGAGGGAAGGGGCGAGGGCCAGGCGACGCGCATGCGTGCGGCCCCCGCTCCCCCGGGGCTCGCCGGCCTCGTGCGTGCGCACGCGCGCTGTCCCCCGGAGGCGTCTGGGTGTGCGGAGCGCGCGCGCGCGGCTCGGAGGCGCA
Source organism: Phacochoerus africanus (assembly GCF_016906955.1). Classification (NCBI taxonomy): domain Eukaryota; kingdom Metazoa; phylum Chordata; class Mammalia; order Artiodactyla; family Suidae; genus Phacochoerus; species Phacochoerus africanus. Next base: position 29,182,872 of record NC_062558.1, on the reverse strand, counting down.
CCTGTGAGGTGTCCCTTGAGGAGAGGGAGGGTGGGTGCGCGGAGTCCGCGGCCTGGGGCGCTTCAACCCCTCACTTGGAGTGAGTTCTCGGGTGGCCGGGCTGTAGTCTCTTTATTTCTTTTCTGGATAACTGCGGGGGCGGGGGGGCCGGGGGACGGGCTCGGGGTCGGAAGGAGGATGAGTGGATTAAAGAAAAGAAAAACAACCCATCACTTAGGATGGGCCTGGAGCTGGAGCCGGTCCCCGGGCATCGGGAAAGGTCAGAGCAGCTCCGCGCAGCCGGGCGGCTTGGCGGCCACCTGGCCGACGCCAGGGAGAGCAGTCTGGCCTCGGGCCTCGGCGAGCCGGCTTCGGCCCGCAGCGCCTGAGAGCGGGGAGAGGGGGTCACAGATGGCGGCCGGGCGCGCGGGGACGGATGGGCAGCGGCAGGGGCGAGGCCGGGCGGAGGCCCCGCGGGAACCGGACTCCCGAGCCGAGCTCCATTGTTGTTGGAGCCGAGGGAAGGGGGAGCAAAACAGCTTTAGAAACCCTTGAAGCCGCGCCTTGGAGCCTTTCCAGGCGGGTCCCCGGAGAGGCGGTAATGGCCGCGCCGTGGGATCTGGGAGCCGGGCTGTGCGGCGGCGAAGCCTCGCTGCATGGTGTGATGTTGTGTGTGTGTATGTGTGGTTTTTTGTTTTTGTTTTTTGTTTTTTTTTAGAGCGCCTCGCGTCCCGGCAGAGCCAGGCGAGCATCCTACTCAGGTGATGAGGAACCCTTCGCGCACCCAGCGCACAACGCTGCTGCCGCTGGACGCCTCCATTGTTTGACCATAACGAGGGCCGGATTCTCACCCAGGTAAACTGGATGGCAGCGCAGTTGAGATCCCTCTCACCTCCCACATCCAAAGGAATCCTTCTCTCTTTCAGGACTTTACTCCAGTTTTCTTCCTGTGCCTTGCTTCTGATTAACTCAGTATATCCACCTCCCAGACATTTCCCCATCTGGCCTAATCTTCCCGCATCTCTCTGCCAAGTCACCTCTCATTTCCCTCAAAACTCAGCTCCTTTGTGAAACCTTCTTTGCCGAACTCTTAACAGCTAAATCTCTCTAGGAGGAGCCTGTTCTGTACTCTCTAGTTGGTAGTTTATTAGTTGTCTTATTGCAACAAAGGAGAGTAGGTTTTTTTTTTTTTTAATTCTAAGCTTTTGCTTTTTTAAAGGAATGTTTTGTGGGAGAGTTTATTGTTTTACAAGGATCAAACTTTTTGTTTATATATTTTGTCTTTTTTTTTTTAAGAGGGGCCCCTTACTTGCTCTATAGATGCACAGCTTTTTAGAATAGGAAAATGACCTTGTTCAACCCATAGGTTAATTTAAATTTTAAAAAGTTTGTTTTAAATTAGCAAAGTAAAAAGTCTTTGTAAAAATCATCACAGAGATGGCTTAAATCTTTGACTACCAACCTCTATTTCCAGAGATAACTATTACATGTTTGTTTAGATCCTTTTAGATCTTTTAAAGCGTTTTTACTTGAGTGTGTACTTGTATTATCTTTGTTTTAATAAGTACTGGTGTACTCTCTTTCCATTTTAGCATATAATGCATTCACTTATTTTTCAGAACTACTGCATCATGTTCCATAGTTTGAGTAGATGATAGTTTATCTAGCCATTTCCTGGGCCAGTGGCAATTTATGTTTTAATTTTATATTTAAAACATCTTTTTGGTTATTGTTCTCTGCTGAAATGAAATTTTAGTGAAGGGAGCACAGACCTACGCTAATTACAGAGACTAAGTGTTTATGATGAAAGTTCTCTTTGGTTAAGAAATATCCATGTGGGAGCCTCCACCCTTCTCCCATTGTAATTATGACTCTATTACTTTAAAGTCCTGTGACCTTGGGGAGGATGCTTAATCATTCTAAGCCTCAGTTTTCTTTTCTATAAATGGTGATAATACCTGCTCTATCTACTCCACTGAGTTCAGTGATATGAAGTATGTAAAAGCACTTTGTAGAGTATAAAGTGGTATATAATGGTGATTTTATTAGTCTTTGTGACCCAAAATGATTTTTATATTTGCAGTATAATTTATATTTTCATTTTTGCCCAAATGTGTATATTACAGAATATACAACCAACTTGAATGTTGTTTAATTTCTGATTTTGCTATATTTTTATCAAGTACTGTTAATACATTAGACTTCTTAAAGAATATTTTAGAAAGCACGTTTTTCATAGGGTTTTGTGTGCCTTAAAAATAAGGCATATAAATTAATTGTGAATAAAGTATCAGCAAATTGAACACTACGTACAACTTTCATAATATGTAAACAAAACAATTTCTTAGTGATATAAATTTGTGTGTATTTTCCTGTAGCAGCAGCAGATTCAGAATAGCTTTTCTGTCTTTTGGGTCAAATGGATTCTTACTGAATTTGCAGGCAGTATCAGAGTTTTCACAGTTTAAATATTGACTGAATAATGTGATGGGTATCGTTTTAAGATGTAAGAGATACAATTAGGGGCTTTTTAGTATTTTTTTTTCAGACATATATGAATGCTTGTAGTGTGGCCGGCAGAATCAACTTGTCCCCTTTCTCTTGGAATTTATCTGTGGGCGCATAGGGGATCAGAAATTAAAAACAAATCACGCAGCTGCACGTATAATCACAAACTGGTATCTGCTATGGAAGTTAAGTAGCACTGGCTATGAGAGAGTATAAAAAGTGGACTGCGTTTTAGATTGCAGAGAGAGGGCCCAGGAAAGGCTTTTTTTGTAAAATAAGATTTGATCTGAGATCTGGCTAGGCATCGGTGTAGAGTGAGGAGGGGGATAATTTTCCAGGCAGGGGAATGGCATGTGGGAAGGCCCCGAAGGGGGAAAGCTTTGCCCATTCCAGGAACTGAAAGAGTGACTTGCAGATAGATTATGGTGGGTGAGGGGAAGTGTGGCTCGGCAGGGGGCCAGATCGTGTAGGGTCTTGTAGGGCAGGTTACGGATGTTTTATTTTATCCTGAGTGAAATGGGAAACCATTTCAAGGGTTGGGTTTTAAGCAGAGGAATGACATAATCAGATTTGCATTTTTAAACAACCACTCCAGCTGCTACATGCAGAATGTGGGGGTGTAGTGGGGGTGGAGAGTGGAAGTGGGGAGACCACATAGGTCATTTCAGAGGTCTGCTGAGAAAATAGGTAGTTTTCCCCTTCCAGTTCATATTGACTTCAGACTACTAGCTAATCTAATGTCAAAATAGATATTTGATTTTAAAAATAAATCACTTCTTATTTTTAAAAAGTAAGTATAAAAAACGTTTTTAATGCAAAAAATACATATATGTTAAATTACCCTAATTATTGGAATATTTAACATATTTTTTGTAAGTTCTTTCAAAGCAAGAATACATGTAATAAGAGTGAGGTGAGGCTCTAAAGTGAAAAGGAGAATACTTGTAGATAGTAATGGTTAAAAAAAAATAACAGAAAAATCTATTAGACAAAAAAATTGAAGTGACGGGGCTCACAATGTGTACATGAAATTCATAGCTGTTTGAACACTAAAGGTAATATGGCAGAAACTAAAATGGAAAAACAAAAAAGTAGTCTCTGATGGCAAAAAAAATGCAACAAAAATATGAAGTATGTAGGAGTTCTCTTTGTGGTGCAGTGGAAAGGAATCCGACTGGTATCCATGAGGATGCAGGTTTGATCCCTGGCCCCACTCAGTGGGTCAGGGATCTGGTGTTGCCATGAGTTATGGTGTAGGTTGAAGATTTGGCTTGGATTCCATGTGGCTGTGGCTGTGGTGCAGGCCAGCAGCTGTAGCTCTGATTCAACCCCCAGCCTGGGAACTTCCATATGCCAAGGGTGCGGCCCTAAAATGCAAAAAAAGAAACAAAACAAAAATGTGAAACAGGTAAGCTCAACCACATTGAGACAAGTGCAGTCTGCCTAGAGGAGACCAGAAAATACCCTGAAAGATAACGAAAGAATGGAGTTCCCATTGTGGCTCAGTGGTAACGAACCTGACTAACATCCATGAGGATGTGAGTTCAGTCTCTGGCCTCGCTCAGTGGGTTAAGGATCCGGTGTTGCTGTGAGCTGTGGTGTAGGTGGCAGACATGGCTCAGATCTGGCATTGCTGTGGCTTTGTCATAGGCCAGTAGCTATAGATCTGATTCGACCCTTAGCTTGGGAACTTATATATGCCGCCGGTGCAGCCCTAAAAAAGAAAGAAAAAAATAAAAAGTATGAAAGAATGTTCTAAGTGGAAGGAGAGGCCATATTCCTAGATGTGATGTTTAAACATTATAAAGTTGCCTTTTTTGTTGGTATTGTTTTTTGGTGAGCTGGACAGAATAATGAGTAATGAGGTAGGATGAGACCTATCTGATTGCTTAAAAATTGTAGAGCCACATTCATTAAAGCAGTGTCATCCTGGCTTTAGAGGATCTGTACAGGTCACTGGAACCTATTCAGCAGCCTCGAAATAAACTGAGTATGGGGAGGTAATAAATGATAAGCCATCATGGATACCCTCCAAATCAGGAAGATGTGGAGGTAAATATTCAACATCTGCATGCTGAGGTGGACAGAGCACAGGCTTTGCAGTCAGACATACTTGAACTGGAATTTTTTTTTGGGGGGGTGTTATACTACTTCATTTTATTATTTTTTTTTATATAGTGATTTTTTTTTCCATTATAGCTGGTTTACAGTGTTCTGTCACTTTTCTACTGTATAGCATGGTGATCCAGTTACACATACATGTACACATTATTTTTTTTTCTCCCATTATCTGCTCCATCATAAGTGACTAGACATAGTGAACTAGAATTTAAGTGAGGAAAATAGTACCCACTGTGCAGGTGTTGTAGAAGACAGAGACATAGGTCCCAGCACCCATTGGAGCACTTAAATCTGTTATTAGAAAAAAAATCAATGTATTACTATGTAAACATTAAAACTTCTTTAAGAAGAAAGGGAGAGCAAAACCCTAGGACCAGAAGCCAAAGCACAAAGTTGGAAAATATTTGTGACAAATATAAGTGAAGAGTTAACATCTTAAACATGTAAAGAACTCATACAAGCCAACAAGGAAAATAATGAAAATGCATACACATGGTTACAGAATGTGGATAGTTAACTGGGTATAAATTCAGTTTCTTCAACCTGTGAAAAGACATGTAATTTCACAAATAATGAAGTTAATTTGTAATTACTCTTATAGAGAAGATTCTGTTCTCAGTAGCAGAATAGAAGATACTTAAGAGTAAAGCACAAATGTACAAAAGTTTTATGAAAAAAAAAAAAAAACCCTTTACCTGAAGAATTTAAAAGCTAACCTAATAAATGGGCAGACATTACATGTTTCTGAAAGGGAAGGTGTCTTTATAGAGACTACAATACTCTACAAATTAAACTATAGTTTCAGTTGAAATCTGATGGAAACTTATTTTTGGAACTTGATAAATTGCTTCTAAAATTTCTCCAGAGGACTAAATGTGCTAGAGCAGTCGAGAAACTTTTCAAGTGGAAAAATAGTGATGGAGGATTTCCTGTGCCAGATATCAAAACATACTGTAATGGTGCAGTACTGTAGATGGTGAGCACAAGAATACACAAATTGGTACATGGAACAAAATAGACTCCAGTAACAGACCCATTTATATGTAGGAATTTATTATATAATCAAGTTGGTATTTTGAAACATTTGAGCAATGGTTGTTCGATAACATTGTATAGGGATAAATGACTATTTGGAAACAAAGATTCTACTTAACCATATTCAAAATGACTTTTATTTGGATTAAAGAAGTAACTTGAAGACAAAAGCACCTGTAAAAGTATTAGAAGAAAATATAAGGGATTTTTTTATGTTGGAGGATGTGTTGGAAAATAAGTTTTGGGGTTATATCATTTAGATAAGACCAAGGCCCAGAATCATGAAGAAAAGACTGAAGTTTGACTGTTATCAAATTTGATATTTCTCTGTGACAAGAAACATTACAAGGTGACAGACTGGGGAAAATTTTTTTGATAACGTGTAAACAAATAAAGGATAATAGAATAGATACAATTAAGAAATGAATGGAGTTCTCAGAGAAATGAAAGTGTCAGAGCAATTACTGGGAATTCAATCTCACTTGTGATTGGGAAGGTGGATATTAGAACAGCTTTCTTTTGGGGGATTGGCTTTCAAGGGAAAAATTAAAAAGCTATCCAAGGATGTAGGGGAAAAAGGTATCTTATACATTGTTGGAAATCTAAAATTGATTCAGCTATTTCAGATGACCATTTGGCTGAACTTAACAAAATTTAAAAACATGTATATGGAGTTCCTGTCGTGGTGCAGCGGAAATGAATCCGACTAGGAACCATGAGGTTGTGGGTTTGGTCCCTGGCCTCGCTCAGTGGGTTAAGGATCCGGCATTGCTGTGAGCTGTGGTGTAGGTCATAGACGCGGCTCGGATCTGGTGTTGCTGTGGCTCTGTTGTAGGCCAGTGGCAACAGCTCTGATTAGACCCCTAGCCTGGGAACGTCCATATGCAGCGGGTGTGGCCCTAAAAAACAAAAAACAAAACAAAACCTATATGCTTCAATCTAGCAGATGCACTTCAAGGAATTGATGATACTCTAATAAGAGGATACAGGTTGGTGTAAGTGAATGAAGTCTGTTGCAAAAACATCACATAGTGAGGAAAAGCTAAAGCTAAGCACAGGAAGATTTTAGTGCCAATACACTATGGAATGCTTTGTAGCCTTTGAAGAGAGGTGAGTTTGTATATTTTGACATAGCCTGGATAGATGTCTGGAATATATTTTTGAGCAAGTTTAATTCCGTTTTTTTGTAATATATGAAACAGAACAATAGTGTGTAGTGGTGTGTATATGTTCTCAATAAAAATAGAGAAAAGTCTAGAAAGATAATGTGGAAAACATTTAATTGTCACAACTTCTGAGAAGAGAATAGGGGAGACAATTTTTTTATTTCTGGGACTGATTTTGTATTTCACATGCTTTTGGATTGTTGCAGGTTTTTTTTTGTTTGTTTTACAATGAACATTTACTTTTGTAACGAAGATGTTACAGTTTCTCACTTAATAAAGGCCTGATTGAGATTATAAAAATTTAATACCTAGTACTTACAAGGAGGTTGCAGAAATGTAACAATCTTATGTTACATTGGCCATATGTATCAAGAGCCTTAAAAGTGTTCATATTCCTTGATGTAGCAACCACCTAGGAACTATCAAAGACATATATTTTATTTATCTATCTATCTGTCTATTTATCTATTTCTTTTTAGGGCCATACCCGAGGCATATGAAGGTTCCCAGGCTAGGGGTCAAATCAGGGCTATAACTGCTGGCCTATGCCACAGCCACAGCAATGCCAGATCTGAGCCTCTTCTGTGATCTACACCACAGCTCCTGGCAAAACCGGATCCTTAACCCACTGAGTGAGGCCAGGGATCGAACCTGCATCCTCATGGGTGCTAGTCAGATTTGTTTCCACTGAGCTACGACAGGAATGCCCAAAAACATATTTTTAAATATAGAGAGGCTTTAGGTACAAAAGATATGTATTGTAGGCTTATTTTTAAGGGTGCATTTGGGGAATGGTTAAGTTATGATACATCTACCTGATAATATGTTACTGGCTATTAAAATGTTTATGAAGAAAAAGCATTAAAATACTCATGACAATGTTAAGTGGAAGAAATAGGATGCAAAATTGTGTACATGATATGATTAAAACTCTCAATTAAAAGTTTCAACAGGAGTTCCCGTTGTGGCACAGTGGTTAATGAATTCGACTGGGAACCATGAGGTTGCGGGTTCGGTCCCTGGCCTTGCTCAGTGGGTTAAGGATTCGGCGTTGCCATGAGCTGTGGTGTAGGCCGGCAGCTACAGCTCCAATTAGACCCCTAGCCTGGGAACCTCCATATGCCATGGGAGCGGCCCTAGAAAAGGGAAAAAGATTAAAAAAAAAAAAAGTTACAACAGCCCTCCACAAAACTCTGTGATGGAAAAATGTCTAGAAGAAATTAAAAGAAAATCTTAAAAATTGTGGACTTTGGGTAGTAGGATTTTGGATGATTTTAAATCTTTTGCTTTTTTATTTTCCAATATTTTATTACATCTGTAATTTTTTATTTCACCTGTAGTGAAACACTTTTAAAAAGTACATCATATCTAGGACATGTGTTAGCAGCATGGTTAATAGATATGTACACTTTTAAAAATAGATTTGCCCTATCATATATTAAAGTATCCTCTAAAATATACTCAAAAACCTAATAGCTAAACATTTTTTGAGTGATGCATTTGGAATAAGTTTGAATGAACTTTGTTGCTTCCAGTATTTGGAGGAAAATTGTTTCTTACCAATGTGCAAAATAATAATAGTTCTCATTTCTCATTTTATACTGTAGAATAAATGCAGAAATTTAAACTTGGACCATGGGATTTCTTGGTTTGACTCTGTTAACTCTCTGTTTCTAGCACACAGATCTGGTCATAGAGCACATAGCATTTAACTGAGTCAGGATGAGCAGGACTCAGCTAGCTGGACCAAGGGCAGAAGTATTGAGAACATGGTTGTTATGCAGGGCCTGCAGGTGACTCAGCAGAGTGGAGCTCACAGTTCCTTGGAGCATGTAGTATAGATGAAACTGAAAGGTTATCCTAAAGGGGTATGGATTTGTTCTCTTGCCACATGTTACTGTGGACATGGAGTAACATGTGGTTTAGTGGAGGACAAAGCCAAGATAATGTCGTCGACATGGAAGGGCTCTGGGAACACATAAGGTAACCATACATAATCCAAATTTGAGGTTAGGGGTGCAAATTAGGAAAGGCTGTCTAGAGGAAGTAGTGCCTAAGGTGAGACCCAAAGGTGAACAGCAGATGTGAGGGCCCCGAGGTAGAAGGAACATGAGGAGTGGGGGAATGGTTGAGGCCAAGGAGCGGACGAGAAGACCTGGGAGTCTAAAGCAGTTTTATTTGGCTGGAGCTAGAATCAGAGTGGGCAGGGGTGAGAGAGAAACCAGGAGAGGTAAATAGTACCTGCCATTGTGAGGTTAAAAGCCATATTTATAAATTCAAAAATTATACTGAAAGTTAATGGAACCCATTGAAAAACTTTAGTTGAAGTAATAAGACCCATTTTGCATTTTTAGAAAGATTATATTTCAGTGGATAATGGATGAGAGGAAGGCAAGCCTGGAAGCTTTGTAGTGTTCCAAGGGAAGACGATGGTGGCCTGAATGACGGCTGAATGGAGGTGAGACAGGGGGATAAATTCAGGAGGTATTTAGGAGACAGAGTAGACAGGATGTCGTGAGAGGGAGGAGGGTAGATGATAACCAGGTTTCTGGCTTAGGCAGTTGAGGGACTTGTGGACGCATTTACTGTAGTTGAGAATAGAGTTGGCTTTAGTGGAGAAATGACAGGTTGAGTTTTGGATGTGCTGAGTATATAGGGCTTGTAGGACATGCAGGTTCTTCCTGAGAAAATTTGCAAAGAATCATTTTTTATCCTGCAAATACCTGCTTTGCTATGTGAATGACTGGGTTGCTATGCATAAATCCAGCATTAAAACTAATGGTTTAGTGTGATAAATTTTTCTTGGAATATAATTACACATGTATAAATTGTTTAAGATTGGGGAATATCTGTCTAGCTTAGATTGGACTATTGATGTGTTTCATACAGAGTTATTCAAAACTGTACGACCCTGACTTTGGGTAAAGTGTATTTGCCCTTTGGACTAGATTCTGACTCTGAGTAGGTGGTGGTCCTACAGTCAGTCATGGTATTGTCAGTACTACTATCTAGTTGGAATGATTTCCATTGATGTTTCCAAACTGGTCCTTTCTTGTAGGACCAGAGGTGGGCCAGGACCTACGCAGAGTGGTGCCCTGGGTCTGCATCCATCTGCAAGTGCCATCTGGCCATTAGAAGTTGTCCTAGTCCATTTGGGCTCCTATAACAAAATACCATAGACAGGGGTGGCAACAAACATTTATTTCTTACAGTTCTAGATGCTAAAAGATCCAAGATTAAGGTGCCAGTAGATTCACTGTCTGATAAGGTCCTGCTTCCTGGTGCATAGATTCCTGCTTCTCGCTCTGTTCTCAGGTGACAGAGGGGAGAGGGAGTTCCCTGGGGTCTCTTTTATAAGGACACTAATCCTATTGTGAGGGCTTCACTTTCATGACCTAATCATCTCCTAAAGGTCCCACCTCCTAACACCATCACACTGGGCTTTAGGTTTCAATATCTGAATTTTGAAGGGACACTGTCTATAGCAGAAGTAGCAGAAGTCTAAATAGAGGCTGGAAAATCATTCAGTGTCCTCACACAGCTGGAATGGAAGCCAAGAATGGACGAGGATGTGTAGAGCAGAGTGAGGAGAAGCTAGAGCAGAGCTGGGGGCTGGTCCACCAAGGAAGAGGGAGGGGGGATTGCCTGCAAAAGAATTCATTAGTGAGAAGGCAAGTGTTTGGTCAAAAGAAAACGCATTTGAAATGGCATAAGAGAAGGGGGATTTCTGAGGAGGCGACTTTGTCATCCAAGGTGGTTTCTTGTCTGAGGCCCATGAGTATCTGAAAAACTGGACAGGAGTTAGTGCAGCTGCTCCCTCTGCCTTGGTCTCTCCTGAGTCACTGTCCCTGCCAGGTCACTTTATAGACCCAGACTTTCCACTTCCTAGTTCTAAACTTGCAGAGAAGAGACTCTGATTGGTTTAGCACAGCTGGTTGTGTCATTGTGGAGCCTATAGGAGCAGACTCACCTACTGGTGCTCAGGGTACAGATGAGGGTGCCCAGGAGGGGTGGCCTCCTGGCAGCTGAAGCGGTTCTGAGGACTGCCAGGGGCAGCAGCTTTAAATGGTTCAGAGATGTGAGAAAGGGATAAGGAGTAAGCTGGCAAATCGAAGTCATTTAGCCTAGGTTTAAAGAATTACCATGGCTAATTCAAATTGGAAGACTTGAAAGATGGAAGACTAACCAGTGGCTATGGCAATACTCAAATGTGCAGAAATTGGAAGAAGAGAGATTTTATTTAACTTTGTATTAGAATAATTCAAAGTTTTAGTTTTAAAAAGCAGTAATTTGTATTGCTTTCTAACACTAAAGTAGTTCTATGCCTTTATTCTAACTCTGGAATATGCACTGCTCTTGTGTCACCTGATATAAGAAATTCAGTAAAGCTATTCTAGAGCTCATTTATTTTTCATATGCTGCAAGTTCATAAAATAATCATAGCTTTATTTCCACGTCTTATTTTGCAGTACCTTCCATAATTTTGTGACAGATCTTGTGAGGAAGCCCTTGGTATGGTCAGAGCAAATTTCTGTCCCAAAGATTATGATTTCTGCCTCTTAGGTAAAACAGTTCATAAAAATAACCTGAACCCCTTTTCTTCAGAGTAACTTCCATTATGTTCCTCAGGCCTTCAAAATTATTTTTAGATGTGCATTTCAAACACATGTGTAGGATTAATAAGTTTGATAGGATTTAAAAATATTTTAGGGATTCAAAGTACTTGACTTTGGCCAGCAAATGTAAGTCAGATTTTCATTTAACCAATATTCAGTAACGTTACTGGATGTCTATATTCTGATAGTACTAGGACCTTGTGATAAGCCCCCAGACTCACAGTTAGGATCGGGGAACCTGCAAAAAGCAGGTTGTACAAATCCTCATGGTGCTTAGCAACTAGTTAGAGGTAGTGATCCACTGTGAAATTCGTTTCAAGTTCTAATGCCTTAGTGTAAAGATCCATGAAGTGGATCTGAGCAAGTGTTTGAGTGCCCTCTGGAGGCATTGTGAACAGTTAAAACAGACCCCTACAAAAGATTTTTTTTTAACAGGTGAAGTAGAGAACCAGTGAACTAGACAGTTGAACTGGTAGGGATGTAAATAGGGAGCAGAGGAGAGCCAAGAGGGCACCCACGGGAATGCTAGTATTTAGGGAGGAGCGGGAGCCTCCCAGCAGACTGAGAGTTTATGTAGTGAAAGTAGAGCATGGAAGCCTCGGAGTCACAGAAGGGAGTGTCCTACAAGATAGTGAGCAGTGTTCTTGGGTTCAGTGCTGGGTAGAGGAGTGAATGGGAAATGAAGCGATAGAAATTGGGAAGTATCTTTAAGAAGCCTGGATGGAGAAATGGAGGGAGGAAACATATGGCAGCTAGGGAAGGTGTGAGCTCAAATACTGGTTCTCCTTAAGATAGAAGAAGTTTTGCATTGATTTAAATGCTGAGAGGAGAAAATAAGCAGAGATCAGCTGAAGATAGGTAGAGTGGGGATGGAGAGAGAGTTGACTTTAAAGTTCCTGGCCTGGGAGAGTTGTTGAGAGAAGATGCTGCCTTTTATAGGGACTTGGAATATGGCGCAGTAGTGATTTTCAGTTCATTGTGGGAGGATAGGGAAATACTCCTGTTATGAGAGAATGTGGACCTGTCATCCTGAAATGGTTCTCATTTAAGCCAAGCAGGTTGTTGAGTTCAAACAAACAAACAAAACAAAACAAAACAAAAAAAAGGAATCAGGATATAACCTTTAGCGGATGCTTGTGTTTAGGAAGAAGGAATAAAAGAAATGATCATCATGGCTCAGTGGTTAGCGAACCTGACTAGCATTCATGAGGACATAGGTTCGATCCCTGGCCTCACTCAGTGGGTTAAGGATCTGGTGCTGCCGTGAGCTGTGGTGTAAGTTGCAAACGTGACTGAGATCCTGCCTTGCTGTGGCTGTGGTGTAGGCCAGCAGCTATAGCTCCTATTGGACCCCTAGCCTGGGAACCTCCATCTGCTGTGTGCATGGTCCTAAAAAGAACCTTAAAAAAAAAGAGGCAAAAAAAAAAAAGATCAATGCCTTCAGCAAGGCCTGAAGAGGGGTGAGAAAGTTCAGGGAACCCACCACCCCCACCAGGGAGACCTGTGTGAAGCAGAGTCCAAGAGTGTAACATGAGCGACGCCTTGAGATCTGACGAGGAGGTGATCACGGCTTGGAGAGCAGTCTTTGCAGAAGTGCACTTTTGCAGAAGTGGTCAGTGGAGTGTCGAGGGGGAGTGGGTGTTTCAGAGGAAGGAGGAGGTAGAGGTTTGCCGGGAGCCTAGCAGTGAAGGTGGGGAGAAGGCATTGGGCGTAGCTGCAGCAGATGGGGAGTTTGAGAGCCCTAGTCAACAGTGGCTACAGAAGGGGAATTATACTTGCCTTTTTGCTTTGACAGGTACAAGATTTGTTTTGTATAACTTCTCTGCTAACTCCTATTTTTCACATATTGAGAATCTGGCCAAATGAAAGAGAATGTTTGGGTCTATTCATGACATTTTGACGGGTCTCTTGCAAAAGGAAAGAGTACATGTGACCAGTTTTTATTGATTATTCTGACGTGCAGGACCATTTGCAATCGTGAGTAACATTTTTTTTCCTTCTTTTTGGTGAAATTAACAGGATGGCTAGTAGTTTTTTGGCTTTGTTTTTGTAAAATATTTCATTTCAAAGGATAATAGACTCCTAGTTCAGGAGTGCTAGTATGCTTAAATTTCAGTGGTGAAGGTTGATTTCTAACTTCAGATTATTCAATTTCGAGTGCTATGCCATAAAATTTGAAGTGTAAAATTCTATAAGAGTGGGCAGGCTCCAGCTTATGCCCAAACATGTCAGCTTCCGCAGAATTGGTTTGAAGACCTTAGGCCTCAGCACTCTTATCTCTGGCAACCTTTACCACAGAACATATCAAACATCTTTTAAAAGTACCCATGTCCCACACAAAATTAGCTTATACGGGACTGTTAGTTAAGCCTCATTTGGACCAGTAGTAAACATTAAATATTTATTAACTTTGATTTTATGATTTTCTTTTCATATTTTACATCCAGTAATTTTTTTTTTTCTTTTTGTCTTTCTGCCTTTTCTAGGGCCGAACCCGCGGCATATGGAGGTTCCCAGGCTAGGGGTTGAATCGGAGCTGTAGCCACTGGCTTACACCACAGCCACAGCAACTCAGGATCCGAGCTGTGTCTGCAACCTACACCACAGCTCATGGCAATGCTGGACCCTTAACCCACTGAGCAAGGCCAGGGATCAAACCCGCAACTCATGGTTCCTGGTTGGGTTCGGTAACCACTGCGCCATGACAGGAACTCCATTACATCCAGTAAATTTTTCTTTTCAGGTCTCAGACATTTTTAAAGGCCCTTGAGATGCTCATAAGCCCTAGGGCCTAGGGGATGAGACCACCCCCCTCCCACCCCCATTCTGCTGAGATACCTGGGCATGTCTGACTGAGTTGAACTTGCCAGGAATCTGTTTGTTGGAGGCACAGACTACCTCCTGGAAAAACTCCACCCTCCAGGGAGCTGGAGTAACTGTTTTAATTAGCACTTTTTTTGTTGCAGGGAGTGGAGGTCCATTCCATTTTGGAAAATGGGATATGGTGTAAGGATGTGCCTGAACCAGAAAACTGTTGTTAACTAAAGCAGCTTGGGAAAAAGCAGTCTTTCTATCAATAGTGGGGTCGTAAAGCAGCTATTTTTTATGTCTTTTTCCTCTTGCTGCTCTCTAGCTTATTCTTTTTCCCTATCCTGTCTGTTTTCTCTTCCTTACTTAGAGAATCTGTTTCCTCATGGCTTTGGTTTGCTGTGATTGCTTATGACCTCTCCAGTGTTTTTGTACATCGTAAACTTTCAGCTTCATCTCTCATGGCCATTCACCTCATTTCTCTGTATTGGTTAGGTTCCTGAGAGAGATTGGGAATGTGGCTTTGATGCATCTTTTATTATTGTTCCAGGCCACAGCAGAGGTCACTGTTAAGCTCTTGAGTCAGGACTCTGCACTTGGTCTAAGAAGCTGTGGTCAGGTGAGATGGAGCAGTCATGTGGTCTGTGGCACCTGGGCCTCCCCTTAAAGCTGTGGGTTTGCAGACTCACAGGCATCATGACTGGCATGTGTAGTTCAGTAAGGAAGAAGGAACCTGGCCCTCTATCAAAACCATTTGAAATTTTCTGTCCTTTAAAGTAGATCCTCCTAACAACCTTCATTCTGAGTCAAGCTTTTGTTCCCATAGAGAAACCAAAACCCCTAAATATACTTGATATACTTGAAAGCATTTTCACTTTTCTTTTTTCTCCCCATTTTATTTAGTCTCAGATGTTGCAGGGTCACTCAAGGCAATCTGTAGGATTCTATTTCTAATGTTAGTGATTTTTGCTGAAATGGTAGAGCTGCTTCAGATAGCTGTTAGCCAAGTTGGATAACTCTGTCCTCATGTCACTCACATGTTTCCTTCCTCCAGAATCCTGGGGAAGTATATAGACATAAGATAATTTACCACAGTCCCCAGGTTCTCCAAGTTTAGAACAACTCAGTGTCCCATCCGAATATCAACCTTGTAGCAGTTTGATACTTAACTCCTTTAATATGTTGACAGACTTCCCAAGGAAAAGTGATGTTCCCCAAACTTAAAAATCAATCCTGAAATCTATACCCAGGGCTACTCCTAGCAGTTTTAGAATACAGCAGAGGTGGGAGGAAGTAAATGGAAGAAAATAAAATATGGTAATGATAGCTAATCTTTGTTGAGCCCTTAACATTTTCTAGCCCTATTTTAAATACTTGTCATGCATTAATGTATTTAATCCTTAAACAACCTTATAATGCTACCTTACAAGGTCAGGTGCCTTTTATTGTCTCTATTAACCCCATTCTTAACCTCTTAGGTGAAGGTTGCACAGCTAGTATGTGGTAAGACTAGGATATAAACCTGTTCAACCTGACTCCAGTCTTTGCTCCTTCAGTGTTCTCTCATTTGGAAAATAAATCACAAAAACAGTATGAATTTTAGATTCTCTAGGACTCCAGCCAATCCAAATCAGTTACTCAGTATCCAGTATGAACCTAAAACTCAATTTGGATAAAGTTCCTCTCGAGAGGCTGTTTCTGATACTAGGATTTCTATATCTTGGAGTGAAGTTGTACAGTCTTGCCTGGATTTTCCTTTCTAGAATTTCTCAGGTTTTCTCAAACTCATCCTCTATTTGGCCCTACATACTTTGAATTCCATATTTTTATTAAAATCCTAAATATAAATGGGTCTACCTGTCTTATGAGCTGGTATCTCACATTTATAATAGCCAGTTCTTTGAAAAACTTTGTGATCCTAAATTCTCCATAATACAAACCTTCTACTTTTTTCTCTGCGTGTTTCTAATCCAGCAGGATCCCAAGGCTTTTGTTGCCTTTCAGCCACTGTGGGCCCCGCCTCTGCCTCTTCTTCCGGAATGTCTTGGGGGTTTTGACTTCTGTCACTGTGGTAAGTGTTCCCCTTGTTTCACCAATTTTTCTAAATGGAGAACCCCCTCAACTATTTCTCAACCAAAACTGTCCCTGGAGTTTTTCTAAGCATGTTCCCTTTGGGACTCAGTGAGGAAGAGTCTCCTCTACCTCATGATTTTTCTTAAACACTTGCCTCTGTCTGGCTTTGAGTTCTTTAGATCTTAGACAGCTTTCCTTAACTCTGAAGAGAGCAGAAACGTCTTTGTCTTATCTGGAGTTCCTCTTTGTTCCTCTGGAGTTTGATTTTCTTAATTTCATGTAAGCCATTGGTTATTAAAGCTTCACTCTATCTGTCCCATTTTCCTCTGCCATCTTGACCAGAAACCTGGTTTTTGGACTGATGCCCTCCTGGTTTCTTTTCCCATTGTTCCTATCTTCATTGAGATATCAGAAGTTGTTTTTAAGCTAAGTTTGTTATTCCACAAGTTTCTGGTGGAAACCTGAACAACAGCTTTCTCCTTAAATGTGAATTCCTGAAAGTCTTCTTAGCTGGGGACTGTTATATCAGTCTCCATGCAAACTTGATTTTGAGAGCCATTGTTTTTTTGCCCTTCGTTTTCTTTTTTGAGCCTTAGGATTTGTCATCATTTTTTAGTAATTTTTTTCTTTCTTCAGGTCAACTCAAGAAGGCAACATATATCTTCCATAGGGCAAGTATTTGTTCCTCTTTCTTTGGTCATTGCTTAAATCCAGAATACTCCAGTTGAACACGCTCTCTGGGTTGCTGTGATTCACATTCATGATAAAACTTTGCATTCTTGCTGTGCATAGCTGGGAAGCAAGAGAGAGGAGCACCCAGTCCCACTTCTTGTCTTTTTCCCTCACTATCAGCAGTTGAGATCTCAGCTCTAGGCCACTCCCTGCCTGGTTCCACTTTCCCGCCACACACAGAACACCGACTCGGTGAGGTAAGGGACGTTTCTGTGGCCCCTCTAGTTACTGTGCACAGTTAGAAGGTGTGGTGTTCTTTCTCCAGGGTGGTAAGGCTAGGGCTGCTCCTGACCAGCTCTCTCTTCTCTTTTTCCCCATGTGCTGGGTTGGTTTCCAGGCGACTGCCCTGTTGGGAAGCTGGAGCGAGCACCCCTTGGCACAGCAGCAGATGATCTCTTCCCTGTCTCTTTTGGACTACATTCTCTCTGTGCTGACTTGGCTCCCCTCAGCCAGCCTTCTTCATTATGCATGGAGAGACCTCAGATACAGGCTAGTATTTTATGACTTCCTGTTCTTCCCAGACTTTTCTTTGGTCTCAAGCTCAAGGTTACCCCTAACAGGGGAAAAAGGAGTTCTCCGTGTGATCCAGCCAAGCTGTGGAAGGCTGTGTCAGGCATGGGCTTCATGGACCTAGCTAATGATGAAGTGTTCACGCGTTTTGTATTTCCAGTTCAGTTTTGTGCACATTTCTACCTAGAGTTCTGGGAAATGAGTATTTGCTGGCCAAATTTGATAGCAGTCTTTAGAAGCATACGTGTCCCAAAATGATACCAATCCCAGTCCCCTGACAGTCCTACCAAGTCAGAAGAAGCCTCAGTGCTGAAGTTCTGCACTGTTTGTTGAGAGTGGGGTGGTGATGCGTTTCTTTCCGTGCTAACCCTGAATTCTGATCGCCAGAGCTTATCCTATTTTAGGATTATGGTTATCGCTGTATGATTCTTTGGCCATGAGAAGTTAGCTGCTCTGGCATTTTGTGCTTCCTGAGTGAGCCTGCTCTGCAAATCTGTCTCCCCCATACATAGTTATTGCCTTGGTTTGCCAAACAAAAGAAGTTGCAAGTTGTGACCCAGGTATAAAAATAGCAGAGTCTGAGGTATTCAAAGTATTCAAATCTGTAGAAATAGAAAGTAGAATGGAAGGGGGAGTTATTTAGAGTTTCAGTTTTGCAAGATAAAAAAGTTCTGGAGATATTTCACAATAACATGCACATATTTAACACTGCTGAACTGTACACTGAAAAATGGCTAAGATGGTACATTTTACTTTATTTTTATTTTTGTCCTTTTAGAGCCGCAGTGCAGCATATGGAAGTTCCCAGGCTAGGGGTCAAATGAGAGCTGTAGCTGCCAGCCTACGCCACAGCCACAACAACGCCAGATCCAAGCCACGTCTGCGACCTACACCACAGCTTACGGCAATGTTGGATCCTTAACCCACTGAGTGAGGCCAGGGATCAAATCTGCATCCTCATGGATATTGGTCGGGTTTGTTACTGCTGAGCCACAACAGGAACTCTGGTAAAAAAATTTTTTTTTTGTCTTTTTGCCTTTTCTAGGGCAGCTCCAGTGGCATATGGAGGTTCCCAGGCTAGGGGTCCAATGGGAGCTGTAGCCGCCGGCCTACACCATAGCCACAGCAACTTGGGATCCGAGCCGTGTCTGCAGCCTACACCACAGCTCACGGCAATGCCGGATCCTTAACCCACTGAGTGAGGCCAGGGATCGAACCTGCAACCTCATGGTTTCTAGTCAGATTCGTTAACCACTGCGCCACGGTGGGAACTCCTCTGGTAAATTTATATATATATATATATATATGTATTTTTTTACCACAATAAAAAAATGCATTAAAGAAACAGAATCCCACATCTCTAACTTTTTGACCTGCCCACTATTGTGCTCCTCTCAGTCCTTGGGGCAGTCCTGTTAAAAACCCACTTTTCATATCTGACAAGGTCTCCTGGGCCCAGTCTGTCCCCTTTCTTTACTTAGTCAAGCCAGGCCCTGTATACCCTTGAGGTATTTCCTTTGCTTCTCCCTGAGGGTAGCTTGGGATCTCCAGTCCCTGGGCCTTTTTCTCCCAGGCCTGAATGTAGATTTTGTCCCGTTGGGTCTCACTGCTCCAACAGTATGAAGAAGAATCAAGTTTGATAGAGAGTCATTCTCATTGTGCACTAGGGCGTGCTGCACTTCCTCTCCCATCCTACCCTGCCCAGCTCCTGCAGGTCCAGAGTGGGAGGAATCCCCTGGCCCAACTGTGAAAGGCTGGTCCCTTGAGGAAGACAGAGCCAGGTGAATCAGCCAGAGCAGAGGGACAGGAAAAGGCCAGTTATGCAGGCAAGAGTACATCATCTTACATTCTGTTGTAATTCAAGTACATTGACTCTCTAGGAGTCCTTATTGTGTCCTGAAAAGATTGTTCTCAGTGCCCCCTCAGTGCTGCTCCTTCCTAGGCGCATAATGAGACTGAGGCCTGTAAGCCCCATGATGTGAGTGAGAGTGAGCAGCTGCATGACTGACAGTAGGCCTTCTGTCCATTTCATGGATGCGTGACCTGAGGCTGAGAATGAGGGACATGCAGTCACATAACTGTTGGGTCAGATCAAGGATTTGTACTTAGGACTTCTTACTGCAAGCCCAGTGTTCCACCCACCCGGTTATTATGATTCTTAGTGTATATAGATGTTACACATTTACTAGATAGATAAGATAAACTTGAGCTTGTTTGCAGTACTCACATAGGGGCCATCACGGAAGCAAACACATTCTACCCATTCCTCGGTTGTTTCTGTGTACAGTGCTGGAGAGCAGGAAGAAGGTTCTGGTGGAGTCCAGAGTGTGAGGAAGTGTCACCGTAGTCAGATGTGTTTTAAAACAATTCGATGAATAGAAGGTCAAAAGGGAAACACTGCTGGGTAGAGACAGAGAGGCGCAGAAGACAGATGTGAAGGTGTGAAAGCAGCGTTTGACTCTGAGCAGAGGAGGAACCCTAATTACAGGGAGATACATCATCGGGTCTCAGGAAGCCTCTGCCTGTGAAATGACACTCTTGGCAAATGCATGAATGTGTCATGCACTAATTAAAATAAGGGAAATAAGGAAACTCATGTTTATTTGGCTTCAGCTATGCTGTGGACACTCTGATAAGTACTTTCACACTTATTATCTTCTTTAATTATCACAGCAAATTGTTGTAGACATTATTATCCATGTTTTTACAGATCAGTCTGAGAGCAGCCAGGGTCACATAGCAAGTGGCAGAGCTGAAGCCCACATCCTGCTGCAGTATTCCATAGGTCACTTTTATGGGAGGATCTGGCTGGAGGAAAGCTGGGGAATGTGTACCTATGTCATCCTTTATCACTTTAATCACACATGAGGTTGTCCTTCTCAGACTCAGAAGAAAACTTGACATCACTCCTTCCATCCCTTTTGTTGCCCTTTTCCAGATCTAATTCTTTTTTTTTTTTTTGTCTTTTGTTGTTGTTACTGTTGTTGTTGTTGCTATTTCTTGGGCCACTCCTGCGGCATATGGAGGTTCCCAGGCTAGGGGTGGAATCGGAGCTGTAGCCACCGGCCTACGCCAGAGCCACAGCAACGTGGGATCCGAGCCACGTCTGCAACCTACACCACAGCTCACGGCAACGCCGGATCATTAACCCACTGAGCAAGGGCAGGGACCGAACCCACAACCTCATGGTTCCTAGTCAGATTCGTTAACCACTGCGCCACGACGGGAACTCCCCAGATCTAATTCTTTGAGATAATTTCTAGTTAAAGAAAAGTCAGGTGTGGTTTCTTGTATCTTTCATCTTTTTTCCATTAGGAGTCAATGAGGAAGAGCAGTTGTCCTGAAGATAGAATGAAAGCAGCTCATTAAACCCAGAGTCCATGTCATTAACCATTGAACTTTGTTAGGGTGGAGGCCAGGGCACCTAGGCCTTGTAGTGTATAGGGCTAATGGAAGTGTGGGCAGGAACAGGGGGCAGGGGAAGAGGAATCCACACACCTGGGGCCCCAAGCTGGAAACATGGTCAAGGGCAGGGACAAGATGGGAGATGCTGGATGTATGCCTGAAGGATCCAGTGTCAGGGGTTCCCTTTTAGTGCTCAGGAGTCCTCCTGGATCATAGTCTTTTCTCTTCACTGGTGGCAGAGGATCAGAGAGGAAGGCATCAAAAAGGACCTAAAACCTACTGTTGTCATTAAAGTTTAGCTGGAGACTCCTGCTCAGAGTCACAACCTACTTTGACCAATCTAAAAAGTTGACCTCAATACTCTCAAGTATTGTCCCTATAAACTGTCACTATAAATTACTGAGGCAGGTGGTTATCAATATATTAGGAAATATTCAGGAAATGCTGCTTGATCAGGTAGGGGGACACTGGAATGGGGGTTAAGGCATGTTACTGAGTAGTTGCTACATGAATGACAGCCAGTGGCCCATGATGGTGGACTGTTTCAGCAGCCCTGCTTTGAGGTCACTTTGGTTTTCAGAAGTGCATGCTTCTCCAGTGACTAGGTGCAGTGCGTAAGCACCTGAACGGACCCTTGTGTGAGTAGAAACCTGGACCTTGCTGAGGCTGGGCATTCTGGCATAGAGGGATTTGGCCGCAAGAGATTTAGGCCCAGGAGAAAGATGCATGCTTGAGCCACTGTCAGTGGAACTCCCGGCTCAGCTTTGACCCCTCTCTAAATTCTTGCTACTGAAGTGAGCCCAGAAAGATGAGGAAGCCTGTGTTCACCTTTGTGAGGGAGAGGCAGGCCTCAGAAAGTGGCCTGGCGCTTGGGCCTTGTGGAGGGTTGACAGCGAGGGCAGATGAAGAAGTGTTGGTTGGGGGGGTGGATTAGCTGGAGGCCTGAGAGTGCTGTGGTATGTGGGGGGAGCCAGGTGGACCCTTCAGAGGCTCCTGCCAGCCAGCCACCAAGGTGAGAGGTCTAGGACCTGTCACCATTGAGGTGGCCCGGGACACGTCCAGAGGGACTGTAATGAGGAATAGCAGCCCTGGCGTCTTGAGTGAGCTAGGAGAAAAATTGTGGGAAGTAGGAAGGGCCTATTGGAGACATAATCCTGTCCTGAGCAGCCAGGATTGGTGTCTTCCAGGTCACTAATGTCCTCTATCCCAGGACCAGCCATGACATAGAAGCGGAATGGAGTGGGTTTGGCCTTCACAGTCCTGATCAGTGAGTGCTATAATTAAGTTATTCTGAGGCAAATAGCTGAACAAAGATTAAGTGGACTGAGCCTGTGGAGCTTGAGTATCTAGGTCTCCTACACCTTGTTATGTGTAGTTTAGACTTGAATTTTCTGAAGATGTAGTGAGATCAGCGAGGAGGTACACACTGCCTCTGTTTTATGCCCAGATCATTGTGGCCTGCAGGGAGTGGTGGCCTTGAACTTCCTAGCCTTGTCCCTTGGCAGCAGGCAGACACCAGGGACTAGGACAGCCTTTTCCATTTATTTTTTTGCTGTTGCCAAGGCCTGTAGAAAAGGGCCAAGCAGAGGTACCTTGGTGTTGTACTGCTGCCAAGATAATATCTGAGCGAGCTGATTTCTGATATTTCCTGATGGTTTGTAAGGAGGAGGAATTCCTAGTCAAGCTGAGAACGTGTTCCATGTTCTTGCTCCATGAATAGGCACATCCGTTATGTCTGGCGGAACAATGTAAGATAGAACCGCATGGCCTTGGACTGGAAATCACAGTCTTGCAAGAACACGTTAGTGGATTGCTGCCTAATGGGATAATTTCTGAATCCTTTATAAAATGTCTGTCTGGTAGAGAATTCTTTCTTATAGTGTTCATCTTTTGGTTTTCTCATGTACAAAACTTGAACTTAGGGTTATTTTGGAGAAATTTGGGGGGCATTTTTCTTAATCCAGAATAATGATGGCTGATGATGGAAATTACTAACTACAGGTAAGTGTTCATCTTACAGTTTGTTCACATACTTTCAGCTTTTTAAAAAAAGGTGGGTTTTGAGATGAAATTTCAACCCCCTTTTGGTTTTTGGATCCTTTTACGCTTTAAAAAGTGTTGTAAAGCACCTCAAAGAGCTTTCTGTCTGTGCGGGTTATAGGCATCAATACTTCTAATAAAAATGACTAAAATTTTTCAAAAATATTTATTATTTTATTTAAAAATAATGACAGAATCATTACACATTAACACAAATTACATTTTAATGAAAAACAGCTATTTTCTGAAACAAATTTAATAGAAGTGTGATGATATTTACGTCTGCTTCTGTGTTCAGTTTCTTGCAGTATGTTGTTTTGGTTGAAGTAAAGACATCCAGCCTTGCAGGCAATGGAATTGAAAAAGGCATTCCAGTGGCCTTTTCAGACAATTGTGAATTCATTTGTGACACGATACCAAAACTTGACAAGTACTAGGTTCCTACAGGTTAGTGACAGTGTGCAGTCTGAAATCCTGTCAGTGAACTTTTTGTACACTGTGAAAATCCCCTGGCCTCTCGCACTTTGACCAGATCTTTTGCCCACAATGATTTATTACCTCACACAGCGGTCATTTGGACAACATTGGTTTACCTTTTTTTTTGCAGATCCTTCATATGTTCATAAGTTTCATTATGGGTAATGGCAAAAATTCGCAGTTAGGAGTTCCTGTCATGGCACAGTGGAAACCTGAATCTGACTAGGAACCATGAGGTTGCCGGTTCAATCCCTGGCCTCACTCAGTGGGTTAAGGATCCGGCATTGCTGTGAGCTGTGGTGTAGGTCGCAGACATGGCTCAGATCTGACGTTGTTGTGGCTGTGGTGTAGGCTGGCAGCTACGGCTCGGATTAGACCCCTAGCCCGGGAACCTCTATGTGCCACTAGTGTGGCCCTAAAAGGACAAAAAGACAAAACAAAACAAAAACAAACAAACAAACAAAAAACCCACACTTGGTATTGCTGTCAGTCTCATCAGAAAAGTCTTCAGGCATTAGGAAGCTGTTGAGCTCATGGTGACAAGAGTTTTCCAGAATCCCAGTTTTCACATGAAAACTCAGATTTGACAGTTGGCAATAAATACCATCAGTTTCCTGTTAGCCGAGGATCTCTGCCCAGTACCCAAGTCTGCATAGCAAGTGTTTAGTCACTCAAGTGAAAATGATGTCTGTCAAAAAGAAGAGTCTGTTGAGCTTGTAGCTCAGGCAGTTACACAAGTGCTTTTCTTTGAGGCAGCCATTGCACTTAGGTATGTGACCTGATATACTTCCCATTTTAATCTAGAATATGCTATATACACATTAAAATATATTTGTATGTATTCAATATCAATGTAACAAATACTAAACATAATATATTTAATATAATTATAAATGTAAAATAATAAAAGGATCTAGATTTAATAAAATTCCTAATTTTATATTGCTGCTTTAAGGATGTTCTTAAGTGAAACTTTTTTAAGCTGTGAGTTCATGGAGATGAAGAATACTTTGACTACTGGTATTGTTTGGTGCCTCTGCCATAGGGTTTTGTGTGAGGAGTCAGCAGGTTTACCAACCAGTGCTTTACATCTTCAATGCAAACATCAGCACAACATTTGACAAAAGCTTACAACATCTTGGTATTATTTTGAATATCATTTTGATCTTGTTTTATAAGGGTTTTGGAACTCCCCAGAGGCTTCAGTTTTTGAGAACTGCTGGTCTATGACAGTAACTGGAAGGAACTGAGCTTACTGAGGTTAGATAAGTTGTTCAGTATCCCACACTTGCAAGTTGTGTTTCTTTGCAAGAGACTCAGCTTGTAGCTGTTGGACTGATTTCAGCCTGTTGACCCTATATTTGTAGGAATGAATGCTTTTGAGGGGGAGTAGATGGGAAGGGCCCAGTAGTCCCTGGTGTCTTAAACTGGACAGGAGTACACGTTTATATATCCTATCTGACCCCTGAAGGTGTCTGTCTTCACGCCCCTTGCTGGAACATGGTTTTAAAATGAACCAGGCCATTTGTCAGGCTTTCTGCTTACTGTGTTTAAGAGCCTTAAACCTGGTGTGGGTAAGGAAAACAGAATGTGAAGGACATGTTTAAGAGCATACCTTTAAAATTTCTGTGGATAGCGGGGACAGAAAAAAGGAAGAAGGAAAGAGACGGATACC
Organism: Phacochoerus africanus; assembly: GCF_016906955.1. Taxonomy (NCBI): domain Eukaryota; kingdom Metazoa; phylum Chordata; class Mammalia; order Artiodactyla; family Suidae; genus Phacochoerus; species Phacochoerus africanus. Next base: position 29,157,727 of record NC_062558.1, on the reverse strand, counting down.
ATGGCAAACCCAGCTTATTCTGAGCTAGAAAATTGGATAAAAGTCTTTATGGAAAAGAATTTCTTTGTCATCCTGTAGCCAATATTTGTTAGTATTTCCCCCAACTCAAGAAAGGGTGTAAATAAAAACCTGAAACCATTTAATAGGCTACCCACCTGGGTTATTAATTCTTTAACGAACATTTGAGTGCAGCCTTTGAGACACACACAGTGTTGTTATGTGCTAGTGACTCGGGCAGTGGGCACAAGGACCCACTTCCTGCCTTTGTGGAGCTTATATCTAGATGGCCTTCAGTCAGCAGATTATTCTTAGCAATTGTGATAAGCATGTGGAGAGCAGGGATCTGAGTCGGAGGGTCCTCAGCTCCCTTACTCAGGAAGTGTTTCTCACTTGGGACGTGATAGATGAGGAATATCTGTTACGGTGGAGACGATGGTGGAAATGTACTGTTTGCACAGTGATCTGAGGAGGGGGGTAGTACAGGCCGGTTTTATGGTCAGGAAGCCGGAATTCAGGTAGTTCAGGAAATGGTCTGGGGCTGCACTGTTAGCAACAAGAATGGGATTTGAGCAGAGGCAGTCTGATGGGCTGAGGCTGGATCTGTTCCTTTTCTCTTGACTGCTTAGGGAGTGTGAAGGTGGGTCTGGGGCTTGGCTTCCACAGGGGAGGATAGGGCACCCTGGTTTCCTGCTGCGTAGACAGGGAGAGGTGATTCCTGAACAGGAACTGAGGGTGCAGTCAGGAAAGGGTGGATGTGGGGCAGTGATGGGACGACTGCAGGTTCTTGAAGCCACCCTCTGGTGAACAGCGTGTCTTCCCAATGTTGGATGGCAGGCAGGGTGAAGAAAGAACAAAGGGGGTGTTTGTGGAGCTGAGGTGTCTGCATTGTGTCATTCACTTTCATAATAGCCATGAGAGAGAGAGAAAGGTGTAAATACCATTTCCCTTTATGTTTGAGGTAACTGAGTCTTAGGCTTAAATGACTTACTTGAAGTTGCACTGTAGTAAGTGGGAGAGCTGCAGAGTATGTGTTTGCAGGGTAACACGGCTGGCAGAAACTGCTGCTTCTCAGGTGAGAGGCAGCTTCAGAGGGCTGGGCTTTGGAAGGCATGCGGGCAGCTGGGGCTGCAGGGACTCATGCTCTCAGGAGCAAGCTGTTGGACTGATGGCAGGTTTCACAGGCTTTGATATGTAGAGAGGACAAGAGGAATCCTTTTTCTTCGAAATATTTTCTGGCTGTAAGGACTTCTGGATGAGGGTGGAGCTTTTTCTTATCCTTGGCCCCCTAGAGGGCATGTAGTCTGGAGACTTCTCTAGCAAGTGAGTCTTTGATGGTTTATGATGATTTGGGGAGATGTTACATTCGTGGTTGCTGTGGAAGAAGAGTGGCAGGAACAAGAGAATGGAGTTCGGTGTGCATGTGTTGTGGGGCACCCTGACCTGTTCCTGTCTGTGCCACACAAGCAGGCCCTGTCCTGGCCCTGCAGGCATGGGCCACGCTCCTCACGGCCAGGCTCTGAGGGAGATAGATTCCTCTGGCCAACTTGGCCACAGTACAAGCTCAAGCTGCACATCAGTTAGAGAGCCTCCCCTGGCCCAATTTTAATCTCATTTCCAGATGGAACATTCTTTTCCAGTGCTGCCCACTCCCCTTTGACTTCGAACCTAAGAGTTTTATTCTAAGAAGGTGTCCTTGCCCATATACATGAAGCCATAATTTGGTGGAGCTAAGAGAGTGCAGAGCCCCCCCCCCCGCCCCCAGCCGCTCGCTTGCCGTCTACATGCTGAACGCTCACCTCCTACAGGTTGCCATCCTGGTTATCTCTAGACACTTGCTGTTCCCTAGGCTAGACCCCTCTGCCCTTTTACCCTGTGTGGCTAACTAAGTTAATCCTTTTGGTTTCAGTGTAAAAGCAGAGCCTACTAGACATCTTCCTCATCATCTGGAGACTAGTTAGAATGCCTGTCATTTGTGCGGCTGTGTCCCCAGGGGCCTGCTCTGCCACAGCACCAATTGTGTGATGCTGGAGCTGTCACCTTCCCTTCTCAGACCGTAAACCACATGAGGGCAGGAACTACAGCTGTTCTCTTTACCCTAGAATCCTCCAGAGCTTAGCCCCTGCTGCCTGACAAATACTGGGGGCTAAATGTTTATGGAATGTGTGCCTGCATGCACACATGTTCCAATCCTGCATCTGAGTTCAATTTCCAGGACTGCTACCTCAAAACACCTTTTTCTAGGCCTGTTTCTGGGTGGGCTGGATTCTCTGAGTATCACTTATGTATCAAACTCTATAAACAAGCATGGCATGAACCAGCATGTCTTAGGGCAGCTGGAAACACAGGAATCTTCCTAACACTTCCCAGTGATTGAGACCTAGAAGATTTGGATTTTTTATATTTCGTAGTGACAATTCTAGGACATTGTCCTCTGAACTAAGGCACTTTGATTATCTTTGAGAATCTTCTCCAGGCCCTGTGGCACGGTTACCTGCTATATATATATGGGGAAGACAAAGCATGTGGCCAGTTCAACCCAATGCAGTTATTGTTGGTGGGGGTGTTGGTTGGGGCTGGCGGCATAGGCATATCTTCTTTCCTGTGTTTTTTTTTTGTTTGTTTGTTTTTGTTTTTTCATTTTTGTCTTTCCTAGAAAATGTTCAGGACAGAACTGTAAACCATGTGTTCTGACATATCTGGTTTTGAATAGGAAGTTAGTTTGATCTCTGCGGACATAGATTAAGTGATGTATTAAAGAGTCTGCTACTGTAGAGAGGGATTATTTATACTTAATGCTTTATAGATGCCATGATACTGTAGAAGAACCTGCAGCTCAGCATGCAACGGCAGCCAGCCTGATGCATTTGTGCAGAGTCTGAGGGTGAGGCTTCTGGCTGCCAGCTCCTTGACAAGTGTAACTGATTTCTCTCCTGCTGAGTCAGGGTGACAAGTCCTGATTTCATGGCCAGCCTGTACAGAGCACAGTCCAGGTCTGAGTCAGCTTTCTGGAGCATCCGCTGGTCGCTGTTTGCTGACCTGTGCCTTTGTGTTGGGTGGTGGGCTTTCCTCTGGGGGCCCGCAGTGACACCTCCCATTGGCCCAGCAACAGGGCCCCAGAGGACAATGAATCTCAGTGTCGGCTGACCCACTCCCCTGTTCTCCAACACCTGCCTTCTGGAGACTGGGTCTTGTTTAGGGGAGGGACTGTGTAAAAGAGAGTAGTATATAAAAGGCATAGACAGAAGTATGTTTAAATAACCCTACTTTAAAATTCACCTTCAGTCCTCCCTCCCTAGCACAGCGTCGTGAGCTCCTTCCCAGGGTAAGGGACTGTTATCATCAAGTTCTACAACAGATTGAGGCTGAAGTTTGGAGAGAAAATTTCTATCTCCACTCTCTAACTTCCTCCTGACCATGGCTGCCTGCAGGTATGATCAGAGTGAGCTCCTCTCCCTGCAAACATACCTGCCTGCGAGGAAAATCAAGGCCACTGCAGCAGATGTGGTGCTTCAGACCATTACCTCCTGATTACATGGAGGTTGAATCTGTGTGTAGAATTGGGAGTGCATGGCCTGATCAGTCCTCAAAGGGCAACAGCTCTGTTCTCCCAGCCCAATAAGCACTGCTCCCCTTGTCCTCTGAATGTCACTGTCCCCTTCTCTCAGTTCCCCAGTGACATCTGAGGTACACACATCATTACGTGCTCAGGATTGATTGGGGGGAAGTCATAGCCATTGCAGGATTGTGTCTGTTTAGTTGTTCCACCTCTGCGCAGTGCGCCTGGTTCTGGGATCTGTCTATTTTTGCAAAAGGAGTAGAAAAGGAATGTCTTCCCAGCGTTAACCAGTTTTGTTTTCCTGAAAAATGACATACATAAAAGAAGATAAGACTATTTTATTCATCATTTATCCATGACCTAGATGGAATAGTTCTCCCACATTTGCTTTATCTGTACTTGTAATTTTGGCCAAAGCATTTTTAGACACATCTTAGACATCATGTCATTTCATTCTTACAGACTTAAGTATACATCCCTAAAAATACAGACGTTTGTTTGCTTAACATAACTGCAAAGGCATTAGTGCACCTGATACAGTGAAGAGTATTCTTTGTGGAATCTGAAACCTAGTCCCTAATCATATTTCTCTGGTTGTCCCTGTTAGCAGCTGGCTTATTGAATCAGGTTCCAAAGAAGGTAGGTCCTCAAGTTACATGTGATTGTTATGCCTTAGGTCTCTCTAATCTAGAGCTGCCCCTCCCTCACTGTATACCATTTACTTGTTGTAGAAATGGGCAGTTGTCCTGTGGCCTGGCTACATTTTGATACTGTTCTGCTTGTGTCCTGGTAGTTCCTCTCTCCCTCCTAGTTCTTTTGAATAAAAATGAGTCCTAGAGGTGTGTTTGGCAAGAACATTTCAGGTGATGCTGTGTGCTTCCTGTTGCATTGCGTCAGGAGGCGCAAGGGCTGGTTGTTCCTCTTGGAGTTATGCTAACATTGGTCAGTGGGCTCAGGGGTTGACAGCCTGATCCTGGACATGTGAAAAAGTTGATCAGCCTTTCTTCTGAAACTGCACCCATTTCTTACCGTGGTCTGAATCGGGCATGTTGTTAGGGCTGCACATTTACTGCTGGATTGTTGTGTTATCCAGAAAGCTGGCTCACAGGAAGGACAGGGTGGATGCTCGGTTCTTTTCTCTTAGTTGCTGAGTTTCAGAAGAGGTGAAAGTTGGTGTCTGGTTGGTTTAGTCTGGTGCCTTGAATCTCTCTGCCTCTGTCCCTCTCTTTCTCTCAGCTCCTGCCCACCCCTTGAATCATTGTGAACTCATGGGGGTTTGTATATTTAGTGTGTTTCAATGGATTGCATTCATTGTTCCTTCTGATATTTAGCTGTCCCATTTTTGGCCGATGGGAGTCTCTTCATAAATTGGCATCTGTGTTCTCTTGGCTTGACTCCCTTGCATTCTGGCATAACAAGATGTCCCAGGCTCATTTTATAAAGCACTGCTCTGGCCTTGAAGCCAGCCTTTCTGCAAGGATCCCTGTGCCATTTGGTGGTAAAGGAAATATGAGGGAAGGGACCATTGCTGTTGGTTGTCATTGCTTCCAGGACTTTCTGGTGGACAGAGGTTAAAAAAAAAAAAAAGGTATGAATTCAAACTGATACTTCTCTATCAGATTTTTATGTTATAGAATTTCCCTCTTAATTTTGATATTATATTGGTATCTCATTTCTTTTACCTTGAATCTTGGTTCCTAACAGCATTCACATAATAACTTATTTATATTATCCTACTTTATAAAAACACCAACATTTTTATAACTGAACTAAACTATTGAAAGAGATTTGACTTCTTTGCGGCTCCATTTTTCAACAGAATAACCCTCTAAGTGTGTATAGTCAGTCTGCTGTACTCAAAAAAAATTTGTGGATGTGTCACCAAGTTGAAAGTTAAGGTTCATTTTCTTCATTTTGTTCTAAAAATCTAGGGATTGTTTTTATTTATTTTTTGAAAATATAAACATTTCTATTTTCCAAAGTCAAAACTGTGTAACAAGTTACATTTAGAGAAATCTTACTTCATCCTTTTCTACTTCTTCCCCTGTAGGTAGCCCTTTAAATTCCTTCTGTGTTAAATAGAAATAGACTCCCAGACATAGAAAACTTAATTGTTATCAAAAGAGATAACGGATGGCAGAGGGGAGAGATAAATTAGGAGTTTGGGATAACATGTACACACTACTGTATATAAAATAAGTAAACAACAAGGACCTACTGTATAGCACAGGGAACTCTACTCAGTGTCTTGCAATAACTGTAATGGAAGAGTCTGAAAAGGATTATATATGTGTATATGAATCACTGTATATTTGAAACTAACGTTGTTAATTAACTATATTTCAATAAAAAATTCATTTTGTATTATCCTTCTCCATGTTTACTTTTATACTCATGTAAAGAAATATGTAAATAATTCATATTCTCCTTTTTTACACAAAAGATAGCATATTTTAAATATTATTTGATTCCATGCTTTTTTTTTTTTTTTTCCACTGAACAGTATTACCTGGGTTCGTTCTACGTTGGTACATGATGCTCTTCCTCATTCCTTTTTAAAGCGGCCAAGCAGTATTTCATTGTAAGGAAGTCTCATAGGCGATTTAGCCAGTCCCCAGTGGGCCTTGGGTTGCCTGCAGATATGCTCTGACAAGTACTGCCTCACTGAATAAACTAGGGCATCAGTCATTTCCTATTTTTGTCAGTACACCCCTGGGATAGATCTCTAGAAGTGTGATTACTAGGTCAAAGGATATGTAATTTTTCAGACATTGACGCTCTCTCTCTCTCTCTCTGTATATATATATATAGCTGAAATTTTGCTTATCTAGTTGAATTTCGTTTTCCTAACACTTCCACCTAGAAACAGTCCAACTTATTTTGCAATTTTATTTTTATTTTTTTATTACTTAATGAATTTTATTACATTTAAAGGTGTACAACAGTCATCACAACCAAATTTTATAGCATGTCCATCCCAATTATTTTGCACTTTTAATGTTAAATCTCTTTAGTCTCTCATGTACCCTGCCTTTGTATGGAACATATAATTGAGAGTGGTTTTTTTTAAGATCTGTTGATTTCATTAATTGAAGCATCACTTATTAAGTATAAAATACAGGACATGAAAATATGACTAAGACATCCTAAACCTCAAAAGGTTTCATATCGAATATTTGGGATGTTCTTGTATTTCTTCTCCTATTTGGTGTGTATATTACTACATGTTGGTTATCAAAAGTCTGGTAATAAGGCACTGAGCAATGTCCCTTTATTCGCTGTGCCAGGATGAAGCAGGGCATGCCTGCAGGAGAGAGGGGTATCATAAAGTACTCTGTGGTTGCTTTCAACGAATATTAATTGAATACCTCCCCAGAATATAACAGTGAGCAACACAGAGTTCCTCCCTCCTGGTGTTTATATCCTAGTACAGGAGCAAATCAAAAAGCAGGGAACAATAAGATAATTACAAATTCTCTGTGCTTTGAAGGAATCAGGTATGAGATTAAAATTGCATCTTCCCAGGAGTCTTCTTTAGGTAGAGGAGAGGCAGCTGACATCAAGCCACCTGTGAGGTCGGGAAGGGTGGGACCATGGTTATGTGGGACCTTGGGCCTTAGGTTAAGGATTGGATTTTAAGTAGATCGGGAAACCATTGAGGACAATTAAGCAAGGGAATGACATTTGATACTCATGTGTCATATATTTATTCTTTCTTTGGATTGAAAGGCTGCTCAATATTGTGTTTTAGCTCCAGTAGCAGCAACATTGTTCCTTCTGAAGTTCAAAGTGGAGTGAGTTGAAGTTTTCCTTCTTGCTCCTTTATGCAGGACAACTGCTTCTCATACTTGCATGTAGGTCGTCTGAGGATTTCTTTTCTTTTTCAGTAGTATATCCGTGATGTGGCTCAGATGGTTACAGTAAGTGGTTGTTGTTGGATGATGTACTTGGGCTATGAACAGGAGCATGATATCTACAAATTCTCTTCTTCAGACCTGCAAATCCAAGAGACACATCTCTCTGGAAGATAAGAGCTCCCTCCTCAATATCAAGAAAGGTCTGTGTTACTGCTGTCACATTTAGATGAAATTAATTACAGAACCAACAATTTTCTGGACAAAAAGCATTTTCAATGTATGTATTTACGTTTCTGTTTCAGGAGACTGGAGTGATACCTGTGGAGGGAATCCTCACAAGGAAAGATTGACACACCTGGACCTGAGGAACTTGCTTCCTGGGAGGGCTCCTGTCTGATGTGCAGGAGGCAGCATGTCATTGTGACTCTGCAAGGGCGGGCTCCAAGGGACCAAGACCAGCACGCAGTATCTTTCCCTCTGCTCCAGGGGACGCTGTGCAGGCCTTTTTCTGCAAGTGAGAAGTATGAGATTATTCTGCAAGAGGAAGATTCCAAGGGCTTAAAAAACGCCAAGATTTGCAACTTGGGAGTGCTGTGGAATGTTGACAGCTCAGGATCTAAAAGAAAGTTCTGTGTTAGTGAGTCATAGAGTTCATGTGGAAGTAAATGTCACTTTATAATTAGTAATAATACTGAGTGAGGAACACTATGCAGGAAGAAACCTTCCATAGAAAGACAGGCAGGGAAAAGCTTAGGCTGCCCTTAAACCTCCCAAATAGAGCAAGCCTGAGATAAACGGCAAAATGGCCAAATGAGAGACTGTGAAGTAGCAGCCCTGTAACTGTAGTAGTTATAAGGAAATCTTCTCCTTTGAATCACGATACCAAATAGGAAACATGATCTACAAGTGCCCCATGTGTAGGGAATTTTTCTCTGAGAGAGCAGATCTTTTTATGCATCAGAAAATTCACACTGCTGAGAAGCCCCATAAATGTGACAAGTGTGATAAGGGCTTCTTTCATATATCAGAACTTCATATTCATTGGAGAGACCACACTGGAGAGAAGGTCTATAAATGTGATGATTGCGGTAAGGATTTTAGTACCACAACGAAACTTAATAGGCATAAGAAAATCCACACAGTGGAGAAGCCCTATAAATGTTATGAGTGTGGCAAAGCCTTCAATTGGAGCTCACATCTTCAAATTCACATGAGAGTTCATACGGGTGAGAAACCCTATGTCTGTAGTGAGTGTGGAAGGGGCTTTAGCAATAGTTCAAACCTTTGCATGCATCAGAGAGTCCACACCGGAGAGAAACCCTTTAAATGTGAAGAGTGTGGGAAGGCCTTCAGGCACACTTCCAGCCTCTGCATGCATCAAAGAGTCCACACAGGAGAGAAACCCTATAAATGCTATGAGTGTGGGAAGGCCTTCAGCCAGAGCTCCAGCCTCTGCATCCATCAGAGAGTGCACACGGGGGAGAAACCCTATAGATGCTGTGGGTGTGGGAAGGCCTTCAGTCAGAGCTCCAGCCTCTGCATCCATCAGAGAGTGCACACCGGGGAGAAGCCTTTTAAATGCGATGAGTGTGGAAAGGCCTTCAGCCAGAGCACCAGCCTCTGCATCCACCAGAGAGTACACACGAAGGAGAGAAACCATCTCAAGATATCAGTTATATAAGCATTTTGCTAAGAGTTAAAAATCTTAAAACCCATAAGTGCCACTAGGAAGGAAACCCTGTAAATACCTACATTGACCCAAGAAATTTTTACAGCAAGCCCCAGCAGAACTTCGTTTTCCAAGAGGCATGTGTGAGGTTGGTTTTTTGGATTTGTGTCAAGCGTCTTCCACACCTTGACTTGGAATCTGGAATCCCTCCGAGTGTTTGCCCAGGACAGGCTGTGAGGTCCCAGTCGTGGGTGCGCGTTTCCTGGGATTCTGGCACCATGCCTCAGTAGTTGAAGTACTACACAGGAAACCATGATCATTGCCCAGCCTCCTGAGTCACCTCCTGTCTATGTTTTACCTGAACGTTACCCCACATACTCCCCCATCCTGGGAGCTTGTGACCTTCCTTCTCTTGATACAAGCCTCCTGGTGATTGCGTTTGAAAATGGCCAGCTCCCATTAGGTAGTGCTCTGGTATTTCTGAGGTTAGCACTTGATTCAGCCTCTTACATATCTGTCCATATATCCCATTATTTCTGAGCTCAATCTGTATGTCCTCAAAATACCCATAAATATCCACCCCTTCCTAGATGGCATTAAATTTCATTTTAGATGACTCATAATTTCCATTCACTTTGCCAATCAGAGAAATCACTGGCAGGCATACATGCCCTTGAACTTTTTAATTTTGTGAATTCTACTAATCACTGTGTCTCTGTGTTAGTCTGACTTAATTTTCTAGTGGCTACATTGCATCTTTTTAACTTGAATTTTTTTGGAAATAGCTGAATGTAAATAGGGAGGAAGGAGCGAGCAAAGTTAGAACTTTTCTCCATCTAGAGCTGCCCTCTTGCGCTGCTTTAGCAACATGGAGCCCCTGCTTTAGCACCTCTCCATCTAGAGCTGCCCTCTTGGGCTGCTTTAGCAACTTGGAGGCTGCAGGAGAGATGGGTGGTCCCAGGGGTCGCCGGTAACGGTTAGACTGTTTCTGTGGTTTGGGGCAGTGACGTGTAGCAGTCCTCGATGCCCCTTCATTGAGGGCTACATATCATGATAGTTCCTTTGTAGGCACGAATGTCTCTGTTCATCCTTCTTTTCTTTGCTCATTCATTCAACAAGTATTTATTGAACACCTCCTAGGTGCCAGGCACTGGGCTCGGTGCTGGGAATACCACTGAGTAAGGCAGACAAGGGCCCAGCTCTCGCGGAGTTTACTGCTGGTGGTGGAGACAGGCGATAAGCAAGTAAACAAATAAATAATGTAGTTTGAGATAGTGATTTAAGTGCTATGAAGAAAATAAACTAGGGCGAGGATTTAGAGTGGTGGGGGGTGGGGGCGGGGGGCAGCGTTAGGTGTAGTGGTCAGGGAGGCCTTTGAGGGCGGCGCTGGGGCTGGCAGAGCCTGGGCCTCGGGGGGATAGGAGGGGGCCAGGTGCCGAGTGTAGGAGCAGTGGGGAGGGGAGAGGTACTGAGTTGCTCAGTATCCTGACGTTTATAGGCCTTTTTTTTTTTTTTTTTTTTGGGCTACATTGATATTAAAAACTCATGTGGAGGAACTCAAGGAATGTTCAGAAGACCAAAAGTCCCCAATGACAACAAAAAGCAACTAATTTTTAAATTTGTTTCTCTTCTCATTCCTGTTTTCATTGATTTCCCACATGTAGTCCTTTTGCTCAGGAAGTCTTTGGGGAAAATTAAGGCTCTTTGAAGCTCTGAAATGGGTGATCAGGTTAGCGGTATTTGTCCACTGTCTGAGAGGTTGGAAAATAAACTACCCCAAATAGTCATTGAAATACTGAAACAAAGCTTGATTTTCTCTTCATATTTTGAATTAATTTCTTCTGATTGACTGGAAGGGGTTTTTGTATAACTAAAATCTCAATGCATAAAGATTTAAAAGGAGCACATCATGCAGTGGGTGAGCCATGAAACTAGAGATGGGATATGGGGGTAAGTTTGTTACTGTCTGAATTTTAATCCAGACCTCTCTGTTAACATAAGCCTTTGGGAAGTCACTTCTCAGACGGTTTCTCCTTGTTGCCAAGAGGGCTGGCTTAGTTATTTGATAAAGCCCCTTCCAGGCCCGAATTCCTCGACTATGATTTACTATAGTGTCTTAACACCCTCTCACGTCACAGTAGTGTGGAGCATTAGAGAAAAGCCTAAACTTTTAGTTGCTAGAGAGCCAGTTGAAATATCATTGATAGAATTTTAGTTTTAGGAAAAATTGGTTTGATTTCTAGCTTTATTACTATTAGGTATGTGAGCTTGGGCAAATCGCTTAATCTTTGAGTCTAGTTTTCTCACTCATGAAATGAGGATATTAGGCGAAATGATTTCTGAGTTTCCAGCTAGTCCTAGAGTTCTATATTTCTACATAGTTGAATTATTTTATCATGCTGTTGCTGGGGAATATGACTAACACTTTTGAAGCTACTAATTTTATGTCGAGCTTTAAAGTCCATAATTGTTATCTTCAGAAAATATTATTTGACCTACAGTATGTCCAAATCAATTTAATAAAATCACTTTATAACAGGGTTCTGTGCTTGACACGCAGTTGTGTGGATTCAGTGGTTGTGTGTGTGTGTGTGTGTGGTGGGGGTTGGCTTGCATGTTAGGTCTAGGTAACCATATAATGGAGTTGGGTGGGGGTGCTGTTAATACTTAAACAAGGACAGCAGGCCTAACTGGGACTGGCCCAGCAAGCCAAGTTGTGTGGACCCCCTGTCCCAGCATTTGACCAAGAACAGTCCTGAGGTCTGTGGCAAACGAGCTCATGGCCCTGAGAGAACAGGGCCTGCTCAGCTGTAGCTGTGTTTCCACGGTGGAATACAGGCCTAAGGGGCCCCATGTCATCTGCTCTTTTAAGTAAAAACCAGGAATCCAGATTTGCACATAAGATTTAATGATTTTTATTTATTTATTTTTTTGTTTTGTTTTTGTCTTTTTGCATTTTCTATGGCTGCTTCCGAGGCATGTGGAGGTTCCCAGGCTAGAGGTCGAATCGGAACTATAGCTGCCAGCCTACACCAGAGCCACAGCAATGTGGGATCCGAGCCGTGTCTGCGACCTACACCACAGCTCATGGCAATGCCAGATCCTTAACCCACTGAGCAAGGCCAGGGATCGAACCCGCAACCTCATGGTTCCTAGTCGGATTTGTTAACCACTGAGCCACGATGGGAACTCCTAATGATTTTTAAATGTTGGCAATGAATTCGTGTTCCATGTGTGACCCATGTTGGTCGTTTAATATTGTCTGCCTGGTGCCCATAGGTTTTTGTTTCACTTTCCAAGCCCTGCCATGGTCCCTGATGGCTGTAGCCCCTGCTGAGGCCTGGCACATCTCAGCTAAGCAGCGGCAGTCCAGATCTACACAGCAGTCTCGGACCGTGGTTCTGATGTCCATCTGCATCTAGGGCAAGTCCATGCTCCACTGCCACCATTGAGGCGGAAGCAATGCAAAAAGCCCTGTCGATGTGAGTGTGATGGGGAAGAGAAGTCGCATGGGGTCAGTGTCCCCCACTGGGTCACTCTTGTGGCTGCCAGGAGTTAGGGTGTGAGAAAGCAGTCAGGTCTGACGTCACAGTTTCTAAGAGGAGCCTGAGGAAATGGCACATTGTATCTTAAGGAAGAACTCTTGCCGGTCAGCCCATAGTGTGCCATGGTCTGCCTGGAGGCCTGCTGGAGGAAGCTGTAGGGATTCTGGTGCTTGCATATGATGCCTTCCAGCTCTTGGTTCTCTCATCCTAAAAAGTTTATTAAGCAGTTTTTGTTTGTACAACCTGCTGTTATCCTCAGGAATTTGAAAAAAAAAATAGGTGAAAGCAAATATTAGAAGCAGATGGAAAATGTACTCAATATGCACTCAAACCCCTAGGAATAGAAGAGAAAGAGGTTGCAACCATCACGGGGCAGGAGCCAAACATAAGTAGTGTTGCCAAGCGAAGGTCCATGGATTGAAGTCAGGAGGGATAGGAGACACAGAGGTGACATGGCACTCCCTCTGTGACGTTAGGCAGTTTCTCAACTTCTCCGAACCTCAGGTTTCTCATCTATAAAATGGTTTTGAAAAGACCTAGCTTGTGAGATACTTGAGAGAACTTAATAAACACGTGAAAGTGCCTAGCCTTTAGTGATACAACAGAAAAATTATTATTAATCCTGGTTGCCTATTAAGAGAGATGGGTCACGTTATTTGGACTTACTTTGTTCTCCTGAGCACTGTGATGGGTTTGGACACCTAAATTTGGGGTGTGGCCTGGAGAGTGCTGAATTACTCCACATAGCAAGAAAGCAAAGAACCGGAGTCTCCCAGAGTGGAGTCAGAGCAGAACTGGGAAGGGAGTGGAGCACAGAGACCTAGCAGAGTAAGGTGTTGTGAGGTTGCACCCTTGCCTGTCCGAACCCCATGGCCCACAGAATCCCTCTGTAGGGTCTTGGGATGCTTGGTCTGAGTGAACTTCTCACAGAAACTGGTGGAAGGGCCAAGTGGTATGTCCAGGCTAAAGTAGGGCAGAGCTTAAGTACCACACATAAATCTACAGGGAGCACTTCCAGCGCCACAGGCCAGGGTCACGCAAACCCTGCGGGGCTGGAGGCCTCCAGTTGTCCCTACTTCGGTCCCACTCCTGGTGTGCATGAAGTAATTCTGAGATCACAAGGACATGAAAACATTATCACGCTCATGTTATATTTTAAAATATTAAGAAGCAGATCCAGAGCTTCCAGGGCCTAGTGTTTGTTGTAGGTGTCCACAGGAACTCAGCGTCGATCTCAAGGGAATATGACCCTTAAACTAAAGTGCTTCTATTGTTCAGATGTAGGCATATGCAAATGAAAACTTTGTTAGTGTAATAGCATATATACGTTGCTCTTACTCATTTTCAGGTGAATTTAAACATTTTGTAGCCAGTTTTGTGTGTACTTAGCCAGTACTGCTTCTGAAAATGGGTTCACTCCTCCTCTTAAAGCTGGTCTTGGCCCAGGTCCTCTCTGCATCCTGGAGTATGGTGGGAGTGTCACATTTGGAGAGTTTTTAAACCCAGGACTGGAGATGGGTGTCTGAGAGGTCTGGGACCACCTTCTTCTTCTTCTTCTTCTTTTTTTTTTTTTTTGGCTTTTGTCTTTTGTCTTTTTAGGGCCTCACCTGCTGCATATGGAAGTTCCCAGGCTAGGGGTCTAATTGGAGCTACAGCTGCCAGCCTATACCTCAGCCACAGTAAGGCAGGATCCGAGCTATGTCTGTGACCTACACCACAGCTCATGGCAACATGGGATCCTCAACCCACTGAGCAAGGCCAGGGATCGAACCCACAGCCTCATGGTTCCTAGGTGGATTCATTTCTGCTGCTCCATGACGGGAACTCCAAGGACCTTCTTAACTTGTATGCAGAGTTTTGTGTATCTGTGGGTATATGCATTTTTCCAGGAAGGTGGGCTTTCCCATTTAATTTGTGACTCTCATAGGTAAAGAGCAGCAGTTGAGGAAAACCATCTGATTGAACCACACAGTTTTCATCGTGCAGGGACCTTGTGCCAAGGGGTCAGAACAGTGTTGGGTCACTGGGATGAACAGAAAGTGATGGTGTAATAATTGGAAGAACTGTAACCCTGTGCTGTGAAGAAAAAAAAAAGGCTGTTGGCATAACATGCAAGCTTTATGTTGTTAATTGGCTCAGTGCAAAGCTGTGTTACAGTATAATGTGATGGGCTCAAGAGAGGTCTTATGAATGAGGTGTGAGAGTTTTCGGAGGTGAGGACAGAGGAACTGTCTGGAAGTGGGAAGCTTTGGCCTCATTCAGGAGCCACACCTGAGTCTGTCTCTTGGTGGCAAGGGAGGCAGTGCTTGTGTAAAATTGGAATGAGGTCCCTGGTCCTGCTGTGGGTTGTGTTTAGATTCCCAAATAAACTTATTCATATTGCTTGGTGTCATGTCCTTCCATGTTTAATTTCTGGGCCCTGCTTCACTTGCTTGGAGTCCAAAGTTAAGGGAAAATCTCTTAATGGTTAAATCAGTCACCTTGAGCCTGCATCCTTGTCTGTCCCCAAAATGTCTTTTATACCTGTGCTTCTCTACCCCTGCACACCCCCCCCCCTTGCTGAGGTAAGCTCAAGATCCACAGAGACTTAGTCCAAAGGGTGTCCTGCCCCTGATGTCCTGTGGAGAGGAGCTGAAGATCTTGGCTGATTTACTTAGTGGCAGACCATATTTCCTGGAGCCACACAGCATTACTGTTGACAGCAGGTAGTGTTCCAGGAGGAATGAATCCTCTACATCTTGCACACCAGAACAGCTCAGTTGAT
The DNA here is from genome assembly GCF_016906955.1 of Phacochoerus africanus. Taxonomy (NCBI): domain Eukaryota; kingdom Metazoa; phylum Chordata; class Mammalia; order Artiodactyla; family Suidae; genus Phacochoerus; species Phacochoerus africanus. The sequence goes on along the minus strand of NC_062558.1, from coordinate 29,142,336 downwards.
CCAGTAAACATCAGGAGAGGAAATAAAAAGAAAAGGAAGTATAAAGTAAGATGGCAGGAGTAAATTTAAACATTATCCTTCATCACAATAAATGTGAATGGGTTAAATTCTGCTCTTTATGGACATTTTTCAAGTTGATTGATAAAAGTTCACCACAAATATGTGTACAGATTGATGATGAGAGACCACCTAAAATAAAAAGTTGACAAAAAAGGTTGAAGATAAGGGAGCTGGAAAAACAAACCAGGAAAATGTTAACAGAAAGAAAGCCTGTGGTAGCAGGCTTGCCAATCAAAGTAGAATGCAAGGTTAAAAAAAAAAATCAGTTTATAAAAGGAATAATTAAGGTAAATAGTTATGTACCTTTATTTGGCTAAAAGCATAGTTTTGAAAGATACAGTTTTTGTTTTCAGAAGTATAATTAAAAATTAATTCCTAGCTACAACAGAGTATGTTAATCCTCATGTCTCAGATATCTCTCAATCAATAAGACAGAAAAACCAACGAGTGCTGCTAACAAACTTGATGTATCAGCTGTATCTTAACTTTGTGCCAACAAACCCTCCTGGAGCATTATAAAAACTGTGTTATGCCACCAGATTCCATATGCAGAAATCCCACAGGCCACATCCTCTGCCTATAACATACTAAAAGTTGCCAAGGAGACAAAAATTCTTTCCACTTGAAGATTTAAAGAAACAAGCGAAACCTCCCTTTCCCCTCCAAGTGGATGGCTGAAGAGAAAATCAGGACAAGTACAAACTGTTCAGAAATGCATGGCAGTGATGGGGTCGTGTAACATATCCTTGTTGGATGGGACCAAAATGAGAGAAAACTTTGTAGCCTTAAATCCATCTATTAGATAAATATCAAAGGTAAATTAAACCTTTGAATTTATAAGCTGGGGGCTTTTATTGAGATCCTTATATATGTTCTCGTCATTCCTCTCACCTGTTATTGTACTGAATCACTTTGAAAAATAAGGATAACACATAACACGCAGCACATACCTCCCCCCCTCAGGCAGTGGGGGTGGGCAGAGAAGAGACCCCTGGGGCCTGAGGAGCTGCCCTTAGGTAAGTTCCCCAGATCAAGTGCAGAACACCCAGTTACATTTGAATTTCAGATACTTAACCTAGTGATGCTTGTTTATTCATTGCTAATCTGGAATTCACATCTAACCGAGTGCCCTGCATTTTCATTTGCCAAGCCTGGTACCCCTGCCCTAGAGAAGGATGAGAAGGGGCTATAGTGTTCAGGAAAGGGGTACCCTCAGGGAGTGCAGGATGTTTTTCAAGCACAAGGCTGCTTTCCTGAGCAGGTGGGTGGAGAGTCCATTGGGCAGGACAGAGAGCAGGGAGGCCTTTCTGGTTTCTGCAGGAAAGAGAGGCTGCACGCCCTGGTGGCATGCTTCCTGGAGAGCAGGAGAGGGAGGAAGGTCCTGGGTTCACAAGAACAAGTCAGATCCAGAGTTGGGCATGTGATACCTGGGAAAGGCTGTGTGGGCCCCTGCCCACGTGGTCCACCTTCCCCAGGTTGGCACACAGAACTGGACCAACTTGGGGCCAGCTGTCTTTGCCAGGGTCAACACCTGTCCTGGTGCTACACTGAGGTGGTGGATGGAGCCAGAGCAGTGGACTGCAGAGCCCACTGGCATGCAGCTCAGGGGCCCTGGGGTTCTCTAAGTCAGTGTTTTGGAATACTTCAAAGGGGGAAGAGGTGGAAACCCTAAGAGGGTGGTACTGGGCTTTATGTGCCCGGGAGATGCTCAGCTGACCCCTTAGAGTTCCTTCTGCATTTAGCCACTTACCAACAAAATACCTTCTATGACATGCTCTGAGCGACATAAGTGAGAAGAATCATGGGGTGGGGCGTGCAGGGGTAGGTAGCAGGACCTGACACCATGGAGGTGGATGTGAGGTGGTTGGGAGCCCAGGCTCCCTGAATTCAGAGTCCCTCAGAGTCTGTGTCTAACTGTGACCTTGATGAAGTCCATTCACCTCGAAGCCTCCATCCCCTCATCTGCAAAATAGAACAAATGAACCAGAGTCTGTCCCTCATAGGATGGTTGGCAAGGCTGACCCAGAGCTTATGCACGTCCAGTCCTCAGCTCGGTGTCCAGTGCTCAGTGCCCACTGGGTCTCAGATGTTGTTACTGCCACCCCCAGAGAAGGGGCAGCGGTCCCCAGGGTGTTGGGATCTTGTGGAAAGGATGGCACTGCCCATCAGAGCTGGATGAGCAGTGTGGGGTCCAGTGCCCCTGACTGTGCCTGGAAGCAATGGTGGTGGCAGTGGGCTTTGGCAGAAGCAGAGGTACCCATCAGGGGATGCCCCTGTGCTCCTGGTTCTGGGCCTGTGGACTCAGACTGGGATTCCATCTGCTCAGCTGGGTGTCCAGCTGGCCCATAGCAGACCATGGGGCTTGGAGCAAGGGTACAAATGAAGAATCACATGTCATGTGTCTGCCCCTTTAAAAGTTACAAATCAATGAGTTCCTGTTGTGCTCAGCGGGTTAAGAGCCTGACTAGTACCCATGAGGATGCAGGTTTGATCCCTGGCCTTGCTCAGCGGGTTAAGCATCTGGCATTGCCACAAACCGTGGTGTAGATCGCAGATCAGATCTGGCATTGCTGTGGCTGTGGCGTAGGCTGGCGGCTACAGCTCCCATTCAATTCCCTAGCCTAGGAACTTCTATATGCCACAGGTGCAGCCCTAAGAAGAAAAAAAACAAAACAAAAAACTTGGGCTGCAAGAGGCCTGGGAGACAGACTATTGACAACCTCATGTCCCCAGTACAGAGCACACTTGAAGGCTTTGAGAGGGATCCCTGCAGCAAAATGGCTGGTGGTCCTCTTCAGCTCTGTGTCATTCCAGGGGCCCTTACCTCTTCTTTCTTTCATACTCTCAGAGAACACGCACAAGTCCCCAATGTCCCTCGGCCCCTCTGATAATTGCTTCTGAGTATTGACGCAATTTCAACATGCACACTGATGGGGTGAAGCAATCACTCGGATAATCCCCCCTGGAGCATGGAATAATAAAATAGATATGTTGCTTTGGAATTCATTCCATTTCATTTGCCTTCATGATTTAGATTTGGATAATATAATCCAATTAGTTGACATTCCTTTAGCAAATGTGAGTTATGTAGGTGGTTGGGGAAAAGCCAATCATTTGGTGGAAAAAAGCCAAACTGGAGCGTTTTGTTTGTTTGTAGTTTGTGAGAAATAGTAATCTAAAAGTTGCCGATTCACTCATAGATAATTAAATATTAGAGTTTATGTTCTCTGTGTAGTTCGTTTGGGTTTTTTTTAAGACCATAAAATAGTGAGAGATTTGGTTTTCTTTGGCGAAACAAAAAACCTCTAAGACTGAAGAGCAATTTGCTTTATTTGCTTTTTAACTGGAAAAAGTGTTGCTCTTGGCTTTATTAGAGTTGACGCATTTATTTATTTATTTATTGTTGAAGTATAACTGACCTACAACAAACACTATGTTAGTTCCAGGTGTACAATGTAGCGATTAGGATATTTCTTTCTCTTTCTTTCCCTTTCTCTCTTTCTTTCTTTCCTTCCTTCCTTCCTTCCTTCCTTTCCTTCCTTTCCTTCCTTTCCTTCCTTTCTTCCTTTCTCTTCCTTTCTCTTTCTTTCTCTTTCTTTCTACTTTCTTCCTTTCTTTTTCTTTCTCTTACTTTCTACTTTCTTTTTTTTCTCCCTTCCTTCCTTTCTTTTCTTTCTTTCTTGTCTTTTTTTTTTTTAGGGCCACATCCATGGTTTATGGATGTTCCCAGGCTAGGAGTCCAATTGGAGTTGTAGCCACTGACCTACGCCATAGCCACAGCAATGCCAGATTGGAGCCGTGTCTACTACCTACACCACAGCTCCTGGCCATGCCGGATACTTAACTCACTGAGCGAGGCCAGGGAGTGAACCTGTGTTCTCATGGATGCTAGCCAGATTTGTTTTCACTGAGCCACAAAGGGAAATCCCAACCATTGGATATTTCTATGCATTGCAAAATGATTACAAGTATTAAGTTATTACAATATTATTGAATAGATTCCCCCAGGATGTACATTTCCTCACTGTGAATCATTTAGCTTGTAACTGGAAGTTTGTACTTCTTAATCTCCTTCACCTTTCTAAATGATACATTTAAAAACATAACTAAGTAAAGGAAACAACCCAGATACATTTCATCAGCATGGCAGAGTCCAATGCCAAATTTATTTTACAAAAGGAAATAAGAACTGCTGAATACTAAAAAGCTGACAGTACTATGTTACATGGCTACAGAGGCCAAAACTTAAATCCTTGGTTATTTGGGGTCCAGTAACAATTTTAACAAATCATTTCACTTTGCCAAATGAAGCAGTGATGAGGCTTGAAATGTACAGATAGCCCTCTCTAGTGGTCAAAAGAGGGCAGGTCAGGGGCTGTAATACAGGTTCTTTGTAATTAATTATCTTTCAGAGTCCCTGACCTCCATACAACTTGCTAAACATTCTCCGGCCTTGGGAAGAGCCACAAAACTGCCATCCTCCATTTGTTCTCTGAATTACTTAAAAAAAATTTTTTTTGGTCCATAAAACCTCTTTTTGGCTCACCCCAAATGCTGTGAAAGCAACTAGCATGCATATCCTAAAATGTCACTGTCCTGAGTTTTAACCCTTTCTCTCTCCAATTTATGCCTTTCTTATCCAATTTAAATGTTGAGCCTCATGCCCCAAATCCATTTACTTTGCTTCATATATTTAAGTTTTTTGTTAATTCTTTCCAAGTTCTATTAACTATATCAAGGCTAGTCCTTCAATGATCACTTATTTAGAAGATAAAAGGATATAATTAATAATGCTAAGAAAACTTTGTGGGTTTTTTTTTTTTTTCAAGAGGCAGTATTGTATAAAAAGTAGAACCATGATGTGATTTCCTCAGGCAATTTCTTCAGGATAATGTAAAATGAAAATTGATAGTCTAGTATCTGCATTGTTAAGTTACAAACCATTATTTCGTTTGTGCCATGGACTGAAAAAATAGGTTTCCTTCCAAGGGCTCAGATCGTTGCATGTAAATCATACTACAAATTACAACGTTTTAAAAAACTCTTGAACAACTGCTTGGTGAAGCATGCCAAGAATCATCTCTGATAAGACAGCCTATTGATAAAGAAATTCTTTTTGGCTCTAAAAATCACAGGCACATTTGTCAGCAGATTAACATCATCTCCCCTTCTCATATTCCTGTGGGGGCTCATCAATGACCATTATCTGACCAAAGAAATTTCCACTAAAAATATAAGAATGTTAAAAAGATGGTTAGAAGGCTCAGCAGCCCAGGGGGGTAGATTTAATTTAGAAACAAGAAAAGCTTCTGAGGAATTCCTGTCATGGGGCAGCAGAAACGAATCCAACTAGGAACCATGAGGTTGCGGGTTCGATCCCTGGCCTCGCTCAGTGGGTTAAGGATCCGGCATTGCCATGAGCTGTGGTGTAGGTCGCAGACATGGCTCAGATCCCGCGTTGCTGTGGCTCTGGTGTAGCCCAGCAGCTACAGCTCTGATTAGACCCCTAGCGAGGGAACCTCCATATGCCGTGGGTGCGGCCCTGAGAGAGACAAAAAAAAAAAAAAGAAAGAAAGAAAAGCTTCTGAGCTTATGGGTGGCTAAAAAATATTCCTTCTTCTTTCTCTGCCTCCTTTTCTCTCCCACTAGACAACAATAGAAAGAACGTATAAACCACTTTTATAGTTTAGAAGTTAACTCTGTCTTAATATACTTATCATTGTTATGGTAATGGTAGTTTAAAAGGAGAAAGACATTCCATCTCCATTTTATGCACAGGACACTGAAAATAGTGTTTAGTGACTTGCGAAAGTGAGGAAGGACAGCTAACGCCAAATCCAGGGATCTTGGAGTGATCCAGCAATCCCACTTCTGGGTACCTAACCCCAAAATTTGAAAGCAGGGACTCTAACTGATATTTGTACACCCATGGTCATAGCAGTGTCATTCACAATAGCCAAAATGTGGAACCAACCCAAGTGCCCAGTGACAGATGAACAAATAAGCACCATGGGTTACTACTCAGCCTTGAAGATCAAGGAGTTTCTGACACATGCAACAACACAGCTGAACCTTGAGGACATTGTGCTGAGTGCCACACAAATATTATATCCTTCCACTTATATTAAGTCCCTAAAGAAGTCGAATTTATAGAAAGTAGAAGATTGGATGCCAGGGGCTGGGGGAGGAGGAATGGTGAGTTAGTGTTTAGTGGGACAAAGTTTGTTTGGGGAAGATAAAGTTCTGGAGATGAATGGGGAGACCAGTTGCACAACAATGTGAATATACTTAATGCCACTGAACCATATACTTCAAAATGGCCAAAATGGTAAATATTATATATATTTAACCACAATGAAAAAAGTGACCATAAAAAGGAAAGGCATCTTAGAATGCAACAACAACAACAAAAATCCATCACTGTGGGAGAGGATTTGTAGGCACTTTGCTGGCTTTGATCCTGTTCCCCTATTTCCTAGCTGTGTGATTTTGAACAAGTTGCTTGACCTCTCTGTGCCTCAGGTCATTCATCTGTAAAATGGGAATAAGACTTGTATCTTTTACACATGGCCCTTGTGAAGCTGAAGGGAAATGAATGCAGTACCTTGCACAGAGGGATCACACAGTAAATACTGGCCATCATTACTATTAGCAGAGAATTTAGCCTGGCCAAATACTCACTTCTGATAAAAGCAACACCTTCGGCACAAGGCATGTCAGCCCATCTTTTCCACCATCAGGGTGCACACATCACAATAACATGTTATTTGCTGGAGTGAATTGACAGCAAAGTGCCACCTTCTTTGGAGGGAAATCACGGCAGCAGATGATCAGAAAATGCATGTAAGGAATTTAAAGGTGTCACAACATTGTCAGTATTGGACTCTTCCTGTAAATGAAATTGAAGGATGGATATATATGATTTTCAAATAACATAAAAGCACACTTAAAGAAAACACCCGCCAGCTCTCCTGAATCTCAAATGTACCCTGTCCACTAGGAAATTACCTCCTTCACCCGGACAATCAGCTGAGCCGCTGGTCCAGCTCAAGTAGGTGAACATTCCTTGAGTGTCTAAGTGAAAGGCATCTTGCTAAGGGCTGAAAATCCAGAGACTGACACCAAACACACTCCTTGCCACACATGTTTAGCCTAGTAGGAGAGACATCCAAACAACTAATTATAGCACAGTGTCAGAGAACACCTGGAGAAGTATACTAAAGTTATAGTGTTAATGCAGAGGTGAGCATGAGTAACCCTATGCAGGGCCGTGGCGCCAGGAGAGGCTTCTTACCAGGAGGGCTTTAAGGGATGTATAGGAGTTCGACAGGTATAATGAACAAGCACAGTCCAAGCAGAGGTGATGGTATGCATCAGTGGCTCTGAAAACCTAGTGTGCATCAGGATCACTTGAAGGGCTTGCAAAGTTGTTGAGACTATTGAACCCCACCCTGGATGTCTGCTTCATGGGTAGGGGGTGGCTCCTGAGAATTTTTATCTCTATCAAGTTCCCAGGGGATGCTGATGCTGATGCTGTTGCCCCGGGGACCACCCTTTGAGAGCTGCTTATTTTCATGAAGACCTGTAGCATGAAGTCATGATCACGTGTATTTGGGAAACTGTAAGTAGACGGTATTGCTGGAATTTGAAGTATCTGAGCAATATGTTTTGAGAGTAGGGAGAGGCCGGATGTGCCAGAGAGGGACAAGCAAGGGAAATAAAGAAACACACACTTATGCATTCCAGCTTTGGCAGACACAGGATGCTGTTGTATTCGATCCTGACAACAGCTCAGGAAATAGGTGTCATGGTGCTCATTTTACAGATGAGGTCATTGTGGAGCCCGAGGTACCTGAATGGAGAGAGATGTGGGAGGCAGAGGGCCCTGGACTTGGTGGCTGATGGGATGGGGGCGAACCGTGTCTAGGTCTTGACTTTGGTTGTTAGTAGTGGGTGATGCCAGGGATCAAGACAGGTAGTACTGGGGGCTGGGTGTGTATTAAGAACAGGTAAACTTGTTCCTTCCCACAGTCACCTGTCCTCTCCTTGTTCATCACTTGCTTCCTGGTTTGCCCTTTATTTTCTTATTCGCTCGTTATCTTTCCATTTCCCTTCTGACCTGGTGCTCATTACCAGACTAGCAAATTCATAACAGATTTTCTTCATCGTCATCATGGACTTCATTTTTAAAAGGAAATATATAACAATGTGAGCAGATCAGAGAAAAGGGACAGGACTGCAATTCGATGGTTGGAGCCCAAGCTCCTTGCCTTTTTTTTTATTATGAAAAATTTGGAAGAGGGAAAACAGAATGATTGACAGTCATATGTCCATCACATGGATGTAACAATTATTAATTAACAGTTTGCAATTTTAGCTTCATTTTTCCTCTGGAGTGTTTTAAAGTGCATTTCGGACATTATGACACTTCACCTCTGAATACTTGAATATGCATCTCTGAAAATAAGGACATTTTTCCATTAGGCACAGCAGCACCATCATACATAAGAGATGAACAATATTTATTCAGTTATCTAATGCTCTGTCTGTATTCAGATGTCCCCCAATTTCTTTTCTCCTGAAATTTTATAATTTTTTGTAAACAACAGACAAGTGGAAAGAATTTTATAGCCACCACCTAGTTCTACAATTAACATTCTGCTGTTTGCTTTTATTACGTACCTACCCAGCTAGCCATCCTTCTGTATGTCCATTAATTCATCTTGGTTTTTCAAAGCATTTCACATCAAGATGCAGATCTCACCGTTCTTCTCCCCCATACTTCAGCACAGGCATCATTTGTTCAGTACTTTTTGTTTTTGTTTTTCTTTTCCTTTTTGGAGTAACATTTACATGTGTAATGACAGACATCCATTTTTCAACTGTAATATTTGGTGAGTTAAGATGAACACATACATCTGTGTAATCCAAATCCCTTATCAAGTTACAGAATATTCCCATCATCCCAGAAAATTCCCCCAGTCAAGCCCCACAACCACAGGCAGCCCCTATTCCAATTTTTCCTGCCGTTGCCTCTCCTGGAACTTCACTTAAACAGAATCACAAGGTGTTCCCTGGTGGCCTAGTGGTGAAGGATCCGACGTTGTCACTGCTGTGGCATGGGTTTGATCCCTGGCCCAGGAAGTTCTGCATGCCACATGCAGCCAAAAAAAAAAAAAAAAAAAAAAAGACTCATGTGGTGTGTACTTTTGTGTGGGCTTCTTTAAAGGGCATGATTTTTAGCGTTCATCTTCCTCATGTTGTGCACGCCTCAAGAGTCCCTCCTTTCCATTGCCGCACAGCGTCCCACAGTGTGACTCCTTGGTAGCTGTTTCTTTTTCCCATCGCTAACGAATAAAGCTGTAGTGGATATCTGTGCGCAGGTTTGTGGCTGCTGTTGATTTTCCCAAATATCTCTAAATGCTGATTTGTTTTAGTCACGATCCAGTCAAGGTTCCCACCTTGCAGTCAGTTGGGCTTTTTTATGTCTCTTCTCATCTCAAGCGGGAGGGATCAAATGCCCTGATGAATCCATAGCTCCTGTTACCTGGTTGATGTGAGGAGGAGCTAAATTCTCTAAGGCATATCTTAGGGTCAGGACTGGCATTGTTTTTTTTGTGCCCCAGCCTACCGTTAGGAGGAAGAAAACCCCCAGGGAGTAAATCTCAGAACCCTGTAATTGAACTCTTTTCTGGGATGTACTGTAAGCCCAAGGCCACAAGAGGGCGCGTGCTTGCTTCGAATGACAAGTTTGTCAGGCTGGGCAACCAGGGATAAAATGTCCTTCCAGAAAATAAACGGTGACGTTTGTTCAATTGTTCCATGAGTATTTACTGAATACCTACCGTGTCTGATCCACTGGGATAGGCACTGTGAGTGGCAAAGAAATAAAATGTTTTCCCAGCTAGTGACACTCCCACCCCAATAGGGAAGATCAGGCAGCTATAACCCACCTCTGCCCATGCTGAGGTCAGAGAAACAGGTGTCAGTCTTAGATACTCGGGTGGGTGTGAGCTGGCATTGGGACCTTCCAGGATGTCATGGTGTCAGGAGCAAAGGTGGAGAGGTTGGAATGTTCTGGAACTTAGGATGTGTTTAGGGAGGCTAGAAGGGATTAGGGAGGCCCAGAGCTAGGAGGTTTGGAACAGACTCATCATTCTGAGTGCATGGGGGGTGCGGTTCCTGGGCAGTGACCAGTGGTGGTGAACTGGAGAGGAGGGAGGGGCAGTAGGGGGTGCTGGGCAGTGTGACGGTCCAGTTGGAGGTGATAGGACCTATGTTGGGCTGCCATGGGGACAGTGGCTGAGAATCATCTCTGGATTCTGAGGGCATAAATAAGACCCCCTGGGAGAGTGGAGGAAGGAGGCATGTTTTGGAATGCTCTCAGAGCACTCTTATTCTCAATTTTGGTTTTAAATGTCAAACCTCTGGCATTATATGAATACTCTTTCACTTACATGCTTTCACGTAGTGTCAGTGGTGAGATGTTTTGCCTGCTAAAAAAATAGCCTGGGAGTTCACCATTGTGCTCAGCAAGTTAAGAACCTGATTAGCATCCATGAGGATGCAGGGTTGATCCCTGGCCTCGCTCAGTGGGTTAAAGATCAGCGTTGCTGTCAGCTGTGGTGTAGGTCGCAGACGTGCTCACATTTGGTGTTGCTGTGTCTGTGGCATAGGCCAGTGGCTACAGCTCTGATTCAAACCCTAGCCTGGGAACTTCACTATGCTATGGGTGCAGCCCTAAAAAGACACACACACACACACACACAAGAAAGGAAAGAAAAGAAAGTAAAAGGTCATTCTGACATTTGTTAAAATGGTACAGAAGACTTTATTTAGGACTTAAGGTGTTAAGACTGTCACAGTGCGGGTGAGATGGGGCTCAACTCTGAATCTGGCCCAGACAGCTGGGGAATTAGAGTCAATGATGGGGTGGGTTGGAGGATGGGAAATGACCAAGAGGAAAAATCAAGGGTTGGGATTCTGGCTAAACTGGTTTAGTGGACCAGCAGACAGAAGACAGAGCCCAAGGATGAGGCCTTGGGAGAAGAGGGCTCAGTGGGGCCCAGATTAGGATTGGAAAAGGAGACTCTGAGTGCTGCCTTAGGCATTAGCCGGGTCTCTTACAAATGCAAATTGCAGTATGTCAAGTGGGAAATACTTCTAAAGTGGAAAACGAATCTATTTTTTTTTTTGGCCACACCCATGGCATATGGAAGTTCCTAGGCCAGGGATCAAGTCTGAGCTACAGCTTTGACCTAAGCTGCAGCTGCAGCAACGCTGGATCCTTAACCCACCGTGCCACAGTGGGAACTCCTAGTCTATATTTTTTTCAAGTGGGAGGTATTCATATTACCTAAGTCAGAGCATGATAGTGGTAAAATGGAGAAACAATGTATTTGAAGGCAGATGAAGCCTGAAATCAATTTTATACAAATGTAAAACTTCCTTGACATTATAAGTTAGTGGGAGAAGTCTGTTTGATTTACTGAAATAAATGGGCAGACAAAAAAAGGATTTAAGTGATCTTTTTTTATACTTTTGCCCAAAGAGATGATACCTGTGAGTTAAAATAGATACATAAAATAAAATGAAAATATAAAGTGCTTTGAGGCCATTGGAATAAGCATTGGAATAAGGTGGTATCTTTGGTCATGGCACGGTCCCCAGTTAATAGGCTGATTTACACACACACACACACACACACACACACTGATTTACATAAATATTGACTTCCCCAACACCTTATTAAATTTAAGGTACAAAGGTTTCCCTGAAAATTTATATTTTTCTTCCTCTTCCCATTGTATCTTAAATTCCCTTTTTCTACACCAAGGGGCAGTTAAGTGCCCGGGTTCTGAATTTGAATCCAGCACCATCTCACACAGGCCATGTGGCTTTAGTTTGCCTGACTGTAGAATGGGAATCATAACAGTGTGACCTTTCAGGAGGGGGGCAGGGCTGTCGTAGCACTTGGCATCCGAATCTGCCATCCATGCTTCTGGTTGAGACAGTCTTTAAGCCATGCTTGGTGTGGGAGGGAAGTTCTGCTTCATGAATTAAAAGGAAGTCACGTTTCCAACTCACCCGTGCTGTTTGGTCATTCCTTAAACTTCTTGTGTTATGTGGTTAAGAAGGAATCAGCAGCCCATGCTTGATCCAAGAAAATTCAAAAGAGCCTGTTAATGCTCCTTTTTTATGGGCTTACCCAACTTAAAAAATCCATTTCTGGGAGTTCCCGTTGAGGCTCAGTGGGTTAAGAACCTGACTAGTATCCATGAGTCCTCAAGCTTGATCCCTGGCCTTGTTCAGTGGGTTAAGGATCCAACATTGTCATGAGCTGTGGTGTAGGTCACAGATGTGGCTCGGATCTGGCACTGCTGTGGCTGTGGTGTAGGCCAGCAGCTGTAGCTACCACTCCACCCCTCGCCTGGGAACTTCCATATGCTGCACCTGCAGCCCTTAAAAAAAAAAAAAAACAAACCTTTCTCCATTATATATCAACCCACAACAGAATTCTGAAACAAACAGAATGAGGGTGCAGTGTATACACCTAGAAACAAGTTCCATTTTCAACACAGCACTGGCAAAGATAGGATGAACTTGGGAAGTGTCTGGGAACTCGGCCTTGGAGCCCACAATCAGAAGGCATCAGCTATGGTTCATTTCTCTGTGCTGCCAGCTCAGCTGCCCTGTGATCTGGCCCTGGTGAGTCTGCAGTAGGTTAGAACAACCTAATACTCTGTTTGGAAAACATCCTCATCCGTGGAACGGTTTGAGGTGGGGAAATGGAAATTTCCAAAGAATGAAAAAGGAAAATGGATGAAACCAACCAGATTTCGTTTGCTCCCAGTGGGGCAGGAAAAGGAAATAAGAACTGAAAGGCAGTATCGTTTTACCTGGACAGCCAGGGTGCTGACACTGGGCTCTGTGTCACATCCTCAGGTTCAAGGTCCTAAGCCTGGGTGTTTGTATTGATGTCCGGTGGCGGCTGTTTTTCAAGTAAGGTCACAGTGAGGGGTCACAGCTTCACAGTGAGGGGCACCATTCACCCCAACACAGTATCCAGGTGGTCACACCTCAGCCATGGGCCTGCACCTGGGCTCCAGGAAAATGGAGCCTTTGCTAAGGCTGGTGGGCCCCCCCTTGAAGCAGGATCCACACAACACCACCCCCCAACCCCCAACCTTAGGAGGGATGCTTGGAAGCCTGACAGTCAAAATGCAGAGGCTTTTCTCAATTCGTGGCCTATGCAGTAATGAGGTTACACCAGCTTTGTCAGTGTAAGACCTCAAAGTTAGCAATGACTTCGAAATGCTTCTAATTCTTAATTGTCTTCTGCTTCTACTTAAATTATCTTTTTCATCATCAATGAGTAGAGAGTGAATGTAGGATGGATGAATTCAGATTGAGTTGAGTCTTTCCCCATATTGGGACCCTCAAGGCAACCCAGACAAGTATCTCTTCTGTGGTGGGTGGCCTAGGTCTCCTGGTTGATAAAAAGTTCTGTCTCAGTCCTCATCAGAATTCTTCTTCCAGAAAGACTTGTCTCCATGATGATAAACATAGGCTATACCACTGAGTATTGTCTCTTGGGCATTCTTTTTTTTTTCTTTTTTTTTTTAATGTTTTCAGCCATGATGTGCGGCATCTTGATGTGGGATTTCAGTTCCCAGACCTGGGACTGAACCTGGCCGCAGCGGTGAAAGTGTCGAGTCCTAACCACTAGACCACCATGGAGCTCCCTTTCAGGCATTACTTTTTCCCAGGTCTACAAATTTGCAGTGGGTAGGGATGGTGGTGTTCCTGTATCTCTAAGTATGAAGTTGTATCTGCCAAGAGACCAGCTCCCCTCCCTTAGCACATCCTAAGTTCGCAAAGTGCAGAGAGCACCCAGGTCGAGGACACGTCAGGGACCACCCTCTGCCCTCCCTCTTGGCCTTCTGCCTGGGATGGAAGAGCAATACCTGCAGCCCTCTGTGCAGTGAGCAGTAACTGTGCCAGGGATGAGGGCCCCCAGCTGCTGGAAACACACTCGTGCCCCTACAGAAACACTGCATGTTCTATAAAAGGTCCCAGGCATAATTGAGTGGAAAGGTCTTGGAAAACCAGCACTTCATCACCTCTGCCTGAGCTTGCAGCCCCCAGGTGATCCAGGATACAGTCCAGGTGCCTTACTCAACGGTCACCCCCAACTTCGCCACTCCTGTCACTGGCAACAGTCGTCTTGAAATGCCACAGGCCCCAAGGGCCAACCCAAAGGCTTTCTCTTTCAGTGAGTGTGTATTTTGTGGGTTTTGCTTCTTGCATCATTAAGTTGAAGAATGCAACAAGACAAAAAGATAACAAGTTGCCAGTATATTGTGTTACTCAAGGCCAAGGTTTCTCAGCCTCAGTGCTGCTGGCATTTGGGGTGCGTAACTCTTTGCTGCAGGGCCGTCCTGGGCACCACAGGACGTGGAGCATCCCTTGCCTCCACCCATTTGATGCCAGAAGCATCCTTCAGGTTTTGACAACCAAAAAACATCTCCAGACATGGCCACATGTCTTGGGGCGGGGGCAGGGCAGAAAAATGTCCCTGGTTGAGAACTACTGCTCTAGGCCATGCTTAGGATTCAGTCCTAAAAACAGGAGTAGGAGAGAGGGCATATGTACATCAGTCATTCTGTGCTCATCCGCACAGTCCTGGTTTCTCTCCACTTCTGCTGCCAGCTCGACAAGAGGCCGATCAAACACATTACCTAGTTACTGTGGACGAGAGCCCTGCCCCAGAAACAGAGGATCCAGACTTTCTAAAGCACAAGCGAAGAAAAAAGAACAGCTCTCCATGCTCCTTAATTCATGTTTTTATGATAGATGCCTCAGCTCCTCCATGAAACTTAAATATTAGGAGAAAGGCAGAATTAATGCAAGCAGCATTTGAAGTCAGCCCTGCCACAGGTTCTTTGAAAAGATGAAAGAACAAAAGAGACAAAAATCTGCTCTCGAGGGACTTGTCCTCCAGCAATGATGAGCACAGTGTTGCCTATAATATTGTAAAATTACAGTGCTGCGATCAAACTATTCACCTCTCCTCCCAAGCTTTTACATCCACCTTCCCTTTAATCTCTTTTTCTTGGCTTCACATCCTATGTTTGCAAAGAGCAGAGAGCACTTAAGTCAAACAGTTCTGTGGCTGTCCAGCACCTGGGAAGTGACCTGGGGGCTCCCAAGTCCTGGGAGCACCCCCACCTGGGGGGATAAAGGAGCTGTGCTTCTCAGGAACCACCGGGCCGGAAGTTGTGTCTGTGCTTCATGTGGAAGCTGAATGCTTGACATTTCCCGTGCCCTCCTGGAATGGATCCTATGTTGGGGATTGGAAATGCTTGGAGAGCCAGACTGGAGATAGTTTTGCAAAATATTGGTTTTTCCTCTCTTAAAATCTGAAAGATCTTTGGAGTTCCCATTGTGGCTCAGCAGGTTAAGAACCCAACACAGTCTGTGAGGATGTGGGTTCAATACCTGGCCTTGATCAGTTGGTTAAGGATCTGGCGTTGGTGTGAGCTGTGGTGTAGGTCGCAGATGTGGCTTAGATCCTGCATTGCTGTGGCTGTGGTGAAGGCTGGCAGCTGCAGTTCCAATTCAACCCCTAGCCTGGGAACTTCCATATGTCATGGATGTGGCCCTAAAAAGCAAAAAAAAAAAAGAAAAAAAAGGGGGGGGAATCCAAAAGATCTTCTCTGCTTTACTCTAGGACAGAAAGAAGGACACAATCACCATGTGGTTAAGTTTGACACGGACTTTTGTGGATTTATGTTGTAAAAGCTGAAGCAATGGGGTTTCACTGCACCATCTCCCATTTTTAACAAGCAAATGCACAGAAAAAATAAGCTCCCCTTCATGGCCATGTCCCTTCCCCTGGGCCTGCTGCTCATGGGGTCTAAGGAATAAGCAGCTGTTGGGACTCAGGCAAGAGGAAGGGGGGTTCCACCAGGGCTGTGGGCACGGGGGGTTGTGTTTCCTAGTGCAGCCCAGGTGTTGTGTGTACACACACACACACACACACACACACACAGTGTGTGTGTGCACACGGCCACTATGGATCCCTTCAAGAAAGATCTTGTTCCAGTGCGGGAGTACGTATCTGATATCCTATAGGTGTTACACGTGCATTTAGGCTCCATCTCTGCTTTTGAGCAGAAGCAGCCCCCAGGCAATGACCAGGCATAGCAGGAACACAGGGTCTGGCCATTTCTGCCCCATGTGGGACCTATTAAATGGGCACTCTTTGCTCTGGAGCCCTGGGGTTGGCTGAGACCTTCAGATCTGCTTGGCCTGGTCCTGCTTCCTCTCCCCTTTGTCTATCACAGACGTCATCCCCCACCCCACCCCCCATGACCCTCTCACCTTCCTCCCTGGGTCTTGGTGTCCACTTCCCAGAGGACACAATCAATGCTGTGCCTGTTTTTTTCCTCCTAGGGATGCGTGATTAAAACACATGGAGCCCCCACTGGAGGTGGTGCTAAGGAAGAGTTTTGAGGGGAGGAGGGCTTTGAGAATAATTCCTGGCTCAGATGGGTGCTCATTTATTCTCTCCAGGTAGTGGGGAGAAAAGGATGTGTCACTCAAGGGTTTTATACCCAGCCAAGGTGTCATGTAAGCACCATGATGTGACTTAGGATTTGGAAAGATCATTCTGGCTGATATGTGGTGAGTGGACCATGAGGAGTGGATGGGCAATGACTCCCTAACATAATTCAGAGTGAAACCCAAGGCATATAAAGCCCTCACTGATCTGGCTACCTGCTATATTCTGATTTTTTTCCTCATCACCACTCTCCCCTTCTCATTCTGCTCCAGCCACACTGGCATCTTTGTCTTTAAACACTTTTAGCAGAGTTCTGCCTCAGGTATTGTACTTGCTATACCTTCTGCCCAGAATGCCTTTTCTCCTAGATATCTGCATGTCTTTTGTTTGTTGGTTGGTTTTTGTCTTTTCAGGGCCGCACATGCAGCACATGGAATTTCCCAAGCTAGGGGTCAAATTGGAGCTGCAGCTGCCAGCCTATGCCACAGCCACAGCAAAGCGTGTTACACCACAGCTCATGGCAGAGCCAGATCCTCAACCCACTGAGCAAGGCCAGGGATTGAACCCACGTCCTCTTGGATACTAGTTGGGTTCATTACTGCTGAGCCACAACGGGAACTCCGATATCTGCATGGTTTGACCCCTCATTTCATTTAAATCTCTGGTCAAAGATCATTTTATCTATGAAGCTTCCCTCACCATCCTGCCTACTTTATTCTCCATAAAAGTTAATGTATTGTATGTATCTGATGATTTCTTCTGGTTATTGATTCTCCTTATATCAGTGCATAAAGGCAATAGGCTGTCTTTTTCAAATTTTGGAGAAATCCAATGTTTCTTAGGTTTTCTTTATTTTTTGGTAAAAAGTTGTCTGAAGATAAAACCCAGCCAAGGAAAAATGGAAACACTGTAGCAAAAGGACTAATACAACATCAGTGCAGGAACCCACTGGAGCAATGTTTATAAAACTCCTAAGAGAAGAACTTTGACTCAATAATTTTATACCTAGCCACATTGTCCTTAGCTTATAAGGGCAACAGAAAGATGTTCCCAAGCAGGGAATATTCTTACTGAAATCAGACCACCTAGAAATAAAACAAAGAACTCAGGAAGAGAGAAAATGTAGTATTACAAATAGTGGTAAGCACTGAATCATCCACTGAAATAAGAGATTTGAGAGGGGATGGTTATTTTGAAAATATTTATAAATCTTGACAAAGCTAAAAAAATATACAACTAACAACTATTAGAGGTTGGAGGAAGGAACAGGGGAGAGATTTGAAAAGTTAATTTTCTCATTGTCCAGATTGGAGTTAAATGACACTACCTGTCTATTCTGATTTAGTTCTAACACATTTGTATGTTTGTTGGTCGAGGGCAAACGATGCACCAACATGAGCTGTGTGTCCTACAATTCAGCTCAATTCTACACTACCAACCTAGAGACAGCATCAGATCCCACAGGTTCAGGGCTTGGCCCCATGAGCCTACCCCCACTACAGGCACTTCAAATGCCAGTCACAAGTCCAGGGTGTCACCTGTGCTTCTGACCCCTGGCTACAGATTGGAGATTCCAATCATCTCCTCCTTGGGTTCATTAATTTGCTAGAGCAGCTCACAGAACTCAGAGAAACATTTTACTTACTAGATGACCGGTTTATTACAAAGGATATAATTCAGGAACAGCCAGATGGAAGAGAGGCATACAGCAAGGTCTGGGGAAAGGGCGGGGAATCTTCCCTGTGCCCTGAGCACACCACTGTCCCTCCGTCTCCCTGTGTTCTCCCACCTGGGCTCTAAGACCCCGAGCCCTGTCCTTTGGGGTTTGTACAGAGGCCTCATGAGGTAGGCGCGATTGATTAAATGACTGGCCACCGATTCAACCTCTAGCCCCTCTCCTCTTCCTGGATGGATGTGGAACTGAAAGTTCCAACCCATCGATCACTCGGTTGGTTCCCCTGGCAACCAGCCCTCAACCTCAGGTGCTTTCCACAAGTCACCTCATTAACATAACAAAAGACACCCTCCTGGCTCTCCACTCAGGAAATTCCCTGGGAGCTTGGTGCCAGGAACAGGGACGGATACTGCAGATACACCTGTGGAAAGCTGAATCCCAGTCCTGCGCTACCGTGATGGACAGCCTTTGGCAAATTATTTCACCTCCCAAAGATTCCATTTTTTTTAAGTGAGAAAAATATTTGCCCTCCCTTATTTGTGGTATAGGAGGAGGTGAGCTGTGCAGACAGTCTGAAAAGTAAAGAGCATTATGAAATGCATGTGAGGGGCCCCCAAATATCCCCTCACCATCCCTACAGACACCTCATTGCTGCTTAGGTGTCCTTGGTCATTCAAATATTGCCTCAAGCTTAGAAAGCACTGTCCCAGCTCAGAAATCCCCCTCTCAGGGCTCTGGTTGGGAGCATAAATAGAATTCTGCAGTCCTGCTTTAGTTGAAAATCCCTAATGGAAGATCTGAAATAGATGAGAGGCCGCCTGCCCTCCAGAAAATGAGAAAGCCCTGTCAACAATTGATTAGTCCTCTCCCAGCTCTAAAAGTCAACATCTCTGCAGCTCTAGAAAGTGGAGTGGAAACAAGTCTCTGGCTTAAAGCAGAGCCTGATGGTGATCAAGGAGAATTGAGCAAAAAAGCCTTCTCTTAGCAAAATAAAGGCAGGTTACAGAGGAAGCAGAGAAGGGAAAACCCCCACCTCCTACTCCGAATGTTTCCCGTGATGTGTCAGTTGAGAATAAACTAAATCCATTGCACGTTTCTTTCTCCTCCCTCTCCCTTTGTGCTTATTTCCTGTGCAGACAGCTTCAGGAGACATTCCCTGGGTAGGTTAGTTCTTCAAAGCCACCCTCCCCATCTCTCAGCTAGAATTGGAGGAGGCTGGCCCATCGCTATGGCGAGTGTCTGTAAGGGGGCAGCCAAGCACAACACATACGACATAGGACCTCCCATCCTCAAGCAGGCGGGGCAGCCACTCCATCCACTTCCTTTGAAGTGTCCCTCACTGTTTTTTTTTTTTTTTTCTCTAGGATCAAGAAGTTTCCTGTAATTCATTGGCCTATTTTTAAATCCATTTTCCTTTGGCTGGGAGTAAAGACTGGAAAAATATAATGAATGGTGGAAAGAAGTGGAACATAGGTATAAATGGCAGTGATGGGATTTATAGGCACATGGAATGCTCCCCTTGACAAACCATCGGAGTTATTTTTAGAATTAGAATGGGAAAAGACCACCCCAACTTTTACTTTACAGTTCAAACCAGAAGTATGTCTGCCACCCTTGATTCAACAGTTACATATGTTGATCACCTGCCGTGGTTGAGCGCGGCACATGCCACAGGGAATACTGGGGCGACTCAGACACGGCCTGTGCCATCAAGTGTTTTACATCCGATTAGGGAGGAGCCGACAGGCTCACAAATGGCTGTAACAGAAAGCTAAGCCTGTCACAGTCACCAGGAAAGCACATACCAAATGTTAAGAGGGAGATGTGACATTCTGCAGGGGCTTCAGATGGTACTTCATGGAGTTGGTTTAGCAAATGACACATGTCACGTCTGCATCTATTTCATTGGCAAAAGGAACTCGTGTGACAAAGGCTGTTATCTGCAGGGTAAGAAAGTACAATCCTTCCTTGGGGAGAGACAACAGACATTTTGGAACGATAATATAGTTTGCCACTGTTGGTGCTTTGACAGCACTGATTGTGGAGTTAGAGTCGAAGCCACTGTTGTAAGTACCAGCTGATTTCCTGAACAGGGGCCTCTGGGTGTTCTAAGTAAACCAACTTATAAGTCCGCTAGGAGAAAAATCAATTATTTACCAGGAAAGCAATAGGCAGACCTGGAGAGAAGCAGTGGAAGCAAAAAGAAATGAGTGGATAGAAAAGATGTTGGGGAGGTAGAATTGAGACTGAGCAGGTCCCTGTGGGGCTTGACGTACCCCCATGTCCCTTGCCTGTTGGTTATAGAAAAGCTTTAGCCTTCTAGGTCTTCCCCAAGGTCCCAAAGAGCACATTTAATCGGAGAAGGAGAACATGCAGAATCAAAGAAAAGCAATCAAGCAAGACAAAATAATAATAGTTTAGCCATAAAACAAAATCAAGAACCTTTAGTTCCTCCTCAGAGACTAGATAATATCCTGAGCCATATCCTCGAGTTATTTTGCAGATACTAAAACCCCCACCAGGTGGCAGAAGTTAGCTGCATGCTGCCCACCAGCACGTAGCCCCCAGACTGGAGTCAGGTTGATGATTGAGATTCCTGAAATGTCACCCTGTTACCTCACTACCAACCAGAGAATTGTGCATGAGCTGATCAGGCACACTGTGACCCTCAGCCCTCATGTTGCTTTTAAAAACCCTTCTCAGAAAGCCCTTGGGAAGTTTGGGTCTTTTGAGCATGAGTTGCCTGTTCTTTTCACTTGGCACCTGCAATAAACACTGTTCCTTCACCACATCCCGTATCAGTAGATTGGCTTTGCTGCTTGTTGGGTGAGCAGACCCAAGTTTGGTTCAGTAACAGGATCAGTGGAACTAACTAGCATATTAGAGCTTTGGGAACTTGACAAAATCATCCTGAAGCTTCTTAGGAAGAATAAAGGCAAGTAGCTGGGAATTTTTAATAAAAATAATGGAGGGGGAATTAACATACCAAAGAGTAAACTTTTTTTTTTTTAAATAAAGCTCTAATAATAAAAAAGAATGGTATTAAATTAAGAATAAACCTGCAGGAGTTCCCACTGAGCTCAGAGAGTTAAGAACCTAATGTAGTCTCTGTGAAGATGTGGGTTTGATCCCTGGCCTTGCTCAGTGGGTTAAGGATCCTGCATTGCCAAAGCTGCAGTGCAGGTCATATATGTGGCTCAGATCTAGTGTTGCTGTGGCTGTGGCGTAGGCCTCAGCTGCAGCTCTGATTTACCCCAGCCTGGGAACTTCCATATGTTGCAGGTACGGCCCTAGAAGGACAAAAAAGAATAAACATGCAGATCAAATGTCAAAATAGAGAACTCAAAAATGGGTCACTTGATATGTTTAATTGCATTAAAGGAAGCAATCCCAAACAATGGAGGGAGGATAGCTTGGTTAAGAAATCATTAGTTTAGGAGAAAATGAACTCTTTGGGGGGAAAAAAATCAGTCAACAGTCTCACCCCATCCCATAGTCCAGATAATTAAAAAAAAATTTTTTTAGGGCTGCACCTGGTGCATATGGAAATTCCCAGGCTAGGTATTGAATCAGAGCTGCAACTGCTAACCTATGCCACAGCCACAGCACACCAGATCTGAGCTGCATCTGTGAACTATGCCACAGCTTGTGGCAACGTTGGATTCTTAACCCACTGAGCGAGGCCAGGGATTGTACCCTCACACTCATGGATACTAGTTGGGTTCCTAACCCGCTGAACCACAACAGAAACTCCCTCAAACAAGTTTTAATTGCATCAAGGAAATACATATATAAATAAAATCGAGAATGCATTAGAACAAAATATGGGTGATGGTGTTTAGGTACCCCCTGAATAAGGAAGTTCTTTCCTTGCAAGTATAACAATAGAAAGGAATCCCTAAGAAAAGAAATTAATTGGTTGACCACCTACATTTTAAAATTTTCATATATATGTGTGTACCTTTTCTTCCTGTAGAAAATGAAAAGCCAAAGATGAACTGTGAAAGTAAAGGCTGTTCAAATATATTAGAGTCATGACCATAAATGCACAAAGTACTCAAACTAATAAGAATAGGACTAGGATCCTAAAAGAAAAATGAACAAAGATTATGAATGGACAGTTGGTGGAAGGAAACGTAACTGGACAGTATACACTCCCCTGGTGTCCACCGGGCACTGGCTGCAGGACCTCCTGTGAATACCCAAATTTGTGGATGCTCAAATTTCTAGTATAAGATGGCCAAGTATTTGTGTATAACCCCCACACATACTCCTATATACTTTATTTTTAAGGCCACACCTGCAGCATATTGAAGTTCCCAGGCTGGAGTGGAATCAGAGCTGCTGCTGCCAGCCCACACCAGAGCCACAGCCACGCAGAATCCAAGCCATGTCTGTGACCTACACCACAGCTCACGGCAATGCCGGATCCTTAATCCACTGAGCAAGGCCAGAGATCAAACCCGTGTCCTCATGGACATTTTGTTGGGTTCTTAAACCCGCAGAACCACATCGAGAACTCCCTGAATACTTTAAATCACTTCTATGTGACTTAACACCTACTGCAAATGTAAATAGTTGCTGGCATGTGGCAAATTTAAGTTTGGTTTTTTGGAACTTTCTGGATTTAAAAAAATATTTTTCCACCTGCGTGGTTGGTTGAATCCACAGCCACAGACTCTGTGGATACAGAGCGCCAACTGTAATTGCAAATGAAAAATTGAAGAAATCCTCAACTCAGCAATAACAAAGTAAATGCAAATGAATAGCACTAGACCACATGCGTCGACTTAGTAAATGAACAAGGGTTAAAAACACACAAAGCTGGGAGGCTGTGTGGGGAAAAGGGCTGCCTTTTATATATATTATATATATTATATAGGATGAGTTTGGTACCAGGGATAGGAAGCCTCTTTGATCCACAAATCCACTTTTAGGAGTTCCCATAGTGACTCAGTGGTAATGAACCTGAATAATATCCATGAGGATGTAGGTTCAATCCCTGGCCTCACTCTGTGGGTTAAAGGATCTGGTGTTGCCATAAGTTATGGTGTAGGTCACAGGTGCAGCTTGCATCCCACGTTTCTGTGGTTGTGTAGGCTGGCAGCTACAGCTCTGATTCAACCCTTACCTAGTCTGGGAACCTCATACGCTGCAAGTGCAGCCCTTAAAAAAAAAAGAGTCCACTTTTAGGAATCTATCTGGTGGGTCGCTGGCTTTCAGCTACTTGCTTATCCTCAGGAAATAATCAGAGATGTGGCCAAAGATGTGAGTACAAAGAGAGTTGCTATGACAGTCTTTATAGTGTCAAAAAATTGGGCAACAGATAAAATGTCTAACACCTGGGATCAGATTAAATAAACTTGGGCCCAGCCAAGAACAATATAGTAGGTGGCACATGAAAAATGATGTTTTTAAGGAAAATATCTCCCCCCCGGGGGGGGGGTGCTGCTTGTGCAGGGCAGGGAGCGTGGAGTGGTACAGTTTGAATAGGCCCCACATTTCAAAAGGTAGTAATTTCTCCCCAGTAAGCACGAAGCCTCCCCTTTCCTGTCCCCAGCCCGCCAACCCTGTCCAGAGGCTCCCAGCACCACCACATCCTTCCTATCCTTCTCTGGAATCTCTGTGTTGCACTCTTAGCTGGAAAGGGCATCTTGGTCAAACGAAGTGATTTCCAGATAGAGATGACCCCAGGATGTTCTCAGGCTGAGGAAAGAAACTGGCAGGTCAGGAGAGGCTGCAATGAAAAGAGAGGAACTCTTTGTATGGTATGTGCAGGAGACAAGAGAAAATAGGGGTGATGTTATTGCTTTCACACGGTCGCGGAGAACATTGTGGGGAAGGAGGCTGATGGGGTGACCTCACAATTCAACGTGCCAGCATTTGGACGAACTAATAAAAAGGAGCAAATATATTGTATATATTACCACATCTTCTTTATCCGTTCATCTGTTGATCGACACTTAAGTTGCTTCCAAATCTTGACTATTGTGAGTAGTGCTGGTGTGAATATGGGGGTACATAGTTTTCAAATTATGGTTTTCTCCAGATAGATGCCCAGGGGTGGGATTGCTGGATCGTACAGTAGCTCTGTTTTTAGTTTTTGAAGGCACCTCCATGAAATATTGCCATTTGCAGCACCATAGATGGACCTAGAGATTATCATCTTAAGTGAAGTCAAAGACAAATATTATATGATATCACTTATATGTGGAATCTAAAAAAAATGACACAAATGAACTTATTTATAAAGCAGAAACAGACTCGTAGACATGGAACAAACACATCATTTCCAAGGGGAAAGAGGGGGAGATAAATTAGGAGTTTGGGATTAGCAGATTCACACTACTGTACATGAAAGAGATAAACAACAAGGTCCTGCAGTAGAGTGCAGGGAACTATATTCAATATCTTGTAATAACCTCTAGTGGAAAAGAATCTGAAAAAAATTTATATCTATCTATCTATGCATCTATCTGTCCATCTATCCATCTGAATCACTTTGCTGTATCCCTGAAACTAATACCATGGTGTACATCAACTATACTTTATTTAAAAAATTTTTTTTGGCCACTCCCTGCGGCATATGGATGTTCCCAGGCTAGGGGTTGAATCCGAGCTGCTGCTTCGACCTATGCCACAACTGTGGCAACGCTGGATCCTTAACCCACTGCCCTGGGCTGGGGATGGAACCTGAGCCTCTGCAGCGACCCAAGCCACTGAAGTCAGGTTCTTAAACCACTGTACCACAGTGGAAACTCCCAAGTATATTTCAATTTAAGTTTTGTTTTAATTAAAAAATGTTTTAAATTTAAAGCTGATGCCTTAAACAACCTGGATGAACCTCCAAAGAATTGTGCTTTGTGGAAAAAAACTGTCCCCAAAGCCTGCATATTGTATGAGTCTGTTTGCAGGACTTGATGGCAATGACAGTGCTATAGAAATGAGAAGAGATGAGTGGTTGCCAGAAGTTAAGGAGGGGTTAGGCTGGAAGGGAGGATGGTTGTAAAAGGGCAACATGGGGGAATCCTGTGAGATGGACAGATTCTGTGTCTCCACTGTATCCTTGTCAATCTTGTGGCTGTGATACAGTTTTGCAAGAAATCACTGTGGGGGAAACCAGGTAAAGGGCAGGAGGGAATCTCCGCATTATTTCTTCTGTGCAGGGAGCTATAATTATCTCAAAATATAAATGTTTAATTAAAACATTTATATGTCAAAGTGGATGCCAGTTCTTATTGCCGGTTTTGAAGTTGGGAGTATATTTATTCATTTATTTTTCATCACGAGACTGCCTCCTCTCCTTGGTTGACATTCTTCAAAGGACTGGAGTTTTCATCCTTTAACAGCAGTGCCCTTGAGAGAAGCTTGTCTATTATTTTCTTCCATCAGCAGCCATGCCAAGAGCCCCATCTACCATGAGGAAAAACGAGTAGCTTGAAACAAATGAAAACCTGCCCAGAGTCTCTTGTCTCCCCCTGAAACACCATCCCAATCTTCACTTGTTACTTTTAAGACACAGATGTTGAAACATGATATGGTAGAAATGGAACATGAGCTTTGGGGTCTGAGTGTCCGGCTTTGATGCTGACCTAACTGGCCAAAGAGGATCACCTCTCTGAGCCTTGGTTTCCTTATCTGTAAAATGGGGATTAAAAGAGGACCTACCCGTCTCTGAAAGCATCTATCTCAGGGGCTGATGAACAACAGTCCTGGGGCCAAATCTAGCTTGGCTCCTGTTTTGTGAATGCAGTTTTATTGACACACAGCCATGTCCACTCATTTATCCAGCCTCTGTGGCCGCTATCACACTCCTAGGACAGAGTTGAACAACTTTGACAGACACTTTCTGGCTCACAGAGCCACTTACTGTCTGTCCCTTCAGAGAAGGGCTTTGCCAACCCCCTGATCTAAATGATACAATGTATGTGTGTGAAAACCGCTTAAAAATATCAGAGCTTTGGTCAAAGTTGTTATTATACATTTTAGCAACAGACCTCTTTAGCTGGAAAAAAAAAAAAAAAAGAATAGGTTGACTTTTCTCACACATGGTCAGTCTGAGCAGGCAGATTATAGAACTTGGATAACATGACCTCTGATAAGAGTCCCATACTAGACGTTACTAATAGTTCTCCTTGCTGGAAACAGAATTTTACAAGCATGCCTACCTACCTACCTACCTACCTACCTATCTTTCTTTCTTTCTTTCCCTCTCTCCTCCTTTCTTTCTTTGCTTCCTTCCTTCCTCTCCCCTCCCTTCCTCCCTCCCCGCTCTTCCCTCCCTCCATTTCTTTCCCCTTCCTTCCTTCTTTCTTTTCTTTCTTTCTTTTCTTCTTTCTTTCTTTCTTTCTTTCTTTCTTTCTTTCTTTCTTTCTTTCTTTCTTTCTTTCTTTCTTTCTTTCCTGTCTATCTAGATACAGATATATATATATTTATGTGGGTATATATGTATATGTGTGTATTCATATACATAGATGCAGATACCTACATAGATATGTATGTATAATGTGTATATATATATATTCTTTCCTTCTTCCTCTTTCTTTCTTTCTTCTCTCTCTTCCTTCCTTCCTTCCTTCCTATCTCCCTATCTATCTATCTTGTAAGATTCTCTTTCCAGCAAGGAAAACTCTTCATATATGCACAATACCCACATCGACATTAATATATACATTCATGAATATATATACATATGTGTCTATGTCTTTCATGTACATGGATCTATGTGTATGTATACGTGCACATACTGACCCCAGGGGATATACCCTCCCTCTGCTCTAGACCCTCACTCTTCTATGTCTTTTTATTTTTTAATGGCTGTTCCTACAGCATTGAAATTTCCCAGGCTAGGGGTCAAATTGGAGCTGCAGCCGCCAGCCTACAGCACAGCCACAGCAATGCCAGATCCCAGCTGTGTCTGCAACCTATGCCACAGCTTGTGGCAACACTGGATCCTTAACTCACTGAGCAAGCCCAGGGATCAAACCCGAATCCTCATGGATATAGTCGGGTTCTTAACCTGCTGAGTCACAACAGAAACTCCTCATCCGTGTTCCTTTGAATCACCTGTGTTCTGATTTGGAAATCCACTACCAATTTTAGGGAGAGGGCTTCTATCTTCCTTCTTGCTTTTGGAGGATTTTGCAGATGAATGAATTTGGGTCTATTTGGAAAAGAGAATTTGGGGCCTTCAGACCCCTGTTCCCACCTCTTTTATATCACCCCGTCTGCCTTTGGTCATCATGTTTTCTCAGTTGAGAGAATCTTTGGAATATTTTGCTATGTTGATTAGAACATTCAGGAGGCTTGGAAGTGGTTTCAGGAGGGAACCTTTGCATATCTGGGGCTTTGATCAACAGTGTGGGACAGCCAATTTTATTTATATGGACACTTATAACACAGGGAGTTAACATTGCATGCCTAAAGCAAACTTTACAGTCAGATTTCCAACCAGTGTTTTGATTGTCAAGAAAAGCAGGAGCCTTTGGCTTGGTATGCTGAGCTGCAAGCCCTGGCCTTTCCTCACAGCCAATCGTAAATATTTCCTAGAAATCCCAGTGTGAGCTGGTCTCCAGTCATTGGAGTGATCTTAAAATAGATGGTTGGGTGTAACATAGAAGTAAAAAGCTGTATTTCTGAGAAGGCTGGAAGCACAAGGGAACTCTACATTGACTGAGACAATTAAAGCAAAATGGAGAGAAAGCAGAACAGACCTTGGATGATGGTGCAGCTTAAGGCTCCATCTCCCTGGGAGTATTTGTCTTTATGTGAGATCGTGCATGGCTCAGAGAAAGAACCAGCTGGTGGTGGTGATGATGGTGATGATGGCGGTGGTGGTGATGGCGGTGGTGGTGATGGCGGTGGTGGTGGTGATGACGGTGGTGGTGATGACGGCGGTGGTGGTGATGGCGGTGGTGGTGGTGACGGCGGTGGTGGTGATGGCGGTGGTGGTGGTGATGGCGGGGTGGTGGTAATGACGGTGGTGGTGGTGATGGCGGCGGTGGTGGTAATGATGATGGTGATGCTATTTCTTTAGTGTACCTAGTGGCCCAAGAATTGGAAGCACGTGTGTATATTTTGTAGCAAAACCCATGTTTCTGTGATTGTGGTAATAAAACTCTACTCTGTATATAAAAACACAGCCCTGATTTTCTGCTGAGGGGGGTCTCACCTCTCAGGCCTCTTCTCGTGTCTCCCTTCCTTCACATGTCTCAGCTCAGCATCCCCTTTTCTGGGCAGTCCTGCTCCATTGCCGGGCTGGGGCGATCCCTCTGACAGCTGTGACAGGTTCCAATTGAACATCAGTATATTCCTCCTGTCTGGAAGCTCTAGGAGGTGCAGACACCACCATGCACGCCTCCCTTGTCTCCATCTATCCCCGGGGCCTCCCATTCCACCTGGCAAAGAACAGGTGTGCTCACATCAGGAACATTTCAGTGAACATGCAAGTGCAGAAATAATTAGAAATGCACCAAGATCTCTTCATAGAAGCGAGTCAAGAATGTGGGCAGATAATTGACAAACACACATAAACCATGGCACATGTGGAAAACACCTTTAAAAAGGTCAACCTAAATTGGATTAAAAGAAATGCAGGTTCAAATCACATTTCTTCTGATCAAATCCCTAGAGAAGAAAATAAAATATGATGTAATGCTGTTGCAGTGAATGAGTTCCTAGTGAAAGTGTGTTCTTTTTTATCTAAATTTTGGAGGCAGTCTAGCAATAGGTATCAGCACAATGAGGAGGATAATAGTTAAGAGTGATTATTGTAACAGTCCCGCTCATAAGCATTCACATTTTTTTTTTCTTTTTATGGCCGCATCTGTGGCATATGGAAGTTCACAGGCTAGGGGTCAAATCAGAGCTGCAGCTGTCGGCCTACACCACAGCCACGGCCATGCCAGATCTGAGCTTCATCTGCGACCTACACACCTTGCAGTGTGTGGTTCTTAACCCAATGAGCGAGGCCAAAGTTCAAACCTGCATCTTCACAGACACTATGTTGGGTTCTTAATCCTCTGAGCCACAAGAGGAATTCCAAAAAGACCACTTTCCATGGCAAATCTGTTGGACACCTTCTCACCCTGTGAAAGAGAGGTGGCTTTTATGTCCCCTCCTACAACTCACAACATGGCAAGGGAGACAGATGTATATATTCAGAAAATTGTCATACAGTATGGGAAGGCCACCATAGAGATTGCACATAGATTATTTTTTTTTAACTTGCAGGGCATGGTATTGTCTTCAAGTGGTCTTAGTAGACAATTGGCCCCTCTCTATAATTCTTTCCAGAACAAATCAGAGCAGCATTTCAACTTTATTCATGTTTTTAAGCCCACGCTCTTAACTTTGGTGGATGTTTTCCAACTTTTAACCGGCTAATGAATAGCAATCCTCTGGAGTGGGTCATATGAGTTAATGAATCCATCGTATAATTTGTAAACTGTATTTGGAGGGTATGAGGCTCATTTAGATCCTTCAGACACAGATGCTGAGACAGCACTTGGAGGCAGGTAGTTTATCCAGGAGGTGATTCTGGGAAGCACAGATGAGGGGGCTGGGAAGGAAGACAACCCAAAATATGTTAAGAGCTGGTTATCAGTCCTGCAAGGGGTCCCCTTTCAAACTGCATGGACCATTTTCAGAATTGTCCCACTGAGAGGCAGGCTGGCGGGCCAATTTATGACTCTCATTCTTCATTAGAACGGTTTGCCCTGGAGGCGTTAAAATCCCCAGCCCTTCCAGGCTACCCTGAGGACAGCCTGAGCATCTCCCAGGGAAGCTCTGGGGCAGATGAGAAGGGGAGAGGCAGGCATTTGAAGAGAGGAGCTGTTTGTTTGCACTGAAAGTGCTCACTCAGTTGCAGGTAAACTCAGGTAGGTGGAGGGCCTCTGGACAGCATCTCAAAGGGGCTGAGACTCTTCACAGGGAACCACCTACCTCAGTGCTAAGCTGTCCATCAGGGCTTTGGGTTGGATGCATTAAAAAGTTTCTGTGCTAAAATTAGCATGGCCATCCTCTGTGAAACAGAAATGAGAGCTTTGGAGAGCTGGATGATCTGTGCATGAGTAGGGATGAAAGGTGTGTTTTTTTGTTTTTTTGTTTTTTTTCCTGACCACACCCATGGCATATGGAAGTTCCCAAACCAGAGATCAAATCCGAGCCACAGCCACAGCTGTGACCTACACCACAGCTGCAGCAATGCCAGATCCTTAGCCCACTGTGCCGCAGTGGGAACTATGAAAGTTTTTTTTTTTTTCATATTTATTTATTTATTTATTTATTTACTTTTTTGTCTTTTTTTTTTGTCGGCATATGGAGGTTCCCAGGCTAGGGGTCTAATCGGAGCTGTAGCTGCTGGCCTATGCCACAGCCACAGCAACACCAGATCCGAGCTGCGTCTGGGATCTACACCACGGCTCATGGCGACGCCGGATCCGTTAACCACTGAGCCATGATGGGAACTCCTTCTTTTCATTTTTAAAAGTTTTACTGAAGTATAGTTGATTTACAATTTTGCAATAATTTCTGCTGTACCATGAAGTGATGAAGTTACACATGTACACATGTCCTTCATGGATTCAGATTCTTGTCCCATGTAGCCAAAAGTTATTTTTAAAGATGAACTTGGCACATGGATTTTTCTCTTCTCTCACCACTGAGTGGAAGTGTACAGGTTCCTACACAGGTACTTGTCAGGATTCTCAAGGTCAGCCCACCCTGTTGACTCAGGCACGTGGTCCCATTTCTAACTGTCGCTGTCAAGTGGTGCTCACTGGCTACTTGCCAGGAAGTGTAATGTTGAACTTACCACTATTCCACATCTATTGGGAACCTGGCTGGAACAGTCTTTATGGAGGGCTGATCTGAAAGGCATGTGGTCCTTCCAGTCCTCTAGACCAGGGGTTGCGTGCTTTTGCTCTGAAAGGCAAGATGGTAATTATTTTACAACTTCAAACCAGATAGTCTGTTGCACCTACTCACCTCTACCCGTTGGAGCTCAAAAGCAGCCACGGGAGTTCCCGTTGTGGCTCAGTGGGTTAAGAACCCAACTAGTATCCATGATGATGTGGGTTCGATCCCTGGCCTCCCTCAGTGGGTTAAGGGTCCGGTGTTGCCATGAGCTGCAGTGTAGGTCGAAGATGCAGCTTGGATCTGGCATTGCTGTGGCTGTGGTCGGCAGCTGTGGCACCAATTCGACCCCTAGCCTGGGAACTTCCGTATGCCGCAGGTACAGCCCTAAAAAGAAAAAAGAAAAATCAGCCACAGACAGTACATGAATGACAGGAATGGGCATGACTGTGTGCTAATAAAACTTTATTTATAAAAACAGGTTGTTAGTGGGATTTAGCCCTCTGGCTATTTGCAGACCCCTACTCTAGTCAGTCGAAAATCTAACACTAGATGGATTTAAGGCACCGAGTGCTCTCTGGGAACTGTGGTGTGGCAGATGCTTTAGAAGTACCTCACCTGACTTGGCAGACTAGGGGTCACTGTGTATTCATCTGTAATTATCGCTTGGCTGAGTTGCAGGGAATGAGGTGCATGGGATGACGGCAGGGTTGCTGGAGAAGCTGCACTACCGTAATCACCCTTGTTTCCAAACTTAGGGTGTTTGGGGTTGTCAGCCCTGACATCTTGGGTCACCTCTTTGAGAACACCCGAGAGCACAGAGCAATCACCCCACCTTTCATTAGGACACTGAGTTAGGCTGTGTAACCGGATTTTCATTTTTACCGTGGCTTCTGGAAAACTCTGAGGCATGTTTGTGCATCTGCTAGTTCAAGTGTGTGGGGCCATTTGAGCTAGGGTCTTGAAGGAGCCTCATTCTTGGACCGGATCTCTTTTTGTTTCTTCATCTCCTCATAATCCACCATCATGCACTGTATGTTGCCTCGTAAGCTGCCCCAAATCCTTTTTGGAACAAGACAGGAAAGAAAACAAGAGAAGGGCAGGGAGGAAGGAGGGAAGTCCCTGAGGTTTCTGGGTTTGGATAGCATATTTCTGTGCCTCAGCGACCAGTTTGAGTTACCATCCACCTCACCCAGGAAATCTGGTCTTTCACTAGGTTCCTCATTCTCCCTAATTTCTGCGAATTTCCAAGGAATGCTGGCAGGTGCCACAGATCCTTCCCTGTGGACCCCGGGGTTCTGTCCACACTGGGACTCTGTTCTTTAACCATCATTTCTCACCATCTCATGACGAATCGGACCAGTACGTCCGTCTCTTTGATGCTGCAGAGCATGGCTAGGACTAGCTGTTTTTTTTTTCTTTCCTCTGTGAAACATTCTTTTATTAAAGTATAATTGATTTACAATGTTGTGTCAGTTGCTGCTGTACAGAAAAGTGACTGAGTCATACATTCTTTTTCTCAAACTATCTTCCATTATGTTCTATTCCAAGAGACTGGATAGACTTCCCTGTGCTGTATAGTAGGACCTCATTGTCCTCCCATTCTAAATGGAACAGTTGGCATCTACTAACCCCAGGCTCTCAGTCCATCCCACTCCCTCCCCCTCTCCCTTGGAAACCACAAGTCCATTCTTTATGTCTGTGAGTCCATTTCTGTTTTGTATATAGGTTTGTTTGTGCCGTATTTTAGATTCCACATATAAGTGATATCATACGGTTTTTGTCTTTCTCTTTCTGGCTTATTTCACTTAGTATGAAGATCAAGCTGCATCCATGTTGCTGCAAATGCCATTATTTTGTTCTTTTTTATGGCTGAGTAGTATTTCATTGCATATATGTATCAATACTTACTAATCCATTCCTCTCTCAATGGACATATCTTGGCTATTTTGAATAGTGCTGCAATGAATGTAGGGGTGCATGTATCTTTTTGAATTATAGTTTGGAGTGGGATTTCTGGATCATATGGAAGTTCTATATTTAGTTTTCTGAGGAATCTCCATACTGTTTTCCATAGTGGTTGTACTAATTTACATTCCCATCAACAGTGTAGGAAGCTTCTCTTTTCTTCACACCCTTCCAGCATTTGTTAAGATGGTAATTTGTAACAAAACTTAACTGTAGCTCTGGGGTCGCAGAAGGAAACTGCAGTGCAGAAGAAACACACTAGCTTGACGCTTCCAGGAGCTATTGTATTTGGAGGGATAAGCAATGAAGTCCTGCTGTATAGCACAAGGAACTATATCCAAACACTTCTTCTCTTCTTCTTCTTCTTCTTTTTTTTTTTTTAAAGAGCCACAGGTGCAGCATAAGGAATTTCCCAGGCTAGGGGTCAAATTGGAGCTGCAACTGCCGGCCTACACCACAGCCATAGCAACACGGGATCCGATTTGCGTCTGAGACCTGCACCACAGCTCATGGCAAAGCCGGATTCTTAACCCACTGAGTGAGGCCAAGGATTGAACTGCATCCTCATGGATACTAGTCAGGTTCGCCACCGCTGAGCCATGATGGGAACTCTAAAAGCAGATTTCTGATGTGTCATAATGGGATGCCCTGGGAATATCTAGGTTTATCTCTGCTTGTCAGTGACTTTTTTTTTTTTTTTGCCTTTTTATTATGGAGGTTCCCAGGCTAGGGGCCCAATCGGAGCTACAGCTGCTGGCCTACGCCACAGCCGCAGCCACATCAGATCTGAGCCCTGTCTGCGACCTAAACCACAGCTCACGGCGACACTGGATCCTTAACCTGCTGAGTGAGGCCAAGGATTGAACCCGCAACCTTAAGGTCCCTAGTCGGATTTGTTTCTGCTGCGCCACAACGGGAATGCCTCGTTAGTGACTTTAAAAACGCTTTGTTTTGATTCCATTGAAGTGGAAGTTGGAAGGCCCCTAGGAGCATGAAGATGGAGACACAACTCCATTCTTTATAAGCAAACTCAGGCCTCGTTCAGCCCGTGCATCACAAGTCAGGGGTCACAGCTGGAAGCATTTTCCTGGGAAATTCAGAGTTGTCAAAGGCATTTATCCGGTATTTTATTGTAATTGGTTAATTTATGCTTTATTTACCTTGTGGATATGATCTGAAAGTTATCACTGGGGAATGGCTGCCTCTTTCTGTTCCACGTTGTCAGGAAAATATATGTCTCTTTGGCTAAAAAAAAAAATTTTTTTTAAGAAAATGAGAAATGGAGCTCTGGCATAAATTTTCCACCACTCATGATGAGACCCAACCCCCTTCCACTCCCACCAACCTCCATCACCATGGTCTGTGTTCTTTAAAGTCAAATAAACCTGGTTTCTGCTGAGAACATTCAAATGTTTTGCCTTAGATGGCAGAATTTGGAACTAATCTTCCAGGATCAGCGTTGCTGGAAGTCAGGCTGGGAGCCATTGGAATAACCCACCTCGAGGTTGGAAAATGCTGATTCCTCAGAGGAAAATAACAGAGAAACCCAGTAGCTCGGTTGCCTTGTTGACTCTGTGAGCCGAGGCCGGCACCTCAGACTTTTCCTGCATGTGGGCTCGCAGATGGGGAAATACATCCTGCCCGCCTCCATCGAGGAGCTGCCAGGGAGAATTTGCATTTAATGCTGCTCATCATTTCCAATTGTTCTCCAAATAAAACAGGCCCCGGAGCTGAGGGAATGCCTCCGAAAGCATTTTTCCACTGAGTACAGGTCCAGAATAAATAATAAAGAGAAATCTGCCCCTCCCAGCACTTCTTGGAGATAGCTTTTAATTCAGACTAGTCGGAAGCAGAATAGAGCAGGGCCCATCAAAACCAAGGCCTCAGCCCCAGCCAGCTTCCCCACCAGCGCCCCACCTGACTGCGTCCCCTGTTACCCAGTGATACAGGCAAGGGCTCTCTCTTACCTCTCTGCTCTCAATCTCTCTCTTCCTCTCCCCTATACCCTCCATCTACCCCCCTTTCAGTGACAAGCCCTTCCTCTTAAAACAATTTTTAGAAATCTTGCCCTAATAATAGACTCTGCAGAAAGTTGTGAAAATAGTATGGTCCACCCCGTGTACCCTGTGTGTGGCTTCCCCAGTAGTGACATCTTCCATAACAATAGCACGATGGCAAAACCAGGACATGGATGTGTGTGTAATATCTGTGTCTAATTCCATGTCATTAAACCCTTCAACTTTTAATGCTCACTTCTTCACGTAAGTTTATCCCATTTGCAGGATTTCTAACTTAAAGAACATGCATCTAATATCTATACTCTCTCAGAGGGTGGTGCTGTCTTTCCTCATCTGCTGATTTCCACAGCATCCCCCGGGGCCTGGGTCCTCCTGCACGGTGGGCCTAGGGGAAAAGAATCTGTAACCTGCCTTCCTGATCTTGCTGGGCACCCTTAGAAGTGCTCTCCCACACCTTGTCTCTTGTGGCTGCCATTTATTTTCATTTAATAAGTGAAAGGAGATGAAATTGAAACCGGCCCACCTTGCTCCTGGTGAAGAGCGCTGATTGCAGATTTGATGAGAAAGCCGTTCCAACCGCGGCCTGAAATGAATTTCCCGGGCCATCTGCAGGCGTCTGTCAGACAAGCAGTCTCCCGTGACGTGGGTAATTGCAGGCGAGCAGCACTGCACACAGCCTGGCAGGAGGCCCTGCAGGTGTGGAAGGGCTGCTCAGCCTGGGCCTGGGGCTGGACGTGGCCTCCCAGTACTCATGCTTCTGTGACCAGGTGGGGATGGGGTGCCCCCCATCCCAGCAGTTCTCCAGCTCTGACACCTGCTGGGCATCCTACAATTGAACTCAAATTCTCACTCTGTCTACCTGTCCCACAGGTGCAGGACTCAGTCCTACAGGACCGCCTACCCCCAAGCATCAGATGCCAGTCACAAGTCCAGTTTGTCACTCGTGCCCTTGACTATAAATCGAAGGTTTCCATAAGCCCCTCCTCAAGCTCCAGTATTGCTGGAACAGCTCACAGAACTCAGGAAAACAGTTTACTTACTAGATTACTGGTTATTGTAAAAGGGTACAACTGGGGAGCAGCCAGATGGAAGCGATGCCCAGTGCGAGGTCTGTGGGAGGGGACTCGGAGCTGCCCTGCCTGCTCCCAGTGCACCACCCTCCGGGCACCTCCTAGTGTTCACCAGCCCGGAGTTCTCTGAATCCCATCCTTTTGGGGTTTTTATGGAGGCTTCATTGCACAGGCATGAGTGATGAAATCATTGGCCAGTGGCAATCAGTTCACCCTCCAGCCCCTTTCCCCTCTTTGGAGATTAAATATCAGGAGGTGCAACTGAACAGTCTACCCCTCCAAACGGCTGGTTCCCTTGGCAACAAGCTTCTATCCTTTGGGGCTTTCCAAAAGTCACCTCATTAACACAAACTGTGGTCAAGGGAGGCTGGTTAAGAATAGACAAGCACACTTTTACCTTTCTTATCACCTAGGAAATTCCAAGGGTTTTCAGAGCTCTGTACCAGGAATGGGGACAAAGAGCAAACACAGATTTCTTATTATAAATCACAGTATCACAAGATGGAATCTGTTTTTTATGTTCCAGTGAGTAGAAGGTGGGTCTGTGAGTTTTCAGGAATTTGAGCGGATGCAGCTTCTGGCTCCTTCAACCTTTCACTGTGACCTTTATCTTCCAGTGAAGTTGGGGGCAGTCTGTAAGGAGGCAGGACTGAGGACCAGACCTGACCAGTAGGTGGATTCAGGGAAAGTGCTGTGACTGCTTTTGGCTCCCTTTCCACTGGCCTCTGTGTCCTTCACCAGGAATTAGCCAGTGTCAGTCATTGGGGGTGGGGGTGGGGGAGTGGGGTGCATCATTCATCCATCTCTGCGGGGCTCGGGGGTCTTCTGAACCGAGGGAGGGGCTATAGAGTCTGGGGAAGCCTGTGGGAGATTTGTCCCA
Organism: Phacochoerus africanus; assembly: GCF_016906955.1. NCBI lineage: Eukaryota > Metazoa > Chordata > Mammalia > Artiodactyla > Suidae > Phacochoerus > Phacochoerus africanus. The sequence goes on along the minus strand of NC_062558.1, from coordinate 29,105,243 downwards.
AATCGACCTTTCTGGAACATTCAGCTGTAGTGGGTGAATGGATTTGAGGTTTTCTTTCTCCTTCTGAACAGTCTGTATATAAAAACGAAGGAAACCAAGCTACTGGGGAGACAGTGCTTAATGATCTGAAAACAAGAGCTGGTGTTTTTCTTGGCTGGGGCGAGAACGGTTACCTTAATTGGAACTAGCCTTTCTGAGGCATGTTTCAATTAAGGCTGCCCTTGTCGGGGTGGGCAAAGGTGAGGAGATGGACTGGAACCCCCTGTGTGTGTTGGGGTAGAGAGCATGACCTCACATCTGAATTTTTGCAAGGGACCATATTTCAAAAAGATGATTCTTCTGAGAACCTTCCCACTTTCTGAATGAATCCATTGGTTTTAAATAACACAGCATAAGGCACCCAGGAAATAATAGCTGTAAACAATCCTGGGATGCGGAAGGAAAGCCTTTGGCAGGTGGATTGGCGTCTCCTGAAGCCTAAGGTACAGGATCCCACACCAGGATGCCAGCAGTGGGAGTGACAGGGAAGGCCTGGGTCTGAAAGTTGTCAAATCATCAAACTCAGAGTTCCTGTCATGCCTCAGCAGTTAATGAACCCGACTAGGATCCATGAGGATTCAGGTTTGATCCCTGGCCTCAGCCAGTGGGTTAAGGATCTGGCATTGCCATGGGCTGGGGTGCAGGTCACAGATGCAGCTCAGATCTCACATGGCTGTGGCTGTGGCTGGCTGTGGTGTAGGCCAGCAGCTGCAACTCCAATTCGACCCCTAGCCTGTGAACTTCCGTATGCCGAGGGTGCAGCCCTAAAAAAAAAGCCTTCAAAGTCAGTGGGGGTTACAGCTGGGTGACCTTGTATGAGTCACTTAACCTCTCTTTCCTCATCCATAAAATGGAGAGTGAGAGGCAGAATAATGCCCCTCCCACACCCCAGGATGCCCACGTCCTAATCCCTGGGACCCGAGATCACATGGCAAAGGGGAATTAAGATTGCAGCTGACTTGAAGATGGGGGTGGTATCCTGGACTGTCCAGGTGGAACCAACGAAGAGGGAGACAGGAGAGGAGATTCAAGTGGTGCCATGGGGGAAGGCCACTCCCTGTGGCTGGCCTTGGACACAGAACAGAGGGCCAATGCAGGTAGCTTCTAGGATCTGGAAAAGGCAAAGCCATGAATCCCCTCCCAGAGGCTCCGGGAAGGAATGCACCCTGTTGACTCTGATTTCAGCCCAGTGTGACTGGGCTTGGACCTCTAACTACGGGACGGCAAGATAATACATTGTTTTTTTTGTTTGTTTGTTTGTTTTTTTACAATTTTTATTATAGTTGATTTACAATGTTCTGTTAATTTCTGCTGTATAGCAAGTGACCTAGCCATACACATATATACAATCTTTTTCTCATGTTACCATCTATCATGTTCTTTCACAAGTGATTGGATATAGTTCCCTGTGCTGTACAGCAGGACCTCCTTGCTTATCCATTCTAAATGGAATAGTTTGCATCTACTAACCCTAAAAATCCCAGGCCATCTCATTCTGTTGTTTTAAGCCACTGTGTTTGGGATCATTTGTCACAGCAGCAAAAGGAACGAATCCATAGTGCCGACCTCTTGGCGTAGTTGTGAGTATTCAATGAACTATTGCACTTGGAACAGTGCACAATTTGATATAACATTGATGATGGTGATTTGAAGATGATTATGAGAAGATTGTTACTACCATCATGGACTTCAGTAGACTTATCTGGAGGGATGCCTGGATTTGGAGTGTGAAGAGGAAGGGAGAGCCAGAGCAGGAAGAGGGATGCAAAGGAAAACCCAAGGGATGCAAGGTCAGGCTCGCTTCAGACAAGTCAGATGGTGGTGGTGCCCAGAGTCAAGAGGCATGGGAGGCGTGACAGCAGAGACCCCAGGAGTCTCTCTGAATGGGGCATGGTGGAGAATGCCCTGGAACAGATGCCTGGCACTGGAGGTCTAAAGCTGGGCTATCCAACTTGGCAGCCACTAGCCACACGTGACCCTGGAGCGCAAGCGATGGGGCTCGTCCGAATCTGGGTAGGCTGCAGGTGTAAAACATACACTGGATTTCAGACACTCAGGACAAACATAAGCATGTAACATGACCTCATTTATAACTTCCGTTGACTACATGTTGAGATGGTAAGATTTTGGATATCTTGAGTTAAATGACACAATTTATTAATCTCACCTTTTTTTTTTTTCTTTTTAAAATGCCACTGCTAGAAAATTAATAACTGCATCTGTGGCTCATGCTAATGCCAGGTGGGAGCTGACTATGCCACCAGATATGGGGGTGATCTTGGATTAGTCCCATGTGGATTTCTGTCTCCTTGTTTGTAAAATGAGGTGACTCCAAGGTTGGCTTTGGGCATCCAGGGTTTTGTGGCCAGAACGTCTCCAGGAAGCACAGATAGAATCATTTTAGCAGAAAGGGCCATCGTAAGGGATGAGGGCCAAGGAGAGAGATAAGGAAACTGAGGCTTTTCTGCAAAGGTTGACAGTGCAAACCAGGAAAGACACGGGGTGAAGGATCATTGTTCACACTCTTGGGGAGACCTGGGTAATTTATAATCCAAGGCGCAGGAACAGATGTAGGGGAGAGATTTGAGAGGGTAAATTGATGGAAGGTGAACTCACCGAAGGAGGTGAGAAGAAGATTTAAGAGCTGGGCAGGAGGTAACCTTGGGGGGAGGGGTAGAAGGAAGGAACAGGTGAGAAATAAATTAAACAATTAGCACACTTAGCCAAACCGTGCCTCAAAGCGCAAATGAAATAGAATTGGGTGCCCAAGAGGATGAGGCAGCTAACAGGTGCTGTAGGAAGTCAGGAAGGGGAGAAAGCATTTGCTGCAGGAGGGAAAATGAGAGCTGCTAGAGGAAAATAAATGCAGTAGAGCAGAACACATGCCAAGGAATGGAGCCCGGGCTCCCACAGACAATACACAGGCCACCTGGGGTGGCACTCTGAGAGATCCCCAAATGCCAAGATAAAGGTAACTGCAACCCAGATTCCAAAGAAATGCAAAATCAAGGACACAAATAACCATGTTGTGCTCTCTGACCCTCATCAACCTATTTTTCCAGTGTCTGTTCCTGCCCAGCCAGAAAGGATTCATATTTTCTTAATTCCCCCCCTCCAATTTTTAGGGGCTGGACCATCCTTTGCAAATCGTCACTTCCCCTATCAGGGGTGAGAGGTACCCCCAGAACCCCATCTCCAACCAGTACACGGACAGAGATGTGCGTCTCCTGTTTGAAATCCTCCTTCCTACCTTATCTCTCATGCATGCTGCGAAATCACATTTTTCTCCTATTGTTTCAGCTTCAGACAGAGGCTTAGTAAAAATCACCACCATTGCTTTCTTATTTTTGACCCTATTACTCATTCTTGACCACTCCTTGGGGATGTGGTTCATCTTTGTCTCACCTGGAGGAGGAGGGGGGCATGGTAGGGTCGCACCATCCCCTTGGTTCATCTGATGGGATAAATTGGGGACTGCACAGCCTCCTGTGGTTTGACTGTCTCTTCCATTCTCTAGCCTCTGTTTAGAATCCCCTTACACTTTCTTAATGGGGGGAACCAGCCTTCCAGCTGTTAACACTACAGAATAATCCTTCCCAGCTGGGAGTTTTTGCTCCCCTCTCCAAAAAAGACAGGAAAGCCCCAGTCCTGTTTCCCTTTTTTGCTCCTCAAAATCCAAACCCCATTCTCTCTCCTGTTGCCACCAAAAATTCAGGACAGACAGTCTGTATTCCTTTCACTGGCTTCCGGCCCATCATTCTGACAAATAAGATCTTGGCATTTCAGGGGAGAGGTTTTTTCCCTCTACTCCCCAAACCCTGACTTAAAAAAGTTAGTCACTGAAGTGTTGATTTTCCTGCTATTTTTAAGTTCAATCAGATTGGATTTCGTTTCAGGAAATACCTCACCCATTCTGTCCCTCTGTTTTCCCCCACTGTTCTCCTCTCTCCTCTCTTGTGTGGTTCAGTCTGCTTTGGCTAAGGAGACCAGCAGTCAAACTGAAACAATGTATTACTTGGAGCCGGGCGTGTAAAACGAGGACACTTCTCTTTCCAAAGAAACTTTGGTGCCCCCCAAATGGAAAAATCCAGCTCTCAAAATACAAGCCTGTTGGCTGCTCTCTGGCTGAAAGGTGCTGCGTTTGAGTTAGAAAACATGCGTCTTATTTTGCAAAGACCAAAGATCTTTTTGGAGGTTTCTTTTGTCTCCTATGGGAGCACTAGACGCCAAGCACCAAGGACAGGTCATCACAGCGGCACCTGCCTTTGGACCCTTGATGGGTTAGGAAAGGCTCAGATTATGTGTTGTTCATGGAATTCTAACACTGAGGACCCTGGACCCCAGAGGGTTTAATGCCCAGTGTCACGTGACAGTGACGGCAGTGATGGCGCTGGAACTCAGAGCTTCTGGCACCTCGGTTGTCTTGGTGCCTCCATGGGAGGTGGAGGAAGGAGAAAGAAGGTCTCAAACATCTGACTCTTGGGCATCTGGTCCCAATGCCAGGATCCCCCTGCTTGTTTCCTTTATATTTTGGTCTCATCACCCTCCAGTATTAGCCCAGAGGCATCCACAAGCAGGACTTACTAACTGGCCTTCCTGCTCTTTGCTTTACCTGCCTTAGTGGCTGGCTCTGTGTATGGGATGGCTGTCTGTTTTACTTCTTGGCCCTGGCTCACTGACAGGAGGATAAACCTAGTGTCTTTGTCTTTAGAGGTGGGGGTGCATAAGGCTGTATTTTTCTTACCAACCTGCCAGGGCTTCACTCAGGAGTAAAGCCCTTGGAGCAGCCCATACGCTCCCTGTCATGCATAGTTTTCACCCTGTGCTTCTCTGTAAGCCATGGACAGGTTTCACTCAGTGCTCTGACCCACTGCCCCCAGGTCCTCACTTCCTGCCACCCGCTTGGTCCTCGATTCAGGTGCTGCCCTGGCTAATGAAGTTGACTCCTGTTCTTTATCTTCTTGCTTCTCATCCATCCCTCCAGATAAGCCCAAGGATGCTGGTCATGAATGGCTCTGGCCTGTGGGCTCTTCTGGTGCCCCCAGCCTCCTCCTGGCTCACTGTCCCCTTCACCCAGCTCCAGGATGAATACGGCTGCCTGTGACTCCCCAGCTCTCTGCCACATGGTGTGGCCTTCAGGATAAACATCTCTGGCTGACACAAGATTGATGCCTCCTTAAAGACTTCCCGTAGCTCGCACAATATGCCTTTGTAGGAATTCACATTTCACCGCAGGGTGAAGGCTTGCTGAGACTGAGCTGTTCCTAACCAAGGCTGTACCCCCCTCTTCACCCAAAGCCTTCAAGAGTCAGGAATTCAGAGCTGCCTTTGGTGCCTGCTTCCCTGTTGGGTTTCTGCTGTGAGCCAATTGCCACTGACGGCTGCTTGGACCGAGTCCAGATTGGAGTCGTGAGCTCAGGCACACAGACCCCTTACAAAGGACTCTCCCCAGGAAGACCATCCAAGGCAAAACCCCCAATCTCTTAATATGGAGCTGAGGAGTTCCCATGGTGGCTCAGTATGGGAATAATAAACCTGACTGATATCCATGAGGATGTGGGTTTGATCCCTGGCCTTGCTCAGTGGGTTAAGGACCCGGCATTGTGGTGGGCTTCAGTGTAGTTCCCAGATGAGGCTCATTTCTGGCATTGCTGTGGCTGTGGTACAGGCCGGCAGCTGCAGCTCTGATTTGACTTCTAGCCTGGAAACTTCCATATGCTGCAGGTGAGGCCCTAAAAAGACAACAACAACAACAAAAAATGGAGTCTCAACCTCCTTGAGCCTCAACTTTGCTCAGACCTCCAGTGACACACACAGCTTGGACAATCCCCACTGAGCAGCCTGGTCATTGATATCCAGGCAGGGAGTCAGGCCATTGCGTCTCCATTTTCCCTGGAAAATGTTTGAAATGTACATTTCACCTTGTACATCATCAGAAAATTCTCCAGCGGCCTTTGTGAGGCAGAAGGTCCCTATGGGCAAGGGCAGGTCCCTTACTCCAGTGCTGGGATGGGTGGCAGGGAGCTCGGCTGTAAGAAGCAGGAGAACAGGAGATTCTCACTAAATCCGTCTCCTTTGTGCCCAAATCTCCCTTGGGAGCTAGCTCTGCATCCACTCTCTGAAACTCCTGCGTGTCCCTGTTTAATCATCAGTTGTCTGGTCATCTCATGTTATAAAGTTAACACGAGCTCATAGTAGGAAATTCAAAGGGCATAGTGGAAGGGAAGGACGATAAAAATGATAGGTAAAGCCAGCTCTCTCACTGCTCCCTTTAGCCATTCCTGTGATTAACTTTTAAAAATTGAAGTGAAGGAGTTCCCTGGTGGCTCAGGGGGTTAAGGGTACAGTGTTGTCACTGCTGTGGCGCAGGTTTGATCCCTGGCCCAGGAACTTCTGCATGCTGTGGGAGAGGCCAAAACCAAAACTTGAAGTGAGATTCACATGGCACAAAATCACCATTTTAAGGTGAGCAATTCAGTGACATTTCATATATTCACAATGTTTTGCAACCAATACTTTTTTTTTCCTTCGATTTTTATTTATTTATTTTTTCCCCCGCTGTACAGCATGGGGATCAAGTTATCCTTGCATGTATACATTTTTCCCCCCACCCTTTGTTCTGTTGCAATATGAGTATCTAGACATAGTTCTCAATGCTACTCAGCAGGATCTCCTTGTAAATCTATTCTAAGTTGTATCTGATAACCCCAAGCTCCAGATCCCTCCCACTCCCTTCCTTTCCCGTCGGGCAGCCACAAGTCTATTTTCCAAGTTCATGATTTTCTTTTCTGTGGAGATGTTCATTTGTGCTGGATATTAGATTCCAGTTATAAGTGAAATCATATGGTATTTATCTTTGTCTTTCTGACTCATTTCACTCTGTATGAGAGTCTCTAGTTCCATCCATGTTGCTGCAAATGGCATTATGTCATTCTTTTTTATGGCTGAGTAGTATTCCATTGTCTATATATATACCACATCTTCCTAATCCAATCATCTGTTGATGGACATTTGGGTTGTTTCCATGTCCTGGCTATTGTGAATAGTGCTGCAATGAACATGCGGGTGCATGTGTCTCTTTTAAGTAGAGTTTTGTCTGGATATATGCCCAAGAGTGGGGTTGCTGGGTCATATGGAAGTTCTATGTATAGATTTCTAAGGCATCTCCAAACTATTTTCCATAGTGGCTGTACCAGTTTACATTCCCACCACCAGTGCAGGAGGGTTCCCTTTTCTCCACAGCCCCTCCAGCACTTGTTATTTGTGGACTTATTAATGATGGCCATTCTGACTGGTGTGAGGTGATATCTCATGGTAGTTTTGATTTGCATTTCTCTTATAATCAGCGATGTTGAGCATTTTTTCATGTGTTTGCTGCCCATCTGTATATCTTCCTTGGAGAACAGTCTATTCAGGTCTTTTGCCCATTTTTCCATTGGTTGATTGGCTTTTTTGCTGTTGAGTTGTATAAGTTTGCAACCAATACTCCTATCGAATTCCAAAACATTTCCATCAGCCCCAAATAAAACCCCATACCAAGAACTCTTTGACATTGTGTCCTCTGGCTTTTTTTTTCCTGCCTATTTTAATTTAGTCAATACTGTTTTTCCAAGATTGCCTGATTTTGTCCCTTAGTTTTAAATTTTATTTTATAGCAACTTTATTACACTATAATTTACATTTAATAAATGTATCATTTTATTTTATTTTATTTTATTTAAGGAATAGTTGACTTACAGTGTTGTGTCATTTTCTGCTGTACAGCAAAGTGACCCAGTCATACATATATACACATTCTATATATACATTTTTTTTCTCATGTTATCTCCCATCATGGTCTATCCCAAAAGACTGAACATAGTTCCCTGTGCTGTACAGCAGGACCTCCTTGCTTAGCCATTCTAAATGGAATAGTTTGCATCTACTAACCCCAAACCCCTGTCCATCCCACTCCCTCCCTGTCGCCGTTGGCAAAAAAAAATACAAAACGCTTCACAAATTTGCATGTCATTCTTGCACAGGGGCCATGCTAATCTTCTCCATATAGTTCTAATTTTAGTATGTGTGCTGCTGACGCAAGCACTAAATGTATCCTTTTAAAAGGTATAGGGTGCTGGATTTTAACAAATGTATACACTTGGTAAGTGTTACACGTGTATTCACCTGTGTAACCTCTGTCCCAGTCAAGATCTGTAATATTTCCAACTCTCCAGAAAGGCCCCTTGAACCCTTTTGGTCAGGCTGCTCTTTATCCATTCTAGGCAGCCACTGTTGTGATGTCCATTTTTGTTAGTTCTGAAGTTCTAGAACTTCAAATTGTGTTTTTGGTTTGTCCATATGTTTATCATCTTCTGCTCAGCATTATCTTTTTAAGATTCATCTATGCTGCTTCATGAATCAGTAAGGTTTTTTTTTTTTTCCGTTTTGTTGCTAAGTACCATTCAATTTATGAATACATAAATAAACCATATGAATAGAAAATTTTCTGAGTAGACAGTTCATTCATCTCTTCTCTTCTTAATGGATGTTTCACTGAGTTCTATTATAGATCTCCTCCATGTTTCTAATAACCTTGCAAGGAATTTTCAATGCCTACCTCATGTCATTGGTTGGTTCTAGCAGTTTCCTGAGTATTTAGGTTCTTGTGTTGGAACAAACATCCTTTTCCTCAAAGTTTTGTCCAAGAATAGCTGCTTGGAAGCAAATGGCCAAATCGAAGTTAAGAACATTTTACAGGCTCTTGACACACAGTGTCACATTTCTTGTCAACACCCCCTGTCTAAATAAAGAACCTATAGGGAGTGCCTATCGTGGCTCAGTGGAAATGAATCTGACTAGCATCCATGAGGATGCAGGTTTAATCCCTGGCCTCGCTCGGTGGGCTAAGGATCTGGCATTGCTGTGGCTGTAGCGTAGGCCAGCAACTACAATTCCAATTGGATCCCTAGCCTGGGAACCTCCATATGTCATGGGTGTGGCCCTAAGAGAAAGCAAAAGCAAAAAAAAAAAAAAAGAACCTATATATTAGGTGGTCGCAGGACTCAGTTCTGGCTAACGAGCTCCACGTGGAAATAATGGAGACATCTAGGATGGTTTTGCTTTCCTTATATAAGTACCACTCCTCCTTGTCATTTTTTTTTTTTTTTTGGTTTCTGTGTTGCTTCAACCAAAGTCTTGAGGCTGGAGGTGGAGCAGCCACCTTGTGGCCTTGAAGGGATCATCCTCATTAAAAATAGGGAAGCAAAAGAATATTCTACCTGGGAGGCTTCCACTGGCTTCAGAGGCCAGATCTGGGACCAAGGAATAGAAGCTTCCATAAAGAAGATGTTAAGTTTGTAGAAAGAAGTTATTCCAACTAAGAAGTCAGTGAATGAATCCCTTATCAACGGAAATATTCAAACAGGAACGGGACACCCATTTGAGGGCGAAGTGGGAGGGAGCATATGCATAATATAGTGTAACCTCTGACATTTCTTCTACTCTCAATTCGGTTTTATGACCCAACTCTAACGGACATATTTTCTGCCTTTTGATTGTCAAAGCAATGTGGCCACATGACTCCTTGTGTCCCTTTTCATCTTAATAAGGACGTTAGAATTCATTTTATTCCTTGTGAGGTTTCAGGAGGTTGATGTATCCTTTAAAATGAAGCCCAGATCCCCCCCCCTCCACCCCCTAGGTACACCCTCATCAATCTCTTTCTTCTGTGGTTTTATTAGAAGGTCTTTTATGTGTATTAAAAATGCAGAATGTCTATCCAATGCCAAATTCCAGAAATGCACACACACACGAAAAGTTTTCATTTTTAAAGTTTTCTTATGACAGCCGCTGCAGTGGTCATTAGTATGTAAATTCCATCGGCTGAGAAGGTTGACTTTTGGTCATAAATTGCCTCTTTCCTTCTGATAATCCTGTCTGACTCTCCAACTGTCTAGACAATGGAAAAATTAACACCATGAAAGAGATTAGTTTAAAAACCTTTGGAGCCAAATACTGAAAAACAAAATTTAAAATCCACAGTGAGAAATGTGAGACCAATTAGCTAATTATTCAAGGAATCCCTCCGGACTCCCAACCTTGACTAATAACAAGACCTTACTTTTGAATTGTGTTTTAATACTTTGAAAAAGTACTTTTCCATACGTTATCCTCTTTGATCCCTTGGAATGTGTGACTTTTATTTCTGAGACCTTCCTCCAAGGTTGTAAAGACCACCAAAATGTGACACCCCAGCTCTGTAACATTACCAACACCTCTTCTTTAACGAATTAACTCTGCGAGAAAATGCAACCTCAGCTCATTTTGGTAGGTCAATATGTGACTTAGTTGAGAGAAGAGAAAATACACATAAAGCTTAAAAAAAAAAACACCCTAAAAATCCTTCATTCGTTTTCCATTGCTTTGGGATCAAAACTCCCTCAATTTTAACATGATTATCAAGATCCTTCATTGGTTTATGTATTGTCTGTGGATAGTTTCTTTCCTCTTTAAAAAAGCAAATATTCCCCAGCTTTCTTGAAGTCCATTTATTATGTAGCAGTAACTTCCTGGACAACACTCTGACTGAGCTAGTGACAAAAGGTACCCCCTGAAGGTCAGTGGTTTATGAAAAGTCACAAAAATGGCCTCTCTGCTCCCCCTTGCAGTTCTGGATTGGCAGGGCAAACCCTTTTTTGGCGGGGTTGGGGGGGTTGCCTCCTCAAGGTATGTGGAAGTTCCCAGGCTAAGGGTTGAACCTGAGCCACAGCAGTGACACTGCTGGATCTTCAACCCACTGGGCCATTAGGGAACTTCCTGGGCAAACCATTTTATGCCCATTTTTCTGGAGAAGGAAATTCACACAGATTAAATCACATCAACCAATCTCTTGCCGACCAACTATGTGCATTGTGTTGTCACTGTACAAACTACAAAGGTACTTTGTTTTATAGCTAGCTGGGGAGACGTTGAATATTTGGAGGACAGGTGATATGACTCTTTTGAAATAGCTCTCTCTTCCCAGGCCAGGGAAGCTGTGACTTTCTAACATTTAAATAGAACAGGGAGAATATTTTAAAGGAAGTTTCTGAAGATTGGACAGGACTGTATGTAGATGGTGGCTGCCAGGGAACGTGCAATGTGGAGAAAGATGATTGACAGATATACAGAGCAGTATGAAGGGGCCAAGCTCCTGTTCCAGAAAATAGCAGTTGTTGGCAGAACACATCTAGGCTCTACCCCGACTGACCCCATCTCCACCTCTTTCCCTCCCTCCCTCTAAAAAGACTCTTCCTATTTGATATTTTTAACAAGGAAGTGAAGAGTCAGTATGAAATGAAGTATGTCTTTCCCATCATGCACCTGTCTTCCGGGGGTCAGGGGCCACGACTCAGCACACCGCCGTTTACTAGTTGATATGTCCCATGTAGGTGGGTGATAGGGGGCTATGAAGGCCAGTGGTTGGCGGCCTATGGGTTTCCATGAGTGGATGTGTCTGCGGTCTCAGGGTTTGGAGTATATGCCGATCTGAAGCATATGTAATAATCCACCACAGGGCAGTCATATATATCCTGTTCCTTCCCTAAAGGAACACAGCATCTTTAAGTCTGAGGGATAAATATGGATACAGTCCCTGGTACACTGGAGATTTCAATAAAGAATATATTCCCCTTCATATGCACACTATGGTATATGGAATGGATGGTCAACAGGGACCTTCTGTGTAGCCCAGGGAACTCTGCTGAGTATTCTGTGATAATTTATGTGGAAATGGATATGTGTATATGTATAACTGAATCACATTGCTGTACAGAAGAAATTAACATGACCTTGTACGTCAACTGTATTTCAATAAAAAAAAATTTTTAAAGAAGTATTCCCCTTAAGTCCATAAATTGTGGCAAAGGAATTTTAACAAAGGTCTAGAAACAACAGTCCTTTTTTCAGAGCCGAAGTGTCTGCTGGAAGCCTATTGAAAGGTGGAGGCATCGTAAATTCAGAAGGATAATTTTGCAACAATTGTTTGGGGCCTGAAGGGAAAAAACAAAAAGATCTGGAGCTAAATTCATGGGGAGCTGGCAGGAATGAACGCATAGAAATTCAACCAGGAAAAGCCACTGGAGTTTTCCAGCCAGGGAGTGATTCTGAGCTGAAATGAATGAACCAGAACTAAAAGTCTCAATTTCCTTCCTGCCTTGTAGGAAAATTGGGGATCTCAGACCTCTGTGGGTTCCAGTGGAAATAATTGTCTGCTCCCTTAAAAATGGTGAAACGAAGATGTGGACCGTTTCACGCCCGGGTATTTCTCTTTTGTCTTCTCTGGGTCTGCTCATCACAGCCTCTTCCAAGCCAAGCGTCACTCCCCTTCTCCACCACCACAGGACAGTTTTGTTTTAGATCTTTGACTTTGGTATTTGGCTTAGAAAAATGACTTCTTTGGAGTTCTCAGTGTGGCTCAGTGGGTTAAGAACCCAACTGGTCTCTGTGAGGATGTGGATTCGATCCCTGGCCTCGCTCAGTGGGTAAAGGATCTAGTGATGCTGAGAGCTGTGGTGTAGGATGCAGATGTGGCTTGGACCTGGTGTTGCTATGGCTGTGGTGTAGGCCAGCAGCTGTAGCTCTGATTTGACTCCTAGCCTGGGAACTTGTATGCCACAGGTACAGTCATTAAAAAGCATAAAAAAAGAAAAACAGCTTCTTTGACTCAATTTGAGCCTTCCCCAGAAAAGGCTGTGAACAAATGCCAGAGGAAGGTGGGGTGTCTGCCTTGACCCCCAAGCAGTGCAGTCCTGCCCCCCTTGGTTTTGACAGTGTAGGCCAGACCTGAATGAAGGACACAAGGTTTGGGGACTGCACCCAGTCTTGCTGTTGGAAATGCCTTATCCCTTCATCTGACTGCTGTGCAGGTAGATAAGGTGAACAGAGGAGTGAGCTTCATGTTCCGGGGAAGGACAAAATTTTACAAGCCCCAGGCGCCATGATGAGTTGCATTAGGTGGGAGCAGTGCCTGGCAAGCATCACCCTGGTCCCCATCCCTTCCTCCTGAAACCTCAGGTTGTGTCAGCCCTGAGCACCAGAGGGCTCCTCCCCACTTTCTGAAAGTGGACAGAGGTGCCCAGAAAGACAGAGCTTTGAAAACACAAGAGGACAGAAGAGATGCAAGTGCTTCTCTGGGACAATTAATGAAGCCCTGGAAAAATCAATTTGCCCCCATGCCTTTGAAGCTGGCTGTGACACAGGAAGCTGAGATTCTATTTTTCCAAGTAGCGGGAAGCCACTGTGCTCTGAGCATCCGGTTCTAAAAGGCACTTCGTTTGGGAGAACAGAGGGAGGGCTGCTTCTGCCCAAAAAACCGAAAGCAGGGCTCCCAGAGAGGGTATTTTGGGGATGCAGTGGGGGGCAAGTGTTGGCATGTATATTTTAGGGATGGAGTTTCCAAACTATGTTTTATGAGGGTCGTAGGGTAGAGGGTGGTGGTGTCTGGAGGGCCAGCAATGCCTTTAAGCCTGGCTGGGGTGGGGAGAGGGTGGGGGTGGGTGGGTACTGCCCTGGGACTGGGCTTTAGGGAGCTGGCTCTGGCTGTGCCCTCCCCCCAGAGAGCACAAACACAAGGGTGGGCCTGAGAGTGAGGCCCTCTTCTGCCTCACCCTCATCCCAGCCCTAGTCCCGGACAACTTCTGTTACCCCAGACCCCAGAACCCCCTGTCCAGATGCCCTGAGCCTGGGATAATCCATCTTGCTGGTATGAGTGTCCATAGACCTGAGGCGTGGGTAGCAGGGAGCTTTAAGGGGACGTGAGTGAGGATGGACTGCAGGCTAGGGGGTCAGTCTGAGCTTGCAGAAGGCTCCTTGCAGTACAGAATACATGATGTAACCCAACATTTGGTACTTGCTCTGTGTGTGCGCGCGCGCGCACACGCCCGTGTGCGCATGCACGCGCGTATGCAGTTGAGAGAGTATCCTTCTATCCCCACTTTCCTCAGTTAAAAAATCAGGGAATTCCTGTTGTGGCTCAGTGGGAATATGATACAGTGTCTGTGAGGATGTAGGTTCAATCCCTGGCCTCGCTCAATGGGTTGAGGATCCAGAATTGCTGAAAACTGGGGTGTAAGTCATAGATGCGGCTCAGGACTGGTGCTCCCAGTGGCTGCTGCGTAGGCTGGCAGCTGCAACTCTGATTGGACTCTAGGCTGGGAACTTCAGTATGCCTCAGGTGTGGCCCTAAAAAAAAAAATTTAAAGCAGGAGTTGGGTTTTTCTAATGCCCTACTGTCATTTTTTGAGATCCTGGTATGCATAATGATTTTTTTGGGGGTCCATGCCCGAGGCATATGGAAGTTCCCGGGCTAGGGATGGAACCTGTGTCACAGCAGCTACCCAAGCTGCTGCAATGACAACACCAGATCCTTAATTCAATGGACCACCAGGGAACTCCTTGCATAATGATTTAAAATCTGACAGGTATTAGAGTTAGAGTTGGATCTACAAACATGGCAAGAGGTAGAAAACCCAGAAAACACCTGGAAAGATACTGACTCACCCGTGCTGCTATTGCTGTAATTATTCCCTTGCTCATGAAGGAGAACTCTTTTTCTTGAAGTTTCTTTAGCTTTCTACAGAAGCATCCCAGAAATTTATGTGGAATGTGATGTGTACCCACTTTCTCTGCTCTTCCCATTGGTGTTCTAAAACGGGGTTGAGGATTTTGTGTGAATCCAGTAAGAAAGTTGGTGCCTCTGCTTTTGTGCCCCATTTTCCCTGATCCATTGTAGGGTCCCATGGACCCTTAGGTCTTTAGACTCTAGAGAGAAGTGGATTCTACAAAGGAAGACTGAGTAATCTGTGTAATAAGGGGTGTATCAAGAAGGAAGGAGACTTTGTGTGTGTGTTATGCATGTGTGTATGCATGTGTGCATGCATGTGTGCATGTATGTATCTCTGTGTGTCTATGCGTGCATGTGTATGCCACTGTATGTGTGTGTGTGTATGCGTACACGTGCATGTGTGTGGGTATCATGAGGTCTGTGATTTCTCTTTACATTCCCTAACATCACAGATTAGACCATTCTGGAGGTGGCCTTTGAAAGACCACCTGATCCATGTCACTTCCTTATTTAGGAACTGAGTCCCAGAATGAGGAAGTGACTGTCCAAAGTCACTCCTGCATCAGACCCCAGGGCCCTTAACCTCCAGCCCTGAGAGCATCTTCACAGTCCTTGACGCAGCATCTGTGGTGAAGAGAGAAGTTGACATCATACATCTCAGTACTAATTTTAAATTTACCAGGGCTCTGCTTTGTTAATTACCCAGACAAATTTGGTTGCAAGTGACAGAAACCCCAACTGCGTGAATCACTAAAAATAATTTCTGGTCTCACTGGTGTGCAATTGCTGGGACTTTAGGGAACAGTTGGAAGCGGGGGTCTCGACAACGTCCTCAGGATGCAGTTTTTGGTTCTCTCTTTCCCTCAAATTCTTGGCCCCATCTTTTCCATGTTGAGACCATCCTTGAGCTCTTTCTGGTGGTCATTGGCACTCTCACCCCTGGAGACTGAAAGATTGTAGCCCCAGATCTAGTGCTTTCAAGGAAACAGAGTGAGCTCCTTGGTCCCAGCATTCCCATCAACATCCCACTGTCTTCTCATTGGCCCCTCTTGAATCACATGACCACCCGCTAGACCAATCACTGTGGCCCTGGGTCCCTGGATCCCTGCATGGAACCCCATCTGAATCCATTACTATCAGAGTTGGGACTGACTTCCTAGAGGGAAACTGGGAGATTTTAAAAAAAAAAAAAAAAAAAAAAGAATGAATGCTGGGCAGCAAAACCAGCAGATGTTGGTTTGGTCAAATCCTACTATGATAAAATGAGAGCATTTAAAAGACTCAAATTTACCTAAACTGGGCAACACATCCATACATTTGCCTGAGTGAGAACCTTGATTTTCTAGGTCCATAATGTCGATTCCACGTCTCCACATTCTTTGAAATTTATAAAACCTTTTCACATCCAGGGTGGGGCCTGAGGCCAAAAAAATTGCTTGTTTAATTAAATCGATTACTTAATACTCTAAAGCTTTATGATGATATAAAGCACGAATCTTATATATAGGGCACAAGAGGTTTTAATAGACTCAACTTGTGTTCCAAATTAAAACAATGTTAAATTCTTTAGTAACCCTAGCGGCGGCGGGGGGGTGGGGGGAGGTGGGGAGAGAAAGAAAGAAAAAAGAAAATGAAAAAAAAAACACTCTTATTTCCAAATCACTACCAGTGGAATTTTAAAAATTATTTACACACTTAGCCATGAGTCCCTTTATACATGACAGGTTTGGCAGGAAGACCTGAAGCAATAATTTAAAACAGAGGTTGGGAGTGTGTATAAGGACCTCCCTCTCTTTTCCAAAATAAATGGACCATCAGATCCACCAAAGAGGTGACTTTTCCTAAGAAAAGCCTATAACTTTGGGAGCCAGAAGCCTGTAGATGCTGTTTGAGGAAGGCTGACAGCAGAGTGTGCCTACTTTCTGTAGATTCTACAGTGAAGTGAATGATAGATTCTCTTGTGTACAGTGGAAAGAAGGACTGATTCCTTGTCACAAATCATTTCATTTAAATTTGGGTCAGACTTACATGCTTAAATGGCATTGTGAAGACATGGTGGTGTTTTGCATGTGTGTTTCTTAAAATTTACCAGTCGTTACCTCCTGAACTTTACATTGAGTTTTGTTCTAAAATACCAGGAAGACTCCATTCTCTGCCCACTGATGTAGACATCCTGAGGTGAGAAAAATCTGTCACTGGGGAGGGCAGAGATCACCAGGCCCCTCCAGCAAGAGCAGGGGCAGTGTTGGATGGTTATTTGGAAATGGATCTCTTCTGCCACCAGGGAAGGAAGAGATGGAAACTTTTTTTTTTCTTTTCTTTTTATGGCCGCACCCACAGCATATGGAAGTTCCTAGGCTAGGGGTTGAATCAGAGCTGAAGCTGCCGGTCTACGCCACAGCCGCAGCAATACTGGATCCAAGCTGGGTCTTCAACCTACACCTACAACGCCAGATCCTTAACCCACTGAGTGAGGCCAGGGATTGAACCTGCATCCTCATGGAGATTATGTCAGGTTCTCAACCCACTGAGCTGCAGTGGGAACTCTGAAGAGATGGCATCTAATCTCAAAGCCCCTACGGTGCCCCTTGCTGCCTCTCACAGTGAACATCTGTAGATGCTGCTGACAGAACTCCACCTCTATCTCTCATCAGCTTGGTTCACCTCCATTCACCACCACCTGAAGCCTCTTGCCTGAACCACAAAGTCATCCATCAAGCCAGAAGTGCTGGGGGATCACCACCTGTTCCCTGAAGCCCCCAAGCAATGACTCTGGGCAATCGATGTATAGATGCTTTTTCCTCTCTCAAGTGGCCTAACGCTTCTTTTTTTAAAAAAAAAAAATTCTATTTTGGAATAACTTTTTTAGATTTACAGAAAAGTTGCAAAAAGGCACAGAGAGTTCCCCTATGCGCCTCACCCAACTTCCCTGATGCTGAAATCTTACACATTTGAAATAGAGCAAAACTAGGAAATTGATGTTAATATGATACTATTAGCCAAACAACAAAACTTACTCGATTTTCATAAGTTTTCCCACTAATGTCCTTTTTCTGTTCCAAGATCCCTTCTGGTATCCCACAGGGCAGTGAGCTGGGGGTGCCTCTCTGCTCTCCTCCAGCCTGCAACAGTTCCTCTGGCTTTCCTTGTCTGGCTTGACCTTGACATTTTGGAAAAGCCCAGGTCACTGATTTCTGAGAATGGCCCTTGGTTTGGATTTGTCTGATGTTTTCCTGTATTTAAAACCAAGATGCATTTAAATTTCAGTGTATTTAAAATGTATCTCCATTTAAATTTAGGATGTGGTTCAGGCAAAAGATACATTTTAAAACGAGGTACATTTTTGGCAAGAATGTGGGGGGGGGGCGATGTTGCAGTGGGGGTGGGGTGCTGGGGTTGGTTCTCTGGGGCACCAGAGCTGAGGCAGATGCGGAGAAGCCTTCTTGCTGGTGATGTTAACCTCGGTCATTTGATGGAGGTCGCACCTAGCAACTTCCCCCTTGTACTGTTACCATTTTTCCTCTGTAAGAAATAGCGCTCTTGGGGGAGATGCTTGGAGACCTTGCAAATATTCCTTTTCTGCTCGAACTTTGGCCCCATTTTAGCATCCATTGGTGGTCTTGCCTGCATTGATTACTAGTGTGGTTTGCCAAATGGTGATTTCATATTTCCTTCATTAATTTGGGCATTTATGAATGTATTGTTTAATTTTATTCATGTAATTCTTTCTTTTCATTTCTTTTCATGTCTTTCTCTCTCTTTCTCTTACTCTTTCTTTCATCTTTTTATTTATTTTTAATTTATGTTTAATTTTTTTTTTCTTTTTAGAGCTGCATCTGCAGCCTCTGGAGGTTCCCAGGCCGGGGGTTGAATCAGAGCTATAGCCGCCAGCCTACACCACAGCTCACAGCAATGCCAGATCTGATCCACGTCTGCGACCTACACCATAGCTCACGGCAGCACTGGATCCTTAACCCACTGAGCAAGGCCAGGGATTGAACCTGTGTCCTCATGGATACAAGTCAGATTCGTTTCTGCTGAGCCACAATGGAAACTCCCATCCTTTTAGGGCTACACTTGCTGCATATGGAAGTTCCCAGGCTAGGGGTCGAATTGGAGCTGCAGCTGCTCCTAATTATTTCCTATCAATGTTTTATCTGTATTAACTGGACTATGGCTTTAATGAAGAGTCGTCCCTTCCAGGAGGTATTATTCTGGAGCATGTGCTTTGAATCATTGCCCAGAGGTTTCCTGGGGAGGTTGAGCCCACAGTGGTAGCTTGAAATGACAGATCCTGCATTGACTTTCTTTCCTCTCCTTGCTCATTCCCTATTGCCACATCTTGTACCTTCCAAAGAAACTTCCTACACTGAAATCCTGACCTGGGGTCAGCTTCTGGGACAGCCCAAAGTCAGTTTCTGTCCTGGTGAAAATATTTCCCCCCCTCTGAATAGATGGGACAGGAAAGAGGGTAAACCCAGGAGAGCTCTGGTTAGTTGAATAGCTACATGGTGAACTTGATTGGGATGGAATCATGGAATCTGCATGAAACCCTGGACTCCACTTATTACCCAACTGTCTACTCTTTTCTCTGAATCATCTGGTTAGTTAACTTTCCCTCCTGGTTTGCCCAATGAATGCAACTGGGCAGATTTTATTTTTAATCTTTGGGGACTTCCTGTCGTGGCACAGCAGAAATGAATCTGACTAGGAACCACGAGGTTGCGGGTTCGATCCTTGGCCTCGATCAGTGGGTTAAGGATCTGGTATTGCTGTGAGCTGTGGGGTAGGTCATAGACCCAGCTTGGATCCGGTATTGCTGTGGCTGTGGTGAAGGCTGGCAGCTGTAGCTTCAATTAGACCCCTAGTCTGTGAATCTCCATGTGCCATGGGTGCGGCCCTAAAAAAAAAAAAATCAAAATTAATTAATTAATTAAAAAAAAAGACACCCAACTGAGTGTGCCAAAGAAACTAGGTTCTTCTGGCACAGGCAGATGGCACAAATTCAGCTTCCTGTGGGCAACCCTGGGTTCCCACACAGCTGGAAGCGAAAGCTGTCTTCTGGGAGAAACGAGAGTGTCCCTCAGAGACTGATGGGGAGTTGAGGGTAGTTCAAGGAGCTATCTTCTGTTACATTTTAGGCAGCCAGTTGGTTGAAAAAATAAAAGGCTTTGGGGCTAAATGGAGGTGATCAGAATTTTGTACCTGCTGGAGGATCCATGGATGTAAGAGGTTTGGGGATCAGGCCTGGTTTCTGATGAACAGAGACTCACTGCATCTTCCCCTTTGGTTTCTAGGAAACCTGGCTGGTAAGTGTGCCGAGTGCTATAGTGTGGCTGTGCTTGGTGCATCAACAAAGACTAAACTGACTAGAGTACCCCCACCTCTCAGCAATGTCACTGGGGGTGGGTGAGAACTTAGGCCAGGCACCTCATTGCAAAGTGTTGGAGTCATGGATAGAAAAGCAGGTTGGTCCAGACTCCCCACGGTGCCTTTTCCTAAGGTTGAAATTTGAACATCATTTTATTTTTTATTTTAAAAATTTGATTGACGTTGACTTCAATGTTGTGTTAATTTCTGCTGTACAGCAAAGTGATTCAGTTGTGCATATATATATATATATATATATTCTTTTTCGTATTCTTTTCCATTATGGTTCATCACAGGCTATTGAATAGGGTTCCCTATGCTCTTCAGTAGGACCTCGTTGTTTATCCATCATTTATATAATAGTTTGCATCTTTTAATTCCAAACTCCCAATCCACCTTTCCCCTACATCCCTCCCCCTGGCAACCACAAGCCTGTTCTCTGTCTGTGAGTCTGTTTCTGTTTTGTAGATATTTTTTAGATATGTTCATTTGTATTATGTCTTATATTTCACATGTAAGTGATATTATATGGTATTTGTCTTTCTCTTTCTGACTTAATTCACTTAGTATGATAATCTCTAGTTGCATCCATGTTGCTGCAAATTGCATTATTTTATTCTTTTTTATGGCTGAGTAATATTCCATGATATATATATGTACCCCATATTAGTCCTTCCATCTGTCAGTGGGCATTTAGGTTGTTTCCATGTCTTTGCTATCATTAATAGTGCTGCTTGGAGCATAGGGGTGCATGTAATGTAACTTTTTGGATTATAATTTTGTCTAGATAATGCCTAGGAGTAGGATTGCTGGATCATTGCACATTATTTTAAACTAAAAATATTATCGAGGGAAAAGATGCTTTTAAAATTTTAGGTTCCTAGGAGTAATAAGAGAGGGAAAATGTTAATGCAGTGAGAAATGCAAATCTAGTGCAAATTCACAATCCATTATCCTAAACCTCTGTGTTACCCCAAATCAATTGTGTTTAGGGAATTGGAAATTGTTCAGAATTTTGAAAAGTAATCTGTTACATATACTGCATATTATGGAAACCCCAGCAGCAGCAGCAGGATTTGGGGAAGAACTCTGCATTTTTTCCTGCAGTAAGTTGTAGGAATAGCCACGCTAAGTTGGATAAACAAAGACCATGTCAACTTGAGTCAGCTCAAGTTTTGCTGCCAAGTGAGTTATGAGAAAACCTCTGGTGTTCAGACCCATTTGGGTTTCAGATTTGCTGGTAAGGGATTGTGGACCTGGATCTCCTTTCCAGCATGGACATTAGAAATGAGACTCACCCTGAGAGGGTGGTAGTATGATTTCTCCTTTGTCAGGAAAGTTTGCATCAGCATCTTTGATCAGACCACGCAGAATCTGGTACAAAATCTTCCTTCCCTGTTTCTTGGAAGCCAGGTTATACTTTTGGGGAGAGAAGAAGGAATGCCTCTGTGGTGAGGGATGTGGGGGAGCTGGAGGGGTCCATAACCAAAAGTCAGAAGTCATCTTGGGTTTACCCTCCCTCTTCCCCAGGGTCTGGTCAGATTCCCTGGAGCTGGCTACAGCGCCCCCCTCTGTCATCACTCCAGATCTGCGGCATCCAGGGTACCCAAAAATGGCCCTATTTCCTTGGAGGGTGCCTCAGAAATGGAGATGCGGTTTGGCAAAGAAAGAGATACTTCACTCCAAGGGAAAATATATACCCACTGTCAATTTATGTTCATTTTAACCCCACAATCCTCTAAGGGGTGCGGGCCGGGGGCTGAAATGTGCTCTGTACCATTTAGAGAAGAGCTGACTTAAAATGCATAAATGGGACTTTGAAAATATAATGGAACACAGATCTTTCTCTTGCAGGAAAGACATTTTAAATAAGAGGTCTTTCAGCCCCCCCCCCGCCTCCATTTGATTTATAGGTTTGTGATTAACCATGACGTTGACCAGTCAAATCCAAAGGGGACGCTGCTGGAGATTCATCGAGGCCAGACAGGCAATCTTTTCACGGAATCAGCAAGCCAGTGATTATATTTGTTTCCTGCCTTGGCGGTAACAAATTGCCACACACTTAGTGGCTTAAGACAACACAAATTTATTATCTTGTGGTTCTGGAGGTCCAAAGTCTCAAATGGGTTTCACTGAGTTAAAGTGGAGGCAGGGCTCTTTCCTTCTGGAAGTTCTAGAAGAGAATCCTTTCCTCACCTTGCCCAAAACAGGGCCTACTGTACAGCACAGGGAACTATATTCAATATCTCATAATAACCTATAATGGAAAAAAAATCTGAAAAATAGTAGATATATATGTATAACTGAATCACCTTTCTATCCATCTGAAACTAACTCAACACTGGAAATCAACTATATATTTCAATTAAAAAAATTAGTCCCTGGAGTTCCCTTTGTGGCTCAATGGTAACGAACCTGATTAGTATCCATGAGGACGCAGGTTTATCCCTGGCTGCACTCAGTGGGTTGGGGATCCAGCATTGCCATGAACTGTGGTGCAGGTCGCAGACGTGACTCAGATCCTGCGTTGCTGTGGCTGTGGTGTAGGCCAGCAGCTATAGCTCTGATTCAACCCCTAGCCTGGGAACTTGCATATGCAGCAGGTGTAGCCCTAAAAAAAGCAAAAAAAAAAAACCCCAAAACAAAAACAAAAGCAAATTATTCCCATGTGGCTAGAGGCTACAACACCACAGCTCTCTTAATTAAAATTAATTAATTAAAATAAAGTGAGCATGAATTAATTAAAGTGTGGGCTAGCCAACATCTAAGTGTTTCATACACAGGTGACGAGTAGCTACTGTGTTGACAACATAGGTACAGAACATCTCTATCCCTGCAGGAAGTTCTACCGGGCAGCGTTGTTGGAGAGGATAAGTCTTTCCCAACATAATGCAATTAGAAGGTGGGAGAATTGGGGTTTGTGCCTTTGGCTCAAGAACCTAGGCTTGGAACCAACCACCATATTATATAGATGCTCCTTACCTGCTTCTGTCTGCAGGTGTCAAAATGCCTCCTATGTTGGGTACAACTATTGCACACCTTAGTCTCATCCCCATTCAACCCCTTCTTAAGAAGACATGGTTTCTGGTTCCAGTGCTTCTCTGTCATTCTCATTCAGCCCTTGGGAGCTGCACTGGGTGAATTGACAGTGGAAATCCCGTGCGGGTCACCGAGGCTGTTCTCCTCCCCTGTTAGCTGCGTGGGGCACAAATTGGTCACCACAGTCTTCCCCTGCTCTTTCGTTAGCCTCCAAGGGTGGGAGGCTGCCTCCCAAGGAGAAGGGGATAGAGAGCCATGAATGGAACCAAAGGAAATAATGGGTTTTAATCAGTTTCCTCACCCTGCAGCAGACCAGAAGTGCTCCTCTGCTGAGCCCAGTGTGGAAACCATCCCACTTTCCTCTGACTTTTTCTGTGGAGGTGTGCCAAGGAAGGTGACCTGTTTGACTTTAAGAATGGTGACAGCTCACACCCACATGGCCCCTAGAAAGTGCTGTTGCTCCAACTGCCTCCGTCAAGGAATCTGTCACCCTCTGAGACAGGGACTGTTAGTTCTACCCCCAGTTCCCAGATGGAACAGTTCCAGCCCCTCCCTGGGATCACAGGCAGGAATGATGGGGCAGGATTCGAACGTGTGCCACCTAGATTCAGGTTCTGCCCTTCCTCTCTATGTCTTGAATGTCAACCCAGAGGTCATTTTCCATCCTTTTTCAAGTGCCTGTCATTTGATGATGAAACCAGAGGGCCAGTCTGCCTAGTGTTAGAGAGGATGATCCCTCTGCAGGTGAGCTGGGCTACAGAAGGTCTGGCAGGTGAGCCTCCTCCTGCTGGGTCTCAGCTCTGGGCCCCTGGAGGTCTCTGGCAGAATCAGCCTCGTCTGTGCCAAGCTCTGAGTTCCAGGAATGGAGTCAATGTGTCTTTTTAAGAAGCAAAATCAGGAGTTCCCATTGTGGCTTAGCAGGTTAAGAACCTGATAGTATCCATGAGGATTCGAGTTCAATCCCTGGCCTTGCTCAGTGGGTTAAAGGATCCGGCATTGTCATGAGCTGTGGTATAGGTCACAGATGCAGCTTGGGTCCTGGCAGCTGCAGCTCCAATTCGATCCCTAGCCTGGGAAATTCCATATGCTACACTTACGCAAAAAAAAAAACCAAAAAAACAAAAAGAAGAAGGAAAACCAGAGGAGTTCCCTGGTGGCCTAGTGGTTAAGGATCTGGCATTGTCACTCTTGTGGCTTGGGTCACTGCTGTGGCTAGTGTTCCAACCCTGGCCCAAGAACTTCTGCATGCCATGAGTGCAGAAAAAAAATTATTTTTTTAAAAAGAAGGAAAATCAGAGCTGGAAGAAATGTGAGGGAGCCTCATCCTCAGAGCTGGGGACAAGCTGGACTCAGATCTCATCAGGAAGTACCCAGGCTGGGCTATCCAACCCCACAGCTCCCAGGGACATGGCCGTGAGCGTCCTGACCCAAATGACAGGCACCTTACGGGCACCTTGTGTTGTTGTGGCCACCGGCTTCATTACCATCATCTGTTATCCGGGCCTTTGGGCTATTCCTCTTCACTCTGAGAAAGCTCCTTTTGTGCCGTTGTGAATTCCCAACCACAAGGGCCAGCGTACAGAAAAAACAAAACGACCAGAGGCAGACAGAACTTTCCAGAATTCCTGGCACGGCGAGAGCAGCCTCCTCCTGAGCAGCATGGTGTGTGCCACATTTCACAGTTTACAAAATGACTCTCCTTTTGGTTTTCACAAGGATGTTTTCCAAAGAAGCTTTGAGAAAGATAAATGGCGCGTCAGGAGGATTTCATGGAAAATCTTCTCCCAACCTTCCCAGTTGCCTCAGGGGGTCTGCCTCAGGGTTGGCAGATCCCCGCCGACAGAAGGACAGTTGTCCAACCTGCAGGGGAAAGTTTCCGGTTGCCTGATGGGGACTGACAGGCTGTCAAGGACAGAGAAAATATTTATTTCAGCCTAGGGCAAAAATTTTTAAATTCATAAATGTGTGAATTCCAGAGTCACAAAAGCAAAGGGTAAGTTATTCAGTATTGTCCACATTCTGCGGATGGATTGTGCAATAAGAGTGTTAAAACCAGAATGATAGGAATGAGAGATATGTAGTTTATCATATAAGAGTAATGCTAAAATAAATACCTGGGAACAGTCAGGGCTGGTTAAAATAAGACGCAGAGTTCTTCCACGCAGCCACCTGACGCTGACTCCCACTGCTGTTTCCACTTGTACTTCTTGCCATGTTTTGGCTCAGCTTCCCATTCTGGTATTTTCTTTTCATTTACTTACTGTTCAAACAGCCATTGACTTTCAGGTCACTTTCCATATTTAACTTTAACCCTTTCCTCTCCCCATCCATTAATCTGCAAAGTGCTTCTCGATCACTCTTTTTCTACTTGCACTAAGCTGAACTTTTTAATCCTAAAAGATGTCTTCAACCATTAAGAAATGTGTAAAAATCCGAAGTCTTAAGAAGAAGGCAAATCCGCAGAAATGATCCAGGTCTCGTGTAATTTCTGCTTACATAAAAGAACAGAAAACCCCCTATATTTTATAATGCTGGAAAATTGAAACAGTACAGAAAAGTGCAGCATGGAAAGTGAATGCTTCTCCTTTCCCCGAAGACCCTCCTTCCTCCTTCCTAGGGTGTCTGATTTAGCAAATTAAGATATCGAATGCCCAGTTAAATTTGAATTTCAGGTAAATAACTGTTAAAAAACTTTTATTGGAGTATAGTTGACTGACAATGTTGTATAAGTTTCAGGGGTACAGCAAAGTGATTCTGTTCTACATATACATATATCCATTCCTTTTCAGTTTCTTTTCCCTTGTAGGTCACTAGGGAGTATTGAGTAGATTTCCTTGTGCCATACAGTAGGTCCTTAAACAATCTTTTTGTGTGTGTCTATGTGCCTAAGTATATCCCACATATTGCAGGGGACACACTTATGCTAAAACAAATTTGTCGATCTGAAGTTCAATTTTAACCACGCATCCTGTATTGTGTCTGGCAATCCTATTCCTTCCCCACCTAGACCCTCTCCCCAAAGGTAACCAGTCACCTTAAGCACACCTATGGAGTAAATCCCTAGCCGTAAGGTTGAGGATCAGAAGAATATAGCTGAATCGAGATGTGGTTGGAGGAATTCCCTGGAGTAAATTAAGCAAGGCAGTAAGCTTCATTCTGCTTGTCTTCCGGGAAGCATTTTTTAAAGTGCTGTCAACAGCTGGATCCTTGCAACAAAAGGAAACACTCAACCAACTGAAAAGACAACTTACAGATTGGGAGAAAGTATTTGCAAACCATCTCTCTGATAAAGGGTTAATATCTAAACTATCTAAAGAATTCCTATAGCTTGATAGCAAACCCCCAAATAACCTGATTTAAAAATAGGCAAAAGACTTCTTTTCCAAAGAAGATATACAAATAGCCAACAGGTACATGAAAAGATGTTCAACATCACTAATCATCAAGGAAAGGCAAGTGAAACCATAATGAAAAACCACTCACACCTATTAGGATGTCTATTATTATTAAAAAAAAAAAAAGAAAGAAACCACAAATGTTGATGAGGATGTGGATACAAGGAAACTTTGTGCACTGCTGGGAATGTAAATGTTGGTATAGCCGCAATGAAAAATAGTATGTGGGTTCCTCAGAATATTTAAAATATTCAGCAACCCCACATCTGGGTACATATCCAAAGGGATTGAAATCAGGATCTCAAAGATGAAGCGTTATTCTCATTGTATGCTCACTGCAGCATTATCTGCTATAACCGAGGCATGGAAGCAACATAAATGTCCACTGACAGTGGATCAAGAAGATGTGGTAGATACATACATGAAATATTATTCAGCCATGAGAAAGACAGAAATCCTGTCATTCGCCACAACATGGATGAGACCGGAGGACATTGCCCTAAGTGAAATAAGCCAGATTCAACAGGACACATATACCACGTGATACCACTTATATGAAGACTCAAAAAGAATTGACTTAGAAGCTGACTGTAGAATAGTGGTTGCCAGGGGCTGGAGGGAGGAGGGAACCAGAAGGATTTGTCAAAGGGCACAATGTTTCTTTTCTTTTCTCTTTTTTTTTCTTCTTATGGCTGCACCTGTGGCATATGGAAGTTCCCAGCTAGGGGTTGAATCGGAGCTGCAGCTGCAGGCCTATGCCACCACCACAGCAATGCCAGATCTGAGCTGCATGTGTGGCAACGCTGCAGCTTGTGGCAACGCTGGATCCTTAACCCACCAAGTGAGGCCAGGAATAGAACCTGCATCCTCATGGACACTATGTTGGGTTCTTAACCCTCTGAGCCACAAAGGGAACTCCACGAAGTTTCAATTATACAAGATGAATAAATAATAAGTCCTAGAGATCTCTTGTACACCATAGTGCCTGCAGATAAAACATTATATTGTATGCTTAAAATTTTGCTAAGAGGATACTTTTTACGTTGTGTTCTTTTCACACACCTAAAATAAGCGAGAAGGAGGAAATTTTTTGGAAGCGATGGATATGTTGATGACATCGATCATGGTGATGGTTTCAAGGCTGTATACTTGTTTCCAGACTCCTTGAGTCTGGACATAAAGATGAAAGAGGGGGATTGGAGTTCCCTGGTGGCCTAGTGGTTAAGGATCCAGTGTTGTCACTGCAGTGGCTTGGACCACTGCAGTGGTGCAGGCTTGATCATGCTGCCTGTGTGACCAAAAAAATTAAAAAATAAAAATTTTAAAAAATTATAAAAAAGAGGTGGATCTTGATCTGCAGAACCTACTGCTGAGAGTTGAGAGTGAGCAAGTGGAAGAGGAAGACAGAGAGTCACAAGTTGGGTGGCGTTTTGGGAAACGGACTTTATAAGGAGTCTCAGCTTTAAATGATACTGGCCATGCTGAATTCATGAAATGGCTGGCTCTTGCTGAATCTTATCTCAAAACACAAGATCTATTATTTAGCCCTCGATGAGCCGATATATTTAAAGTTTTCATCAGTGCTGCGATTTGACGGACCAGGGAAACAGCGTTACTTGTCCATCTTCTCTTGGTTTCCTCCCAGCTTCTGGATTGACCAGAAATTGGACATCATTATTGTCCCGTTCGATCCAGTGTTCTCGCCACCTGCCCTTCCAATGGTGGGTTCAGTGTGTGTATTTACACACCTCTCACTGTTTGTTTTCAGATCAGATATGTGAGAAGGAAGCGAAGGCCATTCCTTGTTTGCTGTGCCTTGTGAAGCCTGGCCAGGTAGATACATGCTCAACCTCTCATGACCAGGGTCCACTGAGAACCCTTGGCCCTTGACCATGCTGTTCCAACTTTCTCAACAACCGCGGTCCATTTTAATATCCTAGTGCATGACGGTTACACACATGTACAGAGGTGAGAGTCAAAATATTTAACATCTGGTAAGGCCAGGAGGTTGACCCATCAGAATTTGGTTTTAAAGCTGAGCCAGGTCTTGGAAACCTCCTGCTGTGTCAGAAGTTAACCCTTTTGTTGCTGAATCTGAGTGAGGTGGTGGCGAGAAGGTGTCCCAAGGCAGCAGAAGGGCACACGGGCAGGCAACAGCTGTCTACCAACAAGTAGAAATGCACTTTGGTATTTTAACAAGTGTGGTGGTAATGCTGAATGCCAGCTGGATCTCAGCTTGGCATCTGTGTAACTGAAACAAAATTCCATACACAGTACTTAGTTTTTCTGCAGTGACACTCTCTGCATGTTCTGTTTTGTTCAATTCCATCCCACCCCAACCAATTCTTTCATTAAAAAAATACTGCTTCAGAACTTCTAAATTGATTTCCCAACCCACTGATTGATCAGAATCCACTGTTTGAAACACTTTTCTTTTCTGGTAGCTCTCCAACTTCCCCATGCCTAAGAAATGGCTGGGACGCTTGTTACAAATGCAGATTTGACATCCTAAGTCTGCTGGCCTGCAGCCTACATTTCAGAAATCCCCAAAGTGGTGCTGATGAGGGTGGTACTCTTTGGAGTTCCTATTGTGATGCAGCGGAATGGATTTGACTAGGATCTTTGAGGATGTGGGTTCAATCCCTGATCTTGATCAGTGGGTTAAGGATTCGGTGTTGCTGGAGCTGTGGCGTAGGTCACAGATGCAGCTTGGACCCAGTGCGTCTGTGGCTGTGGTGTAGGCTGGCAGCTTCAGCTACAATTCAGCCCCTAGCTGGGGAACTTCCATACACCTTGGGTTTGGCACTAAAAAGCAAAAAACTAAATAAATAAAAGAACCACTCTTGCAGAAGAAACACACGTCCTCCCTGGGACATCTCTCTCTCTTGCACACACACACAAATTCTCTCTCTCTCTTATCCTTTTCTGGACACTCTGTGTTTGCCCATGTGTTCAGTCTGTATTGCAGCAGGGAAGACATTTTTAGTTGGAAACAACTGAAAATTCAATTTAAATGGATTAAAACAATTCAATGAATTTATTGACTTATAATTGAGAAGTCCACAGCTTTGGTCAAGGCAGAATCTCACAGCCTGGATGACATAGCAAGGACCTACTTCCTCTCTCTGCATTTGTCAGATCTGTCCTCTTAGTTGGTGCCATCTTGATCTGACTGCAGGAACTTCCAAGGCTCCATGCATCATGAAAAAGAGCGTCTACATGAACAACTACTCCAGAATTAGGTTAAGTGGTCCTTCTTTGATCTGATTCGAACCCAGAACCGAGGCTGGAGAATGGGACATGCAGGCTGGCTTATGCCAATCAGACCCCACGTTAGAGGTGGGGTTGAGGTCAATCCCACATAAGCCCTGCATATTGAGGGTGCTCTTGGGGAGTGAGAGGGGGAGATGAGATGCTTGGAATGGCAAGGAATTAACAGCTGCACCTCCACGTACTAAGACCACATCTTTTGGTGATTAATATATTTCATCATCTCCTGGGCTGTTCTTTTACACAATTTCATGGCTTTCCATTTTCAATGAATTTTAGCATCGGCCTTTCAAGTTTTTTTTTTTTTTTTTTTTTTTGTAAAAACCCTCTTAGGAGGTTGCTTGGAATTGCATTGCAGTTCTGGATTAAAGTGGAGGTGACATCAACATCTTTACAACATTGAGCCTTTTTACCCAAAGAGTAAGATAAGTCTTTCCATTCTTCTGGCCTATTCATGTTCTCCAGGAAAGACCTATAAATGCCATCACATAGATCTTGGGCATTTCTTGTAACTTTATGCCTCAGGCATTTCCTATAACTTTATGCCTCAATATTGTTGCTGATGTGGATGGATCTTTTGGTTCCTGACATTGTGAGATTGATTGAGGCCACCATAAAGGATGGTTACTGGTGTTTGTGTATTTATCTTGTATCCAGCCACCCAACCTAACATTCTGAGTTATAACCCTTTTTCAGTGGGTTCTCCTCAGGAGAATCTTTGCCCCCTTTCTCTTCCCAGATGCTCTGCAGTTTGGCTCAGTCTCTCTCAGGAGTCATAAGTGGCTTCCTAATCTTTGGTTCCCCCCCCCTCCCCGCTCTACCTCCTTCTTAGAGCCTGTCATTCTTTACTTTCCCTGCTTTATCCTGCACTATCCACCTCCTGCCAAAGGCCCCCCCCCCCCCCTTCCATGAGTCAAAAACCTTTGGGTTTTGTGGATAGCGTGAAGTGGACATTTTCCCCTAAACCTCTCTTAATATATAAAATTCTTTGTGGGATACAACTGAGGGCTATTATTTACAAGCTGCCAAACTTTGGGTAATAATGGTTCTCATATTTGGCATCCAGTTTAACTGCCTAATGGGGCCAGTGGAAATACCACTGTGTGTCTGGAGAGACAGACTCTTTCAGGGGTGGGGGAGGGGGTAATTTGGCTCTCCTTGTTAAAGCTCCAGTAAATATTTTTCTGCTTCTGCTTTTGGAGACAGGGAAGCAAGTATTTCCCCTCAAACTTTATTAGATTTTTTAAAATTGCATATTTTACTCTCTGCCACAGGTCAGATGGCATAAAAACAGGTTGTTCATTGCAGCAGCTCATGTAACATAGAAATATAAAGATGTTAATAACCCCCTAACTCTCATCATTCAGTCCCCCCCCTCCCCGCCATCCACAGGTAACAAGTAGTAACAGTTTAGCATGTGTCCTTCTAAGCCACGTTTATACCCATGGGCATGTTTATGGGTTTTTATTTTTAAAAACAAATGAGAGGATATTGTTCACATTACAACGTGCTGTTGTTTTTGAAAAATCTTTACATTTGGGAATAGGTTTATATTGCCAGAAAAGTTGCAGAAAATTTCCATATAGTCCTCACCCAGCTCCTCCTGTTGTGCATTTGTCAAAACTAAGAGACCAACTCTAATACCTGACTGTTACCTGAACCTCACCTTTCATTCCCATATCAACACTTTCCCCCAGTATTCCCATCTAGGACACCACACTGCATTCAGTCGTGATGTCTGCTTAGTGTCCTTCAATCTGGGACAGTTCCTTAGTCCTAGTGTGTCTCTCATTACCTTGACACTTTTGAAGAATACTGGCCAATCAATTATTTTGTAGGATGCCCCTCAATGTGCTTTTGCTTTATTTTTCTTGCTTAGTCTGTGTGATAGGTTTGGGGGAGGAAGAACACAGAGGGAAATTCTCATCACCTGGAGACCCCTGGTGGCCTGGTGGTTAAGGATTTGGTCTTGTCACTGCTGGGCTCGGGTTTGATCCTTGGCTGGGGAACTTCAGTATGCCACAGGTGTGGCTGCACACACAAAAATTGTCATCACCTCATATCAGAAGCGCATGTGATTGACCTGTTATTAATGAGGTTAACCTTGATCATATGCTGCGGATTGTTTTTTAACTTAATACAACAGCTATGTCTTCAGGTCAACACACGGCCCTCACATACTTTTAACAGCTGCATAATATTCCACACTGTTGATGAAACATGATTCATTAACATCTTCCAAAGTTCTCATATAAATGTGAAAATAATGTGAAAATTCTCAACTCGATACTTGGATAAGAGTGATTCTCAGTACATGTGTTTAACTAGAAAGAGGCCCATATGTTTACTGTGGGTAAAGGGTAAAGCCGGGGGTCCCAGTACAGGGGAAAGTGGCAGTAAGGGTGCCTTCAGGGAGGGGAGGGTGAATCAGCAGAGGCCAGTGGAACAGGATGGGGAAACCTCCAGGGAATAGATAAATGAGTATAAGAATGAAGCCATAATTATGGCTTTTGCACAGATGAGGAAAGAAAATTATTATAAGTGGTGGACTGCAGAGAGGGGCTGACAGGGCCAAGGAAGACCATGGGGAAGGCTTTGGGAAGCAGAAGGTGAAGCCCAGCTTGATCCAGGCATGGGTGGTAAGTCAGCGACATTTTAGCTAGAGAGACAAACCAAAGAAAGAAGTTTTGGGAGTCAGAAGCCTTTTGTCTCTTGTCACATCACCATGTACCACCTCCAAAGGGGTGATGCCAGCTTGCTGGCCGTCCTCCTGGACAGCACTCACGATCTTCCTGGTGGATGGAGGGTAGGTCCTGCAGAAGTGACAGATCCAGATACTTCCCAGAAGTTCTCTGTTTCACGTGGAGGCCTGGAGTTCTCCTTTTCCTTCCACTAGATTAAGCCCATGTACCCTCGCCCCTTCGGAAATCTGGAGGCTAGACTCCAGGATGGCTTTGTCATTGAGATGTCAGTATTCTCATACACACTCTGACAGAGTCACCCAGCTTTTGAAAAGTTCAGGGTCACAGCAATTTTCTCTTTCTCTGAGAGAGGTACCTTGGACGTTCATGTTTGGGAACTGCTCATGCCCTGTAACTGCAGCCCAATCCCCTTTCTTCCCCACCTGCCCCCCACCCTCCCAGTCCCAAGCAGACAGAAACCAGATTCCCCTACCTCCACCCCCACCCCAGGCCCGGCACAATGAACTTTCAAATCTGGACACACGAGGCTCTGTCTAAAAGGTGACCGATGTCAGAGGGAGCACGTGGCCAATTCAATGATCTCTGTTCCTCCTGGAGGATAAAGCTGATTTCAGACCTAATGATTGCATTTTTCTCTAACAGTAACTGATTTCATAGATGTTTCCCAAGGCAGACCCAGAGTCAGCCGGCCTTTCCGATAGACAGTCAGACCTCTCTGTGGTGGTGTTTGCTGCTTCCCTGGTCCGGTGCTGCAGGCCTTAAGCCATCAGAATTATATCCGGGTTTATTAAAGCGATGTGGCATGATTGCATTGGGCTCCTCTGCACATAGCTGTCTGACTTTATCAAGACAGCCCCTGCCTGAAGTGTGACTGATGGCAGCATTGGTGCTTTTGGGGGCATCAGCTCTCATCTCAGCTGTTGGCAGGACAGAGGCTGTGTCCCTTGCAGATGTTTTGAGCAGAATGTGATGATTATAAGGCCAGGATGGCTGATTCTTTTCTTTGTCTTCTTTTTTCAATGAAGCGAAATTCACATAACATACAATTAACCATTTTCAATGGAACAATGCCGGGACATTTAGTACATTCATAATGTTGTCTAATCATCCCCTTGATCTAGTTCCAGTACATTTTTGTCACCCCAAGAGAAACCTCTGTACCCATCAAATAGCTGCTCTGCATTCCATCCCTTTCCACCCCACCTCCCACCCCCCGGTGACCACCAATCTGCTCCCTATCTCTTTGAATTTGCCTAGATATTTCCTAGAAATGAAATCATACAGTCTGTGACCTTTTGTGTCTGGCTGCTTTTCCTCAGCATTATGTTTTTTGAGGTTCATCTACATGGTAGAACGTATCATAATTTCATCCATTTTTATGGCTAAATAATATTCTGCTATCTGGGTAGACCAAGATAGCAGAATATTGTTCATCTATTGATGGACATTTGAGTTCTCCCTACGTTTTGGCTATTTTGAGTAAAGCTGCCGCGAACTCTTGTGTACGTATAGTTGATTGAGTGAGTCTTTTTGTTTGTTTGTTTTTTGTTTTGTCCAACCTTCACCACAGCAGTGAAATTGAGCCACAGTAGCAAAAATACTGGATCCTTAACCCATTGCGCCACCAGGGAACTCCAAGGACTGAGTGATTCTTGAGACCTTTGTCAGCAAGACTGTTCTCTCCTCAAAGAAATGTTCCCATGTTCCTTTCTTTTCCTAGTGGCTTCACACAGTCTTCTGCATTTCTTCCGTGTGTGGCCATTTACTGGATGGTTAGAGTTTTCATCATCATCATCATCATCATCATCATCATGCTATTAATCAGCCTCTAGAATAATCTTTGCCCGTTGCCACCACCATCCATGTTAACAAAATAATTCAGTGCTGGTAAGAGTCTTAGAATGGTCATGACAGCATTTGTAGCTTAAAAACAAGCAAATAATTATCATGAGGCAGAAGGACTTGGGTTAAACTCCTGGCTCTGCCACATACTAGGTGGGCGTCTCAGGCAGGTCCCAGAACAGCCTCACCAAGCTGTTAGAGCATCTGAAAAACAAGCATTAAAAATAACACCCATCTCCCAGCATTCTTGGGGAGAAAAAAATGAGGTGAGGAGTATGAAACACAGAGGATAGCGCCTGGCACATGAGAAGGCTCATCACGTGGGGGTTATTTTTCTTACTCTTACTTTGTAGCAGTGCCAGGCTTGGCGGTGGGGGTCTGAACACGCTGAATTCTATTCAGGACTCGTTGCAAGGTTTTGCACAAGTGGTCCTGTGGTCTAGGATTTAGGACTGATTATGGGATGATATGGTGACACAATTGGGGATTTTATGAAATGTTCTGCATCTTAAGGGTTCAGCTGTCCCTGTTTTTGGAGGAATATTTCCACATCACTGCATGGGAAGAAGCCCAGTACCCATTCTCTTTCTGTCTGTCCATCTCTCTCAGTCTTGTCCATCTGTCCATCTCGGTCTCTTGTCCCAACTCCCTCTGGCTCCCTCTCTCTTTCAGACCCACTGCTGAATCAGCCTAAACTCTGCCTGACCCCACATTGCTTATATGTGACACCAATCTTTTCTAAACACAGGCAGAGCTCAAAATCCATCACAGAAAACCCCAGAAAGTCTGTACGTGGTTATCTCTGAATCAAGTGAGCCAGGAATTTGGGCTCGTTTTTGTTTGAACTGTATCATTTTTGGTGTTTGATCAGATACAGACTGGCAAGGCAAAGCTCTGGGTGTCAAGGCAAAAGACCAAAGGAATTGGAAAAAGATGAATTTCACATGTTTTGCATTTAGAACAGGTAGTTTTCCCAGCCTGCAAAGAAGCTGAATATTGAAGTCACTGTCATGACAACCCTTAGTAAGGGGGAGAGAGAGGGGGTAGATGGCAACGTGTCCAGAAGCAGGAATGTATTGGTTTTCAACCTAACAGCCGTGCCTCTTCCAGACCCACCCCTCCCCCATCCAGATGTGGGTAAATCCTGATCCACTGATGCAAACTTGTAGCTCCATCCCCTTTGCCAGTTTCTGGCTTAGACCAGATCATGTGACCAGTTCTGGCCAATGAGGTATGAGAAGTCCCTGGGGGCTTCTGGGCAAGGATGCGTAGCTCCTATAAAGAGATACAAGGAGGAGCTGCCCCCCTTTTTCACCTCCAAATGTTGTGTGTGGATGTCTGCCTGGAGACTTGGCAGCCACCTTAAGACCATGAGGCGTGACATTGAGGGTGACAGTAAGAAAGATAGAAAGAACCTGAGCCCTCAATGCCATCAGTAAGCTGTGGAATTAACCAACACTCTAACCACTCTACCCCTGGATGTCCCAGGAAGGGAGATGATTAATATCTTTATCAATGAAGCACTTTTTGGGGGCTTTCTGTTACTTCCAAAGAAACGCATGCCTACTGAGTCCCTGACTCCAAATCACTTGGGACAGAGGTACAGGTGGGACAATGGGTTGGCCATTTGCATCTATGTAGAATCCCATGCTATTTAGCCCATTGTTGCCCGCCTATAAAATGAGAAGTTCTGTCCTTCTTATAAATCACAAGCTCACGCCTTCACTAGCCTCTCTGAAGGAAAAGAGCTTCTTTACAAGGACCTCATGGGAATTGTCAAGAGGAGC
The DNA here is from genome assembly GCF_016906955.1 of Phacochoerus africanus. Classification (NCBI taxonomy): domain Eukaryota; kingdom Metazoa; phylum Chordata; class Mammalia; order Artiodactyla; family Suidae; genus Phacochoerus; species Phacochoerus africanus. The sequence goes on along the minus strand of NC_062558.1, from coordinate 29,069,218 downwards.
CCCCCACAGAAACAGTAAAACAGGAAGAAGTCACTCAGTCTCTTTCTTGCAAACCTTCTCATCCAAATGCCACCTTCTCTATTCAACAGGTGTAACATAAACACCTGCTATATGAGATCATTCTGGGAACAAGTGAGCTAATGATTGTTCAGTGCTGAGGACAGTGCTCAGCACGTAATAAGCAACCAGTAAGCAGTGGCTGTTGTTATAATTAGGTTCTCTTCTTCAACAGGCGATGCCTTAAGCAGAGATGCATTTAACCTTACATGCCACACAGTCATTCTATGATGCTTAAGGGATGTCTTCTAAGAGGAATAAGCAGCTTGACAAAGGAGGGAGAAACGATAATGGGACAGAGAGAAGAAAGAATGAGAAGAGGAGGAGAGAGCCAGAGGGGAGGAAGAAAAAGCAGCCAAGGTCGGGGAGAGGAGGGGCTGTGTGTGTGTGTGGGGGGGGCATCCATGCCCTGGTTTGCAGAGAGCATTCCAGGGGGCTGGAGGGGAGTGGGTTCAGATGTGGTCATCACTGATCTTTAATTCCTGGTCCACCGGCCCTTCACTGGATTTCTGCCCTCGAGACAATTGTGTGTCTTCTAATTGGGAGCAGCTGAGACGCAAAGGCTTTTGCAACGTATATTGTTTCCAGGGCCTCCTTCTTCCTGCAGCTTCTGTTTTTCTTATTAAATGCTGCTTCTAAATTTGTAGCTGCAAGAAAGACAGCAAGTCTGCCGGGGAAAGCATGAGCCTTCCCAGCCCTGGGCTTTCATCCTACAAAATGGAGCAGTAGGTCTCGGCGTCCGGAGACACTTTCTGGCCATGTAGTTTACCAGTGGCCTGGCAAAGGGAGCTGGGCCTTTGATCCAAGTGTCCAGATTAATGTTGCCTCTGAGTGTTTGAAGGAGCCATGAGGTCTGACTTACCCACAGCCCTTTCTTCCTGGCTGAACCCATAGGTCTCCTTCCGTTGTGATATCTGGGGAGCATCTCAACAGGAAGGGAGAAGCCTGCAAAAAAAAAAAAAAAAAAAAAATTTCTGTGAATTGATGTCAGCTCCACAGCCGCAAGAAATACTGGGTCACACAAGGCATGTTCTGGGACCCCGGAATCTATCCACCATTTCCAGAGCCGGAAAGTTAAGGCAATAGGAAGGAATTCATATTCTCTGTCAAAGCTCAGAGGCTGCGACGAGGCAAGATGCACCAATCAGGACATGGGAGCTGGCCCAGCGGCTTGGATTTTGTTTCATATACTCTGAAAATCTAGGAGCCCCTGAGCATCCCAGGGTTAATGCCATGAGCCCCATGTGGCTTTGGGGTGCCCTGGGAGCTCAAAGCCTGTCTGTGAGGGCCAACAGATTCCCAGCAGTAGCTATGTCTCCACCCACATGGAGCTGTCACACTTCAGTGAGAGTGTTCTATCCTATCCAAGCTCAAGATCACGGCCCTCCTGTTCCCCTCCACCTGTGGTTGGCCTGAGGTTAACCTCGGTATCAGTAATGATGCATCGTTTGAATGGCTCTGGGAAAACTCTCTGAGTCAGTGACATCCAGTTGCCTGCCTAAATAGCCATTCTTTCCTTGTTCCTCAGAAAAAGAACCCTGGATGATGTGCCCAACCACAAAATGCATTTCTTGTTTTCCCCTGTGGCTCTATATGCCCTTGTGACTGAGTTCTGATCAGTGGACTTGGAAATGTGGCATGGCACTTCCAAGAAGTGTTCTTAAGGAGAGCTGACTCAGCTGGGAGGAGAGCCCCTTTTGTCCTTTCTCCCTTCCTATGATCTGGAAGTTAGGCTTGATGGCTGGATCTCCAGCAGCCATTTTATACCATGAGATGACCTTGAAGATGGAAGCTACATGCTAGGAGAACCAAACAGAAATGTAGAAAGAACCCGAGTCCCTGATGGCATCATGGAGTCACTATACTGGTCTTTGGCTGCTGTTTACAGGATTCTTTTAAGTGAGGAAGAAAGAAATTTGTTTCCTGTTGAGTCCACTGAGAGTTTGGGTTTTCTGTTATTTGTAGCCAAAGGTATTCCTAATTGATATACCTATCAAATTTTCTCTCTCTTATCCTGGTGCCACTGTGCATGGAATTCAGCTACTAGAGATGCATCCTTTTGTGTTAAGCTTCCCCTTTCCAAGGACATTAACCCATATTAAAGTAGAAGCAGGGCGACCAATGCAGTTCATCTTTGAACCTTTTGAGTTTGGTTCTCTCCTTCCAGGCTTTGGTCTCTTCCCTTTCCTCCACTTTTGTTTGCTTGTAGTTTGTATTCAAGTAATCCCCCCACCTGTCACTGATGAGTCATTACATCTTATGGGATATTTGGTTTCAATCTATTTGTTAATCTCCACTAAGTCACTCCTATTGGTGACCAACTTGCCATTATAGCTCCTATCTTAAAAAAAAATTCTTTCTTGATTCCACATCCTCTGCTACTGTTGCCCCACTTCTCTGTATTCCTTTATAGCAAAAATTCCAGAAAGATCCATCTGTAACAGAGCTGTCTAGCTGTGTAACTCCAATAAGCAGCATTCACATCATGGCCCATGTTAAGGGCCCCTCTGAGTTGTGCAGTCCACAACCTGCAGACCTGCACATGGGAGTCTAGGTCTATATCCACTGCTTCCACTGCCTTAACTCCCAGGCTCTTTTGAACCTAATCTAATCAGGCATTTGCTTCAATTACTCTACAAAAACAGCTCTTGTCAAGGTCTCTAGTGACATCCAGCTTACCAAAGCCAAAGGTAAATTCTCAGTCCTTACCTTACCCAGTTTAGCAGCATTTGTCAATCACGCCTTCTTCCTTAAATGCTTTCTTTCCCTGGCTTCTGGGACTCCATTCTCTGGGTTTCCTTCCCATTACACTAGTTACAACTTTTCAGCCTCATTGTCTTTCTCAAACACACCTATTTTGTTTATTGCTAAATGAGTGAATGAGTGCATAGCAGGTTGTATCTAAAGGAACTAATGTCAAACAGTGGAATTTCAGGCATCCTGATAGCAGTACTAATATAATGGGGTAGGATACTAACTTTGAAAACATCACAGAGATGGGGAAGCCACAGGAAACAACTTCTTTTCTTCACATAGGTCAGTTCCTGTGTCTAGATGCTGTGCTTAAAACACGGGAGATACATGATTCACAAAAGCCAGGATATGGAAACAACCTAACTGTTCATCAAGGGGTGAGTGGCTAGAGAAGATGTGGTGTATATATACCATGGAATATTATTCAGACATGAGAAAGAAAGAAATCCTGTCATTTGTGACCACATGAGTGGAACTTGAGGGCATTATACTCAAGCATAATGAGATAAGTCAGACAGAGACAAATACTGCATGATCTCACTTATACGTGGAATCATAAAAAGCCAAACATAATGAATTCTACGAATCAGGGTAGAATGGTGGTTATCAGGGGCTAGGCGGTTAGGGGAATTGGGGAGATGTTGGCCAGAGGGTACAAACTCCCAGTTATAAGACAAATAAGTGCTGGGAATCTAACATATAGCATGGTGATTATAGTTAAAAAGAGTCTGTTTTATACTTGGAGTTGCTAAGACAGTAGGTCTTAAATTATCTCACCAGGAAAAAGAAATCATAATTATGAGATGTGATGCAGGAGCCAGCTAAGGCTATGGCAGTGATCGTTTTGCAATATACAAGTGTATCAAATCTACACATTGTAACCTTGTCATTACATTGCTGCCCCCCATCCCCAGGTAACCCAGAATTGTCTCTCCATCTCAAGATCCTTAACAAAATTGCACCTGCACAGTCTCTTTTGCCACATGAGGTCTGTTGACATTGCCATCTATGGGTTTCAGGACTAGGAGGTGGACATCTCTGGGGCTGAGATATGTCTACCACACTTCTTGAATCTGAATCTTTTACTCCAGTGTCACCTGTTCAGTGAGCCTCGTCCTGACCACCCGGGCTTCCTGCTCTACTCTTTCTTCTAGCAAAGTGTATAATTGACTGATATCTTATGTATCTTACCTGTTTCCCCCAGTAGAATGTCCACTTCAGAAGGGCAGGGATCTTGTTCATTTTCTTCACTGCTTCCTCTCCAGCACCTGGCATATAGAAGGTTCTCAATAAATATCGGTTAAATAAATGATAGAAAATAAATACTGGCCAAAACCTTTTTTCCTCTAAAATAAGCAACTTTTTATTGAAGTATAGTTGATTTACAATGTTGTATTAGTTTCAATTATACAGCAAAATGATTCAGTTATACACACACAAACACACACATTCTCTTTCAGATTCTTTTCCATTATAGGTTATTGTTATTTTGTCTTCCCTGGATATGTGCCCAGGAGTGGGACTGCTGGAACAGCCAGCCCTTTTTAACTTCAATATGAGCCCCACAAATGGAGAGCTCACTCATAACCATTAAACTTGGTCAGGGGATTGATGCAGTTGACAAGTCCTTTTATTTTATTATTTTACTTTATTTTTATTACTCAAATGAGTTTATCACATCTGTAGTTGTATAATGATTATAACAATCCAATTTCACAGGATTTCCATCCCATAACCCAAGCACATCCCAAACTGTCTCCTCCGGAGACCATAAGTTTTTCAATGTCTGTGAATCAGCATCTGTTCTGCAAAGAAGTTCCGTCTGTCCTTTTTTCAGATTCCACATGTCAGTGAAAGCATTTGATGTTGGTGTGTCATTGTATGGCTGACTTCACTTAGCATGATCATTTCTAGGTCCATCCATGTTGCTAAAAATGCTGGTATTTCGTTCTTTTTAATGGCTGAGTAATATTCCATTGTGTATATGTACCACATCTTCTTGATCCACTCCTCTGTCGATGGGCATTTAGGTTGTTTTCATGTCTTGGCTATTGCAAATAGTGCTGCAATGAACATCAGAGTACCTGTGTCTTTGCTAGTCATGGTTTTCTCTGGGTAGATGCCCAGGAGTGGGATTGCTGGATCAAATGGTGGTTCTATTTTGAGTTTTCTGAGGAATCTCCATACTGTTTTCCACAGTGGTTGCACCAATTTACAATCCCACCAACAGTGTGATAGGGTTCCTTTTTCTCCACCCCCTCTCTAGCACTTATTGTTTGGAGACTTTTTGATGATGGCCATTCTGGCTGGTGTAAGGTGGTACCTCATAGTGGTTTTGATGTGCACTTCTCTAATAATGAGTGATGTTGAACATCTTTTCATGTGTTTTTTGGCCATCGGTATGTCTTCTTTGGAGAACTGTCTGTTTAGATCTTCTGCCCATTTATTGATGGGGTTGTTTGTTTTTTTGGTATGGAGCTGCAGGAGGTGTTTATAAATTTTGGAGATGAATCCCTTGTCAGTAGCTTCATTTGCAAAGATTTTCTCCCATTCTGTGGGTTGTCTTTTCATTTTGTTTAGGGTTTCCTTTGCTGTTCAGAAACTTTGAAGTTTGGTTAGGTCCCATTTGTTTATTTTTGTTTTTACTGTCATTACTCTAAGAGGTGGATCTGAGAAGATGTTGCTGTTGTTTATGTCAGAGAGTGTTTGGAGTTGACAAGTCCTTTTAGCCCGCTATGTTGAGAGGCTGGAACCTCACACAGGGGCATCCCAGACTGGTACAGAGGAGACACAGAGTGGGGACGCGGTAGCATAGACAACATAGGCTCAGAGGTGGTAAACGAAGCTGCTATTTATTGAGAGAGACTATGAGAGCAACTTGCCAGTGTTACCCACAAGCACACCTAGCTCAGTCCCCTGACGGATGATTCCAGAAGCAGGTAGCCCTGTACGGTTCCGGGATGCATGCTACTAGCCTTGGGAGCAGTAGGGTGGGTGGCCCCGAGCAGCTGGCCCCAGGTTCCTGGCTTTCTCTGTTTCTGCTCTTTCTAACCTCCAGCTTGTGGCTTTGGGACCTCTTTCCACTTTTCCAATGATTGTACCAGGAAATTCCTTGTACTCCAGTGATGATGTGCTATTTTCTTTCAAGAGGCATCTGTCAGAAATCTCCGTGCTCCCAGTTTCTGCCATCCCCGGGAGCATTTGGCCATCTTTTAAGATGGAATCTGTTTTATTAGCCTTCATCTTGTTCAGTTGTTTCTTCCAGCCCTGCACTAGACCTTCAGGGCAGCCTACAAAGGTTTGGCCGGACTTCTAGGGAAAGCGCCTGCTGAGGATAGAATAATACAGTGCCTTGGCCGGCTGGATTCCCAAAAATGTACCCTCTGATAGGGCTTCCCAGCTGCTGGAGAGCAGGCGCTGTGGCTCAGGCTGCAGCCACAGCTGGAAAAAAAGAAGAGAAAAACTGGAGGGCGGCGTGGGGGCAGGTTCAGGGCAGCTTTTCTGTGCAGTTCCAAGAAGCTAGGTTTGGGTGTATCTGAATGAGGTGGTTCATGTTCACATCAGGAAAAACAAATCCAATCCCCAAACACCCACAATGGAAAGACAATGGAAAGAAACAGTGAACTCTTCTAATGAGAAATCGCAAACATCCTGACAATGAATTTCGCCGCCGCCTCCCCCCCACCCGCCGCCTCTGTGGTTCATCATTCTGCTGGCTTTTGAATTGGGGAGCTGTGAGAACTCTCACAGGATTGAGAGGTAGAGCATCCAGGTTCTAGCTCAACTCTGCTTCGGAAATGAGCCATGTGACTTTGAGGAAACTGTTTACCCTTTTTGGAGTCTTATTTCCCTCATCTGTACAATTAAGAGCAAGTAATTACATTGGCTTCCAAGGTTATGGGGAAACACACATGAGATAATATGTGTTATTTTTATTATTGGTGGTGGTGTTATCCTTGTTATGATCATATCATTGTGGTTCCAGTTTCAGAGATGGGAAACGGGGCTGGCTGGGGAGAGAGCCTCAGAACTCAGTATCCTGGGTCTTCATTCTAACTTCCAAAATCTTGCTGCTTTCTCCTTTTAAAGTGGCTCATCTACGTTAAATTTAATTTAATACATTTAGGCAGTTGTTTGAAATGTGGGCAAGAATCACCCACAGGGCAGAACTTTCACACCTAAATCCAATAATATCTCCTTTCTAAAAGTTTAACTTCTCAAGCAGTACAACCCCTGGCCTAGGGAGCTTCATGTCTTTATAGAGATGCAGTTTTTACATATGGGTTGGGTATCAAGAAAGGATCTAAACTAGGGAGAGGTTTAACATAATGATTTCAGGGTGTTATGCTATACAGCTGGTACTTTTCTTTTTTCCAGTGGAAGGGGAAACGGTTTGGCCAGGGAAAAGCGATGTTTCACCGCTGGGCGGTCCAGCTGGAATCTGAACCCCTCACTCCCCACATCCCACATCTCCTCCCTTCCTCTGGAGCCTCTTCTAGAAAGACAGTGTCTATCGTTTGGAACTTTCTGCTCTTGGGTAAGACACATAACTACTCTGGGGATGTTTTCTCATCCCTGGAGCGAGAGCAATGTAAGCAGTGTTGTGAGGATTAGAAACAACATACAGAAGGACCCACTGTCATCTCCGAGTGGCAGCCAGCCTCCAGCATGGCCCCAGGGACCCTGGTCTCCTCATATTCTCCCACACTGAATAAGGCTGGGCTGTGTAACCAATGCAGAAATGGCAATATGCGACTTCCAAAGCCAGGTCACAAAAGACAAGGCGTTTTTCATCTTGTTCTCTCTTGCATCATGTTCTCTGGGAAAACCAACTGCCACATCAGGAGGACACTCAAGCATCTCTGGGGGCAGGTCTAGATGGCGAGGAGCTGGGGCCTCCTGCCAACAGCCAGCACTATTTTGCCAGAACCATGAAGGCACCAACTTGAAAATGGACCCTCCAGCCCCTGTCAAACCTTCAGATGACCATGCCCTGGCCAACATCTTGACTGTACTCACACGAGAGACCCTGGGCTAGGACCCCAGTTAAGCCACTCCCAAATTCCTGACCCTCCCAAACTGGGTGAGACAAGTACTGAATGTTGTTTTAACCTACTAAATTATGGGGTAATTTGTTACACAGCAAGAGGTAACTAATATGCCCTGGCACATGGAATCACAGATCTGTGTTTATATAATAAGTGAACGGTAATACCAACTGTTTATTGAGTTTCCATTATGTGCCTTGCATTGCATTTGAGACTCTAGAAATGGACTATACATACATTGCCCCTTCTCTTAATGGGTGTTTAGATTAGTCAAGTAAATGTTAATGGGCTACAGGGTGGCCACGGGTCTCAGGTATTGAAACCTGTCCACTGGAAATATTGGCAAAGGAAAGTCCTCTGAAAATCCCAAATACAGGAACTATAATATCCTTATTTATTTTAATGTCCTTATGCTCTGGCAGTGTGTCTGCTTCTCTTACATTAGAAAGTTAAGAACAGAATTTCCTTTTACTAAGCACATGCTGAAATCCTGCCATCTGACCAGCACAACACCCACTCACAGTAGGTGCTCAGGTGTTCATTAGAGCCATCGAGGCTGGTTTAAAAGATGTGCCTGGAATTCCCACTGTGGTGCAAAAATTAAAAAAAAAAAAAAAAAAAAAAAAAAAGATGTACCTGAATTTGAATTGCAAATGAGAGGTGTGCTTAAGCATATGTGTGGGTATAAGCTATGTCACCACTAGGTGGTGCCCTGGAGGTCTTGGTTTCCTCTTGGGGCCATTGCCATCTTGAGTGGCTCTCTGGGTGCAGACTGGATTGGGCTAGTTTGCGGGGGGCTTGGGGGAGTGTCTCCACATCAATGTCCCTGGAGTTGGCTTTGCTGGCTTCTGGAGGTTCTACTTCTAGAGGTTTCAATAATAACAACAATAGCAACGCAGCCAGAACACAGCCCCCTGTAGACCAGACACTAATATGTATATATAGTATCTACTACATATTATGTAACATATATATAATATAGTACAGTTGACCCTTGAACAACATGGGTTTGAACTGCATAGATTTCTTTCAATGGTACATACTGCAGTTCTACATGGGTCTGTGGTTGTTTAAATAGGAGGTTGTAGAATGGTGGATATGAGGGCCAGACATAAGTTATATGTGAATTTCCAACTGCACAGAGGGCCCGGTGCCCCAACCCCTGTGTTGTTCAACGTATCTAATATGTGATATTTAGCATAATATACTATGTAGTTATATGTAGTAGAAAAACTGTGTGTAATTTTATATATACTATATATACTATGTAATAGCCTATACAATATGTAATTACTGGACCATATAGAATTTTTATGATGTTCAGTTTTGCCACATAATGTTATTAAGGCTTATTCGTGTCCTTAGATATTCTTTGGAAACTTGATTTTAATTGCTATATAACTTTCGAACACATGAACGTAACACACCTTATTCGTTTACTCTCCTTCTGGGGGGTATCAAATTATTTCTCCTTTTTTTTAATTTTTATTTTTAATTTTTAAAATTTTATTTATTTATTTATTTATTTATTTGGTCTTTTTGCTATTTCTTGGTCTTGGGCCGCTCCCGCAGCATATGGAGATTCCCAGGCTAGGGGTCCAATCGGAGCTGTAGCCACCAGCCTACACCAGAGCCACAGCAACGCGGGATCTGAGCCGCGTCTGCAACCTACACTACAGCTCACGGCAACGCCGGATCCTTAACCCACTGAGCAAGGGCAGGGACCGAACCCGCAACCTCATGGTTCCTAGTCGGATTCGTTAACCACTGCGCCACGACAGGAACTCCTATTTCTCCTTTTTTAACATTACTATGTTTCAGCATAGTTCATCTACATGAACCTTTGCTTATGTCTCTGATTGTTTCCTGAGACCAGATTTCTAGAAATAGAATTATTGGACCCAAAGTGTAAGAATACTCTTCGGGCTTTTGCTGTTACCAGATTTTTTTTTTCTGTCAGAGAGGCCAAATTATAGCCCCACCAGTCTGAGTACCCATTTTTCTTCATCCTCCCTGACACTATTTTTTAAAAATTATTATTTATTTTTCTCAGTTTGGCAAACTTTTAAAAAATATTGTTTTACTTGTATGTGTTTTCATATCTTTAATTATACAGGTGAACCTTTTTCATACAACTACTAAACATGTGCTCCCCTTCTACAAATGTCTCTTGTTCTCTGTTACAGTGATTGCCTGTTTTCTTGTTTGTTTTTAAGAACTTTTTATATACAAAGGATATGGATCATTGATCCATCATCAATGTTGCAAATATTCTTCCCCAGTGTGTTTGCTTGTAAATTTTATTTGTAACATTATCTGATGTTCAGAGGGTTTACTTTAAGGTTGTCAGAAATCTATCAATCTCAAGATTTCTTTCACTGTTTGGTGCTTAAAAACTCTATCCCATCCAGAAATCAAGTAAGTATTTTCCTGGATTTTTTTCCTGCTTGTTTTTGGAGCTTTATTATTATTCTTTTGCATTTACTTCTTTCACCCATCTGGATCTTATTTTGGTTTATGATGTTGAGGAGTAAACATTATTTCTTTCCCCAAATAACTAACCAATTGTCCCAGCACCAGTGACTAATTCCTTCTTTCTGTATTGATTTGTAATGCTACATTTATAGTGTATTAAACTTTTATATGAGTGAGATCCTAGTACATATAAAATCTACAGTTTTTGTACTATTTATTCCTCCAGAGAGATGTTTTTAATATACAGAGTGGTTCATGCCATTTTTCTTCCATGATACTCCCAGCTCACCTCCATCAGGATAAAATCCAGATTGCCTGTCCCCACCCCCCCATCCTCTCCTGCTCTGTAGTTCCACCTTATCAGACCTCATCCTTTTCTCCTCAGAACCCTTGGCCCCACATCCAGCCACTCCAGTCTCCACTCCACCATCCTTGGCTCAGTCCCTGGGATTCTGCCCTGGAAATGGCAGCATTGCCCCTGCTCCCCACTTCTGTCTCCCTCCTGTCCATCCTCCACAGGCAGCCACATCCATCTTTTTAGAAACAAGCATCATGTATGCCTCCCCTGCAGAAGATCCCCCTGAACTTATTCCCGAACAGAGCCTGGCACCCCCGGAGTCCCTCACAGGAGAAAGCACGTGGTACTGTTAGCGCCACACCCACACTGACACCTCATGAGTGTTTGTGAGTGAATGCAGGGCAGGGACTGAGTTTACTCCAGGGTGCCAGGGGGTCAGATGCCTCAGCTTCAAGCTCAAGAGTCTTCCCCTCCTGGGAGCGCCCCCTCCTCTCTTCTTGAACACGCACTCACCCTTCCAGACTCAGCCCTGGCTCTCACCTCTCCAGAAGCTTCCCTGAGGTAACCCCTGCCTGCCCTGTGCCCCAGGGGCCCATGTGAGCCTTGATCTCACAGTCACCTCTGTTCACTGCTTTTGTGTAAGCCCCCCAAAGAGGGTCCTGTCTTTTCTCAGCTATAGAGTGGAGTGTCCTGGCTGTGTGACCCAGGGCAGGTTATTCAACTCCTCTGTGCCGCAGTCGGTAAAAGGACAGGGATAACAGTAATTACTTTGAGGGTTTGTCGTGAGGATTAAATGGATTAATCCCTGCAAAAGACTGAGAACATTGCCTGGGATTGCTAAGGGCTTTGTACATGTGGGGTATTATTATCTTCTTTATGAGTAATTTTCTTCTTTCCACAGCCTCAGGGCAGGTACACAGTAAGTAGGTAGTAAATAGGGGAAAAAAGAGAACGGAGGAGGAGAAGCAGGACAGGAGGGAGGCATATGGGCCATTCCCACCCCCACCCCAGGCTGCACGGGGCCTCCCTTCCCAGGCTGGTCCCCCTTGGCACACTATACTATTGACTCTTGGCACCTTATCCCCTTGTGGGAGGCATCTTCCCCGGGGTATCCTCAGCCTGGCACACGGTGGGCACTCCGTGATGTTTGCTGAATGGGAGCAAAGCCAAGAACAGAAGGGGTCGCTTATGGCGGGTGGTGCATGACTTGGCTCTTCTCTTTTCGAGGGGGGCCCAGAGAGCTGATGACAGTAACAGCCAACAGGTTGGAGCCCCCATGGTGAGCCACGCATACCCTGTTAGTCTCTCCCTGCTCTATCTGGTCCAGTCTCCACGACAACCAGAGGAGGCAGTTGTAGGCACAGTCCCATTATACATATGAGGCAACTGAGGCACAGAGAGGTTGACTAACTTGCCCCAAACACAGATGGTCGTAGTAGCTGGTGTACGTCTTAATAAATGCTCAATAGCATTCACACTATATGATAGCTCCTAAACATTGGCTCCCATGGGCACGATTTTTTACAAGGTTAAATGTTCTCCAGAGAGATCTTTCATTCATGGGAGAGAGACACTTGGAGATGATAATTTTGTTTTTCCTTTCCTAAGTAAAAGGAACCTCCGGTGATATTCTTTCCAGAGAGAAAAACCCCAGGTCCAATGCCTCGTGAGCCAGCTCCCCGTGTGAAAAAAGCATTCTCTTTTCTTTACTTTGCACTTTGCAAATGAGCGATACCCCTTCCTCGCTGCCTAATTCATGCCGGGTTTCCAATTGCCAGGGTTCCGCATTCCAAGCCGTATTTCCTGATACTCATTGCGTCCAATGGTGTCTGTCTAGGCCCGGGATTACTGAGAATCCAGAGGCAACCCTGAATTTTTTTCTTCCCTTCCCCCAAAAACCCCACAGTTTCCCACGTGCTTTCGTGGCCCATTCCATTCTGGCTTCCTCTGTATATTTAGGGAGAACCTTCTAAAGAAAAGTCTCCCCCCAGCACACATCATGGTTGTTCCCTTCTCAGAAAGCATTGAAATCCACTCCGAATCTCAAGTATGTTTTGAGTTGTGTTCAACTTTTAACGTTCTGTGAAAATTTGGATTTAATTAGTTGCTCTGGCGTTCTGAAAATCGTGTGATACTTTTATTTTTTTGTTTCCTGGACTGAAGCCTTGCCACATTCGTGGAAAAACCAAGGGGGGAATATTTTCTCGTAAGAATGAATGTGAAATGGATTGAAAGGGTTGCCTGAGGGGAGATGACTGATTTCTGGCCTCCAGGCCTGGTCTGCAAGGCAGGGCTCTGTATCTCCACCGGCAAGCCGCTGGTCGATTGCACTGGAAGTATTTCCACTCCTGAATGGGACATGTCACCTGATGGGAGCTGGCACTGGCTGTCCCTTTCATGGGTCAGTTTCGTGGGCCGTGGAGACTCAACCAGTGGACATGGGAGAGTATGGTTCAGCTCAACCCATAACACCATGTGTGTGTATTTCCTACTGCATCTGTAATGGCTTAGAATAACACAAATTTATCTTCCCTGTCTGGAAGTCAGGAGACAGAAATGACGCTAAAACCAAGGGGTCAGCAGCACGGGGTTCCTTCTGGAATCTTCTAAGGGCGAACCCGTCCTTGACTCTTCAGCTTTGAGAGGCTGCCCGTGTTCCTTAGCTCGTGGCCACATCCCTCCAACTTCCACTTCTGTCATCACCTCTCCTTCTGTGACTCTGGCCCCCTCCTTTCCTCTCATAAAGACCTCTGTGACTCCACTGGGCCCACCCAAATAATCCGGGAGCATCTTCCCATCACAAGATCCTCAACTGCATCCCAGTGGCAAAGTCCCCTTTGCCATGTAAGGTCACATATTCACAGGTTCTGGGGATTAGAGTGTAGACGTCTTTTGGGAGCCACCATTCAGCCTTGCACACCCTGTGCACCACCTGCTGGGGCTGAAACATCCCAGTCCCTGCCGTCAGCATCGGGATGTGGGCCTTTCCCTGTCCTGGATTCAATTCACAGCCTCACGTCTAGGGCATCAGAGCTCTCTGCTGGGTCAGAAGTGATGCTTGAATATATTTCTAAAGCATTTCTGGAGCAAAGGCAGGAAGCTGGCTCTATCCAGATCCTGGAGCATTTCCTGGAGAAGGAGGCCCCCTGGGTCTTATGAGGCTATAAGACCACAAATTGAATCCCAGCTTCGTTGATTCTCCCAGAATGGCTTTAAACTTCAGCTTCTCCAAATACACGTCTCGGGTGCAAAGCGCTGTCTCTCGGGGTTCTTGTGTGAATTAATGGAGATGAGTGTGAACATAAGAAAGCACTTTGCATGTGTACCATAACCACAGTATCACTATAAAGAATGATTATAATTGAGATAGGGAAAAATCAGTCTGTATTACTTCATAATGAAACACAGAAATAATCAGCCTTTTAGATTCTTGTTAAAAGAACAAAGACAAGCAAACCTCTTTGAGAATCAGTTGCTGAGGAAGGAAAACCCAAGAATTCTCTACTTCTTTTAACCCCTGATGGTGTTGAATGCCTTTGCACAACTATGCTTGTATAGGATAGAATTTCAGTATGTGTGGGGTCAGTTTGAAAACTGGTGTGGAAAGTTGGGTGGAGAATTTCCACTTGGCTCAGTGTGGCAGGTGTGATGTTTCAATTCCGGACAGAGATCTGAAGCTCAGTGAGTAGATTTTTTGAACTGCCTACTTTTCTTCTGACTTCTTTCATCTCCTTTCTCCAAAATCCATCCACCTCATTGAACCCAGGTGGCTCAGGGAGAAAGCGTCACTTAGTTCAGACACCCATGCATTCACATCCTACCCCTATTGCTTATTAGCTGTGTGACTTCGAGCCAGTTACTTAACCTCTCTGATCTTCTGAGTTCTAATTTGTAGAAGATGAAAACCGGTGGGAAAGTGCTGATTGGTGCTCCTAGGACATGGAAGGTGACCAGTGAGTGTCCTGTTGGGAGTTATTTCCCTTAATCAGCAGTGTCTCACTAGAGTTGAGTCATGTGATCCAGGGAAGTGAGTTCTGTTAGAAATACTGGGAATGTGTGTTTCTATCCTGGCTTTCATGCTGGAGACATATTCTTGGATAAGCCATAACCTCTCTAGGCTTCAGTTTTTCCATCTGTAAAACGAGCATAAACCTGTCATTCTGACTGTCCTATTCAGCTCAGGCTGCTATAACAAAATCCCACAGACTGGGTGATTTCAACAACAGACATTTGTCTCTCAGTTCTGGAGGCTGGAAGTCCAAGATCAAAGTGCTGGCAGATTCTATGTCTGGTGAGGACCTGTTTCTGGGCTTGTAGACAGCTACTCTCTCACTGTGTGTTCATATAGCCTACACTTGAGGGCAGCGGGGAGAGAGAGCGACAGAGACAGAGATGGATTTCTCTCTTATTCCCTTGTAAGGCCACTAATCACACATGGGGGCCCAACCCTCATCTAACCCTAATAACTTCCCCAAGGCCCCGCCTCCAGATACATCACACTGGGAGTTAGGACTTTAACATACAATTTTTTTTTTGTGGGGGAACACAAACATTCAGTTCCTAATGCTCACCTCATAAGGGGCTACAAGAAAACAAGGCAATGACTTTTGGAAAATAGAGTAAAATAAAAAATCCACAGCCGAAAACAAAGAAAAGCATTGGCTTCCTAAAGCAATCTGAATATGCACACATTATAAATTCTCTAAAGACGTTCATTTTTGCTGGAATGGAAATGAGATATGTTGCTTTTCATTGTCAATCAAAATATCCATCATTGGTGATGCACACCCATTGAGCAACCCGAAGCAGGGAGGGGGGCTGCGCCAGCCCCTCAGGGCATGTGAAGGGCATCTACAGCCCCTGCCTCAGCCTCTGCAGCCAGGCTCCCTTGGCACAACACCTAGAGCTCCCTTCTGCAGAGATACACGTTCACCAGGGGGCCTGGGCTGGGAGCTTGATTAAGGAGGAGAAAAAGTGGTCAATTGGCTGGCTCAGAGGCAGTTTCTCGCTTCAGCTGGTCCTAGAGAAGCATGCACCAGGGTGACCAGCTCCCATGAGAAGGTGTACCCCCGGAGGTCACCGGGGTGGACCTGGCCTGATCGGCTGGCCCTGAAAAATCCTCCAGCACAAAACAGGAAAGGGAAAGAGGGAACAAACCTGACCCAGCGATGGGGCCACGCTAAGCCAAGATGGTCCTGGCTGGGGAGGGCGCCACCAAGATGTACGGAACAAACGACAAGCTTGCAGCTGCCGCCAAGCTGTCATGGGTGTGAGCATTCTGTCCTTCTGGTGACTGTGAGAGCCACTCAAGGGACATCCTTGGGATTTTATGCATATGGATTATGGATGGGGTGGGGGGTGGTTTGGGGGCTTCTGTTTGAGTTTTTTTTTTTTTTTTAATGGAACAAAAAATGCCACTAGCCTTGCCTGTGAAGCCATCAGAAGTTGGTTATGCTGGCAGGAATGGGATCCCAGAATAGGAACCAGCTGGAGATTCATATGGAGAAAAACAAAGGTCCTGGTGACTTATTTTTTTCTTCTAGTATGTTAGCACAACAAACAAACAAAAGGGGGGAAATGCTTCAATACACTATTGAGAGACAAAAACTAAAAGGCATGTAGAGTCAAAGGGACCGGTTTGCTTTCTTCGCTCCTGCAGAATTAGAAAGAATTGCAACAGTCATGACAACGAGGAATAACTGGCTCCTGTCCATCGACCTCAAGGGGAAAAGCATAAATAGCGCCATCAGGCAAGATGGCAGGGCCAAGCAGAAAGGCAGTGGGTGGGTTCCATCGTTGCAGGGATCACCTCAATGACTTAGGGCTTTTTCTGACCACGGAGAGGAGAGCCACCCCCAGCTGCATTCTGGGGGCTACCAGAGACATTTTACACTCCATTCCTCCCTGGGCACCTCCCTTCCCTGCCCAGTTGGGCACATGAATCCCCAGCAGGGAACCTGGCCCCAGGCAGTAGTAGACGGATGGTGGTCATCGGTTTCTGGGACTTCAAGTTAGAAGAAAGGAAGGGTGAAGACAGGAATAGTGGTGGGAATGCTACCCTTGGGGGCGTGTGGATTTTTTATGCACTCTATCTGGCATTGGAAGGACTTCAGACTGTTTCAAATTATCTATGAATAAATTTCCCTTTGGATCGTCAGGCAACCAGGCAGAAGTGGAAGATGCCTCCTCAGCCAGCAGAGCCCCTCCAGGAAAATCGCTGCCAGACGTGGGGAATTTGGCTCCAGTTTGGGTCTTAACAGCCAAGGCTCGGGCTTAAGGATCTGAAATGAGGGTTCTAATAGCAACCAGGTGGACTGAGAGGGGGACCAAAAAGCCAGAGCCCACCGAAGGCCAGACCTGAGCCGACATCTGATCCAAGGAAAGCACCAGAAAAAAAAAAAAAAGTCCTAATATTGGATGAAACCATCCTGCAATAGGAAAGATGGGGAAGCTCACCCCTAAGGAGGAGGAAAACACATATTTAAAAAAGATTTACTGCAGGAAACAGAAGTGAATTGTAGAAAGCCTTTATGTTGGGTTCACAATATAACCCAAGGCAATGTGATCCTAAAATGAGGTAAACATGAGATGATAAATGTCATTGGATTGTAAGGAAAGGGAGCGGGCAGAGATGAGGCAGAAAGAGTAAAGGAGGTGGGTGTGCCTAGAAAGATCCTGAGGGAACTAAAAATATACCCAAAGAATGGACGTTGACACTGGAAGCAGCAGAAAACAGAATAGAAAGAGTAGAACTTTGAATCAGTGATGTGCAGGAATATGGCAGAATCTGGTGGTTGTTGGCCAAGAGCCATACTCTCCACCTCTTCCATGTGAACAGAACCTATATTACCTTCTCTCTCCTGAGCCCTGTGTGCTTTGGGGGGAAGGGGGAGCAGGCCCTGGCCCCCCTCCAAGCCCCAGGAGGTGACTCTTGGTTGGTCTAAGCCAACGACAAGGGTGTTATTCCCCTTCATCAATGAATGTCTTAAGCTTGGTCATGGATGCCCAGCTGGCCAGTGACTCATGAGGTGGCCTCTGTGGGGGACTACTGGGGAGAGTCCCCTTACCCTTACTAAAGAGTCCCATGGGAAGGCCTGCCCCGCTCTTCTGCTGGACAGTCCCTGTTCTGCATGTGATGCCTAGAACTACACCCTCCATCCATCCACCAAAGGTGGTGGAGAAGGGAAGGACCTGGTCTGAGCTGCTGTGTCACTGAATTAGCTAATCCTGAAATGGTCTACCTCTGACCTTCTTGTTCAGAGATCACAGATGCCCTGATTGTTTGAGTCACTGGTAAGGGGATTTCCTATTCCCTGTCACTAAAAACACCTGCCTAGGATAAGTTTGGGCCTCTCCCCTAAGCGCCAGGAGGAAAGGATACATGCGGAGAAGGTGAGACGGATGAATGACAGAAAAGTGAGTCAAGATGGTCCTGAGGAAGAAATCAGAGCAAAACCCAGAACAACTCAACCAAAGCTGAGAAGAGATCCTGATCTGCAAACTGAAGACGGCGCCCTGCCTTGGGTCAACGCCTCAGACAGATCCATAAGCAGAAGACAGTGACACACTGGGAAAAGGACAAAGGACATGGACAGAAGCCACAGGAAAATGTTGTTCAAATGGCCCAGGTACTTGTGAAAAGATTCTTGGCCTCCTCTGAAGAAGAGACAGGTGAATGGGAACCATTAGGTTGGTAGAGACCGGACATGAGAGAGCATCCTGTGGGCAGGGTGAGGCAGCGGGGATGTTCCTGTGCTGCTGGTGGGAAAGCCAGGGGCTTCACCCACACGGGGGAGGCTGGGTGTTAACATTTGTCAACATGGCCAACGTACGCCTGCCTCCTAGAACTTATCCCACAGAGACATGCATGATGATGGATAAGACTGCACAGGCAACTTATCCCTAAAAGCAGGACATTGGCAACAACCTCAAGTCCATTCGTAAAGGGCTTGTTCCATAAATTACACTCCATTAAAAAGCAGAAAACTTTCTATGTACTGGTGTGGCTAGATTTCCCAGATACGGTGTTATATTTAAAAAGCAGGATGTGGAGTTCCCACTGTGACGCAATGGGATCGGTGGTGTCTTGGGAGCACTGGGATGCAGGTTTGATCCCTGGGCCTAGCACAGTGGGTTAAGGATCTGGTATTGCCACAACTGTGGCTTAGGTTGCAACTGCCACTCAGATCTGATCCCTGGGCCAGGAATTCCATATGCTGTGGGGCAGTCGAAAAAGAAAAAGAAAAAGCGCGATGTGAATAGCATACTGCTATTTATGTAAAAGGTGGAAAAAAAGGAATACACACACACACACACACACATGCCCCTCCACATACACGTATTAGTATTTGTTTGTTGTCAGGGAATGAATTGCACCCCCTTCCCATTCATATGTTGAAGCCCTAACCCCCTAAGGTGACTGTATTGGGAGAAAAGGTCTTTAAGGAGGTAAATTTAAAGCAGATCGTGAGAGTGGGGCCCAAACCATTATGACTGGTATCCTTATAAGAAAAGGAAACCCCCAGGGATGCACATGTCCAAAGGCCATGAGAAGACAGTGAGAAGACAGCTGTCTCCAAGCCAAGGAGAGAGGCCTCAGGAAAAACAAACCCTGCCCATGCCTTGGTCTCAGACGTTAGCCTCCTGAATTGTAAGAGAGTACATTTCTGTTGTTCAAGCCACCCATTCTGTGACATTTTATTATGGCAACCCTAGGAGACTTGTATAAGCACAAAACATCTCTGAAAAATTAAAAAGGAGGCGTTCCTGCTGCGACACAGTGGGTTAATAATTGGCTCCTCTCTGTGGCATTGCTGATTTGATCCCTGGCCTAGCGCAGTGGGTTACAGATCCAACATTGCTGCAGCTGTGGCATAGGTCACAGATGCAGCTCAAATTCGATCCCTGGCCTGGGAAGTTTCCGTACACCGTAGGTGTGGCCAAAAATGGAAAAAAACTTAAAAAAAAAAAAAAAAAGAAAGAAAGAAAAGAAGACGTTCCCATTGTGGCTCATCGGAAATGAATCCAACTAGTATCCATGAGGATGCAGGTTTGATCCCTGGCCTTGCTCAGTGGGTTAAGGATCCGTCTTTGCTGTGAGCTATGGTCTAGGTCACAGATGCACCTTGGACCCCATGTTGCTGTGGCTGTGGTGTAGGCAGGCAGCTATAGCTCTGATTTGACCCCTAGCCTGGGAACTCCATATGTGGCCCTAAAAAGAAAAGAATAAAATAAATAAATAAACTAATAAAGTTTGCCTGTGAAGAGGGGAACTGGGTGTCTGGGAATAAAGGCAAGAGAAATACTTTCTCACCATATATCCTTCTTGCTAACTTTCATATTTAAAAAATAAAGATAGGAGTTCCCGTCGTGGCGCAGTGGTTAACAAATCCGACTAGGAACCATGAGGTGGCGGGTTCGGTCCCTGCCCTTGCTCAGTGGGTTAAAGATCCGGCGTTGCCGTGAGCTGTGGTGTAGGTTGCAGATGCGGCTCGGATCCCGCGTTGCTGTGGCACTGGCGTAGGCCGGTGGCTACAGCTCCGATTCAACCCCTAGCCTGGGAACCTCCATATGCCGCGGGAGCGGCCCAAGAAATAGCAACAACAACAACAACAACAACAACAACAACAGCAAAAAAGACAAAAGACAAAAAAAAAATAAAAATAAGTAAATAAATAAAAATAAAGATAAATTACCAGTTTTTTTTAAAAAACTACTTAGAACAAAAATATTTTTTCTTAATATAATAAAGATGATTTATCATAAACATCACAGGTGGCATTATATTAAATGGTGAAGCCATGGAGGCATTCCCATTAAAAATCAGGAGCAACAGTGGGTTAAGGGTCCGGCGTTGCCGTGAGCTGTGGTGTAGGTCGCAGACGCTGCTCGGATCCCTCGTTGCTGTGGGTCTGGCGTAGGCCAGTGGCTACAGCTCCGACTCGACCCCTAGCCTGCGAACCTCCATATGCCACGGGAGCGGCCCAAGAAATAACAAAAAGACAAAAAAAAAATCAGGAGCAAGACAAGAATGCATGGTAGTGCTGCATTACTGAATGTTCTGGATAAGCCAAATAAGCCAATGCAATAAGACAGGAATATTAGAAAGGGGATCAAGTAAGGGAAAGGAAGACACGTTTATCATTATTTGCAGATGATAGCGTTTATGACTATTATCACTTGGCTATTTGATGGTGCAAGGCACCTTTTATATATTCTTGTGATTTAGGTCCATTTTGAAGATCTTCTGTCGTTCATTTAAGCACAGATATTAGGAGGCGAATATAGACAACATTTAAACTTAAGCAGCTCTGAATCTTATTTTTGTGTTCAATGCAATCATCCTTATTGGGGGGGGGGTTAGACAGTGATTTGAGGAGGTCATATTCATTTAAAGAAGAATGTTGGAGTTAAAGGGTGTACTCACAGGAGGCTGAGCCGTGAGATTAGTGGGAGGAAGCCTTTTCTTGACTGCTCGCCTGTGAATTTCTCCCACCTCTAAGAGGCTTTCAACAAGCTGGAACCTGAGTATTATATGCAAGGTAATTGGCTGTAATTAATTCCACAACCTCGGGTTCCTTATGAGGCCGAGGCTGCCTTGCCAGATGAAAGCAAAACACACTGAGACAAACTCTTCTCTCCACCTAACTCCACTAAGTGGGACTGGAGCCCTTCTGACAGTGGACTCCCACTGCCAGAAACCCATTGACAGGACGCGTAATAAAGTGCCCTCGCCAGGGAAGCCCTGGCCCAGGAAGGGAGTGCTGACGCTACCCCTCACAGTTGCTGTGTCCCTGCTTCCCACGGGCCCAGCTGTGCAAGCCCCACTGGAGCCCAGTTGGCCAAGCCGTTTCCCTTCTTTCTTTATTTTGCTCCCAAACAAAGCGGTAACCTGAGGGCTTGGTTCCAGCTACTAATTTTCATGAGCTGGGCATGTGCAGCTGGGAGAGGGTGGGCAGCAGGTGGGGAAGGTAGATGTCTCTTAGAATTGCTCTACTCCTGTATCCCAGCCCTACGTGATCAGCCTCAAAATTGCTGACCCCAAAAGATGGCTGTCAAATTCCCCCCCATAATCCATTTTACTCATTGTAGCCAGAATGATCTTTCAGAAACATCAATTGCATCAACCTCTGTTTAAAATTTACCACTGGCTTTCTTTTGCTTTTAGCATCAAGTCCGAACTCCTCTCTGTGTTCTCCAAGGCCCTCCCTGATCTGCCCTTGCCTACCTCTTCAAGTTTATCTTGCATCACTCATTCCAGGCCACTGACTTTGCTGTTCCATGAATGCAGAATGCTTGTCCCTTTACTTCCTTTTCTCTTTGTCTGGAATTTCTTCCCCTAGGGCTCTAGAG
Organism: Phacochoerus africanus; assembly: GCF_016906955.1. NCBI lineage: Eukaryota > Metazoa > Chordata > Mammalia > Artiodactyla > Suidae > Phacochoerus > Phacochoerus africanus. Next base: position 29,047,234 of record NC_062558.1, on the reverse strand, counting down.
GGCTTGCTCATTCTCATCTGAAAAATCTCAGCTCTGAACCTGCCCTGAGTTCTCTATCCATGGCAGACCTCTCCTCCTCTGTATATAATGTATTGGTTTGCCTGTTTATTTCCTGTCCCCCACCCCACCTCAAGAATGCCCCTCTCAGGAGAGCAGGGCCTTTGTCTTGATCCCTGCTCTGCTTGGCACTGAGTAAGAAATAAAAAGACATGCCTTCTTATTTTAACTGACTAAGAAAGAAATAGATGACCAGATCACCAAAGCCCCATCTCCAGTCTGACCCCTGGGCCTGTCCCTACCCTCAGCCCATATAGGGAACCAGCACCCCACCCCGCACCCCTGCCCAGGGGAGTGCACAAGGGAACCTGTTGTTTTCATTCCTCTCAGCGGCAACCCTGAATAATGGCTTGCCCAAATTTCTTCTCTGGCCTCTTACCTATTTCCATTGATTAAGGAGGCCAAGATCCCTGGTCGGTAACAGCGTGGTGCTTGCTAATGCAGTGTTTGTGGTGACTTTATGAACAGAACTTCCAGGAATAAAGAGAATAACTATATTTGTTTTGTGCCCCCCGCCGCTCCCCATTGAATTATAGGTTCTCTGTGAGCCTGAACCGCAGTTTCTTCTGTTTCTGGAAGCACAAGCACAGGGCCCAGTTCAGGGTCCTGTGCCTGTTGGGTGCTTATTAAACGTGTTCCTGGCCATATGGTGGATGGAGCTTTGGATCCCATGGGTGCCCAGGCTCTTGGGCAAACCTGTTGGAGTTGAGAGCTGGAAGCTGCTTGTGGCTTGGCTTCAGGAAGGGGCTGGAATAGTCCCTGTCTGCCAGCAGCCCTTCTCCCTGCAGGGCCCCCTGTTTCCTCCCCGCTAAGAGCAAGATGATTACACAGCATACCTGAGGCTGCTGAGGCTCCCTCGCCTGTTAGGCCACGCGCCTAAATTACTTATTCTTTGCAGTGTTTCCTGCAGGCTGATTTAGAGAAAGATCTTTACTGTTTTGAATCAAATTCCTGTTAAAAGTGTAGCCTCAAGTTTTTTTCCCTGCCCATATTTCCCCCCGCCTCCCGCCCCTAGCCCGGGGCCTCCCGTTAAACCCTCTTCCCCACCCCCACTGTCTGCCTCGTGAGTCCTCTTTTATGGGACTTTCGTGGCACCTCGGGACTTACATTCTCTCTCTTGTTTTTAGTGGGCTGCTGGTGAGGGGGTGGTGCAGGAGAGGGCAGAGGCCCAGGGAACCCACGGGGCCCATGAACCCAGGGAGTCCCTCCCACTTCTGTTTCTTCCAGCTGGGCATGCCAGGTCAGCTTGTTTACAAGCAGCGGTTGGTTGGCTGCAAACTTCCTTCGGGTGGGAGGGAGTGGGGGTGGGGTGTGTGGGGTGCTTATTAAAGGCTGGGGGGAGACCTGGTGGAGTTGGGGGAGGAGGCAGGAAGGCTCATTCTGGGAGCTGGCGTTTCCATTCACCCTTGACTGGAAGGACCGGTGTGTTCAGCGTGTGTGTGCATAGGTGTGCACAGGTGCGCTTGCATGTGTGTTCAGTATTACGATTGTGTGTGCACTGTATGAGTGCATCGTGCATGTGTGAATGTATGGTGTGCACTCCTGTGTGTGTTTTCACGTGTGTGTACAGGTGAAACTGACAGCGCTAAAGGCCTGAACGTAGCCAGAACACAGATTGGGACCTGAACCCATGTGCTGGGACTTGAACCAGCCTAAACCCAGATTGGGACTTGAACCCACGGTTTTAAATTAGAATCACTCACCCAGTGTCTGGGCGATTCACTGAGGTTCAGGTTCTTCAAGCCTCCACACAGAAGGAATTCCGCGAGAGACAGTGATAGGCAAGAAATAGATTTGTTAAGATAGGACGCTTGTGAAAGATGCAAGTGGGCAGGCAAGGAGGCTCTGCCCCCAGGACCTAGTGGGCTACAGTTTTATCCTCCAAGAGGAGTTGGGGGTCAGAAAAGACCTCCTCTTCCTTTCTGGGAGTAGTAGCTCCTCCTTGGCATCCGGTAAGGTGTGTATTCAAATCATCAGAGGGGCGGTCCTCAAACTCCTGCCATAGATCTGAATCTGAATGCAGGCCTCATCCCATCCCCCACCCAATGACTTGAGGCAATTCTCGCACCTCCACTAGTCAAGCAAATCTGCCTTGTGCTGATGGCTTTTTTGAACAATTTATTAAGTTACAGTGATCTCCCAACACCCCCTAGATTTCCCTCTCTATCTATGATCCTCTATTGGGACTTCTACAACTACCTGTGCCTCCTCCATCCCTATCACAGGTATGGGTGTATGTTTATGTGTGCGTAGGTGTGCACAAATGTGTGTGATTGTTCACTGCATGCCTGCATATGTGTATGTGTGTATGTGGCTGTGTGTTCATGTGTGGCCGCACTGTATGTATGTGTGTGTATAGGTGTGCAATGCACACATGCATGTGTGTGCCTTCAGTGTGTGTGATTGTTTGCAACGCATGAGCGCATGTGTGGTGTGTTTGTGCACCCCTGTGTGTGCGTACATGCATGCATGTATGTGTGTGTGTATCTGCATGTTGGGTATATTGCTTGGGGAGAGCTGCCTGGGGAGCAGCCGTTTGGAGTGGTGGAAGAGAGGGGTGTGGTGGGCCGGGGCGCTCAGCCACAGAAAAGAAAGTCGATAACCAAAGAATTTTGTTTGGATTCTTACGGGGCAGGGAAAGAAAAGCACCCCTTACTGTGGACTCTACCTTCCTAATTTAAAACAGAAACCAAAGGGTCCAGTTTCATAGCCAGTGGGCTGGGCCAAGTTACGGTTTTCCCAGAAACTAAAGTTGTAAAGAAACATAGAATGATCCTCCCCTGTCTTTCCGAGTCTCCAGGCCTGTGGTGTGGTGTGGCCTGTCATTACCTCGCAAAGTCTACCCTGGTGGACAGTTGCTGGCCACTCAGGCAAACATCAGATCCAGAATAAGCCTCAATGGCCGATCAGCCTTATTTGCTGTGTCTGCTTGTCCAGACCCCATTTAAGAATCTTAGGGGAAGATAAATTGTGAGAGATCGTGGAAGTTTGAACATGGACTGGGTATTAGGTGATTAGAGAATTATTGTTAATTAAGTTATGTATGATAGAGGAAATGCAGATGTGTGGAGAATCTTTTTATTTCTTCTCAGAGATACAGGCTACAGTGTTAAGTTGAAGTGCCATATTATTTAACTGTAATTTAATTTGCCCGCACCTTCAGCACATAGAAGTTTCCAGTCTAGGGGCTGAATTGGAGCTGCAGCTGCTGGCCTACACCACAGCCACAGTAATGCGGGATCTGAGCCGCATCTGTGACCCACACCACAGCTCATGGCAACGTTGGATCCTTAACCCACAGAGTGAAGCCAGACATTGAACCCACATCCTCATGGATACTAGTTGGGTTCTTAACCCTCTGAGCCACAATGGGAACTCCTGTAATTTACTTTAAAATGGTTTAGTCAGAGGGAATGAGAGAGATATTGAGAGAGGGAGAGTGCAAATGTGAACAATTGTTGACTCTGGAGAGTAGATGTATTTCTGTTCTTCTCTCTGCTTGGATATGTTCACAGTAAAAAAATTTTAACGTTTTGGGGGAAAACCACTTAAAAAATAAATCTAACATGTTGTATGCGTGCATGCGCACACATACACAAAAGCCCTTTGGAGTTTCCTAAAGCAGATCTCAAGATGGGAGAAGCTTCTGCATCTCCTGGCGCCAGTCTGACGTTGAGGCAGGTGGCAGAAGAGTCAGCTTCAGGAACTGGATCGGGCCCATGGAGCCAGCACAGGCAACCGGCACACCTCACTTCCTGATCTCTTCTGCCTAATCATGTTCAAAGTGTCAGGTTGAAGTGAGCTAGGATGCTTGTTGAACTTGAAACTTAACACAGGCTGTGGTCTGTTCCGTATGTCAAGGAACCATCTCTCCTTAGACTACAGTATTACTCTGCTACAGAAGTTTGCTCTCCCCCAGGAAGCTGGATCCTAGATGGAATCCAAAGGAGGAGGTTGCCTTTGACCAGTCTTGACCTGTCCAAGTACAAGCAGACGCTAGCAGAGAACTTTCTGTGGGCCAGGGAGGCAAGCATCATCGCGTTCAACCCCAACTCTATGAGGTTGGTGCCATTATTGCCCCCATTCTACAGATAAGAAAACTGAGGCTCAGAGCATTTACTTAAGTGATGTCTCCTGCACAGGTGGCACTGGCATTCACCTGTGAGATCTGGTCTGTGGGACCTAGAACCAGCCCTCTTTCTGCCAAAAATGGATCACAGCTATTATGGCAGAATCCATGCAGGGTCTATGGCTCAATTGCCATGGAATACTTTTGTCATTTCTATTGGACTTTCCTCTAATGCAGTTTCCTTGAGAGCAGGAATACTATCTTCTCCACAAAGCAGTCTGTGCCTTTGGGGTCGTATCTGCTTTCTTTGGTGCCCCCCACCCCAATACACACCCTGGGCACAGGATAAGGAGTTAAGTCTCTAGCAAGTTTGAGAAACCCCTCTTTTATAAAACACACTTCTCTCACAAAGGCAAATGGTCTCCTTGTTCTTTTGTGACTCTTTCTCATTTTAAGGCTTCAACCCATGGTTATTTCTTTTAATCTGATCTTGCTTATAGAAGTGTTCCAAGGGCATGCATGTCTAATGGGGTAACAGGCACTGAGCACTAAATGTGCTTCTTTGGGGGGGCCCCAACCCCCTCCCAACAGAATGGCATGGGAACTCCCTTACAATCTTGCTGGCTCCCACATGCCCCAGAACATAATACAAGTGCAATAAATACATTTTGATTCATCTCCCAGGACCTAGCTCGATACTTTGCATACTACAGTGGGCTTTCAAAAAATATTTGTTGAAGCAACGCATATTGGTTGAAATGCCTGACGGTAGAAAGAATCATCAAGATGATGTCTCAGACGCCACCCGGGAGACGGCGTGAAAATCTGAGACCATCTGTCGGGCTTCTGGAAGGCCCAGGGGAAAAAAAAAAGCCATCAATTTTCCCGAAATAGTACAAACAGGATTTCCTGGAGGGAGCCAAGCCGGGGAGCAGGCTGCATTTTGGAAATGGAAAACGCAGCCTGGCTTTCAGTTTGGGGCTGACTGTGTTGATTTCTGATGGCCGCTGTGGAGGTTGTGTGTCCTGTGGTGCTCTTGGTCATTCATAGATGACCTCTGGGTGGGTGGACACAGGGAAAATGATGGACAGCTCATCCACCTAAAACATCTGAATATCAGTACTGGTACAATTGTCCTTTATGGCAGGCAGCCCAAAGGGGAGCCAGGATCTGCTTGCCTCTGTCTCGGTTCCCCCTCCCTATCCGTGGCCACCTGCAGAAATGAGGTTACATAGCTGGGGTTCAAATCCAGGCTCCTCCAGCTACCAGATAGGTGACCTCTGCTGAGGTACTCTTTCTGTGACTCAGTTTGGTCATCTATATGATGACAACTAGAGGTGCACCTGCCTCATAGGGCTCTTGAGGGAACAAATGGAACTCATAAAAAGAAGGCAGTTAAAATAGTGCCTGCCATACCCCGTGTTGGCTGAACACTGGCTGTTTTTATTTCCATGGCCACCCTGCCTCCTCCCCCTCCCCCGGGTCATTCTGCCCCCACGGTTCTCGGTCCAGCTATGATGTTGCCCTCCACCCACTTGTCCACCCTGAAGTCTGGGAGTCTGCTAACCACCTGTATCTAAGAGGCCAATGTCTGGTTCCCGGGAGCTGCAATAACAAATTAGCATAGACTTGATGGCCTGTAAACAGCAGAAATTTCTTCCCTCGCAGGTCTTGAGGCCAGAAGTCCAAAATCAAGGTGTCTGCAGGGCTGTGCTCCCTCTGAAGACTCAAGAGGAGGGCCCTTTGTTGCCTCTTCTAGCTTCTGATGGCTCTGGGAGTTCCTTGGCCAGGGCTGCATCCCTCCACCCTCTGCCTCCATCTGCATGTGGCCTTCCCCTCCCCTCTCTGTGTCTCTCTTCTCTCCTCTTCTTATAAGGACATTTGTCATTGGCTCTAGGGCCCACCTTCATCCAGGATGATCTTGAGTCCTTAACTTAGTCACATTCGCCAAGACCCTTTTTCCAAAGAAGGTCACATTCATAGCTTCTTGGTGGACACATCTTTTGGGGAGCCACCATTCAACCTCCTATAGCCATCAACTTCCATCTCTGGAATGTCACTGGAACCTGTCACCTCCTTTCTATCCCAGTGGGCCCCAGTTCAGACCTGATCATCTCTGTCGGAGCCTCTCGGAACTCCCCACTTTGGCATCCTGCCTCTAGTCTCTTTCCTTCCAAGCCATCTTTCACATTGGAAGCTGTGTTTACAATGTGGCAGCCACAAGCCACATGTGACAGTGAGCACTTGAAGTGTGTCTAGTTGGAATGGAATCATGCTGTAAAGTACACATTGGGTTTCATAGACTTAGAATGAAAAAAAAAAAAGAATGGAAAATACCCAATAGTAATATTTTCTATATCAATCATATATTGAAAGTGATGATGATATTTTGGATACATTGGGGTAAATAAGATATTAAAATGAATTTCACCTGTTTCGTTTTACCCCTTTTAATGGGATGCCTAGAAAATTTAGAATTACAAAAGTGGCTTATCCTATATGTCTATTGGACAGCAGTAGTCTGAAGTGTATCACTCTCTGATTGACTCTCCATTTGTATCAGTTATCTAGACCTGTGTAATAGGCCACTCCTAGAACTTAGTGGCTTAAAAGAAATTTCTCATGCTTTTTGGGGTTGGCTCAGAGGTTCCCTGTTGGTTTCATTTGGGTTCACACAAGTGCATTCAGCTGGACAATCTCCTGGGCTGGAAGGTCCAAGATGGCCTCATGCATGAGTCTCCCAGGTAGCTGACCCTGGCCTTGGGTCTCCATCGCGTGGCCTCCCATCTTCCACTTGGCTAAATTGGCTTCCTTGCATGGCCGAGTTCCAAGAAGCCAGGAAGCTGCAAAGACTTCTGTCCCATCCTGTTGGTCAAAGCAAGTCACATGTCCAGCCTAGATTCAAGAGGGTGAAGAAGTAGACCCTCTGCAGGGGAGGAGGGACAAAGTCACATTGCAAACATTGCAAAGGGGCATGCATACTGGGAGGGAGAGAATCCATGGCCACTGAATAATTACTGCCTGGCCCTTGGTACCTCTCTCCACGTGGGATCCAGCCCATGTTCCCTGCATGCCACTCACCCTCTTTGTAATCTAGACAAGAATCCCTAGCTTGGGCCACCTTCAGCCAGCATCTATCCTGGCCTTTCTCTACCAGAACCTCAGAGGGTCATCTGGTCAACTCTGCTCACTGATATTTGCTGAATGTGAGAGCCAATTGCTTTGAGAGGCTTGTTGGAGAACAAGGGTAGAAGTGTCTCTCTCCATGGCTCCTGAACCCCTTCCACCCACCCATCCATGCAGAGTCCAAAGGGTCCAACGTCCTGTCCCCATGATTCAGGTACATTCATGGACGATTATCTTTGAATTGCTTTACCCACACAAATGCACAACACGCCCTACACAGGACAGCCCTGGCTCTTTCAGGGAGACACGGAAGATGTTTGACAAATGCCCACATTTGCAAAGTTTCAGACAACAGTCCCTTCAACATTTGCTCCAGAATAAACACTGCAGTGGACTGGGTTTTCTCAGACTGAGCAAAGCTGAAGAGACTTTTCTGTTTGTTGCTTTTGAGTTGGCTGCGGGCTATAAAGAAACACAAAGGGTCCAAAGTTCTTTCCCTGGGATTGAGGCACATTCGTGGGGCTTTTTCCCCTTCAGGTTGCTTTATCAACATGCCCCAGGCACAGTTCTTACTTTATTTTCTCAGGTGTCATGTAAACCCATCAGGCTTCTAATAAGAAGGAAACTGGCGGCCTTGCCTTAAAAAAAAAGCACCCCCAGCCCACCTTCACATACAGGGCTTTTCATAAGAGCATGAAGGTTGTTGATGCAGCATCCAGACAGACTAGCCGGCGAACACTTCCAACCTCAGAATGCTCAAAAAAAAAAAAAAAAAATCACTTCTTTTTCTTGGATCGAGGGGTCTGGGCAAAGGAGGGGCTGAGGTGAGCTTTCAAGATTATAAGAATAAGCTGGCGGGATGTGGTCGTTTATTCTTGCAGGCAGGAGGACACACAGGAGAAGTGTGATGGTGCAGAAGGGGCAAGAGGAGGAGGAGGTGTGAAATCTGAGGCTGGGTGTCAGAGAGGGAGGATGAGGGGCCTGATGAGTCGGGGTAGGGCACAGGGAGGCAGGATGGTGCAAGGGGGATGGACAGGGATCTGGAATCAGGCAGATGCATTCATTCACTCACTCATTCATTCATTCAGGCCAAGGATCAGTGTTCTGATGACCTCTTAGTTACCCCATTGGTAAAGGAGAGAAGGACACCACACACCACCAGGGGCAGAGGGAACCAGCAAGAGATGTGGGCGTCAGGCTTCATAGCAACAACAGGGTGAGATGCTTCATGGTTTCCATGGGAGGATGGGATGGTTTGAATAATTTCATAGGTTGATAGGGGGTGAAATCCATTAGGTTGATGACCCGCTGTCAGGGTGGAGACAGGGACATTCAGGCCTTTGGGGTGCTATGAGGCTCAGAGATGACCAAGTAGCACTTGAAAATGTACGTCTCACAACACAGTCAACAAACTATGTCAGTAAAAGGGGCAACTAGTAAATATGTTCAACTTTGAGAGCCATAAAGCCAAACCTAGGATATAATGCAGGCTCTTATATAATAATAGACAGAACAAATTTCCACAAATTTTCTTATTGATAAGATAAAAAATGTAATCATCATAATCAAGTACAATGCTTTAGATACAAATCTACTAATGAGAAGGATTTTTTTTAGGGGGAGGATAACATTTTGCCCAGTTGGAGTTTAAAATTAGTGTTCTCTATCACCAAATTGATGACAGGCGTTCATCTGTAAAATCCATCCTTCATTCATGTACAAGAACAGGCAGTGGAGTAGGCTGGATTTGTCCTGTGGCCTGTGGTTTGCTGACTTCTCACTTAGATAAATCTACCCTATACTGGATGTTGCATTAGGCTATGGATGGATGAGCCAGTAGCTTTGTTCTCAGGATGCTCGCAGTCTGATAATGGGGTAGACTCACAAGTAAAGAGCAGGGACAAATCAATATGATCAGTACTTTAATGAAGATGCACTGGCAGCTCCAACTAGGGAATGCGAATGATTCTTCATGATATCAGAGAAGATTTTTACAGTAAGAGGTGATGTCTGATGAGGGGAAGGCATACACCCCAAGGCAAAGTGGGGGAAGGGAATCTAGGCAAGGGGCTTTCTTGTGCATATGTGAGAACCAGTGGGAAAGCCTGAACCACTTGAGCACCTGTGTGTCTTCAGAGTAGCACAGTCCTTTGGGGAATTGGGATGAAGGGGGCGGAAAGAGTAGGAAGGACCTCTCATGGGGGAACTTAGGGATGCTCTGATATTTGTACCCCTTCAGTCATCCACATTTGTGCCTTAAATGTACAGACTCAAGGAGTTCCCATTGTGGCACAGTGGTTAATGAATCCAACTAGGAACCATGAGGTTACGGGTTCGCTCCCTGGCCTTGCTCAGTGGGTTAAGGATCCAGCGTTGCCGTGAGCTCTGGTGTGGGTTGTAGATGTGGCTTGGATCCCATGTTGCTGTGGCTCTGGTGTAGGCTGCTAGCTACAGCTCTGATTGGACCCCTAGCCTGGGAACCTCCATATGCCATGGGAAGCGGCCCTAGAAAAGGCAAAAAGACAAAAAAAAAAAAAAAGTACAGACTAAAGCCAGGCTGCAAGGGTTGGAGACAGGGATGTTGTTGCAATAACCCAGGGAGAGATGAAGATGGCTGGTCCCAAGGAGGAGCAGTGAGAATGGAAAAGGAGGTGAGATTGAAGGTTTCCAAAGTGCAACCAACAGAGGTAGTGTTGCTGGGGCTCCAAGGGCCTTGAAAGGGGCAGGGAAAAGGTCCACAAAGGAAGAAGTGGAAGCAATGAGGGGCTAGGGAGACACAGGCCTTTGGGGGATACTCCAGAGGTGGGGAGGAGCTAGATGCCAACACAGTCAGGAACATGGGCTCAGTGAGGAGATGCTGCAGTGGGTTGAAAGAGAAGGTCCTCAATGTAAAAGAAGTCAAGGATATCTGACCTGAGAATATGAGGCATTTGGTTACATGCAACAGAGAGCTGACATAGTCCAGCACTGCAGGAGGAGGTGGGTATGGGGCCAGGCACTGAGATTATTTTAGCTTTCCTGTTCTCTGCTGCTGCGTAACAAGCATCCCCAAGCTTAATGGCTAAAAGCAATTTGTGAGTCACAGTTCTGTGAGTCATCTGGGCTCACTAGGGACGCTCTTCCCCAGATATCCATGGGGCTCCATCTTTGTCTCTGGGCTCAGATATCATCCATTGGGGGCTCACTTTGACCAGCTCCTCCCTTCTCTGCTCTCTTCTGCCCCAGCCCTTAGCCTTTGTACTGCTATCTTGTTTTTTCTGCCCCATGTTTTCTTGTTTCATCACCTTTCACCACCTTCTAACATTTAATATAATTTATTCATAGAGTGATTGTTATTTCTTTAGCTCTTATCAGTCCCAGGATGCTGGCTCCATGAGAACAGGGATCTTGTCAGTTTCATTCATTGATATATTCCCATGCCTGGCCCCTGGCAGTGCCCAGGAAACATAAGTTTGAGTGAATGAATGAATGAATCCCCTTGGTCAAATCCCACCTGTCACCTGATCAGAGAGGCTGTCTGGCTGTCCCTCCAAAACTCTTTTGCTTTCAAATCTTTCTAATTATTGGGAGTTCCCATTGTGGCTCAGTGGTTAATGAACACTACTAGGATCCATGAGGATCTGGGTTCGATCCCTGGCCTTGCTCAGTGGGTTAAAGATCAGGCGTTGCCGCGAGCTGTGGTGTAGTTCACAGATGCAGCTCGGATCTGGCGTTGCTGTGGCTGTGGCACAGGCCAGCAGCTGTAGCTCCTATTCAACCCTTAGCCTGGGAACTTCCATATGCCATGGGTGCAGCCCTAAAAAGAAAAAAAAAAAAATCCTCCTAATTATCTCCTTTCATTGTCTCCTGAGAGGTACTTACCGCTACCTAATAAGGATCCTGTTTACTGGCTTACTGGTTTACCCTCTGTCCCCCTTGTTGGAATGTCAACACAATGATGCCAGGAAACTTCTGGGTCTGTTCAACATCAGATCCCTAATACAGTGCCTAGCACACAGCAGAGGCACAATAAACATTTTCTGGAACTTTCTATTGAATGCCCTGCACTATCAGCCTGCCTCCTAATAAACCTCAAGACTACACTCTCAGCCACACCTAATACAGGGTCTTGTATACTCAGGCCCTTGGTCAATATTTGCTGAATGAATGGCATTTCCGTTTACCTGCCTGGAGACAGACCCGGGCTGGAAGGGAGTCAGACTCTCTTTCAGCATGATGGGTCTTTTGGATCAAGGGAGGATGAAGGCAGGGATGTGGGGCACTCAGAGCCCCTCCTGCCCAGCCCAGCCACAATGTCGCTTTTCACTACTTACAGATGCAGCCGTGTGCCAGCCTGTAGGAGTGGCGGCAGCGCCCACAGTGGGGCCTTGTTTCCTCGGTCCTCTGCCTGAACCCTGCCGCTGGGCGGATCCCTCCCTGGGGCCTGGCTCAGCTCTGTTGCAGAGACTTAGATGCCCGTGTCTGCTTTCTGTCCCGTGGCAGGTTTGTGGGAAGTGATGCGTGGCTGGAAGCGGTCGAGCATCATAATGCCCCAGAAGAATATGCCATGTTTCCCTGAAGATGCTGCTCCAGTCTGCTCCTCTCACGCCACACACCAGTTATACCCAGTTCCCTACAGAATCTGCCATGTAGATTCTGCCACCTTCTCACATACTTCAAATACTCCCCTCTTGGAAAACAAATCGAAGGGAGGAATAAGTTAGGGGGATGGGATTAACATGTACACACCACTAAATATAAAATAGATAACCAACCAGGGCCTACTGTGTAGCACAGGGAAATCTACTCAATATGTAATAACTTATATGGGAAAAAATATTGTACAGCAAAGCAAATAACTGATTATTCACTTTGCTGCACACCTGCAACTAATACAGCATTGTAAATCAACTATACTCTAGTAAAATTAAAAACAAAAACCCAAAAAACCAAAATCAAACACTCCCCTTTTCAGCCTTGAGAAATGTGACTCAATGCTTAACTTTCAGCTGAGAAGCCACCTCCTCCAGGAAGTTATCCCTGAATGCCTCCCACTAATGTGCATTAAATGCCTCTTTCATGACTTCTCAGGGCTTGCACTTGTCTGTTTGTGTCCCATTAGATTATGAGTTCCCCCTAGACACGGCCTGAGATCTCTAGCCCCTAGTACATCATGCAGCAGGCATGCAGTGATTGCTTGTGAATGCAACAGTGTGTGAATGCATGTGTAATTCTCTTGTAGCAGCCATACTGGATGTTCTTTTTGGGGACCTTGATTTACCAGTTTGCTCTGTGAAGGCTGGTCTTATGGTTTTTCTGGAATTCTTTAGCCCAGTGGCTCTCAGCTGGGGGCGATATATTTACTCCTGAGGGGACATCTCTCAATGCCTGGAAACATTTTTTGTTATCACAACTGGGGCGGGGGGAGGCATGGTACTGGCATCTAGTGGGCAGAAGCTGGGATGCTGCTAAGCAACCTCCAGTGCACAGGACAGCCCTCAGCACAGAGAGTCATCCAGCCCAAAATGTCAGTGGTGCTGAGGTTTAGAACCCCCACTAGCCATTTTGTCCTTTCAATTCTGAGGTCCCACCAAAGTCCTAGGAGTATGAAGGAAGGCGGTAAGGAAAGGATGACTACTGCTTGTGCCCTTAGCTGGCTTCTCATTTTTGTGTATAATATTTCCAAGTAAACAATGTATGATACAGACCTTGCCCCCACTTATTTCCCAGGGTTGTTGTATCAGTTACACAAGCCGTGTAACAAAACGTTCCAAAACATCGTGGTTTGAAAGAGCAGTCATTTTTTATTACTTATGAGTTCACTGATAAGCTGGGCACTTCTGCTGACTTGGGCTGGCCTTAGCTGATCTCTGCATATCTATGGGCAGCTGGTGAGTCAGCTGGGGGCTGGCTGGTTGAATGTGGCCTTGTTCAGATGGCAAGACTCAGTTCCATATGGTTTTTCCTCCTCCAGCAGACTAACAACATCACTTCCATCACCTCCCGTTGGCCAAAACAAGTCACATGGCTGAGCTCAGCTCAAAGGGAGAGGAAAGAGAAGCTACCTCTTGAAGGGAGAAACTGCAGAGTCACTTTGCCAAGGGGTGTGGAGAGGGAGGTATGGATAGGGAGAGCTGTCAATCAAGTACAGCCTTTTTTGTCCCTTCCCACCCCAACTTCTAACTTTCCTAATTCTACCAGCAGCCTAGGGATGTGCTGAGCCACCCTAGAAAGTGACACTTTCATTTCTTTAAGCCTTTGATGTATTCTTTCAAATGATGGCCAGTATGTTTCTGGCCACCATGTTGACATCTGACCCCTCCCTTCCCAGATGAAGAATCCCACCCAAATATACATAGGCACATGTGCACATGTGCACATGCACACACAAACACCATCTCCATCTGGCTGGCTGGACCTAACTCAACCTATCCCAAAACAAACTCATCAACTTTTCTATACTGAAGATTCACTTCATGGCTACCTACCCAAACCAGAAATATCAGAATTATCCCAAACTCCTCACCCACCTCTGACCCCCTGCCACAGCCAGCCAACACTTAAGCTCTGCCAATTTTACCTCCTAAATGTTTTCCTAACCTCCTTTCTGACACTGCCCACATTTGGAAACTCTTCAGTCTCTCAGCTGGACAGTGCAACAGCCTTCTCCTTGTGTCCCCACCTCGAGTCCTTCCCTTTCCCCCCACACGCTATGAATCCAAGCTTTCTCCTTTCTCCCCTACACTCAGTAAATCCATCCTTTTTATTCCAGAGAGACGTGCATATGAGACACACCCTGACAAGCTCACTTGATAAGAAGTAGATACTTTTATGACATTAAATGGAATTGTAACCAAGCAGGTCTGGGTCATGTCCTGGGAGTCTCCTACCTGCCCCAGGGTGCTATTCACATAGGATATGGTATCAGAGAAGGGATTAGCATCAGTTATGCCTGTTAGCTGAGTCAGGGCTTGTAACCAGATGGGTAGCTCCTTCTCCCTTGGAGGGAGGGATGGAGGTGGGTCCTGGGCGAGGCACTGCAGTGGCCTCCTTCTCTGTTTTAGTCGCCCACTTCACACTCTTTAGGCCTCTCTTGCCCACTTACAGGAAAACAGGCCAACTCTGTAGCCCTCTCTGCCAGTTACTTTGGCTGCATAACACACTACCCCAAAGCTGGTGGTTCAGGAAACTAAAGGGAAGATAGCTTATCTCTAGCCCTTGATGTCTGGGGCTCCAGCTGGGAGTACTTAAAGATTGGCAGTGACTTGATGGCTCAGTCTGAAATAACCTGAAGTCTCTATGAGCTGATGCTGCTTTTTGGCTGAAACCTCAGTGGGGACTTTCTTCAGCTGGAACACTTAAACACGTGGTCTCTCCACCAGGCTGCTTGGGCTTTCTTACAGCATGGCAGCTGGTTCCCAAAACCAAACATCCAAAGAAAACCAGGTGGAAGGTGCACCTTTCCATGACATAGCCTTGGAAGTAACAAAGTATCACTTCTGCCAGTATAAGAACTAATTATTAGCTGGGCATATCTGAAATCAAGACTACATTTCCCAGCCTTCCTTGCAGTCAGATATGGCCGAGTGATTAAGTTCTAGTCAATGACGTTCAATTGGAAGAATTACATGTAATTTTCAGGAAGTATTTTTAAAAGGAGAAAGCACTCTGATATTTGTTCATTCCTTCTTGTCTTCTTGAATGAGGATGCAATGGCTGGAGCTTAAGCAGTCATTTTAAATCTTGAGGAAGAAATCCAGTACAAAGAATGGCAGAGAAATGAGATGGAAGGAGTCTGGGTCCTTGACATCAAGGGGTAACTTAGCAATCCTAAATTGCCTGGCTGAAGATTTCTATTATAAGTTGATGTTATTTAAGGCATTATTGTTTGGAATTTCTTTAAATATCTGGGAGAATAAATTTTGCAAATTACTAGGGTAAATCCTCTCTAATTAATTTTAATGCTCTAAACTTGGCTTAGAGATGTATGCTTTAGCATTTGCACTAGTTGATGCTGCTTCTGTGAAAATCCTCTCCCCATTTTCTGGATCTCTTTATCAAGTACCCCAGGGAAGTGCCCTAGAAGGGGTAGGGTGGGTTTTTAGGGCCCCAAAGAGGTCACCTCCTTATTTGCTCTGAGCTGGTCTGGGGATGGAAAACCCGTGTCCTGAGCTGAAGCCCTGCCTTCCTGGACTTTGCCCAGGCTGCTCTGGAGACATTGGCCTCTGCCCTGTAAACAGAAAATGTCACCTTGTGTGAAGTGGCCCCATGCAGAATACACACTGCCCAGTGGAAAGTCCTCCAAGGTGGCACCAGAAATCTACTGACTTCAGCGACTCCAAACCTATGCCAGCCAGTTATTCCAAGTTCATTTTCATCCCCTCCTCCAACAAAACATCTGCCAGCCTCCCTCCTGTATATAACCACCTGCAGATTCAGATCAACACCCTAGTTTGCTCTTTGGCCCCAGGAGAACACACAGAAAGTGGAAAGTCATATGCTTGGATTCAATTTTTTCTTGGGTTTAGAATCCATGCGACTCTCTTGTCTATTTCACGTGGCTTTTCTGACCTTATTGTTTTTCATGTTCAGAAGATAATGAGGCTAGTGAGACCAACCACAGATAATTCAACAAAGGATATTAAGAGGCTCTAAGAACAGCAGGAGCTGCACTTAAACTCAGCACCCACTTTCAACCAAGCCATCTGTGTTCGTTTTCTGAGGCTTTGCTCCATCACCCACCATCTACATTCCCTCAACCCACGAAGAAATGTTTTAGGGTGAACCTAGTTTCTAGCTTGAAATTTGGAATCTGAGCCTCAATTATTTCGGCTTTGAATTCCTTATTAAGTTGTCCACCCAAACCCAGAAAAACAGGTCCGGATCCGGTTAAAGAAAGACATGGCTTTGTTTTTCCTCTGAGTATTGTTCTTCCTTCAAAGGAAATGAAATGCAACCTCCATAATGAAAATCAGAAAGATTCATGCAAAACAAGAATTTAACGCCATCAATATTCGGCTTTGGTGTCATCCTTGTCACTTGGATATTTCAATTGTCTGTTTGAACTGGAGCTGGCATACATTTTTAGAAACATTTAAAGCTTTTGTTTCGTTTCTTCTCTCCATGGGTTTAAACTTCAATAATGAGTCCAACTTGGGGAAAACACTGTTTGTGAAGTCCAAATGAACATTTTCCATAGCAGTAGCTCTAAGTAAAATCTTTCTGCTCTTTGAAAGCTGTCAGAAGGGAACATTTTCAGAAGGGACATTTTCATAGTCAAGTTACTTGAAAGGGGAGGCACCTACAGCAGGAAAGCAAATCCCCAACCTAATAATTTTCTGACATTCTTCTTCGATTCCTCTGGCCTGGGTATTTGCATAGAGCTGTGCTAATAAAATAGCCACTAGCTACAAGTGGCTCTTTACATTTAAATCAAATAAAATTTTAAACCCAGTTCTTCAGTTTCACTGGCCACATTGCAAGAGCCCCAGGTGGCAAGTGGCTACCATATTGGTCAGCACAGATGTCGAATACTTCCATCACTGCAGAAAGTTCGAGGGGTCAACACGGTCTTGATACTCCCCCCACAACCAATTTTTTGGTGCTAATTACATTTTTCCAGAACCTTCCATTCGGGATTCATTAAAGCCCTTACCATGTAGGCTCTGGATCGTCACGTGATTTGGGGCACGAAATGTGGTGTGGAAGAATTTCCCGTCATCCCACTGGTAGATGGACCAAGACGCATGAAGCGTGGCCACCATGGCTGTCTGCCTTCTGTGATTCCTTCAGGGGGATCACCTAGCTCTACCTCCCATGAGTCCTTTTCCATCTGGGTAGCAGAAGTCTGTGAAAACAGAGTTTCTTCTCCCAATAAAAAGTCTATAAATTAAAAAAAAAGGCAAAGTGATACACATTTGCATTTTAACTATGACTCTCTCTGGAGAATAATTCATGTCATTTTTTTCTTCTTTATGCTCTTCTGTATTTTTCAATGTATGATTTCCATGTATCACTTTTAAAATTGGAGAAAAAGGAGTTCCCGTCGTGGCACAGTGGTTAACGAATCCGACTAGGAACCATGAAGTTGCAGGTTCGGTCCCTGCCCTTGCTCAGTGGGTTAACGATCCGGCGTTGCCGTGAGCTATGGTGTAGGTTGCAGACGCGACTCGGATCCCGCGTTGCTGTGGCTCTGGCGTAGGCCGGTGGCTACAGCTCTGATTCGACCCCTAGCCTGGGAATCTCCATATGCCACGGGAGTGGCCAAAAGAAATAGCAAAAAGACCAAAAAAAAAAAAAAAGAAAATTAAAAAAACATTAAAAAAAATAAAATAAAATTGGAGAAAGACTGGGAGTGACCACTGGGAGTGACCACTGTGGCTCAGCGGGTTATGAACCTGGCTAGTAAACGTGAGGATGAGGGGTTGGGTCTCTGGCCTTACTCAGTGGATTAAGGACCTGGAGTAGCCGCAAGCTGAAGCGTAGGATCTTCCCTTGCTGTGCCTGACAGCCACAGCTCTGATCTGACCGTTAGCCTGGGACCTTCCATACGCCACAGGTGTGGCCCTAAAAAAGCAAAAACAAAACAAAACAAATTAGGGAAAAACCAATAGCATGTTTTCCTGTGTTAAAAAGGATGAAATAACCTATAAAATAATAAATCCAAACTTTTTGAACAAATAAATGAAGTCTTTTAACTCAAACAAGTGTTTTCCTTCAAAGTAATACCTTGGATTGCTTTAAGCTTATTCTAGCAATGGCACTGTTATTAAAATTACTTTATAAATTCCCTTTCAAGGCAGCCTGTAAATTACACATGAAAATCAATCTTACTGAGCTATACCTGCTTTAATAATGACATCATTAACAAGATAAATTACCACACTTATTCACTACACTGAGCTCTGAATTACTTGAGGCTGTTTGCAAAAAAACCGAGTCCACCTTCAAAAAGGATTTGTCAGAATTGGTACATTTTTCTTATGAATAGAGAAAGCGCTTCGAACATTGTTCCAAAAAACAGTGGGTGCCAAACATTTGTTTCTTTTCTCTCTCTTACCCCTTCACCTCTTTACTGTCTATGGAGAACATATCGTTGTAAGAAAATGTCAAAATATTCACAGGCCCCCTTTTCCAGAAGGACCATTTTTCATTGCCTTCACTGGAAAGTTGTGCTCTTTTCCCAACAGGTCAACAGTTCCAGGGAACCTCCTCTGTCATCATCAAACTCTCCAGCCTGCCAAATGGAATCCAAAAAAGAATTGCATAGATGGGGATTAAACCAGAGACCCCAAGGCAGAGGCTGTGGATACAAAGAAGCAGAGATCCTTTCCAGTACGTGCTATGTGTGCATGTGCAAAACACACACACACACAGGGATACGGAGGGGGAGGCTGAAAATATTAGCTCAGAAAGGTCCTCAAGCTATTTGGGTCCCTCGATTGGAGGAAATGGATCTCTCTTTTTTGCGCCTGTTGGTTTGGATCTACTAAGTTATTTAATTTCTTTCCCAGAGGGAGTATTTATGAGCAAGTTGTTGTTGTTGTTTTCATTTTTGGCTGTCCCATAGCATATGAAGTTCCCAGGCCAGGGATCAGATCCGAGCTGCAGTCGTGATCTATGCTGCAGCTGCAGCAATGCTGGATCCTTTAACCCACTGCACTGGGCAGGGGATCAAACCTGCACCTCCACAGCAACCTGAGTTGCACCTCAGATTCTTAATCCACTGCACCATGGTGGCAATTCCTATCAGCAAGTTTTGACCTATCCAAGGGGTAGACAATACAGATAATCCCTTGTGCCAAATCCTTATCCATCGTCAGGGGTTGTAAAACATTCAAAAACCTACTGAGAGAAGATCAGATCAGGTAAGGAGGTTCTATTTTCTTTTCCCTGGATTTTTGCCTTATTTTGACTGATCTTGTATCTATTTTTAACTGAAAAGCAATATAACCATAACATTAATGTAGTAAAGCAATGATAATCTGATAACCCTATATAAAGCTATTTTTTTTGACATTTTGTTTCACTTCTATGAAATAAAAATGTCCATAACATTTTGTATGCAGATATTTTAACTTGGCATGGCAAATATTTTCCCAGGTTTCCATATGGTCTTCAAAATGGCCTTATATGGCTCCATAATATTCATCATTTGCTGGACCATGAATTAAGAAACTATTCTTCTCATGCAGATGGGACATGCAGGTGGTTTCCAAATTTTTTACTTTATAATGCTACATTGAACATTTGTATACAAAGTATTTGGTTTCTATTGCATAAGTTGATTCTTTGTGGGTAATTTTTGTATAAGAACTATGAACTCTCAAAAGAGGGTCTAATTCTTGGTTGTATGGTATAAGTTTAACAAGTCTCTAAGTTCTATGCAGCCAATTTATTGTTTATTTCTTTTATTTATTCATGAACTTGCAGATCTGTAGTATACTCCTTTTTACTAATTCATCCCCACATTACTACTAGTTTTTATGCTGTTTATTTTGTATTAATGTTATTTAGCTGGTAGTTCATGAATCTTTATCTTGATTTCATTAGAAACTATAACTTTTTAATAATAATCAATTTTTATCTTGATAAATATTTTGTTTTATACATTGCATTATTGAGTATTACTCCCTTTTCTTTTATACGAATTTGATTGAAAATCATTTGCCATTATTTCCTGCCTTTCTATTTGTTTTTTGTGTCTCTTGTGAATGACCAGTTTGAGACTGCTTTTGATAGGTGAATCTGGGCTATTTACATTTATTGTTATAGCAGTTTTGCTTTTCTTGCTGGTTAATTGATTTTGTTTTCTCTTAGTAGGCTTCTTCAATCTCACATTCCTAGAATGATTTTAATTTGTGAACTTCTCTTTTCAATGATAATTAATATGTTTAAATGGCAAATACCTGCGTTTGAACATCACCCATGAGAAACATGGTTTTTTAGTTCTCAGGTTTTCCCATTGTTGGTTTAGGATTCGGCTTTTTTCGAGTCTGCTAAGTCAGTTATGACTCATCCATCCCCTCTCAGCTTCCAAAATGTTCTTGCTCTTCCCTCCTCCCCTCTCCTTTTCTTCTTGAAGGGTTAAGCTTTTAAAAAGCCAAAACCAAACCCCAAAAAACTGCCTTTCTTGTAGTTTTAGTGAGGTTTTGGGAGGGAACAAAGTTAGATGTATATGTTTCATCAACCATTTTAACCTCAAACTTCATCCTAGTTTACATTATTTATTTTGTCTAAACTATTCTGGTCTTCATACAAAGTTTTCCGACACAGACAAGAGTTTTAAAAAATATTTTCCCCTTTCTTTTGTCCTTGAAGTTCTTGATGATGCCTTCTCCACTGATGTCGGATAAAATGGTACTTAGGTGGTTAATTTTTTGAAAATCTGCAAGGGTAAGAATATCCTTCTGATGCAATCACATTTGAATAGTGTCAGTTAGGACCACTTTCCTAGCCATCATCACTTTCTTTAATGTTTTTTGAAGACCAACTTCTGGCTTTGGTCATTACAGCAGGAACATTCTCAGAAATATCCTGCTTTGGGCCATCCTTGAGGGAAATCTGTCTCTTCTACTTGGGAAGTGGAGAACTTTCATCCTTTCTCCCGTTCTTCTCATCTCTGTACATTTCTTCCTGAATCTTTGTCTATGCTTTTAGGATCTTCCATTTTATTGATTCTCTGCCTCTTTGGTCTTATATGTTTACTGTCTTCTGTAATGATTTGAATTTCTTTATTTTGGGGATTCTACCCTGGTCTGTGCCTTGTCCCACTGTGATCATATTCTTGTTAATTGCAGTCATGAAAATTCTCTGCTCAGAGGCTAGATTAGGTAAGACACATAAGGCATTTAGAACAGTGCCTGGTGCACAGTCAAAGCTCTGAAAGAATTGTAACCAGTTATTTCCTAAAACCGTTGGGTTTTCTGTCTGAAGGATCTTGGCTCATGGGTGGATTGACCTCTGTGCATTTTATGGATCTTTTTCTTTTCCTTTCCTTTCTTTTTTTCTTTTACTAAATAACTTGTTCATTAGGACCAGCTTCCCCCTCCCCCCATAAAATCAGATTTCCTTGTAGTCAATGTGATGACCTCACAAGACCAGTTCCACTAGGTCTTGAGTTGGAGTCTTCTACATGCTAATTTGATGGAAGCTTATTGGCAGCTCTGATTTGGGAAAGGGCTTGTTGGGGTGTTAAAAAGGTGGATCCAGACCCACTTTGTCAACCTGAGATCTGGAGAGCTGACCATGGGGGAAAACTGGTGATCCCCTTTTCCCCTCTTCTTTAATGCTTTTGCTGCTGAAGGTTTGGAGCCTGGAACAGGTTTTAGCAGAGACAGGATTCTAAGCAGGATAAATCCTGGGTGTGAGGAGAGAGCAGCAAGCTGGCTTGGCACAGCGCCATGTTACCTTCCCTAATTCCCCTTCCTGCTCCATGCTTTTTCAGAGAGACCACTCCCCAGAGCTGAGGTTGATGTCCCTGTCTTGTCACAACTTGCTTCTGGTTTTTCCAACAGGAATCTCATGTCACAAATAGGGTTGATGACACCCACGCACAGAACTACAAGTGGGTGGAGTCTTGGGCGCCCCCAGGTTGAGTCGGATTGTTCTGGAAGAGCATGTTATTGTGATGCTGCTAGGTAAAAGCCAGGACTCCCAGGTGGAAGAACATGGTCTGTGGGAGGTGTCTATTTGCATGTAATTTGCATACATTCCAATTCTGCACCTGGTACTCCCTGGGTATCAATGCACATACACGCTAGAGCCGCCACAGATGTTCCTGAAAAGAAGGGAGGGAGGGGCTTTTCGTTCCTCTGTTGTCTTCCTCAAAACACTTCAACATATTTTATCTCATTTGATTCTTGCAAGAGGAAGGAGAAAGATGACTTATCACCAGCTTTGTTTTATGGATAAGGAAACCAAGGTAAAATTGCTTGGTGATTTATCCAGAGAAGCAAAATAACTAACACCAGGTGTTCTCTTGTGGTGCAGCAGGGTAAGGATCTGGTACTGTCACTGAGGTGGCATGGGTCACTGCTGTGGTACAGGTTTGACTCCTGGCCTGGGAACTTCCATATGCAGCAGGCACAACCAAAAAAAAATGTGTGTGTGTGTGTGTGTGTGTGTGTGTGTGTGTGTGTATGTGTATATATATATACACATATATATATGATAAATGTGTGTGTATATCATATATATATATGATAAACAACACCAAAATCAACCATGAAACTTTGTGTCCCTTATTGTGGATTGAAAATGGGAGCTTCATTTACGTGTGGGAACCTTCATGTTTTTTGAATGCCCTTTCACCTGTGCATCTCAGCAGCCCTCTTGCTAATTCTGTGGAGAAGAGTAGGCAGGTGTTGTCACCCTGTTTTGTCTTGGTAGGGACTCCAGGCTACCACGTTGACCTGGGACACAGGTCTCAGCTGGGCTCGGAAACCTTGGCTGCCCTGCCACATATAGCAGAAGGTTGCAGAGCTCATGAGTCTTGGCACCAAAACAAATACTGAGGACGTTCCCTACCAGAACTGCTGGAGGAACAATACCCTTCCCAGTGGCTGGGCTGCAAGCCTGCACTCTTCTGTGGGAGGAGGGCGAGGAGGGCTTTGCCTTCAAACCAGCACCGTTTTCCTCTCTTGGCTGATCCAGCTTATGTAGGAGAGTCTTACTTTCTTTCCTTCCCTTTCATGTCCTACTTCTATGGCATTGATTCTCAAAGTGTGGTCCAAGGGACTTTTGAGGGAACCCTTTCCTGAGGGCCATGACATCAATGCTATTTTTATAATGATACTAAGAGAATTTCCTCTATTGCTCTCACTCTCTTGTGAGTGTGCGATGGAGCTTTCCAGAGGCCACACAGCACATCCACAAAGATCTAAAAAGGCTGTTACAATTCTTCTTTATTCCTTCCAAAAACATATCCATGTGTGGTAGGATTTTTTTCACATACTTCAACTAAAACAACATATCGAAACAGATTGGATGCAGAAGCAGAGATAAGAATCCAGCTATCTTTGGCTTTAAGAAATCTGGATTTTCTTTGCCTAAAAAGGAATGAAAGATGTCTTTAAAGTCGCAAAATGTGAAAAAACACCACTCTTCTCCCTGCCTATTTTTGGTTTGTTTTAGAAAACTTATTTGTTCTGAAAAAAATACCTTATGTCAACATGTAATAGTTAGGTTATTGTTATTTTTAAATGAATTAACACATGGATTTAAAAATATTCTCAGGATTGGCATTCCTGTTGTGGCTCAGTGGGTTAAGAACCCAACATAGTGTCCATGAGGTTTTGGGTTTGATCCCTGGCCTCGCTCACTGGGTTAACGATCCAGCATTACCAGGAGCTGTGGTGTAGCTCACAGACGCAACTCAGATCCAGTGTTGTCTTGTCTGTGGCCGGTGCTGCAGCTCCAATTTGACATGTAGCCTGGGAATTTCCATATGCTGCAGGCATGGCCATAAAAAAAAAAAAAAAGAAAGAAAGAAAGAAAGAAGAAAAATTCTCGGTGTGAATTTCTAATACATTGAGTATGAACAGATACAAGGCACACAGAAAACAAGCTCTTTGGAACTCCTCAGTAAGTTTTAAGGACATAAAGAGGCCGTATGTGTTAGTTTCCTAGGGCTTCCATAGCAGATTGCCACAAACTTGGTGGGATAAAACAACAGAAACGTGTTGTCTTATAGTCCTGGAAGCCAGAAGTCCAAAATCAGGGTTGTTGGGGCCAAATCGAGGTGTCAGCTGGGCTGCATTGCTTCCAAAGGCCCCAGCAGCAGCTCCTGCTGTTCCCTGGCCTGTGGCTGCACCCCTCCCACCTCCATCTCCATCTGCACACAGCCTTCTCCTCTTCTCTGTCTCAAATCTCCCCAGGCCTTTCTCTTATAAGAACACTTATAAGAACTCTTAGGATCCACCTGGATAATCTAGCATGATCTCTTTCGAAGATCTTTAACTTAATTACATGGGCAAAGACCCCTTTTCCAAATAAGGTCATTTTCCAGGCTCCAAGGGTGTGGATGTTGATATATCTTTAGAGGGCCTTCCATTCAACCCTGTAACCAACCAATCTGAGAGCTGCGGTCTGTTCTTCATCTGATCCTCAGCATCCCTCACCTTCCATTTGCTTTTTTAAAAGACAGGAAACAGAAACAGACTCACAGATATAAAGAACAGACATGTGGTTGCCAAGGGGGAGGGGGGAGGGAGTGGGATGGACGGGGAGTTTGGGTTTGGTAGACGCAAAACTATTACATTTAGAATGGACAAACGGATTGCCTGATGTGGCTCAGTGGGTTGAGAATCTAACGAGTATCCGTAAGGATCTGGGTTTGATCCCCGGCCTCGATCAGTTAGTTAAGTATTTGGTGTTGCTGCAAGCTGCAGTGTAGGTCGAAGATGCAGCTCAGTCCAGTGTTACTGTGGCTGTGGCATAGGCCAGCAGCTGCAGCTCTGATTTGACCCCTAGCTCTAGGAACGGCCATGTGTTGCATATGCGGCTGTAAAAAAAAAAAAAAAAATTGCAAAAAGTTTAAAAAATGGATAAGCAATGAGGTCCTACTGTACCTCACAGGGAACTATATCCAATCTTTTGGGATAGAACATGAAGGAAATTATTATGAAAAAAAAGAATGTGTATATATACACAAAAATGTGTATATATATATATTCTTCCTCCCCCTCCCCCTCCACCTATTAAATGTGTGACTGGGTCACTATGCTGTATAGTATAAATTGGCACAACACTGTAAATCAACTATTCATTAATTTAAAAAAAAAGACAGTCAGGGATAAAGACCTTGTACCTCTCATGGAATCAACAAACAAGGATTCCACTCCAGGCCATTTTATACTTTCCTCATGCCCCGTGAAAAATAGGTATGGTCCTTTAGCCATCTGTGACACCTCTGGCTTCTTTAGATTTTTTCAGAAAATATTCTTTCTTCTCCTGTCATTTCTGAAGCTGCAGAGGATGGAGAAGGGGGTGGAGAAAACTTACTGTCTGTCTCACCCTCAGGAGCCTGCTTGGGTCACATTGCCTCTAGGGAACTGACTTTCTCTTATTGCAGAAAAAAGAAATGATGACCCAGAAGTTTCTCCAAATATCCAACTCTGTCCAAATGTAGTTAGAGTGGTTTAAGTGAAGGAGGGCTAGAAACATATGGAATACATTCCTTTTAAAATAAACATGGGTTTGGGGAATCATGGATTGGAAAGAGACTCGGGGCAATGAGCTTTGGGTTTTTTGCTAGGACCCAAAATGTCAATCAGGGTTAGACCTAAATTATTGGCTGATTCCTTTCTGCTGTTTCATGGCATCATGGTTAATAGCGCAGATTTTGGCATCAGCTTCCTTGGGTTCAAGTTCCAGTATTATTCTTTGCTAGCTGTGTGAGCTGGGAAATATATACCTGAGACTCTCTGGGTATCAGTTTTCTCATCTATATTGTGGGAAATGAATTATTACCTGCCTTGTATCAGTCAGGACATGCTGGGTTATGCTGCAGTAACAAACGAGACCCTCCCTAAACATCTCAGTTACTTACAACAAAGGATTACATCTCACTACTACTCCACATCCTTTCTGGGAGGTAGAGAGTTTTCCTCCACTTCAACCTCACTTCAAGACCAGATGGGTGGAGCTTCAATCTGGAACATTGCCAGCCTCCTGAAATAGGGAACGTATTATGAGACAAAGCACATACTGTCTCTTAAAGCTTTCACCTGGAAGTGAAACACATCCTGATATTCACATTTCATTGGCTAAAATGTGTCACATGGCCACACTTAAGTTCAACAGGGTGGGAATGTATTGTTCTTCCATGGGGGGTGCAGGGAGTGGGAGTGAGGGTGGGGATTGGGGAAATTGGAGGGAGGAGCAACATCTGCTACAGTGATAGTCTATTTCATTGTCCTTATAGGCTGTTGTAGAGATCACATGAGCTAAAGAAGCACATAGAGCATGCAGTACAGAGCTTGGCATGTAATTAGTGCTCACTGAATGTGATACTTAGATCAGGACATTATACGCATCCCTGCTACCTGTCTCCCCTCAGGTCCAGTTGCCCGCCATCATTACCCAGTGCTATGGCTGAGGGCTCTCTGTGTTTTCTTTCTTCCTGTAGTAAGTTATAGGAGGAGAAGGTTGGGGGGAAACACCCATTTGGTGAGCTGAGTGGCTTCCTATAGCTGTGCAGGACAACAGAACTCTTCTAGTTCTACTTTTTTGGTTGTTGTCTATCAGTAATGAAGGAGCCTCTTGAATGAAGGTGAGGGGGAGGCTATGTACCCCTGTTTCCATATCATGCATCTCTGTAAAGAGCAGACTTTCCATCAGTTCTTTGAGACTCCATATCTAGCCCAGTGTCAAACATACAGTAGATGCTTGATCAGGGTTTGTGGCCTGAATGAATAAATGAATGAGTTAGTCTTAGCAGTGTGCTGGTAAAATTTAGTTGAACAGCTGCCTCTACTGAGAAAAAAAAAAAAAAAGCCTTGCTTTGTAGCATTTACCAATTTCCATGGTGTAACTACTGTCACCATGGATGATCTTAAGGTACCCATGAGATGTCACTGGGGGTGGCACTGTGAGAGGCACAGGATAGCCTCCAGGGACCTGCAGGAACTTTAGCACACCATTGACTGCCCTCCGTGATACCCTTGCTCTCTATCAAGGAAGCGTTCATTAAGTCAAAAGCAATCCATTCCATTTTGGAAGTGTTCTCATTGTTACCAGACTCATCTGTAAAATAACAACTGATTGAGGTCTTGGAGAAGAAATATTCCTCCTTCTTTAGTGCAAAAGACTAGAATTAAGGAAGGTATGCAAATTGTTTTGCTGTGTAACCTCAGAAAAGTCCTTTACCCTCTCTGAGCTACAAGGCATGAGAGTGAAGAGAATGTGAAAGTTACGCAGGCTCAACTTGACACAGAGAATAAACGGCAGCCGGCTGGATGGTCTGTAGGAGATCCTTTGTGGTTTGATTCCAACACATGCCCAGCTTGGGCTAAGGAGGACCACACTTGGCATGGAACTTTCTCTCCTGAGCACATCCATCGTCACTGCAAACCAAAATTGTCACACGTGCTTAGAAATCCTTCTGCAAAAATTCCAAAACAGCCCAGCCCAGAGACGGAGCAGCAGGTAACCAAGAAAAACAAAAGAGAAAAACAATAATCGCCTTC
Organism: Phacochoerus africanus; assembly: GCF_016906955.1. Lineage (NCBI taxonomy): Eukaryota > Metazoa > Chordata > Mammalia > Artiodactyla > Suidae > Phacochoerus > Phacochoerus africanus. Next base: position 29,019,814 of record NC_062558.1, on the reverse strand, counting down.
TTCTGGAAAGTTCAAATGTGGGCCAGAACCCATACGTATGATTTTTAGGGCAATGAAAGGAGTGGAAAATTTCGATTGCTCACGTCTTTTCACGAAAGCTCTCCTGGCGCCATTGTTGGCTTCAGAGGGGGCCTCGTTGTGCTGCATGATGAATGTGAAAAGCACACGCAGTCCTCACTGGCTTCCTAATCTCCAGATATTACAGATGACGGATGATGGCTGGATTTCATCCATGGTCTCTGCAGGGGCCAGACAGCCATGCTGGCTTTCCAGTCTGTGTTGGATGCTGGTGAAACTCAGGAGGGTGCTCTTGGCACCCTCCCTGGCATGTGAAGGGGACCCTGTTCTCCCTCAGGGTCACCTTGTGAATGAGTGCTGAGCTCCAGTGAGGATGGCTGAGTTTCCTGGTCCCCACAGAGTGAATGACTCACAGGAGCTGTGACTCTAGTGAGTTCTCTTCAAGGGGATCTACTATTAAGTTTTCTTCGTCTTATCCATCTCATCTGTTATCGCAGACATCAGTCCATGCTCATCTGTTACCCCAGACATCAGTCTGTGGCATATGGGCTGCCTTATAGGTTCATGTTCACCCCTGCTGCCCTCAGGGGTCATCTGGAACCCTCTCCTATACCCCCACATCCAGTGCATCAGGCAACCTTGACCATTCTCTCTTTCTAATCTCCATTCTCCATCTTTCCTGCCACTACCAGAGTAGCAGATGCGTAAAGGACAGGGCTCTTACTCCATTGTGAAAACCCAAGAAGGAAATCAGGCTTCTTATCCACCTATGTCATGCACAGGCAAATCTATGACTTTTCACCAAAAGGCAGCTTTGGATGAACTAGCAAGTTCTAGATTTAGACCCTCAGCATTAAGCCCGTGGGATTCAGAAATGAACTTGCAAGTTATTCTTCTCTGCCCTGGAGACCCTAACAAATAGGAGCATCTTCTCCTAGCCCTCTCCTGAAAGCTACCATCACTGCTCACCTGGGCAAGAGCGACAGCCTCCCAGTAGTTTCCCCACTTCCTTTCTTGCTCTTACAGTCCATTCATTCTCCTTCCAAACAATTCAAAAGACATAAATTAGAGCAGAAGGGAGGCCAGAGTAACCAAGTGTCCCCGGGGGACCAAACTCACCCTAGGTGAGAACCACTGTTTGATGAAATGCAGTCTTTCCCCTCCTTTTCCCTTTCTTCCTAACAGTTGCTATGTCTGTAATTCTCTTGTTTAATCATTTGTCTTTTGTTTATTGTCTGAGGAGGTTTTAAAGCTCAGTGGCTGCATATTCTTTGATATCCTGTCCTCTTCCCCTTCTCCTTCCCTTCCGATCCTCCTCCCACTTCCCCTGCTTTTTTCTCCTCTTAATAAATGCAGAGAGAAGCAATAGGAGTAAAGTAGACTGAAGACCAGAATTAAGGCTTTGTCTTTTCTGTCCCTTCTCAACCCTCATCTCAGGCTCTGTGCATGGGTTAGAGTAACCAGTCTCAAACCTTCCAAAATGAATGAACCAGTGATGTTCTGCTCCATCCCAGCAATGCTCAAACTTGAGCACACATTAGTAGCCCCTGGAGGCCTGTGAAAAAAACACGGATTGCAGGACCATGCCTGATCTTCTGATTCAGCAAGTCTGGGGTTGGCTAGAGAAGCTGCCTTTCTGTCAAATTCCCAGGAGATGCTGCTAGGGTAGGGACCACACTCTGAGAAGGGCTGGTCTGTTTTACTCATAAGCACCAGTGGTTTGCATACTGGAATATATATCTTTTTAGGGCCGCACCTACAGCATATGGAAGTTCCCAGGCTAGTAAGTTCACTGCAGCCTTATTCACGATAGCTTAGATATGGAAAAAACCTAAATGCCCATTGACAGATGAATGGATTAAGAAGATGTGGTATATATACACAACAGAATACTACTCAGCCATAAAAAAGGACAAAATAATGCCATTTGCAGCAACATGGATGGAACTAAAGACTCATCCTAAGTGAAGTAGGTCAGAAAGAGAAAGACAAATGCCATATGATATCACTTCTGTCTGGAATATAATATACAGCAAAAATAAACCTTGCCACAGAAAAGAAACTCATGGACTTGGAGAACAGACTTGTGGTTGCCAAGGGGGAGGGGGAGGGGGTGGGATGGACTAGGAATCTGGGGTTAATAGATGCAAACTATTGCCTTTGGAATGAATAAGCAATGAGATCCTGCTGTTTAGCACTGGGAACTATACCTAGTCACTTATGATGGAGCATGATGGAGGATAATGTGAGAAAAAGAATGTATGTGTGTGTGTGTGTGTGTGTGTGTGTGTGTGTGTGTGTGTGTGTGTATGTGTGACTGGGTCACTTTGGTGTGTGGTAAGAAATTGACACAACACTGTAAACCAATTATAATGGAAAAATAAAAGTCATTAAAAAAAAAAAAAAAACACACACACGAAGTGCCTAGGCTAGAGGCCCAGACATAGCTGCAGCTGTTGGCCTACACCACAGCCGTAGCAACGCCAGACCCAAGCTGCATCTGCAAACTACGCTGCAGCTCGCAGCAACGCCAGGTCCTTAACCCACTGAGTGAGGCCAGGGATCCAACCCACATCCTCAATGGATACTAGTCGGGTTCTTAACCTGTGGAGCTACAACAGGAACTCGCAGAGGGGGGCATTTTTAAGAGAAAAGAACAGCAACCTTAGGAGTGTGACTGGAACTGCTGGTGCTTTTTCCTTTCCTGGGAGTGAGAATTGAGAGGCTGCAGGAGAGGGACAGCTTCGGTGGGGGTCCACGTCCCTGCCTGGCCAGGGGAAATGCTACCCATGGCCTCACCATCTCAGTGAGTGATCCTGAACACAGAGGGCTCATGAGCGGGCACAGTGATGGGTCTCGCCTGGCCCTGGCTTTGGAGAAAGTGCCCAGCAAAACCGCACAGACACAGGAGCTTGTTAATAGGCCTGGTTCACATTGCTGCCATTTGAAGGAACTTAATCGTCCTTGCAAAGTGGAAAAATTACTGGTTACCAGGCTGTCAGAGGTAGCTCGGGTGATCTGTCAGCCTGAGCATGAGCGACTTTTTAATTGAAAATGGTTTCTGTTCTGCTTTGCTGGGTCTGCCGTTCTTTCTTAGAAGGGTCACGTCACTGCGCTGGGACACAGACGCCACCCAGGGAGGCGGTGTGAGGAATAAAGTGGGCTTGTCTCAGCCCGCAGACAGCAGCAAATGTCAGGGCCTGGGTGAATTATGAACTATTCCAGGAGATATATTTGTTATCCTTTCTAACCCCAAGCTAATTGTAAGAAATGAAATTCGTGTTTGTTTTTCTTTAGGTATGTTTGAATTTACAAGTCCTAGGTCTTAGGGAAATAGGTCAACCAGACTTTGCATAGGCTTAAACCTGGGATGAATAAAGCCTTTATTTACATCTCTTCCCACTTCTCTCCAAATAAAAAGACGGAGATAGCTTACAACAAAGAATATCATTAAAAAATAAAATTTAAAAGGTTAGTATAACAGAAACAGCATGATAGGCCCAAGGAAAGGATTAGCAGTTTCTAGCCCTGAGCTTCCCAGTAGCCAGGTCAAAAAAGGAAACACAGGAAGTATCATCTCTCTCATTATAGAAAGAAGGAAACGGAGATTTTTTGGTTTGTTTCTGATACCAAGTTCTAAAATAAATTTCTTATATTGGGCTTTATATAAAGAATATCAAGTTACAGTGCTTTTTATAACCATTTTAGAGCAAATGCAAATATAGAATTCCTATGATGATTTCTTGAAATAATCTTGGATGAAAGGCCATATGGTGAAGGTCATTCTCCAAGTAGCTCATCCGACATAGTTCATTTATGAAGATTCCATGTGACCTCATTTGATCTGAAAATGGATTCTTTTTTGAGGAGTGATATTAATATTCCAGCACACCGTGCTACTTCAGCTATTTTTGTTGCAAAGAAAAGAGACCCACACTGGCTTGCTCAAGTAATGGGACCATTGCAAGCCTACAATAAATGCTAATGCCTTCAGGACGCTTTTCATCACACTTAGAATAAATCCTATAAAAACCCTCCAGGATCGGGCTGTGTCTGGGGCAATTCCTGTCTCAGGGCCTTTGCACTTGTTGTCTCTCCACACAGAACACCCTTCCCTCAGTTCTTCAAGATCTAGGCGCCTCTCATTCTTTAAATCTGTGCCCAAATGTCCCCTCCTTAGAGAGGCCTCCCTTGACCTTCCCTGAGGCCTTCCTAATTAATACCGCCCTTCTCAGCTTCAAGTTATTCTCCATCCTATTACTCTATTTCATTTTGTCTTCATAGCAGCTCTCACTCTGAAATTATCTTGTTTACTTGTTTATTTTCTGTATCTTCTCCTCATGAGACCAGGGATTGTGTCTCTTACTCCACTGCCCTAAACATTGCCAGGCAGTTAAAACATGCCCAAGAGTGATGTGTTGAATGAATGACTAAACATAATCATACAGTGGATATTTGTCTCCAAATGCCCAGAATGTGAGCCCTGGTCAGGGCTGTCACATACAGTGGTAGATGTTGTACACTGCACAACAACTGTAGGCGATGCAGTCACTTATGTACAGCATTCCTCTTCCCAGGATGTTCACTGCACACCCTACACATCTGTGTGCAGCATCCGTGGGGTACTGGGTCCTCTTGGTGATAGGAACTGAAAAGCCCTAATTCCCAACCTCATCCAAAGCAATCTTTTCCGTTGAAATAAGGAGAAGGGTTCTGCTGGTTCAGACAGTGACAAGGCTCTGTCGGGTGATTGATTTGTCCTGGTTTGCTGGGACTTTCCCAGGCTTAGCACTGAAAGTCCAGTGTCCTTGGTCTCTGGCAAACAGGGAGGGTTGGCGGGCTAAGAGCTATGATTTCATTAGCTCTGTCCTCCGCATTGTTAATAATAGCAGCTAACTCTTATAGGGCCCAAACTGAGGGCCAGACTTTGCTCTAAGCTCTTTACACACATCATTTTGTTTACTCCTCATGATGGTCCCATTTGGCAGATGTGGAAACTGAGGCACAGAGAGGTTGTGGGGAATCCATGCACTCGAGTCCATGCACTTCACCCCCAAAAGTCCAGGCTGTTAGCCCCTGCCAGCCTGCCTCTTGATCGGGCACTCGAATCCCAGATTCCCACCCACCCTGGCCAAAGAAGGGACCCCAAAGAAGCTGACCCAGGCAGGGCCACCTGTCAGCTCACAGTCCCCAAGGCCCCCACGATTGCCAAGACTCATGAGCTCATGCCTGTTTCGTTTTCATCACCTGGGTTCCAAATGAAGTTGGTAAAAATATATGTCTGTATAAATAAATAACTAAATAAAGTGGATGGAGTCATAGTAAGTGGCACAGACCATTAATAATTCTGTGAAATGAGGAACTCAGTGAGCAGTCGAGAAGGTTCCTTTGAAAGATCAAACGCTGACTGTAAATGCCAGGGAGGGAGTTTATGAGCTGAGAATGAGCCTGCCCTCCTCGGGCTGGGACGGCTCCCATGAACCCATCAGGATGGATGGGATGGTGGCAAGGTGCCCCACTGAGAGCTCGCCTGACCTACCCGGGTGGTCTCCCCAGAGAGACAGCCACCACCTGGCTCTGGGAGCCTGGGGATGAGACAGAGCCAGGGAGCTGGCCTCCTCTGGGCTTTACTCAGAGACACATCTTATTCATCATATGCCTTTGTACACTTGTCCAGGTCCAAGCTGTGTGAGTATATTACCCACTCGAGTAAATTAAGAATTAAAGACAAAGAGCTCCCTGGCGGTGCAGCGTGTTAAGAATCCGGTGTCGTCACTGCTGCAGCTCGGGTCACTGAAGAGGTGTGGGTTCCATCCCCAGCCCAGTGCAGTGGGTTAAAGGATATGACATTGCTGCAGCTGTGGCTCAGGTCTGGCCCCTAGCCTAGGGATTTCTGCATGCCATGGGTGCTGCCCAAAAGAAAAGTAGTAATAATTAAAGACAAACACACAAGAAAAACTTTCCCATGCGTCTTTCTAACCACCTTTACCCCCAGCATGTACACCAAGGAAGTGATCTTGGTCTCCCCTAAACTTTTCAAGTCCTTGGATTTTCTGCCACGGATGTTGAGTATTCAAAGCCACCAGGGCACAGCTGAAAGGCTGGTTTAATGAAAAGGACTGGTCATACCAAGCGACTGAGTGGAGCAACTGGAACGCTCCTGTGGTGCAGGTGGGAATGTAAGTGCCGTGGTTATTTTGGAAAACTGTTGGGCAGTTTCTTATAAGGTTCGATGTACACCTACCCTATGATCCAGTCATTCTTATAGATGCGCACCTCTGTTCACCCAACATCACATACTGGAATGTGCAGAGCAGGACTCTTTGAAACAGCCCCCAATTTGGGAATCATCCAGAGATCCATCAACCAGTGAACAGGACAACTGGGGTCTGTTCTTGAGGGGCCGGATATAAGATGAGCAAACGTCTGCTGCACACAATGCAGGAGACTCATGGACATGATGCTGAGCAGGGCATCCCTTTTGCATGGAGTTTAGAAGCTGGAAGCTGGCCTAGGTCCATGTAGTTAGGAGGCAATGGTGGTGGTTCTATCGGGTATGGAGGAACTGGGTCGGGGCCCAAGGAGGGCATTTGGGGAACTAAGAAGGTTCTGGTCTTGGGAATTCTTGTCTTTGCTCAGCAGAAACTAATCTGGCTAGGATTCAGGCTCCATCCTGGCCTCACTGTGGGTTAAGGATCTGGCGTTGCTGTGAGCTGTGTTGTAGGTCGCAGATGCAGCTGGGATCCTGCTGTGGCTATGATGTAGGCCGGCAGCTCTAGCTCTGACTTGACATCTAGGCTTGGGAACCTCCCTATGCTGTGGGTGTGGACCTTAAAAAAAAAAAAAAAAGACAAAAAAAAGCCCAGAAAGTGCTGGTCTTCTGTCTAGGTGCTAGTTACATGGGTGTGTGCACTTGATAAAAATTCAGTGAGCTGTACGCATTGGGAATTTGTACACTTTTCTGTCTATGCTCTGCTTCAACTAGATATTTTTAAAAAGCAGCGAGTGTGGGCTTTCCCATTGTGACTAGTGGGTTAAGAATCTGACATAGTGTGTGTAAGGATTAGGGTTCAATCCCTGGTCTCACTCGGTGGATTAAGGACCTGGCATTGCTGTGAGCTGCAGTGTAGGTCACAGGTGCACCTTGGATATCCAGTGTTGCAGTGGCTGTGGTGTAGGCCAGCAGCTGCAGCTCTGAGTTGACCCCTAGCCTGGGAACTTCCATATGCCACAGGCGAGGCCCTATGAAGAAGAAAAGTGGAAACAGAAAAAAAAAAAAGAAAGAAAGAATTAGTGAGTGCGAAAAGAGAGAGACACAGGGCACTGTGGTGGCCCAATGTTGCCCCAAGACTTGATTTGGGGTGATGTCCTTTTTGCTCGCTTTCAGTTACAGAAATGACACCAGTTCCTCTGTGTATCCTTAGGCCTCAGGGGAAAAGTTTCCTTTGTGTCCATGTGAAATCTGGCATCCATTCTACTAAAAGTTGGCATGCTTGATGGGCCAGAAAGAAGCTCGCATCCCCACCGTGGCTCGGGTGTCCCAATGTTGGACAGTGGCAATTGTTTGGCTGCCCAGAGTGAGCTTGCTTACCCTGACCGCTACCTCAGAGCCTGGGTCGTGTCCTAGCTGGAAGCTGCAGGCTGTTTCCCCTGCTCTTCGCCAGCCCCAAAGTCAAGGACAAAGACATTTTTAGAAGAGCTCCTAAGAAATCTTTTGGCAGCTTCTCAGGGTCTGCTTAGGCCTGTAACTTACCTCAGGGTCTAAGTGGAAGGTATTTGCAGCCCGTAAAATTGATGAGAGGCATCTTATTACCAATGTTATTCTTGGACTGAAATTTCGTTTTGAAGACACTTGAGAACCAGGTATAACATCCCCCAGTTCACATGTCTTCTTCCAGCTAGCGTGGATGGTCAGCAGGATCAAGGATACACAGGGCACATCAGATTAACTCAAGAAGATGCATTTTATTTATTTATTTATTTATTTTTTATAATTTTTTTATTTTCCCACTGTACAGCAAGGGGGTCAGGTTATCCTTACATGTATACATTACAATTACATTTTTTCCCCCCACCCTTTGTTCTGTTGCAACATGAGTATCTAGACAAAGTTCTCAATGCTATTCAGCAGGATCTCCTTGTAAATCTATTATTCTAAGTTGTGTCTGATAAGCCCAAGCTCCCGATCCCTCCCACTCCCTCCCCCTCCCATCAGGCAGCCACAAGTCTTTTCACTAGGTCCATGATTTTCTTTTCTGAGGAGATGTTCATTTGTGCTGGATATTAGATTCCAGTTATAAGTGATGTCATATGGTATTTGTCTTTGTCTTTCTGGCTCATTTCACTCAGTATGAGATTCTCTAGTTCCATCCATGTTGCTGCAAATGGCATTATGTCATTCTTTTTTATGGCTGAGTAGTATTCCATTGTGTATATATACCACATCTTCCGAATCCAATCATCTGTCAATGGACATTTGGGTTGTTTCCATATCCCGGCTATTGTGAATAGTGCTGCAATGAACATGCAGGTGCACGTGTCTCTTTTAAGTAGAGTTTTGTCCGGATAGATGCCCAAGAGTGGGATTGTGGGGTCATATGGAAGTTCTATGTATAGATTTCTAAGGCATCTCCAAACTGTTCTCCATAGTGGCTGTACCAGTTTACATTTTCACCACCAGTGCAGGAGGGTTGCCTTTTCTCCACAGCCCCTCCAGCACTTGTTATTTGTGGATTTCTTAATGATGGCCATTCTGACTGGTGTGAGGTGGTATCTCATGGTAGTTTTGATTTGCATTTCTCTTATAGTCAGCGATGTTGAGCATTTTTTCATGTGTCTGTTGGCCATCTGTATATCAAGAAGATGCATTTTAGAGTTTACTGATTTTTCAGGTGTGGGGGAGCTACCTGTAGTTCTGAACATGGATTAGAATCAGTCTAGTCTGTTTGAGCTCAGATCCAAAGGATGAATAAAAGATATTAAGTGATGAAGGAGAGAAAGGGCATCCCCAGAAGAGAGACTGGCATGTGCAAAGGCCCTGTGGCAGGGATGAGTAGGAAAGAAGCCCAGCACGATCAGGGCACAGGGGTTGATGGGAGTGTGGAAAGGTGGGCAGGGGCCAGACACCACAGGGCCTGGAAGCCACATTGAAGAGTTTTGCTTTATCCTAAAATCAACCCAAATCCTGAAGGATGTGAAGAAAAGACAGAGCCGGTGTTGGAACAGTGTGGACATGGTCCAGTTGGCTCTTAGAAAGACCCGCCTCTGCCCAAATTCCCACCATCTTCAAAGCTGCTCTGCACTAGAGGAAAGGAAAGTGAATGAGACCTGGCCTGTTTCTCAAGAAGTTCACAATCCAGGTGAAGAAGAAGAAAGGAACACGTGACAAGGCAAATGAATAATCTAGAACAGTGCTGTCCACTAGAAATAAAATGTGAGCCACAAATGCAAGCCATATATCTTAAATTTAAATTCTGGTAGCCACATTTTTTTAATGGCCACACCCAATGACATATAGAAGTGCCTGGCCAGGGATTGAATCCGAGCCATAGCTGCAACCTACTCCAAGGGATCCTTTTAACCCACCATGCCAGGCCAGGATCGAACCTGTGCCTCTGCAGTGACCTGAGCCACTGCCGTTGGATTCTTAATGCACTGCGCCACAGCGGGAACTCCTAGTAGCCATATTTTTTAAAAAGTGAGACAAAACAGGTGACATTAATTTTAAGATACATTTTATTTATAAATACATCAGCATATTTAACACATTTTTGTCTCAACATGTGATTGAAACAGAACACTATTAATGGATATAAAGCATTGCTATTGGAGTTCCTGTCATGGCTTAGCAGTAACGAACCCGACTAGTGTTCATAAGGACGCAGATTCCATTCCTGACCCTGCTCAGTGGGTCATGGATCCGGCATTGCTGTGAGCTGCAATGTAGGTCACAGACGCAGCTCAGATCCAGCAGCATTGCTGTGGCTGTGGTGTAGGCCGGCAGCTACAGCTCCAATTCCACCCCTAGCTTGGGAATTTACATATGCCACAGGTGCAGGCCTAAAGAGACAATAAAATAAAATGAAATAAAATAAAACATTACTATTATTATTAATGAGATAGTTCACATTTTTTCACATTCCATCTTTGAAATCCATCTTTGAAATCCAGTGTGTGTTTTATGTTCACAGCCCATCTCAGTTTGGACTGGCTGCAGTGTGAGTGCTGAAGAGCCACACAATGTTAGTAGCTGCATGATTGGACAGTGTGGGTCTAAGTAGTGGGTGCTGAGACTGTGGCTTGTGCTGAACCCACCAGGCAGGAAGGATGTGAAAGGATAGGAAAGTTCTTCTGAAAGGAGAGCGATATAGGGGCTAATCCAAAGTGAAGAAACACAAGCCAGGCCATCATGTGGGAAAGTGTTCACTGCACTGTGGTTGTAGCAACTCAGATCGGAAACACCCTAAATGTCCAACAGAGGAAAGGCATGATCGTTTGGTAGGCTCCATACCCCTGTCCTGGCTAGACGAAAAATGTAGAAAATAACAAGAGTTGGTGAGGATGTAGAGGAATTAGAACATTGCTGGTACATTGCTGGTGCTGCTGAGCTAGAAAAGAGTCTGGGATGTCCTTAATGGGTTAAACATAGAGTTACCATAGGACACAGCAGTTCTGCTCCTGGATGTATGTCCAAAAGATCTGAAAATGAGTGTTCTAAAAAAAAATTTGTACCCGAATGTCCATAGCAGCATTATTGACAATAGCCGAAGGGTGGGAACAACCCAATGTCCATCAAGAGTTGGATGGATAAACAAAACTTGCTCCATCCATACCATGGAATATTATCCAGCTGTTAAGAGGAATGAAGTACTGACAGGCTACCGTGTGAATGAACCTTGAAATTGTTGTGCCAAGTGAAATAAGCCAGATTTCAAAGGCCACATATTATATGATTCCACTTATACGAATTGTCCAGAAGGGGTAAAACCATAGAGATAGAAAGTAAAAAGACAAAAAAAAAAAAAAGAAAGTAGTTTGGTGGTTGCCAGGGGCTGGGGAAAGGGTGAATGGGGAGTGACTGTTTACCAGATATATGAGCATGAGCTTTCTTTTGGGGTGGTGAGAGTGTTCTGGAACTAGATAGAGGTGAGAATGTTCTGGAACTAGAGAGAGGCCAGGTGATACTGCGCTTTTATGTCCTTCTGCTTATGATCCAAGGACCTGGGGCAGGGAGCAAAAGGGTGACTGCACACCATTGTGAATGGACTACATGCCACTCGTGGCAAATTGTATGGTATGTGTCTTTAAAACAAATTTTTTGTTTGTTTGTTTTTGTTTTTGCTCTACTTCAAGGGCTGCACCTGTATCATACGGAAGTTCCCAGGCTAGGGGTTGAATGAGAACTGCAGCTGCCAGCCTATACTGCAGCCACAGCAATGCGGGATCCGAGCCGCATCTGTGACCTACACCACAGCTCAAGGCAATGCCAGATCCTTAACCCCACTGACTGAGGCCAGGGATCAAACCCTCGTCCTCACAGATACTAGTTGGGTTTGTTTCTGCTAAGCCACAATAGGAACTCCCTTAATTTATTTTTTATTAGCTGATTTAGAGTGTTGAGTCGATTTCTGCTGTATAGCATAGTGACCAAGTCATATCTTGACTGAGTCAAGATCCTATGAGGAAAAGAATATATATGTCTTAGTATCTCATATATATATTCTCTTATATATATGTACTACTAGTATCTCATAGTATCTTCCAACATGGTCTATCCCAAGAGACTGGGTATAGTTCCCTGTGCTATACAGTAGGACCTCCTTGCTTAGCCATTCTAAATGGAATAGTTTGCATCTACTAACCCCATACTCCCCCTCCATCCCACTTCCTCCTCTTCCCCCTTGGCAACCACAAGTCTGTGCTCTATATCTGGGAGTATATTTTGTAGATAGACTCATTTGTGGTATGTGTATTTTTAAAGGCTAAAAAAAAGAAAAGTGTATGGAGCGGTGGTCACTAGAGCTACATCTTGCTGAACTTGAATATTATTTCAAAGAGTGTTGGAAGGAAAGACCAAGCTGTAGAAGAACATAGAGCAGATGCTGCTGACAGCAGCCTGAATACCCTTGCCACCTCCCACCCCCGCCCCCCCCGCCCCGGCACAACTCCCACCCCTGCCTGGTACTCCCCTGGCCTCAGGCCTCTCCTGCAACCTCTTCCTCAAAGCTCTCTCCGCCCACAGGAGCAAGCTTCAACCTTGAGAGGTGGGAGGGGGTGTGTCCTCTGACATCCTGGCCCTCAGTGGATACTCATCATCATTGTGATAAGCATAAGGTATAGGGATGTTTGGCAGCCAAGGAGTTGCAGGGGTTGGGGGCTTTTTGTTTTTTTTGGCTGTCCCACAACATATGGAGTTCCCAGACCAGGGATGGAATCCGAGCCAGAGTTGCAACCTATGCTGCAGCTGCGGCGGTATCAGATCCTTAACCCGCTGCACCAGGCCTGAGATTGAACCCATGTCCCTGCCACTGCAGATACCGTTGATCCAGTTGTGCTACAGTGGGGATGCCAGTGGGAATGCTAGGCCATAAAGCTGAGAGTTTGGATTCTGGTCCAGGTGTCGGTGGGGAGGCCAGGTGATACTGCTCTTCTATGTCCTTCTGCTTATGATCCAGGACCTGGGGCAGGGAGCAAAACACTGTTACATCTGGAGTAAGTGGGCGTACATGGGAGAAGAGTCAGGAAGCTAAAAGCCTGGGAAAAGATGTTTTAAGGTGGGAGACAGCTTCAGCTCCCTGGAGGTGGGAGCCAAGAGCAAGCAAGGAGCTGGAGCTGCTGGTCTGGGAGACAGGGGGACTAGGAGGACCCCTGCAGGAGCTGAGACACCCAGGAGGTTTGTTTATTTGAATCTGTTAGAGAAGGGGGCTGGGAGGGTATGCAGGCCCATGCCCCATTTGCGCTTCCCAGGGAGGCAGGCTGGACCGAGAAGCCTTCTGATCTCAGCAGGTAGGGTTTCCAGGTAAGAATGGGGCTCTGTGTGTGCCCAGCTCTGAGTCCCCAGCCAGTGGGCCAGCCCTGCCTGCAACTTGCATGTGGTCACCATCTCTGGGACCACAGAGGGTGCTTGTGAGGGGGGAGGGAGAGAGTCCACAGGGGCCCACCCAGCCCTCCTCCAAGCCCTTCCCTTCTGGGGCTCTGGCACTGGTAGGCGATCTTAGGGTGCACGCCCTCTCCTCCCCAGTGCATTGTACGAATGGCCCCTACTCTGCATCTCTCTTTGTAGCCCCACTCTGTGCTCTGAGACTTATCTCCCCAGCTTTCTTGGGCTTTATTTCGGAGTACAGTTTGAGAGATTTGGGTAACGGTATACCAAATGGCGTCATCACCTAGAGCTTTCCAATCACCCCTAAAGTTCCCTTGTGCCCCTTTACAGTCAAACCTCATCTCCAACCTCCAACCCCAGGCCACCCTGGATCTCTTTCTGTCACTGCGATTTTTCCTTTTCTAGAATTTCATATAAACAAATTCATACAGTATGAGCTTTTATGGACTTAAGAAATTACTCTACTTCTTTTTTTCCTTTAAAAAAATTTTTTTTTTAAAATTTTTGGCTGCCCCACGGCATATGGAGCTCCTGGGCCAGGGATCAGAGTTACAGTCGCGACTTAAGCTACAGTGGCAGCAATGCCAGATCCCTAACCCACTGTGCAGGGCATTGAACCTGCATCCCAGCGACTCCCAAGACACGGCCGATCCCATTGCGCCATAGTGGGAACTCCAAAAAATTATTCTATTTTTTCCAGCTTTGTTGAGGTATAATTGGTGAATAATCATGGTGTATATTTAAAATGTACAATGTGATGCTTTGATATATGTATACACTGTGAAATGATCACCACATGAAACTAATTAACACAGCCCATCACCTCCAGTAATTATCTTTTCGAGCATGTGGTGAGAACACAAGATTTACTCTCTCAGCACATTTTAAGCATACAATATATTATTGTAGTCACCATGCTGTACATCAGCTATCCAGAAATTACTCAGAACTAAAAGTTTTTTGGCCAAAACCCACCCACCCCTGGGTCCCCACCCCCAGCTGCTGGCAGCCACCATCCTATCCTGTCACTGTGAGTTCGATTTTTTAAGATTCCACATGTAAGTGTGATCGTACAGTATTTGTCTTTCTGTGTCTGACTTGTTTCACTTAGCCTGTCCCCTGCGTTGGCATAATGTTCATCCACGTTGTCGCAAATGGCTGGATTTCCTTTTTATGGATGAGTAATATTCCATTATACATGTGTGTATATATGCCACTCCTTTATCTTTTGACAGAAACTTAGGTCGTTTCCATATCTTGGCTCTCGTCAATTAGGCTGCAATGAGTGTAGGGGTGCAGATATCTCTTTGAGATACTGTTTTCATTTCCTTTAGATATATATCTACAAGTAGGATTGCTGGATCTTATGATAGTTCTCTTTTTAATTTTTAAGACACCTCAGTACTGTTCTCCATAGTGGCTGCACCAATTTACATTCCCACCAACAGTGTAGGAGGGTTACCTTTTATCCACATCCTCATCACTTGTTGTTGCTTGTCTTCTTGATAATCGCCATCTGATAGGTCTGAGTGACATCTCATTGTGGTTTTGATTTGCATTTCCCTGATAATTAGTGATGTACTTTTTTTATTTACCTGTTTGCAATGTGTATGTCTTCTTTGAAAAAATGTCTCTTCAGGTCTTTTGTCCACATTTTAATCAGGTTGTTTGTGGGTTTTTTTGTTTTTGTTTTGTTTTTTGATATTGAGTTGTATGAGTTTCTTACATATATTTTGAATGTTAGTTTACTGTCAATTATATGGTTTGCAAATATCTTCTCCCATTCCCTAGGTTGCCATTTCATTTTGTTGTTTCCTTTCCTGTACAGAAACTTTTTAGCTCATGGATTGGAAGAATTAATATCGTCAATATATCCATGCCACCAAAGGTGATCGAAAGATTCAGTGCAATCCCTATCAAAATTCTAATGGCATTTTCATAGAAAGAAAAGAAAAAGTAATTTTAAAATTCATGTGGAACCACAAAAGACCCCAAGTAGCTAAAGCAATCTTGAGAAAGAGAACAAAGCTGGAGGCATCACTGTTTGTGGTTTCAGATTAGATTATAAAGCTACAGTCATCAAAATAGTAGGGTATTATCATAAAAACAGACCCACAGACCAATGGAATAGAATAGAGAGCCCAGAAATAAACCCACACAAATATGGTGAAATAATCTTTTTTTTTTTTTTTTTGTCTTTTGTCTTTTTTGTTGTTGTTGTTTTTGTTGCTATTTCTTGGGCCGCTCCCGTGGCATATGGAGGTTCCCAGGCTAGGGGTTGAATCGGAGCTGTAGCCACCGGCCTATTCCAGAGCCACAGCAACGCGGGATCCGAGCCGCGTCTGCAACCTACACCACAGCTCACGGCAACGCCAGATCGTTAACCCACTGGGCAAGGGCAGGGACCGAACCCGCAACCTCATGGTTCCTAGTCGGATTCGTTGACCACTGCGCCACGACGGGAACTCCTGGTCAAATAATCTTTGACAAGAGAGCCAAGAACACACAATAGGGAAGGAATAGTCTCTCTTTTTTATTTTCATTTAAAAAAATTTTTTTAGGGCCACACCTGCAACATATGGAAGCTCCTAGGCTGGGGTGAAATCAGAGCTGTAGCTGCCAGCCTACACCACAGCAACAGCAATGCCAGATCCAAGCTGTGTCTCACACCTACACCACAGCTCACAGCAATGCTGGATTCTTAACCCACTGAGCAGGGTCAGGGATTGAACCTATGTCCTCATGGATACTAGTTGGGTTCATTACTGCTGAGACACAACAGGAACTCCTAGTTTCTTTTTTTAAAATGGCTGCACCTGAGCCAGTGGACGTTCCCTGACCAGGGATTGACTCCAAACCACAGCTGTGACCTACACCACTGGGATTCTTTAACCCATTGCACCAGGCTGGGGATTGAACCCAAGCCTCTGCAGCGACTGGAGCTGCTGCAGTTAGATTCTCAACTCACTATGCCACAGTGGGAACTCCAGGAATAGTCTCTTTAATAAATGATGTTGGGAAAACTGGACACCCTCATGCAAAAGAATGAAGCTGGGGAGTTTCTGTTGTGGCTCAGTGGGTAAAGAACTCAGCACAGTATCTATGAGGATGCAGGTTCCATCTCTGGCCTCGCTCTGTGGGTTCATGATCCAGCATTGCCGCAAGCTTAGGTGTACATTGCAGATGAAGCTTGGATCTGGTGTTTCCATTGCTATGGCTGTGGCTGGCAGCTGTAGCTCTGATTCAACCCCTAGCCCGGGGATTTCCACATGCCGCAGGTATGGCTGTTAAAAAAAAAAAAAAATACTGGACCCTTCTCATACACCATACATAAAAATCAACTCAAAGAAAATGAAAGACTTAAACATAAGGCATGAAACCATTACAATTCTGAGACAAGGGTTTGAGTGTCAGGAGACAGGGATATGGAATGTGAACACAGGAAGCAGCCAGAGGGAAGTAGGGTCCATGAGATGGGGATGGGAAGGAGGCAGATCTCTGCTGGGGCTACTGAGGTTCAGTCACCCACCGGGGAGCCCTGGAAGCCAGCATGGGGCTGCCCCTGGTCACACCACCCCCTGGGAGAGAGGAAGGCAGGCATTTCCAGTATGTAGCATCCAGAGCCCCTGCTCCCCTCTTGGTTCTCTACAGTCCCACGAGGGTGATGAGAGTGAAGCACCAGGATCTGAGGAGGCAGGACCTCTGCTTGGGCCCCATGCCCATCATCCTTTGTCGCCCTCTGTTATCTTCACTACTGGGTTTCCCAAGCCCCATAGGCCTGCAGGGAGCCTCCCAGGCTCCAGGCAGGGTGGGGTCAGGCCCGGTGCCCACGTGTCTCCACCTCCACCTCCACCTGTTTGTGCAGTGCGTGTGAGCCCAGCAGCTGAGTCTGTCTCTGAATCAAGTGTGTCTGACTCCCACCCAGTGATTGCAGCTGATAATTCCTGAGCTAACACACTTCCACTGGGCTACCCAGGGCCTTGTTTGGTTTGCATCCCTCGATTATTACCTATGAGAGGCTGGAGCTTAAGACCTCAGGGCTGCCTATGGAAAACCCCTGGTCCCTCCTGCCCTGGGATCAGCTGGGTCCCCAGGGCTCAGGCTTTACAGCCCCTGCTGCTGGGTTACCACCTCCCACGCGGAGCCCCTGGCCGTCTGGAGATGGGCTGATGGCTGGTTCACCAGCACAACCCAGAGAGTGAGGTGCCAATGGGGCGGAGCCGGGTGAGTCAGGCTGGACTTGGTGTGGTCCCCTAGGTGCCAGGGCGGGCCTGTCCCAGGTCATCCTTAGAGTAGGGCTCCCCAGCAGAGCCCATCTCAGATAATAACTCAGTGGGAGGGTTTATTTGCCTTTTCTGCACAGGATCAGAAAGGGCAGAGCCTACATCCTGGCAGAGCTTGCCCCTCAGGCACCTGTCCTGTTGCTGGGGGCCTCCTGCCTCTTGGGAAAGGCAATCAGCCCTGAGAGTTTGAGATGGAAGGCAGGGTTCTCACTGTCAGAGTTTAACAACCAAGGAAACCGGGGTTTCTCAGAACCAGTCATTGCTGGGGAGAAGATGACTTCAGGTGGAAAATTGAACAGACTTAAATGAGATTAAGTCACATTATGAGAAAGTTATCCCCCTCCAATGCTCTTTAATCCAGCTGATTCTTACATGGAAAAAAAAAAAAACAAAACACCCAGCCTGGCACTAATGAGTCTTTAATGCTGCTCAAAGACTTTCTAATTTCCTTTTTTTTTTTTTTTCAAAACAAGAAAGGTTAGGCCTCAGGCTGCAAATCTTACCCAGTCCACCCTCCTGATTAGGATTTAATAACCTTGTTTTGCTTTCATTGAATTTACTTCTGTAGTTGTGTACACATGGCATGGTTTTCCATTTATAGGATTGATACGAAAAACATTTTAGATTTTTGTACTCTTTTTTCTTACGGTGAGTCCTTAATGTATTTTGTAAATAATAGTATGCATTGGGGCTCAGCAAACTATGGCCCTGGGACAAATCCAGTCTGCAGCCTGTTTTTTTCGATGAAGTTTTATTGGTATTTTGCCACTCCCATCATTGACACATGATGTCCGCCCGTCATTGCTCTGGTGGCTTTAATAGGACAGCAGCAGAGTTGAGTAGTTTCAAGGTTGATCATCCAGCCCCTAATGCCTAAAATATGGACCATCTGGCCCTTAATGGAAGAGTTCACTGATCCCTGGTATAGACGGTCCACTGATATGGCAAAAATATGGGCGTGATAAACAAATCTAGAAAATTTAGAAATTACCGATGAAACTAAGTGTGCGTTCCAGGGCCTTCAGTAATCAAAGAAAATTACCAACCTTCAAATTGTGCATCTAGCTGCTTGTCTGATGATTTTTCACCCTGAGATACTGCTGCGATGACCTCATGAGCTGGAATTCCGTGTGTTCTGTGTCCTTCCCCTGCTCAAGGCCGAGTGTAGTTGGATGACTCAGCTGGGTATTGGGAACGGGGGTGTAAATGTCCGACTTCTCTCTCTCTTACCTGGTTAGACTTTAATTTTCTTTCCTAACTTAAGGCTCTAGACCTATGCCTGGTTTCACATTTAGTCTGCTGGTACCTCTGAGCAATTCTCTTTTCCTAGCCAATGATTTAATTACAGTATCTCCCTCCCATTCAATAAGCATTTATCGAGCTGAATTCTGAGTTGGAGCTATACAAACATGAAAGACACTACCTATCTTTGTGGACAATTCGTGGACCTCACCACCACCTTCATTACCAACTCCATCAGCACCATCAACACCGCCGCCACCACCCCCATTATCACCACCATCACCTTCACCACTGTTATTGAAACCACGTACCAGACCCTAAATCTTTGTTTTGAAGTAAAAGACCTTTCCTTTAGGCTCCCAGGCCTCCCCTTGGTCTCAAAAGGCTGACTCAAGAGTTAAGGATTAGGACATATTGTTACAGCTAAAACCTAGTTAAAAGAGTCTCCATGATGTTGGGTCGTGCCTTAGCCACGAACTTGTTACTAACATTCACTTTCTAGTTAAGAGTTATATTGCACCTAGTGTCTGACTTTTCACAAGTGATCTCTTCCTTGCTTAATTGCTTTCTTTTACAACTGTTACTTTCACATTAGAGTTATATTGTACCTAGTGTTTTCTTTTGTAATCGAAACACTCCCTAACACCCGTTCCCTGTAAGCCATCCTCATTCCAGAGAGAAGGTCAAGGGATGATAACCCGGAAGAGAACTGGAAACAATCACTGGGCTGACACCAGATTTGACGACTCTGAAATGATCTATTGATAAAGAATGCTATAGACACCTTAATAAAGAACACTCTCTTCTGAGCTAAACCTATGAAAGAACCCCTTGCTATCCCCTCTCAAGACAGGACGTAGGTTTTTGAGGCATTAGCCTGAAGTGTCCTCCTTTGCCCAACAAAGCAATAAAGCTGTCCTTCCTCTCTGAGACTTAATTGGTGTAGGTGTCCAGAGGCTTCATCTTTGGCTACATTACCAACATCAATATCACCAGCATCACGACCCTCACCACCCCCACCTCCACCTCCATCGTCACCATCACTACTATCACCAGCACTTTCACCACTGCCATCACCATACCCCCACTATCACATAAATGAGGCAACTTTAAACTACCTCAGTGCTTGAAAGACCTTAAGGGCACCACAAGCCGTGCTGGAAGTAAAGCTTCTCCAAAACAGTAGGGAACCCCTATCTTGCCGAAGCACCAAGCCCTTTGTGCAGTGTCCACCAGGCAGGAAATAGACGGGGTCAGGGCTGACCCCTGCCAGGAAGCTCAATCTTCTCGTGGCTTTGCTCATATTTTCCAGGAAAAGTATTTGTGGCTGAGCAAAAGCTCTATTTCACATTTGAAATAGTTCCCAAATACATTTTCTAAAACTCCTTTTTCCTTTGATGTATTTGTTGACTCTCATTTACGCACTTAGAAAAGACCCAGAAGTCAGTGAGTGAGTCCCTGTCAGTCACCAAGAATAGAAGCAGGACCAACGCTCAGAGGGCTCTCATCCCCCAGATGCCAAGACAAACACACTCAGAGCCATTGCCGGGGAAGCCGTGGCTTGTGGTTCAAGTGCCAAAGTGAGGGATAGGAAAAAAAGCCAAGAGATCACCAGAGAGAATGGTTTCCCTCATCAACTTCTGTGCTGAAAATGCCCCTGGCAGTGCCAAGGGCCGCTGCTGCCGGTGGAGGCCTACGGGCTCCATCAGGGCCCTTTTCCACCAGAGCCAAGGTTGACCGGGATCTAGAAAAACAAGAGCAAGTCCTGCTGTAGACAAGGCTCCATCTCTGAAGTGGAAGCCATTGACCTAAGCCAACCATATTGGCAGAGCCTGTCTGGGTGAAAGGAGCAGAGCAAGTGAAGAGGGATGAGGAGAAAACCAAGTCTGAGTGCTGCTTGGGGAGGCTTTAGAGGTGAGATGGCAGAGGAGCTGGAGCAGAATATAGCATTTCTTGGTGACAGGAGAGGCCATAGCCATGATCCTATATGGTAGCCTCTGGCCACATGGGCCTGGTGAGCCCTCGAAATGGGACTGGTTCAACTGAGGAACTGAATTTTATTTATTTATTTATTTGCCTTTTTTAGGGCCACACTCGTGGCATAGGGAAGTTCCCAGGCTAGGGGTCTAATCAGAGCTACAGCTGATGGCCTACACGACAGCCATAGCCACACCAGATCCAAGCCATGTCTGTGACCTACACTACAGCTCATGTCAATGCCAGATCCTTAAGCTGCTGAGCAAGGCCAGGGATCAAACCTGCAACCTCATAGTTACTAGTTGGATTTGTTTCTGCTCTGCCACAACAGGAACTCTGGCACTGAATTTTAGTTTAATTTTAACCTATTTCTTAATTTTTCCATAATATTTATTTATTTCTATACAATATTTATTTATTTTTTAAATTCTTTTCCATGATGGTTTATCATAGAATAATGAATAGAGTTCCTTCCCTGTGCTCTGCAGTAGGACTTTGTCATTTATCCATTCTGTATATAATAGTTTGCATCTGCTAATCCCAAACTCCCAATCCAGTTTAAATTTAAACACAGATGCTTAATGCAGTTATTAGGAATCTTCTTGGGTATGTTTGGAACAGCCTTGGTAGGTGACTCTAGTTTGTCAGCCATGTATTTTTGTGAAATTAAATTTTTTTTTTTTTACAAATTGTAAAATTAACAAAAGTTGCAAATTCCCCGTGAAAAACGTAACATCCAAATTGACTTGTACATAAGGAGTTAAACTTCAGACTTAGTACAAGAAAAAAGAATAATAGTTCATTAAGAGATTTTTGTGTAGCATTTTGAAATACTATTTCAGATGTACTGCATTAAATAATATCTATTATTAAAATTCATTTCACCTGCTTCTTTTAACTTTTTTGATGTGGCTACTAGAAAATTTTAAATTACATTGGGGGTTGCATTCAATCTCTGCTGCCATGGTCGGTGGGAAGCCAGCAGACACTTAAGGCCCCCCGAGGGCAGCCATTGATGCTGTTTTGCTGCCCTCTGTCCTCTGCCCACTCCCCAGCCACACCTTAGGAGTCAATGTTTGCCAGTGTTCACCCAGAGAGGAAGTTATGGTATAATTAGAAAGATGAATCAGAAGTTAGAAATTTTACAACTCCCAATGTTATCATCGACTCCAGAACATTCCATGGAGTCTCGGGACTCCTAACAATTTGCAGGGAATTTTGATTGAGATCACCAGACTCACTGAATCAACCTAGAGCTGACCTCTCAAGACCCCAAAGTTCTTGTGCCCTGAATATGCTAGACTCTGTCAAAAATGTTAAGATTTGGGAGTTCAAGATTCACAGCCACGCGACGTCTCTGTAGGTCTAAAATTATTTCAAATTTAAAAGTTTATTTTTAAAAAACATATAACAAGTCTTGGACCTGAAACCAACCAAGTGACTTTTTTTCTTTTTTTACACATATGGCCTCGTACTTTCTAAAGAAGTCATTTCTTTGCCCCTGGCTCACTAACATGGTAGCTCTGGCCCCAGTTGGCTTTTGAGTACTTGATTCACACTGTGAAAGACACTACATTTCAAAAGCTTAGGATGGAAACACCATGTAAAGCAGCCCATTAATAACATGTCTACATTTATTACACGTTGAAATGATAATAGTTTGAATGATTTGGGTTAAATTAAACATATTATAATTAACTTCCCCTGTTTCTTTTCATCCTTGCTAATATTCTATGAGTTTGGACAAAGTGTGTAATGACTTGTATCCATCATTATAGTCACATACAGAGCATTTTCACTGCCCTAAAAGTCCTCTAGGAGTTTCCGTTGTGGCTCAGTGGTAATGAACCTGACTAGTATCCATGAAGACTTGGGTTTGATCCACGGCCTCACTCAGTGGGTTATAGATCTAGCATTGCCATGAACTGTGGTGTGGGTTGCAGATGCACCTTGGATCCCATGTTGCTGTGGCTGTGGTATAGGCTGGCAGCTACAGCTCCAATTTGACCCCTGGCCTGGGAACTTCCATATGCTGCAGATGTGGCCCTAAAAAAACAAAACAAACAAATGAACCCTCTGTGCTCAGCTAACTCATCACTCCCTCTCTTCTAACCCTTGGTCACTGCTGATCTTTTTATGGACACCATAGTTTTTCCTTTTCCAGAATGTCACAGACTTGGAATCATACAGTATGTAGCCTTTTCAGATTGACATCTTTTATTTAGCAATGTTCATTTAGGTTGTCTCCTTGTCTGTTCATGGCTTGCTAGCTTGGTAGCACCGCATAATACTCCATTGTCTGGATGTATCAGAGTTTACCTGCCCTCTCACCTACTGAAGGACAGCTTGGTGTCTTCTACATTTTGGCGATTATGCATAAAGCTGCTCTAAACATCCGTATGCCGGTTTCCGTGTGGACATAAGTTTTCATCCCCTTTGGGTGAATACTAGAGAGAATGATTTCTGGATGGTATGGTCGTTCCTCCACTTTTGACTCATCTACCCCTTCCAGGACCCCTGGCAAATCCAGCTTCTGCCCACACTCTTGGGCCAAAACCATCTTAAAATTTAGCCAATGACTTGTATCTCACCATGCCTCTTACCCAGTCTCACCTTTCTCAACCCTTTAAAATCAAAAACCAAATGAAAAATAAACTTAGGAAAAATTTTAAGTACTTTTTAGTACTGCAATCCAGCCTTCTCCCAGTTGCTATCTAAGAAATTGTATCTTCCTGGAGATGTGTCCATTCTTCATCTCTAACCTCCTGGAAGGCAGGGCCTGAGGACATTTCTGTTTGCAAATAGCTATTCTGATCTGGATGGAGCCCTTCCCACTGGTCTGGAGGCAGGAGGTGCCCTGTGGGGGCAGAGCCCCATCTTGGCTCCTCTCCAGCCTGCAGTCCCTGGAGAGCAAACTTGGCATCTCCAATCCAGTCATTTCTTTATGCCACATGTGCTAAGCAGTAAACAGCTCTCTGGGACCCAAATAAAAAAGGTCTTTATGGAGAGAACAAATACAAGTAAGTGCCAGAATCCAATTTAAACGAATAAATAAACCCAGTTCCAAAGGCTGCAGGCCACAAGATTTCAGCAAGACAAGCCAAGCAAGTTGGTTTCTCGTAGTTGGCTTCTTAATGTGAGGGAGGAAGAGCCATCCCAGGTCCTGTCAGCAAATCCCAGCATCTCCAGTCTGAAGGTCCCAGGCCCCAAAGAAGAAAAAGCACATCCCCCCTCCCCCCCTCACCAAGTTTCCCCAAACAGCAACTAGCCTTTCAAATTTTGCATTTAGAAATGAAGACAAGTAGAATCTCAGAAACTTGAACAAAGAGGGTATTCCTGCCTCCAGGAGCCTGCAGTGAGAGTGGATCTGGAAGGTGATGCTGAAGGCAGTGATCCATTTGTTTTGTCATCTCAGCAGCTCTGGCTTGTGCATCCCCTGCTGGCCAGGGTGTGTGTGTATGTGGGGGGGCCCTAGCTTGGCCTTCCTTTGCTCTAGTAGCATTGATTAAGAGTTTTGGGTGCTAGGCAGAAGGAAGGGAATCTTACGAAAATCAAGCACCATTCTTGCCTTGCAGGATGCAGGAGCTCTCATTCTGAAGAGAGACACAGAGTCATGGTCCACTTCTAAGATGAACCCCCAAATGAGGGGGTGGAATCCCCAAATGAGTGAGGTGGAGGTGGGGGGGGGTAGCTGAGAGGGAGGGTGGGTGGGGCAGTGAAGATCACCTGGATGCTGGTGGCCCAGCTGTGCTGTGAGGGAAGAGAGACTGAGAGACACTTGGTGGGTGGGGAGGAGGTATCAGAGATATTGGGACAGAAACCAAAGAGGCAGGACATGGGCTGGGAGATGCCATTTTAAGAAACTGGGTCAGGACTTCCCATTGTGGTTTAGTAGGTTAAGAATCTGATCTAGTGTCCATGAGGATGCGGGTTTGATTCCTGGCCTCGCTCAGTGGGTTAAGGATCTGGCGTTGCCATGAGCTGTGGTGTAGCTCTCAGAGGTGGCTCAGATTCAATGTTGCTTTGGCTGTGGTGTAGACTGAAGCTGCAGTTTAGATTCGACCCCTAGCCTGGGAGCTTTCATATGCCACAGGTGTGGCCTTAAAAAGGAAAAAGAAAAAAGAAACTGGGTTGGTGTCCAGCAAGTGATAAGAAAGCCACCAAAGTGTGTCTTGTCCATCCTGGCATCTTCCATGAGTCACTCTGTGGAGCAGAGTGTGAATTTGAGGGCTTGAGGACAGCAGCCCCTATATCCCTGTGCTCCTTTCCTTCCTGAATCCACCCCCACAAGACTTCATTTCCCAGAACCCTTTGCCCCATAGGCAGGGTCATGTGACTAATTCTGGCCAATGGACCGTGAGCAAGAATGATGCCTGCACTTCCAGGCCTGGCCCCTAAAACCTGGAGAAGCTCCAAGCTCTTTCCACTCTCTCAGCTGGAATGAGGAGGATCCAGTGGAGGATGCTGGGATGGAGCCATAATATGGAAAGAGTTTGGGTCCCCAGATCACAATAGCAAAGACTGTCCTGTGTTGACATGCATGAGAAACACATTTTCATTGCTGTCAAGCCACTTAGATTTTGAGGTTGCTATTAGAACAGTAAGCTAATCGCATACATCTTTTGATTAGACATCTGTGATGGAAGGATGACAGGAGCCTAAATCAGCAGATGGCAGTAGGGGTGAGAAGGATGAACAAGCAACACTTAGCAGTAAAATGACCACCACCTGGGACTGAAGTAGATGCTGGAGCTGGTGGACTGAGAATCCAGGGGGAAGAAAAGTCTTGAGAAGGGAGGTGATGCATCAAAATTCACATGTCCTGAATCTGCAGGAACCCCATGGAGGTGCCTAGGAGACCAAGTGAGAAGTTTGTGTGAAAGACATAGAGAAATGAGAACCAGCTCCAAGAGAGGTTAGAGCAGCATCAACAGTGCTTAATAACAATTCCTTCCATCACAAAGGCTATTAACAGACACCAGTTATTTCCCTTCACCTGGTCAAAAAAAAAATGTTTTTTACAAGGCCACTGCAGACAAAAAAGTAAATTCGCATAGAGTCCCTAATAGCTAGAAGTTTCAATTCTTAAGAGTTGGAATTGATCTTTGGCAAAATCCTCATTTTATTTCACCAACTAGAAAGACACACGTTGCTCATTGGGTTAAGGATCCGGTGTTGCCAGGAGCTATGGTGTAGGTTGCAGATGCGGCTCGGATCCCGCGTTGCTGTGGCTGTGGTGTAGACTGGCAACTGCAGTTCCGATTAGACCCCCTAGCCTGGGAACTTCCATATGCTGCACATGTGGCCCTAAAAAGACAAAACAAGCAAACAAACAAAAAACAAGGACCTGCTAGAGCACAGGAAGCTATATTCAATATCTTGGAATAAACTGTAATGGAAAAGAAAAAAAAAGATAGCAGGATTGAAAACCTGGTGTCCATTTCTTTTCCGAGTGGCCATTTTGCCTGCGGTTGGAGTAGTTTCTGCTGCATGCCAATCCTTATGAACTAAGCCTTTGCTCCAACCTTTTATAAAATCTTAAGTTACAAATGCTGCGTGGAAGACCCGGCGAGCCCAGCAGCTCCGCCATCCCGACTTCATGTTATAATGCAGTAATTTATAAGGGAAAATCTGCAGCACGCCCCTTGGCCCTGGGCCCGTAACTAAGAAAGATCTCTCAGAAACATGCAGTCTTTAGTGCTTTTATATATTTAACTGCCTAAGGATTGAAGAAAGGAGAGGGGGTTGGGGGAGGGACCTCAGCTAGTTTTTACTATGACTCTGCCCCCAGCCTTTTTCCCTCCAAGAAATTCTTTCCAGTTCTCTTGTAAAAGGCTTCATGGTGACCCAGTGCATAAAGACCCCCGAGCAGGCTGGCCTTTGTAAACGACACAACCAGGCTACTGTGGGGTGAGTGATTGATTTAGCAGCCAAGGCACCTGAAGAAGGCAGACAGGAGGACTGCGTGGTTATAACTGTGGGAGAGCAGATGAAGGCAGGACATGTCATGTGACGCGGTAACCCAGCTTGGGAGGATTCTGGAATGTTTCCAAGAAGAGAAATAAGGCCCCATGTATGTGGAAACTAGGGGGTCGGAGCGTGGACATGGGCGCTGTTAACCAGCTCCCAAGTCTGCTCCCACCTTTATCTGGCTTTCTTGTGGCCGGCCAGAGGGACCCGCAGGCAGGCCACCCGCTCCCTGTGACATGGCTTGTTCTATACAGTACACATTTCTGAGTGCTGGCCTTTTCTGCTGCCTCTATTCCCAAATCTGAGAGAAAGCAAAGTCAACTCTCATCCCATTGGAAATCTGACTTTGACATCCTATCTTCCCAGGCTTGTGAGATTAGAAATCTGGACTTTCTACAGGAGAAATTGACAAACATTGTAAATTAACTATGGTAATAAAAAAGAAAAAAAGAAATACTGACACTCAAAGGCCCTGTCCTTGCAGGCACAGACACTGAGACCCTGGGTTCTTGTCCCCAGTGACCGATCACGGGCAAGCTATTGATTGTGATAGCATTGTAGCATTAACTCTTGGACATAAGCTTTGCACCACAATGGGTTGAACAGGGGTCACAACTTCCATTGAGGAGGGGGCAGGGGAGGAAGGTGAGGAGGACATATAGAATATGGAGGTGGTTTAGAAAGGAGATTTAAGACAGAAGGCCCAGCCCCAGCAGGATGACCTTGGCCAAGGATAACCTTGGGCATTTACTACATGCTGCGCCTCTGTTCCTTTCATCTGTACAGGGACACAATTGTGGTATCAGTCTTGGGGACTGGAAGAGGATTAAGTGGAATCTTGGTTTTGAGGCCCTTAGCAGAGACCTGGCTGTACTAAATGCTCGGTGAACACTAGCTTCATTTTGGGTGGAAGAAAACAGAGAGGCCACCGTGGCTGGGGAGAGGCTGGCCAGTGCCAACGCCAGCAGGGCAAGTGCCACTCACACGTGAATCTGCCACCTGGGTGGGGAGGGGGTCACGGGCGTTTTTTTCTCTGGCTCCTCTTTCTCCCTCAGCACAGATCAGCTTCTAACACATCCTCAAGCCATGTCGTTTGGGGCTCACTCCAGGGTTTACCTCCCAGGAGAATGCAGCTCCTTGAGCTATGGCACAGGATCAAGGTCCAGGTCTTTCTTTCCACGCATCCTTCATCTGGAGAGCAGACTCCTTAATGTTTCCTGTGCTTAGCCGCCCGGGCTGTTCTCTACTCTTCGTATTGTTCCTGGTGGGCTGTGTTTGGATGGATGTGAGAATCCACCCAAACACAGCCCACCAGAAACAATCAAAGAATCCAGGTATCAAATTGCTGCTTCATTGAGTGGGGCTACAAGGCAGGGGTTGGGGGAAAAGGCGGATGGGAGCAAAAGTCAAAGAGGGCTACCATCTCTCACTTCCTAAAGCAGCTAATTTTAAAAGATGTGGAAGTTCCCTGGTGGTTCAGCAGGTTAAGGATCCAGCATTGCCACTGCTGTGGCTCAGGTCACTGCTGTGGTGCAGGTTTGATCCCTGGCCCGGGAATTTCTGCATGCCACAGGCACAGCCAAAAAAATAAAGACACGAGCAGCTGGGACTCTTGTTCTTGTTCTCGGCTGGTGGAGAGGCAATCCCACTGGTAGGTATTTACCCAAGATAAATGGAAATACATCCGCACAGACTTATACCTTTATGCTTAATAAAGCCACGCTGGAAACAACCCAAATATCCACCATCTGGGACACACTTATACTAAAAAGATGTTCATTGCTTGTCTGAAATTCAAATCAAACCCAGTGTCCTGTATTATCTGGCAACCCTCCTTCAGAGGCACCCACGAGACAGGTGCCAGGAGGGGATGCTGGGGGTGTGGGGGGGACCCACAGCAACACATTAAACATAGATCTATAGTTCCCATTTATTGGGCATTTACTATGTACAGTTTTGTTCTCGAGGTTTAGAGCAGGAGCTGCCTAGGTTGGAAGCCCGGCTCTGCGACTTTCAAGCTGTGTGACTTTCGGGGCCACTCTCTCCTCATCTGTGCAGTGGGTACAACAGTAACACCTGCCTCGTAGGATTGCTTTGAGCTTTAAATGAGTTGATGTAGGTTAAGCGCTTGGAATCAGGCTTTACACAGAAAAAGTACTCAAAACGTTCAGCTACTATTATGGTTGTTGTTGGTTTCATGGTAGCCAAAGAAAACTGGTAGCAATCAAAGTTACTTGGAGTAAGCCCCATAAACCAGGAACCAGATGTAATAGAGAAGAGCCAAGGAGGGAGGTTTTGCCTGGGACTTTATGTCGAAAAACAAAACAAAGTTTTAAATATTTATTAGATGGTAATCGTAATAATGCACTGAATCTTAAAATTCGGGGGTTTGGGAGGTGTGGGTGATTTTTCTGGCAACATCATGTGGTAGCATAATAAAATGCTCTTCCCTTCAGCACAGCAAGACCATAAAGCAGATTCTTTTCAAAGTGCCCAGCGTGATATCAGTGTCCCCAGAGCCACTGAGGCACTGCTAAGATCACCACATGGCATCATCCTTATCAATTTTATCTTCTATAATTATTGATCAGTCTTCCTGACAAACCCTCCTTTGCCAGGGGCTGTGAGTGGGAAGAGGGCCATTTTCCAGCATTACTTTCACCAGCTTCATGAAATCCTACATTTTTTTTTTTTTTTGGTCTTTTTAGGGCCACACCCATGACATATGGAGGTTCCCAGGCTAGGGGTCAAATCAGAGCTGCAGCTGCTAGCCTACACCACAGCCATAGCAACATGGGCTCTGAGCCTCACCTGAGACCCACACCACATCCTACGGCAACGATGGATCCCTAACCCACTGAGCGAGGCCAGGGATCGAACCTGCACCCTCATGTATGCTAGTCAGATTTGTTTCCACTGAGCCACAACGGGAACGCTGAAATCCTACATTTTTGTTCAGGTGTGCTATTTCACCTTGCAGCCTCTTTTACAAGATTTTTGCATTGCTTGGTTGGCTGTTGGAGACACAGGCAAGAGAGTGACCACCAGGCATGTGGACAGGAATAGCAGGATGACACAACCTGTGACCCAGCAATTCCACTCCTAGGTCTAAGCCCCAAGGAACTGAGAACAGGTGCTCACACACACACATCCATGTCACAGCAGCATTATTCACAACAGCCAAAAGGTGAAAACAGCCACTCTATCAATGGACGAATGACTACACAAAATGTGGTCCACCCACACAGTGGTATGTGATTCAGCCATAAAGAGGAATGAATCACTGACAGAGGCTACAGAGGCTACAACACAGATGAACCTCTAAAACATGATGCTGAGTGAAAGAAGCCGGACACAAAAGATCACAGGTTGCGTGAGTCCATCTCCCTCTCTCTCTTCTTTTTAGGGCTGCAACCTGCAGCATACGGAAGTTCCTGGGCTAGGGGTTGAATCTGCAGCTGCACTTGCAGGCTTACACCACAGCCACAGCAATGCTGGATCTGAGCCGCGTGTATACCTACACCGTTGCTTGTGGCAATGCTGGATCCTTAACCCACTGAGCAAGGCCATCCTCATGGACACTATGCTGGGTTCTTAACCCGCTGAGCTGCAATGGGAATGCCTGTATGAGTCCATATCTATGAAATGTCCAGGACAGGCAAATCCACAGAGACAGAAAGCAGATTAGTGATTGTCAAGGGCTGGGGGAGGGGTGGAGAGTGTATGGGGGTCCCCTTTTGTAGTGGCGATGATGATCTGGAACTAGAGGTTGGTGATGGTTGTACAACACTGTGAAGGTACTAAACACCACCGACTTGTTCACTTTAAATGTTCAACTGCCCATTAACTGGATTTCATCTCAATTTTAACAAAAAGTAAAAGGATGATCAAGTGGGGCTTATCCCCAGGGGTCCGTCCATCAGTGTTCTTGTGACCGTCACTTTTGTGTGCCTCCCCAGAAGATGGGGTCAGGCAACAGAGGCTTGGAGAGCGAGGAACCCGTCTTTGACACGAGCCCCTGGGGTCTTTTGGACGTCAGGTCCGGCTCCTGATGGACCCCAGTGGGGGAATACAGAGACCAGGCAGGGCATGGACCCAAGGGGCCAAGCTGCATGCAGAGCTCCTGGGATCTGACGTGGACCACTTTCCAGGACCATTCGTCCAGGCGGGCGCCGAGGGGCCCTGGGCTGGGAACTGCCACACTGGCTCATCCCTCCGAGTGAAGGTCAGGCTGCTGACCGCTGTGCATTCTCCTGGATGGGCTTGGTGGTCTGGCCCCCGAGATTGAGACCAGTTTCCTGAAACCATGGTAGGCAGTGTGAGGGAGCTGTCAAGAGCAGAGCAAGGAGCTCGCATCAGACAGGCCTGTGTTTCAAACCAGCTGTGTGTCCTCTGCCTTCCAGGGCTTCAGCATCCACCTCTGTTAAGTGGGGATAATCATAGCCCCCACCTCGCTGAGTTGTGAGAGTTCAATGAGGTAACATTCATAAAGTTCTCATCCATTATTATTATTATCATTATTATTGAAGATCTAATTGGGTTTAATCAGCAATTCATGAGTCAGGCAGCCCCTCCTAGCAACCAGAAGCACCTTTTCAGCAGTTTTTGTTGTTGCTGTTGTCATTATTTCACAACCTCAGGTGCCAGAAATTGAAGAACAAGGGTTTTTCAGAGCCAATTTCCACCCAGAAAGTCCACGAAGCTGCCCACAGACCCCCACAGACCCCACACCTCCAGCATCCTCACACCTTTCATGAGAATGGACCAGGGCATGCAGGACCCCTGACCTGCTCCATTTCCCACCCTAGGCTGGAAATGCCCAATGCATGTGCAGACAGATGAGGAGAAAAGGGGCCGTGCACTCCCCAAACTGAGAAGGGAGGCAAGTCAGGAGGCCGCTTGGGGAGGGAGGTACATGCATATTGCAGCAAGTTGCAGCATACGTTGCAGATGCGGCTTGGATCCTGCATTGCTGTGGCTGTGGTGTAGGCCGGCAGCTGCAGCTCTGATTCAACCCCTAGCCTGGAAACCTCCATATGCCATGGGTGTGGCCCTAAAAAGAAAAAAAAAAGTGATCTGGGTAAGAGGAGGGGGCGTTTTAAGGAAAGGGAGACTGTAATGGTTACTTAAGACAATGCTTTGGAAAAAATGAAAGAAAGAGCACCATGATGGAGAAGGAACAAGAGTCTGTCCACGTTGCAGAAGGAAAAGATAACCAGATAAGAGGATGTCAGGAGAGTTGAGTGACAGTGTCTTAGTAACTGGCAAAGCTATGATGCCAACCAAATCAGATCTGTCCAAAATGATCACTGGTGAGCGTTGGTGGTATAGTGGTGAGCATAGCTACCTTCCAAAATGATCATTGGAAGAAAAATCTCATGATGTTTAAAAATAGAAAATTATATTCTCAAATCAGTGTTTACGTACACACAAAAACAGGGATCAGGCAGCAGAAAGTAGAAACTATAGTTTAATGTTATTTGTCTACTTTTTCATGGATGCCATGTCATCCCAGATCTTGATAATCATAGAGAGACCTGAATCCTCTTTATTTAAATGCTCACATTACTACCATTGACACTGTTTTCCATCTTTCACTTCACTAGAGGGAAAAAGAAGAAAATAGTATTTCCATATCAAGGGTATTAAAGAAAGGAAATTTGCAAGGTTTTATCGAAACAGAACATACAACAAAGGAGAGAAGGAATGAAGTGGGTATTCACTGTGAAAATAAGCATGAGTTGGTTCAACGACACCAAGACAGACTCTAATGCTGATTCAAAAAGCGAAATCCAAGAGTTCCTGTTGTGGCTCAGCAGGTTGAGAACCCAACATAGTGTCCGAGGAGGATGGGGGTTCAATCCCTGGCTTCACTTAGTGGGTTAAGGATCATGATGTGGCTGTGAGCTGCAGCATAGGCCAGGAGCTGCAGCTCTGATTCAACTCCTAGCCCAGGAACTTCCATATGCCACAGGTGCGGCTGTTAAAAAAGAAAAAGAAGAAAAGAAAAAGAATGTGGGAGGGATGAAAAAGTCAATAGATGAGGCCCCAGATTCTTTGGAGGATGGAGGATTTAAAGGGTAAAGCATGCAGTGGGTCCATCCAGTGGGTCGCTCCATGTTGATAAAATCTCTTAGCACCAAGGAACCCGGCTTTGGGTCACAGGGCAAAGAAGATAAAGCTGAAACCAGTCTGAAATTTGATCTCCACCCTTCCCTCTCCCTCACTCTTCCCAACCCCCAGGCCTCTCCTGGTCCTCCATTCTGATAGCGAGCTGAATGTTTTTCAAGAGTCTTTTATTCAAAGACCTCCCTTCCTCTCCCACCAGGGAACTTATATTCAGAAATCATTCCAGGCATTTGGAATTCAGAATATAAACATCTCCGAGGCAGCCCCAGGCCCCAGACTCCCCAACATGCCTTCTCTTCTCCTCGACACCTGTCTTCATGGCTCTCTCCTATTTTCTCCAAGCTCTTGGCTCTCTCCCTGTCCCTGGCATGTTGCGCTTATTCATGAAGAGGCAGCTTTCTCTGGGGATAAGAAATAAACTTATCCTCGTGTTCATTGTGAGAAACCAACCAACACACTGTTGGGGGATTTGAGAACGCTGTAGGGCTCAGGGGTACAGCCTTTCTTTCACGACAGCCCCAAAGTAGAAACAATCCACGTGTCCATTGATAGACGGCTGGGTAAACAAAGGGGGCTCCACCCATACCATGGAATACAATTCAGCCCTAAAAAAGGAAGAAGCCCTAACACAGGCTACCATGTGGATGCACCTTGAAAAACCTCATGTCACATGAAAGAAGCCAGACACAAGAGGACAAATATCATATGACTCTATTCCTATGAAATACCCTAAAGATGTAAATCCATAGAGACAGAAAGTACATTAGAGGTTTCCAGGGGCTGGGGGAAGGGGAAGTGGGGAGTTATTGCTAAATAGGGACAGAGTTCCTGTTTGGAACGATGACAAAGTCCTGGAAATAGACGGTGGTGATGCCTGCCACGGTAGACGTATGAGTGCTATTGAATTGCACACCTAAGGGTTTAAAAGGTAAATTTTGGGTCATGTATACTTTATTGCAATGTTTTAAGATGGGGGAAAAGTGGCCTTTCTGCTCGTGATATTCGGAACTGCCCCCTCCACAGCAGGGACTCAAGGAAGCTGGGAATGTCACTGGGGCACAGTGCATCATGGTAAGGGGCATCCTGTCAGCACCCAGACCCCACACACCCCTGGCCCTGGCACCCCTGATGAGCATCTGCAGGAACAGGGTCCCTTCCTCCTTCCTCCCTCCTTCCTCCTCTCCATCATTTTTCCCCCTCTGTCCCTTCCTGCTTCTAATGTTTTGTTCCTAATAATAGAGCAACCCCTTTCCAGAGTTCCCATTGTGGCTCAGCGGTAATGAACCCGATGAGTATCCACGAGGACTCGGATACAATCTCTGGCCTTGCTCAGTGGGTTAAGGATCTGGTGTTGCCGTGAGCTGTGGTGTAGGTCGCAGACATGGCTCAGATCCCCAGCTGCTGTGACTGTGGCATAGGCCTGCAGCTGCAGCTCCTATTCAACCCCTAGCCTGGGAACTTCAATATGCTGACAGTGCGGCCCTAAAAAGAAAAAAAAAAAAAAAAGAGCAACAGGTAAAAAAATGTGAAATGTAAAATTGACACAGGAAGCACCCATTCTCACACCTGGGGTGAAAGCATTGCTTTATTGGGCCATCTCTGTGCGGCAGGCCCTGGGTGGGGCACACATTGAACTCCTCAGCAGCCCTGGCGGTAGGTACCATCCTTGTCCCCATTTCACAGATGAGGCCACTGAGGTTCAGTGTAAGCGGAGGAGCTGGAAGGAGAACCTTGCTGCCAGGCTACTGTTGTCTTCTCCTGGTCTCCATCCCTTTCAGGTCCCAGGATTTGTGGGTAGATTCACCCCAGATCTGCTCAGACCAAGCGAGAGCATGCTGTTCCTGGCCTGCTTTTTCCAGCAGCATCGGAACGGAGGCAGCCTGTTCTGACTTTCCCTCCCTTCGTTTCCTCCGGGAGTGTCTGCAGGCACTGAAGGAGAGCAGAACCCCCGGCCCCGCCCCTCGAGTGTAAACACTTCGGCTCCACGCTGCCAAAGGAGAAAAAAAAAATCCACCTCCTGTTAAAAAACCAGAAAACCAGGCTGTGGAGAATCAAAGGAAGCTTTGTGCGGGGAGCCACCAGGGAGAAGGGAGATGGGGGCCCTTCCAAGGCCAAGTCCCCCCCCCCCCCATCACCTCAGTCGGGGCTTGGGGCTGGAATCACAGCCCCATGGCTCAGGAGAACAGGCAGGGCCAAAGCTGGGAACAACTGCGGATTCAGCTCTGAGCTGGGTCTTTCTTTGCATATGGGGCTGGGGCAGGGGGCTTGGGTTCTGCTAAAATGGGTCAAACTTCCTTAATCAGCTCCCCCCCATCAGTGAGTCTTCCCTTGATTATGTGGTGGCAGCTCCCCCACCCACCCCAACCCCCCTCCACTTCTTTATCTCAGGTGCTTGAAAACAAAATAGTTTTCATTTTAAGAAATAGAGGTCTGGAGTTCCCGTTGTGGCTCAGTGGGTTAAGAATCTGACTAGTATCCATGAGCATGCAAATTCGATCCCTGGCCTCTCAGTGGGTTAAGGATCTGGCGTTGCTGTGAGCTGTGGTTGTAGGTCCCAGATGCAGCTCTGTTTTAACCCCTAGCCTGGGAACTTCCATATGCCACAGGTACAGCTCCCCCACCCCCCAAAAAAAACAGAAACCAAAAACCCCCAAACAGATGCCTGTGAAACTTTTGTGAGGGGAGAGAAAGTGGGCACATTCAGTCAAACCAGTAGAGAGGGGCCTTCAAGAGGTTGGAAATCACCACTGAGTGTTCTGTCCCCCAAACCACACATTTTTGGAGGTTTCTTCAGAGTACAGACACAGAGGAGGGTGTGGTGGGCTGGGTTATGGGTAATTCTATAGGCACGGGGGTCATGACTCTGGGAATTTAGCACCAGGCACATAAGACAGTCTCCTTATTCATGTTCCTTGAGGACTCGAATGAAGGTGGGGACACAGGATGTCACTGAGTCACGCTCAGCTCCCAGAGGACTGACCAGAAGCCACCATCGTGCTTCAGCAGTACATGCAATGTATGGAGTGCCTGCCAAATGCCAGGCACTTAACAACTATTAGAAGTCCATGCACCCCCATCACAGCCCAAGGAGGCAGGCACTGAGTACCTGTTTACAGAGGAGAAAACTGAGGCACTGAAAGATTAAATAACTTGCCCAAGAACACACAGATAGTAAGCTGTCAATATGAGATTCAAAACCAGGTGGTGTCAGAATTTCCTGGTGGCTCAGCGGGTTACGGATCTGGTGTTTTCACTGCTATGGCTTGGACCACTGCTGCAGCTCGGGTTTGATCCCTGGCCTGGGGAACTTCTGCGTGCCAAAGGCGTGGCCAAAAAAAGAAAAAAAAATTCAGAAATGTGGAAGCTGCTGCTCTGAAACCCTGTGTTACACATGTGCATGAAATATTGGTACTTTTAGACAGAGGAAAGCTTGGAGAAACACACCCCCTAGATAGACAAACTGACATGTAAGCACACACACTAATAAAAGATTCCTTCCTTGGACAGCAGGCATGGCAGCTGCCCAGAGAGTCTGCTGTTGCTGTTTCTTTTTGCATTTTATTACGACTTCTCATTTATTATTCTTCATTTTATTAAGACCCACAAAAAGTGGCTAAAAAAAGTACAGAAAGTCCCACATAGCCTTCACCTAGCTTCCCGCGAGGCTGACCTCCGACCCCTGTAGCACATCTCAGTGTGGGGAATCCACATGGGTGAGATGCTAGGAACTCATGTACGGACCTTACTCAGATTTTCGTTTTTAGAGGAGTGTCAGTAGAGTAAATAGCTCAGCCTTTTGGTTTGTACTGAGGAAGGTGAATTCACTGAGAGCAGGATTTTAACACCGATCATCTTTACACACATTTCACAGAGCACCCCTCTGTAGGTGCCAGGCTGGGAAAATCTGCCCTTCCCGTGGTCTAGGGGCTCAATCCCAGGCTGGAAGGAGAGGCCATGCCAGGAGACTTGGGGCAGCAGGCAGCAGACCCTGCTCAGGATTTGAACCCACTTCCTGCCTCCCAGTCTGCTCACTGTATCCCCAAAGCCATGGAATAAGAGCGCGGGAGGGGAGTGAGGGCCAGGAGGTGGCAGATGGGGGATGAGTATCTTCTGCGTGGGGTTTGGGGGATCCAGAGGCCGAGAGCTTTGTCTGCTGCATCCAGACCTTGGCCCATAGCTGTGATGAGCACAGGATCAAGGGAGAGGAGCCATGCCCTAAGGACACAGCTTCAGTCTCTGGTTCCCTCCGAAGAGAGCTTTTCATTTTTTTTTTTTTTGGCCTCCCCATGGCATATTCAGATCTGAGGCACAGTTGCGACCTACACTGCAGCTGTGGCCACACCGGATCCTTTAGCACACTGTGCCAGGCCAAAGATCAAACCTGCATCCTGGTGCTGCAGAGATGCCACCGATCCGGTTGCACCACAGCAGGAATTCCTGAGAAGAGCTTTTTAAAAAGTGAGGTGTCATCTACCTATAAGGAAATGCACAGATCTCGGGTGCATCTGACAGGGGTCTACACGTAGGTAACCAGCACTCCAGTCAGGATCTAGAATATCCCCTCCCTCACTCCGCAGAGAGCATCCTGCCTCTTCCAGTTAATCCCCCCAGAAGGAACCACCAGGCTGACCCCCACCACCTAAGTGTAGTCTCGTCTGTTCTAGAATTTCACGTGAATGGAATTACATGGTCTTTTTGTGGCTAGCTATCCCCCCTTCCCACCCTCCCCTGAATGATAGCTCTGAGTATTGCTGGCTGTGTGTGCCCAGGTCATCTGTATTGCTGGCTTCATGGTGTGAGCCCACACCGTTTGTTTATCCATCGCCTGTTGGTGGATATTGGGGTTGTTTCCAGATTCAGGCTGTTACAAATAAAGCTGCTGTTCAGCATTCACACACAAAGCTTGGGGTGAACATCCACGCCTGGCTTTCTTGGATAATAGCTGGGAGTGGGAGTTCAAGGCACAGGGTAGGAGCGCGTTGAACTTCGATGGAAAGGGCTTCGGAGGGAGCTGTTGTTAGGATCCCTGCTGCTGTCTTGAGCCACCCCATTCGTGGTTGCTTGTTACAGCAGCCCCAGGGAGCGATCCTTTCCAAGGATGGACGTTGTGACTGGTGTGGTTCCTCTTGCAGCCTGAGTGGGAACAAGTCCATGTTTTAGTGCTTCTAGCAGACCTGGGGGAAAGCAGACCCGCCACTGGGGCCTCAAGGAGAGCTCTTGGCAATTGGCCAGCTTTCCCTCCCAGCCACAAGCTTCTGTCAAGCTCCACTCTGTGCCCCATCTGAGCAGCTGAGCACTCAGGAGGGATGCTGGGACTGGAGAGCATTGATTCAGGCATCAACAAACCTTTTGGAGCAACCGTGCAGCCTCCTGGGGTGCAGAGATGGATAAACTACTATTTTGCCCTAAAGAGCCGCTAGCCTGATGGGCAAAATGGAGTCATAAAGAGATAGCTCGAGATATGATACAGAGTTCTAAACACTGTAAGGAGGGTGGGGCCTCACTGAAGTGGGGGAGACAGGGTTGGGGCAGTGGAGGTGGCAGTGGAGGAGGGAAGTGGCCTTTGGGCCAAACCTTAAAAGACCAGTACCAATTAGCCAGGTGGAAAGGGACTGCCAGGATGAGGGAAGAGCCTGTGCAAAGGCCCAGAGGCTTGCCCAGAGGACTGGGAGAAGAAATAACCAGCAATGGGTCAGCAGAGGCCAGATCGCAAAAGGCCTCACCTGTCATGCCATGGAGGTGACACCCTAGCTTGAAAGCCACGGGGAACCATTGAAGACTTTAAGGAGAGAACTGACATGAACAGATTTGCTTTCTTTAAAAAAAAAAAAAAAAAAAAAGATCACTACAACAGGAAGCAAAACACTATGATGACAAATTTGAGGGTGGCGGTGTGGGGTAATGGTTAGAGCGCAAGCCTGGGAAACAGCCTGGGTTCATACCTAGGCTCTGTCCCTTACTCATTATGTGATCTTGGGCAAGCCTTCAGCCTCCCTGTGCCTCAGTTTCCTAATGTGCAAAATGGGGATAAACTTGTTCAAAGGCCAGTAATGAGCAGAGGCAGCCAGGAGATAGGAGTGGCTTCTTTCTTTTCCTGCCCCTCCTAAGGCCCTGTATTATCCTCATAGGGCAGCAAAATTATCACGAGGTGGCTTAAAATAAAATCTATTTTTTCACAGTTCCAAAAGCTGGAAATCTGAAATCAGAGGTCCACTCCCTCTGAAGGCTCCTGGGAAGCTCTGACACAGCCTTTCCCCCAGTTTCTGGTGGTGCCAGCCACCCTTGGGGGCCTCAGCTGGCAGGCATTCCAGTCTCTGCCCCACCTGCACACGGCCTTCTCCTCTGTGCATCTATCTCCTGACCTTCTCTACTTCAGGCATGAGAATTAGGCCCTCCCTACTCCAGGGTGACCCCATCTTCCCTGGATCACAGCTGCAAAGACCCTATTTCCAAGTAAGGTCATATCCACAGGTCCCTGGGGTTAGGGGCTGTCCTTGTTGGGGACACAATTCAATCCACTTCAGGGCTCTTATCTGCCAATAATTTGTCCCCCTGTGTGTGTATGTGTCTGTGCACATGAGTGTGTATTAATTCATGGGACTTCATCTCACCAGCTTACACTTGAAAGAACTTCAGTGTTTAATCGGGCTGCCTTTTTCCAACGACCCAGCTACAGAAGCTCACTATCACGGCTGTCCAAGCCTGGACCCTGGCTTCTCAGGACCTTTCCTTAGTGTCTCCTCCGTGGCTGGGAGTGTCCGCCGGGCCAGCCAACCCGGTCTCTCCCAGTCTGAGAGCCACGGCTTCAAACTTCTCTTTGCACATTTCTTTCCCAGAAAACACCAGCTCACACTTGGGGTGGGATAGGGGTGGGGGGCTGTCCTCAGGCAGGGCTCAGAGAATGTCTCTCCAAGGCTCCCAAGAGCTCCCTTTTCCCACCAGCTCCACAGAGGGAGGATTCAGAGCCACAGAGGCAGCTGGACAGGTGGAGTGTGAGAGTAGTGCTGTCTGAAGCGGTCCACAGGGAGATGCAAGTGAGATCAGATCTGCAGAATCCAAAGGCATAGGAGCAGGGAGCTGGGATAGTGGTCTCCCAGGGACTCAGGGACACAGTCTCCCTGGAAGGACAGGGATCCAACACACACCGGGGATCCACTCTGTGGAATGAAATGAGCAGAGCTTCAGGACTTATAACCAGGGGTCTCAAAGCCAATGGGGGACCCAGGACCACTGTGGCGAGTTACAAGGAGCCCCCTCCTTCTTCCCAGGCAGTTCATAGAGATAAAAGGCTCAACCCCCGCCTCAATTAATAAAGATCCTCTTTGATGATAATCTTGAAGGATCCAGACACCCCCTTTCACCATGAGTGCTCTGGACTGAATGTTTGTTCATTGACTGAAAACTTAACCCCCAAGGTGATGGTGTTAGGAGGTCAGGGGGTGGGTGGGGTGTCTTTGGGTGATTAGGTCATGTGCCCTTTGCTTTAGAACTCTGTGGTGTTTTCCTACTCTAACTCTGGGCTTTGGCCAATAGAATGAGGCAGATGTCGGGAGTTCTCGTTGTGGCACAGCAGATACGAATCCGAATAGGAACCATGAGGTTGCGGGTTTGATCCTTGGCCTCGCTCAGTGGGTTAAGGATCCGGCGTTGCTGTGAGCTGTGGTGTAGGTCACAGACATGGCTCAGATCCTGAGTTGCTGTGGCTGTGGTGTAGGCTGGCAGCTGCAGCTCTGATTCAACCCCTAGCCTGGGAACCTCCATATGCTGTGGGTGTGGCTCTAAAAAAGACGGAAAAAAAAAAAAAAAGAAATGAGGCAGATGTGATAGTGAGGCAGTTCCTAGGTTAGACCTCAAGGAGCCTTGCAGGTTTCCACTTGAAGAATGTGCCCGGGCTAGCCCACCAGGGTCAATCTAGACCGGCCAAGAGCCAGCTGACCTCAAAACATGTGAGCGAGAGGCCAGCTGAAATCAGCCAAGCCACTCAGCCGTCCGCTCGATGAGGTGTTGTGACTGTGTTTTACTTGGCGTTATTGTGACAACAGGTAACTGAGACAGTGGTGGTAGGGGCATGACAGGATGGTGCTTCCCTGACATCAGTTTGGAGCAAGACTTTGCTCAAGAAATTTGTAATCAAACTCTCCGGACATGAACGTGATTTGCCCCAGTTTAATTCTTTGACTTCCTCTGACTCAAAACAGCCCATTTAGATTCAAAGTCTCTTCTGTGAATGGTCCACCTCGACCACCAAAGTGAACAGAAGACCCTCACTTCATTCCCAGAGGAGAAGAGCTAAAGGGGAGGATTCTAGTCCACATCTTTCCAGGGTTGAACGTCTTGCTGAATCAGCATTCCCAGTGGGGCCAGCACCGGTGCAGCTCAGGACTGACCAGTTCCAATAATCCACAAGACAGCGAGGTCTGAGGCAGCCCACCCCTTCCCCATCACCTCACCCTCCACTGTGTCAGAAATGGAAGAAAAGGCCAAGGAAGAGAGGGGAGGGAGGGCGCAAATAAAACAAATGGAGGGTAATCAAGAAGACTTTTCTCCATTTCGTTGTGTCTCTGAGCCAGATCTTAGCGGACTGGTAATAACATAACAATGTTTGTGTTCTTGCCTGTGCCTGGCACTATTTGAAGCACCTGATGTATGTTACTCTGTTTAACTGTCACAGCAACTCTACAAGGTCAGTGCTGATTGTAGCCCATCTATGGGGAAAACAGTAAATGAAGTGTCCAGGGCCATTCGGTCAGGAAATGGACAGAGCTGGGATTCCCACAGAGGTTCCAGAGCTGTGCACCTGCGCTGGACTCCCCCATGCCCCGCCCAGGACACTGCTGGCTGTAAACCCCACATGTGCTCTGCCCTGGCCACCTCCTCCCAAGCTTCCCTCACAGACTTCTATAATCGATCTCTGGACCTCGGCAGGCATCCCTTAACATTTTGAATGCACCACGTGACAGATCTACTCATTTTCATCTGGTCATTGTCTCGGTTGGGGCTGATGTAGAAGAATTCCATCGAGTGGGTGGTTTCAACAGTTATTTCTCACTGTTCTGGAGGCTGGAAGTCTGAGATCAGGATGCCAGTGTGATTGGGATCTGGGTGAGAGCCTTCTCCTGGTTTTTCTTGCTTTTTTGGTGGGGAGGGGGGCTGCACCTATAGCATGTAGAAGTTCCACAGCAGTGACAACACTGGATCCTTAACCCACTGAGCCACCAGGGAACTCTTTGTGTCTCTTCTTTTAAGGGCACTAATCCCAAAATGAGGGCTTCACCCTCCTAACCTAAGCATCTCCCAAAGACCCACCTCCTCTTATGTCATTGAGGGTTAGGATTTCAAGTAGGAATGTTAGGGGGTGTAGAGACACAAACATTCATGGCAAATGGCTAAGCAAATTATGATGTATTCAGACAAAAGAATACTATATAGTAAGGAAAAAGAACAAGCCACTAGTGCTACCAACAATATGGGTGAACCCCAACAATATTATGCTGCATGAAAGTAGCCAGACACAACAGAGCCCATATTATATGACACCATGTACATCTTACTAAGGTGCTCTCTCCCTCTGACTTTAGGCAAAATAAAGATGAATCTTAGTTCATCTTTATGCAAAAGTCATCAGTGATTATAAAAGTCCAGTTGGAGGGTTCTCTGGGGTTGTTGACTGAGAGGAGGCAGAAGGGAGCCCTCTGGGTGATGGATGTGTTCTATATCCTCCTAAGGGACCACTGCCACTCAGCATAGCGCCCTAGGGCATCTGTTGTCCCCCAGCCTCCAGTTAGGACTGCTGAGCGGAGTAACTTCCAGAATGGATGCCATGCCTGGGGTTTGCAACCCTTGCCCCCCACCCCCCCCGCCCCAGCTCCCAGAGCTGCTGGGATCCCCACTGGGCTGCCCATGTCCATGTATCACATGCTTTCTTCCAGCCCAGACAGTACTGAGAGACAGTGGCCAGATACCCTCCTGCACCCCCAAACTCCAGCTGAGCTGCCCCCTTGCTGGTGCTGGAGGTCTTGGGATTCACCCTAAGGCGAGCTGAAAAGAACTTTCTGGAAAGGCTGCTTGGCCTCCCCTCACTACCCAACCCAGAGCCAGGCGTGAAGAAGAAGTGGAGGTCAGAGTGGCAGTGGCTGTGGAGCTGACTTTGAACTTGAACTAGCTGGAAATCCAGCTGGTAAATCTGCAGCTCAGCCTGGGGGGAGCCACCTTCAGGTCGG
Organism: Phacochoerus africanus; assembly: GCF_016906955.1. Lineage (NCBI taxonomy): Eukaryota > Metazoa > Chordata > Mammalia > Artiodactyla > Suidae > Phacochoerus > Phacochoerus africanus. The sequence goes on along the minus strand of NC_062558.1, from coordinate 28,976,873 downwards.
GGTGCGGTGTGGGCGGGAGAGGCCCGGGGTCCCCAGCACAATGTGGCATTGACAGGGCTGAGTCGGGAGTGAATGTGGACCCGGGGACGTGCCGTGGATGCTGCCAGAGGGAGGGCGCCGTCCATCTGGAAAGTGTCAGGTTTAACGCGCGAAAGCCACGGGCCCAGGTCAGCTCAAAGTACATGTTTGCTTCGAGCCGCAGCTGTGCAAACTCCCGCCGCTCAGCCTGGCTGGGCTCATGTCAAGTTCCCTCAAAGACAGTGGTCCCTTTGTCAGATTCCATTCCAATCCCCCTTTTCAAAGTCACTGGCCTGCTGCAGGGCCCCCACCACAAACAGCTGCGGGGCAGCATCTGTCTGAGGCTGCATTCATTCTGCTGGGAAAAGGAAAATAGCGTAATTTAGGGGCGCACGTCTGCGGCTCCTCTGCCAGATTTCACCCCACCTCTCTTCCAGAAACCTCCGTGTCCTGCTGACTGCACGCCCACCGCCTCGGGCCGCGTGGACAGCCCAGGGCACATGGGACTCTGGCCCCAGGAGAGCTGGTTCCTTTGATTCTTGAAGGCACTTGCTGGGGAAATCCTTTCCCTGTGGATGTGGTTTGGTTTGTGTTGGGAGGTGGGGTGTGTGTGTGTGTGTGTGTGTGTGTGTGTGTGTGTGTGTCTGCGCACCACATTCATATGCATTAAGAGGTGAGGATGGATCTGGTACCACCTGACAGTGTGTCAGTGTCTTAAGACAGCCAGTGTCTTAGCCTGGGTTCAGCCCTAAAGCAGAGCTTCAGGCTTGCAAGAAGATGGTTTGTTCACTGCTGCGGCCCCAGGGAACAGAAGTGAGGCACGGAGAGACCACTGACACACAGGTCCTTATCAGCTGGAGGTCCGCCCTGTCAGACCTGCTTATGAAATGCAGCCTCAGACCTGCCCCCAGGAGGACAGGAACAGGAAGCATTCCTCCATAGGCAGCTGCCCCCACAGCGGGGGGGGGGGGGGTTACCCCGTGGATGCGAACTGCCCCCCCACCCCCGACTTTGGGTTTCACACACACAAGGGCTGGGCAGTTCACGTGTGAAAACCACCTCCTTGCCCACCCACCCCCACCCCGTCCCCCACCCCCACTGGAAGCAGCCCCAAGTCTGTGGGGTGCCCTGAGGTGGGAGCAGTCCCATTGCACCTGCATGGAGCTGGGTGAAGCATGTGAGGAGATGTGACGGGGGGAAGCAGACAATAGGGGTGCAAAGCCACCAGCTTGGGTTGAGGTGCCAGAGCCGGCCCACCCTGAGTCCTCCCCGGGGTTCTGCCCTTACCGCCACTGCAGGAACATCCTTTCGGAACGTCGCTATGAAGTAACCAAGAGCTCGGCCCTCTTTGGCTGAAGGGAATGGGGTGCTGGAGCCCCCTAACCTCAGACCTTCTCCTCAGGAGGATTGAAAAAGCTCTACTCTCCTGGTGAAGAGAACCAGAGATCAGGGGTTCTCAACTGGCTTAGCCTGGAAGGAACTTGGCATCGTGTGCATGTTTAATCATTTTTTCAGGTGGAGAGAACTGGGAGCGCTTGACATCTTGGGGTTCTGTCTGCTTTGAGGTGTGGGTGAGTGGCACCCCAACCAGTTCTATTCTCCCCCCATTAATTCAAGTCACAATGGCCATTGATGCTTCTACTATAGCCACGTGATAATGGCAATAATAATAACACTTAGCACTTACCCAACACTACTGTTCTAGGTACTTTTCTTTTGGCCTTACCTGTGGCATGCAAAAGCTCATGGGCCAGGGATCGAACCCATGCCACAGCTGCAACCTGAGCTATAGCGGTGACAATGCCAGATCCTTAAACCACTGAGCCACCAGGGAACTTTCTCTAGGTACATTTGAGATACCAATTCACTCTTCTCACAACAACCCTATGTGGTAGATGCTATTATGATCCCCATTTTACAGATGAGGAAACTGTGGCTCGGAGAGGCTAAGTGTTAGATGCTGATGTGTATTGTCAGTAGCAGAGAGAGAATTCAAACCCAGACTCCTTAGGTAGAGCAGGCATCTTTAAAAAATAATAAACTATTAAAAAGGGCAGTTTTATGTTTACAGAAAAGAGAGCAGAAAGTACCCCACCTGCCTCCCCTATTATTAACATCTTGCATTAGTTCAGTTCCTTTATTACAACTGATAAATCAGTATTGACCTGTTGTTATTAACTACCACCCATAGTGTACATTAGGATTCACTCTTTGTTGTTGTGTGGTTCTAAGGGTTTTAAAACAAGTTTAAGTACCCACCTTCATACTGTTACACAGAATAGCTTCACTGCCCTAAAAATCCCCTCTGCTCCATCTATTTGTCTCCTCCCCCAATTCCTGATGACCCCAGATCTCTCTACTGTCTCCATTGCCTTATTCAGAGTGTCATATGGTTGGAATCAGACCACATATAGCCTTGTTTTCAGATAGCTCCTTTCACTTAGCAATATGCTTTTGAGTTTCCCTCATGTCTTTTGTGGTTCATTTCTTTTTTTTTTTTTTTTGTCTTTTTGTTGTTGTTGTTATTGTTGTTGTTGTTGTTGTTGCTATTTCTTGGGCCGCTCCCGTGGCATATGGAGGTTCCCAGGCTAGGGGTTGAATCAGAGCTGTAGCCACTGGCCTACGCCAGAGCCACAGCAACGCGGGATCCGAGCCGCGTCTGCAACCTACACCACAGCTCACGGCAACGCCGGATCCTTAACCCACTGAGCAAGGGCAGGGACCGAACCCGCAACCTCATGGTTCCTAGTCGGATTCGTTGACCACTGCGCCACGACGGGAACTCCTCATTTCTTTTTGATGCTGAATAATATTCCATTGTCTGGATGGACCACTGTATTCATTCAGTCACTGAAGGACTTCTTGGTTGCTTCCAGGGTCTGGAGGTTACAAGCAAAACTGCTCTAAGAGTTGGACACTGCCCCCTGCCATGCTCCCAATGTTTTCCTAGCAAAAAGGACGTTTCAGCAGAAGGAACATGCATCAGAGGCCCAAGACATCAAAGGGCATAGTGTGTTCAGGGGACCACACAGCAGCACAAGGGTGGGAGGAGCAGGAGAACAAGGGTAGAGAGGAAGTGGCTAGAATGGGGTCTCATGATATTCAAACTGTGATGTTAGTACCCGCTACTGTTTATTGAGCGTTTACTAAGTGTTCTCCATGCGGTATCTTATCTAATGCTCACAGAAACCTATAAGTATGGACTGATAGTATTGCCATTTTACAGATGAGGAAACAGAGGCTCAGAGAGGTGGAGAGAGTTGCCAGAGATGACACAGATGGTTAGCAGGGGGCATCCCAGCTTTCAACCCAAGAGAAGCTGATGTGACACTCCTGCTCTTTACTATACATTACCCAGTCCCCTCAGGAGTTTGAATTGCAGCCCACTTGTAAAGAGGCAACAATGAAAGTTTAAAAAAGAGAGAGGGACATGGTGGTCCTTGCATTTCAAAAGGTCCCTCAACCAGCTGGTGGGAGATGGGTTAGGGGATCAAGAGAAAAGACCAGGAGTCCGTTTAGGAAGTGATTTCATGAGTCCAGAGGAGGGGAGATTTGATCTTAAACTAGGGTGTTGCCAAAGACTTGGAGACAAGGGGACAGAGCCCAGAGATGTTTGGGAGAAAGGCTACAGGATCTGAAGTTGAAGTTAAGGAAAGGAGCTGAGGGTGAGTCTCAGATCTCTGGTTCAGCAAGTGGGTGGAGAAATGGAAAGCAATTCACCTGCCATAACGTCTGGCTCCCCACCCCTGTGTGTACGCAGCAGGTCAGAGTCTCACTTAAATCTCGAAGTCATTCCCTTGAGTGCTCAGAAAGTTGATTTATGACAGGATTCAACTGTTGTTAGTTTGATAATTCCAGATACTATAGTATTAGGAGAAAATCCTAATTTTATAAAGACTTCAGAGGGGAATTCTACTCTTGATAAGAGTGATAGATTGTGTTATTGTTCAAAATAGCTCTACCCCTCCCTAAGGACCCCCACTTTATTTTTTTTAATTAAAATTTTTTTGGCCACACCCTTGGCATATGGAAGTTCCTGGGCCAGGAACTGAATCTGAGCCACAGCTGTGACCTACACTGGATCCTTAACCCACTAGGCTGGAGATCAAACCCATACCTCTACAGCAACCTGAGCCGCTGCAGTTGGATCCTTAACCCACTGCACCACAGCAGGAACTCCTGGGCCCCCTCTTTATGCCCCTGTATATCCCTCCTCCACTGATACCAAGTTCGATCACATGACTTGTCTTAGCCAATAGAGTGTAAGCACAAGAAATGTGTCTCGCTCTTGGGCAGAGGCCCTCAGAACCACCGTGAGGTCCTCTACTTTGCTTTTCTCTCTACCACAAGACTGGCATGTCCCAAGAATGATAGCTTCTTCAGCCTGGGTTCCCAGAATGAAGAGTGATGTGGAGAAAAACTTCAGCCAGCCTGTGACGGACATGCAGTGTGAGCAATAAACCTTTGTTGTTGTAAGCCACTGAGATCTGGGGCTATATGCTACTGTAGCATAACTTAGCCTAAGCTGACTAATACAGTTCCTAATAGGATAACTTTGAATTTATAAAATAAAAGAGTGATCTCTGGAAGCCAGTATGGGTTCACTTAGAATAAGTCATACCTGACAAATGCCTTTTACTTATTTGATAGATTATCCTAGGTGGGGAGTATGATAAATCAGAGGAATTCTGTAGCTATAACTGCATTTTGGAAATGCATGGTAAAGGTTATTTCTCATAAACAAGATGGAGAAATGTGAGCTCAATGAGAGCATGATCAAATGGTTTTGTAACCATCAGAGTGATGAACCAAGGAGGGTTGATTACATGCTGCTGATGCTGACCTGCAGAAAGGTCTCTGACCTGCCACAGGACTCAGCCCTTGTCTCATCCCTTTCAACATTTTTATTAATGATTTTCACAAGACCATCAAAGATGTGCTGATCACACTCAAAAATTATACAAAGCCTGGAAGAATAGTCTGATGAATGATGAAATATTTTTGGCAGAGCCTAACAAGATGAATTATACAGAGATCAAACCACATCTCAAAAACCCAGAAGGACTAGAAGTGGAAGATGTGAATTTATAAAAGCATGTGGGGAAAAGACAGAACTTAGTTGACCTTGAGCTCAGTATGAGTTAATATTAAGTACCAGTATTCACTGAACACTCACAACATACCAGACACTCCATGAAGTACTTTACACAATTATCCTATTATATTTTGACAATGACCCTGGTTATTTCGTGCCATGCTTTGCACAAGAGTTGCATTTATTGAATCACCTATGGAAAAAATATGCATATGTATTTTTTTTTTCTGTAAAGAAACTCCCAGGAGGTAGAGTCCAATCCTTCTGGAATGCAATGATGTTTTCTATCATTTCTTCCTCTGTTTTTCTAACTTAAGGATTCAGTTTAATTCAATAAACATTTATTGACTATCTACTCCGTGCTTGACATTTTTTCCAGATGCTGAAGATTGACTGGTGAATAAAATAGGTAAATTCCTTCCTCCCCAGAGTTGCCTGCTGGCATGGGAGACACAAAACAGTGAATTTCATAATTTTAGGTGGTAACACATTCTGTGAAGGCCACAAAACGGTATCAGAATAGAATGACTGGGGTGTGGGGGCGATTAGGCAGAATGGTCAAGGATGGTATCCACCCAGAGGTGACATTTTCTTTTGGCTGTGCCCACAGCATGTGGAAGTTCCTAGGCCAGGGATCGAACCCATGTCACAGCAGTGACTCGAGCTGTTGCAGTGACAACACCGGATCCTAAATCCGCTGCACTGTCAGGGAACTCCCAGAGGAGGTGACATCTGAGCAGAGCCTCGAGTGGTGAGATGAACCCCGCTGTTGTTACCAAGAAAAGCATTTCCTCACCCTCCACTTCCTCTTTGATTAGAAACCTAGGCACCCAGAGTGACTACAGAAAACCCACTTCCAGAGCCCGAGCAAGAGGAAGGACACTGAGAATCTCCCAGATGTCCAGCTTTCTGTCCAGCTGGCTTCTAAGCAGCGTCTCCTCCCTCAACACTGGCAGGTGCCAGGAGCCTCACCGTGGGCAAACTCTAGCAAACGTACAGAAAGTCCATCTGAAACGACTGTGTTTTCTTTAGCTTGGATGATTTTTGCAGCTCTTGAGTTTCCTTGTACAGTTAAGCAACCCTGGGAAATTACTTGCCTAACAAGAGCGGTCGGCATTTCTCAAAGTCTGTTTTTTTAATATGCTGCCTTCCCTTTGCCCTTGTTTTTCTTCTCTTTGTTTGGCTTTTGAGCAAAAACTTCCTACCCACTGTGATATTTTCCCCATGAATAGCTAAGTAGGCTAGAAAAACAGTAGTAGGAAATACGGTGGATGGCCAGGAATCAGGGTAAACAGCAGCCTGGGAACCTCCCAGAAGAATTAGGCTCGGCATGCTAATCTCTGCTCACATCAGCAAGTGGCTCCAAAGTCAAGGTGGCCAGTTAAGCTCGGAGGAGGGGCTTGCCCTGCAAGATGGTACAGAGGACTTTCTTAGTGTGTCCTGTAGGGAACAAAAAAGAGATGCCCTTGGGAGCCAGCTGCTATGCAAAGTTGGTGACGAGAGTATCTGGTATCTGCGGTCACCTGAAGGACACTGGCCGATCCCAGTTTCACCCAGGAATGTCTCGCCTGTGAGACAGTGACTTGAATCTGGAAGGATTGAATGAAGCCTCTGGAAATGGCAACTAAACCCTTGAGCTTATAAAAAAAAAAAAAATCATCTCTGAACCACAGGAGCTGCAAGAAGGTCAAATGCAAAGGGAAAGAAGTCAATAGTGCTTTTAGACAATTTTCTTGGGAAAAAAACATTTTGGAGAAACATTTTCCAAAGGAAAAAAAATCATTCTTGGTCATCTATCTGCTCTAAGAATTAGAGCAGAGTTACAATCCTTTAGTAAATGGAAATGAACTTAGCTTATATTTGATTTCTATCATTTTAGATTTATTTTTCAAAATGAAGTTCTACTCAAACTTTTTCTCCTATCATCCGTCTGTCTATCTATCTATCTAGCTAGCTATCATCTATCTCTATCTTCCAGTTTTTTTTTTTTTTCTTGTTTTTAAAATATGAAATTCGTAGGCCTCAACGTCAGGTAACTTGACTTCATATGCTCCTGTTCTGGTACCTGTTACCTGTAGGAAATGGAGCCCTTCTGTTCTTTTTTCCCTGGGCTTGTCCATCACATCCATGTCACAGGGAGAGTCATTTCATGCCCCTGGGCTTTATCCCAACAGTTGGCATCTGGATACCACTGAGTTCTGGATTCTTCTGAATGAAGAAAGAGCCCTATCTCTCATCTTCCTCATCTCTTCTGTGTGAGTCAGGATGGGCAGCATGAGCTGATGTAACAAACAACCCCCAAATCTCAGTGGCTACACAGTGTCAGCTAGCAAGCTCTTCTCCAGGCAGTCACTCATGGACCCAGGATCCCTCCATCCTGTGGCTCTTCCCTCCTCTTGGCCCTTGGAGTCCTTTCCATTCAGCCACTGGCTAAAGGAGAAGGAACACAGGAGAAGATCTATGGGCCAGGCCCAGATGTAGTGCACATGGCTCCCATCCAATTTCCAGTGACCAGAACTCAACTCCATACCTGTCAGAAGCCTGGGGTATATAGAGTGAAGCTGTGTCCCCTGGCAGAAGAGTGGAACTTCAAAACTGGTAAGCATTAGCAATCTTGCCACATTTACTACTTCTTCTTCCTCTTTTTGATATTTCCTACATGTTCTTGTTTGTCTGCTAAACTTAGCTATGTGCCTAGCTAAAGCAGCATGGTCACCTCGATGTAACAGATAGTCTTAACCTCTTCTTAAGCCTCCCGGCATCAGTTTGCCAACTTGCTGATCCTTACTTTAGAAAAGCTGAAATGTCAGAGATGTTCTTTTAAGTGAGTGTGCTTACTTACTCTTGTGCTCTATGTGACTGTATGTATGTGTGCAAAATATTTATCCAACCCGGGCAAGATATAAACATGGCTAATTGCAGACACAGTCTAGTTTGAGAATCCATCTATCTATCCAGCCATCCATCAGCCATCCATCAGCCATCCATCCATCCATCCATCATCTATCTATCCACCCACCCATCCATCCATCCATCCATTTATCCATTTGTTCAAACAATAATTAATAACCCCACTGTGCTGGACAGAAGGGGGAAAAAAGTCTAAGGCATGCTCTCTGCCATTGGCAAGTTTAGAATCCAATTGGGGAAATGAGAACTAAATACACATGAAGCCAGCAAAAATGCCAAGTCCACGCACATAGAGACAAGTAGGGATCATGAAGGAGCAGAGGCAGTGCGGGCAGGCTGTACACGTACCCCATCTCCCTAATGCACTGATTCGTTTTTTAGGCAATGGCTTTCTTCCCCACCCGCTCCATGACTTTTCCTATCTTTAACCTCCAGTCCTTCAAAACTGGTCTTTTTCACTTTTCCCCTTCCATCTCCTTTCTCTTGTCTTCCAGTCTCTGTTATTTTCCCCTACTCCTCTCTCTGTGTCTCTCTCTACATTCTTCCCTTTAGAAAGAGCACCTTGAGTTGATGGTGGCCTCAGGGCCTTTGCACCTTCCATTCCCCCTCTGAGGAATGCCCTTCCTCAGGCTCTACTTAGAGCCCCTTTTCACCATTCAGACTCACCTCTGAAGGAGCTTCCTTGACTCCCCTCACCACCCCATCTATAGCAGCTCCATCCTGGTTATTCCCTATCCTATCATCCCACTGAATTTGAGTAGTATCCATAACTCTCTGAAATTATCTTTTTTACCCCCCACCCCCAATCCCAATTGGAAATTCTGCAAGAATGGAGAGACCAAGGTTTTTTTTTTAAATTAAAGTACAGCTGACTTATAAGTTGTGCTAATTTCTGCTGTATAGCAAAGTGACTTTGTTATACCCATATATTTTTTATATTCCTTTCCATCATGGTCTATCCCAAGAGACTGGGTATAGTTCCCTGTATCCCGAGTTCCCAGGACCTCATTGCTTATCCATTCTAAAAGGAATAGGTTGCATCTATTAACCCCAAACTCCCAGTCCTTCCCATTTCCTCCTCCCTCCCCCTTGGCAACCACAAGTCTGTTCTCTATGTCTATGAGTCTGTATTTATTTTGTACATAGGTCCATTTGTGCCATATTTTATCACATATAAGTGATATCATACAATATTTGTCTTTCTCTTTCTGACTTTTTCACATAGTATGAGATTCTCTAGTTTCATCCATGTTGCCGCAAATGGAATTATTTCTTTCTTTTTTATGGCTGAGCACTATTCCATTGTGTATATGTACCACATTTTCTTTATCCATTCCTCTGTCAATGGACATTTGGGTTGTTTCCAAGTCTTTCTATTGTGAATAGTGCTGCTATGAACAATTGTTTTGAATTGTTTTGTCTGCATACATGTCTAGGAGTCGGATTGCTGGATCATATGGTGGCTCTATTTTTTTTTGTTGTTGTTTTCTGAGGAACTTCCATACTGTTTTCCATAGTGGTTGTGCTAACTTACATACCTACCATCAGTGTAGGAGGGTTCCAGAATGGGAACCAAGTTTGACTTATCCACGGCTGTATCCCCCATGCAGTAGGTGCTCAGTTAATAACCACTGATGGAAGGGGTGGTGACAAGAAGCCCTCTCCCTTTCCCTCAGAATCTCATGATGGCATGGGGAGCATGGCTGAGCCTTCCCTCTGCCCATAGCCATGCCCTCCTGGGAATCTTGTACCCAGGTTCTGCCCCCGCCTCGCCGGATCCCCTGGCATCATGCCCAGAACCCAGAGCCTTTCCTTTGCTTCCTGCTTGATGCCCTTGGTCTCCACTTTTCAGCTGAAAACCACACCACCAGGAAATCTGCTCAGACTTGTATCTTCCTTGGAGAGTGAATAGAAATGGTATTTGTTTGCCTTGTTCTGTAGTGGGCTCACCCCAGGACCCTCTCCGGGTTGGGGTTGGGGGGTGGGGGATGGAGGGCCCCTGGTAGCCTTGCTTCTTCCCTCAGTCTCTCTGAGGTGAAGAGAAATAGCTTGGCGTTTGGCAGGAGCTGGTGAAGCGTTTCTTCTCTCCTCTGCACGATGTCTCTCAGCTACCCTGGGCTCTTTGGCTCTAACCAGGCTAGACTTGGTCTTCTGTTTGTTTAATACACCAGATGTCCTGTCTACTTCCTTATTCAGAGGCAGCTGAGAACGACTGTCCAGTTAATGAGTGTTTGCCATACTAGCTCTTGAAAAGCCATAGTGGTTTTTGGAAGACTTTTTCCTCAGTATAAGAACTTTTTCATCCTCCAAACCCTCTAAACCAAGAAGTGATGTTTAGGCACTATGGATTCAGGCAGACATAGCCACCAGGGGAGGTGACATCACACTGTCTAGTTGGAGAAAATAATTTGAAACCGAATTGGATGGTGGGCCCTGTTTGGAAAACCCAGCTTTGCCTCGGTTAGATTCATCCAGTGAGAGGCATGAGGAAGGGGCGGCTTCCACAGCTTTTGCCAGCTGGGCGTGGGCCCTGGGTTCATGTACATCAAACCCTAAAGATATTTGTGTTTATTTAATTTTTAATGTATTTTTTGCTTTTTAAGGCCACACCCATGGCTTATGGAAGTTCCCAGGCTAGGGGTTGAATTGGAGCTGCAGCTACCGGCCTACGCCACAGCCACAGCCACTCAGGATCTGAGGCACTTCTGCAAACTACTCCACAGCTCAGGGCAACGCCAGATCCTTAACTCACTGAGTGAGGCCAGGGATCGAACCTGCATCCTCATGGATGCTAGTCGAATTGGTTTCTGTTGAGCCACAGCAGGAACTCCTGGTGTTTAATTTTAAGGGTGGCTTGAGAGCAAGACAACCATGAACCCCTAGAAAAATGGAGGAAAAATGGTACCAAAAGTGGTAGAGAAAGATGAACGTGTTAAAGGGGATTTACTGATGGTACCTCACAGACTCAGAATTTCACCTCCAGGCCCCACCAGCCACTCTTGCGGCGGTGGGGGGGCGGGAGCGGAGTTGGCAACCTTTTCTCCAAAGGGCCAGGTGGGAAATATTTTAGGCTCTGCGGGTTGGGTCATCTCTGTGGCTGGAGGAAAACATTATTATCACTGTACCCAGGGCTGTCACCCAGCACAGTGCCCTTCGAAGATGCATCAACCAAAGTTTGCAGAGGTTAAGGCTTGTCAGGGAACACGATATTCCTGTGACCTCCCCACAGATTCCTGATGGATGACATGGGGAAAGATAACTTTACAATGAAGAATCGGGGTGGACACCACCTCAGCCAAGGGACACGCCATCAGCCCCGTCAGGAACGGGGACAGGCTGATCTGACATCTCTCCTGCTGTCGGTGCCACAAGGTCAACAGCCTCAAATTCCTGCGGAAGTGTTTATCCCAAGTCTGATCTCAAGGGAGCAATCGGACAAATGCAGATCGTGGGACTTCCTCCAAAACTACTGGCCTGAATGCCCTGAAACCATCAATGTCTAGAGAGACAAAGAAAGGCACAGGATTATTTTAGAATAAAGGGCCAAAGAGAAACCACTACAGAGGGTGTGAAGTGACCTCTACTCTAGTCTGAAAATGACTGTCAAAGACTAAGAGGATCTGAGATTTAACCCTCCCAGCCAGCTCAGAAGTTAGCCTGGGAGTTCTCTTTGTGGCTCAGGTTAGGAACCCAACTACTGTTCATGAGGCTGTGGGTTCAATCCCTGGCCTCGCTCAGTGGGTTAAGAATCTGGCATTGCTGTGAGCTGTGGTGTAGGTGGCAGATGCAGCTTGGATCCAGTGTTGCTGTGGCTGTAGTGTAGGCTGGCAGCTGTAGCTCTGATTCGACACCTAGCCTGGGAACTTTCATATGCCTCAGATGCTGCCCTAAAAAGACAAAAAAAAAAAAAAGAAAGAAAGAAGAAAGTTAACCTTCTGCTACAGTCACCTGGGTGCTGGCAGAAGGTCAGAGACAAAGGATGTTATTAGCCACAGTCTCAGCAGTGGCCAGAATGCCAGCATTTTTCTCAAGCCCCAAGTCCCACAGGGCCACTTAAAGAAGGCCAGGTGACACCTGCATATACAGTGCCTTGCGTTATAGGGGAGGGACACTGGCTCAAAGGAACCCAAATGATTTTTTCTTCTTCTTCTTCTTAGGGCTGCACCTGAGGCACATGGAGGTTCCCAGGCTAGGGGTCGAATGGGAGCTGCAGCTGCCGGCCTACACCACAGCACAGAAACACCAGATCTGAACTGCATCTGTGACCTATGCCACAACTTGCAGCAATACCAGATCCTTCACCCACTGAGCAAGGCGAGGGATGAAACCTGAATCCTCATGGATAATAGTTGGGTTCGTCACCGCTGAGCCACGATGGGAACTCTGAGCCCAAATGTTTCATAAAGGACAATAGGCCTGCCTGATCTTCTCCCCCCACCCCTCCCTGACCAGGGAGTTATTATCTTTCTTATATGGGACAGTAAGCATGCCTACACTTTGTCTTGGAAGGAGATACTGTCTCTACCTTTTGAAGCTGCACTCCTCACAAACATCCTTGAAATGACCATCCGGACAAAGGGCAGCCCCAGCCTCTGCTTGCCAGATGTGCAGAAACACAGGGGAGCCATGGAGAATTATCCCCAACAGTGACAACTAAGTATATCGTGTGCTGGGGCCCTGGGTTGAAAAAGAAAGCAGTTTCAAAGACATCGTTGTAGGAGTTCCTGTCGTGGTGCAGCAGAAACGAATCCAATTAGGAACCATGAGGTTGTGGGTTTGATCCCCAGCCTCGCTCAGTGGGTTAAGGATCCGGAGTTGCAGTGAGCTGTGGTGTAGGTAGCAGATGCGGCTCGGAGCTGGCATTGCTGTGGCTGTGGTGTAGGCCAGCAGCTACAGCTCCGATTAGACCCCTAATCTGGGAACCTCCATATGCTTCAGGAGCAGGCACAGAAAAGGCAAAAAGACAAAAAAACAAAACAAAACAAAACAAAACAAAACCCAAAGACATTGTTGTATAATTGGGGGGATTTTGATTAAAGTCAAGGTTATAGATTATCATGGCACCAAGGTTAAGTTCTCTTGGTTCACTCACACTGTGATGGTTATGTAGGAGATCGCCTGTACTCTTATAGGTATCATTTGGGGGTTAAGGGTCATGATGTCTGCCACTAACTTTGAAATGGTTGAGGACAAAATGGTTATTACACACACATGAGAGAGAAAGAGAGAGGCCGTATGTGTTAACATATTAACAGTCAAGGCATGGAGGAGAAGGGTGTTTGGACTTTCATTATATTACTTTTTTTTTTCTTTTTAGGGCCACACCTATAATATATGGAAGTTCCCAGGTTAGGGGTCGAATGGGAGCTGCAGCTGCCGGCCTACACCACAGCTCACAGCAATATGCCACATCTGTGACCTACCCTGCAACTTGTGGGAACACCGGATCCTTAACCCAACGAACACGGCCAGGGATCGAACCCACATCATCATGGATTGAAGTTGGGTTCTCAATCTCCGGAGCCATAACAGGAACTCCTCATTATATTATTCTTTTAACTTTACAAAGCAAAAACGGGAAGGGGACCTGGTTTCCCCAAGAACATGCATCTGGGCTGGGGCAGCCTTCTCCTGACTTAAAGGACTGCGTTTTTACTACACTCTGTCACTGGTTTTATCCCTGCCCTGCCTTAATTAAATGCTCTGAAGACATAAATAGGTTTTCTGTTTACTCAAGCTTGGGAGAAGCTGGCAGAAAAGGCCTGTTCAGCTAAAAGCTCCTTAAACCCTGAAGGTGTAAACCAGTAACAGCCATGCAAACCCTTTCAGCTGCAGATGCCTGTGCACATGGCTTTGAAGCCATGCAGTCAACCAACCTCCTTCTGGAAGGAGACAGGGAAGAGCAGCAGGAATTCCAAGCCAGGAAGTCAGCCCACAGACCGTGACAGCAGAGGTTTAATTATTTTGCTCATGGCATTGGGAAGCCTGAGGCTGTTCCAGACCCACGCATTCAGAGGTCAGCTGAAGGACGCAGTCTCGAGTCCAGATGCACTTTGGACCCATTCTGTCCCCACTTCCCTCTCTTAGCAGGGCAGGTTGTCAGGGGCTGGTCCCAGGCATGGACACTGTTCTCTGCCCTCGGTGCACAGGCCCGAGGGCAATGAGGCCAGGGGAGGCCCTGACCCCCAGACAGACAGCTGCCCGGCAAAGACAGCCTCAGGCTCACAGGGGACTTGCTAAAAATGAAGAGGTGAGTCAGTGGTGGGGCTATGTCCCGGTGGGGACATCCGTGGCTCCTGTTGGGGACAGAGCAAGGGCACTACGGAAAAGTCTCTTGGGCCAGACCAGCCAACGAGGATGGGCAGGGCACCCACTGGCTGTGGATACACAGCCCAAATGTCATTGTACTGCACTGGGCCTTTCACCGAAATCCTATCCCATTGGCTCCCGTGCTCCTGGGAACAAATCTAATGGGAGAAACAGACTCACAGACACAGAGAACAGAGTGGTGGTTGCCAAGGGGGAGGGATGGAGTGAGAGTTTGGGGTCAGCAGATGCAGACTATCATATATGGGATGGATAAACAACGAGGTCGTACTACAGAGCACAGGGAACTGTATGCAACATCCTGTGATAAACCATAATAGAAAAGAATATGATGAAGAATATATACATATGTGTATTACGCATGTATAACTGAATCACTTTGCTGGACAGCAGAAATTAACACGACCATGTGAATCAACTACATTTCAATAAAATAAAAAAATCATGGAGTTCCTGTCACTGCTCAGTGGTTAACGAATCAGACCAGGAACCATGACGTTTCGGGTTCGATCCCTGGCCTTGCTCAGTGGGTTAAGGATCTGGCGTTGCCGTGAGCTATGGTGTAGGTCACAGACATGATGCCAAATAATGTTTGACTACTATTATTTCCTGGATTCCCTAGAGGCAGGTGGTTCTGTGCCCTTTACATATATAAAAGATAAGGATTTAGCTCATGTTTCACCTCCTTCTCTTAAAAAAATAAATACATATATGTGTATGCATGTATATTTATATATACTCAATATAGTGATTACATGTTGATATATTGATTATACATATATATGTATATATTTAATATGTTAACTACTTTGGTCACTTTAACTGGAGAGTAAAGTGAGGTGCAGTTATTATGATGGAGCATGATAATGTGAGAAAAAGAATGTATACAAGCATGTGTGACTGGGTCACCTTGCTGTACAGTAGAAAATTGACAGAACACTGTAAACCAGCTATAATGGAAAAAATAAAAAAATAAAAAGATACTGTTGAAGCAAAAAAAAAAAACAAACAAAAAACAAAAACAAAAACAGCAGGGTCGGGCAAGTTGTAGAATTTTCGCTGCCATGGGGCCGAGGGCTCAGCCTGGCACTGGTGCACCTGGAAGTAGACTCGAGTTATGTTTAATCCCTGTGGATTTAACCGTCATTTAATCCCTTTATTGATATCCCCACTTAAGGATGGGGACACTTAGGCACAAGAGGGTATGCAAATTGCCCAAATCACCCACAGTCAGGATTCAAACCCAGGCAGCTGAGCAAGCTGACAGCAGGAAGACCCTTTTCCTTTGAATGGGAGCGATCCTTGGAGGCGGACAGGGAGTATTTATAGCCGAGTATTTATAGCTGTGAGAACTTGCACCCCCATGGGCCCCATTGCCCCACCCAGGGGTGTGCCCAATTCCTGCCAGCAAAAGCCCTCCATTTGGAATCTGCCGGAAGCTTCTGAAACAACAGCATGCATTTCTGACCTGTCTGCAGGTCCCACATTCTCAATGGGGGAAGAAGGGGGCTTTTTGGTGGATTTTAACTTTGGCCAGTGCAAAGGGACAGCTCTTTGTTGTAGACAGACTCCTGAATGATAACCAAGAAAGAGACTGATGAGGATTTTAAGAATGTACTCTGCTGAGTGAGTTTAGGCAAAATGCTTACCCTCTCTGTGTCTCCATTTTCTCATCTCTAAAGGTAAAGTAATTCTCCAAATTCTGCCAATCTTTCCAGAACATGATGTCAACCATTGAGCAACTATGGCAGCCACATAGATCTGATTCAGTAACCCAGCCACCCCCTCCCCAGGGACCACAGTGTGAGTGACTAGGGCCCTTCTGGGTGCCTCTTGTAAGTACAATTACTCAGACTTGATGTGCATGGTGTGCACAGCCCAGCGGGACACAGGAGTACCAAGCCTTGTCCCAGGGGAACTCCAGTGCTGGTGGCAAGGCGGGGGTGATCTATGTGCAATCACTATGTCACATGAGTGGATCTTTGCTTGCTTTTAAAAAAATTATTATTATTTATTTATTCGGCCACACTCACAGCTCCTTGCCCTGTACCACAGCAGTGACCATGCCACATCAGGAACAATGCCAGATCCCTAACCTGATGAGCCATCAGAGAACTCCAGATCTTTGTTTTCAACTCAGCCTGGGCCTTTGGGGTCTTCAGCATGATCCCCAGATGGGCTGTTGCTTCAGTACTTTCTGTGTAGGTCACAGAAGTACCTTGTTATCAGAATTGGGACCTCGGTCTTGCTTCCCCTATTTCACTATATATGTTGGGACCCATTGGCAGCTTTCTGCCACATCCATCCTCGGGACCTCCACTCTGCCTTTCTACTTACTAGCTGTGTGACCTCAGGCAAGTCACTTACCTCTCTGAGACTCCATGGATTGATCTTTATTTTTTTATTTTATTTTATTTTATTTTTGCTTTATAGGGCCATATGTGTGGCATATGTAAGTTCCCAGGCTAAGGGTCTAATTGGAGCTGCAGCTGCCAGCATATACCACAGCCACAGCAACGCAGGATCCGAGATGCCTCTGCAACCTATGCCACAGCTCACGGCAACGCTGGATCCTTAGCCCACTGAGCTAGGCCAGGGATGGAACCTGCATCTTCATGGATGCTAGTTGGGCATTTTACCACTGAGCCACGACGGGAACTTCACAATCTGCTTTATTTTAGAAGAGAAGTAACTAACGCACAAGCATCCTGAGTGTCAGGAGTGTTTGCGGGATTCCAGTGCGAGATGGTGCATGTGCAGGGGCCTTTGTCAGCTGTCCCTGAATGCACAGCCCTACTTCATGAATGTTCATCAGAGCTTCTTGGAACAAGTGGCTAATGGCTTTCCATGAAAAAGCCTTTTTTTCTCTGTGCCCTTCCCCTTAATCCTCTGGCCTTTCTCTCTCCAGCATTGAGCTCCCCCCTCACAAAGCAGCCTGGGAAAGTCCCCCTGATGCCCGGGGTGCCTGATGAGCCCCTTGGAGCTTGGGACCACCCCGGGGAATTTTTCCTAGAAGCCAGTGACTTCATGAGGTCCTCAATGAATGTCTTCCTTCCCAAAAGTACATGGTACAGGGATGCTCTCTCTAGCAAGGGACGCACGCTTCAAGACGCCTTGTTGGGGCACCCTAATACGTCTTTTCAGTTAAATATTGACTTTCTCCGCTCAATTTCTGTCTCCACTCTCCCCTCTTTAATCCAACTTCAGAAGCGACTTGCATCAACTCATTCCTACAATCTAGAGACTCGCCCTTCCCCAGCGGACGAAGTAAAAATCCCTTAGCACCACATATAGGTCTCTGCAAACTTTTTTTTTGTCTTTTTAGGGCTGCACCCTCGGCATAGGGAAGTACCCAGGCTAAGGGTCAAATCCAAGCTGCAGCTGCCGGCCTACACCACAGCCACAGCAACATCAGATCCTTAACCCACTGAGTGAGGCCAGGGATTAAACCTGCATCTTCATGGATGCTAGTCGGTTTCTTAACCTGCTGAGCCACAGCAGGACCTCCAGGTCTCAGCTTTGGTGCCAAGCACTTGGCCCAAAGCGGGCACTCAGATCTTGAAAGACAAGCCCGTGTTGCCCCCCCGCCCCCACCACTCTGCTGGC
The DNA here is from genome assembly GCF_016906955.1 of Phacochoerus africanus. Taxonomy (NCBI): domain Eukaryota; kingdom Metazoa; phylum Chordata; class Mammalia; order Artiodactyla; family Suidae; genus Phacochoerus; species Phacochoerus africanus. The sequence goes on along the minus strand of NC_062558.1, from coordinate 28,958,917 downwards.
CTCACATTACAGAGATTCAAGCCCCCTTTCCTCCGGAGACCAGCCAAGACAGCCGCCCACCCACCCGCTGGCCCCTGGCTCAATCTAATTTATGGAAATTTCAGCCTTTATTCCCCTCTTTGACATTTGCAGACCATCTGGAATAGTGAGAAATAGAAGCTTTTACAGTACCAGCTTTCAGTCAATGGGCAGTCCTACGGCCTGGGGCAGTGGATCCGAAAAGGTCAGAGGTCATGGTCACTGGGGTCATTCATGGGGGCCACTAACTGGGTGTCTGACATGCGTAGCTCGGTCATGTTTTTCCTGCCGTTGGACATATATGCACCTTCAACACTCTTACACAGAGGAAGCCCAGTTCGGGGGAAGTTGTGTGTGGGCGCAGGGAAACTTCTAGAACCCAAGTGGACATGGTCATGAAGGCACCCCTGATAAGGTTGAATGGCACACGGGGGCCAGGATTAGGGTGAGAAGCGTGGGGCGTTTAACTGGAGTACAAAAATTTAAGGCAATGTCCCAAACATGGAAATCATGGCAAATATTATTTTACTGCAATTTTTTTTTTTTTCTTCTTTGGCTACCCTGTGGCATACAGAGTTCCCAAGCCAGGGATTAAATCCCAGCAGCAGCTGCAACCTACCCTGCAGCTGAAGGATTGAACTTGCTTCCTGGGGCTACAGAGACACCTCCGATCACATTGTGCCAGAGAGGGAACTCCTACTGCAGTGTTTTAAAGATCAAAATTAATGCAAAAAATTCCATGTGATAAAAGTGTCAACATTTTAAATCAAGTCAAGATAACCCTTCAATGAGGCAGCCCTGTGGCCCATGCCTCCCCCAGCACCCCACCAGCCCTTGCTTGATGGTGCTGCCTGCTTCACTTTAATCAGTTCTCATCCAAGGCATTTCTCCAGGGCTGCCCAGCAGTGCAGGCTGTTGAAGCAAGCTCTCTTCTGTGGGTTTGAGTGGGTGAGCATTTGGGGAAAGTGAATCTTAATGTGTTCCTGTTCTGGAAAACACAGCCCCCCACTTTTGTCCCACGAGAGGATCACGAGTCCCCCTGTATTTCTGGTCAAGTAGCTCAACAGCTGAGGAAGCCCTGTCTTGCCTAAGAATTGAAGCAAACGGAGTCCGTTGTTCTGGGTTTTTTTTTGTTTGTTTGTTTTTCTTCCCCCAGAATGCTCCAGATATTCAAACTTGTGGTTAATTCTGTTTGGACAGCAGACTTCCATCTTCCTGGTTGATATGGAAATGGGCTGTAAATTCTCCTGATAACACGCCCCTCTCTGGCTCCCCTGAACTCTTAGGAAGCTGGCCCTCCCTTCTGTCCCTTCCTGGAATGTACCTCACTCTCGCTACTGAAAGCACCTTTGTCCTTGCTGTTCCCCCCACCTGGAAGGCTAACTCTCTTTCTTCAGGTCACAGTGTGGCTGCTCAAGATTCATCTTAAAATGTCACCTCCTCAGGAGTTCCCTGGTAGCTCAGCGGGTTAAGGATCCATCATTGTCACTGCTGTGGCTCAGGTCACTGAAGTGGTGCCGGTTCAATCCCTGGCCTGCGAATGTCTGTATGCCATGGGCACCCCCCCTCCAAAAAAGTCACCTTCTCAGAGCTGGCTTCCATGAAAATCCCATCAATAAACTGTCCCTCGGACCATTGTGGCTTGCAGTGCCTTGTTAATTTCCTCCATGACCCTCACAGCGGTGCTTACTGATGAGTTTACACCCCTCATCAGACTGGGCACCCCAGGGCCAGGCTATCTTACTCCTGGGTGCTTCTGAGGTTGACCCAGGGCTGGGGACACAGTGGGGGCTTCATCAATCCTGACAGAATGCACCTGCTTTAAGGTGGTGCCCTGAGAGCAGACACCAAAGAGAAACCAAACCAGTGTATCTGTCCACACTCTCAAGCCTTCCCCTCTCCTCTGCTCCCTTGGCTGGAATATGAGCCTCTCCCACATTCTTGCTTTTTTCAAAACAATCTGCAGGTGCCCCTGGATTCCCGGCTTTCAGAGTGGAAGGGTAGGAGTTCCCCGGTGGCCTAGAGGTTAAGGATCTGGCATTGTCACTGCAGTAGCTTGGGTTTGATCTCTAGCCCAGGTACTTCCCCATGCCACCCATGCAACCAAAGAAAAAAAGAAAGGCTGGATCACCTGGGGGTCGTGGGGGCAGGTGTCTGAATGGGTGAGTGGGTGGGAGCTAGAAATGCAAGGACCTCCTTGTCAGTCTTCAAGAAGCAAATACTTCTCCCTTGGGAGGAAGGAAAGGCTGGGAAAGATGGGTGAGAACTTTGTCAATGAGCAAGAACCTGCTCTGAAGAAGCTGGGGAAACAGCCAGATGCTGGAGACCAGAGGAAATGCTTCTTGTCACCTCCTGCAGCCCCATTTCCCCCCAAAGCTTTCCACCCCAAAGGCCCAGTCTGTTGGTGTTGGATAATCCATGGGGGGGAGACACAAGTACCCAGGGCCTAGGTGGGTGTCTTAGAAAATAAACCGAGGGGCCCACCGTCCCGCTGTAAAGAGAGGGACCAAGGAAGCGATCTTGAAGCCTGGCGAGCATTTAAGCATTTTGTTTCTACCCCCTCTGTTGTAAGTTACAGATGTTCTAGAGGTTTCTGAAGATTCTTTTACTCCGACTTCAGTGAGCTGGAGGAAACCTCGAATGGCCACATTGGACATTACTGTCAGTACTACTGTTACTTGGGATGACTTGGGGACCCCAAAGGCACCCCTTGGTGCCGCCACTGGGGTATTTATTTATTCCGGACGGTTGCCGGGCTGTGCAGTCCCCCGGGCGCGGGCGGGTGGAGGCGCCGGACGGGGCGGTTGCCCACCGCGCAGCCGGGGGTGGGGGGAGGGGGAGGAGGGAGGAGGAGGCGCCTAGAAAAGGAGGCGCGGCCGGGAAGGTGCTGAGAGGGCCCGGCGGCGGCGTGCGCCTCGGGCTGGGCCGGGCCGCGCCGCAGGAGCGCGAAGCGGAGGCGAGGCCGGCCCCGGCGTGGCTGGAGTGCGGCCAGTGGCGGCGGGCGGGCGGCAGGCCCGGCGTGGCAGCGCGGCGCGGAGGCCGGCCGAGCGCACGGATCGGGGCGCGGGACCGCCGGCCCCTCCTGGGCGCGGCGCGCACAGCGGGGCCGGCGGAGGAGCCGGGGGTTTGGGGGGCTCCCGGCCTGACGCGCCGCCTCTCGGCTCTGCCCGCAGGTCCCGGGCCCTCAGCCCTTGCCCCGCCGCCGCCTGCCCCGGGCCCCGGAGCGCGGTGGAGGAGCCCCCCAAGGAGCCGGGGGCCCGCGCCCCGCGCCCCCCAGACATGGTGGGCCACCTGCATCTGCAGGGCATGGAGGAGAGCCTCAAGGAGAAGAGCCGGGAGGGCTTGCTGGACAGCCCCGACTCCGGGCTGCCCCCCAGCCCCAGCCCCAGCCCGCCCTTCTACTCCCAGGCGCCTGGCATCCTCGACGCCCGCGCCGGGGGCGCCGGCGCCTCCTCGGAGCCCACGGGACCCGGCGAGGTCAGAGCGGTAAGCACGCGCCTTAATTCGGAAAGGCGAACAGGACTAGCCCCCCAGACGGGGTGCCCCTGGGATCCGGGATCGGTTTCCAACCCCCAGTCCACCAACAAGAAGATGACCCAGGTGACAACTGCGATCCCCGATGGGGATCAGGGCACATAGGTGGCGGTGGTCCCGCTTGACCCGGGCACCTGGAGACTGACTACTGACTCCCAGCTGTGGGCCTCTAAGGAGTGGGTCTTACCGTCAGCAGGAAAAGAGGCAGGGAGCGAGGATTGCCCGAAATTCTCAGAGTTGGCTCCAGGCTAGGTGGGCTGGAACCCCAGGCGGAAACAGTGTACCCAGGTTCCCCGACTAGTCCAAACCCTATTTACTGTTCTCCGGTGCTGCCAACGTGAAAGCCTTTTTTTTTTTTTTTTTTTAACCAAACTCAGAAATGCTTCCGTCCTGAGATGTTGAGGGATGTTGACGTGGAGTTGAGGCGGTGCCTGGGGAAGGCTGGAACCCCAGGTCAGGAGACTCGATATTACCTCTTGTCAGACTTAGTGGGACCTTCAGGTGAACTTAGGGAGGTTGCCCAGCTTGGTGGCTGGGCAGAGAGTGGGTTCCCCCCACCTCCATCCCTTCCTTGGCGGGCAGGAGCCAAGCGGGTGTGATGGGGAACCTTCCGACCACTTGAGGAAAGGATAAGTTGAAATCAGGAGGCTGCCTGTGATCCCAGGGGCATTTCCCCTGCTCTCCAGGCGCCTTAACATCTTTCCTGCTGGGTGAAAAAAAAAACGAGCACAACTCCAGTCCAATTCCACTTTCATGTCCACCCCCCCACCCCCCGCCCCACAATGCTCTCCTGGCACTTCACAGGGCAGCAACTGCTTCTTCCACCGGCTGGAAATCCTCCCAATAGTAGAAACAAATGGTTCCCCTGCTTCCAGCCTATTGACAGGAATGTCACTTGTGTGCCCCTTGCTCCTTAGTCCAAACTTGGGTGGGCCCTGAAATCTGAGATCTTTAAAAAATATCCATTCCCACCTTGTATCTCCAGACATTATCATCTGATTGGTAGAAGCTGCAACAGGGCGTCAAGGTTTTTCAAAGCTCCCCAGGTGATTCTAGTGTGCTGCGAAGTTTGGGAACTCCGTGTCTTAGACCCAAATCATGTGTTGAATTTGAACTTTGGTTTCTCTTTAGGGAGGCTGGGGGGCGAGAGAGGCATTTGGGACTTCCAGGGATTGATAGATGTGACCCAGGCCGTTTGCAGTGAACTTGATCCTGCTGTCTGAACGCGCCAGCCTTCCTGCAAGAATGTCTCGGACTTGGCACAATTGAATGGGGGATATTTGGGCTGCTCACGTTGGGACTAAATCCCTGTGGTGTCCCACACAATGGGGCTTGGAGGAAAGGGACAAGGGACCAGCCTTCCCCTTTATTCTTCAGCTGACCCAGAATCCTTCTTATAGAAGGTTTTTCTGGCTGCTTTTTTCGGCCAGCCAGGCCAGCCAGAGGCAGCCATAAGAACAGTGTGCCTGGCTTACTTGTCTTGGCTGTCCTAGTTGATTTTAGTTTTTTCCCCTCCTTGCTAACTAGATGCCAGGTATGGAGTGGCGCTGTCTCTGATCTTTTTAATTTGGCTCGAAGACAAATTCTGGGACTGTTTCTGCGAAAGTCCTGACATCTGTATTTAAATAGCCTTTCCAGGTGCTAGGAACTGTTCTGAGCTCTTTCCTTTCATCAACTCATTTCATGTTCACAGTATCCCTACGAAGTATGTAGGTGCTCTATTACACCCATTTTCCAGAGGTGGAAGCTGAGGCACAGAGCTTAATGATTTGCCCAAGGTGGGTAAGTGGCCCTGCTGGAATCGAACCCAGGAAATTGGGCTTTGGAGTCTCTACCCTTAAACCTAACATCATCCTTCTTTTCACTGTGTAGCGAATTAACTACCTGAGTGGTGGTTTTTTTTTTTTTTAATTAAAAAAAAAATGCCTGGGAATCCACTGGATTTGGAGATGTTGCTTCCCCCCCCCCCCCACACACCCATGGCATGCAGGAGTCCCTAGGTCAGGGATTGAACCCGCCCCACAGCAGCAACTCGAGCCATCCATCACAGTGGCAATGTCAGATCCTTAACTGCCGGAGCCACCAGGGAACTCCATGGTGACGACGTTTTTAATAAAAAGAGAGGAAACAATTGCCATGGGCAACCTCTTCTCAGCCCCTGGGCCTGCAGCAGGGGCCCCAGTCACCTAAGTTACTGTCACGCAGGGCGCCCCACCTCCTGGTTAACTCCTGTTAAAGGTTGCTAATCTGGTGTTTAACGACGCCCTGCTTGCAGATGACTCACTTTGAACGCATTCCAGGCGCAGACAGAAGCAAAATATGGGCTGCCGACCTCGCACAAAGGAACAGAAACCACTCCTGCATCTTGGAGCCGATGGTTTCAAATGCCCAGAAAGAGGCTGGTGGCAAACAGGGCCAGGTTCGCATTGCCCCCCGCCCGCCTTTGTGTTGTGTGTCACGCTGTATGACTCTTGAGTCTCAACCTGGGGTAGGTGTCTATGCTCTGACACCCAGTTCCCAGCACTGCCTTTCCAGTCAAAGTGGGGAGCACGTGCCCCAGCCAGGGGGGTGAGCTGTAGTTCTGTCTCCACCCCCAGGCCACTGAGGTCCTCACCAGCTTGTCCCCCTCTTTATTATGCTGGACGTGCATGTTAAATTTGCTCACGCTTCACTCCCTCGGAGAGGTCCCAGTGTCCCCCACTTTGTTTTCATAAACTGGACTGACCTTCCGGACAGTACCCCCTGGATGTAGGGATGTAGGGTAACTGGCTGGCTGGGATGTTGCACCCCAAGACATTTTTAAAGGTACTGAGGACCAGGCTGGGTGTTATGAGCCCCCTACCCCCACCCTACCTTGACCGTAAATTTTTCTTGCTCATTCTTTGGACCCAAGATGGTAATGTTCCTAGGAATTCCCACACCAAATGGTGATCTGAGACTCATTTGTCACACCAGTACTTACTGAGCACTTACTATATGTGAGGCACCGCTTTAAGCCATGGGTGACATAGTGGTGAACAAGATGCTCAAGGTCCCTGCCCTCCTGGAACTGGCATTCTAGTGGGAGAGACAGTCGCCAACTTAAATATGTGCTAGAGTACCAGGTGGATTGTTAAATGCCCTTATGACAAAAAGTAGGTGAGGGTGGAGCTCCTTTAGACAGGGTGGTCCAGGAAGTGACATTTAATGGACACCAGAAAAAAATGAGAGAGTGACCTTTGTGGTTTTGGGGCTGAAGTGTGTCAGTTCATGAGAATGGCAAGTGCAAAGGTCCTGAGGCAGGAGCAAGATAGCGAGGTTGAGTGGCAATGGTGAGGCTGGCAGAGGCCAGCTCAGGGACTTGCAGACCAAGCTGAGGGCAGAAAGTAAAATTCCATCTGGTCTTTTAAACATGTATTTGTGACTGTTTTATTTTTATTTTTTAAAAGGCTCCAAGGGCTCCCATACCCCCTAAATTAGAAACCCAAATCAGAGACCTGACTGAGAGGTGCCCATGCAGAACAGGCTCTGTGGAGGTCTTGGCTCCATGGGTGGGGGGTGGGGGTTGGGAAGGCTGCCCTCCTGCAGGACACCGCTGGCCCAGGCTGCCTGCTGGGCCAGCAGAAGTTTGCCTGTCAGCCGCATTTATCCCACAAATATTTAAGCCAGGCAGGGTGAGGGCCACAGCTGTGAACAAGACAAGTCTGTGCCACCTTCGAGCGTCCGGGCCGGGACCGCCAGCTCCAGATTGGGGGAGCAGCCCGTGTCCTTCCTCCCTGTCTGGCCCAGCCAAGCTGTGGGACTCAGGGGGCACCACGGAGAAAGGTTTGTGCTCCCAGGAAGGGTGAGTGAGTGCGTGTGGCAGACACCTAGCTCCTCCAGTTAATGTGGCTGCTCGGGGAACTAGCCCTGTCCCACTGTGCTGCCCCCAGGGAGCTCACAGATGACATTTGGGATCTCAAGTCATGCTCTCTGGGGTGCATGTTTGAGGGTACAGCCACCATGGGGGCGGGTGAGCTGATGACACATCACCCATCTCTGATAGATGAAGGGCTTGGCCCACTGTGGAGTGGTGACAGGAGGTGCCAGTCTTTGCTGTCACCTCCTCAGATGTGGGCCTGGGCTTTCTCGTATCCAGTGTCCTGGGCCGCATCGTGTGTTGCTCCTGTCAGCCCATCCGATCTCCCAGGGTCTGTTTATATATCGAGTGTGCTTCTGAGTGCACACTGGAGAGTTGCCCTAAGGATGAGGCACTGCTTCCCTGGACCCGGATCCTGAGAGGAGCCCTTGGGGGACCACGTCCAGGTAGAACTCCTGGTGGGGAGTGAGTTGTCTTTGCCCCATCCTTTAAAATTTCCTGGGGCTGCCCAGCTCTTTGAAATCTTGGTCACAACTGCCTCTTAGGATCTTGGCTGTCACCATGCCTGCCCACCCCCACCTCCCAAGGATGAGGCCAGAGAAGGAAGGGAGTTAGGAATTTAGGGAGTTAGTGCCTAGGATTAGGAAGGATGGAAGGTCAGATGGATGGGTAAATGGATGGGTGGATGGACATATGGATGGATAAGAGGACAGATGGATGAATGGATAAATGGATGGATAGACGGATGGACAGGTGAGTGGATGGATGGATGGAGAGATAAATGGGTAGATAGGTGGATGGACAGGCAAATGGATAGGTAGATGGATGGATGGGGGATGGATGAATGGTCGAGTGGATGAAGGTATGGACAGAGGATGAATAAATGGATGGATGGATGGATGGAGGATGGATGAATAGATGCACAGACAGAAGGACAGACAATTGGAAAGAGCAATGGATGGATGAATGGATGGACAGATGGCCTGAGGAGACAGGGGTCAGCCGGCATGGTCCCCCTGCAGGCTCACAGGTGTATCCCTGACCAGCGAAGGTGCCTGAGCAAGCACAGGTGGAAGAGAGCCAGGTGTGTCAGGTGGAGGAGGGTGGAGCCTGTTTGCAGAAAGGGAGACCACAAGGAGCCAGAAACCCTGGCGCCTCCTTTCAGCCCCTGTCTGCTTGATCCTGGATGAAGTGGCCTCCAGCAGAAATTCGGCAACACGTCTGACAGCCGCATCTCTGTGAAAGGCTCACCTGTCTGAGACGATCTACCTGTAGCTTTCGTGTGAAAAGAAGACAAATAGGCTCACACCTGCCAGGTACTCCGGGGATGAGGGAACAAGCAGGAACCACTTTCCTAGGGAAATGCCACCAGGTGGGGACTGACAGGGACTCTCCTTTTTTCCCTGGGGACTCCTGGCCTCCCTGCTGGGGTTGGGGGAACAGATATGTCACAAAGGGTCTGGAAGTCTGAGATCCAGATGTCAGCCGGGCCCATTCCCCCTGAAAGTCTAGGGAAGGACCTTCCCATGCATCTGTCCCAGCTTCTGGTGGTGACTGGCCACCCTTGGCTTGTGGACGCATCCCTCCGCCTCTGCCTCCATCCCACGTGGCTTTCTTCCTTCTCTGTTTCCCATGTCTAAAGTTCCCTCTTTTTATAAGGACACTGCCATGTTGAATTAGGGCCACCCTGCCCAGCGAGACCTCATCTGAACTTGACCACAGCTGAAAAGACCCTATTTCCAAACAGGGTCCCCTTTATGGGTTCTAGGGGTTAGGACCTGAACATAACTTTGTGTGGGGGTCACAAGCCAACCCACCACCATCCTGCTTACTTGGGTCCACCTGTCTGATGGTCTTGGGGAGCAGCTCAGTCCTTCAGCCCTGTCTCCAATCTCTGGTACTGTGTTTGCTCAGCTTCATTGCTTTGAGTTTTAGACCCCAGGCCTGTGCCATTTGGGGTCTCCTGGGCTCCCCCAGCCTGGCCCCGGTCACCTCCTCTGTAGTACCATATTGGGGATGGGCAAAGAGCCTTTTGGAGTTCCCCCCTCCCTACCCCTGATTTGCCACCAAGGCCTTTCATAGGAAGGATGAGAGGAGTTCCTGTTGTGGATCAGCAGGTTAAGAACTCACCTAGTATCCATGAGGACCACAGGTTCAATTCCTGGCCTTGCTCAATGGGTTAAGGATCTGGTGTTGCTGTGAGTGTTGGTGTAGGTTGCAGGTGCAGCTCAGATCCCGCATTGCTGTGGCTATGGCATAGGCTGGCAGCTGCAGCTCTGATTTGACCCCTAGCCTGGGAATTTCCATATGCTGGAAAGAAAGAAAGAAAGAAAGAAAGAAAGAAAGAGAGAAAGAAAGATGAGAATTCTTGAGGCTTAAATGGCCCTCCTTGGGTTGCTTTTCTCATGGCTTCGTAGGTGAAGGTCAGGGTCAACCTTAGCCCAGCATGGAAACTTTTGGTCTCTAATCTCAATGCACAGTGAAGTTAAGTTTAATTTCAATCGCAGCAAAAGCCATCTCTTGCCAGTAAGGTCAGTGGCTTTGAGAAGGGCCAGATGCATAGACAGAAGAGTGGATGGGTGGATGGATAAATGGATGGATAGACGGATGGACAGTCCTTACAAAGGCTCCCTGTGGCTTTGGTGAGGGTGTCTCTCCCCTGTACCAGTGTGGGGTCTCCCTGGCCCTTCCTCCTGCCTCTCACCCTCCATGGAGGGGGAGCTTGATACTCCCTGACTGAAGGGAAAACTGGAGGCTCTGAGGGTCCCAGCGTGGGCTTCAGATACATCCCACGCTGTGGCAGGTGGCGGGGGGCACTGTGCGTCACCCAGGCTGGGGCACGAACACCACCGTATTGTCTCTACCTGTCCCTGCCAGCCCAGCAGAGACCCTGGGTCAGGCTGGGCCGTCTCGGGGTGGCACGGAGCTCTCACAGCAAGGGCTTATCTTCCTCTGCCGTCCTCTGGGCTGAGCCCTGTACCTCAGCCAGAAAGGGGGAGCTCTGCAGAGTGCATAATGTATCTTTACTTGCAGCCATCCTGTATTTACCCTGGGGAAGGCACATGACTCACTGGGTGAGGTGGGTGGGGCCTGGGGGTGGAGGGCAGCCTGCTGCCCACTGTTCCCTGGGTCTGGCTGCCTCTAAGGAGCCAGGCTGGAACAGGGCTCTCTGGGTCCCTAGAAGGGGCTGGAAGCTGGAGGCTGGTCCAGCTGTGTTGCCACCCCAGGTGTGGGGCACAGTGTCTGGGAGACAGGGGTCTGGCCTTCAGCTCTCTACATCTCTGCACCAGGGACTCAGCTGATCTGCCCCTGCTCCTGCCCCCCAGGGGGCCCGAGGACACTGCCCAGCCTGCGCCCCGGGAATCTGGGCTGTGGGCCTCACCAATGGCACAGCCTCACGGCACAGATGAGCAAACTGAGGCACAGTGAGCAGGTGGCTGGAGGTGATGTCTCTTGCTAGGTCCTTTTCAGAGAAGAACAAGAACCCAGGCCTTTGGGGAAATGAGCTGGGGTGCGGCTGCCCCAGGATTGGGGGGTGGGGAGGGGAAGTGTGCCTGGGGGCTTCCTTTGCTACAGATGGCCCAGACCAGGCTAGCATGTGCAGCAGCAGCAGGGAGTCCCCTGGGCAGGAGCCTGAGCCCCCTCTTTGGCCTGCCCCCACCCTGGTGGCTCCAATCAGAATGTGACCCCATCTCTGAGAAGCATCTGTCCAGTGTGGCTCTGGGACTGCTTTTGTGGGGTCAGCAGTGTGCCTTCCAGGCCTGCTCCCAGCCATTTTGATGTTAAGATAGCGCTGCAGGAGTTCCCATCATGGCGCAGTGGAAATGAATCTGACTAGGAACCATGAGGTTGTGGGTTCGATCCCTGGCCTCACCCAGTGGGTTAAAGATCCGGTGTTGCTGTGAGCTGTGGTGTAGGTCACAGATGTGGCTCAGATCTGATGTGGCTGTGGCCGGCAGCCACAGCTCCGATTCGATGACTAGCCTGGGAACCTCCATAAGCTGTGGGTGTGGCCCTAAGAAGCAAAAAAAAGAAAAGAAAAGAAAAAAAGATAGTGCTGCAGCTGCAAGGCTGGGCTCTGAGCAATATCCATGGCTGTGCGGGAGCCAGGAGCTTCCACCATCTCCCACACTGCGTCCGGCCTTGGGCCTCGGCAATGACTTCCGGAGCTGTTCTGTCGCCCAGGCCCCTGGATGCCAGCCTGCATCTGGGTTTTCAGCTGCTTCCCCTATCCCAGGGGGTGGATTCTAGATGTTTTTTCCACCAGGGCTCTTTGGATAATGGTGCCCAGAGCTCCAGCTTCTTGGCCCAGCCTGTGAGGTCAGCCTTGTCTCCTCTGCTGGCAGCTAGTCAGTTGTAGAGTGAAATCTGGCTGGAAGGGGGCCCTGAATGTGCCCTCGAGCTGTGGTGGGAGGTTTGGGTGGACCTGAGAGGGATGGTACCCAGTTCTGCACGGAATGCTTTGCCTCCCAAGGAAATCCTCCCTACTCCTGAGCTTGGGAATTATTCTTCCTCGGGGGTGGGGGGTGATGAAAACACGTAGCAGGTGGCCCGTCCCTCCCTCCAGCCCTTGTACCTGTTGGGAGAGAAAAGACACCCGAAAACCTTAGCATCCACATTCACATGCTCTCACATGCTTGCATCATCCTCTCTCCTCTTCATGTCCACATGTCACCCCCTTCTTGAGCAAGAAGAGCCCTGAAAGGCACCGTGCCTCATCCAACCCACATGGTGACCAGCGCATAGTAGGTGCTCAGCAAACCCCTGCACACATGTGAGAACATGCTGTACTTCAGATAGTCTTTGGGGAGAGAGTATGATCCTGTATGAACATCAGGTTGTGGGCTTTTACACCTGAGGTCAGTGGGGATTTAATAGAGCCACAGAAGCCGTGGGAAGTGCCTGAATCTTGTCACTATTTTCTTTTAAATTTAAATCTCCTGAAATGATATGTGCTTGCCTCTGGAAGGTAGGAACAGGGTTGTCTCAAGGTCAAGGGTGTGGATTATACTCTCCCCAGAGGACCCCCACCCCTTGAACCTTTGTGAACCGTGCTCATAATAGAAGCCAACTTGTACACAGTGCTCGCTCCATGCCCGGCACTGTCCACACGCTTACACACTTTGAATCACTCAGCCCTCACTGTACCTGGTGTGGGGGGTAGGGGGGCGTGTGCTCCTGTTGCCCCACTTTGGGGACAGGAGGCTGCAGCCCTAAGAGGGGAGTTGTTTGCCCCGGCCCCATTGTGCATGAGCTTCCTATCACCACTGTGACAAATGGCCGCGTACATAATGACTTAAAACAACCCATATTTAATATCTTATGGTTCCGAAGGTTAGGAATCTGAACTATGTCTCACGGGCTAAAGTCCAGGATCTTGGCAAAGACGTCCTTTCTGGGTGCTCTAGGGGAGAAGCCTTGCCTTGTCCACCTTCTAGACACTGCCCACACTCCTTGGCCTGTGGCCCCTTCCTGCCTCCCTATGGCAGCAGCATAATCTTCAGTCTCTGCCACCGACCCTCCTGCCTCCTCCTGTTCACTTACAAGGACTTTGTGATGACATCGAGCCCACAGGAGCGTCCAGGACAGTCTTCTATCTCAAGGTCCTTAACCACGTTGGCAGAGTCCCTTTTGCCCTATATGGTCACACGTTTCCGGATTCCGGGGACTAGGATGTGCACAGCTTTCAGGTCATTCTTCCACCTGCCACACCCAGCAAGGGAGAGAGGGGGCCACCTTGAGGACAGCTGCTGGGGACCTGTGGGGACCCCCCTTCTTTCTCCAAGTCTCGGATCTTCTCTTCTTGTGGTCCTTCCTCTGTCCCTGTACTGGGGACACCATCTGAGGCTGTGGTGACCATGTCCATAGGCTGATACCAAATTTGAAGACAGGTGTGGACCTGGCCTGGGGGGCTCACAGATTGGGGGGCAGGGTGCTGCTTTGCTCATGAGGTCCTGCCTTTGGCTAGCATGGGGTCTGCGAGGTGCCAGGCCCTGGAGCCAAGGAGGTCATCAGGTCCTGAGTCTTAAGGAGCTCACAGTCTGGGGGTGACAGACACACAAAGGGGTCACGGCCATAGAGGCCAGCAGGTGGGATCTCCAGGGACCCACAGAGGATGACTGGGAAGACAGGGAGCTGGGGCCTGAGTTGTTGCACTAGGACCAAGTGAGAAGGATCAGGAAGGACGTTTCTGAGAGAGGGAACAGCATACACCAAGGCGCAGAGGCAGCCTGGGGCATGGCCAAGGCTGGTGAAAGACGGGCAGAGTCCTGTGTGGGTAGTTCCCTGATCCTATGTATGAGGGCAAGCCTGCTCTGAGCAGGAGATGACAAGACAGGACTTGGAGCTGTAGTGCAAGTCCTGTGGGTAGGAGAGGGAACAGAGGAGCATGGGTGAGGGTCAAGAGTCTGTGGCCAGACCACCAAGGTTTAAACTCCAGCTCTGGGAGTTCCCGCTGTGGCCCAACAGGGTTGGTGGCATCTTGGGTGCACTGGGATGCAGGTTCCATTCCCAGCCCAGCACAGTGGGTTAAGGATCCAGCATTGCCACAGCTGTGGCTTAGGTTGCAACTATAGCTTGGATCTGATCCCTGGCCTGGAACTCCATATGCCACGGGGCAGCCAAAAAAAACCCCAAAAGCAAGACAACAGCAGCAACAAAAAACCACCCAGCTCTGCCTCTTCCTAGCTGTGTGGCCTCAGGCAAGTTACTTAGCCACTCTGAGCCTTAGTTTCACATCTATGAAATGGGGATACCAGTAACAGCTCCCTCCCATGATTGAATGAGTGAAAATACGGAGTGCTCAGAGAAGTGCCTGCTGCAGATAAAACTTAAAAAACATCAGCTGCTGTGATCCAGGTGAGGACAAGGAAGGCCCTGTGAACGAGGTGGGTGAGGGACCCACACCCCACGTCTCCTGAGCTGATTGAGCACTTGGTGATTGAGCAGAGGCAGGGCAATAAGTGGCCTTGCATGGGGCAGCTGCTGTACTTGCATAGGTTAGTTTCGCTATGTGATGCTATGTAACAAACATCTCCAAAGCAGTCACGTCAGTCAGACAGTAGAGGTTTCCTTCTGGCTCTCACTGAATGGTCATCATGGCTTGACCATGATGTGGAGCCTGGGCGGTCTGCCTCTGGGAGGAACTGAGGGTCAAATGCTGGCAAAGTAGCCACCATCGTGAATGATGCCTCCAAAGGAAGAGGGAACTCTAAAGGGTCTTGCACTGGCAGTGAAATCCTTGGTCTGGAGGTGACACGCATCACAGGCTGAACTTGTCATGTGCCCCTATCCCCCAGGGGGCTGGGATGTATGCTTCCTGCTGTGTGGGTGGAGGCCGAGAGCTGGGACTGGCTGATGATGGGTTGGTATTTGCGAGCCCACACAGGACATAAAAAAGGAGGAAAAACTGAGGGCTGATTTGCAGACGTGAGGTTCCCCAGCTCAAGTCCGGGCTTGCGGTCAGGGTAGAGCCTTATCTGATGGGAAGAAGTCACGGCGAATGCTGAGGATTCTGCCAAGTGCTACTTTAGAAGGTTCTGGAGAGGCTCCTGGTCCGGTCACGTGTCAGATATCTCCTTCAAAACGCTTGCTTTTCTGGGTCCTCCTGTGGATTTAGTGTCACTGGAGGATGGTTGGGTGCTGAAGGTTTTCCTGGGACAGTGTGGGAGGGGAGAAGAAGCCCAGAGGGCTAAGTCTGGGATAAAGAGCTTCTCCTACCTCAGCTCAGAGTGGCTTGGGGCTGAACCTGGGGTTGAGGGGTGGACTGCAGGGTAGGATGGGGGATCTCCTGCCACTTCCCTGAGAGGAGAACTGGGTGGCAGTGGTCTTTGACTCTTTGTTGCCCCAAGGTGTGGACTTCAGGGATTGACTTGGAAAGGGAGCAGGAAGCAATTTCTCTGCATATACCTGAAGGGGCTCTTTCCCGAGGGGGCTATAGATAGCTGCCTTTAATCACAGTATTCTCTTTTTCCACCTTGATGAAAGTCTTCTGGTTGCAAGTGATAGAAAAGTAACTTAAGCTGTCTTGAGCCACAAAGTGAATTTGCTGGGGCTCACGACTAAGTTGGCTTCAGGCATGGATTGATCCAGGTGGTCGGTATTGGCAAGACTTGACCTTTTGCCGTCTTTGACCCCTGCTCTCCTCCATATTACTTCACTTCTGGATAGGTTTTACTCAAGTGGTGTCAAGTTGCCCCCCACCCCAGCCCAACCACCACATGATTAGGTACCTCAAGGTGGCTTTCCCCATAACTCAGAAAACCTGGGCAGGCCTCTTCAGTTCAACTCAAGTCACAGGCCCATGCCTAAACCTATCCTTGTCCTTGAGGAGGCACAAATAGGTGCTGGGCAAAACCCAGTGCCCACACCCTCCTTCCTGAGATGTTCCCACCTGTGTTCCCTCCCCCTGCAGATGTGTCACAGCACAGGTGTGGCAGGAATCCCCTCCCTCCCCCTCGAGGAGTTGCCTCCAGCCCTGAGCTGCACCCTTTCCAAGGACGAGTGCATTTTGCAGCCCCTCCAAGAGCTTTGACCTGCCTGTCACCAAGGGGGGCTTGGTGTGCGCTGAGCAGTATAGAAAGAGGCCATTACTATGTCCCCTTATTGCGATGCCTGGGAACTGGGGGGCAGGCATGGTGGGGCGCCATAGGCATCTGAGTGCTTGGATTCCACAGAAGGATACAGGCATGGGCTTTTTTATTTATTTATTTTTTCTTTTCTTTTTTTTCCTCCGTTTTCTTTTTTGGCTGCTCCATGGCATATGGAGTTTCCCAGGCCAGGGATCAGATCTGAGCCGAAATTGCAACCTACACTGTCAGTGCCAGATCCTTTAACCCACTGTGCTGGACCAGGGATTGAACCTGTGTCCAGGTTCTGCGGAGATGCCACTGATCCTGTTGCACCACAGTGGGAACTGCTGGAGTGGGCTTCTTGATGGTTCCCACAAAGCAGACTAAGCTGGGGCTGGAGGGTGCAGGGTGACCCTTTTGCCCGGCGGAGAGCTGAGGCTGCAGTGGTGAAAGGCTGCTCTTGTGACCCTGTGTCCCTGACTCTCCCCACAGCCCCCTGCCCTCCCCCCAAGTGCCCCGGCTCGAGAGATGAGGCCCCGGATGCTGCCTGTGTTCTTTGGGGAGAGCATCGAAGTGAACCCTGAACCCACACACGAGATCCGGTGAGTGGGGCTGCTTGGCCGGGTGGGGGCGGGGCAGGGGCTGGTCCTAACCCCCTAGAGGGTAGGGGAGGCCAGGCTAGGGGGCTCCCCTCCCTTAGGCAGCCCCTCTGGGCACCGCACCCTGAGGAGGCACAGCCATGATTCGAAGAGACTCTGTTCCCAGGCGGCCTTCCCTGTCCCCTGTCCCCTGTCCCCCGTCCCAGGCTCACATTCGGCCATTTATTTGCACACTAACCTTCACCTCCAACTGGGCTGATTTAATTTTATTATTTTACTTTTTTTTTTGACTGTGCCTGAGGCACCTGGAAGTCCCAGGGCCAGGGATCGAACCCACACCATAGCAGTGGCCTGAGCCACAGCAGTGACAATGCTAAATCCTTAACTTGCAGAGCCATCAGGAAACTCCTGATTTTTATTTCAAATCCAATCACCCAGAGAGTTTGGAAAACGATCAACATAACCCCTCACACACCTAATGCAGCTCCCTCTCCCCTCCCGTCCTGCCAGGTTTTTAGGGATCTGTAACCAAACTCTATGGGCAAACCAGGACCCCCCTTTCCCACTCAGTGTTTCCCTCAGAGCGTGTGAACACTGCATCCAGGTGACTGTAATTTCGCCCCTGTATCTCCCAAGGAGCCCACTTGTGTATTAGGTGCCCTCCCACGTGGAGGCATCTCAGGTGGCACCTGGCCTTCCCACCTGGCGTTTCCCACCCACAGCTTTCCTCCAGCCGTCTGCCCTCCTGAGAAGCCTTCTGGGGTCAGGCTTCCAAAAGATGGAATCTCGGGTCTTTGGGTCTCACCCGCGTACCCACGGGACTCTCAGGATGGATTTGTCCACGTCATCCTGGGCAGCCAGGAGGTGACGCGCACTGCCTCCTGCTCCTCTGGCTCTGGATATGGTCCCCGGAAAAAAAACAGGTCCACTTTATAGGTTTCTCTTCCCAACAAGCTCTCCTTTTTAGTTTTCATTATCAGAGGTCCCAGCAGGAGTGGCAAGAGCTGCCTGGGCCCTGAGGACCACGGCTTCCCTTCCCAGATGGATCACCTGCAGGGTGTGGTCAGGATGGGACAGGTGAAGTTCCCGCCCCCTCCCTGGAGCTCTTCCTTCCAGTGCAGTTCTCTGGGAGCAGAGCTGGGGGACAAGGCGTGGTAGGTCCCTCGGAAGTGGGTCACTTATCTTGAGGTGCTGAGGCTACTTTGGGAGAAATTTATTTTGATAAAATTTCAAATTTATGGAAAATCGCAGGAAGAGTACAAGGAACAGAGTTCCCGTTGTGGCTCAGCAGGTTACGAACCCGGCTAGTATCCATGAGGACTCGGGTTTGATCCTTGGCCTCGGTCAGTGGGTTAAGGATCCAGCGTTGCCATGAGCTGTGGTGTAGGCTGCAGACATGTCGTGGATCCCACATTGCTGTGTCTGTGGCGTAGGCCTGCAGCTGCAGCTCTGATTTGGCCCCCGGCCTGGGAACTTACAAATGCCATGGGTACGACCCTAAAAAACAAAAACAACAACAACAAAAAAGAATACAAGGGACCGCCCATAAAATAGATTCATTGGTTCTTCTCGTCTTGCCCTGTTGGCTTGAATATTTGCTCGCGATCTCATTCTCCAGATGAAACGAAACATTTTTTTCTGAACCATTTGAGATGTTGGTGACATGCTGACCTTGAACCCTGAAATACTCCAGCTGGTGTCCTTTCTAAGAACAGGGACATCCTCTCCCATAATGATAGTCCACTTGCCAAAACTGGGACAGCTAAAGTGCAAACACCACCACTGCCCAGTCAGATTCCACCCATGGCCCCCAAATGTCCTTTTAGGGCCTATTTTTATGCCAGTTCAGGATCCAGCCAGGGTCACGAGTGGCACTTAGTCATCGTGCTTCTTGAGTCTCCTCCAGGCCGGCTTGGTCCCTCAGCCCTTCTTTGTCCTTTTGACCTTGGCATTTCCGAAGAGCCCATGTTGTTCACGTGGGGGTCCTGGGCTCACCCCCATCCTCCCGCCCTCCTCAGCTGCAACTCGGAGGTCAAGTACGCCTCAGAGAAGCACTTCCGGGACAAGGTCTTCTATGCTCCGGTGCCCACGGTCACCGCCTACAGCGAGACGATCGTGGCAGCGCCCAACTGCACTTGGCGCAGCTACCGCAGCCAGCTGACCCTGGAGCCCCGGCCCCGCGCGCTGCACTTCCGCAGCACCACCATCATCTTCCCCAAGCACGCCAGCAGCTCCTTCCGCACCACCCTGCACCTCAGCCTGGGCCGGCCCCGCCGCTGGTTCACGGCCAGCGTGCAGCTGCAGCTGTGCCAGTGCCCTGGACCCGGCCTCCTGGGCCCCGCCGCGCTCTGATGGGTGGCCAGCCCCGCTGCCGGAGGACGGACTCTGCAATCACGATCGGTGGGCCGGAAGCTGGGGCTGGAGGGAGGTGGGAGGCCTGGCCGACTGCCTGGCCCGCTCCCCCGGCTGCATCCTGTCTGGTCTGCATGGCCAACTAATCAACACAACTATCTTATTAGCACCTACACAGCATGAGGCAGCGGGGGCCTGGCTGCTGGCCCACGAGGAGCACCTGGTGGGTAGGAAGTGGCTGCCCCGATGGGCAGGGAGAGAAGGAGACATGGGCAGGGAGAGAAGGAGACGTGTGTCCTTGGCTGCCCCTGAAGCGGGGGACACCCTGAGTGCTGGCAGGAGGGAGGCGTCCCAGCCTTGGCTGGAGGTGGGTGCTCTTTAGCACCTGGGCCCCCCACCCCGCTGCCCCAGCTCCCAGGCTGCATGTGAGGGCAGAGGGGTGTCATCCAGGCACCACCACATGCTCCTGGAGAGGGCTGTTTCCGGAGCTGGACTTTGAACTGTGTGCAGCTGAACACCCAGAGCCGTGGCCTGGCAGCCTCTGTCGGACAGTGGACACTGATGCTGCGGCTAATGTTGGAAGCGTGGGGAGCAGCCTGGGATGGACCAGCCTGAGCTGCCCAGGGCCTGAGCCCCAGTGTGAGGGATGGAGGGCAGAGCTGTCTGCACTGAGGCCTTTGAGCATTGTGTCCAGAGCCTCATTTTGGGGCCTCCCGCTAATCCCTGTTCGCCAGAGCCCTCAAGCCAGGTGCCCAGGGAGGCATGGAAGGGCTCAGAAATGACCACAGCCCCTATGCCAAGATCCCCGGCAGCTGACAGCTTAAAGCGATTCTGTGGGGCAGGGCGGGGGGGTGGTCAGCCACCCTCACTCAGGCCTCCTGCCCCTCCTGTGATGACTCTTCCAGGACCAGTGCTGCTGGGCGCCCCTTACACATGCAGGTCGGGAGAGGGAGAGGATAAGCCAGGATGCTCGGGGCTGCCCAGGACGAATGCCCCAGAAGACCCTGATGTGGCCAAGGAGCTGCTGTCAGAGCTGAATGGATCCAGTGGATGGGGCCGCCCCCGCCACTCCCCAGGCCGCCCCCTGCAATGTGGAGCAGAGGCTGGGGCTTTAGCTTCCTCGTCGGGGGCCGAGGGGTGACTCGAAGCTCACGTTCAGGGGAGGCAAAGTGACTGATATATTTTACGTATCTACGCAGACTGTGCTTGTTCTCTCCACAGAGATGCTTTCTGATTAACAAAGAAATAACTTAAGAATCAACTGATTATCTTAATAAAACATGCAAACCCAAAGAGGCTCCCTCTTCCTTGTTTCTGACACCCTCAGGGCCCACAAGGACAGGATTGGTTTTCACAGGCCCATGGTCCTTCCCCGCTGCGCACAGGACAGGGAGGCTCTGCAGGCTCAGAGCCCTGTGGCTGCCCCCCCATATCAGGGGCACCACTTCTACCCAGGAGCTAGGTTATAAGTGCAGAGGCCCAGGCTCCAGGCTGGGACTTGTCTGAGGGACGATTTCAAGGAAGGTCCTGGGAATCGCATGTTTGATGCTCCCATGCTTTGCATTCTGCATGCTGGGCCTCAGTGGACCCCCAACACCTGCCCTGTCCCTGGAGGAGGGCCCTGAGCTGCCTCCACTAAGCAGTGGCCTTGACCATGTTACAACATCTTCCCATCTTATCCTTGTCCTTGAGGGGCCTCCGGAACCCCAGACTGTGAGCGCAGTGAGGGAGATATTAAGCAGCCTTGGAACATGTCCTTGAGAGAGGGGATTCTGTGCAAACATGCATGCCTGGGGGTACGTCGCTGGCACCAGGGAGATTCAACTTTGCTTTCCAGTCACAACTCTAATCTGTCTACTTTGAAGGAAACATGGGTGGGGCTTCCCAACACGTGCAGTTACGGTGCCAGTGAATCCTCGACCTTGGCGGTGCCCCGGGGGTCCTTCTGCAAGAAGCCACCTTTGAGGCACACAAGCAGCTGATGGCCTCCAGCTATAGTGTTCCAGATGCAGCCAGGCCCTTCCCTGTGCCCAGCCGGTGGGAGCTAGATGGGATGGGACCCCTTCCATGGGTCTTGGCTCTTGGTTGACCAAGACTTAGTCCCTGCTGGGTCCTGCTTCTGGTCCCTTTGTCTTTGCTGGGTGTCACCCCTGATGGGCCTCATGCCCTCTGAACTCCATCTCAGTGTCTCCTTGGGGACTGGGTAGCATGCATGCCTCTGAGAAGCAAGCAAGGTCATTCTCTTGCACTTGGAACATTTCCAAGGGTCTTTTGGCCCCGCCAAAGGTTTTCTCCTTCCCTGGGGATGTTGGAACCCCAGCCTGCCTCTTGTACGCAGGGGGCTCCGTGAGGCCCAGCCAGGGAGGAAGAGGAAGTTGGTGGGGCGCACAGGCTGTGGGCCCCCAAGCGCACCCCGGTTTTCCTTAGACCCTGGCAGAAAGAGGTGCTACTTTCCTCTAAATCCTGCCCCAGCCCTTTGGGAGTTCTAACCCCCAAATAAAGACTGGAGGCCAGTGTGCCCTGCTGCCCAGGCTCAGGATGCTGCCTGCAAAAGGTCCTTCCATCGACTGCCCTCCTCCCAGCCCCCCTTCCCGATCCCGATGCATCAGGCAAGCCCCCAGGGGGGAAGATGTCCCTCTCTAAGGCCCCTGGGAGGGGAAGGGCACAGCGCTGGAAAGAGCCTGTCCCTAATTTCTCTAAGCATCTGCCAAAACGGGCACAGGGTCTCACCTCCCTGGTGGCTGGGACTGTAAAGCTTCTGCTGCAATTGAATTGAGCAGGGACCCTGGTGGGGGCAGCTCAGGGTGTCTTCCGTCTCTCGCAGGGGCAGGAACACTTCCCACGCTCAAGGGCTGGCTCTGGCCCACAAACACCCGTCCCGACTCCTTTCGCCTCCGCCTCTTCTGCTGTCACCCCTGCCTCTTCTGCTGTCACCCCTGCCAATCGCAGGCCTCACATCCAACCTGGAAGCCTCCCCTCCCCCATCCCCAACAGATACTCCGTCCGCTGTCCCGTCTCCCCTCCCCAGAGTAGCCACAAGAACAGCAGCCCTGGCAGCTGATGCGTACACAGAGCACTCACTGCCTGCAGACGGCCCGGCCCCGCTGTCAGCATCTTACGCATTTAATCTTCCCAATGACTGTGAGGTGGCTGGTGACAAATTCTAATGAGGAAGCAGGATCTGGCTGAAATCCAGAGACGGTGGGGTGGAAGGCAGCTTGCCACATGGCCAACACAGCTCAACCCTCGTAGCTTCCTGGAAAATCCTTGAAAACAAACCCATTTCTTTTTTGAGTCGTACCTGCAGCACGTGTTAGTTCCCAGGATAAGGGTCAAACTGGAGCTGCAGCTGCCAACCTACACCACAGCCATAGCAATGCGGGATCCTTAACCTACTGAGTGAGGCCAGGGATCGAATGCTCATCTTCATGGATACTAGTTGGGTGTGTAACACACTGAGCCACAACAGGAACTCCCAAACCGATTTCTTTTGAGGCCTCTTCTTAGCCTTCCTAGGGCCGAAAGCCCAGGGAGCCCTCCCACCAGCTGCCCGTGATCAAATCAGTTTACTCACATAACAAGCAGATGGGCTTCACCAGATCAGCTGAAGTTTCTCCTCCTCCCTCCCAGCCTAGCGAACACATTCTCGTCTTCCCTCCTTGCCTTGTCCCACTTGTGACTCGTGCACAGGAGAGTAAACCATGTCTTGGCCGAATTAAACATCCTCTCTCTGAGGCACTCCTCACAGCTGCATCACGGTCCCATTTTACAGATGGGGAAACGGAGGCACAGAGGGTTCAAATGACTTGGCCAGGGTCACGTGGCCATTAAGTGGCAGCTGGCTCCACAGTGACCCCTCACTCGCACGTCATAGGGCCCCTCACCTGCCCCATAAGTGGTCTGGCCTCGACCCCATCCCAGGGGCAAGGGGGCTCTGTCTTGGCCTTCTCTACTGTGCCAACCCCCCATATTGGCCCCGCACTGGTCTCCTGGCCTGTTTCTCCCTCAATCCATCCAGCGTCCTTGCAAGCCAACAAGCCCCCGACTTCATAAAACCAGCAAATTACCTTACTGGGCGTTATTTGCTCCCTCTCAGAAATCCTGTTTCCCCCCCCCCCCCCCCCGGGTGCCCTCCTCCAACCTCTGCCCATACAGGTTTCTTCCACTCGGTCCATCCTTTCTTTAAGAACCACCACCTCCAAGAAGCCACCCTGATTACTCCAGTTCAGTTGTCACAGTGTCTGTGTCATCTGGTCCCAGAAGCCAACCCTAGTGTCTTGGGGACCTCCTGGCCAGATGCAAGTGAAGTGGCCAGGGTCTAGCTCCAACCTGGGGCATCACCCCCACCACCATAGTGAGCGCTGCAAGTCACTGGCATCACAAGCACCTGGGCTGCGAGATGAAAACCGATTCCCGGGCCCCGCCCTGGACCTACCAAATCATGCATATCCTCTAGGCAGAGCCCAGGAATCTGCATTTTGACCAACTTCACACCATCCTAAGCCAACAACTGTTGTGCACTTCACAAATCACGTTCTACTTTTCTACTGAATCTGATTCTCATGGTGTCAGTTCAGCTCAACGTGGTAGCCAGGGGGTTCAGTCAACAACAGGGTTGGGAAGAGGAAGACAAGAGCTTTGCTCTTGAGAAGTTCTGTCCAGTAGTTTGTGGTGTGTCAGTAAAACACCCAGAGAAGAGAGGAGCTGAGAAGGAATGAACCCTTTGGGGGCTGAGAGGTCTCCTGACACCCTGCGAACATCCTTGTATGGGGCTGTGCCGCTAACCCTCAGCAAAGACAGAAGTGCCAAGTGGTACCAATTCTGAGGCCATGGAGACAGGGGGCTGGCAGAAATGACCATGTGGGCCGACACTTGTACCCCACCCCCACATCACTCTGGCCTCACTACAGCTGACCACCCTTGGTGGCTGTTGTGGCCAGCACACCCGACCCATCCTGGATTCTAGGTGGGGGCTGGCCTGCACCCTGGATGGAGGGAGGCCCCACCCAGGATAAAACCCTTTGCTGGCCCAACACTGCCACCTGCCTGCCAGCATCAGTAGTGCAGCCCAGGGGCCAGGCTGAGCCTCCTGGGCCTCCAAAGCCTGCTGATTGTTTTTGCCTCATGGCACAGGCTCACAGGGTAAACTGAGAGCCAGGGAGGCTGGGCAGAGTTCCTGAGGATGCAGACCCCCCCACCCCCACCCCCAGGCTCACAGCCTGGGGTGTGAACATCTGATACCTTCCTCGTGGGTGTGAAAATCAATACTCTTACCATGGGTTGTAATTATTCACTGTTGGCACAGTGACATCCTCATCGTGGGTGTGAACATTTGCCTGCAAAGGGGACCAGCCCGGCAAGTCAGGGGATGTGTCTGTGTCCCCTGCAGGGTTACGTTCCCACCGGTCCCCACCGCCCCAGTCCCCTGCCCCCCTGGGGTGTCTGGTCCAAGGTAGAGAAGGAGCCTCTGTAACACGAGTATAATTCGTTTTTTAATGAGAACAACGTGTGTAAATGACAGGACGCCACCGCCGTGCACAGATGGCGGTCACAGAACACCCATCAAATTCATTCTGCCCAAGGAAGGGAGGGAGGGAGGACGCAGGGGGGCTCGTGAGCTGGCAGCCCCCGCCCCCTCGGTCCTGCAGAAGATGGGGTCACCGGCTGTCGGCCTGCACACACCTCTTGAACGGGAAGCAGAGATCGAAAGCACAGCAGCAATAATACTGGGTAAGTCCTTCCTCGCGTAAAACATCTGAATTAATTCATTGAAGGTATCAAAAATATACCCTGTAAACCAGTACATCATTTACACCTGCCTTTCCTTCCCACCGCTGCGGCAACGATGTGTGAAAAAAAAACAGTCCAGTTCCTCGGAGCATCCGCTCGCCCCAGGCGGCACCCGCCCTTTCGCCCGCCCGTGCCTGCCTTGGTTCCCAGCAGTCTCGTTGGCTGGGGCAGCCCGTGGGGACCGGGACAAGAGCGCTGGGGCCTGGACAGGCCTGTGTCCGTCTGTCCAGAGTGCTAAGCGGGATGGAGGCAGAGGGAGGGTGCGGGGGCTTCTAGCTCGGTTTAGACTTTGGTTCCAAATGCGTTAAGGGGGGAGGCAGTGGCATGGGAGGTGCATGGGTCGTCCTGCTTTGGGTCCCTGGCCGCCCCGGCTGCATGCTTGTGGCCACCACACGCTGCCAGCGCCCCCTCCCCGGCCCCTCCCCTCCCGAGCACCAGGTAAACATCCCCTGAGTAAGGTCACTGCACAGGGCCAGCCAGGGCGGGAGTCATAGTTAAGGCTTTAGACGGGCAAGGATGCCGGCTGTGGACGGATGGACGGACAGACGGGCGCACAGGCAGACTCAGGGGGCTCCTTCCTCGGCGGGGGGAGTCGGCAGCCGCCCTGCTCCTCGGTCCGCTGCTCCGGCCGCTCGCTGGGCCCTGGTGCGGCCCCCACCCCGCTCTGACCATCACTCGCTGTCAGAGAGCGTCTCATACTGCGAGCAGAGCAGCGGCTTGGGCTCCTCATCCCAGGCGTGATGGGGGCCGGCCAGGGGCCCGCTGCCCGTGGGGAGGCCAGGCGGGGGCGGGGAGGCCATGACCCCTGCCTGCAACCGCATGATCAGGGGGTTGTAGGGGAAAGGTGTGGAACCTGCCGGAGAGATGGCGAGAGACGCCCAGGAGGCCCCGTGAGCCAGGCGGCCCCAGGGGCCCACCCACCTACCTTTCCTCGGCCATACCAGGCGCCTTCTGACTCCGCCGCCAGTCCCTGCCTCCACTCCCACTGGTACGCCCCCTGCCGCCTGCCGCCTGGACCAGCAGGTGCCCCTTCGCCGTTCCCGCCCTCGCCCTCTGGGCCTCTTCTGAGCCAAAGGATCTCTCGAACCTGGGGTAGACCCCACACCTAGGACCCCACTTAAAACTCTAGGGACCTCCTTGCGCTCACAGAGAAAATGGGGGGCTCCCCAGGGATCCCCTGAGCCTGTGAGATGGGCTTCTGTTCATGACCCTCTCTTGCCACCTCCCAAGTCCTTCATCCTCCTCTCATCACGCCCTCCCCCCACCTGCCATCTGCGAGCTGCCTAGGGCCCTGGGGTTTTCTCAGGACAAGCCTGATCAGCGCTCTGCACCCAGTAGGTGCCCAGGCAGCTGGCAGGCCCCTTGCCCACCCCGGGTGCCCACCTGCGGATGAGGGCCGGTCCTCCCACACGCGGTTGGTGAGCGGCGTCCGGCGGTTGCAGTCTCCCTCTGAGTGCACGGAGGAGACGGAGGGCGGCCGGTCCCCAGACGCCAGGCCTGGGGCCGGAGACTTGGCTTTTCGGCTGCTGGGTCTGCCAGAGACTTTGGCCTTCCCGCCGCCACCTGCCGGGGGACAAAGGGAAGGGGCCACGTTGGACAATGAGGACAGCACCGGTGCTATTGGGGCAGGGGTGGGTGGGTGGGGGCCCTGGCCACCTGCTTCCCGGGCACCCCACGGAGGGCTCAACCCCATAGAAGCTAAGGAGGTCAACCAAACGGCCAGACCCAGCCATGAGCCTGGATTTGGAAGAGGGTTTCTACTAGGGGAGTGGATAGAACGATTTGCAAAGCCTCCTCAGGCTGCCCTGAGGCCCACCTACCCACCAGGGGCTGAAACCCCAAGCACAAAGCCTCAAAGCTGCTGGCCTGACCTTGACCCTTGCCCTAAGACTGTATCGGGTCTGGGCAGGCTGCAGGCCCTCTGCAGATAAGCCAGGACCCTGCAGGCCAGGCCTGGGTCCCCCTTAAGTCCAGAAACTTCCTGGGGCCACAGTGTCCAGGTCAGAAAAATGGGCTCAAGATCTCTTAGCCTGGCCCTCGCTCTGATGTGCAGAGTCCTGATTAAGGAGCCAGGGCGGAGGGCGAGCTGGCCCGCCTGGTTTCCCTGTGACTCTAAGTTTGCGTCTGGCACACAGACATCGGTCTCCTCCTCATCAGCCCAAGGGCCAGCCGTGGACGCACACGATGGCCCCAGTAGGCTCCGGGCCCACCGGCGTGGCTGCGTGAGCCCAGGGGTCCCTCTGATCCACACAGAGAAGGAGGGGCCTCACTCTGGCCTGATTTCCCCCCAAGGGGACACAAGATGGGCTAGGACGCGAGCGTCCCAGGACCTGTGTCCAGCAGGGGAGGGGGGCGGGCAGGGCTCAGGCAGCAGTGGGTGTGTTTTTAGAAAAGCAGCAGCTCCTTCGGGCCCAGTGGGCGGAGGGCGGACTTGAGGGGGAGACGCGGACACTTGGGGGTGCCCACCCAGCTTGGGATCAGCCAACTCCAGGACCACGTCAAACACGCACAAAAAATAAAGTCACAAGCTCCAAAGCTGGAGGGCAGGGGAGGGGGGTTGGTCAGAGGAACGCGGAGGCGGGAGGATTAATGACACCGGGGTGGGGACAGACGGGGCCGGTGGGGCTGGAGGGCCGAGGCGGAGGAGGCCTGCAGACCTGGCGAGGTGAGAGCGTGTTCACTCCGTCCGTCAGCAGCGGTTATGGGCATAGCAGCGGGCAGGCTGGCACTGGCATTCAGAGGGTTAAAAGCATTGGCGCTGAGCGGGTGCTCCTCCCACTGATCATATTTACCCATGAGCGCCTTTCTAATAATGGCCTCCAGCCCCATGTTGGTGCTGGCATGCTCCTGCACCGCCTGGCTTCGGCAGGTCATGAGGCCTGGGAGAGAGACACACACACAAAGGGGCCAGGAGGGCCAGAGGGCCGAGGGGGGAGGGGAGAAGCAGAGAGGAGAGAGGAGGAGAGAGAATACACAGTGAGCACATTTCGGCAAAGCAACGTTTCTCGATTTCCCTGTCTGCCCCCCTGACGTTTCCTGCGGGACGATGGGGGCGGGAGGGCGCCCTCTGACCTGGGCCCTGGAAGCTCTTTTGGGAATTCCCAGGGGTCGGGGGAGGGGCTGGGGAGATTAGAGGACCACCATCCCCCCAGCTTCATTCCTACACTGTCCTCCGGGAAATCAGAGGCCCCTTTTGGTCCCCAGATCCCAGGTGGGGCTGCTGCTGCTGCTGCCATTTTTTTAGGGCTGCACCCACGGCATACGGAAGTTCCTGGGCTGGGGTTGAATCAGAGCTACAGCTGCCAGCCTACACCACAGCCACAGCAAGGCAGGATCTGAGCCGTGTCTGCAACCTACAGCGCAGCTCACGGGCAACTCAGGATCCCCGACCCACTGAGAGAGACAAGGAATCGAACCCTCATCCTCATGGATACTAGGTGGGTTCAAAACCCTCTGAGCCACAACGGGAACTCCCGTTTCTTTTTTAAAATTCCAAGTGGCCTTAAAAAGAGGGAGCAGAAGTGGGGAGGGGAATCAGAGGGTTGCCTTATTGGGGGGAAGGGCTGCTGGGAAACTAAGTCAAGCCAGAGCTCAGTACTGGGCCCGGGCGGGGGGGTCTACCCTGGTTCCTGGGGGGCCGGGGGGGGTGCTGCTAGGAGGATGGGAGGGAAGAAAGGAGACCAGGCAGTCCTCTGGCCACCCCCACCTGCGAGGCCTGGGTCCATCAGTCCCCCTGCCTGCCCCCCAAGCTGGGCCTGACTCTCCTCCCGCCCCCTCTCTGTGCCTAGAGCCGTGAGGAGAAAGAGGTGAAGAGACGGACGGTGCGGTGGGGTCGCAGCCATGCAGTTACGGTGCGTGCGGGGGACAGGGCAGAGCTGGAGACAATCGCACGGCCGCCCCTGGCCCAGCCACCCTGGCACAAAGTGGTCCCATCAACAACCGTCCCCGAGATCCTTCCAGACACCCACTGCGAAGTCACACCAGTTCAGTCTCTTTTGCTGCTGACCAGGTTTTCTGTCCCTCTCTCGTTTTCTCGTGAACCATTCTGGGGACTTTTGCAAACTCTGGGGAATATGCCTCTTATGGGCATTTTTTTCTTGTCTTTTCAGGGCCGCACCCATGGCATAAGGAAATTCCCAGCCTAGGGGTTGAACTGGAGCTGCATCTGCGACCTACGCCACAGCCAGGGCAACGTGGGATCCTTAACCCACTGAGTAAGGCCAGGGATCCAACCTGCATCCTCATGGATATGGGGTTCCTAAGCACTTAAATTAGCACTTAAAAAAACAAACAAAAAAGGGATATCCATCAAGAAAAAGCAAAATTTCCAGCTGGG
This sequence comes from Phacochoerus africanus, assembly GCF_016906955.1. NCBI lineage: Eukaryota > Metazoa > Chordata > Mammalia > Artiodactyla > Suidae > Phacochoerus > Phacochoerus africanus. Next base: position 28,929,880 of record NC_062558.1, on the reverse strand, counting down.
GTTGAGTGCTAGGGGCAAAGAAAAAAAGAAAAGAAAAAGAAACAGCACTTGTGATCCTACAAACAAAACCACTGGGAAGTGGCAAAAAAAAGATGCGAGAAATGGGAGTTCCTGCTGTAGTGCAACAGGATAGATGGCATCTCTGGAGCACTGGGGATACAGGTTCGATCCCTGGCCCAGCACAGTGGGCTGGGGATCTGGCATTGTTGCAGCTGCAGCATGGGTCACAACTGTGACTCAGAGCTGATGCCTGGCCTGGGACCTCCAAATGCTGTGGAGCAGCCAAAAAAAGGGGAAAAAAAATAGTTGTGAGGGATACAGGTCACGATGGTTCCTTGGTAGGTTAGCATCCCAGTGATCACAGACGTTACTGAGCCTTCCACCCAAGGTCATGGGGTCCACAGCCCGAGGGGTTAGACAGGAAACCGACCATCTCCACTCGTAAAGCAGAGCTAAAGCAGCAGAGATGGGCATCTGGGGAAATTGCTTGTGTGGACTAAACTGCTTTGAAACAAAGAGTCCAATCTAATTTATGTACACGTGTACAAGTTGGCTTGCACACATCTTCTTCACATGTAGGCCCCTGTGTGTCTGCTGCTTTGGTGACGGTTTGGAACATTTCTGAAAACATTCATTTCTAAAGATCTTGCTGTTTCCACCAAGTGGTTTCTCCCCCATTGCGGGAGGCTCAGCAAAGCCCCCAGTTTGTCTAGTCTCTGGGTGGAGGGTCACTCTCCAGTTGGGACCGTGCCCTCCCCCGAAGGCCCCGGTGGCCCCCTGATAAAATCCAATGGCTGTCTTTTCCACTCACCACTTTCCCAGAGCTCACGGCCTGTGTTGGCCCCCAGGGAAGCTCAGCACTGCCCCCCACCCGCCCCCCGCCCCCGCAGACGGCACTGGCTCCTCCGGCCCAGACTCACCAAGGTACTTCTGACAAGCCCCACCCCAGTGCTTCTAAGGAGGCGACAGAAACACACCACGTGGCCCCTACCAGAGGCTAGGGGTCCAACCCCAAGGGCCTCAAAACATCACGGAAGGCTCAAGTTTTAGCTTAACAATGTGTGTGAATGTTATACCCATCTCTGTGACACATCTGCACTGTTCCCTGGCTCCCTGGCTGGAACTGTCGAGTCAAACTGAAAATGTATGCTCTCTCTATACAAAATGGCCACAGGGACCCTGAGTACAGCCTGGACACTGAAGGCCCCCTCCCCCGTCCACACACCCGAGTCCCCATCGGAGACCCCAACAGACAAGCCGGGTAAGTTTCTAGGCAGTTACGTGTGGTCTTAATATTGTACTAAACGTACCCGGAGGCCTTGAAATTAACCTCCAAATAAGGGGTTCCTTGTGGAAACTCAGCAGCCTTCACATGGGTCTCTGTTCCCACTACAGGGTTTGTAGAGCCCACAGAAGGGGACACACTTGAACTAAGAAAGACCACTTGTCACCACGGCTACGGCTGGTGTGAGGCCCAGGGACCTCTGAGCCCCACCCCCCTTGCCCGCCGAAGCTCCTTTCCAGTCCTGAGCCCAGCCTGACCTCCCCAGGGTGCACAGTGACAGGGGAGGGGAGGCTGGGGATGGGGCTGGTGGCCGTGCGGCTCCGGGTGAAGGGTTACCTGCTCCGGTGATGGCAGGCATGTTGAAGATCTCTGTCCCGGGCTGGCCGACATCTGGGTGGGGGAGGGGGAGACGATGAGCTGGGGGAGGCCTACGGGCCCACAGGTCCTGGATATCACCCGTCCCGACCTGTCCCCTGGCTGGTCTAAGCAAGGCAGCCTACCCGGGAGCTTGGGCAATGCAGAGGGACTCAGCAGGGCGGGGGCAGGGCCTGAGATTCTGCACTTTGAACCAGCTGACTGCTGGCTCGGGCACGGCACTTAGCAAGGCTCTGGACTGACCAGCCTGGGCCAGTGGCTACCTGCAAGGGTGTGATCCAGCCTCAGAAGGAGAAAAATAACCCCCACCCCAGCTCCCCTGGCTAATGAGCTTTTGGGGGGCTGGGGATCTGATGATGCTTCATTCTTTCATTCACTCACTCAGGTATTCTCTGGAGGGTGTGCTAAGGGTGGGGGAGCCAAGCCAGGGTTTATGTCCAGTAACCACATAAACGGGGGAACAGATCACACGTGTGACGAGCACTGTCAATGGGTACACGCGGGGTTTGTGTATGGGCGGGACCTCAGCCCCTGGCCCCCGGTATGGGGCTTGGCACAGGCCTGTTCATGCACATACTCCCTGAGCGCCCCCTGTGTGCCAGGCACCATTCGAGGTGCCACATTTGTGCCAGCAAGCAGCTCCAGCCAAAAGGGAGACCGACTGCCTCCTTGGAGAGCCAGCAGGCCCATCTGGCTGCGGGTTTCCGCTGCTGTGCTGGCCTCCAGCCCCCCAGCTCCCAGGGACAGGCAGGCCCCTTACTGTATTCTGGCTCGTTCCGGTTGTGGGTGTTCAACTTCTTGTTGATCTCCTGTTTCTTAGATTTGACCATGGCCGAGTTGCTCTCGGTCAGCTTGCTGAAGAAGGCTGGCGGCTGACTGGTGTTGCCTGGAGATTTGGAGCCCATCCTGCTGAGAGGATCAGACACCCGGGTCAGTTCACCTGGTGCTGGGCTTGCACACCCCTGATGATGGGGCGTTGACCACCTGAACTGCCTTAGAAATTCTGAATGAAGCTTTTCCCACCCTGTGCCAGCATCCCCCAGCTCTTAGGGACCATGCCTCCGGAAATCTCCTGTGTCATTCACCTATTCTTGGGCTCAGGGTATCTCTGGAGAACCCCAGCTGCCCTGGTGGGTCACACCGGTCCACCTGCAACAGAGGATCCTCTGAAAAAGGCCTCGGGAACCAAAGTGGCTCAGGTGACATCTTTCCCTGAGGCCAGGGCCTGGCTTTTTTCTCGGCCTCCATCCCACCCCTGGGTCCCCATTGGTCCAGCATATTTATTTTATTACTTTTATTTTTTATTTATTTTTTTGTTTTGCTTTTTAGGGCAACACCTGAGGCAGTTCCCAGGCAAAGGGTTGAATTGGAGCTGCATCTACCAGCCTGCGCCAGAGTCACAGCAACGAAGGATTTGAGCCGCATCTGTGACCTGCACCAGAGCTCATAGCAAGGATGGATCCTTAATCCACTGAGTGAGACCAGGGATTGAACCTGCATCCTCATGGATACAATGTTGGGTTTGTAATCTGCTGAGCCACAATGGGAACTCCTGGTCCAGCACATTCCGCTCTTTACTTCTCAGATTCCCAAGTGCAGGCCTGAGCTGAGAGACCTCAAGTTTTGACAGACCCCTCAGTTGTACCCGGAAGCCCTTGCCAATCCCCCAACTGCGCAGAGGTGGACCAGGGCCTCGAGGGGGCAAGAGCCTGAGTCCTGAATATCCCAGGAAGGGGAGGGGACTGCCATGAAGGTACCTGGGCTCTGCCTGCTCCCCGTCCCGGTACAACAGTGGGTACATGGCGCTCCGGGGGTGCCCGGGCTCTGCCATGCCCTCTGGTGGGGACACTGGCTCGATACCATCTTCACCGCTGACCAGGGCCGACGTCTTGCTTGGCTCTGGAGACCTGGGCAGAGAGAGGGTCCCAGCAGGGGTCAGACCTCGGGGTACTTGCTCCCGAAGGGGACGCATCCCTCACTCCACTCCCCCGGCGAGCCCTGCCTCAATCAAACCAGGGCTTAGCTTTTACTCAAGGGCCGGATAGTAACTATTGGCCACTTGTGGTCTCTGCTGTATACTTTGTTGTTGTTTTCGGGGGTGGGGTTACACCTGTGGCATATGGAGGTTCGCAGGCTAGGGGAAGAATTGGAACTACAGCTGCAGCCAACACCACAGCCACAGCAACACCCGATCTGAGCCGCATCTGCGACCTACACCACAGCTCAAGGCAACGCCAGTTCCTTAACCCACTGAGCAAGGCCAGGGATTGAACCTGTGTCCTCATGGATGCTAGTTGGGTTCGCTACCTCTGAGCTACAACATGAACTCTCTCTTGCTCTTATATACATACATATATATATTTAAAATAATGCATTGAGAATATAAAAGGATTTCAGCTCCTGAACTGTGTAAGAAGAAGAGGTCGTTTTGCAGGAGGCACTTTGTGGAACCCGTGCTGCACCTCCACGCCAGTGACCCCACTGTTCCGCCAAAGACATCCTGCTGTCTCCCACCTCTGTGCCCTGCCCGGAATGGCCCCTTCATCCTAGCGTGGAGATCCTCCCCACCCCTCTCTTCGCTGACCCTGGGGCCCCCAGGGGTAACCAGGAGCACCAGTGCCTGTGTGCCTGTTGGGAAGCTGCTCTCAAATCACACAGCTCTGGTTCAAATCCCAGCTCCGCCACTTACTGGCTGTGTCCCTGTGGGCAAGTGAATTCACTTCTCCATGCCTCAGTTTCTTCATCTGTGAAGTGGGGATAACACTGCCTATACTTCCTGGGGTTGTGGTGAGAATCCTGGTTAACAGGTATGAAGTATTTAGCTCAGAGCCTGGACCCCCCCAGAGTGTGGTGTGCGTATCAGCTATTGTGCGGCAGCACCGTGACCTTGAGCAAAAATGCCCCGGTCTCCCCGAGCCTCAGTTTCTCATCTGTGCAATGGCTCCAGGCAGCCTCGCACTTTGCTGAGCTCAACCCTCCCGCAGCAGACGTCTTAAAGGCCGGTGTCTGGCCGGTGGCGACCCCCGACTCCCTCCCTGCTTACCTCTTGCCCCCTTCACTGTGGGGTGAGCCACGGGCCGGGGCGCCATGGTCCGGGGGTGGGAGGTAGAGGTCACTGGGTGGGCGACGAAGGTCCAGGACGGGGCAGCTGGCTCCGGGGAAGGAGTAGAGGGGGGCAGGGAGGGGTGCGCTGAGCTGCTGCGGGTGGTGCCGGGTGTAGTCCTGTGTGATCACCTCCTGCAGGCGGTGGGTCAGGGGACAGGTGTGGGGTGAGGTGCCAGAATCCAGCCAGAACCTCCAAGGTGGGGGTGAAGGCTGGATTGAGCTTTGAGAGCAGAACCCTGGGGCTTAGTTCTTAGCTCCCCTGGGTGCGACTGTCCACAGCAGCCTCAATGCCCCCAAGTGCCTGGGATGGGGGGGTTAACCTGGGTTCTCAAACTGGGCCCCCCAGATGGGTCAGATCCCACTGGCCATTGTATGTAAGATGCGACCCCTGGGCTTGTGCACCTGAGGCTCCATCAGCTGAGTTCGAGGCCCTGGGACCCCTGGCATGGCTTGTTCACCAACCCTCAGATTCCTGGCCCACCTGACCAGGACTCACGTTACCCACCAGACTGTGTGTGGACCCTCCCCTCCCTTCCTCGAGGCCTGGTCCCCCCCCAGGTGCAAGGACAATGAGGAGGGGTAGTTACACTGATGTGCTGCGCCAGGGTGACCACCCGCTGGTGACCTTTGACCCCTGGGGTGGTCTGGAGCAGCGGGCTGGACGAGGGCTGGCTCTCGGGCAGCGGCCGCAGGTGTGGGAGGTGTGCAGGCTCGCCGCTGAGCTTTCCCGGGCCTGCAGGCAGAGCAGAGCTGGTCAGGGTGTGGCTGGGGCGGGGGGTAAGGTATGTGCCTGGCGGGGCTGCCGTCCTCAAATCCCAGCTCTGCCCTTTGAGCTGTGGGACAGGACCAATTCCTCCACCTCTGGGTGCCTTGATTTCCCCATCTGTGTGATGGGGTAACAACTATCCCTGTCTCACAGGGCAGTGGCGTGTGGGGGCATGGGGGTGGGGCCGGGCCCTAACCTGGCTGCTTGTGCCGCAGGTCCCCCTCCAGGTGGCTCTTGTCGAGCTCCTCCAGGTGCTTGGGGAGCCCCTTGTCATGGGTCAGGCTGGGTGAGCTCACGGGGCTGACAGGCTCCACCCCATCAGGGCTGTAGCTGCCGCCGTGGTAACCTGCAGCAAGGCGAGGCCGTGAGTCAGCCATCGTGGGGACTTAGGGCCAAGGCTGCCCCTCCCAGCCCGCCTCCCATGCTGGCTTGGTCCCCCAGGCCAGGGCGGGGCAGGGGGTGTGATTTGGGAGGATGGAAAGAGGGAGCGAGCCAGAGTTGGGGGGGCGGTTCTGACCAGGCAGGGCTGGGGGCATACCCAGGAAGGCCGGAGGGGGCTGGAGGTAAAGAGGGTCAGATGGAGAAAAACTGAAGAGAATGGGACTCAAGGGCAGACAGACAGGCTGAGGGAGATGGAGAGAGACCCAGGGGGAAAGAGCAGGCCAGCCACACAGGTGGGAAAAGGACAGAGACAGACCCAGGTGGTGGGGGCAGGGGGGAAAGTAGGATGGGGGAGGGAGAGTCTCTCGGAAGGGGGCGATGGGGTGGTGAGGGAGTGAGGTCAGTGGGGGGTGTGGTGGGGAGTGACGCTCAGGTCCCATTGTCCGTGGGTCTGCAGCCCCCCGCAGTCCCCGCTCCAGCACAGAGGAACCCTGGGCTGGGGCCCAGGGCGGGAGGCAGGCACAGAAGAGTCCCCTGTTCCCTGAGGCCGCTGGCTGGCAGGTCAGCAAGGGGGACACGGGGCCAGAGCATCCCCAAGACTCCCTCACCACCTGGACAGAACGCAGAGGTCAGGTCCCCAGCTCCTCCTGGAAAGTGGGGGTGCCCCCTCCCCATCTTCTCCCCACCGTATGCCTCGGGGGAGGGGGAGACATCCTCCGAATCACATGCCTGCGCAGCAGGCAAAGGCACCAGCCTGAGCCCCTCCGCAGCCCCGCTCCCCAAACAAAGGCGCAAAGGGGGAGATGGGAGGCGCGGCTGAAGTCAAAATCACAGATCCATTCATTAAAGGAAAAAAGCGAAAATCCAAAAAAAAAAAAATCATGGTAAAACGATGTGCAAATGATGAGGTGCCCCCCGTCAGAGGGGGTGGGCACAGCTTGAGGAATCATCAGAGCGTGCAATCGACGAAGACGAGTTTAAACCAAAATACCAAAACCAACAAAAAATGGGGGGAAAAAATAAAAAGCAGAGATCTGAAAATATCTGTAGGCCACAAGACGGGGTGGGTGGGCGGCGGGGCCGGAAGTCTTACCATCGCGAGGGGAGTCGTTGGCCAGCGAACCTCCTTCTCGCGGCCCTTTATCGTGAGCAATTTGACGCATGATTATCGCGTCTATGAAGGTGGCCGCTGTCAGGGTGGTCTTACCCAGAGAACGGAGTTCCAATTCCTGGATGGAAAAGGGTTTACTTTGAGTCTTTTCCCGGTGTAGGTCCGCGGCTGAGGCGGGCGGTGCCGGCTGGTCCGGGCTGGCGTGGTGGGGCGCGAGGCTCTTCGCTGGGGTGCGGGCGATGGCCGCATGGCCGGAGCCGGGGGGCGCCAGGGGCCGGGGCTCGGAGCCCTTGCCGGGGGAGGTGGCGGGCTCCAGCCCTGCACGGGCCGGGGGCTTGGCGAGGAAGGTGTGGCCGGCGTCTGCTCGGGACCGCTCGGGCCTGGCGACCCGCGAGGCCTCCTTAGGCAGCAACACAGGCTCCACGAGGGTGGGATAGACCCCGTCGAGGGGGCCGCCCAGTGGGCAGTGGGTGGTGGGTGGGAATGTGGCAGCGGGGCGGACAGGCGAGGAGGTGGATGTGGACCTGTGGGAGGAGAGAGGGAGGGTCAGTGGTCACTCCCTCCCTTCGACACCCCGAGGAGTCCCCACTGCCCAGAACAGCTTCTACGATGCCCACTGCTCTCAGAACCAACCCTTCTGACCGTGGTCTGGGGGACCTGGGCAGCATGGCCTTATCTGGGTCACCCATCTGTCCTTCTGTCCATACATCCATCCATCCACCATCCATCCCATCAGCTCATCAGTTCCAAACTTTTACCGAGCACCCACCCTACATCACGCACTGTTCTAGACACCGCGGATATAGCAGAAGACACAATAGACAAAAGTGCCTCCCGTTCCAGGTGAGGAGACAGACTCCACATGTGCTAACAGATCAATTAAACCAAGAGCCTGGCAACTGCTCGAAGGCAAGGCAAGGGGACTCTCTGGCAGGGGGTCAGGGAGTCCCTCGGATGGGCTGGCACGTGAGTTGGGCCCATTCAGGACACAGGAGGAAATGAGCAAGCTGTGAGAAGAGCCGGAACACCAGGGCAGAGGCGGCCCCGAGGGTGGGCCAGGGCGGTGGTTAGAGACTGGCCGGAGCCACGTGAACTGGGCGTTAGAGAGGGCAGCTCTTCCGCCTCAGCTACCAGGGGCCACACAGGGCTCCTAACATCCCCTCTGCCTGGAGTGTTCTGTTCACCCCTGCAGGGCCGGCTCTGGCTACTCCATCCACCCACCCACTGTCACCTATCCATCTACCCACCCACCTAGCCGCTCATCTAGCTCAGCCACCCATCGACCTACCTACGCACCTGTCATCTGTCCGCTTACCCACTGGCAATCTATGCCATCTATTAACTACCCATCCACCCATTCATCTACCCACCTACCCATCCATCTAATCCAGTCACCCGTCTGTTTACCTACTCACTCATCCATCCACCCTCTCATCTACCCACCAGCTTCCTATCTGTCTCTCCACCTACCCATCCATCACCTAGTCATCATCCGTCCACCTGCCCCCCCCATCCTTTACCCACCCATCCCCTGGCCTGCCCACCCATCACCCAACCCTCCTGTTTACCTCCCAAGCCATCGGTACATTTGTGCACCCCGCACCTGCATGGAGAGACCAGCCCCACGCCCGCCTGTCCCCTCCCCTGTGCCAACCTGGCCCACCTCAGGACCGTGGGCGTGCTGGGCTCCACGGAGGTGACGATGCCCTTCATGCCAGTGTTGTGCAGCACGCTGGGCCTCTGCTGGATGGCGTCCTGGGTCCGGGGTGAGATGGGCGAGTGCTGGTGGGAGTGGGAGTGGGAGGCAGGGCGGCTGCTACTGCCGCCCCCACCCCCGCCGCTGCCGCTTCCGCCGCTGCCCTGCTCCGTACCTGGGGGAGACAGGCTGTGGGATCAGAGGGGCAGGCCTTACGCAGCCGCCAGAACCCCTGGGGCGCGGGAAGGGCCTCTGATGTCCTACCGGGTCTCCAGATGGGCGCATGCTCCACCGTGGTGGTGGAGGTGAGGATGGACTTCTCCCGCTCCCGTTCACGCTCCCGATCACGCTCCCGCTCCCGCTCGGAAGAGGACGTGGCCGTGGGTTTTGTCAAGTGAGTGGGGCCTCCTGGAAACCCAAAGGCCCAAGGTTCAGTCCCGGGGATAGGAAGGGCCCCAGACTTGTCTTCCAGGGTGGACTAGAGAAGGCACCCAGAACAGGGGTGGGGGCATCACCTGGGGAGAGCGGGGAGCTGCTGAGCCGGCTGCTGAAGTGCTGGGGTGCAGTGGGGAGGTAGGTGAGGCGGTCCATGGTGGTGGCCGGCGTGCCGGGTGTCGGGGGCACCAGCACAGGCAGGTGTGGCACTTGGGACAGGTCAATGATGCCTGCAAGAGGAGGCAGGGCCGGGGGCTGAAGCATCACCAGCAGGAGAGGGGCCAAGCTGCCTGCAGGCTGGATGCCCCACCCTCGGAGCCCAAGTTCAAACAGCTTCACGTTTCCATCTTTTTTTTTTTGAACTCCAAGGACACCACGTGCCAAGAGGATACACAGGCACACGCACACCCCCACATAGCTTTAAACCACCCGCCAGGTCTGTGCATGCTCTCACCTCAGTGACCTCCCCCCCCCGCTTCTAACGTGACCACACGCTAGCCGCCTGGGTGAGGACGTGCGTGTGCAAACACCTGTGCATGATCTGTGCTCTCAAGGAGCCCAGGCAGACCCGGAATAAGGCCAATCCTGGATGAAGGAGGTCTGCCTATCTACTTGCCTGGCAACACCCAGCCCCACCCACCTCGAGGGCCGGCGGCGTAGTTGAGAGCCAGCGAGGACTCTCGGGGCGACAGGCCCCTCAGCATGTCGGCTCGCTGGGCCATGGCGGTGGCCGCGTTGTGGTGCATCTGCTGTGAGGTGATGTAGTCGTTGATGATTGTCTGGCGGTTCTCCAGCGCCGCTGTGTCAGGGTAGCCACGGATGAGGTAAGGCGGGTACAGGTGTGGATAGGTGGGGTTGGGGGCCAGGTGCCGGGGAAGGTAATAGGCAGCGGCTGCTAGGAGAAGGGGAGCAAGGTCAGGCCAGCCCACACCTTGGACAGGAATGCCCCTGCCTGTCTTAATTCCTCCACGGCTTCTCCCCAACACCATCCCCAACAAAGAAATTGAGAGCCTAGAAGTAAAAAAAAACTCATGCTCCCCAAAATGCATGCGGGTGCCTCTTACTGATAACATCCTTTGGACCGAAGTTCTCCTAAACACAGGGCATCCAAAATGTGGACCACTCAAATACCTAAGAGCTGCATCTTTCAGACAGACTTTAAGATCATGTCCATTTGGGGAACACTCACTCTTGAGCCCTCTTTTGAATTTAGCAATTTTAAAGGCACTGATAAGTCCCTCAGGAAAAGAAAACCACTGAAAAAATGTTTAACCCAGCATGTCCCCCAGACTCCTAAGAGCAATTCTAACCTAAACTGTTGACATGATTGCACTGTTGGGTCTCCCCACCTCTAGGCCCCACCTTCCCCAACTAGTGGGAGCCTGGATGCTGCAGGAGACCCTGGGCTGACACTGATGCTGCAGGGTTCTATGGGTCCAGGACAAGCACCTGCATCCAGAGGGATTCCGCGGGGTATGGAGGTGGGGTCAAAGGCCAGCGGGATGTGGCTGCGGTACAGGTCCACCCCACTCACGCCCCGGAGCAGGTGTTCGTAGGGTGAGATGGGGTGGGGGTGGTGCTCGGGCACGGTGCTGTGCGGGGACTTGGCAATCTCGCGGGGTGTCGACGTCAGCTTTCGATCCTGGGATGCCTTGCTGGATGAGAGGCTGCCTGTAGGGACAGGCCCAGTGGGGATGGTATCGGAACTCTGTGCCACAGGTGTCCAGCCCCCAACACGAGGGCTGCCAAGGCTAATGCTTATGGGAAGTCGTTTCAGGGTAGGGTAGGTCTCTGGGATCCCAGACCTCTTCAGACAATTCATTTGACTCTAGTACATTTTTTCGTTTATTTACTCATTCACTCTATTTGCTTGTTTTTCAGTTCTCTTAAAAAGTTCATTCATTCATTCTCTCTTTGTTTCTTTCTCTCATTTGTTCTCTTTTTTGTTCAGTCATTCAATCAACCAAAAATATCTATCAAGCCTCTATTACATGCCAAGTACTTTCTAAGAGCTAGGGCTCCCCTGATGAACAAAACAGAAAAAATTCTGGCCCCCATGAAGCTGACATTTAATGCAGGAGACAGATGATCAACTAGTCATCAATAAAAATTCCAGAGTAATAAATGCTCTGAAGAAAAATTTAAAATGTGACCAGAATCATGAAGGGGAGGAGGATGGTCATAAAAATCCCTGAAAATGTGACATGTGAACTGAATCCTGAAGGGTGGAAAGAAACCAGTTAGGTCAAGAGCTGAAAGGCAAGGAGGCATTTCAGGCAGAGGGACCAAATGGCACCGTGCAAAGGTCCTGAGCAAAGAATGAGTTGAACCTGGTCAAGGCACAGATTGGAGGAGGAGGCCCCAGGCAGGTAAAGGAAGCTGGCAGTGAGATGGAGAGGTGGGCGGGGCCAGATCCTGCAGGCTCATCAAGGCCATTGTTTAAAAAAGGGTGATGTTTTTTCCCTAAGCGCAGGGAAGTCACTAGGAAGATTTAAGCGGAAGAGTGGCATAACTGGATATAAATATTTCAAAAAGGTATTCTGGCTGCTGTTTGGGGAGCAGATTATAGCAGTGTAAGAGAGAAGTCGGGTAAGTTAGGTGGGAAATCGTGGTGGTCTGGAGGTGGCAGGGTCATGAAGAGAAGTCTGAGGACAATTTGGAGGCAGAATCCACAAGTCTGGCAGGTGGAATGGATGTGGTGGCCCCAAGGATGGCCCTGCTTTCTGACTTAAACATGGATGGTGAGGCAGCGTCAGAGACAGGAACTCAGAGGCCACGCCCACCCGTGACACGCCCCCTTGTCCAACCTACGCACCCTCCTGCAGGCGCGGCGTGGGCTCCCGCGTGGTCACTGGCGAGCCTCGGGGTAGGTGGCCGGCAAAGGGCGCCGCATGGTCCTCGTAGGTCAGGGGGCTCTGCCGCGGCTTGCCCAGCTCAGGCACAATGACCGGGGCCCCCCGGGTGATGGAGCCCCCCGAGCTGCTGACTGTGCCCGGCCGGCTCTTCAGGCTCTCTTCGTAGCAAGCGCGCTCCAGCGCCCGGGTGTCGTCCAGCAGGTGCACGGGCGGGAACGTCCGGCCAGGGCTGCCGATGATGGAGCGCACGTCATGCTTTTTGGAGCCGGTGGAGGACGTGCTGGTGTCGTACTTGAGCGGGGTGCCCTGGGAGGAAAGCGGGGCGTGGGCACCAGCTGCACAAACCTGTCTGAGCCTCAACTATGAAACGGGAGCAATGTCTCACGCTTCAAGGAGCAAGGAGGAGCGAGGCCGAAGGGCTTTGCTGAGCCCAAGATGGGCACAGTTGTCCTTGCCCTGTGCTCCCCTCTTCCGGATCCTGGCCCCCCAGAACTCCCTGGGGGCTGCAGAAGGGGGCACAAAGTTCAGAGGTCAGCCCTTTCTGGAGCAAGTGGGGGGACCCTCTGTTGGCCCTTGGAGTTTGCTGGAAAGAGACTTAACACCCCCAGGAGGGCAAATGCCTTCTTCCCGTCAGTCCTGGGACCCTCTGTGACAAGCCAGAAAATCCAGCCACAAAATCCAGTTCCACTGCCCTGAGGCTCACCTCTCACGGGGTCAGGGCTGAAGTTTATGTTTGCTCTCTGGCCAGAAAGGGCAGCTGAAGAAACAGCACAACGAGGCTGCAACTTGGCCACCTGGGAGAAGACCCCACCCTGTCTAAGGCCTGGAAAACCCAGGATACACTGGGCTCTTTGCAAAAAAGAGAACTCTGCTTTTATTCAGGAATACTTTAATTACTTTCTTAAAAAGGGGAAATGACCAAATTTTATTTGTTTTTATTTATTTTTTTTAGGGCCGTACCTGTGGCATATGGAAGTCCCCGGGCTAGGGGTCAAATCGGAGCTGCAACTGCGGGCCTACACCACAGCCACAGCAAGGTCAGATCCAAGTCGAATCTGTGACCTACACCACAGTTCATGGCAACGCCAGATCTTTAACCCACTGAGCAAGGCCAGGGATTGAACCCATGTCCTCATGGATACTAGTTGGGTTTGTTTCTGCTGAGCCACAATGGGAACTCCAGGAAATGTCCAAGTTTTAAAAAGAATACTCTGGATCAGACTGGCCTCTCTCTTGGATCCATGGTGGACGCTTGCCAGTGGCTAAACAACTGCCCAGAGGCTGAGAGCTGAGCGGGTCCCCTGGCCTTTGATGATCTTCCCACTGCTCCTACCCTCTCCCTGGACACCCTCCCTGATCTCTGCCACCTCACAGCCATGCAGCCCCCGGGATGGATCCCACGATCCTTCCCCATTCACATCAGGCCACCTCTGACCATGCGAAGGCACAGTGGTCCTTAAGTGGTTTCCAGTGACCAGCTCCTTACACGAGCAGAGCTGATCTTCCCCTACCAGGCTGGGGCCTCTGTGAGAGCCAGAGCCACAGGGCTGAGGGGTGAGGGGGTGGCGAGACGATGAGGTGCAGCCCGCTGGTGGGAGAAGTGAATGCCGAGAAGCAAAGAGGTTGCAGATTTAGGGCCATCTGGATTTGAGATTCACAACTGCCATTTATTTGTTGTGTGACCCTGAACAAGTCGCCTACCCTCCCTGAACCTGTTTACTCACCGGTAAAATGGGGATAGTAAGAGAACGACCTCAGAGCGCTGTTGTGGCCCATAAATAAGTCCTGGCCCACGTTAAGGGATCAATTAAGGGCAGGCATTTATTATTACATCTAAGCTCTGGAGCCTTGGCAAGCGTCTCTGGGCCTCAGTTTCTCCATCTGGAAACTGGGGAGAATGGCTATGACTCTCCTAGGGCTGTAAATACAATTATATGAGATCACGGGTCTAAACCTAAAGCCCTCAGCACAGAATCTGGAACACAAAGATGAAAGCTCAGTAATGGGCAGCTGTACGATCTTGGGTGAGGTGCTCACAAGTCTGGGCCTCAGTTTCCCCATCTGTAGAGGCCACAGCAGTGCCCGGCAGCACCCCTACCCCATCTTGGCCCAGCCGCTCCGGCCTACCTGTGTGATGGAGCCCTCCTTGAGCGGCCTCGGGGCCAGGGGCAGCTCAGGCGTGGGCCGCATCTCCTCCCGCGGAATCTCGTGAATAGAGCGGCCGGCCTCCTTTACCGTTGCCACCAGGCCCTCATGGGCCGGCTTCAGCTTCAGGGTGCCCAGGGCCTCCAAGGGTCGGGACTTGTAGGCCTCAGCCAGGTCCCGTGGGGGCGGGGGTGGTGGTGGCGGCGTGCCTTCACGCTTCAGAAGCTTGGCCTCCCGACGCTGGTAGTCTTCCTGGGCCTCCACGTAGGACCTCGGGATCCCTGCCAGGGAGGACATGGCGCTGACCCTGACACCTGCACCCCACATCACCCATCCTAACCTGAGGCCTCCACATTGGCCAATGCTGGAGCCAGACTACCAGGGTTTGAATCCTCACTTGCTGTGTGACCTTGAGTGCATCACTTGACCTCTCTGAGCCTCAATTTCTTCCTATATAGAATGGGAGGATTAACTGAAACCCCTCACCAAGTCATGACCATTTGATGAGAGAATACCGATACAGAGCGTAAGACAGGGCTCACGGTCGCTGTCTAGACACTGACCAGCTGAGATAACCTGGGCAAGTTATCTGACCTCTGTGAGCCTCCCACCAATTCCATCTTCCTCTCAGAGGCTGTTCCATGAGGTAATATACAAGTAGCACTTGCGGTAGCACCAAGCCCAGAGTAGATGTTCAATAAATGTTATCTACAAAGTTGAGGGTGATGGGGAATGTTTTGCTTTCTTTTTTGTTTTCAAACCTACTAGCAATGCCTTGCTCTGCCTTTCAGCCTGCACACAGACCTGCCACTTACACATGCATTACACACCTTTCCACGTACCTGTTCTTAGGGCACCCGTGGCACTCTGGTGTGTCCTCCCCACACCCCCACCCATCTTGACTATAATCCCGAGGGCTTGCTGTGGCCGTCACGAGGGCATGGTGGCTGGGCACATGGGGAACAGCGGGCAGGGTACCTTGCGTGATGGAGCCTCGGATGTGGTGCTGCTCTTTGAGATGGTGGGGACTGTGGCGCTCAGGCGGGATGGCACGGCCCATAAGACCTGGGAGGGAGGGGCAAGAGCATCACCACAGGGCTGCCTGGGCCAGCCGTTGGCAGTGACTGGCCAAGGGCTCCAGCCACCCCTCCCAGCAGTGGATCCCTCTAGCCACTTGGTGGCTGTCCCCATGATGATGGTGGCGGCATAGGTCCCAGCAAGCCAGTGGCCCGTTTCCTGGGCCCTGTGCTACCTCCAGATGGAGCCTCAGAATAACCCAGCCTCAGTTTTCTTCATCTGTAAAGTAGGGCTAAACTTCCTACCCCTTCTCTCCAGGGGCTGCTGACAGAGCAGTTCTCCTGGTTCATTGTCGTCACCCAGGACGTGGGGAGGCCCCCGGGGCAGGACCCTTGCTTTTCTGGCCCCTTGGAGTAGGGAGCTAGCAAGGCACCCACCTTCAATGCCGGCTGAGGAGATGGCCCTGCTGACGCGGCCCTCCATCATGTCGTAGGTGCGCTTGGGGGCGGCTGCCTCGTGGGTGGAGCCTGAGCTGCTCCTGCCATCCTCCTTGGAGCACTGGGACACGGACATGCCACCTGGAAACCAGACCGAGCTCACAGTGTGGGGCAGCCCCGGGGTGATTACACAATCACAGGGCCTAGGACCAGCAAACTGGCTGGGGCCAGAAGGCAGGAGTCAGCGGCGGCTCAAACACCCTCTCCACCCGACACAAGGCCCCCACCGACCACGTGGCTTAAGGTGGACCCAGCAGAGCCCTTCCCAGGGAGTCTACAGGCCGTGGTCCAGCCCAGGGCCTGTTATGTTGGTAGGCAGGTGCGTGCTCAGACCACGCACGGGCACAGGAGTCTGGGCACAAACACATCCGCTCATGGGAGCGGATGTGTGACGGAACCACGTGCATGCAATCCAAAAATGCACCAGCCAAGTACAAACATGCAGGGCTGGCACAACCATTCATGCACGTCACTGTGGGTCTGTGTATATGCATGCGCCTGGCTACTGAGAACAAAGTGAGGCCATGTGCAAAAACCTATGTGCGTCTGTGTCCACGTGGAGAGAGTGTGCCTCTGAGGGAACAAGGGAGGGGACGAGGAGTGTTCACAAGACAGAGGTGGCCTTGCCGAGCCAGGCTGAGCCCAGAAGGCAGGCATCTCAGGCTGGGTACATGGGTCACTGACAGGCCAAGGGTCCGAGCTGCCAGGAGGTGGGCCCCGAGGTGGTCATGGCTCGAGCTCACCCATCAGCTATCAGGCTGGGGGCTCCTCAAGGGGATCTCTCCTTCCAGGTGTGGTCTAGTCCAGGAGTATCAGAAACAAGCTCCTGAGAGCCCCAGGCCTGCCCCTGTGGATCAAGGGTGTGCCTGCTCTCCCAGGATTTCCTGTCATCACTCCCACGGGGGCCTCAAAGCTATGGCAGGGCTTGCAAACTGGTGGCTAGTGGAACGACTGTGTTGCTGCTCCAAATTTTTTTCAAAATTAAGTGCTGATGTTTAAACATCGAGAGATGTCAGATAAAAACAGAGAGATGAGAAGTCTGGCCAGAAAGCTTGCATGCATTACAGGGCGACAGTCAGCTCTTGGGGAACAGAGGCAGGTGCCCTTGTAGACACAACAACCACGCCAGGGTTGCCCAGCCCACCCCACCGCTGCTGCCCTCACTTGTTGCTTGGCCCCAGGAAGCATTTGAGAAATTAAATGCCTTGATTTACAGCTTTTTTTTTTTTTTTGTCTTTTTGCCTTTTCTAGGGCCGCTTCCTGCGGCATATGGAGGTTCCCAGGCTAGGAGTCCAATTGGAGCTGTAGCCACTGGCCTACGACAGAGCCACAGCAACGCCAGATCCGAGCCATGTCTGCAACCTACACTACAGCTCATGGCAATGCCAGTTCCTTAACCCACTGAGCAAGACCAGGGATCGAACCCGCAACCTCATAGCTCCTAGTCAGATTCGTTAACCACTGAGCCATAATGGGAATTCCTTCTTTTTCTTTTTAAGGCTGCACCTGCCGCATATGGAAGTTCCCAGGTTAGAGGTTGAATCGGAGCTGCAGCTAATGGCCTACACCACAGTCACAGCAACGCTGGATCCAAGAGGCATCTGTAACCTATACCACAGCTCGAGGCAATGGTGGATCCTTAACCCACTGAGGCCAGGGATCGAACCTGCATCCTCACGGACACTATGTCGGGCTCTTTATCTGCTAAGCCACAATGGGAACGCCTACACTCGTTTTGCAGATGATAAGGCCTGTAGGGGCTCAAGAACTGATTTGGGGGCGTGAGCAGAGTCCATCCAGGACTCTGCTCACAACATCTCACCACTGGCTCCTCTGTCAGCCCTTCCCAGGGCCCCCAGCCATTCCCCAGGGTACTCAGCCCAGTACTGAGGTTGGCGCTGAAGATGCAGCTGACAGCCTGTCCTCAAGACTGTCTACCTACCACCTGGCACAGACAGAGGCACGTGCCTAGGTCCCAGGGTACCACCTCCACTTCCTCGGATCTGGGGGCAGGGATGGGGCGGGGGCGGGGGGAGGGAGTCAGGTCTTGAAGGGAAAAAGCACCCGCCCATCGCTGGGCAGGAGAGAAGCAATTTACGGCCCTACAGCTGCCAGCTAAGAGGGACGCCCATTATCAGCTTTTATCTCTGCACCCCTGGGTGCCCAAGGCTGCCAGGAAATTCACACCCCAGCTCTTTACTCCCTTAACTCCTTCTATGCTGGGTTCTCTGGTCGGGGAACCAGAACACAGAGAGAGGAGAGTGAGGAGCAGTGAAGTGGGGGGTCCAGGGGGCAAGGGGGTGGTGCATCACTCTGGTCATCACCCCTCTGTGCCACCCACGTGGTGTCAGTTAGAGAACATGGCGTTTGCCAGAGAAGCACTGGGTTGGAGGCCTGGGTTCAGGAGCCTGTGCTTCTGCTCTGTGGGCTTGTTCCCTTACTATGCTGCTAGCAAGACTAGCCAGGTGTGTGCTTCCTAAACTGTAAAGATCTGGGCAGGGGCGGCCAAGGCCAATCCTGACCTGATGACGTGCATACCTGCAGGGACGGGGGTGGGGGTGGGGGGGCACCACCTCTCTGGTGGTGCTTCCTGGTACCATGCGAGCCCTACCTCCCTGTGAACCCAGCTCAATGGACCAAACACCCCCCTCCGCCTCCTCTTCCCTCGAGGGGTCAGGAGGATGGGCGCACAGAAGGACCCCTGGACATCACTGTACCTCATCTGTAAAGTGGGAAAACAATCCTTCATCCTGGCTTTCAAGTCAGCTAAGCTGACAGGAGGGCCATGGACTCCACAAGACTTGTTTTCTGAAGACATCTGGCTGCCCTTTACTTAACCCCAACCATGTCTTCTGGACCCTTCTCTCCTGACCAACTCCAGAAATACCCAAGTCTGGGGTTTGGAGGACAAGCCATGCTGGATGGGGGTGGGTTTCCAGGACTCAAGATTGACAGGGTGACTTCCCACTTGCATCTCAGGTGGGTGTCCTGAGAGCTCTCTGAGGAGACTCCATCCCTCCAGGCATAAGGTTGGCCGTCCCCAGTAAACACCAAGTGACCGGTGTCCAGCCCCCTCCCAGGTGCCCAGTGGTCCTCGCCCCTCCAGAGCCCTTCCTGGGCTTCCAAGACCCCTGAGTCCAGGAGGGCCCGACCAGCCCTGCCCACCCCTGCCTGCCCGCCTGCCAGCTCCTTGCAGGAACTCACCCTCATAGGACAGCACATGGCCTTTCTTGCCCTCGTAGATGACATGGCCCTTGGGCAGGCCGTCCTCCCGGCCGCGGTCCAGGCGGCTCGGGCTGTCCTCGCCAATGATCCTGGTGATGGTGCCCTTGTACAGGACGTCAGCCGGAGTGCCCTGGGGGGAGGGGGGAGTGGCCACAGGCTCTGGCCGGGGACGCATCCCACTCACCAGATTCAACCCAGCACGGTTACGGCAACGCACATGTGCTCATACACGTGCTGCTTCGAAAGGGGAGGCAGAGCCCACCACCAGAACACGAGCACACAGAACAAAACGTGTCTCGTCAAGTTCTGAATGCTACATGCATCCGTTCGTTTCGCCCTGGAAATAATCCCAAGTCAGGCATGACCACGCCACTTTCAGATGGGAACAAGAGGCACCCAGAGGCTAGGTGGCTTCGCCCAGCATCACCTGGCTAATGGGGGGCAGAGCTGGGATTGGAACCCAGGCAGTCTGGCCCCAGAGTCTGTGTTCCAACTTGTGCCACATGAGTTCTACTCTCTCAGAGGGTGGTGCCTGGGCTGTCAGCCCTGTGTTGTGCCTGTGATCACGTGTCATTCCCCAAACCAGGAAGGGGATGCCAGTCAGGGCAGGACACCAGAAATCTTAGCTCTAGCCCAGGGTTTCTCAACTTTGGCACCAAGACATGTAGGCCCAGATGGTTCTCTGTGGTGGGGGCCATCCTGGGCATTGTAGGGTTTTTAATAGCAGCCTTGGGCTCTACCCACTAGCTGCCAGGAGTACACAGGACCCCCTATCCAGTGCCCCTGCAGATGTGTCAAAAATGTCCCTAGACATTGCCTAGTGGCCCCTGGGATACAAAACTGCCCCCGATGAAGAACTACTGCCTTAGAGGGAGTAAGCTCCCAATTGGGGGGTATATTCAAGCAGAGAGAAGATAGCCATGTGGAGCGGCATCCTGTCTTGGGTGACTTCTGAGAACATGAGTGTGGGGGTCAGAGTCAGGCTGCTGGATGGCAAACAGCAGTTTTACCAACAAGTTGCTGTGTGACCTTTTTCAAGTCACTGCACCTCTCTGAGCCTCAGTCTATATCTACATAATGGAGACTATCTCTGTGTCTACGATTCTCAAAGGCAAGCGGCACAGACAAATCAAGAGGTCTTTCGTCTCTTTCTATACTTGTAAGAGCCGATTCAACGACGTGGGTCTGACTGTGTGCCAAGCCCTGGCCTGGTGAACTCTGAGTCTCTCCATGGGATCGTCTCTGCCAAGAAACATTCTTCTGTGGGCTAAGGGCAGCAACTGGCACCCCCAGGCTTTTATCCTAGATCCTGGTCTGCCAGGAGGGGAAAAGCAAGATGCCCTGGATCCAGACGGGTCTCCCCAGACTTCTCAAAGCAGACGCCCTAGATAGGATCTCTCTGCCGCCACACTTTAAAAGGCTTGCGCACAGATAGTGGAGGATAAAAGGGCTTTAGTTTGGGTGATGATTTAGGAGCACGCAGTCACCTCTCTCATCGGGACATCCCATCAAAAAAGGCTCCTCTGGGGCAGCTGACAGAAGCACAGCCCTTATTCGTCCCTTGGTTAAACTGGGTTTCCCCAGGGGCTTTGGGGGCTCACTAAATGGCACAAGAGATGACAAAAAGGAGTGTCCTGGGGGAATGGAAGGCTACACTATTTTAGTGGCCCCGCCCTCTCTGCCATGCACAGAGGGCAGAAACCCAGCAAGGCTGGCAGCCCCTGCTCTTCAGGATGATACTCTGGACAGACTCCTGGAAACATGGAGATGGCATTTGCCTGAGGCTGGCTTCAAGGAACACAGCCGGCAGCCTCTTGGTGTTGGCTCCAGTGAACTTCACTCTCAAAGCGGGCGGGAACAGGAAGGACAAGAGCTGGCGCTTTGGCAAGCCTCCAGTGGGACACTGTGGTCCCTGCCCACCAGCATCCACCGGGTTAATGAATGTCCGTGTGAGTCTGTGTGTCTCTGTATCCATCTATGGCTGTGCATCTGTGTATCTGAGTCTCAGTCTCAAAAATGTCCCTAGACATTTGCATGTGTGTGTGTGAGAGCCTATGTGTGTGTTCTGTGCACAGATTTCATCACCACCTGGTAGTCAGGCCACAGGAAAGTCTGACCCTCACACCTTTGGCAGCTGCCATCTTCTGCCAAAACAATCGCCAGGGTGTGGGTGACCAATACAGCTTGGGTCACAGCCACCTGGAAACTGGAGGCAGATGGATGCCCAGGAATTTCAGATGTCCACCTTTAATCCCAAACAACTCTGAGAATGACTCAGCGAGGGACATTTTGACCCAAGGGGAAACTGAGTCAGGGAGAGTTGGTCCCCTGTCCGAGGGAGCGTATGGCGGTGCTGGAACCTGAGTGCTCTTTGCACTTAGCAGAGCTGCCTGGAAAAGTAAAGTTTAGGATTTCAAAACCCACAGATTAAAACACGAAGCATGAGAGGCCCTCCTCTGTGGTGTGAGGTGTCTTTGCCACTGGGGTCAAAGACCCTGCACTATGTGAGCTGCAGCCTGAAGCTCCACTGTTAACACGTGTGCGCATGCAAGTGTGTGTGTCTGTGTGTGTTCATCTGGGAGTGTTGAGGCTCCGCTTTCTCTGGCAGGGTGTTCTAGAGCCAGACACAGCTGGGCACAGAATGCTGGGTCCACTACTTACTGGCTACAGGACCTTAGGTTTAATTGCTGAGCTTTGGCCTTCTCATCTGTTCAATGGGCTGACATGGACTAATGTTAACTGTTTCATCTGTTGCAGGTGGAAGGGAAGGAAAGGAAAGCCCAGGGAGCTCAGGATGCCAGAAGGTGGTGGGGCCGCCCTCTGTGCTCCACCAGCCAGGGAGAGGGGAGAGGCTTAAACAGGCCTTGGACCTCCTGACCTTAGTTCTGAACCCCTGGCCCTGACACGGTAGGGGCAGAGTGGTCCCTCTGCAAACCTTTGGAAGGGAAGGTGTCACCAGCCGGTCCCACACTCCCTCTGCTGTGGAGCTGAATGCGGCCAGAACGCCGACCCCCAGCCCTCAGGATGTCAAACTACGAGGTCAAGGTTGGCACAAAAGGAAACCTCTGTTATCTGGGACTAAAGTCACACAAAAGGAGGAGGGTTAAGACAGCACACGAGGAGACACGGCGGGGTGGGCAGGCTCAGATGAAATGCAGGAGCATCTGGTCCACTCACCCCTTGAAGGTGGGGGTGTGTGTGTGCAAACTCCCTCACTGGTCCCCACAATTTCACCGACCTGCCTGCCTCCTGCTCCCCACTCCAGGGACCAAGGACCCCTTGCTGGTCCTGGAATACACCACGGACCCTCCCACCTTTTGGCTTTGCACAGGCTGTTCCCTGGGCCCAGAATGCTGTTCCCTGAGATTCCTGCTGGGCTCACACCCCTGAGAGGCCTCCTGGCTCAGCTGTTTATGCAGTCCCAGGTGTTCTCAGTCACAGTATTTCACTCAACTCAAAATGCTGTCTACTCTGAATCCCCCGCTCAGGGTTCACCTGTCTGAGTACTCAGGTCTGCTTCCTTCCGCTATCCTGAAAGCTCCCGGGAGCCATGAGCTTTTCGCTTTGCGCAGCACCTAAAGTGCCTGGCTCCCTGGAGAAGATGAATGCTCACAGGAAGAGTAGGCACCCCCAGGAGGCCACCCCATCCACTGAGACAGGTGTGGCGCATAAATACCAGAGGGAATGGGTGGGCTGCCCACTGTGCTATCCACATCCAGGGCCATGTCCGAGGTGCCGCCCGCTAGTGCCCCAGCTCCCATCCCTCAGGCCATGCCCCCTAAGACACCTACGTGGGTGATGGAGCCGCGGTATGTGATGGGGCTCTCGGAGGGCACCCGAGTGCTGGGGAGGCCCTTGGTGATGCTTCCTCCCGGCACGGAGCCCAGAGACGTCCCTGGAAGACATGAGACATAGAGCTGAGGGTGTCTGGAGCCCCTCCCCAGAGCCACCCCAACTGTGTTCCTGGTGACCCTCCAGTTCCTCCCACCATTCCTCAAAGAAGAGGGTACCCTGCCCCTAAATTCGAGGTAGGCAATCGGGAAGGGGAGCTGCTGGACCCTCTGGGAGCTGATGCTTCTCAACAGGTTTTGGATGAAGGGCCCTATTCCTGCCTCCCCTCAGACCTAGGGATGGAAGGGCGCCAGGGACAAGGGCAGCCTCCCGGGCCTCACACCCAGCTCCCACGCCCTCACCTCTCAGCACAGATGTCTCCTGGGCTGTGGGTACCCCCAGGCTCTCTGGTGGCCCAGCCTGGCCCCGTGGGGAGAGCTGCTCCTGCTTCACTCCGCTGAAGGGCGCTGGGGACAGGTAAGCACATTGAGCTGAGCCACTGGGCAGTGCCTCTGAAGGGTGGTCCCCTCCCCAGGGGTGGAGGCCCTGCCACTGTGCTCTGGCCAGAGTCCCGCAGGCCAGGCTGCCTTCACTTACACTGCCACCCCCAACGTGAACAGCAGGAGCCAGGCCTGGGCCACTGAGGTTGGGGGCTCCAGATCCTTACCCAGCTTCTTGGGGTCCATGGCGAGAGGCAGCCCCATGGTGATGGGGCCCACAGGGGCCTTGGCGTGCTCTGAGTACGGGACATGGAGCTGCACCGACATTCCCTGTGGGGCAGAGGTCGTGGGGTCACAGAGATTTCCACCAGGGCATTCCGTCACCCGCACTCATGAGGGTCCAAGGAGAGGGACACCTCAGAATCTCAGAGGGGCCTGGGCTCAAGTCCCAGCCCTGCTGCCCCTGAGCGATTGTGGACAAGTCTCTTCTGAGCCTTGGAGCCCTCACCTATGAGGTGGCTGCAGTGACCTGGTTTAAAGGAAATAGTGCCTGGAAGAGTCTGGCCAAGTGGATGCCTCCTACCCCACCCTGTGCCTGTGCCACAGGGGGCAGGTCAGAGAGGAGAAAGGGCACACTGAGGTTCACCATGAGCCGTGCTGGGTGTCTAGTGCATTCAATCTTCCTTTTTTTTTCTTTTTTTTTTTTTGGCTTTTTAGGGCTGCACTTGTGACATACGGAAGTTCCCAGGCTAGTGGTCCAACTAGCTCACAGCTGCCAGTGTGCACCACAACCACAGCAATATGGGATCCTTAACCCACTGAGGGGAGCCAGGAATCGAACTCGCATCCTAATAGACATCAGTTGGGTTCCTTTCCGCTGAACCACAATGGGAACTCCTCAATCTTCTGTTTCACAGACGGGAAACCAAGGCACAAAGAGGTTCAGTAACTTGCCAAAGGCCACCCAGTCCAGCTGCAGAGCCTAGGTTCTCAACTGCCCCACAGAGTGACCTCGCAGGGTCCTGATGCCTGGGGCAGCCTGTAGCTGGCTTGCCCCGCCCCCATCCACACACCAATGGTTGCAGTGGCTCCCCCACTTTACAGGTGGAACGACCAAACCCCTGAAAGAGAAAGGAGCTGCTCTCTGGGCACTGGGTCTGGGGGGCTGCCCCTCCCGCCTCACCTGGGAGATGGCACCCATTTGCCTCTCGAGGACGCTGGGGTGCTTGGCGGATGAGATGAGGGGCGGTGGGTTGGAGATGGTGGGTGGGCGAGGCAGGACGGGCCGAGCGCTGTCATGGAGGCCCAGGGGCAGTGGGTGACCTGCAGGGCACACGTCTGTCCATCACAGGGCCCCAGCAGCAGTCAGAGACAGAGCCCCTGGCCACTCCCCACCTCCTCTCTGTTCTGCTCAGGCAGTGCCCAGCCACAGGGGCCCACCACGGCTCCTCCCGTCTCTCCCCTCAAGAGCCATCCGCAGTCTTGCTTCAGACACCACTAAACCCGGGAAACCTCCCTGACCCACACCACCTCCCAGGACCACCCCACCTCCCTGGCCCTAGCCCAAGCCCCTAAACTCTCCCCCAGACTCCTCAAGTGGTTTTCCCATTCCCCCCTTTCCCTCCCAAAGTCCATTCCACCCACAGGAACCAAAGAGATTTTTTTTCTTGCACCCCCAGCACGTGGAAGTTCCTGGGCCAGGTACTGAACCCTCACCACAGCAACGACCCAAGCTGCTGCAGTGACAATGCCAGATCCTTAATCTGCTGTGCCACCAGGGAACTGCCAAAGAGATCTTTCTGTAAAGTCTAGCTGTTCACGTGCTCCCCTGCCATGAACTTCATTGGCTCCCCACTGCCTCTAGAATAAAGTCTTAGCCTCTGACACAGCCTTCAGGCTCACTTGACCTGTTGCCAGTGGTCTCCACAGGCTCAATGGGCGCTAAGCTTCCACCATGGCAGCCTAATTTAGTTTAGCCTGCTCTTTCCTGCCTCCGGACCTTTGCACATGCTGTTCCTGCCACAGGCATGCCTTTCCCTGTTCTTCTCCTGGCTCTTTCAGCCCATTCATCCTTCAGGAGCAGCTCTGCTTAGGATGGCCTTTGCTGACATCATAGACTCTAATCGGCCCCTGGCTCTGACCCCCGGATTGCTAATGGCGCCTGGCGGAACTGGAGAACCAGAAAAGATCTCAAATCCAGCTTGACTGTGTTTATAAATCAAAGCAGCCTCCTTCCTCCTCAGATTTTTCTCCACCTGCCCATTCTCCAGCTCAAGAAGGCAGAGCTCCACTCCAAGGCTGCCCCTCATCTGCTCAAGCACCTATGATGGCTCCCTAGCACCAGATGCTTCGATCACAATCCCACAGATTTCTCAGATCTCCAAGTTCCCCTTTCCCTTCACTGACCGGACCATCCCTCCTGCCAGGTCCCACGAGACCCTAAGATCCTTTGCATGCAGTTCCACCCAGTGCAAACAGTTGGTGCCCAATGATAGCACACTGGCTGACTCAGCGAGGAGGCCAGGCTTGGGTGAACTACTCACCAGGCGGGGCGTAGGAGAAGGCCAAGGGGTCAGGGGCATGCGGGGAGGCCTTGATCACCTCGCGAGGGGGCACGGGGAAGGGCAGGCCTGATGTCCAGCATGAGGGATCCGTGGGCAGCTTCTGGCCCTCCGCCACAAAGGCCGGGAAGAACACGGGCTTCTCTGCTGAGGGGTGAAGGAGGGCAGTCAGCCACACCGGGCCAGCCCTCAGACCCCCGCCCCAGCTATGCTGCTCAAACGAGACCTGCCCTGTGCCTGCAGCGCCAGCCTTGGCTGGGGGAGGGTCCCGGCCAACAGCGACAGGGGGCCTGTGATGGAGCCCCCAGGTCTGCAGGCCAGGCACTGTGATGACTCCCATGATGTCCTGCCAAGCACATGTGCCCCGGGGGTTCTCAGCAGCCCGATGCCAGCCCTGGAAATCCCACAGGCACTTCCCAGGTACCAGGGGAGCAGGGGCTTGGACGAGCCTCCAAACCAGGGGGTGGCAGATGGCGGCACAGGGCCCGCCCCCCCACCTGATCTCGTCCGCACACTTGTACTGGAATGCGGTCACGTCCACCCGTTTATTTATTATCTACAGCAGAGCTGAGTCGTTGCGACAGAGACCGTCTGGCCTGCAAAGCCTGAAATATTTACTATCTAGCCCTTTCCGGAAGAGGCTTGCTGACCTCTCCCTTGATGAAGGCGGTCAGAACGGCTTGCCGAGATCCTCGGACGTGTGCTCTGTCAGGCGTGGCTAAGGGCCCAGACGCCCGGGGTGACAGCATGCATACATCAGCCTGTTTGCTGAGCGCGTACCACGTCCAGGCGCTGGGCTGAGCCCTGCAAAAGCATGAACTCAAGAAGCCTCCTCACAGGCTCAGAAGGAAGAGGGCGCCCAGGCCCAGCACGTGGAGAGCAAGCTGCATACAGACACATCAATGGACAAATCTACAGTCCCCAGCAGACAGTTGGCCAAGTCAGGATGTGACCCCTTAGCCTCCCCGCCACTGCAGCTACAGATAACATGACAGCAGCGGAGGCTGACGCTCCCTGGGGGTGTCCTTGGGAGGCTCCAACGAAGTGCTCTGCGTGAACTGACTCGTTCATCCTCACGACACCCTACAGGGAATGGACGATTATTATCCCCATTTTGCCGACGGGAACACAGAGGCTCAGAGAAGCCAAGTCACCAGGTCAGAGGCCCACAGCCAGCAAGAGGGAACTCTGAACCCAGGGAGCTGGGCCACAGGCAGTGACCTTACCCTTCACCACGCACGCTGACCACAGGAAGAGGAGCAACCATGGGCCCTGGATTCTCAGGCCTGGGGACAGCTCCCAGACATGACCAAAGGCCACACCGCCTTCACAGCATTCTCCCGCTGGCCTCTCTCTGCTGAAATCCATCCTAAGCGCTGAACTTCTAGCTTGAGAACTGGTGTTGGGCTGGAGGACCAATCCCGGGGGACTAACTGGCTGATGATGACTTGGCAACACCAGGCCTGGGATGGGAATGGCAGGCAAGGGTCCTCCCTTGGGCCACCTCCAGATGACAGAGGGAGGCTCTGAAGGCCCGTCAAGGGGAGGCGAGAGCATCAGCATCAGTGAGTGGAGCCCACTGTGCCGGCAGGTGGGGCAGAGGCACATCCTCTGTTTCTCTCCTGGGCAGAGGGGAGACTGAACTTCCCCCTGAGTCTGTGCCTGGTGAAGGAGGTGGCCCAAGGAAAGGGTCACAGCTGCGGGGAGCAGTGGGGTGGGGATTCTCATGCTCAGCCAGCCCCTAGAGGAGGCACCCGGAAATTCCACAAATGCCCTGGACCTCCCCTGTCCAGCTACCCGACCCTGTGCGAGCCTGGGCCGCTGGCTCCAGCTCGGCTCCGGCTGCAGTGGGCAGGGACAGAAGCCAGGGTGAACCGGGCTGGGGGGGTGGGGGGGCTCCGGTGTTGGAAGGGAACCTTGGGGTCGGGCCAGGCTGGGCAGGAGGCCCAGAGCCTGGAGAGACAACCTGTTCCTCCAGCTGGGCCCAGGGAGCCCCAGGGACGGGCTGGGCGGAGCTGCTCCACGTGGGAGCCAGGAGGCGGGGAGGCTCTGGAGAGACCAGAGAGGTAGTGCTGGGTGTCAGGTTCACGCATGTGCCTAAGGTGCTGAACTGTGAGCCAGGCCACGGTGCCCGGTGCCAGGTGTACCGTCTCCTGAGCAGAGGGCGATTCCAGGAAAACAGTGTGGCCCTCCGCTGTGCCAACGGGCCAGAGGCCAGGCTCAGAAACCACAGTGGTGGCTCACTTTCTCCCAGGACAGGGCCTGTGACCTGTCCCAGCAGGCCCTGCCTGGCCCCATGTGGTGCCCTGCCACCCAAGTGTGGCCCAGCCCAGCTTGGATCTGGCGCCCGCCAAGGCTGTTTGGGCCCCTGACACTGCTAGGCAGCTACCGCCCTGGGCTGGCGCCCCGGCCCTGGAATGTCCTTCCAGAGCCAGACCCCATGTCTCACACAACAGTCTTGCCCAGAGAACCCGCCCCAACTGTGGGGAGTCCCCATCCCAGTGTGGGTGGCCGGCAGGGTCCCAGGAGAAGGAAGACATCCTGCTTTCAACCCCACACTTGGGTTCATCGGCAGGTCCTTTTGCTCCTGAAACAGAACCTCTGTGCCCTCCTTCCATCCAGTGTGGCTGCGACCAGCGCTGGCCTCCTCCGTCTCCTCCCCGTGGCCCCGGTCCTCAACAATGGCCAGAGAGCTTTCTAAATTATAAGTCAGACTGCCTGATACTCCCAACACACACACCCCCCCCCTTAAAATCCCTTCGGCAAAGGCTCATTCTGCACCTGAGACAAAATCCCCACAGTGCCACCACCTCCCAGCAGCCCTGCAAACACAACAAACTTATTCCCACCCTAGGGCTTTGCATGTGCCGTTCCTGTGCCTGGAATGCCCTTCCCCCAGACTGTCCCACAACTACCTTCTTTTTACAGAGACACTTCCCTGAGCCCCTCTTCACTCCCTCTGTCTTATTGCTTTCTTTTCTTTTTTTAGCTTTTTAGGGCCGCACCTGCGGCACATGGAGGTTTCTAGGTTAGGGGTTGAATCAGAGTTACAGCTGCCAGCCACAACCACAGCCACAGCAACACCAGATCTGAGCCACATCTGTGACCTACACCACAGCTCATGGGAATGCTAGATCCTTAACCCACTGAATGAGGTCAGGGATCAAACCCACAACCTCATGGTTCCTAGCAGGATTCATTTTTGCTGTGCCATGAGGGGAACTCCCGTCTTGTCTCTTTCGATGCATGAACTACTCTAAAGTCACCTGGCTTCCTGCCATGCTCCCTGGTCTAAGGGCCTCCTCATTCACAAAAACAGCAGCTCCTCCAAATGGGGACTTGATCCTGTTCCCTGCTGACCCCCCCCCCCGCCCCCCCCGCTGCCTGGCACAGTGCTGAGCAATCTAGGTGTTCAAAGAACATCCTGCCCTGTGGCCATGAGCTGGTCCATATGGGTGGCATCTGGATTTCCTGCGGCAGGTGAAGGCGGCCATGGGGAGGCAGTTGAGGTGGGCTGATTAGCTGGGGAGTCACTTGTAGGAAGTGTGGAGCTGTCCTGCTTCAGGGACGGCCCTGCTCTTTGTCCTCAGACAGGCACACGGCCTCACCCTCAGGGAGGCCCATGGCCAAGGGCCAGCCTGGCGTTTTAGAGACAGCAGGACGCTGTTATACCCAAGGCTGGTGGGGGGTGGGGGTGGGGGCGCAGGTGGCCTTAGCTGCCTGAACCTGTCCCTGGGCTGCATTGATCACAGAGGGTCGCCTGGGGTCCTGCTGCCCTCAGAGCCCTAGAGCAGCCTGCAGGAGCCTGGGCTAGCCCAGAGTGGGGGACCCTCTGTAGGGTCAGCCCCCAATGCCTGGGACAGGACAGGCTGATCTGGGACGAGTGCCCCTTTGGGACAGAGGCTTGAGATTTCTTGGGTCCAGTGGGGAGCGGGGCAAAGACAGAAGATCCAGAGAATAAGAAACCACGCCCCACCTGTCTCCTGACCTTGAGCTTCACGTGGTGACAATAAAGCACTCCCTCGGCAGTTGCTGCAACGCAGCTGCTGCAACACAGCTGCTTGGGGAATCACCCCACTGGCTCCCTAGTGAACCCAGGGACCTTGGCCTGGAATAAGGTCAGAGTGAAGGCTGGAGGGGGCAGTGCTTCCTGCCCAGATCACAGTTATTGCCAGCTGACACTGAGCTTCATCTGTGGGTCTAGAAGCTCACGTGTGGACTGAATCACACGGAAGCAGAGGCGGAGCCACAGACATGTTTTTGTCTATGCACAACACTTTTGAAAAATTTGAGAAGTTGCCAATGTTGAAAAACTAGATTTCACATGGAAAGATTGATTTCTAGCTTCTCTGAAAGAATAACTGTGGGCCTGTATCACTACATGGTAACACGGCTGAGGCCAATGTGTGCCTGTGTTTGAAAAAACCAGGAGTTCTCTAATTTGCCACAGTCCCCACCGTCCCCTACTGCCTCACTCCCACATGTTTTACTCATTTACTTGGCCTGCCCCAACACTGTAGGTATGGAGTTTTCAACAGCTGCTCTGCACACACAAATGCCGCTATGCCCACCCATCTGCCCTCACTCACACTCTCTCAGCCACCAACACACACTTACCCTCCTTCTCGGCAGGAGGCACAGGACTCCTGCTTTTGCCTCGAGGGCTGTTGCTGGGCTGCTGGGGGGTGTCACCCTCCGGCTGCAGGTGCTGCGGTGCTGGTGGGGCAGGGGGAGCTGGCTTAGGGGGAGCCGTGTCCTCCCGGGGGGGTTCGTGGACTTTGGTGACCTGCTGAGAGAGGCAGGGAGAAGTGAGCGTCTTGACAGGCCATCCAGAGGTCACAGAGATCAGGGGAAGCCTTCCAGGACCCCTGTGTGTGACCAGCCTGGAAACTGAGGCTCGGAAGAGGGAGTGACACACCCAGGGGGCACACAGCTCGAGGGCCGGGAGGGCAGGGCTCTACACAAAGGGTATGGGATGTCCCCGCTGATATCAGCTGGCTGGCAGTGGATGCGGGAACCAATGCTAACCTCCCCACCAGCCCCTTCCCCCATCCCCAAATCTTTCTGGGTCCCAGAGAGACGGAGGCTGACAAATGCGGACCGTGCCCAGCCTCAGGAAGCAGGCAGCACAGCCTGGCATGCCTTGTGCCCCTCACCCCTCTGAGCCCTGCTCAGCTCAGACCCTTTCAGCCCTCAGCCCCCAGCTGCACTTGGGAAGCCCAGGCCCACCTCCCCCAAGGGGGATGGCTTTGGCAATGACTGAGCCATCATGAGAAGGGCACCTCAGAGGGTGCTCCTGCTTGGCCGGGTGAGGCTTCTTTGGGGTCCTCAGAAAGGGTCTCACGTTAACTGGTGGGGGCCCTGTCCTTCTCTCTGAGCTGCTATGACAGTGGGGAGACTTCCTGCCCCCGCACAACCCAGGGCCTGATCTGGGGAGCTCTGGAAAACCCTCGGCAGGAGCGGGTGGCTTGGTAACAGTGCCCAAGCTTGCTTCAGGGGCCCCTGAGTGAGGCTGGAAGGCCAGAGGGAGAAGACCTGCAGGCCTGGTCCCCGGGGCCCCGCCCGGCACACCTGCCACTCCCTGAGCCCTTCCGCGTGGTCTCCATGGGGATTTCTCCAGGAAACAGGGAAGAGCGAGGCTGCAGGTGCAGCCTTCCCCCGCCTCCACCCCCCCCCCACCCCCCCGTACTCAGCCTGATTTACTGTCTCCCCAGCAGGAAGTGAAGGTCACAGGCTCGGCAGGAGTCCTGGGGCATGGGAGGCAGATCGGCACACTCACAATTGGGGGGATGGCGGCTGCACGCTGCTTCAGCTGCTTCAGGTCCAGTGGCTTCTGGGGCGAGGCGTTGGTCCTGGCATCGCTGGTCGGGGTCAGGAGGCTGGGCCGCGGCGACAGCAGCCTGAGGGCAAGACCAGCGTCAGGCCCGTGAGTTCAGAGTCTCTCCTGGCTCCAGCCTGGATGGGGCTGATGGGGCCGTCAGCGGGAGGCGGATGTCTAGGATCACGGGGCCGAGGAGATCTCACGTCGGGAGCTGGGGGGCTCCTCCCTCCACACTCTGGTCCACGCAGGGCCCACAAGGGGCCAGGATACCTCCTACCCCAGCCTGGAGGCCCAGCCAGGCTCAAACACTCCTGAGACAGCTCAAGGCAAGGAAAGCCCCAATGAAGCTCAGGCTCAGGGCCTAGACCACACTCAGCCCTTTGGAAGCTGCTAGAAAGGCTAAGAATCAACCAGACTAAGGCTTCGTGAGTTTAAGAGATTTAGAGAGATTATTTGTCACCAAATGTGAGAGGCTCAGGTGTCAGGGTAGGACCTGGGGAGCCCACCTATTCAGCCAGAATGTTCTGGTAAGTAGAATCTCACCTGCCCACCATCTACTGAGGAGCTAGAGCGGGTGGGTGCAGGCTTTGAATGGAGAGGCTGATCAGTGTGTACACTGCCTGCCCATCAGCCCTGCCATGGTGCTCAGCTGGAGCTGCAGCCGCCTTGTCCCCTAAAGCAAGGTCATGTCTGTCTGCTGCTGACATGCAATACTGGGAGTGCGCCTGAGCAGGGCACGTGGGAGGTGGCCAGGGACAGAGTCCTAGCAGGGTAGAGCTGCCATGTCCGGGGCATCCGGGCAGAGTCTGCCCTGGGGTTTGGCTCAAAGCTGCTCATGAGTGTAACCTCCTTCAGGAAGTCTTCAGGGATTGCCAGGACACCCCAGCACTGGGCACAGTGCCCTGCCACAATCCTCGTCTGGCTCCTCAGCTGGCATGAGGTCTCCAGGGCAGGAGCTGGGTCTGCGCCAGCTTTAGAACTCCCTGCCCACCCACTGGGGCTACCTGGTTCCTACCCAGCTCTCGACTCCCCTACTGTGACCTACACTTGCTGACTACACAACAGGCGTAGCGCTGTGCTTAGGGTGCATGAAGGAGACCCAGAATCCAGTGTCTGCCTGCAGGGCGCAGAGCCAGCTGAATGATCAAACAGTGCGCTTAAAGGCAGGGTGCGCTGTGGGCTGGAATTCAGCTGGAGGGCAAAACAGAGGTCAGGTCCCCAAAGCCAGAGGTCCTATCGGCATAACCACTACCTTCCAGGTAAGATCCGTGACAACCAGGATGCGGCTGGCACCACCCAGTGCCAGCTGCCAGACGCCCAGTGAAGAGCAGAGCACGGCTCCTTCCTGCAGACAGAGCAGGAGAGACTCAAGACGTGCAGCCTAGGTGCCCTCTGCTCTCTGCTGCGGTGGCGAGAGCACAGCCTGTGACAAGCCCGTCCTGCAGGCGCTCACCTCCCAACTGCATCTGCCACACGCTCAGCTGAGCAGAGACAGCCACGGCGATGCCCGCTGGGGCGGCCCACGGTGTGCAGGTGGGGCCAGGCACAGAGGTCATCCTGACTTCTCCATGCTCAGCTGGCCTCCACGGTCCTCCCGACCCAGCTCATCCTTCCTCCCACCCTCACCCCTCCTCGACCTCTGCAGAACCTGCTCCAGCTCCGAGGACCACCTGAGGCCTCTCCTGCAGCGGCTGCCCCTCCTTGATCCCCTGGACTCTGGCCCAGCCCCGTTTTGCCTGCCACCCTGCGGCCAAGACACCCTGACCAGGTCCAAGAACCGATGTTATCACCTGTCCTGGCGTTCCCCACCTCTGGTTTCAACGGTCACCAAACCCGGCCTCCGCCCCAATTATCAATGTTCGATATACCGGTGTGCATTTGTAAACCTAAACTTAAAATGAATACACTGCAGTCACTTTGGACAACACTCTGGCAGCTCCTCAAGAGGAGAATCAGAGTCACCGTAGGAGTCTGAAGGCATACCTGAGAGAATGCAAACACGAGGCCTCACGGTAACTTGTTCACGAAAGATCACAGCAGCCACGATTCACAAGAGCCAAAAAGGTAGAAACAACGCAAGTGTCCAAAGCCGGATGAATAGATAAACAAAATGTGGTCTGTCCATACAACGGAACATCATTCAGCCGTAAAAGAATGAAGTGCTGAGCCTCGAAAACATGATGCTAAGTGCAAGGAGCCAGTTGCAAAAGGCCAAGAAATTCCCGGAATAAGCAAATCCACAGACACAGGAGACACAACCGCATTGCCAGGGCCTGAGGATGGAGGGTAAGGAGTGACGGCTAAAGGTCCGGGGTTTCTTTTTGGGGGTAATGAGAATGTTCTGGAGTTAAGTATTGGTGATGATTACCCAACTCTGTGAATGTGCTAAAAACCACCAAACTGTGCGCTTTAATGGCTGAACTGTATGGTTTGTGAACGATGCTTCAATAAAGCTCCTGCAGGGAAAAGATAAAGAATACACTATTTGCTAGCCATGAAATCAAGGGTTTGATACATTAACTATGTTGTTTCTATGGACAATAAAGTGACAATGTTATATTATTTGCTGTATAAAATACTTTTAAATGTCAATTTTAAACTTAAAATGTAAACTTTTTTGTCTGTGTCAATATAACTTTGTAGGGACACAAAATATGTTTTAATAATACACACAAAAAAGTGTCTGTGTCTCACTCTTTTTTGGGGAGGGGGCCATGCCCATGGCACACGTAAATTTCCGGGCCAGGGACTGAACCTGAGCCACGGCAATGATAACACCAAGCCCTTAACCCACTAGGCCACCAGGGAACTCTGTGTGTCTCACTCTTGACTGTCAGCAAACCAGAACCCTCCCCTCAGGGCTGTGTCCTGCCTCGTTCCCTATGGTGCCTTGTCCAGGTGGTGGGCAGTCAGATCGGAGGAGAGGGAAGCCAGGACTGCCAGGGTCAAACGCTCTCAGCAGACACCAGCTGGGGGACGCACACAGAGGTCCAGACCCCTCTGTCCTGAGTCCCCCGCAGCCCCGGCCAGTGAGGCAGGAGCTGAGTGGGGACCGCAGCCATGGGCACAGCATGTCACAGGTTACAAGCTGACAGCCTGGGCTCTCAACTATACAGAACGGAGCAGGCAAGAAAGAGGGTCTGGGTTGAGATCCTCCACAAGCACAAGGGTCCTGAGCCCCCAAGGAGCGGGCAGATGGCGCTCACGTGGCTCCCCCATCTCGCCGAGCACCACGGCGGTGGTGGTGAGCACCACCCCCGGAGCCATCCTCACAGCAGTGCCCTCCATTCTCTTCCCTTTGTTTTCTTGGAAGACAGGGCTTTTATTTTCCTCTCCAGAGGCCCCGGGCAGGGCAGGGGCTCTCGGAGCCTGGCACTGTGCACATGATCTGGGACGGGCAGGGACGCCGGCAACCAGGCTGGGAGCAGCCAGCCCCCACCACCCAGCCCTGTGGTTCAAGGCTCCAGGTTCAAATCCTGCCTTGGGCTGCAGGAC
The DNA here is from genome assembly GCF_016906955.1 of Phacochoerus africanus. NCBI lineage: Eukaryota > Metazoa > Chordata > Mammalia > Artiodactyla > Suidae > Phacochoerus > Phacochoerus africanus. Next base: position 28,894,839 of record NC_062558.1, on the reverse strand, counting down.
TTAAACCACGGTGCTCACCCAGTTTCCTCATCTGTAATCCGGGTACGAGAGCAGTCGCTCCCTCCAAGGACTGTCCCAGGGGTGGGACAAGCAAAGGCATGGGAAGTGCTGAGAACAGCCCCTGTGTGAACAGGTCAGGCATCTTCCCATTACTGTGGTTTTTCTTCCTGCCCTGGAAGACCAGGGCTGGGGAGGGGAGGGGGTGCCAGGGGACTCCGGGTCTGAACAACAGGCCTCCTCTCTGCCAGCTTCCCCATTATCACCGGGGCGGGGATGATCCCTGCTGCCAACAGTCAGGCTGCTTCCCATGCCCCCGGGACAAAAGCCCCCTCCCCAACGGGACCCATGGGGGCCACCGTGGGGGCAGGTTGGGCCAGGTCCCTGCCCACCTCTGTGACCTCCTCTTCTGCCCTCCCCTCTCCCCCTCACTGACCCCACTCTCCGTCCGCCTCAGGCCTCTTTGCTGTCTACGGAATATAAGTTCATGTGGCCCCAGGGCCTTCGGCTGTTCCCTCCACCGGCTTTCTCTCCACATCTCACACTATGTACTCTGATCATCCTTCAGTGCCACCTCCTTGGACAGGCCTCCCTGACCACCCCGCCCATCCCTGCACCTGCTACCCCCTCCTAATCTCTCCGTCATCCCCTTATCACATGAGAATTCCCTTTCTTCCATTACCGTTCCGGTCCTCTACTAGTCACTCTCACTAAAACGTAAGCTCCCTATAGCCAGGACCTTATCTGTCCTGATCCCAGCACCCCTTGAGCCCAGAATGGTGCCTGGCACATACTGGTGCCCAGTTAATCATTTATGGAATAAATGAATAAAGTAGAAATTGCTGTTACATTCTTTCCAAGTTCCAGGGGCTCAGCGGAAAAGCCACGTTCCATCCTCCTCTTGGAGTGACCTTTGGGGGAGTCCCTGAAGCCTTCCAAAGGAGGACAGCAAATTCTTTACTGAGCATCTACTGTGGGCCTGGTACCAGGTTGGCAACATGGCTAATAAGTCCATTATTCTCACAAGAAGCTCAGAAGTGGGGCCACCCACACCCATCTAACACATGGAAAAAAAAAACAAACAAAAACTGAGGCCCAGGGGAAGGGACTTTCCAAAGAGCCAGCCCTTCCAGAAAATGCCCAGGCACCTTCTCTGGGAAGCAGAACAGGCGAGGGGCAGGCAAACTTGAGGTTCTGCAATCAGAGCCTCTATCTCTGGCCACAGGCCAGGAAAACTCCCCAGCGGAGCTGCCTGGCGGAAAGTGATGGAGAGTAAAAGCAGGATATGATTTTCTCTCCCAAAGCCGGCCAGGCACGGGCCAGAACGAGATGCATCTTGTGTCTGTCCAGGGACACCCAGTTCACTGCGCTGGGGTTGCCAGGCAGGAAGGAGGGCTGTGGGCAGGCGGCCAGGACCTAGGGTCGCCCAGGGGGCCCACCCGTCCCGCCGGCCCTTCTGAGAGGCGCTGGCTGCCAGGCTGTGCTCTGACGCATCCCGCCTGCGTCCTCCGGCGCCCGCCTGGCCCTGTGCGGCCGCGGCCGGAGAGGGAGGGGTGGCGGACTGCCAGCCAGGAAGAGGTCAGGAGGCTGGCCTGAGTCCAGCCTCACCCTGGGCGGGGGACTGGCCTCGGTCACATAGGGCGTGACAAACCAGGTGTCCTGACTCCCAGCCCAGGGCTCCTGCTCCCGAGGGAGCCAATGCTGGACATTCAGGCAGGAAGAGTGGACGGAAGCCAGACCCAGCTGGGGGAGGGAAGGACACGTCCCAGGGTGGGGCTGTAGGGGAGTGGGGAGAGGCTGAAAGTAGGCTATGGGGCTTCAGGCCTGGCCCAAGAGGTCCAGGGGGCTAATGGGATACAGCCCAACCCTCCGAGCTGTCCAGCTCAGGCAGGCCGAGTGCACCCCAAACACAGACTCCAGGAGGCCACTCCACTGTGGCTGCCCCATGAGCTCAGCACTCTTCCTGCTAAGAGCAGAAACATGTGTTTCCATGACTCTATCCCCCGTGGCCAGCAGGAGCGGGGTAGGGAGCCGCCCACCCTGACCCCGTTACCCAGGCACAAAGAGTGAGCCCAGTGGCCCACCCTGGCCGCCAGCCCTCCCCAGTGGACAGAGATGCAATGAGCACTGTTTTCCAAGATGTGCCCACGAGCAGGAAGCTCAGGACCCCTGTGCCCTCAGAATCCCGCTGGCCAGGCCTTCGCCTATCAAAGGGCCACACACCAGACCCGCTGTTTCTCAGACAAGCGGGATGAGGTTCCTGCCAGGGACCCCTGGACTCAGGAGGATAACATGGCCCACTAGCTTTTGTGGAGCACGTGGAGACCCAGAGAGCTCTGACCAAGACTGATTTTTTTTTTTTTTTTCACGTCCTCACCCCATGGCACATGGAGGTTCCCAGGCTAGGGGTCGTCAAATCGGAACTGTAGCTGCCAGTCTACCCCACAGCCATAGCAACACCAGATCTGAGCTGCGTCTGCGACCTCTACCACAACTCATGGCAGCGCCAGATCCTTAATCCACTGGGTGAGGCCAGGGATTGAATCCATGCCCTCATGGATACTAGTTGGGTCCTTAACCTGCTGAGCCACAACTGGAAACCCAAGTCTGATTTTTTCATATGAAACATTCTAGAACTTGCCATTTTCTCCTGTCCCAAGGTGAATCATGGGGCAGAGGAAACGGCTCCCAGTGAACGCATCAGATTTGAAAGTCAGATTTTCCTCCCTCTCACCCTGCGAGAACTTTTCCGAGACACGTGAGAAGAGAGAAAACAGACTATACTGTTTTTAGTCAAAATAAAAATGACCCGCCTGCCTCCCTAGCAAACAATTCTCCAAGCTGCCCGGATGGGAGCAGGAGCGGGTCTCCACTGCCCCGCCTTCTGCTGCCCACGTTCAGCCCTAACTTGGGGCTGCCAGCTTTGGTTCTGGCCGGGGGCCTCGGGGACCCTCCGTGGGCAAAAGAGGAGCCGCTAAGCATCCCGGGAATCCGCCCTTTTTCCCTGGGTCGATCGCCATCAGCCTCATGTGGACCTTCATCACCATCCGCTGGGACGTGGTCACCACGGCCTCTCAACCTGCATCCCTGGGTCCCCAGTCAAACCTCCCACACACGGAGCGGGTTTCCCAGCCTGAGACACCCCCCAACTCTCTCAGGCACAGCTCTCCAGGTCTTCCCGTCACCTTGAGAACAAGGTGCAGCCACCTACCCAGCCCGAGAGGCCCAGTGAGGTGGGCCCTGCACCCTCCCACCGGGCCCCCCCACTTGCTCTGCCAGCTCAGTGCCTGAATCACGCAAGCTCGGTCCCACCTCCAGGCTTTTGCACTTGCTGTTCCCACTGTGCTGAGGGTAGAATCGCGTCCCCCAAAATACAATCACAAGTCCAAACAGCCAGGTACCTGTGAACTTCTTTGGAAACAGGCTCTTTTGCAGATGTGATCAAGTTAAGTGAGGTCCTTAGGGTGGACCCTAATCCAATGAATGTTTGTCCTTATAGTAAAGGGAAATCTGGGCACACAGACATAACGGAGAGAATGTCACGTGACTGGAAGTGATGTATCTACAAGCCAACAATTGCTGGCACCACCAGAGCTGGGGGCGGGGCAGGGGGGCAGGAAGAAACCTTCAGAGGGAGCAGCCCTGCAGACAACACCTTGACTTCAGGGGCGGTCCCTTGGGACAGCAGCTCTGGATGCTAATCCATGCTGCCCGCACACCCTCTCCCCAACTCTCCCTGTGGCTCCCTCCATTCCCGCCCAGGTTCGGCTCAGAGTTCACCTCTTAGGGGGACCAGCTCTCCCCCGCCCCGACTCTGTCCTCTCCCAACGCAGAACTTCTGTGACTGGACTATTCAGTGCCAGCCTCCCTCCAAGGGGAGGCCTGGAACCGGCCTTGTGCCCTGCTCTCTCAGTATACAGGTGGTGCCTGATAAGTGTTTATAGAATGAGAGATAAAAGCTGCCCCTCGGCTGGCCCACTCACCTGTTCTTGTCTCCACCCTCGGGCTCATCCACCTCATCGGCGCTGCAGGTAGCGCTGGAGTCGCTGTCCTGGGGGGCGCCCGAGCCCTTGGCCGTGGGGCCTTTGCCCCCAGGGCCACTGCCCTCCTTTTTCTCCACCTTGAGTGCCCCCTCGGGTGCAGCCTCAGCAACGGCCTCCGTGCCCGCCTTGACCTTGTCAGGCCCCTCCTCGGCAGCCTCCTCCTTGCACTCGCTCTTGACGGGCTCCGAGGGGGGTGTGTCGCCGGGCTCCTCTGTCTTGCCCACATCTGCAGCCAGCTCTTGGGCCACAGAGGGCTTCTGCTCCTCCCCTTCCTCAGCCGAGGGGGCAGCTGTGGCCTCTTCTTCCTTCTCCTCCTTGGGGACCACGGGAGGGGGCAGGGAGGGCGATGGGGGTGCCGGTGGGGGCGTGGGTGGGCCGGCAGCTTCCGGAGCAGGGTCGGGCTCTGTGGGGGCCGGGGCATCCTCGGGCGGCGGGGTGGGAGGCTCGGGGGGCGGCGCATCAGCGCCTGGGGCAGGTGGGGGCTTGGGCCCGTTGTTCTGCCCCGTATCCTTGGCGGCCTCAGTGCGGGGTGACGGGATGCTCTCCGTGTCAGAGCTGTTGTTGACAGCGGCTGTGGGGGAGAGCGAAGATGGGGTGAGCAGCGTCAGGGCTCAGGGTCAAGACAGGCACAGCCATCCCCATGGCTCCCACTTGGGGCAGGAGCTCAGAGCACCGTGGTCCCATCGCTTTACACCGAACTGCCCTGAGGCCCCTACACACCTGGACAGCCCACCTGGCCCCCTCTTGGTGCCCTGTCCTTCTGTGGCTGCCCTCTCCACTTGCTGACCCTGGAGCCTGGCAACCTGCTAACTTCCAACCCTGGGGTGGGCCAGCACCCCACCTGCCCAGGGTCAGGTGAGGGTGGCTGGGCTGCAGGTCTTTGTTCTGGGGTCTCCTTGTTCTCAACCAAGTTGCAGCCCTGGCTCTGCCCTGACTGTCGGCCTGGCCAAGGTCACATCTGCAGAGTGGGGACAACAGTTCCCACCTCACAGCGGGTATACGGACAGGGTGAAACCTGGTAACTCTGCTATTGAATCACCACTGTCATCGTAACATGACGCCAATGGGGCCAGGGAACTTGGAGGAGCCCAGGGGGAAAGGGCTCACACTGACTGCAACCCCCAGCTGTTTCCCACAGGCCTGGTACACAGCAGGTGCATGAAAAGTGTTGATCGAATGACTGAATGTGTGTACAGATGAAGGGAAAGGGGACCTTGGTTTTGGGCCTGGCTCTTTAGCCTTAACAACCACTCCTGTCACTTCTTTGGAGTCTCAATTTCCCCCATTTTCTACATAATGGGGACATCTGAAACCACCTCCCCCACCCTTGTTGTTGGGGAAATCAAACTGGGTAAGAGTCATTGGTGAAAATCAACAAAGCAATCGATCCGTGCATACCAATAGGCAGTAGTGAGCCAGGGAACAGGATGGGGAACAGACACTGCTCTGAGAAGAGGGGACAGAGGTGGCAGCAGCACAAATGGTGGTGGTCACAGGCAGAGGCTTGCTCACAGAAGTGGGGCCCATCGCAGAAGGCAAGTGGCCTTGGGATGCCCCCCACCCAGCCTGGCCCTACCCCTACCCCCCAGGCCAGCTGGCCACATTCGTACCTGGGCCACTGCATTCCCCTCTGGGTACCTCGTTCCCAGAGGCGTGTAAGGCTGGAAGGAAGCAAGAGAAGGGTTAGAAGCGAGCTGGCATGAGCAGCGGGGTGGGGTGGGAGGCGGTTTCATGGCCAGGGAGGCAGGCAGCATGGGGGACCGAGAGTCCTCATGCTTGAACTCTCCTGGGTGTCCTTAGACAAGTCATTGGCCTTCTCTGGTTCCCAGCTCCAGGGTCCTGGCTGGCCCCAGGGCTGGGAAGAGGCCTTTGGGGCTGCCCACCCCTACCTCACGTCTCAGACACAGAACCAGGCCAGCAGGGGCTGCTGGTGCCTTGCTGGTGCGTCCTTCAGCCTTCACTGTCCCCAAGCCCCTGGCTCTCCTGCTTCTCGCCTCCCTTCAAGGCCCAGAGCAGAGGAAACCCCACCCCTTCCAGAAATAATAATCCCAACAATAGCAACACAGGGCTTGCCCTGTAGGTGCTGGGCTCTGGGCAAAACTCTGCACGCTCATCTAATTCTCAATAACCTCTAAGCTCAGATGTTGCTGCTCTCCTTTGCAGATGAGGAAACAGGCTGAGTTACTTGCCCAAGGCCACACTGCCCAGGGGCAGGAGAGGGTTGAGTCCACTATCCTGTGGCCCTAACCACCCGGTTCCTGCCCCCACCTTCTGCTCCAGCAATGCCACTCCTCCTCTCACATAATCAGCCCAGAGGACAAAGGGGCCAGTGCTGAGGTTCAGGGACGGGTACCTTAACCCCAGAGCCCATGTGCCCATCTACAAAATGGGCAGCTCATGCCTGGCTCTCTCTCTCCCTGCACCAAGAGGCCTGTCTCCATTGGGAGCTCTCAGGCGTGAGCACGCGCTGAAGCACCAGAGGGCCGTGCATTCAGGTGGCTGGGCCCACCCCCAAAACATCACTCAGTAGGTCCAGGTGGGGCCCGAAACACGTTTGAATCCTGGTCCCCAAACAAGCCTACTGGGTACCTGGAATAATCTCTCTGTGCCTCAGTGTCCTCATCTGTAAATGGGGTGATGACAGCAGCTACTCCGCTGGGCCGCTGAGACAATTAGAGGGAATAGCTCAAGGCTGTTGCTCTCATTACAACCACAATCGTTACTGGAGACACTACTGGGCCAAAAGGATCACGCCTCTCGCTCCTGGATTCATCTCCAGCCTGGATGCAACAAGGACTTGCTGTCCGCCCCTGGAGGGGTCTGCGGTGCCGGCTGGGTATTCTAGAAGGTTCTACGGGGGTGACTTCAGGCCCTAACCCAGAATCTGCCTCACCACCTCTCCCCCACTCACAAGAGAACATAAATAGTGAATGCCCGTTAGATGGAAGACCCCAAGTCTACCAGCTACATGACACCCCACATGAATGTTTCTCCTCTCCCTGGGCCTCGGTTTCTGCATCTGTAAGATGGGAACATCACTCAGTACCTTTGGGTAGGATCTTCTAAACTGCTTCTCTTGATCTGCTCAGAGCTACCAGGTGGTTGCAGAAGCCTGGGGACTGGCCAGACCAACTCTCCCCCTCCTGACTACCCAGCAAAGAATGACCCTCCCCCAGGCTTGACAGGGTGTGTTGAACCCTACACATGATGGTGAGCTCATTACCACACAGTTTTCTTACTGGGCAGTGCCTGTCCTGGTTTTAATGCTGAGCCCAAGTCTGGCTTCCTTTAACTTTTGCGCCAAGCCTGCATCCTGCCCACATATAGCTGGGAGAATATTTAGAGAGGGGACTGGGTTTCTGCTCCCTAGGTTCCCTTTTACTGGCCATAGATGCAGGACCCAGAATATGAGGACCAGAGGGATCTGCAGCCTTCCATCAGACACTGGTCAGCCTGCTGGCCAGCTTAGGCTGGAGAGACCCAGGGCTGGTGAGGAGGCCAGACTCAGCATCCAGGTTCGTCCCTAACATAAGACAGCAGTAACCCCATGGCCCAATTCTCCATTTCAATGAGGAAGTAGGATTCAGGACGGTGAATACCCTGCAGGCTGGTACAGGCTGAATTTACTTTCAGGCCTTGCTTACAGAGCTAGGGGGTGATTCATGGCTTCCTCGCACGGTGGCAGACGTTCCGGAGTTTAAAACACTGAGACAGGCAGAGAGAAGCAACAGGAAGAAACCTTGAGCAGGGGCAGGAGAGCAGGTTCCATTCACCGAGAACTTGAGGGCCCCGCTGGGCAGCCCTGGCCAGGGAGGCAGCGGAAGGAGAGGCAGGGGCGGTCAGTTAAGCAGGGGGTGGGGTCTTCAGGAGGGTCCTGCCACCGGAGCAGGTGCACACCAGGGAAAAGGGAGTGGCATAGCTTAAAGAGCAACCAGGAGCAGGAGCCTACCAATGCGCGGCCTGGTGTGAGTCCCAAGTCTACAAACACTGGTTCCTCAGCGGAGCCACGTGTTCGGGGGAGTGGGGAGTGGGCTCTGCATCTCCTGCAGGCAAAATCCTCCTTCTGAGAAGCGGGCAGAATGGCTAGTGCAATTTAGATGATCAATGCTCGCTCTCCCTTTAGCAGCCCTCAGCTGGTGGGAGAACTCATCTAAGATCGGGGCAGACAATGCAATGCTGGGATACCTGCGGGTGATGAGACAGGATGTGGAACTGCCTGCCCAAGTCTCAGTGCCCCAGAGAGAAAACCAGGGGCTGTGCAATTTGTCCTCCAAATTGGGACACTTGGGAGTAAAAGGTAGCAGACTTATGTAACTTTTGAATACATATCGACCAACGGGATTGGTTCAACTTATATTGGTGGACTTATAAAAAAGAATAGTTGTGGTGAAAAAACTGTTTTCAAAAATAACTTTTTTTTTTCCCTAAAATGCGACACTAGATGTGCTGGCAAGAAATAGGTGTCACCAAGGCTGGATGATGTGTCCTGAACGTGTATGGTCACCAAGCGCAAGACTGAACTCACAGGGGGTCAGGAGAATTGCATGGACAAGTGTCCGATGGGCAGAGAAGCCAATCACCATCATTGCTGTTGCCACCATCAGCACCATCACCCCCACCCCCCCACTGCCATCATCACCACCACTGCCACCGTCACCACCATCACCACTAGCACCACCACCATCACCATCATCGCCATCACCATCACACTCCCCCACGCTGGGGCAGTCCAAGCCCCTTCTCAGCAGCACCCAGATGTTTCTGGGAGAGGTCAGTTCCCACCAGCCTGCTCTCACCTTCTGCCTCCTCCGCCATCTCCTCCTCGTTCCCGCTCACGCCTGATACTTCCATCTCCTCGTCCTCCACCACGGGTGGGAAGGCGGCCTCCTCACTGGCAGCGGCCGGGGTTTTCTTCTTCTTCCTCCGTGCGTTCCTCTCCTTCTCCTAGGGCACAGAGATAGTGGTGGGTCAGGGCCAGGGCCAGGGCCAGGGGCTGGGCTGTCGGCCCAGGGACTCCCCGCGCCCGAGGCTGGCCATAGCTGCGAGGGACAGAGATCCCAGCCACATGACCCTGAGGGTGGCTTCCCCCACTTGCGCCTCACTGCGTAGCCAGACAAGCCAGCGTTTATTTTTACCCACGGCTTCATTCTTCCCTCATGTCCCAGTACACCCGGGGCACAGCCTGGCCTATTGGCTGCCTGGACATCCTTCCAGAACAGGTGAGAAAGGACTGCCTCTGCCTGGAGGCCCCCTGTGATTGCTCCCACCCTGCTGACTGTCCTAACCAGGGCAGTGACCACACCACCTGGAGGACACCCTGCCGGGCGCAGTCAGTACACTAGAGAGAATGAAAGAATGAAGCTTTTCCCTGCAGTCTCATCTGCCCCCAGATGAGGCCAGGGGCCAGGCTGGCTTGGGTAGCTCATACTCTTACTTTATAGGGCACCAGTCTTTGTAGGGCACCTCTCACGTGCCAAGTACCACACAAGGGGCTGAGAATATGCAGGGAATGAGATACACGGGGTCCCTGCCCCACAGGCCAGCTAGTTGGAGGGACGGGCAACCAACACATCAATTAAAAAGAAGACTCAGAGGTGGGGACACAGCTGCAGAGGGGGACTGACAGGGTGTGGCGAGAGGACATGGGTGGAGCTAGAGAAAGGCCTCTCCCAGGAGGTGACATCTGAGCCGAGGTCTGAGTCGTGAGAAGGAGCTGGCCAGGCAAGGCTCTGGACGAGAGCGGTCCAGGTGGAAGGAACCGCAAGTACAGAGGCCTGGAGGCCTGGCTGGGTGGTTCGAGGAACAGAAAGAAGGCTCCCACTGAGCAGTCTTTCACTTCCCTCCACACCTGGTGACCCTGGCCCCCAAAAGCCCAGCTCCCCACGCTTGGAGCCAGGCACTCACCCCCCAGCTCTAGCACAAACATCACTCCTCCTTGACACCTCCCCGGGACTCAGAAGGGTGCCTCTTTACTCCCATGCTTAGCCAGGCAGAGGCTCAGAAAGTGTTTGTTGACTGATTTACTGCATGACTAAATAGGCAGTGTCTGGGGTTTGAACACACACAGTCGGCAGGGTTGGGGTATGTGTGGAAGCAGTGTGCTAGGGTTCCGAGGTGACCAGGGACTCCCAGGGGAATAGACTGGCATCTAAGAGGGGATCCGCTCCCATACAGCTGATGTGACAGGAGGGGTTGCAGCTGGAGCCCTTTGAGATCTCCAAGGAAGGAGATGGAACCCACAACAGTCCCAGATACATCAATGGCTCTCAGGGAAGTGCCTTACACTGGGCTGACAGGTGTCCTTCTAGAATTCAGGTCTATGCGAACTTTTGAATGTGATCTTATTTGGAAAAGAGCTCTTTGTAGATATAATTAGGTAAGATGAGGTCCCGTTAGATTAGGGTGGACCCTAAATCCAGTACGACTGGTGTCCTGAAAAGAAAAGGGGAATCTGGACACAGAGGCACCCGGGGAAGTGATGCAACCACAAGGCAAGGAAAGTCAAGGACTGGGGGCCACGGCAGAAGCTGGGAGCAAGGCAGGACCTTCCCCTGGATCCTTCAGAAGAAGCACAGCCCTGCTGACACCTTGACTTCAGACTTTCAGCCTCTAGGGTAGCAAGAGAATACGTTTCGGTTGTGCTAAGTCACCCAGTTTGCGGTACCCTGTTTCAGGAAATGGGAAACTGACGACCCTCCCCTCCACCAATCCCCTCGCCCTGGGAGGAAGCTATCACCCGGGAAAATGTAGCACAGCCCAGGGCAGACGCCTGTCACCTCGAGGCATGGGCCTGGCCCCTCACCACGCAGGGCTGGGAACAGCCTCAGGGGACCCCCCAAGCCCCAGTCCCTGCCAGGGAGTCGGATCACTTCCTGTCCTGCCTTCTTCCTGAGCCAACGGCTGTCCTGGGAGCACAGCCGCGTGGAATTCGAAGAGGAAGAGGGAAACGTCTGTCTGCCGTTATTCACAGTTTCCGTCACCCACACTCAGCCAGGGCCACAGCTCCACCCGGCTGAATGTCCACTGGGCCACCGTGGGAACACCCAGGTCTGCATTGCCCCAAACCCGAGCTTCTCCTGGGAGCCCCCGGCTGGAGCTTGTGGAGGTGCGAGAAAGTTGTGTGGCGTGTGGGTTCTGTGGGCGCGGCTGAGGGCTCCCCCTTCTTCCCCAATCTATTTTTAGCCGACGGGGACTCACTCCAGTACTCTGGCTGGTGAGGCTGGTGAGGCAGGCAGGCGACGGTTGCCTGGGGAGTGGGGGTGGGGTGGATGCCCAGAGCTTCACAGGCAATGGGGGCTCCCGTGGGCCCGGCCGCAATGCACATCCTCCTGAGAACCTGAGGTCTCTGACCCAGCAGCCCAGGCCACAGCAGGGTAAGTTCAATGTCAATGACGGAATCCTTTCAATACGGGACCTGAGAGGCTTGGTGAGTGTCTCCCAGGAATCATACCAAATCCTTCCACACGTGGCTCTAAACCATTGAATCGGGAGGTGTGTATGGACCAGGAGATGCTGGCGATACTAGTGTTAGTAATTAGAGCTGGCGTTCACTAAGCACCTACTTATTCGTTCCTTGCATCTGTATGTCTGCTCTGCAAATCAGAGCATGCTGCTCCCATTTCAAACTCGCCCGGGGCTCCCAGACCCATTGATAAAAAAATCCCCAAGTCCTCCCCGCTCCATACAGCCCAGAGTGATCTAGATCTGGACGCCACCCAGCTCTTTTTTTTTTTTTTTTTTGTCTTTTGTTGTTGTTGTTGTTGTTGCTATTTCTTGTTTCTTGGGCCGCTCCCGCGGCATATGGAGGTTCCCAGGCTAGGGGTCGAATTGGAGCTGCAGCCACCGGCCTACGCCAGAGCCACAGCAACGCGGGATCCAAGCCGCGTCTGCAACCTACACCACAGCTCACGGCAACGCCGGATCGTTAACCCACTGTGCAAGGGCAGGGACCGAACCCGCAACCTCATGGTTCCTAGTCGGATTCGTTAACCACTGCGCCACGACGGGAACTCCGCCACCCAGCTCTTTAACTTGCCCACCCTCCTGGGTCTGTTACGAACACACTGCCCTTCTTGTGTAAACGCGTGTGCCCCAGCCACAGGGCCTTTGCACTGGTCGTTCCTCTGAATGGACATCCTTCTCCCAGAGACTCATGCCCTTACCTCCATCAGGGCTCTGCTCATATATCACCTCCTCAGAGAGGTCCTCCCTGATTAACTTGTCAAAATCAGCTGATCCTTGCTCCCCATCTATTGCTTTCTCATCTCACCAAACCCCTCATCTTATCATCTTCACATCACTCTCTTGAAATTGTTTGCATCAATTTGTCTCTGGAACTAGAACTAACTTCTCAAGGGCCGACATCTTTGTTTTTAGCCGAACTCCCAGCGCACCTGGAACAGTGCCTGGCACAGAGCAGGCACTCCGTAACTACTTCTTTCAATGCATGAACCTGATAGACAAAGACCTTGGCTCAGCGAGGCAGACACTTGCCCAAGATCACACAGCTCGAGGGTCAAGAAGTCCAGACTTCAATGCAAGTCAGGTTCAAGTACTTCCCTGCCTGACCACGTCTCCCTGCAGGCCTGTGCTGCCTCAGATGGAAGAGGCAACAGAGGAAAACAAAGCAAGGTGAGGCCTTGGCTGAGACAGACAGAGACAGAGGAACACGGAAGCTGAGCCCCAGGGCCTGGATTCACAGATGGGAGAAAAGGGTAACCTTCGGCCATTAGGAGGGGGAGGGAAAACCTTGGAGAAGTGAGTGGTGCCAAATGTTACATAACTCTGGGACGTGCTCCGCCTGCCCACCCGATCCTGCTTCCTGCTGACGTTGCCCGCGGCCATGCTCAGGCCTGGCCTGGCGCGAGGCAGGAGGGGACCCCCGCTGACCCGCTGCTTCCCCCACTCCTTCCTGCGCTGGCCGAGGGTGACATGTCTTCCTGAGCTCCAGACGGGGCCTGGCCAGCAGCCAGAGGTGGCTGCCGCTGCTTCAGGAATCACAAGGACCGATGTCTCTCCAGGGGACTAGAAGGTGTGGGGGAGCATCTTGTGAGGCCTGCTTGCATTCCTCAGTGACGGGGAACTCACCCCTCCACCACGACTGGCCACGGGCAGGATGGATGGGCCCAGGCTGAGCCCACCTTTCCGTGACAGGTCCCCGGGCCACTCCCTGCATTTTTTCCACAGCCTTCAACATAAGTCCATTCCTTCACCGTCAGTCACCAGGGAACGAGAACCAACCCCACTCTTCCAAACAGCCCTTTCTCATCAAGTGGCCAGCAAGGTTCACCTCGGGTCTGTTAGTCACAGAGCATGGCCTGGTGGCCCCCCACCTTCTAGCCACCTTCTGCTGAGTTCTGTGTGAGCCACGTCCAGTAACACACAGGGCATCCACGAAGGGAAGCCAGGTGCTCCTACAGATATGCGCTCAAACTCCCTCAGAGGTCTCACCAGGCCCCTCTCCCTCCTGACCTCAGCATCTTCGTCCGAGGAATGGGGGCAATGGTGGCGACCCCAGGGGCCTGGGGAGGGGCCCAAGGTGGGCCTCGAGGTCCCCTGCTGTTCAAACCTCCTCCTTGGGTTGTCAGTGATGCTGGCTGCCCACCAGAGCATTCGGGGTCTGGGGACAAGGAGGGCAGCCATCTCTTTTAGCTTTGGCTATGTCTCACCCAGACCAGTACAATCCACCTGGAGCCCAGCCCCCGCTGGGATGCCCCTTAGCTCATAAATCTTCGATGCCTCCCACTATCCATTAAAGAAAGACTCAGCTCCTCATCGGAGCTGGTAACACCCTGGGGCACCTGCTGCAGCTTCCCTGGAGTCTGGTAGGTGTTCATCAAAGGTTTGCCGAGGGTATTATGAGGGTCACGCCCAACACATATCGAGCGCTGATCCAAGGCTGGGCCTGGTCCTTTACAAATAGGGGAGCCTCTGCTGCTCACAGCAACCCTATGAGAAGGCAGCGAGGCTGAGGGCTGAGGCCACGAGCCCATGGGCACCAGTCTGAGGCCGCAGAGCTGGGGTGTCACTGCTAAGCCCAGAGCCTTGCTCTCAACCCTCCTGCGAGGCTGCATCTTTAAGTGAGCGAGTGAATGAATGAATCAGTCATTCACTCCAGCCACTCCAGCAATCCAGGAGCAGACACATGCTCTACCCAATTAACAACCAAGGGAGACATGACACCCCAGCCACCAGACATCTGGTGGCTATGTGCATGTCCCCCATGTGCCACCACTGCCACCACCACCCCTGCCCTTGCTTAGGACCACTTGTAATGTGCCGGGCCTGGCCCTAAGCCCTTCACACCCATTCACTCAAATCATCCCCGTAGCGGCCTTTTGAGGTGGGAACTATCCCCAAGTCCTAAGTGGGGAAACAATGGCACAGAGAGGACAAGCCAGTTGCCCAAGGTCACACAGCTGGTAAGTAGCAGAATCTGGATTTGAACACAGTGTCTTGGGCCCAGAAACCCTATTATGGCTGTTCCTGCACATGTTATTCAAGAAAGTACCTCAAACGCCCCTGAGAAGAAAAGGGGGGCAGTGGCTTTAAAATAAACTAATGACGATGTTGATACTATTATGACTAAGAGTAGGGAGAGCAGCTAACCCCCTCGGGGCGCTCCCCCGCTAGCAGACACCAGTCCCTTAGGGGTAGAAACGCATCCAATCTTCACCTGAGTTCTCCGTGTAAGGGTTATCATTCTCCCATTTTACAGATGAGGAAACTGAGGCTCACAGGGTAAAGTCGCTACCTGAGGCCACACAGGTGCCAAGTCACGAGGCCATGGTTTGACTTCACTTTGGCCCCTGAGCCCAAACTGCACCATCCACCTTGCTGGGGTCTCCAGTTCTCCAACCCACCTTCTCAAGTTTTGGGGTCCCCAGGGGTACAGCAGGGCCATGCCCCAAGGAAACCTGGAAAGTGTGGCTGTGGGACCGGCAGACCGTGAAAAGAGACACTTGTAACCCAATAGCTGGGGCGAGGCTGGCGTGTGGGCACACGCTGGGCTGGACTGGGCTGTGCTGGGTTAGCTGGGAAGGGGAGGGCTGGGAGAAGTAGGGAGGACGGATTGGAGGGAGGAGGGAAGGGAGAAGGAAGATCCATTGTGCCTGGGGTGATGCTCAGGGCCACACCCCCAGCCCTGTTAATCCGGAGTTGCTGTGTGCAGGCTGACATCCCTCCCCGCTTCCTCCCCTACCCGATGAGCTGCATCCTCTTTGCACTACGGGATTTTAGCAGGTGTTAAAAAGACAGGTGCTCCTCGGCCTCAGCCCTCACTGAGTCTTCCTCCCTGCAGAAACCAGAGTCCTGGAAAATCTAGAACAAAGCAGAGCTCCTTGTGCACAGGGGAGCCCTGCTTGAAGCTGGAGGAGCACCGGGAACCAGCTGACCGGCAAGCGGGGAAGTTGGCCTAAGCCGCCACGACAGGGAACAAGCTCGAGGGTCGGCCTCAGCCCTAACCACAGGGGCATGGGCCAGTGTCCCCTCTGGTCTAGAATGCCTGGGAGGCTAGGAAAGGGGTGTCCTTCAATTCTGCACAGAGCTCAAGAGAGAGTTCAAAGAATGTGATTCTGTCCCTGGTCTGCTGGCCATGCTGTGTGACCTCAGCAGCCAGCTCACCTCCTCTGGACCAAGGCAGGCTGCATGGAGAAGCCATTTGGCCTCCCTCATATTCAGGCTGCACAGGCTTTAAACCCAGCATAGGCAGCCTGATAGGAGGGAACTGGGGGAGCGGTGAGCTGTGTGTCTCCCCCTTTTGTACCTTCATAACTAGAAGGAAATACACGTCCTGAGGTCACGTAGCTGTGGGTTCAAACCCCAAGTCAACTGTTTATGAGTCTGGCTGAGCCTTGGGTTTCCCCAGATCTAAAATAGCGACAATGCTTCCATGTCATAAGTGTGCCCAAAGTGGGGGGGACGGGGAAAGAAAGAGAAAAAGAGAGAGCTGGGGGAGGAAGGGAGAGAGAGGGACGGGAAGGGAAGATTAAAGAAAAAGGCCGCCCCCAAATGGCCCTCGCTTCCCAGTAACAGCTGTGGAGGAAGCGGCCTCTCCGTGGAGACCATTTACATGCTCGGTGAGGCGAGCCTGCCCCTTCTGTGCTCCGTGCTCCTGGGGGAGGGAACGGTCTAGGCCTCGTCTCAAGTCCCCTGGAGGCCAGGGCTGGGCCGGCTGCTCCCTGACCTGTCCATTCTTCCCAGGGGTGGCCCTAAGATTGTGAGTTCAAACAGGGAGGGGGAGATGCCGACTTAGGGTTCATCTGCCTCTGGGTCTTCATTCCAAAGCGCTGACAGCCCTAAATCCCTGGTGAGTCAGCGCGGTTTCCTCCCTGCCCCGAGCAGGCACTAGAGGCTCAGAGGTGTCTGCCCCAGGAGTGCTGGGGTGGGAGTGGGGAGGCGGGAGGGTGGGCCTGTCCATGGCGGCACCCCCGGAGGGATGCTTCAGGCACAGATCACCCCCTGTAACCGTTAGGGAGACCCCTTCCTGGCTGGGGCTCTGGAGCTTCAGCCTCCTCCTGGGCCCACAGGTCTGGCTGGGGTGAGCAGGGCAGTGCAGGGGGAACTCACCATCTTCAGCTTATGCTGCTGCAGGATCTCATCCAGGTTCTGCCTCTTCTTGTAGTTGAAGTAGAAGTTCTTACATTGGGACACAGTCTTGGAGCCCACCATCCGGGCGATGGCCGACCAGTTCCGGCCGTGTTCCAGGAGACCTGCAGGGGAGAGGGCAGCAGGTGAGGGGCAGCCAAGGGGGCCTGTGCTCACAGCCTGGAGGGTCAACAGACCCCGGGCAGAAAGCAGCCCTGATCCCAGGCCTCAGGCTCCCTGCAGAGGTCCAAGGCTCCGGAAAGACAAACTAGGGGGAGGGGGGTGGCATCAAGAGGCACCGGAAGAGTGCGGCAGCCTGGCCTCCCCAGGCTGCATGGGAAAGGCCTAGGCTCCTGGAACCCGAGGGGCAGGAGGGTGCAGCCTTGGGTGCACCCCTGCCGAGGCCACTGTGAAGGGTCCCGGAGACTGAGGCTTGAGGTCTGGGGCACAGACCCCGCCCGGGGCCCCACTTCTCCTCCTCCCCTGGCTGTCGTGACCCAGCACTGACACTCACTCGCAGCTGCAGACGAGGCCTCGGGAGACAGGGCTGTTTTCCGGCCGCACCGGGCCAGGGAAAGGAAGGAACGTGTGAGCAGGGGTGGGAGGGTGGAGTCCGGGCCAGGAGCCGGTGAGCTGGGCCAGGAGATGCTGCCCCCAGGTTAACGGGGCACCCTCAGGGCCCAAAGTTCCCTGCCAAAACCTAAAGGCCCACCCTGGCCTCCAGGCAGATTCAGGGGCTGGGAATGGACTTGCCCCCTCCACCAAACCACAGCCCCTGCCCCCCCATCTCCACAAGCTTCTTTCACAGCCTCGAAGAATCCTTATGTGGAAAGACCCCCCCACACACCCAGAAATTGGCAGACCCCATCCCAAACCCTCCTAAGTCAGAGAAAGTTCCCTCCATCCCCACAAACTCAAGTCAGAGCTGCGCCTCCAACCTCTCTCCCATTTTCAATGCCATAAATCCCAGGCTCAGCACAAAGGCACCCCCCACATGCACCGGAAGCCGCCCAGAGTCAGCCCCTCTGCCCACAAAGCTTATACGCGGACACGCCTTGCACAGGCTGGCGCCTCTACATATTTACACCTTGCATCTCCCGCTGCGTGCCTTTGTGCAGCCAGGTCAGCCTGAGCAGGTAGGGCCTGCCCATTCCTGACGGCCGCTGGAGGGACGGACAAGAGGCTCACGCCTCCCAGGGGCTGTGGGGCAGGCCTGGGCCCCCAGAGGGCAGCAGGCACGAAGCCTGAGTCACATTGCTGGGAACACAGCGGCCTCTGAGCCCCAGAGCTAGACTTGTAAGGACGACAGAAAGATTTCCCATAATGAAGTTTGAAGCTGTTTGCCTTGAATCAAATCAAGCTGCAAGCAGGGAGGGTTACGACTGATGTTTTGCAGGGGTGCGGGAGCCTGAGGGGCTGACAGTCTGTGTGTTGGCATTTTCTGGTTTCCATTCATTCATCCATCCACCCACCTATCCACCCACCCACCACCTATCCACCCACCCATCCATCCATTCAAACGTGCTGACGGCTTGCTATGTACAAGGCTCTAATAGTCATAAAACAGCAGCAAAAACAACATCAACAAACCACCACGTCACATGGCCAAGCAACCTGGAGTTTGCAAAGCCTTTTAAAGATCAGGTTCCCTCTCATCCTTGCTGTCGAGGCCATGGCTGTTTTCCCATCCCTAGGACGGGGGAAACCAAGGCTCAAGGGATCACAGCAACTCTCAAGCTTGTAGGATGGGCCAGGGGCCCAAGTGGACATCAGAACCCAAGTTTTCTGCTCTCCCGCCTCTGGACCAGCGGGGTGGGGGTGGTGCTGGACTGACAGGCCACCTGCTCCCCTGTGGAGGCCATGGGGCCACGTGGCTCCTCGGCAGCTCCTCAGGGTTCCTCAAGGACAGGCACAGAGGGGAGGGCCGGGGCGTGGGATCAAGTGTAACCCAGCCCCCTGACCTTTCCTTCTGCCCGCGCCAGCAGCAGCTGCCACTTCCACAGAACCTGGCGGAGGACGATGGGGACGCGTTTATTTATATTTCCCCAGCCGGGGCCAAGAGAACCCAGGCAAACACGTCGGCCGGAACCCCGGTAGGGAGAGGGCGGGTCTCCCATCTGGGCCTGCTGGGGGGTGTGGGGTGAGGGGAACGAGGGTCCAGGGGGTGGCAGGACCCCCCCCCCCACCCCGCAGGTTGACATTTACAACTCAACACATAAATAAAGAAGCGGCTTAGAGTTGGCTTCGGTCGTTAGGGTCCTAATTAACCTCACTCCTGGAGCAGGAGCTTGGCAGGGGGGGTCACCCAGCTCTCCCCCGAAACTGGTGAAGGAACACTGGACTGAGTGGTCCAGAAGCCTTGGCCAGAACTGCTGTGGGGTCTCCACCATCCCCTCTGCTCTCGGGCCTCAGTTTCTTTAACTGCTGTGTGAAGGACTAGGGTGAGTGTCCTAATATTACTGGCCAGGGTCCCTGGGATGGGGGTGGACAGTTTTCCTTCTGGTTCTGGTTCTGGGAACCCCAGACTGAGGATGCCGGGCTCAGGGTGGTGCTCTATAGCCTTGGAGACCACCGGGACTAGACGCAGCTGAAAGCCCCCCCACCCTGTCTACCGGGAGAGAGCACCTCTAAGCATGTGCCAGCCAAGACCCCCAAGATCTGCCTGCCCCAAACACAGACGCAAGCACTTCCCTCCTTCCTGGAAAGCCCCAGCCCCACAGCCAGAGGCAGGGGAAGGGGCGCCAAGAGAAAGGCGGTGAGATCTCACGGGTTTAGAACTCCCAAGTCGCCGGCCCTGGGGGGGTCCCTGTCACCGTGGCACAAAGCACCCCCCCCATCCCCTCCCTGGAGCCACTCACTCACATCCTCTCATCTGCGTCTCCCCCTCGGCCAAGTTTTCCGGAAACATACGGCTTGGAGGATGCTCCAGGGATCGGAGCTGGGAGCAGCGGGCTGGGAGGCGGGAGGCTGGGCGGCCGTGGTGCCGGCTCCGCAAGGCTTCTGGCTGGCGTCTGCTGGCGGCTCAGCTCTGCCTCACATCCTTCTCGTCCAACGCGCGAGGGAGGGGGGAAGAGGGAGGGGCCGGGTGGTGGGAGGGCGGCAGGCGGAGGCTGGCTCCGGGAAGGGCGGGGAAGCAGCTCCGTGCTGCGCGCGCCGTGGTGGCCCAGGGCTCCTCCGGCGCTGCCACCCCTGGGCCGTGCCCCCCGCAGCTGCAGGCGTGCGAGGTGCCCTTCGCCGATGGGGGCGGGTGGCGAGAAGCTGTCGGCTGTGTGCTCGGTGCCCTGTGCCAGGCGTCACCAGGAAGCACAGCGTCCTCGCCTCCTTGGGGCACCAATGTGCCCAATACCGGTGCTCAGTCCCCAGACCCCTGACACCTCCCTACTCTGAGGACAGAGTCCAAAGACCCCAGCCTGTCAGGTAGCAGTGCCTGGGCAGCCTCACCGAGAGCCTGGGATCGGCTGATCTTCCTGCTGCCTGACCCAGCGAGGCGCGTCAGGGCTGAATGTGACCTCCAGACGGAGGCTCGCAGGAGCAGGCGGGGCGGGGGAGTGTGGCAGAAGCCCAGGTTCAGAAGGGGCGGGCCAAATTGGCACAGGCTTTCCCCCCCTCCCTCTCTCCCCATCCGTGGCGGTGGCGGCGTCAGCAGCGGTAAGAACAGATGAGGGTTCAGAAAAACAGAGCTTCTCCACCCCAGCAGACAGGAGCAAACAGCTTCTTCCGCTGTCATTCCCCAGTGCTGGTTCCACCTGTGGTCTGCCCCCAACCCAGCCTGATGCTGCCAAGGTGACCAGGCCCTCGAGATGGGGGACTCTATTTGAGGAGCCTCTTCTAAGTGCAAATGAGACCTCCAATCACTGAGGGTGGGAGGAGGGTTTGGAACTGCTAGAGGGCTGGCTCTCTAGGGCGTCCTCTTTCCTTCCTCGCTGAGACACCCGTGACAGCCAGGTCAGCCTGCATCCCATACAAACACCTGCTATGGACGCCTCAGGCAGCTCCCAGGAGGTTGAAAGTTAACTGGGTTGAACTTTGGATCGAGATCCAGGTCACGACCGATTTCTCCAACTCTGGGGTCATTGACCTGCTTGTCCCTTTGGCCCTCAGCCTTTCCATCCTGCTCACAAAACCCAAGGAACAATAGGCCACAGGTCTCTGAAGCACTCCTGTTCCCGCTCGCCCCCTCCCCCTTGCACATCCTACCCCCAGCCCTCATCCTGGGTCCCGGGCATACCACCAGGGGAGGGCCACACATTCCAACCATGTGGGGGACCTGGGACGTGCTGCCCACGATCCCTTCTCCTCAAGGGAGGCCAGGTGAACTTTTAAGGATACCCATCCCATCATGTCACTCCTCTGCTCAGATCTTACAATGATGACCCAAAGCTCTGCAAATAACATCCAAAGGCCTCCTCACGGTGCATGAGGGCCAGTCCCGCCCGCTTCGAGCCTGCTCCCTCCCTCTCCTCTTGCTCACTCACTCCAGCCACCAGAACCTCTTCTGCCCAGCCATCGACACTTGGCCTGCCTGGCCGCTTTTTCACAGGTCTTTAGTTCTCAGCTTCAAGTGACTCCCCACAGCAGCCTTCCTTGACCAACCATTCTCTCCAAAGCCATCCTCCCAAGACACCCTGCCGTCAGGGGGTCTTACTGGCAGCTGAAATCAGCTTCTTGTCTCCACTGCTCATTGACAGCTGTGTCTCTGCACCCAAAACTGCTAGGTGTGCAGGAGGCACTTGGCAAATAAACACAGCTCCAGACACCCTGGGCGTCTAGGCCTGGGGGTCCACTGGGCATGTCCCCCAGGCATCTCTGCTGCCCCTCTGCAGCTCCCAAAGAGAGGAGGAGGGTGAGCATTTATCCCTGCAGGGGGTCCTGGGACCCCCCCCACCCCCCACAAGAAGAGACAGGAGGAGGGCGTGCCCCCTTGCACACCAGGGGCATGCCCATGCACATGCTATGCTGACGCCCCAGACAGCACATTCTGCTTATACTCCCTGTGGTCCGGATTCCCTGACCCCACTTCTAATTTCTAAGGAAGGAGTTTCGTTCTGAAGTGTCAGGAGGCAGGAACTAGGAAGTGAAATTGACCAAGACAGGAAGTCAAGCCAGGAGGTGTGAGTCATGGACTTGGAGTATGGAATGAGGCGAAAGAGTGTGTGTGTGGGGGGAGGTGGGTGGCCACAGAGGTAGCGGTGAGAGGGCTTCTCTGGGTGGTGGTTTTGGGGGCTCAGCTTGGCCATGCTGACTGCTCTGGTCACCTCGGCAGGGAGCTTCCTGTGCACTGTCTGGAGGTCTGGGACAGACCGTTCTCTCGGATGACTCAGCCCCTCTCAGCTCAAATACACTGGCCCCCACAAAGGCCTCATCCTTGTCACATCCCTCCGTAAGCTGCTACCACCCTCTCAGGGTCCCTCATTCAGGCAGCTCTCGCACTGGGGTCTGAAAACCTGCCCACATGCACCCCACCATGGTCGAGTGCTAATAACCTGGAGGGAGGAGAAGTCTTTTCAACACCTGCGGGCACCACAGAGCCATCTATCTGCATCCTCTGGAAACCAGCTGCTCCCTCTAGAAACCAGCATCTGCTCCCCCCTCCAAGAAACACTGGCTCCCCACCACCCCAGCCAGCCCCGTCCAACCCTGAAGTTTTCTGTTCCCTCCATGAATAAGCACAGGCTGCCATTTTCCAAGAGAAACTCCAGTTTGCAAAACAAGATTTTCTGCCTAAAACACTATCAAAGGAGAAGGGAGAAAAATCCAGCAGACTCAATCCTGAGTCATACCACTTCCTTATTTTGGAAACTCCAAGCCCTGGGCTGGTCTGACATGAACTCAGCCCCTGGCTGGCAACCCTGCCAGGATCCACTGTGTACCTGAGCTTCCCAAGGTCCTGCCAGTTCCCGAGGGGATGCGGCTAGACAAATTCACAGCTGAACTTGGACTTACCTGCCTTTGCTTTCCGTCTACTCTTTGCAAAGAAGCCTCAGTGCCTAGACTAGCCTCAGCTTCAGCTTTTCTATCTGCAAATTGTAGGAACGATGAGATCTCCCAGTACACGATCAAATACACACCCATTAAGATGGGAAAAAAATCACCTGTGTGTGACCTGACATCCTACCACTTTGGGAAAATATAGCGTTATGCGTTCCATGCAAGTTTTCCCAGAGAGCATAGCCAACTGGTTTGCTCCTGGGGCCAATCGGCTCTGCATTATTTGCTGTGCAAGCCCCAGCTCTCCACTCAGCCCCCTGGGTCTCCGTTTTCTCATCTGCAAAGCAGAAAGTGTGTGTGTGTGTTTGCAAATTCGGAGGACTCGCCTCAAGGGTCCCTTGGGAGGATTAGGTAAGATCATTCATGCAAAATGCTGGAACCAGCAAGCACTCGCCACGTAACAACAAGGCATCATCAGGACTGTGTAACCTGCCATGTGTCTCTTTCCCTAAGGAAGCACCAATGTGAACGCCCATGTGTACATTTTTTTTTTTTTTTTGGCTGCACTCAAGGCATGTGCAAGTTCCCAGGCCAAGAATCGAACACGAGCCACAGCGGCAGCCCAAGCCACGGCAGTGACCATGCTGGGTCTTTAACCCTCTGCACCACCAGGGCACTCCTGGTAAGCATTTTGCTCCTGGGAGTGCAAATGGTCGGGAGATGCCTGACTTTATCTTCAAGGGTGCTGACAAAGAACAAGAGGGCTCTGGTGCTGGCTGTCCCTTGAGTTCATGCAAAAACCCTCTCTTCCTTCTAAACCATCACAGCAGCCTGTTTCTCACATGCCAGAAGGATCCAGGTCAGAGGGCTGCGCACCCAAGCGGTCTCTGCAGCCCGAGGCAGCGACAGCTCCCCACTGCTGCCAGCCCTGGGATGCGGCAGGGTCCCTTCTAACAACCGTTAGTGCCACCTTGCCCCTGTACATCAACTGTCGTCAGTTCCCCACACCAAGAGCTGGCCTCGTCTCCCGCTGACCCTCACTGACACCCATGCCCAGAAGTAGCCCAGCAGCCCAAACCCAGATGCGTTAGCCGCCAACCCTGTGCACTAACCATGGCACCACACTGCTCGTCGTGAGCTCCAGTGTGTGTCCAGTTGCTCTTCTGTGGTCCCTGCAGTGAGGGCGGCGTGAGGCTTGGGTGATGGACATATGGATGGGGAGGCCCTCGTTTCCAAACTCCGTGGCTGGGGACTCACATCTCCCCTCCCCGAGCCTTAGGCTCTTCATCCGTAAAAACTAATTAAACCAGCCAGTGTGAAAACAAGGTCTTCGGAGGTGCAAAGCAATCAATGGTTTCTCCCTTACTCTCCATGAAAGGAGGCAGGTCGTGCAGGCAGAGCTGGCCTGAAGTTACAAGGGGACAGCTCCCAGGTTCACCTGGGCTCCATTTGACCTGAGGGACTGTGCTTGGGGCCACCAGGGCCTGGCTCTGGCAGTGCTCTCTCGCCAGGGCTGCTCACTTGCCCCCTCCCTCCTCACCAGGCAGGCAGCTCAAGGCCACAGAGGGGCTGGCAGCATGCAGCTGGGCTAGTGCCTATTTCTGGTCTGGAATGGTGTGCTGGGGGCTTCTCCCCCAATCACAATGGCTGGTGCCCTGTCTACCAGAGAAGTGGGCTGGGAACCAGGAGGAGCAGCCAGCAGAGTCCTGGGCTTCCCATACGGCTCGGTCAAGACCACAGCCAGACCAGGCTGACCTTTCCCAGGGAACCAGAGCCTCACCTCCCAGTCCAGTGCGGGGTCTGCCCCTCTTGCCCAGCATGGGGCAGGGCCCATGGGTGGGCTGGCAGCCAGCTCCCTGGGGCTGCCCTGCACTGCTCAGTCCCCACTTGGTGTGAGCCCCAGGGCAGGCAGCTATGCACACGAGAAGGGTGGGTACCCACCTGCCTACCTGGAACTCTGGAGCTAACCTGTCCTCTGCAGCAATGGCCTTCTCCATGCTCTTAGAGTAATGGCCAAACTCTATCCCACAACTGGTAAGGGCAGGGGCTGGCCTTCCCAATGGCCTCTCCATCCCTTGCCTCTCTTCCTCTTGCTCTCTGGGTTTTAACAGCTTACTTGACCACTTGCCCCTGCCACAGGGCCTTTGCACATGCCACACCTTTATTGGGATGCCCTTCCCTCCCTCATTATCTGATTAATAGTAACCAGGCCCAATAACTCCCTCATTCAAACCTCACCCCAGCCCCATTCCCACTCTGTAACTAGAGTGCCTAGGTTCAAATCCCAGCTCCAACCCCTAACAGCTGTGTAACCTCTCTGAGTCTCAGTTTCGCCCTTTGGATAAAGAAACTAGTAATAGCATCTGCTTCATAAACTTGGTAGGGATGAAGTGGCTTAACACACACAACGCCTTTAGCACTAGCTGGCACCTGCAAGTACTAACAAGTACTTTGATGGTATTATTTTTTGTTTTCTTTTTCGCTTTTTAGGGCCACGCCTGCGGCATTTGGAGGTTCCCAGGCTAGGGGTTGGATAGGAGCTGCAGCTGCCAGCCTACACCACAGCCACAGCAAGGTCAGATCTGAGCCACGTCAGATCCTACGCCACAGCTTGCGGCAACACTGGATCCTTAACCCACTGAGCGAGGCCAGGGATTGAACCTGCATCCTCATGGATACTAGTCAGGTTTATAACCTGCTAAGCCACAGCGGGAACTCTTGATGGTATTACTTAATATTTTGTGTTTCAGATGTCAGCTCAGGGGCCTTTCCCCCAGCTCTGTGAAACCACCTCCCAATGTCACTTGATAGCTGCAAGCAAGCCACTCACCTCCAGCCCACCTCCCTTCTGTGCAGGTGAGGGGCCAAGATGTGGGCACTTGCCCAGCGTCACACACCCCTGAGGGGCACAGCCAGCTCTCAAACCCAGGAAGAAAGGCTCCAGAGTCTGTGTGCTAAACTGCAGGCCTGCCACATCTGCGCACCTACTGTTACACCAGGGAAGGCACCAATGGACATCCTGCAGCGAGGCACCCTAGCTTCGTTTTGGAGGACAAGGGGAGACAGGCCAAGACAGGGATGGGCCAGGCCAAGGTCACGAGGCTAAGGAGCTGGTTACCACTACAAACAGCGGCAGCGATCGCCTGTGTGTCTTAGACCCTCCTAATAAGCACATCTATTTTCTTTCACCAAAAT
Organism: Phacochoerus africanus; assembly: GCF_016906955.1. Taxonomy (NCBI): domain Eukaryota; kingdom Metazoa; phylum Chordata; class Mammalia; order Artiodactyla; family Suidae; genus Phacochoerus; species Phacochoerus africanus. The sequence continues at coordinate 28,869,091 of NC_062558.1, read as the reverse complement.
CCCCCAAAGGTGGTTGTAAGGGATTAAAGAGTGTTCCCCCATCACCACCCAGATTTCACGTCCATCCACCTGTAACCTGCAAATGTGACCTTATTTGGAAAAAGTCTTTATAGATGTGATCAAGTTAAGATGAGGTCATACCGGATTAGGGTGGGTCCTTATAAGAAGAGGAAAATTTGGACAGAGCCACACAGAGGGAAGACAGCCATGTGGAGAAGAAGGCAGAGGTTGGAATGTCTAGGAGCCCAGGAACGCTGATGACTGCCAGCAACACCAGAGGCTGGGGGGGAGGGGGGCAGGCAGGAGCCTCCCCTGGAGACTTCGGAAGGAGCAGAGCCCTGCTGACACCTTGATTTCAGACACATGGACTCCAGAACAGGGAGCATACATTTCTGTTGTTCTTTTTTCTTTTTCTTTCTTTTTTTCTTTTGCTTTTTAGGGCAACACATGCAGCATATGGAAGTTCCCAGGCTAGGGGGCAAATCAGAGCAGCAGCTAGAGCCTGCGCCACAGCCACAGCAACACCAGATCCAAGCCACGACTGTGACCTACACCACAGCTCTCGGCAACGCCAGATCCTTAACCCACTGAGCGACGCCAGGCATCGAACCACATCCTCATGGATATTAGCCGGGTTTGTTACCACTAGGCCACAATGGGAAACTCCTATTTCTGTTGTTCTTAAGCCAACCAAGTTTGCACTTGGTTACAGCAGCCCCAGGAAACTAATATTGTGGGCGATACTCTAGTTCCCATTGTGCAGATGAGGAAATTGAAGCACAGAGAGGTTGACTGGCTTGCCTGGGGTCACAGAGCTAAAAGGTCCAGAGGCTGAGGTCCAGCTTCTCTCCGGGGGTGGGAGACCCTCTGCAGCTCATCCTTTAGGGCATGCTATTGGAAGTCCTTCAGGATGCCTGGGGCAGGCTTAGAGGTCCCAAGGCCCTGGGGATACCCAGCCGCTCCCGTCAGGGGCTCCATGAGAGAGGGACCAGGGCCTGCTCATCTCTGGGTACCCCTGCCCTGTACATGGTGAGGCACTGCTTCAAGGACAATGAAAACCGAGAGGATGGCTGGATGCCATCTGCCTCGGGCACAGCTGGTTCTTGGGTACTTTCTGAGTTTCCAAGGGCTGGGGGCACTGGAACATTCCTAGCCTTCCCACCCCTGCCCGCTGTGGAGATGGGAGTCTCTGGGAGCTGCCAGCACCTGCCTCCCCGCCCCGACCTCCTCCCGCCGCCTGGAACGCACAGCCATTAGCAGCCACCCTGAGCGGTAATTGTCCAGATTGCTGTAATTCACAGCGGACGAGCATGCTGGCGCTCATCACATTATCACAAATGTCACTGAGCAGGGCCTTGGTGCTCACCATCCCCAGGGGCCTCATACACTGCCGTCTCCGTGGGCAGGACTCAGGATGAGCTCACTACTGCTGCGGAGGACCCAACCTTGAGATGGTGGGGTGCGCTCCCGTCGCACCGGTGACTCATCCTCCCAGCCCCTGGGTCTGCCCTTCCCAAAGGGAGAGAGAGGGCAGCCTGTGACTCAGCCAGCTCCCGGTTCCCAGGCAACAGGGAGGGAGCTGGTGACGGGGCTGCCATGACGACAGGGGACGCAGCACAGGCTGGCAGTCCCGGGGCAGGCGTGTGGAGCCCCTCACTCCGCCGGTGGGTGGGTCCCTGGGCAATAACACCGCCCGTGGCTGAGATCCCAGAGTCTCACATGTGGTTAAAAAAAAAACAAACAAAAAACATGCAATTCTACGCAGATGTTTGCAGCAGCATCATTCACAACAGCTGAGAGGTGGAAACAACCTCAGTGCCCATTAACCACTGGATAAACAGAGTGTGGTACGTTCACATAGTGGAATATGACTTAGTCATAAAAAGGAATGGAGCACTGACACAGGCTACAGCAGGGAGGCACCTGGACAGAATGAGCTGAGAGCAGCCAGACACGCAAGGGCAGACGCATGATCTAATTCACACAAAAGTCCCAAAACGGCAGATCCATAGAGACGGAAAGCAGACTGGTGGGTGCCAGAGGTTGGCAGGGCTTGGGGAAATGAGAGTGACTGCTAATGGGTATGGGGTTTCCGTTTGGGGTGGTGAAAAGCTCTGGGACTAGACAGTGGTGATGGTTGTACAACACTGCAAACGCACTTAATGCCACTGAATTGTACACTTGAAAATGGTTAAAATGGTAGATTTCGTGTTTTGTGTGTTTGGTAATCACCAAAATTAAAGGGAGGAAAAAAACAATCACACAATTTCAATAAAGCCTCTTTTGCATCCCCGGGCGAAATCTGTACCAGAAACCACAAAGTGGACACAGAAAACAGAAGAAAGGACGACAGGGCCCCTTAGGGGGCTAACAGCAGCCCCTGTACCCACAGGCCCCATCAACGCCCCTCTGACTGCTGAGAACAGGCCCTCAGCTGCCAGAAGCAAGCAGCTCCTCCCCTTGTGGAGGATGCTAAGGGTCCAGCAGGGTCCTTCCTCCAGGCCCACCTCACCCAATGGCTGGGAGCTTGGAGGAAGGAGGTTGGGAGATTCCGAGGGGCAGGGTGTCCAGACAGGAGCCCCGAGGGGAAGGGCCAGGTCTCAGGTGGGGGCCCTGATCCAGTCTGCGGCTGCTCCTGCTCAGACACTCAGGCCCCTCCTGGGGTGGAGGGTGGGGGCAGGGCAGGCAGCCCATGGTCCAGGGTCTCAGCCTCCAGGCCCCACTGTCCCCATGCACCTGGGTCCTTCATTAAAAAGGCCTTTTGTTCTCTCCCCGAGTTACGACCTGGAGCTCTGGACACAAAGAAGCTGCATGTCAGCAGCGGGGCCTCAGCAGGACCTTGGGGACAAGAGCCAGGAGGCCACCAGCTCTAGGACTTGGGCCACCCTCAGCCTCTGCTCCTCCCTGTCTTGTCCACGAGACGGCCGGAAGCAAGCCACCTCTCAGGGCTGGGGTCCAGATCAATGAAAGCTATCAGGCCAAATGGGCTCGAATGCCAGCCACCCCATCCCGAGCCTGTCGGTGCTGAGCTGGCCTGACGGCCCCCGCGCTGGGCATAGGCGAGAGAGGGGCGGCTGGAGCATCTCCCCGAGATGGAAGTGGGGGACAAACACAGACACAGCCCCAATGGTGCCAGGCCCATCCTCAGCACCCCAGTGCCTGTTATCTCTGGTTCCTCTCGGCCAGCTCGCACACCCCTCCCATTTCACAGATGGGGAAACCGAGGCCCAGAGACAGGTCACTGAGTAGGGCGGTCAAGGGCCCAGCCCTTCTGGCTCCAATGAACAACAAATGTGCCAGAGGCATCTACGGAGAATGTGGGGTCATCACCACAGCACAGGGCCACCAGCCACCCCTGGGTAGACGGTGCAGCTGAGGGGGGACAAGGGGATACCGTGAACCCACCAGCAGGCTCTGCACCTTCCCACAAGGCACCCAAGTGTGCCACGGCCACTTCGTCTATGGGGCTACCATGTGCTGACCCCAGAGGTCACGGAAGCTGTCCACTGACAACACTGCCACACAGACCCGTTTTCTGGAGGACAAAACTGAGGTTCCAAGGAGACTCGGCAAATGCGCAGAGCCCACCCCCGCAGACACACCACAGCCCCCATTCAAGGACATGCGTGTCAACCTTCTCCCCCTACATGAGCGACAGGACCCAGAGGGCGATCAGAACGGCCAGAAACCCCTCACCTTTCTTGGCTGTTTCCATCTCTTCCTCGGTCCAGCGAGAACTCTCGTTCATCTCCATGGAGGCTGAAAAGGGAGACAGGGACGTGTTGGCGGCAGCCTGGAGTGACGCGTTTTCTCTGCCTGCTGGGCTGGGGGTGTGCAGTCGCCCCATTTTACAGATGGGGAAACCAAGGCAGCCCAGGGCCTGGACTGTGGGCTGCCTCTGCAGCCACTTGGCTGGGACGGGGGTGGCCCCCTGGGAGCGTGGTGACCACATGAGGGCAGAAGGAAACGACAAGCAATGTGAGCTTTGGCAGAACCTCATCTGAATGTGGACTCACTGGGACCAGATGCTCCTTTGTCACAGGGACAGTCCCAGGCATTGCAGCCTCCTTGGCCTCTGCCCACCAGGTGCCAGGAGGCACCCCCACTCCATCTGGGACAATGACAAATGTTCCCAGATATGGCCACCTGCCCCCTGCTCTATAGTGAATACCATACTCTGGCCCCCACCCCATTCAGTGCAGGTGTGAGGCTGCTCATACTCTGGAGAAGGGGCACTGCTGCCTTGGAGTCAGGGGGAGTTGGCTAAGTGTCTGCTGTGGCTGTTTTGTTGTTGTCGTTTTAATTTTTTACTTTTTGCTTTTCAGGGCCACATCTGTGGCATATGGAGGTTCCCAGGCTAGGGGTCAAATCGGAACTACAGCTGCCAGCCTACACCACAGCCACAGCCACAGCAACACCATATCTGAGCCTCATCTTCGACCTACACCACAGCTCACGGCAACAGTGGATCCTCAACCCACTGAGCGAGGCCAGGGATGGAACCCACATCCTCATGGATACTAGTCGGGTTCATTACTGTTGAGCCACAATGGGAACTCCATTTTTTTACAATTTTTAAAAGTTTTACTCAAACATAGTTGATTTACATGACTGTTGCTGTGGCTGCTTTTAAGCATCTTCTCTGAGTTTCCCTACATGTGAGCCCAGGAGAGCCAAGTCATATAAGATGTTGTGTGGTGGGGGGGCACGGTGAGCATGAGGGATGGCAGCTTCAGGGACTCAGTCCCTGGAACAGTGCCAGGCACAGAGCATGCGCTTGGTAAAGGCCGCTGACCATGGGAAGAGAGCTCTGTCAGGCAGGAGGGAGTGTGAGGAGCAGCTCAGGAGGGGGAGAAGGCCCCCATCCTCACAGGCTGCCCTGGCCAACTTTCCCTCCCTCTCACAGGAGCCGCAGAGGAAAGCTATGGAAGTCTGAGCCTAGGAGGCGGGGCGGGGGGCGGGGGGAGAATGCCCATCAGAGGGTCCGGGGTTGTGTTTTTCACCCCACTATCCAACCCCAATGTTGGCATGGGGTCCAGAAGAACTTTCCCAGAAGTCAAGTACACCAGCGTACTTCTGAAAGGAACCCTCCTGCCCTGAGCCTCCAGGCACGCTGGCACCAAGGGGCAGCCAGCAAAAGCCTACAGGAGCCACACAGGGTTTGTGGCCAACCGGCTGGGTTTGAATCCCAACTAGCTCCGTGACTGTAGGGAAGCTAAATCCCTTCTCAAAGTCTCAAACAGCCCATCTGTGAAATGAATACAATGCTCTCCCACAGCAAGAAGGGCCAGGTACCCACCACAAAGCTGGGTGTGGGGGAGGGGCATGAAACGTCACCTCCATCAATTCCCACCCAGGGAAGGCATCCAGGTGGCTGGGGCCTCAGCAGGAGCACCCAGGACCCGGGTGGGGGTTCCTGTGGACACAGGAGGGCAGGCCCCAAACAGCCAAAATAGTAGACGACACACACACTGGCTGCCCCCCTGTGGCCGAACTTGGGAAATGCTACTCAATTCTTGTCTTTTCCCCTTGGAGGCAGGACTTGAGGCTCAGAGTACCTGGGGGTGGGCACCTGCCGGGCAGAGGGAGAAAGAGAGGCCCACAGAAGTGAAGGCACAAACCAGGCGCCTACCAGGGCTGAGGGGGCAAGCCAGGAAAAGCAAGTGTTGGCCCGGGCCCTTTGGAAAGCGGGTGGGGGCTACTCAGCTCCAACAACTACTACCTGGCACAAATGTCGGCCAAGCATGGCCAGATCTTCTGATTTAAAAACAAAACCAAAATGATCATCTAATTTTTTTTTAATGGCCACTCCCACGGCATATAGAAGTTCCCAGGTCAAGGATTGAATCTGAGCCCCAGCTGCAACCAACAACGCAGCTGTAGCAATGCTCGATTCTTCACCCACTGGGTCAGGCCAGGGATCAAACCCACTGCTACAGTCGGATTCTCAACCCACTGAGCCACAGTGGGAACTCTGGTGATCTGGATTCTTATGTGAACTCTGTGGTTCCAGGAGAATTACAACCGACAGCTGAAGAGTCTTTGCCATGACTCAGGTTCTAGGCTCTTCCCACACACAAAGTCACTGAGAGACTCACCCCATGGTTACAGGCATTGCAGGCAACCACGGTGCAGATGATGACACTGAGGCACAGGCAGGTTAAGGAACTCGCCCCAGGTCACACAGCAAGTTTGCAGCTAAAGCTGGGGTCCTGAGCCCGCTATGCCTGTGGCACCCTTTCCCTGGCCAAAGACTCACCCAGCTCGGCACTCTGCTGTGGGGTGACGGTCTCCTCGCTGTTGGCCTCGTTGGCCATGGAACGGGTGATGCGGCCTTTGCGTCTCCCCTGGCTGTTGGCAGTTTTGCGGCCTTTGGAGGCCACTGCCTCCTTCTCATCATTGTCTTCCCCAGAGGTGTCGTCTGCCTTCTCCCTAAAGGCCAGAGAGAAGAGATAGGGATGGTTTCACCTGAGCCAGGAACCTGGATGGCAGTTTCAAGAGACCCTTTTTCTGGGCAAGATGAGGGCTGGCTGCCAGCACTTTTGTACTCATCAGTAGAAAAGTGGGGGGTGGGGTGGTATTTTTTAAATGGAGTTCTCTCCCGTTGTGACCCAGCGTTAATGAACTCGACTAGTATCCACGAGGATGCGGGTTTGATCCCTGGCCTCCCTCAGTGGGTTAAGGGTCTGGTGTTGCTGTGAGCTGTGGCGTAAGTTGCAGATGTGGCTTGGATCTGGCATTGCTGTGGCTGTGGTATAGGCTGGCAGCTGTAGCTCCGATTCGATCCCTAGCCTGAACTGCCATATGCCGCGGGTGCAGCCCTAAAAAAAAAAAAAAAATAATAATAATAATAATAATGAAGAAGGGGAAAAGCTCAGGGCGAGGGCCAGCTGGTAGCAATCTGCAAAGCTTCTTTACTCACCAGGTGCGGGAGTACTGCAGGTAGGCATCTACAGTGCCATCTTATTTAACAAAAGGGAGGTGTGAGCGGGTATTTAAAGTCTACTTTATTCTTCTAACAGGGATGTGGGCTGCTGGCTAGCTGCAAGACCATTTCATCCACCAAACAGATGCTCTCCACTGTCTGTGACTACTGGAGTAACTGCACGAGGGTGCAGGCTGGCAGAGTCCTCAGGCACTTTACTTACTCCCTCAGAGAGGAGCTGTCCCCGACGGGGCCCTAGAAACAACTCAGTCTTGGCTTTCGGCATCATCACCGGCCACTGCGTCCTGCAGAAAGCGCAAGATGAGAGTTCCCTGCCAGTGGAAGCGGCTGAGCCCGGTTGTGTGGGGAGGCATGTGACCGCGGGCTGGGACCTTCTCAGAAGCCGCCTCGGGAGAGTTTACTGCGGGGCCGCTCAGATTTATCACCTCCGCCGCCCATTCATCTTCCTGAAGGCCCTCGCAGGAGACGGGGTAACGAAGCCAGATGTTCTCTGAAACCACATTCCTGAGCCCACTCCAGGTACCTGGCGCTGAGCGATGCCCGCCGCCACCCCCGCCCCCCTTTCTGGGAGTGACTCTCCAGCTGGTGGTGCTCCCACTGCCCCTGGCAGGCACGGGAGGCTGGTGGGGCCCCCGAGGCGAGGCTGTGCCTTGATCTGCAAGAACTCACACTGACAGCGATAATTCTAAAGGCGAGGGCTGCCGCCCACCTGCTTACCTAGTTCTTCCCTGAGCAGGGAGCTCCTCTGATTCCCCCTCCCCTCCCCCACCCCCAACATCTCCGGGGAGACTCGGCCAAGGAGGGGGAGGAGAAGAGGAGGCAAAGAGTTCCAAAGCCATTGCCTGGATTTATTAGCTCAGGAGTAGAGCTCAAATGAGCTATCAGTCTCTACGGTCTCCAGAGGCTTTGAGAAAGAAAGGGCGGGCGGGAGGAGAGAGAGGAGGGAGCGGAGCGGGCTTCCGGAAGGGGGGCTGTCAGGGACCAGGCAGAGCAGAAAATGCCTCCCTTCCCGGCAGGCAGGCGATGGGCAGACGGCAAAGCGCCAGGTCCTCACACACCTCCACAGAGGGCTGCCCGCAGGCCGTGCAGGCTGAGTACAGACCAGAGGCTGCCACCGGGGAGTCGCAGCCAGGCCCCTTACTTGATCAGCTCCTCCTTGTCATTCTCCACGTCCGGCTTCTCCTCCTCCTTCTCGGCCTCCTTTTCCTTCTCCTTCTCATCTTTCTCCTCCTGGTTGCTGCGAGGCATCTGCTGCTGCTGTTGCTGCTGCTGCTGCTGCTGCTGTTGCTGCTGCTGCCAGGCCCCGGGGCAGGGCGGGGGGAAGAGAGGAAAACAGGGAGTCAGGTGAGGCTCCACACCTGGGCTAAGCAAGCTGGGGGCCGGGGGTGGGGTGGCACACATTGGGGTCGGCCCACAAGAGGCCAAAGGCAAAGAACCCAAGGCCCCCCTGATGTGAGCAGCACAGAAACCACCTCAGTCTGGGGTGCTGGGGAGGCAGAAGTCACAGAGTGAGATATAGAAAGTGCTAGAATCAGATGTACAGCCTCCTCCGCTGTGTGACCCTGGATGAGGTTCTTAACCTCTCTGTGCTGATTCTTCTTCCTTGAAAGCGTGCCTACCCCTCAGCCAGGGGTGAGGAGGCTGAAATAAGTGAGCCTGTACACAGCTGGCATCTGGTGCAGGTATTTACCTGGGGCAGAAGCCACCAACACAGGAGGGAGGGGCCCGGGTCAGCTTCAGGCGAGAACAGAATGCACATCAGGACACCCAGGTCACACCCTGACGCTCAGCCTGCCCGGCCCCTGACAAAGCTCAGGCTACCTCGCTAAGCCCCAGGCTCCATGTCTGTTAAATGGGCAGATGGAAGACTTGTCCCTGGGTTCCCTGGGCCCGTCTAAGGGTAGGTGTTTTGTGCCAGGATGAGGGCCCGCTCGTGCTGCCGCAGGCTTGGCCTTCCTCACCCCTCAGCCCTGGGAGCTGACTCCCAAGTCAGCCCTGGGAGCAGGAAGAGAGCAGGGCCGTCTGACGGGAGAGATCAAAGGGGATCCAGCAAAACCAGCCTCCTCCCGCAGGCCTGCTCCTTTCATCTCCTCCCCAGCTGGGGAGGTGAGCTGGGAAGGCGGGAGCTGGCCAGCAGGGCCTCACCAAGACGGGTTGGGGAGTGCCAGCTCCTTCCAGCCCTGCCGCCCGACTTCCTTTCTGTCCTGCCTGATTTCTTTCAAAGCACACACTGATTCTCTTGGCCACCCCCAAAGTCCTCTCTGTGGGCAGTGGCCAAACCAGACCAACTTTCCATCCCACTGAGCCAAGTGAAATGAAAACAGACGCGCTGCAAGCCCTTTCAGTGTGTACCAAGGGGCACGGCTGATGTTCAACACAAGGAATGAGAAACCGAAGAAGAGGGAGAAGGTGAGGGTGGCCAGTGGGGCTCAAGGGTTCCCTCCCTCCCCATCCTTCCTCCACGCCAGCCACACAGACCCATCCCTGCAGAGGCTGCCTTTGCCTGTGACAGCCCCGTAACTTTTTTTTTTTTTTTTTGCTTTTTGGGGCCACGCCCCTGGCATATGGAAGTTCCCAGGCTAGGGGTGGAATCGGAGCTGTAGCTGCTGGCCTACATCACGGCAACACCAGACCTGAGCCACATCTTCGACCTACACCACAGCTCACAGCAAAGCTGGATCCTTAACCCGCTGAGCGAGGCCAGGGATCAAACCTGCATCCTTGTGGATACTAGTCGGGTTCTTAACCCGCTGAGCTACGACGAGAACTCCTTTCTCTGCAACTTTAATTTTTGATGGGGCTGAGCACAGGGGTCAGCTATAGCTACTCCATGGATGCTGGGGCACAGAGCAGGGGTCTTCATATTCACAGGGAATCGTGGGCTCTGTGACGCTGCAGCAGTGTCTACCCTGGAACCCCCTGGCTCGCGTCTGGCCCTCCTTCCTCAAAAACCTCCCTCTGTTCTATAAGAGGAGGGGCAAGGGGGCGGATCAGCTGGACTTTGAGCAGCCCCCCTCAGCTCCCTGCTATGTTGCTGTCAATTCCCCATCAGTGGTTCAGTGTCCTTGAATTAGCCTGTCCCTTGTCACTACCCCAAAACGTGAAACACTAAAGCACAGCCTTTTAACAACCAGAGAGCCATGGCCACCTCTGGTTCCTGACAGGTGAAGTCTCCTCCGGACCTGTCCCTGCAGATGGGAGCCAGAGCAGAGAAGATGAGTGGGGACCAGGGACCAGGACGAGGCAGGAGGTGTAGGGGTGCATGATGGCACAGCCAACTGGGGACAGGTTCCCCTGCCTATGGGTTGGTTGGCATGGCTGCCATCTCCACCAGTGAGGCTTCTGCACGCCCAGGACCAAGAAGGGCAGGGCTGGGGCTTTCCAACCACAGGAAGCTGACATCTCCCCAGACCCGCCCTTTGCTATGTCTGTGCCAAGAACCCCAACTGGGTTGCGGCTTCACCCTGAAGCTTTATCCCTGTCCCTCCAGCAGCCAACTCCAGGCTACACTCCGGCATGCCCATCACTGGTCTAGGCTCGTGGGGTCTCCAGGCCCCCTGGAATCTCATCCTGGGCCACTGTCAGCCCCCGGCATGGCCAACAGATACAGTTCCCCACCGGCTGACCCAGGCAGAGGCCGGCTGCAGCTCCCAGCCCTGGACTGATGCAGCATAACTGACTAGGACTGGTGCCCAGGGAGTCAGCACCTGCATCCCCCTGCCCAGGGCTCCCTCTGAATCCTCAAAATGCCCCAGTGAGGAATATGCCAGCATTTCCTGAGACCTTATTACACACCCCACATTGCGCTGTGCACAGTCTACTGACCAGCTCCCTGGCCCTCTGAGGTCCTGAGGATAAAGACAAAGGGAAAAAAACAGTAGTAGCAGCACCCTGGGCTTCTTCCGCAGGGGCCACTCCTTCCCCCACCATGCCGAGCACCTTGTAAATACTATCTCATTTAGTGCCCGTAGCCAACCTTAGACGGAAAAGGGCAGCGATCACTGCTCCCATTCTGCAGAGGAGGAAACTGAGGTTCAGACAGGCAAAGCCCCCAGGTCACAGAGAAAGGAAAAAGGAGGTCTCAGAGGGGACAGCAGGCATGACTTGTCGTACCCCAAGCCCCGCTGAGAGTCTCTGCTGACTCCCCACCTGAGTCAGAAGCTTGGTGCCTCAGGTGTCGCAGGGCCGGGGGTGGGGTGTTTATGGGCAACCCCATTCCTTTCTGCCTAGCCCACCCTGTCCGCCTTCCAAGATTCCTCAAGACCCCATCTGGGCCTGGGTCAGACCCTAACATCTACATCACGGCAATAATAACAACAACCGCTCTGGAGTTCCTGTTGTGGCTCAGAGGGTTAAGACCCCAACTAGTCTCTGTGAGAATGCAGGTTCGATCCCTGGCCTCACTCATTGGATTGAGGGTGTAGTTTTGCCGCAATCTGTGGCATAGATCAAAGATGTGGCTAGATCCGGTGTTGTGGCTGTGGTATAGGCCGGCAGCTGCAGCTCTGATTCAACCCCTAGCCTGGGAACTTCCATATGCCACAGGTGCAGCCATAAAAAGAAAAGGAAAAAAATACGTAAAATAACAATAGCTCCAAGTGCCCTGTGCCAGGCTGTCTGCTACGTCTTTCCTCATCTCCTTTACCAACTCCCATCATTCTCCCATTCTATGGAAGAGGAAACTGAGGCACAGTGAGGGTGACGGACAACGCTGGGCAACAGCAATGCCAGGATTCCAACCCAGAGCCCAACTGGACCCCGGTTACACCCGGCCCCCTCTCCTGCCATCTCCACCCACCCCCGGCTGCCCCTTACCCCTTGCCCAGCCCCCATGAGTGTCTCTTGTGGGGAGGCTCAGAAGTCCCAGTCAGCTCTAGAACCTGGTCCTGACTCCTGTCGCTTCCCACCTGGAGGGCAATTCCAGTGCCGGACCCCTCGGTCTCCTCCCTGACACGCTATCAAGCCTCCCAGGGCAGAGCCGGTGACTCCCCCACCCTCTGAGAGAAGTGGGTGCGGAGACTTTGGGGCCACTCTGGAGCTGTTGCACAGAGCTCCACAGACAGGCCCCTGGTTTCCAGGGGCCTGAATTCCATGCCCTGTGGAGCAGCATCCCTGTACCGTGACCTGAGTGATGGAGGGGATGAGTGGGAGAAACCCCAGGTAAGTCCTGGCCTTACACGTGGTTTCCACTGGGAGGGACGGTCAGGCACCATGACGGCCATCTGCCTGGCCTCCTGGTACAGGAGTCCTAACACGTGGACACCTGACTCTGGGGGATTTATGGAGGGAGTGGGAGGCCCCAACTCCTCAGATGTTTTAGGACAGCAAACAGGGCTAACTCACAGATGATTCACAGCTACGAGGGCTCCGCCTCTGAGGTCAGGCCCATCCTAGGATCGCAGAACTGCACTTCCTGGGCAATTTAGAGCTACTGCTCTCACGGTGGCACACACGGATCACCTGGGGAGCTCCGGGAAGTCCTGACGCCAAGGTTGGTTCCAAGACAATCACCTCATAGTCTCAGGGAGAGAGTCCAGCCTCAGGGCGTTTAAACTCCCAGGTTATGTCAATGGTCGGACAACCTGCTTTAGAGCCAAATGTTTTCTTTCTTTTATTATTATTATTATTATTATTTTTGGCCACACCCCTGGCATGTGGAAGTTCCCACAGCCAGGGATCAAACTCGTGCCACTGCAGTGACCTGAGCCGCTGCAGAGACAATGCTAGATCCTTAACCCTCTGTGCCACGAGCAAACTTTCTGTGAGAGCCAGATGGTAAACCCTTTAGGGCTTGGTCCATCAGTCTTTTTGGAACTATTGATGCTGCTCATTGTGAACAAATGAGGGTGGCTACGTGTCAATAAAACTTTATTTACAAAAGCAGGTGGTGGGCCAGCTTTGGCCTTCGGCCCATTGCTTGCCAGCCCCTGCTCCAGACCAGTGCTGCTCAAACTGGAACATGTATACGAACCACAGTGGGGATGTTGAGAAAATGCAGACTCCATTTCATTGGGCCTGGGGCAGGCCTAACACTCTACATTTCTAGGCAGCTCTCAGGGACGGCAGATGCTGCTGGTTCCCAGACCACACTGAGGAGCAAGGCCTTCGGGAGATCGTTGTTGCAGAAAAGGGACCCTGCCCAGGACCCTTACCACTGGCAGCAGGTGATGCCCATGGACCCAGGGGAAGAACCAGGAGCCAGACTCCACCATCTCAAGTGATCCTGGAGCTCACGATAGGGTCCCACCTTTGCTTTCCAGACAGGCCATCCATCAGGCTGACAATGGGCTTCATGCCCAGTGCTTGCTTGTGAAAGCCCCTCCCAAACCACAGCACAGCTCAGCGGAAAACCTGACCGGATCTTTGGTTAGCCAGAGCCATCAGTTCAAATCCCTGAGGGACCCCCGCTTCCGGAGCGCTGAGTGCTGGACAAGCAACCTGTCACCGAGCCTGCGCTGTGCTGAAGCCCCAGACCAGACCGGGAGTTGCTGCAAAACAACAGGAATAAAAACTGATGACTGAGCTGACTGAGCACAACGAACACGTGATGAGGCCTTCTCCTCCTCATTTCATCCCCATTAGTTAATTAAACCCTCTCAAGAATGTTGGCATTATCTCTGTTTTAGAAAAGAGCATACAAAGACACAGAGAGGTTAAGTAACTCACCAAAGGTCACACAGCATTTCCCAGCAAGATCCTACAGGCAGATGCTCTGTCTCTCACTCGGGGTTGGGGGTCATAGGCTCTTCCTCGCCTCCCTTTAAGCCAAAATGTGCTACCCCCTTGTGCATTCCCTCCACGAGCACACACTGAGTCCCCAAGGGGGACACCAAATCACAGAAATAGCTCTTCAGTTGATGAAGATGAGGAACTACAACAGGACAGATGGAGGCTGCAGTGATGAGAAAACTTTAAAAGGGAGAGCAGGACTTCCCATTGTGGCTCAGCAGATTAAGAACCTGACATAGTATCCATAAGGATGCAGGTTTGATCCCTGGCCTTGCTTAGTGGGTTAAGGATCCAGCGTTGCTGTGGCTGTAGCTTAGGCAGCAACTGCAGCTCCGATTCGACCCCTGCCTGGGAACCTCCATGTGCCGCAGGTGTAGCCTCAGAACAAAAAAAGGCAGCGCGCACTGCAGACGAGACGGTGATTTATCCTGACCAGTGGGAGAAGGGAGGAGGCCTGATCTGAGACTCCAGAGGCTTCTGGTAGAGAAGGGTAAGAGGGGATGTTTCAGGGGGGGACCTGCTTGGGCAAAACATGCCGATGTGAGATCACCCTGTGTCCTTGCTGAATGACATACTGGATGTGGTTGGAGAGCTTGGCCAGCTTTAACGGCCAGGCTCAGAAATACAGGTAGCACCACTGGGGGCTTTTTCAGAAGGTGGAGGATGGACAGGGAATGCCACGTTCCACCCCACGATTCAGAGCCACGTGGTAGCTGGTTGAGGGGGGATGGCCATCAGTTCCAGGAATGAGAGGAGAGTCCAGTGGTACCAACCAACCAAGTAGGAGCTGGTGAGACTGAGTTCTCGGATGACAGGTCCTGATGAGACCTTCCCAACACCCAGCAATGCCCACTTCTGCACAATCTCACTCATTCATTCAACAAACATTCTACTGAGCATGTGCTATGTGCCAAGTGCCTCCATCGAGCAAATCCCAAGAGGGGTCTGCCCTCATGACACCCTCCATCTCTTGCACGTGGGGGAAAGGGGGCCCCGGTAGCCCAAGGTTGGTGGGAGAAGTGGAGTCAGAAATCAAGGGTCAGGACCAAGATGAAACAGTTTTCTGTTGCTGGAAGCCCCTTCCCTAATACTGGGCCCTTGCCCCTCTGATCCAACCCATTTGTCTACCTGGACAAAGCCCACATGGGGAATGCTAACTTGGCCCACAAGGGGCATCCTTTATAAGACACACAGATAGAGGTATGCTGGGCTGGCTGGTGCCAGCTCAAGTGTAGAGACTTGTAGTTTCCAGAAATTTTGCAGGTTGGTAGTTAAAAACAGTCATTATCAAAAATAGAAATGCATAACCTTACAATTAAAGAAATTATAATAAAAACAATTAAGTACTCAAAAAGCATCCCTTCCCAAGAACTTGGCTATATTTGCCTGTTATCTGTGCTCTTGTACGCAACCGAATCCACTCGGTGGGGAGGGTATGGTCACGTCCCTTCCCAATTCCACATTCACGCAGGTAGCTTGGAATTGGCACGGCAGGAGTATTTACACCCTGGCAGTCGGCACGTGCTACAAAGCACACCCTTGCCAGCACGGATGTGTCCTCAGAACCTGAGCAACATCTAACGCCCACACCCGTCACGTCTGTTCTGCTTGCAAGGAAACGGGTGCTTGAGGCAGCCAAGGCTGTTTTAATCATCAGTTAATCCTGTCCAGCCATCTGGAAAAACATCAGTGGTGCACACCATGAGGCACCTGCCCCTTGCTCCTGTCCGCCTCACCCACCTCCCTCAGGGCGGCCTCCTCCCCACCTCCTGGAAGATGCCACACTTGTTCCTGCCTCAGGGCCTTTGCACTTGCTGTGCCCTCTGCCTGGGAGACTCTCCCTCCAACTCTGCCTGACCGGTTCCTCCTTATCACTCAGGTCTGAGTGCAAATGTTCCCTCCCTAAAAGCTGCCCTCTCTTAAGTCAGCTGCCTCCTGACACCAGCCAACCTTCCGTGGCCCTAATCACCCCCTGAAATAGCCATGCTAATTTACCTGTGCCCTGTCCATCTCCTACATGGGCGTGACAGCTCTGGGGACCTTGTTTGTCCTGTTTGGTGTGGCATCACCTAGAGTGGTGAGATTGTGAAGGAAGGGCAAAGTGGACTGGAACCTGGCTACCGTCTGCACCCCATCAGGGCCCTCCTGCCACAGGCCCACACAAGCACGGCTCTTCTGGTACTCTTGGCAGCCCAAGAAATGCCCGGATGTGAGGTCTGTCAGCCCCTCACACCTCTCACCCCCTGGGGTCCGACTGATCCACGCTTACACTTTCTGTGTCCTTCTAGCCCTTTAGTGTGGTTGGCCTGGGACAGTGCTGACGGGGAGCTGGGTCTCCCCTACCACTTCACGGTTGCCCCCCGTGGAAAGGCCACATTCATCTTCTCCCCAAGCGACAGCCCAGCCTGCTAGGTCCCTGAGGCATGGCCTCTCCTGCTGCCTTCTTGAGAACAGTGTCCCCGAGGAAGTGTCCAAGAGACGGTGGGCCTGGACAAGTCCACTTTCTTTTTGTCTTTTTAGAGCCATACCTGCGGCATGGAAGTTCCCAGGCTAAGGGGTGAATCAGACCTGCAGCTGCCAGCCTACACCACAGCCATGGCAATGCCAGATCTGAGCCGCATCTGCGACCTACACCACAGCTCACGGCAACGCTGGATCCGTGACCCACTGAGTGAAGCCAGGGATCGAAACTGCAACCTCATGGATACGAGTTGGGTTCTTAACCTGCTGAGCCACAATGGGAACTCCCTGGACAAGCCCACTTAGCACAAAACTGGGCAGAGAATCAGGGACATCTGCTTGCTGGAGCCCTAAATCTGGACGCAGTCCCACCCAGCCCAGCTCGCCCCCAGCAGAGCGGAAATAGCCGCCTCCCGCAGGCTGGGGCGGCCCAGGCGAGTCAGACAGACCCTGAAGCTGGAGGCCCATCCGGCCGGAGTATCGCGCTGTTTTAAGACAAGCATGTAGGCGCTCACGCAGGCAGGGAGAAGCACAGCCCAACCTGGAGGCAATGTGGCCGTGACTGGCCTGCCACTCGTTCCCAGCAGACTGCATAGGCTGAGGCCATCACTGATGTCGTCCACACAGGGGGGCAGTCAGGGTCTGGGAACCAGCACCAACTGCACCATGGCCACTGCCTCCCCGGGGACTGTGTTTGGCTGGCCTTGCCCTGGAATGCCTTCCGGTCAGGCTGTCCCCTGTGTAAGCTGCCCGAGGCGCGGGAGACACTGAAGTGCAGAGCAACTGGGAACAAGGTCACCTGTCCCTCGGCAGGAAGCTGGGAGAGGAGGTGGGGGGAGGGGAGGGAAGATGAAGGAAAGTGAGAGACAGAGGAGAAGGTGTGGGTATGAGGGGGAGAGAG
Organism: Phacochoerus africanus; assembly: GCF_016906955.1. Lineage (NCBI taxonomy): Eukaryota > Metazoa > Chordata > Mammalia > Artiodactyla > Suidae > Phacochoerus > Phacochoerus africanus. The sequence continues at coordinate 28,852,055 of NC_062558.1, read as the reverse complement.
ACAGGGAGGAGAGACGGGGGTGGGGGTGGGCCCATAGGCCGGAGAGAGCAAGGAGGAAGAGGGCCCCACCTCCCTGGACTTCCTCCCCCGGCCCCCAAGGAGCCGGAGGCTGGGCGCCCTGTCCCCATGCCCAGCTCCGCGGGAAGAGAAGATAGACCACGTGGCCTGGAGGAGTAGAGACCCCGACCAGCCCGGCTCCCCACCCCCTGCGGCCACATCACCCTGGGGGATGGAAGAGGGGTACTCACTCACCCTTGGGGACAGGCCCCCTCCGCAGCACGGCCCCCCCATGGCCAGGAGGGCCCTGTGGCCACCCTTGGTCACTGCCGCAGAGCGATGTGGCCCTGCCGCCTGGCTCACGCTGGCCTCACATCCTCGGCTCCCTGGCAGTTTGCATAGTTAGGCCAACCTCTGGCCATGGCATTCCTGGGCTCCAGCACTGCAATTATCCAGGATAATGTGGCTCCTCCATCCACGAATCATGAACTATAAACCACTGCACCGTCACCAGTGCTCTGAGCTGGCCCCAGCCTCAGCCGGTGATTCACAGCGAGGAGAGGACACGGGGGCGTGGCCCACAAGTTCACAGGCCATTCATGGCTGAAGCTGGGGGCCAGGGGCCCAGAGCTGGGGACTTGGCCCTCTCCTGCTCAAAGTCAGGTGTGTGGGGTTGGCAGGGGTTGGAATTCCCGAGTCTCCCTCAGTCTGAAGCTTCTGGAAAGTGGACAGCACCCTCTCTTCGATAAGAAGGTCATCCCGACACTCCAAAGGGCCAGCACGTGTCCATGGCTCCAGCCCCTATAGGCCCAGGCCACAGCACAGAGGACGCCAGGGCAGCCCTGCCCTCTCGGGGCAGCACTGGTCATTGAGGGTCTGAGCCCAGAGGCATCCAACAGCAACTGCTTTTCATCTGGAGATTTTATATTCCCTTTTATAACCATCCATGCTTTCAAAAGGCAACCACCGCAATGATGAATAAGGGGCTTGGCCAGCACAGGGTGTGGCAAGGGCATGACACAGCAGGTGTCACCTGAACACACATGGTGACATTTTGCTGCACACGCTGTGGTTAAGTGTTGGGGCAGGTCAGGACCACTGTGGATTGTAATTTCCAAATATGCAAATACACGGGAATTCATCCCCAGGATGGACTGGCCAGGTCCTCTTCTAGAAAGGGACCTGCTGTCCCAGCTGCAGCCTAGCCCCAGGGCAAAGACTGGCCCTCTCTCTCTCCACCTGGGGACATCTGGGAAGGGCCATTTGAGCTCCAGAGTGCATTCCAGGGTCAGTCAAGATGGCCAGTGAGCCTGTGCCTGGCCTTGATTTCCCCTTCTGCTACCCTGCTCCCTTGGCAGGCAGGGGCTCGCCAGTAAGCATCCTGAGACCGAGGCCCTGAGAGGGTCCCAGAACAGCAGCATCACTATTGCCGGAGGACTTCTTAGAAATGCAGAGTCTCAGGCCCCAGCAATCTGTGATTTCACAAGCCCTCCCGGTGAAAGTTCAAGAATTTCAGCTGGACGCCATCTCCATCTCAGGGTCCGTGACTCAGCCTGGGTCACATCCCTTCCTGGACCCAGTGAGGGCACAGCCCGAGGACACTGGCTGTGGCCAGTCTTGGGTGGGTGGTGGTGTTAGGAGAAAGAAGGAGGTCAACAATCTGGGGAGAAAAATTTCCCACTGTCGGTGCCGTGGGTTCCGTTCCTCCCCAGACGTGGTGATCTGAGCCTGGGGCCAGGGGTGGCCTCCCCTTGTCACCCCGGGGCAGGAATGACAAGGGTGGGGCACTGGTGTCAGGTGTGCCTCTGTCTCTGGCCCTGAGCCATGACCAGCCACCTTGGGAGATGCACCTTCTATGAGGTAGCAGCCTGGAAAAGGGCTGGCTTTCTTTTTTTTGGCTTTTTAGGGCCGCACCCATGGCATATGGAAGTTCCCAGGCCAGGGGTTGAAATGAAGCTATAGCCGCTGGCCTATACCACAGCCACAGCAATGCCAGATCTGAGCCACATCTGCAACCTATACCACAGCTCACGACAACGCCAGATGCTTAACCCGTTGAGAACGGCCAGGGATTGAAGCCGTGTCCTCATGGATACTAGTTCAGTTCATTACCACTGAGCCACAATGGGAACTCCCAGGGCTGGCTTTCTGACACCTCAGAAGTCCCACTTTGTGTCTGTCTCAGCGACTCTTAATCAGGAGAGGCTGTGAGATGCTGAGACAGCTGAGCTAGGGGGCTGCCCTCTCTCTAGCTTCCTGAAGGATCATGGTCTCATACGGCTCTGAAGGTAAAGCCCTATAGCCCTGGCATGCAGTAGGCACTCAATAATTGCTCCCCTGGATGACCACACCATATTGTGCATCTCTGTGGAGGTGGGTGGGTGAGGACCTTGGAGAAATGAGGGCCCATCTGAGGGGCATCAGTCAGCTGACAAGCTGAGTAGCCCCTCATGGCCATTCTTAGCTACAGCGTGGCCCTGAGCCACAGGAACCCCACCCGGAACAAAGCCTCTGCAGCCACCAGCCACCCAGAAGAGGAAGAGACATGCATGGGGCTGGGGGTGCTGAAAGAGACTGCCATAGAGACAGGGAGGGGGAATCAGGAGAGAGACAGGCCGGAGTGAAAATAGCCCCCAGCATCTCCCACAGACTACATGGTACAGGGAGCAAAGCAAAGCTAAAAGTGGCAGAGTCTTTCCAGCCACTGGCCTCCTGGGAGCTGGGGGCAGGCAGGGGCCAGGAGTTGGGAGAGTCCTCATGAGTGGAGACAGAGACACAGACGGGGTCGGGGGCAGAGACCCAACCAGGAGCTTAGTCGGGCACATTCTATCCTCAGCGAGACCATCTGCCACCCTGATCCAGCAGAGCCTGGCACAGACGGAGAAATCCACATCCTCCGAGGTGGGTTAGGGCCAGCTTCCAAAAGACTGCCCGTGCAGTCAAAACACTGCAAAAGGGACCACTGGGGGCCCCCGCTTCAGCTCCAGTGGCTGACGGTGCCATGTTTGAATCCTGAATCTGCCACACAGGGCCGATTCCTCAGGAAGCAACTTCACCTCCCTGTGCCTCCACTTCCTCCCCTATGAAAAGGGCACAATGACTGTACCTCACCCGGAAAGCTGCTTTGAGTTAAAACGCATCAATCCCTTAGCCCAGCACCGGGCACACAGTTATAGCTGGTCCTGAGCAAACATCGCCCTTCTGTTTTTATTGTTGCTTTCATGGCTTCCACATGGCAGTCAGCGGCATTGCTGTCCCATTCACACCCTGAGAATTCTGACAGGGCTCTGATGTCCTATTGGACTTCCAGCGTCCCATCCCACCCCCAGCCATGAGGGGACCAGAGATGACCTAAGTCTTCTTCTAAAACTAGGAGGACCCAGGAAGACAGGTGAGTATGACATGCTCCCCTTCAAGAAATAAATACCCCATGGGAGTTCCCGTTGTGGTGCAGTGGAAACGAATTCAACTAGTATCCATGAGGATGCAGGTTCGATCCCTGGCATTGCTCAGTGTGTCAGGGATCCAGTGTCGCTGTGGCTGTGTCTGTGGTGTAGGCCAGCAGCCATAGCTCTGATTTGACCCCTAGCCTGGGACCTTCCATGTGTCTTGGGTACAGCCCTTTAAAAAAAAAGGCCAAGAAATAAATATCCCACGGTTGGTTCAGCTTCCATCTGCCTGAGAAGACATAGCGGGGGTGGGAGGGGGGTCCTCCTGGCCCTGATGCCACATCCCTGAGGTGTCCACAGTTCACTTGCTGGGAACAGCCCCGTTAGCCATCTTCCTGTGACTGCTGAGGAGACAAGGGCGCTGTGGCCAGGGATGGAGGGAAAGGGCTGAGTGGTTTACCCAGGAGCCCATGTGGCAAGAAGGGTCAGGAGAGATAAATTGGGGTGAATGACCCAGGGTAGGCTTGATAAATGACTCGGGGGTGGGGAGTGTGCTATGGCCTGGGATTCCCGCCTGACGCCAAGGTCCTGAGCTGCTGGGGTGGGTGAGACACAAGGATGGGACAGCAGAATTATCCCCTGGGCACCTGCTGTGCCTCCAGCAGAGAATGACTGTTCCCTAGCCCTCGGCACCTCACCCTCCAGGCTCTTTCCCACCTGGCACTTCTGGTTGCCCCCATCCCCACCCCCCCACATCTGTCCACAGTGTCAGCCCACTGGGGACCACTGCTGCCTGCACCACCCATCCATCCATGTATAGGCGCCCAAGCAGATTCACCCACACCCACACCACACTAGCCAGGCTGGGGAACCCCCGCCCGTCTCACTAAGAGATTTATCAGAAGGATCCCAGGTTTTATAAAACCAGGGAGAGAGAAAGAAGCTCAGGCTCGCTCCAGTAATTGCATCTTGAATTAATAAGAGGGGCTGCAGGGCTCGTGTCTGCCGTTTATTTCGCTGTCACAGGGCAGAGAGAAGAGTTACAGCCACAAAGTCAACACTGGGGTTGACCCACTTATTCCATATTTATGAACAGGGCTGGCGGGCAGGGGTGAGGGCAGTGGATCTGCCTGGCACAGAAGCCCTTCCAGGGTTTGTCCATAAATCTCCGTCCCTGCCAGGGCCCAGGCCACAGTGCCCCTCTTTGCAGCTCCAGCTGATCAGAGGGAGGGAAGAGCCCCAAAGGCAGGTCCTGTGGCCCAGGGAGATAGTGCCTCCTGCCCTGCTTTCTTCTCTCTTTCTGCAAGAGGCCGGGCACAGAGGCAATCCTGCTCCACCCTGGGAGCCCCAGCCTGAAACACCAGCTTGGGCAGAGGGTAAAACCTCCCCAAAGAAACCCCATGTTTCTCAGCACTGCAGATACCACAGCTAGTCCAGCAAAACGCTGACAAAAAGAGGAAACAAATAGTTCTCCTCTGCTATAAAACATTCCAGGCCCTCCCAGTGCCCTGGCCTCGCCTGGCCTCTGTCCCAAGTCACATAATCCTCTCTTTACCTCTTCCCCCAGCCTTTCCATACTCCATGCCAGAGGTCTTATACTGAGGGCTGAGGACAGATTTCAAGAGCAGATATGAACTGTTTGGCCTATAAAGTGTTTCGCTGTTACTGTTTCTTATGTGACCTATGATTTAAAAATCAGGCCATTTCACATAATTTCAGACCTCCAGCTCATCATTGAAAATCAGATCTGGCAATACAGGACTACTTAGCCAAGAGCGAGCTGGAGCTGATATGAGGCACAAGCTCGCTAGTTAGCCACAGGCCTCACCACCCCCTATTGCTTCCCATGGATTGCTTCCGATGGATTCATTCAAGACCTGGAAGGTTTTGAGACCTCTGTTCCTAAGACTATAAAGATAACAGGCACTCTCTTTGGTGCCTGGTGCTTTTGTACCTGCTCTTCCTTCTGCCTAGGACATCCTCACCTTGTCCACCCGAAAGGTGCTCCTCTCCTCATCTTTGGAGCCCCTTACTCAATGGAGCCTCTCTGGCAGACCACCAGCATGCCGACTTAGAACTGCCTGTGTACACCTAGTCTAGACAACCAGCATGGAGTCCCCTGTGTTCAGCACACAACTGTCCAAGGGGCAGGTGAGTCCGCAAGCAAGGGCTTAACACTGCCAAGCAAAGGCATGGCAGCCAGGACCAGAGCCAAGGGGCACTGACACTCCCTCCAGCCCCCTGGGACTCATCCCCTCCCTAAATGACATCAACACACAGTCTTTGTCTCCCTCTCGGCACAGGGTGAGCAGGAGATGGGCTCCATCTCTCCCCATCTGACTGGGAACCCTTTCCTCTCCAGGGTCCCTAGTCTAGCCACCAGGAAGGGCCTCATAAGGCCACCCACAGGGCCCCCACAAAGGCTGGGGGCACCGGGGAGACTAGAAAGAGAATTGGCACATAGGAGATGCTCAACAAACAGCTAACAATGTTTATAAAGTCAATCTAGAGGCCTTATCATCCCCATTATTTTGCCACAGTCCCCACCATTCCCTACTGTCTCTTGTACCAGCATATTTATATAAGCTCCCTGCCTGGCATTTCTTTGAGTTTTTGCCTCTCAGACTAGAAAAAATCCTAAGCTCACGTCAATTTCTAATACACCACAGTTACATCTTTAGAACTAAATGACTCCAAGCCAGTAGACCTCGGTTTTACACGTCTGTTGGACGGACGAGCAGGCTGGCCAATGGTGGTTACACCAAACTAGGGGAAAATCTTATCCTCAAACCAAACACAGCCACCCTTCAATGGTCTGGGCCAATGGCAACCAATGCTCAGGCGTGGTCATTTTGGCCTGATGTGCAAAATCAGTGAGGGGTTGTCAACACATCTGCTTCCCTAATTCCACAGGGGCTTAGCCAGCAGGAAAGTGGATCTGTACTCCTGAAGCACGGTTCCCAGAAAGCAAGAAAGGAGACATGGCATGGACCTAGAAAGCTGTGTGGACCAACCCACTGCAGGATGTGGGACTCAATCCCCAAGTGGCTGTTTTAGAGTGGACACTGGGACCCCACTGGTGATGGCTGGACTCAAGCCCTGCCCTCGCCAGCCTGGGAAAGGGAAGACGGTGGCCCAGTGGGGGAGGTGGAAGACCCTGATATCAAGGAGCTCCCACCTCAGAGAACCTCGGCATCCTGTCCTCCCCACTTATGCTACTCCTGGCCTTCGTCACTCTCCCCTGTCCCCCCAGGGCCAGGCCAGAGGCCTCAGGGAAGGGCCTGCCTCACCCAGCTCCAGTCCGGCATCCAATAGCAGCATCCAGCGCTTTCTGCAGCGCCCAGCCCAAGTCCCTCCTCCTGCAGCACAAACTCACCTCCCTGCCCCACCCCCAGGTACTCCTCGTATCTGCGCTGGGCTGACTCTCAACAGCCTGGCAGTGAAACAAACCCATTCCTCTCCCTCCATCTCCCAAACCCCAAGCACTTGTGAGCCTCCCTTCAACTGTGTGCTACTGACCCTCATCGCCCTTAACATTATTTACTGAATTTTTTTTTAAACAAACTCCCTTTTCCTCTAACTCAGAGATCAGCAGACTTTCTCCATAAAGGACCAGAGAGTGAGGATGTCAGGCTTTGCTATTGCTGTCATGCCTACTCATCTCTGCCGTTGTAACAGAAAAGCTGCCACAGGAATATGTCAACGAATGGGCGGGTCCGTGCCAATAAAACTTTATTCACAAGAACAGGTGGCAGGCCTGACTTACCTGAGGACCATAGTTTGCCAAATCCTGCTCTAATTTAAACAACCCTTCAGTCGTATCCAAAAAAGTGATATCCAAGAAAATGCAGGTTGAAGTACTGGCTATACTTTTCTTTCCAATATGCATAAACACCAAAAACTATGAAAAATGTTTAAATGTGAAGCTTGTGGGCCAGCCCGCGTCATCCAGCCCCGGCTCTGGAAATGTCACCACAGGGACAACGGGTCACCAAACCAGGCATTCTAGAATTTTCCAGGCTGAGAATGGAAGCAGCCATTTCTCCCAGCTCTCCTCTGCTGCTGGGGTAGGCCAAACACCCCCAGAGGGGGTCTCCCAGCCACCACTGAGGGCGTCCAAACTGCTGAGCATTAGTGCAGACACCGCCGCAAGCGGCCCCGGAGCATGTTGGGAGCCGTCCCCAAGCCCGCCCCACCCCCGCTCTCACCTGGCTCTTGCCACGGCGCCGGTAGCTCCGCCTCACCAGGCTCTTGTAGTTCTCATTCTTCTTGGTCAGGTAGTAGTAGAGGACACACTCAGCCACCGTCTGCAGGGCGGAGAGAGAAAACAGCTCTATAGAGTGTGCACTGTGGATGCTCAGGGCAGGCGGCTGGGAGCCAGAAGGCCTGGGTTCAATTCCTGCCTCTTCCACCTACCAGCTGGGTGACCCTGGCCAGCTTACCTAACCTCTCTGGGCCTCAGTTTTCTTGCCTGTGTAATGGGCGTACTCAGAGCACATACTTCACAGGGTTGTCCTGAAGACCAATTAAATTAACACACATACACATAAAGGATGTGGGACTGCACCCAGCACAGGGCACGCACAGCTGCTACTGGTAACCATGACAACAAAGCTGTCATGTGCCATCCCGGCACTAAGTGAACAAAGGCTCCCAGCTCCTCAACTTGGGTCTGAGGTCTCCTTTCTCTCACCCCAGTTTCTTCTTCCATAATATCCGGGGCCCTGAGTAACCTCTTCAAAGCTCCTTGCGTCTGCCCGATTAAGGTCCCCAAGCAACACTTCATCTCTTGGAATGTTTTCTAACTTTTCTCTGTCTTGGTCTTTTCCACAATTTTCATTTTCTGGGTCTGAATCCTGGTGCTGCTTCTTACTGAGTAAGTGACTGGCCCTCTCTGAAGCCTACCACCTCCTCGTCCACAAGGACCAGTAAGAGCATGTCCTCAGAGCAACTGGAGGACACAAGATGAGGATGCTGCCACCTGCGGCCGCGGGGCTGGTCTAGGTGCTCACTAAAGCCGGCAGCCATCGCTGACACGATGTAAAGTGTCGGTATGATGCTCGGAGCTGGTGCCACGCCAGGACCTGGCCCCTGAGGGGCATCCCATGAGGGCTGCTGGGTGCAGAGGCGGGCTGGGCCTCAAAGCCCTGTGTCCTTATCCACTTCCTGGATTGTGCTATGAACAGGGGCTGCTCCCAGGCTAAATTTGGCCACCAGCATGGCCTGCCAAATAGTGAAGAAAAACATTTTACAATCAGATGCCAGCATTTGCAAACTGGGTGATGTGGGCGTCCAACTTCTCCTTGAACAAATTCTGGAGAATACCTTCCTGTGCTGGGCGACCACGGGCTGGCCCTAAAGCATCAGGTGGCCCTCCACAAGGGCAGGGGTTGGCCAGTCCACCCAGCTCCCACCCTACTATTCGCCTCTCTCATGCCAGTCCTCAAAGGCATCGCTGGAACCTCCAGCTTCAGACTCTTCTGGAAACTCTATTGAAGTCTCAGCTTGGGCTGCCTCTTAGCCAAAGAACAGATAAAGTTTTTCCGGCACAGGGACCTCTGATCCCCTCATTCCCAAACGGTGCTGGTCAATTACCAATTTCAGAAACCCCTGTTTCCATCTCTGGGAGCCCCAACCTAAAGCCTCCTGTGTGGTCCACACCCCTAGGAAGAAGCTGTCGCTCCCTCGGAGGAGAGGCTATTTATAGGGCTTGCTTCTCCACACTGGTTTTTCAGGCAGGGAGAGATTTCATTTCCCCACACTGCCCCATCTCCCTCCTTCTATGGTTATCAGCTCATTAAGGGCAGATGCTGGGAACAACTGTTACCCTTTAAAATAACCGCCCGGATCCTGCTCCGACCGCCCTCCCACAGCAAGGAAGTATGAGGCCTCCAGCAGCTGGGTATTTGCAAAGCTGGGGATGGGCGGGCACCCCACCTCTGAGAAACAAGATTTAGGGAAACGTTGCTTAGAACACCCAGCATGGCAACTCCAGAAAGTAAACCTTTTCAGGAAGCTTGTCTGGCTCCGCCCTGATGATGTGGAGTCCAATGGCCAACTGTGACCTAGGGCCACATCCAGCCCCCAGACCAGCTCCTTCCTACCTGTGGCTGATCCAGCCACTGCCTAGGCCAGCCTCGTGGGTGCATAAAAGGGGGCTTTCCCATTCTCTGGGATGCTTTGTATCCACCTGCTAACGGGAGCCAGAGCAGAGAGAGGCGCTGCCCCAGGCTGGGTTTGGGGCCAAGGTGGGGTGCAAATGTCTGTGTGTGGGGTGGCGGGGTTGGCCTCACCCCCGGCCTGTGGAAGTTCCCAGGCCAACGATCGAACCCGTGCCATTACAGTGACAACACCAGATCCTTAACCCACTGCACCACCAGAGAACTCCTCGAGTGTCAGTTCTATGTAAAGGTCTACTCAGTGGGGATGAGGACTTGCCAGCCACACGCCAGGGTTGGCATCAGGGTTATCAACATAGTGTGACCATCAGAGGAACTAGAAGGGTCACTTCGTCCAGGACCCCAGAGGACAACCACTCTTGCCCATCCAGCCTTAACTAGGAGGCCAGGCATGGCATATGGCTTCTGGAACCTGAGCCCAATCTGTCAGGATGCTGGCTGCCCTGTCTAAGGAGCAGTCTTTGGAGAAGCCTGCAGTGCACACAGCTCTCCTGGGGTTTCCCGGCCTTAGCTCCACCCCCAGGGCAGGGGCGGGGCCTGTGGCTGCTTCTCCCAGGAGGGAGGAAGGAGGGAAGTGCTCGCAGACACAGTAAGGAAAGCAAGGAGCAAGCAGGCAGAGGCTTCGTGGGCGGGGTGGGAGGGTCCTTCTCCCTGGCCCCGGCGGCCGCGGCAGGAGTGGACGCCAAAAGGGACGGATGGCGCAGGGCTAGCAGGCAGGCACTTACCTTCCTCTCCAGGAATGATGCGATCAGGCCGAAGTTCTTGGGGTGCTGCATGAACCTGTAGGGAGAGAAGGGCGACCCTGAGACCAGGACGAGAGGAGCTTCCCGGCTGGGCAGCCGCCGAGCTCCCGGGCGCCTGCCATCTCCGCTGGCCCGGCTGGACGGGCGCCGCCCCACTCGGAGCAATTAAGCCCAGGGGGGTGTGGGAAGGGCTGCGGGCGGGACCGAGGGGTAAGAGAGGGCGTTCCTTGGAGTGAGTCACTGGTTTTAGCGCCTTTGAAAATACATTTGTTTGTCCTGCTGGAGGCGGGTTCCAGGAAAAATGAGGACATTACATGCAGCCCTTTGCTGGGGTTCCCCCCCTTTTAAAATCTCCTTTTGTTTCTATCTCCGGCTGGGCCTGGGAAGCTGGGCCTTGCCCGGCCCACTCGGGGGCCCCCACTGGCGAGGTCACAGGGCAGGACTGGTGAGGCCGCTGGGCCTCCCCGGGAGAGGTGGGAGCAGAGGCTCTGGGCGCCCGCAGGGAGGCAGGCAGAAGGCAAGCCAGCCCAGGAGGAGGCAAGAAGGGACTGAAGCTGGAGGGGTGGCGGGGAGCTGGCGCCCCACCAGCTGGCTTCCTGAGCTGCCGGGAGAATTACTGGGAAAGAGCTCGGCCTGGCTGAAATGTCAGGGCCACAGGAGCAGGCGGACAGCGGGGGTGGAGATGTGGGTCAAGGCTGCTCTGGGGCCCTGGGGAGGCTGGGCGGAGCCTTGGCCTGCCCGTCCCCAAGAAGCACCACCGGCCCCGCGGTCTCCCCCAGGGAGAGAAGAGGCTGCTGGCAAGGCAGGGGCCCTGGGACCCCGGGAGGGAGCCTGGGCCAGCGCCTGGCGATCGTCCTGCCCAGCCCTCCAGATGGCTGGGCAGGCGGCCAGGGGGCCCCTCCCCTGCTTCCCAACCAGACACTGGAGAATCCGGAACGGCCTCTTCTTTCTTCCCAGAGGAAGCCGCGAGTCCGAGTCCCAGGCAGGCTTCCCAGCCTAGGAACCTGCCTCAGGCAGTTTGCAAAGCTGGAGACACCCCAACGCCTTTCTTTTCCAGACAGACAGAATCTTCCCTTCCCCTCCTCTCCTTGCCCAAGTGACACTTCCTTCCCCCCGAATCCTTTCCTCGAGATTTCCCCAAGCAGAGGGAGAGTCCCCAGGAGACCAGGAATCAAACTTGAGAATCTCTTAGGGCACCTGTTTCACCCCCCTCCAACCTATCTATACCTGTACCCTCTGCCCATGTTTACTGATTGTTATGCACTGAGCACCTAGAGACACTGAATAAGGAGACACTGTGACTACATCCATTTTACAGATGTGGAAACTGAGGCTCAGGCAAGGGAAATAGAAGCTCCAAGTCACAAAGCCAGTAACTGGTGGAGTTCTACGCCACTGGTACACAACTGTCAAAGGCCCCAAGTGCTATTAATTCTGCTGAAAACAAGAAGTCTCCGAGAACCTTAAAAGATGCAAGCTGTCATAGGGGGGCCCCAGCAGATACCTGCCCAGCCTGAGTCCCCCCTTCTTCAGCTACTGGATTAACAGTGTGTGAAATCGTTAGATCAGAATAGCGACATGAAAGCTCCAGAAAGGCCAAACACAGAAAGCACCCCCAGAAACTTTTTTTTTTTTAAAGAAAGCATAAATAAATAGAAATATCAAACACACGAGGGGAAATTTAAACACCAAGCCAACAGTAACTCTTAGCATCCATGACTGTTCTGTAGTCGCTTCATATAAGGAGAACAATCAGGTCTGTGACCGTGAGAACCTAGAAATGAGCCGCTAAGGACCTGGGTTTTCTGTCTCTGAGCAGCAAACCCCAAACACATCACGGGAATTGCTCCCCAAAGTACGATTTCCTGTGGAAGACTGCCGAATCTGTGTGAGGCGCTAACACTGCAGAAATCTGTGTTAGAGGGTGTGTTCTACCATCCGGCTCCCTTTATGTCTGTTTTAGAATTTCCATAATCAAAAGCCATTCCAAAAAAACCCAAAGAACAAAACCCACGACTTTCCATGCAAGACCCTCTTTCATCGCTCCTCTTGCATTTCCAAGTCCTGCTCTCTGTGCCAGCTGCTACACCCAGCCTTGCCCATGACCTGGAATCATCCCTGTCCCTGAAGCCCCATCTGGCACTTGGGAGCCACCCCACTCTGCCAAGGGCACAAAGACCCCGAGGCCCTGCGGCCTGGCCCTACAGCAGATGGCTGCAGAGCGCTGGTCATCTCTTTTGCAGAAACTCTCCTGGAGGTGAGGTCTTCTCTGGAGGTGGAGGGGGACATGGACGTGGAGGTTGAGCGGCCAGGCCCAACACGCCCACCTGCCTAAACACTGAGGCTCTATGTGTGCCTGCGTTTCCTACCCTCTCGCCTCACCGGGGGGGGCAGAGTCCTGAGGAGGCGCTTTGTGCCCTGGATGTGCTTCCCTGGGTCACAACTTTCGAGTTTCGTGGGAGAAAGGAGGGCTTTCTCCATCTGACTCCTCACTCGTCTCCCCAAAACAGCCATTCTCCTCTGTCATTTTCAGAAGCCCCAAGCTTCACCCCTTAGCATCCAGTTCCTGCCTCTGCTTTCCAAAGCAACCCTCAGCTCCCGCTCCTTGGCTCTACATCCCCCTTTCTCCAACAAGCCTTTCCATAGCAGCTGAGCCCTTGCCCCGAAGCTGGGGGAATCGGAATCCTGCTGCCGCCATTTGCAAGCTGTGTGACCTTTGTTAAGTGTCTTAACCTCTCTGAGCCTCTACTTCCTCATCTGTGTAATAGGGATGGCCTGGTAATGCTGCTATGAGGGATAAGAGGCACAAATGCACAAAACCCAGAAAACATCTGTCCTGGGTCTGCGAGGAAGGACATGCCCCACAAATAGCCACTTGCCCAGTAAAATGAAAACCCCAAAGACACTGGCCAGACCTATATCCCTGCCCAAGGCTCCAGTACAGCTTCAAAGGTCCTCTTGCCTCGTTCTGATGCATGCTGCCCCATTTCACAGAAAGCTGCCCTGACACTTTGTACTGGTTTGAATAGTGTCCCCCAAATATCATGTTCACCCAGAACCTCCGAACGTGACCTTATTTGGAAATGAGTTCTCGGAGGATATAATTAGTGAAGATGAGGTCATACTGGAGTAGGGTGGGTCCTGAATCCAACAGGACTGGTGAATTTATCTGAAAAGAAGACACAGAGAGGGAGTTGCCATTGTGGCTCAGTGGTAACGAACCCGACTTGTATCCATGAGGATGCGGGTTTGATCCCTGGCCTCGCTGAGTGGGTTAAGGATTCAGCGTTGCCGTGAGCTGTGGTGTAGGTCGCAGACGCGACTCAGATCCCACGTTGCTATGTCTGTAGCATAGGCCAGGAGCTGCAGCTCCGATTCAACCCCTATTCTGGGAACCTCACCCGTGAAGACAGGCTGAGAGAGCCATCTATGAGCCGAGGAGTGACAGAGATCGCCAGGCACCAGCAGGTGCCAGGCCGCGAAAGGGAGGCCTGGAAAATTCTCCTTCAGAGCCGCCAGCAGGAATCAACCCCTCCCACACCTTGACCTTGGACTTCGAGCCTCCAGAACTGTGCGAGGACAGAATCCTGCTATTGTAAGCCACACAGGTGATGGTCATTTGCCCTGGCAGTCCCCGGAAGCCAGGACAAACTTTGACCAGACAGATTTCTCAGGACAGGGCCGCCCAAGGGGTGAGCAGTGGCCGGGCCGGTCCCCCACTGCAGCCTCGGAGACTTACTTCTCCCGGAAGGTCTCCTTCTCCTGCTCGCTCCACATGTTCATGACCTGGCGGTCTTTGTACACCTTCATGGGGTCATCCATGAGCCCGTTCATGTTGATGAACTTGATTCGCTGCTGGTCGGCGTCGTACAACATTGGCGGGATCACGGCCAGCTGGCGCATCTGCTTCTCCAGGTTCTGGAGGGAAACAGGAGACGGCAGAGGGCCTGGGTTGGAAAGCGCCAAACGGCGGGGCCAGGACTGGGTGAGGGCAGCGGGAGAGGGCGGGGGGTAGTGTTCCCGCCAGCCAGCACAGGGGACCCAGGTGAGGAGCAGAGGGTAGGGATGTTCCAAGCAACAATTAGAAAAAGGCAAAACCAGAGAGAAAGCAAATGATGAGTTAAAAAATAATAACAGCTTGTGCAAGGGGAAGAGAGAATTGAAAGGCAGTCCCAGACAGGTTTATGGTGGGCAGGGCTGTAAATTAAACACAGAGAGCAGCAGTCACCTTATCTGCAGTAAGGAGGGAGCAATGAATCTTCCATTTGGAAATGCAAGAGCCATAAAACAGTGCTGGAAAGATGGGCAGCCAGCTGGGCCAAACGAGCTCAGGAGACGGGGCCTGGCCCTCCAGGTTCACAGGGCACGGGGTGTGGGCGAGGGGCTGCCTCACTCTGGGAGAGGCCAGGGAAGCTGCAGAACCATTTCCTCCCCAGCCACCCGCCCCTGGCCCTGGATCCAGCTCCTTCAAGCGTGCCCACTTGGGACCAAGCCTGCCCAGTCCCGTGCACAGCAGGAGCCAGGCAGGCTCGCTTATAATGCACTGGGGTGGCTATTAAGAGGCTCTGAGCCGCCACTCAGCTGGACTCATTTCCCCAAATCTCTGCAGCCAGCCCATTACTGGCGATTAATTACCCATCTCCGGAGGCAGGCGAGGGCCCGGCCCAGCCAAGGTCAGCCAGTTCAAAGGATCCGCTGCCCAGCCTCCCACATCCAAGCTCTCCATTCATTGCTGGGGATTCCCAGCAGGAGCAGGGAGCAAAGCAGGGGCACAGCCCTGACCCTTGGCTAAGAGAAAGGCCCCCACGGAGCGCCCCCAGCACTCAGAGCAGACTCCAATGCCATCATCGTCGTCCTCCGCTGCCCAGGATGCACAGTGACGGCAGACCAGGGACAGAGGTTTCTCCCACAAGGAGCCCCCCGCCCCTGCCCCCTGCTCAGCCCTCCTGCTGAGGTGGGCTGCCTTCCTGTCTCTTCCACAATAACAGTAGCTTTGGCTACTGAAAGCTCCTCCCAAAGAGTGAATCCCCCCCCACACACACCCAGTCCCCTCCCAGGGAACCTCAGGTTGGCCTGGGCTGGTTAAGATGACGTTTCTACCCTGAATTCCATTTCCAACCATCACGCCCAAAACGCCGTTCCCTCAACATCCCTGAGGACACTGGCAGCTGCATTCCTGTGTGGCCAGGACCTGAAGACATGCTCTTCTGGGATGGGGGTGGTGGGGACAGTGAATCAGCTGAGATGCCACACCTCCTGCATCAGGCAGAGAACGTACAGGAAAGGGCCACCCTCCTCTTGCTTCCAAGGCAAACGAAACTCACGTCCACACCACTGTGGGGACGTGTACGTGGCCACAGTGTTGGCGGGATGGGGGATTGAGCAAACCCACAGGTGTGAGCCAAGGCTGAGTTCTGCTTTCTGCAGCCCAAAGCGGGATTGATATTTGAAACAAGGACACATCATGGGAAGTTTTAAGACGAAAGCTCTTTTTTAAAAGCCAGGTAGTCTGAATTGTCTTTGTCAGAAACACATGGGCAGCCTGGTAAAAAGGCGGATTCCTGAGCCCTGCCCCAGACTGGCTAAATCAGAACCTCTGGGTCTGGACCCTAAGAAACCACAATTCTAGCCAGACACCCCATCCCCTGGACTCTGTCCCATGTGAGACCCAGTGCCTAGGGCAGCACTGCGCAATTCTCTCTCTTTTTTTTTTTTTTTCTGTTTAGGGCCGCACCTGCAGCACATGGAAGTTCCCAGGCCAGAGGCTGAATCAGAGCTACAACTGGAGGTCTATGCCATAGCCACGGCAACACCAAACTGTGACCTACACAGCAGCTTGCAACAACACCGGATTCTTAACCCAGTGAGCAAGGCCAGGGAACGAACTTGAATCCTCACAGACACTGTTTTGGGTTCTTAACCCACGGAGCCACCATGGGAACTCCAGCACTGCCCAATAGAATTTTATGCGATAATGCGGTGTTTACTGTTCTGTCCAGTGTTGGGCCACTAACCACACGTGGCTTCTGAACACTTGAAGAGTGACTGGTGCAGCTGAGGAAGTGAATTTTTAAATTTCCTTTCATTTTCATTAATTTCCATTTAATACCTCCCATCCGGACAAAAGCTCTCTCTGGACGCAAGGCCCACTCGGGACCAAGCCTGTCCAGGAAGAATATGCCCCCTTCCTTTTTCGAGGCTCCTTCCTGTCTATTATGGAATTGGGAATTTGGGGGCCAGGGGACTGGTCGGTCCATAGATGCTTGACCTACAAGACTTAGGAAGGGACGGGCCAGCACCAGACCTGCCCCAGGAGCAAACACGCCCCCTCTCTGCTTCCTGGTCATTCCTGGCTCCAGGGACCACAGCCAGGGTCACCCAGGCTGAACTCCGGCTTGATGGACAGCTGGTGAGCTTGGAATCCCCCCCTCTGCCCCCGATTCTGGGCACTGGGAGGCTGACCTAGAAACCACAGCTCCCTGGCATTTTGGCTTCGGGAGGGTGGGGGGCTCAGCCAATGGGAAGTCCTGAAATTAGGTGAGAGGGCGGGAGAAGTGAGAGGCCAGAGCGCTTATCCCCAGTTTCCTCGCAGGTGTGGCATCAGAGATGGGGCCCTTCCTGGCCATGTCCTAGGAGGCGGCCCCTCCTCCATGGCCCCAGGAGCGCCCCTCTCTCCACTTGTCCTTCAGGCTTGGGGACAGGCAATGGCTACTCCCCTGGTGCTTCAACATCCATGTGGGTTCTGCCCAAACGTCAGTAACAGGCCCCTGGGTTTCAACCCAGCAGGTAAATGACCCGCACCATGAGCAGAGCCGAGGTCAGGGTCAAGGCTATGGACTCACCTCCTGCTCCGAGAGGCCGTCGATGATCTCAGACACCTCGTGCTCACTGCGGGCGGCCGACATGGAGAGCCCACTGCCCCGCTGGCCCACCCTGCTGGAGACCAAAGAGACACACTCAGGACCAGCCCCTCAGCAGCCAGGGAATGTGCGGTGGCTGGCACAGTGGCATAGACCCGAGCCCACAACTTCCCCAGAGGCGGCGTGTGGGCAGCGGGGAGGAGCCAGGCCTTCCACACCCACGTGGACAGCCCCAAGCCCTGATCCAGAAATGCCAGAGTGCTTTTGCTCTCCTAAGATGCCCCCAAAGACCAGCCATGCAGACCCATGTGCAAATCCCAGCTCTGCCTCTGGGCCCAGGGCCTCAGAACCCTCTCTTGAGATGTGGGGAGAAGGGGGCCCCCCGTCTCCCAGGACCAGGGGGAGGCACTGGAGGAGATGTGGACTGTGAGTGTCCACTAAAGAGAGAGCACTCCATCACCACTGCTCACGCCCCATCACCCTGTCTGCGCCACAAAAGAAACCACGCGTCCCTGAGCACCTGCTCTGCGCCGGGCTCTCCTGCACTGGCTCTCACCCAATCCCTGCAGCCGCCGCTGGAGACCCACAACCTTCCCCTTTGGTCCACACCAGGGATCTCAACCTCAGCTCCTTCTGGGGCCGTGTGGGCCACCACACACAAGAAGGAAGCAGGGAGGTACCAGCCCGAGGCACACAGGAAGGAAAGCACCATTAAAAGCTCCTTTCAAATAGGAGTTAAAGCCAGGCAGGCCCCAAGGGACACATCCAAGGGCCTGAGGCAGCCCCCAGGGCTGCCAGTTGGACACCCTGCTGTGCTTTGGTAGCATGGTGGCCATGCGTCCTCTGCTGGCAGTGCCTCAAGCCGCCCCGGGTCCTGGGAGGTGGGGAAGGAGGTCAGGGGAGGGGGCCGGCCCCACGCTCACCTCTGCATGCGCTCCTGCAGTTCCCGCTGCTTGCGGATCTCGGGGAACTGCTTCTCGTAGTACTCGCGCACCTTGCTCTCCTTGGCCCGCCGCCGGGGGTTGTTCTCGATGCGTTCCACCTTCTTCTCCCAGGCTTCCATGAGCTGGTCATAGCGCTGGCAGAACTTCTGCTCCTGGGGGGGCACAGGGGAGCCCTGTGGCAGCGGTTCCTGCTGCATCCGACCCCCCAGCACCCCCAACCTCTGGCTCCCCACTCGGCCATTCGCACAGGCAGACAGGTGACCACGCACGGGCACACAGGGAGACCCAGGAGGACCCTGAGATCTGCCCTAAGGGCCGGGCCTCCTCTAGCCCTGGGAAATGGGCCACCCTCCTGGCCTCCCTCTAGAAAGGCCTCGTCCAATACAGAAAGTTTCCAGCCACATGTGGCTGTTAAGTTTAAGTCATGTAAAATTAAGTAACATTAAAATTCAGGTCCCCAGTCCCCCAGCCACATGTCTACGTGGGCCAGGGCTACTGTCCGCAGTGGGCAGTGCACACAGGCACCATTTCCATCATCCTAAGAAGGTGTGTGGGGTGTGTGGGATGGTGCAGCTCGGGGGTGTCCGTCAGGCCAGGGTGGGGGTGGGGGGCGGCCCCATGGAAAGCAGTCACTTTCTGAATAGTTCCTCACCCCCTGGCCTCAGGTCCAGCCATGCTTCCCAGGCCCAAAAACCAGGTGTGAAGCCTCAAGCTGCTGTCTGCCCAAGACAAGGAAGTCCTTCTCTGGGTCTAACCATAGTGCTTCCTGCTGTCTCTTCTTCCTTAAAGAAAAGACATCCCCGTCCCACGCCCCATCTCCTGGCCTAGAATATAGCTACCTGGCTTCCAAGTCTCCAAGGTGACCCTGACCTGGAGCACCTAGAGCAGACAGGGAGCATCTGGCCACCCATGAGACCCCCATCTCCCTGTCTCTAACAGCTGCCATGGACAGATGGCGTGGTCTGGGAGTCTCGCCTGAATGCCTTCTTGATGCTTCAGCATAATCAGAAAACCCGTCTCTGGTCCTCATGCCCAACACCCCCACCCCACCCCGTATTTCAGCTTCTGACCAAGGCCACCTGTGACTTTGGTCCTCAACAAACCCAGCAGCGTGATGACCCCAAAGGGCTGTCAGGCCCACCTTGAGGAGGAGCAGAACTTGACCCCCAGCTCCTGGGGGCCCCACACGGATGTGTACTGCTCCAAGAACCGCACTTGGGAGATCAAGTCCAAGTAGCAGACAACAGCCACACGGGTTCGTGGCCGTGTGCTGAGGCCAGCACCCCCGGGGTGGGAATCAGCATGAAAGACACACAGTCCAGCCCACCACCAGAGCAGGGGACCCTCTCCACTCTCTCAGCCTGGCCAGAGAGGCCCCGGTCTGAGAGCAGAGAGCAATACGTCAGACGAGGAAAAGGTGAGAAGATGTCCACCAAAATGGGCCAGAGAAAACAATGCAGTTCCTGGTGAAGACGAGTAAGAAACCCCCAGGGCCACTAAGCAGCTCCACCAGTGGAGGGCAGGTAAGGTGGCCGACAAGACGATCCAGCCCTGCCTGGGCCCTCATGGAGCAAAGGGACACAGCAGGAACGGCCAGGAGGGGATGACATCCAGCCACGCTGCCCAGCCCCAAGCACCACCCGTAAGGATGAGAGCAGCTCCGGAGGACCACTCAGGATGAGGAAGTCCCCCTCCATGTCTAACCACAGTGCCACCTGCTGTGGCCTGTGTGCTGATGTGCTCTCTGTCCACTGAAGGCAAAGGGTACTGGGCTCCTCGGGACAGTGCACAGCAGTGGCTTTGGCCCTTCCTGGGGCAGCACTGACCCTGATCAGGGGGGTTCCACACGGGCAGCCCCGCTGGACAGGAGAGGAAGCAGACTGCACAATCAGACACACGCACGTGCACTTACACATACACACATACATACAGACACATCCTCACACATACACATGTGCACATACACACGTACCCCCTTACGCATACACACTCACACTGACACACAAACACACAGGCGCATGGGTGGCCCCATTGGCCAGGGGAGGAAGCAGATCACACACTCACACACACGCATGCACTTACACACATACACACATAAACATGTGTACACATTCACACATACTCCCTTACACACACATGCACTCACATGCCAAATACACACACTAATATTCTCAGATTCACAATACACACTCATAAATTCATACACGTACATTCTCACACTCACACTTCAGAGGCTGAAATACCACCAAGCAAGTCTGTGGGATGCTGGGAGCAAGAACCTGAGAGGAAAAGGAGCATGGGCCCCTAAGACCACAGTCTGTGTGTGTTGTGACGACAAGTCACCCTCAGTCTCTTGCTCACTCTCAGTGGGTTTTTTTTTTTTTTTTTTTTTGCTTTTTAGGGCAGCACTCGCAGCATATGGAAGCTCCCAGGCCAGGGGTCGAATGGGAGCTACCGCTGCTGGCCTACACCACAGCCATAGCAACGCCAGATCCTTAACCCACTGAGCGAGGCCAGGGATCGAACCCGCAACCTCATGGTTCCTAGCTGGATTCGTTTCCGCTGCGCCATGCCGGGAACTCCTTGGTGGGAATTCTTCACCATATCATCCTCAGCACCCCCACCATCATCACTCTCCTCATCTTCTTCTTCATCATCGCTGTCATCACCACCATCATCAAGGCATCGTCCCGTTCTTCTTCACCATCACCACCACCATACCCACGGCTGACGCTGGCTAAGCACGACCATGTCGCATGCCTGGCAGAAAACCGATTCCTTCCAGCGGACTCACTGTCCCAAACCCCAAAAAGCTATGACTACCATCCCCTTTGTACAGGCGGGAGCTCAGAGCTTAGGGCCAACAGCCTCTCGCCTGAGGTCATGCAATCAGGGACAAGGAGGTCAAGATCCTGATGGTTATTCTCATAAAGTCTAGGGTGTCTACTTTTTCTCCTGCTGCTCATGCTTTTGGTGTCACACCCAAGATCCACTGCCAAATCCAAGGTCCTAAAGATTCACCTGTATGGGTTTTCTTCTAGGAATTGTATGGCTTTAGCTCTTGCTTTTGGGCCTTTGATTTATTTTGAGTTATTATTTGTTCTAATTCTGGAAGCTGGGGTACAACTCTACTCTGTGTGTGAGGATGAAAAATAAGAAGCTCAGAGGTGTGGGGGATATGAGAGGAGTGAGCAAACCCTTAGCTGTCTCTAAAAAAGAAATTGATAAAAAGGACAGAGGGGACAGGAGAAAGAAAAAAAGCAGATTATGCTGGAAACACGCCAATATCCACTCTAGTGGGTTCGATCGTGACCCTCCCCTCAAAAGATGTCTCCACATCCTAACCCCAAGAATCTATAAATGTGACCTTTTTTGAACAAAAGGTGATTTCAGTGCAATAAAGTTAAGCATCTTGAGATGAGGTCATCCTGGATTAGGGTGACCTCTAGATCCAATGACAGACGTCCATGTGAGGGAAGAGAGGGGAGAGGCCAGGTGGTGATGGAGGCAGAGAAGGGAGTCATGAGGCCTTAGCTAAGAACCGCCTGGAGCCGCCAGGAGCTCGAAGAGAGAGGCAGGAAGCCTCTGGAGAGAGCGCAGCCCCGCCCACATCTTGATCATGAACTTCTGGCCTCCAGAATAGTGAGAGAGGATGAGTTTCTGCTGTTTGAAGGCACCGAGTTTGTGGTCATTTGTTGCAGCAGTTTCAGGAAATGAATACATCCACCGTCCACGCTGAGCTCAGCCCCTGACTGATCCATCCTGCAAGGCCACCATCAATCACACAGGCTCCCTGTGCCAGGCACTGCACTCACCCTTCCTGCAGCCTCGCCATGACCCCATTTCACAGATGAGGATAAGCGAGGCTTGGGGTAAGACAGCTCTCCCAAGATGACACACAGCGGGTATGATGGGTGGGGTTTGAACTTGTGCATCTGTGACTCAGTCTAGTACCCCCACCCCCACCAACACACACACACAATCTGGCTTCCAGGAGTAGGGGGCAGGGAGTGAGCTCAGCTTCTCAGGGAAAGACAGGCAGCACTGGCAGAGGTTGAGCACCCCTCTGGGGGAAGAGCCTCAGCTCTGTGGGCAGAGCAGGCGTGCGGGGAGAGCGTGGGCAGCTGACTCAAGGTCCTAGGAACCTCGAAGGAGTGAGCCAAGCAGACTCACAGTGGGGGCAGGGGGCATGCTGAGCTAAGGGGGCCGTCTTGATCAAGCCCCCACCCGGTCCTGGCTGACATGATGCATGGGGCTTCAGGCTCATTATATAAGAACAAGGACAAGATCATTCCAGATACCTCCTGTCTCAGCTTCTGCGGTTTCCAAACTCTCATTTTCACAAGGGCCTCTCTTAAGGTAGGCTCACGTTGGCCACAAAGCCACCCAGAATTTCTTACAAGACTCCAGTTCCTCTATCTTTACATAAGCCCATTCCCTCTCCACCCCCACCCCCAAGGGGCAGTGGGAGACTTCTGAAGAACTCACCTACCCAACTCCACCAGCCCACCAGCCGCCAGGACCCTTGTAAAATGTAAATCCCTTGTAAAATGTAAATCGCATGGCCTTCCTCCCACCCCAGAGAAGCCCCAGGCCCAGGCAGAACCTCTGTGGAAAGACTGGAATTTGGGGTGTGATAATGAGAGAAGTTTCTTGCTCCAGGAGAGACAGGGAAGCAGTGGGGAGAAGGTCTGGGTGTCTGCACCTCCTTTCTAACGGTTCAACACAAAAACATTCACACACCCATGCGTACACACACACACACACACACACACACACACACACAGCGAATATAAAGAAATGTCAACCATGATGGATTCTAGATCATGGCACATATACACATTCATTGTATTCTGCTGTCCAATTTCCTGACTGACTGTCAAATTTTCTGGATAACTAAGAATTCTTCTATTAAAGACTTTGTATTCCTCATTGAGAATACATTTATAAGAATAAATTAAGTGTCCCATTGTATTTAGAACAAAATCTAGGAGTTCTATCCTAGCTGAGAGCAAACGTTTCTAAGTGACCTGGCTCCCAGGATTTTCAAGCACAATCCCTTCACTCCTGCCCTGACTTCAGACGTGCCTGCCATATTCTGTCCCGTGTTACTCCAGGCTGGTTCCTGCCTCAGGGCCTTTGCACATGCACTGCCCTCTCCTTGATATTCAGACCTCCAGATGGTCCTTTCTGGTCACTCCCATCCGGCTGTTCCGACCCCAACCCCAACCCTCTGCACCGCACTTATCACAGCTGAACACAGCTCAGCACTGCACCAGGCCCACAGCAGGGGCTCAGTAAATATTTCTTAATTCGATGAATAAGATGGGATGTCCCGTTTCAGGAACTCTGTCTACCCAGCCAGGTGCCTCTGAGCACCATCCAGTCAATCTGGGAGTCTGAGGAAGTTGAGAAAGACAAGGTTGGGAAGCCCACCACTTTTCACCCCATGGGGCCCTGGGGTCCAGAGTGCCACCCACCTAGCTTCCCATTTGCCCAGCATCTGGGTCAAACTGGTTTCCAAAAAGAAACCAGTTTGTGAAGGTACTAATATGCAGAATTGAAAAAAAAAATGCATAGAATTGACAGTACAACCTGATCAAACCACTCCTGAACTCCACTCGGTGGACTCTATCAATTATATAAATTCCTTTACTGTTTAAGCCCATCTGAGCCAGCTCTTCTTCCTCTCCCAGCTGAAAGAATACTAATGAGTAATTCCCCTTCTACCAATGGGCCCTAACCTCCCCCAGAGAGTCAGTGATGCAAACAGCCACCCTAAACCACAACTAAAGGTGTTCCTTCGTTTGCACCCTCTCTGCCTTGGGCCAGCTTCTCAGCTGAGACACTAGAGTGTATAGCAGGATACAGGAGTCCATACCATTTCTAAGCAAGGGGATCCAGCTTTTCCTGAGCCTGGAATGGGCACAGTGGGCTGGGAAAAGCTCATTTCTAAGGGAGCTTCCTGCAATCACTGCCATGAGGCACTCCGCCCACCCCAATCCTCCACCTCCTCCAGCAAACCTCTTTCTTTCCGCCTACAATGTCCACAACAGGTCCTCTGATGAGGAACCAGTTTTCCCAGCCAGGATTTTGTTTCCTCCCCTTTCAGGCTGGAAAAGGAGGGGCAGAATTCCGAGCCCCTGGCCCACACCCAGCCTCAGCCCCAAGCCCCCAGCATCACTGCAGCTGCTATCTTTTCCCGTTTCTCCCACTGCCCTTGGCTTTCCTTCATACTCTGGACACTCAGTAATGAGACAGCTGCAGAACCAAAGGGTCTGGTGGGGTGGGTGTGGCCTAAGCAGCCTGGCCTGTCTCTGCTCTCAAGGAAGCCTGGTCCCTGGAGAGGAGTGGGGGCAGCAGAAGAGATTCCGGGGTTGGGGGCCGCTGTGATGACTTACCCATTGTTTCCGGGCGTGATTCCTCCTCTTGAAGTATAAGATTAACTTTTTCCGCATCGCCTGGTTTCTAAGCAGGAAGGAGATGAGACAGGTCAGAAATGCAGGGTTCCAGGTATTTCAGCCCTTGCTCAAGTTAGCCCCCTTACTGGTTCCCGGTGAACTAAGCGATACCTGCAGCCCCCAGAGCGAGCCACGAACTGCCAATGGGCATCCATCCTCTGTCCCACACCAGGTGCCCCAACCACACTTAGATTGAGTGTGGGCTGCAGAAAAGAGGGTTCCAAAGTGGGGGCGAAGTCTTGCGGCCTCCTGCCTGGCCCAGAAACTGCCACTACCCCTACAGGCACCCAGAGTCCCTCTCCGGTCAGCCACCTCTGCCACGGGAAACTGGCCTCAGAGAAACAGACAAAGCCTTAGACCAGGAACACAAGCCAGAGAGACCCAGCCCCCTGTGGCCTAAAGCCACACAGAGGTGGGATCTCGGGGTCTGGCCTTGGTGTCCCCCAGGTCAGCTCTAATTAAGCCCCTGCTTTGTTCCCTGGTGGTGGGGGAGATGTGGGCAGGCCATCGTCCCACGAAGCACCTGAGGGATCTCATGGCTCAGACCGGGGAATCCAGATTCCCACTTGCCCTCAGGACCCTCAACCAAGGGGGTGGCACACAGCATTGCGGGCTCAGAGGGCTATGCGTGCTTCCCAGGGAAGATGTGGGCAGTTCAGAGAGAAAGAGAGACAGGGATGGCAAGACCAGAAATGAGGGAGAGGGAATGAGAGCAGAAGGAGAGACACAGAAGAGTTCCCTGGTTGGCTTAGTGGTTAAGGACTTGGTGTTGTCACTGCTGTGGCTCTGTGGCTTGGGTTCAATCCCTGACCTGGTGACTTTTGTGTGCCGTGGGCACAGGCCAAAAAAGAGAAAAAACAGACAGACAGAGCCTTAAAGAGAGAGGCAGGGAGACAGAGGAAGAAGGAGACACAGAGAGAGATAGGTGCAACGAGCCCCAGAGGGAGAGGAGCCCAGTAGAGAGGAAGAGAGACAGGGCGACAGGCTGGAAGGCAGAGAAAGCCAGGATCGGAAGAAAGGGGGACAGAGCCCCAGAGGGCAACGCAGAGATGCCAACTGATACAGAAAAGGCTGGAAGACACACCCGAGGTGCCCCTTTCCCTCGGCCCTCTCCCCACAACCTCCAACACACAGCAGAGCATAGCAGCTGGCAGCCTGGGGCCCGTGGGGTCAGAGAGGCCCCAGGAGCCCATCAGGCCCATGAATTTGCTGGCCCCCATCCAGGTATGTGGAAGGATCAACTTTTCTGGGGAGAGGTCCCCCAACTTGCTCATATTCTGAGCCGTGTCCAATTCCCTTACAAAAAGCTCCCACCAAAAACTGGGAGCCACATCCTGTCCAGGCTCCAGGAGACCTGGTGCCCGTGGGGCACCCAGGACCCCAACCTCGGGAAAAGGTGGGAGACTGGGGTGGTGGGGGGAACACTCCAGGTCCTGGCAGCTGAGGGAAGCACCTCCTGGGGGCTGAAAGGCCTGGAATCAACCCACCCCAGGGACCCCATGGGGAGTCACTCTCTGCCCCCATGTCCCCTACCACCGCCTCAGAGGCCACCACCAGGCCCAGCGTGCTCAGATCTGCCACCGCACCTCAGCCCCGGGCTGACAAGAGGCTCCAGGCCCTACTGTGATTTCCAGCAGAAGTCGGCACCCTCACTACCTCATCTCAAGTCTGAACCACTGATGAGCCTGCCCACTCCCTCTTCAGTTATGGACCCGAGCTGGGCCCAGAGCCCTGCCCCTGACAAGGAAAGGCCACGCCCACTTCCAGGAGGGTCCGTGGGGGCGACCTCCAACTCCCCAGGTCATTCTGGTCTCACCTCCCATGGGCCAGGTCTCTCACCTGGAGGTCTCACAACTTACATCAGCATCAGCATCCCCTGTCCCAGGCAGGGTGAGTGCTGGGGGTTCTCAGTCACACAGGCGGAGACCACAACCCCTCATCCCGAGGCCGGGCGTCTCTGAGCAAATCTCAGAAGGTCTCTCAGCCTCAGTTTCCTCATCTGAATAATGGGTGCAGTACCATCACACTTTCATCTCCTCCATCATTCAGCAAATGTTGACTAGCACCTACTATGTGCCAGGCACTGCTCTGGGCCCTGAGGACACAGAGATGAGCAAGACGGGAAAAGTCCCAGGCCCTCATGGAGGTGACACTTTAGAGGGGCCACACCAACAATAAGCAAGATAATCAAGATAATCCTGGATTGGGGAACTTAATAGGGAGAGTGGGGTAGCGACTGGGGGTGGGGAGGGTATAGCTATTTTAGATTCAGGGAACAGAAAAGTCTCTCAGAGGTGGCCATGCACCAATATCTTGATCACGAGAAGGACCCAGCTGTGGAAAGATCCAGAGGGAGATGTGCTCCCAGCAGAGGGCACTGAGCACAAAGGCTCTGAAGTGGGGACAAACGCAGAAAACAGAGAGAAGATGCATGTGGCTGGAGGTGGGGCAGGGACAGGGGAGGGGAGGAGTGAGACCGGCAGAGCCAGCTGTACACGGTCTTGTGGGCTGGGGCACAGGAGAGGATCTGGACTTCAAAAAAAAAAAAAGAAGTGACGTCAGCCCAAGAGCAATGAGCCCACTGGCACCAAGATCTTGGTCTCTAACACCATCCTCCAATAAAAAGAGCCACATTTCTCCTGGAAGAATGGCTGAGTCCAGAGCTAGGTCAGGAAGTACACAAGATGAGCCCAGGACATCTTTAAGTAACGAATGCTAAAAATGAAAAACAAGATCAGAAGGACACAGGCAGGACCTAACCTGAAAAGACGGCCAAAGCTGGAACAATTTAAGAGGCAAGCTAAATAACACTAGATTATAACCGGAAGAATAAAATAAATATCCATGTGTCCACATGGATATAAATAAGTGATTGAATAAATAAATGAATGAGGGAGAAAGGACAAATGTTCCTTACAGAACTGCAATTTTATTTGCTTTCTAGGGACACACCTAAAAAGAAGTTCCCAGGCTAGGGGGTCGAATCAGAGCTGCAGGAGCCGGCCTACACCACAGCCACAGCAACGCTGGATCCTTAACTCACTGAGGGAGGCCAGGGATCGAACTCACATCCTCATGGATACTGTGTTGGATTCTTAACCTGCTGAGCCACAACGGGAACTCCCCGAATTCCAATTAATAAACATCAAAGGACTGAAGGAAGCAGAAGATCACTGTTAGACACCACAGTGGTAATTGCTTCAGGCAAGACCCTTGCATGCATCTTAAACTGGCAAAACTTGGAGGAGAGACAGGAAATGTGCACAGCCTCAAAGCATTTCCCCCAAATACATACCAATCATTGTGACAGTTTTAACTTGCGTCCACAAATTCTTTGATATCCGCCCCTCAAACATATCCAGGAGGTGCAGCTGGACTCCCCTCCCCTCCCCTCGACAGTGGGCTGGATGGTAACTTGCTGTTAAGGCACAGAGTAGGGACAGGAAAGACACCAACGCGACAGACATGTCTGACACCTCCTGGTGGGGGTGGGGGTAGGGGGGTCAAGGCCAACACCACCTGTAGTAACACGAACACCTCCAGTTGGGGGTGGCGGGTGGCCCCCCTGTGTCATGATGGGGAGGGCACCTCACCTCCGCGGGACTTTTCCCCCAAATCCACAAGCCCAGCCCCTCCGGAGACAATATCAGACACACCCAAATTGTGGGACATTCTGCAAAACCCCTGACCAGTGTTCTTCAAAAATGTCAGGGTCAGGGGAGTTCCCACTATGGCTCAGTGGGCTAAGAAC
Organism: Phacochoerus africanus; assembly: GCF_016906955.1. Classification (NCBI taxonomy): domain Eukaryota; kingdom Metazoa; phylum Chordata; class Mammalia; order Artiodactyla; family Suidae; genus Phacochoerus; species Phacochoerus africanus. Next base: position 28,823,731 of record NC_062558.1, on the reverse strand, counting down.
CCGACCAATATCCATGAAGATGCAGGTTCGATCCCTGACCTCGCTCAGTGGGTTAAAGGATCCCGGTGTTGCTACAAGCTACGGTATAGGTCACAGACGCAGCTTGGATCCCGTGTTGCTGTGGCTGTGGGGTAGGCCAGCAGCTGCAGCTCCGCTTTGACCCCTAGCCTGGGAACCTCCATATGCCACAGGGCAGCCATAAAAAGAATAAAAAGGGAGTGGTGGGGGAGGGGAAAGAGGGACAAAATCTGCTGAAATGCCACAGTGAGATCAAACAATTTACTTTAGAGTTTGCAGAGGACTTGATGTATATCATGAATTGAAACGCATCGCCCCAAAAAGATGTTGGGGTCCTAACCCCCCAGTACCTTAGAATGTGGCTTTATCTGGAAATCAGGTCTTGAAGGTCATGAAGCATGAGGTCTTTGAGGGGTGTGGGGGGGCAGGTGCTAATCCCATGAGACTGCTGTCTTTATAAAAAGGAGAAATTCAGACATGGAGACAGACACACACGGAGGGAAGGTGGCGTGAAAAGACGCAGCGAGAAGGCCCCGTGAAGATGGAGGGTTGAGGCATCTACAGGCCAAGGAAGGCCAAGGATGCTGGCAAACACCAGGAGCTGGAAGACGCACGATGCAAGAGATCACAGCTCTGCCTACACCTTGACTCCAGACTTGCAGCCTCCAGAGAACGAACTGCTGGAGTTTTCAGCCACTCAGTTTGTGGTGATGGGTTCCAGCAGCCCAAGGAAACTGACACAGCCTGTAACAGTCTTCAGCAAGCAGCGCTGCTGTGGCTTCAAGCTGAAGAGGCCCCAGTGCGAACAAAGGCTCGTGGGGGCAGAGGTGACACACGCAGCTGCCTCTGTTCCCTGAAGCTACTGGAGGGCATGAATTCTCCCAGGCTGATCCGGGTTTCCTTCCAAAACAAGCACCATGCCTGGCACCTAGGAGCATCTGCTTACTGCCAAAGAGGACAAATGTCAAGTCCACAGGTTGCAAACGGGCACAGTCCACCAAGTGGGAGCCAGCTCGTGAGCCTGTTGTGTTTGGACTGTGGTGCTTTCTAAAAAATCTGAATTCGTTGCCAGTATCGAAAACCAGAAGCTCCTGCAGGAAGGGCTGAACTTAAAGCTTCTCCTAAAGAAAAATCAGGCAGCCTGGCCATACCCCCTCATGGCCACAGGCTGGGAACTGAGACCTGCTGGTCCCTTTAGAAGTGACGAGCTCACCACTAGTCCCCACCACTCCCTACTGCCTCCCACCAGCCCTTCCCACTCTCATTTTGTCCCCGCCCTGGAGGCAAGCATCTGGGTTTGTGAGCCCCTGGACATCTGGCTTGGGATGTTTGCTTGTGCAACCTTCTTCTGGCACATTTTTTGAGTGTTTGTTTTGTCCCAAGCAGTGTTTAAGCATAGCAGCTGTAAACAGCTTACTGCAGACAAATCCTTTCTGCTGAGATTTTGTCTGGCAAAAATAAAGAACAGAGTCTCTCTCAGAGAGCTCTGGAGGGCCAACGGACCAGCAACACGATGAGTTCACCAGTAGAGGCATTTATGGGGTGCAAAGGCTATCTACAGTCTCCCGGAGAAGTCAGGGTTTAAAAAGCACAACCAGTAAAGAGATACAGACCTCGTCGGCTGATACTGGACTAGACAGGGGAATGGGAACTAGGAAGGAGCAGAAAGGAGATAGGAAGTCTCTGGACATTCAAGGAAGAGTCTGGCCACGCTGTGGGTGGGACTGGCCCTGGAGCCTAAGGGGAAATCCTGCCAAAAGACAGCCTGGTCAGTCAGGGGAGACTTCCTGGAGGAGGAGAGATCTGAGCTGAGACTTGGGAGAAGCAGAGGAATCGAGGGAGCAGAAGGAAGTGAGGAGAGCACTGGATTCCAGGGCACTAAGAGTGACAGTGAACTGGAGGGGGGAAAGTGGGGCATTCGGGGAAAGCTAGACCCGCCCCCCGCAACCATGGAAGGCAGCCCGGGCAGGGCCCTGAATGCCTTGGGGGAGATCCTGTCAGACCGGAGTGACTGATGTCTGAGCCATGCTTCCTGGGGGCCAAGCACTTTTCCCATGTTAAAATGACTCTCCAAGGAGACCAACTTACTGACAAAGTGAGGTGACTTGCCCAAGGTGACCGGGCTAACAGGGGGCAGTGGCCGGACTGCAGTCCTGGGAAAGAAATGCACGCTGCGTGTGCAGATCGGGCAGGTCTAGGCTGTGTGGCCCTGGGGAAGTTCCTTAAAATCTCTGAACCTCCAGAGCAAGACCAGGAGGTCCTGTTACCAGCAACCTGAATCCTGAGAGCCCTTTCTACCTGCCCGGCCCCCGGGCACCAGCCAAACCCTGAAAGTGGCAGGTCTGCAAGAGGAGAAAATCGGGAAGGAAGAGACACAAGGAGCCAGCAGGCTCCCAGGCCCCGAGGAGAGGAAAGAAGGGTCTAACATGACAGGGTGGCCACAGCAGAACACACAAGAGCCGCAACAGTCACCATTGCATCAATTCCCCGCCCTTTCACCGAATCGCTTTTGGGCTCCCTGGCTCAGTGAGTCAGCCCAGAGCTCTCCCTGTACGGCCTGTCTGCAGAGGGCAGGGCAGCCCTTCCACAGAGCACCCAGTGATGCTCTGGGGTTGTCCTCAGGCCCTTCTGCTGCTTATCAAAGCCTGAGAAGTCTGAGGAGTCACTCCCAAGGTATGGGACTAGGAACCCCCCGCCAAGCAAGTATCCCGCACCTGCCCTCCCCCACCCCGGGAGCACAGGCAGCCACCCCCACATCTCCCAAAGAGGCCAGTGGCAGAGGACAGCTGTCGAGGTGGGTACAGGTGACTTCAACACATCCGAAATTGCCGGTGCAGCAGGAAGTCAAGCGTGAAATTAACTTTAACTCAGCGGCCGAGGTGTGCAGACACAGAGAAATTAAAGTGACAGGGCAAGGTCCTCCGGGAGGGGATGACCTTCCACCTGGCGGCAATTACAGCAGCAGGAGAAGGGAGGTGGTGGGGAGGCCGGCCAGGGAGAACTGGGGAGGCTCGGCAACCTGAGAAGTGGGGCGCTCCATCCCAGCCCCAGCCTGATCTGCCTTATCATCCTCATCAAGCTGTTATTAGATCACAGACGTATTTATTTATTATCTGTCTGCACCACCAGAATGTCAGCCCCATCTGCTGCAGTCTCCCCGGGGCCCAGAACAGTGCCTGGCACAGGGCAGGTGCTCACAAGTATTCACTGAATATTTAGGGCCACACCTGCAGCATTTGGAAGTTCCCAGGCTAGGGGTCAAATCAGAGCCGCCACTGCCGGCCTACGCCACAGCCACAGCCACGCCACGTCTGCAACCTACACCACAGCTCACGGCAACGCCGGATCCTTAACCCACTGAGCGAGGCCAGGGATGGAACCCGCATCCTCATGGATATGAGTCGGGTTCAACCTGCTGAGTCACAACGGGAATTCCCAGGATAATTCCCGTGGTCTCTGTTGATAAAGCAAGAACAAAAATCACAGAACACTTCCTATACTCCTGACACGGAGCACAACACTTCAGGGCTAGCACGTCATTCAATCTTGAGCAACCCCAGAAGACAGCAGCGATTATGATTCCCATTTCACAGATGGGGCAACTGAAGCATCGATAGTGACTAGTCACAGGGACCAGACGCTGGTGGCCTTCAACCTGCCCCCCGGTCGTTGGCTCCCAAAAGTCCACCCACATCACTTCCCAGTTACACCTCAGTGCTGGCCTCCCTATGCAGGTAACAAAACCCAAACTCCTCACTAGGCGTTCCCGTTGTGGCTCAGCACCTTCCTCTCCCTGACCTACCCCCTCGGGATATGCCGGCCTTCTCTGTGATCCCGTCAGCCTGGGTCCAGCTCCATGACCTTGCACCACCTGTTCTACCTGCCCGGGAAGTCTACAAGCCAGCGGCTGCTCTGTCATCCAATGTTCTCTCCACTGTCAGGTCCTGCCCTGACCCCCCTGGCTAAAGTCACCCCTTAACTTTCTCTCTCATCACCGTGTTTACCATCTGCATAGTATTTTTTGAGGGCTGCACCTGGGGCATATGGAAGTTCCCGGGCTATGGGTCAAATCAGAGCTGCAGCCACCGGCCTACACCACAGCCATGGCAACGCCAGATCCAAGCTGGATCTTCAACCTACACCACAGCTTGCAGCAATACCAGATCCTTAACCCAGTGATGGAGGCCAGGGATCAAACCCCCAACCCCATGGATACTAGCAGCGTTCTTGATCCACTGAGCCACAACAGGAACGCCTTCAAAGTATTTTCTAAAGTAAATGATTGCACTGATTTAATGAAGACCACACTGAAATGAAAAATACAGAAGTGATTATGGCAAATTATGGGAAAAAATTAAAATTCTGAGAATAAACGTATCAATAACTTGCTTACAGAGACGTTTTTCTACCATAAGACTGAGAAATGAAAAATACAGAAGTGATTAGTGGCAAATTACGGGAAAAAATTAAAATTCTAAGAATAAACATATCAATAACTTGCTTACAGATATGTTGTTCTAACATAAGACTGGTCACTTACTACAGAAGAAATCTTAAAAATTATTCATCTCTATGTTTTAAACTTAAATATATTCATCTGTGATTTCGAATTGGAACAAATTTAACTAGGTTGTTACCTACTTAGCCAAAATGTACTTTAAGACCAGAGCCGTCCTCTGATGAAGATTACAGGATATAAAAATATGGCTTTGGGAGTTCCCATCATGGCACAGAGGAAAAGAATCCAACTAGGAACCATGAGGTTGAGGGTTCAATCCCTGGTCTTGCTCAGTGGGTTAAGGATCTGGCCTTGCCATGAGCTGTGGTGTCGGTCGCAGAAGCAGCTCGGATCTGGCATCTCTGTGGCACAGGCTGTTAGCTGTGGTTCCAATTTGACCCCTAGGCTGGGAACCTCCATATGCTGCAAGTGCGGCCCTAAAATGCAAAAAACCAAAAAACCAAAAAAAAAAAAAAGGCTTTGGTTTCAATAAGCTTATGGTTCTGTTCTACTCAGATATGTAGCAGTATTATTTTTACAGATAAATTTTCCCTTTGCTCTTTGAGTCTACAGCCATTTTTTGTTGGTTTTTTTTTTTTTTTGTCTTTTTAGGGCCGCACTGGTGGTTAGACTCCCAGGTTAGGGGTCGAATCAGAGCTGCAGCTGCCAGCCTACACCACAGCCACAGCAATGTGGGATCGAAAGCAGCATCAGTGACCTACACCACAGCTCACAGCAATGCCAGATCCCAACCCACTGAGAGAGGCCAGGGATCAAACACACATCCTCATGGATACAAGTCAGGTTCGCCACCACGGAGCCATGATGGGAACTCCTCTACAGCTGTTTTTATAATCTGAAATCATCCACATTATTCAGCTTAAAACATTACTCATTTTTAGTGAAAAAAAAAAAATGTAAAATTTTCAGGGAGTTCCTGCTGTGGCACAGTGGGTTAAGAATCTAATTACAGCAGATCCAGCGGCTGTGAAGGCAAGGGTTTGATCTCCGGCCCAGCACAGTGGGTTAAAGGATCTGGCATTGCCACGGGTGCAGTGTAGGTCACAGCTGCAGCTCGGATTCAATCCTTAGCCTAGGAACTTCCATATGCCATGGGTGTGGCCATTAAAAAAAAAAAACAAAAAACAAAAAACTATCAAGTTCCCATTGTGGCTCAGTGGGTTAAGGACTCGATATAGTCTCCATGAGGATATGGATTCAATCCCTGGCCTTGTCAGTAAGTTAAGGATCCGATGTTGCCACAACCTGCAGTGTAGGTTGAAGAGGTGGCTCTGATTCAACCCTTAGCCTGGGAACTTTCATATGCCACAGGTGCGGCAGCCATAAAAAGAAAAAAAAAAATTGCTATCAAAAATTCTTGTGTTGAAAGGAAAAATACACCTAGAAATATCAAACCATAAAGAGCTTAAGAGAGCTATGTGACCACAGCACTTTCTATTAACTGATATTTCCTCGTTTACTTAATTCACTCATTTTCTATCTCTACTGTTAGATAAATCTTGATAAAAGTATGGGTCTTTGTTTGGCACACAGCTAAGTCCCCAGGTCCTACACCAGGCCCTGGCACATAGTAAGTGTTCAGTAGATGTGTATTTGCCCCATTTATTGACAGTGAGCCAATGTTCCCAGCAGGTCTGCCCAGATGAGGATAACCCCCATTCCCTAAACCTGCTGTGACAGCCCCTAAAAGCCCTCTTGTCCTCTCCCAACCTCCATCTGGGGCTCCTCCACCCCCAGCAGTAGCCCCCAGGTGAGGCAGGTCCCAGGAAGCTTATAAAGGATGAAGGTGGCCGGGCTGGAAAATAAACTGTGCGGAGTCAAGAGACATTTGGGACCTGAACACATTCTTGGGACCAGACAAAAGCATGGGCCACATGGGACACAGAAACCCCAGCGCTACACCAGTGCCCCCAGCGCAGGGGCACCAGCAGCCCCTGCCTGCCACAGGATGAGTGATAGCTGGTAGTGCCGGTGAGGCACCCTTGGCAGGTGCTCCTAAGCCCAAACAGGACCTGGCTGGCTATGAGAGATTTTCCAGGTTGTTGCATCGGTCACAGGGCACTGCAAGGGGGCAGCCATGTTGGTCACCAGAGCCTGGACCAGTTACTACAAGAACTACAATAAAAGAGACCTCTCCAATGAGTCCAGCACCAGCAGATACTTGAAAAACAGCGGGAGATTTGCATGCCTCCAGGGATGGGGAGCTCACTGTTTCACTGACACTCTACAATACCAGCCCAAGGAAGCCCACACAATCAGACCAAACCACATTGCTCACTGGACCAGCTAAGCACTGCCCTTCTGAGGTCACACGAAAAAACGCCTGCACCCTCTCACAAAGACGGACCTTCAGTAGTTCAAAGGGTGTGATCCCGAAGTGTCTGCCTCTAACTTAACACCCCCAGAGTGCCCAGAGCCACACGTTCCACCAGGGAGCAAGACCCCTTTTGCCTTCTGGGCTCCTGGATAACAACATGAGGTACTAGCCCTTCCTCAGCCGAGGAGGCTATGCTCCTTTTAATGCATCCCAAGAAAAAGCCAGCCCCCTTCTGGCCGCCACACCTCCAAAGCCTGGCTCCCAGCTTGAACACAAAAAAGTCACTGGCCTCCAGCACAGTCCCGGCGCCCATTCTATGCCAGCTCGGCCAATGTCAACTAAGTGCGCACTCCCCTGGTGTTTTTTCTCTTCTAGCATCCATCTGGGAAACCTCCCCCCCCATCACTGGGATACATCATCTGAGACACCTCGAATCCTCCAGGGCTGGGTTAATGCTCCCAGCTGCTCTGCGTGGGGCTGTGCCACAGATGGATCCTTGTGCAGACCACAGGACAGTCCCAAGTATGTTTACATCAGAGCCCAAACCATGGGGGCCCTGCTTGCTCCGCGGCTGCCCCCGTCATCTCGAGCCCACTCCCTTCCTCCCGGCAAAGGCTTCCTCCTGCTCACACAGGAGCCATTCACCCCCATCTCTCCAGAGCCGTGCATGCGGCTTCCTTGCCCACCCTCCCCGACCCAAGGTCTGCTTCCCAAAGTTTGCCGGGGCTCCTGCCTCTGCCCCTCCCACCCCTGTGCTGACTCCAGCCCAGACCCTTCCTGGCCCAGAACTCTGGCCCAAACTGTCCTCTTCGGCCCCTTCCTCCGGCACCTGACCCTGGCTGGGAGCCCCAAGGGGACTGAGAACACACATCTCACCCCAGGCCTCAGAGCCTGGTCATTCTCTCCTCCCCTCCCGTGTCCCCCACTGCCACCAAGCGTCTACAAGCTACGGGCGAGTACTCACATTTTGATGTTCTCATGATACTGCCTGGTGTCAGACGGCTGGTTATACAATGGCTGCAGGAAAAGAGAGAGGGAAGCGTGTGAGAGCTGGGCCTGAGCTGTGGGCAGCTGGTGTGGGTGGGCTAGCCCCTACCCCCTGAAGAGTCCTGCGGCCTGGGCTCCAGCCCAGGGTCACCTGAGCTGTGGCAACCAAGGCCCTGGCACCAGGGAGCTGTGACCTGTGTGAGGACCAGCCGCCGGCAGGCATGAAAAGGAACACGGGGACCCAGCCCACAGCCCCTGCCAGGAACAGGCTGTAACCCTCTGGGCACAGCTGTGGGGACCGTGACCCCCCACTATGGCTGTCGTGGCTGCTCTGCAGGACACGAGGCAGTGCTGGCTCGAGCAGGATAAGCACACACATCCCAGGGGAGCTGAGAGGTGCAATGGTCTCAAAGAGGGGAAGCTGCTAAACCACAGGGAGATGCCTCATTACCACAACGGACCAGCAGAAGGCAGAACAGCCAAATAAGACAAAACAGCCAAATGTTGGTGAAGATGTGGGGCGGCAGGAACCTTGCACAAAGCCGATGTGTGCAAGTGCACACGTCCCAGAGGTGAAGGAATCGCGATGTGGGAGTTCCTGTCATGGCTCAGTGGTAATGAACCTGACTGGTACCCATGAGGACATGGTTCGACCCCTTGCCATGCTCAGTGGATTAAGGATCTGGCATTGCCATGAGCTGTGGTGTAGGTTGCAGACGAGGCTCGGATTTGGCATTTCGGTGGCTGTGGCGTAGGCCGGCAGCGGCGGCTCCAATTCAACCCCTAGCTTGGGAATCTCCATATGCTGCGGCTATGGCCCTAAAAAAAAAAAAAAAAATGGAGATGTATGTGCCCTACCAGTCCTGCAGATGCTCTAGAAATGTCTAGGCCCTGTGTTCCAACACCTGGTCAGCACTGCTCATACCAGCTACGCATTAGAAGCAAGTTCAGTGTCCACTGTCAGAAAGAGGAATAAGGAAGCATTCCTTCCTCCTCATTCTACACACCTCGAAGACTACACAGCCGTGAGAAATGAATGAACTGGGCCCACGTACAGCAACGAAGGTGCACAATTAAAGGAGAAAGTTGTTGCAGAGTCTTTGACGGGGCAAGGGCTGGGCTAGAGCTATGAACTTCCCATCTGCACAGCAGTGCTGCAGCCAGGGGCCAACTGACCCGGTTCACATACCCATTCTGCCACTTTCTCTCTCTCTCTCTTTTTTTGACAGTGCCCGTGGCAGGTAGAAGTTCCTGGGCCAGGGATAGAACCTACGCCATAGCAGTGACCGGAGCCGCAGCAGTGACAACTCCAGACCCTTCACCACTAGGCCACCAAGGAATTCCTGCCATTTTCTAGCTGTGTGTCTCTGGGGGAGGTACTTAAGCCATCTGTGCCCCAGGTTTTTATCCATCAATGAGGTTAAACTCAAAGAGTTGTTGTGATGATCAAACGAGGTAATGTATGCCAAGCTCTCAGCCCAGCGCCTGGCAGACTGAAAGGCCCAAGAGGTATCAGAGTCATTATCACCATCAGGGCGCACTGACTGTACTTATGGAAGCAATTTCTCCTGCCTCCCGTATCCACCCACGCTCTTGCTTTGGCCAATGGGACAGATGCAGTGAAAGCAGAGGCTTGAAAACTTAAATGAAGGCAGAGAAAACCTTTCTACTCTTTCGTCCCCTCTTTTTTACCTGCCGCTGTCAAGAGCCCAAGTGCAGCCTGGCCGGCTGGAGGCACAGAGTCGGCGTGGAGGACAGCAGCACCATCCCAGCCAAGATCTAGAGCCACCAGCTGACTTCCCGGCCAACCGTGAACGGGAGTGAGCCAAACCCAGGTCTAGAGAAATTACTCAGCTGACTTCTACATGGGCAGAAAATTACAAACCACTGTTTTCTCAAATCACTAAATTTGGGGCTGGTTTGTTACACAGCAGTCACTGATGGATACAATCACCACCCCATTTTACAGAGGAGAAAATCTAGTCCCTGAGAGGTTAAGACACTCGCCTCTGGCTGGTAAGAGATGAGGCAGCACTAGTATCCTGCCGCACAGCTCCAGCCCTGGAGGGAGGGGCTGGCCCTCTCCCAGCCTTCGCCCTCTCTCTGCCCCTGCCCTCTCTCTGCATATCTCCCTCTGTATGTTTCTGTGTGTCTCTCTGTGTTGCCCTCCCTTCCTCTCCCCTCCCTCCTGCCCTCCCTTTTTCTCACACGCCCACACAAGCATCAGGAGCCTCCTGGGGCGGCCAAGGATGACCGTGGGACACGAACCAGGTACAGGGTGTGACAGGTCAGGCAGGACAGATGAAGACGGAGACGTGGTGTCCGGAACCCTCAGGACAGGACCCCAGGGGTGAGGGACGAGGGCACATCAGGCTCCGCCCTAGAACTGCTCCTGGAGGATGGTGAGGAACACACCTCCTGACACCTGAAAATGGCCCATCATCTCAGCCACTGGGGACCACCCGCAAGCAGCCACAGTGCCAATGTGTTGTGTCCCCAGGGACAGGTCTCCTGCCCTCCGTGGACACAGCGGGGTCCTCAAGGAGGGCCTCTGCTGGCCTGGGCATCTCAGGCAGCTGTGGCTGACAATGGTGGCACCTCTTTCCCAGTCTCCTCCAGATTCCCTCTGCGACAATTCACCATCACTCAGGCAATTCCAGGCCCCAAGTAAGGGGGATGGAGCTCTCACCCGTGGCTGGCACAGGCTGCCTCTGCCCACACTGCGTCAGCTGCCCTTCCAAAGTGCTTGGCTCAAAACAGGGAGGTTTCTACCCCGACTCTCGGAGTCTGAACAGGAGAGCCTATAGTCAGACTCACTGCAGGACTTCCCAGGCAGAGAGGGTAAGATGTGACTGCACACGGTTGACAGCCCACATCTCAGTACAGCAAGGAGGCCTGTGCCCAATTCCAGGGCACTAAACACCGATGTTTAACCCTGGCGCCTCTGTGCCAGGTCCCTTTCGTTCCCCATGAGCCAAAAAAGCACAGGCTGGACAGGAGTGGGCATGGCTGAAAGGTTCAGTTTCCAGGACTAGATGGGCTTCAATTTCAGACATACTGTCCCCTCCCTGCTAGCTGCGTTGCCTCAGTCATGTGCATTCAACACCCAGGCCTCAGTTTTCTCATCTAGGAAATGGGCATGGAGCAAATAGGACCTCCTTTGCAGGGCTTTTGACTAGCCCAGCAAATGTCAGATTTGGTGATTGAATTGTCTTCTCTTAAAGATGGCAAACGTCTCCACAGTCTAAGGAGGCCAAGAGGGGCGGAAGGACCACACAGAGAGACCCTGGGTGCCAGCGAAGGGCCAGGGGGTGGGTAGCCTGTTTCTACAAGACAAGAGATGGGCCAGAAAATGGGAGACTAACTTCTGGGAGGACAGCTGGGTCCCAGTGAACCTCTGACCCGCCAAAGCCACTGGGGGAGGGGACCCCTTTCCCTCTGTGGCCACCAGCCCTGCAGGATAAAAGGACATAGCGCCCTGGCCCTCCAGGTGGCCTTCAGCACAAGGCCAGAGAGACCCAGAGAACACTGTGGGCTGTGCTGCCTCTAACTGAGACCTGGGTGGGATGGGAAGACCCCTGGCCCAGAGCCGCCTCAGGAGGCTGTTGGTTGCCATGGCAATGGGTCCCTGGGCTGCTCCCGCTGCAAGGCTTGTGGGTGGGTCGGGGGTGAGGAAGGATCATGACACATCCTGGGCGGGTGCTGAGGGGAGGGCAGGGCCAGAGGAGGTCCCCCCAACACCGCCCTCACCACCTGCAGAGGGGGCTGCACAAGGCCTTCTTCTGTCCCACAGAGTGGCTGTGAGGCCACCTTGGCCCTCACAGGCCACAGCAGCTTTCTCTGCTCCCTCCCTGGATTCAACACCCTGCAGGGAGACACAGGACCTGCCACAGACCCCAGAGGAGCGCAGACCCCAGAGGAGCGAGGCAGGGGAACTGGGGTTCAAGCAGGAAGGCCCGCCCCCTCCACGCCTCTACTTCCTCTTCTAGAAATGGGGGCACAGATGAGTAATCAGAGGGCAGAAAGGGAGCACAAAGGGGAGGATGTGCCAGACTGTCACGTCCCAGACAGAAACGACTAAGAAAGAGGAGCTGGGTCTCAGGGAGAAGGAAGCGGGGGGGGGGGGGCTTCCCTCCAGGCCTGACTGTAGGCAGCCAGCCAGCGGGGGGCCAAGAAGGGCCAGCAGCCCTGGGTGGACGGGATGGCCAAGAAACGAGGTGTCAACTCTGCCCCTCAACCCTCTGGTGACATCGTGTTCTTAAAATAACACCTCTGAACAGGAAGGAAACGAGTGACTCAAAGCAGCGGTAGGGAGAGGAGGTAGGGTCTGCGGCTGCCCACCCCCTTGCCCTGCTGCCTGCTCCTCCGGGCCAGACCTGGTCCCTAGGGTGCAGGGATGGAGGACCGAGCCCCGCAGAGCCCCCCGCCTGTGCTGTTCATTGTCTTTCTTTCCCACACAAATTTCTCCAGGGCCTGTGCCTGCCTCCTGGGAGGTGACAGAGTGCCCATCACTGTGGGAGAGGCAGCAGCACCTTCCTTGGCTGAAAGCTCCCTGAATGCAGGTATGAGACTCCAGGAAGGATTCCCAGTGACCGGAGACCCGGGGTCAGCAGCAGCAGGCCCCGCTCCTGGCCTGAGCTCAGGCCCCCAGGGGACATGAAGCAGCCCCTGCTGAGGGAGCACCTTGGGGCCGCCTCTGCTTGGAGGACACCTCTGGCCACTCAGGCCTCAGTGTGACCAAGGCAGATGGCAGAACTATGCAGAAGTGGTCGGCTGCCCCGGGGGCCCAGCACACCTCCACCCCCTCATCTCTTGCTGTGTGACCCTGTGCAAAGCACTGTCGTCTCTGATCCTCACTGAAAAAAATGGACATATAAGGCCTGACACACAGTAGGTGCCCTGTCCATAGCAGTCCCCTCTCCAGCCCCATAGAAGGCCACCGAGCCAGGAGCCTACTGACTTCAAGAAGACTCCGGTGACAGCCAGGCAGCCCCACCAGACACTCCAGACCTTGGCCTCCTGTGCCACCAGGCTGGAGGGTGCTTCCACTCTGAGACCCCCAGGCAGAGGATGACCTCCTTGCCCACGATGACCCAGGAGAGTCACTGAGGCTGTGAGCCCAGCGGACGCCGTTCTCCCTCACTGGCACACCTCCTGCCTCCAGACCCAGGCATCTCCCTTCACGCTCCATCCCCTCTTCAGGAGCCCCTGGGACTGATGAGGTCGGGAAAGATCGGAGGGACAGCCTCCAGGTCTGGAAAGGGCTGGGTGCCACCTCTAGCCATGCAATCCCCACCCCAAGAAGAGGAGACGGGCAAGCAGCAGCTTCCCGGTGGGAACAGGAAACAGTGCAACGACTCGGGAAAACTGTCTGGCAATGAATTCCTCAAAGATGCTAAACACAGAATGAACATGATCCAGCAGGTCCAGACCTGGGGATCTGCCCAAGAGAAAGGAAAACGCACATCCACACAGAAACTTGTACATGTAACGTTCACAGCCACTTGATTTATAACAGCCAAGAGCAAAGCCACCTACTGCCTATCTTCGGATAAACTGCATGGGGTTTGCGGAGCTCCCACTGTGGTGCAACGGGATTAGCGGCATCTTGGGAGCACTGGGATGCAGGTTGGAGCCCCAGCCCTCGCACAGTGGGTTAAGGATCTGGTGCTGCCGTGGCTGCAGCTTAGGTCGTAACTGTGGCTCAGATCTGATTCCTAGCCCAGGAGCTCCATATGTGGGTGGGGTGACCAAAAAAAAAAAAAAGAAAAAACGAAAAACGGAATGAGGTCCATCCATTCCACAGAATACAATTCAACCAGAAAAAGGGATGAAGCACCAAGACGGGCTGCCACGTGGATGCACCTTAAGAACAGGATGCTGAGTGAGAGAAGCCAGACACAAAAGGCCACAGATACAAAACGCCCAGAAGAGTCAAATCCATAGAGACAGAAAGCAGATCTGTCGTTGGCTGGGAGGGGAGGGGAAAGGGATGGGAAGTAGAGGGAGGGGAGATAAGGAGGTGACAGATCGGAGAACAGAGTTCTTTTTGAGATGCTGAAATGTTCTAGAATTGATCGTGGAGATGGTTACACACATCTGTGAATATACTGAAAACCACTGAACTGTACTCCTTAAATGGGTGAATTGTTGGCACATGGATTACATCCCAATAAAGCTTAAAAAAAGGCTGCTAGAGACATCTCAGAAATCATGCCCGATGGGAAGAAAGACTGTAGCCTGGGAGCCCGTTCTCATCCCAGGAGGGGCACTGGGCCTGGCCCCTGAACCATAGGAGGCCCCCCCAAAGCCCCTGTCTGGCTCTGCCCCCTGAGAGAACTGGGGCAGGAGGGGCACAAGGCGGGGGGCAGAAAGAGGCCAGCTGCTCACAGTCCCTCAGTGGCCTAAGTAACAGACAGACCCCAGGCTGGGGAGCAGCTGTCAAGGCAGAAAAAACTCCAGAGCCAATGGCTCCACCCTCCTAAGTGTCCAGGACGGCTAACTGCTTACCAGAGGACACGGGCTGTGCTAAGTGAGCCTTTTCCGTGCACCATTTCATTGGTCCTTCATCAAGATCCTTGGCTTTCCCATTTCACAGATGAGAAAACCGAGTCCCTTTCCCAAGGCCACTCAGCAAACACACGGCAGAGCCAAGCTTAAAATTAGGCTCTGGGAGTTCCTGTCGTGGCTCAGTGGTTAACGAATCCAACTAGGAACCATGAGATTGCGGGTTCGATCCCTGGCCTTGCTCAGTGGGTTAAGGATTCGGCATTGCCGTGAGCTGTGGTGTAGGTTGCAGATGTGGCTCAGATCCTGCGTTGCTGTGGCTCTGGCATAGGCTGGTGGCTACAGCTCCGATTTGACTCCTAGCCTGGGAACCCCCATATGCCGTGGGAAAGGCAAAAAAGACAAAAAAGACAAAAAAAAAAAGGCTCTGAACACACAAGGCTTTATTTGCGCCCCACAGCACAGACCTGCCATGTGCACAGGGACCCTCACACACTGGGGCCAGGCACTGTGTGTGTGCAGGTTAGCAGTGTACCCACGTGCTGCCCTTGCAATTCTGTGCTCACCTGCTCAGTGGGACAGTCACTAGTTCCAGACAGGCAGGCAGGCAGGCGGGCAGGCATTCTGGCTATTTCTCCCAGGCTACCGGCCCACAGTTTCCATGCTCCCCTTGCTTCCTATCTCTGGTGACACATAAGGGGACGGATGCCTGAGAGAGAAGAGGCCGGGTCTGCTTCCCAGCTCTGCTGCTGACATGACCTCTTCCCGTCAGTAAAATGACGCTGACTACATGACTAATAATAATAACAACTAACGCTCAGCACTTACTGTCCATCAGGCACTGTGTTCAGTGCTTTACAAAAATATATACAGTTAATTGTCACTATGACCCAATGAGATATGTGTTACTATGAGTCCTAGTTTACTGATGAGGAAACTGAGGCACACTCAGGGTCACACGGCTTTTTTTTTTTGGTCTTTTTAGGGCTGTTTCCACGGTATATGGAAGTTCCTCGGCTAGGGGTTGAATCAGAGCTGTAGCTGCTGGCCTACACCACAGCCACGGCAACACCAGGTCCTTAACCCACTGAATGATGTCAGGGATCAAACCCGTATCCTCATGGATACTAGTTGGGTTTGTTATCACTGACCCATAGTTCCTCACATATCTGTTCCTCTATTAAGGAACAGATCTCAGAGTTGAACTCAGATCATCTGGCCCAGAGTATGGGCTTCCTACACGAAGCCAAACCAAATGGGTTGGACTCCAACGTGTCAATCTTGCAGCCTGACTGGCCAGAGTTGGGAGTATAGCTGGAGTGTCTTTGCTCCACTACCTCCCCCCAGCGCGGCCTGGCCCACCTACCGGCCGCTATCTGCCAGTCCCTCTTATCAGGAGGGTGGATTTCCTGCCTCCTCCAGAAGACAGGGCAGCGCCTGGCAATAGCCAGACTTCCTCCTTCCCTCCGCACCCACCTGCCGCCCCTGCCCACCTCTCCAGCCAACCCCCCACCCCGTCCCCCAGCTCACCAGCTCCACCTGGGGCCCCAGGCCTTCCAGAATCCGATGCGCAGCCTCGGCCTTCTTCTGCAGGGTGACGGAGAAGAGGAGGAATTAAAAACAGAAAAAAATCCTAACACACACACACACACACACACACACACAGAGGGAACAGATTATAAATAGAGGCCTCTCGGAACAGCAGGCAGCTGCCCAAGCCAGCACGACTGTCCAGGCCTGGGGGGCGGGAGGGGCCAGGGTCCCCCTGCAAGCCCTCCCCAGGCTGGTGACAAACACAGAGGGCCTGAACATCCCCGCAGAGGCCCTGGCAAGCCCGCCAAGTTTCGATGCGAACAAACGCACCCTGTTCTCTGGCGCCTGCCCCCCAAAGCCCCCAGCCCAACGCCCTCCTCGTGGCCCGAGGCGGGCACAGCTCCTTGCCAGCTGCCGACACTGCCAGGCCCAAGAGGCCTTCCTCCGCCTTGGAAACTGGCTGGGTGTCTACAATTACCTCAGAGCTGGTGCCGCCAGCGCGGGGGAGGGGGGAGGGCAAGATAGAGGCGCTGGGAGATACCCTTTCTAGGATTCTTGTATTTCACAATCATGTGACTCTTTCTGAGCTGCCCTGGGGCCTCCCCGCCTCCCTCCCCACTCACAACCGGGACTTATTAGGAAAACAGGAACATATGGCAGAAAGGGCCGGGTGGCTGCGAATTCAACAGGCTGGACCTCAGGGCCTCTGGCCGTGAAGGCGGACATTGTATCTTGGCCAGGCCCCCAGCCTGGGACCAGGAGGGCCTGGCCAGCCATGCTGGCCAGGAGACAGGGTGGACAGAGAGCTGCAGAAGGTGGCTGCAGGGAGTCTCTGTTGGCTGGAAAATGGGGTGCCCACAGCACACATGTGGGAGACCCAAGTCCTGCCCGACACCCAGGAAAGGCTGGGTGCCCCCAACTCAGCCAAACACGGAGACCATCCAGGACTAGCGCAGGCTGGCAGGCTGGGCCATGCAGGACACAGTCGTCAGAGTGAAACCGCTCCCCAGGGAGCCCCAAATCCAGACTCACTAAGTGGGGGGGTGACCCAGAGCCTTAGGAATGTGGCTGATAACAGAATCCGAGGTACAGGCTTCAGGTGTTGCAGCAGGGAGGAGAGGCAGCCTCCCCGTCCCCAGCCCCCACAACACAGAGTAGGTATGTAGGTGGGCTCAAGCTGGCACCTAGAACTAGCTCCGCCTAGAGCCCTGGGCCCAGCCCACCCAAGAACAAGCCATGATCTCGGCCCCCTTTGTGCTGAGCCAAAACCCGGAGAGCAGCAGCCTCAGGGTGTGGCTGGAGGCCAGAAAATCAGGGGGCAAATTATTATTGGAAGGACTGCCATTTTTTTAAGCACCTACTATGAGCCAAACATCAAGCACAAAGCATGTTATTAATACCTGAAGCACACACAACATGAAGTGAGGCAGATATATGAAGTATCCCCATTTGGGAGATCCCGTCGTACCTCAGTGGAAATGAATCGGGCTAGGATCCATGAGGACGCAGGTTCAACACCTGGCCTCGCTCAGTGGATTAAGGATCCGGCGTTGCTGTGGCTGTGGTGCAGGCCAGTGGCTACAGCTCTGATTCAACCCCCCAGCCGGGGAACCTCCATATGCCACAAATGGGGCCCTAAAAAGCAAAAAAAAAGAAGAAGTATTCCCATTTAACAGATAATGAAACTGAAGCACAGAAAGATGAGGTCAGGAAAAGTCATCCTTCTGATCTCCAGGCTCTAAGAAGGATGACAAGGGCTGGCCCCGTCCAGGGACTCCACTGGGTTGTGTCTTGCATCTTCTATGAGGTGGGGAAGGTACCAGCCTGAAAGTCAGCACAGATCACCCAGCCCTGGCCATACCTTAAAGCCAGAAAGTGTCAGCATGGAGTATGGAAGCTGGAAGAATTCCTTAGTTGGGCCAACTGAAAGACTGGGTATAGGGTGGGGAGGGCACAGGGTAGCCCCCCAAACATTTGATCACCCACTCTGTATTAAGCACTGGGGCATGAAACAAAATGAATGCTCTCTGGCCTCTGCCCACAATAAACCAGTCTAGTGGGCAGTTGGTCAAAAGCAGTGATAGCAGGTATTCAGGCAGAAAAAGGTACACATGTGTACAAAGGAGGCATTAAGCATGGCAGGAGTCACTCTCTCCAGAAAGGTAACAGGAAGGATACATGAGTTGGCTTTTGAGGGATGAATAGGGGTTTGTGCGCAACATGAGGCTCTGTGGGGATCAGAAGCAACTGCCCATCTAGATAAAGGGGTGATGCCAAGGAGTTCCTGTTGTGGCTCAGTGGTTAACGAATCCGCCTAGGAACCATGAGGTTGCAGGTTCGATCCCTGGCCTTGCTCAGGGGGTTAAGGATCTGGCGTTGACATGAGCTGTGGTGTAGGTCGAAGACATGCCCTGGATCCCAAGTTGCTGTGGCTGTGGCGTAGGTCGGCGGCTACAGCTCTGATTAGACCCCTAGCCTGGGAACCCCCATAAGCCAAAGGAGCAGCCCTAGAAAAGACAAAAAAAAAGAAAAAAAGGGGTGATGCCAAAAACAGGAAGGGCAGAGCTGGAGCAACTATGTCCTATGAACCAGAGTGGATTCCAACTTCACTTTTTCACTGTCTCAGAAACACAGGCACCTGGGGAGGGGGCTTCCAGCAGCCCCTGAAGAAGATAGCAGGGAGGAGCCCCTTCCTGACCCACCAAAGCCCAGGTGACCCGGTGCACCCCAAGTATCCAGCTCCCCTTCACACACAAGGTATGAAAGCTCCTTCGCTCCCTAGCAGGGCTTCCCCCTGCTCCACTCCAAGGCCCTGGGCAGTCCTCAGGTCTTTTAAGCTGCAATTCCATTTCCAAAAGGTGGCACGCCTACCATTCACCCAAAAGAAACCCATCATGGAACAGTCCTAAAGATTCTGCAGCACTGGAAAACACGAGAGCGAGGCGGACAGGAACAAGGCTACAAGGCCAGCCAGCCTGGCTCAAACCCACTTGCCTACTGTGTGGTCTTGGGCAAGTCCCTTCACCAACCTTGAACCTCAGCTTCCTCACCTATGAAATGGGGATAAGAGCACCATCCCAAGTGGCTATTAGAATTAAATCAGGACCTGGCACATGAAAGGTGCTAGGGAAGGGCTGGCTGTTCTTTTTTTTTTTTTTTTTTTTGTCTTTTTGTCTTTTTGCCTTTTCTAGGGCTGCTCCCACGGCATTTGGAGGTTCCCAGGCTAGAGGTCTAATCGGAGCTGTAGCCACCGGCCTACACCAGAGCCACAGCAATGTGGGATCTGAGCTGCGTCTGCGACCTACACCACAGTTCACGGCAACACCGGATCCTTTAACCCACTGAGGGAGGCCAGGGATCAAACCCACAACCTCATGGTTCCTAGTCAGATTCGTTAACCACTGCACCACAATGGGAACTCCAGGGCTGGCTATTCTTATCATTGCTTGAATAATGACAAAGCCATGGCTCACATCAGGTGGCCCCCTACAGGTGCCAGGCCTGGATCCTCTACAAGACCCATGGGTTTGGGTTCCTATAGGAACCCTCTACGGAAGCTTCTAGCATCAGCCCCATTTACATACACAAAAAGGCCGGGACAGGCAGGTCCTAAAGTGGCTCGCCCACCTCCTCACATCTTCCTGGGGATACTTCTCCACCTCACTCCACCACACCCCCTGGCTCCCAGCTTCTCTGGAATAGCCTAAGGGAATCTGCTGCTCAGTTCTGGGAGCGGGGTCGGGGCGGCGCTTTCTCTCTACATCTGCCCATCAGGGGCCCACGTCTGCGAGTCCCCTCTGCTCTAAACTTCAGCAAGTTACTTCACTCGTCTGGGCCTGGGCCAGCTCTCCCTGTGGGCAGGGGGACCAAAGCCTCACCTGGACTAGCCCCCTGACCTGCCCCCCGCCCCTTAGAGCCATTCTAGCTCCTCTGCTACCTATTCCAGCCCGAGCTCCGGACCTCACCCTCCTCAACTGCAGAGTGAGGGCAGCAGCACCGACCCACCCAGCCAGGAAGCCCAGGACTCCAGCATCTCTCTCTAGGCCACACCGCCCTCCTCTCCACACCACGTCCATCTGGCAAGTGCTGCCACATTACCATTACAGGGCAGCAGTCACCCCCTGAGGTGTAGCTTCTATACCAGTCTGGACCCGCAGCCTAAAGACCCCATCCAGAGCCCTCCCAAGTGTATGGTAGAGAGGACTAAGTGAGGGAAGCAGAATTCGTGGGTTCATTAGGACATCACTCCCTGCATGCGGAGGAATCTGGAGGAAGCCCTGGGCTCCAGAGCAGTTAAGATGGCCAAATGTGGAGGCAGAGGTAAGGGCCTGGCTGGGGACTGGGCCCAAGCCGCTGCTCCAAAAGCCCTGAATCACGATTCGGGTGGGACAGGGAGTCTGAAGCTGGGCATCAGGGTGCCTGGACCCCCAAAATGCACTATCAAATGCTTCACATTATTTATGACTGATAGAATTATTCATCTTTGTCTTGCTTAGTCCTAATCACATTGTATACACTTTGCTAGTAAGATGCTTAAGACCTAAGACCAAACAGCACTCGGGTCTTTCTCCGATTTCCTCATCACCCAGCAATCGGAAGCCCCTGCCTTCATGAATTCCGCCTCCTCACCATCTCTGGAATGGGCCAGAGTCCTCTCTATCGAAACTACCCTTTTACCTTTTCCCAGCAGTGCTCATTTGTGTGGACCTCGCTCATCTCCCCTAGGAAGTCTGCCTGGATTGCTGGCCGCCTTGGTTTCCTACAGTATCAGCGCCATGCAAATTGCCCCTTATTCACTCAGCCTTCTAGTGCAGACTAGTGCTGCTTATGTGTTTGTTTTATTCAAGCTCCAAGCCTGAGCATCCTCCCAGACCCACCAGACCTCCACCTCCCACCCCAGACACACTCCCTTTGAAGATCAAAGGAGACCTTGTCCCCTCTGTGAGCCATCGCCTGTGCTGTGACCCCCACCAAACGCCCCTCCTGGAGCAACAGCCTACCCACAGTTCCCAAGAAGCCTTTCCCAATCCTGGTCTCACTCCAGCCCGTTCCTGCCCCTTAGGGGTGTGGCAACCCTCCTCCTGCTCCACCATCTGCGAGCACGGGCTTGGCCCCACCCACGCAGGCAGCCCCCCTCCTCCGCCCCGCCCCGTCCCGTCCCCCTCTCCACCCCCATGCCTGCTGGCACCTTGACCATGTGCCCCGAATGGATAATGAGCCAGAGAGTCCAGTCTGCAGAAGAGCTGGGCAGGATCTGCCCAGCGGGAAGCTGCGTTTTCCAGCCGGCCAGGCATTTAGAGACAGACCCTTGTGTCTGCCTCTCAGAGGAACCAGCAGGGAAGGAAGGAGGATTAAAATTTAATCCGATTGATCCCCCAGGGGGTGGTTGGTTCTGGCTGCTCCTGCCCAAGGCATGAGGGGCCTCCCGCCCGCCAGGCCTTCAGTCCCCTAGGCTCAGCCCAGGCAGGGGGATGCCCCCGCTGACCTCCGCTAGGGCCAGAGGCCAGGCCCCACAACCCCAAAGCCAGAGGACTCTTCCGGGGGATGGGTCTCCCTCCCCTCTGCCATGCAATCATTTGTTCAGCAAATATTTAATAAGCACCTACTGTGTGCCAGGCGCTGTTCTAGGTGCTGAAGATCTAGCTGGGCAAGAAAGAGCTTGCTGCCCGCACAGAGATTCCATTCACAATAAACAAATTATATCCAGTGGGGAGAAGGGCAAAAGGTAAAATTAAAGCCAGGGAGAGGAGATGTTGATAGGTTTCCAGGATTAAACAGAAGGTCAAACAGGCCTCGCTGAAAAGGGAACACTTGAGCAAACACCTGAAGGAGTGAGAGAGCGAGCCCAATGGGCAAAGGGAGCTCTAGGCAGACGGTGCGGCCAGTGCAAAGGCCCTGGCGTTCCAGGAAGTACAAGTGTCCCTGGAGCTGGGGCAAGGCGAGGTGGCAGATGAGAGGAAAGAAAGGGGGATTGGGACACTGAGGGGCAAAATTCCTCAGATCTACAGCGTGCCTGTGTGTGGTGGCTCCCCCATCAGAAAGCCACCTACCCGGCCCTGAGCTGCCCAAGTGGGCTGGGGCCGAGGTCACCACAGTGCCCCCAGTGCCTGGAACAGGGGCAGGCCCAGAGCAAATGTTCAGTTACACAGACGAATGAATAAATGAATGGGTGGTTGTGCGAGATGCACTGAACTTACCAGGCAGAATCCCAGGAACGAGGGTTTGAATCCTAGCCAGCTACTCACTACCTGTGAGTGCCTGCAAGAAATCACTCACAGCTTCTGTTTCCTCATTTGAAAATACGGTGTTGGGGGCCAGGGGAAGGCCAGTGACTCATATAGACTCTCAAGCCCCCATCAGGATGAAATCAGCATAAATGGGCATAAAGCCCCCAGATTGTTCTCTGCTGGCCCCAACTTGGTAATCACCAGCCCAGGGTGGGGGTGGGGGGCGCACAGGCTGCATATGCCTCGCCAGCCTCCACTCCCTGCCTCTGACCTCTCCTTGGGAGAAGCCCCCTCCTCTATCTAGTCCCTGGGACAGGGTGAGGGTGGGACTGACTCCACCCCCAGACTCCAGCGGTGGGCCTAAGACCCAGCTCTGATCAATCAGTGCAGTCAAACCTCTGGCCTCATTATTGGCTGAGAAGTGAGTGTGTGTCTCCAGCCAGCCAATCAGAGCCAACCCTGAGATCTTTGCTGGGAGGAATTTCTGAGAGGGATAAGTGGGCCTAGAGTTGCTGGCAGACATTCCTAGATGTCCTGGGAAACCCCGCCTGGGAATGACACTGGCACAGAAAGAGTAGAGGTGGGGCCAGAGCCTTCCAAAACATCTTCATTGGAGCATCTGGATCCACATATACCTGAAGTAAACTAATACCAACTTTTAATACAAGATGCAATAACCCCCTCTTTAGCCTCAATCAGACTGAGCCGAATTTTTGTCTCTTATATCCAAGAGTCTTAATTTACTAGATCCTTCCTGATACAGCACTTTACAGTTTACAAAGCCCTTGCAGCCACCATCTCAGCCACATCAACTCTGTGACCTTAAGAATGAGCCCAGGACCCAGGGCAACCAAAGATCTGGAACTGAAATAAACCACCCACCCCATCAGGGCACAGGCTGGACTGGAATCCAGACCTCCTCCTCCTCTACTTCCACACCGCCCTCCAAGAGAAGCTACAGAAAATCGGAGCAGGAGGAGGTTGTAACTCTGGCAGCAAGATCGCCCTGGGTGAGACCCAGGAAGGTGTGTCTTAACTGCTGTTGCGGGAAGGGGAGTGCTGAGTCCAAGGAGCTGAAGAACAATGAGATCTGCAGCCACAGCTCTTTGGGGAGAAAGCGGTGAGACCTGGAGGGGATCCCCAAATTACTGCTTAGGCAAACTCTCAGGGAAATGGGGTGAGTGGCCAGGATGGGGTGGTGGAGCAAGCTTCCCACAGAGGGTACCAAAGGCTTGTGCCCTGGCGTCTGCCTGGCTAAGGAGAGCTGAGGGCTCCAGCCAGCTAGAATCTGACCACCCCCACAGGCTGGGTCCCCAGAAAGGGCCCAGGGCACTATGGTGACATCCTGGGCAAAGCCATCAATTTGCCTCCACAGCTGCTGAAGAAAACCATGCCTGCTCTCCCATCCAAGGATCGGGGAGGGTGGGCGAGGGGCTGCCTGGGGTGACATACTCAGTATCTCTGCATTTGTCCCCTCCGCCACAAGTTCCTAAAGCCAACTCAACTCTGGCTCCAACCCCCAGCCTCAAAGCCAACTTGCTATGCAGTCTCAGGTGGGTCACTTTCTCTCTCTGAGCCTTGACTTCTTTATGAATAAAATGGAGAGAATAATAGTACCTGTCTTATACATGCTTGGAGAGGATTAAATGAAGTCATGCAAAACATAAACAATAACAAGAAGAAAAGAATAATGATGACTATAACAATGACAAAAATTAGCAGTACCAGCTAGCACCTACATGGTGCCAGGTACTGTTCTAAAGGTGCTACATATGAAATCATTTAATCTCCACACCACAGTATAAGGTAGGTGCTATAATTATCATCATTTTGCTGGTGAGGAACATAAGTCAAAGCAATGCTTAAGTAATTTGTGCAAGGTCACAGAGCCAGGAAGTGGTAGAAATGGGATTTGAACCTGGACAACTGGCTAAAGTACATGCGGCCCCTTAGTTCTCTTGTCATTGTGATTGTTATTCATGTTACTTGGGGTAGAAGGGTCACCAGCCCTGCAAGGCCCAGCTCCCAGCTCCCAAGCCCCAGCAAATTCAGTCTCAGCCTGCATCCATTGCAGCTTCAAAAGGCAGAGGCATAGCTAAATTAGGTGATCCAGTAGTCCCTGCCTGGAGCATAAGGCACAGGTACCAACTGCATGTTCCCATCCAGGCTGGCCCTGGGACACCAGGCACTCCCCAGCTCCCACCTGGACTCTGAGCACTGATGCAGCAGCCAGGGTCAGACCCCACATCAGGGATAGCGGGGAAATATGACCAGGAGCCCAGAGCAGGAGAGGACCAAAGGGGCCAAGGCAGGGAGGAGAGGTCCTCCTTCTGTCACTCAAGGAACAATCCTTCTCTGGGCCTCAGTTTCCTCATCTATGAAATAAGGGAGAATACGCAGGCCATGAATACAGGCCTTGAGCATATTTGGAAAGAGTCAACTGTCAATCACTGAAGGTGAGTCCTTAGTGGCTTTATGGGAAGATGGGTAACTCACCACCTCACAGGACACCAGATTCCACTTTAGGGCAGCTCAAGCCTTATTAGTTTAACCCCTGGGAGACATTCTGCTCTTGGTACCCTAAGCCCCTCCCCTAAGACCAAGCCTCCTCCAGACACCAAGCAGCTGGCCTCCACAGATCCCTAGAAGCCCCGGTAGTCTGCTACAGAACCTGTGTTCTACCACCCCAAAAGCCCCTTCCAGGGCTAAATGTAAGCAGAGGCCGGTACTGATGAATCAGGCCCTGGGACTGATGGCCTATAGGTTCAAATCCCAGGTCCACCACTTCTCAGCTGTGTGACTTCAGACAAGTCACTTTATCTCTCTGGGCCTCAGTTTCTCCCTGTGTTCAATGGAAACAATCACTGTGCCTACCCTCTGAGGACTGCTACGTAAAAAACCTGGCCCATCACCTGAAAAGGAGAAGCTATTCAACTAATGTTTGCTGTTATGATGAATAATATTACTAGTGGCTACTGCATTACAGGAATTCTTCTACATGAGTCCCTAAGCTATTGCCATCCTTCCACAGATCAACTGGCCCCTAAAGCTCTCCTATGACCTAATGCCTGCATTTCTATTTGTATCTCACAGGCAACATCCACACCAGTCTGTGTGTCTCAGCAGAACAGAACACAGCCACACCAAGATGGGTCTCCACTAGCCGCCCCTCCTCCTCCCACTCACAAACCCAAGTCTGATGAGGGGTTGGAGGTTGTTCGCAGAGGTCCCCATTTCACAGATGGAAACACTGAGGCTGGGGGTGGAGAGAGCCAGACCCTTCACAGGGACACCTGCATCCCGCCTGGCAGCCAGCACACAGCAAGCAGAAGGTGGGGTGGGGGCTCCAGGGGGCGGAGTGGGGCATACCCGGTTCTCGTCGTAGATGATCTGCACCAGGCTGCGATGCTTCGACTCAATGGGCGGCGGTGACACAGGCTTCTCGGGCTCGGGTGGCTTGGCAGCCTCCTCCTCCAGCTGTTGCTGTGGGAAGCGGGGAGAGCATAGCGGTGAGCACGCCGGCGGGCGGAAGAGAGGCAGCACCCCCATGGCGGAGGGGCGGCCCCCATGCAGCCGGGCTGGTGGCCCCGCACAGGAAGTCAGGCTGCTAACCATTTCCTCTGAGTCACCCGCAGGGACTCCGAGCCCTGGAGGGCCTCTCTCAGCTCCCACGGGGAAGGGCCTGACCAGGGTCAACTCCAGACTCACAACCAGCCTTCCTGGGTTCAAGCCCAGCTTTGGTGAGCATAAGCAAGCAGCTTAAGCCCACTGTGCCTCAGCTTCCTCATCTGTAAAGTGGGCTTATTAACCCTGATGAGTTAATGCATGCACAGTGCAGACTGGGGACACGCTAAAGACCAACCACTAGCCATCATTACCACCACAAGTGCCGTCATCCTCAGGAGAGGCTGGAAACTCTGGGGCCAAACTGTTCAGACTGGAACCCTATTTCCCTATTTCTACTACTTACTTGCTATGTAACCCTGAGAAGCTGCTAAACTCCTAAACTTCACTTTTCTCATTTGGAAAATGGGGATAATTAAAGTTTCTATCCTAGAGTTGATATGAGGATGAAATGAGCAGATGCATGCAAAGCACTAAACACCTAACAACCAGCTTCTCATCATCGTCATTATCATCGTCATCTGCCTGTGGTCCTCACGCTGGACCCTCCTCCTCCAAACACCATTAAGGACCTCCCTTCATGCTACTGTCTGCTTTCTAGCAAAAAGAGAAAGCAAAGACCAGAGAGCTTAAGACACTGGCCCAAGGTCACACAGGAGGCCAAGGCCCAAGGGTACAATCTGACAGGGCATTTTGGGTGGGATGAGAACACTGTTCTTTGCACAGAAGGCTCACACATTGCACCCATGACAATTATGGAGCAAAAAGATAAAATAAAACCATTTTTTAAAATGACCATTATAAACTCAAAAAAAGGTGGTCACGAGGAGGGCAACACAGAAAGTGCCAGAAAATCCAGTTTTGGCTGCTGCGGGCACAAAGGCCTGGCTGGTTGAGCTGAGCTGCCTCAATGCCACAGTGACCCCTGATGGTGGCTTTTAGAAGGGCAGTTCGCATGGGGCAAAACAACTAAATCCCTCCAAAAAGGGCAAAACAAATTAAGCAAAGAAATGGAAGGAGTACCCAGCCAGAAAGGGAGGACAGAAAGGAGATTCCAACCAGTGGGTGAAGGTGGCCCTCCCTGAGGCACTAAAAGTGCAACACAAGTTACCACAGGGCCCAGCAATTCCATTCCTACTACAGACCCAAAGGATTGAGAACAGATGCTCAGACAAAAGCACACAGCAGCACTACTCCCGACTGTCAAAAGGAGACACACCAGACGTTCACCAACTGATGAATGGATAAACAAATGTGGTCGATCCATCCATATAGTGGAATATTATTCGGCAATAAACAGACTGAAGCCAATAGAGGCTGCGATGGGGGTGAACGCCGATGCTGAGTGAAAGCTGCTGGACACAGCAGACCATGTGTTTTATGATCCCGTTTATAGGAAATGTCCAGACAAATCCATAGAGACAGTAAGCAGGTTGGGGTTGGGGGGTTACTGCTGATGTGTATGGGGTCTCCTTTTTTGGTTGATGGAAATGTCCTAGAACTAGATAGAAGGGGGTAACTGCACCATGCCATGAATGTACTAAATGCCACTGCATTACTCATCCTACAATGAGTCATTTTATGTTTTGTGAATTTACCTTTAAAAAAAAAAATGCCAAAGGAGAATTTCTTTAAAAATCTGACTATTGAGGGCTGCTCTGGGCCCCCTGGGCTTCCGGCCGCAGTCAAAAGTGTACACACGACTCAGCCTCATCCCAAAGCCAGGTCTAGGGGGACTAAAGGTCCCCAAATGCCACAGGCCTTGGCGATGCCTGCCAGACTCCAACCAGGGCCTGCCTACCCCACACACTGAGTCGGCCTCCTGGAGACCCACAGACTGCCCCCCGGGTCTGAGACAGCTGAATGAGCCTCCATGACCAACCCAGCTGCTGGACCATCCTCAGCTCCCCCACCCCCCCACCCCCACCCCAGCAAGCAACAGCCCCAAGGCCTCTTGGAATCAACAACCCCCTACCCCTGTACATCTTCCAAAAATCCAGGAAGCATCTCTCACCAGCTTTCCCTCTACTGCCCATAGTGGGCAGGGTGGGCCCGTGAACCTATGCAGAGCCCACGCATCCTTACCTGGAGGGGATCAGGGCTGACCCTGCCTCCCCCAGGGTAAGCCAGATGCTCCCCAGAGTCAAGACACTGTCACATTGACTCAGTCAAGTTTTTCTCTATTTTTTTTTTTCTTTCTAGGGCCGTGCCTGCGGCATATGGAAGTTCCCAGGCTAGGGGTCAAATTAGATCTGCAGCTGCTGGCCTACCCCACAGCCACAGCAATACAGAATCCAAGACGCATGTGTGACCTACACTATAGCTCACAGCAACACTAGCTCCTTAATCTGCTGAGCCAGGGATGGAACCGGCATCCTCGTGGACACTAGCTGGTTCTTAACCCACTGAGCCACAGCAGGAACTCCTCGGTCAATAGTTTTTGAGGAGCAGCCACTACATGCCCGCACTGCTAGGGGCCCAGCAGGGAACAGGAGACAAGAACCCTGTTTTCACACTGTAGTTGTGAAAAGATCACTATGTCACAAAGCGAAATACTCATTAATTCAAATGGTGATGCCATCAAGCGGGGTGACAGGACAGAGCAGGGAGGGCAAACTTTTCTTGTAAAGACCCAGAAAGTAAATATCTTGGGCTTTGCTGGCCACATGGTCTCTGTTGTGACCACTCAACTCTGTAGTTGAATGACAAAAGCAGCCACAGACGATGCGCAAACAAATGGATGTGGCTAAGTGCCAATAAAACTTTATTTACAAAAACAGCATCAACCCAGATCTGGCTGGATTTGCTGACCCCTCAGGTAGAGGATGGCTGGGGAGGGGGAAGGGATATCTGAGCAGAAATGTGAAGATGCCCAGGAGGGAAGTATGAGAAGAGCCAGGAAAATGCAGATCATCAATTAACTGCCTATCAGTTCATAGTAAAAAGTAAAATTTTTAAGTATAATTAATCTTTATATTATACTTAGAAAGTATATTAGTATACTTTATATTATACTTTATATTATATTAAGATCCCCTCCTTACAACCCTATGAGATGACGTCCTGTCTGTGCCCATTTTACAGATAAGCAAACCGAGTCTCAGGGAGGTGAATGTTCCAAGGCAGAGCTAAGAGGCCCAGCTCACTCAGATTTCAGAGCCAGGGCCAGACTCACGTGATATTTTCCCCCACATTATGGATGAGGAAAGTGAGGCACAGAGAAGCAACTGCCCCCCCCAACATCACTGGACAGCCTGGCTGTAAATGCTGACCTCCCACCCATCGTTCCTCTGCCATCCAGTATGGTAGCCACTTGTGGTTATTCAAGTGTCAATTTCATTTAATACCAATTAAACTAAATTAAAAACTCAGGTCCTCAGCTGCACTAGGCACAGTTCAGGTGTTCAACGGTCATACATGGGTAGTGGCTATCATTCCGGACAGTGCAGATCCAAAACATTTCCGTCACCACAGAAAGTTCCACTGGACAGCACCACACAAAACAGCTCTCTTGTCCAACAAGAGTAAAGGGCATAAAAATGAGCCAGCACATGGCAATGCTCAGGGCACACTCACCACTACTCTTACTCCTAGTGTTATCTTCTCAGTGGCTGCTGCTGCTAGACCAGGAAATCAGATCTGCCATTTCCCCACCCAAACGCACCTGCTTCTTCTTCAGCTTGGAGATCTGCTGCTCCACCATGGTGATCTCACGGTCCACCCGGTCCATGTTCTGGATCAGCTCCTCCTTGGACAGCCTTGGAGGCACCAGCTCCAGCTCAGGGTCAACGTGCGGGGGGCTGGGAGGAGACACAGGCTCCAGCTTGCCTGTGAGGCTGCGGTCCTATGGTGGCAAGGAAACAAGTGTGGCATCAGACTAGGGGACACCCCCCCCCCAGCCAGCGATGCCCCCCAACACATGGCAAGTTTCTAGCCATGACTTAGGAGCCAGCACACCAGGCATCTGCAGGCTGGGCCCCACGTCCCAGGCATGGGGCTGCTCACTGATCCCACCTCCTTGCCTTTGCCCTGGCGGGTGTTTCCTTCCCAGCTTTCTGCACAGTCCAGATCCTTTCTCTCCTCCTCCTTCTGAGTTTTCCCAACCTCCCCAAGTCGTGAAGCCCTCCCTCTTCCCTTTTCCCTTAAGACTCCTCTCTTACTCCACTTACCCCGACTATGTCCTTCCACTGGACTAAACTCTTTTTTTTTTTTTTTTGGTCTTTTTGCCTTTTCTAGGGCTGCTCCTGCAGCACATGGAGGTTCCCAGACTAGGGGTCTAGTTGGAGCTACAGCTGCCAGCCTACACCACAGCCACAGCAACAGGGGATGTGAGCCGCGTCTGGGACCTACACCACAGCTCATGGCAACGCCAGATCCTTAACCCACTGAGCAAGGCCAGGGATTGAATCCGCAACCTCATGGTTCCTAGTCAGATTCACTAACCACAGCCACGACGGGAACTCCTAGACTAAACTCCTTGAGAGCAGGCACCAAGACCCAGAACCCCCAAACCCCTGAGGCCTGGCCTCAGATGACCCTCCATGAGCACTTATTCAAGATACTTAGTAAGTTACAGAATATCATACACAGAGCAAACCCCGTTTTGTAGAAAATATACACGGACACACAGGAAAACTAGGAGAACAGGATACATACATGCAAAAAGTAGTTACTGGGACAGCAGGAGAGAAGGGGGTATTTTCACTTCCTTCTTTCTATTTACCCCTGTTTTTCTGCTTTTCCTTCACTGAGCGTGACTCTTTATGTAATGAAGCTGTTTTTAAAAATGTGTTAAAACAACAAGGGAATCCTTTATTGGGGTATTCGGTGACTTCTTCATTCCACCAAGGAAAGCTGTGCTGGGAGCATGCTGGGGAAGAGGTAAACAAACAAACCAACACGGTCCTCGCCCCAGGAGCTCTCACCTGTGCGGCCCTGGGTTCAATCCCCACCCACTCTGCCGCCTCCTAGCATCGTGACCACAAGCAGATCATGCACGGGCTCCCAGCCCCGTTTCCTCATCTGTACAATGGGACAATTCCCGCCTCCAGCTGTGCTGAGGCTCCAACGCGTTAATGTGTGCAAAGTGCTCAGCTCAGAGCCTGGCAGGCTGGAAGTGCTCCACAAACGCTGGCTGGGACCGTCCTGCCCCCCACCCCCCCACCCCCACCCAGTGCCATCCCCAAGGCCAAGCCGGCAGCTGCTGGCAGAGGAGGCCCCAGGAGGAGCTCCAGGCTGCTGCCTCCCTACCCCCACAGCAGCTGCAGCCCGAGGACAGAGGACACATTATTCCCTGGGACAACTGCAGCCCCGAGGCTGCCAAGCACCGCCCCCCCATCCCAAGACAAGCAGAGGCTGTGCCATTGCAAGTCCACCCCTGCCCCTCGCCTCGCCGTCTCGGTCCTAAATCCACACACAGAGGCCCCACCTCAGTCCATGGGGCCAAAGGGCCTTGAGATCACACTGGGTTGGCCTCCTGGCCTCGTCATTTCCACAGGAGACATGGGGAGAGCTGGTGTCGAGCCTCCCAGGCTCTCCACTCACCCAGAACCCTTGAGGCAAAGGCAGGAAAGTCTTCAAGTCCTTCACCAACCCTGATGTGACCCTGACATGGCTCTGATGCACCCTCAGTGCTCCTCAGGGACACCCAGGAAACTGAACCAGGCACTGTTCCAATCCTCAGCACACCCGGCCCCCTGAACCCTGCTGCATTCTCCTAGGGGACAGCCACTTCCTCCCCATGGCACACTTGATGAGGCTTGTGGGCACAGGCCTGGTACAGTGCTACGCCAGCAGTCGGCACACTTTCTGTAAAGGACCAAATGGAAAAAGAGTCCAGTCTTTCCCCACCAGATGGTCTCTGTCCCAAGTACTCACCCACCACTGAAGTGGGAAAGCAGCCACAGACAAGACACAACAGAACAGGCATGGCTGGGTGTCAATAAAACTTTATTTACAAACCCAAGTCGAGGGCCAGGTTTGGAGCTTGCTGAGTTTGCCACCTGGTACACTTAACTCACATTATTGTCACAGCCCACCCAGGTAGTGGACATTCGGTTTTCCTCCTTTTCCAGATGAGGACACTAAAGCCCAGTGAGGTTCAATAATGTGCCTGAGGTCACCAGCCACAAAGCGGTGGAGCCTTGACTTAGAGGGCATAGGACAGGAGAAACCAGGCCTCAGTCAGAACTCTCCAGAAGCGGGCAGAGCGTGCAACTAGGTTGCAGGGGCTCCCAGAGCAGAAATGAGGTCTCCACCTTACATTTATCCAACAGATCCATGGGGCTGGGCAGAAAAGCAAGAACAAGATCCTTTCCAGGGTCCAAGACCCCCTGAAATCAGAGGCAAAACTGTGGAAGAAAAATCCCCTAGAAAAATACTCTGGGGTAGGGGGTGTGTGGTATAGTGTGAGGCCCGAACTGCTCCCCAGTAGGAAGGCCAAGCTGGTGAACATAGGGGCTGGAAGCCTGACCCCACATATGCCAAACTAGAGGCAGCCTGCACACTCTGGCACCTCCAAGGCTCTGCAACAGCCGTGCCGTCTGCTGAGGGCACCTGGCTTCACCTGCGTGCCCAGTGGAATCAGAGCCTTGCTCCACACCCTGTTCCCCAGCCTTTCATTGAGATCCGCCCTTTCCCCCCGGCCCCATGGTGCTTGGCTAGTCTCCTTGGACAGCCTCAATCATTTCTCAGGATTCTTTATTTTTTTTGCTTTTCAGGGTCACACCTGTGGCATATAGAGGTTCCCAGGCTAGGGGTCAAATCGGAGCTACAGCTGTCGGCCTACCCCACAGCCACAGCAATGTCAGATCTGAGCTGTGTCTGCGATCTACACCACAGCTCACAGCAATGCTGGATCCTTAACCCACTGAGCAAGGCCAGGGATCGAACCCGCATTCTCATGGATACTAGTCAGCTTTGTTTCTGCTGAGCCACAACAGGAACTCTCATTTCTCAGGGTTCTTGAGACAAAAGGTTTTGCCAACACAGTTCCCAGGGCCCAGTCTTATTACTTCCTATAGGAAATACCTCTCCAGCCCCCCTTGTATCTTGCACTGGGACCGAGAAGGGAGAAAAGCAAAGCAAGAGTGAGGACTGTGGACAGAAGGCTTTTGGGGCCAGGACACCCTAAAGCAGCTCATCCAACTCAGGAATCATTCTCAAAATGACATGAGCCAAAGGAGGTTTCTGTCTCCAAAGCTGATGGGGGAAGCACGAGAATGAGATGGAGTGGCTAGCAACTGCTAGGAACTGTTGGAAAAGTTGCTGGAAACCTTTTCTTAAATTCTCTCTCTTTTTAAGGCCGCACCCACAGCATATAGAAGTTCCCAGGCTAGGGGTCCAATCAGAGCTGAAGCCGCCAGCCTTCACCACAGCCACAGCAACGTCAGATCTGAGCTGTGTCTGCGACCTACACCACAGCTCACGGCAACGCCAGATCCTTAACCCACTGAGCGAGGCCAGGGATCAAACCCATATTCTCATGGATACAAGTCAGATTCTTAACCCGCTGAGCCACAACAGGAACTCCCTTTTCTTAATGGGTAAAAGCTGTCTTCTTCAATGGCTCCTTCCTTCGGGTTCAGGCTTAGCTTTTATTCTCAGCAAAACTGCACAGGTGGATCCTTCAACTGACAAACAAAGAAAGTGCGGTCTCTCCGTGCAACGGAACAGGATTCAGCCATAAAAAGGAGTGATGGACCAACACGTGGTACCACAGGAATGAACCTTAAGAACATTGGGCAGAGTGAGAGAAAGTGTCCAGAAAAGGCAAATCCATAGGGAGAAAGCAGAGTGGTGGTTGCCAGGGGCTGGGAGGAGGCCAGGGAGGAAGTCTCTGCCAATGGGTAATAGGGTTTCTTGGGGAGGGGAGTGATAAAAATGTCCTGGGACTAGACAGAGGGGTACACAACACCATGAATGCAGGAAATGCCACAGCATTATTCCCTTCAACATGGTTAATTTCACGTTGTGTGAATTTCACTTCAATCTGAACAGAGGAAGCACACCCAGAGAGCAAAGAGTGCTTCCTGCAGTGCCGGGTTTTCCAGGAATGGGACCCAGGGAGCCTGGCTACTGGCTTCAGATGACTCTCCAGATGATTCTCCCAATGGCTGCTGGCCTTCCTTTCAATCCAAACCCGCAGGAGAAAAACAATAATCCAATCCCCTCACCAGTCTCTAGGTAGCACTTGGCATCATTTTCCCCATTGGATACTCTTGGTGTAAAAATTCAGGCCAACATGAGACAGAAAAATTCATTATGTAAAATTACAGACCAGAGGGAGTGAAAGCCTTGGGGGCTGAAGAGGACCCCTGGATCTCCTGGTCTCAGCCCCAGGAAAGGGCAGGGCCGGCCCCAGGCACGCACAGTCCACACCCTTCATCGCAATGATGGGTTCCAGGATGGGCATGGCCCTAACTAATGGCAGGGAGATAAACAGCTTTAGTCTGGAAATGTGGAGACATAGCTTTCTCTCTTTTTGTCAGCCTTGAATGTGGGCAGAGGAAGGTCTGGAGTCTCAAACTGCCTTCTTGTTAACCCACCAAAACCACGTGCAAGACAGCAGAGCCAAGAAATGAACAGAGACCAGCAGCTGGTGACATCATGTCACCTGGATCAAGCTGTGCCTGAAGCCAACTACCCCCTAGATTCTAGTTATAAGCCAAGACTCCTGCCTAAGCCAGTTTGACATGGGTTTTCTGTCCTTTTCAGCCAACAGGGCCCCAACAGACAAAGAAACTTTCAGAAATGTTGCCGTTTGTGATGATTCTAAAGTCCCCAGAACAAAGTGTGGTGAATTGCAAAGGAAGCCTCTGATGCCACAGGACTCCAGAGGCTCAAGGGTAGGGAAGCATTATAAAACAGAACATTTTTATACGAAAAAGGAGCACAGCCGGGGCCAGGGGAAGGGAGGGGGTGTTGTTTAAAAAAAAAAAAAAATCCCATCAAATTCCTGTCTCATGTATCCAGTTGAATTCCACAGAGCAGACGCAAAAAACATCTGAGCTCCTTCAGACTTGTATTTCTCCCCTGGCTTCTTCCCTTGCCCAAAATGGGCTCAAACTTTCCACATGCTCTGAACAGCCTGGAGCAATTACAGTAGTTGGTCCAACCAGGCCCCAACCCTGGGACCATCCCTCCCCTGCACCCATGGGGTCCAGGAGGAGAACAGGGAGACAGACAGACAAAGAGACAGAGATAGAGAGAAATAGAGACAGACAGACAGACAGACAGACAGACACACACACACACACACACACACACACAGGGTCAGAGATATACAGTGACAGATACAGAAACTGAGACCCACAGAGGGAGAGGAAGCACCCCAGGGAACCCCAAGAAGGAGATGGCCAAGCAGAAGGACTCACAGAGCCACTGTCAGGCACAGAGACCCTCAGGAGCCTCATTCTGGAAAGCTTCACGGCAGGAAGCAGAGGCCAGAAAGGGCTGGCCAGAGACACCCAGCAGTCAGCTCTCTGGGCAGAAGTGAACATGAGCACAGAGACATGGCCCTCTCGAGGCTCTAGTCCCTTGTAAGGACATCAAGCCTCCCTGGTGGCCCTGTGCCCCCCTTCACACACACTCCTTGCCTACCGCCCAAGACCCACTTCAGAGCAGCTTTTCGCATGGCAACACCCCTCCTAGGAGGCTGGGAGGTCAAAGAAACTGTGAGAAGGATGCCAACGAGAGGGTGACAGGCACTGGGCAGAGGGAGGAGGGCGGCTCATACAGGAAGCCCGCAGCAGGACAGCCTGGTGGGCAGGGCTGGGCTGCAGACCCGGGCACCCCCCCAAGATCATGGGCGAGTGGCTCTTCCCGCCTGGGGCCCCCTCTATAAAGGTGGTCGCAGATCAGGCTGGGAAGGCTCAGTGGAATGGCACCCACTTGGCAAAGTACCGGGCACACAGTCAGGGGCTCAGTGTTAGCTTGTGATCATTATCCCGACCACTCCAGGATCCCCCTGTCCTGCCAGCCCCCGATAAAGGACCTGCCTCAACCTGAAATCCCACCCAGTGTCAGTCAGAGGCAGAGAAGAGGATCCAGCCGGCCTAAGTGGGCCACTTCCCTCCCCTGGCCTGGCTCCCAGTCCCCACCCTCCCCCACTGGTGCTGCAGTAAGATGAGCACTGACCTCACCCAGCAGCTGGGAGGCCGTTAATGAGCTAATGTGTGTCCTCCTGGTCACAAAGGAGCATGATGGCACTGCTCAGCTCGTGCAAAATGGACATCCATCATGCAGCCTGCCAAGGACGAGTGTGTCACCTGGCCATAGATCCTGCCCCACCCTAGCCAGTCACAGTGAAATAACCCTCTGGAGGCGGCTGGGGGACCCTAGAGGACAGAAACACCTGGGCCACTGGCTGCAATTCCTCCACTTACACAGAGACCAAACAAGTTTCTATTCTAGCCTCTGCAGTCCTGAGGTTCACTGAAATAGCAGAAAAACCTCTGGCAACAGCAAACCACAGGAGCTTAATCTATGCACACTCTCTCTCCCACTATCTCAGCTCAGCTTTCTATTTAAAGAAGAGTGAAATCAAAGAGCCCTCGAGGGCGCTGTGGGCATGGGGGCCCCCATGGGCTGGACACATGGGGTGGGGGCGGGTCGCTGTCCCTCCCCAGGCAAGAAATGGCCCACAGAGCCGACCTGGTCCCTGGACTCTCCTCTCACTGCCCAGCCTCTGCACACCCTGTGGCTGGTCCCTCCCCCCAAGCCCAGCATACCACCCTTTCCCTTACTCCCCACCAGATCGCAGCAGAGCCCAAACCTTCAGAGGAGCTGCTGGCCAGTGGGCAGGTCTTACCTTGGACAGGTCCTCAGAGCCCCCAGGCTGGCCGGCAGCCAGCAGGGGTGAGGGCCGCAGCAGAGGGTCGGACAGCAGCTCCAGGCGAGGACGCTTGCTCTCAAGGAACTCCATCTCTGACTTGCCCAGCTCGGGCAGGTACGCGTGGGACTCCGGTCGCAGGTGAAGCTCCTGGGACCTGTGGGAGGCAAGGGCACAGGGCCATCACATCTGCTGCTCTTCCCGCTGATAGCTACCCATGAGCCATGCCCCCTTCTGTCTGCGAGAGGAGTGCCCATCCATTCTAGGGGGCGCAGCAAGGCAGGACTCAAACAGAGGTTTGTCTTTCTTCAAGTCAACATTCACCAACTAAGTTCATAGCAAGAGAATGTACTGGCGGCTCCCCACTCCCTCACCACTGTGTGTGGCCCCCAGGGCTGGCTAAAAACGCAGAGTCTTGGAGTTCCCGTTGTGGCTCAGTGGGTTAAGAACCTGACATAGTGTCCATGAGGATGCAGGTTCGATCCCTGGCCTCACTCGGTGGATTAAGGATCCAGCGTTACTACAAGCTGCTGCGTAGGTTGAAGACACGGCTCGGATCCCATGTTGCTATGGCTGTGGTGAAAGCTGGCAGCTGCACCTCCAATTCAACCCCTAGCCCAGGATCTTCCATATGCTGCAGGTGCGGCCATAAAAAGAAAAAAAAAAAAGCAGAATCTTGAGTCCCAGCCCAGACCTACTGGGTCTGACTCTGCACTGAAACAGGATCTTGTTTGCCTTGCCCATTGCATCCCTGCCTCAGGGCCTTTGCACCTGCCAGGCTGGAACATTCACATACCAGCTCCTTCCATGCTGACTCTTCTCCATCCTGTCTCAGTGCACAAGGTGTTGCCTCCTAACAGCAGTCTCCCTGCCAACCAGTCCTGCCTCATCATATCACCTATTTTCTTTTATTTTCTTGCCTTTTTAGGGCTGCACCTGCGGCATAAGGAAGCTCCCAGGTAGGGGTCTAATCAAAGCTGTAGCTTCCAGCCTATGCCACAGCCACAGCCACACCAGATCTTTAACCCACTGAGTGAGCCCGGGGATGGAACCTGCATCCTCATGGATACTAGTCGGGCTCGTAACCCACTGAGCCACAAGGGGAACTCAGCCACCTGTTTTCTTTATCTTCACAGCCCTCACCATTTGCTTGTTGGTTTGTGTGCGTTTGCTGGCTGCCTCCCCTGCCCCAGAATGTCCACCCCACAAGGGCAGGGACATGCATCTATCTAGTTCACTGCTGGATCCCAGGGCCTGGCAACAGGTACTCAATCTGTACACGTGAGGTGAGTGGATGTCATGGCAACATGGGAGGGGCTGTGCTGTAATGCTTTCCTTTCCTTCCTTTTCTCTCACCAAAGCCAGGTCACAAGATGCCCCTTCTGCCCAGCTCAGAGCCATCAGCTTTACAATCACTAGAGGCCTGGCAGGAGCACGTGGCTTCTTCATTTAAACATGCAAAAGGCACCATAGTAGGTTTGAGTCCCCCCAAATTTGTGTTAACTCAGTACGTCAGAATGTGACCTTATTTGGAGGTGGGGGTCTTTGCAGATGTAATTAGCTGAGATGATATCATACTGGATTAAGTCAGGCCCTAAACTCCTGTCTGGGCCACACACCTGGAGACCACTGCAGACCCGAGGGCCTTGTGGCTCTTCCCTGCCCTTCCCCATCCTCGCCCCAATCCTGGCTGCACAAGGACCAGGGCACAGCCTGCCACCCCCTTGTTTAACACCAACCCTGCAAGCTCCCTGTGGGCACAGGACTCCACGTCCCTGTCTGAGAAATGGATGCGTGGGCCCCATCTCACCTTTCATTCCCGGGCTGAAATTCAGACAGCAGGGAGGGCCTCCTCCGCTGGGGCTGGATGATGGAGCCGGGTGACAGGTGTGAAGTGTAGTCACGGCTGTGGTGCTGGTACTCGAGCAGCCCGACATCCTGCAGCAGAGCACAGGGAGGCCAGTGAGCATCCACACCCCTGCAGGCTGGCCGCACAGCCAGGGGTGCCGGACCCCCTGCCCAGCACTGCTCCTGCACCCTGGGGACCCTCCAGCATCCTTACCAGGCCCTCAGGCTGGGTCTGGCCAGAGGACATTCCTGGGACTACTCAACAAGGAGAAGGGTCACCTTCAGCTAAGGGGCACCCAGTCCTGCCACAGCCTCCACATTCTAGCCTCTTTGCAGATGAGATGACTGAGCCTGCATGTTAGCAGAGACAACCGGGAAAAGGTACGACCTGTACGTCTGCTACAGGCGCAAGTGACACAGTAAGACATGGGGAACCACGCCAGGGGACTGTGGACAAGGCGACACGAGGCTCAAAGACCAGGTTCCAAAACAAAATGCCACTGTGGGAGTCCCCGTCTTGCAGGAGGAGAACCCACACACTGGTGTCACATACACAGATCAAAGTCAGAAGGATAACCTTAGGCAAAACTCCCCTTTTCAGTAAAATGCTATCCAATATCCATTATCATCTGCAGACAAATTAAACACTAACAAATTAGATGTATCCTGATTTAGCAATTACATTCTGATTTGAGACACATAAAAAAAAACAAAAAACAAAAAACAAAAACAGGAGTTCCCGTCGTGGCGCAGTGGTTAACGAATCCAGGAACCATGAGGTTGCGGGTTCGATCCCTGGCCTTGCTCAGTGGTTAACGATCCGGCGTTGCTGTGAGCTGTGGTGTAGGTTGCAGACGCGGCTTGGATCCCGCGTTGCTGTGGCTCTGGTGTAGGCCGGTGGCTGCAGCTCCGATTCGACCCCTAGCCCGGGAACCTCCATATGCCGCAGGAGCGGCCCAAGAAATGGCAAAAAGACAAAAAAAAAAAACAAAACACCCTTTCAAAGGAGAAAACAGGACAGGCTTCCCCTGTGTACCAGTCCAAATCGATTAGTCCTGTCTGCCAAGAACACTCAGTTATACTGTGGGGTGGCAATCAATTAGTGATGTCTGACAAGAGTAAGGCTTGGGAGAGCGTGGGATTGTAGGTGATTATTTTCTTCTTGGCGTCTTTCTTAATTCTCCCAATTTTCCATAAAAATCCAGTCATCTTTTTGCTGTCTGGCTTTTTTTTTTTTTTTAAGCAGTTATTTCTGCAAAGAGAATTAGACGAGACCACGTAGGTGTGTTGGAACGTATGTGTTTCAGACCCTCCAAAACCAAAGCATGTGAGAGGCTGGGAAGCAGGAAGATGAGTAAGCAGAATCAACAGGGATTCTGTCAAAGCCCAGAGGCTGGAAATGTCAAGGGAAGGGCCTTCCCGGGCAGCCCTGATGTGGAAGCAAGAAGATGCAAGGCCTTAGGCTAGAGGTATCTGTCCATCAGTCAAATCCCCAAGCCTCGGTTTCCCCATCATTGAAATGTATGCCCGACCTAGGCCTCTGTGCCCCTGACCACAAATCCCTCTTAACTCTCCAAAGGCGGCCCCCAAGGCGGAGGGCAGCTTCCAGAAGGCAGAGAAGGGCTCAGCCTGCACCCTCTCCCACACCCCATGATGTCTAACACAAGGCACCCAGAGCTCACGAAGGAAGGAGGAAGGGCTGGAGAGAGGTTGCCAGGCACAGCTCTGGTGTGTGCACGCACGCACGCATGCAGGGGTGTGAGAAGGAAGCGGGCAGCTCTGCAGTCTGCAGGGAGCAAGACTCTCTCTCACACAAAAGCAAAGTGAACAAAGCGGCAGAGAAGCAGACAGCCCCATCCCTGGGGAGAGGACCTCGGGAGGATGGCACCCACCATGGCCAGTCGAAACGGGAAAAGGCACACGGCCCCCAGGAGCCCCAAGGCAGAGGTCTGGGGTGGCCATGGTGTGAACCCTCTGGCCACGGTTTCCTAGTGTGGGAGCCAGGCAAGATGAGCTCATGGTACAGCCCCTCCAAGGAGCATCTTAGGAGCCATTTCTGCAGCACCCACACTGACCTCTACCCCAGGGACCCCCAGGAGGGTCACAGGAAGCCAAGAACCAGGGAGACCCCAAAGGAGAAACAGACCCAGAGTGGGGTTCACTGTGGTCACAGCCTAAAGACTCCAGGCGCTCCAGCTGGAAGCATGAGAACCCTCCTCGAGTTAACAAAGCACTTCAACCCCGCCTGCTCCCTCTACATGGGCACTTGTCCCCCTGTGGTCCAGGCAGCCTCCTGGGTCTGTGACGCTTGGTCTGGGGGAGCGGGAAGTCGAGAGAATTCAGCCTACTTGAGAGCGTGTTGATAAGACCGCAGCATCCCAGTGCATGGCCAGCATGCGTCCCCACACCCGAGAACAGGGTCACGTGCAGAAGTATCCGTTTGTGACAAAGTGGAAATGAAACAGACTGGTCCTTCCCACAGGGTCTGATAAACACTGATCTAGGGCAGGAGTCAGCAAACGAGGCCCGAGGCCAAAGCCAGGCTCAGCCCATTGCGTCAAGTGTCACTGGCACACAGCCACGGCCATTCCTGTCCGCGTTGGCTGAGCTGCTTTCGCGCTAGGACGGTGGCAGCACTGAGGAGTTGTGACAGAGACTGCGTGGTCCGGAAAGCCTGAAATATCTCCAGGGGAGATTTGCCAATCCCTCTTCTAGAGGAAAAGCCCACAGTGCACCCTGGGGGCCATTTGGAAAAGGACCTTAACAGGCAGGTTGTCATCATGCCAGCATCATCAGAATCATCATCACTGCGCTGTCACGTGCATGCGGAAGCCTCCGCACAATCAACTAGATCTTCACAGTCTTCTAACCACCCTCTCTCAACCGATGGGAAACTGAGGCATGGGGCGCTAAGGCCACTTGTTTCACAGCTAAGACATCACCGAGGCAGGATGTGAAGGAGCAATCTGGCTCCAGAGCCTGCACTCTTAAACACCCTTCTAACACGAAGGCACAGAGAGGTTAAGTAACTTGCCGAAGGCCACACAGCAGGAAGGAACCATGCTGGGATTCAGACCCTGCATCTTTTGACCTTAACACATTCATTCAGCGTGAGGCTTGCAGGAACTCAAGGGCGCTTTGGGGGTACCAGGGAACTTGGGGGAGAAGGCAGAATTGAGCTGGGCTGTGGAGAGCTGGAAAGGACCTTAACAGGCAGGAAAGGAGGGGAAGGTGTGTTGGGACCCTCAATCCTGGGAGACCTTCAGTGCCAGGGGTCTGCCAGGACCCTCAGGGAAAGATGTGGGGTCCTGATACTGTGGGGGAGGGAAGAGGAGACCATAGAGATGGAGGGAACAGGGCACAGAGAGGTTCTGCAAGTGGAGCAGGTGAGACTGAGCGAGCCTTGCATGGAGACTGGCTCGGAGTGTGCCTGAGGCCAGGGCAGGGGAAGCAGGGGCTTTCCAGGGTCTGCAAGCACAGCCGGAATTCACTCTCCATCTGCACTGGCATAAGACACCAGGCGGCCCAGAGATGACGCAGGCCAAAGCACAGGCCACCGCCTGTCTCTGAGTCCAGACCCTCCTCAGTCTCCTGCCACCCACCAGGAGAAAGGAGATGACTGCCACATGCAGACACCACCCCCCAGGCACCTTGTGGACATCCGCCAGTGATGCTCAGGCCCACAAGGCTCCTAGTGCCAATGGCTGCACCCAGGGATTAAGCGAGCAGCCCAAGGCCATTCAGCAAAGTGGGAGGAACAGGGGTTTAAAGCCATATCTGGAGGTTCTTTCTGGCTCCTGGGAGGCCTTGCTATCAAAGCAGCTCCATGCCCAGGATGCCTGGGAAGATGCCTCCAGGGCCAGGAGGTGCCACCCTGGATAGAAGCCTATCCGGAGCGTGTGTGGGAGGGAGCTGAGTCCTGGGAAGGTCACGGGTGACTGGGTCCAGGCCCCACCCCGTGATCCCAGCAGATCTCCCTCAATTATTGTTCAAGGAGCTGGGACCCTGGGATGCCCCTTGGACCATGGATGGGGCACTTGTCTTTCTGTGCCTCAACTTCCCTTTTCCTTCACCCTCTGTCTTCCAAAGACTCAGAAAAGGGGGGGAGGGGTACCTCATAAGCCCTGCCCATACGGGTTGGAGGCACAGGGCTGCAATGAGAGTTGGGGAGCCTCCAGATTACAGGCTGAAACACTCATCCCCCACCAGCCAAGGAACAGCGGCTCCTCCAGGTAAGCAAGTTTCCCCAAGATGTCCAGATTCTTGCCCCAATAACAAGTGGGGGAATGGGGGACAGGGGAGTGCTGGACCACCCCAGCACAAGGCAGTATGGTCAGGAAGCAGGGCTCCACTGCTGTCCCCACACAGGATAAGGACGCCCCCCTACAACCTCAGAGCTGCCCAGGGCCCACCCCTGGCCTCAGCCTCCTACCTGGAGAAAGTGGTGACCACTTGGTCTTGCCCAGCCACGTTCTGCATCACTGAGGACCCAGTGGGAAAAGAGTGGGAGGTGTCTGCGATCAGCCAGTGACCCCAAATGACTGGGAGAGGGCCCCGCTGGGGCAAAGGACAGGGGAGACGACAGGACAGCAGGGTAAATAAAGAAAGGGACTTGAGGACTAACAGGCCCGGCCCGTGGGGAAGGTATGTATGGGAGAGGGGGAGGGACTGGGCGGGAGGGGATGAGAAAGAAGAGAAACCAGAGGCATCCTCCAGAAGCCCCTGGGGGCAGCGGCCCCTCCACAGCTATAGTAAGGGTGACGGTTTTGCAATTGGACCCATCTGGCTGAGTTTGCCAAGCACTGCCGTAAGGACTTTCCACAGATCATCACATTTAATCCCCAGGAGAATCCAGGAGACAGATGCACTCGTCACCC
This sequence comes from Phacochoerus africanus, assembly GCF_016906955.1. Taxonomy (NCBI): domain Eukaryota; kingdom Metazoa; phylum Chordata; class Mammalia; order Artiodactyla; family Suidae; genus Phacochoerus; species Phacochoerus africanus. Next base: position 28,780,443 of record NC_062558.1, on the reverse strand, counting down.
CCATTTTATGGATGAAAAACTGAGGCTCAGAATAGTTAAGCCACCTGTCCTGCTCCCCCACCTGCAAAATGTTCCCTCCCCATCTACCAAATGCAAGGCGGTAAGAGCACCCTTGCTTCAGTGATTGGAGGAGCGAGTGTACATATAAAGGGCATAAACACGAGTGCCGTAAGCACTCAGTGGATGAGAATGCTTACTTTTGGTATTGCGACCATGAAGGTGCTGACAGTACATAGTAATAAATGACCCCAGGAGCATATTCCTTAGCCCCAGACACACGGCAGGTGACCAGTAAGCAGAAGCATCTGTTTCACGGGGGCCCGGGGTCCTGCGGCTAAAGCCGACCACCTTCTCACAGTGATTTCACCTGAGGTCTGTTATTTAACCGCCTATCCTCAGTCTCCTCATCTGTAAAAAAGGATGATAAAACGCGAGGCGCTCTTGCTGGGTGTTTGGGAGACTCTGATGACGCTCTCCAGAGGAACGTTCTCAGGTGGGGTCTCCAGATGTGCCCGTTTATCAGAGCTAGCTCTGAAAAGCATCTTGGGGCCCCAACTCTTCAAGAGGCCACTGTGCCTGGGACAACCCCCAGGCTGGGCCAGTGGGTTCATATGCAAAACCATCTGGCTCACGGAGGGAGAAGCCCTCCCACGCCATTTCCTCTTGTTGTCTCAGGAGGAGGGACCACACCAGCTGAGCAGGACAGACCCAGGCGCAGACACACAGGGGCCAGCACAGCCAGCCTTAACCCCAGCCACGACTGCAAACCCTCATGCCCCACCCCGCCAAGCAGCCAGAAGGTCAAACAGGGGAGACCCGGGACCTGTGAGCCCTCTGACAAGTCCCCAAGGACACAGTATACAGTAGGTGCTCAATAAATGCTAACAGAGTGGAAGCAAGCCCATCTTCACAGCCACATGCAGCTGGAGGTGAAGTTAGGAAATGCAGTCCCCGCTAGGAGGCAATGGGGAGGGTCCCCTGCGAACAGAACCCTCACTAGGACCCCCATACGAGGGATTCAGAGAATGACACGTGATGGGCCTTGTCATCTCAGAGCCCTGAGCATCACTGCAGGGAACAGGCTCCAGGCCCTGAGGATAAGGGAGGGGAGGGACCACAAGCCATGGCCCCCGGGAAGCCACCCCAATCCTAAAGCAGGGGAGCCCTGGTGAGGCTGGGCTGAAAGCATATATAGCAGGAGCTCCACATTTGCAGGCAAATCCCACAGCCAACTCAGAGGCAGAGATCCCGTCTTCACAGCTTAAGATGGGACCTGAGAGATTTTACTACATGTCTCAGGGTGTGGCAAGGTGGTCTCCGCCATGGCACCCCCTCCCCTCGGGGACAGTGGGCCCAGGCTGGACACCAGAGCCACACCAGCCCTGATTCCAAGGGGAAAAAAGGACAGGATGGGGACTCAGTGGTAGAAGGCCCCAAAGGTGACCCTGGACACACATTTGTGCTCCTTACCGTGTGTGGTCGGGCGATCTGCACGGGGTAGGAAATGCCGTGGGGCGGGTAGCGGGGCTCGGTGGCCCTCCATGTCTGCGCCACGGGCTGTGTGGATCCCGACATGGCGCTGGGCGTCCAGGGGGGCTCCTGGGCCCCTGTAAGCTCCCTCTCAATGGTCTCCAAAGATTAAAAGCCAGTCTTCATCATCTGCTTGCCGGCCACCCAGTCACAGGCGTCTGTGAGGAGATGAGAAAAGAAAAGCAACATTAGCCACGGGGTGGCTGCCCCTTGAGAGACTTGGGTGGGAGCCCAAATCCTTCCTGTGGCCTTTTTGAGTAAGGGGGAGCACCCAGGGGGCCTCCGGGACCCTCTTACATGCTGCTGGCACACTACAGCAGATGGAGATGCGATGTGGTGTCTGAGGCCCCTCGGAGCCACACAACAGGCCAGCAGCTGTTGCACAAGCCACATCAGTGAGCATTATGCCCTCCCCCCATGCGAGGCCCTGGCTCAGCAGGCACTGGAACCCCCAGTCTGTGGGTCTTCCCCCACTACTCCCTGATGGCTCCCAAGACCCCCCTCAGCCCATGGAACCCCAGCTCTGCAGACACTGCCCCCATCACCCCCGATGGCTCCCAAGACCCCCCTCAGCCCACTCGACCTCACCCCATGGAACCCCAACTCTGCAGACACTGCCCCCATCACCCCCTGATGGCTCCCAAGACACCCCTCAGCCCACCCAACCACACCCCATGGAACCCCAGCTCTGCAGACACTGCCCCCATCACCCCCAACGGCTCCCAAGCACCCCCTCAGCCTACCCAACCACACCTCAAGTCCTCTGCCAGTTTTGAGTCACGAGGGCAAAGTTCCCCGAAAGCACCTGGCAGCTTAGGCAGGCAGGCAGCTGCTGGGCCTGTTCCAAGAGGGAAAAAGTCCTGGGTGGTGGCAGTGAACGGGGTCAGCTCAGGCAGAACACAGGCCAAGGAGCAACGCCGGGCAAGGCCAGGCCTGCCTTGGCCTCCCAGTGACCCTCTGAGGAAGACAGGCCTGAGGTTGGTCCGGATGTGAGCTGAGAGCATGGGGATTGGGAACCCAAGGACCACACTGGGGAAATAGCCCAGGACACCGATGAGAAGCCACTGGGCCCCAAATGGCTCCCAGGGGCAAGCAAAGGGTGCCATGCACGATGGGAGTGCGGGGGGAGCACTTTCGTGTCCACTGGCTTTATAGGTGGGGAAACCGAGACCCAGAACGAAAGACTCAAGAGAGCAAGAGAGCAAGAAAGCCACTGGTCAGAAGGGGCCTTTTTGCCCAGACATCTCCAGGGGCCCCCACTCTCCCCAGAACCCTTCTCTCCCTTCTCTTCCATGCAACCAGACACTGGCCTCACTCAGTGGGTTAAGGATCCAGCATTGCTATGGTTGCAGACGTGCTCAGGATCGGGCTTGGATCCCGCGTTGCTGTGGCTGTGGTGTAGGCTGGCAGCCACAGCTCAGATTTAACCTCTAGCCTGGGAACTTCCATATGCTGCAGGTGCGGCCTTAAAAAAAAAAAGCAGAAAAAGGAGTTCCCGTCGTGGCGCAGTGGTTAACGAATCCGACTAGGAACCATGAGGTTGCGGGTTCGGTCCCTGCCCTTGCTCAGTGGGTTAACGATCTGGCGTTGCCGTGAGCTGTGGTGTAGGTTGCAGACGCGGCTCGGATCCCGCGTTGCTGTGGCTCTGGTTGTAGGCCGGTGGCTGCAGCTCCGATTGGACCCCTAGCCTGGGAATCTCCATATGCCGCAGGAGTGGCCCAAGAAATAGCAAAAAGACCAAAAAAAAAAAAAAAAAAAAAGCAGAAAAAAAAAAAGAAAAGAAAAGGGCACTTTCCCCTGGGGCTCTAGGCCAGGAGGATGAAAGCCTGGAACTCTCAGGGCCACCGCATGGCAAGAACCTACCCAAGGAGGATGCCAACTGGCAGGAGGGCAGAGCTGAAGGGTAGAGAGAGCACCTGATGACAGCCATGCCTGAAGGCAGATTAAAGCCTGCTTCTTCATTTAGGGAAGCTAAGGCACTCCTGGGTGTTTTGCCTTTGCCAGCCCAACCTGGGTTTCTGTCACTTGCCATCAAAAGTTCTGATTCACCCAGGGAAGGAAGGGGTCACAGAGGAGGCATTCCTTCCATCGGGTGCTGTCAATCCATCCAACCCTGCTAAGTCAAAGAATTCCAGAGCCCAAACTACCACACCTATGGCTATCTCAGAAAGAAAGCCCACATGGACTTTCCCCAGCCACCAAGACAGGATGTACCATGTAATTCTTACGAACAGTGGGAACAGGTCTTGCTCAGCAAATGGGAGCTGCTGCTGTTACTACTACCAGTACCATCACTGCAGTAGCTGCAGCCCGTTCACAGCGATGCTCCGACGTGGAAGGGAGGCAGAGTTGTTCTACCAGCTCCCACCAAGACTGAGACAATGAACTGGCCCTGGGAGAGGGGTCAGTTGTGGCCACCAGCTGGACCCTGTTCCAGAATTCCTCTTGTTCCAGCTTGTCTTGAAGCCCAGCAGATCCTGGTGGTCTGATGCAGCAAAGCCAATTCTATTCTAGCTTCTCTTTCTGGGTTTGAAACGGCTGCCGGCTCTCAGACAGGATGAGGCAGGAAGAGGCTCACAATGCTTGCCTGGCCTCTGAGAGCACCGCGGGCAACTCCCAAATTTGCTATGCGACTTTGCATTGCAGGAGGCAATGAGAAGTCTTATTTACCCACAGCTTTTCTAACCTCCTTTGCCCAATGAAACGCCAACTGCGGATCACAGCTGTGGCCAGGTGCTCATGGCATGTACTGCACATGGGCTCCAGAAGCCAGGGAGGCAATACATCTTTCCAAACCAGCCCTGGAGAATCTTCAGCCTCATCCTCCTCAAGCCAAGACCTGGCCTGGCTGGCTTCCCACTCCCTCCAGACACACAGTGTCCACTGCCAGGCTGACATCCCTGCCACCCACCTGTCCCCAAAGTCAGGGGACTCTGGGGAATCTCAGAGCTCCTGCATTCCCCACAGGAGTTTATTTTAAGAAGTTCCATCTCCATCCCCCACAGCCTCAGCCACATGTGTTGCCAACTCAAAAAAGAAAAAAAATTTTTTTTAGAAAAATAGTTTGGCAGTTCCTCAAAATGTTAAACGTAGAGTTACCATATGACCCAGCAATTCCACTCCTAGGCATATACCCAAAAGAACTGAAAACAGGGACTCAAATCGATGTTCATGCACGTATTCACGGCAGCATTATTCACTACAGCCAAAGGTGGAAAGAACCCAAGGGCCCGTCAACGACTGAGGGGATAAATAAACATAACGTGGTCCATCCCCATGAAGGAATATGATTCAGCTCTAAAAAGGAATGAGGCCCCACACCTGCCACAATGTGGATGAGTCTTGAAAACGTGATGCTGTGTGGAAGAGCCAGACACAAGAGGACAAATACTGTGTGATTCCACTTGTATTCTGGCAATGTCCAGAATAGGTAAATCCACAGAGACGGAAAGCAGGTTGGCGGGTGCCCAGGGCTGGAGGTGGGGTGGCAGGATGAGGAGCGACTGCGGGTGGGTGTGGGAATTTAACCACGTGATGATGGAGATGTCTGGAAAGTCAGTAAAAGCGGTGTTTGCATAACGTGGTGAACAGAGAGAAAAATTAAGCTTTGACATCGTCAGCAACGTTTGGAGATGCATGCCAAGAAAAAAACATGACGTTACTTCATCAAAGTCAGGGGTAAGAGAGGATGAGGGTGACCCATGGGCAACGGAGGCCTCCTGGATCTGGTCTTGGGGAAAAAGTTTTTTGTTTTTGTTTTTTTCTTTTTAGGGCCGCATCTGAGGCATATGGAGGTTCCCAGGCTAGGGGTCCAATTGGAGCTACAGCTGCCAGCTTACACCACAACCACTGCAATGCGGAATCCTTAACCCACTGAGCAAGGCCAGGGATCGAACCCACAACCTCATAGTTCCTAGTTGGATTCGTTTCCACTGCACCACGATGGGAGCTCCACTAGAAAACGGTTTCTGAGAACAGGATCTAGGTTAGAATAGGAATGGGACACCGTGACCCTAGCATCAAAGCCTGGGGGCTTTGCAGTCAGGAGAGGGTGGTAGGCATCCATTGATTTACAAACACTGTGGCGTCCCCGCCATGAGTGGAGCCCCAAGCTAGGGCATGAGGCAGGGTCCTGGCCGCAGGGGGTCTCAATGCCCACGGTGGGCAGGGAGCAGAGAAGCGGCAAAGAATGGCCTCTGAGAGCAGGACGGGGGCCCCCGGAAACCTCGGGGAGGGCAAGGGAGCTCTCAGGGAGAACTTCCTGGAGGGTGAACATGACCCAGCCAGGGGGCAGGGGGGTGTGTGCTCCAGGCAGAGGCCACCACTGAAGCAAGAACCTAGAGATGAGACCAGGCACCACCTGCTTGAGAAATTCATCAAGAGTCATTCAAGGCCCACAGACCATAGAAAGGATGGGTTTTGTTTGAAGGGTAACGGAGAGCCATGGGAGGTGGTTGGGGAAGAGAGAAAAGGGTCGGGGAGTTGGACAAGTAGACACTGTGAAGATCAACTATGGAACCGGGAGGCCGGGGTTGGGGGGGCTGTCACAAGCAACCATGCATGAGATGTCGCTGGTGGAATCAGGACAGCGATGACACAGAGGCAGCAGCAGGCTGAGCAGGTCTTTCATTAGCAATAGTGCAGAACCTTAGACAGTGACGGTATAGGGCCTTAGTTGGGGATTATGCAGGAACCTGAGGACAGTGCAGGGTTTTAGTTAGGGACAGTCCAGGGCCTTAGGGACAGTGCAGAACCATAGTTAGGGACAAGGCGGGGCCTTAGTTAGCAATAGTGCAGGGCCTTAGGGATAGCACAGGGCCTTAGTTAAGACAGTGTAGGTCTTTAGTTAGCAATAGCGCCAAAACCAAAACTGTAGCGAGTGAGGGACAATACAGGGCGTAGAGTCTGGAAGGAGACCACCAGCCTCAGAAACACCTTGCAGTAGGAGTGAGGGAGACCAAACAGCCCCTCAGAGATGGGCACCCATCACTTCCCTCCTTGAGCAAGACGCCTCGCAGCTCCGAGCCTTAGTTTCCTCATCTGCAGACAGGGAACATGTGTTTCTGCTCCACAGGCCCAGGAGGACATCGTGCTTATGAAGTGACACCTGGTAAACAGCAGGTGCTCCATACGGCAAACTCAGCCAGGTCAGGGCTCCAAGGGGAAGAGCTCTGGAGAGGTTAAGGACATGCTCCGCCAGGTGGCGTGGGACACTCCTGAACCCCAGAGCCTGGGACAGGGACACCGCAAGCCCCAGGGGGCCCTACACATCCAAACCACAAACCATGGCCCAGGGCACCCGCCTTGCAGCCCCCCAGAGCCAGCCAGAGGAGGGCTGCAAACCAGAGTCCTGGTCCATGCCTGGGAGCTCCTGTGAAAACGATCTGGAGGAGACACAAGGCCGGGGACATGCAGCTGCCCTTGAAGAGCCCTGCTGGCTGGAGGTCGGATCTAGCAGCACCCCCATGATCATGCCAATCTCACATTCCTAATGCACCGAGAAATCACTGCCTCTGATTCTGTGTCTGCCTCGCTCCCTGTGGCATCCCCAGAGCCAAGCACAGCGCCAGGCACACAGCAGGTTCTCAGTGAATGAACCTGTCTGATGAAGGCCAGCCCCAGGAACACAAGGTGAAGCCACAGTCTACCACACCTGCATCCCCACCCCCACCCTGCTGGGCCTCTTTCCTGCGGGGAGGGGGCCTGGAAGTTTCCATCCTGCTCTGACATTCCTCTCTGGCCCCAGGCAAGTCGGCCTAGGAGGCCACACCAAGACACATTCCATAGATTTTTCGTGTCCTGAGCAGCCAGATTCAGATGTGGGAGGGTAGACTGACAGCCATGGGGCTGGGATGTCTCTCAGAGGGCGGGGAGGTGGGGTGGGGGGAGCAGCGGCGGGGGTGGGGATGGGGGCACAGGGTGCTGGTTAAGGGGCCAGAACTGCTGAAATGTGCCTGGGAGCCTTCAGACCTGAGCCTGGGAAGATGAAAGGCGAGCTGTCTGCACCACACGTGCCTGAAATTTTCTTGGAACTAATGGGCACCAACGCTGGAGCTTGTGGCAGGTGGGGAAGCCTCAGAATTTAAAATCAGCTGCCAGACAGGAGAGAAGACCCCAGCACCTGCATACACATGCTCAGAACCCTCCACGGTGCTCAGACCAGTCCCACCGGGGACACAGTCTATTGCAGCCCCACCCTCACTCCCACCCCCACCCAGACTGTCTCAGGCCAGAGACACCCAGATGCTCTGGGAGCATGTGAGCAAGGAAAACGTCCCTGAAAGTATTCAGCATCCAGGATGGCATCTGACCTACAGTAGTGGCTCCATCACTATTTGTTGTAATTGACTGCTGAATCCCCCACAAGGGGCAGAGGGAACAGCATGCGCAAAGGCCCTGAGGTGGGAGAGGAACAGCAGGGAAACCCAATGATGAGAGTGGAGGTCACACAGGGCTTCCACTCCCAGTGGGATGGGAAGGATGTCACCCCTCTAGGCAGAGGTAACATGAGGGTCTCCTATATCAAGCCCACCCCTGATGTCTCCTTTGCTCAAGGAAATTTCAGCTGTTGTCCCTGGTCAAGGAGCCATGAGTACCGGCTTCTGTGTGTTGGGTGAAGGTACCAGGGCTGGTCCACCTGAAATCCTAACATTATTTAAGCCACCATCCAAGAATTCCCTCTGTGGCACAATGGGATTGGAGGTGTCTCTGCAGCACCAGGACACAGGTTCAATCCCTAGCCCAGCACAGTGGATTAAAGGATCCGGTGTTACCATAGCCGTGGTATGGGTCACAACTGCAGCTCAGATATCCCTGGCCCAGGAACTCCACATGCTGCAGGGCAGCCAAAAAAGAAAAAAAAAAAAAAGAGCTGCCATCCAAAGTCCTTTAGAAACAGGTCCCTGCCTATCCTTACTGGCAGCCCCAGCAGGAGAAAGACCAGCTCCCTTGCCTCTCACCTAGTAGGGAGGTCACTGGGCTCCCTAAAGAGGAGGAAGGACCCCAATCACAGCCTGTCCTTAGCTCTGCCTGAGGGGCGGTGGCCCAAAGTGGCCGAGGGTCACCATACTCAGTGCCAACTCAGGATACTGCCCACAGGGGTGACCCCGGCCCCCTTGCTGGGACAAGATAACCCATCCCAATGGAGTCGCCACACATTCTGGTCAATCAGGAAATTATTTCGGTGCCTACGATGTGCAGACACTGTTACAAACACTGGAGCTACAGCAGTGACCCAGTCTAGACAAGGAGCCCTGCCAATCAGCGCTGACATCCAGTGCCTGGAGGCCTGTCAGAACAGAGAAAGCTCCCAACCAGGTACTCAACAGGAGATGGATGAATGGAGGAGGAAGGAGAAATGATGGATGGATGGATGGATGGATGGATGGATGGATGGATGGATGGACAGACGGACAAATGAAGAATGGATGCTGAGATGCCTGAGGGAGAATGGACGAAGGAAAGATAAAGGAGAGAGAAAGGGAAGAAAGAAGGATGCTGGCAGGTTGGACGAAGGTGATGAATGAGATGGGAAAGGAATCGATGAAGGGCTTGGCTGGATAAAGGAGAGAGGGAAGGAGGGGAAAAGGAGGAAGGAAGGAAGGAAGGATGGATGGATGGATGGATGGATGGATGGACGGACGGACGGACGGACGGACGGACGGATGGACAGACTAATCAGTCAATGGATATCAATTTAACTGTTCCATTTTCCATGGTTTTTCTGGTCTTACTTTTTTAATCGAGCCCAGAGCCAAGCATGTCTTTATTCCACTAACATCCCCACACGTCAGGCTCCCTGCCAGCCACCACAGGGGACAGAGATGAGCATCATCACTCCCATGAAGACCCCCCAAATCCATATAAATGCTCCCCAAGCCCCAGGCTTCCGGGCACAGAAACCCCCGGGGAAACTACCTCTGGCCCCAAACTCCAAAATCGGAATAGAAGGTACTCAAGGCCCACCCTCCCCTGGCACCACCTCTCCTTCTCCGGCCACAGCCAGCGCCCCTTCCTCCTGGGAAGGCGAAAGGAAAGGTCAGCCAACTCCAGCCTCAGAAACATCTTCCCTGTGGCCAGCGGGATTTACAGCTCCATGTATCGCGAGCCATCACGCCACGCGCGTGCGTCTGGCAACAGCCGGAAAATACCAGTTTCCCAGGGACCTAGTATGTCACACAGACTTCAGGTCGGATCCCGCTGGGCAGTTTCATGCAGACCTGAAGCTTCCCTTTCCCTATCCAGCTTGGCCAGGCCCCAGAGACCAGCTAAGCACAAGGCGTTATAAAGAGGGATTTCCCAGGAGGAAAAAAAAAAAAAAAACCACCAATTTCTGACTTCTCTTAAAAGTAGAAACTCGCGCATATTGCCAGTGGGGATGCAAAATGGTACAGCCTCTGCAGAAAAATATCCGGCAGCTACTCACTAAGTTAAACACAGAGATACCATATGACCCGGCAATTCCATTCCTAGGCATATAGCCCAAGAAATGAAAACAGGTGATGAAAGGAAACAAATATGAATGCTCAGAGCAGCACTATTCACAACAGCCAAAAAAGGAGAAACCACCCAAATATCCATCCATATCCTTGAGGAGTGGATAAGGAGTATGCCATGTGTCCATTCACTGGAATATTATTTAGCCATAAAAAGGAATGTATAGTAGTTCCTGTGGAGGCGCAGTGGGTTAAGAAGCCAATTGCAGCAGCTAGGGTCACTGTGGAGGAAGACGTTTGATCCACGGCTGGGAAACTTCCGTATGCCCTGGGTGCAGCCATTTAAAAAGAGGGGGGGATGTATAAACCATAACAATATGGAGGTTCCCAGGCTGGGTTGAACCGAAGCTGTTCACCGCCGGCCTCCGCCACAGCCACGTCAGATCTGAACCACACCACAGCTCACGGTGACGCCGGATCGTTAACCCACTGAACAAGGCCAGGGATCAAACCCGCAACCTCATGGTTCCTAGGCAGATTCGTTTCCGCTGCGCCACAAACAGGAACTCCTGAAATGTTTTTATTTCAGTGAGATGAAGCCACATATGGAATGATCCCAATTCTGTGAAATGTCCAGAAAAGGCAAATCCATCCAGTCAGATGCAGGCTGCTGGCTGCCAGGGACTGGGGAGGGGGCAGTGGAGAGCAACATTAGTGGGAACTAGGTTTCCTTGGGGGTGATGAAAATGTTTTAGGACAAAATGGTGGTGATAATGGTACAACACTGAATCTACTAAAGCCCACTAAGTGTGCACTGTAACATGGCTCCAATAGCAAACCTTAGGTGTATTTTACCATAACAAAATCATTGAGGGGGGAGAACCCCATGACTCCACAGGGGCATGGCTGGCTGGATGCAGGCAGGGGCTGCCCATGTGGGTTGTGCACACCCTCTCCTGTCCACACACCCCCTCCCAGGCAGCGACCTTCATTTACAAGCCCAGCCTGGCCAATGGGACTCAATGGCCCAGGGCTCAGTTCCCTTCTCTGAGGGGCCAGACGGGATTGAAGGGCTCTCACCTCTGCCATCACTTCCCGGAACCCTCCCCCTACCCCAACTCACCAACCTGGCTTGCCACGATCCTCTCTCTTCCTGCCACTCCCGCGGGCCCAGCCCCATGCACCACCACCATCTGTTTGCCTGCTGTCTCCCCCTCCGGACTGGCTGGCAGTTTGAGCCTCATCTGGGATCATGTGCACAGCAGGACCCTGGAGGCTGTGGGCTGAGTCACAGCCCCCCACCCCCGACCCCAGCCTCTGTCCCTGAGGAAAGGTTGGTGCTCTCTCCAGCAGGCCTCCCTGATCCTAGAGACTCACTCTCTCAACCAGGCCATCTCCTGCCTATGCACTGCCATCCCAAAAGGCTCCCATGAGCGGAAAGGGGCCACGTGTTCCAATCCAACTCCATCACTACATAGCTGTGTGACCTCGGACACCGTACTGACCTCTCTGGGCTTTACATCTGTAAAAGTCTCTTCTTAGGGTCACCGGAAAGATGATTCATTGGGAAAAAAGCTACGAAAAGCTCAACACCCAGAGATGAGCCCCCCCCCAAAGGAAAGCTGTGTTTCTTCCTCCCCCGTGCTGCTCCAAATACTGGGGGAGGAAAAGGGGCGAATTAACAGCAAGGATGGTGATACTAGTACTGGCCGAGGTAGTTACCAGGACCATCCCCACCTTGCAGACAACAAACTGAGGCTGTGTGAGTAAGCTGACCAGATGGCAGAGTGAGTCCCTAACGAGGAAGTTGGACAGGCCCAGGGAGACCCACATCTGAGCAGAGAAAGCAGAGGGTGCTCCCCAGGGATGAGCCGGCCCCCACACAGTCTGGAGAAAAGGAGAAGAAGGCTGCCCTTCCTGGGCCTGAGACCTCAGCTGCAGGACCCCTCACTCAACACCTTCTTATTACAGACAGGCCAAAAGAGGGTCAGCAGGGGTTCCCATCGTGGCTCAGTGAGGTAAGAACCCAACTAGTATCTATGAGGATGTGGGTTCCATCCCTGGCCTCACTCAGTCGGTTAAGGATCTAGTGTTGCCACAAGCTGTGGTGTAGGTCACAGATGCGGCTCTTATCCCTCGTTGCTTTGGCTGTGGCATCGGCTGGCAGCTGCTGCTCCAATTGGACCCCCAGCCTGGGAACTTCCATATGCCGTGAGTGCAGCCTTAAAAAGATGAAAAAACAAAACAAACCAAAAAACAAAGAAGGTCAGCAGGCTGGTGCTGCATGCCCGAACTCCGCCCTCTTCAGCTGGATCGCTCAGCCCATGTGGTCCCGGCGTCTGGAGAGGTGGGCACAGTGGCCATGCAGAGAAGGGTTCCAGCTCCACCAGAATGACCAGGTCCCGGAACAGAAATGCCTCTGCAGCCTGGCTGGGGGGTCGTGGATGAGAGACCACCAAACACCACATCCTGCATCAAACCCTCCAGAGAAAAACACGCTCGCTGCAACTGCACCACCTATGAACCTCCCCTAAAAGGATCCCCAGAGGACCACCACTCCCCTACCCCCCACTGATTCTGCTTCAAGAGCACCAACCACCCCCAGGGTCACCAGACCCACTCCCTCACTAGCTGGCAGGTTCTACCTCATCCAGTCAACATTTATCAAGGGAAGAGTCCGATTTCCCTCCCCAGACATGCTTGTCCCCACTCCACAGACCAGGAAACTGAGGCTCAGAGAGGTGGGCTGACTTGCCCAAGGTCAAAAAGCCAGAAAGCAGCCAGGCTTCATTCTGATCCCCACCCCCCCTCCGAAACCACCAGCACAGGCGCCCCCTCCCAGAGCAAGCGGAAGGGATGCAGCACTGGTTGGTCGGAGCCGCCACGGAGGCCCGTTTCTGTTTCCAATTTAATTGGTACATGTGTGTCCACTGGGCTGTGGCCAGCTCAGCCGCCCAACCCTGCTCCCCTGCCAGGGCGAGATCTGCTCAAAATCACTTCCTCCTCGACTCTTTGTTTTTTTTTCCCCCTTTTTAATTTTAAAGGGAAGAGAGAGAGAGAGAGAGAGAAACCAGTCCTGACAACCGCTCCTGGTACGCCAGGTCACAGGGTTCCGCATGAGAACCCTGGCCATGCAATGCGCCCTCCCTCTTGGGTATTTCACAAACACAACGCCGGATTTTTCCTGGCTCTTCCTCATTAAGTCCTGGGCGCCCCGGGAGGGACGTGGTTTCCATTAGACCCGGCTCCTCCATCTGGCCTTCCAAACGGCAATTTTCTCTGCGGAGGGAAGGCGGGGTGGGGGGGACCTGGAGAAAAAGCTGGTGGCTGGGAGGCAGGGGGTGGGGCACTAGCACCAGCTGTGTGACCTGGGCAAACCGATTAACCCCCTGCCTGGGGCTGGGATAGGCGGGCACTGTGCAGTGGGCCACAGGGATACAGACACAGAGGCGGGGCCAGGTGCAGGGCATGAGGAGCTCAGCATCCTGCCCCTTGGAAAAGGCACAGTAGCCCGATTGCTAACCCAAGGGAATGCTGGGATTCTAAAGGATGAGGGGCTCAGAGTCCACTTTGCTGCCTGTGTGGGAATGAACCAACCCCAGAAGAAAGAGCAGGCCACGGGATGCAGCTTGACATTCCGCTCAGTGAAACAAGCCAGACACAACAGGACAAACACCATCGATTCCATCCATACGGGGAGCCCCAAGCGATCAGAGTCACAGAGAATAGAAGGGGGGGTGGCCGGTGCTGGAGGAGGGAGAGTTAGTGTTAAATGGGCACAGAGTTTGTTTTTCAAGATGAAAAAGCTCTGAAGATGGTGGTGATGCTTGCAGGACAATGTGAATACACTAAACACTGCTGAGCTGTACAATTCAAATGGGGTGAGATGGTCAGCTTTTTGTTATGTGTACTGTAGCACAGTTTAAAAAATTTTTTTTTTAGTTTTTTTTTTCTGCTTTTTAGGGCTGCACCTGCAGCATATGGAAGTTCCCAGACTAAGGGGTTGAATCAGAGCTGCAGCTGCCAGCCTACGTCACAACAATGCAGGATCCAAGCTGCGTCTATGATGTACACTGCAGCTCACAGCAATGCTGGATCCTTAAGTTGCTGATCAAGGCCAGGAATCAAACCTACATCCTCATGAATACTAGTTGGGTTTGTAACCCACTGAGCTACAACAGGAACTCCAAAAGCTTTTTTTTTTAATACACACACACACATACACACACACACGCACGCACCTCCTCCAGGGAGACCACCCTGATTGCTAGATAACAGCACCCAGCTACTCTATGGTGGTTCCCACTCTCCCACCATGAAAAGAGATAGTGTTGCCAAGGGTGCTGCCAGGGGTCCTAGTACGCAGTAGCCCCTCACAGCCCAGGGCCGAGTGGGACCACAATCAAGGGCTGGTCTCGGCCTATCTCACTTGAGGACCCAATGGCCCTGGGGCATGCATGGACCTGCAGACCAGCGCCTCATAGCTCTGGTCCCTCTGAAGTGCCTCATGATCTCCCCACTGACCAAGCGCCTCCAACCAGATGGCCTGGGTGCAGGAGGGGCTGACTAGCAACTCTCCGACCCTTCGATTAGGTCCCCGGACCCTGAAACCTGAGGCCAGGCCCAAAGCTGTTCTCTCCGCAGTCTCTACCCCATGGCCCATGGCCACTGCAGAGACCCCAAGAGTGAAGGGGCGGCCCCTGGGTTCCCACCGACTTCCCTGCACCAACATCTGGCAAACGTGTCCCCAGCTGTGCAGCTGCCGGAAACGCCTCCCCCACCCCCGGCCTCCTCCGCGCACACAGGCCCTCGAGGAAGGCTTTCAGAGGAATTTATGGGGTCATCCCTCATATTTCAGGGCAGCTCTCTGGGGAACGGCCTCCGCCACATGTGAACAAGGACAAATGTTTCTGCTGCTAAGAATAGCTCCTCGGGGCCAGTAGCCCACCCACTCAGCAACCGCCCTCCCATGCGGCCCCCCTCCTCTCCGACCCCCAGCAAACCACCAGCCTGGACCCGGCGGGCCCGCCTCCCATAGGCCTGGCTGGGAGACCCCCACTGCCACCCAGACGCCCAGGCAGAGGGGGAAGAATGCACTCTGATCAGCTCTGTCCAATTCTCAAAAGGGGACACAGACAGGCCACTGATTTTGCCTGAGGGCGTCCGCTGAGTGTCTGATGATGGAAAGGTGACCAGGAATCCAAAAGCTCCTCCAGCCCTGCAGCCAGGAGTTCCAGGCCACGAGCTGCTTCATTGCCCAGGGGCTGCAAGAGGGCCCAGGGGATCTGATTATGGGATTTGATTATCAGTTCCTGGAGGGGGAGGATCCACAGGGGCTCCAGGAGAGGATCCCAGCCCAGACGCAGAGAAAAGAGGGCTTGTGGTGGGCACCTTCAGGCCAGACTGGAACTGGGAGGAGGAGGGGCAGGTGATGCTGTGTGTGTGTCAAAGGGCCCAGGAAAGTGGCCCAGGGAATCACAGCTTCCAATCCCTTCAGGAGAAGAAAGTCTGATTTTGAGACATCCCTCAATTTGCAATTTTCGTTTTAAAAACACTGACTATAAACCCAACACAATAAATCAGTCTGACATCCAAAGACAGCCCAGGGGCTGCCAGGATGTGACCTGTGGCTTCTGACATGTGGTCAGCAGGAAGCCGCAAGAGAGAGCCCAGAAAAGCCTTGGGGAGCTTGAAGGGGGAGGGGGGGACAGCAAGTGACGGGCAGGAATGTACTCCGTCGTGGGACGTGGGCAAAGCATGGAGGGGAGACCAAGGAGGTCCCTAAATGCAACAAAGAATGTGAGGGGCTGGGCCCACTTACCCACAGGTGACACTCCCACCCCAACAGCACACTGGTTGGTGGTATAGGTGGGGTTGGCTCATCTCCAACACATGCAGGAGCTGTCTAATGGCAAACAACAGGTGTACCTTCCACTGGCGCTGCTAAGCTGGGACTATGAGTCTGAACTACCAGGAACTGCACACGGGAAGTACTTCATCACCTGAGCCCCTGGATCCAACCATGTCTGAAGCTTATCCTGAGCTTTTTGTGCTAAAATACAGGAGGAGCAGGGAGTCTGCCAACTGCAACCAGAAGACCTACAACAGCAATGGCCCCTAAAACCCAACTTCTAAGCCCCATGAAATCTCCCTGGAATCAGATCTCCTCTACCCATTGGTCCTTTCACCTGTACAGGTAGGGGAGAGGTCTAAAGCCAGCCAGAGGAGGCGAGAGAACTGAGATGGAATCAGGGACAGATTCAACCTAGGAGGAAGGGGCCAGGCAGGAGCCTGGGACACACCTGCCCTGTCTCTCACCCATCTCCCAGCCCATTCCTGAGCTGTCAGTGGCTCTAATGAGGGATAGACCAGAGGGCGGCTTGGCAGATCAAGGGGCCCCTCCTAGCCGACTCAGATCTGGGTCACTCCTCAGCCGCGGGCACATCCCACCCATGCGGCCCTGGGGCAGTAAATGCAGCCTCCAGCCTTGGCTTCCTTTCTCTGAACATCTGCTACCCTGAACTAAATGCACTGATAAACAGAGGCTGGCTTGAGCAGGTCCCAGCAGTCCCAGCCAGGCCAGAAGGCAGGCATTGTCTGCAGCCAGGAGGCCAAGTTGGCTGCACCCACCCACGGGCGTGTCATGGGTCCCCTTCCCACTGGGGCCTCAGTCTCCTGGGCTATAAAACGGATGGCTGCTCCCCACCTGGAAGGTGGCCAAGGCTTGACCCAGGAGCAGATGGAGATCCTGACCCCCGCCCCCTCAACCTCGTAAGAACTTCTCCCACCTCCCCCTTTTCCTCCCAACCTCCATGTGGCCACTGGCGTGTACCAGCACCCATTTAACAGATGGAGAGACTGAGGGTCTGGGGGAGACCAGACCAATATCCCACCGGTAGGAACGGGGCCAAGGAAAGATGAACAAATAACTACTTCTAACTCCCAGGTTCTAAGCAGTCACTATAAGAGATCCAAGGTGAGCGCCTTTCACTTGTGACTACAACCAATCCCTAACACACGGCTCAGTGGCATCAGTTATTATTTATTCATTTAATGGCCACACCCAAGGCACATGGAAGTTCCCAGGCTACAGGTCAAATTGGAACTGCAGCTGCGGGCTTATGCCACAGCCACAGCAACATCGGATCGGAGCTGTGTCTGCGACCTACGCCACAGCTTGTGGCAACACCAGATCTTAACCCACTGATGGAGCCCAAGGATTAAACCCACATCCTCATGGATACTAGTCACGTTTATATAACACACCAAGCCATGACAAGAACTCTGGCATTAGTTCATTTAATCATCACAGCATCCCTGGGAGGCACAACTGAGGCACAGAAAGGCTAAATAACTTGCTTGAGGTCACACAGCGAGCAAGTGGCACAGGCTGGATGCAAACCCAGGCAAGTCCCTTCCAGCTTCCACCTCTCATCCACTGTGTCCCGGGAGCCCGTCAACAGTGTACTCACATCCCCCACCAGGCTCCAAATGTCATACCCAACATCACTGCTCCTGGGTCCAGGCCAAGTCTGGCCAGCTGGAGGCGACCACAGATCACTGCAGGTGGCCCACGGCCATCTCCAGTGTCTACCCAGCCACCCCCAAAGCTCGCTGCCAACCACCGACCGCAGGTCTCAGCAGGGGAAGGCAGGCAGCATCCTTGCCCCCTCCCCAGGCCCTGGGTTCTCTTACCTCCCTCATCAGGACCTGGAATCCTCGTTCCCAAAGCCCTGCTGTCTTATTTCCCATCTCCCCACAACCCTAGACATACGGTCCATGAAAACAAGAGCCGCATCCATTCTGTCCATCGTTGAGTTGCAGCACGTTGCACACAGCAGGTGTCCAATAAATGCTTGTTAAATCCATGAACACTCTAAGAGCAGATTTCCAGGCTCCGAGCTGAAGCTCAAAGAGCACTCTGTACACAGAGACACTGAGGCCAAGATGGAGTCCACCTAAAGCCACATTTCAGAGTGTCATCTACACTGGGCTGGCATGGCACAGAAACTGATCCACATCTACACTGTCTGCTGCACCACACCTTTCAAGGTGGCACGGGACTCTGATCCCTCCCTCCTGGGAGCCACAATGCCAGCTCACCTGTCAGCCAGGACTGAGACTCTGAAAACCATCATGTCCACCAAGGGGCTGTGTGGCCTTTTCCAAGTAGCCTGCCCTCTCTGAGCCTTGATGTCTCCATTTGTCAAGGGCACCTGGCAAATGAGGCAACTTGATGGGGAAGGGCCGCAAATCAGGTGAGCTACCAGGCATGTGGGGAGGGGATGTCCTGGGCTTGGCGGGGGGCGGGGCGGGGAGGGGGGGGGCCAGCACAAAATCAGGAGGCTTCCTGCTCCCCAGCCACATCTTCTTTAACAGTGACACCAGAGGCAGGAAAGGAGGCTGTAGGCAAAGGGCGGGTTCAGGAATTTGGGCATTTGGTTTCCGAGCGAGGGAAGTAGGTTCTGGACTCCTTGGATGGGGTTCCCGGCACCATCGGTCACCCCCACTACCTCACTGGGACCTAGGCCCTCAGGCTTGGGTGGGGAAGAGCACCATGCAATGCTCCCATGCTCCCCAAACTGCAACGGCTGGGGGTCACCGGCTGTATTAGTTTCCCTGGGTCTGCTGTAAACAATCACAGTCTGTGTGGCTTAAACAATAGAAATTTATTCTCTCACTGCTCTGGAGGCCAAAAGTCCAAGATAAAGGTGTCTTCAGAGCCACACGCCTTCCGAAGGCTCTAGGGGAGGGTCCTTCCTGCCTCTTCCAGCTTCCGGTGGCACCCAGCATTCCTTGGCTTGTGGCTGCATCTCTCTGAGCTCTGCCTGTCTTCACACAGCCATACCCTCTGTGTGTCTTCTTCCACTTTTTTTTTTTAAGGGTCGTAGGTGCAGAATATGGAAGTTCCCAGGATAAGGGTCAAATCAGAGCTGCAGCTGCTGGCCTATACCACAAGCACAGCAATATGGGATCTGAACCACATCTGCAACCTACTCCGCAACTTGCAGCAATACCGGATCCTTAACCCACAGAGAGGCCAAGGATCGAACCCGAAACTTCACAGACACTATGTCGGGTATTTAACCCACCAAGCCACAATGCGAACTTCCCTTCTTCCTCTTCTGTCTCTCATAAAGACGCTGGTCACTGAATTTAGGATTCATCCAGGTAACCCAGGATTGCCTCATCTCAAAACACATCTGCAAAGACCCCTTTTCCAAAGCAGGTCACATTTAGACCAGTCAGGTATTAATGCCCACATGTATGTTTGGGGGGGCACCATTCACCCCACTACACTGGCCTCAGCTTTTTTCTGATTGCCCATCTACTGAGAGCTCACTCCCTGCTCAGCTCCACAGCCAAGCTCCAGCAAGCTCCATTAAGCAGATGAGAAAACTGAGGCACAGAGAGTTAAGCCACATGCCCTGGATTTGAACCCGCTTTCTCTGAACAGACCCGCCACGGGAGCTGCTAGGCACCAGGGCCTCCTATTTAGAGGAAGCAAAAGACTCTCACACCCACGCCCCCTCCAGGAGAGGCCCACGGCCATGACTCACTCACTCGCATTGCACAGGCCAAGAAGTGGTTTGGCCCAGTGGGGGATGGGGGGAAACTCAGCAAAACTCAGTCTCAGTTGGTTCCTGGGTCAAATGCGAGCAAAGCCCACCTCCTGAAAGATGAAAGCCTGGAAGGAGAAAGCCTCAGCCCCAGATATGACTGTCACCACCCCTCTATTCCCGGCCCCAGCCCAACCCACACAGCTGCCCAGCCAGCCTCCCCTCCCAGCGCAGAAAGGGCCCATTATGACATCAGGGGCCTGGAATTAGGCTCTTAGCCTGGGAAGGAGGCAGGACCCAGGGACAAAGGGCTCACTGTCATGCAAATCCACGACTCCGGGGGAGGGGGCAGGGCCCTCCCCACCTTAGCCTTCCAGATTCAGAGCAGCTCAGAGAAACCAGTTCTCAGCCTTCCCAGAAGAGTGTGGGCAGCTCCAGGCGCGCAGATCTGGATACAACGAGGTTCTTGGACGTGGGCCCTTTTCCAGGTCAGAGCCAGATGCCCAGAAAATAGCGCCTGCTCGAAGGAACCTCCCCACAGAACCTGAGTTCCAATTCTGCCCTCTCCGCAGCTGCGCTCTGAGACAGGGCCAGCCCAAGGGCCTTCAGAGAATGAGATAAAATAATCCGCTTAAAAAGCTGAGCAGCACCCTGGGCACGGAAAGAACTGCATGGGAAATAAATGCCACTACTGACCAAGTACGCCTGAGAATCCTGTGCGCCTGCAGCAGTGTGTCTTTGGGCAAGCTGCTTACCCTCTCTGTGCCTCATCTGCCATCACAGGGTTGCTGGGAGGACTCAGTACCCTAAGGTGTGCAGAACACCCCACCCGTCAGACCTCAACACACATAGCAGATGCTGTCAGCACCCCTCCCCCGCACCCTGTGCCCCTCAGGACCCTCACTTTGAGCCCCACCTCTCTGACTTTACCTAGGAGGTGTAGACCTTCCCGGGGTGCTCGGTGGGTTCCTACGGGCATCCCTGAGCAAACACACCACTACTTTTCCAAGGACTCACACACATTCTCAACGCCTAGGAGCAGAACTGGGGTGATGGGAGGTGAGCTCACTGAGAGTTGCAGCTCCAGGGGCCCTAGCAGGTAGGTGTGCTCCTGTCCCCAGCCACCTTGAGCGGACAGACCCAGGTCCACAGCTCATGAGGGGCATGGAATCAGGCACCATCTAGTGCTAAGCATCTACTGTGTGCCCAGTGCTGGGGACACAGGGGTGCCCAAGATGAACAAAATCCCACATGGAGGGGTAGGGGGACACGGCTGACGGACCTACAGTAAATCCCTGGGGATGACAGTGGCAAGGTGAGAGGAGTGATGATGGGGAGGTGAGGGCCTCTTTTAGGAGGGGACATTTGAGCTGAGCGTTTGAGAAGATCCCAGAGACGGCGTTCCAGAGTACAGCATGACAATGTCCCAAGGCAGGACTGTGATTGGTGCTTCCAAGAACCAGCAGAGAGGCTGGAATGCCCTCCCCCCACCAATTCCCTGCCCCTCCAGGTCCTTCTCTGCCCAGCAAAGCCAGAACCTGAGACCCTCAGCTACGACCGATGCCATCACCCCCAGACCCAAGCCTCCATCTCTCTGTCATGATAGGAGAACCCAACTCTGCAGCTCAGATGCCCCCCACCCAGGCCCTGCCAGGACCCACATGACCCCAGACTGGGATGCTCTGAAACCCTCCAAAATCCTGAGGCACAAAACACACACTGGGAGTTCCTGTTGTGGCTCAGCAGGTTACAAGCCCAACTAGTATCCGGAAGGATGTGGGTTCGATTCCTGGCCTCACCCAGTGGGTTAAGGATCCAGCGTTGCCACGAGCTGTGGTGTAGGTTGTGGATGTGGCTCAGATCCAGTGTTACTCTGGCTGTGGGGTAGGCCCGTAGCTACAGCTCCAATTCGATCCCTAGCCCAGGAACTTCCACATGCCGCAGGTGCAGCCCTAAAAATAAAACAAAACAAAACAAAACCACCCTGTTGGACCTCCTGGAATACCCAAGGGCCCAAGCTCAATTTCCAGCCAGGTGTAAGGGGCATGACCATCCACTGACCCTCTCCCAGGAGCCCTGGAAATGCATCTACCCTTGGTTTCACTTTGGCTGCAGAGGCAAGTTCCTCTGACCCTAACTGCCAGCAGAGCTAACCCAGCTCACTCTAGGATGAGCTACTTACACCCCAAAGGCCTTCTCACCACTGCTGGCGGGATGGAATCTGAGGGAAACCAGTACCCACAGCAAGGAACATCAGGGAACAGCAGGAGCTTCTGGCTGCACCCAGAGGACAGAGCAAGGAGGTAAAAGTGTTTAGAGAAAAGAGGAGTTCAACCATCCACGGACAGAACAGAGCCCAGGTCCCACCTCAGCGCTGCAAAGAGAGGCCTCAGAGGAGGTGGCTAAGGGGCGCAGGCTCTGGGTGGGCCCAAGAGGTGAGTGAAGGGGCCCGGAGGCAAGGCTTTCTGGCTTTCACAGGTCATGAGCCCAGCTGACAGGTGAGGAGAGAAGGAGGAGAAGACAGGCTCAGAGAGGGCAAGTAACCTCTCCAGGGTCACCCAGCTAAAGAACCTCCACCCACAGGCTCTGGCTTGGGGCCTGAGTCCCAGTCCCGGCCCTTCCAAACTGTGTGCCGCTCGGGTGGGTCACCTGACACAAGCCTCAGTTTCCTCAACTGAGAAGTGGGGATCCTACAGCACTCTCCCTTCCTGTGGCTGATTCAGGTATGAAATGAGATCGTGCCAGGCAAACCACAGCAATCACATCAAGGGTGATAATACCAGGGACAGCACCCCCGACACGTGGCACCTTCCTAAGCACTTAGCATGAATCAGCTCAGCTCATCTTCAAGCGAGCCCTAGCAGGCACCAATCACTACCCTGCTTCCACAGATGAGGAGACTGAGGCTCAGCAGGGTTAAGCCACCTGCTGTAACTCACACTGGGACTCAAAGCTAGAACAGCCAGGCCCCTGAGCTTGTACATTCTTTTTAGATCACTGTAGATTCCCATGCAGCTGTAAGAAGTAATATAGCTGGATTCTGAGTACCCTTTAGCCAGCTCCCCTCAATGGTATCATCCTTGAAACTGACAGTGATACAGTTGGCCTTATTTAGATCTCAGAGTTTATGTGCACTTGGGTGTGTGTGTGAGTAGATCTATGTACTTTTATCTCATACATGTACTTGAGTGTGTGTATGTGTGTGTGTGTGTGTAAATCTACCCACTTTTATCTCATATATGTACTTGTGTGTGTGTGTGGATCTACGTGCTTTTATCTCAGTGCACATTCCTGTGGCCACTGCCACTGATGCAGGACAGTTCCACCACAAGGGTCTCTTGGGTGACCTCTGGTCCAAGCCATCACGCATTGTCTTTCTCAATGGTTGAGGAACCCAGTCCCCAAGACCCTCAGGGCAGGGCAGAGGGGGGTCACAACACAGCTCTGTAGCTGACCCAGCTGGGCACCAAGGGCTTAGGGGCAACAAGAGGACATTCATGGTGTCCCCTGCTATACAGGCCTTTCCCAAGGTCCCCAGGAGAGGTCTGAGGACAAGTGGACAGCAGGCAGCTGGCACAGGCAGCCTGGACACCCTGGGCATTCCCCTCTGGCTCCTCCTGGCCCGAGAGGGAGGCCCCGAGCCAGCCACCGGCCCAGCATCCGGTGTCACTTACAAACACACAGGACCGCTGCCACCCTCGGCAGGGGAGCCAGCCCTGCACACCCTGCCCGCAGGCCACACCAGGCACCGGCAGGGTGCCTGGCCCAGGGTCAGTGGGAAACGAGGCGGAACAGGCATGCAGTGGGGGTGCACCGGGCACTCCAGTCCAGGTCCAAATTCAGACTGAGCCTGGGGCTGGGGAGGGATGCTCCTGATCCCACACTATCCCTAGATGTGGGGTTCCCATCTATGAAATGGGAGGGCTTTCTCCAGGGAAGAAAAGAAAACTCGACAGAGACCAAGATGTAACTAACTTAAATGCAAGCTTATGGTCTACACTGATGTACACCAGCCCACTCGAGGCCCCGGCAGGGTGGTTTCTGTTTTCCCCAAGGCACATCTGTGGCAGCTCTCCCCTAATGGACAAGAGAAGGGAAGTTACATGGGATTCCATGACCCACCCCAGGTCACCTGCTCATGAGAGGTGGGGCGGGGACCATTATTAGCCCCCTTCAGCCAGTCAACAACTCAGAGGTGGAGGCATAGGGAGCTTCCATTTGCCAGATGGGAAAACTGAGGCTCGGAGATGTGACGTGACTTGTCCAAGGTCATGCAGTCCAGGATGTGAACCCCGGAGGCCACATCCCTCCCTCGCCCTGTCCTCACGCCTCCACGGCTGCCCCGTTTGACAGACGACGAAACTGAGGCTTGAACAGGTGAGACCCAGCATAAAAAGGAACGGAACCGAGATTCAAACCGGGATCCATGGCAACCGAGCCATGCCGTTTGGGAACCAGCGCTCCCCAGCCTGGGTGCCCCATGAGACGTCTCCCAGACGCCCCGGCGCACCCAGACCTCAGGACAAATCGCTCCCTCATCCCCTCCGCTCACAACTGAAGGCTCCTTGTGAGCTTGAGAAGCCCTTCCAACTTTCCAGTGTTTATCCCGGCTCCTTGCTGCCAGGTCCCTGGGCAAGCCCAGGCTGGTGGCGCTGATTTCAAACCAGACATGGGCACCCAGCCAAACGCCACCACGGTGGGAGCCGGGCGCCAGGGCAGCCACTGCAATGCCTGCACCTGGCCCCCTCCCCTGCTCCATGGCCACCAAGGCGGCTGCCCCCCAGAGTCCCAGCCTTCCAGCCCTGGGGCCAACACTGATGAACAGACACAGGAGCACCGGATCTCTGATACTGCCCACTCTTCCACAGGGACTGGGCACAGGGACTCCGAGAAAGCAGCACTGTTTCCTCCCACCCGCCCCCCGACACCCCCGGGACCACAGTTGAGAAGCACTATCCCTTCAGGGCCACCCACCCACCCAGCACTCTTTCCGGGGCTTCAGCAACTCTGATAAGGCATCGGGTCACTGTCCCCTGGTGATCGCCCGCCTGCCAGGGCAGAACAGGAGGCTCCAGAACATGAGTTTATCAGCCCCCAAATGGGGTCCCCAGCACAGGTCCCAGCCTTCCTGCAATCCATGGCCCCGATCACCCTCCCTTGGCCAGGCAGCCGGGCCACGCCGCACCCCCCTGCCCACCACCGCCAAGCCCGGAAACTTCTCTTACCCGAGCACATGACCAGCCTCTCGCTCACGTCAGCTCCAAACACAACTTGAAGTAACTCTCCCACAAAAAAAAAAAAAAAAAGAAAAGAAAAAGAAAAGTAGAAGGTGCCAGCGAGTGGGTCAGCAGAGTCCACACACAGAGATTGTTCTGCTGGCTTCCAGAGGCCCCACCGTGTCCAACCTCAAACCCATCCTTCCTCCAGGGCTGACCCGGGAGAGGGGCGGCCCCACCGAGCAGCTGCGCCGCCTTCCCGCGAGACTGCGGGCTCCCACCCCGGCTGGGGGGGGGGGGGGAGCCTGCAGCCGGCCCGGCCCCCCAGGCTCCCAGCCCAATCGATGGCCCCCCTAGACGGGGCTGGGCCGAGGCCCCCCCCAAGGGACACCCCACCGGGCCACCCGACCCACGGTGGGGTGAAAACGCAGTGTCAGGCCTCGAGGATCCCTGCTCACCTCCTGCCACCCGGGCCTATAAACACAGGGAATTACATAAGTCCACTCCTCTTGTTGGGAAGCCAAAAGTACGAGCTTTTTCTCCCAGCCTTGGCAGTAAGTAATAATTCCTCATCGCCATGGTAACCCTGGCGGGCTTCCAGCCGACACTCAGGAGCTGAAACACGGGAAGGCCTTTTTATAGCTCGGTAGAAAAACCTCCTCGCTGTTCACCGCTCGCAGGCGAAAGCGAGCTCCTGAACCCGTCTCCTCCCACCCGGACTGTCCACCCAGAGGGCGGCGTGGGCGTCCCGGCCGGGACCTGGCACAAACCGAGGTTACTGCCCCCGTCCCTCCCGGTCCTCCGGTCTCCAGGGTGACACTGCCGCTGGGCAGGCTCTGCCTTTAAAATATTTCTGTCCTTGTAATCTCAGGAAAAGCAAACACGACCCCCTGCGCATTGGTATTCTGAACCAGGGTCATCACAGTGACGGGCCCAGACAATGAAAAAAGACATAGTCTGTCTGTCTATCTGTCTGTCTCTCTCTCACACACACACACAGAGACTCAGGCACACAAGCCAAAATGGATGGTTTGGTGGTCAGCCAGGGGTCTGAACCTTGGCTGCAACTTGCTGTGTAACTCAGAAACAAGTCTAAGCTTCTCTGGGTGTCGACTTGTCATCTACAGCAGGGGCAGGCTCCTCTCTGCTTCCCCAGGGCTCAGAGCAGTAGCGATGAAGTGTCAGGGGAAGCTGAAGAGGGATCTCCGGATGCACCTGCCCCCAGCTCCCAGGAGCTGGGTGCAGTGCTGTTTGCCCGGGACTGCATCCTGAGTGATGACAGAGGCCAGGAAGACCACCACTGCAGTGCAAAGGTCTGGAGGAGGGTCAAATTAGGTGTGTTGCCAAAGCAGAGAGAAAGCCAGCGCGGCCGAGTGCGGTGGTGATGCGGCGAGTCAGAAGATGAGGTCAGGTAGTAATGGCAGGGGGTGGGGCTAAGAAGTCTGGGCCAGTCTCCTTGGACTGGAGACGCTCCAAAGAGTAATAATGACAACAACAATAGTAGAATGTACTGTGTGCCCAGGACTGGGTAAGCACTTCACTTGTTAAGCCATCTGTCCTCAGGATGGCACAACCAAAGCCCCTGCAACTGACATACAAAGAAGGAAACAGGCCCAGAGAAGTTAAGAGGCTCGCTCAAGGTCACACAGCTAGAAAGTGGTTGAGCTGAGGTTTGAACAGGGCAAACCCAGCTTGCATTTACCCTGCCCCAGGATCTAGTCAGCCAGAAGCCATAGAGGGTTTGGGGCAGATCAGATCTGCATGTGACAAAGGTCTGCAGCCCTGAACTGGCCAGGGACTGGAATGGCCACCAGGAGACCCGTGAAAAGGCCCATGTGGGGGCCACATGGGTGTCAACTTTATCAGCTCACCTTCTGGCCTCTCCCAAGAAAACCCTCCAGAGTATTTGGGAAAATCTCTACTCATCTGCCTTCTTTCAAGGGAGGGGAGGAGTTCCCATTGTGACTCAGCAGGTTAAGAACACCACACAGTGTCCACGAGAATGCAGGTTCGATCCCTGGCCCTGCTCAGTGGGTTAAGGATCCAGCGTTGCTGTGAGCTGTGGTGTAGGTCGCAGATGTAGCTTGGATCCTGCGTTGCTGTGGCTGTGGTGTAGGCCGGCAACTGCAGCTCTGATTCAACCCCTAGCCTGGGAACCTCCATATGCCTCAGGTGCAGCCGTAAAAAACAAAACAAACAAGCAAAAAAGGAGGGGAAACCAAGACACAGAAAGACAGGACAAACCAAAAACAGTATTTTTAGACTAAAGATCCAGGTGCCGTCTTCCTGCCCTGACCATCGGGAGACCACAAAACTCAGGACTGGGCCAAACCAGCCCCACCAAGCCACAGGCAGTCGGCAGGACACAAGGCTGCAGAGTCAGAACGTACGGGTTCCTTTTGTTCTTTTCTGTTTATTTTGGACACAGACCTTCACCCAGACTTTCTCAGAGGCTGGCTCTGGAGTTAGGAGTAACACAACCCAACCCCCATCAGAGTTATTTATATGCGGGCAGGTTGGACGCCTTGCCTTGTCATTCTGCAGCCACTTCCTGGGTCTCCCCCCACCCCCTAGAAGCCAGGTAGCGAATGATTTGCTGAGTGACTCTATGAAGACGGCAAATCATCACAAACCAGAAAGAGCCCGGGCAGTACCCTCCAGACAGAGCCAGCCCCTGACCCCAAGCTTATGTTCAGAATGAGTATGTGGTCATCTGCTTAGCAAAAGTCCTTGTTCCCCAAGCCTCTGAGGGTAAGGGAAAACCAAGATTCACCTGGTCATTCTAGGTACTTCCACCAACCCGTCTGCGGGCAAAGCTTTGAACAGTAGGCAAGATCACTGGCATGGGGGCCACAGAGGCATGGGGTCCCCCCAGAGGCAGGAGGGGTCCCCAGGCATGTGGAAGGGATCCCTGCTCACTGCGCCCCCCACAACTGCTTCTTCCTGACCAGGCCAGACTCCGAGATAATGCTGGGAGCAGAGCAGGGGCTGGGGGAAGAGAAAACATAAGCTAGAAACATCTGGCTACTGTTACCTCTTCCTCTCCTTTCCTGAACCCTGATGCTGCCAGACTGGGGCGGGTGATCACTCTCTCTCCTGGACAGTCTTGGTTTCCTCATCTGAAAAGCCACTTCCAAGATGACTTGGGTTTGTTTTTTGGTTTTTTTTTTCTCCTTTTTTTGGCCACATCATGGCATATGGAGTTCCCAGGCCAGGGATCAGATCCGAGCCACAGTTTCACCCTAAGCAACGGTTGTGACTATGCCGGATCTTTAGCCCACTGTGCCCACCTGGGGATCGAACCCATGTCCCAGTGCTCCCAAGACACCGCCGATCCTGCTGTGCCACAGTGGGAACTCCAGAGATGATTTTGTTGGTATGCATCCATACACTGAGATAGTCTTTGGCCATAAAAAGGAATAGGCGTTGATTCATGCTATCACATGGGCGAACCTCAAAAACATCATGCCAAGGGCCAGACACAAACAGCCACATGCTGCATGATCCCATTTACATGAAATGTCCAGACCAGGCAAATCCAAAGAGACGGAAAGCCTACCGGTTGTTGCCAGGGCTGTGAGGAGGCGGGGTGGACAGTGGTTGCCAATGGATCCAGAGTCTCCTTTTGGGGTGATGAAGATATTTTAGAATTAGACGGAGGTGTTAGTTGTACAACCCTGTTTACATACTAAAAACCAATTGCGTGCTTCCAAATGGTTACTTTTTTTTTTTTTTTGGTCTTTTGAGGGCTAAACCCACAGCATATGGAAGTTCCCAGGCTACGGGTCACAACAGAGCTGTAGCTGCTGGCCTATACCACAGCCATAGCAACCCCAGATATGAGCCTCGTCTGAAACCTACACCACAGCTTGTTGCAAGGCCGGACTCTTAACCCACTGAGACCAGTGATCGAACCTGCACCCTCACGGACACTACGTCAGGTTCTTAACCTGCTGAGCCACAACGGGAACTCCATCAAATGGTTCATTTTATATGATGTGAATTTCACCTTGATTCAAAATAAATAATACAAAAGTGGTTCTGTTGAGTGGACTCCACTCCAGTCCAGCTTACTGACCTTCTGAAAGCTGCGTCCACCTCTCAGCTGACTAAGGGTCCCTGACCCCAGGCCTAGAGCCATCAGACATTCAACAAACATTGCTGGAGGCCCCAACAATGGGCCCTGGGCACAAACAATCATGCAGCAACATGACAGAGATTTCTGCCCTCGTGGAGGTAACTTGGGAAGAGGAGGGAAAGTCAACAGATAAAGATGTGGCGACATTCAAGGAAAGACTGCAGCTATGGATGTGTGGTTTCTGCGGCGGGGATAGTTCAACAGTGGCCTGGATGGAGTGAGAGAGAGAGATGTGGAAATTCTCAGGGAACAAGGTTCCAGGCTGAGGAAACAGAGAGGGCAAAGGCCCTGAGGCCACCCCGCCCTTGGTGAGTCTCAGGAACAGCCAGGCGTCAGCGTGGGCTAGCGGAGAAGGTCAGCCAATAGGGCCTCGTGGTCCACAAACAGATCTTCAAGTATTAAGTGTTATTAAAATAAAATTCATGGTGTTCCTGGTGTGGCTCAGCAGAGTAAGAACCTGACATAGCGTCTGAGGATGGGGGTTCGCACTGGCCTTGCTCAGTGTGTTAAGGATCCAGCATTGTGGTATAGGTCGCAGATGCAGCTCAGATCCAGTGTTGCTGTGGCTGTGGTGTAGGCCGGGAGCTACAGCTTTGATTTGACCCCTAGCCTGGGCACTTCCATATGCCATGGATGTGGCCATAAAAAAAATTAATTAATTAATTAAAATAAAATAAAATGAAATTCACTGTTGCATTTGTTTCCTATGGCTGCTGAAACAAAAGACTACAGACTGGGCTTTGAAGCAAGAGCAGCATGTCCCCTTCAGAGTGCAGGAGGCCAGCTGTCCCAGATCAAGGTGTCACCAGTGCTGTGTTCCCTTCTAAGGCTCCTGGAAAGAATCCCTCCTTTCATTTTCTAGCCTCTGGTGGCTCCAGGTGGCTTGTGGCCACATCACTCTCTTCTCTGGCCTCACGGTCACATGGTCTCCTCCCCTGAGCATCTTCTCTTACAAGGACTTTTGTCATCAGATTTAGGGCCCGCTCAAATCGAGGATGATCTCTTGAGACCCTTAGCTCAATCACATCTGCAAAGACCCCTTGTCCAAACAAGGTCACACTCACAGGTTCCAAATGGACATTTCTTTGGGGGACCACAACTCAAACTACTCCCACGGTCCAGACTCACAACTCGGCAGCATCAAACGCCCTAACCGTCCATCCCTCATCTCCCCTCTCCTGGCCATTCTGATTCCAGGGAACCATGCCGCAAGCTGCAGGTGCAGATGTTTGAGCATCTTGAGGAAATCACTCCCTCCCCCAGGAGAACCCAGAGCGGCCCTCCCCCAGCTAAGAACAGACGCCAAGGAACCTAGAGCCCTTTCCCTGAAAGAGGTATCCATGAGCCACTCCTGGGGAGCTGGCAGGCAAGTGGCCTCCTTGACCAGGAGACCCTCCCCGGACCAAATGCACACCACTTCATCTCTTCTTCCAGGCACAAAAGCGTCACAGTTAAACCCTTGGCCGTGCTGGCTACAGGCAGGGAACTGTCCCCTAGGGCGGGTTTCCTGTTTGCTGTTTTTATTTTTAAAAGGGGCCGCCCCCACCCACAGCAGCTGTGACCCAGCAGCAGGCAGGCCTAATTGCTCCTGTCAAAGTGCAGTGCCATCCTGGGGCCAAGGGCACAGAGCAACTGGCAGGGATGGCCTGGAGGAGGGGGGCCCACGCCCAGGCAAGAGAGGAAGGAGGAGGTGGCCAGGAAAGCTTCCGGCCACCACCAGCCAGATGCCAGGACCCAACCCAGGAAGGAAAATAACATGAGTTCAGGGAAACACACACTCGCACATGCACATGCACACACGCACACGCACACACACACTCCCAATGTGCCAGGCACTGGTGGCGACAGGCGTCACACATGCTCCTTGATGCCTCACAACAATTATACGGGAGTTTTACAGATGTGGAAACCAAGGATCAGAAAGGTGAGATGGGGAGTTCCTGTCGTGGAGCAGTGGTTAACGAATCCGACTAGGAACCATGAGGTTGCGGGTTTGATCCCTGGCCTTGCTCGGTGGGTTAGCGATCCGGTGTTGCCATGAGCTGTGGGGTAGGTTGCAGACACAGCTCGGATCCTGCGCTGCTGTGGCTGTGGCTGTGGCCGGCAGCTACAGCTCCGATTAGACCCCTAGCCTGGGAACCTCCACATGCCGTGGGAGCGGCCCAAGAAATGGCAAAAAAAAAAAAAAGAAAAGTGAGGTGACTTGCCCCAGGGCGCACAGCTAGAAGTGCCAAAGCCAAAAGCTGAACCCAAGGAGTGTGGCGCCCAAGCCTATGTCACTAACCACTAGGCTTTCCTGTCTCTCAAGACACACTGAGCTCCTCTGGGGTTCTGGGAGAAATTCTGTGGCCTCAGGCCTCCACTTCTGTAAATGGCATCTCCAGAGGCATTCAACGTGACTTCCCAAGGCTTGGGACCTTCTGTGACATTCCATGGACCGGTCTGCCCAGATCACGAAGGGCAAAATATTTTGAGATGAAAGTCACAGAACAGAGGCCACAAAATGATGACAGCCAGCTGCGGCCAACCGGGAAGCTCCTTCTGGCACACACAATGTGGTTTTGTGTTTTTTTTTTTAATTAGGATATTGCTTATAAAATCCAGATTTCTAGCTTCTCTTGGAAAAAAAAAAATCAGAATATCCAGCATGCCAGTTAGCCACAATTCCCACCCCTCTCTTTCGCCTCATTCTTTCCCTGACTGCATCTGAATTTGGGACACTCCTTTCTTTCCATCTTGGCCACCTCCTCCCAATGTGGAAAATAGCTAAGCAAGTGTTGAAGGCCTCACTCGGCAGGGAAATGGCAAAGAAAAGAGTGCCTCTCTTGGGTCTTCAGTCAACTCTCCCTCCTCCTGGCTTGCTGTGCTGATGGCTGAACCTGCTTGAGAACAAGGCCCACAGAGAAGGAAGCTGAGCTGAGATAGAGCCCCTGGATCCAGCCATGCCTGAACTTGTCCTAACCTGGACTCTGCCATGATGAGCACCCACCAATTCCTCCTTGTGGCTTAAACCAGCCTGAATGTGTCTCCACCACGACTCAGGAGTCCTAACTAATCACCCTCGGGCCTTGCCATTTCAATTGACACTTGACCAAAGAAACCTGTCCTGACCACAGGCAAATTTGAAACCTGTTACACTCCAGTGATGGCCTGAACTCTGTCTACATGACCCTCACTGTTTAACTGACCTTCTTCCTCTGGGCACCAAACTTCTCAAAGGCACGAACAAGGCCTGATTTTTCCATCATTCTGATCCCAGTGGCCTATGAATGTCCAGAACATTCCATGTGCCCAATAAAAGTAAATTAACCAACTGGCAAAAAACAAAAGGGAGGAGTTCCTGCTATGGTGCAGTGGGTTGAGAGTCTTACTGCAGAGGCAGCAGATTCAGTCCCAGGCCCAGTGAAGTGGGTTAAAGGATCCAGCATTGCCACCTGGCTCAGATTTGATCCCTGCCATACGCCATGGGTGTGGCCATTTTAAAAAGGGGAAGAGGGAGCAAAAGCCATTAAACTTGACTTCTGCCTTAAATGTGATAAAGGGCCTCATCCCTGAGGTCTACAGAACAGCCTCAGATCCACAGGGCTACACCTGGTGCCCCTGGATCTGTTCCGGCCAGGTAAGTAAGCCTTCTCAGCATTCCTGCAACACCATGACCCCAGGGCCTTTGCACAAGCTGTTCCCCCTACCTAGCCAGCTCGGCCCTCTGCCTTGCATACGTCTGGTTCCTTCTCATGGTCCAGGTCCTAGTTCAAGTGCCACCTCCTCAGAGACCACCCTAGATTCCTCTACCTCAAACAAGCCCCTCGAAAAACCAGAGTTGCCCCACCCTGTTATTCCACAGCTAGCATTTCCATGCCTTGCAATACCATGTTTGTTTTTGGCACCGCCCATCTCCACATCAGCCCCAGGGAGATGAGATCCTGGTGTCTAGTTCATTGTGTATCACACCCCACCCCCACCCCCACCCCCAGGAGGCCATGGACACAACATGCTGGCTGCAAGGAGGCAAGAAGCAGACCCCTCTTGTCCTGACCAGTCCTGCCCAGCCCAGAGCAGCTGCTGCATGCCTGAGGGCCCTACGTTACACATGGAGCCTGGCCCACTGCCGGTGCAGCTCTGCCAAGAGCTTCAGTCTGGCTCCAGGCTCAGGGAGGGCTGCAGGTGGCGCCTGCACAGTCCCCATAATTAAAAGCAGGTGTCCCAGAGTCAAGCTTCCTGGGTTCAAATCCCAGTTCTGCCAGCTGCCAGCTGTGTGACCTTGGGCAAGTCACTTAACTTCTCTGTGCCTGCAGCTTCTTTCCATATAAAATGGGGCTGATCATATCAGTATCTAATTCATGGGTCGGCCTGGGGACTCCATGAGTGAATGCCTATGACAGGCTTAGAACACAGCCTGGCATAAAGAAAATGTTCAGGAATCATTAGAAATTACAGTGTTAATAATGATAATAATGGTAAACTTTCACAGAGCACTAAGGCAAACAAAAGGTCAGGAAATGTTAGCTTGAGTAATAAATGCAGCATTTGCTCTGTGCCACGTCCTGTTTGAAGTACTTGACAGATGAATTCCTACCAGGCAGGTTTGTTATTATTCATTCAACGTGCTTGTTCCACCTCTTCCAGGAAGCCTCCCCAGATTGCCTCAATCCCCTGGGACATAGACAATTCCTCATGTGAGTCTGTCCTCAACTCCCCTCTCCATCCCAGGCTACGGGGAGAGGCAGGAGAGCCCCCAAAGCCCGCAAGACTGAAGTCAGCACAAGGGCACACATGCCCCACACCATGGCCCCGGCTGGACACCCAGAAATCAGGCCCTGCTTGGCACTCCAGAAAGTGTTCCCTCCCTGAAATTCCTGGTGGAGGCCTGGGCACCATGGGCTCCGGCCCCATGGCCCCGGACAGGGTCAGATGTTCAAGCATACCGTGAACAGATGGTGATGCTGGCTGGGGGTCTGCAGTCTGGGTGGCCAGCGAGTGACAACAACAAAGGCCCCCAGCCACCCCCATCCTTTCTGTCTCCAAAATGAGGTGGGCACAGCTGGTCTCCTGGCCACCCAGCACAGCAAGGACCCTGATGAAGCCAGCCTTCGGCGTGTATGGCCCCTTCCCTGCTCAAACGGGAGAGGCAGCCCCCTCCACCTGAAGTGGCCCCAAACCAGGTGGTAAGAGTTGGTTAGAATGGTGGCTCCAGCACACTACCAGGTGTGTGACCTCACTTGAGTCCCTCCACTCGACCCCCAGCCTCAGTTTCCTCATCTGGAAAATGGATCTAATGAGCCCTCTTACAGTACCATCAGCAGGAGAAGTGCTCAAAAACCAGCAAATCAAAGCCACAAAAAGAGAGAGAACAAGAAAGACGCTGTTTTAATTTCCACAAATGGACCGCTTCCTCCTTAAGTGAAACAATCTTATTTCATTGTTCAAGGCTTCTGTGTGGATTTACTGCTGCAGTTGTGGAAGGGATGACTTGATCTTTTCAGCCTTTAAAACTACCCCGCCCCCCATGCCTTGAACCACCCTAAATCAGCATCTCCCTCAAAGGGCACACACACTGCAGGTGCCCCACACAAGACAAACTGGAGGCTAAGGCAGGAGAACCGGAAGGACGCAGGCTCTGGGGCAGACAGCTGAGTTCAAATCTCACTGGCTGTGCGACCTCAGGCGAGTCACTTAACCTCTCTGTTCTTGCTTTTCTGTTAAAGCAAAGATGACAACAATCCCTCCTTCACAGAGGGTTTGGGATGATTAAATAAATTGTAACAGGTAAAGTGCAACACAATTACCATTATAAACCCTGTTGTTGTTTTTGCTGTCCCTTGCAATTTCAAAAGTTTAGAAACCCTGACTTCAGGATAAAGACAAGTCCACCTGGATCCCTGGGGTCTTGGGGGGCCACCACCCCCCAGGCCCACTGGGAGCCCTGAAAGGCAGTGCCTCTCTCCTCCCTCCTCCCTCCAGCTGGGGGCAGGGATTCCTATCAGATGGAAGGAGACATATGTCAGAGCTGAAGATTAAAAACAAGTACAATTATCGGGCAGGCATCCATCCATAATTATGAATTTGATGTAATTAGGCACCCCACTAACTTCATTACTTATTTATTTACGGGATTGCTTATTTAATTTACGGGCCTCCTTCCCTGAAAAGTCATCTTAGCTAACACCCCTGGGGTGGGTGGGGGGGAGGGGATGTGCGCCCCTGAACCCACCCCCACACCTGGGCCTCCAAATGCCATGCTCCTGCCTAGCCCCAAAATAGCTCCCCAGAAGGCTTCTGTGACTGTCATGCAAGGCCTGACATTCATTCAACAGTGCTTGGTGCCCATGGACAGCGCTTGATCCAGAAGGCAGAAGGTGAGAGAACCTCCTTTTACACACTCATCTCTCCAGCAGAAGAAACCCAGGGGAAGAAGGGTGATTCTAGAGACTCCTGCCTAGCCACCAATTCCTGATGTGACCCTCTGGACCCGCAAGCACATCAGTGCAACCAGTGGGGCTGGTACTCCCCAGCCTGGAGGAGAAAGAGCACTCGACTCTCACCAAATGACTTTTGATAAGTCACCTGACCTCTCAGAGCCTCAGTTTCTTCATCTGTCAAATGGGAGTGTTAAGAACAATGCCCACAGCTGGCTAACCCTGAAGCCCCCAATTGCTGCTACTCAGTGCCACCTCATGTCTCAGCCAATGCAATAAGGCAAGAAAAAGCAAAGTGGCTTAAAGACTTTCTAGCTTCATTCATAACAGCCAAGAACTAGAAACAATCCAAACATTCATCAACTCGCGAATGAATTAAAAAAAAAAAAAACAACTGATACAGTCTTGTTTTGCTGGTTTGTTTGTTTTTATTTTTGCTTTTTAAGGCATATGGAAGTTCCTGGGCTAGAGGTCAAGTCAGAGCTACAGCTGCCAGCCTATGCCATAGCCAGGGCAACAGTGGATCCAAGCCACATCTGCTTCATATGCTGCAGCATGTGTCAACTCCAGATCCTTAACCCACTGAGCGAGGCCAGGGATCCAAATGTGCATCTTCTTGGAGACTATGTTGGGTTCTTAACCCACTGAGCCACAGTGGGAACTCCCTGATGCACTCTTATAATGGAATATTGTATGTTTACAATGCCAAATGAATCTCAAAAGCATCACACAGAGTAAAAGAAGCCAAACACTCCAAATTACATACTTTGTGATAATTTTATAATGAAAACAGAAGATTCTATAACTTCTATGATAACAGATCAATGGGTGCTTCTGTTAGGGGTGAGCATGGAGATTCTTTTGGGGGTGATGGAAACACTACATCCTGATGGTGGTTACATGAATGTTTACATTTGTCAAAACTCTTGGAGCCGAACCCTAAAAATGGATATATCTTATTATAGGTTAATGACATCTCAATAAGGCTATTTTTTTCTAGACTGTAACAGAAAAATATATACACACATTAGTACTACTAACTCCAATCCCCGTGCCCAGGGACTACTTCCCCATTTCCAGGTCAAGTCTACTGGCTCCTTCACCACCCCTTAAATTCCCCTAAAGCCCCTGATTTATGAGCCCTAGACAAGGCAGGTCAGGGTTGAATCCCAGATTTATCCCTTCCTGCCTGGGTCATTTAGGGCAAATCACTTTGCTTCTCGGCCTGTCAGGTTCCCCATCTACAAAAGCAGATTATAAATAGTACAATCCTTGGAGAGTTATTGTAGAGTAAAATGAACCAAGGTTAAAGTACCTGCTGCAAGCCCCGGCATACAGCAGGGGCCTCATTACTGCTGCTGCAAAATGACGAGCAGGCAAGCCCCAGGCCCGGTGTGAAAAGAGCTGGCCAGAATTCTTGTCCCCACTACACACACAAGCTCCCACTGGATAAGACTCCAGGCTCAGGTAGTTCTCCCCATCACTGAAGGCTCCAGGATGCCAGGACTCCTGCATTTAACTGAAGCCTGTTGTCCAGGACAGGACAAGTCTTCTTGGTTCCACCCAACTCGCCCCTCCCAGGAGGGCAGACACAAAAGGATGAGGGCCGTGTGGGAAGGAGCCGGCCCTGAGAGGTCATTTGCAGACAGGATCTGGCCAGCAGAGAGGCCATCCTGAGGGCGTGCTGGCGGTCTGGCCATCACGTATGCACTAACTGGGGCAGGACAGGGTCACCCTAGAGCTCCCCATTGATGTAAGAGAAAAGATAATACATGTGTCTGTCTGAGGGTGGTTCCTGCTGCCCTGTGAGTGATGGGGCTGGCGGCAGCACCCGGGAGCCATGGCGGGAGGGGCGTCCCCCAGGCCCGATTAGAGGGCCAGCCGCAGGCAGACACACTCAACTGTCATCCTCGTCCTCCCAGGCCACCATCAGAGGCACCATTAATTGCTGTCATTTGAGGGTGGCCTGTGGGGAAAAGGAGGGGGGCTGTGGGAAGGGGAAGAAAAGGAAAAGGGAGGAGGATGAGGGGAATGGAGGGGGAAGGAGGAGGATGGTGGGAGGAGGGGTAGGAGAGCAAAGGAGGGCTAAGCATCCTGAGGTGCACGGAGAGAAGCACCCATACATTCTCCTCCACCACCTAACAAGGGGACCAGTGCCCCTCGAAACTAAAGACACAGTCAGTCGACCCATTGCCCGGGTGGGGCAAATAGAGTCCAGAGAGGTGCCCGTCCCAGCCCATATCCTTCCCCCAAGCCCCCACACCCACCTGACCACCTGTTTGCCTGCAGGTTGGTTGGTTGGTTCTGATTTTCCTCCCCAGAGATCCAAAAAGCCTGGCCACACCAGTCCCCCATCTGCCTTCAGCCCCCAACACACCCAGGCTCTCACCCCTCACCTCTATACCACCAGCCGCCACCCTGGGAGAGGTTCAAGGCTGGGGTGAACCCCACTTTCCCACCAGTGCCCCGCACTCACGTGGCTCCCCCTACTAAGGATACCCAGAGGCCCCCTCCCCCACCACAGGGTCAACACCACAGGGTCAACCACAGGAACCGACACCACCTGTGAAAGAGCTGCTGGACCTGGGGTCCCTCTGCCACGTACACACTGGGGATGTCACATCACCCCCCCTGTGTGTCCCAGTTTCCTCATCTGTAGAATGAGGGCACGGACAGTGGGGGGGCTCCATGAGTGCTAAAGTATCTGCTGCTGCTATTACATGATCAGTGGGGACATGGGTCCCCTCAACCCATACACGTCTCCCTTCTACCTCTCATCATGTTTCTTTCTCAGAAATCTCTGCCCCCGCCTCCAGCCCCACCAGACACCCCGGCCCCCCAGGTAAGGAGGGTCTCAGGAGGCCCCCGAACTGCCAACAGGGAGACTCTGGGCATGGGGTTCACATCAGTCTCTGTTTTCTGGGAGCAGAGCCCAGAGGAGCCGCCCGGCCTCCAGGGGAACCCGCTCTCAGCCGCTCCCCCTCAACCCCCCCAACCCCCATCCCCAAACAGGCCTTGTCACTGGGCTGAGAAGCCACTTGGATCCTGCCGGGGCCTCCTGGGAGCACTGGCTCCATAGGCAGGGGGAAGGACCCCCCCTCCCCCTCCCCCCTCTGTCTGCCTCCCGCCCCCCTCAGCCGTGATGGACCGCCCCAGAGGAGGGAGCTAAGTGCTTGCAGACAAAAAGCCCTTTTATCGTCCTCGGGTGGGCCACGGGCCTGACAAGCAGATAACTCAGCCACAGGAGGAAGGCTCTCCATTAGGCCTGCGATGCAGATTGATGGAGCACCAGAGAGGAGCAGAAGGCGAAGAAAACGCCCCAGGCAAGGCCGCCTTCCTGCCCACTTCAAAGGCACCAAGAAGGCCAGGGAGAAAACCTGGCTGGGCAGATCGCCTTGGGGGAGGGGAACCGCCACCAGTGTCACCAGTGCTCCCCACCTCCAGGGTGCAGCCCACCACTGAGAGGCCCAGGGCCTGGCTTGGGAAGCAAGCAGCCTTCAAGGCTCTCCTTCCCTCCTGCTGACCCAGGGGCCCCAAAGGCTCAGGAACAAAGGAGCCAGGCCTATCCCAAGAAAACCCTGCTCAGGCAGACTGCTGCAAACCAAGAGGCCCTGTCCACACAGCCTCAGGGCCCTTGCATGGGCTGTTCCCTCTGCCTGACACACCCTTCCCCCAGAGACCTGCATGCTCCCTCCTCCACCACGTCTTTGCTCAAATGCCACCCTCTCAGGGAGGTCCACCATGACCCTCCCATTTGAAACTGCAACCCCCTCTCTGCTGGTTTTCACCCCAGCACTCCCCACCAAAGCATACACTACGTCTCTGACTTGGGAACTGCTGGTCTCACCCAGGGCAGAAAGGATGCTTGTCCAGCTTATTCTCAGGGCCTGGCACACAGTAGGTGCTTTAGAAAGAATCATTCGATTCTTAGCAACAATCTACTCATCACCAGCTCGGGGTGGGGGCGGGGGTGGGGTTGATTCCATCCCCATTTTATAGACGGGGAACCTGAGGCACAGGGTGGCTCAGGGCCTTGTCCAGGGTCACGCAGATAATAAGCTGCAGAGGGAGATATGCACTCCAACAGCAGGATGCTAGCATCCCTGCTTGGGACCATTTGCCTCTCTTGGTTAAAAAGGAATATGAGGAGTTCCCACTGTGGCACAAGCGGAGGGGCAGCGTCTCTGCAGGGCCAGGACTCAGGTTCGATCCCAGGCCCAGCAAAGTGGGTTCAAAGGATGCAGCCTTTGCAGCAGCTCTGGCGTAGGTCATGACTGAAGCTCGGATCTGATCCCTGGCCTGGAAACTCCATATGCCATGGGGCTCAAAAAAGAAAAGAAAAAAAGAATATTAAGATAAAGGAGTTTCCTGGTGGCCTGGTGGTTAAGGATCTAGCATTGTCCCTGCTGTGGTATGGGTTCAATCCCTGGCCTGAGAACTTCCACATGCCATGGGCACAGCCAAAAAAAACACAAAAGAATAAGATAAAAGATGCCTCCCTCTCCCTACCAGCCAAGCCAGTACCTGAATTCCCACCCCCAAGCCTGTGTCCAGCCCACTGACCCACACCTGGACTACCAGATGTGCCCTTCACACCCCAACCCCTTCCAGTGCCCCTAGGACCACTATCCAGTGCCCCTGGTATAGGAGCTCTCTGGGGAGACCCCTGCCGTCAGATGTACCAGGATGGTGGGGGTAGAGGGTACAGACCTGCCCAATATGGGCCTCAGTCTGCCCAGCTGTGAAATGGGTGTGTTGGGAAGGACCCCACTGGGAGGTCCAGTGGCTTAAGAGTCCGAGCTCTTGGCTTCCGGCTGAGACTTGGGACAGTGGTCCATCTGTGCCTCAGTTTTTCTATTTGTGAAATGAGGATAACAGCCCATTTAGGAGCATGGCTATGAGGATCACAAAAAGGGCTGACATGAAAAGCACTAAGTGAGGCCATGGGCTCGTTGCACACTACTCTGTGACAGCTGCTGTCTCAAACCACAGCAAACTGGTTTGAAAGTGGCGATACCCGGGCTGGGACCCAGGCCGCCTTCTCTCCCATGGGGTACGGTGATCAAGGTGGCGCACAGGTGTCTAGCCTCCTCCAACATCCAACACCCCCACTCGTGGGCCTGTGCACAGGTCTGCCTGGCCCAAGGTCAGCCTGCAACCACCATCAGGACACAGAAGCAGGAGGTTCCCGCTGTGCCGCAGACGAAACGAATCCGACTAGGAACCATGAGGTTACAGGTTTGATCCCTGGCCTCTTGCTGTGGCATAGGCTGGCAGCAACGGCTCCAATTTGACCCCAAGCCTGGGAACCTCCATATGCCACGGGCGCGGCCCTAAAACGACAAAAAGACAAAAAAAAGAACACAGAAGCGATGTGCCCGTGAACCCCAAGGACAGAGGAAACCCACCATCCCACAGCTGCACTGCTGGGGACAAGCCCTTTTCCCAGGTGTCATCTGAATATCGCTACCCTCGGCCAGAGCATAGCCCATCGCAGGGGACCCCACAACTTCCATCCTGGGTAACACTGTTGCCCAGACTCCACCCCCTCAAGGCCACGCCGAGCCCCCCCACCGCATCCACCAGGCCGATTCCGGCACCCCAACAACTTCCAACCCCCCTGCCCACGAGAAGGTCCCAGCAATGTGAACCCAGGAAGAGATGGAAATGAGGATAGACATGAACCTACCAGAAACAGCCACCGGCAACACGTGTCCTCCACGACTCTGGGGCACCTGCAGGGGAAGATACGGGTCTGGTTACTAAGGACTGCAACCTCCACACGTGAGTGGAGATGGCAAAGCCCGCTGGCCTGGGCCTGAGGCACCATCTACATCAGGCCAAGTATTTCTGCATGACAACCGCACGAGGCAGTACTGCCACCCCATTGGACAGAGAGGGAAACTGACGTTCAGAGAAGCAAAGTCTTATGCCCCAGGTCCCACAGCTAGGAAATGACAGAGCTGGGATTCCAGTCTGAATTGTGCGGTTATAAAGGCAGCCCCCCACCCCCACCCCCACCCCCACCCCCGCCGCAAGGCCCCCAGGGGGCCTGGAGCCATATCACAGTGCCACCGTGAAACTCCTATAATTAACTTCCCAGGGGACTTAGGAAAAGTCAGGAAGTGACACCTGAAGGAGGGGTGGGCCTACTACTCTCATTCAAGAATTTCTGAGTCACCATTCAAAGTCAAAACCAGTACAATAAAAATTAGTGCCCAGGAGTTCCCGTAGTGGTTAACAAATCTGACTGGGAACCGTGAGATTGCGGGTTCGATCCCTGGCCTTGCTCAGTGGGTTAAGGATCTGGCGTTGCTGTAAGCTGTGGTGTAGGTTGCAGACACAGCTAGGATCCTGCGTTGCTGTGGCTGTGGCGTAGGCTGGCGGCTATAGCTCCAATTAGATCCATAGCCTCAGAACCTCCATATGCCATGGGAGCGGCCCTAGAAAAGGCAAAAAGACAAAAAAAAAAGAAAAAGAAAAAAAATTGCCCAGAGTAGAAGAGTTCCCTGCTGGCTCAGTGGGTTAAGAATTCAGCATTGTCGGGAGTTCCCGTTGTGGCGCAGTGGTTAACGAATCCGACTAGGAACCATGAGGTGGCGGGTTCAATCCCTGCCCTTGCTCAGTGGGTTAACAATCCGGCGTTGCCGTGAGCTGTGGTGTAGGTTGCAGACTCGGCTCGGATCCTGCGTTGCTGTGGCTCTGGTGTAGGCCGGCGGCTACAGCTCCGATTAGACCCCTAGCCTGGGAACCTCCATATGCTGCAGGAGCGGCCCAAGAAATAGCAAAAAAAAAGACCCAAAAAAAAAAAAAAAGAATTCAGCATTGTTACTGCTGTGGCATGGGTTCAATCACTGGCCCGGGAACTTCTACATGCTGTGAGTACAACCAAAAAATAAATAAAATAAAATAAAAAAAGAGGACACTCAAAGATAAATCAGAACCAGTCGACCCAATAGAAAAATTGGCAAGGGAGTTTCCGTTGTGCCTCAATGGGTAAGAACCCGACACAGTATCCATGAGGATGTGGGTTCAATCCCTGGTCTCATTCAGTGGGTTAAGGATCTGGCGTTGCTGTGAGCTGCAGCATAGGTCAAAGATGTGCTCTTATGGGATCTGGCATTGCTGTGGCTGTGGTGTAGGCCAGCAGCTGCAGCTCGGATTCAACCCCTACTCTGCTAGCTTCCATTAAAAGGGGGAGTGGGCAAAAAGACCTGATAACACTTTGCAAAAGTAGATACAGAAATGGCCAATACACACATGAAAAAATGCTCAATTACAGTCGTCAGGAAAGTGGAATTGAAAACAAGAGACCTCTACACACCCACCTGGATGGCTTAAATAAAAGATAGACAATGCCAAGAATTGGCAAAAATGCAGAGGAACTGGAACTCTCAGACATTGCTTGTGTGATGCAAAATAGTGCAACTACTTGGAAAACAGTTTGGCAGTTTCTTACAAAGTTAAACATAATTCAGGTGACCGCATGACCCAGCAATTCTGCTGCTGGGTATTTACTTGAGAAAAAGGAAATCATACGTTCACACAAAGACTCATACATGAATGTCTATAACAGCTTTTTTCATAATCATGAAAACTGAAAACAATCTACCCATCCACAGGCGAAGGGATAAACAGTGGTACGTCCATACCACGGGACACTACACCCACCCACCCCAAAAATGGGACAAATTAGGAGTTCCCATTGTGGTTCAGTGTGTTAAGAACCTGACTAGTACCCATGAGGATGCAGGTTGGATCCCTGGCCCCACTCAGTAGGTTAAAGCTCCTTCTGCAGTCCCCAGACATGGTTCACCTGATGCCATGGGGTCAAGATCAACACAGACCAGCCCCAGCAACACAAGGCCCACAGGGAGATACAGGGCATCTCCCGGCAATGCCAGCAACATTCAGGTCCAAAGAGCGGTTCCCAACCTAAAGAACTTGGGAGCTTCCCAGGAGATGTGACAGCGGGCTGGACCCTGTGGAGGAGGACGATGCAGTTGGCCAGAATAGATGCAAGAGGATGGGGGATGAGAGCAGAGGACAAATGACCACCACGCGGAGCTCAGAAGGAAGCAGAGCCGAGTGTGTGTGTGAACATGGGGGAGGCAGGGCTGATCGCTCCCAGGGGCAGTAAGACCCCCAGGAGGGTTTCACATGCAGAGAAGAGACAGGGCCTGCTGGAATCTGGAGCGTGCATTCGGGCTGTGGAGAGGAGGATGGGCGCAGTGCCGGGGAGCCAGTCCAGGTCAGTGGAGGTGGTACACAGGACAAATGGACGTTTTGCAAATAGACTCCACAGGGTAGTGGGGGAGATGGGAAAAGAGCCATGCTGAACTCCCAGTTTGGACAGCTGGGTAGGGGAGGGAAGGGGAACCACTTCCCGTGGCCTTTCTGGGTTCCAGCCGGTGGCCTGTTACCTCCTGTAATCCTCCCACCCATCCCGGGAGCAAGGGAGGTGTGTGGGCCTGTTTCCAGCCCAGGAAGCTGAGGCTGAGTCGCCCAGCTAGGAAGAGAAGGAGCCAGGATTCGAATCCAGGTCTAAGCTCTTGAGGCCATGGGAGCCCAGGCACTGGGGCCAGGAGGGCCCTCCTGGGTGTAAACAGGGAGAGGAGGAGGTGGCCGCTCCAGTCCCAGGCTGACCACCCCCAGCTGCCAGGGATGTGGGGCAACAGCCCCCTGGGCAGAGCTGCTCCCAGGGGGACCTCCCTGGGCCCAGCAAGTTCCCCCCATCCTTGTGCCTCCTAGGAAGGGAGCAGCACTGACCCCGTGCAAGGAGGTCAAACCAGAGAGCAGACCCTTCCCCCTCACTCCCGGTCTCACTCGTACCCGTGCTCACACACTCCTCACACTTACACTCACTCAAGGCTGAAATCACGTACCCACTGGTTTTGTTCATACTCACTGGTTTAGACTCATGCACACCCTCAGTCACACACACACATACTCAATAGCCTCATTCACTCACTGTTCACACTCATCCACACATACGTTGCTCCCACACCCTCACTCCTACACAGGAAGACTGGGTGGCGGGCCTGGGAACCCAGTCCAGGAACCCCGTTTCCACTCCCCTGTGCTTGCACGTCCAGCCTTGGTCCTGTCCCGGCTCTGCCCACCAAGAGCTGAACCCCAGCCCCATCCTCC
The DNA here is from genome assembly GCF_016906955.1 of Phacochoerus africanus. Classification (NCBI taxonomy): domain Eukaryota; kingdom Metazoa; phylum Chordata; class Mammalia; order Artiodactyla; family Suidae; genus Phacochoerus; species Phacochoerus africanus. The sequence continues at coordinate 28,735,998 of NC_062558.1, read as the reverse complement.
TCTCCCCTCCTCTCCCGCATCCTCCCCGCTCCTCGGAGGGGCTGCCCAGACTTGTTTCCCAACAAAGCAGGAAACAGAATGGTTTCCAAGGGCTTCCCTCCCCCATCCCCAGCCCTTGGTAACCCTCCCTCAAGCACTTCAAGGGCTCCCCAGGGCCCTCAGGCTGAGACCTGCCGCCACATGTCACCAAGCCCGCACCAGCCCCCAAACAAGCCCCATGGGGCCCACCTCCAGGCTTGGCCCTTCAAGTCTCACCCTCACCCTCTTCTGCCCTCCTCATACCAGTATAAGCAATGTCTTTTTCCTCCTCCAGGAAGCCTGCCCAGATTACCCCAGACACAGATGCTCTCCCCAAGTGTCCATCCACCCCACTCAGAGACAGGAAGCCACCAGTTCAAGGCTACACAGCTGCAGGAGTGCAGAGCCAGTTGGGATTCAAACCCAGAGAGAGCCGTCCAACTAGGACACGCCATCACCCTTCAGCCAGTGAAGGGTGAAGAGTGAGCCCCTGCACAGGGGATGGGGCCATGGGACCCAGTCACACCACCCACATCCAAACACCACCCAGGTACATCAAGTAAAGAGCAAGAGGAGGGGTTAAGGATTTGGCCTTGTCACTGCAGCAGCTCGGGCTGCTGTTGTGGCGTGGGTTCAGTCCCCCGCCAGGAACGTCTACCTGCCATGGGTAGAAGCCAAAAAAAAAAAAAAAGAAAAGAGCAAGTGAGTTCAGAGGGCAGTGACTACAGTAACAACCACAAACCAGGGCATGATGGGGGGTGAGGGGGAGGGTGGGAAGACAGGGAGGGTCTCCCAGGAAGTGACACTGGAGTCCAGGGCTAAAGAGCTAAAGAGGCAGGCACAGCAAATGCTGGTGCCTGGAGGTGGGAACCAGCTAACCTGGATGCAGTGAGGGATGGGGCAGGAGGGGCGGCGGTGCAGGGGCAGCCTGGCCTGGGTTTTATTTCCAGGATGAGGCCACAGGAGGGGAGTGGCATGTTCTGATCTAACACACAACCAAGTAGAACAGTGGGAGGCAGGGCCAGCTAGGACACCTCCAGGTCAATCCCTGAGGGCTCCATGGAGGCAGTGTTCTCTTCCCCGGACCCCAGCAGCCTCGGTCTCTTCCTGCACTGGAGTCTCTCCTAAGGTCAGAACCTAAGAGCTCCAGCCTCAATGCCAGGCGAGTGCTTGGAGGTTGAACCTCAGCATCTCCAGGCATTTCCCACCAGACCCTGTCACAGCCCCCCCAAGGGCAAGGCCGCCACCCTGCTGGCCCCTTGAGATCCTGGCAATGCCAGGCCTTTGCCTCCACCTGCTCCCTGGGCAGGTTGCTAAAAGTGATTGCACAAGCCAGGGCTCAGAACAAATCCTCCCTCCCAGCCTGGTCTCCTCCTGGCCTCCAGCCACTCAGCCGCACCCTCGGCAGGGCCCCAGGAGGCACACTTTCCAGGTGTGGGAAGGAGAAGGGGTGTTGATGGAGGACCTGCAGGGCCAGCAGACGATGGGCCAGGCGGCAATGGAGGCAGCTGGGCTTCCATTCCTGACTCAGCCTCTTCTGCCCCTGGCACCCAAGTCATTTCATTTCCCTGTGACTACTTCCCCATCTGTAAACTGAGGAGTGGCAGCAGAGTCAATACAGCACATCCCCTAAGAAAAGTGTGTGGCACAGCATAGATCTCAACGAGCTCATTAATCGCAGTAAGCGCTTTCCACATCTCCCCATCGCAGGATCCTCACAGCAATGCTCCAAGGGAAATGGGGAAATGGAGAAGCTGAAGCAAGAAATAGTCAGCCGTCCTGAGTCTCTCAGCTGGAAGCAACAACAACAACAACAAAAGAGCCAGGACATGAACTCTTTCTTGACCCTCCCAGGGAGCCCAGTAAATTCCTCCCCAATGTGCTCATGTCACAGCCAAGCAGAAGGAGGCCCATATCAGACAGGTTTGTGTCCACGACTTGCCCTGCTATAGATGACAGTTAAATTGTCTTCCCCCCACCCAAGAACTCCTACACATTCCTCAAAGCCCAACTCCACAATGCCCTCTCCCCTTCCCTCAATGAATAAACCTTTCCAGTTACCCCAGTCATATTCTGGCCTTCAGTGCCACCTCACCCAAAAGCTCTGCCTGGCCAACCCCAGTAGACCCTAAGCCTCCCCAGGAAAGGGTCTGCCTCATTCCTCCCTGAGGCCACAAGGTATGACCCAAACGCAATTGCACAGCGGGACCAGCAGGGTGAGGCTCAGTAAAAAAGGTTGCATATGGAGGAGGGCCAAGTACAGTAGGGCCAACACTTGAGGCGCAGCTGATGGCAGGGCTGAGAGGGCCTGGCACACAGTAGGCCCAGCCAACTCACCACAGATCCAACATGGTGCCCAGTGCACAGTGGGGCCAGGATCTCAGCAGTTAGCTGGGGACACCTGGACCTGCCTGCCATCCTTCGCCCAATCCCTGACCCCACCTCGAAAAGCCCCCCATACAACTCTCACACCCACCTGTGTCCCACCCACAAGCCCAAAGACCCCCTTCCTCCAGGCAGCCCTCATCCTCTCACACTCAGCAGCATCCAATCTGGCTGCAGTCACAAAACCAACAACAATGGCAATAATAATAGTGGTCATAACTAACATTTAGCTACTCCATGAGGGCCCCAAGCCAAGCCTTTGCTTATTCATTTAACTCCCAACAAACTTTTTTAATTATCCCCATTGTACAGATGAGGAAACTGAGGCTCAGGGAGGTTGAGCCACTTGCCCCAGGGTCATATGGCCCAGGAGAGGAGAAGTCAGAGTGGGTGCCCTGGTAGCCTTAACCCCACACATGGGACTCCGAGCGAGGGATGAGACTGTGGGTGGAATCCTCTCCTGTGTTCTCAGCCAGGCAGTAGTGACCCCATCTGATCTTCCCTGCAGCCTCCTGAGCTGCTGCAGCCCATCCCCAAGATGGACAGACTGAGGCTCCAAGAAGGGGCTGCACTTCCAGGCTGCCACACACCTCAGTGGTCCCCTAATGGGCAGGATTCTCCGCCATTCTGTCCCCGGTCAGTGCAGAGGCCAGAAGCCGAGACCTATAAGAAGCAGGAGCCACAGCTAGCTCACAATAGCCCTGTCCAGTCATCACCTACCCTCGGGGCAGGGTCCCCGCCAGGCTCTGCTGCGCTGGCCCTCAGAGAGGAGGTGCTCCCCCTGCGGCCCCCACCATCCCATCTCAACCATGGGCACGGGTCACCTTACACAAAATCACCCAGGACCCATGGCGGGCCTCTGCAATGCCTGCCAATTTGAGGAACGGGAAGTGATGCCCACATGAGCGTCCACGTGGCAATGTGAACCAGGCTATGCCAACATGAGCGAGCCGCACATGAAACACGCTCTACAGAAGCTCTAAACATGCTCTAAACCAGATGCCGTGGGCCCTCTAAAGACTCAGGCACCAGCCCCCAAGGGGCAGGCATAACTTCCGGAAGCCATTCCTGAAGGCTGGATTCAAGGGTTTCAGGTATGGTGCGACCCAGGCGCTCAGAGCCCTGAGGCAATGGGAAGTGGCCAGGGAGGAGTGGGGTACCTAGCACCCTTCCTGGAGCTTCCTGGGCACACCAGATGAACTAGAAAGTCTCCCCCGTCCCCTGGGGCTGGGTGTCGCCCATGTCTGCCCGTCACTGTGGTAGTGAGCAACCCAGACAGCCAGAGAGAGAGGGAGGCAGTTCTTTCCGTTAGAAGCCACCAGGATATTTGATTTTCCTTCTCAAGTGATAGCTGAGGCTGGCTCTCCTTGAAGCTGCAGAGAGCAATCACCAAGAGTTCACCCAGGTCTCTGATTCCCTACCAGACTACGGCAGCCAGTGTCTGCTAGAGGGCAGGGCTGTCCGATCAAGGCCACAGGCCACCATGGATGTGAGTGAGTGGACAGGACCTGGGGTAGGACAAAGTAGGGGGCTGTGGCCCAAAAGAAGGGGACACGTGGCCCCACTCCAGGGGCTCCAGGCCCATCCAAGGGGGAGCACAGAGTCAGGGGAGAATGAGGAGATCCCCAGTCCCCAAGACCATCTGTCCGGGCTCCCAAGAGAGAAGAGACCTGCCACTGGCTGCAGGCATAACAATCGCAACGGTCACCACCGCAGTAATAATAACCCCCTCCCGCACACGTGCTGACAGTGTGCCAGGCCCTGCCCATCTACCCTGACCCCATTTCACAGATTGGGAAAATGAGGCCCAAAGAGGTTCAGCAAGCCGCCTGAGATGGCACCGCCGGCGAGGGACAGGGAGATGGGAACCCTGGCGTCTGCCCTTGGCCGTCCCATCCCCCACCCCCTCCACCCGAAAAGCTTCTCAGAAACCTCCCTCCCACCTCCTCGCTACAGGGTGTGGGGCCATCTGTGGAGACAGCAGCCGACAGGAGCAATTAGACGCCAGGAAGGAGCCGGGTATCGACCGTTTCTGGAAGGAAAGAGGGGGGCGGGCGGGGACTCAGGCCACCCCGTGTCGGCAGCCTGGCTCCCAGCCAAGCACCGGCCAAGGCGGGCCAAGCAGCACAGACAAGGCTGGGACGGCCAGGGCTTCACTCTGAGGCCTGCGGAGGCCCAAGACAGAGAAGCCGTCTGTCTGTCCCACCGGTCTGTCCACCATGGGCACCCCCAGCCGCAGACATCTGAGGCCCCTCGGAGGCTTTCAGGGCCTGGGCACCGTGCTAGGCCCTTTAGCTTACCAACAGGCTTAATTCTTACAACCACTGCACGCACGAGTTACTATGATTCTCCCCATTTTACAGATGGGGGCAACGAGGCAGCGAGGCAAGAAAGTGTACCCAGGGTTCCCACAGCTGAGATTTGCATCCTGACATCCACTTTCACCGCACACCACCTCCGCCTGGGAGTCCCCTGGGGCGTGGGAAGACAAGAGAGGGGGCTTTCTTGGAATGGGGCCCTGGCAACTGCATGGGGTGGAAACTTCCAGAAGCCTCTGGAAGCCCCTCAAAGGCCCCATCACAGGCTCTCTGTAAATATGATTCAGTTTCCACCCTGTCAGAGCACAGGGCAAGTGCCCTAAAACGTTAGCTGCCGGGATCCCCCGGGGTAAGAGGCCACCTGGCCCCGCACCCTGATGGTGGGACGGCCAGAAATACCTTCCCTGCCTCCTGACCCCCTGCCCAGGATAGGGTCTGGGCCATTGGTGGCTGCGGGGCGGGGCGGGGGGTGGCTGCCTGGGAGCGCAGGGGTGTCAGGGCACCATCGATCGATCACCAGAAGCAATTAATTGTCTGGGTCAAGAGACGGTGAAAGAGATTTGTCACCCGGGGCCCAGGGGATATTCCAGTGAGCCTGGCAACCCAAGTGGGAGGGGAGGTTCCCGCTGACCTGGTCCCCGATGGGAGATCAGGACCTCTGCACACTTCCGCAGCTCCCCATTCCTCCCCCAGCCCCCAGGCCTCCCTCTGCACGCTCCCCCCCTCGCAAAAGCTCAACCCTCCAGGGATCCCCTGCCCCCCGCAACTCCAGCCCCCTGAGACCTGTGTGCCAGGGGAACCAGCCCAGCCTGCACAGACAGGGACAGTGAAGCCCAGCAGATGCCGATAGCCCAGCACCCAATCCCAGCTGCACCAGGTTCTAGCTGGGCAACCCCATGCTTGTTGCTTAACTTCTCTGAAGCTGTTTCCTCTGCTTTTATAAAATAGAGATGATAAGCGGTGTTGGGGGGCAAAATCAGACCGGCTCAGGCACAGATGCTAGCTCTACCATTGTATAAAGCCCTGGGGCTGTCACCGTGCTTCTCTGAGCCTCAGTTTCCCATCTATCAAGTGGGGGTGATGCCAGGGGCTACTTTTGGAGAAATACATAGCCTGGCACACAGCAAGCGCTTAGTTCCAGCTAGCCATCAGGATTCACCAGCCCAGACCCCGGGCACCAAGGACGCCCAGGCTCAGGCCCCGAGCCAGGTCACGTAGATCCCCCACCCCAGCCTCTGCAGCGGGAAGATGCAGGCTACAGTGGCCACCATTCCCTGACCAGGCTCGGCGGCTGCCCACATGGAGAACAGAATGCCCAGGACACACATGGACAGAGCTGGATGGGGTACAGGGCACAGGCCGCCACCCCCTGGTGTCTCCCCAGTGTATCTCCCAGCTTTCGGCCTCTCATGTCTGCACCAAATCCCTCTGCACAGCCTGGACACGTGGGGTCCCCGGGATCCACCATGTGATGCCAGTAAAGACCCATAAACACCTCCCTCGCTGCCCCCACCACATAGATGAGAAAACTGAGGCCCATCAAGGGGCAGCCTCCAAGCCGGTTCTTTCTGACGTCCCACAGGAGCTCAGCAGGTGCTCTGAAGCCCAGGCTGCCAGGCCACGGGCAGCACTGAGTCAGAGTGAGAAACTCAGCAGAAACTGAAAACAGCCCCCGGAGGCCCCACGTACTCCCCAGAGTGAGCCGCGCTGATTCACAGCCGGCCCCTGTGTTGGAAAGTTCCTGCTTCTGTGGGGGAGGTGGGGGTGGGGGACGAGGGGCACAGAACAGCCACTGTGTGAGAGTCAAACTGGCCCCAGAGCCTCTGGATCACACCCAGACTCGCCCACCACCCAGCACCCCTCCAAGGCCCACTGGCGCCCACAGGGATGTCCACAGCTGGAGGGCAGGCAGGAGAGCCCCCCGACTCTGGCACAGGCTTCTACCGCTCTATGGCTGGGCTCAGCCTGCAGGGAAGCCACAGAGCACAGCTGTGGAGAGACCTCAGGATTTGGCCCAAGACCCGGCTTCAAGTCCTGGTTCCACCACTTTCTAGCTGTGTGACCTCGGTATGTTGCTTAACATCTCTGAGCCAGTTCCTCACCTACGAAATGGAAACTCTCGTCTCACGGGGCTTAGAGACTCAGTGATAGTATACACACAGACTGCCTAGCATGTCGTAAGAGCTCAATAGAAATCTTTTTCAGTTCCCAACTTATTTTTTCATTGAGGTGAAATTCACAGAACATAAAACTAAGCATTATAAAATAAACGGAAATTCAGTGGCATTGATTACTGTCACAATGCCGTGCGACCACCAACTCTATCTAGTTCCAAAACATTTCCGTAACCCCAAAGGAAAAGAAACCCCCTACCCAATGAGCAGTCTCTCCCCATGCCTGGGGCCCCAGCCCCTGACCACCACTAATCTGCTTTCTGTCTCTACGGATTTGCCTCTTTTGAATGTTTTGTTTCAGTGGAACCACACAACATGTGGCCTTTTGTGACTGGCTTCTTTCACTCATCCAGCCTCATGTTTTTGAGGTTCGTCCACACTGTAACATGGATCAGCACTTCTTTCCTTTTTATGGCTGAAGAGTATTCCCTTGTGGGGATAAACCGATTCTATATTTTTTAAATCAAAAAAAGAAATGTGTTCTCAGTAATACAGAAAGGCAACCTGACAGCCTATGTAAATACACATGCACATGAAGTGGTTTAAAACTTGTAAAACTATTAAATAAATAACCATAATGACTGTGGCCATGAGCAGGGGGCGGAGGTCTGGCCAGTGGAAGGAGCCAACTGGTAGGACAGAGGGGACCCCGGGAGCCCTAGAGCTGAGAGCCCTCCCTCTGAGCCCTCCCTGCTCAAACATCTGACTTCCCCTGTCCAGGCTGTGCTGTGCTGTGTGACCCTGGGCCAACTCCTTGCCCTCTCTGGACCTCTCGCCTCCCCATGTGAAAGCAAAGGCACTGGAGGGGACGCTGGTGACAGGGGGAGGTGAATTTCCACTTTAACACCTCCAATTGTCCCTCAGCCCTAGGGAAAGATGAGTGAGATGGTGGCAGCCAGACTGTGGGAAGCCAACAGGCATGGGATATGTTACCAAGGGAGGCTGATGGGCTGTCCTGTGCTGGTGACAACAAAGAAACAGCTCTAGGATGCCTAGAGACTGGGAGAGGGGGGAGGAGGGCTTGCTCTGGGCCACAGAAATGTAGACTCAGCAGGAAAAGGGAACCTGGCCATGCCTGCCCTTCTCTGCCCAGGACAAACCCAAGATGTGAGTCCCTAAAGCCTGAGGCCAGGTCCTCGCACTAAAGACCTTGAACCTGATCCATCTTCATTGTGTGGCTGCTCTGTGCATCCTGACCTCAACCCACTATACCTGTGGCACCTCTTGCAGGTGGGGACAAATGAAACATCTTCAGACAGTTGCCAAATGAAGCCTGGGGACAAGGTCACCTCAATGACCCCATCCCCACCCTGGCCCTCTCAGGGCCCTCTTCCCGGACGGAAACAGCAGTCAGGAACAGTCAGCCTCCTCCCTAGCCCAGCTGGTTCCAGGAAGAGTGGAACCTACTTGAGGGACAAGGACCCTGTGTCCAGCACCTGTCCTCCCCCTGCCCCAGGGCAGGCCAGGCCCCGTCTCGCTGCCAATGAACCCATCAGCCATCAATATGAACTGACCAAGCCTCTGTCATGTCCTGACATGGTGCCAGGCACTGTGGGCCCAGCAGTGGGCAAATCGGAAGGAGCTTCTGCTGCCTCGGAAGTGACTGTCTGATGTGGGAAGGCCGACAGTGCACGTGGGGAAGCAATCAACTGAGAAACTTCACAGATAAACAAATACAGACAGGAGTTCCTGTCGTGGCTCAGCAGTTACCAAACCTGACTAGCATCCACGAGGATGTGGGTTCGATCCCTGGCCTTGCTCAGTGGGTTGAGGATCTGGCGTTGCCGTGAGCTGTGGTGTAAGTCGCAGATGTGGCTTAGATCCCGAATTGCTGTGGCTGTAGGCCAGTGGCCACAGCTCCAATTAGATCTCTAGCCTGGGAACCTCCATATGCCACGGGTGTGGCCCTAAAAGATAAAAAAAAAAAAAAAATACAGACAGAAGTGGGGGAGGGGGGCTGGGAGCGTGGTGGGGGTGGTGCCTGACTGGGTGGCCAGGAAGACCTCCTGAGGGTGACATCTGAGCTGAGACCTGTGGCCAGGGGGAACAGCGATTGCAGGGGCTGAGTACAAAGGCCCAGGGGTGGGGAGGGATGTGGCTGGAGCAAAAGCCAGGAGGTGGGTCAGTTGGGGCCTCTGGGTTTATCCTCAGAGGAAGAGGAAGGGAAGGGAGAGTGTGAGACCAGGAGCTAAAGGTTCCTCCTTCGGACAGGATCCCGCTGCCTGCAGCATGTGGGATAAGAGTGGTTGGATTCGGGGGGGGGGGGCCCAGGAGGAGGCGGGAGCCGGACAGCGGGCGGGGTGGGGGGAGGGGCACCACAGTGCCTGGTCAGCCCTTGTGAACGTGCAAGGGGTCTTCACCAGAAAGATCCTGCCCCCAATAACAGCTTATTTGTTTTGGACTGTTAGGGCCACGGGGGTCTCCAAGGCAGGGTCCCCACCCTGGAACATCCTAGAAATGGGCAGTGATATTTCGGGCTGTCCTGTGATTGGCCCTCGGTCAGCGGGACAGTCCCACACCACTAAAGTCACTTTCCCCACACAATTTTCAAATTACCTGGCCATTAAACAAAACCTCCCAGAACCGATCCGAACACAAGCTTTTAAAAAACAAACAAACAAAAAAAAAAACACTTTCATGCATCTCCAGAACCGAAACGCTTCTGATCTCACTTGCCTCAAATCGACACTGACTCATTCTGAGTGGGAGCCAAGAGTAGCTTCCTCCCGTTTCCCTTTACACTACAATGGGGCAGCACACTGATTGTTGTTGTTGTTGATGTTGTTAATTCTGTGCAAAGTAAGACTGTTCAGGAGGAATTTCAGTGCCAAGGAGTAAAGGGGATTTTCCAAGGATACGCCATAAACATTGCCAGGGGTTGTCCGGAGGCTGTGCCACTCTGGGTAAGTGAGCTGACCTTTCTGAGCCTTAGCTGTGTGTGCCTATAACCCAGGGAAAGTGATGATGTGATCGTTGCTCATTCACGAGACGAAATTGAGAGGATCAAACGAATTAACGCGCTGAGGGCCTGCCTCTCTTAGATATGGAAAAGCACACAGCCCTTGGTCCGTCACATGCAGCTGAAGAGAGTGGAGGCAGGTGGGGCAAAAGCCCCCACCACAGCACCCCGCCAACCCCGGCAGCTGGCCAGGGGGTGGAGGAGAAAATCCAGCACTCCCTGCCTGGGCCAGGTGGCTCGTCGCCAGCCAGGCTTTCATCTCCAGCAGATAAGCCGTCTGCTCAAGTTCACGTTCAGGATCAAATGAACCCACTTAATCGCCTTAGGGATCTCCACTGAGCCGGCTCCTTGGGGACTTGGGGAGAAGGGCAGCTGAGTCCCCTCCAGCCAAGACCCCCACCCGCATGGCTAGGCCTAGAGAGGATGCTGCTGGCACCCTGCCCACCCTCACTGCCCCCCTACGCTGCCGGCTACAGCGACTCCCAAGGGCAGATGTATGCATACACCATACACACACACATCTGCACTGCCCGCTGCAGTACCCCCCAAGGGCAGAGGTGTGCACACTGACCTTCAGAGTGTGCACACGCACACAGGCATGCACGTGTGCACACACACGCACATCTTCATCCACTCACCATCACAAAGCACCTAATGTGCACCCCGTGCCCCATCCCCACAGCAGCCCAGAAGGTAAGTGCTACCACGAACGCCACTCTCCACAAGGCCAGGAAAGGAAAGAGCCAGCCCACAAAGGTGACAGAGCTCCTGGCGGGAGGACCAGCCACCCACAGGACAATGCTTTTCCCATTCCACGGAGGGAGAGATGGAGGCAGGAACAGGCCTTTAGTCACCACCACACCCCGAGGCCATGCCAGGGGCAGGTGGGCAGGCTGGTAGAGCACAGGACTATGCCTGGGGGAGGGGCGGGCCGAAAGGGACAGGCCTGTGTGTCCTCAGCTGTACCCTAGCACCTGGGACAGCTCCTGGCACACAGTAGGTACTCTGTGAACACATCTGAAGGAACAAAACCTACACACTGGACACAGACCCCAAGGAAATGTCCATTACAAGGCTTCTCTGCCCTCCTATTGGCCCATGGGTATCACAGGCATCCTGGGGGTATCTGTACCCCCCAGGGGGCCCTGGGCAACATCTGCAGTCATTTCTGGTTGTCACAATGGGTGGCACCTAGGGGGTAGAGGCCAGGGATGCTGGGGTTTTTTTTCTTTTTTTTTGCAGTTTTTTGCTTTTTTAGGGCCACACCCTGGGCATATGGAAGTTCTCAGACTAGGGGTAGAATCGGAGCTGTAGTCTCTGGCCTATGCCACAGACACAGCAATGCCAGATCCGAGCCGCATCTGCAATCTACACCACAGCTTATGGCAACGCCGGATCCTTAACCCACTGAGCAAGGCCAGGGATCAAACCCAAGTTTTCATGGACCCTAGTCAGGTTCATTACCGCTGAGCCACAACAGGAACTCCCCAGGGATGCTGTTAAACACCCAGGACAGCTCCCCAAACAGAAGACACCCTGCTGTACTTCATTCACTCCAGCACTAACTGAGCACCTACGGTGTGCAGGGCTGCACAGAAACCCTGCAAGCAGGTGAAATCATAGGGCTCTGAAGGACGAGGTTTTGTGCCAGGTGTCACACAGCTACCTCTGAGCAGAGATGGGTCCTGGGTCCCACTGACTCAAAGCACCACCCCAGGGCCACCAAACACCTGCTCCATTCCTGAGGATTCTGAACTACTAGGTCTAGAGTGGTGCCTGCAGGATCCAGATGATTCCCCGATCCCTCTCCCCACAGTCCCTTTCAGGAAGCAAAGGTCAGAGCTGGTCCTTGTCATCAAATCCCATGCACATCAAGATGGTGACAGCCTCTCTCCGGGGTGGGGGATGAGGGTGGGGGGGACGTGGTTGTATTTTTTTTTTTTTCTTTTTAGGGTCGCGTGGAATATGGACGTTCCCAGACTAGGGGTCAAATAAGAACTGCAACTGCCGGACCTACACCACAGCCACAGCAACGCGGGATCCTTAACCCACTAACAGAGGCCAGGGATCGAACCAGTGTCCTCACGAACACAAGTCAGGTTCTTAACCCGTCGCGCCACAACAGGAACTCCCATGGTTGTATTTCTTTAAGTGCAAGCTTTTCTGTTTCTTAATTTTCTAATTTATAGAGGACACGATTGTTCTGCATCTGAAAACTAAGAACGTCTTTTTCATAAGGCAGCTATCAAACCACATGCCCCACCCCAGGCCTTGGTAATGCGTGATCCCCACGCAGAGGGCCAGCCAGGGCAGCCCCTCGCAGAGCCTGTCCACTCTGGAAGAGCCGCAAGCAACGATCTCACTCCCGGGAACATACAGAGAACAATACGTGAGCCCTGGAGGCACTCGAAGAAGGTCCAAACACTGCAATCAACCCAAGCGGCACCTAAGGAATAAACCGATCACGTGGCATGGATCCCCATGACAAGATACTATCTCTACAGAAGTTAAAATTCATCAGCTAGGAGTTCCCGAGTGGTGCATCGAGTTAAAGATCCAGAGTTGTCACCGTAGCAGCTCGGGTCGCTGCCCAGGATCCCTGGCCCAGGAACTTCCACATGCTATGGACCAAAAAATACAAATAATAATTCATCAACTAGATGTAACAAGTACCAACACACTGCTAAATGCTATTTTTAAAAATAATAATAATAGGGGAGCTCCCTGGTGGCCTAGTGTTAAGGATCTGGCATCGTCACCACGAGGGATTAAACCTGCATCCTCATGGACACTATGTGGGGTTCTTAACCTGCTGAGCCATGACGGGAACTTCCTGTTTTTTTTTTTTCTCTGTATTACGCTTCTTCTTTTTTTTGGTCTTTTTAGAGTTGCACCGGCGGCACATAGAGGTTCCCAGGCTAGGGGTCAAATCGGAGCTCTAGCTGCCGGCCTACACCACAGCTCACAGCAAGGCAGGATCTGAGCTACATCTGTGACCTACACCACAGCTCATGGCCACGCAGAATCCTTAACCCACTGAGCAAGGCCAGGGATCAAATCTGTGTCTTCAAGGGTGAGAGTTGGGTTTGTTGACTGCTGAGCCACAACGAGAACTCCCTGTTTTTGTTTTTGTTTTTTTTCTCTGTATTACACTTCTCATCCTCAAAACAATCGTAGAAAATACGTACTGTTTCAGTCTCTGTTTATAGGGAAACTGAGGCACCGAGCGACATTTCACAGCTGGTAAGAAGCCATGGGGGATGGGAACCCACGCCATCAAAATCCCTGCTGGTAACCACTTGGGTCCGCTTGCCTGTCTCAACATGGAGAGGAAATTACTAGGTTGAGTTATATAAAAAGCTGTCAATATTCGACCATTTTTGACCTACAAAACCAGCAGAGGCCTAGGGCTCATTCTAATAGCAAACTGCAGCACCGCACACACAGGAAGACACATCCACATGCATTTGTGCATTTTTCCAGCCTAGAGATGAGTCGGGGCCCCAGGCTGTGCAAGAAACCACGCACAGGCCTGCGTAAATATGACAACATTTTCAGAAAAGCTCATGTCCGAGGGAGAAGTGGCAGGGAGAAGACTCAAGCGACCAGAAGGTCACCTGTCATCTTTTTTTTTTTTTAAATAAAAGGCAGCCTCCTCCCTGGTGGCCTGTGGTCCAGCCTCCTGGTTGGAGGCTGGTTGGAATCTTCCTCCCCTCTCTCCATGGTAGCCTTCTGCCCCCCCCACCCCTGACCCCACACAGCTCATCCATGAGCAGCGGGTCCCCAGGGCCTGGTCTCCAGAGCCTCTCCACTCAGGCAGGAGAAGCTCTCCCCACCTAGGATCCAGTTGCATTTAATTGCAGGCTTCAGGTTTCTGGACGCAGGCCCAGAGGCCTTCGGGGCCGAAGGCGTGGGCCATTTTCTTCCTCTTTTCAATAAAGCCGGGAAGCAAGCAGCATGTGGCATCAGGGGTCTGTTCCCAGAGCGCGGGGCACCTGCTCCTTAGGGACGTGGCTGTGGCATGGGAGACCCCACCCAGGAGAATCATCTGTGGCTCATCATGGGTGGGGGGACAGCCTAGGGGCACATTTTTTTCTCTGGCCCTTCACTGGAGCCAGATACCCCGCTGGATTTGAAGGAATTAAGAAAAAAAAGAGAGAGGTTCCCACTGTGGCTCATCAGGTTATGTAGCCCCCCAGAGTGTCCGTGAGGATGCAGGTTCAATCCCTGGCCTCGCTCAGTGGGTTAAGGATCCAGTGTTACCCTGAGCTGTGGTGTAGGTCGCAGATGCAGCTTGGATCTGGCATTGCTGTGGCTGTGGTGTAGGCCAGCAGCTACAGCTCTGATTCGACCCCTAGCCTAGGAACCTCTATGTACCATAAGTGTGGCGAGAGAAAGAAAGAGGAGAAAAAACACACAAACACATATCCCTACTTCACACCACTCTTTCCCTGCTTCAAAACTTCCAAATGATTATCTCTCTGCTTCTAGATTTTTTTTTTACTTCATTTAAAAAAAAAAATTTGGAGTTCCCGTCGTGGCGCAGTGGTTAACGAATCCGACTAGGAACCATGAGGTTGCGGGTTCGATCCCTGGCCTCGCTCAGTGGGTTAAGGATCCGGTGCTGCCGTGAGCTGTGGTGTAGGAGGCAGACTCGGCTTGTATCCCACGTTGCTGTGGCTCTGCCATAGGCTGGTGGCTACAGCTCCAATTAGCCCCCTAGCCTGGGAACCTCCATATGCCGTGGGAGCAGCCCAAGAAATGGCAAAAAGACAAAAAAAAAAATTTGGCCCTCCCCATGGCATTCATAAGTTCTCAGGCCAGGGAATCAAACCTGCACCATAGCAGCAACCCAAGCCGCTGCAGTGACAACACAGGATCATTAACCAGCTACACCACAAGGAAACTCCACATCTCATTTTCTTCTCCGGCATAGACAGCCCTTTACAGTTTGCAGGCCCTCTCTTCACTCTGTGTCTCTCACCCACAGCCCCAGGTCAAGGCCAAGACACTGCAAAGTCACTTGATTCCACAGTCACTGGCGGCAGGGACACACAGGTTCTCAATGACTGGGTTGCACCTGGCTGCTGGGGGTTCTCGGGGCAAGTGCCGGCTCTGTTTCTTCTCGATGCTGTAACAAATGATCCCAAACATGGTGGTCTAAAGCAGCGCAAGTATATTTATTATCTCGTAGTTCTGGAAGTCAGAAGTCCGAAGTGGATCATACACAGCTAAAATCAGGGTGTCAGCAGGGCTGTGTTCCTGCTGCCGGCTCTTGGAAAGAATGAATTCCTTGTTTTTTTCCAGCCTCTAGAGGCTGCCTGCACTCCTGGGCTCCTTGCCCCTTCCTCCATCCTCAAAGCCGGCAGCACAACATCTTCAAACCTCTGGGACTAACCTCTGGCCTCCTCGGAATAAGGACACTTGTGATGACTCTGAGCCCACCTGGATTATCCAGGTAACATCCCCATCTCAAGGTCAAATGACTGGCATCCTTAATTCCATTTGCAATCTTAATTCCCCTTTGCCATAGAACATAAAAACGCCCCAGGCTCTGGGGTTTAGGGACACGCACGCCTCTGGAGGAGACCATTATCCTCTTTGCCACAGGCTCCAAAAACCTCTGGACCTTGAGGGAACTGCTCCCTCTGACGGCCCACCCCACAAACACTGACCTCAGGCAGGCAACTGTCAACTCCACGGGGCTCAGTCTCTCCACTCTCATAAAGCAAGGGCAGGCACATCCCATTCTGTCACCTACATAGTGGATACATACCCCAGAGGTGCCCAGGGTAGCTTTTGATGAAAATGAGAATCTGGCAGAGCCCTGTGGCATATCACTAGAGACTTCCCTAAGATGACAACAAAGAGCTCATCCGTCAATTTTCTCAGGCACCTTTTTTTTTCTTGGACCAGCGACAAATCACCCTATTGTTTATCCCCTACTCCAGCAAGACCCTTAACAGGGAAGACGCCCTGTTGAAACCTCCTTCACGTTCCTGCATTCTAGGTCAAGGATGCTGCTGGCACCAAGAAAGCACATAACCTCTGGGGAAAAGAAAAGGTACAACCGAAAGGTACAAGTGACCTGCAGCACGACCCTCATGCTTGGAAAACTGCCCAAGGACCAAGCCCTTACTACACAGCTGACGTTGGCCAGAAACAGGGGCAGGCGGTTAGCAGGGACGGGGAAGCAGAGGTCACCCAGTGCACCAAACAGCACAGCCACTCAGGGCATCCTCGGTGTGGGTCAGCACCCCCCAACCCATGGCTGCTGATGACCACACCTCACTGACCCCTGCCCAGGAGCCGGTCCCCAGGCACAGGCAAGTCCTGACCCGTGACTCCATAATGACATTAACAATACTAACCATCGCAATATGACATTTGATATAAATACTCTCCTTGCTTCAAAAACCCCGTGCGTCTCTTTGCTGCCGGAAAATCTGGGAGGAGGATGCCAAGACCCAGAGAAGTTGTACAAAAATTACACAGCAACACAGCAGTCAGGATGGGTCGCACATACCTAGTGCCCACCCCATGGCCTGCCTCCCGGTCCTGATCCTCCCAGCAGCTCCACCTAATCCTCCCCCCACCTCCTTTCCACCCGGTATCTAGAAAAGGCCCCTTTCTCCTGCCCTGGCTCCCTTGATGCCCCCTCCCCCTCCCCTCTACCTTTCTCCAAGGGAAACCTCCCCCCCAACCCTCACTGGTGTCAAACGGAGCCCTCCACACCTCCTTGGCTGCCATCCAAACATCCTAGAGATGTTCTTTACAGCACAAGGAGCTCAGAGGCATCCCGGACACATGGCCAGGGGCCCAAAGGGCACAAAGAGAGCAGCAAGGGCCAGAAGGTCACAAAGCAAACCTGCAGAGTGACGCCTGGGGTGCACGCAAGCTTCCGCCTCAGCATTCCCACAGGGAGAAGCTCAGTTCCAAGAGGCTCTGCGACAAGGGGCAGCAGCCAGCCGGAGCCCAGGTGCCACGAGATGCAGCTTCCTGCCCGCAGCTCTGGCTGCTATTTATAGTCTAGACAGTGGGGTCAGCTTCCTGAGAGGCAGAGCCCAGGAGCCTGTGAGGAGCCCGGGAGGGTGACCCTGAGGGGGATGGACCAGGCCGGGGCAGAGAGGTGGGCACGTGATGGACACAGGCCACCCCCCACCCCCACTCCAACCCTGGTCCAGAGTCCAAGGAAAAGGGAGACATGAGGAAAGGTCAAGCCCTGCCTGTGACAGCGACCCACCAAGAGAAGGCGCTTACAAGCTGGGTGCCCTGAGCCAATGACATCTGTGCCTTGATGTCCCTACCATTCAACGGGGAAATGAACGGTTCTGGCCTCAACTGTTATTGTGGTCATTGCGATGCTCAGGTTACTGTGCGGCTTAAAGGAGCTAACATAAAGCAATGCGTAGTGAGCTTGCCGTACAACCTCTGCCAGCTCAGGGCCCCACCCCACCCCCAGCCGCGCCCAGAGACCAGACAAAGAGGTGGAGAGGGGGCTGGCCTGCACACAACCCGTCCACGACAGGTCACCATCACAGAGGCCACCCCACGTGCCCTAACCCACCACAGGCCCCGAGGAAGCAAGAAAGACATTCACCCCCATTTTTTTTTTTTTTTTGGTCCAAGCCCTTGGCACATGGAAGTTCCCCGGCCAGGGATTGAACTCACACCATAGCAGGGACAACACTGGATCCCTAACCACTAGGCCACCAGGGAATTTCCATTTATCCCCATTTTCAGAGGTAGACCCTGAGGGGCAGAGTGCAAGAAGAACCCAGCCCAGCTCAGCAGTAACAAACCTGACTGGTATCCATGAGGACATGGTCTCTGGTATTGCTCATCAGGTTAAGGACCTGGCATTGCCATGAGTTGCGGTGTAGGTTGCAGACACAGCTTGGATCTGGGGTTGCTGTGGCTGTAGCGTAGGCTGGTAGATGCAGCTCTGATTCGACCCCTAGCATGGGAACGTCCATATGTCACAGGTGCAGCCTAAAAAGCAAAAAAATAAAAATTAAATAAATAAATAAATAAATAAGATGACCAGAGAAGGACCCACAGAGCATCTGAGCAAAGATGACATCTGAGCAAAGATGGCAAAGAAATGACACAAGCAGCATGGACACCTGTAGGAAGAGTGTTGCAGGCAGAGCAAGTGCAAAGGCCCTGAGGCAGGAGCATGTCAGTGCATTTCAGCAAAGAGGCCAGCAGGGCTGGTTCAGAGTGAGCAACGGGAGGGGAGCCAGAATGGGAATGGAGTGTTGGGCCTTGGGCCTTGTCAGCAAGATAAGGAGTTGGCTTTGTTTACTTTTATTTTTTTGGTTTTTTGGGGCCACACCTGCAGCATATGGAAGTTCCCAGGCTAAGGGTCAAATCAGAGCTGCAGCTGCTGGCCTGCATCACAGCCACAGAAATGCAGGATCCGAGCTGCATCTGCCATCTACACTACAGCTCACGGCAATGCTGGATCCTTAACCCACTGAGTGAGGCCAGGGATCAAACCCACATGCTCAGGGACACTAGTCGGGCTCATTACCACTGAGCCGAAACAGGAACTCCAAGGAGCTGGCTTTTATGCTGACTAAGAGGGAGAGCTCTGAGCCAGGAGAGACAGGTCTGAAAGAAAGCCTTTTGTTTGTTTGTCTGTTTTCTTTTTCGGCTGCCCCTCAGCATATAGAGTTCCCAGGCCAAGGAAGAGATCTGAGCCACAGTTGTGACCAATGCCAATGCAGGTCCCTTAACCCACTCTGCCAGGCCAGGGATTAAACCTGTGTCCTGGCATTACAGAAACACCACCAATCCCAATCCCATTGTGCCACAACAGGAACTCTGCAAGAAAACCCTCTGGCTGCCATGTAGGCAACCCATAGTCAGGTAAGGAGGCTACTGCACCAGTCCTAGCAAATGATGACGGGAGCTGTACTCATATCCTGGAGCTGCAATCACAAATTACCACAAACTAGGTGGCTTCAGACAATACTAATTTATTCTTTCATGGTTCTGGTGGGTGGGTGGGTTCCTTTCTGAAGCTCTCTGAGAGTCTGTTCCATGGACCAAGCCAACCATCCTTGGAGTTCCTATGCATCACTCCAATCTCTGCCTCTGCCTGCACATGGCCTCCATCTTCTTCAAAGGGCACCAGTACCATTGGATTGAAGGCTGAGCTACTCCAGCATGATCTCATCTTAACTAATTACATCTGCAAGGACCCTATTTCCAAATAAGGTCTCCTCCTGAGGCTCTGGGAAGAATGTAAATAGGGGTTGGGGGGAGAAACACTATTCCACCCAGTACAGTGGCTGAGATGGAGTGTGGGTAGCAGAGGTGGGCAAAGGTGAAAATGGTTAAAAACACCTAGGAGGGAACTCCATCCAATCACGTGTGATATAACATGATGGAAGATAGTATGAGAAAAAGTATGTATGTATATGTATGACTGGGGCACTTGGCTGTACAGCAGAAATTGACAGAATATTGGAAATCGACTATAATTTTTTTTTAATTTTTTAAATTTAAAAGGAGTTCCTACTGTGGTGCAACGGGATTGGTGGCATCTTGGGAGCACTGGGACGCAGGTTCAATCCCCAGCCCAGCACAGTGGGTTAAGGATCCGGCGTTGCCGCAGCTGCAGCTTAGGTCAAGACTGTAGCTTAGATCTGATCCCTGGCCGGGGAACTCCAAATGCCACGGGCCAGCCAAAAGTGAAAAAAAAATTTTTTTTTTATTAAAAAAAAAATACCTAAAAGGGTGGGAGATGGCACTGGTGGGGGTAGAGGGGCAGGAAAAGCAGGCCACCCCCCAATCTCTCCCCCTACTTTTGTCCTCTCTGGTTTCACTGGTCATAGGGGTTACCCAGGAGACACCACTACACATAAACCCCACCAGAATCCCACCCTACAAACCTAGCCTGAGCCCCCAGGACATGGGGGATCCCTGACTTCGTTTGGGCTCTGCAGTATCCCTGCCAGCACCACCCCCCTACTCTACTCCTGGTCCGGAGGCCTGGCAGACAAGCCCAGCTGAGCCCTGGGGCAGCTCATCCCTGGCCCCCCACCTCGGCCCAGCAGGCTTCCCTCGTTAGCCTAACGAGCAGGGCCCCGGTGCCAGGCGGTTGCCATGGCCACGGAAGCAGCACCGCAGCGCTGGGTGATGCTCCCAGAGGGTCTGTGGCAGGCATGGGAGTTCAACCTGAGGACAAGCAGCGACCCCCGAGGAACTGCCTCCCCATAGGGCCCACTCCGTGCACCTTTGGGCCTGGCCTCGGGGACTTTTGACTGCCAGCATCTCCCACAGAGGCCCCCAGGGCCACAAAGAAAAATCCACTCCCCACCCCTCCATAGCACAGTTATTGCAGGGGCAGCCGGCCAACAGGAGGTCAGAGGTCAGCAGGCACCTGGGCAGACAGGCCTCCAAGACATCAAGAAGGGTCTGGATTTCATGCAACAAGTGCTGGGAAGCCCTGAGGGATCAAGGGGCTCTGAGTGAGGTCGGGTCACTTACCCATGGTGGCCCCACCTGGCAGCTGCTGGCACAGACAGGATTATGGGAACAGGATGCTAGGAGGCCAGGGAGAAGATGGGGAAGGCAGCTGGGGTGACCCCCAGGCCACTGGCCCAGCCACATACTCAAGGAGGAAGCCCAGGCTGGGATTCTGGGGTCTGGGGGAAACCATGGGCCCACTTTGGGACAGATCAGGTCTAGAGCCCCTTTGGGACATCTGGGAAGGAGGCTGCTGGCCCCACCCGCCTGGCACAAGGGTGGGTTTCGTGGGTTTATGAGCCATGCACGGGAAGGACAGGGGCTAGAACCTGGCCTGCAGGATTGACTCATGCCTCAAATGGTCCCCCAGCTCCCTCTGAGGAGCCTCACCACTCCCTCTGAGGTCGTGCATCATTCATCACCCCATTTCCCTGGTGGGTAAACCGAGGAGCTCTGCACCAAGGCTCTGTTTACTTGTCCTAGGGTGCAGCGCATAGCCAGCGAGAGGCAGACACGGGACTCCGCCCCGTGCCTCATCCAAGCTCCATTCACAAGCCCTGAAACACAAACACAGCACGAAAAACCAAGCCAACCCCAGGAGACAGGAGGCAGAAATCTGAGCACCCCCTCCCCCCAGGGCCGGGAAGACACACCCACATGTGCGCTCCAGCGGGTGGCAGGCTGTCACTCTCATCCGATTCCACATGGGGGTTACTTTTTCCCCCACTTCCTTTCCAGCTCAGAGAAATATCCCAGGGTCAGCAGAAGAAAGCAGAAACATCTGAAAGCATCAGCAGAGCACCAAGGCTGGAATGTGAGCCCAGAGGCCCCTCAGCGTGGACATAATTGCAGCACTGCCACCACAGACTAGTCCAGGCTGGGCCCCGGGTGCAGAACAGACAGAGGTGACACTCCACCCAGGAGTGGTAAGCTTGTCACCTACCCCACTCCAGGGCCCTCCCTCAGGCCAAGTGGTTCACAAGGGCCCCAGGGCCTCCAATAGGCATCTTTTCCTTCCAAGTCACTTACTGTCATCTTCCCAAGTCCCACCCAAAACCCCCAAAGACCCTGGTTCTTGCCCAGGGTCTGCCCTTGTATAAGACACTCCACTGGGCCAGGCCTTGGTTCCCTCCTGGAATCATCTGTCAGGAGACCACGTACCCACCACCCCACATGCATTCAGGGGGAACAAACACGGAAATATCTTGCAAGTCTTTTCACTTTCTCTACTCCTGTCTGCTCCAGCCTCCCCTCAAGAACTGAGATGACTTTCAGGAATGCACACCATGAAATAAAATCAGAGGGGAGCAAGGTCAAGACAAAAAGAAAAATCAGGGACAAACCAATCTGAAATTAGGATGAAATAGGTAAAACCAAAACATAGATCAGATCAGAGAGAGAGGCTGCAAATTTGGCTGAGCTTCCTAACAGCCAAAGCAAAGAGGGAAACAAGATGGGTTCTAAGGGACTTTGCAGAAATTGTGAAAACTACGTAGCCCCTCACAGAAGGTGCTACAGCAACTCTGTAGCCTTGTATGAAGGGCTATAGGCTCCAAGCATCAAAAAAGGTCAAAAAATCATGCCAAAAGTCAGCCCAACTGCCTGCAGCCTTAACCATCCCAACTTTCCTACTGCATTCTACAACAGCATCAGTGTAACTCAGCAAGAACAGGGAGCTAGGCAAAGGCGAGGGGGGGGGGAGCGGTGGTTAAGGCCCACCTTGGTGTGAGCCTCAAACTCATAAGCCTCTCTGGGCCCGTTTCTTGACCCTGGAAGGTTATGCCAAAGTTAAAAAGAAAGAGGCTCTTCTGGCCCCTGTCACAATTCCTCAACTTCACAGCAGTAGCCTGCAACAGTCACAGACAATACCTGAATGTGGGGGCCTAGCTGTAGTCCAATAAAATTTTACTTACAGACAGTGCGACTTGATTTCACATAATTTCCCCTGTCACAAAATGTTTGTCTTTTTATTTTTTCCACCCACCAACAAAAAGAAAAAAAATCATTCTTTTTTTTTCCTTCTTCTTAGAGCCTCACCTACAGCATATAGAAGTTCCCAGGCTAGGGGTCAAATTGGAGCTGCAGCTGCCGGCCTACACCACAGCCACAGCAACCCAGATTCAAGCCACGTCTGCAACCTACGCGACAGTTCATAGCAACACCGACTGGATCCTTAACCTACTGAGTGGGGCCAGGGATTGAACCCTCATCCTCATGGATACCAGTTGGGTTCTTAACCCACTGAGCCAGAACAGGACCTCCAGAAAAACCCCTCTTAAATTGCACACCCTAGAACAGGAGATTTGGCCCGTGGGCTGCAGTTTGCTAACCCCTGCTCTATATATTCCAGAAAAAACTCCGAAGATAGTTTAAAGGAGGGATGTAAAATGTAAATATAAAGTGACACTATGTGCACACTTGTTTTCAAAAGGAACACACACATCCACGTCCACCTGAGGCGGGCACAGGACCAGAGTAGCTCCGAGAGGAAAGCTGACCCATGTGCCTCTGCCTCAGGGGACAGAAACACGAGGACAGGAGGGGGAAGCAGACTTCCCTCGACACCTTTGGGCTCGGCTTTAATTTTTCACAGGCCCATGCTTTTTCATTCATTAAAATAAGTTTTTATAAGGCCAGAAGCAAGTGGCAGGGTTTGAGTGCATGCCTTTTGGGGTTTCTGTGTTTTTCAGATGCAAAATAAAAGGGATGTTATTCCCCCCCTAAAAGTTAATCTAGTTGTTATCTACGGAAAGATGTCCATAATGTTAATGTATAGCCTTAAAAAATACAAACACACACACACACACATACATAATATATATGGACCATGATGGCCCTTATGGGCAGCAGGCCTTCGGGATGTATCTGTGCAGAAACAGACAAGGGGAGGCTGAATCATCTCAACGGACCTGGGATTCCTCTGAGCTCGAGTTCAAGGCCCATGGACCTGAGCTCAGAACCGGGGGAGCTCCCCATGGGGCTGCTACCAGTGCTGGAGAAATGACAGCCAGGGAAGGAAATGGGGGATACTGAGCCAGCTCCCCAGGATGGTGGCCTGATAGGACCAAAAAAGGAGGAGGACAGTCAGCCAGTGGCGTGAAGTCTGGTGTTTGGCCCTGAGTCAACAGAGAAGGCACGGCTCCAAGGCCAGGCTGGTCCCACTAGCCGCCTGGGGCTATTTAAATGTATGACAATGAAGTAGCACATAACATTCCCCCCACTAGCTCACTTCAAGAGCTCAATGCCACAGGTGGAGAGTGGCTAAGCGGGTGGGCAGTCAGGGCAGGTCTGGAATGTTCGCACCATCAAAGAAAAGGTCTCCTGGACAGAGGCTGCCCAGGAAGCTGGTGGGCCAGGAAGGGGTGGGAAGATTAGGAAGGTGACTGCTGGAAAATGGACAGAGGGCGGAGGAGCCTGGCCCAGCCCTGGGGAGAGCCTCAGGCTTTGCTCGGAAACAAGACCACAGGGGAGGGGTGGGAGAAAGGGTCCCTCCAAGATGACAGGGCTACACTGGCACCAAGCAGAGAAAAAACACATGAAAGGAGGAGGAAAAAAATCGGACGCTAAGAGCCAGGCCCTGCCTGCTCCTGTACCCAGACTCTTGTTTCATCACCCACCCCTGGGCCTTCTGTTAGGGCAGCCATCAGGCACAGCCACGTGTGACTCTTTAAATGTGAGTTAGTTAAAATGAAATAAAATAACCAGTTCGGTCGTGCTAGCCACATTTCAAGTGCCACACGCACCTAGTAGCTACAGGATGGCAAAGATCTAGGACATTTTCCACCATCACAGGGAGTGACTGGACAGTGCAACTAAGGCAGGTCCTGGGCGGGGGGAGGACTATCCACCCCCACCCAATCCCCACTTAAGGATAAGGAAACTGGGGTGGGAAGGTGGGAGATGTCACTCAAGTTTTTAAGGGAGGGAAGCAGCATTTGAACCAGGTCTGATTTCAAAGGAGCCCTTTCTAGAACCATCCCCACCCCATCCCTGCCACCAGGTGAAGGGGGACCTCGACCCTCCCCCAGGAGACCCTCTGCATCCTGCCCACCAGCCATGCCCCCACTTGCCAGGCTGCCCAAGTCCTCCAAGCTCAGGTCTTGGCAGCATCGGGAAATTAAAGGCAGAGCGGAAAATCTCAGCCTTCCAGGGCCCAGAGCTTGGGCACATTTGTGAATCACCAACCAGCCCAACAGGAGAGAACTCTGCCCGACTCCCGAGAGCAACAAGCCCAGGCCTGGGGCTCCAGTGAAGAGACTATTCCTTCCATTAAAGCATCCCTCCCAGCAGCCCTTCATCCCGTCAGTGAGGACCTGGGTTGGATAGTAAATTCTACAGAGGTGGGGAGCGGGGCCAAAATAGAACAGCTCCTGTGAACTACCGAGACATCCAGTGGGTCCTCACAGCAATAAAATCTGAAGGATCCTCAGTGTCCCCATCTTAGAGATGGGCAAACCGAGGCTCAGAGAAGTTAAATAACCAGTCCAGAGTCACACAGCTTGAAGCTGCAGAGCTGAACATCAAACCCAACGCTCTCGCTTTCTGCCCCCTAATCCTCTCCACTACCCTACCAGCCTGCCCTGCCTGCTGGGGGCAACATGCCCACTGTACAGACCAAGGCACCAGAACTCCGAGAGGGGCAGGGACCAGCCCCTGGGCACTCTGCATGCAAGTGGCCAGGCCAGGATTTCAACTCACCAGACTCACAATGACCAGTGGTGCGGATCTTGGACAAAACCCTCCTAGACTGTCCTCCGCTGTTGGTTTAAGAGGATTCTCTATGGATTTATGAACCAAAAAATTTCTTCCCCCAGAGCTTAGCCTGAGCCCAGATGGGCGTGGCATGGCATTGCCCAGGTAAAAAAGCCTCACTTAGGTCTAAAAGAAATATTAATAATAGGCTTTCTAACCTAAGAAATGACCTAAGTGAGACCTAAGCCTCACTTAGGTCTAAGAGAAATAATATCATAAGCAAAAGTCACACCGCCCTTGCGACCTTGGGCCGGCCTGGCACCTCTGACCTGTGCCCTCATCTGTAAAAAATGGGAAAAAGCTGTCATCTGCCCCAGGACCTCCCAAGGTCTCCAGCTACAAAGTACCCCAGGGCTGACCGCCAGCGCGCCAGCACTCATCTGATGGAGCTTTCTGAAGTCCCTGTTATTCGCTGTGCTAAATAATTCAAAACCATGTTTTCATTTCAAAATAAACACAGCACTGTCGCCAGAGCGAATGCCAAATTTGCATGAATGCTTAAGATTAAATGAGACTTCAAAGAAACTTCAGGCATGCCGCTGGCACTGACACCACCCCCCCAACTCCCGCCCTGCAAATCCTGGGAAGGACAAATTCTCAGTCTCCTGCCCCCTGGAACAAAGATCTGTAGGTGCTGCTCAAATAAGAAACATAATTTCTTTATTCCCATCCTCCAGGCCAGCTCCACAAGCAGGCCTGCTCTAGGTTCATTCTCGCTGCTGCACCAACGTGATGGTGAATAACACCAGGTCCTAATTCTTAAGTTCCATACCCAAACTGTGGGACCTTGGGCACGTCGTTTAGCCTCTCTATGCTTCAATTTCTCCAGCGATAAAATGGGATGATAAGAGCCTTGACTTCACAGGGGGGGTAAAGAAGAGTAAACTGGAAGATTCCTTTTTTTTTTTAATCTTACTTTTATTTTATTTTATAGACGCACCTGTGGCATTATGGCTGCACCCGTGGCATATGGAAGTTTCTGAGCTAGAGGTCAAACCTGAGCTGCAGCTACAGCTGCGGCCTAGGCCACAGCCACTGCAACACCAGATTCCAGCTGCATCTGCAGCTTGGGGCAACGCTGGATCCTTAACCCATTGAGGGAGGCCAGGGATTGAACTCGCATTCTCATGGACACTATGTCAGGTTCTTAACCTGCTGAGCCACAATGGGAACTCCAAGATTCCTATGGAGGGGAGACCTTGGCACTGAGTAGGTGCTTTATAGGTACTGGCTGTTATTGTCATTGCGTTATATACGGTATAATGCAAACGACCAAAAGCTCACTTGACAGGTTGTAAAGTCCCTTCCCCACCTCCAAGGATCCTTAAAAGATACCAGATGACCTTTCCAAAGCATCACTTCCCCACAGGAAACAAAACCCTTTAAGATGACACCCCTGGCCTGACCCTGGGCCGCATGGCCTTCCCCAGGCAGCAGCCCCAGGCTCAGGCCCCCTCCTGCCCCCCTTCCCTGGGCGCCTGACGCAGGAATTACCAGTCCCTTTGCAGGGAGCCCAGCCTCAGAGATGTCACCTGGCGAGGCTGCTGTTGGCACCACAGAGATGAAGAGGAAACGGAGGAGGAGGGAAAAACACACAAAAATAAAAGCTCTCAACCCCCTATTGTCAGCGGCCGTATTTGATGTGGGGGATTTGCTGTACAGAGAGCTGCTGGAAGGAAGAAGCAGAGCCCAGCTCTCCAGCAGGGTGCACCTCTGTTTCTTCCAGAGGGGAGCCCCCTGAGGTTGGGTTAGGCATCGGTATGGACCCCCTCCCCCCCGCCAAAATAAAATCTCCCCGTGAACCCACTTCTTCACCCACAGACCTCAGGTAGGGGCAAGAATACAGTCCTGGGTACACCCCCACCTCGCAGTCAGGGGCGGGATCCAGGCCAGGCAGCCTCCGCATCCAGCCTGAATGGCAAGACGCTGGGGGCCGGGGCTCCTGCGGCCTCTTTCCAAGGCGAGCCAGCGGAAGAGTGTCAGAGCGGCCACCCCCCCCACCCCCACCCCCAAGCTGGAAGAACAATCAACCCTTCCCAGGTCGGGCCTTTCAAGCAGCTAAATTCGTGTTTGCAGAAGCCCTCAGAAATCGTAAGGAGGTGGTATGAGTATTATTAATTGGGGAACAAGAACGGATTATGCCAAATAAATCCTTCCCACGGAAGGCAAACCCTTACCAAGGGAGGGAGGGGGTGCGCGCGGCCCCGCGAGGGGTCTCCATCCCTCACCGGGGCCTGACAGCCACATTACCATTTACATGGATTTATCAATAGTATTGATTCCCCAGCCAGCGTAAATAGCTCGGTGGGAAGAGGCCGGGTCTGGGGCTGGTTCCCGCCCCCACGTCTGGGCACCGCAGACTCCCCGGGCACCCGGCGGAGGCGGCGGTAAATTTCCAAGCAGGGACCAGGCAGCCACCGCGGGGAAGCCAGACAGCGCCCGGGATGTCCTCTCGGCCGCCGCACTACCGCTGCCGATTCACCGCTCACCCCCTGCTCTGGGCCCTCAGCGTGAACCCCACGATCGGACTCGATCTGTGCATCTGTCAAATAGGCTTCAAGGCATCACCTGGCCTTCTCCGTTCTCATCCCAAAAAGCAAAGGTGGGGGGAGGGGGTGGAAAGAAGGTTCCCTCCCTTCACCAGATGCCCAGGCAAAAGGCAAGGCAGCTTCCTTCTCACAAGATTTCCAAGCCACTGTTTTAGGACCCAGGAATAATAATAACAACGGTTACAGTGGTTATAGTAACACATATACAAATACCTTCTATGTATTATCCTTGTCAGTTCTCACAACAACCCTCTGAACTCGGAACTATTATTATCCCATTTTGCAGATGAGAAGTCTGAGGCACAGAGAGGTTAAGTAATTTGTCCAGGGTCACACTGCAGTTAATGTGGCAAAAGTATGATTCCAGCCCAAGGACTTGAGTTGCAGAGTTGGCTATGAATGGCTCAGCTATCCCAGCTCACATCCCTTCCTTTTCTCCGATGGCTGTGCCCCCACCCCATCAAAAAAGAGAAAAAAAAAAAAAGGCCACCCACGACGATGTACACAACAAACAATGACCTGAGACGCCCTCCCAGCTAACTCCCGGCCCGATGAGCCCCATCTATCAAAGCAGCCGCGGGGACCCAGATCTGGTTTAAAAAGGGCAAAGTCAAGGCCACCGATAACAACTCAACAGAACTCCCCCATGCAGCCCACAGGGATCCTCTCCCCTTCCCTCCTCCCTGCCTCCCTCACACATCCTTCCTCCAAATCTGCAAAAGGGAAAAAAAATAATCATAATAAAACCAGTTCTCACCAACGGGGGGGGAGGGGGGAGGAAGGGAGGAGGCTGAGCCGACAGAACAGATCCGCCTCCGCTGCCTGCACCAGACCCTCAGAGCGCCAGAGCGCGCGACAGGCGGCGGGAGGGCACTCGCTTCCAAAAAAATAAACCTACAATGTAAAAATAACGCCGGGCGCCCCACGCTAATTGGGCCCGGGCGACAGCAGCTCGCAGGTACAGCGTGTCTCTCCCTCCCGCCCCGCCTGGCCCTCCCTCCCTCCCTCGAGCTTTTCCCTGCAAGCGTCCAGGGTGGGGAAGGCGAGTCCAACTGGCCCCCCAACTCCTCGCAAGTCTCTGGGGCTGCTCCCCCAGCATTAGGCCGTGGGGCCTCCGGTTCCAACCCAAGTGGGATCATCTCCGAATTCCAACTTCCCAAACTAGTGGCATCCCAAGTATCCGCACAGCCCGGGGGAGGGACCAGAAGGCGGCCCAATGAGGCGTCACCAGCCGCGGGAGGCAGGCCCAGACACCAGGAACACTGGCCCACGGGGGAGGGGGAAGCAAGGGGCGCCTGTCCCCGGGGACCCCCATCCAGAGCCCTCAGGTCCCTCGCCCAGGAGCGATCACCGCCAGAAACCAGCCCCCCTCGGCTGGCGGGAACCCCACCCCCGTGTGCCTTCCACAGCAGCCAGGCCAGGGAGCTGAGGGTGCCATCTCCGGGGGCTCCGCAAACCTGCGCTGCCCTCTGGAAAATAAGGCGCAGTGTCACCCTCCAAGTGAGAAGCTGCTAGGGTAGGAAGGAAGCGCATGGCGGCATTGCCCCCAGGGCTGTAGCACACGTTGGGGGGCTGCCCTGCGCAGTTCCAGGGCGCCCCCCGCCCGCCTACCCACCCCCACGCCACTTCCCTCCTTCCCGCCCCCTCGCTAGGGAGCTGGAGTTCCCCTAAGTTCCCAGGCACCCCCACGCACGCGGGCCGCAGTGTCGATGGGGCGCCTCGCTCCCCAGCAGGCCACCCCCCGAGAGCGCCAACTCGGGAGCGCAGGGGCCCCGCCAACTCCGCCGCGTGCGCCGCCAGATCTTCCCCGATTCCCCCGGAAGCGCGCCCTGCACCTCACCTCGGCCCTCCGCGGGGACCCCGGGCCCCAACTCACCTCGCAGAGGTGGCGGCAGCAGCACCCGGCCTCGAGGTGCGCTCGGGCCGCCCGGGCGCTCAGGCAAGTGGCGGTGCCGAACGGGCTGGGGGCTCACAGCAGGCCCAGCCTCCAGCCGGGACGCGATCCTCCCGCCGCCGCCTCCTAGGGCGCCAGCCCCCGGTCCCCGGTCCGCAACTTGGCGCGCATCGCGGGGCGCAGGGCGCGGGCGCACGGACTCTGGCGGGGCGCAGGCAGACGCGGGGCTCCGGTGCGGCCGGCCTGCCCGCGGCTCCGCTCCGCGGCGGCGGCGGCGGCGGCGGCGGCAGCGGCGGCGGCGGCGGCGGCGGCGGCGGGAGGAGGGGGCGGGGCGGGAGCCCGGGAGGCGGTGGCTCGGCCTCCCGGCTCCTGGCTCCCCGCCCGCACCGACGCGCCCCGGCCCGGCCCCCTCGGGCTCCTTAAAGGGCCCGCGTCGCCTCCCCCTGGGCCTGCGCGCACCCACTCGCGCGTGCACACGCTGCCACACAGACACACACACACTTGGGCTCCACGCCGAGTTTCTTTTTAGCAGCTCCCCGAAGGAGGAAGGAGGGAGAAAGCGCCTCCCCATCCCGCCCCCTCCTCCTGCGGGCGTGTGCCCTCCTCCTCTCCAGCCCCGGATACTTAACTGGAATCGCGTTTCAGCTATTAAATTATAACTCATGAGTGGCCTGTGGACGGGGAGGGGGCGTGAGGGGAGGGCCACACACCAGGCCTTTAAGGGACGCACACAGATGCGCAGGGACACACAGACGGAGGAGAGTTCACTCGGAGGCTGTGGCACACAGTAGGGTGCAGAGCTCTCACGAGTGGACGTGCACACACTGGGCCTCTGCAGAGAGGAGGTCTAACCCAGGTGAACACGCTGGGAAACTCGCAACGCTCCGCAGACGTGCGCGTGGCCTGGGGCATAGACTCAGAAGACATAAGGTCACTCACAGATAAACAAACTCCAGGCAGGAATTCGCACACGGAGGCAGTCACACACACTGTAATGTCCGTTTCCAGAGGGCCCGGGTTTCTGCCTATTTGTGCTCTACCCTTTCACAGTAGGGACTCAGTGTGAACTCCCATTTGGGGACTTTCTGGGACACAAATGCACAGACTTGATGCTGCAAGCCTGTGGTCCGGCTCGCAGTGCACAAGCAGGCAGGGTCAGA
Source organism: Phacochoerus africanus (assembly GCF_016906955.1). NCBI lineage: Eukaryota > Metazoa > Chordata > Mammalia > Artiodactyla > Suidae > Phacochoerus > Phacochoerus africanus. The sequence goes on along the minus strand of NC_062558.1, from coordinate 28,705,310 downwards.
GACAAGCACACATGTGGACAGTCCCCTGGCACACAGCAGGCTCTCCCAGCTCCAGCAGAAACCCCACTGGTGGCCCTGACAACTGTGTGTCCTCATTTACCCCCTCCTTCTACCCCTCCTAGGTTGCCCTTTCAAACCCAGGGGAGATCTATTTAAACAGTAGAGGGCACTGGCAGCCCCGACCGACCCTCCCTCCTCCTCTGCTTTCCCCTAAGAAGTAGGAGAGTTTGAATTTTTTTTTTTTTTTCAGTTCAACTTTCCTTTTTTGGAGCGACGTCTCAGCAGATTCAGTTCTGCCATCTGCCAACATCTGAGAACCCCCAGGGGGAGTGGGGAATGGCTGTGGTGGGGAGGCCGCCGTGCGGTTTCCAGGGCCCGGGGTGTGCCTCCCGCCGCCTGCCAGCATGCAGGGATTGCCTGCCTCCCTTGTCGCGAAGTGTCCCTCTTGGCCCCCACAAGGCTGCTCGTGTTCTTTTTTCTAGAGAGCATGGGGGGAAACACCTGAGACTGATGAAACCTGGAAAAAAGGGAAGTGTCTGCGGAGGGGCAAGGAGCCATTTGCAGTTTGGAACAGAAGGGAATTGACGTTCTGGCCCCACCAGCTCCAGGCTGCCCAACTAGACCATGGGAATCCACAGGCAAAAAGCCAGACCTCCAGAAGGAAGGACTAGCCCTTCAGAGGGGCCTGGGGTTGAGGAGGGAGGGTGGGAACTGGGGAGCGCTCCTCAGCCAGTCTCACCCCACCAGGCCGTCGCCTCAGCCCCCACCCCCACCCTCACCCCTTGTCACCTGAGAACACACCCCTGCACTTGCATCTCAATGAGATTTCTGCTCCGGGATTAAGCACGGGGGGGGGGGGGGGGGGGGGTAGAGTCTTAAATTCTGGGCTTCCTTTTCCCAGCTTCTGCCTCCCAAGGCTTGCCCTGGAGCTTTGACTGAGGCTGAGGGCATTGGAGGGGGTCAGGCAGGCAGAGGGACCGTCAGCATTGTAATGTCCCAAGGGTCACCTAGAACCGCCTCAGAGACTCAACGGTTCTGCTTAAGGACAGAAGCACCCAGGCGAGGAGAAGGGGCGGCATTTTTCCCAGGAGGACTTGGCCTCTTTTTTGTCTCTTCGGTTATTAATCCCATCCTCATGAGCTACAGGGAGCAACACAAGTGTATGGAGCTTGGAGCTCATAAATGCCCCCCAAAAAATCCACATTACAAGTGGAGAAACGGAGGCCCTTGGAGATTAAGAACCTGACTTGCTGGTCTCACTCTGCTAGCAATTCCAAATGGGTGACATGAACCCTGGCTCTGGAGGGATGAGCTGAGCCCTGTCACCTAGCTGGGCACAGATTGCCCTCCAAACCCCATTGCTACTCTGTGCTCTGCATTATTAGCTACCAGGCTCTGAGCGGCAGCCCCAGGGATCCACATGTAACTAACAGAAACGGCATCTTTGAAAAATTGCCGAAGAATACTCTGCCCCCAAAACAGCCTCTCTGGAGGGTCCCTACACTCCCCTGGAAACGTGGTTCAGTAAAGAGCATCCCAAAAAGCTCACAAAGCTTTCATGAGGAAAAGACATTCCCATATACCCAGTTCATAGGTGGAGGGACTGAGTTAGGGAAGTCACCCAAGGACGTCAGGAAGCATAAATTAAGTGGCCCTGGCCATATTAGAACAGGTGAAGGCTCTGAGGAGCCAAATTCTCCCTTGGGCTGGGGTCCCGTTGTCCGTCTTCCACTCATTCAACCTTTCCCTCCTAAATACCTGGCAAACTATTAAGCTCATCCCTGCCTCAGGACCTTTGCACTTGCTGTTCCCTTTGCCTGAGATAGCAATCTTCTAACTGCAGGTCCCAGCTCACCATCACATCCAGAGATGCCCTCTCTGACCTTCTGTCTAAATCCCCAAGGCACTCACTAACCCATCCTCCTGTTCGTTCTCTTCACCATTTTTTACCACCTAAAATTATCTTGGGGAGTTCCCATCATGGCTCAGCCGAAACGAACCCAACTAGTATCCACAAGGATGCAGGTTCGATCCTTGGCCTTGCTCAGTGGGTTAAGGATCTGGCATTGCTCTGAGCTGTGGTGTAGGTCTCAGACGTGACTTGGATCTGGCATTGCTGTGGCTGTGTCGTAGGCTGGCAGCTGCAGCTCCAATTCAACCCCTAGCCTGGGAACTTCCATATGCAGTGGGTGAGGCCCTGAAAGACAAAGATAAAATAAAAGATAATAATCTTGGGCCCATGGCTTAAATATTGTCTTTTGTCATCAGAATGTCAGCTCCATACGAGCGCAGACCTCATCTGTCTAGCTCACATCTGTATCCCCAGCACACAGTAGGCACTCAACTGAAATGTACAGAAAATGACAGAACAGGAAGTTCACTGGTGGCGTAGTGGTTAGGATTGGGCGCTTTCCCCCATCTGGGAACTTAGATCCCACACCAAGGTGCTGCCCCGCCAAAAAAAAAAGAGGATAGAGGAACAAATGAATAAATGAAGACAACACAGGGAGAAAAGGAGGTGGAGGTTAGGCTTGGCCCTGGAGAATACAGAAATAACTGGGGATGGCTGGCCTGTTTTTCTAGAGCTCACTCTTCTGGGATATTTTAGAGCTGAACCTTTACTTCCTTCCAAATCTCTCAACTGGGAGATACTCATTCAGGGTCCCTGAGTCCTTATGGGCAGTCATGGCATCAGATCAAACTTCCAGCCGCTCCAGTGGGCTTGCCTCAAAATGGTGCCCCCTGGGCAGGCCTGGAGCAGCCAGGCATCTAGACAGTCAGAACTCAGGCTCCAGGGCACGGTGACCTGAGCCTCCTGGACCCTAGTCGCCCCAAGAGCTCCCCAGGCTCCCCAGGCCATCAGAGCACCCACAAAGGAAACGCCTCCCTCTTAGCATCTCTGCCAGTGACAACTCAAAAGATGTCCCCGACAACATCCATCACCAGGGGCAAGACTCATGTGCACATCAGAACAGTGCACACCCAGGAGATCTTACGTACACTTTTCATATTTTGTCATGCTTTGAAGTGGGGATGGCAGAGTTCCCGTTGTGGCTTAGCGGATTAAGAATGCAACTAGTATCCATGAGGATGCAGGTTCGATCCCTGGCCTCATTCAGTGGGTTAAGGATCTGGAGTTGCTGCAAGCTGCGGAGTAAGTTGCAGATGCGGCTTGGATCTGGCGTTGCTATGGCTGTAGTGTAGGCCAGCAGCTATGGCTCCCATTCAACCCCTAGCCTGGGAACTTTCATATGCTGTGAGTGTGACCCTAAAAAAAAAACAAAAAAGGGGAGGGGAAGGGGGGGATGGCAAACTCAAAAGCCCGCAGGGCCTGGCAGGAATAGCAGGCCTGTGACTGGAGGAGAGGTGAGTAATAGAGATGGGTGGGGCCTGCGGCACACCCCCACGCCTGTCCCCAGGCACTCATAGTCACCCTCTGTTTAAAACACAAGCACAGCCAAGCCAAATACCAAATGCCTGGGTGGGCCACAGTCAGCCAGGGCCAGCTTGTCTGTGACCCCTGCAAAGCCTTAGCTCCCGGGCCAGTTTTCTACTCAGTGACCCGTGCTTCCTACCCAAAGTGTAGGGGTCGGGTGGCGGGGGGGGGGGGGGGGGGGTAGAAACTTCCTAAGTGGACAAGCCATCCTCTTCCAGAAGTGTGGGCAGGAGGAGGGAATGCCTGGTTCCCATGAATGCATCCCAGCTTTGGTCATTTACTCTGCATTTCAGCAAGCACCTACTGTATGCTGGGTCCTGTGAGATGGAACAGCCCAGGAGATCAAGCCCAGCCCTCAGGAACAGGCATCCAGTGGGGAGCTGACACTCAAAACATGAAGTTATGGCAACGCCTGGGTACTAAAAGCCTTTGAAAGGGAAAGGAAAAAAATACCCTTGTGTTCAAAGAAAAGTGAAATTTCAGGACATAAAAGATTCTGGAAGGGACAGGATCTGCCCACATCCTGCTCCTTTCCCTGCACAGGAGAAGCCAGAGTCCCTCCAATCTCATAGTCCTTCAGTCCTTCATATCACTGAGGATGTCACCCAGAGCCCCACCCCTACCCCACCCCACCCCCCTTTGCTGCAAAAAACTGCCTTGTCACCCCTGGCTTCCTCTGATGTCTGTGCCTATATTTATGACACCCTGTGCATTTCAGAAAGAAGGAAGCAGAGAAGGAGATCAAGCCCTGGTCTGATAGGCCTGATTATCTCTGAAGATAAACAACTCGCTTTCTCCCAGGGCTGCACTTGGGGGCGGGGGGTAGGGGGGGATTGCCTGCCCATGGACATCTGTTCTCAGAGCAGAGGCTTTGCTCTCAGGGGCCAAAGGGGACTTGAAAAGAGAAGTGTTGAGGCGAGATAACCTGGGTGGACGAGGGTCCCCGCAGCCCGGCTCACCGAGGCCAGAGGGCTGCCAGAGTGGACGTCAGTGGTGCTGGCTGTGTGGAGCCTGGGCATTCCTCCAATGGAACAGTCGGCCGCCGTGGCCAAGCACAGAACAGGCTGTGCGTTCTGATAGGGGCAGAGCTCCAAGATACATTGTTTAGCACAAAAGCAGGTGCAGACCTGGGTGTGCAGTGGGGTACCTTTTGTGCAAAAAGAGTGAGGGGGAGTAAATCTCAGCTACACTCTTGTCTGTGAGTGGCTGCTTCCAGGAGAGTATGTATTTAGCAATTCAGGAGTGCCTACAGGGTGCCAGGCCCCATGCTAGGCTCAGGGAATTCAGCAGTGATCTGGAGATAGGGGATGTTCCTGCCCTCTCGGAGCAGAGGATCTGAAGGCAGAAATGCACAAGGAAAACTAAATAAATGTATCATACACTGTGTTAGAAGGTGGTTTGTGCCCTGAGAAAAAGTAAGTCAGGAAAGGAAGACATAACAGAGGTGAGGGAGTGAACCATGCAGTTTCTGGACAAAAGCAGAGCATGCAGAGGACACAGCCAGTGCAAGGACCCTGGGGTGGGCACGCGCCTGGTATATTCAAGGAACGAGAGTAAGAGATTGACACTAGAGGTTGCCTGGGGTGCGGAGGAGGGTGTCTGGGAGTTGGGGTTTGGGTGAAATGCTCAATTTGCCTTGACCACATCCCATAGGGACTGCTTAAAGAACCATATGAAAGTTCTTTCTATTTTTTTCTTTCCTTTTTTTTCTTGCTTTTTAAGGCCACACCCTCGGCATCTGGAGGTTCCCAGGCTAGGAGTCATATCAGAGCTGCAGCTACCAGCCTACACCACAGCCACAGCACCGCAGGATCAGAGCTGCCTCTGTGACCTACACCACTGCTCATGGGAATGCTGCATCCTCAACCCACTGAGCAAGTCCAGGGATCAAACCCACATCCTCATGGATACTAGTCAGGTTCATTTTTGCTGCACCACAAGGGGAAGTCCCCCCTCCTTTTTTTTAAAGCTTGGACATCTGGTATTGGACATCCCGCATGCACTTCCGGACTTTTTGAGATTCAAGGAGGTCTCCTTTCCGGCATCTTTGCACCACATTTGCTGTTTTTCAGCCTCCCAGAGAATGTTAGGAATTAGTCCCTGGGTGGCCTGACCTCCCAGTCGGGCCTGGGAAGCCAACAAAAGCCCCAGGCTTCCCAGGGTGGCGACTGCTCACGGATGTTTGATCAGTATAAGAATCCACATGGCAGTGGTTACCATGTGTGACTCTCCAAGCAGCCCTGACCTGAAGCGCCCTACCTATGGGCCCAGGGCACAGGCCCCTGGTCAAGGTGAAATCAGAGCCCAGAGGCCTGTCCACGGCCAGCAAAGTCCTGTGGTCTTGGAGCCCAGTGTGTGTGTTCCTTCTGGGTCCCCTCTGGCTTTTACCTAACAGAGCCAATAATAATTCTCATTTTAAGAATGTCAGAGTTCCCTTGTGGTGCAGTGGGTTAAGACTCTGGGACTGTCACCTGTAAGCTCAGGTGACACTGTCGTGGTTCAGGTTTGATCTTTGGCCCTGGAACTTCCACATGCCGCAGGCAAGGCCAGCAGAAAAAAAAGAAAAGAAAAGAAAAATATCAATGCGGTGGGTTCATCTGATCCAGAAGGGTCCTCCAGGCCTCTCAGCGCCCTCAGGAATAACAAAAACCCAGCACTGCGTATGCAAAGTATGCAAGGCTCTCAGGTCCCAGAGGACAGTCCGTCTAGCAAGCACAAGCAAGTGGAACTGGAAAGGAGCCACGGTTGTGAATCAGACAGATCTGCGTTCAACTCCCAACCCTGACACCTCATTCAGTCACTCTTCAAACATGTATTAGGCTGGCCCCAGGGCCCGGCAGTGAACAGGACTCCCATGGAGCTAGCTTTCTTGCAAGGGCAGTGTCCATTCCTCTCTCCTCCCAGCTTGCCTTCCTGCACAGCAGAAGCCAACAAGTTTCCCAGACTCCCTTGCAGCCAGAGTTCCGCGTGGATTCTGGTTCCATCCATCCGTAGTTAACACTAGAGTTTGGAACGGGATCCAGGGGTAGAGTGAAAGTCCAGCTGTTGGGCTGGGTGCACTACAGCAGTGGGGCAGGTTCTGAAAGTGGCATCAGGGGGCAGCACTTCATTCAGAGGGCAGCTTCCTCCCCGGGGCGGGGGCAGCAGTTCCCCTGGCAGCCCAGCTCTGCAGCTTTGCCTCAAGTGCAGAAGCCACCTCATACCCTTCAACCACCTCTAGTCTGGGAACTTCTACATGCTGCTGGTGTGGCCAAAAAAAAGTATTCTTTAAGAACTTTTTTTTTTAGGGCTGCACCTGCAGCATATGGAGGTTCCCAGGCTAGGGGCTGAACTGAAGCTGCAGCTGCCAGCCTACACCACAGCCACAGCAAAGCCAGATCTGAGCCATGTCTGTGACCTATATCATTGCTCATGGAAATGCTAGATCCTTAACCCACTGAGCGAGGCGAGGGATCAAAACTGCCTTCTCATGGATGTTAGTCAGAATCGTTTCTGCTGAGCCCCAACGGGAACTCCCCTGCTCTTTCTAAAACAAGCCCCTCTCCAAAGCTCCCAATTCTCCTTTCCTGATTAACCTTCCTTCTAACACTTATCACTGAGAGACCCAGGGTAAAACTCCGTGACCTCATAGGGACCATCTTCCACTGAGAAGCATCAAACAAACAAGTCAACATGTAATGGCGTGTTGTGATGTCAGCTAGTGTTGAACGAAGAAGAATAAAGCAGAGGGTGACAGAGGGTGGTCAGGGAAGACCTCTTTGAGTGCAAAGACAGAGCCAGGTGTGAGGATATCCATGGAAAAGGCATGTCAGGGGAGTTCCCTGGTGGCCTCACAGTTAAGGATCCAGCATTGTCACTGCTGTGGCAAAGCTTTGACCCTTGCCCCCGGGAACTTCTGCATGCCTTAGGCACAGCTAAGAAAGAAAGAAAAAGAAGGAAAGAAAGAGAGAGAGAGAGAGAGAAAGGGAGAAAGGGAGAAAGAGAGAAAGGAAGGGAGAAAGAAAAGAGAAAAAGAGAAAAGGCATTTCAGGCAGGGGATACAGCAAGTCAAAGGCCCTGAGATAGAACAGAGGAACCTGACAAATATGAGCATCCTTGTATGCCACACAGGGAGTCCAGACTTTCCCTGCCAGCACTGGGGAGACCCTGAGGGCTTTTCAGTAGGACTGTGGTCAGGTCTGGGTCGTGTTTCAGAACAGTTGTCCCTTTGAGCAGCCCAAGGTGGGCGGCCTCGCAGTGAGAAATGATGTGTCATGGCGGGGCAGGGATGTGGGGAAGAGGAAGCCAATGCCGGAGGGGCTGGCGATGAACCAGACCCATCCCCGCAGCACCCAGGCACAGAGGGGAGACCTGCAGGGCTGGGTATGGAGACAAGTCTGGGCCAGACAAAGGGAGGGAGCCCGCTTGTACCTGTCAGTTTGCTTTGGCAGCTACATGGGGGAAAAATGTCAATTTCTGCTCCCCTGTGATTTCTTTGAAGTTCTTTATGGAGAGGCTTACACAGAGACTGCAAGGCCCATCTATTCGCAAGGCCATCCGAGTCTAAGCCATCCAGGAAAGGGTGCCTCGCGTGGGTGGATCAGGCCTCCTCTCACCCCATTTCATTATCTTTCTTAACCTGCTTGTGCCTCAGTTTCCTCCTCTGTGAAATGGGTAGCATGCAAGCCATTGCTTCTTGGGGTGGGCCTGGAAAATACATACTGATGGAAAGCCCTAAGCACTGTACTGGGGCCACATAAATGTCAACCAGACTCCTTTCGTTAGTGGTTACCAGGAAGGGGAGAGGTGGGTACTGGCCGGAGGAATCAAGGATGACTTCCTGGCAGAGGCACGACTCGTGCTGGGACTGATTAGTAACAGCTAGGCCTGGCTGGGCTCTCACAACATGTCAAGTTCATGTCTGAACTCCCTGAATCCCTGTAAGAACAGGAGGGAGGAGGTAAACACTATACTAGCTTCTTGGTATAAATCTCTGGTCACTGCTAGAACAAATGATCATAAACGTAGTGGCTTAAAACAACATAAACTTATTACTTTAGAGTTCTGGACATCAGAGGTCCCCAGTGAGTCTTATAGGGCTAGACTCAAGGTGTCTGCAAGGCTGTGTTCTTTTCAGAGGCTTTGAGAAAAATCCATCTCCCTGCCTTTTCCAGCTTTGAGAAATCAGTGGCCCTGCATAGCTCCAACTTCTGCTGCATCATCACATCTTTCTCTGACTCTGACCCTCCTGCCTCCCTCTTATGTGGACCCTCGTGATAACATTGCCCCCCTTCCCCCAAATATCCAGGAGACTGAGCCAATCTCAAGATCCTTCACTGCATCACATCGGTAAAGTCCTTTTGTCATGTAAGGTTAAGGTCACACATTCTCAGGGTCTCAGAATTAGGGTGTGGACCTCTTTGAGGAGGTCACTATTCTATCAGATCCCTTTTATGCACAAGAAAACCAAAGCAAGAGAGGCTCAAGGTCACCCGACTTTGAGAAGTAGAGCCCTAACCTTGAACCAGGTCTGATGGTGACCACAGAGTCTACAGTCACCATCATTTCAGGATTCCAGCTTTTGCCATGCTTGTTCTTTGAACCTACACATGGGTGCTCCAGCCAGTCTGTTTCTCCAATTCTTTTAAGAATTTTTATTTTTGACTTCACTAGCAGCATAAGAAGTTCCTGAGCCAGGGATTGTACTTGTTTCACTGCAGTAATCAGAGCCACAGCAGTGACAATGCCAGATCCTTAACCTGCTGAGCCACAAGGGAATTCCCATTTAACAAATATTAATTGAGCACCTGTTATGTCCCACATAATAAAGATACAGTGGCAACCACAAAAGGAGAGCATCCGTGTCTGCATGAAGCTGACAGCCATTCAGTTATATTCATCATAATCCAAGTAACAGAAACCCCAGCACAAATCGGCTTGAACAATGAGATTATTTGTTATTTCATAGAGCAAGAAATCAGTGGCAGGTGGTTGTTCTGAGTTTGGTTAATCAAGTACCATAGTCATGGACCCTCAGTTTCCTTCCATCTTTCTTGTTTCTTATCCTCAACTTTGTTCTCATCCCAAATTCCTTTATGACCACAAAAAGGCTGCCATTGCTCTAGCTAATACATCCAGACACAACAGCCAGTGCGTGGAGAACAAGAAATCTTTCCCTAAAACCCACTGGACGGAGTTCCCGTCGTGGCGCAGTGGTAAACAAACCCAACTGGGAACCATGAGGTTGCGGGTTCGATCCCTGCCCTTGCTCAGTGGATTAAGGATCCAGCATTGCCGTGAGCTGTGGTGTAGTTCACAGACGTGGCTCGGATTCCGCATTGCTGTGGCTCTGGCGTAGGCTGGCAGCTACAGCTCCGATTAGACCCCTAGCCTGGGAATCTCCATATGCCACGGGAGAGGCCCAAGAAATGGCAAAAAGACAAAAAAAATTTAAAAATAAAAATAATAAAATAAAACCCACTGAACGCCTTGGCTCATGTATCATTGGCTAGAACTGGGTCCCAGGCCCATTCTCTGGCAAAGGAAAGGAGATCCAATAAATCGTCTGAGACCAATTGGGATTCTGCCCAGAGCTGGGGATGTGTTACAAACACTTTCCTGTGGCACATGGAGAGGCATGTGTCTTTAAATAAAGTCATGGCTCCCATAGCAAGGGAGAAGGGGATAATTACTCAGGCATCCAATGGCCTGGGTTCAAATCCAGGCTCTGCCATGTTCCCTCTGAGTAACTCTCTTGGCCTCAGTTTCCTCATCTGTAAAACAGGTTTAGTGACGGAACCTAGTTCACAGGATTGTTTTGAGAATAAAGGGAGTCAATGCATGCAAAGTCCAGCTCTCAACACACCTCAGCTACTATTATCTTTACTTCAGCCTATTCCTCAGGGTGGGGCCCAGAACATGAATACTTATTCCATTGCCCTTAACTGTCGAAGACATTTTTTTTCTAGTTTCTCCCCAAATTAAAATGAAAAGTTGGTCAAGATGACTGCATTTCAAGACCCCATCCTATGGAGTTCCCCTTGTGACACAGTGGAAACGAATCTGACTAGTATCCATGAGGATGTGGGTCTGATCCCTGGCCTCACTCAGTGGGTTAAGGATCCAGCATTGCTGTGGCTGTGGTGTAGGCCAGCAGGTGTAGCTCTGATTCGATGCTTAGCCTGGGAACTTCCATATGCCATGAGTGAAAGGAAGGAAAGAAAAAAAAAAAAAAAGACCCCATCCTAGAAGCTGGTGGATAAAGGACTCTTTCCAGAACAAATAATAGTTTGAGAGGTACTAATACCAGGGTGCTGGGTAAGTGTTTGGTACCCAGGACCACCTCTCTCAACTCTACCTTTATCAGTTGCCACTGACAGGCAAGACACCAAGGTCCAGAGAAACAGAGCAACTTGGCTCAGGTTATCAAGAGCCGTTGCAGGAAGCTGAATCTGAACCCAGGTCTAACTGAGCCCCAAGGGGTTTCACCTGCAGACATGTCATTGTGCCCTACGCAATGTTTTGGACATCTTATTGGCCAGGATTGGGTCACATGCCCATTCTTTAACCATCCCAGGCAAAGCGGATTGGCTCACTCTCATACCAATCAGAGCCTTCCCTGGAGCTGGGGCAGGGCTTAGCTGTCCCTTAGGTTAACAGCTGGTGGAGAAGCACCATAAAATCAGGGTCCCTCCTGTTGGGTGAGAACTAGCAATACTGCCTCCACCAGTCTTTCCAGAAGTGTGACATCTGCACTGCTTGATGGCACGTGTGATGATTGTAGGTGAAGAAATTTTTAACAGATTTTAGATGAACCATTTAAATAGTTATTAGTTTTATACCAGCTATTATAACCTTTTATTTGTGGCGATACTGATTTTTCTTTTGTGATAGCTATACGGTTGCCTTTTATTTATTTATTTATTTATTTTTTTGGCTGCATCAGTGGAATGCGGAAGTTTCCAGGCCAAGACTGGACTGAATCACAGCACGGTAACAACACTGGATCCTTGACCCACTAGGCCACCAGGGAACTCCTACACTTGCCTTTTAAAAACTTTAGATCCCACCATTGAGAGTCCTGGGCCAGGGATCAGATCTGAGCCACAGTTGCAAACTATACAGCAGCTACGGCAACGCTGGATCCTTTAAGCCATTGTGCCGGGCCACGGATTGAACCTGCATCCCAGGGTTTCAGAGAGGCCACCAATCCCATTGGGCCACAGGGAGAACTCCACTTTGGAAAACTCTATTATGTCTAAACATATGCCTGCCCATATGACTCCAGCGTGAAAAGAAACACACGCACAAGGTTGTCCACATGAGATTTATTCATGACATCCCAGAATAAAAACTCCCTCAATGTCCATCAACTTAGAATGGATAAATAAATTGTGGTATATTTATGCCGTGGGAGACTGCACCCCAGTTACACATAATAATATGGATGAAACCAGACACAGACAAGTCCAAACTCTAATAGTCTACTGATTAAAAGTTCCAAGTCAGGCAAAACTAATATGTAGTTAGAAGTCAGGATAGTGGTCACCCTCGGGGGTTAGTGGCTGAAAAGAAGTCTGGACAAAGGGAGTCATGTGGGGGATCGGAACGCGGTTTTTCTTTCTTTTTTTTTTCTTTTGCTTTTTAGAACCACACCCGTGGCATATGGAAGTTCCCAGGCTAGGGGTCGAATCAGAGCTACAGCTGCCGGCCTACACCACAGCCACAGCAATGTGGGATCCGAGCCGCGTCTGCAACCTACACCACATCTCAAGGCAGTGCCAGATCCGAGCAGCATTTGCGACCTACACCACAGCTCAGGGCAACACCAGATCCTTAACCCACTGAGCGAGGCCAGGGATGGAACCCACATCCTCATGGATACTAGTTGGATTGGTTTCCACTGAGCCATGACAGGAACTCCGCAGAATGTGGTTTTTCTTGAAGTGAGTGTGACCACACCAGTGTGTCCGTTTTATGAAAATTATTTAAGTTGTACACTTAAGACCTGTGGCTTTTCTGTATGTCTAATATACTTCAACAGAAAGTTCTAGAAAGTAAAACACTTTAAAGAAAAATATTTGCTAGACAATAGAAGCAGTGGTACACTGGCTTATGAATATGTGAAGGTTTTCAGGAATAACTGAGGTCTGAGAAGCTGTCATACTATCATGACTATCATGCCTATTTTTGGTGGCTGGAGTCGTATGAATAGTGAACACCTGTTGTTGATAATGCAGACTAAGAAAAGAGGCTTAGGAGAACAGACGGTGTATAGAGAGTGCTATTTGCTTAGAGATTATTTCATTTAGCATTCAATGGAAATAAATCTGTCTTCTGTGGCTGGGATGGGATGGCCTCTTGACATCCTCTGCTTTGGAAGGCCCCGCCCAGTGTCAGCAAATATGAGGTGTGCCTGCTATCCCTTCACAGTCCACTCCCAGGACAGGCATTGCTAATCGATCCTCGCACTCTTGTCCATTGATTCCAGATAAAGCCTTTAAATCTTGGCAACCCAGCGTCAAAGGGAGTTGCTGCAAACAATTGCAGCTGGTGCTTGGATGGCATTTACTTGACATTCCAGATTTAAATCTCTCTCCTGTCCTAATCAGGAAGATACTAAGCCATGTGTCCCACCTCTGCCTGAGGTATACCCAGGAGACTCACCATGCCGGGCAGACAATGCAAAAGAGGACCGGGTGACAGCTTCTGCCTGAGGCTTCAGCTCACACTGCGTGCTTCCAGGATGCCATCTCTCCATCCTTGGTCCTACCTGCCCCATCTGTGTCTGCCTTTTTGCAGCCCCATCTCTTCCTCTCTTCTACGGGTTTCACTTCTAAACAGAAGGGCCTTGCATGTGTCCACCTGTATGACTCACATACAACAGATCACACAGAATCACCATCTAGTTTTTATGAGCCAGAGAACTATCAATTAGTTAACTCCTGCTTTCAGTATTAATGGAGGGATGGAGCACAGGGAGATAATCGCAGATTCATTTTGACCTTGAGATGCCATTTAGGACTGACTCTCTGCCATGTACAGTATTTGCATAATTAATAATAATTTGATTAGGCTGTGTTTTTGCTTGACAAGTATCCATTCCTTCTTTCCCCAATAACAGCATCTCAATTTTCCTTTAGGGAAACTTTCCTCTGCACTGCTAAATGAAATAATCTCCATTGTGATTTGAATAAAGGATATGGTCCAGCTTGGGCAGAATCATGGTGATTGTTTCAGGAATGGGTATAAAACATGGGTGGGCCAATCAGGGCTGGCCCAGTAACTGGAGTTTTCAGGCAAGATATGCCCCCTTTCTGCCCAGGTTGCCAAGCAGATAAGAGGTAACCTAACAGCTATTGGCACCATCTTTCTTCCACTTGAAAAAATTAAACCTTAATTTGTTTTTTCTTTTCTTTTAGGCCCGCTCCTGCACATATGGAAGTGCCCAGGCTAGGGGTCAAGTTGGAGCTACAGCTGCCAGCCTATACCACAGCCACAGCGATGCAGGATCTGAGCTGCGTCTGCTCCAGCTACCCTGCAGCTTGCAGCAATGCTGGATCCTTAACCCACTGGACAAGGCCAGGGATCAAATCTGAGCCTTCATGGATACTAATGAGGCACAGTGGGAGCTCCAGAAATGAAACCTTAAAATGAAGTCAATACAAAGAAAAGCATACCCGACATATGGCGAGATACAAATTCCCAAGGATATCATTTAAACACCTGGATAAAGCCATACCTTAAACTGGACCTTGTAGACATTTCTGCTTAAGACTGTTTGAGTTGGATTCCTTTCCCTTGCAACCAAGAGAGTCTTGACTAATGCAGGTATCAATCAATCAATCAATCCATAAATAAATAAATATTAAAATAAGTCTGAGTAGCTTACAAGTAGACAATCATTGGGGGAAATGTCCTAAAAACCCATGGGAATAGGAATAATACTGTCAGATAAGCAGATGCAGAAGACAAAGACAGACAATCAAGGACTTGATAGCAATTCCCCCTATAAAATGATGCAACCACTATTCTACAGATCCTTTAGGAGTGTGGAGTCCTAAGTGGCCATCTGCTCTGGCAGGGTAGCCTCCCCATGAAAACAGGAAGGTGACATGAGTCAACACAAGGTAGCTTAGTGAACCTGTGTTAGCTTCTCATGATTATCATATTTTCTTCTAAATAGTCACAAGCCATCTGCAGAAAGCTCTGTTCCAGAATTCTGCTAAGAACTCTGGCTGTCAGACATACCCCATCTGGAGTTTCCAGAATCCACATTATTTTCCCTTTTAGAAAATGGGGGTCTTCACTCATCTTCAGGCTCTTCTCTTGGATTTTTTTTTTTTAACTTTCTCTTGGCCAGCCATGAACTCATCTCTCTCTCTCTAGAACAGATCTTCCTCCCGTGGTATTTGAAAGAACATTTGTCCTCAGTGCTGAAGGCAGAACTGCATCAAAAATGTGTGATTCAGTGTTCTTACTGCTGCCCGAGCCCCTGACCCCCTCTCCCTCACAAGGGATCCATCTTTGACATCTCATTATTTCCCCTGAATTTCTGACATCCTTCTTCTTGGAAAATTCACCTGAATACCTTATTACCTTTTAAAATAACACACACATATGATAAAAAAGTTCCAGCAGAGCCAAAGGTCTCCTCCCCGTGGACTCCCAGCTCCCTGACTCCCATCCCCAAGGACACCTACAGTTATTATCCGCTCTTACTTCCAGAGATATTTTGTGCATATACCAAGATATAGGTGGCTGTACATATATATGTCCCTATGTATCCTCTCTCTGCCATTTTGTGTGTGTATGTGTGTTAAAAAATACATAACATAAAATTTACCATGTGGACCTTTAGCATAGCATGGGTTAAAGATCCAGTGTTATCTCTGGGATGGCTTGGGTTGCTCCTAAGGTGCAGCTTTCAATCCCTGGCCTGGGAACTTCTATTTGCCACAGATGTAGCCAAAAAAAAAAAAAAAAGAAAGAAAAAAGACATTCGGCACATTCACAATTATCACCACTATCTGGATCCAGAACATTTTTGTCGCTCCAAGAGGAAACTGGTACTGATTACACCGTCACTTTCCATTCCTCCCCTCCTCCTTGCCCCTGGTAACCACCAATCCACATTATCTCTATGGATTTACCTCTTCTGGACATTTCCTATAAATGGAATCATATGGTATGTGGTCTATTATGACTGGCTTCTTTCAGTTAGCATAATATTTTTGAGGTTTGTCCATACTGTAGCCTGTGTCAGTATTTCCTTCTTTCTATGGCTGAAAAATATTCCATTGTACCGAAGGACCACATTTTGTTTATCATCTACTCATCCACTGATGGACATTTGGGATGTTTCTACCTATGGCCCTTGTGAATAGTGCTGCTGTGCACATTCGTATTCGTGTATTTGAACCCCTGTTTTCAGTTCTTTTTGTGTCTACACCTAGAATTGGAATTGCTGAGTCATAGAAGAATTCTATGTTTAACATTTCAAATTGCCATACTATTTTCCACAGCAGCTGCACCGTTTTATGTTCTCACCAGCAATGCATGAGGCTTCCAATTTTTCCACATCCTCACCGACACTTATTTGGTTTCTTTTTTCAATAGTCATCCTAATGGATGTGAAGTGGTATCTCCTTGTGGTTTTGATTTACATTTCCCAGATGACTAACGATACCCTCCTTTTTTTTTTTTTGCTTTTTAGGGCTGCACCCGTGGCATATGGAGTTTTCCAGTCTAGGGATTGAATTGGAGCTGTAGCCACTGGCCTATGGCACAGCCACAGCAACGCCAGATCCAAGCCATGTCTGTGACCTACATCACAGCTCATGGCAATGCTGGATCCTTAACCCACTGAGCGAGGCCAGGGATCAAACCTTCATTCTCATGGATGCTAGTCAGATTTGTTTTTGTTGAGCCGTGATGGGACCGCAAACATAATCTCTTGTACATACCTTTTTTTTTTGGCCACACCCAAGCCATGCGGAAGTTCCCAGGTCAGGGATCAAACCCACATCACAGCAGCAAAGAGAGCTGCTACAGCCAATGCGGGATCCTTAACTTGCTGAGCCACACAGGAGCTCCCTATTCACACCATTTTCTTCTTGAATATTCACTGGACGATCTATCACTGGTACTTATTCTATATCAGTTTCATATTGAATCCATGTTCTTCTGAGAGCTGCATAGTAATCCACTGTCTGGAAAGATCCTGCCTCACCAGCCAGTTCCCTACTGATGGCCATACAGAGTGTATCAGTCTTCTGATTCCAGTAATGCTGTAACAAACATCCCCCAAGGTACGTCTCTGTGGACCATCCTCTGCTTTTCTTAATTTTCTTCCCTGAAGTCAAGGGCAGCCCACTCCCTGCTACTGTTTATCTCCAAGAGGCCTTCCTCTTGTCTCCCGTAATCAGCAACAAGAACGCCAGCAAAAATTAGTGCTCTTTCTGAGGCCTCCCTCTATTGCAGGCACTAAGCCTCCATGTTATTCCATCTTCTTTCCCATCAATTCGTTGAGATGATGTTTATTCCCACCCATTTTTCAGGGAGGAGACTGAGGCGTCAGAGGGTCACTCATCCTAAGTTTCATGGGAATCAGTGGAGGAAAGAGGACTCAGCCGCTGGTCTGTCTGACTCCCTGGCCATGCCCACCACCTCTGGGCAGCTGTATTACTTGGGGCATCTGGAATAATGTGACCAACCATTCCAGTTTGCCTGAGACAGAGGGGTTTCCCAGGACGTGGGAGCTTTGGTGCAAAACCCAGAAAGTCCCAGACAAACCGCTGTGGTCTGGAACGTTACCCAGCTTGCACTGGGGATGCAAAGGCATGAATCATGTTCGCCTTCTGTCCACACTCTGCTGGCCTGGGATCCAAGAGTCACAGCCCAGGGACCTTGGGGGCACCTGAACCAATGACCTTGACCTCTCATTTCCCTCCCCCACACTCTGGCCTGTGCTGCCTCAATCCACATTCTCTCCTCCCCTCCCCCTCAGCCCCAGCAAAGCACTGGGGCCGAGACCTGCCATGAGACAAGCCAAAGGCCCGTCCGCCAGCGAAGGGAAAGCAAATTCCCCGCTTCGCTGCCAAGGTTACTGAGTCAAGGGAAGTGGAGAAAAATCCAGCATCTTTGGGTGTCTGCATTTTTTCCACATTTCCTTGAGCTCCCATCTCATGTCTTGGGGGCAGAAGAAGCTGTTCTCAGCCCAGGAGTTCAAAGATACCTATCAGAGCATAGGTGCCCCAGCCAATTCGCCAAGTAAATAACTCAGCCCTGTGGCACAGCTGGCCGGCCGGTACAGACGCCGTGGTCACATCCATAATCATTCAGAACTGCTGGCTCCAAGGAAACCCAGGGTGCCAGCTCGGCCTCTCCTTGCACCCCTGATCTGCCAGCATCATAATTAGCTTATTACCAGCCACCTCGTGTTAATAACCTCTCCCTTTATTACTCTGCGTGAGGAATTAGAGAGAACTAATAGACCGCAGCCAGTTATCCACTTGTAACCTTGCTTTTTTTTTTTCCCCCTGGGTGCCGGGGGAAGATAGAAATCAAGGGAATTTCCACCCCACTTCCCTGATGCGCTGGTTCTTCTTGGACATTTTTGTGATGTGGAGTTGACAGAACTTCCCCTTTTGGAGGGCACATCTTGAGGTTTTTTTTTTTTTTTAGGGCCTCACCCGCAGCACATGGAGGTTCCCAGGCTAGGGGTTCAATCAGTGCTGTAGCCGCCAGCCTACACCAGAGCCACAGCAACGCAGGATCTGAGCCGTGTCTGTGACCTACACCACAGCTCACAGCAATGCTGGATTCCCAACCCACTGAGTGAGGCCAGGGATCGAACCTGCATCCCCAAGGATACCAGTCGGGTTGGTTAACCGCTGAGCCACAATGGGAACTCCTGCATCTTGAGCTTTGCTGGCTCCAGGGCTGGATGAACCTAAGGGCACTGAGTGGGTCAGAGGGGGCCCCGGGGAGTCCCCCAGAGGATGGGAAGGGTGGGGAGAGGGGCTCAGCTTCCCCTTGGCCTGGCCATATTGGGTCAACCATGGGCAGGTGGTGGGCGACCTGGTGGTTTGATCCTGTGGTGATGTCATCATTTGCCCACCCAATGGGATACCATTCTTCCCCCACTTGGTCTTTTTAAATTTCTTTGATTTAAAATTTTTTTTAAATTTAGTTTAATTTAATTGTTTATTTTTTGTCTTTTTAGGGCTGCACCCGCGGCATATGGAGTTTCCCAGGCTAGGGGTGGAATCAGAGTTACAACTAGGCTACACCACAGCCAGAGCAACACTATATCTGAGCTGTGTCTGTG
Organism: Phacochoerus africanus; assembly: GCF_016906955.1. Taxonomy (NCBI): domain Eukaryota; kingdom Metazoa; phylum Chordata; class Mammalia; order Artiodactyla; family Suidae; genus Phacochoerus; species Phacochoerus africanus. Next base: position 28,686,564 of record NC_062558.1, on the reverse strand, counting down.
ACCTACACCACAGCTCACAGCAACACCAGATCCTTAACTCACTGAGCAAGGCCAGGGATGGAACACGCATCCTCATGGATCATGGATCCTAGCTGGGTTCTTCTTAAAGGGAACTCCACCCTGACTTGTTCTTGGTGGGGGAGGCTGGACATTCCAGCTCCTTCCTTCCCCCGTGCAGGGAGCCTTGTCATGCCCTGCCGAGAGCCCCCAGGAGGAGTCCTGCAGAATCTGTGCCTCCTCTCCTAGGTTCTGTGAAGTTGACTGCTGATGGCTGGCCCCCTCTGACCTTCCTCAAAGGGCTGACTTAGTGCCGCCCAGGCTGGGGCTCATGTCCCCTGGCATGGCCATCTGGCTGTACTGGCTGAAGGAGGGAACGAAAGCCCAGCCCCCGCCTCAAGGCAGGACCAGCTCTGTGGCCCTCCTGTGCCCCAAGCTGCCCCTGGGACCAAGTTGAGGCCAAGACATCACCTAAAACTGCCCTTTGCCCTGATTTCGTCCCCCCTTCCTGTCTGCTTCCTCACTCCCTTCCAACTTGTCCTGGGAGCACATCCTTAACAACAAGTCACTGGTTCAGACATTTTCATCTCAGAGTCTGCTTCTGAGGAGACTGGCCCGAGGCACCTGTTCCTGCCTGGAGAGACCCCGTGTTGGCTGGTGGACCTGAGGGAAGTCTGGGGAAGGTTGTCTCTCCCTGATGAAAGACTGAGACCTGCTACCTTTTCAATCCCTGGACATGATTGTGTAGAGACCAGCGGCTGTGGGCAGAGGCTCAAGAGGCACAGAGATGGCACCTGCAGGGCAATGCCTGGGGTGCACACACGCTTCCACGCCTTGGCATGATCCTGATGGAATGTGGCTACCACGTGGAGGGGGACAGTCCTTGCTGATATCACTGAGAAACCAATCCTGCGGCTGCTTATCTAGACCTTTGTTTTTGTGAGATTAGACTCAATCCTCTGGGTGGAAAATTCTGGCTAGAAAGGTTGTTACTTGCAGCTGGAAGTGTGCCCACTGACAGAGCTGCCCAGCACCCCTTCCATTCCAGAGGCTACATTTACCACACAGGAAAACCCCTTTCGAGTGACTGAGTCAGATCCAGAGGGAAAGACTAGTCACCTTCATTGTGGCCAACGACACGTGAGGGACACTTCCTAAGGCCTCCTGGGAAAAATGGCTTTGTCATGTCTGGGTACAGCACCCAGATCTGGGACGGCCATCTGACCCAAGGAGAATCCCTGACCCCCAGCCTCCAGTGGCTGCAGCCAGAGTCTGGTCACTGTGCCTGGCACCTTCGGGGCGCCAGACTTTTTTTTTTTTTTTAATTTTTTAAATTAAAGTATCATTGATTTATGATGTTGTGTCGATTTCTACTGTACAGGCCCAGACTTCTTGCCATTTTCTTTTTGTTTGTTTGTTTTTGTTTTCTTCTTTTGTCTTTTTAAAAAGGGCCACACCCATAGAATATGGAGGTTCCGAGGCTAGGGGTCAAATCGGAGCTAGCTAAGCTCGTTGTCATTTTCTTACTAACGTTCTCTTACTAATGAAGTCCATTTGAGTTGGGTTTTCCAATACTGGCAGCCAAGAAGTGACAATGTGAGGACATTTGGGTGGTCCCTTCTGGACCCCTTTGCTAAAAGTAGAGAAAGCACGAGGATGGATAAGGTTAAAAATGCCACCTAGGAGTTCCCGTTGTGGCTCAGCAGGCTGAGAACCCAACTAGTATCCCTGAGGAGATGGGTTCCTTCCCTGGCCTTGCTCAGTGGGTTAAGGGTCTGGCATTGCCGTGAGCTGGGGCATAGGTCGCAGAGGTAGCTTGGGTCCGGTGTAGCTGTGGCTCTGATGTAGGCCGGCAGCTGCAACTCCCATTTGATTCCTAGTCTGGGAACTTCCATATGCCTCAGATATGGCCCTAAAAGGACACACACACACACACAGCTTACCTCTTAGGCCTTGCCATGTGACATTAGCTACTACTGGGCACTTCCCATTTGCTCACGTGAATCTTCAGGACAGCCCTGTAAGATTGGATGAGTCAACCCCATTTTATATTATGGAGGTCTGGAGAAGGTAAGAGATTTGCCCAGAGTCACACAGCTTGTGAAGCCACATTCTTCATCGCAAACCCTGAGGGAGCTGCCAACCCCTTGCAAGAGAGACAAGCGCCAAGGGCAGGAGGGAGGCCCTGGAGGAAGGGCAGGAGGAAGGGCAGGAGGAAGGGCAGGAGGACGATGTGGACCAGAGTCAGACAGGCCCTCCATGGGCTTGCTGTGTGACTTTGAGCAAAGTGCTTTGCCTCTCGGCGAAACAGTTCCCTCTTGGGTAAGATGGAGGCCTCCTGGGCAGGTAAGTCAAATGAGAAGCATCAAATAGAGGTGCTACAAGCTGTGAAGTACAGTACACAGGTTAGTAGTGCCTATCATTGCGGAACTAATAACAGAGGGCCCTTAGAATCTGATTGTTGGTGAAAGAAAGAGGAAAGGAAAGAAGAAGGAAGGGAGAAGGAAAGAAAGAAGGGGAGTTCCCTTCTTGGCTCAGCTGTTAATGAACCCAACCAGGATCCATGAGGTTGCAGGTTCGGTCCCTGACCTTGCTCAGTGGGTTAAGGATCTGGCGTTGCCTTGAGTTGTGGTGTAGGTCGCAGATGTGGCTCAGATACCGCATTACTGTGGCTGTGGTGTGGGCCAGCAGCTGCAGTTCTGATTAAACCCCTAGCCTGGGAACCTTCATATGCTATGGATGCAGCCCTAAAAAGACCAAAAAAAAAAAAAAAAAAGGGACAGAAAGGGAGGGAGGGAGAGAGAGAAAAAGAGAAAGAGAGGGAGAAAGAAAGAAGGAGAGAGAAAAAACGCAGAGAATGGCGGCATGGAGGGAGTGGGGGAGGAAGGATGTGGCCGCCACTCACCCCTGACCCCAAGGAGAGGAAGCCTCTGATCTGACACTGTTCCTTCTTAGACCTGTCCATTTTCACATGGGCTTAGCAACCGCACCACTGCTCGATTGATTTTGCTTATTATTATCGATATTTTAAGCACCCGCCTAAGAACAGAGAATTCTGTCAGGAACGCTATATATCTGCCCTCAGGTCTGCCAGAGGTCTGCCTTTGCCGTAATTGCTTCAGATATATTTTAAAGCAATCAAGCAGTATTGATGCGAATAAGCTTGCTGGTTCCCCTTCCCCTAATGCCTCCTCCCCTCCGCAGAGGTACCCACCACCCTCAAGCTATGGCGCAAACTCCCTTCCTGCTGTTGGTACTTACTCCCTGTGAAGGCAGCAGTGCAGTTTACGGTACAGTGTCCTGTGTTTTGTAACTTGACCTAAATGGCGTACTATTGCGTGATCCTTTTGTCATTATTATTATTGTTGTGTTTTTGCAGTAAGCCATGTTGCTTAGCTTGGATCACTTTCATTCATTGCGACCTATCTTCTGTTAACTGACCAGCCACAATTTATCGTCTTCAGAACCTCTTTTTTCCCCTTATTTTTTCTTTTTTTGGCTGTCCCGAGGCATATGGAAGTTCCCAGGCCAGCAATCAAATCTGTGCCACAGCTGCAACCTACACCACAGCTGTGGCAATGCTGGATCTTTCACCCACTGCTAGGCTGGGTGCTGCCAATCCCACAGTGCTGCCACAGTGGGAACTCCCTCAGGACCTCTTGATGGACCTGCTAATCATGCTCAGTTTTTCCTGGTTATAAGCAAGGCCATAGAGAAAAGTCTATGCATGTCTCTCTTGCTCAAGAATTCTCTGGAGGAGTTCCTGTTATGGCGCAGTGGAAACAAACTTGGATAGTATCCATGAGGATGCAGTTTCGATCCTTGGCTTCCTTCAGTGGGTCTGGGATCTGGCGTTGTCATGAGCTGTGGTGTAGGTCACAGACATGGCTTGTATCTGGCATTGCTGTGGCTGTGGCATAGGCCAGCAGCTGCAGTTCCGATTTGACCCCTAGCCTGGGAACTTCCATATGCCGCAGGTGCGGCCGTAAAAAGCAAAAAAAAAAAAAAGCAAACCCCAAAAAACCCCCTAGAATTCAACTCCCCTTTTTATGACAAATATTTGGAATGTTTGCCATCCTGAAATGTGATTCATGCCGGTAGGCGCTGCCTACGCATGATACCACCAAAAATAAAATCACACCATGCCCCTTCTGAAATATCAAGGAAAGTAATTAGTATTGAAATAGTATGTATTTCTAGGTGTAAATGCTCAAATACAACTACTCCAGTCGACCCAAGTAAACAGATGTTTGTACCTCTACGTAGAATCACTCTGAAAGCAATGTGGGTGTAAGACTCAGGTATAGTGAGGGTGACTCAACTGCCACCAATGGCGATTTCATTGATGATGTTACTTGGTCCCCAACTCTTGGTGTAGCTCTGAGCAATATTGAATATACTCTCCCCTTGATTTCCCCACTCATCTCATTTCCAGAAGCCCTCCCCTGCAAGGCACATCAAAACCCTTGTAAAAATACTTTCAGGTTATTTGTACAATAGAGTCAAGTTCTATATTCTGTTTGTGAGAAATGGAGTTTTCACCAAAATGATGAGGGGAGATTGAAAACTGCACAGGGGGTAGGATCATTCCTCTTTTAGGGGACTGTCCCCTGTACCAGGGGAAGATCAGCATCTCTACTTTAATCTGTGAAAAGCCCACAGTACCTCCACAGTTACTGTGAAACCCAAGAGTGTCCTACAGATTTGCAAAAGGTCCCTGCTGAGGGGTCCCACCCAGCTTGGTGTCCAATTGCTGGGCTGTGGCCCCCTGGGAAAAGGCAAAGTGCTACTTCTGGGGGCTGCAAACTCAGCATCCTGTACCATTTCTCCAGAGCCAGGAGGGGAGGGAGGTGTTCAGGACAATGGCAGGAAAGGACCTGTGCTTTGCCTCCCTCAAGAGATGCTACCAACCTCTGCCAAGACCAGCCAGGTCTTGGAGGCCTGAACCAGGACCCCATCTTATAGAATGGGGCCATTTTACAAGGCACTTATATATCAAGAACTGTCCTGTGACTGACCTGGTGATTGACCCTGGGGCCCCAGCCCCCACAGGACACAGGTGTCATAAATAGTATGGGCCTAGTGACCAGCACTGCGGTGGAGAACCCGCTGCCATTTCCCACCTATGGAACTTCAGATAAAGAATTTCCTCTTTTTCTTTTTTTTCTTTGTCTTTTCTTTCTTTCTTTCTTTCTTTCTTTTTTTTTTTTTTTTTTTTGGCAGAGGGGCATACTCAAGACATGCAGAAGTTCCCAGGCCAGAGATAGAAGCTGCGCCATCGCAGTGACAACACTGGATCATTAACCCATTGAGCCACAAGGGAACTCCAAAAAATTTTCTCTTTGACCTCAGTTTTCTCATCTGTAAAATGGGTATAATAATAGAACCCGTCTCATTGGGACATCACGCAAAGCCTCCATCTCAGTGTCTGGGCCCCAGGGCGCACAAAAAAAAGTACAATAAGGCCTTTATTGCCTCAACAAATAGTATGGCCTTCAGAAAAACAGGAGTAGTGGAGTTCCCGTTATGGTTCAGTGGGTTAAGAACCTGACTAGTATCCATGAGGATGCAGGTTCAATCCCTGGCCTCGCTCAGTGGGTCTGGGATCTGGTGTTGCCATGAGCTGTGGTGTAGGTCAGCAGCTGTAGCTCTGATTTGACTCCTAACCTGGGAGCTTCCATGTGCCGTGGTTGTGATCCTAAAAAGAAAAAAGAGAAAGAAAGAAAGAAAAAGAAAAAGAAAAACAGGCATAGCCTAATATTTGAGTCCTTACAAAGCCTTACATTTCTTTATTTCTTTCTCATTAACTTGTACTTTTTTAACATCAAAGCTTGGTTCAGAGCATCACTTCCCCAATTTGAACATCAGGATTCCTTGGAGGCCTTGGGAAAACCCTCCATGAGATTGCTGGGCCCCACCGCCAGGTGTCTGACTCTAAGCGTGTGGCCTGAGGATGAGAAGTGCATTTCTAGTAAGTTCCCAGATGGTGCTGAGGCTGGGGCCTGGGGACCCCACTTTGGGAACCACAGTTTTGTCATAACAAAATTAGCCTCATGGGTCTCAGCCTGGCCGGATATTAGAGTCATCATCTTAGAACTGCAGAGGTCTGTTGCCACCCCCCACCCCAGGATTTTGACTCCAGTGGTTTAGCAGTGGAGCCCGGGGACGTCCGTGTAAACTCCCCCAGGTGATTCTAAATAAACTGCCAGGCAAGAGAGAACCATAGCCTCTGCCTGAAACCACCTCAAATTATGCTGCATGGGAGTCCTATGTAACATCCCCGAATCATTTATATTGAGAGCATGCCAGGAAATTTAATCAGATCTAGCTATTAGAACTCTGCATTCATAGGTGTTGGATGTCACAATAAACAAACCTTTTAAAGGTCACTTTAAAAGTAATATAGGAAGCAGTTCCTTGCTGGAGTTCATCAATAATATACACCCACAAAGCAAATGCAACAAGCAATGTCCTAATTTATGCAAAAGGGTATTTGTGGCCTGGGATAACTTTTCCAGTGGCTGCATCCTATGCAGATTCAAAAAATGCCGTGTCTGAAAAGTTCCAGACATACGGGGAGCAGATGGGATCAGCCAACTCTGTTTGATGATTCAAAACACAATGTCAAGGGCAAGAGGGGGAGGGCTTGAAGAACATTATTTTATGAATGTAAGCCTGGAACAAAAAGACATAGTTCTTAATGTATTATGTTACTAATTTAACATATGACTTTAAATGGGCATAAATAACCCGATTACTAATATAAATGTGCAAGGAAACATTTGACTAATTTATTCCCCCCAAACTTTTATAATTAAGTAATCAAAAACATTGGGAGAGGAATCCTCTCATGAGTCACCTTACATTTGAGGATACATATATTCATATATATATATCATATATAACATGTATTATATATATTATAATATCATATATAAATATATTTTCTATATATATATATTTTGGCAGTACAGTAGTAAATAAAACAGATGAGGTTTCTGCATCTAGGAAACTGACATGACATTAGGGGAAAGAGACAATAAACCAATAAATACGATATCATAATAAATGCCATAAAGAAAACTCTAGGAGTTCCTGTCGTGGCTCAGTAGTTGACGAATCCGACTAGGAACCATGAGGTTGTGGGTTCGATCCCTGGCCTCGCTCAGTGGGTTGAGGATCCCGCGTTGCTGTGGCTGTGGTGTAGGCCGGTGGCTACAGATCTGGTTCGACCCCTAGCCTGGGAACCTCCTATGCCGTGGGTGAGGCCCTAGAAAAGACAAAAAAGAAAGGAAACTAAAGTAGGAGTTTCTGTTGTGCCATGGTGGCTCAGCAGATTAAGAACTCAACTAGTATCCATGAGGATGCAGGTTCGATCCCAGCCTCACTCAGTAAGTTAAGGATCCAGCATTGCTGTAGCATAGGTTGCAGATTCAGTTTGGATCTTGCACTGCTATGGATGTGGTGTAGGACTCAGCTTTAGCTTTCAGTCAGCCCCTAGCCTGAGAACTTCCATATGCTGCAGGTGCAGCCCTAAAAAATTAAAAAAAAAAAAAAGTAGTACAGAAGGAAAAGAGCATGGGGAGAGATGCTGTTCCATTTGGAATGAGACCTGAATAAAGAGAGGATTGAGCCTTGTGAATATCTTAGGGAAGAGAATATCTGGTATTAGGAACTGTAAGTGCAAATGTCCTGAGGGGGGTACACGCTTGTAGAGGGAACAGGAAGGACACCAGTGGTGGGGGAGGGGGGCAGATCTTGCAGGGCCTGGAGGGAGGGAGGTGCATCTTATTTAATCTGATGGATCGGGGGTGCCTGATTCCTTTGGGACTGAACAAAAGGTAACCTTTCATAATTCTAGATCTAGGACCTCTGTCCACAGCCGGATCCAGCCTTCCCGGGGCCTCCCTGATGGAAGTATTGATATTTCCAGCTTCCCCATCTGCCTCCTCCCCTTCACCACCTCCTCCACTTCCTCCTCCTCCTCCTCTTCAGAACACTCAAGGGCAGGGAGCAGCTGCAATGAACCCCAGAGGGTACATAAGGGCTGTGTCTTCCTAGCTCTATCTGTACGACTCAACTCAATTATGGGAATGAGCACTTAGCACCTCTTGGATGCAAGGCACTGACCTCAGCTGGCGTCACTTACTGCTCCATAACACCTGCTACTGGGGCTTCAGCTAGGAGCCTGCACAATCACCCTTTGTATTTTTATGGGCCTTGAGAGTTTGCTTTGCTTTCCTGCCAGGGCTTTGTCATCCCCTGGGGGACAGGAAGACAGAATTGATGGCACCTATTTGGTAGATTAGGAGATTGAGTGGGAGGCAGAGAAATCCCAGATCCCCAGAATCTAGCCATCCTGATTCTCATTCCCTGTCTGGCCAACTCAGAGTTGCAAGAATCCAGGCACATCTGGACATTCTGCACCCTCCCCTGTGCCCCTACTGCATGGTCTTGTCACATGGGGCCCATGGGTACAGGGCCAGCTTCCTGAGTGTGGACACACACACAGAAGGGCCCCAGGCTTGCTTTAATGCACTACTGCCACCACCTTGAAATTCTTCATCATTTAAAAAAAAATGTATTTATTTTTTTAGGGCTGCACCGGTGACACATGGGAGTTACCAGGCTAGATGTCCAATCAGAGCTGCAGCTGCCAGCCTATGCCACGGCCACAGCAACACCAGATTCAAGCCGCATCTGTGATCTGCACTGCAGCTTGCAGCAACTCAAGATCCTTAACACACCAAGTGGGTCCAGGGACCAAATCCACATCCTCGTGGATACTAGTCAGTTTCTTAACCCACCAAACCACACAAGAACTCCCTCCTCACTATTTTTTTTTTTGTCTTTTTGCCATTTCTTGGGTCGCTCCCACGGCATATGGAGGTTCCCAGGCTAGGGGTCTAATCAGAGCTGCAGCCATCGGCCTACGCCAGAGCCACAGCAATGCAGGATAAAAGCCGCATCTGCAACCCACACCACAGCTCACGACAACACCAGATCCTTAACCCACTGAGCAAGGCCAGGGATCGAACCCGCAACCTCATGATTCCTAGTCAGATTCGTTAACCACTGCGCCACAACGGGAACTCCCCCTCCTCACCATTTTTGAACAGGGGACCCTTGTTTTCATTTTGCACCAGGACCCAGCAGATGACATGGCCGGCCTGGACAGAGGCCCCGTTCTAGATGCACATATGGGGTCCCCGGTGGCCAGTGACGATCTGAGATGTAGCCACAACTTAAGGCTCCGAATGCTGTGGCCTGCAGAGGAGCCCCTGGCAACTCTCCGGCCCCCATGTGGCCACAGAAGAATCTCTGTAGCTGCTGGAGCAGCTCATAGCATTCGTCAGTGAGGTGGTGTCTGGTTTGGACTAAATATCCAGAGATACCTCATTAACTTGCTCCACAGGCATATTAGAAGCCATCCTGATATACACCCCCCAATCCTTGCCACCTACATGTCCTGCCAGAAACCAGGAACCCCTTGTTCTGGGGCTGTGGAGCTGCATGCATTCCAGCAAAGCTTTCATTTTCCATTGTGTGAGAGCTTTCTCACCCTGCTCTCTCCTCTCCTGACTGGGACCAGAGGCCATGTCTACCTGGCACTGTTTAAAGGGGTCCAGGAGGGTGTCCTGCCAACCTTGGTCACTGGATCTGAAATTCCATCAAAGCCAGTCCTTTTTCCTTTTGGGTAAAATGCATACCTTGAACTGTTTTGCATTTCTCATTGTAATTTTTTTTTTTTGGATGCACCCACAGAGAGCAGAAATTCCTGGGCCAGGGATCAAACCCACGCCACAGCCACAGTAGTGACAATCCTTAACCCACTGAGTCACCAGGGAACTCCATCTCATTGTAATTTTTGCAATGATTTATTTACACGTCCATCTCCTCTCCAGGCCAGAGCTTTGGAAGGAAAATTCATGCCCCACTCATTCATTCTTTGAGAAACCTATTTGGGGGCACCCCCCTGTATTGGGACATGAGCTGGTGCAAAGACTCTGGAACAGTCTTTGAATCTTGAACACTATTCAAAGGGCCTCCCCTGCTTGTAGGCCTCTTAGTATTTGATGAATGAATGAAAATTATGGTTTACATGTATTGAACACCTGCTAGGCTCCAGGCAATCTTTTAATCAGTTTGTATGTATTTTCTTATTTAACTTTCATAACAACTATAAGTTTTGTGCTATTCTTGTCCCTATCTTACAGAGGAGACTGAGGCACTCAGAAAAGACAATTAACTTAGAAGGCTTACAACACGCATGCACATACACATACACGCACCTCTGCAAGCCAGAAAATAGTCGATTCACAGGCAGGCAGAACTCAGAGCCAAATTAGTAAAATATCTTGAGATGGTGTTTATTTCCTCTCTAGTCCTCGAGTTCTAATGACTATTTATTCTCATAAACATTTAATTTGTGTGCTTAGTCTCCCAGTCAGGGTGCAGTGCCAAGTGGCTCGGTTGTTTGCTCTCTAGTAGGGTATCATACCCCCTCCAGGCCTTTTTAATAAAACAGGACTCCTTGGAGCCCATGCATCTTGCTGGCATCTCACAGAAGGGACACACTGTTCTCTGCAGCCTCCAAGGCCTTCCCAGGCCAGCAGGAGCTCCCTAGAGGCGGATGAGGGTTCCCTGCAAAAATGGGCACCAGCAGCTCCTGCCCTCCCTGAAGGTGCCAGAAGCTCCTCCCATAGGGAGGCGGAGTCTCCTGAAAGTGGGTGGGCTCTGTGAATGCTTTGACCAATAGGAAGCAGCAGAAGTGATCCCAGGCCAGGTCTGAAGAAAGATGGCTGCTGCTTCCTCTCTCTTGCGACTCATCTACTGCCATGCAAAGAAATTCAGGCCAGAATCCAGAAGGATAAGAGACCATGTGGACAGAGTGAAGCCTGAGGAAATAAGAGACGGCAAATAGAGGGCCCTGCCAGCTCTAGCCCTTCCAGCCAGTGGCAAACATTGTGAGTAAAACCATGTGGATTATCTAGCCCCAGCCAGCATCCCAGCCCACACAAGAGGGACAGATGCCCCTGCTAGGTCCTGAGGGGCAGCCCTGCAAACAGCCCATGCCCGGGTACCCCTCTTCCCCAGCACGCCTGCTTGTTTTCCCAACAGGTGTTAAAATAACGATCTTTGGGCTAAAAAGGAAACTGTGTGTAGAGGTGATAAGAGGGTCTAGCTGCCTGAACCGGAAGGAGGGAGAGAGGGAGGGCAGGAAGGTGGAGGGAGCCTGGAGGAGAGTTGGCAAACTAGGGGAGGGCCGTCAATGTCCCTCGGGGAACAGAACTTCCTTTCCTGTCCCCTCTCCCTCAGAATTTAGCCTCCGTCTTTTCTTTGTAAACAAGATTTGCAGGAAACAAGGGTCCAAGACCAATAGCCCTCTCCTGCCTCAGGGCCTTTGCACCTACAATTCCCTCTGCCTGGAATGCTGTCCCCCCTGCACTAGCTTTGGGCTTAATGGTGTCCCCCAAAATATCATGTTGAAATCCTAACTCCCAGAACCTCAGGATGTGACCTTATTTGGAAATAGGGCCCCTGGAGATGAAATTAGTTAGGTTAGGATGAGGTCAGATCAGAGTAGTGTGGGCCTTAAATCCAAGATGCCTGGTGTCCTTATAAGAGAGGAGATGGGGAGTTCCCATCATGGCGCAGCGGAAACAAATCCAACTAGAAAGCATGAGGTTGCAGGTTCGATCCCTGGCTTCACTCAGTGGGTTAAGGATCTGGTGTTTCTATGAGCTGTGGTGTAGATCGCAGACGCGGCTCAGATCTGCAGTTGCTGTGGCTGTGGTGTAGGCTGGCAGCTACAGCTCTGATTAGACCCCTAGCCTGGGAACCTCCATATGCCACGGGTGTGACCCTAAAAAGACAAAAGACAAAAAAAAAATAGAGCTCGCAAGAGAGAGAGAGGACACGGCTATAAGGAAGACAGAGCCACCCAGGGAGCATGTCATCTTGTGACAACAGAATTGGAGAGTGAAGGGATGGAGCTGCCAGCCAAGGAACTCCAAAAATCATGGGCAGCCCCGGGGCAAGAAGCTGGAAGAGGCAAGGAGAGATTCTTCATTAGAATCTGTAGGGAGAGGATGGTGATACCTCGATTTTACACTTCCAGCCTCCAGAAGTTAGGGAACTCATTTTTGTTGTTTTTGTTTTTGAAATTTTTTTTTGTTTTAATCCTGCACCTGCAGCTCATAGAGGTTCCCAGCCTAGTGGTTGAATCAGAGCTGTAGCCGCCAGCCTATGCCACAGCCTCAGCAACATGAGATCCGAGCCGCATCTGTGACCTACACCACAGCTCATGGCAATGTGGGATCCTTAACCCACTGATCGAGGCCAGGGATCAAACCCACATCCTCATGGATCCTAGTAGGTTTATTAACTGCTGAACCATGAAGAGAACTTCTTATTTTTGAAATTTTTTGGCTGCAGGTAGAAGTTCCTGAGCTAGGGGTGGAACCCACGCTGTAGCAACGACCTGAGCCACAGCAGTGACAATGCCAGGTCCCCAACCCACTGTGCCACCAGGGACCTCCCTCCAGGTCTGTGGTTTTAAGCCATCCAGTTTATGGTCCCTACTTAGTTAAAGCGGCCCTAAGAAATGAATGCATCCCCTCCATGCCCTGGCCTAGTAACCTGAGATGTCAGCAGGTGCTATTGACTCTGCCTTCAAAAGACATCCCCAGTCTGCCCCTTCTCCCCACCTGCAGTGACCGCCATGTCTTGTCTTTCCTGGATTATTGCAGTAGGCTCCATTCTGCCCCCTTGCCCCCACACTCACCCCCAGGAGGTTTTTTTAAAACCTACATCAGGAGAGTTCCTGCTGGGGTGCAGCATCCAACTACAGTGGCATGGGTCCCTGCATAGGCAAGGGTTTGATCCCTGGCTTGGCACGGTAGGTTGAGGATCCGGTGTTGCTGCAGTTGTGGCATACGTTGCAGCTGTGGCTTGGATTCAATCCCTGGCCCAGGAACTTCCATATGAGTGCAGCCATTAAATAAACAAACAAACAAATAATATAAAACCTACATCAGGCCTATCACCACACTTTAAATGTTCCCCCATCCTACTCACAGCACAGGCCAATTCCTCTCAGTGGCAGAATCAGGCCCCCACGATCCTCTCTCCCCTCACCTGCTTTGCTCCAGCTCAGTCCTCCTCGCTGTTCCTCAAACATGGAAGAAACTGCCCCACCTTAGGGCCTTTGCACATACTATACCATATGCCTGAATCCCTGTTCCCCACACATTTATGACTCTGGCTCTCTCTTCCTTCATGTCTTTGCTCAAAGATCACTTCCTCAGAGAGGTCTTCCCTGACCACCCTCCATGAAATAGCTAAGCCTTCCTCCCTCCTCTGAGTTCTGCACCATCTCCCCTGAGGCCCGCACTTTTTTTTTTTTTTTTTTTTGGTCTTTTTAGGGCCTGACCCACCCTGCTGGCATATGGAAATTCCCAGGCTAGGGATCAAATTGGAGCTGCATCTGCCATCCTACACCACAGCCACAGCAACGCCAGATCCCAGCTGCATCTGTGACCTACACCACAGCTCACTGCAATGCCGGACCCTTAACCCACTGTGCAAAGCCAGGGATTGAACCTGTGTCCTCATGGATACTATTCCCGCTGAGCCACAATAAGAACTCCTCCCTCCCTCCCCTTTAGGAAGATCATTCTCATGCATCAAAGCCCAGGCACTCTTTGAAACCACTGTTCTGTTTCTGGGAACTGATCCTGCAGAGATCCTGGCACGGGGCACGGAAGCTTGGACAGAAAAAAACACACATGGCCAGGTTGCTGACAGCAGTGAGAGCCTGAAAATAAGGTTTGTACCAATCAGTAGGGGACCCAGTAGGTCAGCGATGGGATGGCCAGACAATGGGACACTACATGGCCGTTCCAAAGGGTGACGCGGCCTCAGAGCCAGGGTACAGAGCAGCCTCTATGATCTACGTTCACATGTCCTTTCTGTTTTGTATTTTTAACTGTGGGATGATATACGCATTAATAAAGGGCATGAGGTGCATTAGTCTTTGATGTACAGTTTGAGGGACTTTTTAAAAAAATATGTCTTTTCAAAAAATAAACTATTTTCAGAGTTCCCTGGTGACTCAGTGGGTTAAGGATCTGGCCTTGTCATTGCTGTGGCTCAGGTTTGATTCTTAGCCCAGGAACTTCTGCATGCCTCGGGAGTGGCCAAAAACAAACAAACAAAAAAGGCAAATAATTTTACTTTATTTTATTTATTTATATTTTTTGCTTTTTAGGGCTGTGCCCATGGCATATGGACGTTCCCAGGCTAGGGGTTGAATCGGAGCTGTAGCTGCCAGCCTACACCACAGCCACAGCAATGCCAGATCCGAGCCACATCTGCAACCTATACCATAGCTCACGGCAACGCCGGATCCTTAATCCACTGAGTGAGGCCAGGGATCCAACCTGCAACCTCATGGTTCCTAGTCGGATTCATTTCTGCTGCGCCACAGTGGGAACTCCCAAACAAATAATTTTATGGAACAGTTTTAGAGTTATAGAGAAATTATAGAGACAGTACAGAGTTCCCAAACATCCCACACCCAGTTTCCCCGGTTCTTAACATCTTACATCTAGACAGCCCATGTGCCACTATTAACAAACCGATACTGATAACATTATTATTAACTAGAGTTCATACTCTTAAATTATAGTTGGTTTATAATTTCTGCCAATTTCTGCTGTACAACACATTGACCCGGTCGTACCTATTTATACATTCTTTTTCTCAGCTAAAGTCCACACTTGATTCAGATTTTCTCAGTTTCCTGATGGCCCTCGTCTCTCTAGGATCCCATCCAGAACACTTTACCACGTCACCTTGGAGCTCTCAGCTGTGACGGATTCCCAGATTGTCCTTGTTCTTTGTTGTTTGGTTTTTTGTTTGTTTATGTCCACATTTGTGCCATGCAGAAGTTCCCAGGCCAGGGATCGACTCCACGCCATGGCAGTGACCTGAGCCACAGCAGTAACAACTCCAGATCCTTAACCCTTTAGGCCAGCAGGGGACTCCAGACTATCCTTTGCTTTTGACGAGCCAGACAGTTTACAGAAGTCCTGCTCAGGGATTTTGTAGGCTGCCCTTCGCTTGGGATTGGTCTGAGGTTATTCTTAGGCTTTGACTGAGGTTACCAACTTGAGGAATTTTTTTTTTTTTCTCTTTACTTTTTAGGGCCACACCTGCAGCATATGGAGGTTCCCAGGCTGGGGGTCCAATTGGAGCTACAGCTGCCAGTGTACACCACAGCCACAACAACCAGCAACATCAGATCTGAGCCGCGTCTGTGACCTACACCACAGCTCATGGCAACGCTGGATCCTTAACCCACTGAGCGAGACCAGGGATGGAACCCGCAACCTCATGGTTCCTAGTCGAATTTGTTTCCGCTGCGCCACAACAGGAACTCCCAACTGGAGGAATTTTTTAAACTATGCTGCTCAGGATAGAAAGGCAGGTTGGTACAGGAGATCAAGGGAGGTTTCTCCCCAGTTTGAGGAATACGTTCACATTTGTATTTGTATGCTTCTTCTTGTACGTGGGTAGATCATTCCTGGAAGGACACTCAGAAACCGGTCTCTGCAGATGCTTCAGGGGCAGAAAAGCAGATACCTGAGGATGAGGTGGGAGAGAGAGGTCCTTTTTACTGTGCCATCTGAAAAAAAATTGTAACCATGTGTGTATCTGACTGAAAAAAACCAAGAGAGATAAACTGAATAAAACAGAACAGCCCTGGGCCTCCGCCCCTCTCCTCGGGGCAGGTGGGGAGGCTTGGCGGGCATCCAGGAGGAAGGTGAGATGGGGAAACAGGTTGGCCCAGGCACCTGGCTGGGACTTCAAAGGACTTCAAAGGACCTGCCCCACCTGAGAAGGCCCACCTGGGCCAGGGCCTTTCACCTCCGTGAAGGAAGGAAATGTCAGCCCCAGGGGCCATCTCAGAACATCTTCAGGGAATGATATGTCTGCCAAGCCACCCGGGCAAGTGGCTTCAGCTTCTCTCTCTGTGCATCGATTTGCTCATCTGTGAATCGGGGTATCAAGAGCACCAGATCTCTAGGGCTGGTTTGAGGATGGATATGACTGTGAACTTCAAGGTCCTGGCTCACGGCTGAGCTTAGGATACACATGTGCCCAGTGGCCTACAAGGTCCCGAGCAGGCGGCTGCTTCTGCCCACCTGCCACACCCCATCTCCCTCCTCCTCCCTCTGACTCACTCAGCCGTAGCCACACTGGCCTCTGATCTGTTCTCCAAACACACTGAGCTATACTCAACACCCAGAATGCTCTCCCCCAAGAGCCCTGCTGCATGGCTCCCCAGCAGGGCCTCTCTGCTGGTTGGGGCTGGCTGTGCCCCCACTAGACGGGACATTTGTCACCCGTCTTCAGGAGCCCTGAAGAGGTTCAAGGCAGATGAAGGCAGAGGGGTAGGGGAGCACCTGCCCAGGAGTCCAGCCTCAAAGTCTCCCGGGAGGTGATGCTTCCTTCCTTGAGGAAGCCTCAGGGGGAGGAGGGCAGGTCCCTGGTCCTTCAGTCCCTAAACTCCGTGATAGGGTATATGATAGGTACAAGGGGTGGGAAGTCCCAGGGAGGACACGGAGGCGGAGCTAAGTCTGATGTGGAACCAGTGAGTGGGCAGAGGGCCCCAGACCCTGGCCAACATGGGGTAGTGCTTATTCCAGGAGCCACTGCAGAGTCCTTGCTTCCCTCTGGGCCTCAGTGTCCCTCATCCATAAGATGGATTGATAGTCTCATCTACCTGTCTCATGCAGTGAAAAGTCTTAAGAGAAAGAGGATCTTTGTATGTCCCTCAGCATCATGCTTAACACAGTGCCCGGTGGATGGCAGAGATGGACTTTACAGGTGAAGCCATCCCCACTGGGGAGAGGGAGGCGGAGCATCTACCCTGCATGGCTTGACCTGCCTGGGCCTGGGAAGAGGGCTTGCAGGGGGCCGGCTAACCCAGGACTGGGATGTTTGGTTTCCTATCCCACTTGCTGGCTATATGATCCTGGCAAGTCACGTCACTTCTATGAGCCTCAGCCTGCTCATCTGTAAAATGGGCATGATCTGTTTATTCATTGTGTGAACATTTACCATGTGTCTGCTCTGTGCTGGGGTTTGTTTTACGTGCTGGAGACACCCCTCTGCCTCCCATCTGCCTTGAACCTCATCAGGGCTCCTGAAGACGGGTGACAAACATCCTGTCTAGTGGGGTCACAGCCAGCCCCAACCAGCAGGGTACAGCCCTCCTCTATAAGGGGCAGCCAGTCGTGCATACATGATCCCGTGATGTCAGAGAGCTCTAAGGGCCATAAAAAAATGGGGGCATGGGGAGGATGAGAAGTGAAGACCTAGTTTAGACCAGGCAGGGCAGTCAGGGAGCCCCTTCTGAGGAGGTGACATTTGAGCAGAGATCTGAGTGAAGGAAGGAGTGAGCCATGGGAGACTGGGAGAAGAGGGTTCCAGGTGGAAGGGTAAAGGTAGGAGGGCTTGAGTAACACAGCAGCGGGGCCAGTGGCTGGAACAAGAAGGCTGGGAGGTAGAGTCAGTGGGTGTGGGGCAAAGGCCCTGCAGGGCCTGGGGCTTTGCAAAGACTTTGTGTGTTTTGTTTTCTTTTGTTTTGTTTTGTTTTGTTTTAATACCGCACCTGCAGTGTATGGAATTTCCCAGGATAGGGGTTGAATCAGAGCTGCAGCCACTGGCCTACACCACAGCCACAGCAACGCCAGATCCTTAACCACTGAACGAGGCCAGAGATAGAACCCACATCCTCAGGGACACTATGTCGGGTTCTTAACCTGTTGAGCCATAGCAGGAACTCCATGACCTTGGATTCAGCTCTCAATGAGATGGAGCCCACTGAGTGTTGGGAGAACAGGAGTGACAGGTCCAGGCTCCCTCTGTCTGCTGTAAGGAGAACAAGGGGGCCAGGTGGATGCCTGGAAAGTAGGGAGGAGGCTACTGCAACAGTCCAAGCAGGAGCAGAAGGTGGCTCGGACCAGGGCAGAGCCCACTGGGGGAGCAGCTGGGAAAAGAATGTGCTCCCGTGCGTACAATCCACTGGGGGCAGGCGCACGTCCAGTGCGTGGTCACTATTACAGGTCACCTGTGGACCCATCAGCCTGTTCCAGCCCTAGAGTCTGGGACCCCCAGCCCCCTTTCCCACAAAGCTCCAGATCCCAGGGATTCTGTTCCACACTCTCTTGGGCTTTTTTTGAAGAGTCTGGACCCAGCAGAGAGTCTGACAGCCCCCCTGCCCCAGGCAGGTGAGCACTCTACCCAAAGGTGCCCCTCTCCTTGAGCACCCATCCTTTCTAGAACCACCTTTCCAAGGGTGACTGCTCCGGTTGCTACATTTGTTTTCATGTGGACATGAGAGCTCATAACAGCCTAATTCATATTCACCATAAGCTGGAACCATCCTGAATGCCCATCAGAGGTCGAATGGACGGATAAATCATGCTATGCCCATGTACAAGGGAATAGCTTGCAGCAGTGAAAAGGACACGGGTACCAACAGCAACGCAGGAGACTCCCAAATGCATCCTATTGCATGAACGAGACCAGATGCTGAAAATCACATGCTACACACTTTTACTATTCAAAGTTCAAGAACGGACAGCTAGCCTCTAGGGACTGAAAACAAATGCATGGTTTCCTGAGATGGCCTGGGGCCAGGGGAAGGGCAGGTAAGGGGGGAGGGAATTGGAAGGGGCTAGAGGGCAGCAGCCAGTTTTTACTGAGATATAATTCACATCCTGGGAGTTCCTGCTGTGATGCAGCAGGTTTAGGATCTGGTATTGTCTCTGCGGCTGCTCAGGTTACTGCAGAGATGTCGTATGATCCCTGGCCAGGTGCAGTGGGTTAGGGATTCAGCAGTGCAGCAACTGTGGTGTAGGTCACAGATGTAGCTTGAATTCAATCCTTGGTCCAGGAACTTCCATATGCCACATGCAGCCAAAAAGGAAAAAAAAAAAATCACATTCTAGGGAGTTCATATTGTGGCTCAGCGGTAACAAACCCAACTGGTAACCATGAGGATGTGGATTCAATCCCTGGCTCCACTCAGTGGGTTAAAGATCCGGTGTTGCCTGAGCTGTGGCGTAGGTCACAGATCCAGCTTGGATCCCATCTTGCTGTGACTGTGATATAGGCTAGCAGCTTTAGTTCCGATTTGACCCCTAGCCTGGGAACTTTCATGTGCCATGAGTGTGGCCCTAAAAAAAAAAAAATTCGCATTCTAGAAAGATCATCCTAGGAGTTCCCATTGTGGCTCAGTGGTTATTGAACCCGACTAGCATTCAAGAGGATGTGGGTTCAATCCCTGGCCTCGCTCAGTGGCGTTGCCGTGAAGTGTAGATCACAGACACGGCTCGGATCCTGCGTTGCTATAGCTGTGTCATGGTTTGGCAGCTACAACTCCGATTCGACCCCTAGCCTGGGAACTTCTATATGCTGAGATTGCGGCTCTAAAAAGACATTAAAAAAAAAATCATCCTTCTAATGTGCAATTTTATTTTATTTATTTATTTATTTATTTTGTCTTTCTGCCATTTCTTGGGCCGCTCCCACGGCATATAGAGTTTCCCAGGCTAGGGGCCTAATCGGAGCTGGAGCCACGGCCTATGCCAGAGCCACAGCAACGCAGGATCGGAGCCACGTCTGCAACCTACACCACAGCTCACGGCAACGCCGGACCCTTAACCCACTGAGCAAGGGCAGGGGCCGAACCCGCAACCTCATGGTCCCTAGTCGGATTCGTTAACCACTGCTCCACAACGGGAACTCCTAATGTACAATTTTAGTGGTCTCTAGTTCATTCAGTTATGCTGCCATCCCCTCTGTCTAGTTCCAGAACATTTTCTCCACCCCCAAAAGATTCCTTATACTCATTAGAAGTCACCCCCCCATACCCCCTCCCCCAGATCCCTAAGCACCCACTTATCTATATTCTGTCTCTGTGGCTTGGCCTGTTCTGGACATTTCACATAAATGGAATCATAGAACACACGGCATTTTGTGTCTGGCTTCTCTCAGGTAGCATCATGTGTTCAAGGTCTGCCCATGTGGTAGCAGGTGTCAGTGCTTCAATTCTTTTTACGGCTAAATAATTCCATTGTATGGATATGACACATTTTGTCTCTTTCCCATTTGATGGATATTTGGTTGTTTCCAGTTCGGTGTCCTTAAAAATAATGCTGCTATGGGAGTTCTCTGGTGGTCTAGTTCTTAGGACTCGGTATTGTCACTGCAGTGGCCCAGGTTCAGTTCCTAGTCTGGGAACTGAGATCCCACATCAAGCCACTGCATGAGGATCTGGTGCTGTCACTGCAGTGGTTCGGGTCACTGTTACGGCACAGTTTCAATGCCTGACCCAGAAACTTCCACGTGCTGGTAGTGTGGCCCAAAAAACCCAAAATAAAACAAAAGAATGCCGCTACGTGCAAGTTTTTGTCTGGATACACGTCTCTGTTTTTCTTGGGCAAGTACCTAGAAGTGGGATTGCAGCTGGGTCCTACTGTGGTTTTATGCTTAAACTTTTGAGAAACTGCCAAACACTTTTCCAGAATGCCTGCCAGAACTTTGACATGAGCTAATAAGCATCTGAAATAATCGGGAAGGTTCTATTTGCCTCGTTTCCTCTTTTAAATAAAGTATAATAAATGATCTGCTATGTTCTAGAAATGAATGACATCAACATGTGCCTGAAGAAGGATTTGGGTGGCTAGAGAGGGGGGCAGCAGGGGGTGGCCTGAGCACGGGGGGGGGGCGGGGGGGGGGGCCCGGAGTCGGACTGCTTAGGTGCAAACCTCCTCACTGCCTTCTCACCATGGCCCTCGGGTGGCTTCACCTCCCTGGACCTCAGTTTCCTTTCCTACAAACTGAGAGACAATGGTGCATCCATCTCTTGAGTGTCAATCTGACAGGTTGTGCACAGTTGGAAGGAAAATGCCAGACAGCGCCTAGCACACAGTGGGGGCCCAAGTTACTGAAGTCCATGTTATTAGCTGTTATTTGGATCAGAGGAAGCTACCTTCCCCTCTCTGCCCCCACCTCCCCGCCCTTGTACTTGGCATGAGGTTCAGAGCAGGGAATGAAATTTGTAAAGGGTTTGGAAGACTCAGGGCTGGGAGGAGGAGGGAGAGTCTACCGCCGGGGTGGGACCCCAAGGGTCTCCAGAAGGAGGGTTGGTGTGATGGTGTTCCCTTATGGAGGCAGGAAAACCCAATCATGCGACCCAAGTGCGTGGAACAGCAGCTGCAGGAGTCCTGGGGCTGGTAGTGGGGATGGCAGATGGAGGGAGGGTGCCCCTTCTGGGAAACTGAGGCTGGCAGACTGGGGCATGAGGCATACACCTCCAGGGCCAGGAACAACAAAATGGGTCATTTGCAGAGAGCACCCCACCTTTATCAGTGACAGATGCTGAGCGTCGACAAATGACCCTATCTACCAAACAGAAGCAGATCATGGACATGGAGAGCAGACTTGTGCTTGCGTGGGGTGAGGAGGAGAGAAAGGGATGGACGAGGAGTTTGGGCTTGGTAAATGCGGACTCTTGCATTTGGAATGGATAAGTAATGGGGTCCTGCTGGACGGCACAGGGGATTGTGTACAGTCTCTCAGGTTGGAACAAGGTGGAGATAGTATGAAAAAAAAAGGAATGTGTGTATATGTATCGTATACGTATACTTTGCTGTGCAGCAGAAATTGAAGTCACATTGTAAATCAACTACTCCTTAATAAAAAATTAAAATGAAAAAAGTGCAGATGCAGCCAGGCAGGATTCCAGGCCCAGAGCCCAGAGGGGCTTCCTGGGACGGGGCTCAGGGTGGGTTGCTCAGCTCCCTGCCATCCCCCTTCTGCTCTAAAGCTCAGTCACGATAATGCTGAACCCCCCACCCCCACCCCACGTGGTTGACCTAACACCTCCACGTGGCGCTGGGTTAGCATTGCTGCAGACCCAGAAAAGCAGAGCAGGAAAAAAAAAATACACCCTTAGTCATTTCTGGTCAAGAAAGTTTAATCCACAATTTGCATGCTCTTCACATCTCTTTGGGCTCCCTCTTTTTATTTTCTTCTTCTTCTTTTTTTTTAATTAAAGTACAGTTGAAAAGTTCCCATTGTGGCTCAGTGGAAACAAATCTGACTAGGATCCATGAGGATGCAGGTTTGATCCCTGGCCTCGCTCAGTGGGTTAAGGATCCAGTGTTGCCATGAGCTGTGGTGTAGGTCGAAGATAAGGCTCAGATCTGGCGTTGCTGTGGCTGTGGCATAAGCCAGTGGCTACAGCTCCGATTGGACCCTTAGCCTGGGAACCTCCATAATGGTCCTCATAAGACCAAAAAAAAAAAAAAAAAAGTTGATTTATGATGTTTCTTCAATTTCCATCGTATAGCGAAGTAACCCAGTCACACACAGTTCCCTGTGCGGTACAATAGGATTTCATTGCCCATTCATTCCAAATGTTATAGTTTGCATCCAAATGCCTCTTTTAAAATTATGGTTAAATGTATGTAACCTAACATTCACCATTTTACTGTTTGTTATTTTTATTTTATTTATTTATTTACTTACTGGCCACATGTGGAATTTCCCAGGCCAGGGATCAAACCCAAGCCACTGCAGCAACCTGTGCCACTGCAGTGACAACACCAGATCCTTCACTTGCCGTGCCACCAGGGAACTCCAATTTTACCATTTTTGAGTGTCCGGTTCAGTGGCATTAAGCACATTCACGTTGTTGTACAACCATCACCTCCTTCCACCTCCAGATCTTTTTTTCATTTTCCCAAGTTGAAGCTCTGGCCCCATTAAACACCAGCTCTTCATACCCCCTCTGACCCCGGCACCCAGGGGGTTCTTTCTCCATGAATTTAACTACTCCAGGTACTGCATGTAGGTGGAGTCATATGGGAGTTTCCTGGGGGCCAAGCTGTTAAGGGCCTGGTGTTATCATTGCTGCAGCACAGATTTGATCCCTCGCCTAGGAAATTCCACATGCTGCCAGCATGGCCAAAAAAAAAAAAAAAAAGGAGGCTGCTGGGATGGGAAAAGGGGAAAAAAAGATTATTATTCATAGATAACGAGATTACTTATAGAAAATCTGAAATAATCTTTACATAAATTAGAGTTACCCAGTGAATTTAGAAGAGCTATAAAATGTAATGTCAGCATACAAAAATCAATTGTACCTACTGGCAATAAATAATTAGAAGATGGAATTTTATTTTATTTATTTATTTATTTATTTTGTCTTTCTGCCTTTTCTAGGGCTGCTCCCATGGCATATGGAGGTTCCCAGGCTAGGGGTCGAATTGGAGCTGTAGCCGCCGGCCTACGCCAGAGCCACAGCAATGTGGGATCTGAGCCGTGTCTGCGACCTACACCACAACCTACACCCGCAACCTCATGGTTCCTAGTCGGATTTGTTAACCATTGCGCCACGATGGGAACTCCTAGAAGATAAAATTTTAAAACATTGTTTTCAGGAGTTCCCTGATGGCCTAGCAGATAAGGATCCAGCTTCCTCACTGCCGTGGTTCGGGTCACTGGCCTGGGAAGTTCTGCCTGTTCACGGGCATGGCCAAAAGAAGGACAGAAAGAAAGAAAGAGGAAAAGAAGTGGAGTTATACTGTCTTTGTCCTTATGCGGCTGGCTTATCTCACTCAGCAGAATGTCCTCCAGGTTGACCTGTGTTGTGGCCCATGTGAAAATTGTCTTCCTTTTGAAAGCTGAATCATACTCCACTGTGTGGATGGACCACATTCTGTTTATCCATTCATCTGCTGATGGGCGCTGGGTTGCTCCACCTTTCGGCTCTTGTAAAGAGTGAAGCTATGAACATGACTGCGTCATTATGTCTGAGCCCTGAGCTGCCGTTAGACGTTGGTTGAAGACTATTACCAGACCAGAGCTGGCCGCAAGGGAACATCAATAAGGGGAATGAATTTACTTCCACCTACACGTTCGTTCTCAAGGCCAAGGACTTGTCTGTTTCATGAAAGTCAATGATTTATTCAAATGAGATCTGCTAGGCCCCTGTGAAACACGTTTGTGAAACTTGAATACACTCATCCAAGGCAAGGAGCCGAGGCCTCTACTAAATAAATGTGAAACAGATCCTACCTCTCCCTGGCTGACATCCTTCTAGCATTTGCTGAGAGCCTTTGCTCTCAGATCAAAATCTAGATTCCTCCCAGAAGCTTCCACGGCACTGTGTAATTGGCTTCTGCCCTCCCCTCCCATATAGGCCTCCTTGTTCCTGAAACAGTCTGAGCCCATTCCTGCCCCAGGGCCTTTGCACGTGCTGTTCCTCTGCCCCGAATGCTTGGCCCCGAGGTTTTCTCATGGCTTGCCTTGTCAGCAAAGTCTTCCCTAATCACCCCCACCCCAAGCTAAAGTCACAGTCACATCTCCTGTCACTCCTTTGGGGTTTCACGCACAGCACGGCTCACAGATGAAATTCTCAAGTTCTTTCTTTTTCTGACACAGGAGGACAGGGACCTTGCCTCAGCCCCTGCTCTAACCCTAGCACCTGGTATTTAGTCAGGGCCAACGAATGTTGGTTGAATGACAAAGTGTCCCCTAAAACAAGCCTGTGGGGAGGTAGTGATACAGACACTTTCCTTTTTAAAAATTTATTATTATTATTATTATTGCTTTTTAGGGCCACACTAGCAGCAGGTGGAGCTTCCCAGGCTAGGGGTCTAATGGGAGCTACAGCTGTCAGCCTATACCACAGCCATAGCAATGCAGGATCCAAGCCACGTCTGCAACCTACACCATACCTCATGGCAACACTGGATCCTTAATCCACTGAGTGAGGCCAGGGATCGAACCCCCAACCTCATGGTTTCCAGTCAGATTCGTTTCCACTGCACCACAGTGGGAACTCCAATACAGACACTTTTCCAATGAAGAAACTGAGGCTCAAGATCACGCAGCTTGGAAACAGAGGTCCTGGGACAGAAACATGTGTCAGCCTGCTCTCTCCCCATCCGGAGCTCCTCAGAAAACAGGGTGAAGCCCTGGATGAGGCCCTGCGTGCCCTCTTTCCCACCCTTGGGAGAAGCAGCCAGTGAGAAGGAAGGTGCCAGGCAGCTGGCCTTTCCCGAGAGGCGCAGAGCCTGCAGAGTCTGACTTGCAATGGCAGAATTAATCTGCCCTTGGGCTGTGCTGGCTCTGGTCCCAGCCTGGTGGTGACTGTCACTCTAGATAGAAGAGGGCGCCTCTTGCCATGGCAACGGGAACGTCACCGGAGATGTATTTGCACAAAAGGGGGGGGGGTGTCAGGAAACACCCACACACTGGCAGCAGGAACATGGTGCTGTGGCCTCTGTCCCTGCCCGGGGACAGGTGCTGGGAGGTGGCTGAGCTGCTCTGATGAGCCGCAGCCTCCCCCAGGCCCGGTGTCTGCCCTCCCAAGAACTGGGCTCTTCTCTGTTTCCTGGAGTGGAGAAGGAAGGAGAGACATGTTGCCTAATACACTGATGCATCTGCTCTGTGCCAAGCGAAGGGCCGGCCACTTTCACGCCTCTCTGAATTATCGTGACCTTTGCACAGATGAGGAGATGGTGGCCAAGAGAGGCGAGCCTAAGACTCAGGAAGCCCCTTAGGGTGTGGCGCTATGTAGTGAAGCCTTGGAGACAGAATAGGCCGGGTTCAAAATCCCCGCTTTTCCCACTTGCCAGCTCTATTTCCTTGATGAAGTCATTGAGTGTCTGGGCCTCAATGTTCTCATCTGTAAAATGGGAGCAATGATAGTTTCCAGGATAACCATTGATTTTTTTTTTTTTTTAAAGGGCCGGGGCCTGGGGCAGGGGCTGGGGCTTGTACTCATCTTTTTCTTCTTTTTTTTTTTCACACTATACAATTCAGTGGTTTTAATATATTCGCACAGTTGTGCAACCAACACTACTATCTAATTCCAGAACATTTTTCATTAGCCCAAAAGGAAAGCCCACACCCTAGCAGTCACTTCCATTCCCCGCCGCCAGCACCTGACACCCTCCAGTGTGCTGTCTCTATGAGTTTGCTGATTCGGGACATTTCCTATAAATGGAATCCTATGACATATGGCCTTTTGTATCTGGCTTCTCTCACTTAGCATGTTTTCAAGGTTCATTCATATTGTACCATAAGTATCAGAACTTCATGCCTTTTTTTTTTTCTTTTTACAGCCAAATCTGTGGCATATGGAAGTTCCCAGGCCAGGGTTCAAATTGGAGCTATAGGTGAGGCCTACGCCACAGACATGGCAACACTGGATCTGAGCGGTATCTGTGACCTACATTGCACCTTGCAGCAATATTGGATCCTTAATCCATTGAACAAGGCCAGTGACTGTGTTGGGTTCTGGGCCACAACAGGAACTCCTCACTTTTTTTTTTTTTTTTAAGGGCCGTACTTGCGGCATATGGAGGTTTCCAGGCTAGGGGTCAAATCAGAGCTACGGCTGCCAGCCTACACTACAGCCACAGGATCCAGCCGCGTCTGCCACCTACACCACAGCTCATGGTAGCACCAGATCCTTAACCCACCGAGCGAGGCCAGGGATCGAACCCGCAACCTTATGGTTCCTAGTCGGATTCTTTTCCACTGCGCCACGACAGGAACTCCTCCTCATTCATTTCATAGCTGAAAAATATTCCAACCTACAGATAGACCACAATTCGTCCATTCATCACTTGATGGACATTTGAGTTGTTTCCATCTTTCGGCTCTTGTAAATAAAGCTGCGATGAACGTTCATATATAAGTTTCTGTGTGGATGTATGTTTCCATTTCTCTTAGTATATACTTAGGAGTGAAATGACCCAATCACATGATAGGTGTAGGTTAAACTGCTTAAGAAACTGCTGAACTATTTTCCCAAATGGTTGTACCATTTTGCATCCTCACCAGCAACGGGTGAGAGTCCCAGTCTTTCCAAATCCTTGCTGGCACTTGGTCCACTGCTGTCATTTTATCAGTAAAGATGCTTTTGAAGATGCTGTAAGTAACAAAAGCGCCCGCACAATACTCATAATGGTCAAATAACGGAAGCCACCCAGGAGGCCAACAACGAATGGAGGGATAAGCAAAATGTGGTACATACATACAACAGGATACTATTCAGCCTTAAAAAGTCTCCTTTCCCACAGTGGATACCACATGCCCAACAGGCTGGGAATGCCCCTGAAGGCTCTTGGTGCTGTCCTTGTACATATGAGCTTAAAACGAAAGCTAGAAAGATGTTAAGGCATTGAAATAATCAAATCAGTAATTTTTTTGAAATAACGTAACGACCTGGCATGACCATCAACCTAACTTCTGATGATATGGAATCCAAACAAATAAAATGCCCAAACATTGGGGTTTTTTTTCCCTCCCCTATTGAACCAAAAAAAAAAAAAGAAGAAGGAAAGAAATTCCAGCTCAGGCTTACAATATGCATGAGCATGAGGACATTATGCTAAATGAAATCAGCAAGGCACAAAAGGACAAATACTGCATTCTTCCACTTCTGCAAGGTACCCAGAGGAGTCAAATTCACAGAGACAGAAAGAAGAAGGGTGGGTGCCAGAGACTGAAGCGGGCAATGGAAAGTTAGTGTTTAATGGGGATAGAGTTTCAGTGTGGGAAGATGAAAAGTTCTGGAGTTGGATGGTAATGATGTTTGCACAACAGTGGGAATGTTCACGGTGCCACTGAACTGTACTCTTACAGATTGTTAAAATTGTACATTTTATCCTATGTCTATTTTATCGCAAATTTTTTAAAAATGCAACATCTTTTATACTTTGTCCTTGAGTGAACTTTTTTTTTAAAAAAATTTCAAGTCTCTCAATCTACCATGTGGCAGGAACTAAATTCTGCCCCTCTGGGCCTGGGGATGTCCAGGGGAGAGCCTGTGACCCATTTCTGGCCTTTGAGAGACAAGAGGAAGTCTGCTGATGGCTCTTGAGGAAGAGAGAGCTCACTATAAAATGAGAAAGATACAGGAAGAGAGGCTTGTTCCATTTCGCCCACTCTCCTTCCTGCCTTTGGATGTCATTGTGTGAGGAAGTGATGTCTGAAGCTGTGGCAGTCACCTTGTCACAATGAGGAGACAGCCAAGACAATTTCGGAGGTGTCAACCATCCATTATGATATTGAGGAACTGGTTTTCTTTTTTTCTATCTTGGCTGCACCTGCCACATATGCAAGTTCCCAGGCCAGAAACTGAATCTGAGCCAGAGCTGTGACCTAGCCACAGCTATAGCACTGCCAGATCCTTAACCCACGGCACCGGGCCAGGGATCGAACCAGCACCACCACAGAGACAAGTCAGATCATAAACAAACTGTGCCACAACAGGAACTCCATATACTGAGGAACTATTGAACCCACCTGGGCATTACCTACTTCCTGATGTCCTCCTAAATAGACAACAGATGGCCTTATGACTTAAGTCACTCTTAGTCCAATTTTGTTACTTGCAGCCAAGTGCATTCCTAATGAATTCAATATACTCTACTTTCTATGGATTTAGGGTTTGAGACAAGAGACTGTGAGTTCATCACATCTGGGCTTGTGTCCCAGCTGGCTGTGTGACCACAGGGACATTGGTCCACTTGCTGGGCCCCCAGTTTGCCAACAGCCAACTGGAGACAATAGAGCTATGCACTCTGTAAGGTAGATGCTGTGACATTAGTGCATCACAGGATGTCAACATGTGCCTGGGACACAGTAGAGAATTATTCAGTGATTCCTTTTTACCCCGAGAACAAAAAATAATGGCAGTTCAGGACTCTGCACAAGAATGGCTGTGCCCTACCACAGTCTTGCAGCCGTGGCATCTTTCCTGGTTGCCCGAACTGCAGAAGCTGCAGAGGCCTTGAGCCGCTGGCTGGGGAAAGGTCATTGATGGTGTTGATTGGGGGTTTTACTTTCCCTTCTCCTTTAGCAAAAGCGCTGAGCATTTACTTAGAGCAGGCTCATAAATTCCCAGCCATTGCGCAGCCTTCCAACTGGAAAGGAATCAAGCGTTCCTCTTTGCTGAGTTCAAGGTTGGCCCCCCTGTTGCACCAGCACTCAGGATCCCCTGGAATGAACTGAGTCGTTGCAGGAAAGTGGTGGCTGGAAGGAGCAGCACTGCACCTCCCAGAAGGGACAAGAGAATCTGGGTGTCAGGCAAGATCGCCCCATTACCCTGAGGAGTTTGAGAGCCGACATGTAAGAGAAACTTGCAAGAGGCCACAAGGCAAGGGTGGGGTGTTTTCATGCCCCCTAAGGGAGGGAATGGTTGCAGCTTGGACCTCATCACCAAAGCTGAGTTAATCTTCCAACTATCCAGAAACTGGCTTAACAATCTTCCCCTCATTCCCCAGATGCCTGGCCTGAGGCTGTTATAGACTGACTCAGTCCCCTCCAAATTCTTATGTTGAAACCTGACCCCTATGTGCTGATATTAGGAGATAGGGCTTTGGGAGGTGCTTAGGTCATGAAGGTGGAGCCCTCCTGTATGGGATTAGTGTCCTTAATAAAGAGGCCCCAGAGAGCTCCCTTGACCCCTCCACCACTGAGGACACAGACAAGACAGCCATGCATGAACCAGACACAGAATCTGCCAGCACCTTGGTCCCAAGGTCCAGCCTCCAGAACTGAGAAATCATTGTTTGCCGTTGAAGCTGCCCAGTCAATGCTATGTTGTTATAGCGACCTGAGCAGAGATGGGCCTAGCAAGATTTTAGGGTGATTCCAGAGGCAGTGGTACCCCTCCCCCTCACAGAGATGGAAGGTCCGGGTGACCAGCTGCAGTGGACCTGCCACAGGTCAGTGCCCTCAAGATGATGAAGAGCCCTGGCAGTGAGCATTGTGACAACCCCACTTGGCTAAACCCCACCTCCCTCAGGTTCTTTCACCTTTGCCCCCGCCTCAGCCATTCTGGGCCGGGCCACCTCCTCTGGGGGGTTCTTAGACCAGCAGCTGCTGCTACCTCCATCCTTGAGGATGAAAAATGTTCCTGTCATCAGGAATGCAGACTCATTGCCTCTTGTTTGAAAACTAAAGGCTAGGAATTCCCTGAGGGCCTATGGGTTAGGGATCTGTCATTGTCACTGTTAAGGCATGGGTTCGATCCCTGGCCTGGGAACTTCTATGTGCCACCTGTGTGGCCAAAAACCAAACCAAACCAAAAAAAAAAAAAAAAAGGGCATAACATCAAAAAGAATAAAATACTTAGGAACAAAGTTAACCAAAGGGATGAAAAAAAATGTGAATGCTGAAAATGATAAGACATAGCAAAAGAAATTGAAGAAGACACAAATAAAGGGAAAGATATCCCTTGTTCATGAATTGGAAGAATTAATATTGTTAAAATGTCCACACTTCCCAAGGCCACCTATAGATTCAAATGCAATCTTTATCAAAATGTGAAATACCCATGTCTATATCTAATGGAATGTAATATATATAATGTAATATTATATATTATCCATTACATTTATATTATGTATTCCATTATATATTATATACAGGGTATTCTATTATACACATAAATTTCATTTTATTTCATATGTAGTGGACTATTATTTGGCCATAAAAGAGAGTGAAACCCTCCTTTTTATGACAACAGGGGTACATCTAAAGGACAGTATGCTAAATGAGATAAAAGAGAAAGACAAATATTGTATACTCTCACATATAAAATCTAAAAAAAAATTAATTCACGGAAATAGAGAATAGAGTGGTAGTTTCTAAGGATTGCGGGGGGGGGGGGAGGAATTGGGAGATGATTAAAATGTACCAACTTTCAGTTACAAAATAAATAAGTTCTGGCCATCTTTTTAAAAAAGACAAATCCTAATGCAACATGAGGAAAAACTAGGATACAAGAAATCTTGGGGAGGCCACAGAGCATGGGGAGGTGTGAAGGAAGGTGGAGACACTGAGCGAAGGGCTTTGGGCTGAACTGGGAGGCAGCGGAGTGCTATAGGGTGGGGCTGGGGAGAGAGCTCTGTGTCTGGCCTGGACCCTCGGCTCCAGCCACACAGAGCTCCTTATACAGGGCCTTTGCACCTGCATTCTCTTGCCTGGAACATTTGCTTCCCCAGAACTTGGCACAGCT
The DNA here is from genome assembly GCF_016906955.1 of Phacochoerus africanus. Classification (NCBI taxonomy): domain Eukaryota; kingdom Metazoa; phylum Chordata; class Mammalia; order Artiodactyla; family Suidae; genus Phacochoerus; species Phacochoerus africanus. The sequence continues at coordinate 28,655,441 of NC_062558.1, read as the reverse complement.
TGGGTCAAAGAGCACCTCCAAAAGGGGTCCCCAGTGGCCTCTCCAGAGTAGCCACATCCCATGGGTGTCTCCCACATCATCTCCTTTTATGGCGTTCTCTCTTCCCACTGCCCAGAATTCCAGAGTTACCTTGTTTATTTATGCTCTGTCTCCTGCTGCAGCCCTAACTAGGACTGAAGGACACTAGGATGAAAGAATGGATAAATAAGTGGATGGATGAATGGATGGATGGATGAGTGATAGAGCTCAGTTTGAGGGGGCCATTAATCATAGGGACCTGCACAGTGACGCCTTGAGCCTGCAGGGTGTCTGCTCCCCTGCAGCTCCTCCTGCCAGCCTCTGCCACCCTCAAGGCTGGGGACAGCTCGCTGATGGCCCTGCCCCCACCTCCCCAACTCCATTCTCCCCCAGGGGTGTGTGGAAGAGAAGCTTTGAAGCTGCCGTTCCCTGGTTCCCTGCCGGGAGCTACCCGACGAGACGACGTGTCTGCAGGAGCAGGAGGCTAGTTGGGGGGGAGGGGCTGTAAGGCAGCCAAACTCTTGGTTTCTTGCTGGAGAACCCTGCAGGGAAGCAGCTTTTTTCCTTCTTTCTTTTTTTTTTTTTTCCCCTCCAGAATGCCAAGTGCAGCTTCTAGTCTGAGGCTTGGGGGCCTGTGCACAATGAGGCGAGGCCTCAGGGCTGTTCCTGACCTGTAATCAGACCCCTCTCCTGGCAGGCTGGCAGACTCTGCTGAGAACAGCCTAGAGAGGAAACTTCAGAGCCTGAGGGATGAGACAGAAATTTCCAAGCAGCCAGCAGACAGGTGGCCATGGGAAACACCCAGGCCTGGAGGGGAGATCCCTCAGGAGTGGGTCCAGGCCCTCAGGGACAGAGGGCATCTTTCAGAGCTGGTCACCGCAACATCCCCCATCCCTCGTGGTCCTCTTACCCTCGGACCCTGACTCTCCTCCCACCTGAGGAGGAGCTTTTCATCACCTCCCTCTTGAACCTTCGCATGTTTGTGACTCACTCGTAACCAACAGCATGTGGTGGAAGAGATGCTGTGTGGCCAAGGTCTCAGGCAGGGGCGCAGGTACATTCATGCATTTATGCAACCCTCTGCCCTGGCATGGGGCTGTGGCTCAGCAATCTCAGCGGTCTCCCATCTCCCTCTGCTCCACCCAGCCACCAGGTCAGGCCCTTCCCCATTTTTTTTTTTCACGGCTGCACCCACGGCATATAGTTACCATATAGTTCCCAGACTAAGAGTCAAACCGGAGCTGCAGTTGCCGGTCTACGCCACAGCCATAGCAAAGCCAGATCCAAGCCGCGTCTGCCACCTACGCCACAGCTTGCAGCAATGCCAGATCCTTAACCCACTGAGCGAGGCCAAGGATTGAACCCACATCCTCAGGGATACTAGTCAGGTTCTTAACCCATAGAGCCACAGTGGAAACTCCCCCTTCCCCTGCTTAGAACTCTTCAGTGTGGGAATGACTTTATCCCTTTCTCCAAGGGTAGGAATTGTGCCTGTCTTTTATCAGATTTTGTCACTCAGCTCTTCACTGGTGTCTCGCCCACCGGATGATAAAATTAAATTGTAGAGAGGTTTCAAGAGGTCACTTTGTCTTCCCAAGGTCAAAATGGTCAACATAGACTTAAGCCTTCTAAAATGTATGGCAAACATGCCTGTGGTCCCCTGTTCTTAGGGTTACTGCGGGTGGTGCTTATACAACAACCACAACACTAATAGCAGAAACAGTAAGAGAAGGCCTGCTCTGTGCCAGCCGCCGTTCTAAGCAGGTCTCACCTCTATCACCCCACTTGGATATGCTCATCGGCCACGCTGGTGAGATTCTTAGGGGCAACTTCTTATCCAGGTGGTTGGGCAAGGGAGTTTGTAATCGTCAGGATATGCCAGGTTATGCTGCAGTTAACAAACAACCCTATATGATGTCCGTGACTTGACGCACAAAGTCTTATTGTCCTTCACACGACAAGTGCATGGTGTGTCAGCCACAGACCTTGCTGTACAACGTCCTCACCCCTGGACCCAGGCTGCGGGGTGGTGTGGCCAAAGGAGACTTCTGGAAGGTCTTGCACTGGCAAATGAATGTTCAGCTTGGAACTGTCACTTCCACTCACATTCACTGGCTGAAAACCATCATGGGATCCCCCCTCCCCACTGGGGAATCAGGAAGCGCCCAGAAAAAGGAATATATGAGCCTCTCTGCTGCCCCAGAGTCTGCAGGGTGCAGTAGCTAGTACCTGGGTCCAGTGTCCCACCCACCCCTTCTTCCCCTCAGGGTCCATCCCCTTCTGCATCCTCACCTTATAGTGGGACGAATAACCCCCCACCCCCACCCCCAGAAGGGGCTGTCCTACCCCCACAACCTGAGGATGTTACCTTACTTGGTGTGTTAGCTCAGGCTACCATAACAAAATAGCACAGACTGGGGGCTTACACAACAGAGATATATTTTCTCACAATCCCGGATGCTGGAGTCCAAGGTCAAGGTGTGGACAGGGCTGGTTTCTCCTGAGGCCTCTCTCCTTGGCTTGCAGACAGCCACCTTCTCACTGTGTCCTCACTGGGTCAGCTGGCTCTCTGTGTGTGGGTGCCCGCCTCTGCTCTCTTTGTATCCTAATCTCCTCTCCTTCTAGGGGAGGGTGGGTGCCAGTAGGCTGAGGTTTAATGACCTCATTTTAACACAATTGCCTCTTTAAAGATCCTATCTCCAGATAACAGTTACATTCTGAGGTTCTGGGGATTAGGGCTTCAACGTCTGAGTTTTGAGGGGTTCACTATAACCCAGGGCAAAAGAGACTTGGCAGGTGTGATTAAGAATTTTGTGGAGGTTCCGGGAGTGGAGGTTCCGGGAGTTCCCGTGGTGGCTCAGTGGGTTACAAACCTGATTAGTACCCATGAGGATGCAAGTTTGATCCCTGGCCTTGCTCAGTGGGTTAAGGATCTGGTATTGCTGTGAGCTGTGGTCTAGGTCGCAGACGTGGCTCAGATCCCGTGTTGCTGCGGCTGTGGTGTAGGCTGGCAGCTGCACCTCTGATTCGACCCCTGGCCTCGGAACTTCCATATGCAGCAGATGTGGGCCTAAAAAGCCAAAATTGGCCATCTCTGTAGAAACTACCGCCCAGACCTAACCTGCTTCCAGGCAAAGGGACCCAACAGCCCAGTGTCACCACTCTGGATGAGGGAGACTGGCCTGTAGCCGTGAGGAATTAATACAAAGGACATGTGACCACAAATGACCTGATCCCTTTCTCTCTACCCTGGGGACCACACGCTCACATGCTCAGCCACCCCCCTGACCTCCTGACCTGTTTTCTGGCCACACCCAGCTGCTTTTTTCCAAACTCAAGGGCCCTGTCCACGTCTCAGCCTCAGCTCTGGCTGTTTTCACTTCCTGGACTCCGCGTGAGCCTGACTCATCCTCATCCATCCGTCCATCCATTAAGCTCCAGGGACAAAAGTCTCCCCCGAGGCTAACAGCCCGTCCCACCTGCCCCGCCTGGCCCAGTGGAATTAACCTCATTTCATTCACTCAATAAACGTTTGCTAAGTGTCTCTTCCTTTCTCACCAGACGGTGAACAGGACCGACAGCCTTGACCTCAGAGCAGATGGTACAAAAAGTCCCATATTCCTGCCCTGCTCGCCACCCCCCTCCCCCGCCACACACAGCTTCCTCTGTTATTAATATCTTGCATTACCTTGTGACGCATTTGTTACAATGACTGAATCAATATGGATACGTCATTTTTCCCGGGACTCCACAGTTGACATTCGGGCTCTGCCTTGGTGTTGGGCCCTCTATGGGTTTGGACAAATGTATAATAAAAGATACCTGCCATGAGGGCAGTGTCACAGCCCTCAACACCCCCTCTGCTCCGCCTTTCATCCGTCCCTCCCCGCAACCCTTGACAACTACTGGGCTTTTTTTAGTGTCCCCCTAGTTTTACCTTCCCAGAATGTCAGAAAGATGGAATCACACATAGGTAACCTTTTCTGATGGGCTTCTTGCACTTAGAAATAGGCATTTATGTTTCCTCCATGTCTTTTCCTGGCTTGCTAGCTCATTTCTTTTTAGTGCTAAATAAAATCCCATTGTCTGGATGGACCACAGTTTATCCATTCACCTGCCGAAGGGCATCACAGCTGCTTCCAGTTGGGGCGATTATGTGTAAAGCTGCCATAACTATCCGTGGGCAGGTTTTTGTGCGGACGTAAGTTATCACCTCCCTTCGGAAACATGTAAAAGCGCAGTAGCTGGATCGCAGGGTCAGTGCGCTTTCAGTTCTATACAAAACCACCAAAAAGTGTTCCCAAGCAGTTCTGCTGTTTTTGTCTTCCTACCAGCAATGAATGAGTTCCTGGGTTTTTACATTTAGTTCATGGTTGGAAAAAAATCGAAAGAGGAAGAATATTTCATGACTCGTGAAAATGATAGGAAATTTAAATTTCAGGGCTCACAAAAAGTTTTATTAAAACACAGCCATGCCCATTCCTTTAGGCACTATCTCTGGCTCCTTTTACACCGCAAAGGTAAAATAGGAGAGTTGAGACAGAGACAGGAAGTCCCACAAAGCCAGAAATATTCTGCCTGAGCCTTTGCAGAAGAGGCTTGCCCACCTCTGACTCAGTATAGAGATTTTGAGATTCATGTACATTGCAACACGTGTCAACACTTCTCTCCCTCTTATAGGTATGTATTTTTTCTTTTTTCTTTTTTTGGGGGCCACCTGCATGTCATGTGGAAATTCCCGGGCCAGGAATCAAACCTGTGCTATAGCAGTGACCCAAGCCACTGCAGTCGCAATGATATATACACACACATATTTTAAGTCTCACAAAGTGTTTTTTGGTTTGAGGGTTTTTTGGCCACACCCACAGCATGCAGAAATTCCCGGGCCAGGGATTGAACCTGTGCCACAGCAGTGAAAACACCAGATCCTTAACCCACTGAGCCACCAGGGGATCTCCAACACTTCACTCCTTTTTATTGCTGAATGGGATCCATTGTGCAGGTACACGAAATTTATCTGGTTACCAGGTGATGGATATTAGGTGTCTCCAGTTTTAGCTCTTCTGAATAAAGCAGCTCAGCACGTTTGTGTCTGAGAATATATGGGACACAGGTCTTCACTTCTCTCCGGTAAATGCGTGTGAGTGGAACTGCCAGGTTGTGATGGTAGGATGTGGTTTCCAATCAAGGGCCATTTTATCCTATTGAACCCAAAGAAGGGTTCTTTCTTTGCCCTTTGCCCTTTGTCCTCTGCCAAACTAGACAATGAAGCATTCATTGCCCAGGGGAAGAATAAGAGAGTAGAAAAACATAAAAAAGCCTATTCAGTTTCAGAAGGCAAGCTTTTTTTTTTCTTTCCTTCTTCTGCACCTGACCTGTGGTACATGGAAGTTCCCAGGCTAGGGGTCCTATCAAAACTGCGCCTACGCCATAGCCACGGCAAACCTAGATCCAAGCCACATCTGTGATCTCACAGCAATGCTGTATCCTTAACCCCCTGAGCCAGGCCAGGAATCAAATCTACATCCTCATGTATACTAATAAGGTTCTTAACCTGCTGAGCCACAATGGGAACTCCCAGAGGGCAAAGCTTTTGAGTTATCAGAACCTGGGCTTTTGAACTGCAAAGGCAGAGCAATGAAGAGCTCCAGGTATCAAGTTGATGCCCTAGATAATATATGAGGGTGGGGAATATATAATGATAAGCCAGACTGTGAGCCCAGGAGGAGATGATAGCTCCTGGGGCTGGGAGAGAGAAGGCAGTGATGGACAGACACCATTCCTGCCCATCAAAATCCACTCTCCCCTCTTTTGGGCAACCAGCAGGATGGTACTTCCCATCATCCTTTGCACCTAGCAGTGGCCATGTGACTGAGCTCTTGCAGGCAGACCTTCCAAGCCTCCACTGTTTGCTCCTTGATCCCTTTCTTTTCCACCAACTGGAAGCTGCTGTAAGTGTGAAGCTCAGGGACATGGTGGAACCACAAGATGTTGGGAGCCTGAGAGGTGAATGACTGAGGAAAGAAAACTCCCCTCCACCTAAATACTCACTCTGAACCCTGAACTGTTAGGTGAGCAAGAGACTCACAACGTAGCCACTAGGGGGAAACTTTCCAAATCAAGAGTATTCACGCCTGTGGAGCCAGATGGGTAATATGAGAGCAGCGTAGTTGGGTGTGGGGCAATAAGGAGTGGTGGGGACTGTGGCAAATTGAACCCACATCCCATCTAGAGAGGGTAGCCACATTTCACCTCCCGCAATTGCTGCCACAAGGGAATGTGACCCAATGTGGCTAGAAATCTTTCTTTTTCTAGACTTTTCTAGAAGCTGGAAGTTTTGATGCATGTAAAATATTATCAGATGGTAGGACTATTTATGCTGCCTCAATCCAACACATCTGTGGCTGGATTTGACCTGTGGGCCACCAGGTTGCCATCTCTGTCCATTTGCTCAATTAATAAGCATTTATCGAGCACCTGCTGTGTGCCAGGCACAGATAAGGCACAGCCCAGACAATTGTGGCGGGGAGAGTAATATCCCCAGCAGAGGCCCAGAGGGACAGGATGGAAGGGGAGATCCAGGCTGTTGGAGGTCCCTTTGCTGCATGTCCCCCACATCACTGAGAGTGGTGGCCTGCCCTGGGCTGGGAGACAAGCAGTGGTTTCCTCCCCTCATCCAGCTAAAGTACAGAAGCCCTACCCCTCCTGGGGTTGAGGGTTTGCTTGGGTGGCCCAGCAGCCTACAGGCTTTTCCAAAGATTTACAGGGGAAATTTTTGCCTCTCTATTGCCCAGAATCGTTAAACTCCCAGCCGTTGTTAATTACTGTGCCCTTGAGCAAAAATGTTAATCTAAAAAATGTAAAATTATAATGGCTTACTTGACATAATTGGAACAAACAAGACAAGTAAGGAGGAAGCCAGCAGCAGTGGTGCCTACATCAGCCCCCTTTCAGCCTGGAGGGGGTGGGGAGTGGGGGACCCAGCCCACCTGCAGGAGGTGGTAGCCCAGTGGTGGCCCTGGTGGGCTGAAATGTGTGGCTGTGGCCTTTTATTTGCCACTCCCATGGCATGTGGAAGTTCCCCAGGCCAGGGATAGACTCCACATCACAGCAGTGACCCGAGCCACAGCAGTGACAATGCCAGATCCCCAACCACTAGGCCACCAGGGAACTCCTAAGCTCGTCTTTCTGCCATGGGATTCCTGCCCATGTCAGCCGTGGAGCAGTCAACCTGATGTGAATCCCACTTCCTGCTGTGTGTCCTGGGGACAGTGACCTCCCCTCTCTGCTTGCCCCTTTCCTCATCTGTGAAGTGGGGCTAATAAGAAAGTCCACCTCCAAGACTTTCTTCTCCACGTTACAGGTCTGTGAACACCGAGGACAAAGCGCCACACACAGTAAGCACTGTGTGCACAATCACCGCTGCTGTTGGTGAAAGGGGTCCCCCGGGCCTGTCTGAGGCGGGAGGAGAGGAGGTGCATGTCTGTCCTCCATTCCTCTCTTCTCTTGCAGAGGCCTGTCCCGTCCCTGGCTTTAGCTCCAATGTCCTCATATGGGGGGAGCTTGTCCTCTGGCCTGCCAGAGATTCTAGGACCAGCCAGGAGAAGGGAAGGGAGCTGCTAATCTCTTGATAAGAGATGCTCTGAGGAGTTTCGTCGTGGCGCAGTGGTTAGCGAATCCGACTAGGAACCATGAGGTTGTGGGTTCCATCTCTGGTCTTGCTCAGTGAGTTAAGGATCTGGCGTTGCCATGAGCTGTGGTATAGGTCGCAGACTCAGCTCGGATCCTGCGTTGCTGTGGCTCTGGTGTAGGCCAGCGGCTACAGCTCTGATTAGACCCCTAGCCTGGGAAGCGGCCCTAGAAAAGACAAAAAGACAAAAAAAGAAAGAAAAAAAAAAAGTTGCTCTGAGAGCCCTTAGTAAGAACAGACCAGCCCTTCTGGTTGGAGCAGATAAGACTGGGACCAGCCCCTGCCCAGGGCTCCTTTCCCCCTCCCTGAACCTGTGTAATATAATCAGAGCCTATGCACGGCTGCGCTTAACCTCACGCTCTCTGGATAGTTGTAGCCACTGGGATGCTTCGGGCTGCAAGGTACAGAAAAACCTAACTCCACCACGTCTTCAACCAGGAGCCGGCAAGCCATGGCTTGTGGGCCGACTCTCTGTTTTTATTAATAAATCTTTATTGGAACACAGCCAAGCCTATTCACGTAGGGCCTCTGGCAGCTTTCACTCTACAGTAGCAGAGAAGGCGAGTTGGGACAGAGACCTGGTCTGCAAAACCTGAAGTATTTATTACCTAGTCCCTTACAGAAGAAGGTTGTCAGCCACTGCCTTAAACAATAAAAGGAGACTAATTACGTCATTTGATGAATGCTTACAATGAAGGTGGCCCTCGCATTTATTTATGACCAGACAACGAATCATCCCCAAATGTAGAGGCTGAAAGCAATACTCGTTTACTCTCTCGCAGTGTCTGTGCGTCATGAATTCAGCAGTGGCTCTGCTGGGTGTTTGAAGCTCAAGGTGTCTCAGAGGGGGCAGGTGGAGGTGTTAGAGGTTCAGGCTGGATCGTTTTTTTTTAATTAAAAATTTTTTTTTTGTTTTTTTTTTTTTTTTACTTTTGAGGGCCGCACCTACACAGCATATGGAGGTTCCCAGGCTCGGGGTCTAATCAGAGTTACAGCTGCAGGCCTGTGCCATAGCCACAGCAACGCGGATCCGAGCCGCATCTGTAACCTACACCACAGTTCACGGCAATGCCAGATCCTTAAACTACCCTGAGCGAGGCCAGGGATCGAACCCACAATCTCATGGTTCCTAGTCGGATTCATTTCTGCTGTGCCATGAAGGGAACTCCCAGGCTGGATCTTGAGGACACCATCTGCGTGTGTGTGTCTGGCACCTGGGCTGGGAAGACAAATAGCTGGTATTTCTCAGGTATCTCCCTTCATCTTTATGTGTTCTCTCCAGCAAGGTGGACTCAGAAAAGCCAGACTTCTTACACTGCAGTTCATGGTCAGGAGTCCCGTGTGTACCCCAACAGAGAGCCAGGTGGAGGTCATTTCACCTTTACTGACCAAGCCTCAAAGTCAAGCAGCATTCTTTTCTCTTCTCCCACGGGTCGAATCCATCACAAAGGCCCACCCAGATTCCAGGAGAAGGACCCGGACCCACGTCTACAATGTCACAACGTGGCCACAAAGAATCCCATCTTCCATCTTCCTGCTCCATTGACCTTGCTCTGAGCTCAGCTAATAGCCCCATGGTCACTAAATGGCTGCTGCAGATTCAGTTTAAGCAAACACAGCAACATCCAACAGAAGAGGAAATGGTCTTGATCTCGTATCTCTCTTTTGTCCCCAATATTTTTATTGAAATACAAGATACGAAAGAGTGCATAAATCTCAAGAGTACAGAGCAATATATTTCCCAAAGTACACACAATGGGTGGCCAACAGCCAGATGGACCATATGACCAGAAGCCCCTTTACTCTCCCTCAGCCACTTTCCCTTCATTCTCCTCAAAGGTGATCAATTTCCTGACCTCTATCCCTGCAGCCAGATCTTGACCTTTTTTTGCCTTTTATGTAAATGGAATCACAGCTACACATGCTTTGTGTCTAGGTTTTTTCACCCAACATCATATCTCTGAGTATCTTCTACCTGTTGAATGCCAGAGGAGGGGCAGCTCTTTTTCATTGCTGTGTAATATTTCACTGTGAGCCCCACAATGTGTTTTTTCCATTTTCCCATTGAGAAATGGCTGGGTTGCTGGGGCGATTGTGAACAGAGCTGCAGTTAGTACCCTGGTAGGAGTCCCCTTTTGGGAACAAGGGTCTTTTGGCTGAAACAGAGGAATTGCTGGATTATAGGGTGGGGGAAGTTCAGCTTCAGTAGAAACTTGCAAACTGTTTCCAAAGTGGCTGACAATGTTCCTGGCCCCCGGTTCAGAAGCCCCAGTACCCTACACTAGGTGACCCATGACATCCAGTCTCCTGGCCCAGGGCCATCCAGCCCTCCCCCATCCACTTTTTTCCTGCCTTCTGGGGTCCAGAGCCATCAACCACAAAGTAGGGTGTAAATACAGACCTGGCCACCTCCAGAGACAACAAGAACTGTAAATGCCAGTAAAGAATGTTCCAACCTACAGGTTTCAAACTTTTTTTTAGGACAGTGGCTGTTTATTACAAAATGTTTAGAAAATTACAAGTCTAGGAGTTCCCGTCGTGGCGCAGTGGTTAACGAATCCGACTGGGAACCATGAGGTTGCGGGTTCGAGCCCTTCCCTTGCTCAGTGGGTTAAGGATCCAGCGTTGCCATGAGCTGTGATGTAGGTCACAGACGTGGCTCAGATTCCACGTTGCTGTGGCTCTGGCGTAGGCCAGTGGCTACAGCTCTGATTAGACCCCTAGCCTGGGAACCTCCATATGCCGAGGGAGCAGCCCAAGAAATGGCAAAAGACAAAAAAAAAAAGAAAGAAAGAAAGAAAGAAAGAAAGAAAGAAAGAAAGAAAGAAAGAAAGAAAGAAAGAAAGAAAGAAAGAAAGAAAGAAAGAAAGAAAATTACAAGTCTAAATAAGAAATAAAAGCTTTTTATCACCTCATTGTACTGCTACAATCTCCATGGACAGTTAATTTATTTCTTTCAGTCTTTTTTCTCTGCATGTATATGGACATATGCTTGTAGCTAACTTTCATAACACGCCTACTGTATGCCAAGAGATATTGTTTAAACATTTCTCATATATTAATTCATTTCATTTTCATAACAATTCATTCAAGTGGCTATTATCCCCACTTTCCAGATGAGGAAAATGAGGCCTGGAGACATGAAGTGACTTGCCCAAAGTCACCCAGCTGCTCATTGATTCAGCAAAGACTCAAACTCAGCTTTCTCAACCCAATTTTGTTTTTAAAATTAGTTTTGCTTTTTTTTTCTCTCTCTCTTTATGGTGGCACCTGTGGCATATGGAATTTCCTGGGCTAGGTGTTGAATTGGAGCTTTCGCTGAGACCTATGCCACAGCCTTAGCTACACCAGATCTGAGCCTCATCTGTGACCTACACCACAGCTTGCGGCAACACCAGATCCTTAATCCATTGAGTGAAGCTTGGGATTGAACCTGCATCCTCATGGAGACCACATCAGGTTCCTAACCTGCTGAGCCACAACGGGAACTCCCTAGTTTTGCTTTGGACCCCTGCAGTGTCCTTCCCCTGGCCTTGTTCTTATTCACCTGTAGTCATAGGGTACAGAGTGGACGAGACTGTGGATATAGGAGTTCTGATTCAAAGCCTGGGGACCCCCATCCTCTCAGCCCCCTGAGGTTAAGACACCTCCTGTCCTCTGTCCATATGCTTGACTCTGAGGATCCGGCCTTAGGACAGTGGTCACGGACAGCCGTCACAGACAGCCAGCCTGACCTCCTGTTTCCCCGGTCCCAGAGCCTCTACAGGAGGCAGATGTGTTGGCTGCTTACCTGGCCAGCTATCTTTTATCTCTGCCTCTGAAGATAAGATCTATTGGCCTTCAAATGGATTTCTGGGGAACACCACGATATTATTCATCTAGGCAAAAAATAGTCACACTGTACAGGTCTGTGTGCTCCCCAGTGCATGCTGGTCACTGACACATATGTGGCACTTCCCAGGCGCCCCAGGGGATGTCGGCACCTGGCAGCTCTAACTCGAGGTGGGCACAAGAGCCAGCCTCTCCAGGACCAGCGTTCGGGTTCCCCCGTTCACCATGCCATGCTCTTGGACAAGGTCAGCCTCCCAGAGCCTCGATTTTCTCATCCAGAAAGTGGGTACAGTGATACCATCTTTCAATACAGTGAAGCTGCCATCAGTGTAAGCTGCACAGTGATGTTTTGTCCCCCAGAGAAAAAAGTGTCGCCACTTAACACGGCGACAAGCCAAGGGTTGTCAGAAATGTTTTGATTTCAACGATGAGGAAAAACCGGCGTCTCGGTGACAAACTCACATCAGCTGGCCTCAGAGGCTGTTGTAGAAGCAAATGAATCAACACATGGGGAATGTGCAGGGCTTGGTGCTGGTGACGCCACCGTGCTGTCATTGTGACCATTCTTCTCTGACTTTCTCCTTGTTTGTGGCAAGGGGTGAAAAACTGCTAATTTTCCCAAGGAGAATCAATCTCTGGACTCCCATCCTGACCCTCCCTGGGGGAGGGCATCTTCCTAGAGGCCACTGGCTGAGGTCCTGGCGCTTTGTCCTCCACCCCAAGTGGCCAGGGGGACGACCCCTTGGCGACACCATTGTTCTCTCTGCTATGATGAAGAGCACAGAGGAGGCCCTAGGACACTGAGGGCTCCTCACTGGGGACAGTTCTGGTGGAGATGGCCTTCCAGGGCAGGGAGAGACAGGCAACAAGCAGACAGCAGGAAACACTCCATTATAATGTCAGGAAGACTGAGGGCAGGAAGAAAGTAGAGCAGACTGACTAACAACCAGCGATGGGGAGGGTCCAGGCTATTTAGATAAGGAGGTCAGGGAAGGCAATTCACAAGAGAACTGAAAGGTGAGAAGGAGCCAGCCTTGCAGACCTCTGGGGGCAAAGTCCCTGGGGCAGAGGGAACCACAAGTGCAAAGGCCCTGAGGCAGGCACAGATCTGTGCCTGAAAAGCAGAAGGAAGGCCTTTGAGCAGACTGAATGGACAGGAAGAGGGGGTAGGCGATGAGATGCGGGGAGGGACTTTGAAGATCCTACGACAAGTACAGATTTTCTTCTGGGAGCAACAGGAGCCACTGGGGGTTAAAGCAGGGATTGACATGGTCTGGGTAATGTTTGCAAAGGTCACTCTGGCTTCTGTGGGCTACAGGGGTCAGGGCAGCACCAACTTCATAGGAGAGCCCCGGAGGTTGCATGAAAGAATTGATATGAAGTGTATCCCCCATACCTGGCACACAGTAAGTGCTCAATTAATGGTGGTCAATGTGGATATTCTTGTATATTATTATCATCAATATTGCATTTCCAGGGAGTTCCCTAGTGGCTCAGCAATTATCCTTGTCTGGCATCGTCATTGTTGTGGTGCTGGTTTGATCCCTGGCCCAGGAACATCCACATGCCAAAGGCACACCTAAAAAAAAAAAAAAAAATTTCCATAAGACAATGATGGTGGCCTCCATCCTGACATGCATCCAATTCCCCAGAGCCCGGAATCTGCCTGGGTAGATTAATTGCTGTAAGTCAAGGAGCCCCATTCTCAGGCCCAAAGAAGGTTCTAGGACCCCAGGGGAAAGAGAGTCAGCTGGGACTACCCACCTCTGACGTCCCTTCTCACGCCTTGAAATGTTCCTCAGTGCAGAACAGGCTGAGTCAACACCCCCGATTCACTCCACGCCTTCCTCTCTCAGCTCCCTAGAAAAGCCACCATCTGTGTGCTCTGAACGCAATTACCGACTGGAAAGGCTCCCTGGCCCAAGCTACTGTTCCCTGCTCAGAATTCTCCATGGATCTTGGCTGCAAGAGCCACCAACTTGATGTTTGTGAGTTTACATTCCACAAGTTTCCCCAAGTCAGAGATGGTCAGAGTTTGCAGGAAATTCTGAGATGGCCAAGCTCGGGGTTGGTGAATATGCATCACTGCTATGTGCCATGCCTGAGCAGACATCACTAATCGATCTCAGCTCTCTCACTCCCACTGAGTTTGGGCATCACCTCTGGATCTTCAACCTGGACCTTCAGGCAGCCAAGCCCAACTATGGGGAATCTGCACAGGATCAGAGCTTCTTGCTTCGCCCATTCTAGCAAAAAGCCCTCATTATCTACTAGGAAAACTGAGGCCTATTTACGGGAAAGAACTAGAATTCGGGCCACCTGACTCCCAGCCTACAGCCTTGCTCCTCAAGGGCAAAGTGACCTCTGTCATTTCTGTCCTCACTAAAGGACCTGGCTATGGCAGATATTTGTTCAAACAATCAGAGGATTTAAATTTCAAAAAAGAGAGAGAGAGAGAAAGGAGTTTCAACTGTAATAGGTGGAAACTGGGTTGGGTGTGAGGAAGAAATTCATAACATCAAGGGTTGCTAGACATTTAGAAAAGTTGCTAAGGGAAATTTTCAGAGTGTCTTTCCTTGCAGGACTTTAAAAATAGTCCTGGGGGGAAAAAATGCCCTGATTAAGTATCCATCTTCTGGGAGGCACCCACAGAATTCTGAGTTTATTATTCATTCATTGTTGACAAGTGTTTGCTGAGCATCAACTACATGCCAAGCGTGAATCAGTCTTTGAACTAAACAGCAGAAATAACAGCTAGAATCTGTGTCTTTGTATCCATGAGAGATCTCGGGCTATGTGTGTCAAGCCAAGTCTGGGAGCTGGACGTGGCTCCTTCCATGGAAGGTATGTTGTTATGTACCACTGCATACCCTAAAACTTACCGGCTTAAACCAAGAATAAATATTTATTATCTCACATCATTTGGGGGCATCAGGAATTTGAGATCAGCATCTCCGGGTGGTTCTACTTTGGGGTCTCTTGTGAGGCTGCAGCCAAGATGTTCAGCCAGGGCTATGGTCATCTGAAGGCTTGAGTGGGGCTGGAGGACGGGTTCCAAGATGGCACACTCAATGGCTGTTGGCAGGTGTCTGAGTCAGCTCGGGCTGCCATCGCAAAGGACCACAGGCTGGGTGGCTTAAACAGCAGAAATGGATCCTCTCGATTCCGGAGGCTGGAAGTCCAAGGTCAAGCTGTCAGCAGACGCGGTTTCTCCCGAGGCATCCTTCCTTGGTTTACAGATGGACACCTCACACAGTGCGCTCACGTGGCTTTTCCTCGGTGTGTGGATCCCTGGTATCCCTGCCTCGTCACATAAGGACATTTGTCAGATTGGATTAGGGCTCACCCCGACAGCCTCATTTTAACTCCATCACATCTTTAGAGGCTCATTTCCAGATACACTCACATTCCAAGGTACTAGGCTCAGGGATTCAATATAGGAAATGGGTGGGACACGATTCAGCCCCTCACAGCAGACCTCAGGTCCTCACAGGCTGTTGGTGGGAAGATCTGTGCTCCCAGCTCTGCAGGGAAAGGTCCCAGTTAAGTGCCCTTCCCATCAGGGTTAAATCTCATCTCACCAACCTTTGGATCTAAGCACTTTTCACACAGCATCCAGCCCAAGTCAGTCAGTAATTCATTCAACAAGCATTCATACTCCCACGTCCTCGACAGCTGGAGGTGCCAAGGCAAAAAAAAAAAAAAAAAAAGGAGGGGGGAAGTCCCAGCCTCTGAAGAACTCATCATTCTAGAGGGTCAGAGGAGCAAATGTCCCATCCCAGAGCAGAGTGATGATATTTAAAATAATAATATATAAAGGTGTTCTGCATTCTTTTAATTCCCTCACTCAGCCTTTATGGCAACCCTATGAGGTAGGTGCTCTTTCTAGGTCCACTTCATAGATGGTAAAACTGAGGTCCCGAAAGCTTCAGCAGCTTGCCTGAGGTTACCCAGTTCAAGTGACAGAGCTGGGATTCGGACCCAGGTGATCTGACAGCACAAGCCCTTGAACGTGACTCTGTTCTGCCCGCAAAGGAACAGATCTTTAAGATGAGGCCT
Source organism: Phacochoerus africanus (assembly GCF_016906955.1). Lineage (NCBI taxonomy): Eukaryota > Metazoa > Chordata > Mammalia > Artiodactyla > Suidae > Phacochoerus > Phacochoerus africanus. Next base: position 28,639,843 of record NC_062558.1, on the reverse strand, counting down.
GAAAGATGAACAGGGTCAGCAGCAGCTTTCACCAAGAAATCAGGGAACAGCATTTTCACTAGAGAGACCAACATATGCTAAAGTTCAAGCCGGAAAGCAGCTGGGAGTGTGGGAGATGCTGAGGCCTGAGCACAGGGAGGATGGCCAGAGCGGCTTAAAAGGGTCACCACCAAGCCCCAGGGCCAAGTGCAGAACTTCAGGGCTGCTCTTTTTTTTTTTTTTGTCTTTTTGTCTTTTCTAGGGCAGGACTGCTCTTGATCCCAGCGTGTCTCTCACCCTCTGCTGGGTGTAATGAGAGTTCCCCGGTTGCTACAAGGATGCAGTGGAATCACATGCAGTTGGCCCTCACCTGCGTTAAAACTCTTCTTTCCCCCTTCAGCTCTGGTTTGAGGAAATAGCCTCCAAAGCATAGAGCCATGAAAAACAGAGTTGTAATACTACAGATACAAGAGGCCTGGCACGTCCTGCTTCACGGAAGACCCATGAGTGCACGCGCAGCCCTTCTGCCTCATGGCATTCAGCACTCCCATCGTCTCCTGGGCCCAACGCAGCCTTGCCAGAGCCCACGGAGAAGCCCCACTTCCCGGAGTCGGGAGTCGGCTGCGCCCACACCCACCACCCGCCTGGGGAGGGAGCAACAATTTCACGTTCACACCCCCAAACGACACAACCCCTAATTAGACACGGAGGCACTGTGAGCGAGCGGAGGTTGTGGGAGATGGTTCCTGTTTAGTAAAAGTGTCATTTCATCTCTCTCTCTCGCTGCTTTTGAAACTTGCTGGTGGTAACAGAGATCGGAAAAAAGAGAACGCCCACAGCAACACATGCCCGGGGCTGAGGCGCTCCGGGTGGGCGTGCGAAGCTGCAAGTACACTGGCACTCGTGTGCACACACACACACACACACACACACACACACACACACACGCACATGCACCACGTGCTCACGTGGCTGGGCTCCCAGTACAGATGCTCTCTGCTCTGCTCCTGGCGAAGAGAAGCACTCGGGAGCCAGAAGGTCCTGGGATCAAATCCTGAATCACCTGCTTGTTTCCTTGCTCAAGCAAGGAACTTCTCTCAGCCTCCTATTCCTCAAGCTTAAAATGCAGATGATTATTTATGATGATCTCACTCACCCTCTCTGCCCTGGCTCCACGTCTGCAGGGGCTGTGACTGCACCCCAGGAGCTGCATTAAGACACCCCCTACCCTCTGGGCTCTGGTGGGGGTTGACCAATGGGAAGCATCAGAACAGATCAGAGTGGCGCTCCCATCATGGCTCAGCAGTAACGAACCCAACTAGTATCCATGAGGACACAGGTTCGATCTCTGGCCTTGCTCAGTGGGTTAAGGATCTGGTGCTGCCATGAGCTATGGTGGAGGTCGAAGATGTGGCTCAGATCTGTGTTGCTGTGGCTGTGGTGTAGGCTGGCAGCTACAGCTCCGATTTGATCCCTAGCCTGGGAGATTCCATACGCTGCAGGTGCGGCCCCAAAAAGATGGGATGGGGGGAAGGACAGATCAGAGAGCGGGGGCAGGGTGGGGGAAGAAGGTTGGGTACTTGCGCCCCTAAGTCCCTCCCTACAGGCAGTGGATTGTCCCCCTACTGAATGTCACTGCTCGTGAAGCAGCCCTTTCTGAGAGCTTCCTATATTGGCCTCCTATTACTTCAGTAACAAATGAGCACACCCTTGGTGGCTTAAAATGACATGAACTTGCTTTTTTAGAGCCCGGAGGTCAGAATTCTGACACAGAACTCACTGGGCTAAAATCAAGCTTGCAGCAGAGCTGGGTCCCTTTTGGAAGCTTCAAGGGAGTGTCTGTTCTTTGCCTTTTCCAGTTTCCAGAAGCCACCAATTCCTTGGCTCAGGTCCTCCCCCCTACCCTCTAACCTTTCTGACTCTGAACTCCTATCTCCCTTTTCCACTTTTAAGAATCTTTGTGATTTTTTTTTTCTTTGTATGGCTGCACCTGCGGCATATGGAAATTCCCAGGCCAAGGGTCAAATCAGAGCTCCAGCAGCCAGCCTATGCCACAGCCACGGCAACATGGGATCCAAGCCGTGTCTGTGACCTACACTGCAGCTCATGGCAACGCCGGATCCTTAACCCACTAAGCAAGGCCAGGAATTGAACCTGAATCCTTACAGACACTATATCCGGTTCTTAACCTGCTGAGCCACAACGGGAACTCCAAGAACCTTTGTGAATACAACGAGCCTCCTGGAAGTCCAAAACTTCCCATCCCAGGGTCATCTGATTAGCAACATTAATTCCACCTGCAACCTTCAATCCCCTTGGTCGTGTAACCCAACCTACACATGGTTTCCAGGAATCCAGTTGCGAGTATCTTTGCAGGCCAGTATTCTGCCTCCCAGGCTATCCTCTCTGGCTCCAGGCACTGCTCTGGTCCCTGACCCTCAGGTCTAGCAGCAGTAAGGGGTCCCCGTGCTGCAGACCTTCGGGACTGCCTCACCCCAGTTGCTTCCCTTAGCCTGCCTCACTGTATACATTCCTTCATTTCGTCTCCCCACTGACCGCTGTGTGAGCTGTCTCTGGCAGGCCCCTGTCTCTTAGATTTGTCTAAGGATGAAATGAGGTGTCTTGTGTACTTTTAACACCCTCAGCCTGATGTCTGAGGGTGTTACAGGCATACCCTCAGTAGATGCAGAACCCTTGAAGGTGGGAACTGTATATTTTTAATCTCATTTTCACTAGCCCAGCTGCTGACGAAGACTGGATGATCAATTATTCATTTAACAAACATTTATTGAGCACTGACTAGACCCTGGAGAGACAGAAGGGAGAAAATTTAACCCCAGGAAACTTCTTATCTATGAGGGAGCCAGCAGCCATGGCTGTCATCAAACACATAATGACAAGACCCACCCACAACACAAGGCTAAATATTCGTGGAGTGCCTCCCTGGATTAGTCACCAAACACCAGCAGTATGAGCAAGACCTACCACCTGCCCTCAAGGCGTTGATGCTTTTAGGTTAATGAGAGTTATGGGTGCTCTGTGCTAGTTTCTCTATGCAGCTAGTTCTCATCTGATTCTCAGATCAGGTATGGGTGAAGCCCTGAGGAAGCTCTGGAATCTCTTCAGATTTTTTTTTTTTTGTATGTATATATTTTACGGCCGTACCTGTGGCATATGGAAGTTCCCGGGCTAGGGGTCGAATCGGAGCTACACCTGCTGGCCTACACAGCAGCCATAGTAATGCTGGATCTGAGCCGCATCTGCAACCTGCTCCACAGCTCACAGCAATGCTGGATCCTTAACCCCCTGAGTGAGGCCAGGGATCAAACCCGAATCCTCACAGACACTATGCTGGGTTCTTAACCCACTGAGCCACAACAGGAGCTCCTCTTTAGATTTTAATCCCTCCCTTCTTAATCCAGTGTACAGGTGTGAGCAAGTGGAAAAAATAATCTTCTTTCATGCTCTTTTAAACAAATGTATAAATAAATTTTGAACTACCTCTGCTTTAAAAAAAAGGGGGGGGGGTTCCCATTCCAGCTGTAACAAATGGCCATCAATTCAGCGGCTTAAACAACACAACCTTATTCTCTCACAGGCTGGAGATCAGAAGTCCAAAATCAGGTTCCCCAGGCAGGTCAAGATACTGTCTGCAGAGTTCCCGTCATGGCACAGTGGAAACGAATCAGACTAGGAACCATGAGGTCGCCGGTTCGATCTCTGGCCTCGCTCAGTGGGTTAAGGATCTGGCGTTGCCGTGAGCTGTGGTGTAGGTCGCAGACGCGGCTCGGATCCCACATTGCTGTGGCTGTGGTGTTGGCTGGCAGCTGTAGCTCCGATTCGACTCCTAGCCTGGGAATCTCCATATGCCGCAGGTGGAGCCCTAAAAAGCAAAAACAAAAACAAACAAACACATTGACAGGGCGGGTTCCTTCTGGAGGCTCCATAGGAGAATGACTTCCGCACCTTTTCTTGCTTCTGGAAGCTGCTTCCATTGCTTGTCTCAGGACTTCACATCACTCAAACTTCTCGCTTATAATTTCCAATCCTCTTTTCTTTTTCTTTTTTGATTTTTATATTACTCAAATGAATTTATCACATCTGTAGTTGTATAATGATCACAACAATCTGGTTTCACAGAATTTCCATCCCACAGCCCGAGCACGTCCCCCCAGCCCCAAAATGTCTCCTCTGGAGACCATAAGTTTTTTCAACGTCTGTGAATCAGCATCTGTTCTGCAAAGAAGTTCAGTCTGTCCTTTTTTCAGATTCCACATGTCAGTAAAAGCATTTGATGTTGGTGTCTCATTGTATGACTGACTTTACTTAGCATGGTAGTTTCTGGGTCCATCCATGTTGCTAAAAATGCCGGTATTTCGTTCTTTTTGATGGCTGAGAAATATTCCATTGTGTGTATGTACCACATCTTCTGGATCCACTTCTCTGTCGATAGACATTTAGGTTGTTTCCATGTCTTGGCTATTGTAAATAGTGCTGCAGTGAACATCGGAGTACATGTGTCTTTGCAAGTCGTGGTTTTCTCTGGGTAGATGCCCAGGAGTGGGATTGCTGGATCAAATGGTAGTTCTATGTTTAGTTTTCTGAGGAATCTCCATACTGCTTTCCACAGTGGTTGCACCAATTGACAATCCCACCTTTTTCTCTACCCCCTCTCCAGCACTTATTGTTTGGAGACTTTTTTTTTTTTAATTATTTATTATTATTTTTCCCACTGTACAGCAAGGGGGTCAGGTTATCCTTACACGTATACATTACAATTACATTTTTCCCCCAGCCTTTCTTCTGTTGCAACATGAGTATCTAGACAAAGTTCTCAATGCTATTCAGCAGGATCTCCTTGTAAATCTATTCTAAGTTGTGTCTGATAAGCCCAAGCTCCCGATCCCTCCCACTCCCTCCCCCTCCCATCAGGCAGCCACAAGTCTCTTCTTGTTTGGAGACTTTTTGATGATGGCCATTCTGGCTGGTGTAAAGTGGTACTCAGAATGGTTTTGATTTGCATTTCTCTAATAACGAGTGATGTTGAACATCTCTTCATGTGTTTCCCGGCCATCTGTATGTCTTCTTTGGAGAATTGTCTGTTTAGATCTTCTGCCTGTTTTTTGATGGGGTTGTTTGGTTTTTTTTGGTATGGGGTTGCAGAAGGTGTTTATAAATTTTGGAGATTAATCCCTTGTCAGTTAATTCACTTGCAAAGATTTTCTTCTATTCTGTGGGTTGTCTTTTCGTGTTGTTTAGGGTTTCCTTTGCTGTGCAGAAACTTTTGAGTTTGATTAGGTCCCATTTGTTTATTTTTGTTTTTACTGTCAATACTCTAAGAGGTGGATCTGAGAAGATGTTGCCGTCATTTATGTCAGAGAGGGTTTGGCTTATGTTTTCCTCTAAGAGTTTTATAGTGTCTGGTCTTATATCTAGGTATTTAATTCATTTCGAGTTTATTTTTATGTGTGGTGTTAGGGAGTGTCCTAATTTCATTCTTTTCCATGTGGCTGTCCAGTTTTCCCAGCACCACTTATTGAATAAGCTGTCCTTTCTCCACTGTCCAATCCTCTTTTCTGTAGTCAAGTCTCTCTCTGCCTCCCTCTTTTTAAAATTTAAAAATTTTTATTTATTTAATTTTTTTTTCTTTTTTGGCTGTATACACAGTTTATGGAAGTTCCTGGGCCAGGGATCGATTCCAAGCTACAGCTGTGACCTAGGCCACAGCTGTGGCAATGCTGGATCCTTAACCCACTGTAACACAGCGGGAACTCCTATTTTTATTTTTTTCGAATTTATTTAATTTATATTTTTTTGGTCGTGCCCACAGCATGCAGAAGTTCCCCGGCCAGGGATCAAACTCAAGCCACAGCATCGATCCGACCCACAGCGGTGACAGTGCCTGATCTCTAATGGGCTAGGTCACCAGGGAACACCAAATTTATTTTACTGAAATATAGTTGATTTGCAATGTTGTGTTAATTCCTGCTGTACAGCGAAGTGACTCAGTTATACATATATATACATTCTTCTCTGTTACGGTTTATCACTGGATATTGAATAGAGTTCCCTGTGCTATAAGTAGGTGCTCGTGGTTTATCCATTCTATATATACTAGTTTGCATCTGCTAACTCCAAACTCGCCACTCATCCCTCCCCCACCCCCTCCCCCTTGGCAACCACAAGTTTATTCTCTATCTGTGAATCTGTTTCTGTTTCATAGATAAGTTCATTTGTGCCATATTCTTGATTCCACATATAAGTGATATCATATGGTATTTGTCTTTCACTTTCTTACTTAGTATGATAATCTCTAGGCCCATCCAGGTTGCTGCAAACTCTCTGTCTCCCTCTTAAAAAGACACTTGTGGTTACATTTAGGGTCTGTGTGGATCGCCTGGGATGGTCTCTCCATCTCAATGTCCTTAGTCACATCTGCCAGGCTCCTTTTGCCTGGGCATCTTCAGGGGGCACTCTTCTGCCCACTGTGTGCATTACCAACAGCCCTGCAAGGGCCCTTTCCGCCCACCACATTTCTGTCTCTCTCCTGTGCCAGCACATGCTGATTTGCTTCATTCTTTTCGGCCTGATGGGCACTTGCACAGCAACTGCCTGTTAAAAACCACGCTGGCAATGTTCATAGGGAAACCATCAGAGTTCTGGGCTCCCCTTGGAGCAGAGAGGGGAGCTGGCTAGCTCTGAGAAAGAGTTCTGGAAAATATTGAGCCTTCCCACGGCCAAACTCTCCTCTGGAGGCGCTTCCAAGTCCCCCAGATCCCCCAAGTCAGAGGTGGCTGGTGCAATGTGAGACGTGACCCCAAAGCTGGGATCTGGGGACAAAATGGCATATAAGCAGAGGTCAGTGTACAGTGGGAGAAAGGAAATAAAGTGTCCTTGTTTTCGGGTCACGTGCAGAATGATCAGTGCCTGAATGGACCTACTTAAAATTCAACTGTTTCCTTACATTTACATTTGTCATTTATGCAGCCTCACATTAGCTACGCTGGTTAACTTTCTTTTTTTGATTTTTATTTTTTCAATTATAGTTGATTTACAGTGTTCTGCTAATTTCTACTGTACAGCAAAGTGACCCAGTCATACATATACATATATATTCTTTTTTTTTTTTTTTTGCTTTTTAGGATTGTACCCATGGCATGTGGAGATTCCCAGGCTAGGGGTCTAATTGGAGCTACAGCTGCCACAGCCACAGCAACGCCAGATCTGAGCAGCATCTGCGACCTACACCAGAGTTCACGGCAACACCAGATTCTGAACCCACTGATCGAGGCCAGGGACTGAACCTGCAACCTCATGGTTGGATTCACTTCCGCTGCTCCATGACGGGAACTCCTATATATTCTTTTTCTCACATTATCCTCCATCATGTTCCATCACAAGTGACCAGATATAGTTCCCTGTGCATATTGTAAATAGTGAGTGCTGCAATGAAGATACAGGTGCATGTATCTTTTTCAATGAAAGTTTTGTCTGGATATATGCCCAAGAGTGGGATTGCTGGGTCATATGATAGTTCTATGTTTAGTTTTCCGAGGTACTTTCATCTGTTTTCCATAGTGGTTGTACCAAGCTGGTTTACTTTCGGTTGCCCCTCCAGACCCTCCCTGCTCTTTATATCAGGAGGCTGACCCTGTGGACTACATTTCCCAGGATCCCTTGCACTCTGGCTTCCTTCCAGAATCAGCCAATGGGAAGCACCAAGGAAAGATAGAAGGGTGGGAGAAGAGAAAGGGTGAGGTACTTCCCTGATACTGCCTTTCCTGCCTGACCGTAATTGGAACAGGGGCTGTGTTCTTCTGCTGAAGGACCCTTCTGTCAGATGGCCCCTGTCCTCCAGCTCCAGCTCTCTCTGGGTTCCAGTAGCTACTTCCTGTCCATGCAGCCTATGGATAATAACAGCTTCTTGTTTTCAGGAGTCCTGGGCACTGCACAATTTCTTCTTGGGTTCCCTCCACAGACCTCACCTCCACCTTTGTAGGCTGTCCCTTCACTAACTCTCCCAGTTACTCCATTTGAGAGCTGGGACTCAGACAGATACAGTGAACAATGATATTTGTGACACTGCAGGTTTGCTGCACAGTTACAACGTGTGAACACACATTGAAATAAATACTAATTATTAAAGCCAAAAAAAATACTGTGGTGTTCTACTTAAAATCATCTCATTTCATATCATTGGTATTCATGGCACTTGGGAACATTGTCATGGAATAAGCTCTATTACAGGGATAATAAAAAGCTTGTGGTTGCCATTATGGCTTAGTGGGTTAAGAACCCGACATAGGGTCCATGAGGATGAGGGTTCGATCCCTGGCCTTGCTCAGCAGGTTAAGGGTCCAGTGTTGCTGCAAGCTGCAACAAAGGTCAAAGATGCAGCTCAGATCTGAGGCTGTTGTGGCTGTGGTGTAGGCCGGCAGCTGCAGCTCTGATTTGACCACTAGGCTGGGAAATTCTGTATGCTGCAGGTGCAGCCATAAAAAAAAAAAAAAAAAAAAGAAAGAAAAAGAAAAGGAAGAAAGAAAAAAGAAGTAGGATAAAACAAAGCTTATTTGACCTAAGCATGGGGACCAAATAATCATACATCCTGAGGGAGTGGGGTGCAGCTAGCCAAGGTCAGGCTGCACTAGGGATATGGACTAGGGGGAATAATGGAGGAAGATAAAGTCCGTGTAAGAACTCTGGGTACCACTAAATTGTTGGAGTCTGGTATTTCCAATGGGAAACTTACCATTTTTGTAAATAACTGCTTATATGAGGCTGTAACCATGCACTGCTCAGAATTCTTGCTTGCAAGTGACAGAGACCAACTCAAGTTACTATATTAGGTTCCTCGATTGCTGTAACAACATGGCAAAAACTGGGCAGCTTAAAACAAGAGGAATTTATTGTCTTACAATTCTGGAGGCCAGAAGTCTGAAATCAAGGGGTCAACAAGGCCATACTCTGATGGTTCTGGGGAAGGACACTTCCTTCCTCTTCTAGCTTCTGGTTTTGCCGGCAACCCTAGGTGTTCCTTGGCATCCTAGTCATACAGCATTGTCCCTTTGAGTCATCTTCCCTCTGTGCATGTCCGTTTCTAAATTTACCCTTTTTTATAGAGACTCCAGTCATACGGGGTTAGGGCCCAATCTAATGACCTCATCTTAACTTGATGACCCCTGTCAAAATCCTATTTCCAAATACGGACACATTCTGAGATACAGGGGTTAGTATTTCAGCATATATTTTTGTGAGAAGGGACAAAATTCAACTCTTTATTTTATTTATTTATTTTTTTTGTCTTTTTGCTATTTCGTGGGCTGCTCCCGCAGCATATGGAGGTTCCCAGGCTAGGGGTCGAATCAGAGCTATAGCTGCCACCCTATGCCAGAGCCACAGCAACGCAGGATCCGAGCGGCGTCTGCGACCTACACCACAGCTCACGGCAACGCCGGATAGTTAACCCACTGAGCAAGGGCAGGGATCGAACCCGCAACCTCATGGCTCCTAGTCGGATTCGTTAACCACTGCGCCACGACGGGAACTCCAAATTCAACTCTTTATAGTGACTCAATTTACAAAAAAAAGAAGAAGAAGAAGAAAAGGAAGGAAAGGAAATTATTGCTCTGGTTAATAAGAAAAAAAAATCCGGAGTTCCCATCTTGGTGCAGCAGATATGAACCTGTCTAGGAACCATAAGGTTGCGGGTTTGACCCCTGGCCTTGCTCAGTGGGTTAAGGATCCGGCGCTGCCATGAGCTGTGGTGTAGGTTGCAGACGCGGCTCGGATCCCACGTTATTGTGGCTGTGGCGGAGGCTGACGGCTACAGCTCCGATTAGACCCCTAGTCTGGGAACCTCCATGTGCCGTGGGTGCGGCCCTAAAAAGACAACAACAACAACAAAATCAACAAAATCAAGGTGTTGTGGCTAAAAGAAGGGGAGGGTGGATATTGAGAAGATCATTGTCAGTTCCTGCCCAGGAATTTTTTTGGGGGGAGGGGCTTGTCCAAAGTCACACCCTTGGTCAGTAAGGGAAACATATTTGAACCCGCCACTGCCTGTTCTCTCAGCTTTTGCTACATTTGGTAATTGCCTAAAGAGGAAAATTAAAAGATGTTATTCTTTGTTGGTTTGGTTGATTTTGGCTATGCTCATGGCATACAAAATTTCCCAGGCCAGGGATCACACCCACATCACAGCAGTGACAATGCCATATCCTTTAATTGCCTGGCCACCAGGGAACTCCCAAAGGTATTATTTAAATGTCTTTTTAAAGTGTTTTCTGCTGAGAGAGGCCGAAGAAACACTGGGTTAAGCAAAGGGAAACAGGTTGCTTTGTTCTAGGACTTTTCCAAGTGAATCAAGACGCCCCAGATAACAGAAGCCTTGATTCGAAATGGCTTCTCCTAGAAGGGACTGTATTATGTCACTGCAGTGGAAAACAGAGACCAGAGACTGTGGCAGGGCTGGTTGATTCAGCAGCCCACTTAGGATCAACAAGGATCTGGACTTTTTCCGTTTTGGGGCTCTGCCATCTTTAGGCTCATCCCCTCATGGCGCAAGATGGCTGCTGGTGAGCCAGGCATCCAGTCACAAGGCCCGAAGGGCAGCAGAGTGAATATCCTTTCCTCACAGCCCTATGTAAAGACAAGGAAAGCTTCCCTAAAGCTACTGACACTTCCTCTATCGCCAGAATTTTCCATGTAACCCCTCCTTGTCCCGTTGTAAACAAGGGAGGCCTCTGAATTCCCAGGATTGGCTTAAGTAACCAATGTCCACTGTGGGGCAGGGGTGGGACCAAGCTGATATCTGGACAACCTCCAAGGTCTGTTGACAGGGAAGGGGTATCACTAATGGGGCCAAACCAACACGTGGGTCAGACTTTGAAAGGGCAAACACACTTTGTGTAATCCCTGTAGGGGCAGAAGTCGGCCTAGCCCCCACCCAGAGAGTCAGCTGGTTGTGGGGAGGGGGCTGGGTGGGTGGGGTGAGGGGTCAGGGCATTTGTCCCCAGTGGACTACAGAGGAGATCACAGGAGATTAATGCTTCTCCTAAACTGAATGTTGGAAACACTGGCATTTTATTCTGTCTTGTTTACCTCCATTCAATATTTTTCTGATAACAAAGTAACACTTGTTACGGTGGAGGCAATGATGGGGGGGACCACCCTGGTGGAAGGGCCTGCTGCCTTGCTTGGGGAGCAACACCTTGATTTTTAGCAGGACGATATTTCCTAGGCTCCCTTGCCAGGTTTGGCCATGTGGTTCTCGTTGGCCAGGGAGGTGAAGGCCGGAGTGTTTCGTGGAACTCCCCCGACGTCTCCTTGATGGAGGATGGCTCCGCTGAAGGATGATCTCTTTGCTTCTTCAGCTGCCTGGAATGCAAATGCCGTGGCTGTGGCGGAGGCCGGCAGCTGCAGCTCTGATTTGTCAACCCCTGGCCCAGGAATTTCCATATGTCACAGGTGCAGCCAGAAAAAGAAAAAGACAAAAAAAAAAAAAAAGGAAACAGATCTGACTCCAGAAAACCTGCCTTGATTTCCCCCTCAGAAAGCTGTGGTGAGGTCTGGGGAAGAAGGCCAGCATTTCAGGGAATTCCAGGGTGTCAGCTGTCATTTTTCGGCTTTCAGGCCCCAGCGGGTCTTGGGCTCAGCAAGGCAGGGTTCCAAGCTGTCTGCTTCCTTGAGGATGGATCTCAACCAGGAGGCTAAGGTGTCTCTTAGCCTGGTGACTCTGGGTCACCAGGATCAATCTGTCAACCGCTCTGGAGTATAAACAAGGCGTGAAATGCTCCCTTCCTCTTGGCTTTGGCCACCTCCCCCATCTGCTGGTGAAATCATCGTATTAGCATCCTGGGATGAGCAGATGAGGTCGTGGTGGCAGGCCCTGCTCCCATGTGCTCCCAGGCCTGTTCCACCCTGTAGCGCCGACTCAAGACCTTAGATCCATTCTGACAGCCACCCAAGTTGTCCTCCACGGAGGGGGACACTTTGGGGTTTTGTTCAAATCCTCCTTTTCAGAACGAAATAATGCCATGTGCAGCAACATGGATGCAACTAGAGATTCTCATACTAAGATAAGTAAGTCAGAAAGAGAAAGACAAACACCATATGATATCACTTATATGTGGAATCTAAAATATGGCACAGATGAACCTATCTACAGAACAGACACAGACTCACAGACATAGAGAACAGACTTGTGGTTGCCAAGGGGGAGGGGGGTTAGTAGATGCAAATCATTACATTTAGAATGGATAAGCGGTGAGGTCCTGCTGTACAGCACAGGGAACTGTGCAGTGTCTTAGGATAGACCATGATGGGGGTGATATGGTCACATATATATATATCTGTGCATCAGGCTGGGGCACACGCTCTTTTTTTTAGAGTGATATACATTTTTCCCCTTTTTTTAAAAAAAGTTAAACTATCATTGACTTACAGTGTTGTGCCCACTTCTGCTGTACAGCAGTGACCCAGTCATACATATATATACATTCTTTTTCTCATGTTATCTTCCATCATGTTCCATCCCAAGAGGCTGGATATAGTTCCCTGTTCTGTACTGCAGGACCTCATGGCTTATCCATTCTAAATGCAATAGTTCGCATCTCCTAACCCCAAACTCCTACTCCATCCCCCTCCCTCCCCCCCCTCCCCAGGGGACATGCTCTTGATTCATCCTGAGAACTATACAGTAGGGAATATTATTGCCCCATTTTACAGATGAGGAAACTGAGGTTCTGACAGCAGTTGGCAAGGGTAACTCTCTCTCCCCCTCTTCATGACAGCTCTCCTTCCCTGAGGCCCTGGGAAGGAAAGAGATTGGATCTTGCATCTGCCAGTCCAGTGCCCAGAGGCCTCCGTGCTGGGGAGGGGGTGGGGCAAGACCATCTTGATTCTGGCCCCCAGCTCCTTCCAGGCTCCCAGGCCTGGAATGTCCTCCCAGACTCTGCCACTCACACCTATGACTCAACTTTGTGGGGCAGGAGCCTCCATTTCTGCCTCTGTAGAATGGGGATAAGGGAGCACTGAAGGCTGTTGAAAGGAATTTCGATGACTTGCTGGTAGCCAGTGTTGTACGAGCCAGGCCCAGGGGCCTTGGGTGCCATATGAGGCACCAGCATGAGAGTTCCAATCATCAGGGACCCCCATATCCTCCCCCCAGTGGGGCAGGGTATCCCTGTCATGCTCCCCAATGGCCTGCACCACCCCCCAACATTCTTGGTTAAACTCCCTGCTTACCTGCCTGCCTTGACCACAGGTCTGTGACATCAGGGCAGAGCCCTGCCTTGCCTCTTGCCTGCACTTCTGAGCAAGCTGAATCCAGACACTTCTCTCCTGGAGCCCTGTCCCCACGCCCACACATGGAAGGGACAAAGCCACAAGACCAACTGTCACCCTGACCACCAGCCCCCCAAGACCAGCTATTCTTGAAGTGTGGCTTAAGGACCCCTGGGGCTCTGAGACACTTTGGGGTGATCCACAGGTCCTCCATCTCCAGCCCCTTGTCAGTGAGCTGGCTTTCCCTCACTGCCTTCCACCAAGAAGACAAATCTTTGCAGGCTGGTGGTGGCACTCCCTTCTAAAGCCCCGGACACGAAGAAGATTTGCACACAAATGTAAAATAAGGCCACTCTCTTTTTTTAAAAGCTGCGCTTGCAGCAGGTGGAAGGAAGTTCCCTGACCAGGGATGAACACTTGCCACAATAGCAACTCCAGCCACTGCAGTGACAATTCCAGAACTTTAACCCGCTGCGCCACAAGAGAACTCCAACAAGGCCATTCTTGTCATTGGTTTTTTTTTTTTTTGGTTTGGGACAAAATCATAATTTGTCATAAAAACATGTCATTGACATTAACATGTGTGTGTGTGTTATCTTTCTTTTTAAAGGAATTAAGAAATGCACATTTAAAATTTTTTATCAGTTTCAATCTGTAATATCATAAATACTGAGCAATAGAACTCTTATAAACAAAAGCTCTTTAGCTGGGGTCCTTGATAATTTTTAAGTATCACAGGGTCTGGAGGCCAAAAAGCTTGAGAACTGCTCCCTAAACTACGGTCTAACTTTGCTCCTTAAATTAAAATGGCTAACGGTTACATAGCACTTTTTATGTGCCAAGCATCTGTCTAGACATTTTGCATAGATATTTTTACATAGACACATACACAGATATTCATTGACTAGCACAGCAATCCCCTGAGGTGGGTTCTAGTTGCTCTATTTCACAGATGGGGAAACGGGGCAGGGAGAGGGGGGTGCTCTGAGAGAGGAAGTCCCCTGCCTGAGGTTGAGGGGGTGGGGGCGGGGATGGAGGAGACTTGAACCTGGGAGGCTGGAGACTTAACCACTGGTGCGTGCTGCCCCTGGGGAAGCCACATACCCCCACCCCTGCCACCGGGACCACCCAAGCTGGTCCAGAAGAGGCTGAGATTCAGAGTCAAAACCCCAGGGCTCACTGGCTGGATTTCCCACCGTCTAAAGCAGAATAGAGCCCTACATGGGGTACCCCAAACCCAGGCCTACTGAGATTACCTGCTCCAAAGGAGGCATGGCCACCCCCCCTCCACACTCCCCTCTAGCCACAATGGCCTTTTTGCAGCTCCTTGCATACACTGAAGAGCTTCCGCCTCAGGGCCTTTGCACTTGTTGTTCCTTCTAGCAGGCATGCCTTTCCTCCACAGTAGGGGAACTTCATCTCATTCAGGCCTAATGCGTCTGCCTTCCCTGGTGTGAAAGAGTAGCAGCGCTCATCCCACCCCTATCCCTCTCCACCCCCTTTCCCATTTTTTATTACCTATTACCACATGACTCATATTACCTATGCACTGCTTTAGGTTTTAACGTCTGGGCCATATGAAGAAGCAAGCACAATGACAGGTTCTGATGCTATTGAATGAGCAAAGGATTGGAACAGAAAAGTCATGCCAGGCTTAAGGGGCGGCCACCCCCTTCCTGCCCCAGCCTGGGCTGATCGTGGCTATGCTTGATGGCAAAGGCTCACCAGATTTTTCGATTTTTCAAAAAAAGCTGCACATCCAGATTTTGATGGAGACCCTCCTGGGTTTTTTTTTTTTTTTTTTTTAATATGCTAGCGACTTATTCAAATTACCAAAATTAAAAAACAGCTTGGTGAGCTAGACCTTATGTAGATAAACGCAGTCAAGTTTGGCAAAGAGGGCTCCCCTCCCTCTGTAAGGGGAAGTGACATTTGAGCAAGGCTGGAGAGCTTGATAGGGGAAACTTAGGCCAAGTAGGGGGGTGGGGGTGGGGAATAGGAACCTGGGTGAGGGGGCTAGGAGCTGTCCCCATCCTGTGGACGGGCCCACACCCCTCACCCCTCTCTTTGGAAGTACCCCCACCTACCCACCCCTGGTCCCAGCTGGCTGTGATCCATGCGCTTGAAGCATATGCGTGGAGTGTTTTGAGAAAGGAACACACAATACACAGCAAATAAGGCTGCTTCTCCGTCTGGCCCGGACACGGCCCGCACTCCGCCAGATGGTCCCCCATCCGCCTCCCCAGCTGAGGCCCGGGCTTTGTGAGGCTCCAGTAGATCCTCTTCTCCATCCCGCAAGAGGAGCCTGGGAACCTCTCTCTCCCCCGGGCGCCTGGGAGGATTTTTCTTGGCCCGCAGACAGGAAGGCTGATTCAGCTGGGAACCTTCTGGATTTATAACCCCCACCACTTCATCCCCTGGTGACCCGGAGCCCCAGTGTGCTGGCGTTTATTGCTAATTGTTTTCAGACAGATGGCATGGCCCAGAGTCTAATTCCCCGGGCGAGGGGCGGGGATGCTGGGGGAGGAGGCCATGCCCTTGACCGCTTACATTCTTGAAGAAAATGTTCTGGGTTGGAGAGGTGGGGGTGGGGCGATGGGCAGTGACAAGGGTGAGGGCTTACAGAAGGGAAGCGGCAGGGCTTTGGGAAGGGAACAGGGGAGCGGGAGACTTTGAAAGGATGGAGTTGGCGCTGGAGTTCAAAAGGCTGATAAAGCTGGAAAGAGAATGGCCAGGAAGTCCTCCTGGATTGAAGTCTGGGTGGCAGGCAGAATTCCTTTTTTGGAGTTGGATTTAGGGATGGAAGGAAGTAGGGGATTTGTTGGGAGGGTGGAAGACCAGCCCACCACCCAATGAGCAGCTCTTATATTTTAATATGATTGCAATGTAATTCCAGGGCTTATAGATTCATCTCTTTTTTTTTTCCCCCTCTTTTGGCTGCACCCACGGCTTATGGACGTTCCCAGGCCAAGGACTGACTCGAAGTCACAACTGTGACCTACACTTCATCTGTGGCAATGCCAGAGCCTTAACCCACTGCACCATAGGGGGAACTCCCAGAGTCCTCTTCATTTTACTGGATTCCATGATGCCAGGCGTGAATGAAGATGACAAATTACAAGTAAGAAAAAGAAGACGGCCCCTGAGAAAGTAAGTGACTAGCCTGAGGCCTCAAGGTCAGTCCCTAAAAATTTACCAAGCACCCTCTGTGCACTTGCTGGGGACACAATGCACAGCAGAGGGCAAGACCAACAAACTCCCTGTGTTCACAGTATCTAGGCTTGTGAAAGCAGGCAGACATTAATTCCCAAAGGAGTAAGCTCAAAAATGATAAGGACTAGAAAGAGATAAAATAGGGAGACAGGAAAAGTCAGGGACTTTAGGGGAAGGCCAGGGAGGGCTTCTTGGATGAAGCAACTTAGAACTGAAACTTCAGGATGATGTAGGACCTGGACAAGCCTACACACAGGTGCTCAGCAGCTCAGCGTATTCCACATAGACAAAACGTTCCCTGCTCCAGCAATTTCAAGAGCTGACTCTCATTGGGCCATTTCAGGTCAGATGGCCATCCCTGAGCCAATCACTGTGGTCAAGGGAATGCACTCTACAGACTGGCCAGCCTTAGGGCCTGCGGTGTGGAACTTCTTCTTCTCATGGGCTGAAATTGGGAGAGAGATGGTCCCCAAAGGAAAACGGAGATGCAAAAGCCAGAATGAGGAGGAAAGGATGCTGGGGAAGCCAAAGCAAGCATGCCCACTGCAGAGTTGGAGGGGGACGTCATCTAAGTGCCTCCCACTCAGTCACTGGCCATGTCAATGCCAAGAGACTCTGCGAGGCACATAGACAATGGCACCTAGCAGAGCCTATGCAAGCCCCTGCTGTGTAGTGGCCCCTCCCCCCAGAAGGTGTGCTATAGAGGCAGGGCATGGGCTGTAGAAGCATTCACAGGTTGTGGCTGCCTTTGTCATCTGGCCTTGCAGTGGGACCTCCTCTCTTTATTCATTCAGTAAATATTCACTCCCCATCTATTTGGTGCCAGGCACTGCACTCAGCCCTGGATATATAACCACAAATGAAACAAACAAACAAAAAATCCTTTCCTTGGAGTTCAATCCCTGGCCTCAGTCAGGGGGTTAAGGATCCGGTGTTGCTGGAAGCTGTGGCATAGTTCACAGATACGGCTCGTTGCTGTGGCTGTGGCATAGGCCAGCTGATACAGCTCTGATTCAACCCCTGGCCTGGGAACTTACATATGCAGCAGGTGCAGTCTGAAAAAGGAAAAAAAAATCCTTGCCTTCAAGGCACTTCCACTCTCCATAGTAGACAATAAATAAAATAAATAAGGGAAATGTAAGGCATGTGCATGATAAATTCTATGAAAGAAAATAATGAAGCAGGGAAGATGTGAGGGAGCATGAGGGTTGGATATAATTTTATTTTTATTTTTATTTTTTATTTATTTATTATTATTTTTTTGTTGTGTCTTTTTGCTATTTCTTGGGCCGCTCCCGTGGCATATGGAGATTCCCAGGCTAGGGGTCTAATCGGAGCCGTAGCCACCAGCCTACACCAGAGCCACAGCAATGTGGGATCCGAGCCATGTCTGCAACCTGCACCACAGCTCACGGCAACGCCGGATCGTCAACCTACTGAGCAAGGGCAGGGACTGAACCCGCAACCTCATGGTTCCTAGTCGGATTCGTTAACCACTGCGCCACGACGGGAACTCCATTATTTTTATTTTTTAATTATTATTATTATTATTTTGCTATTTTAGGGTCACACCCGCGGCATATGGAGGTTCCCAGGCTAGGGGTTGAATCAGAGCTGCAGCCACCAGCCTATGCCAGAGCCACAGCAATACAGGATCCGAGCCACGTGTGCCACCTACACCACAGCTCACGGCAATGCCAGATCCTCAGCCCACTGAGCAAGGCCAGGGATCAAACCTGCATCCTCATGGATCCTAGTCGGGCTTGTAAACCACTGAGCCACAAAGGAAACTCCATGGTTGGGTATAATTTTAAATAAAAACAAAAGATGTCCAAGAAAAGGTGCCATTGGAGTGAAAAGTAGGTAAGGAAGTAAAGCATTGACATGGCCAGTGACCGAGTGGGAAGAATATGGGGGAAAGGTGCTCCAGGAAACAAGAATCCTCGGTGCAAAGGCCCTCGGGCAGGCATATGTTTAGTGTATTCAGAATACAACGAGGCAGCCAGGGAGACCAGAGAGGATGAAGGAGGGGGAGAATAGGAGGAGGTTAGTTCATCAGAGACATAATGAAGGACATGAGGGCAGATTGTGTAGAGCCTTGGAGGATGAAGTAAAGGTCCCTTAGTAGGAGATCTCTGACTGCTATAGGGACCAGGACAGAAGCTGGCAGGCCTGTGAGGAGGCTACTACACCAGTCCAAGCAAGTGATGGTGGTGGCCGAAATCTGGGTAAGGGCAGTGGGCATGGGGAGAAGTGTGGTCTCAGTCTCAGTGGATTTTTCAAGTATCGCTGACAGGATTAACTCATAGAGCAAATACAGGGTGTGAGGACTTGAGGGGTCCACAGAGATGCCAAGGTCATTCCAGGCTTCTGCCTCACCTTAGCCCAGAGGAGCAAAAAGCAGTTCCAGCTCTGAGAGTCTAGGAATCTGAGACATTCCACAGCCCAGCCTCAGCTCCTGACCCCCAGTGGGCATGGCCATCTCCCAGCGGCTAGGCTTCCCCAAGATTTGGCTAACCCTCCCAGGCCACTGTCTGGCCTTCATTTCCCAGACAGGCAAAGCATCCAGATCCCCTCCTCATCATCACTCTTCCAATTACTGCTGCAGGCTCAGATGGGTGAGAAACAGAAATTTCTAGAGTCTTCTAGAATTCAGCTGAATTTCTGTTTTGAGCTATGTTATATGGAAATAGACTTTGGGGAATCTGGCATTTCCCCACTTTTCTCCCACCCTCCCTAGGGCTTGGGTCCAATTGTGGCACTCCAGTAGTGAAAGTCTATGGGTCTCTGGGTGAGGGGTCCCCACAGAGGTCCCCAAGATGCCCTTGGTCCCATCCGCTCTTAGGTCCTCGTTGAGCTCCAACCACATCAACCTTCTTTCTGTTTCTTAGTTGAGCGCCTGCCTCAGGGCCTTTGTACCTGCTGTTCTTTCTCCCTTGCGACCTACCTCCCACTTCACTTGGCCTCACTTCTACTCACCCATAAGGTCTTACTTAAACATCCCTGTTCTGGGAAGCACCTTTATGTCCCTCGATGAAGTCAAGTCCCCCAGTTATGCTGCCTTATCAGAGATATCTCCCTGGAAACTCTCTTGACATTTATCCCATTCAGGGGAAGAGGCAGAAAGGTGCAGTGATTGGAACACAGATTCTGGAACCGGGTTGCCTGGGTGCAAATCTTGGCCTCTTCCTGAAGAGCAGTGTGACCTTGACCATGTCATTTAATCTCTCTTTCCCAGGCTAAGGATCGAACCTTCACCACAGCTGCGACCCAAACCACAGCAGTGACAATGCCTGATTCTTAACCCGCTGTACCACCAAGGAATTCCTTTTAGCCTCTTATTAAAAGATGATAATAATAATCCCACCCATAGAGGATTAAATGAGATACTTTATGTCAGGTGCCTAGAACAGTGCCTGACACATCATATGTGACCAATAATTGTAGTGGTCATTCTGTGGAATGATTTATTCATTGGTCATCTTTCCTGCCAGGTTGAATCTCTGGGGAGAGCAGGGGAGGGCTTGCCTTGAGCATGGTTACACCTGGTTTCCAGGTGAACCTGGTGTTGCACGCGGGGTCTGGACTGTAAGGGAAATTCAATTACCCCATGCAGATTGGATGGATTTTTTTTTTCCTTTTCTCTTTTTAGGGCTGCACCTGCAGCTTATGGAAGTTCCCAGGCTAGGGGTCGAATCTGAGCTGCAGCTGTTGACCTATGCCACAGCCACAGCAATGCCAGTTCCAAGCCACATCTTTGACTTATACCACAGCTCAAGGCAACCCCAGATCCTTAACCCACTGAGTGAACCCAGGGATCGATCCGGCATCCTCATGGACACTAGTCAGGTTCTTAACTCACTGAGCCACAACAGGAACTCCTGGAAGGATGTTTTGATTTCTGAGACCTGTGGGCCCTCCATCCTATACACCCATCTCCAGATAGGTTGGGGGGGGGCTCTCCCCTCCCAGCGACCCCCCCCCCAGGGCTCATCTGACCTACCCCCTCCTCCCAGCCTCCTCTAACTACCCAAGTGCAATTAAGCCAAACTTTTGATTTAAGATATTTATAAAAGCACAAAGAATGCCCTCTAATATCAGCTTATATTTTTTTAATCTACCGTTAAAGTGATTTAAAATGGAGCTCGACAGACGGGGCGTGATGAAAATTAAAAGTCTCCATCACCTCGGCGTCTGGCTGTGGCGCCCCTGCCGACAAGGACGGGGGCACCTCCATCCCGCTGCGTGCTCGGGAAACGCAGCCTCGCCCCAGCTCTTCCTCCAGGGCTGGGGCTGCGAGGGCTCCAGCGTAATTAAGTCAGGAGCGCCAGGGGCAGTGGGGGGGAGGGGCCCGGGGAAGGAGCCACGCGGTTGGGCTGCGCGCGGGGCCTAATGAATGGTGACATCTGCTCATCCATTTAATTAACGAGCCCCTCGCGCTGTGGCAGGACACAGGGACCGCGTCCTCTGTGCTTGCAGAGGGGGAAAAAAAAAAAGCTGGTGGATAGAGGACTGCAAATTTGCAGAAATGATTTTTTTTCCCCCTGCCTCCTTTTAGAAACCAGAGAATGGAAGCCGGCTCCTATCTTTCCCTCTACGCAAGGCAATTTCCTGGGACTCATTTCCTGACTATCCTGGTGGGTGGATCAGCTCCCAGCCCATTCTTCTCCCTCCTCCCACCCCGGCCCCTTCACAG
The DNA here is from genome assembly GCF_016906955.1 of Phacochoerus africanus. Taxonomy (NCBI): domain Eukaryota; kingdom Metazoa; phylum Chordata; class Mammalia; order Artiodactyla; family Suidae; genus Phacochoerus; species Phacochoerus africanus. The sequence goes on along the minus strand of NC_062558.1, from coordinate 28,618,671 downwards.
CAAAGTCTGAAATAAATGAAGGCAGCGAGCACATGGGTCTGCAGCTTCTTCGGGGCCGACATTGAAAAGCCGTGAATCAGCAGCGAATTAAATCTCCCCATCATCAATTCACTCATCCATAAATGCCTCTTGGCTCCCCTCCACCCACGGACAACATGCCGCCACCCAAGAAGATACCAACCCAGGGCGGGTGGAGGGATTCAGAGGTCTAGAGTCCAGGACGGGTGCCCCGGATGATGGCCTTGGAGGGCTCAGCCCTGTTTGCAAGAATGTTTGCTGGTACTGGTGGGGGGTACATGGATAAAACTACCATTATGTCTCCCCGTGAGATCGCCCCTCAAGACAGGTGGTCTGACCACGCCCAGGAGGATGCCTGGTAGCGCCCTTCAGCGCTGTGGAAATTTGAGTCTAGTGTGTGTGTGTGGAGGGTGGGGTGGGGTGGGTAATGGTTTCAGAAGAGCCAGGGTCCCCATGAGACATCTGAGTGGCCTTATCAGATACACAGGTCAATGGATCACTCAGAAGAAATCTCTGGGAGTTCCCTGGTGGCCTAGTGGTTAAGGATTCAGTGTTGTCACCGTTCCGGCTTGGGCCTGGGATGTTTTGCACGCCACCCTAAAAAAGAACTTATTTTTAAAAAAAGAGAGAGAGAGAAAGCTCTGAGTTGGAGACATACATATGAAAGTCATTGACATGTGAGTGGGAGCAGGAGCAGTGGCTGTGTGCGGAACTATAGAGTTGGGAGGGGGCTCTGACAGCTTTGGGAACCCTCTAGAGGTGAAGAAGCCTGCAGTGGACAGACCCTAAGATCTCCACCACCATCTCCCCCCATTCCCCCCCCCCCCATCCCTGTCCTTTTCTGGTGTTCCTGCCCCTGTGGAGTCCTCTCCCCTGAATGCTCCGGAGGCTTGCTTCTCTTAGGCCAGAGAGTAGTTCAACTCCAGAGAGAAAGAAAGCAAAAGGCACTGCGGATAGCTGCTGAGAGGCAGCTGGGAGTGCCAGCCACACCCCAGGCTGAGCACGGGAACTTCCAGAGAGGCCTCCCTCCCAGGCAGCCTCCGTTCTGTCTGGGTCGATGGGCCTTGGGCGGGCGGGCAGGGAGCCAAGGAGGCCCCTGCGCCACACTCCGTGCTGAGCTGGGGGTGCTGCCCTCGCAGCTGGGCTGACCTCCTGCAGGCAGGCCTCCATCTAAACAAGGGCCCAGTGTGTTTCCCTAGGCGAGGATTTGGCCGGGGTTTGCCCCAGAGCCTGGTTCAGACAGGAGCCCTTTGAAGGCAAGATGAATTGGGCTCAATGTCTCCATTCCAGCTGAGGGCGGGGGTGGAGGCCAGAGCAGCTTCCAGAAGACCTCTTGTCTGGGGAGGAGAAGAGGCTTAGCGTCCCTGCCCATCATGAGTCCTGTGGCAGCATCCTCACCAATCAACCCATGACCACAGCAGCGATTCCCACAGCCTTCGCCAGACTGAGCCCCAGGCAGAGAAGGACGATCCTGGATAAATATGTTTGGTTTTGGATACTTAGGCATTGAGTTTTAGCCTACTAGGTAAAATGCAGCTGGCCCATCCCATCAATGCTTTCTTAGATTTTATTGCTTCATGCAAGGTGACATCCAGTGACATTTAAAAGGGGACTGGAGTTCTCCTGCGGTGCAGTGGTCAAGGATCTGGCATTGTCACTGCAGCAGCTTGGGTCCTGCTGTGGCACAGGTTGGATCCCTGGTCTGGGAATTTCCATTCACCACAGGTACAGCCAAAAAAAAATTAATTAAAAAAAATTAGGAGTTCCCGTCGTGGCGTAGTGGTTAACGAATCCGACTAGGAACCATGAGGTTGCGGGTTTGACCCCTGGCCTCGCTCAGTGGGTTAAGGATCTGGCATTGCCATGAGCTGTGGTGTAGGTCGAAGATGCGGCTTGGATCTGGCGTTGCTGTGGCTCTGGCGTAGGCTGGCAGCTACAGCTCTGATTAGACCCCTAGCCTGGGAACCTCCATATGCTGCGGGTATGGCCCTAAAAAGACAAAAGACAAAAAAAAAAAGACAAAACTTGACAATCAGGAACTTGGGAAAGAGCATTTGAGGTAGAAAGAACAGACCAAGGTGGGAGAATTTGTGGGGCTACATTCAAGAGACAGTGTAAACTGAGCCGCTGTGAATGGTGAACAGGACAGAACCCTGCTTAGATGATCTGGGGAATATGAAGTACCAGACTGAGGAATTTGATGTTTATTTTCTGGGTAATAGGGAGCCACTGCAAGTGCTTGAGCAGGGGAGAGTCTCAATCAGAGCAGCACTTTAGGAAGATTAATCTGTGCCCCGTAGAGAGGGGTGTGAGGACCAGAGGCAGGGCGGGGGACAGCCAAGAAAGAAATGCAGTCATCTGAATAAGAGTCAGACAACAAGATGGGTTAGGAGTGATCGGGGACATTCTTGGGGACAATTGTCTTGAAATAGAGACAGACCAGGTGCCAGCAGAGTGTTGGGGTGTTAGAGCAGGGCAGGGTTACTCTGCATTGCTGTGCAGCTTTCCGCTATGAATGTACCACAATTCACTTATCTATTCTCCAGTTGGTGGACATTCAGTTTCCAGTAAGCCCCCTTTTTCAAAAATTTTTATTTTATTTTGTTTTACTTTATGGCATTTGTTATGGCTGCACCTGCAGCATATGGTAGTTCCTGGGTGAGGGGTCAAATTGGAGCTACAGCTGCCAGCCTACACCACAGCCATAGCAACACTGGATCCAAGCTGAATCTTCAACCTATACTGCAGCTTGCAGCAATGCCAGATCCTCAACCCACTGAGCGAGGCCAGGGATCGAATCCACATCCTCACAGAGACAATGTCAGGTTCTTAACCCACTGAGCTACAATAGGAACTCCCCCTTCTAATATGTTTTAAATTTTTAAAATTATTATTATTATTATTATTTGTCTTTTTGACTTTTTTAGGGCTGCTTCCGCAGCACATGGAGGTTCCCAGGCTAGGGGTCTAATCAGGGCTGTAGCCACTGGCCTACACCAGAGCCACAGCAACACAGGATCAGAGCCATGTTGATTCAAGTGCTACTCTCAGAGGTTCAGGATTTTATTTTATTTTTTTCTTTCTACAGCCACATCTGTGGCATATGGAAATTCCCAGGCTAAGGGTTGTAGCTAAGGGTCAACTCAGAGCTGCAGGTGCAGTTTGTGGCAATGCCAGATCCTTAACCTACTAAGTGAGGCCAGGGATCAAACCTACATCCTCATGGAGACTAGTCGGGTTCTTAACCTGCTGAGCGACAACAGGAACTCTGAGATTTAGGATTTTAAAACAATCATTTGAGGAGAGCAATGCTTAATCCAAAGGAATGCCTCTCTGATGGTGAAACTTCAGCCACCCCCACTGCAGAAGAGGGCATAGTGTTAGTCAGGGGGGCCCTCCCTGAAAGCACAGAAGCCAAAGGCCACAAACTCCAATAATTAAAGAGAGACGCTATGACTTGATATTTGTAGGGAGGGTCATGGATAACAGAGAATTGATCTGAACACTGAAGGCGGATGGGTCTTGGAGGTGGCATGGTTCTGGGGAAAGAATTTAAGCTTGGATTCAAATTCCTTTTCTGCCTTATTATAGTCTAAGAGTCTTTTGATTAACATAGAAAACTTAACTCAAACTGGCTTCAGTTAAAAAGTTACCAGCTTTTATAATGCCAAAGTCCAAGGGTAGGGCCAGCTTCAGGTATGGCTGGATCCAGGGGCTCAAGCACTGATTTCAGGATGCTATGTCTTTCTCTCTCATGGTCTTTTTGGTCTATGTTGGCTTCATGCTCAGTCAGGCTTTGCCTGCAAGATGGAAAAGACATCCAAGCAGGTTCAGCTGAACATTCATAATGGTTAGTCACCTCAAAAAAACCTGGGCCAGGGAGTTCCCGGAAAGGTGCAGCAGAAAGGAATCTGACTAGTACCCAGGTTTGATCCCTGGCCTCGCTCAGTGGGTTGGGAATCTGGTGTTTCCGTGAGCTGTGGTGTAGGTCATAGATATGGCTTGGATCAGGCATTGCTGTGGCTGTGGTGAGGGCCAGTGGCTGTAGCTCCGATTAGACCCCTAGCTGGGAACTTCCTAAAAATGGACAAAAAAAAAAAAAAAAAAAAAAAAAGCTGGGCCAGCCACATCACCAAGCACTTGCTATGAATTTCCCAGGACGAAGTGGTCACCCCATGTGCTTTGAGAACAAACTCTTCTTTGCTGTGTTGGTCCTTCCAGACACTCAACTCAGGCCCAGGCCATGTTCACTGACTCATGAGTGGAACTTGTCACCTTCAAGGGAGGTGAAAGGTGGGGGAGGGGGTGTGTGCACAAATTAAACCCTTGAAGGTGAGCTTGCTAGAAGTTTACATAAGCCAGGCCAGAGAATTTCCTTTTGCTGAGATTGGAGGAGGCTGAATGGCAATGGGTCCCCCATTTCTCAGCCCCATTCTGTCCCAGCCCCCTCACTCAGATCCTATTCAACCTCCTGGTTCCCTTTCTGTCCTGTGACCCCGGCGCAGCTCACCTGCAAAAGAAAGGAAACTGAGGTTGAATGTGAATTGTACCCAGGTGGCATCTACACAGATCAGGAGATAATCTAGCTAATTGGATCTTTTGAAGCTCACAAGGAAACATTCCACTCTGAACCTCACACGTCAGGAGGCTGCCACCCGGCCACCTCCACCCCACAGCTCCCCCTGGGAACAGATCCTCCCCTCTCCATGCTTGAGTGACCATCTGCCTAATTCTTGAACATCTACCACTTGCTTTCTTTAAACAAATACATTGACTTAAAGAGGACGGCTTAGATCACCCCCTAATTGGAAAGTCAATAGCACATGCCATATACAGAAGGTGACCGTGAAAATAAAAAGATGAGAAGGGGCTCACCAAAATCTGGCTTCCATCCTGCTGCCCCACCTGAAGAAGGGTTTTTTTTGAGATGGAAACTTCCTCCTGCTTTGTTGTAAAGGTAGCTGAGGCAGCCTGAGCACAGCTTCAGAGACACAGCAACATCCTGTGGAGACTTTCACCTTGAAGTTGGCAGAAGAATGGAAAGAAAAAAAGGATTGACTTTCTCGCAGTGGAGGTTATTTAATGCCCTGTCTGCCTCCACCCCAGATCCTCCCAGGCATTGGGGGAAGGATGGTAAATGATGACGATGGCAATTGCTTGAGCAGAACTTGCTGTGGGCTTGAGACACCTCCAGGAGGGTCAGTGCACGACCTCATTGAATCCTCACTAACCCTGTGAGGTAGAGGTAACTGCCGTTATCATCCTCCCGTGAGACCCAGAGAGATTAAGTAACTTACCAAAAGTCACACAGCCAGTGAGTGAAGTGGGGATTTGAACCCCCAGTTCCCTAGCTCACTGCCTGGAAAGCACAGATCTACACCCATCAGGTCCCTGAATAATTGCCTGGGGTCTCTGTACAGAGTTGAATAGCATCCTATCCAACCCGGCACCCCTAATTCACGTCCACCTGTGAAGGTGACTTCGTTTGGAAATAGGATCTGAACAGATGGAATTGAGTTAAGATGAGGTCATACTGCAGATGAATGGATTAAAAAAAGACTCATACACATAATGGAATACTACTCAGCCATAAAAAAATGAAAAATGCCACTTGCAGCAACATGGATGGACCTAGAGATGATCCTACTAAGTGAAGTAAGCCAGAGAAAGACAGCATAGGATATCACTCATGTGTGGAATCTAAAATACAATACAAATGATCTTATTTAAGAAACAGAAGTAGACTCACAGGCATAGAAAACAAACTTACATTTACCAGAAGGGATAGGGAAGGGGGGTGCTAAATTTGGGACTATCAGATACACACTACTGAATATAAAATAGATAAACAACAAGGTCCTACTGTAGAGCACAGGGAACTGTATTCAATATCCAGTAATTAAACCACAATGAAAAAGTACCTGGCTAACACTATAGGTGCGTGTAACTGAATCACTTTGCTGTACACTGAACTAACACAACATTGTAAATCAACTAGGCTTCAATTAAAAAAAAATATGAGGTCATCCTGAATTAGAGTGGGCCCTAATCCAGTGACTGGTGTTTTTATAAGAAGACAGAAATTTGGACCTAGTGATACACACAGGGAAGGCAGCCACGTGACCATGGAGATTGTGATGGGTGTGACAGGGCCACAAACCAAGGAACCAAGGAACACCAAGGAACCTAATAGCCACTGGAAGCTGGAGGAGGCTTGGAAGGACCCTGCCCTAAAGCCTTTGGGGACCCCAGCCCTGTGACACCTCCAAAGCTGCAAGGGACTATGTTTCTGTTGTTTGAGGGCTTCCCAGTTTGAGGTCATTGTGACAGCAGCATAGGACATGAAGACAGCCACCTTGGCCTTTGTTTGGGAAGGAAGTGTCTCCCAAGAGAATGAGCATTTCCTGGGAAGGAGCCTGGAGTTCTTGCAGGACGTCTCTTGTTGGTTTGATGGGAAGACTGAATTTTCACATTTCCCCTCCTGCTCAGACACCTGCTGGGGCAGCCTGACCCTCCCTGGTCCTCTGCTTCTCTCGCTGTGTGACTTTGTGCAAGTGACTTAACTTCTCTGGGCTTCCAACTCTTATCATGGATTTAGCAAGAAATAGACCACCTGGGAGGCAGCTGGTGTATCTCAGCAGCTTTGGGCTTCAGGATACATCACCATTTGGAGTTGACCTCACCTATGGGTTTGCGTGCTTGCGTCCCTCTAAACCAGGGTTGTCGAACAGAACTTCCTGTGATGAGGAAACTGTAGCTCTTTGAGGCCCTGTAATGTGGCTGGTGTGACTGAGGAATCGAATTTATTTAATTTTTAAAAAATTTTTCCTTTTGTGGACCATACTCCCGGCATATGGAAGTTCCTAGGCTAGGGGTTGAATTGGAGCTGCAGCTGCTGGCCTACACCACAGCCACAGCAACACCGGATCCTTAACCCACTGAGCAAGGCCAGGGATCAAACCCATATCCTCATGGATACTAGTCAGGTTCTTAACCCACTGAGCCACAGTGAGAGTTCCCATGAGGAACTGAATTTTATTTTATTATTATTATTTTTTTTTTGTCTTTTTGTCTTTTCTAGGGCCACACCCACAGCATATGGAGGTTCCCAGGCTAGGGGTCTAATCGGAGCTGTAGCCACCAGCCTACGCCCCAGCAACAGCAACACCAGATCCAAACCGTGTCTGCAACCTACACGGCAGCTCACTGCAACGCCAGATCTTTAACCCACTGAGAAAGGCCAGGGATTGAACCCACAACCTCATGGTTCCTAGTCGGATTCTTAACCACTGAGTCATGACGGGAACTCCGAACTGAATTTTATTTTATTTATTTATTTATTTTTTGTCTTTTGTCTTTTCTAGGGCTGCTTCCCACGGCATATGGAGGTTCCCAGGCTAGGGGTCAAATCAGAGCTGTAGCCACTGGCCTATGCCAGAGCCACAGCAACGCAGAATCCGAGCCACGTCTGTGACCTACACCACAGCTCATGGCAACGCTGGATCCTTAACCCACTGAGCAAGGCCAGGGATCGAACCCACAACCTCATGGTTCCTAATTGGATTCGTTAACCACTGCTCCATGACAGGAACTCCCTGAATTTTAAATTTAAGTAAATGTAAACGTGCATAGCCACAGGTATTAGTTTCCTTTTGCTGCTGTGACAAATTACCACCATCTTAGGGGCTTCAACACAAATGTATTGCCTTACAGCTCTGGAGGGCAGTGAGACCCTCACTGGTCTGCAGTCAGAGTGTTGCCAGTTCTGTGTTCCTTTCTGGGGACCCCCAGGGAGAATCTGTTTTCTTGCCTCTTCCAGCATCTAGAGGCACTTGGCTCATGATCCTGAATCACTCTGCCATCTCCCTCCATAACTGCACCTTCTCTGACTCTGACCCTCCGCTTATGGGGACTCATGATGTTGGTGGGCGCCACCAGATAATCCATAATAATCTCCCTTTTTCTTTCTTTTTTTTTTAGGCCACACCCAAGGCATATGGAGGTTCCCAGGCTAGGGGTCAAATCAGAGCTGCAGCTGCCAGCCTACACCACAGCCACAGCAATGTGTGATCTGAGCCACGTCTGCAACCTACACCAGAGCTCACGGCAACGCTGGACCCTTAACTCACTGAGCGAGGCCAGAGATCAAACCCCCATCCTCATGAATACTAGTCGGATTCTTTTCTGCTGCTCCACAACGGGAATTCCAATCTCCCTTTTTCAAGATCCTTAACTGAAGCACATCTGCAAAATCCCTTGGTCAAGTAAGGTCACCTGTTCGAAGGTTCTGGGGACTAGGATCTGGACTTCTTTGGGTTCTTCCCCCACAACCTGTGGGTTTAGTGGCTTCTACACTGGGCAGCGCAGGTCTGGACTTTCAGTCACTGCTGTGTCCCCTGTGCCAGGCACACAGTAGGTGCCTAATTAATGTTTGATTTGTGAAATGTGAATACCGTTTCTACAGCGTGTTTGTTGAAGGATATTCTGGGTTGACCCTCCAAGTCTGAGCTGCACTTTGCACTACGGCACCCCACATTGTGGTGCCACTAACAGAGCCAAGGCTGGGACCCTGGAAATGGTTCTTTTCTTGCCTCTACTGTGTGGCCTTAAGCAAACCTCTGTGCGTCTAGGCGTGGACTTCCTCATCTGTACATTGAGGAGCAAGGAAGTAAATGAGCCTTAGAAACAGCTACCAGAGGCCTCACAGCAGAAAAGAAAACCAAGGCACAGAGAAGCCAAGAGGCTGGCCCACAGGCGAGATCGTAGGAAAGGAGGAATCTATCCCAGAGTCCAGAGAGCACTTCAGAAGGAGGGTGTGAGGAACCAGTAGAAAGTCTTTCCAGAGTTTCCTGGTGGCCTCACACCTAAAGATCTGGCATTGTCACTGCTGTGGCTCCAGTGGCTGCTGTGGCAAATGTTTTATATTTGCTTTTTAGGGCCGCACCCATGGCATATGGAGGTTCCCAGGCTAGGGGTCGAATCAGAGCTACAGCTGCTGGCCTATGCCACAGCCACAGCCACACCAGATCCGAGCCGTGCCTGCGACCTGCACCACAGCTCATGACAACGCCAGATCCTTAACCTACTGAGCGAGACCAGGGATCAAACCCGCCACCTCATGGTTCCTAGTCAGATTCGTTTCCTCTGTGCTATGATGGGAACTCCAGGACTGACTTCCTAAATGCTGTGCTATCTGCCTGTACAATTCCCCTAAACTTTTTCTCACTGTTGAACTCCTACTCATCCAATAAGACCCAGTTCAAATGTCTCCTTTTAAAGGAAACTGTCCTCGACTCCCCAAACCCACCTCTTATCCTACAATAAGAGCCCAAGATCTCTGGGCTGCCTCATCACAGTCCAGACTTTCTAAATGACCTGCTGAAAATCAATTGCGCCAGTAAGTGGCAGACCTGGAAAGTGAAGCCAGGTGATCTGGCTCCAATGTCTAGGCTCCCATGAGGCTATACATACAGAGTCATGACATACACTCATTCACACACACACACACACACACACATCCCTAGATGCATACACATACATACACACATCCATATATACAAACATATACATGCACGTGGTCACACAATCCACACACACATATACACTTGTCCATAAAGACAGGCACATACACACAACACACGGACATACACATATATACACAATCCTATTCTTTTGCACATATGTGACAATTGAGTGCACAAGTGTGCACATACATACACACATGCTTATACATGTAGATAAACCAGACACACTTGCCCCTCGCACAAGCTTGGTCACCTGCACACGCACATACCACATGCTGGCTATGTAGGCGTGTGCCCACAGACCTAGAGGAAAGCCACCCACCCACAGACCCCTCCATAGGGGCCGGCACCTAAAACTAAAATCTACGCACTCAACACGGGGACCACACATGCAGGCACACACGAATACACATGTGTGTATCCTCACACATTTAGCTAAAAATTCACATGTATTCAACCACAAAGAGAGTAATATCTAACTCAAATATGCAAACAGGCATATTCAAAATCCCATCCTCCTCCATGCACCCCAGACACACACATGCAAACTTGGGTACACACACATGCTCTTGTTCTCTGTGCCCACGGCACTCCCTGCCCACCTTCAGCTCCATCACTGCATTGAGGCCTAGGGGCAGACACCAATGCCCTCTGGTCTGGGATGACTGCAAGGAGGAAGAAGAGTCAGCTGCTGGGTGGGAGGTAGCCAGAAGCATGGTAGTGGGTAGTGGGAGGGAGGCTGGGTCCAGCCCCAGCCCTGTGCTCAGAGCCCACCTGACCTGGTCCTTGACTCCCTGACCACACTCCTCCTGAGCCCTGATCAGCCTGGTCCATGCTGGACTCTGGGGCCAGAGGCAAACCTAACATACCCCCGGGGGTCCAGATGAGACCCAGAAACCTGGGAGGGGACAGGGATTCCTTGCAAGCCCTCCCCAATCCACTTCCCTCCCCCTGAGAGGAGAGGAAGAGGAAGCACAGCATGGGCTAGTGGGAGGAAGATAGGAGCCTGCCTGGACAGCCTCCTGCACAGCCAGATGGCCTGCCATCTGCAGCCCCTCCTCCTCTGGCGTGGCCGGGCCTGGTGCTGGGGCGAGCCGCCTTGGAGCTGGCAGGGGGAGTTGGAGCCATGTGCCACCTGCCAGGCTGGGAGAATTGTTCTTCAGACAGGCCTCTGAAGACACAGACACCAGCCGTGGGCAGGCCTTCCGTGCCCAGCTGCGGTGGCCCAACTTCTCACCCCATAGGGCAGGCATCTCTGTTCGGTAAGATCCTGGGGTTTCAGAATCCAATCCCTTCATCTAATCATTCATTCATTCCCTAAATTCCAAGCACCTGCTAAGGGCTAGACCCTAGAGGTACAATGACAAACAAAACAAATATTTGTTAAGTGTCTATATTCCACTTCCTCTCTGCTAGGGGTTGGGGGGTGGGGGCTCCAGGGTGGGGTGAGGGGTCCATGACCCCTCCCAGGCTCCTGGGTCTCATCTGGGCCCATGGAGTAGATTGGATCTGCTTCTGGCCCCAGAGTCCAAGTGCTGTTCTAGGAATCAGGGAAACAGCCATGAACAAAATTAATGTATAAGACCTCTACCCCCCATCAGTCACCAGGCTAATGACAACAGTGAGCAAACAAGAAGTTCCCATTGTGCTCAGTAGGTTAAGAACCTGGCTAGTATCTGTGAGGATTCAGGTTTGATCCCTTGCCTCACTCAATGGATCTGGCATTGCCGCAAGCTGCAGCTTAGGTTGCAGACAATGGCCTCAGATCTGGCGTTGCTGTGGCTGTGGCGTAGGCCGGTGCCTGCAGCTCTGATTCGACCCTTAGCCTGGGGACTTCGATATGCCATCGGTGCGGCCCTACAAAAGTCAAAATAAAAATCCCCAAACAGTGAGCAAACAAATGTCTGTGGAGCACCTGCTGTGTGCCAGAAGCTGTTCTAGGCTGTGGGAATACAGCAGTGAACCAACTAATTATTTGTGGAGCACCTACTGTGCATTAGGCACCAGGGAGATAGTGGTGACCAAGAAGGACACAGCCCCCGGCCTGACCCATCTCGCCTTGTCCTGAGCAGAGTGTGTGGGATGAGCAATAGCGTATATGTGAAAAATAAGAGGATAGGGAAGAACAGGCGTATTCTTATCTACCTGGTTATTTTATTTTATTTTTTCTTGTGGCATATGGACATTCCCAGGCTGGGGTTGAATCAGAGCTGCAGCCGAGGCTTACACCACAGCCACAGCAACGCCTGATCTGAGCCACGTCTGCGACCTACACTGCAGCTCACGGCAAGGCCAGATCTTTAACCCACTGAGCGAGCCCAGGGGTCGAACCCACAGCCTTAAGGATACTAGTCAGGTTCTTAACCTGCTGAGCCACTATGGGAACACACCCATTTGCTCATTTAACATGATGAGGCAGTCTGGGAAGACTTCTCTGAGGAGGTGACATGGAGCAGAGACCTGGATGGAGTGGGGAGCCAGTCCTCAGGCTCCCTGGGGCAGAACGTTCTGGGCCAAAGGAGTAGCCAGGGGAAAGTCCAATGGCGGAAATGGGCTGGGTGTGCCCGAGACAGTTGTGGGGACCTAGGGCCCCTGGGCTAGAGCAGATGAGCCTGGGGAGAACAGAGTTGGGATGGGAGATGGGGGAGGAGTGCCCAGTGGGGAGTCTGGGGAAAGTGAGACCTGGAGAGAGACCCCAGGGGCTGCAGGGGGTGGGAGAGCAGTGGGCACGTGGCATGACAATGACATTCCCTGTAGGAAGTTCTGCCAGGGGCCAGCCTTCCCTGAGGGCTGTATTTGGATTGGTCCCCTGAATCTGGGCGATGAGCACCGAGATGATTCCCATTTCACAGACAGGAAGGTGGAGGCACGTGAGAAAACTGCGGTCTGGGGCTCGCGCCTTGTTGGGTGTTCCCCATCCTGCCAGAGCAAGCAAAGGAGATGCCGCGAGCCCGCATGGACCCTACCTCACCATCCCAGCGGCCCCAGGCTGGCCGGGCTCCCAGTCAGCACTGCCCCTGCGACGGGCTCTGAAGGCAATGTCCCCAGCTGACCCCTCTGCTGGCGCCTGTAGCTGTCAGCCCTGATTCCCTGAGGGCTTAGTCACCCTGCGCAAGTGACATTTATTTATTCCCTCACACGGGAGTGTGGCGAGAATTAATTATTTAGCGCCGAGGAAGCACTTTGAACATGAAAAGTGCTGAGGGTGACCGTGACATTACAGAGAATAATGTCCCCTCCTCATGCCTGCCTGCAGCTCCAGGTGGCTGAGCTGTCACCTTCCAGGGTCCCCTGACCACCCCCCCCCCAACGACAGGGACAGAAACCCCCCTGCGAGGGGAAAAATGATCTGAGCTGAGAATTTCTTTGCTGTGAAGGCAGGAGGGGAGAGAGGGAAGGAGGAGGGAGGGGAGGGGAAAGAAAAAAAAAAGGGAAAAGCAGGAGAAGGGAGGGAAGTTTCACACTCATATTCAAGGGCCTCCGCAGCACGTAAGTTAGGGAGACAGGTCTGCAATGAGTCACAACCACCCAGATGTGGGTTATAAGGCACTTTCTCTGGGCTACCTTCGTGAGGTCTGCAAAACGGGGTCGGGGGTGTTTCTCAGAGCAGAGCAAGAGTTGCAGCCCCATTTTCCAGATGAGGACACTGAGGCTCAGGGAGGAGCAGCAAGTGCCCAAGTTCCACAGCCTGGCTGCAGTGGCCAGGATCAGAACCTATGAAAAGGGGGCGGGGTGGGGGTGGGGGTGGAGTTCCCTCTGTGGTGCAACGGAATCGGCGGCGTCTTGGGAGTGCTGGTACACAGGTTCCATCCCCGGCCTGGCACAGAGGGTTAAGGATCCAGCATTGCCATAGCTGTGGCATAGGTCACACTTGCAGCTCAGATCTGATCCCTGGGCCAGGAGCTCCACATGCCATGGGGAGGCCAAAATGGAAATTTAAAAAAGGAGTTGGGGGGGTGACCCCAGGGGCTCTCCATCAAGAGTTCTTATCTCTGGCAGGACAAGGCCTAGCTCCTTGGGTGACCTTGAACTTGAGCCTCTCCCCTCGTGGCAACCTGAGGGTCTGTGCATCCCTGCCTCCCCCAGCTGGAAACCATCAGGAAGGAGGCAGGGAGGGGTGGGAAGTGAGGGGGGTGGGATGCAGAAGAACAGGGCGCTTGAAGTTTGATTTGATTTAATATTTACCTCCGAAGAAACCCCATCAGGCGGAAGAGACAGCTGGAAACCAGCAGCTGAGTTTGCTGTAATTGCCAAGGGAGACTGACTTTGTTCCTACCTTGAGAGGGAAGAAAAAGGTTGCAGGCCACACTTGACCCCCCTCTAAGCCAGAGCCAAGAAATTCTAGTGTGGGCAGAGAACTCAGGGACTCTGGGCTGTCTGCATGCTTCTTTCTGGGGGCCCCAGCTCTGCCCCAATTCACCTCCATTCACTGCAGTGGTCAGAACCATGTCTGCATTCAGTAGGGGCCCAATAAATGCCTGATCGCATGTCCTGGGTGTAATCTGAGAGCCCCTGTTCTGTGAGAAGACTGAAGGAAGCAGAGGCCTTGCTGGGACAGGGGATTTAGGCTCCCTAAGCCTCAGTTTTCCTATCTATAAAATAGGGGTAAAAGTGCTAGAACAAGGGAGTTCCCTGGTGACTCACTGGATTAAGGATCCAACATTGTCACTGCTTTGGCTTGGGTTACTACTGTGACACGGGTTTGAACCCTGGCCCGGGAACTTTCTCATGTTGTGAGCAAGGCCAAAAAAACAAAAAGGCCGGAACAACATCATTGACTAGTGAGGACTTGAGGGCTTTATTCCCAAAGTGCTTAAAACAGCGCCTGGCACAGAGCAAATGTTCATTAAGGCAGAGCTGCTGGGAGGGATGGATCCAAGCAGAGCCCCTGGCAGAAATGAAGTCCTCACAGCTAGATTCAAGAAACCTCTCACCCGTTCCAACCTCCTGGACAGATAAATGGCACAGGAAAGGGGGCAGGGTTCCTGGAGGGAAGAAGCTGGCCTCAGGACCTCCACCTTCTCAGCCACCCCCCTTCCCCCACAACTCCCCCCCCAACTCCCGCTCGGACTGCAGGAGGCACTTCATGCTAATCAGGCCTCAGAGGCAGCCCTGACATTCCCTGTTCCCTGGGGTGGCCGCCCTCATGGGTCATAACTGAGTGATGTGTGCTTTGAACCAGAAGACGCTCTAGCTGTAAATCAGGAGGCTGCCCGTGGGCATGGAGCCACGCTGCCACCTGACTGCCCTCAGCCAGGGAGGTGGGTGGAGACCCCACAGGCTCCTTGGACAGCTGGGAACCTGCTGGAGGCTGCTGCCATGGCAACAGTGCTGGCTGCCCTCACTCTGCGTGGGCCCCATCCTGCCTCTCCTGGGCACTGAGTGGGTTGGGGCTCAGCTGGTTACCTCTCCCTCCTCCGCACCCAGGGGTCACCCAGGGGGCCAGAGAGTGCCCCACTCACTTACAACCCTAGCAGGGCAAAGCCAGCTCTGAGACATCCCTCTCTTAATAATAACTAATAGCAGCTGACATGCATTGAGTACTTAGCCCTTTACAAGTATTCATCACTTAATTCTCATGATGACCCATTTAATAGATGAAAAGACTAAGGTGCAAGGGGGGCAGCATTGCTTGCCCACAGTCACATGACTAGCAAAGAGTAAAGCTGGGGAGTTGCCTGGTGGTCTAGTGCTTAGGAATCAGCGCTTTCACCACTGAAGCCCGGGTTCAATCCCTGGTCTGGGGACTGAGATCCCACATCAAGCTGCTTCACACTATGGCTGAAAAAAAAAAAGGGGGGGGTGGTGGAATAAAGCCAGGGCTCAAACCCAGGATTTTGGCCCTGGATTGTCATTGCATAGTGTAATGCAATGTTTAAGAAATGGAATCTGCAGTGAGACAAACTGTGTGACCCTGGACAAGTTACTCAACCTCTCTAGGCCTCAGTTTCCCCTTCTGTAAAATGGGATAATAGTACCTGCTTTGGAAAGTCCTCGGAAGGATGAGATCAGTTAAGATGAGCAAAGCACATAGAGGAGCATCGGGCACAGGCTATGTGCTGTGTCTTACCTGGGTGTCCCCCAGAAACAGATAGTAAGATGGGGATTTGTGATCAGTTGCTCCCAGGGGGGCCAGCAGGGGGAACAGGACAGAGCAGGAGGGGATGTGAGAGCCAAGGTGTCCCTTGAGGTGCTGTCCCAGCCCTCATCTGATTCTCGGAGGGCTCTGGAATGAAAATTACACCTCAGAGGTTGTCCTGCCCCCAGACCAGGGCGCCAGACCCTCACAGGATCAGTGGCCTCCTAAGGGCCGTCCCAGAGAGGTGACAACTCCCAGGCAAGTCAAGCTTGTCGGGCATGGGGCCAAAGCACTTCCAGCTGCCCAAGAGCTGTCCACAGAGGATGGAGGCAAAAGTACAGGCAGTCAGGAGGAAAGGACGCAGAATTGCAGAATCACCGACTTACGGAATGGGGAGACCCAGGACTTGTGGGTGGAACCCTGCCTGGGTTCCTGGCTGTCCTGGCTATTATTTACTTGCCTGGGACCTTCTGGCAAACCTGTCTGACCAGTAGAGTTGTCCTCGTTTTACAGGTAGAAGGCCACTTGGTTTGGTCAAAAGTCACACAGAGTTGGGGCAGGGAGCCAAAACTCTGGACTTCTTGGAGTTCCCTGGTGGCCTAGTAGTTAAGAATCCGGCATTGTTACTGCTGTGGCTCAGGTTGCTGCTGTGGTGCAGGTTTGATCTCTGGCCTGGGAAATTTTGGCTGTGGGTGCAGCCAAAGAAAAAGAAAGAAAGGGAAGAAGAAAGGAAGGAAGGAAGGAAGGAAACTCTAGACTTCCAATTCTGTATGGTTTTCACTGCACCCCTTGGCCTGGGTACAGGTCACTGCTTGCAGCAGCTAGAGAAGAGGATGCTTACTTGAGTAGGAGGAAAATTAACAGCTCAAAGGCCCAGGGCACCAGGAGGAGGCTGTATCCGTTGGGATTTTTAGGCAGCAAATAACAGAACAATTCCAATTCAGACAGCTTTAATAATGAAGAAGATTTCTATTTTCCATGATAAGAAATCCTGAGGTGAAGGATCTCCTGGGCCGCTTGATTCAGCTCAGCAGTGGCCTCAGGACCAGACTCTTGTCATCTCTCTTCCGCCACCCTCATTATCGTTCCTGGCCCTCAAGGTCCCAAAATGGCTGCAGCAGATTCGGTCGTTCCGTCTCCCCAGGACAAAGTGCAGGCCAAGATGAGCCAGTCAGTTCTTTTTTGTGTGCTGCTTTCCTTTTTTTAAGATCCCCCATATACCCTCCCAAGGAGTCCCCCTCACATCTCACTGGCTGGAAGTGGGTCACGTGACCCAACTGACACAAGGACATAGGGACCGGGATTGGCTTAGACCAGGGGTCAGCAAAATAGGGCCCATTGGCCAAATCTGGCCCCAAGCCCGCTTCTGTAAAGAAAGATTATAAAAAAAAAAAACCCACTTTTTCACACCTGGCTGTTTTCATGCTATAACCGCTTAGCCGAGTAGTAGCAAGAGAGACAGTCCAACCCAAAAGCCTAAAAGAATTATTATCTGACTCTACAGAAAACCAATTGGCTGACCCCTGGTTAAAGTAATTGGGATTCACCCCACGCTGAACTGAGTCATTGTCCCTGAGGAATGAATACGGAACAAAATAATGGTCTGTGAGCGAGGTAGGACAGTGTCTGGGCTGGCAGCTAAGTCACCCTCCACGTCTTGGCTGCTCGAAGCGTTTGTTTACAGACCAGCTGCAACAGCCTCCCATGGGAGCAGAGCCTGGGCCGCCCCCTGAGACCCGCTGAACCAGGACCTACACTCTGTCAGGATCTCCGGGGCGGTCTGTGTACGGTGAAAAGCCCTGGCCCTGCAGAGGGGTGAAAGGCACAGGTGGGGACAGAGAGGCAGCGGATTGACATTGAAGTGGCCCAAGTTCTGACTGTGACCTTGACCAACTGCCTGGCTGCCCCTCAGGGTCTTAGCACCCTCACCTGCTAAACACTGCAGTGCCCTTGAGGGTCATAACAAAGTCATGGCTTAGAGCAATAGCCATAACTATGGCTTAGAACAAACTCTTGGCTTAGAACAATAGTTCTGGAGGTCAGAAGCTCGACCTCAAGGTGTGCAGGGCCTCACTCTCTCCAAGGTTCTTGGGGAGGATTCTGCCTGGCCCCTTGTAGCTTCTGTGGCCCCAGGTGGCCCTTGGCCGTGACTACGACCCTCCCATCTCCACTTTCATCCTCACTTTCTCCCTCTGCATCTCTCCTCTTCTAAGGACAGTAGCCCTGTTGGATTAGGGCCCTTCATAATCCCATCTTAACTTGATCACATTTGCAAAAAACCTTATTTCCAAGTCAGATCACACTCACAGATTCTGGGATTAGGATTTCAAATACATCTTTGGTCGTGGGGCAAGGGAGGATGGGACACAATTTGACCCACATCGTGTGGGTGACACCACCCACACATGACACAAAGGTGAAATGGGACTCAGCTTGTGTTTGGGGAGTGGGCAGGGTTGACAGAGGGTTGACAGGGTTGACAGCTTTTTGGAAGCTTCCTGAAGACACCTGTCCCAGGTGGCTTCAGGGAAACCATCCCTACCCTCTCAACTACTGCTCATGCTGCTTCAGGGGGTGCTGGGTCTGTGGAGACCAGACCCCCAAATCCTCAGCAGTTCCCAGATAGGGGAAGCAGGCAAGACATCCAGGTGCAAGTTTTAAGGAGGCACTTTCAGGAGCTCCCTGATGGCACAGTAGGTTAAGGATCCGGCCTTGTCACTGCTATGGCCCAGGTCGCTGCTGTGGCACGGGTGCCCTTATCTCCTGCTCATCCAGCACTGGTCCTCAGTTTTTTGCTTTTTTGGGTTTTTTTTTTTTTTTTTGATGGATGAAGTCCATGTTTTTTAAAAAAATTATTATTTTTATTTATATATTTATTTTTTTGCTTTTTAGGGCCGCACCTGTGGCATATGGAGGTTCGCTGGCTAGGGGTCAAATCGGAGCTACAGCTGCCAGCCTACACCACAGCCACAGTAATGCAGGATCACAATGGCATCTGCAACCTACACCACAGCTCACAGCAACACTGGATCCTTAACCCACTGAGCAAGGCCAGGGATCGAACCCGCAACCTCATGGTTCCTCTCCAGATTCGTTTCCGCAGCACTATGACGGGAACTCTGATAAAGTCCATTTAGCTACTGTGGTAAACTGCAAACATCTGGAAGTCTATCCTGCGCACCTAATTTGTGTTGGAAAAAAAACATATATTGAGGAAACAAGGAAGTAAATTCCCATATCCCAGGCCCAGCGTGATCTGGCAACTGACTGACCTCATTTCTGCCATTTTCCCCACAAACCACTGGGTTCCAACCACACTGACCTCTAAGCTCTTTCCAAAACATGCCAAACCCGTTCCAGCCTCAGGACCTTTGCACTCGCTATGCCCTTGGCTGGAATGCTTTTCCCCAGATGCCCATGCCTGACCCTCTTATTTCATTCAAATTTCTGTGCAAGTGCCACCTCCTCAGAGACCCCGCCACTCCATCAAAAGTAGACACGCCCTCCCCCCACCTCCCACCCCCAACACCAAGTCACATTCTATTGTGTCACATTCTATTACTGTCTTTCTAGAACTCACAACCAGAGTGTGGAATTCTCATGGGCATTTATTTATGCACTGGCCATTCCTGAGGCCCTCAAACAGTGGCCAGCACACAGTAGGTACTCAGGACAAATTTGCTTCTTGACTGAATGAACCCCTTCCCCCCACCCCTGGACCCAGCTGACCTCTCAGGGAATACTCTGGCCTCCCCTGAGCCCCTGCACTCAAGGCCTGGCAAGCCTCACCCTGCCATGGAATTTTCCAGATGAAGCTGTTGCTTTTGTGCGTCACCAGGGCGTTTAATCTCAGCTCATCGCCTGGGCAGGAAGGAACTTGCTTTGCTAAAGGACTTCTGTCCTAAAGCCGCCAGGTAACATGAGAGGGGCCTCTCAAGAAGAAAGCACAGCTCCCCACCGCACCCCGAGAATTGTCCATCAGCCTCTCTCACCTTCTCCAGACAGGCTGCCTCCACCCAGAGCCCCAGGCAAGGCCTGTACCCCCCACATTGCAGGACGGCAGTCCATCGGGTCAGAAGGCCTATAAAACTTCCTGCATAATAACCCTTTAAAAATAGCATCATTCATTTTTCTTTTCTTTTTTTTTTCCCCTTGTTAAAAATTTACACATGTAACCCACATGTGCTGACAGTGAAAAAATGCCAAAGTTTCTAGAACACAGTGGGAACCAGTTCCTTACCCTCTGGAAGCCAACCCTCAGCTCAGAGATGAAAACCATATTCAAAGGTGGTGGGAACCCTTGGGAAGGACCGGACTCCTTTATTTAACAAATTCTTGGAGTTCCTGCTGTTGCTCAATGGGTTAAGAACCTGACATGGTGTCTGTGGGGAATTTGGGTTCGATCTCTGGCCTCACTCAGTGGGTGAAGGATTCAGTGTTGCAGTGAACTGCAGTGTAGGTCACAGACGCAGCTTGGATCCTGTGTTGCTGTGGCTGTGGCTGTGGCATAGGCAGCTACAGCTCCGATTTGACCCCTAGTCTGGGAACTTCCATATGCTCAGGTGCAGCCCTAAAAAGAAGAAAAGACAAAACAAACCAAAAAAAACCCCAAACAAATAAATTCTTGTAGAGAGTTCCAAGCAAACCCTCTAAGGCGGTTATAGCCTTACCCCTATTTTACAGATGGAGAAAGTGAGGCTCAGAGAGGGACAGAGCTAGCCAACTGTGAGACAGGGGTGACCTCAGACCGTCTAGCTTTGATCTTCGCTTTGACGACTACACCGTTACCACCCCTTGGAAGAAAAGCTCTTGGTTTGGTTTTTAACCTTTTTTTCCCCCATTTTCTGTCCCATGTTGTTTTCTGACTTGCTTTTCCCTTCTATCACTTCCATGTCTGGGACATCATTTCATGGCAGACACAAATAGGTCATCCCATTCTTTTTTTTTTTTTTGCCACAACCATGGCCTGTAGAAGTTCCAGGGCCAGGGATCAAACCTGCACCACAGCAGTGACAACTCCGGATCCTTAACCACTAGGCCCCCAGGGAACTCCTTCTGATTATTTTTAATATCTGTGTTGTATTCCACAGACCCTGAAGCACAGCACAGGATTACTATGATTTTTTGGGCCGTAAGGGTCCATTTATGATCATCTTAAATTCTCAGGACATAATTCATTTGAATGTACATTATGATAAATATGTGATACAGTGAGTTCTTTGGGTGGAAAACTGGTAAGCTCTGGGCTTATTGGGCAGGGGGTCTGAGTTTCCCTGTCACCCACAGACTCTAGACTAAGTCTGAAATGATGACGGTAGAAAGAGTAGAGGCAGGCCCTAACACTATGATCCAGAATGTTCCCAGCTCCAAAGAGGCCATGAGGATAAAACATCCCTTTTGCTGATTAGTTACATGACTCAAGACTCCAGAATGTCAGCCTTTGAAATGCGACTCATTCCCAGAACAACAATGCCTGGTAATTCACAAAGCAATTCCAGGGACCCCAAAGTTTGTCCATGTCCCCAAAGAAAATCCTACTCAGAGTCTCCTCCAAGCAGATCAAGAGAAACCAGTCCTCTCTCCACTTCAGGCATTGGATGCCTTTTTGGGGGTGGCATAAAGGGAATGAGGAGGGAAGGGCATGAGCTGTCATAAAGTCAAAGCGAAACTGCCAACAACACAGTTCTCTGTCTCCCAAGAGTGACTCACCAGGTGAAAACCAGAATATTGTTCCAAGTGTCAAAATCTGCAGAACCTCCAGGATTTGGGTCTTTTCCAGCTTAAATGAGCCAAATATTCCAGCATCTTCCTCAGGTAACTGTGAATGGTGCATTGTCTTCTCTCTGTCGCTTTTGTTTTTGAAAGCCCCTTAAAGAGGATCCCAGGAGGTCAGGAGACAGCAGGGTGCCCATTTCCTTCCCTGGACCACATTCAGACAGCTTCTATATGCCTCCCAGCACCTGCCTCCTGCCAGTGACCAAACTGGTGCTGTTGGCACCAGGGCTGCCCCAGGGCACAGACCAAGCCAGACCCTGGCTGGAGACTGAAATGTACTCTTTTGGAGGATCAGCTGGCCTCAGCACTGCTAGGGCTAGGCAGTGGCAGGAGTTTATCATCATTAGGAACAAGTTACCTTTGAACAGGGGAGAAATGCTTTCAGAGTAATTTTATTAGCACTGGATTCTAAAATGCCCTGGGTGTGTGTGTGTGTGTGTGTGTGTGTGTGTGTGTGTATGCTTTTTAGGGCTGCACCTGTGGCATATGGAAGTTTCCAGGCTAGGGGTCAAATTGGAGTTGCAGCTGCCAGCCTACACCACAGCCCCTGCAAAATGAGATCTGAACTGCATCTGCGACCTACGCCACAGCTCACGGCAACGCTGGATCCTTAACGCACTGAGTGAGGCCAGGAATTATACCCGCATCCTCATGGATACTAGTCGAGTTCATAACCTGCTGAGCCACGACTGGAACTCCCTGGAATGCCTTTTCTGTTCTTTTAAGTAATCTTCTCTGCAGAGGAGGAGGAAATTGACTGATTTGTAGATGGGGAAAAGTCCGACCCATTTCTCCTGGTTTTATTTCTCTGAGGGAATTCGCAAGACAATCTCACAACACTACAGTTTGCCTTGTGGGGTTGGCTTGATCTCCATCGTCCTACTGAGTATATTTTTGGTACATATGTTAATCCATAATGAGTCATATAAAAACCAGGACAATGTGACCTATGTCAGTTTTCAGCTTTGGCAGGGACTGGGACCAGAGACAGTGGCGATAAGAGCTAATGCAAATAAAGAGCTTTGAATGGGCTGGGCACTGTCCAAGGACTTCACACAAATTAACATTTAACTCAGATCATGGCCCAGCAAGGGAGGTACTAATATGATCACCCTTTTACAGATAAGGAATATGAGGTTCAGAGAGTTTAAGTAACTTGCTTAAGGTCACACAGCTAAAATGGCCAAGCTGGGATTTGAACCCAGGAGACCCACCTCCATGGTTTGTGCTCTGAATTTTATAGGGTGTTGTATGATTATGTCAAATCATATGTTGGCAATAAATGAACTCTCTGTGGCAGATGCTGTAACTGACCCATAACCCATTCCCAGCCTTTTCTCCAGGCTTGCGTCAACCATCAGATCCAAAGGCTAACTATTTGCTTTCCCAAGATCCCTTGCCCTTCTAGACAATGAGATGGAGGCAGAAGCCAACTGGGGCAACTGCAAGAAAGGTTTTGCTTTCCCTGATAAAAGGAGCAAAGGTAGTTCCTGCCCTGTGCCCTTTATTGCAGCCTTGAATATGGATGCGATGCCTAAAGTCATGGCAGCCACCTTGTGATCTGAGGGAAAGGCCAAGAGAGGTGCACAGACAGTGACCCAAAATAACCTGAGCTTTGGAACTGACTGACTTACCCCTTAGGCTTTTTTGTGTGTGTATGGGAAAATTAAACCCTGTTTGTTTACATCACTGGGCTAGGTTTCCTGTTACTTGCAGCCCAAAATCATACCTAATGTTCTTTTCTCCCTTCCAGCCTTTCTCTTATTCTTACTCGAAAGTAACTGGTTGTTAAAAGTCAGCATCTTAGGTGTCCATTGACAGAAGAGTAGATAAAGAAGATGGTACATATACACAATGGAATATTACTCTGCCATAAAAAGGAATGGAATAATGGCATTTGCAGCAACATGGGTGGACCTGGAAATTATCATGCTAAGTGAAGTTAGACAGCGAGGAGACACAAACCTCATATGCTATCACTTATATGTGGAATCTAAAAAAAAGGACTCACAGATTTTGAAAATCTTATGGTTTCCAAAGGAGACAGGTTTCGGGGGAGGGAGGGATGGGCTTGGGTTGGGTATGGAAATGTTGCAAAATTGGGTTGTGATGATGGTTGTACTATTAGAAATATACTAAAATTCATGGAGTAAAAAAAAAAGTCAGAACCTCACGGAGTTCCCTGGTTGCTCAGCACGTTAAGGATCCAGCATTGTCTCCACTGTGGCTCAGGTCACAGCTGTGGCCTGGGTTTGATTCCTACCCTGAGAACTTCCACATGCCACAGGCAAAGCCAAAAGAAATGTGAGGGGCAGTGAGAGGCCTCTTTCCAAGGATATTCAGTATGGAAGTATACCCTCCTACTGCCTTCCCAGCTCTCATTGACTGAGCGCCTACAGTATTCCATGTATACATATGTATCATGGGCTCTGGGATCATTTTTCTCAATGCTCTTACAGCCTAGGAAGGAGGCACCTTCAGCTGCATTTTACAAAACACTGAGGGGCTGGGCTTTAAGCACTTGCCCAGCGGGTGGGGAGCCAGGTCACCCAGGCCAGCCTGACCTCAAGCCCAAGGTCTTCCTGTTTTCCACCATGGTCTTTCCAGCCCACGGCACAGCCCTCAAGAGCTTCTCCAACTCATCAAACTTCAGGCCTTTGTTCCCTCCTCTCTCCTCGGGGCCAGTGCCTCAGTGTTCTCATCTGTAAAGTGGGGGCGACGCTAGAACACAATCACAGGGTTGTCATGTCAGTTCAGTAGAATAATCCACTTGGCACAGAGCCTGGCACACAGCGGGCTCTCAGCAGATGACATTATTATTATCACCATAATTATCACTAAGTTCCTGGGGTCCTGTCCCCAAGAGTAATTCCCCAGGGCAGTCATGGGAAAGGAGAGGCTGAGGGAACCCAGGGCTCAATTTCTATTGAGCCTGGCCTGACTTCATGCTCCCCCAGCCTGGGCACAGGTGCACCCATGGAGGACACCTTGGAAAGCTTCCTGTATGGAGCTGCCTGAGGAAGAAGCTCCTGCCTGACACCTTGTCTGGAAATGAGCACACGTTCAAAGAAGGCTGAGTCCCGCCGGGGACTCAGCGGCTCGGAGGCTGGCTGTCAGCATCACCATCTGGGCTGGCCAGCGCACGGGGCTCAGAATTCACCCTCTGGGTCAAGGGCAGAGTAGCTGTCAGCTACTGCAGCAGGGAGAGAGAGACAGAGAGACAGAGAGAGGTGATCTAGGAATCACATCCGGGAATTGTGAAGAACCAATAAAGAGGCAGGTAATTCTCTGTCTCTTCTTTTTCACACACAGACACGCACGCACATGCACACACAGAGCCTTTTCCCTCCAACCTCCTGTATCTAGGCTGCCCTTGCTCTCACTTGCAGAGCCCCCAGATTCAGCCCTCTCTTGCTGGCTTTTCAAATTGGCTTCTCCAGGAATTCCTGTAGTGGCTCAGCAGAAATGAATCTGACTAGCATCCATGAGGATGCAGGTTCAATCCCTGGCCTCGCTCAGTGGGTTGGGGATCTGGCGTTGCCGTGAGCTGTGGTATAGGTCACAAATGCGGCTCAGATTTAGCGTTGCTGTGGCTGTGATGTAGGCCAGTGGCTGCAGCACCAATTTGACCCCTAGCCTGGGAACCTCCATATGCTGCAGGTGCGGCCCTGAAAAGACAAAGAAAAAAATTGGCTTCTCCATACCCTCCCAACACACACACCACCTCTACCTTGTTCCTTTTTTTTTTTTTTGTCTTTTTGCCATTTCTTGGGCCGCTCCCATGGCATATGGAGGTTCTCAGACTAGGGGTCGAGTAGGAGCTGGAGCCTCCAGCCTACGCTGGAGCCACAGCAACGCGGGATCCGAGCCATGTCTGCAACCTACACCACGCCTCATGGCAACGCCGGATTCTTAACCCACTGAGTGAGGCCAGGGATTGAACCCGCAATCTCATGGTTCCTTGTCAGATTCGTTAACCACTGAGCCACAACGGGAACTCCCTCTACCTTGTTCCTACCAGAGCTGTCAGGCCACCTGCATAACAAAAATCACATGGAATTTGGAGTCAGATAGACCTGGTCCACATTTGGAACTTGCCAGCTGTATGACCTTGAGTAGCTCCTTTCCCATTCTGAGCCTCAATTTCCCCATCTGTAATATGGGGCGGAGCCAGACCTCTATGTGGAAAAAGGCTGCTACCTCAGTGAACACAGTATGCTAACCACATGCTGACTTCAGGAAGGGCATTGGGTTTGCCTGGAATAGACTCCCCTCTCTGCAGCCCACAGCGACTCAAACCCTCTCCAGTCTGACTCAGCTGACCCTTGCCTGCAGCTGCTCCCTAGAGAGTGCGAAAGCTTAAATGGCCAATCTTTTCCCCAACTCAGCACAGAGCACAGTCACTGCAGGGCAGCCTGGGAAGGCTGTTAGCTTGATTGGGTCCTTTTTTCATCTCCATGTCAACTGTTAGGTGGCTCAGCTCCCACAGGGCAGGGTGCCTATTGCTTTATTACCCAGAGCTGGAGTGGGGCGGATGGAGTCCTTAAGTTACAGCAAGAATGTGGCGCCACTGCATGCCACCTTGGATAGCAAACTCTTGAAACACCCCCTCTCCCTACTCAAAGACCAGAAATAGCTCCTCATTCCCACCCAGGGATCAAATCCAAGCCCCACCCCCACCCCTTCATATTGAAGTTTCCCTAACCTGGCCCCACCTCTGCTTCTTTTCTGTTTGGGCAGGAGATATATTTTTTCAGTCTTCTAGATGCATTGGGCTTAGGGAAATGATTACCTTAAAACACATTGGTAACTACTTCTGCCTTCTAAGGGAGGTGTGCAGAACATTTCATTGAGGATAGGATTTCTACATTGTCCTGTCTTAACAATAATAATATAACAAACGCTTGCAGAGGAATCACAGTATGCCAGGCACTCAATTCATCCTCAGAGCAACTCTAAGAAAAGGGCATTAGAATTCCCTGGTGACTCAGCAGGTTAGGGATCTGGTGTTTCACTACTGTGGCATAGATTGGATCCCTGGCCCTGGAACTTCTGCATGCCAAGGGTCCAGCCAAAAGAAAGAAAGAGAGAAAGAAAGAAAAGTATTATGTAGATTCCCATTTAACAGATCAGGTTATGAAAGCACAGAGAGGTTAAGTAACCTGCCCAAGATCACACAGCTGCTGAACAGAAGGTTTGGGACTTGAACTTAGCCTGCTCACTAAAGGAAGGGAAAAGCGGGCATTGCAAAGGCCAAAGCTGGTTCTTCTGTGAGGCAGGGGTGTGGGGGAAAAGTAGGTGACCATTTCCTTAGTAGGACAAAATGATGAGGGTTTGGAGCCTGACCTTGGTAGGGGGCTGCATAGGTAAGTTTAGGTAATAGAGTTTCCTGGGGAATTGGAGAAGAAAAAGACTGGAAAATAGGAATGTGAGAGAGTCTTGAGAAAACAGACAGTCTAAGCAGCGTAGTGTTACCAAATCACTTTTTTGCTCCCCAAACCTCAGCAAAGTCTGCTGCGACCAGAAATGATCCAGGCTGGGGGATAGGGAAGGGAAAATCACAGAAATGGTATAGTCAGGACAACCACATAGCCAGAGACAGACATCCAACTCTCAGATTTCTCATTTCATATAACTGGAATTCCAGGGTGGATTTCAGACATGGCTGGATCCAGGGGTACGAAAAATGTCATCACTAGTCTCTCCTTCTTGGTGCTTTTTTCCTCTAGTCTGGCTTGTTTCTCAGGCAGGTTCCATTACATCCCACCAGGAAAGCAACTCAGTGGAAAAAGAAATCTTTTTTTTCCCAAGAGTTTCCAGCAAAAGTCCCAGGGAAGGTTCTCATTGGCCCAGCCTGAGTCACATGGCTGGGTCACGTGGCTATTCCTGACCCAATGACTGTGGTGATAAGGCAGAGTTTGACGCACTCAAACCAGGGTGAAGACTAATGGAGGAGTGATTCCTCAGTGGAACATGAGAGGGAGAAATTGCCTCTCAAGAAGGAGAAAGCCTAGGCAGGGAGGGTCACAGACATCTGCCATGGCGCCATGAGGTGAAGAGGAGAGAAAAGAGAAGAATGTAGGACAGCACCTACCAGTGAGATGAAGAAGTTAAGAGAGAAGGCTCAGGGGATCAAGACACACAGCCTCTGCAGCCTGCTCTCACTTGGAATTGCACAGAAATCACGCCCATGGCATAGGGCTGCCCTCAGAATGGGCCATAAGAAAAAGACCTCAAAAGTCAAGAACGGAGAGGTTAGGAGTTCCCACTGTGGCTCAGTGGGTCAAGAACCCCACACAGTGTCAGAGAGGATGCAGGTTCAATCCCTGGCCTCGCTCAGTGGGTTAAGGATCCAGCATTCCCACAAACAGGGGCATAGGTAATGGATGCAGCTCCCATTCAACCCCAACCCCGGGAACATCCACATGCCACAGGTGCGGCCATAAAAAGAAAAGGAAAAAAAAAAAAGAACAGAGAGGTCAAATGACAACCCATCTCAGTTTCCTCTTCAGTAAAATGGGATCAAAAATTGAACCAACTTCACAGGATTGGAAGATTAAAGGGATGAAACGCTGTGAAGGGTTCAGAATGGTGCACATGGAAAGACGTAATGGAACCCAGGATCTTTCCTAAGCCAGGCACGGACCCTGCATAATCCCACTGCCATGTCTTTGCCTCCTTCGATTTTTCCCTCCACCACCTTCTCCGCCACTTTCACTCATCCTCCTCCTGGAAGCCTTTCTGAAATCCCCAGTGCACTCTGAGCCCCCAGAGCCCCACTGGTCTGGGCTGGAGCCCCAGCTCTGTATCTCTAGCTGTGTGACCCCAGGAAAGTGGCTTCACCTCTCTGAGCTGGTTTCCTCTTCTGGAAGATGTGGGTGATGGAAAGCACCTCAGAGGGCTCTGGTAGATTCTGAGCCATTGGCTGCATTAAGAGGCTATGGTCTCTCTGAAGTAGGGGACCCCTCCCTGGCATCTCTGAGGGGAAACTGCATTCATGATGCTGATTGGTTCAGCTTCAGTTCTCGGTTCAGAGTGGAGCCCTAGATCTACACATAACAGGCTGTGTGTCATTGGATAAATCACTTGCCCTCTCTGAGCCTCAGTTTTCCTGTGGTAATCCTTTATCACAGAAAGGCTACACGGCTGGCAATAGCCTCTATACAGTGTCTGGGAAAAGTAGGTATCCAGTCAATGGAAATTCCCTTTTCCCTCTGGCTGCAAGTCCAAATGACCCTTTCTCTGAGCAGCCTTCTGTGATTACACAGCTCTAAGGCCCTCTTGGTCTCTCCTCTTTCCTGCCCATTGGCTTCTTGGAAGTTCCAATCAGGCCCCTAGTGCCTTTAGAGTCCCTAGTACCTGGCACATTGCCCTGTAAACAGTGAGTATTCTGGAGAATTGGAGATTGATGATGATAATGACAATGATAATGCTAACGGGCAAAAATGTCATTTGAGACCTCCTGGGTCTCCTTAATTCTTCTTGCAATCTAATTTCAGCTTAACTTGACTCCAGAAGTCTTTTCAAATCCATGTTTGCAAGGATGTAGGTATAAACAAACACATCAAAGCCAGCATCTGCTCTCTCCCAGGCCAGCCTCTTCCTGCCAGTCTCCAGCAGCATCTTTGACTTTAATGACAAGGCTTTCATGCAAACAGGGTTTCATGGCCTGCAAGGTGATGTGGAGTGGCACACGCAGATGAATGCTTATCATCATCGTTATGTATTTAGTTTTAACCAGGAATTGCATTTGGCTATGTATATCTGAAAACCCAAATCACAGTGGTTTACCCAAATAAGGGGTCTCTTTCTCTGTTAAGAGAGAGCTCCACCATGCCATCAAAATGCGAGTCCTTTTCTAAGCCTTTTATTCTAGTGGTCACCTTAGGGTCACAAGGTGGCTGCTCTGCCTCCAGCATTGCACCTAAGTTCCAGGCATGGAGTTCCCTTGTGGCACAGTGGTGTTGTTGATGCTGTGGTGCAGGTTCGATCCCTGGCTTGAGAACTTCCACATGCCTCAGGCACAGCCTGAAAAAATAAAGAAGGGAAAGAACAGAGAGGAAAAACATCCACTTTAGTTCCTTCTGCTCCCCTCCCCAACCCTCCACTTTTTAAAGCACTTTCACAGAAGTCCCACCTAACCACATCTAACCAACATCTCTGGGTTGAAAAGAAAGTGGGAAAAGTGGAGTTTCAACTGAGTTTAGTGATGTCCTTAAAAAGAAAAAAAAAAATAGGGTTTTACTAGAAAGAAAGGAGGGGAAAATGGATAGTGGGAAAGCAAACCATAGTGTGGACCACACACACCAAACCTATGACTCGAAGGAATTATTACTTAGAGCAGTGGTTCTCACGCTTGAGCATGCGTCAAAAATCCCCTGAGAGTTTGTGAAAACACAGGTAGCTGGGCCCACCCCCCAGAGTGTCTGACTCAGTTGGTCTAGGGTGGCACCCAAGCATTTGCATTTCTAACAAGCTCCCAAGCTTTTCTAACAACATTTGCATCTCTAACAAGCTGCTGGCCCAACACCATAACTGGAGAGCTACTGAGGGCAAGGTAAAAATCAGTATTCAGGGAGTTCCTATTGTGGCTCAGGGGTAACGAACCCAACCCATATCCAGGAGGATGAGGTTTGATTCCTGTCCCCCACTCAGTGGGTTAAAGACCCGGCATTGCTGTGACCTGCTGTGTAGGTCTCAGATGCAACTGGGATCTGGCATTGCTGTGGCTGTGGCATAGGCCCGCAGCTGTACCTGGGCACTTCCACATGCCACGGGTGCGTCTCTGAAGGGGAAAAAAAAAATCAATACTTGAATAAAAATACATGAATTGTTTTTAAAGGGAATTATTATGAGAGTGTAATGGTTTAGCTCTGTTATCAGTTAGGATTCCAATAGAAAATAGTGGAGGGAGGGCACATTCAGATGGGAAATTGGGAAAACCTAAAAAAGTGACAGTTTGTAAAAGCAAGGGCAGGGGGTGGTACCCCCTTTCCAGACAGTAACCTGGGGAGCTGTTACTGCACATGAAGGGGACCAGGGTAAAAACCTCATCAGAACTTGAAACAAGGAGCTATAGGAGAGGACCACTCACTAGGAGCTTGATCCTTTATTGAAGAGACCCAGCCAACCTGAGGCAAGGCAGAGAGAGCTGGGGAATGAATACCCTGGTTTCTTTCTCTCCCCACCTCCAACTTTCAGCCAGTGCCTCCCATTGGCTGAATCTAGCTGGATGCTGGAGGGTTGGGGGCTTGGAGGATGCAGCCCACATGGGTCAGTCCATATGGAGCAGAATAGAAAAGGGGTAGACCTGCAGAGGCAAAACAGAAAATGTCCAGCACAGACAGAAAATACCATGACATCATGATACGCAGGAGCAACTGAGTCTTGCCAGCCACAATTTAAAGTAAGTAACTTAATCAGCTCATTCATTCATTCAATTATTCATTGAGCACCTACTGTGTACCAGGCCCTCTGCCAGGCCCCAGGGATTTGGGGCTGAATTAATCGTGACTCTTCTTGCCCAGAGAGGATGCTATCTGCTGGGGTCTAAGGCACTGTGCTGGAGGGTGGGTGGGGTCCTCTTTCCTGCCTCCCCACTGCCACAGCCCACCCACTCAGGCTCAGGGTGTCTTCCACGGAGCTCATGCACTTGTCCAAACCTCCAAGAAGTCCAGTGTGATTTAAGCTTTCATTAAAGTTTAACTATGGGGGGAAAGATGGCCAAAAAAAAAAAAAAAAATCACCTGCTCCATCACAAATCACAATGTGCTGAAATAGGGGCCGTGGGAATGCACCAGGGGGATTTGGTTGGGATTAGGGACAAAGTGGATTTAAACCACTGGGTGCCTGCATGCCCCCATGGTAACACCCTGTAAACCTTTATGCATATAGATTCATATCCAGTGAACTGTTGATTATGATTTTTTTCCCCTGAACTACAAACAAAACCCCAGCCCCTGCCAGCCCCTGTGCTGCCACATCAGCCTTACATGAAATGTCTGTATCCACACTCAATAGCCAATAACAAAAATGATGAAGAATCTGATGTAGACGCGGATAATTGCTCTGGCTTCCTCCCGTGAATTTAAATAGCTTTCTTGAATTACCGCTTTTGACACGATCAATAAAATTGAGCTATTGCTTTATCAGGCCTTTGGGTAAGTACACAGAAAGCTGCGCCCCTAGGACGGACAGTTCAGGGACCCCAGCTGTCCTGGCGGGCAGGGCCAGGGTCTTGGGGACGGTTGATGGAGTGAGGGCAGGGGTGTGCTGGAAAGGCCAGCAGCCAAACATGAAAAGTAGATGGACTCCAACCTCAAGCCACTGACCTCACTTTTCCTGTGTCCCTTTCCCCAAAAAACAGTAAAGTGAAATGTACCTTCTGGCATCCTGTTCCCTCTGCCTTGGCAGCACGTGGAAATTCCTGGGCCAGGGATCAAACCCGTGCCACAGCAGTGACCCGAGCCACTGTAGTGACAACACTGGATTCTTTTTTATTTTATTTTATTTTTTTTTTGCTTTTGGCTTTTTAGGGCTGCACCATGGCATATGCAGGTTCTCAGGCTAGGGATCTAATCAGAGCTACTGCTACCGGCCTACGCCAGAGCCACAGCCACTCCAGATCCGAGCCGCGTCTGCGACTTACACCACAGCTCATGGCAATGCCGGATCCTTAACCCAATGAGCAAGGCCAGGGATCGAACCCACAGCCTCATGGTTCCTATTCGGATTCACTGGATCTCTGACAGGAACTTCAACACTGGATTCTTAACCACAAGACCACCATGCTTGCCTTTTTTGCAGGGGTGTTGGTTTTCTGCCATGGCATATGGAAATTTCCAGTTCAGGGATTAAACCCACGTCACAGCAGCAACCCAAGCTGCTGCAGTGACAAAGCTGGATCCTTAAGTGGCTCCACCAGCTTTCTAAAAGGACAGACGGCCAATGAAATACCCCAACCTATGCCCAGGTATTGCTCAGCACCTTCCAACAAAGAAAGTGACCCTAGTGGTGGCATTTACAATATCTCAAGATCAAAGATTAATTCTAGGCATGAGGTTTCAGATAAAGGATAAGATGGGGCCGGGGAGGGCTTGGTGGTGGAAATTAGGTAAAATTCGCATGGCTAAAATTAACCGTGTTAACATGTACACCCCAGGGGCATTTCGTACTTTCCCAGTGTAGTGGGACCACCCCTCTGTCTAGTTCCAGGACACGGTCATCTCACACCCGCTAAAGCAGTCACTCCCTCTGCCCATTCTCCCAGCCCCCTGGCAACCACCAATGTGTGTTGTCTCTACGGATTTGCCTAGAAAAAATTTTGATGCCTCGTACAGCCAGCATCAGCTGTTTGGGTCCATGTGTTTTGAATGCAGAGGCTCTCACACCCAAATGCCTGGAAGAAATAAGGCTGCAAGAGTGATCATTCTTATTTGTGCTTCTCTTGGACTTAATATTCAGGGGGCCAGATAGGGTAAAGCTTCAGACAGGAGAGAATCTCTGCCTGGCTTGAGTTTCAAACACAGCTCTACCGTTTTGCCAGCTGTGTAACCTTGGGCAAATGTTACCTCGCCGCTTTGAGCCTCCATTTTCCCATCCACACAATGGGAATTTTAACTAGGCTTGCCTCCATGGGCTGCTGTGGGGAGCAACGCCAAGCTCCCTCCAGGCCAGGTTCTTGGGGACTATATTGGGTTAAAGAGTGTCCTCCCCAAATTCATGTCCACCCAGAACGTGTGTGTGTGTGTGTGTGTGTGTGTGTGTGTGTGTGTGTGTGTGTGTGACCTTATTTGGAAATAGGGTCTTTGCAGATGGGATCAAGTTAAGATGAAGTCATGCCGGATTAGAGTGGCCTCGAAATCCAGTGAAGGGTGTGAAGACACAGGGAGCCAGAGAGAAGACCGCCAGTGAATCCCATGCCACAGAACTCCGAGGGCAGCCTGCAGCTGCCAGAAGCCAGAAGGAAAGCAAGGGAGGCCCCTCCCCTAGAGGCTTCAGAGGGAGCCCAGCCCTGTTGCCACCTTGATTTCCGACTCCTGGCCTCCAGGACTTTGAGAGAAGATATTTCTGCTGTTTTTTAAACCACCTGCTTTGTTAATTAGCAATGGCAGCCTCAGGAAACTAGGACAGGGAGGGTTTGACCAGTGGGAGTTTCTGTGAGCACTGCTGGGTGATGCAGGAATTGCTGAGGAAGGCAGGGGAATCAGGGGATCCCAGGGGCTAAGAAAACCCTTTGGCAGCCCTCCTAAGAATCAGACCTCACCTCCAGCTGCCCAGACCTCCCAGGAGGTTAAGGTCAGGGTCAAGAATGCTTTTTTTTTTTTCCTTTTTTCTTTTTTCTTTTTTCTTTTTGAAGACCACTCCTGCGGCATAGGGAAGTTCCCAGGCTAGGGGTCGAATCGGAGCTGCAGCTGCCGGCCTACACCACAGCCACAGCAACTCGGGATCCGAGCCACGTCTGCAACCTACACCACAGCTCAGGGCAATGCCAGATCCTTAACCCACTGAGTGAGGCCAGGGATCGAATCCACATCTTCATGGATACTAATCTGGTTTGTTACTGCTGAGCCACAACGGGAACTCCAAGGATGGGTTTTGGTGGGTGAGGGCTGGAGGTTAAGTGAGTGCCAGTCCCAGCTGAGCTGAGGGTGGGCTTGGGGAAGAGTTCATGATTAGAGAAAGA
Organism: Phacochoerus africanus; assembly: GCF_016906955.1. Taxonomy (NCBI): domain Eukaryota; kingdom Metazoa; phylum Chordata; class Mammalia; order Artiodactyla; family Suidae; genus Phacochoerus; species Phacochoerus africanus. The sequence continues at coordinate 28,584,590 of NC_062558.1, read as the reverse complement.
CCTGGGAGGTCCCTAGGTCTCTAGACTCAACAGTTAGCTGCAGAAAGGAAAACAAGTAGCTTCTGGAGCGGGGGCGGGGGGGGGGCCCTCCCTGAGAAAAGACCTCACCTGCCCCCCCCAGTCTGTCCCCACCCTGGAATGAAAGATGTTATGGGGAGACCCCCTGGGGTGGCAGTTCAACTCCAAACCTGCCTTCCTGCCCAACCCCTCCTCCCCCCACATATCAGAGGCTTCCCCCAAAGTGCCTGTCACTCCCAAATCAACAGCCACCCAAACGTCCTACCTGGATACGCTGTACCCTGAACTTGACTCTGGGAAGCCCTGTTCTCGGAAAATAAGCATATTCCCAAGATAGCTCAAAGCAAAGAGGGAGCAGTAAAGCAGAGGGGGACAATGGTTATCAGCATTTGCCCTCTGGTCGGACACATTTCCACCCCTCTGAGCCCCCCGACCCCCACCCCAGATCCATACGAAAAGAATCCCAGGGGCAGCTGGGCTGATGCAGGCTGAGTTTCTGAAATGTTTTTGGATCTCCCTTTGTCTAGTGGGTCGACAAAGACAGTGGGAGAGTTATGAACCTTGAAGGGTCAAAAGATGTGGCGTGCCCTGAGGTGGCCAGATAAGGGCAGATTATTCTGAAATCTTGTTCTGCCTGTATTTCACACAAACGGGGAGGTTCTGGGCAACTGGGGGCTGGATGCCAAGCCCCCAGGTTAGGTAACCGCTCCTTGTCCCCACTCTGCACACAAGCACAGGGCAATCACTTCGCCTGCATTCCCTTGCAAGTCTCGGATTGCAAAAATGTTATTGCAAATCTGGTCTCTGACCTGCAGAGATACAGCAGTTGAGCCACACATGGGCCCCGGAAACGGGGCCTCTCAGAAGAACGCCAGTTTGCATTTCTGAAGCCAAACCAAACACGGGGCTGGAAAACGTTTTCGTATTATCTCATGCCCTCACTATGGAACAATCACTCCATTGAAAAGCCATGAGCCCGCCCAAGTTTTAAATTAAACCTCTCGAGTTTTCCCTCTGAGAGCAGATAAAATCCTTCCAGCTTATGTTTTGAGGAAAGAATTTGGTTTGTGTGTCAGTGTGTGTGTGCCTGTGTGTGTGTGTGTGTGTGTGTGTGTGTGTGTGTGTGTATTTCCCCTAAAACTCATTTTCTTTTGTTGGATTCCTTGAAGCTCTGTTTAAATATTTTACTTGAGGAAATAACTACGTTTGATGAATGTCGAAATACCCTTCCAGGAGCAAGTCCTCCATGCTGCCTGGATTCCAGTAAGAAGCTCATTCTGAAAGAAGAGGTGAGGCCCCTTTGCAAGGAGTAAGCCCCCCAGAGTGGCCTTGAAGAGCTTTGCTGACATTGTTACAAGAGGTATTTTTTCTCCACCCATCTATTTATTTGTTGGACGTCAACCACAGGCTCTGAAAATTCACTGTGTGTAAAAGCACAGCGGCAATGCTGGAGTGGAGATAAAGAGAGAGAGGGTTTTGTTCCTTGGCTGGGGCCAGAAGAGGCCCAAGTTCTGTGGCTGACCCCGCCCTGAACAGCCGTGCGATGCTGGCCAATTCCTTCCACTTGCGGCCGCTTAGATGCCTCACCCCCAAAAGGAAGGATAATCTCAGAAGCTCCTTTTGTGACACTGCCAATCGCAAATGCTTGTTGCTCATGTGCTGTGGTTCAGTCATTCAACAAGCAGTTGCTATGGGCCATTCTGTTCCAGGCATCAGGGAGGCAGCCGGGAACAAGACCGACAACATCCCTGCCCCTCATGGAGCTGATGTTTCTCTCTTTGAGACTCTGGGATTCGTTTCTGATTGCGTTTGGGAAGTTACACAGGGCTTTGCGTGGTACCTGGTACATAGGATCAGTATTTCTCTTTCTCTGTGTTGTAAAGGAATGGTGAGTCGCCCAGCACACTGGGAAGGAAGGGCCCAGTGATGGTGTGTGGAGGGGCAGGGTTAGCGGCGAGTCTGAGTCTGGAGATTGCAGCCACTCTGGCGAGATCTCAGAGGCCCCACAAAGGACCCTCAGCCCAGCAGAGACGATGCCGACCACACCAACCTGACGACAGCGAGCCAGAAGGCCAGGATCCCCCACGCGGCACAGGACTTCTGCACCCAGTCACGAAAACCCAGCTTCAAAGTCAAGGGCACAGCCTGACGACTTGGTAGAGGGACCTATCCTGCCGACAGATTAGGGTATTTGACACACAAATCCAAATGTTTGGGGCAGGGGCCTCTGCTTTTCAAGTCACGCTCGTCTCCTCCTTTATGAATCCATGTGGCCTCTGACGGCATCTGAGTTTTCGCTCCCTTCTCTAAGTGGAGCTTCAGGGGTTCCAATGAAGATCTGGATGGCATTTCAAGTGAAAGGAGGCTTTCTCCATCCCACTTGGTGCAGGCATGGGATGGGGTGGAACAAGCTCAGATTTAGGAACCAGATAATCATGGGTTCAAATCCTGGCTCTGCTACGCGTTAGCTGTATGATCTTGGGAACCTCCGTTTTCTCATTTTAAACATGGGAAGATGGGAGTTCCCTGGTGACACAGCAGGTAAAGGATCCAGCCTTGCCACTGATGTGGCTCTGGTTGCTGTTATGGCGTGGGTTCACCCTTGGCCCAGGAACTTCTGCAAGCTGCAGGTGTGGCCAAAAACAAGATGGGGGGGAGGTGTGTCCTACCAGGCTGTTGCAAGGAATGGGCGAACATAAAATGTCCACTATGCACCAGGCACAGTCAGGGGCCAGGTACACAAAGGACCAGACAAGGGGTTGAAACCCCAAACCTATAGAAATCAGATAGGTAATGTAAAGGAGTAAAACAGATCAGAGGTAGGGTGCAATAGAGACTGGTGGGGAGTGGGGAAAAGTGAACAAGAGCACCTGCCTTGTATAAAGGCCAATTCTAGCCAGTTGTCATCACATCAGAATATAGGACCGAAGGTTACTGAGTCTTCTGATTTTTTTATAAATAAAGGTCACAAATCCAGATTTTTTTTTTTGTCTTTTTGTCTTTTTAGGGCCACACCTGCAGCATATGGAGGTTCTCAGGCTAGGAGTCTAATCGGAGCTGTAGCTTCCAGCCTATGCCACAGCCACAGCAACACCAGATCTGAGCCACATCTGCGACCTACACCACAGCACATGGCAACACCGGATCCTTAACCCACTGAGTGAGGCCAGGGATCAAACCCACAACGTCATGGTTCCCAGTTGGATTCGTTTCCACTGTGTCAGGACAGGAACTCCAAATCCAGATTTTTAATGTGAAATCTCTTAAATTTAAAATGATGCCAGTTAATATATTGAAAATGATAAAACTCCATGCAAGGGCAACTAAATACACTAAATCCCATGGGTTAGAAACCTGGCATTCCTGCTCTTATTGCCTAGGTAGCCTGGAGGGGGAAGCTGGATACAAGGAGAGCATTTCACAGTTCTGGATTTACCATTTGTGGTCACGTCTATAAAGGGGAAGCGCTGAGAGTTGTAGAGTAGATTCCAGGGAGAAAGGGGAAGGGATGCTTCTGCTGAGGCCTGAGCTTGAGCTTGTGGGGTGAAGGGAGCAGGCAGGAGGCAGGAAAGGGCAGGCCCGGGGGAGGGAACAGCATCAGTGAAGGCACAGCAGCAGGACTTTAATATGCCCCTCTAGGGATCTGAAAGTGTCCACCCTGGCACAGATCTCTTGCCAACACAAGGGGTGATTGTTACACCTCTCACCTGAGCGAGGAAAAAGAGGGAAGCCTACCAAGCTTGAGAACTACCAACCACAATGCCAGGGAGTGGAGGGTGAATCAGGCTGCCCTGGAGACCCCCCCCCCCATAATCTGAATGGGGGAACCCTCCTCCGGGCTTCTCTGGGTCTAATCTCATCACAACACCCCATGTCTTAGCTCCCAGGCCCTGCCCCAATGCCCCCTCTCCTGAAGGAGGGAACTGGGACACACTTCAGATCCTTTACGACTGCGTGCTGTTTGGGGCACCTGGGGCGAGGCCTGGCACATGCTGGGACAAATGGAGTTCGTGGGCGAGGATGGGGCAGGGCAGAGGGAACAGACGGAGACCCACCTGCCTGGGGCTCCCCCTTCTCTGCTGGGTCTGGGTCAGGCTTTGAATTTCACCTTTTTCCTGCTCTGGACTCAACCTGTTCCACCTCACCATGGGGTCTTGGAGAAGTGCCCTGAGTCAGCAGGAAATTAATTCTTCAGGGTCAGGCTCAAGGTCAAACTACTTTTTTTTTTTTTTTCCTTTTTTGGCCGCCTGGCGGCATATGGAATTCCCAGCCCAGGGATCAGATCTGAACCACAGCTGCGGCAACGCTGGGCCCTTTAACTCACTGTGCCAGCCAGGGATTGAAACTGCGTCCTGGTGCTGCAGAGATGCAGCCAATCCCTGATCTCGTTGTGCCACCCTGGGAACTCCTCAAGGTCAAACTGATTTGTATGTGAGCACCAGCTTTGGGTCAGCACTAGGTTCAAGGTGAACATGACAGCAAAGCCTACATCATGACTGGAGGTGGAGCTTTTTGAGAGGCAAAGTTGAGGGGACCTTCTGTGTTCCTAAATCCCTTCCAACTGTCACATAGAAGCCTGGAACATCTTCTTATAGACAGTCCCTTGAAAATGTTTGTTTGGTTTTGGTTTTCATTTGTTTATTTGGCTGTGCCTGGGGCATGTGCAAGTGCCTGGGCCAGGGATCAAACCCACTCCTCAGCAGCCACCCAAGCTGCTTCCGTGACAATGGGAGATCCTTAACCCACTGCGTCACACGAGAACTCCATCCACAAGAGATCTCCTCCCTCTAGAATGTTAATGGCCAGGGCTGGGCATACAGTCAGTGCTCAATAAATGCACACCCAAAGAAGGATGATGTGAAAAGGGACAAAATGAGTCTGCTTTCTGAGACCACACTCCACAGCATGGGGAACCTGCACACTCTCAGCCCATCTCTTTCCAACGACCACTGGGAAGGAAAAATATTAATATGTTCAACCCTAATCAAATCTGGATAATTTCACTAGAAACCTTTCCATAATTTCATCAGCATTAAAAGATTACAATAGCAACAAATTAAACCAACAGGCATGAATTTAGTTGCTCAAGAGGAAAATGTAGCTTGATTTAGAAACGGATGTTACAGTTTATTAACCAATCTAAATTAATTCGATTTTGAGTCACTGTTAAATATACATTAGGATGTATCACCCAGTGGCATAGCTGGCAGGGGGAGAGAAGGGAGAGGAAGGAAAAGAAACAAGGCCAACAGGAGCTTGGCACATATACAAAAAAATGGGGTGTTGAATTCTGTGGTATCAGACTGGGTGTGCAAAATTGGAGAAGGAAGTACAAGCCGGGACTCTTAGTAGTGAGAATTACAAACTCAATTCAAGCTGGCTTGAGCCCCAAAAGGAATTTGATATCTCAGTATTGATAACATCAGGGCTTGTCAAGCATCAGGTACAGCTGAATCAAGGTGCTCAAGGTCAATAGAAATTGGCCTTTCTCTGTGTCTTAGTCTATTTTCTTCTCTGTAGACTTTACTCTCCATCAGGATTACCCCCAGCAGCCTCAGATTTTCATTCCACTGGCTTAATCACCTGGCAGAGAGACCATCCCAGGCCCAAGGTTAAGCTCTCACTGGCCTGGCCAAGGGCATGGACCAGTCTGGTGACCTGGGCTTGGGCCCCTCACTCATCCTGGAGCTAGAGAGGAGAGGAGGATGGTCAGATCCACACAGGGCACACAGGCTAAGAGCAAGAGAGGAGCCATTCCCCCCATAAAGGAGGAGAGAGGAGTTGTTACCAGTTTTGAAGGTGGAGGAAGGGGCACTGGCCCCTCTAGAATGCAGGCCTCTTCTAGAAGCTAAAAGAGACAAGGAACAAATTCTCCCCCAGAGCTTCCAGAAGGAACCAGCCCTGCTGACTAAAGGTTTTGTCAATTTGTCACAAGCCTTGATAAGAAACTAACACATTTGTATGCGCTCCCCTTAGTCTGAGACATCAAACATACCTTGGGGTAGAGGAGACTTCAAAGACAACAGAAGGAGAATGTGCTGCAATGATTTCAGATCTGTTTGATGCAAAAATTTGTTCAGTTGGCTACCCTAAAATATAAGCCGTCAACAACGTGCCAGGGAGTTCCCTGGTGGCTCAGCAGGTTAAGAATCTGCTGTGGCGTGGGTTCAATCCCTGGCCTGGGAACTTCTGCATGCTGCAGAGAGGGCCGAAAAAAAAAAAAAAAAAAAGTCCCAGGCTGCTTGCTGTCTGTTTTTAATGGTGTCTCACAGATCAGGGCACTCACTAGCAGATACAGCACCGCGATCGTCCCCTAGGGTCTCCTACTGCGCGCCATGTGAAGAATTGATTGACAGCCCCACTGTGTGCTCTGAACTCACCCTGTGCTCCACCGATGCTCCCTGTCAAGGACTCAGCATGGTAGGGAAATGAACACAGGCCCATCTGGCATGATGTGCTGTGCCTCCAATGGGGACCTTGGCTCCAGGAGTCCCCATCCTCCTGAACAAAAACTCCCCTACACCTGTGCCGAGGAGTTCCCATTGTGGCTCAGTGGGTTAAGACCCTGACTAGTATCCATAAGGATGTGGGTTTGATCCCTGGCCTCGCTCAGTGGGTTAAGGATCTCGCAATGCCTCAAGCTGCAGTGTAGGTCACAGATGTGGCTTGAATCTGGTGTCACTTTGCTGTGGTGGAGGTTGGCAGCTGCAGCTCCAATTCAACCCCTAGCCTGGGAACCTCCATATGCCGCAGGTGCGGCCCTATAAAAAAAGAAAAGAAAAAAACTGTGCTGAGGCCTTAGCCCCCTCCTTGCTGAACCTCCTCACGCCCCTCACACCTGCACAGAGGCCAGACCCATATCTCAGCCCAGAGGCTTCTCTGCCTCTGCCTCCTTCTCCTCTTTTCCCCTCAGAGCTGGTACCCCCACTCACCTTCTTGCACAGCAAATCTCAACTTGGCATCTTCTTTCAGGACCCAAACTGACCGGGCACTGTGAGAATCAGAAAAAGACAGCCCCACCCCCTGCCTCCAGGGGAATGCAGTACAAGAATCAGATGCTTCTGGAGTTTCTGCTGTGGTGCCATGGGATCGGTGGTGTCTCTGCAGCATCAGGACGTAGGTTTGATCCCCTGCCCAGCATAGTGGGTTAAAAAGGATCCAGTGTTGCTGCAGCTGTGGTGTAGGTTGCAACTAGGCTTCAATCTGATCCCTGGCCTGGGAACTCCATATCCTTCGAGGTGGCCAAAAATGAGGTGGGAAAAAAGAATCAGGGAATTCCGATGTGGCGCAGTGGAAAGGTATCGGACTACGAACCATGAGGATGCACGTTGGATCCCTGGCCTCGCTCAGTGGGTTAATGATCCAGCATTGCCGTGAGCTGTGGTGTAGATCAAATATGCGGTTCAGATCCCTGGTTGCCGTGGCTGTGGCATAGGCCAGCAGCTGCAGCTCCAGTTGGACCCGTAGCCTGGGAACTTCCATATGCCACAGGTGAGACCCCAAAAAGCAAAAAAAGAAAAAAAAAAGAATCACATGCTCTTTCCAGGATGAGCAGCTAAGCAAGCAAGCAGAGAGAGGTGTCCAGCAGGTGCTTTTGTGCAGTGCACAACCTGCACACTGTGCCTGGCAGGGCTGCTGCAGACCGCTTGACTAAGGGGATTTTCGAGGGAACACTAATACAAACAGGCCAGGAAGCTCCCGTGTCACTACTCAGGGGACTAGAAGAAGCCCAGGCACCTACCCCCTGCAGGAAGAAATGCCCCTCCCCACCTGCCCACCACAGGTACCTCGGTAGTTAAATGCAGGCGTTGATCTCAGCAAGGACCACTTTGTGTGGCCTATACTGGGTTTTCTAGAACTTTGAATTACTAGATGGTATCATTGACAAAGGCAGATTTTAGCTTCTCTTGAAAACTCAGCAGACCTGGTACACAGAGCCTGTGTCCCCCACATGGACAGGGGTGCTTCACAGGGACCCCGCTCTCTGGTCAGGCCCTGAGTATCCCAGTCTGCGACAGTCCCCACCCAGCCCATTCTAACCTCTCACCCACCAGGGTCCTGGGACACTGGGGTGTGCCAATCTGTGGTCCCACCCACTCGCTGTGTGACCTTGGCCCAGCTGCTGCCCCTCTCTGAGCCCTGCTTGCCTGTTCTTACAACTGAGGGGAAGGGACAGGCTTTTCTCCTCTTCGTGGGCCCTCCAGCTCCATGCACTGCCAGCACTGGGGAAGATGGAGAGAGAGAGAAAGAAAAAAATAGTTCTGCTTAATTGCCTCATTAAGCCCTCCTTGTTGGAGAACCAGAATTGGAGAGAGCTTCCTGTTTTATTGCTTGCAGGCACCCCCCTCCCCACCACCTGCTGAATGATGCAGCTGAGTGCTGAGGGGAGGGCGGGGAAGGAGAGGGGTCTGGTCACAGAGGAGGGTCCTTGGGAAGGGGCAGGACCTGGCCAGCTCAGGCACAGTGAGGTTTACCTCCCTGTCGGGGTTGTATGCAGCCGCATGTAACAGGAGAACCCCCCCCCCAAAAAAAGCCACTTAAACAAGAGTGAGATTTATGTTGACCCCATGTGACAATGACAGTGACAAATATTGCTCTGGAACATGACATATGCAGATACTCAGAGCTGTTCTCAGCGTGGTACAGAGTTAACTCACCTTAACCCCCTGTCCTGGGGTGAGTAGCGTCTTCCCCAAATGTATGGCCACCTGGAACCTGTAAATGTGACCTCATTTGGAAATAGTCAAGTTCAGATGAGGTCATACCAATCAGGGTGGGCCCTGAGCCAATGACAAGTGCCCTTAGAAGAGAGAAATTCGGGAGTTCCCTGGTGGCTCAGCGGGTTAAGCCAGTGTTGCTGTGGCTTGGGTTGATGCTGCAGCACGGGTTTGATCCCTGGCCTGGGAACTTCTGCATATTGCAGGTCTGGCCAAAAAATATTTTTTTTTTTTTAAAGAGGAAACTGTGGACACAGAGATACACAGAGGGTAAGACGTTTATGTGACCACAGAGGCAGAAATTGGAGCAAGGCATCCACACACCAAGGAATGTTGAGGATGGCTGGCAAGCACCAGAAGCTCAGAGAGAAGCCTGAAACAGATCCTCCCCCAGAGACCCCAGGAGGACTCGACCTTGCAGCACCTTGATTTCAGATTTCTAGCCTCCAGAGCAGTGAGCAATTTTATCTTGGTTGTTTTAAGCCACTGAGTCTGTGGTACTTTGTTGTGACAGCCCAGGAAACAAACCATAGAAATGATACCTGAGGAGTTCCCGTCGTGGCGCAGTGGTTAACGAATCCAACTAGGAACCATGAGATTGTGAGTTCGGTCCCTGGCCTTGCTCAGTGGGTTAATGATCCGGCGTTGCCTTGAGCTGTGGTGTAGGTAGCAGATGAAGCTCGGATCCCGCGTTGCTGTGGCTCTGGCGTAGGCCGGTGGCTACAGCTCCGATTCGACCTCTAGCCTGGGAACCTCCATATGCCATGGGAGCGGCCCAAGAAATGGTAAAAAGACAAAAAAAAAGAAAGAAAAAGAAAAAAAAGAAATGATCCCTGAAAGTATAGTCTTAGCCCAGGAAATAAATTCACGATAAGAAGTAGGTTCTGGAGTTCCCGTCGTGGCGCAGTGGTTAACGAATCCGACTAGGAACCATGAGGTTGCGGGTTCGGTACTTGCCCTTGGGTTAACGATCCGGCGTTGCCGTGAGCTGTGATGTAGGTTGCAGACGCGGCTTGGATCCCGCGTTGCCGTGGCTCTGGCGTAGGCCGGTGGCTACAGCTCCGATTCAACCCCTAGCCTGGGAACCTCCATATGCCGCGGGAGCGGCCCAAGAAATAGCAACAACACCAACAACAACAACAAAAAAGACAAAAGACAAAAAAAAAAAAAGAAGTAGGTTCTGTCACTATTCCCATTTTATAGGTGGGAAACTGAGGCCCAGAGAGGGTAGGTAACTAGTACAAAGTTGCACAGCCAATAAGGAGTACAATCAGGATTGAAACTCAACCTGTTGGGCTCCTCCTCTTCTGCTGGAGAGAGAGGCACGTGTGCAAGTGGACAGGCATCTGTGTGCACAGATGTGGCCAGAAACCTCTAGGGGATCACCTATGGGGTGCGACAGGGCACACACAATGCTGAAACCCAATATTTGACCCGAGTCCGCAGAAAGCGTCTATATGGAGTGATGACGCATGGGACCACAGGAAGCAAGTCACGTTGCCAGCCCAGAGGGAAGGAGTCCACCCAGTCTGATGGATGAACTGTCGCTGACTGGGTCAGATGAGATTTATCCGGTCGGAGGCTTCGAGGATGGAATAATTCCCAATCAACCGCGTATGGAAGGCGGCCCCAGTCCAGGAAGGCAACTGTGGGCTGGCGATCAGCGAGGGCCACCAGGGGACCTCCTTCTCCGATGCCACCTTCCTTAGTCTGTCCAAGGCTTTGTTTCTTCATCTGTGAAAAAAGGGGCCTTAATACACACCATGCGGATAAGCTCACAGACGTTATGTTGCGAGGGAGACGCTAAACATGAAAAGGCCCGTTCTAGATGACCCCATGTATACGAAATTCCACAAGAAAACTAATCTATGGGGAAGAGAGGGTCAGAATAGCAGTTAACTCAGCAGGGTGGGTGCTATGGACAAGGGAGGGACATGAAGGAGTCTTCTGGGGGCTGGAAGTATTCTGAATCTTGAGGTGTATACACACATGGGAAAATTCATCAAGTTACACCTTAAGATTAGATACCTTCACATATATATGTAAATGTATATCTATATATATTTCACTGGAAGGAAGGGAGGGAGGGAGGGAGGAAGGAAGCTAGTTTTTGGTCACTAATGTCCTAATTGTTAAATCCTATGAAAAACACTATGACCTCATGCCCCCACCCCACGGCTTCCCTCAAATACCATATCTTTTTCACCCTACAAACCCTTCCAAATGCTGCCCCAGTCCTAGCTGAGAAATGTGTGGTGGGCAAAGCAGAGTTGCTCCTCCTTTCTGCTGGTTGGGATTCAGACGTGATGGCTGGAGCTGCAGCAGCTCTCTAAGACCATGAGATGGAAGCCACGGGTCCCTCCTGATCTGTTTTCCTCTGAGGAGTCAGCTTCTGTCTTGCTTAAACTTCCATTACTGGGATTCTCTATCAAATGTTTTCCTAACTCATAAGGGCAGTAAAATGTCCAAGCTGTCACAGATTTCCCAAGATTTGGGGGCTAGCCTCTAAGTGGCCTTGTTTTGGTTGAAAGGAAGCGAGGCTGTTCCTGAGGCCTTACCACTGATCACAGAGATGGTGTGTGGAGTGACAGAAGGATCCCACCATGCTTGTCTATTTTGGACTCTGGTGAACAATGTGATTTAAATCCTTCTAACACACCAAGTGTTTCCTACCTTGTGGGAAAACATTTCAAATAGCAAGCTAGACTTCGGCAACTATTACATCAACCCTATTCCAAAGTCACTTTCTCAATATCTTGTAAATTGCAAACTATTTCCAACATAGAAAGGGTGAAGTTAATAATGGTAACAGATTGCGTATAACCAACCCCCAGAATTAAACAGATATTAACATTTCGCCAAATTTGCTTCAGATCCCTCTTTTTACAGATTTAAAAGGTTGCAGATCCAGTGAAAACCCTCCTCCTCTCACAAACACACACAGCATCCTCTGCCCCCACCTCCAGCCTCCAAACCCGGAGCTGGCTGATGTCATGCCTATGCACCCTAACATTTCTACACAGAATGTCTCTGTAAACCATCAGCTGCCTTGTAAAAACCACTTTCTCATTCTAACTAGCTAATTCGTTTTTCATACATAGTTGAAGCCATCACTTCGCAATAATTTGTGTAAGACTACAGGGCCCTTTGGGAGGAGGTAGGCCTTTGGGGAAATTTTTTTCCACTAATAATACCCAAAGACATATGTGCTATTTTGTTTTTCTTTAGTCCGTGTTACAGTAAATGTTTCAGTATTCAAATGAGACGAAAGGACTGAACTGAGTACCAGCTAAAACTACCCTACGGTCCACCACTTGGGAACTTGGGGAGAGCTGGGTTCTGTGACCCCACTCTCCTCCCAAGGTCAGCCAAACTAGAATGTTCCAGAAACTCCTGATGGTACCTTGTGACAATAAAAATAAAATGTGAGCACCGCCCCCCGTGATAGGAATATTTCTTAACTTGTAAATTATGCATGTGTCCTCCTGTATTACTCAGCCGTTTTCTTACTGCTCACCTGCACTTGTGTTACTAGAATTATCCTCCATCTGCCGCTTCTCGGCAGGGAGATTTTTAAGCCACTTGTCCATTTTGTGAAGGTCACTCTCAGATACCCTCATCCTTAATGTCACTAGCCAGGGCTCGGTTCACATTGCAACGGTTCACAGTGTGGAGGGCACCCATCCACCCCCAGGTGCTGGTGGGAAAAACAAACAAACAAGCAACACAGGCATGTACTGAGTGCTTACTGTGTTCCAGGCCTGTTCTAAGATGCTTTACTCAGATGAACTCATTTATTCCTTCCCAGCAGCCCAGAAGGTGATATCATGACTATCCTCATTTACAACCGAAGCTCTGAGAGGTTGAGAAAGGGCCGAGGTCATGGAGCTGTCAAAGGGGAGGAAGGAATGAAACCCAGCCCAACCGGCTCACAGCCCACATTCTTAGCCAGAGCTCTGCGCCTCTCCTTTGGGAAGAGGACAGCTTGCGGTTTTCTAACTTTGACCCTGAGTTCCTCCCTCAGCATGACAATATGGTCAACCGTGACTGACATTGGGTGTGGGGGACAAAAGCCTCACCCTCCCCTCAAGTAGCCATGTGGTCAGATACTTCCACACCCGTGTTCCTAGCAGCACTCTTCACAAAAGCCAAGTGGTGGAAGGAACCCAAGAGTCCATCAGTGGGTGAGCAAATGTGGTTTATATATACAATAGAATATTGTTTAGCCATAAAAACTAATGAAGCCGCTGTGAATCTAAAAATAAAGTCTACAAGTGCCCTAGTGGCAGGTGAAGGATCTGGCATTGTCACCACAGTAGCTCAGGTTGCTGCTGTGGTGTGAGTTCGATCTCTGGTCTGGGAATTTCTGCATGCTGCAGGCACAGCCAATAAATACATACATACATACATACATACATACATACATACATACATACATACGTACATAAAATAGGAAGCTCCCATTGTGGCTCAGAGGGTTAAGAACCCGGCAAAGTGCACGTGAGGATACAGGTTCCATCTCTGGCCTTGCTCAATGAGTTAAGGGTCTGGCATTGCCACAAACCGCAGCGCAGGTTGCAGATGGAGCTTGGATCTGGCATTGCTATGGCTGTGGCGTAGGCCAGCAGCTGCAACTCTGATTCGACCCGTAGCCCAGGGACTTCCATGTGCCGCAGGTATGGCCCTAAAAAGAAAATTAATTAACTAAAATTTCAAAAATTTAAATTAAAAATAAAGTCTATACATATATATATATATATATACAGAGAGAGAGAGATTGTATATGGGGGTAAAAAGGAATGAAGTACTGACTACAGCATGAATGAACTTCAAAAATAATATGCTAGTTTAGCCAGAGGCAAAAAGACAAACACTGTATGATTCCAACACTCGAATTTTGCAGGGTAAAATATACAGCCTATAGCATGTATATTTTACCACAATAAAAAAAAAAAAAAAAAGAACCCACTCTCTGTATAAAATACACTACACACAAACCCTGACCTGCCCGGCTGAAGACAGGATTGACCTTGATGCAGTGCATACTCCAGAGACCAGAGCCCCGTCTGGGATCAGGCTGAAACCACGTGCTTATTTTTCCTGTGCTTTTCCCATGATGCATCCTGCCTCCCTCTGCCCCCTTCTCCTCCAATAAATCACTTCTGTAAGAATCCCTCTTTCAGGCTGCAATTACAAGGTGATCTGGGAAGGCTGTGCTGACAGGATGAAACTTGCGTATGAGCCCACCTGCCCTGGTAACTTCGAGGAGTCATAGTTGAAATCTCTGGCTTCAGAGAGAAAGAGACAGAGATGCAGAGAAGTGACCTGCCTTGGCCAAGATACCGCTGGAGCAGGAAAGCAGGGGGCCCCTCAGGGAATCAGATCCACAGTGCCTGTCATCCTGCCTCCCTGTCCCCCCTCTGCCTGTGGCAGGTTCAGCCTGGCCAGCTAAGCGTAGAGTGGGTGCAGCACCAGCCTGTCCCCAGGAGTCCTTCAGAAGCCTGAGGAAAATCTGGTTTGAGAGCTAGCAGCCAGGAATAGCCAGGGCCCAGCTTGCCAGAAGCGAACCATGTCTTGCTAAATCCCTAGTCGGCACTCCTGACCCGGGGACTCTGACCCATGAACTCACCCAGGGGTTACCAGCACACGGCAGAAAGGGAATGGGAATCCGAGGGCCCCACTGGGTGTGGAAAGTCTCATTTCTGTGTGGCAGAGAGCAAGCAGAGGGGTCTCAAAGACACAGAGAACTCCAGGTTTAATTCTCCACCCTCTTTGCCAAAATAATCACTGTGTACAAACATGAAATATTGGGTCCCCAGACAGTGCTAATTGTGTCTCCTTCTGAAAGGACTGGTGACTGGGACGTTGCATTGAAATAATTATGGCTTTTGCATGTGAAAGGGGAGGGCGGGGAGGAAGGCAGAAGATCTGATTTGATTATTTATAGTAAATAACAGGAGCCGAGTTGGATAAAAAGAGCATTCTAGTTTTTTACCAAGAGAAGGGCAGCCACCCCTGGCTGGGACTGTGGCGAGACTTCTGGCCAGACAGGCTCCTTCACCACGAGGACAAGAGTCTTTGCTGGATCAGAATTCAAGAAAGATAGACAGGTCCTGTTTGACCAAGGGCAGGGTGGCTGGTGGAATCCGGTTCTCCTGCCATAATAGTTAATAGTCAAGTGTGAACAGTGTAAATGTTGCCAAGATGCTCCAAATACGGCCCCCCATGACCTGCCAGTGCTGAGAGAGGAAAGTATGAGAAGGGAATACCGCGTGTTTAAGCACCTATTTGTCCCTGCTGAGTTCTTTACCAGGATGCCTTTCATGGCCTGTGCCTGTTCAAATACTCGGCCAGTCTTTATGGAACACCTACTAGAAGCTGCACAGCAAACAATCTCAGAAGCGCAGTGCATTAACACAATAAGCATTGATTTAGCGGAGTGCAGGTTGGCCAGGACCGGCTGCTCTAAGCTGGCTTGCAGGCGTCACCTGGACCGACTCGGGTCGCCGCAGGTCGGCTGATGGAGCAGCTCTGCACTCTCATCCTCCCTCCGGGACCGGCTGGGGCTCAGCACGCCCTCCTCCCTCGTGAGGATGGAGGAAGAGCAAAAGAGCAAGCAAGATCAAGCGAGGGTTGGGCTCGCCAAAATCAATCAGTAGAAAAGCAAACTCCGCCCCCAGAGTGGGAGGGACTTGGGGAGTGGGAGGGGCTGGGCGCGTGGGAGGAGCTGTAGCCATGGGCGGGGCTTGGAAGTGGGAGAGGCTGGAAAGGCTTGACCACCGGGAGCATTAGAAATGGAAGCCAAGGAGTTCCCGTCGTGGCGCAGTGGTTAACGAGTCCGACTAGGAACCATGAGGTTGCAGGTTCGGTTCCCTGCCCTTGCTCAGTGGGTTAACGATCTGGCGTTGCCGTGAGCTGTGGTGTAGGTTGCAGACGCGGCTCAGATCCTGCGCTGCTGTGGCTCTGGCGTAGGCTGGCAGCTACAGCTCCAATTAGACCCCTAGCCTGGGAACCTCCATATGCCGCAGGAGCGGCCCAAGAAATAGCAAAAAGAAAGACAAAAAAAAAGAAATGGAAGCCAATGCCAAAATATGGCACGTGCACGTCGTCGGTGTCAGACTCTGTGCTGTTTGCTTGAAGAAGCCATTGTTTATTAGATACTGAGTGTGGGCCACTTATTCATACATTCCACAAATATTTACTGAGCTCCTACCAGCCAGCCCTGTGGAACCAGCACCACCTGTCAACAAAAGCAGTTAGTCTCTGCCCTGGTGGAACTCCCAGGCTGTGTAGGAGAAGGAGGTCGTGAAACAATGCAGTAAATACACGAATGTCAGCTGTGATTAGCATTTTAAACAAGAGAAGCTAGTGCTGCTATGGGGTGCCATTATAAGGCACCTGACCTAGCAGTAGTGGAAAGCTCTCCTAAGGAAACTGTGAGGGAGCTGAAACTTGAGAGATGCGTGGTAATGCCCTTGTGAAGAGCGAAGGGGAAGGCATCCTGGGATAAGGGCTCAAGCAGGTGCAAAAGTCCTGCAAGAAGTTTGCTTGCAGAGACAGAGAAGGCTGGGAAAGCTTGTGGGGGAAGCGCGGGTGCTGTGGGCTGCATGCTATGAACACCAGCCCCCAGGGCACTGCAGGCTGCTGTCCCTGTGGGCACAGCACACAAAGCTTGACAGATCTAAGGGCAGGTGACAATGTCCAGGACCTTAAACAGAGCATACGCTGCCTCAAAAATAGAAAAGACAATGACAGAATCAAAGTTAATAACTGTCAACTTGGATCTTGAGAGAACCTATCATTTTGTTAACAAGTCAAGTGCACCTCAAAGCCACTCTTAGAGGTTTCTGCTTTGATATCACGGTAATGGTAGGACTGGTGCTTCCCAAAAGACGGAGCCCATGTGCTTTTCTTCTCTTCCTTCTATGCCACAGAACTAAAGAACATAATGCTGATTTATGTTTATTTAGTCATTTCCACGTGTAGGTGCTGCTTCAAGTCTCTACAAAGACTCCATCTATTAATCTCCCCCATATGCTATGTCAGATATTAGTGACATAAAATTGAAGTAGGGTAGGGAACTTAGGAAGTGCAATTTTAAGAAGAGTAGCAGAGGCCTCGCTACTGAGAAGAGATCCATCAGTTCACCTGAAAGAGAAGAGGGCACAGCCAGTGCAAAGGCCTGGAGGTTGGAAAGTGCCTGGCTAATTTTAGGAACTCTTAGGAGGCCAGTGTGGAAGGGATTGACACCAGAAAATATGTGCCAAGAGGCCAAGGCTGGTGTATTGCATTAAGAATGTGCAGATCAGGAGTTCCTGTCATGGCTCAGGAGGTTAAGGATCTGGTGTTGTCAGTGCAGTGGCTTGGGTTACTGCTGTGGTGAGGGTTCAGTCCCTGGCCCGGGAACTTCTGCATGCTACAGGCATGGTAGAAAGAAAAAAAAAAAGAAAAAAGAATAACGATTGGAATTCTCTAGTTGTGCAGCGGGTTAAGGATCTGGCGTTGTCACTTCTGTGGCTCCAGCAGCAGCCAAAAAAAAGAATATGTAGATTACAACCTGCTAAAGGCGCAGGCACAAGCCACCCCAAAGAGAGGTTGGGGACAGGTGGCTCCCCCAGCATCCAAGCTCCCTATTTGGAGAAGTGAAATCCACAGGGTTGTTCTGATGGAAGACAGTTTCAGTACACCCCACAAAGGATGCCAAGTCACAAGATTTATTCCTTACCGATCCCAGAAATGAGGTAGGGGGGCAGTGAGCGGGGGTGAGGTGAGGGTGTCTTCTGTAGTGAGCACCTAGTACTTATCATAAGGTGGTTAGGATAGATGTCACTAACTTTTTCAGGCTTAACTCTAAAAGGTTATTTTATTTTTGTTTTTTGTTTTTTTCTTTTTCGGCTGCACCATGACATATGGAAGTTCCCAAGCCAGGGATGGAATCCAAGAGGCAGATTCAACCTATGCCACAGCTGCAGCAATACCGGATCCTTAATCCACTGTGCTGGGCCTGGGATCGAACCTGCACCACCGCAGAGATAACACTGGGTCATTAACCCAAAGCACACAGCGGGAACTCCTCTAAGTGGTTGTTTTAAAAGTGCCCCAGGAAAATCAAAGCCGAAATTCCTGTGGGCATCCTAAACTCAGGTCCTTATCTAAGTGTCCAGACTCTGGGTGGGAGCAGGGTTATCATACTGTAAATTGCCTGGGCAGCATCTCAGCAAGACAAAAGCGGTTTTTCTCAAAAGTTGTTTTTCTCATCACAGGAAATGAGAGCCTGTAGAGGAAAACTCTGATTTTTACTCTCAGGGAGGTGGGAGCCATGGAAGGATTTAGAGCAGAGGGGCAGGCTGCCAGGATTCTGGTTGCCATGTGGGACATAGACTCCATGGGGCCAGGGGCGGCAGCCAGGATTCCAGGAAGGTGGCTATTGCAAGAGTCCTGACGAGCGATGATGGCAGCCGAAACCCGGGAGGGGGCAGTGGAGGTGAGGAGAGGTAGTCCGACTCTGACTCTATTGTAAACAGGAAAACAAAAGGATTTCCTAATGAATTGGATGCCAGGAATGAGAGCCTTGGGCTGGCACTTAGCAAAAAGAGGAATCAAGGGGAGTTTGTTCCCACAGTGGCTCAGTGGAAAAGAATCTGACTAGCATCCATGAGGACGCAGGTTTGATCCCTGGCCTTGCTCAGTGGGTAAAGGATCCAGTGTGGCTGTGAGCTGTGGTGTAGGTCACAGACACGGATTGGATCTTGTGTTGCTGTAGGCTGGCAGCTGCAGCTCCAATTCGACCCCTAGCCTGGGAACTTCCATATGTCTCGGGCGCTGCGCTAAAAAGACAACAATGACAACAACAACAACAACAAAAGAGGAGTCAAGGATGACTCTGAGGATTTTAGCCCAGGGACCAGAAGATGAAATTAACATCCAAGGAGGTGGGGAGACAGCAGGAGGAACAGGTCTGAGGTCGATTTTAAACTCCATCAGCTTGAGCCGCCTGTGAGCCATCTGTATGCAGCCAGCCAGGTTTTCCTCTAAAGACACAGCCCCAGAAAATGTAAAGCCCTGTCTTGTTGAAGCTTCTGAAAATCTTCACTCCTCAGATTTGTTCTCCTCTGGGGCTAACACAAACCTAGCAGATCTTTCTCCACCACCTCTCTCCTGAGCATGGCAGTGGTGAGCCTCCAACTGGGTCGGCCTCAATCAGCAGGGAAGCTGGCGCCATAAATCACTGAGTGACGATCACAGGCCCTCAGAGGACGTCTCCTGGTATGAGATGCAGACAATGGAAGGAGATTCGGATGAGCTCACACAGCTGCGGGCACATTAGATTTGCCATAAATTATTACAAAGTAACAGGAAATCACAGTGAGCTCAGCTGAGCTGCAGAAGGAGCAAGGGAGGGGTGGAGGGACCCTCACAGGGTGTGTGTGTGTGTGTGTGTGTGTGTGTGTGTGTGTGTGTAGCCCAGAGTACTGGCATGAAGGAGAAGTGTGAAGTTTTTCTTGAGGACATTGGATGCTTGCTTTGCTTAGCTGCTTAAAAGCTGTGTGTCCTTGAGCAAGTTTCCTGACCTCTCTGAGCCTCGGTTGTCCCATCTGAAAAATGTGGCTGATAACTGCTCCTACTTCATAGGGAGTATGAAGCTGGGGAGGTGGTGTCATAGCCTTTCATTCCTAAACCATTCATTGCCTTTCTGGTTCTCCTCCCAGCATGCAGTGGGATTGCATTTCCCCACCCCTCAAATTTAGGTGAAGTCATGCAACTTGCTTTCCCCGATGAAACATGAACAGGAGTGAGAGTATTGCTTTAAGAGGCGGTACGCAGTGCACCATGATTCACTGCATTCAGTTCCCTTCCAATGATGACTGCTCTGTTTAGCAAGAGCAAGTCTGTGCTGACACGGGATGGATAAGGAATAAACTGTTGTTTTTGTTAAGGAGAAATTTGGGGGTTCATTTGTTACTGCAGCAAGACCTCACCTTTCCTGACTGATAAAGGATTGAATGAGTTAATACATAAAAAGTCCTTACAACATTTACTTGTTGCCTTTTTATCTTCTTTGTAGCCATGCAAAATAGCTGTTCCCTCATAAATGCAACTGGGAAGGTGAAGGTCAGGTGATGTAATCATTGCAATAGACTCTTTTCTCTGAGTGCCTTTCACATTGCTGATCCAGGGTGCTCTGCAGCATACTTGAAGCACAAAGATGCTCTTTGAAAAAGGGATTCCATGGAAACTGCAGCTCTGCTTAGAGATGCACGTTGGGCCTATTAAAGGCACTGATAAGTCCAGCATGGGGAGGAACCATTTCAACGCCTTTGAGAAACACTACTCTGACGCACACCATGACATTGTAGGGTAGGTAAAATTATCCCCATTTTCCAGATGAGGACATTGAGGCTTATTCTAGTGCCTTGCCCTAAGGTCCCCCAGTTGATACCGTCAGCCTGGGAGGCAGATACAAGTTAGAAACACCAAAGCCTGGCCCCCTATGACCTCTTAAACCAAGGAGTTGAATGATCTTAAGGGACTAGCTTAAGGAACAAGGGCAGGGGCTAACATGGGGGCCAAGTTGAAGGTTTCTTTCCGCTGAAAATGTCCCTGGGGCGAAATTCCACCCATCTCCATTTTCTTTTAAGAACTGCAAATACAGGAGTTCCCCTCATGGCTCAGCAGTAATGAACCCAACTAGTATCCATGAGGACGTTGGTTCAATCCCTGACCCTGCTCAGTGGGTTAAGGATTTAGTGTTGCTGTGAGCTGCAGTGTAGGTCACAGACTGGGCTTGGATCTGGTGTTGCTGTGGCTGTGGTGTAGGCTGGCAGCTGCAGCTCTGATGTGACCCCTAGCCTGGGAACTTCCATATGCTGTGAGTGTAGCCTTAAGAAAAAGACCAAAAAAAAAAAAAAAAAAAACGAAGAAGAACTACAAATGTACTTTTTTTTTAATTTTTTATTTTCCTTACAATTCTAGCATGAGATGAAGGAACTGGCCGCCTGGGCTCTGGTGCCTATTCCCCTAGCACGCGCCTCCAGTATTGTCCCCCTGAGACTTGCTGGGAATAGAAAACCGTTATCAGTAATGGTTCCTATCTATTGAGCCCTTGTATGTGCGAGGGGTGCTTGCTATTCTAAGCCCGGAACAGAAGTTTCTCATTTAATTCTTCCCGACAAGAAGCCTGTGAAATCAGTTCATTCTCCATTTTGCAGATGAGGACATTGGGGCATGTTGAGGTCAAGTGACTTGGTGAATGCTGGGCCCCAAGTAAGGGGCAAATGGCCTTCAGACACAGCGGGAGGGCCCAGTGAGGTTTTGCAGAGAATGGCCAGAAATGAGTATGAGAGATTGTGAAACCTGCCCATGTTATCATCGACTACCAGGCTGTGGGTAAAAACAGCAGTTGTTTTCGCCACGTCCCGGGTGCTCTCTGAAGGGCTTTGTCTCCAGCAAGAGTCCATTAAGGGACAAGGTGCTATTATGATCCCGGCGTTCCAGGTGATGAAACCGAGGCACAGAAAAATGGAGTACCACACCCAGGTTCCACGGCTAAGACGCGGCAGAGCTGGGCCTCCAGCCTAGAGATCTGGGGCCTTAACCCTGGCACTCCACTGCCTCTCGGGGCCCTACCTCCTTTCTCTCCCATGTCAGCCCATTTTGCAAAGACAGAAACTGAGGTTCTGCCTGGTGATGCTTGTTGCTCAGGACTACACAACTACTTGGAAGCAGAGCTGATAGCTAACCAACCTAGAGCCAGTGTTCTAACCACAGGGCTCCCCCATCACTTCCCCAGAGTGCCCGAAACCAGGCCAGAGGTGAATGGGTTTCGCCTTGACTGTGCCACATCCAGCTTGGCTGGACGGGCCCTGAGGGACCCCACCCTTTTCAGGCCTCTTGCCACTCTCTGCTGAGATAATGCTGACCCAAAAGATCATAGGCAGAAGATGGCTCGGTGCTCTCCACATCTGTTGCTTGCTCAGCATTCTTGCTGAACTTAAAAAAAAAAAAAAAAATCCTTGAGACTGCCAGAACCAGAGCTGGGGCTTGCTTAGAATGAAAAAGAAGAAAAGAAAAAACTGATAATGTCAGGAATTCTTGCAAGCCAATGCAAATCAAACCAGCTGAATCAAAAAGGGAATTTCTTGGCTCAAGTAACTAAAATTCCAGAAATAGTTTCAGCTTCAGGCATAGCTGGATCCAGGGGCTTAGATACTGTCATCAGGCCTAAATGTCTCTCTCCCTCTATTTCTCTCTCCCTCTCCATGCTGGCTTCATGCACAGATGCCACATGGTAGCAAAATGGCTGCCAGGAATTTTATGCTACATCCCCCAGGTCAGGACCTAACAGGAAAGAGATGCCCCTTCAGCATCCCCCACAGCCCCCGCAGCCAAATCACCAGATGAGCCTTAAATGGCCATTGTGAACCAATCACAGAAGCTAGAGGAATGCAATAAGCCAGTCCGTTTAGAACAGAATCATCCTCCCTGGAGTTGGGGATGCACCATCTTTGGGCTGAGAATGGAAGAATGATGCCCAGATGATAAATAGGGCTGCTTCCGGGAGGAGGAGACATAGGCTCTGGGAAGACAGGAACAGGTGTTCATTATGTTGGGAAATGAATCGGACCCTGTGTGCAGGTATCTTCCGTTTGCCGACATCTCTCTCCTCCTTCCTGCCTCAAGATCTCTGCCTGGAGGCTGATCCACACAACCCACAGCCCACTGCCCTCTGCTTTCTGGATAGACTTGGCCCATAAGGAGCCCCTGCAGGACTCTGGAGGAGAGTGAGGTCAATGGCTCCCCAGGGCTGGTTGTCTCCTTCCATTGAGGGGCGTCACGCCCACCTCTGACAGCCAAAGATGCTATGTCTTTTCTCCTACTGGTTTCTGGAATTCCTCCTTTCCAGCCCCAGGTGACAGCAGCTCCTCCATTTCTAGCCCAGGATTTCCCCCAGGCCTGCCCAAGCCTTTGCAAATAACCCCTTTATGCAAACCTTCTGGAATGACCCTTCTGTGACTGTGCCTACATTTCCTGAAGTCATGCTCCCAGAGAAATGCCAAGAGGAAATCCAATCTGGGCTAGGACACCTGCTTTTTCCCATGATCTTCCCATACCGGCCTCTCCCCCAGGGCACCCCCTGCCTTCCCCACATCTGAAAAGCCAGTGAGTTGAGTAAGACAAAAAAGTGTTGGAGACCAAAGGGACCAACAATGTCACTGTAACTTAATGCCACTCAACTGTACACTAAAAGAGGGTGGAAAGGGTAAATTTTATGTCTCTTTTACCATAATTTGTTTAAATGCTTAGGGGGAAAAAAGCCATTGCACACAAACCCTCCTCCACCCAGTGGCCCATTTATGACCCCACTCCCACCCCCACCCCCTTACTCGGGATTCTGGTGATCCCTGCTCAGAGGCATTTGAAAGAGGTGGTGTCCTCTGAATTCATGCTGTATTGATTCTTGTTTTGTGGAGAGAACAAGGCACAGGCTGATTTCCTTCCAGTGGATCTGAACTTCAGATGCCCCCGGGGACCTCGGGTACAAAATGATGCAAACCATTTCCACAGCCAACGGGGAGGCGTCCCAGCAGCCCAGCCGTGGCCATCCGGGGGTGAGCAAAGGGAGAAAGGCGTTTGGCAAACACGACGGGGGAGAAGCCATGGGGACAAGGTCTCAGCAGACGCCCAAGTTCCCCTTCCCAGCGCAGGAACTGAGTCATCCTGCCCGCGCCCTCCAGCAGCTGCTCTTGGGCCAGGAATGCCCTGGTTCTGAGGACAGATGCCCACGGTCAGCAAACCAAGGATGAGCCCTTCCACTGGGTGAGACAGGGACCCAGAACACATGGCAGCCAGGTTCTAGAAGCTGATGATAAAGAGTGAGCCCAGAGACCAGCCTTCATGGAGCTGGCACTCCAAAGCAGCTGGCACTCCAAAGCAGCTGTGTCCCTGGGAAACAGAAGCCAGCCACGTGCGGAACTGAAAATTTCCTGTAGCCACATTAAAAAAAAAGAAGAAGAAGAAGAAGAAGAAGAAGAAGAAGAAGAAGAAGAAGAAGGAATTCCCTGGTAGCACAGAGGGCGAAGGATCCCACATTATCTCTGTAGCTGCTCTGGTTGCTGCTGTGGTGTGGGTTAGATTAATGGCCTGGGAATTTCTACATGCTGTGGGCACAGCCAAAAAAAGAAAAAGAAAAAGAATGAAAGAAAAGAAAACCAGATGAAATTGTTTGATATTTTATTTAAACTAATTGATCCAAAATATTATTATTTCAGCATTGAATCCACATGAAAAATTATCAGCAAGATATTTAGGTTCCTTTTTTTTTCAGATGAACACTTTGAAATCCACTGTACTCTACACTGACAGCTCATCCTCATGTGGGGGTCAGTTCCCATCAGAAACACTTGATCAGCATTTTTGTTTCATAAAATCTACAAGTTAGAAAAGGTAGATGAACCTACCCAGGAGGTTCCGC
The DNA here is from genome assembly GCF_016906955.1 of Phacochoerus africanus. Taxonomy (NCBI): domain Eukaryota; kingdom Metazoa; phylum Chordata; class Mammalia; order Artiodactyla; family Suidae; genus Phacochoerus; species Phacochoerus africanus. Next base: position 28,560,383 of record NC_062558.1, on the reverse strand, counting down.
AGAGACTTCAAAGTCTTCCAAGCACTATCCAAAAATCCTTTCACTTTAATATTTGCATCCACGTCTGTTGCAACCACCTGGGTTTTTTCATTTTAGATTTAAATTGATTAAAATAAAAGGAAATTTAAATTTCCATTCTGTAGTCTCACGGGCCACATTTCAGGTGCTCCAATGGCCATATGTAGCTATTGTTTGGGGCAAGGCAGCAGAGAGCCCATTAAAATGTATATAAAAGGAATCATTTCTTTTTTTTTTTTTAAAGGAATCATTTCATCTAAACGGAATCACACAGTAGGTCCTCCTTTTGTGTCTAACTTTGTGCAGCGGCTTGGTGCGGGATCTCAGTTCTCAGACCAGGGATGGAACCTGGGCAGCAGCAGTGAAAGTACCAAATCCTAACCCAAGACCACCTAAGGAATTCCCCTAACTTCTTTCATTTAGCATAATTGTTCTGAGAGTCATCCACGTTGTCATTTGCGTGTACATAACCAAGGGAGGCTGGGGCTAACAAGGAAATCAAGCAAAAGACAAGACTGAAGAGAAGTCTGGAGTCCTCAGAGACAGAGAAGAAATCTGGGCAGGCCTCTCTGTGGAGGTGACATTTGGGCAAAGACTTGAAGGCAGCAGGGGGTTTGAGCCATGTTTGGATCTAGGGGAGCAGGAATAGACAGTGCAAAGGTCTTGCGGAAGGAGTATGCCTGGTGGGTTCTGGAAGCAGGGCAGAGGCTGTGAGGGCTGGAGCGGATGGGGAGGGGGAGAAAATGCAATCAGAGGGGGCTCAGATCGTATGGATCTGGTGGGACTTTATAAGGACTTGGGCTTCTGCACTGAGAGTGATGTTCTCCTCACTGGGCTCCAGGGTCTCCTGCTCCCACTCTAGTCCATTCTCAGCCCAGTTTGCCCTCTTCTTGTCTCATTTCTTTCATGTTGCCTAGTTATGCTGAGCGTTATCCATAGTGGGTGCGTATCAATGTTAATTTCTTATTCTCGTTGAGTTGTGGTCCTTTATGTGGATAATCCACTGTTTTCTTATCCATTCACCTGTCAATGAGCCATTGGTCTATTTCCAGTTTGGGACTATGACAAAGAAAGTGACTGAACATTCACGCACAAGTCTCTGTCTGAACATACACTTTCATTTCCCTTAGGAAAATACCCAGGAATGGGATTTCTTGGTCCTATGGCAGGTATATATTTTACCTCTTAAGAAACCCCCAAACTGTTTTCCAAAGCAGTTGCACCATTTTGCATTCATCCCATTCTCATTGTATGAGAATTCCAGGGCCTCCATAGCCTCATCAACCCTTGATATTGTCAGTCTTTTTAAATTTTAGTCATTCTAATTGGTGTGCCGTGGTATCTCATCATGATTTTGGACAATGAGATCTTCAAGATCTCCAGAACGTTCACTCATGCATTTGAATATTTTCTGAGCATTCACAAAACCCCAGGCACTGTGTGAGGCACAGCTATGAGTGAAAGCAAGCCCAGTCTTGTGGTGTATGCAATTGACATTTATCAAATGTTCAGCTACAGGGGTTTCAAAGGCATGTGATGCTGGGAGACGCAAAGCAGGCAAACATGATTTGCTCTTGAGGGAAGGGAGTCAGGGCAGGCTTCTCTGAGGAAGTGGCATTAGAGCTGAGCTCTGCAGACTGAGTTAGAACTGCCTAGTTGAGGGGGAAGGAGGCAGGGAAGAGAAGGCCACATAAAAATGCCTATGAATGAGTTGGGATGCTTTGGGCTATAAGTAATAGGTATGAAGAAACATAATGGTCTCATATAGTAAGAAGTCTGGAAAGCATCAGTTTCAGGATGATTTGGGCTCCGCAATCAAGAACCTAGGAGCTTACCGAATTTCTGCCCTACAATCTCAGTGGGTCAGCTATATAGTCACATGGGTCAACCTCATAGTCATAAAATGGTTGCTGTGACTCCTTCACACAACAGTGAACCAAGCAGGAAAGAAGGATGAGGCAGAAAGAGATTTCTTCTTATGTACTTCTCTCTTATTAAGGGGGGACATCTGCCCCCCAGCAGAGTCCCCTAACATCTCATTAGCTAGAACTGGGTCTCACACACACCTCAGATCAACAAGAAACAGGATTTCCTTAGACCCATCTGATTCATCTCCTGGGACATGGTAGCTCATGACAGTGGCTGGCAAGGTGACTACCAGGGCCCACCTGGCTTACAGATTACTGTTTAACTGAATCAGCTGCCATTTTAGGAATGTCTGGGTGCTCACCTGAGAGAACTCACCCAAGGCGACATGGCAAAAACCGGTGGCCTCATCTCAAACTTTGACTTACTTCTCAAATATCCCCTGAGCCCTCAAGAGGGCCCAGTGTGGGGCATGGCTGGAAGCAAAAGGGTGAGTTACATGAGCCCAGATCCAAGCCCTTCTGAGGGTCTGTGACCCCCTCTCTCCAAGTCACACTGAGATATCTGGAGCAGAGCTGGTGGCTGGGCTGGGTGACAGCTCAAATCCTCCTTGACACCCGCCCCAGCCCAGCCAGCCACTGGCACTCAGCCAGTCCTCTCTCTTTCTCTCTTGCAAAACTCTTTGTTTTTTCACTTCCCTGTGAGAAACATCTCAGCGATTCCAGAACACAGCTCTGAAGAGGAAGGTCAACCAGAAACAAGACATATCAGCCCACTCCCCCCCGCCCCCATTCCCTCTCAGGTGAGGGGGGCCCAGCTAGGTTTGTGTGTGAGTCTGTCCACATATGCAGTTGTGTAGGCTTGGGGGAGTTGGTGAAGTGTGTGCAAGTGGGTTTGTGTTTGCAGGGGGTGTGGACCTCGCCTGACAGGTGTATGCTGTGTGCTACGTTCATTCCTTTGGCCAAGATTGACTAACAACCAACTGCATGCCTGGCTCTTCTTTGAGTTTCCAAGAAAACATTAGGAACAAGATTCCCCCAACTAGCAGACTCATATTCTCCTGGGAAAGAGGTAAAACAAACGAGAAAACAAACGGTCATTTTAGATAATGCTCCTCTGTGCTGGGATGCAAGGAGAGCCTAGAGAGGCCTTAGATTCTTCTGCCTAAGAAGCCAGATGAGGACTCTCTGTGCAGCTGACACCTGAGCCAAAAACTAGGTAAGAAGGAGGCAGCTGTGCTAAGAGCTTGGGGAGGCCAGTTCCAGGTAGACAGTACACTGAGCACAAAAACTCCAAAGTGAAAAAAAGCAAGGAAAAGAAAGGAAAGTCTACGAGTATGGGGGGCAGTGTGTGTGCCCCGAAGCTGCGTGTGAGTATGGTTGGAGGGCCTGGGCATAGTCAGCTCTGAGTTTGGATATTAAGTCAAACTAGACCAGGAGGGCTCTTGTTAGAGAAGATGTACTTTTTTCCAGAAACCCTGGAGGCAGGTGGAGCAGTTAAGAAGCTGTCTTTCAAAAACTCTAATTTGCAAATATCCATGCATCATTGAAGCACTATTCACAACAGCCAAGACACAGAAACAAATTAAATGCCCATCAACAGATGAAGGGATAAAGAAGATGTGAGACAGCGCGCTCTCTCTCTCTCTCTCTCTCTCTCTCTCACACACACACACACACACACACACACACACACACACACACACACACACACAATGGAATACTACTCAGCCATAAAAAAGAACAAAATAATGCCATTTGCAGCAACATGGATGGACATAGAGATTATCATACTAAGTGAAGTAAGACAGAGAGAGAGAGACAAATATTATATAATATCTCTTATGTGCGGAATCTAAAAAAAAATGATAAAATAAACTTATTTATAAAACAGAAAGAGACTCCCAGACATAGAAAACAAATTTATGGTTACCAAAGGGGAAAGGAAGAGGAGAGGATAAATTAGGGGTGTGGGATTAACAGATACACACTACTATATATAAAAGAGATAAACAACAAGGACCTACTGTGTAGAACAGGAAACTATATTCAATATCTTGTGATAACATAATGGAAGAGAATAAGAAAAAGAATATATGTGTGTGTGTATATATATATACATATGTATATATGAAACACTTTGCTGTACACCTAAAACTAACACAACACTGTAAATCAACTATACTTCAATTTAAAAAAATAAAAGAAGCTGCTGCTTTGACTCCAGGGGCTGCAGGAAGTATCAGAACCCTGATTTTTTTGGGGGGTGGGGGAACATGTTCCCAGTAGAAGAACTCCTTTTTCAACTTGTAGACACAGCTAAGAGTAGAGAGCCAAGACTTTTAGGCCAGGCTCCTTGGAAAGTGCACTTTTTTAAAAAGTCAGATTTATTGAGGTATAATTTGTACACAGTATTCAGCAGCATATCCCACCAATTTTCAGGAATTTTGCACAGCTGTTAGACTGTTGGCATCTTGAAATCGGCAGTGATGGGAATACACCACATAGGCAAGCACTACACATTAGGACTTCCAGCTACCTGACTCCATCCCACCCTCAAATAACTGACCTAAAAGATATGGTTGATTTTAGCCTTTTTAGTGAGCGGTTCCTTGAGTATTGGCAAATGCATAGAGGGAGCTTATCCACCACAATCAAAATATCGTCACCCCACCCCCCCGCAAATTCTCTTGTCCCTTTGCAGTCTACACGTCCCTCCATTCTAGTTCCTCCCAACCACTGATCTGTCTGTTCTTCTAGTGGTGTCTTTTCCAAAATGTGACATAAGTGAAATCACACATCTTCTTGCATTTAGCAAAATGAATTTGAGATGTATCCCTGTTGTATGAATCAGTAGCTCATTTTTACTTAATGCTGGCTAAAATTTCACTGTATGGATACATTACAGTTTATTTATCTGTTCGCCTACTGAATCTGTCCTTGCCCCTTTCCCCTTCTTCCTACTACATGTGGACATGATGACTGGAGCTACAGCAGCCATACTGTCACTATGAGATAAACAGAGACCAGGAAAAGAATGGTAGTGAAAAATGATAGGAGAAGGATGAGGACAGCCACCCTTAACTGTCTACTGCCTCCAGATTTCTTACAGTTAAAAAAAAAAAAAAAAGCTGTTTTATCAAATCAACTGTTAAATGGATTTTCTATTACTCACAGCCAACTCTAATCCTAACACAAACACTAAACAAAATTTGAACTTCTTTCTTCTCTCTTATCTTGTAGCTTTTCTCCAGAAGGGAGGGATGTTGGAAAGAGGTATGCTTTTGATAGGAAGAGAAGACCATTACATGAGACAGATTCGTGGGTCAGAGTACAAAGGACATTTCAGGCCAAGTGGCCATTCTTTCTCATTCCTTCCAAACTGGGATTCTCCCAGCACCCAAAGAGGATATTAGTGTTCAATGTTGGGTAACAAATCACCACAAATTTATCAGCCTCCAGCACCGACTTATGATCTCACAGCTTCTGTGTGGCGGGCATGCAGCCACAGGCTAGCTTGGTCCTCTGCTCGTGGTCTCGCCAGGCTGGAATCCAGGTGTCAGTGGGCTTGCCGTCCCATCTGAGGCTCTGGTTCCTTTTGCAAGCCCCTCTCCAACTGCTGGCAGAATTCACTAGGACTGAGAGCCCCTTTCTTGCTGGTGGTCAGCCGGGGCTGGCTCTTGGCTCGCAGAGGCCCTGCACATAGCATGCATTTGACCTCTTCACGACAAGCGGGGGTTCTCTCTCCCACCTGCTACTACATCTTTTATATAAAGCAACCTCAGGAATGACTATATCTTTGCATTTTTTACCTACAGCATAACCTGATCAAGGGCATGCCCGTCCCACCCTATTCCCACACCAGCAGTGGGGCCTGTACAAGGCATGCTCACCAGAGAAGGGAAGCTTATGTTGCTATTTTAGGGTTCTGCCTGAGACAGAGGACAAAGCTTTTGGTGGAGGCCTGGCCTGATACAGATGCCAAATGCCAAGGAGCCCAGTCCCAGGAGGGCAGAGAGACCCCCCCCAGGGAAGTGTCCGCAGTCTCGCCGGGAATGCTCCACTGGCCAATTTCCAGCACAAATTGCTGACTCTTCACCCTGTGTGACCCAGACACTCTTGAGTAATCCAGGAGAGGTGAAAGAAAGCAGGGACAAGCCAGAAGAAAGCCAGACTCAAGACGGAGCCTCAAGAGGGTTATGGTAGGTGAAGTTCCCATTGTGGCTCAGTAGTAAGGAATGCAACCAGTATCCATGAGGGTGCAGGTTCGATCCCTGGCCCCCCTCAGTGGATGAAGGATCCAGTGTTGCTGTGAGCTGTGGTGTAGGTCACAGACGCGGCTCCGATCTGGTGTTGCTGCGGCTGTGGTGTAGGCCGGCAGCTGCAGCTCTGACTCGATTTGAGCCCTAGCCTGGAATTCCATAAGCTGTGCGTGCAGCCTGCCTCCCCCCACCCCACCCCCCAAAAAAGAGGAGTATAGAAGGCAACCAGCAGGCACCACCACGGAACCAGAAGATAAAGGGCCAGAGAAAGATGAAGTTAGGAGTTAGAACTAGATTGGGTTGCACTGTAATAGGGAATCCATTTACTGAGCAGGGCAGGGATCCACAGGGAACTCCTAGTGGCTGCAGCCTGTAAACAGAAAACAAAGCCAGCTGCCCCAGAAGATTATCTCCATTTTACAGATATAAGAAACTGACTTCATCAGAGAGGTGAAATGACTTGCCCAGGGTCCCACAGCTAGTAAGGGCCAGACCTGGGATTTGAACCTATTTCATCTGACTTTTGTCATTTGCAGCCAGTCAGTCCCAATTAATACATGGTGCAACCCTTGGGACCCACTCTGAGTCACAAAGGGGGGGAGCTGGCCCTCAGTGAGCCCCTCCCTTCTCAACCAATGGGCCGAAGTCCCAGCCTTCCCCTGACAGGAACCCCTGACCAACGAAGAAGGCTGACGCCTCTGCCAGCAAGAGAAGCGTGCGGCAGGAGTCAGGAGCCTCAAGACCACAAAGGAGAGGAGCCACATTTCTTTCTCCCAGGCCACCAACAGACCAGGGAAGATTTGCCGAGAAGTACAATCTCCTTTGAAGTCTGAGTCACCAGATGACGGTTCCGTTTGAAAGCCCGGACAAAGCAAAACCACCAAGACCGCTGAAGCTTGAGTACCCCCACCACTCAGGATCCTGGGGTTGGTTTGACAGTAACTGAAGATGGATCAAAGCTGTCCTGTCACCCAAGTACAATCCCAGCCAGGGAAGTCACAGGGCCATGGCCATCACAAGGCCATGGCCAGGTGAGACAAGGAACCAGAGCAGTTGCACCACCTACCTCAGGTCACACAGCTCATGAGACAGAAAATTGGGAACAAAATCCAAGCCGGCCAATGCTCCCCAGTGTTCTGTCCTCCCACCTTAGAACTGGGTGAGAATTCTCCTTTGTTGCAGAGAATGGTTGCTAATTTTAGCTACACTGCATTGGTTGACCCCCCCACTTTGGGAGCCACACCCTGGCATCCGCAATTTCCCAGGCCAGGGATCTAACCTGCTGCCACAGCAGAGACCCAAGCCACTAATCCTCTGTGCCACAAGGGAACTCCTCAATCCTCTTTCTAATTGGGGCAGAACCCTGGATTTCCTTCACCTGCCAGACTCTCAGTCCAGAGTGTTCCTGTGGGGCCCCACCCCCTCAGGGGGCGGGGCCTGAACTCGTGTCTTACCAATTAGAGCATTGTTACCAGATAATTGGCTCAGAGATGGGCCTGCAACAAGCTGGTTCAATTGGACTTCACTAGGACTAATGCAGGGGTTACTGGGGAAAAGCATCCCGTCTTTTCTACCAGACTTGAACTAAGGTGGATGTGAGTTAAAACAACCAGATTTATCACATTATGTTCTGGAACTCAGAAGTCTGCAGTGAGCCTCCCTCGACTGAAATCAAGGTGTCAGCAGGGCTGTGTTCTTCCTAGCTGTCCATGCTTTGCTTTTTCCACCTCCTTCTAGAAGCCGTCCATATTCCATGCCTTGTGGCCCTTTCCAGCAATGGCATCAATCTCATCTCTACTTCCATGTCACATCTCCCCTCTGACTGAGCCTCCTCGTCTCTTTCACTGGTAAGGACCCTTGTGATTACATCAGCCATATGATAATCCAGGGTAAATCTGCCCATCTTAAGATCCTAAACTGAATCACATCTGCAAAGTCCCTTTTACCATAGTCACAGGTTCCCTGGGATGAGGGACATGGACATTTTGGGGGGCTTTATTCAACCTACCACAGAAATCAAAACTGTGAGTTCTGAGCTGGAGAGAAAGTAAATCCTGCTAAATGTTTTAAGCTCCTGAATCAAGCTGTACCTGAAACTATCTACTTAATATTTCAGTTACATGATGATGGCTAGGTTACCTTTTTTGCCTAAGGTAGTTTGAGGTTTTTGTTTTGTTTTATCACTGGCAAACAGAGAACCTGACTAATCCAATCCTCAACCCATAAGAATGTCACCGTGTTACGTCTTACGTGTTTCTCTCCGTGAGGCTGAAATTCTTTGAGAGCAGAGGCACTGCCTTATTTAACTTTATATCATCAGACTTCGCACAGTGCTTGGCACAAAGGAGGTACCGAACAAATGTTTGTTGACTGACTAACAATTTGCTGGTTGAACAACTGAATAAACACCCTCCCACATGCCCTCCTTCCCCGGCCACCAGCTAGAAAAAGAGGGCAAAGAGAAGCCTCAGCAGAATTTTCCAGGGGTGAATTGCAGGCCAGTCATTTCCTCTCTGGAGGTGGCAACTTCCTCAGAAAGGGGCCCCAGGAGTGACCCAGACAGAAGGCTTGACCTTTGTGGGCAGCCAGCAGCCCTGCCATCCTGAGCCAGCACTTCCAAATTAATCCCAGGATGGCAGCTGCAGCCCTCCACCAACAAATCTATCTGAGTCATTTCTGGTCAGGAAGCGCCTTGCTCTTAAATGGGAATCACAGCAGGCCCCTTTGTGCACCCGGAAAAGACAGAATCCTCATTTTCCATGGCTGCAGGGCTGGGCGGCCAAGGTCTGGTCAGGAGGGTTTTCATGGAGCACGGAGAGGAGATGAGAAAAGAAAAGTCTCCCTGGAAAACCTAGCTGTCTCCATCTTCAGAACTGAGCTGTCATTTTAATCAACAAAGTCCCTGCAATTTGCGATTTTTGTTTCCACACACGTCTGAGAAATGAGGTCATCTCTCTCTTCTGTACCCCAATCCAGACACACCTGCCTGTTCCTTTCCAGTGTCACATTAAAGGGCCTGATTTATCCTCTGTAGGCTCCAAAGAACAGGGCTCAGCCTTTGCCACATCTCTGCTGAGCCCCTCACTCAGCTCATTGTGCATTTAGATGTAACAACAAGGCAGGTCTTTGCACATGCTGTTCCTTCTACCTGCAACACTGTGCCCGACACTGGCTCTACTTTTGTCTGGCTACTGTCTCCCACTGACACTCGAAGACTGATTATGTCACTTTTTGTTTATTTAATCAACTGGGATTATTACAAATAATTAAGGACATGTATACAGCCCTTAGGATGTACCAGACTCTGTTCCATCTATTACAGATACACATAATTTACTTAATCACCACCAAAAGCCTAAAAGAAGAGAAAACGGAGACAACCGGTGAGTGGCAGACAACCAGAGCTGCCCACAGGGATGACTGTTTAACTCCTGAGCTGTACTAAGCTGGGGGACTCGTGGCCTCATGACAGACTTCCTGGACCCCTGGATTTTAGCCACCGTCCCCTGCTATGTCCAGTCCCAGCCCCTGTCAGACCCTGTGCTCTGTGAGGATGGGAACTGCCTCATTCACCTCTGTCTCCAAGCACCACCAATGCATGGATGTGTAAATACTCAAATAACTGATTATGCTGGGCATTCCTGTTGTGGCTCAGCGGTCACGAACCTGACTAGTATTCATGAAGATGCAAGTTCAGTCCCTGGCTCAGTGGGTTAAGGATCCAGGGTTGCAGCAAGCTATAGGTTGCAGATGATGCTCAGATCCTTCATCGCTGTGGCTATGACATAGGCCAGCAACTGCAGCTCTGATTCGACCCCTAGCCTGGGAACTTCCATATGCTGCAGGTGCGGCCCTAGAAAGAAAAACAAAACAAAACAAAAAAAACCAGATTACACAATCAGGCCATGAGAACTTGGACACTAACCTTTTTGTGCTTCAGTTCTCCTTTGTGAAATGGGGATGCTGAGGGCACCTACCTTGACAAGGGTGTGCCTGAGACCCTCCTCCTGAGGGGGATTTCACCAGGAATTCAAATAAAACATGAGAGAACTCAAAACACATCTTTGAATCAGTGATTGAGGTCACACTGTCCCAAAGAGGCCCAAAGGGATGACGTTAAAAATATCTAACAGACACAGAGTTCCCGCTATGGTGCAACAGCAGCATCTCTGCAGCACTAGGACACAGGTTTGATCCCTGACCCAGCACAATGGGTTAAAGGATTCATCATTGCCACAGCTGCAGTGTCAGTCTCAACTTTGGCTCAGATCTGATCACTGGCCCGGGATCTCCATATGCTGTGGGGTAGCCAAAAACGAAAAAAAAAAAAATTAGCACACTTGGAGTTCCCATGGTGCAGCGGAAATGAATCTGACTAGGAACCATGAAGTTGCAGGTTCAATCCCTGGCCTCGCTCAGTGGGTTAAGGATCTGGCATTGCCATGAGCTGTGGTGTAGTTCGCAGACGCAGCTTGGATCTGGTGTTGCTGTGGCTGTGGTGTAGGCTGGCAGCTGCAGCTCTGATTAGACCCCTTGCCTGGGAACCTCCATATGCCGTGGGTGCAGCCCTAAAAAGACAAAAAAACAAAACAAAGCAAAAAATTAGCAAGCTTGATGGCTAGAGCATCCACCGTCAGTATGAAACCAGCCATAAACTTTACAGGACTAGGTACTGGCGTGGATCCAGGTAAGTATGCCCCCTGGGCACCTGCTGGGAGGCACAGCTCTGCCAGTGGGTGTTATGGGCTTCCAACCGGCAGACACCTGCATTGTGACAAGACAGGGGGATCTTATAGGAGCAGGAACAGTGCCCAGGATGAGTGAGTCACTGAGGCCATTTGCGGATTCTGGGGGCGGCAGCCAAGTCTGGAAAAAAAACAAGAGAGAAGGGCACCCTCCACACTCCACCCAAGTTGGCCTCCCCACACCCAGCAGAGATTCTGGGACCTGCCTGGTCCTGACCCCTGCTAGGCTCTGACTTCTCCCTTGGCTCAGAGAAGGGGGTGCGTGAGTGGCTGGAGGAGCCCTGTTAGAGGGCCCCCCAGACGGCCCAGGATTTTAGAAGTCCAGGCTGATGGAATTCACCAAGCCGAGAGCTCCCCCAGAGAGCTGGTCTCAGAGAGAACTTCCAAACCCACGTGTCTCTTTGAGTCTGCTTGACAGACTCCTGGCAGCTCCCTGATCCTAAAGAAGCCAGATCTGGATCTCAACAACTTATAGCCAGGGTTTCTCAAGCAGGCCAAAAAGTTGTGGGCGTCCTCTGGCAGAGGAGCGCCCTATCTTTGGGGGCAGGAAACACATCTGCAAGCTGGCCCTAGCAGGCAGCCAGTTTCCACTTACACACGCTCAGGGACGGGGAGCTCACTCCATCCTGAGTTCCTGATTCACGATCATGAACCGAACTTCCCCCTGCAGAAAGGACTCCAGCAGCCACCTGCCATCCCAGCTCCGCTGACACAGCTGAAAGCGCATGTCTGAACTTGGTCAGGTTCACCGCACATCCTTGGTCAGTCCCACAGTCATCGAAATCTGTCCCAAAATGCCAGGAACCCCAGACCCTGGGCCTCCTAGGGCTTTCCTTCTTCACAGAGCTTATTTTCTAGAATGAGGAGGCAGACACCCCACAATAATCAAGGAAGTAAACCTAGAGTTACAAATTGTGATAAGTTCCGTGGAAAGAAATGGCAGGCAAAGCAGACAGGGATTACTTGTAAATATGAGTTTTGACACCAAAATATTAGAATTTCCAGGATATTTCCTTGGGTTTGGGGGAATGAGGATTTTGTCTGGAAAAAGAAAAGAAAAGAAGACTAGAATTCCCATCGTGGTGCAGCAGAAACAAATCCGATTAGGAACCACGAGGTTGTGGGTTCGATCCCTGGCCTCACTCAGTGGGTTAAGGATCTGGTGTTGCCATGAGCAGTGGTGTGGGTCACAGACGAGGCTCGGATGTGGTGTTGCTGTGGCTGCGGTGTAGGCCGGCAGCCGTAGCTCCGATTTGACCCCTAGCCTGGGAACCTACATATGCCATGGGTGTGGCCCTAAGAAGCAAAAAAAAGAAAGAAAGAGAAGAGAAGAGAAAGAAAGAAAGAGAAAGAGAGAAGGAAGGAAGCAGGAGGGAGAGAGGGGAAAGGAAAAAATAAGGAAAAGAGAAAGAAAAGGGACATTCAGTCCCCATAACTATAATCTAATCCAGGAGTCTGCAAACTATAGCCGTGAGCCAAATCCAGCCTGTTTTTGTGCAGCCTGCGAGCTAAGAATGATTTTTTACATTCTGAAAGGGTCATTAAGAAACAAATAAACAAATAAACAAAAGACAAAGAAGAACAGGCAACAGACCTTACGGCACACAAATCCTAAACCATTTGCTCTCTGGCCCTTTACAGAAAAAAATCTCCCACCTTTGAATCCCATCATTTTTACTCCAAAACCACTTTCCCAGCCTGGACCAGCTGGGAAATGCAGAATGAAGGGACAAACCAGACAGCAGAGAATTTTCCATTTCTGTCCACAAGGCCAAGCACAATCCATCATAAACCTTTCAAAGCAGACGCCCAGAAGGTTAAGTGATTTCTGCTCCAGCTCAGTGAGGTGAGGTCGGGGGGCCGAAGGAAAATGGATGTCCTCACACACAAAAGACAGAAGAGTGGTCGGGTGGCCTCGCCCATTTTCCATTTCTCATCAGCTTTTTAGAAAGCAAGGGAATTAATTTTCCCTGTTCTGTGCGTGGAAAGGTACAATTTCTGTTTTGGGAAATGAGGGAAGAGAAAAGGCCTAGTTATGAGTCAGGGCTCTTGGTTCCAAGTGATAAAATCTCAATTCAAAAGGACTGAAGCAGCAAACAGAATGTATTGGACCATGTTACTGAAAAGTCCAGGAGTCGAACAAGCTTCAGCGATAGCTGGATGGAGGAGCTCAAAATGGCACCATCAATATTAATGGTGCAACGAGATCCGTGGTGTCTCTGGAGTGCAGGGATGCAGGTTCAATCCCTGGCCTGGCACAGTGGGTTAAGGATCCTGCGTTGTATAGGTCATAACTGCGGCTCAGATCTGATCCCAGCGGGGAACTCCATGTCACTGGGTGGCAAAAAAAAAAAAAAAAATTAAATTCTATTTCTTCTGGGTTGGTTTCATTCTCAGGGAGTGTTGCCCCTCACGAGGCAAGATGGTACCAGAGACCCACATCCCTTCCACTTGCCAACCCAATGGCAAGACAGTCTCTCTGCTTGATGTTCCAGACCCGAATCTCATTGAACTCTGTCTGGTTCAAGTGACTCCTCCCAACCAATGATTGCATTCAGGGCATGGGATGATCTGATCGGCCAGGTTTGGTCATGTGCTCCTCCAAAAGTGTGATGGGAGGAGTCAGCCCCACCTGAACCAGAGAAGCTGAGAGAAGAGAACTGATTCTCCCAGCAAAATCAGGGGTCCCTCATCAGAAGGAGGAACAGGTGCTGAGCCACTGAAAGCAATCACTGTCTCCTACAGCAGGCAGCTGGTATTTCTCAAGCACCTATGCTACCATTTCATAGTTGAGTCAACTGAGATCCTGGAGGTCAAGTCAGTCCCTCAAAGTGACAAGCGTAGGTCATTTGGGAAGCAGGAGTCCAGTCTTAGTCTGAGCCTCACTCATGCTCCTGTTGCCGGCATTGACCATCATGCATCTCCAAGAGCCTAAGTAAGAACCCTGCACACAGTCGGCATGCAATAAATGCACGTCACACTGAATTGTCATTGACTGCCCCCCACTGAACCATAAGATGCCTGAGGGCAGAGACCATATCTGCCTTGCTCACTGCAGCATCCCCACCACCTGTAGGTAGCAGGGGCTTCACAGACACTTGACAAATCAATGCACATGGCCCTAGCACTTAGCACACAGTAGGTGCTCCATAAATACTGATAAACACATGTATCCCCACAACACTGTAAATCAACTATACTTCAATATATACATTTATACTTCAATACATTTTTTACTTTAAAGAAATGAAAAAAGAAATAATTATAAGATGAAATAGAGGTGCTAGCTAACCCTTCAGTGTAGTCATATCGCAATAAATGAATGTATCAGATCAATACATTATATACCTCAAACATACACAAGATTATATGTCAATTATATCTCAATAAAAATGTTTAAAAAAGGAGTTCTCATTGTGGCTCCACCAGTTAAGAACCCGACACAGTGTCCATGAGGATGCAGGTTCAATCCCTGGCCTTGCTCAGTGGGTTAAGGATCCAGCATTGCTGCAAGCTGAGACATAGGTTGCAGATGCAACTCAGATCCCACATTGCTGTGGCTGTGGCGTAGGCCATAGCTCCCATTCTACCTCTAGCCTGGGAACTTCCATATGCCACAGGTACAGCCCTAAAGACAAAAAAAAAAATTTTAAAAAACATGTATCCCTGTGGATGCTCCACACACTCTTGGCAAATGAATGAAAGTATGTCTAGAGCCTGATACATGGTAGGTGTTCCACAAAGAGGTGTCGAATAAATGAATGAATCTTGATAGAAGTCAAGCTGCCTTGCTGTTCAAACATTTCCAGATCATTAACAAGATAGATGGAGATGGGGGATGGAGGAGGAGGGGATGCGTGAATGAATGAATGAATAGCAGAAGCCTTTTCTAGAGTCTGGAGTGCTCGAAGCAGAATCTATAGTTCTTGTCCCAGACAGGGAGAGTGTCAGGTGACTTGGAGAGCAAACCTCCGTTTTAGAAAGGGGTGCTGGGTCTTTGTGAGCCAGGAGAGGGGGTGCAGGGGCTGGCAGGAGGAAGTCAGGTCAGCTGTGCCAGGGACAACCGGCTGTGCCAGGGACACTGTGCCCCAGGCAGGGCAGGCACCCCGCCCCACTGCCCCTGACCTTGCCTCATCCCGCAATAGAGCATCCATTGTCAGCGGGTAATTGGGTTCCGGCACATCCCCTCCCCCAGCTGCGGGTGGAAGCAAAGGGAAACACAATCTGTTTTCTATTTGTCACAGCTGCCAAGATGCCACTCCTTGCTCTGCTTCCCACCCCCACCCCACTGAGCCACAGTCGCTATAACAGTCCTCGGCTGCCCCGGGCTGCGGGGATTAGAGCTGCTGCTCAGACTGGCTAACCTGGGAGAATCATGACAAAAACCTAAAGGAGTTCCCTGGTGACTCAGCAGGTGAAGGATTCAGCATTGTTACTGCAGCTGCTCAGGTCGCTGCTGTGACTCAGGTTCAATCCCTGGCCCAGGGATCTTTCAAATGCCATGCGTGTGACCCCCAAAAAAGACAAAACCGTAAAAACAGCCTAACAGGTCTCCTGGTTCATATCCTCATCTACAGGGAGCCTAAGATATTGCCCTTCAGTTGGAATCTCTCCACCCAAAGGAGAGGTTCACATCCTGGCTCCCTTTCTTTGTGGCCATGTGACCTTGGGCCAGTCACCTAACCTCTCTGGGCAAGGGTTTCTCGTTTGTAAAATAGGGATGATGCTAAGATTAGGAAAGGCTGTAGGCGGTCTTGAATGTTTTCATCCAGGCAGAGTGTTAGGCCTGCAATGTTTGGTAACTGCTACAGGTCATTGGGTTTATTGGAAGAGAGCTGGAGCTTGCATATTTTAATGTTGTTTGCAGAGGTGACTGTCTTTGCCCCAGACCACTCTGAGATGGTCAGAGAGGGTCCTCCGTGTAAGCCCAGGATCGCCTGCTTGCTCTACCCACTTGCATCCAGAGGACCTACTGGGTGGGTGTTCCTTGGTGGCCTAGCTGTTAAAGGATCCAGCATTGTCCCTGCTGTGTCTTGGGTTCACTCCCCACCCCAAGAACTTTGTATGTTGCAGATGCAGCCAAAAAAAAAAAAATGCAGAGGCCCTACTGAAGGTCCAGTGTGTGCCCATCTTGTGCTGATGGGAGGAAGGCAAGGCGGTACCAGGAGGGACATAAAAAGAACTGGAAGGTTTGGGGGAATTCCCATCGTGGCTCAGTGGGTTAAGAACTCAACTAGTATTCATGAGGATGCTGGTTCGCTCCCTGGCCTCGAACCCTCCGTGGGTTAAGGATCTGGTGTTGCTATTGCCACAGTGGTGTTGTCACTGAAGTGGCTTGGGTTTGATCCCTGGCCCAGGAACTTCCACATGTGGAGAGCATGGCCAAAAATAAATGAAGCCAAAAGGAAGTTTTCTAAATAGAGAAGAATCAGGAAAGAAGAAAATTTGGGTAAATTAAAAAAAAAGAAGAACTGGAAAGTTTGGGCTCTGCCCACAGAGGGCTGACAACCACCTGAGTTGGGCTAGAAGACAGCCAGGCTCTGGGGACATATCTCTGGCCCTCAAGTTCTATAGGAGTTGAAGAAATGCAGCAGGCATGGAGGGCTTCCCGGAGGAGGTGAGCCAGGTTTGAATCCTGCCTCTGCTGGGGATCTTCGGCAATGTCTTCACCTCCCTGGGCCTGGTGACCTCATCTTTTGGGAACGTCAAGAAAAACAACAGCTCAAGTCAGCCAGGCCTTTAATGGACAGGGTTAGGGCTGTTGATGTAGAAACAAAGACATCTTGAATTCAGCTTTCGTTGGAGGAAATCCCAGCAGGGCCTTGGCCTTGATGTTCAGAGTGACTCTGCTCCTGCCCCTGGAGGTCCAGCCATAGACAGACCTGCACTGAGGTCTGGCTCTATTCCCATGTCTCCGAATACCTCAAGCAAATCACTTAAGCTTTGAGACTCAGTTTCTCCAACTGTAAAATGGGACACCATGCACCAGTATGACTGGGGGTGCTTAGCTAACATAGATCTGGCACATAGAGATGTTGCTCAAAAGATCAAAGCAGGAGTTCCCGTTGTGGCGCGGTGGAAACGAATCCGACTAGGAACCATGAGGTTGCAGGTTCAATCCATGGCCTCGCTCAGTGGGTTAAGGATCCGGTGTTGCTGTGGCTGTGGCGTAGGCCGGCGGCTACAGCTCTGATTGGACCCCTAGCCTGAGAACCTCCATATGCCATGGGTGCGGCCATAGAAAAGACAAAAAGACCAAAAAAAAAACCAACAAAAAAATCATCAAAGCAACTGCTCCTCATTTTTTTTATTTGTCCTTGCCTGTGGCATGCAGAAGTTCCCAGGCCAGGGATCGAATCCTGGCCCCAACAGTGACAATGCCAGATCTTAACCCGCTGAGCCGCCCAGGGAACACAGCAACTACTCCTAATTTCTAAGGCCAAGAAGAGGTGTCTGAAAAAGGAAAGTGACTAACAGACAGCAAAGGTCAGCTCTGGGTGGGCATGTCAAGATCCCCCCTTCCCTTTTGGATGAATCAACTTGAACATGGCAATAATAGCCAGCCTTGGTTCTGAATGACCGCAGATGCACAAAATTGGGTTAACCATCGTCTCCTGACTCACTCCCTTTGTTGGTGGGTACCTGGCCGGGTTTTTTTGTTTTTGTTTTCTTTTTCACCGGCTAGGGATCTAATCCGAGCCATAACTATTGATCCACTGCGGCACAGCAGGAACTCCCAGCTGGCATGTTTTTTATTTTATAGTTTTGTCTAGCTCTTCACCACTTTCTGTACCTTTGAACCTATTGTTCTGTAATACAATGGACACTCATGTGACACTGTTCCCAGGGCAGGGACAAGACTGTGCCTCATGCATTTCCCCATGGGTCCCCTCTCCCCAGCCATGTAAGCACCTTTCCTTGATCTCATGAGCAACTATTTTGTCCTCACTTCAGGCCAGGCACAGCACCCAGAATTTATGTTTGTCATTTCCTTGCTTCTTCTTCTTCTTTTTTTTTGTTTTGTTTCGGTTTTGGCTGCCCACCCCTCCCCCCACCCCCCAGTATACAAACGTTCCTGGGCTAGGGATTGACTCCATGCCCCAGCAGTGACAACGCCAGGTCCTGAATTCCCATTCCCTTGCTTCTTTGCATGAAGATTACTGGGGGCATCTGTTTATGTGTGTGTCCACACTTGTGCTTCTCAGGCTTCAGTGGGCTCAGAATCACCAGGACAGCTGTGAAGACAGATTCCAGGCCCCAGCCTCAGAGTGTCTGATTCTGCAGGTCCGGAGCAAGGTCCAAGAATTGGCATTTCTAACACCTTTTGGGGGGGACAGTGCCGCCACTGTTACTGGGGACCATACCTTAAGAAGCGGGGCCCTGAAGATTATAGTATGGAGTTCGAGTTGTTTGCGAGCATCATAACAAGGGTGTCACGTTATGCGTAGTCTTCTGGGCTAGGTGTTTCCATTCAACCCCAGTGATTTTCTAAGGGTGAATTTGCCTCCGGCGGATGTCTGGAGACATTTCAGCTTGTCATGACTGGTTGGGTGTGGTACGTGACTGGCATCTAGTGGGTAGGCTCCAGGGACGCTGCTCACCATCTTGCGTGCCCAGGAAGCTCCCTGCAACAGAGTGATCCGTGTTCTCAACATCAACAGTCCCAGGAGAAATGGAAACATTTGTCCACGCAGACATCCACACATGCAAACATGTGTATATACTTTAGTTACGAAAAAAGAAAGAAAGAAACAGGAAGCTCCCGCTGTGGTGCAGTGGGTTAAGGATCCAGTGTTGCTGCAGCCATGGCACAGGTCACAGCTGCCGTCTGGATTCAATGCCTGGCCAGGGAACTTCCACATGCTTCGGGTAAGGCCAAAAAAACCAAATGGGAAACAACCCAAATGTCCACTGATGGATGAATAAACAGTATGTGGTCCTTTCAGATGATGGAATAGGATTCAGCCATAAAGAGGAATGTACATGATGCAACAGGCTACAGTGTGGATGAACCTTGAAAATCTAATGGTGAACGAGAGAACCCAGCCATGAAAGGTCCCACGTTGTGTGATGCCATGGATGTGAAATGCCCAGAAAGGGCAAATCCATGGAGACAATAAGTAGATTGGTGGTTGCCAGAGGCAGGGGAGGAAGTAATGGGGTGACCGCTGATGGGTAGGGGATTGCCCTTCAGGGATGATGCAAATGTTCTAAAATTGATCAGGGTGATGAGGACACAGCTCTGTGAATAGACTAAGATCCATTGAATTGCATGATTTAAGAAGGTGAATTACATCGTATGTGAATTCTCAGCAAAACTGAGATTAAAAAAATAAAAATGAGGCGTTCCTGCTGCGGTGCAGGGGGTTAAGGATCTGGCATTGCCACAGCTGCAGTGTAAGTCATAGCTGCAGCTCAGATTCAATCCCTGGCCTGGGAACTCCATATGCCTTGGGGCATCCAAAAAAAAAAATTGAAATTAAAATGAGAAAAAAATTAAAATTAAAAAAATAGTGCCAGTTAAGAAATTCTGCCATCTACTGACACTATCTTTTACTGAGACTCAGTCCATGTGAGCCTAGAGCTGCTGCTCATTCATTTTCTCTACTGTGTAATATTCCACACCATAGTTATCCATCTTCCTGGCAAAGAGTATTTGGGTTGGTTCCACATTTTGCTGGAGCCCGGTGAATAGGGCTGCCAAGCACATTCTTGTACCCATAGTTCAGGGCACACAGACAAGAGTTTCACTTTGGCACATACCTAAGAGAAAAATGACTAAATCACAAGGAAGAGGAATCAACTTTACCAGCTGTCATATTAAGCACTTTCTACTCACGCCAGGCCCTGGGCTAATTATCTACCTGTTTTCTCACTCACTTTATTTATTTATTTTTTTTTAGGGCCGAATCCACAGCATGTGGAAATTCCCAGGCTAGGGGTCCAATCTGAGGTGTAGCTGCTGGCCTGTGCCACAGCTACAGCAACACCAGATCCGAGCCATGTCTGCAAACTACACCGCAGCTCACAGCAACTCCAGATCATTAACCCACTGAGCAAGGCCAGGGATCGAACCCATGTCCTCATGGATACTAGTCAGGTTTGTTACCACTGAGCCACAATGGGAACTCATTCTCACCCATTTTAGAGATGAGGACACTGAGGTTCAGAGAGCTGAATTAACTGGCTTGGCCCAGGACGAGCAGACCAGACTGTAGCTCTCAGTTCACACATCCCACAGCTAACTCCCCCTCCAGCCTGAGTGACAGGCTTCCCCAAGCAGATATGCTGTGAGCAGCAAGGGCCAGGGTGGGGGGGTGCTTGCCAGAAGCAGCTTTGAATAATTCACCAGCCACTTCCAGCCCAGCCTGGATACGGAGATGACAGCGGGTGACAACTTGTTTAGAAAACAGCCCATTGCTTCTGAGACATCCATATGGAAGAGCCTCAGAGGCTTCTCAGGGTGGGGCCTGCTGAACTTTCTAGAACGGCTGGCAAATCTACATCACACACCACAGCCCTCTCCTCCACCACCCTGAAGCCTCCCTCCTGCCTTGTGGCTAAAGTCCAAAAGGAGCTCGCACACCGAGCGGAGCAAGATTGTGCAGCAGTGATGCCTGGGGCTGTCGGCTCATGGCAGTCCTCCCTCCACATCCCACTTTTATCACAGGCTTGCTGTGTGACCAAGGGACAGTGACTTGACATCACTGAGCCCGACTCCTCACTTCGAAACATCAGTGCAGCAGGTATACAGCCCAGGCCCCAAATCCAGCTCTGCAAGATGTAACCGATTTTTATTTCTTTGCAATCCACATAAAGCCAAGATGAAGCCCTGACCCTCCCAAGATGACAGAAAATCTCGCCTTGATCTCATGACTGGGGCTCCTGCACACTGGTCAGATTTGGTCAGAGACCAAATCTGAGATGTCCCTCTGGCCACTGGTTCCCTCTAAGAACCCATGAGATGTTTGCAATCGAGGACCATGTAGACTTTTCTTGGGTGAAATTCTCCAGCATCCAAGTTGTGCGGGGAGGGGGGGCATGGAGTTTGTCTGCACTAGGACCTCTTTGTTCAGGGCGCCCCTGTCCTGGAGCACGATTCAGCTTCGAGAGCCTGTCACCTGGCCTTGAGCGCTGCCATGAGGTGAGGTCACCAGGACTGCCTCCCTCCTGCCAACTCCATCATGTCTCTCTCCATTTCTTGCTCCCTCTTCCGAACCAAGTGCAATTTCTCAGCGGGTCCCGGGATGCCTCCTGTTCCGCAGGAAGAGAACTCTCACTGGGATGCGGTTGCTGGGTGACGCCCTCTCCCAGCCTCTCCTGCTTCCCTTGAGCAGGTGCCGGAATAGCTTGTACCGTTCCATACCACCCGCTTAACTTGCCTCCACTCTCTCTTCCTCCCCACTTCTGAGATCCTGGCTGTGGGTCTGGTTTGAACTCTGCTTCAACCATGCAATGAAGGACCATGTTCCAGAAGTGTGGGAACAAAAAGATGGGAAGGTCTGGGTCCCCAAACAGCTGCAGAACTGAGCCTCGGGGTATCCTTCCCTCCCTCAGACCTCCTACATCAGAGACACAAACTTCTCTCTTGTTTTAATCAATGTGGAAGGTTGTTTTGGGAGAAAAGGGGTCATTGTTACAGCAGCTGAGCTTACACCCTGACTCATACGTACAGTTTTTATGAAAGGCTTGTGATGGTTAATTTTATGTGTCAACTTGACTGGACCATGGGCTGCTCAGATATTTGGTTAAACGCTATTCTGGGTGTGTCCATGAGGATATCTGTGGATGAGATTGACATTTAAATCAGTAGACTGGGAAAAGCAGATGGCCCTCCCCAATGTGGGTGGGCCTCGTTCAATCAGTTGAAGGTTCAAATAGAACAAAAGAGAGGGAAAATTCACTCTCTCTGCCTGATTGTCTTCAAGCTGGGATATGTGTCATCTGCATTGGTACTCAGACTTGAACTGGAGCTCACACCATCAGCTCTCCTGGGTGTCCAGCTTACAGACAGCAGATTGTGGAATTTCTCAGCTTCCATTACCACATGAGCCAATTCCTGACAATAAATCTCTTTACGGATGGGTAGATAGAGAATGATACAGAGATAGAGGTATGCAGTATCCTACTGGTCTGTCTCTAGAGCACTCAGATTATTATTTTTTATTTCATATAGCTTATTACATAAGTGAAGAGTTTTGCCTTGGAAATTG
Organism: Phacochoerus africanus; assembly: GCF_016906955.1. NCBI lineage: Eukaryota > Metazoa > Chordata > Mammalia > Artiodactyla > Suidae > Phacochoerus > Phacochoerus africanus. The sequence continues at coordinate 28,538,280 of NC_062558.1, read as the reverse complement.
TCAGTTTTAGAGTCTGATAGAAAGTATGGAATTACTTTCTTCCATAATTTCTCCTCTTTCATGGATTTATTTATTCATTCTTATGTGTTCTTTTTCAATTTTTTTTTTTTTTGCTTTTTAGAGCCATACCCACAGAATATGGAAGTTCCGAGGAGAGGGGTCTAATCGAAGTTATAGCCGCTGGCCTAAACCACAGCCACAGCAATGCAGAAGCCACGTCTTCGACCTACACCAAAGCTCATGGCAACGCCAGATCCTTAACCTACTGAGCGAGGCCAGGGATCGAACTGCAACCTCATGGTTCCTAGTCAGATTCGTTTCCACTGCGACGTGATGGGAACTCCTCAAAGTTGTTTATTATAGTTGATTTATAATATTCTGTCAATCGCGGCCGTACAGCAAAGTGAGCCAGTTATACACACATATACAGTCTTTCTTACATTATCCTCCATCATGTTCCACCACAAGTGACTGGATAGAGTTCCCTGTGCTGTACAGCAGGACCTCATTGCTTATCTAATCCAAATGCAATAGTTTGCATCTACTAACCCCGCACTCCTAGTCCATCCCACTCCCTCCCCCTTTCCCCTTGGCAACCACAAGTCTGTTCTCCGTGTCCATGAGATTGTTTCTTTTCTGTAGACAGGCTCATTTGTGCCACATATTAGATTCCATATATTTGTCTTTCTGACTTACTTCACTTAGCATGAGAGTCTCTAGTTGCATCCAGGTTGCTGCAAATGGCATTATTTTGTTCTTTTTTTATGGCTGAGCAGTATCCCATCATGTATATGTAACACATTTTCTTTATTTATCTATCAATGGACATTTAGTTGTTTCCATGTTTTGGCTACTGTGATAGTGCTGCAATAAACATACAGGTGCATATATTTTTTTCGATGAAAGTTTTGTCTGGATATATGCTCGGAAGTGGGATTCCTGGATCATATGGAAGTTCTGTATTTAGTTTTCCAAGGAACTTCCATACTGTTTTCCATAGTGGTTGCACCAATTTACATTCCCCCCAACAGTGTAGGAGGGTTCCTTTTTCTCCACACCCTCTCCAGCATTTGCTATTTGAAGACTTACTAATGATAGCCATTCTGACCAGTGTGAAGTGGTACCTCTTTGTTAGAGAGCTCGGATTAATACAAGGCAAATAGACAGACAATCCTCCAAAAACTTCTACCCTCTTCCTGGAAAAAAAAAAAAAAAGCCGAGAAAATACAGGGAGCTCCCTGGTGGTCTAGTGGTTAAGATTCGGTGCTTTCAATCCCTGGTCTGGCACCTGAGATCCCACACCAAGCTGCTGCATGTGGCAGCCAAAAAAAAAGAAAGAAAGAAAAGAAAAGAAAAAATAGAGAGGGCTGGATACTGCCTTGAAATCTAGGGAAAGAAAATTATAGGGTGAATAAACATGAATGAATAGCTCCATAAAGAATCTTGCCTCTGGCTCACAATACTGTACCAGAGATGTGAAAGTTGCTACGAGAGTGGATCTTAAAAGTCCTCATCACAAGAAAGAAAATTTGTAACTGTGTGAGGTGATGGATTTTAGTGAAATTTATTGAAGTGAATATTTCACAATGTATACATATATCAAATGATCATGTTATGTTGTATACCTAAAATGAACACAATCTTTTATGTCAATGATACCTCAATAAAACTGAGGGAGGGGTATTACAATTTTAAAAAGAATCCTGGAGTTCCTGTCGTGGCTCAGAAGTGATGAACCCAACTAATATCCATGAGGAGGTGGGTTCCATCCCTGACCTTGCTCAGTGGGTTAAGGATCCGGCATTGCAGTGAGCTGTGGTGTAGGTCACAGACGCAGCTCGGATGTGGCGTTGCTGTGGCTGTGGCGTAGGCCAGCAGCTGTGACTCCCACCTGACCCCTAGCCTGGGAATCTCCATGTGCCATGAGTGTATCCCTAAAATGACCCCCCCAAAAAAGAATCCTGCCCCAGCAATGCCTACCACAGAGGGATATTTGGAGGATTAAGGGGCAGCCAATGCATGCATGCAGGGCAGTTGGCTCATGAGGCCTGGCCTGCCGTGAGTGCCCAGTTAAGTGGCAATGACCTGTGGGGCAGAGGCACCAAGCACGCAGGATCCTTCCTTTGAAGTTTTCTAGGGCACGTGATCTTGGGCACATCATTTCAAAATTGCAGCAGGTAATTATTGAGCACCTACTGTGTGCCAGGCACAGTTCTAGATTCTAGGGATGGTGGAGGTAAGAAATACATATTCCCAGCCCTCCCTGAGCTGAATTGGGGGTCCCTGAGAGGTGTCAGCAGAGGGGTTCTGAAATGCCAGGCTGGCTAGCTTTCATGTTGAGCAACAGACAGGGAAGTTCACAGAAGGTGGAGCGATGTGGCAAAGGTTGGGGGAGTGTGATGAAACTGGCCAGGAAATGCATAATGGATCAGAATCAGGTAATTAGCAGCTCCAGACAGGAGAAGAAAAGCCCTGACTTCTGGATGGCTCGGCAGAATGGCTCTCTCGAAGAAACACTAACCCTTCTGGCTTTCTTGCCAACGGTTACATGGTGGGATTTTTCTTCCCTCCTCGTACTGCCCACCAGAAGTTAGGCATGGCTCCCTGAGTTGCCTGGTCCAACGCCATGTAAGTGGAAGTGACATAAGTTGCTTCTGAGAAGAAGTTTTAAGAACCAGTGCACAGGAGTTCCCTTGTGGCTCAGCGAGTTAAGGATCTGGCTTTGTCACTGCAGTGGCTCAGGTTACTGCTATGGCACAGGGTTGATCCCTGGCCTGGGAACTTTCACATGCCATGGGCATAGCCAAGGAAAAAAAGGAGAAAGAACCAGTGCCCAATTTGCCCCACGCCAAACGATGAACCATAAGGCAAATGGCATGTTCCATCAATCTGGGTCCCAGAATAAGGAGGTGTGGAGACAAGAGTCACCAGCCCACCCACTGTAGCCACTGAGCATAAGTGAGAAATGATCTTTGGTTGTTTTAAGCCATGAGATTGGGGGTTGCTGTTTGTTACCGCAGCATCCCTGAGCTGATGCTAATCCATACATCCCCATTACACAGATGAGGAAACAAAGTCTGGAAGAGGTCACATAACTTGCCCAGAGTCAAACACGCAAGTGTACGACCAAGAGTCAAAGCCAGGCCTTGCTCATTGCTGGGACCCTACTGGGGGTGGGGTGTCTCCATGCTCAGCAGCAGATCCAGCCAAATCCTTCACTGCTAACCCCTTCAATTAAAGCCAATTTCAAGGTCTCCTGGTTTCTAAATGAACAGCCCTGATCATGTTCGTTAAAGGCCCTGTCTGCTCAGGATGCTCATTTTATCAGAAGCCGCCAAGAAGATAAATGGCTCTGTAACTTATTGTTCTGCGGCAAAGCACCTCACAGCCAGTGGCAGCACAGATGCCAGGAATAAATCACATCCGATCTTCCAAACATCAGGCCAAGCTCCCGAGATGGACGTCTGAGGCAGGGGGAGACCTGGTGCTGCCGTGGATCCTGGGGGGCTTCACTCAGGACCACGGAGATGCTGGGAGGTCTTCACCAGGATCCCAGAGGTCTGTGGTGAACATCACCGGTGTTCCAGCCACCCAGCATTCACTTCCCCTCCTAGGGGTTTAATAGCACCACTTTTTCTTTAAGGAAAACCATCTCTCCTCCACTCTCAGTGCACAGGGGTCAGGTGGGGTCACTGCTCCTCCTTGGCTAGAGGGAGTGGACATGTGATCCAGCCCGGCTGCTTGTAGCTCCTCGTCCTATCACTGCCATTATTGGTTCAGGGTGGGCCTATACCCCAGGGAGATGGGACTCGATTCTCGGACTTCTACTGCAACTCTAAGAAAAAGAGGGAGTTCCTGTTGTGGCTCAGGAGGTGAAGAATCCAACTAGTATCCATGAGGATGAAGTTTGAGCCCTGGCCTTGCTCAATGGGTTAAGGATCCAGTGTTACTGTGGGCTGTGGTGTGGGTCACAGATGTAGCTTGGATCTGGTGTGGCTGTGGCTATGGTGTAGGCCGGTGGCTGCAGCTCAGATTTGACCCCAGCCTTAAACGTCCGTATGCTGCAAGTTCAGCCACAAAAAAGCAAAAAAAAAAAGGGAGAGAGAGAGAGACGTGCCCTTTAAACAGAAGCTGCTGAGTTCCTGTCGTGGCTCAGTGGAAATGAATCTAACTAATATCCATGAGGACTCAGGCTCAATCCCTGGCCTTGCACATTGGGTTAAGGATCTGGCTTTGCCATGAGCTGTGGTGTAGGTTGCAAACGTGGCTCAGATCCCGAGTTGCTGTGGCTGCCGGGTAAGCCAGCAGCTACTGCTTGAATTCAACCCTAGGCTGGGAACCTTCATATGGCACAGGTGCAGCCCTAAAAAGACAAAAAATAAAAATAAACAGAAGTTGCTCGCAAAAGGAATGCCTTTTTCATTGTGCTGACTCTATTTTCTGGCACAATTATAGGCACATAGTAGGCACCCAATAAAAATGAGCTATATGATAAGTAAGCAGAGTGGAGTCAAGATAGCTGGGTTCTTGTTTGGACCCAGCCACATCGACTCTGCAACACCAAGAAGTTCTCCTTGCCTATTTGGGCCTCAGTTTTCCTTCCTATGGAATGGAGTTAATAATAGCACTTACTGGGAGGGGGAAGGGAGTGGGATGGATGGGGAGTTTGGAGTTGGTAGGTGCAAACTATTCCATTTAGACTGAATAAGCAATGAGATCCTACTGTACAGCACAGGGAACTATGTCCAGTCTCTTGGGATAGACCATGATGGAAGGTAACATAAGAAAGGGAATGTGTATATATGGATGACTGTACAGCAGAAATGGGCACAACACCGTAAATTGACTATACTAAATAAGTAAATAAATCACCCTGAAAAAAAAGCAATAGCACCTACCAATAACTGGTTGTATTTGTTAGCTATTGCCACCAATAGGCCGTGTAACAAAGAACCCTTAAACTCAGTGGCTTACCACAGCAATCGGGCATTATCATTCACATATCTGCCAGGTATGGAGGGGGGGTGTTGGGGGGGGGTCACCTGATCCAGGCTGGGATTTGGCTGGTTAGTTCTGCTCTACCTGTGTCTCCACATCTTGGATCAGTGGGCTAATCCAGGAAGTGTTTGGCCCACCCGGTGGCAAAGGTGTGGAAAATTACAAAGCCCAGTAAGGGACAGAACTAGTCCGGCATCCTTTCCACTTCACTTTTTGGCCGAAACAAGCCACATGGCCACACCCAAAGTCAAGAGGTAGAGAAGTACACCCCACCCCTTCTGTGGGAAGAAAGCTCCAGTCACACAGCAAAAAGCATAGATGGGGGAAGTGGGGAGGGGGGAACGGAGCTCAAGTGTGCACTCCCCACACAGATGTGACCAGCTTTGTTTGCCCATTTCCTGTTCATCATCTGCTTCTCCGCTAGAAGATAACCTCCCTCCACCCACGTGGCTCTTTATCTGCTCTGCTCCAGCGGAACAGGGCCTGGGACGGCGGCCGCGCTCAGTAAATACTTGTCAAGACCCAGAATCTGCCCCAGCCTCCTTCCACTCTCACAAAGACTAAACTGGGTCAAGAACACAGCAACACCCCCGCCTTGAATCTCTGTGGGGAACGAGGCTGAATGTCCCACTGCAGTCCCCCGGATACATAGCAGAGCCAGGGGTCCAAGAGTGGGTGGAGGGCGTCACAGCCACAGACTGGATGGTCCTGCTGACCTTGGTCAGTCTGTCTCTCAGTCTGGCCCCATGGGCCTGGGGAGGCCCAAACCCGTTCCCCTCGGACCAGGAAGGTCAGGTTCACTTCTGCCCCGAGTTCACAGGGGTGAGGAGGAAGTGGCCCAAAAGGCCACAGGAGAGAGGGCTGCCTGCTATGGCCACATGCTTGGCCAGGGCCTCCCTGAGACCTCTGCGCTGGCCTGAGCAGTTTCCCTCGAGCCCTCCCTCCCGTCTGCTGAGAAAAGCAAAGCCCCAGACCCCCAGCCCCCTCCCTGTCTGCCCTTCCCTGAGGGGAGTGCCCGCCCCTGGGGTGGACTGAACTGCCCCCAGCCCTGCACGCAGGAAACCTCCCCAGCCTGCCCCCATGCTGCACACTTCAACACAAAAACCTCCCCTCTCCATGCCCAGCCCGAAAGCACCAAATGTTCCTCTATTATGCAAGCTCATTTCTCTCTTCCTGCCGGGCCCAAATTACAATCTGTGCCAGGGAAGAGAAGGCGACGGAGGAGGCCTCGGATTCGGGGAACAGAACAGCTGTGGCAGGAAACCTCCCCTCCTCACCCCCGCCCAAGCCTGCACCATCACTGGCCCCTTTCTGTCCCCAGGCCCGAGCTGGACACCCCAGCAGAGGGGCACTCTGTCTGCGCCTGTCACCAAGAACTAACCTAGCTGTCCCTCAGGTTTGCCTAGGGACGATAACTCCTGGGGATGTTCAGATAGAGCAGAAAAGCATCCCTCTTGGAGTTCCTGCTGTGGCAGCAGCGTCTTGGGATGCTAGGACGCAGGTTTGATTCCCGGCCCGGCACAGTGGGTTAAGGATCCTCGCTGCAGTTGTTCCTCAGATCTGACCCCTGGCCTGGGAACTCCATATGCCATGGGGCAGCCGAAACAAGGGAAAAAGAAAAGACAAAGAAAAGCAAATCATCACTCTTGGCCATACATCAGGGGCATGAATTTTGCATAAAATAGCATAAGGGTTTCATTTCCTCCGTGCCAGGCCCAACTCTAAACACCTTGCTCATTTAATCGTTGCCTCTCTGAATAGATGCTTCTAGGATCCCCATTTCACAGAGGAGGAAACTAAGGCTCAGAGTGGGTGACTCAGCTGAGAAAACACAATTAGGGAGCAGCAGCAGAGCTGGGATCCAAACCCAGCACTTGGGCCCCAGAGCTTATCCAACTAACGGCTGCTCTGTCAAACGTGGATTGGGGTTTATGTTCCAAAGGGTTTCCCTGCTAGGCTAAAAGCCACGGGAATTCTGATCCAGCAATCCCACTTCCAGGTATGCAGCTGACCCTTGAACCACATGGGTTCGAACTGCATGGGTCCATTTGCATGTGGATTTTTTGTTTCTATAAATGCATAACTACAGTGCTACACAGTCTGAAGTGGTTGAATCTGCAGATGTAGAACCTTGTACACAAAGGGTTTGATTTTCAACTGGGGGCAGGGGGTCCATACTCCAACCCCAGACTGTTCAAGAGTCAGCTGTATACCCAAAAGGATTGAAAGCAGAGTCTCCAAGAAAGACTTGCACACCCACGTTGATAGCAGCATTATTCACAACAGCCAAAAGGTGGCAGCAGCCCAAATTTCCATCAACGGATGAATGGATAAACCAAAGGTGGCTTCAGCCTTTGAAAAGGAAGGGAATCCTGGAGTTCCCACTATGGCTCAGTAGGTTAAGAACCTAACTAGTGTGAGTTACCATGGTGGCTCAACAATGACAAACCTGACTAGTATCCGTGAGCATGTGTGTTCCATCCCTGGCCCTACTCAGTGGGTTAAGGATCTGGTGTTGCCTCGAGCTGCAGTATAGGTCACAGAGAAGGCTTGAATCTGGCATTGCTGTGGCTGTGGCCTAGGTGGCAGCCGCAGCTCCAATTTGACCTCTGGCCCGGGAACTTCCATATGCCACATCTGCAGCCATAAAAAGAAGAGGGGGGAAAAAAAAAAAAAAGGGAACCTTGAGGACATTATCTTAAGTGAAATAAGCCATTCCCCAAAAGACAAATACTGCATGATTCCACTTATATGCGGTGCCTGGAGGAGTCAAATTCATAGAGACAGAAACTAGAAGGGTGGTTGCCAGGGGCCCAGGGAGGGATGGGGAGTTAGTGTTTAATGGGTGTAGAGGTCCAGTTTGGGAGGTTTTTTTGGCTGAGCCTGCCACATGCAGAAGTTCCTGGACCCGGGACTGAACACTCAGCACAGCAGTAAGCAGAGCCACAGCAGGACAATGCCAGATCCTTAACCCGCTAGGGCACCAGGGACAGAGTTCAGTTTTGCAAGCTGACAGAGTTCTAGAGACTGGTTGCACCATGTGAATGTACTTCATATTACTGAACTGTCCTAGAAATAGATACACACGATAAATATTGTCTTACGTGCCTTTTGCAGTAAACACACACACACAGTCATCTTCATCGCCATCAGGAGAAGATGCACAGCAAAGAACTTGACAAACTCTCCGATGGACTGCACAAATGGTCCCAAGCTCATACTCGACCCTGTATCAGTGCCCGTTGTCACGTCGCCTTGCAATTCCTCTCACTAAGGAGGAAGAGTTTATTTCCCATTCCTTTCATCTGAACTCACCTTGTTACTGGCTTTAGCCAATCAAAGCACCAGCGTGCTGGTTCCTTGAGAGGCCTGGTGTGTTCCTCTCCGGGGTGCATTGCCCTCCTGTACCTCTGCCATCAGCGTGGATCACACCCAGGAAAGCCTGCTGAAGGAGACTCATGGAGCACAGCAGAGCTCTCCTAGCAACCCCAGCAGAGGCCACCTGTAATCTGCCAATAGCCAGCCTTCCCCAGATGTGTGCACAAGCCCAGCTGGGTCAGAAGAACCCCCCAGCCAAGTCCAGCCTCAACCACTAACCTGCAGGCTCATAACCCAAGTAAATGCTTATTGAATGAGGTTATCGATAGTTGGGATACTTTGTTATGCAGCATTATTCTGCCAATAGGTGACTGATACAAACTCACATAAAAGGCTTCCAAGGAGTTCCTGACGAGGTTCAGCAGATTCAGAACCCAACAGGGTGTCTGTGAAGATTCAGGCTCCATCCCCAAACTTGTTCAGTGGGTTAAGGATCTGGCATTATGACAAGCTGCAGTGTAGGTTGCAGATGTGGCTCAGATCCAGCATGGTTGCTGTGGCTGTGGTGTAGGCCAGCAGCTGCCGCTTTGATTTGACCCCTAGCCTGGGAACTTCCAAATGCCCAGGTGCAGCTATAATAATTAATTAATTAAAGGCCTCCAACCCTTCATTCATTTATCCAACTGCTCCAGCGCATATGTATTAAGCACCTACTCTGTATCCAGGGACAGAAGGGCTGGTAAGGCCCCCAGTTGAGAGAGGGAGACATCTAAGCTCCAAATACTCATGACAAGTGTGACTAAGTGCTATGAGGGGCCCCTGTATAGGGGCTGAGGGAGAAGGCACCTGTCTAAGGCTTGGAAGGTCAGGGAAGGCTTCCTGGAAGAGGAGTTGTGGACACAGAAGCCCGAAGAAGCAGGAGACAGCCTGGTGAGGGTCACGGGAAGGCAGGAGCCAGGAAGCGTGTCCCAGGCCAAAAGAAGAAGGGTAAAGACCTTGGCTTGCCGGGGAGGGGGGGAGCATTTGCCTGGAAAAATGGCCAGGACATTGGGAAAGTTGTGCTGGAGTCACCTCTGAGCTGAGAGCTTACCCTGAGGGCCCCAGGGGTGGGGGAGCAGATTTCAGCTGCATGATCAGATGTGCACTTGAGAAAGATCATTCGGGCGGCAGTGCAGAAGGGATGTCAGCCAGGCACGCAATTAAGCCTGGCTGTGAAGGCCACCTGGAGAGTGAGAGGTCCCGGTGACAAAGCGCAGTGCAGACGGGCCCAGATCACCAGGAGTCACCAGCGTCCAATGTCTCTATCCCATGCCGGCTCCCTTCAGGGCATCAACGCAGAAACTGAGGTTGTCCCTGGGGACCGATGCTGAGGCAGAGAGGAAGCCTTCTGCCAAGTGTCCGCCCTCTCCCTGCCCAATCAGCAAGCCACCGCTAGCTGCAGAAGCCGGCCTGCCCAATCGGGAGCCAGGACTCCCCCACAGGCCACCTCCAGACCATCAGTGGAGAGTGAATTTGCGGATTCTGGGCAGTGACGGGGCACCAGGTCCCTCCCCCACCCCCTGCAGCCCCATGCAGACGCGGCCACCTGGCCCTGCCACGGGTACCCCTGCCCCAGCTGGCCTCCCCCTGTACTGCCAAGACCCCCACATCCATCAATCACGACCATCCGCTGGCATCCATCACTCCAGAGAAGAGAAATAAAGACATTGCCATATCGTTGTCCCAGGATTAATGTGCCTGCTGTGAAAACAAACGTCGCGTCTTCCCGCCAACATTTATTTTTGATAAATGCTGTGACTTTGCCTTGACATTTCGGAAGCAGCGGGAGACCATTACCCGGTGACAATGTTCTATTCCACTGACATTATCTCTTAATTATAATATGCAAGTAATGCTGGAAAAAGAAAAAAAAAAAAAAAAACAGCCCATAAATAGCTCCTGTGCAGAGTTGCTGCATTCTGTCCTGTCGGAGAAATGCTGACCGGTTTCACTCAGCGCTTGCAAATGAGGGGAGACAAATGAATATCTGGGGGCCCTGTGTGTGTCCTGCCTCTTCAATGACAAAGCTCACAGGGTGGCAGGAGGTGGCAATTTCAGGGCATCAGCCGGGCTTGCACCACCCCCACCCCCAGCCCTCCCATCCATCCCCATCCCCCAAATCAGAGGGCACTTCACCCCATCACAATTAAAAGCCCTTTACCGGGAGTTCCCGTCGTGGCGCAGTGGTTAACGAATCCGACTAGGAACCATGAGGTTGCGGGTTCGGTCCCTGCCCTTGCTCAGTGGGTTAACGATCCGGCGTTGCCGTGAGCTGTGGTGTAGGTTGCAGACACGGCTCGGATCCTGCGTTGCTGCGGCTCTGGCATAGGCTGGTGGCTGCAGCTTCCATTAGACCCCTAGCCTGGGAACCTCCATATGCCGTGGGAGCAGCCCAAGAAATGGCAAAAAGACAAAAAAAAAAAAAAAAAAAGCCCTTTACCTCCAGCCCTGCAAAACCACTTGCTACATAGCATAGAGTGGACAGGCAGTGCTTACCAGGCCACCCCCCACCCCACCCCCACCCCCCACCCCCCACCCCACCCCCACCCCCGCCCGCCAAGGAAATTAATTCTGTTCAGAGCCAGGGAGGCCAGGGGAAGGGCAGCTGGAGGAAGTCCTATTTTGCAACTCCTCTGGGTCCTTAAGAGGGGAAGAAACATCCACCAAAGTTCAGAGGGAACAGGAGGTCCCAGGAGGGGGTCGCCCAGGGACAGGGCAAACCGAGGCTTTGGGATGGCTCAGGAGGGGGCCCTGGACATGCATTTGGACCTGGTAGACCACAGAAAGAGCTTGGTGTGTCTCAAGGTTCAACCAGAAGTCAGACTCATGAGATGAACGTTGATGGGAACCTGACACTTGGGGAGAAGGAAGGGCCTAGAGCATTCACGCTTTGAAAGGCTTCATGCTCCAAACACAAAGTAACACAAAGCAGTGACAACTCAAGCTGGAAACCGGCGGTTCTCAACCAGGGGAGACTTGTGCCCCCGGGGGACATTTGGCACAGTCTGGAGATGGTCTTTTTTGTCATGATCAAGGCTTGGGCATTACTGGCATCTAGTGGGTAGAGGCCAAGGATGCCACTAAATGTCCTAGGATGCCCAGGACAGCCCTACCACCAAGAAAGATCCAGCCCAAAAGTCAACAGTGACGTTTGTGGCAGGGAGGGCATTGATGAGTGGTTGGAGAAGGTGGGGAGCCTTGATATGGTTGAGAAGACTAACTACCGCGTTCCTGCCAACTTTGTGAAGGAAATATACTAATATGTAGCTTAAACATTTATGGATAATTGAAGAAAGGATTGAAAACAACCTATAGTTTCTAGATGGTGAGAGAAGGGGCAGCACAGGACAGCCCATCTGATGAGTTTCAGGGCGCGTTAGCAGTTAAGGAATCGGCGTTCTCCAGAAACAGACTCACAGACATGGAGAACAGACTTGTGGTTGCCAAGAGGGAGAGGGAGGGAGTAGGATGGATGGGGAGCTTGGGGTTGGTAGATGCAAAGTTTTCTACTTAGAATGGAAAAGCAAGGAGGTCCTGCTGTACAGCACAGGGAACTTATCCAATGACTTGTGACAGAACGTGATAGAAGATAACATGAGAAAAAGAATGTATATATATGTATGAAGGGGTCACTTTGCCATACCACAGAAGTCAACAGAACATTGTAAATCAACTATAATTTTAAAAAGTAATATATATATATATATATATATATATATATATATTTGGTGTTCTCACAGCTGTGGGTTCAATTCCTGGCTCAGGAAATTCCACGTGCCAAAAAAAAAAAAAAAAAAGCTGATCCTGGAGTGTAAATATATAAACCAACCCCAGGAGTCCCCATTACGGCTCAGCAGGCTAAGAACCTGGCATAGTGTCCATGAGGATGCAAGTCCAATCCCTAGCCTTGCTCAGTGGGTTAAGGATCTGGTGTTGCCACAAGCTGTGGTATAGGTTGAAGATGTGTCTCAGTTTCAGTGTTGCCATGGCTATGGCGTAGGTCGAAGCTGCAGCTCCAATTTGACCCTAGCCTGGGAACTTCCAGAGCCCCTAGGTGTGACCCTAAAAAGAAAAAACAACAACAACCCCAGAGCTCTCTCGTGGCACAGCAGGTTAAAGATCTGGCATTGTCACTACAGAGGCTTGGGTCACTGCTGTGGCGCAAGTTTGATCCTTGACTGAGAACTTCTGCATGCCACGGGCACAGGCAAAAAAAAAAAAAACCAACAAATCAACCCTGTCTCAGTTGGATTTTCCCATCTGGCCTTTAAGGTTGTTATCATGTATTTTACAGATGAGGAAACTGAAGTTCCTGGGATTGACATGCACAATCACAACAGCAGTTAAGGAGATGGAGGGATGTGGGGGACAGGGTGGCCTGGGTTTAGATCCCAGCCATGTCACTTGCCAGCTGGTCACTCTGGGTGAGCTACTCAACCTCTCTGATCCTTTGTTTCCTCATCTGTAAAATGGGCTCATAAATCTGCCCCAAGAGGCTTCGCCAGGTATGAGCTGAAACGGCCCTTGTACATCAAGCAGGAAATGGAATCCAGGTCCAGAGTTTCAAGAGTTGTTTTGTTTGTTTGGTTTGGTTGGTTTGGTTTTGGTTTGGTTTTGCTTTTTAGGGCTGTACCTGTGGCATGTGGAAGTTCCCAGGCTAGGAGTCAAATAGAAGCTGTAGCTATCGGCCTACACCACAGCCACAGCAACATAAGATCTGAGCCACGTCTGCGACTACACCACAGCTCGTGGCAACGCCAGATCTTCAACCCACTGAGCGAGGCCAGGGACCAAACCCACATCCTGGTGGATACTAGTCAGATTCATTACCACTGAGCCACAACGGGACTCCAAGAGACTTTAATCAGAAGAGCTACAGACAGAGATATGGGCAATGCTGGGTGAAGGGAGTAAGGCACCCAGGGTCAGCATCAGTGGGGAGCTGTTGCCACCCACAGGTGGGAAGAGCCTGGGGAAGGGTTGCTATGCCTGGAGTCAGGGGAGCAGCCCAGCCAGGGGGCAGGGGTTCCCAACAGGAGCTGGGCTATAGGTAGAAGATAGAGCCAGCGCCAGGCCACCAAGAGGCCAGAGGCCCAGCCACAGCCAACCCTGGAAGCAGGCAGGGCTGAGGAGGCTGTACCCCCCAGCCTCTCTCCTCCCACCTCTGCCAATGCCTCCCATTGGCTGAACCCAACCAGAAGCCTGATGGGGGGGAGTCCTCAGAGCCACCTTCCAGAACATGGGGCAAAGTGGAAGAGGAAGTGGGGTGGGACTGGAGGGACATGTCAGTGGTAACCAGAATAAGAGCGTGTGGAAAAAAGGGAACCCCGCTCTACTGTTGGTGGAAATGCAAAATGCAGTGACCATGGAAAATAGGATGGAGGTTCCTCAAAAACCAAAAATGGAGTTACCATATGATCCGGCAATCCCACTCCTTGGTATATATCCGGAAAAGACAAAAACTGTAATTCAAAAGGACACACGCACCCCTGTGTTCAGAGCAGCATGACTTATAACAGCCAAGACATGGAAGCAGCCTAAGTGTCCATCAACAGATGAATGGATAAAGAAGATGTGGTGGACAGGTACGATGGAATATTACTCAGCCATAAATAAGAATGAAATCATGCCATTTGCAGCAACATACAGGACTTAGAGGTTATCATACTAAGTGAAGTAAGTCAGAAACAGAAAGACAAATATCAGATACTACTACTTACACGTGGAGTCTAAAAAATAATACAAATAGGAGTTCTCGTCATGGTTAACAAACCCAACTAGTAACCACGAGGTTGCGGGTTTGATCCCTGGCCTCCTTCAGTGGGTTAAGGATCCAGTGTTGCCATGAGCTGTGGTGTAGGCCGACAGCTGTAGCTCCAATTCCTAGCCTAGGAAGCTCCATATGCCGAGGGTGCAGCCCTAAAAAGAGACAAAAAAACAGAAAAAAATACAAATGAACTTCTTTATAAAACAGAAAAATTCACAGACACAGAAAACAAACTTACAGCTACCAAAGGGAAAAGGGTGAGGGAAGGGATAAATTAGGAGTTTGAGATTAATAGATGGTGGCTCAGCAGGTTAAGGATTTGGCATTGTCACTGCTGTGGCTCAGGTCACTTCTGTGGCACGGGTTCGATCCCTGGCCCAGGAACTTCTGCATGCCAAGGGTTGGGCAAAAAAACCAGACACACATTACTATACATAAAACAGATAAACAAGACCTACTGTACAGCACAGGGAACTATTTTCGATATCTTGTAACAACCCATAATGGAAAAGAATCTTAAAAGGAATATATGTATGTATATGAATCACTTTGCTGTACAACATAAACTAACACAACATTGTAAATCAACTATACTTCAGTTTAAAAAAAATGAACAAACCAACACAGACGGCAGAAACAGCACTGCACAGGAACAGAGAAAGTTAAGCACTTCTGACCTCTGGTTAGAAGGAGCAGTGAGAGCAGTAGAGAGTAGACTCTGTGAAGACTAACAGCCCAGGTTTAAGTCCACGCCGAGTCCTGACTGACTCTGCGACCTGGGGCAAGTGACTCACCCTCTCTGTGCCTTGTTTTCTTGCCTGAAGTGTGGAGAGGATGACAACAACAATGCCTCCTTCAAAGTTTCCATTGTGGGGAGTTTCCACCCTGGCTCAGCAGTTAATGAACTCAACTAGCATCCATGAGGACACAAGTTCCATCGCTGGCCTCAGTCAGTGGGTTTAGGATCTGGCATCGCCGTGAGCTCTGCTGTAGGTCGCAGACGCGGCTCAGACCCCGAGTTGCTGTGGCTGTGGCATAGGCCAGTAGCTATAGCTTTGATTTGACCCCTAGCCTGGGAACTTCCATATGCCGTGGGTGTGGCCCTAAAAAGACCACCCACAACCTATAGTTTCTAGATGGTGAGAGAAGGGCAGTTTCCATTGTGGCTCAGCAGTAACAACCCAGTCAGTATCCACGAGGATGCAGGTTTGATTCCTGGCCTCGCTCAGTGGGTTAAGAATCCAGCATTGGAGTTCCCACTGTGGCGCAGTGGTTAACGAATCTGACTAGGAACCATGAGGTTGCGGGTTCGGTCCCTGCCCTTGCTCAGTGGGTTAACGATCTGGCGTTGCCGTGAGCTGTGGTGTAGGTTGCAGATGAAGCTTGGATCCCGCGTTGCTGTGGCTCTGGCGTAGGCCAGTGGCTACAGCTCTGATTCGACCCCTAGCCTGGGAACCTCCATATGCCGCGGGAGCGGCCCAAGAAATAGCAAAAAAAAAAAAAAAGAATCCAGCATTGCTCTGAGCTGTGATGTATGTCACAGACTCAGCTTGGAACCTGTCTTGCTGTGGCTGTGGTATAGGCTAGCAGCTACAGCTCCAATGTGACCCCCTAGCCTGGGAACTTCCATACGCTGCAGGTGCAGCCCTAAATAAGATAATAATAATAATAATAGTAATGCCTCCTTCATCAGATTATTAAGAGTAAATGCCTCCCTGGAGAGAGAGGCACATCTACGAGGTCAGGGCCTTGACGTAGTTGCATAGCTATGTGGCTTGGCTGTCAGCAGCATTGTCATCCCAGGGCCGCTGTAACCAATTACCGCCAATCTCTAGGTTTAAGGTAACACATTTCTTCTCTTGCAGTTCTGAAGGTCAGAAGCAAAATCAAAGCGTGGGTAGGACTGCTTCCCCTAAGGAGGCAGAAACTGTTCCTTGTCTTTGCTGGCTTCTAGTGACCACATCCATTCCTCGGCTCGTGGTCCCTTCCTCTGTTTTCAAAGGACATGGCTCCCTGACCTCTGCTGCCATCCTCATACCTTTTCTCTGACTCTGACCCTCCTGCCTCCCTCTTGCAAGGACGCTTGTGATCACACCGGGCACCCCTCCCAGAAAATCCAGGAGACTGGCCCCTTAAGGGCATCACCTCTGCAAGGCCCCTTCTGCCGGGTGAGGTCACGTGCTCTCAGGTTCCGGAAGTGGGCACCTTGGGGGGAGGGGGAGGGCCAGGCTCACCATGGCGACCACTATCTCCATCTCCTCATCTCAGTCTGGTTTGCTCCCCGCACCCCACCCCACCCCCGCCCCGTTCAATGCTGCTTCTCCAGATAAAACATGGAGAGTTGAGCGGTGGCTTTCTGGGTGGCAGCAGAATGGAAATGAGGGGCTGCAGGCTGCAGGTCCAGGCACCCCTGATGCGCTCCTCAGAATGTCTTCCCACATCCCAGACAGCCCTCTGTGAGCTTCTAGAAGTCCGTTCCCAGAGGCAAGTGACTCACCCTTTCTGTGCAAAGTTGTGGGCCCAGATGCCACCAAGGCACGTCAGCATTAATGGAGCATGGCTGGCCTGGGCCATGACACAGAGACTAGACATCTCTGCTTGGAGCAGCAAAGACCCCTGGGGACAGTGGGGGGTGGGGGACAGCTGCCAGGCAAGCATGAGGGATCAGTGTGGCCAGATCCTTAGATTTTGCAAAAGTAGCTGTAATGCTGACTTTTCCAAGAAATCCTTTGATTTTTTTCAATATTGGCCACTAATTCAGGATTTTTTCCCCCTTTAACCACTGCATAAGCCAAAGTCAACATGTCTATGGGCCACTGGTGTGCACCCTCTGGACTGGTCCGCGGCCATTCCTCTCTCCTGGGAGATGAACTCACAGGGGCCTGGACTTACCCTAGAACTTACCCTGCCTGGGGTCACAGCCAGAGACACAGCCATGGCAGCTCCCTCCCAATGGGCCCCAGGGAACATGCGCCTGAACCTCATTGACCCTGTACCTGCCCCCAATACCTCCTTTTGCCCCCAGGGCTCAGTGCCAAGTTGGTTCCACAAAGACACCTGATGCTAGCTGGCCATCTGGCTAAGTCAGGTCACCTCCCTGAGCCTTGATGGCTTCTTCTGTATAATGGGCCTCTGCGGGGCACTGTGATCATGGAATGAGAGTGTCCAGGTAGAGCGTTCAGCAGGTGACAGCTCTTCTCGGTCACCAGGGCAAAAATCATTTTTAAAAAAATAGCCTTGGCTGGATTGTCCAGGAGAGTAGATGGGGGCCCAGGACTGTTTTGCCTCTATTTCCCTCCTGTTCCCAAGAATATCATGAGAGATGAGCATAGGATTTGGGGGCAGAAGACCTGGGTTCGAATCCCAGCTGCCTCGCTGCCTCACTGTGCAACTTTTGCCAGCTCACTCAACCTCTCTGAGCCTTGGTTTCCTCATCTGTAATTTGAGGTGAATTCTTCCTTGTGGTAGGAATTTGTAGGGACTGAAAGGCCTAAGACAAGGCAGGCACTGAGCACACGAAATGTTACGCGAGGCACTGGAAATGTTGGCATCCTCTCAGAAATTCCCCACGTCCTCCTTTTACCAGGTTCCTGACTTAGGTATTGAAGGGGCTTGAATGGAAAGCTTTCCACCTTGAGGTTTTCTGAGCTGTGTGGGGCCTTCCTCCCCAACTTGGTGCCTATGTGTCTTGTATCAGCTCTGCAACACCCACTCCACAGGCAAAGCCAATACTGGCTTCTGCCCGAGGCCTGGCTGTTACTGACATCATTATGGGCAGCTTGGGGTGACCTGTCCTAAAATGTTCACGATTGCCACCATCGGCCTGCTGCCTCCTCCAAAGGGAGGGGCTCCCCCATCCCCGTGTGCCCCCCGCTGATGGTATCTGCCAACCTGCTTTCAATCCACCGTGGGCCCAGACAAAGCAAATAACTCCATTTTCCTCGTGCACCCAGCTGAGAGAGGAGACAGCCACCGGGTTGCTAGAATTGAAGCTCGGAGGGTCAGGGATTTTGGTCTCTTTTGTTTTGTTTTGTTCATGACTACATTCCACAGGGCCTGGCCAGGCATAGGCATTCAATAAATATTTGTTGAATCAACTATAAAGAATCTATTATTTATGGAGTCTTTGTTATGTGCCAGATACTGTGCTAAGTCCCCTTGATATTTTGATTCATTGAATCCTTACTGCATTCCGCAGGATGGTCTAGGTTATGCTGCAGTAACAAACAGTCCCCCACATCTCAGTAGTTTAAAATAACAAAAGTTTATTTCTTGCTCACAGTACAGAAGACAACATGGGGTCATACTTTGTGTAGTCCTCATTCTGGGACCCAAGCTGAAGGAATACCCAACATCTCAGGCGTTGCCTGTTACCAGGGCAGACAGATAGGAGTTTTGAAGGTTCTCACCCCAGCAATTGAATGCTGCAGCCCAACAAGTAATACTTTATTCTCATCTCATTGGCCAGAAGAAATCACACGATTCTACCCAACCACAAGGGGGCCAGGAAGTGCCTTCCTCCCATGTGCCCAGGAGGTGGAAGATTTGGCATACAGACTACTAATGGCAACCACATTGGTATTTTTATTATGCTCATTTTTACAGATGAGGATGTTGAGGCCCAGAGAGGTTAAGTGACTTGCCCAAGATCACAGAGCTAGTAAATAGCAGAGCTGGGATTCAAACCCAGCTCTGTCTGACTCTAGAAACTAGTGTCTCAGCTGTTGCCACTTATAATCCCCAAAGTATGATCTGTTTAACTTTGTTTGTTCACAAGTTAAACACATTCAGTGAATTGGGCTGATGCAAGACACCCACCGAAACACCTCCAGAAAGGGGTGGATCGCCACAGTCACGTATTCTTAAATTACACAAGTCACAAGCAAAGGCAAATACTGCTCAGAAAACAAACAGACGAAGTCCTGTTCACGACATGTTTGGTTTGGCCCACAGAGTATTTTATTTAATTGGAACATGTTGCCAATAATTGAAAATCAGGAGATTTCATGTTTTAAAAAAACAGCTTCCCTTGAAACTTTTAAAAAGAAAAATGGAAAGACCTGGCAACAATAGCCTGCATTCCCATAAGGCAGTCAGTCAGCGTGACTGCAGACAAAGCCAGGTTCTCAGATGACAGAAAGGCAGCCTGCATTGGAGTCTAGAGGGAGGGGTGTCATTAGCCCAGAGCCCAACACACAAAATGCCACTCTCTTGAACTACAGATGCAACAGCCTCACTTTCACACTTTAACATAATTTCATTGCAGTCTTTGCAATAACGAGTGTCAACTGTGTGCCTTTAAAAGTGTTGAAAAGATGCCACTTTGGAGAGTGAAAGCATCACTGTCCCCAGCCACACCCACTAGGTCTCTAGCTAAGCTTTGGGCAGATAAAACCTTCTCCCACTAGCTACCCTACCACTCAAAGGAGAAATACCTGGCCTTCTGAGCAAATTTACATGCTGCTTAGCTCCAAGGGCATTTGAACTCACCTCCTCTGATATACACATAACCACTTAAAGCCGGTTTTACGCACTAGGATATTTGCCAGTGATTCGCAGGGGAGAATGCCCATGCTGTATTTGACAGCGACACCTTCTGGTAGTGTCCGGTTTTACAGCTCAGCTCTACCAGACCTTGGAAATACTTCAATAAACCACGTCCTGAATGTTTGGGTTTCTTCCAGGAGTACTTTGTGACCCATTTGAAAGTCTTTTCAAACTATTTTTCATCTTGAAGTGCATAAAATGTCCTTTACAATCCTCATGAGAAACTGTGAAATCAATGGGGCAGGAATTAGAACTCCTGCTGGAGGAGTTCCCGCTGGGGCTCAGCAGGTTAAGAACCCAACATATCATCCATGAGGATATGGGTTGGACCCCGGCCTCACTCAGTGGGTTAAGGATTTGGCATTGCCACAAGCTGTGGCATAGGTCACAGGTGTGGCTCAGATCCAGAGTTGCTCTGGCAGTCACAGTTCTGATTCAACCCATAGATTGGGAACTTCCATGTGCCACAGGTGCGGCCGTAAAAAAATAAATAAGTACATACATACATACATAAATACTTAAATAAATGAATTCATGGTTTAAAAAAAAAAAAAAAAACTCCTGTTGGACAGAGAGGGGTACATGCGCAGAGAGGCACAAGTGACTTGCCTGAAGGATACAGCATGGCCAGGCCTCTTCCGCAAACGGCTCTAGGTTCCAAACCCTGCCGTCTACCTAATCTCTGAGCCTGATATCATGGGAGAAACCACGTCCTTCCCCCAAACAGATGCTGCTGCCTCAGCCAGAGCCCACAGGGCTGAGCATACCCTGAGCAGGGCCAGAGATCCGTGTCTCATCTGGAAGTTCCCGTCCCCTAAAATGGAAGAAATTCCAGCAGCCCGGGGAAGAGCAGATGGGGCGGGCCACGGACCCAGACGGAAGAGCCCAGAGACCAGAAGAATGTTCCACAGTTCTGAGAGCCTGCCATGGTCCCAGCCACCACGCGAACGCCTTCCAGACCACACTGTTTCAACCCATCTGCTGAGATGTTTTCCCTGGGGGAGTGGAAGTCGCATTTCGTAATGGAAGTCAGGGAGGTACATGAGATCTAGTTTGCAGAAAAGTGCATCGTGGCTAATATTGCTCAAACATCTGTCACTTGAAGTGAAAAACAAACATCTCCATCTCGAAGCTCCCCCCCACCCCCACTTTCCTCTTCAACCCAGAAGTTTGCAGCAGCTCAGGCTTCATGACGAATGGACCCAGGAAATCTGGAAACATTTCTGAGTCCAGATTCCAAGACACTGCCATTTGGCCTTCGCCCTCAGGACAGACCCGCCTGGAACCCTCAGGAGCTGGCACTTGAGCCCTCAGAGGGGAAAGTCAGAGAAAGGGCCCCCACCCTCACTGAAGCAGCAGACCTTAGCCATCCCTCTGGCAAACATCCAGGGAGGCTTCCTGGGTCTCTCTTGCCCTCTCTTTGGGGTTTTGTTGTGGGTGGGAGGGAGCCAAGCACTATTTTTAGAAACGGTTATTCGGACTGCTCTTCTTCCCCTCCCATTCGCAACCTCTCTGGAATGAGCCTGGAGGGTCCCCTGCTGGGGGCTTATCTGGGAGACGCTGGGCACGTGCCTGGCATGCAGAGCCTCTTTGTGGATGGAGTTGGGCTTGCGCTGGGGGTTGGAATGAGTCTTTCAATCTCAGGTTCTCCAGAAGCAGCACCCATCTGTACCTGTGGTTGGAAATGATGTTCCTCGAAGCTGGTTTTCCTAGCTTGATTCCAGAAGGGATGCTAGAGATGAGGTCTCTGGCGGCCAGTGACAGAAACCATTTCCCAGAATTCCCTGGTGATGCAGGGGGTTAAGGGTCTGGTGTTGTTACTGCTGTGACTTGGGTCACTGCTGTGGTGCAGGGTTTTGTTTTTATTTTTTGGTTTTTTTTTGTCTTTTGTCTTTTGTCTTTTGTTGTTGTTGTTGTTGTTGTTGTTGTTGTTGTTGTTGCTATTTCTTGGGCCGCTCCCGCGGCATATGGAGGTTCCCAGGCTAGGGGTTGAATCGGAGCTGTAGCCACCGGCCTACGCCAGAGCCACAGCAACTCGGGATCCGAGCCGCATCTGCAACCTACACCACAGCTCAGGGCAACGCTGGATCGTTAACCCACTGAGCAAGGCCAGGGACCGAACCCGCAACCTCATGGTTCCTAGTCAGATTCGTTAACCACTGCGACACAACGGGAACTCCATGTGGTGCAGGTTTGATCCCTGGCCCGGGAACTTCCACATGCTGAGGACATGGCCAAAAAAAAAAAAAAAAACAGTGACAGGTCTTGGTTAACTGAACCACAAGAGATGTTCAGACAGTAGCTGAGAACACATGCCTTGGACCTGGCCATTGAGACTCAAATCCGGACTCTGACACCTGCCAGTCATTAAGTCCTTGGACTTTTACTCTACCTCGGAGCCTGCTTCCTCATGGGTAAAATGAGGATGGCGATGATAATGGCATTTACCTGGGTTATGAGGACAATGAGAGGAGCTCATATCAAGGGTTGAAAACAGGAGTTTCTGTCGCGGCTCTGTGGGTTAAGAACCTGACATAGCGTCCAAGAGGATGCAGGTTTAATCCCCGGCCTCACTTAGTGGGTTAAGAATCTGGCGTTGCTGCCAGCTTCACCATAGGTCACAGATGTGACTCAGATACCGTGTTGCTGTGGCTGTGGTGTAGGCTGGCAGCTGCAGCTCTAATTTGACCCCTAAGCTGGAAACTTCCATATGCAGCAGGTGCAGCCATAGAGGAAGAAAGAAAGAAAGAAAGAAAGAAAGAAAGAAAGAAAGAAAGAAAGAAAGAAAGAAAGAAAGAAAGAAAGGAAGGAAGGAAGGAAGGAAGGAAGGAAGGAAGGAAGGAAGGAAGGAAGGAAGAAAGAAAGAAAGACAGACAGACAGACAGACTATACCCTGAGCAAGTAAGACAATATATTTTAAAAGTATTTTCTTGAAAAGAAAGAAAACAGTGCAGGAATCACTCAATAAATGTCAGCAACGACCAGCTTTAGGAGAAGAACTGGTTCACCAGGGCCCAGAGCTTGTCTGAGCTTCTGAGATTTTTGCTGAGGATCAGGCCCGTCCCTGGGGGATCAGCCATGTGGCCACACAGACTCAGGAGCCATTCTCCAGCCAGGGTTGAATGTACTGTCCTTTGCCCGGCCGCCCAGACGGAACGAATCATTTCCCAGTCAGCCAATCCTGCCCTCTGCGGACATTGCTAATTAATAACTTTGCAAACCCTGCAATTTCACACGGGAATGTCGTTGGGCGTCTTTATGTGTGGAAACTGTTAACATGGTCAGCGTAAACGTACAAGGGAGCACAGGTTATGCAGCCCTGATCCGTCAGGTTTTTTTTGTTTTTTTACTCTTAATGTATCCAGAGCCTCAAAAATACAGACGTGGCTCAGGCAGGCCCACACGTCTTTGTACCCTGGACCAGGGCCACCCTGAGGAGGGCGAGTCCACAGCGCCCCCTGGTGGCCAAAGCCTGCACTCCCGTCAACGAACAAGGCCCTAAGCGGGCCCTGGGGCCTGAATACGGAAGAGAAGGAGGGGAGAAGTGGGGGTAGGGGATGCGGGCCCCGCACTCTCTCCTCCTCCACTCACACCCCCAACACTGCCACTCACCTACAGTTCGTTTATTTATTCCATGCACACCTACCAGCCAGACACCGTGCCAGGCTCTGGGGATGCCACTGGGAAGTCTACAGACAGAGCATCTGCCCTCATGAGCTTCGAGTCTAAGGAGGAAGACAGAGCCAGAGGGTGACCAAATGCTTACACATAAATAAAGATCAAACTGCAAAGGGCAGGTACGGGGGCAGAGGCTTAAGAGTGAAAAGCAAAAGGTTGCAGCCTCTCCTAAAGGGCTCACTTAGGAAGCAGGAAGGAAGGAGAAATAGGGAATATGCTCGGCCGTGCTCGGCTGGCTTCTCTCCCTTGTAATGCTCCCTCAGTTTCCTCCCTTGTAAAACTGGCCTGATTCTCCTACCCCCGCCCCCCAACTTCCCCGCCATCTCAGGGGTGCTCTGAGGGTCCCCATGGCAAAAGCAGGAAGCAAGAGAGGTTTTATAAACTATAGAGTGTCTCCTGCTAGAAGCCTCTTCATCCACCCCTGTCCCCACCGCAGTTCCCCACACAGCCAATCAGTGACACGTTGCTGCCCAACCTAAGACCTTCCAGTGGCTCCCACTGTGCTTAAAATCCAGGGCCTGATTCAGCCCCTGCAGAGCTCTCCAACCTCATCACCAGGCTTGGCTTACTACACTCCAGCTACACCCCACCCACTTCTAGTCTGCATGTTGCTACCTCAGGGCCTTTGTACATGCAGTTCTAGGTTCCCAAAGGGCTCTTTGCCTGACCCCTTCAAATCCTTCAGGAATCAGCAGAAACAGCACTTCTTAGAAGCCCTTCTGGAGCCACTGTTTCATCTAAGTAGCACCTGTTCCCCCAAACACCTCCTCTCATCATGTCACTTGTTTTAGTTCTTTCCTGGCACCCATCACACTCTGGAGTTACCTTGCTTATTCATTTACTCCGCCACTATCGCCTCCACTAAAATGTAAACCCACTAGGGCAGGGACCTCTCCTGCTCTGTCCACCACTGTACTTCTGAGACAGATGACATTGCTGCTCCAATAGATCCAAATAGAGCCGTTTTGACTGTTTCTGTGTCCCCTTTGCTTCAGTGTACTTTTTTTTTTTTTTTTTTGGTCTTTTTGTCTTTTCTGGGGCCACACACCCGTGGCATATGGAGGTTCCCAGGCTAGGGGTCTAATCGGAGCTGTAGCCCCTGGCGTACACCAGAGCCACAACACCACCAGATCTGAGCCACATCTGTGACCTACACCACAGCTCACAGCAACGCCGGATCCTTAACCCACTGAGCAAGGCCAGGGATTGAACCCACAAGCTCATGGTTCCTAGTCGGATTCATTAACCACTGAGCCATAATGGGAACTCCCACTTTGGTGTACCCAACACCTGCTGGTATTGTCAGCATTTCCAACTGGGGGACCCAACCCAAGACAATTCCTAATATGTACACGAATGTCCGACACAGAGTGGGCGCCCAGAAAACATTTATTGAGTGAATGAATGAATGAGTCTACACAGCCCTCTCAGTGCCCAGTCAGCACTGCACACAGTAGCTATCTAATAAATGCTTGCTGGAGGCTTGGCATCTGAGATCTTTCATAATAGCCCTGGACTCCATAGAGAATGCTCATACATTCATTTCTACTCCAGCCTCACGGGGATTCCTAGAACATTCACAGAACAGCGATCTTCGCTCCCATGGGCTGAGGCTCAGAGAAGTCAGATTCCTCCAAGGCGGCCCAGCGACTGGCGCAGAGCAGGGATTAAGCATACAGGTAGCCCGCCTCCAAGACCCTTTCCTTTACATGCTAAGGAGGAGCGAACATCACAGGACCCTAGTTTTTATTTTAGGAGTGTCACTCTTGCCCACAGGACCCTTGAAGAGGGTCAAGACCCCTTCGAAAATCTGAGTATTGTGGAATGCTACCTTAAAAAAATGCTCATATATATGTGTAAAATGAAATTTCTGGAGGTTGCAAGTTCCTGAAGCCAGACTGTGACCCCATGTAACACCCCTCCAATTTAAGGTGATCTCAGCACCTCTGAGAACGCGGATGTCCGAACAACCTGTGTGCAGAGCTCGCCCCCCAGTGGCCAATCTCGGAATTGCCCAGAGGCCTAGCATTGCAGCAGGAAAAGGAAGATTTTCCCAACAGTCTGAGAGAAGGGGCTTGATCCAACAGGTAGGGAAAAGCTGTGCAACAGGGATGAACCTGGTGATACTTTACATTTCTTTTTTTCTTTTTTCTTTTGTATTTTCTAGGGCCACACACACAGCATATGGAGATTGCCAGGCTAGAGGTCTAATCGGAGCTGTAGCTGCCGGCCTTCACCAGAGCCACAGCAACGCAGGATCCAAGGCACGTCTGTGACCTACACCACAGCTCACGGCAACGCCGGATCCTTAACCCACTGAGCAAGGTCAGGGATTGAACCCACAGTCTCATGGTTCCTAGTCGGATTCGTTAACCACTGAGCCATGACAGGAACTCCACATTTCTGTAAGACCTCTCAGGCCACTGCCTGGAGAACGGACTGCACAGGGCACATGTGACAGCAGGTGGGCTCGGCTGGCAGAGCTTCCTCCATGTGACCCCAGAGGCATCCATCAGGACAGCTGTGGAAGTGGGCTTGAATGCAAGATTTCCAGCCCTGAACCCATAACATGGGGCCGCCAACTCTTTCCAGCTCCACGGGGACCCTGCCAGGCAGATATGAGATTATTCTCCTTTTTTTTTTTTTAGGCAAGGAATCCACCCTAGTAATTTTATTCACAGTGCATAGCAAGCACTCAATACACATTGGTTGAAAAAGTGACCAAGTGAAGGAATGCAGAGAGTAACCATCCTGGTTAAGCGTATTCCAGTTTCGCATTGGTAGATACCAAAAGTTACCTTACAGGCCCTTGGGGTTTTGGGGGCTCCAGCAACTGGAGTTAGGACTTCTAGTATTCTAGAACATTCTAGTATCATCTGGGGTACAGACATACCAACCCAGGGATTCCAAGAGGAGAGGAAAACTGAGTGAGCAGAAGTGACCAGGAAGGCTTCCTGGAGGAGGCACCATAGCTGGAGTTGAGTCTTTTTCTTTTTTCTTTCTTTCTTTTCTTTCTTTTTTTTCTTTTTTTTTTTTTGTCTTTTTTCTTTCTTTCTTTCTTTTGTCGTGGCATGCAGCAGCTTGATGTTGGATCTCAGTTCCCAGGTCAGGGATTGAGCCTGCGCTACAGTGGTGAATAGGCTGAATCCTAACCATGAGACTGCTAGGGAATTCCCCGTTTAACTCTTGCGTGTATGTGTGGAATTGAGTCCTTGATGACCAGGACTGAGCCAGGCAGAGGAGGGAAAACGTCCATAAGCTTATTCCACACTGTGCTGGGTTCTTGAATAGGGCAGGTCTGGTGGTACCTAGATGAACATTTCTTTTTTATTAAGATATAGTTGATGTACAATATTATATAATTTTCAAGTGTACAACATAGTGGTTCACAGGTGGGTGTTTTTGGCTTTTTAGGGCCGTACCCGTGGCATATGGAGGTTCCCAGGCTAGGGGTCGAATTGGAGCCTCAGCTGCTGGCCTACACCACAGCCACAGCAACACCGGATCCTTAACCCAGTGACCAAGGCCAGGGAACCTGTGCCCTCATGGATGCTAGTCAGATTCATTTCTGCTGAGCCACGATGGGAACTCCAGTGGTTCACAATTTTTAAAGATTATATTCCATTTACAGTTATCATAAAATGTTGGCTAGATTCCCTGTGCTGTGCAATATATCTTGGTGGCTTACTTATTTTATACATAGTAGTTTGTACCCCTTACTCCCCAACCTCTATCCCCGCATTTGTGGCATATGGAAGTTCCCAGGCTAGGGGTCGAATCTGAGTTGCAGCTGCCGGCCTATGCCACAGCCATGGCAATGCCAGATCTGAGAAGCATCTGTGACCTATGGCAACACCAGATCCTTAACCCACTGAGCAAGGCCGGGGATTGAATCTGCATCCTCATGGATACTAGCCAGGTTCTTAACCCACTGAACCACATCAGGAACTCCTGGTTTTATATTTTTGGATTCCACATAGTTAAGTATTTGTTTCAAACATGCTAGAAAAATATGACTTGCCCCTTGGGCCCACAAGTTCAGATACCACTGTTTTGCCTTTAAAAGAAAATTCTTTAAGTGGAAAAAAAAAAAAAAAGTGAGTCAAATTGAAGAAAACTGTTATCAGAGTCACATAGGAGATGGAGTTGGGGTGTAGATGAGAAAGTAGGAAGAAGGTTTCAGAGTCAAGGCTATCCTGAGAATTCCTGAGACCTGTGCCTGAGGCCGTGTCTCCAAAAGTGCCCGTGTGGGAGTTCCTGGTGGCTCAGCATGTTAAAGACCCGGCATTGTCACTGCTGTGGCTCAGGTCACTGCTGGGGCATGGGTTCAGTAACTGGCCTGGGAACTTCCGCATACTGCAGACATGGCCAAAAAAAAAAAAAGTTACAAGTGTCTGTGATGAGGCTGGGGTGATAACAGTCTTCTCAGGGGTCACCCAACTCAAGTTGGGGACCATCTTCACAGACGGGTCTCCCCTTTCAGGCCCCTTCCCGCGCCCCTCACCTGCTGCGTGGGGGTAGACAGGCCCAGCCCTCTCCAGCCTTCCAGCCCCCACCAGAGGGACACTCCCAAGCACTGGTTTCGAGAACTGATCTAAAGATTGAGTAATCCTTTTACAATCATTTTGCATATCTGTGGTTTCCACTTTGTTGCTTTCTACAAAATGTGAAGAAAAGTCACATGGGCTTGCCGGCGGAAGCATCAGTAAAAGTACTTCTAGATGACAGATTTTTTGCCCATCCTCAGCAGGGCAAGAACTGAGTGACGCTCTACCACCAAGAGAGTCATTCCACTGCCAGTGATTTATTTATGTAAACGAGGCTTCTCTGCACTTAGATCTACAAAATAAGAATAGAATTGAGGGATTTGGTGGCATAGTGGGTTAAGTATCTGGCATTGCCACTACTGTGCCTCCAGTCACTGCTGTGGTAAGGGTGCAATCCCGGGCCCGGGAACTTCCGCATGCCATGCGCGCTGCCAAAGAAAAAGAAGAGAGTTGATGACAAAATTGTTCTCATTCTGGCAGTAACAGTCATTCGTGCATACATGGATTACTTGGGGATAAAGAAGAAATGGCCACCTCAGTAGGAGTTGTATTTCCTTGCAAATCAAAACCCACAATGTCATGCCACTACAAATGCTTACAATTTTTTAAAAACTGGAAGTACCAATGTACCAGCTTTATGCAGAGCAGGTGACTCTATCGTACTTTGCTGGAGGGGAGGCAGAATGGTACAACTACTATGAAAATTGTTAAACACAGACTTATGTCATGTGTTACCATATGACCTAGCGCTTGTACTCCTGGGTTTTGTTTTGTTTTGTTCTTTTTAGGGCCACACCTGTGGCATAGCGAAGGTCCCAGGCTAGGGGACGAATCTGAGCTGCAGCTGCTGGCCTACACCATAGCTTCAGCAACGGCAAATTCTTAACCCACGGAGCAAGGCCAGGGATCAAACCTGCATCCTCACACACACTATGTTGGGTTCTTAACCTGCTGAGCCACAATGGGAACTCCCTGAAACACACTGATATTGTTGATCAATTGTGTGCCTTGAGTTGAATGGCAATCCAGACCAAAAAGAGTTTTTGAAAGTTTCCGATCTCAAGAAAAAAACTTAAATGTCCTTTTCAACTTATATAGATACTTATATTGCACAGAAGTACAACAGAATGAAGAATAAAACTTAAAGGGGACGTTCTCTGGTAGCAGAGCAGGTTAAGGATCTGGCGTCACAGCTGTGTCTCTGGTGGCTACTGTGGCACGTGTTTGGTCCTTGGCCTGGGAACTTTTGCATGGCATGGGCACAGCCAAAAAACAAAAGAACAAGAGAGAGAATGAGATGGCTCAGTATGTAGCAACAAGGAACAATGTCCAAGACATTGGGACAGCTGAATGGTGGCCAGCTAGGTGGGAAAAGATCAACTATGATAAATCATAATAGATAAGAAGAGTGATGGCAAATTTATACAGCCCTTCCTGTGCCCGCTATGTTTTTATATCCCCACAATGCCAATCTAAGAAGGAAGTACTATTATCCCCATTTTACAGGTAGAGAAACTGAGGCACAGGGCCATCAAGTGACTTGTAAACTAGTAAGAGGCAGAGCTTAGATTCAAACCCAGACCACCTGGCTCAAAATCATTTTTTTTTTTTTAAGATGTTGAATAACTTTATTCTCACACTGTTGAAACTCACCTCTTTGGAGGAGTCAAATTCATTCTTTTAAACACTTCTCTTTTCTAGCATATATGTAACTAGAGAAAGCAAAGATCCAGAACAGTACTGCGCACTTTGATTTGTATATACATAGGGAAAGATGCCTAGCAAGTTCCATGCCCTTGGGGGTTGGAGCTGTGGTCCAAACAGCCTCGGATCCTACTCTTTCTAAACAAGAACTGAATTCAGGAGTAGTTATATAAAATGGTAAACATCCACAAGCTTGAAAAAAAAATTTTTTTTTTTGGGCTTTTTAGGGCCGCACCCGCAGCACATGGAGGTTCCCAGGCTAGGGGTCCAATCGAAGCTACAGCTGCCAACCTATGCCACAGCCACAGCAACTCAGGATCCAAGCTGTGTCTGCAACCGACACCACAGCTCACGACAACGCCAGATCCTTAACCCACCTAGCAAGGCCAGGGATCGAACCCACAACCTCATGGTTACTGGTTGGATTTATTTCCCCTGCGCCACAATGGGAACTCCTGAAAAAAAAATTGGGGGGGCCGTGCCTGAGGCCTGAGCCACAGCAGTGACAAGGCCAAATCCTTCACCCACTGAGCCACCAGGAAACCCAAGTTTGAAATTTTAAAACAACGGAAAGGCAAGTCAGCAGCCCAGACCGTGAGAGACCCTCGTGTTAGCAGCCAGAAAGGTGCTGAAAAGAGCCCAGAACTTCCAAGGGAGGCCCCCCTCCCCTGCCCCCAGCAAATAGACTGTCGCAGACTCAATCATTCACTTTTTTTAAAGGTTTATTACTTCAATTGTATGTTATTTTTTAAAGATGATAAATTCATTTCTCTTCCAGTAGAAAAGAGACAGAGGCTTGCCCCAAGACCAGAAGCCCGGGGGGGGGAGGGCAGACAGGTCTCCCACCTGACCAGACACCCAGGCTGGTGGCCTGGGGCCTCTCCACCTCTGCCTGGGCACCAAGGGTCCTGGTTGTGGAGGTGTGGCGACCTGGGACACAGCCTCCCACCACCCCCACCAGGGAGTGGCCGGCTCAGAACACAGGATGCTGTCAGTTTAGGCTGGAGGGAGGAGCCCCGGACACCCAAACCCAGCCCCTGTAGAGATTTCAGAGAGACCCTGCAGGGGTGAAGACACGGTCAAGTGCATCTCAGTTTCTGAGGCCCAGTTTTCCAGCAGGCAAAGCTCTGGGTTTAGGTCTGGCATGGAGCCACAGCCCCCTACCCAGCTGGCTGGGGCACAAGAAGTCTGTGCTCCCAGGCTGGGTTCAGGACTACAGCTGGCCCCTTGGAGTAAAGGCCCCGTCCTGCCTGGACGAACCCCCAGGCAGGGGCTGCAGTGGTTCGAGACTGATGGAGGCAGCTGGGGAGAGGCAGTCAGAGTTGTCAAGCGCCCCGGCTTGCTCACCCAAAGGAGGGGGTCCCGTGCCCATAGCACTTGTGGGCAGGCATGTGGATCACTCCAAGAGAAGGTTCCAGAACACTCTTTGTTGTCAAGACTCTCCCCAGGTCCCCTCAGCAGCGGCTCCATCCCTGAGTGTGTCTGCATACATGTGCACACGTGAGAACATGTGCTGGGGGGTGTGCAGTGTGTGACACGCATGTGGCAACGGGAGGTGGGAGGGCTCAGATTTGGGGACTGGTGGGCTGTCCGCTGAGAGAGTCCTGAAGAAGTGGGGTGTAGGGGCTGGGAAGCTGGTCTGACTGAGGGGCCAGGCTGGGCTGGCTCTCGGCATCCTTGGGACCCTGTGGAGACAAGGAGGGGTGCTGGATCACCAAGCCCCGCCCACACCCAAGTCCCACCCCTGCACATTTCCCACCAGCACGGATACCCCATTGGAGTCCCCATTGGCCACCCCCACCTATCAAGCTGGAGATGAGAAAAGACTGGAGTGACCTACAGACTCCTGGGATGCAGGTACAAAGGGGTTCCTCGTCTCCCGAAACACAGTCCTGCCCTGCCCTCACCCCATCTTCAAGATGGGGAAACGGAGGCCCGAAAGGACTTGCCTAACACGGAGAAAAGGGCAGAGCAAGGGGTCCAGGGCTGATATAAACAATACTGTCAATACAGGAAAACTGGAAACCACCTACACTTACATCAGTATCAGAATGCATTTTTAAAATACAGTCACAAGATGGCATTCAACCCACAGAGCTGTCACACACAGAAAACTGAGGAGGGGAAAACCGACCGGGGGGGGGGGTGATTCATATAGTTTGACAGTAAGTAGATAATCTTTTTAAAAAGTATCTATTGCTCATGGATCCAGATATACACAATCAGAGAGAAGACACGCACACCCAAATTCCTAGCAATGGTTGTCTCCGGGGAGATGGGGAGGGCCAGTGGGACTTGCAAGGAGGCAAAAGTCACACAGGAAAAAGGTGAAATAGGACAAAATCTTAACAACCAACATTGTTGAGTCTGGGTGAGAGGAAAGTGTAATTTATCTAGTTTGACATTGTTTAAAAATTCCTCAGTTTAAAAAAAAAAAATTAAAGGCAGCACAATGATGCTAAGAACTGGGAACAACTTTTCATTCCCCCAAGAGCTCTGCCTTCCTCCCCTGGAAGAGCGCAGTGGCTGGAAAACCCCAAATGCCCCCCCGCCCCCGACACCCCCCCACCCTCCCCACCCGCAGCTTGGGCCTCGCTCACAAACCCCAAAGGCCCGCTTCTCCTCTGGGACAAATCTAAGGCTTCCTGGATTGAGCCACATTCAAGCCAGCGGGGAAAGGAGGGGAGGCCAGGATGAGACCAGCGCCGCCTGCCGACGCATACCACACACAGCACTGCATAGAAGCAGCATGGGACAGGCAGGGTGGGAGCGGGAAAGGGATGCACAGATTCTCAGCGATGTGGCCCAGAGAGCCACAACTTGAGAAAGCCTTGCTCAAAAAGTGAAAAGAAAAAACTGCTTTCCCAAGAAAGACAAGGACCCAGAACCTGAGGCAAATTCCTCCTCCTCCTCCTCCTGTTCGCCAGCACTGTCATTTAACTGAGGAATTAGGACTTGGAATTAATGAGAGAATGATTAATGAGAAAGTGAGAAAGATCCAGGAACATTTCCCCGAAGGGCTGCCCGGTACAGTTGTCCAGGCTGTTCATTGCACAAGGGCACCCAGCCAAGGGAACTACGAAACAGCTGTACTCTGTTTGCCAAATCCTCAGCCTTAAAGCAGGCCATGTCTGCATAGAGGGGCTGGCTTTTGCTTCTTCACATAAAAGCACCCTTTTGGGCTAGTGGAGGCCCCGTTTCCTGCCTTTCCTGGAGCAAAGCAGCCCTTCGAGGCCACCTCCATGCCCAGGTGCAGGGCAAGGTGTAGGACCTCTCCCAGGGACTCAGCGCAGGCTGGAGCTCGTCCTTCAGGGGTACCAAGTCTCCAGGACCACTGGCCCCTTCCCAGGTCCTGATCGCCAGAGTCTACAGGGTCCTTCAGAACCGTGCATTCCCCAAGTACCCGTGACCAGGAGGAGGGGGAGGGCTCGCATCTGGGCTGAAGTAAGTTGCCTTCTAGGAGACAGGGCAGCAGAATCTCTTGAATCAAAAACGTCCCCAATAACTTGAAATTTGGATTCTGTTGTAAAATCAAGACGAGGCAACAGTTTTGTTTTTGTTTTATTTGAAGGAGGGGGCAGAGTGAAGGTGGCAGGACATCCTGGCTGTGTCCATGAGGCTCAGACCTGACAACCACCAGCTCTCTCTGTGCTAAAAGTGAAAAACCCCTTCTCTGTGCCTGAGGACCCCAGCCCTGCACCCCAGAACACCAAGCAAGTTTCTGCAGAAGGGAATCGTGGCTGGAAAGGGGCAGAGATACCGATGGAGCCAAACTGTACACAAGAGAGGAAGGAAAGTGGGAGAGGGGGGCTCTTCTCCAGCTAGGATACCCCACCCCCAAGCTAAGGAAGACATGGTCGGGCCTTCCCGTCCCCAAACGGGCAGGAGAAGACCTCCCCCCACTAAGGTCCTGGCTGGGGACACAGCTGCCCCCCCCCCCAGCTCTTTGCAGGGCTGGCAGCGCCTGCCAAGTCAAATGCACCCACACCCAGCACTTGGCAGGTTCTATTTTATCTCCTCCT
Source organism: Phacochoerus africanus (assembly GCF_016906955.1). NCBI lineage: Eukaryota > Metazoa > Chordata > Mammalia > Artiodactyla > Suidae > Phacochoerus > Phacochoerus africanus. The sequence goes on along the minus strand of NC_062558.1, from coordinate 28,504,660 downwards.
CCAGCCCTGTCAAATGAAGCAAAACGGAAGCAGCCAAGTGGCCCCCAAGAGCAGGCCTGTCACCTCAGCCTCAGCCTGTGCCTCTCAAGAAAGCTATTTTAACCCCGGCTGGCCCTGCCCCAGAAGCTGGGCAGGACAGCACATTTCCCAGAATCCAAAATAACAGCTATGATCAGAGGCACAACCCAAGAGCGACTCAACCCTGCCCAGCCCCCAACCCTGTAGGGCCTGCAGTTCTGCCTGTCACCTCCCCCCCGGCCGCACTGGCTCTCCTGAGACCTCAGACCTAAAGGAACGCAGCGAGCCTGGAGTTCCCATGGTGGCTCAGCCATAACGAATCCAACTAGTATCTATGAAGATGTGGGTTCAATCCCTGGCCTTGCTCAGTGGGTTAAGGATCCGACATTGAGCTGTGGCATAGGCTGGCAGCTGCAACTCTGATTCAACCCCTCGCCTGGGAACTTCCATATGCCACAAGAGCAGCCCAGAAAAGCAAAGCATAAAAAAATAAAGGAACATGGCCCCAAAGACACACTTGCCAACTTCTCCCGTAGGTAGGCTTCCAGATCAAAGGAGGCGCCTGGTTAAATGTGAATTTCTGGTAAACTGCAGAGGAGTTTTCAGTATACGCACATCCTGATCTTGGCATGGGACAAAAATCATCAGGCTAAAAATCACGCTCTGTTTACCTGAAATTCACATTTTTAAATGTTTTTTTATTTTTTTACAGCCACACCTTGGCATACAGTAGTTCCCAGGCAAGGGGTCAAATCAGAGCTGCAGCTGCTGGCCTACACCACAGCCACTGGCAGATCTGAGCCCCATCTGCAACCCAGACCCAGCTTGGGCAATATCAGATCCTTAACCCACTGAGAGGGGCCAGGGATCAAACCCACATCCTCAGGGACACTATGTCGGGTTCTTAACCCACTGAGCCACAGTGGGAACTCCTAAAACTCACATCTAACTGGGCATTCTTTTGCTGTTGTTTCTTGGGGATTTTTGTTTAGTTGTTTTTCCCCAATCTGGCAACCTACCCTGTATATCCTAGATATACGGCTGGTGCTTAGTTGATGTCTAAATTTTTTTTTTTGGCTGTGCCCACAGCATGCAGAAGTTTTGGGGCCAGGGACTGAACCTGCACCACAGCAGCAACCGGAGTCACGGCAGTGGCACCAGATTCTTAACCCACTGAACCACAAGGGGAACTCCTGACACCTAAATTCTTTTTTCTTCGTCAGTCATCCTGGATTTATTTAAGCCAACCTACATTAGAATCCTCTTGGGCACCTATTAAAGTACAGATTTCCAGGCCCTATCCATGATTCTATTCCAGGAGGTGTAGAAGGATGTCTTCGGATCTGCATTTTTAGCAGACTTCCCCAGAAGAGTCTACTGCACCAGAGGTTGGAGAAGCAGCTGACCTAAACCCTTTGGTTTCTCAGGGCCACACCCGAGACACACGAAAGTTCCCAGGCTAGGGGTCGAATGGGAGCTGCAGCTGCCAGCCTACACTACAGCCCCAGCAACACCAGATCTGAGCTGCATCTGTGAACTTCACTGCAGCTTGCAGCAACACTGGATCCTTAACCCACTGAGCGAGGCCAGAGATCGAACCTGCATCCTCATGGACACTGTCAGGTCCTTAAGCTGACCTAAACCTTGACCCCGCCTTTCTAAGACCTCCTTGCAAATAAGACACCAGCCCACCGAACACTAGTCGCCCTCCACCTTCTACCACACTTGGGATCACTCGGAATATAAGAATACAGCTACAATGTACAAATGCCTATTTCCAGTCTGTAGACACTCCAGGTGAAGTTCAAGCTAAAGAAATGGGTAAGATCCAAAGTGCTTCAAAGGTGCCAGAGTTCTACTTGCTACAGGAAGGGGCGGGGGCGCGAGGCGTTACCTGGTACCCACCTACAGTCTTGCTTCTTGCAGTACAGTTCCCTTGGGAGCTGGTGTCATCAGGGATTCAGAATAGGCCTGAATGGCCTCCTTATCCTTTGAGCCCTTTTTACTACTACTCCAAAATAAATAGCATTTCTCCTAGAAGATAACCAAGCTAATTTATAGTTGACATCGTAGTCAAATGCATAACGGTCTTACACGGTTCTTTGATTTTCAAAAAGCAGAGAGTGGAGCACAGAATTTTAGAGTCCAACCACCATTAATGATTCGGGTTGGCTGAGATTCGGGGGGTGATGCTGCCCTTCGTGGGACGCAAAAAGACCAATATCTTCAGGAATCTCACTTGGTTGGATGGACAAGCCAAGCTGAAAAGGGTTCGTCCGCCTGAAAATGCAGGCTGACTGGAGGTGGGGAAATGAGCCTTGTTGGACAAGGTGGACTGGCCTTGATCAAAGTGCTCAGCAGGTAGCATTTTAAGAGACTCGCGTTGTACTCATTAAGTTAACTGGTGGCATTTTAAATTGGCCAGAAAAAGAAATGTTTCTGCTTAAAAAATTTTTTTTTTGAGTTTTTTCTCTAAAGAATGATTTGCGAAGAAAAACACTTTTTTTTTTTTTTTTTTAGGGCCAAACCTGCGGCATATGGAAGGTCCCAGGCTAGGGGTTGAATTGGAGCTGCAGCTGCTGCTGGCCTACACCACAGTCACAGCAACGCAGGATTCAAGCCGCGTCTGCAACCTACACTGAACTTGCAGCAATGCTAGATCCTTAACCCACTGAGCTGGGCCAGAGATGGAACCAAATCCTCATGGATACTAGTCAGGTTCATTACTGAGGAGCCACAATGGAAACTCCAAGAAGAAAAATGTTTTTGAAGAGAAATTAAAATACATTGAATTCAATGACATGTCTTTTTTTTTTCCCCCTCTACAAATGGGGACAAATACATAAAAACATCTGAGGCCTAACCTCTACTAAACCAAAAAATATATACCGGGATAAATGTCAACGATTTAGCCTCCAGCGAAACCAGCAGGAAGGACGCCTCAACGATGGTCAACAGAAACAATGATATTATCGGATTCAGGGGACAGGGATGGGGGGTGAAGCAGGGAAGCTTTCACATTTCCGGTCCTCACTCCCCTCCCCATCCCCCTTCTGATGGACTGTTAGGAGTGGGGATGAAAAGATGGGGGGGCTGTCTGGCCCCGCCCCTCGCCTTAGGCCCCGCCCCATGTCCGGGTGTGTCCTCATTACCGGAAACCCAGGTTGATGCTGGGCACCGGGAGGCATCCACCGCTGCTACCTATAGCCTCTGGTCCCTTTGTTCTCCCAGCATCATTCAGTCCAAAAAACGTTGGGAGTTCCCTTCTCGGGCTAAGTCAGGGACAGAGGACAGGGCACCCACCGTTCATGGGGGGATCAAAACACCAGAAGACCTGGCACCCTCACACCCAAGCCAACATTTGCCCCCAAAGGATGGGAAATTTGCAAGGGAAACCGCATTAAGGGTCTGAAGGCCCAGGGTAAGAGCCTGGAAAGGTTTATTATAAGCAAGCAAGCAAGTGTGCAGGCTGCCTCCGAGAAAGAGGAGAAAGAAAATGCTGTTTCGCCAAAGCTGAAGCAAGAAAGCAGCCATTGCAGGTGGCCCAAGGGGCAGCAAGGGAGCTGGCGGCCCCCTGCCGAGGCCGAGGCCTATGGCCCTAGGACAACTCTGGATGGGGAGGCCACCAGGGGGACTTTCTGGTTCATGGAGTCAAAATGGTCTTTCAAGACTCCCTGCCAACTGAGAAGTGTCCCCTGTCCACCAAGTGGCTGGTCCCCCATCCCCACTGTCCTGGGGGCCCTGCACTTACAGGTTTCGTCACGGTGATGGCAGGAACTTGCCCCCTGGCTTCCAGACCTTGTGTTCTATTCGTGCCTGTATCCCCCAGACTGAGCACAGTGCACCCCCCACCCAAATTAAATCCTGAAGGTGTCAGTGAGTGCCGTGAATGAATAAATGAATGAATGACACCAACTCAAGAAGGGGTATTTGTTGTCGCCCCCCCCCCCCTTTCTTTCTGCCTCTAAGTAAATGCACCTGGCTGGCTCCTCAGGGCTCTTCTCCATCAATGCTCCCTTCCTGAAATACCTGCTCCCATCCTGGTCCAAACTACCAGCCTCACTTACCTGGGCCTCCTCACTGGTGCCGTGTCCCCCCAACACCCCACTTCCTTCTGCTCTCCCAAATGAAGACCTAGTGGCCACACATTAACCAACCCATTCACTCTTCTCCTTGAGAGCCTCCAGTAGCTTCCTGTCACTCCCAGAAACAGTTCCAAGCTGTTCACCCTGTATGACAGGGCTGGGCATGACCACCCACTGCCTCTCAGGGACCACCTCTTACCCCACTGCCCCCATGCCCACTCCCCTCCAGCCACCCTGGCCCTGAAGGATCCTCCTCACCCATCGCTGCCTCAGGGCCTTTGCACTGGCCACTCCTCTGCCTGGAGCACCCTTTCCGTGACTCTGTGCTAAGAACTGACATCTGAGCTTAAGTTCAACATCTTCAACAGAGAAACCTGTTCTGACATGATCTCTACAGTTGTTCCCAACTCCCTCCAATGCTGCCAGCCCAGCAGCCACACATGGCTATGGAGCTTTGAAACAGGTCAAGGCCCAGACAAGACCTGCTGCAAGTGTAAAACACATACTGGATTTCAAAGACTTAACCCCCCCAAAATCATGCAGAAATATTTATATTTTTTAATATTGATGACATGTTGAAATGGTCATATTTTGGATACACTCAGGTGAAATAAATATGATTAAAATTAAGTTCTTTTTACTTAATGTGGCTATTAGAAAATTTAAGTTTAAAATCACACAGGTGGCTCATGCTGAATTTCTATTGGACAGCACTGCCCTAAACCCCTCACATTTCCTACCATCTTTATCATCAGTGAAATCATCTCGTTTATTTTACTTGGCTTCCATCTGTCTTGCCAACCCAAATGCCAACCCCTACACATCCCCCTAACCCTGGGATCAGGGACTATCTTGTTCCCTGCCATCTGCCCAGTACCTGCCAGAGCCTGGCAGCCAGCAGCTACCAACTTGATGAACAAACCAGTCAAGGACCAGGTCTCATTATCCAAAACCACCCGCAGCCCTTCCAAGGGAGGGTCCCCAGGCCTCCCAAAATAGGCAGAGAAGTGGTAACAGAAGATGCAAGAGAGGCAAGGATGCAGTGACTGCTCCCCGGCCTAGGCAGAGACCTAAGGCTGCAGCCCGAGGTGGGCTGCAAGCTGAGGGCATCTGTGGGCAAGCAGGCAAGGATGGCTAGAGGATCCAATCAGAGCCCCTCCTTTCCCCAAGCAGACAAGCAAGCGGCCGCTCGGCCAGGGCCATGCTCTGGCCACCACCTACTTGGCTCCGGATCTGGTAGACGATGGGGATGAACAGCAGGACGCAGCCCAGAGCAAGGAGCACGTACTGGGCATAGTGCAGCACCTTGGGCATCAACACCAGCTGAGTGTAGAATGTCTGAAGGGTCTCCCCCTCCATTGCCCCGCTCTGGGGAAGGAGAAGGACAAACAAATGGACTGGGGCCACATGCTGTGGGCAAGGGTACAGATGCCACCCCATGCACTTCCCTCTATCCCCTACCCCTTCCCCATCTCAAGCCCACTAGCCAAGATGGGTCCTGCCAGTGTCTTTATTTCCTCCAGGGCCACACAACAAGACTACATTTCCCAGACCCCCTTGCAGCTAGGCAGACCCATGTGATATCCTGGCCAACAGGATGTGGGCACAATGACTTTACAGCTTCCACGCCTGGCCCCCTGTGATTCTCTCCATCTTTTTCCCTGGGTACCTAAGAGAGACAGATTCTGAGGATCTCCAAGGGGGTAGGGCCAAAAGATGAAAGGGGCCTGGATGTCCCTGAATGACTGCGTGGAACAGAGCTCCACCTCACCCCCCGACCCCCATCAGACTATGATGTGATCGAGAAGTGAACTTGACTTTTGGAGGCTGTCTGTTCTGGCTGTTAGCCCACCCTCATTTAAAAAAATCTATGTCAGAAGGAACCCTGAAAAGCTGGGAGAAAAGAAAGTTCAAGTGAAAAGCTGACACCCTGAAAACCAACTTGCTTTCATCTCAGGAGAAGTGGTCCCGCGCATTGGCAACATTATTGTATACCCTGGCCAGGGATCTTACAATTTCATGCAGCCTCTGTCTTCCTCATCTCAAGTGATCCTTTCAACCCAGTGGGATAGCTGACATAAAGGCATGGAGAGGGTGAAGTTTCTAACAGACTGTTCTATGTCACAGAGTCCAGCTACAGGCTCCCCACCTCACACAGCCTCCTGCCTCAAAGGCCCACATCAACTCCTTACTGAGGCATCAGACGCCAGGCGCACAGCAACCCCGCACCCAGGGGGAGGGAGGCGGCCTTACCTCTGCAAACCACAGCAGCGGCAGGACCACCGGTTCAATCTTCCCGGTTTGTCTGGAAGTAAGTGAGACCAATCAAGTGAGAAGTTTTGACCCAGTGTCCTAGGTCAGAAAGCTCTCGACCTGTGATCCTAAGCCACAGGGTGAGGAGGGATTCGATTCTGCAACGACTAGATCAGCAGGAACCTGAGAAATGGGTGTCTTCTTACAGGGAGGAACCTGACAATTTGACAATATTTTTTATTTTTTTTTAATTTTCTGGCCACCCCTGCGTCATGCAGAAGTTCTGGGGCCAGGGATCAAACCTGAGCCATACCAGTGACAACACCAGATCCCTAACCTGCTGAGCCACCAAGGAACTCCTGACAATATCTTTTTTTTTTTTTTTTTTCTTTTTAGGGCCGCACCCACAGGATATGGAAGTACCCAGGCCAGGGGTCGAATAGGAGTTGCAGCTGGAACCTACACCACAGCCACAGCAACGCTGGATCCAAGCTGCATCTGCAACCTCTGCCACAGCTGGATCCTTAACCCACTGGTCAAGGCCAGGGATCAAACCCACATCCTCACAGACACTATGTCCTGTTCTTAACCAGCTGAGCCACAACGGGAACTCCTAACAATAGCTTCTTAAATGAAAAATTCACAGATATATACTGGAGGCCGCCAGGGATAGAGCTCCTATCCATTTGTTCCTTTAGAAACAGAACCTCAATTTTATTCCGGATGGCAAGGCACTCGGCTAACAACACGATTTATGCTGACCATCTGCTTGCTTTAGAGAATCTGGAATCTTGGTCCATGCCAGACAGAGGGTGCCTACGTGATCAGCTCCCCGTAAACACCCTGGGCTCTGGGTCTCTACTGGGCGTTCTGCTAAAGGAAAATCACTCATGTTGTCACAGCTCATCTGCGGGGGAATGAAGCATGTCCTGCGTGACATGCTTCTGGAAGCCTGTGCTGGGGTTTTCCCCCAACTTCACCCCATGAGCCTTTTCCCTTTGCTAATTATGCTTTGAATCCTTTCTCTGTAATAATTCACAGCCGTGACTACAACTACATGCTGGGTCCTCCAAGTCCTCCTGGTGAATCATTGAAGCTGGGAATGGTCTTGGGGGCCCCTGACACAGTCACTTTACTGGCTAACTGTGTGACCTTGGGCATGCTACTTACCCTCTCTGTGACCTCTCTGTAAAATGGGGATTATATTGGAGTTCCTATTGTGGCTCAGCAGATTAAGAATCTGGCTCGTATCCATGATGTAGGTTCAATCTCTGACCTCACTCAGTGGGTTAAGGATCCCGGCGTTGCCGTGAGCTGTGATTTAGGTTGCAGACGAGGCTTGGATCTTGTGTCGCTGCGGCTGTGGTGTAGGCTGGTAGCTGCAGCTCTGATTCAACCCTTAGCCTGGGAACCTCCATATGCCACGAGGGTGGCCCTTAAAAAAAAGCAAAAAATAAAATAAAATAAAATGGGGATTATAATGGAGCTCCTCACAAGGCTCTAGTGAGGATAGAATGTGATAACATGAAAAATACTCAGCATATAAAAAGTACTCGATGCACAGATGATTGGATTCGGAAGATGTGGTATATATACACAATGGAATACCACTCAGCCATCAAAAAGAATGACATAATGCCATTTGCAACAACATGGATGGAACTAGAGAATCTCATACTGAGTGAAATGAGCCAGAAAGACAAAGACAAATACCATATGACATCACTTATAACTGGAATCTAATATCCAGCACAAATGAACATCTCCTCAGAAAAGAAAATCGTGGATTTGGAGAAAAGACTTGTGGCTGCCCGATGGGAGGGGGAGGGAGTGGGAGGGATCGGGAGCTTGGGCTTATCAGACACAACTTAGAATAGATTTACAAGGAGATCCTGCTGAATAGCATTGAGAACTTTGTCTAGATACTCATGTTGCAACAGAACAAAGGGTGGGGGGAAAAAATGTAATTGTAATGTATACATGTAAGGATAACTTGGTCCCTTTGCTGTACAGTGGGAAAATAAAAAAAATTAAAAAAAAAAAGTACTCGATGCTATTACTGTTGGCTTGTTAAATGCCAGCAAATAACTGGATAAATATTCTGTAACGTCACTATTCTTGGGTCTGCTAGAAGGCAGAGCTGGAGAAAGGGATGCCCTCCCTTGGGGTAGAGACACCAGAGTCAACACAAAAGGCCCAAATCCTCTATCACCATTCTCAAAATTCACTTATTAAGGAAGCTATTGTGCAGTGAAATGAATTTACACAGCATCCCCTACAGAAGAGACAGACACAGAGAACATTCTAGAAAGACAACGGGGGGGGGGGGGGTCCCCTCCACTGTGGCCTCTTATATCTGAGCTTGGGAGAATTGATATAAATTAAATGCACAGAGCCCGTGACTGCTGTCTGCATCTAGTGAGCAAACAGCACAGAAGTTCCTCAGACAAGTCACAGGTAGACGGCTCTGCTTCCAGGGCAGCTGAGTCTCCAGACTGTTCCCACACTGGTTCCTCAACAGCCCTCGGGGATGGTGATAAGCATTGCTGTGAGGCTACCTCCCTTAGGACCACGGATCCAGCCCACGCAGCCGCATGGCCCAGGTTCTGAATAGAGAAACAGAGCCCCAAAAGATCAGGGCAGCAATGTTATCACAGGAGTTGGTAAGGACAAGGAGACCCTGGCACCCTGGTGGGAATGGAAAATGGTGTAGCTGCTCTGGAATACCCATCTGACTGTTCCTCAAACAATTCAACAGAGTCACCACGTGACCCAGCAATTCTGCTCCAAGGTATCTACCCGAGAGCAATGAAAGCATACGTTCACACAGAAACATACACGATTATTCATGGCAGCATTATTCCTAATGGCCCCAAAGTGGAAACAACCCAATGTCCATCACCTAATGAATAAAAACATGGTCTTTCCACACAACAGAATATAATTCAGCCATAAAACAGAGGGACACACTGACATAGGTTACGACATGGATGAACCTTGAAAACATGTTACATGAAAGAAGCCGCTCTCATCTTATGTAATTCTATTTACACGAGATGGCCAGAATAGGTAAATCCACAGACACAGAAAGTAAATTAATAGTTGCCTGAGGCTGAGAGAAATGGGGAGTGACTGCTAACAGGTATGGGGTTTCTTTGTGGGGCTGATGGAAATGTTTCAAAATTGATTGTGGCAGGAGTTCCCTGGTGGCTCAGTGGGTTAAGGATCCAGTGTGGTCACCGCTGTGGCTGAGGTTACAGCTGTGGCCCCACAGCTTCCAAACGCTGTAGACACAGCCGGGGGAAAGAAATTGATTGTGGTGATGTTGCACAGCCCTGTGAACATGCTACAAATCACTGAGCTGTACATTTTTAAAAGGGGAGTTTTATACTATGTGAATTAAAAATTCTTCCCGTCAAATGAATTGTCACACTTCAGGGTGCTGTTTGCTAAGTTTCCATTTTCAAACTCTTGGTTTGGGCAGGATTTAATTTTTGTTACTCTCTTGAGTAGGAAACATCACAGATGGAAGATTCTGGCTCATTCGGGGGGACAAATGCCAAGAGAGAAAAGGGGGGGGGGTCCCAGGCAGGGATGTGAAGATGCAGTTCAAGCCTCGGCTCAAAGCTAAGACTCCCCTCAGGGGGACGATGGGCAGGGACCAGATTCCACATCCCGGAGAAACACCCCTCCCCCAGATGCTGGGTCCCCAAGGACGTTGCATCCCTGGTCTCTACACAGCAAGGCAGGCCCGCTTCCCAGCCCCCACTCACCCAATGCCTTTCACAGACTTAATGTAGAGACTCAGCTGAAGCTTCACAGAGCAGTTCATAGGGATCCCGGTGACCTGCAGCAACAAAGACAGTGAGGGGCCTGGCCTCCCTGGAGCCCCCGGGACACCTTCAAACAGCCCTCTCCCTGGTCAAGCTCAAGACGGCCCATCTGCTGGGGTCTCCGCTACCCACTCTAAGCACTGATGGGGAAACATGCTTCCCCAGTGGCTCTTATGCCCACGACCTTGCGGGATCCCCTCTAGAGAGCCAGCCTCTAGCTGGATGGAAAGAAACGTATCCTTTCCATCTGTCCGCTTACAACAATGCTTCCTCAAGGGCAGAATGATATTTTCTTGTCATCGCCCCTCTCTCCATCCTCCAAATGAAATAAAATAGATGTGCATGTTGATGAAGTCGCCGTCTTCTCCATTCACCCCGTCATCGTCTCAAAGAGAAAGTCTGCATCAGGGACCTTCCCCCTTTCTTAAAAAATGTTTGAGGGTTGTTCCCATTGTGGCGCCGTAGGTTAAGAACCCAACTAGTATCCATAGTATCCATGAGAATGCGGGTTCGATCTCGGACCTCGCTCAGTGGATTAAGGATCTGGCATTGCCACAAGCTGCAGCATAAGTCATGAATGCAGCTCAGATCTGGTGTTGCTGTGGCTGTGGTGCAGGCCGGCAGCTACAGCTCTGATTCGACCCCTAGCCTGGGAACTTCCATAGGCTGCAGGTGAAGCTGTTAAAAACAAACAAACAAAAAAAAATTGGCCATGCCTTGGGCATGCAGATGTTCCCAGGCCAGGGATCGAACCTGGACCACAGCAGGGACCTGATCCAGATTCCTTAACCCACTGAGCCACATGGAAACGCCCTTTCATTCTTCTTATTTTTTCTTTATTTATTTTGTCTTTTTAGGGCCACACCTGCGGCATATGGAGGCTCCCAAGCTAGGGGTCTGATCAGTGCTGTAGCTGCCGGCCTATGCCACAGCCACCGCAATGCCAGATCCAAGCCACGTCTGCAACCTATACTACAATTCATGGCAATGCCGGATCCCTGACCCACTGAGTGAGGCCAGGGACAGAACCTGTGTCCTCATGGATACTAGTCAGGTTCATTAACCACGGAGCCACGACAGGAACTCCTAATTCTTATTTTATACTGGAGTATAGTTGATTTACAATGTTGTGTCAGTTTCAGGTGTACAGCACAGTAATTCGGTTAGCCGTATACATATATCTATTCTTTTTCAGATTCTTTGGTGGGAATGTAAATTGGTGTAGCCACTATGGAGAACAGTATGAAGGTTCTTTCAAAAACCACAAACAGAGCTACCATATGATCCAGCAATCCCACTCCTGGGCATCTATCTGGAGAAAACCATAATTCAGAAAGATACACGCACGCCAGTGTTCACTGCAGCACTCTTTACTAGCCGAGACAAGGAAGCAACCTAAATGTCCATCCAGAGAGGAATGGATAAAGATGCGGTACATGTACAAGGGAGCTTGCCTCTTTAACACACCTCCACCAAATCTCCCTTTCCACAGAGCTGGCCTCAGGCTCACATAAGGGCAGGCAATGGCATTTTACAGAGGGCCTAGAGAAATTTTTTCATGTTTATTTTTATGGTTGCCTTCTTTATTCGGAGAAATTTTCAATTTCCAATTCAAGGTAGTGATAGAAGGCTTCCTTTGTGCAGGTATCCTTTTTTTTTTTTTTTTAAATGAGCTCTTTTTTTAAATTTTGGCCTACGCCCGAGGCATATGGAAGTTCTCAGGCCAGGGACTGAACCCATGCCACAGCAGTGACAATGCCAGATCCTTAACCCCCTGAGCTACCAGGGAACCCCCGAGATCTTTTTTTGGGGGGGTGGGGGTAGTAAGTTGATAACAGCAAGTGACATGTACATGATGCAAGAGTTCCCACTGTGGCACAATGGAATTGGCGGCATCTGTGGAGCTCTGACTGAGATGCAGGTCCAATTCCCATGTTGGCACAGTAGGTTAAGGATCCAGTGTGGCTGGCCAAGGTCCAAACTGCAGCTTGGCTCTGATGCCTGGCCTGGGAACTCCATACTTTTTTCCTTTTTTGGCCATGGGGCAGCCAAAAAAGGAAAAAAAAAATGAAACAAAACATATATGACCCAAACCAGGAAAATGGTTGCAGAATGACACCAGGAAATTATAGTGGAAAGGAAGTGAGGGTTGAGGACAGACTCTGCTTCTTTGCTGAGACCCTTCAGCTCATCTGGAAAATGGAGACAATTGTGCCCACCTCACAGGGTGCTACAAGGGCAAAACAAGGGGCACAAGAGAGCCACACTGAGGCCATAAAAGCTTGCATCAGTGTCACACACACCAATTGGAAAGAGTATCATCTTCCAACATTCCATGGCACCCTGAGGTCTTTTAGGGCCCCAGGAACACAGAAGAACTGGCAAAAGGCCATGCTCCCATGACCCAGGAGCATTTGAACTTGAGAATTGGGCAGACGGGAATGCAGAAGAATGCCTGTGCAGAAGAACGCTGAGCCAGCACGCCTCAGAAAGGCCTGCGGGTGAGGCAGCCCCTGGATGGTGTCTGAGATGCCGGATTTCAGGAGGGCTCCTCCCACTTCCCAACAGATAAGAGGGGGCTCCCTGCGCCTGCACGGTCTGTACAAACAGCTCGGATTATGCAGACATCTGCTTAAGTCTGGAATTTGGGTCCCTGCCAGCAGAGGGTGCTCACGTGACCAGCCCCTATCTGAAACCCTGGGCGCTGAGTCTCTAGTGGGAGTTCCTAGTAAAGGACACTCTCATGGGGAATGAAGAGTGTCCCGTGACTCCCCTGGGGAGGGCTCTGGGAGCCTGTGCCTGCTTCCCCCAGATGTCACCCACACGCCTTTCCCTTTGCTGACAGTGCTTTGTCCCTCGCTATCACGCATCACAGTCATGAGTACAACCAGAGGCTGCCCCCTGCGAGTCCGCTGAGCAAACCATCCAATCGGAGGTGTGGTCCTGGAGACCCTGACAGCCTCTCCAGATGCCACATTCTGAGGTCTCCACTAGGAGACCACTTCCTTCCCCCAGGACATGTGTTTCTCTTTCTCCTTGGCTGTTCCCCCAGCTCTGTCCCATTACCTCTTCTTTTTTCTTTTCTCTTTTTTTATTAAAGTATAGTTCCTGCCACGCCATGGCTCAGTGGTGATGAACCCAACTAGTATCCATGAGGATTCAGGTTCAATCCTTGGCCTCACTCAGTGGGTTGAGGATCCGGTGTTGCCGTGGGTGTGGTGCTGGCCAGCAGCTGAGGCTCCAATTCGACCCCTAGCTTGGGAACTTCCATATGCCGCCCTAAAAAGACAAATAAATAAATAAATACCGATGATTTACAGTGTTGAGCCAATTTCTGCTGTACAGCACAGTGACTCAGTCATACGTATATACACATTCTTTTTCTTATACTATCTTCCATCATGTTCTGTCCCAAGAGATTGGATATAGTTCCCTGTGCTGTAGAGTAGCCCACTCCTGGGCATTTATCCAGACAAAACTACAGTTCCAAAGGATACATGCCAACTATACTTTACAAAAAAATTTCTTTAAATCTTACTATATAGCACAGGGAACTATATCCAATCTCTTGTGATACAAGGTGATAGAAGATAATAAGCAAAGAGTTCCCACTGTGGCTCAGCAGGTTAAGAACATGCCTAGTATCCATGAGGACCAGCTTCAATCTCTGGCCTCACTCAGTGGGTTAAGGATCTGGCCTTGCTGTGAGCTGTGGCATAGGTTGAAGATACAGCTCGGATCCGGCATTGCCGTGGCTGTGGCCTAGGCTGGCAGCTGCAGCTCTGATTCAACCCCTAGCCTGGGAACTTCCATACGCTGCAAGTGCAGACCTAAAAAAAAAAAAAAAAAAAAAAGATAACAAATGAAAAAGAATGTGTATATATGTATGACTGGGTCACTTTGTTGTACAGCAGAAATTGACACGACGTTGTAAATCAACTACATTTTAATTTTAAAAAGTTTATTAAAAGATACATGTACCCCAATGTTCATAGCAGCACTATCCACGATAGCCAAGACATAGAAACAACCTAAAAGAAGATGCGGTACGTACAGACAATGGAATCCTACTCAGCCACCACCTCTTCTTAGGCAAAGAAAGCCCTGCCCATTCCCCACCCCCACCCCCACACCTCAGAGAAGAGAAACTTGGACCCATGAGCCCACGCCAGTCACCACACCCTCCCTGGGTCTCAGGAGCAGAAAAGTAGGCACCAGAGAAGCTTCCAGCAGGCATTCTGTTTTCAGGGATAATGAGATCAGAAATCAACAAATAGATCCCAGGATCATCCTCCCGGATCAACAACAATGATATCAAAAGCCACTTCCCCTCCCTCTCTGACTCACGTGGACCTGAAATGAGAAGCGGGAGAAGCCTATTTCTGCATCAGCTGACAGGCTGCTGCAAAACAGCTATTTGCCTCTCTCCAGACTCCCCAACTTAACTGCTTGTTTCTCAGTGTGGGGAAGAGGGAAGAAAATCCATACTCTAAAATGAAAGTCACTCGTGAGAACAAAGAAAAAATCGTGTTCTAGCTGGAATTCCCAGAAGCCAGTAGAGAAAATGAGAGAGAGAGAGAGACAGAGACAGAGACACAGAGAGAAGCAGTGAAATGAATGAAGAGAAAGTGGGAAAACCATCTGTTTACTTTATAATAAAAGCCTTTTTTTTTTTTTTCTTTTTAGGGCTGCACCTGTAGCATATGCAAGTTCCTGGGCTAGGGGTCAAATCGTAGCTACAGCTGAGGCCTATGCCACAGCCACAGCAACACTGGATCTGAGCCACATCTGTGACCTAAGCTGAAGCTTGCGGTAACACCAGATCTTTAACCCACTTAGGGAGGCCAGGGATTGAACCTGCATCCTCACAGACATTATGCTGGGTTCTTAAACCACTGAGCCACAACGGGAACTCCTAAAAGCCTTTTAAAAATGCTTTAAAGGCTTAAGACGATATGGTAAAGGCTTAACTGTGTCTAACTGTAAAGAATGAATTCAAGGAGTTCCCATCATGGCTCAGCGGTTAACGAGCCTGACTGGCATCCATGAGGATGAAGGTTCCACCTACACAGTCTCCTGGGATAGACCATGATGAGCAAGAATATAAAAAAGAATACATAGGAGTTCCTGTTGTGACTCAGCAGTAACAAACCCAACTAGTATCCATAAGGATGTGGGTTTGATCCCTGGCCTTGCTCAGCGGGTTAAGGATCCGGCCTCACTGTGAGCTATGGTGTATGGTACAAACAAGGCTTGGATCCCAAGTTGCTATGGCTGTGGAGTAAGCCAGCAGCTGCAGCTCCAATTCAACTCCTAGCCTGGGAACTTCCATATGCCACACCTGTAGCTCTAAAAAAAAATACACACACACACACACAAATATATATAAAAGAATATATATGAATATTAATATATAAGAATGTATATATAATATATAAGAATAATAATATATGTAAGAATGTGTGTATATATATACATCTGAGTCACTTAGCCATACAGGAGAAATTGGCACCACACTGTAAAAATTAAAAAAAAAAAAAAAAAAAGGAAGTCTGAGGAGCACAAAAGAAAACAGCCTAGAATAGCATCAGGCAGGAGAACTTCCAAAAAGGCTTGTGGGGAGTCCATGAGTTTCCACTCAGGAAGCAGAAACCCAGAGAATTCTTTGATCCATGATAAAAAGCCACTGAGTCATGGGCAAATATACACTGAATGGAAGCACTAAGAGAAGAAGCAGCTGGCTAAAAACAGGCCCGCGGGAGGACCACAAGGACAGGTCTGACACCCATCTGGCCCCTGTTTGTAGACAGAACATCACATGGGACAAATCCCCCAGAACCCAGTTTATCTGCAAGATGTTCCAGGCTCTCGGTGGTATCTAAAGATCTTATGGTGTGTTGGCACAGCCAGAGGGCTGCCTCTGGCTAATCTGCAGACTGATAACTCCTAATTAATTCACTATCTTATGATCCTTTTATAGAGACAATTCCCTTATAAAAAGATAATAAAATCCTTGAACTATGGAGTCAGGACAAACTTTGATGGCTTGATAGCCTAGAAGCTATTGATGCCAAAGAAATCCAGGCTTCCCACCATCCCTGCCCTGGAAAAGCTTGGTGCCTGGTGGCGAGAGGAGGGGGCCAAGAGTTTGGAGTTCCTGCTATGGCACAAGGGTTAAGAAGCCCACTGCAGCAGCTCAGGTCCCTGGAGAGGAGTGGGTTGGATCCCTGGCCTGGCATGGTAGATTAAAAGATCTGGCATTGCTGCAGCTGTGGCTAGGATTCAATCTCTGGCCCGGGAACTTCCATATGCCATGAGTTTGGCCATTAAAAAAAAAAATGTCAAGAAAAATAAAAGGAGTTTGTGTTGTGACTCAGTGGGTTAAGAACTCAACATAGGGTCCATGAGGATTCAGGTTCAATCTCTGGCCTCATTCAGTGGGTTAAGAATCCGGTGTTGCTGCAAGTTGCAGCATAAGTCACAGATGCAGCTTGGGTCTACTGTTGCTGTGGCTGTGGCATAGGCCAGCAGCTACAACGTGATTTGACCCCTAGCCTGGGAACCTCCACATGCCACAGGCAGCAGCCTAAAGAGGAAAAAACAAAACAAAACGAAAAACAAGAGTACATCAAACAGATATCCACCCCCCACCCCACCCCACCCCCACAATAGGCTGGCAAGGAGGGGCTTACCGGATGAATGTCCAGGAACAAGGAATGCTCTTCTGTGTTAGGGTGGAGGCCAGACACTGCCTCTGCCAGGACTGGGTCAGCATTGTAGAAGTGAGGATGGGAGAGAAACAAGGGTGCATCTAGAAGGCAGAAGGGCAGAGAGGTGGTGTCAGACAAGGAGAGCATGTCGGCACATCCAGAAGCCTGCTCCTGTCAGGCCCTGAGCTGGGCACAGGGATGCACAGATGATGAAACACAGCGACAGCCTGCAGTGTATCCCGCCCCCATGATGATGACAAGATGCAAACAACAATACCTAGACAGAGAGAATTCATCAATTCCGTAAATATTTACTAAGCACCCAAGAGGCACCAGGCACTGAAATCCAGCAAGGGACAAGCTCAGGGCCAGATGGATGGTAAACTGGGGTCTGCTGCTTCTAGCAGGAAAGATCAAAGGAGGGAAAAGAAGGTGGCTCAAAGATGCCAGGCAGAGACGGTCAGGGGATGGCATTCCAAGTCGAAGGGACTGCAGAAGCAAATGCAGGGAGGTGGGAGAATGCATGGTACCTATGGAGCAGACAGTGTGGAGGGGAATTATGGGAGTTGAGGATAGAAAGACTTGAACTTGGGTGAGAGGAAGGGCATCTGGATCGCCAAGCCAAGCAGCCTGGATTGTCTTCTGCAGGCCACGCAGCAATGATCAGAGATGCTTGGGTGCACACACCTCCGGCCAGGTGTCCCCAACATCCATGGGCGGGGGGGGAGAAGACACACCTGCTTTGCTTCTTCTCTCCCAGCATCTGGTCTGCGGGCTGGACGCCAACATGTGGGAACAAGCACTGACTCGGGTCCCAATGAGTGAGAAATTCACACCCAGATACCTGAGGCTGAACCTTTCCATCAATGGACCCAGCAAGGCAAACACCAAGGCATCCTCATGTGCTCAGGACAACAGACAACAGGCCTGATGGACAACGAGTTAGTGAGGAAAAGAATAAGCCTCTCTCAAACATTCACAAGGAGGGGAGTTCCTGTTGCGGCTCATTAGTATCCATGAGGATGCAGGTTCAATCCCTGGCCTTGCGCAGTGGGTTACGGATCGGGCACTGCTGTAAGCTTTGGTGTAGGTCGCAGATGTGGCTTGGATCTGGTGTGGCTGTGGCTGTGGCGTAGCCTGGCAGCAACAGCTCTGATTCGACCCCTAGCCTGGGACCCTCCATATCCTGTGGGTGTGGCCCTAAAAAGACTAAACAAACAAACAAACAAAAAACACCTCACAAGGATCCAGAACGGGCTGGGGGAGGAGAGATGGGGAGGAAGTGCTAATAGGTACAGAGTCTCCTTTTGAGTGGATGAGAATGTTCTGGAACTAGACTGTGGTGGTGGTGGCACATTGTGAATGTACTAAATGCCACTGAATTGTGTTACATGAGCTTCACCTAGATACAAAAAAAGAAAGAAAAACTTACAAGGTTTCCTTCCCTAAAACCAACAGCCCATCTGCTCCCAGCCAGGTGACCTGAATTCCTGTTTATGTGTGTCTGGCAACCTCAAATGTCTAGATTTTTTCTTTTCTTAGCAAAGCCAAGCACTGGTTTGAAAGAAAAGCTGGGATTTTTACTGCTGTCTGACTTCATTTTTCCCAGAGTCCTTTTACACTCATTGTTGTAATGTTTCTCCACAATAATTTACTCCTGCTAGTACCTCTTGGATGTGGCCATATCCAGATACCCCTGCCTGCACTGTCACATCATGTGCTTCCTTGAAGCAACTGCCACTGCTTTACTTAAACAGCTCTATTTTAAAAGGAGGAGTTTTTTGTTTTTTGTGCATTTTTTGCTTTTTACGGCCACACCTGTGGCATATGGAAGTTCCCAGGCTAGGAGGCTAGGGGGCTAGGGGTCCAGTCAGAGCTGCAGCTGCCAGCCTACACCACAGCTCACAGCATCGCCAGATCCTTAACCCACTGAGCAAGGCCAGGAATTGAACCTGAATTCTCATGGATCCTAGTTGGGTTTGCTACCACTGAGCCACGATGGGAACTCCTCGCTTGTTTTCTCACTAGCATCCATACAGGTGTTTCTATTTTATTTCCAAACAGAGACAACACCCAGGTAATAAGCGGTAATCAATTTATAGCTTTATGGCACACCTAAACAGACCTAATTGCCCAGAATCACCACAGATTATTATTAAGAGGTTCTACTGAGCAAGTATGAGGGCCTTACCCAGTACAGAGATTGGAAGAGAGAGAGTTCTCTGGGTCCAAGACATTTTCAAGGCCCAGAAAGAGAAATGTATCAGTATTTCTTATCTTCAGATAAAATGCCACAGAAATACAGATGCAGGTGCACCCAAAGACATGTATGAGAATGTTCTAGGAGCAGAATGGTAGAAGAGATAAGGAAACAGAGGCGTGGTCCCACTGTGGAATACTATGCAGCAATGAAGAGGATGCCCTCAACAATAAAGATGGACCTCACCAATGCAAAAATAAGTGAAAGAGGTCAAGAAAAAGAGAAGAAAGGAACAGATGCTTTATGAGCCCCTTCACATAAAGACCAAAGGCAGGCGTTCCCCTTGTGGCTTGGTGAGTTAAGAACTAAAATAGTGTCTGTGAGAAGTTGGGTTTGATCCCTGGCCTCGCTCAGTGGGTTAAGGATCCGGCATTGCCGCAGGCTGTGGGCATAGGTCGCAGACCCAGCTTGGATCCAGCATTGCTATGGCTTTGGTGTAAACCTCAGCTGCAGCTCTGATTTGACCCCTAGCTTGGGAACTTCCACAGGCAACAGATGTGGCCATATTAACAACCACCAAAAAAAAAAAGTAAGGAAAAAAGAAAAAACAGACCAAAGGCAAGCAAAGCCTTGGTGTTGGAAGGCCAGTGACTGGGAGGGGCCATGGGGAGGGGGTGTCTGGGCCACTTCTGTTCTCCTTCTCTATCACTTTGTGGAATTTCAAACTGCACGCGCCATTTGGACATCTCTCTGCATAAATGTCTACTTCAATGTAAAAGAAAAATCTTTACTTATGTAATACATAATACAAATAATTCTCTTGCACTTTTGAAGTTCTTTTGGCACATAAGCTAAGAGGGTGCAATTTTCATCCCTAGCCCTCAGTAGTGGATGAATATACTGTTTCTGCCTGTTGGTTTCTTCTGGAACCTACACCCTGATTAAGCCCCTCCCCTATTCTCAGCCTCCTGCTACGTGGGTGCTGGCCCCACCCTCTAGAGCCAGGAGCTAAGCATGTGACACAGACTGGCCAATCAGCATAGCCCACGCTTGGCCACTGATTGGTTCACGCAAGCCCCCGGAATCAGAGAAAACTCTGGGACTTTTGCTGAGATGAAGAGGACCCAGTTGCCCCTTTTCTGCAAGGATGCAGAACTGGGAGGAGGTGAGCCTGGAGCCACAGGGGGAGAACCTGCCTGGCAGCAAAGCCAGTCCAGAGGAAAACTGAGCTGGCACATGGCAAAAGGCAAAAGGCAGTTCCGGACAAGCTCTGAGCACTTGGATCCATGCCTAACACAAAGATCTGCTCTGGAATTTTTAGTTACACAAACCAAAAAGTACCCTTTTAGGCCTAATGAGGTTGGGTAGTATCTGCCACTTGTCACAGCAACTATACTGTACAGTCTATCGGGTCTCTGCACTGTCAGCTCACCTACAAGCCGAACTTCCTCTAGACACCAATGAAGAAAGAATTAAACAGGGGACTGGGGCAGGTGGGCCAGAAAAAGGCTATGGCAGAGGTGGGCATTGCCAGGTCCCAGCTCCAAATAACTTCTCCCCTGGAGCACCCCATTCTTCCTGAACTTGGGAAACCATCCAACCTGCTGACAGTCCTTCCTCCAAACCGTGCTGCAAACCCCTTCTCAAATCCCCATCTGCGGCAGGAAATATGACTCCAACCAAAGAGGCCCCCAAAGGCAAGACCCAGAAAGATGAGGAGTGGCTCTCTGTCCTGTTGGCTGTGTGAGCTTAGTCCTGCCCCAGCCTGGAACCTCAGTTACCTAAGTGCAGGATATACCCACACACTCATACGCTCCCATATTGTGTGAGTACCCACTGGGGCACAATTCTAGAAGCTGAAGACAGAGCCCTGCCTACAGTGTTTATAGTCCAATGGAGGAGACAGACAATAATTAAAATAAATACACGCTCAGTGATTTTCAGGAGCAATGAGCGCCAGGAAGACAATAAAAGGTGAAATGACGAAGAGTAGCTGAGAGATGAGGGAAGGGCAACTTTAGAATGGGAAATCAGAGCAGGCTTCTTGGAAGAGGTGGCGTTTGAACAGACCAAGAGGGGGCGAGGGAATGATCCACATAAATCCACATGGATGCCTGGGGAACAGCTGATACAAAGACCCTGAGGTGGGACCAAACTAGATATAGTCCAGAAAAGGGAGAAGGCAGTGGGGCTGAAGCATATTGGTGGGGAAAGCATGGGGAGAAAAGATATTAGAGAGGCCAGCAGAGGCCAGATCCTGACAGCACTGAGGCCTTGGTAAGGGCTTTGCTCTACCCACACAGGGAGCTGGTAGGTATTTGAAGCAAAGGGTTGGGTGGCAGCCCAAGTTTCTGAAAGGTCCCCTGGGCTGCTCTCGGGAACTGTGTCACACAGAACTTTCTACCACAATGAAAATGTTTTCCATCTTCGCTGTCCGTCCCATAGGACGGTCACCAGGCACAGGTACATGGGATTATTGGAAATGTGGCCAATGGGACTAAGGCACTACCCTTTTAATCTGATTTTATTCAAATCAAGTTCAACTTAAATAGCCACACAAGGCCAGTGGTGACCACACTGGACAGTCTGGGAAACAGATCACATGTAGGGCAGCAACAATGTGAGAGGAGGGCCAACTAGAAGGGCCTGGACCATGAGGTGGCTGGAGAATGGGAGAGGGGACGAGCTCAGGACTTAATCTGGAAGCTCCCAGTGGCCTGTTGGGTTAAGGATCCAGCAGTGTCACTGCTGTGGCGAGTGTTGGATCCCTGGCCCGGGAATTTCTGCATACCATGGGCATGGCCAAAAAACAAAAAAATAAAGGGCTTGGGAGTTCCCGACATGGCTCAGCAGTGATGAACTCGACTGGTATCCATGGGGGTTTGATCCCTGGCCCCACTCAGTGGGTTAAGGATCCAGTGTTGCTGTGAGCTGTGGTGTAGGCCAAGGGCTACAGCTCTGATTCGACCCCTAGCTTGGGAACCTCCATATGACGCAGGTGCAGCCCTAAAAAAAAAAGATAAGAAAGAAGAAAGAGAGAGAGAGAAGGAGGGAGGGATGATGGACTTAATTTGGAGGCAGGGCCCGCCGGGTGAGAGGAGGGGAATGGAGCTGACATCCAAGTGTCAAAATTGAGCCTGTGGGGTGAGGGTGTCTCAGCGCCTGGCACACAACTGAGAAATCTGGCTACACCCGAGGACAGTGTGCCAGTGACTACACTCAACCCCACAGCTGCACACCCCTGAACAAGACTTCACGGAACCATAAATTTATTTATTGCCACCTTCTCTCCCTCCCCTGATGGGGTGAAAGGTCCTCCCCAAGAAGCCTCGTTCCCAAGCTGCATATCATGGTGTGGGGGGCAGAGGATGTCCTTCCGAAAAATGTCCGCATCCTAGCCCCCCGGGACATAAAAATAAATCAGGTTATACGCCAAAGGGGATTAGGCTGCAGGAAGAATTAAGACTGCTAATCGGCTGAAAATAGGGAGCATGGCCTAAATTATCCAGGCGGCCCCATAGAGTCTCCGGGGAGGTTAAAACTGGAAAAGGGAAGCAGAAGAGAGTGGGGAAAAGAAATGAGTCCTCAGGCATGGGGTCAGGTAGCAGTGATGTGGCTGGTCTTGAAGATGGAGGAAGGGAACCCCGAGCAAGGAATTCTAGGGGCCTCTGGAAGCTGCCAAATGTAAGAAAATTATGCTCCCTTCCAGCCTCCAGAAAGGTACTTGGTCTGAGGACACCTGGCTCTTAGTCTGGAGTGACCCGTGACTTCTGAACTATAGGACTGCTTACGATAAGACATGGGTGCTGTTCTGAGCCACCAAGTTGGTGGAAATTTATTACAACAGCAATTGATATACACAGCATATTTTTTTTTAAAGTTATCTTTCTGCTGCCCTCATTATCTCCAGCTTAATGGGATTATCAAGAGTACAGAGGCCAGGAATTAACCAGACAGCTCGGGGGGGGGGGGGGGGGGGGGGGGGGGGGGGGGGGGGGGGGCAGATAAGGCCCTCATCACACCACACCCTCTCACCCTCCCACTCTCCCACCAAGGATGACACGTACTGAACCTGCAGGTGCTAACATTCTGAATTCCAGACTCCATGCACGGGCAAAAGCCCTCGTTGGGTGGGTAGACGGAGCCATTAGCGAATAAGGTGTTGGGAGCCACAAAACGAAAGGTGGGGATGCCTTCAAACACCCCCTGCTCCTTGTAGATGAGCTTCATGGACCTGAGGAAACAGACGATGGAGGGTGACAACCAGAACATGGTGGCTGGGGAGTTCCCATAGTGGCTCAGCAGGTTAAGGACCCGACAGAGCTTCCGTGAGGATGTGGGTTCGACCCCTGACCTAGCTCAGTGGGTTAAGGATCCAGCATTGCTATGAGCTGTGGTGTAGGTCGAAGACGCGGCTCAGATCCTGCGTTGCTGTGGCTGTGGTGTAGACTGGCACTGCAGCTCTGATTAGACCCCTAGCCTGGGAACCTCCATATGCCGTGGGTGTAGCCAGAAAGAAAGAAAGAAAGAAAAAGTAAGATGGTCAATATTTGGCTTCCTAACCCCTTTGACTCTGTGTTTTATAAAATTATAAATAACAGTATGTGCTTGGCTAATTTAAAAATGTAGAAATAAATCATAAGTTAGAAAAAATTAAAATTAATTTCACCTATCTCTCATTACCTTTTCTTTCTTTTTTTTTTTTTTTTCTTGTCGGGATGTGTGGGATCTGAGCCACATCTACGACCTACATACACTGCAGCTTGTGGCAATGCCGGATCCACTGAGTGAGCCCAGGAATCGAACCCACATCCTCACAAAGACTATGTTGGGTTCTTAACCTGCTGAGCCATTATGGGAATTCCCTCGTTACATTTTTTTTTTTAACTTGGCCACTATAAAGTTTAAAATTGCAAGTGGGACTTGCATTATATTTTTATTGGCAAGCACTGGCCTAGACAATAGTATTATATCAAGGCCGAATTTCCTCGTTTTGATAATGTACTCCAAAGGGTTCAGGAAAAATAGAGAGAGAGAGAAGTGTGGGATGCAAGTGAGCCAAAGAGCGACAGCTGGGAAAGGGTGCACTTTTTTTTTTTTTTTTTTTTGCAGCATCTGCGGCATGTGGAAGTTCTGGGGCCAAGGACTGAACCCACACCACAGCTGCAGCCCGAGCCACAGCACTGACAAGGCTGGATCCCTAACCTAGTACTCCACCTGAGAACTCCAAGAAAGGTGTGCTTTCTCACAACTTTTCCCCAGGTTGACATTTCTAGTTTGAAGAAGTGAACACAAGCAGAGCAAAGCACCACCACTCCCTAACACTCTGCCCTGGGTGTGTGGCCCTGAGTCCCACCCCCCTCCCCCGCCACAACCGGGTCAGGACAGAACTCCCAGGGAACAGATGCCCTCATCTCTGCCGTGGCCCCCACGCCTGGTGCAATCGGGACTCCATAAAGGTTTGCTGGGGAGGCAGGTGTGTTGGTGTTTCCATTAGTGAGTTCCCAAGCAAAGGATTTGTCCAGAGTGGCCTGAGCAGAGCTGAGGACAGTGCAGCACCCAAAGAGGGGCTCTAGGATCCAGGGTCTCTTCGTACCCATTAGCCAGGGCCATTGAAATTGTTTAGCCCCAAGCTGACCTCCTAGGCTGCCTCTCTGGAGTGAAGGGGCAGCAGAGAGGGATCCAGACATCTCAACATCCAGAGAGAAATTAGGGCAGCTGGACAGTCCCCATGGGGAGCCCACAGCTTGCCTTATTCCACGGCTCCTTGCGATCTTGCTCATTTTCTGCCTGTCCCCACCAACCAAGCCCCAACACCTGCCAACAGCCTCTCTCTGGGCTTTGCAAAAGCACCAGCAGCTGAGGCCTGGCTCTTCATGGTGCAACCAAAGAGAATTCAAGATGGCGACCAGGGCTAGTGGATGCATAAGGAGCCAAGCACTTCCCAAGTGCACACCAAAAGCCACCTGATTCAGCTCTGAGAATCCACAAAGCAGAATTTCCAAGGAGGCCCAGAATGTCCCACATCAGGGCAGTTACCGGCAGGCCTCGGGGCTGTAGAACTCCAGAGAGGATTCGGGAGTCATAAATGGTGCCCACATCTGCCCCGAAGTTCCATTAATCATGTTGCACTGATCGGAATGCCAGAAGTTGACCTGTGGGGAAGCATTCAGACATGGTCATGAAGTAGAGCAAGGCCTCTTAAAGAAATACTCTTGGGCACTGCCCACCTGACCTGGGGGAATGTCACCAGGCCCTGGGCCCTGACACCCAATCAACAGAGACAGCCTGGCATGGCAGTAGAGGAGCAGGCTGTATAGACAAATTGTTGACTGCAGCACCCCAACCCCTAACTGTGCATCCCTGAATGTGCAACTTTGCTGGGGACTCAGTAAATTCGTCTATAAAATGGGCCTGTCACCCACATCTCTAAGGAGCACAGTGACATCCTCACCTCTCAGGAAGTCACCAGACACCTCCTAAAAACAGATCAAGTTTGAAAATAGCACAGTAAGTAAAATATTTAAAATCATAACCGTGGCCACCAGGTGCTCTCAAAACAGCAGTTGCCAGAGTTCCCTGGTGGTGCAGCAGATTAAAGATCTGGCATTGTCACTGCAGCAATATTGCTGTGGCTCAGGTTCGATTCCTGGCCCAGGAACTTCCGCATGCTTCAGGCACGGCCAAAAACAAATTTAAAAACAAAAACAAAAGCAGGAGTTGCCATCAACAATTAACGAACCTGACTAGCATCCATGAGGATGCAGGTTCAATCCCTGGCCTCGGCTCAGTGGGTTAAGGATCCAGCATTGCTATGAGCTGTGGTGTAGGCTGCAGGTGCAGCTGGGATCTGGCGTTGCTGTGGCTGTGGTGTAGGACGGCAGCTACAGCTCCATTTAGCTCCTAGTCCGAGAACCTCCATATGCCAAAAATGTGGCGCTGACAAAAAAAAAAAATATATATATATATAGCATTTGCCTCTGGTTAGTGAGACTTGAACAGAAAAAACCAGACTTCTCACTTTCTATCCCACTGTCCTATCAAAAGGTTTTTAATCATGTGTACATTTTTTTATACTGAAAAAGCAAGCCAAAGTGAATTTCCAGTGCCCATTCAGAATGGTTCTTACTGGCCGCAAGGGGTAATCCTGCCATCTGGGCACTGATGGAATATAATCTGTTTCCAGCCCTCAGGTCTTTGCAACCATCACCCTTGTGAGCATTTGGAAGGTGTGGGCACCACCACTGCACAGTCACTTTCATGCATAATGAGATAAGGCCACTAAGCTGAAAAAAGCAAGTTGCAAAACAATGCGCACAGTATAATTTCATTCTGTTCCAAGAGGAAAACACCCCACATGTGCAAATGTTCCCCATCATGGCTCAGCGGTAACGAACCCAACTCTCCGCCTCACTCAGTGGGTTAAATGAACTGTGGTGTAGGTGGCAGACACAGCTTGGATCTGGTGTTGCCATGGCTGTGGCGTAGGCCGGCAGCTGTAGCTCCAACTGGACCCCTACTCTCAGAACTTCCATAGGCTGTGGGTGTGGCCCTTAAAAAAAAAAAAAATGGACAGTAAGATTATACCCCAAACTGATAATTGTGGGTTTCCTCTGTGGTTTGGGTGGGAGAGGGGCTGGGCCTGTGAAGTAATGCAAAGTGCACTTTATACCTATCTCTATTACTTTATTCTATTCTATTTTACTTTTTCTGCTGAAATTCAGGATCTAGTATTTTATTTATTTATTTATTTATTTTTGGCTGTGCCCAAAGCATGTGAAAATTCCTAGGCCAAGGATTGAACCCCCCCCATAGCAGCGACCAGAGCTGTTGTGGTGACAACACCGGATCCTTAACTTGCTAGGCTACCAGGGAACTCCATTAATTTTTTCATTGTTTGCAGGGGGACACAAACATTCAGTCTATTGAAGAAATAGACACAAGTCGTTGCAGTGACAACACCAGATTCTTAACCCTTAGCACTATTATTTTATTTTATTTTATTTTATTTTATTTTATTTTATTTTATTTTGCTTTTTAGGGCCACACATGCAGCAGATGGAGGTTCCCAGGCTAGGGGTCCAATCAGAGCTGTAGCTGCCAGCATACGCCATAGCCACAGCAATGCAGGATCAGAGCCACATCTGTGACCTATAGCACAGCTCAGGGCAATGCCAGATCTTTAACACACTGAGCGAGGCCAGGGGTGGAACCCACATCCTCATGAATACTAGTCTGCGCGGCCATGACGGGAACTCCCTATTTTATTTTTTAATGTGGATATCTTCCTGTGTTTCTGGCATAATTTTCCTTTTCTTAATCATCTTTTAAGGCAATGGATGGTTATATCATCAATGGAATGTTTTTGAAGCATTCTTGTAAATGAAGCACC
This sequence comes from Phacochoerus africanus, assembly GCF_016906955.1. NCBI lineage: Eukaryota > Metazoa > Chordata > Mammalia > Artiodactyla > Suidae > Phacochoerus > Phacochoerus africanus. The sequence continues at coordinate 28,477,169 of NC_062558.1, read as the reverse complement.
CAAGGAAAGAAATAATTCAGCTCCTAGCACACACTAGGTGCTAAATAAGTAGTTTCTATGCCCCACCCACCCATCGGGAACCAAGAGCTAGGTGAGCCTTAAGCACAGGTAGAACCCCCTACTCTGAGAGCATTCTCCTTGACAGATGCAACCACCCTGGGAGGCCGGTCCTGGCAGTCCCCACCATCCCCACCTGGCCCCTGTGCGCAGGCCAGCCTCGGCCTCTTGTCCTTACCTTGCTGAGCCCATTCCACTTGTCTACAAGGTGGATCCTGCTGAAGTCTTTGACCCCTGTGAACACGGTGAAGAGCCCGGAGTCGGAGTTGTTGAGCTGCAGACAACAGCAGAGGATGACATCTTTAAGCCTCAGGATGGAGGCGAAGGCTCCCAAGGGCCAGTACTCAAGCCCACCTGCTTAGTTACAGGCTGTCCCCACTTCCCCCAGCAGATGGGACCTCATCATCTTGTTCATTGCTGGATCCCCTGCAGGGGACCAAGAGGACGAGGACTTAGAGGGTTTCTAGGAAGGACACTCCCCTGATGACAGTATCCCCTCCTGGAAAATGCCACCCCTGCCCTTTCAAACTCCAGGAAAGTCTGATTCTCCTCCCAGGTGAATGGTAGAGTCGCCCCAGCCCCCGCCCCCCCAATAAAGCATGGCCATGTGACTTCTTCAATCAATGAACATGATCAATGAAAAAGGAGAGGAGTTCCCATTGTGGCCCAGCAGGTGAAGAACCCGAGTAGTATCCATGAGGATTTGGGTTCCATCCCTGGCCCCGCTCAGTGGGTTAAGGATCCAGCATTGCTACAAGCTGCAGCACAGGCCATGGAGGCAACTTGGATCTGGAGTTGCTGTGATGTAGGCTGGCAGCTGCAGCTCCGATTTGACCCCTAGCCTGGGAACTTCCATGTGCCGCAAGTGCAACCATAAAAAACAACAGAAAGAAAGAAAAGAAAAAGGAAAAAGGAGAGAAGTAGTATGTCACTGCCAGTACATGTGAATCTCGCCGTGCCTTCTGTTATTGCCATAGTGATCAGGGAAGGGTGTATCAGGCTGGAGCCTCTCTCAGCCTGGGTCCCTGAGTGACTGCAAGGAGCAGAAGCCCCCTGGCCACCCACACTGGACATGGCATACCGGCAAGAAATAAATCTTTGTTGTTTTAAGCCCCTGAGAACTGGGGGCTGCTTATGCTGGCTCAGGCTGAGAGATACAGGACCCAAGGTATCAAATACTTTCTAGACAGGAAGCACAGGCTTTGGCACTCAGAGAGTTATTTCTTAGAAACAGATTTCTTTTTTTCTTTACTTTTTTTTTTTTTTTGGCCATGCCAAAAGTTCCTGGGCCAGGCATTGAACCCATGCCATAGCCGTGACCCAAGCGTCAGCAGTGACAATGCTGGATCTTTAACTGCTAAGGCCACCAGGGAACTCCTCTTAGAAACAGATTTCTAATTTAGAGCAAAGACATGCACAATGTACAAAGAAATGAGTGACTGCTGGGTAAAATCTAGAAAGCACCCTTTTACCTCAGAGGACATCATACAATGAAAGGTGCAGCACCTGTTTGGAACTCAGTAAGGGTTATTTACTGGTCAAATGGCTACATCGATTACCAACTGGTTAAACAAACAGGCTTAAGAGCAGGGCCCAAGTTCAAAGCCTGCTCTGGCACCCTAATATCTGTGTGCCCTGTCACCTGTCCATTCAAGAGTTTCACAAACCCAAACTTCAGCCAATATAAGTGGTCAGTAACAGGAGCCATTCCAAAGAGGCACTGGGAGTATTAAAAGAGCTAATGTGTAAAAGCTGCTGAGCACAGTGCCTGAGAAATAATAGGAATTCAAAATGCTTTATTGTTATTATTATTAATACATGCTCACCCAAAAGAATACCAGCATAATAAATTATAACAGACAAAGTGTATCAGAGACTGCTAGTTACTACCCAAAGTCCATTCTCCCCTTTCACCCTCATAACAAAACCCCAACCTTACTTAAGGGATCAACACACTAGATTAAAGACAACCTTTTCCAGCTTCCCTTGCAGCTAAGTGTGGTCATATGACTAAGTTCTGGCCAATGGAAAACAAGAGGAAATTGGGTTTTTTTGCTCCCAAAGAGGGATACAGCTGGGACGTGCAGTTTTGTCCTTGACTCTCCTGCCTGCCCCTCGATACCCCACTACTTCTTCCCTCCATCTGTGCTGTCTGGAATGTGAATGTGACAGCTGATGCTCCAGCAGCCACCTTGGACCATATGGTAACCTCGAGTATGGAAACCACAGCCTAAGGAGGGCAGAGCAGAGCAGGAGAATTCCAGGTCACTGACGAGTATGAAGCCACCACACCAACACTGAACAGTCACTACAGGAGACTGGCATTTCCACTATATATCGTCAAATATAGGTTATAGGTATGCTACTCAATTTGCAATCATTTTCATTCGTTTATAGGTTTGCAATATCCTTTGATAAGAATCATGCCACTTACCCAAAACTCGCCAACTTACCCACACACCCAGAACCTGTCATCCTGCCCAAAAATGTACTGAGCAGCTATCATATATTAAGACCAGAATTACAATTTCTCCCTCCCACTACCCCCAACACCAGATCAGCAGAGCCCAGAAAGGTTTAGGCTGGAGCAACACAGAGGGATCATCAAAGTCTGTGGTTGATGGAGTCAAGGTCAGAAATCAGAGGCCAGGGATCCAATTCTACATCAGACCATGACTCAGACTCCTAATCACTACTCCTAATCACTCCTAATCACTACTCCTACTAGATTACCAGGAGTCAAGATAAAGAAAAAGCAGACAATTTGCGGCAGAGCTATAGTTGACATTTGTGACTTGCCTCCTAGGCAGCCATTCCCCTTTCTTCCAGCACCACCTCCAGTCATCTAAGTTCAACCTGAATCAAACTGCACCTGAATCCATCCCTAGAGTTTTCAAGTACATAAGCCAATAAATTCTCTATTTTGCTTAAGCCAATTTGAGTTAGGTTTTCTGTCATTCACAATCTACAGCCCCTGGACCCTAAGCCAGCTCCAAAAGCAAGGTGGTAGCGAGTTTCCAAGCTCTGTCGATGGAGGACAAGACACAGGGTTTACACTTCTCACGGGGCAGCACTTACCTCAGCAAATAACCCGAACTTGCCCTTGAAGGGGAACATGTTGGGGAAGTACTTATTGATGAGATGTATGAGGGGGTCCTCGTAGCCCCACATAATCTCGCCAACAGTGCGGTTCACGAAGGCACGCTCGCCAAGGGCACTGAATGCAAAGGTCATGATCAGCTTCAGGCTCATGGGCCTATTCTCCATCATCACTGACGCGCTCTGCAAAGCCAAGGGACAGGGGTTAGAGGCTAAACAGCTGGACTTCAAGCCAGGCTTCAAGTCACAGTCCATTTAGGGACATGTTCGGGCCTACAGGGGTCCCCAGAGTGGACATGTGGGGCATTCTGTTTTAATGATAAAGGATATATATATGTCTCCTTTATCCTTATATATACATAAAACCGAATCACTTTGTTGTGCAGCAGAAATCATCACAACATGTAAATCAACTATACTTCAATTAAACTTTAAAACACAGGAGAAAAAAAAGGATAAAGAGTACATAGCAAGGGACATTTTTCTCTTTCCTTTCTTTTTTAAATAGATGAAATTCCCATTCCTATGAATATAATGAAAAAGCAGTATTTCATCTAACAGCTATTGCCATATTCTAGGAATAGCCTATGAAATGTGTTTTAATAACCAGGCTATAAATATTCTCTAACTGTGAATAACTGCATAAAATAGCTGCTTTTTCCCGATTCAAAAAAAAAAAAAAATAGGGCATCCAGACCCATTCCCTGATGCTTCAATAACAGAACCACCTGTGCTCTTGGGTTCAGGCCAGTTACCTGCACCCCCAGGCCCAGAGGCAGGCATGTGGCTTAGTCCTGGCCAATCAGAAACAGAAACCTTCCTCCCTCTGGCTGCAGCAATTGGTTTGGGAATGTACATGTGGCCCAATCAGAGCCAACAAGCCACAAGGAGATGGTCCACTGGGGATGTGAGGTAGAGAGGGGAGGGGCTTGTTGCTGTCCTTAAGTGTGGCGTATGCCAGGTTTTAACCATCCTGAAGGGCAGATCTGCCCAAGCATAGAACCAACACAGATCCTGGCAACCTTTGTTTGCACCCTGTATCAAGCTGCACTTAAAACCATACCAACTCCAGCCCTTTCAGTAACATGAGCCCATAAATGCTCTTTTTATTTATGTTAACTTGGAGCACCTTTTATTCTCACCTTGTAACCAAAAGAGTTCTAATAGAGACTCCACTCCTTTTCCTTAGCATCTCCCAAACTCCACGAGCCCCAAGTGGCTGTTCTACCCAATATCTGGGTGCTTAGAATAGGGGTGAATTAATACTCTACTCTTTTCTTTCCATTGGAAATACTCTCTTGGCAATGGGTTTGTTTATTTTTTTTTATTGTCTTTTTTTTAGGGCTACACCCACGGCATATGGGGGTTGCCAGGCTAGGGGTCGAATTGGAGCTGTAGCTGCAGGCCTACACCACAGCCACAGCAACACAAGATCCGAGCCGCGTCTGTGACCTACACCAGAGCTCACAGCAACACCAGATCCTTAACCCACTGAGCAGGGCTAGGGATCGAACCTGCATCTTCATGGCTACTAGTCAGATTCATTTCCACTGACCCATGACGGGAATTCCTATTTATTTTTTTAAAGCACTTTTTCCAAAAGCTAATCTCCACTTGTAGAAAAGGAAACATTTTAGCAATTCCTAAAACATAGGGTATAGAGGTCTGGTTTCATAGAAACTCACGAGGCTCTCCTTAACATTAAAATTTTTTAATTCTTAAAAAAAATTTCTTAAAAATCATAAAAGGACAGAAATAGCAAAAAAAAATTGTAAAAGAAAAAAAAAAAAAGGTCCCTCTCCAACCCATGACCCTCCTCTTCCTGTTCCTCTCCCCCAAGGCAGCCCACTGCTAAGAGTTCTTGGGTACTCCTGCATAGACAGTCTACACCAGAAGTCAGACAACTGTGGCCCGTAGGACAAAGCCAGCCCACCACCTGCTTTTGTACAGTCCAGTAGCTAAGAGTGTTTTTTTTTTAACACTTTCAAATGGTTGAAAGAAAAGCAAAAGGAGAATATTCTGAAAAACATGAAAATTATAGGAAACTGGAGTTCCCATTGCAGCTCAATGGGCTAAGAACCAACATAGTATCTAAGAAGATTTGGGCTCGATCCCGGCCTCGTTCAGTGGGTTAAGGATCCAGCAGTGCCACAAGCTGAGGCATAGGTCACAGATGTGGATCTGAGCCTGTGTTGCCATAGTCAGCACCTGTAGCTCTAATTTGATCCCTAGCCTGGGAACTTCCACATGCCATGGGTACAAAAAAAAAAAAAGGAAAGAAAATTATAGGAGCAGTTCCTGTTGTGGCTCAATGGTAACAAACCTGACTAGGATCCATGAGGACGCAGGTTCAATCCCTGGCCTCAATCAGTGGGTTAAGAATCCGGTGTTGTCATGAGCTGTGGTGTAGGTCGCAGACATGGCTCAGATCTTACGTTGCTGTGGCTGTGGTGTAGGCCTGCAGCTACAGATCCGATTTGACCCCTAGCCTGGGAACTTCCATATGCCGCACCTATGGCCCTAAAAAGCCAAAAAAAAAAAAAAAGGAAAGAAAGAAAGAAAGAAAATTATCAGAAACTCACATTTTAGTATCCATAAAATTGTTCTATTGAAATATAGCCATGCCCACTCATTTATGTTATGGTCTTGGACTGATTTTTTTTTGGGGGGGGGGCCACACTCATGGCATGAGGAAGTTCTGGGGCCAGGGATCAAACTCACACCACAGCAGTGACCTGAGCCACAGCAGTGATAATGCTGGACCCTTAACTGGCCACCAGGGAACTCCTTGGGCTGCTCTTGTGTTGTAACAGTAGAGCTGAATAGCTGCAACAGAGAACACCTAGCCCTCAAAGCCTAAAATATTTACTATCTGGCCCTTTGCAGAAAAAGCCCACTCTTAGAGTTCCTGCCGAGGCATAGGGGGTTATGGGTCTGGTGTTACTGCTGCTGTCGTCATAGCTGTGGCTTGGATGCAACTCATGGCCCAGGAACTTCCATACACTGAGGGTGAGCAGCAAAAAAAAAAAAAGCCCACTCTGATCTAGGCACATAAAAGCACATGTGTGTAAGTGGGTATGTGCATGTGTTTCTCCTCTGGAGAAAATGAGTGGTAGCATCGTGCATGTAGCCCCATGACAGCCCCTGCAGCCCTGCCTCCTTTTGCCAGCTCCATACCAGTCCACTGCCTGCCCACAATAGACAATGTAACAATGCACATTTACACTGTTTCTAGCCTGTGCTCTGAAAACATTGCTGAAATAAATATCCTTAACTGAACAAACATCTTGGCCCACGTGTTACTCTATCCATGGAACAAATTCCTACCTATGAAACTTCTGAGGTCAAAGGCATGTGCAATTCATACTGAAAGTCTCTACCCTTGCGCAGCTCACACCAGTTCTCTTCCTAACGGCAACGTCTGTTTCCACAAATGCTCATAAGCCCTAGGCATCATCACACAGTCTTTGCCAACCTGATTGGGGGGGGGGGGGTAGTGACTTCACTGCCAAAACATGCATATCTAACTCTGAGGGAGGCAGCTGCAGGGCTTCCGGCTGCATTTACTTGAGCTTCTCTCCTGTCCATCCAATGGACTCACTAGGTGAGTTCACATCTAATTCAGAGCCTAGCCCAGGGATCAGGCCCAGAGCAAGTGCCTGATGACCCTCAACTAGGTGGAAAGAGGATTAAATAGAGGGCTGAGTGCCCCAGATTTTGCTGGAGTTTCCTGGTGGCTCAGTGGGTTAAAGATCCAGCATTCTTGAGGGGATGTGCTTGGGCTGTGGGATGGAAATCCTGTGAAATCAGATTGTTTATGATCATTATGCAACTACAGATGTGATAAATTCATTTGAGTAATTAAAAAAATGGAAAAAAAAAAATCCAGCATTCTCACTGCTGTGGTGCAGGTTCCATCCCTGGCCCAGGAACCCTGCATGATGTAGGCAAGGCCAAATTTTTTTTTCAAGATTATGTGCATGTATAACTGAATCACCCTATTGTACAGCAGAAATTATCACAATGTTGTAAATCAACTATACTTCAAAAAACTTTTAAAAAATGAAAAAAAAAATTGTTAAATCCTAATTTGCTACTCACTAGCTGAGTGACCCTAGATAAATCACTAAACCTCTCTGTTCTTTAGTCTTCCTCCTCTACAAACAAAGAAAATAATAGTACCCAACGACCACAGGATCACTGACAAATAAACAAGGTATTGTGTGTAAAGCCTTAAACACAGATTCTAACACGTGGTGTTAGCAAGACCCTCACCCAGCAGGCCTGCTGGCAAGGTCGCCCCCGTTTGGCATCTGAGATCCTGGTTTCAGGGGGGCTCCCACATTCCCCAATGGATAAGAGAGGCTCCCCTCGCCTGGACTGTAAGGACGTGGCTCAAGCTGATCACCTGCTTTCCTTCCAGGAGTCTGGAATTTGGATCCGTGCCAGGCAGAGAAGCCTGGGAGACCAGCCCCCAATCAACACCCTGGGTGCTGAGTCTCTCCTGGGTGTTCAGGTAGAGGACAATCACACAGGTTGTCACCACTCATCGCTGGGGGATTAAGAGTGTCCGCTGGAGGCCTGTGCTTGGTCTCCACATCTCCTGTCCCCTCCCTCTGCTGATTTTGTTCCACCTCCTTCCACTGGACCAAACCAGAGCCAAAAGCAGAACCGTATAGCCTGGGTCCTGTGGGCCCTCCTCCTGAATCAGCAAACCTGGGGGCGGTCCTCAGGACCCTGACACACCAACACACCCGGCAGGCAGGCAGTAAATCCAGCTCCTGCCAGGACTCTCACCTGCAGAGAACCGAGGCCCCGCCCACAACCTCCCTGCAAACACTTTGTACAAAGACTTGGCCTGGGGGGTGCCTCATTCAGCCCCCCACTGATTTTATCCTATGTTATCTTATCTTTTTAATTTTTTAGTTGGCAGGGCCTGCTGCAGCTTCCTGCAAGATCTCAGTTCCCCCACTGAGATCTCAGTTCCCAGACCAGGGGGTGAAACTGGGTCACAGCAGTGAAAGCACAGAGTCCTCACCACCAGACCACAAGGCACCTCCCATCTTTTGGGATTTTTTTTTTTTTTTTTTTTTTGCCACAGCATCTGGACATTCCTGAGCCAGGGATGGAACCACACCACAGCAGCAACCTGAGCCACAGCAGTGACAATGCCAGATCCTTAGCCCACTGGGCCACAAGAGTACCCTGGGAGATTTTAGATTTGCAGGTCGAAAAGGGAAAGACCACGACTTTGGCCAAGACCCCCAAACCACGCACCCTGGAAGCCCGCCAAGCTGAGAGTTGCCCCGGGAGCCCCAGGCTGCACTCTCAAGGGACTGCCTGGTGCAGGGGGCAGGCAGGCAGTGAGAGGGGCTGCAGCCTCGGGGCACCTCACCAGGACCAGGATGTTGGGTATGACGATGTAGTCACTCTCCAGGCCACGGGACTTGTGAGGCTGGAACTGGTAACTGCGGTACTCGAGGAAGGACACTGTGTCGTTGTCGTTGAAGGTGATGTTGCTCTTGTGCCTGAACTCCCTGCGGGCGAGGAAGCGGGAGGGTCAGAGGCCGGGAGCGAGAGGGCCCTGGGATGTCTGTGCAGTCTGTGCACTGAGCTTGGCACCCCCCACCCCACCCCCCAGTGTCTGTCATCCTGCCACCTGCTCCGCCAGAGCCTCTGTAACTGAATCCCAACACGCCCTCTCCACCTGGCCAGGCTTCTGCCTCCCCCTCCATCGCTTACCACCTGAGCCTCAGTTTTCCCACCTATTCGATAGGAGTAATAACAAGATCTACCTCCCTACCGTGAGGGTTCAGGGAGCAAATGCCTGACAAGAAATTAAAACGGTTGCCTGATGCATAGCAAACATGATGCATCCATTGCAATTTTGACTATTGTTATGCTGTCATTATTATCTCTAGCTCGGCAATCCATTCTCCACAGAGCACCAGAAGACTCTGATTTTGGTTGTCTTACTTTTGCTGTTTTTCCTCTCTTTGGCCATCCCTCATCATACAGCATTCCCAGGCCAGGGATCAGATCCAAGCCCCGGTAGCGACCTAAGCCGAAGCCTGGGCAACACTGGATCCTTAACCCACTGTGCCAGGCTGGGGGATCGAACCTGCATCCCAGTCCTCCAAAGATGCCACCAATCACATTGCCCCACAGCGGGAACTCCCCAGAAGACCCTTCGAAAGGAGGAAATCACATCACATTACCGTCTAGCCCACAACCTTCCTTTGCACACAGGATAAAATCAAGCTCCTGCTATGGGCTCTGAGGTCCCTACCCTCCAGCCCTGTCCAATTCTCACGCCTCCTCTCTCCTACTCTTCCCCTCACTCCTAACAGGCCAGCCACACAGGCCTTCTCCCTTCCTGGGGTACCAGGCTGTTCTACCTCAGGGCCTTTGCACTTGCTGCTCCCTCTGTCCAGGATCCACTTCCCCCTAGACCCTCACACTGTGGTGCCTCTTCCCAGCACCCAGGTCAAGGTAAGTGTCCCCTTTGCAGAGGTCCTCTCTGACCCTCCAGTTAGACAAACACTGGCCAAGCCCTGCCTCCAGCATGCTCCATCATTTCACCTGTTTTGTTTGCATCACACTTACACTGTCTGGCTTTACTTTATTTATCCACCCGTTAATTCTCTCTCCACTGGAATATCAGCTTTGCGAGGCAGGGGCTTCTGTCTGCCTTTTATAGTGAACTGGCACAGTGCCTGGCACACAGGAAGCACCATAAATGCTTACAGAATGAAGGGGTAAATAGAAACTTTGGCAAACCAGGCTCAGCTCTGACATAGAAGCCTTTCAAGGGTAGGCTCAGCCAGGATGACAGTTTCCTTAGGGCAGGATGGGCAGAAATCAGACCTGTGTTCCAACAGCCCTCCCTCATCTCTTGGAAAACTGCTCCAGCCAATCCAACAAGCCCAGGAGCCCCTGGAGAGCTGCACCCTCCCACCAAAAAGCCACCAAATGAAGACACGGTGGCAGCAATGGTCATAATGAAACAGAGGAGGGCCCTCTGGGGTACAATCCTTTTCCGTGTCCCCTGTTTTCTGTTTATAGGCTGCCTCCTCGACCTTCCCTGAGTTCCAAAGGACAGATTCAAACAGTTGCTTATCAGGGAAGGGAGAGGTTGCAGAATCAAACGAGGAGGAGCGGTCAAGAGAGGTCAAGGGACAATAGCACAGGGATGGGGCAGGGGCCGGGTTCCTCCTCCAAGGATCTGCAGAACAATACCTTTGAGTTCTTCTGCCAGAACTGAGGCCCCCGCCCAGGTGGAGGATGGTAACTTCATGCAGAGCCCAGGATTCCGGGAGCTCCACCCTGTTACCTCCCACCAACCAATCAGAAGACAGTCTGCACACAGTGCAAGCTGATGAAGACCCTGACCCCCTCCCCAAATGATTCTCCCTTTAAAAACTTTCATGGCCAGAGTTCCTGTGGTGGTACAGCAGAAACGAATCTGACTAATAACCATGAGGTTGTGGGTTCAATCCTTGGCCTCACTCAGTGGGTTAAGGATCCGGTGTTGCCATGAGCTGGGGTGTAGGTCTCTGGCAGCTGTAACTGATTCGACCCCTAGCCGGGGAACTTCCATATGCTTCAGGTGCTGCCCTAAAAAGAAAAAAAAAAGACTTTCATGGCCAAGCAGTATCTTCAGATTTGGTTTTTGGACATGAATCCATCATCTCCCAGGTTGCCTGCCTTTCCTTTCCACCCAAGGGCAAACAGCCAAACCTGAGTTTGGTAATGTTAACAGCTAATGATTATTGAGCTCTTAGTGCATGCCAGGCACTGTGCTGGGCTTCTCATCCCACCCTCATAACCACTCCCCAGTGGGTGCTAGCATCCCCACTTGACAGAAGGGGAAACTGAGGCATGGGGAAGTAAAGGCTCTTGTTCACAGTTCAGCAAAGCCAGGCTCTTACTCCAAGTCTCAAGTGCCAGAGCAGATAGCAGATAGGTTAGGAGAAGCAGACTGACCTTGGACAGGCCTCTCTATAACAAAGGACCTCAGTTTCCTTGTCTTTAAAATGGGGTGATGAGTCCCAGCCCAGCCCCCTCCGTCCTCACCTGTACACGTAGGGCCCGCGCTCCCGCACCTGTGGCTTCTGGCCCTGGAGGATCTCGTTGGGGTTGATGACATCAAAGAAGTAGACAGAGAGGTAGAAAGGGACAGGGATCTCCTTCCACATGTTGAAGGACAGGCTGCTGGGGTCGATGCGCACATTCTGGGGGACGAGACAAACACGCCCGTGAGGAGGAGGGCCAGGGCCCCCACCCACTGGCCTACCTTACCACTCAGCTCCAGAATAGCTGCCTGATGCCGGCCTGCACTGTGGACTCCAGAGGCACATCAGAAAAGGGGCTCCCTGTCTGGGAGGGGGGATGCTCTGGGGACCAAAGGTGATGGGAAAGCTGTTCACACATGCCGCTCTGGGGTTGACATAACTAATGTTAATAGGTAATTTTTTTCTTTCTTTTTTTTCTTTTTGGCTGCCCCACAGCATATGGAGTTCCCAGGCCAGGGATCAGATGCAAGCCATAGTTGCCACCTATGCCACAGCTGTGGTTACACCAGATCCTTTAACCCAGTGTGCCAGGCCAGGGATCAAACCTGGGTCCTGGCACTGCAGAGAGGCCACCAATCCCACTGCACCACAGCGTGAATTCCATAGGTAACACTATTTTTATGTGTTAACTTTTGAAATATGTTTTATTAACAGGAGCCTGACCTTGGGATCAGGAGATGGCCACTGCTGGACCACAGCACATGGCACCTGGTAGGAAGTAGGCTCATTCATTCAATACACATGTACTGAGCACCTACAACATACCATGGACTCTTCTAAGAGCCGGGATAAGAGAGCATACAAGACAGATCCAGATCCCCAACTTCATGGGGCTTTTATTCTAGAAGAGGCAGGTCTTGCCATTTCAAACAGAGGGGTCAGATAAGTGAGATGTAAGCAAAAACAAAAGACAGAAGCACCAAACCAAAATTAAAAACTAAAGGCAATGTGGAGAACACGTGGATTTGGTGGTGGTGGGTAATTCTGTGTAGAAGTCACAGCCTGTGTAAAGGCTCTGAGGCAGGGAGATGCTGAGACAGAGTTTGAGAACAGCAAGGAGGCAGGTGTGGCTAGACCAGATGAGAACCAGAGAAATCTTCCATGAAAATGCAGCAATGTGGAAATTCATATGAAATCACCAGATTATTATAAAGCTTGGCAAAAATTTGCTTTCCTTAAAAGGCCGAAGGAAATGGGTCTGAAGCCCACTGGCCTCTAATTCCTGAGGTCCCTACCCCAGTGACACAGGAGATCCCCCCAGTGCCACCCAATCCCAATCTGACCCAGCACATCAGACAGACTCAGTGTTGCAAAGCTAGGTGGCTGAGCAGCTTGTCACTCTCACTCTTTCTCTGAACGTGGGCTTCCTGGACAAGGACAGCCACCCCCACTGTCCCAGAACCAATGGGCTGAGCTCCAGAGGAGGCAGAAGGCTGGAGCTGGCCAGTTAGACCCAACCCTGTGTCCCCAACAGGCAGACCCTGGGAGGGATTGGATTTAGAGGGAATCAGACCCAGGGGCCACTCGAGCAAGTTGGTTAGCCCTGAACCTCAGCTTTCCCATCTGTACAGTGTGGCTAGTGACTCTGTGCCCATGGCTGTGTCTTGTTTGACCTAAGTAGCATTTAAATGAAGTTGAATTCATTGCCAAGAACAAAAAACTGGGGATGTAATATAAAATCTGGATGTCAGGGTTCTCTTGACGATATCAGATCAGAGACTTGTCTTTTGTAACAATTCTTTACAGATAAACGCATCCTCCTACAAGCTATGGACGTCACAAAGCTCTTTTTTTTTTCTTTTTTTTTTTTTTTTTTTTTGGCTGCACCCATGGCATCCAGAAGTTCCCAAGCAGGGGATAGAAGCCACACCACAGCAATGACCCGAGCTGCAACAGTGACAACACTGGATCCTTAACCAGCTGCGCCACAAAAGAACTCAAGGGTCTTCTTTTTTTTTTCTTTTTAGGGCTGCATCTGTGGCACATGGAAGTTCCTGGGCTAGGGGTAGAATCAGAACTGCAGCCGCCAGCCACAGCCACAGCCACAGCCACAGCAACACTAGATCCAAGCTACATCTGCCACCTACACTGCAGCTCATGGCAACACCAGATCCTTAACCCACTGAGCAAGGCCAGGGATCAAACCTGCATTCTCATGGATACTAGTCGGGTTCTTAATCCACTGAGCCACAATGGGAACTCCCTGATGGTCATTTTTGTAACCTGAGCACCAAGTAGGTGCAAATAAAAGTGATTAGTAAACATGGCACATAAAATGCAAAAACAGGACCATTTCCCAGGTGTGCTACACAGACAGTGCAAGGCACTGTCACCTCCCTGACCAGCACTAGGACCTTCAAGGCAGCTGCCACTGCTCTGCCCTTTATTTTTTCACTTATTTATCTTTGGCTTTAATGTGGGATCTCAGTTCCCAGAACAGGGATTGAACCAGGGCAGCAGCAGTGAAAACGCCAAGTCCTAACCCCAAGCCACCAGGGAACTCCCTCTTCTGCCCATTTTAATGAAGACATAAGTGAGGGCGCAGCCTCCACAGGCTGTAGTCCCAGGGATCCACCCATCCTGACCTTTGGCCAAGTAGCTCCTGATTCCTGGGGCAGGAGCGTGCAGGGGTGAGCCCAGTTCCACAGTGGCAGGTTACAGCTGACCTCTTCCGTGGGAGAAAAAAGGCCACAAGACCTGGTGGGGCCAGCCCTGAGCTCTCCACCTCCAAGTTTAAGACAGGGAAGCAGGGAGTTCCCGTTCTGGCTCAGTGGGTTAAGAACCTGACATAGTGTCCATGAGGATGCAGATTCAATCCCTGGCCTCGCTCAGTGGGTTAAGGATCCGGCATTGCCATGAGCTGCAGTGTAGGTCACAGATGCATCTTGAATCAGGCGTTGCTGTGGCTGTGGTGTAGGCTGGCAGCTATAGCTCCGATTCAACCCCTACCCTGGGAGTTTCCATATGCCAAAGTGGGGCCCTAAAAAGAAAAAAAAAAAAAGGCAGGGAGTGTGCAGCAAGCATCCGGTCCTCCCAGCCCTCAGCTCTGAAGAGGCAGAGGCCAGGGAGGCCAAGTCCAGGGCTGGGAGAAGTGGAGGAGGAACAGGATGGCAGCCCCCATGCACAGCTGTGGGGAGGCAGGGCCTGTCCCCCAGCTCACTTCTAACATGTACAACCAAGAGGGCAATTCGGGTGAGTGTGGAGGTGGGGGGGCCATGATGAACAGATGGGGTCACCACCCCCCAACTAAAGGCAGCAGCTGCTACTCCTCTCTGGGCCTCTGATTTCCCCGGGGCTTGGCTGTTCCAGCAATGCCATGTTTTGTGAGCTGCCAGAAATCCAGATGGCTCTATGGCAGCTTCCCATCATTTCAGTATCAACAACTTATTTTTCAAAATCGGACAAACCCGGGAGCCACATCCCACATCTTCAGGCCACAGCTGCAACCCCCAACCCCCACCCCGCCAGGCAGCCCCTATGCCACACCTGCCAGAGCACCTCACCACCATCCTTTCCCGGAGGGGGTGACCTCTCCATGTAACTGGTGGGGAAACTGAGGCCTGGTGAGGTTGGGAGGCTCTCCCCACACGCACAGCAGGTCCGACCCCAGAGCCAATCCCCCCAGCCTGCCCCCTGGGCACTGGAATTCAGACCTCAGCCTGGAGGCTGCTGGTGGGGTTGGGGGGGAGTGTCACATTTTTTTTCTTTTGGCCGTGCTCGTAGCATACAAAAGTTCTGAGGCCAGGGATCGAATCTGCCCCACAGCAGTAACCAGAGTCACAGTAGTGACATTGCCGGATGCTTAACCTCCTGAGCCACCAGGGGACTCTGGAAATCCTCAAATTGTAACCCCAAGCAACAAAGACAGGCCCATAGGGAGAAGCAACAGACACAGGTGGTCCCTGACGTCCTCTCTTCCATTCCCTCATCCATAGAACAGATACACACGGGACTGGTAGGTACGGGGGCCCATCAGCGTCCCCCCCAGAAGGAATCATGACATTAATCCAGTTTCCTTCCTTTTACATGTTTGTGATTAAACACATAAGATTTACTCTCTTAGACTTCCCCCCTCTCGCCCCCGTGGCACAACAGGGCCTCTCTGCAATGCTGGGACTGAGGTTCCATCCCCGGCCGGGCACAGTGGGTTATGGCTCTGGCATTGCCGCAGCTGCAGCATAGGTGACAACTTTGGCTTGGATCCCATCCCTGGCCTGGGAACTCCATATGCTGCAGAGGGGCCAAAAAATATTTTAAAATTAAAAAAAATCTATTCTTTTAGCAAATATTTAAATATGCAATGCAGCATTGCACCCTCTAGCAAATATTTAAATATGCAATGCACCCTCTAGCCTAGGGTGTACAGATCTCTTCCTCATCATGCATAAATAATAGCAATAATAATAACAATCATAAATAAAGAGGATGGGAGGAAACTTTCAGAGACTGACGGACACGTTTACCGTGCAGATTGTGGTGATGATTTCACAGGTGTGTACTTACTCCAAACTCATCAAGTTGTACAATTATATACATAGAGCTTTTTTAATATTGATCATATCTCAGTAAAGTGGTTTTAAAAAAAACAATTTCAGGGTTCCTGCTGTTGTATAGCAGGTTAAGGATCTGGTGTTGTCTCAGGTCGCTGCTGAGGTGCAGGTTGGATCCCTGGTCAGGGAACTTCCATACCATTTTCAGCAGGTGCAGCCAAAAAATTTTATTTATTTATTTTTAATTTTTTTTTTCTTTTTGCCATTTCTAGGGCTGCTCCCATGGCATATGGAGGTTCCCAGGCTAGGGGTCGAATCAGAGCTGTAGCCGCCGGCCTACACCACAGCCACAGCAACGTGGGATCCGAGCTGCGTCTGCGACCTACACCACAGCTCATGGCAACGCCAGATCCTTAACCCACTGAGCAAGGCCAGGGATTGAACCTGCAACCTCATGGTTCCTAGTCAGATTCGTTAACCACTGCGCCACGACGGGAACTCCAAAATTTAAAAAAATAGTTTCCAGTTCCTGCTTCCCTCCCCCAGCCCTGGCAAAGGTACCTGGACCCAGCAAAGCCTTTGGCTTTCCTAATCCCCTAGCCTATCCACTCAGCTCAGGAAAAATCAGGGACAAACCAGTGAATCATTAGATGAAGTCATGTGTGTCTCTCTCCAGCAGAAGGGGGTTTGGGGCTCTGGAGTTCCACTCCATTCATCGGGTACTCACTCACAGGGAATCCCACAGGACCCAGATCTAGGTAAGTCACTGATTCTCTCTGCCTCTCAGTTTCCTCATGCATAAAATGGGTACAATTATAGCATCCATCTCCTAGGACCAGTGTGAGGTTAAAGGGGGTTTGTGGAAGGTAAAGTGCTTAGAACGGGGCCTAGTAGAAGTCAAGGACCCAGACAGCCAACCAGTCACCTGCCAGAAGTGACCAAACTTCCTCCTCCCACTGTCACTGCCCCACCTTCGGAGGGGGTCTGGACTTTGCACTGCTTATAATCCACTTTCTTTCGGTTGGTCACACAAGACCAGAGGTCTCAGGACCAGGCAGCTGATTAGATAACAGGCCGCTAGCCAAGCTCAGGGCTTTTTGCCTACCCATGCCCCCTCCCCCTGGGGTCGAAGAGCACAGCCCGAACACAAAGACTGACAGACAGAAGGCCAAGGTGATCCCTCTTCGGATGCCACTCCCTCTTATCCAACCAGATCCTCTGAGTTCATCCTGGACAGTCAGGAGGGCTGCCTGGAAGAGGGGGCATGTGGGCCGAGGATTTCACAGGTGAGATGGGCTCTGCCAGGAAAAAAAGATGCAGAGGGTGTTCCTGGCTATGGGCACAGCCTGTACAAAGGCTACAAAGCCTTTGAGAGCATGACTTACCTAAATGTCCATCAATAACAAACACGTTTTTAAAATAACTCCAATGTCCACAAAGGATAAACCAATGGCTATGTATCTATACAATGGAAGAAACAGTAATAAAAAGGAACTGGAGTTTCCGTTGTGGCTCAGCAGGTTAAGAACCCAACTAGTATCCATGAGGATGCAGGTTTGATCTCTGGCTTCATTCAGTGGGTTAAGTATTTAGGGTTGCTGCAAGCTATGGGGCATAGGTCACAGATGCGGCTCAGATCCAGCGTGGCTGGGCATAGGCTGGCAGCTGCAGCTCTGATTTGACCCCTAGCCTTGGATCTTTCATATGCCAAGGGTGTGGCCATCAAAAGAAAAAAAATTTTTTAACTAAAAAATAAAAAGGAACCAACTGCTGATCAATAACCCAAGGATGGACCTTAAAAAGCCTATGTTAGGGAGTTCCCGTCATGGTGCAACAGAAATGAATCCGACTAGGAACCATGAGGTTGCGGGTTCAATCCCTGGCCTCGCTCAGTGGGTTAAGGATCTGGCATTGCCATGAGCTGTGGTGTAGGTTGCAGACTTGCCTCGGATCTGGCACGGCTGTGGCTCTGGCGTAGGCCAGCAGCTACGGCTCCGATTAACCCCCTAGCCTAGGAACCTCCATATGCCGTGGGTGTGGCCCCAAAACGATAAAAAAAAAAAAGCCCATGTTAAATGTTATACACCAGATAAAAAAGCTACATACTATATGATTTTACTTATATGACACTGTGGAAAAGAGAAAACTCTAGAGACAGAAACCAGGGGTTGCCAGGGCCTGAGAGCAGAGGAAGGGAACTAACTGCAAAAGGGCATTGGGAAGAGATTCCTGCTGGCTCAGTGGGTTAAGGATCTGGCATTGTCACTACTGCGGCTCTGGTCACTGCAGTGGCTTGGGTTTGATCCTTGGCTTGGGAACTCCTGCATGTAGTGCATGAGGCCAAAAAAAGGCATCGGCAAACTATTTGAGGTGGTAAAAATGTCCCATCTCTCGATTTTGGCTGCCATATAGATGAGATGTATACATTTGATAAAATCCATCAAACTACACTTAAAAAGGATGAATGCTATGGGTGAACCTTGAAAACATGACACTAACATTTTCTGAGAGTTGTATTGAGACATGACTCTTATACTGTACCATCCGTTAAAGTGTACAATTCAATGGTTTTTAGTATATTCACAGAGTTCCGTACCATCACTGCTATCAAATTCAGTGAGAGTTTGCAGCATCCAAAACAGAGCCTCGTTAGCAATCAATCCCCTCCCACAGCCCCTAGCAACCACTCACTTACTTCCTGTCCCTCTGGATTTGCCTTTTCTCAAATAAAGAGAATCCTACCATTCCTATCTTCAAATGCATCCATAATTCTCTATTTCTTAAACACAAGTAGAGATACAAAAAGCCACATATGTATGTCTTCTTCCATTTAGCAAAATATTACCACGGTCCTGATCAATCATCCTTTTTGGGTGCAGTTTGTTGAGCTTCAGCAAATGTATACACCTCAACCTAGATGGCAAACAAAATCAAGAAATGGGACATTTTCATCACTTTTTTCTCTTTTTTTGGCTGCTCCAGTGACATGGGGAAGTTTCCAGGCCATGGATTGAGCCTGAGCCCCAGCTGTGACAACACCACATCCTTAACCCACTGAGCCATCAGGGAACTCCTTAACCACACCTTTTACAAAAGGATGTATATGGGCATATCTATATCCATGGCAGCATTATCCACAATGGTCAAAAGGTGGAAAGCAACCCCAGTGGCCATCGACAGATGAATGGATGAATGCCATGTGGTCTATCCAATGTTGTTCAGCCTTAAAAATGGTGGCCCATGGAGTTCCCGTCGTGGCGCAGTGGTTAACGAATCCGACTAGGAACCATGAGGTTGCGGATTCAGTCCCTGCCCTTGCTCAGTGGGTTAACGATCCGGCGTTGCCGTGAGCTGTGGTGTAGGTTGCAGACGCGGCTCGGATCCCGCGTTGCTGTGGCTCTGGCATAGACCGGTGGCTACAGCTCCGACTGGACCCCTAGCCTGGGAACTCCATATGCCGCGAGAGCGGCCCAATAAATGGCAAAAAAGACAAAAAAAAAAATGCTGGTCCCTACTCACCTCAATCATCTTGCATCCCACTGTCAGATCACAGCCCACATTTGAACAACTCTGCCTACAGAGATTCCTACATGTGTGCAAGAAGGTCACAAAAGAATTGTTAGGGAGCTCCTGCTATGGTTCAGTGGATTAAGAATCCAGCTTGTATCCATGAAGATGAGGGTTCAATCCCTGGCCCTGTTCAGTGGATTATGGATCCAGCGCTACCATGAGCCTCAGTGTAGATTGCAGATGTGGCTTGCACCCCACATTGCTGTGGCTGTAGTGTAGGCTGGCAGCTGCAACCCTGATTCAACCCCCAGCCTAGGAACCTCCATGTGCCATGGGTGCAGCCCTAAAAAAGCAAAAAAAAAAAAAAAAGAATTGTCAAATCTCGAACAAGAACAGACAGTTCAGCAGATCCTCAGCCAGAGATAAACCTGGCTTCCCACCAAACTACATAAGGCAAAACGAAAGGACCGGGGCCTACTTGGATAAGACTCAAAGACAGTTGGAGTTCCCCAGGCTCAGCAGGTTAAGGATCTGGCACTGCCACTGCTGTGGTGAGGGTTTAACTCCTAACCCCAGAACTTCTTCTTTTTCTTTTTTTTTTTTTTTTTTGCTTTTTAGGGCCACACCCACAGCACATGGAAGTTCCCAGGCTAGGGGTCCAATCAGAGCTGTAGCTGATGGCCTACGCCACAGCCACAGCAATGTGGGATCTGAGCCACATCTGTGACCTACACCACAGCTCACAGCAACAGCGGATCCTTAACCCACAGAGCGAGACCAGGGATCGAACCAGCATCCTCATGGATATCAGCTGGGTTTGTTTCAGCTGAGCCACAATGGGATCTCTTGGCTCTGGAGCTTCTGCATGCTGGTGTCATGGTCAAAAAGAGAAAAAAAGAAAAGAAAAAAAAAGACTCAAAGACAGACTCTTGAGTGAATAGGGGCAAGCTACAAGAAAGATGCAGTCACTATTGGCTCTGAACATGAATTTTTCAAACACACAAAGTAATGAGGAATGTTTTATTTACTGGAAGTAAAATAAACATAAAAGCTGCCATCTCAATGTCAGCCTGCAAGCCCCTCCATCTGGTCTGGCCCCTGTAGCCTCTCCAGGCCCCATGGCCTGCGATGTCCCTGTCACTCAGCCTCCTTGCTGTCCCTTGTATACACAGGCTCACTCCTGCCCCAGGGCCTTTGCACCAGCAGTTCTCCCTGCCCTCAATGTCTTTCCTGCAGCATGGCCAAATCTCTCATCTTTCCTCACATGTCCCTTTCTCAGGAGGACCCCACCCTACCTGCCCCCAAATTCCTGAATCCCCCTAACCTGCTCTGTTTTTCCCATGGTCCTTGTCACCTTCCGGCAAAAGTATAATTAACGATGTCTCTTGTTCTTCATCAGTCTCCCTTGCCAGATCAAAAACCCACAGATCCTCATCTGCTTTGTTCACTGATGTGTCCCCGGGGGCTGGCACAATGCTTGGCACCCTGCAGGCACTCAGCAACATGAGCTCTGGAATGAAGACAATCAGAGTAGCAATGTCTAGGGAGGCTACCAGAAAACTTCAAATCACACGTGAGACTAGCATTTGCAGTTTACTCTGTACAGGTAGCACTGGTGTGGACAGATCTGATCGGACCCCCCTTCCATCCATGGCTTCCTAGACATCTGGCCTCAAGCAAGAGGCATCTCTCCCCATGCCTCAGTTTCCTCATCTGTAAAATGGGAGCCGTAGCAGCCCCTATTTGGCAGGGCCATCAAGGAGACTTAGAAGGCATGCACAGCAAGAGCACACAGCAGGTGCTTAACAGAAGACAGCTGTAATTATCACTGGGGTCCCAGCGGCTTTGAGAATGAACTTCTGACCTTGGCATTTAAGGTCTGGGCTCAGTTCTCCAAGCAGAATACCTCATGTTCTCCAATAGGAATCCACCCAGCGGGGTGGCAGAGGCAGATCAGGCAGATCCGCTCACTGCCTCCTACAGCCCTCTCCCCTGTTCCCAGGATGGCCTTGACCGCCAAACCAAAACCCCATTCTCCGGGTGTCACCTCCTCCATGAAGCCTTCCGGGAACTATCTAAAGTGAGGATCCGGTTCATTCTGTGGACATCACCCACCCAGTATGTGATGACACAAAGATGAACACGATGGGGTTCATGGCCCTGAGAAGCCGGGGGTCAGCAGGGGAGTCAGAGAGTCTGACCAACCATCAGTATAGCAGCATTGGAGCAACAAAACACTTCTGCCTATTGCACCTCATTAAATCCTCAAAGGCCCAGTTCACAGACTCAGACACTGAGGTTTGAAGGCCAACTACCTCCCCAAGGTCACAGGTGCCCAAAGAGACCAAGCCTCCGGTTCTGTATCAATGCACCAGCCTGTGTCCTCACATTTCTCCCCCACTGGGCTCAGATGGGAGTTTCGCAAATTAATCATTAATTTGACCTCGCCATTGAATTGCAAAACCCTGATTCCTCCCCTGCTGATAACAGGAAATACACCTCTAACTGCATGAACCAAGAGGCTGATTCACCTGTACGAGGCTCCGTTTTGGGACAGGACCAGATCCTGCCCACTCCAGATTGGACAGCCTGTCATTTCCTACCCCCTGAATCCCAGGGCTCCAGGGATGTCCCCAGCCCCCTGGGGCCCAGGAACGCAAGGGAGACTGCAACGTGGGCTGATTCAGCCTGGAACTTTGAGACACCACACCCTTGGTTAACATGCCAACTTCTTTTGAATTTAAAGGTAAGAAGAATAGAAGAAAAGCTTTTCGTAAGGAACCCAAGCATGTTGCTAAGACAATGAGGTGAGGTTGCTTAAGCTAGGAAGCTGAGTATGCTTCATTCCTCCACTTCTCTCCCACCCAAGACCCATGCATCAGGAAGTCTTGGCTGTTCTTGATCTAAGAAGTACCTGAAATCCATCCATTTCTCTCCAACATCACCTCAGCCCCCGTCACTGCCTGCTGGGACCTAGTCTATTCCCCACACAGAATCGGAACACAGTACCTTTTAAAAGGTACATCCAATCATGTCACTCCCATGCTCAAACACCTCCCATGGCTCCCAATTTGTTTCTGAATTAAATCCAAGTTCCTGACAGTGACCTACAAAGTCTTGCATCATCTGGCAGCTACACCAATAGTACGTCCTTCTACTGTCCACTTTGCTCACTCTAATCAGCCACACTGGCCTTGCTGATCTGGAGCCCACTGGCCAAGATTCTGCCACAGGGTCTTTGCACTGACTGTTTGCTCCTCCAAGAGCAATCTTCCTTCAGACGCCCACATGGGTGACCCCCCTCATTTCTCAAGTCTAAAGTCACCTTCTCGACAGATAGGTGACCAGCAGGCACACAGAAAGATGCTCATCATTGCTAATTATTAGAGAAATGCAAATCAAAACTACAGTGAGGTACCATGCTCAGAACAACCATCGTTACAAAGTCTGCAAATAATAAATGCTGGAGAAGGTGTGGAGAAAAAGGAACCCTCCTACACTGTTCGCAGGAATGCGAATGTAAATTGGTGCAGCCACCGTTGAAAAACAGAACAGAGATTAACTAAAAGTTACCATATGATCCAGCAACCTCACTCCTGAGCAGATACCAGATAAAACTATAATTTGTCATAGGTAATATGAAAAGATACATAGCAACACAATTTACAGTAGCCAAGACGTGGAAGCAACCTAAGTGTCTATCAACAGAAGAGTGGATAAAGAAGATGTGGTACATATACACAATGGAATATTACTCAACCCTTAAAAGGAAAGAAAATTGGAGTTCCCATCATGGTGCAGAGGAAGCAAATCCGACTAGGAACCATGAGGTTGTGGGTTCCATCCCTGGTCTCGCTCAGTGGGTTAGGGATCCGGCGTTGCCGTGAGCTGTGGTGTAGGTCGAAGACATGGCTCAGATCTGGTGTTGCTGTGGCTCTGGCATAGACCGGTGGCTACAGCTCCAATTGGACCCCTAACTTGGGAACCTCCATATGCCGAGGGTGCGGCCCTAAAAGGACAAAAGACCAAGAAAAGAAGGAAAGAAAGAAAGAAAGAAAAGAAAGAAAGAAAGAAAAGAAAGAAAGAAAGAAAGAAAGAAAGAAAGAAAAGAAAGAAAGAAAGAAAGAAAGAAAGAAAGAAAGAAAGAAAGAAAGTAAAGAAAGAAAGAAAGAAAGAAAGAAAGAAAGAAAGAAAGAAAGAAAGAAAGAAAGAAAGAAAGAAAGAAAGCCAGCCATTTGCAGCAACATGGATGGACCCAGAGATTAACATACTAAGTGAAGTCAGAAAGAGAAAGCCAAATACCATATGCTATCACTCATATGTGGAATCTAAAACATGACACAAATGAACTTCTCTACAAAAGAGACTCACGGACACAGAAAACAGACTTGTGGTTGCCAAGGGGGATGCCAGATGGGGGAGGGATGGATTGAGAGTTTGGAATTAGCAGAGGCAAACTATTATATAGAGAATAGATAAACAACAAGGTCCTACTATAGAGCACAGGGAATTATATTCAATATCCCGTGGTAAACCATAATGAAAAAGCATTTGAAAAAGAATTTTTTTAAATAAAAATAAAGTCACCTTCTCTATAAGACCTTTCTTGAACACTCCTCATTCCCTCAACAGTATTTCCTGAGTTTCTTACCACATATCATGCTCTGTTCTAGATCTGGGGTCTACAGCAATGAACCAAATGGACAAAGAGACCATCCTTTCTAAAGCAGCCCTTCCCCAATCACCTTCTATCCATCACCCTGTTTTTTATTCCTGGCATTACCAACATCAGCAATTCCATCCCTATGTATTTGTTAACAAGACTCCTTCCTGCTGCATGGACTGCAGTCACGATGGGTGGAGCTATAGCAGCTATCTTGGATCATGAGGCAGCCTTGAGAATGAAAGCCAAACACAAGGGATGGTAGAAGAGAAAGAAAAGAAATTAGATCCCTGTGATTTCATGGAACCACCTCAAAAGCCCTGGGCAGTGCAGTCATCAGAGAAACATCTGAGGAGACAGTTACAGTGAGATCCTATACCACATACCAAAAGGGCTAACACAAAAAAGACTGACAGGAGTTCCCTGGTGGCTCAGCAGGTTAAGGATCCGGCATTGTCACTACTGTGGCTTGGGTCACTACTATGGCAAGGTTTCCATCCCTGGCCCAGGAACTTTCACGTGCTGCGGGTGCCATCAAAATAAGACTGACAATAATATATGTTGGCAAGGATATGGAGCCACCAGAATGCTCACACACTTCTGGTGGAAGTATAATTTGGTACAATCACTACAGAAGACACAGTGGCATTATATCCTGAAACTAAATAACAAATGAAGGGATGGCAAATGGGGACACAATCATACCATAGGACATCACTCAGCAAAGAAAGGGAGTGGACACAGATGAACAGTATGAGCACAATGCTGACCAACAGAAGCTCAACACCCAGGAGAACTCGCTGTATGGATCCCTTTGTGTGGTGTTCCAGGGAACAGCAAAGCTAATCGCTGGTGACAGAGGTGGGGGCTGCAGTACCTCAGGGTAGGTGGGAGGGGGAGGGGTGCAAGAGAGTCTTCTACCTGTGATCCAGATGAGCATGGCAAGCATGCACACCTACATATAAACCCTGGGGGAGTTCCCGTCGTGGCTCAGTAGTTAACGAACCCAGCTAGTATCCATGAGGACACATGTTCGATCCCTGGTCTCACTCAGTGGGTTAAGGATCCAGCATTGCCATGAGCTGTGGTGTTTGCAGATATGGCTCAGATTCCAGGTTGCTGTGGCTGTGGAGTAGGCTGGTGGATACAGCTCCGATTAGACCCCTAGTCTGAGAACCTCCATATGCCAGGGGTGCAGCCCTAAAAAGACCAAAAAACAAAAAAACCCTGGGTGTCTCAGGGAGCTTCCTAGATGGGCAGGGACCAACTGACCACTGAGTCACACTCCCTCAGCCCCCCAAAAGGGATCCAACTGCAAGGAGTGGAGGTCCAGGGAATTTCTGAACAGCTGAGCAGATTCATTATTTTCAAAACTCATCATTATACCTCAGAATTAGTTTTTTGTTTTTCTTTCCTTTCCTTTTCTTTTCTTTTTAGGCTGCACCTGTGGTATATGGAAGTTCCCAGGTTAGGAGTCAAATTGGAGCTGTAGCTGCAACTGTGAAAACATCAAATCCTAACCACTAGACCACCAGGAAGCTACTCCCCTCAGAATTAGTTTTGACGGGATAATAGCATCACAGCCACGGGGTGGAGGGAGGCAGTCTTTTACTTTATGTCATTACTTGCCATGTACCTGTTCAAGCAGCGGTTCTCAGTGTGGTCCCCAGACCAGCAGCATTAGCATCACCCGGGAACTTGATAGAAATATTGGTTCTCGGGCCCCAGCTCAGATCTGCCAACTCAGCAACTCTGAGGGAGGGACCCAGGCATTTGTGCCTTTTGTTGTTGTTTTTGTTTTTCCTCTTTCTACAGCCACACTTGCTGCATATGGAAGTTCCCAGGGTCGAATCAGAGCTGCAGCTACTGGCCTATGCCACAGCCACAGCAATGCCGGATCTGAGCTGCATCCGTGACCTACGTCACAGCTCACAGCTATGCCAGATCCTTAACCCAATGAGTGAGGCCAGGGATCAAACCCCCATCCTCATAGATACTGGTTTTAACCCACTGAGCCACAGTGGGAACTCCAGACATCTGTGTTGTTTTGTTTTGTTTTGTCTTTTTGCCATTTCTAGGGCCGAACTTGTGGCATATGGAGGTTCCCAGGCTTGGGATCTAATTTGAGCTGTAGCCGCTGGCCTACACCAGAGCCACAGCAATGCAGGATCTGAGCCGAGTTTGCAACCTACACCACAGCTCATGGCAATGCCGTATCCTTAACCCACTGAGCGAGGCCAGGGATGGAACCCACAACCTCATGGTTCCTAGTCAGATTCGTTAACCACTGAGCCACGACTGGAACTCCCAGACATCTGTGTTTTAATAAGCTCTTTAGGGGCTTCTGCTGCTTGATGGTTAGAGAACCATTGTGTAGGGACTCAGATGAACTGACGTCAGATATGTACTTCAGAATAACTCAGGAAAGGGGAAACGGAAGCCCGTGGTGGTACAGCGAAACCAGAGGGCATGTGATACCATGTCTGTTAAAGCAGATGAGGGGCACATGGCAATCATACTGTTCTCTTTCTTTTTTTTTTTTTTTTGTCTTTTTAGATCCATACCCAAAGTGTATGGAGGTGCCTAGGCTAGGGGTCTAATCAGAGATGTAGCCGCCAGCCTACACCACAGCCACAGCAACTCCAGATTCAAGCTGCGTCTGTGACTTAAACCACAGTCATGGCAATGCCAGATCCTTAATCTACTGAACAAGGTCAGGGATTGAACCCGTGTCCTCATGGATGCTGGTCGGATTTGTTACCCCTGAGCCACCACAGGAACTCCCATTTGAAATTTTTTTTTTTGTCTTTTTGTTGTTGTTGTTATTGTTGTTGTTGTTGTTGCTATTTCTTGGGCCGCTCCCGCGGCATATGGAGGTTCCCAGGCTAGGGGTTGAATCGGAGCTGTAGCCACCGGCCTACGCCAGAGCCACAGCAACGCAGGATCCGAGCCGCGTCTGCAACCTAAACCACAGCTCACGGCAACGCCGGATCGTTAACCCACTGAGCAAGGGCAGGGACCGAACCCTGCAACTTCATGGTTCCTAGTCGGATTTGTTAACCACTGCGCCACAACGGGAACTCCCCATTTGAAATTTTTATAACAAGTTTTTTTAACCAATTAAAGATTTTTATCTTTTTATCTTTTTTTTTTTTTTGGCCTCTTCTAGGGCCGCACCGGCAGCATATGGAGGTTCCGAGGCTAGGGGTCTAACCGGAGCTACAGCTGTCATCCTACGCCACAGCCACAGCAACGCCAGATCCGAGCTGCGTCTGCGACCGACACCACAGCTCATGGCAACGCCCGATTCTTAACCCACTGAGCGAGGCCAGATTTTGAACCCGCAACCTCATGGTTCCTAGTCAGGTTCATTAACCACTGCACCATGACAGGAACTCCCAATTAAAGATTTTTAATGCCTCCCCACCTGCCCAAAGAAACAGATGGGTCTTCTGTCTTCCCGAAGGCAACTCCACAAACTGTCAGATTTGGCCAGTGGATAAGTTTTGGATCACGAGGTATTTCCAAATATTTGAATCTGTTGACCACATCTCACAAATGGCAGATAAATTCTGGATTTCTGCCTTCTGAAAAACAGGAGATGTCCCAGCACTGGGCCTGCATCCCCACCTGGCCACAGCCTGCTGAACTGAGCAGCATCTGCTCTGGCATGGGGTTTGTACTCCAGCTTGCCACAGGCCCCACTGCTCCCTATCACATCACACCAGGCTGCACCTGACTTTGCAATCCCTATAGTAACTAACACAAGGATGCAAACATGGTACTCATCCACATTCATTCCCATTCCAACCCTGCCGACGCATCTAATATGCTCAAAGCTGGTGCTCAGTGCTATGGAGGGCAAAGTTCATCAAACAGGAGCTGAGCAGGAAGTGAGAAAAATGACACGTTATTCACAAATGACTCAGACACACAACATGAAGAACTCAGCTCATCAAGCATATTTATTGGCATGTGCTGGTGAGCCGTGAGCACCATTTAACATTGGCAGGAGCATCCATAGGTACAACCACTTTGGAATATCGTTGGGCACTAGCCACAAAAGCAAATACTCATGGCCTACACCCCAGCAATTGCCTTCCTGGGGATTACCTAAGAGAAATAAAAACTCATGTCCAGGAGTTCCCGTCGTGGCACAGTGGTTAATGAATCCGACTAGGAACCATGAGGTTGCGGGTTCCATCTTTGGCCTTGCTCAGTGGGTTAAGGATCTGGCATTGCCGTGAGCTGTGGTATAGGTTGCAGACGCAGCTTGGATCCCGCATTGCTGTGGCTGTGGTGTAGGCCAGCGGCTACAGCTCCGATTCGACCCCTAGCCTGGGAACCTCCATATGCCTCGGGAGCGGCCCAAGAAATGGCAAAAAGACCAAAAACAAAAAAAAAAAGTCCACACAAAGACTTGTATAGAAAGGCTCCCAGGAGCTTTACTCCTGGTCGCCCCAAATGAGAAACAACCCAAACGTTAGCCAGGACATCACTGCACATTCACACACCAATGAGAAAGAACAGCTGCGCGCAATGTGGGTGGATCTAACATTGAGCAAAGAAGCCAGACCGCAAGCGTAACTCCTGTGTGATTCCATTTTGATAAAGTACCAAACCACATAAAACGAAGCTACACTGGAAGAAGTCAGGGTTGCAGCCACCCTTGGGGCTGGGTAGCAACTGGAGGGAATGCAAAGGGATTCTGGGGTGCTGCTGTTTCGTGATCAGGGTGCTGGTTACTTGAGGATGTTCAGCTGTGAAAATCCTGCCTGCCCGATCTAAGTTAATGTTGACAATGATGCCAGCATTGACTGGGTGCCAGGCCATGTGCTAAATAAGCATTTGATGTGGCAGACAATGTTGCCTCCCACCCAAAAGCCACCTTTCTCCCCTCCTTCCATGAAGTGAAACCCGACTTGCTTCCAGTATTAGGTAGAAAGCCCTACATCTCAGGAAAGGTGGGCCCAGACTCTACTCCATGCCCATGAGTCTGTCTAGCCAATATGAAGGAAAGAAAAGCCTGCTGGACGCTCCTAAGGGAAAAAATATCCTCTTCCAATAAGAAGAAAAACTGAACAGAGCCCTCCATTGCACCATCTTTCCTTCCTGCTTTGAACGGTGTGTGTAACAGTGTGATGTCCGGCTCTGTGGCAGCCATCATGAGACCATGAGGGTAAGGCTAAGAGTCACACAGACACTGACCAGGGCCCTGACATCCTTGAACTGCTGAATAAATCTGGAAACTTCCACCACCTCCAGTCTCTCATGAAGCACAAAATAAATGTCCATATTATACCAGCCACTAGGAAGCAGGTTTTCTGGTGCTTTGCAGCCCAAAGAATCCCATCTGAAGCAATGCTTTCTTTCATTTAAAATCTGTCAATTAGGAGTTCCCATCATGGCGCAGCAGAAATGAATCCGACTAGGAACCATGATCCCTAGCCTCGCTCAGTGGGTTAAGAATCCAGTGTTGCTGTGGCTGTGGTGTAGGCTGGCAGCTGTAGCTCCAATTCGACCCCTAGCCTGGGAACTTCCTTATGCCACGGGTTCGGCGGTAAAAAGCAAAAAAAAAAAAAGCAAACAAAAAAAAAATCTGTCAATTAGTCTGTGAGGTGGGTATCACTATTTGATTTGTTTCGTAGATGAGGGAACTGAGGCACAGGGAGATCAAACCACTTCCTAGCCCAAGGGCACAAATCTAGTAGTGGCAGAGGGTCCAAAACTCCAGCCTGCCCCCAAAGCCTGTGCTCTAACATTCTACTGCCTCGGCAAAGGCTCACCTCATCACCTCAGGTGTGGCTGGGTAAGGATCACAGGTAAGGGAGAAGACTGATGGAAGGCAATGCACAGTTCTGATCCCAGCCCCCCCCAACCCCGCCCCCCCCCCCCCCCGCCCCGCCAATCAAACACAATCTCCCTTTCCACTCCCTAAGTCGGTGCCTCATCTGGACCCACCAACTACACTGCCGTCATGGGAACACCAGGCAATCCACTTGTCCACGCTCTTTAGGACAAGCACGGTCTCCCACCTGATTTCAGGCCCACCTTCTCTGCCTAAATCAGGCAGAGGACAGCCCTTCCTTCAAACACCATAACTTCACCCCAGTAGTACAACTGGCAGTTGTCAAGCATGAACGGGCTCAGCAACCCGTGGGCCAAACTAGCCTGGTGTGTTTCTGTTCATCTCAGGAGCTAACAATAGGTTTACTTTTTTTTCTTTTTTTTTTTCTTTTTTCCTTTTGGTTGCCCCACCACAAACGGCAACCTGCAGCTGTGGCAATGCCGGATCCTTTAATCCCCTGTGCCAGACTGGGGAATCCAATCTGTGTCCTGCCGCTACAGAGAGGCTGCTGATCCCATTGCACCACAGCAGGAACTCCTACATTTTAAGGGTTTGAAAAAACAGAATATGGAGTTCCTTGGTGGCTCAGCGGGCTAAGCAGTGGCGTTGTCACTGCTGTGGTTCAGGTTCAGTCCTTGGCCTCAGAACTTCCACATGCCCCAGGCACAGCCAAAAAAATAGAATACTAGTTCATGACACCTGAAAGTTATATAAAAATCACACTGGTGTCCACAAAGCTGTCACAGCACTCAGCCAGCCCACTCACAGAGGTACTGTCCACACAGCTTCTGCACCATCGCCACGGAGGTGAGCTGCTGAGACAGAACCTGTTCGGCCTGCAAAGCCAAAAATACCTACTATTTGTCTTTTACAGGGAGCCAACCCCGGTCCTCTCCCCCTCGGTCCCCTGATCGGCCAGCTGGAGACATGAGTACCCCTCCTTCTTCCCAAGTGGCAGTGCAGAGAACTGAGTGACCAAGGACATACACTGCTATGAAGAAGGCACCCAGGTGTAAACAGGCCACCACACGATTGCCACAGGAGCCTTCCTCCACTCACCTTGGCCCCGGTTCAAGAACACGTGTGGAAGCTTGCCGAGGTCTTAGAAGATGGTGCAACGGCGGTTTGAGCCTGTAGGAATCAGAGGCTCCGGGCTGCCTCTCTCAAACGCCTGATCTTTTGCAAGAGGCTCAGCGTGTGGTAATCACTGTGGCTAGGAGCTGGGCAACCCAGTCTAATCTACAGACCCAATCCATCCACCAGGGCTAAAGCCCACCACTGACCTTTTTAAAATTGTGGTAAAATATGGACTTCCCGTCGTGGTTCAGTGGTAACGAACCCGACTAGGATCGATGAGGATGTGGGTTCGATCCCTGGCCTCGCTTGGTGGGTTAAGGATCTGGTGTTGCCGTGAGCTCTGATGTAGGTAGCAGGTGCAGCTCAGATCCCAAGTTGCTATCTATGGCTGTGGTGTAGGGTGGCAGCTGCAGCTCCAATTTGACCTCTAGCCTGGAAACTTTCACATGCCAAGGGCATGGCCCTAAAAAGACAAAATAATAATAATAAATTGTGGTAAAATATACATAACATCAAATTTACCATCTTTACCATTTTTTGTGTGTGTGTGTTTTTTTCTTTTTAGGGCCACACCTGTGGCATATGGAAGTTCCCGGGCTAGGAATCGAATAGGAGCTACAGCTGCCAGCCTATGCCACAGTCATGGCAACACCAGATCTGAGCCACATTTGGGACCTACGTCACAGCCTGTGGCAATGCAACTCCTTAACCCACTGATCGAGGCCAGGAATCAAACCCGCATCTTCACGGACACTGTGTCAGGTTCTTAAGCCAATGTGCCACAATGAGAATTCCCACCTTTACCATTTTTAAGTGTAGAACTCAGCGGCAGTTAAGTACATTCATGGTCGTGTAACCATCCCCACCATCCAGCTCCAGAACTTGGTCACCTTCCCAAAGGAAACTCTGTTCCGTTAAACACTAACTCCTCATCCCCTCCCCCAGGCCCTGGCACCCACCCTTCTACTTTCTATCTCTATGAATTTGCCTCCCCTCAGGACCACACATAAGCAGAATCATACCATATGTGTCTTTTTGTGACTGGCTTATTTCACTTAGCACAGTGTCCTCAAACTCCATCCATACTGTAGCCTGTGTGGGAATTTCCTTCCTTTTTAAGGCTGAATCAGATCGCAGCGTATGGCTGGACCACAGGCTGTGTATCCATCCATCGACTGGTGGACACCTGGGTTGTTTCCACTCCTTGGCTATTGTGGATGACGCTGCTACGGACATAGGTGTGCAAATCTCCCTTCAAGCCCCTGCCTTCAATTCTTTGGGACACATATGCAGAAGCAGCGTTGCTGAGTCAGATGGTGATTCTACATTTTACCTTTTTGGGGAACTGCCAGACTTCCCCACAGCAGCCGCCCCACTACACCTCTCCAACAGTGTGCAAGGGCTCCAATTTCTCCACACCTGGCCAACTGCCATGACAGCAGCCATGCTGACGCACATGAGGTGATCGCTCGCTGTGGTTCTGATTTGCATTTCCTTAATAATGAGTGATAAGGAGCATTTCTTCATGTGCTTGTTTGGCCATTTGCATATCTTCTTCAGAGAAATCTCTATGAAGTCCTTGGCCCATTTTCTAATCAGGTTGCTTTAAGCTGTTGTTGGGTTGTCCTACCAAGAACTTAACACCAGATGTCAGGCCCACGCATGTCACCTGCCCTTGATTGCCCTCCTGGATTCGTCCACCCATCAAGTCCCTCAAAGAGAAGTTGAAGAGTCCTGGGGTTCCCCGGTGGCTTAGTGGTTAAGGATTCAGCTTTGTCACTGCTGTGGCATGGGTTCAGTGCCTGGCCCTGGAACTTCCACATGGCACAGGTGTGGCCAAAAAAGAGAGCCTTATTTCTCTCCATCCCTCACACCCCGAGTCTAGCCCATCAGTACATCTGCTTTTGTTTTTTTCTTTTTTTAACCACCCCACAGCATATGGGGTTCCCGGGCCAGGGATCAGATCCAAGCCACAGTTTTGACCTATACCACAGCTGTGGCAGCACCAGATCCTTTACCCCACTGTGCTGGGCCGGGGATCGAACCCTTGTTCTGGCGCTGCAGAGATGCCACCAATCCCGTTGCACCACAGCGGGAACTCTCATTGGCACATCTAGGTCACTCTCCCTGCAAAAGGAATTGACTCTGTTCCCTCCTTCCAATTACACAGCCTCCCCCGACGCCTGCCAGACTCCCGTTCTCCCTGACTCTTCACCCCAACCCCCACCATTTCCTTTCTCCCTAAGGCAGCCAAAGGGCTCCATTAGACGTGACTCAGATCAGGCTTCTCCCCTGCTCAGAACCTTCCACTGGTATCTCAAGGAACTGAAAACCAAATCTAAATTCATGGGGTCCTACAATCCCAGCCTGCCTCTCCCCTCTCTCCATCCTCGCCTGTTTCTTCTTCCTCCCCTGGAGCAACCAACTTCCTGCCTCCGGGCCTCTGCACTTGCTCTGCCCTCTGTTCAGCATGGGGTTCCCAGGCCTGACTCTTCCTCAGGGAGGCACCCCCTGACCACCACCCAAAGGAGAGCCCTCCACACCCATCACTTGATGTCAACCCACCTGCCTCATTCCCTCCAGAGCGCTTCCTGCATGTGAACCAAACTCTCCAGGGACATCTGTGCTTGTTCGCAGGCCGTCCCCCACCCCTGATGCAAGGTTAGCTGCAGAAGGAGGACCTGGTCTGGGGTGTCCACGACTGCAGCCCCCATGCCTGGCACAATACCCAGCTCACTATCCGTGCTCAGAAAACGCGTGCTGAAAGCTACTTGTTATCAAGTCTAAAGCCATGAAGAGGATTCGAAGAACTCTCCCTCCCCAGACCTTGCCCATCCACAGGGCTGAAGGACATCTCAAACTTCAGCTGGACTTTGTCCCAGCCCTTGTCCTTTCTCCCTCCCCCACCAAGGACACATGTGGCCCTGACTGCTGACAGCTCTACCGCACATATCTGGGCTGCTCAGCCACACATCACGGCTGCCCCAGCCTAAGGAGCACAGGATCAGCAACGTCAGTTCTCTTGCAGGAGAAGGAGGGCCGGGCTCCCCCCAAGGACAGTCTCCTGCCCCAACCCACGGCCAGAGCCACCTCCACTCTTACCTCCCCAAGCCATGCAGCTCCAGGCACCCTGACACCCTTTATCGCCACCCCATCATCACCACCTCCATCATCCCAACATCACCACCCCCACCATCACCACCACCATCCCCACTATGGCCACTATCCCCACCCCCACCATCCCCACCACCTCTCTATCCACCATCACCACTGCCACCACCCCCAACCTCACCATCCCTACCCCCGCCATCCCCACCATCCCCACTCCCACCATCCCTAACCCCACCATCGCCACCACCATCCCACCCCCGTTATCACCATCCCCACCACCATCACCCCCACAACTCTCACCAGGCACAAGCAAAGCTTGAAGCACTTTGCTCACAGAGCCCTCATGACAGCTTCATGCAGTGGACACTCCTATCAGCTCACCTTACAGATGGGGAAACTGAGGCCCAGCTGAGATTTGGCTGCTGCCCAAGAATAGGTAGAATTTGGAGCCGTTTTCTGAATCCTCGACCCTATATATACTGCCACGTATATTAAGATAACAGCCATAAATATTATTTTTCTTTTTTTTTTTCTTTTTAGGGCCACACCTGCAGCATATGGAAGTTCCCAGGATAGGGGTCGAATCAGTTGCAGCTGCCAGCCTACACCACAGCTACAGCAACCTGGGATCCTTAACCCACTGAGCAAAGTCAGGGATGGAACCTGTATCTTCATGAATACTAGTTGGGTTCTGAACCCACAGAGCCACAACAGGAACTCCATAAGTGTTATTTTTTTATTTATTTCTTTTTTTGTCTTCTTTTTTTAGGGCAGCACCCGTGGCAGGTGGCAGTTCCCAGGCTAGGGGTTGAATCGGAGCTGTAGCTGCCGGCCTACGCCACAGCCACAGCAACTCAGGATCCCAGCTGCATCTGTGACCTACACCACAGCTCAAGGCAACGCCGGATCCTTAACCCACAGGGCAAGGCCAGGGATCAAACCCATGTCCTCATGGATGCTAGTCGGGTTCGTTCACCACTGAGCCATGACGAGAACTCCCATGTTATTTTTTTGTTCTTTTCATTATTCCTTCACTTCATCAGGTAGAAAGGACAGATCCTGTCATAGATGAACTGTGGCAGGAAGTTTACAATGGGCCTAAGGTCTTAAGCAGCGTCAAAAACCCTAAGGGGTTCCTGATGGTCCAGTTTTCCTTTGAAACAAATGCTTCCATCACCCTGGAAGGCCGCCAACAACAGAGTCTGCATTTATTCCAAAAGAAGATTGGTAATGAACAGCCACAAGGCCAGCCTGAGGCAGCCGCCTCACGGCTCACTCACAGCCCCAGGCAGCTGCATCCCGGCAGGGAGCACTGACTCACTTCCGATTTATCACACACATCCCTTGAAGCAACAGGCCATGGCGGTTATTAATCCCTGTTTTACAGATGAGGAAATCAAGGCCTGGAGGGGTCAAGTCACCTGCCCAAGGCCAAGGAAGCTTTCTCCTGGTGAGAACAAGGCCTGAAAGGGGACCAGACTTCATCTCACAGAGGTGGGTCCCTGGCTGACAGCTGCCATGGAGACCTTCCAAACTGTCAGGAGTGCCCCCAAATCTAGATTTGGATGGAAATCTGCCCACTTTAAATGCTGGCAACCAATTCAATTTTTTCAATTGCATTGTGGACCACACAAAACACCTCTCCAGGAGTTCCTGTTGTGCCTCAGTGGGTTAAGAGCCCAACATAGTGTCCACGAGGATGTGGGTTTGATCCCTGGCTTTGGCATTGCTGCAAGCTGGGGTATAGCTCACAGACATGGCTCAGATCCGGTGTTGCCATGGCTGTGGTATAGACTGCAGCTGCAGCTCCAATATGACCCCTAGCCCAGAACTTCCATATGCCAAAGGTGTGGCTATAAAAAGAAAAAAAAGAAAAAAAAACCTCTCTGGCTAGGTCTGGGAGAGGCTGGGCTGCAACCTGGGGACACAAGTAAGAAGCCCCAGCACTGGTTCAAATTCACTTCTGCCGCCAGCTCTGTGACCTCAGGCAGGTGCCTCTCTGGGCCTCCATGCCTCCAACAAGAAAACAAGTATGACCACACCTCAAAGGGAGTTATGAGGATCTGGTGAGCCTGCAGACTTGCAGCCTGGTGCCTGGCACACAGAAAGCTCTGCTCTGGAACCTGTGACTACGACCTTATTTGGAAAAGGAGTCCTCGAAGGCATAATTAAAGATCCCAAAACGAGATTATCCTGGATTATGAGAGTGGGCCTTAAATCCAATGATGAATATCCTTGGAAAGACACAGAGGCTGAGATGGGAGGGATGTGGTCACAAGCCAAAGAACACCTAGGGCCACCAGAAGCAAAAGAGACTAGGCAGGACCCTCCCCTCGTGCCCTCAGAGGGAGTGCGGCTCACCCCTCGACTTCAGACTTCTGGACTCCAGAACTGGGAGAGAAGACAGTTGTGTTCTCAACCACGCATCGGTTGACCACCCACTACAGCAGCCCCAGGAAGCAGACGCACCCTGAGAAAGTTCCAGGAGACACAAAGGCGTTTCCAGCAGGATGTCAACACGGATCCCAACCTGTGCCTTCCTTTCTCAAGGAAGGGCCATGCCCAGCTCAGGAACCTGTTCCAGGGAACGAGGCCCTTCACCATTACCGCTTCAGCAGTAAACAGGGAAACAGCCCTGTCCTCTGCAGCGCTCCGTTTACAAAGCCCACGGGGCAGAGAAACAGGCCCCCAGCCCGGCCACAGGAAGAGGAGCTCTGGGCCAGAACAAAGATCTCCAAGATCCATCTCTCGGTGCCAAGCGCCAAGCCCCAGGGGCAGAAAGACATGCGGAGCCCTCGTGGTCTCCGTGGACACAAGCATTGTTTTTCAGGAAGGAACTATTAACCCAAGTCGCCTTTGGAGCCAGGACCCTTAGTGTGGGAAGGGAGTGGTGACTTTTCACCTTGTGCCATTTTTTTTTTTTTTTGAGGTTAAAACTCTTTTCTGGGAGTCCCCATTGTGGCCCAGAGGGTTAAGAATCCGACTAGTCTCCATGAGGATGCGTGTTCAATCCCTGACCTTGCTCAGTGGGTCAAGGATTTGGCGTTGCGGTGAGCTGTGGTGTAAATTGCAGACATGGCTCTGATCCCGTGTTGCTGTGGCTGTGGTGTAGGCCGGCAGCTGTAGCTCTAATTCAACCCCTAAGCTGGGAACTTCCACGTGTGGCTCTAAAAAAATAAATTTAAAAAACCCCCCTTTTCTGTACTCTCACAATTGTCTTTCACTGTGCCCCTATTTTTACCGCCCTTATCTATTTTTTAATTTTTTTTGGCCGCGCCCTCAGCATGTGGAAGTTCCCAGGCAAGGTATCAAACCCCATGCCACAGCAGCGACCCAAGCTGGACTGGATGACAATGCTGGACCATAAACCTGCTGCACCACCAGGGAACTCCGCCTTATCTTATTTTTTACGCCAGCTGGAGCTGCCTGGGCAAGAGCGCATCCTGCCCAGCTATCGTAAGTGACATGACCATCCGAGGTTGCTCTACCTGAATTTTAGTTTGCGGAAACTAAGAAAAGTGGCCCCCAATTGCAGAAGAAGACACCAGCTTTTAGAAGAAAATCAGGTTCCCTGAGAACCCAAGAACTAGGTTCTTGAACTCAGAGTTCTGCGGGTCTGAAGGTCAGGCAAACACTTGGTAGTGGGTTGAACAGTGTCGCCCAGAATTCGTGTCCAGCTGGAACTTCTGAATGTGACCTTACTTGGAAATAGCATCTTTGGGAGTTCCCTTTGTAGTGCAGCGAAAACAAATCTGATGAGGAACCATGAGGTTGTGGGTTCAATTCCTGGCCTCGCTCAATGGGTTAAGGATCTGGGGTTGGTGTTGCTGTGGTTGTGGTGTAGGCTGGCAGAAACAGCTCCAATTGGACCCCTAGCCTGGGAACCTCCATATGCTGTGGGTACAGCCCTAAAAAGACAAAAGACAAAAAAAAAAAGGAAAGAAAAAGAAAGAGCATCTTTGGAGATGTGAACAAGCTACAGATCTCGAAATGACCTTATCCTAAGGATGGGTCTTAAATCCAGTGACAGGCGTCCTCATGAGAAGAGGTAAGGACACAGAGGCACACAGAGGGGACAGCCATGGGAGGACAAAGCCCTCAGAAATTAATACACACACACACATACACACCAAGGTGGCTAAAAGCAGTAGAGGAACCCTAAGCTGGCTACGAATAGCAGGGGGAGGTGGGATCAGCACACTCTCTCCCCATCCTGGACAAGCGCTGACCTCTCGCTCTTGCTCTGATCCTTTTCAGCTGCGAAGGGGCCCTTCGTGTCTTCTGTCCTCTCCCTGAAGCTGACCTTGGTCACTTGGGCCAGAGATTTTTTTTTTTTCTCTCTCTCTCTCTCTCTTTCTATTTAGGGCCGCATCTGCGGCATATGGATGATCCTGGGCTAAGGGTTGAATTGGACCAGCAGCCGCCAGCCTGTGTCACAGCCACAGCAACACTAGATCCAAGCCACATCTGCAACCTATGCTGTGGCTGTGGCATAGGTCGGAAGCTGCAGCTCCAATTCAACCCCCAGTCCGGGAACTTCCATGTGGTGCAGGTGCATCCCTAAAAAAAATTTTTTAATAAAAAGTTTCAAAAGAAATGTAGGAGTTCCCGTCATGGCTCAGTGGTTAACAAATCCGACTGAGGGGGTTGCGGGTTCGATCCCTGGCCTTGCTCAGCGGGTTGAGAATCTGGCGTTGCTGTGAGCTGTAGTGTAGGTCACAGACGTGGCTCAGATACAGCGTTGCTGAGGCTCTAGCGTAGGCCGGCAGCTACAGCTCCCATTCAATCCCTAGCCTGGGAACCTCCATATGCCGGAGTGGCCCAAGAAAGGGCAAAAAGACCAAAAAAAAAAAAAAAGAAAAGAAATGCAAATCAAAACAACCTCCATCACCACCGCAGACATTCTAGAAGGCCAAAGGGTAACAGAGGCTGGAACAGATGTGGGAGATAACAACAGCCCTTTTGGAAGGCACATTTGATGACACTGGCTCCCCCTTCCACGCCCCACCGTGCCCTACGACCTGGCAACTCCACTCCCAGGATATCCCGAAGAAATTCTTGAGAACTTTCCGATGGAAGGTTCCAGGATGTTTGCTATTTGGGGAGGCAGGAGTGGACGAAACCAGGTACTGGTCACAAAAGGAATAAACAAAGTGTGAAGAATGTAAACCTGGAGATCCAGACAAGCATACGGCACCGCGGATAGAGTTCCAAGAGCGCAATGGGCGGAAAAGCAGGGCTCAGAGCAGGTGTCACGGATGGAGAACAAAGTTCGCTGCCTGCTCCCCAGACCATAGCAGCCCCTGTGCTATGGGCGGGGCCTGCCCGGCCATGCCCAGCTCAGAGCATTTGCAATCTATCAGCCTGTTCCATCTTCCCCTCAACCCAAAGGCAAGGTGTGGTTAGTTCTGTCCCATTTTACAGGAGCCTAACCAAGCTCAGTAGACCTGAGGAACCTGCCCCAGGTCACCTGCAGGCCAGAGGCAGAGCCAGGATCATCCCCACACCTCCTTTGCTCCCAAATCAAGTTCCAACCCACTGTTCTGGGAGCAGACTCCTGGCACTCTCTGTGGTACCAGGACATTCATGTCCTATTTCAGGACATACCACCCAGGGGATGGGTGCCAGGGCATGGTGGGTTGAGACCTGAGAGGGAGAGGAGAAGAAGAAATAGAAGGAGATAAGAGAAAATAGATGCTCAAGCAGGTACGTGTACACACATATCCACACTATTCACCAAATGACCAAAATGGGGAAATAGCACAGATGTCCCTCCACTGACAGATGAAAAAACAGCATGTGCTCCATCCACACAGTGGAATGTGACTCAGCCAGAAAAAGGAGTGAGGAGTTCCCAGGTGGCTCAGCAGGTTAAGGATCTGGTGTGGGTTCAATCCCTGGCCCAGGAACTTTTTTATGCTGTGGGCGTGGCCAGGAAAAAAAAAAGGAATGAAGCACTGACACAGATTACAACATGATGAACCTTGAAAACATGATCCTGAGTGAGAGAAGTCAGACACAAAGGACCACATTTATAGGACTCCATTTATAGGAAATGTCTAGAACAGATAAATCCATAAAACCAGAAAGCAGACTAGTGATTGCCAGGGAACAGGGAAGGAAGAAAGAATGGGGAGTGGGGTTTCACTTTGGGGTGATGGAAAGAATCTGGAAGCAAAGCAATGGTTATACACAGCATCTTGAATGCGCTAAATGCCACTAAATGGATCGCTTTCAAATGATTAATTTTATGTTATGTGAATTTCACCTCTATAAATGATTAAATTAAAAGTTCATAATGGGACTGAACACCAATGCAATCACTTTGGAAAAGAGTCTGGCACTTCTGGGGTCCAGCAGTCCTGGCTCTTCTTTTTTTGGCCACACCCACAGCATGCAGAAGTTCCTGGGCCAGGGATGAACCTGCACTACAGCAGTGACAATATTGGATCCTGAACCCACTAGGCCACCAGGGAACTTGCAGGCCTACCTCTTCTTGAGGACCCTTCTTATGGACAAGTCAGGCTTGTGCAAAAA
This sequence comes from Phacochoerus africanus, assembly GCF_016906955.1. Classification (NCBI taxonomy): domain Eukaryota; kingdom Metazoa; phylum Chordata; class Mammalia; order Artiodactyla; family Suidae; genus Phacochoerus; species Phacochoerus africanus. Next base: position 28,436,702 of record NC_062558.1, on the reverse strand, counting down.
GGGCCAAGAGTGTTCATAACCCACAGCTGGAGATATTCATGGCCAATAGCAACAGCCATGTGGAATATTATACAGCCATGAAGATGGGGTGTGGTTTATTGCACTAGCATGGACAGATCTCACACACATAACAGGAAGCAAGAACAAGACCCAAAACATTACATAGTATCTCTCTTGTTCGTCAGGGTTGAGCTGCTATAGCAAAATATCAGGCTAGGTGGCTTATAAGCAACAGACTTTATTTCTCCTGGTTGGGAGGCTAGAAGTCTGAGATCAGAATGCTGATGTAGTCGGATGAAGGCCCTCTTCTGGTGTGCAGACTTCTTGTTGTGTCCTCATATGGTGGAAGGGGTGAGGGAGCTCTCTTTTATTTTTTTCTTTTTAGGGCCACACCTGCAGCATATGGAAGTTCCCGGGCTAGGGGCCGAATCAGAGGTGCAGCTGCTGGCCTACACCACAGCCATGGCAACCCCAGATCCAAGCTGCATCTGTGACCTACTCCACAGCTCATGGCAACACTGGATCCTTAACCCACTGACCAAGGCCAGGGATCAAACCCTCATCCTCATGAACACTATGTCAGGTTCTTAACCCACTGAACCACAGTAGGAACTCCCTCTGGGGTCTCTTTTATAAGGGCACTAATCCTATTCATGCGGGCTCCACCCTCATGACCTAATCCCTTCCCAAAGGCCCCACCTCCTAACACCATCGCTTTTGGAATTGGGATTTCAACATCTGAATTCTGAGGGGACACAGGCATGCCAATCATAGCAGAAAGATTCCAGGCAAGTCAAGGGTACAATCAGATGAAACCAAACCCAGTGTTTAGGGGAGCTGACAGGAGTAACACAATAAAAAGACAAGCAGGCTGGGAATAAGCATAGTTTCCTCCACAGGGGCTTGTGGAGGGCAAACGAGGTTCTGTTTTTTCATCTTCCCAGGGTGTTCGTTTTTGTTATTTATTTAACTGCGTGTGTCTTTGGCCTTTTCCTTAAAGTGTGTAATATGTCACAAGAAAGAGGAATCAAAGTCGAATACTCGAAGCAGGAGGCTGCAGCGGGTAGAACCTGGGGAGCCTGGGAACAGGCAGTGGAAGGAAGTCCCCTGAGCCTAGAGAGTCTTTCAAAGCTGCCAAGGGGTTCCAGTGGCTGCGGGCTCACGGCCGAGTAAGGCCAGAGTGACCTCCATCTGCCAGCCAAGAGGCCACATGGGGTCAGGGGGATCCGGCACAAGAATTTCTGCAAGGCTCAGAGGGACAGGCAGTGGGATGAGAAGTACCCCCATCCACCGCCCCATCTATACCAGACAGGCCCCGGCACCCCCACCCTGGGCTGCAATGCCTTCCCAGCCCAGAGTGGGAGGAGGCACCCAACCCAGCCCACAGCCCATCATGCTTCCATGATGGAGCGGTGACAAGGGAGGGCAGGAGGGGATGGGACAGGCTGGCAGGGGGCCGCTGGCAGGATCCACACGCCTGGGCAAGAGGGGAAGGAAGCAGAGCTAGGAAAATCAGGGAGCAGATGGAGGAACGGCTGAGAGAGGCAAAGCCAGAGGGAATCAAGGGCTTCTTCCAGTCCAAGGGGAGGTTCAAACTTGCCCTGGGGGGTGGGAGGGGAAAGGCCACCGGGGGCGGGGGAGGGGGTGCAGAAATGGGGCAGCCAAGCTGAAGGGAGGCCAGACACCCACCCCAGCTCAGCCAGGCGAGCTCTACTCTCATGTGACTCACACAAGGAGACCTTTGTGGACGAATCTGTCAGAAGAAAACATGCGCTCACGAGGAAACAATTAGACCAATCCAAGTCGAAGGACTTTGTGCCCAAAAAACTGGCCCCTTCACCACCGCCAGTGTTGTGAAGGACCCAGTAAAAAGAAAGGGGCTCGGATTTCCCGTTGTGGTACAGTGGTTAACGAATCCGACTACGAACCATGAGGTTGCATGTTCAATCCCTGGCCTTGCTCAGTGGGTTAAGGATCCGGTGTTGCCATGAGCTGTGGTGTAGGTCACAGACACGGCTCGGATCCCACGTGGCTGTAGCTGTGGCATAGGCTGGCAGCTGTAGCTCCATTTAGACCCCTAACCTGGGAACCTCCATATGCCACGGGAGCAGCCCTAGAAAAGGTAAAAAGACCAAAAAAAAAAAAAAGAAAAGAAAGAAAGGGGCTGGAGGCCCGGTCTGGATTAAAGGAAGAGAGAGGAACAAGGTGATCAGACACAGGACGTGATGTAAACAATTAAAAAAAAAAAAAAAAAAACGCTGTAAAGGGTGATGTGGGGACAACAGGGGCATGTGAATGTAGACTGAACATGAGATCAAAGAAGGGGGTTGTTACGAGCTTTCCTGAGTGTGACTGTGGTCTGCAGTTACAGAAAACAATACCCTTGACCTTAAGACACGCACGCTTCAGTCCCCTGGGACAAAATGGCATGATGTCTGCAAGCAACTCTCAAATGGTTTGGCAACGACAGACAGACTGACAGACAGAGACCGAGAACGGAAATGCAGCAAGGCATAAACATCGGTAGAACGTGGGAGACGACCTACAGGAATCCACTGCACAGTTCTTACAATTTTTCCAGAAGAAACATTTTCAAATTGAAAGATCAGGTGAGAAAAGGAACGTTCGGCGGTTTTATGGATTTTTTTCTTCACAAGTCTGAAAGCTCCCTCCTGGGAATGGCTGGTACATGTCATCCACGGGATGCTCACGATCATCAAGATACCCAGTCAGAGCTACCTGGGTGACCGGGGGAAGATTTAGAGAAACGCAAGATGCAGGGGAGTGGGTGTAGTATGGTCCCATTTCAGAAAAATGATGGCAGACTAATCCTACTGTACATACATATATAAGGTTAAGATGATGGCAACAGCAATCGCTTACATGACACTGTTATTCTAAGAGTTTTACGTGTGCCAATGCCTCTATTTTCATAAGAGCCCCATATAGGAGATACTTTTATGAATTCCATTTTACAGAGGGCACAAAAGACACAAAGAGGTTAAGTCACCAGCCCAAAGACACACGGCTGGCAAGCAGCAGAGTTGGGATTTGAAGCCAGGCTCCAGAGTCTATCTCTTGGGTCCGCCTAAGCTTCTAGATGCCAAAACTGCAGCCAAGGGCTGGAGAGGATCCTGAGGGTTTGAGAGCTCATGCCCAGCCTTGACAGTGACCTGCCAGAGCCACCTCTTCTGGCACCGCCTTCCAGCTCCCCACATTCCATTCTGCCCGATGCCTCTCTCCCAGGTGGATGGTTCTCGGGCGGGCACACAGGGCACTCAGTGCACAGAAGGATGCTTCCAGAGACCCTGGGGGCCTTGCTGTCCAGGTGGGTCCCTCTCACTCCCACACCTCCACAATGCCCTAGGTGTGCCCCAGGGTCTGTGGCAAGGGTCCGCAGTGCTGGCAGCTGTTCACCCAAGGGTCTGTTGATGATGGGTTCACATGGCAGAATACACCTGCTGGCAATTCTTGATCAACTCCTCTGCATCCGTATCTGGGCAGATTCTGATAAAGGTTCATCCTTCCTCCACTCCATCCCCTCTAGTGTACTCGCCAGGCACCTCTCATCCAGGGCAGACAAAGCCTGAACTTTGGCACACCCCTGCCCTGACACCTCTCCCAGTTTATAACAAAACCACCTCCCAATCCTGCCGCCAGGAGGTGGGCGGGCAGGGTTGCAGACAGGGGACCCTGGGGACTCTCTGCCTGACAGACGCTAGCAAATGACTTGCTTTGACAACTACTTGGCTTCTTCCAAGCCCCACTTCCCCCATCCACCTGAGACAGTCTTCACTGCCAGTACTCACTGTCCTGTGACCTTACTTAAATCCTTGCTCCTTTTGGGTTTTGGTTTTCCCAAAGGAAATATAAAAGATGGGACTGAATAAAACCCAAGTTCCAGATCCAACAATGTGAGTTCACGAAATCATCCCTGATAAAAACAATTAGCTAACAAGCCACCACTCCCTCAAGAGGTCTTAGGTGGAGCCAAAAAAAAAAAAAAAAATCTCTAATACTATAATAGCAAGAGACAATGAGGTGAAGTAAGAAAACTACTCTGGGGCAAAGGGCTGATCAATCATGTTCACTGCCTGTCACCCTTTCCTCCTTCTGCTAACAGTCCCCCTCTTTTCCCTAAGGGACCACCCAACCCTACCCAAGTCCCTTTGCTTTGGGGAGGGGAAAGACTTCCTTCTCCAGCTCCCAGGATGAGCATGTAATCCACGCCTGACCAATCAGAGCAGTAGTCCATTTCTCAAGCTACAGGGATGGGCTCAGGGATAAGCATGTGAGACAAGCCCAGCCAATCAGAGCCCATGAGCAATCACACCACAAATTTTCCCAGCCCCACTGGGAAATTCTCTAATTATCCTTGAATGTCCCTCCATCAGGTTCCCTTCAGAGACCTCTGGGGAAATTCAAAGCAATCCATTTCTGCCCCCCATGTGGTGCAGATGGCCATCTGAACCCCAGATAAATCTGCTGGTGAGTGATATGAAAGCACATATACAAAAAAGTGAATTTTAAATTCTCAGATTGCATTCCAACTGGATCTATGAGGGGACCCACAGGAAGAAGAGCAGGGCCCCAAGAAACTCCCTCCCCACACTCTCTCTGCACCGTCCAGGCCAACACTAACCGCGTCAACTGGAGGTTTACTGAGTGCAGGTCAATGATTTTGCACGGTTGAGATGATGTGTGATCCTGTACATATGGGATAAGTACGTATCCCCAGCAAACTGGACCTGGGTCTCCCAACTCCGCCTCACGCAGTTTCTGCCCTCAAGGACAAGAAAAGCAAGTGGTTCCACTTTGATGCTGAACTTGGGCTTAAACGCAGTGGGTGGGGAATACCACCCTACCCCCAATCCAAGCCACTGCCCAGCTAAGACCAATTTGCCAGCAAGAGGACCCCCTTCTCCCTCCAGGAGGCAGAGCAAGGTGGCCCCAACCAGCCTTCACTTCCCCCTTTGATAGGACAGGTGCTGTTTCCTTACCCACCACCCACGGATGGCCCCAATAACATCCTGTGTCCCTTCCTCCTGGCCTTTGCGTTGAGACAGAGAAGGGGGTCAGTCAGAAGATACCAATCTTCAGCCAGGAGAAACACCCAGTCACAAGAGTCAGAGAGAGGTCTCTGGAATCCAGGCAGGGCTTGTCAAGACTCAGGCCCTGGGAGTTCCCATTGTGGTTCAGTGGGTTAAGAACCTGACTAGTATCTATGAGGATGCAGGTTCAATCCCTGGCCTCCCTCAGTGGGTTAAGGATCTGGTGCTGCTGCAAGCTGAGGCATAGGGAGCAGATGGGGCTCGGATCTGGTGTTGCTGTGGCTGTGGTGTAGGCTGGCAGCTGCAGCTTTGATTCAACCCGTAGCCTGGGAATTTCCATATGCCATGGGTGAGGCCCTAAAAAGACAAAAAAATAAATAAATAAGTCTCAGGCCCTGAATCCATGGATGCATCATGGGGACCAGGCTCCTGGATGCTCCCCAGTGCCAGGCACACAGACAGGGGTGGAAGAGCCAGTCCTGGAAGTCAAGGAGTCTGGCCCCCAAATCCATGCTTTCAAGGACCCCCAACTGGAATCCTCTCACTTCTTCCACCACAGACAGGTCTCAGTCCTGGACCAGGGCCCTGACCACTGGATACAATCATGAAAGAGAAAGACAAGGCCCCTGCCTCATGGAACCTCAAGCAAGTAAACAATATAATTCCAGAGAATGGTGATGGTTTAGAAGGTAATAACATGGATTTATAATGGTGATGATGGCTTAGAAGGTTTACAACACAGATGGGGCAGGCAGTGGGGGTGGGATTCATGAGGGGTGGGAAGAGGGGGTATCTTCTTCAAGAGGTTACATTTGAGCTGAAACATAAGAGCAACTAAGCATAAGAGCAGGAGGAAAAAGCATTCCAGGGAGAAGGAAAAGTCCACACAAAGGCCCTGAGGCAGGAAAGAACATGGTACAGTGGACGAAAAGAAAGGCCAGGAGGCTGTTCCCAGACTGTGCTGGGAACAGAGGCAGGTCAGGGGCTTATAGGGGCAGATGGGTTTCACACCACACACAAGGAGGTTTTAATCAGGGTTGTGAAATGATCCAATTTGCACTGTTTATTTTATTTTGCTTTCTTTTTTATTTTTTGCTTTTTAGGGCTGCACCTGCGGCCTATGGAAGTTCTCAGGCTAGGGGCTGAATTGGAACTGCATCTGCCACCTACGCCACAGCTCACAGCAATGGCAGATCCTTAACCCACTGAGCAAGGCCAGGGATAGAACCTGCATCCTCACGGACACTAGTCAGGTTTTTAACCCACTGAGCCACACAGGAACTCCCAGTTTGCCTTAGTTTAAAGAGCATTCTGTCTGCAGTGGGCGGGGGGATGGGGGTGGGGGGGAACACTGACCACAGAGCAGCACAAGTTAGGGCAGACAGCCAAGGAGCTGGTCCCCATGATGCATCCATGGATTCAGGGCCCGAGTCTTTTTTTTTTTGTCTTTTTACGGCCACACCTGTGGCATATGGAAATTCCCAGGCTAGGGGTCAAATCGGAACTGCAGATGCCAGCGTACACCACAGCCAGCAAGTGAAAGATGAGACGGAATGGCTCGATGTGGAGTGGGGGCCATTCAGGGGAGGGAAGCAGTCCCCATGTCCCTACACGGGGTGACAAGCTGCCACTCGTCAAGCACCTCCTCGTGAAACCACCCTCTTCTTCTTCTTCTTCTTCTTCTTTTTTTTTTTTTGGTCTTTTTGCCTTTTCTAGGGCCACAACCGTGGCATAAGGAGGTTCCCAGGCTAGGGGAACAATCGGAGCTGCAGCTGCCGGCCTACACCACAGCCACAGCAACTCGGGATCCCAGCTGCGTCTGCAACCTACACCACAGCTCAAGGCAATGCCAGGTCCTTAACCCACTGAGCAAGGCCAGGGATGGAACCCGCAACCTCATGGTTCCTAATCGGATTCATTAACCACTGAGCCACGACAGGAACTCCACCACCCTCATCTTCTAAACATCCATTCAATAAATATTTGAGAACCTAGGGTTATGTGCCAGGCAGGATTCCAAGGATTTGGGACACAGCAATAAACAAAAACCACAGCCCCTGCCCCTAAGGGCCCAACATCCTCACAGGGAGAAACAGACAATGCACAGGGTGCACAGGTGAATTCCGAGGTGTGGCAGAGCTACAGAAAAAGAAGAAGGGTGAGGAGGTTCGGAACACTGGGGGATGGGGAGGGAACTTGCAATATTAAAAAAGGGAGATCTGTTTTAAAAGACACATGCACCCCAAATGTTCATAGCAGCACTATTCACAATGGTCAAGACATGGAAACAACCTAAATGTCCATCAACAGATGAAAGGATTAAGAATATGTGGTACTGGCATTCGCATCGTAGCACAGTGGAAACGAATCCGACTATGAACCATGAGGTTGCGGGTTCGACCCCTGGCCTCACTCAGTGGGTTAAGGATCTGGTGTTGCTGTGAGCTGTGGTGTAGGTTGCCGATGCGGCTCGGATATGGCACTGCTGTGGCTATGGTGTAGGCCAGCAGCTGTAGCTCCAATTCGACCCCTAGCCTGGAAACCTCCATATGCCATGGGTGCAACCGTAAAAAGACAAAAAGACAAAAAAGAAGACATGATATATATTCACAATGGAATGCTACTCAAGCCTTAAAAAAGAACAAAATAATGCCACTGGTAACAACCTGGATGCAACTAGAGGTTCTCATACTAAGTGAAGTAAGTCAGAAAGAGAAAGACAAATATCATATGATATCACTTATATGTGGGATCTAAAATAGGGCACAGATGAACCTATCTACAGAACAGAAACAGACTCACAGACACGGAGAACAGACATGTGGTTGCCGGGGCGGGGGGTGGAGGGGAGTGGGATGGAGGGGGAGTATGGGGTTAGTAGATGCAAACTATTCCATTTAGACTGGATAAGCAAGGAGGTCCTGCTGTACAGCACAGGGAACTATATCCAGTTCCTCAGGATAGACTATGATGGAAGCTAATATAAGAAAAGGAATGTTGGAGTTCCCATCGTGGCGCAGTGGTTAACGAATCCGACTAGGAACCATGAGGTTGCGGATTCGGTCCCTGCCCTTGCTCAGTGGGTTAAGGATCCGGTGTTGCCATGAGCTGTGGTGTAGGTTGCAGACGCGGCTCGGATCCTGCGTTGCTGTGGCTCTGGCGTAGGCTGGCGGCCACAGCTCCGATTAGACCCCTAGCCTGGGAACCTCCATATGCCGCAGGAGCGGCCCAAGAAATAGCAAAAAGACAAAAAAAAAAAAAAGAAAAGAAAAGGAATGTATATATATGCATGACTGGGTCACTTTGCTGTACAGCAGAAATTGGCACAACATTGTAAATCAATCGTACTTTAATTTTAAAAATCAAATAGAAGAACAGGGAGAAAAAAAGGGAGATCTGTGAGCAAGTGAGATCTGAGCAAAGGCCTGAAGGAGACGGGGGATGGGGGGGACGAGTCACACACACATCACATCAGGGAAAGAGCTGTGGGCAGAGGGAAGGACTTAGTCAGGTGGATGTGCCAGTAAGTCTGAGGAATGGCCTGAAGGGCTGGGTGCAAGGTCAAGGTGAAGGGGAGGGCGGGAAGGGGTCAGATGGCACAGGCTTGAGGGCTGATGGAAGGGCTCACCTTGACTCAGAGGGAAGGGGGTGAGCCCACTGCAGGGCTTTAAGCAGAGCACAAGATGGTGCTCTGATGGCAGTTTCATTTTTCATTTTTTTTTGTCTTTTCTAGGGCCGAACCCACGGCATATGGGGGTTCCCAGGCTAGGGGTCTAATCGGAGCTGTAGCCATCGGCCTACACCACAGCCACAGCAACACAGGATCTGAGCCATGTCTGCAACCTACACCAGAGCTCACAGTAATGCCGGATCCTTAACCCACTGAGCGAGGCCAGGGGATCGAACCCAGTGTCCTCATGGTTCCTAGTCGCATTCATTAACCACTGAGCCAGACGGGAACTCCTCTGACGGCAGTTTTAATAGGATCCCACCACCTGCTGTGCTGAAAAACCTGCTGGGAGCAAAGGGGGAGGCAGGGAGGCCTGGAGGAATTCAGGTGAGAGCTGATGGCAAGCCATGGTTCTGGAGAGAAGCTGGAGATATACATATATACATTTGTTTTTCCACACCTGCAGCACGTGAACGTTCTGGAGCCAGGGATCGAACCTGCACCACAGCAGCAACCGGAGCCACTGCAGTGACAACACAGGATCCCTGAGCCACTGAGCCACCAGGAAACTCCTAGATTTTGGATATATTTTGAAGATGAAGCCATAAAACAACCAGATGATTCGATATGGGAAATGAGAGAAACAGCCCAGACTGACTGCCAGGCTTTGGGCCTCAGCAGCTGGAGGATGGAGGACGGCTTGAGATGGGGATAGAGCCAGAAGAATGGGGTTTCTGGGGGAGTGACAGTAAGTCGGGTGCAGACCAGGGTACATGTCAGCTGCCTTTGACCACTCAGGTTGAGATGCTGAGTTGGCCTCTGGATGGATGCTCAAGGATGGGGTTCAGGGGAAAGGTCTGGGCCTGGGGTAGCAAGTTGGGAGGGGCCAGGACAGAGATGGGCTTTGATGCAGGAGACTGGATGCGGGGGCGGCCAGGGAGATAAGGAGAAAACAGCATCTGAGTCCAAGAGCAGCCAGCCAGCAAAGTTGGAGGAAGACCAAGAGAATAGACATTAAAGTGTCTCAAAAGGTCCTTCTAGAAGCTTCCAGAAAAGGTGGAAGGAACTTCACCCCAAATGCCAGGAAGCAAGCACGGGTGAGGCCACTCCTGTTCCTTCCCCTTCCCCAGCATGAAGCATTGGGGGAGCAGAAGGAAACAGTGGGTTAGAGGTGGGGGAAGGAAGCAGGACAATGAAGCCAGCTGTGCCCCAGGCCACCAGTGGCCTTGACCCCTGGGTTCGGTTCTTAGTGGAACTTAAATCAGGATCCCGACCAGCCCTGGACAACTTGTTACTTGCCAGCTCCCGGGCCCTGAAGACTCCAGAGCCAGGAATGAACTTTTTTGTGTTATTTTTGTTTCTCTTTGCTTTTCAGCTCCAGTGGCCATTCCCAGGACCAACAGAGGCCAAGGTCACATTTGAACAAAGGAGAGGGAGATGAGGGACATAAAAGGACTTCTTTTGTTTGGTTTTTTGTTTTTATTTCTGGCTGACCCCTACAATTGAACTTTCTGCACCATAAATGTGTTTATGGGGACGAAGCTGCTACCTCTTTGTGACGTAAGATGGTGCGGTCGGGGCGGGGGGTGGGGGTTGGACTCTCCATAACCAAATGCTCTAGTTCTAAGACTGTGAGCCAAAAAAGTCTGTCTGTGTCAGCCCTGTGGCTGAAACCAGGTGGCTTGGGGGTAGCTTACGACCCCAAGGGCCTCTCTGCCGCTAACCAAGGACACAGGCTCACCCATCTGGGCCCTGTGACCCTCAGGAGGACCCACGGTCATGGACGGAGCAGACATGCCTGTGCCCGGGCTCTGGTGGGACTGGACGTGCCCAAGGGAAACTCTTCCATGAGGAGTTCCTGTTGCGGCTCAGCAGGAATGAACTGACTAGTATCCATGAGGACATGGGTTCAATCTCTGGCCTCATTCAGTAGGTTGGGCATCAGGCGTTGCAGTGAGCTGTGGTTGGTCGCAGACACGGCTCGGACCCCGTGTTGCTGTCGGCTGTGGTGTAGGCCGAGAGCTGCAGCTCCAATTCAACCCCTAGCCTGGGAACCTCCATATCCCGTGGGTGCGGCCCTAAAAAGAAAAAAAAAAAAAAACACTCTTCCATGAGCAAGTCCTTGGCCCCTACTCGCTTACATGCTGTTTGCTAGAATATGAAGGCCAGAACAGGATGATTCCATATAGCTGAGCTTGAGCAAATTCTAGCTAATCACGTGAATCATGAAGTGGAGGCTTGGCAAGTATGAGTCATTCCAGGAAGGGAAGGGGAAGATCAGGGTCCACAGAAAAAAGCCCTGTGCAGGGTCTGGGGAAAGTTGGACCGTTCGCATGTGTCCACATGTGTAACCATACGCCCCAACATGTGTTGACACACATTTGTGAGCCCACATATGTACCCATGCAAAACAACACACATGAACCCATGTGTTCCAGGCGACCACGTGTGGGCACATATCAACCCCTATGGACACGTGTGTGCATGCACACATATATGCCACCACAAGACGCTGGGTTCCAGGTCAACACACGCTGACACACAACACGTGTGTGTGTGTGTGTGTGCTTCAGCACATGGTCGTGTCTGTGCACCAGCCAACACGTGTGCCTGTGTCACTGGTCATGTATGTACAACCAGCACACGTGCACCCACTTCAACACACATGTGCACACACACAATCATGGAGTCAGAGAAGCAAATCCATTAGGAGCAAAGAGGGAAGCAAAAATAACCACACTTGAGGGAAACTAAAAATAGCCCTGTTTTTCAACTGTCGACCCAAGTTAAGTGGAAGCTGCCCTCTCGCGCACCAGAGGAATAGGAAGCTTCAGGCAGCGAAGAGGAAGAAAAACACAACAGAACCAGAGCACACCTGCAACTCCACTGCCCCCCTCCACACAGCCTTGTCCTCCGGTGGCCAGATGTGGCCAGATGCGGTCAGCCCTCCAAGACAACCCCAGGGCTTTCCAGGGGTAAGGGCAGGGTACAGAGCGGGATAGGAGGGTAGGCAGGGCCACCCTGAGGGTCACCAGGACCACAGCCAGGGAGAAACCATCCTACCAGCTTCTCTTGGCATCTGTGATGCTAAAGCATGCCCTGGAAGGAAGATGTCGGGAGGCGATACGTACTTGTGGTTTGGGGGAGGTAATTAAAAGGAGAAAGAAGTTCCCATTCTGGGCCAGCAGAAACGAATCCAACTAGTATTCATGAGGATGTGGGTTCGATCCCTGGCCTCACTCAGTGGTGAGGATCCCGCATTGCTGTGGCTGTGGTGTAGGCCGGCAGCTATAGTTCCGATTAGACCCCTAGCCTAGGAACCTCCATATGCCGTGGGTGTGACCCTAAAAAGAAAAAAAAAAGACAAAAAAAAAAACAAGAAAAGAAATAGGGAGTGTGGACAGGGCAGGGTCTGGGGCAGCAGGCTCGCTGGGCTGGAATCCTGGTCTTGCCACTTCAGCTGTGTGACCTGAGGCTAGTAACTTGACAGTTCTGTGCTTCTGCTTCCCTCAGTAAAAGAGAGGCAGTGGGAGCTCTTAGGTACTCAGTGAAGTGAGAGAATACTCGAAACACACCTAGAACAGTGTCTGGTGCAAAGTCAGTGTCCACTGACTGTTTTCTGTCCTCACCATGCCTCCCAAACCTTTAAATGATGGGCAGAGGGGATTTGCCAGAAGGTGCAAACCAACTTCGGCAGGGGTGGGCATGGCGGTCCTGAAGGCTCTCTGGGTGGCCCTTGCTGAGGGAGGAGAGGACAAAATAGAGTGTGGGCAGTGAATGACAAATACCATATGATATCACCTATATGTGGAATCTCAAAAAAAAGGACACAAATGAACTTATTTGCAGAACAGAAACAGGATCACAGACTTTGAAAAACCAATGGTTACCAAAGAGGACAGGTAGGCGGGTAGGAGGGATGGACTGGGAGTTTGGATTGGCACATGCATACTGAGTTATACAGAATGAGTGGTCAACGGGGACCTGCTGTAGAGCACAGGGAACTCTACCCAGTGTTCTGTGATAATCTGCGTGGGAAAAGAATCTGAGAGAGAATGGATGCATATATGTATGACTGGGTCGCTTTGCTGTACAGCAGAAATTATCACAATCTTGTAAATTAACTATAATTCAATAAAACTTTTTTGAAAATTGAAAACAAGCAGTAAAACAAAACAAAACAAAACAAAAAAACAGAGTCAAGGGCTGGGGCCAGGGGTGGGGAGAGGCTAAGGAAACAACTCGACCTCCAAGTGCTCACTGTCTGCCCATCCCACCACTCTACCATGCTCTGGTCTTCAGGGACACTGTGGGGACAGCCACCGGACCTGCCCCTGCTCATGAGACAGAAAGAGAATACACAAATAAACATATAACATAAGAGGGTGCCTTTTAGGGACACGAGGGATGAGCTATGCAGAGATCTGGGAGATAAGGCTTCCAGGCAGTGTGAAAAGCAAACAAGACTTTGGTGGGACCGGGCTTAAAGAGTTCAAGGGCTTTGAAGAGATGAGCGTGGCAGGGGAGCAGGGAAGCCAAGAGAGGGAAGGAAGGCCAGATCTTGGGGTCAGGGGCAATGTTCAGGCCCCTGAAATGACCTTGGTGTTCACTCAGAGTGAGGGGGGAACCTGGAAGGATTATGAGCACAGGGGGCACATGATCTGACTGTGGAGACCAGAGATGGAGACTACTGCACCAGTCCAAGCTGTGGATGGAGGAGGCTGTAGCGGTGCTGCCAAGAAGGGATCAGGGCGCAGACAGGTTTTGAAGGTAAAGCTGATGGGATTTACTGATGATCTAGAAACAAGGGTATCAGAAAAAAAGTGTGCAGCCAAGGATGACCCAAGGTTTTTGCCTCTCCTCTGGAAGGGAACAAATGGAAGGTCATTTACCGAGAGGAAGACACAGGTGGGGGAGACTCCGGCAGCTGCAACAATTAGTGGATAAAGCACACAAGGCTGATTCCAAGCAGAAAACTTAGACAGCAGAGGGGGGTTCAGCTTCCCCCACTGGACATGGAGAAGGCCACCAGGTGTGTCATCACTCATGGTGGCCCAGCAGACAAGCCCTTTTCCCTTGTGACCCAGCAGTGAAGGGCCCCTCCCACTATCCATCAGCTGGGCCTTTCCTGGTGGACCAGAGACACCCAATAACTTGGAAACAGACGCCCAGGAACCTGGACTGTGCTTCCTAATCCATTCAAACACTTGGGGCCACACATGCCACACTCCATGCCAGCCCTCCTGGGGTTTGCCCCAGGATATTTTCACGCACACACACACACACACACACACACCAGCAAGGGCCCTTGAGCAAATCACTCTTGTAAGCCTCTGTTTCCCTAATTGCTGATAATGACAGTCAGACGTGTGTCGCAGAATTCTCTGAAGACTAAAAGAGATGCCTGACACACAGCCGACCCTGACTGCGCTCCCTAGCACATCAGGTGTGAACACCTCTGGATCAACCCTGCCCGCTGGGGGAAAAGAGAAGAAACGAGTCTCATTCTCGCCCAAGGCCTCTCCCAAGGACCTGTATCTGCAAGGCCCCACTGCTGAGTGCCTCCTGCATTCTGCTTCTAACTCATTTGACCATTCTTTGGGGAAAGCTGTGGATTCATTACTAATTTTTTTTTTTTCCGGCCTTTTTAGGGGTCAAATAGGAGCTGCAGCTGCCGGCCTGCGCCAGAGCCACAGCAACACGGGATCTGAGCGGCGTCTGCAACCTACACCACAGCTCACCACAACGCCGGATCCTTAACCCACTGAGAGAGGCCAGGGATCACACCTGCATCCTCATGGATACTATGTCAGGTTCTTAACCCGCTGAGCCACAGCAGGAACCTGAGTTTGCTTTTTGTTAAACACAAATAGCCCCAGAGCTTTTTTCAATTAGTAACGTGTTTTTTCTACTTTTCTCTGCCCATGTATCTATATAAATACCTAGTTGTTTCTCTCTGACTTTTGCCTAGAAATCTTGTTTAACATCCTATGCCCCTATTGTGGTGTAGACCCAGATTTGGGAGTCAGGATTCCTGCCCTTAACGACCACAAGCTGTGGAAACCCTGGCAAGTGGCTGAGCTTTGTATGCCTCGGTTTCCTTTACCTGCAGGAAAGAAAATTACCACAATATTTCACAAGGATATGGTAACATTGAAATGAGAAACCAGGTACATCTAGGGCAGTTTCACATACATGCAATTGCCTTTGTACTTTATAATCTTGCTGGAGCCAAACTAGATCTGACCTCTGCCTTTGAGCTGAAGACACACACCCTGGCTCAGAGGTAAGGTAACTGGCCTGAGGTCCCCAGCTAGCAAATGGCCATGTCTGGAAGCCCTGAGCTCCGGAAACAGACATGGGTTTCAAAACGTGTCACGTCCCTATTCAACACCATTAGCAACCTGAGAAATGTAAATCATATGCATCAAATCAACCCCCCGGAATTATATTAATAAATCAGTATTGCCAATAATGGCAGAGATGTAGGGGAGGGGGCACTTTCACACTCTGTAGATGGATCTATAAATACTAAAGAACCTCTTTTTGAAATTTTATTTTATTTTTCTCTGGCCATGCCCTTGGCATGTGGAAATTCCAGGGCCAGATATCGAATCTAAGCCACAGCAGTGACTGAGCCACATTAGTGACAATGCCGGATCCTTAACTTGCTGAGCCACTGGGGAACTCCTCTTCTTTTTCTTCTTTCTTTATTTCTTTTTTTTTTTTTAATGACCACACAGGTGGCATATAGAAGTTCCCTGGCTGGGGATCGAACTCTCAGCTCTGCAGAGACCCAAACCACTGCAATCGGATTCTTAACCTATTACACCACAGCAAAAACTCCTCTTCTTTATCATTTTCATTTACTTTTTTATTTTTTTATTTTTATTTATTTGTTTTGTTTTGTTTTTTGAGCTGCACCCACGGCACATGGAAGTTTCCAGACTAGGTAGAATCGGAGCTACAGCTGCCAGCCTATGCCACAGCCACAGCAACTCGGGATCCAAGCTACGTCTGCAACCTACACCACAGCTCACAGAAATGACTGATCCTTAACCCAATGAGCGAAGCAATGGATCGAACCCGCATCCTCATGGATCCTAATTGGGTTCATTAAACACTGAGCCATGAAGGGAACTCCCTTCTTTAAAAAAAAAAAATGAAAGTTTCACTGGAGAAAAACAGAAGCAACACATACGGGGGAAAGAGCACAAACAATTCAACTGATACAGAACTGAAAGTCACAATGATCCAATGGTGTTTGCAATTTCTTAAAGAGCTCCCCTCAAGTTGTTTATTAACAGTCTCACCAATTTTTTCAGCTTAAATAGCATAAGTTTTCAAAAAATTAAGGACCTCAGGGAAGGGACCAACTTTCAAGATAGTGAAGTTGACACTAAGTATACTAGTGATCTTCTGAAAGGCCATTAGGCTGTATCAACATTCAAACCGGACATACCTTCTGGTCTAGAGGCTTCTCATAAGAAATGTACCCAGTGGAAGTGTTCATACATGAACACAGAGAGGTATGTATCAGGATAGTCCCTGATCGGTTGTTTGTGACAGAGAAAATGACAGGTCAGTAGAGAAACAGGTAGGTCATTAAGTGGACAGCCATTCAAAGGAATCCCACTCAGCAGTGGAAAAAGTGACAGATTTACACATTCTGACACGGAAAATTTTCCAAGCAATATCTGTGAGTTGAAAAGCAAACTGCAGGAGTTCCCCCTGTGGTGCAATAGAATCTTTGGCATCTCTAATGCACCAGGATTCAGGTTCAACCCCCGGCCCAGCGCAGTGGGTTAAAAGATCCAGCACTGCCACAGCTGAGGTCTAGGTCACAACTGCAGCTCTGATCTGATCCCTGGCCCGGAACCTCCATATGCTGCAGGGATGCCAGGAAAAAGAAAAAGAAAAGAAAACTGTAGGCTATTTATACATAGTTTAGTTCAATATATGTAAAAATACATATTAATGTGTCTAAATACATGCTTGTGATGTATATCTCGACAAAAGTCTAGAAAGATACTCTCAGATGATGGTGGTACTGTTTGAGGAAGGAAAGAAAATGGAAGGAATCTTTTTTTCCCCTCCACTTGAATTTTTTTTCACAAATGAGAATTCACATCCTTTACACATGGACTTTTTTTTTTCCCCAATGTATGGGGAGGGTTTGGGGGGGGAACATACATGGACTTTTTCCTTTTCTTTTTCTTTTTAGGGATGCACATGCAGCATGTAGAAGTTTGCAGGGAAGGGGTTGAATTGGAGCTGCAGCTGCCAGCCTACACCATAGCCACAGCAATGTGGGATCCGAGCAGCATCTGATACCTACACCACAGCTTGTGGCAACACCAGATCGTCAATTCACTGAACGAGGCCAGGGATCAAACCTACATCCTCATGGACACTAGTCAGGTTTAACCCACTGAACCACAATGGGAACTCCAGATTTGTGTAATTAACCAAAGTTCATTAAAGGAATGAAGGAAGGAAGGAAGGGGAAAAAAGAAAAGAACAGAAAAGAAAAGAGAGAAAGAGAAAGAAAGCGAAAGAAAGAACGAGAGAGAAAGAAAGAAAGAAAGAAAGGAAGAAAGAAAGAAAGAAAGAAAGAAAGAAAGAAAGAAAAGAAAGGAAGGAAGGAAGGAAGAAAGGAAGAAAGAAAAAAGAAATCCAGGCATAAGCCTTCCCATTCAAGTTGTACTGGACGTGTGCAGCCAAAGAAAATACCGGGGGAGCCCCTCCCTCTCCTCACGTCCCACCAGCCTGGTGCCCTGAACATAGGCATTCTTCTTCCAAGGGAAAGCTCTTGGCCGGGGCTCAGCCTGAGCTGTCCAAGAAGGAGCTGTCATGGGCTGGGCTGGCCTTCGTGTCTTCACGCCACTCAGCCCCAAACCAATCGCCTTGGGGATATTCACGTAGGATGCTGGGTGGCTCTCAGTCAAGTTTAAGCCCGGAAATCTTAGCTCTGAGACAACAGAGGACAGTGGCACTTTACTCTTCGGAAGAGTGGGAAGTTAGATGGTGCATGCGTGTATGCATGTACACACACACACACACACACACACACACACAGAAACATCCTTCATCTGATTGAGAGTCATAAAAAGAAAGCACTGAATTAAATCCAAGAGGGACTGGGCTGACAAGATTCTTCATCAGCTATAAATCCCACCCACCCCCACACCTCCAAAGCAAGAAGCTCTTTGCTCGGACTCACCACACCACATTTATACCACAATCTCTCCAGGGTGCATGGGGTTCAGAAACCACAAATTCGGCGGGCATTTACAGCTGATGTTCACTGTGATAAAATTCTCACAGCTACTTTGAAAAGCAAAAGATACACGTGTTGGCTGCCATGAGAGAGAAAGAAGCAGTTCTGCCTCTCTGAGGTTTCCCCAGGAAACTTCTTCCCGCCATCCCCAAAGGCAGGAAACACATTCAAACCCACCAAGAGGAACTCAGAGCTCATTGTCATCACGGGCCAGAAACACCATGCAATCAGATTACAGGACTTGGTGACTCAAACAACTGCTTACCCAGAGACCTTGGGAAAAACCTAACGTGGCTCCACCTTTAAAGGTCAAAAAATGGCTGCCTTCATTCATTCACTCATTCATTCATCTCCCAAGCATTCCAGGCTGGGCTTGGGGGACAGACATGAAATGTGGACAGGTCCCCATTCTCAAGAAACTTGCCTAAAGAAGCAAGCTAAGGGAAAAGCCATTGCTGATACCCACATCTTTAGCCCAGCTCTGCCTCTGGCTGGATCTTAGGCTAAAGTAAGCCTGGGTTTTCTCTCCCAGCCCTTACAGGGGTTGGCCTTGGCTTTAAAACTCTGAATGCTTTAAGCTCAAGTGTGATGCTCTACATCTTCCTGTCCCTCAGCAACTCCAGGCTCATTCAAACAACCCACCAAGAGACCCATGGCAGAGTCTGGGGGTCTGAAGGCCGGCTGACCGCCTCAATGTGTCTTCTGGTTTAAAAGGGCAGGGGTGATAGAAGGTTAGGATCGGAGGAAAGTTCTCAGGCTGTGGGCTCCCCCAAAGACCCTGCTCATGCAGCCTCGGGTTTATGCCTGCCTCTGTGTGAATCTGGGGAGAAAAGCGGCTTATCATTTCCAATCTGCATCAGGAAGGCAGTGGGGGAGGGGGAGGATAGAGCAGCCCACTCGGCCTCTGAGAATGGGTTTGTAAGGGGAGATTCTGGAAAGCCAAGAGCACAAGGCTGAGCGCCCACCATGTGCAGCTCTAGTTTTACCAGACTCTGTCACAGACTACTGTAAAAGAGGCAGGAGACATTCAGGCAGGCTCCTGGGCTCCTCCCGACAGCACCGAAAGGCGGCCACACTCCAGGCCGCCCTAGGCCGGAGACCCTTGAGGTGAGGTCAGGTCCCAAGCCATTCCAGGCTTCCCCAACCCTGGCCCATGCCTCCAGCCAAGGCCTTGCGTGACCTCCTTGGGCCCCAAACTCAGCCTGCGTACTGGGTCGGGTGGTCCCTAGGAAGGTGGCCAGCTGCCCTTCCTCGTGCCCACTGGTCACCCTTCCCCCGGGCTCAGAGGCGGGGGCCCCGGGTAAGGATCCCGGCTTCGGATTGACAGCCGGCCGGCTGCGCGCCCGACCCTCCTCGGTGCCCAGCGCCCTCCAGCCCGGACCGGACCCCTAGTCAGGCCCCTCACCCACCTTGAGGACCTGCTGCTTGATGATCGAGGGCACCATCACGATCATGACAGCGCCCAGTGCGGCTAAGAGCAGCCCAACGAAGCCCAGCGCCGCGGCCACCTGGCGCGCTCTGGAGCGGCTGCCCATGTCTGCGCGCCCTGGCGCCCGCGCGGAGGTCGCTGGGCTCCGCGCCTGTGGAGGGAACGAGACGGGGGCGGAGGCGACAGTGACTGTGACTCCAGGGACGGGGACGGCAGCGGCACGGCGGGTTCCGGACGGCAGAGCACGGAGGAGCGACCCGGCAGGTGGCCAGCGGTTTTATGCGCCATCAAAGCGGACCGCCCCCGGGACGCCCTGGGCACCGGGATTCGGGCGGGCGCCGCCGGGTGGGGGCGGCGGGGCGGGGCCTAAGTTCCAGGGGGCGTGTCTGAGGCGGGGCGCGGATCAGAAGGTCTGTGGGGCGGGGCCACAGCCGCGGGCCCGGCGCCCTAGCTTCCGTTTCCAGCGGGGGGAGCTGTGGAGGTCTCACGGCCACGTGCAACGTTGAACCTGGCTGCCCTCCACCTCGTAACTTTTTTCCCCTTCCATCCATTTCCCTGATTCTTCCTCCTCCCCATCTTCTCCCCTCTCCTCAGCTGTCTCCCCGCCTCACCTGCTTTCTACACACTCCTCCGCCCCCCTTCTTTGCTCCTTCTCCCCTCCCACTTGCTCTGTCAGGACCATCATCATTGTTCATATTTAATAGGAATTTCCCAACTCTGGCAGGAACTCCAGAGCCCCTGCCCCCTCATCTCCCCTCATTCCCTTCCCCCACCCGTCTGCCAAGACACACACACACACACCCCTCTGCCCCTAAGACACACACACACACACACACACAAGTATGCACACACGCGCGCTATGTATGTATACATCTAGAATGCTCCTGCCTCAAGATTTGGTACACCCACGACCTGGAATTCTGTCTTCCCCAGATATCTGCCCTGCTCCTTCCTTCACGACTGCTCGGCCATCTTATCAGAAAGGCCTGCCCCACCACCCTGTGTAAAATAAAATAGCGCCAGCTCTTCGGGCTCACCCCTCACCCTTATCACCGGGCACCACCTGGCGTGTTCCACTTTATTCTTGCATTCTGACCATGGCCTGGGACTAGAATGCTACAGCAGAAGCTTTGTCTCTCTGGCCCTCTGCCCCGTCCCCAGGAGTAGTTTGACAGCGGCCTGGCTGGGAATGCTGGCTCACAAGGAGCATGTTAGAGTGAACCACAAGGAGCCTTCTAGGAACTTGGCCCTGTGCTGAGTGCCTTGCCCATGGTGGCTCCATTTTACAGATAAGGAAACAGGCACAGAGGGTTAGGTCAACATATCTAAGCGGCTTTCCAGTGAAAAAGGAGACAGGTGATGGGCAAGTGAGCAAATAAATGATGGGTGATTTCAGAGAAAAGTGCCAAGAAAATAGAACAGGTGGGCACGTGCTCCCCTGCAATCCCCTCCACAGCCCCCATGTAGCCTGCTCCTAAAGCCTGCAGCAAACTCCTCCACTGAATTCTAGACTCTGTATGTAGGCCAATCCCCCTTCATCTTTTTTTTTTTTTCTTTTTGGCAGCGCCAGCAGCATGCAGAAATTCCTGGGCCAGGGAGTGAACCCTTGCCACAACAGGGACCCAACCACTGCAGTGACAATGCCGGATTCTTAGCCCACTGAGCCACCCCTCATTCTCTAGATGGGGTCACTCAGGGATGGGAGAGCAGTGTCCCCAACACCTGGGTGAGGCAGACCAGTTCCTGAGGGGCTCAGAATGAGAACTTCTGAAACTCTTATTCAACCCTGGGAGTAAGAGCCTTCTCCCAGGTCCATCCTTAAGCAGCATTGCCAGGACTGAGGGTTTTTTATGTGTGTTTGTTTGTTTTGTCTTTTTAGGGCCACACCCACGGCATCTGGAAGTTCCCAGGCTAGGGGTGAAATCAGAGCTGAGCTGCTAGCCTAGGTCACAGCCACAGCAGTACTGGATCCGAGCCACATCTGCCACCCACTCCACAGCTCGAGGCAACACTAGATCCTTAACACACTGAGCGAGACCAGGGATCAAACCTACATCCTCATGGTTACTAGTCAGGTTTGTTACTGCTAAGCCACAACTTGAACTCCCTGAGCTAGTATTTATCAAGCACCTACTGTGGACCAGCCAGAGAGGAGTTTTGCCTCTGGAAACTCAACCTTGTCCAGGGCACCAGGAGCAGGGACCCAACCCCTGACCTAGATCAGGATGGCTAGGGCAAAAGTAGCTGTAGTGGCAGATGGGAACAGGTTCCAAGAAGTCCATACTCCAGAGTTTGCTACCCGGGAGTCCTAGGGAAAGTGGCTTGGCCTTCTCCATGCTTCAGTTTCTTCCGCTGTCGAATGGGGACAATATGAGCCTTTCTCCAGGTCCTAATGACCTAGCAGTTAAGGATCTGGCATTGACACTGCTGTGGTTCTGGCTAGAGCTGTGGTACAGGTCTGATACCTGACATAGCAACTTCCACAGGCCATGGGCAAAGCCAAAAAAAAAAAACTCTCTCCAAGGGCTGTGAGGATTAAGAGTTGGGAAGATGTGACAGTGCTTAGAGCAGTGCCCCAAGGTAAGAAAGAGCACCACTAAACCACTAAATTAACCGTTCTTGTTACTGCTGCCTGAGGTTTTTTTTTTTTTACCTTTTCTAGGGCTGCTCCCATGGCATATGGAGGTTCCCGGGCTAGGGGTCTAATCAGAGCTGTAGCCACCAGTTTACACCAGAGGCACCGCAATGAGGGATCCAAGCCGCGTCTTTGACCTACACCACAGCTCACGGCAACGCCAGATTGTTAACCCACTGAGCAAGGCCAGGGATTGAACCCGCAACCTCATGGTTCCCAGTCAGATTCGTTAACCACTGAGCCACAACGGGAACTCTTTTTTTTTTTTTTTTTTTTTTTTTGCCTGAGGTTCTAAGTGACCTGGTTTCAACCCACTTTTCTTCTCGCATCTCTAACCTCTCTTCCTTATTCTCTCTACCCTAGTCTCCTGGGCTCTTCCTTGAACAACCACAGCATTTTCCAGCCACAGGGGCTTTGCACTTGCTGTTCCCGCTGCCTGGAATACCTTTCCAGAGCTAACTCCTCCTCCTCTGGGTCTCAGCTCAAATCCTGCTCCTTAGAGAGACTGTCTCTAGTTTAGCTTTTTAATTTTTTTTTATTTCGTGTGTGTGTGTGTGTGTGTGTGTGTGTGCGCGCGCGCGCGCGCGCGCGCACTTTGGCCATGCCCATGGAATGCAGAAGTTCCCAGGCCAGGGATCATTCCTCATGCCACAGGAATGTCCTGAACCAGAGCAGTGACAATGCCAGATCCTTCACCCACTGGGCCACCAGTGAATTCCAAGAGACCTTCCCTGTTTAAGCTGCCCAAAATGGAAGTCCCAACCCACCAGCCACTCTATCAAATCACCCCTTTTTATCTGAAATTGTCTCATTCATTTACCTGCTTACTTCTTTCTAGGCCCACGTCCTGAGAGAGAAGTTTGTCTCTTTTTATTAATGGATGTATCCTCAGCACCTGAAACAATGCCTGGCACCTAATACACACTCAGTAAGAGCTTGAGGAGTTCCTGTTGTGGTCCAGTGGAAATGAATCCGACTAGGAACCATGAGGACACGGGTTCGATCCCTGGCCTCGCTCAGTGGGTTAAGGATCCAGCATTGCTGTGAGCTATGTTGTAGGTCACAGACTCACCTCAGATCCCGAGTTGATGTGGCTGTGGCCAAGGCCAGCAGCTACAGCTCCGATTCAACCCCTAGCCTGGGAACCTCCATATGCTGCAGATGTGGCCATAAAAAGACATAAAAAAATAAAATTTAAAAAAATAAAGACTTGAAAGAGTTAATTCTTTAATCAAGTAACTCATTAATTAATTCATGTAATTTCACTGTATTCCTTAGGGCCTTCAGTGCACCAGCTATAGGCATCGTTTTATGTTTGATTGACTTTTGTAGTTGTTGGGAATTAAGCCATTTCCAAAACTCTGGGGTCTGTATTGGCCCTGACGCCACCACCCCTCTTCCTTGATACCCAGCCTCCCTCAGCGAGCAAGGTCTGGTTTGCCTTGACCGTCTCACCCAATCTAACTTTCAAGTCTTCAAGGACCAAATGTACGTGGTGCTTACCCAAGAGGGCCCCCAAGGTCATGGCAGGAGTGTCCTCATGTCACGCCACACTGTCACTTGACAAGAGAGAAAGGCAGGAAAGGAAGAATGTCCGAGACACGTGACCATCTGTGACCTCGCTGGGGGGAGTCACATCCGATGCGGGGGTGGGGGGATGCGGGGGTGGGGGGAGGGTTACTTCATCACATTTTAGAGAAAGGCTTTGCCAGGATGAATACAAAGATGCAGAAGGAAAGGAAAGATTCATGATAGTAAAATATTATCAAAGTGGATGTCAGAGAGATCCTGTAAAAGCTAAGTCAGATAACCTTCCTCCTCAGCTCCAAACCCTCCCATGATCAAAAGACTGTTATCAGGCATATTGGTGGGAATTACCGTCGTGGCGCAGTGGTTAACGAATCCGACTGGGAACCATGAGGTTGCGGGTTGGGTCCCTGGCCTCACTCAGTGGGTTAAGGATCTGGCGTTGCCGTGAGCTGCGGTGTAGGTCAAAGACGTGGCTCGGATCCCTACCCTGGGAATCTCCATATGCTGCAGGAGCGGCCTTAGAAAAGGCAAAGAGACAAAAAAAAAAAAAGTGTTGGCGAAGATGTGGTACCCCCGATACACTGCCAGTGGGATTGTAAAATAGCACAGCCACTGTGGAGAACAGTCTGGAAACAGCTCCTCAAAAGGGTTACCAAACTCCCAGCAGTTCCCCTCCTAGATAAATACAAGAGAAATGAAAACAGTGTCCACACAGAATTTGCACATGACAGCAATATTCACAAGAACCAGAACATGGAAACAACCCAAATGTTCCCCAGCTGATGAACAGATAAATAAAATATGAAATAGCCCACAATAGAATATTATTATTCAGCATTTTAAAAAATGAAGTATTGCTACATTCCACAATATGGATAACTGTGAAAACATTACCTGAAATGAAAGATGCAGAGGGAGTTCCCTGGTGGGGTTATGATTCGGCACCTTAACCGCTGTGGCTGGGGTTCAGTCTCTAGTCTGGGAACCGAGATCCCACATCAAGCCGATGCACAGGGAAGCCGAAAAACAAAACAAAACAAAACAAACAAAAAAAACACACACACACACACAAAAACAAGGCAGTTACAAAAGGCCATGTACTATTTTGTAAACAAGTTCCCCTGCATCATTCTATATTAGATTCCACACTTCAGTGATCTCCTCCGATGTTTGTTTTCCCTGTCTGATTTATTTCACTTAGTATGATAATTTCTTTGTTCATCCGTGTTGCTGCATATGGCATTATTTTGTTCTTTTTTGTGGCTGAGGAATATTCCATTGTATACACACACCACATCTGCTTTTTCCGTTCCTCGAAACAGACTCAAAGATTTCGAAGCCAAACTTGTGGTTACTAAAGGGGAAACGTGGGTAGAGGGATAAATTCGGTAGTTGGGATCGACATATGCCCACTGCTCTATAAGGAATGGATGGGTAACTGTATAGCACATGGAAATCCATTCAAAGCTCTGTAGTGACCTATATGGGAAAGGAATCTGAAAAGGAATGGATATATATATATAGACACATACATATATATACTTATATTTATATCTCTATGTGTGTATATATATATTTATATATGTATGTATATATATATATGGAATGGATATATGTGTGTGTATGTACATATGTGTGTATATGTATGTACATATAACTGATTCACTTTGCTCTACACCTAAAGCTAACACAGCATTGTAAGTCAACTCTACGCCAATAAAATTTTTTAAAAAACGTGTACTAAGGAGTTCCTGTTGTGGCTCAGTGATTAAGAATCGGACTAGTATCCATGAGGATGTAGGTTCGATCCCAGCCCTGCTCAGTGGGTTAAGAATCTGGCATTGCTCTGGCTGTGGTGTAGGCCGGCAGCTGCAGCACTGATTTGACCTCTGGCCTGGGAACGTCCATATGCCGTGCGTGCAGCCCTAAAAAGTCAAAAAGATTTTTTAAAATGTACTATATGACTCCATTTCTATGAAATGTCCAGAAAGCGCAAATCCATACAAAAAGCAGATTAGTGTTTGCTTAGGCTGGGGGTGGGGGAGTGGGGAGCAGAGAGAAACGGGAGTGATTACCAAGGATTCCTTTGGGAGTGAGAATGTTTTCTAAAACTGATTGTGCTTATGCTTGTTTAGCTCTGTGAATATACTCAAATCCATTGAATTTTACACTTTTAATGATCGGATCGTATGCTTTGTGAATTATGCGTCAATTAAGCTGTTATAAAGAAAGCAATAACAAAGCTTTCTTATGGTTCCCGCGTCACTCATAGTAAAAGTCTAAGTCCTCAGCACAGCCCTCAGGGTCACCCCTCATCTCCCTGACCTCAAGTTCTCCTGACCCCCAGCTCACTCCGCTCCACCTCCTTGGAGTTCTTCCAACTAGCTGCTTAGCCCCGGCCACAGGGCCTTTGCACTGACTTGTCCCTCTGCTGGACCATCCTGTTCTCAGACCTCCATGTGGCTCACCTTCCCTTCCTTCAAGTCCTTGCTCCAACATCATCTTCCCAGCTAGAACTTCCTTCCTCTCCCTCCTTCTCAAATTACAACCACACCCACAAAACCCCTACCTCCCTGCCCTGCTTTATTTTTCTCCAGAATACTCACCACCATCCAACACACTACATTATACCAGTATTTGCTTGTTTTATTGGTTCTCTTCCCCCTCTAAAATGAAAAATCTCCTCCGCCACCAGAGCCACAACAGTGACAATCCCAGATCCTTAACCCGCCAGGCCACCAGAGAACTCCCATTACTGTATCCCCAACTCCCAGAACAGTGCCTGGCACACAGTTAATCAATAAGCACTGATGAACATCAGCTTTGAGAGCCTAATGGTTAAGAACCTACGTCTGCAGGCAGGCTGTGTAGCTGCGTAGCCCTGAGCAAGTTGCCTAACCTCTCTGAGCTCAGGCTTCTTCCTTATCTCTGCAGTACAGATCATCACAGCAGTGCCCACCTCCTGGGGTAATCATGGGATTAAATGAGTTAATCCACTCAACAGAAAAAAGCCAACCACCCAATGGAAAAATGGGCAAAAGACCTGAATAGACAGTTCTCCCAGAAAGATATACGGATGGCCAACAAGCACATGAAAAAATGCTCAACATCCCTGATTATTAGAGAAATGCAAATCAAAACTACCATGAGATACCACCTCACACCAGGAAGAATGGCCATCATTAATAAGTCCACAAATAACAAGTGCTGGAGGGGGTGTGGAGAAAAGGGAACCCTCCTGCACTGTTGGTGGGAATGTAAGCTGGTACAGCCACTATGGAGAACAGTATGGAGACACCTTAGAAATCTATACATAGAACTTCCATATGACCCCACAATCCCACTCTTGGGCATATATCCAGACAAAACTTTAGAAAAACACATGCACCCGCATGTTCATTGCAGCACTATTCACAAGAGCCAAGACATGGAAACAACCCAAATGTCCATTGACAGATGATTGGATTAGAAAGATGTTGTATATACACACAATGGAATACTACTCAACCATAAAAAAGAATGACATAATGCCATTTGTGGCAACATGGATGGAACTAGAGACTCTCATAAGTCAGAAAGAGAAAGATAAATACCATAAGATATCACTTATAACTGGAATCTAATATACAGCACAAATGAACCTTTCAACAGAAAAGAAAATCATGGACTTGAAGAATAGACTTGTGGCTGCCTTGGAGGGAGAGGGAGGGAGTGGGAGGGATCAGGAGCTTGGGGTGAACGGATGCAAACTATTGCTCTCCGAATGGATTTACAATGAGATCCTGCGGTGTAGCATTTGGAACTATGTCCAGATACTTACATTGCAACACAACAATGGGAGGAAAAAGTACGTACACATGTATGTGTAACTTGGTCCCCATGCTGCACAGTGGAAAAAATTTTTTTAGAATTTAAAAATAATAAATAAATAAATGAGTTAATCCTGCTTACACTCTTAGCAAAGTGCCAACTCTAAATGGGCTCATCACTCCGTGCAGGCTGCCACATGCTGTCCGCCCTGCCCAGGCCCAGGAAGAATTATTATTACCCCCTGGGGACAATGCATGAAATGTATTCCATGGAAAGCTGAATGGCTTGATTCAAAAGAGTCAGAGCTGGTTAGTGGCAGACCCGGGATGGAAACAAGCCGCTTGGCTCCAGAGGCCAGATGTGAATCACTGTTTTCTGCTGAAGAAAATGAAAACATGAAGAAAAAGAAAATTGGAACGGGGTTCCCATCATGGCTCAGTGGAATGAATCCAACCAGGAATTGATGGGTGTGGCCCTAAAAAGAAAAAAAAAAAAGAAAATTGGAAGAAGTTTGTGTGGTGGCAGGAGGGAGAGAGAGAGAAAACACAGGAAAAAAAAGAAAAAGAAAAAGCTGGAGTTCCCCTTGTGGCTCAGTGAGTTAAGAACCCAACTACTATCTGTGAGGATGCGGGTTCCATCCCTGGCCTTGCTCAGTGGGTTAAGGATCCCGTGTCGCCACAAGGTATGGCGTAGTTTGCAGATGCGGCCCGGATCTGGTGTTGCTGTTGCTGTGGCTGTGGCGTAGGCTGGCAGCTGCAGTTCTGATTCTACCCCTAGCCCAGGGAACTTCTTCTTTTTTTTTTTTTTTTTTAAATTTAGGGCCACACTCCGAGGCCTGTGAAGGTTCCCAGGCTAGGGGTCAAATCAGGGCTACAGCTTCCAGCCTACACCACAGCCACAGCAATGCAGGATCCTAAGCCAAGGCTATGACTCACACCACAGCTAACGGCAATGCCAGATCCTTAACCCAATGAGTGAGGCCAGGGATCAAACCTGCATCCTCATGGACGCTAGTCAGATTCATGTCCACTGAGCCACAACGGGAACTCCCCTAGCCTGGGAACTTGTATATGCTGCAGTGTGCCATAAAAAGGCAAAAGAAGAAGAGAAGAAATAGCCATTGAGGAAAAGGAAACACTCACATTGGGTCACACCTGCCACCTAGGTCACCACTGGGTGAAGGCAGACCTAGAGCTCATGTTCACTGGTTTTATTCATTCAGCCAGTATTGGCAAAACACCTGCTATATTCCAGGCATGCTGCCTCATGCATGAGACCTGCCTGTGAACATGACAAAGTTCTCTGGCCTCTGCAGGTCTTATTTCATAATATACCAAGGACTGAGCCCATTTCTAATAAGTTTTCTAGGATCGTAAGAAAAAAAAATTGCAGTGTTCATTTGGACTTCATGAAGAAAACCAGCTTTTTTTGTTTTTCTTGAAAATGAAGGAAAAGTACTAAGTACTAAGTCATTTGCATCAATTCAAGAAATTAGGGAGTTCCAGTTGTGGCTCAGTGGGTTAAGAACCCAACATAGTGTCTGTGAGGATGTGGGTTCGATCCCTGGCCTTGCTCAGTGGGTTAAGGATCCTGTGTTGCCATGAGCAGCGGGCATAGGTTGCAGACATGGCTCGGATCCCACATTGCTGTGGCTCTGGCGTAGGCCGGCGGCTACAGCTCCGATTCGACCCCTAGCCTGGGAACCTCTACATGCCGAGAAAAAAGAAAGAAAGAAAGAGAGAAATGAATATCTTAAAAAGAAAAGAAAGAAAGAAAGAGAGAAATGAATATATTAACTCAAATCTATCCTCCCAACTTTTGCACTGGCTGTTGCCTGGCCCTGAAAAGCCCTTCCCCAGAAAGCTCCACGTCTCCTTCCTGCACTTCCCTTGGGTCTTCACTCCAGTGTGCCCGTACTTTTGGAACTCCTGCTCTCTGTGGTCCACCCCTGCCTGCCATGTCTGGAGCCAGCAGGCGATGCACTGGAAGTGTTGACAGATTCCCTGGGTGCTCTTCAGAAATAGCAGATGCCTGGTTAGTTTGACATTCTATGCGAAGATCCATAATGTGTTCCCTGCAGATGGCACAGTTACCACCCACACTATCCCAGGCTCAGAGAGGTACTGCTTTCCACTTTTTCACTGCAAAGGGCTTCTCTCTCTCTCTTTTTTTTTTTTTTTCGGCCCCACCCACAGCATGCAGAAGCTCCCAGGCCAGAGATCTAACTTGAGTTACTGCAGCACAGCAGTAACCTGAGTCACAGGGAGATGTGACAGTGCCGGATCCTTAACCCACTGAGCCACCAGGGAACTCCTCAAAGCGCTTCTTACCTAAGCTGATACTGGTGCGACCTGGGGTACCTACATCCATTGGCACCCCCATTTTGGAAACACATGGACCCTTGGAATTTTGTGAATATTGATATTAGTGGAGGTCTCCAGAGCCCCCCAGATATCACCTAGGAGACTCAGCCAGGTCCCTACAAATCCCAACTTCCTTCAAAGTCATCCCCCACCTTCGGAGTCTCTAGCTGCCTTCCTTCCCTAAGAGCTGGCAGCTGGACTTGACTTTTGCCCCCGCCTCTCAGGACCTGAGACATCGTCTGTCTGGCAAGAACTAAGCCTCCAACACAAAACTACTTTCTAGGTCAAAGGTGTAAGTGTGTGGGAGGGCTCAGCCAGTTGCCAGGAGCTAATAATTCTGCTCTGTTTCGGCCAGATCACAAGAGAAAAGACTCTGTCTGCTCCCACAGCCCACGATAGCTGCATACACGAGGGTGGTGCCAATACCAGGAGCCGGAAGACTCCTCTGAGGTCACTTGGCCCCACCTGACCTGGCCAGAGAAGGGATATACATCCATCCCTTCATTCACTCATGTAGCCAATATCCGCCAAGCACACACTCTGTGCCAGGCCTACTGTGTGCTAGGGGCTGCAGATAGAATAGTGAACAGACAGGTCCCCTCTGTCCTGGCCTTATTGTCTAGTGTGGGAAAGAGTTGTTGTTTTGTTTTGTTTTTTAATATTTCTAGGGCCATACCAGCAGCATATTATGGAAGCATATGTGGCTTCCTGCTAAGCCACAACAGACACTCCTAGAAAGAGATTTAAAAACAAAAAAGCAGGGAGTTCCCATTGTGGTGCAGTGGAAATGAATCCCACTAGTATCCATGAGGTTGCCAGTTCGATCCCTGGCCTCGCTCAGTGGGTTAAGGATCCGGCGCTACCGAGAGCTGTGGTGTAGTTCGCAGATGTAGCTCGGATCCCACGTTCCTGTGGCTGTGGTGTAGACTGGCAGCCGTAGCTCCGATTTCAGCCCCTAGCCTGGGAACTTCCATATGCTGCAGGTGCAGCCCTAAAAGCAAAAAAACAAAACAAAGCAAAACAAAAAAAACAATCAACAAAAAAACCCCACACACCTAAGCAAATAGACAAGGATTTTATATGGTGCTAAGTGCTAATGCAAGAAACAAATGTGATAACACCACAGAAAAATGAGGGGGTGGAGGGGTGAGACCAGCAAGGTGAGACCGGGCAAGGACATTCTGGCAAAATGACCAGTAAGTGCAATGGCCCTGTGGCAAGGAAGTTCCGGCTGTTTGAGGAATACATGAACAGAGACAGCGCCATGAAGGGGCGGCCCCTCAGATAGCATAAACACCCAGTTTATATCTCTTGTCCCAGAATTCATATTGATAGCACCCCCCTTTTACTCTCAAAGTTTGTGCAATAAATTAAATCATCATGTTTTTCTTAGGCCATGGTAAGATTTCCAATTTTAGCCATGGCGGTCCTGCAGCAGAAGAGTAACCTGATCTGACACAGGTTTTAAAATATATCTCCCAATGATTTCTAATTTTGAAGGGGTGAAAACATCTTCATGGGCTTTTGGGGTTTTTCTCTGTCTTTTTAGAGCTGTACCCACAGCATATGGAAGTTCCCAGGCTAGGGGTCAAATCGGAGCTATAGCCACCCGCCTACATACACCACAACCACCACAGCCACAGCAATGTGGGATCTGAGCCATGTCTGCAATCCACACCACAGCTCACAGCAACACCAGATCTTTAATCCACTGAGTGAGGCCAGGGATCGAACCTGCGTCTTCATGGATGCTAGTCAGATTTGTTTCTGCTGAGCATGACGGAAATGCCAAAAAAACAGTTTATGGTTATAATGAGGCAATATCCATACTTTTTAGAGGATGCGGGGGAGAAAGACCATCATGATTGGGATGAGTTTCAAAATAATCCACTAAAAAGGACAGATGAAGTCAATTTAACAAAAAAAAAAAAACCTTGATAATTTTTGAATCTGAAAATGGGTATTCGTGGTACAGTTTTCTCTACTTTTGTGTCTGTTTCCGCTATAGACTGAATATTTGCGTCCCCCTCCAAAAAAAAAAAAAAATTCATGGAGTTCCCTGGTGGCCTAGCAGGATCCAGCATTGTTACTGCAACAGCTCCAATTGCTACTGTGGCAAGGGTTCAATCCCTGGCCCAGGAACTTCTGTATGCCATGGGAACAGCCAAAAAAAAATTCATATGTTAAATCCTAATATCCAGTGGAATTGTATTTGGAGATGGGACCTCTGGAAGGTGAGGTAGGAGCCCTTTGGAGTGAAATTAGTGCTCTTATAAAAGAGACCCCAGGAGTTCCTGCTGTGGCGCAATGGGATAGTTGGCATCTCTGCAGCGCCAGGACACAGGTTTGATTCCTGGCCAGGCACCGTGGGTTAAAAGATCCTGCATTTCCACAGCTGTGGCATAGATTTCGACTGTGGCTCAGAACTGATCCCTGGCCCAGGAACTCCGTATACCATGAGGAGGCCAAAAAAAAAAAGAGAGAGAGAGAGAGAGAGACCCCCGAGAGCTCTCTTGCCCCTAAGTCACTTGAGCACACAGGGACCCCAGAACCATCTATGAACCAGGAAGTCAGCCCCTCACCAGACACAGAATCTGCCATCACCTTGATCTTGGACTTCCAGCCTCCAGAACTATAAGAACTATAAGAAAAAATATCTGTTGTTTATAAGCCACCCAGCCTGTGGTATTCTGTTACAGGATCCTGAACAAACTAAGACAATTTCGTTTTTCTTTTTTTTTCTGTTGAGAATAAAATACATTCCCTGGGAGTTCCCTGGTGGCTCAGCAGGTTAAAGATCTGGTATTGTCACAGCTGTGGCTCTTGGAGTTCCTGGGCCAGTCCCTGGCCACAGGTGTGGTCAAAAACAAAAACAAACAAAAACAACAAATCAGCAACAACCAAAAATATATCTCCCTGACTGCTGCTTGAAGGTCAAGGGTAAAAAGCGTGGCTCAGTTATGATGAAACGAGGTTGTCCTGAGTGGCCTGGGTTGTAGTGATCCAGGGATCCTCTGTCTTGGGTTGGGAGGTCCAGGAAGAGGTAGACAAATTCAAGGCGTATCTGGGACACAGAACGCACAGCCCCAGATGGATGGGGTGGTGAGGGGTAACGGGGGAAAATCAGCGTCATATCAGGAAGGGCTCAGTCATTCAACAAATATCTATTGAGCACATACCCTGTGCCAAGCCCAGTGCCGGGCCTGGGGATCCAACGGTGGGCAAAGCAGTCATGGCCCCGGCTCCTAGAGCTTGCAGTCTTGAAGGAGAAACTGACCATAAATAGTCACAGAGGTCTAAAATTACAAATTGCACAACAAAGGAAACACGGAGAGTTCTAGAAGAGCTTGGGAGTAGGGGGATACCCTCTGCCAGGATATGCCCCTCTCCGTCAAGAGCTACCTTCTGCTTCTCCACACTGATGTCTTCCCTATGAAGGTGAGCCTCAGGAACCAAGACAGCTGCCTCCCTTGTCCTCTGGTTTCTGGCTGGCTCTGCCCCGTGGAGGTAGGAGATCTGAAGAAGATGAGCAAGGGAAAAGCTCTTCAGCTTTCTCCAGTGGGATTTCCTTAAATTAAACCACTGGAGTTCCCATCATGGTGTAGCAGAAACAAATCTGGCTAGGAACCACGAGGTTTTGGGTTCAATCCCTGGCCTCACTCAGTGGGTTAAGGATCCAGTGTTGCCCTGAGCTGTGGTGTAGGTTGCAGATGCAGTTTGGATCTGGCATTGCTGTGGCTGTGGTATAGGCTGGCAGCTACAACTCCGATTCAGCCCCTAGCCTGGGAACTTCCATATGCCACAGGTGTGGCCCTAAAAAGCAAAAAAAAAAAGACTCTGCCAATCCTTCTTTGCTACTCCTCTTATCCAGAATCTATCTTCCCTCCACCATAATCGGGGCTAACAGTGTGACCTGTTGAATGTGGCAGAAGGGACCCTGTGTTGCCTCCAAGAGTGGACCTTAAGCCATCAGCAGCTTCTGCCTTGGGCTCCTGAAACACACTTCCTTGAACTCAGCCATCAGGTTGTGAGGAAGCCCAAGCAGCTGTGTGGAGAAGCCACTTGAGGGAGGACCAAGCCCTCAGCCAACAGCCCCACTGAGCTCCCGGCTGGCAAACAGCATTTGTCGACCTGCCAGGCATCCCAGCATTCCAGAACTGCCAGAAAATAAAACAAAGCTTTGTTGTTTTATCTCACTACATTTTGGGGTGGTTTTTATGCAGCAACAGGTAACTGAAACACTCAGGCTGGTTGCAACCTTTTCCAGGCAAGGCAGGCCCTTCTCCTTCCAGGTTCCAGTGTCACTCCCTCCCCTCCAGCCTTCAGCCCCAGGAGTGAGAAGAGCTTCACAACTTCTTTCATTTTCCTTACACCTTTAAAATAGTCCCTCTAGGAGTTTTCTTGTGTGGCAGCAGGTTAGGAATCTGGCATTGTCACTGCAACAGCTCAGGTCACTGCTCTGGCAGGGATTCAATCCCTGTCCTGGGAACTTCACATACTGCAGGTGCAGCCCCCCCCCCAAAAAAAAAAGGAAAAGAAAGAAAAAAGAAAAAAAAACAATCCCTCTATTAAACCCTCTTCAAAATGTCCTGTGTGCACTGCCCCCTTCCTGCTGGCACCCTGAAGGGAACTGATTCTACGATGAAAAGGGAGTTAATTAGAGAAGAGGAAGGGAGAGCTAGAAACCGTGTTCTGGAAAAAACTGCTTCCCAGAAAGAGCAGCTGCTTTCTTTTTTTTTTTTTTTTTTTCTTCTTCAGGGCCGCACTGCGGCATATGGAGATTCCCAGGCCAGGGGTCTAATCAGAGCTATTGCTGCCAGACTACACCACAGCCACAGCAACGCCTGGTCCGAGCCACGTTTGCGACCTACACCACAGCTGACGGCAACACCAGATCCTTAACCCACTGGGCAAGGCCAGGGATCGAACCCACAACCTCATGGTTCCTAGTCGGATTTGTTTCTGCTGCACCACGACGGGAATTCCAAGAGCAGCTGCTTTCTTGATGATATAAGACCAGACTCTCAGCCACTGTTGGTCCCCATCAGCGGAGAGGGGTCTTCGAGGGGCCCCTGAGGGCAAGACTTTAAAAGGTTGAGCCACACCATTAGTAACTACAAATCAAAGCCATGATGCGATACCACCTCACACCCGTTAGGATGGCTACTGGTAAAACACACGCAGAAAATAATAAATAATAATTGGAGAGGATGTGGAAAAAATGGAATCCTTATGCACCACGGATAGCAATATAAAATGGTAGTTCCTCCAATAATGAAGTGTAGAATTACCATATGATTCAGCAGTTTCACTCTTACGTATATACCCAGAGGAATTGAAAGCAGGGGCTCAAACAGATCTTTGCACACCCATGTTCATGGCAGCAATATTCACAAGAGCCAAAAGGTGGAAGTAACCCAAGTGTCCATTGACAGAGAAATAAAACGTCATCTACGCATACAATGGAATATGATTCTGTCCTACAAACAAAGGAGATACGGTCACAAGCTACAACATGGATGAATTTTGAGGACATTAAGCTAAGTGAAATAAGCCAGTTATAAAAGGACAAGTCCAGTATTGTTCCACTTAGATGAGGTCCAAAGAGTCATCAGATTCACAGAGACAGAAAAGAGAATGGGGGGTGCCAGGAGCTGGGGGGAGCTAGTCTTTCATGGGAAGAGAGGTTCAGTTTGGGAACATGATAAATTTCTGGAGATGGTGGTGGTGATGGTCACACAATGCCAGGCACTTAAAAATGTCTACAATGCAGTTCCCTGGTGGCAGAGCAGGTTAGGGATCCAGCATTGCCACTGCTGTGGTAAGAGTTCGATCCCTGGCACAGAAATTTCCACATACTGTAGGTACAGAAAATAATAATAATAATAAATTTTGAAGGTTCAAATTAGCACATTTGTATTACTTATCCATTAATGAATATTGTATTCTAGAGATCCTACTGTGTAGCACTGGGAACTATGTCTGGTCACTTATGATGGAGCATGATAATGTGAGAAAAAAGAATGTATACATGCGCGTGTGACTGGGTCACCTTGCTGTACAGTAAAAAATTGACAGAACACTGTAAACCAGCTATGATGGAAAAAAATTAAAATCAGTATATACAAATAAAAATAAAAAAATAAAAAAGAGGGAGTTCCTGTCGTGGCGCAGTGGTTAACGAATCCGACTAGGAACCAT
The DNA here is from genome assembly GCF_016906955.1 of Phacochoerus africanus. NCBI lineage: Eukaryota > Metazoa > Chordata > Mammalia > Artiodactyla > Suidae > Phacochoerus > Phacochoerus africanus. The sequence goes on along the minus strand of NC_062558.1, from coordinate 28,400,733 downwards.
AGGTTGCGGGTTCAGTCCCTGCCCTTGCTCAGTGGGTTAATGATCCGGCGTTGCCGTGAGCTGTGGTGTAGGTTGCAGACGCGGCTCAGATCCCGCGTTGCTGTGGCTCTGGCGTAGGCCAGCGGCTACAGCTCCGATTGGACCCCTAGCCTGGGAACCTCCATATGCCGAGGGAGCGGCCCAAAGAAATAGCAAAAACACACAAAAAAAATAAAAATAAAAATAAATAAAAAAATAAAAAAGAGAAAAAACATGCAATCATTAAAAATAATGCTTTCAACAACATATGTTGTTCTAGTGAAAAAAGCAAAATACGAAATTACAAACACAAAAAAAATACATTGTATTCTACATGGAGTTTAGTTCAGAGGTCTCCAGGTCTCCTCCCTCCCTGCCCTGCCACATACACACACAATCACACCCATGAAATATTTTAATAAATATCTTTAAAATAGAAATGTAGGAATCCCTGCTGTGGTGAAATGGGATTGACAGCGTCTCTGCAGTGCTAGGAAGCACATTCGATCAGCAGCCAGCACAGTGGGTTAAAGGATCCAGCGTTGCTACAGCCATGGCATAGGTTGCAATTGTGCTTCAGATCTGATCTCTGGCCTGGGAACTCCATATGCCAGAGGAGTGGCCAAAAAAAAAGAAACATAAAAAATAAAATAAAATAAAATAGGAGTTCCCCTATGGCTCGGCAGAAAGAAAACTGACTAGTATCCATGAGGATGTGGGTTCAATCCTTGGCCTCACTCAGTGGGTTAAAGGATCCGGCATTGCCTTAAGCTACAATGTAGGTTGCACACACAGCTGGGATCTGACGTTGGTGGCTGTGGTGTAGGCCTGCAGCTGAAGCTCCAATTCGACCCCCAACCCAGGAACTTCCTTATGCCACAGGTACAGACCTAAAAAGCAAAAAAATAGTGTCGAGTCCTAACCACCAGACCAGCAGGGAACCCCCGTAGCAAGTGCAGCAAGAACAAGAAAAAAATAAAAGGATCCTGATTGTACTAAGCCAGGCTTGGCACCATTCCCTCACTCTGATTGGCTTGGGTGTGGTCATGTGACCAAATTCGGGCCAATAAGACACAAGGTTGGTGTGCTGGAGGGCTTCCTGGTTGATGGCCACTACCTCACATTGCAGAAGATGCTGGAGCAGGAAGATGGAAAGAACTTGGGTGCTCAATGATGTCCATCCTTGACCTCCTGAATTTCTCCAGCTTAAGACTTCTTCCTCATGTGGAAATGAGTGGCTTCATTGTTAAACAGCTCAGATTGGTGCTTTCTAGTGCTTGAAGCCAAAAGCATCTCAATGGCTACAGACGTGAAACGCTCTGGCAAGTAGCCAGCAGCCACAATCAGTAGCTTTATTGATTTAATCATTCAGTGAATGTTTACTGAGTTCCTTCTATGTATTAGGATAGTTCTGGGTCCTAGAGAGCATGAGAGAGGTCCCTACTGTCGTAGCGCTGCTGCATTCCAGCGGGTGGAGACAGCCACAAAAGCAAGTCCACAAATAAACCAACAGAATAATTTCAGATAACGTTCAAGAAAGAAAACAGAGTGGTTTGATAGGGAGGGAGGGTGGGCTTCTCTGGGAAGGTGACTTTTGAAAAGAAAACTGAATGAAGACTGGCCAACCATGTGAAGACCTGGGGTATGATTCCAGGCAGAGGGCACAGCAGGTGCAAAGGCCCTGGGATCAGAGTGAATTTTGTGTGTTCAAGGAACCAAAATATAGACTGTGAAGGTAGCGTGGTTATGGCAGCTGCTTTCAGGGAAGTCTCTAAATGCCCACAAAAGCTGCACAGTCCAAGTTTCTCTCTCTCTCTCTCTGAATCTCTCATTCAATTTCTTAGGGCTTTTGTTCCCAGGTCCAAAGTATAATGAGCTCTGGTTTGTTGAAATCTGAGCTGAGTTTTTCAGGCTTCCCTTCCTAACTCAAGAGAACCACTTTACCTGTCACTATGTGTGGCCTTTCTTCAACAAAAGCCAAGGGTTTGTGCCCCAGCCAACTAAACAGTTCCATCTGCAGCGAGTGCCCATTTGTTTTATTTTTCCTGCCAGAGCAACATTTTCTGTCCTGCCCAGGACAGAACCCACTTCCTATGCCTGGCCCCCCAGAAGTCTGCAAGAGGACAGCTGCTGGACAGCCAAGGAGGTGTGGGTTTTTCTGTTTGTTTGTTTTTTTCTTTTTTGGCCTCCCTAAGGCATATGGAGTTCCCAGGCCAGGGATCAGATCCGAGTCATAGTTGTGACCTAAGCTGCAGCTGCAGCATCACCGGATGCTTAACCCACCGTGCCAGGCTGTGGATTGAACCTGCTTCCAGTGATCCCAAGACGCCACCGATACTATTGCACTGCAGAGGGAACTCCAGGCATGAGTGTTCTTGAGGCCAATGTAAGTACAAAGAATCCTTGAGGCCAATATTAGTACAAAGCCCTTCCCATTTTTTAGGAAAATTTGCTCAGGAGTTCCTGTTGTGGGCAGCAGAAACGAATCCAACTAGTATCCATGAAGATGTGGGTTCAATCCCTGTCCTCGATCAGTGGGTCGCTGATCCTGCATTGCTGTGGCTGTGAAGTAGGCCAGCAGCTGTAGCTCCGACTTGACCCCTAGCCTAGCTGGGAACGTCCATATGCCAAAGGTCCGGCCCTAAAAAGCAAAAAAAAAAAAAAAAATTTGCTCAACTGTAGAACAGCCAAGTTGCCAGTTTCTGTCCCAAGGGGGCCGTTGTTCACGGACACCAGGCTAAGGTGTATGCCAAACCCAAGTGCAAGTAGTTTCCAAAAAATATTCTTTGGCCAGAAGTGGATGGTGACACTGCTGTGCACACAGCTGCCAACAGCAAAAACTCCCCTTTGGGTAGAAATGGCGTGGCACCAACAGGGTGGCTGGACCCTTACAGAGTTCTTTGTTTTTTTGGTTTTTTTTCCCTTTTTAGGGCTGCATCCATGGCATGTGGATTTCCAGGCTAGGGGCAGAATCAGAGCTCAGCTGCCAGTCTATGCCATAGGCATAGCAACGGCAGATCCCAGGTGCGTCTGCAACCTATGCTGTAGCTCATGGCAACCCCGGATCCTTTAACCCACTGAGCAAGGCCAGGAATCAAACCTGAATCCTCATGGGTACTAGTCGGGTTCTTAACCCACTGAGCTACAATGAGAACTCCACAGGGTTCTTTAACTATGATTGCTGAGGGTTTCCTATGAGTAAGGGGGACATGGGATACATTAGCCACTGCCTCACACAGGTCCCAGACCAGTGGTAACAAAGATGTTATTCTGGAGTTCCCATTGTGGCGTGGTGGAAAAAAATCTGACTAGGAACCATGAGGTTGTGGATTCAATCCCTGGCCTCGCTCAGTGGGTTAAGGATTCAGCGTTGCTGTGAGCTGTGGTGTAGGTCGCAGATGCAACTTGGATCTGGCGTTGCTGTGGCTCTGGTGTAGGCCAGCAGCTGCAGCTCTGATTAGACCCCTAGCCTGGGAATCTCCATATGCCGTGAGTGCGGCCCTAAAAAGACATCAAGACAAAAAAAAAAAAAAAGATGTTATTCTCACATCAATGGATCTAATGAATATGAGAAAAATACTCCCAGAGAAAGGAATCCACTTCAGTGAGGGTGTATTACAGAGGTCACAGAGCAGACCTTTTACAAAGCAAATAGGATAGTATTACTTCCTGCTTAAACCCTCTGCTATTTCCCTGTTGCCCAGGCAAAAAGCCCAGACTCCTCCCTGGGGCCCATGGGGCCCTGCTGCCCTGGCCCAGGTCCCCTCCCCCACCTCCACCACTCCCTGATACGCAGCCTCCCCAGACTCTAGTGGGTCCTCCGATATGTTCAGCCTGTGCCTGCCACAGGACCTTGGCATGTGCTGTGCTCACTGCTCTAAACACTCTTCACAGGTCTCTGCAGTCTCCCTCAAGGTCTGGCTCCAATGCCACCTCCTCAGAGAGGCATCCCCTGACCAGCCCATCTCAAGTGACACTCCTTAGTCTGCATTCTTGTTTTATTTTCATGGCACCCTGACTTGGTCCAGGCTGATTGGGTTTTGTTTGTTTGGTTTCGGGAAAAAAAAACTTTTTTTGGCTGCACCCAAAGAATGCAGAAGTTCCCAGGCCAGGGATCAAACTCACACCTCAGCTGGGACCCAAGCCACAGCAGTGACAATGCTGGGTCCTTAACCCACTGAGCCACGGGGGAACTCCCGACCTGACTATTTATGCCTGTCTCCTTCACTGCTGTGAAACCACCATGAGGGCAAAGACCTTGGTTGTCTTCATAGCAGGACCCAACGCATACCATGGTTTGTGGAATGAATGAATGAATGAATGAGGGATCTGACCCCATCCAGGCAGTCAAGGGAGGCTTTCTATACCACCATAGGATGGACAAGGAGGAATGGGGCTGCCAACCTCAAACTTAGCAGAACTTGAGCATCCTGGGGAGGCGCTGTAAAGCCACACACATGCCCCATCCTCGGAGATTCTCAAGGTCTGGGGTCCAGCACCGGGGTTGGTATTTTTAACTCCCCATGTGACCCCCATATGCAGCCAGGGCTCAGGGCCATTCAGCTGTGGCTCTCCGTTCTCAGCTATGGGAATGTGATGGAAATGTAAATCCTTTGTCCTTACCCCAGGCCTGCTGAATCAGACTCTCTAGGGTGAGTCCCAGTTCTGTGTCTTCACAAGCCCCCAAGGGGATCAGAACCCCGGTGGAGGAGGCCGCTTGAGGGGAAGAGAAGACTCTTCCCGAAGAAATGCTTTGAGCCCAGCTTGGGCTTGGAAGGGAGGGTCCTCTAGCTCCTCTTCCCTGAGACAGGCCCACCGTCTCCCATTCCCGCCTCTCATTTGAGGCAGCTGAGATCTGGAGCCGTTTCAGCTGTCCCCCTGACTGTGTGAACTTCAACTTGATTTGAATTTGGATTTTGGCTCTAAAGCGTGGCCTCAACTGGAATTAGCAGAATCCGCTGCAGGGTTCTGTGGGTGAAGGGAGAGAGGTTCTCAGGGGGAAGGAGTTGATTTCAGCAAGGTGTTTACCGGCCCCAAGATATTGGACCCAAGTTCCTGAAACTCTATCCTAAGGAACTCATTCCAAGAGGTGCAAGGCTCCAGCTTCACTCCAGGCTTTGTTATTTAGGTAACAGCACTCGAGTCGTTTTATTCTTTATTCAATTTTCCCAACTAATCATTAAGATTTCTCGGAGTTCCCGTCGTGGCTCAGTGGTTAACAAATCCGACAAGGAACCATGAGGTTGCGGGTTCAATCCCTGCCCCTGCTCAGTGGGTTAAGGATCCGGCGTTGCCTGTGGTGTAGGTCGCAGACTCGGCTCGGATCCTGCATTGCTGTGGCTCTGGTGTAGGCTGGTGGCTACAACCCCAATTCAACCCCTAGCCTGGGAACCTCCATATGCTGCAGGAGCAGCCCAAGAAAATGGCAAAAAAAAAAGATTTCTCTTGTTTTGATTGTCCTTGAATCCCTTCATTTCTCTCCATCTGCATGGGTGGAAAGGTGTCCCTCTAAAAAGACGTGTTTGGAGTTCCCCTTGCGGCTCAGTGGGTTGAGAACTCAACATGGTATCTGTGAGGATGCTCAGTGGATTAAGGATCCGGTGTTGCCACAAGCTGCATAGGTTGCAGATGAGGCTGAGATCTGGTGTTGCTGTGGCTGTAGTATAGGCTGGCAGCTGCAGCTCCAAATCGAACCCTAGCCTGGGAACTTCCATATGCCTCAGGTGTAGCCATTTAAAAAAAAAAGGGCAGGGGGAGTTCCCGTCATGGTACAGTGGAAACGAATCCCACTAGGAACCATGAGGGTTTGATCCCTGGCCTCGCTCAGTGGGTTAAGGATCTGGTATTGCCTTGAGCTGTGGTGTAGGTCACAGACATGGCTGTGGCTGTGGTGTAAGCCAGCAGCTGCAGCTCCGATTAGACCCCTAGCCTGGGAACCTCCATATGCCATGGGTGTGGCCCTAAAAAGCAAAAAAAAAAAAAATTAGGAAGAATATATATATGTACATGTGACTGGGTCACCTTGGTGTACAGTAGAAAATTGACAGAACACTGTAAACCAGCTATAATGGAAACAATTAAAAATTATTTTTAAAATAATAATTTAAAAAATTAGGGAGTTCCCATTGCGGCTCAGTGATTAACAAATCCAACTAGCATCCATGAGGACGTGGGTTCCATCTGGCCTCGATCAGTGGGTTGGGGATCCGGCATTGCCATGAGCTGTGGTGTGGGTCATAGATGCAGCTCGGATCCCATGTTGCTGTGGCTGTGGCGTAGGCCGGCGGCTACAGCTCCAATTAGACCCCTAGCCTGGGAACCTCCATATGCCAAGTGTTCGGCCCTAAAAAGATTAAAAAAAAGAAAAAGGAATTGCTTTTGTTGAATTTAACAAATAACTTTGCATAAATATTGTATTAGTCGCCTAGGGCTGCCTTAACAAAGTACCTCAAATTAGGTGGCTTCAAATACGGAGATAATTCTCTGATAATTCTGGAATTGGAATTCTGCTAAAATCTGGAATCAAGGTATGGGCAGGGCCACAGTGACCTCCCATGATCATTTCTTCTCTGTGTTATGTGTATTTAACCACAATTCTCAAATGTTTTTTATGGCCACGCCCTTGGCATATGGAAGTTCTTGGGCCAGGGATTGAATCTGAGTTGCAATTCCACCCTACACCACAGCTGTGGCAACACCGGATCCTTTAACCCACTTTGCCAGGCCTGGGTTCAAACCCAAACTTTCACAGCAACCCAGGCTGCTGCCATCAGATTCTTAACCCACAGCACCACTGCGGCAAGTTCTGTGATCATTTCTTCTACTGGCTTGTTAGGACTTTTTCATATGGAGGACATCAATTTTTTGCCTGACATAGGAATTGCAAATATACCTTCCAAGTTGGCTTGGCTTTTTTTTTTTCCTTCTTTCTAGGGCCCCACCCAAGGCATGTGGAAGTTCCCAGGCTAGGGGCCAAATTGGAGCTGTAGCCACCAGCCTACGCCACAGCCACAGCAATTTGAGATCCCAGCCGAATCTTCTACCTACACCACAACTCATGGCAACACCAGATCCTTAACCTACTAAGCAAAACCAGGGATCAAATTGGCATCCTCATGGATACCAGTCAGGTTCATAACCCACTGAGCCACAATGGGAACCTCCTGGCTTGGCTTTCGATATTTTGCAAACGATGAAATTTTATTTTCTTGTGATCAGATTTACTTTTGTTATGAATTCTTAGTTTTGTACTATATTCAGAAAAATCTCCCAAACCAAGAATTTTTTAAAAATCAACATTCTCTTCCAGTGTCTTATAGGTGTTTCTGTTTTTAAATCTTGACTCTTTGGAATTAATCTATTTTCAACAATGGAATAAGAAAGGAATCCAGTTATCTCAATGCAATGTATTTCCAACCCTTTCTCCATTGAATGGAGTGACCATCTTTGACATGCCAGTTCCATTATTGGTCTCTCTTTGGATTTCTCCCTATGACAATGCCCAACCTGGCCATTCCTTCTCTGGGCTAACTGGATCTAATATTCCACCTTTATGATCCATTATAATATTTGATAAAGCTAATTTCCCCTCATTATTCTCCATTTTGAGAACTTTCCTAGAAATTCTCATGCATTCATTTTTTATGTACATTAGCACCGTTTTCTCAAATTCCCCCAAATTTCCTGTTGGTTATTTATTTAGAATTGCATTGGATTCTGGCTAAATTGAGGAAACTCTTGACATCTTTTCAAAATGAATTCTTCCTCTCTAAGAACAAATGCCATCTTGCCAATCATTCAAACTTCCTCTTGTTTTTAATGGTAGAATTTTAATATTTTTAATATTATTTATGTCCTTCACCCTTCTTGGAAGTTCGCTGCCAAATATTTTATCATTACGATTGCTATTGTAAACTGGATCTTGTCCTCCATGATAGGTAAATTTGTGTATTTATAGCCAAGTTCAAAGATTGATCCAGTAGGTTTGGGATGAAACTCCAAGAATTTCACATTGTCAATCCATGATCCAGGAGTTCCTGTTGTGGCTCAGCAGCTTAAGAACCTGACATGGTGTCTGTGAAGATGTGGGTTTGATTCCTGGCCTCGCTAAATGGATTAAGGATTTGGTGTGGTGGCAAGCTGCAGCATAGGTCACAGATGCGGCTCAGATCTGCTGTGGCTGTGGTGTGGGTTGGCAGCTTCAGCTCCGATTCAATCCCTAGCCCAGGAACTTCCATATGCCACCAGTGCAGCCATTAAAAAAAAGAAAAAAAAGAAAATAAAATAAAAGAATAAAATGTTGCCTTAAGGAGTTCTCTTTTGTGGCGCAGCAGTTAATGAACCCAACTGGGATCCATGAGGATGAGAGTTCAATCCCTGGCCTCTCTCAGTGGGTTAAGGATCCACCGTTGCCATGAGCTGTGGCATAGGTCACACACAAGGCTCTGGATCCTGTGTTGCTGTGGCTGTGGCATTGGCTGGCGGCTATAGCTCTGATTCAGCCCCTAGCCTTGGAATCTCCATACGCTGTGGGTGCAGCTTTAAATTAGAAAAAAAAAGAAAAAAAAAAGGTCCTTAAAATAATAATAATAAAAATCCATGATCCTGGAGTGGCACAGCGAAAATGAACCCAATTACTAGTAACCTTGAGGTTGCGGGTTCAATCCCTGGCCTTGCTCAGTGGGTTAAGGATCCAGCGTTGCCCTGAGCTGGGTAGGTCGCAGACAACGCTCGGATCCCTCATGTTTTTGGCCGTGGCTAGGCCGGCAGCTGCAGTTCGTATTTGATCCCTAGCCTGGGAACCTCCGTATGCCATGGGTGCAGACCTTAAAAAAAAAAAATCCATGATCCAGCTTATCGTGATAGTCATTAAAACCTGAGAACCATTTTTATTCAACACCACAAATCTCAGATTGGAGAAGAATCTTGAGATGAGGCAGATTTCTTTTCTTCCCTGTGCCACATCCACAGCTTTGCCATTTCTAAAAACTAAGAACTGAAATTAGAGGTTTGCTCCACACAGAACTAATAAAAGGAACTGCGTTCTTATTTCAGTGAAACAACATGCAATCCCTTAGATTCCTGTAAAACAGCCACTCAGACTCTGTGCTCAGAGCCAATGCTTTCTCCTTAAAGAAATCACCTTTCGGGGAGTTCCCATCGTGGCTCAGTGGTTAACGAACCTCACTAGCATCCATGAGGACACGGGTTCAATTCCTGGCCTCACTCAGTGGGTTAAGGATCTGGCATTGTGGTAAGCTGTGGTGTAGGTCGCAGACATGGCTCAGATCCTGAGTAGCTGTGGCTGTGGTGTAGGCCGGCGGCTACAGCTCTGATTGGACCCATAGCCTGGGAACTTCCAAATGCTATGGGTACAGCCCTAAAAAGACAAGAAAAAAAAAAAAAGAACTCACTTTTCCAGAGTTCCCTGGTGGCCTCGTGGTTACGGCCCAGCTCTATAACCTCTGTGGCCGGGGTTCAATCCCTGGTCTTGGAAGTGAGAACCCACATCAGACCACTGCAGAATCCAAAAAAAAAAAGAAGAAGAAGTCACCTTCCAAGGCAAGACCACACCTTCATAAACTGATAAACTAAGTGAACAGAGGTCCCGGGAGCATGTGGGAAAATACTTTGTTCCCAGGATGTGACCTGTGTTCTTCCATGATACAGGGTCTTTACAAATCACCCCACCCTCTGTCATGGCACAGTGGTTAACAGACCCAACTAGGAACCATGAGATTGCGGGTTCGATCCCTGGCCTTGCTCAGTGGGTTAAGGATCCAGCATTGCCGTGAGCTGTGGTGTAGGTTGCAAACGTGGCTCGGATCTGGCGTTGCTGTGGCTATGGTGTAGCTCCGATTGTTCTCCTAGCCTGGGAACCTCCTTGTGCCGTGGGTGCGGCCCTAGAAAAGACAAAAAACAACAACAAAAATCACCCCACCCCAAATGTCCCATGTTACAAATGAGGGTGATGAGGTCCCAAGAGACCTGTTCCAGAGAAACCAAGGTCCATTTCACAGCATTTTTTTTTTTCTTTTTTTTTCCTTTTAGGGCCATACCTGCCACATATGGAGGTTCCCAGGCTAGGGGTTGAATCCGAGCTACAGCTGCTGGCCTACACCACAGCCACTGCCATGCCAGATTCGAGCCGCATCTTCGACCTACGCCACAGCTCATGGCAATGCCAGATCCTTAACCCACTGAGCAGGGCCAAGGATCAAACCTGCGTCCTCATGGATACTAGTCATGTTTGTTTCCGCTGAGTCACCAATGGGAACTCCAAGACTTTTTTTTTCCCCAAAAAAATGCTTTCAGGCTTGTGGTACCTTTAAAACATATCTCTCTTACAACAGAAATAGACAGAACATTATACATCAACTATAATAGAAAAAATTAAAATCTTACCCCCAAAAAAACCATATCTGTGGAGTTCCCTGGAGGTCTAGTGGTTAGGATTCAGTGCTTCACCCCAGGTTCAATTCCTGGTCTGGAAACTGTGATCCCACGTCAAGTCGCTGCACATCATGGCCAAAAAGAAACTGTGAATTCTTTGACATTTTTCCATGAAAAGTTGAGCCTGTTGTGCATCAAAGGACAGAATCAACAGTGTGAAAAGGCAAAAAAAGAAAAGGAAAAAAAAAAGAAAAAAAGAAATAGAGAGTTCCTGCTGTGGCTCAGTGGGTTAAAAACCTGACATGTGTCGATGAGGATGCAGGTTCAATCCCTGGCTTTGCTCAATGGATTAAGGATCTGGCATTGCCGTGGCTGTGGCATTGGCCCACAGCTGCAGCTCTAATTCAACCCTGGGCCTGGGGAACTTCCATATGCCACAAGCGTGGCTATAAAAAGAACAAAAAAAGAGTGAAAAGGCAACCCACAGAATGGGAGAAAATATTTGCAAACCGTGTTATCTGATAAGGGCCATTATCAAAAATATATAAAGAGCTCTTACAACTCCACAACGAAAATAATCAAATAACCCAATTTAAAAATGGAAAAAGCGGAGTTCCCGTGGTGGCGCAGTGGTTAACGAATCTGACTGGGAACCATGAAGTTGCAGGTTCGATTTCTGCCCTTGCTCAGTGGGTTAATGATCCAGCGTTGCCGTGAGCTGTGGTGTAGTTCGCAGACGCAGCTCGGATCCCGTGTAGCTGTGGCTCTGGCTTAGGCCGGTGGCTACAGCTCCGATTCAACCCCTAGCCTGGGAACCTCCATATGCCGCAGGAGCGGCCCAAGAAATGGCAAAAAAACAAAAAATAAAATAAAAAATAAATAAAAATGGAAAAAGCACTCGAACAGAAATTTCTACAAAGCTGATATTCAAATAGCCAGCAAGCATATGAAAAGATTCTCAAACACCACTGGTCATCAGAGAAATGTAAATCAAAACCACAGTGGTATATCACCTTACATCTCTTAGGATGGCTACTATCCAAAAAGATAGAAAATAAAGAGTGTTGGCAAGGATGTGGAGAAATTGGAAGCTTTGGGTACTATTAGTGGGAATGTAAAATGGTGCAGCCACTATGGAAACAGTTCCTCAAAAAAAATTAAAATAGAACTACCATATGATCCAGCAACACTACTTCTGAGTATATACCCAATTCAAAGCAGGATCTCAAAGAGATATTTGCCCATCGTAGCAGTATTATCTATGACAGCCAAAAGGTGGGAGCAACCCAAAGGTCCACTGATGGATGGATAAACAAAATGTAGTACCCATATACAATGGAATATTATTCAGCCTTAAAAATTAGAAATTCCTGTCATATGCTGCAATATAGATAATTCTTGAGGATATCATGTGAAATACGGCAGTCACCAAAAAGACAAATACTGTATGGTTCCACTTATACGAGATACTCAGAATAGTCAAACCCAGAGACAGAAAGTAGAACGCTAGCTGCTAGAGTCAGGGTAGGGGAGGATGGGGAGTTGTTATTTATTGACTTTCTGTTTTGCAAGATACAAAAGTTCTGGATATCTGGGAGTTCTCATCATGGCTCAGTAGAAACGAATCCAACTAGGAACCATGAGGTTGCAGGTTCGCTCAGTGGGTTAAGGATCCGACGTTGCCATGAGGTGTGGTATAGGTCGAAGACTCGGCTTGGATCTGGTGTTGCTGTGGCTGTGGTGTAGGCCAGCAGCTGCAGCTCCGATTAGACCCCTAGCCTGGGAATCTCCATATGCCGTGAGTGCGGCCCTAAAAAGATATCAAGACAAAAAAAAAAAAACAAAAGTTCTGGATATCTGTTGTACAACAATGTGCAACTTAATACTACTGAACTGCCTACTTTAAAATGATTACTGAGCTCCTGGAGTTCCCGTCGTGGCACAGTGGTTAACGAATCCGACTAGGAACCATGAGGTTGCGGGTTCGGTCCCTGCCCTTGCTCAGTGGGTTAACGATCCGGCGTTGCCGTGAGCTGTGGTGTAGGTTGCAGACGCGGCTCGGATCCCTCGTTGCTGTGGCTCTGGTGTAGGCCAGTGGCTACAGCTCCGATTGGACCCCTCTAGCCTGGGAATCTCCATATGCCGTGGGAGCGGCCCAAGAAATAGCAAAAAAAAAAAAAAAGATTACGGAGTTTCTGCCATGGCACAGCGGGTTAAGTATCTGACTGCAGCAGCTCAGATCGCTGCAGAGTTGTGGGTTCAATCCTCATCACAGCTCAGTGGGTTAAAGGATCTGGCATTGCAGCAGCTGTGATGTAAATTGCAATTGTGGCTGGGTTTCAATCCCTGGCCTAGGAAGCACCATGGGCCACAGGTGAGGCCATTTTAAAAAAATGGTTAAGAAGGTATATTATAATTTATGTGTTTATTAACCACATTGGGGGAAAAAAACCAAAACAAAAAGCTAGAAACATTCTCTTCCCCCTTGAATGTGGGCAGCTGTCTCACTGCTCCGCCAATGTCCCCCCCTCCCCTGCCCCCAGGGTCAGAGCTGGCTCACTAGAACCCAATCCATATTCAAGCCCAAGGGAAGAATGAAAGAGACAATGGAGGACAACCTGGTTCCTTTTTAATAACGTGAACTTGAAGTTGTACCTTCTAGCTGTGCTTGATTCTAATGCACAACGACAGAAGTGATGCAGTGTTTACCTGGCCCTCATTGGCTGCTGGCTCTTGGAAACCAGCCGCCATGCTGGGAGGAACCCCCGACCACATGAGGCTGCTCTGGGTAGTGTTCTGGCCCCTACTGAGGTCCCAGCCAAGTCCCAAAGCTGGATCAGTGAGTGAGGAAGCCTTCTGGATCCCTCCAGCCATTTCTCACCCCAAGCACATAAAAGATCCCTGCAGCAACGGCCTTGCTGAGCCCACTCATCCCAGAACCACAGGAGATCATCATAACTGAGCATTGCTGTTTTCCACCGGTAAGGTCAGAATTGTTTACAAAGTAGCAATATATAGTCAAGGCAATATTGTTGATTTTTTTTAAAATCATGTATATGTATTAAGCATCCTTCTCATTTTTTAAAAGATAATTAAAGCCGTATTGCTGGTTTTTTTTTTTTTTTGTCTTTTGTCTTTTTAGGGCCGCACCCATAGCACATGGAGGTTCCCAGGCTAGGTGTCTAATTGGAGCTGTAGCCAGAGCCACAGCAACGTGGGATCCGAGCCGTGTCTGCGACCTACACCATAGCTCACGGCAATGCTGGACCCTCAACCCACTGAGAGAGGCCAGGGATTGAACCTGCAACCTCATGGTTCCTAGTCGAATTCATTTCCACTGTGCCACAACGGAAATTCTGTATTGCTTTTAAAGTTTAAAGATTTCCGTAAAGGCTAAAAAGATTCGGAGTTCCCGTCATGGCGCAGTGGTTAACAAATCCGACGAGGAACCATGAGGTTGCAGGTTCAATCCCTGCCCTTGCTCAGTGGGTTGAGGATCCAGCGTTGCCGTGAGCTGTGGTGTAGGTCGCAGACATGGCTTGGATCCTGCGTTGCTGTGGCTGTGGTATAGGCTGGTAGCCACAGCTCCAATTAGACCCCTAGCCTGGGAACCTCCATATGCCGCGGGAACGGCCCAAGAAATGACAAAAAGAAAAAAAAAAAAAAGCTAAAAAGATTCTAAATCATAGTTTTCCCCCCACGTATCCAAAGGAACAGCTTTCAGAATGTTTTCTGGATTGTGGAATACTTTTTTTTTTAATTTTTTAAAAAATGTTTATGTACTTTTTTTGGCCACATCCATGGCATGCAGATGTTCCTGGGCAAGGGTTCCTGGGCAAGGGACCCAAGCCACAGCAGTGGCAAAGCCAGATCCCACTGAAACACCAGGGGACTCCCTGATTGCGGACTATTTTAAACATTCTTCAGAGAATAGAGAATAATATACCCGGCTCTGGCTCTAACAAACATTAATATTACAACAGATTTGATGTGCTTGTTTTTGTTTTTGTTTTTCTTTTTACTGCTGCACCTGTGGCATATGGAAATTCCGGGGCTAGAGGTCGTCAGAGTTGCAGCTGCTGGCCTATGCCACAGGCACAGCAATGCGGGATTCTTAACCCACCAAGCAAAGCCAGGGATCCAACCTGCATCCTCACAGACACTATGTCAGGTTTTTAACATGCTGAGTCTCAGTGGGAACTCTGGTTTTCTTTTAATTTTCTTTCTTTCTTTCTTTCTTTCTTTCTTTTTTTGTCTTTTCAGGCCCACCCCTGTGGCAAATGGAAGTTAGAGCTGCAGCTGCCAGCCTATGCCACAGCCACAGCAACAAGGGATCCGAGCGACATCTGACCTACACCACAGTTCATGGCAACGCCAGATCCTTAACCCACGGAGGGAGACCAGGGATCAAACATGCATCCTTGTGGATCTTAGTTGGGTTTCTTACTGCTAATCCTCAAGGGGAACTCTGGAACTCTGGGTTTTTTTAAGTATTTTTAAACACTTTTAATTTTGATTTTTAAAATATGCATAAAGGAGTTCCCTTGTGACTCAGCGGATTAAGGATCTGGCATTGTCATTTCAGCAGCTTGGGTTACTGCCGTGGCATGTGTTTGATCCCTGGCCTGGGAACTTCCACGTGGTACAAGTGTGGCCAAAAAAATAATAAATGAATTTTTAAAAATTGTTAAATGCATAAAATGTACCATCTTAACTACTTTTTTTTACTTCAGATCTGAGCCGTATCTGTGACCTATGCCTCAGCTCTTGGCAATGCCAGGTTGTTAACCCACTGAGTGAGGCCAAGGATCAAACCTGCATCCCCATGGATACTAGTGAGGGTTTTAACACACTGAGCCACAGCAGGAACTCCTTAACCACTTTTAAGTGTATAGTTAAGGACAGTCACAGTAAGTACTGTGGTGCGAAGCCATCTCACCACGCCCCCTAGTGGCTGCTGTAGTTTGGGGGCAGCCTTGCAGAGAGCAGGATGCAGCTTTCGGCTTAGGTTGTAAAACTTTTCACCAGGGCACTCTTCCACCTCCTAATGCTCTCTCATCCTCATCCCTTGAGTGTTTGGGAGAAACCTATTCACTGGGGAGATCATAGACGGTTTACCCTCCAGGCAACATTTAAAAATCTTCCCAAATGGGAGCCTCTATGACTGTTTTCTGTTTTTCCACGTATTTCCTAAATACTTTCCTGTGTCTTATCACGGGGTGTGTGTGTGTGTGTGTGTGTGTGTGTGTACACCATTTTAATCAGCTTCCAAGTGTACAGTTCCATGGCATTAAGCACATTCACATTGTCCTACCACCATCACCACCATCCATCTCCAGAACTTTTTCATCTTCCCCAACTGAGACGCTGTCTCCCTTAAACAACTCCCCATTCCCCTCCCCCAGCCCTGGGCAACTCCTATTCTATCTCTGTCTCCATGAATTTGACTCCTGTAGGGACCTCATATAACTGGAATCGTGCAGTATTTGTCTTTTTGTGACTGGCTGATCTCACTTAGCTTAAAATGCTCAAGATGTATCCATGTTGCGGCATGTGCCAACATTCCCAGGAGTTCCTGTTGTGGCACAGTGAAACAAATCTGACTAGTATCCATGAGGATACAGGTTCGATCCCTGGCTTCGATCAGTGGGTTAAGGATCCGGTGTTGCTGTGAGCTGTGGCGTAGGTCGCAGACACGGCTTGGATTCCGTGTTGCTGTGGCTGTGGCGTAGGCCTGAGCTCCAATTAGACCCCTACTTGGGAACTTCCATATGCCACACACGCCCTAAAGAGCAAAAAAACAAACCAACAAACAAAAAATTCCCTTCCTTTTTAGATATGGTACATATAGACAATGGAATATTCCTCAGCCGT
Organism: Phacochoerus africanus; assembly: GCF_016906955.1. Taxonomy (NCBI): domain Eukaryota; kingdom Metazoa; phylum Chordata; class Mammalia; order Artiodactyla; family Suidae; genus Phacochoerus; species Phacochoerus africanus. Next base: position 28,384,449 of record NC_062558.1, on the reverse strand, counting down.
AAAGAGAAGGAACATCATAATGCCATTTGCAGCAACATGGATGGACATAGAGACGATCATACTAAGTGACATTAGGTCAGACAAATACAAATGTCATATGAGATCACTAATAGGTGGAATAGAGTAAAAAATAATACAAAAGAACGTATTCACAAAACAGAAACAGACTCCAAGATTTTGAAACCAAATTTATGATCCAAAGGGGAAAGGTTGAGGGGAGGGATGGATTGGGAGGTTGGGATTGCCATACACACACTACTCTATATGGAATAGATGAGGAACAAGGACCCACTCCATGGCACAGGGAGATCCACTCAATACTCTGTAGGGATCCATATGCAAAAAGAATCTGAAGAAGAATGGATGTACATAAGTATATAACTGATTCACTCTGCTGTACACCTGAAATTAACACAACACTGCAAGTCAACTATGTGCCAATAAAGTTATTTTTAAATTCTCTTCATTTTTTTCTTTTTTTGTCTTTTGTCTTTTTAGGGCCGCACCACGGCATATGGAGGTTGCCAGGCTAGGGATCAAATGGGAGCTGTAGCTGCTGGCCTACACCACAGCCACAGCAACTCGGGTCTGAGCTGTGTCTGCAGCCTACACCACAGCTCGAGGCAACACCAGATCCTTAACCCACTGAGCAAGGCCAGGGATCAAACCCACATCCTCATGCGTATTTGTTGTGTTGGTTAACCACTGAGCCACAATGGGCACTCCCTAAATTCCCCTCCTTTTTACGGCCAAAAAATATCCTCATATATGGATAGGCCACATTTTGTTTACCCATTCATTCGCTGATAGATGTTTGCATTGTTTCCACATATTGGGCTATTGGAATAGTGCTGCTATGACATGGGTGTACCATAACTTACACGGTTTTAAAGTCAACAGTTCTGTGTATCTGCTGCTCCGGAGGAGAAGGACCAGGTGACAGCCCCTTAACAGTTCAGCTAAATGGACAAGCTGTACCTGAGAACAGAGTCTCTTATGAGAAACATCATACTTTTTTTGGCGGGGGGGTCACGTGTTAGTTCCTGGTCCAGGGATCAAACCGACACCACAGTAGTGACAAGGCCAGATTCTTAACCCACAAAGGAACTCCTTTTGGTGGTTGGAGGGAACCATGCCTTTTGTTAAGTGACAGCCAGGCCCTTTTACAGTTTGTTGTAGCTTTGGGCATTTCATATCCAATTTTGCCTTTCCCTCTGGGTCCACCACAGCTAATAATTAGCAGCACACAGTTCAACACCAATGATGGGTGAGGCAATCAGTATAAACAGTGGACGCCGTCGTGGAGGACAAAGTCCCCATCTAAGATATGAAGGACTTGGAGAAATGTTTTCCATGTCGAAAGTGATTTTGTCGGTGGAAAAATGAATGCCATCCTAATTATGTTAGGAGAAACGTCAAATAATTTTTAAATTAAAGCTATTATAAGATACCACTATTCACCTAGCAGAGAAGCAAAGATCAAAGTTTGAGAAGCCCCTGTGCTGGCCAGGGTGTGGGGAAACAGGAGTTATTGACTATTGTTGGCAGAGTGTAAATTTGTATAACCTCGCTGGAGGGGGACGTGGCAAAGTCTGTCTAAATTTAAATTACATAGAAAACGAACTTGTGTTTACCAAAGGGGATAGCGGTGGGGGGAAGGGGTAAATTAAGAGTTTGGGATTAACATATATGCACTATTATACACTAATATACTATTATATAGTAATAATATTATACTATTATTATTATATATAAAATAGATAACCAAAAAGGACCTACCGTATAGCACAGGGAAATCGACTCAATATTCTGTAATAACTTGGGAAAAGAATCTGAAAAAGAATGGATATATATATATATGTATAAATGAACTAATTTGCTGTACACTGGAAATTAACACAACTTTGTAAATCAACTATACTCCAATATAAAATAAAAATACTAAAAATTAGGAGTTCCTGTTGTGGCGCAGCAGAAATGAATCCAACCAGTAACCATGAGGTCGTGGGTTTGATCCCTGGCCTCCCTCAGTGGGTTAAGCTGTGGTGTAGGTCACAGATGCGGCTCGTGTCCTGCGTTGCTGTGGCTGTGGTGTAGGCTGGCAGCTGTAGCTCAGATTCATCCCCTAACCTGGGAACCTCCACATGCCTCGGGTGCAAGCACCCCCCCAAAAAAATTAAAAATTAGAAAACAGGAGTTCCCATTGTGTCTCGGCAACAATGAACCCAACTAGTATCTGTGAGGACGCAGGATTGATCCTTGGCCTCACTCTGAAGGTTAAGGATCCAGCACTGCTGTGAGCTGTGATGTAGGTGGCAAATGCAGATCTGGTGTCGCTGTGGTGTAGGCCTGCAGCTACAGCTCAGATTCGACCCCTAGCTTGGGAACTTCCTTATGCTTTAGGTGCAGCCCTAAAAAGACCAAAAAAAAAAAAATTTAAAAATACAGAGTTTCCTGCTGTTTAGGACTCTGTTTTCACCACTGCAGCTTGGTTTCAACCCCTGGTCTGGGAACTGAGATCCCACATCAAAAGCCGCTGCCAAAAAAATTTTCTGCAGTTTCAACAACAAAATGAATGAGCATGCAACCCAGTTCTGACCAATAAGGGCAAGTCTGTTTCAGAGGCTTCTGGGAAAGATTTTCTTGCTTCTAACAAGAGTCTCAGGAAAGACATGTCAACTTCTCTTCCTCTAGACATTGTCAGGTCTATAATGGGACGTCTGGAACTGCTCAGCCATCTCACTGACAACCTGATTTTTTAAAAAGACCACATAGGGAGTTCCCTGGTGGCTCAGCAGGTTAAGGATCCCGCATTGTCACTGCAGCAGCTCAGGTCATTGCTGTGGTGTGGGTTCAATCCCTGGCCCCAGAACTTCTGTATGCCACAAATGGGGGGGACACACATAGAGGAGGCCAGAGCCCTAGCTCTGAATGTCTTGTTATAAAGATAATATATTGTCCTATGGTTTAGTCCAGTTGCTTGAGTTTTCTATTACTGGAAGCATCCATAAAGCTTTGATAAAATGGATACTTACATTTGCTACTGTACTGCACAAAGAAATCTACTCAATACTCTTTGATAGCCTATATGGGAAAAGAATATGAACAAATAGATATATATGTATGTAAAACTGATTCACTTTGCTGTACACCTGAAACTAACACAATATTGTAAGTCAACTATACCTCAATAAAATTTCTCGAGAGCACAAATTGCTTGGCCAATCATAACCGCCTGGGGGCGCTGCAGGCTTCATGGCTAAACCAAAGTCTGTCCCACTAGCTCCGTCTTCCAGCAGAAAGAGCGCACTGCACACTAAGTGCTTTAATGAAAAAGCACTTGGTCAATTTTTAAATATCTCTGCAAGAACATTTATAATAACTTGAGGCGGATTTTGTTGTACTTTCAGACAAAACATAAAAAGGAATATTACTTTAAATAAACACGAGCCTTGCATTTTTCTTCTGGTCTATTCAAGATACACAATCACATCTATATAAACGAATCCCTACATTATTAACTAGTGTAAAATCAAACTTAGGGGTGCTTTAAGATTTAACAATCAGGGGCGTTCTCATCATTGCTCAGCGGGTTAAGAACCCAGCTAGTATCCATGAGGATGCGGGCTCAATCCCTGGCCTCACTCAGTGGGTTAAAGGATCCAGCATTATATGGTAGGCTGTGGTGTAGGCCGGCAATTGACCCCTAGCCTGGGAACTTCCATATGCTGGAGGTGTGGCCCTTAAAAAAAAAGAAAAAGAAAGAAAAAAGGAGTTCCTGTCGTGGTGCAGTGGTTAACGAATCCGACTAGGAACCACGAGGTTGCGGGTTCGACCCCTGCCCTGCTCAGTGGGTTAATGATCCGGCATTGCCGTGAGCTGTGGTGTAGGTCGCAGACACGGCTTGGGTCCTGCGTTGCTGTGGCTCTGGTGTAGGCCAGGGCTACAGCTCCAATTAGGCCCCTAGGCTGGGAACCTCCATATGCCGCGGGAGCGGCCCAAGAAATGGCAAAAAGACAAAAAAAAGAAAGAAAAAAGAAAAAAAAGAACTCATGGATGGTAGAAACACTTCTCATTCATTATCATATCACTATTGTTCCTGACATGCTTGTATTTGTTGGATGGAAGGTCCTGTAAATGTTCACTAGGTATTGTGTTCACCAGGGCTCTTGAGGTTTTCTTTATTCTTGAGAAAATACATAGAAATTATTTTCCCTTTATATGAAATGAAAAGATGTTAAACTGTCAGAACTATAAAAGATATAAAGTGATGGAGTTCCCGTCGTGGTGCAGTGGTTAACGAATCCGACTAGGAACCATGAGGTTGCGGGTTCGGTCCCTGCCCTGCTCAGTGGGTTAATGATCCGGCATTGCCATGAGCTGTGGTGTAGGTTGCAGACGCGGCTCGGATCCTGTGTTGCTGTGGCTCTGGCGTAGGCCAGTGGCTACAGCTCCGATTCGACCCCTAGCCTGGGAACCTCCATATGCCGCGGGAGCGGCCCAAGAAATAGCAAAAAGACAAAAAAAAAAAATATATATATATATATAGTGTAAGAAGACTGCAAATCAGTATGCTATCTTTCCTGTAAAGGAGAATTAATAATTAGTAGTTCCTTTTATATGCATAGAGAAACTGAAAGTACATACCAGGAGAGGTGGAGAACCAGGTGTACGGAGACAAAATGGAAGACTTTTCACTACATACTGCTTTAAACTTATGTATCTGAAACTCATGAAGGTATTATCTACTCAAAAATTTTTAAATAGGAAAGTTTCGGAGTTCCTGTCGTAGCAAAGCGGAAACGTATCCGACTAGGAACCATGAGGTTGCAGGTTCTATCCCTGGCCTCGCTCAGTGGGTTAAGGATCCAGCGTTGCCGTGAGCTGTGGTGTAGGTCGCAGACAAGGCTCGAGGATCATTTGGCATGGCTGTGGCTGTGGCGTAGGCCAGCAGCTGTAGCTCCGATTAGTCCCCTAGCCTGAGAACCTCCACATGGCACCGGTGCAAGGCCCTTAAAGAAAAAAAAAAAAGTTCCTGTGTGTAGCGGGTCAAGGATCCAACATTGCCACAACTGTGGCTGAGTCTCCAACTGCCGCTCGGGCTTAATACCTGGCCAGGGAACTTCCACATGTTGCAGGTATGGCCAAAATAGTAATAATTAAAAATTGGAAAATATGACACAATGACCACCTTTTTTGGCCATCCCTTGGTAGAGGGAATTTCAAGGACAGGGATGGAAACTGCGTCCCAGTGCAGCAGAGACGCTGCGAACCCCATGGCACCACAGCTGGAACTCCTAAGGCTGATTATTTTTAATAATCACCAAGAACCATATTCTTTTCTTTTTCTTCTTTTCAGGGCCGCACCTTTGGCATATGAAAGTTCCCAGGCTAGGGGTCCAATCGGAACTGTAGCTGCTGCTGACCTACGCCACAGCCACAGTAATGCCAGATCTGAGCCAGTTGCAACACGAATTCCCTCCAAGAACATTATTGAATAGAAATCTTGTATTTCTACACTGTCCTTTCAAAATATTAGTATATGCAAGATGTGTGTATATGAACATAATTTACAGCAGCATCACAACAGCAAAAATCTAGAAACGTTGGTAGACAGGTTAATTCAGTCAAAAGGCATCTATACAATGGGAATACTAGCTAGAATATTAAAAAGAATGGAGTATCTTGATACGCTGGAGTGGGGAAATCCTGCGATTACTTAGTTAAGGAGTTCCGGTGGTGGCTCAGCAGAAAGGAATCTGACTAGCATCAGTGAAGACGCCAGATCCATCCCTGGCTTCACTCAGTGGGTTATGGATCCGGCGTTGCCCTGTGCTGTGGTGTGGTGTAGGTCACAGACACGCCTTGGCATTGCTATGGCTGTGGCATAGGCTGGTGGCTACAGCTCCGATTCAGCCCCTAGCCTGGGAACTTCCATATGCCAAATGCGGCTCTAAAAAGACCAAAAACAGCAACAAAAACAAATTAACCATGAAGAAAAAATCCATTGACTTAGAAATGTTGCAACACCTGTCCTGCAGAGTAGTCATTTCCAAGATGCTATTAAAGTTTTTTCCCTGTTCTACGACCACTCATTTCTAACAAACACCAAAATGACTAACCAAAAAAAAAAAAAAAAACTCACAACTCACAGTGACTGGACTTGTGATTGCAGATGCTGGTCAAGTTTCAGAAATTCTTGTAACCCCTTTTTTTAAGAGTCACACCCGCAGCACATGAAAGGTTATAATTGAAATCAGAGCTGTAGCCACTGACCAATGCCACAACCACACCAGATCTGAGCCACAACCATGACCTACACCTCAGCTTGCAGCAACTCCAGATCCCTGAGGACAAAGATCAAACCACATCTGCATGGATACCAGTTGGGTTTTTGTTGTTTTTTGGAGGCTCCCAGGCTAGGGGTGGAATCAGAGATAGAGCTGCCAGCCTAAACCACAGCCACAACAATGACAGATCCAAACCCCATCTGCAACCTACCCAAGAGCCTTAACCCACAAGGATCAAACCTGCAGCCTCTTGGTTCCCAGTTGGATTTGTTTCCACACCAGGACAGGAACTCCACTAGTGGGGTCCTTAACCTGCTGAGCCACAACAGGAACTTCATTGACTTTAATGTTGATTTACATGGATGAATTATGAAAATTCAGTGAACTATACACATAACCATGTCAACATGAAAAATGGATTTGCCTAGACTTAGGGATTTCTCAAATAGTATTTTCTAGTAGTGATCGCTAAAACTAAGACTTCTCAATTTTATCTGCTTTAGCACTGGTAGAGAAGTGGTGGGGGGGGGGAATTGGAGGAATGCTCTTCAAGGAAATCAATCATTTCAAGTTCTTTAATGAGCCTCTAATTGCAGGCCACTGAGAGCTAATTCCTTTTATTAAACTAGCTTCTCTTTGGTTCTAGTTATGACAAAAACACTGACCAAGTCATTAGGTAAAGTCACTACTGTGTAAGACCAACAGCCATTTGCTTCACCGGCCATCACTTTATTTATAACAAATCCTCATACAGTCACAATAAAGGAATCTTGACAATTTCAGCAACAGTTAAGAGCCAATAACCTTCATTCTCTACTAATACTTAAAACTTTCTAATGTAATGCCTAATGAGACTTTTCTAATAACAAATGCCAGAGCCTTTCTTTCAAAAATGGTCAAATGACTTTCCAGACAGTTCAAAGTGGATTTAAATAGATTTACATACTAACCCTGATTCTTCCATAGGTTCCCATCACTCCCACCCTTTTTGATTCTTTCTCCTGGCTGGTACTGCAGAAACTTCCCCTTCTCAGATACTACCATCCAGTATTTACAAGTAAATCTACATAGAAGAGTACATATGAATAATTCTGCAACCTCTTACTAGTCTGGGTTTTATTTATACTCACCCACTACAGTTCTACATTAAAACCATCTTTTACTGATATTTCTTACCTCCTGTTTACCACAGATTATGTAGCAGACTGAAAACACTTGATCTCTTATACCCAACCTGACCTAAAAAAAAAAAAATCCTCCTTAGACACTTAAAAATAAATCACACTATTTTGGAATGCAACAACTTTATTGAAAGAAAAGTGCAATGAAATTTGTTGAAAGCTTAAAAGGGAGAACTTAGAAACCTCCCCTCAAGCGCAGGACCAGGTGCAGGGTGGACTCCTTCTGGATGTTGTAGTCAGACAGGGTGCGCCCATCTTCCAGCTGCTTCCCGGCAAAGATCAGCCTCTGCTGGTCTGGGGGGATGCCTTCCTTGTCCTGGATCTTCGCCTTGACGTTCTCGATGGTGTCACTGGGCTCCACTTCCAGGGTGATGGTCTTACCAGTCAAGGTCTTCACGAAGATCTGCATCCCACCTCTGAGGCGGAGGACCAGGTGCAGGGTGGACTCCTTCTGGATGTTGTAGTCAGACAGGGTGCGCCCATCTTCCAGCTGCTTCCCGGCAAAGATCAGCCTCTGCTGGTCTGGGGGGATGCCTTCCTTGTCCTGGATCTTCGCCTTGACGTTCTCGATGGTGTCGCTGGGCTCCACTTCCAGGGTGATGGTCTTACCAGTCAAGGTCTTCACGAAGATCTGCATCCCACCTCTGAGGCGGAGGACCAGGTGCAGGGTGGACTCCTTCTGGATGTTGTAGTCAGACAGGGTGCGCCCATCTTCCAGCTGCTTCCCGGCAAAGATCAGCCTCTGCTGGTCTGGGGGGATGCCTTCCTTGTCCTGGATCTTCGCCTTGACGTTCTCGATGGTGTCGCTGGGCTCCACTTCCAGGGTGATGGTCTTACCAGTCAAGGTCTTCACGAAGATCTGCATCCCACCTCTGAGGCGGAGGACCAGGTGCAGGGTGGACTCCTTCTGGATGTTGTAGTCAGACAGGGTGCGCCCATCTTCCAGCTGCTTCCCGGCAAAGATCAGCCTCTGCTGGTCTGGGGGGATGCCTTCCTTGTCCTGGATCTTCGCCTTGACGTTCTCGATGGTGTCGCTGGGCTCCACTTCCAGGGTGATGGTCTTACCAGTCAAGGTCTTCACGAAGATCTGCATCCCACCTCTGAGGCGGAGGACCAGGTGCAGGGTGGACTCCTTCTGGATGTTGTAGTCAGACAGGGTGCGCCCATCTTCCAGCTGCTTCCCGGCAAAGATCAGCCTCTGCTGGTCTGGGGGGATGCCTTCCTTGTCCTGGATCTTCGCCTTGACGTTCTCGATGGTGTCGCTGGGCTCCACTTCCAGGGTGATGGTCTTACCAGTCAAGGTCTTCACGAAGATCTGCATCCCACCTCTGAGGCGGAGGACCAGGTGCAGGGTGGACTCCTTCTGGATGTTGTAGTCAGACAGGGTGCGCCCATCTTCCAGCTGCTTCCCGGCAAAGATCAGCCTCTGCTGGTCTGGGGGGATGCCTTCCTTGTCCTGGATCTTCGCCTTGACGTTCTCGATGGTGTCGCTGGGCTCCACTTCCAGGGTGATGGTCTTACCAGTCAAGGTCTTCACGAAGATCTGCATCCCACCTCTGAGGCGGAGGACCAGGTGCAGGGTGGACTCCTTCTGGATGTTGTAGTCAGACAGGGTGCGCCCATCTTCCAGCTGCTTCCCGGCAAAGATCAGCCTCTGCTGGTCTGGGGGGATGCCTTCCTTGTCCTGGATCTTCGCCTTGACGTTCTCGATGGTGTCGCTGGGCTCCACTTCCAGGGTGATGGTCTTACCAGTCAAGGTCTTCACGAAGATCTGCATCCCACCTCTGAGGCGGAGGACCAGGTGCAGGGTGGACTCCTTCTGGATGTTGTAGTCAGACAGGGTGCGCCCATCTTCCAGCTGCTTCCCGGCAAAGATCAGCCTCTGCTGGTCTGGGGGGATGCCTTCCTTGTCCTGGATCTTCGCCTTGACGTTCTCGATGGTGTCACTGGGCTCCACTTCCAGGGTGATGGTCTTACCAGTCAAGGTCTTCACGAAGATCTGCATCCCACCTCTGAGGCGGAGGACCAGGTGCAGGGTGGACTCCTTCTGGATGTTGTAGTCAGACAGGGTGCGCCCATCTTCCAGCTGCTTCCCGGCAAAGATCAGCCTCTGCTGGTCTGGGGGGATGCCCTCTTTTTCTTGAATCTTCCCCTTGACATTCTCAATGGTGTCACTGGGCTCCACTTCCAGGGTGATGGTCTTACCAGTCAAGGTCTTTACAAAGATCTGCATTGTCTGTTACAACACAAAAACAGGAAAAAAAAAAAGCCCAAAGTTCAGCAAGAAATTCAGAGGCCAATATATACCCAGTGCTAAATAATTCAATATCACTTTTTAGTAGCCAAATAACTGACGTGCCTAAAAACCTCACAGGCTTGACAATTAACCTCAGAACCAACGTCTCAGGCATTTAAGAGAGCAAAGCATGGAAACCTGACCCAGGTAAATTCGCGGACCTCACTTATCCTCCCCCCTCAATGGATGTCTGTCCTCTGTCAACACGGCAGCGTTTACCCCAGGCCCAAACCCTGTGTCCCCAAACTACTAAACATCTTCCCACACACATAACGGCAGGTGGCCCCACCCTAGGCTATGAGCCCACAAAAAGGGGTGAGGCCTCGTCACGGTTGTGGATCGCAAGTCCCCTCCCCCAGAAGCGTTCAGGCCAACTCAGCGGCACCAGCAGTTAGTGTCCCTTCACAGGGACGGAAAACCGAAGTTCTCGCGGCGCGCCAGCCAGCCAGTCGAGCCGGAAAGCAATGACCTAGCATTCGATCCCAGAAACACTGCACAACCCCGTTCCACAAACGGCCGGGCCCCGCCATCAATGGAAGCCTCCGCGCCTCTCGTTTCCGTTTCACCCAGTGCTCCTCGCCCACCCCCAATTTCTCTCTCCCACCTAGAGCCCGCTTCAGAGGCCGGCTTCTCCCACAGAGAGATTGGGAACGGCCGCCATTTTGCTCTAGGTGGCCGTTCGTCTTAAGGCTACTCCGCACGAGGGCCCCGGGTGACTAAGAAGCTCGGCTGCCCTTCCGCCGCAGCAGGCAAGCAGACCTCCCACACCCACCCCCGCAGCCGCAAGACCGCCGGGCGTCCGCCTCACCAGGTGGCAGTGGCAACAGCGGTCACAGAAGAAACGCAGGCAAACTCCCGGCCTCCACGAAACTGCCTGCGCCACACCCGGTGCTTCTTTATATAGCCATCGGTAGCACCGCCCCAGTAGATTCCTCCGCAGAAACGCCGAGAAGGGACTACTTTTCGCGGCCCTTCCTGTCCTCTGAAGAGAGAAGCAGTCCCCCCAGAATCTTCTAATTTCACTCCTAGAATGATTTCCTGTGAAGACTCGAACACTGGAGCTGATTTTTTGGGGGGATGAAGCCTTAGTCCTGAGCGGCCGAGCGGAGGGATCAGCGTGTTCGCTGAACACTGCGTCCGCGGACAGGGCCGGTACTCGGCTGGTTGGGAGGGGGGTGTGGGGGAGGTGCCGCGGAAGGTGCGAAAACCCGACACGGAGCCCTCTGAACGTCCGGAGAGGGCTGTCCCCGCTGCCGGTCCCCGGCGCCCCCTCCCCTCAACCAGGAAGGCTCGCCTTTCCTGAGACCCGCCCTCGGCTAACAGGGGTCCCGCCGAGCGCCTCACGATGAATCGGGGTCCCGCTCCCCTGGCCCGAGCTCCGCCGTGCCCCTCCCCCAACCCCTCTTCCCCGCCAGCGAAACCGTGGGGTCTTTATTCTGGGTCTCCCATAGCTAACGATAGTGTTTCTGTTTCCATAAACTTGCCCTCACCCCCAGTGGGTCGCGAGGGCTTCCCGGGGGGGTCTAGTCACCCCAACTGTGGCGGCCGAACCCATCCCCCTGCGGCGGGCACCGGGACAAGACGAATGACTCGACAAATCTCGGGGCCGGGCTTCAAGCCCGCCTCAGGAGGGTCGTCAGGACCTGCAGGAATTTTCTCACAACGCAGGAGTGAAAAATGTGTCCAAAGGAGAAATGCCTGTGACAAGTTCACATTGAATTTTGAAAAGGAAAAGCAAAAATTCCACACAGCTGTGAAACACTCCTTGCACTGGACCTGAAAGCTGACAGAACTTTGCGGATTGCTCTTTGGCCTTCCTGTTTTGTTCCCGATTATGAGCAAGAAGGCATCAGAATTTCACTTCTGCTGCCATTTGAACTCAGAAATCAGAAATCAAATCCATTTAAACCCAAGTTTTATTTTTTTCTTTTTTTAATTTTATTTTTTATGAAGTTTTTTATTGTAGTTGATTTATAATGTTCTGTCAATTTCTGCTTTACAGCAAAATGATAGTCATACATATATATACATTTCCTTTCTTATCGCTGAGCCTGAGATTTTTAAAAGGACACTAATTGTAAGTTCTGTATAGTCCTGGTGGAAAAAAGACCCCAAGTATGAAATTTAAATCTATAGGCAAATTCCATTTGGATAAAAGAAAAAGATCACCAGTCAGATGTTTTTCATTTTGATGATATTTTATTTGTGATCTCTGTGTCATTTATCCAGCATATTTTTTCTTTTTTTCAAAAAGCATACTTAAATTTTTTTCAAAGGCATATTTTAAAAATGTTTTAAAATATATGAACATGATGAAAACTTAAAACAGGTTTTCTATAGTTCATAATGAAAAACCTCCCTCATGCACTCAATTTCCTAGCCACTGTTCTTTCTAGACTCTTCTAGAAATATTCTCTATTTCTATAAATGGGGGGAGGGTGTTTTTAATTTTTACCCTTGAAGCTTTCAATAAATACATAGAAAAAGAGAGAACCGACTAAAAAATACCCTGCTATTAGGAAAAGACTACATTCCTGTTGGAATTATAAACATTATGTTATTTAAATACTGTACTTAAAATGAGAATAAAAACAAAACTATGTTTTCTTTGGCAACCTGTGTCTGTACGTATTTATGGGAAAGGTCTGAGCAGTATTCAAAACAGACTTTAACGCCTATCATTTTAAACATTTTCAAAGAGAATGAATTCATTACCAAGAAATGTAAATGAATAATAAAAATAAAATGTCATTTTTCAGTTTAGCAGGAGACCTCAGTGACTTCCAGTACAGATTTCTGTGAGGGATATTTCTAAATTTCTGAAAAGAGGGTTTAAAGGAACAGAACATCAAAGCTCTGTATAAGGTTTCCTTCTTGAATTCCAGAAAGAAGTTTTCAGAGGAACAAAAAGCTGAGGTTCTTTCTCAGGTGACTAGGCCTGGCTTCAAACCACACCCTGTTTTCTTTTGGCTGTTCTTTCACTGCAGGTCTTATGATTCATGTTGTTTAAAGGCTGAGTCACGAGCTTTGTGACATAGCTTTTTTTTCAAGAGTCCAAAAAGTACAGAGAAAAACAGACCTGATTTCAGAGGCAAGGGAAGGTGAAAAGGAGAAAGAGGGGGAGAGGGGGAAGAAGAAAGGCTCCAAGGGTGAGGACTGGGTCCTAGGGCTATCTCCAAAGAGAAAACAATATTCTTAGGCGCTAACAACACTGATGTTGTCTCTAGCAGGAAAATTCTCTACTAGAGAATTTTGGTCTCTAAGTCCAACAGTGGGTTTTGTTGAAGCAAATAGAAATAAACATTTGTCCAAGGACACTGAAGTGAAAGGGAGGTGGGGGAAGTAAACTCTCAGGGAGGTAGATGCTGTTTCTCTTGAGCAGTGGTTCTCAACCAGGAGCGACTTGGTCCCTTGGTGGACACTTGGCAGTATCTGGAGACATTTTTGCTTGTCACAGCTGTGGTGTTGGGGTTGAGGTGTGCCACTAAAATCTAGTGGTAGAGGCCAGGGATGTTACTAAACATCCTGCAGTGGCCAGTCCCCCACAAAAACAGAATTACCCAGCCCCCAACGTCAGCAATGCAATGGGTTGACAAATTCTGCTCTACGGAGGATGGAGGATTTTTGTTGTTTTTGTTAGAGCTGCTTTTCTGTCTGCTGAGAAGGGCTCCCAAAGTCTAAATGTCCCACTTGGATTCGGGGATCGTGTACCAAGTCACGTTCCTACAACCTAAAATCCCTTGACCTAGAATGCAATGTGCTAGAATATGCCAGAAGCAGGATGAGTCACTGGATCCATTTTCAGTTCCTTCCACCCACTGATATCCATCCTTTGCAGGTGCCCCAGAAGGGATGGCTTCAGAGCTGGCACCAATGGAAGAGTGACAGAGGCCCAGCAACACGGCAGGATTGGCGGGCAGGCAAGAGCACGTGATGGGCTGAGCTCACAAAGGGCCTGGGTGTTGGGCTGTTGGGGGTTGGACTGGAGCCTACCTGTCTGCCTTTCCTCCTTTCCCCAAAGGATTCAGCTCCCCTGAAGGTCACCACCTTGTATGGGACTTAACTCAGCGTCATGAGAGTGTCCACGTAGTGACCAGCAAACATTTTCTTTCCAAGAGAAAGGGTGAAATCTGAGAGCTGGACGGGAAAGGTTTGACTTGCGTCGTCATCAGTTATATAACCATAAAAGGGAATCTGCAGCTTAGGAGAGAAAAAATAAAAAGAAGCCCTAGGGACTCTACTCTGTTCGTTTTCCTGCTTACATTTATGTATTTGCATTCTGTGGCAGAACACAAACTGCTCCAGCTTAAAAATAACCCATCTTATCCCCCCGCCAGTCAGGAAGTCAGATTCAGTTCCAGTACCCAAATTTGCCTAACTTAGAAACACTAAGAAATTTTTTAACTCACTGGGGTTTTGTTTTGTTTTTTAATTTGCTGTTTTTAAATTGTGGCAAAATGCACATAAAATGTATCATCTTAACTATTTTTAAGTGTACAGCTCAGTGGTACTAATTATATTGTAGGGGAGGAAAAATAATTTTCCTTTTGGGAATCCTTCTTTTAGCTGAGACCCCTGTAATGAAAGACAGATTAGCAAGAGAAACAAAACAAAAGAAAACAAAAACAATAGTTTAGTAACATGCACACCTTGTGTATATATGGGAGCTACCCTCGGGGGGAAAATGTGTCACTTAAAAAGATGGCTTTAGAATTTAGGCTTAAATACCATCTTAATAGGGAATTCTCTTAAAGGGAGAGTAAATAATTTTTACTGGGAAAATAGAAGAATAGATGGAGACAAGATAGTTGATGACAAAGTTTGGTGTCAAAGTTTGTCTCTCCTGTTTTAAGAGCCAATCTTCCCTGGTTGGTGAAAACTCCCTTGAGTTTCTTTTGCAAGATCTGTCTGGGCAGATTAGGGGAGTTGAGTGAAAGCCTCACTCTGCATTTGCTGCTTTTCAAGTGACTACACCTCAAAACAATATCAAATTGGGATATTTGGGGGTCCATCACTGCCATCTGTGTCCACTCTTCGGCTTGCTAGACTGAAATTTTGTACGCATTAAACACTAACTACCCCCACCCCCAGCCCTGGGCAACCACCATTCTATTTTCTGTCTCTATGAATTTGACAAGTTTTTGGTACCTCATATAATGAGCTTTGTTAGTTTGTTTTTTAACTATGAAATAAAATCTAATTATTGAAAACGTGTTTTCCAAAGATTCATGACATCTTTTCTAGAAAGTTCTGTCTCCCAGGACAAGCCTTGTTATTTGTTCTGTATGGTATTTTTTTCTTTGTCATTGTGCTATCAGAAATACTGAATTATAAGACACAAAGTAAAACAGAAACACATGATTCATATTAGGCCTGGTAACTTTAGAATATTTTGTTCTTTTAACACCTTGTTGACATTTAGGGAGAAATAACCTTCACAGAAGTTCCTTACAAAAAAGGAGCTGTCACCAGTGCTCCAGTACCCACTGGTGAATCGTTTCATGAATTTCAGTCCCCCCCCCCCCCCCCCCAAAAAAAGCTGTGTAGAGTCAGATCCCTCTAGCTCTAAGCTGAGATGGTCTTTTTTTCTTGGCAGTGGTGTATGGAAGTTTAAAAGTACCTGCACTACACAGGATCCTTTACCTACTGGGCCACCAGGAAACTCCTAAAGAGCTTTTTATTTTTATTTATTTATTTGCTTTTTAGGGCTACACCTTCAGCATATGGAAGTTCCCGGGCTGGGGGTCTTATCTGAGCTACAACAGCAGGCCTACACCACAGCCATAGCCACACAGGACCCAAGCCATATCTGTGACCTACACCACAGCTCACAGCAACACTGGATCCCCCACCCACTAAGTGAGGCCAGGGGTGAAACCCTCCTCCTCATCTAGCCAGATTCATTTCCACTGGGCCGCCCCGGGGAACTCCAAGAGCTTTTATTTTTAATGATAAAGTGCAGTGTATAAATATAGATATAAACAGTATGTGCACCACAGCCATTGGTGCAATCATTTGTGACCTGTTGCTGATGAAGCAGGAAGCAAAATCCTGCCTGCTAAGGCTGCTGGTTTCCATTTGGGTGGCTCCCTCTGAAAATGGTGGTTACGGACAGCGCAAATGAAGGGCGAGGGCAGGTACAGACGCCTGACATTTGAGTGGCGTCTGACGGCCAGGAATGAGTCACCGGGCCTCCAGGCCTTTTACTGCAGTCACAATGCCAGGAAGATTATGGTAAACTCCCTAAATAATTATTCTCACTTTTGCCCTGGTTTCAGTTATCAGGTTTTGCCTTCTCGTTTTCCTGCTAACTGCTTCCCTTTGCCTCCTCCAAGAAAAACACACTTGGAGAGCTAGGGATTTCAAGAAGGGCAGATCATGCCTATTGTAAAACTCCAAACTCCAACGAGCGACTGTAGGAATCAGATCTGTTAACAATCGCATTCTATGTGTTTTGTAGGAACAACACATGAAAAGGAAAGTGGAGATGCCGGGGATCGAACCCGGGACCTCATACATGCAAAGCATGCGCTCTACCACTGAGCTACATCCCCCACCCTGTCTACTTCGTTTTCTGAAATTCTCTGTTAAAGCCTAGCCAATAAAGATTTTTGGTTTTTTGAGCTTAAAAATTTTGTATACTTAAATGGATGTTAAAGTTTAGCAAAAGCAAACCCAAACCAATCTTTGTATGTTTCCCAACTAAGCCCATCCTTCACAGGTTTGCAGCTGAAATTCTAGCCGATACCGGAACCAAGGAACAAAGGGAGACATATTCTTAAATGTTAACTCCTCACAGGCAGAAATGGAGGAAAGAATTTCTTTCCAATAAATAAGGGCCTCGCCTCCATTGCACCTCCACCCAGAAACATCTGAAAACCATTCCAACCTTCGGTGACTTTGAGGATTCCAGACTCCCCCCCCCCCGCCCGTTTCCCACAGCATGCGGAAGTTCCACCCTGGAGCCAAGGATGAAATCCTCCGCTCAGCAGACGCCAGGTCCTTAACCAGCTAGGCCACCAGGGAACTCCCAGCAAACTATTTTTTTTTTCCCCTCCCATAAGAACATACAAAATAAGCAAATTAAAAAGAAGAAGATCCAGGAAGCTTCCGTGTGGTGCAGCGGCTTAAGGATCCGGCGTTGCCGCAACTACAAGGTGGACTGGACCTTCCGCTTGTGGGTGCCCCCCTCCCCAAAGAAAAAGATCCAGCTCCCCATGCCTGGTATTTCTCCCCTCACCGCCGCCCCGGAATCATGGCTAAAACGCTGAGGAAGGAATCCCTTTGCAATAGCTCACTGAAAAGAGCCATTCCTTAACTGTCAATTAGCCCCTTTTTTTTCCCGAGTGCTCGCTGGTGAAGCACCGAGAGGAGAGAAGTCACCACAGGTATGGCGTGTCCTTCAAGTCATCAAGGCGCCACTCAGTGGTGAAGAACCAGTGAGAGACCAGGAGAACACAGAAAACTGAGGCTACACCTTTTTCCACCGGAACTTGAGATTTCCTGGCAGGAAATAGAGTCACTTGCTATGATTGGGAGAATACACCAGAAAATGTCCTGCCGCCTCGGTTCGTGATTAATCATCCCTCTTACGGCCTGCTGATACGTGAAATCCTTCACAGTAAAGTCCCAAATGAGCTGGTGCCCAGGACTCTGGCCTCAGCAGTCATGATTTCATTACCTCACCTCTCTCAGTCTCACCTGTGAAATGGAGTTTTGAGTAGTACCTACTTCATAGGGTGGTAGCGACTGGAGAATGAGTATACATAAAATGTTTAGAATAGTATCTGGTACAAGGACTGTGCTCTGAAACGCTAGTCCCTGGTATTTAAAATGCTGATATTGAAATACACCCTTTAAAAAAGCATTGCCTTGGAATTCCCTGGTGGCTCAGCTGGTTCAGGAACCCACATTGTCACTGCTGTGGCATGGATTCAGTCCCTGACCTAGGAGCTTCTGTATGCTGCAGGCGAAGCCAAAAATAAAAATAAAGCAATAAAATAATTTAAAAAAATTTTTTTTATTTCTATTTTTTTAAATGAGCCGATCTTGGAATTCCCTGGTGGCTCAGTAGGTTAAGGATCTGGCAATTGTCACAGCTGTGGCTCGGGGTCCAGCTGTGGCCAGGGAACTTCTGCATGCCGCAGGCACCACCAGAAAAAAATGCAGTTATATGAATTCCAGCGAAGGGCTGCTGCTTCTCATATTCACCCCAGGCGTGAACTGACAATTTGCTGATGCTGTTTTGGTTAAACAGGGAAAGACCAGGAATGTGATGGGGTGAAGTGTGGAGAGGGACTCGGTGGAGAGCTATTCTCCCTCCTTATGCCCCTAGCTCAAGGGGGTGGCCCCGAGACCTTAGCGGCCAAATGAAAGAAGGACGGCGACATAGGGGGCAGTATTTTGGATATGGTTTGGCAGCAAATCGAGGAATTACAGTCAGGTCAGCAGGTGCCCCTGATTGTTCCCTTGCCAGATTGTCCTGCTCCAAATAAATGCCGCTATGTTCCCTCTCTCCATAAAACTTAGAATCAAATCCATACTCCTATTCTGGCCTTTAGGGCCCTCTATGATCTGGCCTCTGTTGAGCTCTCTAACGTCCTTACTTTCCACCCCTCCTCCGTGCTGTTCGTCATGCGTACCAGGATCCGAAGCACCTCAGGGCCTTTGCAGTTGCCATTCCCTCAGCCTGGAAAGCTGTTCCCCAGATCTTCTCGTGACCGGCCTCATCTCACTGTCTAGATCCTCAGAAAGGTCTTCCGGGTCACCTCTGAAAGGCACTATGAACCCTTCGCATTCCCCATTACATCCCTTTGATCTGTGCTGGTTTTCTGCATAGCATGTGTCACTATCAGAACCTGTTTTTAAACTATTTGTTTATGTCTGTGTCCCTTACTTGGTCATAAGCGCAGTGAGGCGGGGCCCTGTCTTATTATTATCTTGTTTCTGGCTCTGTCTGTCCCCTGTGCCTAGAATAGTACCTGGTACTTAGTAAGTACTCAAAATATTTATGGAAGTAATGTGAAAAAAAAATGAACTAATAAATGAGTGAGGAATAGGCGCCTAGGAAGGATGCTGGCTATATTCAGGAAGTTGAATCTGCAGCCAAATTAAGACTAGAAAATGTGTCCCTTTAGAGTCACCCTACCTCTTGTCTCAAAACCATAAACATTTTCTGAGGTTCAAACTCTGGGGCCGAACGGAGCAGGACGCTAAGCAGAAGGAATATTGCAGCAGAATGAGCATTTCCTGGCCGTAGAAGTTGACAGCTGTATTCTCGGAAATCAGTATGTAAACGAAACTGTGTACATTGGTGCTGAGGGCCTAATTCCACATTAAAGTGAAAACTGTGGTCTGTTCCTACTTGCAAACTAGTGACGTTAAGTGCGCGAGTTAGGAAGTGGGACCGTGCAGATGGTAGGTAACTGCCAGAGTAAAGATCGCTAGTCTGCAAAGTGTTTTTTTTGTTTGTTTGTTTGTTTAAGAGACTAACAAGGGATATTTGAGAAAGTTGAAGAATTCGTTGCTTTGAAGAGAAATGAGAACACATCTGAGGTAGAAAACGAACAGCCTCCCCGTCGGGGAATCGAACCCCGGTCTCCCGCGTGACAGGCGGGGATACTCACCACTATACTAACGAGGACTAGCTTTGGGAGGGGCTTTTCAACTCTCCCTTTAAAGGTATATTCAGCTTTCTATAAACGTTAGACTTTTAAAAAAGTTAAATATTTTCTTTTCCTACAGAACAAAACCAGGAAAAATCCCACTTTATGTAATTCTATCTCAAAAAAACTTTGCTCGGCCCATGATTTTAGGCGCGACTGTTTAGAGAGCAGAGATTAACAAACTGCAGAAACTAACCAATAGACATCGACAAACACCCGAGGTCAAATAAAATTTTTAAAAATTAAAAGAAATGGAGTCACAAAACACTTCGCCTCTTTAGATTTTTCCAGTCGGGGAGTTGAGAGGAAGTTTCCATGTTTTCTGGCTTCCCTTTAACACTGCTCGTAGCTGTTTTAAACAAAGAAGGTGAAACCCCTTTGTTAATTGAAACGAATCTTTTCGTCTTCATTGATTTCTCTTCAATCTCAATTGGGAAGAAAAGAAGCTGCCGAAACCCGGGATCGAACCAGGGACCTTTAGATCTTCAGTCTAACGCTCTCCCAACTGAGCTATTTCGGCTGCTGGTGAGGTTATGCTCTGATTCTATCCTCCTCATTGTCTACTAGCCCTGGGTCCTCAATCCGCGGATCGGATGCTGGGAGACCACGATTAGCCAGAGCGTTCGCTTACCGCCTGGCTCGCCCCGCACCTGCTCTGACTCTTCCTTCAAGGCCACCGCCTCCCAGAAGCCTTCATTGATCACGTCTCCCAAAACGACCCCAGCCCTTTATTGTTTAGTTTTAGTCTAGGTATTGTTTTCCTTGTCCGTTATCGGTATCCCCAGCCAGAATGGCAGACCCACGAGGGGCAGGGAAGTCATCAGCCTCGGTCACTGCTATATTCCTTAAGGCCGACAATAGTGTGGGGCACCTAATAAGTGCTTTAAAAAATATTTGTTAAATTAACGAACGAGTGCCCCAACAAAATAAAGCCTGGGTCCCCCTGCCACCCCAATTAGGATTCATCAGAGGCTTCAGGCTCATTACTTCCTTTCTTAGAGAAGGATCTTTAGTGCTCATTATCCCTTAGTTTCTGTGCAAAATAAAATATTTCTCCTCAGATTTAACAGGATAAAAAATGAACAAATGAATGAATGAACGAATACTATCTGGCTCAGGGCTCCGCCTTCTCAAGCTTCCTTCTCTACACAAAGAAACAAGGTCACTCCTTGGGTGTAGTTCCCCAAGTAGCCCAAAGCATAGCAGGGATGCAAACCCCGCCAAGGAATGTGGAAGGCTGCATGGGCCAGAATGTGGATTTCCTTGGAGGCAGTGAGTGACTTAGACCTGCTCTCCAAGCATGGCCACCCTACCCGTGGCACCTGCTCAGCTTTAAGACATGAAGAAATCAATAGGCCAGCATCCAGGGTTGGCTCGCTCTGCTTCCCTGCCCTTTGGGAAATGGGTGGGGAGTGTCGTCTGGGAGAGGATGAGCAAATGGGGAGGTCCCTCATGATGTCGTCATTTAATAAGTGTTTGCTAAGCATCGAATGACCCTCTGACTAAGTCACAAATGCGGTAACGATCGTTATTTTGCTAAGAAGCAAAATAAATCGTAGTGATGGGATGGAATACCTGGGGTTGTGGTTATAAGAGAAGGAGAGTCTTGAAACGACCTGGAGAATGAAGAGCTCGCTAAAAGGACCCTCTCGAACAGAGGCAACGGCTTACGCAAAGGCCCTGAGGCTGAAAAAGAATAGCTAGTTAGTTGTAGGAATGGAAAATTCGGGTGGAAGAGGGGAAGAGGAGGCGGGGGAGAGTGTCGGCGGTAAGGACAGAGGTGGGGAGAGACAGATCTTGTTGGCCCCCCAAACCACAGTGAAGGGTTTGTACGTTCTTCTGTGCTGGAAAGCCACCGGGGAATAAGTGATATGATTTACATCGGAAAGGTTTGATAGGAGCGGACAAGGAAAAAACAAGAACAAAAAAACCCATAGAAATGTGTGAAGATGTGAGCTAATGAATACTTATATTCCTCTGCTGACAAACAGCCCTCAAATGACAGTAGTTGAACATAATTCCAAATCTCTCTTTATGAACAGAAACATAGATGGAGAGATGGACAGATAATTTTTGTATTAAAATGGGATCATGTTCTATAGCCTGTTTTTAACAAAAAGCATCAACATTAATCTTATTTCAATGTAACAAAAGAAAAAGAAATCATAAATGAAATGGAAGGAATTACTGAACTTCAGATAAATCTTTTCTTCATACCACAAGACAAATAAGTTTCTAATCAATTCTTTCATTTTAAGAAAAAAGACAGTAAAAAATTTAAGCACTTGGATATATTTTTAAAATATTTTTAAAAATAATAGTCAGTTTACAATGTTGTGCCAATTTCTGCTATACAGCAAAGTGACCCACTCGTACATATATATACATTCCCTTTCTTACATTATTTTCCATCATGATCTACCCCAAGAGACTGGAGATAATGTACCATCCTAGGAGACATTAAAAAAAAAATTATATCAATTTAAATGGGCATGTGCTGTTCCATTACTCACATAGAGCAATTCATTTTACTGTCTTCTGATCTGCGGCTATTTAGTTTGCTTGTACATAGGCTTTTCCTTTTTATTTAAAACTTGTTTCCCTCCTGGCAAAATTCCAAATATGGGATAATCAAGTTGGATGGTGGAACACACAGCTTACACTCTCTGAACTGGCCAAAGCCATTTACACTCCCATCTATGTATTCCACTCCTCTCTTCCCCAAACACATCTTGGTGGTTTTTTAAAATAACTTTTAAAAATTGAGGTGAAAATCACATAACATGAAATGAACCATTTCAAAGTGAACAATTCAGTGGCATTTAGTATATTCACAATATTGTGCCGTCACCACCGCTATCTACTTCCAGAACATTTTCATCATCCAAAAGGGAAACTGTGCAAATTAGCAGTCACTCCTCATTTCTCCCCTTTCCCAGCTCCTGGCAAAGTGTGTCATTTTGATAAAAAATCGAGTAACGAAGAAAGAAAGGAAGGAAGGAACAGGGAAGGAGAGCAAATAAATAAAATAAAAGTCAAACGATCCAGAAAAGTACAAATGGAAAGGCAGAGTTACTCGGATCTTAGCCCAGTCCTCCTCTCTAGAAGTAACCAGTGTCTAGATGACCTTGGACAAGTACTGGATCCTTTCTCTGTGGCTGCGTTTCATTTGTTTGATGTGGTATAAGACTCCCTACCGGGCTTGTCGTGAGGATTAAATGGGTGTACACCTGTAAAGCACCTAACGAATACTGCCGGGAACAAGAAGGGGGTTATACCCTCTTTACTCTCATTGTCACTGTGAGAAATATAAGTAAGAATACATTCAGTATATATATATGTATATATGTGTATATATATGTGTGTACATATATGTGTGTGTATATATATATAAATTCTAACATAAAGGGTAGCCCGTAGTGCCCTTTTTTCATTCTGCACGTCCTCGGGAGCAGAGGCATCTTTCTGACATTAGGAGCATTTCCTCGTTTCCCAAACAACTGGGATAATCACATTTTCTCTTACGTTTAGTTTAATCTATAGGTTTGGAAGATGACATTTCTTGGGTGGTCAAAACTGTAAGTCGTCTCCCCGTCGGGGAATCGAACCCCGGTCTCCCGCGTGACAGGCGGGGATACTCACCACTATACTAACGAGGATGTGACGCCGCTGGACCTCTCTTTTCCTACTCATATAGAAATACTGCTTTCCGGCTGCCACACCCATCTGCTCTAGATCCGTGTTTCTACAGGCATCGGGCTTGGTGTCTCTGGCTGATGGGCTTCCTGGGTTATGGCAGGACCCGCTTGAGTCAATGAGGAGCTGGACCCCCAGAACGGGAAAAAAATGTGCAAAGCTAAGACGTCACTTCCTATATCCTTCTTCCCAGAAGGAAAAGCCGCCGGCCAGGGGATGTAGCTCAGTGGTAGAGCGCATGCTTTGCATGTATGAGGCCCCGGGTTCAATCCCCGGCATCTCCACCCTTTTTCTTTCTGCCCCCCCGACCCCTTTCTAAGAGCAGGCCAAGCAGTTATTTAAACGGAAGACAAAGCAGAGAAAATACCCATCAGCTGGCTTGTAAAGGGAGCTCCGTGGGAGAGCGCGCCTCCAGGCAACTGCCTGTGGGCTCAATCACAGATGCCCAAGTCCCCTCCCCTGGAATTCAGACTCAGGTCAGCAGAAGACTGTGTCTTGAAACGAACACTCCTAGTGCTTGGTGTTACAAACAGAAAACACCGGATTTTTACGGAGGGTTTTGCAACTGGCCATTCACCCGTTGACTTCTGAGCGCCTAGTGCAGAGAAATATAGACATGTTGGGCACCTACCATGCGCCCAGGTAGTGTCGAGTACCTTTGTATCCCCTGGATAAGACCGGCAGGGTTTCTCAGCCCTCCTGGACTTGCTATTCCAATTTAGGAAACTAGCAATAAGCAAGTAGCAATGAGTATTTTTAAGACAGTAATGTGAGGGCTGCTGCAGCTAAACTCAGGGAGGCCTGTTTGCAAAAATGGAGAAAATGGTAACAAGGCCCTGAGGTTGAAGAGCGGAGGAAGGAATCTGCATTGAAGGAACAGGGAAAAAAAAAACCCAAAAACCCTGTGCATGGAGTTTCATGAACAAGGGTACGAAGGGGTTAATTCTTTCAAGACCTAAGACCTGATGCACAGGAATGACTTGATCAGATTTAGGTTTTTGTTTTTTTAATTTTTGGCCACATTCGCAGCATGTATAAGTTCCCCAGGCCAGGGACCGAATTTGCACGAGTGACCGGAGCCTCAGCAACAACACGGGATCCTTAACCTGCTGAGCCACCAGGGAACTCTCCAGATTTAGGTTTGAAATGGCTCCCTCTGGCGGCCACATGGTGAGTACATTATACCCGGGTCTACTAAGAGGTGCTCAGTAAGTAAGGAGCTGCTTCTGCCCATGCAGCAGCTGCTGGAGGATTGCTGAGAGCAGAGGTGGGGTGGTACAGCAGTGGAAGTGGGGAGCATGTGGGGATTCTGGACAAATTCTGGACATGGACTTACAGACCTTGTAGACGGCATGGATGTTGCAGTGGTGGGGGTGGGGGTAGGGGAGACCTCCCAGTTTGGGAGAACACTAGGGTTAGTGGCCAGGCTGTGGAGAAAGTGAATCGTTTTGGAATATTAAACATGTCTTTGTTGTTTTGTCTTACTTATGTATTTATCTTATGGAATTGGAATTTATGAGTTTATATTATGTTAGCACAAACTGACTTAGGAGAAATACCTAAAGTGAGAAAAATTATCAGTCTCTACTGGCTCATTGTGCCCTATGATTACCACTAACATGTTTGTGAGCAACCATTCAGACCAGACCATGGAACTGGGGGGAGAGGAGCCGGGCTGGGGGAGAGAGTGCCCCCTGGACCACCCCATGTTTGGAGATTCCCCAAAAGAATACACTAGACTTGGTATACAACTGTTATCAAAGCAAAGATTTATTACAGCAATGTAGCCAGCCAGGCACTGTCCCCAGGGAGGAGATGCCCATGCCACAGGAGAAGGCAGGAGCCGTGGGGGGATCCTCCCGGGCTGGGGGGAGGGGGGTACTACTTCCGCAGGGAACAGATGAAGGGAAGGGCCCATGGTCACCTTCGCCCCCCCAGCCCTGCTTCTCTACAAGGGACTAATGTAGTCCACAGAGCCTTTTTTTTGGCCGTACCTATGGCATGCACAAGTTCCCAGGCCAGTGACTGAACCAGCGCCACAGGAGTGGGCCGTGCCACAGCAGTGATAACCCTAGATCTTTAACCCACTGTGCCACCTGGGAATTCCCACAGGGCATATTTAAGATGAGGCTAGCATGGGAGATAAAAAAATTAGCTGCCCTGTAATAAATAGCTACAAAAGTCACTCCTGGGATCATATGGCCCAAGGTGGTAGCAAGTTGTGCCCAGAATCGAGCCAAGATAAACAAGGGTGTCCAGGGGCATGACCTGCCTCCTGGGAGCAGCCTTGGGATCAGGGTGACCATGCTGGACGCTGGCTGCCGCCAGCCTCCTAGGTCCCTAGGCCAGTCCTTGGCCCCACGGGCAGACCCTGGGTCAGTGGTCAGGGGTGGGTGGCCAGCCTTTCTCGACGTCAGCATGCATGGCCTGTGGGAGCCACTCGCAGTACTCAGTCAGCAGGTCTGCAGGGGCGGGAGGGAGGACGGTCAGGGCAGCCCGGTGCCCGGCCACCCACTGCAGGGCAGACCTTCCTGCCAACCCCGGGCTCCCCAGGTGGCCCCATCCAGTCCCCACCCCCCAACCCCCTGGCCATGGGGTGCCCGCCCTGGTCTGACTCACATTTGGGGTTTTTCATCCAAACAGCCAGCAAGGTGTCTCGGCAGTCAGCTTTCTCAGCAACAAGGGCTCTCAGGAGACTCTCTGTCCTGGGCTGCAGCCTGTGGGTAGGAACACAGGACATGGGCATCACGAAGCCCATGTGCCTTCTGCTGGCTCACAGCCCTGTGTCCTCTGACCAACCCCGCCAACCTGACGCCTCATCCCCTCAACCTCCCATCCTGCTCTTTCTGTTCATAGGCAACGCCACCACCTGCCATTTGTACTAGTTATCCTGTTTGGAACCAACCTCCCTGCCCTGGAAGATCCCACAAGGAAACACCTGGCACAGAGCAGAAGCTCAAAACCAACTGCTAGGTGAATGATTTGTCGGCAGGGGACATCCCTAGTCCCTGGGCTCTGTGCATGAGTAGGGTCCCTGCATGCTTCCTGCTCTCCCCCCAACCCCCAGCCAGCTTCTGGAAGAGGGAGGCATGTTCTTGGGGCTGAGCCTCGGGCAAAAAGAAGGAAAGGAGGCAACATCAGATCCTTTAACCCACTGAGCCACTGCATCCTCACGGATACTAGTCAGATTCATTTCCACTGAGCCACGATGGAACCCCAAGAACAGATTTCTGTTGTTAGATGCCCCTCGGCAGGTGGTTATTTGCTACTGCAGCCCCAGAACACTAGTACCAGCTCCTCCATTACTTGCCCACCCCAATGCTCCCGGGAGAATGTCTACCTGGCCCAGGTCTTCAACATTGTGCTGGGGCTGGAGAGCAAACAGCCCTTATAGGAGGCCAGCTTGGGGAAGACCTGGGGAGAGAACACAGGACAGGGTAAGGGGTCCCAGGAGCACGTCCCACCCATGGTGCCAAGGGAGCCACTGGGGTGCCTACCTGCCCGTCCAACAGAACCCGAGCGAAGTGCTTGTAGCAGTCAATGCCCTCTGGAAAATCCACCTGGACAGCGGGGAGCGACCAGCCGACGCGATCTGGGGCACAGGGGCTGGTGAAGAGGCAGCAGCAGACGCCAGCGGCACCCCCAGTCCCATGCCTGCCCACCAAGGGGGACTCTGCCCAGAACACACATACTTCTCAGGGCACATGGAAGGTGGGACCATGTGTCCACTGGAGCCCAAGGCCACTGGGAAGTCACCCCGACTCACAGAACACGCTGGCCTGATGACACTGCACCCTCCCTTTCTCGGGGCAATAGGTGGGGGGCGGCTCTTCCAGGGGCTTGTCAAATTGGCAGTAAGAAGGCAGCAGAACGGGAATCCACTGGACCTCCACGGTAGAGACGCCTGGGGGTCAAGAGAGAGGGGCTGGCGGCTCAGCAAGGGGCTCAGGGGTTCTCCCCATAGGGGTCCTGGTGACACAGCTCATCAGAGCCAAGGGGGCTGGGGGAGGGGCCAGCCAGCTCCACTACCTTTCATGTACATCTTGGTGGTCTCCACAATTTCCTGGTAGACCACAAAGTCGGGGAGCTCCTTGAAGAGGACAGAGCTGGGGTGGATGAAGACAGGTTCATCGAGGAGGGGTGTCTGTGAGAGAGACAGTGGGTGGGAGTGAGTCCAGGAAACAGGTGAGACCAGGTGAGGATAACCCACCCGAATCCAGGTATCCCCTTAGCCAGAAATGCAGGAGCACGTCTGGAAGCAGGTAGATGGGCAGAGAGTGGTGCGTCTGCCGATGGAGTGGGTATCCTGCTGTGAAAGGTACTGACAGCCTATGGTGTGACCCGCCAAGAACATGACACTGATGGACTAGGAGTTAGGACTCAGCCTGGATTCAATCCTGGGTCTGGGAACTGAGATCCTACATCAAACTGCTGTGTGCCGGCAGCACACAGGGCGGGGGGGGGGGAGATGGCGGCAGAACATGACGCCAAGATACTGGGTGAAGGAAGCCAAGTACAAAAGGCCACGTGGCTAAGATCCCATCCGTATGAAACATGTGGACTAGCAAGTCTGCAGAGACAGGAAGCTGACTCACAGATTCAGAAAAAAGGGTCTCAAGGTAATTATGATGGTTACATGGCTCTGGGATAGACTGAAACCCCCGAATCACACACTTTAAGATGGTGTGTTGTACGGGAGGTGATTTCTATCTCTAATAAATGAAGCTGGGGCGAAGCGAGCGAACAACCAAAGGGAGGGGTGACCGCACCATCCACCTTGTGGGAACTTTCCCAGAGGCTGCAGGACCCATGAATGAGAACAATAAGCCCCCCAGACTCCAGGGTCGCTGTGGCGGCCTCTGGCAGGCGACCTGATGGTGCCCAGTGCCCAGGCTACTGTGACATGAGGTGGGGGGTGGGGGCACCGCCCGTCCGTCCCAGAGCCAGCACCCAACCTTGTAGGCGTTCTTCCACTTTTCATCCAGCAGGTCCTCACTCTGGACCCTGCGGGCCAGGTGGTCACCCAGGCCGGCTGTCACGATCTGCCGCAGGTAGGTCACCTGGCTCTCGGAAGGTGGCTGCATCTTGGGGTCCACGAAGAGCCCGGCCTCGGGGCACACGGCGTTGACTGTGGGGAGAGCCAGGTGTGCGGATGGCGAGGTCTGGGGCTGGCCCCCCACCACTCACCTCAGAGCTCTGGGACCAAGGCTGCCAGGGAGACGAAGCTCCTTGCAGGGCAGAACCAGCTGCCCACCCGCACCAATGGCTGCCTCTACCTTAGGACAAAACCTCAGGTCCTTTGTGGATGCTTAGAGAGCCAGCACTTGATTCCCTGCTGGCCTTGGGCAGGGAGCACGCCCACGAGGAGACCCAGGATAGGGCCTCCTCCTTTTGCTTGAGAAGGATCTGAAGCTCTGGGACACCCATTTTGTTTTGCTTCAGTTTTTTTGGCCATGCCTGGGGCATGCAGAAGTTCCCGGGCCATGGAGTTCCCATCGTGACTCAGTGGTTAACGAATCAGACTAAGAACCATGAGGTTATGGGTTCGGCCCCTGGCCTTGCTCAGTGCGTTAAGGATCCGGCATTGCCGTGAGCTGTGGTGTAGGTTGCAGACATGGCTTGGATCTGGCGTTGCTGTGGCTGTGGTGTAGGCCGGCGGCTACAGCTCTGATTAGACCCCTAGCCTGGGAATCCCCATATGCCACAGAAGCAGCCCTAGAAAAGGCAAAAAAAAAAAAAAAGTTTCCAGGCCAGAGATCAACCCCAAGCCAGAGCAGTGACAAGGGGTCTGGGACTTCTTGCAGGGGGAGGAAAGGAGATGGGGCTTTGGGCCCTGCTCCTCAGAGAGGGAGGGAGCAGGAGGGAAAAGGGGAGGAGCAGGACCGGGAAGGCAGGTGAGGAGAGTGGGCTCTTTGTTCTGAGGTTTGCAATATAAATCTGCTGTCTTTCCAACAAAACATTTTAACCTAATTAAGAGAGAAGAGCAAAGAAACAGGAAGGAAGCAGAACTCTGTGACAAGGCCATAGAAGACCTGCAGGCTCCGTTGCTGCCAGGAGTTCTCGTCTCCCAGGCCTGGTCCTGATGTGGCTTCAGACAGGTCTGGTCCCCACTGCTCAGACCACCAGGAGCGGAAAGCGGAGACAGAACTGCCCATTGCTCCCTGATTCCAAAAAGAGGGGCCCCTCCCACTGGAGCAGACCCTCCTTGGCAGCAGGGACCCCTGGAGGAGGCCGCTGGGCAGGATGTGTGGCCAGCAGCTGGTCCAGGCCAGAGCCGGAACAGAGGGTGAGAAGTACGTCACTAAGGAAAAGATGAGACAAGACAACCTGACGGGAGAGCACACATGTGTCACTGCTCTGCTCCTATGCGTGTCCTCAAAGGACGACAAAAGCGTGAAGCACAAAAATAAATTTTAGCGAATAGGTGAATTCAGAAATATGGAATCAGCGAATCAGGAGGACCGACTGTCTGTGGATGACATCACTCCAGATGACTTTAAACATCATCAGGGTCAAGTTCTCTGCAGAGCGCAGACCAAGGCTGGCGTGGGGTCGTACCTGCAGTGGTCAGCTGGCCCCGCAGGCGCCGGATCTCCATCATGGCCTTATACCGCAGCCCGTTTGCCTCGCAGAACTGCAGTGAGCAGCCTGAGTACTCACAGGCTCCCACGGCGCCTGCGGATGAGGGGAGCACTCATTTACTGCCCCGTCCCGTCCCTGGGACAAACACACTCCACATCCCCACCATACACTCTACATCCGCACCAGGCGCTTACCTAGCAACACCATGAGGTCTCCGAGTTTCAGAGAAGCTCCCTGCCCTGCCCAGATCCTCTTCATCTGGGCCACCCGGGCTCGCTTGCCCTTCAGCTTGGCGAGCTCCTCGTCGCTGGCAGCCGGTCTGCAAACACACACACCAGCCGGGTTATTGCCTGGGCCCCCTTGGCCACAAGGGGAAGGAAATTCGCTGGTTACTCAGGGCAGACCTGGTGGGGTCACTGCTTAACATGATCCTCCTGGTCTTGAGCTCTGGCTCAAAACTCAAAATTCACCTCTGGTAGCCACAAAGATTAAAGATGTGTGTACCTCCTAACCCAGCAATCCCACATCTAGAGACTGATACAAATAAATAGTCTAGGAGTTCCTGTTGTGACTCAGCAGGTTAAGGACCTAGCGTCGCCACGAGCTGTGGCACAGGTCGCCGATGCAGCTCAGACCTGCTGTCGCTGTGGCTGTGGTGTAGGCCAGCAGCTGCTGCTCTGATTTGGCCCTGGCTTGGGAACTTCCATATACTGCGGGTGTGACTATAAAAAGAAAAAAAGAATCCAACGAACAAGGAATATTGCACGTGGGCCCCGCCGCTTATAAACAATGTCCTAAAACTGCTGAAATACCCACCGAGTGTGGGCTGGATAAATGAATTATTCTCATGGTTCCCAAGCCTGAAAATAATACCTGACACTTAGGTATGTGTCAGGCATGGTCACCTTTGCTATTTTAACTCTGACAATGACCCAATTACTATTAACATCTCACTCCCATTTTCCAAATGAGGAAGAAGCACAGAGAGGAGAAGCTGCTTTCCCAAGGCCACAGAACTAAGAGATGGCAGAGGGAGAGGAGGGCCCAGAGTCTGGGCTACTGAGTCTTGGCATCAGCAATGCTTAAGGAGTTTTATTACAACAGAGTTTTATTAGCCAGATCGTCTAGAGAGGTCAGCACACTGAAGGCCTCAGAGAGGATGAGGGTCTCACACAAGGCTGCTCAGTGGTCAGTCATGCCACAGGAGGCCGTCTCCAGCTCCCCGCCCGAGTGCCAGCCCTTGGCCCCACCTGTCCAGCTCCTCGAACAGCTCCCGGACGGTCATGGCAGCCACGATGGTGATGGCATAGGGCAGGCAGCCGTGTTGCCTGCTCAGCGCCAGCATCTTGGCATAGCGCGGGGCCACAGGGAACGTGGCCATGGTCCTGCCCAGCACGGTGATAGGGCAGCTGAGCCGAGACCTCTGTAGCTGCTTCACCCTGGAGGACAGAGGTCTGCGATGGGGTCTCCATGGCAAGCCTTCTGCACCAAGAGGCCTGGCGCTCCATCGGCTCAGGAGAGAGGGCAGAGGATGGGGCCAGCACTTGCCCCCTGACCCCCACTCCCCCCATCCCCCACACTACCTTTCTGTTTTGGGCGGAGCCTGCAAGGCACCCAGGGCGATCAGCAGCTCCTCGGCAGCAACGAGGGCCTCTATGGAGGGGGGCGTCGGGAAGGGGAAGTTGATGACCTGGAACACAGGGAGACAGGCAGGAGTCACATGAAGCCGGGGGCCGGAAGAGGGGCCAGGGAGGCCTGGCAGGGGGACGGGACTTAAACCTGTCCCCTGAGCACCATCACCCTCCGAACGTGGGGCAGGGTGGCCTAGGCACTCAGAAAGGGGCCCTGGGCACACTCAAGTCCACATGTCAGGGGGAGGAGGCCCAAAGGCCCCCTTCCTTCATGTGCTCACATCACCCACTCACTCAGGGGCACGTATGGAGCACCCTGCGGGCACCAAGGACCATTCCTGAGAACAGCAGGACAAGGGCTCAGTCCGTGTGGAGCTTTCATCCAACCTGAAGGGACCACAGATGACCAGTGAGCATACATGTGACTAAACTGTATCACAGCAGAAAATGTGCCCAGACCATGAAATAGAGAGGGGACAGGGAGTGACCGGGCTGGGGGACAGTGGCATGTTGGAAGTAGTGACCAGCTCAAACAAGCATTCAAACAAATACTTGTACATTAAGTGTTCACAGCAGCACTAATCGTGAGAGCCAAGCGGCAGAAACAAGGGTCCATCAGCAGAAGGGTAAACGGGAGCTCCCCCTGTGGTGCAATGGGATTGTTTGAACACCAGCCGGCTCAGAGGGTTAAAGATCTGGCGTTGCTGCAGCTTCGGCCTAGATGGCAGCTGCAGCTCAGATCTGATCTCTGGTCTGGGAACTCCACATGCCAACGGGTGGCCAAAAAAAAAGAGGGGGGTAAACTATGGTCCATCAATAGAATGGAATAAGATTCAGCCATCAAAAGGAATGAAATCCTGACATAAAGTGTGGCTGAACTGATGAAAAGAATGTGAGACGAGAAAGGACAAATATCGTGTGATCCATTTATACGAACTGTGCAAAAGGGAGAAAATCCATAGGACAGAAAGTAGACTCCTGGTCAGGGGCTGGGGGAAAAGGAATGGGGGCGACTGCTGATGGGCGAGGGGCTTCTCTCTGCCTGCACACCCCTCCTGGAGCAGGGAGACCCCTGCACAGGGGGTGCGAGGACATTCAGGGAGCAGGGAAGGGGGAACAGCCCACCAGACTGGACACAGGCAGGCTGGTAGGCCAGGGAGGGGGGTGGCAGGGCTGGGGCTGTGACTGACCTTTTCGATATTGAGAGCTTTCATCTGAAGGATCAAGTCTTCCACAGGCCTCCGGGTGATTTCCGGAGGGGGGAACTTCTCAAAGTCCTCAAAAACCGCAGAGGAATAGAGCCTGCACCAAGAGGAACACCAGAATTTTTTTTTTTTTTTTTCTATTTGGCAGTTCCCAGGCTAGGGGTTGTATCAGAGCTGCAGCTGCCGGCCTACCCCATAGCTACAGTCACACACACAGAATCCGAGCCACATCTGTGACCTACACTACAGCTCATGGCAACATGGGATTCTTAACCCACTGAGCAAGGCCAGGGATCAAACCTGCAACCTCATGGTTCCTAGTTGAATTAGTTTCTGCTGTGCCACAATGGGAACTCCCTCAATTTTCTATTTTTTAGGTAATTTAAAGTAATGTGTAATGTTGAAAAAAAACAGTATAAAGCTATTGAAAAGGAACAACAACAACAAAAAAAGCCAGCATACATAGTGGAGGAAATATTTACCAATGATACCTCTGACAAAGATATAATATCAGAATTATACAAAGAACACTCACAACTCATCAATCAAAAGACCACCCAGGAGAGAAAAAACAAAAGATAATCCGACTGAAAAATAAATGAGGGAGTTCCCATTGTGGCACAGCGGAAACAAATCTGACTAGTAACCATAGGCTGTGGGTTCGACCCCTGGCCTCGATCAGTGGCTCAACGAGCTGGCGTTGCTGTGAGCTGTGGTGTAAGTCACAGATGTGGCTTGGATCCTGTGTTGCTGTGGCTATGGCATAGGCCAGCAGCTGTAGCTCCAATTCAAACCCTAGCCTGGGAAACTGCCCTAAAAAGCGAAAAAGAAAAATAAATGAGGACTTCCTGCTGTGGCACAATAGGATCAGCAGCAGTGTCTTTGCAGCACGAAGATGCAGGTTAGCTCCTTGGCCCAGCACCGTGGGTTAAAGGATCCGGCATGGCTACAGCTGTGACTTAGGTGGCAACTTTGGCTCAGATTTGATCCCTGGCCTGGGAACTTCCATGTTTCGTGGTAGCCAAAAAAGAAAAAAAGAAAAAGAAATGAAACATATGACTAGACATTCTTCCTGAGAACACATACAAATAGCCTATAACCACATGAAAAGATGCTCAACGTCATTAGAGAAATGTAAACCAAGACTACTGTGAGATACTATCTCATAATTTCATTTTTTTTCGCCACAGCACACACTGGCTTGATGTAGGATCTCAGTTCCCAGACCAGGGGCTGAACACAGGTTGCAGCGGTGAAAGCACTGAGTCTTAACAACTAGACCACAAGGGAACTCCCTCATGATTTTATTTTTATAAAATGAAAAACAGCAAGCGTTTTGTTTTGTTTTGTATTTATGGCTGCACCTGCAGCATATGGAAGTTCCTGGGCTAGGGATCGAATCAGCCCTTCAGCTGCCAGCCTACACCACAGCCACAGCAAGACTGGATAAAAACAGCAAGTGCCGATGAGGATGTGGAGAAACTAGAACCAACACACACACACCACTGGTGGGAATGTAAAATGGTGCAGCTGCTGTGGCAAACAGTCTGGTTCCTCAAAACATTAAACAGAGTCACCATATAACCCAGCAACTCCCTTCCTAGGTATATACCCAAGAGACATGGAGACAGATATTCAATGCTTATACACAGATGTTCAGAGCAGCACTAGTCACAGTGGCTGAAATGTGCACACAACCCAAGTGTTTACCAACAGATGGATGGCCATGTGAAATGTGGTCCACCTGTGCAATGCAACATTATTCAGCCATTAAAAGGAATAGAGGAGTTCCTGTCATGGCTCAGTGGTTAACAATCCAACTAGGAACCATGAGGTTGTGGGTTTGATCGCTGGCCTTGCTCGGTGGGCTAAGGATCAGGCGTTGCCGTGAGCTGTGGTGTGGGTCGCAGACATGGCTTGGATCCCGTGTTGCTGTGGCTGTGGCGTAGGCCGGTGGCTACAGCTCCGATTTGACCCCTAGCCTGGGAACCTCCATATGCCGAGGGAACGGCCCTAGAAAAGACAAAAAGACAAAAAAAAAAGGAGTTCCTGTTGTGGCGCAGTGGTTAACGAATCTGACCAGGAACCATGAGGTTGTGGGTTCAATCCCTGTGCTTGCTCAGTGGGTTAACGATCCGGCGTTGCCGTGAGCTGTGGTGTAGGTTGCAGACCCGGCTCGGATCCCGCGTTGCTGTGGCTCTGGCACAGACCAGTGGCTACGGCTCCGATTCGACCCCTAGCCTGGGAGCCTCCATATGCCGCAGGAGCGGCCGAAGAAATAGCACAAAGACAAAAAAAAAAAGGAATAGAGTTCTTAGAGCTCCCCCTGTGGCACAGTGGGTTAAGGATCTGGCGTTGCTGTTGCTGTGGCATAGGCTGCAGCTGCGGCGGCTCGGATTTGATCCCTGGCCCAGAAACCTCCATATGCTGTGCGTGCAGCCCAAAAAGAAAAATAAATAAGTAAATAAATAAAAGGCATGAAGCTCTGACACAAGTTACAATGTGGATGAACCCTGAAAACATGATGCTGAGTGAAAGAAGCCAGGCACAAAAGGACACATATTGGCTGATTCTATTCTTGAAAAATGTCCAAAATAAGCAAATCTGTAAAAGCAGGCAGGAGATTAGTGGTTGCCAGGTGCTAGGAGGTGGGGGAGAAGTGGGGAGCAGCAGGGAGGTGTGTGGAGAAACCGATTAATGGGCATGAGGTTTCTTTGAGGGTGAGGAGAGTGTTTGAAAAATAACAGTGATGATTGCATAACTCCAAATATACTAAAAACCACAGAACTGCTCACTTTAAAATGGTGAGTTTTAGGGAGTTCCTGTCATGGTGCAACAGAAACAAATCTGACTAGTATCCATGAGCTCACGGGTTCAATCTCTGCCCTCGCTCAGTGGGTTAAGGATCAGGCGTGGCCGTGAGCTATGATGCAGGTGGCAGACACAATTCGGATCCTGCATTACTGTGGCTGCGGTGTACGCCAGCAGCTGTAGCTCCAATTCAGCCCCTAGCCTGGGAACTTCCATATGCCAGGAGAGTACAGTCCTAAAAAGCAAAAAAAAAGGTGAGTTTTAGAAGTTCCCTGGTGGGCAAGATGGCTAAAGATCTAGCATTGTCACTGCTGTGGCTTGGGTTTCATCCCTGGCCTGGGATCTTCCACATGCTGTGAGTGTGCCAAAAAATAATAAAATGGTGAGTTTTATGGTATGCAAATTTTACCTTGATAAAGCTGTTAATAAAACAAACCAAAAACAAAGATGCTTAAGGCACAGGGTCTGATGTCCGTATCAGAATAACAAAACTAATTCAAGTGCCAGAGTTCCCTTGTAGAGTAGCAGGATCTAGCTTGGTTACTGCAAGGGTTTGGGTCACTGCTGTGGCAGGGTTCCATCCCTGACCCAGGAATTTCCACATGCCACGGGCACAACCGAAATAAAAATAAAAATAAAAATAATGCAAGTGCCTGACAGCCAACCAGATTAGGAAGTGTGGACCCCAAGGACAGTTTCCAGTGGGAAGCAGGACCCCCTTTTCTCACCCATGGGTGGGTGACCACTGCAGAGTGGCCCCTATATCACTGGAGGGGCCCCTAGCAGCCTCACCTGTAGCAGTGGCCAGGCTCCGTCCGGCCTGCGCGGCCGGCTCGCTGATCTGCTGAGGCCTGGGAGACCCAGGTGACACGGAAGGAGGACACGCCGGTAACACGGTCATAGTGCCGCTTCTTGACCTTCCCACAGTCCACCACATACTTGATGCCTGGGATGGTGAGGGATGTCTCGGCCACATTGGTGGCCACAACACATAGTCGCGTCCCCTCGGGGGGAGGTTGGAAGACCTAGGATGCAGGGGTGGGGGGGATGAAGCAAGAAAATTGACCTCTGTCCCACCAGAATCAGGGAAGACTTCGTGGGACAGAGGTCACAGGAAATACGCAAAGCCAGGACATTCGACCAGAGAGAAACCAGCCGAGGCTGAGCAGGGCTTGGGACACGGCCAGGTCAACAAGTCCTCTCCTTGCCTCTGGCCACTGCTCCTGAACGAAACATGGGAAGTGGAGTTCCCGTTGTAGCACAGCAGAAAGAAATCCGACTAGGAACCATGAGGATGCAGGTTCAATCCCTGGCCTCGTTCAGGGGGTTAAGGATCCCGCATTGCTGTGGCTGTGGTGTAGGCTGGCAGCTATAGCTCCAACTAGACCCCTAGCCTGGGAACCTCCACATGCCAAAGGAGCACCCCTAAAAAACAAACAAAAAAAAGACAAAAAGAAACATGGGAAGTGTTGCTGCCCTCCAAGTAGGAGATCCCAATACCCTTTCAAAAATCTGTGGTGCTCGCAATGGGATGGGTGGCTTCTTGGGAGCAGTGGGACACAGGTTCTATCCCTGGCCGAGCACAATTGCTATAGCCGTGGTTTAGGTGGAGACTGCAGCTTGGATCTGATCCCTGGCCCAGGAATTCCATATGCTGTCATTCAGCCAAAAAAGAAAAAAAGAAGAAAGAAAAAATCTGGGGTGCTGATCAAACAACTGACGGGGAGGACGACCCGGAGCCTGACCCACCCCCCTACCCCTTGTGCCCTTAGGTGTCCTTGCTGAGCATCCAGTCTGGGCC
The DNA here is from genome assembly GCF_016906955.1 of Phacochoerus africanus. NCBI lineage: Eukaryota > Metazoa > Chordata > Mammalia > Artiodactyla > Suidae > Phacochoerus > Phacochoerus africanus. Next base: position 28,347,291 of record NC_062558.1, on the reverse strand, counting down.
CACACTGTTACCTGTGCCTGCTTCTCTGGGGCCAGCAAAGAGTAGAGAGGGAGCACGTGGAGGGGAATCGAGGCATCAGGCTGCTCACCTGCAGGGAAGGCAGAGGCCCATTGCACCCCACGCCCCAAGCAACCCTGGCACCTTTGCCAGAGAGGTCTCCACGCAGCCCAGCTGGCAGGGGTCTCAACCCTGGGAATGGACAGAGAGAGTGGGCAAAGCCAGCTATGCTGTAGTCTCTCCGCTTCAGAAGAGCCTGGCTCCAGGTCCCAGGCCCTGTGCAGTGACCCCTGGGGGCTCAATCCTGGCCCCACCGTTCCCCCGGAGTCTGCATTCACGCAGCTAAGCTGAGTCCAGGCAAAGCAAGCCCACTACAACCAGCACAACAGATACTTGGGGGACTTCTCCATGCCAGGCGTCTTAGGAGCTCAGGAGCGAGCAGGGGCAGGGCAGGCAGAAACCCAGTTCATCACTAGCAAGGCCCTCCCGCTGGACCAAGGTCCCCAGGGCTCCAGAGTAACGTGAACAGAGACCCCACCAGGTCACACCTCCATCGGCTCCATCGTCCCCTAAGTCCAGGTCCAGGTCGGAGCCCAAGGCCGCCTCCTCCTCATCCATTTCCGCCTCCCTGTCCTCGTCGCCTTCGCCCGCTGGCAACACTGAGTAATTGTCCAAACTGATTTGGGGCAACGTCTAAGGTAAATGAGACATCAGACGCATGGGCTGCAGGTGACTCTGCGTGGACATCCACATCTCAAGTGACCCGGACAGGTAACGCAATCCCTCCTGCTTCAGTGTCCACATCTAAAGTCAGGGGTGGATGGAGTTCCTGTCGGAAACGAATCTGACTAGGAACCATGAGGCTGCTGGTTTGATCCCTGGACTCGCCCAGTGGATCGAGGATCCGGCGTTGCTGTGAGCTGTGGTGTAGGGCGCAGACACAACTCAGCTCTGGCGTTGCTGTGGCTGTGGTGCAGGCCGACAGCTGTAGCTCTGATTAGATCCCTAGCCTGGGAACCTCCATATGCCATGGGTGTGGCCCTAAAAAGACCAAAAAAATAAAATAAAACAAAGTCAGGGGTGGAGTTCCTGTTGTGGCTCAGCAGTAACATCCCCAACTAGTATCTATGAGGACACAGGTTTTATCCCTGGCTTTGTTCAGTGGGTTGAGGATCCAGAGTTGCTGTGAGCTGTAGTGTAGGTCGCAGACGTGGCTCGGATCCCATGTTGCTATGGCTGTGGTGTAGGCCAGTAGCTATTGCTCCAATTCGACCCCTAGCCTGGGAACTTATTACATATGCTGCAAGTGTGGCCCTTATAAAATAAAAAAATAAAAAATAAAATAAAGTCAGGGTGATGACAGGGTTTCTCTTGGGGCTGCTGTGAGGACTCTGAGCTGACACGTGGGAAGCACAGCAAACACTGCCTGGCGAGTTATAAAAGCAGAGGTGACAGGTAGATACCCTGGGGTAAGCTCCCCTCACCCCTGGCCTGCCCACCCCCCAGCTCTTCAGCAAGGGCCAAGGGTCCCTTTTCCTTGTCCCACTCTCCCTGAGGATCTCTGCAGGCCCTGCTCAGGGGCTCAGGGCCCGCCTTCCAGAAGCATCCTTCTGGCCCATGGACAGGGAGCCTGGAATTGTTCAAATCACAACCACCCTACAGCCCCTGAAGCAGCATCAGCCGGCCTCTTTCCATGGCAGGAAAATTCTAGACCCTGGTTGTCCAATAAGGTCACCTCTGGACACCTGAAATGTGTCTAAAATGATTGAGGAGTGGAATCTTCATTTTGTTTGGTTTTAGGTAAATTTATATCTGCACAGCCGCAAGGAGCCAGCAGCCACCACATGGACAGGGTGACTTCAGAGCCTGGGCTGCCCCCACTGGCCTCTACGTACCGCGGCCTGGGCCTTTCTCGCCCGTGCCCGAGACTTCTTAAACTTCCGCATTTCTTCTACTGAATCTTTCTGATCATCCTTTTCTGGGAAAAGATGAGCAGATTAGGGAGAGAGACATCTCCTGGCTGATGGCAGGTCATCAGGATTCTGTCCAGGCTAAGGCCACTGCACGGATCACCATTCACTGGGGGGAAGGGAGGACAGGCAAAGAGTCGACTCTTTTGGGGGAAGCTCTGAAGCCCGGGCTGACCACCCCCAGCCTCTTGGGCGAGGGGCTTCGGCTTGGGGTTACCTGGCAGCCTGTGCCTGGCAAGTGGGAAGGCTCGTCTCAGCCTGCGGCACAGCGCATGGACCTCTGCCTGCCCCGTCAGGAACACCAGGATGCCGCCTGTGGGGAGAAGCAGGCCCTCTGTAACCCACTGGCTCATGCAGTAAACACTGCCTTGCCCATGACCGTGTGCCAGGCCTGCTCTAGGACCTGGGACATGAGGAAGAGCCGGTCAAACCAGAGCTGCAGAGGCCCAGAACAGCAATGGGCCACTACCTGCACACTGAGGGCTCTGTGACAGTTACATGCCAGCTGGCAGCCCCATCCCTGGGCCTGAGCCCAAAAGGTCGAGAAAGCAGCTCCACTCACAGGAAGAGGAAGCAACCCAAGTGTGAATAAATGGAACCAGCAGAACCACGTGCCATGGGGACACAGTGAGGGGGCTCAGAAGTGAGACTCAGGTGGGACATATCTGTTCTTCTGCTCCATGTCTGTAGGCACCTGTGCCCAACTGCACCTGCCTGGGCCCTGGGGACCAAGGGCACGCGGCACCCTCCCCCCTCCCTCCCAGTTAGTCACTGAAGCCTCACGATCCTCGGGGCAGAACTCAGGAGGGGAGGTGCTGTGAGTGCTCCAAGTTGGGCCAGGAGCCCCGCTGCTGGCACCCTGGGGCTGGAAGGGGAGGACCAGCCTCCTCCTGGCCAGGGCCTCACCTGCAGGCAGCATGCGGTGGATCTTGCAGACCTTCCGGAAGCACTCCCCGCTGTAGTCTTCCAGCGGCGTCCGCTTGTTGAAGTGCACCGTCACGGGGAACTGCCTGGACTCGACCTGCGAGGGAGCCCAGGGCGGCACAGGCTTGAGGGTGGAGGACGACAGGCCCCGGCCCCCAGCACTTCTCTGAATGTTCTGACCATAAGGATCTCTGGTACTACAGCCCTGGCCATCTCCCCACTACCAGGCGTTCCACACTCTGTCACAGCTGACAGAGGGCCCCCCCACCACCCTGACCCTGGCCTGGCGGTACCTTGATGACCGGGGGTGGCTGGGCGAAGAGCCGCTGGTTCTGGGTGAAGTCCTCCACTCGCAGTGTGGCCGACATGATGAGCAGCTTCAGCGGCAGGTGCCTCTGGGGGATGAAAGACATGGGGACCCACGGCCCCCGGGGGCAGGAGCGCTGACAGTCAGGTCAAGGGAGACTGCAGCCCTCCCAGCCTCCCTCCAGCCCCCTCTCCTCAGTCCCACTTCTGGTTGCCAAAAATCCCAGCAAAAGTGGAAGAAGTGGGCGGGCAGCAGGGTCTGCCTCTCCTTGGACCTTTAAGATCCCCCAGAATCAGGCTCTGATGGTTAAGGTGACACAGGAGGGCTGAGCTTGGGCTCCACACAATCCACAGGCCTGGTGGGTAAGGCTGCTGTCTGCCTTCACCCAACATCAAGACTGTCTGTCTGGCCCCAAGGTCCAGGGGAATAACCTGACTGGGTGTACATGCAATGGTGGTTGGGGGTAGGGGGGGTCTCTGGTTCTCAGCCCCTGCATTAGGCTCTGCTCCTGAGCCCTTTGAGGCTGTCTGTGGAGTCTAGTAAACCCCCAACCTGAGAGCTACAGAGGTCGTGTCTTTGACGATCAAAAGTCAAGGTGAGAGGCAGGGTGCAGACTGAAGGCCCTGTCTCCTCTCCACAGTGACCTCCCCAGTCTGGCCCCACCCTGTGTATCCCCTGCTCTCCCCACCTCGCTCACCCCATCCCACCCCCCCAGACCCAAATCTTCAGGACACAAATCTCAACCGCAGTGAGACAGTTCACCTCCACTGGGATGGCAGGGACTAAAGAAATGAAAGACCGGAGTTCCTGCCGTGGTGCACTGGGCTAAGAAAATGACTACAGGAGCTAGGGTTGCCAGGTTCGATTCACATCCCGGGACAGCGAGTTCAAGGATTCTCAGTGGGTTAAAGGATCTGGCATTGCTACAGCTGTGGTGTAAGTCATGGCTGTGGCTCAGATTCAACCCCTGGCCCAGGAAATTCCATATGCTGTGGGTGTGGCCACAAAAATAAAAAAGGGAGGGAGGGAGGGAGCAAAACCTACAAGTGTGCCTGAAGATGTTGGGAACTGGTACCCTGCACACTGCTGGGGTGACATAAGGGCACAGCCACTGTGGAAGACAGTCTGGGATAATTCAAGTGGTTAAACGCAAAGCTCCCATGAGACCCAGCAATTCTGCTCCCAGGCAGAGGCACGAGAGGAAGGAAATACGTCCACAGAGACTTGAACACAAATGTTCATGAGAGCCAAAAAGCGGAAAGAGCCCAATTGTCCATAAACAGATGAATGGATATGTGAGACGTGGCCCACCCACACATGGATCATTGCTCAGCCAGGAAAAGGAGCCAAGCACTGGAGTTCCCGTGAGGCGCAGTAGGTTAAGGATCTGGCCTTGCCACAGTTGTGGCACAAGTCACAACTGCAATGCAGGTTTGATCCCTGGCTTGGGGAACTTTCATATGCTGTGAGTGCAGCCACACACACACACACACACACACACACACACAAAAGGGAGTTCCCACCATGGTGGAGGGAGGGATCGGGCCTTGCCACAGTGGCAGCCCAGATTCAATCCCTGGCCAGGGAACTTCCATATGCTGCAAGTGTGGCCATTAAAAATAAAGAAAAAAGAAAAATGGAGCAAAGCACTGACACAGGCTACAATGTGGATGAACCTTGAAAATCTGCTAAGTAAAAGAAATCATGTGTGATTTCATTTAGACGAAAAATCCAAAATAGACAAAGCCATAAACACAGAAAGCGGACTACAGATACCTTGAGATGGGGGCCGTGTGGGAGGATGGGCATGGCAGTTAGAGGGTTTCTTTTCAGAGAGATGAAAATATTTTATTTATTTATTTATTTTGCTTTTTAGGGCTGCACCTGGGGCATACGGAAGTTCCCAGGCTATGATGGGGTGCACTGCCAGCCTGTGACACAGCCACAGCAACCCCGGATCCGAGCCACCTCTGGGACCTACACCACAGCTCACAGCAACACTAGGTCCTTAATCCACCAAGAGAGGCCAGGGGTCCTCATGGATACTAGATGGGCTCTTAACCCACTGAGCCACAACAGGAACTCTGTAAATATTTTAAAGTTGAGTGTTGTGATCACATAACCATTCTGAATATACTAAAAAGAAAACCAATGAATTGTACTCTTTAAGTGTATCGATTATATAAAGTTACAAAAACCAGATAGCAGGCCGACTCCTGCCCCAGGGCCTTTGCACCTCTATTGAATCTCTTCCCATCAGTAGCTCCTCCTCACTCCCTCACTTCCTGCAGCTCCCCCACCCCACCAAAGGCCACCCTCTCACTACCAACCGTCCTGCCTGGTACTGCCCCCTCTCCCCAGCTCACAGGCTTTCTGAGTTTGCTTACTGCTGATTGTCCTCACTAACAGAGAAACCCCAGGAGGGCAGGAACCTTTCTTTATCCAAGGTCACACAGCAGCTTATTCATCATCACAAGCTCAATGCCTTGAACAGGCCTGGTACATAGCACACACAGAACTGATGTCTGTTTGATCAAAAGGTCAATCAAACACTAGTGAAAACTGGCCATGGTAGGTAAAGTGTTGACTTCTCAGTGGGACTGGGCGGGGCTAGAATAGGACTGTTCCGCAGAGCCCCCACCTCTGGCAATATGTCCACCTCTGCCTGACCAGGGGTTGGGGAGATGGAGGGAGAGGCTGACTGACACCAGGCCAGGTGCAGGGTAAGCTTCTCAGAGCACGTGGAACATCAGGGCTTGGCTGGATGGCCCCACCAGCCCTGAGGACTCCAAAGACCCGGCTGGTGTCTTAAAGGCAGCTGCAGTGGGGCCTGGACTGCCAGGATCTCCCTGCTTGAGCCTCTTGCCTTGGACAGAGGGAAGGGTAATAGCTGATGAGGCCGGATCCAGAACTGGACTCATACTGGGTGATTCCCCTGGCACCAGGCCCAGGGGATCCTCTCCCAGGAGACCTGTGGCCTGGGACTCAGGGCTCCCTGGCACCCCTGCTCCCACCTACCTTCGCCCGGAGACACACGATGCGGGACAGAAGGCCAATCAGGATGTCGGTGTACACGCTTCTCTCGTGAGCCTCATCAATGATCAACACCTTGTACTTCAGCAGCAGGAAATCCTGGGGGATGGGGAGAGTCTGGGGGTGAGGCTGCCACCGGGCCTGAGCACCCCAGGGTCACCATGTACCCTGAAAAGGCCAGGCAAGGAGCCCTCTGGGAGCCAGCACAGATCATGGAGTGCTCGCTCTGCAAGGGCTCCTGGCCTATGACCTTGGGCAAGTTGCTTCACCTCTCAAATGGGACAGTGGGACCCATCTCACAGGTTCAGGGTGAAGTTTCGATGACAACTGCTATCTGTGAAGTACACAGCGTGGGGTCTGGGGCCCAGCAGAGAAACTGCTAGAGAAAAGCTGACTATTTTTTTTTTTTAAAGTGCGGCAAATAAGTGTTTATTTAGAGAGAGAAGATAGATGTGAAGAAAGTACAGTCACAGGCAGGCTGGGGGATGGGGGCACGAAGGGTGGAGAGGGAGAGACGAAGACAGAGACAGAGAAAGCCAGAGAGGAAAAGCACGGCAGCTCCTCTCTACTAAAGCCGAGCAACCAAAGGCAGACACCAATGGAGCAGAGGGCAGGAAGGGAACAGGAATGAGGGGGTGTCGGGGTGGGTGGGGGACCGAGGGCAACAGGACAGCATATGCCATACAGAAAGGGGCCATCAAACCTCAAACACAGTCACCTTCCCAGGTGACCCTGGCTGGTCTGGAGGTAGGGGAGGCAAGAGTCAGCCCTGCCCTTCCCAGAGACCCCTGCCCAGGGGAACATCATACAGCCAGTAAGAAGCATATGGAGAGTTCCCATTGTGGGTCAGCAGTTAATGAACCCGACCAGCATCCGTGAGGACTTGGGTTCCACCCCTGGCCTTGCTCAGTGGGTTAAGGATCCGGCGTTCCCGTGAGCTGTGGTGTAGGTTGCAGACACGGCTTGGATTTGGCGTGGCGGTGGCCGGCTGCTACAGCTCTGATTGGACCCCTAGCCTAGGAATTTCCATGTGCCGTGGGTAGGGACCTAAAAGACAAAAAAAAAAAAAAAAAAAAAGGAAGAAGAAGAAGAAGAAACATATGCACTTAACTAAGGCAAAGTATCTGTGAGCCAAATCCCACTAAGACACAAGTTCACATTTAATTAGCATCCACTAAGTACTGTGCTAAGGTTGCTTTCATGAATGATATAATTTTTGCTCCAAGGCAGATAATAGGAAGGTACGAGCCTGCAGAGCAAGAAACTAAGACTCAGGGAGTTCTTGTCGTGGCTCAGCGGCTAACAAACCTGACTGATAACCATGAGGTTGCGGATTCGATCCAGTGTTGCTGTGAGCTGTGGTGTGGGTCACAGACACAGCTCGGATCCTGCGTTGCTGTGGCTGTGGTGTAGGCCAGCAGATATAACTCTGATTCGACCCCTAGCCTGGGAACCTCCATATGCCTCAGGTGCAGACCTGAAAAGACAAAAAGACAAAAAAGAAAAAGAAAAGAAAAAAGAAACTAAGGCTCAGAGAGGTTCAGTAACTCACCCAAGGTCACAGAGCAGCAGGGTGATACACGGTACTTTGCTAACCTTTCACAAGCCAGCTGCTCATACTCCATGTGACACCCTAGCTTCCTGCCCCCCACGCTCACTGGCCTTGCTTTGTGCCACATGATGAAGCCACCAACCTTCTGGATTTCCTTGAGCAAGACGCCATCTGTCATGAACTTGATCCTGGTCTCTTCAGTCACGTTTCCTTCATATCGGATTTGATAGGAGACAACCCTGTGGGGACAGGCTCTAGCTCAGGGCAAGCTATTCTCCTAGAGCTGCAGCTGCATGGCTGCTCCAAAGTGGGCAGAAGATCAGGCCTGGCCCCACCCGGCAGGTGGCTTAGAGCAGGCCCACTGGCTCCCTGAGCAAGGCCTTGACTCCTGCCTGCCCCACCTCGTCTCCAGAACCTCCAGTGTGAAGGGGGATGGGAGCTGTCATGGCCAAGTAAAAGCATGTCAATCAAACACGTACATGGACCTCAGCCAGAGCCCAGTGAACGACCAACTACTCGAGCCTTTTAGAAAGAAAAAAAAAAAAGGAGTTCCTGTCCAGGTGCAGCAGAAACAAATCCAACTAGGAACCATTAGGTTGAGGGTTTGATTCCTGGCCTTGCTCAGTGGGTTAAGGATCTGGCATTGGTGAGAGCTGTGACGTAGGTCGCAGACGTGGCTCCGATCCCACGTTGCTGTGGCTGTGGTGGAGGCCAGCGGCTACAGCTCCGATTAGACTCCTAGCCTGGGAACCTCCATATGCCTCAGGTTTGACCCTAAAGAGACAAAAAGACACACACACACACACACACACACAGGCTTTTTAGGAGTTCCCTTCAAGGCTCAGCAGTTATTGAACCCAACTAGCATCCATGAGTTTGTGGATTCAATCCCTGGCCTCAATCAGTGGGTTAAAGTTCCAGCATTGCCATGAGCTGTGGTGTAGGTCACATACGTGGCATGGATCCCACACTGCTGTCGCTCCAGCATAGGCCGGTGGCTACAGCTCCAATTGGACCCCTAGCCTCGGAACCTCATATGCCTTGAAAAGGGCCTTAAAAAGACAATAAGACCCAATAAAACAAAGCTTTTTGGGAGACAACATAGATGAACATGAACATAGATGGGAGGACACTCGGGGGTCATGATACACTCTTTAGTTAAGGTAACACTATTGCAATTATGTTTTAAGAGTCTCTACCTTAAAAAAGAAAGAAAAATAGTGTCTTGATCTTTAAGACCCACACAGTGAAATACTGAGGATTAGATAATATGACATCTGAGTCAGGGGGAGGCTGTGGAGCACAGATGGGACAAAACTGGTCACGAGCTGACAATACTGAAACTGGTTTTCAGGGACACAGTGGCTCATCGTACTGGTCTACTTTTGTACCTGCTTGAAAATTCTGCACTAAAAAGTTAAATAAAGAGGATGGAAAAAAGGGGCAGCTTTGCATGTCCTCTCATTTTCAATATATGCCTTGAAATGGAACAGGAGAGACAAAGAAGGGTATGAACAGTATGAACCACTGTGTAGCAGTCAGACAGTGAGAAACAGAGTTGTTTCTGCACAGAAGGATCCATAGGAAACATGCAGTGGTGGCTGCCACTGGGGAGGGGAGCTGGGGGGGCACCTCGCCCACCTAAGATGCAAACGCAATGAGGTTCCCCATTGAGTGCCGTCCCTTTTGGGGGTGGGCGGCTGTCTCAGAGCCAGGGCAGGGCTGACCCACGCCAGTCCTGCTCAGTACACATATGATGACAGCATGGATAGAGGACACTTTCCCTCTATATAATGTCTGTGCTTCCTGAGCCTTAGACCCACACTGGACACACTGCCCCTTCAAGTCTGAACTGGACAGTCTGGACCAAGGCCCAGGTGTCTGTGTTATGGAAACAGCGCCATGCCAGACTCTAGTCAGTGCCATACCGTGTTCCAATTGCTTTCCCAGGCAAGTCCTGCAGCCTTTCTGCCAGGAGAGGATCGGATCTTTTTTTTTTCAGGGCCACACCTGTAGCATATGGAAGTTCCCAGGCTAGGGGTCGAATCAGAGCTGCAGCTGCCGGCCACAGCCACAGCTATGGCAATGGCCAGCAACTCAGGATGCCACATCTGCAACCTATACTGCAGGTTGCAGCAACACTGGATCCTTAACCCACTAAGGAGGCCAGGGATTGAACTTGCATCCTCATGAGCACTATGTCAGGTTCTTAACTCACTGAGACACAAGGGAAGTCTCAGGGAGAGGATTTTCATTTTGGAACCTTGAGTTATAAACTGACCTGGCAATGACGCTGAGTACTAATCACTGCCCGCCTGCCATTGCCCACCCGCTGCTCTGCTCCATCCCTAAGTCCCCATGAGGGCCATTTTGTCCCCTCAGTACAGTGTGTGTGTGTGTGGTGAGCCTAAGGGGCTGGCTGGTCTGTCCCTGTTCTGTGACCCTGGCCTAGAGGGTCCTGCTGTCAGCCTGTCAGCAGCCCTCTTGTCCAGGGACAGCCCTGTGCTTAGACACAGACGCGGTGGTCCCACCTTGCACCCTTGGGGGAACGAGGACCCTCATCCCCACTCAGCTTTGGCAGGGCCAGAGGACCACCCCAATCCTCCCTCACCGTGGCGACAGATTCATCTCCTTGGCCACTCGCTGGGACATGGCCACGGCGGCCACTCGGCGGGGCTCTGTGACGCCAATGATGCTGTTGTCACTGGGGGAGGAGAATACGAGATATCACCTGTCTGTCCCGAAGTCACAGAGGTGGCCCCATCAGCAGAGCCGGGACACAAGTACCAGCCAAGGCACCGCAGTGTCACCTAACAACAGCACAAGGGACAGCCCACGGGGAGTACCTGGGAGACACTCCAATAGTCATGCTGCAGAGGAAACCAGGCAGCCGCTAATGGGAACCTGGGTGAACCTGGGCCTACAACTCGGCAGCTGAGCGCGTGCTCCTCCGACCCAGCACATACCAAGGGGACAGGCAGCAGGTTCTGGAGGGGAAAGAACTGGCACAGCAGGCCCAAAGCTGCTCTCCCTAAAAGACCCACTTACAGCATGGCCCCCGGCTGGTGTCTGGGACCCGGATTTCAAGAGGGCTTCCCCACAACTCCCTGAAGGATGAGAGGGGCTCCCTGTGCCTGGATGGTTTGTACCAATGACACAGTTTATGCTGACACTTGACTCCCTCTGGGGAGCCTAGGGTTTGGTAGGTGCCAGGCAGGGGGTGCCTGTGTGACCAGCCCCCAGTAAACACTCGAGGAGCCGAGTCTCCACTGGATGTCCTGGTAGAGGACACTCATAGGTGTTGTCACAACTCAGTGCTGGGGTAGTAAGTATGTTCTGCGTGACTCCCCTGTGTGCCTGGTTCCCCCAGACGTCACCCCATGAGACTTGTCTCTTTGCTGACTGTTTTGCATCCCACCACTGTACACATCACAGCCGTCAGCACAACCACATGCGGGGTCCTGTGAGTCTTCCTTGCAAACTGCTGAACCTAAGGTGGTCTTGGGGACCCTGACACACACGGGTTGAAAGGGCCAACAGGAGGTGACATGCCACCCTCCCCCCAGGGACTGACCTAAGCATTTTACATGAATCCCGTCATTTCTTCTACATAACAACCCCCTATGGTGTAAAGATGACCACACCTCACAGCTGAGGAAACTGAGGCCCAGAGAGGTTAAGCAGCTTGCCCCAAGTCACCCAGCATATAAAGGGCAAAGCCTGAATTAGATCCCCAGGAGCCCTGGCTCCCAACAACTTTGGAGGACCATGTGTCACTGTCACCTGAGGGACCTGCAGGAGACCCTGTGGCCAGCCCCTACCTGCTGTAGCCTGCTTCGTAGAGAAACTGGGGCACCTGGGTGGTCTTCCCACTGCCGGTCTCGCCACACACGATGACGATGGGGTGCTCGGCCACCGCCTCCATGATCACCTGTTCTTCAGCGAGAATCGGGAGCTTCAGCCGTTCTTCCTGTCAGGAGAGAGAAAGTCAGCACTCATGGGATTGGGGGGGTGGGGGTCGTCCCCTGCAGAAGGGCAGAGCTGAGGGGATGAGGGAACTCTGCTCAAAGCAAGACTATGGAGGGTGATGTGGTTCCTTTATACAGGGGACAGCCAAGGGAGAACAGAAGCTGAATAAAGGAAGGAAGCCTTGACGGCTGGGGAGGGGGCCAGAGATATAGGCTGGTCCTTCAGAGCTTCAGACCTAGCGTCCCCGTGACAGCCTGGTGCAGAAAAGCTCCTCTGGGTTGCGGGCACTCTCACCTTCTGCTGGTGGAGGCTCATTTATGGTAAAAGCACTTTGGCAAAAGCCAGGTGCTAATTTTATCAAAATCAAGGATGTGATTCTTAACCCACCATAGAGCAGTGGGTTAAGAATCCAAGTGCAGCAGCTCAGGTTGCTGCAAAGGCACATGTTCAATCCTCGCCCGGCACAGTGGGTTCAAGGATCCAGTGTTGCCACAGCTGTGGCACAGGTCACAGCTGGGGCTCAGATTCAGTCCCTGACCCAGGAACTTTCATATGCTGCAGGTATAGCCATAAAAAATAAATAGATAAATAAAATAAAAAGGATGTGAGATGTGGCAATTCCTCTCCCAGGTACTCACACGCACACACACGCACTCAAGGATTACATACTGAACCCCTGGCCTGCCCTTACTATGTGCAAAGCACACCAGCATGCTAGTTTTTAAAAGTCTGTTCTCTTCTACTTTTACTCCATTCTCTGGTTCTTTTGACTGCTTCTTGTTTTTGATCCTACCCGTGGTGTGTGGACGTTTCTGGACCAGGGATCAATCCTGTGCCACAGCAGTGACAACACTGGATCCTTAACCATTAGGCCACAAGGAAACTCCTTCCATTCTACTGGTTTAAAGGGAAAAAAAAAAAGTGCTGGCTATCTCATGACTCAATAATGGCTCTGACCTCCAGTTTGTAAACACTGCTGCCACCACCCCATTTTTGTACCTCTGCCTATGAGGCGCAAGAAAGTTTAAATCAGCAGTGAAGATGATAGCAAAAAGCTAAAAGAACCCAAGTGCCCAGCCAGAGTGGGATAACTTAAACTGTGCTATATTCACGCCATGGAATAATCTATAGCAGTGAAGAACCCAATGTACACCCTCGGCGACACACATATACACGGATAAATAAATCTCAGGAACATAATGCTGACTGACAAAAAAGCAAAGTACAAGAAAATATACATGATGTGAAGCCAGTTACAAAAATGGACAAACCTAAGAAATAATTAGCTTGGGAATATGCACGTGGAAAAACCACAGAGAAAAGCAGGGAATGAAGCCCAGGGGAAACAGGGACACTGGATGGCAGAGCCCAGGGTCCCTGAATGACTGTGGGGAGCGGAATCCCACACCTCGGCCCAGCAGCAGACAGCCCTGGGCTGACATCACCTACAAAGAAATCTTTTTGGCCTGAAGCCAGTGGCACCCCATAGCTGTGTTAGACCCCTCAGTGCACCCTCATTCTTTATATATAAGACCACAAATGCTCCTATAACAGAAACTGAACTTTGCTAAACTACTCTTTTTTTTTTGTCTTTTTAGGGCCATTCCTGTGGCATAAGAAGGTTCCCAGGCTAGGGGTCAAATCAGAGCTGTAGCCACTGGCCGATGCCACAACCACAGCAACGCAGGATCTGAGCCGCGTATGCGACCCACACCACAGTTCATGGCAATGTCGGATGCTTAACCCACTGAGCAAGGCCAGGGATGGAACCTGCATCCTCAAAATACTAGTCAGATTCCTTTCCACTGAGCCACAACAGGAACTCCTAAACTACATATTCTTACTTGGAACACTGCACTAATATTTTTTATTCCATTCTCATTAAAAAACCATTTTTTAAAAAGGAGTTCCTGTCGTGACTCAGAGATAACATACCCACATTCATGAGGATATGGGTTCAATCCCTGGCCTTACTCAGTGGGTTAAGGATCCCATGTTAAAAAAAAAAAAAAAGGAGTTCCCGTTGTGGTGCAGTGGTTAACGAATCCGACTAGGAACCATGAGGTTGTGGGTTCGGTCCCTGCCCTTGCTCAGTGGGTTAACGATCCGGCATTGCCGTGAGCTGTGGTGTAGGTCGCAGACGCGGCTCGGATCCTGCGTTGCTGTGGCTCTGGCGTAGGCTGGCAGCTGCAGTTCTGATTAGATCCCTAGCCTGGGAATCTCCATATGCCGCGAGAGCGGCCCAAGAAATGGCAAAAAGACAAAAAAAAAAAAAAAAAAAGGATCCCACGTTGCCGTGAGCTATGGCATAGGTCACAGATTCGGCTCAGATCCCACTTTGCTGTGGCTGTGGTGTAGGCCGGCAGCTGTAGCTCTGATTTGACCCCTCGTCTGGGAACTTCCATATGCTGAGGGTGTGGCCCTGAAAATGAAATAAATAAATAAAAAGGAGTTCCCATATGGCTCAGTGGGTTAAGAACCGATTTAACCCCGGGCCCGAGACCTTCCATGTGACATGGGTGTGCAGCCAAAAAAAAAGAAAAAACAAAACTAAACTAAACACAGAAATATATAAACAAAAGAGCGGGTCACACCCCACCCTGTTTCCAGAATTCAACCTGTGGTCTGAAACACCTGCTCTAAGATCCAAGCACCAGCTCCCTTGGGGCCTTGGCTCATACACTTCTCAATGAGGGATGGCCCAGCTGGTCCCTTAGCTCTGGCCCTGGTCGCCTTCCCTGATGAGCCCAGGCACCTCTGCGCTATGCTCTCATGGTACCCGATCTCCCCTCCACGGCTCCTGTCCCCAGCTGTGACGGGGTATGGTCCATCTTGGGCTCCCCTGATGGACTGAAGGCCTCAGATTGTGCCACCTCCTGTGCCGGCCCACAGCACACGCTGGGTGGAAACATGTGGATGGGTGGAACCAGCACCCATGACGGGCCAGGCCCTGTGGCACCAGCGGCCGCCAGGTTTCCCGAGTGCCTTCCATGGGCCACAGGCTTCAAGTCCCTGAGTCTCGTTGTCATGATGACCCAATAAGACCCTCATTTGACCAGAGAAGGAAACTGAGGTGCAGAGGGGTGGACTCCCCCCTCCTCCACATAGATAAGGTACCCCCAGTCTAGAGATGACAAAAAGGAGGTCCAGGAATGAGCGGGAAGGTGGGGGAAGCAGCAGGGCATTCCAGGTCAACAGAGCCCACAGCCCCAGCTCTTTCCTAATGAGCGGATGCTGGACCAGGACCTGCAGTCAGAGGCTGAAGGTGACAGTGACTAGGCGATAAAGGCAGTTGATGCCCACTTCAACAGCCCTGACCATGGGCAGGGCACTTGCTCATCAGCTCTATGACAGCCTCACGAGATGGGAACAGCTATTGCCCTTTTCCAGACGAGAAACTGAGGCACAGAGAGAGGGTGAAGCAGACTACCCGGATCTTGGGATGTCCTCTGGCCACACCCTCAGCCCCTCACCTGGCACCCTAACTCGTATCTCAACATCTGGGTAGCTAACCTGCATTTCGGGGGAGCGGTTCACAGGGATGAAGATGGCAGGCTTCACTGGCGGCCTGGCCAGGGCAGAGGCTGCCACAGGAGGAGCAGATGAAGCAGCTGGGGTTCCGGCTGGATTGCTGGGCACTGGGCTCTGGCCCCCGGCCCCCGGCAAGGTTGGTGGCAGATGTGCTGGGGCCATGCCCTCAGTGGCTTCCACTCGCTTGGCCACTGGGGCCTCCTCTAGTTCGGACTCTGCTGAGGATTCACCTTCCTCCTCTTCAGCCTCCTCTTCAGAATCCTGGTGTCGGCGCTTCCGGCAGGCCCCGCTGAGGCTGCTGATCTTCTGACCCTGGGCTGCTAGCTCGTCGGGCTTCCTGCCGAGAAAGCTGGAAGTAAGACTCTAGCTTGGGTTGCTCTGGGTGGCTGAAGGCTCATCAGAGGCCAGGACTCAAAGGCCATGCCCCTGCCTGCCTCAGGACCTTTGCACCTGCTGTTCATGCTCCCTGCAGGTAACTTCTCCTTCACTTCACACAAGCCTCACAGGAAGACTTTCCCTCTCAAACACCTCTCCCACCTCCCTCTGTCCTCTCCTCCCTGCTTCTTTTCTCTTCAGTGCTTACCAGCACCAGATATATATGTATTCATTTGACCACTGTTTATCTCCCCACTGTGAGAAAGGAGGCATCTTCCCCCAAACTTCCAGAGCTTATGGAGTTCCCGAGCCAGGGATCTGAGCCACATATCCTCCACCTAAGCCACAACTGCAGCAACGTCAGATCCTTAACTTACTGTGCCAGGCTGGGATCGAACCCGAGTCCCAGCCCTCTCAAGATGCTGCCCATCCCATTGTGCTGCAGGGGGAGCTCCTAGAATGTAAGCTGCTTCTTCTTTTTTTCTTTTGTCTTTTTAGGGCCGCACCCTTGGCACATGGAAGTTCCCAGGCTAAGGGTTGAATTGGAGCTGTAGCTGCTGACTTACACCACAGCCACAGCAACACAGGATCCGAGCTACCTCTGCCACCTACACCACAGCTCATGGCAACACCGGATCCTTAACCCACTCAGCAAGGCCAGGGATCAAACCCACGTCCTCATGGATACTAGTAGGGTTCATTAGCCAACAAGCCATGACAGGAACTCCCTAGAATGTAAGCTTTTTAAGGGAAAGGATTTCATTTTTGTGCACTGCTCTACCTAAGGCACAGAGGAGAGCCTGAGATGCAATGTGCATGCAATGAGCAGTTGTCAAGTGCACAGCAACTGCGAAACTTCTGCATCCCATCGGTGTGGCTAAAAAAAACCCACAAAACAAACAAACAAAAAGCGCTGATGGGCTAAATCAAATCCTTGACCACCTGATGGCAATTTCTAGCCTGTCTGTACAAAAGCTGGAAGGACCTGTAATGAAGGACTGGGCATTGCAGGAAATACCGGCATCCCTGGGGTAGAGAACTCTGCTACCCTGTGCCTTGTAGGATATTTAGCAGCACCTGAGGTCTCTGCCCCCGAGACGCATTTTAGTAGGTGGGTCACTGCAAACACATTTTCCCATAACTCCAGAAGACCCCATGACCTGTGTGCCCCTGAGGAGCCCGGCGAGGGGACAGGACTTAGGGCACAGCCAGCCAACTCACTCTTTGGTGCAGTACATGCGGTCCCCGGTGCCCAGCTTGGACGTGGTATAAAAGAGCCTCATCTCCGCTTCTGAAACCTGGACCTCACTCAATTTCTGTAGCATCTCTGCTCGCTGGGGAAGGAAATGAGTGTGTTACACATTCAGCATCACGACTCTCTCTTCAGGAGGGAGATGAGACTCTAAATCAAACTCAAGCATTGCTAACCTCTACAGTTTTGTTTTTTTTTTCTGGTCATACCTGCGGCATATGGATGTCCTTGGGCCAGAGATCGAATCTGAGCCGCAGCTGTGACCTATGCCATAGCTGCTGCAATGCTAGATCCTTAACCCCCTGTGCCACAAAAGGAAGTCCTATTTCATTATTGTTGAAATTACACAGACATTTTAGATGTGCATCCATATATACATTTCATAATCAATGAAAGAAAAAGCAAGGTAGAGAACAGCAGGAAAAGGTACTCACAGGATTTAAACCGGACGTACTCACAGGAAAGCAAATCCTGGAAGGGCTCCAGGGACAGAGCGTCAGAACTGCTAACGGAAAGCCTGTGTGTCCCCTGGTGGACACGGCACTCTAGCAGCCGCCTTGTCAGAAAGACTAACAAGAGGGGCTCTCCTGAAGCCTCTGGTTCAGGGTTTCTCAGTCTCTACACTAGTGCCATTTGGGGCTGGAGAGTTTTTTACTGTTCTGTGCACTGCAACCTGTTTAACAGCATCCCTGGTTGTTAAGCCTGCAAGATGCCAGCAGCATCCCCCAGTGTGTCTGGACACGGCCAAATGGGACAAACTGTCCCAGTTAAGAACCTCAAGAGCAACAGGTGGCTGGTGACCACTGTGCTGGATGCTGCTGACACAGAACTTGTCCCTCATTCCAAAAAGTTCTGACCATCCTACCTCAGAGATCATGTCCAGGGACACAGACCCCCACTGCTCCCCGGTGTGCAGGGCTACGTGCAGACAGCAAGCAAGTACCTGGCTCTTTTTCTCCTTCTGGTCTAAGATTCTCTGCAGCATCTTGCGTTCTTTCTTGGTCAGGGGCTTCTTCTCCTTCTTGGACAGGGGAGGGGCTTTAGTCTTCTTCTTCTTCTTTCCCAGCAGGACAAGTGCATTGCTGGCATCAACTCCTTTCAAAGTGCCCTTATCTGAAAAGACACGCTTGCCTGACCCATGGCCCCAGAGGCCAGGGAGCACAGATGCCCAGGAGCCTCCTCAAGGTTCTGGGCCAATGTCGTTTTCCTCTGGTGAGGGGCCCTCCCCTACTGCACAGGAATGGGGATGCAGGCCCATCACACCTTCACCCCACCTGTCCAACCAGCACCTCCATCCTGGTGTTGCAGTGAGAGGGACAGGGCCCGGCAAAGGAGAAACTGAGCTATAGGAGTGCCTCCCTCATAGTGGGGTCCTGCTTTCAGCCAGTTTGTGAGGGTGGAACTATTTTAACCATAAGGGTATACAGTGGGCTAAATGCTGACTTGTGTCATATCTATTTTTAAATGTCAGAGTTTCTAAGTAAACAAATGAGGGAGTTCCCTGGCGGTCTAGTGGTTAGGACCCAGAGCTTCTACCACTGTGGCCTGGGTACGATCCCTAGTCTGAGAACTGAGGTTCCACATCAAGCTGCTGCACACTGCTGCCAAAAAAAAAAAAAAAACAGGAAGAACAAAAAGTACACGATCAACACAAAAATCCAACTCTTTCTCTTTTTTTGTTTTTAGGGCCACACCCTCAGCATACGGAGGTTCCCAGGTTAGGGGTCAAATCAGAGCTACAGCCCCTGGCCTACGCCACCACCCAGCAACTCAGGATCCAAGCCGCATCTGCACTAACCTACACCACAGCTCATGGCAACGCTGGATCCGTAACCCACTGAGCAAGGCCAGGGATTGAATGCACAACCTCATGGTTACTAGTCAGATTTGTTTCTGCTGTGCTATGATGGGAACTCCCAGCACTCTCTCTTTTTATGGCCACATCCACGGCATATGCAAGTTTTCAGGCCAGGGCTGAATCTGAGCCATAGCTGCAGCAACACCAGACCCTTTACCCCATTGCACCAGGCTGGGGATCGAACCCACACCTTGGCAGTGACCAGAGCTGCTGTAGTCAGACTCTATTTAACCCACTGCACCACAGCAGAAACTCCAAAATTTCAGCTCTCTGATTAATCTTTAGCTCAAGACTACTGCTGTACCTTGGGGAAGAGGGGCCTGGGGAAGCACCTACTTCTGCCTGACACCCAACGCTAGAGTCCTCGTAGGGGCAGTGTCTGTCTTTTATTAAAAAGCTCAGGCTGTGTATGTCTTTATGATAGTACTGAGTGTGGGAGAAGTTGTGTGCTTTTCACTAAGAATGAGACATTTTTAAGCTATTCAAGCTATGCTTTCTGTAGTTCTCAAACAGAATTAAAAGTAGAAGAGGGAGTTCCCGTTGTGGCTCAGCAGTAACAAACTCGATTAGTATCCATGAGGTGGCAGGTTCAATCCCTGGTCAGTGGATCGAGGATCCTGCGTTGCTGTGGCTATGGTGTAGCCTGGCAGCTGCAGCTCCAATCCAACCCCTAGCCTGGGGTGCTGCCCTAAAAAGACCCAAAAAAAAAAAAAATCGCATGCAGCATTTTCCAAAGGCTCCAAATCATGTGACATGATTCTACTTGACCACTAAAAGAACGTGTGCTCATATATATAAACCACACTAACAAAAGCACTTTGGGGTCTTCAAATTTTTGTTTTTTGTATTTTTTGCACCTGAAACACAGAGAAATTCCTGAACCAAGGACTGAACCAGTACCACAGCAGTGACATTGCCAAATCCTTAATCACTAAGCTACCATGGAACTCTGGATGGTTCACAAAAAAAATTTTTTCCCTTCTTTTGGCTACCCCAAAGCATATGGAGTTTCTGGGCCAGGGATGTGATAACACCAGATCCCTTTTTTTTTTGTCTTTTCTGTCCTTTTAGGGTCGCACCCACTGCATATGGAGATTCCCAGCCTAGGGGTCAAATCAGAGCTGTAGTTGCTGGCCCACACCACAGCCACAACAATGCCGGATCCTCAGCCCACTGAGCAAGGCCAGGTATCGAACCCGAAATCTCACCAGAACTCCACACCAGATCCTTTAACCCACTGTGCAGGGCCAGGGGTCGAACCTGCGCCCCAGTATTGCAGAGATGCCGTGGATTCCTTAAAAAAAAAAAAAAAGGAATTCCCATCGTGGTGCAGCAGAAACAAATCTGACTAGGAACCATGAGATTGTGGATTCGATCCCTGGCCTCACTCAGTGGGTTAAGGATCTGGCGTTGCTATGACTGTGGCGTATAGGCCAGCAGCTACAGCTCCAATTAGACCCCTAGCCTGGGAACCTCCACACATGCTGCAGTTGCAGTACTTAAAAAAGAAAAAAAAAGAGAGAGATGCTGTGGATTCCATTGCACCACAGTGGGAACTCCTCAATTTTTAAGAATGTAAAAGTAGGAATTCCTGTCCTGGCTCAGTGGAAACAAATCTGACTAGCATCCTTGAGGACACAAGTTCGATTCCTGGCCTCACTCAGTGGGTCAAGGATCCAGTGCTGCCGTGAGCCGTGGTGTAGGTCACAGATGTGGCTCGGATCTGGTGTTGTTGTGACTATGGCATAGGCTGGTAGCTACAGCTCCAATTGGACCCCTAGCCTGGGAACCTCCATATGCCGCTGGTGTGGCCCTTAAAAAAAGAGAGAACGTAAAAGCGTCCCTATGGTAAAAACTTTGAGAACCACTGTGTTATAGGGAACAAAGGGGGGGGGGAGTGCTAAAAATAAAAATGAAGGTGATGATACTGGATCAGCGGTTGGGGAAAAGTTCTTTTTTTTTTTTCTTTTCTTTTCTTTCTGGGACAGCACTTTCGGCATATGGAAGTTCCCAGGCTAGGGGCTGAATCAGAGCTGCAGCTGCTGGCCTAGCCACAGCCACAGCCACAGCAACAAGGGATCCGAGCCACCTCTGTGATCCAACCCATAGCTCATGGCAACACCGGCTCTTTAACCCACTGAGCCAGGGATGGAACCTACATCCTCATGGATACCAGTCAGGTTCTTAACCTGCTGAGCCACAACAGGAACTCTGGGAAAAGCTCTCTGAAGAAGGCAACCTGCTTTATGTTCTTATAAGATCCTCTGACCCCTGAGAAAGGTGGGAATAAACGGAAATCTCTGATTCTGGGGTGAGAAACAACTTCCCCCAAATCATTGGGTCTAAGAGACCTCAGGCCCCTCTGCTTTAACCCAACTGTTAGCCCAGGGGACTTCTGCCCTCCTAGAGGGGCCGGCTCAAGTCCTGAGCCATTAAAGCCATTTACAATGGATGACACCCATTACAGGACACGCCCCATCTCCAAGGCCTGTCTTTCCTTTTCAAAGCACTCTCGTTTCAGTCACAAACATATTCTCCCAAAACACCAACTATGAGGGCAGGGAGGACAGCTGGTACTGTTGGACCCATTTGACAGCTGAGAAGATGGAGGCATACAGATGCCAGGTGATTTGCTTCAACTCTCAGCCAATCCCTGCAACTTCCACAGAGGAGGGGATTCAGACTCCAGATTCCCACCCTGACCATCTCTTCTGTAACCTGACTGCCTTCCAGGTCCAGGGAGCGTGGGGAAGAGAAGGCTGATGAATGGGTGGAGGGAAGCAGGCTTCTCCCTTGGCAGCACCAGCTCCCCTTCCCTTGTCTCTAGAATCTAGGCTCACTCCTCCCTAACTTCAGCCTGGACCTCAGGAACCCTATATAAGCAGCTGGATGAGTCCAAATTTGGGATGTGCTCAGTTTCAGGGGCCTGCAAGACAGTTCCCCCCAACTTTCCCCGGAAAGCAGCTCCATCAATGTCATCCAATGGCCTCCCCCGTGTTACATCCAGTGGTCCTCCTCTCCCTCCTGGACCCCACAGCAACATTTGACACAGACTGTGGATCCTCTTCACGGTCCCACACCTTCCCAGTGCTCTGCCCCCACCTCATAGGCAGAACTCATTGCACGAGTAAGGCAATCCAGTCTTTAGACTTCATACACAGATGATTCCAAACTGCTACCTCCCCTGAACTTGCCTCCCTCAAAGCATGCAAGTCAGCAGCTGCCTGTCTACCCTTCTACTTGGATATCTAATAGCACCCCCCACCAACTACTCATATGCAAAACTAACCTGTAGGTCTCCCAGCAAGCTGCCCAGCCCTATCTTCTCCAGCCACTGGATCAGACACCTGGGGGTCATTTCTGACATCTCCTTTGTTCTTGTGCACAGTCAGCCAGCAACCCCTATCAGCTCTATCTTCCAAATACATCCTGCATCCAACCATCTCTTACTGCTGCCTCCCTGGTCCAAGCATCAACTCCCACCCTAGTGAATGAACTCAGCAGCTTCCTAACAAGTTGCCCTGATTCTTTGCTCTCTACTGCTTTTCGTCAACAAGCAGCCAAAGTGATGCTGTTAAAAAACGGGCCCATATCATGTCCCTCCTCTGCTCTAAACCCTCCCATGGTCACAGTCCTTGCACGACCCACCAGGCCCTACATGATCCTGCCCCCATTTTAAATTTCATCTCCACTCAGCTATTCTGGCTGCCTTCAGGTCTTAAGCAAGGATTCCATGCTTTTTCAATGGGGCCTTCCCAATCCAACCTATGAAACACTGCAACCCGCCCCCAAACATCTCTTCTGCTTCACCTCTTTAGCATTTTATCTGCATAACATTCTATATTCTTTGGGTTTATCTCTTCTTGTCTCCTCCCAGACGCATCTAAACTCTGCATGGCAGGGATTTTTTCCCTTATCTCCTCTTCTGCTACCTTCGTAGAACACAATAATCGTTTCTAATAAAAACGAGGGGTCTGAGCAGAAATGTAAGGCAGCCCTGGAGCTAAGCACACAGCTATGGCTTGAAAAATAAAAACTGAAGGATCGCTGGTAGGGAGGTTATAATCAAAACCATCAAGATAGATGGAATTACCTTATTTTCTTGCCCAAATTCCCCATGTTGCAGTCCTAGGGTTGGACCACTGGAAAGAAGCTCCAGGTATTGTTCCAAATTCAGTTATTCCTCTCTTCCCTTGGGTCATCTGAGTTGGGGTGTGGGGTGCGTCTCTCTGGTCCCCCCGCGTCCGAGTCTCGGAGGCAGGGCATAGTCCTGGAGCCCTTTGGCCGCCACTGGCCAGCCCTGGCCGGGAGGCCCCGGTTGGTCCCGCCTCCGAAACCCAGCCCCCATCTGGGGACTACTTACCCTCCAGTTCCAGTCGCACGGGGGGCGGCTCGGGAGGGCCTTTGGAAGGGCCAGGGGCCGCCTGCTGGCGCCCCTTGATGTTATACCTCCGGCGCAGCTTCCCCATGATGCCAGATCCTGCTCAGCTCCCGACGGCTGCGAAACCCGCTCACTCCAAAGCCCAACCCACGTGAGCCCCTTTCAAGGGTTCAGAACAGAAAACTTCCGGGCTGCGCTCTCGCGAGATCTGGGTCTAGATGGGTCCCTGCTGGGTTGGGCTGGAGGCGGGGCCACGTTGAAAGGCGGGGCTGGTCGGAGGAGGGTGGGGCCAAGTTAAAGGAGCGGCAAGGGCCTAAGGGTGCCACAGAGGCTTTAGTGGAGAATAGCCTGGGCTGATTAAACTGAGGCCTCTGTGGGGCCCTTAGACCCCCGGAAGTGTGAGTCTCTAAATCTGAATTATGTACTAATATTAATTTAGCTACTTGGGAATGGGAGTGTTTTATCACCTTTAAAAATATAACCCTTGGAGTTCCCGTCTGGCTCTGCAGTTAGCAAACCTGACTGGCATCCATGACGACATGGGTTCCATCCCTGGCCTTGCTCAGTTGGCTGAGGATCGGGGGTTGCCGTGAGCTGTGGTGTAGGTCGCAGACAGAGCTCAGATCTGGCGTTGCTGTGGCGTAGACCGGTGGCTACAGGTCCAATTGGACCCCTAGCCTGGGAACCTCCATATATGCCGCAGGTGCGGCTCTAAAAAGACAAAAAGACCAAAAAAATAAAATAAAATAACCCTTAATACAATCTTCTTCCTTCTCTTTTTGCTTATCTGCATTTTCTTTTTTTTTTTTAAATAATTTTTTTTATTTTCCCACTGTACAGCAAGAGGGTCAGGTTATCCTTAGATGTATACATTACAATTACATTTTTTCCCCCACCCTTTCTTCTGTTGCAACATGATGCATTTTCTGATATTCTGAAGGAAACATTAGTTGTATAGTAAAAAGGCACTAAATATTAAGTGACAGAATAACTAAAAAAAGAAGGCATCTATTAGATAACTTTGAATTCTCATTACCACATCACATTGTCTGTAGTGCACTTGGAAATAATGTATTTTCAGAATCCTATAATTATCTTGTGAACAAGAATGGTTATGTTGTGTCTCCTTTCTTTCCGTTAAGGGCAAACATTTAAATCGTCTCACAAAAAAAGTGAAGGCACTAGGAGTTATCTCAGAATTTTGGAAAGGATAGTTATTTTTTATTTTATTTATTTATTTTTGCTTTTTAGGGCTGCACCCATGGCATATGGAGGTTCCCAGGCTAGGGGTCAAATCCGAGCTATAGCTACCGGCTTATACCACAGCCACAGCCATGCCAGATTTGAGCCATGTCTGCAACCTATACTACAGCTCACGGCCATGTCAGATCCTTAACCCACTGAGCAAGGCCAGGGATCGAACCTTCATCCTCATGGATGTTAGTCAGATTCGTTAACTGCTGAGCCATGATGGGAACTCCAAGGATAGTTATTTTAAAAAGTTATTTAGGGAGTTCCTGTCGTGGCGCAGTGGTTAACGAATCCGACTAGGAACCATGAGGTTGCGGGTTCGGTCCCTGCCCTTGCTCAGTGGGTTAAGGATCCGGCATTGCCGTGAGCTGTGGTGTAGGTCGCAGACGCGGCTCAGATCCCGCGTTGCTGTGGCCCTGGCATAGGCTGGCAGCTACAGCTCCGATTGGACCCCTAGCCTGGGAACCTCCATATGCTGAGGTATCGGCTCTAGAAATGGCAAAAAGACCAAAAAAAAAAAAAAAAGTTATTTAAAGTTACTGCCTCAGGAAAAACACGTGAATAATCCAGAGCAAGATCTGGCTGCAGGAGTTCCCACTTTGGCTCAGTGGGTTAAGAATCCAACCTAGTGTCTGTGAGGATGCAGGTTTGATCCCCCGCCTTTCTCAATGGGTTAAGGATCCCGCATTGCCACAAACTCTGGTGTAGGTCGCATATGTGGCTTGGATCCAGCATTGCTGTGGCTGTGGCATAGGCCCGCAGTTGCAGCTCCAGTTGGACCCCTAATCTGAGACCTTTCATATGCCACAGGTACAGCCTTAAAAAGAAAAAAAGAAAAAAAAATCTGGCTGTAGAATAGGTAAGCAATGAATAGTTGTTGAGTTGTCACTGCAGCAGTTCCTGGCCGGGGAACTTTCTGGGGTGTGACAAATAATAAATGTTGAATATAAGAACGAACAAATGAATGAAGAGTGTGATTAATTTGGATAAGCACCTGTCTTTCCTTGAAAAACAAAAACAAACCCTGGAGTTCCCATTATGGCTCAGTGAAAACTAATCTGACTAGGAAACATGAGGTTGCAGGTTCCATCCCTGGCCTCGCTCAGTGGGTTAAGGATCTGGCGTTGCCATGAGCTGTGACATAGTTCAGCAGCTGTAGCTCAGATTCGCCCCCTAGCCTGGGAAACTCCATATGCCATGGGTGCAGCCCTAAAAAAAGCAAAAACAAACAAACACACAGGTGGTACATGAGAGGATGTAGATAGTATATGAACATACTTTCAATTAAAAAGGATTGGGAGAGGCAGAAGTTGTAATGAACTTACCAAACCTGTGTTTTCAAGGATTTTATTGCTTAGGAGGATAGTGATCCACAGTTTCTTCTTTAAATATGTTTATTTAAGTAAATAAAAAGTGTGTTCATATTAAAATAATTGGGTAGGTAGTGGTACACTCTCATATTTTCTTCTAAAAGATTATATGCCAGGGAGTACCCACTGTGGCTTAGTGGGTCAAGAACACGACTAGTATCTATGAGGATGTAGGTTCTATCCCTGGCCTCCTTCAGTGGGTTAAGGATCCAGTGTTTGCCGAAAGCTGCAGTGTAGGTCACTGATGAGACTTGGATCTGGTGTGGCTGTGGCTGTGGCTGTGGTGTAGGCCAGCAGCTGCAGTTCCTATTCAACCCCTAGCCTGGGTATTTCCATATGCCACAGGTGCAGCCTTAAAAATAAAAACAAAATAAAAAAATATATATATTGTATACCAAAGGGTTATCTCCAGAAGATATAAAGAACATTTGATAAAGAAAAAAGAAAAAGGTACATACACAACACCAGGGGTCTAATAAATAAACTGTTGAACAAGAAACCAATCACAAAAGATCATACCTTAATATATATAAAGTTCCAAAAGAGGCAAAATTAATCCCCTAAATTTTGGAGGGGGCATAGTGAACAAGGCAGAACAAAAGGAAACTTTCTGCAAAGATGGTAATGTTCTTTTTCTCTACCTGTGTGTTGTTTAAATTCATAGAGAGGTACCTTATGATTCGTGCCTTTTCCTGTCCGCAAGGTTGCTACAGTTCAAAAAAAAAGAGGATAAAATATGGAGTCAATCAATATATGAAAACCTCACCAGGAATGCAGAAAAATGTGAGTTCAAAAATAAGATAAAAATTTTCACTCTTTGGCAAAAGTTAAGTTTTATTTTCCTGGTTGTCTCAAAAAATGGTGAGACACAGTGTGCTTGATTTAGTGTGCAAACAAGGCCCTTGCATTCTATTTGGTTATTAAGGCTCTTAAGTCTTTTAAAACCAATAAACCTCCCTTGCTTTCATTTTTTATGTCATTTACTTATTGAAGAAACTGGGTCATTTGTCCTGTAGAATGCTCCACATTCTGGCTATGGCTGATGGCTTCTGCTGCTTCTAATTTTTTCCTCCATCCCCCCATATTTCCTGTAAACTGATGGTTAGATGTTGAGGCCACTTCAAGTTCGGGCCCAGAGTATTTTGGCAAGAATCAATCATAGATGGAGCTTGGTACTTCTGCCTGGAAGACTAGCAGGTCCAAGTCCTAACTACTTGGCTGCTCCATTTTCAAGTTCTCCAACAACCTGCCATCCTTTGGTTCAAGTCTCTTGATGATCATCGCCTGGATCCATTATTTCATTAAGCGGTACAAAATGATTTTCTAATTTCTAGTCTCTCTCACTGCCTCCTCATCTACTAGCTGGACTTTCCTAAAAAGAACTTTTCCATCCTCCACTATTTCGTGACTCCGAAAATAGAGTTCGTTCAAGAAGGGCGGGAGGGACGCCTGATACTTATTTAAACATTTCAGAATGAATGAATAAGCTGGTGCCCATGCCATTGGCAACGTTATCTATTTGTTGGGTACCATTTAAATTCCCCGATATATAAAAAATACGTAGTTGTTGCTTTCCAGTCAATTTCAACCATTGTCCTTGTTGGGGCTGTTTCAACTTTTACAAGCTTGGGTTTCTTTTCATATGTAGAAAAGTTAAAAATAAAAATTATTAAAAAAAAGTATGAAAGAAAAAAGGAAAGGTTAAAGTCCCATCAGGTCAGGGAGGGCTTCCGGGGGTGGGGGTGGGGAGCTCAGTAACCTCTAAGCCACCCCGCGCGCTCAGGCTAGGTCCCCCGCGGTACCGCGTCCGGGGGCGGGGCGAGGCGTGGGCAGGGCCGTCGCGCCTTTGCGCGCGGGGCGGGGCAGGTGGCGCGGCGGTGGCGGCAGCAGAGGTGCGGCGCGCGGCTCCGGAGCGCGCCAACGCGGTCCCCGCCGGAGTCGCGGCGTACCTCCGTGTGGCCCTCACCCCTCTCCCCAACTCGATATCTCCCACTGGCCTCAGGATGGGCGCGCGCGTCTCGGGCAGGCCCCGAGCCGGGACTGGGTTCCTGCTGCTGCTGCTGCTGCTGCTCGGGCTGCTGGCCCCGGGGGTGCAGGGAGCGCGGGGCCGCGGCGGCACCGAGAAGAACAGCTACCGCCGCACAGTCAACACCTTCTCACAGAGCGTCAGCAGCCTGTTCGGCGAGGACAACGTGCGCGCCGCTCAGAAGGTGGGCGCCGGGCCTGCGCCTGCGGTCACCTTGCCCGGCCGCCGCGCACCTGGCGTCGGGGCCCACTTGGGCCGTGCGCAGCCTCCAGGGCTGCCGGCCGGCCGGGACGCGGGAAGAGGGGGGCCCGGGCCGGGGGCGGGGGTGCCGGGCCTGCGCCCCGGGGGCCTGCCGCCTGGGGCCCGCGCCCCTGCCCGGCCAGCACCGGGTCTAGCGGCTCGTTCCGGCGCGGGGCCGGGGCGCAGGGCATCTCTTTCTCGCTGCACTTCTCCTTGGACCTTGTCCCCGGGGGCGGCGCGGCCAGGGCATCCCCGCAGCTGCGCTGACGCCGGCAGCGCCTCTCATTCATTCATTCAACGCGTCTGAATGAGCGCCTACTGTGAGCCAGGCACCGTGGCGGCTGCCCAGGGGGCGCCCTGCCGGCTCGCGCCCGCTCGCTCTCCCCACGCTGCTGCGCTCTCCGCAGCAAGCCCAAATTTCCTCTAGCCTAGCAGCCGACCCACTTACCCTGAGCACCTTTGGCCTTCCTCCTTTTGTTTTGAAGATATTTAAGTCTCTCTCTCTCTCTTTTTTTTAAAGGAAAGGCGTAATGCAATCAATTCTGTTACTTTGGCTACCTGGCTTGGTAGCCCTGAGCCCCTACTGTGTGCAGGGTCTTTTACTTGGAGCGTTTTGTTTCCTTGGGAGCTGTTTAAGAGCCTCAGAACCCTGGGGATGGTGCTGAGCGCTCCGGAGAAGAGCAGGAAGTTCTTTCTCCTTGCTGTGCCCTCTGTAGCTGGGTGAGAGGCGCCATTGGGGTAAAAGTCCACTGAGAAGGGGGAAGTGAATAAATAAGGGGACAGTTGTATGTGGTCATGCGGGCCTTAAGTACCGTCCTTGCTGTTCCACCTCTTAATTCCTTTGCTCTGTGCCAGTTTGGGGTTTTGGAGTGGAAAGAAGTTTGAATTTAAATTCCAGGTCTCAGAGTTCCCTGGTGGCCTAGTGGTTAAGGATCCACGTGGTCACTGCAGTGGCGAGGGTTAGATCCCAGGCCCGAAAACGTCTTCATCCCTCAGGTCTTACTAAATGGCTTTGGGCAAGTGATTTTACTTTTTAGAATCTCAGTTTCTTTTCTTTCTTTCTGTCTGTCCTTTTGTCTGTCTGTTGTTCTGTCTGTCTTTCTTTTTAGGGCTGTACCCCAGGCATGTGGAAGTTCCCAAACTAAGGGTCAAATTGGAGCTGCAGCTGCCAGTCACAGCCACAGCAACATGGGATACAAGCTTGTCAGCGACCTACTTCACAGCTTACAGCAATGCCTTATACTTAACCCACTAAGGCCAGGGATGGAACCCACATCTTCATGGATACTAGTCGGGTTCGTTACTGCTGAGCCACAATGGGAACTCCTCAATATCTTTATAGATTATACTCCATGTATAGTTACTATAAAATATTGGCCATATTTCCTGTGGAGTATGTCCTTATAACTTTAAAATTTTATATTTAGGGAGTTCCCGTCGTGGCACAGTGGTTAATGAATCCGACTAGGAACCATGAGGTTGTGGGTTCGGTCCCTGCCCTTGCTCAGTGGGTTAAGGATCCGGCGTTGCCGTGAGCTGTGGTGTAGGTTGCAGACGCGGCTCGGATCCCGCGTTGCTGTGGCTCTGGCGTAGGCCGTTGGCTACAGCTCCGATTCAACCCCTAGCCTGGGAACCTCCATATGCCGAGGGAGCGGCCCAAGAAATAGCAACAACAACAAAAGACCAAAAAAAAAAAAATTTTATATTTAGTCGTTTTTACCTCTAAACCCTAACCGCTATTTTGGCCCTCCTCCCTTCCCTCTTCCCAGTGTTAACCACTAGTTTGTTCCCTGTATCTGTGAGTTTGCTTCCTTTTTGGTATATTCACTAGTTTGTTCTGTTATTTTTTAGATTCTTCATATAAGTGATATTATACAGTATTGTCTTTGGCTTATTTCACTAAATGTAATATTCTCCAGGTCCATTCATGTTTCTGCAAAGGACATTGTATCATTCTTTTTATGGCTGAATAGTATTCCATTGTGTCTGTGTGTGTGTCTGTGTGTGTGTGTAGGTATATATCTATGTATATATATTTATATATCACATCTTCTTGTCTGTCTTTTTGAGTGTAGCCATTCTAGTGGGGCTGACAAGGTATCTCCCTGTGGTTGTAGCAGATCTGTTGACTTTGGGGATTTTTTGGTATTATTATTGTTTTGGCTGCACACATGGCATACAAAAATTCCCAGGCCAGGAGTTGAACATTGATTGCACCACAGCAGTAACAACACTGGATCCTCAACCGCTAAGCCACCAGGGAACTCTTATTTATTTATTTATTTTTATTGGAGTATAGTTGCTCCTCAAAGTTGTGTTAGCTTTAGGTGTACAGCAGAGTGATTCAGTTATACACATACATTATATTCATGCTCTTTAAGATATTTTTCTCATATAGGTTATTACAGAATATTGGGTAGTTTTCCTGTGCTGTGCAATAGGTCCTTGTTGGTTCAGATCAGTTGACTTTTTTTTTTTTTGTCTTTTTTGCCATTTCTTGGGCCGCATATGGAGGTTCCCAGGCTAGGGGTCCAATCGGAGCTGTAGCCACCGGCCTACGCCAGAGCCACAGTAACGCGGGATCCGAGCCGCGTCTGCAACCTACACCACAGCTCACGGCAACGCTGGATCCTTAACCCACTGAGCGAGGGCAGGGATTGAACCCACAACCTCATGGTTCCTAGTCAGATTCGTTAACTACTGAGCCACAAAGGAACTCCTGACTTTTTTTTTTTTTTTGTATAAATTTTTTTTCCCTTTTTATGGCCATACCTGCAGCATATGGTGTTCCCAGGCCAGAGGGTTGAATTGGAGCTGCAGCTGCTGGCCTATGCCACAGCCATAGCAACATCAGATCTAAGCTGGCCCTGTGACCTACACCACAACTCGCGGCGACACTGGATCCTTAACCCACTGAGCAAGGCCAGGGATCAAAACTGCCTCCTTACAGAGACTAGTCAGGTCCTTAACCTGCTGAACCACAACAGGAACTCCCAGACTGGGTGACTTTTGAATTGTCCCACGATGGGTCTGATAGTCTCCTCTGGGTTAGACTGAGGATGCACAATTCCAGCAAGAATTGTGTGTGAGGCTCTTGAGTCCTGGCCTGAATAGTACATCAGGGCATGGGGTGTTGGCCTGTCTTATTACTTTACTCTTTGCTTGAGGCTGGTGGACCTTCTGTCCTGGAAGGTGCCTTTTCCCCTTTGTCATTCATTTGTGATGTGTGGGTAATGTTCCAGTGCTTTCAGTTCACATAACCTTGGTCTTTCATCATGTTCCTTAGGTGCTTGGGCGGCCTCTGAGCTGCAGAAACTCTTGCCCCTTCTCTGTGAATGTGAAGACATTTCCCTTTTTTTAAAATTTTTTTTCCATTTTTTTATTACTCAAATGAATTTATCACATCTGTAGTTGTATAATGATCATAACAATCTGATTTCACAGGATTTCCATCCCACAGCCCATACACATCCCCCCACCCCCCAAAACTGTCTCCTCTGGAGACCATAAGTTTTTCAATGTCTGTGAGTCAGCATCTATTCTTCAAGGAAGTTCCATCTGTCCTTTTTCAGATTCCACATGTCAGTGAAAGCATTTGATGTTGGTGTCTCATTGTATGGCTGACTTCACTTAGCATGATAGTTTCTAGGTCCATCCATGTTGCAAAAAATGCTGGTATTTCGTTCTTTTTAATGGCTGAGTAATATTCCATTGTGTATATGTACCACATCTTCTGGATCCACTCTTCCCTCGATGGACATTTAGATTGTTTCCATGTCTTGGCTATTGTAAATAGTGCTGCAATGAGCATTGGAGTACATGTGTCTTTGCGAGTCATGGTTTTCTCTGGATAGATGCCCAGGAGCGGGATTGCTGGATCAAATGGTAGTTCTATGTTTAGTTTTCTGAGGAATCTCCATACTGCTTTCCACAGTGGTTGCACCAATTTACAATCCCACCAACAGTGTACTAGGGTTCCTTTTTCTCCACACCCTCTGCAGCACTTATTATTTGTAGACTTTTGGATGCTGGCCATTCTGGCTGGTGTAAGGTGATACCTCATTGTGGTTTTGATTTGCATCTCTCTAATAATGAGTAACGTTGAATATCTTTTCATTTGTTTCTTGGCCATCTGTATGTCTTCTTTGGAGCACATTTCCCTTTTTGACCTGATTTCTTTTTTTTTTTTTTGTCTTTTTGCTATCTCTTTTGGGCCGCTCCCGCGGCATACGGAGGTTCCCAGGCTAGGGGTCGAATCAGAGCTGTAGCCCCCCGGCCTACGCCAGAGCCACAGCAACGCAGGATCCAAGCTGCGTCTGCAACCTACACCACAGCTCACGGCAACGCCGGATCGTTAACCCACTGAGCAAGGGCAGGGACCGAACCCGCAACCTCATAGTTCCTAGTCGGATTCGTTAACCACTGCGCCATGACGGGAACTCCTGACCTGATTTCTTAAGCATGTGCCTGGGGGTGACAGGGGTGAGGAGAGATTAGGATGAGGATGCCCTCCAGGTTGAGGAGGAGGGTGATGAAATCCTGAGCTGGAGCAATCTTATCTTCTCCCATGGCCATGGCCACAGGCCTTCTGAGTTTATTGACCTGAATCTTCCTCGTTTTAACTTCATCCTGAAAATTGTCCAACATACCCAAAGGGAGGAAGAGTCATGTAATGAACTCCCATACCCATCACCCAGTGCTTCCACTTATCAACTTTTTGCCGTTCTTATTACACCTCTTCCCCAATCAAAAAAAAAAAAAAAATATTTAAGCCTGGAATAGTATTTTAAAGCTAAACCAAGACACATTAGTTCGCTTTTGAATACTTAAGGCTACGTCATTAGCAAAGAAACATTCTGCAGCCTTCCCTGGTAGCCTAACAGTTAAGGATCCAGCATTTTCACTGCTGTGGCTAGGGTGCCGTCCCTGGCCCAGGACCTTCTGCATGCCACGGGCATGGACCAAAGAAGAATCACATTTTCAGATTCTTTTTCTCTTACAGTTTATTACAAAATATTAACTATAGTTCCCTGTGTTATACAATATGTCCTTGTTCGTTATCTATTTTATATATAGTAGTGTGTGTCTGTTAATCCCAGCTCCTAATTTCTCCTCTCCCCCTCTTTCCCTTTTGGTAAATTCATTTGTATCTTTCCCTTATTTTTCTGTTTTTTTTTTAGATTCCACGTACAAGTGATATCATATGATGTTTGTCTTTCTCTGTCTGACTTCACTTAGTGTGATAATCCTTAGGTCCATGTTACTGCAAATGGCATTTTTTTCATCCTTTTTTATGGTTGAGTCATATTCCACTGTATATATGGACCACATCTTTATCCATTCCTCTGGTGATGAACATTTAGGTTGCTTCCACGTCTTGGCTATTGTGAATAGTGTTGCTGTGAACATTGGGGTGTGTGATATGTCTATTAAATCTTTTTTTTTACTCTCTTCACTTTTTTAGAACAGTTTGGGATTTACAGAAACATTGAGGCGGTTTGTGACTTCCTATTGTGGCCCAGCAGGTTAAGAACCTGACTAGTATCCGTGAGGATATAGGTTTGATCCCTGGCCTAAGTGGGTTAAGGATCTGGTGTTGCCACAAGCTGGAGTGTAGATCACAGATGTAGTTTGGATCCAGTGTTGCTGTCTCTGTGGTGTAGACCTCAGCTGCAGCTCCAATTTGACCCCTAGCCTGGGAACTTCCATATGTCCCAGGTGTGGCTCTAAATAAGGAAAAAAAAGAAGTGTGACAGGAGAAACAAAATGTGTATCCATGGGGAGTTCCCTGGTGGTAGTAGTTGAGACTTGGGATTTTCACCACTGTGGCCCACATTCAGTCCCTGATCTGGGAACTGCCATCCTGCATCTAAGCATGCCATGGCCAAAAAAAAAAAAAAGAAAGAAAGAAAAAAAAAGTGGTGTACAGCAGGGAATGTTATTTGGCAAAAAAGAAGAGAAATTAAGTACCAATTCCTGCTGCTACACGGGTGAACCTTGACAATGTATTTTGAGTGAAAGGAGCCAGGCACAAAAGGTCACAGCTTGCCTGATTCCATTTTTATAGAAAGTCCAGGAAAAGCAAATCCAAGGAGATTAGTGTTTGCCTAGATTGGGGGGAGGAGAGAATGTGGAGTGATTTCTAGTGGGTACAAGACTCCTTGTGGGGGTGATGAAAATGTCCTAACTTTAGATTGTGGTGAATTTCTAAAAAAACAAAAACCAAAAAAAACCCCCCTGAATTGTGTGTTTTAAAGACGTGAACTTTATGGTATGTAAATTATGTCAATAAAGCTCTTTAACAAAAAAAAAGAAAAGAAAAAGGAAAAGAAAAGAATTATGTCTATACTAGCATGCCTTCTATCCAGCTGGATTTCAGAAAATCCACCGAAGAGTGAGTGGTGACCCTGTTTCTCACTGATACACACACACTTCCTTCTGGCATTCCTGCATTCCTACATGGTTTTTTGGTGGTGGTTGTTTTTAAATTAACCCTTATATTATTATTATTATTTTTTTTTGTCTTTTGTCTTTATAGGGCCATACCTGAGGCGGCATATGGAGATTCCCAGGCTAGGGGTCCAATTGTAGCTGTGTGCCTCTGGCCTACACCACAGCCACAGCAATGGCAGGTCTGAGCCACATCTGTGACCTACACCACAGCTCACGGCAATGGTGGATCCTTAACCACTGAGCGAGGCCAGGAATCGAACCCACAACATCATGGTTCCTAGTTGGTTTCGTTAACCACTGAGCTACGATGGGAACTCCTGTATTATTTATTTTTTATGCTTCCAGTTTTTTTTGGGGGGGTTTATGGCCACACCCATGGCATATGGAAATTCTTGGGCCAGGGGTTAAATCTGACTTGCAGCTGTAGCAGCACCAGACCAGTGCCAGGCCAGGGATGGAGCCCCTGCCTCCTCAATCTTTTTTTTTTTTGGTTTTTTGTCTTTTTAGGGCCACACCCAAGGCGTGTGGAAGTTCCCAGGCTAGAGGGGCTACAGCTGCCAGCCTATGCCACAGCCACAGCCACAGTGTATCCAAGCCATGTCTGTAACCTACACCACAGCTCACGGCAATGCCAGGTCCTTTACCCACTGAGCGAGGCCAGGGATCAAACTCGAAACCTCATGGTTCCTAGTCGGGTTCATTAACCACTGAGCCACAATGGGAACGCCATGAACTTGGATTCTTAACCCACCTCACCACAGCAGGAACTCCCCACCCTTCCAATTTTTAAGTAGCAGCTTTATAGAGATAAAATTCACGTACTATGCAGTCTGTCCATTTCAAGTGTATAATTCAGTGATTTGTAGTATATTCACAGAGTTGTGTAACCATCACCACAGTCAATGGTAGAACATTTTCATCACCTCAAAGAGAAATCTTTTAGCTATCAGCCTCTCTCCTAACCCTGGCAACCTCTAATTTGCTTTCTGTCTCTATTGCTGTGCCGATTTTGGCAATTTCCCATAAGTGGAATCACAGTTTGTCATCTTGCATCTGGCTTCTTTTCCTTAGCACAAGGTTTTTTTTGTTGTTTTTTGTTTGTTTGTTTTTGTTTTTGTCTTTTTTGTTGTTGTAGTTGTTGTTGTTGTTGCTATTTCTTGGGCCGCTCCCGCGGCACATGGAGGTTCCCAGGCTAGGGGTCTAATCGGAGCTGTAGCCGCCGGCCTATGCCAGAGCCACAGCAACGCGGGATCCGAGCCACGTCTTTGACCTACACCACAGCTCACGGCAATGCCGGATCGTTAACCCACTGAGCAAGGGCAGGGACCGAACCCGCAACCTCATGGTTCCTAGTCGGATTTGTTAACCACCGCGCCACGACGGGAACTCCCCAGCACAAGGTTTTTGAGTGTCATCCAGGTTGAAACGTGTCAGTACTTCATTCCTTTTTATGGCTAAATAATATCCCCTTGTATGGTTTTACCAGGTCTATCTATTCATCTGCTGATTGCCACATGGTCTTTTTTTTTTCTTTTTCTTTTTTTTAGGGCTGTCTCTGTGGGGTATGGAAGTTCCCAGGCTAGGGGTTGAATTGGAGCTGCAACTGAGGTCTACGCTATAGCAACACCAGATCCGAGCTATATCTCTGACCTATGCCACAACTTGTGGCAACACTGTATCCTTAACCCACTGAGCAAGGCTAGGGATCAAACCCCTATCCTCACAGACACTGTGTCCGGTTCTTAACCTGCTGAGCCACAGCAGGAACTCCCACATGGTCTTTAAAGATAGAAACCGCTTTGGTGCTTGCAGCTAAAACATATTGGGGCCAATGCTTCTGTTTTGAGATGGGTAGTATTTATTAACTCCATTTGTTAGCTGGAACCCTGGTATATATTACAGGTATAATACGCCTATGAGCATCCCGCAAATAAGGGGCAAACCTGGGGTTTGAACCCAGGCAGTTAAACTTCCAGGCCCGCGTGCTCTCAGCCAGGCCATAGCACCAGCATCCTTTGCTCTCCTGGATGCTAATTCAACCCCATTTTTCTTTTACCTCTCTTGGAAAACCGTTCCAACTAGAATATCTGATGGTAGCCAATTCACCTCGAGGCATTTATCCTCTACATTGAGCAGAAGGGCACATGGACAAGGCCCTGTTGCAACACTCACACCCCCTGGGAGGTTGGGGACAACCTAGGTGTCCATTAGTAGGGTACTGGTTAAGCAGCTGCAGGTATCTTTACAAAAAATGAGGCGGCTCTGTCCGACTGAGGTTGGGTAACCACTGAGACAAGAGTGTTCCATGAGAAACATTACATATGCTGCCATTCAAAGGGAAAATATTTATCTATGCTGTTATTCACCCAGCGTGTCTCAGGGAGGCTCCACAAGCGAGTGATAACAGCGCTGCCTTCAGGAGGGGATTTGGGTTGTATGAAGTTTGTACCATGTGTACCATATATATATTTTTTTAATTTTTTAAAAACAATTTTTGGAGTTCCCATTGTGGCTCAGTGGTTAACGAATCTGATTGGGAACCATGAGGTTGCGGGTTCAATCTCTGGCCTCGCTCAGTGGGTTAAGGATCCGGTGTTGCTGTGAGCTGTGGTGTAGGTCAAAGACGTGGCTCGGATCCAGCATGGCTGTGGCTGTGGGGTAGGCCGGTGGCTACAGCTCCGATTCAACCCCTAGCCTGGGAACCTCCATATGCTGTGGGGAGGGCCCTAGAAAAGGCAAAAAAAAAAAGACAAAAAAAATTTAGGAATTCCTATTGTGGCTCAGTGGGTTAAGAACCCGGCTAGTATCCATGAACACTCCCTGGTCTTGTTCGGTGGGTTAAGGATCTGGTGTTGCCATGAGCTATGGTGCAGGCTGGCAGCTACAATTCTGATCCAGCCCCTACCGTGGGAACTTCCATATACTGCAGGTGCGGCCCTGAAAAGCAAAATAAATAAATAAGTAAAATAAAAATGAGACATCAAAGAAAAAAAAAATAGAGTTCCCACTGTGGCTCAGCAGGTTAAAGGTCTGGTGTTGTCTGCTTGGCACGGGTTTGATCTTCTGCCGGGGCAGTGGGTTAATAAGGATCCAGTGTTGCCACAGCTATGGTGCAGGTTGCAGCTGCAGCTTGGATTTGATTCTCTGTTGGTTATTCCCATTGGCTCAGCTCCTCCCGGGGTAGCCTTCCTCCTCCACCAGCTGTGTTTTCTTGTTTCCGGTAAATTCAGCTGGACTGGGAAGAAGGGAGTTTGGGCCCAGTTGGTGATGACTTTTCTCTGGTTTCTGCAGTTCTTGACCAGGCTGACGGAGAGATTCGTGCTGGGAGTGGATATGTTTGT
This sequence comes from Phacochoerus africanus, assembly GCF_016906955.1. Classification (NCBI taxonomy): domain Eukaryota; kingdom Metazoa; phylum Chordata; class Mammalia; order Artiodactyla; family Suidae; genus Phacochoerus; species Phacochoerus africanus. Next base: position 28,309,461 of record NC_062558.1, on the reverse strand, counting down.
GGAAACCCTGTGGAAAGTCTGGGCAGAGCTCTTGGAGGTTCTTGGACTTGACGGTAGGTGTGGGGGAGATGGGCATTCATTTGAAGGCAGTTTTATTCTGGAGCTTCTCAGGTTACAGAAGCGGGACCCACAGGGGTTGGTGCAGGAGAAGAAGGGGACATCGAGGGTATGAGTGAACCTTTTCTATTGTCATAGTTGCGTGTAGAAATGGCTGAGATTCCTAGATGCCTTTAGGATGAGGTGCAAGTGGGTAGTGTTGACCTGGCTGCCACCAGGCAAACCTCTGGGATCAGAGGTGGCGTTCTCTGGGTTGTTGGGGTCTGGAACAAACCACTCCAGTTACTTAGAAAAGGATTTAAGAAGTTCTCCAATGGCACAGCAGGTTAAGAGTCTGGCATTGTCACTGCAGTGACTTGGGTTGCTGCTGTGGTGTGGGTTCAGTCCCTGGCCTGGGAACTTCTGTATGCTGTGGGCATGGTGAAAAAAGAAAGGAAGGAAGGAAAGAGAGAGGAAGGGAGGAGGAAAGAAAGCAAGAAGGAAAGAAGGAAAGACAAGAGATTTAATACTGAGTTGCTCACAAAATCACCAAAAGGGCTGAGGGATTGATGTGTGACCCATGGGACTGCTCCCCCGGTCCAGGAGGCTGTCTCTCTCCATGAAGTCTGCTGCAGTCTGTGTCAGGGTCCCCGAGACCACCCCCAGGTGCAGTGACTCTAGAATTCCCAGGATTCTGCATATGGTGGTACCCACGCCTGTGATGTATGATAGCAAAGGACATAGAACACAGCAAAGGAAAAGGCGCCTGGGTGACGTCTAGGGGAACCAGGCAGACTTCCAGAGCCCTCCCGCAGGGGAGTCACAGAGGACACACTTCATTCCCCCAGCAAAGAGTGGTAACAACACATAGGAGCTGTCACCAACTAGGGATGCCCAGTAGAGGCTCAGTGCTCAGGGGGTTTATTGGGGGCTGGTCGTGTAGGCACCTTCTGCCTGGCATGTTCCAAATTCCCTACCAAAGGCAGTCATTAGCATAAACCACACCATTTGTTCAAAACCTCCAGGCCCAGTGAGCACCTCTCTGTGTCGTGTGTGCTTCCCACACCCCCCAGCAATGAACTAAGTTCTCCAAGTTGCTGACCAGGTATCCCCCAGATGAACCACAGTTCTGACCGTCTCTGCCTGGAGGTAGCATCTGATTCCACAAGTCCAGGGCTTAGTCCCACAAGGTGCCCCCAATTCAGACACCAGTCCAGGTTGTCACCTGTGCTTCTGGCCGACTGGTATAGATTGGAGGTTCCCACAACCCCTCCCCAATGTGGGTTCAATTAATTTGCTAGAGCCGCTTGCAGAATTCAGGACACCTGTTGACTTGCTAAAAGTACTGGTTTATTACGAAAGGCTGTAACCCAGGAATGGTCAGGTGAAGGACACACATGGTGGGGGCTTGGAATTTTCCATGTTCTCAGTTTGATTGACTCATTGCCCACTGGTGATCGATTCAGCCAGCCTCCAGCCCCTCTAGCCCCTGCAGAAGTCCTGTGCGGCCGGCCGATGACTGAAAGGTCCCACCCTCTGATTGTTTGATTGGTTCCCCTGGCAACCAGCTTACACCCTCAGAGGCTCTCCAAGATCACCTGATTAACAAAGGCAAATGTCAGTGAAAGGGGCTGCGAATCATCAAGACGCCTTTATAGCTATTGTCACTTAGGAGCCTGTGCCAGAAATGAGGATGGAGAGCAAATACACATTTGTTATTATATATCACAGTCTCACATTCTAGAAATCCAAGTCCCCAGATGCCAGCCAAGGGCCCATCTGGCCAGCAGTCCTTTCTAGAGAACAGCCTCAGGCCTGCTGGCTGAACTCTTTCCTGCGCAGCTCCTAACTGGGTGACCTTCTTGCACCCTGGGGTTCCTTCTCAACAAATCAGCCAGGGCAACTAATTTTTTTAATTTTTTTATGGCTGCACCTGTGGCATGCGGAAGTTCCCAGGCCAGGGATTCAATCCAACCTGAGCCATAGCTGCAGCCACGCTGGATCCTTTCACCCACTGCGCTGGACTGGGATCAAACCCACACCTCTGCAACACCTTGGGCTGCTGTAGTCAGATTCTTAACCCACTGTGCTACAGGAGGAACTCCTGATGTTTTTTCTTCTTTTTAGATTTTTTTAAATTACTGCTTTCTGTTTTTTGCTTCATAGGGCCACACCCAAGGCATATAGAAGGTCCCAGACTAGGGGTCAGCTTGGAGCTGTGGCTGCCAGCCTACACCACAGCCACAGCAACACCAGATCTGAGCCGCTTCTTCTACTTACACCACAGCTCATGGCAACGCCAGATCCTTTACCCATTGAGTGAGGCCAGGGATTAAACCTGCATCCTCATGAATAATAAATTCTTAACCTGTTGAGCCATAAGAGGAAATCCCTATTACTTCTTTTGTAGTAGTTACTTTAAAAAAAGGGAGTTCCCTTGTGGCTCAATGGGTTAAGGATTCAATATTGTCACTGCTGTGGCTCAGGTCACTGCAGCGGCACGTGTTAGATCCCTGCTTTTTTTTGGTGGGGGCTGCTGCTCCCATAGCATATGGAAGTTCTCAGGCTAGGGGTTGAATCAGAGCTGCAGCTGCCAGCCTACACCACAGCCATAGCAGCTCGGGATCTGAACCACATCTGTGATCTACCCCACAGCTCATGGCAACACCAGATCCTTAACCCACTGAGCAAGGCCAGGGATTGAACCCATGTCCTCATGGATACTAGTCGAATTCGTTACTGCTGGGCCACAAAGGGAGCCCCCAACGTGTTAGATCCCTGGCCTGGCACCTTCGGCATGCCATGGGCACAGCCAAAAAAAATTTTTTTTAATAAAAACAACCACAACAACAAACCCCCAGTTTAAGGCCCACTCCTTAAAACTGCCTAGTAACTTACTGTTGCACAGGGTTCACACCAAGGACACTGCCAGGGTCCTTGACACATTCACTCTCTCTAGGTGTTCTCTGCCAGGGATGATCCTCCCAGCCCTTTGCCTGCTTCACTCTTTTCCATGCTTGGGTCTCTGATACATGACACCTCCTCCGAGAGGCCCATCCTGATGACCCCATGTAAGGAACCTCCTCTTCAGCTCTCACACCCCCGTTCCTTGTCTCCTCATCAGCTGTTAACATCCCACTCGTGTGTGTGTGTGTGTGTGTGTGTGTGTGTGAGAGAGAGAGAGAGAGAGAGAGAGAGATCTGTCTCCTTCCCGGAATCCTGTGAGTGGAGTCTTGCCCACCTCCTCCAAGCTGTGGCCTCGCCCTGATTCTGCCCCTGCACGAAGGGTCCCATCATTAATAAGAATCGGAGGGAGTTCCTGCTGTGGTGCAGTGGGATCGGTGGCGTCTCTGCGGTGCTAGGACACAGATGCGATCCCCCATCTGGCACAGTGGCTTAGGGATCCGGTGTTGCTGCAGCTGCAGCTTAGGTCATGCTGCGGCTTGGATCTGATCCCTGGTTCGGGAACTCCATATGCTGTGAGGCAGCCAAAAAATGACAGAAAACATAAGAGTTGGAGGACAGTGGACCCTACTGCCTTACTGCTGGTGTGAGCTGAATTGTGTCCCCTCTCCGAAAGTACCCACCGAAGCCCCAGGACCTGTGAGTGTGACCTTATTTGGGAGTGGGGTCTCTGCAGATATAATTAAGATGCGGTCATCCTGGTTAGTGTGGGCCTTAAATCCAGTGTCTGGTGTCTTTATAAGAAGAGGGAAATTTGGATAGAGACGCAAAGAAACCCATGGAGAAGAAGGCCACGTGAAAGTGAAGATGGAGGCAGAGATGGGAGGGAGGTGGACGCAAGCCAGAGGATGCCGGGAGCCACCAGAAGCTGGAAGAGGCCAGGAAGGACACTCCCCTAGAGCCTTCAGAGGGACCTCGGCCCTGCAGCCACCTTGGTCTCAAGATCTGGCCTCCAAAACAATGAGAGGCTACATCGTTTTAGGCCACCAAGTCTGGCCATTTGTCTCAGCAGCTCTTGGAGACCAGTTCAGCTCCTCCCATGCAGAATCTCACCCCCACCGGCCCTGACACTCCCATCTCACAGCTCAGAGACAAGGCTCACCTGTGCCCGGGCTCACACCCACTGTCATCCCCCTCCCTCACCAGGAACCCATCTTTCAGCCTTGAATCACTGAATTCAGCCTCTGGGAGGCTTTGGATCCGACTCAGGCTCAGGCAGAGAATCAGAGGCAGCTTCCTGGCCATTTGAGAGGATGCTGCATAGCACGAAGCCCCCTGGGACTGCTGAGGCCCCCTCCCGGGACCCAGGCTGAGTCAACACATAACCCAGATACAGCAATTGAGTGCAATCCTGAGTGGAATCCACATCCACCACCTGTCTAGACTGTTAAACCCGGTATTTCCATCCCTGCCCAGCAAGCCCTGGAGAGACAAACCCGATTGCAAGAAATTGCATGTAGCTTGAAATGAAAGACTTAAAAAAAATTAAAAGCCTCCTATTGACATGGAAGGGGATGCGAGCAGAGTGGTTCCACAGCCCTGAGGCCCTGAATGCTGGCATTCATGAGGCAGATGGCTGGTGCTTTCTGGAGGGGAAGAACTCACTGCCATATCATGGTTTTCTCCCCTTTTACTTGGTGCATAAGCTTCCAAGCATCCAAAGACCTTTTTGTTTGCTTTTTAGGGCTGTACCATGGCCTATGGCTATTTCCAGGCTAGGGGTCGAATCGGAGCTTCAGCTGCTGGCCTACGCCACAGTCACAGCAACTTGGGATCCTAAGTGTCTGCGACTTACCTGCGCTACAGCTCGTGGTAACGCCAGATCCCTGACCCACTGAGCAGGGCCCAGGATTCAAACCTGTGTCCTCATGGATGCTAGTCGGGTTCGTTACTGCCATGCCACAGTGGGAACTCCAAGGCCTTTGGAATGTGTGTCTTATGCTTAGATGTTTGGATGTGCAAAGGCTTTATGGGAAACTACTCCAAAGTTGGAAATCCTGGCAGAAATTATTTCAGGGAGCACTGTCCTCTAATTTCCTTCTTCTGAATTTTGAAGGTGCTGGTTAAAATGGACTCTTTAGCCCAGAGTGGTTCAGTAGGAATAGAATGCCATCCATATATGTTCAGTGTTCTAGTTGTCACATTAAAAGGGTAAAAAGAGGAATTCCTGCTGTGGCCCAACAAAATCGACTGTGTCTCTGCTGCACCAGGACACAGGTTTGATCCCCAGCCTGGTGCAGTGAGTTAAAGGAGCTGACATTGCTGCAGCTGTGCCGTAGGTTGCAACTATGGCTCAGATCTGATCCCTGGCCCAGGAACTCCACATGCCTTGGGTAGGCCAAAAAAAAGAAAAACAAAAGGTAAAAAAGAAGCGTTCTGTTGTGGCACAGCAGGTTAAGGATCCAGCATTGTCACTACGGTAGCTTTGGTCACTGCTGTGGTGGGAGTTCCATGCCTGAAAGAAAATTTTTTTCTATCTGTAAGAGCTGATGGATATTAACTAAATTTGTGGTCATGGCGTTCCCACTGTGGCATAACAGGATCAGCAGCATCTTGGCAGCATCAGGATGCAGGTTTGATCCCTGACCTGGCACAGTGGGTTAAGGAGCTGGTGTTGCTGCAGGTGCAGCGTAGGTTACAACTGTGGCTCAGATCTGATCCCTGGCCTGGAAACTCCATATGCCATGACATGGCCAAAAAAAACCAACTTACTAAGGTCATCATGTCACAATATATGTAAGCCACATCATGCTGTGTGCCTTGTATAGTGCTACGTGTCCCTTACATTGCAATAAAACTGGAAGAAAAAGTTGTATGCTGACATATGACGTGTGCCTCTTTCAAATGGTATGGTTAAAAAAGAGGGGAGGGGGGAATTCATGTCATGGCACAGCGGAAATGGATCCAACTAGAAACCATTAGGTTGTAGGTTCGATCCCTGGCCTCACTCAGTGGGTTAAGGATCTGGTGTTGCCGTGAGCTGTGGTGTAGGTCGCAGATGAGGCTCAGATCTGGCATTGCCATGGCTATGGTGTAGTCCGGTAACTGCAGCTCCGATTCAACCCCTAGCCTGGGAACCTCCATGTGCCATGGGTGCGGCCCTGAAAAGACAAATAGAAAAAAAAAAAAAAGGTATGTGACTAGAGAGATGAAGCCAAATGTGGTGAAATGTTAATTGTTAAGCCTAGGTAGTTTCAATAGGAGTATTTATTTTACTGTTGTTATAATTTTTCTATTTGAAAATTTTCTTAAGTCGGGCACACGGAAGATACAAGTCCTCCATTTCACTCCATTCTTAAGATGGAACTTCATGTGTGGGTACCAGTTCCACTTAGGTTTGGCTCTGAGTAACAGAGACCCCCAAATAACAGCAGCTTAAACAAGATGGAAGCTTATTTCTCATATGCAAAAGTCCGCAGGTAAGGTGGCTAGGCAGGTAGGTTATCCTTAGGTCCAAGCCCCTTCCATTTCATTGCTCCCCAGTAGGTGACTTCCTTTCCCTCATGACCCAAGACAGCTGCTTTTATTCCAGCTGTCGCATCCATATTCCAGCAGGCAGAAGAAGAGGTAAAGGGCATATTCCCACTACTTCTAGGAAGCTACCCCGAAACATCCCTGCTTACCTCTCCTTGACCACAGCTAAGTTATGGAGCTGCAAGCGAGGCTTGGAAACGCCCTTATCCTAGGCAGTCAGGTGCCCAGCCTGAGATTGGGCATTTGTCACCGTGGAAGACAGGAAGGAAGGAAATTTCGAGGCCAGTTTGCAGACTCTGCCCTACCTGAAAAGTGCTTTAAACTCAGGATACTCTGACAGGCAGTCGTAAAGCGTTGCCCTGTCTCCTCCCAGGACTTAGCACAAAGGTACTGAGAGCTGAGCTGCCAGATCCCTAACCGGCCACTGTCCCTCTTTTCTGTCCTGCAGTCTCCAACCTGTCCCAGTACTTCAGCCCAAGCTCGGTGGCCAGCAGCCCGGCCCGCGCCCTCCTGCTGGTTGGCGTCGTCCTCCTGGCCTACTGGTTCTTGTCCCTAACCCTGGGCTTCACCTTCAGCATCCTGCACCTGGTATTCGGCCGCTTCTTCTGGGTCGTTCGGGTCATCCTGTTCTCCATGTCCTGTGTGTACATCCTGCACAAGTACGAGGGGGAGCCCGAGAACGCCGTGCTGCCCCTGTGCTTCGTCGTGGCCATCTACTTCATGACCGGGCCCATGGGCTTCTACTGGCGCAGCAGCCCCGGTGGCCCCAGTGTGGAGGAGAAGCTGGAGCAGCTGGAGAACCAGGTCAGACTGCTCAACATCCGCCTCAACCGAGTTCTGGACAGCCTGGACCGCACCAATGGCAAGTGACAACCAGCCAGCCGGCCGGGTCCCCTCCTCCCAGCGCCCTCTCTCCGGAAACAAAAGAGAAGAAGGAAAAAAAGAACGTCCAACCCCAAACAGTCTTAATAAAAATGCCTGAGCAAGAGAGGGGCGCTTTGCGAGGGTATTTCCGGCCACGGGTCAGACTCTTAGGACCCCTTCCTGGAGGAAGGACAAGATCATGGCTGTAGAACTAACCCAGCGAGTGTCATTAGTGGAGAAAATATTTTTTAAACAGAGGAGATAACCCTATGAGCTGTACAGGAAGAGAAGTTTATGGGCGCATCAAGTACCAAGTTAATTTTTTTCAAGCGTTTAAATACATCTTTTGTAAGGTTTTTTAATAAAGGCCGATGGAGTCAGATTTATTCAAACTTTGCACAGAGGGGAAGGAGTTGCTTTTTCGAACCATTTGGGGCAAGTTTCAAGGCAAGCGTTTGTTTCTGCAGAATAGGGATCGGTAGGTGAGGTCTCTATATGCTATTTTCATATTCCAAAGCTATGACCTTCATTTCCTGTTGTTTTTGGTTGCCATTGACCTGATGAACGTTGTTGCTTCTAAGTGTGGATGCTTGGGTTTCAGGGGTGAAACTAAACATCTTTGGATCCCAGGGACTCCCCGCCATGCCTCCATCCATTCTAAAGGAAGAAATCATTATTTGTAGAAAACCTAAGTCCCTTTCCTCCCCCATCTTGTTTGTACAGTGATGTATTTTAAACCTCAACATTTTGTAAAGGAAATTTCAAGGACCAGGCCAAGGGGTGTCTTTGGGGTTTGTTGCCAAGAGCTGCCTGGGTGAGCATCGAAGCTCATTCAGGCATCTGTTGGATGTCCTAATTTTGCCATTTGCCAGCTAGGTCAATACAGGAAAGACACACTCTCCAGGGTTTTATATTTATTTCTTTGGTTTAGGGTTTGGGTTGACTCGGGACCTTAGAGGGAAAACCAGCCGTAGCAGCTAATAACATTTTCAAGTCTGTTACTGCTGATAACGCATCCTCAGGAACAGTAAGCAGTAATAGGAAGACTTGGAAAAAATTTGAGTTATTTTTCCTATAGTTTTTATGATACGTGTGTCAGGTGCTTTTTTTTTCTGGAGTCTGGTGACCTCATTTTAGGCAGTCTCTGGGGGTTAGAGGTCTGTAGGGCTGACAGTTGTGGGGGTCTTGGACAAAGGGGGTTTTACAAGGCTTGGATCAGGGGCTGGTGGAAACATGCTTTTCTAGACACTGAGAAGCACAGGTAAACAAGGAAAGAAGCCCCAGATTTTGCTGCTCTGGGGTCTGTCTCAATGGTCTTTAATGCCCACCTCTGTGCTCTGGCAGCCCACTCAAAGGCCCCCCATGCACAGTGTCGAGAACCCTGTCAGATCGGGTAGAAACAAGTCCTTTTGATCCAGGCATCATTTTGGAAAAAACTCCACTGCCTGCCAACCCTTCTTGTACCAAGTCTCTGTGGTTTTATTTGTAAGTATCTGGAAAACGGAAGTAAACATTTTTTGAGGATGCTATTGAAACTTCTGTTTTTCAGGTGCACAAAACCGGACCCCAAGCTCTCCTGCATTCGATTCACTTCCTAACACACAAGCATGTTCTCTGGGATTTGTTAGGGCAAGTCTTCATCCATGGGCATTTGAACCCCGTGGTTTCTGCATTGACATCGTTCTAGTTTTGTCATTTAGATACTTAGCGACAAACCCATTTGAGCACAGGGTATAAATAACTCCCGGGAGGTCGTCTTTGCCTGCCTGCCCGCCTTCCTTGTGTTCATTTGGCTCCTGTGTATATTGAGGTACTAAAAAGTTTGCTTTGCTCATGTTGGCCCAGGGAAATTGACATTCTCAGCACAGAGCTTATTTTAAGTCTTAAGTTCCTGGCCTCTTCCTTGCCAACCCTCACCCACAGAAGCCTGATGGGCGGTGTGCAGTATTGAGATCTAGGCAGGAAAACCATTTTAACCTCTAATAAACTGAGGGAGGCACTGCTTCTGGGCACTGGTAGACTGAGGTCATAAGTTTCAACTGGAAATTGCTGTGACGAATATGCGCCTTGGAGTTCCCTTGTGGCACAGCAGGTTAAGGATTTGGCATTGTGCAGGGTTTTTTGTTTTTTGTTTTTTTTCTTTTTACAGCTGCACCTACAGCGTATGGAAGTTCCCAGGCTAGGGACTGAATCAGAGCTGCAGCTGCCAGCCTACACCATAGACACAGCAATGCAGGATCCAAGCCGAACCTGCGACCTATGCTGCAGTGACAATGCTGGATCCTTAACCCACTGAGCACGGCCAGGGATCGAACCTGCATCAGCATGTATACTACTCGGGTTCTTGACCCGCTGAGCCACAGTGGAAACTCTGCTGTGGTGCGGATTTGATGCTTGGTCCAGGAGTTTCTGCATCTGCAGGCCACAGGTGCAGCCAAAGAAAAAAAAGAATGTGTACCTTTTTTTTTTTCCAAGTTGGCTAAGTGTAGGCTATGAAGCCAGATTTACAGTTTGGTGCACTCAAATGAAAGATGTCTTTATCATTTTGTTTTTTATTTTTTTGGCCATGCCCATGGCGAATGGAAGTTCCCAGGCCAGGGATGGAACCTGCACTGCAGCAGTGACCCCAGCCACTGCAGTGACAACACCAGATCCTTAATCACTAGGCTACCAGGGAACTCCCAAAATGGCTTTATTTTTTATGAAAGTTAAAGTTATAATGCAAAACATCACTTTAGGGTAGGATGTTACTTGAAATTCTGATAAAAATCATAAATGTTCGATGAATAACTTTTTTTTTTTTTTCTTTTTAGGGATGCACCCACAGCATATGGAGGTTCTCAGGCTAAGGGCCTATGCCACAGCCACAGCCACACCAGATCTGAGCTGCATCTTCGACCTCCACATCACAGCTCATGGCAATGCTGGATCCTTAACCCACTAAGCAAGGCCAGAGATGGAACCCGCCACCTCATGGTTCCTAGTCAGATTTGGTTCCACTGCACCATGATGGGAACTCCTGAATGACTTGCTTTTTAATGTAAATTTGACCTTTGCTTGGGTGGGCTCTTAACTCCACATAGTCTGGGGTTTATTTTTCTTTCTCTATCCCATGGAGGCTTGTAGAGTATTTTGCCTCCCCCACTGCCCCTCATCTCTTCCTTTTTTCTCTCTTTTGTACATGGAAAAATGTATTTTTGTACCATATCTCATACCTTGAAGAGAAAGCTTTTTTATATCTTCAGGGCTGTAGAATATATTAGTGTAAACACATCCTTCCATGGGGTATGAAAACATCCTATCAAAACTACTGTGACTCTGTTATGGTTAAGATTCCGTTTTTTTAAAGATATCTTCAACTTCATCAGTGTTAAGTTCCCAATGCTTCAGTATCACAATAAATATGAAAAACAAAAAAATAGTCCAGAAAAGAAAAAGGACCAGCTGCTGGATATCTGGGGACATTTTGGGGAATTGATGTTTAGAGCAACCTCTCCCCTGCATTGAAAAGATGCTTTCATGGCATGTCAGCCTTCCATGAATTTTTTTTCCAATATCAATCAGCATTACCTGCCTTCTGGGTTTTTTGGTTCGGCTTGTCTTTGTTTTTGTTTTTTGTTTTTTGTCTTTTCAGGGCCACACCCGCGGCATATGGAGGTTCCCAGGCTAGGGGTCTAATTGGAGCTACAGCTGCCGGCCTACGTCACAGCCACAGCAACTCAGGATCTGAGCCATGTCTGTGATCTACACCACAGCTCACGGCAACGCCGGATCCTTAACCCACTGAGCGAGGCCAGGGATGGAACCCGCAACCTCATGGTTCCTAGTCAGATTCGCTTCTGCTGCACCACGACGGGAACTCCTGTGTGGTTTTTTGTTTGTTTGTTTTTACCCCATATCACTTCTGGTAGCAAAGGGCGGCAACAGAATTTCCTGAAATTGGGCCTTTCGAATTGTTCTGGGCTCTTAATTTATAAAAGTAACTAACAGAGCAGAGAGATTAGTATTGTTGAAAGGAGGGTTTTTTCCTTTTGTCTTTTGTGGGGGTTTTTTGGCCACACACACAGCATGTGGAAATTCCCAGGCCAGAGATTCCACCTGCACCACAGCAGCAACAACTCCAGATCCTTAACCACTAGGCCACCAGGGAACCCCACCTGTTACTTCTTAACATGCTTTTGAGGAAGGATATCTGCTTTATGGGCTGATACATGATCACGTCTCCCCGTTATGTTTTGAATTGGCTGACCTAATCAAAAAACCATCTCTTGCCATCTAGCTGACTCATTTTAAAAGGAACTCCTGGAAGTTCCCTGGTAGTCTGGTTGTTAGGATTTTGCCCTTCCACTGCTACAGCCCCGGTTCAGTCTCTGTTCTGGGAACTGAGATCCCACATCAGGTCGCTGCATCCTGGGGCCAGGGGGGAAAAAAAAAAAAAAGAGAATTCCTAAGTGTCAACCCCCTCCCTCAACTTTTTTTTTTTTTAATGCATTGCCATTCTGCAGAATTTTGGTTTATGGCCATTTGAGTAGTTGAACCTTTGCTTCTCACTCATGGAAAAACAGGATGCATTTTTTGCAGGATCTAACACAATATGCTTAAAATTAGTATTGGACAACCATCAATATGATACATAGTATCTGGAATAAACACATTTTCTCCAACAAATTTTGCGCTCTGCTCTTCAAGGATTCCTTGATATGTAGGAGGTACACTAGGACCAGTTTTTCCCTTGTGGTGGCGTTAAAAGCTGATTGTCATTTGCACCATCGCCTGAAAATCTGTGGCAGCTAGTAGCGTGATCAACCATATGTTCTAATGTCTTTTTGCAGATTTAAAGGTTTTACTGTAGCGTCAATATCCGCATGTGTGTGAACTATCTGAATTCTGTGTAATTAAATCGATATGTGATGGTGATTAGCACTCACTTAAAATCCAGCGAAACAATTATTTCCCTCTTAACTGGAAGTCATATTTGTGAGGTATAATACCCCTTATCAACAGTGTATTCATGATTCAAATTTGTATTTTGTGTATCTGGTGATAAATTTTACATAGCGTTTGATACTTAATATAAATCCATTTGATTTTAATATAGTGGGGTGTGTGTGTGGGGGTGTGTGTGTGTGTCTGTGTGTGTGGTATGTGCACACTATAGTCTCCTGAGCCTTGGGAAACTGATTCTACAAATATCATATATAGACCTAAATGTATAAGGCTTATTTTTTTCTGCAAAGTGATACATTTCCTTTACTTATTAAATCACTGGCTTTTGGTGTTATGTAGAGATATTTGTAGACTGATTTTGGAAGAGAAGTAAAAATTGTGAAAATTACAGCTTAATAAATGTTTATTTGTTGTATAGACTTCCTAAATATATTTCATTACTTCCAAAAAGCACTTGTGGAGTTTTTCCCAAAATGATTTTTTCTTTTTACACCCATACCTGCAGCATAAGGAAGTTCCCCAGCTAGGGGTGGAATTGGAGCTCTAGCTGCAGGTCTGCACTACAACCACAGGGGTACCAATTCAATCCCCAGCCTGACACAATGACTGAAGGATCTGGCATGGCCCCATCTGAGGGGTAGGTCGGAATTGCAGCTTGGATTTGATCCCTGGCCCTGGAACTTCATATGCCACCGGTGTGGCCAAAAAGGTGAAAAGAAAAATTGATGCACCCCAGTGTTCATGGCAGCACTCTTCACAATAACCAAGACATGGAAGCAACCTGTGTCCATCAACAGGTGAATGGATTAAGAAGTGGTACATAGATATACAATGGAGTATATATACTCAGCCGTAAAAAGAATGAAATAATACCATTTGCAGCAACATGGATGGACCTAGAGATGATGTTGCAGGAAGGGGGACCCCTTCCAGGACCCAAGAATGAGCTCTTGTCTAACACTCAGAAATGAATTGTCCCAAGAGACACTCGTGTTGACAAAGCAAGGCTTTTTTGGGGAGAGCAGCAGGTGAGGCAACCCAAGAGAACATCTCTGTTACGTGGCTCACAGTCTCTGGTTTTATGGGAAGGGGGTTAGGTTCCAGGTTGTCCCTGGCCATTTGTCTTGCTCGGCCCGTGCTTGATCTGGCCCTGGGTCCTCCCTGGTGGTGTGAGCATCTCTCAGCCAAGATGGATTCCAGCGCCAAGGATCCTGGGAGGTTGGTGGATCGTCTCCTCCCTCCTATTGGCCCCTCCCAAGTCCTCCTGGTTAGTCTTCGGGGCAGCATCACTTTCCTTATCAGGGCCTCCTGTTGTGAGACACCTCTTGCAAACAGCTATTTTTGTGCCTGGCCATGTTTCCTCAAAGGTCCCCTAGCAATCATCCTAAGACTGAGAAAGACAATTGTCTTTCAATTGTCTTTTCAATTGTTTAAAATGTGGCTACTGGGACATTTTAAATTCCGCATGTACCTTGCATCTGTGGCTTTCATTATATTTTTAGGAGACTTCATCGCATTGTATAATCAGTGCTAGAACAGGGCCAACTTCAATCCTTCAGGTGCTTATTACTCTGAAGCAATGTAGTGGTCTTACCTGGTTCTGGTGTTTTATACAATCCCTGGGGAGTGAAGAAGTGTGGTTTAGGGATCTTTATGCCAGACACAGGGGCTTAATGCATATTTGTTGGGAAACAAATGAATCTTATAACCCAGGACAGTAATTAATCATAATACAAGCTGTACTTGAGTCTGTGCCTAGATACTGGCTAGTCCTGGGATCATCCACCCCAATAACAGGACCGTTAACCTTACCCTCAGGTTAGTCTGTTCTAGCTTGACAATGGTCCTCTGACTGGCAGACCATAGAGGAATGGCCAGAGGCCACAGATAAAAGTGAGGATGGACAGGGTTCCCATTGTGGCTCAGCAGATTAAGAACCTGACTAGTATCCACAAGGATGCAGGTTTGATTCCTGGCCTCACCCAGTGGGTTAAGGATCCGGCATTGTTACAAGCTGCGGTGTAGGTCCCAGATGTGGCTTGGATGCTGTATTGCTGTGGCTGTGGTGTAGGCTGGCAGCTATAGCTGTGATTTGACCCCTAGCCAGGGAAGTTTCACATACTTCGGGTGCGGCCCTAAAAAGAAATTAAACTTTTTTTAAAAAATGAGGCTGGGAGTTCCCGTTGTGGCTCAGTGGTTAACGAATCTGACTAGGATCCATGAGGTTACAGGTTCGATCCCTGGCCTCACTCAGTGGGTTAAGGATCCCGTGTTGCCATGAGCTGTGGTGTAGGTCACAGACGCGGCTCGCATCCCCGATTGCTGTGGCTCTGGCGTAGGCTGGTGGCTACAGCTCCGATTTGACCCCTAGCCTGGGAACCTCCATATGCTGAGGTAGCGGCTCTAGAAATGGCAAAAAGACCAAAAAAAAAAAAAAAAAAGGAGTCTGGAGGATTTCCAATCAAGGAGCTGGAACTAGAGAAACTCAGGGGCTGGGTTTCCTGGGGAGTGGTGATGGGATATTAAGATATAATAAGAAATACATATTAAGTCTTCATCCCTGGTTCCTGGCACACAGCGCCTAAAATCCTTGGAATTTCTTGACTGATTCAGGTGAGAAAAGTGTCTTTTGTTATTTGTAACAAGCCCCTTTCCACCTTAGGGAGTATATGTTAATGAGCTGACTCTGGGTGGTCCCAGAATGGGGGCTGGTTGCAGGAAGAACCTACTGTGTGATTAGAGGATTGGAATTCCAGGTAGTTAAGCCAAGAGGACACCCATCCCATCTCCGCTTGGACCAAAGCTCCTGTACTGGGGACCCTTCCAGAGCTGACCCAGATCTCTACCGCTGGCTGTTCATCTGTATCCATTATCATATCCTCTGTAATAAACTAGGTTTCCCTGAGCATGCTGAGCCATTCTAGAGAATGATTGAACCTGAGACGGGGTTTGTGGAAATTCTGATTTGTAGCCAGGTTGGGCAGAGGTGTGGGTAACCTGGGGACCCAGTACTTTTTGAAAAAATTTTATTGGTGTAGAGTTGATTTACAATGATGGGTTAGGCTCAGTTGTACAGCCAAGTGGTTCAGTTATACATGTGGAAAGTAACATAAAGTCTTTTCTATCAAAGGAAGCCTTGGTTACTCCATTTTGCTCCGGTTTCAGCTGAAAGGCCTTCCTGCAACCCTCCCCCCCACCACCTCTTTCCCTCTTCTCCCAGCAACAATTTGTTTCAAATTAGCCAACGGAGAAGAATGTGCACCCTGGCCTGACCCATGGGAAGGGGACAGGTACGTCACCTGCGTTCGGGATAAATAGGGAGGGTCTTTTCTTCTTTGCGGGTGCTTTTTGAGCACCTGCGCCCTTCTGCAAAAGTAAAGAGGCTTGTCGAGATCTCCCCGTGTTCATGTGTCTCATTTTTCTTTTTTTTCGTGTCTTTTTCTGCCATTTCTTAGGCCGCCCCTGCAGCATATGGAGGTTCCCAGGCTAGGGGTCTAACCGGAGCTGTAGCCACGGCCCTACACCACAGCCACAGCAACTCGGGATCTGAGCCGCATCTGCGACCTGCACCACAGCTCACAGCAACGCTGGATCCTTAACCCACTGAGTGAGGCCAGGGATCGAACTCGAAACCTCATGGTTCCTAGTCGGATTTGTTAATCACTGAGCCATGACGGGAACTCCTCATGTGTCTCATTTTTCGACACTGACCATCCATGTCCCCAACATACATACATGTACATCCATTCTTTCTCAGATTCTTTCCCCACATAGTATAGTTCCCTGTGCTATACAGGTCCTTGTTGTTTATCTATTTTAGATAGTGTAGTGTGTATATATGAATCCCAAACTCCTAATTTATTCCTCCCCCCAGACTTTTCCTTTTGTTAACCATAAGTTTGTGTTTTTTTGTTTGTTTTTTTGTTTTTTGTCTTTTTGCTATTTCTTTGGGCCGCTTCCGCGGCATATGGAGGTTCCCAGGCTAGGGGTCGAATCGGAGCTGTAGCCCCCAGCCTACGCCAGAGCCACAGCAACGCAGGATCCGAGCCGCGTCTGCAGCCTACACCACAGCTCACGGCAACGCTGGATCGTTAACCCACTGAGCAAGGGCAGGGACCGAACCCGCAACCTCATGGTTCCTAGGCGGATTCGTTAACCACTGCGCCACGACGGGAACTCCCATAAGTTGTTTTTTTTTTTGTTTGTTTGTTTTTTGTTGTTGTTGTTGTTGCTATTTCTTGGGCCGCTCCCGCGGCATATGGAGGTTCCCAGGCTAGGGGTTGAATCGGAGCTGTAGCCACCGGCCTACGCCAAAGCCACAGCAACGCTGGATCCGAGCCGCGTCTGCAACCTACACCACAGCTCACGGCAACGCCGGATCCTTAACCCACTGAGCAAGGGCAGGGACCAAACCCGCAACCTCATGGTTCCTAGTCGGATTCGTTAACCACTGCGCCACGACGGGAACTCCCATAAGTTTGTTTTTGAAGGCTGTGAGTCTGTTTCTGTTTTGTGAATAAGTTCTTTTTCTTTTCTTTTTTTAAATTTTTTAAATTTTTTTAGGGCTGCACCCTTGACATATGGAGGCTCCCAGGCTAGGTATCAAATCAAAGCTGTAGCCGCTGGCTTACACCACAGCCACAGCAACACCTGATCCGAGCCATGTCTGCAACCTACACCACAGCTCAAGGCAACGCCAGATCCTTAACCCACTGAGCGAGGCCAGGGATTGAACCTGAGTGGTCATGGATACTAGTCAGATTTGTTTCTACTGAGCCACGATGGGAACACCACGTTTGGTTATTTTTAAAATTAGATTTTACATTTAAGTGGTAGCATATGAAATTTGTCTTTCTCTGTCCGACTTAGTATGATCATCTCTAGGTCCACCCATGTTGCTTCAAATGGCATTATTTCATTCTTCTCTATGGTTGAATGGTATTCAATTGCATATATATATATATATATATATATATATACCACTTCTTTACCCATTCATCTGGGGAAGCAACTTAGGTTGCTTCCTTGTCTTAGCTATTGTAAATAGCGCTGTAGTGAACGCTGGGGCTCATAAATCTGAGACCTACATTTTATCGGCATCTGAAGTGGGAGGCTGTCTGTGGGCTGAAACTCTAACCTGTGGGGTTTGTACTAACTTCAAGCAGTCAGTATCAGACACACTTAATGTGAGGGAAAACTCCACACATTTGGTGTCAGAGTGTTGTGAGCAGAGAAACCTCATCTAAACTTTTCCCTTAGATGAGGTTTGTTTTTGCCGACCCTAAGGCAGGTGGAAGTTCCTGGGCCAGGAGTTCCTTGTTGTGGCTCACTGGGTTAAGAACCCAACTAACATCCACGAGGATGCAAATTCCATCCCTGTCCTTGCTCAGTGGGTTAAGGATCCAGCATTGCCATAGCTGTGATGTAGGTGGCAAATGCAGCTCCAATCTGGTGTTGCTTGACCCCTCACCTGGGAACTTCCGCATGCCACAGGTGTGGCCCCAAAAACAAAAAGAGGTTTTAGGGCCAGAGATCAAACCCATGCCACAGGTGTAACTAGAGCCACAACAGTGACAACACCGGATACTTAACCGGCTGAACCACCAGGGAACTCCTTAGATGAGGTTTTCTTTCTTTCTTTTTTTCTTTTTCTTTCTTTCTTTCTCTTCTTCCTTTTTTTTTTTTTTTGTTTGTTTGTTTGGCCATTTTGTCTTTTTAGGGCCACACCTGAGGCATATGGAGGTTCCCAGGCTAGGGGTCCAATCAGAGCTGTAGCCGCCAGCCTACACCACAGCTACAGCAAAGTGGGATCTGAGCCACGTCTGCGACCTATGCCACAGCTCATGGCAACATCGGATCCTTAACCCACTGAGCGAGGCCAGGGATTGAACCTGTGTCCTCATGGATGCTAGTTGGGTACGTTAACCGCTGAGCCATAATGGGAACCCCTTTAGATGAGTTTTTATTTATTTTATTTTTTTATTTTTTGTCTTTTTGCCTTTTCTAGGGCCGCTCCCGCGGCATATGGAGGTTCCCAGGCTAGGGGTCGAATCAGAGCTGTAGCCCCTGGCCTACGCCAGAGCCACAGCAACGCGGGATCCGAGCCGCGTCTGCAACCTACACCACAGCTCACGGCAACGCCGGATCGTTAACCCACTGAGCAAGGCCAGGGATCGAACCCGCAACCTTATGGTTCCTAGTCAGATTCGTTAACCACTGCGCCACGACGGGAACTCCTAGATGAGTTTTTAGGACCGAGCGTCCCACAGGTTGACATAAAAGGTAACAGGAGAGGGCTGGTGATTCCATGGCCCCCATGAGTGACAGCGGTAATTCTCATAACAGAGCCTTGTGTGAGTCAGTTCTGCTGTACCTGCCCTGGCTTGTGGAGGCTGCATGTTCTCTTCACCAAGAAGGGACTATCTCTGTGATACACACGAGAATACTCAGGCTCCAAGAGGTTGAGGAACACCGCCCAAGGTCAACTGGCTCATTCTGGAAGAACCTAGCTTGGAGCCCCATCTGACAAGCCACCTTTCCAAAGGCAGAAATCCGTATACCCTTTAGGATATCCTGGAGAATTGTGGCTTTTGAGGATTTTTTCCCAAACTTTTATCAGTAGGAGTTCCCATCATGGCTCAGCGGAAACAAATCTGACTTGCATCCATGAGGACTCATGTTCAATCCCTGGCCTCGATCAGTGGGTTGAGGATCCAGTGTTGCTGTGAGCTGTGGTGTAGGTCACAGATGTGGCTTGGATCCCGAGTTGCTATGGCTGTGGCTGTGGCAAGCAGCTGTAGCTCTCATTCGACCCCTAGTCTGGGAACCTCCATATGTTGCTGGTGCGGCCCTAAGAAACAAACAAAAATAACCCCTACATTTACTGATACATTTACATTGTATCAGTAAAGATATTAGTTATCAAATCGATGACTATTGTCAACTTAAAAAATATGCACAGCCTAGAAGTTGAGAGTTAACTTTTACTGGGGGCAAAATTAAGACTATAATCTGGGAGGCAGCATCTCAGACAGCTCTGAGATACTGCTCCAAAGAGGCAGAGGGTGGAGTTCCCCTCGTGGTGCAGTGGTTAACGAATCCGACTAGGAAACAGGAGGTTGCAGGTTCCATCCCTGGCCTTGCTCAGTGGGTTAAGGATCTGGCGTTGCCATGAGCTGTGGTGTAGGTTGCAGATGAAGCTCGGATCCCGCGTTGCTGTGGCTGCTGTGGCTCTGGCGTAGGCCGGTGGCTACAGCTCCGATTAGACCCCTAGCCTGGGAACCTCCATATGCCACGGGAGTGGCCCTAGAAATGGCAAAAAGAAAAAAAAAAAGAAATCTGGGAATTCATACATAAGCTGTACAAACATAAATATTTCATACATATCTCTATGCTCAGAAAAATGTTTACAAAACATAACTGGAGAAAATTCCAGAAAAGGAAATGGATCATGTAGCCCTACCAGAGGTACAAGCTATGAGCTCAGGTTAAATTCCCTTTTTATTTCTAGAGTTATATAATTGGTGTGTCATTTTTCTCCTTCTACTTTAATATTTTCAGTCATACTTACGTCGTTTATACTTTATTTTAGTTTTTAAGGGCTGCACTTGCAGCATATGTAAATTCCCAGGTTAGGGGTTGAATCGGAGCTACACCACAGCCACAGCAACAAGGGATCCAAGCCTTGTCTGGGAGCTACACCACAGCCCACAGGAATGCAGGATCCTTAACCCACTGAGCAAGGCCAGGGATTGGAACTGCATTCTTATGGATACTAGCCGGGTTCTTAACCTGCTGAGCCACAATGGGAACTCCTCTATATTTATTTTAATTCAGCTCTAGCTTCCACCATCATGGAAGTCTCAAGTTAGCCTCTGAACTTGCCTTTTTTTTTTTTTTTTTTGGCTGGGCCCTTGGCATGCAGAAGTTCCCAGGCTGTGCCACAGCAGTGACCTTAGCCACAGCAGTGACAACACTGGATCCTTAACCTGCTGAAGCACCAGGGAACTCCTGAACTTATCTCAAAGAAGGTTCACTAAGTTTTGCAAGTATACTGTACTCATACAACCTTAAACTTAAGCATACCCTTTGTCGTAAGCACATAATGAATCAAGATCTTTAATGAAACCTGAAAATTTCTTCTGAATAGCACAAAGCATCATATTGTGTATATATTCTTTTTTTTTTCCTTGTCTTTTTGCCTTTTCTAGGGCCGCAGCCACAGCAACGCGGGATCTGAGCCGCGTCTGCGACCTACACCACAGCTCACGGCAATGCCGGAACCTTAACCCACCGAGCAAGGCCAGGGTCTGAACCCGCAACCTCATGGTTCCTAGTCGACTCATTAACCACTGTGCCACAATGGGAACTCCCATACTGTGTATATATTCTAACACTGTATATGTTAAAAATAATTAGCCTTAATTAAAAGTATTACATTATTAAATGTAAACATGTACAGTAGGCATTTAGGAGTTCCTGTGGTGGCTCAGCGAAAATGAATCTGACTAGCATCCACAAGGACTCAGGTTTGATCCCTGGCCTTGCTCAATGGGTAAAGCATCCAGTGTTGCTGTGAGTTGTTGTTTGGTGTGGGTCGCAGATGCATTTAAACCATAACACAGCGTTAGCATTTCTTCATTTTTTTCCCTATGCTCATAAGAACTTAAGTGGCTTGGCCTTGTTTTTCAACCTCTGAGTTTGGGTGGATAGTATATTACTATTTAGAGAAGAAAGACTTCATATATTTATTTATGTGTTTATTTTGTTTTATTTATTGTGGGATTTGTTATTACTGGTAGCAAATAAGAAAACACCAAGAATCTTTCCCTAAACAGTGTCTCCCACAAATATTGAAAGATTGAATCCTGCGAGGAAAAGCTAAGTTATTTTTCTACGGTTCTGCCCTGGGGGAATTGGGATATGCTGCAATGCATTGAAGTTCTGAAGTCTCTGACAAGACACAACAGCTGCCTTGAAATGTCTGTATCGCTTAGTGGTGTCCCAGAATCTGACTACTGTCACCTTTGCAAGATTCCCTCAGAGCCTCAGACCTCACCCCAAGACAGCACAACCTAAGAGACAGGCCAGCCAGGTCCTGGTCCTGCTCTAAAGAGGGGAATTGAGAGCTTCCCCTGCGCATTTTGTCTTCCAGGGGGGTAATGAGTCTTTTCGGGACAATTGGGGCGAAGAGAGCATCAAATCTCCTTATCGGTCTGATTCATCAAGTGCATTGAATCTCACACATGCTAGGAGCCCAAAATACACACCTGAACATTAACGTGAAAGAATAAGCGTGTCCTAGCCCTTCAGAAGCAAATCCCTCCTTTTTGCTCCCCAGAAGTCAAGCTCGAGGCTGTAACTCCTGTAACTCAGTAAGCTCAAAGGTGAATATTTCGGAATTGGGGGAGACAAACAGTCACAGCAGGACTGACCCGCAGGGGACAGGTTGTCAAGGTGACTACACCGGCCCTTAACAGTCGAAGGGTGATCTCGCCCCGCACTCCTTTTTCCGGATTTCCTTTGCGATTGGCTGAGAGGCGTGGCCTCGAGGCAACGGGACGCCTCTCAATTGGTTGGATCTCAGACCCGCCTTTCATGGTGAGATAGCCTGGGCCGATGTGAGGCCAGCTCCCTGGCAGCCAATCAGTGTGCGAGCTGAGTGTGGTTCGTCTGTGTGGACTGGATCCCTCCGCCGGCAGCGAGGGCGCGGGCTCCTGGATGGGCGGGGCGGGCTGGTGTCCTGAGAGGTTGTCTGGCTGGGCCACGGGGACGTTTGTCGTGCCAATTGGAGGAGAAAGGAACAGAGCCACAGAACCGAGCAGCTTTGTCCCTAGGGGGCTATCCCTTCTTCTGAGAACCTCTCCAGCATATTCGAACACTCTCGTGGCATCCAAAAAATTAAAAAAAGACTCCCAAACCCAAAAGAAGCAGTACAAATACACACAATAAATAAAAGAACGCCAAGAAAAATAAAAGAAAGGTGTAAATTGCCTGGAATATCCAAAAGAAATGCTCAATATAGTCTTAAAATATTGACAATATTGACAACTCTAAAACTCTCAAGTAACTAATCTCTCCCTAAATATTTGCATTGATATTTTGCCCCGGGCTGTAGGATTACCGAATCTGGGCACTTCTTTGAATTATAACCACCTACAATAGAGTGGAGTGGTGGGGGAAGATTTCCAAGCAAGTGCAGCCTTCTGGAGGTCGGAGAGAATAAGA
Organism: Phacochoerus africanus; assembly: GCF_016906955.1. NCBI lineage: Eukaryota > Metazoa > Chordata > Mammalia > Artiodactyla > Suidae > Phacochoerus > Phacochoerus africanus. The sequence continues at coordinate 28,286,949 of NC_062558.1, read as the reverse complement.
TTTCTCTGTATCCTATTGCACCATCTAACCCCTCCTTCACTTTTTGTGCCTGCTGAATACACTAGAGACTGTATTTTTCATGATCCTTTTCTTTGGAAGCCTGACGTCTGAAAAATGAACTTTGCAAATACATAAGAAGCCAAATCAAACCAGAGGGTGGAGAGTCACCTCATCTGGTCACATTTCGTTCCCTGCTCAAAACAATTTAGAGATTAAACCATAGCATGCTTTAGATGGCTTGTATGGCTGGTCTAAATCTCTAGGATTGGGGAGATCCCACCGTGGCTCAGTGGTTAATGAATCCGACTAGGAACCATGAGATGGCGGGTTCGGTCCCTGCCCTTGCTCAGCGGGTTAACGATCGGCGTTGCCGTGAGTTGTGGTGTAGGTTGCAGACGTGGCTCGGATCCATTGTTGCTGTGGCTTTGGTGTAGGCCGGTGGCTACAGCTCCGATTTGACCCCTAGCCTGGGAACCTCCATATGCCGCAGGAGCAGCCCTAGAAAAGGCAAAAAAAAAAAAAAAAAAAGAGAAAGAACCCATTAGGATGCAGGTTCAATCCCCGGCCTTGCTCAATGGGTTAAAGGATCCAGCGTTGCTGTGAGCTGCTGCATGGGTCACAGAAATGGCTAAGATGGGATGTTGCTGTGACTTTGGTGTAGGCTGGCAGGTGCAGCACCGATTCCACTCCTAGCCTGGGAACTCCTATATATGCAGCAGCTGTGGCTGTAAAAAAGAATCCAACTGCAATGGCTTGGGTCACCGCAGAGGAATGGGTTCCATCCATGTTGCCCATGGATTCCATCCGATGACTCCCCACCATTTATTTATCTCTATTCCTGGCTTGTGGCCACATTTTCTCCTCTGTTCTCCCCTTGGGGCTGGAGAGGAAGTGGAGAGGTTGAACTTTGACACATCACTTGGGGCACATCTCCCCCTAGGTACGTACCATCCACCCGATTTCCACAGCCCCATGGGTGGGCAGAGAGGACCGAGGCAACCACACGAGCGAAGCCAGAAAAATCCTCCACCAGCTCTTTGGCCTGGTTAACTCAGCAAACTTGGCATAGTCCATTGGCTGACTCTTCCATCATTTACTTATCCCCATTCATATGTATATGCTGTATGTGAATATATATGTATCCTATATATCTGACCTATACAGGATTCGTATCTATAGATACCCATATATAAGTTTACATAGATAGACTTCCTTAAGTGTCTGCATATGCATGGAGATATTTTGGAAAGTAGAACCAAGACCTGCCGCTGGCTTAAATAAGCAGTCTTGGAGCTTAGACAGGTTGTAGCGGAAAACTGATTTTGCCCAAGTTCTAACAAAGGAGTCAGGAAGTGGGACTCAAGGGAAGGGCGAGAAGAACTTCTGGGGTAAGAAGCTGATAGACTTCTATTTCCAGCAGCTACTGAATAACAGGCTCTACTAGGCCCGTCCAGAATCAAGGTGAAGGATGGTGGTTTCCAATCAGAGACTTAGCGCTGCTTTAACCCCTCCACGCTCCAGGCGATGTCGGGGAGCCTGTGCCCACGGAGCGGGCGCAGACACCTGGCCGGTGTATGAAGATTTCAGTTGCGCGGCGGCAGCACTCCTTTGCGAGGCGCGACTCCCGCGGAGGGTTACACCTCGAGAGGGGCGGGGCCTACAGGGGGGGGCCTGGAGGGGGCGGGGCTCCCCGGGTGTCCTACCGGGTGGTCGCGCCCGGTGCAGTTGCTTTCAGTCAGTGGAGCAGCTCAGCCAGTAGTCCCGCATCCCAGCGTCAGCCGCCGTCCCCGGTCCGGTCTCCCGTCCCAGCGCAGCCGCGGCGTCCCTGCCGCAGCCATGTCCAAGGACACGCGGGCCGGGCAGGAGGAGATCCTGGAGTGCCAGGTGATGTGGGAGCCTGACAGCAAGAAGAACACGCAGATGGACAGCTTCCGGGCGGCCGCGGGCGCCGTCTGCGGCCTGGCCCTGGGTGAGTGCAGGGCGCGTGTTCTGGGGGCTAGGAGCTTCCAGAAATCGGCTTCCACCCAAGGGGTCCAAGGAACCCCCTGGAAGAAGGACCTTCCTCCTGGGGTCCGGGGCGCCTCCTATGCCTGAGCGTTGATGTCAGGACCCCACCTCGTAGTTGGAGTTGGACTCCTGATTTTCAGTTTCCCAACTCTGAGGCCTGGAGGAGCCATTGGAGATGGGGGCCCCTCTTCAGGGTGTAGCGCATCTTCTGACTGTGGGGCTTTGCCCCCTTGTCTGTGCGGGCTCTCACTTCCTCTTCTCTTCATTGCAGCACCCATCTCCCTGGCAGGGTCGCCCCTCGGGCCTTGGGACCGTTGTAGACGGAGAAGTCCCTTGCTAAGTGTTCATCTGTAAAGTGAGGAGCTCCCTGGGGTCTTGCCATCCAGCCTGGGGGGGGCTTCTCCCTGACACAGGGTCTTTCTGACTTTAGATTTTCTGGTCTCTTGGTGGAGGGAGGGGGTCACCTGCCAGCCATTGGTACCTTGGGCTGCCCTCTCGTACCCCGCCAGGCTGACCCCACTAGAAGGCCAGCCTGGATTCCAGGCCCCTAGGAGAAGGATGGTCAGCTAGGGTTCTGTCTTCGGGATCCAGGTGGGAATCCCCTCACATGTTTATATACCTACCCTGAATGGAACCTGGTCTAGGGCCTCCCTTCCAACTCCCACCCTGGCGTCAGGAGCCACCGGGCTGGGTGTGGACCTGGGTGAGAAGCTTTCTCCCAGCTCTACCTGGCTTGTCCACCTACCTCCTGGGTACCCCCGGCCTCAGGGGTCTTCACCTCATTAGGACCCTTTCCTCCCCTTCTCGCCCCCTCCGCTGGCACCAGGGACTCCAGTGATTCTGGCTTCTTCCATCACTCCCTTTCCCCCCCAATGCCAGCACCTCCTCTGGGGCTTTCATTTCCTCATCTCTGAACACAGGTTGGTTTTCCTGCTTCCTGCTTTTCTTCCCTCCCCCTCAACAACCACTGTGTACTTTGCTTGGGCAGCCTTGAAGCACAGGTCTGACTTTGTCAACACCGGGTCCCCTGCCCTACCCCCTCCAGGCTCACAATGGCTCCTTGTTGGCTGTGTATTTGCAAACCCTGCCACCTGGCAGCTTCCAAGCACGCCAGTGTGGTGGGTGTCATAGCTTCCACGGAGCCCCTTCCCTTGGCTAGCCCAGCTCCATCCCTCTCCCTCCTGCCTGCTCCTGGAAGAGCTCTTGGCTTATTACTGTCAGGGCCTTTCAGGTCATAGTTGCTAAGTTAATGTTTGTTGGCCTGGGAGACAGACTTGATTCCTAAGAAGAGCCAGGAGTGGAACTACATCCTCATTCTGTGTTACTTTGCCTTGATTCTGTCTCTCTCTCTTTTTTCAATCCTCGGCTCAGCACACTGGATTTTTTTTTTTTCTTTTTTCTCACGCCTGCACTTGTGGCATATGGAAGTTCCCGGGCATATGAAATAGTTCCCAGGTCGAATCAGAGCTGCAGCTGCCGGCCTACACTACAGCCACAGAAACACCAGACTGAAGCCACATCTGCAGCCTACACCACAGCTCATGCCAATGCTAGATCCTTAACCACCCCAGCAAGGCTAGCGATTGAACTTGCATCCTCACAGAGACAGTGTTAGGTCCTTAACCCACTGAGCCACAACAGAAACTCCCCATCTCTCTCTTCTCTGCCAGCTGTTCTCCTGGGGATTGCCTAGCCCTGATGTTTTACAAACTGATTTCACAGAAGGGTGGTCCTGTGAGGTTGGTGAGACCTATTTGTAATCTGACTAGCCATGCAATCCGAAGGAAGTCACTGGACCTCCCTGAGCCTCAGTTTCTTATCTGTTAAATGGGCGGAATGAGAGGCCCGTGTCATTGGGTGGATGTGAGGGTGACAGGAGATGACCAGGCCTGGTGCTGGCCTGCACCTGACCTGCGGGGGTTGTGGAGTAAATACTGGCAGCACCGTAGCTCCCAGCCTGCCTGTCTATCTCCTGTCTGTCCTTCAAGGCTGGGATTGGTGGCCCGTGGGCCAGATTGGACCTGCTGACTTAGTTTGGGTGGCTCACACATTGAAAGGTTGCATAGGAAAAACAAGATCTCAAGTTTCTTTTGAAAACTCAAAGCCCAGGGATGCTGGGTCTGTGTCCTCATGTGACAGCATCAGCTGAGTTGAGTGGGAATCCTCTCTTGGTCTAGGGGTGGTTTGGAGCTAGGTTTTTTCTTTTTTCTTTTCTTTTTTTTTTTTTTTTTGGCTTTTCAGGGCTGCACCCACAGCATATGGAGGCTCCCAGGCTAGAGGTTGAATCGGAGCTATAGCTGCAAGCCTCCACCACAGCCACAGCAACTCGGGATCCAAGCCACGTCTGCAGCCTACATTACAGCTCACGACAGTGCCGGATCCACGACCCACTGAGTGAGGCCAGGGATTGAATCCGAAACCTCATTCGTTTCTGCTGTGTCGTGACGGGAGCTCCTGGAGCTAGGTTTTTTCTTTTCCTTCTCTTCCACTCCTGATGGTTGACTCCACCTGCTTCTCTCTTTTCCGTGGACCTGGCTCTGGAGGTTTGGGGTTTTGCTTTAAGAACAAACTCAAGTGCCACCTACCCTTTGGTTATTCTCTCTGACCATTTTTTCCTCTGCTCTCCAAGTGCATGTAATTTAGACTTTCAGCCTGCTTTGCCTTTTCATTTACTTGTGAGCACTCTTATTGCTTGAAGACAGCACCTCTTGGAGTTCCCTGGCGGCCTAGCCAGGGAACTTCTGCATGTTGTGGGCACCACCAAAGGAAAAAAAAATGACAGCACCCTTGAACTTGTGTCTGTGCCGCCAGCAGTGGCTTGCGTGTAGCTGGCAGATTGAGTGGTGCTGTTGCTGGGGTATACAGGGAGCAAAGCACATGATCTCTCAAGGCCTTGAGGATGAATGGACCGGATGAATCCCTCAGCCTGGCCGCCTCCTCTCCTTGCAGTTTAGCAGGGGCAGAGCTATGAAGTCTCTCCTCCGGGACAAGTGCCGTGGTCACGGCTTCTAAGCAGAGCTCACCTGGGGACTCCCTGCATGCCCACCTAGTCCTCAGGTCTTCTAGGGAAAGACGTTGGGGGCAGCCTGCAACCCAGCCTAACATCTGTGCATGTGACGCAAGTCCCCGTTCACAAGGCCCTGGGGGACACACAGCCCACTGTCATGAGGGGAGCGCCACCAGCTTTATTGTACGTGCTCTTTTGGAGGACTGGGCCAGGCGTTTTTATTTGTTTATTTTTGGCTGCCCCTCGGCATATGGAGTTCCAGGACCTTGCATCAGATCTGAGCTGAAGTTGGGACCTATGCTGCAGATTGAACCTGCATCCTGGCACTGCAGAGATGCCGCTGATCCCATTGCGCCACGGCAGAAACTCTAGCCAAGTGTCTTTAAATCACAAGCCCCAACTTGCCTCGCATGCCAGCATCCAGGACAGAGCTGGCCAGCAAACAGAAAGCTTGGTCTTGGTCCTTGGACAGCTCGAGTGTAGCTCTGGGGACAAAGCTCGTGCAAAGGTGGCAGCACCGATGCCAGATGTAGGGGTGCGTGCCACCTGCCTTCTGAGCACGGCACCGCATCCTGGGCCTCTCAGGATGCTGCGGAGAAGGGCTGGCAGACTCTTGAGCTGAGACTTGAAGGTGAAGTCTGGTCAGAATTCTCATAGGTGGAGAGGAAGAAGCAGGTGACATGGTAAGCAGGGCTTTACAAACTTGACAACTGCAGGGACCGGGCAGGTGACAAGGCTATTAATAACGGTATTTAGTGAGCACTTCCTGCGTGCCAGGCCCCATTCAGGCACTTTTAACTAACTTAATCTTCAGTAACCTGGCCAAGTAGGTGCAGCTTTTATCTCATTTCTGAGCTGAGAAAAAGGAAACTCAAAGTCTAGGTTGAGATCATGCAGCTGTGAGTGGTGGAGCTAGAGTCAGCGCTCTTATTATTTTTTTTGGCTATGCTTGTAGCCTGTGGAAGTTGCCTGGCCAAGGATCGAATCTGCACCACAGCTCTGTAGTGACCAGAGCCTGTTGTGCCACAAGGGAACTCTTTTCTTTTCTTTTTTTTTTTTTTTTGAGTCAGTGCCCTTAATCGCCATATTATGTTGCCTGTTGCATGTGGGTGGAGGGCCAGGTAGGGCAGCTGTTACCTGCTCTAGCTGACACCATGTGGTGTGACAGGGCATTAGTTACCTACTGCTGCATTGCAAATCACCCCAAGGCTTAGTGACAAAAAACAATGATAAACATTTAGTATCTCTTGGTTTCTGTGGGCCTGGCTCCTGGGAGTGGCGGAGCTGGGTGGTTCTGGCTCTGGGTCTCCTGAGGCTGCATCCATCTGTTGGCTGGATGATGGGCTTGATGAAGGTTTGATGAGGACTGGAGGCCCTACTTCACAGGAGCCAGCTCATGGGGCAGTGAGTCAGTGCTGATTGCGGGCAGGAGGCCTCTGTTTCATGCCACCTGGGACAGCTCGAGTGTCCTCACAACATGGCCACTGGCAGGTGATCAAGAGAGCAAGGCAAAAACTGTAGTGTCTTTATGACCCGAACTCACAAGACATGCCTGGGCATTCTGTTATGGAGATCAGCCCTGCTCATTGTGGGGATGGGATGATGTAGGGACATAAACGCCAGGAGGTGAGACTCTGTTGGCTGGCTACCACAGCCAGATGTCCTGGCTTCTCCCAGAAATCCTGAATTTCACTTGAAAACTGAATTTAATATCAGTCAGTTCAGGTTCTTTCTGAGTGTCGTGCAGACTGAACCACACGTGCCTATGGCCGGTCCCCTGGGGTTCTGGGTTGCAGCCTCTGAGTGGAGGTGGGGTGTGTGTGCGTGTGTGCACAGAAGCCCCAGGAGCCCCTTGCTGTCTGGAGAGCCAGGCTGATCATTTGGCCAGGTTGTCACCAGTGGGAAAGTGTCCACAGAGTCCACCCACTTGTGCACCATCCTCTCAGGTCCTTGTGATGTTGAGATGCAGTTGTGACCCCCTCTTTCCCCAGGTGGGCAAGCTGCTTACATCCTCCACCCTCCAGGATGCTGTTGGTGACATGCTTTGTGAAGGGTTCTGAGGTTTTGGCGAGGGTGGGGGCGGGGAGGGGTGGAGCTGCATTTCAAGCCTCTGCCCCACCTCTTGTGTCAGCCCCGGGGGAGTTTTTGGTGCCGGAACTCTGCAATTTGTAAGGACTGAGGTGGGAGTTGGAGTAGCTGCGGGGTCTGTTTGTCCAGTTCAGTTTCCCACGGGTCCTGGAGGCTCCAGAGAACCGCCCCGTCTGGGCGCTGCTCTCCCAGACAGGGGACACAGCATCCTGCGCCTGCCTTTAAATGCCTCCCATGCTTCTACCTCCCTGTCCCTGTGTCTGAGCTCATCCTGTGCTGTCGGGTAGCCTGGTACAGGTCACCTTCCTGCACAACAGTCAGGAGCGATGGTGACAGCTGACACACTCAGGCACTTTTTCTCCCTGACCAGCACTATTCTTAGTGCTTTACGTGTTTTGACTCATTCAGTCCACAATGACCCTACGATAAGTACCGTTATCTTCCCCTTATGGCCGAAGAGACCAAGGCCCAGAGAAGGTTAATGACCCGGATGAGGTCAGCCAGTTAGAGTGGCTGTATCTGAGCCTGGACGAACAGGCTCAGGAGCAACCAGCTCTCTCTTGGTCCTCTCTCTGCTTGTCCCTGTGTTACAGGTGAGCATGCACAGGCACAGAGAAGTGAGCCAGCTAGCCCAAGGCCATTGTCTAGGAAGGGGCAGAGCTGAGATTCCAATGCAGGTCACCTAGCCTGGCCCCTGGCCCACTGTCACAGGAAGATCTATGGCTGCCTTCAGCCAGTTCCAGATGACAGAGGGAGACGGTCCTGGGGCAGAGTGGCCTGAGTCCCCACGTAGAGGCTCAGGGCTGCCCCAGCCTTCCAGATGCGCTGTTGCTGGCATTCTTCCCTGCGGGCTTACCCTGGTCTGTGGCCCTGGCTTGAGTGGATGGGGTGGCTCAGGAACGGTTCTCTTGTGGGGCATGGAGGAGATGCGGGCACCACCACCAGGAGGCAGCTTCCCTTTCTCTCTGGAGCTCTAAGGCCCCATCCTTCTGGGCTCCTCTGTCTGGGGATCCTTCCATCCCTCCCCTGGCCCTGCCCACTCCAGCTGACTTGGCTTCCTCCCAGCATCCTCACCCAACCCTTGCTGCCCTAGTTCTCAGATCACTGTTACATCTGGCTTCTGCGTCCAGCATGATTGAGGGCAATGACTGGATGCCTCAGTGAGAAGGGACACTGCTGAAGGGCAGGGATGCTTGTGTCTCTTCCTCTGGGTGCCCCCTGTCCCCCCATGATTAAATCTCTTGATTGATGGCAGTGAGAGAATTTGGCCTGTTGGTCATCTTTCTGCTGTTATCATATCCCTCCCTGGATGTCCAGCACATGAATGTATGTCCTATTGAAAAGATATCAGGATTAAAATGGCCCAGAGAGGGGAGGGGACTTTCTCATGGTCCCAGGATTAGAACCCAGTGAGAAGAGTGTGCTTCCATTCATGTGCAAGTGGGAGAGAGCAATGTATTTACTTAGGCATAGTATCTCTGGAAAGACACAAAGCAATCTCTTGAACTAGTTACCTCTGGGCCAGCAAAGCTAGATGGTTGTGGGCTAAGAGAGAAGGACCTTTTTTTTTTTTTTTTTTAAAAAAACCGTATAACCTTTTATACCCTTGTAATGTTGAAACCTGTGAATATATTGCTTACTCAAAAATCTGAATAAATAGAAATTCCTGTCGTGGGTGAGTAGTAATGAACCCAGCTGGTATCCATGAGGTCGTGGGTTCCATCCCTGGACCTCTTCAGTGGATTAAGGATCTGGCATTGCCGTGAGCTGTAGTGTAGGTCGCAGGTGCGGTTCAGATCCTATTTTGTGGTGGCTGTGGTGTAGGCTGGCAGCTGCAGCCCTGATTTGACCCCTAGTCTGGCAACTTCCATATGCCATGGGTGTGGCCCTAAAGGAAAAACAAACAAACAAAAAACAAAGAAAGAGGTGTTCCCTTCGTGGCTTAGCAGTTAACAAAGCTGACTAGGATCCATGAGGATGCAGGTTCGATCCCTCACCTTGCTCAGTGGGTTAAGGATCCGGCGTTGCCGTGAGCTGTGGTGTAGGTCACAGACATGGCTCAGATCCTGAGTTGCTGTGGCTGTGGTGTAGGCCGGCAGCTGTAGCTCTGATTAGACCCTTAGCCTGGGAACTTCCATATGCTGTGGGTGTGGCTCTAAAAAGCGAGGAAAAAAAAAAAAAAAGAAAGAAAGAAAAAAGATAAATAAATCAATCACCTCCCTCAGCATCCTCCTGGCGTGAGGAGGCGTCAGCAAGCTTCTAGTTTTGATCTGTGTTTTCAGATCTGTTGAACATAGGTTTCCTGAGTTTGTATAATACAATAATAGCAAATTATTATTTTTTCTTTTTTTCTTTTTTAGCTACCCCACGGCATATGGAGTTCCCAGGCCAGGGAATCAGACGCAAGCCACAGTTTTGACCTATGCTGCAGCCGCAGCAATGCCAGATGCTTTAACCCACTGTGCCCGGCCGGGGCTTGAACCTGCATTCTGGCGATGCAGAGATGCCACTGATCCCATTGCGCCACAGCGGGAACTCCAATAATAGCTCTGGTTATGTCTAAGGCCTGCTTTTAAGCATTTTATGTATGGGCTCATCGAAATCCTCACAATTGCCCTATGCAGGGGGTTGCTATTAACCATTTCCATTTTATATGTGGGGAAACAGAGACACAGCACTTGTGGAGCTTGACTGAAGCCTCACAGATAATAAATGACCAAGCCAGGATTGAACCCAGGCCTTCTGGCTCCAGAGTCTATGGTCTTCAGCATGCTGGCTAAGATTCAGAATCACCGCCTCATTGCTTTTGTTCCTTTTGGGGAGTAGTAGTGATGAGTTTCAACAGAAACTAAGATACCCTGCCCGTCCAAGATCCTTCCTCATCAGATGCCTTTGAACCACTTAGACACACCTGTACCTCCCTAGGTGTGTCATCTTATCATTGGTCTAAAACTTTCCTCCTAACATTGATCTAAGCTGTGTGCCTTTTTTTTTTTTCCTCCAGAAAATTATGATGACTTATATCATTGGTCAGTTGAGTCATATTCCGACTTCTGGGCAGAGTTCTGGAAATTCAGCAGAATTGTCTTCTCACGCATGTATGATGAGGTAGGTAGAGATTTTCTTTACTTGTTATCTCATCGTGGTTATGTTCCAAAACAGTGTTAATTTGGGGGAAGACTAAATCATATTTCCTTTCTTCTTTATTTATTCTTTTGGCCATGCCTGTGGCATGTGGAAAGTTCCTGGGCTGAGAATCAAAACTGAGCCACAGCAGTAACTCAGGTCACTGCAGTGACAATGCCAGATCCTTAACCTGCTGTGCCACAAGGGAACACCTCATTTTCTTTCTATTTTGTCAAAAATTTTAGGGAGTTTCTGCTGTGGCACAATGGGTTAAGAATCTGATTGCAGCGGCTCAGGTCACTGTGAAGGTGCAAGTTTGATCCCCAGCCCGGTGCAGTGGGTTAAAAATCCGGTGTCGCCGCAGCTATGGCATAGGTCACAGCTGTGACTCAGATTCTGTCCCTGGCCTGGGAACTTCCATATGCCATGGGTGCAGCCATTGAAAAAAAAAAATTTAGACCTGGGGTTAAATACACACCTAACTGGTGTATTTACGGAGTTCCTGTAGTGGCTCAGTGGGGTAAGAACCTGACACAGTGTCCGTGAGGATATGGGTTTGATTCCTGGCCTTGCTCAGTGGGTTAAGGATCCAGTGTTGCTGCTGGATGTGGTGTAGGGCATAGCCACAGCTCTGATTTGCCCCCTAGCCTGGGAACTCCTATATGCCGTAGGTATGACCATAAAAAGAAACAAAAACAAAATTTACATTCTTAACTATGTTAAAGTATACAGTTCAATGATAATATGAACATACACGTTTTTAAAAAATGATCAGTAGTTTTTTTTTTTTTTCCTTAGCCTGATTTTAGAGATTTTTTTTTCTTTCTTTTTTGGCTGCCCTGCAGCATATGGAGTTCCTGGCCAGGGACCAGATCTGAGTTACAGTTGTGACCTACGGCGAAGCTATAGATCCATCCCAGTGCTCCAAATATGCCACCGATCCCATTGTACCACAAGGGGAACTTCTAGAGAATTTTTTTCTTTTTTTGTCTTTTTGCTTTTCCTAGGGCCGCTCCTGCGGCATATGGAGGTTCCCAGGCTAGGGGTTTATTCGGAGCTGTAGCCACTGGCCTATGGCAGAGTCACAGCAACACGGGATCTGAGCCATGTCTGCAACCTACACCACAGCTCACGGCAACACCGGATCGTTAACCCACTGAGCAAGAGCAGGGATCGAACCCGAAACCTCATGGTTCCTAGTCGGATTCGTTAACCACTGAGCCACAACGGGAACTCCGAGAATTTTTTTCAACTCCTCATGCTGTAAATCAATAAATATCGAGGGAATGAGGACTTTGTTATTCAAAGTATAAATTATAGTGTTTTTGTTTTATTTATTTATTTTTGTCTTTTCTTTAGGGCCTCACCCACAGCATATGGAGGCTCACAGGCTAGGGGACAATTGGAGCCACAGCCACAGCAATGCCAGATCCAAGCCTCGTCTGCCACCTACACCATAGCCCACAGCAACCCTGGATCCCCGACCCACTGAGCGAGGCCAGGGATCGAACCTGCTTCCTTATGGGTCCTAGTCAGTTTCATTTCTTCTGATCCATGAGGGGAACTCCTAAATTCCTGTGTTTTTGCTTTAATTGTGGGGTGGACCATTCTGAAAGGTTCCTCTATAGGCACTTAGGAAAAAACCCCCAAGCTTCCAGCCCCTAAGGAAAGAGGCAGGGGTCAAATTTCCAGAAAATTGTGGTGGGAGGACCAGGTGAGCCCTGTACCTTGACCTCCCGGTTTCCACGTACCTGCTCAGACCTACAGCGTCGAGCAGCTGCCACATCTGTGTTATTTGTTTTCTCTCAGCATCTTTCATCAACTATTTGCTTAATAAATATTTGTTGAAAGAGTAAATTAGTGGGGTGGTGTTTTCTCTTGGCATTAATTTTTTTTTTTGACTTCAGTGAGGAAAAATTGACACGTATAATTGTATATATTTCAAGTGTACATGGGATAATTTGATATCCATGTACCTTGTGGAATAATTAGCAAGATAATTAACACATCCATCACCTCATAGTTGACTCTTTTTTTTTTTTAAACTATTTTTATTATGGTGAGAATGCTTAAGATACACAGTATTGCATCCATTTCTATTTTCAGTTTCTAGCCTTTGATCCAGGTCAGTGTTCAGTCTGTTTTGTTTTTTGTTTTGTTTTTTTGTCTTTTTGCTATTTCTTGGGCCGCTCCCGTGGCATATGGAGGTTCCCAGGCTAGGGGTCTAATCGGAGCTATAGCCACCGGCCTACGCCAGAGCCACAGCAACGTGGGATCCGAGCCACGTCTGCAACCTATACCACAGCTCACGGCAATGCCGGATCGTTCAGTGTTCAGTCTGTAAAGCAATTTAGTGATGCTTTGGGCTGGAGAGTTAGCTGGCTTCCTGGGGCGAGGGGTCACTTCTCAAATCCGTGGTGTCACTCTCACCTGCATACATGCCCTGCTCTGCTGTCCTCCCTAGGTTGTGGACACATCCAAAGGGATATCGGATGTCCCCGAGTGGTTCAAAGGCAGTCGCCTCAACTATGCAGAAAACCTCCTGCAACACAAGGAGAACGACAGGGTGGCCCTTTACGTGGCAAGTAAGTCCCAGCCACCACTCGGATTTTCCACTCCTAGTGTGTAGAGGCTCTGAAGCACTCAGAATCTGTGGTATACGGTTTCCAAACCGTACCTTTCTTTCTTTCTTTTTCTAAAAATTTTAAATGCTTTTATTTTCTTCTATTATAGCTGGTTCTTTTTTTTAAATTAATTAATTTTTTTTAGGGCCGCACCTGTGGCATAGGAGGTTCCCAAGCTAGGGGTTGAATCAGAGCTGTATTTTTTCTTTTTAAAAGTCTAGTTAATTTACAATTTTGTGCCAACTTCTGCTATACAGCAAAGTGATCCAGTCATACACACACACACATATATATACATTCCCTTTCTTATGTTATTTTCCATCATGACCTATCCCAAAAGACTCTATTTTTTTGTTTTTTTAAATAATTAATTATTTTATTTTATTTCATTTTATTTTGCTTTTTAGGGCCACACCAGTGGCATATGGAAGTTCCCAGGCTAGGGCTTGGGGTTGTTGAATCTGAGCTGCAGCTGCCGACCTATGCCACAGCCACAGCAATGCCAGATCCTCAACCCACTGAATGAGGCCAGGGATTGACACATCATGGATCCATGCAACCTCATAGATCCTAGTCGGATTTGTTAACCGCTGAGCCACAAAGGGAACTCCTCTATTTTTTTTTTTTGCTATTTCTTGGGCCGCTTCAGCAGCATATGGAGGTTCCCAGGCTAGGGGTTGAATCGGAGTTGCAGCCACTGGCCTACGCCACAGCCACAGCAACGCTGGATCTGAGCCACGTCTGCAACCTACACCACAGCTCACGGCAACGCCGGATCGTTAACCCACTGAGCAAGGGCAGGGACCGAACCCGCAACCTCATGGTTCCTAGGCGGATCCGTTAACCACTGCGCCACGAAGGGAACTCCCTCTATTTTTTTAAATTGAAGTATAGTTAATTTACAATGTTGTGTTAATTTCTGGTGTACAGCAAAGTGATTCAGTTATACATATAGATACATTCTTTTTTATATTCTTTTCCTTGATGATTTATCTCAGGATATTGCATATAGTTCCCTGTAGTTTTTTCTTTTTGTGGCATGCAGAAATTCCCCAGCCAGAGATTGAACCTGAGCCACAGCAGTGATAACATGGAATCCTTAATCATTAGGTCACCAGGGAACTCTCCATCCTAACTTTTTTTTTTTTTTTTTTAATGGCTGCACCTGTGGCATACGGCAGTTCTGAGGCTAGGGGTTGAATTAGAGCTGTAGCTTCTGGCCTACGCCACAGCCACAGCAATGCAGGAGCTGCATCTGGGACCTACGCCACAGCTCATAGCAACGCTGGATCCTTAACCCACTGAGCAGGGGCCATGGATCAAACCAGCATCCTCATGGATGCTAGTCAGGTTTGTAACCTGCTCAGCCACAGTGGGAACTCCCCACGGGGCTGTTTTAGATAGGCTACCAGGGAGACCCTGTGTGGAGGGTTTGAGCAGAACTTGAATAAGATGAGGAGCCATGTGGAGGCAGGGGGAGAAAATTCCAGGTGGAGTGGTGTGGGGGGGATGGCAGGAGAGGCATGTGGCTGGGAGAGGGGCAGGAGGTGCGGTCAGGGAGGCTGGTGGAGCCAGGCCTGGAGGCCCTCAAAGGCCTTGGCCAGGAGTCTGGAGCTGAGTGAGAGGCAGTGGGGCGTCCTCAGAGGGTTTGAGCCAGAGAGTTCTGGAATCCAGTTGTGGGGTGGGAACAAGGGTTGCATCCTGGGGAAGGAGAGTCTATTACGGGTGTGCCCGGAGCTCCATCACTGGGTGCCCAAGTACCATTTCTCTGGCCTCAAGCCGTGTAATGCCTTAAGCAGAACCATTCTGTCAAATACTAGCTTTATACAAATAGATGAATGAAGACATTCCCCAGAGTTTCTTTGCATTCTTTTAAGTATAACAAGACTTGGTTTACACCAGCATTTCAGTAACATGCGAGTTGTGTGTGATGAGCCCTGTCCACATTGTGACACTGGTCACAGGTGGACAGCCTCAGTGGGCATGGGCTTCGGGAAGCATGGAGCAGAAGGAGTAAGGAGGCTCTTTCTTCAATTGGGATATAATTTACATAACATAAACCTCACCTCTTTATTGTTTTTGTTTTTGTTTTTTTCCCAGGCTAGGGGTCAAATCGGAGCTGCAGCCTCTGGCCTACGCCACAATCACAGCAATGCCAGACCTGAGCCGAGTCTTCGACCTACATCACAAGGTCACAAGGTCACTCTGACCACAGTTCATGGCAACACTGGATCTTTAACCCACTGAGTGAGGCCAGGGATTGACCCTGAGTCCTCATGGACACTAGTTGGTGTCATTGCCATTGAGCCACAACGGGAACTTCAGGCGTTTATTGTTTTTTGTTTTTGTTTTTGTTGCACCCATGACATGTGGAAATTCCAGGGCCAGAGATTGAACCCGCGCCGCAGTGGTAGCCCAACCCACAGCAGTGACAGTGCTGGGTCCTTAACCCATTGAGCTACCCTCTTTATTGTTTTTTAGTTCAGTGGTTTTAGAATATTCACAGGACTGTTTCGTGTATTGACAAGGTCGTGCAAGCATCTCTCTCTAGTTCCATAACATTTCCGTCGCCCCAACAGGAAACCGTTAGCATTATGAAAGCCAAACCAAAGGTGGAATTCTACTCAGCCATAAAAGTAGTGAATTGTTATACATGCAATAACTGGGGTGAATCTTAAGGGCGTTGCACTGAGTGAAAAAGCCAATCTTAAAAGGTGACCTACTGTACAATTGCGTTCTTGTAACATCCTTGAAACTCGAAGATTATAGCCATGGAGAACCGATGTGGAGTGCCAGGGTGGGCTTGAGGGTGGGCGGGGGAGTGACTGTAATAGGGTGGCAGGAGGGGGATTGTTGTGGTTATGGAGGTGTTCTGGAGGTTGATTGTTGTGATGGTTGCAGAAAATGCTATAAAAATCACAGAGAACCACACACACACATTGTATCAATGTCAGCTTCCTGGCTTTGCCAACGTGCTGCAATGATGGGAGCTGTAACCAGTGGGGGAGACTGGGTGAAGGGTAGCCCAGACCTCTCCAGACTAGCTTTGCATCTTCCTGGCCACCTATAATTATTTCAAAATGAAAACCTGTATGAAAAAAACAATCACAACCTCAATCAAAGGATTCTTCATTTAATAAAAACATTAAAAAAGAAATCAGAGTTCCCGTTGTGGCTCAGTGGTTAACGAATCTGACTAGGAACTGTGATGTTGTGGGTTCGATCCCTGGCCTTGCTCAGTGGGTTAAGGATCCGGCGTTGCCATGAACTGTGGTGTAGGTTGCAGACTCAGCTTGGGTCCCGAGTTGCTGTGGCTCTGGCGTAGGCCAGTGGCTGCACCTCCGATTAGACCCCTAGCCTGGGAACCTCCATATGTTGTAGGTGCGGCCCTAGAAAGACCAAAAAATAAAAATGAAATAATATGTCTTAGAGGTACCCTTTCCCTCTCCTTTTTTTTTTTTTTTTTTTTTTCCCTTTCTGTGTAGTCGGATAAACCTGCATTGTGTTTTGCATTCTTTGCATCTGCATAACATCTTCTGGGAATGTATTTCTAAGCTATATCTGAAAAAGTGTTTTTGTCCATATCTGTGACTCAGAATGTCTTATTTTTTGTTTTTTAGGGCCACACCTGCAGCATATGGAAGTTCCCAGGCTAGGGGTCTAATTGGAGCTACAGCTGCCAGCCTACACCACAGCCACAGCAACACTGGATCTGAGCCGTGTCTGCAACCTACACCACAGCTCACGGCAATGCCAGGTCCTTAATCCACTGAGAGAGGCCAGGAATCCAACCCAAATCCTCACGGTTCCTAGTCAGATTTGTTTCTGCTGCGCCACAATGGGAACTCCTATTTTTATTTTTATGGTTATTATTATTATTATTTTTTTTGCTTTTTTGGGGCTGCACCCGCAGCATATGGACGTTCCAAGGCTAGGGGTCAATTCAGAGCTGCAGTTGCTAGACTATGTCAGAGCCACAGCAACACAGGATCTGGCCACTTCTGTGACCTACACCACAGCTCATTGTCAACGCTGGATCCTTAACCCACTGAGCGAGGCCAGGGATTGAACCCGAATCCTCATGGATACCAGTCAGATTCATTTCTGCTGAGCCATAGCGGGAACTCCTGAACATCTTTTTAGAATGGTCCTTTTTCTCTTTTCAGGGGAAGGCAAGGAAGAAATCTTGAAGGTGACCTTTGAAGAGTTATGGCAACAGGTGGCTTTGTTTGCAGCAGCAATGAGGAAAATGGGTGTGAAGAAAGGCGACCGGGTCGTTGGTGGGTTATTTCTGGCGCTTGTCATGGTGCGGTGGGGGGCGGGGGGGGGATCCTATGGCCGACTGAGGGAATGATTTGGAAGGAATGAGGTGGAGTCATGTCAGATTATACATGGACTCGTGTGTACATGTACAGCAAAAAACAGACCAAGAAGGAAGATCATTGAAAGTGACTGGCTGGAGGGAGCTGGACAATGAGAGTCCCTGGCACATTGGGGTTTTTTTTGGCCATGCCCAAGGCATGCAGAAGTTCCTGGGCCTGGGATCAAACCTAAGGCACAGCAGTGACAGTGCTGGATCCTTAACTCCTAGGCCACCAGGGAACTCCCTTTTTAAAACAATGTTTTTTAAATTTTTTAAAAAATCACAGAGCTGTTTGAAGAATTGGTGCCATGACATAGCACTAGTACCACGGGCCCGGATTTCCCGGTGCCTGGCCTGTGGCTCTTGGGCTGGTTATGTGGAGTCTTTCCCGGGCAGAGAAGCTATGTGTGCTTTCTCGGCCCCACCCATACACTGGCGCCCAGAGTGAGGCTGGTGATGAGGTCAGTGTTGAGACGGATTCCAGTCTAAGCCTGGCTGGGGTTCTGTGTGTTTTCTGCTGTGGTGTTGGGGTCAGGATTTAAATCGTTCTTTCCAGGATTGGAAATCAGATCTTGTTCTTTATTTTTGTCTTTTTAGGATTGCACCCACAGCATATGGAAGTTCCCAGGCTAAGGGGTGAATTGGAGCTACAGCTGCTGGCCTACACCACAGCCACAGCCACAGCTACAGCAATGCCAGATCCAAGCTGCATCTGTGACCTACACCACAGCTCATGGCAACGCTAGATCCTTAACTCACTGAGCTGAGGCCAGGGATCAAACCCACATCCTCATGGATCCTAGTCGGATTTGTTTCTGCTGAGCCACAGCGGGAACGCCCAGATCTTGCTCTTAAACCAAAGAGAAGGGCTTGCCTGTGTTCTCTCCACCTGCCCTCACTCATGGCACCAACTGCAGTGGCCCTGATTGTGTCCCTCCCCTGCTTGGAAGCGCACCGGCCCCACTGCCCTCAGGGTGGAGATGAGGACTTGGACTCCGTCAGCAAGCCGTGCACTCTCACTTCCTTCCCCGCCTCCTCGAAACATCCCCCCCCACCCATCCTCAGTCCCAGCTCCTGTCCTCCCCACCAGCCCCTAGCTCTCTCCCCAAATGGCACTCAAGGAAGCCACTTGTCATCCCTAAGCCAGGCCCTCCTGCTGTTAGATCCTCTGTTGGCGTCTCGTCCTCTTTCTACAGAGAATGGGTTGTAGGTAATTATGTTTTGTGATTATTTGATAATCAGTCTCCTCCACTTGGCTCCAAACTCCACTGCTGAACCGTCCCCCCCACCCGCATGGTCATGGGACCAGAGCCACCAGACGGGGCGACAGCAGGAGAAGCCACTGGGCACACTGGCATGGGTGTGCCTTTCTCCGGAGCTTGCTGCAAGTGGGTGCTCGGTGTGTTTACAAAGAGGGTGGCCTTACCCTAGGTCAGCTGCATGAATGGGCCCCACCCCGTGTCTTCTCAGATGACAGACGGAGCTGGCGGGAAGCCACCGCTCACCGGATGTCAGTTGACCTATAACGGAAAAGGACTGATTGTAAGGGACATGCCTCTTTGCTGCCTATTTCAGCCCTCAATGGAATATTCTCCTGCAGATCCAGGACTTCACCCTGCTGTCCTGTGGAAAAATCCATCACCATTCTCTCTGCACCCGCTTTATTTTCCTTTGTCACCTTACTCCACCCCCCACCCCCACCCCTGAAGTCATAGGATTTTTTTGTTTTGTTTTGTTTTTGTTTTTTAGAGCCACCCTTGCAGCATATAGAAGTTCCCAGGCTAGGGGTCAAATCAGAGATACAGCTGCCAGCCTACTCCACAGCCACTGCAATGTAGGATCTGAGCCACGTCTGTGACCTGCACTACAGCTCACGGCAATGCCGGGTCCTTAACCCACTGAACGAGGCCAGGAATTGAACTTGAGTTTTCATAGATACTAATCGAGTTCTTAACCCATTGAGCTACAAAGGAACTCCCATAGGATTATTTGTGTGGTGTGTGTGTGTGTGTGTGCTTACATGCACGTCTGTCCTCCAGTAGTAGAGGATGGGGCTTTGTCTCCTATTTGCTGCTGCATCTCAGTCCGAGGGTGCCTGGTGCATAGAAGGCATATAACGATTATTTATTGGATGAATGCATGTGTGCTGGGTCAGAGCAGACATTTTTGTGGTTGAAACCTCAGTTCTTCTCCATCCATTTTAACCTGTCTAGAAAAGGGATTCAAGGGATTCAGAAGGCTCTTCTAATCTCCAATGTTTTCCTTCCCTTCAGTTTTCATTTTTTTTTTCTATTTAAGGCCACACCATGGCTTATGGAAGTTCCCAGGCTAGGGGTTGAATCAGAGCTGCACCTGCCATCCTACACCATAGCCACAGCAACGCGGGACCAAAGCTGCATCTGTGACCTACACCACAGCTCCTGGCAATGCTGGATCCTTAGCCTACTGAGCAAGGCCAGGGATCAAATCCCATCCTCATGGATACTAGCTGGGTTTGTTACGCACTGAGCCACAATGGGAACTCCCCAACTTTCATTTTTAAAAATCTCCCTTGGAGACAAGTGTTTCTGTGAAGGAAAAACAGAGAACAGGATGTCTTGGGGCTCCCCCTTGGCTGTGCTTTCTTTGGGGACACCTGCTCTTGTGCCCTAGACCCCTGCTGCTTGGTGACACGTCCTTCCCGCGTGTCACAGCTTCGGTACTGATTTGGCTTGATCATAGTCACTAGATATGGGGACAGTATGTCCCAGAAGAGAGCTCTAGGAACTGAGTGTGGAGGGGGAGTCAACAGGGAGATGCTGGGAGGGCTTCAGTGATGCAGAGCTGCTCTCTGCTGTGAAGTGGGCATCATCTGGCTGGGTGTCAGGCCACCTAGCCAGCTGGGTGTCAGGCCTGGCCTCCCTGGGGTGAGGGGGCACCATTGAGACGCCTCAGTTTACACCCGCAGCCAAGTCTCTTCTGGGCAGCCAGCGTGTGTCAGCGGGTCTGCTCTGTGCTGGGCGGAGCCAGGGGGCCAAGGGAGCAACGCAGGACCCCCACTCCTTAGGACACTGTGGCCTGGTAGAGGGATGCAGTGAACCCAAAGAAAAGGACGCGCCCTCCACTGTGGTCAAGTAGGTGGTTCAGAGCCACGGGAGGAGGAACAGGGAGAGCTGTCCAGGGTGCTAACCAGATGGCTTTTGAGGAGCCTTGCTCCTCAGTGCACACATCTTTTCCTCTGGAACATGTACGGCAATCAGTTAATTAATCACAATCTCTTTGGGCATAAAGCTTCTCTGCCTTTGTTATTGTGAAAGCCCAGCCTCCTACTAGACAGAGGGCCAGAGCCCCTTACAGGCTTGTATCTGTCTCTCCAGCTTCATTGCCCTACTTCTCTCTTTCCTTCCATCTGTCCAGACATCCCCTTACCAGCTAGCCAGCCAGCCAACGTCTGCAGGTCTTGTTATGCAGGGCGTGGCAAAAGGCATATGATAAAGTGAGAGAAAGAGTACCTGCTCACAAGAGAACTAGGTGTTAAATTGCCAATTATGATGATAATACACAAGTGGTTATTATGGAACATCTGGTGAGGGAGGAATGCAGTGTGCTTTGGGGTGACTGGCCAGGGGCCCTGAGTTCATGGGGTGGCCTGAGGAGGTTTCATTTGCATTAAGGGCTGAGGGATATGTGTGCACTGAATAAGGAAGGCTGGTGTAGATGGGAGGTTGTTCAGGCAGCCCAGGCAGCTTGTGCAAAGGCCCTGAGGCAGGAGGAGCTTTGGACAACTGAAGAACTGAAGGAAGGCTTCTGTGGGAGACAGCCGGGGGAGACGAGGCCGGATCATGCAAGGCTCATTGATGGGAGGGCGTTGGAGGGGGTGCCAGAGGAAGCGGTCAGGGTGGCTGAGGTGATTGGGCCATCTGAACAAGAGGTGTCCAGGCAGGTGGGCTGCACCTGGCTGTTCTCTGTGAGTGCTTCACTGCCAGCCCCTGCCCCCAATCGCGCCCTGGCTCTCGGAGGTGCTTTTGTCTTTTTGTCTTTTTTAGGGCCGTACCCGTGGCACATGGAGGTTCCCAGGCTAGGGGTTGAATTGGAGCTGTAGCTGCCGGCCTACACCACAGCCACAGCAACGCCAGATCGGAGCTGTGTCTTCGACCTATGCAATAGTTCACGGCCACGCCGGATCCTTAACCCACTGAACGAGGCCAGGGATTGAACCCGCAACCTCATGGTTCCTAGTCAGATTCCTTTCCGCTGCACCACAGTGAGAACTCCTCGGAAGTGCTTTTGAAAGCCCACTGCCTCCACACACCCTGAACCGAACTTTTTCCCTGTGTTCCCTTCACAGGCTATTTACCCAACAGCATGCACGCCGTGGAGGCCATGCTGGCGGCCGCAAGCATTGGTGCCATCTGGAGTTCCACGTCACCAGACTTCGGTGTGAATGTGAGTCAGGGTCCCTGCAGGTGCCCTGGATATGTGGCTACCACGGGGTGAGCATTCCATGTGATTCCCCTGACATTTTGGGTGGGGTGTGGGCAGCTGCGAGGCAGGATGGGCAAGGCTAAGAGGCAAGGCATCTCAGTGGCCTCCCCAGTCACGGACTCCGAGAAGTTGCCAGAGGAGCTGAACCTCAAGTCTACACATAAAACAATTCTTCCTTTCCAATATCCCTCATGCCCAGCTGTGTATATTGGCTGCATTAGTGCATGTTATATGTGACAGGCAGTGTTGAGGACATGCAGCAGATGCTGCCCGGTCGCCTCTCCTTTGACTTTATGACCACTTGAGATTTCTGATTGTTTATCCTCTGCTGACAGTTTTCCAGATTTGCTCGTGGAAGCTCCCCTGTGCCCTCCCTGTGTCCATCAATGCCATTTCTTTATTATTATTTTTTTTCTTTTTAGGGCCACACCTGCAGCATATGGAAGTTTCCAGGCTAGGAGTTGAATCAGAGCTGCAGCTGCCAGCCTACACCACAGCAACATGGCATCTGAGCCCCGTCTGCGACCTATACCGCAGCCTGCGGCAATTCTGGATCCTTAACCCACTGATCCACAATTGGAATTCCCATCACTGCCATTTCTGATCTCTTACTTTGGGTTTGAGCTTTTCACTCTGTGCGGGAGGGGACAGGCCTCTTTATTCCCGTAAACCCAGAAAGCACCAGGGACTGGGTGGGCCAGCTGCTGGAGTGGCCCAGGCCGGGGCAGAAAGTGGGCTTATCCTCCACCCCACCCCCACCCCTGCTCCCTGGGGAGAAGGAAGAAGCCACACAGCAGGACTTGGGACCCCTTCTCTCCAACCAGGGACCTGGTTTGATTGCAGAGCCTGGGGGATAAGGGCCTCTCAGGAGCCATGAGGACAGATGCTGTTACAGTCCACATCCCTGATTGCCCTTCCCCTGCTCTGGGTGTGGGCCCTTCACTGGGCACCGGTCAATACAGCCCCAGGTTAAGGGCTGGCCTGGCTTGGCTGGTCGTGCATCCCTGGGTGAGTTATTTGTCCTCACGTATAGAACAGGGGCAGTGGGAGGAGTCTTGTGAAGTGAGTGTAGACCGTGTGGACCCATGGTGGCATGGAGGATGGATGCTTGTGGCCTCAGATATGATGATTGCACTTTCCCAGCTCCACGCTCTGCGGCCCATGCACCTTGTCCGCAGGCCAGACTATTCGGGTATGAGCTGAACTCGGGCTTGCTGCTTACTGAAGGCTCTCAGGGTCTGTGTCATTTACCCCCCCACCCCACTGTGTGAAGGAGGGGCAGGCAGATGTGCTTCTGTGACAGAGCTCTGAGCAGTGAAGCAATTGGCTGAGGCTGGTCTGTGCCCCCGAGGGGTGAGGACCCAGCTCTGCTGGGCTCAGGGAGGGGGTCACCTCAGACCTCACCGCTGGTGGCCTTGGTCACGCCTCCTGGGGCTTGGCTGGTCCTCTCCCAGGACCACCCAGGTGTCTGGACTAACCTGAGACTCGAGTTCCAGGGGGCTCTCTTAGTCCCCAAGGCCCTCCATGAGCTGCTTGGGGCCAGGCCGTCCTTGTGGGGGTCTTGGAGGATTAGAACTGGGTCCCTGGGCACTGCTGTCCTTGGATCCCTCAGCAGGCCTTGAGCTGTGTTGCACGGAAGTGGTGAAAGGGCCTCAAGGTTCATTCCGGCATGTGGCATGGAGCTCCTGCCCAGATTTGAATCTGATTGTGTTGCTTCCTGCCTGGCATCCTCAAGGCACACTGTAGGGGGAGCTTGTGGGGACTGCAGCATTGACACTCCTAGGGTTGGGACAGCACTTTTAACCCTGCCCCTGGTCAGTAAATGTTGGCTGTTACTAATGAGTAGGGAGATGGGTGGTTTATTTATTTTTTTCTTTTTTTGGCTGCCTCATGGCACATAGAGTTCCCAGTTCAGGGGTCAGATCCAAGCCACAGTTGCTAACCTAAGCCACAGCTGTGGCAATGCCAGATCCTAAACCCACTAGGCTGGGCTGGGCTGAGGATTGAACCTGTGTCCCAGTGCTCCCAAGATACCGCTGATCCTGTTGTGCCACAGTAGGAATTTGGGTGGTTTTGAGTGAACGGGACTTTTAAACAGTTGTGAAGCTACTGGGTGAGCAGTGTGTAGCCTTGGGGCCAGAACAAAGCCCCTGCCTGAGGACTGCACAGAGAGTACAACTCCCGGCTTGGCCTCTGGCTGGGGATCTAAGCCACCAGGTTTGGGGTGGGAAGGGTCAGGGGACAGGCAGGGGCCCAGCCGCTTCCCACTTGGCTGTAGCATTGACAGCTGGTGCTGACCCTGCGCTTGGGCTCATTGTCCTTTGCAAAATGTCATCACTGGAGCCTGCTCCAGCTGACTCTGGTCCTCAGGTCCTCTCAAGTGGAGGATACAGCCAGTGGATGGCTCTGGAGCAGCGTCTGGACCTCCCTTCCCTGGTGTGAGGTGGTTCAGGTTTTCTGGGATGATAGCTGTTGTTGGGGCTGCTATAGGCACTAGGTGGCAGCATGGCTCTGCTCTGGCCACTATCCTTAGCACATTTGGTTCCTATGCCTTCCTACTAAGATGCTTCCCTCTGCCCTGAGTTCTGGGAAGTGGTCCTCGTCTTTCTGGGGCCCTGGTGCAGAGCGGGGTACAGGTGGGCATGTGCGCCATCCTTTGGAGTGAGTGTCATGCAGCTGACAGTTAACATATTAGTCTGGTGACCTCACACCCTCCAGCTGCCTGCACCACCTGTTGGCTCCAAGGGTGAGCCCTGCGTGTTGGAAACTCTCACTCAGGTGGCCACAGGTACCTGTGTGCTGAGTAAGAGCCTGGGACAGAACAGTGATGCCAGAGCACGAGATGTCTCCTTTGTTAACCTATGGGCAGCATCTAGAGTTAATGATGAGGCAGGGCCTGGGGCTGGACTGAGGAGCCATGGGCCCAGGATGGCCCACTTCAGTGGTTTGCAAACCTCTGCTTAAAAAAGAGGTCCGTAGGAGTTCCCTGGTGGCTCAGTGGGTTAAGTATCCACCATTGTTACTGCTATCACGCGGATTTGATCCCTGGCCTGGGAACAACAAAAAAAGTGGACCCTGCTCTTAATTTACGGCATCACCATTTTAGACTTCAGATGGACCCCCTTTTCAGTAAAGGGTACTTTTCTGAAATCTGTAATGAAACGTGAATGTCTTTCCTACTTTGAATCATGTTTCTTATTGCAAATCACTGACCATCCCTATTATCAAGGGAAAATCACCCCTCTTGCAAATCCTGATGTTAACTGTTTGGTTCCTTTATGATGGGGTCACATTGCTAGTGACTGAGAAGTAGTTCTAGTCCCGGGGCACACGTGTGGGCCGGGCGCCCTGGCACGTGCATGCGAGATCGTCACCAGGCAGTTCAGAAGCCTGGGGCTGGGTCTTCTTGTACACGTGGCTTTGCCCACCCACAAATGCGGTGGTGACCTCCCCTCCCCTGGCCAGGCTGGTGATGAAAGCACCCTCTCAGTTGCCAGGCCAGGTGCCCGTATGTGTGGGCTGTTCCCTGGAGGGATGGGGACACTTCCTCTCTTCTTTCACTGTCTCTTGGCTCTGCGTCTGCCCTGCCCCTCCTCACCACATGCCCCTCTTCTGCTTCTCCCACTTCTCCCACCCTCTCCACTTGGATGTGCCCCCCATTGGGCTCGGGGGCATCGCCAAGTGAGGGTTGTGCTTGATCTTTAGGTCCCCAACCTGCCAGCCTCACTCAGCCTGCCAGGTCCTGTGCGTTTTGACATTTAGTTTTTTCATTGTTTCACTGTTTACCTTTGAGTGGGTGGCTTTTTCAAAGACATTGGGCCTCTGATACCCACACATCTAGGAGCCAGGCCCGCAGCCTATAGTCCTCACCTCAAGGAGCACTTTCAGGTCTCTGCGTGTGAGCGTGTTCATGTGTGTGTGTGTGTGTGCAAATCTCTGTGTGTGTGTGCATGCACATAAATAGGGCAGCTGTTCTTCTCACACTGGGTGGGCTGTCCACGTGATCCAGTGCTGGCTGTTGGTTTCAGTGCTTGATTGGTTGCTAAGCACCACGTTCTGGCAGCTGCACCGTCACAGGTGTGTTCGGTTCCTCGCCACTTGAGAGCAGTTTTCCACTGAGCAGCCCTCTTCTGGACCAGAACAGGCCAACAGTTGTTTTCTGAGGCTCAGGGATCCTGACCCTTGTTTGATCAGCCAGGAAAACCGCCACCTCTCGTGGAATCTCTGAGTCTTTCTAGGGTGCCATGGGCCCAGACCTTGGTTCTAAACCCTGTGTTGTCCTTGAGGTCTGTTCGCTCTCCCTGTGACCGAGGGTCCTCTCTGTGATGTCTGAGCTGCAGGTCACTTCCCGGCTGGTGCTCCCACCTGTGTGGGAACAAGCCAGAAGGGATGCTTGGTGCCATGGAGAAATTTCTGCTGCCTTCCAGGACTCTCCAGTCTGACTCCATTCAGCTCCCCCTACCCCAGGCTTTTCTCGTGGTGCCCTGTGCTCAGAACAGCCTGACCCCCTCCCTCCTGGCTATTGGGCCTGCTCCCCTTCAGCCTCTGAGCAGAGTGCTCTCTGGGGACTTTCTGAATAAAAGAGACTCTGTCCTGTAATCTTTAGCCCAGAGGGTCTCTAATTTAATTGTGCATCACCTGAGGGGCTTGTGAAAACAGATTGCCAGGCCACATCCTGACTTTCCAGTTGAGTAGGTCTGGGGTCCTGAGTGATGCTGTTGTCGCCACAGGAGCACTCCGAGGGGCCCTGGCCTCCCCTGGTCTGGCCCACATGCTTTGCTGACTCCTGTGGAGCTCTGAGAAGTTGCGCCTGGCCCACTCCAGGGCAGTTAATTAGTTACCTAATGAGTTTAGTTAATCATCGTGCTGCAGATGGCTCCGCCATGCAGCCAGGTGGAGACCCTGCCCATCATGTCCTGGCATCACTGATGATACCCTTGGAGTAGCCCCCGGTGTTGACCTTGAGCCTCTGCATTGGCCTGATGTGCGAGGGACCAGGAGCGCCCTCTGGGCAATGCCTTTCCGGGCTTTGTTTTTGTGGATGAAAATGCTCCACCATGTTCTGACCTTGACAGGCTGGGAGGAGAGCTGGAGGGGAGACTATCTGAGAGAGCTTGTACCTGTCACCCTTGGGGTCGAACCAGTGTGTCAAGAGGCAGTTCCAGAAACAAATTCCTTGGCTGCCTGGGCAATGTACCTTCTCTCAAGAAAGGGCTGTTCTTGGTGGGAGGCGATCCCACATGTGGTGTAAACAGACAACTGGGTGTGGTGAACCTGATTTTTTTGTGTGTGTGTGTGTGTGTGTGTGTCTTTTAGGGCTGCACCTGCCGTGTATGGAGGTTCCCAGGCTAGGGGTCCAATCGGAGGTACAGCTGCCGGCCTACACCACAGCCACAGCA
This sequence comes from Phacochoerus africanus, assembly GCF_016906955.1. Classification (NCBI taxonomy): domain Eukaryota; kingdom Metazoa; phylum Chordata; class Mammalia; order Artiodactyla; family Suidae; genus Phacochoerus; species Phacochoerus africanus. The sequence goes on along the minus strand of NC_062558.1, from coordinate 28,259,871 downwards.
ATGCCAGATCCAAGCCGCGTCTGTGACCTACGCCACAGCTCATGGCAACACCGGATCCTTAACCCACTGAGCGAGGCCAGGGATTGACCCCACAACCTCATGGTTCCTAGTTGGATTTGTTTCTGCTATGCCACGATGGGAACTCCGAGCTTGCGTTTTAAAACGGGGTTTGTTGATGAGTGGACACACATAGGTTTATGCATTTGCTCAACAAAAAGTATCATTTGGAGGATTCAGATACCTCTTTCATCGGAGATTAAAAGAGAACCAAAATATGGGGCTTCTTTGCATATCCAGCTGCCTTTTGGGAAGGTGAGCCTTCTGTCACATGCTCTGTGGGAGCCGAGCAGAAAGGCTCTTTCTGTAAAGTGGGGACTCTTTGTGGGCATGCAAATACTCATCTATTGTTTTCCTATTTGTTAGACTCTGTTTGTCTGTAAGTCCTTCTGGTGTTTCTTTTGCTTTTTTTTTTTTCCTTTTTGGCCTCATCCAAGGCCTGGGGAAGTCCCCTGGGCCAGGGGTTGAACCTGAGCCACTTCAGTGACAACATTGGATCCTTCCTTCTGGTGTTTCTTTGGATTGATGCTTTCCCTGAAGTGATGATCCTGTCTTGGGAGCACATTGGGTTTTCCCTGCTCTTCACTGGCCTCTGGGTGATGGGGTCGCAAGGTCATGGCTAGTGCACTAGCAGTGCTGCTTTTTCTTTTCTTTCTTTCCTTTTTTTTTTTTTTTCTTTTTTGGGCTGTCCCTGCAGCATATGGAAGTTCCCCAGGCTAGAAGTCGAATGGGAGCTGCAGCTGTGGCCTACATCACAGTCACAGCAACGTCAGATCCGAGCCATGTCTGTGACCCATACTGTAGCTTGTGGCAACACTGGATCCTTAACCCGCTGGGCAAGGCCAGGGATTGAACCCGCATCCTTGTGTATACCAGTCTGATTCTTAACCTGCTAAGCCACAACGGGAATTCCACCCCCCCCCCTTTTTTTTAAATGCTGCTTTTTCTTTTCCTGGAGATGCAGCCGTGCTGTCACCTGCATAAGCTTTTTGCCTTTAGGATAAGCGACGACGACCCTTTTTTTCCCACTCCAGGGTGTTTTGGACCGATTTTCACAGATTCAGCCGAAGCTCATCTTCTCTGTGGAGGCCGTCATGTACAACGGCAAAGAACACGGCCACATGGACAAGCTGCAGCAGGTCGTGAAAGGTGTGTGGGCTGGCGGGGCAGGTCAGGGTACAGGGGTGAGAGCCTGATAGGGCTCCCGCAAGCTCCTGGGAGCTGCGAGCTACAAAAGACTGAGTGATGCCAGCCCTAGATTGTGCTACGTTTCAGCCAAAAAAAAAGATCGACGACCACATCTGCCTGTCCTGTAAGCTTGTGTTTTCTCCTCCCTGCTGCTTGCAGGGCTACCAGACCTGGAAAAAGTGGTGGTGATTCCCCATATCTCCTCCAGAGAGAAGATAGACATTTCGAAGATGCCAAATAGGTAAGCCAGCCACAGGCTGATCACTGGTTCCATGTGGAACCCACTCGAAATCCCACCAGGCAGCAGGTCCTGTGGATCTTTTTTTTTTTTTTTTTCTTCTTCTCACTTTTCAGGGCCGCACCCACGGCATATGGAGGTTTCCAGGCTAGGAGTCCAAATGGAGCTTCAGCTGCCGGCCTACACCCCAGCCACAGCAACATCAGATCCTATCCTCATCTGCAACCTACACCACAGTTCACAGCAATGCCAGATCCTTAACCCACTGAGCAAGGCCAGGGATCAAACCCGCAACCTCATGCTTCCTAGTTGGATTCGTTTCCAATGCGCCATGATGGTCCTGTGGGTCTTTCCACATGCAGTCAGGGTGTTTTCAGAGGTTTAGTTAAAATCATCATTCTGCAGTTGGGCACCTGAGGGCCCCAGAGGGATTCCCCCAAGACCACCTGGTGGCTTAGCAGCAGAGCAGAGTCAGTCCCAGGTCCCTCTTCCTGTGTGGTGGGCGTGGATGGGGCCAGGCCACACCAGTTCTGCATGGTGACTGATGTGTATCCACACGTACACACGTGTGCAACATGTGAACACCTCTGTGTGTTTCTGTATAGTGTATATGTGTATACGAATGCATGCATATGTACACACAGGCATACACAGAAAGGTTTATACATACCTAATATGCTTTTTTGTTCTAGAACCTTTTTTTGGTCCCTATTGCTAATGGTCTCTTCCTTTGCTTTTCTGACATTCGTAAGCTAATAGATCATATGCCTGGAGCACCTTCATTCTGAAGAGAAAGTAAGAAAAGGGATTATGATCTGGTCAAAGTTGAATTCTTCCCAAAGTTCTTGTTGCTATGTAATTTTCATCTTTTTTTTTCTTCCTCTTTTTTGGCTGCCCCGTGGCATATGGAGTTCCAGGGATCAGATCTGAGCCACAGTTGTGGAAGCTGTGGCAAAGCAGGATCCTTTAACCCACTGTGCTGGGTGGGGATGGAACCTGTGTCCTGGTGCTGCAGAGATGCCACCAATCCTTGTTGTGCCACAGCAGGAATTCCAGGTTTCATTTTTCTTGAAGTGATCATAGGGGAGAGAGTTCTGAGATCAGTTCATTTAGCCTTGTGTCTGGGCTGCAGGCAGGAGCCTCTGAGCAGCCTGTTAAGGCCCCGTGGGAAGCAGTGGCAGAGGGGGGTCCTGTGCATGCTGCCGGTAGCAGGTGGGGGCTGTGGAGGGAGTGCAGACGCCTTGCTCTCAGGTCAGACAGCGGTGGATGCCCGGCTGAGGGGTTTTGTGCAGACACCCTCTGGGGCGCTCAGAGGAATAAAGCTCATGTATTGCCCTCAGGGTTTATGCTGGGTTGGAGGTAGGGGGCGGGACACTTCTGCAGGGAGGGTGGCTCATGACCACTGGGCCCAGGAGACTCAGCCATGCTGGACAATAAGGGGCACAGGAAGTGCCCAGGTGGGGAGAGAAGGGCGTGGTTCCTTCTCTGTGGGGTCTGGGCGAGGTGACACCTAAGGTGGCCTTGAGAGGTGAGCAGAGTTCAGGGACAGTGTGGGTGCCAGGATTCCAGAGGCTGAAGGGAGCTGCTGCAAAGCAACTGTTCTATGAAGACTGTGGCCTCAAGCCATACTGCTGGGGGTCAGATCTCAGCTCTGTGGCCCCATGCCAGCGATCAGCCTCTCTGTACCTTGCTTTCTCCATCTGTCAGTGGAAATGACAGCAGTACCTTCCTGCAGGCTTTGGGGTGCGCAGGAAGTTAGCCCTCCGTGGTGTCTGACACTGTGAGCAGGTGACAGCCTCGGGCTGGAGTGGGCTCTGTCCTCCGGGTCAGGATGCGCAGGTCTTTATAGGCTACCCCGCAGGCTTGGACTTGTCCCCTAGACTGTGGGAACCCTGCTGACCTTGATAAAGTACAACCAGCTGCAAATTTAGCTCCCCTGCTTTTATTGATGGGGCCGCAGGGGACGGAGGAAAACAGGACGGTTAGCTGGCCCCACTGTGGCCCGGCTTTTATTTTTCCGAACATGTTTATTGGTAATTGATATAAAATGAAAGCATCCAGGAGAATTACATTAGCCACTTCATTTAGCTTCAGACGATGGGGGGAGTGTCTCCCTCCCCTAATCCATCCTGGGAGCCGGGCCCCATCGCAATCCACCTTTTGATTGTTGGATGCCATAGATAAACTGAAAGCCCATGTGTGGAGGCCTGGAAGGGGGGGCTTTCAGTTTTAGAAAAGCAACAAAAGTAATGGCTATTTGCTGTGATTTGTAGACCAACTGAAAGAGAAGGTTTTTCTCTGTATGAAGCTTCGAATAGATTGGGTCTTTTATATAAACTGGATGCATATGGGAGGTGGAGGTTTCAGTGGGACCTCCATTGGCTGGAAAATTCCACAGTGAATACTCTTCCTGATAATCTGGAGAGGAAGGCTTTGCTTTTTACCACTCAGAGTTGAAGATTTTGGGTGCCCTTTTCAAACTGCCACACCTGCCCCAGGAGACATTTTCACCTTCAAGGATACCATCCAGTGCAAGACAGCACACTTCTTCACTTTAGTGTGTGTGCATTTGAATTCTGTATTTAAAAAAATTATTTTGGCTGTGGCTGTGGCATGTGGAAATTCCCAGGCCAGGAATCAAACCTGAGCCACAGCAGTGATGACGCTGGATAACCACTAGGCCCCCAGAGAACTCCTAGTTTGTGTTTCAGAGTGACTGTCCTTGGCAGTTTGCTGCAGGCCGAGTTTACCTCATTTCTCCCTCTTCTTTGAAAGAAAGTTCTGTTTGTTGAAATGGTAGTGCTTTTTCCGCCTTTTCTTCTCCCTTCTAAACCAGTGGAGGAACAGGGCCATGGGTTCTGGATCCATGTGTCCACAGCTCTTAAAATACAGAGACCAGAGAGTTCCCTGGTTGTTTAGTGGGTTAAGGATCTGGCATTGTCACTGTCGTGGTTCTGATCATTCCTGTGGCATGGGTTTAACCCCTGGCTGAGAACTTGCGTGTCTCGGGCACAGCCAAAAAAAAAAAAAAAAAAAAAAACCATCTCATCCAAGGTGGCTTTGTGGCTTCCACTGCCCTGTTTCTGTGCAGAAATTGTTCCCTTCAGAGGTTCTGCATCACCCGCAGTGACCTTTTTTTGTCAGCTTTGGGGGTGAGGGGAGGGCAGACCATTTGGGCAATAGCCAATAGCTGGGCTTAGTTTTATTTGTTCCTGGACAAATATTTGTGTCTGTCTATTGTAAACCTCAGGATATAGGAAATGATATTTGCCTAGCAGGTTTTCTGTCATAGAAAGTCTAGAGTTGGGACCGTGGCCACAGCTTCTTGCTGTGACCTTCATACATCAGAAGTGGTCACCACTGGCACCTCATCCCCTCCGTTCTCCAGGGGCAAAGGGGAGCATTCAGACCCACTTGGCTCTCACTTCCCTTGGGGGGATCTGGGGAAATGAGGCGTTTGCAATCAGAAGCAGAGTTTGCATACAAACAGCCAGCGTGTTAATTGTAAGAGATCCTTCCTCCTGCTCCTTTGCCACAATGTTGATTAAAGCACTTAGATTCTCTGGAGAGACAGTCCTTGGCCTCGTCAGCCGTGCTAATAAAGCAACTGGAAATTTTCACTCAATTAGTTTTCCTTCCATTAGCCTGAATCCGTGAGCCTCGACTTTCCCCTCCCCTTGTGGAAAGCTCCCAGACAAGTCTGGTCCCCAGAATCCAGACCGTTGTCCAGGCAGACGTGGAGGAGAGCAAAGGGGGGGGACTCAGCCGCCCCCCACCGGGGCCACCCCTCTTGGTGTTCTGGAATCTTCACTCTTTGTCTCTTATGCATTTTTGCCCACAGTGTGTTCCTGGAGGATTTCCTGGCCACTGGGAAAGGCGAGCAAGCGCCCCAACTTGAGTTCGAGCAGCTGCCGTTCAGCCACCCGCTCTTCATCATGTTTTCGTCTGGCACGACGGGGGCGCCCAAGTGCATGGTGCATTCTGCTGGGGTAGGTCTGCGACCACCTGCTCCCCAATCCCTGGACCACCCAGCATGTGGCACCGCTCTTCACTAGGGGCGCCCATCCTGCAGAAATCCTGTCTTGAGCCGGGCGATCAGGGGCTGAGTTGGGCCTGGGCCAGGTGGGCCAGTGACAGTCACACTGCAGGTCACGACTCCTTAGGGGGTCGCGTGCCCAGGGATGGGCCCTACGTGCATTTTATTTTATTTTTATTTATTTATTTTTTTGATTTTCAGGGCCGCACCCGTGGCATATGGAGGTTCCCAGGCTATGGGTCTAATCATAGCTATAGCCTCTGGCCTACACCACAGCCACAGCAAGGCAGGATCTGAGCTGCGTCTGCAACCTACACCACAGCTCACGGCAACGCCCGCTCCTTAACTCCCTGATCAAGGCCAAGGATCAAACCTGCCACCTCATGGTTCCTAGTCAGATTCGTTTCCGCTGCGCCACAATGGGAACTCCCTTACCTGCATTTTAAACAGAAGGAAACAGGATAGATGTGACTAGACAATATCAGCACATCGGAGTTCTGGTCGTGGCTCAGTGGTTAATGGATCCAACTAGGATCCATGAGGTTTTGGGTTCCATCCCTGGCCTTGCTAAGTGGGTTAAGGATCCAGTGATGCCGTGAGCTATGATGTAAGTCAAAGACGTGGCTCAGATCTGGCATTGCTCTGGCTGTGATGTAGGCCGACAGCTACAGCTCTGATTAGACTCCTAGCCTTGGAACCTCTATATGCCGTGGTGCGGCCCCAGAAAAGACAAAAAAAAGAAAAAAGAAAATATCAGTGCATCAAGGGTGGTAAGAGGTATTTTGTGATTTTGTGAAACCGTCATCTCAGTGCGGGTATGGGAGGTGCAGGAGTTTCAAGTCAGAAGTTTCAAGTTGTCATGACTGTGAGTTTTGGTCTAAGAGTTTGAAAGCCCCTGGGTTATGTTATAAAGTGCAGTTAACTGAAGGACTTATCATGTGTGTCAGCGCAGGCTGCCGTAGCAAAACAGCACAGACTGGGGCTTGAATGACAGATTTACATCCCCAGGTTCTGAAGCCTGCACGTCCAAGGTCGGGTGTGGGTGGGGCTGCTTCCTTCTCAGCTCTCCCTTGGCCGGCCCCCTGCTCACTGAGCCTGCAGCTTTGCCCTCACGTGGCCTCTTCTGTGCACATGCAACCCTCTATATTTTCTCTATATAAGGTGTCTGTCACATTGGAGGAGGGCCCACCCTAATGGCCTCATTTGAATTTCATCCCCTCCTGGAGGCCCCGTCTCCAAGCACAGTTACGTTCTGAGGAGCCAGCTATTAGGGCTTCTCAGCTTGGGGGGGCAACACTGTTCAGCCCACAACAGGTGCTTTTCATTTTTCTATTTATTTCATCAAAATTTATTTCACCATTTTCTATTTATTTCACCATTATTAAAGCACCTGATGGGAGCTCCTGTCATGGTGCAGTAGAAGTGAACCTGACTAGGAACCACAAAGTTGCGGGTTCGATCCCTGACCTCACTCAGTGGGTTAAGGATCTGGTGTTGCTGTGAGATGCGGTGTAGGTCACAGCCACGGCTCAGATCCAATGTTGCTGTGGCTGTGGCGTAGGCCGGCATCTACAGCTCCGATTAGATCCCTAGCCTGAAAACTTCCACATGCCACAGGTACGGCCCTAAAGAAAAAAAATAAAACATGAAATAACTAAGTGTTCCATGTTACACATATAGATCAGCTACTTTAACTTTTTTTTTTTTTTTTTTTTTTTTTTTAGGGCCACACATGAGGCATATGGAAGTTTCCAGGCTAAGGGTTGAATCGGAGTTGTAGCCTACAGCTGCGGCCTATACCACAGCCACAGCAATTCGGGATCCAAGTCTCATCTGCAACCTAAGCTACAGCTCACAGCAACACCAGATCCTTAACCCACCGAGTGAGACCAGGGATTGAACCCGTATCTTCATGGGTACTAGTTGGGTTCAATACCACTGAGCCATGATGGGAACTCTCAGTTCCTTTTTTGGGCTGCACCTGCAGCATGCAGAAATTCCCAGGCTAGGGACTGAACCTGACCCACAGCAGTGACACCTCCAGATTCTTAACTACTAGGCCATCAGGGAACTCCTCTCAGTTAGATCTTGTCATAGCCTTTTCTCCCCACTGCTGAGGAGAAGGGGATTTTCCGAGTGGAGAAACCTCAGTTCTCAAATTTTTGCTCATGTTCCTCGTAGCTATTACTTAGTAAGATGTCAATATTTGGAAATGAAATATAAGATTTCTCTTATTCTCGCTCCTTTAGCTTTTGCAGATGTTCTCTGCACCTAGAAGCTGTTGAAATCCCTTCCGTAGAAAAGAAACATTGACATTTGAATCACTGTAATGCCTTGTTCAGCTCTTTACACAGTGTTCTCATCAGAATGTGGAAAGGTGTTAACACAGCTTCACTGTTACCTGTATTTGGACCCATGGAAGGTCTGGTGGCAGGTTATGTATCATAACACACGAGCCTGTTCATTCACAGCAGGTGACTTCTCAGGAACCACGAGGCTGGAAAGAGGGGACTTCATGGCTCATAGGCTTAATTTCTGGAAGCAACACTGGCCAAGCCCAGTGGCCCTTGGTAGGAGTGAGTGCTTGTTGCCCATACCATCCTATATTATCAAATCAGGTCAGGACTGTTCAGAATCCAAGGTGTGGCTGCTGGCTGCGTGTTTTCCCTGCAGAAGGGAGCTGGGGTCCGCCTGGTCAGAGGCCAGGTAACGAGCCACAGAGGTGAGCATTTTTAGAAACCTTGCAGATGAGGTCAGTGTGTGTATGGCAAAACAACCAACATTTTAGGTAAAACCGAAATGCCCAATTGTACTTCTATTTTTGGTGCTTTTTGCCTAATGAATGTCACTTTTTTAGGAGCGGATCATAAAAATGTATTAGATATAGTTTGCTCATAAAATCATCATGCCTGGTATATTTAGAATATGAAAAAGGAAAAAGGATATTAATTCTGACTTCACTGGGTGCTTGTATCTACAGAGAAGTGACTAAGCATCTCGCCTGTCTCAAGAGTTATCTTGAGAGGAAATTTGAAAGCAGAAAGGTCAAAGGCCACAGTCAAGGGACTGTCTCCTGGGAGGGAGGGGTGTGATCCTGGTTTGCTGGTTTGTGTTTTCTAAGTCCATGAAAGAGCCCAGAAAACACCTTTCCTTTTCCTTCTTTCTTCTTGCCTTCCTTTTATTTATTTTGGCCACAGTGTGCAGTGGCTTGATGTGGGATCTCAATTCCTAGACGAGGGATGGAAACCAGGCTGCAGCCAGGGCTGCAGTGGTAAAAGCACCGAATCCTAACCACTAAACCACCAGGGAACTCTCTCTTCCTTCTTTTAAACTACTCTTCTTGCTTGAGATCTAGGAAACCATGCTGCTTGTACTCCCTGACCCTCAGGGAGAATGTTCAGACTTGCCATAAATGTCTAAAAATGAAGGGAGGGACTTTTGGTGTGAATTGTGAAGGTACACCGAGAGAGAAATAAAGGACAGTTTTGTATCATCGAGAGAGTGAGGTTACCGAGCTTTTTAGGGCTGTACTCGAGGGATGTGGAGGTTCCCAGGCTAGGGGTTGAATTGGAGCTACAGCTGCCAGCCTACACCGCAGCCACAGCCACAGCCAGATCTGAGCCACGTCTGTGACCTACACCACAGCTCACGGCAATGCCGGATCCTTAACCCACTGAGCGAGGCCAGGGATCGAACCCGAAACCTCATGGTTCCGAGTTGGATTCGTTTCTGCTGTACCACAATGGGAACTCTATGTGTGACCTTTTTCTTCTCTTTCTTTTCAGGGCTGCACCTGTGGCATATGGAAGTTCCCAGGCTAGGGGTTGAATTGGAGCTGCAGCTGCCAGCCTACACCATAGTCACAGCAATGCCAGATCTGTGCCACGTCTTTGACCTACACCACAGCTCACTGCAACACCAGATCCTTAACCCACTGAGCGGGGCCATGGATCAAACCTGCATCTTCATGGTTACTAGTTGGGTTCGTAACCTGCTGAGCCACAATAGGAACTCCCCTGTTGAGCATTTTAAAGGGATCCTCCCATTGGCTTTTTTAAAACTGTTTCTCTTGGGTACATGAGAGTTATCAAAGCTGGTTTTAATACATGGAGCCTGCCTTCAGCCCCAGTAGTTCCTAAACAACCAGGGCCACTGTTGCCATCAGCCAGTGGCTCCTGTCTGTGGCTGGACTGGTTGCAGTGGTCTGGCCTTTTCAAGGGGCCTCTGAGGGGCAGCATCCCTGTCTGGCCCCAGGATCTTGTGTGAGACCTATTGTAAGGATGGCAAAACTGAGGCCAAGAGGTTAAATGGCTGATTCAGGGGCTCCTTGCTCTGTTCTTTGCATTGTGCTTGAGGACGAGAAGCTTCCTGTCCCTCCTGCACCACTGACAGACACAGATTTGTTTGGAACGAGTGGGGTCTGGAATATTCCTCAGTGGAATATTCTAGAGCTCTAATAAAAATGGGGAAGGAGTTCCCGTCATGGCGCAGTGAAAATGAATCTGACTAGGAACCATGAGGTTGTGGGTTCGATCCCTGGCCTCGCTCAGTGGGTTAAGGATCCGGTGTTTCTGTGAGCCGTGGTGTAGGTTGCAGGCGCGGATCGGATACTGCATTGCTGTGGCTGTGGCATAGGCCGGTGGCAGCAGCTCCGATTAGACCTCTAGCCTGAGGACCTCCATATGCTGCGGGTACAGCCCTTAAAAGAAAAAAAGAAAAAAAAGAAAAATGGGGAAGCCTTGTGCTGATAAAGAGCCCTAAGTTACATTAAATGGAGAAAGCAAAGTGCAGGACAATGTCCAAATTAAAAGCCAGTACAAATAAGTATATGCTGATAGATGAGAAGTATTCCTGGAAACATACATGAGAAACTTACATAGTTGCTAGTTGCAGGAGGGAAGGGGGCCTTGTCCTGATATATATGCTTTAGACTTTTAGACCAAGCAAATTATTAAACATTAAAATAAAAAAAAATAGATCATGCGTGGGCATCGGGAGAGAGGGGTCTGACTGGGCATTTGAGCTGAAAGCTGGGTCTTGAGCTGCCCCTTGGCCAAGGAGTCCCTGAGCTCCGATCGAGGCTCGCAGGAGCTCAGTAGTGGCTGTGTATTCTGGGGACAGTCTTGCTTGGCCCTCCTTCCTTCACCATCTGCCGTGAGGGGAGCAAGGCTGGCCAGTAGCGCTCTGGCCTGGAGGGGCGGGTATCTGCAGCCAGCCTGCATCCTTTTGACCTGATCTTTGACTGTGACTCTCTAGTCTGCCTGAGGTTGGTGGGTCCCCTGTGCTCCTGATCACCAGGTGCCCAGAACCTGCAGTCCAGTAGGAGTGGGTCAGAGTTTCCTCTTTCGTCCTTGCGAATCTAGGGGGTCAGGTGGCGAGGGTGCTCAGAAGTCTGCTTCCTCCAGGGAAGAAAGCAGAGATGGACCCCTCCTGCCCGTGGGTCAAGTGTGCTGCACGTGACTCTGTGCCCTCAGAGGAAGCAGCCCAGTTCCCACTGTGTCCCCCACTTCTCCCCAGGGGACCCTCATCCAGCACCTGAAGGAACACATTCTTCACGGCAACATGACCAGCAGTGACATCATCTTCTATTACACCACGGTGAGTGTGTGTCTGTGCTGAGGGGGTGCCCTCCCTGCCCTCTGCCCCTCCCAGGACGGGCTTTGCTTCATTCAGGTAGAGAGGCTTTCATCTTTTTTTTTCCTTTTTCCTTCCTCCCTCCCTCCCTTCCTTCCTTTTGCTTCCTTTCCTTCCTTTCTTTCTTTTTGTCTGTGTCTTCCGCATGTGGAAGTTCCTGGGAGAGAAATTGAACCTGCACCACAGCAGCAACCCGAGCCACTGCCAGATCCTTAACCCGCTGCGCCACCAGGCAACTCCTCTCTTTATTTTTCTTTTTGCCTCTCCCCCAAGGCACGTGTCAGTAGCCAGAAGCACAGCCTGATCCACAGGCCATATGCACTGGGCCCCAGGCTGCGTGTGTTAGCAGCCTTTGCTGCAGGGTGCTTTGTTCTCGCTCTTTCTCCCTCCAGCCTGCTGCCTTCTTGAATTAAATTAAGGGCACCATGGTCGCTCCTTAACTTGGCCGGACCCCCTGCGTTGAACCCCGGTTGCTTCCAGGACCTGGTGCCCTGGGGAATTCTAGAGAAACCAAGGAGACGGACTGTCCATTCAGTGTCTGTAGCCTGTAGAGATGGGAATGAGAGTCGCACGCCCCGCATCTGCAGCTCAACCTGGGGGGACGGGAACTTCTCAGAAATGCCATGAGGGTTGTCCGTTCTTAGTGCAACGGAAAAGGGACTCTGTTGGAAGAGCGTTGGGTGGCATGGGAGGCAGAGTAACGCCGCTAAAGATGCCCGTGTCCTTGTTACCAGAACTTGTGAATGTGACCTGGGTAGCGCACGGGGCTCTGCAGTTGTGATTCAGTTAAGGACCCTGAGATGAGGAGACTGTCCTGCATTGTCCAGATGGCCCGGTGTGACCACAAGGGTCCTTCTGAGAGGGAGACAGGAGGGTTGGGTCAGAGAAGGAGATGTGACGGCAGAAGCAGAAGTCCGTGGCAATGCGGCCAAAGCCAAGGGATGCGGCGCCTCTCGAAGCTGGAAGAAGCAAGCAAGACCCTCCCCTCGAGCCTCCAGAAAGAACTCCCAGCCCTGCCAATGCCTGATTTTAGACATCTGACCTTCAGAACCCTCAGACAGTAAATTTAGGTCACTGGGTTTGCGGCAATTGGGTACAGCAGCCAGAGGAAGTACATAGGCAGATCACCCAGTTAGGGGATGGCTGGGCATCCAGATGCGCAGACCAGGCGGCGGGGCCTTCGGGAGGCTGTGCAGAGAACAGAGCTACCCCTGCACTGTAGAGTCTACGTGAGGTCGCTGTCCTGCTCCCAGGATGGCCTTGGTCTTGCCTGAGGCTGTTTACATACTTTAGTGTGGAATGCACATCATCCGACCAGAGTTTGAGACCAGAGCTTGAGTTCAGGCCGTTGGAGATATTTGTGACCTTGCTGAGCTCTGAGAGGTGAAAACCTAATAAGTTAAAGGAAGTATGTTTATCCCAAGAGAACAAACCCCAAATCAGCTTTTTCTGAGACTGCAAATCTCAAAAGGCTCCAGAATGATTTAGCTCCTTGTCCTGGATGGTGATTCCATGCTGAAGCCCCCGGGACCCCAGGCAGACCCAGGAAGCGGTGCTCTTGATGAGTCACCAGAGGCTGGTGGCCTCATCCCCCACGTGCCCAGCTGTAAATCAGGGGGTTGGGGTTTCTTTCAGCTGCAGCCATTCCCCGCAGCCCCTCCATCCCCATCCCCTGTCCCAACATGAGACAGTGGTGTGGGCACCGCCAGGCTCTGGCCCTGTCCACACAGGAAGCCCAGCCCTAGGGATGTTTCATGAGGAATTGCAGCTCAGCTGCCTCCCTGGGACACAGTGATTTCAAAGAACACGGTTCTGCATCGAGGGGAAGTACATGATGAAAGGGCTCAAAAATTCAGAGCAATTTTCTCAAGTGTGTTGCACTCTTCTGGGAAGCATCCTGCCCATGAAGGATTGGGCCGCTGGATATTTCCACAGAGTGTGCCAGGCACCAGCTGCAGCTTTAGACACCCCCAGCCAGGCTCCTGCTGTGTCACTTACTGACCTGCTTTAACTGCTGGACAGTGAGGTGGCCAGGATGCAATGCTGCCTGTTAAAATAGTTCCTTGATAGAAGAAACTCAGGATGTTAAAACTTAAAAAAAATGAAAAGCAACTCAACGAAACGGAACTCTGTGTGGGTCCTCTAATTCTTTACCCTGTTGGTACTAACATAGGTTGTTGTCAGGATCTTTCAAATTTTTTTGACCGCACCCTCAGCATATGCAAGTTCCCCGGGCCAGGGAATCAAATCTGAATTGCAGCTGCGGCAATGCTGGACCATTAACCCACTGTGCCACAGTGGGAACTCCCCTGTCTGGGGGTTCTTAACCACCACTTGGGTGCACTCTTTGACATGTTTTAGCACACACGTGTGCATTTATCTGTGCCATAACTTGACGGGGAGTTGCTAGGGCAAAGCATTTTGCATTTGGAACAGACATTTCTCAGCCCATTTTGGCTCAGCATCAGGCAGCTTTCTAGGGACGTGAGAGGCCAAGTGACCAGGCAGAGGGGAGCTGGCCCAGCGCTCGGTGGACACGTGCTCTTGTCTGTTTCAGGTCGGCTGGATGATGTGGAACTGGGTGGTGTCCGCTCTCGCCACCGGGGCGGCTGTGGTCCTGTATGATGGCTCCCCCCTGGTGCCAACGCCCAACGTGCTCTGGGACCTGGTGGACAGGATTGGGTAGGTACCTGGGATGCCCTGAGATCTGGGTGCCATTTCTGGAATGCTCTGCTTGGTTCTCTCCCTCTTGGGGGGATGTGCAAGGGCAGGGGAGCTACCAGGAGCAGGTGAAGTTGTCCAGGAGAGTGGGAAGGGACCAGCGCCCCTGTCAGGGACCTCGGGGACTCCCCACCCCTCCCTGGGCCCAGGAGTGAGCTCTGAAACCCCAGGGCACAAGGAGAGGAAACATAGTCTAGATTTTGAGAACTTCCAGAGCCACTCAGAAGAGGGGCAGACTGAGGGCTGCTCAGAGCATGATTTCACTCAGGGCCCTTCGCCTTGCTGGTGCGACAGAGCCTGATCCAGACTAAATGTATAGACCCGCTCAGGGAGAGGCGGGATCAAGATGGTGGAGGAGTAACACGTGGTGCTCACCTTCTCCCACAAACACATCAGAAAAATTATCTACAGGATTTCCCATTGTGGCTCAGGGGGTTACAAACCTGACTAGTATCCATGAGGACTTGGGTTCAATCCCTGGCCTTGCTCAGTGGGTTAAGGATCCAGCCTTGCTGCAAGCTGCAGTGTAGGTTGCAGATGCGACTTGGGTCTGGTGTTTCTATGGCTGTGATGTAGGCCAGCAGCTGAGCTCTGATTTGATCCCTAGCCTGGAAACTTCCATATACTTCTGGTGTGCAAAAGCAAAACAAAAAACTGCATGTAGAATGATAGGCACAGAACATCTACTGAATGCTGCCAGAAGACCTTAACCCCTTAAAAGGGCAAGGAAGAGAGAGACAGATGTGCTCAGGGGACAAGCGCATAACTCATCCAGGATCCTGCGGGTCCATCCCGGGGGTGTCCCCACTGTTTGGACTTGCTGCCCCAGGGCTGGCCAGCATCCTACAGGGTCTTCTCAGACCCACGGGTGTGTTCCCAGGTGTCCCACTGGTGCTGCAGAAAGGCACTGCTGCCTCCCGCAGTCCTGTAACCGCTCTCTGCTTGGTTGGAAGGCAAGCTGGAACCCTGACGACAGAGGCAGCCACCAGTTAAAGTGGAGTGTGGGGGGAAGGGGACGTGGCCATGTGTCTCCTCTGTCCCCCTCCTCCTCATTGTGAGAAACTGTCAGAAGACTCTGTTTCATTATACGTTTTTTGCTGATGAATTAATCATAACCGCAGTACCCTCTCGCCACTGTGGTTGGTGGCCACTCTGGGCCTAATGATCGTGTTTCCTGAAATGAGAATGTGGAAGCTGGCCGGGCTCCTGGGGCCTGGAAGTCAGCCACGCTCCGAAACGTTCTAATTACTTTACGTTCACAGTGGGGAAATAGAAGGAGCCACTGATGTGGCTTAAATCCTTGGCCATTAATATTTTAAATATAACTTCGGCCTGGGTAATATTTAAATCCTGACATTTGGCTCACGATATTAGTGAGGAAGGTTATCTCCTAATGAGATTGTTTCCAGCGGAAAGGTTAATCAAATCCCTGGGAACCTAGACGGCTTGAAGACCTTGGCCTTTATTACCTGTAAGCTGAGCTCAGGTGGAGATAGTTCTGGGGTGTGTGCACGTGTGTTACAGGAAGAGGGATGGAGAGGAAAAGGTACATCCCTGGGGCTTAGAGCTGATGAAGGATGAAGGGCCCAGGGAGACCCAGCTCTGGCCAAGAGTATGTGCATGTGTGGGCGCACACAGGTATGTGTGTATACATCACAAATAAGGGAGCACATGTGAACACACGTGCACTTGAGCATGATGGAGCATGATAATGTGCGAAAATAGAATGTGTACCCGTATGTGTAACTGGGTCACCACGCTGTACAGTAGAAACAAAAATTGTATTGGGGAAATAACTATTAAAAAATTATAATAGTAAGTCCTGCAAAAAAAAAAAAACTGACTTAAATGCAATTTGACCCAAAGTCCTATTGGTTTGTGGCAGGAGGAATGGCTCTTCAGCACCCCGGGGCAGACAGAGTCCTTGAAGTGCTATTTCAGGGCCTCCAACTTTTTTTTTTTTGTCTTTTTGCCATTTCTTGGGCCGCTCCCACGGCATATGGAGGTTCCCAGACTAGGGGGCCAATCAGAGCTGTAGCCACTGGCCTACGCCAGAGCCACAGCAACGTGGGATCCGAGCCGCGTCTGCAACCTACACCATAGCTCACCTCAACGCCAGATCCCCAACCCACTGAGCAAGGCTAAGGATCGAACCTGCAACCTCATGGTTCCTAGTCAGATTCGTTAACCACTGAGCCACAATGGGAACTCCAGGGCCTCCGACTTTCAAAGTAACATCAGTCATTTAGGGAAGAAATCTTTGTTGATTACTATCATGTCAGCCCAGGACTTACTAACCTGTTTGATAACTGTGGGGTTATTCTGTAGACATGAACCAGATTCATGTCTACATGGATTGGACTCTTTTTTTTTTTTGCCGCCCCATGGCATATGGTGTTCCTGAGCCAGGGATCAGATCCAAGTTAGTTGTGACCTACACTGCAGCTGCGGCAATGTTGAATCTGTAACCCTCTGTGCTGGGTCAGGGATTGAACCTGTGATCCAAGGCTGCAGAGACGCCTCCGATCCCGTTGAGCCACAGCAGAAACTCCTGGATTGTCCTCTTTGTTTGGAGTGCATTTCTGGGCCTCCAGGTCTAGCCCGGAGAATGTTCTGCTTAGGATCGGGGCACAACTCTGGGGTCTTTGTCCAGGTTTGAAACTGGGCAGGCGCTTCACGTTTAGGGCGAAGTGTGTGTGTGTATGGGGCATATTCCAGGCAGAGGGAACAGCAAGTGCTGAGGTCCCAAGGGAATGAGATGGGGGTGTTGGAGAGGCTGGGAGGAGGGTCTTATGGCCCAGACATGAGGAGTTGAGGTGGGTGACTGGGATGGGAAGTGATGAACTGGATGAGGGTGAGGGCAGGGGTCCAATCTCCCAGGGATGTCTGGGCTGTGCCTACAGAGTAGGCTTTTGAGTGAATCGGGCACCATTGGGGCATGCGAGCCAGGGGAGCTGTGACATCCTTTTCATGAGCCATGGGGTTGAGGGCAGATTCGGGGAGACCCGGGCTCAGGCTGGTGGAGCCTTGGAGGAGCTGTGTCGGCAGGGCTGGGGCACTGCCTCCTTCTTCACGTGGTGATTCCCAGCAGCACTCACTAAAAATACTCAGTGCCGAGCACCCACGCAGGGGCTCCCGCACGTCGTGAACTCTTTCTGAAAGCATCTTATGTCAGCTCTGGAGGCAGAGGGGGAGCCCTCGCCATTTCTTTAGAATAGCATGCCTGTGGCCCACCATCTCTGTCTTTATACTTTGCCACGGTCACGGTTTGCCGAGAGACACCTGTGACTTAAAACGCATCAGGAAAAGGAGGCAGAGGGGGGATGAGCAAAATCAAGTTTTGAGCGGTGTGATTGGTCATTGGAGATCTCTGTACCCAGGGCTGGGGATGGTCACTGCTGCCCATCAGAAGGTGATGGGAACCCTGGTCTTGTGTTAAAGGGTAGATATTCCCGAAGTGGGCGACGCCTTAATCCTAGAGGAGACCTTGAATCAGGTCTGTCTTGAATCAGACTGTCTGAGCTTATGAAATAAGCAAAGGTGGAAAGTGGGGGGGCGGCCTGCGTATTTCCTGTTCCCCACAATCTCCCAGTTCCCAAAACAGCCGTCATCAGGGCACAGCGACCCTGGAGGTGCCTGAGATTTTAGTGCTGGCAGTGAAGAGAATAAAGGGACAGGTGGCACGAAAGAGAGTAGCTTTGAGCCCCCCTCCCCTCCACCTACCCCTGTTGATTCTACGCCTCCCAGCCCAGTGGGCCCTGAATCACAGGGTTCTCTGTGTCTCTGCCTCTGATAATCCTCTCCCTGAAATGATCCTGCTACCCAGGTGTGAAGGGATGGGGCTTGCTACCCCGAGGGGGCAGGAGGGATCTTGATTTTATGGCCTTCTTCAGCCCCAGGAGAAAACCTCCTTTACTTAGGGAGATAGAGCTTACCGGAAAGAAACAGAACATTAAATAACACTCTCCCCTTGAAAACAAAATGATTTATGCAAAGCATTGTCCTTCTCAGGACAGACTTGGGGATAAAGGACATTGGATTCTAAATGTTCTAAAAAAGAAGGCTGTAAGAGTTCCCATCATGGCGCAGCAGGAACAAATCCGACTAGGAACCATGGGGTTTCGGGTTCAATCCCTGGCCTCGCTCAGCAGGTTAAGGATCCAGTGTTGCCATGACCTGTGGTGTAGGTCGCAGACACAGCTTGGATCCCTCATTGCTTTGGCTGTGGTATAGGCCAGCGGCTACAGCTCCAATTAGACCCTTGGCCTGGGAACCTCCATATGCCGCAGGTGTGGCCCTAGAAAAGACAAAAATAAATAAATAAAAGAGAAGGCTGCAGTTTTCTAAGTTTCCTTCAAACATGAACTTATTTAAGAAAAGTGGACAGGGAGTTCCTGTTGTGGCTCAGCATGAGGATGCGGGTTCCATCCCTGGCCTTGCTCAGTAGGTTAAGGATCCCGTGTTGCCACAAGCTGCAGTGTGGGTCACAGATGTGGCTCAGAGCTGGTGTTGCTGTGGCTGTGGCATAGGCCGGCAGCTGCAGCTCTGATTTGACCCCTAGCCTGGAAACTTCCATATATCACAGGTGCGGCCCTAAAAAGAAAAAGGAAGGGGGATGGGTCTGAAATTTCAAGCATGGCATCTTTTCTAACCAAAGCCCCCATGGTCCTCTCCACTTCACTGGAAAATGATCATGTGAGGTCAGAATTTGAGGGGCCTGATTCTGTGGCCCCCTTTGGTCCCTCTAAGAGAAAGTCTCCTGCAATTGGGAAGATGGTGGTTTGTATACAAACAATCATTTAAGTAGAGCCAGATGTTTAAGAGAGCCCAGGTGCTCTGCAGACCTGTCACTGCTGGCCCCGGAGTAAACACTGGTGTTGTAACTTTGTTTTCAACTAATTATTAAGTATTAATTTGACCCAGAAAAGTGTCGTGTCTTGGATTTTGCAAATTTGTCAAAAGTGAGTTACTAATTTGAAAACGCTTTGGTATCTGGAACATGCAAGAGCCTTGACGCGTTTCTGGTGCTTTCTTTCCCTCTCTTACCCTCAGCATCACCATCCTTGGGACGAGTGCCAAGTGGCTGTCGGTGCTTGAAGAGAAAAACATGAAGCCAGGTAAGTGTGCCTCCCAGGGTGTCTGTTTAAGGCCAAAGAAATCAGATCCACTCTGCTACCTGTTTCCTGAAAAGCCAGCCTGAGGGTATCGACTTTGGTTCTGATCTTCTGTGCTTCTGGTCCTAGTGGAAACCCATAGTCTCCAGACGCTGCACACGATTCTGTCCACTGGTTCCCCGCTGAAGGCCCAGAGCTACGAGTACGTGTACAGGTGCATCAAGAGCAGCGTCCTCCTGGGCTCCATCTCAGGTACAGCTCCCACTGTGTGCCTGTGCCGGGGAGAGGGTTCTGGAAGAACTGGATGTGGGAATCAGGCTTGGCTGCTAAGTGTGCTCCCTCTGTGACCCAGAAAGTCCACCAGCTTGAATCTATCCAAGTAAATAGATGGTGGAGTGAGCACCTATGTGGGGTCGGTTCCTTATGCTCGATAGTTCTGTTCTAGGGAGAAGCTGCAGACCCCAAGTTAGCGAATCCTGAACCACTCACAGCCAGGGATGGGGAACCTCACACACACATGCCTCACTTCATTATTATCTTAAATCCTAAACAGCTCATCCCGGCAGATTCTGTTTTCTTTGCAAAAGAGAAACCAAGTTTGGAACGTGCTAAGTGACTTGCCTGAGGCCACCCACTAGCAGGGAACAGAATGAGATGCAAATAAGATGATGCCCTGGGGATGGCGCTTCCCACCCCGCCTGTCCCCATCCCCTGGTCCTCCCCAGAGCTGCCTGGTAGGGAGGGGTTGTCTCCTGGGCCGGCCCAGTCCATCTCAGGGCAGCTGTGGGATCTTGTCCTGAGCTCCTGCCGCTGTCCTCAGGTCCCGGCTCTGGTCCTGAAGCAGTGGGAGCAGCACCTCCATTCATGGTGTTGGGCTTCCTGGAGACCTGGGGGCTGGTCAGACCTGGCCAGTCACTGCAGTGAACCTGAGTCTCCTGTTTTCATAGGAGGCATCAGCTGGTGATTCAAGGGGTTGGGAGGAGGCAGGAAGGATATGGCCCTTTGATTCTCTGTCTGAAATAATCCGGCTGCTTGTTGGGTGCATCGGACCATTTTATGCGTGTCCTGAACCCTCCTTCTTCCCATACCATTCATACACGCAGAGCGTGATTAAGGACAAAACACATTTTTTTTTTCTTATGGCCGTACCTGTGGCATATAGAGGTTCCAGGGCCAGCTGAAGCTGTGACCTATGCCATAGCTTCGGCAATGCTGGATCCTTTAACCCACCGCACCAGGCTGGGGATTGAACTCGTGCCTCCGCAGCAACCCAAGCTGCTGCAGTCGGATTCCTTTTTTTTTTTTTTTTTTTTTTTTTGTCTTTTGTTCTTTTAGGGCCGCACCAGCAGCATATGGAGATTCCCAGGCTAGGGATCTAATCAGAGCTGTTGCTGCTGGCTTACACCAGAGCCATGGCAATGCGAGATCCGAGCCGTGTCTGCAACCTACACCACAGCTCACGGCAACGCCGGATCCTTAACCCGCTGATCAAGGCCAGGGATCAAACCCCCAACCTCATGGTTCCTAGTCGGATTCCTTAACCACTGAGCCGTGACGGGAACTCCTACAGTCCGAACTCTGAAGGATTCTTTTTTTTTTGTCTTTTGTCTTTTTTTTTGTTGTTGTTGTTGTTGTTGCTATTTCTTGGGCCGCTCTCGCGGCATATGGAGGTTCCCAGGCTAGGGGTTGAATTGGAGCTGTAGCCACCAGCCTACGCCAGAGCCACAGCAACGCGGGATCCGAGCCGCGTCTGCAACCTACACCACAGCTCACGGCAACACCGGATCGTTAACCCACTAAGCAAGGGCAGGGACCGAACCCGTAACCTCATGGTTCCTAGTCGGATTCATTAACCACTGCGCCACGATGGGAACTCCCCCCCCCCTTTTTTTTTTAAGGGTTGCAGGTGCAGCATATGAAAGTTCCCAGGCTAGAAGTTGAATCAGAGCTGCAGCTGCTGGCTGAAACCATAGCCATGCCAGATCTTGAGCTGCATCTGTGGCCTACACCACAGCTCTTGGCAATGCCAGATCCTTAACTCACTGACTGGGGCCAGGGATCAAACCTACATGCTCACATCCTCCTAAATACCGGTCTGGTTCATTTCCACTAAGCCACAAGTGGAACTCCTATAGTCGGATTCTTAACTCACCTAATCTGTTTGTGCCCACACAACATCTGGAACTTCAGTCACATGAGGCCCTGCCCACCCAGTCACCTACACATGGGGACAGTTGTCGCAGGGGTTCAGGGCTGGAGGTTAACACCGCTCCCTCCTCATAGCAGTTGGGGTCTGACACCCTTTTGAGCTCCTTTGCGAAACTGGATTGTTTCCCATCCAGCGCATTCTCTCCCAAATGAGACCCACACTCCAGGGACCGCAGGGTTTTCACTTCCCCAGCAATGAAGTGAACATAAACCATAGCAAAGAGCCTTTGCACCTGACCTTCTGCGGCAGTGCCTGTGGGCAGAGCTAATAGGGCAAAGCTTCCGTTTCCCATGAATCTGAGCCTCGGATTTCATTTTGACCGCAGGGGCCATTTACTTGGTTTCTTCTCTAGCGGGATGTCCTGGTCCAAAAATAAATCACCCGGACACGGGAGGTTCGCTCCAGTTTCTAAACCACGTCCCCCTCTCCCTGGAAAGAAGCTCGCGGCCTGGGAATTTGTCAGTATTTATTTGGAGAAAGAGTAGTAGATGTTTTTCATTTGGGGTCTTCCTCCTTTATCGCTCACTCATAAAAAACATACGTAATTTGTCTTGGTCTTCGGCATTTGGAATCTCTTTTGGCCATTGTCTGCAGGTGGCACTGACATCATTTCCTGCTTCATGGGCCAGAACCCTTCTGTTCCCGTGTACAAAGGGGAGATCCAGGCCCGCAACCTGGGCATGGCCGTGGAGGCGTGGAACGAGGAAGGTGATGGCTCCAAACGCTTTCTCTTTCTGGGACTAGTGTGAGTGGTAACTTGGATGCGCTTGGCTGGGTAACTGCTTGGTGACAGTTCTCCAAAACCGCCTTGCCAGCGGATGGAGCTTGAGCCTGGTTTAACACCCACCTGGCTCTCCATAGCCTTCAGCCTGTCCAGCTGAGGTGTAAGTGTGGCCTGGAGCACAGTCGGAGGGCCTGTGCTCGGAACGCCAGGCGGGCAGTTGTTCCCTGGCATCCAAGTTTTGGAGATGGCTGCTGAGGCCACCCCTCCGCCTCAGTATCCCCGGGCCCTGACCTTGATGAGGACCTGGAGCAGGATGCCGGACACCAGGGGCAGCATGATACCATTTGTGCAAAGTTATTATTATTATTTGCTTTTTAGGGCCACACCTGCAGCACGTGGAAGTTCCCAAGCTAGGGGTTGAATTAGAGCTGTAGCTGCTGACCTACAACACAGCCACAACAATGCAGGATCTGAGCCACGTCTTCGACCTACGCCACAGCTCACGGCAATGCTGGGATCCCTGACCCACTGAGCAAGGCCGGGATCAAACCCACATCCTCATGGATACTAGTAGGATACATTTCCACTGAGCCACAACAGAAACTCCCCAAAGTTAACTTTTTAATTTTTGGCCACACCCACAGCATGTGGAAGTTCTGGGAATCAAACCTGTGCCACAGTAACCAGAGCCACAGCAGTGACAACACCAGATCCTTAACCCACTGAGCCACCAGGGAACTCCAATTTGTGCAAAGTTTAGAAACATGCAACGTGACATTTTGTTCAGAGATGCGTGTAGGTGTAGTAAAAGTATTGTAATACGCACAAGGGAATAGCACATGGCATTCAAGAGAGAGATTTGGGAGAGCGTGTCTGGAGGGAAAGTCATCTGGGGAGGGATAAGCATGGCTTCCAGTGATGCTGGGGTGAAGCTGGGTGAGACCAGCTCTGTTACTTTGTATGCACATAAGAGCTCATAGCCTAACAAAGAGGAACAGAGAGAAAGAGAGCCGGGCTGTATGGCTGTGGCTTGTGCTCAGTTTCTCTCTCATTCCTCCCCGACCAGGCAAGGCAGTCTGGGGGGAGAGGGGGGAGCTGGTGTGCACCAAGCCGCTTCCCTGCCAGCCCACGCACTTCTGGAACGACAAGAATGGCAGCAAGTACCGGAAGGCGTATTTCTCCAAGTTCCCAGGTAGGTGGGGGATGCGGGCGGACCCGCCCAGATCCCCCACCCCCCGCCCGCCCCAGTGGGGGGAGTGGGGATTTCGGAGTCTAATTCTGGATGCACCCACCATGCAGTGTCAGCCCCCTCCACCCACCACAGCCTGGGGAGGCTGCTCCTAGCTCATCCCACCCTTGGGGCTGTTACAAATTTTTGATCAATGTCTTATCTTCAGCTTGAAGCCATCATACAAAACTCCTCTAAATCTGGGTTTAGTTTGCTTTTTTTTTTTTTTTTTTTTTTTTGGTCAAAATGGCTGTACCTGCGGCATATGGAAGTTCCCAGGCTAGGGGTTGAATCAGAGCTGCAGCTGCTGGCCCATGCCGCAGCCACAACGCCAGATCTGAGCCGCATCCACAACCTACACCACAGCTCATAGCAATACCCAGTCCTTAACCCACTTAGCAATGGCAGGGATCAAATCCACATCCTCATGGTTACTACCTCAAATTCTTAACCTGCTGAGCCACAACAGGAACTCCCTGAGTTTAGTTTAATTAACCTCCCTCCATGCCAAGAGGCCCTTGGCCCCAAGCCCTGCTGCTGGGAGCTGACAAGAGCCACGGTTTGCCTGGGGGATGGCAGAGGGCCCGCTCGCTTACCCAGGATCATCTGCCTGGTCAGGGAGAAGTGGCGTGGGCAAGGGGTGTCTGGCATGGGTCACTTCCATCTCACGGCTTGTCATCTTGTCCTGGTGGAGGCAGTGGAGGAGGAGCTTCATGGTGGAATGATTGAGAGCCCGGCTGTCACCCTCCGCTCATCTTCTGAGTGATGTCTTGCCCCAGAGCAGGGAAGTCTTTTTATTTAAAGCTCTGATTCCTGCCTCCTCCTTATCTTATTTCATAAGCAACCCTGAGTTATTGCTGCTATATAATTCATAATTTAGCAAGCCTTCTGCTCTGGAGTTATTTATACTAAGGACTTGCTTTCTTCAGTCTCTAGGAAGGTAATTTGATTTTGCATGAACCACGTATGGAGAATCAGAAAGTGGCAGGTGACCATCGAGGGCAGAATTTGCCATGGATCCCTTTTGTTCCTCTACCCGGCATTGCACGCTCGCACATCTGGTAGAGCGTCCCTTGTAAAAGCCCTCGTACCTGGTGTAGCCCCCCTACCCACCCTCGAACCCCCTACCCTGTCCCCCATGCTCCGGATGTGGCCCTGCCTGCCCTGGCTACCTGCTCTGTTTAAGCCCCACCTTGGATCCTGCCAGTGCCAAGCTCTTCAGACAGACCCTGAGCTGGTCTTATTTGCTGTTTTCCCCTTTCCAGATGGCAGGGACTCAGGGCTTATTTCAGGAGGCCAGATCCTGCTTCTGAGTCATGTTCTTGGTTATTCACCCCTGGGGCACCTCCTTTGTTTATGGGCCCCATCCCCAGCCGTGTTCACCCTCAGGAGGAGGCCTCCTCCTTGCAGTTCCCTTGAGGCATAGCTTCTCTTTACTGCTCCCTTCGGGGGGTGGAGGATGTGTCCAAAGCTGGGGCCCGATCCCTCGGGTGTACTGGCTTTGCTGCGCCATGAGTGTCACCAGCCCAGGACCCAGCTGCATGCTGCAGGCCACGGGGTGGTTCAGGGCGGCTTGGCGTCAGTGTCACCTGCTTCTTTCCTCTTCCTCTGCCTTCTGTGTGCCTTGGGTTTTACCTGCTGTTTAAATCTCTGTCCGAGTGGCTGGTGCCTTAGTTCAGGCCTATGTTACTGGGACTGTTGCAGTAGTCTCCCGCCTGGTCATGGTGTTTCTCTTTATTCTGTACCAAGATGGGTCCCAGCCCCTCCAGACCAGCTCCCTCAGCCACCCTGACCACCCTCTCTTCCTAAGGCAGGCTTGTACTTTGCCTCCTACACTCAGAGGCCTCCCCTCCCCAGCCTAACTTAAAGCTCCACTGGCCTCCCCTCCCCCAACCCCCTCACATTCTCACTGCTGGGGTTGCCCTTGGCCCCTGTGAAGTCCCTCGGCCTGTGTTGGTCCATGCAAGGAGTGGCGCACTGACTGGTGCCTGTCAGAACTGGGTGTAGGGCTGACCCCACTAGAAGGTATGTCCTTGGAGGTGGGAGCTGTCTGGTCACTTCTGCTCGCAGCCCCCCATCACGCCTGTTTCTGGGCCTCGGTTGTATCTGTTGACGAGAGTTACGTTGCTGCCATACCTGCCACAGGCATCTGTCCGGGCATCTGGTCAGGACCCCTCCCCTCGGGGTGACGAACCCCTCTGCCTCCTTGCAGGTGTCTGGGCCCACGGTGACTACTGCAGAATCAACCCCAAGACTGGGGGCATCATCATGCTGGGCCGAAGGTGAGGGTCCGAGGGCCTGGGGTCTCTTCCCTGGGGCCCTGTCCCTGAGTCCCGGGCCCTGCATCTGCTCCGTCCTCCGGGCTGACTATGCCCCATCCCGGGCCCTTCCTGTGTCAGCTTCCCAGGCCTGACCCGCATTTCTGTGCCCTAGAGTGGAGGGTCGGGGGCGTTGGAGTGGGAGGCTCATGTTCATGCACAGTAGTGACGGCCCTCCCGGGGCAGGAGTGTGGGGTCACAGGATGCATACCACACCTGGGAGAGGGGACAAGTGTCCAATGGGAGGGGCAGGGAGGTGACAGATATTCCCACACCAAGGGGACCCCCTTGATGTCTAGCTTTGAGTTTAGAGGGAGAAAGAGTAGGTGGTGGTCGTTGGGATAAGGAGCCGGGGAGGGAGCCAGCAATGACTGGGTATGGTGTTGTCATGGAAAGGGGGTGACTTTTCCCCGGGTCCCCTGAGACGGGCCTTGCTCAGGAGCTGCTGTTTGTTCACCCCTCATCTCTCTGCAGTGACGGCACGCTCAACCCCAGTGGAGTGCGGTTCGGCAGTTCAGAGATCTATAACATAGGTAGGTACTCTCAGGTCATCCAGGAAGGGTGGAAGGAGTGTCTTAGCTGGGAGCCAGTGTCATAACATTGGTCCACTTGCCTCTGGCTGTGAGTAGACATGTATGAGTGTGTCCTTCTTCCTAGAACATGCCTCATCCACATTGCTGGTAGCTCATAATATTTTAGAACAGGATTCACTTTTTTTTTTTTCCCTCTTTCTTTTTCTTGTTGGCTTTGGCTCGATGTGGAATCTGAGTTCCCAGACCAGGGGTTGAATCTGGGCTGCAGCAGTGAAAGCTCCAAGTCTAATCTCTAGGCCACCAGGGAATCCTAGAACAGGATTCCTAAAGCCCCATGGCTCACCATGACTTCTCATCCTCACCATGGGCTTCATCAGGTTGGTTGTGTCTGCTCTGAGGGTGAAGAGACATGCACAGAGAGGTTGTGTGATTGCTGAAGGTCACACAGCACCAAGACACCAATTAAAGACAATGGGCCCTACAGATGCATAGTAGAGTCACTTGTGGGCCATTAGAATGCCCCATCAAGGCCATGAAATCAGCCTCCCAGGAAGGTGGCCTTTATACGGCTGTCAGAGTCCCAAAGTCATGTCACTGCCTTCCACCAGTGGGGTCTTCATGACCCTTGCTTCCTTTTTATTTTTCGTTTTGTTTTTTTTCCCTAGGGCCGCCCCTGCAGCATATGGATATTCCCAGGCTAGGGGTCTAATCAGAGCTGTTGCTGCCGGCCTACACTACAGCCACAGTAACTTGGGATCCGAGCCTCATCTGTGACCTGCACCACAGCTCATGGCAATGCTGGATCCTTAACCCACTGAGCGAGGCCAGGGATCAAACCTGACCTCATGGTTCCTAGTCAGATTCATTAACCACTGAGCCACGACGGGAACTCCCTTTTTATTTTTAAATTGATTTGTAATTGAGTAAGGTCTGTGCATGCCTCCTTATAAAACATCAATCACTGCAGTGCAAGCTACAGCTCCCTGACTCTGCCCAGTGATGGATGTCCTTCTCCCTGTTCTCCGGGGGCTCTTCCCGGGGGCTGGGGGCAGAGACGATGGTCCCTGCCAGGCCCAGTCTCCCCTTCCCTTCTACCGGGTCAACCGGAGGAGCTGCCAGCAGAGGTGGTGAGAGTGAGGCCCCTGCCTTGTCTCCACAGTGGAAGCCTTCGAGGAGGTGATGGACAGCCTCTGTGTCCCCCAGTACAACAAGGACGGGGAGGAAAGAGTGATTCTTTTCCTGAAGATGGCTTCCGGCCACACCTTCCAGCCTGACCTGGTCAAGAGCATCCGCAACGCCATCCGCCTTGGCCTGTCCGCTCGGCACGTGCCCAGCCTCATCCTGGAGACCAAGGACATCCCGGTACGGCCCCCTGGCAGCGGCAACCAGAGTGCCAGCACTTCCCCGAGAGCCCACACGCTTCAGGAGCTCTCGTCTAAGAGCTTGCTCACGCTTTATATATAGTTTGTCTGCGTTGCCTGGCAACCACATCCTTTTTTTCTCTTCCCCCATCTCTCTCTCTTTTTTTTAACCCTTCCTAAATTGCATGTAAAGCAACTTCTGCTAAATACTTGTCCTTGGAGGGTACGCAAGCCCAGCCCTGCATGTCCAATTGGCTTTTCCCCAGTGTGGTTTTAGCATATTCTCAAATTATTAATGAGATAATTAATTTTTAACTTTTTAAAGAGCCACTGGGGTGCTCTTGCTCTTGCCTTTTAAGTTCTGCTGGCAGAAAGAAGATTTCAAGCTATTTAGAGGCACCTCCAGAAAGCTGTCCCCCTCCCCCTACTCGTTATACTGTGTTTAGGTTCTAAGTGGGGAGGAGGTGCACCCAGATTGGATCCCAGCTTTAACTTTTCGTTGCTCACAAAACGAATGCCAAGTAGAGGAAACTGCCATGTGTGTGCGCACACGTGTAGACACATGTTCACTACAACAGTCTAAGTGTACAGTTGGCTGGACTGTGTCTGAAGCCTGAGGAGTAGCTGTTTACTGAGGTGGGGGATTGGGAGCAGGTACCCAATGGGCCACCAGGGAAAGGAGAGTTTTGATGCCACTTCCCGAGCAGGGGTGCAGATGTGAGGTGCAGTTAGAAATAGGGCTTTTATACCATCCAAACATTTCTTTCTTTTTTTAAAATTTTATTGGAGTACAGTTGACTTACAATATTGGGTTAGTTTCAGGTCTACAGCAAAGTGAATCAGTTATATATACACATATATCCATTCCTTTTCAGATTCTTTTCCCATATAGGTTATTACAGAATTTTTTCTTTGTTTTTGTCTTTTCTAGGACTGCACCCGTGGCATGTGGAGGTTCCCAGGCCAGGGGTCCAATTGGAACTGTAGCCACCGGCCTACTCCACAGCCACAGCAACAAACATGGGATCCGCGCCTCATCTGCAACCTACACTGCAGCTCTCAGCAACGCCGGATCCTTAACCCACTGAGCGAGACCAGGGATCGAACCCGCAACCTCATGATTCCTAGTCCGATTCTTTTTTTTTTTTAATGTACAGTTTTTTACTTTTTATTTTATTTATTTATTTATTTTTACTACTCAAATTAATTTATCAAATCTGGAGTTGTCTAATGATCATAACAATCCAATTTCACAGGATTTCCATCCCACAACCCAAGCACATCCCCCCACCCCCCCAAACTCCTAGTCCGATTCATTAACCACTGAGCCACGATGGGAACTCCGGTTACTACAGAATATTGAGTGGTTACCTGTGCTCTACAGTAGGTCCTTGTTGTTTATCTGTTTTATATACAGTAGTATGTATGTCAACCTTCCACATATTTCTTTTTTTTTTGGTGTTTTTAGGGCCACACCCACAGCATGTGGAGGTTCCCAGGCCAGGGGTCAAATCAGAGCTACAGCTGCCAGCCTACACCACAGCCACAGCAACGCAGGATCCCTAACCCACTAAGTGAGGCCAGGGATCAAACCCACAACCTCATGGTTCCCAGTCGCATGCATTAAGCACTGAGCTATGACAGGAACTCCCTACACGTTTCTTTTTCACTTTGCGTAGGAAGGGTCCCGGGGCCTGGGGGTCTCTGTCCCTTTAGGTGCATGGCTCTTGGTGGCTCTCAAGGAGAGAAGGGACTTCTTGAGCCAGTGACACTGATGCCTTTTCCTGGCTAGGCTGTAAGGCTTTCCTTCAGTGGGTCAGCTCTGTCTGCATCTGGAAAATTTGGGGGAACTAGAGTTTGATTGTCCCTTTGGCTTTCTTTTGTTGAAAAAGAACCCGTGTCCTTTGCTGCCAAAGTGGTGACTTATTGGGAAGCGAGAAAGATCCCAGCTTGTCTTTCCACCCTCAGCCTGGCTCTGCTCAGCTCAGCCTTGGTTGCCTAGCTCAGCTGTCTTCTCTATCTGCTGGCCTATGAAGTCATTTTGGGGTTCCCTTGGGATTTTCCAAGTGCCCTCATGTTCTAGATCCCTGTAGTCTGAACTAACAGGGGGCTTAGGAGGGGATCACCTTGTGTCCCTGGGGTTAGGGGAGGCGGGTCTGGTCCAGCCTCAGAGACTTGGGGCTGGACATGACCAAGGTCATGGGGCACTGGTCACACCAAGGGGGATGACCAGGCTAGAGGACCCAGCAGCCCCAATGGTCCTGACCCCAGCATATCTTTGGCCACCGTCACAGCGAAGGTGCTGACCCATCCTGACGGGAGGCTGTGACTTAGCTGGCAGGAGTGGAGGTGGGATGCCCCAAGCAGGAGCCCAGGGAACTGCCTCCTCCAGCCCTTCTCACCAGGAAGCAGGGGGCAGGGTTTCTTCTACAGTGACACCTTGTTTATTTTGTCAGCTGGTGGAAGCTGTCTTAGTTCTCTTGAGCCTCTCTTGGGGCTTTAATGTATAGCTTAGACACACAGAAAGCACGAGAGAGGCTTGCATCTCAGGGTGAGGGGGGCCAGTGATGCCCCAGTGACAGGCATTTCCTCGGAAGCTGGTGCTTAGATCCTTAATTAGTTGACACATTGACTGAGTTTCTCAAGTGAATGAATTTTAATTACATCCCAGGTTAAAAAAAAAGTGCCAGAGTGAGGAGAGATCAGGGCACCGGCAGCTTTATTAAAAGTCTCTGTTCTAGAAATTTCCTGCTCCCTAAACATGCCAACACCACGGCCAAATGCCCATCGGGGTGAAAGATGAAACACGTGCTATGAATTTTAGAGGGAGCTTTGAACATGTGGAAAGAGTCAGAGCATAACAAAAGCAATGTCCCATCTCATTCAGGTACACGGCTCTGGGAAAAGATTTAGACGAAGTTTGGTGAGGCTCTGGGACACAGCCCCCTCTCTAGTGATTAGGGACGGAGTCATAGGAAGCCAGCCCACTCCTGAAATAAGCTCGTCTTCAAAATACCATGTAAGAAACTAATATAAATTTTAAAATAAAAATAGTGTATGAGTTCCTGCTGTGGCCCAGCAGGTAAAGAACCCAACTAGTATCCATGAGGTTGTGGGTTTGATTCCTGGCCTCACTCAGGGGGTTAAGGATCCGGTGTTGCTGTAGCTGTGGTGTAGGTCGCAGATGCGGCTCGGATCTGGTGTTGCTGAGGCTGTGATGTAGGCTGGGGGGTTCAATCCCTGACCTTGTTCAGTGGGTTAAGGATCCCGCATTGCTGTGAGCTGTGGTGTAGGTCGCAGATGTGGCTCAGATCTGGCTGTGGCGTAGGCTGGCAGCTGTAGATTTGATTGGACCCCTAGCCTAGGAACTTCCACATGCCACAGTGTGGCCCTAATAAAAGCCAAAAACAAACAAACAAACAAAAAAATGGCATAATAGGAGTTCCCGTCGTGGCGCAGTGGTTAACGAATCCGACTAGGAACCATGAGGTTGCGGGTTTGGTCCCTGCCCTTGCTCAGTGGGTTAAGGATCCGGCGTTGCTGTGAGCTGTGGTGTAGGTTGCAGACGCGGCTCGGATCCTGCGTTGCTGTGGCTCTGGTGTAGGCCGGTGGCTACAGCTCCGATTCGACCCCTAGCCTGGGAACCTCCATATGCCACGGGAGCGGCCCAAGAAATAGCAACAACAACAACAACAACAACAACAACAACAAAAAGGCATAATAGCGAGGCACTTCTGAGAACCGTGAACTGCCCAGTTTACCCACCGTCTCTGGGTGGTTGCTGGTGTCCCCATTTTACAATCTAGGAAACAAACTCGACTTAAAGACTTGCCAACAGTCACCCACTGAGAATTGCTCGCCACCAGAGCTCCCAGTTGCACCGGTCTTTTGACTTCAATGTGCCCAGATATCAGAGCTGAGGGATTTTTTTTTTTTTTCCACTTGGGGTTTAAAGGCTTCTTGTTTGCTTCCTCCACCCTTTCTCTGGCAGTACACCCTCAACGGCAAGAAGGTGGAAGTGGCCGTGAAGCAGATCATTGCCGGGAAAGCCGTGGAGCACCGGGGGGCCTTCTCAAACCCTGAGACCCTGGATCTGTACCGGGACATCCCGGAGCTGCAGGACTTCTGAGCTGGGCTGGCTGGCACATCCCTCAGCTACATGCGTCTGTAGTGTCACTTTTGTACACTCAGGAAATTACTTAGACACCTAAGGCCCTTCAGGGTTTGTGGCGAGGATCCTGAGGCCTGGGGAAGGACCATGCTTTGTTCTGCAGCTCTGTCTGCCCGGCCCCAACGTCCCACCCTACCCCCCCACCCCCGCCCCGCACCCCTGCTGCCACCCACCAAGGATCCAACAGGGAGGGTTTGGGTTGTATGGGTGGAGGGCCTGAGTGTGTGTCTCTGCACACTTGCAGGAAAGAGCTGGGGCCGCCTGTGTGTGTGCACCGTCACGGCCGATGCCCGGGTCTGCCCAGAGCTGGTGGGCGTCCTGGTGATGGGGCACCCCTGTGTCACTTCGTACGGTGGCTCCATTTCACTCTCTTAAGGCCCAGATCTCTTTCTTCCCTTTATGTTGGACCCCAAGCTCTGGCCGTGGTCCTTCAGGGCCCGTCCATCTGCTGTGGCACGTTACCTGCCCCGGGGCCTAGGGTGACTTTACAACATCCCACAGCTGACTGTCAGGGCCATGGGCTGGCTGCTCTCCCACTGTGTGTCACCGACGGAATCTGGGCAGTTCTTCAGGGAACCACATGTCACATTCCAACCAGACGGCGTGTCCCAGCACAGTTCCGGTTCTCTTTGGAGAACGAGTGGGTTTCACATCTTAACAGGATCTCTTTATTTCATGGACTTTGAGTGGTTTTAAATTTTGTTATTATTAGTTAAGTGTGTGGTGCGTGGGCATTTGGAGGCATGGGTGATCCCTGGGTCCCACTGAACCGAGCTGCTGGGCCTCAGGGAATGTGGCCTCCCTTAGTCCTTGCCCGGGACCCACACGTGGACAGCATGTCACCAGCAGCTCTAAGTTGGGTCAGGTTTGATAGGTGGGTTTGTATGTACTTTCTGATTCAGCATTTTAACAAATTTCTGTCATCATAATGTTCATTTTTGTATACATTTTTAAAAACTGAGCACAGTGAAAAAAAATTTTTAAACCCTTTTTCTTGTGGGTTATCCAAACGAGGGGGTGAGTGCTATGAGGTATTTAATGCAATAAACAGATACACATATATACATATATGCACACAGGCCTGTGCGTGCAGCCTGCTCACCTGTCTTCTCTGAAGGGGGAAGGGATCTGAGGGTGGACGCTGGTGCTGGTGGGCTGGTACCCCTGGAGAGGTGTTTGGTCCAGACAGAGGGGGCGTTTCCTGGGCCCCTGGTAGCTCTGGTGACAGAATGGCCCCAGACACCTTCTCAGCGTGAAGCCATACCCCAGAGTGCGGAGTGTCTTCCCCCTGGGCTTCCCCTGGCTCCCCAAGGGATTCTGAATAGCTCATTGCACGAGCTCCATGTCACAGCATTCAGGCTTGTCCCGGTAGGGCTTACTTTTCTCACATCATGGGAGGTGGGAGGCAGGGCATGCTTGGGCAGGCAGAGGGTCTGTAGGTGCCTGGCTTCACCAGGCTCCTGGCCTCCACCTTCCTCCCCATGGGCTACTCACCTCCAACCTTCCACTCGCACCCCAGGCAGGACAGAGGGCTGGTGAAGAGTAAAAAGCCCATCCAGTCCCAGCAAAGTATTGGCTTTTCCAGAAACCTCACCCAGTGCCCATCCTTGGGGGGCCAGAACTGGCCCACAGGCCAGCCCCAGCTGTGGGGGAGTCTAGAGAGCTGAGTATTTTTATTTATTTACTTATTTATTTTTTGTCTTTTTAGGGCCGCACCCACAGCATATGGAGGTTTCCAGGCTAGGGGTTGATCGGAGCTATAGCTGCCGGCCTACACCACAGCCACAGCAACATGGGATCCTTAACCCACTGAGTGAGGTCAGGAATCAAAGCTGCTTCCTCATGGATACTAGTCAGATTCATTTCCGCTGAGCCACGATGGGAACTCCTGGAGACCTGAGTGTTTTTAAAGACGACCTATGACCTTTTTGTAAGGGCAGACCTCATTTTACTGCACTTTGCTTTCTTGTGCTTCCTAGATACCACATTTTTGTTTTTTTTTTTTTTTCATTTTTACAAGTTGAAAGTTTGTGGCAACTCCGCTCAAGCAGATCTATTGGTGCCATTTGCTCACTTCCTGTCTCCATGTCATATTTTGATAATTCTTACAATATTTCAAATCCCCACTAGCAAAAAGATTATGACTCGCTGAAGGCTCAGACGACGGCATTTTTTAGCAATAAAGTATTTTTCAGATGACAGCATTTTTAGCAATGACATTTTTTTTAGTTTTAGTATGTACATTGTTATTTTTAGACATAACGTTGTACAGTTTACAGACTACAGTATAGTGTAAACATAACCTTGATATGTGCTGGGAAACCAAAAGCTGCTTGTGACTAGCTTTGTTGTGCTGGTCTGGACAGAACCTGCAATATTATGCCTCGCTTAGTTTCTTGCCGCTGCTGGAGCAAATGATCACAGACTTAACACAAGTGTATTATAGTTTTAGGGGTCAGAATTTTGATGCAGGTCTCCCTGGGTTGGAATCAGAGTGTCCACAGGCAGAGTTCCTTGAGGAGTCTCTAGGGGGGCACCCCTTCCTTGCCTTTCTTCTTCTAGGGGCCGCCTGCTGCCTGGGCAGGTAGTTAATTCCTCCATTCTCACAGTCTGCTGCGACCAACACTCCTGCCTCCCTCTTCCATGTATAAGGAGCTCTGTGGTTACACTGGCCTCACTTCAATAAGCCAGGATAATCCCCTTATTTTCTTTTATGATTTATTTGGGGGGGGCTGTACCCACAGCATGCGGAAGTTCCCAGGTCAGGGGTCAAACCTGAGGCACAGTGGTGACAATGCATGCCAAACCCTTAACTACTACACTGCCAGGGAATTCTCATTACCCCTATTTTATTTTGTTTTTTTGTCTTTTGTCCTTTTAGGGCTGCCCCTGCGGCATATGGAGGTTCCCAGGCTAGGGGTCTAAATGGAACTGTAGCCGCCGGCCTCCACCAGAGCCACAGCAACGCGGGATCCGAGCCGCGTCTGCAACGTACACCACAGCTCACGGCAACGCCGGATCCATAACCCACTGAGCAAGGCCAGGGATTGAACTCACAACCTCATGGTTCCTAGTCAGAGTCGTTTCCGCTGAGCCATGATGGGAACTCCATCATTACCCCTATTTTAACATATACTCATTGGCAAGCTTGATTCCATCTGCAGCCTTAAATACCCTTGGCTGTACAACCTAACATTTTTGTAGGTTTTGGAGACTGGGATGTTGGCATCCTTGGCGGGATGGGGGGCATCGTTCTGCCCACCTCAGCCGGGGCTGTAGGTGAGGAAGGGGAGGGGGGGTGGTCAGGAAGGTGGGAATCTGAGCAGGCAGAATGAGTAGTTGGGACTCCTGGTTGTTGATCACCCCTGGACTGGGCTCGTCCTCCTCAGGTGACCAGCTTGCCTCCCAGGGCTCAGGTCAGGCCTGGGACCCCAGCCCTCTCCTCCAGCCGCATGCCTACTTCATACTGACTGTGCCTGAGGAAGTCGTTAAGGTTTAATCATCATGCCCTTTAGTTCCAGCAGACGGCCCAGGCTGGCTAAGCCCACGCATCCTTATTAATAAGCCGTGCTGGACAACTTCATTAATGAGAGACAGATGGCCTGGAACAACAGCCACTCGAATGCCTGCGGTGCTGGCTCTCTTGTAAAGTGCCTTGGCCTGAGCATCACTTCAAATACCCCAGCACCTGCCAGCCAGCTGCCCTCTTCCTCCGCAGGCCACCTTGTGCCTTCGTCTCCCTCCCCACCCATGTCCTTCCAACTCCCCACAGCAGCTCCAGGGAGCATTAGGACTGGCCAGGGCTGCCAGGTTCTGTGCCCCTGGTCACCTCCCACAGGTGACCAAAGAGAGGAGGGGAGGAGAAAACTGGCGAGCTGACTTCTAGGAAAGACTTCCATCCATCCGGTGTCCAATCCAGATCCTCCCTGTTGCCCTCGCCCAGCACCACCCTGTTACCCTGAGCACCGGTTCTGGTTCATCAGGCAGATAGGTGGTGAACACACTGCCAGGGCAAGCGAGAGCCTGTCGGGTCCGGCCAGGCAGCCCTAACTGCTGTTGATGAGCTACGGTTCTTTCTAAGCCACGGTGGCCGTTTACATCAGTGCAAACTCGTTCTGAAAAGCCCTGGTCCCCAAACCAAGGCTTTCATAAGTGGGTAAGTAAAGTCCCCTTTAGATGATGCTTAAAATGCACTACCAGCTAAGCGACAGCTCCTTGTCACGGCTGATCATCCTGGAGCATGCTCTCGGCCATCACAGCAGTAAGTGCATGGTCTTATAATTTCATTAGATGACTTCCAGGGGAGAAACAGTTGTTCGTCAATTCATTATGCCCTGGAACAATTTCCAAACTTCATCTCGGGACGCCCTCCCTCTGTTTCCTCCCACTCTTTCTTTCTCTGGCTCAAACTGTAAATTATGTGTTTTGGGGAGAGTGCAAGAGACAGCTTGGCCCCAGTTTTCATTTTCTGGGCTCAGAGCTTGCCTGTCTCATCCTTCCTGCTCACCATTTACCTGCTCAGCATGGTCTCATTCTCTCTGGCGTCTGCTTTTTTCAGTCATGACTCAGGGTTTTCCTGGCTACAAATAAGAGCAACCCCAATCCTCAAGTGAAAAAAAGGATATTATTGGCTTACAGTTTTGAAAACTCAGGTGCTAGGACTAACTTTAAGTGTGGCTGGGTCCGGGGACTCCATGATGTCATCAGTTCTCTGCCTCCATATCAGCTCTGCCCTCCTCTGTATCTACCACATTCTCAGATGCCTTCTCCTCTCATGACCCCAAGATGAATACTTGCAGCTCCAGGTTTATGTCCTATAGGGCTGAGAGGAGAGAAAGCTTTCTGCCCCTCTTAGCAAATTCCAACAGGAGTTCCCATGTTGAAGCCCATTGGACTGCCTGGATCACATGCCCAAACCTGAACCAATCACTGTGGCCGGCAGGAGAGAATATACTGATTGGCTAGACCTGGATCATATGACTCCTTGGGCAGGTGTGAAATCAGCTGCACCCAGTAACCTAGACTGAGGGTGATGAGGGTGGGTCCTGGAGGAGAAAACGGCTTTCCTTCAAACAGCCAAGGTGGCAACCAGCCCTTCTGTCTCTTTTCATCTTTTCTCAGGTGCCAGCCCTTCTCTTTTCTCCCTGATTCCTTCTTTCTCTAGGAGAGACTCCCTCTAACCTCCTGAGTCTCTCCCCCTGACCCCCGCCCCTTCCCAGTACAGAATCTCAGGTTGATTGGGAAAAAAGCTGAGTCCTGGATTTCTCCTGTGGCGCAGCGGGTTAAGGATCTGGTGCTGTCACTGCAGCGGCTTGGGTCCCTGCTGTGGCACAGTGGGTTAAGGATCTGGTGTTGTCAATGCAGCGACTTCAATCCCTGGCCTGGGAAGTTCCATATGCTGCAAGTGTGACAAAAAAAAAAAAAAAAAAACCAAGCAAATGATGAAAACTATTGCATTTGGAATGGTTAAGCAATGAGATTTTTCTGTATAGCTCAAGGAACTATATCTGATCACTTGTGATGAAACATGATGGATAATGTGAAAAAAATATATATTTATGCATAATTGGGTCACTTTGCTATACAGCAGAAATGGACAGAACATTGTAAATCAACTATAATAAAAAAAATTAAAAAACAAACAAGTTGGGTCCTGGGGACTCTTAGAATGTATTTCTAGATTAAGAAAATGGGGTGGGGGAATTCCTGTCATGGCTCAGTGGAAATGAATCTGACTAATATCGATGAGGACGCATATTCGATCCCTGGCCTCGCTCAGTGGGTTAAAGGCTGGTGTTTCTGTGGCTGTGGTGTAGCCTGGCAGCTGCAGCTCTGATTTGACCCCTAGCCTGGGAACTTCCCTATGCTGCGTGTGTGGGCCTAAAAGACAAAAACAAACAAACAAACAAACAAACAAAAAAGACAATGGGGTGGGGAGTGGGGTAAGGAGAAACGTGGTCTGTTTTTCCATAACAGATTCTTCAAAGTAAAGCTCTGAAATCTTACGTTGGGCTTTAAAGTTCTGAGACTCTGGGTAAACATTTAGCTGCCCGGGTCTGAGCCGTCTGCTGGGCCAAGGAGGCAGGGTGTGGCAGGAGGGCTCACCCGTCCTGGGGGGCTGACACACTGCCATTCTTCCTCCTGCCCACTCCTGGGGTGTGGAAGTGTTCCCCAATAAACAGATGTTCAAAGAAAAAAATTGTTTTTCTGGTCCTGAATGTCTGCGTGTAATGAACACGAATGAGACTTATTTGCAAAGAACAGCAGACATAGGAATTGTGTTTTGAGAATCAGCCAGATTGAAAGTGAGGCAGGTCACCTTTCGGGGCGCGGCAATTCTGGGATAAATCCTTCTTGTAAAATTATACTCCTCTTGGAGCTGGTATTTCCTCTAGCAAGAGAGGTACTTCAGGAGTTGTGGTTGTGAAAAGCAGAATATTTTTTGACACTTCTCCCAGGGTGGTGGAGCCCACCGCCACGTAAGAGGTCTGACGACCTCAAGGTCACCATGCTGGAGAAGCCACAGGG
Source organism: Phacochoerus africanus (assembly GCF_016906955.1). Classification (NCBI taxonomy): domain Eukaryota; kingdom Metazoa; phylum Chordata; class Mammalia; order Artiodactyla; family Suidae; genus Phacochoerus; species Phacochoerus africanus. Next base: position 28,221,811 of record NC_062558.1, on the reverse strand, counting down.
AAGTGCTCTGGTCAAAAGTGCCAGCAGAGTCCAGCCTTCCAGCCACCCACGCCAGGGCACTGGGCACACGAATGGAGCCACCCTTGACCCTCTAGACCAGCCATCTGCCAGCTGAGTGTCATTGTGTGACCTCAGGTGACACCGTAGAGAACAGAAGAAGCACCTGTCTGAGCCCTGCTTGAATTCCTGACTCATGGAATCCATGATATAATATAATTCGATTCTATTGTTCTATGCTACTAAGTTTTTGGGTAGTTACACAGCAATGGTGATCAGAACAGGGCTCCTTTATTATTTAAGACTTTTTTTTTTTCTTTTTGGCTGTATTTTGGCATGTGGAAGTTCCTGGGCCAGGGATCGAACCCACACTGCAGCCGTGACCCGAGCCATAGCAATGACAGTGCCAGATCCTTAACCTGTTTTGCCACCTGGGAATTCCAGAACAGGGATCCTTTAAAGTAGGCATAGCCCCAGGGACGCTGGTGATAGCAGGGGCCTGCTCTGTCTCACGGTGGCAGCCATTAGTGGGAATCACAGGCCTAAGAGCCAACTCTCAGGGTTCAAGTCCTGACTGGACCAGCTGGGTCACTCTGGGAAAGATTTACAACCACTCAGGGCCTCAACTTTCCCATCTGTAACATGGGATTTTCATGAAATGCAAACTTGGCGCTAAGGAACAGCGCCCAAACCAATGGCCCAGCACCCAGATCTAGCCTGCAGATGTGTCTTGCCTGCCTCCTACAGCTGTTTCATTATTTGGATCTGATTTAGAAATTGGGAGATTTCACAGCTTCTCTGGAAATCACCGAGTTGTAACGGCTAATACAGTCTGACCACCTAGCACGACCTGAACAATATTTTAAGAGCTTTACATCCATTCATCCATTTGACCTCAGGCAGCCCTGAGGTCTGTATCATCGACATCCTGGGCTCTTCCAGAAGTGATCCATAGAGCCAGGAAGCCGCTTCAGTGGGTACCAGTGTGGCAGGAGATGCTGATGAGAAAATATTTCCTCCATCCCCTCCTGGGGCAAGACACAGCCCTGCTCAGATATAGGCACAACCCTGTGGCAAGAGGGGAAGCCTGACTTGTGACTGAGATTAACTTTATGTCCTTCAGAGTGTGGGGATTCATGATAGAAGTTCATTTAGGTTATTGAAAAATAAAGTCAAGGGAGTTCCCGCTGTGGTGCAGTGGGTTAAGGATTCAGGGTTGTCTCTGTGGTGGCGTGGGTTTGAACTTCCATACCCCATGCATGCAGCCATTTAAAAAAGTCAGGGAGTTCCTGTTGTGGCTCAGTGGGTTAAGGACCCAACGTTGTTTCCGTAAGGATGTGGGTTTGATCCCAGGCCTTGCTCAGTGGGTTAAGGATCCGGTGTTGCCGTGAGCTGTGGTGTAGGTTGCAGACATGGCTCGGATCCCACATTGCTGTGGCTCTGGTGTAGGCTGGCGGCTCCAGCTCCAGTTCCAATTTGACCCCTAGCCTGGGAACTTCTGTATGCTGTGGATGTGGCCTTAAAAAGCAAAAGAAAGAAAGGAAGGAAGAAAGAAAAGATCAGTTTCTGCAAATTCCAGCATGTGAGCTGAGCCCTTGAAGAAATCATATAACAAACCCTCACTGAGTGCTTAGGTGATCAAAGCACTTGAAGTTATCAACTGATTCAATCCTGACAACTCTTTGCATAGAAGATGCTTTTACAATCTCTGTTCTCTCAGAATGAAAACTGAGGTAGAGTTTAACTTGCTTGAGATCATTAGGCTAATAGCAGATAGAACTGGGGTTCAACCCCAGGGGGCCTGACTGCAGTCTCCCCAAGCAACGTGCTACCTTTGTTTCCATCCATAGCCCCTTTTCTGGCAATATTTCCTGAGGGAGCTGGGATGGTGCCCTCTGTGACCCCGTCAGTGGTCACCTTGTAGGAAGGAAACCCCAGGTCACTGGGAGCAGGGGTCCTCAACCTTCAGACGAGGTGATGTTTAAGGGCCCCTGGTGGGAACTAGAAACTGAGAAAAGGCATTTGCAGAAGGGAGCGGCTGGTGATGGTTTCCCATCCAGGCTGGGCTGGAAGGAGATTGAGATTGTCACACTGCATCAAGCAGGCGGTGGGCCTGCGGTTTTGATAATGACTTCCCGGGTTCCCTCTGTACTGATGGCCCAACCCCGTGCCAGTTGCCAAAGGCAACGAGCTTACTTTCCATCAGTCTGAGCAGTCCTGGTGGCCAAGGGCTCTGGCTCCTGCTGGATGGTCTGCCGAGCTCAGGAGCACTGCTCCAGGGGCTGGAACTATTTGTCTGGGCTGTAGGCTGGCTGGTGCCATCATTGCCAACATTGCTATGGTTCTTACGATGTGCCAGGCGCTGTTCCAACGGCTTGCTCCTGACCGTGAGCCTGGGAGGTTGATATCCTAATTATCCCCATTTTGCAGATGGGAAACAAGGCACCAAGTTCAAGGAACATGCCCAAGGTTGCACAGGGCTGGATTCCAACCCCAGGCAGGCTGACTCCAGACACTGACCCTGACCTTCCTTCTGGATAGGACCCCCCAAGGAAACAAGAGAATCCCTCTTTTGTTCATCAAAACCTCATTTCGTGGTCCGTGTGTGTGTGTGTGTGTGTGTGTGTGTGTGTGTGATTGGTCTTGAATGTCTAGATTGATTAAAAAAAAAAAAAAAAAGCACACCCCAGTGAAAAAGATCAATTGCCATGTGCGGTTTCCAAGTCACTTTGACGCCGTCACAGATCCTCTCATATGCTTGAGCCTCTAATTAGATTTGGAGGAGAATCAATTCATGTGTCATGAAATTTTAAAAGACAGCGTTCCATGAATGGTACTTCCCATTATTCCAGCTTGATTGAAATTGTGGGTTTTTCAGAGGATGCTATTTATACTCTTAAGACAATGGAGCTTTCAAAAGGGTCCCAATTCTGAAGTCTTCATATGTGATTTCTTGGGAAGTGAAAAATTTCAAATTTTCATTGAGTGTGTTTTTGTGGCTTTATTTTCCTTCATTCTCTCTCGTTCCTTCCTCCCCCTCCTTTCTTTTTTTTTTTTTTTGTATTTTTTTGTCTTTTGGCCACTCCCGCAGCATATGGAGGTTCCCAGGCTAGGGGCCCAATCGGAGCTACAGCTGCCGGCCTCCGCCACAGCTCACAGCAACGCCGGATCCTTAACCCACTGAGCAAGGCCAGGGATTGAACCCGAAACCTCATGGTTTCCTAGTTGGATTTGTTAACCACTGAGCCACAACAGGAATTCCTTCTCTCTCTCTCTTTCTTTCTTTCTTTCTTTCTTTCTTTCTTTCTTTCTTTCTTTCTTTCTTTCTTTCTCTTCTTTTCTTTCTTCTTTCTTCTTCTTTCTTTCTTCTCTTTCTTTCTTTCTTTCTTTCTTTCTTTCTTTCTTTCTTTCTTTCTTTTCCTTCCTTCCTTCCTCCCTTCCTTCTTTCCTTTCTTTCTTCCTCTTTCCTTCTTTCTCCCTTTCTCTCCCTCCTTCCCACCCTCCTTTCTTCCTCCCTCTCTCCCTCCCTTCCTTCTTTTCTTTCCTTTTTTTAAAATAACCTGATGCTGCAATGTTTTTCTCCCCCTGATGGGGACTTCAGATTCTTGCCAAAGTATGTATCACATAATTGCTTTCATGTTCAGACTCGGCAAGAGCACGTTGTAAATGGCTGTGACGCAGATGTGACAATTCTATTAGGCCTGGGTTCTTGCATGGTTGACCTTGTAAATTGAATTCGAGGAGGTCAGCCCTTCTGCCTGGCTGCTAGATTTCACATTCTCAGTTTGGTGAAGTCTGGGAAGGTGCTGACTGAGATTTCTGAGCCGGGGCGTGGACGGCCAGGCGTCCACTAGGACGCATCCTGCCCTGTGTCCCTCAGCACCCCCAGTGGAAGGTGGCAGCCCACGATCTATGGGCTCCTGCCTGCCTTGGTGTTATTAGCCACTCTGTCAAGGTGACAGTGTCATTTTTAATATTCCATCTTCAGACCTGAGGTTTATTTTTAGGCTGGGAGTCAGCCAGCCTTCCCAGAGAGTGAGCCACGAGGGCTGGAGGGCACAGTTCTCAACCCTGGCTGCTGGGAAGATTTTTGCCAATATGCATGCCCGCAGGGCTGGGCTCTGAGGTGCAGGAAATGTTCTGTGCCTTTTTACAGTGGCATCTGCAGCATATGGAAGTTTCCAGACTAGGGGTTGAATCAGAGCTGCAGCTGCCAGCCTACATCACAGCCACAGCAACACAGGTTTTGATCTGCGTCTGCAACCTACACCACAGCTTACAGCAACACCAGATCCTCAACCCATTGATCGAGGCCAGGGATCAAACCTGCATCCTCATGGATACTAGTCAGGTTCTTAACCCAGTGAGCCACAACAGGGAATTCCCATAGCTTTCCTTATTAAAAGCCTAGAACTGAAAGACATGCAGCACAGACCAAAAACAGTGAAAAAACAGGATCAAGTTCAGGGTTTCTCTGCCCCTTCCCCCTTCCCAACAGACTGGAAGAAGATTCTCTGGACTGGAGGAGAGGCCATGAGAGAGAAGACATTGATGGTATTGGTGAGCAGAGCCGGGCTGCCTGGGCTAAGCCCTCAGCCAGCAAAGTCTCCAGATTCCTTATTGGATCTAAAAGCAGAGGGCGGAGTTCCCGT